>NC_079501.1:43345527-53345527 GCF_030052815.1 Hevea brasiliensis
AAAACCCCTAGGTTGTTCCATGTTTTCTTCAATGTATCCATTGAGAAAAGGCTGTTTGACATCCATCTGCCAAATCTCATAATCATAGTATGCAGCTATTGCTAATAAAATCCTAATTGATTTAAGCATGGCAACAGGCGAGAAAGTCTCCTCATAGTCGACTCCTTACCTTTGGTGAAACCCTTCGCTACTAGCCTTGCCTTATAGGTCTCTACCTTTCCATCAAAACCAATTTTCTTCTTGAAAACCCATTTGTTCCCTATAGGTACAATACCTTCAGGTGGGTCAACAAGATCCCAAACTTGATTCTTATACATGGAATCAATCTCGAATTTCATAGCATCAATCCATTTTGAAGAGTTTATATCTGATATAGCTTCTTCATAGGTAAATGGATTATCTCTATGATCTACTTCTTCATGAATAAACAACTCTTGTTCTTCTTCATAAAGAAAACCATATCTCACTGGTGGGTGAGATACCCTGGTTGTTCTACGAGGAACAGCTGTAGATGTTTCATCAATGGGTATAGGTTGACTAGATGGATCTATATCCATCTGATCTATTGGTTGGTCAGAATTCTCCAATTCTAACTCTATTTGCCTTCCTTTGCCTCCTTCTTGAACAAACTGTTGCTCAAGAAATGTGGCATCTCTACTTATCACAACCTTTTGTGAAGTAGGCAAATAAAAATAATATCCAAAACTATCTTTTGGATATCCAACAAATCGACCTTTTTTTGATCTGGTCTCCAATTTATCAGTGTTCAACTTTTTGATATAAGCTGGACAACCCCAAATCTTAACATGCTTAAGACTTGGTTTTCTTCTATGCCATATCTCATAAGGTGTGGAAGAAACTGATTTTAATGGAATCCTATTCAGAATATACAAAGCTGATTCTAATGCAAATCCTCAAAAGAAGATTGGCATATCAGTATAGCTCATCATACTACGTACCATATCCAATAGGGTACGATTTCTCCTTTCAGATACACCATTAAGCTGTGGCGTTCCTGGAGGAGTCAGTTGAGAAACAATGCCATGCTCTCTCAAGTATTCATCAAATTCAGTACTCAAATATTCACCTCCACGATCTGATCGAAGAGCTTTAATACTCTTTCCTGTTTGATTTTCTACTTCAGATTTAAATTCTTTAAACTTTTCAAAGGATTCATGTTTGTATTTCATCAAATACAAATACCCAAATCTTGATTTATCATTACTAAAGGTAATAAAATAATGAAAGCCCCCTCTAGCCATTTCTTTAAATGGACCACATACATCACTATGTATTAGTTCCAAAATATTTTCAGCTCTTAGCCCTTGTCCAACAAAGGGTGATCTAGCCATTTTGCCCTGAAGGCAAGATTCACAAGTTGGAGTAGGCTCAGAGCCCAATAAGGATAGAATCCCCATTTTCTCCAGTTTTTGCAATCCTATCTTCTGCAACATGACATAACCTTAAGTGCCAAATATATTTTGAACTTGAGTTGGTTTTCACAATGGCATTGCATTCTTTTAGATCACTTGCATTCAATTTGTGTTTGTCATTATTATCCAAATAATAAAGACCATCATTCATATAACCCAAACCAACATATTTATTTCCAAAATAAATATTGCAAACATCATCTGTGAACTAAAATTCATAGCCATTTCTAGTCAAACTAGATATAAAAATGATGTTCTTAAAAGCATCAGGTACATATAAAATATTATCCAAACACAAAACATGTCTAAACATGTAAAAAGATTTAGATCCTATGGCTAAAGCTTCAACAGTTGAGCCATTGCCAATCCGGACTCTAATATCTTGAGAACGCAAGCTGCTACTATTTGCTAGTTCCTGCATATCATTAGAAGCTGTGAAGCGGCACGATATCTAAAACCCAAGCTGTAGATGAACTATGAGTATCATCAAAATCTAAATAACAAGATATGGACATACCTTCCAAAGGTGTATCCTACTTGTCCTTGAGAAGTAAGATCACGTGGCAGTTCCTTTTCCAGTGCCCATCCTTTTGGCAGTGGAAACACTTTCCTTTGCCTCCATCAGCTTTAGTCTTCCTTTCCTGTTTAGCTATTTTCTTGGAAAGACCAGGAATCTGAGGTTTCTTTTTCTTATTGCCCTTCTTCTTGTTGGACTTTCCAGCAAAAGAAGATGCAATCAAAGCTACCTCTTTGTCACACCCTACCCCTCTGTAAGGCATAACATGATCCCGTAGTATACCTAATGAATTACCAACTCCGTCTACTGATAATCCATTAATTACACTACAAGGGATTTTAAAAACTTTTCTTACTTCTTTTACAGTGGTGAGCACTATTTACAGGTGTGAAAGACTTTGGTGAACTGAAGTGAAACAACTAACTCATTTGATTTATTTGGAATATCTGTAAAAATTTTGGCAAGGTGCCATTTGTATTTTGGACAAAACAGTTCTTCAGAAAACCTGTAAAAAGCACTTCAATATATTTTCAAATCTCAACTCCAACATTTTTATCAACACAACACATTTCTCAAGTCAAATCCACAGTGATTTTCAAAGACTAAGATACAAAGATATAACACAATTTTTACAAGCCAAATAACTCATAATTATTTTACAACTTTCTTGTACAACTTAAATTTACAATGCTCAAAACCAAGAACAAAATATACATACGGTGAATATACATTCTGATACAAAATGCCACATGTGGTATACTCACTATACCCAAAAATCTCTCATTGGCGATACTAGCGACCCTAGTCTCACGCACTGTCTGTCTCTCTACTGCGGCGGCAATAAAAGCTATCATTTGAGACAATGTCTCGATGGTGCACAACATTTACCAAATACAAATTTTAAATCACAATTCATAAATCATATCAATAGTGGATACTTAAAACCATAGTTAAATTCAAGACAATAAATGTCAACAAGAATTTAAACTCCATTTGTTAATATCACAATAATTTTCAATAAGTCAGATCATGGTTGAATTCAATAGACAGTATATGTCAATAAGAGTTTAAATCAATTTCACAATCTCACAATACATAATAACACAATTCGATCAAATAACTGAAGAATACAGTGTTGCCAATCTATAACACAATTTAGGCCATGACACACTTTTTTTCCATATATGCCGTGTTGTACACCACGACAAGACATGCTCACACCAATAATCGAAATCAATGAGGGAGGAAGCTAGCTATATAATGAGAACCCATCCATACTCACCTCAGACTGGGAAGTCAAAGAGGGAGGAACATAATCATACTCACCCCAGACTAATAAGTCAAAGAGGGAGGAACATAATATCAGTGTCATGCCAATTGTGAGTCAAAACAATTCCAAACATTTTATTCAAATGATCCATAAGAATCCAATAAATTTCCAAAGTTATAATTTCATTCACAAACTGCCACCACAAGTAGTAATTCACTTCAATTTCCACAAAAACCATTTCTGATTGCTTTTCAATCAATAAGTATCCATCAAATACCATTCAAACAATTTTTCACATTTCAAACCATTCACAATGTTTTTCAATAAATAAGTATCCACCAAACACATTTCCACAATTTAAAACAATGATATGCAAATAGTCAATATTTATTTCCATTGAAAATAATTCAAAAGAAACAGTTGTTGTGCACAAACACAATTTAAAACAATAATATACAAATATTCAATATTTATTTCAATTGAAAAATTCAAAAGCAATAGACGTTGTGCACAAACCTCTGATATTTGTCTCTGGTCTTGACTCGGTATTTCTTTCCCTTTTCTTTGAGTCCTTGTTAATCGAGAAACACAATTTGAAGTGTTTGATGCTAAATTAAACTGTCTCTATCGATGGTGTTTGGTAAATAATGCTGAACTCACTTATTCACTTAATCACCTAATATACCGACCCTCGATGCGTTTTAGGTAAATTAGGTTTTAGTGTCATTAATATGTCACACTCGATAGGGTTTTAGGTTTGGTACGTTTTACCAAAGTCATTTCCTTGTTTAGTGCATTTTAATGCAACTTCTTTGGATTTCGGGATCTGGTTTGACCTAACCGGACGATCTAGTTCCCTCGGTTTTCGGGTCTCGGTCGAAACTACAAACTTGTAGATCTAGGTCTTATTGCACGCGGTACAAAATTTCAGGTCAATCCGAGTTAAGTAGACCAAGTTATGGTCATTACACTATTGCTGGTCAAGTGGTACCATTTTAGGTCAATTTTAGGTCAAATTGGTCAATTCTGGTTCGGCCAGTTTTTGGACCCGAACTTGTGCAAGTTGTTTGACTTGCTTATGGTCATTTCTGGGTTTTGGTGTCTTCATAAGACTTGTAGGTATGGGTCTTAACTATTCATGGTTAAAATTTCAGGTCAATTGGACCTGGTTTGAGTGAGTTATGGCCTAAATACTCACTGCTGCCCAATTGGTCAGTTTTCAGGTCCTAATTGCACCTAATCCGAATTGGTCAAATTTTTAGGTCACCTTGCAAGCAGAATTTTGGCATGGTTTCTCAATGAAAGTTGGCACATTTTGTGCCTAGTTTCACCCTAAATTGGTCTCATACCAATTGAGGTTACACGTTCAAGGTTATAGGCTAAAATATTCACTGCCCTCAATATGCATTTCACACCCCAACTTCAAACACATACTCACCTTGCAAGGTTTACTTCCATACCCTACCAAACTGTTTTGGCACATTACCAAAAACATTTTCTACATTACATTAGCATTATTTTGGGCAGATTCCAATCACCCTCAACACACCAAATATCATTCACAATTACAATTTCTAAATACCATTACAACCACACCTAAACATTACAAACTTTACATACACTTTACAACATTCATTCACATACATATCATCAATCCTTCTAGGTCAATATTCTGCCCACTCTTCCTTCAATATACACCATTTCTCAAGTGTCCACAAGCTGCCACAAAACATTCATCAACATCACATTGCCGTACCATATGCCAATTCCCATCAAAGTGCATAATTCACCATATAAACATGCAATAACTCACTAAGTTACTAAATCACCATTATTAACATTCTTTCCCATCAATTATATGCACAAATACCTCATCATAAACGTGACCCATGGCTGTCCAAAATGAAAATAACAATAACCTTTCAAACTTAAAATTTTCCTTCACCAAACTAATACCCATAACATGCACAAAAACTTTAACAAAGGATTTCTCAAAATGCAAACTTACCTTTATTTGTAACTTGCTAAACCTTCACCAAACTTCTCAAATTGGGTGTCAATATCTTCCTTGTGATGTGTAGACAAAGTTTAATGAAGGAACTCAAGTGTTTGGAGTTGAAATGGAAGGAGAGATCAAGCTTGCATGAAAATGTCCATGGAGTTTTCTCTCCCTTCATTCACGGCTTGGATGGTAAATGAAGAAGATGAAGTGGCTGCTGGACATAGTGGACTTACATCAGCCCCATAATGTGTTTATTTTATTCTCTTAGTGGTCCACTTACTCTAATTAATTCATATTATAAGTTACTTTCACTTAATCCCACATTAAACCCTTAATTCTCACTATTTACTTTAGGTACCACCAATTTAATTTTTCATTTCATTTTCTAAGTGTAATATTATTTATTTTTAATGGAAATTTAGGTCAAAAGATACTTCGGGATGTCAAATGACCATAATGCCCCTGTTCGGGTGGCATTCCTGATTTTTCGGTATTATCGGGTTTTGTCTGTTTTTCGATTTCTCACTTTTCTTTGTACTAATTATTTAATTTTTCTTTGATATTTCTAATGATATTTATTCTTCAACAAGGGTCTATTTATGTCCCAAAAATGTTTTCGGGGTTCCATGATCCGAGGGCGATCCAACGGTACACGCAGTGACTTCCCAGTGCGGTCACCCATCGTTAGGTTTCCCGGCTCGTTTAACTTGATCACATTTCTTTGCAATCATTTTTCCTTTGTTTTTCTTGTACTTTCTTTTCTTTTATTTCATTATTTTATGTCTCCTCACTCTCATTGAAGTGTGGTTCTAGGCATCCTAGCTGTCCGGACAACACCGTCCTTTGGAGCAACGAGCACTCTAGAACTTAGGGGTGTTACAATTCTCCCCCTTAAATAAGTTTAGTCCACGAAATTTTACCCAATAATCATCTTACAATAGTCATACGTTTATTTTCTCCTTTCTATATGATCGTAAGACTTTTAACAATCTAATACAATGTTTACTTTGTTTGGATAACACCAATCTCCTCTTACTATTATGTTGTCTAATATTTCACTCACGTTCCTTCTTGAATGACCCTTGAGGTCATATTAGAATCATTCATCGTGCATTGGTCCTCTGACCATTCTAGCCCATAGTCTTCCTCACATTCGGAATATTTCTTTGTTACATATGAATCAACTGTTCAAGTCTCTCCTTCCATCACTCTTTTTATCTGTCAATGTTCTATAACTTACTTCCTTTATCTTGAACTATAACCTTTCGATATTTTAACTTTTGAGTTTTAGATCCCTAAGTAGGATTTTCAAACTTATTTCTAACAATTAAATTACGTCTGGCATAACTATGCCAAAGCAGATCGTTGGCAACTATTCTCATCTAGGTGTACTATCGGTTAGTACGTAGCTCTACACAATAATCTCAAGTTAGTCTTTGTAATCTGCACTACGGTATAAACATCAAGAACATTGCATAGTTACTACGATACATCACAATAGATCAAACTTTGTTATCTTTTATTCTTTTTGAATTCACTGATATTCGAATCTTATTCTGATTACAATATCCATTAGCAATTTCTAACAGTAACCTCCTTGCCCTTATCAAGAGCAATTCCATTACTGCATCTTACTTTTACGTCCTCTTGCCTTACATTAAGTAGGCTCACTAATTAGCTTTATAATTTATGGTGTGTTAGAAAATACATTTCAGATAAACTCTTTCAAAACTAATTTCACTTATTATCACAATCCTTATCTTAAGGGCTAATCACTAATGCGTCAAAATTTATTCCTCTGTAAACGAATAACAACAGAACATATAGTTCTAACACTAATGTAAAAATATGAAAATTCCAGGTCAAACAATACATATATATATCTCAGTTGCTAATTGAGAAAGTACCAGCAATGATGTCAAAAGTCTCAGTCTCTTTTACGTCAGTATAGCGTATACTCGTTGAAGCATCACCTGTTTTGGTGATTCACGATGATCGACTTCTAGGTGTACTACCCCTACCTCTACCTTTGCCTCTACTAACTGATGGTGAACTATTTGGGGTAGAAACTTGGGTTGATCCCTTTGGTGTAGTAAATGATCCAGAACGACCTGGATTTACACAATCCCTAGCAAAATGACCAGTCTCTCCACAGTTAAAGCATGCTCCTACGGCTCTATAACATAGCCCACTATGTGGTTTACCACAAGTTTCACAAAGTCGATCTGACAGCGCATTTCTGGGTTTCTGTTGAGTTTGCTGATCGGATCGAGGTGGTTTCTGTCCAAAAGATCTATCTCTACCGGACTTCTTACTATCTCTGTCGTATCCCCCAAAGTTTTTCCTCTTTCCAGTAGGACTACTAGAACCCTGTTCTACTGACTTTCCCTCTTTTTCTGCCTTCTCTGATTTCTTTTTCTCAAGAGCCGCTTCAGATTCAATTCTTTCTAATTCTAGTGCTTGAGAAATAAGTTCAGAGAAGTTGTTATGTTTGAATCCGACCACTTGTGTCGATACTAGGCTTCAAGCCGGTTTCAAACCTCTTACATCTCTCCCTACTGGTAGAAAGTAGACTTACTGCATAATGGCTCAGGCGAAAAAATTCCCTTTCATATTCAGCCACCGATGCGCCTTTGTTTGGACTTAGGAATTCTTGCGACACGGTCTACATAAGCATCGGGGACATATTTTTGCTGAATTCCACGAGAAGTCATTCCATGTTAGCACTGCAGTTCTATCGGTGTGGGAATGGTTTTCCACCAATCATAAGCATCCCCGTAGCAAAGATCACGAGTACTCAAATCTAAGCTCCTCTGTGCAATGCGGTTTCTTGAATACCCTATCCATCCTCTCTAACCATTGTTACGCCTCTAGAGGATCTCTGTCCCCTTGAACTCTGTAGCCCCATACTTCATCAATTTGTCATATTGTCTAGCGAAGATCGTGGTTGTACCACCGGTGTCGTATTGGGACTTGAGTAGGCACATTACCATCCATTTGTTGGAACATTGCAGTCGTCTGCTGAGCGAACTGAGCAGAGAACTGCGGTACTGCAGGGGCTGGTGCTACTGAACCACTGACATTATGTAGGCATGGGGCATCCCCTTGCACCTCGGCCTCAATAGATTGATCGTTGAACGATCACCCTCTTCCATAGTCAATGCGAGGATTTTAGATCTCCTAAACCAATAGCACAAGGAGATTTCCTCCGTTAGTGCATATTTATAATGTAATGTCTTGTATGTATCAAACAATGATATTGAGCGGTTGTCTGTGAAGAAAGAATATTCAAGTAACAAGTGAAAGCAAATTTAAAAACTTTGCTCTGATACCACTAAAACATGTCACACCCTACCCCTCTGTAAGGCATAACATGATCCCTTAGTATACCTAATGAATTACCAACTCCGTCTACTGATAATCCATTAAATACACTACAAGGGATTTTAAAAACTTTTCTTACTTCTTTTACGATGGTGAGCACTATTTACAGTGTGAAAGACTTTGGTGAATCAAGTGAAACAACTAACTCATTTGATTTATTTGGAATATCTGTAAAAATTTTGGCAAGGTGCCATTTGTATTTTGGACAAAGCAGTTCTTGAGAAAACTGTAAAAGCACTTCAATATATTTTCAAATCTCAACTCCAACATTTTTATCAACACAACACATTTCTCAAGTCAAATCCACGTGATTTTCAAAGACTAAGATACAAAGATATAACACAATTTTTACAAGCCAAATAACTCATAATTATTTTACAACTTTCTTGTACAACTTAAATTTACAATGCTCAAAACCAAGAACAAAATATACATACGGTGAATATACATTCTGATTACAAAATGCCACATGTGGTATACTCACTATACCCAAAAATCTCTCATTGGCGATACTAGCGACCTAGTCTGCACACTGTCTGTCTCTCTACTGCGGCGGCAATAAAAGCTATCATTTGAGACAATGTCTCGATGGTGCACAACATTTACCAAATACAAATTTTAAATCACAATTCATAAATCATATCAATAGTGGATACTTAAAACCATAGTTAAATTCAAGACAATAAATGTCAACAAGAATTTAAACTCCATTTGTTAATATCACAATAATTTTCAATAAGTCAGATCATGGTTGAATTCAATAGACAGTATATGTCAATAAGAGTTTAAATCAATTTCACAATCTCACAATACATAATAACACAATTCGATCAAATAACTGAAGAATACAGTGTTGCCAATCTATAACACAATTTAGGCCATGACACACATTTTTCCATATATGCCGTGTTGTACACCACGACAAGACATGCTCACCCCAATAATCGAAATCAATGAGGGAGGAAGCTAGCTATATAATGAGAACCCATCCATACTCACCTCAGACTGGGAAGTCAAAGAGGGAGGAACATAATCATACTCACCCCAGACTAATAAGTCAAAGAGGGAGGAACATAATATCAGTGTCATGCCAATTGTGAGTCAAAACAATTCCAAACATTTTATTCAAATGATCCATAAGAATCCAATAAATTTCCAAAGTTATAATTTCATTCACAAAATGGCAACACAATTTGTAATTCACTTCAATTTCCACAAAACCATTTCTGATGCTTTTCAATCAATAAGTATCCATCAAATACCATTCAAACAATTTTTCACAGTTTTAAACCATTCACAATGTTTTTCAATCAATAAGTGTCCACCAAACACATTTCCACAATTTAAAACAATGATATGCAAATAGTCAATATTTATTTCCATTGAAAATAATTCAAAAGAAACAGTTGTTGTGCACAAACACAATTTAAAACAATAATATACAAATATTCAATATTTATTTCAATTGAAAAATTCAAAAGCAATAGCCGTTGTGCACAAACCTCTGATATTTGTCTCCTGGTCTTGACTCAGTATTTCTTTCCCTTTTGCTGAGTCCTTGTTAACTGAGAAACACAATTTGAAGTGTTTCAGTGCTAAATTAAACTGTCTCTATCGATGGTGTTTGGTAAATAATGCACTGAACTCAATTATTCACTTAATCACCTAATATACCGACCCTCGATGCGTTTTAGGTAAATTAGGTTTTAGTGTCATTAATATGTCACACTCGATAGGGTTTTAGGTTTGGTACGTTTTACCAAAGTCATTTCCTTGTTTAGTGCATTTTAATGCAACTTGCTGGATTTCGGGATATTGGTTTGACCTAACCGGACGATCTAGTTCCCTCGGTTTTCGGGTCTCGGTCGAAACTACAAACTTGTAGATCTAGGTCTTATTGCAAGCGGTGCAAAATTTCAGGTCAATCCGAGTTAAGTAGACCAAGTTATGGTCATTACACTATTGGTGGTCAAGTGGTACCATTTTAGGTCAATTTTAGGTCAAATTGGTCAATTCTGGTTCGGCCAGTTTTTGGACCCGAACTTGTGCAAGTTGTTTGACTTGCTTATGGTCATTTCTGGGTTTTGGTGTCTTCATAAGACTTGTAGGTATGGGTCTTAACTATTCATGGTTAAAATTTCAGGTCAATTGGACCTGGTTTGAGTGAGTTATGGCCTAAATACTCACTGCTGCCCAATTGGTCATTTTTCAGGTCCTAATTGCACCTAATCCGAATTGGTCAAATTTTTAGGTCACCTTGCAAGCAGAATTTTGGCATGGTTTCTCAATGAAAGTTGGCAAATTTTGTGCCTAGTTTCACCCCAAATTGGTCTCATACCAATTGAGGTTACACGTTCAAGGTTATAGGCTAAAATATTCACTGCCCTCAATATGCATTTCACACCCCAACTTCAAACACATACTCACCTTGCAAGGTTTACTTCCATACCCTACCAAACTGTTTTGGCACATTACCAAAAACATTTTCTACATTACATTAGCATTATTTTGGGCAGATTCCAATCACCCTCAACACACCAAATATCATTCACAATTACAATTTCTAAATACCATTACAACCACACCTAAACATTACAAACTTTACATACACTTTACAACATTCATTCACATACATATCATCAATCCTTCTAGGTCAATATTCTGCCCACTCTTCCTTCAATATACACCATTTCTCAAGTGTCCACAAGCTGCCACAAAACATTCATCAACATCACATTGCCGTACCATATGCCAATTCCCATCAAAGTGCATAATTCACCATATAAACATGCAATAACTCACTAAGTTACTAAATCACCATTATTAACATTCTTTCCCATCAATTATATGCACAAATACCTCATCATAAACGTGACCCATGGCTGTCCAAAATGAAAATAACAATAACCTTTCAAACTTAAAATTTTCCTTCACCAAACTAATACCCATAACATGCACAAAAACTTTAACAAAGGATTTCTCAAAATGCAAACTTACCTTTATTTGTAACTTGCTAAACCTTCACCAAACTTCTCAAATTGGGTGTCAATATCTTCCTTGTGATGTGTAGACAAAGTTTAATGAAGGAACTCAAGTGTTTGGAGTTGAAATGGAAGGAGAGATCAAGCTTGCATGAAAATGTCCATGGAGTTTTCTCTCCCTTCATTCACGGCTTGGATGGTAAATGAAGAAGATGAAGTGGCTGCTGGACATAGTGGACTTACATCAGCCCCATAATGTGTTTATTTTATTCTCTTAGTGGTCCACTTACTCTAATTAATTCATATTATAAGTTACTTTCACTTAATCCCACATTAAACCCTTAATTCTCACTATTTACTTTAGGTACCACCAATTTAATTTTTCATTTCATTTTCTAAGTGTAATATTATTTATTTTTAATGGAAATTTAGGTCAAAAGACACTTGGGATGTCAAATGACCATAATGCCCTGTTCGTGGCATTCTGATTTTTCAGTATTCTAGGGTTTGTCTGTTTTCGATTTCTCACTTTTCTTTGTACTAATTATTTAATTTTTCTTTGATATTTATAATGATATTTATTCTTCAACAAGGGTCTATTTATGTACCAAAAATGTTTTCAGGGTTCCATGATCCGAGGAGCCGATCCAACGGTCCACGCCGTGACTTCCAGTCATGATCACCCATCGTTAGGTTTCACTCGTTTAACTTGATCACATTTCTTTGCAATCATTTTTCCTTTGTTTTTCTTGTACTTTCTTTTCTTTTATTTCATTATTTTATGTCTCCTCACTCTCATTGAAGTGTGGTTCTAGGCATCCTAGCTGTCCGGACAACACTGGTCACTGGAGCAGCAGAACGCACTACCGAACTTAGGGGTGTTACACTCTTTTCCTTTATTGCCCGGCATATTCTTTTGGGCAATAACCAGCTTGTTGAGTAAACTAGCTAAGGTGCATTCCTGTTGAGTCATATGGAAATTTGTCACAAAATTCCCAAAAGACTCAGGAAGGGACTGAAGGATCAAATTCGTCTATAGTTGGAAATCCATGTTGAAGTCAAGATGTTCGAACTGCTCAATCAGCCTAATCATCTTGTGGATATGATTCCCAACATTCTGTCCCTCAGACATCCTCATACGGAATAGCTGTCTAGATATCTCATACCTAGCATTCCTGCTGTGCTCACCATACAACTCTTGTAGGTGAAGGAGGATCTCACTTGCACTCAATATGTTCTCATGCTGCTTTTGTAACTCATTACTCATGGAAGCAAGCAGGTAACACTTAGCTCTCATATCATGCTCCTTCCACTTATCCAAAGTTTCATGTTCCTCTTGTGTGGCCTCTGGAGGTAAGGGACCAGGAACATTTGAATCTAGAACATATCCTATATGTTCAAGGTTCAGGACAAGTTTCAAATTTCTTAGCCAATCAGACAGATTAGGTCCTGTCAACCTATTGCGATCAAGTATGCTTACAAGGATATTGGATGGTAGTGGTTGTTCTGTGCTCATTTTTATCAGAAAATTAACTGCAGAAAATAACCAGATTAATTAGTAAATGTATCATGTAATTAACAAAAATGATTATGGTCTTTGAATCAAATTGGTCCTCCCACTAACTTAGCGAATCCTACACTCCCAAAGTAGAAAACGGAAATCCTAGTTGGATGGATTTCTAGTGGGTGATTGAATTCTTATAATTCTATTGATCATCCTCAGGTACATCCACTATTGGAATTACAATAAACTATAAGTGAGCAACTCCTTGCCCATCACATCTCATGTGAGGTTCAATCCTTTACCTAGCCCCTAATGCTCAAAATCTCAGGTACATCCATTATTGACTTATCTTGCATTAGTTAAGTTGATCCCATTGAGCCAGTAATTATGTAAATAATTTTAATGTCCTCAGGTACATCCAATATTGGCCACCAAACTATTTACATATTTACAACATCTCATGCTTAATAATTATTCTTAAGAAAATTTCTTAAATTAATTGCATCTTATGCAACTATTTAAAATTTCTTAAAATAATTACCCCAATGGAGGGCCTATGTTATAATTACTTTAATTATAGCATTTCCAACTTAATCATTTGTTTGGAAGATTTTATAGTCATCCTAATTACTATTTAGGTCTCACTTTGCACATTATCCATTTAGCATGCATATATCATATAATTGCATACATTCCCATACATCTCATACATTCATGGATAAGCAGTAAATATGGTATGATCATGGACTTTCTAAGGGATTCAATTCTGAGCCACTAAGAATTGAATCAGGGCATTCCTAGGTGCATTTTATTCATTCATTTTACAAAAGTTGCTGAAGGAGTACATAATCAACACTTGATCTTGAATTCCTCCCACTGGTCCCACCAATGCTCTTGACCTCCTTGAACTTCTTGTAATCCAATATTACATAGTAATCCTTGGCATACCAAGGTGAATTTACAAGAACTTAAATAAATGAAATTACAACCCAAAAATTATTACAAACTTAATAATACTTGCCCAAAATAAATTAAAATAAATTAATTAATTTACAATCCCAAAGAAACATAAAAGAAATAAATCCAATCACATTGGTCTTTTATAGTCCATGATCATCCATCATGCATATCACTATTTAACAATTAAATAAAACATACATACTTAAATTAAATTGAATATTTCATATTCAACTTAAAAATCCAGATTTGAATATGATTCAAATAAATTTAAAAATTCAGATTTAAATCTCATTCAAACAAATTTAAAAATTCAGATTTTAATCACATTCAAACAACTTTAAAAATTCATATTTGAATCACATTCAAACATTTTTTGAAAAATCAGATTTGAATCACATTCAAACATTTTTAAAAAATCAGATCTGAATTTTATTCAATTAATTTTAAAAAATCAGATTTAAATATGATTCAAACAACTTTAAAAATTCAAATTTGAATCACATTCAAACAACTTTTAAAATTCATATTTAAATCACATTCAAACAATTTTTAAAATTCTGATTTGAATCATAATTTAATTGTGTGATAAAAATTCTAATTAAACAATTTAATTAGACATAAAATGGATCTTAGATCATACAACAATTGCACATTCACCATCTATTTACCTTTGCACACCATTGTGGTGCATCAACCATGCGCACCATGGTGTTCATCATTTGTGCCGCAACCTTGGCTTTGCAACCAGTAATGAACTTTTGATCTCATGATCAAACACACAATTAAATCATATAAACATCAATCTAAATGGCAAATATAGTGGCTCTGATACCAATTGAAGGCAGGCGTGAAAAACACAAGTTTATACAATTGAATTCAAAAATTTTCACCTAGGGTCACATGCATCATGCAAGATTTATTTTTATCTATTTAATTTCAATGATAAACAATATATTAAAACTCTTTTAATATGTTTTTGGATCTGAATTTGCCATTTAAGATTTTAAAATTAATCAGATTAATTTTAGAACCCTAGATTAAATCAAGAACGATTACACTAACCTCTTGATGCACTGCAGCATGTTTGCGCCTTTGAGATTTGTCTTTAAGACACCAGATGTTGTGTCTCTAGTTTGTCCACACCAAGAACACCTATGGCAGCCCTTGAACAGGTTCTAAAGCTTTTTCTATTAATTAGAAATTCAAGTTCTGCCTTTTAAGAGATTAGAGATGTAAACAGGACACTGGAAACAATTTCTAGTGTTCTTAATTCAAGAGATTGATGGCTAATCTCTTTGAATTGATGAGAGATGAAGAAGAATAGATGGAGAACCTTAAAATGGCGTGACAAAGGAGAGGAGTGGCTGCTAGTTGTTTTTCTTTTTCATAACAACACTTATATGGCTAGGTTAACACATTAAACCCTTGCAACATGTCACCCTTTGATTAGCTCTAGGTTTAAGTGACCCAATCACATTGTGCCAAGTGTCAAACCTATATTTAATCTTGATTTTAATCATCTTACATGATTAAAAAACATTTGAAAAGCTTATGTGTAATCCCATGTGTTACCATCTCATGGTGCCATGTGTCACACTGTGAAATGACCAAAATGCCCCTGTGTCTTAATTTTGAGTTCTTAACCCAAAATAATTATTTTTCTTCTTCTAATTTATATCAAATATAAATTAATTAATTAATCTCTATTAATTAATTTCTCATTAATTAAATTCATATTTAAACACTTTAAATATAAATTTAACTTATATTATACATCCAATAATCTAGATTTGGTTTCAAGTAATGCTAGGGACTTTGCAATTTAATTGCAAACCAAACCTATTTAATTAATCAATTAAACTCTTTAATTAATTAATTAAATCATATTTAAATAGGTGATAACTTGTGTATGTGTGTGACTTACTAGGCTCATCACTAATTGGCAATGAGACATGATATCAACTCTTAATATCATCAGAACTCTTTCTTACTATAAATGATTTCTCTAAATCATTTTATAAACCACATAGACCATGGTTAACACCTAGCATAGCATGCCATGGCCACCCAATTAGTAATAAGGTTTACCTTAAATGAACCTATAATCATATGTTACCATGCACTAGAATCTCTCTGTTACAAAATCCCAACTCAAGCTGGAGTCATGGTTTATGTCAAACTCCATTTGCTATGAATATTATGTTCTCTTTTAATTCCAGTTCTTGATTAAAAAGATTTTCTCATCAGAAGCTCTTTTCTGAATAAATCTATCTGTCCTGGCCAGGAACTTGAAACATCAAGAACAATTAAATGAACATAGGATTTTATCTCTATTTACTTAGAGGAACAGATTCCATCTTGATCAACACCTACCTCCATATATAACTAGTAGGAGCCAACAGATGCCCTTATACCCATAAATAGTACAAGTATGAAAGCAGTATCAAACTCAAACTACCTATGTACAAGATAACTGTGCTATCTCAGGTCTAAAGATTATATGCACTGATATGATTTATGACAAAATATTGACAAAAGTAAACTCCATGTGCTTGTCATAAGTGTCACTGGTTTGGCCTACTTATTATTTATAAGTGCCTATCATGCTTGTCATATGGCATGAGACTCACCATTCCATCTTATTTATATCTCATATAAATAACTTGGTAACAAACATGAATACAATCTTTCTGGATGAGTCATGTCCTTATTATGAAGTATCCTCGATTGTGAACCTATTTATGATACTTTGTGCTAGAAATATTGTCACTTATATTCTTAACAACTTAAGAATAATATTTCTAGCAAAATATCAATGGACCTTTTCTATTACACATAAATATATTATGTAAACGGAAAAGTGGAAATGTCTTTTATTAATAAAAATATGTACAAGATACATACTAAATGATATGCTCTAGGGCATACTACTAACACTGCTTTCACCTCATAGTCAGTTGCTTTACCTTCTGAGATTTTACTCACAATAGCCTTTAGCTTCTCATCTACCTTCTGCCCATCTAAAATCTGCTGTAGCAGGTTTGGCCTCACTTGTAACTTAGCCAAAATAGCTCCATCTCGAACCAAGGATAGACAGGCATTCAATGATCTCAAAGCTGTGATGGATTTTCTGCTCAAAGCATCTGTAACTGTATTTGCCTTGCCAGGATGGTAGTCAATCACACAGTCATAGTCCTTCAGGAACTCAATCCATCGCCTCTGTCTGAGGTTGAGTTCCTTCTAGGTTGGTAAGTATTTCAGACTCTTGTGGTCTATGTAAATGTAGCACTTTTCACCATACAAGTAATGCCTCCATATCTTCAGTGCGAAGATAATTGCTGTACGTTCTAAATTATGGGTAGGGTAATTCTGTTCATGTAGCCTTAGCTACTTGGAAGCATAGGCGACCACCTTCCCCTCTTGCATCAATACACACCCTAACCCATTATGAGAAGCATCACTGTAGACCACAAAGTCTTTTCCCGACACTGGCTGTGTTAACACTGGTGCCTCTATCAACATAGCCTTCAACTTCTCAAAATTGGTCTGACACTTGTCATTCCAGTCAAATCTGACATTATTGTGTAACAACTTGGTCATTGGAGCAGCTATTAAAGAAAATCCCTTCACAAATCTTCTGTAATACCTAGCTAGCCCCAAGAAACTTCTGACCTCAGTAGTATTTCTGGGAGGCTTCTATTCCATCACTGCTTCTATTTTCTTGGGATCCACTCTAATCCCATCTGCTGACACTATGTGTCCAATGAATGCAATTTCATCCAACTAGAAGTCACACTTGGACAATTTAGCATACAGCTTCTTTTCTCTCAGGGTTTGCAGAACAATCCTCAAATGCTCATCATGTTCTTCCCTGGTCTTGAAATACACCAAAATATCATCAATAAAGAGCACTACGAACCAATCTAGGTATGGATGGAAGATACGGTTCATAAGGTCCATGAATGTTACTAGTGCATTTGTTAGGCCAAAGGGCATCACCAGGAACTCATAATGTCCATATCGGGTCCTGAATGCAGTCTTTGGCACATCTACATTCTTCACCCATAACTAATGATACCTTGTTCTGAGATCAATTTTGGAAAATACTCCTGCTCCCTTCAACTGATCAAATAGATCATCAATTCTAGGCAACAGATACTTATTCTTCACCGTCACTTTATTCAACTATCAGTAATCAACGCATAACCTCAAAGTCCCATCTTTCTTCTTAACAAACAGCACTGGAGCTCCCCATGGTGACACACTGGGGTGTATGAACCCCTTATCCTGTAACTCTTGTAATTGGATTTTCAGCTCCTTCAATTCTGGGGTGTATGAAACCCTTATCCTATAACTCCTGTAATTGGATTTTCAGTTCCCCATGGTGACACATTGGGGTGTATGAACCTGGCAGTATCTCAATAGTAAACTCGACTTTCCTTTCTGGTGGCAAGCCAGGCAATTCTTTAGGGAACACATCTGGGAAGTCTTTTACTGTGGGTATGTCACATAGATCTGGCTTAGCCTGCCTCGTATCCACCACATGTGCTAGGTAGGCTTCACAGCCTTTTCTCATCAGTTTTCTTACCACTGTGGCTGAGATGACATTGGACAACAAATCTGTCCTTTCCCCCACAACTGGAATCTTATTACCCTCAGGAGTTTTCAATGAGATCCTTTTCAGTTTATAATCAACCATTGCTTGATGACGGG
Source organism: Hevea brasiliensis (assembly GCF_030052815.1). NCBI lineage: Eukaryota > Viridiplantae > Streptophyta > Magnoliopsida > Malpighiales > Euphorbiaceae > Hevea > Hevea brasiliensis. The sequence continues at coordinate 43,364,292 of NC_079501.1, forward strand.
ACTACCAATCCATTCCCAAAATTACGTCAAACTCATGGAAAGGCAACTCAATCAGGTCTGCTAAGAATTCATACCTCTGAATCCTTAACGGGCAACCCTTGTACACTTTGTTCACCACTACACTGTGGCCCAATGGATTAGTGACCAGGATGCCTTGGTCACTCTCCCCTACTAATATCCCCCTTTCTATGGGTAGGTTGATGCAGATGTATGAATGAGTAGATCCTGGATCCACCAATGCATGCACAGATATAATGTAGAGGGAGAATGTACCCCTGATGACGTCCGGGGCATCTTGTTCCTCCTGAGCTCTTACGGCATAGGCTTTGGCAGGTGCTCTGACCTCTGGCCTCTCTGCTAGCTCAGATGCAGGTCTCTATGATGGTCCCACTGCCTCAGATTTACCAGATTTCCTACCTCTTTATGGTGCAGGAGCAGGTTTGTCTGCCTATGTTGGAGCGGCTGTAGCAGTTCTGTGTGGACAATTCTTTAACTGATGCTCTGTCAACCCACACCTTAAGCAGGCACCTGTTACTCTCCAACACTCCCATTTATGCCACTTCAAACAATGCGGACATGCAGAAGATGCTGGGGCTGGTCCCCTGAACCCCGTCCCTGGAGAGCTGCCCACTGATGGTGTGGACTGACCTCTCCTAGGGGTGAATTATGGCCTGGCCCCTTGGGATTGACCCTGAACTTGTAGTTGACTTGAACTCTGTGTAGGTGGACCTTTAAACTTCTTTCCTGGTGTAGGAGATGAACTAGACTAACCCGGGCCCCTCTTCTGCTGTCTCTCTCTTCTGGTCTGCTCACTTATTCTAACCTTTTCAACTTTTATTGTAGCTTCCACTAACTTGGTGAAGTGTGTGATTCCCAAGGCAGTAATCATGATCTTTATGTTGGAATTTAATCCCTCTTCAAATCTCTTACACCTCTCGGCTTCATTAGGGACTATCTCCCTTCCATAACGACTCAGTCTGACAAATTCCTTTTCATACTCGGCCACTGTCAGCTGTCTCTGCCTCAGGTTAATGAACTCTCTTCTTCTCTCTTTCAGGTATACACTACCCACATACTTCTTCTTTAATTCTGAGAGGAAGAAGTCCGAAGTTATTAAATTTGGCTGCACTTCACTAGACACTGTATCTCACCATTAGTAGGCATCATCTTGCAACAGAGATACAACAGCTTTTAGATTTTGCTCTGGAGTGTAGTGGAGTTGTTTTAAAACCCTTCCTGTTCTGTTCAACCAATTTTCGGCTGCAACAGAATCATCTTCTCTCTTGCCAAAGAAATCCATTGCTCCAAATTTTCTCAGTCTTTCCAGATGTGATTTCTACTGTGGAAGTGGTGGTAGTGGTGGCATTACCCTAGCCATTTGTCTAAAGAATTAGGCCATTTGCTGGAACATGGCTTGTGGAGGCTAAGCAGGCTCTGCTGGAGCTGGTGGAGCAGGTTCTCCCCTACCCCCAGTCTTAGCTGCTGCAGGTGGAGCATGACTCTCCACTTCCTCCTCAAGTGCCCTCTGAGATGTGGGGTCCATATCCTGTTCAAAATAACAAAGACAAACAAATCTGCATTAGTGTTACCTCGACTCTTACAAATGCAATGCATGCTATGGACTCGATCTAGGCCCAGAAACGCCTAAACCGTGTTGTAATACTACTAAATGTGACACCCCTTACCCATCTACAGTATAATCGAGTAAAGATATATCACACAGTGTACCGGAATACCCTATTTTATTTTAATCATTTTTATTCTTCCTAATTTATTTCTTTTATAGTTATGAAGTAAAGTATAATTCATTTAGGTCATTTATTGAAATCATAAATTTGTTTGAGGTTCCGCAAATTTTATAGAAAATTTGGCAGAGTACCAGCTAAAAATGGAGAAAATAGTTCTTCGGAACCTGTGAAAAACACTTCCAAAATTTTCAATCAATCCCAAACTCTATTTCATCAACAAAATCTCAATATTTTTCAATAGCATTTCCATTTCTCAATCATTCATCTCATACGATATTCATGTAAAAGTCATAAATAAATATTCACTTTTTCATTCATAAACACAATTTTCACTATTTACATTAATACCAAAATACATTGCATAAGTTTCAATTACATATGAGAAAATAAAAAGTAATTACAAAATACCCAAAATGAAACCTAGTGTCCTACGAATGGACTGACGTCGGTGAGGTGACACAGACACTATGCACAGTTATAGATGATCTCACCCAGTCTGTGGCCTACCGGGCTCTCTATGGGTCTCTCCAGAACCTATGCGTGGCAAAAGCAACACGCTAAGCAATAATACTTAGTGGTGCCAATAATAGAATAAAAAGAAATAACAGAAAATAAATATACAGTGCATGTTCTGATGTCTTATGCAGACAATTTTTTTATCATTATTGGTAATCTTATTTATTTTGTACTCATTATATTCATAATTTCATTAAATTTATTCACTTTCATTTTTTTGGTTTCCCAAGTAACCTATACTGGATGGCTGGACTGGATAAACGGGTAAACTGGCACTGGGTATCAAGTGTCTCGGGCTGTCATACCATCGGTCACATATATATCTCCCGGTGTGCAACAGAACAGCTAATGAGCTCTAATAAATATTAGGCACAAGGCCAAGTATCATCACAATGTTAGAATGGCTAAAAGCCATGAAATCATAGAGTGGCATAATGCCATATGTAGTACTACTAACTAAACCCTATTGGCATGCCAACTTATCCAAACCAATCTTGCTGGGTGTACTAGGGCATGTTACACTTTTTAATTGTACAATTCTTGAAATTTAAGTTTAGGTGTTACTATTCATTTCATTAGTTAACTAAAATGTTGACTTTTGCATAGACAATAGGTACATTGGTTCTAATACTCCCAACATACCACATTTTGCATTCTAAAATTGTTGGCATTCGTTGCCAATACCATTTCTAAGCTTAGTGTTAGTTATTCAAAATTTTCAAATTTCAAGCCTCATATTTACTGTTCCATTGGTCATTTGTACAGTAGGAATTTGGCAAAATTGTATTCATGAAAGTTGTTTTTTATTTTGTCTAGTTACATTTATTTTTTTGAATCACTCCATTTGGAGTTTTGTAGCTCAAGTTATGGCCTAAACATTATAATTGGCCAGATTGGACAGAATCCAAAATTCTGGGCAAAACAAGTTCTGCCAGATTTGGTAACCTAAGTTTGGTTGGCAATTTGACTAGGTTATGGTCAGAATTTGGATTTGTATTCTTCATGAAAGTTGTAGGCCTATTTCTTAGCTTTCTACTGGTGAAATTTCAGGTCAATTGGAAATTTTTACATTGAGTTATGACCAAATGAATTCATTTGGTCATTTTGCCTAGGCAGAATGCAAGTCACCCGGATTAGGGCAATTTTTAGGTCAACTTGGTTTGGTTTTCTGGGCAGGATTTCTTCACCAAAGTTGTGCCATTATATGTCTATTTTCATGTCCAATTTTTCTTGAACCAATTGAACCTATACAACTCCATTTATGGCTGCCCAAACCGGCTGGACTCATAACCAGTCCTGCAGGTCACCAAGGGCAGCATGCCTAAGGTCAACTTGGTTATCCTTAATCACTTCAATTCCTCCTCACACACATTCAAACGGTCACTAATTGGCCATTACAACATCATTTTGTATCCAATTATATCTACTCACATATTTGAATTTCAAACCCTAACCCTAACATTCCAAAGTTACATTTTCTTGCACTAAACTCATAAACTAATGTTTTGAGTGATACAATCATATCAAGGGTAGCCCACTCACTCATTTAATCCAAAGAAACCATCAAGAACACAACAAATCCATGGCTGCCAAAAATAGGGTAACACCTTAACATGTTTATCTTTAATGAACTTACACATATCCTAGCTCAAATTTGCATTCTAACAAAAATTTAAAGGAAAGAATCAAAGATTTAGACACTAACCTCTTTTGCTAACTATTCCAAGTCTCCAAAACTTTCTTCTTTCTTCTTCTTTTTGCTGGCTAGAGGTTGTTCAAGATGCAAGATCACTTTTTTGTGAAGCAAGGTAGTGGTTTCAAGGTGATTTGGTGGGTGGTTCCAAGCTTACCTTAAGCTTTCATGGAGGTTGGGTTGGGGAAATGGGTTACGGCTGGAATGTTGAGGAAGAAAGGAGCAGATTGCTTTTTCAATTTTTGGTCTCATTTATCCTCTTTTTTTAGTTAATTATGTGGTTATCTAATGGGGATTGGTGGGTAAGTGTTTAATGACATCATATGATATCATAATTAGCATTTTCTTTCATTTTCTTTTCTTTTCTTCTCTACTCATTTTTAATTTAATTTTTAACAATATTTATTCACATTTTATGTCATAATAATTATTTACTTAACTGAACAAGTTGGCCAAAAGTAACCTCTGAAGGCGAAATGACCAAAATGCCTTCCATTTGGCTTAACAGACTAAAATTGTCTGTACCAATTGAAAAAATTTTTTAAGTATTTTCTTGGCATTCTAATGCCATAGAATCCTCAATGACTCTTCTCTAGAGTCTGAAAAATTATTTTATGAATTTTTCCCCTGGTCTAGAGCTCCTAGTTGCGAGAACGGCAACTTCCCACTGGGTTATCCATCGCTAGGGCACCGGCTCATTTAACTTGGTTGTATTTTTTTAAAAATTTTTTTCTAAATTTTTCTTATTAATATTTGAGTTAATTATGGTGCCTCACTTTAGTTTAAATATTTTTCTGGATGTTCTAGCTATCCGGACTGACACTGGTCACCGAAACAGTAGAATGTACGGAGTTGCTACAAGGAGGGTGTTACACAGAATGTTGCATGGGTCTCTGGTTGTGCTTAGACAACCCGTGTATTTTGTATCAACAATGCTTCTCAATCCTTCGGCCTTTCCAAGCTTCCTTCCACACTTCTATGCTCCGGAACTTCACTAAAAACCTGAAAAATATAACAAGAATCAAATTTCTTCATTTAACACAATTATTTCGACATGTCTCTAAACAGATGCCTAATAGATAAATATACTTAACCAACTGAATTAAACATAAAAACACATTAAAAACACTAAATGTGATGGGAGTAAAATTAATAAATTATGCACTTATCAAAAGTCCCATCACAAAATCCATTGTTATCCTTTTCCATTTTAACTCAATCACTGGCAATGGATGTAGTAAACCAGTTGGGACTTGATGTTCTGCCTTCACTTGCTGACAAGTTAGGCATTTGGAAACAAAATCAGCTACATCCCTTTTCATACCCATCATCCAGGAATGCTCTTTTAGCCCTCTGTACATCTTAGTGCCACCAGGGTGCATAGCAAAAGGAGACTCATGTGCTTCCTTCATAATGATCTGTCTCAAGGCAACATCATTAAGAATGCACATTCTGCACTAGTGTAGCAGTAGACCATCATCTCTCACTATGAACTCAAATTTCTTGCCCTGCCAGACTTCTCCCAGTAGTTTTTGATATTTTGCATTATTCTGAACAGCCATTCTAATCTGATCAATTAGCACTAGCTATACATGCCATGCAACTACTGTCTATCCCTCATCATTTACCTCCAAGCTGGTGTATAGTGCTTTCAACTCATGTACCATGAACAAAGGAAAAATTCTTAGACTTACCATAGTCTTGCGACTTAAGGCGCCAGCCACCACATTTGCTTTCCCTGGCTGATAGTCTATCAAATAATCATAATCTTTAATCAATTCTATGTAACACCCCTATATTCGGTAGTGTGTTCTACTATTTCGATGACCAGTGTTTGTCCGGACAGCTAGAATGCTTGGAACTACACTTAAATGTTAGTGAGGAGATATGAAATGATGAAACACAATAGAGGAAAATACAAGAAAAAAAAGGAAAAATAAGAGCAATGAAATGTGATTAAGTTAAATGAGCCAAAAACCGTAGCGATGGGTGACCGCACCGGAAAGTTGCGGCGAGGATCGTTGACTAGCCCTGGATAGCGGGGAACCCTGGGAAATATTTTTTTAAGACTTAAATAAACATCTATTGTGGTATAATTGACTTAGAAATTATCAAAGAAAAATTAATTAATTAGTACAAAGAAAAACGAAAAATTGAGAAACCGACAAAAATCGGTGTTACCGAAAAATCAGGAATATAAACCAAATAGGGGCATTTTGGTCATTTGACACCTAGAGTTGGCTTTTGACCTATGTCGACACCATATTTTGGTCGATCCCTAGAATCAATAAAAATCCTTCTTTGAACAGCTAATCACGTTTCCGATCCCTCTTTGATAAACGGTCACATTTCCGATCTCTCCTCACAAAGAATTGAATCAATGCCAGGTCCTCACATTCATTAAAGCCTCGCCGATCTCTACCGACCTTTCAAACCCGTTGTCGAATTTCCGGACCCGTCCAGTATATTCCTGATCTCTGTTGATGAATAAAATGAACTGGCACTAGATCTTTTCCTACCAGTTTTACTGCTGACCTCCTTTCCGAAAGTCTAAGAGCTAAAGTTTTGGTTCGATTCCGATCTTAAGTGTTCGAGTTAAATTTTCAATCAAGTTCCGTTCAGCATTTTTTCCCTACCGATCTCATGTTTAAAGTGCTTTCCGATCTCTCATACTTAGGTTAATAATCACATTTAGTTTTTGTTTTGCTGTGCTCATACAATCAAATACTCAGACAAACAATGGTTTAAAATTTTCCGATCACAATCATTCATTGAACAAAAAGGCATTCCATTTCATGTCATAAATTTGTACAAGTTATTGGTGGGGATCACCCCGGCTGATCTATTTGGATCACCCCCAGCCTGATCTACATTTGGATCACCCCCCCTCTCTCCCTCACCTTCGGCTTCCTCCTCACTATCCTCATCGTTGCCCTCAGGAGCCACGTCGTCCATCCAAGAAAAGTCTTCTTCTGGGTAGCGCTCCTGGAGTGCGGCCAAGAGATCCTTGTGAGCATTCACATAGGCTCCGGCTATCCCCGTCACCATCTCTTCATCTCTCTCCTTTAGCTCCTTATCTTTCTCCTCAAGCTCCTTATCTTTCGCTTTGAGCTCCTCTATGAGTTGAGCGACCTGAGCGGATTCGTTGGCGTGAAGCGCCTGGACTTCCCTAAGAGCACGGTCCCTCTCATCCAAAACACGATTCTGTTCGGCCAACCGGTCTTCATGGAGCTTTGCCCGTCCCTCGACTTGAGATATATAATCCCGAGCGGATGAGAGTTGGGATCGGAGGGAATCCACCTCCTGATTCTTCTTCCCGATCTCCTTACCCAGGCGCTGAATCCTTTCCCGGATCATGGTCTGGTTCACTAGACACTCCACGTTTAAGCTCATGGTCCGAGTCAATATGTCGTCGAGACCATTCTGGGATAGCCTGTCCCGATCCTCCGAAAAGAAGATGGTAGACCCCAGGACTTTGGCGAAATCAGAGTTCTCCTTGACAGTCCGGTTATTCCTCAAGCAGTCGATCAGTACTTGAGCGCCCCGAGAAGAGGTCCTCCCAGAAGCTTGGGTAGGCCCCCCTTCCCTGCTTGGAACAACTGCAAGAGTCGGAGGCTGCTCCTCCGATCTAGGAGGAGATCGGGTAGCCGGTGGTCGGCGGACCGAAGGTTGGGGTGGGTCTCTTTGTATCTCCCGGGTTCGTGACCAGGGTGTTTGAAGTCGTTCCAAACGCTTTATCTCCTTTATCTTCCGGGAGATCTCTCTTTCCTTCTTTCGCTTCCTAGAACCATCACCACCCGCCATACCTGCACAAAGAAAAGGTTAGTGAGATCACTAAGGTCGTGAGAATTGAGATATAGAAAATACCGATGCCGAGGTTAGAGAGCGGAAGTTCGCGGTCTTGGCAGTGGCTTGAGCAGTCCAATGGTGCGGCTTCGCGATCCGCATCCAAACAAGAATACTTTTTAGTGGCAGCCTCACTCTTCAAATCCATCACTATTAGGCTTTCATCTTGGCTCAGGGTGATGTGATTCGGAAGCAAAGGTCCCTGGTACCACCAGCTGCGGGGGAAGTCCTCAAAATGGCTCGGATCTTTGCTCCTCACAATGAAGAAACGATTCTTCCAATTCTTAAGAGACGAGGGCAGATCGGAAAAGAGCCCGCAACGAGGCTTCGCCTGGAAGAACCAGTGGTCATCAAGGATCCAAAGGTTGATGGTGGAATTGCAGGAAATTAAAATCAACTTGGATCAAGGAACCAGAGGTTGATGACAGAAATTTAAATTGCAGGAAATCAAAATCAACTTACAAGGCGAGTCTAACCCTGACACATGAAGTTCTTTCCCTGAAGAAGTGTACTTAACAAGATAACGAAGGCGGATGATTAATGGAGGAGGAGTTGCAAGACCTGACCTATGATCTCATTCTTTCGGATGCCCCTTTTTCATTCCCGACTTTCTTCTTACTCTACGGAGAGCGCCCTTGCAGGTTTTCACTTTCTCTTCGTCCATTCGACCAGAAGCGCCCTTTCGGGTTTTCACCTCTAGAAGTTTTTTTTTTTTTTTTTTTTTTTTTGAAGGCTATTTCCTGCAAATCTCATAATAAAGTACGTGAGGTTATCAATTTTCAAATTCAAATCTTATGGCAAAAATTTTAACTAATTAATAGCGCATTAAACAAAGAGAAAGGATAGCATGGGGAAAATAACAACAGAAGGAGTGAAGTATAACTTTATTAGAAAGAATAGACTTTCAAAGGAGAGGAAAAGGTACAAAGATAGATCTCACATATTCCTTATGGTTAGTTTTGAAGTCTTTTAACTGCCATTATTTCGAGTTCTCCGGAGTCTCATGCCTTAACGGTCTCTTCTCTATTCGCGGTTTCATACCCTCTTCCTTATTTCTCCACTTTGGTTCTTGGGACGCCCTTTTGGGTTTTCACCCCGAGAAGGTTTTTTTTTTTTTTTTTTTTTTTTTTTTTTTTTTTTTTTGGATGCCCTTTCGGGTTTTCACCCTTTCCCCTTTTTATGCATAGTATCTCTTGTGATTGTCGGCATTGGTAGTCTCGGGAATTCTTCACCGTCTATGTGGGTCAAGATCAAGGCTCCTCCGGAAAATGTCTTTTTAACCACATAGGGTCCCTCATAGGTTGGTGACCACTTGCCCCGGGGGTCGTTTTGGTTCAGCAGCACTTTCTTCAGTACTAGGTCCCCGGGTTGGAATTCACGTGTGCGTACATTTTTATCAAATGCCCTGGCCATTCTTCTCTGGTATAATCGTCCTTTCGGCGAGATAGCCGGTGCAACTCGGCGAACACCTTAGCCGTAGGTCTGATTCCCTTAGCTCGACATAGGCCTCGGAAGGCTACTAAAATCCGCCATGAGTTAGGGTGGATCTGAACGATGCTCGCCCGGTGAAGTTTTAGGACCTCCTTATAGAAGTCATCCAGGGGGAATCGAAGACCGGCCTTTAACTGTTCCTCATACACCATGACTATGTCGTTCTCTTCAAAGGAGTGATCGACACGAACATCGCCATGGCACTTGATCAGTTCATATGAATCAGGACAAATGTTGTATTCTTGAACAAACGATTGCAGATCGGATTCCCGAAGAACCGATGGAAGCTCGTCTATAGGAAGGGTCTCTCTCCTTGAAGGTGGTGCAAGCCTTGATGGTATGACCCGACCCCGACCTGGAGCAGAGACCCTAGGGGGTTCAGGTTGCGTGCTTGGCCCGACCGCCTCTTCTTCATCAGACGATGACCATGAGAACTGAATGGAAGGAGGGCTCGCCGCTCTCTGACCTTCGGCACCGCTCATTTTCAAGGAAAAAAACAAAGAACTTAAACTAAAAAGAGGATTAAAGCCCTTACCGGAGTCTGATCGGCGTCGGGCGGAAAATGAGAGAACTTGAAGTTGTGAGCGAGGATTGAAAATGGAATGAGAGAACAAGCGGCTAACCCTCCCTATTTATACTAGTCCGAGCATTTAATGCTCGCGAGGTTCTAAGCGGCGCATCGATTGGTGAGACTCGGCGGTGTTACGACACTTCTCTCAAATATCCGAATGTTCAGAGATCGGTTAATTGGAGATCGGCATAATAAGTTAAATATTTTGAATAAAGGATCAGTTAAGTGTCATTCAGGTAAAGAACCAGATCGGATAAACACAGTAGAGATCGGAAAATAATCAATGCAAAAATAAGATGATAACCGACAAAATAAAGTCTTTATTCTCAAAAGATCGGATTACATCATTTGGGCGATCTCTAGGGATCGGATTACAATAAAGGTCTAGCTACATCATGTGGCCGATCTCTAGAGATCTGATTACGTTGAAAAATTACCTCATTTGGACGATCTCTAGAGACAGGTGAAAAATCCTATCTGAAGAGGTCGATCTAAGGATCGGTTTATAAGCGATCCCAAGGATACTCCCGGTGATCTAAGGATCGGTTTATAACTAATCCCAAGGATACTCCCGGGTGATCTAAGGATCGGTTTATAAGCGATCCCAAGGATATTGCCGGAAGCTTAATCATTGTCGGAACACCCAATGTGGATCGAGAATCATTTGTCGGAACACTCAATGTGATGAGAAGCCGAATGAACTCGGTTGAGCAACTCGAGATCGGTACAACGAAGCCATAATACGGATCGGTCAAATCCAGTTCTCTCACCATCGTCAATTAGGACCATCCAATCACCGGGATCGTAAATTTTCAGTCGAGGAATAGGGAATTCCATCGGAAGAGGATCAAAACCACAGTTGTAGCCGGAACTTTCCCCGGAACAGCTAGAACCAAGAAACAAGGAGAAAGAGAGAAAAATCGAATGAAGGAAATGCCACTATCAACAGGGGTATATATAGGGGAAAATGGGCATTTAATCTTTGGCGGAAAGCAGCGGGCGCTTGAAAATCGAGATGTAATTAATGCTTGGACCGAATCGGTGATCAAGGGATAAAAGAGATCGGGAGATAGGAGATCAGCATGAGAGATCGGAATAGGAGCTAGGGGAGGGATCGGAAGACAAAAAGAATAAGACAAATTCCAATAACCGTCGTCAGAATCAGAGCCGAGGTAGTTAAAGCGTGGCAGACGAGATCTCCACCGCACGCCTAAGAATCGCCCGCATAATCTTGTGCAGTGCGGGGTATGTCATGACAGTCCTGTACATCCCAATCTCCACCGTTGATCTCACTTGTAAGGATGAATCCGGAACCCTTGGATCAAAAGAGAAGATGATAATACCAGCGTTTTTCACTCTCAGCCCTCAGATCGTTCCGGACAAGAGGATTCAAGACCGTCGGATTAAAAGAGGAAAAGGACAAATACTTTGAGAAGCGATCTCAGCCATTCGTTTTGATTCTCTTTAATTCCTGAACATCCGATCATGTACTTCAAAATCCTGACCCTCCATCTCCCTCAAAATGAATCCTGACCCTTCATGGGGAGCACCCGATTCCTATAAATACCTGCATGAAAAACTGTTCAGGGGGGACAAAAAATATAGGCAAGAGGCTGCTATTATCGTGGAGGAACTCTGAAACTTCATTCAGTTTGTTACTCTGCTGTTTTGTAGTGATTAAAAATACTTTTGAAACTAGTTTTCAGGAGTGTTTTCTTGAAAAAGATTTTGAATATTGGAACTCTACATTTCCAGTTTGTTCATTATCTGGTCATACTCTCATCATCTCTGCTTTCCTTTCCTCTGTTCAAGCTCAACTTCCTTTCACCTGGTTCTTACCCGGTTACCTTTTAGCTAAAGCATCTCTCGGTTTCACGACAGACATCAACTCTCAGGCTGATCAATCCGCCATCACTGTTTACCACTTCACAGTTATTTCAATATATTTGGCTCCTCACATGTAAGAGTTCACACTCACATTTACGTTTGTTTCTGCACTTCCTTTGTTCTTCATACATCCGCAACTTTCTTCAAGGGTATTTTGTACAAGAGAACCCAGAGAAAATATTGTTATAAGAGTTCATGTTCTTGTTTTATTAAGCGTTTTATTTCGCATTTTCCTTGTTCTTCTTACATCTAGACCATTTACGCACAAGCAATCCCAAAGAAAGTCACTCTCAAATCATTTTTAGTGTTCAGTTAATTTTTTTGATCTCAGTCATTTCTCTATACCTGTTTTCTAACTCTTTTTATTATGTATATGGTTGGGTAAACGAGGTAGCTGCAACTTAGAGGTCTCCTTTAAAAGAGGACACGAATAACACGTCGGGAAGATAGCGAACTATTAGGCCGGCGTAAGCGACAATTCGACAAAGATGTCATGAAATGGAATAAGACCAAAGTAAACGAAACAGAGTGGATCGGTCATTAATAGATATTGGTAAAATGACTACATGAAAAGGTCAGTGAATCAAGTCTAGTGTTCCCCGTTCAGCCACGGGATATCCATAAACCTTATCCCCGGCATTTTTGAAGGTCAGAATTCTTAGTTTTAGGTTCTTAAGAACCGTAGCTGTGGTTAAATTTTTAAAGGTCGGAAAAGTCTTTGTCCGAGTCTCATCAAAATAGAAGGGGTCGGAAGAGTCCTTATCCTATCCTTGCCTAAAAGTTTTAAGTCAACTCTTAAAGGAGATCGGAGGAGGGTTCTTATCCGGTCTCCCTTCAAAATTTTGATAAACATTAAGTAGGGATCGGAAGAGAGTTCTTATCCGGTCTCAACTCAAAACATTAACGAATAACTCTAAAGGAGATCGGAGGAGGGTTCTTATCCGGTCTCCTCTCAAAATTTTAATAAATAACTCTAAAGGAGATCGGAGGAGGGTTCTTATCCGGTCTCCTCCCAAAATTTTAATAAATAACTTAAAAGAGATCGGAGGAGGATTCTTATCCGGTCTCCCTTCAAAATTTTAATAAACATTAAATAGGGATCGGAGGAGAGTTCTTATCAGGTCTCAACCTCAAATTTTAATAAACATCTGAAAGAGATCGGAGGAGAGTTCTTATCAGGTCTCATCCTCAAAACTTCAAATAAATAACTTAAAAGAGACCGGAGGAGGGTTCTTATCCGGTCTCCCCTCAAAATTTTAATGAACAACTTAAAAAAGATCGGAGGAGAGTTCTTATCCGATTCTCACACCCGTTCACTAAGGTTGTCTCATTTACTTATGTATCTGGGTGATCCAAATTTAGTGAAAAATCAAACATTCCTTCTACCAAAAGGATTAACATTGCCGCCTAAGCCCTTCTAACTAATTTGTAAAGGACGCAGAATTAAATCTACTTACCCTTATTAAGGGACGAGGTGGGGTGCCTAACACCTTCCCCACCCGTTTACGGACCCCGAACTTAGAATCTCTGTTTTGAAGTGGTTTCATTTTTAATTTAACTTCTCAAATGGTTTTCCTTAGTTTCCCTCAAAACTAAGGTGGCGACTCCTCACTCTTTCCCACTTCGGTGAGTGATCGTCCGGGCGACCGCAAAATCCAATTGCGACAGCTTGGCGACTCCGCTGGGGATTATCTAGGGACCCAACCCCAGTCTAGAGGCCCAAAAGTAGGCTTAATTTTTGTCCGATCAAATTATATTTAGAGGGGCTCACTCGGCGATGTCTCATATGCTAATTATTATTGCTACTAACTATTTTGTTTTGCCTGTTCTATCTCCTACAGTGCTCTTCATTTCAAAGAAAAAGGAAAAGAAAAAATGGAAAAATAAAATCCCCCTGAATTGGGAAGAGGTAAAAGTGTCCCTTCACACACTGAACACTTACACAATATCCTCACCCACTATGGTCCTAACCCGGGCTTTCTTACCCTTTTAGGAAAGTAGGAGGGGGTCATGTAGCGGTACCCGTGGGTTTTACCCCGTTAGTATCCGTGAAGGCTTCTGCTCAAATTGAAACTCGTTCTATTTACCGTGATACCCGTGGAATTTTCCCGACAATATCATGGGGGTAGAATGGGGCTCTCACTGTTCTGATGGGGGCAATTTGGGAACCTGTGGCTATTAGAAAAATTAGATCCTGAGCTAAACCGTCACGATAGCTGAAAGCCGTAGTAAACTGCCTCATAAGATAGAACTATCCAGATAGGTAGCGCTTACCCGGTGTTAGGAGTCTCCCTACTATAGGACAAAAGGGGCATACCTACTCTTACCCTATTCTGCTTTAATTTCCTTTTGTTTATTTCTTTTCAGGGTAATTTTGAATCCTACCAAAACGCCTACACATTTTCCTACTTTGATAAATGTGTACGTGTTACCATCAAAAGATGATTCAAAATTACCTAATTTGTCTTACTAACAAATTCTCATGCAGCGTTACCAAACCGAAGTGCAGAAAAGGATAGGCATCATTTTTTATCATGGCATCCTCGAGTCAGTCGGCAGAAAAGGCTCAGAATGCTAAACTTTGGTCCGAATCAGTTCATAGTCCGGTACCCTCGCAAAATGATGCTTCCGAGGCACCTGTTAGCTCGCTACCTTCGCTAGATCTGGACAAAATAGAGGTCAAAATGAACAACCTCGAGGGTATGTCTAATAGATGGAGGTTGCTTCCCGACCAGGTCAAGGTACAGTTTGAAGAGAAGTACGGAAGGATTGCAACCTTAATGCAAGTCAAGGTCCAAATCCCTGCATTAAAAGCCATGTTGACGGTTTGGAATCCTAAGTACGGAGTGTTCTCTTTCAATGACATTGATACGGCCCCCGCTATGGAGGAATATCAGGCATTGCTGGGGATCCCATACTCATTGCAGAATCGGATCTACTTACACCTCGAGCATAGGCAGACCTGGAAACGGTTGGCACATATGTTGGGTTCTCCCCCAGAAGAAGTGAAGTCCAGAGATCAAAGGAACACGCATGGATGGTGCGGACATACCTTGAAGCGGTTAGATCATTACCTCCAAGAGAAAGCAGTGGGATCAAGCTTCCATGGCACTCGCCTTGGGAATCTATGGTCCGATCCTGTTCGGGGCCATTGGGGATCATCACTAGCGATGCGATGGAGGTATTTTGGACGATGAAAAGCGGGGATCAATCCGATACCGTCAATCCTTGCCGAAACCTTGTTAACCCTAACTACTGCGACAACGGGGAAAGGGTCCATTAAGTGTTGCTCTCATTTATTATACCTACGGACTATCGTCACATGTGTCCTGTGGAGACAAAAGGATTGACTTGGTACCTTGACCAGCCTCCCATTGAGAAGATGATCCGGTTAGTGATCAGTTCGAAGAATGAAAAACAGTGGCGGGAACGGATTCTGAGTTTCAATAGCCATGATTACTGTTGGAGGAAGCTGTGGACGTCAAGCCAACCCGTCTTGATTGGTACAGAGGTATTCGATCGGTGTCCTAATTGGAATAACCGGGTATACAAGTTACACTCCAAAGATCGTAATGAGCGGTTTGGCTCAACACGATCCATGTTCAACATTAAAGAATACCACCAAGGTCACTTCTACCATGAGCTCAAGGAAGAAGAAGGGTTGAAAATGGCTCGCAAGTCACGGGAAAACATCACTCTAATGGAGAGATCACCCAAAGGCGAGTGCCTCGGACTATTACCTTAAATGGAGAGGCGATAGGGACCAAGAACGCTCTACCATAGAATTCAGGGCGACAACCCTCGCCAAGACGCCCTATTAGAGGAAGCTAATAATCGCTGGTTGACTCGCTACAAAGGCAAATACCGAAAACTCACAGCTGCAAGAACGAATGACACAATTGGAGGACCAACAGCAGAAACTTAAGAGAAGGGTAAGAAAGCTCAAGGAAGAGGCAAGGGCCGAAAGGATAGGGTTCGAAGAGCAAGAGGTACAGTGGGAAAAAGAAAGAAACTCTCTCCCAGATGAGCTCAAAGAAATGAAAGGGCAGAATAGTAAGCTTCAGGAAAGGATGAAGTACCAAGAGGTACTCGTTGAAGAGTATAAACAGGAAAACAAGAAGAAGAAGCTTGAATTAAAAGAACAGGCACTCCTCATCAACGACATCTTGAAAGAATTTGCTAAATAAAGGATAGAGATAGAGAAATAAGCTTACCTCTATCAAGGACTGAAAGAAAATGTGGACCAGTTGGAGAAGATGATAGCACAGGGAAAAAAGGAACTATTACCTGAATCCGAGTATGCTCTGAAAGTGTTCGACCCTGCCAAGCAAGAAGAAAGGTTATATGAGTATCTCAGAAAATGTCATCTTATTATAAAGAATCTTCCAGAGCCTAGGCCAATGTAAAAGATACGATGTACAAATTACTCAGTTAATGAAGTGATTTTTGGACCATTGTTTAGCAAAATTTGTGAATGAATAGTATGACTCCCGTAGGAACTTCCTCGCTAGGGTTATGTGAAAAATTGAAATGCGCTATATGGGCAAGTATCATAAATGCGCATTCAATCTCGTCATTCACGGTCAGACTATCGAACGATGCCATGATAAAGCTGAGGCAATTATCCTTTTTACAGATTTCAACTTGGCTCTCAAATGCCACTGTATCCTTCGTCCAGACCAGGACTTTTAGTTTCTCTGCAAAAATTCAAATTTTATTTAAAATTTTCTTTTTACTCCTCACAGGAAATCAATATTGATTCAAACAAGGCAAGTCTGACCAAGCACACGATCCAACCCAAGCGAGTGTACTTAACAAGATCTCGAACGAGGAAGATAATGGAAAATCAGGAGCAAGTACAGAACCTACAAGGACAGGTCTCCGAGTTGAAGGATCGACTTTACGAAATTATGAGACTAATGAAGGAAATGTCTCAGAGCAAACACGCTTGAACCTAGCCCACCATTACCTCCTCCGCCTCCTACAGCAAATGATCCTCAACAAGCTTCAACCTCTTTTACCTTTCAGTCTCCCATTCCGGATCCGACAGTCACTGTCAATCCGATGACCATAAATAATGACCCACCTTTTTCCTATTACCCGGCTGTCTCAAATGCCGAGCCTCACCCTTCAATCCCGATCCCTCCAGTTTACTCCACCCCTCAGCTCGGTTGGAGGAGTGTATCATGCGGTGGAAGGAGAACATAGGGCGAGAGAAAGCGAGAAACTATCGCCTAGAAGAAAGATTGAGAGCAATAGAAGGGTTGAACATGTATGGCTCGATCGATGTGTAAATCCGAGATTGGTGCGGATGTGGTGGTACCACCCAAATTCAAGATTCTGATTTGACAAATACAATGGAAACTTCAGATCCCGCATCCACACGGCAACCTACATTGCCAAAATGTCCGCTTTAACGAGAAGACGATAGACTTCTCATTCACTTCTTTCACGAGAGCCTCTCCGGAGCAGCTCTGAGATGGTGCATACAATTGGACAGGAGCAAGCTGCACTCCTGGAAGGACTTAGCCGATACCTTTCTTAAGCAGTACAAATTCAATTGTGATGCAGCACCCACAAGGAGGGACCTCCAGAACCTGGTACAGAAAGACCGGGAAGGTTTTAAGCAGTATGCCCAACGATGGAGGGAGAAGGCTGCAGAAGTATATCCTCCGGTGACTGACAATGAACTCTGCTCCCTATTCATCGAAACATTGAAGGCTCCCTACTTCAACCTAATGATTGGCAATACCTCCAATAGCTTCTCAGATATCATCCAAGCCGGTGAGAGAATTGAAGCTAATCTGAGAATAGGAAGACTACAGGAGTTGGCTGAAAACCCTGTGAAGAAGCCCGCCAATTTTGGCAAGAAGAAGGAGGGTGATGTGCATTCTGTCACCCGTCCAAATAATTACCCCCAATTTCCCCAAAATAACTACCGGCCATATTCTCCCTCTCCTGGCCAAACCATCGCCAACATTCCACCTCCTTTCCCTAATTATCCACAACCCCGCCCACAATACGCCCCACCTACAAATTTTCAACCAAGACCACCCCCTCTTCCAGCTCAACCAAGACCACCACAAAATAATCCAAGACCTCCAAGGAATCCTGATCCACCCCTTCCCCTCCCTCTCAGTGAAATATACCGATACCTTGTCGGTATAAACCAAATCGTACCAGTCCCTTTAGACCCAATCCAGCCGCCATATCCCAGGTGGTATGATGCCACAGCCCGTTGTGAGTATCATGGAGGAGCACAAGGGCATTCAACTGACAACTGCGGGGCACTCAGAGGGAGAGTGCACGCTTTAATCCGGAACGGGTGGTTGAAGATTGAGGGGAATGGTTCCCTCCCCAATGTCACCTCAAATCCACTGCCCAACCATAATGCGGGTAGTGGTGTAAATATGATTGAATCTAAGGGAGAGGGATCAACACCTGAAGTGGATAAGCTGGTTCCTTACTTTGAGGAGATTTTTGCTATAGCAATGAGGGAAGGTTACCTTTCCCCTCAGGTAGCGGGGCGAGGAGGATCTGGGGTGTCCTTATCACGGAGGCGGTGACCACGAGCTGCGAGATTGTGAGGGGTTCAGGCAAGAGGTCCGGAACTTATTGTCTTTTAAGGTTCTGAGATGTCAGAAGAGGTCAAAGACGGAAGGGGAAGTGAACACCACAAGATACAGCCAGAATACCTCTACCTCCAAACCCAGAATCACCTTCTCACCCCCGGTAGCCTCACCGCCGGTAACGGTTATCCGAACTCCACCTCAGCTCCCCATCACCAACACTCATGCTGTCCCTTGGAACTATAATTTCCAAGTTTTTACTCAGGGAGCGTCAAACAGCACATCCGCTCCTAGCCTGGCCTCGCCTCCGGCACCACCAAAACCATGTTTTGCTCCTCAAGAGCATTTCAGGATGACTTATGATGGACCTACCAGCAACATCACTCCCCAAACCAGTTCTCGGCCCGTTATTGCAACAAGATCCTCTCCACCTGAACAAGAAGTCGAGTTTATAACTCGAAGTGGAAGGTGTTACGGGAACGAAGAAAGAGAGAAGAGGAAAGGGAAAGTAAAAATGGGAGAGTCGTCAAAAAACACGGAAGAGGAGGTTGAGAAAGCGGGAAGCGAGCACATTGAGCATAGAGAAGAGGAGGAGGCTGCTGCTCCAAATAATGAAACAGGCGAGTATGACGTAGTGGGCGATTGAGAAAACCCCGCCCGAATATCAATCTTATCATTGATCCTGAGCTCGGAAGTCCACCGACAAGCCTTACAAAGGATCCTGGATCAAGCCTTTGTGAACCCCGACATTACTCCGGGGCAGTTTGAGAAAATAGTAGGACAAATCCAGGCATCCAGCTCTGTAGCCTTTTCTGAAGAAGAGGTAGATCCCGCAGGCTTAGGGCACAATAAAGCTCTGCATGTAACGGTGAAATGTAAAGGCTGTATAGTGGCCAAGGTCCTCATCGATAACGGATCAGCCCTCAATGTACTGCCTAGCGCTACCTTGGCTAGATTGCCAGTTGACCACTCAGACATACGTCAAAGTGCTATGGTGGTGAGAGCTTTTGTGGAACAAGGAGAGAGGTCTTTGGGGACATTGACTTGCCAATCGGTCGGTGCATGTACTTTCAATATCACGTTTCAAGTGATGAACATTGAGCCAAACTTACACTATGTTGTTGGGAGGCCGTGGATCCATTCTGCGAATCTTTGTTCCTTCGACTTTGCACGGAAGATCAAATACATTAAGGACGGCAAAATCATCACGGTGAGGGGCGAAGAGGCCATACTGGTCACCAAGCCGCAATCACTCCCTTATGTGGAAGCAGCCGAGGAGTCATTGGAAAGTTCTTTCCAGGCCCTTGAATTGCAAGATACTGGGAAGGAGGGGGCCATGGCTATGGTGGCCAAAGTAATGTCAAGAAGCGGGTATGAAGAGGGTAAAGGCCTAGGCGCCACATTACAAGGGATTGTCGAGCCTATACCGGCCATTCAGAAGATAGGCCGTTGTGGTTTGGGGTATGAGGAGGATGCCCTCGTGGATGGGCGATTCTGGATGAGAAAAATGCTTCGGGATCAGAGATTTGACCAGAAGATGGGAAAGGTGAAAGTAGTCCCGAGAATCACGGAAATCTTCACCAAACCGGTCATTCAACATCCGGCAAGTACAGAAGAATCACCTGATGATCCATCCATAGATGTCATCCAACTGGATTCCTTGTATGAGGCCCTAGTTTCGCCAATGGCTGAAGAGCAGGAGCTTGACAACTGGACAACGGAGGATATCCCTGTACTCAATTTCGAGTAAAGTACCTCTGGTTATCTACACTTGATCATTTTGTCCATGGTGACAAGTGTAATACTGTAAATAGACCTTTTCTTATGGCATTAATATTAATGAATTGATAGCGCATTTTTAATCCAATACTCTTTTTCTTTCCTTTTTAATTCCATCCTTATAACATGTTCTATTCTTTATTCCTTCAGGACAATTCATCAATTACATCATTTGGACGATCTCTAGAGACCGGTGAAAAATCCTATCTGAAGAGGCTGATCTAAGGATCAGTTTATAACTGATCCCAAGGATACTCCCAGGTGATCTAAGGATCAGTTTATAACTGATCCCAAGGATATTGCCGACCGGAAGCTTAATCCGCTGTCGGAACACCCAATGTGGATCAGAATCGCTGTCGGAACACTCAATGTGATGAGAAGCCGAATGAACTCAGTTGAGCAACTCGAGATCGGTACAACCGAAGCCCGCAATACGGATCGGTCAAATCCAGTTCTCTCACCATCGTCAATTAGGACCATCCAATCACCGGGATCGTAAATTTTCAGTCGAGGAATAGGGAATTCCATCGGAAGAGGATCAAAACCACAGTTGTAGCCGGAACTTTCCCCGGAACAGCTAAAACCAAGAAACAAGGAGAAAGAGAGAAAAATCGAATGAAGGAAATGCCACTATCAACAGGGTATATATAGGGAAAATGGGCATTTAATCTTTGGCGGAAAGCAGCGGGCGCTTGAAAATCGAGATGTAATTAATGCTTGGACCGAATCGGTGATCAAGGGATAAAAGAGATCGGAGATAGGAGATCGGCATGAGAGATCGGAATAGGAGCTAGGGAGGATCGGAAGACAAAAAGAATAAGACAAATTCCAATAACCGTCGTCGAGAATCGAGCCGAGGTAGTTAAAGCGTGGCGACGAGATCTCCACCGCACGCCTAAGAATCGCCATAATCTTGGCAGTGCGGGGTATGTCATGTGATCTGTACATCACAATCTACACAGTTGATCTCACTTGTAAGGATGAATCCGGAACCCTTGGATCAAAAGAAGATGATAATACCAGCGTTTTTCACTCTACCCTCGGATCGTTCGGACAAGAGGATTCAAGACCGTCGGATTAAAGAGGAAAAGGACAAATACTTTGAGAAGCGATCTCGACCATTCGTTTTGATTCTCTTTAATTCTGAACATCCGATCATGTACTTCAAAATCCTGACCCTCCATCTCACTCAAAATTAATCCTTAACCTTATTGGTGAGCCACCGATTCCTATAAATACCTGCATGAAAAACTGTTCAGGGTGGACAAAAAATATAGGCAAGAGGCTGCTATTATCGTGGAGGAACTCTGAAACTTCATTCAGTTTGTTACTCTGTTGTTTTATAGTGATTAAAAATACTTTTGAAACTAGTTTTCAGGAGTGTTTTCTTGAAAAAGATTTTGAATATTGGAACTCTACATTTCAGTTTGTTCATTATCCGGTCATACTCTCATCATCTCCGCTTTCCTTTCCTCTGTTCAAGCTCAACTTCCTTTCACTGGTTCTTACCGGTTACCTTTTAGCTAAAGCATCTCTCGGTTTCACGGCAGACATCAACTCTCGGTGATCAATCCGCCATCACTGTTTACCACTTCACGATTATTTCAATATATTTGGCTCCTCACGGTAAGAGTTCACACTCATTTGTTACGTTTGTTTCTGCACTTCCTTTGTTCTTCATACATGCAACTTTCTTCAAGGGTATTTTGTACAAGAGAACCCAAGAAAATATTGTTATAAGAGTTCATGTTCTTGTTTTATTAAGCGTCTACGTTTATTTCCGCATATTCCTTGTTCTACTTACAACTAGAACATTTCAGAACAAGCAATCCCACAGAAAGTCACTCTCAAATCATTTTTAGTGATCAGTTCATTTTATTGATCTCCGTCATTTCTGAAAACCAGTTTTCTAACTCTTTGTAGTATATAAATGGTTGGGTAAACGTAGGTAGCTGCAACTTAGAGGTCTCCTTTAAAGAGGACTGAATAACACGTCAGAAGATAGCGAACTATTAGGCGGCGTAAGCGACAATTCGACAAAGATGTCATGAAATGGAATAAGACCAAAGTAAACGAAAGCAGTGGATCGGTCATTAATAGATATTGGTAAAATGACTACATGAAAAGGTCGATGAATCAAGTCTAGTGTTCCCTGCTCAGCCACAGGATATCCATAAACCTTATCCCCGGCATTTTTGAAGGTCAGAATTCTTAGTTTTAGGTTCTTAAGACCCGTAGCTGTGGTTAAATTTTTAAAGGTCGGAAAAGTCTTTGTCCGAGTCTCATCAAAATAGAAGGGGTCGGAAGAGTCCTTATCCTATCCTTGCCTAAAAGTTTTAAGTCAACTCTTAAAGGAGATCGGAGGATGGTTCTTATCCGGTCTCCCTTCAAAATTTTGATAAACATTAAGTAGGGATCGGAAGAGAGTTCTTATTCGGTCTCAACTCAAAACATTAACGAATAACTCTAAAGGAGATCGGAGGAGGGTTCTTATCCGGTCTCCTCTCAAAATTTTAATAAATAACTCTAAAGGAGATCGGAGGAGGGTTCTTATCCGGTCTCCTCCCAAAATTTTAATAAATAACTTAAAAGAGATCGGAGGAGGATTCTTATCCGGTCTCCCTTCAAAATTTTAATAAACATTAAATAGGGATCGGAGGAGAGTTCTTATCCGGTCTCAACCTCAAATTTTAATAAACATCTGAAAGAGATCGGAGGAGAGTTCTTATCCGGTCTCATCCTCAAAACTTCAAATAAATAACTTAAAAGAGACCGGAGGAGGGTTCTTATCCGGTCTCCCCTCAAAATTTTAATGAACAACTTAAAAAAGATCGGAGGAGAGTTCTTATCCGATTCTCACACCCGTTCACTAAGGTTGTCTCATTTACTTATGTATCTGGGTGATCCAAATTTAGTGAAAAATCAAACATTCCTTCTACCAAAAGGATTAACATTGCCGCCTAAGCCCTTCTAACTAATTTGTAAAGGACGCAGAATTAAATCTACTTACCCTTATTAAGGGACGAGGTGGGGTGCCTAACACCTTCCCCACCCGTTTACGGACCCCGAACTTAGAATCTCTGTTTTGAAGTGGTTTCATTTTTAATTTAACTTCTCAAATGGTTTTCCTTAGTTTCCCTCAAAACTAAGGTGGCGACTCCTCACTCTTTCCCACTTCGGTGAGTGATCGTCTGGGCGACCGCAAAATCCCATTGCGACAACCTAAATATCCATTAAAAATAAGTGAAATTAAAGTTTGAAAACCCCATGAAAAATGAAATTGCAAATGAAATGTATAAATAAGGAAAATTAAGGGGTAAGAATTTGAATAATTAAAAGTTTAATTAAACAAATATTTCCTTAACATTAGTGGATCACTAATGTTAAGGAAATATTTGTTTAATTAAACTTTTAATTATTTAAATTCTTACCCCCTATATAAAGGCACAAATCAACATAATTCTCCACTATCTTCTGCATTCACTTTCTTCTTCCTCAAAATTCACCATAGCCGAACCAAAAGCTCCCAAAGTTCATCCATGGCTGCCCACTTTTACAAGCTCCAAACTCCATGATCAAGCCATGATTTTCACCAATGGTCTTCATTAAAGTTAATCCTCACTTTTCAAGGAAGAAGTAGATACTAAAGTTAAGAGATTTTGGTAAAGTTTTAGCAAGCTCCAACAAGAGGTAAGTGTCCATTTTCTTCCCTTACTTAATTAAAACTTGTGTTGAGGTTGTGGGTAGTATTTTGGGTGAAGAAATTTGAAGAAATAGTTGAGTTATGGGACTGTCCATTTTTGGCAGCCATGGAAGGTGAGTTGCTTGAGTTTTTCCTACATGTAATTGATGGAAATTAGTGTTGAATAAGTCAATTTGAATTGTTAGTAAATTAATCTACATGTATGCACCATAGAGTTGAAGGAGTTGAATGTACAGTTGCAAGAACTACTTGAAAAGGGCTTCATCCGCCTTAGTGTGTCACTTTGGGGAGTGCCAGTATTGTTTGTTAAGAAGAAGGATGGCACTCTTCGCTTATGTATTGACTACCGATAGTTGAATAAGGTGACAATAAAGAACAGATATCCATTGCCTCGCATTGATGATCTGTTTGATTAGTTGAAGGGTGCAGCTGTATTCTCCAAAATTTATTTGCAATCTGGTTATTATTAGTTGAAAGTGCAAGAGTAGAGTATTCCAAAGACTGCTTTTAGAACTCAATATGGCCACTATGAGTTTCTAGTAATGCCATTCGGGTTAACTAATGCTCCAGCTGCTTTTAAAGATCTGATGAACACTATCTTCATACCATATCTCGACCAGTTTGTGGTGGTGTGTATTGATGATATTTTGATATATTCGAGGATACAGAGGAGCATGACAGACATCTGCGGATTGTATTGCAGACTTTAAGGGAGAAATAGCTATATGCCAAATTATCAAAATGTAAATTTTGGCAAAAAGAAATCTCTTTTTTAGGACATGTTGTGTCAGTTGAAGGGATCAAGGTAGATTCCAGCAAGGTAGAAGCTATCCTTAATTGGAAGTCGCCCAGGAATATCACAAAAATTCATAATTTTCTGGGTTTAGATGGATATTACCGCCGGTTGTGAAAGGGTTTTCTATGTTAGCTTCTCCACTAACCAAGCTACTTCGGAAAGATGTAAAATTTCAGTGGACAGATAAATGCCAGCAGAGTTTTGATGAGTTGAAGAGATGTTTGACTAAAGCTCCAGTCCTTACTTTACCTACACTTAGTAAAGAATACATAGTTTATAGTGATGCTTCAAGCAATGGGTTAGGCTGTGTACTGAAGTAAGATAGGAATGTCATTACTTATGCATTACGCCAGCTGAAACTGCGTGAGAGGAACTACCCAACACATGATTTGGAGCTAGCAGCTATTGTTTTCTCTCTGAAGATCAGGAGACACTATTTGTATGGGGAGAAATGCTACATTTACACAGATCACAGGAGGTTGAAGTACCTGGGCACCCAGAAGGAATTGAATTTGAGGCAGAGGAGATGGTTAGAACTGATTAAGGACTACGATTGCTTAATAGACTACCAGCCAGGGAAAGAAAATGTGGTGGCTGACGCCTTAAGTCACAAGACTATGGCAAGTTTCAGAGTTTCTTCTTTGTCCATGGTACATGAGTTGAAAGCACAACATGCTAGTTTGGAGATTGATGATGAGGGACAGACAGTAGTTGCATGGCATGTACAGCCAGTGTTGATTGATCATATCAGAATGGCTACTCAGAGTGATGATAAATATCATAAGCTACTGAAAGAAGTCCAGCAGGGCTAGAAACCTGAATTTTCTATGAGAAATGATGGTTTATTGCTACATCAGAGCAGAATGTGAGTTCCTAATAATGTTGACTTGAGATAAATCATTATAAACGAAGCACATGAGTCTCCTTTTGCTATGCACCCTAGTGGAACTAAAATGTATAGAGGACTGAAAGAGCATTACTGGTGGATGAATATGAAGAGGCATATAGCTGAATTTGTTTCCAAATGCCTAACTTGTCAGCAAGTAAAGGCAGAACATCAAGTTCCAGCTGGTTTGTTACATCCATTACCAGTAACAGAGTGGAAGTGGGAACGGATAACTATGGATTTTGTGATGGGACTTCCAAGGACACAGAATAGTCATGATGCAGTATGGGCTATAGTTGATAGACTAACCAAGTCTGCTCACTTTTTGCCAGTTCAGATGGACTATAGTTTGGAGAGATTGGCCAGATTATACATATATGAGATTGTAAAACTGCATGGAGTGTCAGTATCGATTGTATCTAACAGAGATCCGAGGTTCACTTCTAGATTCTAGGGTAGTCTTCAGAGAGCCCTAGGAACTAGATTGAACTTCAGCACTGCATTCCATCCACATATAGATGCCCAGTCTGAGAGGGTAATTCAGATATTGGAGGATATGCTACGGGCTTGTGTGATTGAGTTTGAACGTAGTTGGGATACACAATTGCCTTTGATTGAGTTTGCTTATAACAACAGCTACCAATCAAGCATTGGGATGCCTCCATACGAAGCTTTGTATGGTAGGAAGTGCAGAACTCCCCTATGTTGGGATGAAGTGGGTGAAAGGAAGATGATTGGGCTAGAAATTGTTCAGCAGACAGAGGAAAAGATTAGATTGATCAGAGATCTACTCAAGGCTGCATCAGACCGTTAAAAGTCCTATGTTGATCTGAAGAGAAGAGATATTGAATATGCAATGGGTGATAAGGTATTCCTTAAAGTTTCTCCTTGGAAGAGGATTATGAGATTTGGCAGAAAGGGGAAACTGAGTCCTTGTTTCATTGGACCATATGAGGTTCTGGAGAGAGTGGGTCCTTTGGCATATCAGTTGGCATTACCTCTAGAGCTAGAAAGGATACACAGTGTCTTCCATGTGTCCATGTTAAGGAGGTACAGATCTGACCCATATCATATTCTATCAGTTGAAGAGATTGAGGTAAATCCAGACCTCTCATATGAGGAAGAACCATAGAAATTTTTGCATATGAGGTGAAGCAACTGAGGAATAAATAGATACACCTAGTTAAAGTGCTGTGGAACCATCATTCAGGTCAGGAAGCTACTTGGGAATGTGAAGAGGATATGAGGAGACAGCACCCACAGCTATTCAGAAACTGATGCCAGGAAAAATTTAAGGACGAAATTTTTTTTAAGGGGGGGAGAATTGTAACACCCCTATGTTCGGTAGTGCGTTCTCATTGCTCGTGACCGGTGTTATGCGGATGACTAGAATGCCTAGAACTACATTTAAAAGTTAGTGAGGAGACATAGAATAATGAAATAAAAGAAAAAAAAATACAAGAAAAACAAAGGAAAAATAATAACAATGAAATGTAACCAAGTTAAATGAGCCAAGAACCATAGCGAAGGGTGACCGCATCGGGAAGTTGCGACGTAGACCGTTGACTAGCCCTGGACCGCAGGGAACCCTGGAAAATATTTTTAAGACTTAAATAAATATCTATTGAAGTATAAATGTCATTAGAAATATCAAAGAAAAATTAATTAATTAGTACAAAGAAAAATAAGAAATCGAGAAAATGATAAAACTTGGTGTTACTGAAAAATCGGGAATGCAACCCGAACAGGGGCATTGTGGTTAATTGACATTCCGAGTTGCCTTTTGACCTGAATTTCCATTAAAAATAAATGATATTACACTTTAGAAATGTCATGAAAAATTAAAATGGTGGTACATAATCTAAATAGCAAAAGATAGGAGGAAAATGTGGGAAATTAGAAAATTTGATTAAACAAACCATATAATTGATTTTAGTGCTCCACTAACATCTTCAAAGTGGACCTTTAATCAGCATATGGGCAGAAGATTCTATCTTCTTCAACCTTGGGAAAATCCAGTCGAAACACCTTGGGAGAAAACCTTCATAGCCATCCATGGTGAGAGCTCCATGCAAGCATGTTTTAGCCACTTTTTCCATTAGGTTCCTTCACTAAACTTGACCACCATACCTTGGGCAGCATAATAAGAGCAAGAAAGTCAAGTTTTGGTGAGGTTTTGAAGAACTTAAAAAGTGGTAAGTGAGTGTTTTCAATTCTTGTTCCATTAAAAGTGTAACCAAGGTTGTGGGTAGTTGTTTTGTGGAAATTTTGATGTTTGATAAATTTTTAGAGTTGAACCATTTTGGCAGCCATGTGAACTCACCATATGTTGCTTGTTTTCATTTGTAAAGGGTAGTTTAAGATGTTAGTATAAGTGTTTATGTATATAGAAATAATTTGGATAATGTATACTAAGTGTATGTGTGATAGTGCACTTGGTTTTGGAAGCTTGGAAGCTATTTGAAGGAAATGTGCAAATCAGCAATTTTAAAGTGTAGTTTAAAATGTGTTGTTTCATGGTTTGGTTTATTGAATTATGCTGCTATTGATGGCAGCATGTATATGTGTATAATGGTTTGGAATTGGGTATGTAAATGGGGTATGTTCATGTGGTTAAATGGTGTAAATGGACTTTGGAAAATTCTGTATTATAGTGTGCATATTGAGAATGGTTACAAGCTATCCAAAATGACCAAAATGTGCTGTGTTAATGGTAAGGTACAAACAAGAATTGGCATGAAGGAAGTAATTTGGTAAGTGATGAGGAGTGTGTAGTAGGGCAGTGTATGGTTTGGCTCAGAACCTTAAGTGTGTGACTCCAATTGGTATGAGACTAATTGGAGGTGAAACTAGGCACAAAATGTGCCAACTTTCATGAAGGAAGCTTACCCAAATTCTACCTAGAAGGTGACTTGAAAAATGACCAAATCTGGATTAGTGACTTGAAAGCCTGAAAATTGACCATTTGGGCAGTAGTTAGTGTTTTGACCATAACTCGCTCAAAACAGGTCGAATTGACCTGAAATTTTTACCATGAATATTTTAGAAATATATCTACAATTTTTATGAGGACACCAAAGCCCAGAAATGGCCAAAACCAAGCCAAATAGCTTGTACAAGTTTAGGTACCAAAACTGGTCGAACCAAAAGTGACCTAAAAATGACTTAAGCCTACCATTTTGGTGCATTCTGTCCAGCATTGGTAAATTGACCATATCTTGGTCTACACAAATTAGAATGACCTGAAATTTTTCCCTGCGTGGAATAAGACATAGACCTACAAGTTTGTAGTTTGGACCAAAACCCGAAAACCGAGAGAACTAGGTCATCCGGCTTGGTCAAATTAGTATACCAAAATTCGACAAATTGCAATAAAATGCAATATACTTGAAAATGAATTTGGTAACATGTACCAACACTAAAGAGCTATAAAATGTGACATATTGGTAACATTAAACCTAATTTACCTAGACTGCATCGAGGGTCAACATTTTAGGTTGACTAAGTAAAATAATAGAATTCAATAAATTAATTATTAAGCCTTATTGTTAGAGACAGTTTAAATGAGTACTGAAACACTTCAAATTGTGTGTTTCAGTTAGCAAAGACTCAGGGAAGGGGAAGGACACACTGAGTCAGGGCCAAGAGACATTTATCAGAGGTTTGTGCACAACAGTTATTTCTTTTGAATTTTCAATTGAAATAAATTATGACAATTTGTCTGTTATTGTTTAAAATGTGAAAATTTGTTTGAATGATATTTGATGGATACTTATTGCTTGCAAAACATTATAAATGGTTTGAAACCACAGCTGTCATGTATATTGATTGAATTCCTCGCTAGCTTTTCTAGTGGGATGAATTGACTTTGAATTCCCTCTGTGGCTGAAGTGTTGAGGTGTGTGCCTATTGAGGACGAATAGAATGAGTACTCATATTATTGCTAGCTAGCTATGTTATTCCTGACTAGCCATCGGCTTTTGGGATGAATTGGACTTTGGAACATGATTAAGCTATGTGTGTGATTTATTGATATTTATTGTGATATTGTGAAATGGAGTTTAAATTCTTAATGACATTACTGTCTTTTGAATTTAACTATGATTTTAAGTGTCCACTATTTATACGTCTTGTGATTTATGATTTAAAGTTGCATTTTGTTAATGTTGTGCACCACTGAGATTTGGCTCAGCGATAGCTTTTCATTGCTGTCGCAGGTAGACAGACTGATAGGGCAGCAGACTAGGCTGCTAGTGCTACATTGAGAGTTCATCTGGTATATTGAGTATACCATATTTTGCATTTTGTATTGTAATGTATGTTCATGTATGTAAATATTATTCTTGGTTTTGAGCAGTTGTAAATTAAAATTGTACATTAAAATTGTACATTAAAGTTGTAAACTAAATTTGTAAATTATTTTGGATTGTAAATATTGTGATATATTTCTTTTATCTCAGCTTTTGAAAACACTACAAAATTATTGTGGATTTGAGTTGGCAAATGTTGAGAAACTTATTGTGTTGATTGGATATTGGAGTTTGGGGATTGAACAAAATATTGGAAGTGCTTTTTACAGGTTTTTGAAGAACTGTTTTATTCAAAATACAAATGGCGCTCTGCCAAAATTTTGACAGAAATTATTAATACTTCATATGTGTTATATGCTTTCACTTCAGTTAAAAAATTTTTTTAACACCTGTAAATAGTGCTCACCACTATAAAAAGAAGTAAGAAAATGTTTAAAATCCCTGGTAGTATATTTAATGGGTTATCAGTAGACGAAGTTGGTAATTCATTAGGTATACTACGGGATCATGTTATGCCTTACGGAGGGGTAGGGTGTGACATGTTTTAGTGGTATCGGAGCTAGTTTTTAAATTCTGTATTCACCTGTAATTTGAATATTCTTTCTTCATAGTACAACTGCTCAATGTCATTGTTTGATACATACAGTACATTACATTATAAATATACACTAACGGGGGGAAATCTCCTTATGTTATTTGTTCAAGAGGTCTAAGATCCTCAAATTGACTATGGAAGAAGGGAATCATTCGGTCGATCAATCTATAGAGGCTGACGTACAAGGGGATGCCCCAACCCTACACAATGTAAGTGGATCAGCCGTGCCAGTCCCCTCAGTATCGCAGTTTCCTACTCAATTTGCACAGCAGATGGCTGCAATGTTCCAATAGATGTCTGGTAACATGCCTACTCAAGTCCCATTGCAGACACCAGTGGTACAACCACAGTCTTCAGCTAGGCAGTATGACAAGCTGATTAAATATGGGGCTACTGAGTTCAAGGGGACAGTAGATCCTCTAGAGGCTGAACAATGGTTAAAGAGAATGGATTGGGTGTTCAAGAAGCTACATTGTACAGAGGAGCTCAGATTTGAATATTTAGTGTCTCTGCTACAGGGGGATGCATATGACTAGTGGAAAACCATTCCCCATAGTCTGGTAGAACCTTCAGTGCTAACATGGAATGACTTTCTGCGGGAGTTCAGATAAAAATATGTCCCAGATGCTTATGTGGACCTGAAGCTACAGGAGTTCTTAAGTCTGAAACAGGGAAATACGTCAGTGGCAGAATATGAAAGGGAATTTTCCTGCCTGAGCCACTATGCAGGAAGTCTCCTTGCTACCAGTAGGGAAAGATGTAAGAGGTTTGAAACCGGCTTGAAGCCTGGTATCAGATTACAAGTGGTCGGATTCAAGCATAGTAACTTCTCTGAGAAAATTTCTCAAGCACTGGAATTAGAGAGAATTGAATCAGAAGCGGCGCCAGAGAAAAAGAAATTGGAGAAGACATAGAAGGAGAAAGAGGGGAAGTCAGTAGATCAGAGTTCCAGTGGTCCTACTGGGAAGAGGAAGAACTTTAGGGGACACAACAGGGGTGTTAAGAAGTCCGATAGGGGAAGATATTAGAGACAGAAACCTCCTCCATCTGGTCAGCAGAGTACCAGAAGTTCCCACCCTCCCCGCCAATGTGAAACTTGTGGAAGAAATCATGGTGGGGTGTGCTACAAGGCCACAGGAGCCTGTTATAACTGTGGAGGCACAGGACACTTTGCCAAGGACTTCACCAGTGCCCGTAGAGTTGGGCCACCTCCTACTGCTGCTGAAGGGTCAGTTCAGAATCCTATCACCAGAGGTTCACAACCACCTATCAGAGGTAAAGGCAGGGGTAGAGGTAGTCCAGCAGGCAACCAAGGCACAGTGAATCAATCAGAGCAAGGTAGTGCTCTAGTCATAGTCTACTCAATGAGACAGAGAGAAGAGGCAGAGACATCTGATATTGTGGCTAGTACCTTTTCAACTTTTAATCAAGATGTATTTGTGTTATTTGATCCGGGTTCTACCCATTCCTATGTGAGTACTAGCATCATTGATTGCATTGCTGTTCCGTGTGTGAAAATGGACTTTGAGGTGCTAGTAACAATTCCGCTAGGACAAGAGGTCAAGGTCGATAGAATGTATAGGGATTGTCCTTTGGTGATCCAAGGACATACTTTTCTATTTGATCTCATTAAAATACCCTTCAGAGATTATGATATCATCTTGGGCATGGATTGGTTAGCCAGGCATCACACCATGATTGACTGTAGACTGAAGACAGTCACTTTTGGTCTCTCTCAGTACAGTGAAGTGGTAATATATGGGGAGAGGCAATTATTGCCATCAAACATCATTTCGGCTGCACTAGCCAGAAAAATAATCAAAAAGGGGTGTGAAGCATACTTGGCACATGTGGTAGACACCCAAGTGGGGAGTCCAGCATTGAGGGACATCCCTACGGTATATGACTTTCCCGATGTGTTTCCTGATGAATTGCCAAGATTACCTCTAGAAAGAGAGGTGCAGTTTGACATTAATGTTATGCCTAGTGTGGATCCAATCTCCATAACACCATACAGAATGGCACCAACAGAGTTGAAGGAGTTGAAGGTACAGTTGCAAGAACTACTTGAAAAGGGCTTCATCCGCCCTAGTGTGTCATCTTGGGGAGTGCCAGTATTGTTTGTTAAGAAAAAGGATGGCACTCTTCGCTTATGTATTGACTACCGACAGTTGAATAAGGTGACAATAAAGAACAGATATCTATTGTCCCGCATTGATGATCTGTTTGATCAGTTGACGGGTGCAGCTGTATTCTCCAAAATTGATTTGCGATCTGGTTATTATCAGTTGAAAGTGTAAGAGCAGAGTATTCCAAAGACTGCTTTCAGAACTCGATATGGCCACTATGAGTTTCTAGTAATGCCATTCAGGTTAACTAATGCTCCAGCTGCTTTTATGGATCTGATGAACACTATCTTCAGATCATATCTCGACCAATTTGTGGTGGTGTTTATTGATGATATTTTGATATATTCGAGGAATATAGAGGAGCATGACAGACATCTGCGGATTGTATTGCAGACTTTAAGGGAGAAACAGCTATATGCCAAATTGTCAAAATGTGAATTTTGGCTGAAAGAAATCTCTTTTTTGGGACATGTTGTGTCAGCTGAAGGGATCAAGGTAGATTCCAGTAAGGTAGAAGCTATCCTTAATTGGAAGCCGCCCAGGAATATCACATAAATTCGCCATTTTCTGGGTTTAGCTAGATATTACCATCGGTTTGTGAAAGGGTTTTCTATGTTAGCTTCTCCACTGACCAAGCTACTTTAGAAAGATGTAAAATTTCAGTGGACAGATAAATGCCAGCAGAGTTTTGATGAGTTGAAGAGGTGTTTGACTGAAGCTCCAGTCCTTACTTTACCTACACTGGGTAAAGAATACACAGTTTATAGTAATGCTTCTCACAATGGGTTAGGTTATGTACTGATGCAAGATCGGAATGTCATTGCTTATGCATCACGCCAGCTGAAACCGCATGAGAGGAACTACCCAACACATGATTTGGAGCTAGTAGCGATTGTTTTTGCTTTAAAGATCTGGAGACACTATTTGTATGGGGAGAAATGCTACATTTACACAGATCACAAGAGCTTGAAGTACCTGGGCACCCAGAAGGAATTGAATTTGAGGCAGCGGAGATGGTTAGAACTGATTAAGGACTACGATTGCTTAATAGACTACCAGCCAGGGGAAGCAAATGTGGTGGCTGATGCCTTAAGTCGCAAGACTATGGCAAGTTTCAGAGTTTCTTCTTTGTCCATGGTACATGAGTTGAAAGCACAGCATGCTAGTTTGGAGATTGATGATGAGGGACAGACAATAGTTGCATGGCATGTACAGCCAGTGTTGATTGATCAGATCAGAATGGCTACTCAGAGTGATGATAAATATCAGAAGCTACTGAAAGAAGTCCAGCAAGGTAAGAAACCTAAATTTTCTGTGAGAAATGATGGTTTATTGCTACATCAGGGCAGAATGTGCATTCTTAATGATGCTGACTTGAGACAGATCATTATGAAGGAAGCATATGAGTCTCCTTTTGCTATGCACCCTAGTGGAAATAAAATGTATAGAGGGATGAAAGAGCATTACTGGTGGATGGGTATGAAGAGGGATATAGCTGAATTTGTTTCTAAATGCCTAACTTGCCAGCAAGTAAAGGCAGAACATCAAGTTCTAGCTGGTTTGTTACATCCATTACCAGCACCAGAGTGGAAGTGGGAACGGATAACTATGGATTTTGTGATGGGACTTCCAAGGACACAGAATAGTCATGATGCACTATGAGTTATAGTTGATACACTAACCAAGTCTGCTCACTTTTTGCCAGTCCGGATGGACTATAGTTTGGAGAGATTGGCCAGATTGTACATATATGAGATTGTAAAAATGCATGGAGTGCTAGTATCGATTGTATTTGACAGAGATCCTAGGTTCACTTAGAGATTCTGGGGTAGTCTTCAGAGAGCCCTAGGAACTAGATTGAACTTCAGCACCACATTCCATCCACAGACAGATGGCCAGTCTGAGAGGGTAATTCAGATATTGGAGGATATGCTACGGGCTTATGTGATTGAGTTTGAAGGTAGTTGGGATAGACACTTGCCTTTAATTGAGTTTGCTTATAACAACAGCTACCAATCAAGCATTGGGATGCCTCCATATGAAGCTTTGTACGGTAGGAAGTGCAGAACTCCCCTATTTTGGGATGAAGTAGGTGAACGGAAGATGATTGAGCCAGAAATTGTTTAGCAGATAGAGGAAAAGATCAGATTGATCAGAGATCGACTCAAGGCCACATCAGACCGTCAAAAGTCCTATGTTGATATGAAGAGAAGAGATATTGAATATGCAGTGGGTGATAAGCTATTTCTTAAAGTTTCTCCTTGGAAGAGGATTATGAGATTTGGCAAAAAAATGAAACTGAGTCCTCGTTTCATCGGACTATATGAGGTTCTGGAGAGAGTGGGTCCTTTGGCATACCGGTTGGCATTACCTCCAGAGCTAGAAAGGATACACAGTGTCTTACATGTGTCCATGTTAAGGCAGTACAGATCTAACCCATCTCATATTCTATCAGCTGAAGAGATTGAGGTAAATCAATACCTCTCATATGAGGAAGAACCCATAGAAATTTTGGCATATGAGGTGAAGCTGCTGAGGAATAAACATATACACCTGGTTAAAGTGCTGTGGAACCATCATTCAGGCCAGGAAGCTACTTGGGAACGTGAAGAGGATATGAGGAGACAGCACCCACAGCTGTTCAGAAACTGATGCCAGGTAAAATTTTGTGATGAAATTTTTTTTAAGGGGGGGAGAATTGCAATACCCCTATGTTCGATAGTGCGTTCTACTGTTCTAGTGACTAGTATTGTCTGGACAGCTAGAATGCCTAGAACTACATTTAAAAGTTAGTGAGGAGACATAGAATAATGAAATACAAGAAAATAAAATACAAGAAAAATAAAGGAAAAGTAATAACAATGAAATGTAACCAAGTTAAACGAGTCGAGAACCATAGCGATGGGTGACCGCACAGGGAAGTTGCGGCGTGGACCGTTGACTAGCCCTAGACCTCGGGAAACCCTGAAAAATATATTTAAGACTTAAATAAATATCTATTGAAGTATAAATGTTATTAAAAATATCAAAGAAAAATTAATTAATTAGTACAAAGAAAAACGAGAAATCGAGAAAACGATAAAACTCGGTGTTTCCGAAAAATCGGGATTGCAACCCGAATAGGGGCGTTGTGGTCAATTGACATTCAAAGTTGCCTTTTGACCTAAATGTACATTAAAATTAAATTATATTACACTTTAGAAATGTCATGAAAAATTAAAATGGTGGTACATAATCTAAATAGCAAAACATAGGAGGAAAATGTGGGAAATTGAAAATTTTGATTAAACAAACCTTATAATTGATTTTAGTGCTCCAATAACATCTTCAAAGTGGACCTTTAATCAACATATGGGCAGAAGATTCTATCTTCTTCAACAATCTAGCCGAAACACCTTGGGAGAAAACCTCTATAGCCGTCCATGGTGAGAGCTCCATGCAAGCATGTTCTAGCCACTTTTTCCATTAGGTTCCTTCACTAAACTTGACCACCATACCTTGGGTAGCATAGTATGAGCAAGAAAGTCAAGTTTTGGTGAGGTTTTGAAGAACTTCAAAAGTGGTAAGTGAGTGTTTTCAATTCTTGTTTCATTAAAAGTGTAACCAAGGTTGTGGGTAGTTGTTTTATGGAAGAGATTTTGATGTTTGATAAATTATTGGAGTTGAGCCATTTTGGCAGCCATGGGAACTCACCATATGTTGCTTGTTTTCATTTGTAAAGGGTAGTTTAAGATGTTGGTATAAGTGTTTATGTATATAGAAATAATTTGGATAATGTATACTAAGTGTATGTGTGATAGTGCACTTGGTTTTGGAAGCTTGGAAGCTATTTGAAGGAAATGTGCAAATTGGCAACTTTAAAGTGTAGTTTAAAATGTGTTGTTTCATGGTTTGGTTTATTGAATTATGTTGCTATTCATGGTAGCATGTATATGTGTATAATGGTTTGGAATTGGGTATGTAAATGGGGTATGTTCATGTGGTTAAATGGTGTAAATGGACTTTGGAAAATTCTGTATTATAGTGTGCATATTGAGAATGGTTACAAGCGGTCCAAAATGACCAAAATGTGTTGTTAAATGTGTTAATGGTAAGGTATAAATCAGAATTGGCATGAAGGAAGTAATTTGGCAAGTGTTGAATATGTAATTGGTAAGTGATGAGGAGTGTGTAGTAGGGCAATGTATGTTTTGGCTTAGAACCTTAAGCGTGTGACTCCAATTAGTATGAGACCAATTAGAGGTGAAACTAGGCACAAGATGTACCAACTTCCATCAAGGAAGCTTACCTAAATTCTGCCTAGAAGGTGACTTGAAAAATGACCAAATCCGGATTAGTGACTTGAAGGCCTGAAAATTGACCATTTGGGCAGTAGTTAGTTTTTTGACCATAACTCACTCAAAATAGGTCTAATTGACCTGAAATTTTTACCATGAATAGTTTAGACATATATCTACAATTCTTATGAGGACACCAAAGCCCAGAAATGGCCAGAACCAAGCCAAATAGCTTGCACAAGTTCAGGTACCAAAACTGGCCGAACCAAAAGTGACCTAAAAATGACCTAAGCCTACCATTTTGGTGCATTACATCGGCATTGGTAAATTGACCATATCTTAGTCTACACAACTCATAATGACCTGAAATTTTGCCCCGCGTGCAATAAGACATAGACTTACAAGTTTGTATTTTGGACCAAAACCCAAAAACCGAGGGAACTAGGTCATCCGGCTAGGTCAAATTAGTATACCAAAATTTAGCAAATTGCAATAAAATGCAATATACTTGAAAATGAATTTGGTAACATGTACCAATACTAAAAGGCTATAAAATGTAATAAATTGGTAACATTAAACCTAATTCACCTAGAGTTCATCGAGGGTCAACATTTTAGGTTGACTAAGGAAAATAATAGAATTCAATAAATTAATTATTAAGCCTTATTGTTAGAGACAGTTTAAATGAGTATTGAAACACTTCAAATTGTGTGTTTGATTAGCAAAGACTCGAGGAAGGGAAGGAAACAACGTGTCGGGGCCAAGAGACATTTATCGGAGGTTTGTTCTATGATTTATTTCTTTTGAATTTTCAATTGAAATAAATTATGACAATTTGTCTGTTATTGTTTAAATTATGAAAATTTGTTTGAATGACATTTGATGGATACTTATTGCTTGAAAAACATTGTAAATGGTTTGAAACCACAGCTATCATGTATATTGATTGAATTCCTCGCTAGCTTGTCTAGTGAGACAAATTGACTTTGAATTCCCTCTTTGGCTGAAGTGTTGAGGTGTGTGCCTGTTGAGGACGAATAGAATGAGTACTCATATTATTGCTAGCTTGCTATGTTATTCCTCACTAGCCATTGGCTTTTGGGACGAATTAGACTTTGGAACATGATTAATTGGCGTCAGGTGTGATTTATTGATATTTAATGTGATATTATAAAATGGAGTTTAAGTTCTTTATGACATTTACTGTCTTTTGAATTTAACTATGATTTTAAGTATCCACTATTTATACGACTTGTGATTTATGATTTAAAGTTGCATTTCTTAATGTTGTGCACGGCTGGGACATTGGCTCAGCGATAGCTTTTCATTGCTGTCATAGGTAAACAGACTAACAAGGCAGCAGACTAGGCTGCTAGTGCTATATTGAGAGTTCATCGGGTATACTGAGTATACCATATTTTGCATTTTGTATTGTAATGTACGTTCACTATATTTATCTATTGTTCTTAGTTTTGAGCAGTTGTAAATTAAAATTATACATTAAAATTGTACATTAAAGTTGTAAACTAAATTTGTAAATTATTTTGGCTTGTAAATATTGTGATATATTTCTTTTATCTCAGCTTTTGAAAACACTGGAAAATTATTGTGGATTTGAGTTGGCAAATGTTGAGAAACTTATTATGTTGATTGGATATTGGAGTTTGGGGATTGAACAAAATATTGGAAGTGCTTTTTACAAGCTTTTGAAGAACTATTTTTTTCAAAATACAGATAGCACTCTGTCAAAATTTTTACAGAAAATATTAATACTTCAAATGTGTTATCTGTTTTCACTTCAGTTAAAAAAAATTTTTAACACCTGTAAATAGTACTCACCACTGTAAAAAGAAGTAAGAAAAGTTTTAAAATCCCTGGTAGTGTATTTAATGGGTTATTAGTAGACAAAGTTGGTAATTCATTAGGTATACTACGGGATCATGTTATGCCTTACGGAGGGGGAGGGTGTGACATTAGTGACATTAAAATTAATTTACCTAGTGTGTATTAAAGGTCAACATTATAGGTTGACTAATGAAATGAATTGAAGGGAATAGTACTAAGAAAATTTAGATATTGAATTTTATTATTAGAAACAATTTAACTGAGTACTGAAACACTTTAATTTGTGTGTTTCAGTTGAAAAGGATATTGAAAAGCATAATAAACATTGAGTCAAGGCCTAGAGGTGACTCAAATCAGGTTTGTGCACAATACTTTTTATATCCACTGCTTTTACTAGAAAATTTATT
This sequence comes from Hevea brasiliensis, assembly GCF_030052815.1. Classification (NCBI taxonomy): domain Eukaryota; kingdom Viridiplantae; phylum Streptophyta; class Magnoliopsida; order Malpighiales; family Euphorbiaceae; genus Hevea; species Hevea brasiliensis. The sequence continues at coordinate 43,403,340 of NC_079501.1, forward strand.
TGGAGAAATGAGTTATGAATAATTTTTTATTGTTTTGGCTTTGGGAATTTTATTTGGAAATTATTGTGTTGCCTACTTTGTAAATAGAAATTTTGAGATAAAATGTGATTTGTGGTTTGTATGAAATATTTAAATATTGTGATTTGAAATTGTTTTTTATTCACATTTGGCATGGCAATATCACTATGTTCCTCCTCCATTTATAGGGCGAGTATGACTATATTTCTCCCTCTCTGGCTTGCCAGTCTGAGTGGATGAGTACTCATTAGCTAGCTAGCCACCTCCCTCATTGATTTCGATTAGTGGGGTGAGTATGCCTTGTTGTGGTGTACAACACGGCATGTTTGGAAAATTTTGTGTCATGACCTAAGTTGTGTTATTGATTGGCAACACTTTGTTATTCAATTGTTTGATCAAATTTGTGTTATATGAGCTTTAAAAATTGTGACGTGAAATTGTGAATTATTTAAATTGTAAATTGTCAATAAAAGTTTTATCTACCACATTTTAAATTGTTATTGTGCATCACTGAGTAAATTTTACTCAGCGATAGCTTTTTCATTGCTGTCACAGGTAGACAGACAGATAGAGCAACAGAGTAGGCTGTTTGTGCTATGCTTTTGGGATTTTGCAGGGTATATTAAGTATACCACCTCCTTGTAATTTTTGTTATAATGTATGTGAACTGTACGTATATATTATACTTGGTCTTGAGCAGTTGTAAAATAAAGTTGTAAGTTATTTTGGTCTGTTAAAATGTTGTATTACAATTCTCTTATTTCAGCTTTTGAAATACTCATTTATTTTGCACTTTATCTTTGAAATTGCTGAAAATGATATTGAATTGAGTTTGAACTGTTGAGGACAGATTTGAGTTGAGCCATATTGGAGTTTGGAATTGAACAAATATATTGGAAGTACTTTTTACAAGTTTTTTAAGAACTATTTTGCTCTAAATACAGACGGCACTCTGTTGAAATTTTTACAGAAATTATTGATACTTCAGATTTGTTATTTGATTTCACTTCAGTTAAAAAAAAAAAAAATTAACACCTGTTAAAAGTGCTTACCACTGTAAAAAGAAATAAGAAAAGGTTTAAAATCCCTTGTAGTATATTTAATGGGTTATCAGTAGATGAAGTTTGGTAATTCATTAGGGATACTATAGGATCATGTTATGCCTTACAGAGGGATAAGGTGTGACATTCTAACCATCTCCTCTGTCTCAAATTCAACTCTTTCTGGGTGCCTAAGTATTTCAAGCTCTTGTGATCTGTATAAATGTAGCACTTCTCTCCATACAAGTAGTGTCTCCAGATCTTAAGAGCAAATACAATGGCAGCAAGCTCCAAGTCATGTTTTGGATAATTTCTCTCATGCCGTTTCAACTAGCGTGATGCATATGCAATGACATTTCGATGCTGCATCAATACAAAGCCTAACCCATTATGAGAAGCATCGCTGTAAACAGTATACTCTTTACCCGGGATAGGTAAAGTCAAGATTGGAGCTTCAGTCAAACAACTCTTCAACTCATCAAAACTCTGCTAGCACTTATCCATCCACTGAAATTTCGCATCTTTTCGAAGTAGCTTGGTCAGTGGAGAAGCCAACATAGAGAACCCCTTCACAAATCGGAGGTAGTATCCAACTAAACCCAAAAAATTGCGAATTTCTGTAACATTCTTGGGTGGCTTCCAATTAAGGATAGCTTCAATTTTACTTGGATCTACCTTAATGCCCTCTGTCGATACTATATGCCCTAAGAAAGAAATTTCTTTAAGCTAAAATTCACATTTCGACAATTTAGAGTATTGCTGTTTCTCCCTTAAAGTCTGTAGTACAATCTGCAGATGTCCATCATACTCCTCTACACTCCTTGAATACACCAAGATGTCATCAATAAATACCACCACAAATTGATTTAAGTATGGTCTAAAGATAGCGTTCATCAGATCCATAAATGCAGCTGGAGCATTGGTTAACCTGAATGGCATGACCAGGAACTCATAATGGCCATATCAGGTTCTAAAGCAGTTTTAGGGATACTCTACTCTTGCACCTTCAGCTGATAATAACCCAATCTCAAGTCAATTTTGGAGAACACAGCTGCACCTTCAACTGATCAAACAAGTCATCAATATGGGGCAATGGATATCTGTTCTTTATTATCACCTTATTCAACTATCAGTAATCAATACACAAGCAGAGAGTACCATATTTCTTCTTAACAAATAACATTGGCACTCCCCAAGGTGACACACTAGGAGGGATGAAACCTCATCAAGTAGTTCTTGCAACTGTACCTTCAACTCTTTCAATTCTGCTAGTGCCATTCTGTATGGTGTTATGGAGATTGGATCCACACTAGGTATAACATCAATCTCAAACTGCACTTTCCTTTCCAGAGGTAGTCCTGGCAACTCATCAGGGAACACATCCGGAAAGTCACATACTGTAGGGATGTCTCTCCTTGCTGGACTCCCCACTTAGGTGTCTATCACATGTGCTAAGTATGCTTCACACCCTTTTCTAATTATTTTTCTGGCTAGTGCAACCAAAATGATGTTTGATGGCAATAGCTGCCTCTCCCTATGTATCACCACATTACCGTACTGTGGGAGACCAAAAGTGGCTATCTTCAGTCTACAGTCAATCATAGCGTGATGCCTAGCTAATCAATCCATGCCTAAGATGATATTGTACTCTCTGAAGGGCTTTTCTATCAAATCGGATAGAAAAATATGTCCTTGGATCACCAAAGGACAATCCCTATACAGTCTGTTGACTCTAACCTCTTGTCCTAATGGACTTGTTACTAGCACCTCAAAACCCATTTTGACACATGGAACTGCAAGAGAACTGACAATGCTAGCACTAACATAGTATAAATACATCTTGATTAGAGATAGAGAAGGTATCGGCCATAAGGTCAAAAGTCTCAGCCTCTTCTCTCTGTCTCATTGTGTAAACTTTGGCTAGAGCACTGCCTTGTTTTGATTGATTTACTGTACCTTGACTGCCTGAGGTGCTGCCCCTACCGCTGCCTCTACCTCTGCTAGATGGTTGTGAACCTCTAATGGCAGAACTCTATACAAACCCTTCTACAGTAGTAGGAGGTGGCCCAAATCTATGGGCACTAGTACAATTTTTAGCGAAATGTCTCGTACCCCAGTAATTAAAACAGGCTCCCGAAGCCCAGTAACATATCTCACCATGGGTCATGCCACATGTCTCACAAGGGCGGGGAGGGTGAGAACTTCTGGTTGTCTGATGACCAGATCAAGGGGGTCTCTGCCCAAAAAATCTTCCCCTTCCAGACTTTTTATCTCTACTTGGTCCCCCAAAGTTCTTTCTTTTTCCAATATTACCACTGGAACTTTGATCCACTGACTTTTCACTTTTTTCTTTTTTTGTTTTCTCTATTTTCTCTTTCACTGGTGCCCCTTCTGACTCAATTCTTTCTAACTCAAGTGCTTGAGAAATGAGTTTAGAGAAGTTATTATGTCTGAATCCAACCACTTCCATCCTCAGACTGGGCTTCAAACCGGTCTCAAACCTCTTACATCTTTCTCTGCTGGTGAAAAGTAGACTCTCGACATAGTGGCTTAAGCAGGAGAACTTCCTTTCATATTCTGCCACTGATCTGTTTCCTTATTTCAGGCTTAAGAACTCCTACAATTTCATGTCTGCATAAGCATCTGGGACGTATTTTTGTTTGAACTCTTGAAGGAAATCATCTCAGGACAGCACTGGAGGTTCCATCAAATTATGGGGATGGTTTTCTACCAAGCATATGCATCCCCCTGCAGAAGTGACACTGAATACTCAAATTTTAATTCATCCGTATAGTGCAGTTTCTTGAGCACTCTATCTATTCTCTCCAACCACTGCTCTTCCTCTAAAGGGTCAACTGTACCCTTAAACTCTATAGCCCCGTACTTAATCAGCTTGTCATACTGCCTAGCTGAAGGCTGAGGTTGCACTACAGGTGTCTAAAGTGGAGCTTGAGTAGGCATGCTTCCAGCCATTTGTTGGAACATCATAGCCATCTGCTAGGAAAATTGTGCAGAGAACTGTGACATTGGTGGGGCCGGTGCCACTGATCCACTCACATTTTGAAGGGCTGGGGCTTCCCCTTGTACCTCAGGCTCTACAGATTGCTCAACCGATTGGTCCCCTTCTTCCATTTCAATTTGAGGGTATTATATCTCCTGAACAAATAACACAAGGAGATTTCCCTCCGTTAGTTCATATTTATAATATAATGCACTATATGTATCAAAAAAGGACATTGAGCAGTTGTACTTATCAAATAAGCTATGCAAATTCTCAAGTCAAAACATACTTTAAAAACTTGCTCTGATAGCACTAAAATATGTCACACTTTACCCCTTTCTAAGGCATAACAAGATCCTGTAGTACAATTAATGAATTACCGAACTTTGCCTACTGATAACCTATTAAATACACTATAGGAGATTTTAAAACAATTTTATCATCTTTTGAAGGTGGTGAGCTCTTTTAACAGGTATTAAAAACTTTTATTTGAAGTATAAAAGCTAGGTAAAATTTTTGACCACTTTTATTTTTTGCAAATTTTGTAAAAATTTCGGCAGAGTGCTGTCTATAATTGAGAAAAACCAAAAATTTTAAAACCTGTAAAAAGCACTTCCAAATAATTTTCAATCATTTCACAACTCCCAACCTCCAAATAATTTCAAACCAACACAATCAAACACAATTCAACTCAAAATCCACAGTTCACAATATTTTCAAAACAATTACATAAACTCATACTTGTTGCATTAAAATACTTAATTGTACATACACAAGTTTAATTTACAAACAGAAAATTCAAAATTAATATTATTACAAAGTTACTGTACAACTGCTCAAAATCAATTACAAAACATACATACAGTCATACACATCAAAACAAATATGTACAAAAGGGGTATCATTTAATACCCGACAAAAATCCAAAATATAGTCCTATTGGTCCTTAACAGCTTACTCTAATGCTTTACCAGTCTCTCTACCTACGACAACAACGAAAAGCCATCGCTAAATACAAATACTCAGTGGTGCACAACATAACAAAAATACCAATTATACATATGTTAAATCACAATTATACAATATTGAAATTGTTAAACAGCTATAAAACACAATTTAAATTATTCAAAGAAATTTTCACTTCAGAAGTCACAAAACAATTTTTATAAAATCACACAATCATATCATGCCATCAATATTTTTCATCTCAACAACCAAAGGCTTATGAGGAATACCAAGCTAGCTAGCTCAAATCTATGGGTACCCATTCAAATTTCTTACCCTACTGGCACACACCTCAATACTTCAGCTAGAGAGGGAATACAAAACTATTTCCTCCCACTAGTCAAGCTAGTGAGGAATTCAAACTTTTAGTCATGAAACTGTGGTTTCAAACTATTTTAACAATTTTCTAAACATTAAAATGCCAACCATGCACATACAATTTTACTTTTTCAATAGTTTGGCTCAATAGCACATTTTTCTTTTCAATTAAAATTTTCAATACAAATAAAGTCATAATTTAATTTTCACAATTCATTCAATACAAATTGCAAAAGAAAATTCAAAAAAAGTTTATATGTTGTGCACAAACTTGATTTGAGTCGCCTCTAGGCCTTGACTCAATTTGCTTTATCTTTTTCTGGGCCTTTTTCAACTGAAACACACAATTTACAGTGTCTCAGTATCACAACTCATAATAATTCTAACAATCTAGTGCATACTTATTTAATAGTATCCCTACATAGGCTTAAAATGGCATTCTCAAGACTTTGCATTCAAGGATTACTATTCATGGTACTATTCAAGTCAAAATATTGACTTTTTCATGCTTAATGGGTATGTGAATTTCAATTACACCCACATACCACATTTTGAGTGCCTAATTTATTGGCCTTAGTTGCCATTTCAACTTCTAAGTCTCCTAAGAGAAATTTCCATTTTTCAGTTTTGGTCCCCTGTTTTGCACTATTCCACTGGTCTAGTTATTGTGGAAATTTGACTACGTGTTCTTCATCAAAGTTGTTCCTTATTGTCTTATCTTTAATTCCCTTTTTGAATCACTCCATTTGGAGTTTTGTATCCCAAGATATTCCTATTTTTCTAAGGCTGGCCAGATTAGTTCAAACCTAGAATTCTGGGCACTTCCTTGGTTTTGGCAATTTTGGTGTCTTGTTGCAGCTCACTTTTTTTATGAGTTATGGTCATAATTTAGGTTGTGCTCATCATAAAAGTTGTAGTGCTATGTCTCAGCTTTCCATCGGTATAAAATTCAGGTCATTTGGACCTTCCTACACCAAGTTATGGCCAAATGAATAAACACTGTTCATTTGGTCATTTCTGTACAGTGGCAGTGCACATTACCCGAATTTGACCTAATTGTTCACTATCTTAATGTCATTTTCTAGGTATGATCTCTACATGAAAATTGTGTCAATATGTGTCTACTTTCACATCCAATTGGTGTAATGGCCTGGCCCACTAGTGATATTGTCCGCTCTGGGCCGAAGCCCTCACGATTTTAAAATGCGTCACTAGGGGTTATGAACCACCAACTTATAAACCCAGCATCTCTCCCGTGTTTTGCCGATGTGAAATTTGCCTAGGGTGTTACAATCCACCTCCCTTATGGGACTCAGTGTCCTCGCTGAGGTTTGCTGTAACACCCCTAAGTTCGGTGGTGCGTTCTGCTGTCCCGGTGACCAGTGTTGTCCGGACAGCTAGGATGCCTAGAACTACACTTCAATATGAGTGAGGAGACATAAAATAATGAAATACAAGAAAAGAAAATACAAGAAAAACAAAGGAAAAATAATAGCAAAGAAAGGTAATCAAGTTAAACGAGCTGAGAAACCTAACGATGGGTGGCCTTTGGGAAGTCACGGGCGTGGACCGTTGACTAGCGAGGAACGCGAACCCTGGAAAACATTTTTAGGACTTAAATAGATCCTTATAGAAGAATAAATATCATTAGAAAGATCAAAGAAAAATTAAATAATTAGTACAAAGAAAAGTGAGAAATCGAAAAACAGACAAAACCCGGTGTTACCGAAAAATCGGGAATGCCACCCGAACAGGGGCATTATGGTCATTTGACATCCCGAATTGTCATTTGACCTAAATGTCCATTAAAAATAAATAATATTACACTTAGAAAATAAAATGAAAAATTAGTTTAGTGGTACCTAAAGTAAATAGCTAAAATCATGGGTTAATGTGGGATTAAGTGAACAATTAGATTATTATATGATTATTTGGAGTTAGTGGACCATTAATGGATTAATTAAACACTAAATGGGGGCTGATGTAAGTCCACTAACCAGCTGAACTTCATCTTCCTCAAGGTTCTCTCAACATTGCCGAATTGAAGGGAGAGGAAACTCCATGGGCGTTTTGCATGAGCTCACTTAACCTCTCCATTTTCAACTCCAATCCCTTAAGTGGCTTCATGAAAGTTTGTCTACTCATCACAAGGAAGAGTTTGATACCAAATTTGAGAAGTTTAAGCAAGGTTTAACAAGCTCCAACCATAAGGTAAGTTAGCATTTTTGAAGATTTCTTTGATAAACTTTGTATACATGTTATGGGTGTTGGTTTTGTGAAGGAAAATTTTAAGTTTGAAGAGTATTGAGATATCCATTTTTGGGCAGCCATATAATCATGTATTGATGAAGTATTTGTACATATAATTGATGAGAATTATGTTGGTTGTGATGATTTAATAACCTAGTGAATTACTTCATATTTATATGGTGATTTTTGGCACTTGGATGGGAATTGATGAATTGTAGGACAATTTGGTGTTGAAGAAGATTTTCGGCAGCTTGGGGACACTTGAATAAATGTATGTATTCATGGAAGTGTTGGCAAAATATTGACATAGAAGGATTGATGGATATGTATATGAACTTGTTGTGTAAAGAGTATGTAAAAACTAGTAATGTTATGTGTATGTGTATGTGTAATTGTGTTTGGACTTTGGGAATTAGAGTTATATTTGGTGTATTGAAGATAATTGTAATCTGCCCAAAGTGATGTTAATGTAAAGTAATATATAGTTTTGGTAATATACCAAAACAGATTTGGTAGGGAAGTAAACATATTGCAAGGTAAATGTGTGTAATTGATGTGTGTTAAGCAAAGTAACCAAGGGCAGTGTACATTTTAGCCAATAAGTTTAAATGTGTAACCTCAATTGGTATGAGACCAATTGGAGGTGAAACTAGGCACAAAATGTGCCAACTTTCATTGAGAAAACATACCAAAATTCTGCTTGCAAGGTGACCTAAGAAAATGACCAATTCGGATTAGGTACAATTAGGACCTGAAAAATGACCAATTGGGCAGCAGTGAGTGTTTAGGCCATAACTCACTCAAAAAAGGTCCAATTGACCTGAAATTTTAACCATGAATAGTTAATACCCATACCTACAAGTCTTATGAAGACACCAAAGCCCAGAAATGACCATAAGCAAGTCAAAAATCTTGCACAAGTTCGGATCCAAAAACTGGCCGAACCAAAGTTGACCAAATTGACCTAAAATTGACCTAATTTGATGCCATTTGACCAGCAATAGTGTAATGACCATAACATAGTCTACTTAACTCGGATTGACCTGAAATTTTGCCCCGCGTGCAATAAGACATAGATCTACAAGTTTGTAGTTTTGACCGAAACCCGAAAACCGAGGGAACTAGATCGTCCGGCTAGGTCAAACTAGTATCCCGAAATCCAGCAATTTGCAATGAAATGCAAGAAAACGCAATATACATAGAATTGAGTTTAGTAACACGTACCAACCCTAAAACCCTATCGAATGTGACATATAAAGGAAACTAAAACCTAATTTACCTAGAAAACATCGAGGGTCGGTATACTAGGTGTTAAGCAAATAAAGGTATTCAGTGAATTGTTTATCGAACATTATCGTTAGAGGCAAATTAATTTAGCACTGAAACACTTCAAATTGTGTTTCTCAGTTAACCAGGACTCAGCAAAAGGGAAAGAAATACTGAGTCAAGACCAGGGGACAAATATCAGAGGTTTGTGCACAACAACTATTTCTTTTGAATTATTTTCAATTGAAATAAATATTGACTATTTGTATATTATTGTTTTAAATTGTGGAAATGTATTTGAATGAATATTATTGCTTGAAAAGCATTGTAAATGATTTGAAACTGTGAGAAATTGTTGGAATGACATTGATGGATACTTATTGATTTAAAAGCATTGGAAATGGTTTGAAACCACAGCTATCATGTATATTGATTGTATTCCTCATTAGCTTGTCTAGTGGGACGAATTGAATTCCCTCTCTAGCTGAAGTGTTGAGGTATGTGCCTGTTGAGGACGAATTGGATGAGTACTCATATTTTTGCTAGCTAGCTATGTTATTCCTCATTAGTCATCGACTTTTGGGATGAATTGAATACCTCATTAGCCATTGGCTTTTGGGACGAATTGAACTATGGATCATGATTAAGCTGTGTGTGATTTATTGATATGTATTGTGAGATTGTGAAATGGATTTAAACTCTCATTGACATATACTGTCTTTTGAATTCAAACATGATCTAACTTATGAAAATTATTGTGATATTGACAAATGGAGTTTAAATTCTTATGGACAATTACTGTCTTGAAATTGACTATGGTTTTAAGTATCCACTATTGATATGATTTATGAATTGTGATTTAAATTGTATTTGGTTAATGTTGTGCACCTGAGACATTGTCTCGTGATAGCTTTATTCTTTATCGCGGTAGAGAGACAGGCGGCAGACTAGGCTGCATATACCTCCAAAAGAGATTTTTGGGTATAATGAGTATACCAATATTTTGCATTTTATCTTGTAATGTATGACCTTTGTATGTACATTTTGTTTTTGGTTTTGAGCAGTTGTAAATTCAAATTGTACCTTGAAGTTGTAAATTAATTATGAGTTATTTGACTTTTGAAAATTGAATTATATTTCCTTATCTCAGACTTTGAAAAATTTCTATGGAATTGAGTTGATAAATTGTTATGTTGAGAAATGTATTGGAGTTGAGATTTGGAAAATTATTGAAGTGTCTTTTCTGAGTTTTACGAAGAACTGATTTATCAAAATACAGATGGCACTCTGCCAAAATTTTCTGAAATTCCAAATAAATCAAATGAGTTAATTATTTCACTTGATTCACCAAAATTTTTAATACACGTAAATAGTGCTCACCTTTGTAAAATAAGTAAGAAAAGTTTTAAAATCCCTTGTAGTGTATTTAATGGGTTATCGATGAAGCGGAGTTGGTAATTCATTAGGTATACTACGGGATCATGTTATGCCTTACAGAGGGGTAGGGTGTGACATTTGCCCCACCATCACTCAAGGTTGCACGCGGAGCAACTTTGATACCGCAAATGTAATGGCCTGGCCCACTAGTGATATTGTCCGCTTTGGGCCGAAGCCCTCACGATTTTAAAACGCGTCACTAGGGGTTACGAACCACCAACTTATAAACCCAGCATCTCTTCCATGTTTTGCCAATGTGGGATTTGCCTAGCGTGTTACAATTAGACTCACACCAATTGGGGTGGCAGAATTACATTTTTGGTCCCTGAAAGGGACCTAGGTCATACTGCCTAAAGGTGAACCTTATCCAATTTGAATTGCATGGCAATTCTAGTCACTCCAACACATCTTAATTGGTCCCAATTGACCATTTCTAACCTCAATTAGGGTCAATTGCATCAATTGACCATTTCCTCCAATTTTTCCCCTAATTTCTAAAGCCCAAGAACCCTAATTTTTGAAATTGTTCCATTAATACAATTAAAGTTTTTAAACATAGTCTACACACTTAATTATCCTTAATTACATCTTTAATTTCATCAAAATCATGCAATTACTCCCTCCCTATAGGCTAGCCGAATTTCACAGTTAGTCCCACATGTTGGATTTGTTTCAATTTTCCTTCAATTGTAAGTTAATTTAACTACATACATATGAATTTAACTAAAAGTTTACAAGTTTAATCACTAACCTTTCTTTGAAGTTCCAAATCTTCAATTCTCTATCTTTCTTCCTCTTTCTTTCTTCAATTCTCCTTCCCAAGTTGTAAGAACAAAGTTTAATCACAAACAAGTGGAGAATTTATGGGGAATTTAGGGTTAATGAAACTTGAATTTGGAGCTTCAATGGAGTTTTAGAGAGAGAGTGTGAGGAGAGAGAGTGGAGCTGGCTAAGGGAGGAAGAGAATGAGTTTTATTTTTTTTTTTTCAACTTTGTTTTTATGCTCTTTTATTTGACTTAGTCAATTTTTAAATAATTAAAAATTATTATGATGTCATGGGTGATGTAATTTGAATGATGTCATATTCATTTTTCTTTTCTTTTTTTTTTCCTTTATTTTTCCATGGTTCTTTAATTTAAATCTACATTTCAAATTTTCATTTCTCCGATTTTATTGGATATTTAGGTCATGATGTAATTTACCCCTCGCTGGTTTGATTCGGTTTGTAATTAATTCAGTGTTTCTTCAGGAACTCTGATCTAATTATTTGACCTACTTATCAACTCTTTTCTATGATTTTCTCTTTTTCACTAGTTTTGCCATAGTCCTTAAGACTGTGGTGTCAAAATTTCTCGTTCAAAATTAGGATTCTGATTGACCTCGCATGATCACTTCGATTAAGGTCACCCATTCTTTGTGACCCGGCTTATTTAACCTTCTATGCTTTGTTTTTCTTATTTATACTTCACTATATAGTATTCACTATTTATTTCCATTTAGGGCTTTTCTAGGTGTCTTAAACATGGTTTTAATCTTCTTAATTGTCCAGACCGACACCAGTCACTAGAACAGTAAAATATACCAGGCTATGCATATAGGGGTGTTACAATCCTTTCACAAATTGGCGATAGTATCCAGTTAAACCCAAAAAATTGTGAATCTCTGTGATATTCTTGGGTGGCTTCCAATTAAGGATAGCTTCTATCTTGATGGGATCTACCTTAATAACTTCTGCGGATACTATGTGCCCCAACAAAGAAATTTCTTTCAGCCAAAATTCACATTTTGACAATTTGGTGTGCAGCTATTTTTCTCTCAAAGTTTATAGCACAATCTGCAGATGTCTATCATGCTCCTCTGCACTCTTAGAATAGACCAATATGTCATCAATGAATGCCACCACAAACTAATGTAGGTATGGCCTGAAGATAGTGTTCATCAGGTCCATAAATACAGCCAGAGCATTAGTTAACCCGATGGCATGACCAGGAACTCATAATGGCCATATCGAGTTTTTAAAGTAGTTTTTGGGATACTCTGCTCTTGCACCTTTAGCTGATAATAGCCTGATCTCAAATCAATTTTGAAGAATACAGCTACACCCTTCAACTGATCAAACAGGTCATCAATGCAAGGCAGTGGATATCTGTTCTTGACTGTCACCTTATTCAACTGCCGGTAATCAATACACAAGCAGAGAGTGCCATCTTTCTTCTTAACAAATAACACTGGAGCTTCCCAAGGTGACACACTAGGGTGGATAAAGCCCTTATTAAGTAATTCTTACAACTGCACTTTCAATTGTTTTAGCTCTATTAGTGCCATTCTGTATGGTGTTATGGAGATGAGGAGCGGAAGCATGAAAAACACAAGTTTAAATGATTGAAATTCAAAATTTTTCATCTAGGGTCACATGCATCATGCAAGATTCATTTTCATCTATTTGATTTCAATGATAAACAACATATTAAAACTCTTTTAATATATTTTTGGATCTACATTTGCCATTTAAAATTTTAGAATTAATCAAATTAATTATTAGAACCTTAGATTTGATCAAGAATAAGTGCACTAACCTCTTGATGCACGGCAGTGTGTTTGGCACCTTTGGAATGCGTCTTTAGGACACCAGATATTGTCCCTCTAGCTTGTCCACACCAATATCACCTATGGCAGCCCTTAAACAGCTTCTAAAGCTTTTTCTATAAATTAGAAAAATCAAGTTTTGCCTTTTAAGAGATTACAGATGTAAAAGGACACTAGAAATAATTTCTAGTATTTTTAATTCAAGAGATTGTTTGCTAATCTCTTTGAAATGATGAGAGATGCAAAAGAAGAGAAGGGAGATGTTCTTTGGGTGGCGGCACCAAAGAAGAACAGCAGACACACGTTTTACTCTTTCATAACAACACTTATATAGCTAGGTCATCACTTAAAACCCTTGCTACATGTCACCTTTTGATTGGCTCTAGGTTTAATTGACCCAATCACAATGTGCCAAGTGTCAAACCTATATTTAATCTTGACTTTAATCATCTTACATAATTAAAAGACAATTGGCAAGCTTATGTGTAGTGCCATGTGTCGCCATCTCATTGTGCCACATGTCACCCTTTGAAATGACCAAAATGCCCCTGTATCTTAATTTTGAGTTCTCAACCCAAAATAATTATTTCTCTTCTTCTAATTAATTTATATCAAATATAAATTAATTAATTAATCTCTATTAATTAATTTCTCATTAATTAAATTCATATTTAAACACTTTAAATATAAATTTAACTTATATTATACATCTAATAACCTAGATTTGGTTTCAAGTCATGCTAGGGACTTTGCAATCTAATTGCAAACCAAACCTATTTAATTAATCAATTAAACTCTTTAATTAATTAATTAAATCATATTTAATTTGGTGATTCTTGTGTATGTGTGTGACTTACTAGGCTCATCACTGATTGGCAATGAGACATTATTTCAACTCTTAATATCATCAGAACTCTTTCTTACCATAAATGATTTCTCTAAATCATTTTATGCACCTCATAGACCATGGTTAACACCTAGCATAGCATGCCATAGCTACCCAATCAGTAATAAGGTTTACCTTAAATGAACCTATAATCATATGTTACCATGCACTGGAATCTCTCTATTACAAAATCTCAATTCGAGCTGGAGTCATGGTTTATGTCAAACCCCATTTGCTATGAATATTATATTCTCTTTTAATTCCAGTTCTTGATTAAAAGATTTTTCTTATCAGAAACTCTTTTCTGATTAAATCTATCTGTCCTGGCCAGGAACTTGAAATATCAAGAACAATTAAATGAACATAAGATTTTATCCCTATTTATTTGGAGGAACAGATTCCATCTTGATCAACACCTACCTCCATATACAACTAGTAGGAGCCAACACATGCCCATATACCCATATACAGTACAAGTATGAAAGCAGTATCAAACTCAAACCACGTATATACAAGATAACTATGCTATCTTAGGTTTAAAGATTATATGCACTGATATGATTTATGACAATGCATTGACAAGAGTAAACTCCATGTGCTTCTCATAAGTGTCACTGGTTCGACCTACTTATCATGTATAAGTGCCTATCATGTTTATTATATGGCATGAGACTTACCATTCCATCTTATTTCCATCTCATATAAATAACTTGGGAACAAACATGATTATAATCTTTATGAATAAGTCATGCCCTTATTGTGAAGAGTCCTCGATTATGAACCTATTTATGATACTTTGTGCTAGAAATACTGTCACTCATATTCTTAACAACTTAAGAATAATATTTCTAACAAAATATCAATAGACTTTTTCTATTACACATAAATATATTATGTAAACGAAAAAGTGAAAATGCCTTTTATTAATAAAATATATATAAGATACATACTAAATGATATGCTCTAGGGCATACTACTAACAATCTCCCACTAGCACTAGATCCATTCATTACAATACCTTAGACCCATCTTCTCAAGATGTCGGTCTAATTGAGTTTGTGACAAAGGCTTAGTGAATGGATCCGCTGGATTTTCAGTTAATGCTATTTTCTGCATGGCTGTATCGCCTTGCCCAACTATTTCTCTGATAATGTGGTAGTGCCTTTCTATGTGTTTGGATTTCTAGTGAGACTAGGATTTCTTATATCCAAACAGCTTCCTTTGCAACATTTGATGCAGCAATATACTCAGCCTCGGTAGTGGAATCTGCAGTCGTACTCTGTTTGGAACTCTTCTAGCTGACAGTATCTCCATTACAAATGAACATACCCAGAGGTAGACTTTCTATCATCAATATCTGATTGGTAATTAGAATCAGTATAACCATCCAATTGTAAGTCACCATCTCCATAAATCAAGAATAAATCTTTAGTTCTTCTCAAGCACTTGAAGATGTTCTTGATAGCTATCCAGTGTTCGAAACCTAGATTGGATTGATACCTACTAGTCAAACTAACAGCATATGCGATATTAGTCCTAGTACACAATATTGCATGCATTAAACTTCCAATAGCCAAAGCATATGGAATCCTGGCCATTTTGTCTCTTTCTTCAGGTGTCTTTGGATACATCTCTTTAGAAAAGTGGATATCATGTCTCACTGGTAACAATCCTCTCTTGGAATCAAGCATGTTAAACCTCTTTAACACCTTTTCTAAATATAGACTTTGGGATAAAAAAAATTATTCTTTTCGTTCTATCTCTATAGATGTGAATCCCAAGAATATAGGTTGCCTCCCCTAAGTCTTTCATAGAGAATGTATTTGACAAC
Source organism: Hevea brasiliensis (assembly GCF_030052815.1). Taxonomy (NCBI): domain Eukaryota; kingdom Viridiplantae; phylum Streptophyta; class Magnoliopsida; order Malpighiales; family Euphorbiaceae; genus Hevea; species Hevea brasiliensis. The sequence goes on from NC_079501.1 coordinate 43,418,979, forward strand.
CATATCTTCATAGTTGTCAACATACCTGTGTCATTATCTATCAACAGAATATTATCCACATATAAGACAAGGAAAGTGATCATACTATCACTAACCTTCTTATATAGACATGGCTCATCTTCATTTTTTACAAAACCAAATGACATAGTGGCTTCATCAAAACGGATGTTCCAACTCCTCGAAGCTTGTTTTAACCCATAAATGGATCACTTTAGCTTGCGCACTTTGGAACCATCTTGGGATTCAAAAACCCCTAGGTTGTTTCATGAAAATGTTTTCTTCAATGTATCCATTGAGAAAAGCTATTTTGACATCCATCTATCAAATCTCATAATCATAGTAGGCAGCTATTGCTAATAGAATCCTAATTGATTTAAGCATGGCAACAGGCGAGAAAGTCTCCTCATAGTCGATTCCTTGCCTTTGGCTAAACCCTTTTGCTACTAGCCTTGCTTTATAGGTCTCTACCTTTCCATCAAAACCAATTTTCTTCTTGAAAACCCATTTATTCTCTATAGATGCAATACCTTCAGGTGGGTCAATAAGATCCCAAACTTGATTCTTATACATGGAATCAATCTCGGATTTCATAGCATCAATCCATTTTGAAGAGTCTATATCTGATATAGCTTCTTCATAGGTAAGTGGATCATCTCCATGATCTACTTCTTCATGAGTAGATAATTCTTGTTCTTCTTTATGAAGGAAACCATGTCTCACTAGTGGGTGAGATACCCTGGTTGTTCTATGAGGAACAGTTGTAGATGTTTCATCAATAGGTGTAGGTTGACTAGATGGATCTATATCCATCTGATCTATTGGTTTGTCAGAATTCTCCAATTCCAACTCTATTTGCCTACCTTTGCCTCCTTCTTGAACAAACTGTTGTTCAAAATATGAGGCATCTCTACTAGGAAAATAAAAATAATATCCAAAATTATCTTTTGAATATCCAACAAATCGACCCTTTTCTGATATGGTCTCCAATTTATCAGTGTTCAGCTTTTTGATATAAGCTGGACAACCCCAAATCTTAACATGCTTAAGACATGGTTTTCTTCCATGCCATATCTCATAAGGTGTGGAAGATATTGATTTTGATGGAATCCTACTCAGAATATACAAAGCTGATTTTAATGTAAATCCCCAAAAGGAGATTCGCATATCAGCATAGCTCATCATACTACGTACCATATCCAATAGGGTACGATTTCTCCTTTTAGATACACCATTCAGCTGTGGTGTTCCTAGAGGAGTTAGCTAGAAACAATGCCATGCTCTCTCAAGTATTCATCAAATTCAGTGCTCAAGTATTCACCTCCACGATCTGATCGAAGAGCTTTAATACTTTTTTCTGTTTGATTTTCTACTTCAGATTTAAATTCTTTGAACTTTTCAAAGGATTTATGTTTGTATTTCATCAAATACAAATACCCAAACCTTGATTTATCATCAGTAAAGGTAATAAAATAATGAAAACCGCCTCTAACCATTTCCTTAAATCGATTACATACTGTCGCAAGGAGTTTTGCGGTCGCCTGGACGAACACTCACCGAAGTGGGAACGAGTGAGTCGCCACTTTAATTTTGAGGGAATTAAAGAAAACCATTTGCGAAAATAAATTAAAATGAAACCACTTCAAAAATAGAGATTCTAGGTTCGGGGTCCGTAAACGGGTGGGGAAGGTATTAGGCACCCCACCTCGTCCCTCAATGAGGGTAAGCAGATTTAACTTCAAGCTCTTTATAAACTAGAATTGGTAGTTAGGAGGTTCGAACGGAGATGTTAATCCTCTTGATAAAAGGGAATATTTGATTTTTCACCAATTCGGGTTACCCAGATATATAAATAAATGAGTCGACCCTTAGTGAGTTACTGTTGCGTATTAGTTTTATTTTAGGGAATCATTTTACGTATTTGTTAAAATTTAATTTGGGAATCGGATAAGAACTCTTCGCCGATCTCCTTTAAATATTTATTAAAATTTTGATTGAGAATCGGATAAGAACTCTCCTCCGATCTCTTTAAAATATCTATTAAAATTTTTAGGCTTGAGAATCGGATAAGAACTCTCCTTCGACCTGTTTAAAATATTTATTAAAATTTTTAGGCTTGAGAATCGGATAAGAACTCTCCTCCGATCTCTTTTAAATATTTATGAAAATTTTGGGTGAGAATCGGATAAGAACTCTCCTCCGATCTCTTTAAAATATTTATTAAAATTTTGGGCTTGAGAATCGGATAAGAACTCTCCTCCGATCTCTTTTAAGTATTCATTAAAATTTTTCAGGTGAGAATCGGATAAGAACTCTCCTCCGATCTCTTTTAAATATTTATTAAAATTTTAGGTTGAGAATCGGAAAAGAACTCTCCTCCAATCTCTTTTAAATATTTATGAAAATTTTGGGTGAGAATCGGATAAGAACTCTCCTCCGATCTCTTTAAAATATTTATTAAAATTTTTAGTGAGAATCGGATAAGAACTCTCCTCCGATCTCTTTAAAATATTTATGAAAATTTTGGGTGAGAATCGGATAAGAACTCTCCTCCGATCTCTTTAAAATATTTATTGGGAGTCGGATAAGGACCTTTCCGACCTCTCGAAGTTTGATTACAGTTACACCTCGTAAGAGCCTAAGACTAAGGGTTTTGCCATTCATAGATGCCGGGGATCGGAATAAGGCTTCTTTTAACTCAATGGTACCTTGTGACTAGACAGGGGATACCAAACTGAATTTTCTGACCTTCCTATGTGGTCGCCTTACTAGTACCTTTTGATACCCGATCTATTCCATTTATTTATCTAAGGTTCTGTTTTACTATGCCTTGTGACGTCTCACCCAATTGTCTTTTGTGTTATTCTAGTCATTCGGCCTTACTATTTTCTTAACTTGTTATTCAGACCTTTTATTATTTTAAAGAAACGCTTAAGATACAGTTACCAACATTTTATCCAACTACTTATACGCTACTCGGGACTAGAACTCTTGCATTTAGAAGCAACAAAGATTAACAAAAGAATGGACTGGTTAACAAAGAAGTAAACTCGAGAATGACCCTCTTCGCATTTTATAACGCGATATAAACTTGGTGAAAATTACAAACATAAAGATAAAGGAATTATGTAAAATAAAATGAGCCCTTGATAAAGCAGAGATATAAGCACTCACCTGTAGAGAGCCGAATCTACTGAACTAACTATAGAATCATAAAACGTAATAGGACTGCGGGATGATTAGCCTAAGGGCTGAGGTTCGCCTTGAAATGAAGGATGCTTCGCTAAAATACAGTCAGGTCAAAATAATAACCGAATTGAATGAAGTTGAGCTTAGACAATGAGAGTGGAAATAAAGATAACAAAGAACTGAAAGTGAGAGCGTCACAGGATAATGAACGAACTGAAAACGGAGAGTTCCAGCATTCAAAAATCCCTTTGCAAGAAAACACTTCAGAAAATTGGTTTCAAAAGTTTTTCTTATGAAAGCTTAAAATTAGCAGAGTAACGAACTGAATTAAGTTTCAGAGTTCTTCCACTATAATAACTACCTCTTTCTTTCGTCCTCCTGAACAGTTTTCATGCAGGTATTTATAAGAACCGGGTGCTCCCCATGAAGGGTCAGGATTTGTTTTGAGGGAGATGGAGGGTCAGGATTTTAAAGGACATGATCTGAGGCTCGGGAATTAAAGAGAATCAGAACGGACGGCTGAAATCCCTTCCGAAATATTTATCCTTTCTCTCTTCTAATATGACGGCCCAAAATTTCTTGTCAAGGGCGATCCGAGGGCTAGGAGTGAAAGGCGCTGGTCTTGTCTTCTTCTTCTTTAATCCAAGGGCTCCGGGCTCGTCCTTACAAGTCGGATCAACGGTGGAGATTAGGATGTACAGCACTGTCATGACATATTCTGGCACATGTCGATGTCACGGGCGGTCTGGGGCGTGCGGTAGAGATTTCATCTGTAACGCTTTAACTACCTCGGCTCTAATTATGACGACAGCGGTAGGCGTCTTATTCTCTTTGTTTTCCGATCTCCCCTCCGAATTGCCTTTCAATTCTCACCATTCTAACACACACCAATTAGCCACAATTGACCATTTCTAACCTCAATTAGGTCCAATTGGATCAAATTCCAATTTTCACCAAAATTTCCCCCAAATTCATTGGCTTAAGAACCCTAATTTTTGCATCTTGTTGAATTAGTGAAATTTAAGTATTCTAATAACATTTATTCACTTAATTGAACCTATATGCATGATCTATTAACTAAAACATATTATTTCTCCAACATACCAAGGCTGGCCGAAAATTACACTTCTTAATTCACACATAATTTCTTTCAATTCCTTACTTATTTGATCATATTTAAGCTAGTTTACAAGACATACATGAGATTAAGAGACTAATGGTTACTAACCTCTTTTAGGGAAAATCTCCAAGCCTGTTGCTTCCAATTTCCTTTCTTCTTTTTGCTCCCAAGTGATTCCTCAAGAGGTAAGGAGAATTTTTTATGAAGACTAATAGCTATTAGAACTTGGAAAAAATCAAGTGAGCAAATTTGTAGAGAGAGAGAGCAAGGAATTCCGCTATGGAGGTTCAAGAAGATGAAGATAGTTTTTTTTTCATTTGTTTTTATTTACTTTTAAATTGTCCAATAAAAATTTCATAATTAGATACAAATTAAATTCATTTATTTAGGTCATGCTTATGTCACACATGTGATGTCATTATTCTTATTTTTCTATTCTTTTCTTTTCTTTTGTTTTTCCATACTTCTTTAATTTAAATCTATATTTCAAAATTTTCATTTGTCAAATTTTATTGAACAGTTAGGTCATGAGTCACCTCTAGGGGTGAATTGACCAATTTGCCCCTCGCCAGTCTGATCCGGTTTGCCAATAATTCAGTATTTCTTCTGGAACACTGACCTATTTATTTGACCCACTTATCAACTCTTTTATGTGATTTTCTCTTTTCCATTAACTTCACAATACTTCTTAGGACTTCGGTGTCACAATGTCCCATTCAAAATTAGAGTTACAGTTGCCCTCGTAGTCACTTCCCGATAAGGTCACCCATCGCTGTAACCCCAGCTTATTTAACCTTTTATGCTTTGTTTTTCTTATTTATACTTGACCTTCTGATAATCACAATTAAGTCTCATTCAGGGCTTTTCTAGGTGACTTAAACATTGTTCTAATCCTCTTAATTGTCCGGATTGACACCAGTCAACAGAATAGTGAAATATACCAGGCTATGCATATAGGGGTGTTACACCTACCATTCATGGACTGAGGAGGGGTAGAGGGGGTAGTTCACAGGCATCCCCATCAGTCACCATTGATCAGCCAGGAGGTTTTGGTATGCTAGCGAGGGTTTATGCTATCCGTCAGAGGGCTGAAGATGATGCGCCAAATGTGATTATCGATATATTTTCTCTCTTTAACTCAGATGCATTTGTGTTGTTTGATCTTGGATCCACACATTTATATGTTAGTGTTGCATTGTCTTACAATGCTGATGTGGAGCCAGTTCGCATGAGTTATGATGTACTTGTTTCTAGCCCTATGGGGCAAGAAGTTATGGTTAGTAAAATATTTCGAAACTATCCTCTAGTTATCCAAGGGGTAGAGTTTCCTACAGATTTGATAGAAATGCCATTCTAAGATTTTAATGTGATCATTAGAATGGACTGGCTACATAGGCATCATGCAGTAGTAGATTGTAGATTGAAGTAGGTAACCTTCAAAACCCTAGAATGTGGTCATGTTGTAATTCAAGGTCAGAGGCATGGTATGTCGCCTAATGTAATCTTTGCAGCTAAAGCTAGACGGATGAAGAGGAGTGGATATATGGCATACTTGGCTCATGTAGTTGATACACGGGTATAGAGTCCTAATATTAAGGATATTTCGACTGTATGTGATTTTAAGGATGTCTTCCCAAAAGACTTACCTGGACTACTGAAGGAGTGGAAGCAGGAAAAACATAAGTTTAGATCATTGAATTCAAAATTTTTTCTTATAGGGTCTCATGTATCATGCAAAATTCATTATTTATCTATTTGATTTCAATGTTAAACAGCATATTAAAACACTTTTAATATGTTTTTGGATCTACATTTGCAATTTAAGATTTTAGAATTAACATATAAATTCATTAGAATCCTAGATTAAATCAAGAACAAGTGAACTAACCTTTTGATGCATTGTAGTTGTGTTTGGCACCTTTGGGATGCACCTAGGACACCAGATGTTGTCCCTCTAGCTTGTCCACACCAATATCACCAATGGCAGCCCCTTGAATAGCTTCTCAAGCCTTTTTAATCAATTAGAAATTAAGGTTTTGCCTTTAGAGATGTTATAGATGTATACAGGACACTAGAAATGATTTATAGCAATTTTAATTCAAGAAAATGTTGGCAATTCTCATTGAATTGATGAGACATGAAGAAGAAGAGAGGGGAGAGGTTCTTTGGGTGGTGGCACAAAAGAAAGAATGGCATATTGTATTTTGTTCTTTCATCCTTTCCCTAATATAGCTAGGTCATCACTTAAAACCCTTACCACGTGTCACCTTCTGATTGGCTCTTAGTTTAAATGACCCAATCACATTGTGCCAAGTGTCAAACTAAGATTTAATCTTGACTTTGATCATCTTACATGATTAAAAGACAAATGACAAGCTTATGTGCAGTGCCATGTGTCACCATCTCATAGTGCCACATGTCACCCGGTGAAATGACCAAAATACCCCTGTGTTTTAATTTTGAGTTCTCAACCCAAAATAATTATTTCTCTTCTTTTAATCAATTTATATCAAATATAAATTAATTAATTAATCTCTATTAATTAATTTTTCATAATTAAATTCATATTTAAATACTTTAAATATAAATTTAACTTATACAATACATCCAATAACCTAGATTTGGTTTCAAGCCATGCTAGGGACTTTGCAATCTAATTGCAAACCAAACCTATTTAATTAATCAATTAAACTTTTTAAATAATTAATTAAATCACATTTAACTTGGTGATTATTTGTGTGTGTGTGTGACTCACTAGGCTCTTCACTAATTGGCAATGAGATATGATATTAACTCTTAATATCATCAAAACTCTTTCTTACCATAAATGATTTCTCTAAATCATTTTATGCACCTCATAGACCATGGTTAACACCTAGCATAGCATGCTATGGCCAACCAATTAGTAATAAGGCTTACCTTAAAAGAACCTATAATCATATGTTACCATGCAGTGAAATCTCTCTATTACAAAATCCCAATTCGAGCTGGAGTCATGGTTTATGTCAAACCCCATTTGCTATGAATATGATGTTCTCTTTTAATTCTAGTTCTTGATTAAAAAGATTTTTCTTATCAGAAACTGTAACAGCCTGATCCTTTTCCAGTTAGTATTGTTCGCTTTGGCCCATGGGCCTCACGGATTTTTCCCTTGGGAGGTTTCATTCCCAAAAGCGCGCTAACTAGGTGAGGAAGGCTCCCACATATATAGCCCAAATCTTTTCCTCCCATTTTCGATGTGGGACACGAAGTTTCCACCCCAGTGCGTAGCTGGTTGAACAAGCACGTCCCAACCCCATCCTTGGTCATGATAAGCCCACCAGCTTCCGCCTAGTGCGTCCTCGCACCACACACCGTACTAGAGGGAGTCCAGCTCTGATACCAATAAATTTAACGGCCCGGCCCACTAGTGATATTGTCCGCTCTGGGCTGAAGCCCTCATGTGTCACACCCTACCCCTCTGTAAGGCATAACATGATCCCGTAGTATACCTAATGAATCACCAACTCCGTCTACTGATAACCCATTAAATACACTACAAGGGATTTTAAAAACTTTTCTTACTTCTTTTACAGTGGTGAGCACTATTTACAGGTGTTAAAAACCTTTTTGAACTGAAGTGATATAACTAACACATTTGAATTATTTGGAATTTCTGTAAAAATTTTGGCAGAGTGCCATCTGTATTTTGGATAAAACAGTTCTTCAGAAAACCTGTAAAAAACACTTCAATATATTTCCAAATCTCAACTCCAACATATTTCCCAACACAACATATTTATCAACTCAAATCCACAGTGATTTTTCAAAGACTGAGATAAAAGAAATATAATACAATTTTTACAAGCCAAAATAACTCATAATTATTTTACAACTTCAAGGTACAATTTGAATTTACAACTGCTCAAAACCAAAAATAATATGTACATACAGTGGTTATACATTACAGTACAAAATGCAAAATGTTGGTATACTCATTATACCTGGTAATCTCTCGCTAGAGATACTAGCAGCCTAGTCTGCTGCCCTGTTTGTCTGTCTACCTGCGACAGCAATAAAAAGCTATCGCTGAGACAATATCTCAGTGGTGCACAACATTAACCAAATGCATCTTAAAATCACAATTCATAAATTATACAAATAGTGGATACTTAAAACCATAGTTAATTTCAAGACAGTAATTGTCAACAAGAATTTAAACTCCATTTCTCAATATCACAATAAATTTCAATAAGTCAGATCATGGTTGAATTCAAAAGACAGTATATGTCAATAAGAGTTTAAATTCATTTCACAATCTCACAATACATATCAATAAATCACACACAGCTTAAATCATGTTCTAAGGTTCAATTCGTCCCAAAAGCCGATGGCTAATGAGGTATTCAATTCGTCCCAAAAGTCGATGACTAATGAGGAATAACATAGCTAGCTAGCAAAAATATGAGTACTCATCCAATTCGTCCTCAACAGGCACACACCTCAACACTTCAGCAAGAGAGGGAATTCAATTTGTCCCACTAGACAAGCTAGCGAGGAATACAATCAATATACATGATAGTTGTGGTTTCAAACCATTTCCAATGCTTTTCAATCAATAAGTATCCATCAATATCATAAAAATAATTTCTCACAATTTCAAATCGTTTACAATGCTTTTCAAGCAATAAATATCCATTCAAACACATTTCCACAATTTAAAACAATAATGTACAAATAGTCATAATTCATTTCAATTGAAAAATTCAAAAGAAATAGTTGTTGTGCACAAACCTCTGATAACTGTCTCCTGGTCTGGACTCAGTGTTTCCTTCCCTTTCCCTGAGTCTTTACTAACTGAGAAACACAATTTGAAGTGTTTCAGTACTAAATTAAACTGTCTCTATCGATAATGTTCGATAAGTAATTCACTGAAAGCTATTATTTGCTTAATCACCTAATATACCGACCCTCGATGCGTTCTAGGTAAATTAGGTTTTAGTGTCACTAATATGTCACATTTGATAGTGTTTTAGGGTTGGTACACGTTACCAATTTCATTTCCTTGTTTAGTGCATTTTATTGCAAATTGTTGTATTCCAGTATACTAGTTTGACCTAGCCGGACGACCTAGTTCCCTCAGTTTTCGGGTTTCGGTCAAAACTACAAACTTGTAGATTTATGTCTTATGGAATGCGGGGCAAAATTTTAGGTCATTCTGAGTTATGTAGACCAAGTTATGGTCATTTTACTATTGCTGGTCAAATGGCATCAAATTAGGTCATTTTAGGTCAAATTTAGTCAACTTTGGTTCGGCCAGTTTTTAGACCCGAACTTGTGCAAGCTGTTTGACTTGCTTATGGTCATTTCTGGGCTTTGGTGTCTTCATAAGACTTGTTGGTATGGGTCTTAACTATTCATGCTTAAAATTTCAGGTCAATTGGACCTGTTTTGAGTGAGTTATAGCCTAAATACTAACTGCTGCCCAATTGGTCAATTTTCAGGTCTCAATTGTACTTAATCCGAATTGGTCATTTTTCATGCTACCTTGCAAGCAGAATTTTGGTATGCTTTCTCAATGAAAGTTGGCACATTTTGTGCCTAGTTTCACCTCCAATTGGTCTCATACCAATTGGAGTTACACATTTAAAGTTATGGGCTAAAATGTAGCCTGTCCTTAATTACCTTGCTTAAACATGTAGCAATTACACATTTACCTTACCATAAATCCACTCCTCAACCCAATTCTGTTTTGGTACACTACCAAAACCATATACCACTTCACTTTAAAGTCACTTTGGGCAGAATACAAATATCCTCAATACACCAAATAAAACTCTAATTTACAAAGTCCAAATACAACAACAAATACACATAAACACTACTCATTATTTCATACAATTTCCAAAACTAATTTATATACATATCCATCAATCCTCAATGTCATAATTCTGCCAATATCTTCATGAATTCATACATTCATCATGGAGTCTCAAAGCTGCTGAAATGCTCCACAATGCCAAAGTATCCCACAATTCATCAACTTCCATCCCAATTGCACAATCACCACATATATACATGGAATTAACTTACTAGGACATTAATCACCCTACTCAACATAATTTCCCATCAAATAAATGTAAGAATAAATCATCAAATATACATCTCCATGGCTGTCGAAATTGGATATATCAAGAACTTCTCAAAACAAAAAAATTCCTTCACAAAGCACACACCCATAACATGTATACAAAGTTTAACAAAGCAATATTCAAAATCTCAAACTTACCTATTGTTGGGACTTTCCAAACCTTCACTAAACTTCTTAATATTGGTATCTACTTCTTCCTTATGATTTGGAGATAAAACTTAATGAAGCCACTTAGGTGATTGGAGGTGAAATGAGGGAGAGGATGAAGCTTCATGCAAACGGCAATGGAGTTTTCTTTAGGGAGTTTGTTTCGGCAAGGTTGAGCCAAGTGAGGAAGATGATGTTTGAGTGGGAGTAATCTGCCCACTTATGAGTATTTTTAATCCATTTTATAATTCTTAGTGGTCCACTCACTCAAATTAATCATATAATAAGCTTAACTCCCATTTATTCCACATTAAACCCTTCATTTTTGCTATTTATTTTAGGTACCACCAAACTAATTTTTTATTATATTTTCTAAGTGTAATATTATTTATTTTTAATGGAAATTTAGGTCAAAAGACAATTCGGGATGTCAAATGACCATAATGCCCCTGTTCGGCTTGCATTCCCGATTTTTCGGTAACACCGGGTTTTGTCTATTTTTCGATTTCTTACTTTTCTTTGTACTAATTATTTAATTTTTATTTAATATTTCTAATGATATTTATAATTCAATTGATGTCTCTTTAAGTCCTATAAATATTTTCCAGGGTTCCCCGCAGTCCAGGGCTAGTTAACGGTCCACGCTGTGACTTCCCGGTGCAGTCACCCATCGCTAGGGTTCTCGGCTCGCTTAACTTGGTTACCTTTCTTTGCTATTATTTTTCCTTTGTTTTTCTTGTATTTTCTTTTCTTGTATTTCATTATTTTATGTCTCCTCCCATATATCAAGTGTAGTTCTAAGCATCCTAGCTGTCCGGGCAACACTGGTCACCGGAATAGTAGAACGCACTACCGAACATAGGGGTGTTACATCACGGTTTTAAAATGCGTCACTAAGGGTTACAAACCACCAACTTTAAAACCCAGTATCTCTCCTGTGTTTTGCCGATGTGGGATTTGCCTAGGGTGTTACAAAAACTCTTTTCTGATTAAAACTATCTGTCCTGGCCAGGAACTTGAAACATTAAAAATAATTAAATAAACATAGAATTTTATCCCTATTTACTTAGGGTAACAGATTTCATCTTGATCAACACCTACCTCCATATATAACTAGTCAGAGCTAACACATGCCCATATACCCATACACAGTACAAGTATGAAAGCAATATCAAACTCAAATCACCTATATACAAGATGACTGTGCTATCTCAGGTCTAAAGATTATATGTACTGATATGATTTATAACAATACATTGACAAGAGTAAACTCCATGTGCTTGTCATAAATGTCAATGGTTCGGCCTACTTATCATGTATAAGTGCCTATCATGTTTGTTATATGGTATGAGACTCACCATTCCATCTTATTTACATCTCATGTAAATACATTGGGAACAAACATGAATACAATCTTTCTGGATAAGTCATGTCCTATGTGAAGTATCCTCGATTGTGAACCAATTTATGATACTTTGTGCTAGAAATACTGTCACTCATATTCTTAACAACTTAAGAATAAAATTTCTAACAAATATCAATGGACCTTTTCTATTACACATAAATATATTATGTAAACGGAAAAAAAGTGAAAATGCCTTTTGTTAATAAAACATGCACAAGATACATACTAAATGATATGCTCTAGGGCATATTACTAATAGCTACTGCTGGAATGGGAAGTATAATTTGAGATAGAAGTTCTACCTAGGACAAATCCCATTTCTATGGCACCATATAAAATGGCACCAGCAAAACTAAAGGAGTTGAAGGTGTAATTATAAGAGCTACTTAATAAAGGCTTTATTAGGCCTAGCTCTTCGCCTTGCAGAGCACCCATTCTTTTTGTTAAAAAGAAAGATGGTAGTTTCAGATTATGCATTGACTTTCGCAATTGACTAAAGTTACAGTCAAGAATAGGTATCCATTACCTAGAACTAAGGATCTATTTGATCAACTCAAGGGTGCTAGTGTTTTCTCAAAATTGATTTAAGGTTAGGGTATTATCCGTTGAGAGTGAAGGATCAAGATGTGGCAAAGACTGCTTTCATGACCCAATACGGTCACTATGAATTCCTTGTCATGCCATTCAGGTTAACTAATGCACATACTACATTTATGGACCTAATGAATAGGGTTTTCCAACCCTACTTGGATTCATTTGTGGTGGTGTTTATTGATGATAGTCTTATGTAACACCCCCTTACTTAGTCTACAGTGAAATCGAGTAAGGAGATATCACATTCAGTGCACGAAGCACCTATCCCTGTGTCTTTTTTATTTTGCCTATTTTCTTGCTAATTTATTTACATTATAACTTAACTACTTTTATTAAATGAAGAAACTGCAAGAGTTTCCCATAAATTTCAATATTTCACCTGTTAAAATATTTTCATAACCTGTGCATGTAACGCCCTCACCATATGTAGTCCGTACATTCTACTGTTCTGACAACTAATGTCTGTTCGGACAATCAGAATATTTGGAACTACACTTAAACTATAGTGAGAAGGCATAAGTTGATGGAATAAATGTTAAGAAAATATAGGAAAAATTTAGAGAAAATAAAATAAAATTAAGAGAATTAATTAATTAGTATAAAATAATAATAATAATAACCCGATGAGCACCGCAAAGGGCATTTTGGTCATTTCACCCCCAAAGGTGAATTTTGATCTAAATTTCAAATTAAAAATTTAGAGAATAAAATAATTAACATAAATTAAAATTTATGAATTTGAATTAGGAAAATGAGAAGAGAAAGAAGAAGAGAAGAAAAGAAAAGAAAAGAAAAAAAGACTTATGACATAAAATAAAGACTTAAGTACAATAAATAAATATATATATATATATATATATATATATATATATATATATATATATATATATATATATATATATATATATATATATTTATTGAGAGAAAAAAGCTACCAACCAACTCTTCTTCTTCCTCTTCTCTCTCCATGGCCGAAAATCACAAGCCCTCTCTCCCTCCATTTTTGCTATCTTGAAGCTTGTTTTCCCAAGCTTCCTCCCCACAAAACCCTTAGCCCTCTTCATTAAACATTAAACTCACACCAAAAGGAAGCTACTGGTAGCCATAAAAAGAAGGAAAGTTGAGGTTTTGGGAAGTTTACAAGTTGGGTCACAAGATGTTAGTGCTTTTCTTCCCTCACTCTTCTTTTAATCCTTGAAAGAGACTTGAGATAAGTAGAAATTATAAGAAATTAACAAGAAATTCATGAACTCATGTTGTCTCCAAATTTCGGCAGCCAAGAAAAGTGTTGGGCTTTGATGTGTTCAAATGATGTAAATGAGTTTAAAGATGATGATTGGTATGAGTATTTGTATGAGAAGTGAAAGGGATTAAATTGACTGAGTTTGAAATTTGAAATTAGGGTTTGTGTATATGAATTGAGGAATTTTGTCTTTGCTTGAGATTGACCTAATTAAGATGAGATTGTTGCTTATAGAAGTGCTATGTACGAGATTAAAATTTTGGGAGTGCTTTTTCTGCAGGTTTGGGACACATTGAGTCTAGCTTGAGTTTTGAGCTATAGCTAAATTTTTTTTGCTCCAATTGGTATGAGGCCAATTGGAGGTAAAAATAAACCCAAAAAACTCCATTTTCCATTAAGAAACCATGCCTAAATTCTATCCAAAACTTAACCTAAATACTGTCCCAATCTGGATGACCCTACACAAAACTCATAAAATGACCAAATGAACAGTACATGTTCATTTGGTCATAACTCCCTCTATACTGGTACAGATGACTTGAATTTTATACCATTGGAAAAATTAGACATAGGGTTACACTTTTCATGAAGACCACAGAACCTAGAATTCCTTAAACTAAACCAAATTGCTAGCCCAAGTTGGGTCACAAAACTGTCCAGAATTAGGTTGCCCAGAAACTGCTGGACATAAACTTACCCGACCAGTTTTGGAAAAATGGCCATAACTTGGTCTACAGGAACTCAAATATAATGAAACTAGTGGCAAAATATCCATAAGACACAGATCTACAAAATTGGTATTTTGACTAAGACCAAGAACTAGGTCAAATTGTTAGAAAAAGTCAATGCATCAAAACTTGGAATCTGAACAGTCTTTTAGTCATATCTCCCACTAGAAAAATTCAATTGGGATGAGACATACCTTTCCAGAAACCTAAGAAATAGGGCTCCAATGTTATTTCAGAAACCTTCCTCAAATTATGAATGTAAGGACCTCAAAAGTTGACCTGTAGTCACTGACCTAAATTGAATTCTTCTTGGTATAGGGTACATGAGTCCAGGTCAGTTAATTGGCCATAAATAATTCCAAAAAACTTGAAAAATTGTGAAACAAATTTCCCAATGATCATAAGGCATAGGAAAACAATTTCTATGAAGATCACCATGCCTAAAAGTGACTGCAACATGTTCCATGAATTAGGTAAATTTTAAGTCCAAAAGTTGCCTAGTTAAGGAACCTGAATCTGGAAATGAGTCAATTATAGTTATCCGACTATAACTTGAGTTCTAAAAATCAAATTGACATGATTCAAAAGGGAAAATAAAGAGAAGACATAGAGGAACAATTTCCATGAAGTAAGTGCAGCCAAATAGTGGCTACAAACTGATCAAATGGATACGTAAAATTAAGATGCAAAAACTGAACCTAAAGAAAAGTTCATGAGATAAACTATCTTGTGGTACGAATTTAACCCTAACAAGCCATTAAACATTAAACCACATGAAAGGGCTAAGTGGGACCTATTTTTCCACTATAAAGTGATATGAACATTTCAAATAAATAAGTAATAATGTGTAATTGCCCATAGTATACCTAGACTTATTTATTTAATTTGGATCAATTGGTATACCAATTAGGGACTACAGATAGCAGTACTGTCCATAGGAATAATCATTAACAGATAAAATCTGTCTGACATGATTGTTCTACAGGCTTTAGGCCTGCCCATTGGCCATTGTGCCTAATATTATATCTGGATTAAATGCCTACCCGCAGGCTTCATGCCTGCCATAACCGACGTATACTGGATAGACATATGGCTGTCTGATTAGTATACTCCCATGTATCCAGCTTTTATAATCTGTTATTAGTTTCTCAGGTACAGATAATGATAAATTAAGACTAAATATACAATAAGTAAATAGAAAAGATCCCAATAATTTTAATTGTTTCCAAAGTGTAATTAAAAATGTAAAAGACCCAGAAATTATGAATTGCCATTATTATTTCAATTGTTTAGTTATTATTATTATAAATTATGCACTACTAAGTGTTATGCTTAACCCGTTGATTTTCCATTGTGTAGGTGCTGGAGACCAGTCTGACTAATCGTAGCAGCAGCAGCAATAGTGCTCATACGGAGGCAGATCAGATTTGTAGTGTCTACTAGTCACCTCGACAGTTGTAATTTTATTGGTAGGGCCTTTGTATGTCTAGATTTTGTCTTTTTGTTCATTATACATAAACTAATGATGTATTTCATTTTGGATTGTAATTAAACTATGAGATTGTAAGTAAACTTGTAAATTATTATCTATGAATTTCTATATGGATGCAATAGACAATACCTTTTGAGATCTCATAAATAAATGTAAATGATATGATAAAATAGAATATGATATGGAAATGTGTGAAATGGATATGAACATGTTAATAGGTAATTAGTGGAACCCGCCAGATGCTAACAAAACAGAGGAGGCTCTGTCTAAGTTTCCATAGAAACACGTTGCAAAAAAAAATAAATTCTACACATGGATTACGTGCTTTTAAATAATATTAAAAATTCAGAATGGATATGATAAGACAAGATAGGGTGCTCCAGCACCGAATGTGGCACTTCTTGCTCGGCTATACAATAGAAGGGTAAGGGGCTTCACATTTAGTGGTAGTAGAGCAGAGGTTTAGGTGGTCCTAGACCTTGATAGTTAGAAATAGATAGAGTGCATTACATGCATGGGCCTTTAAATAGAGCCAGGGTGACACTATTGCAGATCTGTTCCTTTTTCTGTTTTATATGGTCGACGGTATCTGATTCTTCAGAGCATAAACCTCGAGGACCGATAGAGGAGGAGGTAGAAAGTGACGCACCCGCACCTGCTCCTAGTAGGGAGCGAAGCAGTAGAGCTGAGTCATTCCATGGTACTGTAGGGAGAGCATAGCAGGCCTTCTTGAAACATATGACTCAGCTACTCCGTTAGGTCATCGGAGCTATACCTCAGCCACAGCCACCTCCACAGCCACAGCCACAGCCATAGCCACGACCACCACCACCACCTGTACAGCCACCACCGCCCCCACAGCAGCAACCTATACACAGATCCCCACTAGAGAAACTATGAAAGTATGGGGCAGTTGACTTTAGGGGTAAGAAGGAGGATGATCCAGTCGTAGCAAAGTATTGGCTGGAGAGGATAGAGAGGGTATTGCAGTAGTTGCACTGCACCCCAGAGCAGCAGTTGGAGTGTGCTCTGTCACTGCTATAAGAGGATGCATATAGATGGGGGTTGATAGTATCGAAAGTGGTACAGCCTACACAGATTACTTGGGAGTTCTTTCTAGCTGAATTCAAAAAGAAATACATCAGCCATGTGTACTTAGAGGCCAGAAGGAGAGAATTCCTGGCACTAAGGTAGAGGCAGCTTATAGTCTCCGAATATGAGCGAGATTTCATGAGACTTAGTAGATATGCATTAGAGTTGATCCCACAAAAACTAATAAATACAGAAGGTTTGAGGATGGACTAAATGACAACATCAGGTTGACAGTCACATCTCGTCACTTCACAGACTTCTCCCAGTTGATAGCATCAACCCTTGATGTGGAGAGAGTAAAAAATGAAGAGTAGTCCAAAAAGGACATGCAACGTAAGAAGGGCTCTGGATCTGGTCAGTCTAGTTCAACAGACACGGCTAGTAAGAAGCCCAAGGAGTTTTAGGGTCAGACTCAGGGTTGAGGTAAGAAGCAGAGATCCCGATTTGCTCTAAGGAGAGGAGGAGGACAGTCAGGTGCATCAGTGGGTAGTTCTCCGGGTTCAGCTACACGCGGATCAGCCCCACCACCAGCTTGTACACATTATGGTAGGCCCCACAGAGGAAAGTGTAGATTGTTGACTGGTGGGTGTTTCAGATGTGGGTCCACAAATCACTTCCTGAAGGATTGTCCTTAGAGGAATGCTAGTGTTCCCACTTTTCCACATCAGATAGAGAGACCTGCCCCGGTAATATAGAGGGGTAGAAGACCTGCGAGGCCTAATATAGCTGGTATATCATAGAGGCCTACTGCAAAGACAGTTCAGAGGTAGGAGACTAGAGTAGCACCCCGTGCTTACGCTATAAGAGCTCGAGATAAGCCAGAGCCAGCTGATGTCATAAGGGGTACTTTCTTATTTTATAATCTATCTGTATGTGCATTAATTGATCCTAGTTCCACACATTCTTATGTGTACATTACACCACCAATTGGTAGAGGGGTATAGGTAGAGGAGTTAGAGGAGGACATACAAGTTACAAACCCTTTAGGCCATTGTGTCATGGTAAAAAAGGTCTACAAGGGTTGTCCTCTGAGGATACAGGGTTATGAGTTTCTAGCTAACTTAATTGAGCTACCATTTCATGAGTTTGATGTGATATTAGGAATGGATTAGTTATCACGTCATCAGGCGATGGTAAATTGTTAGCTAAAGAGGATGTCACTACAAACAGCAAAAGGGGATGAGATTTCAGTTGTGGGTGAAGGAAAAGTTTGTCTTTCTACTATCATATCAGCCACAGCAGCCAAAAGAATGATAAGAAAGGGCTATGAGGCTTTCTTAGCACATGTAGTTGACACCAGGAAGATTAGCCCAAGCATACAGGAGATTCCCACAATATGTGATTTTTTGGATGTGCTTCCAGAAGAGTTATCAGGTTTGCCACCTGATAGAGAAGTGGAGTTTTCTATAGAGGTTATGCCAGGTATTGCACCAATTTCCATTGCTCCATATAGGATGGCACCCACTAAATTGAGAAATTTGAAGGTTTAGTTACAGGAGCTACTAGATAAGGGTTTTATATGCCCGAGTGTGTCACCCTGGGGAGCACGGGTACTATTTGTAAAGAAGAAAGATGGTACACTACGGCTATGTATAGATTACCGGCAGCTGAATAAGGTGACTATGAAAAACAAATATCCTGTACCTCAGGTAGATGATCTGTTTGATCAGCTGAGGGGAAATGGAACATTCTTCAAGATAGATCACAGATCAGGCTATCACCAGTTGAGAGTGAAGGATATAGATGTTCCTAAAACTGCTTTCAGGATCCGGTATGGACATTATGAGTTTCTAGTAATGCCATTTGGGCTGACAAATGCACCAGCAGCTTTATGGACCTAATGAACTACATCTTTCATCCCTACTTAGATCAGTTTGTTGTGGTATTTATAGATGATATTCTGGTGTATTCTAGGAATCGGGAGGAGCATGATGAACACTCGAGAGTAGTACTACAAACACTGCGAGAAAAGAAGTTGTATGCCAAGTTGTCCAAGTGTGACTTCTGGTTGGATGAGATATCCTTCCTTGGACATATTATGTCAACAGATGGGATCAAGGTAGATCCAATGAAGATTAAAGCAATAGTTGAATGAAAGCCTCCTAAAAATGTAACAGAGGTCAGAAGCTTTTTGTGGTTCACTGGATACTACAGGAGGTTTGTGAAGGGATTCTCCCTTGTAGCAGCCCCACTGCCTAATTTACTACAAAAGAATGCAAAGTTTGACTGGAATGATAAATGTCAAACCAGTTTCAAGAAGCTAAAGGCTATGTTTATAGAAACTCCATTGTTGACACAGCCAGAGTCAGAGAAAGACTATATGTTCTGCAGTGATACTTCTCATAATGCGCTTGGGTGTGTTCTAATGCAGGAAGGGAAAGTAGTTACCTATGCTTCCAGAAAGCTAAGACCACATGAAAAGAACTATCCAACTCATGATCTAGAATTGGCGGCAATAATATTTGCATTGAAGATGTGGAGGCATTACCTATATGGTGAGAAATGCTACATCTATACGGATCACAAGAGTCTAAAGTATTTTCCAACCCAAAAGGAACTCAATCTGAGACAGAGGAGATGGATTGAATTCCTTAAAGATTATGACTGTGTGATCAGCTACCATCCTGGGAAGGCAAATGTAGTGGAGGACGCACTGAGCAGGAAGTGCATGATGGCTTTAAGAGCACTGAATGCTTAGTTATCTTTAGCACAGGATGGGGTAGCTTGTAAAGCTAAGCTTGTTACAGCAATACAAGAAGCACAGCTAAGGGATGAAAAGTTGCTAACTGTTATGGGCAGAACTCAAGAGGGGAAGGAGACTGATTATGAGTTGAAAGGAGATGGGTGCCTGTATTATAAAGGCCGAATATGTGTACCAAGAGATGAGGAACTGAAGAAGAATATTTTGAAAGAGGCACACAGTAGCTTCCATGCTATGTACCTAGGAAGTACTTGAAGGAGCGGAAGCATGAAAAACACAAGTTTATATCATTGAATTCAAAAATTTTCACCTAGGGTCACATGCATCATGCAAGATTTATGTTCATCTATTTGATTTTAATGATAACTAACATATTAAAACTCTTTTAATATGTTTTTGAATCTGTATTTGCCATTTAAGATTTTAGAATTAATCAGATTAATTTTAGAACCCTAGATTAGATAAAGAACAAGTGCATTAACCTCTTGATGCACTGCAATGTGTTTGGCACCTTTGGGATGCATCTTTAGGACACCAGATATTGTCCCTCTAGCTTGTCGACACCAAGATCAACTATGGTAGCCCTTGAACAGCTTCTGAAGCTTTTTCTATTAATTAGAAAATCAAGTTTTGCCTTTTGAGAGATTACAGATGTAAACAGGACACTAGAAATAATTTTTAGTATTTTTAATTCAAGAGATTGTTTGCTAATCTCTTGGAATTGATGAGAGATGAAGAAGATGAAAGGGAGAGGTGCTTTGGGGGGGGCACCAATGAAACAAATAGCAGCTAGGTATTTATCTTTTCATCCTTTCCTTTATATAGCTAGGTCACCACTTAAAACCCTTGCCACATGTCACCTTCTGATTGGCTCTAGGTTTAATTGACCCAATTATATTATGCCAAGTGTCAAACCTATATTTAATCTTAATTTTAATCATCTTACATGATTAAAAAAAAATTTGGCAAGTTTATTTGTAGTGCCATGTGTCACCATCTCATGGTGCCACATGTCACCCTGTGAAATGACCAAAATACCCCTGTATCTTAATTTTGAGTTCTCAATCCAAAATAATTATTTTTCTTCTTCTAATCAATTTATATAAAATATAAATTAATTAATTAATCTCTATTAATTAATTTCTCATTAATTAAATTCATATTTAAAACACTTTAAATATAAATTTAACTTATACTATACATCCAATAACCTAAATTTGGTTTCAAGTCATACTAGGGGCTTCGCAATCTAATTGCAAACCAAACCTATTTAATTAATCAATTAAACTCTTTAATTAATTAATTAAATCATATTTAATTTGGTGATTACTTGTGTATGTGTGTGACTTACTAGGCTCATCACTAATTGGCAATGAGATATGATATCAACTCTTAATATTATCAGAACTCTTTCTTACCATAAATGATTTCTCTAAACTATTTTATGCACCTCGTAGACCATGGTTAACACCTAGCATAGCATGCCATGGCCACCCAATTAGTACTAAGGTTTACCTTAAATGAACCTATAATCATATGTTACCATGCGCTAGAATCTTTCTGTTACAAAATCCCAACTCAAGCTGGAGTCATGGTTTATGTCAAACCCCATTTGCTATGAATATTATGTTCTCTTTTAATTTCAGTTCTTGATTAAAAAGATTTTCTCATTAGAAACTCTTTTTTGAATAAATCTATTTGTCCTAGCCAGGAACTTGAAACATCAAGAACAATTAAATGAACATAGGATTTTATCCCTATTTACCTGGAGGAACAGATTCCATCTTGATCAACACCTACCTCCATATGTAACTAGTAGGAGCCAACACATGCCCATATACCCATACACAATACAAGTATAAAAGCAGTATCAAACTCAAACCACCTATATACAAGATAACTGTGCTATCTCAGGTCTAAAGATTATATGCATTGATATGATTTATGACAATACATTGACAATAGTAAACTCCATGTGCTTGTCATAAGTGTCACTGGTTCGACCTACTTATCATGTATAAGTGCCTATCATGTTTGTCATATGGCATGAGACTCACCATTCCATCTTATTTACATCTCATGTAAATAACTTGGGAACAAACATGATTACAATCTTTCTGGATAAGTCATGTCCTTATTGTGAAGTATCCTCGATTGTGAACCCATTTATGATACTTTGTTCTAGAAATACTGTCACTCATATTCTTAACAACTTAAAAATAGAATTTCTAACAAAATATAAATGGACCTTTTCTATTACACATAAATATATTATGTCAACAGAAAAGTGGAAATGCCTTTTATTAAGAAAAACATGTATAAGATACATACTAAATGATATGCTCTAGGGCATACTACTAATAGTAATAAGATGTATCAAGACCTGAAAACACATTATTGGTGGCCTGGAATGAAGAAAGAGATTGCTAATTTTATGACCAAATGTTTGACATGCCAGCAAGTTAAGGCTGAGCATCAGGTTCCATAAGGGTTGTTGCAACTTATATCCATACCAGAGTGGAAATGGGACTGCATCACCATGGATTTTCTCACTGGGCTACCATTGACATAGAGGAAGCATGGTACTATATGGGTGATTATGGATAGATTGACCAAGTCAGCTCACTTCCTACTAGTTAGAGTAGACTACTCACTGGAGAGGTTAGCAGAGATTTACATAGATGAGATAGTTTGGTTACATGAAGTGCTAACATCGATCATATCTGAGCGAGACCCGAGATTTACTTTGAGGTTTTGGAAGAGGCTACAGGAGTCTTTAGGCACTTAACTGCAATTCAGTATGGCTTTTCATCCACAAACGGATGGACAGTCAGAAAGGGTGATTCAGGTATTGGAGGATATGTTAAGAAACTACATCATTGATTTTGAAGGAAGTTGGGAGAAGTATCTTCCTTTGGCAGAGTTTGCTTACAACAACAGCTACTAAGCCAGCATAAAAATGGCTCCATATGAAGCATTGTATGGGAGAAGATGCAGGACTCCCTTATGTTAGACAAAAATGGGGGAAGAGAAAATAGTAGGCCCAGACTTAGTGAGACACACTGAGAAAAAAGTGAAACTCATCAAAGACAACTTGAAAGCCGCCTTAGACAGACAAAAGTCATATGCCGACCTGAGAGAAAGGATATAGAGTATGAGATTGGCGATAAGGTGTTTCTCAAGGTATCACCTTGGAAGAAAGTGCTAAGATTTGGTAAGAAGGGTAAGTTAAGCCCTAGGTTTATTAGTCCATATGATGTCATTGAACGTGTGGGTCTAGTAGCCTCCAGGCTAGCTTTACCACCTGAGTTAGAAAAGACTCACAATGTATTCCATGTGTAGATGCTCAGGAGATACAGATTAGATCCTTTACATGTCATTTCAGCAGAGGAGATAATTGTACAACCTCATTTAACATATAAAGAGGAACCCATTAGAATCTTGGCACGGGAAGTGAAAGAACTCAGAAACAAGAGGATCCCACTAGTGAAACTCTTATGAAGACACCACAACACAAAAGAAGTGACATGGGAGAGCGAGGAGATGAAGAGGTAGCAGTTCCCTCAGCTCTTCACATCAGGTAAATTTTAAAGAAGAAATTTCTATTTAGAGTGGAAGAATTGTAACGCCCTCACCATAGGTAATCCGTACATTCTACTGTTTAGACGACTAATGCCTATTCGGACAGTCAGAATGTCTGGAACTACACTTAAACTATAGTGAGGAGGCATAAGTTGATGGAATAATTGTTAAAAAAAATGTAGGAAAAATTTAGAGAAAATAAAATAAAATTAAGAGAATTTATTAATTGGTATAAAAAAAATAATAATAATAACCCAATGAGCATCATGAAGGGCATTCTGGTCATTTCACCCCCATAGGTGAATTTTGATCTAAATGTCAAATTAAAAATTTAGATAATACAATAATTAACATAAATTAAAATTTATGAATTTGAATTAGGAAAATGAGAAGAGAAAGAAGAAGAAAAGAAAAGAAAAGAAAAGAAAAGGAAAAAAGACTTATGACATAAAATAAAGATTTAAGTACAATAAATAAATAAATAAATAAATAAATATATATATATATATATGTAACACCCCTAAGTTCGGTAGTGCGTTCTGCTGTTCCGGTGACCAGTGCTGTCCGGACAGCTAGGATGCCTAGAACCACACCTTGTTATGAGAGAGGAGACATAAATAATGAAATACAAAAAAAGAAAATACAAGAAAAACAAAGGAAAAATCATAGCAAAGAAATGTAACCGAATAAGTGAGCCGGGAAACCTAGCGATGGGTGACCGCACTGGGAAGTCACGGAGTGGACCGTTGACTAGCCCTGGACTGCGGGGAACCCTGGAAAACATTTTTAAGACTTAAATAGACCCTTATTGAAGAATAAATATCATTAGAAAGATCAAAGAAAAATTAAATAATTAGTACAAAGAAAAGTGAGAAATCGAAAAACAGACAAAATACGGTGTTATCGAAAAATCGGGAATGCAACCCGAACAGGGGCATTATGGTCATTTGACATCCCGAATTGTCTTTTGACCTAAATGTCCATTAAAAATAAATAATATTACACTTAGAAAATAAAATGAAAAATTAGTTTAGTGGTACCTAATACAAATAGCTAAAATCATGGGTTAATGTGGAATAAATGAACAATTGGCTTATTATATGATTATTTGGAGTTAGTGGACCATTAAAGGATTAATTAAACACATAGTGGGGCAGGTGTACATCCATTATCCAAGGCAGAAACTTCATCTTCTCCATTGTACCAAAGTTGCCGTGAATGAAGGGAGAGGAAACTCCATGGACATTTTTCATGCAAGCTTTCTTATCTCCCCATTTTCAACTCCAATCCCTTAAGTAGCTTTATGAAAAATGGTCTACACATCACAAGGAAGATATTGATACCAATTTTGAGAAGTTTGGTGAAGGTTTAGCAAGTTACAATTAAAGGTAAGTTTGCATTTTTGAGAATTTCCTTGTTAAACTTTATGTTTATGTTATGGGTGTTAGTTTTGTGAAGGAAATTTTGAAGTTTAAATAGTTATTGAGATAGCCATTTTTGGACAGCCATGGGGTCGCACATTTGATGATTTATTATGCATATAATTGATGAGAAATAATGTTGATCATGGTAAATTAATATCCTAATGAATTGTTTCACATATATATGGTGATTTTGGCACTTGGATGAGAATTGATGGATTGTAGGGCAATGTGGTGTTGAAGGACAATTTCGGCAGCTTGGGAACCCTTGCATAATTGTATGTATTGATGGAAGTATTGGCAGAATTGTGGCATTAAGGAATGAAGGATATGTGTATGAAATTATTGTGTAAAGTGTATGTGAGAATTAGTGGTGTTTAGGTGTGTATGTAATGGTATTGAGATATTGTAAATGTGAATTATATTTGGTGTGTTGAGGGTAATGGTAATCTGCCCAAAATAATGTTAATGTAAAGTAGATTATACTGTGGTTAATGTACCAAAATAGATTGGTAGGGAAGTGAACCAAATTGCAAGGTATATGTGTGTTTGAAGTGGGGTGTGAAATGCATATTGAGGGCAGTGTACATTTTAGCCCATAACCTGAAATGTGTAACCTCAATTGGTATGAGACCAATTTGAGGTGAAACTAGGCACAAAATGTGCCAACTTTCATTGAGAAACCATACCAAAATTATGCTTGCAAGTTGATGTGAAAAATGACCAATTCGGATTAGGTACACTTGAGACCTAAAAACTGACCATTTGGGCAGCAGTGAGTATTTAGGCCATAACTCACTCAAAACAGGTCCAATTGACCTGAAATTTTAACCATGAATAGTTAAGACCCATACCTACAAGTCTTATGAAGACACCAAAACCCAGAAATGACCAGAAGCAAGTCAAAAAGCTTGCACAAGTTCGGGTCCAAAAACTGGCCGAACCAAAGTTGACCAAATTGACCAAAAAAATGACCTAATTGATGCCATTTGACCAGCAATAGTATAATGACCATAACTTGGTCTACTTAACTCGGATTGACCTGAAATTTTGCCCCGCCTGCAATAAGACCAAGATCTACAAGTTTGTAGTTTCGACTGAGACTCGAAAACCGAGGGAACTAGATCGTCCGGTTAGGTCAAACCAGTGTCCCGGAATCCAGCAATTTGCATTAAAATGCACTAAACAAGGAAATGACTTTGGTAAAACATACCGAACCTAAAACCCTATCGAATATGACATATTAATGACACTAAGACCTAATTTACCTAAAACGCAACGAGGGTCGGTATATTAGGTGATTAAGTGAATAATTGAGTTCAGTGCATTATTTACCAAACACCATCGATAGAGATAGTTTAAATTAGTACTGAAACACTTCAAATTGTGTTTCTCAGTTACCAAAGACTCAGGAAAAGGGAAGGAAACACTGAGTCCAGATCAGGGGGACAGTCATCAGAGGTTTGTGCACAACAACTATTTCTCTTGAATTTTTCAATTGAAATAAATATTGACTATTTGTATATTATTGTTTTAAATTGTGGAAATGTGTTTGATGGACACTTATTGATTGAAAAACATTGTGAATGGTTTGAAACTGTGAAAAATTGTTTGAATGATATTGATGGATACTTATTGATTGAAAAGCACTGTAAATGGTTTTTGTGGAAATTGAAGTGAATTACGAATTGTGTTGCCATTTTGTGAATGAAATTATAACTTTGGAAATTTATTGGATTCTTACGGATCATTTGAATAAAATGTTTGGAATTGTTTTGACTCACAATTGGCATGACACTGATAATATGTTCCTCCTCCATTAATGGGGTGAGTGTGATTATTCCTCCCTCTTTGACTTATCGATGCAGGGTGAGTATGATTATGTTCCTCCCTCTTTGACTTCCCAGTCTGAGGTGAGTATGGATGAGTACTCATTATTCAGCTAGCTTCCTCCCTCATTGATTTCGATTATTGGGGTGAGTATGTCTTGTCGTGGTGTACAACACGGCATATATGGAAAAATTTGTGTCATGACCTAAATTGTGTTATTGATTGGCAACATTGTATTGTTCAATTATTTGATCGAATTGTGTTATTGATTTGCAAAACGATATTATTCAATTATTTGATCGAATTGTGTTATTGATTTGCAAAACGATATTATTCAATTATTTGATCGAATTGTGTTATTGATTTGCAAAACGATATTATTCAGTTATTTGATCAAATTGTGTCATTGATTGGAAAAACTGTGTTATTCAGTAATTTGATCAAATTGTGTATGAATTGGCAATACGGTATTCTTAAGCTATTTGACTAAATTGTGTTATTATGAATTTTGATAATTTGTGAATTGGAGTTTAAATTCCTTATGACATTCATTGTCTTGAAATCAACTATGGTTTTAAGTATCCACTATTGATATGATTTATGAATTGTGATTTAAAATTTGTATTTGGTTAATGTTGTGCACCACTGAGACATTGTCTCAGCGATAGCTTTTTATTGCTGTCGCAGGTAGAGAGATAGACAGGGCAGCAGACTAGGCTGCTAGTACCGCCAGCGAGAGATTTTGGGTATAGTGAGTATACCATATGTGGCATTTTGTATTGTAATGTATATTCACTGTATGTATATTTTGTTCTTGGTTTTGAGCAGTTGTAAATTTAAGTTGTACAGTAAAGTTGTAAAATAATTATGAGTTATTTGGCTTGTAAAAATTGTGTTATATCTTTGTATCTTAGTCTTTGAAAATCACTGTGGATTTGACTTGAGAAATGTGTTGTGTTGATAAAAATGTTGGAGTTGAGATTTGAAAATATATTGAAGTGCTTTTTACAGGTTTTCTGAAGAACTGTTTTGTCCAAAATACAAATGGCACCTTGCCAAAATTTTTACAGATATTCCAAATAAATCAAATGAGTTAGTTGTTTCACTTCAGTTCACCAAAGTCTTTCACACATGTAAATAGTGCTCACCACTGTAAAAGAAGAAAAGTTTTTAAAATCCCTTGTAGTGTATTTAATGGATTATCAGTAGACGGAGTTGGTAATTCATTAGGTATACTACGGGATCATGTTATGCCTTACAGAGGGGTAGGGTGTGACAATATATATATATATATATATATATATATATATATATATATATATATATATATATATAAGAGATAAAAGCCACCAACCAAGTCTTCTTCTTCCTCTTCTCTCTCCATGGCTGAAAATCACAAGCCCTCTCTCCCTCCATTTTTGCTTTCTTGAAGCTTGATTTCTCAAGCTTCCACCCCACAAAACCCTTAGCCCTCTTTGCTAAAAATTAAACCCACACCAAAAGGAAGCTATTGGTAGCCATAAAAAGAAGGAAAGTTGAGGTTTTAGGAAGTTTACAAGTTGGATCAAAAGAAGTTAGTGCTTTTCTTCCCTCACTCTTCTTTTAATCCTTGAAAGTTACTTGAGATAAGTAGAAATTATAAGAAATTAACAAGAAATTCATGAACTCATGTTGTCTCCAAATTTTAGCAGCTAAGAAAAGTGTTGGGCTTTGATGTGTTGAAATGATGTAAATGAGTTTAAAAATGACGATTGATATGAGTATATCTATGGGAAGTGAAAGGGATTGAATTGATTGAGTTTGAAATTTTAGATTAGGGTTTGTGTACATGAATTGAGGAA
The DNA here is from genome assembly GCF_030052815.1 of Hevea brasiliensis. Taxonomy (NCBI): domain Eukaryota; kingdom Viridiplantae; phylum Streptophyta; class Magnoliopsida; order Malpighiales; family Euphorbiaceae; genus Hevea; species Hevea brasiliensis. The sequence goes on from NC_079501.1 coordinate 43,447,491, forward strand.
TTTTGTCTTTGCTTGAGATTAACCTAATTGAGATGAGATTGTTTCTTATAGAAGTGCTATGTATGCAAATTGAAGTAAGGAAGTTAGAGGAGATTGAAAATTTGGGAGTGCTTTTTTTGCAGGTTTGGGACTCATTGAGTCCAGCTTGAGTTTTGAGCCATAACAAAATTTGTGGTGCTCCAATTGGTATGAGACTAATTGGAGGTAAACTAGACCCAAAACACTCAATTTTCCATGAAGAAACTATGCCCGAATTCTGTCCAAAACTTGACCTAAACACTGTCCCAATTCGGATGACCCTGCACAAAACCCAGAAAATGACCAAACAAACAGTACGTATTCATTTGGTCATAACTCCCTCTATACTGGTCCAAATGACATGAATTTTATACCATTGAAAAGATTAGACACAGGGCTATACTTTTCATGAAGGCCACAGAACCCAGAAATTCCTTAAACTTAACCAAATTGCTGGCCCAATTTGGGTCACAAAACTATCCAGAATTAGGTTGCCCAAAAACTACTGGACATAAACTTACCCGACCAGTTTTGGCAAAATGGCCATAACTTGGTCTATAAGAACTCAAATGCAATGAAACCAGTGGCAACATGTCCACAAGACACAGATCTAAAAAATTAGTATTTTGACCAAAACCCAAAAATTAAGAGAACTAGGTCAAATTGTTAAAATGGAATCTGACCAAACTTCATTTGACCCCAGAATAGTCTTTTAGTCATATCTCCCACTAGAAAAATCCAATTGGGATGAGCCATACCTTTTCACAAACCTAAGAAATAGGGCTCCAATGTTTGTTTAGAAACCTTCCTCAAATTATGAATGTAAGGACCTCAAAAGTTGACATGCAGTCACTAACCTGAACTGAATTCCTGTTGGTACAGGGTACATGAGTCTAGATCAGTTAATTGGCCATAAATAACTCCACAAAACTTGAAATATTATGATACAAATTTCTCAATGATCATAAGACATAGGACAACAATTTCTAAGAGGATTACTATGTCTAAAAGTGACTGCAACATATTCCATTAATTAGGAAAATTTTAGGTCCAAAAGCTGCCTAGTTAAGGAACTAGAATCTGGAAATGAGTCAATTATGGTTATCTGACCATAACTTGAGTTCTAAAAATCAAATTGACATGATTCAAAAGGGAAAATAAGATAAGACATAGAGGAACAACTTCCATGAAGGATGCATGGCTAAATAGTTGCTACAAACTGATCAAATGGATAGGTAAAATTAAGACACAAAAATTGAACCTAAAGAAAGGTTAATGAGATAAATTATCTTATGGTAGGAATTTAACCCTACCAAGCCATTAAACACTAAACCACATGAAAGGGGTATGTGGGACCTATTTTCCCACTTTTTCCCACTATAAAGTGATATGAACATTTCAAATAAATAAGTAATAATGTGTAATTGCCCATAGTATACCTAGACTTATTTATTTAATTTTGATCAATTGGTATACCAATTGGGGACTACAGATAGCAGTACTGCCCATAAGAATAATCATCAATAGATAAAATCTATCTGACATGATTATTCTACAGGCTTTATGCCTGCCCATTGGCCATTGTGCCTAATATTATATCTGGCTTAAATGCATGCCCGTAGGCTTCATGCCTAACATGACCGACGTATACTGGATAGACATATGGCTGTCTAACTAGTGTACTCCCGTGTATCTAGCTTTTATAATCTGTTATAAGTTTCTCGGGCATTGATAATGATAAATTAACACTAAATATACAATAAGTAAACAGAAAATATCCCAATAATTTTAATTGTTTTCAAAGTGCAATAAAAATATAAAAGACCCAGAAATTATGAATTACTACTATTATTTTAATTATTTAGTTATTGTTATTATAAATTATGTACCACTAAACGTTATGCTTAGCACATTGGTTTTCCATCACGTAGGTACTGGAGACCAGTCCGAACAGCCACAGCAGCAGCAGTAATAGTGCTCATACAGAGGCCTATCAGATTTACCAGTGTCTACTAGTCACCTCGACAGTTGTAATTTTGTTGGTAGGGGCCATATATGTCTAGATTTTGTCTTTTTGTTCATTGTACATAAACCCATGATGTATTTCATTTTGGATTGTAATTAAACTTTGAGATTGTAAGTAAACTTGTAAATTATTATCTATGAATTTCTATATGGATGCAATAGACAATACCTTTTGAGATCTCATAAATAAATGTGAGTGATATGATATAATAGAATATGATATGGAAATGTGCGAAATGGATATAAACATGTTAACAGGTAATTAGTGGAACCTACCAGATGCTAACAAAAGAGAGGAGGCTCTATCCGAGTCTCCACAGAAACACATTGCAAAAAAAAAGAAAAATCTACACATGGATTACTTGTTTTTAAATGATATTAAAAATTCACAATGGATATGATAAGACAAGATAGGGTGCTCCGGCACCGAATGTGGCACTTCTTGCTCGGCTATACAGTAGACGGGTAAGGGGCATCACAGTGCAAGTCTTAATTTCTATATCATTTCTATCTAATAATAATCAAAAAATTACCCATCAACATCGATTTCCACACAAGGTACATAATCACAAAAAAAAAATCTTTAATTTATAATCTCATTAACCACTCATGTGGCTGAATTAAAATTTACATGCTTATGATTACAGTTTTTAAAAATAAAGTTTAAATAATTTTTGTTACAACATAAGTCATGCACACTTATGAGCAAAACTATACAATGAGGATGATGATGATGCATCTGCCTAAAAGTCTGAGAAACGGTGACTCTAAACTTTTCTACAGATCCACTCTATCTCCTGTTAGCCCCTATATACACTTTTATCTATTATACCTGTGCGAGGAAATAATCTTCGCGCTAAGCTAAATTGCTTAGTGGTGCACTCTTAATTTAAAACCAAATAATTTTCCTTATACATGCTATCACATAATAAACTCATCATATTCATACAAGAGTATTTAAATGTTTATTTTTTAAAAAAATATACAACATCATGACATAAAAATAAATCAATAAATCCACACTTATTAGTCATGCCAGTGAATGGGGTTAATTGCACTTTATCATATCTTATTTGAAATTATTATCTCTATGGTCACAATTGGAGACTTTACTTTAGTGCTCATAGTATCCTATGACAGATGGCATATAGATTGGATAATGGGACTCATGACACTGACCACTCAGTGGTTCTGATTAGTTTAGCATAGGCTTACTTTCTTAGTATTGACCACTCAATGGCTCTGACAGTATAACACTGATTTTCATTCTCGATACAGACTACTTATTGGCTTTGATCGATATAACACTGATTTTCATTCTCGGTACTGGCCACTCGGTGGCTCTGATCATTAGCATGCTCACTTATCCAATCCTATACCCATTGTCTAGGCTTACTTGACTCATCTTTTATAAATTCTAGATTTGGTACCTTAATTTCCTTAATAGATTAGGGCAAGGTACAGCAGGAATTAGGCCATACCTTCTTCATGAGAATTGTAGATCTATGTCTTATGTTTATTTTGGCTTTAGAATCATTCAATTTTCATTTGTGGAGCTTCAGTTATGGTCATTTTTTCAAAACTGTTCCATTGGCCAAATCTCAACTTTTTAGGTCACTTCCAGAATCCTAGCAAATTTTTGGACTCACTTTGTTAAGTAAATTTGAATAGGTTATAGTCATACTTTAGCATCATAGTTTTCTTATGAATTGTTCCCCTATGTCTCAGGATTACACAGGTTCAAGAATTACTCAATTTGGAGTTTTTTAGAGTGAGTTATGCTCAATTTAGTGCGTACTGTTCATTTGGTCATTTTTTCAGGATTTTAGTTTTGCATTACCGGATTCTAGCCATAATTTAGGTATCTTCCAGTCAGTTTCAGTCATAAGTTATCAAATTGGCCTTCATGAAAGTTGTTCCTCTGTGTCTTAGATTTCCAACAAGGTAAGATTCACCTCATTTGGAATTTTATACAGTGAGTTATGTCCAAACAAAAAGGAAATATTTGGATGCATGTTTTACTAATCGCAGGACAGGTTCTGAGTAGTATTGCAGTCCAAATTTGAACAAGTAGCAATCAAAATTTGTTATTTTGTTCTGTATGAAAGTTGTTTCTTTATGTCTTAGCTTTTCAAAAAATTAAGAATCACCTCATTTGGAGTTTCCAAGAGTGAGTTATTCTCATTTTAATCCGGACTGTTTAGGGTGCCTTGCTCCTAGGTTCCAGGTTTTGTAACTCAACTTCTAACAATTATTCAAGGTATTTACACACAGAATTCAGGCAACTTGTGTAACGCCCTCACCATCAGTGGTCCATACATTCTACTGCCCTGGCGACTAACATCTGTCCGGACAGTCTGTCACACCTTACCCCTCTGTAAGGCATAACATAATCCCGTAGAATACCTAATGAACTACGGCACTTCACCTACTGATAACTCATTAAGTACCCTATAAGGGATTTTAAAACAATTTTCTTACTTTTGATAAATGGTGAGCATTTTCTAATTGGATCAAAACATTTAATTAAAGTTGAAAGCTAGTTGAAATTTTTGGCCCATTTTATTTTTTCTCAAATTTTATAAAAATTTTGGTAGAGTTCCGTTTTTATTTTGAGAAAACAGTTCTTCAAATACCTGAAAAAAAGCACTTCCAATAATTTTTCTCAATAACTTCTTCAAATTCACAATCAATTCCAACCAACTTCTCAAGTTTCAAAATTCAACAATCCTCATTTCTCAATTTCCGAAAATTCAGTAATCATCAAGATACTGTCAATCAATTTCATTCATTTATATTTCATTAAAGATAAACAATTTATATATACATCATACTAAAAATTTACATTAGGAAAATCCAAACTAAAATTTATTACAAACTTTATACAAGCTGCTCAAGCCCAATTTTACATGTCCATACATTTACGTGCATTACATACATCAAAATAAATATTTACAGTCAGGGTATAAATTATACCCGATAACTTCAAGCAGGTAGGTCCTCAATCCTCAGTAGCTCAGTCTGTTGCTCCTCTAGTCTCTAAATCTGCGACAGCAATAACAGCCATCGCTGAGTACTAGGACTTAGTGGTGCACAACATACTAAAATAATCTTTATGCAGAATTTAAATCACATTTATTCAAAAATTGAACTGAACATGAGAATTAAATATAAAACATGAATTATGAGATTTTAATCTAAACAATTTCATTTCAAAGTATTAAAACACATTTCACAAAACCCACAGTTAGATCATGCCATTCGAAACAATATAATTTCAATAGCCAGAGGCTAAGGAGAAGTCACATCACAAGGCTAGCTAGCTCAAATATATAGATATCCATTCAATTTCTTCTTCTACTGGCACACGCCTCAACAATTCAACCAGAGAAGGAATCAAAATTTGAAACTGATTACCCCCACTAGTCATGCTAGTGAGGTGTTCAAATATATGGTCATGACACTGTGGTTTCAAAACTTATCTTAACAATTTGCTAAACATTGCCATTTCAAATATACACAATTAACTTTCAACAATTTAAATCAAAAGCATCATAAGAATGTCATAATTCAATATTTCACATTATTCAAAATAACAGAAGATAATTTACAAAAATTATAAGTTGTGCACAAACCTTAAACAAGTCGCCTCTTGGCCTTGACTCGATTCGTCGGGTTCTTTCCCGGTGTTCTTTTCAACTGAAACACACAATTTTACAGTGTTTTAGTACCATAACTTAACATAAATCCAAAAATAAATTTAACTTCACTTTTACCTAGCTCTAATGTGCTAAACTCGACGTTCTTTAAATTTTTTTATTTTGGTGTTACTATTCACTACACTATTCAAGTTAAATTGTTAACTTTCTTAGGCTTAATAGGTATGGGAATTCCAACTTCACCCACATACCACATTTTGGTCACTAAATTTGTTGGTTTTGGTTGTTTACTCAAATTCTAAGTCTTTTAGGCAAATTTGTAAATTTTCAGTTTTGGTGTCTTAAGTTGCACTGTTCCATTGGTTATTTTACTATTAGAATTTGGCAAAACTTTCTTCATATAAAATGTTTCCTATTGTCTTAAGTTTATTCTCCTTTTTGAATCACTCCAATTGGAGTTTTGTAGCTCAAGTTATAGCCATTTGAACCATGGCTGCCGGATTGGACTTAACCCAGATTTCTGGGCAAATTTTGGTTCTAGCAGTTTTAGGTCACCAACTTTGGTTGGCCAAATGACTTGGTTAATGGCATAATTTGGGTTTATGTTCTTCATGAAAGTTTTAGGTCTATATCTCATCTGTCCACTGGTAAAATTTCAGGTCATTTAGACCTTCCTAGCTCAAGTTATGGCCAAATGAACAACACTGTTCATTTGGCCAGTTTGTACAGGGCAGACTGAGAATTTCCGAATTTAGTCAATTTATTCACTAGGTTTTGGTCACTTTTTGGGCATGCTTCCGGGATGAAAATTGTGTCATTTGGTGTCTATTTTCATTCCCAATTGGTCTCATACCAATTGGAGTTGTAAATTTTCAGTTTTGATCTCTCAAAGGGACCTTGATCCAGCTGCCTGCAGCATGACCACATTGAATCCGAATTTGCTTTTGGTTCAAACACTTCTAACGCACTTCATTTGGTCACAAATGACCATTTCTCACTTCAAACTAGATCAAAGACATCATTTACCAATTTCTCACATTTTTGTCTCTAAACCCTAATTGTCCAAAACCCTAGTTCACCAATTCTTTGCATTTAGCTAATTCAAAGCCTTTAACCATAATCATTCAACTCCTTCATTTTTATATTCCCTTCTAATTCAATCAAACCATGCAATAATACCCCCACACACATGCTGGCCAAAATTCACTTATAGTCCCCACTTTTAATTTGTTTCAACTTTCTCATAATTTACAAGTTATTTCACTAACTACACATAAATTAAATTTAGGAAATAGAGAGTTAAAACTCTAACCTTTGCTTTGGATTCCCAAAACTTCAATTTTCTATTTTTCTTCCTCCTTCTTTCTTCTATACTTCTTATCTAGGGTTCTTGAGAAGCTTTCTAGGGTTTAGGGTTTAATTTTAGTGAAAGAACATCAAGTTATTCAAGGTTGAATAACTCTTTAATGGTGGACAATCATAGAGGAGGGAGAGAAGGAGTTTCGGCCGGCTTGGAAGGGAAGAAGGGAAATGAATTTTATTTCTTTATTTTGTATATTTATCCTTTAATTGACTTAGTCAAATTATCAAGTAAATAAAAATTAATTATGACCTCATATATGATGTCACCATGATGATGTAATAACCTTTCATTAAACTTGTTTTCTTTTCCTTTTATTTCCCATAACCTCTTCAATTTAATTATATATTTCACAATTTTATTTTCTCTAATTTTATTTGACAGTTAGGTCAGGAGTCAGCTTTCGGGGTTAATTAACCAAATTGCCCTTCGCCGGTTCAACCCGATTTGCAAATAATTCAATATCTCTTCCGGCTCCCTGGCCTAATTATTTGATTGGCTTAACAACCTTTTTCCTTGATTTTCTCTTTTTCACTATGTTTGTAATAGTCTTAAGGACCGCGACGTCACATTTTACGGCTCAAAATGTGAGTTTAAATTGACTTCGTAGTCCTTCCCGAGAAGGTCACCCATCGCTGTGACTCTCGGCTCGTTTAACTTCTTATGTTCTATTTTTCTTATTTATACTTAACTAATTGACAATTACTAATTATTTGTGTTTATGACTTATCTAGTTGTCTTAAGTATGGTTCTAATCCCCTTAATTGTCCGGACCGACTCCTGTCACCGGAACAGTGAAATATACCAGGCTATACAAATAGGGGTGTTACACAATCAGGGTGTCTGGAACTACGCCTAAATGACAGTGAGGACATATAAAATGATAGAACACGTGATAGGAAAATACAAGAAAAATTAAAGTAAAATAAAAGACTTGAAACGAAATTAGGCTAAAAGAGCCGTATCCCGGACTCCCGAGAAACCCTAGGAACAAATTTTCGGGGTTTAATTAAAAAATTACTAAGGTGTAAATGGCATTAAAAATGTCAAGAATAATTTAATTAATTGATAAAAGTGAAGATAAAAATAAAAATAGACAAAGTAAAAATTTAGAGAAAATTGTCCGATCGGAAATTCCAAAAAAAAGGAACATAAACCCGAAGAGGGGCATTTTGGTCATTTGACATTTAAAGTTCACTTTTGAGCCAAAAAAAAAGTCCATTTAAAAATTAGTCGTATTAAATTTAGAAAATCCCATAAAAATCCCCTTGAAAACGTGAAATTACATTAGTGCAATTAAGGAAACTTAAGTGGGGTTAATTGGAAATTTAAAAACTTGATTATTTTATTAATATTTTTAAGTTAGTGGAGGGGGGTATATAAAAGCCAAATGAGAAGAAAATGAAGAAAGGAAACCCATCTCTCTCCCTCATTTCTCACTTGCTGCCACCCTAACCCTCATCCCTTCCCCCCCTCCCCCACATTGCTTCTTTCATTTGCATGTTAAATTTTAGCCACAATCTTCACAAATTCCCTTGACCAAAGTTGTTTCCCATATCAAGAGGAAGCCATTGATATAAATTTGAGGAGGTAAAGGTCGAAATTTAGCTATTCAAGGGGCTGCCATCCAAGGTTAGTGCATAATTCCTTACTTTCCCTCTCTTAAATTCTTGATTTTAAGGCTAATTGAATTAGTGTGTTAGGAAAATTTTAGGATTTGATGGATAATTGGGAAATCCTAATTTGGCAGCCATGGAACTAGGGGGAAATTGTTTAATTTTTCATAAAATTCATATTTAGAAATGTTAATTAAGCTAAGTACATGAATTAGGATAGGGTTATATGTGGGTGTTTGAAGTTAATTGTGAGTTAGGGCTTGTAACACTAAAAATTTGGAGATTTTCTGTGACACCCCTTACTCGTCTACAGTGTCGCCACACAGTGTACCGGAACACCCAATTTTATCCCAATTATTTTTATTCTTCCTTAATTTATTTCTTCATGGTTATAAAGTGCAATTTGTGAAATTTAACTCATTTAAGTCATTTATTGAAATTATAAATTCATTTGAGGTTTCAAAAATTTTATAGAAAATTCGGTAGAGTACCGGCTAAAAATGGAGAAAACACTTCTTCAGAACCTGTGAAAAACACTTCCAAAACATTCATTCATATTCTCAAACTCTAATAACCATCAACATGGTCTCAACAATTTTCAAAAATCAAAACCATCTCAAGTTTTCAACATGAATCCACAATTCATTCAGATCAAAATCAAATTTAATTTCATGAAGATACTCTCAAATTATATTAATTAACGAATTTTTACAAAATATATACATCAACATATGATTACATAAATTTACTATTTACATGAGTTCATAATTTACAAATCACAAACTACTACCTATTACAAAATGCAAAAACAAAATTTCAAAAGGAACCTAAAGGTCCTACCACTGATGCACTGCCGATGAGAGGTGACTCTGAGTCTCTGCAGATCTGTGACCTCACCCAGTCTGCGGTCTGCTGGGCTCTCTATCTGTCTCTCTAGAACCTACACATGGCAAAAAGAAATGCGCTAAATAATAATGCTTAGTGGTGCCAATAATAAAATAAAAAGAACTAAAAGAAAATAAATAAGTAGTGTGTATAATGATGTCTCAAGCAGACAAATTTTTGGTAATTATTTGTAGTATTATGTATTTGGTACTTGTTATATCCATTATTTTATTAAATTTATCAACTTATATTTTTGGTTGCCCAAGTAACCTATACTGGATGACTGGACTAGATAAATTGTTAAACTGGCACTGGTTACTAAGTACCTCGGGCTGTTACACCATCGGTCACATAGTGTCTCCCGGTGTGCAACAGAATAGCTGATAAGCTATAATAACATTAGGCACAAGGCCAAGTATCATCATAATATCAGAATGGCTAAAAACCATAAAATAACAGAATGGCATAATGCCATGTGCAGTACTGCTAAATGAACCCTATTGGCATGCCAACCTATCCAAACCAATCTTACTAGGTGTACTAGGGCACATTTCAAAGTTACTGATTGAATTTTTATGCTTTACATGTAAGGTTACTATTCATTTTACTATTTAGGTCAAATTATTGAATTTTCTATGCATAATAGTTACATGAGTCCTAATCACATAACTTTACCACATTTTGATTCCTGAAAGTGTTGGCATTAGTTGCCAATCCATACTTCTAACCAATGGTGAATAAATCAGAAATTTCAGTTTTGGGTGCTAGAGTTCACTATTCCATTAGGCCATTCTACAGTGAGAATTTGGCCAAATGTCCTTCATCAAAGTTGTTTCTTATTGTGTCTAGTTACATTTCCTTTTTTGAATAACTCCATTTGGAGTTTGTTAGCTCAAGTTATGGCCTAAAAACCATAACTGGCCAGATTGCAATTTTTTCAGAAATTCTGGGCAGAATCAATTCTGTAGTTTTTGTACACTGACTGCAAGTCAGTTTTTGGACATGTTATGATCAAAATTTGGATTTGTTTTCTTCATGAAAGATGTAGGGCTATGTCTCAGCTTTCTATTGGTAAAAATTCAGGTCAATTGGACCTTTTTACACTGAGTTATGACTAAATGAATGAATATTATTCATTTGGTCATTTTCCAGGGATTGCATATTGGTCACCTGGATTAGGTCAATTTTTAGAGCCACTTAAGTCAGTTTTCTGGGCAGGGTTCCTTCACCATAATTGTGGCATTATGTATCTAGTTTCACCTTTAATTGTCCTTGTACTAACTGGAGCTACACAAGTTTAGTTAACGCTCTCCAAACACACTGCACTCCAAGAGTCCAGACTGCAGCACACAAGGCAGCCTGCTCTTTCCAATATTCAATGACTCAATTCACTTCATTTTAAGTTTAAAACTTACCAAATGGTCACTAATTGGCCATTAAAATGTTCCTATACCATTATAAGTGAAAAACCTCAATTTGCTCAAAACCCTAAATTCTCAATTTCTCTATTATTCCATTAACTTATAATTTAATGTACTAAATGTTAAGTTCATATCAAGAGTAGCTTATATACTCATTTAATCCAAAAAAAATTATCAAGACCCTAATAAGTCCATGGCTACTAAAATTTGCAAAAATTCAACCATACAAAATTTATTTGAATTAGCTAAATTTCACTCTCAATTCATGTTCTCCATGATGTATACACAAAATAATTAAGATTAATTGGCACTAACCTTGATTTAGCTAGTTCCCAAAGCTTGAGAACTCCTCTTTTTCTCTTTCTTTTTACTGCCCAAGACTTGCTCTAGGTGTAAGGATAAAAAGGAAAGCTAGGGTTTTGGGGTGATTTGGGTGGGTTAGCTCAAGCTTCATCAAGCTTCCATGGAGTTTTCTTTCCTCTCTCTCTCTCTCTCTCTCTCTCTCTCTCTCTCTACGTTTCTGCTACCCGAAGGCTGAAGATGGCTGTCCTTTTTTTTTCAATTTTTATCTCCTTTTATTCATGTTTAAGTAGTTTATAATGATGTGTCAAAATTAGGTTGGGTGAAAATATTTTAATTGCATCATGCTTATGTCATAAATATGACTTTTATTTCATTTTCTTTTCTTTTCTTTTCCTTTCTACTCATTTTCAATTAAATTTTTAGCATTATTTATTCATATTTTAGATCATAATAATTATTTACTTAATTGGACAAGTTAGCCAAAAATCATCTCTGAAGACGAAATGACCAAAATGCCCTCCGTTTGGCTTATTAAGCCAAAATCATCTGTACCGTTCTAAAAATTTTCCTAAGCATTTTCTTAGCATTCTAATGCCATAGAAACCTCAATGACTCTTCTCTGGATTCTCAAAAATTATTTTATGAATTTTCTCCTGGGGTTAGGGCTCTTAATTGCGAGGAGCGCAACTTCCCATTGGGTTACCCATCACTAGGGCACTGGCTCATTTAACTTAATTGTATTTTATTTCTAAAATTTTTCTTAAATTTTTCTTATTAATATTTGAGTTAATTATGGTTCTTCACTTTAGTTTAAATATTTTTCCAGACGTTTTAGCTGTCCAAACTGACACCGGTCACCTAAACAGTAAAATATACAGAATTGCTACAGTGAGAGTGTTACAACTCTTACCCTCTAATTTAAATTTCGTCCTCGAAATTTACCTGATGCAAATAGTTGAGAAAACTATTGCCTCATCGTCTCTTCACTTTCCCAAGTTGCCTCTCCGGTGTTGTGGTGCCTCTAAAGCACTTTCACTAGTGGAATCTGCTTATTCCTCAACTCTTTCATTTCCCGAGCCAAGATCCATATGGGTTCTTCTTCATACGTCAAATTCGGTTGTACTTCAATTTCTTCCATGGATATGACATGTGAAGGATCTGAGCGGTATCTTCTTAACATAGATACGTGGAACACATTGTGGATCTTGTTCAGCTCTGGTGGTAAAGCTAGCCTATAGGCCACCGGTCCCACACGTTCAATGACTTCATATGGGCCAATGAACCTAGGGCTTAACTTACCCTTTCTTCCAAACCTCAATACTTTTTTCCATGGTGAGACTTTGAGAAACACCTTATCTCCAACTGCATAGTCTATTTCTTTTCTCTTCAGGTCAGCATAAGATTTCTGTCTATCTGAGGCAACTTTCAAATTGGCTTTGATTAACTTTACCTTCTCCTCAGTCTGTTTCACCAGGTCTAGCCCTACCAGTTTATCTTTGCCTAATTCAGTCCAACACACTGAGGTTCTATAATTCCTCCCATTCAATGCTTTATACGGGGCCATTTGGATTATAGCTTGGTAGATATTGTTGTATGCAAATTTTGCCAGTGGGAGGTATCTATCCTAACTTTCCTCAAACTCAATGACAAAACTCCTCAGCATATCCTCAAGGACCTATCATAGATTTCATGTTATTATTATTATTTCAGTTTAATATTTGTATTAATTCAATTAGTTTCGATTGGTTACCTGGATTACTCTTTCTAATTGCCCATCTATCTGAGGATGGAAAGTTGTACTGAAGTAGAGTTGTGTACCCAAGGATTCATGCAAGCTCTTCCAAAATCTCAATGTAAACCTTGGGTCTCGATCAGATATGATGGAAAGTGGAATTCCATGCAATCTAACTATCTCACTGATATACAATTCTACTAACTTCTCTAGTGAGTAGTCAATCTTAACTGGCAGAAAGTGTGTTGACTTCGTCAATCTATCTACTATCACCCATACTGCATCATGCTTCTTCTGGGTGAGAGATAGACCACTTACAAAATCCATGGTGACCCGATCCCATTTCCATTCAGGTATGCGTATAGGCTGTAGCAAACTCGATGGAACTTGATGTTCTGCCTTGACTTACTGACATGTCAAGCATTTAGTCACATAGTCAGCTATGTCCTTCTTCATACCAGGCCACCAATAATGAAGCTTCATACCATGATACATTTTTGTACTTCTTGGGTGCATAGCATAAATACTGGTGTGTGCCTCCTTTAGAATATTGGTTTTTAATTCCCCATCATCTGGTACACACACTCTTCCTTTGTAGTACAGACACCCATCTGCTTTCACTTCATAGTCAGTTACCTTCCCTTCTGAGATTTTGCTCATAGTAGCCATTAATTTCTCATCTACCTGCTGCCCATCTAAAATCTGTAACACCCCTAAGTTCGGTAGTGCGTTCTACTGTTCCAGTGACCAGTGTTGTCCGGACAGCTAGGATGCCTAGAACTACACTTCGTTATGAGTGAGGAGACATAAAATAATGAAATACAAGAAAAGAAAATACAAGAAAAACAAAGGAAAAATAATAGCAAAGAAATGTAGCCAAGTTAAGCGAGTCGAGAACCCTAGCGATGGGTGACCGCACCGGGAAGTCACGGTGTGGACCGTTGACTAGCCTCGGATCATGGAACCACGGGAAATATTTTTAGGACTTAAAGAGACATCAATTGAAGTATAAATATCATTAGAAATATCAAAGAAAAATTAAATAATTAGTACAAAGAAAAGTGAGAAATCGAAAAACAGACAAAACCCGGTGTTACCGAAAAATCGGGAATGCAACCCGAACAGGGGCATTGTGGTCATTTGACACCTCGAGTTGTCTTTTGACCTAAATGTCCATTAAAAATAAATAATATTACACTTGGAAAATATAATGAAAAATTAATTTAGGGGTACCTAATATAAATAGCAAAAATGGGGTTCAATTTAGGTAATTAACATATTTAAACATAAAAAAATGATTGATTTTATGTGAGTGGACCACTAAGAATTATAATATGGATTAAATATACTCATAAGTGGGCAGATTACTCCCACTCAAACATCATCTTCTTAAATTATTTCAACCATGCCGAAACAAACTCCCTAAAAAAACTCCATAGCCGTTTTGCTTCAAACCTTCATCCTCTCCTTCATTTCACCTCCAATCACCTAAGTGGCTTCATTAAGTTTTATCTCCACATCATAAGGAAGAGTTTGATACCAAAATCAAGAAGTTTAGTGAAGGTTTAGCAAGTCCCAACCATAGGTAAGTTTGTATTTTTGAATATTACTTTGTTAAACTTTGTATACATGTTATGGGTGTTTGATTTGTGAAGAAAATTTTCATGTTTGAGGAGTTATTGATATATCCAGTTTGGACAGCCATGGGTTTGTATGTTAATGAAATATTCATACATATATTTGATGAGAATTTATGTTGAGTAGGGTGATTTAATGTCCTAGTAAGTTATTTCCATGTATATGTGGGGATTGGGCATTTGAAATTGAAGTGGAGGAAGTTATGTGAAACTTTGGCAAGGTGGAGCAATTCGGCAGCCTTGGGACTCTTTAATGAGTGTTTTAATTCATGAAGATATTGGGTGAATTGTGACATTGAGGATTGATGAAAATGTATGTAAATTGATTGTGGAAATTGTATGTAATAATGAGTAGTGTTTATGTGAGTATATTGTTGTATTTGGACTTTATGAATTAGAGTTTTATTTGGTGTATTGAGGATGTTTGTATTCGGCCATAATGACTTTAAGGTAAGGTGGTATATGGTTTTGGTAATGTACCAAATCAGAATTGGTAATAGAAGTGGACTTGTAGCAAGGTGAATGTGTAATTGATACATGTATAAGCAATGTAATTAAGGACAGCCTACATTTTAGCCCATAACTTTAAATGTATAACTCCAATTGGTATGAGGCCAATTGGAGGTGAAACTAGGCACAAAATGTGCCAACTTTCATTGAGAAAGCATACCAAAATTCTGCTTGTAAGGTAGCATGAAAAATGACCAATTCGGATTAAGTGCAAGTGAGGCCTGAAAATTGACCAATTGGGCAGTAGTTAGTGTTTAGGCCATAACTCACTCAAAACAGGTCCAATTGACCTGAAATTTTAACCATGAATAGTTAAGACCCATATCTACACGTCTTATGAAGACACCAAAGCCCAGAAATGACCATAAGCAAGTCAAACAGCTTGCACAAGTTCGGGTCTAAAAACTGGCCGAACCAAAGTTGACCAAAATTGACCTAAAATGACCAAATTTGATGCAATTTGACTAGCAATAGTAAAATGACCATAACTTGGTCTACATAACTCAGAATGACCTAAAATTTTGCCCCGCGTTCTGTAAGACATAGATCTACAAGTTTGTAGTTTTGACCGAAACTCGAAAACCGAGGGAACTAGGTCGTCCGGCTAGGTCAAACTAGTATCCCGGAATCCAGCAAGTTGCAATAAAATGCACTAAACAAGGAAATGAAATTGGTAACATGTACCAACCCTAAAATACTATCGAATGTGACATATTAGTGACGTTAAAACCTAATTTACCTAGAATGCATCGAGGGTCAGTATATTAGGTGATTAAGCAAATAATAGCTTTCAGTGAATTATTTGTCAAACATTATCGATAGAGACAGTTTAATTTAGTACTGAAACACTTCAAATTGTGTTTCTCAGTTAGTAAAAACTCAGGGAAAGGGAAGGAAACACTGAGTCCAGACCAGGAGACGATTATCAGAGGTTTGTGCACAACAACTATTTCTTTTGAATTTTTCAATTGAAATGAATTATGACTATTTGTACATTATTGTTTTAAATTGTGGAAATGTGTTTGAATGGATATTTATTGCTTGAAAAGCATTGTAAATGATTTGAAATTGTGAGAAATTGTTTGAATGATATTGATGGATACTTATTGATTGAAAAGCATTAGAAATGGTTTGAAACCACAGCTATCATGTATATTAATTGTATTCCTCGCTAGCTTGTCTAATGGGACGAATTGAATTTCCTCTCTGGCTGAAGTGTTGAGGTGTGTGCCTGTTGAGGACGAATTGGATGAGTACTCATATTTTTGCTAGCTAGCTATGTTATTCCTCATTAGTCATCGACTTTTGGGACGAATTGAATACTTCGTTAGCCATCGACTTTTGGGACGAATTGAACTTTGGAACATGATTAAGCTGTGTGTGATTTATTGATATGTATTGTGAGATTGTGAAATGAATTTAAACTCTTATTGACATATGCTGTCTTTTGAATTCAACCATGATCTGACTTATTGAAATTTATTGTGATATTGAGAAATGGAGTTTAAATTCTTGTTGACAATTACTGTCTTGAAATTAACTATGGTTTTAAGTATCCACTATTTATATGATTTATGAATTGTGATTTAAATTGTATTTGGTTAATGTTGTGCACCACTGAGACATTGTCTCAGTGATAGCTTTTTATTGTTGTCGCAGGTAGACAAACAGACAGGGCAGCAGACTAGGCTTCTAGTACCTCCAGCGAGAGATTACCGGGTATAATGAGTATACCACATTTTGCATTTTGTATTGTAATGTATGTTCATTGTATGTATATATTGTTTTTGGTTTTGAGTAGTTGTAAATTCAAATTGTACCTTGAAGTTGTAAAATAATTATGAGTTATTTTGGCTTGTAAAAATTGTATTATATTTCTTTTATCTCAGTCTTTGAAAATCACTGTGGATTTCAGTTGAGAAAAATGTTGTGTTGAGAAATATGTTGGAGTTGAGATTTGGAAAAATATTGAAGTGCTTTTTTTACAGGTTTTCTGAAGAACTGTTTTATCCAAAATACAGATGGCACTCTGCCAAAATTTTTACAGAAAATCCAAATAATTCAAATGTGTTAGTTCTATCACTTCAATTCAAAAAGGTTTTTAATACCTGTAAATAGTGCTCACCACTGTAAAAGAAGTAAGAAAAGTTTTTTTAAAATCCCTTGTAGTGTATTTAATGGGTTATCAGTAGACGGAGTTGGTAATTCATTAGATATACTACGGGATCATGTTATGCCTTACAGAGGGGTAGAGTGTGACATGTTTTGGTGGTATCAGAGCAAAGTTTTTTTTTAAATTCTGTTTTCACCTGTTATTTGAATATTCTTTCTTCATAGTACAACTGCTCAATATCATTGTTTGATACATATAGTACATTACATTATAAATATGCACTAACGGGAGGAAATCTCCTTGTGTTATTTGTTCAGAGGATCTAAAATCCTCGCATTGACTATGGAAGAGGGTGATCGTTCAGTCGATCAATCTATTGAGGCTGAGGTGCAAGGGGATGCTCCAGGCCTACACAATGCTAGTGGTTCAAAGCACCCGGCCCTGCATACCACGATTTCTGCTCGATTCGCTCGTGAGATGGCTGCAATGTTCCAACAAATGGCTGGTAATATGCCTACTCAAGTCCCAATACAGACACCAGTGGTACAACCACAATCTCCTACTAGGCAGTATGATAAATTGATGAAGTATGGGGCTACAGAGTTCAAGGGGACAGTAGATCCTCTAGAGGTTGAACAGTGGTTAGAAAGGATGGATAGGGTATTCAAGAAACTGCATTGCACAGAGGAGCTCAGATTTGAATACTCTGTATCTTTGTTACAGGGGGATGCTTATGACTGGTGGAAAACCATTCCCTACAGTATGGTAAAACCTGCAGTGCTAACCTGGAATGACTTTCTCAGGGAATTCAGGCAAAAATATGTCCCTGATGCTTATGTAGACCAGAAGCTACAAGAATTCCTAAGTCTGAAACAGGGGGGTAGATCAGTGGCTGAGTATGAAAGAGAATTTTCCCGCCTAAGCCATTATGTAGTAAGTCTACTTGCAACCAGCAGGGAGAGATGCAAGAGGTTTGAAACCGGCTTGAAGCCCAGTATCAGATTACAAGTAGTCGGCTTCAAACACACTAACTTCTCTGAACTTATTTCTCAAGCTCTAGAGTTAGACAGAATTGAGTTTGAAGCTGCTCCTGAGAAAAAGAAATCAGAGAAGACAGAGAAAGAGGGAAAATCTGTAGAACAGAGTTCCAGTGGTCCTACTGGAAAGAGGACGAATCATGGGGGACACAGCAGAGGTGGCAAGAAATCTGGTAGGGGAAGATATTCGGGATGAAGCCTCCCCTATCTGGTCGTGAGTACAGAGGTTCCTACCCTCCCCGCCAATGTGAGACATGTGGAAGAAATCATGGTGGGATCTGCTACAAGGCTATTGGAGCCTGTTATAACTGTGGAGGCACAGGACACTTTGCCAAGGACTGCACCAGTAGTCGCAGAGTTGGACCACCTCCTACTACTGCAGAAGGGTCGATTCGAGCCACTGTCACTAGAAGTTCACAACCACCCACAGAGGTAGAGCGAGGGTAGAGGTAGCCAATGACAGCCAAGGCACGATGAAATAATCGAGCAAGATAGTGCTCCAATCGGAATGTATGCAATGAGACAGAGGAAGAGGCGAGACATCGATGTTGTGGCTGGTACCTTCTCAACTTTTAATCGAGAATGTGTTTGTGTTATTTGACCGGGTTCTACCCATTCTTATGTGAGTGCTAGCATCATTGATTGCATTCTTGTTCCATGTACAAAAATGGACTTTGAGGTGCTAGTAACAAGTCCGTTAGGACAGAAGTCGTGGTTAATAGAATGTATAGAGATTGTCCTTTGGTGATCCAAGGACACACTTTCTGTCTGATTTCATTGAAATGCCCTTTAGAGATTATGATATCATCTTGGGCATGGATTGGTTAGCTAGGCATCATGCAATGATTGATTGTAGGTGAAAACGATCACTTTTGGCCTTCCTCGGTACAATGATGTGGTAATACATGGGAAAGCGATTATTGCCATCAAACATCATTTCGCTGCACTAGCGGAAAAATGATCGAGAAAGGGTGTGAAGCCTACTTGGCACATGTGGTAGACACCCAAGTGGGAGTCGACATTAAAGGACATCCCTACGATTACATGACTTTCGGATGTGTTTCTGATGAATTATCGGGATTACCTCGAAGAGAAGTGCGATTTGAAATTAATGTTATGCAGTGTGGATCCAATCTCCATAACGCCATACAAAATGGCACCACAGAATTGAAGGAGTTGAAGATACAAGCGCAAGAATTACTTGAAAAGGGCTTCATCCGCCTAGTGTGTCACCTTGGGAGCACTAGTGTTGTTTGTTAAGAAGAATGATTGTACTCTCCTCTTATTTATAGATTACCGGCAAGTGAATAAGGTGACAATAAAGAACATATATCCATTGCCTCGCATTGATGATCTGTTTGATCAGTTGAAGGGTGCAGCTGTATTCTCCAAAATTGATTTGCGATCAGTTATTATCGATTGAAGGTGCAAGAGCGAGTATTCCAAAAGCGCTTTGAGAACTCGGTATGGCCACTATGAGTTTTTAGTAATGCCATTCGGGTTAACAAATGCTCCAATGCTTTTATGGATCGATGAACACTATCTTGGACCATATCTTGATCAATTTGTGGTGGTGTTTATTGATGACATTTTGATATATTCAAGGAATGCGAAGAGCATGATAGACATCTGCGGATTATCTTGCAGACTTTAAGGGAGAAAGCAGCTATACGCCAAATTGTCGAAATGTGAATTTTGGTGAAAGAAATCTCCTTTTTGGGACATGTTGTGTCATTGAAGGGATCAAGGTAGATTCCGGCAAGGTAGAAGCTATCCTTAATTGGAAGCCGCCAGAACATCACGAGAATTCGCAGTTTTAGGTTTAGTGGATATTACCATCGGTTTGTGAAGGGTTTTCTATGTTATGTTCTCCTTGACCAAAGCGCTTGAGAAAGATGTGAAATTTCGGTGGGTGATAAATGCCAACAAAGTTTTGATGAGTTGAAGAGGTGTTTGGTGAAGCTCAGTCCTCACTTTACCTACTCGGGTAAAGAATACACGATTTATAGTGATGCTTCTCACAATGGGTTAGGGCGTGTATCGATGCAAGATCGGAATGTCATTGCTTATGCATTACGCCAGCTGAAACCGCATGAGAGGAACTGCCCAACACATGATCTGGAGCTAACAGCTATTGTTTTTGCTCTGAAGATCTGGAGACACTATTTGTATGGGGAGAAATGCTACATTTACACGGATCACAAGAGCTTGAAGTACTTAGGCACCCAGAAGGAATTAAATTTGAGGCAGAGGAGATGGTTAGAACTCATCAAAGATTATGATTGCTTAATAGACTATCAGCCAGGGAAAGCAAATGTGGTGGCTGACGCCTTAAGTCGCAAGACTATGGCAAGTCTCAGAGTTTCTCCTTTGTCCATGGTATATGAATTGAAAGCCTGACATGCTAGTTTAGAGATTGATGATGAGGATGACAGTAGTTGCATGGCATGTACAGCCAGTGTTGATTGATCAGATCAGAATGGCTGCTCAGAGTGATGAAAAATATCAGAAGCTACTGAAAGAAGTCCAGCAGGGCAAGAAACCTGAATTCTCTGTGAGAGATGATAGTTTATTGCTACATCAGGGCAGAATGTGCATTCTTAATGATGCTGAATTGAGACAGATCATTATGAATGAAGCACATGAGTCTCCATTTGCTATGCACCCTGGTGGAACTAAAATGTACAGAGGGCTGAAAGAGCATTACTGGTGGATGGGCATGAAGAGGGATATAGCTGAGTTTGTTTCCAAATGCCTAACTTGTCAGCAAGTAAAGGCAGAACATCAAGTTCCAGCTGGTTTGTTACATCCTTTGTCAGTACCAGAGTGGAAGTGGGAATGAATAACTATGGATGTTGTTTCAGGACTTCCAAGGACACAGAGTAGTCATGATGCAGTATGGGTTATAGTTGACAGATTGACCAAGTCTGCTCAGTTTTTGCCAGTTCGGATGGACTATAGCCTAGAAAGATTGGCCAGATTATACATATATGAGATTGTAAAATTGCATGGAGTGCCAGTATCAATTGTATCTGACAGAGATCCTAGGTTCACTTCTAGATTCTGGGGTAGTCTTCAGAGAGCCCTAGGAACTAGATTGAACTTCAAAGACAAAGATTCCATCCACAGACAGATGGCCAGTCTGAAAGGGTTATTTAGATATTGGAGGATATGCTACGGGCTTGTGTGATTGAATTTGAAGGTAGTTGGGATACACACTTGCCTTTGATTGAGTTTGCTTATAACAACAACTACCAATCAAGCATTGGGATGCCTTCATATGAAGCATTGTATGGCAGGAAGTGCAGAACTCCCTTATGTTGGGATGAAGTAGGTGAAAGGAAGATGATTAAGCCAGAAATTGTTCAGCAGACAGAGGAAAAGATCAGATTGATTAGAGATAGACTCAAGGCTGCATCAGACCGTCAGAAGTCCTATGTTGATCTGAAAAGAAGAGATATTGAATATGCAGTGGGTGATAAGGTATTCCTCAAAGTTTCTCCTTGGAAGAGGATTATGAGACTTGGTAGAAAGGGGAAACTGAGTCCTCGTTTCATAGGACCATATGAGGTTCTGGAAATAGTGGGTCCTTTGGCATATCGGTTGGCATTACCTCCAGAGCTAGCAAGGATACACAGTGTCTTCCATGTATCCATGTTAAGGAGGTACAGATCTGACCCATCTCATGTACTATCAGTTGAAGAGATTGAGGTAAATCTAGACCTCTCATATGAGGAAGAACCCGTAAAAATTCTGGCTTATGAGGTGAAGCAGCTGAGGAACAAACAGATACACCTGGTTAAAGTGCTGTGGAACCATCATTCAGGCCAGGAAGCTACTTGGGAATGTGAAGAGGATATGAGGAGATAGCACCCACAGCTGTTCAGAGACTAATGCCAGGTAAAATTTCGAGACGAAATTTATTTAAGGGGGGGAGAATTGTAACACCCCTAAGTTCGATAGTGCGTTCTACTGTTCCGATGACCAGTGTTGTCCGGACAGCTAGGATGCCTAGAAGTACACTTCGCTATGAGTGAGGAGACATAAAATAATGAAATAGAAGAAAAGAAAATACAAGAAAAACAAAGGAAAAATAATAGCAAAGAAATGTAGCCAAGTTTGATTTGTGAAGAAAATTTTCAAGTTTGAGGAGTTATTGATATATCCAGTTTGGACAGCCATGGGGTTGTATGTTAATGAAATATTCATACAAATATTTGATGAGAATTTATGTTGAGTAGGGTGATTTAATGTCCTAGTAAGTTATTTCCATGTATATGTGGGGATTGGGCATTTGAAATTGAAGTGGAGGAAGTTATGTGAAACTTTGGCAAGGTGGAGCAATTCGGCAGCCTTGGGACTCTTTAATGAGTGTTTTAATTCATGAAGATATTGGGTGAATTGTGACATTGAGGATTGATGAAAATGTATGTAAATTGGTTGTGGAAATTGTATGTAATAATGAGTAGTGTTTATGTGAGTATATTGTTGTATTTGGACTTTATGAATTACAGTTTTATTTGGTGTATTGAGGATGTTTGTATTCTGCCCAAAATGACTTTAAGGTAAGGTGGTATATGGTTTTGATAATGTACCAAATCAGAATTGGAAATAGAGGTGGACTTGTAGCAAGGTGAATGTGTAATTGATACATGTATAAGCAATGTAATTAAGGACAGCCTACATTTTAGCCCATAACTTTAAATGTGTAACTCCAATTGGTATGGGACCAATTGGAGGTGAAACTAGGCACAAAATGTGCCAACTTTCATTGAGAAAGCATACCAAAATTCTGCTTGCAAGGTAGCATGAAAAATGACCAATTCGGATTAAGTGCAAGTGAGGCCTGAAAATTGACCAATTGGGCAGCAGTTAGTGTTTAGGCCATAACTCACTCAAAACAGGTCCAATTGACCTGAAATTTTAACCATGAATAGTTAAGACCCATATTTACAAGTCTTATGAAGACACCAAAGCCCAGAAATGACCATAAGCAAGTCAAATAGCTTGCACAGGTTCGGATCCAAAAACTGGCCGAACCAAAGTTGACCAAAATTGACCTAAAATGACCAAATTTGATGCAATTTGACCAGCAATAGTAAAATGACCATAACTTGGTCTACATAACTCAGAATGACCTAAAATTTTGCCCCGCGTTCTGTAAGACATAGATCTACAAGTTTGTAGTTTTGACCGAAACCCGAAAACCGAGGGAACTAGGTCATCCGGCTAGGTCAAACTAGTATCCCGGAATCCAGCAAGTTGCAATAAAATGCACTAAACAAGGAAATGAAATTGGTTACATGTACCAACCCTAAAATACTATCGAATATGACATATTAGTGACGTTAAAACCTAATTTACCTAGAACTCATCGAGGGTCGGTATATTAGGTGATTAAGCAAATAATAGCTTTCAGTGAATTATTTGTCAAACATTATCGATAGGGACAGTTTAATTTAGTACTGAAACACTTCAAATTGTGTTTCTCAGTTAGTAAAGACTCAGGGAAAGGGAAGGAAACACTGAGTCCAGACCAGGAGACAATTATCAGAGGTTTGTGCACAACAACTATTTCTTTTGAATTTTTCAATTGAAATGAATTATGACTATTTGTACATTATTGTTTTAAATTGTGGAAATGTGTTTGAATGGATATTTATTGCTTGAAAAGCATTGTAAATGGTTTGAAATTGTGAGAAATTGTTTGAATGATATTGATGGATACTTATTGATTGAAAAGCATTAGAAATGGTTTGAAACCACAGCTATCATGTATATTGATTGTATTCCTCGCTAGCTTGTCTAGTGGGACGAATTGAATTCCCTCTCTGGCTGAAGTGTTGAGGTGTGTGCTGTTGAGGATGAATTGGATGAGTACTCATATTTTTGCTAGCTAGCTATGTTATTCCTCATTAGTCATCGACTTTTGGGATGAATTGAATACCTCATTAGCCATCGGCTTTTGGGACGAATTGAACTTTGGAACATGATTAAGCTGTGTGTGATTTATTGATATGTATTGTGAGATTGTGAAATGAATTTAAACTCTTATTGACATATACTGTCTTTTGAATTCAACCATGATCTGACTTATTGAAATTTATTGTGCTATTGAGAAATGGAGTTTAAATTCTTGTTGACAATTACTGTCTTGAAATTAACTATGGTTTTAAGTATCCACTTTTTATATGATTTATGAATTATGATTTAAATTGTATTTGGTTAATGTTGTGCACCACTGAGACATTGTCTCAGCAATAGCTTTTTATTGCTGTCGCAGGTAGACAGACAGACAGGGCAGCATACTAGGCTGCTAGTGCCTCCAGCGAGAGATTACCGGGTATAATGAGTATACCACATTTTGCATTTTGTACTGTAATGTATGTTCATTGTATATACATATTGTTTTTGGTTTTGAGCAGTTGTAAATTCAAATTGTACCTTGAAGTTGTAAAATAATTATGAGTTATTTTGGCTTGTAAAAATTGTATTATATTTCTTTTATCTCAGTCTTTGAAAATCACTGTGGATTTGAGTTGAGAAAAATGTTGTGTTGAGAAATATGTTAGAGTTGAGATTTGGAAAAATATTGAAGTGCTTTTTTTACAGGTTTTCTGAAGACCTGTTTTATCCAAAATACAGATGGCACTCTGCCAAAATTTTTACTGAAATTCCAAATAATTCAAATGTGTTAGTTCTATCACTTCAATTCAAAAAGGTTTTTAATACCTGTAAATAGTGCTCACCACTGTAAAAGAAGTAAGAAAAGTTTTTTTAAAATCCCTTGTAGTGTATTTAATGTGTTATCAGTAGACGGAGTTGGTAATTCATTAGATATACTACGGGATCATGTTATGCCTTACAGAGGGGTAGGGTGTGACAAAATCTATTGTAGCAAGTTTGGCCTCACTTGCAACTCAGCCAAAATAGCTCCATCTAGAGCCAAGGATAGACGGGCATTCAATGATCTCAAAGCTGTGATGGATTTTCGGCTAAAAGCATAAGCAACTACATTTGCCTTCCCAGGATGGTAATCAATCACACAATCATAGTCCTTTAGGAACTCAATCCATTGCCTCTGTCTAAGGTTGAGCTCCTTCTAGGTTGGCAAATATTTCAGACTTTTATGGTCTGTGTAAATGTAGCACTTTTCACCATATAAGTAGTGCCTCCATATCTTCAGTGCGAAGATAATTGCTGCAAGTTTTAGATCATGGGTAGGGTAGTTCTGTTCATGTGGCCTTAGTTGCCTGGAAGCATAGGTGACCACCTTCCCCTCTTGCATCAATACACACCCTAACCCATTATGTGAGGCATCACTATAGACCACAAAGTCTTTCATATTGGCTGTGTCAACACTGGTGCCTCTGTCAACATAGCCTTCAGCCTCTCAAAACTGGCTTGACATTTGTCATTCCAGTCAAATCTGACATTTTTGTGTAACAACTTGGTCATTGGAGCAGCTATTAAAGAAAATCGCTTCACAAATCTTCTGTAATACCCAGCTAGCCCCGAGAAACTTTTGACCTCAGTTGTATTTCTGGGAGGCTTCTATTCCATCATTGCTTCTATCTTCTTGGGATCTACCCTAATCCCATCAGCTGAGACTATGTGTCCAAGAACTGCAATCTCATTCAACCAGAAGTCACACTTGGACAACTTAGCATATAGCTTCTTTTCTCTTAGGTTTGCAGGACAATCCTCAAATGCTCATCATGCTCTTCCCTGGTCTTGTAATACACCAAAATATCATCAATAAAGACCACTACGAACCAATCTAGTTGTGGGTGGAAGATACAGTTCATAAGGTCCATGAATGCTGCTGGTGCATTTGTTAGACCAAAGGGCATCACTAGGAACTCATAATGCCCATACTAGGTCCTGAATACAGTCTTTGGCACATCTGCATCCTTCACTCTCAACTGATGATACCCTGATCTGAGATCAATTTTAGAAAATACTCCTGCTTCCTTCAACTCATCAAACAGATCATCAATTTTAGGCAACGGATATTTGTTCTTCACAGTCACTTTATTTAACTGCCGATAATCAATGCATAACCTCAATGTCCCATCCTTCTTCTTTACAAATAGCATTAGAGCTCCCCATAGTGACACACTGTGGCGTATGAACCCCTTATCCTATAACTCCTGCAACTGGATTTTCAACACCTTTAACTTAGTAGGTTCCATCCTATAAGGAGGAATAGAGATTGGTGTTGTACTCGGCAGTATCTCAATAGCAAATTCGACCTCCCTTTCTGGTGGCAAGCCAGGTAATTCTTTAGGGAACACATCTGGGAAGTCTCTTACTATGGGTATGTCACACAGATCTGGCTTTGCCTGCCTAGTATCCACCACATGTGCTAGGTAGGCTTCAGAGCCTTTTCTCATCAGTTTTCTTGCAACTGTGGCTGAGATGACATTGGACAAGAAATCTGTCCTTTCCCCCACAACTGTGATCTAATTACCCTCAGGAGTTTTCAAGGAAATTTTCTTCAATTTATAATCAACCATTGCCTGATGACGTGACAACCAGTACATTCCCAAAATCACATCAAACTCATTGAAAGGCAATTCAATCAGGTCTGCCAAGAATTCATACCCTTGAATCCTTAACGGGTAACCTTTGTACACCTTGTTCACCACCACACTGTAGCCCAATGGATTAGTGACCAGAATGTCTTGGTCACTCTCCCCTACTAGTATCCCCCTTTCTATGGGTAGGTTGATGCAGATGTATGAATGAGTGGACCCTGGATCCACCAATGCATTCACAGATGTGTTATAGAGGGAGAACATACCCCTGATAATATCCGGGGCATCTTGCTCCTCCTGAGCTCTCATGGCATAGGCTCTGGCAAGTGCTCTGACCTCTGGCCTCTCGGCTGGATCAGACATAGGTCTCTGTGATGGACCAACTGCCTCAGATTTACTAGATTTCCTACCCATTTGTGGCGCAGGGGCAGGTTTATCTACTTGTGTTGGGGCAGCTGTGGCAGTTCTGCGTGGACAATTTCTTAATTGATGCTCTGTCGACCCACACCTTAGGTAGGCACCTGTCACTCTCCAACACTCCCCTTATGTCACTTCAGGCAGTGTGGACAAGTAGAAGATGTTGGGGCTGGTCCCCTGAACATCGTCCCTGGAGAGCTGCCCACTGATGGTGTGGACTAGCCTCTCCTAGGTGTGAACTATGGCCTGGGCCCCTAGGACTGACCCTGACCTTGAGCCTGACCTGAACTCTGAGCAGGTGGACCTTTGAAATTCTTCCTAGGTGCAGGAGATGAGCTAGACTAACCCAGGCCCCTCTTCTGTTGTCTCTCTCTTCTGGTCTGCTCACCTATTCTGACTTTCTCAACTTTTATTGCAGCTTCGACTAACTTGGTAAAGTCTATGATTCCCAAGGCAATGATCATTATCTTTATGTTGTCATTTAGCCCCTCTTTAAATCTTTTACACCTCTCGACCTCATTAGGGACTATCTCCCTTCCATGACGGCTTAATCTAACAAATTCTTTTTCATACTCTGCCACTGTCAACTGTCTCTACCTTAGGTTAATGAATTTTCTTCTTCTCTCTTTCAGATATACACTACCCACATACTTCTTTTTGAACTCTGAGAGGAAGAAGTCCCAGGTTATTTGTTCTGGCTGCACTTCACTAGACACTGTATTCCACCATTGATAGGCATCATCTTGCAGTAGAGATACAGCAGCTTCTAGGTTTTGCTCTGGGGTGGAGTGGAGTTGTTTTAAAACTCGTCCTATTCTGTTCAACCAGTTCTCAGCTGCAATAGAATCATCTTCTCTCTTGCCAAAGAAATCCACGGCTCCAAATTTTCTCAATTTTTCTAGATGGGATTTCTATTGTGGAGGTGGTGGCGGTGGCATTACCCCTGCCATTTATCTGAAAAACTCAACCATTTGCTAGAACATGGCCTGTGGAGGCTGTGCAGGCTCTGTTGGAGCTGGTGGAGCAGGTTCTCCCCTGCCCCCAGTTTCAGCTGCTGCAGGTGGAGTATGACTCTCCACTTCCTCCTCAATTGCCCTCTGAGATGTAGGGTCCATATCCTAATCAAAATAACAAAGACAACAGATCTGTATCAGTGTCACCTCTACTCTTAAAATTGCAATGCATGGTATAGACTCGATCTAGACCCAGAAACGCCTAAACCGTGCTCTAATACCAATAAATGTGACACCCCTTACCCATCTACAGTGTAGCCGAGCAAGATACGCCACATAGTGTACCGGAACACCCAATTTTATCCCAATTATTTTTATCCTTCCTTAATTTATTTCTTCATGGTTATAAAGTGCAATTTGTGAAATTTAACTCATTTAAGTCATTTATTGAAATTATAAATTCATTTGAGGTTCCGAAAATTTTATAGAAAATCCGGTAGAGTACCAACTAAAAATGGAGAAAACAGTTCTTCAGAACCTGTGAAAAACACTTCCAAAACATTCATCCATATTCTCAAACTCCAATAACCATCAACATGGTCTCAACATTTTTCAACAATCACAACCATCTCAAGTTTTCAACATGAATCCACAATTTCATTCAAATCAAAATCAAATTTAATTTCATGAAGATATTCTCAAATTACATTAATTAACAAAATTTTACAAAATATGTATATCAACATATGATTATATAAATTTACTATTTACATGAGTTCATAATTTACAAATCACAAACTACTACCTATTACAAAATGCAAAAACAAAATTTTAAAAGGAACCTAAAAGTCCTATCACTGATGCACTGCAGATGAGTGGTGACTCTGACTCTATGCAGATCTGTGACCTCACCTAGTCTGTGGATTGTTGGGCTCTCTATCTGTCTCTCCAGAACCTACTCGTGGAAAAAAGTGACGCGTTAAGCAATAATGCTTAGTGGTGCCAATAATAAAATTAAAAAAAAACTAAAAGAAAATAAATAAGCAGTGCGTAAACTGATGTCTCATACAGATAAATTTTTTGTAATTATTTGTAGTATTATGTATTTGGTACTTGTTATATCCATTATTTCATTAAATTTATCAACTTACATTTTTGGTTGCCCAAGTAACCTATACTGGATGACTAAACTGGATAAATGGGTAAACTGGCACTGAGTACCAAGTACCTCAGGCCGTCACACCATCGGTCACATAGCGTCTCCCGATGTGCAACAGAACAGCTGATAAGCTGTAATAACATTAGGCACAAGGCCAAGTATCATCATAATATCAGAATGGCTAAAAGCCATAAAATCACAGAATGGCATAATGTCATGTGCAGTACTACTAACTGAACCCTATTGGCATGCCAACCTATCCAAACCAATCTTACTAGGTGTACTAGGGCACATTTCAAAGTTATTGATTGAATTTTTATGCTTTACATGAAAGGTTACTATTCATTTTACTATTTAGGTCAAATTATTGACTTTTCTATGCATAATAGTTACTTGAGTCCTAATCACATAAATTTGCCACATTTTGGTTCCCAAAAGTGTTGGCATTAGTTACCAATCCATACTTCTAACCAATGGTGAATAAATCAGAAATTTCAATTTTGGGTGCTAGAGTTTACTATTCTATTAGACCATTCTACAGTGAGAATTTGGCCAAATGTTCTTCATCAAAGTTGTTTCTTATTGTGTCTAGTTACATTTCTTTTTTTGAATCACTCCATTTGGAGTTTGTTAACTCATGTTATGGCCTAAACACCATAACTAGCCAGATTGCAATTTTTCCAAAAATTCTGGGCAGAATCAATTCTGCAGTTTTTGTACACTGAATGTAGGTCAGTTTTTGGACATGTTATGTTCAAAATTTGGGTTTTCTTTCTGCATGAAAGTTGTAGGGCTATGTCTTAGCTTTCTATTGGTAAAAATTCAGGTCAACTGGACCTTTCTACACTGAGTTATGACTAAATGAATGAATACTATTCATTTAGTCATTTTCCAGGGACTGGATATTGGTCACCTAGATTAGGTCAATTTTTAGAGCCACTTAGGTTGGTTTTCTAGGTAGGGTTCCTTCACCATAATTGTGGCATTATGTATCTAGTTTCACCTCCAATTGGACTTGCACCGATTGGAGCTACACAAGTTCAGTTAAGGCTCTCCAAACATACTGGACTCTAAGAGTCCAAACTGCAGCACACAAGGCAGCCTATCCTTTTCAATATTCAATGACTCAATTCACTTCATATTAAGTTTAAAACTTACCAAATGGTCACTAATTGACAATTAAAATGTTCCTATACCATTATAAGAGAAAAACCTCAATTTGCTCAAAACCCTAAATTCTCAATTTCTCTATTCTTCCATTAACTTACAATTTAATGTACTAAATGTTAAGTTCATATCAAAGGCAGCTTATATACTCATTTAATCCAAAAAAAATCATCAAGACCCTAATATGTCCATGGCTTCTGAAATTTGTAAAAATTCAACCATGCAAAATTTATTTAAAATAGCTAAATTTCACTCTCAATTCATGTTCTCCATGATGTATACACAAAATAATTAAGATTAATTAGCACTAACCTTGATTTAGCTAATTCCCAAAGCTTGAGAACTCCTCTTTTTCTCTTTCTTTTTGCTGCCCAAGACTTGTTCTAGGTGTAAGGATAAATATTTGTAAAGGGAAGCTAGGGTTTTGGGGTGATTTGGGTGGGTTAGCTCAAGCTTGATCAAGCTTCCATGGAGTTTTCTTTCCTCTCTCTCTCTCTCTCTATGTTTCTGCTGCCCAAAGTCTGAAGGTGGTTGTCCATTTTTTTTCCAATTTTTATCTCCTTTTATTCATGTTTAAGTAGTTTATAATGATACGTCAAAATTTGGTTGGGTGAAAATATTTTAATTGCATCATACTTATGTCATAAATATGACTTTTATTTCATTTTCTTTTATTTTCTTTTCTACTCATTTTCAATTAAATTTTTAGCAATATTTATTCATATTTTAGATCATAATAATTATTTACTTAACTGGACAAGTCGGCCAAAAATCATCTCTGAAGACTAAATGACCAAAATGCCCTCCATTCGGCTTATTGAGCCAAAATCGTCTGTACCGATCTAAAAATTTTTCTAAGCATTTTCTTGGCATTCTTGTAACACCCCTATGTTTGGTAGTGCGTTCTACTGTTCCAGTGACCAGTGTTGTCCGGACAGCTTGGATGCCTAGAACTACACTTCGATATAAGTGAGGAGACATAAAATAATGAAATACAAGAAAAGAAAATACAAGAAAAACAAAGGAAAAATAATAGCAAAGAAATGTAACCAAGTTAAGCGAGACGAGAATCCTAGCGATGGGTGACCACACCGGGAAGTCACGGCGTGGACCGTTGACTAGCCCTGGACTGCGGCGAACCCTGGAAAATATTTTTAGGACTTAAATAGACTCCTATTGAAGTATAAATACCATAAGAAATATTAAATGAAAATTAATTAACTAGTACAAAGAAAAGTGAAAAATCGAAAAACGGACAAAACCCGGTTTTACCGAAAAATCGGGAATGCAACCCGAACATGGGCATTATGGTCATTTGACACCCCGAATTTTCTTTTGACCTAAATTTCCATTAAAAATAAATAATATTACACTTGGAAAATATAATGAAAAATTAATTTAGTGGTACCTAATATAAATAGCAAAAATGGGGTTCAAATTGGGTAATTAACATTTAAAACATATAATATAGTTAAAATGGGTGAGTGGAGCACTTTGGGGATTAAATAAACATCATATGGGCAGGTGTCCTTCCACTAAACATTTCATCTTCAGCCTTCCTCCTCCCATGCCGAAATGAAACCCATCAAAACCTCCATCGCCGAAACTTGAGAGAGCTCCTAATCTCCATCATTCTCACCTCCAAACACCAAAGTCATTTCACCAATCTTGATCCCCACCTCACAAGGAAGAAGTAGATACTAAATTTAAGGACTTTGGTGAAGATTTAACAAGCCTCATCAATAGGTAAGTTTGTGTTTTTTATTATTGTTTTGTTAAAGTTTGTAAGGATGTTATGGGTATTTGATTTATGGAGAGATTTTTGAGGTTTGATGTTGAATGGGGATGTGTACTTTTGGCAGCCATGGAAACTCCTTGAAGACAGTTTACTTTTGCTTTTAAATGGTGGATTAAAGGATTGATTAAATGTTTATGTGTGTAGGAAATTATTTGGGTGATGTATACTTAGTATATGTGAATGTGTATTGAAATTTGAGTGCATGGAAATTTAGGGAATGTAATGCATGAATCGGCAGCCTGGTTTGGTGAACCATAAGGATGTTATTTCACATTTGGATTATGGAATATTAATGTTGAATTGTGTTAATTGTTATGGCAGTTTGGTTATATGTGTGATGGTGTGAAGTTGGACATGTAAATAAGCATGAATAGGTGATTAAATTGTTGTAAATGAGTTTGACAAATTCTGCACTTTATGGTGTATGTTGAATGTGATTGTAAGCTGCCAAAATGATCAACAATATGTGGTAATATATGTTTAGGTCAGGGTACAAACCAGAATTGGCATGAAGGTAAAGTTTGGTAAGTGTTAAAGGTGATCTTGATGAGTATAAACAAAATGTAATAGGGCAGTTTGTGTTTTGGGCTTAAAACCTTAAGAGTGTGGCTCCAATTGATATGAGACCAATTGGAGGTGAAACTAGGCACAAAATTTGCCAACTTTAATTAAGGAAGCTTACCAAAATTATGCTTGCAAGGTAGCTTGAAAAATGACCAAATCCGGATTAAGTGCAAATAAGGCCTGAAAATTGACCAATTGGGCAGCAGTTAGTGTTTTGGCCATAACTCACTCAAAACAGGTCCAATTGACCTGAAATTTTGATCATGAATATTTAAGACCCATATCTACAAGTCGTATGAAGACACCAAAGCCCAGAAATGACCATAAGCAAGTCAAACAGCTTGCACAAGTTCGGGTCCAAAAACTGGCCGAACCAAAATTGACCTAAAGTGACCTAAAGTGACCAATTTTAATGCATTTCGACCAGCAATAGTAAAATTACCATAACTTAGTCTACATAACTCAGAATGACCTGAAATTTTGCCCCACATGCAATAAGACATAGATCTACAAGTTTGTAGTTTTGACCGAAACCCGAAAACCGAGGGAACTAGGTCGTCCGGCTAGGTCAAACTAGTATCCCAGAATCCAACAAGTTGCAATAAAATGTAGTATACATGGAAATGAAATTGGTAATATGTACCAACCCTAAAAGACTATCGAATGTAACATATTAGTAACATTAAAACCTAATTTACTTAGAACGCATTGAGGGTCGACATATTAGGTGATTAAGCAAATAATAGAATTCAACGAATTAATTATCAAGCATTATCGTCAGAGACAGTTTAAATGAGTACTAAAACACCTCAAATTGTGTTTCTCAGTTAGCAAAGACTCAGGGAAAGGGAAGGAAACACTGAGTTAAGGCCAGGAGACAGTTATCAGAGGTTTGTACATAATAGTTATTTCTTTTGAATTTTTCAATTGAAATAAATTATGATTATTTGTATGTCATTGTTTTAAATTATGTTTGTGCACAATAGTTATTTCTTTTGAATTTTTCAATTGAAATAAATTATGATTATTTGTATGTCATTGTTTTAAATTATGTTTGTGCACAATACCTATTCCTTTTGAAATTTTCAATTGAAATAAATTATGATTATTTGTGTGTTATTGTTTTAAATTGTGTTTGTGCACAATAGTTTTTTCTTTTGAATTTTTCAATTGAAGTAAATTATGATTATTTGTATGTTATTATTTTAAATTGTGTTTGTGCACAATAATTTTGACTTCTTATTTTCTACTTAAAAATTTATTTGAATATTATAGTTTTAAATTATGTCCGTGCACAATACTTTTATATTCATTGCTTTTACTAGCAAATTTATTTGGAGAAATGAGTTATGAATAATTTTTTATTGCTTTGGTTTTGGGAATATTATTTGGAAATTATTGTGTTGCCAACTTTGCAAATGGAAATTTTGAGATAAAATGTGATTTATGGTTTGTATGAAACATTATGATTTGAAATTGTTTTAATTCACACTTAGCATGACACTGTTACTATGTTCCTCCTCCATTTATGGGGTGAGTGTGATACATTCCTCCCTCTTTGACTTGCCAGTCTGAGGTGTGTAACACCCTCCCGGTAGCAACTCTGTACATTCTACTATTCCGGTGACCGGTGTCGGTCCGGACAGCTAGAACGTCAGGAAAAATATTTAAACTAAAGTCAGGAACCATAATTAACTCAAATATTAATAAGAAAAATTTAGTAAAAATTTTAGAAATAAAATACAACCAAGTTAAATGAGCCGGTGCCCAAGCGATGGGTAACCCAGAGGGAAGTTGCGGTTCTCGCAACTAAGAGCCTTAGACCCGGGGAAAAATTCATAGAATAATTTTTGAGACTCCAGAGAAGGGTCATTGAGGTTCCTATGGCATTAGAATGCCAAGAAAATATTTAGAAAAATTTTTCAATCGGTACAAACAATTTTGACCCGTTAAGCCAGACGGAGGGCATTTTGGTCATTTCGCTTTCAGAGGTGATTTTTGACCAACTTGTCCAGTTGAGTAAATAATTATTATGACATAAAATATGAATTAATGTTGATGAAAAACTAATTTAAAGTAAGTAGAAAAGAAAAGAAAAGAAAAATCCAAAATAATGCAAATAATGACATCTTTATGATGTCGTTTAAAAGCTTCCACCAATCAAAATTAAACAACCATTTAAATAACCAATAAAAGAGATAATTGAGACTAAAGAAAATCAAAAAGTAAACAGCCATCTTGTTCCTCATTTCAGCCGCACCATAGCCAAGAGAAAACCCTCCATTTTCTTCATCAATCAAGCTTGCAAATCTCTCACACCTCACTCTAAAACCCTAAGTCATCTTCACTAAAATTAATCCACACACCCTAAGGAAGCTCTAGGCAGCCACAAAGAGGAGAAATCCTAGAGTTTTCACAAGTTCAATAAGTTGAGCAAAGAGGTTAGTGCTTTATTTCCTCTCTCATTCTTTTAATCTTTGTTAGAGCATCAAATTAAGTTAAGAAATTGTAATAATTTGAAGTAAATTATATATGTTAGAGTATCTTCAATTTTCGGCAGCCCTAAGGAAGGAATGATTTTGATTTTTTGATGGACTTAGAGTGAACTAGAGCTTATGTTTAAAGTGTATACATATATATATACAAAGAATAAAAGAGTTAACTAAGGAAATTTGTGAAAACTTTGAAATTGAGCTAGGGTTTAGGAGTGAAAATTTGACTTTACTTATAAAATTGTTAGAGAACATTTTAATGGTCAATTAGTGAACATTTTAGGTAAGTTGACCATAATTTGGACTGCCATATAGCATGGCAAAGTGAATGAGTATGCTGCCTAGGGACAGTAGTAGAATGGCTGAGATTCCAGTCCACTTAGACAGCCATAACTTTGGCTGTGTAGGTCCAATTTGTGTTTGGCCAATTGGACATGAAACTAGGCTTATAATGTCACATTTTTGCTGAAGAAACCATGCCCAAAAGTTAGCCCCAATCCGGATACCCTGCAACAGCACCTGCAGAAATGACCAAATGAACAGTAACTGTTCATTTGGCCATAACTCACTGTAGATATGGTCAATTGACCTAAAATTTTTATAGCAACAAGTTAAGACATAGAAAAACAAATTTCATGAAGAAACCTACCCCAAATTATGGCCATAACCTATTCAAAAATGCAATCACAGTCACTGTTCATGGTACTATAGATTTGGTAATTCTGCAGTTTTGGAAATCCGGCCAGCTGTGGTTTTTGGACCATATCTGGAGCTACAAAACTCCAAATGGAGTGATTCAAAAAAAGAAATTCAACTAGACAAAATAAGGAACAACTTTCATGTTTGCCATTTCTTCAAATTCCCACTGCAACAGTGCTCAATGAAACAGTAAAGTCAGGCTTCAAAATCTGAAAATTCTGCCCTTTTGATTTAAGCCTAGAAATGGTAATGGTAATCAATTCCAACAAGTTTTAAATGCAAAATGTCGTATGTTGGGAGTGCCAAAACCAATGTACCTAATTTCTACCTAAAAGTCAACATTTTTGTTGACCAAAGAGGTGAATAGTGACACCGAAACTTGAAATTCACAAAGTGAAGAATTTAAAAGTTCCAAATGCCCTAGTATACCTAACAAGATTGGTTTGGATAGTTTGGCATGCCAATAGGGTTCGATTAGCGATCGCATATGGCAATATGCCATTCTGTGATTTCATGGCTTTTAGCCATTCTGACCTTGCATTGAGATTTGGCCTTGTGCTTGAGATTATTCTGACTTGGTAGCGGTTACATACACAGGAGATGCATATGTGACCGATGGTGTGGCGGCCGAGGTACTAGATACCAGTGCGGTTACCCATTATCGATCCGATGCGTCTAGTGTAGGTTACTTGGGGCAACCAAATGAATAAAAGTGGACAAAGTAAATGATATACAAATACCAAACAAATAAAACATTCGTTACATATTTATTTCTTGCTATTTCTTTTATTTTATTATTGCACCACTAAGCATTATTGCTTAGCGCGTTGCTTTTGCCACGCGTAGGTTCTGGAGATACAGATCATGAGCCCAGTAGACCGCAGACTAGGTGAGTCCATCCTGCAGTTCTGCACAGTGTCCATGTCACCTCAACTTCTGCAGTGCATTGGTAGGACACTAGGTGTCATTTTGGCATTTTGTAATTAATTTTGATTTTCTCATATATAATTAAACTAGTGTAATGTATATTGATGTTCATGTAAATTATGAAAATTGTATTTGTGAATGGAAAAGTAAATATCTATTTGTGATTTATACTTGATTATCACATGTGATGGATGATTGAGAAATGTTGTTGAGATCTTGATATTGAGACTTTGTTGATGAATTGAAGTTGGGATTGTTTGGAAATTATTTGGAAGTGTTTTTAACAGGTTCCGAAGAACTGTTTTCTCTATTTTTAGCCGGTATTCTGCCGGATTTTCTATAAAATTTCCGGAACCTGAAATAAATTATAATTTCAATAAATGAACTATATTGCACAAACTATATTGAAAACTATGACAAAAAAATTAATTAAGTAAAATAGAGTGTGCCGGTGCACCATGTGACATAGCTTACTCGGATACACTGTAGCCGGGTAAGGGGTGTCACAAGGTGAGTGTGGATGAGTACTCATTATTCAGCTAGCTTCCTCCCTCATTGATTTCGATTATTGGGGTGAGTGTGTCTTGTCGTGGTGTACAACACGGCATGTGTGGAAAAATTATGTCATGGCTTAAATTGTGATATTGATCGGCAACACTGTATTATTCAGTTATTTGATCAAATTGTGTTATTGATGGGCAAAACTATGTTATTCAGTTATTAGATCAAATTGTGTTATTGATGGACAAAACTGTGTTATTTAGTTATTTGATCAAATTGTGTTATTGATTGGCAAAGCTGTGTTACTCAGTTATTTGATCAAATTTGTATTATATGAACTTTGTAAATTTTGTGAACTATTTGATTTGTGAATTGTCAATAAAAGAATTATATATATATCGCATTTCAAATTGTTATTGTGCACCACTGAGTAAATTTTAGTCAGCGATAGCTTTTCATTCTTTATCGCAGTAGAATGATGTGACAGCAGACTAGGCTGCTAGTACTATATTGAGAGATCATCGGGTATATTGAGTATACCACATTTTGCATTTTGTACTGTAATGTATGTTCACTGTATGTATATATTGTTCTTGGTTTTGAGCAGTTGTAAATTAAAATTGTACATTGAAGTTGTAAAGTAAATTATGAGTTATTTTGGCTTGTAAAATTAGTACTGTATTTCTTTTATCTCAGTTTTTGAAAATTTATTGTGGATTTGAGTTGAAAAACATATTGTGTTGAATTATGTTGGAGTTTGAGATTGAGAAAAATATTGAAGTACTTTTTACAGGTTTTTAAAGAACTGTTTTGTCCAAAATACAGATGGCACACTGCCAAAATTTTTATAGAAATTATTAATAGTCAAAGTGTGTTAGCTGTTTTACTTCAGTTCAAAAAGGTTTTTAACACCTGTAAATAGTACTCACCACTATAAAAAGAAGTAAAAAAAATTTTAAAATCCCTTGTAGTGTATTTAATGGGTTATCAGTAGACGAAGTTGGTAATTCATTAGGTATACTACGGGATCATGTTATTCCTTACAGAGGGGTAGGGTGTGACAATTCTAATATCATAGAAACCTCAATGACTCTTCTCTGGAGTCCCAAAAATTATTTTATGAATTTTCTCCTGGGTTCAGGGCGCCTAGTTGCGAGGACCGCAACTTCCCACTGGGTTACCCATCGCTAGGGTACTGGCTCATTTAACTTGGTTGTATTTTATTCCTAAAATTTTTCCTAAATTTTTCTTATTAATATTTGAGTTAATTATGATTCTTCACTTTAGTTTAAATATTTTTTTCAGATGTTCTAGCTATTCAGACCGACACCGGTCACCTGAATAGTATAATGTATAGAATTACTATAATGAGGGTGTTACATTTTCTTTAGGCTTGAATCTGCCCAATTTGGTATCCTTAATTAGCTTGATTAATGATTAAATTAGACACATAATTGGTGAATTACAATGTTGATTAAGATGACTAAGAGTATAGGAATCAAATTGCATGTATAAGTGTTGATTTGGATAGTTTATCTTAGGGCTTTGAACAATTGTGAGTAATTAAGGATACTGCCCAATTTGGCAGCCTTGAGGAGCATAGAAAATATGTAATTTCATGACTTAAATGATGAAGTATGGTGTCCATGGATATGTGGAAATAAATTATGTAACACTCCGAACCTCCGAGTTATGAATAGTATTATTTTTAGTCCGTGACTAGTACTATTTAAAGACACCTTGAGGACCAAAAATAAATAGAAAATTAATTGAGATGGACACAATAAAAATTCAAGTGACCCAAAAATATAAGAATTCACCAGGTATGTTGAAAAAGACGGATTATGACCCGATAAGGGGCATTTTGGTCAATTCACCTCAAGAGTTGACTTTTGACTGAAATATCAATTAAATTAAATGAAATTAATGAATTGAATTATGGGGTAAAATTGAAGAAAAATTCAAGTAAAAATATGTAAGGAAAAATTTAAGAAATGAAAACTTAAACTTTCATTTCTATTATGAAAAAATTAAAATGAATGACTTATGGGCTTTTGATAAATAAATTTAATTATTTAATTAAAAGGAAAAATTAAGTGTAAATGTAAAAAAAACAAAAGGGGGAATAAAAATTTAAGTTTAATTATCCTTGTGACACAATTAAAATTTTTAATTGAAATAAACTAATTTTGGGAATAAATATATATAAAAGATAAAACAGATTAAAAAGTCATTTTTTCCCTTTCTTTCCCATTTAGTTACCACCCACTCTCTCTCCTTCTCTCTTTCTTTCTTTCTTCTTCTTCCTTCTTTCTCCATTGACACCCATTCTCAAAACTCAATTCCTTGCTTTTCCTCCATGGGTTTTCCATCTAATTGGTAGAGAACATCAAATTAATCTTTGATTTAGAGATAAAAAGCAAGGGAAAACAAGAGATTATAAGAGGAACAAGATTTGGAAGAGATTGGAAGTGGGAAAAATCATCAAGTGAGGTAAGCTCTCTCTTTCATGCTTGATTTACCAAGTATGCTTTAAATCAAGTTTGGGTGTGATGAAATAATATGAGAAATTAAAAGAAAACATGCATGGAACCTAAATTAGGGTTTTGGCCAACTTAGGGAAAATTAGGGTTTTGATGTATTTTAGTTAAATTGATGATAAATCTAAGTTAAATTGAGGTAGTATGCATGATTGGGAGTAGTAAGATTTCATGGGATTGCATAAAATTGAATTATGAAATATTAGGGTTCATGGGAAAATTGGGTTTTGGTGCTAGAGAGTGAAATTGGTGTGTGCAGTGTTAAATTATAATCATTTGAGGTTTATTTAGTTTGAATTGACATGGGGTTGATGAATGGAAGTAATGAAATGGTAGGATTAGGGAAAATTGCAAACTTTGGTATTTAAAAATTATGGGGTTTGTGCTAGGAAGTGCCATTGATGTATCAATGCTAAATTATAGTCATTTTGAGTGAATTAAATGTGAATTGAGGTTGGTTAATGGAAGTAATTGAAGAAATGAAAATTTGAACTTAGGACAGAATTTTTGCACACTGAATTT
This sequence comes from Hevea brasiliensis, assembly GCF_030052815.1. Classification (NCBI taxonomy): domain Eukaryota; kingdom Viridiplantae; phylum Streptophyta; class Magnoliopsida; order Malpighiales; family Euphorbiaceae; genus Hevea; species Hevea brasiliensis. The sequence goes on from NC_079501.1 coordinate 43,488,086, forward strand.
AGTGTGTTTGGAAGCCCATAACTTGAGCTACACAACTCTAATTGGTGTGAAACTAATTGGAAACGAAACTTAAGACATAGGGCTAGAATTTTTGTGAAGATACCCTACTTCGAAAATGACCTTAAGCTATCCGAAATGAGCCTTGAACTTAGAGACAAAATTCTAGAACCTGCAGAATTTGACCATATGAACAGTAAATTTTGCATGGCCATAACTCTCTCTAGAAAACTCTGATTTAGGTGATTCTTGAATCGATGGAAACCTATGACATATTAGAACATTTCATATGTAGAACTTGAGGTCAAATTAAGGACTTAACCCAATCAAACTGCTAAGTAAAGTTGAATTACCGAATTTATAAAAATATGGAAATCTACAGATTTACCATATGAACAGTAAACTTTGCATGGCCATAACTCTCACTAGAAAACTCTAATTTAGGCGATTCTTGAACTGATGGAAACCTAAGACATAGTAGAACATTTTGTATGAAGAACATTAGAACAAATTATGGACTTAACTTGATCAAATTACTGAACAAAGTTGGATCAATAAATCTGCCAGAACTGAATCTGTAGGATGAACAGTGACGTGAACAGTAACTGTGTTTTGGTGATAACTTGAGCTACACAGCTCCGAATAGGTGATTCAAAAAGGAAAATGAATTGAAGACCTAAATGAACAATTTTCATGAAGAACACCTCACCAAATTATGATCGAAACTAGGTAAAAATTGGGTTCAAAAATTGGGGCACCAAGCTATCCCAAAACCAAAATATTCTAAAATTTTCAAAGCTAACTTGGGATGCATTAGACATGCATGTAATGAGTTCTTGGCAGCAATTGAGATTGGTATTGAGGTATTTTATTTGTGTATTTTTAGTAGAAAAAGAAGTTGAAAGGGACAAGGAGAAGTAGGTAACAAGGAAGGAGAATTATTGAATGTTTGTGCACAACTAACTTTTTCTTCGTTTTTAAACTTGTAAATTGCTTGGAATGTGTTAAATTGAATGAGTTTTCTTTGAACAAGTTTGCTTTGACTGAAATATGGTTTTTCTTTTGCATTTAAGATGTAACACCCCTTACCCATCTACAGTATATCCGAGTAAGATATGTCACACAGTGTACCGGAACACTCTATTTTATCTCAATCATTTTTTATTCTTCCTTAATTTATTTTTATCATTGTTTTGAATATAATTTGTGAAATATAATTCATTTAAGTCATTTATTGAAATTATAATTTATTTGAGGTTCCGAAAATTTTATAGAAAATCCGCAGTGATCTGCTAAAAATGGAGAAAACAGTTCTTCGGAACCTGTGAAAAACACTTTCAATATTTTCAATCAATCCCAAACTCCATTTCATCAACAAAATCTCAATATGTTTTTCAAAAACATTTCCATTTCTCAATCATTTATCTCATATGGTAATCATGTAAAAGTCATAAATAAATATTCACTTTTTGTAACACCCCTATGTTCGGTAGTGCATTCTACTGTTCCGGTGACTAGTGTTGTCCGGACAGCTAGGATGCCTAGAACTACACTTCGATATGAGTGAAGAGATATAAAATAATGAAATACAAGAAAAGTAAATACAAGAAAAACAAAGGAAAAATAATAGCAAAGAAATGTAACCAAGTTAAGCGAGCCGAGAACCCTAGCGATGGGTGATCACTTAGGAAGTCACGGCGTGGACCGTTGACTAGCTACGGACGCGGGAACCCTAAAAAATATTTTTAAGACTTAAAGAGACATCAATTTAAGTATAAATACCATTAGAAATATTAAAGAAAAATTAATTAATTAGTATAAAGAAAAGTGAGAAATCGAAAAACGGACAAAACCCGGTGTTACCGGAAAATCAGGAATGCAACCCGAACAGGGGCATTGTGATCATTTGACACCCCGAGTTGTCTTTTGACCTAAATGTCCATTAAAAATAAATGATATTACACGTTAGAAATGTCATGAAAAATTAAATGGTGGTACATTATGTAAATAGTGAAGGAAATGAGATAAATGTGCAAATTAGGAAAATTGGAATATTTAATCATTAAGTTAAAGTGAGTGCTCCACTAACTCAAGTTTTGGGACACTTAATTAAGTCATTTTGGACAGAAATTCAGTCCATCTTCTTCCTCCCAAATGACCAGCCGTGAGCCTCCACTGAAGAACCTCCATGGCCATCCATGGCCAAGCTCCATGCATGCTTGAAGTAAGCCAATTTCTTCCTAAGTTCCTTCATCAAAGTTAGTCTACACCACTTGGGCAGTAGATAGGCAGCAAGAAATTTAAGTTTTGGTGAGGTTTTGAAGAATTTCAAAAGTGGTAAGTATGTATTTTTTATGCTTGCTTCATTAAAGTTTGTGTGGATGTTATGGGTACTTGAATTGTGGAAAGAATTTTGAGGTTTGATGTTTAAAGGGATAGCTGTATTTTTGGCAGCCATGGAAACTCTTTAAAGACAATTTATTTTTGTTTGTAAATGGTGGATCAAAGTATTGATTAAATGTTTATGTGTGTAGGAAATCATTTGAGTGATGTATACTTAGTATATGTGAATGTGTATTGAAATTTGAATGCTTGGAAATTAAGGGAATGTAATGCATGAAATGGCAGCCTGGCTTGGTGAACCATAAGGATGTTATTTCATGTTTTGTTTATGGAATATTAATGTTGAATTGCAGTAGTTGTTAAGGCAGCTTGGGTATATGTATGATGGTGTAAGGTTGGACATGTAAATGAGCATGAATAGGTGAATAAATTGTTGTAATTGAGTTGGCAAATTCTGCACTTTATGGTGTATGTTGAATGTAATTGTAAGCTGCCAAAATGACCTATAATGTGTTGTGAATTATGTTTAGGTCATGGTACAACCAGAATTGACTTGAATGTTAAGTTTGGTAAGTGTTAAAAGTGATGCTTGTTGTGTATGAAAGAAATGCAATAAGGCAGTTTGTGTTTTAGGCCTAGAACTTTAAGTGTGTGGCTCCAATCGGTATGAGACCAATTGGAGGTGAAACTAGGCACAAAATTTGCCAACTTTCATGAAGGAAGCTTGCTAAAATTCTGCTTGCAAGGTAGCTTGAAAAATGACCAAATCCGGATTAAGTGCAATTGAGGCTTGAAAATTGACCATTTGGGCAGCAGTTAGTGTTTAGGCCATAACTCATTCAAAACAGGTCCAATTGACCTGAAATTTGACCATGAATAGTTAAGACCTATATTTACAAGTCTTATGAAGACACCAAAGCCCAGAAATGACCATAAGCAAGTCAAATAGCTTGCACAAGTTCGGGTCCAAAAACTGGCCGAACCTAAAATGACCTAAAGTGACCAATTTTGATGCAATTTGACCAGCAATAGTAAAATGACCATAACTTGGTCTACATAACTCAGAATGACCTGAAATTTTTCCCCGCGTTCCATAAGACATAGATCTACAAGTTTTTAGTTTTGAATGAAACCCGAAAACTGAGGGAGCTAGGTCTTCCGGCTAGGTCAAACTAGTATCCCGGAATCCAGCAAATTGCAAGAAAATGCAATATACACGGAAATGAACTTGGTAACATGTACCAACCCTAAAAGACTATCGAATGTGAAATGTTAGTAACATTAAAACCTAAATTACCTAGAATACACCGAGGGTCAACATATTAGGTTGATTAAGCAAATACTAGCATTCAGTGAATTACTTATCAAACATTATCGTTAGAGACAGTTTAATTAAGTACTGAAACACTTCAAATTGTGTTTCTCAGTTAGCAAAGACTCAGGGAAAGGGAAGGAAACACTGAGTCAAGGCCGAGAGACGATTATCGAGGTTTGTGCACTGTGATTTATTTCTTTTGAATTTTTCAATTGAAATAAATTATGACTATTTGTATATTATTGTTTTCAATTATGGAAATGTGTTTGAATGGATACTTATTGCTTGAAAAGCATTGTAAATAGTTTGAAACTATGGAAAAATTGATTTAGTGTGATTTGTGAAAATTTGAAGTTAATTGTGGATTGTGTTGCCATTTTGTGAATGAATTTATGACTTTAGAAATTTATTAGATTCTCACGAATCATTTGAATAAAATGTTTGGAATTGATTTTGTGTTCACACTTAGCATGACAGTATCATATCATTCCTTCTCCATTTATGGGGTTGTGATCGTTTATTTTCCTTCTTCATTTATGGAGTCGTGATCGTTTATTTTTCTCCCTCTCTGGTTTACCAGTTGAGGTGATCGGATGAGTACTCATTATATAGCTAGCTCCCTTCCTCATTGATTTAGATTAGTGGGGTTGTGATTGCTTTGTCATGGTGTACAACGCGGCATTGATCGAAAATTTTGTGTCATGGCTTAAGTTATGTATGAATTGGCAACACTGTGTTCGTAAATTATTTGACTAAATTGTGTTATTATGAGCTTTGATAATTTGTGAAATGGAGTTTAAATTCTTATTGACATTCACTGTCTTTTGAATTTAACTACGTTTTGATTTCTGAGATTTATTGTGATATTGTGTTAAATTCTTTATGACATTCATTGTCTTGAATTTAACTATGGTTTTACGTATCTATCATTTATATGATTTATGAACTGTGATTTAAAGTTGTATTTGGTTAATGTTGTGCACCACTGAGACATTGTCTCAGCGATAGCTTTTCATTCTTTATCGTAGGTAGGCAGACAGACAGTATGAACTAAATTTGCTAGTACATCCAGCGAGAGATTATCGGGTATAATGAGTATACCACATTTTGCATTTTGTACTGTAATGTATGACCACTGTATGTACATAGTGTTCTTAGTTTTGAGCAGTTGTAAATTCAACTTGTACATTGAAGTTGTAAAATAATTATGAGTTATTTTGGCTTGTAAAAATTGTATTATATTTCTTGTATCTCAGTCTTTGAAAAATCACTGTGGATTTGAGTTGAGAAATATGTTGTGTTGAGAAATATGTTGGAGTTGAGATTTGGAAATATATTGAAGTGCTTTTTACAGGTTTTCTAAAGAACTGTTTTTTCCAAAATACAGATGGCACTCTGCCAAAATTTTTACAGAAATTCCAAATAATTTAAATGTGTTAGTTCTATCACTTCAGTTCGAAAGGGTTTTTAACACCTGTAAATAGTGCTCACCACTGTAAAAGAAGTAAGAAAAGTTTTAAAATCCCTAGTAGTATATTTAATGGGTTATCAGTAGACAAAGTTGGTAATTCATTAGGTATACTACGGGATCATGTTATGCCTTACAGAGGGGTAGGGTGTGACATGTTTAAGTGGTATCAGAGCAAAGTTTTTAAAATTTTGTTTTCACCTATAATTTGAATATTCTTTCTTCATAGTACAACTGCTCAATATCATTGTTTGATACATACAGTACATTACATTATAAATATGCACTAACGGGAGGAAATCTCCTTGTGTTAATTGTTCGGGAGGTCTAAGATCCTCGAACTGACTATGGAAGAGGGTGATCATTCAGTCGATCAATCGATAGAGGCTGAGGTACAAGTTGAGGCCCCTACTCCACAAAGTGTCGAAGGCCTGACTATACTAGTTTTACCGGTACAAATTACTGCACAAATGGCCCAGCAAATGGCCACTTTCTTTCAACAAATGGCTGATACTCTGTCAGCTCAAGCTCAAGTACAGGCCTAACCCCCATAAGGGCAACATGAAATAGAGAAGAGGGAGAAACCTATGGGTCAGAGCTCAAGCAGTAATTTGAGAAAGAGAAAAGAATTTGAGGAGCCCCGAGCTCAGGGATATAACAGAGGTGGATCATCAAGGCAGAGACCACCAAGGTCCAGTCGTCGAACAACTAGAGGTTCCTACCCTTCCTGCCAATGTCAAACTTGTGGAAGATATCATGGTGGGATATGCCATAAGGCTATTGGAGCCTGTTATAACTGTGGAGGCACAGGACACTTTGCTAAGGACTACACCAGTAGTCACAGAGTTGGACCACCTCCTACTACTGCAGAAGGGTAAGTTCAGAGCCCTGTCACCAGAGGTTCACAACCACCCAGCAGAGGTAGAGACAGGGGTAGAGGTAACCCAGCAGGCAGCCAAGGCACTGTGAAACAATCAGAGTAAGACAGTGCTCTGGTTAGAGTCTACGCAATGAGACAGAGGGAAGAAGTCGTGACATCTGATGTTGTGGCTGGTACCTTCTCAACTTTTAATCAAGATGTGTTTGTGTTATTTGATCCGAGTTCTACTTATTCTTATGTGAGTGCTAGCATTATTGATTGCATTGCTGTTCCATATATACAAAAATGGACTTTGAGGTGCTAGTAACAAGTCCACTAAGACAGGAGGTCAGGGTTAATAAAATGTATAGGGATTGTCCTTTGGTGATCCAAGGACACACTTTTATGTCTGATTTCACTGAAATGCCCTTCAGAGATTATGATATCATCTTGGGCATGGATTGGTTAGCCAAGCATTACGCCATGATTGACTGTAGATTGAAGACAGTCACTTTTGGTCTCCCTCAGTACAGTGATGTGGTAATACATGGGGAGAGGCAGCTATTGCCATCAAACATCATTTCGGCTGCACTAGCTAGAAAAATGATCAGAAAGGGGTGTGAAGCATACTTGGCACATGTGGTAGACACCCAAGTGGGGAGTCTAGCATTGAAAGACATCCCTACAGTACATGACTTTCAAGATGTGTTTCCTGATGAATTGCCAGGATTATCTCCGGGAAGAGAAGTGCAGTTTGAAATTAATGTTATGCCTAGTGTGGATCCAATCTCCATAACACCTATAGAATGGCACCAGTAGAGTTGAAGGAGTTGAAAGTACAATTGCAAGAACTACTCGAAAAGGGCTTCATCCGCCCTAGTGTGTCACCATGGAGAGCGCTAGTATTGTTTGTTAAGAAGAAGAATGGCACTCTTCATTTATGTATTGTTTAACCTGGAGTCTGAATACTTTTATGTTAGTGTTAGAATTATATGTTCTATTGTTATTCCTTTACAGGGGAATAAATTTCGATGCATTAGTGATTAGTCCTTTAAGATAAGGATTGTGATAATAAGTGAAATTAGTTTTGGAAGAGTTTATCGGTGAAAAGTATTTTCTGACACACCATAAATTATAAAGCTAATTGGCGAGCCTACTTAATGTAAGGCAAGAGGATGTAAAAGTAAGATGCAGAAATGGAATTACTCTAGATGAGGGAAAGGATGTTACTGTTAGTAATTACTAATGGATATTGTAATCAGAATAAGTTTCGGATATCAGTTAATTCTAAAAGGATAAAAGATAGGAAAGTTTGATCTATTGGGATGTATCATAGTAACAATGCAATGTTCTTGATGTTTATACTGTAAGCTGCAAATTACAGTACTAACTTGAGATTATTGTGTAGAGCTACGTACTACCCGATAGTACACCTAGATGAGAATAGTTGCCAACGGCATCTGTTTTGGTATAATTATGCTAGGACAAAATTTAATTGTTAGGAATAAGTTTGGAAATCCTACTTAGGGATCTAAAACTCAAAAGTTAGAATATCGAAAGGTTATAGTTAAGTACAAAAGGAAGTAAGTTATAGAATATTGACAGATACAAAGAGTTATGGAAGTAAAAATTCGAACAGTTGGTTCAGATATAACAAAGAAGTGTTACGAATGTGAGGAAGACTATGGACTAGAATGGTCAGAGGACCAATGACTAGATAAATGATTCTAACATGACCTCAAGGGTCATTCAAGAAGGAACATGAACCGAAATATTAGACAGCACAATAGTAAGAGGAGATTGGTTTTATCCAAACAAATTAAACGTTATATTAGATTGTTAAAAGTCTTATACAAATTTGAGGAAAAGAAGATTATACGATCGTATAGAAAGGAGAAAATAAATGTATGACTATTGTAAGATGGCTATTGGGTAAAATTTCGTGGACGAAATTTATTTAAGGGGGGGGGGGGTGGGGGAGAATTGTAACACCCCTATGTTCGGTAGTGCGTTCTACTGTTTCGGTGACTAGTGTTGTCCGGACAGCTATGATGCCTAGAACAACACTTCGATATGAGTGAGGAGATATAAAATAATGAAATACAAGAAAAGTAAATACAAGAAAAACAAAGGAAAAATAATAGCAAAGAAATGTAACCAAGTTAAGCGAGCCGAGAACCCTAGCGATGGGTGACCGTACCAGGAAGTCACGGCGTGGACCGTTGACTAGCCATGGACCATGGGGAACCCTGGAAAATATTTTTAAGACTTAAAGAGACATCAATTTAAGTATAAATTCCATTAGAAATATTAAAGAAAAATTAATTAATTAGTACAAAGAAAAGTGAGAAATCAAAAAATGGATAAAACCTGGTGTTACCGGAAAATCAGGAATGCAACCCGAACAGGGGCATTGTGATCATTTGACACCCCGAGTTATCTTTTGACCTAAATGTCCATTAAAAATAAATGATGTTACATGTTAGAAATGTCATGAAAAATTAAATGGTGGTACATTATGTAAATAGTGAAGGAAATGAGATAAATGTGCAAATTAGGAAAATTGGAATATTTAATCATTAAGTTAAAGCGAGTGCTCCACTAACTCAAGTTTTGGGACACTTAATTAAGTCATTTTGGACAGAAATTGAGTCCATCTTCTTCCTCCCAAATGACCATCCGTGAGCCTCCATTGAAGAACCTCCATGGCCATCCATGGCCAAGCTCCATGCATGCTTGAAGTAAGCTAATTTCTTCCTAAGTTCCTTCATCAAAGTTAGTCTACACCACTTGGGCAGTAGATAGGCAGCAAGAAATTTAAGTTTTGGTGAGATTTTGAAGAATTTCAAAAGTGCTAAGTATGTATTTTTGATGCTTGCTTCATTAAAGTTTGTGTGGATGTTATGGGTACTTGAATTGTGGAAAGAATTTTGAGGTTTGATGTTTAAAGGGAGAGCTGTATTTTTGGTAGCAATGGAAACTCTTTAAAGACAGTTTATTTTTGCTTGTAAATGGTGGATCAAAGTATTGATTAAATGTTTATGTGTGTAGGAAATCATTTGGGTGATGTATACTTAGTATATGTGAATGTGTATTGAAATTTGAATGCTTGGAAATTAAGGGAATGTAATGCATGAAATGGAAGCCTGGCTTGGTGAACCATAAGGATGTTATTTCATGTTTTGTTTATGGAATATTAATGTTGAATTGTAGTAGTTGTTAAGGCAGCTTGGGTATATGTATGATGGTGTAAGGTTAGACATGTAAAAGAGCATGAATAGGTGATTAAATTGTTGTAATTGAGTTGACAAATTCTACACTTTATGGTGTATGTTGAATGTAATTGTAAGCTGCCAAAATGACCTATAATGTGTTGTGAATTATGTTTAGGTCATGGTACAGCTAGAATTAGCTTGAATGTTAAGTTTGGTAAGTGTTAAAAGTGATGCTTGATATGTATGAAAGAAATGCAATAAGGCAGTTTGTGTTTTAGGACTAGAACTTTAAGTGTGTGGCTCCAATTGGTATGAGACCAATTGGAGGTGAAATTAGGCACAAAATGTGCCAACTTTCATGAAGGAAGCTTGCCAAAATTCTGCTTGCAAGGTAGCTTGAAAAATGACCAAATCCGGATTAAGTGCAATTGAGGCCTGAAAATTGACTATTTGGGCAGCAGTTAGTGTTTAGGCCATAACTCACTCAAAACAGGTCCAATTGACCTAAAATTTTGACCATGAATAGTTAAGACCTATATCTACAAGTCTTATGAAGACACCAAAGTCCAAAAATGACCATAAGCAAGTCAAACAGCTTGCACAAGTTCGGGTCCAAAAACTGGCCGAACCTAAAGTGACCAATTTTGAAGCAATTTGACCAGCAATAGTAAAATAACCATAACTTGGTCTACATAACTCAGAATGACCTGAAATTTTTCCCTGCGTTCCATAAGACATAGATTTACAAGTTTTTAGTTTTGATTGAAACCCGAAAACTGAGGGAGCTAGGTCATCTGGCTAGGTCAAACTAGTATCCCGGAATCCAGCAAATTGCAAGAAAATGCAGTATACACGGAAATAAACTTGGTAACATGTACCAACACTAAAAGACTATCGAATGTGACATGTTAGTAACATTAAAACCTAAATTACCTAGAATGCACCGAGGGTCGACATATTAGGTTGATTAAGCAAATACTAGCATTCAGTGAATTACTTATCAAACATTATCGTTAGAGACAGTTTAATTAAGTACTGAAACACTTCAAATTGTGTTTCTCAGTTAGCAAAGACTCAGGGAAAGGGATGGAAACACTGAGTCAAGGCCAGGAGACAGTTATCAGAGGTTTGTGCACAACAATTATTTCTTTTGAATTTTTCAATTGAAATAAATTATGACTATTTGTATATTATTATTTTTAATTATGAAAATGTGTTAGAATTGATACTTATTGCTTGAAAAGCATTGTAAATAGTTTGAAACTGTGGAAAAATTGATTTAATGTGATTTGTGAAAATTTGAAGTTAATTATGAATTGTGTTGTCATTTTGTGAATGAATTTATGGCTTTAGAAATTTATTGGATTCTCACGAATCATTTGAATAAAATGTTTGGAATTGATTTTGTGTTCACACTTAGCATGACAGTATCATATCATTCCTTCTCCATTTATGGGGTTGTGATCGTTTATTTTCCTTCTCCATTTATGGAGTCGTGATCGTTTATTTTTCTCCCTCTCCGGTTTACCAGTTGAGGTGATCGGATGAGTACTCATTATATAGCTAGCTCCCTTCCTCATTGATTTCGATTAGTGGGGTTGTGATTGCTTTGTCATGGTGTACAACGCGGTATTGATCGGAAATTTTGTGTCATGGCTTAAGTTGTGTATGAATTGGCAACACTGTGTTCGTAAATTATTTGACTAAATTGTGTTATTATGAGCTTTGATAATTTGTGAAATGGAGTTTAAATTCTTATTGACATTCACTGTCTTTTGAATTTAACTACGTTTTGATTACTAAGATTTATTGTGATATTGTGTTAAATTCTTTATGACATTTATTGTCTTGAATTTAACTATGGTTTTACGTATCTATCATTTATATGATTTATGAAATGTGATGTAAAGTTGTATTTGGTTAATGTTGTGCACTATTGAGACATTGTCTCAGCGATAGCTTTTCATTGTTGTCGCAGGTAGACAGACGGACAGGGCAGCAGACTAGGCTACTAGTACATCCAGCGAGAGATTATCGGGTATAATGAGTATACCACATTTTGCATTTTGTACTGTAATGTATGACCACTGTATGTACCTAGTGTTCTTGGTTTTGAGCAGTTGTAAATTCAACTTGTACATTGAAGTTGTAAAATAATTATGAGTTATTTTGGCTTGTAAAAATTGTATTATATTTCTTGTATCTCAGTCTTTGAAAAATCACTGTGGATTTGAGTTGAGAAATATGTTGGAGTTGAGATTTGGAAATATATTGAAGTGCTTTTTACAGGTTTTCTGAAGAATTGTTTTATCCAAAAAACAGATGGCACTCTACCAAAATTTTTACAGAAATTTCAAATAATTTAAATGTGTTAGTTTTATCACTTCAGTTCAAAAGGGTTTTTAACACCTGTAAATAGTGCTCACCACTGTAAAAGAAGTAAGAAAAGTTTTAAAATCCCTAGTAGTGTATTTAATGGGTTATCAGTAGACGAAGTTGGTAATTCATTAGGTATACTACGGGATCATGTTATGCCTTACAGAGGGGTAGGGTGTGACACTTTTTCATTCATAAACACAAATTCCACTATTTACATTAACATCAAAATACATTACATAAGTCTCAACTACACAAGAGAAAATAAAAGTTAGTTACAAAATACCAAAATGAAACTTAGTGTCCTACCAATGCACTGAAGATGGTGAGGTGACACGGACACTATGCAGAGCTGTAGGAGGTCACACCCAGTTTGTGGTTTACTGGGCTCTCGGTCCGTATCTCCAGAACCTACGCGTGGCAAAAGTAACGCGCTAAGCAATAATGCTTAGTGGTGCCAATAATAAAATAAAAAAATAACAGAAAATAAATATGCAGTGAATGTATTGATGTCTCACTGCAAATAAAATTTCGATGAGTATTTGTAGTCGTACTTATTTCGTACTGGTTATATTCATTATTTCATTAAATTTATCCACTTTCATTTTTGGTGGCCCAAGTAACCTATATTGGACGACTGGACAGGATAAACGGGTAAACTGGCACTGGGTATCAAGTACCTCGGGCCATCACACCATCGGTCACATATGTGTCTCCCGGTGTGCAGTAATGTACTAATCATGTAATAACATTAGGCACAAGGCCAAGTATCAACATAATGTCAGAATGGCTAAAAGCCATGAAATCACAGAATGGCATAATGCCATATGCAGTACTGCTAACTGAACCCTATTGGCATGCCAAGCTATCCAAACCATTCTTGTTAGGTATACTAGGGCATTTTACACTTTTGAATTTTACAATTTTTGAATTTCAAGTTTTGGTGTTACTATTCACTTCATTAGTCAACCAAAATATTAACTTTTGCATAGATAATAGGTACATTGGTTTTAATACTCCCAACATACCACATTTTGCATTCAAAATTTGTTGGTATTGGTTGCCAATACCATTTCTAAGCTTAAAGTTAATTGAGCAGAATTTTCAGTTTTCATACCTTATTTTTACTATTTTATTAGTCATTTTTGCAGTGGGAATTTGGCAAAATGATCAACATGAAAGTTGTTCCTTATTTTCTCTAGTTGAATTTTCTTTTTGAATCACTCCATTTGGAGTTTTTTTATCTCAAGTTATGGTCCAAAAACCACAACTGGCCGGATTGGAATTTTTCTGGACTAACCATATCTACAGTGTAGTGGATAGTGACTGCAACTCACTTGTTGGATAGGTTCTGGTCATAATTTGGGTTAGATTTCTTCATGAAAGTTGTTAGTCTATATCTCAGCTTGTTGCTGGAAAAATTTCAGGTCAATTGGACCATTCTACACTGAGTAATGGCCAAATGAATAATCACTGTTTATTTGGTCATTCTGCAGAAAGAGACTGCAGGTCACCCAGATTGGGGCAAGCTTTTGGTCTACTTGGTTTGGTTTTATGGGCATGGTTTCTTCACAAAAGTTGTGCCATTATGTGTCTAGTTTCATTTCCAATTGGCCCTGCACCAATTGAACCTCTACAATTCAAGTTATGGCTGCCCAAACCTGCTGGACTCATGTCCAATTCTGCAGGTCACCAAGGGCAGCCACACTAAACCCAAACTCCACCACTCAACACACTTCATTTTTGGTTTAAACAGAACTAAATGGTCACTAATTGACCATTAAAACTCACTTTAACCATTACATGATCAAAATCTCCATTTTATACCCAAACCCTAACCCATTCCATCTCAATTTATGCATTCACTTACCTTTCACCATTCTAAACAATAGGTTAGTGTTATGGGCAGCCACAATATCAAATTTATTCAAGGAAAATAATCAAAACCCTACCCTTCATATAACTACTGAAAATGGAGGTTTACATAATCATCAATTTCATTTAAGTTTCTCTCATTTTCTATCTTAATTTTTGTCCCTAAACATGCCTTTCAAAAAGAAAGCAAGGATTGGTCACTAACCTCTTTGGAACTAAGTTTGGCTCTTGCAAAACTTCAGTTTTTCTTCAAAATTTTGCTTCCCAAAGCTTCCTCAAGGTGTGGGGTGAATTTTTTGTGAAGACAACTAGGGCTTTTATGGTGTGGAAGCTAGGGAAAATCAAGCTTGAAAAAGCTTGTTCATGGAGGTTAGGGAAGGAATGGTTTACGACAAGGAAATGAAGAAGGGAGAGAATTCTGAATTTTCTTCCATTTCTAGCCCATTAACTCTATTTTAAATAAAGTTATGCCATGTGTCCATATGGGATAGGTTGAGAGAACTTTAATGACATCATTATGATGTCATAATGTCATTTTCTTTCCTTTTCTTTCCATTTCTTGTCTAATTAATTTCAATTAAATTTTTAACAACATTTATTCATCTTTCATGTTATATAAATTATTTATTTAACTGGACAAGTTGGCCAAAAATCATCTCTGAAAACGAAATGACCAAAATGCCCTCTGTTTGGCTTAACGGGCCAAAATTGTCTGTACCGATTGAAAAATTTATCTAAGTATTTTCTTGGCATTCTAATGCCATAGGAACCTCAATGACCCTTCTCTGGAGTCCCAAAAATTATTTTATGAATTTTCCCCCAGGTCTAGGGTCCTAGTTGCGAGAACCGCAACTTCCTACTAGGTTACCCATCGCTTGGGCACCGGCTCATTTAACTTGGTTGTATTTTGTTTCTAAAATTTTTCCTAAATTTTTCTTATTAATATTTGAGTTAATTATGGTTCCTCACTTTAGTTTAAATATTTTTCCAGACGTTCTAGCTTTCCGGACCGACACCGATCACCGGAACAGTAGAATGTACGGAATTGCTACAGGGAAGGTGTTACAACTCTTCCCCTCTAATTTAATTTCATCCTTGAAATTTACCTGATGCAAACAGTTGAGGGAACTGTTGCCTCATCGTCTCTTCACTTTCCCAAGTTGCCTCCTTGGTGTTGTGGTGCCTCCAAAGCACTTTCACCAGTGGAATCTGCTTATTTCTCAACTCTTTCACTTCCCGAGCCAAGATTCGTATGGGTTCTTCTTCATATGTCAAATTCGGTTGTACTTCAATTTCTTCCATGGAGATGACATGTGAAGGATCTGAGTGGTATCTTCTTAGCATAGACACGTGGAACACATTGTGGATCTTGTCTAGCTCTGGTGCTAAAGCTAGCCTATAGGCCACTAGACCCACACGTTCAATGACTTCATATGGGCCAATGAACCTAGGGCTTAACTTACCTTTTCTTCCAAACCTTAGTACCTTCTTCCACGGTGACACCTTGAGGAACACTTTATCGCGAACTGCATATTCTATTTCTTTTCTCTTTAAGTCAGCATAGGATTTCTGTCTGTCTGAGGCAACCTTAAAATTGGCTTTGATTAGTTTTACCTTCTCCTCAGTCTGTTTCACAAGGTCTGGTCCTACCAGTTTATCTTCGCCCAATTCAGTCCAGCACACTGGAGTTCTACATTTCCTCCCATACAGTGCTTCATATGGGGCCATTTGGATACTAGCTTGGTAGCTATTGTTGTATGCAAATTCTGCCAGTGGAAGGTATCTATCCCAACTTCCCTCAAACTCAATGACACAACTCCTCAACATATCCTCAAGGACCTAACATATATTTCACATTATTATTACCATTTCAGTTCAATATGTGTATTAGTTTAATTGGTTTCAATTGCTTACCTGGATTACTCTTTCTGATTGCCCATCCGTCTGACGATGGAAAGCTGTGCTGAAGTGGAGTTGTGTACCCAAGGACTCATGCAACTTCTTCTAGAATCTCGATGTAAACCTTGGGTCTCAATCAGATATGATGGAAAGTGGAATTCCATGAAGTCTAACTATCTCACTAATATACAATTCTGCTAACTTCTCCAGTGAGTAGTCAGTCCTAACTGGCAGAAAGTGTGCTAACTTTGTCAATCTATCTACTATCACCCATACTGCATCATGCTTCTTTTGGGTGAGAGGTAGACCACTTACAAAATCCATGGTGACTCGATCCCATTTCCATTCAGGTATGCGTATAGGCTGTAGCAAACCCGATGGAACTTGATGTTCTGCCTTAACTTGCTAACATGTCAAGCATTTAGTCACATAGTCAACTATGTCCTTCTTCATACCAGGCCACCAATACTGAAGCTTCAGATCATGATACATTTTTGTACTTCCTAGGTGCATAGCAGATACACTGGTGTGTGCCTCTTTTAGAATACTGGCCCTTAATTCCCCATCATCTGGTACACACAGTCTTCCTTTGTAGTATAGACACCCATCTGTTTTCACTTCATAGTCAGTTTCTTTCCCTTCTAGGATTTTTCTCATAATAGCCTTTAGCTTGTCATCTACCTTCTGCCAATCTAAAATCTGCTGTAACAGGTTTGGCCTCACTTGCAACTCAGTCGAAATAGCTCCATCTCGAACCAAAGATAGACTGGCATTCAATGATCTCAAAGCTGTGATGGATTTTCTACTCAAAGCATCAGCAACTACATTTGCCTTCCTAGGATGGTAGTCAATTACACAATCATAGTCCTTCAGGAACTCAATCCATCTCCTCTGTCTAAGGTTGAGCTCCTTCTGGGTTTGCAAGTATTTCAGGCTTTTGTGGTCTGTGTAAATGTAGCACTTTTCACCATACAAGTAATGCCTCCATATCTTCAGTGCGAAGATAATTGCTGCAAGTTCTAAATCATGGGTAGGGTAATTCTGTTCATGTGGCCTTAGCTTCCTGAAAGCATAAGCGACCACCTTCCCCTCTTGCATCAATACACATCCTAACCCATTATGAGAGGCATCACTGTAGACCACAAAGTCCTTTCCCGACACTGGCTATGTTAACACTGGTGCCTCTATCAACATAGCCTTTAACTTCTCAAAACTAGTCTGACACTTGTCATTCTAGTCAAATCTGACATTCTTATGTAACAACTTGGTCATTGGAGCAGCTATTAAGGAAAATCCCTTCACAAATCTCTTGTAATACCCAGCTAGCCCCAAGAAGCTTTTGACCTCAGTTGTATTTTTGGGAGGCTTCCATTCCATCACTGCTTTTATTTTGTTGGGATCCACCCTAATCCCATCAGCTGACACTATGCGTCCAAGGAATGTAATCTCATTCAACTAGAAGTCACACTTGGACAACTTAGCACACAGCTTCTTTTCTCTTAGGGTTTGCAGAACAATCCTCAAATGTTCATCATGTTCTTCCCTGGTCTTGGAATACACCAAAATATCATCAATAAAGACTACTATGAACTGATCTAGGAATGGATGGAAGATACGGTTCATAAGATCCATGAGTGCCGCTGGTGCATTTGTTAGGCTAAAGGGCATCACTAGGAACTCATAATGCCCATACTGGTTCATGAATGCAGTCTTTGGCACATCTGCATCCTTCACCCTCAACTGATGATACCCCGATCTAAGATCAATTTTTGAAAATACTCTTGCTCCCTTCAATTGATCAAACAGATCATCAATTCTAGGCAATGGATACTTATTCTTCACTGTCACTTTATTCAACTGCCGGTAATCAATGCATAACCTCAAAGTCCCATCCTTCTTTTTCACAAACAGCACTGGAGCTCCCCATGGTGACACACTGGGGCGTATGAATCCCTTATCCAATAACTCCTATAACTAGATTTTTAGTTCCTTCAATTCTGTGGGTGCCATCCTATAAGGAGCAATAGAGATTGTTGCTGTACCCGGCAGTGTCTCAATAGCAAATTCAACTTCCCTTTCTGGTGGCAAACCAGGCAATTCTTCAAGGAACACATCTGGGAAGTCTTTTACTGTGGGTATGTCACCTGGATGCAGCCACTTGCCTAGTATCCACCACATGTGCTAGGTAGGCTTCACAGCCTTTTCTCATCAGTTTTCTTGCAACTGTGGCTAAGATGACATTAGACAAGAAATTTGTCCTTTCCCCTATAACTGTAATCTCATTACCCTCAGGAGTTCTCAAAGAAATCCTCTTCAATTTACAATTAACCATTGCCTGATGACGTGACAACCAGTCCATTCCCAAAATCACGTCAAACTCATGGAAAGGCAACTCAATCAAGTCTGCCAAGAATTCATACCCCTGAATCCTTAACGGGCAACCCTTGCACATTTTGTTCACCACTACACTGTAGCCCAATGGATTAGTGACCAGAATGTCTTGGTCACTTTCCCCTACTAGTATCCCCCTTTCTATAGGTAGGTTGATGCAGATGTATGAATGAGTGGATCCTGGATCCACCAATGCATGCGCAGATGTATTGTAGAGGGAGAACGTACCCCTGATGATGTCCGGGGCATCTTGCTCCTCCTGAGCTCTCATGGCATAGGCTCTGGCAGGTGGTCTGCCCTCAAGCCTCTCTGTTGGTTCAGATGCAGGCCTCTGTGATGGTCTCACTGCCTCAGATTTGCCAAATTTCCTACCCCTTTATGGTGCAGGAGCAGGTCTGTCTGCCTGTGTTGGAGCAGCTGTAGTAGTTCTGCGTGGACAGTTCCTTAGCTGATGCTCTATCGACCCACACCTTAAGTAGGCACCAGTCACTCTCCAACACTCCCCCTTATGCCATTTTAGACAATGTGGACATGCAGAAGATGCTGGGGCTGGTCCCCTAAACCCCATCCCTGGAGAGCTGCCCACTGATGGTGTGGACTGACCTATCCTAGGGGTGAACTGTGGCCTGGGCCCCTAAGACTGACTCTGACCTTGTGGTTGACCTGAACTCTGTGCAGGTGGACCTTTGAACTTCTTCCCAGGTGCAGGAGATGAACTAGACTGACTCGGGCCCCTCTTCTGCTGTCTCTCTCTTCTGGTCTGCTCACTTATTCTAACCTTTTCAACTTTTATTGCAGCTTCCACTAACTTGGTGAAGTCGGTGATTCACAAGGCAGTAATCATGATCTTTATGTTATCATTTAATCCCTCTTCAAATCTCTTACACCTTTCGGCCTCATTAGGGACTATCTCCCTTCCGTAGCGGCTCAATCTGACAAATTCCTTTTCATACTCAGCTACTGTCAACTGTCTCTGCCTCAGGTTAATGAACTCTCTTATTCTCTCTTCCAGGTATACATTACCCACATATTTCTTCTTGAATTCTGAGAGGAAGAAGTCCCAAGTTATTACTTCTGGTTGCACTTCACTAGACACCGTATCCCACCATTCATATGCATCATCTTGCAGCAGAGATATGGCAGCTTCTAGATTTTGTTCAGGAGTACAGTGGAGTTATTTTAAAACTCTGCTTGTTCTGTTCAACCAATTTTTGGCTGCAATAGTATCATCTTCTCTCTTGCCAAAGACGTCCACTCCTCCAAATTTTTTCAATCTTTTCAGGTGTGATTTTGGTTGTGGAGGTGGTGGTGGTGGTGGCATTACCCCAGCTATTTGTTTGAAGAATTCGGCCATTTGCTGGAACACGACCTGTGGAGGCTGAGCAGGCTCTGAAGGAGTAGGTTCTCCCCTACCCCTAGTCTCAGTTGGTGCAGGTGGAGCTTGACTCTCCACTTCCTCCTCAACTGCCCTCTGAGATGTGGGGTCCATATCCTATTCAAAATAACAAAGACAAATAGATCTGCATTAGTGTCACCTCGACTCTTACAAATGCAATGCATGGTATGGACTCGATCTAGGCCCATAAATGCCTAAACCGTGCTCTGATACCACTAACGTGACACCCCTTACCCATCTACAGTATATCTGAGTAAGATATGTCACATAGTGTACCGGAACACTCTATTTTATCTCAATCATTTTTTATTCCTCCTTAATTTATTTTTATCATAGTTGTGAATATAATTTGTGAAATATAATTTATTTAAGTCATTTATTGAAATTATAATTTATTTGAGGTTCCGAAAATTTTATAGAAAATTCGGCAGAGTACCGGCTAAAAATGTAGAAAACAGTTCTTCAGAACCTGTGAAAAACACTTCCAATATTTTCAATCAATCCCAAACTCCATTTCATCAATAAAATCTCAAAATGTTTTTCAACAACATTTCCATTTCTCAATCATTTATCTCATATGATAATCATGTAAAAGTCATAAATAAATATTCACTTTTTTATTCATAAACACAAATTGCACTATTTACATTAACATCAAAATACATTACATAAGTCTCAATTATACAAGAGAAAATAAAAGTTAGTTACAAAATACCAAAATGAAACGTAGTGTCCTACCAATGCACTGAAGATGGAGAGGTGACACGGACACTATGCAGAGCTGCAGGAGGTCTCACCCAGTTTGTGGTCTACTGGGCTCTCAGTCATTATCTCCAGAACCTACGCGTGGAAAAACCAACGCGCTAAGCAATAATGCTTAGTGGTGCCAATAATAAAATAAAAAGAAATAACAGAAAATAAATATGCAGTGAATGTATTGATGTCTCATTGCAAATAAATTTTCGATGAGTATTTGTAGTCGTACTTCTTTTGTACTGGTTATATTCATTATTTCATTAAAATTATCCACTTTCATTTTTCGTTGCCCAAGTAACCTATATTGGACGACTGGACAGGATAAACGAGTAAACTGGCACTGGGTATCAAGTACCTCGGGCCGTCACACCATCGGTCACATATGTGTCTCCTGGTGTGCAACAGAACAACTAATAAGCTGTAATAACATTAGGCACAAGGCCAAGTATCAACATAATGTCAGAATGGCTAAAATCCATGAAATCACAGAATGGCATAATGCCATGTTCAGTACTGCTAACTGAACTCTATTGGCATGCCAAGCTATCCAGACCAATCTTGTTAGGTATACTAGGGCATTTTACACTTTTGAGTTTTACAATTTTTGAATTTCAAGTTTTGGTGTTACTATTCACTTCATTAGTCAACCAAAATGTTGACTTTTGCATAGACAATAGGTACATTAGTTTTAATACTCCCAACATACCACATTTTGCATTCAAAATTTGTTGGTATTGGTTGCCAATACCATTTCTAAGCTTAAAGTTAATTGAGCAGAATTTTCAGTTTTCATACCTTATTTTTACTGTTCCATTAGTCATTTTTGCAGTGGGAATTTGGCAAAATGATCAACATGAAAGTTGTTCCTTATTTTGTCTAGTTGAATTTTCTTTTTTGAATCACTCCATTTGGAGTTTTTTAGCTCAATTTATGGTCCAAAAACCACAACTGGCCGGATTGGAATTTTTCTGGACTGACCATATCTACAGTGCAGTGAATAGTGACTGTAACTCACTTGTTGGATAGGTTCTGGTCATAATTTGGGTCAGGTTTCTTCATGAAAGTTATTGGTCTATATCTCAACTTGTTGTTGGTAAAATTTCAGGTCAATTGGACCATTCTACATTGAGTTATGGCCAAATGAACAATCACTGTTCATTTGGTCATTCTACAGAAACAGACTGTAGGTCACCCGGATTGGGGCAAGCTTTTGATCCACTTGGTTTGGTTTTATGGGCATGGTTTCTTCACAAAAGTTGTGCCATTATGTGTCTAGTTTCATTTCCAATTGGCCTTGCACCAATTGAACCTCTACAATTCAAGTTATGGCTACCCAAACCTGCTGGACTCATGTCCAATTCTGCAGGTCACCTAGGGCAGCCACACTAAACCCAAGCTCCACCACTCAACACACTTCATTTTTGGTTTAAACAGAACTAAATGGTCACTAATTGACCATTAAAACTCACTTCAACCATTACATGATCAAAGTCTCCATTTTATACCCAAACCCTAACCCATTCCATCTCAATTCATGCATTCACTTACCTTTCACCATTCTAAACAATAGGTTAGTGTTATGGGCAGCTACAATATCAAATTTATTCAAGGAAAATAATCAAAACCCTACCCTTCATATAGCTACTGAAAATGGAGGTTTACATAATCATCAATTTCATTTAAGTTTCTCTCATTTTCTAGCTTAATTTTTGTCCCTAAACATGCCTTTCAAAAAGAAAGCAAGGATTGGTCACTAACCTCTTTGGAACTAAGTTTGGCTCTTGCAAAACTTCAGTTTTTCTTCAAAATTTTGCTGCCCAAAGCTTCCTCAAGGTGTGGGGTGAATTTTTTGTGAAGACAACTAGGGCTTTTATGGTGTGGAAGCTAGGGAAAATCAAGCTTGAAAAAGCTTGTTCATAGAGGTTAGGGAAGGAATGGTTTACGGCAAGGAAATGAAGAAGGGAAAGAATTCTGATTTTTCTTCC
This sequence comes from Hevea brasiliensis, assembly GCF_030052815.1. Taxonomy (NCBI): domain Eukaryota; kingdom Viridiplantae; phylum Streptophyta; class Magnoliopsida; order Malpighiales; family Euphorbiaceae; genus Hevea; species Hevea brasiliensis. The sequence goes on from NC_079501.1 coordinate 43,509,961, forward strand.
ATTTCCAGCCCATTAACTCTATTTTAAATAAAGTTATGCCATGTGTCCATATGGGATAGGTTGAGAGAACTTTAATGACATCATTATGATGTCATAATGTCATTTTCTTTCCTTTTATTTCCATTTCTTGTCTAATTAATTTCAATTAAATTTTTAACAACATGTATTCATATTTCATGCTATATAAATTATTTATTTAACTGGACAAGTTGGCCAAAAATCATCTCTGAAAAGGAAATGACCAAAATGCCCTCCGTTTGGCTTAACGGGCCAAAATTATCTGTACCGATTGAAAATTTTTTCTAAGTATTTTCTTGGCATTCTAATGCCTTAGGAACCTCAATGACCCTTCTCTGGAGTCCCAAAAATTATTTTATAAATTTTTCCCCAGGTCTAGGGCTCCTAGTTGCGAGAACCGCAACTTCCTACTAGGTTACCCATCAATTGGGCACCGGCTCATTTAACTTGGTTGTATTTTATTTCTAAAATTTTTTCTAAATTTTTCTTATTAATATTTGAGTTAATTATGGTTCCTCACTTTAGTTTAAATATTTTTCTAGACGTTCTAGCTGTCCGGACCGACACCGATCACCGGAACAGTATAATGTACGGAATTGCTACAGGGAGGGTGTTACATAAGAAATTTGGGTGTTGCCATCTTTATGTGGATATTATGATGAATTTAAATGTGTTTATTGGTTTATAAATGTGATTGTTGAGTAGGAAATTTTTGGAAATTGTTTTTAAACCACAGTTAGCATGACAGTCCCTTTCGGAACTCCCTAGTAGTAACGGCTACTTGGGGTTGATAATTGATATTGATTATGTCTCCCATTAATAACGGTTAGTGAGTTAAGACTATATGAGTACTCATTAGCTAGCTAGCCCTTCCCTCATTAATAATGGTTAGTGAGGTTGAGATTGCTTTGTCATGGAGTACAACACTGCACTGATCGTGAAATTTTGTGTCATGGCCTAAACTGTGTGTTGATGTTGGCAACACTAATGCTTTGTGAATTGTGATTTATGAAGCGTGATTTCTCTTTTGAAATATTATTCCAACAAATGGCTCTTATGGACTTAGAACTATTGTAAAGTTTTCATGCTTAAGAAAAATGTGATTTATTATGCTTTGACAAATTGTGTTTTACCTTAAGTTTTAAAGTTATTAGTTGTGCACCACTGAGTGATATACTCAGCGATAGCTTCTTTATGCTGTCGCAGGTAAGGAAAAGGAGAAGGCTGCTGAGTGAGAGACTTGGAAGTAGCATTTTGGTATTGATTGTGGGTATTTACATTAGTTATACCCTTGTGAATCCTTTGGATGTATTTTGTACCTATATGTATGGATGTACATACATCGAGTAGTTTGTATTAAAAAGTACTGCATTACTAAAGTATTTTGAGTTTGTAACTATTTGTATTTTATTTTGAGACTTATAAAAATATAACTTTTGCAATATTTAGTCTATCATTATTTCCAATGAATGTTTACATGGAATTTAACTATTCTCGTGCAGTTTTCCACAAAAGAATTGATAAGATAAAAAGCTATGATTTGTTTTAAAATCCTTTATAACATAACTAATGGGTATCAGTAGGTGGAGTTCGGTAATTCATTAGGTATGCTACAGAGACATGTTATGCTTTACCAGGGATAAGGTGTGACATGTTTTAGTGGTATCAGAGCTTTAGTTTTTATACAAGTTTCAAAATTGCATGTTTGAAAAATTTTGATAAGTACAACTACTCAACTATCATTAATTGTTACATATAGTGCATTACATCATAAATATGGACTAATGGAGGGAAATCTCCTTGTGTTGGTTGTCCAGGGAGTAGAATTCTTTGTGATTCAGTATGGAAGAGGCGGATCACACAGTAGAGCAATCAGTAGCAACTGAGGTACAGGGGGAGGCCCTAGCTCCTCAAAATGCCAGTGGTTCAGCTATACCCGTCCCACTCATGCAGTTTCCTGCTCAGTTTGCTTGGCAGATGGCTGCACTATTTTAGCAAATGGCTGGCAATATACCAGTCCAAGCTCCTATACAAGCACCTCCAGTGCAACCACCATCCCCAGCCAGACAATATGACAAGTTAATGAAGTATGGGGCAACAGAGTTCAAGGGTATAGTGGACCCATTGGAGGCTGAGCAATGGTTAGAACGGATGGAGAGAGTATTCAAGAAACTGCACTGCACCAATGATTTGAAGTTTGAATACTCAGTCTCTCTACTGCATGGAGATGCATATGAGTAGTGGAAGACCATTCCTCATAGTTTGGTTAGGCCCCCTATGTTGACATGGGATGACTTTCTCAGAGAATTTAGACAGAAGTATGTTCCCGAGACATATATAGATATGAAGCTACAGAAGTTTCTCAGTTTGAAGTAAGGGAGCAGGACTGTAGCTGAGTATGAGAGAGACTTTTGCCGCCTCAGCCACTATGCTGGAAGCCTGCTCACTACCAGTAGAGACAGATGCAAATGGTTTGAGGCTGGTTTGAGAATTAGTTTGAGATTGCAAGTGGTTGGGTTTCTACATGACAACTTCCCTAGGTTGATATCACAGGCCCTTGAATTGGAAAGGATATAACTGGAAGGGGCATCTGAAAAGGTAACCACTGAAAAAGAGAAGAGCAGTAAGCCTACAGGTCAGAGTCTAAGTAACAATCCGGGTAAGAGGAAGAGTTTTGGAGGACCAAGTAACAGAGGATCTAGTAGGGGAAGATTCTCAGGGCAGAGGCCACCTAGATTCGGACATCAGTCATCTAGAGATTCCTTTCCTACTCGTACTTGTGAAACCTGTGGCAGGAATCATGGAGGAGTGTGTTATAAGGCCATAGGAGCCTGTTATAACTGTGGTGGAAGTGGGCATTTTGCTAGAGATTGCACTAGTGCTCGCAGGTCTGGGCCGCCTACCACTACTGAGGGATCTGTTCAAGGTTCTGCTTCCAGAGGACAACAGACAGCTAGTAGAGGCCGAGGCAGGGGTAGAGGTAACACTTCTGGCAGCTAGGTAACACTTCTGGCAGCTAGGGCACAGCAAGCCAACCAGAGCAGAGTGGTGCATCAGCCAGGGTGTACAACATGTGCCAGAGGGATGAAGCTGAGACATCAGATGTTGTGGCTGGTACTTTCTCCATCTTTGGTAGAGATGTATATGTGCTGTTTGACCCTGGTTCTACACATTCTTATGCTAGTGCCAGTATTGCATGTTCTGTTGCCGTTCCTTGCTTGAAAATGGATTATGATGTGCTAGTGACTAGTCCCTTAGAGTAAGAGGTTAGGGTGAACAAATTGTATAAGGATTATCCTTTGGTGATCCAAGGACATACATTCCTGTCAGACTTAATTGACATGCCCTTCCAAGATTATGATATCATCTTGGGCATGGATTGGTTAGCCAGGCATCACGCTATGATCGACTGTAGACTGAAGACAGTCACTTTTGGTCTTCCCAAGTATGCAGACATAGTGATACACTGGGAGAGGCAGTTATTGCCATCCAACATCATTTCAGCTGCACTTGCTAGAAAGATGATTAGAAAGGGATGTGAAGCTTATCTAGCTCATGTGATAGACACCCAGGTGGGGAGTCCAGATCTTAAAGATATTCCTACGGTATGGGGTTTTTCGGATGTCTTTCTGGAAGAATTACTAGAATTGCCTCCAGAAAGAGAGGTACAGTTTGAAATTGAGACTATGCCTGGTGTGGAGCTAATATCCATCACTCCTTATAGGATGGCACCTGTTGAGTTGAAAGAGTTGAAGGTGCAATTGCAGGAATTATTAGATAAGAGTTTCATCTGCCCTAGCGTGTCACTTTGGGGAGCACTAATATTATTTGTGAAGAAGAAGGATGGTTGTCACACCCTACCCCTCTGTAAGGCATAACATGATCCCATAGTATACCTAATGAATTACCAACTCCGTCTACTGATAACCCATTAAATACACTACAAGGGATTTTAAAAACTTTTCTTACTTCTTTTACAGTGGTGAGCACTATTTACAGGTGTTAAAGACTTTTGTGAACTGAGTGAAATAACTAACTCATTTGGTTTATTTGGAATTTCTGTAAAAATTTTGGCAGAGTGCCATCTGTATTTTGGATAAAACAGTTCTTGAAAAGCACTTCAATAATTTTCCAAATCTCAACTCCAATACATTTCTCAACACAACAATTTATCAACTCAATTCCATAGAAATTTTTCAAAGTCTGAGATAAGGAAATATAATACAGCTTTTACAAGTCAAAATAGCTCATAATTATTTTACAACTTCAAGGTACAATTTGAATTTACAACTGCTCAAAACCAAAAACAAAATGTACATACAGTGTCATACATTACAGTACAAAATGCAAAATATTGGTATACTCATTATACCAGGTAATCCCTCGCTGGATGTACTAGCAGCCTAGTCTGCTGCCCTATCCGTCTCTCTACCTGCGACAGCAATAAAAAGCTATCGCTGAGACAATGTCTCAGTGGTGCACAACATTAACCAAATACAATTTAAATCACAATTCATAAGTCATGTAAATAGTGGATACTTAAAACCATAGTTAAATTCAAGACAATAAATGTCAACAAGAATTTAAACTCCATTTGTCAATATCACAAAAATTTTCCATAAGTCAGATCATGTTTGAATTCAAAAGACAGCATATGTCAATGAGGGTTTAAATCCATTTCACAATCTCATAATACACATCAATAAATCACACACAGCTTAATCATGATCCATAGTTCAATTCGTCCCAAAAGCCAATGGCTAATGAGGTATTCAATTCATCCCAAAAGTCGATGACTAATGAGGAATAACATAGCTAGCTAGCAAAAATATGAGTACTCATCCAATTCGTCCTCAACAGGCACACACCTCAACACTTCAGCCAGAGAGGGAATTCAATTCGTCCCACTAGACAAGCTAATGAGGAATACAATCAATATACATGAACTCAGTGGATACAAACCAATTACAATGCTTTTCAATCAATAAGTATCCATCAATGTCATTCAAACAATTTTTCACAGTTTCAAACCATTCACAATATTTTTCAATCAATAAGTGCCCATCAAACACATTTTCACAATTTAAAACAATGATATACAAATAGTCAATATTTATTTCAATTGAAAATAATTCAAAAGAAACAGTTGTTGTACACAAACCTCTGATGACTGTCCCCCTGGTCTGGACTCAGTGTTTCCTTCCCTTTTACTGAGTCCTTGTTAACTGAGAAACACAATTTGAAGTGTTTCAGTGCTAAATTAAACTGTCTCTATTGATGGTGTTTGGTAAATAATGCACTGAACTCAATTATTCACTTAATCACCTAATATACCGACCCTCATTGCGTTTTAGGTAAATTAGGTTTTAATGTCGTTAATATGTCACATTCGATAGGGTTTTAGGTTTGGTACGTTTTACCAAAGTCATTTCCTTGTTTAGTGCATTTTAATGCAAATTGCTGGATTCCGAGACACTGGTTTGACCTAGCCGGACGATCTAGTTCCCTCAGTTTTCGGGTCTCGGTCAAAACTACAAACTTGTAGATCTAGGTCTTATGGACCGCGGTGCAAAATTTTAGGTCAATCCGAGTTAAGTAGACCAAGTTATGGTCATTACACTATTGCTGGTCAAATGGTATCAATTTAGGTCAATTTTAGGTCAATTTGGTCAACTCTGGTTCGGCCAGTTTTTGGACCTGAACTTGTGCAAGTTGTTTGACTTGCTTATGGTCATTTCTGGGCTTTAGTGTCTTCATAAGACTTGTAGGTATGGGTCTTAACTATTCTTGGTTAAAATTTCAGGTCAATTGGACCTGTTTTGAGTGAGTTATGGCCTAAACACTCACTGCTGCCCAATTGGTCATTTTTCAGGTCCTAATTGCACCTAATCCGAATTGGTCATTTTCTTAGGTCACCTTGCAAGCAGAATTTTGGTATGTTTTCTCAATGAAAGTTGGCACATTTTGTGCCTAGTTTCACCTCCAATTGGTTTCATACCACTTGAGGTTACACATTTAAACTTATTGGCTAAAATGTACACTGCCCTCTATATGCCTTTCAAACCCCAATTCAAACACACATTTATCTTGCTCTATCTTGCTCTACTTTAAATCCCCTTACCTAATTCTGATTTTATACCATTCCATATTCATTTATCACTTCTTACTATGGTCAATTTGGACAGAATACAAATATTCTCAATACATCAAATACAACCCTAAACCACAAAGTCCAAATTTAGCAATATATGTACATAAATACACCTAATCATTACATATAAATTTCCACTACTAATTTACATACACATTCATCAATTCTTCTATGTCAACATTCTGCCAACACTTCCATCAATACATACAATTATTCAAGGGTCCCCAAGCTGCCGAAAACCTTCTTCAACACCACATTGCCCTACAATTCATCAATTCTCATCCAAGTGCCAAAATCACCTTATACATATGAAGTAATTCACTAGGTTATTAAGTCATCATGATCAACAACAATTCTCATCAAATATATGCACAAATATCTCATCAAATACATGACTCCATGGCTGTCCAAAATGAACACAACAATAACTCTTCAAACTCAAAATTTTCCTTCACAAAACCAACACCCATAACATGTACACAAAACTTAACAAAACTATCTTCAAAAATATGAACTTACCTTATGTTTGGAGCTTGTTAAACCTTGCTTAAACTTCTCAAATTTAGTATCAAACTCTTCCTTGTGATGAGTAGACAAACTTTCATGAAGCCACTTAAGGGATTGGAGTTGAAAAAGGAGAGTTATGAGAGCTTGCATGAAAACGTTAATGGTGGATTCTTCACCTCTTCATTTCGGCTTGGATGGGAAAATGGGGAAGATGAAGTTGCTGCTGGAGATAGTGGACTTACATCAGCCCCATTTAGTGTTTAATTAATCCTATAGTGGTCCACTAACTAGGTTTAAATCATATAATAATCTAATTGTTCACTTAATCCCACATTAACCCATGATTTTAGCTATTTACTTTAGGTACCACCAAATTAATTTTTCATTTCATTTTCTAAGTGTAATATTATTTATTTTTAATGGACATTTAGGTCAAAAGACACTTCGGGATGTCAAATGACCATAATGCCCCTGTTCGGGTGGCATTCCCGATTTTTCGGTAACACCGTATTTTGTCTGTTTTTCGATTTCTCACTTTTCTTTGTACTAATTATTTAATTTTTCTTTAATCTTTCTAATGAGATTTATACTTCAATAAGGGTCTATTTATGTCCTAAAAATGTTTTCCAGGGTTCCCCGCAGTCCAGGGCTAGTCAACGGTCCACGCCGTGACTTCCCGGTGCGGTCACCCATCGCTAGGGTTCCCGGCTCGCTTAACTTGGTTACATTTCTTTGCTATTATTTTTTTCTTTGTTTTTCTTGTATTTTCTCTTTTTGTATTTCATTATTTTATGTCTCCTCACTCATATCGAAGTACGGTTCTAGGCATCCTAGCTGTCCGGACAGCACTGGTCACTGGAGCAGCAGAACGCACTACCGAACTTAGGGGTGTTACAATGGTACTCTCCGCCTATGCATAGACTACAGACAGTTGAGTAAGGTGACCATAAAGAATAGATATCCTCTACCATGGATTGATGATTTGTTTGATCAATTAAAGGATGCAACTGTATTCTCCAAAATTGACTTAAGATTGGGCTACTACCAATTAAGGGTGCAGGAGCAAAGTATTCCTAAAACTACCTTTAGGACTCGGTATGGCCACTATGAGTTCTTGGTAATGCCATTCGGGTTAACTAATGCTCCAGTTGCTTTTATGGGCCTTATAAACATTATCTTCAGGCCATATTTGGACCAATTTGTTATGGTGTTCATTTACGATATTTTGGTGTACTCAAAGAATGCAGAGGAACACGATAAACACTTGAGGATAGTGTTGCAGACTTTGAGAGAGAAGCAGTTGTATGCCAAACTATCGAAATGTGAATTTTGGCTAAAGGAGATTACATTTTTGGGGCATATTATATCTACAGAGGGTATCCAAGTGGATCCTAGCAAAGTAGAAGCCATTCTTAATTGGAAGCCACCTAGAAATGTCACGGAAGTTCGAAGTTTCCTTAGTTTAGCTGGTATTACCGAGGGTTTATGAAGGGATTCTCCATGCTAGCATCTCCACTGACCAAGCTACTTAGGAAGGATTTAAAATTTCATTGGACTGATAGGTGCCAGGAAAGTTTTGATGAGTTAAAGAGGCGTTTAACTGAAGCTCCAGTCTTAACCTTGCCCACCTTGGGTAAGGAGTATACCATATATAGTGATGCTCCTCATAACAGATTAGGCTATGTGTTGATGCAAGATAGAAATGTCATTGCCTATGCTTCACGCCAGCTTAAACCGTATGAGAGGAATTATCCCACGCATGACTTGGAGCTGGTAGCCATTGTCTTTACCTTGAAGATTTGGAAACATACTTATATGGGGAGAGATGTTATATATACACAGATCATAAAAGTTTGAAGTACTTGGGCACACAAAAGGAGTTAAATTTGACGCAGAGGAGATAGTTAGAGCTGATAAAAGATTATGATTGTTTGATAGACTATCAGCCTGCAAAAGCTAATGTTGTAGCTGATGCTTTAAGTCGCAAGACTATGGCTGGTTTGAGGGTTTCTCCATTGTCCATGGTGCATGAGTTAAGGGCATTGCATGCTAATTTAGAGATTAATGAAGATGGGCAGATGGTAGCTACTTGGCAAGTGAAGCCAATGTTGGCATAACAAATTAAAGCAGTTGCACAGAAGGATAATAAACATGTCAAGTTAATGGAAGAGGCTCAGGATGGCAAGAAACTAGAATTATCAGTAAATGATGAGGGTTTGTTATTATATAAGGGCAGAATGTGCATTCCTGAGAATGTTGAACTGAGGCAGACCATTTTAAAGGAAACACATGATTCACTTTTTGCAATGCACCCTGGTGGAACCAAAATGTACAGAAGTGTGAAAGAGCACTATTGGTGGTGAGGAATGAAGAAAGACATTGCAGAAAATGTTGCCAAATGCCTAACTTTTCAGCAAGTAAAGGCAGAACACCAAGTGCTTACAAGTTTGCTACAGTCGTTGCCAATTCCCGAGTGGAAATGGGAAAGAATCCATGTACACAAAAGAATCATGATGCAGTTTGGGTTATTGTTGATAGATTGACCAAGTCTGCACACTTTTTGCTAGTGAGGATGGATTACAGCCTGAAAAGATTGGCCAAAATGTACATTAATGATGTGGTGAGGTTACATGGAGTGCCAATGTCTATTGTGTCGGACAGAGACCCAAGGTTCACTTCTAGATTCTGGGGTAGTCTCCAAAAAGCCCTAGGAACTAGATTGAACTTCAGTACAGCATTCCATCCACAGGCAGACGGCTAATCTGAAAGGATCATTCAGATTTTGGAGGATATGCTTCGAGCCTGTGTGATTGAGTTTAAAGGGAGTTAGGACACACACTTGCCTTTAATTGAATTTGCCTACAATAACAGTTATCAGTCAAGCATCGGGATGCCTCCATACGAAGCACTTTATGGCAGAAAGTGTAGAACTCCCTTGTGTTGGGATGAAGTGGGCGAGAGGAAGTTGATTGGCCCAGAATTAGTGCAGTAGACGGAAGCGAAGGTTAAGCTCATTAGAGACAGACTCAAAGTTGCAATGGATAGACAGAAGTCCTACATTGACCTAAAGAGAAGAGATATTCAGTACAGTGTGGGTGATAAGGTGTTCCTGAAAGTTTCCCCATAGAAGAGGATCATGAGGTTTGGTAGAAAGGGGAAACTAAGTCCTCGATTCATTGGGCCATATAAGGTTCTAGAAAGAGTGGGTCCATTGGCATATAGACTTGCATTGCCTCCAGAGTTGGAAAAGATTCACAATGTCTTCCATGTCTCCATGTTAAGGAGGTACAGATCAGACCCCTCTCACATTTTGCCAGTAGAGGAGATCGAAGTAAATCCAGACCTGACATATGATGAAGAGCCCATAAAGATCTTGTCATATGAGGTAAAACAGCTGAGGAACAAGCAAATCCCTCTGGTGAAAGTGTTGTGGAACCATCATTCAGGCCAGGAGGCTACATGGGAGCATGAGGAGAATATGAGAAGCCAGCACCCACAGCTATTCAGAGAATGAAACAAGGTAAATTTCGAGGATGAAATTTATTTTTAAGGAGGGGAGAATTGTAACACCCTGAACCTTCGAGTTATGAATAGTACTATTTTAGGTCCGTGACTAATACTATTTAAAGATACCTTGAAGACCAAAAATAAAGAGAAAATTAATTGAGATAGACACAATAAAAATTCAAGTGACCCAAAAATACAAGGATTCACCAGGTATATTAAAAAAGAGGGATTATGACCGATAAGGAGCATTTGGGTCAATTCACCTCAAGAGTTGACTTTTGACCGAAATATCAATTAAATTGAATGAAATTATTGAATTGAATTATGGGGTAAAAATTGAAGAAAAATTCAAGTAAAAATATGTAAGGGAAAATTTAAGAAATGAAAACTTAAACTTTCATTTCTATTATGACAAAATTAAAATGAAAGACTTATGGGCTTTTGATAATTAAATTTAATTATTTAATTAAAAGGAAAATTTAAGTGTAAATGTAAAAAAAAAAAAAGGGAGAATAAAAATTTAAGTTTAATTATCCTTATGACACAATTAAATTTTTAATTGAAATAAACTAATTTTGAGAATTAATATATATAAAAGATAAGACAAATTAAAAAGCCATTTCTTTCATTTCTTTCCCATTTAGTTACCACCCACTCTCTCTCCTTCTCTCTTTCTTTCTTTCTTCTTCTTCCTTCTTCTTCCTTCTTTCTCCATTGACACCCATTCTCAAAACTCAATTCCTTGCTTTTCCTCCATGGGTTTTCCATCTAATTGGTAGAGAACATCAAATTAATATTTGATTTAGAGAATAAAAGCAAGGGGAAACAAGAGATTAGAAGAGGAACAAGATTTGGGAGAGATTGGAAGTGGAAAAAATCATCAAGTGAGGTAAGCTCTCTCTTTCATGCTTGATTTACCAAGTATGCTTTAAATCAAGTTTGGGTGTGATGAAATAACATGAGAAATTGAAAGGAAACATGCATGGAACCTAAACTAGGGTTTTGGTTAACTTAAGGAAAATTAGGGTTTTGATGTATTTTAGTTAAATTGATGATAAATCTAAGTTAAATTGAGGTAGTATGTAAGATTGGGAGTAGTAAGATTTCATGGGATTGCATAAATTGAATTATGGAAGATTAGGGTTCATGAGAAAATTGGGTTTTAGTGCTAGAGAGTGAAATTGGTGTGTGTAGTATTAAATTATGATCATTTGAGGTTTATTTAGTTTGAATTGACATTGGGTTGATGAATGGAAGTAGTAAAATGATAGGATTAGGAAAAATTGCAAACTTTATTATTTGAAAATTATGGGGTTTGTGTTAGGAAGTGCCATTGATGTGTCAATGCTAAATTATAGTCATTTTGGGTGAATTAAATATGAATTGAGATTAGTTAATGGAAGTAATTGAAGAAATGAAAAATTGAACTTAGGGCAAAATTTTTGCATACTAAATTCAGTGTGTTTGGAAGCCCATAACTTAAGCTACACAACTCCAATTGGTGTGAAACTAATTGGAAACGAAACTTAAGACATAGGGCTAGAATTTTTGTGAAGATACCCTGCCCCAAAATGACCTTAAGCTATCCGAAATGAGCCTTGAACTTAGAGACAAAATTCTAGAACCTGCAAAATTTAACCATATGAACAGTAAACTTTACATGGCCATAACTCTCTCTAGAAATCTTCGATGTAGGCGATTCTTGAACCTATGGAACCCTAAGACATAGTAGAACATTTCATATGAAGAACTTGAGGCCAAATTATGGATTTAACCCAATCAAAATGCTAAGTAAATTTGAATCACCGAATCTGCAGAAATCTGGAAATCTGTAGATTTACCATATGAATAGTAAACTTTGCATGGCCATAAGTCTCTCTATAAAACTCCGATTTAGGCGATTCTTGAACAGATGGAAACCTAAGACATAGTAGAACATTTCGTATGAAGAACATTATGTTAGTATTATGCCCTAGAGCATATCATTTAGTATGTATCTTGTATATGTTTTATTAATAAAAGGCATTTTCACTTTTCCATTTACATAATATATTTATGTATAATAGAAAAGGTCCATTGATATTTTGTTAGAAATTCTATTCTTATGTTGTTAAGAATATGAATGACAATATTTCTAGTACAAAGTATCATAAATAGGTTCACAATCGAGGATACTTCACAATACGGACATGACTTATCCAGAAAGATTGTATTCATGTTTGTTCCCAAGTTATTTATATGAGATATAAATAAGATGGAATGGTGAGTCTCATGCCATATGACAAACATGATAGGCACTTATACATGATAAGTAGGTCGAACCAATGACAATTATGACAAGCACATGGAGTTTACTCTTGTCAATGTATTGCCATAAATCATATCAGTGCATATAATCTTTAGACCTGAGATAGCACAGTTATCTGGTATATAGATAGTTTGAGTTTGATACTGCTTTCATACTTGTACTGTGTATATGGGCATGTGTTGGCTCCTACTAGTTATATATGGAGGTAGGTGTTGATCAAGATGGAATCTGTTCCTCTAAGTAAATAGGGATAAAATCCTATGTTCATTTAATTGTTCTTGATGTTTCAAGTTCCTGGTCAGGACAGATAGATTTAATCAGAAAAGAGTTTCTGATGAGAAAATCCTTTTAATCAAGAATTGGAATTAAAAGAGAACATAATATTCATAGCAAATAGGGTTTGACATAAACCATGACTCCAGCTTGAATTGGGATTTTGTAACAGAGAGATTCTAGTGCATGGTAACATATGATTATAGGTTCATTTAAGGTAAACCTTATTACTGATTGAGTGGCCATGGCATGCTATGCTAGGTGTTAACCATGGTCTATGAAGTACATAAAATGATTTAGAGAAATCATTTATGGTAAGAAAGAGTTATGATGATATTAAGAGTTGATATCATGTCTCATTGTCAATTAGTGATGAGCCTAGTAAGTCACACACATACACAAGTAATCACCAAATTAAATATGATTTAATTAATTAATTAAATAGTTTAATTGATTAATTAAATAGTTTTAGTTTGCAATTAGATTGTGTAGTCCCTAGCATGACTTGAAACCAAATCTAGGTTATTGGATGTATTGTATAAGTTAAATTTATATTTAAAGTGTTTAAATATGAATTTAATTAATGAGAAACTAATTAATAGAGATTAATTAATTAATTTATATTTGATATAAATTGATTAGAAGAAGAAAAATAATTATTTTAGGTTGAGAACTCAAAATTAAGACACAGGGGCATTTTGGTCATTTCACAGGGTGACATGTGGCACCATGAGATAGTGACACATGGCATTACACATAAGCTTGCCAAATGTCTTTTAATCATGTAAGATGATTAAAATTAAGATTAAATATAGGTTTGACACTTAGCACAATGTGATTGGGTCAATTAAACCTAGAGCCAATCAGAAGGTGACATGTGGCAAGGGTTTTAAGTGGTGACCTAGCTATATAAGTGTTGTTATGAAAAGAAAAATTATAACCAGCTGCTGCCTCCCTTTGTGCTGCCACCCTTGAGGCTCCCATTCTCTCTTCTTCTTCATCTCTCATCAATTCCAAGAGATTAGCAAACAATCTCTTGAATTAAAAATACTAGAAATTGTTTCTAGTGTCCTGTTTACATCTTTAATCTCTTAAAAGGAAAAACTTGATTTTCTAATTAATAGAAAAAGCTTTAGAAGCTGTTCAAGGGCTGCCATAGGTGATCTTGGTGTGGACAAGCTAGAGGGACAATGTCTGGTGTCCTAAAGACGCATCCCAAAGGTGCCAAACACACTGCAGTGCATCAAGAGGTTAGTGCACTTGTTCTTGATCTAATCTAGGGTTCTAAAATTAATATGATTAATTCTAAAATCTTGAATAGAAAATACAGATCCAAAAACATATTAAAAGAGTTTTAATATGTTATTTATCATTGAAATCAAATAGATAAAAATAAATCTTGCATGATGCATGTGATCCCAGGTGAAAATTTTTGAATTCAATGACATAAACTTGTATTTTTCATGCTTTCGCTCCTTCAGTTGGTATCCGAGCCACTATATTTGCCATTTAAATTGTTGATTATATGATTTCATTGTGTGTAATAATCATGAGACGATAGATCCATTGCTGGTTGGATAAAGAAGTGTGGCGGCAAGCTTGATCTCACAATCAATGGTGCGCCATCTTTGGGCTTAATGGGTGGCGCAAGGTTTGGTTTTAAATTATGCATTTGTTGTATGATCTAAGGCCTATCCTATGACTAATTAAAGTGTTTAATTAGTAGTTTTAATCACAAAATTAAATTTTGATTCAAATCAGAATTTTAAAAATTGTTTGAATGTGATTCAAATCTGAATTTTAGAAGTTGTTTGAATGTGATTCAAATCTGAATTTTTAAAATTGTTTGAATCATATTCAAATCTGAATTTTTAAAGTTGTTTGAATAATATTCAAATCTGAATTTTTAAAAATTGTTTGAATGTGATTCAAATCTGATTTTTAAAAATTGTTTGAATGATATTCAAATATGATTTTTAAAAGTAGTTTGAATGTGATTCAAATTTAAATTTTTAAAGTTGTTTGAATGTGATTTAAATCTGAATTTTTTGAATTTTTTTAAATGTGATTCAAATCTGAATTTTTAAATTTGTTTGAATCATATTCAAATCTGGATTTTTAAGTTGAATATGTGATATTTAGTTTAATTTAAGTATGTATATTTTATTTAATTATTAAATAGTGATATGCATGATGGATGATCATGGATTATAAAAGACCAATGTGATTGGATTTATTTCTTTTATGTTTCTTTGGAATTGTAAATTAATTAATTTATTTTAATCTATTTTTGGGCATGTATTATTAAGGTTATAATAATTTTGGGTTGTAATTTCATTTATTTAAGTTCTTGTAAATTCGCCTTGGTATGCCAAGGATTACTATGTAATTGGATTGCAAGAAGATCAAGAAGGTCAAGAGCATTGGTGGGACCAGTGGGAGGAATTCAAGATCAAGTGTTGATTATGTACTCCTTTAGCAACTCTTGTAAAATGAATGAATGAAATGCACCTAGGAATGCCCTGATTCAATTCTTGGTGCCTCAAAATTGAATCCCTTAGTAAGTCTATGATCATACCATATTTACTGTTTATCCATGAATGCATGAGATGTGTGGGAATGTATGCAAGTATTTGATATATGCATGCTAAATAGATAATGTGCAAAGTGAGACCTTAATAGTAATTAGGATGACCATAAAATCTTCCAAACAAATGATTAAGTTGGAAATGCTATAATTAAAGTAATTATAACATGGGCCCTCCATTAGGGCAATTATTTTAAGAAATTTTAAATAGTTGCATATGATGCAATTAATTTAAGAGATTTTCTTAAGAGTAATTGTTAAGCATGAGATGTTGTAAATATATAAATAGTTTAGTGGCCAATATTGGATGTACCTGAGGACATTAAAATTATTTGAATAACTACTGGCTCATTGGGATCAACTTAACTAATGCAAGATAAGTCAATAATGGATGTACCTGAGATTTTGAGCATTAAGGGCTAGGTAAAGGATTGAACCTCACATGAGATGTGATGGGCAAGGAGTTGCCCACTTATAGTTTATTGTAATTCCAATAATGGATGTACTTGAGGATGATCAATAGAATTATAAGAATTCAATCACCCACTAGAAATCCATCCAACTAGGATTTCCTTTTTCTACTTTGGAAGTGTAGGATTCACTAAGTTAGTGGGAGGACCAATTTGATTAAAAGACCATAATCATTTTGGTTATTTACATGATACATTTACTAATTAATCTAGTTATTTCTACAGTTAATTTTCTAATAATAATGAGCACACAGCAACCACTACCATCCAATATCCTTGCAAGCATACTTTATGGCAATAGGTTGACAGGACCTAATCTATCTGATTGGCTAAGAAATTTGAAACTTGTCCTGAACCTTGAACATATAAGATATGTTCTAGACTCAAATGTTCTTGGTCCCTTACCTCCAGAGGCCACATAAGAGGAACATGAAACTTTGGATAAGTGGAAGGACCATGATATGAGAGCTAAGCATTACATGCATACTTCAATGAGTAATGAGTTACAGAAGAAGCATGAGAACATGCAGAGTGCAAGTGAGATCCTCCTTCACCTACAAGATTTGTATGGTGAGCACAGCAGGAATGCTAGGTATGAGATATCTAGACAGCTATTCCGCATCAGGATGTCTAAGGGATAGAATGTTGGGGATCATGTCCACAAGATGATTCGGCTAATTGAGCAGCTGGAACATCTTGGCTTTAACATGGATTTCCAACTGCAGATGGATTTGATCCTTCAGTCCCTTCCTGAGTCTTTTGGCAATTTTGTGACAAATTTTCATATGACTAAATAGGAATGCACCTTGGCTGGTTTACTCAACATGCTAGTTATTGCCCAAAAGAATATGTCAGGTAATAAAGGAAAAAAGTGGTAGCTTTAATTGCATCTTCTTCGGCTGGAAAGCCCAACAAAAAAAAGGGCAATAAGAAAAAGAAAACTCAAGTTCCAAGATCTTCCAAGAAGATAACCAAACAGAAAAACAAAGATCAAAGCTGACAAAGGCAAAGGAAAGTGCTTCCATTGCCAATAGGAAAGTGTTTCCATTGCCAGTAGGAAAGTGTTTCCACTGCCAGAGTATAGCAATATAAAAGAATGCAATGCCATGATGAAAATCAGCTCAAGCTCAAAATATATTTGGCACTTAAGATTAGGTCATATTGCAGAAGATAGGATTGCAAAATTTGGAGAAAATGGAGATTTTATTCTCATTGGGCTCTGAGCCTACTCCAACTTGTTAATCCTACCTTCAGGGCAAAATGACTAGATCACTCTTTGTTAGATAAGGGCTAAGAGCTAAAAATATTTTGAAACTAATACATAGTGATGTATGTGGTCCATTTAAAGAAATGGCTAGAGGCGGTTTTTCATTATTTTATTACCTTTACTTATGATAAGTCAAGGTTTGGGTATTTGTATTTGATGAAATACAAACATGAATCCTTTTTGTCGCAAGGTGTTTTGCGGTCGCCTGAATGAGCCCTCACCGAAGTGGGAAAGAGTGAGGAGTTGCCACTTTAATTTTGAGGGAAATTAAAGAAAACTATTTATGAAGATAAATTGAAATGAAACCACTTTAAGGCAGAGGTTCTAGGTTCGGGGTCCGTAAACGGGTGGGGAAGGTGTTAGGCACCCCACCTCGTCCCTTAATAAGGGTAAGTAGATTTAACTTTGCATTAGTTAGGAGGGCTTGAATGGAAATGTTAATCCTTTTGACCAAAGGAATATTTGATTTTTCACTAAATTTGGATTACCCAGATACATAAGTAAATGAGACAACCTCAGTGAATTGACGTCGCATATCATTTTTGGTTTTGGGATTATTTTGCGTACAGGTTAAAATTTGGTGTGAGAATCGGATAAGAACTCTCCTCCGATCTCTTTTAAATATTTATTAAATTCTGAGTGGAGATCGGATGAGAACTCTCCTCCGATCTCTTTTAAGTATTTATTAAAATTTTAGCTCGAAGATCGGATAAGAACTCTCCTCCGATCTCTTTTTAAATGTTTATGGAAATTTTAGATCGAGAAATGGATAAGAACTCTCCTCCGATATCTTTTAAGTACTTATTAAAATTTTGAGCTGAGAATCGGATAAGAACTCTCCTCTGATCTCTTTTAAATTAACAGGAGCCTGAAAGGGACTTTTCCGATCTCCCAAATTTTAATTTCAGCTACATGTCATAAGAGCCTAAAGCTAAGGATTCTGGCATTCAAAGGTGCTGGGGATAAGGCTTCTTTTAACTAATTGATACCTTGTGACTAGACGGGGGATACTAGACTGAATTTACCGACCTCCCATGTGGTCACCTTACCAATACCTATTAATGCCCGATCTATTCTATTTAGTTATCCAAGGTTTGGTTTCATTTTGTCTTATGACGTCTTACCTAATGACTTATTGAATTTTCCTAGTGATTCGGCTTCACCATTTCCCTGTCTTATTATTTAGACCTTTTATCATTATAAAAGGACTTTTAAGTTGTCGTTACCTACATTTTGTTTAGTTACTTCTACGCTATTCGGGACCAGAACTCCTGTGCTGAGAAGTAATGAAGATTAATCAAAGAATAGACTGATTAACAAAGAAGTAAACTCGAGAATGATCGTCTCCGTGTTTAAAACATAGTATAAACGATATAGCACTCACCTGTAGGGAGTCGAATAAATGAAATACGTGAATAAAGAAGAACATTTGATAAAATAACGATATAGCACTCACCTGTAGGGAGTCGAATCTACTAAACTAACTATGGAATCACAGAATGTAACAGGACTGCAGGTTGATAGCTGGAGGACTAAGGTTCGCCTCGAAATGAAGGATTCTTTGTTAAAATGTAAACAGGTCAAAATAACCAAGCTTGAATGGAGTTGAGCTTGGACAATATGAATGGAAATAGAAGATAACAAAGACAGAAAGTGAGAGTGTCACAGGATAATGAACGGACTGAAAATGAAGAATTTCAGTATTCAAGAATCCCTTTGCAAGAAAACACTTCAGAAAACTGGTTTCCAAAGTTTTTCTTATGAAAGCTAAAATAGCAGAGTAACGAACTGAATTAAGTTTCAGAGTTCTTCCACTATGGTCACTGCCTTTTTTCTATTTTTTTTCGTCGTCCCTCGAACAGTTTTCATGCAGGTATTTATAGGAACCGGGTGGTTCCCCTGAAGGGTCAGGATCTATCTTGGGGGAGATGGAGGGTCAGGATTTCAAAGGACATGATCGGATGCTTGAGAATTAAAGCGAATCAAAATGAACGGCCGAGATCATCCTCAGGATACCTGTCTTTTTCTTCTTCTGATCTGACGGTCCAAAACTTTGTTGACCTGGGCGATCCGAGGGCTGGGAATAAAAGGCGCCGGTCTTGTCGTCTTCCTCTTTGATCCAAAGGCTCCGAACTTGTCCTTGCAAGTGAGACCAACGGTGGAGATTGGGATGTACAGGACTGTCATGACATACTCTGGCACCTGTCAGCATTATGGGCGATTCTCAGGCGTGCGGTGGAGATTTCGTCTGCGATGCTTTAACTACCTTGGCTCTGATTCTGACGACGGTTATTGGGATTTGTCTTATTCTCTTTGCCTTCCGATCTTCCCTCTTTCTGATCTCCTTTACACACTCCTTTTCCGATCTCTCATGCTGGTCTCCCATCTTTCGATCTCTATTATTCCGATCCTTTCCTTACTCAGGCCCGGTCCGGTCAAAGCATTAATTTCCCCTCGATTCCCGAAGTGTCCTCTTCATTTTCTGCTTAGCAATAAATGCCTAGTTTCTCCCTATATATACCCCTGACAGAAGAAAACTTCCCTCATTCGATTTTCCTCTCTTCCTTCTTACTTTCCAGTTCTAGCTGCTCTGGCAGAAGTTTCGGCCATGATTGTGGCTGTTGATCCCTTTCCGATGGACTTCTTTGTTCCTCGACTGAAAATTTATGATCCCGGTGATCGGATAATAGCGATAACCTTATCTGATGATGGTGAGAGAACTGAATCAATTAACCGATCTGGATTGCGGACCTCGATCGTGCCGATCTCGAGTCGTTCAACTGGCATAATCGGCGAACCGATTTTGGCCGAGCAAATTGCTGGTGTTCCGCCGACCCTTGACGGTTGCTCTTCCAAGTTTATTCGGCTTCTCACCATATTCGGTGTTCCGACAGCGGCTTTCCTCCACATTGGGTGTTAAACGGCGCCTCGGTTACGGTGGTGACACCCCTTTGGATCAGTCACAATGTGACATTCCGGTCCCCAGAGATCGCCCAAATGATGTATTTTGTTTTCAATGTAATCCGATCTCTAGAGATCACAGAAATGATGTAATCCAATTTTAGTGTAATCCGATCCCTAGAGATCGCCCAAATGATGTAATCCGATCTTTTGAAAATAAAGACTTTATTTTGTCGATTATCATCTTATTATTATTGCATTGATTATTTTCCGATCTCTAATTTGATTATCTGATCTGGTTCTTTACCTGAATAACACTTATCTGATCCGTAATTCGAAACACCTGGATCTACCGCTCTATAATTAACCGATCTTGGGAATATGCGTGAGACGTGTCAGAACAGCTGGCGAGTCCCGCTAACCGATGCAGTGCCTGGAACATCGTGAGCATTAAATGCTTGGACGAGTATAAATAGGGGCTGGGTTAGCCAGTTGCTCTCTTATTCCATTTTCAGTCTCTCACGAACAACCCCAAAATCCTCTCGTTTTCTCAAGTTCTTCCGACGCCGATCATATTCCGGTAAGGGCTTTGATCTTTCTTTTAGTTTAAATTCTTTATTTCCTTTGAAAATGAGCGGCGCCGAGGGTCAGAGAGAGACGAGCCCTCCTTCCATTCAGTTCTCGTGGTCGTCTGATGAAGTAGAGGTGGTCGGGCCAAGCGCACGACCAGAACCTCCTAGGGTCTCCGTTACAGCTCGGGGGCGGACCGCACCGTCGAGGCTTGTACCTTCTTCAGGGAGGGAGACTCTTCCTATGGACGAGCTGCCATCAATCTTGCAAGAAACCGATCTGCAATCGTTCAGCCAGGAGTACAATATTCGTCCTGATTCGTACGAACTTATCCGGTGTCACGGCGATCACCGAGTCGATCACTTCTTTGAAGAGAATGACATGGTTATGGTATACGAGGAACAGTTAAAGGCCGGTCTTCAGTTCCCTTTGGACGACTTCTTCAAAGAGGTCCTAAAATATCACCGAGTGTGCATTGCCCAAGTTCACCCTAACTCGTGGCGGATCTTAGTAGCCTTAGAGGCTGTCGAGCTAAGGGAATTAGACCTACGGCTAAGGTGTTCGCCGAACTGCACAGGCTAACTCGCTGAAAGGACGACGAGCACTGGTTCTTTCAGGCGAAGCCTCATTGTGGGCTCTTTACCGATCTGCCCTCCTCCCTTAAGAATTGGAAGAACCGCTTCTTCATTCTGAGGAGCAAAAATCCGAACTGCTTTGAGGGCTTCCCCCGTAGCTGGTGGCACCAGGGGCCCTTGATTCCGAAGCGTATTACCCTGAACAAGGAGGAAGGCCTAATAGTGATGGAACTGAAGAATCAGGCGGCCACTCAAAAGTTCTCCTATTTAGATGCGGTGACTGCCGAGCTGCATCATTGGACTATACAGCTGATCACCGGCCAAGATTGCGAGCTTCCGCTCTCTGACCTCGGCATCGGTACTTTCTACATCTCAGATCTCAGGACCTTAGCGATCTCATTGACCTCTTCTTTGAGCAGGTATGGCAGGTGGTGAGGGTTCCAAGAAGTGGAAGAAAGAAAGAGAGATTTCCCGGAAGGTAAAAGAGATGAAGCGTTCGGAACTGCTTCAAACACCCGGCCATGAACCTGGGGAGATACAAAGAGGCCCGCCTCGACCTTCGGGACTGCCGATCTCAGAAGCTGTCCGATCTCTTCCTCAGCGAGAAGAGCCGCCTCCACTTCCTCCAGTTACTCCAAGCGTTAGTAGTATGCCCTAGAGCATATCATTTAGTATGTATCTTGTATATATTTTTATTAATAAAAGGCATTTCCACTTTTTCGTTTACATAATATATTTATGTGTAATAGAAAAGGTCCATTGATATTTTGTTAGAAATATTATTCTTAAGTTGTTAAGAATATGAGTGACAATATTTGTAGCACAAAGTATCATAAATAGGTTCACAATCGAGGATACTTCATAATAAGGACATAACTTATCCAGAAAGATTGTATTCATGTTTGTTCCCAAGTTATTTATATGAGATATAAATAAGATGGAATGGTGAGTCTCATGCCATATGACAAACATGATAGGCACTTATAAATGATAAGTAGGTCGAACCAGTGACACTTATGACAAGCACATGGAGTTTACTCTTGTCAATGTTTTGTCATAAATCATATCGATGCATATAATCTTTAGACACGAGATAGCACGATTATCTTGTATATAGGTAGTTTGAGTTTGATCTGCTTTCATACTTGTACAGACTAAGGGTATATGGGCATGTGTTGGCTCCTACTAGTTATATATGGAGGTAGGTGTTGATCAAGATGGAATCTGTTCCTCTAAGTAAATAGAGATAAAATCCTATGTTCATTTAATTCTTCTTGATGTTTCAAGTTCCTAGCCAGGACAGATAGATTTATTCAGAAAAGAGTTTCTGATGAGAAAATCTTTTTAATCAAGAACTGGAATTAAAAGAGAACATAATATTCATAGCAAATGGAGTTTGACATAAACCATGACTCCAGCTTGAGTTGGGATTTTGTAACAGAGAGATTCTAGTGCATGGTAACATATGATTATAGGTTCATTTAAGGTAAACCTTATTACTAATTGGGTGGCCATGGCATGCTATGCTAGGTGTTAACCATGGTCTATGAGGTTCATAAATTGATTTAGAGAAATCATTTATGGTAAGAAAGAGTTCTGATGATATTAAGAGTTGATATCATGTCTCATTGCCAATTAGTGATGAGCCTAGTAAGTCACACACATACACAAGTAATCACCTATTTAAATATGATTTAATTAATTAATTAAAGAGTTTAATTGTGTCACACCCTACCCCTCTGTAAGGCATAACATGATCCCGTAGTATACCTAATAAATTACCAACTCCGTCTACTGATAACCCATTAAATATACTACAAGGGATTTTAAAAACTTTTCTTACTTCTTTTGCAGTGGTGAGCACTATTTACAGGTGTTAAAAACCTTTTTGATCTGAAGTGGTAGAACTAACACATTTGAATTATTTGGAATTTCTGTAAAAATTTTGGCAGAATGCCATCTGTATTTTAGATAAGACAGTTCTTCAGAAAACCTGTAAGAAGCACTTCAATTATTTTCCAAATCTCAACTCCAACATTTTTCTCAATACAACACATTTCTCACCTCAAATCCACAGTGATTTTTCAAAAGCTGAGATATAGGAAATATAATACAATTTTTACATGTCAAAATCACTCATAATTATTTTACAAGTCAAATGTACAATTTGGATTTACAACTGCTCAAAACCAACAACAAAATATACATACAGTGAATATACATTACAGTACAAAATGCAAAATATTGGTATACTCATTATACTGGTAATCCTCATTTGGATGTACTAGCGGCCTAGTCACGCCTGTCTCTCTCTCTACCTGCGACAGCAATAAAAAGCTATCGCTGAGACAATGTCTCAGTGGTGCACAACATTAACCAAATACAATTTTAAATCACAATTCATAAATCATATCAATAGTGGATACTTAAAACCATAGTTAAATTCAAGACAATGAATGTCATAAGGAATTTAAACTCCAATTCACAAATTATCAAAATTCATAATAACACAATTTAATCAAATAGTTTAAGAATACCGTATTGCCAATTCTTACACAATTTGATCAAATTACTGAATAACACAGTTTTTTCCAATCAATGACACAATTTGATCAAATAACTGAATAATACCATTTTGCAAATCAATAACACAATTCGATCAAATAACTGAATAATATCGTTTTGCAAATCAATAACACAATTCGATCAAATAACTGAATAATATCGTTTTGCAAATCAATAACACAATTCGATCAAATAACTGCAGAATACAGTGTTGCCAATCAATATCACAATTTAAGTCATGACACAAATTTTTCCATATATGCCGTGTTGTACACCACGACAAGACATGCTCACCCCAATAATCGAAATCAATGAGGGAGGAAGCTAGCTATCTAATGAGTACTCATCCATACTCACCTCAGACTGGAAAGTCAAAGAGGGAGGAACATAATCATACTCACCCCAGACTAATAAGTCAAAGAGGGAGGAATAATCACACTCACCCCATTAATGGAGGAGGAACATATTATAAGTGTCATGCCAATTGTGAGTCAAAACAATTCTCAAACATTTTATTCAAATGATCCGTAAGAATCCAATAAATTTCCAAAGTTATAATTTCATTCACAAAATGGCAACACAATTCGTAATTCACTTCAATTTCCACAAAAACCATTTATAGTGCTTTTCAATCAATAAGTATCCATCAAATACCATTCAAACAATTTTTCACAGTTTCAAACCATTCACAATGTTTTTCAATCAATAAGTGTCCACCAAACACATTTCCACAATTTAAAACAATGATATGCAAATAGTCAATATTTATTTCCATTGAAAAATTCAAGAGAAATAGTTGTTGTGCACAAACCTCTGATGACTGTCTCCTGGTCTTGACTCAGTATTTCTTTCCCTTTTGCTGAGTCCTTGTTAACTGAGAAACACAATTTGAAGTGTTTCAGTACCAAATTAAATTGTCTCTATTGATGGTGTTTGGTAAATAATGCACTGAACTCAATTATTCACTTAATCACCTAATATACCGACCCTCATTGCGTTTTAGGTAAATTAGGTTTTTGTGTCGTTAATATGTCACATTCGATAGGGTTTTAGGTTTGGTATGTTTTACCAAAGTCATTTCCTTGTTTAGTGCATTTTATTGCAAATTGCTGGATTCCGGGATACTAGTTTGACCTAGCCGGACGGCCTAGTTCCCTCGGTTTTCGGGTCTCGGTCGAAACTACAAACTTGTAGATCTAGGTCTTATTGCACGCGGGGCAAAATTTCAGGTCAATCCGAGTTAAGTAGACCAAGTTATGGTCATTATACTATTGCTGGTCAAATGGTACCAATTTAGGTCAATTTTAGGTCAATTTGGTCAACTCTGGTTCGGCCAGTTTTTGGACCCGAACTTGTGCAAGCTTTTTGACTTGCTTATGGTCATTTCTGGGCTTTGGTGTCTTCATAAGACTTGTAGGTATGGGTCTTAACTATTCTTGGTTAAAATTTCAGGTCAATTGGACCTGGTTTGAGTGAGTTATGGCCTAAACACTCACTGCTGCCCAATTGGTCATTTTTCAGGTCCTAATTGCACCTAATCCGAATTGGTCATTTTCTTAGGTCACCTTGCAAGCAGAATTTTGGTATGTTTTCTCAATGAAAGTTGGCACATTTTGTGCCTAGTTCCACCTCCAATTGGTCTCATACCAATTGAGGTTACACATTTAAACTTATTGGCTAAAATGTACACTGCCCTTAGTTACCTTGCTTAAACACACATCAATCACACACTTACCTTGCAATATGTTTACTTCCCTACCAAATCTGTTTTGGTACATTACCAAAAACATATTCCACTTTACATTAACATCACTTTGGGCAGATTACAATTATCCTCAACACACCAAATATAATTCTAATTTCCAAAGTCCAAATACCATTACACATACACATAAACATCACTAGTTTTTACATACTCTTTACACAACAAATTCACATACATATCCATCAATCCTTAATGCTACAATTCTGCCTATATCTTCATGAACACATACACTTATCCAAGAGTTTCAAGGCTGCCGAAAATCCTCCTCAATACCCAAGTGTCCTACAATTCATCAATTTCCATCCAAATGCAAAAATCACCATATATGTGTGAAATAATTTACTAGGATATTAAATCACCATAATCAACATCATTCCTCATCAAATATATGTACAATAAATTATTAAATACATGACTACATGGCTGTCCAAAAATGGATATCTCAATACTCTTCAAACTTAAAAATTTCCTTCACAAAACCAACACCCATAACATGTATACAAAGTTTATCAAAGAAATCTTCAAAAATGCTAACTTACCTTATGGTTGAAACTTGCCAAACCTTGATTAAACTTCTTAAAATTGGTATCAAACTCTTCCTTGTGCTGTGGGGACAAATTTTTATGAAGCTATCAAAGTGATTGGAGTTGAAATGGGAGAGTTAGGAGAGCTTGCATGAAAAACGTTAATGGAGGTTTCTTCACCTCTTCATTTCGGCAACTTTAAATCCAAATGAGAAAGATGAATTGCAGATGGTAAGATGAGTGTACACCTGCCCCATTATGTGTTTAATTAATCCCAAGTGGTCCACTCACACCATTTAACAATATAATAAGCTTAAATGTTTTATTTACACATTTTTCACTCCATTTTGGCTATTTGTATTAGGTACCCTCAATTTAATTTTTCATTTTATTTTCTAAGTGTAATATTATTTATTTTTAATGGACATTTAGGTCAAAAGACAATTCGGGATGTCAAATGACCATAATGCCCCTGTTCGGGTTGCATTCCTGATTTTTCGGTAACACCGGGTTTTGTCTGTTTTTCGATTTCTCACTTTTCTTTGTACTAATTATTTAATTTTTCTTTGATCTTTCTAATGATATTTATTCTTCAATAAGGGTCTATTTAAGTCCTAAAAATGTTTTCCAGGGTTCCCCGCAGTCCAGGGCTAGTCAACGGTCCACGCCGTGGCTTCCCGGTGCGGTCACCCATCGCTAGGGTTCTCGGCTCGCTTAACTTGGTTACATTTCTTTGCTATTATTTTTCCTTTGTTTTTCTTGTATTTTCTTTTCTTGTATTTCATTATTTTATGTCTCCTCACACATATCGAAGTGTAGTTCTAGGCATCCTAGCTGTCCGGATAACACTGGTCACTGGAGTAGTAGAACGCACTACTGAACTTAGGGGTGTTACAAATTGATTAATTAAATAGGTTTGGTTTGCAATTAGATTGCAAAGTCCCTAGCATGACTTGAAACCAAATCTAGATTATTGGATGTATAATATAAGTTAAATTTATATTTAAAGTGTTTAAATATGAATTTAATTAATGAGAAATTAATTAATAGAGATTAATTAATTAATTTATATTTGATATAAATTAATTAGAAGAAGAAAATAATTATTTTGGGTTAAGAACTCAAAATTAAGACACAGGGGCATTTTGGTCATTTTGCAGTGTGACACGTGGCACCATGAGATGGTGACACATGGCATAACACATAAGCTTGCCAAATGTTTTTTAATCATGTAAGATGATTAAAATCAAGATTAAATATAGGTTTGACACTTGGCACAATGTGATTGGGTCACTTAAACCTAGAGCTAATCAAAGGGTGACATGTGGCAAGGGTTTAATGTGTTAACCTAGATATTTAAGTGTTGTTATGAGAAAATAAAACACAACCAGCAGCCACACTCCTTTGTCACGCCACTTTGAGGGTTTTTATCTCTTCTTCTTCATCTCTTATCAATTCAAAGAGATTAGACATCAATCTCTTGAATTAAGAACACTAGGAATTGTTTCTAGTGTCCTGTTTACATCTTTAATCTCTTAAAAGGCAGAACTTGATTTTCTAATTAATAGAAAAAGCTTTGGCAGCTATTCAAGGGCTGCCATAGGTGTTCTTGGTGTGGACAAGCTAGAGGGACAACATCTGGTGTCCTGAAGACGAATCTCAAAGGCGCAGACACGCTGCAGTGCATCAAGAGGTTAGTGTAATCGTTTTTTATTTAATCTAGGGTTTTAAAATTAATCTGATTAATTTTAAAATCTTAAATGGCAAATATAGATTCAAAAACATATTAAAAGAGTTTTAATATGTTGTTTATCATTGAAATCAAATAGATAAAAAATAAATCTTGCATGATGCATGTGACCCTAGGTGAAAATTTTTGAATTCAATGGTATAAACTTGTGTTTTTCACGCTTCTGTTCCTTCAATTGGTATCAGAGCCACTATATTTGCCATTTAGATTGATGTTTATATGATTTAATTGTGTGTTTGATCATGAGATCAAGAGTTTATTGCTGGTTGCAAAGTCAAAGTGGCGGCACAAATGATGAACACCATGGTGTGCATGGTTGATGCATCACAATGGTGTGCAAAGGTAAATGGATGGTGAATGTGCAATTGTTGTATGATTTAAGATCCATTTTATGTCTAATTAAATTGTTTAATTAGAATTTTTATCACACAATTAAATTATGATTCAAATCAGAATTTTAAAAATTGTTTGAATGTGATTCAAATCTGAATTTTAAAAGTTGTTTGAATGTGATTCAAATCTGAATTTTTAAAGTTGTTTGAATCATATTTAAATCTGATTTTTTAAAATTGATTGAATAAAATTCAGATCTGATTTTTTAAAAAATATTTGAATGTGATTCAAATCTGATTTTTTAAAAAATGTTTGAATGTGATTCAAAACTGAATTTTTAAATTTGTTTGAATGAGATTCAAATCTGAATTTTTAAATTTATTTGAATCATATTCAAATCTGAATTTTTAAGTTGAATATGAGATATTCAATTTAATTTAAGTATGTATGTTTTATTTAATTGTTAAATAGTGATATGCATGATGGATGATCATGGACTATAAAAGACCAATGTCATTGGATTTATTTCTTTTATGTTTCTTTGGGATTGTAAATTAATTAATTTATTTTAATTTATTTTTGGCATGTATTATTAAGTTTGTAATAATTTTGGATTGTAATTTCATTTATTTAAGTTCTTATAAATTCGCCTTGGTATGCCAAGGATTACTATGTAATATTGGATTGTAAGAAGTTCAAGGAGGTCAAGAGCATTGGTGGGACCAGTGGGAGGAATTCAATATCAAGTGTTGATTATGTACTCCTTCAGCAACTCTTGTAAAATGAATGAATGAAATGCACCTAGGAATGCCCTGATTCAATTCTTGGTGGCTCAGAATTGAATCCCTTAGAAAGTCCATGATCATACCATATTTACTGTTTATCCATGAATGCATGAGATGTATGGGAATGTATGCAATTATATGATATATGCATGCTAAATGGATAATGTGCAAAGTGAGACCTTAATAGTAAATAGAATGACCATAAAATCTTCCAAACAAATGATTAAGTTGGAAATGCTATAATTAAAGTAATTATAACATAGGCCCTCCATTGGGGCAATTATTTTAAGAAATTTTAAATAGTTGCATAAGATGCAATTTATTTAAGAGATTTTCTTAAGAATAATTGTTAAGCATGAGATGTTGTAAATATGTAAATGGTTTAATGGCCAATATTGGATGTACCTGAGGACATTAAAATTATTTGCATAATTACTGGCTCAATGGGATCAACTTAACTAATGCAAGATAAGTCAATAATGGATGTACCTGAGATTTTGAGCATTAGGGGCTAGGTAAAGGATTGAACCTCACATGAGATGTGATGGGCAAAGAGTTGCTCACTTATAGTTTATTGTAATTCCAATAATAGATGTACCTGAGGATGATCAATAGAATTATAAGAATTCAATCACCCACTAGAAATCCAACCAACTAGGATTTCCGTTTTTTACTTTGGAAGTGTAGGATTCGCTAAGTTAGTGGGAGGACCAATTTGATTAAAAGACCATAATCATTTTGGTTAATTACATGATACATTTAATAATTAATCTGGTTATTTTTCTACAGTTAATTTTCTGATAAAAATGATCACAAAACAACCACCACCATCCAATATCCTTGCAAGCATACTTGATCACAATAGGTTGACAGGACCTAATCTGTCTGATTGGCTAAGAAATTTGAAACTTGTCCTAAACGTTGAACATATAGGATATGTTCTAGATTCAAATGTTCCTGGTCCCTTACCTCCAGAGGCCACACAAGAGGAACATGAAACTTTGGACAAGTGGAAGGAGCATGATATGAGAGCTAAGTGTTACATGCTTGCTTCCATGAGTAATGAGTTACAGAAGCAACATGAGAACATGCAGAGTGCGAGTGAGATCCTCCTTCACCTACAAGAGTTGTATGGTGAGCACAGCAGGAATGCTAGGTATGAGATATCTAGGCAAATTGTTCCGCATGAGGATGTCCGAGGGATGAATGTTGGGGATCATGTCCACAAGATGATTCGGCTGATTGAGCAGTTGGAATATCTTGACTTCAACATGGATTTCCAACTACAGACGGATTTGATCCTTCAGTCCCTTCCTGGGTCTTTTGGGAAATTTTTGTGACAAATTTCCATATGACTCAACAGGAATGCACCTTAACAGGTTTACTCAACATGCTGGTTATTGCCCAAAAGAATATGCCAGGCAATAAAGGAAAAGAGGTAGCTTTGGTTGCATCTTCTTCTGCTGGAAAGTCCAACAAGAAGAAGGGCAATAAAAAAAAAATAAATAAAAAAAAAAAACCTCAGATTCCTGGTCCTTCTAAGAAAATAGCTAAACAGAAAAGGAAGACTAAAGCTGATGAAGGCAAAGGAAAGTGTTTCCACTGCCAACAGGAAAGTGTTTCCATTGCCAATAAGAAAGTGTTTCCATTACCAGTAAGAAAGTGTTTCCACTGGCCAGAGTATAGCAATCTAAATGAAAGCAATGCCGTGGTGAAAAACAACTCAAGTTCAAAATATATTTGGCACTTAAGGTTATGTCATGTTGTGGAAGATAGGATTACAAAATTGGAGAAAATGGGGATTCTATCCTTATTGGACTCTGAGCCTACTCCAACTTGTGAATCTTGCCTTCAGGGCAAAATGACTAGATCACCCTTTGTTGGACAGGGGCTAAGAGCTGAAAATATTTTGGAGCTAATACATAGTGATGTATGTGGTCCATTTAAAGAAATGGCTAGAGGGGGCTTTCATTATTTTATTACCTTTACTGATGATAAATCAAGGTTTGGGTATTTGTATTTGATGAAATACAAACATGAATCTTTTGAAAAGTTCAAAGAATTTAAATCTGAAGTAGAAAATCAAACAGGAAAGAGTATTAAAGCTCTTCGATCAGATCGTGGAGGTGAATATTTGAGTACTGAATTTGATGAATACTTGAGAGAGCATGGCATTGTTTCTCAGCTGACTCCTCCAGGAACACCACAACTGAATGGTGTATCTGAAAGGAGAAATCGTACCCTATTGGATATGGTACGTAGTATGATGAGCTATACTGATATGCCAATCTCCTTTTGGGGATTTGCATTAGAATCAGCTTTGTATATTCTGAATAGGATTCCATCAAAATCAGTTTCTTCCACACCTTATGAGATATGGCATGGAAGAAAACCAAGTCTTAAGCATGTTAAGATTTGGGGTTGTCCAGCTTATATCAAAAAGCTGAACACTGATAAATTGGAGACCAGATCAGAAAAAGGGTCGATTTGTTGGATATCCAAAAGATAGTTTTGGATATTATTTTTATTTGCCTACTTCACAAAAGGTTGTGATAAGTAGAGATGCCACATTTCTTGAACAACAGTTTGTTCAAGAAGGAGGCAAAGGAAGGCAAATAGAGTTAGAATTGGAGAATTCTGACTAACCAACATATCAGATGGATATAGATCCATCTAGTCAACCTATACCCATTGATGAAACATCTACACTTTGTTCCTCGTAGAACAACCACGGTATCTCACCCACCAGTGAGATATGGTTTTCTTCATGAAGAAGAACAAGAGTTGTCTACTCATGAAGAAGTAGATCATGGAGATGATCCACTTACCTATGAAGAAGCTATATCAGATATAGACTCTTCAAAATGGATTGATGATATGAAATCCGAGATTGATTCCATGTATAAGAATCAAGTTTGGGATCTTGTTGACCCACCTGAAGGTATTGTACCTATAGGGAACAAATGGGTTTTCAAGAAGAAAATTGGTTCTGATGGAAAGGTAGAGACCTATAAGGCAAGGCTAGTAGCGAAAGGGTTTCGCCAAAGGCAAGGAATCGACTATGAGGAGACTTTCTCACCTGTTGCCATGCTTAAATCAATTAGGATTTTATTAGCAATAGCTGCGTACTATGATTATGAGATTTGGCAGATGGATGTCAAAACAGCTTTTCTCAATGGATACATTGAAGAAAACAATTTCATGGAACAACCTAGGGGATTTGAATCCCAAGATGGTTCCAAGGTATGCAAGCTAAAGCGATCCATTTATGGGTTGAAACAAGCTTCGAGGAGTTGGAACATCCATTTTTATGAAGCCATTAAATCCTTTGGTTTTATAAAAAATGAGGATGAGCCATGTGTATATAAGAAGGTTAGTGACAGTGCTATCACTTTCCTTATCTTATATGTGAATGACATACTATTGATGGGTAATGACACAGGTATGTTGACAACTATAAAGGTATGGTTGTCAAATACATTCTCCATGAAAGACTTAGGGGAGGCAACCTATATTCTTGGGATTCGCATCTATAGAGATAAAGCGAAAAGAATAATTGGTTTATCCCAAAGTCTATACTTGGAAAAGGTGTTAAAGAGGTTTAACATGCTTGATTCCAAGAGAGGATTGTTACCAGTGAGACATGGTATCCATCTTTCTAAAGAGATGTCTCCAAAGACACCTGATGAAAGAGATAAGATGGCCAGGATTCCATATGCTTCGGCTATTGGAAGTATAATGTATGCAATGCTGTGTACTAGGCCGGATATCGCATATGCTATTAGTTTGACTAGCAGGTATCAATCCAATCCAGGTTTGGAACACTGGATAGCTGTCAAGAATATCCTTAAGTACTTGAGAAGAACTAAGGATTTATTCTTAATTTATGGAGGTGGAGACTTGCAATTGGATGGTTATACTGATTCTGATTACCAATCAGATATTGATGATAGAAAGTCTACCTCTAGATATGTGTTCATTTGTAATGGAGGTGCAGTCAGTTGAAAGAGTTCCAAATAGAGCACAACTGCAAATTTCACTACAGAGGCTGAGTATATTGCTGCATCAGATGCTGCAAAGGAAGCTGTTTGGATAAAGAAGTTCGTGACAGAACTTACAGTAGTTCCTTCCATTGAGTCAGCAGTTCCACTACACTGTGACAATAATGGAGCAGTCATACAGGCTAAGGAACCAAGGTCTCACCAGAAATCCAAACATATAGAAAGGCGCTACCACATTATCAGACATATAGTTGGGCAAAAGGCGATATAGCCATGCAGAAAAATAACATCAGCTAAAAAATTCAGCTGATCCATGCACTAAGCCTTTGTCACAAGCTCAGTTAGATTGACATCTTGAGAAGATGGGTCTAAGGTATTGTAATGAATGGCTCTAGTACTAGTGGGAGATTGTTAGTAGTATGCCCTAGAGCATATCATTTAGTATGTATCTTGTATATATTTTTATTAATAAAAGGCATTTCCACTTTTCCGTTTATATAATATATTTATGTGTAATAGAAAAGGTCCATTGATATTTTGTTAGAAATATTATTCTTAAGTTGTTAAGAATATGAGTGACAATATTTGTAGCACAAAGTATCATAAATAGGTTCACAATCGAGGATACTTCATAATAAGGACATAACTTATCCAGAAAGATTGTATTCATGTTTATTCCCAAGTTATTTATATGAGATATAAATAAGATGGAATGGTGAGTCTCATGCCATATGACAAACATGATAGGCACTTATAAATGATAAGTAGGCCGAACCAGTGACACTTATGACAAGCACATGGAGTTTACTCTTGTCAATGTTTTGTCATAAATCATATCAGTGCATATAATCTTTAGACCTGAGATGTAACACCCTATGTTCTAGAGTGCGTCATTGTCTCGGTGACTGATCTTTGTCCTGGACAGCTAGGATGCCGAGAACTACACTTCAATATGAGTGAGGAGACATAAAATAATGAAATACAAGAAAAGGAAATACAAGAAAAACAAAGGAAAAATAATAGCAAAGAAATGTAACCAAGTTAAGTGAGTAGGAAACCTAGCGATGGGTGATCATGATCGGAAGTCACGGCGTGGACCGTTGACTAGCTCCTCGGATCATGGGAACCCCGAAAACATTTTAGGACTTAAATAGACCCTTATTGAAGAATAAATATCATTAGAAAGATCAAAGAAAAATTAAATAATTAGTACAAAGAAAAGTGAGAAATCGAAAACGGACAAAACACGGTGATACCTAAAAATCGAATGCAACCCGAACAGGCATTATGGTCATTTGACATCCCGAATTGTCTTTTGACCTAAATGTCCATTAAAAATAAATAATATTACACTTAGAAAATGAAATGAAAAATTAATTTGGTGGTACCTAAAGTAAATAGCTAAAATCATGGGTTAATGTGGGATAAATGAACAATTAACATATAATATGATTTAAATTTGGTGAGTGGACCACTTGGGAATAAAATAAACATAATGGGGCAGCTGTAATTCCATCACATAAGCTGAAACTTCATCTTCCTCAAGGTTCCATTAAACATGCCGAATTGAAGGAGAAAGAAATCCCCATTGCCGTTTTCATGCAAGCTCACCTAACCTCTCCATTTCAACGCCAAACACTTAGATAGCTTCATCAAAAATTGTCTACACATCACAAGGAAAGGTTTGATACTAAAATCAAGAAGTTTGGTGAAGGTTTAGCAAGTTCCAACCATAAGGTAAGTTAGCATTTTTGAAGATAGCTTTGTTAAACTTTGTGTTCATGTTATGGGTGTTGGATTTGTGAAGGAAATTTGCAAGTTTGAAGAGTTATTGAAATATCCATTTTGGACAGCCATGTAATCATGTATTTGATGAAATAATTGTGCATATGTTTGATGAGAAATGATGTTGGTTATGATGATTTAATAACCTAGTGAATTACTTCATATGTATATGGTGATTTTTGCACTTGGATGGGAATTGATGAATTGTAGGACACTTTGGTGTTGAAGAACATTTTCGGCAGCCTTGTGACACTTGGATAAATGTGTGTGTTCATGAAAGTATGGGCAGAATATTGACCTTGAGAGTTGATGGATATGTGTATAGATTGATTGTGTAAAGTGTATGTAAGAATGAGTAATGGTTAGGTGTATATGTGATTGTATTTAAACTTTGTAAATTTGAGTGTTAATTGGTGTATTGAGGATAATTGTAATCTGCCCAAAGTGATGTTAATGTAAAGTGGAATATGGTTTTGGTAATGAACCAAAACAGAAATGGTAAGGGGAAGTGCACATATAGTAATGAAGTGTGTAATTGATGTATGTTAAGTAAGGTAGTTAAGGGCAGTGTACACTTTAGCCAATAAGTTTAAATGTGTAACCTCAATTGGTATGAGACCAATTGGAGGTGAAACTAGGCACAAAATGTGCCAACTTTCATTGAGAAAACATACCAAAATTCTGCTTGCAAGGTGACCTAAGAAAATGACCAATTCGGATTAGGTGCAATTAGGACCTGAAAAATGACCAATTGGGCAGCAGTGAGTGTTTAGGCCATAACTCACTCAAAACAGGTCCAATTGACCTGAAATTTTAACCATGAATAGTTAAGACCCATACCTACAAGTCTTATGAAGACACAAAAGCCCAGAAATGACCATAAGCAAGTCAAACAACTTGCACAAGTTCGGGTCCAAAAACTGGCCGAACCAGAGTTGACCAAATTGACCTAAAATTGACCTAATTTGATACCATTTGACCAGCAATAGTATAATGACCATAACTCGGTCTACTGAACTCGGAATGACCTAAAATTTTGCACTGCGGTCCATAAGACATAGATCTACAAGTTTGTAGTTTTGACCGAAACCCGAAAACCGAGGGAACTAGGTCGTCCGGCTAGGTCAAACTAGTATTCCGGAATCCATCAAGTTGCATTAAAATGCACTGAACAAGGAAATGAGTTTGGTAAAACGTACCGACCCTAAAACCCTATCGAATATGACATGTTAATAACGTTAAGACCTAATTTACCTAGAAAACATCGAGGGTCGATATATGGGTTGATTAAGCAAATAAAGGTATCCAGTGAATTGTTTATCGAATATTATCGTTAGAGACAGTTTAATTTAGTACTGAAACACTTCAAATTGTGTTTCTCAGTTACTAAAGACTCAGGGAAAGGGAAGGAAACACTGAGTCCAGACCAGGAGACAGTCATCAGAGGTTTGTGCACAACGGCTATTTCTTTTGAATTTTTTCAATTGAAATGAATTATGACTATTGTACATTATTGTTTTAAATTGTGTTTGTGCACAACTAGTTTTCAACTGATTTTGTTCTGAATAATATTTCATATGATTAATTATATGTTATTGTTTTAAATTGTGTTTGTGCACAATATTTATTTCTTTTGAATTATTTTCAATTGAAATAAATTATGACTACTTGTATATTATTGTTTTAAATTGTGGAAATGTACTTGAATGGATATTTATTGCTTGAAAAGCATTGTAAATGATTTGAAACTGTGAGAAACTGTTTGAATGGTATTTGATGGATACTTATTGATTGAAAAGCACTGTAAATGTTTTTGTGGAAATTGAAGTGAATTACGAATTGTGTTGCCATTTTGTGAATGAAATTATAACTTTGGAAATTTATTGGATTCTTACGGATCATTTGAATAAAATGTTTGGAATTGTTTTGACTCACAATTGGCATGACACTGATAATATGTTCCTCCTCCATTAATGGGGTGAGTGTGATTATTCCTCCCTCTTTGACCTATCAGTCTGGAGTGAATATGATTATGTTCCTCCCTCTTTGACTTCCCAGTCTGAGGTGAGTATAGATGAGTACTCATTATATAGCTAGCTTCCTCCCTCATTGATTTCGATTATTGGGGTGAGTATGTCTTGTCGTGGTGTACAACACGGCATATATGGAAAAATTTGTGTCATGACCTAAATTGTGTTATTGATTGGCAACATTGTATTGTTCAATTATTTGATCGAATGGTATTATTGATTTGCAAAACGATATTATTCAGTTATTTGATCAATTGTGTTATTGATTTGCAAAACGATATTATTCAGTTATTTGATTGAATTGTGTTATTGATTTGCAAAACGATATTATTCAGTTATTTGATCGAATTGTGTTATTGATTTGCAAAAAGGTATTATTCAGTTATTTGATCAAATTGTGCATGAATTGGCAATACGGTATTCTTAAACTATTTGACTAAATTGTGTTATTATGAATTTTGATAATTTGTGAATTGCAGTTTAAATTCCTTATGACATTCATTGTCTTGAATTTAACTATGGTTTTAAGTATCCACTATTGATATGATTTATGAATTGTGAATTAAAATTGTATTTGGTTAATGTTGTGCACCACTGAGACATTGTCTCAGCGATAGCTTTTCATTGCTGTCGCAGGTAGAGAGACAGACAGGGCAGCAGACTAGGCTGCTAGCGAGGGATTACCTGGTATAATGAGTATACCAATATTTTTGCATTTTGTACTGTAATGTATGACCACTGTATGTACATATTGTTTTGGTTTGAGCAGTTGTAAATTCAAATTGTAACTTGAGGTTGTAAAATAATTATGAGTTATTTTGACTTGTAAAAATTGTATTATATTTCCTATATCTCAGCTTTTGAAAAATCACTGTGGATTTGAGTTGAGAAATATGTTGTATTGAGAAAAATGTTGGAGTTGAGATTTGGAAAATAATTGAAGTGCTTTTTACAGGTTTTTCTGAAGAACTGTTTTATCTAAAATACAGATAGCGCTCTGCCAAAATTTTTACAGAAATTCCAAATAAATCAAATGAGTTAGTTGTTTCACTTCAGCTCAAAAAGGTTTTTAACACCTGTAAATAGTGCTCACCACTGTAAAAGAAGTAAGAAAAGTTTTTAAAATCCCTTGTAGTGTATTTAATGGGTTATCAGTAGACGGAGTTGGTAATTCATTAGGTATACTACGGGATCATGTTATGCTTTACAGAGGGGTAGGGTGTGACATGAGATAGCACAGTTATCTTGTATATAGGTAGTTTGAGTTTGATACTGCTTTCATACTTGTACTGTGTATGGGTATATGGGCATGTGTTGGCTCCTACTAGTTATATATGGAGGTAGGTGTTGATCAAGATGGAATCTGTTCCTCTAAGTAAATAGAGATAAAATCCTATGTTCATTTAATTGTTCTTGATGTTTCAAGTTCTGGCCAGACAGATAGATTTATTCGTAAAAGAGTTTCGATGAGAAAATCTTTTAATCAAGAACTGGAATTAAAAGATAACATAATATTCATAGCAAATGGAGTTTGACATAAACCATGACTCAAATTGAGTTGGGATTTTGTAACAGAGAGATTCTAGTGCATGGTAACATATGATTATAGGTTCATTTAAGGTAAACCTTATTACTAATTGGGTGGCCATGGCATGCTATGCTAGGTGTTAACCATGGTCTATGAGGTTCATAAAATGATTTAGAGAAATCATTTATGGTAAGAAAGAGTTCTGATATGATATTAAGAGTTGATATCATGTCTCATTGCCAATTAGTGATGAGCCTAGTAAGTCACACACATACACAAGTAATCACCTATTTAAATATGATTTAATTAATTAATTAAAAAGTTTAATTGATTAATTAAATAGGATTGGTTTGCAATTAGATTGCAAAGTCCCTAGCATGACTTGAAACCAAATCTAGATTATTTGATGTATAATATAAGTTAAATTTATATTTAAAGTGTTTAAATATGAATTTAATTAATAAGAAATTAATTAATAGAGATTAATTAATTAATTTATATTTGATATAAATTAATTAGAAGAAGAAAATAATTATTTTGGGTTAAGAACTCAAAATTAAGACACAGGGGCATTTTGGTCATTTTGCAGTGTGACACGTGGCACCATGAGATGGTGACACATGGCATAACACATAAGCTTGCCAAATTTTTTTTAATCATGTAAGATGATTAAAATCAAGATTAAATATAGGTTTGACACTTGGCACAATGTGATTGGGTCACTTAAACCTAGAGCTAATCAAAGGGTGACATTTGGCAAGGGTTTAATGTGTTAACCTAGCTATTTAAGTGTTGTTATGAGAAAATAAAACACAACCAGCAGCCACACTCCTTTGTCACGCCACTTTGAGGGTTTTTATCTCTTCTTCTTCATCTCTTACCAATTCAAAGAGATTAGACATCAATCTCTTGAATTAAGAACACTAGGAATTATTTCTAGTGTCCTGTTTCCATCTTTAATCTCTTAAAAGGCAGAACTTGATTTTCTAATTAATAGAAAAAGTTTGGAAGCTATTCAAGGGCTGCCATAGGTGTTCTTGGTATGGACAAGCTAGAGGGACAACATCTGGTGTCCTGAAGACGAATCTCAAAGGCGCAGACACGCTGCAGTGCATCAAGAGGTTAGTGTAATCGTTCTTGATTTAATCTAGGGTTTTAAAATTAATCTGATTAATTTTAAAATCTCAAATGGCAAATATAGATCCAAAAACATATTAAAAGAGTTTTAATATGTTGTTTATCATTGAAATCAAATAGATAAAAATAAATCTTGCATGATGCATGTGACCCTAGGTGAAAATTTTTGAATTCAATGGCATAAACTTGTGTTTTTCACGCTTCCGTTCCTTCACCAAGCACAGAAGGGGGTCCTTCTCAACCTTCTGCGAGGCTCCCTCCTCGTGGCGTTCAAGTGCTGATCGCTTCCCTGGAGAAGAACCGGACTGTTCGGGAGAACCCAGGTTTTGCCAAAGTCTTGGGGTCTTCCATCTGCCTTCGGGAGGATCGGGACCGACTGTCTCCGGACAATCTTGACGACATCCTGACCCGATCCATGAGTCTGAATGTAGAGTGCCTGGTGAACCAGCACATAGTCCGGGAAAAGGCTCACCGCCTGGGTAAGGAGGTCGAGAAGAAGAGTCAAGAAGTGGCATCCCTCCGATCCCAACTCTCATCCGCTCAGGATTACATATCTCAAATTGAGGGGCGTATGAAGTACTATGAGGATAAGCTGGCCGAACAGACTCATGTTCTGGCTGAAAGGGATCATGCTCTTGGAGAAGTCCAGGCGCTCCGGGCCAACGAAGCTGCTCAGGTCGCTCACCTTACTGAGGAGCTTAAGGCAAAAGATGAAGAGATGGTGACAGGAATAGCCGGTGCTTATGTGAATGCTCACAAGGATCTCTTGGCCGAGCTCCAGAAGCGTTACCCAGAGGAGGACTTCTCTTGGATGGCCGACCTGGCTCCCGGAGGCGAGGGTGAGGATAGTGAGGAGGAGGCTGAGGGTGAGGGAGAAGACGGACAAAATGTAGATCAGGCTGGGGGTGATCCTCCAGCTGAATAACTTGTACAAATTTTTGAAATGAAATGAAATGGAATGCCTCTTTTGTTCGATGAATGGTTGTGATCGGAAAATTTCTAAATTATTAAACACTTGATTGTTTGAGTATCTTGAAATAACTGAAAGTGATTATCAACCCAAGTGTGAGAGATCGGAAAACACAATGAGCATAAGATCGGTAGAGAACCAACGCTAAACGAAACTTGATTAGAAATTTGGCTTGAACATTTAAGATCGGAACCTTTGATTATTCTTAAACTTTTGAAAGGGAGATCGGCAATAAAACTGGTAAGAAAAGATCTAGTGTCAGTTCATTTCGTTTGTCAACAGAGATCAGGAATATAGTTGACTGGTCCAAAGATTCGACAATGGGTTTGAGAGATCGGTGAGTGATTTAATAGTCAAAGGTATACTTGGTATTGGGGATCTGTTTCAAAGTTTATTGATTCTGGGGATTGGTTTCAAGGTTTATTGATTCTGGGGATCGGTTTCAAGGTTTATTGATTCTGGGGATCGGTTTCAAGGTTTATTGATTCTAGGGATCGGCCAAAATATGGTGTCGACAGCTGCCCCTCTTTACATAATTTCTATTAAGGGGAAAAAATTTTCCTGTGTAGGAATTATGTAAAGATTCAGACCCGTATTTTGGACGATTAGGTGTCCGAAACTAAAGCATACCTAAGTTAGTGACCTAGGGATTGGTATCAGAAGTTAAATTAAAATCAACTTGGATCAAGGAACCAGAGGTTGATAACAGGAAATGTAAATGAGGAAATTAAAATCAACTTAGATCAAGGAACCAGAGGTCGATAACAGGAAATGTAAATTGCAGGAAATTAAAATCAACTTAGATCAAGGAACCAGAGGTTGATAACAGGAATAGTAAATTGCAGGAAATTAAAAATCAACTTAGATCAAGGAACCAAAGGTTGATAACAGGAAATGTAAATTGCAAAAAATTAAAAATCAACTTAGATCAAGGAACCAGAGGCTGATAACAGGAAATGTAAATTGCAGGAAATTAAAATCAACTTAGATCAAGGAACCAGAGGTTGATAACAGGAAATTTAAATTGTAGATAATTAAAATCAACTTAGATCAAGGAACCAGAGGTTGATAACAGGAAATGTAAATTGCAGGAAATTAAAATCAACTTAGATCAAGGAACCAGAGGTTGATAACTGGAAATGTAAATTGCAAGAAAATTAAAATCAACTTAGATCAAGGAACCAGAGGTTGATAACAGGAAATGTAAATTGCAGGAAATTAAAATCAACTTAGATCATGGAACCAGAGGTTGATAACAGGAAATGTAAATGCATGAAATTAAAATAAACTTAGATCAAGGAACCAGAGGTTGATAACTGGAAATGTAAATTGCAGGAAATTAAAAATCAACTTAGATCAAGGAACCAGAGGTTGATAATAGGAAATTTAAATTGCAGGAAATTAAAATCAACTTAGATCAAGGAACCAGAGGTTGATAACAGGAAATGTAAATGCATGAAATTAAAATCAACTTAGATCAAGGAACCAGAGGTTGATAACAGGAAATGTAAACGCATGCAATTAAAACCAACTTAGATCAAGGAACCAGAGGTTGATAACTAGAAATGTAAATTGCAGGAAATTAAAAATCAACTTAGATCAAGGAACCAGAGGTTGATAACAGGAAATGTAAATGCATGAAATTAAAATCAACTTAGATCAAGGAACCAGAGGTTGATAACAGGAAATGTAAATGCATGAAATTAAAATCAACTTAGATCAAGGAACCAGAGGTTGATAACTGGAAATGTAAATTGCAGGAAATTAAAAATCAACTTAGATCAAGGAACCAGAGGTTGATAACAGGAAATATAAATTGCAGGAAATTAAAATCAACTTAGATCAAGGAACCAGAGGTTGATAACAGGAAATGTAAATGCATGAAATTAAAATCAACTTAGATCAAGGAACCAGAGGTTGATAACAGGAAATGTAAATGCATGAAATTAAAATCAACTTAGATCAAGGAACCAGAGGTTGATAACTGGAAATGTAAATTACAGGAAATTAAAAATCAACTTAGATCAAGGAACCAGAGGTTGATAACAGGAAATGTAAATTGCAGGAAATTAAAATCAACTTAGATCAAGGAACCAGAGGTTGATAACAGGAAATGTAAATGCATGAAATTAAAATCAGCTTAGATCAAGGAACCAGAGGTTGATAACAGGAAATGTAAATGCATTAAATTAAAATTAACTTAGATCAAGGAACCAGAGGTTGATAACTGGAAATGTAAGTTACAGGAAATTAAAAATCAACTTAGATCAAGGAACCAGAGGTTGGTAACAGGAAATGTAAATTGCAGGAAATTAAAATCAACTTAGATCAAGGAACCAGAGGTTGATAACAGGAAATGTAAATTGGAGGAAATTAAAATCAACTTAGATCAAGGAACCAGTGGTTGATAACTGGAATTGTAAATGCATGAAATTAAAATCAACTTAGATCAAGGAACCAGAGGTTGATAACTGGAAATGTAAATTGCAGGAAATTAAAAATCAACTTAGATCAAGGAACCAGAGGTTGATAACAGAAAATTTAAATTGCAAGAAATTAAAATCAACTTAGATCAAGGAACCAGAGGTTGATAACTGGAAATGTAAATTGCAGGAAATTAAAAATCAACTTAGATCAAGGAACCAGAGGTTGATAACAGGAAATATAAATTGCAGGAAATTAAAATCAACTTAGATCAAGGAACCAGAGGTTGATAACAGGAAATGTAAATGCATGAAATTAAAATCAACTTAGATCAAGGAACCAGAGGTTGATAACAGGAAATGTAAATGCATGAAATTAAAATCAGCTTAGATCAAGGAACCAGAGGTTGATAACTGGAAATGTAAGTTACAGGAAATTAAAAATCAACTTAGATCAAGGAACCAGAGGTTGGTAACAGGAAATGTAAATTGCAGGAAATTAAAATCAACTTAGATCAAGGAACCAGAGGTTGATAACAGGAAATGTAAATTGGAGGAAATTAAAATCAACTTAGATCAAGGGACCAGTGGTTGATAACTGGAATTGTAAATGCATGAAATTAAAATCAACTTAGATCAAGGAACCAGAGGTTGATAACTGGAAATGTAAGTTACAGGAAATTAAAAATCAACTTAGATCAAGGAACCAGAGGTTGGTAACAGGAAATGTAAATTGCAGGAAATTAAAATCAACTTAGATCAAGGAACCAGAGGTTGATAACAGGAAATGTAAATTGGAGGAAATTAAAATCAACTTAGATCAAGGAACCAGTGGTTGATAACTGGAATTGTAAATGCATGAAATTAAAATCAACTTAGATCAAGGAACCAGAGGTTGATAACTGGAAATGTAAATTGCAGGAAATTAAAAATCAACTTAGATCAAGGAACCAGAGGTTGATAACAGGAAATTTAAATTGCAAGAAATTAAAATCAACTTAGATCAAGGAACCAGAGGTTGATAACAGGAAATGTAAATTGCAGGAAATTAAAAATCAACTTAGATCAAGGAACCAGAGGTTGATAACAGGAAATGTAAATTGCACTTACAAAGCAAGCCTAATCCGGACACAAGGAGTTCTTCCCCAATGAAGTCCCGAAGGCCAAAGATTAATGGAGGACGAGTTGCAAGACTTGGCCTATGACCCCACTTTTCAAATGCCCTTCTTCTGTTTTCGACTTTTTCCCGAAAAGCGCCCTTACGGGTTTTCACTTCCCCTTCGTCTATATGACTAGAAATGCCCTTTTGGGTTTTCATCCCTATTTTCCTTTTGTGTACCCTTTTCCTGGTCATTCCCTGCAAATCTCATAGTAAAGTATGTGAGGTTATCAATTGTTAAATCCTAATCTTATGCCAAAAATTTTAGCTGATTAATAGCGCATTAGATAACGAGATTGCAGAAGGATAATGTTAAAGAATAAATATAAGGGAAAGATAGAAGCATAGGGAATGAAGTATGACTTTATTACGGTTTTAATAAAAACAAAGATAGAGTTTCAAAGAAGAATGGTACAAGGATAGATCTCACATATTCCTTGTGGCTGGCTTTGAAATCCCTTAACTGCCATTATTTCAAGTTCTCTGAAGCCTCATGTCACGACGGTTTATTTCCCTTCTCGGTCTCATGCTTCTTTCCTTATTTCTCCCTTTTGGTTCTTGGGATGCCCTTTCGGGTTTTCACCCCTAGATTTTTTTTTTTTCAGGACGCCCTTTCGGGTTTTCATCCTTCACTCGTTTTACAGAAAGCGCCCCTTCGGGGTTTTCGCCTTCTTTCACACATTTTGCTAGGAGCGCCCTTTCGG
Source organism: Hevea brasiliensis (assembly GCF_030052815.1). Taxonomy (NCBI): domain Eukaryota; kingdom Viridiplantae; phylum Streptophyta; class Magnoliopsida; order Malpighiales; family Euphorbiaceae; genus Hevea; species Hevea brasiliensis. The sequence continues at coordinate 43,554,554 of NC_079501.1, forward strand.
GTTTTCACTCCTACTTTTCTTTTTTTTTCTTTTTTTTTTTTTAGGCATAGTATCTCTTGACAGTGTCAGCATTCACGGGTCTCGAAAACTCTTCACCGTCCATGTGGGTCAAGATTAAGGCTCCTCCAGAAAATGCCTTTTTAACCACATAGGGTCCCTCGTAGGTTGGTGACCATTTGCCCCGGGGATCGTTTTGATTCGGCAGCACTTTCTTCAGAACTAGGTCCCCAGGTTAGAATTCGCGTGGGCGAACGCTTTTGTCAAATGCTTTAGCCATTCTCATCTGGTATAACTGCCCATGACATGCTGCTGCTAACCTTTTCTCATCTAGCAAGTTTAACTGATCCAACCTTGACTGGATCCATTCCGACTCATCAATCCCTGATTCCTTCAGAATCCTTAGGGAAGGGATTTCAACTTCAATAGGTGATACCGCTTCCATCCCGTGAGTATGGAGTTGCCCCGGTTGAGGTTCTTACAGAAGTCCGATATGCGTGGAGAGCGTAGGGAAGCATATCATGCCAATCCCTATACGTGACCGTCATTTTCCGGATTATCCTCTTGAGATTTTTGTTCGCAGCTTCCACCGCTCCATTCACCTGGGGACGGTATGGGGAGGAATTGAGGTGTCGGAATTTGTATTGATCACACAATTTCTGAATCTTCGGACCATTGAGATTCTTAGCGTTGTCAGTGACGATTTCATTGGGGAGACCATGCCGGCAGATGATGTTGCTTCTGAAGAATTTGAGAAATGTGTTCTGCGTGATATGGGCGTATGACGTGGCTTCGACCCACTTAGAAAAATAGTCGATTGCTACTAGGATAAATCTGTGCCCATTGGATGCCTTAGGGTTGATGGGACCAATCACATTGATGCCCCACATTGCGAAAGGCCATGGTGAGGCGAGGTTGAACAATTTGTGAGGCAGTACATTTATCGGATCTGCATAGATTTGACACTTATGGCATTTTCGGAAATACTCGATGCAATCCTTTTCCATTGTAGTCCAAAAATATCCCCGTCGCATGATTTGCTTAGCCATCATGTGCCCATTGGCATGGGTTGCACGCTTTCCTCATGCGTCTCGAAAAGGATTTTCTTTGCCTCCTTTGCATCCACACATCTCAACAATTCGCCGTTGGAGCTTCTCTTGTATAGGGTTTCTCCACTGGGGAAGTATCCCAATGCTAATCTTCGGATCATTCTTCTTCGCTTCTGCGCCCCGGAGGGAATTCTTCGTTCTCGATGTAAACCAGGATGTCATGATACCAAGGTTTACCGTCGGGTTCTTCCTCAATCATGAAGCAATATGCTGGCTCACTTCTTGCTTTAATCTTCAATATCTGAATCATCTGACCCTCTTCGATTTGAGCCATAACAGCTAGAGTAGCTAAGGCATCAGCAAATTGATTCTTGTCTCTACTAAGGTGAGTGAAAGAGATTTCTTCGAATTTCTTAATCAGCTCCAATAAGTACTTCTGATACGGGATTAGCTTCGGATCCTTGGTTTGCCATTCTCCTTCGACTTGATAAATAATCAGGGCTGAGTCTCCATATACTTTCAACTTCCTGATTTTCATTTCGATGGCAGCCTGTAGACCCATCACACAAGCTTCGTATTCCGCAATGTTATTGGTGCAGTCAAATCTCAACTTGACAGCTATCGGAAAGTGTTTTCCATCCGGGGATATCAACACAGCTCCAATTCCATTACCGGACAATTTGACAGCTCTGTCGAAATACATTTCCTATACATCGGTTGGCCCCCCTTCCGCGCAGTCTACTTCATTGATGTACTCATCAGGGAACTCAAAATCCAGAGCTTCATAATCCTGGATAGGATTTTCTGCTAGGAGGTCAGCGATCACACTACCTTTCACCGCTTTCCGGGTCATATAGACTATGTCATATTGGGAGAGTATGACCTGCCATTTAGCTATCCTTCCTGGCACGAATGGGCTTTCAAATACATATTTGATAGGATCTATCCGGGAGATGAGCCAGGTCTTGTGATTCAACATGTAGTGTTTGAGGCGATTTGTTGTCCAGGCTAACGCGCAGCAAGTCTTTTCTAAGAAAGAGTACCTTGACTCACAATCATTGAACTTTTTGCTCAGGTAATAAATAGCCCTTTCCTTTCGGCCAGTATCGTCATGTTGTCCCAAAACACATCCCATCGAAGTTCGTTGGATCGCCATATACAGGATCGAGGCCTCCCGCCACTACCGGAACCAACACCGTGGGTTTGATGACATCGCTTGATTGTCTCAAAAGCCTCTTGACAAACTGAATCCCATTGGGTGGTGTTGTTCTTTCGGAGCAGTTTAAAAATAGGCTCGGCTTTAGCTGTGAGATTGGAAATAAATCTTGATATGTAGTTCAATTTTCCCAGAAAACTGCGCACCTCCCTTTCTGTTCTTGGGGATGGCATCTCTTGAATAGCTCGAACCTTGTCTGGATCTACCTCTATTCCCTTTTCGCTCACTATGAATCCCAACAATTTCCCTGACTTAGCTCTGAATATGCATTTGGCAGGGTTCAGTTTCAACTGATATTTCCTGAGTCTCTAAAATACTTTCCTCAGCACCTACACATGGCTTTCTTCTCCCCGGGATTTGATGATCATATCATCCACGTACACCTCCACTTCTTTATGCATCATATCGTGGAATAATGTGATCATAGCGCGCTGATAGGTGGCACCAGCATTCTTCAGCCCGAAGGGCATGACCCGATAGCAAAATACTCCCCATTGAGTGATAAAAGCGGTTTTCTCTTTGTCTTCCTCATCCATTGGGATTTGATTGTACCCAGATGCCCCATCAATGCATGAGCACCTGCCCAATCCCGCAGCATTGTCTACTAACACATCAATGTGGGGGAGAGGGAAATCATCTTTTAGACTTGCTTTATTAAGATCCCTGTAATCAACACACACCCTAACTCTCCCGTCCTTCTTCATTACCGGGACAACGTTAGCTATCCATTGGGGATATTTGACTACTTCTATGAACCCAGCGTCATACTGTTTCTTGACCTTATCCCTAACCTTGAGCAGTGTGTCAGGATTCATTCTTCTTAGCTTCTGCTTTACCGGGATTGTCCCTGGAATTAGGGGAATCTTGTGCACCACTATCTGGGGGTCCAAACCAACCATATCATCATAGCTCCAGGAAAATACATCCAGGAATTCTCTGAGCAAACTGATCATATCTCCCAATTCCTCACTCTCCACTATCTTAAGTTCCCTTTTCACTTCTTCCGTGCCTAAGTTTATGGTGCGTGTTTCGTCACCACAAGGCACTAGGGAAGGTTCATCCCTTCCATTGCTTTCTTCTGTGAGCTCTTCCTCAGAATCACTTGAAGTAATGGCAGTTATGGGGATTTCAAAATTAACCAGAGGAATTTCTGAGTCTATTGTGTTATTAGGTGTTAATTAATGAATGGTCCTGAATGAATGAAAATAGAACATATTATAAGGAAGGAATTCAAAAGGAAAGGAAAAGAGAATTGGATTTAAAATGCGCTATTAATTCATTAATATTTATGCCATAAGAAAAGGCCCATTTACAGTGTTACACTTGCCACCATGGACAAAATGTTCAAGTGTAGATGACCAAAGGTACTTTACTCGAAATTGAGTACAGGGATGTCCTCTGTTGTCCAGTTGTCCAGCTCTTGCCCCTCAGTCACTGGCGAGACCAGAGCCTCATACAAGGAATCCAAGTGGATGACATCGATGGATGGGTCATCAGGTGATTCTTCAACCTCTGTCGGATTTTCGATGACCGGTTTAGTGAAGACGTCTGTGATCCGCGGGACTACCTCCCTTTTTCCCATTTTCCGGTCAAACCTCTGATCCCGAAGTCTATTCCTCATCCAGAATCGCCCATCCATAAGGGCGTCCTCCTCATAACCCAATCCGCAACGGCCTACCTTCTGGATAGCCGATATTGGTTCCACGATTCCTTGCAAAGCGGTCCCCAAGCCTTTGCCCTCTTGATACCCATTCCTTGACATTACTTTGGCCACCATAGCCATAGCCCCCTCCTTCCCGGTGTCTTGTAATTCGAGGGCCTAGAAAGAACTTTCCAACGACTCTTCAGCAACTTTTACGTAGGGAAGTGATTGTGGCTTGGTGACTAATATGGCTTCTTCTCCTTTCACCATGATGATTTTGCCGTCCATGATGTACTTTATTTTCTGATGCAAAGTTGAAGGAACAGCATTTGCGAAATGGATCCACGGCCTCCCCAACAACATAGTGTAGGCCGGCTCAATATTCATCACCTGGAATGTGACGTTGAAGGTACATGCGCCAATTTGAAGTGGTAAGTCAATGTCCCCCAGGACTTCTCTTCTTGTACTATCAAAGGCTCTTACTACCATAGCACTTTGATGTATATCTGATTGGTCAACTGGCAACCTAGCCAAGGTAGCACTAGGTAGTACATTGAGAGCGGATCCGTTGTCAATAAGTACCTTGGCTACTATACAACCCTTACATTTCACTGTCACGTGCAGAGCTTTATTGTGGCTTAAACCCGCAGGGTCTATCTCGTCTTCCGAGAAAGTAACAAAACTGGATGCTTGGATTTGCCCTACTATCTTTTCAAACTGCCCCAGTGTGATGTCGGGGTTTACAAAGGCCTGATCCAGGATTCTCTGCAAGGCTTGTCTGTGGACTTCTGAGCTCAAGATCAGTGATAACAGTGAAATTCGGGCAGGTGTCTTTCTCAACTGCTCCACTACATCATACTCGCTCTGTTTCATTATTTGGAGTAGCAGTTCTTCCTCTTCTTTATGTCCGACAGGCTCTACTTCCTCTGCCTTCTCAACCTCCTCTTCTGTATTCTTTAGTGACTCTCCCATTTTTACTTTCCCTTTCCTCTTTTCTTTCTCTTCGTTCCCGTAACACCTCCTACTTCGAGTTACGAACTCGACTTCTTGATCAAGCGAGGAGGATTTTGTGGTAGTGACGGGTTGAGGATTAGTTCAGGTAGTAATACTGGTGGTAAGTCCGGCATAAGTCATTCTAAAATGCTCATGAGGAGTAAAACATGGTTTTGGTGGTGCTGGAGGTGAGGCAAGATTAGGAGCTGATGTACTGCTTGACGCTCCTTGGGTGAAGACTTAGAAATTGTAGTTCCAAGGTATGGCGTGGGTGTTGGTAACAGGGAGCTGAGATAGGGCTCGGATAACCGTTACTGGCGGCGAGGCTACCGGGGGATTGGGGACAGAGTAGGTTAATCTAGGGTTGGGGGTAGAGGTATTTTGGCCAAGCCTGGCGGTATTTACTTCGCCCTCCACTTTTGATCTCCTTTGGCATCTTAAAATTTTGAGGGACAGCAAATTTTGTACCTCTTGATGGAATCCCGCACAGTCTTGTAACTCATGATTACCTGCCCCTCCATGGTAAGGACATCCCGTGCCTTTTCCTGATTCGGATACCTGAGGGCAAAGATAACCTTCACTCATTGCCATGGCAAAAATTTCCTCAAAGTGAGGAACTAACTCATCCACCTCTGGTGCCAACCTCTCTCCATCTGGCTCTATCATATTTACTCCATTACCCGCATTATGGTTGGGCAATGGGTTTGAGGTAACATTGGGGAGGGAACCATTTCCCTTAATCTTCAACCACCCATTTCGGATTAAAGCGTGCACTCTCCCTCTGAGTGCCTCGCAGTTATCAGTTGAATGCCCTTGTGCTCCTCCATGATATTCACAACAGGCAGTGGCATCATACCACCTGGGATATGGAGGCTGAATTGGGTCTAGGGGAACTGGTACAATTTGGTTTATACCGACAAGGTATCGGTATATTTCACTGAGTGGGAGGGGAAGAGGTGGATCAGGGTTTCTTGGGGGTCTTGGGTTGTTTTGTGGTGGTCTTGGTTGAGCAGGAGGAGGAGGTGGTCTCGGTTGGTAATTTGTAGGTGGGGGATATTGTGGGCGCGGGTGTGGATAATTAGGAAAAGGAGGCAGAATGTTTGCGATGGTTTGGCCATGAGGGAAAGGATATGGCCGGTAGTTATTTTGGGGAAGTGGGGAGTAATTATTCTGCCGGGTGACGGAATGCACATCACCCTCTTTTTTCTTGCCAAAATTGGCAGTCTTCTTTGCAGGATTCTCAGCCAACTCCTGCAGTTGTCCCATTCTTAAGTTGGCCTCTATTCTTTCACCGGCCTAGATGATGTCAGAGAAGCTGTTGGAAGTGTTTCCAATCATCAAGTTGAAGTAGGGAGCTTTCAAAGTCTCGATGAACAGAGAGCACAGCTCATTGTCAGTCACCGGAGGGTGTACTTCTGCCGCCTTTTCTCTCCATCTCTGGGCATACTCCTTGAAGCCTTCCCTATCCCTCTGCACCAGGTTTTGAAGATCTCTCCTTGTGGGGGCCACATCGCAGTTAAATTTGTACTGTCTTAGGAAGGCATTAGCTAAATCCTTCCAGGATCGCAGCTTGCTCCTGTCCAACTGAATACACCACCTCAAAGCTGCCCTGGAGAGGCTCTCACGAAAGAAGTGGACCAGCAGTCTGTCGTCCTCTGTCAGAGCAGACATCTTGGCGATATAGGTGGCCAAGTGAATACGAGGGTCTGAATTCCCAATGTACTTGTCGAAATCAGGGACCTTGAACTTGGGCGGCACCACCACATCGGGAACCAATCTAAGTGATGCCACATCAACTGAGCCATACATATTCAGCCCTTCTATCGCTCTCAATCTCTCTTCTAGAGCATATAGTTTCTCATTTTCTCTCGTCTTATTTTCTCCTCCCACTGCATGAAATGCTCCCCCAGCTGGGAGATGAAGGGTGGAGTGAACTGGAGGGATTAGAATTGAAGGGTATGGATTGGTGTTTGAAACGGTTGGGTAATGAGAGTAAGGTAGGTCATTATTCATGGTAGCCAGATTGACAGTGATTGTCGGGTCCCGAATAGGTGACTGAAAGGTAAGAGAAGTTGAAGCTTGGTGCGGATCATTTGTTGTAGGTGGTGGTGGAGGTAATGGTAAATTTGGTTCTGAAGCATGTTTATTCTGGGACATTTCCCTCATTAGTCTCATAAGTTCTGAGACCTGATCTTTCAATTCGGAAACCTGCCCTTGTAGGTTCTGTACTTGTTCCTGATCTTCCATTATCTTCTTTGTTCGGGACCTTGTTAAGTACACTCGCTTGGGTTGTACCGTGTGCTTGGTCAGACTTGCCTTGTTTGAAGCAATGTTGATTTCCTGTAGGGGAAAAAAAAGGTTTTTAATGAATTTCGAATTTTGTAAAAAAGAACTAAAAGTCCTGGTCCGGACAAAGGATACAGTGGCGTTTGGGAGCCAGAATGAAATCTGCGAAAGGATGATTGCATTAACTTTATCATGGCATCGTTCGATAGTCTGACCATGAATGACTGAATTCAATGCGCATTTATGATACCTGTCCATATAGCGCACTCAATTTTTCACATAACCCTAGCGAGGAAGTTCCTACGGGAGTCATATTATTCATTCACAAATTTGCTAAACAATGGTCCAAAAATCATTTCATTAACTGAATAATTCGTACACCGTATTCTTTACGTCAGCCTAGGCTCTGGGAGGTTCTTTATAATGAGATGGCATTTTCTGAGATACTCATATATCCTTTCTTCTTGTTTGGCAGGGTTGAATGCTTTCAGAGCATACTCGGATTCAGGTAATAGCTCTTGTTTTCCCTGTGCTATCGTTCTCTACCGGTCAACGTTCTCTTTCACTCTTGATAGAGAGCAATTTTGTTTTTCCTTCTCTTTCCTTTCCTTAGCACACTCTTTCAGAATATCGTTGATGAGTAGTGCTTGTTCCTTTAATTCGAGCTTCTTCTTTTTGTTTTCTTGTTTATACTCTTCAACGAGTATTTCTTGGTATTTCATTTTTTCCTGAAGCTTACTATTCTGCACTTCCACTTCTTTTACCTCAGCTTGGAGAGAGTCTTTTTCCTTTTCCCACCGTACCTTTTGCTCTTCGAACCCCATCTTTTCAGCCCTTGCCTCTTCCCTGAGTCTTCTCACCTTTCTTTTAAGGCTCTACCGTTGGTCTTCCAACTGTTTTGTTTGTTCTTGCAGTTGTGAGTTCTCGGTATTTGCCTTTGTAGTGAGTCACCAGATTTGTTATCAGCTTCTTCTAATAGGACGTTCCGGCGAGGGTCGCTGTCTTCGAATTCTACAGTTGAGTGTTCTCGGTCCCTGCCAGCCCTCCATTCAAGATAATCGCGTGTGGCACTTGGACCTTTAGGCAACCTTTCCATCAGAGAGATGTTATCCAGATCTGCGAGCCATTTTCAACCCTTCTTCTTCCTTGAGCTCATGGTAGAAATGACCTTGGTGGTATTCTTCAATGTCGATTCTGGATTGTGTTGAGCCAAATTGCCTCATTACCAACGCCGGAGTGTAACTTGTGTATCCGGTTACTCCGATTAGGGACACCGACTGATTACCTCCCGTGTTGATCAAAACGGATTGGCCCGATGCCCACAGCTTCCTCCAACAATAATCATGGCTATTGAAACTCAAAATCTGTTCCCGCCACTGCTGTTCATTCTTCTGACCGACATTAACCAGTCATCTTCTCGATGGGAGGCTGGTCAAGGTACCAAGTCAATCCCTTTGTCTCCACAGGACATATGTGACTGATAATCCAGAGATATAACAATTGAGAACAAAACTTAATGGACCCTTTGCCCTGTTGTCTGCAGTAGGTAAGGGTTAATAAGGTCTCCGCAAGAATTGCTGGTATCGGATTGACCTCCTGCCTTTCTATTGCCCAGAATACTTCCACCGTGCTGTAGGTTATGATTCCTAATGGGCCCGGGAACAAAATCAGGCCATAGATACCCAATGCGAAAAGCATCAAGCTTGATCCCACCATTTCTCTTGGAGGTATTGATCTAACCGCTTCGAGGTAGGTCCAGCATCATCCATGCGTGTTCCCTTTACGCTTTCTTTGACTTTGCCTCCTCCGAAGGAATACCCAGCAAATGTGTTAATCATTTCCAGGTCTGCCTATGCTCAAGGTGTAGGTAGATCCGATTCTGTGTTGAATAAGGAATCTCTAGTAATGCCTGATATTCTTCCATAGTGGGAACTGTATCAATGTCATTGAAAGAGAATACCCCGTACTTAGGATTCCAAACTAACAGCATGGCCTTTAATGCCGGGATTTGGACCTTGACTCGCATTAGGGTTGCAATCCTCCCATACTTCTTTTCAAATCGTGCCTTGACCTGATCAGGAAGCGACCTCCAACCATTAGATGCACTCGAGGTCGTTCATTCTGACCTCAATTTTATTCAGATCCCATGAAGGTAGTAAGCTAGCATGTGCCTTGGAAACATCATTTTGCGGGGGTACTGGAGTATGAGTTGATTTGGACCAAAGTTTAGCATTCTGAACTTCTTCTGCCGATTGACTTGAGGATGCCATGATAAAAATGATGCCTATCCTTTTTACAGACTTTTGGTTTGGTGATGCTCGTGGAAAACTTCGTTAGCAGATAAATTGTGTAATCTTGTATTATATTGTTGGAAGAGTGGGACCTACACATTTATCAAAGTAGGAAAATGTGCAGGTTTTCTTAACAATATGATTCAAGATTACCCTTAAAAGTAAGAACAAAGTAAAATAAACAGAATAGGGTAAGAGTAAGTATGCCCCTCTTGTCCTAGCATAGGGAGATTCCTGATAACGGATGAGTGCTACCTAATTGGATAGTTCTATCTTATAAGGTAGCTTACTACGGTTTTCAGCTATTGTGATAGTTTAGCTCAAGGTCTAATTTTCTAAAAGCCACAGGTTCCCAAATTGCCCTCATCAGAATAAAGAGAGCCCCATTCTATAACCATGATATTATCGGGAAAATTCCACGAGTATCACAGTGGATAGAACGAGTTTCAATCTGAGCAGAAGCCTTCACGGATACTAACGAGGTAAAACCCACGGGTACCGCTACATGACCCCCTCCTACTTTCCTAAAAGGGTAAGAAAGCCCGGGTATAGGGCCGAAGTGTGTGAGAACATCGTGTGAGTGTTCAGTGTGTGAAGGGACACCTTTACCTCTTCCCAATTCAGGGAGATTTTATTCTTCCCATTTTTCCTTTTTCCCTTTTTTTTCTAAACGAAGGGCACTGTAGGGAATAAAACAAGCAAAACAAGCAAAACATGCGGAACAGTTAGTAGGAATAAATAAAAATTAACTCATAAAATATTGCCGGGTGAGCCCACCTAACTATAATTTGATTGAAAAATTAAATCTACTTTTGGACCTCTAGACCGGGGTTAAATCTCAAATGTCCCCAGTGGAGTCGCCAAGCTGTCGCAAGGTATTTTACGGTCACCTAAACGAACCCTCACCGAAGTGGGAAAGAGTGAGGAGTCGCCACTTTAATTTTGAGGGAAGTTAAAGAAAACCGTTTATGAAGATAAATTGAAATGAAACCACTTCAAGGCAGAGGTTCTAGGTTCGGGGTCCGTAAACGGGTGGGGAAGGTGTTAGGCACCCCACCTCGTCCCTTAATAAGGGTAAGTAGATTTAACTTTGCATTAGTTAGGAGGGCTTGAATGGAAATTTTAATCCTTTTGACCAAAGGAATATTTGATTTTTCACTAAATTTGGATTACCCAGATACATAAGTAAATGAGACAACCTCAGTGAATTGACGTCGCATATCATTTTTGGTTTTGGGATTATTTTGCGTACAGGTTAAAATTTGGTGTGAGAATCGGATAAGAACTCTCCTCCAATCTCTTTTAAATATTTATTAAAATTCTGAGTGGAGATTGGATAAGAACCCTCCTCCGATCTCTTTTGAAGTATTTAAAATTTAGGATTGAGAATCGGATAAGAACTCTCCTCCGATCTCTTTTAAGTATTTATTAAAATTTTAGCTCGAAGATTGGATAAGAACTCTCCTCTGATCTCTTTTTAAATGTTTATGGAAATTTTAGATCGAGAAACGGATAAGAACTCTCCTCCGATCTCTTTTAAGTACTTATTAAAATTTTGAGCTGAGAATCGGATAATAACTCTCCTCCGATCTCTTTTAAATTAACAGGAGCCTGAAAGGGACTTTTTCGATCTCCCGAATTTTAATTTCAGCTACATGTCATAAGAGCCTAAAGCTAAGGATTCTGGCATTCAAAGGTGCTGGGGATAATGCTTTTTTTAACTAATTGATACCTTGTGACTAGACGGGGGATACTAGACTGAATTTACCGACCTCCCATGTGGTCACCTTACCAATACCTATTAATGCCCGATCTATTCTATTTAGTTATCCAAGGTTTGGTTTCATTTTATCTTATGACGTCTTGCCTAATGACCTATTGAATTTTCCTAGTGATTCAGCTTCACCATTTCCCTGTCTTATTATTTAGACCTTTTATCATTATAAAAGGACTTTTAAGTTGCCGTTACCTACATTTTGTTTAGTTACTTCTACGCTATTCGGGACTAGAACTCCTGTGCTAAGAAGTAATGAAGATTAATCAAAGAATAGACTGATTAACAAAGAAGTAAACTCGAGAATGACCGTCTCCATGTTTAAAACATAGTATAAACTTGGTGAAAATTACAAACAGAAAAAGAATAAATGAAATACATGAATAAAGAAGAACATTTGATAAAATAACAATATAGCACTCACCTGTAGGGAGTCGAATCTACTAAACTAACTATGGAATCACAGAATGTAACAGGACTGCAGGTTGATAGCTGGAGGACTAAGGTTCGCCTCGAAATGAAGGATTCTTTGTTAAAATGTAAACAGGTCAAAATAACCAAGCTTGAATGGAGTTGAGCTTGGACAATATGAATGGAAATAGAAGATAACAAAGACAGAAAGTGAGAGTGTCACAGGATAATGAACGGACTGAAAATGAAGAATTTCAGTATTCAAGAATCCCTTTGCAAGAAAACACTTCAGAAAACTGGTTTCCAAAGTTTTTCTTATGAAAGCTAAAATAGCAGAGTAACGAACTGAATTAAGTTTCAGAGTTCTTCCACTATGGTCACTGCCTTTTTTTCTATTTTTTTTCGTCGTCCCTCGAACAGTTTTCATGCAGGTATTTATAGGAACCGGGTGGTTCCCCTGAAGGGTCAGGATCTATCTTGGGGGAAATGGAGGGTCAGGATTTCAAAGGACATGATCGGATGCTTGAGAATTAAAGCGAATCAAAATGAACGGCCGAGATCATCCTCAGGATACCTGTCTTTTTCTTCTTCTGATCTGACGGTCCAAAACTTTGTTGACCTGGGCGATCCGAGGGCTGGGAATAAAAGGCGCCGGTCTTGTCGTCTTCCTCTTTGATCCAAAGGCTCCGGACTCGTCCTTGCAAGTGAGACCAACGGTGGAGATTGGGATGTACAGGACTGTCATGACATACTCTGGCACCTGTCAGTATTGTGGGCGATTCTCAAGCGTGCGGTGGAGATTTCGTCTGCGATGCTTTAACTACCTTGTCTCTGATTCTGACGATGGTTATTGGGATTTGTCTTATTCTCTTTGCCTTCCGATCTTCCCTCTTTCTGATCTCCTTTACACACTCCTTTTCCGATCTCTCATGCTGGTCTCCCATCTTCCGATCTCTATTATTCCGATCCTTTCCTTACTCAGGCCCGGTCCGGTCAAAGCATTAATTTCCCCTCGATTCCCGAAGCGTCCGCTTCGTTTTCTGCTTAGCAATAAATGCCTGGTTTCTCCCTATATATACCCCTGACAGAAGAAAACTTCCCTCATTCGATTTTCCTCTCTTCCTTCTTACTTTCCAGTTCTAGCTGCTCCGGCAGAAGTTCCGGCCATGATTGTGGCTGTTGATCCCTTTCCGATGGACTTCTTTGTTCCTCGACTGAAAATTTACGATCCCGGTGATCGGATAATAGCGATAACCTTATCTGATGATGGTGAGAGAACTGAATCAATTAACCGATCTGGATTGCGGACCTCGATCATGCCGATCTCGAGTCGTTCAACTGGCATAATCGACGAACCGATTTTAGCCGAGCAAATTGCTGATGTTCCGCCGACCCTTGACTGTTGCTCTTCCAAGTTTATTCGGCTTCTCACCACATTGGGTGTTCCGACAGCGGCTTTCCTCCACATTGGGTGTTCCGACAGCGCCTCGCTCGGTGACACCCTTTGGATCGATCCACAATGTGACATTCCGGTCCCTAGAGATCGCCCAAATGATGTATTTTGTTTTCAATGTAATCCGATCTCTAGAGATCACAGAAATGATGTAATCCAATTTTAGTGTAATCCGATCCCTAGAGATCGCCCAAATGATGTAATCCGATCTTTTGAAAATAAAGACTTTATTTTGTCGATTATCATCTTATTATTATTGCATTGATTATTTTCCGATCTCTAATGTGATTATCCAATCTGGTTCTTTACCTGAATGACACTTATCCGATCCGTAATTCGAAACACCTGGATCTGCCGCTCTATAATTAACCGATCTTGGGAATATGCGTGAGACGTGTCAGAACAGCTGGCGAGTCCCGCTAACCGATGCAGTGCCTGGAACATCGTGAGCATTAAATGCTCGGACGAGTATAAATAGGGGCTGGGTTAGCCAGTTGCTCTCTTATTCCATTTTTAGTCTCTCGCGAACAATCCCAAAATCCTCTCGTTTTCTCAAGTTCTTCCGACGCCGATCAGATTCCGGTAAGGGCTTTGATCTTTCTTTTAGTTTAAATTCTTTATTTCCTTTGAAAATGAGCGGCGCCGAGGGTCAGAGAGCGACGAGCCCTCCTTCCATTCAGTTCTCGTGGTCGTCTGATGAAGTAGAGGTGGTCGAGCCAAGCGCACGACCAGAACCTCCTAGGGTCTCCGTTCCAGCTCGGGGGCGGACCGCACCATCGAGGCTTGTACCTTCTTCAGGGAGGGAGACTCTTCCTATGGACGAGCTGCCATCAATCTTGCAAGAAACCGATCTGCAATCGTTCAGCCAGGAGTACAATATTCGTCCTGATTCGTACGAACTTATCCGGTGTCACGGCGATCACCGAGCCGATCACTTCTTTGAAGAGAATGACATGGTTATGGTATACGAGGAACAGTTAAAGGCCGGTCTTCGATTCCCTCTAGACGGCTTCTTCAAAGAGGTCCTAAAATATCACCGAGTGTGCATTGCCCAAGTTCACTGTAACTCGTAGCGGATCTTAGTAGCCTTCCGAGGCCTGTGCCGAGCTAAGGTGTTCGCTGAACTGCACAGGCTAACTCGCCGAAAGGACGACGAGCACTGGTTCTTTTAGGCGAAGCCTCATTGTGGGCTCTTTACCGATCTGCCCTCCTCCCTTAAGAATTGGAAGAACTGCTTCTTCATTCTAAGGAGCAAAAATCCGAAATGCTTTGAGGGCTTCCCCCGTAGCTGGTGGCACCAGGGGCCCTTGATTCCTAAGCGTATTACCCTGAACAAGGAGGAAGGCCTAATAGTGATGGAACTGAAGAATCAGGCGGTCACTCAAAAGTTCTCCTATTTAGATGCGGTGACTGCCGAGCTGCATCATTAGACTATACAGCTGATCACCGGCCAAGATCGCGAGCTTCTGCTCTCTGACCTCGGCATCGGTACTTTCTACATCTCAAATCTCAGGACCTTAGCGATCTCACTGACCTCTTCTTTGTGCAAGTATGGCGGGTGGTGAGGGTTCCAAGAAGCGGAAGAAAGAAAGAGAGATTTCCCGGAAGGTAAAAGAGATAAAGCGTTCGGAACTGCTTCAAACACCCGGCCATGAACTTGGGGAGATACAAAGAGGCCCGCCTCGACCTTCGGGACCGCCGATCGCAGAAGCTGTTCAATCTCCTCCTCGGTGAGAAGAGCCGCCTCCACTTCCTCCAGTTGCTCCAAGCACAGAAGGGGGTACTTCTCAACCTTCTGCGAGGCCCCCTCCTCGTGGCGCTCAAATGCTGATCGCTTCCCTGGAGAAGAACTGCATCGTTCGAGAACCTGTGTTTTGCCAAAGTCTTGGGGTCTTCCATCCGCCCGGGAGGATCGGACCGATCGTCTCGGACAATCTTGACGATATCCTGACCCGATCCATGAGTCTGAATGTAGAGTGCCTGGTGAACCAGCACATAGTCCGGGAAAAGGCTCACCGCCTGGGTAAGGAGGTAGGTGTTGATCAAGATGGAATCTGTTCCTCTAAGTAAATAGAGATAAAATCCTATGTTCATTTAATTGTTCTTGATGTTTCAAGTTCCTGGCCAAGACAGATAGATTTATTCAGAAAAGAGTTTCTGATGAGAAAATCTTTTTAATCAAGAACTGGAATTAAAAGAGAACATAATATTCATAGCAAATGGAGTTTGACATAAACCATGACTCAAATTTGAGTTGGGATTTTGTAATGAGAGATTCTAGTGCATGGTAACATATGATTATAGGTTCATTTAAGGTAAACCTTATTACTAATTGGATGGCCATGGCATGCTATGCTAGGTGTTAACCATGGTCTATGAGGTTCATAAAATGATTTAGAGAAATCATTTATGGTAAGAAAGAGTTCTGATGATATTAAGAGTTGATATCATGTCTCATTGCCAATTAATGATGAGCCTAGTAAGTCACACACATACACAAGTAATCACCTATATAAATATGATTTAATTAATTAATTAAAGAGTTTAATTGATTAATTAAATAGGTTTGGTTTGCAATTAGATTGCAAAGTCCCTAGCATGACTTGAAACCAAATCTAGATTATTGGATTATAATATAAGTTAAATTTATATTTAAAGTGTTTAAATATGAATTTAATTAATAAGAAATTAATTAATAGAGATTAATTAATTAATTTATATTTGATATAAATTAATTAGAAGAAGAAAATAATTATTTTGGGTTAAGAACTCAAAATTAAGACACAGGGGCATTTTGGTCATTTTGCAGTGTGACACGTGGCACCATGAGATGGTGACACATGGCATAACACATAAGCTTGCCAAATGTTTTTTAATCATGTAAGATGATTAAAATCAAGATTAAATATAGGTTTGACACTTGGCACAATGTGATTGGGTCACTTAAACCTAGAGCTAATCAAAGGGTGACATGTGGCAAGGGTTTAATGTGTTAACCTAGCTATTGAAGTGTTGTTATGAGAAAATAAAACACAACCAGCAGCCACACTCCTTTGTCACGCCACTTTGAGGGTTTTTATCTCTTCTTCTTCATCTCTTATCAATTCAAAGAGATTAGACATCAATCTCTTGAATTAAGAACACTAGGAATTGTTTCTAGTGTCCTGTTTACATCTTTAATCTCTTAAAAGGCATAACTTGATTTTCTAATTAATAGAAAAAGCTTTGGAAGCTATTCAAGGGCTGCCATAGGTGTTCTTGGTATGGACAAGCTAGAGGGACAACATCTGGTGTCCTGAAGACGAATCTCAAAGGCACGCATACGCCGCAAAGTTGCATCAAGAGGTTAGTGTAATCGTTCTTGATTTAATCTAGGGTTTTAAAATTAATCTGATTAATTTTAAAATCTTAAATGGCAAATATAGATCCAAAAACATATTAAAAGAGTTTTAATATGTTGTTTATCATTGAAATCAAATAGATAAAAATAAATCTTGCATGATGCATGTGACCCTAGGTGAAAATTTTTGAATTTAATGGTATAAACTTGTGTTTTTCACGCTTCCGTTCCTTCACCAAGCACAGAAGGGGGTCCTTCTCAACCTTCTGCAAGTCTCCCTCCTCGTGGCGCTCAAGTGCTGATCACTTCGCTGGAGAAGAACCGGACTGTTCGGGAGAACCCAGGTTTTGCCAAGGTCTTGGGGTCTTCCATCTGCCTTCGGGAGGATTGGGACCGACTGTCTCCGGACAATCTTGACGACATCCTGACCCGATCCATGAGTCTGAATGTAGAGTGCCTGGTAAACCAGCACATAGTCCGGGAAAAGGCTCACCGCCTAGGTAAGGAGGTTGAGAAGAAGAGTCAAGAAGTGGCATCCCTCCGATCCCAACTCTCATCCGCTCAGGATTACATATCTCAAATTGAGGGGCGTATGAAGTACTATGAGGATAAGCTGGCCGAACAGGCTCATGTTCTGGCTGAAAGGGATCGTGCTCTTGGAGAAGTCCAGGCGCTCCGGGCCAACGAAGCTGCTCAGGTCCCTCACCTTACTGAGGAGCTTAAGGCAAAAGATGAAGAGATGGTGACAAGAATAGCCGGTGCTTATGTGAATGCTCACAAGGATCTCTTGGCCGAGCTCCAGAAGCGTTACCCAGAGGAGGACTTCTCTTGGATAGCCGACCTGGCTCACGGAGGCGAGGGTGAGGATAGTGAGGAGGAGGCTGAGGGTGAGGGAGAAGATGGACAAAATGTAGATTAGGCTGGGGGTGATCCTCCAGCTGAATAACTTGTACAAATTTTTGAAATGAAATGAAATGGAATGCCTCTTTTGTTCGATGAATGGTTGTGATCGGAAAATTTCTAAATTATTAAACACTTGATTGTTTGAGTATCTTGAAATAACTGAAAGTGATTATCAACCCAAGTGTGAGAGATCGGAAAACACAATGAGCATAAGATCGGTAGAGAACCAACGCTAAACGGAACTTGATTAAAATTAGAAATTTGGCTTGAACATTTAAGATCGGAATCATCCTTAAACCGGAACGGAACCTTTGATTATTCTTAAACTTTTGAAAGGGAGATCGGCAATAAAACTGGTAAGAAAAGATCTAGTGTCAGTTCATTTCGTTTGTCAACAGAGATCAGGAATATACTTGACTGGTCCGGAGATTCGACAATGGGTTTGAGAGATCGGTGAGTGATTTAATAGTCAAAGGGATACTTGGTATTGGGGATCTGTTTCAAAGTTTATTGATTCTGGGGATCGGTTTTAAGGTTTATTGATTCTGGGGATCGGTTTCAAGGTTTATTGATTCTGGGGATCGATTTCAATGTTTATTGATTCTGGGGATCGGCCAAAATATGGTGTCGACACTTTGAAAAGTTTAAAGAATTTAAATCTAAAGTAGAAAATCAAACAGGAAAAAGTACTAAAGCTCTTCGATCAGATTGTGGAGGTGAATACTTCAGTACTGAATTTGATGAATGTAACACCCCTAAGTTCGGTAGTGCGTTCTGCTGCTCCAGTGACCAGTGTTGTCCGGACAGCTAGGATGCCTAGAACCACACTTCAATGAGAGTGAGGAGACATAAAATAATGAAATAAAAGAAAAGAAAGTACAAGAAAAACAAAGGAAAAATGATTGCAAAGAAATGTGATCAAGTTAAGCAGTATGGAAACCTAACGATGGGTGATCTTTGGGAAAGTCACGGCGTGGACCGTTGGTCGCCTGGACTGCGGAACCACGGAAAACATTTTTGGGACATAAATAGACCCTTGTTGAAGAATAAATATCATTAGAAATATCAAAGAAAAATTAAATAATTAGTACAAAGAAAAGTGAAAAATCGAAAAAGCAGACAAAATACGATTATTCTGAAAAATCGGAAAAGCCACCGAACAGAGGGCATTAGGGTCATTTGACATAACGAATTGTCTTTTGACCTAAATGTCCATTAAAAATAAATAGTATTACACTTAGAAAATGAAATGAAAAATTAATTTGATGGTACCTAAAATAAATAGTGGAAATAATGGGTTAAATGTGGATTAATTGAAAGTTAACTTATAATATGTTTTAATTTTAGTTAGTGGACCACTATAGGATTAATTTATCATTGAAATATGGCTGATATGGTCCACTCACCATCTGAAATTCCATCTTCCTCAAAATTCTCTCAAATGGCCGAATTGAAGAAACCTTGAAACTCCATTGACGTTTTCTTTGAGCTTCATTTCCTCTCTCCATTTCAACTCCATTCTCTTAGGTTCTTTCATGAAAAATGGTCTACACACCACAAGGAAGATATTGATACTAATTTTGAGAAGTTTGGTGAAGGTTTAGCAAGTTACAAATAAAGGTAAGTTTGCATTTTTGAGAAATCCTTTGTTAAAGTTTTTATGCATGTTATGGGTATTGGTTTGGTGAAGGAAAATTTTGAGTTTGAAGGGTTATTGTTGTTGCCATTTTGGACAGCCATGGGTCACGTTTTTGATGAGGTATTTGTGTATATAATTGATGAGAAATAATGTTAATCATGGTGATTTAGTAACCTAGTGATTTAATGCATGTATATATGGTGAATGATGCACTTTGATGGGAATTGGCATATGGTACGGCAATGTGATGTTGATGAATGAATTGTGGCAGCTTGTGGACACTTGAATAATGGTGTATATTGAAGGGAGTGTGGGCAGCATATTGACCTAGAAGGATTGATGATATGTATGTCAATTTACATTGTAAAGTGTATGTAAAGTTTGTAATGTTTAGGTGTGTTTGTAATGGTACTTAGAAATTGTAATTGTGAATGATATTTGGTGTGTTGAGGGTGATTGGAATCTGCCCAAAATAATGCTAATGTTATGTAGAAAATGTTGTTGGTAATGTGCCAAAACAGTTTGGTAGGGTATGGAAGTAAACCTTGCAAAGGTAAGTGTGTGTAATGCATATTAAGGGCAGTGTATATTTTGGCCTATAACCTTGAATGTGTAACCTCAATTAGTATGAGACCAATTTGAGGTGAAACTAGGCACAAAATGTGCCAACTTTCATTGAGAAACCATGCCAAAATTCTGCTTGCAAGGTGACCTAAAAATTTGACCAATTCGGATTAGGTGCAATTAGGACCTGAAAAATGACCAATTGGGCAGCAGTGAGTGTTTAGGCCATAACTCACTCAAACCAGGTCCAATTGACCTGAAATTTTGACCAAGAATAGTTAAGACCCATACCTACAAGTCTTATGAAGACACCAAATCCCAGAAATGACCATAAGCAAGTCAAACAACTTGCACAAGTTCGGGTCCAAAAACTGGCCGAACCAGAATTGACCAATTTGACCTAAAATTGACCTAAAATGGTACCACTTGACCAGCAATAGTGTAATGACCATAACTTGGTCTACTTAACTCGGATTGACCTGAAATTTTGCACCGCGTGCAATAAGACCTAGATCTACAAGTTTGTAGTTTCGACCGAGACCCGAAAACCGAGGGAACTAGATCGTCCGGTTAGGTCAAACCAGTGTTCCGGAATCCAGCAATTTGCATTAAAATGCACTAAGCGAGGAAATGACTTTGGTAAAACATACCAAACCAAAAACCCTATCGAGTGTGACATATTAACGACACTAAAACCTAATTTACCTAAAACGCATCGAGGGTCGGTATATTAGGTGATTAAGCGAATAATTGAGTTCAGTGCATTATTTACCAAACCCCATCGATAGAGACAGTTTAATTTGGTACTGAAACACTTCAAATTGTGTTTCTCAGTTAACAAGGACTCAGCAAAAGGGAAAGAAATACTGAGTCAAGACCAGGAGACAAATATCAGAGGTTTGTGCACAACAACTATTTCTCTTGAATTTTCAATTGAAATAAATATTGACTATTTGTATATTATTGTTTTAAATTGTGTTTGTGCACAACAACTGTTTCTTTTGAATTATTTTCAATGGAAATAAATATTGACTATTTGCATATCATTGTTTTAAATTGTGGAAATGTGTTTGGTGGACACTTATTGATTGAAAAACATTGTGAATGGTTTGAAACTGTGAAAAATTGTTTGAATGGTATTTGATGGATACTTATTGATTGAAAAGCAATAAATGGTTTTGTGGAAATTGAAGTGAATTACGAATTGTGTTGCCATTTTGTGAATGAAATTATAACTTTGGAAATTTATTGGATTCTTACGGATCATTTGAATAAAATGTTTGGAATTGTTTTGACTCACAATTGGCATGACACTGATAATATGTTCCTCCTCCATTAATGGGGTGAGTGTGATTATTCCTCCCTCTTTGACTTATTAGTGCAGGGTGAGTATGATTATGTTCCTCCCTCTTTGACTTCCCACCGAGGTGAGTATGGATGAGTTCTCATTATATAGCTAGCTTCCTCCTCATTGATTTCGATTATTGGGGTGAGCATGTCTTGTCGTGGTGTACAACACGGCATATATGGAAAAATTGTGTCATGGCCTAAATTGTGTTATAGATTGGCAACCTTGTATTCTTGATTATTTGATCGAATTGTGTTATTATGTATTGTGAGATTGTGAAATTGATTTAAACTCTTATTGACATATCATCTATTGAATTCAACCATGATCTGACTTATTGAAAATTATTGTGATATTAACAAATGGAGTTTAAATTCTTGTTGACATTTATTGTCTTGAATTTAACTATGGTTTTAAGTATCCACTCTTGATATGATTTATAAATTGTGATTTAATGTTTGTATGTGGTAAATTTTTTGCACCACTGAGACATTGTCTCAAATGATAGCTTTATTCTTTGTCGCAGTAGAGAGAGCAGACAGGCGAGCTAGGTCGCTAGTATCGCCAATGAGAGAGATTTTGGATATAGTGAGTATACCACATGTGGCATTTTGTCTTGTAATGTATATTCACTGTATGTATATTTTGTTCTTGGTTTTGAGCGATTGTAAATTTAAGTTGTCTGATAAAGTTGTAAAATAATTATGAGTTATTTGGCTTGTAAAAATTGTGTTATATCTTTGTATCTTAGTCTTTGAAAATCACTGTGGATTTGACTTGAGAAATGTGTTGTGTTGATAAAAATGTTGGAGTTGAGATTTGAAAATATATTGAAGTGCTTTTCTGAGTTTTTGAAGAACTGTTTTGTCCAAAATACAAATGGCACCTTGCCAAAATTTTTACAGATATTCCAAATAAATCAAATGAGTTAGTTGTTTCACTTCAATTCACCAAAGTCTTTCACACCTGTAAATAGTGCTCACCACTGTAAAAGAAGTAAGAAAAGTTTTTAAAATCCCTTGTAGTGTATTTAATGGATTATCAGTAGACGGAGTTGGTAATTCATTAGGTATACTACGGGATCATGTTATGCCTTACAGAGGGGTAGGGTGTGACAATGAATACTTGAGAGAGCACGGCATTGTTTCTCAGCTGACTCCTCCAGGAACACCACAGCTGAATGGTGTATGTAAAAGGAGAAATCATACCTTATTGGATATGGTACGTAGTATGATGAAATATATTGATATGCCAATCTCCTTTTAGGGATTTGCATTAGAATCAGCTTTGTATATTCTGAATAGGATTTCATCAAAATCAGTATCTTCCACACCTTATGAGATATGGCATGGAAGAAAACCAAGTCTTAAACATGTTAAGATTTAGGGTTGTCCAGTTTATATAAAAAAAAAGCTGAACACTGATAAATTGGAAACCAAATCAGAAAAGGGTCAATTTGTTGTATATCCAAAAGATAGTTTTGGATATTATTTTTGTTTGCCTACATTACAAAAGGTTGTGATAAGTAGAAATGCTACATTTCTTGAACAACAGTTTGTTCAAGAAAGAGGCAAAGGAAGGCAAATAGAGTTGGAATTGGAGAATTCTGACAAACCAACAGATCAGATGGATATAGATCTATCTAGTCAACCTACACCTATTGATGAAACAAGCTTCGAGGAGTTGGAACATCTGTTTTGATGAAGCCATTAAATCATTTGGTTTTAACAAAAATGAGGATGAGCTATGTGTATATAAGAAGGTTAGTGATAGTGCTTTCACTTTCCTTATCTTATATGTGGATGACATACTGTTGATGGGTAATGACACAAGTATGTTGACAACTGTAAAGGTATGGTTGTCCAATACATTCTCCATGAAACACTTAGGGGAGGCAACCTATATTCTTGGGATTTGCATATATAGAGATAGAGTGAAAAGAATAATTGGTTTATCCCAAAGTCTATACTTGGAAAAGGTATTAAAGAGGTTTAACATGCTTGATTTCAACAGAGGATTGTTACCAGTGAGACATGGTATCCACCTATCTAAAGAGATGTCTCCAAAGACACCTGAAGAAAGAGATAAAATGGCCAGGATTCCATATGCTTAGACTATTAGAAGTTTAATATATGCAATGTTGTGTACTAGGCCGGATATCGCATATGCTGTTAGTTTGACTAGCAAGTATTAATCCAATCTAGGTTTGGAACACTGGATAGCTATCAAGAATATTCTTAAGTACTTGAGAAGAATTAAGGATTTATTCTTGATCTATGGAGGTGAAGACTTGCAATTGGATGGTTATACTGATTCTGATTTCCAATCAGATATCGATGATAGAAAGTATTCCTCTGGGTATGTGTTTATTTGTAATGGAGGTTCAGTCAGTTGGAAGAGTTCCAAACAGAGCACGACTGCAGATTCCACTACCGAGGCTGAGTATATTGCTGCATCCGATGCTGCAAAGGAAGCTATTTAGATAAAGAAGTTCGTGACAGAACTTGCAGTAGTTCCTTCCATTGAGTTAGCAATTCCACTACACTGTGACAACAATGGAGCAGTCATATAGGCTAAGGAACCCCGGTCTCACCAGAAATCCAAACACATAGAAAAACGCTACCACATTATCAGAGAAATAGTTGGATGAGGCGATGTAGCCATGCAGAAAATAGCATCAACTGAAAATCCAGCTGATCCATTCACTAAGCCTATGTCACAGACTCAGTTAGACCGACATCTTGAGAAAATGGGTCTAAGATATTGTAATGAATGGCTCTAGTGCTAGTGGGAGATTGTTAGTAATATGCCCTAGAGCATATCATTTAGTATGTATCTTGTACATGTTTTTATTAATAAAAGGCATTTCAACTTTTCCGTTTACATAATATATTTATGTGTAATAGAAAAGGTCCATTGATATTTTGTTAGAAATTCTATTCTTAAGTTGTTAAGAATATGAGTGACAGTATTTTTAGTACAAAATATCGTAAATAGGTTCACAATCGAGGATACTTCACAATATGGACATGACTTATCCAGAAAGATTGTATTCATATTTGTTTCCAAGTTATTTATATGAGATATAAATAAGATGGAATGGTGAGTCTCATGCCATATGACAAACATGATAAGCACTTATACATGATAAGTAGGTCGAACCAGTGACACTTATGACAAGCACATGGAGTTTACTCTTGTCAGTGTATTGTCATAAATCATATCAGTGCATATAATTTTAGACCTAAGATAGCACAGTTATCTTGTATATAGGTGATTTGAGTTTGATACTGCTTTTATACTTGTACTGTGTATGGGTATATGGGCATGTGTTGGCTCCTACTAGTTATATATGGAGGTAGGTGTTGATCAAGATGGAATCTGTTCCTCTAAGTATGTAATACCCCTATGTTCGGTAGTGCGTTCTATTGTTCCAGTGACTAGTGTCTATCCAGACAGTTAGGATGCCTAGAACTATATTTAAATGTTAGTGAGGAGACATAAAATAATGAAATACAAGAAAGGAAAATATAAGAAAAACAAAAGAAAAATAATAGCAAGGAAATGTAACCAAGTTAAACGAGCCGAAAACCGTAGCGATGGATGACCGCACTGGGAAGTTACAGCGTGGACCGTTGACTAGCCTTGGATCACTTGGAACCCTGGAAAATATTTTTAAGACTTAAATAAACATCTATTGAAGTATAAATGACATTAGAAATGTCAAAGAAAAATTAAGTAATTAGTACAAAGAAAAATGAGAAATCGAGAAACTGACAAAAATCGGTGTTACCGAAAAATCGGGAATATAACCCGAAGTGGGGCATTTTAGTCATTTGACACCTAGAGTTGCCTTTTGACCTCAATGTCCATTAAAAATAAATGATATTACACTTTAGAAATATCATGAAAAATTAAATTGTTATACATTATGTAAATAGTGAAAAAGGAGAGATAAATGTGTAAATAATGGAACTTGAAATAATTAAACATTTAATTATAAGTTAGTGCTCCACTAACTCAATCCTTGGACACCTATAAAACAACTTGGGACAACAAAAACATTCATCTTCTACATTAGGAAAAAACCAGCCGTGAGCCTCCATTGAAGAAACTCCATGGCCATTCATGCATGAAGCTCCAATCCTCCATGATCAAGCCCTAGTTTCTTCAAGAGCTCTTCATTAAAGGTTGTCTACACATCATGGGCAAAAGGCAGCAAAAAGAAGAAGTTTTGGTGAGGTTTAGCAAACTCCAAATAAAGGATAGTGCTTAATTTTTCCATTTTCCTTCACTAATCCTTGTGTTGAGCTTTGGGTAAGTTGAATTGCTAAGAAAAATTGAGGAAATGATTGAGTATTGGTGAACCTTAGTTTTGGTAGCCATGGAAATGCATGGTTAGTGACTTATTCTTATATTTAATGGATGGGAATTAAGGTTGAATAACTCAAATAGAAGTTGTAGTAAGTTAATATCCAAGTATATTTATGTTAGTGCTTGAATTAAGGGTTTGAAATGGGACCTTGATGCTTTGGCAAACTGCCATGTTTGACAGCCCATAATATCATGAATTTGTGTGTGTGAATATGAAGTTTATTAATGAAATATGATAGTGTTAAATTGTGGGCAGCATGTGTAATTGATATTGAGGTATGAGTATATAGAAGTGTATGTGTAATATTGATATTGAGATATGTTGAATTTTGGTGGAAGTGAATGTTGAACTTGAATGGTATATTGTGTGCATTGAGCACTTGAGTGTTCTAACCAAAATGTTTTCTGGAATTGTGTACAATATATATAGAAGTGCCATTGATTGAATATTGAAGTATTGGAAGGAGGAGGATTGTCAAAATTGGAAGTGTGATGTTCAAATGCATGTTGTGTATGTTGGCAGCACATAATTTTATCATAAGTGCAAAATTATGAATCCAATTTGTATGAGGCTAATGGGGGGTGAAACTAGACACCAAATAGGCCAACTTTCATGTAGAAATGTTGCCAAAATTCTACCTAGAAACTGACCTTAAAAATGACCAAATCCGAAATGGCAACTTTGCAAACCCAGATTTTTGACCATATGAACAGTAGTCATTAGGATGACCATAACTCACACAAAATAGGTCTAATTGACCTAAAATTTTTACCATGGATAGATTAGATATAGAGCTACAATTCTTATGAAGACACCAAAACCCAGAAATGACCAGAACCAAGTCAAATAGCTTGCATAAGTTCGGGTACCAAAACTGCCAGAACTAAATGTGACCTAAAATTGACCAAATTTTGCACTAAAGGTGCAATCTGTCCAGCTTTAGTAAATTGACCATATCTTGGTCTATACAACTCAGAATGACCTGAAATTTTGCCCCAAGTGCAATAAGACATAGAGCTACAATTTTACTTCTTTGACCAGAAGCTAAAAACCAAGAGAAATAGGACTTTAAGCTAGACCAATCTAGCACACAAAAATTGAGAACTTGACATTTACATACAATGATGCTTGAAATAATTTGGCAATGAATGCCAACTTGTAAAAATGGTAAATTGCACTATATTGGTAGCATATTGAAATACAAAATGTGACATATTGGTAACATTAAACCTAATTCACCTAGAGTGCATCAAGGGTCAACATTATAGGTTGACTAAGGAAAATAATAAAATTAAAAAAATTTAATTATGGAACTTTATGATTAGAAACAATTTAACTGAGTACTGAAACACCTTAAATTGTGTGTTTCAGTTGAAAAGGATATTGAAGAGCATAAGGAACATTGAGTCAAGGCCAAGAGGCGACTCATCCGAGGTTTGTGCGCAATATTTTTTATATTCATTGCTTTTACCAGAAAATTTATTTGGAGAAATGAGTTATGAATAATTTTTTATTGTTTTAGCTTTGGGAATATTATTTGGAAATTATTGTGTTGCCTACTTTGCAAATAGAAATTTTGAGTTAAAATGTGATTTGTGGTTTGTATGAAATAATTAAAAATTGTGATTTGGAATTGTTTTGATTCACACTTGGCATGACAATTACTATGTTCCTCCTCCATTTATGGGGTGAGTATGACTATATTCCTCCCTCTTTGACTTGTCAGTCTGAGGTGAGTATGGATGTTCATTATCTAGCTAGCTACCTCTCTCATTAATTTTGATTATTGGGGTGAGTATGTCTTGTCGTGGTGTACAACACGGCATGTTTGAAAAGTTTGTGTCATGACCTAAGTTGTGTTATTCAATTGTTTGATCGAATTTGTGTTATGTGAGCTTTGAAAAATTGTGAATTGTTTGAATTGTAAATTGTCAATAAAAGTTTTATATACCGCATTTTAAATTTTTATTGTGCACCACTGAGTAAATTTTACTCAGCGATAGCTTTTTCATTAATGTCACAAGTAGACAGACGAACAACGCAGTAGAGTAGGCTACTTGTACTATATTTTGAGATTTCACCGGGTATATTGAGAATACCATATTTTGTAATTTTTATTGTAATATATGTGCTCTATATGTATATATTATACTTGGTCTTTAGCCGTTGTAAACTAAAATTGTAAATTATTTTGGCCTGTAAAAATATTGTGACATATTTTTCTTATCTCAGCTTTTGGAAACACTGACAAATTGTTGTTGAATTGAGTTGACAAATGTTGAGAAATTTATTGTGTTGAACTGTTATTATAGTTTGGGATTGAAGAAATATATTGAAAGTGTTTTTTTTACATTTTTTTGAAGAACTGTTTTATTCAAAATACAGATGGCACTCTGCTAAAATTTTTACAGAAATTATTGCTACTTCAGATTTGTTAGTTGGTTCACTTCAGATAAAAATTTTTTTACACCTGTCAAAAGTGCTCACCACTGTAAAAAGAAATAAGAAAAGGTTTAAAATCCCTTGTAGCATATTTAATGAATTATTAGTAGATGAAGTTTGGTTATTCATTAAGTGTACTACGGGATCATGTTATGCCTTATGGAAGGGTAAGGTGTGACAAAGTAAATAGGGATAAAATCCTATGTTCATTTAATTGTTCTTGATGTTTCAAGTTCCTGGCCAGGACAGATAGATTTAATCAAAAAAGAGTTTCTAATGAGAAAATCTTTTTAATTAAGAACTGGAATTAAAAGAGAACATAATATTCATAGCAAATGGGGTTTGACATAAACCATGACTCCAGCTTGAATTGGGATTTTGTAACTGAGAGATTCTAGTGCATGGTAACATATGATTATAAGTTCATTTAAGGTAAACCTTATTACTGATTGGGTGGCCATGGCATGCTATGCTAGGTGTTAACCATGGTCTGTGAGGGGCATAAAATGATATAGAGAAATCATTTATGGTAAGAAAGAGTTCTGATGATATTAAGAGTTGATATCATGTCTCATTGTCAATTAGTGATGAGCCTAGTAAGTCACACACATACACAAGTAATCACCAAATTAAATATGATTTAATTAATTAATTAAAGAGTTTAATTGATTAATTAAATAGGTTTGGTTTACAATTAGATTGCGAAGTCCCTAGCATGACTTGAAACCAAATCTAGGTTATTGGATGTATAGTATAAGTTAAATTTATATTTAAAGTGTTTAAATATAATTTTAATTAACGAGAAATTAATTAATAGAGATTAATTAATTTATTTATATTTGATATAAATTGATTATAAGAAGAGAAATAATTATTTTGAGTTGAGAACTCAAAATTAAAACACAGGGGCATTTTGGTCATTTCACAGGGTGACATATGGCACCATGAGATGGTGACACATGGCATTACACATAAGCTTTCCAAATGTCATTTAATCATGTAAGATGATTAAAAATAAGATTAAATATAGGTTTGACACTTGGCACAATGTGATTGGGTCAATTAAACCTAGAGCCAATCAGAAGGTGACATGTGGCAAGGGTTTTAAGTGGTGACCTAGCTATATAAGTGTTTTTATGAAAAGAAAAATTATAACCAGCTGCTGCCTCCCTTTGTGCTGCCACCCTTGAGGCTCCCATTCTCTCTTCTTCTTCATCTCTCATCAATTCCAAGAGATTAGCAAACAATCTCTTGAATTAAAATTACTAAAAATTATTTCTAGTGTCCTATTTACCTCTTTAATCTCTTAAAAGGCAAAACTTGACTTTCTAATTAATAGAAAAAGCTTTAGAAGCTATTCAAGGGCTACCATAGGTGATCTTAGTGTGGACAAGCTAGAGGGACAACGTCTGGTGTCCTAAAGATGCATCCCAAATGTGAGAAACACACTGCAGTGCATCAAGAGGTTAGTGCACTTATTCTTGATCTAATCTAGGGTTTTAAAATTAATCTGATTAATTTTAAAATCTTGAATGGCAAATACAGATCCAAAAACATATTAAAAGAGTTTTAATATGTTGTTTATCATTGAAATCGAATAGATAAAAATAAATCTTGCATGATGCATGTGACCTTAGGTGAAAATTTTTGAATTCAATGATATAAACTTGTATTTTTCATTCTTCTGCTCCTTCATTATTATCCATGAATGCATGAGATGTATGAGAACGTATGCAAGCAAATGATATATTCATGCTAATTGGATAATGTGCAAAGTGAGACCTTAATAGTAATTAGGACGACCATAAAATCTTCCAAATAAATGATTAAGTTGGAAATGGTATAATTAAAGTAATTATAACATGGGCCCTCCATTGAAGCAATTATTTTAAGAAATTTTAAATACTTGCATAAGATGTAATTAATTTAAGAGATTTTCTTAAGAATAATTGTTAAGCATGAGATGTTGTAAATATGTAAATGGTTTGGTAGCCAATATTAGATGTACCTGAGGACATTAAAATTATTTGCATAAGTACTGGCTCAATGGGATCAACTTAACTAATGCAAGATAAGTCAATAATGGATGCACTTGAGATTTTGAGCATTAGGGGCTAGGTAAATGATTGAACCTCACATGAGATGTGATGGGCAAGGAGTTGCTCACTTATAGTTTATTGTAATTCCAATAATGGATGTACCTAAGGATGATCAATAGAATTATAAGAATTGAATCACCCACTAGAAATCCATCCAACTAGGATTTCCATTTTCTACTTTGAAAGTGTAGGATTCTCGAATTTAGTGGGAGGACTAATTTGATTAAAAGACCATAATTATTTTGGTTGATTACATGATACATTTCCTAATTAATCCGGTTATTTTCTGCAGTTAATTTTTTGATAATAATGAGCACAGAACAACCTCTACCATCCAGCATCCTTGCAAGCATACTTGATTGCAATAGGTTGACAGGACCTAATTTATTTGATTGGCTAAGAAATTTGAAACTTGTCCTGAACCTTAAACATATAGGATATGTTCTAGACTCAAATATTCCTGGTCCCTTACCTCCAGAGGCCAGTCAAGAGGAACATGAAACTTTGGACAAGTGGAAGGAGCATGATATGAAAGCTAAGTGTTACATGCTTGCTTCTATGAGTAATGAGTTACAGAAGCAGCATGAGAACATGCAGAGTGCGAGTGAGATTCTCCTTCACCTACAAGAGTTGTATGGTGAGCACAATAGGAATGCTAGGCAGCTATTTCGCATGAGGATGTCTGAGGGACAGAATGTTGGGGATCATGTCCATAAGATGATTCGGCTGATTGAGCAGCTGGAACATCTTGACTTTAACATAGATTTCCAACTGCAGAAGAATTTGATCCTTCAGTCCCTTCCTAAGTCTTTTGGGAATTTTGTAACAAATTTCCATATGACTAAGCAAGAATACACCTTGGCTAGTTTACTTAACATGCTGGTTATTGCCCAAAAGAATATGCCAAGCAATAAAGGAAAAGAGGTAGCTTTGATTGCATCTTCTTCTACTAGAAAGTCCAATAAGAAGAAAGGCAATAAGAAAAAGAAACCTCAGATTCCTGGTCCTTCCAAGTAAATAGCTAAATAGATAGGGAAGACCAAAGTTGACAAAGGCAAAGAGAAAGTGTTTCCACTACCATAATTATGGGCACAGGAATAGGAACTGTTTAGAGTATAGCCAATAATAGAAGCTTACAGTAACGAGATGTTACATTCCGGATTGGTAATGGCTCAACTGTTGAAGCCTTAGCCATAGGATCTAAATCTTTATACATGTGTGGACATGTTTTGTATTTAAATAAGGTTATGCATGTACCTAATGCCTTTTAAGAACATCATTTCTATATCTAGTTTGACTAGAGATGGTTATGAATTTCAGCTCATAAATGATGTTTGCAATATTTATTTTGGAAATAAATATGTTGGTTTGGGTTATATGCATGATGGACTCTATTATCTAGATAATAATGTCAAAAACAAATTTAATGCAAGCAATCTAAAAGAATGCAATGCCATGATGAGAATCAACTCAAGTTCAAAATATATTTGGCACTTAAGGTTATGTCATGTTGCAGAAGATAGGATTGCAAAACTAGAGAAAATGGGGATTTTATCCTCATTGGCCTCTAAGCCTACTCTAACTTGTGAATCTTGCCTTCAGGGAAAAATGACTAGATCACCCTTTGTAAGAGAAGGGCTAAGAGCTAAAAATATTTTGGAGCTAATACATAGTGATGCATGTGGTCCATTTAAAGAAATGGCTAAAGGTGGTTTTCATTACTTTATTACCTTTACTGATGATAAATCAAGGTTTGAGTATTTGTATTTGATGAAATACAAATATGAATCCTTTGAAAAGTTTAAAGAATTTAAATTTGAAGTAGAAAATTAGGCAGGAAAAAGTATTAAAGCTCTTCGATCAGATCGTGGAGGTGAATACTTCAGTACTGAATTTGATGAATACTTGAGAGAGCACGACATTGTTTCCCAGCTGACTCCTCCAGGAACACTACAGCTGAATGGTGTATCTAAAAGGAGAAATCATACCTTATTGGATATGGTACGTAGTATGATGAGCTATACTGATATGCCAATCTCCTTTTAGGGATTTGCATTAGAAACAGCTTTGCATATTCTGAATAGGATTCCATCTAAATCAGTATCTTCCACACCTTATGAGATATGGCATGGAAGAAAACCAACTTTTAAGCATGCTAAGATTTGGGGTTGTCCAGCTTATATCAAAAAGCTGAACACTGATAAATTGGAAACTATATCAGAAAAAGGTCGATTTGTTGGATATCTAAAAGATAGTTTTGGATATTATTTTTATTTGCCTGCATCACAAAAGGTTGTGATAAGTAAAGATGCCATATTTCTTGAACAACAGTTTATTCAAGAAGGAGGCAAAGGAAGGCAAATAAAGTTAGAATTGGGGAATTCTGACCAACCAACAGATCAGATGGATATAGATCCATCTAGTCAACCTATACCTATTGATGAAACATCTACAGCTGTTCCTCATAGAACAACCAGGGTATCTCACCCACTAGTGAGATATGGTTTCCTTCATGAAGAAGAATAAGAGTTGTCTACTCATGAAGAAGTAGATCATGGAGATGATCCATTTACCTATAAAGAAGCTATATCAGATATAGATTCTTCAAAATGGATTGATGCTATGAAATCCGTGATTGATTCCATGTATAAGAATCAAGTTTGGGATCTTGTTGACCCACCTGAAGGTATTGTACCTATAGGGAACAAATGGGTTTTTCAAGAAGAAAATTGGTTCTGATGGAAAGGTAGAGACCTATAAGGCAAGGCTAGTAGCGAAAGGGTTTCACCAAAGGCAAGAAATCGACTATGAGGAGACTTTTTCACCTGTTGCCGTGCTTAAATCAATTATGATTCTATTAGCAATAGCTGCATACTATGAATCCCAAGATGGTTCCAAAGTGCGCAAGCTAAAGCGATCTATTTATGGGTTAAAATAATCTTCGAGGAGTTGGAACATCCGTTTTGATGAAGCCATTAAGTCATTTGGTTTTATCAAAAATGAGGATGAGCCATGTGTATATAAGAAGGTTAGTGATAGTGTTATCATTTTCCTTGTATTATATATGGATGACATACTGTTGATGGGTAATGACACATGTATGTTGATAACTGTAAAGGTATTGTAACATCCTCATTTTAGCTAGTCCGTACAGTCTATTGTTCCGGTGACCAGTGTCGGTCCGGACAACTAGAACGTTCGGAAAAATATTTAAACTAAAGTGAGGAACCAAAAATTAACTCAAATATTAATAAGAAAAAAATTTAGGAAAAAATTATAAAATAATTCTTGGGACTCCAGAGAAGGGTCATTGAGGTTCTTATGGAATTAGAATGCCAAGAAAATACTTAGAAAAAATTTTCAATCGGTACAGACAATTTTGACCTGTTAAGCCAAACGGAGGGCATTTTGATCATTTCGTCTTCAGAGATGATTTTTGGGCCAACTTGTCCAGTTAAATAAATAATTTATATAACATGAAATATAAATAAATATTGTCAAAAATTTAATTGCAATTAAATAGACAAGAAATGGGGAGAAAATGAAAGAAAATGGATTTATGACATCATCATGATGTCATTAAAACTCACCCAACCAACCCAATCTTTACACATGGCATAAACATATATAAAAGAGGTAAAATGGGCTGAAAAACAAACAAAAAAATCAGAGCCTCTTCCTTCTTCTCCTTGACGTCAACTCTTCTTCCCTAACCCTCCATGAACAAGCTTTTTCAAGCTTGATTTTCCCTAGCTTTCTTTCACCAAAATCCCTAATTGTCAATACAAAAACTTGCTCTTTCATCTTGGTGAAGCTTTGGGCAGCAAAATTTTGAAGAAAAACTGAAGTTTTGCGAGGCCCAATCTTAGTTCCAAAGAGGTTAGTGACCTAACCCTAAATTTTTACTTTGAATACATGTTTAGGGACTTGAATGAGTGTAAATTTGAAAGGAAATTTGTTAAAAACCACTTATATACTATCCCATATTTTTCAGCAGCCATGGTTAGGTTTTGATTGTGTTGAGCTTAATGAAGTTAAAAGACCATCATGGCAGCCCACAATATGTACCCACTAAGTGTATTGATGAAATGCAAGTTTAAATGCATGATTTGAGATGTTAGGGTTAGGGTTTGGGTATAAAATGGAGACTTTGATCATGTAATGGTTAAAGTGAGTTTTAATGGTCAATTAGTGACCATTTGGATATGTGTAAACAAGAAATGAAGTGGTTTGATTAGTGGGAATTGCAGTTGGTGTGGCTGCCCATGGTGACCTGCAGAATTAGACATGAGTCCAGCAGGTTTGGGCAACCATAACTTGAATTGTAGAGATTCAATTGGTGCAAAGCCAATTGGACATGAAACTAGACACATAATGACACATCTTTGGTGAAGAAACCATGCCCATAAAACCAAACCAAGTGGACCAAAAGCTTGCCTTAATCCGGGTGACCTGCAGTCTGTTTCTGCAGAATGACCAAATGAACAGTATTTGGTCATTTGGCCATAACTCAGTGTAGAATGGTCTAATTGACCTGAAATTTTACCAAAAACAAGATGAGATATAGACCAACAACTTTTATGAAGAAACTTAACCCAAATTATGACCATAATCTATCCAAAAAGTGAGTAGAAGTCACTGTTCACTGCACTATAGATATGGTCAGTCCAAAAAAATTTCAATCCGGCCAGTTGTGGTTTTTGGACCATAAATTGAGCTACAAAACTCCAAATGGAGTGATTCAAAAAAGGAAATTCAACTAGAAAAAATAAGGAACAACTTTCATGTTGATCATTTTGCCAAATTCCCATTGCAAAAATGACAAATGGAACAGTAAAAATGAAGCATGAAAACTGAAAATTCTGCTTAATTAACATTAAGCTTAGAAATGGTATTGGCAATCAATACCAAAAAATTTTAAATGCAAAATGTGGCATGTTGGGAGTATTAAAACCAATGTACCTATTGTCTATGCAAAAGTCAACATTTTGGTTGACTAATGAAGTGAATAGTAACACCAAAACTTGAAATTCAAAAATTGTAAAACTCAAAAGTGTAAAATGCCGTAGTATGCCTAACAAGATTGGTTTGGATAGCTTGGCATGCCAATAGGGTTCTGTTAGCAGTACTGCATATGGCTTAATGCCATTCTGTGTTTCATGGCTCCCATGCCATTCTGTGACATAATAGCCTTTGGCTATGTTATTTGAGTTGATATACTTGGGTTTTAACCTTGATAATTGTTCTGACTTATTAGGCATTACATTTGCTGCCGGAGACACAATGTGACCGATGGTGTGATGGTCCGAAGTACTTAGTACCCAGTGCTAGTTTACCCATTTATCCAGTCCAGTCAACTAGTATGGGTTACTCGGGCAATAATAATAAACCTTACCAAATTTTAAGTGAATAATACTGTAAATAATACCAGAAATCAAGTCTACCCAAAAAAATGAAATCATACATTCTGCATAATTATTTTATTCTATTTTATTTTATATTGTCACCACTAAGCAGAATTGCTTAGCACCTCGCTTTTGCCATGCGCAGGTACTAGAGACCTAGCTAGGGAGCCCAGTAGACATCAGACGAAGTGAGCCTTCAGAGCTGCATCGGGGGTCCAGAGTCACCTCACATCTGCACTACATATGGTAGGACATTAGGACTATAGGTGGCCCTTTTGTATTTTTGCATTTTGTATTAGTTTGGATTGTAACTATAAAATCCTGTAATTATGTATTAATGTAAATATATGTAATTTCATATTATTGAGATTTTTTGCATAATGTATGTTGATAAATGAAATGTTGAGAATTATTTGTGAATATGCTTCAAGTGATGAAGTGAACAGAAAGGTTTTGAAAATAGTATTGTGATTTGAGATTGATTTTTTTTTTAGATTGACTTGAATGTGTATAATGGAGTTTGGATTTAGAAATTATTTTGGAAGTGTTTTTAAACAGGTTCAGCAGAACTGTTCTTCCAATTTACAGCCAGCACTCTGCCAGATTTTCTATAAAATTTGCGGATAAATTCAGATTTATCAAAATTGAAAATAAATAAATCAGAAAGGAATAAATTGTAATAGAAACATAGATTGGTGCTCCAGCACACTGAGTGGCATAACTTGCTCGGCTACACTGTAGACGGGTAAGGGGTGTCACAGGTATAGTTGTCAAATACATTCTCCATGAAAGACTTAGGGGAGGCAACCTTTATTCTTGGGATTCGCATTTATAGAGATAGAGCGAAAAGAAAAGAATAATTGGTTTATCTCAAAGTCTATACTTGGAAAAGGTGTTAAAGAGGTTTAACATGCTTGATTCCAAAAGAGGATTGTTACCAATGAGACATGGTATCCACCTTTCTAAAGAGATGTCTACAAAGACACCTAAAGAAAGAGATAAAATGGCCAAAATTCCATTTGCTTTGGTTATTGAAAGCTTGATGTATGTAATATTGTGTACTAGACCAGATATCGCATATACTATTAGTTTGACTAGCAGGTATCAATCCAATCCAGGTTTAGAACACTGGAAGAGTATATTACTGCATCAGATGCTGCAAAAAAAAGTCGTTTGGATATTAGGAACCCCAGTCTCACTAGAAATCCAAACACAAAGAAAGACACTACCACATTATCAGAGAGATAGTTGGGCAAGGCAATATACCCATGTAGAAAATAGCATCAGCTGAAAAATCCAGCTGATCCATTCACTAAGCCTTTGTCACAAGCTCAGTTAGATCGACATCTTGAGAAGATGGGTCTAAGGTATTGTAATGAATGGCTCTAGTGCTAGTGGGAGATTGTTAGTATTATGCCCTAGAGCATATCATTTAGTATGTATCTTGTACATATTTTATTAATAAAAAAACATTTTCACTTTTCCATTTACATAATATATTTATGTGTAATAGAAAAGTTCCATTGATATTATGTTAGAAATTCTATTCTTAAATTGTTAAGAATATGAGTGACAGTATTTCTAGTACAAAGTATCATAAATAGGTTCACAATCGAGGATACTTCACAATAAGGACATGACTTATCCAGAAAGATTGTAATCATGTTTGTTCCCAAGTTATTTATATGAGATGTAAATAAGATGGAATGGTGAGTC
Source organism: Hevea brasiliensis (assembly GCF_030052815.1). Lineage (NCBI taxonomy): Eukaryota > Viridiplantae > Streptophyta > Magnoliopsida > Malpighiales > Euphorbiaceae > Hevea > Hevea brasiliensis. Next base: position 43,591,497 of record NC_079501.1, read on the forward strand.
TCATGCCATATAACAAACATGATAGGCACTTATAACAAGCACATGGAGTTTACTCTTATCAATGCATTGTCACAAATCATATCAGTGCATATAATCTTTAGACCTGAGATAGCACAGTTATCTTGTATCTAGGTGGTTTGAGTTTGATACTGCTTTCATACTTGTACTCTGTATGGGTATATGGGCATGTGTTGGCTCCTACTAGTTATATATGGAGGTAGGTGTTGATCAAGATGGAATATGTTCCTCTAAGTAAATAGGGATAAAATCCTATGTTCATTTAATTATTCTTGATGTTTCAAGTTCCTGGCCTGGATAGATAGATTTAATCAGAAAAGAGTTTCTGATGAGAAAATCTTTTTAATCAAGAACTGGAATTAAATGAGAACATAATATTCGTAGCAAATGGGGTTTGACATAAACCATGACTCCAGCTCGAATTGGGATTTTGTAATAGAGAGATTCTAGTGCATGGTAACATATGATTATAGGTTCATTTAAGGTAATCCTTATTACTGATTGGGTGGTTATGGCATGCTATGCTAGGTGTTAACCATAGTCTATGAGCTGCATAAAATGATTTAGAGAAATCATTTATGGTAAGAAAAAGTTTTGATAATATTAAGAGTTAATATCATGTCTTATTGCCAATTAGTGATGAGCCTAGTAAGTCACACACATACACAAGTAATCACCAAATTAAATATGATTTACTTAATTAATTAAAGAGTTTAATTGATTAATTAAATAGGTTTGGTTTGCAATTAAATTGCAATGTCTCTAACATGGCTTGAAACCAAATCTAGGTTATTGGATGTATAGTATAAGTTAAATTTATATTTAAAGTATTTAAATATGAATTTAATTAATGAGAAATTAATTAATAGAGATTAATTAATTAATTTATAATTGATATAAATTTATTAGAAGAAGAGAAATAATTATTTTGGATTGAGAACTCAAAATTAAGACACAGGGGTATTTTGGTCATTTCACACGGTGACATGTGGCACCATGAGATGGTGACACATGGCACTACACATAAGCTTTCCATATGTCTTTTAATCATGTAAGATAATTAAAATCAAGATTAAATATAGGTTTGACACTTGGCACAATGTGATTGGGTCAATTAAACCTAGAGCCAATCAGAAGGTGACATGTGGCAAGGGTTTAAAGTGATGGCCTAGCTATATAAGTGTTGTTATGAAAGAGTAAAATGTGTGGGCTGCTATTCTCTCTTTGTGCCACCACCCTTGGCTGCCCTCTCTCATCTTCTTCTTCATTTCTCATCAATTCAAAGAGATTAGCAAACAATCTCTTGAATTAAAAATACTAGAAATTGTTTCTAGTGTCCTGTTTACATCTCTAATCTCTCAAAAGGCAAAACTTGATTTTCTAATTCATAGAAAAAGCTTTAGAAGCTATTCAAGGGCTGCCATAGGTGATCTTGGTGTGGACAAGCTAGAGGGACAACATCTGGTGTCCTAAAGATGCATCCCAAAGGTGCCAAACACACTACAGTGCATCAAAAGGTTAGTGCACTTGTTCTTGATCTAATCTAGGGTTTTAATGGATTAATCTGTTAATTGTAAAGTCTTAAATGGCAAATGTAGATCCAAAAATATATTAAAAGAGTTTTAATATGCTATTTATCATTAAAATCAAATAGATAAAAATAAATCTTATTTGATGCATGTGACCCTAGATGAAAAATTTTGAATTTCAATGATCTAAACTTATGTTTTTCATGCTTCCGCTCCTTCACATTAGACCAAATTATGGACTTAACTTCATCAAATTGCTGAACAAAGTTGGATCGATAAATGCGCGGGCCGAATCTGCGGGATGAGCAGTGGCGTGAGCGATGTGATATTTTGGTCATAACTTGAGCTACACAGCTCCGAATTAGGCGATTCAAAAAGGAAAATAAAGTTAAAACCTAAATGAACAATTTTCATGAAGAACATCTCACCAAATTATGATCAAAACTAGGTAAAAATTGGGTTCAAAGATTGGGACACCAAGCTGTCCCAAAACCAAAATATTCTAAAATTTTCAAAGCTAACTTGGGATGCATTACACATACATTTAATGAGTTCTTAGTAGCAATTGAGATTGGTATTGAGGTATTCTATTTGTGTATTTTTAGTAGAAAAAGAAGTTGGAACGGACAAGGAGAAGTAGGTAACAAGGAAGGAGAATTATTGAAGGTTTGTGCACAACTAACATTTTCTTCGTTTTTAAACTTGTAAATTGCTTAGAATGTGTTAAATTGAATGAGTTTGCTTTGACTGAAATATGGTTTTTCTCTTGCATTTAAGAAATTTGGGTGTTTCCACCTTTATATGGATATTATGATGAATTTAAATGTGTTTATTGGTTTATAAATATGATTGTTGAGTGGAAAATTTTTAGAAACTGTTTTTAAACCACAGTTAGCATGACAGTCCCTTTCGGAACTCCCCAGTAGTAACTGCTACTTGGGGTTGACAATTGATGTTGATTATGTCTCTCATTAATAACGGTTAGTGAGGTAAGACTACATGAGTACTCATTAGCTAACTAGCCCTTCCCTCATTAATAACGGTTAGTGAGGTTGAGATTGCTTTGTCGTGGTGTATAATACGGCACTAATCTTGAAATTTTGTGTCATGGCCTAAATTGTGTGTTGATGTTGGCAACACTAATACTTAGTGAATTTTGATTTATGAAGTGTGATTTCTCTTTTGAAATGTTATTCCAATAAATGGCTCTTATGGACTTAGAACTATTGTGAAGTTTTTATGCTTAAGAAAATTGTGATTTATTATGCTTTGACAAATTGTGTTTTACCTTAAGTTTTAAAGTTATTAGTTGTGCACCACTAAGTGATATACTCAGCCATAGCTTCTTTATGCTATCGCAGGTAAGGGAAAGGATAAGGCTACCGAGTGAGAGACTGGGAAGCAGCATTTTGGTATTCATTGTGCGTATTTACGTTAGGTATACCCTTGTGAATCCTTTGGATATATTTTGTATCTATATGTATAGATGTATGGACATTGAGCAGTTTGTATTAAAAAGTATTGCAGTACTAAAGTATTTTGAGTTTGTAACTATTTGTGTTTTATTTTGAGACTTATGAAAATATAACTTTTGCAATATTTAGTCTATCATTATTTCCAATGAATGTTTACATGGAATTTTAACTATTCTCATGCAGTTTTCCGCAAAAGAATTGATAAGATAAAAAGCTATGATTAGTTTTAAAATCCTTTGTAACATAACTAATGGGTTATCAGTAGGTAGAGTTCGGTAATTCATTAGGTATGCTACGGGAACATGTCATGCCTTACCAGGGATAAGGTGTGACAAATTAGGCATTGGTAGTTGAAATTACATACACTAATCAATTGTTCCATGCACATATTGTTGACCTTGACCAAATTAAATTTAGTGTATACCACTGGATATTAACTTGATTAATTTGGCTACCAAAATGGTATTTTGGCCAAAACCCAGAAGCTTAGGGAACTAGGTCAATTAACTTGATTAATTTGGCATACCAAATCTGGAAATGGTTCAAATGACCATTAATTCCAGCAAAGTGTTTTAAGTATAACTCCTACTAGAAGTCTTAAAATAAAATGAGCCATACCATTCTGGAAAGCTAAGAAATAGACCTCCAATTTTGCTTTAGGCAACTTCCTCACCTCATGAATGTAAAGAGCCTAAATATTGGGTCAAAGCTATTGCCCTAATTGAAACTAAATTTCTATAAGACACTTGAGACTAGGTCAATAATTTGACTATAAGTAACACAGAAAGACTTGAAAAATTACAATAAAAAATTCTAAGTGACCATAAGACATAGGGTAACATATCCTATGAAGAGTAGTAGACCCAAATATGGCAGCAACTTACTCAAATAAAATTGACAAAGTATAACACCAAAACTGCCTATTAAGGGAACCAAAATTCAGAATTGAAAAGTTATGGTGAATTGACCATAACTTGAGTTATACAAATCCAAATGACATGATTCAAAAAGGGAAATAAAGATAATACATAGAAGAATAATTTTCTTTTAGGAAATGGGGCCAAACAGTGGCCACAAACTGTCCAAAGTCATATGCAAATTGAAAGTCCCAAATCTGAACCTAAAGAAAGGTTCTTAAAAAACATTATTGGCTTATCCCTACTAAGTCACTATATGCTAAATTAATTAAAACAGGCATGTGGGACCCACTTTCCCACTACACATTGACACAAAAATTCTATTATCACTACATTACACTAAACGAGTAAGTGGGACCCACCTTCCCACTACCAAATGACATGAAAAGCCTACTAAGAAGTTACTAATGCTTAATTGCCTAAAGTAAATCTAGGCTTATGTATATTGTATGGATCAATTGGTATACCAATTAGGGACTAAAGATAGCAGTACTGCTTATAGGAATAATCACTAATCGACAAAGTGTCTGACATGATTGTTCTACAGGCTATATGCCTGACCGTTGGTCATTGTGCCTAATGTTATTTGTGGCTTAGAAAGCCTACCCGCTGGCCTGGTGCCTGACATGACATGTGTATACAGGCTAGACATATGGTTGTCTAACTAGTATACTCCAGCGTATCCAGCACTTATAGTCTGTTATAGGTTACTTGGGCACTATAATAAATAAATCAAAACTGAAAGTATAAGAAATGACCAGAAAAGATACTGTTAAGTTAAATTGCTTCCAAAGTGCAGAAAATTTATAAATAACTTAGAAACTGCGGAACTTAGCATAGAATGATTATTTTAATTATTTAATTACATTTCTTTTAAATTATGCACCACTAAGCTATCAGCTTAGCACGTATGGTTTTTTCATTGCGTAGGTACTGGAGACTAGGCTCACCCGACACAACCGCCACAACAGCAGCTGCCACAGTAGCGTCTGACAAAGCTCTAACCAGATCTACCACAATCCAAAGTCACCTCACTGGTCATTTTGTATTTTGATAGGGCCCATGTATAAACTAGTATTCTGGTTCATGGTGTATAAACATGATGTAATTACTAGTTTGTGATGTAATAAAAATTGTAAGTTTGTATTTTGGATTGTAATTAAAGTTATGAATTTTTGCATATGAATGTCTATATGAATGAATAAATTGAATGAATGAACTTGAGATGGTATAAGCAAAAATGAGATAATATGACATGTAGAAATATGAGACAGAAATGAAATTGTTTTAATAGGTAACTTATGGAAACTGCCAGATGCCATTTAAACAGAGGAGGCTCTGCCCGGGTATCCATAGAAATAAATTGCGGAAAAAAAATTTCCACACATTTTCTATAAGTTTAAAATTAATAATGAATAGGATAGCATAAGATAGGGTACTCCGGCACCAAATGTGGCACTCCTCACTCAGTTATACTATAGACGGGTAAGAGGCGTCACATTTTAGTGGTATCAGAGCATAGGTTTAGGCGGTCCTAGACCTAGATAGATAGAAAGAAATAGTTACATCACATGCATGGGCCTTTAAATAGAGTTGAGGTGACACTAATACAGATATATTCTTTGTCTATTTTATAGGATCAATGGCATCTGATCCTTCAGAGCACAGACCTCTAAGACCTATAGAGGAAGAGGTAGAGTCACGCACCCGCACTTGCTCCTAGTAGGGAGCAAAGTAGCAAAGCAGAGTCATCTCGAGGTACTGTGAGTAGGGCATAGCAAGCCTTCTATGAACAGATGACACAGCTACTATGTCAGGTCACCGGAGCTATACCTTAGCCACAACCAACACCACCACACCTGTACAACTACCACCGCCCCCACAGCCGCAATCTGTACATAGATCCCCATTAGAGAGATTGCAAAAGTATGGGGCTATTGATTTCAGGGGTAAAAAGGAGGATGACCCAGCCGCAGCAGAGTATTGGTTAGAGAGGATAGAGAGGGTTTTGCAGTAGCTCCACTGCAACCCAGAGCAGCAGTTGGAGTGTGCTTTGTCACTGCTACATGAGGATGCCTATAGATGGTGGTTGACTGTATCTAGAGTAGCACAGCCTGCACAGATCACATGGGAGTTCTTTTTGGCTAAATTCAGGAAGAAATACATCAGCCATGTGTACTTAGAGGCCAGAAGGAGAGAATTCCTGGCACTGAGACAGAGGCAGCTTACAATCTCCGAATATGAGCGAGAATTCATGAGACTTAGTGGATATACCTTGGAGATCATGCCTACAGAGGTTGATAAGTGCAGAAGGTTTGAGGATGGATTGAATGACAACATCAAATTGATAGTCACATCTCATCACTTCACAGACTTCTCGCAGTTGATAGCATCAGCCCTTGATGTGGAGAGGGTCTGAAATGAAGAGCAGTCCAGAAAGGACAGGTAACGTAAGAGGGGTTCTAGATCTGGGCAGTCTGATTCAACAACCACTGGTAGTAAGAAGCCCAAGAAGTCTCAGGGTCAGACTCAGGGTCGAGGCAAGAAGCAAAAATCTCGGTTTGCTCCAAGAAGAGGAGGACAGTCTGGTGCATCAGCGGGCAGTTCACCTGGTGTAGCTACATGGGGATCAGCCCCACCACCAGCTTGTACACATTATTGGAGGCCCCACAAAAGAGAGTGCAGATTGTTGACTGGCGGGTGTTTCAGATGTTGGTCTACAGATCACTTCCTGAAGGATTGTCCCCAGAGGAGTGTTAATGCTCCCAATCTTCCACCCCAGACAGAGAGGACTACCCCGGCAGCACAGAGGGGTAGAAGACCTTCGAGGCCTGATATAGCTGTTACATCACAGAGGCATACTGCAGAGATAGCTTAGAGGCAGGAGACTAGGGTAGCACCTCATGCTTATGCTATGAGGGCTCGGGAGGAGCCAGAACTAGCAGATGTCATTAGAGATACATTTTCTCTTTATGATATGCTAGTATGTGCATTGATTGATCTGGGTTCCACACATTCATATGTGTGTATCACACCACCAATTGATAAAGGGGTACAGATAGAGGAGTTAGAAGAGGACATATAAGTTACAAAACCTTTAGGCCATAGTGTCATGGTGAAAAAGGTCTACAAAGGTTGTCCTCTGAAAATACATGGGTATGAGTTTCCAGTTGACCTAATTGAACTACCATTCCATGAGTTTGATGTGATACTGGGTATGGATTGGCTATCACATCATTAGGCAATGGTTGATTGTCGGCTGAAGAGGATTTCACTACAGACAGCAGAAGGAGATGAGATTACAGTTGTGAGTCAAGGAACGGTTTGTATTTCTGCTATCATATCAACCACAACAGCCAGAAGAATGATAAGAAAGGGCTGTGAGGCTTTCTTAGCATTTGTAGTTGATATTGAGAAGACTAGCCCGAGCATACAGGAGATCCCCACAGTATGTGAATTTTCTAATGTGTTTTCCGTAAGAGTTGCTTGGTTTGCCACCTGATAGAGAAGTGGAGTTTGCTATAGAGGTTATGCCAGGTACCGCACCAATTTCTATTGCTCCATATAGGATGGCACCTACTAAACTGAGAGAGTTGAAAGTTTAGTTACAGGAGCTACTAGATAAGGGTTTCATACGCCCTAGTGTGTCACCCTGGGGAGCACCGGTGTTGTTTGTGAAGAAGAAAGATGGTACACTACAGCTTTGTATAGACTACCGGCAGCTGAAAAAGGTGACTGTGAAAAACAAATATCCGTTACCATGGATAGATGACTTGTTTGATCAACTGAAGGGAGCCGATGTGTTCTCTAAGATAGATCTCAAATCAGGCTATCATCAGTTGAAAGTAAACGAGACAGATGTGCCAAAAACTGCTTTCAGGACCTAGTATGGACACTATGAGTTTCTAGTGATGCCATTTGGGCTAAAAAATGCACCTGCAGCTTTTATGAACCAAATGAACTATATCTTTCACTCCTACTTGGATCGGTTTGTTATGGTCTTTCTAGATGATATTCTAGTGTATTCTAAGAACCGAGAGAAGTATGATGAACACCTGAGAGTAGTACTACAGACACTACGAGAAAAGCAGTTATATGCCAAACTGTCCAAGTGTGACTTCTGGTTAGATGAAATATCCTTCCTTAGACACATTGTATCAGCAGATGGGATCAGGGTAGATCCAAGGATGATTGAAGCAATTGTGGAATGGAAACCTCTCAGAAATGTAACAGAGGTCAGAAGCTTCTTGCGGTTTGTCACACCCTATGTCACACCCTACCCCTCTGTAAGGCATAACATGATCCCGTAGTATACCTAATGAATTACCAACTTCGTCTACTGATAACCCATTAAATACACTACAAGGGATTTTAAAACTTTTCTTACTTCTTTTTACAGTGGTGAGCACTATTTACAGGTGTTAAAAAAATTTTTTCTTTTGAACTGAAATTAAAAAGCTAACACATTGAATTATTAGTAATTTCTATAAAAATTTTGGCGGAGTACCATCTGTATTTTGAATAAAACAGTTCTTGAAAAACCTATAAAAAGCACTTCAAATATATTTCTCAATCTCAACTCCAACATTTAGTCAACACAAATTCTCAACTCAAACCCACAAAAATTTTTCAGTATTTTCAAAGGCTGAGATAAAAGAAATATATCACAATATTTACAAATCAAAATAATTTACAATTTATTTTATAACTTCAATGTACAATTTTAATTTAGAACTGCTCAAAACCAAGAACATTATATACATACAGTGAACATACATTACAATACAAATGCAAAATATGGTATACTCGATATACCCGATGATCTCTCACTGAAGCACTAGCAGCCTAGTCTACTGCCCTGTCAGTCTGTCTACCTGCGACAGCAATGAAAAGCTATCGCTGAGTAAAATTTACTCAATGGTTCACAAAGTTTATATAACACAAATTTGATCAAATAACTGAATAATACAGTTTTGCCAATCAATAATACCATTTGATCAAATAACTGAATAATATAGTTTTGCCAATCAATAACACAATTTGATCAAATAACTGAATAATATCGTTTTGCAAATCAATAACACAATTTAAATGCTGCACAATTACATTTCACAAATTATCAAAGCTCATTATAGAAAAATTTTGGGTCAAATAATTTAATAAACACAGTGTTGCCAATTCATACACAACTTAAGCCATGACACAAAATTTCCGATCAATGCCGTGTTGTACACCACGACAAAGCAATCTATAACCCAGCTAATCGAAATCAATGAGGGAGGTGGCTAGCTAGCTAATGAGTACTCATCCGATCTACAACCTCAACTGGTAAACCAGAGAGGGAGGAAAATAATCACACTCACCCTAGACTAAGAAGTCAAAGAGGGAGGAATATAATCACACTCACCCCATAAATGGAGGAGGAACATAATAACAGTGTCATGCCAAGTGCGAATCAAAACAATTCCAAATCACAATATTTAAATATTTCATACAAACCACAAATCATATTTTATCTCCAAATTTCCATTTGCAAAGTAGGCAATACAATAATTTTCAATAGAATTCCCTAAGCCAAAACAATAAAAAATTATTCATAACTCATTTCTCCAAATAAATTTTCTAGTAAAAGCAATGAATATAAAAAGTATTATGCACAGATACAATTTAAACATATAATGCTCAAATAAATTTTTAATTAGAAAATAATAAATCAAAATTATTGTGCACAAACACAATTTAAAACAATAACATACAATTAATCATAATTTATTTCAATTGAAAAATTCAAAAGAAATAACTATTGTGCACAAACATAGTTTAAAACAATAACATAGAAATAATCATAATTTATTTCAATTGAAAAATTCAAAAGAAATAACTATTTTACACAAACCTCTGATAACTGTCTCTTGGCTCTGACTCAGTGGTTCCTTCCCTTTCCCTGAGTCTTTGCTAACTGAGAAACACAATTTGAAGTGTTTCAGTACTCATTAAACTGTCTCTAATGATAATACTTAATAATTAATTCATTGAGTTCTATTATTTCCTTAGTCAACCTAAGATGTCGACCCTCGATGCATTCTAAGTGAATTAGGTTTTAATGTTATCAATATGTCACATTTGTAGCCTTTTAGGGTTGGTACATGTTACCCAATTCATTTCCATGTCTATTGCGTTTTATTGCAATTTGCCGGATCCTGATATACTAATTTGACCTAGCCGGATGACCTAGTTCCCTCAGTTTTCGGGTTTCAGTCAAAACTACAAACTTGTATATCTATGTCTTATTGTAGGCGAGGCAAAATTTCAGGTCATTCTGAGTTTACTAGACCAAGTTATGGTCATTTTACTATTGCTGGTCAGAATGTACCAAAATTGGTCACTTTAAGTCATTTTAGGTCAATTTTGGTTCGGCCAGTTTTTGGACCAGAAATTGTGCAAGGTATTTGACTTGCTTATAGTCATTTCTGGGATTTGGTGTCTTCATAATACTTGTAGATATATGTCTCAACTATTCATGGTAAAAATTTCAGGTCAATTGGACCTATTTTGAGTGAGTTATGGCCAAAACACTAACTGCTGCCCAAATGGTCAATTTTCAGGCCTTAAATGCACTAATCCGGATTTGGTCATTTTTCAAGTTACCTTACAAGAAGAATTTTTGTAAGCTTCCTTCATGAAATTTGGTACATTTTGTGCCTAGTTTCACCTCCAATTGGTTTTATACCAATTGGAGCCACACACTTAAGGTTCTAGGCCAAAATACACACTGCGCTATTGCACCTTGTCCATCACTCATCAAAGGATACATTTAACACTTACCAATTTACACATTCATGCCATTTTTGTTTTGTACCATAATATGAACATATTTCACAACACATTTTTGGTTACTTTGGCAGCTTATAACTACACTCAATATGCACATTATAGTCCAGAATTTACCAAGTTCAATTTACACACAATTTAACTACACTACCAAGCTCATTTACATGTCCAAACTCAAACCCTCATACACATACACAAGCTGCCATAACAAGTACCACAATTCAACATTAATATTCCATAAACCAAACCATGAAATAACATTTTTTTGGTTCACCATTCAAGCTGCCGATTCATACACCTCTCTCCATTAATGTCCAAGCTTCCAATTTCAAGTATACATTCACAATATACTTAGTATACATCACCCAATTTATTCCTACACATATAAACACATTATCAACCCTTTAATCTACCATTTACAAGCAAGAATAAACTGCCCTTAAGGAGTTTCCATGGCTGCCAAAAATACACATCTCCCTTTAAACATCAAACTCCAAAAATCTCTCCATAATTAAAGTACCCATAACATCCATGCAATCTTTAATGAAGCAAGCATCAAAAACACCTACTTACCACTTTGGAAACTCTTCAAAACCTCACCAAAACTTGATCTTCTTGCTGCCTATCTACTGCCCATGGTGTAAGGATTAACTTTAATGAAGACAACTTGTGAAGATCATGGCTTGAAGGTGGTGCTTTTGCCCTTGCATGGTGGACACCATGGATGTTTCCATGGAAGAAAGATTTCGGCTGGAATTTTGAGAGGTGAGGAAGAAGGTGATCTGCTGTCCAAATGAAGAGGTAGTGGTCCACTTAGGTGAGTGAGTGGAGCACTAAGTGAGGTTTAACATTTGTTTAATCTTAATTTCCAAATTCCCACATTTAACTCCCTATTTTTGCTATTTACATTAGGTACCACCAATTTAATTTTTTATGACATTTTCCAAGTGTAATATCATTTATTTTTAATGGAAATTTAGGTCAAAAGACAACTCGGGATGTCAAATGACCACAATGCCCCTGTTCAGGTTACATTCCTAATTTTTCGGTAACACCGAGTTTTGTCCGTTTTTCGATTTCTCACTTTTCTTTGTACTAATTAATTAATTTTTCTTTAATATCTCTAATGGTATTTATACTTCAATAGACATTTATTTAAGTCCTAAAAATATTTTTCAGGGTTTCCCGTGATCCAGGGCTAGTCAACGGTCCACGCCGCAACTTCCCGGTGCGGTCACCCATTGCTAGGGTTTTCGGTTCGTTTAACTTGGTTACATTTCATTGTTATTATTTTTTTTTTGTTTTTCTTGTATTTTCTTTTCTTGTATTTCATTATTTTATGTCTCTTCATCTATATCTAAGTGTAGTTTTAGGCATTCTAGCTGTCCGGACAGACACTGGTCATCGGAATAGTAGAACGCACTACCGAACATAGGGGTGTTACAATTCTCCCCCCCCCCTCATAAAATAAATTTTGTCCGCAAAATTTTGCCCAATAGCCATCTTACAACAGTCATACGTTTATTTTCTCCTTTCTATATGATTGTATAATCTTCTTTCCCTCGAATTTGTATAAGACTTTTAACAATCTAATACAACATTTAATTTGTTTGTATAACACCAATCTTCTCTTACTATTGTGCTGTCTAATATTTCGGTTCATGTTCCTTCTTGAATGACTCTTGAGGTCATGTTAGAATGATTTATCTAGTCATTGGTCCTCTGACTATTCTAGTCAATAGTCTTTCTCATATCCGTAACATTTCTTTGTTATATCTGAACCAACTGTTCAAATTTTTACTTCCATAACTCTTTTTATCTATCAATATTCTATAACTTACCTCCTTTTGTACTAAGCTATAACCTTTCGATACTCTAACTTTTGAGTTTTAGATCCCTAAGTAGGATTTTCAAACTTATTTCTAACAATTAAATTTTATCCTGGCATAACTATATCAAAACAGATGCCATTGGCAACTATTCTCATCTAGGTGTACTATCGAGTAGTACGTAGCTCTACACAATAATCTTAAGTTAGTACTATAATCTGCAGCTTACAGTATAAACATCAAGAACATTGCATAGTTACTACGATACATCCCAATAGATCAATTTTTTCTATATTTTATCCTTTTCGAATTCACTAATATCCGAAACTTATTCTGATTACAATATCCACTGACAATTACTAACTGTAACATCTTTGCCCTCATTTAGAGCAAGTATATTACCACAACTTACTTTTACTTCCTCTTGCCTTACATTAAATAGGCTTGTCGTTTAGCTTTATAATTTATGGTGTGTTAAAAAATACATTTCGCCGATAAACTCTTCCAAAACTAATTTCACTTATTATCACAATCCTTATCTTAAAGGACTAATCAGTAATGCATCAAAATTTATTCCCCTGTAAAGGAATAATAACAGAACATATAGTTCTAACACTAACATAAAAGTATGCAGATTCTAGGTCAAACAATACATAAACAAAGAGTGCCATTCTTCTTCTTAACAAACAATACTGGCGCTCCCCATGGTGACACACTAGGGCATATGAAGCCCTTTTCAAGTAGTTCTTGCAACTGTACCTTCAACTCCTTCAACTCTGCTGGTGTCATTCTGTATGGTGTTATGGAGATTCGATCCACACCAGGTGTAACATTAATTTCAAACTACACCTCTCTTTCTAGAGGTAATCCTGATAATTCATCAGGAAACACATCTGGAAAGTCATACACTATAGGGATGTCCCTCAAAGCTGGACTCCCCACTTGGGTATCTACCACATGTGCCAAGTATGCTTCACACCCCTTTCTGATAATTTTTCTGGCTAGTGCAGCCGAAATGACGTTTGATGACAATAGCTGCCTCTCCCCATATATTACCACATCACTATACTGAGGGAGACCAAAAGTGACTATCTTCAGTCTACAGTCAATCATGGCGTGATGCCTGGCTAACCAATTCATGCCCAAGATGATATATAATCTCTGAAGAGCATTTCAATGAGATCAGACAAAAAAGTATGTCCTTGGATCACCAAAGGACAATCCCTATACATTCTATTAACCCTGACCTCTTGTCCTAACGGACTTGTTGCTAACACCTCAAAGTCCATTTTTGTACATGGAACAGCAATGCAATCAATGATGCTAGCACTCACATAAGAATGGGTAGAACCCGGATCAAATAACGCAAACACATCTTGATTAAAAGTTGAGAAAGTACCAACCACAACATCAGATGTCTCGACTTCTTCTCTTTGTCTTCTGACTGGAGCACTGTCTTGCTTTGATTGTTTCACTGTTCCTTGGCTGCCTGCTGGGTTACCTCTACCCCTACCTCTACCTCTGCTGGGTGGTTGTGAACCTCTGGTGACAGGGCTCTGAACTAACCCTTCAGCAGTAGTAGAAGGTAGTCCAACTCTATAGGCACTAGTGCAGTCCTTGGCAAAGTGTCCTATGCCTCCACAGTTATAACAGGCTCCTATGGCCTTGTAGCATACCCCACCATGATTTCTACCACAAGTTTCACATTGGCAGGGAGGGTAGGAACTTCTAGTTGTTCGACGACTGGACCTTGGTGGTCTCTGCCTTGATGATCCACCTCTGTTATATCCCTGAGCTCGGGGCTTCTCAAATTCTTTTCTCTTTCTCAAATTACTGCTTGAGCTCTGACCCATAGGTTTCTCCCTCTTCTTTATTTCATGTTGCCCTTGTGGGGGTTGGGTCTGTACTTAGGCTTGGGTTGACAGATTATCAGCCATTTATTGAAAGAAATTGGCCATTTGCTGGGCCATTTGTGCAGTAATTTGTACCGGTAAAACTGGTACAGTCGGGCCTTCGACACTTTGTGGAGCTGGGGCCTCAACTAGTACCTCAGCCTCTATCGATTGATCGACTGAATGATCACCCTCTTCCACAGTTAATTCGAGGATCTTAGACCTTCTGAACAATTAACACAATGAGATTTCCTCCAATTAGTGCATATTTATAATGTAATGTACTGTATGTATCAAACAATGACATTGAGCAGTTGTACTATGAAGAAAGAATATTCAAATTATAGGTGAAAACAGACTTTAAAAACTTTGCTCTGATACCACTTAAACATGTCACACCCTACCCCTCTGTAAGGCATAACACGATCCCATAATATACCTAATGAATTACCAACTTCGTCTACTGATAACCCATTAAATACACTACAAGGGATTTTAAAACTTTTCTTACTTCTTTTTACAGTGGTGAGCACTATTTACAGGTGTTAAAAAAATTTTTCTTTTGAACTGAAATGAAAAAGCTAACACATTGAATTATTAGTAATTTCTGTAAAAATTTTGGCGAAGTGCCATCTGTATTTTGAATAAAACAGTTCTTCAAAAACCTGTAAAAAGCACTTCAAATATATTTCTCAATCTCAACTCTAACATTTAGTCAACACAAATTCTCAACTCAAACCCACAAAAATTTTTCAGTATTTTCAAAGGCTGAGATAAAAGTAATATATCATAATATTTACAAACCAAAATAATTTACAATTTATTTTACAACTTCAATGTACAATTTTAATTTACAACTGCTCAAAACTGTAACACCCCTAATTTTTAAATTTATTATTTTGGGTAAATATTGATATTTTATTTTATTTGAAATTTTAGGAAATTATTTGAAATTTTTTGGATTTTAGAAATTGGGTTCGATTTTTCGAAAATATAAACTTTGATGATTTTTAAAAATTAATTTAAAGAACACGTGGCAAAACTAAAAATATATTTGGAGTCTATGAATTTTTCTGAGTTTTCTAGAATTTTTTTGAAATTTTTGGACCTCGTTTTCAGTCCCAAGGCAAAGTAAAAATTCAAAATTTGTATCCTGAATCGAACCGGCCGAATCAAACCGGACCGGATTGGACCGATTGAATCAGACCGGCCTTTCTTCTTCCTTTTTCTTCTTCTCCCGCACGCGTTCTCCTTCTTCTCTTTCTCTCTCCCGTTTTCTCTCTCCTCCCACCCCAGCCCACCGACCAGCTGCCTCCACCGCCACCCCAGCCTGCCGGCGCACCTCCCCAGCCACCTCAGCTCGCTGCCCGCTGCCTGGAGCGCAAACAATCGTCGCACGAAGTGACGCGATGCGCAAGCGCACCGCTTAGTCTTCCCGGCCGAAATCCGGCCGATTCAGCCACCAATTGGGCTGGGTCTTGTGTCTAAACCCATCTACTCGTCGAGAGCTTTCTATAGACACTAAGAACACGGAAATCCAACAAGTGGTTTGTCCAATTTTTGCCAGGGAAGTTTTAGCCCATTTTGACTTTTGGGCTAGATTTCTTGCAAACCGTGAACCCCATGAGAAAACCGAGAGTACCAGAACGCTCCACTCGTCGAGAGCTTCGCAGCAATATAAATTTTGAAATTTTTCGACACCATTTTTCGGTGGGTCCCACGAAACTTCGCTGTATTTTTCTGAGCATTTAATGAGCTTAGAAAATTCTGTAAATTTTATGTACTAACCCCTGTGTTGTGGGCTTCGTGCAGGTATCTTCAATTCGTGGAAATTCGACAGTTGTCCGGGTTTGTAAATTTTCGGCCAGACAGACCGGCTACCAGAAAAGTCTCAGAATTGGATTGAGGTTTTGGCTACCCCACCATTGTCAGACGTCCCGAGCGCGTCCCTGAAGTCAAAATCGGCATAGGTAAACCCAAACCTTTTTTTTTTCGTAATTTTCTAGTGCTTAAATGAGATTAAAAATCCATAAAATATTCGTGGTAGCTTAGAAAATTATGATTCTTTTTGCAATAGCCTAGTAATATTGCTAAGGACCGCGGGGCAAAGTTTTAGAATTTTTAGAGATTATTTGGGCAATTTTTGCAAAAATGATCAATTATAAGGACTAAACGGTAAATTTACATATTGTAATTGAGGACTGTTTGGATGGGCCTAGGAGGGGCTGTGTGATGTGATTGAGTTGTGGATATATGGATTGTGAATATAGAAGTGTATTTTGAGCCCTTTTGTAGGTTGGGTAGGTCCTAGGTATAGGGGAGACTCTGCCGGATTTTCGGTACGACTTAGGACGTATTTAGTCTTTTTCTTAATCGTATTTAGTCAAATTTATTAAATGATTGTAATAAAAAAATTGTAAGGTAAGCTGAGACAGTCTTCTTCCTCCGCCCAGCCGCCACAGTGACCGCTGTCAAGTCTATGAGTAAAATATTACTTCTAATTGTAATTTCGACATTATTATATGTTTAAGCATGCCCATGCATCACTTATATGTATGTATCTAAGTAGTTAAACTCTAGGCACGTTTTATGCTGCATTCATAACTGTTAAAGTGCCATGGATGTTGTTGTGGTAATTTGGAGCAGTGTGTGTGTCACACCCTACCCCTCTGTAAGGCATAACATGATCCCGTAGTATACCTAATGAATTACCAACTTCGTCTACTGATAACCCATTAAATACACTACAAGGGATTTTAAAACTTTTCTTACTTCTTTTACATTGGTGAGCACTATTTATAGGTGTTAAAAACCTTTTTGAACTGAAGTGATAGAACTAACACATTTAAATTATTTGGGATTTCTGTAAAAATTTTGGCAGAGTGCCATATATATTTTGGATAAAACAGTTCTTCAGAAAACTTGTAAAAAGCACTTCAATATATTTCCAAATCTCAACTCCAACATATTTCTCAACACAACATATTTCTCAACTCAAATCCACAGTGATTTTTCAAAGACTGAGATACAAGAAATATAATACAATTTTTACAAGTCAAAATAACTCATAATTTACTTTACAACTTCAATGTACAATTTTAATTTACAAATGCTCAAAACCAAAGACAATATATACATACAGTGGTCATACATTATAGTACAAAATGCAAAATGTGGTATACTCATTATACCCGAGAATCTCTCGCTGGATGTACTAGTAGCCTAGTCTGTTGCCCTGTCCATCTGTCTACCTGCGACAGCAATGAAAAGCTATCGCTGAGACAATGTCTCAGTGGTGCACAACATTAACCAAATACAACTTTAAATCACAATTCACAAGTTATATAAATAGTGGATATTTAAAACCATAGTTAAATTCAAGACAGTAAATGTCAACAAGAATTTAAACTCCATTTCTCAATATCACAATAATTTCAATAAATCAAATCATGATTAAATTCAAAAGACAGTGAATGTCAATAAGAATTTAACTCCATTTCACAATCTCATAATACAAATCAATAAATCACACACAGCTTAATCATGTTCCAAAGTTCAATTCGTCCCAAAAGCCGATGGCTAATGAGGTATTCAATTCGTCCCAAAAGTCAATGACTAATGAGGAATAACATAGCTAGCTAGCAAAAATATGAGTACTCATCCAATTCGTCCTCAACAGGCACACACCTCAGCACTTCAGCGAGAGAGGGAATTCAATTCGTCCCACTAGACGAGCTAACGAGGAATACAATCAATATACATGATAGCTGTGGTTTCAAATCATTTCCAATGCTTTTTAATCAATAAGTATCCATCAATATCATTTAAACAATTTGTCACAATTTCAAACCATTTACAGTGCTTTTCAAGTGATAAATATCCATTCAAACACACTTCCACAATTTAAAACAATAATGTACAAATAGTCATAATTCATTTCAATTGAAAAATTCAAAAGAAATAGTTGTTATGGACAAACCTTTGATAACTGTCTCCTGGTCTTGACTTAGTGTTTCCTTCCCTTTTCCTGAGTCTTTGCTAACTGAGAAACACAATTTGAAGTGTTTCAGTACTAAATTAAACTGTCTCTAACGATAATGTTTGATAAATAATTCACTGAATGTTATTATTTTCTTAATCAACCTAATATATCGACCCTCGATGTGTTCTAGGTAAATTAGGTTTTAATGTTATTAATATGTCACATTCGATAGTATTTTAGGGTTGGTACATGTTACCAAGTTCATTTCCGTGTATACTGCATTTTCTTGCAATTTGCTGGATTCCGGGATACTAGTTTGACCTAGCCGAACGACCTAGTTCCCTCGGTTTTTGGGTTTTGGTCAAAACTACAAACTTATAGATCTATGTCTTATGGAACGTGGGTCAAAATTTCAGATTATTCTGAGTTATGTAGACCAAGTTATGGTCATTTTACTATTGCTGGTCAAATTGCACCAAAATTGGTCACTTTAGGTCATTTTAGGTTCGGCCAGTTTTTGGACCCGAAATTGTGCAAGCTATTTTACTTGCTTATGGTCATTTCTGGGCTTTTGTGTCTTCATAAGACTTGTAGATATGGGTCTTAACTATTCATGGTTAAAATTTCAGGTCAATTGGACCTTTTTTGAGTGAGTTATGTCCTAAACACTAACTGCTGCTCAAATGGTCAATTTTCAGGCCTCAATTGCACTTAATCCGGATTTGGATTATTTTTCAAGCTACCTTGCAAGCCGAATTTTGGCAAGTTTCCTTCATGAAAGTTGGCACATTTTGTGCCTAGTTTCACCTCCAATTGGTCTCATACCAATTGGAGCCACACAATTAAAATTATAGGCCTAAAACTCAAACTGCCTTATTGAAATTCTTGCATACACATCAACCATCACTTTTAACACTCACCAAACTTAACATTCAAACCAATTCTGGTTGTACCACAACCTAAACATAATTTATAACATATTATAGGTCATTTTGGCAGCTTACAATTGCATTCATTGTGCACCAACAAGTGCAGAATTTTTCCAACTCAATTTACAACAATTCAATCATAGTTCCACCAGGGTGCATAGCAAAAGAACGCACATTCTGCCTTGATGTAGCAATAAACCATCATCTCTCACAGAAAATTCAGGTTTCTTGCCCTGCTGGACTTCTTTCAGTAGCTTCTGATATTTATCATCACTGAGCACCATTCGACCGATCAATCAACACCGGCCGTACATGCCATGCAACTACCGTCATCCCCTCATCATCAATCTCTAAAGCGCATGTCAGGCTTTCAACTCATATACCATGGACAAAGGAGAAACTCTGAGACTTGCCATAGTCTTGTGACTTAAGGCGTCAGCCACCACATTTGCTTTTCCTGGCTGATAGTCTATTAAGCAATCATAGTCTTTAATGAGTTCTAACCATCTCCTCTACCTCAAATTCAATTCCTTCTGGGCGCTTAAGTACTTCAAGCTCTTGTGATCTGTGTAAATGTAGCATTTCTCCCCATACAAATAGTGTCTCCAGATCTTAAGAGCAAAAACAATAGCTGCTAGCTCCAGATCATGTGTTGGGTAGTTCCTCTCATGCGGTTTCAGCTGGCGTGATGCATAAGCAATGACATTCCGATCTTGCATCGATACAGCCCTAACCCATTGTGAGAAGCATCACTATAAACTGTGTATTTTTTACCCGGAGTAGGTAAAGTGAGGACTGGAGCTTCAGTCAAACACCTCTTCAACTCATCAAAACTCTGCTAGCATTTATCAATCCACTGAAATTTTACATCTTTCCGAAGCAGTTTGGTCAGTTGAGAAGATAACATAGAAAACCCTTTCACAAACCGATGGTAATATCCAGCTAAACCTAGAAAACTGCGAATTTCTGTGATGTTCCTGGGTGGTTTCCAATTAAGGATAGCTTCTACCTTGCTGGAATCTACCTTGATCCCTTTAGCTGACACAACATGTCCCAAAAAGGAGATTTCTTTCAGCCAAAATTCACACTTCGACAATTTGGTGTATAGCTGTTTCTCCCTTAAAGTCTGCAGTATAATCCGTAGATGTCTATCATGCTCCTCTGCATTCCTCGAATATATCAAAATCTCATCAATAAACACCACCACAAATTGACCGAGATATGGTCTGAATATAGTGTTCATCAGATCCATAAAAGCAGCTGGAGCATTTGTTAACCCGAATGGCATTACTAGAAACTCATAGTGGCCATACCGAGTTCTGAAAGCAGTTTTTGGAATACTCTGCTCTTGCACCTTCAACTGATAATAACCAGATCGCAGATCAATTTTGGAGAATACAGCTGCACCCTTCAACTGATCAAACAGATCATCAATACGAGGCAATGGATCTGTTCTTTATTGTCACCTTATTCAACTGCCGGTAGTCAATACACAAGCGAAGAGTGCCATCTTTCTTCTTAACAAACAATACTGGTGCTCCCCAAGGTGACACACTAGGGCGGATAAAGCCCTTTTCAAGTAGTTCTTGCAACTGTATCTTCAACTCCTTCAACTCTGCTGGTGCCATTCTGTGTGGCGTTATGGAGATTGGATCCACACCAGGCATAACATTAATTTCAAACTGCACTTCTCTTTTCGGAGGTAATCCTGGCAATTCATCAGGAAACACATCCTTCAATGTTGGACTCCCCACTTGGGTGTCTACCACATGTGCCAAGTAGGCTTCACACCCCTTTCTGATCATTTTTCTGGCAAGTGCAGCCGAAATGATGTTTGATGGCAATAATTGCCTCTCCCCATGTATTACCACATCACTATACTGAGGGAGACCAAAAGTGACTGTCTTCAGCCTACAGTCAATCATGGCATGATGCCTAGCTAACCAATCCATGCCCAAGATGATATCATAATCTCTGAAGGGCATTTCAATGAAATCAGACAGAAAAGTGTGTCCTTGGATCACCAAAGGACAATCTCTATACATTCTATTAACCCTGACCTCCTGTCCTAGCGGACTTGTTACTAGCACCTCAAAGTCCATTTGTGTACATGGAACAGCAATGCAATCAATGATGCTAGCACTCATATAAGAATAGGTAGAACCCAGATCAAATAACACAAACACATCTTGGTTAAAAGTTGAGAAGGTACCAGCCACAACATCAGATGTCTCGGCCTCTTCTCACTATCTCATTGCATACATTTTGACTGGAGTACTATCTTGCTCTGATTGTTTCACTGTGCCTTGGCTGCCTCTACCCCTGCCTCTACCTCTGCTGGGTGGTTGTGAACTTTTGGTGACAGGGCTCTGAACTGACCCTTCTGCAGTAGTAGGAGGTGGTCCAACTCTGCGACTACTGGTGCAGTCCTTGGCAAAGTGTTCTGTGCCTCCACAGTTATAACAGGCTCCAATAGCCTTGTAGCATATCCCACCATGATTTCTTCCACATGTTTCACATTGGCGGGGAGGGTAAGAACCTCTGGTACTCTGCTGACCAGATAGAGGAGGCTTCTGTCCTGAATATCTTCCCCTACCAGACTTCTTGCCACCTCTGCTATGTCCCCCATAGTTCTTCCTCTTTCTAGTTGGACCACTGGAACTCTGTTCTATAGATTTTCCCTCTTTCTCTGTCTTCTCTGATTTCTTTTTCTCAGGAGCAGCTTCAAACTCAATTCTTTCCAACTCTAGGGCTTGAGAAACAAGTTCAGAGAAGTTAGTGTGTTTGAACCCGACTACTTGTAATCTGATACTGGGCTTCAAGCCAGTTTCAAACCTCTTGCATCTCTCCCTGCTGGTAGCAAGTAAACTTACTGCATAATGGCTCAGGCAGGAAAATTCTCTTTCATACTCAGCCACTGATCTGCCCCCCTGTTTCAGACTTAGGAACTCTTGTAGCTTCTGGTCTACATAAGCATCAGGGACATATTTTTGTCTGAATTCCCTGAGAAAGTCATTCCATGTTAACACTGCAGGTTCTACCAGACTGTGGGGAATGGTTTTCCACCAGTCATAAGCATCCCCCTGTAGTAAAGATACAGAGTATTCTGAGCTCCTCCTTGCAATGCAGTTTCTTGAATACCCTATCCATCCTCTCTAACCACTGTTCAGCTTCTAGAGGATCTACTGTCCCCTTGAACTCTGTAGCCCCATATTTCATCAATTTGTCATACTGTCTAGCAGGAGACTGTGGTTGTACCACTGGTGTCTGTATTGGGACTTGAGTAGGCACATTACCAGCCATTTGTTGGAACATTGCAGCCATCTGCTGAGCGAACTGAGCAGGAAACTGCAGATCAGAGGGGCCGGTGTCACAACCACTAACATTATGTAGACCAGGGGCATCCCCTTGCACCTCAGCCTCAATAGATTGATCGACTGAACGATCACCCTCTTCCATAGTCAATGCGAGGATTTTAGATCTCCTGAACAAATAACACAAGGAGATTTCCTCCCGTTAGTGCATATTTATAATGTAATGTACTGTATGTATCAAACAATGATATTGAGCAGTTGTACTATGAAGAAAGAATATTCAAGTAACATGTGAAAATAGAATTTAAAAACTAGCTCTGATACCACTAAAACATGTCACACCCTACCCCTTTGTAAGGCTTAACATGATCCCGTAGTATACCTAATGAATTACCAACTTCGTCTACTGATAACCCATTAAATACACTACAAGGGATTTTAAAACTTTTCTTACTTCTTTTACAGTGGTGAGCACTATTTATAGGTGTTAAAAACCTTTTTGAACTGAAGTGATAGAACTAACACATTTAAATTATTTGGGATTTCTGTAAAAATTTTGGCAGAGTGCCATCTGTATTTTGGATAAAACAGTTCTTCAGAAAACCTGTAAAAAACACTTCAATATATTTCCAAATCTCAACTCCAACATATTTCTTAACACAACATATTTCTCAACTCAAATCCACAGTGATTTTTCAAAGACTTAGATACAAGAAATATAATACAATTTTTACAAGTCAAAATAACTCATAATTTACTTTACAACTTCAATTTACAATTTTAATTTACAACTGCTTAAAACCAAAGACAATATATACATACAGTGGTCATACATTATAGTACAAAATGCAAAATGTGGTATACTCGTTATACTCGAGAATCTCTCGCTGGATGTACTAGCAGCCTAGTCTGCTGCCCTGTCCGTTTGTCTACCTGCGACAGCAATGAAAAGCTATCGCTGAGACAATGTCTCAGTGGTGCACAACATTAACCAAATACAACTTTAAATCACAATTCACAAGTTATATAAATAGTGGATACTTAAAACCATAGTTAAATTCAAGACAGTAAATGTCAACAAGAATTTAAACTCCATTTCTCAATATCACAATAATTTCAATAAATCAAATCATGATTAAATTCAAAAGACAATGAATGTCAATAAGAATTTAACTCCATTTCACAATCTCATAATACAAATCAATAAATTACACACAGCTTAATCATTTTCCAAAGTTCAATTCATCCCAAAAGCCGATGGCTAATGAGGTATTCAATTCGTCCCAAAAGTCGATGACTAATGAGAAATAACATAGCTAGCTAGCAAAAATATGAGTACTCATCCAATTCGTCCTCAACAGGCACACACCTCAACACTTCAGCCAGAGAGGGAATTCAATTCGTCCCACTAGACAAGCTAGCGAGGAATACAATCAATATACATGATAGCTGTGGTTTCAAATCATTTCCAATGCTTTTTAATCAATAAGTATCCATCAATATCATTCAAACAACTTCTCACAATTTCAAACCATTTACAGTGCTTTTCAAGTGATAAATATCCATTCAAACACATTTCCACAATTTAAAACAATAATGTACAAATAGTCATAATTCATTTCAATTGAAAAATTCAAAAGAAATAGTTGTTGTGCACAAACCTCTGATAACTGTCTCCTGGTCTTGACTCAGTGTTTCCTCCCCTTTTCCTGAGTCTTTGCTAACTGAGAAACACAATTTGAAGTATTCCAGTACTAAATTAAACTGTCTCTAACGATAATGTTTGATAAATAATTCACTGAATGTTATTATTTGCTTAATCAACCTAATATATCGACCCTCGATGCGTTCTAGGTAAATTAGGTTTTAATGTTATTAATATGTCACATTCGATAGTATTTTAGGGTTGGTACATGTTACCAAGTTCATTTCCGTGTATACTGCATTTTCTTGCAATTTGCTGGATTCCGGGATACTAGTTTGACCTAGCCGGACGACCTAGTTCCCTCAGTTTTTGGGTTTCGGTCAAAACTACAAACTTGTAGATTTATGTCGTATGGAACGCGGGGCAAAATTTCAGGTTATTCTGAGTTATGTAGACCAAGTTATGGTCATTTTACTATTGCTGGTCAAATTGCACCAAAATTGGTCACTTTAGGTCATTTTAGGTCATTTTAGGTTCGGCCAGTTTTTGGACCCGAACTTGTGCAAGCTGTTTGACTTCCTTATGGTCATTTCTGGGCTTTGAAGTCTTCATAAGACTTGTAGATATGGGTCTTAAATATTCATGGTTAAAATTTCAGGTCAATTGGACTTGTTTTGAGTGAGTTATGGCCTAAACACTAACTGCTGCTCAAATGGTCAATTTTCAGGCCTCAATTGCACTTAATCCGGATTTGGTCATTTTTCAAGCTACCTTGCAAGCAGAAATTTGGCAAGCTTCCTTCATGAAAGTTGGCACATTTTGTGCCTAGTTTCACCTCCAATTGGTCTCATACCAATTGGAGCCACACAATTAAAATTAAAGGCCTAAAACTCAAACTGCCTTATTGAAATTCTTGCATACACATCAAGCATCACTTTTAACACTCACCAAACTTAACATTCAAACCAATTCTGGTTGTACCACAACCTAAACATAATTTATAACATATTATAGGTCATTTTGGCAGCTTACAATTACATTCAATGTGCACCAACAAGTGCAGAATTTGTCCAACTCAATTTACAACAATTCAATCACCAATTCATGCTCATTTACATATCCAACTTCACACCATCATACATGCACTCAAACTGCCATAACAACTAACACATTTTAACATCATTATTCCATAAACCAAGCATGAATTCCAGCATTCCTTAAGAGTTAGCAAACTGCCACAATGGTACACTTACATTCCATTACTTTCCAAGCTTTAAATTTCATTTTACATTTACATATACTAAGTATATATCACCCAAACAATTTCCTACACAATATATATTTAATCAATCATTTAATTCACCATTTACAAGCACAAATAAACTGCCTTCAAGGTGTTTCCATGGCTGCCAAAAGTACACACTCCCATTCAACATCAAACCTCAAAAATTTCTCCATAAATCAAACACCCATAACATCCTTACAAACTTTAACAAAGCAATAATCAAAAACTCAAACTTACCTATTGTTGGGACTTGCTAAATCTTCACTAAAACTTCTTAATATTGGTATCTACTTCTTCCTTGTGAAGTGGGGATCAAGATTAATGAAGATAAGTCTGGGAAAAGATGGCTTGATCATGGGATTATAAAGGCTTGAAGGTGGGCGGCCATGGGAGGAGTTTGAGCTTTCATGCGGCAATGGGACTTCTTAATTGAAGAAGATGAATTACAGATTGGTTAGTGGATTTAAACCTGCCCTTTTTGTGTTTAATTTACTCCATAGTATTAAAGTATATTTTATGTTGTAAATGTGTTAATTACCTAAATTGAACCCCATTTTTGCTATTTATATTAGGTACCTCTAAATTAATTTTTCATTATATTTTCCAAGTGTAATATTATTTATTTTTAATGGACATTTAGGTCAAAAGACAACTTGGGGTGTCAAATGACCACAATGCCCCTGTTCGGGTTGCATTCTCGATTTTTCGGTAACACCGGGTTTTGTCCGTTTTTCGATTTCTCACTTTTCTTTGTACTAACTATTTAATTTTTCTTTGATATTTCTTATGGTATTTATACCTCAATAAATATTTATTTGAGTCCTAAAAATATTTTCCAGGGTTCCATGATCCGAGCTAGTCAACGGTCTCTGTAGTGACTTCCCGATCTGATCACCAATCGCTAGGGTTCTCGGCTCGCTTAACTTGGTTACATTTCTTTGCTATTATTTTTCCTTTATTTTTCTTGTATTTTCTTTTCTTGTATTTCATTATTTTATGTCTCCTCACTCATATCGAAGTGTAGTTCTAGGCATCCTAGCTGTCCGGACAACACTAGTCATTGGAACAGTAGAACACACTACAGAACATAGGGGTGTTACAGTGTGTGCGTTGGTGTGTGTGTGATGTGGTGTTGACTATGGATAGGACGGGTAGACACGGCTTGAGATCTTCACTGGGACCCAGTCCTTCGGGGTAGACACTGCTTGAGTTCTTCGCTGGGACCCCGATTTGGTTATTAACTGGAAGTCCGAGCTGAGTTCTTCGCTGGCACAGGTTGGATTTAAGAGAGCTGTATAGGGGATCAGCTCCCATATATTATGATTGATATTACTGGGTGTGTAAGTGCTCCAAATTACCTTTTTGCTGTTATGATGTGAAATTATTGCTGATGTTGCATTTCACTCTACAGGGAGCATTAGCTTTAGATAGTTATAGAGATTATGGTTAAAATTGATATTTTACTCTCTGAGTCGAATGCTCACTCCTGTTCAATATTTTTCTAGGCCACAGGAGGATATTTTTGAGGTTAACCTGCTTTTCTCCCTCGCAGGTCACCTGTTCATGTTTGTGTAATTCTATAAACTTCTAGAATTTCCGCATGTGTTAGCAATATTTATTTGAATTGTTTCTGTAATATAAGTTATTATTTTGGACCTGTAAACTTATTATTTTTTGCATGTTGATGGAATGGATGAGGGAGCTGAGCTCCCATTTATTTTTATGTTGTATGAGTAAGTGGAGGGTGAGCTGAGCTCCCCAATTGATTATATAATGTGTTTACAGGTCGGGTGAGTCAAAAACTCCCCGTTGAAAGGTCCATTTTATGGCCGGACTCTGTCCGGTTGAATTCTTGAAATTGGGCCCAAATGGGCCTTAGAGTTGGGTTAAGGAATAGTTAGGCTTACTACGGGTCTCAAGGGCTTTAGGCTGGCCCAGGTCCTAGTGCCAGTCCGGCCCATAGGTTGGTTCGTGACAAATGTGGTATCAGAGCTTAGGCTCCAGATTCTTAGGGATTGTTTGTCTAAAGTGTTGGGAATAGTCTACTAGGAGTCACATGCGGAAAATAGGGTCCACATTCGTCTTGCATTGTCATCTTTGCTTCTAGTCTCTGCTTCATATATTGTGTGTAAATATGAGTCTATAGAGCGGTGTAATATGCAGTTTTGAATTTTGTGGACTAATGCTGCTGAATTTCAGGAAAATGCATAGAAGCAGAAGAGCTGCCACTGCACCAGAACCAGATGTGCTTGATGAGGTGTCAGCACAGGATGAGGCACCTGCCCCGAGGAGGCAAGGTAGGAGGCCCAGAGCTGCTCAAGTAGAAGAGCAGCTGCCACCAGTTCAGGATCAGTTTTTTATGGCACAGGGTCCCATGGACCCAATGGCAGCTACTCTAGCTGGGTTGCAGAGAACCATCAATATGATGGCGCAGTATATGGTCCACCCTCCATAGCAGCAGCAGTCCACCGCACCAAGAGGGGAACCTTACAAATAGATCATCAATTTTAAGAAGTTGGTGCCTGGTACTTATGATGTGTCAGACAATGCATATCGATTTTTTGATTCCTACAGACAGGCAGGAACAGAATTGCATTTGACTGATAGAAGACTTATAGAGTGTATACAGCATGTCATGGGGCCTATGCCTAGACAATGGATGAATGACTACATATTACCTCGGATGGAGGGTTTATCGTGGACTCAGTTTGTGGAACTGTTCATCAATCGGTTTGTACCAAAAAGTTTCAGAGATCAAAAGCAATGGGCTTTTGAGGCCTTCAGAAAGAATGGCAGGTCTGTAGATGAATATGCTACAGAATTTCTGGAACTGAGCAGGTATGCCCCTACAGTAGTAGCTACAGAAACTATGAAAGTGAAGAGATTCCTAAAAGGGCTGGACAGGAGGTATGCAAACCTAGCCATGATGTCTGATCAGTCTTTTGATGTGGTAGTTGATCGAGCTAAACATATAGAGATTAGCTATGCTCTAGATTACAGCGGAAGGGCGAAGAAAAATAGAGCAGAGGGTTCTTCAGGTGTTCCCCATATGGGTACTACGGATAGTGGTGGCCAAACTAATTACAGAGGAAGAAGCAGGAATAAGAGGAGTGGTTTTAGACACAAATCCCGAGGGTTCAGACTAGGGTACG
Organism: Hevea brasiliensis; assembly: GCF_030052815.1. NCBI lineage: Eukaryota > Viridiplantae > Streptophyta > Magnoliopsida > Malpighiales > Euphorbiaceae > Hevea > Hevea brasiliensis. Next base: position 43,620,295 of record NC_079501.1, read on the forward strand.
GATCCAGCAATGGTCACAGTACAGGGTACAGCAGTTCTGGGTCTAGTTCAGGATCCTCCCTGGCACCTTGTGCACAGTGTGGAAGAGGACATTCAGGACCTTGTATGATGGGTTTAGGAGTATGCTTCAGGTGTGGCCAACCAGGTCACTTTGCTAGGGAATGCCCCGTGTTCAGCGAGCCACAGATGGGGTCACAAGGTTCTGTTGCAAATGTTCCTCGTCAGTTGTATCCTGGTGCTTCCAGCATGGCAGGCAGTCAGTTCAGTGGCCAACAGGGCCGAGGACAAGGGGGACGTGGATTTGGAGGTAGATCAGGAGGTAGAAGTCAGTATCAGGGTTCTGCCACTCAGGGTAGGGGTCAAGCTCGGGTTTTCACCCTGACCCATCAGGATGCTCAGGCTTCCAATGCAGTTGTGGCAGGTATTCTTCTAGTCTGTTCCTATGAGGCTCGTGTTTTGATAGATCCGGGTGCTACGCACTCATTTATCTCCCCTGTGTTTGCCATGAGATTGGGTAGAAACCCTACCACTTTAGAATACCCTTTGTCTGTAGCTGCCCCGCTTAGTGACAACATAGATGTAGATATGGTTTTTTCGGGTAGCCCAGTAGTAGTGGATGGAAAGATCCTCCCAGCAGACTTGGTTCCTCTACCAGTAATGGATTTTGATGTAATCTTGGGAATGGATTGGTTGGCAACTCATTATGCCACTTTAGACTGCAGGAACAAAAAGGTGCATTTCCACATACCTGCTGTGGAAGAATTTAATTTTGATGGTGACAGGAGCGTGGCTCCATATAATTTGGTGTCAGCAATTAGTGCTAGAAAAATGTTGAGGCATGGATGTCAAGGTATTTGGCATTGGTGAGAGATACATCTATAGAAGGTGTCAACATGAAAAATGTTGCTATTGTTAGAGAATTCATGGATGTCTTCCCTGAGGAGCTTCCAGGGTTGCCACCGGAAACGGAAATAGAGTTCTGCATTGATATTGTGTCGGCTAAAAACCCCATATCAATGCCGCCTTACAGAATGGCCCCAGCAGAATTGAAAGAGCTAAAGGAGCAACTACAAGAGCTTTTGGACAAGGGTTTTATACGTCCAAACACTTCACCCTGGGGCGCTCCTGTGCTATTTGTAAGAAAGAAAGATGGATCATTGAGGTTGTGTATTAACTATAGACAGCTGAACAAGGTGACTGTGAAGAACAAGTATCCACTTCCTCGGATCGATGATCTTTTTGATCAGCTCCAAAGGGCTAGATTCTTTTCCAAGATAGACTTGCGATCAGGCTACCATCAGTTGAGAATCAGGAATAAGGACATGTCCAAAACGGCATTCAGGACAAGATATGGTCATTATGAGTTCTTGGTGATGTCTTTTGGACTCACTAATGCACTAGCAGCCTTCATGGACTTGATGAACCGGGTGTTCAAGCCATTTTTGGACCGTTTTGTCATCGTATTCATAGATGACATTTTGGTATACTCTCAAACCAAGGAAGAACATGTGTGGCACTTGAGGATGGTGTTGCAGACTTTGAGGGAGCACCAGCTATATGCCAAATTTTCAAAATGAGAATTTTAGCTAGAAAGCATCTCATTTAGGACACGTGGTTTCTAGTGAAGGTATTCAAGTGGATCCCAAGAAAATTGAAGCTGTAACTGATTGGCTTAGGCCTACAACAGTCACTGCAGTGCGAAGTTTTCTAGTTCTAGCTGGCTACTATAGGTGTTTTGTGCAAGATTTTTCTAGGATAGTGGCTCCCCTTACTAAATTGACTCGGAAGAATGTTCCATTCATTTGGACAGATGACTGTGAGGAGAGTTTCTAGAAGCTTAAGGAGTGTCTAACCACCGCCCCAGTGTTGAAACTACCTATGAGTGGTGAAGGATATACCGTGTACTGTGACGCCTCCAGAGTTGGCTTAGGGTGTGTTTTGATGTAGAATGGAAAAGTAGTGGCTTATGCTTCAAGGCAGCTAAAGAGGCATAAGCAGAACTACCCCGCCCATGATTTGGAAATGGCAGCTATAGTCTTTGCACTAAAAATCTGGAGACACTACCTGTATAGTGAAGTGTGTGAGATATACACCGACCACAAGAGCTTGAAATACATCTTCCAACAAAGGGATTTAAACTTGAGACAGTGGAGATGGATGGAGCTTCTGAAAGACTATGATTGCACCATCCAGTACCACCCTGGGAAGGCCAATGTAGTAGCAAATGCTTTGAGCAGAAAATCTTCTGGTAGCTTGGCACACATTTCAGCAGAGAAGAGACCGTTGATTCAGGAAGTACATGAGTTGATGGATCAAGGTTTAATCCTAGATCTTTCAGATGAGGGGGTATTGTTGGCTTATTTTTCAGTGAGGTCAGACTTGCGAGATAGAGTTAAAGTTTCCCAGCACAGAGACCAACAATTGATGAAGATCATAGAAAGAGTACAGCAGGGTGAAGGTGGTGAGTTTGGATTTGCCAACGATGGCGCCTTAGAACAAGGTTTTAGGATATGTGTGCTCGATGTGGACAATCTCAGAAATGAAATCATGCAAGAGGCACACTGTACACTGTACAATGTCCACCCAGGCTCCACCAAGATGTACCATGATGTGAAAAATAGCTATTGGTGGAATGGCATGAAGAGAGATATAGCAGACTTTGTGTCCAAGTGCTTGACTTGTCAGAAGGTGAAATTTGAACACCAGAGACCGTCAGGGAAGCTGCAAGAGCTCCCTATCCCAGAATGGAAGTGGGAAATGATTACTATGGATTTTGTGACTGGGTTTCCTCGTACCGCGCTAGGATATGATTCGATATGGGTAATTGTAGACTGCCTAACTAAATCAGCTCATTTCTTGCCTATAAAGACTACATATTCTATTGCACAGTACGCTCGGCTATATATTCGAGAAATAGTCAGATTGCATGGAGTTCTTGCTTCCATAATATCTGACAGAGGGCCCTAGTTCACTTCTCGATTTTGGAGGAAGTTGTAGGAGGCACTTGGCACATAATTGAACTTTAGTATTGCTTTTTAGCCTCAGGCAGATGGACAGTCCGAAAGGACAATCCAAACACTGGAAGACATGCTTCGCATGAGTGTTTTGGATTTTGGAGGTCAATGGGATGATCAGCTAGCTTTGGTAGAGTTTGCCTATAACAACAGTTACCATTCTAGCATAGGGATGGCACCCTATGAGGCACTATATGGAAGAAAGTATAGGTCCCCTCTGTGTTGGACGGAAATGGGAGAAGCGAAGGTGCATGATGTAGACCTAGTGCAGTACACTTCAGAGATAGTTCCTTTAATCAGGGAAAGATTGAAAACAGCTTTCAGTAGGCAGAAGAGTTATGCAGACCCCAGATGGAGGGATGTGAAGTTTGCAGTAGGCTACTATGTATTCCTGAAGGTTTCTCCAATGAAGGGAGTCATGAGATTTGGAAAGAAGGGCAAGTTGGCACCTCTGTATATTGGACCTTTTGAGGTTACTGATAGAGTTAGAGCAGTTGCCTACCGGTTGGAGCTACCACCCAACCTTTCTCATATTCATCATGTGTTTCACATCTCCATGCTCAGGAAATACATTCCAGATCCTTCTCATGTACTACAGCCGGATGTAATAGAGCTAAAAGAGAACTTGACGTTTGAGGAGCAACTGTAGCCATAGTGGACTACCAAGTGAGGCAGCTAAGATCAAAACAGATCCCTATGGTTAAGGTTTTGTGGAGGAGCCAGTCAGTGGAAGAGTGCACCTGGAAGTCAGATCGGGACATGTGTAGCAAGTACCTTTATCTGTTCAATGTGTAATCCTGTACTTTATTCTGCCTTGTGTAAAATTCGAGGATGAATTTTCTGTAAGCGGGGAAGAATATAACACCCCTAATTTTTAAATTTATTATTTTGGGTAAATATTGATATTTTATTTTATTTGAAATTTTAGGAAATTATTTAAAATTTTTCGGATTTTAGAAATCGAATTCGATTTTTCGAAAATATAAACTTTGATGATTTTTAAAAATTAATTTAAAGACTACGTGGCAAAACTAAAAATATATTTGGAGTCTATGAATTTTTCTGAGTTTTCTAGAATTTTTTTGGAATTTTTGGACCTCGTTTTCGGCCCTAAGGCAGAGTAAAAATTTAAAATTTTTTATCATGAATCGAACCAGCCGAATCGAACCGGACCGGATCGGACCGGCCTTTCTTCTTCCTTTTTCTTCCTCTCCAGCGCGCGTTCTCCTTCTTCTCTCTCTCTCCCGTTTTCTCTCTCCTCCCACCCCAGCCCGCGGGCCAACCACCTCCCCGGCCACCTTAGCCCGCCGGCGCAACTCCCCATTCGCCCCAGCTAGCCGCCCGCCGCCTGGAGCGCCGACAATTGTCGCATGAAGCGACGTGACACGCAAGCGCGCCGCGTCGTCTTTCCGGCCGAAATTCGACCGATCTGGCCACCAATCGGGCCGAGTCTTGTGTCTAAACCCATCTACTCGTCGAGAGCTTTCCATAGACACTAAGAACACCGAAATCCATTGAGCAGTTTGTCCAATTTTTGTCCGGGAAGTTTTAGCCCATATTGAATTTTGGGCTAGATTTCTCGCAAACCGTGAACCCCACGAGAAAACCAAGAGTACCAGAACGCTCCACTCGTCGAGAGCTTCGCGGCAATATAAATTTCAAAATTTTCGACACCGTTTTTCGGTGGGTCCCACAGAACTTCGCAGTGTTTTTCTGAGCATTTAATGAGCTTAGAAAATTTCGTAAAATTTATGTACTAACTCCCGTGTTGTGGGCTTCGTGTAGGTATCTTCAGTTCGTAGAAATTTGACAGTTATCCAGGTCTATGAATTTTCGGCCAGACAGACTAGCTATCGGAAAAGTCTCCGAATTGGATCGAGGTTTTGGCTACCCCACCATTGTCAGACATCCCAAGCATGTCCTCGAAGTCGAAATCGGCATAGGTAAACCGGAACCTTTCTTTTTCGTAATTTTCTAGTGCTTAAATGAGATTAAAAATCCATAAAATATTCGTGGTAGCTCAGAAAATTATGATTCTTTTTGCAATAGCCTAGTAATATTGCTAAGGACCGCGGGGCAAAGTTTTAGAATTTTTAGAGCTTATTTGGGCAGTTTTTGCAAAAATGATCAATTATAAGGCTTAAATGGTAAATTTACATATTGTGATTGAGGACTGTTTGGATGAGCCCAGGAGGGGCTGTGTGATGTGATTGAGTTGTGGATATATGGATTGTGAATATAGAAGTGTATTTTGAGCCCTTTTGCAGGTTAGGTAGGTCCTAGGTATAGGGGAGACTCTGCCGGATTTTCGGCACAACTTAGGACGTATTTGGTCTTTTTCTTAATCGTATTGAGTCAAATTTATTAAATGATTGTAATAAAAAAATTGTCAGGTGAGCTGGGACAGCCTTCTTCCTCCGCTCAGCCGTCGCAGTGACCGCTGTCAAGTCTGTGAGTAAAATATTAATTTTAATTGTAATTTCGATATTATTATATGTTTAAGCATACCCATGCATCACTTATATGTATGTATCTAAGTAGTTAACCTCTAGGCACATTTTATGCTTCATTCATAACTGTTAAAGTGCAATGGATATTGTAGTAGTAATTTGGAGCAGTGTGCGTGCATTGGTGTGCGTGTGATGTGGTGTAAACTATGGATAGGACAGGTAGACACGGCTTGAGATCTTCACTGGGACCTGGTCCTTCGGGGTAGACACGGCTTGAGTTCTTCGCTAGGACCCTGATTTGGTTATTAAGTGGAAGTCTGAGCTGAGTTCTTCGCTGGCACAGGTTGGATTTAAGAGAGCTGTATAGGGGATCAGCTCCCATATATTATGATTGATATTAAGGGGTGTGTGAGTGCTCCAAATTATCTTTTTGCTGTTATGATGTGAAATTATTGTTGATGTTGCATTTCACTCTACAGGGAGCATTAGCTTTAGATAGTTATAGAGATTATGGTTAAAATTGATATTTTACTCTTTGAGTCGAATGCTCACTCCTGTTTAATATTTTTCCAGGCCAGAGGAGGATATTTTTGAGGTTAACCTGCTTTTCTCCCTCACAGGTCGTCTATTCATGTTTGTGTAATTCTATAAACTTTTAGAATTTTTGCATGTGTTAGCAATATTTATTTGAATTGGGTCTGTAATATAAATTGTTATTTTGGACCTGTAAACTTATTATTTTATGCATGTTGATGGACTGGATGAGGGAGCTGAGCTCCCATTTATTTTTATGTTGTATGAGTATGTGGAGGGTGAGCTGAGCTCCCCAATTGATTATATAATGTGTTTACAGGTCGGGTGAGTCAAAAACTCCCCGTTGAAAGGTCCATTTTATGGCCGGACTCTGTCCGGTTGAATTCTTGAAATTGAGCCCAAATGGGCCTTAGAGTTGGGTTAAGGAATAGTTAGGTTTACTACGGGTCTCGGGGGCCTTAGGTTGGCCTAGGTCCTAGTGCCGGTCCGGCCCATAGGTTGGGTCGTGACAAAAACCAAGAACATTATATACATACAGTGAACATACATTACAATACAAATACAAAATGTGGTATACTCAATATACCTGATGATCTCTCACTGAAGCACTAGCGACTTGATGCATTGTCTGTCACTCTGTCTACTGCACAAAAGAATGAAAAGCTATCATTGAGTAAAATTTACTCAGTGGTGCACAATAACAATTTGAAATGCGATACATAAATCTTTTATTGACAATTCACAAATCAAATAGTTTACAATTCCATTTCACAATTTACAAAGTTCATATAACACAAATTTGATCAAATAACTGAATAATACAGTTTTTCCAATCAATAATACCATTTGATCAAATAACTGAATAATACAGTTTTGTCAATCAATAACACAATTTGATCAAATAACTGAATAATACAGTTTTGCCAATCAATAACACAATTTGATCAAATAATTGAATAATACCGTTTTGCAAATCAATAACACAATTTAAATGCTACACAATTGCATTTCACAAATTATCAAAGCTCATTATAGAAAAATTTTGGGTCAAATAATTTAATAAACACAGTGTTGCCAATTCATACACAACTTAAGCCATGACACAAAATTTCCGATCAATGCCGTGTTGTACATCACGACAAAGCAATCTACAACCCCACTAATCAAAATCAATGAGGGAGGTGGCTAGCTAGCTAATGAGTACTCATCCGTTCTACAACCTCAACTGGTAAACCAGAGAGGGAGGAAAATAATCACAATCACCCCAGACTGATAAGTCAAAGAGGGAGGAATACAATCACACTCACCCCATAAATGGAGGAGGAACATAGTTACAGTGTCATGCCAAGTGTGAATCAAAACAATTCCAAATCACAATATTTAAATATTTCATACAAACCACAAATTATATTTTATCTCAAAATTTCCATTTGCAAAGTAGGCAATACAATAATTTTCAATAGAATTCCCAAAGCCAAAACAATAAAAAAATTATTCATAACTCATTTCTCCAAATAAAATTTCTAGTAAAAGCAGTGAATATAAAAAGTATTGTGCACAGACACAATTTAAAACTATAACGTTCAAATAAATTTTAAGTAAAAAATAAGAAATCAAAATTATTGTGCACAAACACAATTTAAAACAATAACATACAATTAATTATAATTTATTTCAATTGAAAAATTCAAAAGAAATAACTATTGTGCACAAACATAGTTTAAAACAATAACATACAAATAATCATAATTTATTTCAATTGAAAAATTCAAAAGAAATAACTATTGTGCACAAACCTCTGATAACTGCCTCTTGGCTCTGACTCAGTGTTTCCTTCCCTTTCCCTGAGTCTTTGCTAACTGGGAAACACAATTTGAAGTGTTTCAGTACTCATTTAAACTGTCTCTAATGATAATGCTTAATAATTAACTCATTGAGTTCTATTATTTCCTTAGTCAACCTAAGATGTCGACCCTCGATGCATTCTAGGTGAATTAGGTTTTAATGTTACCAATATGTCACATTTGTAGCCTTTTAGGGTTGGTACATGTTACCCAATTCATTTCCATGTATATTGCATTTTATTGCAATTTGCCGGATCCCGGTATATTAATTTGACCTAGCAAGTAATGCCACACGGTGTACCGGCACACTCTAATATACCTTAATTAATTTATATCATGCTTTTGAATATAATTTATGAAATATAATTTATTTAAGCCATTTATCAAAAGTATTATTCATTTGAGGTTCCGAAGATTTTAAAGAAAATCCGGCGGAGTACCGGCTAAAAATGGAGAAAACCGTTCTTCGGAACCTGTGAAAACACTTCCAAATTGTATTTCATCATCTCAAACTCCAATATCCAAAATTTCAACAATATTTCTCAATTTCAATTCTCAATAATCTTTTCATTTCTCAAACATCCATTTTTCATATACAAGCGATAAATACATGCTCAAATTTTTGCATTCATAGTCATAAATTTCATTATTTACATGAACATCAAAATATATTACATGAGTTCAAATACATATGAGAAAGTAAAAATCTACTACAAAATATCAAAATGACAAAATGACACCTAGTACCCTACCAATGCACTACAGGTAGTGAGGTAACACAGACACTGTGCAGATCTACAGGATGAACTCACCCAGTCTGCGGTCTACTGGGCTCACGATCGGGATCTCCAGTACCTACGCGTGGCAAAAGCAACGCGCTAAGCAATAATGCTTAGTGGTGCAATAATATAATAGAAGAAAATAGCAAGAAAATAAATGTGTATAGAATGTGTATGCTTTCTTTGTTTGGTATTGGTATATCCATTATTTCGTTAACGTTGTTCACTTTTATTCATTTGGTTGCCCCAAGTAACCTACACTAGACGACTAGATCCGGGATAACCGCACCGGGTACCTAGTACCGGGCCGTCACACCATCGGTCACATATGCATCTCCCAGGCAAATGTAACAGCTAACAAGTCAGAATTATATCGAGCACAAGGCCAAGTCTCAATATAAAGTCGAATGGCTAAAAGCCATGAAATCACGAATGGCATATTGCCATGTGCGATCGCTAATCGAACCCTATTGGCATGCCAAACTATCCAAACCAATCTTGTTAGGTATACTAGGGCATTTGAAACTTTTAAATTCTTCAATTTGTGAATTTCAAATTTTTGGTGTCACTATTCATCATTGGTCAACAAAAATGTTGACTTTTAGAATAAAAATGTGTACATTGACTTTGGCACTACCAACATACCACATTTGGTGTTTAAAACTTGTTGGCATTAAGTGTTAATACCATTTCAAAGTGTAAACCCACACAAGCAGAATTTTCAGTTTTGGTGAGTCAACTTCACTGTTCCATTGGACACTGTTACTGTGGGAATTTGAAGAAATGTAAAACATGAAAGTTGTTCCTTACTTTGTCTAGTTGAATTTCCTTTTTTGAATCACTCCATTTGGAGTTTTGTAGCTCCAGATATGACCCAAAAACCCAGGCTGGCCGGATTTGCATTCTGCAGAAAATACCATATCTACAGTAGCATGAACAGTGACTGCCATAGCCATTTGGGTTAGGTTCTGGCCATAATTTGGGGTAGGTTCCTTCATGAAAGTTGTTTTTCTATGTCTTAAATTGTTGCTGTAAAACGTTCAGGTCAATTGACCAAATCTACAGTGAGTTATGGCCAAATGAACAGTTACTGTTCATTTGGTCACTTCTGCAGATGCATTTGCAGGGTGTCCGGATTGGGGCCAAGTTTCGGTCCTCTTGCTTTGGTCTTTTGGGTATGGTTTCTTCAGCAAAAATGTGCCATTATAAGCCTAGTTTCATGTCCAATTGGCCAAACACCAATTGGACTAACACAGCCAAAGTTATGGCTGTGTAAGTGGACTGAATTTTCAGCCTCCCTGTCGCTGTCCTAGGGCAGCTTACTCCTTCTCTTTGCAATCCTATTTTTCAGTCCATTTTATGGTCAACATACCTAAAATGGTCACTAATTGACCATTAAAATGTGCTCTAACAATTTCCTAAGCCAAGTCAATTTTTCACTCTTCAAAACCCTAGTTCCATTATAGGTTTTCACAACACCTTAAATACTAGCTCCTTCAACAATCACATGCACACATGGTTTAAACTTGGTCTATAGCCCACCTTAAGTCCATCAAAACAATCAAAATAATTCCCTCACAAGGGCTGCCAAAAATTCATAGTATATATACACATAATTCTTGTTCATTTTAGTTGCAATTCTCACTCAATACAAGTTACAATTCATGAAAATAAGAAGTTTTAAGTGTCTAATGCACTAACCTTGATTAGGGCAGATTTTCCAAAGCCCCAAACTTCACTTTCTTTCCTCTTGTGGGCTGCCAAAAGCTTGTTTAAGGTGTGGGGACAAGTTTTAGTGAATATTTTTATAAGGTTTAGTAGTGAAACAAAGAGAGAAAGGGAGCTTTGGTGGAGCTTTCATGGTGGAATGGTTATGGAAAATGGAGAGCTACGGGTGTGTTTTTGTGGGAGTGGTGGCTGCTTGAATTTTTGGTTATTTTGGTGTTTATTTAGTCTCTTTTATTGGTTAATCAAATAATGGCTTAATTGTGATTGGTTGGAAATTTTAAATGACATCACAATGATGTCATTAATAAGCTTTTTCCTCATTTTCTTTTCTTTCCTCCACTACTCATCTTCAATTTAATTTCTAGTAATGTTTATTCATATTTTATGTCATATTAATTATTTACTCAACTGGACAAGTTGACCAAAAATCACCTCTGAAGGCGAAATGACCAAAATGCCCTCCGTTTGGCTTAACGGGTCAAAATTGTCTGTACCGATTGAAAAATTTTTCTAAGTATTTTCTTGCCATTCTAATGCCATGGGAACCTCAATAACCCTTCTCTGGAGTCCCAAAAATTATTTTATAATTTTTCCCCCTGGTCTAGGGCTCCTCGTTTCGAGAACCGCAACTTCCCTCCGGTTTACCCCTCGCTAGGGCACCGGCTCGTTTAACTTGGTTGTATTTTATTTCTAAAATTTTTAATAAATTTTTCTTATTAATATTTGAGTTAATTATGGTTCCTGACTTTAGTTTAAATATTTTTCCGGACATTCTAGCTATCCGGACCGACACTGGTCACCGGAACAGTAGAATGTACGGAGTGGTTACCGGGAGGGTGTTACAATGGGCAAGGAGTTGCTCACTTATAGTTTATTATAATTCCAATAATGGATGTGCCTCAGGATGATCAATAAGATTATAAGAATTCAATCACCCACTAGAAATCTATCCAACTAGGATTTTCGTTTTCTACTTTGGAAGTGTAGGATTCGCTAAGTTAGTGGGAGGACCAATTTGATTAAAAGACCATAATCATTTTGGTTAATTACATGATACATTTATTAATTAATTTGGTTATTTTTTGCAGTTAATTTTCTGATAATAATAAGCACCGAACAACCACCACCATCCAATATTCTTGCAAGCATACTTGATCGCAATAGGTTAACAGGACCTAATCTCTCTAATTGGCTAAAGAATTTGAAACTTGTCCTGAACCTTGAACATATAGGATATGTTCTAAACTCAAATGTTCCTGGTCTCTTACCTCGAGAGGCCACATAAGAGAAACATGAAACTTTGGACAAGTGGAAGGAGCATGATATGAGAGCCAAGTGTTACATGCTTGCTTCTATGAGTAATGAGTTACAGAAGTAGCATGAGAACATGCAGAGTGCAAGTGAGATCCTCCTTCACCTACAAGAGTTGTTTGGTGAGCACAGAAGGAATGCTAGATATGAGATATCTAGACAGCTGTTCCGCATGAGGATCTCTGAGGGACAGAATGTTGGGGATCATGTCCACAAGATGATTCGGCTGATTGAATAGCTAGAACATCTTCACTTTAACATGGATTTCCAACTGCAGATGGATTTGATCCTTCAGTCCCTACCTGAGTCATTTGGAAATTTTGTGACAAATTTCCATATGACTAAGTAGGAATGCACTTTGGCTGGTTTACTCAACATGCTGGTTATTGCCCAAAAGAATATGTCGGATAATAAAGGAAAAGAGGTATCTTTGATTGCATCTTCTTCTACTAGAAAGTCCAACTAGAAGAAGGGCAATAAGAAAAAGAAACCTCAAGTTCCAGGATCTTCCAAGAAGATAGCCAAACAAAAAAACAAAGATCAAAGCTGACAAAGGCAAAGGAAAGTGTTTCCACTACTAGAAAGATGGGCACAGGAATAGGAACTGCCCAGAGTATAGCAAGGTAGTAGCTGCTTGCAGTAATGAGATATTAGACTCCGAGTTGGCAATGGCTCAACTGTTAAAGCCTTAGCCATAGGATCTAAATCTTTATACATGTGTGGACATGTTTTTTTATTTAAATAAGATTTTGCATGTACCTGATGCCTTTTAAGAACATCATTCTATATCTAGTTTGACTAGAGATGATTATAAATTTCAGTTCATAAATGATATTTGCAATATTTATTTTGGAAATAAATATGTTGGTTCGGGTTATAAGCATGATGGACTTTATTATCTAGATAATAATGTTAAATACAAATCTAATGCAAGCAATCTAAAAGAATGCAATGCCATGATGAAAATCAACTCAAGTTCAAAATATATATGGCACTTAAGGTTAGGTCATGTTGTAGAAGATAAGATTGCAAAGTTGGGGAAAGTGAGGATTTTATTCTCATTGGGTTTTGGACCTACTCCAACTTGTGAATCCTGCCTTCAAGGCAAAATGACTAGATCACCTTTTATTGGACAATGACTAAGAGCTGAAAAATATTTTGAATTTAATACATAGTGATGTATGTGGTCCATTTAAGGAAATGGCTAGAGATGGTTTTCATTACTTACTTACCTTTACTGATGACAAATCAAGGTTTGGGTATTTGTATTTGATGAAATACAAACATGAATCCTTTGAAAAGTTCAAAGAATTTAAATCTGAAGTAGAAAATCAAACAGGAAAAAGTATTAAAGCTCTTCGATCAGATCGTGGAGGTGAATACTTGGGTACTAAATTTGATGAATACTTAAGAGAGCATGGCATTGTTTCCCAGCTGACTCCTCCAGGAACACCACAGCTGAATGGTGTATTTGAAAGGAGAAATCGTACCCTATTGAATATGGTGCGTAGTATGATGAGCTATACTGATATGCCAATCTCATTTTGCGGATTTGCATTAGAATCAGCTTTGTATATTCTGAATAGGATTCCATCAAAATCAGTATCTTCCACACCTTATGAGATATGGCATGGAAGAAAACCAAGTCTTAAGCATGTTAAGATTTGGGGTTGTCCAGCTTATATCAAAAAGCTGAACACTGATAAATTGGAAACCAGATCAAAAAAGGGTCGATTTGTTGGATATCCAAAAGATAGTTTTGGATATCATTTTTATTTGCCTACATCACAAAAGGTTGTGATAAGTAGAGATGCCACATTTCTTGAACAATAGTTTCTTGAAGACGGAGGCAAAGGAAGGCAAATAGAGTTAAAATTAGAGAATTCTGACCAACCAACAGATCAGATGGATATAGATCCATCTAATCAACCTACACCTTTTGATGAAACATCTACAGTTGTTCCTCGTAGATCAACCAAGGTATCTCACCCACCAGTGAGATATGGTTTCCTTCATGAAGAAGAACAAGAGTTGTCTACTCATGAAGAAGTAGATCATGGAGATGATCTACTTACTTATGAAGAAGCTATATCAGATATAGGCTCTTAAAAATGGATAGATGCTATGAAATCCGAGATTGATTCCATGTATAAGAATCAAGGTTGGGATCTTGTTGACCCACCTGAAGGTATTGTACCTATAGGGAACAAATGGGTTTTCAAGAAGAAAATTGGTTCTAATGGAAAGGTAAAGACCTATAAAGCAAGGCTAGTAGCAAAAGGGTTTCGCCAAAGGCAAGGAATCGACTATGAGGAAACTTTCTCGCCTGTTGCCATGCTTAAATCAATTAGGATTCTATTAGCAATAGCTGCATCCTATGATTATGTGATTTGGCAGATGGATGTCAATAAAGCTTTTCTCAATGGATACATTGAAGAAAACATTTTCATGGAACAACCTAGGGGTTTTGAATCCCAAGATGGTACCAAAGTGCACAAGCTAAAGTGATCCATTTATGGGTTAAAACAAGCTTCGAGGAGTTGGAACATCCATTTTGATGAAGCCATTATATCATTTGGTTTTATCAAAATAAGTATAAGCCATGTGTATATAAGAAAGTTAGTGATAGTGCTGTCACTTTTCATGTCTTATATGTAGATGACATTTTTTTGATGGGTAATGACACAGGTATGTTGACAACTATAAAGGTATGGTTGTCAAATACATTCTCCATGAAAGACTTAGGGGAGGTAACCTATACTCTTGGGATTCGCATCTATAGAGATAGAGCAAAAAAAAATAATTGGTTTATCCCAAAGTCTATACTTGAAAAAGATATTAAAGAGGTTAAACATGCTTGATTCCAAGAGAGGATTGTTATTAGTGAGACATGGTATCCACCTTTCTAAAGAGATGTCTCCAAAGACACCTAAAGAAAGAGATAAAATGGCCAGGATTCCATATGCTTCGGCTATTGGAAGTTTGATGTATGCAATATTGTATACTAGACTGGATATCACATATGCTGTTAGTTTGACTAACAGGTATCAATCCAATCTAGGTTTGGAACACTGGATATCATGTTTGTTATGTGGCATGAGCCTCACCACTCCATCTTATTTATATCTCATATAAATACCTTGGGAACAAACATGATTACAATCTTTCTGGATAAGTTATGTCCTTTGTGAAGTATCCTCGATTTTGAACCAATTTATGATACTTTGTGTTAGAAATACTGTCACTCATATTCTTAACAACTTAAGAATAGAATTTCTAACAAAATATCAATGGACCTTTTCTATTACACATAAATATATTATATAAACAGAAAAGTGAAATTGCCTTTTATTAATAAGATATTTACAAGATACATACAAAATGATATGCTCTAGGGCATACTACTAACATCCATGGCTTACATGGGTCTGATTATATAAATCGTGTACTTTTATTTCTTCCTTGGCTCTCTGGCTTTCTTCTGGCAATAGGTTATGAAGGAACGGAAGCGTGAAAAACACAAGTTTATACCATTGAATTCAAAAATTTTCACCTAGGGTCACATGCATCATGCAAGATTTATTTTTATCTATTTGATTTCAATGATAAACAACATATTAAAACTCTTTTAATATGTTTTTGGATCTGTATTTGCCATTTAAGATTTTAAAATTAATCAGATTAATTTTAGAACCCTAGATTAAATCAAGAACGATTACACTAACCTCTTGATGTGCTGCAGCGTGTCTGCGCCTTTGAGATTCGTCTTCGTGACACGGATGTTGTCCCTCTAGCTTGTCCACACCCAGAACACCTATGGCAGCCCTTGAACAGCTTCTAAAGCCTTTTCTATTAATTAGAAATTCAAGTTCTGCCTTTTAAGAGATTAGAGATGTAAACAGGACACTAGAAACAATTTCTAGTGTTCTTAATTCAAGAGATTGATGGCTAATCTCTTTGAATTGATGAGAGATGAAGAGAAATAGCTGGAGAGGCTCAAAGTGGCGTGACAATTGAGAGGAGAGGCTGCTGGTTATGTTTTCTTTTCATAACCACACTTAAATAGCTAGGTTAACACATTAAACCCTAGCCACATGTCACCTTTTGATTAGCTCTAGGTTTAAGTGACCCAATCACATTGTGCCAAGTGTCAAACCTATATTTAATCTTGATTTTAATCATCTTACATGATTAAAAAACATTTGGCAAGCTTATGTGTTATGCCATGTGTCACCATCTCATGGTGCCACGTGTCACAATCGTGAAATGACCAAAATGCCCTCGTGTCTTAATTTTGAGTTCTTAACCCAAAATAATTATTTTCTTCTTCTAATTAATTTATATCAAATATAAATTAATTAATTAAGCTCTATTAATTAATTTCTCATCAATTAAATTCATATTTAAACACTTTAAATATAAATTTAATTTATACTACACATCCAATAATCTAGATTTGGTTTCAAGTCATGCTAGGGACTTTGCAATCTAATTGCAAACCAAACCTATTTAATTAATCAATTAAACTCTTTAATTAATTAATTAAATCATATTTAAATAGGTGATAACTTGTGTATGTGTGTGACTTACTAGGCTCATCACTAATTGGCAATGAGACATGATATCAACTCTTAATATCATCAGAACTCTTTCTTACCATAAATGATTTCTCTAAATCATTTTATGAACCTCATAGACCATGGTTAACACCTAGCATAGCATGCCATGGCCACCCAATTAGTAATAAGATTTACCTTAAATGAACCTAAAATCATATGTTACCATGCACTAGAATCTCTCTGTTACAAAATCCCAACTCAAGCTGGAGTCATGGTTTATGTCAAACTCCATTTGCTATGAATATTATGTTCTCTTTTAATTCCAGTTCTTGATTAAAAGATTTTTCTCATCGTAAACTCTTTTACGAATAAATCTATCTGTCCTGGCCAGGAACTTAAAACATCAAGAACAACTAAATGAACATAGGATTTTAACTCTATTTACTTAGAGGAACAGATTCCATCTTGATCAACACCTACCTCCATATATAACTAGCAGGAGCCAACACATGCCCATATACCCATACATAGTACAAGTATGAAAGCGAGATCAAACTCAAACTACCTATATACAAGATAATCTGCTATCTCAGTCTAAAGATTATATGCCTCGATATGATTTATGACAAAACATTGACAAGAGTAAACTCCATGTGCTTGTCATAAGTGTCACTGGTTCGGCCTACTTATCATTTATAAGTGCCTATCAAGTTTGTTAAATGGCATGAGACTCACCATTCCATCTTATTTATATCTCATATAAATAACTTGGGAACAAACATGAATACAATCTTTCTGGATAAGTCATGTCCTTATTATGAAGTATCCTCGATTGTGAACCTATTTATGATACTTTGTGCTAGAAATATTGTCACTCATATTCTTAACAACTTAAGAATAATATTTCTAACAAAATATCAATGGACCTTTTCTATTACACATAAATATATTATATAAACGGAAAAGTGGAAATGCCTTTTATTATTAAAAATATGTACAAGATACATACTAAATGATATGCTCTAGGGCATACTACTAACAATCTCCCACTAGCACTAGAGCCATTCATTACAATATCTTAAACCTATCTTCTCAAGATGTCGGTCTAACTGAGTCTGTGACATAGGCTTAGTGAATGGATCAGCTGGATTTTCAACTGATGCTATTTTCTGCATGGCTACATCGCCGCCAACTATTTCTCCGATAATGTGGTAGCGCCTTTCTATGTGTTTGGATTTCGTGAGACCTTGGTTCCTTAGCTCAGTATGATCGCTCCATTATTGTCACGATGTAATGGAACTGGCGACTCAATGGAAGGAACTATCGTAAGTTCTCACATGAACTTCTTTATCCAAACAACTTCCTTTGCAAAGATTCGATGCAAAGAATATACTCAACCTCTCAGAGTGGAATCTGCATGCGTGCTCGCTTGGAACTCTTCCAACCGATCGCACCTCCATTACAAATGAACACATATCCAGAGGTAGACTTTCTATCATCGATATCCGATTGGAAATCGTAATCGATAACCATCCATTTGCAAGTCTCCACCTCCATAAATCAAGAATAAATCCTTAGTTCTTCTTAAGTACTTAAGAATATTCTTGACAGCTATCCAGTGTTCCAAACCTAGATTGGATTAATACCTGCTAGTCAAACTAACAGCATATGCGATATCCGGCCTAGTACACAACATTGCCTACATTAAACTTCCAATAGCCAAGCATATGGAATCTGGCCATCTTATCTCTTTCTTGGTGTCTTTGGAGACATCTCTTTAGAAAGATGGATACCATGTCTCACTGGTAACAATCCTCTCTTGGAATCAAGCATGTTAAACCTCTTTAACACCTTTTCCAAGTATAGGCTTTGGGATAAACGAATTATTCTTTTCGCTCTATCTCTATAGATGCGAATCCCAAGAATATAGGTTGTCTCCCCTAAGTCTTTCATGGAGAATGTATTTGACAACCATACCTTTATAGTCACAACATACCCGTATCATTACCCATCAACGAGATGTCATCCACATATAAGACAAGGAAAGTGATAGCACTGTCACTAAACTTCTTATATACACATGGCTCATCCTCATTTTTTATAAAACCAAAAGATTTAATGGCTTCATCAAAACGGATGTTCCAACTCCTCGAAGCTTGTTTCAACCCATAAATGGATCGCTTTAGCTTGCATACCTTGGAACCATCTTGGGATTCAAATCCCTTAGGTTGTTCCATGAAAATGTTTTCTTCAATGTATCCATTGAGAAAAGTCGCTTTGACATCCATCCGCCAAATCTCATAATCATAGTATGCAGCTATTGCTAATAAAATCCTAATTGATTTAAGCATGGCAACAAAGTAGAAAGTCTCCTCATAGTCTATTCCTTGCCTTTGGCGAAACCCTTTCGCTACTGGCCTTGCCTTATAGGTCTCTACCTTTCCATCAGAACCAATTTTCTTCTTGAAAACCCATTTGTTCCTTATAGGTACAATACCTTTAGGTGGGTCAACAAGATCCCAAACTTGATTCTTATACATGGAATCAATCTCGGATTTCATAGCATCAATCCATTTTGAAGAGTCTATATCTGATATAGCTTCTTCATAGGTAAGTGGATCATCTCCATGATCTACTTCTTCATGAATAGACAACTCTTGTTCTTCTTCATGAAGAAAACCATATCTTACTGGTGGGTGAGATACCCTGGTTGTTCTACGAGGAACAGCTGTAGATGTTTCATCAATGGGTATAGGTTGACTAGATGGATCTATATCCATCTGATCTGTTGGTTGGTCAGAATTCTCCAATTCTATCTCTATTTGCCTTCCTTTGCCTCCTTCTTGAACAAACTGTTGTTCAAGAAATGTGGCATCTCTACTTATCACAACCTTTTGTGAAGTAGGCAAATAAAAATAATATCCAAAACTATCTTTTGGATATCCAACAAATCGACCTTTTTCTGATCTGGTCTCCAATTTATCAGTGTTCAAATTTTTTGATATAAGTGGACAACCCCAAATCTTAATATGCTTAAGACTTGGTTTTCTTCCATGCCATATCTCATAAGGTGTAGAAGAAACTGATTTTGATGGAATCCTATTCAGAATATATAAAGCTGATTCTAATGCAAATCCCCAAAAGGAGATAGGCATATCAGTATAGCTCATCATACTACGTACCATATCCAATAGGGTACGATTTCTCCTTTCAGATACACCATTCAGCTGTGGCGTTCCTGGAGGAGTCAGTTGAGAAACAATGCCATGCTCTCTCAAGTATTCATCAAATTCAGTACTCAAATATTCACCTCCACGATCTGATCGAAGAGCTTTAATACTCTTTCCTGTTTGATTTTCTACTTCAGATTTAAATTCCTTAAACTTTTCAAAGGATTCATGTTTGTATTTCATCAAATACAAATACCCAAACCTTGATTTATCATCAGTAAAGGTAATAA
Organism: Hevea brasiliensis; assembly: GCF_030052815.1. Taxonomy (NCBI): domain Eukaryota; kingdom Viridiplantae; phylum Streptophyta; class Magnoliopsida; order Malpighiales; family Euphorbiaceae; genus Hevea; species Hevea brasiliensis. The sequence goes on from NC_079501.1 coordinate 43,639,973, forward strand.
AATAATGAAAGCCCCCTCTAGCCATTTCTTTAAACGGACCACATACATCACTATGTATTAGTTCTAAAATATTTTCAGCTCTTAGCCCCTGTCCAACAAAGGGTGATCTAGTCATTTTGCCTTGAAGGCAAGATTCACAAGTTGGAGTAGGCTCAGAGCCCAATGAGGATAGAATCCCCATTTTCTCCAGTTTTGCAATCCTATCTTCTGCAACATGACATAACCTTAAGTGCCAAATATATTTTGAACTTGAGTTGGTTTTCACCATGGCATTGTATTCTTTTAGATTGCTATACTCTGGCCAGTGGAAACACTTTCTTACTGGCAATGGAAACACTTTCCTATTGGCAATGGAAACACTTTCCTTTGCCTTTATCAGCTTTAGTCTTCCTTTTCTGCTTAGCTATTTTCTTGGAAGGACCAGGAATCTAAAGTTTCTTTTTCTTATTGCCCTTCTTCATGTTGGACTTTCCAGCAGAAGAAGATGCAACCAAAGCTACCTCTTTTCCTTTATTGCCTGGCATATTCTTTTGGGCAATAACCAGCATGTTGAGTAATTCAGCTAAGGTGCATTCCTGTTTAGTCATATGGAAATTTGTCACAAAATTTCCAAAAGACTCAGGAAGGGACTGAAGGATCAAATCCGTTTGTAGTTGGAAATCCATGTTGAAGTCAAGATGTTCCAACTGCTCAATCAGCCGAATCATCTTGTGGACATGATCCCCAACATTCTGTCCCTCAGACATCCTCATACGAAATAGTTGTCTAGATATCTCATACCTAGCATTCCTGCTGTGCTCACCATACAACTCTTGTAGGTGAAGGAGGATCTCACTCGCACTCTGCATGTTCTCATGTTGCTTCTGTAACTCATTACTCATAGAAGCAAGCATGTAACACTTAGCTCTCATATCATGCTCCTTCCACTTGTCCAAAGTTTCATGTTCCTCTTGTGTGGCCTCTGGAGGTAAGGGACCAGGAACATTTGAATCTAGAACATATCCTATATGTTCAAGGTTTAGGACAAGTTTCAAATTTCTTAGCCAATCAGGCAGATTAGGTCCTGTCAACCTGTTGTGATCAAGTATGCTTGCAAGGATATTGGATGGTGGTGGTTGTTTTGTGCTCATTTTTATCAGAAAATTAACTGCAAAAAATAACCAGATTAATTAGTAAATGTATCATGTAATTAACCAAAATGATTATGGTCTTTTAATCAAATTGGTCCTCCCACTAACTTAGCGAATCCTACACTTCCAAAGTAGAAAACGGAAATCCTAGTTGGATGGATTTCTAGTGGGTGATTGAATTCTTATAATTCTATTGATCATCCTCAGGTACATCCATTATTGGAATTACAATAAACTATAAGTGAGCAACTCCTTGCCCATCACATCTCATGTGAGGTTCAATCCTTTTGCTAGCCCCTAATGCTCAAAATCTCAGGTACATCCAATATTGACTTATCTTGCATTAGTTAAGTTGATCCCATTGAGCGATAATTATGCAAATAATTTTAATGTCCTCAGGTACATCCAATATTGGCCACCAAACCATTTACATATTTACAACATCTCATGCTTAACAATTATTCTTAAGAAAATCTCTTAAATTAATTGCATTTCATGCAACTATTTAAAATTTCTTAAAATAATTGCCCCAATGGAGGGCTTATGTTATAATTACTTTAATTATAGCATTTCCAACTTAATCATTTGTTTGGAAGATTTTATAGCCATCCTAATTACTATTAAGGTCTCACTTTGCACATTATCCATTTAGCATGCATATATCATATAATTGCATACATTCCCATACATCTCATGCATTCATGGATAAGCAGTAAATATGGTATGATCATGGACTTTCTAAGGGGTTCAATTCTGAGCCACCAAGAATTGAATCAGGGCATTCCTAGGTGCATTTCATTCATTCATTTTACAAGAGTTGCTGAAGGAGTACATAATCAACACTTGATATTGAATTCCTCCCACTGGTCCCACCAATGCTCTTGACCTCCTTGAACTTCTTGCAATCCAATATTACATAGTAATCCTTGGCATACCAAGGTGAATTTACAAGAACTTAAATGAAATTACAACCCAAAAAATATTACAAACTTAATAATACATGCCCAAAATAAATTAAAATAAATTAATTAATTTACAATCCCAAAGAAACATAAAAGAAATAAATCCAATCACATTGGTCTTTTATAGTCCATGATCATCCATCATGCATATCACTATTTAACAATTAAATAAAACATACATACTTAAATTAAATTGAATATCTCATATTCAACTTAAAAATCCAGATTTGAATATGATTCAAATAAATTTAAAAATTCAGATTTGAATCTCATTCAAACAAATTTAAAAATTCAGATTTGAATCACATTCAAACAACTTCAAAAATTCAGATTTGAATCACATTCAAACAGTTTTTAAAAAATCAGATTTGAATCACATTCAAATACTTTTAAATATGAGATCTGAATTTTATTGAATCAATTTTAAAAAATCATATTTAAATATGATTCAAACAACTTTAAAAATTCAGATTTGAATCACATTCAAACAACTTTTAAAATTCAGATTTGAATCACATTTAAACAATTTTTAAAATTCTGATTTGAATCATAATTTAATTGTGTGATTAAAACAACTAATTAAACACTTTAATTAGTCAAAGAATAGGCCTTAGATCATACAACAATTGCAGAATTAAAAGCCAAACCTTGAACCACCCATGGAACCATTGTTGCCGCCACCAATGGTGGCTCCACCATGTGTGCCGCCACACCTCATGATCCAACCAGCAATGAATCTCTTGATCTCATGATCAAACACACAATTAAATTATATAATCAACAATCTAAATGGCAAATATAGTGGCTCTGTTACCAAGTGAAGGCAGGCGTGAAAAACACAAGTTTATACCATTGAATTCAAAAATTTTCACCTAGGGTCACATGCATCATGCAAGATTTATTTTTATCTATTTGATTTCAATGATAAACAACATATTAAAACTCTTTTAATATGTTTTTGGATCTGTATTTGCCATTTAAGATTTTAAAATTAATCAGATTAATTTTAGAAACCTAGATTAAATCAAGAACGATTACACTAACCTCTTGATGTGCTGCAGCGTGTCTGCGCCTTTGAGATTCGTCTTCAGGACACGGATGTTGTCCCTCTAGCTTGTCCACACCAAGAACACCTATGGCAGCCCTTGAACAGCTTCTAAAGCCTTTTCTATTAATTAGAAATTCAAGTTCTGCCTTTTAAGAGATTAGAGATGTAAACAGGACACTAGAAACAATTTCTAGTGTTCTTAATTCAAGAGATTGATGGCTAATCTCTTTGAATTGATGAGAGATGAAGAGAAATAGCTGGAGAGGCTCAAAGTGGCGTGACAATTGAGAGGAGAGGCTGCTGGTTATGTTTTCTTTTCATAACCACACTTAAATAGCTAGGTTAACACATTAAACCCTAGCCACATGTCACCTTTTGATTAGCTCTAGGTTTAAGTGACCCAATCACATTGTGCCAAGTGTCAAACCTATATTTAATCTTGATTTTAATCATCTTACATGATTAAAAACATTTGGCAAGCTTATGTGTTATGCCATGTGTCACCATCTCATGGTGCCACGTGTCACACTGTGAAATGACCAAAATGCCCCTGTGTCTTAATTTTGAGTTCTTAACCCAAAATAATTATTTTCTTCTTCTAATTAATTTATATCAAATATAAATTAATTAATTAAGCTCTATTAATTAATTTCTCATCAATTAAATTCATATTTAAACACTTTAAATATAAATTTAATTTATACTACATCCAATAATCTAGATTTGGTTTCAAGTCATGCTAGGGACTTTGCAATCTAATTGCAAACCAAACCTATTTAATTAATCAATTAAACTCTTTAATTAATTAATTAAATCATATTTAAATAGGTGATAACTTGTGTATGTGTGTGACTTACTAGGCTCATCACTAATTGGCAATGAGACATGATATCAACTCTTAATATCATCAGAACTCTTTCTTACCATAAATGATTTCTCTAAATCATTTTATGAACCTCATAGACCATGGTTAACACCTAGCATAGCATGCCATGGCCACCCAATTAGTAATAAGATTTACCTTAAATGAACCTAAAATCATATGTTACCATGCACTAGAATCTCTCTGTTACAAAATCCCAACTCAAGCTGGAGTCATGGTTTATGTCAAACTCCATTTGCTATGAATATTATGTTCTCTTTTAATTCCAGTTCTTGATTAAAAGATTTTTCTCATCAGAAACTCTTTTCTGAATAAATCTATCTGTCCTGGCCAGGAACTTAAAACATCAAGAACAACTAAATGAACATAGGATTTTAACTCTATTTACTTAGAGGAACAGATTCCATCTTGATCAACACCTACCTCCATATATAACTAGCAGGAGCCAACACATGCCCATATACCCATACATAGTACAAGTATGAAAGCAAAGATCAAACTCAAACTACCTATATACAAGATAACTGTGCTATCTCAGTCTAAAGATTATATGCATCGATATGATTTATGACAAAACATTGACAAGAGTAAACTCCATGTGCTTGTCATAAGTGTCACCGGTTCTACTACTTATCATTTATAAGTGCCTATCAAGTTTGTTATATGGCATGAGACTCACCATTCCATCTTATTTATATCTCATATAAATAACTTGGGAACAAACATGAATACAATCTTTCTGGATAAGTCATGTCCTTATTATGAAGTATCCTCGATTGTGAACCTATTTATGATACTTTGTGCTAGAAATATTGTCACTCATATTCTTAACAACTTAAGAATAATATTTCTAACAAAATATCAATGGACCTTTTCTATTACACATAAATATATTATGTAAACGGAAAAGTGGAAATGCCTTTTATTATTAAAAATATGTACAAGATACATACTAAATGATATGCTCTAGGGCATACTACTAACAGGTTACACTAGTTTTTGGCTTTGCTTACATGACCCATGTAATGTGTATCAGTAACTTTTCTCAATCCATTGGCCTTTCCAAGTTTCCTTCTGCACTCCTATGCCTTGAGACTTCACCCAAACACCTGAAATGATGCAGAAAATATGGAATTTAGAGCTTGGCAATAGAATTTACAGAAGTTAATGAGATTAATGGTTATGCATGAGATAACTATTCTAAATGCTATGAAATATTATGCAAATGTACTTGAAAATATCTATATAATACAATTGTATCAGTCTTATATCGCCTTTCTCCAACACCATTTTGTTGTGGTGTTCCAGGAATAGTCAACTGTCATTTTGTTCCCCTTTCTTCTCTCAATTCCTTGAATTGATTAGATAGATATTCTCTACCCCGATCGGTTCTTAAAGCCTTAACTTTTCTGTCTAATTGATTCTTAACTAAATTCAAAAATTTAATGAAGCAACTTAAAGGTTTTGATTTATGAGATATCAAATAAATATAACCATATAGAGTGAAGTTATCATAAATGTGATGAAATAAATAGCCCTATGCTTAGCCCCTTACATTCATTGGACCGCATATGTCAGAGTGGAATAATCATAATGGAAATTCAACACTAGTTCTTTTTCTAAATGGTTTTCTAGATGTTTTCCCATTAGGCAATATTCACAAGTAGACAATTTCACTTTATTAATACTACCTAGTAGGCCCTCTTTAGTCAATCTTTGCATACGTTGTTAACCTATGTGGCCAAATCTAGCAAGCCATGTGTTAACATCATTCATAGACTTATCAGCAGATGTAAATAAGGAAAAAACTAATATTATTATTAGAATTACTTATAATATCCAAAATAATAAAACCATCTAGAAAATATCCATAACCATAAAAACTTGATCCTAAAAACAAGTTTACTCCTAATTCATGAAAGTTTCGGGTGAAACCTACTTTAACTAAAACTAAAATAGAAACCAAATTCTAATGAATTTCCAAAACAAACAAGACATCATTCAAGAGCAGGGTTCGACCTTCACACATGACTAACTTGCATGTGCTAATCCCTTTCACCTCCACTTTAAAGTTGTTTCTAGCATAAATCCATTTTGTCCCATAAGGTAGACGTTGGAATTCTATGAAGGCTTCTCTACCCTTTGCTACATGGTCTGTGGCTCTTGATCTACAATCCATAAAGGATTATATTCAGTTAGTAAAACAGAACTAGAAACATTTATTACACTCATAAATGCTAAAAGGCCATTTACCTTTTTGGGCTCGGTGCAATCATGAGCAAAATGTCCCTTGTTGCCATAGTTGAAACACTTTACTTTTGAAATGTTCTTCTTTTTCTTCTTAAGAGGAGCTATCCCCTTCCTAATTTTATGTTTCTTATTTGTTTCACCCTTCCCCTTGCCTTATTGGTTCCCACCTTGGTTCTTGCATTTGCATCCTTTTCCCCCTTGGGAACTTAAATCAACCATGTAAAAATTTGTACTTAGCTTGCTAAAAAGGAGCCACTCTTCCTCCTGATGCGTAGCATCCACCAAAGTCTTGATATAGGTGGTGTGGGTTAAGTGCATCTTTATATTCTCCCAGTTGTTTGGCAGAGAGTTTAAGATAGCCAAGATTTACTATTCATCAGTCAAAATATGACTTGCATCTTTGTGCTCATTAACCATGTTATTCATGACCCTTAGAGGTTTTTTCATGCCACGATCATGATGCTTCTTATAAGTGTCAAATTTGATAGTTAGAGCTCTAAGTTTGGCAACTGAAATACCTCTAAACTTTTCCTTAAAAGCATACCACATGTCCTTAGCCTTGTAATATTTCTTGAATTCTCACATCACATCATCATCCATACTGCTTAGCAATATAATGCGAGTAATGGAGTTCTTATTTTTCCAAGCTTCCTTAGCCTGTATAACCGCTCCATTGTTGTCACAGTAGAGAGGAACTACTAACTTAATGGAAGAAACTACTGCAAGTTCTGTCATGAACTTCTTTATCCAAATAGCCTCTTTTGTAGCATCCGATTCAGCAATGTACTCAGCCTCTGTAGTGGAATCAGCAGTCGTACTCTGTTTGGAACTCTTCCAACTGACTTCACCTCCATTACAAATGAGCATAAACCCAGAGGTATATTTTCTATCATTGATATCTGATTAAAAATTAGAATCAGTATAACCATCTAATTGCAAGTCACCAACTCCATAAATCAAGAATAAATCCTTAGTTCTTCTCAAGTACTTAAAGATATTCTTGACAGCTATCCAGTGTTCCAAACCTGGATTGGAATGAAACCTGCTAGTCAAACTAACAGCATATGCGATATCTAGCCTAGTACATAACATTGCATACATTAAACTTCCAATAGCCGAAGCATATGGAATCTTGGCCATTTTATCTCTTTCTTCTAGTGTGTTTAGAGACATCTCTTTAGAAAAATGGATACCATGTCTTACTGGTAACAATCCTTTCTTTGAATCAAGCATGTTAAACCTCTTTAACACCTTTTCCAAGTATATACTTTGGGATAAACCAATTATTCTTTTCGCTCTATCTCTATAGATGCGAATTCCAAGAATATAGGTTGCCTCTCCTAAGTCTTTCATGGAGAATGTATTTGATAACCATACCTCGACAGTTGTCAACATACCTATGTCATTACCTATCAATAAAATGTCATCTATATATAAAACAAGGAAAGTGACAGCACTCTTACTAACCTTCTTATATACACATGGCTCATCCATATTTTTGATAAAACCAAATGATTTAATGACTTCATTAAAACGGATGTTCCAACTCCTCAAAGCTTGTTTCAACCCATAAATAGATCGTTTTAGCTTGCATACCTTAGAACCATCTTGGGATTCAAAACCCTTAGGTTGTTCTATGAAAATATTTTCATCAATGTTTCCTTTGAGAAAAGTTGTTTTAACATCCATTTTCCAAATCTCATAATCATAGCATGCAGCTATTGCTAATAAAATCCTAATTGATTTAAGAATGGCAACAGGCGAGAAAGTCTCCTCATAGTCGATTTCTTACCTTTGGCGAAACCCTTTCGCAACTAGCCTTGCTTTATAGGTCTCTACCTTTCCATCAGAACCAATTCTCTTCTTGAAAACCCATTTATTCCCTATAGGTACAATACTTTCAGGTGGGTCAATAAGGTCCCAAACTTGGTTCTTATGCATAAAATCAATTTCAGATTTCATAGCTTCAATCCATTTTGAAGAATCTATATCTGATATAGCTTCTTCATAGGTAAGAGGATCATCTCCATGATTTATTTCTTCATGAGTAAACAACTCTTGTTCATCTTCATGAAGAAAACTATATCTCTCTGGCTCCCTAGTGGGTGAGATATCCTGGTCAATCTGCGAGGAATTACTGTAGATGTTTCATCAATAGATGTAGGTTGACTAGATGGATCTATATCCATTTGATCTATTGGTTGGTCAGAATTCTCCAATTCTAACTCTATTTGCGTTCCTTTGCCACCTTCTTGAATAAACTGTTATTCAAGAAATATGGCATCTCTGCTTACCACAACCTTTTGTGATGTAGGCAAATAAAAATAATATCTAAAACTTTCTTTTGGATATCCAACAAATCGACCTTTTTCTGATCTGGTTTTCAATTTATCAGTGTTCAGCTTTTTAATATAAGCTAGACAACCCCAAATCTTAACATGCTTAAGACTCGATTTTCTTCCATGCCATATCTCATAAGGTGTGGAAGAGACTAATTTTGATGGCATCTTATTCAGAATATGCAAAGCTGATTCTAATGCAAATCCTCAAAAGGAAACTAGCATATCAGTATAGCTCATCATACTACATACCATATCTAATAGGGTACGACTTCTCCTTTCAGACACCCCATTCAATTGTGGTGTTCCTAGAGGAGTCAACTGGGAGATAATGTCATGCTCTTTCAAGTATTCATCAAATTTAGTACTTAAGTATTCACCTCCACGATCTGATCGAAGAGTTTTAATACTTTTTCCTATTTGATTTTCTACTTTAGATTTAAATTCTTTAAACTTTTCAAAGGATTCATGTTTGTATTTCATCAAATACAAACACCCAAACCTTGATTTATCATCAATAAAGGTAATAAAGTAATGAAAACTGCCTCTAGCCATTTCCTTAAATGGACCACATACATCACTATGTATCAATTCCAAAATATTTTCAGCTCTTAACCCTTGTCCAACAAAAGGTGATGTAGTCATTTTGCCTTTAAGGCAAGATTCACAAGTTAGTGTAGGTTCAGAACCCAATGAGGATAAAATCCCCATTTTCTCCAGCTTTGCAATCCTATCTTCTGCAACATGACATAATCTTAAGTGCTAAATATATTTTGAACTTGAGTTGATTTTCATCATGGCATTACATTCATTTAGATTGCTTGCATTAGATTTGTATTTAACATTATTATGTAAATAATAAAGTCCATCATGCATATAACCCGAGCCAACATATTTATTTCTAAAATAAATATTGCAAACATTATTTATGAACTGAAATTTATAGCCATTTCTAGTTAAACTAGATATAGAAATGATGTTCTTAAAAGCATCAGGTACATACAAGACATTATTTAAATACAAAACATGTCCATACATGTATAAAGATTTAGATCCTATGGCTAAAGCTTTAATAGTTGAGCCATTGCCAACCCGGAGTCTAATATCTCGTTACTGCAAGCTATTACTTACTTGCTAGTTCCTGCATATCATAAGTAATGTGAGAACTAGCACCAGTATCTAAAACCCAAGCTGTAGATAAACTATGAGTATCATCAGAATCTAAATAACAAGACACAGACATACGTTCTGAAGGTTTATCCTTCTTGTCCTTCAAAGAAGGAAGATACTCTAGGCAGTTCCTTTTCTAGTGCCCATCCTTCTGGCAGTGGAAACATTTTCACTTGCCTTTGTCAGCTTCGGTCTTGCCCTTCTGTTTGGCTATCTTCTTGGAAGGTCTAGGAATTTGAGGTTTCTTATTCTTATTGCCCTTCTTCTTTTTGGACTTTCTAGCAGAAGAAGAAGGTGCAATCAAAGCCATCTCTTTTCCTTTATTGCTCGGCATATTCTTTTGGGCAATAACCAGCATGTTAAGCAACTCAACCAAAGTACACTATTGCTTTGGCATATGGAAATTTGTCAAAAAATTCCCAAATGACTCAGGCAAGGACTGAAGGATCAGATCCATTTGCAGTTGCAAATCCATGTGAAAATCAAGATGTTCCAGCTGCTCAATAAGCCGAATCATCTTGTGGACATGATCTCCTACATTTTGTCCCTCAGACATCCTCATGCGGAATAGCTGTCTAGATATCTCATACCTAGCATTCCTTCTGTGCTCACCATACAACTCTTGTAGGTGAAGGAGGATCTCACTTGCATTCTACATATTTTCATGCTGTTTTTGTAACTCATTAGTCATATAAGCAAACATATAACATTTGGCTCTCATATCATGCTCCTTCCACTTGTTCGAAGTGTCTAGTTCCTCTTGAGTGGCCTCTAGAGGTAAGGGACCAGAAACCTTTGAGTCTAAAACATATTCAATATGTTTTAGGCTCAGGACAAGTTTTAAATTTCTGAGCCAATCAGAAAGATTAGGTCCCATCAACCTATTGTGATCAAGTATGCTCGCACGGATATTGGATGGTGGTGGTTGTTGTGTGCTCATTATTATCAGAAAAATTAACTGCAGAAAATAACTAGATTAATTAGTAAAAATATCAAGTAATTAACCAAAATGATTATGGTCTTTTAATCAAATTGGTCCTCCCACTAACTTGGCGAATCCTACACTTCCAAAGTAGGAAATAAAAATCCTAGTTGGGTGGATTTATAGTGGGTGATTGAATTCTTATAGTCTTATTAATCATCCTCAGGCACATCCATTATTGGAATTACAATAAACTATAAGTAAGCAACTCCTTACCCATCACATCTCATGTGAGGTTCAATCATTTATTTAGCCCCTAATGCTCAAAATCTCAGGCACATCCATTACTGATTTATCTTGCATTAGTTAAGTTGATCCCATTGAGCCAGTAAACATGCAAATAATTTTAATGTCCTCAGGCACATCCATTATTGGCCACCAACTATTTACATATTTACAACATCTTATGCTTAACAATTATTCTTAAGAAAATCTCTTAAATAAATGTATCACATGCAAGTATTTAAAATTTCTTAAAATAATTGTCTCAATGGAGGGCCATGATATAATTACCTTAATTATACCATTTCCAACTTAATCATTTGTTTGGAAGATTTTGTGGTCGACTTAATTACTATTATGGTCTCACTTTGCATATTATCCAATTGGCATGCATATATCATATACTTGCATACATTCATACACATCTCATGTATACATGGATAAACAAATAATATGGTATGATCATGGACTTTCTAAGGGATTCAATTCTGAGCCACCAAGAATTAAATCAGGGCATTCCTAAGTGTATTTCATTCATTCATTTTACAAGAGTTGCTAAAGGAGTACATAATCAACCTTTGATCTTGATTTCCTCCCACTGGTCCCACCAATGCTCTTGACCTCCTTGTTCTTCTTGCAATCCAATTACATTATAATCCTTGGCATACCAAGGCATGTTTATAAGAATATGGACTTTAAAGTCCTCAAATAAATGAAATTACAATCTAAATTATTACAACATTTATGATACATGCCACTAAAATAAAATTAATTATTTTACATCCCAAAGAAAAATAAAAGAAATAAATCCAATCACATTGGTCTTTTATTGTCCATGATCATCCATCATGCATATTAAAATTTAACAATTAAATAAAATATACATACTAAAAAATTAAATTGAATATCACATATTCAACTAAAATTAAATTTAAATCTCATTTAAATAATTTTAAATTTAGAAACCTTTTTCCAAATTTAATACCTTGAAAATAATTTTCAAAAAATTAATTGTGTGATTAAAATTCCTAATTAAACAATTTAATTAGATATGGGCTTAATTATGGGCCTTAAGATATACAACAATTGCATAAAGGGCCCAAAAACCAAGCCCAAAAATCCAACACACCCTTAAAGTGTGCATCTCGACCAAACCGCCCATGGTGAGCACCCAATCAGCTTCAAATCAATCTAAATTTGATCCAATCACACAATTAAGCCTCATAAACAATCTTAATGGCAAATATAGTGGCTCTGATACCAATTGAAGGAGTGGAAGCATGAATAAAAGGCATTAGGACCTTGAATTTCAAAATTATTTCTAAGGTTACATGCACCATACCAAGTGTCTTATGATCCTAATCAATTTTCAATGCCCAATTGCATACCAAAATATATTTTAGCATGCATTAAAATTTTATTTGCCATTAAAGATTATGAATTAACATTTAATTTAATTAAACCCTAACTAAAAGAGGGATTTTTAGGTACTAACCTCTTGATGCGCAATTGAAGCCTCTTAAGATGTTTTTAGGACCCCAAATGTTGTCCCTCTAGTTTGTCCACCACAAGCACACACCAAAGTTACAATGCCAGCCCCTAGATTGGCTTCTCAAGCCTTGTCAACCAATTTTGAGATGGGGTTTATGCTTTGTGAAGGTTGTATGAATGTATTGGGTGTTAGAAACACTTTCTAATAATTTTAATTCAAGAGGAAATCAAAGTTTTTCCTTTGAATCAATTGAGAAATTGAAGAGGAGAAGAAGACTCCATGTTGCCGTCCAACATTAGAGAAGAGAGAGGAATGTGTTTTCTCTTTATAACTTTTCTTTATATACTTAGGTCAAACCCTAACTTACTCCCTTGCCACATGTCATCATAAGATCCCATCTTGTTATTATTTGATTTAATCCTATGAAGCCATGTGTCAAGCTCCATTTAAATCATGACATGTGGTCTTCCATCATAGAAAGACAAGTGGCAAGATCATATAGTGCCATGTGTCACTATCTCATAGTACCACATGTCACCATGTAAAAAGACCAATTTGCCCTTTCTTTTTAATTTGAGTTCTCAACCCAAAATTATAATTTCTCTTCTTTAAATCAATTTATATCAAATATAAATTAATTAATTAATTAATCTCTATTAATTAATTTCTAATAATTAAACTTATATTTAATCAAATTAAATATAAATTTAATTTATATTATACATCCAATAACCTAGATTTGGTTTCAAGTCATGCTAGGGACTTTGCAATCTTATTGCAAACTAAACCTCTTTAATTAATTAATTAAACTCTTTAATTAATCAATTAAATCACATTTTAAATGGTGATTAGCTTACGTAGATGTGTGACTTACTAGGCCCATTACTTATTGGCAATGAGAAATGATATTAACTCTTAATATCATTAGAACTCTTTCTTACCATAAATAATTTTTCTAAATCATTTCAGACATTTTAAATGGTGATTAGCTTGCGTAGATGTGTGACTTACTAGGCCCATTACTTATTGGCAATGAGAAATGATATTAACTCTTAATATCATTAGAACTCTTTCTTACCATAAATAATTTTTCTAAATCATTTCAAACAGCTCATAGACTATGGTTGACACCTAGCATAGTATGCCATGGCCACCCAATCAGTAATAAAGAATATCTTAAATGAACCTTTAATCATATGTTACCATGCATTAGAATCTCTCCATTATAAAATCCCAATTCGAGCTAGAGCCATGGTTAATGTCAAACCCTATTTGCTATGAATATTATGTTCTCTTTTAATTCCAGCTCTTGATTAATTAGATTTTCTTATCATAAACTCTTTTCTAACTAAATCTGTCTGTCCTGACCAAGAACTTGAAACATCAAGAACAATTAAATGAACATAGGATTTTATCCCTATTTACTTAGGGTAACGGATTCAATCTTGATCAACACCTATCTCTATATATAACTAGTAGGAGCCAACACATGCCCATATACCCATACACAGTACAAGTATGAAAGTAGTATCAAACTCAAACCACCTATTATATAAGATAACTGTGTTATCTCAGTTCTAACGATTATATGCATTGATATGCTATATGACAATGCATTGACAAGAGTAAACTCCATGTGCTTGTCATATGCGTCACTGGTTCGGCCTACTTATCATGTATAAGTGCCTATTATGTTTGTTATGTGGCATGAGACTCACCACTCCATCTTATTTATATCTCATATAAATACCTTGGGAACAAACATGATTATAATCTTTCTGGATAAGTCATGTCCTTTGTGAAGTATCCTCGATTGTGAACCAATTTATGATACTTTATACTAGAAATACTGTCACTCAAATTCTTAACAACTTAAGAATAGAATTTCTAACAAAATATCAATGGACCTTTTCTATTATACATAAATATATTATGTAAACGAAAAAGTAAAATTGCCTTTTATTAATAAGATATGTACAAGACACATACAAAATGATATGCTTTAGGGCATACTACTAACATCCATAGCTTACACGGGTCTAATTACATGACCCGTGTACTTTTGTTTCTTCCTTGGCTCTCTAGCTTTCTTCTAGCAGTAGGTTACACGGGTCTGTGGCTTTGCTTTCACGACCCGTGTAATGTGTATTAGTAGCTTTTCTCAATACTTTGGCCATTCCAAGTTTCCTTCCACACTCCTATGCCCTGGGACTTCACTCAAACACCTGAAATGATGCGAAAAACATAAAATTTAGAGCTTGGCAATGGAATTTACAGAAGTTAATGAGATTAATGGTTATGCATGAGATTACTATTCTAAATGCTATGAAATATTATACAAATATGTTTAAAAACATCTATATAATACAAGTGTATCTATCTTACTTCACCTTTCTCCAATACCATTTTATTGCGGAGTTTCAGGAATAGTCAACTGTCATTTTGTTCCCCTTTCATCTCTCAATTCCTTGAATTGATTGGATAGATATTCTCTACCCCGATCGATTCTTAAAGCCTTAACTTTTCTATCTAATTGATTCTCAACTAAATTCAATGTCACACCCTACTCCCCTGTAAGATGTAACATGATCCCGTAGTATACCTAATGAACTACCGTACTTCTCCTACCGATAATCCATTAAATATACTACAAGGAATTTTAAAACAATTTTCGGGAAATTTAAGTCATAGATTAAAATATGGTGTTATAAAATTTTTTTCAAAATTTCGGCAAAGTGCCGGCTGTATTTTGAGAAAACAGTTCTTCAATCCTGCAAAAGAAAATGTTCCCCATATGTTTTCCCAAATACAACTTCAATAACTTCATTTCAATTCACAATTCAATTCTCAATAAACAATCAATTCATTTTCAAACTATTCTCATCATAAAGAAACATTTCATTGATTACAAGACTCAAAATTTATAATACAAAACTATTCAAGTAAACGAAATCTCAAATTTACATTTACAATAAATTACATTTACAATAATTTACATTTAATTACATACCAAAATATTTTATAAGAGTTTTTATACAACTGCTCAAATAATTTACATACATATTATTACATACATACATCAAAACCTATGTACATGGGTATATCTATGATATACCTGGAGCTGATCTGAATGTACCTTCAAAGAAATTTACTCACTGCTCTATGCTCTTCTTACCTGCGACAGCATACAAAGCTATCGCTGAGTGGTGAACTCAGTGGTGCACAACTATAATTTAAAACATAGTACAATATACATTGACAAAATTTCCAGTAGATAATTTGGAAATCTGAATACTCATTAAATTCCAAAACTCAAAATATTCATTGCCAATAATGTAAATCATTTGTATAATTGACTTTGATCACAAAATTCAATTTATCAAATCATGACTAACCATTTAAGTAATTCCAAAAAAATCAATTATACATAAACCATAATTGAAATCACAATTCCTTACTATTCAAAAGCCATTCTGTATCTCAAAAATCATTATGTATCTCAAAAATCATGTTGTATCTTAAAAATCATGTTGTATCTCAAAAATTATGTTGTATCTCAAAAATCATGTTGTATCTCAAAAATCAATCTTTATCTCACTAACTATGCAAGACTAATCCGAAAGGGCCATATTCGATGTGATTCTAGCTCCCTATGGTCGGGGAGGTTGAATCATATTCTAACTCCCTAAGGTCGGGGAGGTCGAATCATCGTGCACAGTACCATCACAATAATAAATCTTCCGCAAGGGCCATAACGATAAAATAAACTTAAATCTAACCTCAAATCAGAAGAAAATCTAAGCCTGTGCACGTACCATGGTAATCAAAACACAACTAACTCTATTGTCTTCTCAACAAATGAGAGAGACGGGTAATAACCTAGTCAAGCATCTATAGTGAGATATAAAACAATATCACAATCCTTTTAGTGAGCATAAATCACAATATAATTCGATTCAAAGTCAATTCCAATATCCAATAATTTTTATGCTCAACACAATTCAAATCATAAATTTGCATATTTCCATGAAAATTACTATCACAATTCAAAACATGTTCTATCACAATTTTCCAAAACATAATTTATTCAATCCATAACAATGCTTAATACTTGTGGAAATACCATTTCACAAAACTAAATTCATACATACTATAACAATTTTCAATAATCATTGAATTAAATCTAATGCTTGTTAAGCATAATACATAAGAAAATATTTCATTTAATCATATGAAATATTCAAAACAAAATCAGTTAAAAACTAGTTGTGCACAAACCTCTGATAACTGTCTCTCAGTCTGGACTCAGTATTTCCTTCCCTTTTCCTGAGTCTTTGGTAACTGAGAAACACAATTTGAAGTGTTTCAGTACTAAATTAAACTGTCTCTAACGATAATGCTTGATAAGTAGTTCACTGAAATCTATTATTTGCTTAATCAACCAATATATCGACTCTCGATGCGTTCTAGGTAAACTAGGTTTTAGTGTCACTAATATGTCACATTCGATAGTATTTTAGGGTTGGTACGTTTTACCAAACTCATTTCCTTGTTTAGTGCATTTTAATGCAACTTGCTGGATTTCGGTATACTAGTTTGACCTAGCCGGACGACCTAGTTCCCTCGGTTTTTGGGTTTCGGTCAAAACTACAAACTTGTAGATCTATGTCTTATGGAACGCGGGGCAAAATTTTAGGTCATTCTGAGTTAAGTAGACCAAGTTATGGTCATTATACTATTGCTGGTCAAATGGCATCAAATTAGGTCAATTTTAGGTCAATTTGGTCAACTCTGGTTCGGCCAGTTTTTGGACCCGAACTTGTGCAAGCTGTTTGACTTGCTTATGGTCATTTCTGGGCTTTGGTGTCTTCATAAGACTTGTAGGCATGGGTCTTAACTATTCGTGGTTAAAATTTCAGGTCAATTGGACCTGTTTTGAGTGAGTTATGGCCTAAAAACTAACTGCTGCCCAATTGGTAAATTTTCAGGTCCTATTGCACTTAATCCGAATTGGTCATTTTTTCATGTCACCTTGCAAGCAGATTTTTGGTATGCTTTCTTAATGAAAGTTGGCACATTTTGTGCCTAGTTTCACCTCCAATTGGTCTCATACCAATTGAAGTTACACATTTAAAGTTATAGGCTAAAATGCATACTGCCCTTAATTACCTTGCTTAAACATACATCAATTACACATTTATCTTACTCTAAGTTCACTTCCCTTACCAATTCTGTTTTGGTACATTACCAAAACCATATTCCACTTCACTTTAAAGTCACTTTGGGCAGATTACAATTATCCTCAATACACCAATTAAAACTCAAATTTACAAAGTCTAAGTACAATCACATATACACCTAAACATCACTCATTCTTACATACACTTTACACAATCAATCTATATACATATCCATCAATCCTTAATGTCAATATTCTGCCAATACCTTCATGAACACATACATTTATCCAAGAGTTCCAAGGCTGCTGAAAATGTTCCTCAATACCAAAGTATCATACAATTCATCAATTTCCATCCCAAGTGCAAAATTCACCATATACATATGGAATAATTTACTAGGACATTAAATCACCATAACCAACATAATTTCTCATCAAATATATGCACAAATATTTCATCAAATGCATAACTCCATGGCTGTCCAAAATGGACATCTCAATAACTCTTCAAACTTGAAAATTTTCCTCACAAATCCAACACCCATAACATGTACACAAAGTTTAACAAAGCAATCTTAAAAAATACAAACTTACCTTATGGTTGGAACTTGCCAAACCTTCACTAAACTTCTTGATTTTAGTATCAAACTCTTCCTTATGATGTGTAGACAATCTTTAATGAAGAAAGGTGTGGGAAAAGGAGGCTTGATCATGGGATTATTAAGCTTTGAAGGTGGGCGGCCATGGGAGTTTTCTTTGGAGAATTTGGTACGGCATGGTGATTCCAAGTGAGGAAGATGAAATTGCTGATGGTATAATGGGTGTACACCTGCCCCATTTAGCCTTTAATTAATTCTTTAGTGGTCCACTTACTTAGATTAAATCATATAATAAGTTAAATGTTTTATTTACACCATTTTCACTCCACTTTTGGCTATTTGTATTAGGTACCCCCAAATTAATTTTTTATTTTATTTTCTAAGTGTAATATTATTTATTTTTAATGGAAATTTAGGTCAAAAGACAATTCGAGATGTCAAATGACCATAATGCCCCTGTTCGGGTTACATTCCCGATTTTTCGGTAACACTGGGTTTTGTCCGTTTTTCGATTTCTCACTTTTCTTTGCACTAATTAATTAATTTTTCTTTGATATTTCTAATGATATTTATACTTCAATAAATATTTATTTGAGCCCTAAAAATATTTTCCAGGGTTCCCCGTAGTCCAGGGTTAGTCAACGGTCCACGCCGTGACTTCCCGATGCGGTCACCCATCGCTAGGGTTTTCGGCTCGCTTAACTTGGTTACATTTCTTTGCTATTATTTTTCCTTTGTTTTTCTTATATTTTCTTTTCTTGTATTTCATTATTTTATGTCTCCTCACTCATAACGAAGTGTAGTTCTAGGCATCCTAGCTGTCCAGGAAGACTGGTCACCTAATAAGAGAACGCACTACCGAACTTAGGGGTGTTACAATTCTCCCCCCCTTAAATAAATTTCGTCTCGAAATTTTTCCTGGCATTAGTCTCTGAACAGTTGTGGGTGCTGTCTCCTCATATCCTCTTCACGTTCCCAAGTAGCTTCCTGGCCTGAATGATGGTTCCACAGCACTTTAACCAGGTGTATATGTTCATTCCTCAGCTGCTTTACCTCATAAGCCAGAATTTTTATGGGTTCTTCCTCATATGAGAGGTCTGGATTTACCTCAATCTCTTCAACTGATAGTACATGAGATGGGTCAGATCTGTACCTCCTTAACATGGACACATGGAAGACACTGTGTATCCTTGCTAGCTTTGGAGGTAATGCCAACCGATATGCTAAAGGACCCACTCTTTCCAGAACTTCATATGGTCCAATGAAACGAGGATTCAGTTTCCCCTTTCTGCCAAATCTCATAATCCTCTTCCAAGGAGAAACTTTGAGGAATACCTTATCACCCACTGCATATTCAATATCTCTTCTCTTCAGATCAACATAGGACTTCTGACGGTCTGATGCAGCTTTGAGTCTATCTCTAATCAATCTGATCTTTTCCTCTGTCTGCTGAACAATTTCTGGCCCAATCATCTTCCTTTCACCTACTTCATCCCAACATAAGGGAGTTCTGCACTTTCTGCCATACAAAGCTTCATATGGAGGTATCCCAATGCTTGATTGGTAGCTGTTGTTATAAGCAAACTCAATCAAAGGCAAGTGTGTATCCCAACTACCTTCAAACTCAATCACACAAGCCCGTAGCATATCCTCCAATATCTGAATTACCCTTTCAGACTGGCCATGCATGCGTGGGTGGAATCTTTGTCTTTGAAGTTCAATCTAGTTCCTAGGGCTCTCTGAAGACTACCCCAGAATCTAGAAGTGAACCTAGGATCCCTGTCAGATACAATTGATACTGGCACTCCATGCAATTTTACAATCTCATATATGTACAATCTGGCCAATCTTTCCAGGCTATAGTCCATCCGGACTGGCAAAAAGTGAGTAGACTTGGTTAGTCTGTCAATTATGACCTATACCGCATCTTGACTATTATGTGTCCTCGGAAGTTTCATCACAAAATCCATAGTTATTCGTTCCCTTACAATGTTTCATAGGGTGCCGTTTGTATGCTAGCATGACACATATTATTGTATACAAATTCTGTTAATGGGATGTATCTGTCTCATATCTCTCGGATTTAAGGACAGAAGTTCTCAGTATATTCTCGAGGGTTTATTCCATTTTACAGATTATTATTATCATTTCATTTTATTATTTATAGAAACTCAACGAGTTTCAAAATTTACCTGAATCACTTGTTTCGACTGTCCATCCGTTTGAGGATGATAAGTCGTACTGATATCTTTAAGCTTATAGCAATTACTGTGGTACAGGTAATTCACATTAATATAACTAAGTCACTGACTCTAGCTACCTTACAAGTGTAGTCGTTTGATAGGCTAGTTCTGAAGTTTTAAATTTCTGACTAAAATTTTCACATTTATTTCCAGTAATAGTACTCTATTCGGGTGCAACTGTATCAATTTATAGATTACTTACAAATATTCTTAATTTACTGTATCACGAGGAAGTACGTAGCTCTACACAATAATCCCATGTCGGTACTGTAATTTGCAGCTTACAATACAAACATCGAGAACATTACATAGTCACTACGTTATAACCTCATGGACTAGGTTTTCTAACATCTTATCTTTCTCGAATCCACTAATATCCCAAACCGATTCTGATTACAATTTCCTTTGACAATTACTAACAGTAATATCTTTGCCCTCATCTAGAGCAATTCTATTACTGTAACTTACTTTTAGCTAACAATTCTTCCAAAATTAATGTCAACCATACTTGTTATTGTAGTTATTATCCTAAAGGACTAGTCACTAATACATCAAAATTCATTTCCATGTAAAGGAATAACAACAGAACATATAGTTCTAACACTAACACACAACTAAGTAGTGCTGGGATCAAATAATAACTAATTATTTCTTTCAAAAATTAAGAACTTACCAGCAGCTACATCTGAAGTTTCTGCTCCTTTTACTTGGTGCATAGTGGACTCTCCGACTGGTGCGCTACTATATTCGGGTTGATTCACTGTGTTATAGTGGTGAGGAGAACCAACTCTATTTCTATCTTGACTCTGACTGACGGTCTGTGAACTCCGGAGAGCAGATCGAGGTGGTTTAGTGCAATCTTTAGCAAAGTGTCCAAGTTTTCCACAATTGTAGCAGGCTCCATAGGCTTTATAGCATATCCCACCATGATATCTTCTACAAGTTTCACATTGGCGGGAAGGGTAGGAACTTCTAGTTGTTCGACGACTGGACCTTGGTGGTCTCTGTCTTAATGATCCACCTCTATCGTATCCCTGAGCTCGGGGTTCCTCAAATTCTTTTCTCTTTTTCAAATTACTGTTCGAGCTCTGACCCATAGGTTTCTCCCTCTTCTCTATTTCAAGTTGCCCTTGTGGGGGTTGGATGTAACACCCCTAAGTTCGGTAGTGCGTTCTACTGCTCCAGTGACCAGTGTTGTCCGGACAGCTAGGATGCCTAGAACCACACCTTAATATGAGTGAGGAGACATAAAATAATGAAATACAAGAAAAGAAAACACAAGAAAAACAAAGGAAAAATCATAGCAAAGAAATGTAACCAAGTTAAGCGAGCCGGGAACCCTAGCGATGGGTAACCGCACCGGGAAGTCACGGCGTGGACCGTTGACTAGCCCTGGACTGCGGGGAACCCTGGAAAATATTTTTAGGACTTAAATAGACCCTTGTTGAAGAATAAATATCATTAGAAAGATCAAAGAAAAATTAAATAATTAGTACAAAGAAAAGTGAGAAATCGAAAAACAGACAAAATACGGTGTTACCGAAAAATTGGGAAAGCTACCCGAACAGGGGCATTATGGTCATTTGACATCCCGAAGTATCTTTTGACCTAAATGTCCATTAAAAATAAATAGTATTACACTTAGAAAATGAAATGAAAAATTAATTTGGTGGTACCTAAAATAAATAGTGGAAATCATGGGTTAAATGTGGATTATGGGAAAGTTAACTTAATATATGATTTAATTCTTCTTAGTGGACCACTATAGGATTAATTAAACATTAAGTATGGCAGGTGTAAGTCCACTAAACCCACCAGATAGTTCATCTTCTCCATTCCATCAAATATGCTGAATTGATGGTGAGAGAAAACATCCATGGCCATTTCACTTAAGCTCTCTTAACTCCCTTCATTCCAACTCAAATCACTTAGTGTTCTTCATTAAAGTTTGTCTACACATCACAAGGAAGAGTTTGATACCAAATTTAAGAAGTTTAAGCAAGGTTTAACAAGCTCCAACCATAAGGTAAGTTAGCATTTTTGAAGATTTCTTTGATAAACTTTGTATACATGTTATGGGTGTTGGTTTTGTGAAGGAAATTTTTAAGTTTGAAGAGTATTGAGATATCCATTTTTGGGCAGCCATGTAATCATGTATTGATGAAGTAATTGTACATATATTTGATGAGAATTATGTTAGTTATGATGATTTCATAACCTAGTGATTTACTTTATGTTTATATGGTGATTTATGCACTTGGATGGGGAATTGTATATTGGTACAGCAATGTAATGTTGAAGAATGGTTTGTGGCAGCTTGTGGATACTTGAGTGATGGTGTATATTGAAGGAAGTGTGGGCAGAATATTGACCTAAAAGGATTGATGATATGTATGTAAATTAATGTTGTAAAGTGTATGTAAGGTTTGTAATGTTTAGGTGTGTTTGTAATGGTAATTAGAAATTGTAATTGTGAATGCTATTTGGTGTGTTGAGGGTGATTGGAATCTGCCCAAAATAATGCTATTGTAATGTAGAAAATGTTTTTGGTAATGTGCCAAAACAGTTTGGTAGGGTATGGAAGTAAACCTTGCAAGGTAAATAATGTGTTTGAAGTTGGGGTGTGAAATGCATATTGAGGGCAGTGTATATTTTAGCCTATAACCTTGAATTTGTAACCTCAATTGGTATGAGACCAATTTGGGGTGAAACTAGGCACAAAATGTGCCAACTTTCATTGAGAAACCATGCCAAAATTCTGCTTGCAAGGTGACCTAAAAAAATGACCAATTCGGATTAGGTGCAATTAGGACCTGAAAAATGACCAATTGGGCAGCAGTGAGTGTTTAGGCCATAACTCACTCAAACCAGGTCCAATTGACCTGAAATTTTGACCAAGAATAGTTAAGACCCATACCTACAAGTCTTATGAAGACACCAAAGCCCAGAAATGACCATAAGCAAGTCAAACAACTTGCACAAGTTCGGGTCCAAAAACTGGCCGAACCAGAATTGACCAATTTGACCTAAAATTGACCTAAAATGGTACCACTTGACCAGCAATAGTGTAATGACCATAACTTGGTCTACTTAACTCGGATTGACCTGAAATTTTGCACCGCGTGCAATAAGACCTAGATCTACAAGTTTGTAGTTTCGACCGAGACCCGAAAACCGAGGGAACTAGATCGTCCGGTTAGGTCAAACCAGTGTTCCGGAATCCAGCAATTTGCATTAAAATGCACTAAGCGAGGAAATGACTTTGGTAAAACATACCAAACCTAAAACGCATCGAGGGTCGGTATATTAGGTGATTAAGCGAATAATTGAGTTCAGTGTATTATTTACCAAACCCCATCGATAGAGACAGTTTAATTTGGTACTGAAACACTTCAAATTGTGTTTCTCAGTTAACAAGGACTCAGCAAAAGGGAAAGAAATACTGAGTCAAGACCAGGAGACAAATATCAGAGGTTTGTGCACAACAACTATTTCTCTTGAATTTTCAATTGAAATAAATATTGACTATTTGTATATTATTGTTTTAAATTGTGTTTGTGCACAACAACTATTTCTCTTGAATTTTCAATTGAAATAAATATTGACTATTTGTATATTATTGTTTTAAATTGTGTTTGTGCACAACAACTATTTCTCTTGAATTTTCAATTGAAATAAATATTGACTATTTGTATATTATTGTTTTAAATTGTGTTTGTGCACAACAACTATTTCTTTTGAATTATTTTCAATTGAAATAAATTATGACTACTTGTATATTATTGTTTTAAATTGTGGAAATGTGTTTGGTGGACACTTATTGATTGAAAAACATTGTGAATGGTTTGAAACTGTGAAAATTTGTTTGAATGATATTGATGGATACTTATTGATTGAAAAGCACTGTAAATGGTTTTTGTGGAAATTGAAGTGAATTACGAATTGTGTTGCCATTTTGTGAATGAAATTATAACTTTGGAAATTTATTGGATTCTTACGGATCATTTGAATAAAATGTTTGGAATTGTTTTGACTCACAATTGGCATGACACCGATACTATGTTCCTCCTCCATTAATGGGGTGAGTGTGATTATTCCTCCCTCTTTGACTTATTAGTCTGGGGTGAGTATGATTATGTTCCTCCCTCTTTGACTTCCCAGTCTGAGGTGAGTATGGATGAGTTCTCATCATATAGCTAGCTTCCTCCCTCATTGATTTCGATTATTGGGGTGAGTATGTCTTGTCGTGGTGTACAACACGGCATGTACGGAAAAATTGTGTCATGGATTAAATTGTGATATTAATTGGCAACACTGTATTCTTCAATTATTTGATCGAATTGTGATATTAATTGGCAACACTGTATTATTCAATTATTTGATCGAATTGTATTATTGATTTGCAAAACGATATTATTCAGTTATTTGATCGAATTGTGTTATTGATTTGCAAAACGATATTATTCAGTTATTTGATCGAATTGTGTTATTGATTTGCAAAACGATATTATTCAGTTATTTGATCAAATTGTGATATTGATCGGCAACACTGTGTTATTCAGTAATTTGATCAAATTGTGTATGAATTAGCAATATGGTATTCTTAAACTATTTGACTAAATTGTGTTATTATGAATTTTGATAATTTGTGAATGGGAGTTTAAATTCCTTATGACATTCATTGTCTTGAATTTAACTATGGTTTTACGTATCCACTATTTATATGGTTTATGAGTTGTGATTTAAAGTTGTATTTGGTTAATGTTGTGCACCATCGAGACATTGTCTCGTGATAGCTTTATTCTTTATCGCGGTAGGCAGACAGACAGAGCAGACTAGGCCGCTAGTACCTCCAATGAGAGATTTTTCTGTATAACGAGTATACCGCTTTTTGCATTTTATACTGTAATGTATGACCACTGTATGTACATATTGTTTTGGTTTGAGCAGTTGTAAATTCAAATTGTAACTTGAGGTTGTAAAATAATTATGAGTTATTTTGACTTATAAAAAAATTGTATTATATTTCCTATATCTCAGCTTTTGAAAAATCACTGTGGATTTGAGTTGAGAAATATGTTGTATTGAGAAAAATGTTGGAGTTGAGATTTGGAAAATAATTGAAGTGCTTTTTACAGGTTTTCTGAAGAACTGTTTTATCCAAAATACAGATGGCATTCTGCCAAAATTTTTACAGAAATTCCAAATAAATCAAATGTGTTAGTTCTATCACTTCAGATCAAAAAGGTTTTTAACACCTGTAAATAGTGCTCACCACTGTAAAAGAAGTAAGAAAAGTTTTTAAAATCCCTTGTAGTATATTTAATGGGTTATCGATGAAGCGGAGTTGGTAATTCATTAGGTATACTACGGGATCATGTTATGCCTTCTGGAGGGTAGGGTGTGACATGTTTTAATGGTATCAGAGCAAAGTTTTTAAATTCTGTTTTCACATGTTATTTGAATATTCTTTCTTCATAGTACAACTGCTCAATATCATTGTTTGATACATACAGTACATTACATTATAAATATGCACTAACGGGAGGAAATCTCCTTGTATTATTGTATAGGAGGTCTAAAATCCTCGAATTGACTATGGAAGAGGGTGATCGTTCAGTCGATCAATTGATAGAGGCTGAGGTGCAAGGGGATGCCCCATGCCTACATAATGTCAGTGGTTCAAGGAAGACCCTGCAGATCGTGATTCTTCTGCTCGCAGAATGCAATGTCCCAACAAATGGATGGTAATGTGCCTACTCAAGCCCCAATACAGACACCAGTGGTACAACCACAGTCTTCTGCTAGACAATATGACAAATTGATGAAATATGGGGCTACAGAGTTCAAGGAGACAGTAGATCCTCTGGAGGCAGAACAATGGTTAGAGAGGATGGATAGGGTATTCAAGAAACTGCATTGCACAGAGGAGCTTAGATTTGAATACTCTGTATCTTTGCTACAGGGGGATGCTTATGATTGGTGGAAAACCATTCCCCACGATCGATAGAACTGCGGTGCTAACATGGAATGACTTCCTCGGGAATTGGGCAAAAATATGTCCACGATGCTTATGTAGACCAGGTGCAAGAATTCCTAAGTCCGAAATAGGGGCGGATCGGTGGTTGAGTATGAAAGGGAATTCTCACTTTGAGCCATTATGCAAGAAGTCTACTTTCTACCACAGGAGAGATGTAAGAGGTTTGAAACCGGCTTGAAGCCTAGTATCAGATTACAAGTGGTCGGATTCAAACATAACAACTTCTCTGAACTTATTTCTCAAGCACTAGAATTAGAAAGAATTGAATCTGAAGCGGCTCTTGAGAAAAAGAAATCAGAGAAGAAAGAAAAAGAGGGAAAGTCAGTGACGAGTTCTAGTGGTCCCTCTTGGAAAGAGGCAAAACTGTGGGGGATACGACAGAGATAGTAAGAAGTCCGGTAGAGATAGATCTTTTGGACAGAAACCACCTCGATCCGATCAGCCAACTCAACAGAAACCCAGAAATGCGCTGTCAGATCGACTTTGTGAAACTTGTGGTAAACCACATAGTGGGCTATGTTATAAAGCCGTAGGAGCATGCTTTAACTGTGGAGAGACTGGCCATTTTGCTAGGGATTGTGTAAATCCAGGTCGTTCTGGATCGTTTACTACACCAAAGGGATCAACCCAAGTTTCTACCCCAAAGAGTTCACCATCAGTTAGTAGAGGCAAAGGTAGAGGTAGGGGTAGTACACCTAGAAGTCAGACTACTGTGAATCAGCCAAAACAGGGTGATGCTTCAACTAGGGTATACGCTATACGACAGAAAAGAGACTGAGACTTTTGACATCATTGCTGGTACTTTCTCAATTAGCAACTAAGATATATATATATATTGTTTGACCTGGAGTTTGCATACTTTTATGTTAGTGTTAGAACTATATATTCTATTGTTATTCCTTTACAGGGGAATAAATTTTGATGCATTAGTGATTAGCCCTTAAGATAAGGATTGTGATAATAAGTGAAATTAGTTTTGAAAGAGTTTATCGGCGAAAAGTATTTTCTAACACACCATAAATTATAAAGCTAATTGGCGAGCCTACTTAATGTAAGGCAAGATGACGTAAAAGTAAGATGCAGTAATGGAATTGCTCTAGATGAGGGCAAGGAGGTTACTGTTAGAAATTGCTAATGGATATTGTAATCAGAATAAGATTCGAATATCAGTGAATTCAAAAAGAATAAAAGATAACAAAGTTTGATCTATTGGGATGTATCGTAGTAACTATGCAATGTTCTTGATGTTTATACTGTAAGCTGCAGATTACAGTACTGACTTGAGATTATTGTGTAGAGCTACGTACTACCCGATAGTATACCTAGATAAGAATAGTTACCAACGGCATCTGTTTTGGTATAGTTATGCCAGGACAGAATTTAATTGTTAGAAATAAGTTTGAAAATCCTACTTAGGGATCTAAAACTCAAAAGTTAGAATATCGAAAGGTTATAGTTCAGTACAAAAGGAAGTAAGTTATATAATATTGTGAGATAAAAAGAGTTACTAAGTAGAGATTTGAACAGTTGATTCATATGTAACAAAGAAATATTACGAATGTGAGGAAGACTATGGATTAGAATGGTCAGAGGACCAATGACTGATGAATAATTCTAACATGACCTCAAGGGTCATTCAAGAAGCAACGTGAACCAAAATATTAGACAACATAATAGTAAGAGGAGATTGGGGTTATCCAAGCAAATTAAACATTGTATTAGATTGTTAAAAGTCTTACGACCATATAGAAAGGAGAAAATAAACGTATGACTATTGTAAGATGGCTATTGGGTAAAATTTCGAGACGAAATTTATTTAAGGGGGGGAGAATTGTAACACCCCTAAGTTCGGTAGTGCGTTCTACTGCTCCAGTGACCAGTGTTGTCCGGACAGCTAGGATGCCTAGAACCACACCTTAATATGAGTGAGGAGACATAAAATAATGAAATACAAGAAAAGAAAACACAAGAAAAACAAAGGAAAAATCATAGCAAAGAAATGTAACCAAGTTAAGCGAGCCGGGAACCCTAGCGATGGGTAACCGCACCGGGAAGTCACGGCGTGGACCGTTGACTAGCCCTGGACTGCGGGGAACCCTGGAAAATATTTTTAGGACTTAAATAGACCCTTGTTGAAGAATAAATATCATTAGAAAGATCAAAGAAAAATTAAATAATTAGTACAAAGAAAAGTGAGAAATCGAAAAACAGACAAAATACGGTGTTACCGAAAAATCGGGAAAGCTACGAGCAGGGCATTATGGTCATTTGACATCCCGAAGTATCTTTTGACCTAAATGTCCATTAAAAATAAATAGTATTACACTTAGAAAATGAAATGAAAAATTAATTTGGTGGTACCTAAAATAAATAGTGGAAATCATGGGTTAAATGTGGATTATGGGAAAGTTAACTTAATATATGATTTAATTCTTCTTAGTGGACCACTATAGGATTAATTAAACATTAAGTATGGCAGGTGTAAGTCCACTAAACCCACCAGATAGTTCATCTTCTCCATTCCATCAAATATGCCGAATTGATGGTGAGAGAAAACATCCATGGCCATTTCACTTAAGCTCTCTTAACTCCCTTCATTCCAACTCAAATCACTTAGTGTTCTTCATTAAAGTTTGTCTACACATCACAAGGAAGAGTTTGATACCAAATTTAAGAAGTTTAAGCAAGGTTTAACAAGATCCAACCATAAGGTAAGTTAGCATTTTTGAAGATTTCTTTGATAAACTTTGTATACATGTTATGGGTGTTGGTTTTGTGAAGGAAATTTTTAAGTTTGAAGAGTATTGAGATATCCATTTTTGGGAAGCCATGTAATCATGTATTGATGAAGTAATTGTACATATATTTGATGAGAATTATGTTAGTTATGATGATTTAATAACCTAGTGATTTACTTTATGTTTATATGGTGATTTATGCACTTGGATGGGGAATTGTATATTGGTACAGCAATGTAATGTTGAAGAATGGTTTGTGGCAGCTTGTGGATACTTGAGTGATGGTGTATATTGAAGGAAGTGTGGGCAGAATATTGACCTAAAAGGATTGATGATATGTATGTAAATTAATGTTGTAAAGTGTATGTAAGGTTTGTAATGTTTAGGTGTGTTTGTAATGGTAATTAGAAATTGTAATTGTGAATGCTATTTGGTGTGTTGAGGGTGATTGGAATCTGCCCAAAATAATGCTATTGTAATGTAGAAAATGTTTTTGGTAATGTGCCAAAACAGTTTGGTAGGGTATGGAAGTAAACCTTGCAAGGTAAATAATGTGTTTGAAGTTGGGGTGTGAAATGCATATTGAGGGCAGTGTATATTTTAGCCTATAACCTTGAATTTGTAACCTCAATTGGTATGAGACCAATTTGGGGTGAAACTAGGCACAAAATGTGCCAACTTTCATTGAGAAACCATGCCAAAATTCTGCTTGCAAGGTGACCTAAAAAAATGACCAATTCGGATTAGGTGCAATTAGGACCTGAAAAATGACCAATTGGGCAGCAGTGAGTGTTTAGGCCATAACTCACTCAAACCAGGTCCAATTGACCTGAAATTTTGACCAAGAATAGTTAAGACCCATACCTACAAGTCTTATGAAGACACCAAAGCCCAGAAATGACCATAAGCAAGTCAAACAACTTGCACAAGTTCGGGTCCAAAAACTGGCCGAACCAGAATTGACCAATTTGACCTAAAATTGACCTAAAATGGTACCACTTGACCAGCAATAGTGTAATGACCATAACTTGGTCTACTTAACTCGGATTGACCTGAAATTTTGCACCGCGTGCAATAAGACCTAGATCTACAAGTTTGTAGTTTCGACCGAGACCCGAAAACCGAGGGAACTAGATCGTCCGGTTAGGTCAAACCAGTGTTCCGGAATCCAGCAATTTGCATTAAAATGCACTAAGTGAGGAAATGACTTTGGTAAAACATACCAAACCTAAAACGCATCGAGGGTCGGTATATTAGGTGATTAAGCGAATAATTGAGTTCAGTGTATTATTTACCAAACCCCATCGATAGAGACAGTTTAATTTGGTACTGAAACACTTCAAATTGTGTTTCTCAGTTAACAAGGACTCAGCAAAAGGGAAAGAAATACTGAGTCAAGACCAGGAGACAAATATCAGAGGTTTGTGCACAACAACTATTTCTCTTGAATTTTCAATTGAAATAAATATTGACTATTTGTATATTATTGTTTTAAATTGTGTTTGTGCACAACAACTATTTCTCTTGAATTTTCAATTGAAATAAATATTGACTATTTGTATATTATTGTTTTAAATTGTGTTTGTGCACAACAACTATTTCTCTTGAATTTTCAATTGAAATAAATATTGACTATTTGTATATTATTGTTTTAAATTGTGTTTGTGCACAACAACTATTTCTTTTGAATTATTTTCAATTGAAATAAATTATGACTACTTGTATATTATTGTTTTAAATTGTGGAAATGTGTTTGGTGGACACTTATTGATTGAAAAACATTGTGAATGGTTTGAAACTGTGAAAAATTGTTTGAATGATATTGATGGATACTTATTGATTGAAAAGCACTGTAAATGGTTTTTGTGGAAATTGAAGTGAATTACGAATTGTGTTGCCATTTTGTGAATGAAATTATAACTTTGGAAATTTATTGGATTCTTACGGATCATTTGAATAAAATGTTTGGAATTGTTTTGACTCACAATTGGCATGACACTGATACTATGTTCCTCCTCCATTAATGGGGTGAGTGTGATTATTCCTCCCTCTTTGACTTATCAGTCTGGGGTGAGTATGATTATGTTCCTCCCTCTTTGACTTCCCAGTCTGAGGTGAGTATGGATGAGTTCTCATCATATAGCTAGCTTCCTCCCTCATTGATTTCGATTATTGGGGTGAGTATGTCTTGTCGTGGTGTACAATACGGCATGTACGGAAAAATTGTGTCATGGATTAAATTGTGATATTAATTGGCAACACTGTATTCTTCAATTATTTGATCGAATTGTGATATTAATTGGCAACACTGTATTATTCAGTTATTTGATCGAATTGTATTATTGATTTGCAAAACGATATTATTCAGTTATTTGATCGAATTGTGTTATTGATTTGCAAAACGATATTATTCAGTTATTTGATCGAATTGTGTTATTGATTTGCAAAACGATATTATTCAGTTATTTGATCAAATTGTGATATTGATCGGCAACACTGTGTTATTCAGTAATTTGATCAAATTGTGTATGAATTAGTAATACGGTATTCTTAAACTATTTGACTAAATTGTGTTATTATGAATTTTGATAATTTGTGAATGGGAGTTTAAATTCCTTATGACATTCATTGTCTTGAATTTAACTATGGTTTTACGTATCCACTATTTATATGGTTTATGAGTTGTGATTTAAAGTTGTATTTGGTTAATGTTGTGCACCACTGAGACATTGTCTCAGCGATAGCTTTTTATTGCTGTCGCAGGTAGACAGATGCAGAGCGATGACTAGGCTGCTAGTACCTCCAGCGAGAGATTTTTCGGGTATAACGAGTATACCGCTTTTTGCATTTTATACTGTAATGTATGACCACTGTATGTACATATTGTTTTGGTTTGAGCAGTTGTAAATTCAAATTGTAACTTGAGGTTGTAAAATAATTATGAGTTATTTTGACTTATAAAAAAATTGTATTATATTTCCTATATCTCAGCTTTTGAAAAATCACTGTGGATTTGAGTTGAGAAATATGTTGTATTGAGAAAAATGTTGGAGTTGAGATTTGGAAAATAATTGAAGTGCTTTTTACAGGTTTTCTGAAGAACTGTTTTATCTAAAATACAGATGGCATTCTGCCAAAATTTTCTGAAATTCCAAATAAATCAAATGTGTTAGTTCTATCACTTGGATCAAAAGGTTTTTAAAACAGTAAATAGTGCTCACCACTGTAAAAGAAGTAAGAAAAGTTTTTAAAATCCCTTGTAGTATATTTAATGGGTTATCAGTAGACGGAGTTGGTAATTCATTAGGTATACTACGGGATCATGTTATGCCTTACAGAGGGGTAGGGTGTGACATTGGATCTGTACTTGGGCTTGGGCTGACAGATTATCAGCCATTTGTTGGAAGAAAATGGCCATTTGCTGGGCCATTTGTGCAGTAATTTGTACTGGTAAAACTGGTACAGTCGGGCCTTCGACACTTTGTGGAGTTGGGGCCTCAACTTGTACTTCTGCCATCACGGACTGTTTTACTGTCTCATTCTTCTCTTCCATATCTTTTCACAAGATTCTCTATTCCTGTACAACCAACATAAGGAGATTCCTCTCCATTAGTTCATATTTATGATGTAAATGTACTATATGTATCAAACATTTGAGCGATTGTAATTCTGATAAAAAGATTTCAAATTCACAGTTCGAAATTCACTTTAAAACCATTGCTCTGATACCACAAAACATGTCACACCCTACTCCCCTGTAAGATGTAACATGATCCCGTAGTATACCTAATGAACTACCGTACTTCTCCTACCGATAATCTATTAAATATACTATAAGGGATTTTAAAACAATTTTCAGGAAATTTAAGTCATGATTAAAATCTGGTGTTATAAAATTTTTTTCAAAATTTCGGCAAAGTGCCGGCTGTATTTTGAGAAAACAGTTCTTCAATCCTGCAAAAGAAAATGTTCCCCATATGTTTTCCTAAATACAACTTCAATAACTTCATTTCAATTCTCAATAAACAATCAATTCATTTTCAAACTATTCTCATCATAAAGAAACATTTCATTGATTACAAGACTCAAAATTTATAATACAAAACTATTCAAGTAAACGAAATCTCAAATTTACATTTACAATAAATTATATTTACAATAATTTACATTTAATTACATACCAAAATATTTTACAAGAGTTTTTATACAACTGCTCAAATAATTTACATACATATTATTACATACATACATCAAAACCTATGTACATGGGTATATCTATGATATACCTGGAGCTGATCTGAATGTACCTTCAAACAAATTTACTCACTGCTCTATGCTCTTCTTACCTGCGACAGCATACAAAGCTATCGCTGAGTGGTGAACTCAGTGGTGCACAACTATAATTTAAAACATAGTACAATATACATTGACAAAATTTACAGTAGATAATTTGGAAATCTGAATACTCATCAAATTCCAAAACTCAAAATATTCATTGCCAATAATGTAAATCATTTGTATAATTGACTTTGATCACAAAATTCAATTTATCAAATCATGACTAACCATTTAAGTAATTCCAACAAAATCAATTATACATAAACCATAATTGAAATCACAATTCCTTACTATTCAAAAGCCATTCTGTATCTCAAAAATCATTATGTATCTCAAAAATCATGTTGTATCTTAAAAATCATGTTGTATCTCAAAAATCATGTTGTATCTCAAAAATCAATCTTTATCTCACTAACTATGCAAGACTAATCCGAAAGGGCCATATTCGATGTGATTCTAGCTCCCTATGGTCGGGGAGGTCGAATCAGATTCTAACTCCCTATGGTCGGGGAGGTCGAATCATCGTGCACAGTACCATCACAATAATAAATCTTCCGCAAGGGCCATAACGATAAAATAAACTTAAATCTAACCTCAAATCAGAGGAAAATCTAAGCCTGTGCACGTACCATGGTAATCAAAACACAACTAACTCTATTGTCTTCTCAACAAATGAGAGAGACGGGTAATAACCTAGTCAAGCATCTATAGTGAGATATAAAACAATATCACAATCCTTTTAGTGAGCATAAATCACAATATAATTCGATTCAAAGTCAATTCCAATATCCAATAATTTTTATGCTCAACACAATTCAAATCATAAATTTGCATATTTCCATGAAAATTACCATCACAATTCAAAACATGTTCTATCACAATTTTCCAAAACATAATTTATTCAATCCATAACAATGCTTAATACTTGTGGAAATACCATTTCACAAAGCTAAAGTCATACATACTATAACAATTTTCAATAATCATTGAATTAAATCTAATGCTTGTTAAGCATAATACATAAGAAAATATGTCATTTAATCATACAAAATATTCAAAACAAAATCAGTTAAAAACTAGTTGTGCACAAACCTCTGATAACTGTCTCTCGGTCTAGACTCAGTGTTTCCTTCCCTTTTCCTGAGTCTTTGGTAACTGAGAAACACAATTTGAAGTGTTTCAGTACTAAATTAAACTGTCTCTAACGATAATGCTTGATAAGTAGTTCACTGAAATCTATTATTTGCTTAATCAACCAATATATCGACTCTCAATGCGTTCTAGGTAAACTAGGTTTTAGTGTCACTAATATGTCACATTCGATAGTATTTTAGGTTTGGTACGTTTTACCAAACTCATTTCCTTGTTTAGTGCATTTTAATGCAACTTGCTGGATTCCGGTATGCTAGTTTGACCTAGCTGGACGACCTAGTTCCCTCGGTTTTTGGGTTTCGGTCAAAACTACAAACTTGTAGATCTATGTCTTATGGAACGCGAGGAAACATTTTAGGTCATTCTGAGTTAAGTAGACCAAGTTATGGTCATTATACTATTGCTGGTCAAATGGCATCAAATTAGGTCAATTTTAGGTCAATTTGGTCAACTCTGGTTCGGCCAGTTTTTAGACCCGAACTTGTGCAAGCTGTTTGACTTGCTTATGGTCATTTCTGGGCTTTGGTGTCTTCATAAGACTTGTAGGCATGGGTCTTAACTATTCGTGGTTAAAATTTCAGGTCAATTGGACCTGTTTTGAGTGAGTTATGGTCTAAAAACTAACTGCTGCCCAATTGGTAAATTTTCAGGTCCTATTGCACTTAATCCGAATTGGTCATTTTTTCATGTCACCTTGCAAGCAGAATTTTGGTATGCTTTCTGAATGAAAGTTGGCACATTTTGTGCCTAGTTTCACCTCCAACTGGTCTCATACCAATTGAAGTTACACATTTAAAGTTATAGGCTAAAATGCATACTGCCCTTAATTACCTTGCTTAAATATACATCAATTACACATTTACCTTACTCTAAGTTCACTTCCCTTACCAATTCTGTTTTGGTACATTACCAAAACCATATTCCACTTCACTTTAAAGTCACTTTGGGCAGATTACAATTATCCTCAATACACCAATTAAAACTCAAATTTACAAAGTCTAACTACAATCACATATACACCTAAACATCACTCATTCTTACATACACTTTACACAATCAATCTATATACATATCCATCAATCCTTAATGTCAATATTCTGCCAATACCTTCATGAACACATACATTTATCCAAGAGTTCCAAGGCTGCTGAAAATGTTCCTCAATACCAAAGTATCATACAATTCATCAATTTCCATCCCAAGTGCAAAATTCACCATATACATATGGAATAATTTACTAGGACATTAAATCACCATAACCAACATAATTTCTCTTCAAATATATGCACAAATATTTCATCAAATGCATAACTCCATGGCTGTCCAAAATGGACATCTCAATAACTCTTTAAACTTGAAAATTTTCCTCACAAATCCAACACCCATAACATGTACACAAAGTTTAACAAAGCAATCTTAAAAAATACAAACTTACCTTATGGTTGGAACTTGCCAAACCTTCACTAAACTTCTTGATTTTAGTATCAAACTCTTCCTTATGATGTGTAGACAATCTTTAATGAAGAAAGGTGTGGGAAAAGGAGGCTTGATCATGGGATTATTAAGCTTTGAAGGTGGGCGGCCATGGGAGTTTTCTTTGGAGAATTTGGTACGGCATGGTGATTCCAAGTGAGGAAGATGAAATTGCTGATGGTATAATGGGTGTACACCTGCCCCATTTAGCCTTTAATTAATTCTTTAGTGGTCCACTTACTTAGATTAAATCATATAATAAGTTAAATGTTTTATTTACACCATTTTCACTCCACTTTTGGCTATTTGTATTAGGTACCCCCAAATTAATTTTTCATTTTATTTTCTAAGTGTAATATTATTTATTTTTAATGGACATTTAGGTCAAAAGACAATTCGGGATGTCAAATGACCATAATGCCCCTGTTCGGGTTACATTCTCGATTTTTCGGTAACACCGGGTTTTGTCCGTTTTTCGATTTCTCACTTTTCTTTGCACTAATTAATTAATTTTTCTTTGATATTTCTAATGATATTTATACTTCAATAAATATTTATTTGAGTCCTAAAAATATTTTCCAGGGTTCCCCGCAGTCCAGGGTTAGTCAACGGTCCACGCCGTGACTTCCCGATGCGGTCACCCATCGCTAGGGTTTTCGGCTCGCTTAACTTGGTTACATTTCTTTGCTATTATTTTTCCTTTGTTTTTCTTATATTTTCTTTTCTTGTATTTCATTATTTTATGTCTCCTCACTCATAACGAAGTGTAGTTCTAGGCATCCTAGCTGTCCGGACAGCACTGGTCACCGGAACAATAGAACGCACTACCGAACTTAGGGGTGTTACATTCAAAAATTTAATGAAGCAACTTAAAGGTTTTGATTTATGAGATATCAAATAAACATAACCATATAGAGTGAAGTTATCATAAATGTGATGAAATAAATAGCCCCATGCCTAGCCCCTTACATTCATTGGACCACATATGTCAGAGTGGATTAATCATAATGGAAATTCAACACTAGTTTTTTTTCTAGATGTTTTCCCATTAGGCAATATTCACAAGTAGACAATTTCACTTTATTAATACTACCCAATAGGCCCTCTTTAGTTAATCTTTGCATGCGTTGTTAACCTATGTGGCCAAGTCCAGCATGCCATGTGTTAACATCATTCATAGACTTATCTGCAGATGTAAATAAGGAAAAAACTAATATTATTATTAGAATTACTTATAATATCCAAAACAATAAAACCCTCTAGAAAATATCCAGAACCATAAAAACTTGATCCTAAAAAGAAGTTTACTCCTAATTCATGAAAGTTTAGGGTGAAACCTACTTTAACTAAAACTAAAACAGAAATCAAATTCCAATGAATTTTCGGAACAAACAAGACATCATTCAAGAGCAGGGTTTGACCTTCACACATGACTAACTTGCATGTGCTAATCCCTTTCACCTCCACTTTAGAGTTTTTTCTAGCATTAATCCATTTCGTCCCATGAGGTAGACGTTAGAATTCTATGAAGGCTTCTCTACCCTTCGCTACATGGTCTGTGGCTCTTGATCTACAATCCACAAAGGATTAGATTCAGTTAATAAAACAGAACTAGAAACATTTATTACACTCATAAATGCTAAAAGGCCATTTACCTTTTTGGGCTCGGTGCAATCATGAGCAAAATGTCCCTTGTTGCCATAGTTGAAATACTTCACTTTTGAAATGTTCTTCTTTTTCTTCTTAAAAGGAGTTGTCCCCTTCCCAATTTTATGTTTCTTATTTGTTTCACCCTTCCCCTTGCCTTATTGGTTCCCACCTTGGTTCTTGCATTTGCATCCTTTTCCCCCTTGGGAACTTAAATCAGCCATGTACACATTTGTACTTAACTTGCTAAAAAGGAGCCACTCTTCCTCCTGATGCATAGCATCCACCAAAGTCTTGATATAGGTGTTGTGAGTTAAGTGCATCTTTATATTCTCCCATTTGTTTGGTAGAGAGCATATGATAGCCAAGATTTGCTATTCATCAGTCAAAATATGACTTGCATCTTTTTGCTCATTGACCACGTTATTCATGACCCTTAGATGTTTTTTCATGTCATGATCAGGATGATTCTTATAAGTGTCAAATTTGATAGTTAGAGCTTTAAGTTTGGCAACTGAGCTTAAGAGCAGACCACATGTCCTTAGCCTTGTAATATTTCCCGAATTCTTGCATCACATCATCATCCGTACTGCTTAGCAATATAATGCGAGTAATGGAGTTCTTATTTTTTCAGGCTTCATACGCTCACGGTCCCGCCTATTATGAGCCGTGTTACTCTCTTTGGGTACTTTCATGACTATGTTGAGGACCTCTAGAGCTTCTTGTTCCTCAAGCATAAACTGGATTTTCATACTCTAGATTTCATAATTGTCACTGTTAAGCTTATAACCCTTGTTTAGCTCAATTACAATATTCTTAGCAACTAGCGACATTTTTCTGTTTAGGATATTTTATGCATATTTATTAGCACTTAATAACATTGACACATCTACCTTTACACTAACTAATTATGCTAATATTTATCTTACATTAGGCTTAGAATTGAAAGTTCACTATGTTCTCAATCATCTTCTAAGATCCTAATGTATAATAAAAATAACATAATTAATTATGTAAGGTAATATTCTTAAATTGCTTTTAATCTCAAAACTTAATAAATTTATACTATAATAAACTTATTAATCTTTTATTCTTAAATTACTCTTAATTCAATAATCTAATAAAGTTATACTATAATAAATTTATTATTTTTCCTTATCTTATATTTAAATCCCACAGGAAATAAATAAATAAATAAACAAATAAAAACAATGAACAATGATATAATAAAATAAATAATAAATATTTTTATTACTATTTTAAAATAAAATGATCATAATAATAAAGAATATCCAAAAAAAGATATTCCTTAGTAATTTTAGTATATTCTAAAGGATGATGAAAACCCTTGATACTGGCAAAAATTCTTTCAACTTTTTATTCAGCTCAAATTTCAGTCCATTGTGAACCTGGGGTAGCATTTTCTTGGCTAGTGATTTTCTTTTTCCATCTCATATAGACAGACCAAGTGAGAAACATGTTGTCTTCCTAGCTATCCAGCTTTGGTATTCCATAACGAATTCCATCACTAGACGTCTATAACACCCAGCAGTATTTTTATCTACCTTTTCTCAAGTGGAATCTAAAATTTCTCTTAAGTTAGGGTTAAGTAAAACTGCTCTTAGTATCCTATATCTCTCACTCCTAAGTGACCTCCTGCCCAAATAATTGACTGCATATTCGAATCCATCCTTACAATGTAATTAATTATACGCTCCAAATCATCAGAAGTATCTTCAAATTGATTACCTTGGGCTTTTGGAAGCCTAATAAACTGGTTCTTCTCAGTAGGCCTAAACATGCTAGAACATAATGGAAGACATGCTGGATTCAATTCCATTCTAGCTCGGTGTAATTAATTGTAATTATAATATTTAATTTTAATTATTTATATGAAAATATAAAAATAATAATTTGCTGTGGAATTGCTCTCATGCATCCAGGGAGGCGAAATTGGTTTGCTAAGAATCATTACCTATAATATTTTTGTGTTTCAATTTTGTCACAGTGATTATGGAAATGTACTGTTTTTACTTTAAAATAGAAAAATTTTTGCCTAAACTTATTCTATCATAAATTTATTTAACAATATAGTAAGGTAATAATAAATCTGGATAATTTTTTTCATATATGTTTTTTTTTCTTTTGATTAAAAAACATAATTATTATTAAACTAATAATTTTAATTCTCTGGATCCTACTTTATCAATTTGCTAATAAATATGCTAACAATCTTACAATTCGGATCTAATGGTTGAAATCTATTTAAAAAAAAAAATCTAATTTGACCTAAAAGAAGAATAGTATTTGATAAAACTTAGAATTAAACACTAAAATTTAGTAGCTAAAATTCAAATAATGGATGATATAAATATTAAAAATTTTAAATTATAAAATTTTGCTGAAAATTAAAAGTATAGTAAATATAGTATTTTCGTTTGATTTTTATTGAATTTTAACTTAATTAAAATTTTTACAGTAAAAAAACTTAATTAAAATTCTTAAATAAAATATAAATAAATATCATAAAAAACTTAAAATAAAAAAGAACTGAACAAAGGGCCAAATTAACTCTTCAAGCCTAATTCTCCCTTTAGGGCCCCCAATGACAAGTAGAGCTTACCTTGGACTTTTGGAAGCCTAATAAACTGGTTCTTCTGAGTAAACCTAAATGTACTAGAACGTAATGGAAGACATGCTGGATTCAGTTTCATTCTAGTTAGGTATAATTAAATATAATTATAATGTTTAATTTTAATTATTTATATGAAACTATAAAAATAATAGTTTTATATTTTAATTATTATTATAATAATTTTATTTTTTATTTTAATTAATTATTTTAACTATTAAGATTATTTTAATTATTATAATTATTACAATTATAATTATAATTTTTAATTATTTATTTGAAATATAAAATATTTTTTATATTTTTATTTTAATTAATAATATAAAAATATAAAAATTAAAACATCTCAATAACTACATTTGTGAGATTAAGCATTTAGCCTTTAACAAAATAATCATTCTCATTCCTTTGTTTTGATTCCTAGGTTGAAAAGGGTAATAGTATTTCCTTAGTTGTATGAATCGAATTTCCTAATTTGAAAATGAAAAAAAATGAGCTTTCAAATATCCATAAAGGAAATCATTCTCTTTTATTCTCATTTCTGTGTCAATTTTTAGTGAACCAAGCAGACCTTAATTTGAGTGATTTGAGCAAGTTGTAGATGTAAAAAAAATAGTTTTTTCAATATTATTTTTTTATTACAAATTATTTCAATTAAAATTTAAATTTAAAATTTCATGATTTTAAAGATAATTTTAATATTATTAAACAAGTCCTCAATTTGTATGTTAATTTAATTATTATAATATTATTAAATATATAAATTAAATTTTGTTTAATTATTAAATTTCATTTATAAATATATAATTTTAATTAAAAATTAGTATTTGACATCATGAAATTAATATTTAACTAATTTGAAATTAATTGAATAAAAAATTATTAAATTAGAGACATAATAAAAAGTCTTGGAAGTGTATTATTTTATTTTTTGGATATATATATATATATATATATATATATATATATATATATATTGTAAATATGTTTTATTGGCCAAAAAATTTAAAATCAAAGTATAAATTGTATTTTTAGGGTTTATTGACATTAGTGTGGTTAAGCGCGTGGGCTTGCTTTGGTTGGGCACTTGGGCTTCCAGTAACATGAGAGTGGAACTGGTAGTAGCCCAAGCTAAAAAGATCAAAGTGGACTCGAAATTGTTGTCTAAGGGTGCGTTTGAAGGAGATTAAAGATAGTAGTCAATTAAGGAGTTAACGTTATGAAATAAAGTTAGAAGAACAACTTAGAACAAAAGTGACAAAGATATTGAGAGAGAATAGAATTTTCTTTTTTTTTTTTTTCATTTCTTTCAATAAAACACATCTATTTATAGAAATAAATGAATGGTGTAAAATAATGTTAGGAATAAATACATTTAGGAGTTAGAAGATGAAGAGCTTTGAGATTTATAAAATATTAAGAGATACTTGGAGACCTAATTCGATAATGAATTTTTGGGAGTTACGGACATACACATATTTGTATCATTCATAACACTCCCTTGAATGTTCATGCATGAAAAATATACCTTATTGAAAAGAAAAAACCATTGAGAAAAATAATACATTATTTTTTTATAAAATATGTGATGAAATACGTCTTCATTAAAAACTTTTCACAAAACGAATTTTTCCATTTGTCTATTTACTATGATTAGGAATAAACGCAATGGCTATAACAAATCTCGTTAGAAATTTATTTACCAATAGATTTATCAACGAAATATGTATTTATATTATCAATGGACATTCAAATCTAAAGGTAAATGGAAGCAAAATTAAAAAAATATATATATATATATATATATATATATATATATATATATATATATATATATATATATATATATATATATATATATATATATATATATATATTATTATTATTATTTGGTATTCATTTGTGATATATAAACAGATCCTTTTGTAAATAAAAAAAAAAAATACTAACGGATTTTATATACATTGGTAAATCTATTGCTAATTTTAAAAATCAGACAAAATATTATTTTATCAATAAAAAATTTACTGCTATGAAAATACTATAGTAATATTATTAAAAACAATTTACTAAAAGAAATTGCAATAATAATTTATTATAAATATATTATAATAAAATTTCTTTAAAATAATAATATGATTTTATAAAAACTTATATAAAAATAATAAAATTTTATAAAATCACGAGAATATATTTCAAGAAACAAATTATTAGTTTGAAAATTATTAAAAATACAATATTTTATAGCTAAAAAAAATTATTAATAATGAGAAAAAGGAAATGAGAGAATAAGAAAATGGGAAAAAGATGATGAAGAAAATGAAAGAAAGAGATAAATAATGAAAAAGAGAAAAAAATGATAGAAAGAAAATGAAGATAACTAAAGAAATTGAAGAAGAGAGAAAGGAAATGAGGGAATAAGATTAGAGAAAGAGAAAAATATTAGAAAAAGTTAAGATGATAAAAAGTGATAAAGAAAATGATATACTAAAGAGTGAAATTAGAGGGAAAAAAATGCAAATGAAGATGAGAAAAAGAAAAAGAAAAAGAAATTGAAATGGAATAAAAAGAAAATGAAAGAAAAAGAATGAAATGAGAAAAATAGTGAAACCAAATAAAATGAAAGTGAAAGAGTGAAGTGGTTTTTGCCATTTATATAATATGATTTACAAAACAGATTAATAATATGTTAATTAGAAAAAATAAATTGGATTTTTTTACTTCCAAAATTTACCAACAGGTTTAAAAATCCATTTGTTGTTTAAAAATCCATTTTTAATTAAACTAAAAGCCAAGCTTTTGAAAAGAAAGACGGAATTTTTTTTCATTTATATTATAGATGGATTTAAAATCCGTTTATATTACAAATAGATTTCAGACTCTGATTGTATATCTCACACCTAATTTTTAAAAGTTTAAA
The DNA here is from genome assembly GCF_030052815.1 of Hevea brasiliensis. Classification (NCBI taxonomy): domain Eukaryota; kingdom Viridiplantae; phylum Streptophyta; class Magnoliopsida; order Malpighiales; family Euphorbiaceae; genus Hevea; species Hevea brasiliensis. The sequence goes on from NC_079501.1 coordinate 43,683,412, forward strand.
GATTTACAAATTAATCTAAAATCTGTTTGTAATAGAAATAGCTTCGAAATTCCATTTGTAAATTTCGCACTTTTGTTTTTAAAAGTCAAGGAATTTATAAATGAATTGTAAATTCATTTGTATTATAAACGGATTGCAAAATCCATTTATAAATCTCACACCTTTGTTTTTATAATTCAAGCAATTTACAATTGAAGTGTAAATCCATTAGTATTACAAATGAATTTCGGAATCTTTTGTAAATCTCACACCTATATTTTAAAAGTCAAGCAAAATACATATGGAACATAAATCATTTTGTAAATCGCGCACCTAATTTTTTGGTATAGCAATTTACAAATGGATGTAAGAATCTATTTGTACTTTACCAACTGATTTTCATATTCGTTTGTAAATTGAATATTTTCTTATTTTCTTTTAATATTCATTGGAAATCTATTTATATTGATAACTAAGGATTTGAACAGTGTCTAAAATGGTGACACGTGACTGAGATGGTTTCAAGGTAATACGAGAGCTATAGTATTTTTTTGTGATTCATACAACTATTACTTTTTGGTATATGTTACTATGACTACTTATCAGGAAGGAGTTTTAGGGAGAGTGACACAACAATCTAATGGGGATCGTGATGTTGACTAAAAAAATCTACCTTCCCCGATAGGTAAGGGTCCTTATTTATAGAACAAATGAGCCAATGCCTATTAGACACGTGTAAAAATGCTACAAGTGGGCTGTCTCACTTGCAGAAGTCTGTTTGAAAGGTCTAATCAAATTATTTTAGAGTAATAATAACTCTGGCATGTCTAAGCCAATAATGACGAGTGATAACAAGTCAACTCAATATAATAAATAATTCATCCTACTTATTTGTTTGAGGCAAGCGGATCGTTCAACCTACATATTGGAGACAGTATGACTGAAACTGAATGAAAAGAAACATAAGATATGCCCGGATAATACAACACCTCTAAACCATGCTTCCTCAAGTCATATGTAGGACAATTATCAAATGAAAGGGCCTTATAAAAGAACTTTGTTTCCTACATTTGTATATCCCTTTGTTGTATCGAGTACTTTGCCTCAGGGATGTTTCATTGTGGCTTACTGTTCTAGTATGAATGAATGTCATCACTGGGATTCCCAATGAAATATAACTGATAGTTATCACCATATTTCATCCCTTGGGTTATATCGTTGTTTCCAATAGTAGAGATCAATTATAAATCTTCTTTTATCTTAGGACATAAGGTGAAATCATGTCTAATGTGGTCATACTACGGGATGGGGTTTTCATGTTGACGAGATCAAAAGGTATCCGATTCCTTCTAAGTGTTTCACGGGCCCTTTACCTAAGAACTCGACTACTTGTACCATAGAGTGTATATGACTCCTTCATGAATGTACACATGTCTTTTACCTAAATACTCGACTACTCATACTGTAGAGTGTATACAACTCCTTTATGAGTGTACACATGTCTTTTATTTAAGGACTCGTCTATCTATATTGTATCATATATTACAATTGGAGCTCCTCTGGACTTTTCTTATCATCACACAATATAATGGATGTTAAACAAATAGAATTGCCTTACCTGGCATCCGCTTTCCTTTAATGTCATTGAGCACATTTGCATACATGCCATTTAATTCATTCTTTTTGTTTGCTATTTAAACCAGTGGGTCATCCATGAACTATTGCATAACACAAATTATAATGTAGTACCATTATTATTTATGCAATAAAGATATTATTACATATTAATATGCAATTATAATTTGTAAAATAGGTTCCATGAAGCATAAAGAGTTTTAAGCATTTATTTAAAAGAAAATTATTTAAAAAACATTTAAAGTAGGTTCTGCACACCTCATGGTATTGATCTCTACTATCTCACTTACTTCTAGACGATCTTAGGACTCTTTGGTCTTAAATCCTTGATGTCCTAATTTCATGTTTACAAGAAGGGTTTGAAAGGACGTTTTATTAAGATTTAAACAAATTTGTATAAAATTACAATTTTGTTGCCAGAATCACTTTCAGTGGCCGAAGAATGGACTTTCAGCCACTAAAAGTGCCATACACTATTTACATAATTGTTCACGTGGTTAAGCTACCAAAGAACCATGTCTTAACTGCCAAACCTAGAATTTTCAATAATACAGTTTATAGTCGAAAAACTTAGATCCAAAACCTCAAATCTCAACATGGAGTCCTAAAGTTCTCATTCTAAGTCCATTTAATTATTTTATACTTTAAACAACTTAAAATTCTTAAATAACCTAAATTCTAAATTAAACTAAATTTTTTAAATTTATAATAAACCCTAAAATAAGTCTAACCAATTTCAATAACAAAAATACTAATCCTAAATCCTCACTTACTTAAGGTCTCCAAGGGAAAGAATTTCTTCCATTTTTTCTTCACACCACTTGAGAAGGGAAAGAAAAAGATATACTTACCTTTCTATTCTAAGGCTTGGATTGATTTCCATCCATGTAGGAGCTAAGGTGGGGAATTTTGGGATGAAAGCTTGAGAAACCAGAGAGACAAGGGAGAAAAAGGGAAGGAAGTCAGGAAATTGGAAAAGGGAGATGTTGGAAGGTTCTAAGATTTGGGTTTTATAACTAGGTTTTAGAAAGTTTAGTGACCAAAATTGTAATCTTCAATGGCTGAAGATCTCTTTACAAAAAAATTTAAAATCAAATCTATCTTTTAGTTGTTCTCTTTCCCAAAATCAAATTTTCTTAAATTTTTTGTCATTGGAGATTTTAAAGAATATTTCGTCTCCAAGTATCTATTCTAGCTAACCCAAGTGAGAGGTGTTATTATTATTATTATTATTATTATTATTATTATTATTATTATTATTATTATTATTTTAAATATAAAAATTTTAATTTTTTAATACTTTGAGAGGTCATGTCCCTTAAAATCATTTTTTAATATAAATTTATTAAGGGATCCAACACCTATTGAATTTAACTATATAACAAGATATAACTTTTCCAATTCTGAAAAGATATATATGAAAAAACTAATTAAATTTTATAATTAAAATGAATCTATTTATTTTTATTTATGTATGTCCCAACTCAATTTATAAGATAAAATTTCTCCACTAAAATTTTTATGTTCCCACAAAATTTGATTTCGCTATAAAGTTTTTTACAAAATCTTGAAAATGTCTTATTGTTTACACCAACAAAGTAATTTTTTATTTTTAGGCCCAAGATTAATTAAATTAATTTTTTGTAAAATTAATTTAATTAATTTTATTCCATTAATTTAATTAATTAAAGGCCTAAATATAAATTAATAGATAATTATGAGTAGTTAAGAGATAAATATATAACAAATAATTGACGACTAGCTAAAGAAGGGCAATTATTGGAAGTAGTGAGAAGTTTTAAGGAGTTACTAAGTAGTGGGCAATTAACTGCCAACAATTATAGAACGTGAAGGTGGGTCTTTCAAATTCTTCCAGGTACTTGCCAGGAAAGCTATAAATATCAGATGAGCAACAAACGTGAAAAGTCTCAACATTCAAACAACTCAAATCAAACAACACAATCAGACTCTAGCAGTCTTTTATCTTTATCTTTATCTGTCTTTTATTTTGTAAACTTTTGTATTTAATTTCAAGCCTTGTATTTTCTTTCAATCAATTAAGCAAAGCATTCAATTCTAGTTCACTTCCTTTTGATTACTTGTGACGTTGATGAAACTCCATAAAGTAGAGTCAATTCCCACTATCGTTTGATTTAGAAGTCAAAGCACAAATTAGGAGATATACTCACCATCTGGCACACCCATGCAAACTATAAGCGATGAGACAACTGATATTGTTTTCCACAGGAAATAATTTTTGGCACTCCTAGTGGGATAGAAGATATCACATTTAAATATCATGCACGTTCTTCATGAAATGTCACAAAATGCCTTATATTGATGAAGAAAAACTTGCATCAACCATCGCTAATTTGTTGGAGAAAGGCATAGGAAGGCGAATGCATATAGCCTTTAACAGAATTAATGTATGTATGGAGAAAATGGTTTCTTCTATACAATTGTTGTTTGAGATACTAGGTTTACCAATTCCAACACTTACTGATGGCCAAACTTCTAGGTCAGAGGAATTTGGTTCGGCACCCAGGTGTGCTAGGGAACTCGAGGGGTAGACTCTGACACAAACTCCCCAGGTAGTTCTAATGGAAGCCGAGTTCAAAGCGACAAAAAGTACCAGCCACCTCACATAAGAGAGGAGCTGGTGGCTAAACACTCCAGAACATTAGTGAAAAATAGTCATCCTAGAAGCAAGACCAATGCTTCTACAAGATTCTCAGCAATTTTAATCCTGTAACTCACCCAGTAATTTATGATACAAAGGTAATTGCAGGTTTTCAAGTCTCACTAATGCCTCAGCAAGTGCAGCTACCCCAAGTGACATTCGGCTCAAAAGGCAATATTTACAGAGGAACTAACATATCTATAGTGTAGGTACCTCAGCCAACTTCATCAGTGTCCCAAGTACCAATACCTATGGCTCAGGTTCCTAATATCACAATTCAAATTGTTAAGACTTTGGACAATCTAATAATCTTGCAAGTGATGGAGGGAAATTTTGGTCTTCAAGTTCCTGCAACTTCTAATAACTAATTCTTTAAGCTGGAGGACCCAATCTTGACTTCCAAGAGTATTAAAGAACTCAAGGGGCACCAATTTGAAATTCCCTCAAGGGGCAGTGTAAGAGGAATCAATGTTCTCACAGTCCAAATTCCTTTTATGACAATTACAATTGCTTCAGTTTTTAAGGTAACAGTTCAAATGACGTGATTCTGCAAGTCTAATGCCATCGCACCTTGTAGGAAACTGATGGGATAACATCAAGCATAAAATAGCTAAGGCCGACCCATGGCCTCAAATAGCTGACCTCATAGCTTTTCCTAGAATCCTTGTAGAAGTGAAATATAAAAAGCTAATACAACGACTAACATTTTGAAGCATTCACATGTAATCAAACAAAGATTTATGTAACAAATAGGCCTCATGAACACTTTCATTCATAAATAGAAAGTCGAAACACGGCTTATTATTTAACAAGTACCCAAGTGATCAAATGTATGCTAAATTTATTGCATCAAAATATAATGATTATATCATACAAGAAAATTCTTTGAGGAAGATTAAAGTCAATAGGCGACTATATTCTCTGCAAAAATAAAAAAAAAAAGAAATGAAGTTAGGTGCCTGTGAAAAGCAATTGAGGAAAGCACATGCTTCCATAGTACATAACAAACGTTAAATCTATTAACAATAGTTTAAAAAAATATTAAAAAAATTATATTGCTCTATAGAAAAATTAAGATTAAAAATTCTAGTTATTATATATCTATATTAGATGAGATAATGAGAATGTGGTTTTAAACTATAATGGTATTACATTGATGATTGTGTACATTAATGTAAAGTTGTGGGATAATGGTATTCCAAATGATAAAGTTGAAGGATAATAGTGTTACAACTAATAAATTTGAAAGATAATCTTATTATACGTGACATAAGAGAGGAGAAATAAATGTTGACTAAGCGCTACGTTGAATTTGTCCACATCAATGTTTAATCGAGAAACCGATAATTAAAGGTCAATTGGATTTTATTGCATAAAATTTAAAAGTTGAAGTGATTTTATGTTATATTTTTAAATTAAGAGACTATATTATTACAATTTCATAAGTTCAGGATATAATAATTGCATAGAAAAGATACATATATAATGAAATATTTTTTAGCGTGATAAATATACCAAGTTGAAATGTAAGTAAAATAAGTAAAACACTTGTACGTGGTTGGGCAAAAGAGGCTAATTCAACAAGCCATTTGAGCTTAGAATATCTCAATTTAATATCAGGGAAAAAGAGAACGGCTCTATTTAAATAGCCCCAAGTTTCCTTTGTTAACCATCTTCGCTCATTTCTCCCGCTTCCCCTACCCTCTCTCCATCTCTAGAACTTTGTGGAATTCTTATTGAGCAAACTCTAGCTAGCTTTACCAAATACACAAAAGAACAAACACAACTGAAATACTAAGTGCGAGAAAAGATATCAATGGAGGAGATCACGTCCCCATCTTCTACATCCTCCTTTATGTCGTTCTGTCAAGACACCTGTCCCCCACTCCAACAACGCCTCCAGTTCATCCTCCAAAGCCGACCTGAATGGTGGGTCTATGCCATCTTCTGGCAAGCTTCCAAGGATGCCACTGGCCGCCTTGTTTTATCGTGGGGTGATGGTCATTTCCGTGGAACCAAAGAATTTGCAGCCAAAGCTTGCAATAAGCTGAACCAACCCAAATTCGGGTTCAATCTTGAAAGAAAGATGATTAACAAAGAGTCCCCAACTATTTTTGGTGATGATATGGATATGGACAGATTGGCAGACGTGGAAGTTATTGACTACGAATGGTTTTATACAGTTTCAGTAACACGATCATTCGCTGTTGAGGATGGAATTCTTGGCAGGGCTTTTGGATCCGGAGCTTTTATTTGGTTGACGGGTAACCATGAGTTACAGATGTTCGGGTGTGAAAGAGTTAAAGAGGCTCGTATGCATGGGATACAGACATTGGCCTGTATTTCAACCACTTGTGGAGTTGTTGAATTGGGCTCCTCGAATACAATCGATAAAGATTGGAGCCTAGTGCAACTCTGCAAATCACTCTTCGAGGGAGACTCAGCCTGTTTGGTTTCAAAGGAGCCAAGCCATGATTCTCAGCTTCATATTCTTAATACTTCATTCCTTGATATTAGTATGTTTTCAGCCTCTCAAAAGGAAACCTCCACGGAGAAGCAAATTGAAGGCGACAAAAAGAAGGATGTCACTGGTCAAGGTCGCTCATCATCTGACTCGGCGCGTTCTGATTCTGATGGCAATTTTGCTGCTGGAAATACTGATCGGTTCAAGAAAAGAGGAAGAAAGCAACTAAACGGCAAGGAATTGCCACTGAACCATGTTGAAGCGGAGAGGCAGCGCAGAGAGAGGCTGAATCATCGATTCTATGCTCTCCGATCTGTAGTTCCTAATGTATCAAAGATGGATAAAGCATCTCTACTAGCAGATGCAGTTACTTACATCAAGGAACTCAAGGCCAAAGTTGATGAATTGGAGTCCAAACTACAAGCAGTATCCAAGAAATCCAAGAGTACAAACGTCGCTGACAATCAAAGCACCGATTCCATGATTGATCACATCAGAGCTTCTTCAATTTACAAAACCAAGGCAATGGAATTGGAAGTGAAAATTGTAGGGTCAGAAGCCATGATAAGATTCCTCTCCCCAGATGTTAATTACCCAGCTGCAAGGTTGATGGATGTGCTTAGAGAAATAGAGTTCAAAGTTCATCACGCAAGCATGTCAAGCATCAAGGAGATGGTGCTTCAAGATGTTGTGGCTAGAGTTCCAGATGGACTCACAAATGAAGATGTTGTGAGAAGTGCTATTCTTCAAAGGATGCAGAACTAAGCTGCCAGCCGATGATCTCATATTAGTTAAGGAACATAAAATGAGGTCTACCTTTGTATGGTTTTCATTTTCCTCGAATAATTCGCGTCTGTTTTACCTCTATGTTATGTAGCGTGTTTAATTGTAAGGAACAACAATATTGTTAAAATTGTTGTTTGGTTGCTCTTCTTTTTCCTAGTTTCTATTATTCTTAAAATCAATGTTGTTCTTGGAGTGCTCTCCGTTTTTGTAGTTTCTCTGAGTGCTCCTCGTTTTGTAGTTTCTGTTGTTCTTAAAATCATTGTTGCTCTTTGAGTGTTCTTCATTTTTGTAGTTTCTATCGTTATATATTCTTTTTTAATGTTTTCTTTTCCCTATATGTTTTAGTTTCAATTGTTCTTAAGTTGGCCGCTGTGATTCTTGAATTATATATATATATATATATATATATATATATATATATATATTCATGTATGCTAAGATCCTTCTCATCAATGGTGCCCTTGCTATATCGAAACACCCAATTTTAAAAGGATGTAATCAACTATGCATTATGTAAAATGAATATTTTATAGTGCTTCATGGGAAATATTGTATAAAAATGAAAAATGAAATTAAATAAAAAAAAATATTTGCTTGTCGTGTACTTTATTTTATTATTGATCAGCAGTGGTCCAGTTAGAGTAATGCGAAAGCGATTACCATTCAGCATTCTGTGTTCCAAATAGGAAAGCAAGCGAATGTGTCCTCTTCTTTCTTTCAATCACTTTTGTGCCTCCCTTTCACACGTACAAATTCAGAAACTAAAAGTATATGTCCTAATTAAGTTATGGGGAAGGTAGGGTTTCACAGGAGGAAATGTGGTGCGCTTGTTCATCAAGAAGTTTAATGTTACAAACCTTTTTTTAAGCAAATGATTTATTAATAAATTGAATCCAGAAAAAAATTAGCATAGTCGTCACCAAACTAAACCCACTGGTATAGGAACATCCCTTAAAAACTCAATCCAGATAACTGCATGCTAATTGAAATGGTATAAACCTTACTAATTAATCATTAATCTCTCTTTTGAATTGGAAACATATTTGCCTAAACTGATGTATAACCTCGTCTAAACAAAAAGCAAACCATTTTATGTAATTTCAAAAGTTGCTAATTTTGCATCCACAGATTAGTTTAGTGATAAGTGCACATTTTAGCTTTATAATGTAATAATATCTTAAATTAATCAACCTCCCCTCTTTATAGCCGAAAAGAAAAGCCATTTTTTGTCTTGAAGTTGTAACAGAAATCACCAAACAAGAAAGCTAACTCGTTCAGTTTCTCTCTTTCGCAGTTCTCTTTAATTTTTCTCTTTTTCACTTCATTCTCCATCCTTTTTTCTGCAATCAGGATATTCTAGTCTCTGTGATCAGTCCCTAAAAAAAGAGAAAATGAAGAACTACTACTTTCATATAGATAACACATGAGTGCAATTATATCAGCGATGAATAATATATATAGACAGAGAGAACAAAATAGCTAGAAGGGTTTAAATTTCCCACTGCTTTCTTCTCTTTTTAGTGTTTTTTTGTTTTTCTTTTCTTCAGCCTTTCAGGGAGTCGACCGGTTTGAGAATTTGAGGAATAACTTCCTTCTTTTCTCTTTTTTCCTTTTTACTTTTTTTTTAGGTTGTATTTAATGATTGATGATATAAATATATATATTTTAATCAACTCATGTAAAAATGTCTATAGTGAACACCAAGACATTACTTAGTATCATTTCCTCCTCTCTTAATATTTAATCAATAAATAAATATAAAGTTCTAAGCGAGATTGTGACATTTTCCTAAAAGCAGAACTCTAACAATCATGAGCCTAAATGGGAAAATTAATTAGCTTGTATAGATGTTATAGTACAAGGACTAGAAATAGGAATTTGAAAATTAATCAATAATGTAGTAAGAACACTAATAGTTCTGTAGTCAAATATTTATTTTGCAAGGAAGGTCATTATCAAGAATTTTAAATTATGATAATTCTTCCTTCAATTTTTTTTTAAATAATTAAAATTTTGATTTAGCAGATCATAGAAATTAGTTGCCTTGCACTCTAGATTTCAACTCTCCCTTCTCAATTCTACATTTCTATTGCATTATAAGAGTATTTAGTTTAGATATTGGAAGGCCAACTGATAGGTTTTCTACTTTTAATATCCAAATTAACCTATTTGATAATACTAAAAAAACAATAAATAATTGCTTGAGTATTTAAATGGCTTGCGAAAAACCTCTTCCCTGAATCCGATTAATATTCTAAATACTTGAATTTATCTCAAATTTAATTAAAATTTATTATCAACTATTCAAATTCGTCTCAAACTCGATTATTATTATTCAAAAAATACTTGAATCCATTTAATTTTATATATTTTAATTAATAAGTAACATAAAAAAATATTTTTATTAAAAATTTATATTTTAAAATCTAATAATTCTATAAAATATTTAAATTCTATTTTATTTAATAAAATACATAAAAATTATAAATGTTATTATAAAAACATACATTTTTTATTTAATTAATAATTTATATAAATGAGTTCGAGTAATTGATGCTTAACATGCAAAATCCAAATTCGATTCGAACCCATTACAGATATTATTCCTCAAATCCGAACATATCCCCAATACGATTATATACTACTTAAGTCCGTCATATTAGAGTTTGGTCTGATCAGATACTCACAAATATCTGACCCGTTGCTATCCCAATTCAACTGTCATTGATCCTAAAAACTTCATTTTAGAATAGTTATTTGATTTTATTTCCTATTGATACTTGGATATCATATTAAAATGATATTTAAAAATTTTTTTATATGATAAAACTATTTTTATAATTAGAAATAATGAATAATTTTTTAATTATTATAAATAATGATTAAAATAACTATGACCATATAAGCAAGAAAATTTTATTCATTAAAAATATATAAATAAAATTAATTATTTTTATTATAAATTTTAATTCTATATTTTCTAAATAAATTAATATATGATATATTAAAATATTTAAAAAAATTATGTAAATAATTAATAATTATCAATTAGCAGTTATCTGTTATAAGCTATTAGCTACATAATAAATATAATGAGGTTAACACCTTGTTAATTGTTCTCCCTCTTGCTAACTACTAATGTAATTCAATTGTGAGGGAAAAGAAGGGTAATTTTTTATTCAACTTACGAATTTAATTTAACTCATTGGATTCGAAATGATTCATAACTTAAAATTAATTTCAATTCAAAATGACATGAATTCAAATGACTAGCATAATTGAAGATCAACTTAACATGACTTGATTCAAAATAGAATCATTTTTTCCCTGAAAATTAAACAATCATTTTCTAAAACATATAATACGTTGAACTAAAATATCCACAATCCAAAAATTGATCCAAATTCAATTTGAAATTTTTTTTTTTTACGTATAAAACTGAGAGATAACCTAAATCAACACATAATTTAAAATGACATGAAATGAACATATAAACCAAATAAAACTCAACGTAATCCCCAACCTAAAATAGCATAAATTCAAATGACATGAATCAGAATCTGTCTAACTTAATCCATTTGTCACTTCTAGTAAATGATTAATTATTAAAACAAAAATAAAAATTAAAGAGTATAATAAATTAAAAATATAATATTAAAAGAAAATCTCATGAATACAACATACCTTTTCCATATAGTTTGAGGGGTCCACATATTTCTTTAAAAAAAAAAAAGAACAGAAATTCATGGCTCTTATCAAATCCAACATTGATTTGTTGCCTTGTTTTTCTGGATATGCAAGGAACAACAATCTACTCCTTTTCAGTTCTCCCAGCCTTCATCTTTCTCCAGGTAAAGAAATGATGAGGGAATCCAAAAACAGTTCTGATAATATTTTCAAATTGTTTCCAAGACCATGGAAGTTACCCCTCACAAGAAACAACATTAATCACCACCTACCCCATCAACTGTTTCAACTTGCAAGTTTCTTCTACATAAGTGACAAATAACCATGAGAGTTTTTTTGACAATTGCAAGTATCCTTTTCTATGATCCTCATGACATAAGACATTGCATTTGCCGTCTGTCATGTCATTAAAAAAAAACTTACATGTACTCGATCTACATATGATAGTCCCAGAAAACAATGGTTTTTTTTTTTTTTTTTTTTTTGGGGGGGGGGGGGGGGGGGGGGTGGAGGGGTTTAAAAAAAACAACGATTATTAATGGAAGTAAAATGTAAAAATTGTTTTGTGTAAATAGCAAATTGAAAAGTTGCTTAGTTACAAAGTGAATGTGATAATTTTGTAACTGTATTAATTGAGAATATTTTTAATAATTTGAGATTCAGAATTTAAAAATATAGTATAAATTTACGAAATCAAAACTTAGTTTTTATAAATGCAACATAACTTATGTCTAATTATAATATAAAATTATATAATTACATTTTAAAAAATTATAATGCAAATATGTATAAAGGCCGGTTTCGCATGCTTTATAATTAGTAATTATTATTTTTTATATTAAATATTTAATTCTTTTTATTATTTTAAATTTTATTATTATTGTCATTATTATCTCAATTTTTATGATTTAAATGATTATTTTTAATTGTCCAAATTTAAGAGTATATTCAATTTATGTTTATTTTAATTCTTAGATTCTTATAAATATCCTTTTTAATGTTTTTTTAAATTTTTTTAGTATTTTATTTAATTATAAAAATATTAAGAATTATATATTTTAAAATTGATAAAACAATTTTAAATATATATTTAAAAAATAAAATTATAGCACACAAACATTTATCTAATTAGAGTATACAGTTAGATGTCATTAAAATTATTTTTTGCCCAACTATAATAATGTCAATTTGTCATTAATTATTAACCAATTATTATTACTATATTTATGAAACTAATAAAAAAATCAAAAGAATCATACTGGAAATTTATTCCCGGACAGATATGACTAATTAAAATTTTAATTTCTTCAAAAGCAGCATCGCCAATCAATAAGTGTTGGAACTGTGAGGGATCTTCACTGTTGTTAACTTTATTTTACAAAAGGGTCCACATGCATATTACAGTACTATATTAGTTTATGTGTTTTAAATCCGTTGGAGTATCTTATTAAATTATTAAAAATCAACCCTACTACCAGGATTTCATGACTAGATCAAAGAATCAGTATTTAATTAATTGTTGTCAGCGTCATCATCCCTTGGCAATTAAGTAAAGTGCAGAGAATAGATATGGCTGAATGGATAATCACATGGCAACAATGTTGTCAGGTATCTGAGTGACAGAGACTGCGAAGGTGAAAGATTCTCATATAACTATTAGTGATAGTTACATCGCCAACGTGGACGGAGTACTGTCTGAGCTTGTCCTCCTTTCCGGCCCGACCATAGCCCCTCCTTTTCTCTCATCTGCAATTTTACCAATGCTATATCAATTTCTTCACTCAATTATTGGAAGCGTGGAGCTATGATGGGTCTGCTCTATTATCACTCACACCATCATCAGTTCATCGCTTCGATAAAAGCCATCCCTTGCTTTTTTTTTTACTCTCATTTATACGCATTTTTCCTCTGCCCTCGTTCACCTGTTGCAAGTACAAGCGTGCATGCAGGTTTTAATTTTGAGTCTTCTTAAAAAATAAAATTTTGACATAATATAAATTTAATTTAATCTTTTATTTTTATTTTTATTTTTTTTAAATATAATCTTTAAAGTTAATATATAATATATTAAAATATCACAGAAAAATATATATATATATAAAATTAATTTTTTAATTTGATTTTGACGTGATAAGCTTCTAATTTGGCTTTTAATTAAGTATTAGAATTAAATCAAAACAGCTAAATAAGTTCAATTTAATACGATTTCAACCGATTGGTATAATTCTCCAATTTAATTTAAGACCTCTAAAAACACTATTCCAAAGATTGTAAATTTGTGAGAAAAATACATTAAAGTCTTTCAATTCCCTTTGAAGAGGAACTCCGTGTGTAAATTTTGGTGCATTTCAATATGAGAATTGGATTCTACTTTCCCCTCCAAAAGGTTTGGAAAATTCTCTTTAGTTGTTCATGCAGTGGGTGTTTCATGCATTAGGTTTCAGTTTCTTATTTCTCTTTCTTTTATATATGTTAATAAAGAAAATAAAATAAAAAAGCAGCTAACCTTGTCTCCTTTTCTTTTATTTTTTTTATTCGTAATATTTCTTTATATATATTGATAATTAGTCTTTGTGATTGTGCTTTACTTGTATTAGTCCAATTTAAGTCAGGCTAGACATTAATCTCAATTTTTAAATTACTAGTTAAGAAAATGATATTATAAAATTTAATAAAAATAATTAATTTAAAATGTGATTTTTCACTTTAATAATCATGGACAATTTATTTCATAGTACCTTAAGAAAAAGTCAGAAATATAATGAGGAAAAAACCACAAAAGATTATAATACTCTCAGTGCGGATAAAAATAGTATTATTCTCTCATAAAAAAGTAAATCATCTTTCTAATATAGAGAATGAATTCTACATAACTATGAGAAATTATGAATGTGCATTGAAGCACCTAATAATCCCTCAAAAAATACTATTGTAAAGATTGTAAATGTATAATAGAAAATATATATTGATCAGTTGGCTGTTCATCTGATTCACAAGGCTAATTTGCTTTCACATCCATATATGAGTCATCTGCAGGTCTCTTTTGGATAGTGATTATACTTGTCATGTTTATCATTGTTAAACTTGGCCAGCCTGGCACGATTAATTCAATTGAAAAAATTAGGATCCGGTTAATACATTAGTGAATTAATCTAGTAATCAGTGAAAAAATGGATTTCATCTGAATTTAACGGATTCAGCAGATTTTTGAAAAGTGAAGTATCTCTTTTTTTTCTTTCTTATTTTTCTTTTAAAGGAAGTGACGTATCTGCTTAAAAAAAAAAAAAACTTCTTGCTGTAGAGTCAAACCAGGTTACACTTGCGAATATATATATTTCACTAATTAATATCTCAACTTTTTTAATTTTATTGAATTGTAAAATTGCTCTTTAGAATAAAATTACGTATTAAAATTCACTAGATTTATTTTAATAATTTTCTTATAAAATATATTAAGTTAGTAATTTTAATGTAATTTAATATATTAATATTTATTAAATATTATATTTATCAAATTTTATTTTAATTTTAATTAAAATTTAAACTCTTATTCTCTGCCTTCATTGTTAATTGAATGATGAAGATTGAGTTTGGAAATGTCGATGATATTTCACATCATATGAATAATTAGATTGATAATATGGCCAAACATGAAAACTTTTGTTTGTATTGAAGACATTAGTCTATTACTCAAGTGTCAATCATAACTTTATAATTAGATGTGGATGTAATGGGAGTGGGATTTATGAGTTAATTATTCAGATTTGAAAAAATAATTGAGAAATCATATTAAAACTAGAGCAAACATAAAATTGTCCCCCTTGTCTTTAATTGATAGGGATAAGCCAGCACGCAGGGATGAATTGTGGAAACTCAACGGTGGGATAAGAGAGAGGGCCACAAATGTAAGTAATAAGTACAGCCCCCAGTGTAGCTGCAGCAAATGGTTTAAAACGTTTATGGATGTCTTTCTTTTTGTTTGCCATATCAAATCAATCATACGGTTTCGTTTTGTTGTTGCTTTTCATCGGTATCTCCGCTTACCGCTTCCCCATGTGCATGACCACAGTGTACATTTGTCAGCATGTTGCTTCGTGTTAGCGCAGCAAATCAAATCTGCACTCCTCCGTTTCACATTTGAAGACCCAACTCTAGTCCTACCATTTCAAAGTAATAGCAATCAATGCTTTGGAATAAGATCTAATTAATTATATAAATTTAGTTGGACTGATATTCCAATTTTACACTTCATGATTTTTAAATTTAATTAAAGAATATGGAGGGGCAGTGTTTTTTGCAAAGTAAATATCAATATTTGATAAAGTTTTAATGAATATTTAAAAATACTAATTAACATTGCTAATAACGCGTTTTCTTGTAGTGATTATATATAAAGAATATAGAATGGCAAACACTTTTAATAATAAAAATGTTCATATTTAAAAGTGTCAATAAATATTTAAGAACATTAATCATATAGCATTGCTAATAAATTGCCTTTATTTTTAGGTTGGATTTATTGTATTATATTTTAAACTTTTTTTCATACTTAAGAATATGGGATGATAACGCTTTTAATAATATAAACGTAGATATCTAAAAAAACATCTATAATATTACCATAGCTAATAACCTTTTTTTCTTGTAGTGATTGATACATTGTCTTTATATTTATGTTGGATTTAATGTATTATGCTTTAAACTTTTTCGTATTTATATTTTCTATTTTACATCATATAAGCTTCATTTAAAGTAAATCATTTATAAGAAATGAATTTAATTGAATTTCTATACAATCATGTTTGAGTTCAATTTTTTAAAAATAAAATTTTTTAAGTTAAAAAAAGAAATTCATTTTATTCTAAATGTGAGAATTAACAAAATAGAAATTAATTGAATTAAATTATTGTGAAATTCTAGTTTCCAAACTTGGGTTAATGGAAAAATGCTATTCATGTTTTTTGAAAAAAAATGCCTTTGTTTGTAAAAATTTTTTTAAAACCTACAATTTAAGGTATAAAAAGTTAAAGTAACCATTCAAAAAGCAAACTTTGCTCAAAATTCTTCACTTTTGGGTAGTGAAAGCAAAAGCTTTATATGCATGTAATCATTCAAAGGGCTAAAGAAAATGTGGCCTTTTCTAGTTTATTGCCTATTCATGTGAAACCAGGCATTAAATTGTTCTTATTATTGTTGTTTAATGAATTATGAATTCTTTTGTCGTTTCTAAAGTCGAAAAATAAATTATCTATATATGACTAAATGGAAGCTTTTCCACTGCTTTGTTTGTGTGTGTCAAGTTCACACTTCTTTGTCCTTTGCAAACAATTTAATTGGATTTTCAATTCATTTAATCTATCCCATTTATTACCATATATAGATTTAGGTAATCTATCATTCAAAACTATATTCTTTACCTCTTTGAGTTACGCGTCTTCAGTCATGGGATTAAACTAGGCTAAATCAGGGGCAAATCATTTTACTCAAGCTTTGGTTTGTTTTAATTTGTACAAATCATATAAAATATTTATTATATATTAAATAATTATCTTCCCATTTTTTTAAAAACTAAAATATTATTTTATTAAACAATAATTTAATTAATTCAATTTTAAATTTTTAAAATATATAATAACAATTATTTTTAAATTAAAATAATATTAATTCAAAATATAAGAAAAAAATAACTATTCTATTACAATATATATATATATATATATATATATATATATATATATATCACTTATAAATTTAAATTAAATACAAAAATTAGAAAGATTAAAAACTACACTAATTGAACGTAATGATTAATTCAATTAATAAATAGATTTATTTTATACCTTATTTATTAGAGTTCAAACAATAAAATGAGTTATTTTCTTTATATATTCATCCTTTACCCTCTCTCTCTCTCTATATATATATATTATATTATATTATATTGGTGCAGTATATCCCTTTACTAAAAGGAAAAAGTGCACCGACGGAATAAAGCAGACAAGTAGTAAGTATCAAAATACTGAAAAAGTTTGGTCGTTAAACATCATTTGCGCGACTCGCTTTTACAAACCCCGTAAAAGTTCCTTCCTTTTTTTTTATTGAATAAAAGTTCCTTTTTTTTTTTTTAGATGACGAAAAGTCCCTTCTTTTCCTTTAACAAAAGTTCCTATTTTGGAAAAAAAAAAAAACTATGTGTTTTGGCTTTCACAATCTGGATAGCTATCTTTTTTTTTTTAATTTAATTTTTTTAATATAATTAATTAATTAAGTTTCATAATTTTAAAGACAACTCTTAATACTATTGTGTTGATAAATGGGAAGTGCCTTACGATTGATGGTTATTGTCATTTTTTTTAATTTTTTTAATGAGTTGAAAGTATTAATGGTGAGTTTGACACTATGATTACGAAACACAATTCAAAATTTCAAAAAATGTAAGAAAATATAATTTTTTTTAAGAGAATAAGAATAATCAATCTCAAATCCAATAAGATATTGTTTTAATTAAAAGTAAAAAATAAAATCTTATTGAAAAAGAAGAAAAAAGAAAAGGAAGGCCTATGCCCATTTAGCCCAAAAGAAAACGAAAAAGGATTGAAAAGAGAGAGGGAGATGAGAGAAAGTTTTATAGAAAGAAGAGTTTCTTTCTCCATGCTTTATTTACTTTATGAATAAATAAATATATAAGTTTTGTCTCAATTTTTTTAAAATTTTGATAATTTAATGTCTGAATTTTATTTTTATTAATTAAGTCTATAAATAGAGAAACTTATTTTAATTAAACATATTTAGTTAAATTTACTCATAAAAATTAAAATTAATCATTAAATAAAAATTTTAATTCAATAATATTGAAATTATTTATAAAAATAGGTGATTTCTAATTTTAGTATTAATCAAAATTAAATGAAAGAAAAGGAATTGAATTATTAATAAAATTAATTTGATGTTAAATTCTAATTTTAAAATAACAAACGCACAATGTAAGTTGATAAAAGTTTAAGTGTTCTTCGTTTCTCCATTTGTACCCAATTACAGGGCCAAGCGCCACCTGACCCTCACTGCAGCTAAGGGACCACTGAGAATCTTAAGTTCGAAGCCCAAGTCCGATGGGTCGGTCTCAACCATTGGCCCTACCTGTACGCGAAGGTGACAACAAATACTGAACGACTAATAATAGTGGCCATTAATAATAAATTAATTTTAATTTTGCTTCGTTTCTTAGTAATGAATCTATGTCTTTGTTTAATATATATATATATATATATATATATATATGAGAATTTTTTTTTATCAATTTCGATGGAAAAGAGTATATTTTTAAAATTATTTATAAAAAATTAATTTTAATATACAAAATTTATTTGAAAATATCTTTTACCGTCTAATCAATTTTACACATTCTTAGCTTTTTGCATTGTGATTAGATTTTTATTTAAGCGATTTTAATGACACATTTTTTACATATAATGATATGATGTATTTAGGTTAAATAATTTTAGAGTACTCTTTAATAGAATTGAACCCATATTAGTAAGGAATAGCAGCTTCCATCTTTACTAATTGAATTAGCTCTATTGATTAAATTCTTATAATTATTACTTATTAGAATTAATTAGGTATATTTATGACATCAATTTATCTAATTGGCAAGTTATAATTTAATTTCTAATATTTGACAAAACTTATATATTAATTTTTATATTTTTAAAACTCATTTTTTTAGTGTTTGATATTTTAATAAACTTATGGATTAATTTATATCATTAAAATTATAGTTAAATCACAGTTAATTTTAATAAAAATATCAAAATATCTTGTATTATATTTTTTATTTTAAATAATTTACTCTCTGAGATTTGATAAGACCTACATATTAGTCCCTGTAAATTATAATTATTAAAAATATGAATTAATTACTTTAAAACTCTTAAAATTTTGATTAATTACAAAATCATCCATATATTTTACAAAATAATCCTTAAATATTATAATTATTTACAAATAAGTGCTTATATTTTTGTATTTAATAAGCACAAAAGGATTAATTTTTAAACCGTTATTATTATTAAAGTACGAATTAATAACTTTAAGATTCTTATATTTTTGTTAATTATAAATTCATCCTTACATTTTAACAATATAATATAAACATAAATACTATTCACACTTAATTTTGTAAAATTTCACCCTATTAATTAATAGTTATTTTGTAAAATTAACTATTAATTATGTTAAAATTTTTAACATGTAATTTTACAAATTTTAATTGGTAAAATTAACGATTAAAACAATTAAAATTTTATTTTTGCCACATCAAAAACTGTTTTGTTAATAAATCAAAACTTCAAGAGCTATTTTGTTTTATATTGAAATTCATAAATAAATAGCATTTTTATCATTCTTTTTAAATTAACGGTAATTTGGATAGAAAATTTGTCGGAGAGACTAATTTATAGTTTTTAAAAAAAATAATAAAAAATCAAGAACTAAATAGATGAGTTTTACAAATACAATGACTAATTTGTAAGTTTCACAAAATCTCAATAAATAATTATAAGTTTTGCCCAATTTTAGGGGTTAAATTATTTCAAATAGAAAATATAATAAATAGCATTTTGATCATTTTTCTAAAATTAACATCGATTTATCTATAATTTTAATTGCGAGATTAATATGTAAGTTTATTAAATTATCAAAAACTAAATAAATGAACTTTAAAAATATAAATATTAATTTATAAATTTTAGTAAACTTCAAAAATTAAATTATAATTTACCTTTTATTTAAATATTGAAAAGATAATTGTAGGAGACAGAGGCCCACTATGAACATAGTGAGCATTGAAATTAGGGAAAAAGAAAATATTATCTTCTTGTCAATTTGCACATAAACACCTTTTAGGGAATGAAAGGAACATGACAATTTTGCAGAACGTATAAGAGAAATATTCAGAAGTTGTCCATTTTTACAAGAGCTCTATTTGATTGATACAGTATTTGGTGCTCTTTCTTCATAATTTAGGTTTGTTTTATAGTCTAAAATAAGCAGACAAAATTTCCAAATTTTTAATCAGTAACATACGGCCTTCCTTATTTTTTAAGATTTTTTTACACCTTTTCGTTTTACACATACTCACGTGGCCAGGCTTCGAAGGAAAACATCAAAGCATGCATCTGGCCATCAGTGGAATACGACCTAAAGCCGATGAGACGTATCGCTCGATTGTACATAGTTTCTTTCAACTCATTAATAGAGTAATTGAACATATTCGTTTATTGCATGATTTAAGCGTACGACAGTATCTAATCTCTCTTACCAAAATACACAGATTTATTTAATAGGCCTAATTACAAAATGAAAACACAACTTTTTAAAATTTTAATTTTCAAAAAATTAAGTCAAATTTAACAAATTGATTAAAATTTATTTATTTTCAATTTTTTCTAGTTAATTAAAATTAGGTTTACTTTTATCAATCTCTCTTTCTTCATATTGCAAAGTTGTAAAAATGTGGTTGTCCTCCTCTTCTTCTTCTTCATTTCTTTTTCTTTTCTCTTCTTCTTCTACTTGAAAAAAGATTCATTGAGACAAGTTACACTGATGAAAAGTTCTTTTTCTTTATATTTTCTTTTTAAATTGTGGTATTTTTACCGGATTTATTTATTTATTTATTCTTTTTTAGGTTTTTTTTAATTTTCTTTGTTGTTGAGAGTTTTGTTTTCTTTTATATAAGAGTTTTTTTTTAATTCTCTTTATTCTGAGAGCTTTTGATATGAGGAATTGATTCACTCTGATATTTATAGAAATTTTATAATTCAGTGTAATTTCTAAAAAAATATATAATTTGATATCAATTAATAAAAATATATAAAATAATTTTCATTTCAAATATAAAGTTATGATTTTGAGGTTGAGTCAAATTATAATTATTAATGATATGGGAGAATAATTTTATTATAATATTTTAAATTTAAAAAATAAAATTTATTACATATTCCTATAATTATTTATAAAAAGTTAAAAAAATGTGTGGCTGTTTTATATTGTAGGCTTATAAAATATTAAGGAACAAATATTTGCAATTAATTAAATTAATTATTAAATAAAAAAAATTTCTAATAAATAGAAATCCTTTTAATTTACACAAAATTTATTTTATTTTAAATAGAAAGGTCCAGAATTGTACAAATTATAACACTTAAAGTCAGAGAGAGGGCACTGCTGGCCCTTACCCCTAAGGACATTCACACACAACGAGTATCCACAACCTTACCACTTCACAAAGTTCACATCGCCTCTTTCAATTTCTGTCAATTTTGTAGGCCCTACACTTGGATGGATAGATAAGAGATGACCCCGTTGCCACTTGGCGTTTCGAGGAAGAATAACGTGATTCTTCCCTAACACACGAAGAAAATAAAAAATATTAAAATCAAGATTGTGCCGCAATCATGCCTGTGTTCTGTGGTCCTCTTTCATCCTTGTTATTTTCCTCTAAACATTGCATGCATTGTGAATTAAAGTTTTGGCGTCCAGCATCTAAATTCAATCATAGACCTCGTCTCGATCTCATACATCTTATTCAATCCAATTAATGCTTAATAATTGCTGGGATCGATGTTTCGAATAATAACTTACTATTAATAGATCAATGATCCTCTCTAGAATTAGAAAAAATATAAATACACTAATATGAGCAAATAAGAGATTTGCTTTCGAATTGAGACAATCTTAATTTTAAGTCTTTTCATTTATTGCTCAAAAAATATTTACTTTTATAATGAGAGATAATTATCTTTAATGTATAGTTCATTAGTTATTACTAGTCTATTATATTTTCATTGAATTATATTTATATATATATATATATATATATATATATATATAAAAAAGAATGTGATTAATTAATGATAAAAAATAAAATAAAAAAAGACTTAAAATGGTATGGAATGAAAAAGAACTAAAAAATTTGCAATTTTTAATATTAATGTGTATTTTATCTCGAATAATCTGAATTATTAAAAGAAGTTACATAGCAAATTCTAGTTAATAATAAAATAAAAATTAGTTATTATAATTTAACATAATATTAATAGAAATTTATTACAAATTATATGTTCTTTTTTGGCATCCAGCGTCTAAATACAGTGATAAATTGGTCATGGGTCCACCACGAATCTCCTTTTAAGAGGCAAGTGATTCTACTTTTAAATTTGAATATACATACATACATATACATATATATATATATATATATATATATATATAAAATTTAAATATTACTAAAAACGCTAAAAATGTTTTCTCTTGCAATTAGCATTACATTGATTAAATTCATAGGGACCTAGCGAACCCAATAAATTGTTTATTATTGCATAGACACCTTTAACAAAATTAACTTTTGACGTAAGAGCATCTAAATTCAATCACAGAGTTTTATGAAATCAATCGACAACGTGAATCTAAGAGCATATATTTAACATACTAAAAATAGAAATATATAAATATAGTTATTAACTTTTTGATAAATTATTTAAGAAATTAATTGTACAAAACACCAAGTGTGGAAAGTTGTAAAGAAGGGCCCATGTGAGGAAAAGAGTAGTCGACGGAATAAATAGAACGTAATGAGTAGTCGACGGAAATAATGGAGGCCCAGAGGAGATTCGGATTCGGCCCCGACCTTTTCCTTCTCCTATGGCTACAATTACACATTGCTGCAAACTCATTTATTACGACGCAGCTTGATTCTTTTAAGAAAAAAGCCAACTCATGCGCTACATACTTTGCTGTTGTCGGGAACAAGTAATTATGTCTTCTACCAAGTGATTCATAGCAACCCAACAAAGATTCAATATGTATATATGGGGAGTACTTATTTTTATAATCTAATTTATTAAGATCACAATTAATTTAATAAATAATTTTTAAAGAAACTAAAACATTCTTAAATAATTTTTTAATAAATAAAAAAATATTTGAATTCAATTTAAAATAGATCACATTATAACCTTTTAAAAGTATACACTATAAAAAAATAATTAATTTTGTAACCGATTATTACAATAGACTGAAATCGATTACTATCAATTTTACAATTAATTTATAATTTTAATTTTTTTAGTAAAATAATTAATTTTAAAAAAATTTAGTAACCGATTCAAAAATCGATTACTAAATCGATTGTTATTAGTAATCAATTTATAATTGTTTATTAAAATCGATTACTAATAGAAACCGATTTATAATTTGTTACTAATCGCAACTGATTTTAATCAATTAAGAAATCGATTGCTAATAGCAACTGATTTTAAAATTAATTACTAAAAATAACCAATTTAAATAATCAGTTGCTAAATTAAAAAATTATTTTAATTGACTCAAGAGTTATCAACCAATTTGCAATCGATTACTAAAATCAGTTTTTATTTACAATCAATTTTAAATTGGTTGCAAAATTTTTTCTGTCAAAATTTCCTCCCAATTTTTTTATTGATTTGCAACCAATTTGTAAATTAGTTGCTAACAGCAACCAATTTTTCTTTCAAAAATTTATGCCCAATTATTTTATTTTATTTTTTCGATTTGCAATTGATTTGTGAATCAGTTGATTTGTGAATCAGTTACTAACAATAACAAATTTTTGCAACCGATTAAAATTATTTGCTATTAGCAATTGATTTTTTTTCTCTAAAATTTCTAACCCAATTTTTTGTTTTGTTTTTTTATTTACAACCAATTTGCAAATCGATTACTAACAGTAACCGATTTTTGAAACTGATTAAAATTTGTAACCGATTTTTTACTCTAAAAATTCTCATCCATTTTTTATTTTTCTTATTTTGATTTGCAACTGATTTACAAATTGGTTGTTAACAGCAATCGATTTCTGCAACCAATTAAAATCAGTTGCAAAATTTTCCTCCCAAAAATTCCCACTCAATTTTTAAAAGAAATTAACAATCGATAATCGGTTGCTAAAATTAATTATTAATTCGCTTATATAAACTATTACTCATTTTCTTTTCCTACTATTTATTTTCTTTCCCACTACTCATTTTTTTTTCCCTTTTTCTTCCATTTTCTCTCATTTTCTTTATATTCTTTTTCATTCTAATCTTTTTTATTTATCATCTTTTATTTTTTAACATATTTTCTTAATGATTTTTCCTTTTAATATATTTTCTTCACCATTTTTTTCTCATTTATTTTCTTCTTCATCTTTTTCCTTTCTCATATATTTTATTTTTCATTATCTTTTTTTCTCATATATTTTCTTTTTCATCATCTTTTTTCTTTCTCATATATTTTGTTCATCATCTTTTTTTTTTCTCATATATTTTCTTCATTATCTTTTTTTTCTCATCTTTTTTCTTCTTCATCTTCTTTTTCTTTCTCATTTTTTTATTTAATTTATTTTTTTTGCATAAAATAAAAATTTTTGCACAAATATATTGTTTGTTAGTAAATTATTTATAGTATTAATTTTTAGTCATTTTTTTGTTATAATATATATATATATATATATATTTATTTAATAATTTATCTTATAAATATGTTTTTATATTTAATTTTTTGTTAGTATTTTTTATAATAAATTTATATTAATTTTTGGTACTAATTTTTCAATAATAATTTATTATTTTAGTAATTTTTAAAAATTTATTTATTTAAATTTTTTATATTTAAAATTTAATTTCTTAAAATTTTTTTAAAATTAGGAACTGACTTTTCAGTTGCTAAATTAGTTGTAAATAGCAATCGATTTATAAAATAGTTACAAAATTATAAAATTAAAGACATTAAATTTTTTATAATTGATTATGTTTCGATTGCTATTAATAACCAATTTCGGTTGCTATTAGTTGGTTGCTATTAGCAATTGATAGTTTTTTACTAAATTTTTTTTTAAGTTTAATTAATTAAGTAACTGTCGATTGCTATTTACAATATTTTATTGTCAGTTACTATTTACAACAAGGATCATTACAACCGATTGAATCAGTTGTTCAATCAATTAGCAATCAATTATAATGGATTAGCAACGTGTCTCTCTCTCTACACACGCACACATATATATAATTAGTATTAAAATGAATCAACGTGTAATTTATAATTATGTATACTTATTTAAATATTTAAATTTTAATTAATTTAATTTTTTAAAATGTTTTTTTAAAAGATTATTCTAAAAAATTATTTACGGATGAATAGTTCGATATTTATTAATATTGAAAGTAATTATATATAAAAATAATAAATGAATAATGCAAACCTCAATAAGAGTGTATTCCTGACATGTTTTCTTAATGAGAATAATTATTTTATATTTTAATAAGTTATTTAGTACTAATTGATAGTGGTAATTTAAATAAAAAGGTTTAATTTATTTTTAGAATTATTATTTTATCAAGAATAAAGGTGTAAAATTTTTGTTTCTTCATACGCTGCAAAGTTGTTTTTAATTATTTAAAATTTTTTCAAAATTTTGCTTTCTTTTAAAGTTGACTAATATATATGGGAAAAAATATAAGATGTAAATATGGCTGTAATTTTAAATGAGATTGCCTTTTTTTTCGCT
The DNA here is from genome assembly GCF_030052815.1 of Hevea brasiliensis. Lineage (NCBI taxonomy): Eukaryota > Viridiplantae > Streptophyta > Magnoliopsida > Malpighiales > Euphorbiaceae > Hevea > Hevea brasiliensis. The sequence goes on from NC_079501.1 coordinate 43,709,227, forward strand.
TATAAATAACTAATATATAAGGGTGTTTTAGTCTCTTTCTTATTTTAGTTGTAGCTCTAGTACATTCGGTTGTGGAAATAGGTACTCCCTGTAAATAAGATATAAGTAGGCCCTCTAAAATTATAACTATCTAGTAATCATCTGACATTTTTTTTTTAATTTAGCAACTACTTTTACTTATATGTAATTCATTTATTGATTTATCATACCTATGGATATGCCTACACGGTACCACCATGTTAGCATATAATTTTATGTCGGAAGGGTGACTTAAAAGAAGCCAAAGCCTAATACCCAAAAACGAATCTAAATAAACTAAAAAAAATTAATTCCTAATTGTTAAATATATTTAGAGTATTATTTTTTATACACGTAAATATGATATTCATTTTATATATTTTACAAAAAATTTTATGTATATGTGAATATAAGAAATATAGGTATTATGTACTCCGAATGCATTTAATAATCTCTTATTTTTATTTAATTCTAACTAAAAATTAGATTTAATTTTATAAAAAATTCTAGAGAGAGTGGCTTTGCCGTCTTTCTAGAAACCTTTTTTTCTTTCCATTTTTTCTCCATTCCTCCCTTTAATCTCTTTGGGTGGTCACTTATGAGTATTTTCATCACTGGCGATACCGCCTGCCCCCACCCCAATTCTTTTTTTTCTAATAACTCCTAGATCAATATCTGTTTGGAATATAATTTCGGCATATATCCCTATATTTATCATTGTTGATAGATTTTAAATGAATAAATCCTTAAATCTATCATTATTGTTAGATTTTGAGCTTTTGTCATGTTTTCTTTCTTTTAATAGAGTTTTTTGTGCTTTTATTATTGAGATATTTTTTCTATTATTTTTAGAAGAGTTCTCTATGAGGTACAACTTTCTTTGAATAGGAGATCTAAATTTGGAGGTGATGAATGGTGATACTGATGGTATCTAGTTGAGGGACACGTGTACAAAGTACTATTCAAGAGCATAAAGAAATAAAAGTGCTTAGGGGTATATCTACGACTGCTTCTGGGTGCTTTTTGGTGAGGTTTAAGGTAGGTTACAACCATTTCCCTACAAAACAACAAAGGGTTAGAGGGCCAAGGGGGTATTCCCACTTGGCACTCCGATGAGTAAATTAGTATAAAGTAAGATAAAGAAAGAAATGAGGCATAGGACAAAAAGAAATTAGAGAAAAGGGTTCAAGGAATGTTTTACCTGGGGTAGTAAATGATAAGAATCTAATTATAAACTAATACGTGGAGGCCTATCTAAGTGGACTATTCTGTTCAGCTAGATCTCTGCTAATAACTAGGGATACCAGGGGTATTTAGATGAATGACATACGGATAGGATGAAAGCAAGGAAATATAGTTGCTTTAGTAACCATATGACTACTTTATGGTATTTTGGTGAGGTATAAGGAGTGCTACGACTACTTCTTGGTGGTTTGAATAAGGCTGAAGAGGGATCCGACTATTTCCCCTACAAGAAAATAGGGGTTAGAGGGCCAAAGGGTTTTCCCCATTTGGCACTCGGATGCTTAAGTTAATAAGTGCTAGAAAGGTAAAGGACACTAAGAATAAATAATAATAGGGATTCAAGAAGAAGAATGCTTTACCTAAGGTCACAAACGCCTATATATACTATGAGAAGGCTAATAATGAATAAATACATAGAGGTCTATGCTAAGTAGGATTGTCTTGTTCAGTTAGATCCTTGCCTGGGATTTAAATATGTCAAATTTGGGGTGATGATGGTTCAAACATTTCTAAAATGGCAATGATAGATAGTTTGTCAGTGAAAGATGAACTGACCTATGCATAAAGGACAAAAATTTTGATTAGTGTTTTAGACAAGTGTTTATGCTATCCCAAGTGGCATGTGTTTGAGGCATAGATATTATTTTATTGCATATGCATTTCAAATTTTTGAAATCACACTATTCAATGTGGTTCCGTTCAGGGAGGACTCTTAGGATGGTTAGTTAGTGTAAAGGGTATCCAATTGGGTCCATCCAAGGTGTTGGTTGTAAGTAGGGATCTCGAGGTATTAATTAAATGTTAGATATTAAAAGAATATATATAGCTCATGTTGTATTTGAAGTATCATACCGTACAGGGTTTTTAAGTGTTTAAGGTATAATATGACTCCTTGTGGGATACGTTACATTGATCTTAGCAGTCGGATAATTTATATTGTATCAAATGCCCAAAGTGAAGATATGTCACCTGATAGGATAATCATGACTTTAGTAGATCTGAAATAACATTGATTGGAAGTCTATTAATAGTGGGCTTTGGTAGGCTAGTTGGGTAATAAGGTACTACTGCATTAATGGTGTGTATTTGACTTAGGACTTAAACTAGATGAGTGTTTGGCCTGGTTTAGGGCTGCGTTCTCGGTATACATATGCTCTAACATATGTCTTATTGAGTTGATTTATTAATAGGGTCCATAGAGATATATAGTTCTTGTAAGTTAGAGTTCCTTTCAAGTGGTAGTAGGCAACTCTTTTTGTCAATTATTTGTGGTACGAATGGTTTAGTTAAGGGGTCATCCACCTGATAGCATTGGGGCACTTTCTCGCATGTTATGAACCCACATGGGGATGTTAGGTGATTAAATGCTTAAGGCAATGGGTTTGCACTGGGTATATTATACCTTTGCATAATATTCGAGCAATGTTAAAGGATATGACTCCTTTAGGAACACCTAGTCGGATAATTTATATGTATTAGAAGGCTATCTGATAGAGTTCCTAAAAAGATTATGAAATCAAAGAGTGGAGAGCGCAATCTGTTTATTGGCCGATGTACATGCTCTGTCAATGTCATTGGATTTTCTAAATTCTTTATATTATTTTTTTTATGAGTGATTAGTTTCATTTATATAAAAATATAATATGTTGATTTGTACTTACCTTTTGTACTCTATTTTTTATTAATGAAATATTTTTTTATTTCTATAAAAAATGAAATTTTATATTTTAAAATATATATAATTTTATAAATAATTTTAATATTATTAAGTTAAAACTCATTACTTGTTCATTAATTAATTATGATTTTTTATTTTATAAAATTAATTAATTATATATGCATATAATAATGCAAAACTAAATTTTGTTTGGCTTTTTATTACGGAAGTGTTACAGTAAACATTGTTTTCAAAGCTTCAGAATAGAAAGGGAACGGGATTTTAGTGAACTAAAAATGAGCTTATTAATAGTCAATACGTTAATGAAAGACAAGAAAACGATAGAAGAGGAACGGGGTTCTTTTCGCTTGATTCCTGTGCTATGAAAGATATTCATATTTTAGGAAAGGACATTAAAGTGGGGTTTCTTTTTTTTCTCTATTTTTTTCCTTTTATTTAGACTTCTTTTCCCTAATTTTTTTATTTACTTTTCTGTGTTTTTACCTTTTTTTTTTTTTCGTTTCCTGCTCCCCATGGGCTTCCCTAAGCTTCTTTTCCTTCCATTTTCAAGCCAAATCTAAGGGATTGGTCTTCCTCTTGTGTCAAGAAGGGACTGTTTGCCACCATTTTAGTGTTGTTTCTAGTTTTCATCCATCTTCAAGCATAATGCGCTAGTTTCTCTGATTCTTTCATTTGGTTTATAAGAGAAACTGTGAAGATGGTTTAAGGCGTAATAGTATCATGAAACAGTGGCGCTGGGGGAGCTTTTATTGTCCATAATCGTCTTTGATGTAGAGTATAAGTTTGGCCATGGAGCAACTTAATTACCAGAACTTTAATGGACAGTTGCGGCAGAATGCAGAGTGCAACAGCACTAGATCCTTTGTTTTTCTGATAGCCTAGTGTTTGTTTCTTCTATGGTCTTTGGTTACTCATTGGGCTTTTGTTGGCCTAGGTTTGTTAGTCTATATGGACTCTGAGTCTCATAATCTGTAATCTAACAGGAGGGAAGTGCTCTCAATAATTTTATTCTATTACTATTTTTTTTTTCTCGATATTATGATAAAGGATATATCCAATAGAGAGTGCATATAATACACATTAAAAATAAAATAAGAAAATATTATTTAAGAAATTATGTCCAATGTAAAAAAAAATTAAATATTTTTATATAAAAATGTGATAATTAATAATAAGAGAAGCAAATAGAAAAAAGAAAAGACATAAAATAATGTGAATGAAAATATTTTCAAAATATTCAGAGTCCTAAAATTAGTCTTAACCATGGCTGAATAACGAAAAAAATATATATATATAGTCGACCCATTTAATTTGATATTAAAATTTAGCTATTATTACTATTATTTTTTTTCAAAAATACCTTTATCTTCAAGCTTCACCTAACAAACAGAAAGACCAAAAAAATCAATTCCTCATTTGTTCGTTCTACAAGAATTTTGGGAAAATCTCATATAGTTTGTATGCCTCTTTATCAAAATAATAATATTAATAATAATATAATGTTCCACACTTATTTCAGATTCTTTGGGATCAAAATCCTTTTCAGGTAATTAAGTATAATGGAACTTTACCAACTTCATGCTCTCTTATTTAATAACCAATAGAAAAAAGGAGCACGTGATATCCAGCTCATCTGTGGAAGAGCACCAGAATTCAGCTTCCGACTTTTGATCATAATTAGGATTGGCTTTAATTTCTATATTATTGTTGAATGGATCCAGACATTCGAGCCAGATTCTAAAGATGCTATTTTGTAAAAGAGGGATATACTTATGAAAACTTTATCTAGATTTATTTAATATATAAATTATTTTATATTTTATATGTAAATTTTATTGTGTATATTATACTTTAAATTTATAATAGATCAAACTTAGAGAAAAAAAAATCCCACAACGATTTATTCTCAATGTAAATTGGGTTGTAAGAGGTGAGAACGAGAGTGACTTTGTAATGGGGATGGACGGTGGTGGTAATTGCAATGTAAGTGTGAAAAAAAAAATGAAGTGAAATTGGGTATTAGAAGAGAGATCGAGCCGCCATGTTTGCAAAATGGTACATGCCTTCTCTCTCTTTATTCTTTATCATCTTTCCTATTTTAAATTTAATTTAGGGCTGAGCTACTTCATTTTCCTTTATTTGTTTTTCAATAATAGATCTGCTTTTATTCTATTATTTTTTCATTTTATAGAGTTTTTATTTTATTTTTCTCCTTTTGTATGGAGTTGATTTCCCAAGTTGTCTCTTCTTTCTTTTTATTGGTATTGTTTTCATATTTTCTATAGTAAGGTCCCTATTGATTTAAAGATGTTGAGATACTTGTTAGATTTATGATTTTCCTAATTAGAGTAGAAGAAATATTTCTCAATAGAGTGAATGATTATTTCGTATATTAAAGTATAATTCTTCCAACTTATATGTTTCTCTATCTTCTCATTTTTTTTCTGATATGGGAATTCTACGCTTGCATATTCCTAACAATCTCCTTCTCAAGTATGAATCTCTTCTACATTGGGCTTACTGGGCCTGCTCCCCCTCGAATAGAAGCCTTTTTCTTAACTCTAGAATTATGACATAACCAAGAACCCAATTACTCCACTAAACTCACCCAAGCACACACCTCTAACGCTCTGTTTGGGTGGGGGTGAGGAAAGAGTAAATAAGGGTGAGGTGAGTTAGTAAATAATAAGAGTAAGTAAAGGTAAGGCTTACCCTCCCTTACCCCTCAAATTTCAATTTTTCTTATACCCCAAATTGGAGTGTAAGCAGGGGAGGTGAGAGCTGAAAATTACTTTATTTTTTATTTTTCTATTGTATCCTTAATTTTTTTATTAAAAATCCAATTATATCCATTAAAAATAAACCTAGTGTACCACTACAAATAAATGTCTTCTCTCTCAAGTGGCCATACATAGTTTCTTTGCTTTCAATTATTTATTTTTAAATAGTTTGCCGTAATTATTATACTTCAATTATTATTATTTTATTTATTTTTTCAATAGTTTGCTTCAATTATTGTGCTTCAATTATTTTTTTTTCTAAATAATCCATTTTTTATTCAATCTTTGTTAGATTTACGCATTATTGTTTTGATCTATTAATTTATGATTTATTTATAGTGGACCATTATTATTTACAAATTTAACATTTATCATAATGAGTTTACCATTTAATAAATTATCTAATAAAAAAGAGTATTTTTGTACTTCTAATAATTTTTTATCCTTCTTTCACATCTTTCCAAACATGAAGAATATACATTACATTTCTTTACCTTTTCATTAATTCACTTCTTTTCAAACATGAGATTTTTTTTATTGTAACCCTCTTCACCCTTCCTTACTCTCCCTTATCCTTCTATTAATTACCCTTTCCTCACCCCATCCAAACAGAGCTTAAGAGTTATGCTAGAGCATCACGTGTATTGAGAGTCTCCACTCCATCAGTCTGCTCTTCTCTGTGAAAGTGCCTTGCTGCTTCATTAGGCCTACCAAGAGCCTCTTAACTCTTCCATCCACCAGTCAAAGCATTATGAAAATTATTGACTACCATTTTCATACTCGTCCTTGCTGAACCATCGGCTCAGATACTACTTGTTAGAGATTCCGAGAGCCCAAAACATCCAGGGAGAATCCTTCTTGATGGTCCTTATGAAAGAACACACTTATAGGTTTGACACTACATCCAACTCAAAACCTTAAGACAATAGGTTTGTGGGTCTTCTCACTTATATGTTTCTCACTCATCCAATCTTTTTCCGATGTGAGAATTTCACACTTATATATTCCCAATAATTTCTATTATAGTGTTATTCTTAAATTAAGTTAGTTTCCTAATTAGATTAAGATTGAGGAGACTAACACTACAAATAGGAATATTGTGAAGAGGTTATTTGGTTTTTGTCCATAGAAAGAGAAGTTTCAACCTAAAGTGGAGAAAGATTATAGAATTAAAGAAGAAAGAATTCTTATTCATTGATAAAGGGGCTATTGTCCATGTAGTTGAACACATTATTTATGGTGCATAATTTAGTTAAAATAATAAATATATTGAGTTATATCTAAAAAAAAAATAAGAGAGACTAACTAATGTATTTACTATGACACTACAAAAAAAATTAATTTTGTAATCAACTATTGTAACCAATTGAAATCAGTTGCTATTAGTAACCAATTTTATGACTGATTTTTTATTCATGTTTTTTAGTAAAATAGTTAATTTTTAAATTATAATTGGTTGCTAAAATCAGTCATTATTAGCAACCGATTTATAATTGGTTCTTAAATAAGTTGCTAATTGATATTAGAAAAATCTTAAATATGCGATTAGCAACCAACTTTAAAATCGATTGTTAACAGCAATCAAATTTGGGAGTCAGTTACTGAATTAAAGAATTATTTTAATTAACTCTAAAATTAACAACCGATTTATAATCTATTACAAAAATCGGTTGCTAAAATTAGTTGTTATTTGCAACCGATTCCTTACTGTTGCTAATAGTAGCTGATTTTTGTAATAAATTATAAATCAGTTACTAAATTTTTCCCCCAAAAATTTCTGCTCAATTATTTTATTTTATTTTTATTCGTAACTAATTAACGAATTGATTGTTAATAACAACCAATTTTTGTAACTGATTAAAATCGATTACTATTAGCAATCAATTTTTTCCTCTAAAAATTTTTCACCAATTATTTTATTTTATTTTTATTCTCAATCAGTTTGTGAATTCATTATTAATAGCAACCAATTTTTCAAATTAATTAAAATTGGTTGCTATTAGCAATCAATTTTGTAACCAATTTTTTTTCTCTAATAAATTTTCACTCAATTTTTTGTTTTCTTTTTTTGATTTACAATAGATTTAGCAAATCAATTGCTAATAGCAGCTGATATTTGAAATAAATTAAAACCAGTTGTTATTGGCAATCGATTTTTTCCCCAAAAAAATTTTTGCCAAAAATTTTTTATTTTGTTATGCACCGATTTGTGAATCGATCAATAATAGCAACTGACTTTTGAAATCGATTTTTTCCCCCAAAAATTCTCACTTTTTTTTTTTGATTTGTGAATCAGTTGTTGTTTGAAATCGGTTGCTACTAGCAACTAATTTTATAATCGATTACAAATCAGTTGCCAAGTTTCTCCTCAAAAGTTTTCGCCTAATTTTTAGAAGAAATTAATAACCGATAATCAGTTGCTAAAATCAATTACTAATACGCTTATATAAACTACTACCCATTTTCTTCCCCCACTACTTATTTTCTTCCCTACTACTCTTTTTTTCCCCCTCTTTCTTCTCTTTTCTCTCATTTTCTTTATCATCTTTTTCATTCTTATATATTTTATTCATCATCTTTTTTTTGACATATTTTATTCATCATCTTTTTCCTTGTCATCTATTTTCTTTATCACTTTTTTCTTCATCTTTTTCTTTCTCACATTCTTTCTTCTTCATTATCTTTTTCTTTCTCATTTGTTTTCCTCATCATCTTTTTCTTTATTATCTTTTTTATTTAGTTTTTTTTTGTGTAAAATAATTTTTTTTAACAAATATATTGTTTGTTAGTAAATTATTTGTAGTTCTATTTTTTAGTAATTTTTTGTTATAATATATATATATATAGAAATATTTTTTTGGTAATTTATCTTATAAATATCTTTTTACATTTAATTTTTTGTTAATATTTTTTATAGTCGTTATTATTAGTAACTTTTTTATAATATTTTTATATTAATTTTTTAGAATTAATTTCTTATTAATAATTTATTATTTTAGTAAATTTTTTAAAAAATTATTTATTTGAATTTTTTATTTATTATTTAGAAATTTAATTTTTTTATAATTTTTTTAAATTAGCAACCAACCTTTCGGTTGATAAATTAATTGTAAATAACAACTAATTTATAAAATGATTACAAAATTATAAAATTAAAGACGTGAAATTTTTTGCAACAGATTATATTTTGGTTGCTAATTAGCAATCGGATTCGATTGCTAAATCGATTGCTACTAGCAATCGATGGTTTTTTATCAGAAGTTTTATTTTTTAAAATTTAATTAATTTAGCAATCCATTTGATTGTATTTTATTTTTTAAAATTTAATTAATTTAGCAACCGATTTGATTGTCAGTTACTATTTATAATCAATTTAGTTTGTTGATTGCTATTTGCAACCAGCCTCATTAAAACTAATTGAATCGGTTGTTAAATCAATTAGCAATCAATTTTAATGGATTAGCAATTGATTCGGTAAGTTGTTATTCTATTTTTTTTTTTGGTAGTTTAAGCACTTTGATATAAATGTTCTCTTAGATGTAATTGGATTGATGAATAATATAATTTTAAACTTATTTATTAATAATGGAAAAATGCATGCCTGTAAAAGTAGTCCTAAGATGGTAAACGTCGAAAATTTTATTGTTAGTATTTGTTTCTTGTGGTTTCAAACTTTCGCAAGTCTCAACAATATCGAAACACTTTTTAGACCCAAGTAGTATTTTCAGATATTTATATTTTTTATACAATTAAATCATAATTTTTTTGGTATCCATAAGAATATTTTATTATTGAATGAAACTTTTCTTTATATAAAACAAACAATACTATAAAAGCTGCATAGAAAATACATATAGGAATGGGATTAAGAAAGAATTTGATTTTTCTCAAATCAGTATATTTGGGAATAATATTGACATAGGAATCGAGGAAAAAATTTTAAACTTTTTTGGATTAGAATTGTAAGAGAGATGTAAAGAGAGAAGAATGAACTTAAAATGATGACTTAAGTTAATGTGTGAGTAGTTTTGATATTTCCTATTAATTGATAATTAATTTAATAGGTTTAATAAGTTAATGGAATAAAATTGTAAAAACTATAATGGAATAAAATTATAAAAACTTTCTCATTAAATTTTTAAAAAAATATAAAAACTGATTAATCAATTTTGATATATAATAATAATAATAATAATAATAATAATAATAATAATAATAATAATAATAATAATAATAATAAACCATTCTTTTAATTCATGCCTCAAGTTGATGGAATTTTGCTAATTAGATACTTCAGATTTAAAACATTTTTAGTGCATGTTTGCAACTGAATTTTAGAGGTTAAAATATGCCTTTTAGAAAAAAATATCATTTTAAATATTGTTAAAAAAAATATTTTGAAAAAAGTTATTTTATTATTTGGATGTTTTTATGATTAGAATATGTCAAATTTATTTTTAAATCAAATTTTAATACTCTTTAAATAACATAATTAAAAAAAATATTTTTCTGAATAATCGTTTTGACAATAATGTTAAATAGACTCTTAATTGCAGTTGTGTTGTCCAATATTTGATGATGAATTCCTTTCAGTCATATACTGTCGAAAAATAATGGTTCAAACTTGACAACTACTTTCTTTTTTAGATTGTCATAACGAAAGAAAAATTTGTCTTTATAAGATAGTGAATTTTAACATAGTGATATCAAAATTATTTTTAAGATCGTAAAATTTTGAATTTAAATCTTATTCGCAGTTAATTACAGTAAAAAATGTACTCATAATTTGTAATGCGAATCATTATTTTTTTTTTAATTACTAGTATTGTTTAATGTGCAATATATGTTTTCTATACCCGTTGTATTTACTTGTGACTTTATTTTTTTATATGCAATTTTTTTAAAAAAGTTCTCATGCTAATTGATTAATAAACCTTAAAACTAATAGAAAATTTCTTTTGGAGCAAGTGTAATAATACAACAAAAATAAAAAAATTAAAGTAAAGATCTAAATTAAAGCTATGTAAACATCTAAAAAAGTACTTTTGTGGATGGTAAAAATTAAAATAAATCGAAGATCAAAATTATAATATGTCTATTGACTAGAAGAGATTAACAATCAAAATTACGTCAGGTTAGCTTATTTAATTCACATTTGACTATGGGTTAAAATTTTTTTAAAATCAAGATATAAAGAAAAAAGCTATAATAGTAAAAATTTTGAAATAAAAATTATTTTTTTAACATTAAGTCTTTCAAGTACATAGAATTATTTATTACTAATAAAATTATTTATGAGTTAGGATATTCATAAATATTTTTTAAATAAGAGTTATAATAATATTAAGATTTTAATATACTAATTATTATTTATTATTACAAATTAAAAAATTATAAAAATAATTTGATCAGTTCATAAATTATCCCGTTAATACTTTTATATTTATTAATTAATTGCTAAAAAATAATACAAAACTATAAGTATAAAGTTCGGTTAATAATTGGATGGATTATTATTATTATTATCATTATTATTATTATTATATTTAATAAATTGAAATATTTAAAACAAAGAAGTATATATTTGCTATATATTGATGAAAATTTAAATTATATAAGTTAAAAATACATTGCTATAATTACATACTATATATTAATTTTATTCTTTAATATAACTTTAAATACTTATATAGTTGAATAATTAGATAATATTATAAAACTTTTTTAAATAGATAAAAATTTAAAATGAATGAGCATTTAAATTTAATTTCATAATATTTGATGCATGCATTTTAGATCATTATTTAGGTGTAATTTTTGCACATAATTTACCCTTGTTCATAGCTATTATTATAGATATTAGCATATATTTAGTCAATTTTATAATTTTCACACTTCTTAGTCTAATTTTTGGAATTTACTTGTTTTGTAGGTTAAATTTGGAGAAATTTGGTGTGTTTTGATCAGAGTAGCCATTTGGAAGAGATTAGAATTGAATTGCAAAAATTTTTGAAGTTGAGTAAAAAAAATGGCCGAGAGCGACACAACCTGCAGCACAACCGATTTAGCTTATGTCGCAGGTTGTGTCGAATCATCAGATATTCAGGCAGATTGTTGCACAACCTGCAGCACAACCGAATTAGCTTATGTAGCAGGTTGTGTCGAATCGTCAGATATTCAGGCCGAGAGCTACACAACCGATCCAGCTTATGTCGTTTTTACTGGAAATGGCTGACGTGGCATTTGCGTTACTTTGACTTTTTACCTCACTTTCTCTGGAACCTTCCCCCTTTTTACCCATTCTAGGGCAGACCCCTAACCCATATAAAGTCTCCTTTATCATTTTCTTTCCAATAAAGAGGAAGGGACGCATTTTTGGCAAGAAAAGAAAGAGAGAAAGAGGGAGCACGTGAAGGGAGCAGCAGCAGCAACAGGGAGCTTATTCTGCACTCATCCAGCAGCAGCTTCTGCTGCAATTTTCTGGGTTTTTCTATTCCTTAACTTAGATTTCCATTATTTCTTCATTTATACATTTGGGTTTGTATTGAAACTATGATTAGTGAGTAGTTGTTTGAGATTCTAGAGATGGGTTTGTAAATATTGTTTTGGATTGTGGTTTTGAACTGATTTAGCCATTCAAATGAAGATTGTTACATTTTGATTTATTGCTTGTGAGCTTGTTGCCTTGCTTGATGAATGGGCCCTCATTAAGTTAAGTTTTAATCCTTAATAGATGGACTGAAAAGTGAATATTTGGGATAGATAATCTTGCAATAAACTTAGTTTTCTTGGTGTTAGAGATAAGCTAAGAGAATTAAGGGGACTTTCCAAAATCAATTAGAGCTTTAATTGGGTTTTTGTTAGGTTTGAAATACCGTGAAAACAGGGTTTGATTTAATGAAAACCAACTTTGAAATGCTTGAAAAAGGTTTCAAAAATTTAAGAATTGATTTCCCTCAAAATTGCAATTCTCATGTGTTTGGCTAAATTAGGGATAAACCACATGCAAACAATATTGAAAATCCAATCTCTAGAATCACTTTAATTTTTATTGAATTTAGATTTAATTCCTCTCAATTTTATAAATAGAAATTTCAATTTAAATCTTGGTAATCTAGTTTAATTAATTTTAGTTAATTGTTTGATTTAGTTTTAATTCCTCAAATACCAATTTTAATTCCAAATTTCATTTTACATCTTTAATTTTTGTCATTCTAATTAGCTTATACTTTTATTTCCAATTTAAGCACAATTCCCTGTGAGATCGATATCATTTTTAAAACTATACTACTGTGACCCGTGCACTTGCGGATTACACTACACGTACCAAGTTTTTGGCGCCGTTGCCGGGGAATTGTTTGTTTTTAAGTTGGATTTTAATTGTTTTAAGCTAATTAGAATTTTTATTTTCTTTTATTTTCACTACTACTCCTTGTGTTTTTCAGGTACTTTAATTGTTTATGAGATGATCGAAAAGCACAAGTGATACCGAATTGTTGTTCAATCCTGAAATTGAAAAATTCTGTCGAGCCAACAAAAAGGAACACAAGAGAAGAAAGGAAGCAGAAAAAGAAGAACAACAAAGATTTGAGCAAGAGGAGACAATTGAAAATATGGAGAATCAAAATAGAGCTATTGGTGGAGACAATAGAGGAAATGAGCAAAATAGGCAAAATGAAGTGGTTAATCAAAATGACCCTCAGAGAAGATCCATGTTAGATTATGCTTTTCCTAGATGTGCAGATGTGAGAGATAACAGACCTATTATTGGAGCTAATCAATTTGAGTTGAAGACTGGTCTCATTCAAATGGTTCAGAATTCACAATTTGGAGGTAGTCCACTTGAAAATCCTCATTCTCATTTGAAGAAATTTTTGATGATATGTGGTACACAAAGACAACCTGGAGTTTCAGATGAAGTGATTCGACTCACCTTATTTCCATTCTCTCTTCGGGATTCAGCATTGGAGTGGTATGACTCACTTCCACAAGCTATTATAGCTACTTGGGAGCAGCTATCTCAAGCTTTTCTATCTCAATTTTTCCCACCTGGGAAGACCACTCATTTGAGGAATTTGATGGTAGCTTTTAAGCCAAGAGATGATGAAACTTTGTATGAGTCTTGGATGAGATTTAAGGAGCTTGAAAGGCAATGTCCTCATCATGAAATACCCAAATGGATGATTGTTCAGAATTTCTACACCAGAGTTACTCCAGCCATAAGAAACACAATTGATTCACAAGTAGGAGGAGATTTCATGAGAATGACAAGTGAAGAATGCTATGATCTATTAGAGAAGATTGCTTGTAATACCCATTTGTGGGGAAATCCTAGAGCACTTAAGCCAAAGAAGGCTGGGATTTATGAACTTGACTCAGTTAGCTACATGAATGCGAGATTTGATCAGTTGACTCAGCTTCTTAGTGATTTTTGCACAAAGGCAACAAACTCAACTCCTACAACTATGCAACAAGTTGCCTTCACAGATGGAACCCAAAGTTGTGGAGTTGATTACTCTTCTTATGGTGATGATTATTTGCAAGAACAAGCTGCTTATGCAGGAGGTTATCAACAGAAACCTATGGGAAATGCTTACTCTAATGTGAACAACTCAACATGGAGACCACAAGCAAATTTTGCTCAACAAGGTCAAAGCTCAAATTATGCTCATAATCAGCAGTATGTGCAGCAGAATAGGCCTCAATTTCAGCCCACAAGGCAACCACAACCTGGATATTAAGCAAGAGCACAACAATCCCTTCCACCTCATGAACCGAAGCCAACCTTGGAAAGCATGATGGAGAAATTTTTTGCTGAACAAAGCAAGATGAATAGCAAATTGGAGGAAGAAATGCAACACATGAGACAAACCATGGATCAATTACAAGTCCACAATCGTATGTTGGAGACTCAATTGTCTCAACAAGTAAGCTCATCAGGAAGCAACTCCTATGGGAAATTACCTAGCCAACCACAAAACCCTCATGAACAATGTAAGGTTGTAACCTTGAGAAGTGGTAAGAAAGTTGGTCAAGAGAGTGAAAACAAGAGAGAAGAAAAAGAGAGCATAAAAGAAGAAAATTCAGTTGAGAGCAAGAAAAATGAAAAAGAAGAAGAAAGCAAAAGTGAGCAAGATAAGGGAGAGAAACCATACATCCCACCTGAACCTTACAAGCCCACCCTTCCCTACCCTCAAAGATTCATCAAGCATAAGTTAGACAAACAATTTGGCAAATTCCTTGAAGTGCTAAAGAAGTTGTATATCAATGTGCCATTCACTAAAGCACTATCCCAAATGCCAAGTTATGCCAAGTTTTTGAAGGAGATTCTTTCCAACAAGAGAAGGCTAGAAGATTATGACACCATCAACTTGGGAGAGCAATGCAGTGCTATAATTCAGAAGAAGTTACCTCCCAAACTCAAAGATCCGGGTGTGTTTTCCATTCCTTGTCATATTGGTGATAATTGTGTGGCAAATGCCTTATGTGACCTTGGAGCTAGTGTCAGCCTAATGCCTCTTTCAATATATGAGAAGTTGAATATGGGAGAGTTGAAGCCCACAAACATGTATCTTTCATTGGCTGACCGTTCAATTAAGTATCCAGAAGGCATTCTTGAAAATGTGCCTATCAAGGTTGGGAAATTCTACATTCCAGTGGACTTTGTCATTCTAGATATGGAAGAAGACACAAAAGTTCCTATCTTATTGGGAAGACCCTTTTTGGCAACAGCTGGTGCATTAATTGATGTAAAGGGTGAGAAATTGACACTTAGAGTGGGAGATGATCAAATGATATTCAACATCAATCCAGCCATGAAAAGAAAACATGAAGAAGTTGAGTCTTGTTTGTGGGTAGACATTATTGATGAGATTGTTCAAGAGCATTTCAGAAAAAGCTATCCACAAGACCCACTTGAAAATTGCTTAGTCCATGGTGGGAGCATTGATGATGATAATCACAACATAGCTGCTTTTGCACAACACTTGGAGAGCGCTCCACCACATCCTGAAGCCACAAATTTTCAGCTTGAAGAAGTGCAAAATTTGGAGATCAAACCACCATCATTAAAGGTAGAGGATGCCCCATAGGTAGATCTTAAACCTCTTCCTTCCAACCTCAGGTATGCTTTTCTTGGACCCAATGGAACATATCCTGTTATAATTAATGCATCATTGACTGATATTGAGAATGAAAAATTGTTGAGAGTTTTGAGAGAATATAGAAGAGTTTTGGGTTATGCAATTGATGATATAAAGGGAATTAGCCCAACAGTTTGTATGCATAGGATTTTCCTAGAGCCAAATAGTAAACCTTCCATTGAACACCAAAGAAGATTGAATCCTACAATGAAGGATGTTGTGAAAAAGGAAATCCTAAAATTACTAGCTGCTGGAATTATTTACCCCATTTCTGACAGTGAGTGGGTTAGTCCTGTGCATGTTGTACCAAAAAAAAGTGGGGTGACAGTTGTTAAAAATGAGAATAATGAATTGATACCCACTAGAATCAATTACAGTTGGAGAATGTGCATAGACTATAGGAAGTTGAACAATGCTACAAGAAAAGACCATTTTCCCCTTCCTTTTATGGATCAAATGTTAGAGAGATTAGCCAAGCATTCATTCTTTTGTTACTTAGATGGATATTCTGGTTTCTTTCAAATTCCAATCCATCCTGATGACCAAGAAAAAACTACCTTTACCTGTCCCTATGGCACCTTTGCCTATCGAAGGATGCCATTCGGATTGTGTAATGCGCCTGGAACATTTCAAAGGTGCATGATGGCCATTTTTTCTGATTTTATTGAAGAAATTATGGAGGTCTTCATGGATGACTTTTCAGTATATGGCACTAATTTTGATTCATGCTTGACTAATTTGTCTAAAATCCTGCAGAGATGTGTTGATAATGATCTGGTGTTGAATTGGGAGAAATGCCACTTTATGGTCCAAGAGGGGATCGTTTTAGGGCATTTGATCTCAAATAGGGGAATTGAAGTGGATAGAGCTAAAATAGAAATTATTGAAAAAATGCCCCCTCCAACCACTGTCAAAGGAGTGCAGAGTTTTCTTGGACATGCCGGGTTTTACCGGCGATTTATTCAGGATTTTTCTAAACTTGCTAAACCCTTAATAAATCTTTTGAATCATGATGTTAAATTTGATTTTAATCAAGATTGTATGGTTGCTTTTTGCAGGTTAAAGACGGCATTAACAACAGCTCCTATCATGCAACCCCCGGATTGGACTTTGCCATTCGAAATCATGTGTGATGCAAGCGAGTTTGTTGTTGGAGCTGTCCTTGGCCAGCGAAAAGATAGAAAACCTTATGCCATTTACTATGCAAGCCGAACCCTTGATGAAGCTCAAGTTAATTATGCTACAACTGAAAAGGAGTTCCTTGCGGTAGTATTTGCACTCAATAAATTTCGTTCTTATTTGGTCAACTCAAAGGTAATAGTTTTCACTGATCATGCAGCAATAAGGTATTTAATGAGCAAGAAAGAAGCTAAATCTAGGTTGATTAGATGGATTTTGTTACTTCAAGAATTTGATTTGGAAATAAGAGATAAAAAAGGTGTTGAGAATGTGGTGGCTGATCACCTTTCTAGGATAAAAACTGAAAATAAAGATGATGATATTGTGCCAATTGACGAATTTTTCATGAATGAGCAGTTGTATGTGTTGAAATCTTCACTTCCATGGTTTGCTGATATTGTGAATTTCTTGTCTTGTGGTGTCTTACCACCTGATTTATCTTGGCAGCAAAAGAAAAGATTCTTGCATGATGTTAAATTTTATTCTTGGGAAGAACCTCTTTTGTTTAGGAGATGTAATGATGGAATAATTAGGAGATGTATACCAGAGGAAGAAATAAATGATGTTATTTACCATTGTCATTCCTCCGAATATGGTGGTCATTTTAGTGTCTCAAAAACTGTTGAAAAAATCTTGACATCAGGTTTCTATTGGCCTAATATGTTTAAACATGTGAGAGACTTTGTAAGCAAGTGTGATAGGTGCCAAAGGGTAGGCAACATTTCCAAGAGAGATGAGATGCCCCAACAGTCCATATTAGAAGTTGAATTGTTTGATGTGTGGGGAATTGATTTCATGGGGCCATTTCCATCTTCTTATGGGAATAAATATATCTTGGTAGGGGTGGACTATGTATCTAAATGGGTAGAAGCTATTGCTACACCTACCAATGATGCAAAAGTTGTGGTGAAATTTCTGAAAAAATTTGTTTTAACTAGATTTGGTGCCCCACGTGCCATAATCAGTGATGATGGTAGCCATTTTTGCAACCACCAATTTGAAAAATTGATGAGAAAGTATGGGGTAAAGCATAGGATTGCCACACCATATCACCCTCAAACAAATGGCCAAGTAGAAATCACAAATAGAGAAATCAAGCAAATCTTGGAGAAAACTGTCAATAAGTCCAGAAAAGATTGGTCCCTTAAATTAGATGACACTCTTTGGGCATATAGAACAGCATTTAAAAGCCCCATAGGAACTACACCTTATAGGTTAGTTTTTGGGAAATCATGCCATTTGCCCGTAGAGTTAGAACATAAAGCTTATTGGGCCATTAGAGCAATCAATTTTGATTTACAAGCTGCTGGACATAAAAGACTTTTGCAACTTGATGAGTTAGAAGAATTGAGACTTGATGCTTATGAAAATGCTAGGATCTATAAAGAAAGAACAAAAAAATGGCATGATAAGCATATCAAGAAAAAGGACTTTAAAGAAGGAGATTTGGTTCTCTTATTCAATTCAAGGTTAAAATTTTTTCCAGGAAAATTAAAATCAAGGTGGTCAGGTCCATTCAAAATTGTGAAAGTTTTACCTCATGGTGCTGTGGAAATTTTTGGTGAAAAATATGGTAATTTCAAGGTAAATGGACAAAGGTTAAGGCACTATTCAGTTGGTGAGCCAATTGAGAAGATAACAACTTGCTATCTCTCTCATTCTCCATAAAATCTTGAGTGAGTATAGTCAAGCTAAAGACCTAAACTTAGCATTTTTGGACATAACCCACAATTTTTCATTGATTCTTTATTTCTTTCATATATATATTTGTTTTAAGTTTTTCTATACTCCTTATTCAGAGTTTGACATTGTTCTAATTTTCTTGTGTAGATGGGATGCAATGCATTGCAAGCAAATGAGCATAAAAAAAAAAAAAATTATTTTAGTTTTAGCTTTAAATTTTAGCTTTAAATTTTAGCTTTAAATTCTAGTTTTAAATTTGTTCACTTACCATTTTCATCTTTCTTTTGTTGAGTATTTGCTGGTGATTCTTGCTGGATTCATTGCCCTTTTTGTTAATTTTAAGAGAAAATTTTTCCAAACCTTATCATCTTGGTTTAAATTATTTGAATATGGATGTGTGAATTGGTGCTTTGAAAAATTATTTTTTATGAGTGTTTGATGAACATAACAAGTTGAACTATTAGAATTCATGTTATGAAGGTTTAATTATTTGAAATCTAATTTGTTTTACTTTTTTAGGCACTCTCTAAATCTATCAAATTTGGGCAGCAGATTGCACAACCTACAACATAACCGGGTTCGCTTGTGTCGTCGCTTGTGTTCGCTGGGCACAATTTTGGGCAGATTGTTGCACAACCTGCGACATAACCGGGTTCGCTTGTGTCGTCGCTTGTGTTCGCTGGGCACAATTTTGGGCAGATTGTTACACAACCTGCGACATAACCGGTTTACTTGTGTCGTCGCTTATGTTCGCTGGGCACATTTTTGGGCAGATTGTTACACAACCTGCAACACAACCCCCTATCCTTATGTTCTAACTTGTGTCGCCTGTTTGTTTTGCAGGATAAGAACTCACTTCACCAGAATGGGCCAGCAGCTACCCCAAGCCCAAGCCTAAAAGCCCACTAACCCATTTTTATGTAAAAAAAAAAAAAAAAACATTTCATGTCTTTACTTTAGTTGCTTAATTAATTAGTTTTTTTTTAGTAACTTGTTTAGTTAATATTTTGCTTGTGTTGTTTTTCTTTTACTTGAAACATTTACTTATTCAGTTTATTTTTTTATTTTTAGTTGCTCATACGAACATTTTTTTGAATCTTTAGTACTTTGCTCACTTGCTTTGATTTGCTATTTCGGATTTACACTTTATGATTATATTTTTGAGCTTAACTTCCCTATTCCAAATTTTTGAATTTAATTGATTTAATGGATTCCATTGCACTGTTTCTTTTGCAATGAGTGCAGCAGCTGTCCAAATTTTACTTAATTAAATTGGCTGCACTTCAATGAGGTAACAATTCTCATCTCAGCTTGTGTCACTTTCAACACAAGTTGTGCTATTGTAACACCCCAAAGTTCGGTAGTGCGTTCTACTGTACCGGTGACCAGTGTTGTCCGGACAGCTAGGATGCTTAGAACTACACTTCAATATGAGTGAGGAGACATAAAATAATGAAATACAAGAAAAGAAAGTACAAGAAAAACAAAGGAAAAATAATAGCAAAGAAATGTCACCAAGTTAAGCGAGCCGGAAACCTAGCGATGGGTGACCGCACCGGGAAGTCACGGCGTGGACCGTTGACTAGCTCTCGGATCGCGGAACCCTGGAAAACATTTTTAGGACATAAATAGACCCTTATTGAAGTATAAATCTCATTAGAAAGATTAAAGAAAAATTAAATAATTAGTACAAAGTAAAGTGAGAAATCGAAAAACAGACAAAATACGGTTTTACCGAAAAATCGGGAATGCAACCCGAACAGGGGCATTATGGTCATTTGACATCCCGAAGTATCTTTTGACCTAAATGTCCATTAAAAATAAATAGTATTACACTTAGAAAATAAAATAAAAAATTAAATTGGTGGTACCTAAAATAAATAGTGAAAATAATGGGTTAAATGTGGAATAAATGGGAATTTGGCTTATTATATTGTTAAATGGGTGAGTGGTCCACTAATGAATAAATTAAACATGTAATGGGGCAGGTGTAAGTCAAAAATGCCATCTGAAATTCCATCTCCCTCAAATCCTCTCAAATGGCCGAATTGAAGAACCCTTGAAATCTCCATGAACGTTTTCTTTGAGCTTTATTTCCTCCCTCCATTTCAACTCCATTCACTTAGGTTCTTTCATGAAAAATGGTCTACACACCACAAGGAAGATATTGATACCAATTTTGAGAAGTTTGGTGAAGGTTTAGCAATTTACAATTAAAGGTAAGTTTGCATTTTTGAGAAGTTCTTTGTTAAAGTTTATGTTTATGTTATGGGTGTTAGTTTGGTGGAGGAAAATTTTGAGTTTGAAGGGTTATTATTGTTTCCATTTTGGACAGCCATGGGGTCACGTTTTTGATGATTTAATATGCATATAATTGATGAGAAATAATGTTGATCATGGTGATTTAGTAACCTAGTGATTTACTTCATGTTTATATGGTGATTTATGCACTTGGATGGGAAATTGTATATTGGTACGGCAATGGGATGTTGAAGAATGATTTGTGGCAGCTTGTGGACACTTGAGTAATGGTGTATATTGAAGGAAGTGTGGGCAGAATATTGACCTAGAAGGATTGATGATATGTATGTAAATTAATGTTGTAAAGTGTATGTAAAGTTTATAATGTTTAGGTGTGTTTGTAATGGTACTTAGAAATTGTAATTGTGAATGATATTTGGTGTGTTAAGGGTGATTGGAATCTGCCCAAAATAATGTTAATGTAATGTAGAAAATGTTTTTGGTAATGTGCCAAAACAGTTTGGTAGGTAAGTAAACAAATGGCAAAGATAAGTGTGTGTTTGAAGTTGGGGTGTGAAATGCATATTGAGGGCAGTGTACATTTTAGCCTATAACCTTAAATGTGTAACCTCAATTGGTATGAGACCAATTTGAGGTGAAACTAGGCACAAAATGTGCTAACTTTCATTGAGAAACCATACCAAAATTCTGCTTGCAAGGTGACCTAAGAAAATGACCAATTCGGATTAGGTGCAATTAGGACCTGAAAAATGACCAATTGGGCAGCAGTAAGTGTTTAGGCCATAACTCACTCAAACCAGGTCCAATGGACCTGAAATTTTGACCAAGAATAGTTAAGACCCATACCTACAAGTCTTATGAAGACACCAAAGCCCATAAATGACCATAAGCAAGTCAAACAACTTGCACAAGTTCGGGTCCAAAAACTGGCCGAACCAGAGTTGACCAAAAATTGACCTAAAATGGTACCATTTGACCAGCAATAGTATAATGACCATAACTCGGTCTACTTAACTCGGATTGACCTGAAATTTTGCACCGCGTGCAATAAGACCTAGATCTACAAGTTTGTAGTTTCGACCGAGACCCGAAAACCGAGGGAACTAGATCGTCCGGTTAGGTCAAACTAGTGTCCCGGAATCCAGCAATTTGCATTAAAATGCACTAAGCAAGGAAATGACTTTGGTAAAACATACCAAACCTAAAACCTTATCGAATGTGACATATTAACGATACTAAAACCTAATGTACCTAAAACGCAACGAGGGTCAGTATATTAGGTGATTAAGTGAAAAATTGAGTCCAGTGCATTATTTACCAAACATTATCGTTAGAGACAATTTAATTTAGTACTGAAACACTTCAAATTGTGTTTCTCAGTTACTAAAGACTCAGGAAAAGAGAAGGAAACACTGAGTCCAGACCAGGGAGACAGTCATCAGAGGTTTGTGCACAACAACTATTTCTTTTGAATTTTTCAATTGAAATAAATATTGAATATTTGTATATTATTGTTTTAAATTGTGTTTGTGCACAACGAATATTTCTTTTGAATTTTCAATTGAAATAAATATTGACTATTTATACATTATTGTTTTAAATTATGGAAATGTCTTTGAATGGGTATTTATTGCTTGAAAAGCATGGTAAATGATTTGAAACTGTGAGAAATCGTTTGAATGATATTGATGGATACTTATTGCTTAAAAGCATTGTAAATGGTTTGAAATTGTGGGAAAATTAGTTTAGTGTGATTTGTGAAAATCGAAGTTAATTATGAATTGTGTTGCCATTTTGTGAATGAAATTATGACTTTGGAAATTTATTGGATTCTCACGAATCATTTGAATAAAATGTTTGGAATTGATTTTGTGTTCACACTTAGCATGACAGTATCGTATCATTCCTTCTCCAATTATGGGGTTGTGATCGTTTATTTCCTTCTCCATTTATGGAGTCGTGATCGTTTATTTTTCTCCCTCTCTGGTTTACCAGTTGAGGTGATCGGATGAGTACTCATTATATAGCTAGCTCCCCTTCCTCATTGATTTCGATTAGTGAGGTTGTGATTGCTTTGTCGTGGTGTACAACACGGCATTGATCGGAAATTTGTGTCATGGCTTAAGTTGTGAATGAATTGGCAACACTGTATTCTTAAATTATTCGACTAAATTGCATTATTATGTATTGTGAGATTGTGAAATTGATTTAAACTCTCATTGACATATACTGTCTTTTGAATTCAAACATGATCTGACTTATGGAAAATTATTGTGATATTGACAAATAGAGTTTAAATTCTTGTTGACATTTATTGTCTTGAATTTAACTATGATTTTAAGTATCCACTATTTACATGACTTATGAATTGTGATTTGAAATTGTATTTGGTTAATGTTGTGCACCATCGAGACATTGTCTCATGATAGCTTTTATTGCATCGCAGTAGAGACAGACAGGGCAGCAGACTAGGCTGCATATACCTCCAGCGAGAGATTTTTCGGGTATAATGAGTATACCAATATTTTGCATTTTGTACTGTAATGTATGACACTGTATGTACATATTGTTTTGGTTTTGAGCAGTTGTAAATTAAATGGTACCTTGAAGTTGTAAAAAAATTATGAGTTGTTTTGGATTGTAAAAGCTGTATTATATTTCTTTATCTCAGACTTTGAAAAATTTCTATGGAATTGAGTTGATAAATTGTTGTGTTGAGAAATGTATTGAAGTTGAGATTTGGAAAATTATAGAAGTGCTTTTTACAGGTTTTCTGAAGAACTGTTTTGTCCAAAATACAGATGGCACTCTGCCAAAATTTTTACAGAAATTCCAAATAAACCAAATGAGTTAGTTATTTCACTTCAGTTCACCAAAGCCTTTAACACCTGTAAATAGTGCTCACCACTGTAAAAGAAGTAAGAAAAGTTTTTAAAATCCCTTGTAGTGTATTTAATGGGTTATCAGTAGACGGAGTTGGTAATTCATTAGGTATACTACGGGATCATGTCATGCCTTACAGAGGGGTAGGGTGTGACAGCTATCGCTTATGCAACAGGGTAATAATTCTTTATGCACATATTAGCCACCCATTTTCTGCACATATAGCCAAATTATCCCATTCCTTGCACTCTTTTAACATTGAGGACAATGTTCATTCTGAGTATGGGGGAGAGGGTAAATTTTTTGCAAAATTATTTTTCCTTTTTTACTTGCATATAGTGACATACTCATTCATTACTTCATACTTGTACATATTCACATACATACACTTGCATATAGCTTCATACATTTAGTTATGCATACTTAGTTACATATAGGTTGACTATACATTTACACTCATGCATTTCATTTATTCATTTAAAATTTTTGAATTTTTAAACCAGTCTTTGAATTCCATAAGTTGCTTATTCAAGCAATCCAACTTGCCTGTAGATGGTTAGTGGAATGAAAGTTCCAGCTGGGTACAAAGTCTTAAGCATTATTGTTTCTCTTACTTAATAGCTGAAAATTAATATATCTATCTAGGTATGCAGATTCTGATTAGTTATTTTGAGTTTTGAGTGTCTGGATAAGTCTTTAAGGAAGAAAATAGTCATTGTCGTCTCACCATTCCTAGAACAAGCATCTTAGATCTTTCAAAGCGAAATTTTTAACTTGCATTTGATAAGAATATGATTTAGGCATTCTTTCATATTTTAAACCTCACATTTAGCCTTAACCTACCTTAATTTCATTTCAACCCTTGCAAACCCCCCTTGAACCTTAATTCCCTAATTTCTTTGGAACCCAAATCTTCTACCTAGCCATTAAACCTAAACACTACCACCTATTATGAGAATAATATTTTAGCAATTAAGTGCATAATAAAATAAAATAAATAATGATATATAAAAAAAAAACATGGAGGATTGAAACATCTTGAAAAGTGCTAGAGTAATTGTGAAAAGTTGATAAAAAAAAAAAGAGGTCACCAAAATAACCCAAAGGTAATTTTGGGTGTGACATGAAATAGGGACAAGTACACAATAAAATATAAAAATAAAATAAAATAAAAAAAATACATTATAAAAGTAGTCCCTTTATTGTGATAGCACTTGAGATTCGTTGTGAATTTCTTTCCTTTTGATAAAAAAAAAAGGATGCACTTTGAGTTTCATGATTAATATTATTCTCATATTTTGTTTTCCTTATTCCCTTTTCTTTGTTAACCACAATTTTACCCTATTTGACCCCATTACAATCCTTAAAAAGACCTAATGATTCTTTGAAAAATGCTTGTTACATTAGTAGAGTTAGATCTTTTATGCTTGCATATGGGTTTGGCAATATAATCTTCCATACATTACTCACCATCTATTTGAGACTCATTGGCTATCTATTTCATTTAGGTTTGTTTTGGCACAATTGACTCTTGTAGCTGGTTGGTATTTGTTGCTTGGGTTGATTGGTTAATTCTTAGCTATTTTGTAATTGTTGAGAGTGATTGCTTCATTCTTTGTGCTTCGCTGGTGGGAACTTGGAATGTTGGTGGCTAGGGGTAAGTTGGTGGTTTGGATTAGTGATTTTTGTGTTTTCAAAGACTGATTCTATTCCCTTCCAAATGAGTTTTAATGAAATTTTGCTTGGGGACAAGCAAGAGTTTGAGTATGGGGGAATTTGATGCATGCATTTTAGATTATCATTTAGGTGTAATTTTTGCACATAATTTACCCTTGTTCATAGCTATTATTATAGATATTAGCATATATTTAGTCAATTTTATAATTTTCACACTTCTTAGTCTAATTTTTGGAATTTACTTATTTTGTAGGTTAAATTTGGAGAAATTTGGTGTATTTTGATCAGAGTAGCCATTTGGAAGAGATTAGAATTGAATTGCAAAAATTTTTGAAGTTGAGTAAAAAAATGGCCGAGAGCGACACAACCTGCAGCACAACCGATTTAGCTTATGTCGCAGGTTGTGTCGAATCATCAGATATTCAGGCAGATTGTTGCACAACCTGCAGCACAACCGAATTAGCTTATGTCACAGGTTGTGTCGAATCGTCAGATATTCAGGCCAAGAGCTACACAACCCGCGACACAACCGATCCAGCTTATGTCGTTTTTACGGAAATGGCTGACGTGGCATTTGCGTTACTCTGACTTTTTACCTCACTTTCTCTGGAACCTTCCCCCTTTTTACCTATTCTAGGGCAGACCCCTAACCCATATAAAGTCTCCTTTATCATTTTCTTTCCAATAAAGAGGAAGGGAGGCATTTTTGGCAAGAAAAGAAAGAGAGAAAGAGGGAGCACGTGAAGGGAGCAGCAGCAGCAGCAGGGAGCTCATTCTGCACTCATCCAGCAGCAGCTTCTGCTGCAATTTTCTGGGTTTTTCTATTCCTTAACTTAGATTTCCATTATTTCTTCATTTATACATTTGGATTTGTATTGAAACTATGATTAGTGAGTAGTTGTTTGAGATTCTAGAGATGGGTTTGTAAATATTGTTTTGGATTGTGGTTTTGAACTGATTTAGCCATTCAAATGAAGATTGTTACATTTTGATTTATTGCTTGTGAGCTTGTTGCCTTGCTTGATGAATGGGCCCTCATTAAGTTAAGTTTTAATCCTTAATAGATGGACTGAAAAGTGAATATTTGGGATAGATAATCTTGCAATAAACTTAGTTTTCTTGGTGTTAGAGATAAGCTAAGAGAATTAAGGGGACTTGCCAAAATCAATTAGAGCTTTAATTGGGTTTTTGTTAGGTTTGAAATACCGTGAAAACAGGGTTTGATTTAATAAAAACCAACTTTGAAATGCTTGAAAAAGGTTTCAAAAATTTAAGAATTGATTTCCCTCAAAATTGCAATTCTCATGTGTTTGGCTAAATTAGGGATAAACCACATGCAAACAATATTGAAAATCCAATCTCTAGAATCACTTTAATTTTTATTGAATTTAGATTTAATTCCTCTCAATTTTATAAATAGAAATTTCAATTTAAATCTTGGTAATCTAGTTTAATTAATTTTAGTTAATTGTTTGATTTAGTTTTAATTCCTCAAATACCAATTTTAATTCCAAATTTCATTTTACATCTTTAATTTTTGTCATTCTAATTAGCTTATACTTTTATTTCCAATTTAAGCACAATTCCCTGTGGGATCGATATCATTTTTAAAACTATACTACTGTGACCCGTGCACTTGCAGATTACACTACACGTACCAATATTTTCAACGATTGGTCATCCAAATAAAGTCTAAATGATTTTTATGAATAGTATTTTTATTTTTAATACAATTATAATTTAGAATATTCTAATGATACCAAAAATTAAAATTTATTTGAAAATAGTACTAATTAATAAAAGAAAAAAAAGCTATAAACACTTTTTCAATTTTAAATATGTCGCTACCCAATTTATAGATCGGACCGACACTAGGACTTGGGTCAACATAAGGCCCCCAAAACCCATAGTAAGCCCAACTATCTTCTAACCCAATCATAAAGCCCATAGTTGGGCCCAATTTCAAGAAATCAACTGGACAGAGTCTGGCCATAATATGGACTATCCAACGAGGAGCTATTAACTCACCCGACTTGTAATATCAGTAAAACACATTTGGGGAGCTCAGCTCACCCATACAATCATCCACAAATTTAAATAAAATCAAGTGGAAGCTTAGCTCCCTCATCCAAACCATATGTCAATCCCATTCAACCATAGATGCATCATATGAAGTTTACAATTTCCAAAATACATAATCTTTACAATCCCAAATCAAATTAAATATTTTCTAACACATGCGGAGTTCTAGATTTTAACTGACAATATAAATTACAAGAATAGGCATAAAAGGACCTGTGAGGAAAATAACAGATCAATTACATGTAAAGCTCTCCTGTAACCTGAGAAAAATGAATGAACAGGAGTGAGCATTCAACTCATTGAGTAGTATATTGATTTTAAGTACAATTTCTATAACTATCTAACACTAATGCATCCCTATGGATGAAATGCAACATAGATCAACAAATTTATCCGATTCAAACAATATTCGTACAAAGAATAATTTGGAGTACTCACACACTCGTGTGTCACATTAATGAATATACATATAGAAGAGCTGATCCCCTATACAACTCTCTTAATCCAACATCTGCCAGCGAGATTAACTCGAGCCGGACCTTCTCTTATAATCCAAATGCGGGGGTCAGTGACATTAACTCAAAGTCGTACTCACCCCGTCTTATCACAAAAAAGACTAGGCCCCAAGCGAGACTAGCTCAAGCCGATCTGCCCGTCCTATCCATATCCATCACACCACACACACACAAACACACACACACACACACACACACACACACACACACACACACACACACACACACACACACAGAGCTCCAAATCATCCTAAGGTGACATCCACATCCATTATACAAACAAGAAAATGCAATATAGATCGTGCCTAGCAATTAGCTAGATACATATATTTATATGTGATGCATGAGCATACCTTGAATATGTAATAATAATATTAAAATTATAAATAAAATCAATATCTACTCACTGCTTCTCCAAAAGCTACTGTGATGGCTGAGTAGAAGAGGACAATTGACCCTGATCACCTATACAATTATATCATAATTTCTATATATAATAATTATGAATAGAACTCTAAAGAGACAAAGAACGCCCTAATTTATACCGGAAATCCAGCAGAATTTTCCCTGTACGTAGGACCTACCCAACTTGTAAAGTGATACAAATTATACTTCTAAGACCACAAGTCAACTCAACAATATCATCTGGTCCCCCCTGGTCCCTCCAATCCAGATAAATCTCACACGATCCAACAATTCAATTATAGGCATCATAATGGATATTTTTATAAAGTCAATCAAACTAGCTCTAAAAATTCTAAAATTTTGCACTGCAGTCCTTAACAGTGTTATAAGACTATTGTAAAAGGTTTCACAAATTTCTAGCTATCCATGAATATTTTATGAATTTTTAATCTAAACCTAATACGAGATAATTAAAGAAACTTAGGGTTTAGGTTTACTTACGCCAATTCTAACACTGGTAACACATCCGGGGCATCTGAAAATGGTGGGGCAGCCTATAACTTCAACCCAGTTCCGAAGTTATTCTGACAGCTTATCTGTCTGGCCCGAAATACAAACCTGAGTGACAATTGAATTTCTGTGAAATGAAAGTACCTACACGAAGTCAACAACACCAGGGGTTAGAATTATTACAAAATTAATCAAGCTCATTTGAAACTCAGAAAAATACTGTGAAGGTCGTGGGACCCACCAAAATTTTAATGTTAGAAAATTTTGAAATTTATATTGTAACACCCTCACTTTAGCTAGTTCGTACATTCGACTGTTCCGATGACCAATGTCTGACCGGACAGCTAGAATGTCTGGAACTATATGAAAACTAGAGTGAGGAGTTATAAATAACCCAAATAATGGTAAGGAAAAATTTAGAAAAATTTAAGAAATAAAATACAATGAAGTTAAATTAGCCGGTGCTGTAGCGATGGGTGACCTTAACGGGAAGTTACTGTCCTCACAGCTAGTGGCTCTAAACGCAAGGAAAACCCAGTGAAATAATTTTTGGGACTCCAAAGAAGAGTCATTGAGCTTTCGATGGCACTAGAATGCCAAGAAAATGCTTAAAAAAATTTTTTAATTGATACACAATTTTAGTCTGTTAAGCCCAACGGAGGGCATTTTGATCATTTCGCCTTCAGAGACGATTTTTGACCTACTTGTCCATTTATGTAAGTGAATTATATGAAATAAAATATAAATAAATATTGCTAAAAATTGAATTGAAAATGAGTAGGAAAGAAAAGAAAAGAAAAGAAAATGAATAAAAATTGGAATTATGACATAAGATGATGTCATTTAACATGCCTCCACCAATCACCATTCAACAACACAAATAAAATTATTTAAAAAGGAAAAAATGAGTCAAATTAAGAAACCAATTTCTGGTTTCTTCTTCCTCATCCAGCCGTGACTCTCTCTTCCCTCTCCCTCCATTAATCTTCCAACCAAGCTTCATTTTCCACTTCAATTCACCCACCAAAACACCATAAAACCTCATCTTATCTTCACAAAAATTAACCCCTACCACTAGAGTAAGACTTGGACAGCAAAAAGAATTGGAAATCAAGAAGTTTTGGAAGTTGGGAATTGCTCACAAAGAGGTTAGTGCTATATTTCTTGCCTTTATTCCCTTTTAAGCATGAATTCAAGTTAAGTTAGGTTAGAAATTGATGAAAAATGAAGTAAATATGCATGCTTAGGTTTTATGAAAATTTGACCAGCCTTATGGGAGTGAGAGTTTGAAGGTTTTGATGGATTTGAATGGTTTAGAAATGGTGTTTGATTTGTAGACATCAATTAGAAATTGATTAGTATGACTAATGTGATATGTGTTGTGTAAATCTTGAATTGGAGCTAGGGTTTGATATAAAAATTAGGAATTTAATGATATGTTGATAAATTGTTGATGTTGAGACCAATTATGGACTAATTGAAGTCCATGGAATGTGATTTGTGGATGGTAGTAGTATGGGAAGGTGGTATTGGAAGTGTTGTTTTTGTGCAGAGAATTTTAAACCTATGAGTCCAGTGTGTTTAAATGAAAATAAGTAGAGCTAGATAGCTCCAATTGGTGTGAGGCAAATTGGATATGAAATTTAAGACCTTAACCCACATTTTTTATGAAGAAACCTTGCTCAGAAAACAAACTTAGAATACCTAAAAATTACCTCAATCTGGGTAACACATAAGCTGTCCTTGGAAAATGACCAAATGAACAGTGTGGCCATAACTCAGCGTAGAAATATCCAAATGACCTGAATTTTATATCAATGGAAATATTAGACAATTTAGAACAACTTTTATGAAGAATATAAACTCAAATTTTGAACCTAACTAATTCAAATTACTAGTCCAAGTTAGGACACCAAATTTGGTAGAACCAAATTGTCCAGAAATTATGAGTATAGGTCAATCCGGCTAGTTATGGTAAAATGGCCATAACTTGAGCTAAAAAACTCTAAATAGAGTGATTCAAAAAGTGAATTAAAGAAGACACATAAAGGAACAACTTTGATGAAGAAAAGTTTGCTAAATTCTCACTGTAACTTAGACCAATGGAACAGTAAACATAGGACCCAAAAATTGAATTTTTGAAAATACTTTTAGGAGACTTTGAATTGCAATTAGCAATCAATGCCAACAAACTTAGAACCCAAAATGTGGTATAAATATGTATCAAACATTTGTGTATATATTATGAATTAAAAAGTCAACCTTTGAAGGGAAATGGTCAAGTGAATAGTAACTACCAAAAACTTAAGTTGCTAATGGGATCAATGGTACCCCACTTAAAGGACTTAATGTATACCTAAATTATGAGAATAGGTAGATGGGAATTGTATTCTCATCACAAATAGAACTTAGGAGACATTGTTAATATATTTTGAAATGTGGTTTGGAAATTAACATAAATAAAAATGTTGAACCTTGGGACATGCAAAATGATGTAATAAATTAGATAAGGAATTAGAAAGGAAAAAAAGATGATATAATTGATAAATTGTGAATTTTATAAATGATATTCATGAATATATGCATTAGATGAAAATGAGTCTAGATATTGTATTTCCACTAGGAAATAAAGTTTAAAATGTTACAACAAATATATATAATGGAATATATAATGAAATAATTATTATAAATTGTGATCATATGAATGACATAATGA
The DNA here is from genome assembly GCF_030052815.1 of Hevea brasiliensis. Lineage (NCBI taxonomy): Eukaryota > Viridiplantae > Streptophyta > Magnoliopsida > Malpighiales > Euphorbiaceae > Hevea > Hevea brasiliensis. The sequence continues at coordinate 43,741,002 of NC_079501.1, forward strand.
ATGAATAAATAAATCATATTAATGTATGAATGAGACATTAGTTCTCATTATTGTGAAAAGGACTAATACTTTGAGTACAATGGTATAGAAGGATAATTGATGTAAATTGCGATCATATGAATGATCAAATGAATGTATAAATTATAATTGGAATTTGTCATGAAATAATAAAGTCATAAAACACAATATATTAATATTTAATGGTACTATGTGCCCATGTATTGCTTAGACACATGTGTCAGATTAGATAGATTGGCATGCCAATATGGTATTATTTTAGCAGTACTGCGTAAGGCTTTATGCCTATATTCATGGCTTTATGTCCGCACTCATAGCTTTATACCCGCACTCATGGCTATATGCCCGCACTCATGGCTTTTATGCCTGATTATATGTTATCATGGCTTTTTAGCCATACTGACTGCATACGTGGTTGACGTTCCGTGTCCCATGATATGACGGCCCGGGGCACCATGGTGTCCAGTGCCAACGACCCATTATCCAGTTTAGTTAACCTCTTATATGTTACTTGGGCAGTGAAATTTATTGAAATAAGTTAAGAATATTAGTAATTAAAAATATTAGAAATTAAATAAATGAGTAAGATGACCTAAAATAAATTAGAATAGTTATTTAGTAGAAAGAATTAAAATGAACTGAACCAATATTAAGATTACTTATTATGAAATAAGCTGATAATTTTAATTATTATGAAATAATTTGCGATAACCTAGAATGCATGGAATGAAATGATAAAAAGATTTACAATAGAGATATAACTTAAATAAGCATTACAAATTTATTTTTTTTATAATAATATAAAGTTAAGAATATTAATATTCTTAGAATTTTTGGGGATTGCATATTACTACTGTGAAATTAGGAATAAATTGCTTCTTAAGAAGAATAAATTAGAATGAAAGATAGTTGATACTTGAAGTATTATATTAAATAAGATTAAATTTCAAAGTATCCAAAGTATAATCTATTTCTTTGTTTATTTGTATATTATTTTCTTTATTATATTATTGCACCACTAAGCAGAAATGCTTAGCGTGATGGATTTGCTTCCTTCGCGCAGGTACTGAAGACAAAGCCTAGTGGATATTAGACTGGGATTTTAGAGTCCGGATCTGTAGAAGTGTCAGAAGTATATAAGGTTGTCACCTCTTCAGCAATGCATGTAGATAGGACTCACATTAGTCATATTATGTATTTTGTGTATTACAATTATTTCATATGTTGTAATGCAATCGAAGAAATTGTATTTAATATGTATGGGATGTAAATTAATAGATTAGCTCTTTCATCTGAAATTAAATTGTATATTATGTAAATTAATGAAAATATGAGAATTGATATATATAAATCGTGCATTAATGAATATGTATGGAAATGAATGGATTTGTACAAATGAGTATGTGAATTGCAAGAATTGAATGTGAGATGACTATGATGAGTATGAATGATATATTCATTGTAAATTATTATTGAAAATTTCAAGCAGGTGAATAGTGAAATACGTCAACTAGTACAAAATTATTAAAGAAATAAAATAAGATAAATTAGGGTGCTCCGCCACCAAGTGTGACATGCCTCGCTCGTCTGCACCGTAGACGGGTGAGGGGTATCACATATATGGTTGTGAAGTTCTCATCGAGTAGAGCAAACTGGTATTCTCAGAATTTTTGTGGAGTTTTCGGTTTGAGAGAAATTTGGCCCAAAAATCAAAATGGGCTAAAACTTCTCGGGCAAAAATTAGACAATCTACTCGATAAAAATTTATGATCTTGGTGTCTATGAAAAGCTCTTGAGGAGTAGAAGGTGTTTGGGATAAGACTCGATTCAATTAGTGGCCGGATCGGCCATTTGGGCAAGAAGGAGGAAGTTTGGGCACGTTTTCCGGCGTCCTGGGGCGGCGGCCGGCGAGAGGGAGGTGTGGAGGTGGTGTGCCGGCAACTGGGAATGGGAGGGGAGGTGGTCGGCTGGGTCGGAGGAGGGAGGAGAGAGAATCAAAGGAGAGAAGAGAGGGTGTCGGGAGAGCGAAGAGGGAGGAAGAAAAAGAAGAGAACCAGTCCGATTCAGAATACCCGAAATTGAATTTTTACCCTGCCCTAGAATCCAAAACGAGGCCTGAAAATTCCGAAAAAAATTTTAGAAAACTCAAAAAAAATTTTTGAGTTCAAATATATTTTCGGTTTTGCCACCTGGTCTTTAAATTAATTCTTAAAAATCAATAAAATTTATTGTCTTAAGAAAATCAAACCCGATTTTTAAAATTCAAAAAATTTCCAAATAAATTTCCATAATTTTAATATAATAAAATATTAATATTTACATATAAAATAATTATCTAAAAATTAGGGGTGTTACAATATAAATTTTAGTTTAATTAATTTTATTAAGATTGTAAAATTAGTGTTAACTGTATTCTATTTACCAAATTTAGTCCAAATTCAAAAGCAATATTCTAATAATTTTATTAATATTTTTAATAAAAATTATTCTTTAGTTCAATATAACTGAAAATAAACTATTTCAATGTTTATTTTTAATAAAACTAAAATCAATAAAAAAATTATGTATAAAAAATAAATTCGAGTTTGGTTAAAGCTTATTTTTATTAATATCAATAATTGTTTTTTAGGAAAAAAATTATAATTTTGTAACAAATAAAGTGGTAGTTATACTTTATTTTTACTAAAAATTTAAATTTATGATTTTAATATTTAATTAAATTTTATCCGTTACAATTTTTTTAATTGGCAACAAATTAATTTATGAGAAATAAAACAGTTCTCACTTAATAGGATTAGAATTTTATATTTATTAATATAAATGTAAATTTTATTATTTAATTAAATATTAAACATTTTATAATAATGTTATAATTTTTAATTAAATATTTGATTTTTTAATGATATTATAATTTATTAATTTTATTATAATAAAATAAATAATTTAAATAGAAATTTTTGCATAAGTAGAATTATTATTAAGACAATATTAAAATTTTACTTTATATTAATTACAGTAATATTAAAAATTAAAATTATTTAAAGATTTAGCAATGAATGTTCCATCTCTAAAAGTACTAGTGACAAAATATTTGGGCAGCCTCTCATTGCTAAAAGTATTAGTGACGTATATATTGTCGCTAAAAGTTATTAACAACGAAACAATATGAAATAGCGATAGAATTTTTGTTGCTACAATATGTAATATATTAGTGACGAATCTATATATCTACATAATGCAGATAGATATTTTCATAATAATGTCATGTGATACTTTTCTCAAAAAATTTATCACATGTCACTCTTTGTAAACGAGTATATAACTTTCTTTTAAACTAATTTTTTTTTTGTCATCCTCTATAAATGAGTGCATAACTTTTTTTTTAATTTAATTATTTATTATTTATTTTTCTTTTAATTATTAAAAAATCTATCTCACGTCACCCTCCATAAAAGAGGGTATAACTCTTTTTTATGCTAATATTAAATTCTTTTTTTTTTTAATTATCATTATTATTATTATTGACATTATTATTTTAATTTTTTATTATTTAAATTATTATTTTTTAAAAATTTTATTTTTAAAAAATTAAGGCCTTTGTGATTAAATATATTATTTAAAAATATTTTATATTACTTTTTTTTTACAAATTTATTTATACAAAAACATTATTTACCCTCATGTTACCATCCACAAAAAATGAGTGTATTATTTTTTTTTTCTTTTAATTAGCATTATCATTTGACATTATTACATTAATTTTTATGATTTAAATTATTATTTTCTTTAAAATTTGATTTTCAAAAATCAATGTCCTTGTGATTAAATGCATTATTTAAAAATTTTTTATAATACTTTTTTTATAAATTTATTTATGGAAAGATATTATTTGCCACATATCACCATTCACAAAAAATGAGTGTATATCTCTCTTTTATATTAATTATTTGAATTTTTTATTTTTTTAATTATCATTTTATTATTGTCATTACTATTTTAATTTATTATTATTTAAATTATTATTTTATTTAAAATTAATTTTTAAAAATTAAGGCATTTGCAATTAAATACATTATTAAAACATTTTTTATATTGCTTTTTTTATAAATTTTAATTTATCTATGCAAAAATATTTTATGTTAGTACTTCACTTGTTTTATTTTCTTTTAATTAATTAAATATCTTTCTTTTTATAAAAAATAAATTATTGAAATTTATTTTATATTAATTAAAAAATAAATATGCAGAGAATTTAAGTGTTTGAGCTACCATTAGCAAATCAACTCATCTCTTTTTTATAGTTTGATTTGTATTGAGAGAGAGTGAGTGCTAAAACATTAAATTGCATTTAAGAGAGGTTGTACAAGCATCTATTGAAACTTGAGAGTGTGAGTGCTTAAGATAGCACTTGTCCAAGGGTTTAAGCTACCTTGGTAAAAGCTTGTTGTTGAAAAAGTTGTAAAGGATTTTTGGTCTCTTGCCTTTAAAAGAGCAAATAGTTGAGAGAAGACTCAAAGAGGGTTCTTTGAGAAAGTGAATGTAGGCTAGTTAAGTCGAACCACTATAAAAATCATTGTATTTGACTTCTCTAATCTTAATCTCTTTACTTTTGTGTAATTTAATTTCTATGCATGATATTGAATGTTGATTGAATAGATTGAGTTAATATACTTGAAGATATATTGAGTAGGTTGAGAAATTAGTTGAATACTTTGTGATACATGTTATGTCAAAAATTGCTATAAATATTACTTGAAACTTGAATTGCAATTTAGGGACACTTTCTTGAAACACATTTCACTTTTATTATATATATATAAACAATATCTCCTTAAATATCTTCTATATTAAACTTATTTATATAAAATTAATGTATAATTTGCATAATATTATTTAAATAATCTCCTATTATTGCACTTTGAAAAAATTACTTAATTGCGTGTTCAACTTTCAAAATTTTGTACAATTAACTTTAAATATTATAAATTAGAAAAAAAATAAAATGTTTTAATTGAAAATATTATACTTAAAATGAATTGATTGCAATTTTTTAAATGGAAGTATATTTTTTAAATTTTATTTTACTTTTTATTTGTAACATCCCGTGGCGATCCTCTGGGAGGGCAAGGCTCGCTGGTACCCTTATCCAAATAGGGGCAGAAATGAACCGAATCATACATTGAAATGGGGAAAACTAATCACTAGAGGCGCCTTTTGGTGGAATAACCTAGAGAGTTGGAAGAACTTTGGGGTTAAGCGTGCTCGCTTGAGAGAAATCCTAGAATGGGTGACCTCTTGGAAAGTTCTCCATTCCACCTATGGGACAAAACCGTGAGGCTCAGGATGGGGTGGGCCAAAGCGGACAATTCCTTTAGTGGTTGGAGCAGGGGCGTTACAGATTGATATCAGAGCTTAGGCTCGAGATTCATGGGGAATATATGTCTAAGGTTTTGAGAAGAGTCTAGTTAGGAGTCACATGGGAAGAATAGGATCTACACTCGTCCTTGCATTGTCATCCTTGCTTCTAGTTTCTGCTTTATATACCTATATGTAATTATAAGTCTGGAGAGTTGTGCAGCATGCTGTTTTGAATTTTGTGGGCTAATGCTACTGAATTTTAGAAAAATGCGTAGAAGTAAAAGAGTTGCCACTACACCAGAACAAGATGTGCCAGACGAGGTGTCGGCATAGGATGAGGTGCCTGCCCCGAAGAGATGGGGCAGGAGACCTAGAGCTATTCAAGTAGCCCCCAATTCAGGATCAGTCTTTGTGGCCTAGGGTCCTATGGATCCAATGACAGCTACCCTAGTCAGTTTCTAGAGGATCATCGATATGATCGCACAATATATGGTCCACCCTCCATAATAGTAGCAGCCCACTGCACCGAGAGCAGAACCTTATAAACAAATAATTAATTTCAAAAAGTTGGTGCCTAGTATCTATGATGTAACTGATGATGCCTATCAGTTTTTAGACTCATGCAGATAGGCAGGGATGGAATTACAATTAATTGATAGGAGGTTAACTGAATGTGTGTAGCATGTATTGGGACCCATGCCTAGACATTGGATGACTGATTATGTGCTTCCTCGCATTTAGGGATTATCCTAAACTTAGTTTGTGGAACTGTCCATCAATAGATTTGTATCAGAAAGCTTCAGAGACCAAAAATAATGGGCCTTTGAGGCCTTAAGACAGAATGGTAGATCTGTAGATGAGTATGCTTCAGAATTCTTGGAGCTAAGTAGGTATGCCCCTACAGCTGTGGCTACAGAGAGCATGAAAGTAAAAAGGTTCTTAAAGGGGCTAGATAGGAAGTTTGCAAACCTGGCCATATTATCTGATCAGCCTTTTGACATAGTGATGGACTGAGCCAGACAAGTTGAAATTAGTTACATGGGAGATGAAGAAAGCAGAGCAAAGAAAAATTGAGCTGAAGGGTCGTTTGGTATGCCACAGATGAGCAGTATGGGTGGCAGTCAAAACCACTATAGTGGAAGGATAAGAGGTAGTAAGAAAGCAAGCCACAAACATAGAGCTAGGGGATTCAAGCCAGGTTATGGTTCAAGCAGTGGTTGGAGTTCAGGCTACAGCAGCTCAGGTTCTGATTCGGGTTCTTTGGCACCATGTACACAATGTGGCAGAATTCACTCAAGGACTTGTTTAATGAGCTCTGGTGGATGCTTCAGATTTGGCCAGCAGGGTCTCTTTACTAGGGAATGCCCCATGTTTAGTGAGCACCTGATGGGGTCACAGGGTTCTATTGTAAATATTCCTCGACAGTTACACACTAGCACATCTAGCATGGCAAGCAGCTAGTACAGTGGCCACTAGGACCATGGACAAGGAGGACGTGGATTTAGAGGCAAATCAGGAGGTAGGAGTTAGTATTAGGGTTCTGCAGTGCAAGGCAAAGGTCAAGCTCGGGTTTTCACCCTAACACACCAAGATGCCCAAGCTTCAAATGTAGTTATGGCAGGTATTCTTCTGGTCTATTCTTTTAAGGCATGTGTCTTAATAGATCTGGGTGCTATGCACTCATTTGTTTCCCTTGTATTTGCCATGAGGTTGGGTAGAAATCCTGCAATATTAGAGTGTCACTTATCTGTAGCTACCCCTCTTAGTGATAACATAGACGTAGACATGGTTTTTGCGAGTAGCCCAGTGTTTGTAGATGGGAAGATCCTCTCGACAGATTTGGTTCCTCTACCAGTGATGGACTTTGATGTGATCTTAGGGATTTATTGGCTGTCAACTCATTATGCCACCCTAGATTGCAGAAATAAAAAGGTGTATTTCCACATACCTGGAGTAGAAGAGTTCAGTTTTAATGGTAACAGAAGTGTGGCTCTGTACAACCTAGTGTCAGTCATTAGTGACAGGAAGATGTTAAGGCACGAATGCCAAGGTTATTTGGCACTAGTAAAGGACACATCTACTGAAGGTATAAGCATGGAGGATGTTCTTGTTATCCGAGAGTTCATGGATGTTTTTCCTGAGGAGCTTCCAGGGTTGCCCCCAGAAAGGGAAATAGAATCTGCATAGATGTTATGTCAGGTACAAACCCCATTTCTATGCCTCCTTACATGATGGCATCAACAGAATTGAAGGAGCTAAAGGAGTAGCTACAGGAGCTTCTGGACAAGGGTTTCATACATCCAAGCACTTCATGTTGGGGTGCTCCTATTCTGTTTGTGAAGAAGAAGGATGGATCCCTAAGATTGTGCACCGATTATAGGCATCTGAATAAGGTGACTACTAAGAATAACTATCCACTTTCTCGGATTGATGACCTGTTTAACTAGCTATAAGGAGTGAGGTATTTCTCCAAAATAGACCTCAGATCAGGTTATCATTAGCTGAGAATTCGGAATAAGTATGTGCCGAAGACAGCATTCAGGACTAGATATGGTCATTTTTAGTTCTTGGTGATGCCTTTTGGACTCACTAATGCACCAGCGGCCTTCATGGACTTGATGAATAGGGTGTTCAAGCTGTTCCTGGACCATTTGTCATCGTATTCATAGATGACATTCTAGTATATTCTCGGATTGAGGAAGAACATATGTGGCATTTAAGGATGGTGTTGTAGACTTTGAGGGAGCACCAGCTGTATGCAAAATTTTCAAAATGTGAATTTTGGCTAGAAAGCATCTCATTCTTGGGACACGTGATTTTTAGTGAAGGTATTCAAGTAGATCCCAAGAAAATTAAGGTGGTAATTGATTAGCTTAGGCCTACAACAGTCACTGAAGTGCAGAGTTTTCTAGGCCTGGTGGGTTATTACAAAAGTTTTATGTAGAATTTCTCCAGGATAGCAGCTCCTTTAACTAAGTTAACTTGAAAGAATGTCCCATTCATCTAGATCGATGAGTGTGAGAAGAGTTTCCAGAAGCTTAAGAAATGTCTAACTACAGCCCCTGTGCTGACATTATCGATAAGTGGTGAAGGATATATCATGTATTGTGATGCCTCTAGAATTGGTTTGGGGTGTGTTTTAATGCAGCATGGGAAAGTGGTGGCTTATGCTTCAAGACAGCTAAAGAGGCATGAGGAGAACTACTCCACCCATGATTTAGAAATGACAGCTGTAGTCTTTGCATTAAAGATTTAGAGACACTATCTGTATGGCAAAGTGTGTGAGATATACACTGATCACAAGAGCTTGAAGTATATTTTTCAGCGAAGTGACTTAAATTTGAGGCAAAGGAGATGGATGGAGCTTCTGAAGGATTATGACTGCACCATCCAATACCATCCTAGAAAAGTGAATGTGGTGGTAGATGCTTTGAGCAGAAAATTTTCTAGTAGCTTGGCACACATATCTAATGAAAGGAGGCCATTAATTCAAGAGTTGCATGGGTTGATGGATCAGGGACTAATCTTGGATATATCGGATGAAGGTGCACTGTTGCCACATTTCAGAGTAAGGCCAAACATACGAGATAGAATTAGAGTTTCCCAACATAGAGACCCATAACTAATGAAAATTATAGAAAGAGTGCAGCAAAGAGAAGAATGTGAATTTGAGTTTGGTGTAGATAGCGCTCTTATGCAAGGCTCCAGGATATGTGTGCCAGATGTGGATAACCTTAGAGCGAAAATCATGCAAGAGGCGCATTACACACCTTATAATGTCCATCTAGGCTCCACCAAGATGTGCCATGATGTGAAGGATAGGTACTAGTGGAATGGCATGAAGAGAGGCATAGCAAACTTTGTGTCTAAGTGCTTAACTTGTCAGAAGGTAAAGTTTGAACATCAGAGACCATCAGGGAAGTTGCAAGAGCTCCTTATTCTAGAATGAAAGTGGGAAATGATTACAATGGATTTCGTAACTGGGTTGCCTCGTACCACACGGGGATGTGATTCAATATGGGTGATAGTGGATTGTTTGACCAAGTCAGCTCATTTCTTGCCTGTGCAAACCACCTACTCTGTTACCCAGTATGCCAGGCTATATATTTATGAGATAGTTAGATTATATGGAGTTCCTGTTTCCATAATATCTGACAGGGGGTCCGAGTTCACTTTTCAATTTTGGAGAAAGCTGCAGGAGGCACTTAGCACACAGTTAAACTTTAGTAACACCTTCCACCCTTAGACAGACAGGCAATCCGAGAGGACAATTCAAACACTAAAAGATATGCTTTTTATGTGTGTCCTAGATTTTGGAGGTCAATGGGATAACCAACTACCTTTGGTGGAATTTGCCTACAATAGCAGTTATCATTCCAGTATCGGAATGGCACCCTATGAGGCACTGTATGGTAGAGGGTGTGGATCTCCTTTATGTTGGATAGAAGTGGGTGAGCTGAAGGTGCATGACCTAGATCTAGTGTAGTACACCTCAGAGATGGTTCCTAGGATCAGGAAACATTTGAAAGTTGCCTTTAGCAGGCAAAAGAGTTATGCAGATCCTAGGTGAAGGTATGTGGAGTTTATAGTGGGTGATTATGCATTCCTGAAGGTCTCTCCGATGAAAGGAGTTATGAGATTCAGGAAGAAGGGCAAGCTAGCACTTCGATACATAGAGCCTTTTGAGATTACTAATAGAGTTGGAGCAGTGGCCTATCGATTGGAGTTACCACCCAGCCTTTCTCATGTCCACCCTGTGTTTCACATTTTCATGCTCAGAAAACACATACCTAATCCTTCCCATGTGCTGCAACCGGATATAGTAAAGTTGAATGAAGACTTGACTTTCGAGGAGCAGCCAGTAGCTATAGTGGACTATCAGGTGAGGAAACTAAGGTCAAAACAGATCTCTATGGTTAAGGTTTTATGGAGGAGCTAGTCAGTGGAAGAATACACTTAGGAGTCAGAGCGGGACATGCGTAGCAAGTACTCTTATCTGTTCAATGTATAATTCTATTCTTTTATTCTGTCTTGTGTAAAATTCGAGGACGAATTTTCAATAAGGGAGAAAGAATGTAACACCCCTAATTTTTAAAATACTTATTTTATATGTAAATATTAATATTTTATTGTGTTAAAATTTTGGAGATTTATTCGGAATTTTTTGAATTTTAGAAATTGGGTTTGATTTTTCAAAGTCAATAAATTTTGTTAAGTTTTAAAAATTAATTTAAAGACCACGTGGAAAAACTAAAAATATATTTGGACTCTAAAAATTTTTCTGAATTTTCTGAAATTTTTTAGAAATTTTTGGGCTTCATTTTTGATCCCAGAGCAGAGTAAAAATTTAATTTTAGATATCCTGAATCGGACCGGCCTTTTCTTTTTCTTCTTCCTTCTTGCTTTGTGCCTGCACTCCATCCCTCTCCCTTGCAATTTCTCTCTCCTCTCTCCTCCCTACCGTCGACCGCTGCCACACAGCCCTCCCCCACATGTCGGTGCACCATCTCCACCCTTCCTTGTCACCGGCCGCCCTTCAGATCCCCAGAAAGTCGCCCTTTTCTCCCTTGCGTGACCCTTCAACTTCCTGGCCAAAATCAGGTCGATCCGGCTACCAATTGAATCGGGTCTTGTCATAAATAACTTCTATTCATTGAGAGCTTTCCGTAAACACCAAGATCTATTTTCATTGAGTATTTTATCCAATTTTTGTTCGGGAAGTTTTAGACTATTTTAACTTTTGGGTTAAATTTCTCCTAAACCGGAAACCCCACTGGAAATCCGAGAGTATCGGCTTGCTCTAGACTACGAGAGCTTTGCGAAGATATAAATTTCAAAATTTTTCAATATCGAAATTTCGGTGGGTTTCACAAACTTCTCAGTATTTTTTCGAGCTTCAATTGAGCTTAATTAATTCTGTAAATATTTTTTTCTAACTCCTAGTATTGTGGGCTTCATGTAGGTACTCTCGTTTCGCTGAAATTTGACAGTTGCTCGGGTCTGCAATTTCGAACTGAGCAGACAGGTTGCCAAAAATGCTTCAGAACCGGGTCAAGAATATAGGCTACCCCACCATTTCTAGATGCCCCAGATGCATTTCAAGCGCCAGAATTGGCATAGGTAAACCCGAAACCTAAGTTTTCTTAATTATCAAGTGCATAATTTCGATTAAAAATCTATAAAATATCCGTGGTAGGTTAGAAAATTATAATTCCTTTTGCATTAGCTTAGTAATATTGCTAAGGACTGCGAAGCAAAATTTTAGAATTTTTAAAGCTCATTTGGGTGGTTTTTGCTAAAAGTTAGTTTCGAAGACTAAAATATAATTTTCCCAGATTGTAAGTTTTGATTGATATGAAGGGCTCAGGAGGGGCCATATGCAACCCTTACCCATCTACAGTATATCCGAGCGAGGCATGTCACGCTCGGTGTCAGAGCGCCTTAACTTATCTTATTTCATTTCTTAGTAATTACATTTTATTTTATTATTTAAGGTCAATTTATTGACTGGAGAAACTGGCGGAGTTTTCCCTAATTTATTCATAATTTTGACGATTTCCACCTGTTAAAAATCACAACAATAATTTCAAATATGTATAACTTTTCTCAATTCCAATTCTTATTTCAATATTTCAAACTCAAATCTTCATTCATACATTTCATACATAATCAAAATGGTACTCATTCAGAAATGAAATACTAAACTCTATTAGTTTACATAATTACAAATAGTTACATAAGTCCATAATTTACATAATAAGATAAATATCTAACAAAAAATAAAAAATATTAAATCTTTGATGAAGACTAGTGGTCATACCCAAAATGCACTGTAGTGGAGGTGACACCGGACTCAATGCAGAATCTGAACTCTCACCCAGTCTGAGCTCTGCTGGGCTCTCTATCTGTGTCTCCAATACCTACGCGTGGCAAAAAGCGACGCGCTAAGCAATACAGCTTAGTGGTACCAATATAAAAGAAAAATAAACTAAAATAATTAAATATGCAGAAAACATTATATTATTTTATGCAGACTAAATTTTTGGTAATTATTCGTAATATTATCCATTTAATACATTTTATGTCATTATTTGGTTATAAATTATTAAGACTTATTTTGGTTGCCCAAGTAACCTATACCAGTGGCTAGACTAGATAAATGGGTAAACTGGCACTGGGTACCAAGTACCTCAAGCCGTCACACCATCGGTCACAAAGTATCTACCAGATATGCAACAGAATGGCTAATAAGCCGTAAAAATCATCGGGCACAAGGCCAAGTATATCAAGAGTATCAAAATGGCCAAAAGCCATAATATCACAAATGGCACTATATGCCATAAATCACAAAATGGCATGAAGCCATATGCAGTACTGCTATCGAAACCCTATTGGCATGCCAACCTATCCAAACCAATCATACTAGGCATACTACGGCATATTATAAAGTTAATTGTTTAACTCTTTGCATTTGAGGTTTGGTGGTTACTATTTACCTTACTATTCATGCAAAAATGTTGACTTTTTCATAATTAATAGGTAGGCAAATTCAAATTACACTAAAATACCACATTTTGGGTTTTTTATTTGTTGGCATTGGTTGCCAATTTAATTTCAAAACTCATTGGAAGTTATTTCAAATTTTTAGATTTGGTCACTTAGGTTTACTATTCCATTGGACTAATCTACATTGAGAATTTGGGTAAACTTTCTTCATGAAAGTTGTTTCTTAATGTGCCTTCTTTAATTCCCTTTTTGAATCACTTCATTTGGAGTTTTGTAGCTCAAGTTATTGCATTTTTATCATAACTGCCAGATTGGTTCATTCCCAGATTTTCTGGGCAAATTTGGTTCTGGCAGTTTTAGTGTCCTAAATTTGGCTAGCAATTCGAATGAGTTATGGTCAGAGTTTGGGTTTCTATTCTTCATGAAAGTTGTTTTACATTGTCTAAGCTTTCCATAGGTTCAAAAATCAGGTCATTTGGACATCTCTACACAAAGTTATGGCCATTTGAATAAATACTGTTCATTTGGTCATTTTTCAGATTCAGAATTTTGGTTACCCAGATTTAGGCAAATTTTAGGTCACCTTAAGTTGGTTTTCTGGGCAGGGTCTCTTCATAAAAAATGTGGCATTATGTCCTTAGTTTCACCTCTAATTAGCCTTATACCAATTGAAGCTACACAAATCATGTTATAATTGCCCAAACACACTGGACTCAAGTCCAGGATTTCTAGCACAAAGGGGCAGCATACTAATTCACAATCCAATGCCACAATAAACTTTATTTTATGGTCAAACTTTATCAAATGGTCACTTATTGACCATTAGTACATAAATCCATCATTAGTTCCACAAACCCCCAATTTTTAGGTTCAAAACCCTAACCACAAATTCCCAATTGCACATAACACATGCAATCCACTTCATACTTCATATTTATGCTCATAATTAAACTAGAATTCAAGTTTAAATTGAATTAAACACCTTAACTCTTCTCTCTACCATAGCTGCCAAAAATCAAGGGCTACTCTAACATGCATGTTTTTGTTCAATTTCCACCATTTGTCACTTAATTCATGATTCTAACATAGAATATAAAGAGAGAGATAAGGGAATTGGCACTAACCTTTTGAAGCAAGATTCCCAACTCCCCAATTCTTTACTTTCTTGGCTTTTCTTGGCATTCAAACACTTTCCCAAGGTGAGATATCAAGTTTTGATGAAGTAAATTAGGGTTTTTGGAGTGAAAATTCAAGACTTTGAAAGCTTGATGAAGGAAATCAATGGAGGTATGTGTGGGAGGGGTTTCAGCCAGATGAAGAAAGGGAAGAAGGCAACTGAATTTTTCTTTGGTTTTATCTCTTTTTAATTGTTTTATGAGTACTTGTTGCATTTTGATTGGTTGGTGGTTTTTAATTGCATCATCCTAGCATAAGGCTTATGTCATAATTATCATTTTATTTCATTTTGTTTTCTTCTTTTCTTTACTCATTTTTAATTTAATTTTTAGCAATATTTATTCATATTTTAGGACATTAACCTCATTCACTTAAATGGACAAGTTGGTCAAAAATCATCTCTGAAAGTGAAATGACCAAAATGCCATTCGTTTAGCTTATTGAGCTAAAATTATCTGTACTGATTTAGAAAATTCTCTTAACATTTTCTTGGCATTCTATTGCCATCTAAGTCTCAATAACTCTTCACTGGAGTCTCAAAAATTATCTCATAGGATTTCCCTCTAGTCTAGGGTTGCTAACTGTCTTTATAGTCATTTCCCGTTAGGTCACCCATCGCCGGAGCTACGACTCATTTAACCTTAATGCATTTCATTGCTTAAATTTTTTCTTTATTTTTCTTATCATTATTTGATTTATTTATGACTCTCCACTCTAATTTAAATATAGTTCTAGATATTCTAGCTGTCCGGACAGACATTAGTCATCGGAACACTAGAATGTACGAACTATCTAAAGTGAGGGTGTTACAGGCCATATGTTATTGATGTATTATGGTTGTGAGAAATTGAGAATTAGAAGTGTTATTTGAACCTTTTGCAGGATAGGTGACCTCTTAGGAAGTTCTCCATTCTATCTATGGAATAAAACTATTAGGCTCAGGATGGGGTGGGCCAAAGCGGGCAATGCTTCTAGTGGTTGGAGCAAGGGCGTTACAGATTGTATCAAAGTCCGACACCCTCTAGTAGATGTGTGATTTGGGGACAAACCAGGTGAAAGCTAGTGGGCTTGTAACATCCTGTGCGAAAAGGGAAGGTCTCAGCTGGAGCGGTCCTCTAAAAGGGAAAGGCTCGCTGGTGCCCTTGTCCAAATGGAGGGCAGGAATGAACAGAATCATACATTGAAATGGGGAAAACTAATCACTAGAGACGCCTTTTGGTGGAATGGCCTGAAGAGTTGGAAGAACTCCGAGGTTAAGCGTGCTCGCTTGAGACAAATCCTAGGATGGGTGACCTCCTGAAAATTTCTCCATTCCACATATGGGACAAAACCGTAAGGCTCAGGATGGGGTGGGCCAAAGCGAACAATTCCTCTAGTGGTTGGAGCAGGGGCGTTACCTTATTTATCTTTTTTTAATTATTTGAGATATTAATGTAAGTTTATACAAATAATTATTTCTTTTAACATTTATATATTTTTAATGCATTATAGAGATAAGTCTTTTAATAATTTATATAATATTAAATTTATATTTATTATATTATAATTGATTAACATTAATTATAAATATAAATATATTAACAATTTAAACACTAGAAATAAAAAAAAAATTAATAAATCCACATGCAAAAACACGGATATTTAGCTAGTTTGTATATATGTAGCTATAAATATGGTTTTATTACTATTTTTGTGAATAATATAAATAATGAAGGGTAATTTTGGCAATCTCAATGTTCCTCTCTCCTTCCCATTTTTATATATACTAGTTTTTTTTTTTCTGTAACGTACATTGCACATTATTATACTCATCATACAGTCTCGTGATTTAATATTTATATAGTTTTTTGTTAATTTTTTATGCATGATATAATATTAATATAATATTATAAATATTATTTTTAATTATTTAAATTAAAATATTAATTTTAATGTTATTTTAATTAATTAAATAAACAAAATATTTATTAATTTAAGAATTATTATTTTTATTAGATCATATTTTTATGAAAGTTATGTGTTGTTTTATTAACATATAATATTAACTTAATTATATATAAACTTAAATGTAATATAATGATCCAAAATAGAATAATAAGTTTTAAAAATATAAATTGGTGAAATATTTAAAAATTAAAATAAATTTATAATAAATGTAAGTTAGCTCATTTAATTAAATTTGTCTAAATTCTATTAATTATTTTACCTTCTTTTAAAAAAAATTAAAATAAGTTTGAGTTGCCTACATTTTATTTTTTTTATAATTTAAAATAATTTTAACTTGTATAATGAGATTGCATAGTTTGATTAATGTGAACAAAATTAAAAAATTATAATTTTAAAAATATATTTTGAAGTTTAGTGTATTATCATTATAAAAATTTTATTTTTATTACATTGATATATTGAAATTTTATATTATCATATTATTTAATACAAATAATTTTAAAGCCTATTTAATATATTTAGTAAGTATTTTTATTTTTTAATTATATATATATATATACACGCAGTATATATTAAAATATAAATATAATTATTTCTTAATAATTATATAATTAATACTCCCTAGCAGTGATGTTATTTTTTTTTTCTTCTTTTCCTTTTTTAACTTCCTCTTATTTTTATTATTTTCAAAATTTAAAATATAACAACCGTATAATAAATATTAAGAGGAGCATAATTTCTCACATAAATATACACAAGAATATAATTAAATTTTCTTATAACCTTTTATGGTCAAAATCAACAACCTAATTAAGATTAACTAATAAATTTAAAAATAAAAAAATACTTCATGAACATAAGGATATTAATAAATTATAATTAATCTATATTTAAACTAAGTAAACTCAAGAAAATTAAAATATCATTCCATTGCATGTAAAATGTATTTTTTATGTAAAAATAAAATTAATCATCATAAATATTATTAGATGCATCTATATTAAATATGAAATAAATAGGAAAATCAGTCTTTTTAATCTATATAAATATCATTAAATTTGAAAGAATATAATTTGATATTGACAATAATAATAAAATTCTAATGATTATAACCACGTATAATTACTCTTATAAGAATTATACTTGTAACATATAAAAACTTAAAAAAAATTAAAGATTTACAAATAGATTTTACCCATTGAAAAAAAAAACACACAAAAATATAATGAAAAAAGAAAAAAAATATATTATATATCAAAATTAATTAGGTTTGAGTCTTATTGCATGAAAATAGAGTGTTTAAATATAAAAAGCTTATCTGTTACTACTATTTTAAAAATTTTTTTACAAATTTATAATAAATAAAATATTTATCACTGAATGGGATTAGAATTTCATATCTATTAGTATAAATTTTTTTTAATTAAATAGTTAATTTTTTATAATAATTTTTATAATTATGTTAATTAAATAGTTAATTTTTTAATAGTAATTTTACAATTTAATATTATAAATTTGTAAATATTTAGAATAATTAAAAAATAAATTATTGAAAGTTAAAGTTGTTTAATAATTTTATTAGAATAAACTAAACAATTTTAATGAATTAATAATAATTATAAACTAAAACTATGTAATTATATCATATTTTTTTTTATATAAGTAGAATTATTATTAAAATAATTTTAAATTTTAATTTATATTACTTATAATAATATTAACAATTGAAAGTATTTATAAATTTAGCGATAAATAAGTCATTGCTAAAAATTATTAGCGATAACTTTGTATAGAACAATCTTGTTGAAAGGATTTGCGACAATAGCAACAAATTTGTATATAATAACTTCTTGTAACTGAAAATATTGGCGATAGATATATTATTGCTAAAAGTAATTAGTGACAAAATAATTTGAATTAGCAACATGTTTTAATTACTATTTATGTTACTAGCGATAAATACATACATCTATCATTATAAATATATTTTTATTAGTATTTTTATTAATAATATAAATCATAAAAGACATTTTAGATAATACCAATATTCCTACCTTCATGCATACATATAAAATTTATACAAATATTAAAATTGCTTTAAATAATAAAAATATAATTATAATTAATTTAAAAAATAAAGAATATTTTTGATAAAACTAATATTATACTCTTTTCACATTTATATATAATATAGATAGATTATAAATTATAAATAGATACATAAAAATTAAATTATGATATAAGTTTATTATAATAAAAAATATGAAAATAATAATAAAAAATATAATAAAACTAATAATAAAAATATTTATTAATGTAAATAATTAAAAAATCAATTTGCGATAATTTTCTATTCGCGAAAGATATTGAGAAAAAGTATTGGATGATTTATTTATTTATTTATTATTATTATTTATAATTACAAATATTTTAAATTAATTTACATATAATGAAATAATTTTTTAAAAAATGCTATCCTAAGGCAATTTAACCTTTGGGTGAAAGTTATAAAACTTTATCAATTAATTTGCTTTATGACAAAAAGGTAAAGCGTGGGATTTTTTTTGTTTTTTTGTTTTTTTTTCTTCTTTTGATACATCGGAAAGGCGTGGACTGCTCTTTTCCAACTTGAAAACGGTATTGTCGTTTTGTCGTTCCGTTTTGTTTTATGTTGTTCGCTCCGTTTAATAAAAAGCAGGATCAAGGCTGAGTTGTATCACTTTCTGTATATCTTCGGTCTACCTCTCTCTACAAACAGCTATGTTTCCTAAGAGAATCACTTCTGTTTTCGTATAAATCTTTTAACTTTTTCTTAAAGGAGTGCTAAAACTCTAAAGATGAATATTCAACTTTTCATTAAACAATAAAATAGTATCTTAGAAAAATAAAGTGCATTATTATCTTTACGCCATAAAATTTGGTCTAATTCATTAAATAATTTTACTTGTTTATATGAATGACTTTAATATTATTAAGTAAATTTATTAGTTTTTTATTGATTTATTTTCAATTAAATGTTACTGTATCAAATCAATTGGTTAGACAAATAAATTTGTGAATCAAATTTTAAATTGATTTAAATTTACAATTAAATTAAATATAGAAGTAATTTGGTGTGAATCAATTTGTTCGATAAATTAATATGACTCGGCTGATTGATTAGTCAATAGGAGAATTTTTTTTTTCATTTTAGTGTTGTAAAAAAAAAATTGAACCCAAAACCTATTCAAAATTAAAATCAATTCAACTAGTTGATTTGTTTTATCAAAATTCAACAAGTTGATGGACTTTTGCTAATTAGATTCTTCAAATTTTAAACGTTTTTAGGTGTATTTATGCTGTCCAGTACCTTTTTAAAAAAAAAAAAAATATTTTCATAACAAAAGAAAGATTTTTGTGTTTTGAGGATGACTAACAACGTGTACTTATTGCCAATCAGTTTTAACACAATTATTCTTCAAATTTTTAAAATTATTAAAATTAAAATTAAAATTTTATTTTGAGTCAATTATATTAAAAAAAATGTACTCGTAATTTATAATGTGAATCAATATTTTTTTATTATAGATAATAATTAATTCATTATATAAGTTTAACAAAAATATTAAAACAGTTATTTAATAAAAAAAATTAATTTTATAATGTAAATAATTAAAGAATCAATTTGTGACAATTTTCTATTCATTAAAAATCTTGAGAAAATATATGGCACGATTTAATTATTATTACAATTAAAATACTTTTAGATTAATTTTCACATAATGAAATTATTTTTTTTAAATAAAATAAAATAAAGAACTTCCATTAAATGAAAATAAAATATAAAAATGAAGTACACATTTTTATACTATTATTGAGCAAGTCATTCGACGAGAAGCATGTTTCATTGGGTGATAATCTATTACTATTTAATTCTATGATTTTTCTGTAAATTTAATATGAAAAATATCAAATTTTGATATTCTTATAAAAAGAGAATTTATATTTCTTATCATCGTATATATATATAAATAATAAAATAAAACATCTAATAATTTCATAGTAAAAAAAAAAATTCCATAAAACACCTATCAATTCCATACTTATATCTAAATAATAAAATACTCAAAGGAGGATTTTATCAATTGAGATTATTGAAGCTTAGAATAACATAGTTCTATTTTTGAGCTATTTTGCTTTATCGCAAAAGAAGGAAGCGTGAACTTTTATCCTTTTTCACGCGGCGTAAAGGCATGGACTACTTTTTTCCGTTTTGTTATTCCGTATGGACGTATCGTCCTTTTGTCGTTCCGTTTTGTTTTATGTTTTTTCCGTTTTGTTTTATGTTGTATAATGAGAAAGCAGGATTACGGATGGAGGCAGGCTGAGTTGTATCACGTTCCGTATATCTTCAGTTTATGTAATCAATATTATCTTTACATTTAAATAATTAAATCTACCTCTACAAGCAGCAAGGTTTTCTAACAGAAAGAATCACTTATGTTTCTGTAAGAATCTTTAACTTTTCTCCTTTTTTTTTTTAAAAAAAAAATTTGGTCATTTGAGTCTATTTAACTTTTTTTTTTAAATGATATAATCTTTAACTTTTTTTTTTCTGTACGTATCACTTTCTGTATATCTTCACTTTAAATAAAAGTATAAAGACGAATCTTTAACTTTTCATTAAACAATACGATGGTATTTTGGAAAAATAAAGTGAATTATTATCTTTACCCAAAAATTTGATCCAATTCATTAAACAATTTCTACTTTTTCAAAAAGTAAATCAAATGATATCTATAATTTTTTTATTATGTCAATAAAAATGTTTATTTATTAATTCATTTTTTATTTAACTTTATTTAAAATTGAAAATTAAAATTTCAAAATCATATGAATGACTTTAAATATATTATTGAGTTCAAATTTATTAATTATTTTTTTATTAAATTTGTTTTCAATTAAAGTTAATAAAACCAAACAAACAAGTAAAATTGCAAATTAGATTCTTCAAATTTTAAACGTTTTTGGGTGTATTTGTGTTGTCCACCACTAGTCTACTGTACCAGTCTACTAGCTTAATGATTGAATTTCTATGTCGAAATTAATGGTTCAATCTTGACAACTCCTTTATATTTTTTTAAAAAATATTTTCATAACAAAATAAAGGTTTATGTGTTTATAGGATGACTAACAACGTGTAATTATTATCAATGGTTTTAATTCAATAGTATTAAAGGTATTTTTAAAATTATAAAATCTTAAATTTAAGTCTTAATTAAAAGTAATTATATCAAAAAAATATATACTTGTAATTTACAATGTGAGTTTTTTTATTACAGATAAAACTAATTTATGATATTAGCTTACTATATTAAAAAAATAAAAATATTAAATTAGTTATTTAAAAAACAAATATTAATTTTATAACGTGAATAATTAAAAAAAATCAATTTGTCTTGAGAAAAAAAATCAGATGATTTAATAATTATTATTTTGTTATCTACAATTTTAAGTAATTTTAAATTAATTTATATATAATAAAACAATTAAAAAAAGTACTCCAAAGAACCGTCTGGCGCAGCTGTCAAAACTTTATCAATTGAGATTAATGGCGCTTAAAATAATGTAGCTTTATTTAATTTTTGAGCTAATTTGCTTTATGGCAAAAGGGGGAAAGCGTGGGCAATTTTTCCTTTTGAATACATCGGAAGGCATGGAATATTTTTTCGAACTTGAAACGGTATTGAGTATTGTCGTATTGTCTTTTTGTTGTTCGATCCGTCGTATAAAAAGTAGAAACAACGATGGATGGAGGCAGGCTGAGTTGTATCACTTTCTGTACATTTTCAGTTTAGATATTCAGTCTACCTCTACAAACAGCTGGGTTTCCTAAAAGAAATAATCACTTTTGTTTTTGTATAAATCTGCAACTTTTTCTTAAAGGAGTGCTAAAACTCTGAAGATGAATCTTTAACTTTTCATTAAACAATACAATACCATCTTAGAAAAAAAAAGTGAATTATTATCCTTAACATAAAATTTGGTCCAATTCATTAAATAATTTCTACTTTTTTTTAAGTAAATTAAATATCTATAATTTTTTATTTTTTTATTATGTCAATTATTATTTTTTAAAAAACTTATTTTTTATTTTATTTTTTATATAGCTTATAACAGTTACTAATAACTTATTGTAACTGATATTGTCTAATGTTTGATTTAACTAAATGACTAGAAATTATATATATATTATTTATTTTATTATCAAAAAATCATATAATTATTAATTTATCATATAATATATATAATAATTAAAAAATATATATATTTTTTTAAATATAACTGTACCTATATACACACATGCACATATACATGCACACTATTTTTTCAACAGTGTGCGTTGTACATTATTGAACTTGTTAAACCTATTTATATAATTTTTAATTATTATTTATATACAATATAATATTATCATAATATTATAAATATAATATTGAGTCATTTAAATTAAATTATTAATTTTAATGTTATTTTAATTAATTATATAAATAAAAATATTTATCAATTTAGGAAGTATTATTCTTTTATTGGATATAATAATAAGTTTTAAAAATATAAATAAGTGAATATGTTTAAAATTTAAAATAAGCTAATAACAAATGTAATTTAGCTTATTGAATTAAATTTGTTCAAAAATTTATTTTCTTTTAAATTAACTTTGATTTCTATATATTTTATTTTTTCATAATTCAAAATAATATATTAACTTACATAATGGGATTGCGTAGCTAAATTAACGTGAAAGAAAATTATTTATAAAATTAAAAAATTAAATAAATTTTAAAATATACTTTGTAATTAATTAGTACATTATCATTATAAAATTTTAATTAATTTGATATCTTAAAATTTTTATATTGTCATATTGTTTTTATAATTAATTTTAAAATCTATTTACTATATTTAATAAGTATATTTTTTTAAATTATACATTATAATGTTATAAATACATTATAGATTAAAACATAAAGTTATAAATACATTATAAACTAAAAAATAAATATAAATTTAATCATATTTTTTAATTATTTCATAATAATAATATAATTAATACTTTTAAGTAGTTACATTATTTTTTTTCTATTTTTTTTGTTTCTTCGTCTCATTTTTATTACTTTAAAAATCTAAAACATACCAATTTAAAATTAATATTGAGAGGAGCAATATTTCACACATAAATATATGTAAAAATATGATTAAGTTTTCCTATAACCTTATGTTCAAAATCAACAATGTAATTAAGATTGACTAATAAATTAAAAAAAATGTTCATACACATAAGGATATTAACAAATTATAATTAATCTATATTTAAACTAAATAAATCCAAGAAAATTAAAATCTCATATAATTAAATTTAAAATGCATTTTTTGTATAAAAATAATATTAATTATTCAAAATATTGTTGGATGCATCAATATTAAATATAAAAAAAAAGAAAATTAATCTATCTTAATCTATATAAATATCATTGAATTTCCTAAGATATACGTTTCATTTAGGGATGGCAAAGGGTCATATATTTGTAGGTACTTGATCTGACTAAACTTTAATAGGAAAGATTGCAGTAGTACATAATCAGGTTTTGGACAAGTTTAATTTGAAAAATATTAACCGTGTTAGGTTTGTATTGGATTTAGGTTTTGCATGTTAGGTATCCATTACCTGGGCCTATATATATAAAAAATTAATTAAATATAAAATATATTTTTTATAATAATATTTATAAATTTTTATATATTATATTTTATAAATAGAATTTTAATATTTATAGAATTATTAAAATTTTAAAATATAAATTATTAACAAAAATTTTATGTAGATTATTATTATTATTAATTAAAAATATATAAAATTAAATGAGTTCGGTATTTTTAGAGTGTTAATAATTAGTTTGAGATGAGTTTAGATAGTTAAGGATAAATTTTAATCGGGTTTAGGAAGAATTGAGTATTGAGAATGTTAATCAGGTTTGGGCTCGGATTTCGATCATGTGTTTTTCACAGGTATCCTACTAGCATCCCTAGTTTCATTTGATAATAGTGATAACAGCAGTAATCACATTTACATATAAATATCCTCGTAAGAATGATATATATGATATATAAAAACTCAAAAAAATTAAAGATTTATACCCGTTGAAGAAAAAAGGCACAAACAAAAATACAGTGAAAAAAAAAAATCATAAGATACATCAAAATTAATTAGACTTAGATCCTATTGCAAAAAATAAAGTGTTTAAATGTAAAAACTTATTCGTTACTTTTTTTTTTAAAATAGCTATAAAATAGAATTAGTATTTCATATCTAATGATATAAATACAAATTTTTATTTAATTAAATAGTTCATTTTTAATAATAATTTTATAATTATATTAATTAAATAGTTAATTTTTTATTATAATTTTATAATTTAATATTATAAGTTTGTACATATTTAAAATAATTAAAAAAATAAATTAATGAAATTGAAATTCAGTTTTTAAGGTTGTTTATCAATTTTATTATAATAAATTAAATAATTTTTAATGAATTAATAATGTATACTTATATAATTAATAAAATAGAATTGTAATAGAATTTTTTCGTGTAAGCAAAATTACTATCAAAATAATATTAAAATTTTAATTTATATTAGTTATAGTAATATTAGAAATTGAAATTAACGATGGATGAGTTATCATTGAAAATTATTAATGACGAAGTTGTATATAATAACTTCTCATTGTTGAAAGTTTTGCAACATATATATTATCACTAAAAATTATTAGTGACTAATTTATATAGAATAATTTCTCATTGCTGAAAGCATTAGCAACAGATAAGTTGTCGCTAAAGGTAAAAATAATATATTATTTATAATATTTTTATAATTATCTATTATTTTTTTATAATTATAAATAATTTATTGATATAAAAAATTAATTTAGAGATAAAAAATATTATTAATAAATTTTAAAAGAATAATATAGTCTAAATTTAAAATAAAATTAAATCAATTACAAACCGATGAGAAAGAGTATTTATTTCAGAGTTAATTACAAAGTGCTACTGATAAATAGTCTTTAATTATCAACTACAATTTAATAGATTTACTAAATAAGTTAATTCAGCTGTTTAGATATCTATCAGTTATAAGTTACATCTAATGGTTAAACCAAACCAAACATTACTTAGTTCAGAATTATATGAATGACTTTAACACGATTAAGTAAAATTTATTAATTATTTTTTTTATTAATTTTAAGGAGAAAAAGATTTTAGTGCCTAAAATATCCTTAACTACTAAAATAATTATCATGGTCTCCTTCAAAACAAATAATTTAAGTCATGGTCTCCTTCAAAACAAAGAATTTAAGTAGCAAAAACACATATCTAATAAAAGAGAAAATTTGTAACACTGTCATGCTAAGTAATCCTGTGCATTCTACTGTTCCGGTGATCAATGTCTATCTGGACAGCTAGAATGTCTAGAGCTATACTTAAATCACATAGACAAGCCACAAATAAAATTGAAAAAGATCAAATGAAGTTGGATGAAAATAAGAGAAATGAAGCGCAAATAGGTTAAATGAGCCTAGGTTCCAGCGATGGGTGACCGACCCGGGAAGCGACTGTGAGCTCAGTTGCTACCTTAAATTCGTGTGGGACCTCATGACATTCTTAGTTAAGGGATAATTATGAAGCTATTGGAAACTAGAAAATTATGGAAATAAAAAGGGAACAAGCACAAATAAGTGAATCAGAACTTAAGGACTCATTGAGCATTATTAAAAGATGGACTATAACCCGATGATGGGTATTTTGGTCGATTCACTCCTAGAGGTGACTTTTGACTTAAATGTCCATTAAATTGTGTGAGATTAAAATATTAAAAAAGGAATTAAAAATGAATAAGTGTAAAGAAAGAAAAAAAAAAGAAATGAAAATTTCTAATTTTAAATTGCTTTATGACATAAGCATGACACATTGATGACATAATTAAAATTATAATTTAAATTAATCAAACTTTTGAAATAATTATATAAAGAGACGAAAGAAAATAATTGAAATAAAAAATTTTTTCGTCTCCTTGTGAATGGCCGGCCACCCTTGTCCTCTCTTTCTCCTCCATTAACAACTCATTTTAAGCTTTGATTCCCCAACTTTCTTTCATAAAATTTTCACTAAATTTGTAACGTCCTCACTTTAGGTAGTCCGTACATTCTATTGTTTCGATAACTAAAGTCTGTTCAGACAGCTAGGATGTCTGGAACTACACTCAAACTAGAGTGAGGAGGTATAAATTGACTGAATAAAGACAAAAAAAATTAAGGAAAAATAAAAAAATGAATTGCAAATGAGTTAAACGAGTAAAGTCACAATGATGGTGATGACGGAAAGCATTTGTGAAAGCGATTCTTGACCCTGCACCCACAACAAAGAACCCTAGGGAAATAATTTTTGAGACTCCAATGAATAGTCATTGAGGTCTAAATGACATTAGAAATGCCAAGAAAATTCAAGAAAATTTATTTATAGGTACAGACTAAAAATAACCCGGTGAGCCTAATGAAGGGCATTTTGGTCATTTCAATCCCAGAGTTGAATTTTGACCTAAATGTTAATTAAAATGAGAGAAATTAAAAAAAACATAAAATAAATTAAAATGTTGAATGATGGTAGAAAAAGTAAAAGAAAAGAAAAGAAAAGAAAAGAAAAGAAATAAGATTAATATATATATATATATATATATATATATATATATGATGTCATAATGACATCATAAAGAAGTGGCAACCAATGGGAATTCAACATCCCATTTATAAGAGATAAGGAAGAGATAAAATTAATAAAAAAAGAGTCTTCTTCTTCATTTTGGGAGCCATGGCCGAAACTCATCTTCACGCTCTCCTTTTTCATTTTCTTTTCCCAAGCATAATTCTCCCCAAATCTCACCATAAAACCCTGGACTTCTTTCACTAAAAATTCTCCCCATACCATTAGGAAGACTTTGGCTGCCAAGAAATTGAAAAATCTTAGAGTTTTCACAAGTCAAGGAGTGATCAACAAGAGGTTAGTGCACTAAACAACTTTCTCTCCTTTTTTAACTAGTAAAAGCATGCTAAACTAAGTGTAAATCTTATAAAAATTAAAAGAAATCTTGAGAATATGGGAACTTAAATTTTCGGTAGCCATGAGGGTTGTGTGAAATTGATGACTTTAATAGTTTTAAATTAGTTAGTGAGGACATGTGATGAGATTGTATATGTTAGAAAATAAAGTGAATGGGAATTTCATGTGTTGTGAAATGTTGAGTTAGGGTTTTGAATTAATTTTGGTATCTTGGTGTTATGGCTTGAGATTGATCTTGTTGAGACTGTTTGTTGATCATTTGAAGTGTTATGAATGATAAATTGTAGTTTGGGAGTAAGGAGGAATGAATTTTGGGAGTGCTTCTCTTATGCAAGAATTCGGACCTATGAGTCCAGTATATTGTTTGAGTTATAACTGAAGTTGTATGGCTCTAATTGGTATGAGGCCAATTGGAGATGAAACTAGATTCAAAATACCCCATTTTTCATGAAGAAACCATGCTCAAATTCTGTCCAAATCTTGACCTAATTACTGTCCCGATCCGGCTTACGAAATCCTGAGTTCAGAAAATTGACCAAATGAACAGTTCATTTGGCCACAACTCCCTCTAGATAGGTTCAAATGACATAAATTTCATACCATTGGAAAGATTAGACATAGGACTACAACTCTCATTAAGAACACTAAGCCCAGAAATGCCTCTAACCAAATGAAATTGCAGGCCCAAGTGAGGTCACCAAATTGACCAAAATCCATTATGCCCAAAATTTTCTGGACATGAGCCTAAATGACCAGTTTTAGAAAAATGGCCATAACTTGGTTTATAAAAACCCAAATCCAATGAAATCCTTGAGCCTTCGGTTCATTTAATTTCATTTTTGTCTGTACCGATTCACTAAATTTTCTTTGACATTTTCAATGTCATTTATACTTCAGTAGACCTTTAATTATGTTTTGAAATTATTTCCTAGGGTTCCTCGTAGTCCTGGGGTTGGCAATTGTCTTTGCCGTAACTTTCCGGTGCGGTCACCCATCGCTACGGTTCCGGCTCGTTTAACCTAATTGTATTTCCTTTCTTTTATTTTCTCTTAATTTTTCTTGTATTTTCTTACCATGTATTCCATCATTTTATATCTCCTCACTATCATTTAAGTGTAGTTCCAGATATCCTGACTGTCTGGATAAACATTAGTCATCGGAATAGTAGAAGATACGGACTACCTATGGTGAGGGCGTTACAGTAATGGTTAGGCTCTAACCACTAGAGAAATTGTCCGCTTTGACCGTAAGCCTCACGGTTTTGTCCCATAGGTGGAATGGAGAACTTCCTAGGAGGTCACCCATCCTAGGATTTCTCTCAAGCGACCACTCTTAACCCTGGAGTTCTTCCAACTCTCCAAGCCATTCCACCGAAAGGCGCCTCTAGTGATTAGTTCCCCCATTTTATATGTCAATACCTTGTCCTTCCATTCCAATGTGGGACATGTTTCTTTGTCTTTCAAAGAAGCTTTGCTCCACGTCTAGCCTAAGCCGGACTCAATTGTAACACCCTCACCATAGGTAGTCCGTACATTCTATTGTTCCGACGACTAATGTTTATCCAAACAGTCAGGATGTCTGGAACTACATTTAAATGATAGTGAGGAGACATAAAATGATGGAATAAATGATAAGAAAATACAAGAAAAATTAAGAGAAAATAAAAGAGATAAAGTGCAATTAGGTTAAACAAGCCAGAACCGTAGCGATGGGTGACCTCACCGGGAAGTCGCTGCGTAGACAATTGACGATCCTAGGACGCGGGGAACCTCGAGAAATAGTTTTCGGGAATAATTAAAAGTCTATTGAGGTATAAATGACATTGAAAATGTCAAAGAAAATTTAATGAATCGGTACAGACAAAAACGAAAATAAAGATGAAGATTTAGTGAATCAGTACAGACAAAAACAATTTCCCATAGGAATGGTGAACCCTCATTTCAGCAGCCATGGAAACTATGGAAAATTATTTGATTTTTACATGTAATTGATGATTAGTGAGGTTGATTAAATTATTACATGTATTAGAATTTAATGGTATGTGTAAGTTTGAGGTTGACTAATTTGAATTAGGGTTTTGATTTCAATTTGGAGACTTGTATAAACTGCTAGAAATTTATTGTATTGAGGTTTGATTAATAATAATTAGAAGTGCCATGATTTTCAAAGTGGAGTTTGGGAGTTGAAGAATGACATGAGTAGTGTAATGTCTTGTGCAGGTTGAGAATTTGTTGCAAATAGTATACATTTTGAGCCATAAGTGAAATTGTGTGGCCCCAATTGGTATGAGGCCAATTGAAGGTAAAACTAGACCTAAAGTGGACCATTTTCTATGAAGAAACTATGTCCAAATTCTACCTAAAAAGTGACCAAAAGTTTGCCCTAATCCGTATTACCAAAATGTGAATCCAGAATTTTGACCAAATGAAAAGTATTCATTAAATTGGCTATAAATTACTGTATACAGGTTCAAATGACCTGAAATTTATATCATTGGAAAGCTTAGACATAGGGCTAAAACTTTGGTGAAGACCACAAAGCCCAGAAATGCCTTTAAGCAAGTTAAATTGCTTGCCCAAATTGGGTTACCAAAACTATCCAGTACTAAAAGAGCCCAGAATTTGCTGGACACAGGCTACTTGACCGGTTTTGGAAAAAAGGCCATAACTTGGTCCACAAAAATCCAAATGACATGAAACTAGTGCTAAAATTTCAATAAGACATAGACCTACAAGATTGGTATTTTGACAAAACTCAGAAATCAAGAGAAATAGGTCAATTGACTAGGTCAAATTAGTGTATAAATTATAGAAATGTGCATAAGTAACTATTGACTCCAGCATAGTCTTTTAAGCATATCTACCACTAGAAAACTTCAATGGAGATGTGCCATATAGTTTTGGAAACTTAAGAAATAGAGCTTCAATTTTGTTTTAGATAACTTCCTCAAATTATGAATGTAAGAAGCTTAAATTATAGGTAAAATCTACTGACCTAATAGAGGATCATGTTAGTATAGGATATTTGAGTCCAGTCCAATAATGTGGCTATAATTAATCCTAAAGGACTTGAAAAATTGCAATCAAAATTTTTAAGTGACCATAAGATATAGGGCAATAAATCCTATGAAGAACACTAGGCCTAAATATTACTACAAGCTGTTCAAATAAATTCATAAAAACCAGAACCAAAACTGCCTAGTTAAAAAAACCAAAATTCAGAATTGACCTAGTTATGGTTATTTGATCAGAACTTGAGTTATACAAATCCAAATGACATGATTCAAAAAGGAAAATAAAGGCAAGACATAGAAGAACAACTTCCATATAGGAAGTAGGGTTAAATAGTGGCCATAAATTACTCAATTTGATATATAAAATCAAAATAGTAAAACTGAACCTAAAGAAAGGTTCTTGAATTTAATTGTTTTAGTGAGGACTTATCCCTAATAAGTCACTATATGCTAAATTACATGAAATAGGTATTTGGTACCTACTTTCTCACTATACATGGATATGAAAATTCTATTACATAATTAATAATGCTTAATTGCCCACAGTAAACCTAGGCTTATGCATATATATAGTTGGATCGATTGGTATACCAATTAGGGACTACAGATACTAGTATTGCCTACATGGAAAGTCATGGACTGACAATATATGTTTAATATGATTGTATTTTTGGCTTTAACAGCCTGCCCGCTGGCGGCCTTATGCCTAACATGATAGATGCCATTGTGCATAATTGTATTTCTAGCTTTATGCCTGCCCGCTGGCCTTGTGCCTGACAGACAGTTGTATATAGGATATTATATGCCTGTCCACTGGCCTCGTGCCTGACATGACAGTTGTATACATAATACTATATGCTTGTCCACTGGCCTTGTGCCTGACATGACAGATGTATATAGGATAGACATATGGCTGTCTAACCCGTATACTCCTGTGAATCCAGCATTATAGTCTGTTATAGGTTACTTGGGCACAAACACGGTAACACCCCTCACCCGACTATAGTGTAGCCGAGCAAGGCATGCTACATTTGGTGTCGGAGCACCCTATCTTATCTTACTTTATTCTTTTAATAATTTTTTTCTCATTACAATTTAATATCAATTATTTTTCTACGGAGAAACCAGCGGAGTTGCCCCTGTTTTATTATCAGTTGATGTATTTCACTATTCACCTGCTTGAAATTTTCAATAATATTTTACAATAAAAATATCATTCATCCTCATCATATTCATCTCACATTCAATTCTTGTAATTCACATACTCATTTGTACAAATCTATTCATAATCAATTCATATGTAAACATTCTCAAATTACATAAGCAAAATTCTTAAATTTCTTTAATTTACATAATTTACAAAATAATTACATAATTTCATAATTTACATGATCTACAAATTAATTACAGTTTCATAATCTATATTTCAACATACAATTCATAGTTTATATTACAAATAATAACTAATTATAATGTACAAAATATATAATATGATCTATATGGGCCCTATCTACATGCATTGCTGATGAGGTGACAACTTTGAACACTCTGCAGATCAAACTCTAAAATCTCTGGTTAGTATTCACTAGGCTTTAACTTCAGTACCTGCGCGAGGAAACAAATCTATCACGCTAAGCATTGCTGCTTAGTGGTGTAATAATATAACAAGAAATAATGTATACAAATAAAAATAATTGGAGCATATTTTCTATACTCAAGAATTTTACTGGGTTCATATGAAATTTGCCATACAGTATATTTTTCGTTATTTATGTTGCTCTCTAGAATCTCTTCTGTCACAAGTTTACAACAATCAATTATATAATGTACAAATAAATCTAAAATTTATACTTATACTTATATTCTTATGAAAGTCACATTTATATTGTTATTTAAGTTATAATTTTTCTACTAGTCTTTTTATCACTTCCTTGATACTTTCTAAGTTTTTTACAATCATTTCGTAATATTTAAAATTTTTAA
Source organism: Hevea brasiliensis (assembly GCF_030052815.1). Taxonomy (NCBI): domain Eukaryota; kingdom Viridiplantae; phylum Streptophyta; class Magnoliopsida; order Malpighiales; family Euphorbiaceae; genus Hevea; species Hevea brasiliensis. The sequence goes on from NC_079501.1 coordinate 43,773,161, forward strand.
AACTTATTTAATTTACTTTAGATCATTCTAAGAAACAAATTTTTGGAGCTAATCTAATTTATTTTAGAACTTCTTCTCATTTTTTTACTTTCTAGCATTTTTAATTGCTAATTTTTGTAACTTATTTTAATAAATTAGATTGCCCAAGTAACCTACGACAGGGAGACTAAACTGGATAACGGGTCATTGGCACTGGACACTGCGGTGCCTCAGGCCGTCATACCATGGGACGTAGAACGTCAACCAAGTATGCAGTCAGTATGGCTAAAAAGGCATGATAACACATAATCGGGCATAAAAGCCATGAATACGGGCATAAAGCCTTTCGCAGTACTTCTAAAACAATACCCTATTGGCATGCCAATCTATCTGTAACACCCTCCCTATACCAACTCCGTACATTCTACTATTCCGGTGACCGGTGTCGGTCCGGATAGCTAGAACGTCCGGAAAAATATTTAAACTAAAGTCAGGAACCATAATTAACTCAAATATTAATAAGAAAAATTTAGTAAAAATTTTAGAAATAAAATACAACCAAGTTAAATGAGCCGGTGCCCAAGCGAAGGGTAATCAGAGGGAAGTTGCGGTTCTCGCAACGAGGAGCCCTAGACCCGGGGGAAAAATTCTAAAATAATTTTTGGGACTCCAGAGAAGGGTCATTGGGGTTCCTATGGCATTAGAATGCCAAGAAAATATTTAGAAAAATTTTTCAATCGGTACAGACAATTTTGACCCGTTAAGCCAAACGGAGGGCATTTTGGTCATTTCGCCTTGAGAGGTGATTTTTGGCCGACTTGTCCAGTTGAGTAAATAATTAATATGACATAAAATATGAATAAACATTACTAGAAATTAAATTGAAATTTGATAGAAAAGAAAAGAAAGAAAAAGGAGCTAAATTGGGAATTATGATGTCATGCTTAGGTAATTAAAAGTATTGGCCAATCAAATTTAAGCAAGTCCATTAAAATGAAATAAAAATGGGTAAATCAAGCAGAATTCTAGAAACCCAAAACCAGCTCCCTCTCTTCTTCTTCATGCCGTCCATTTAACACCCTCCCGGTAACCACTCCGTACATTCTACTGTTCCGGTGACCGGTGTCGGTCCGGACAGCTAGAACGTCCGGAAAAATATTTAAATTAAAGTCGGGAATCATAATTAACTCAAATATTAATAAGAAACACTTAGTAAAAATTTTAGAAATAAAATACAACCAAGTAAAACGAGCCGATGCCCAAGCGATGGGTAACCGGAGGGAAGTTGTGGTTCTCACAACGAGGAGCCCTAGACCCGGGGGAAAAATTGTAAAATAATTTTTGGGACTCCAGAGAAGGGTTACTGAGGTTCCCATGGCATTAGAATGCCAAGAAAATACCTAGAAAAATTTTACAATCGGTACAGACAATTTTGACCCGTTAAGCCAAACGGAGGGCATTTTGGTCATTTCGCCTTCAGAGGTGATTTTTGGCCGACTTGTCCAGTTGAGTAAATAATTAATATGACATAAAATATGAATAAACATTACTAAAAATGAAATTGGAAATGAGTAGTGGAGGAAAGAAAAGAAATTGCAATAAAATGCCCATTTATGACATAATGTGAGGTCACTTAAAAACTTCCACCAATCACCATTAGGCTCCCATTTGACTAAACTATTAAAAGACATAAAATAAGACCAAAATAAGAAAGAAAAACCAGCAGCCAACCTTCCCCAAAAGACCAGCCGAAATCCCTATACCCTTTCCTCCATTGATGCTCAAGTTTAGCTTTAAATCTTCCAACATCCAACCTTAAAACCCTAAGTTATATTCACAAAAAATTGCCCTAGCACCTTGCTAAAGCTTTTGGCAGCCAAGAAGAAGGAAGAAAGTGAAGCTTTCTCATGCTTGGATTGGCATACAACAAGGTTAGTGCATATATGTAGTTAAAATAACATTAATTCCATGATTTAGGCTTGTAATGAACTAGAAATTGTGAAATAATGAAACAAATTCAATGTGTATCTCCACCAAAGAATTCGGCAGCCCTAATAGAGGAAGGGTTTTGAATGTTTTTAATGGACTTAGCATGAGTTGGAGATTGTATTTAAGTTATATATTTACATAGATGTTGAACTAGGGTGCTGATTGAGGGTTATGGGTAAATTGCATTGGACATTAGGGTTTTGAGGCATGAAAAATTGACTTGGCTTACCAACCTATTAAAGAACACTCTAATGGTCAATAAGTGACCATTTGAGGTATGTTGGCCACAATTTGAACTTAAAAATGGTAAGGCAAAGTCAAGGTGTGAGCTGCCCTATGGCAGCAGCAAATGGACTGAAATTTCAGTCCAATTATACAGCCATAACGTTGGCTGTGTTAGTCCAATTGGTGTTTGGCCAATTGGACATGAAACTAGGCTTATAATGGCACATTTTTGCTGAAGAAACCATGCCCAAAAGACCAAAGCAAAAGGACCAAAACTCAGCCCCAATCCGGATACCCTGCACTGAATTCTGCAGAATTGACCAAATGAATAGTAACTGTTCATTTAGCCATAACTCACTGTAGATTTAGTCAATTGACCTGAAATTTTTACAGCAATAAGTTAAGACATATACAAACAACTTTCATGAAGGAACCTACCCCAAATTATGGCTAGAACCTAACCCAAATGGCTATGGCAGTCACTGTTCATGCTACTGTAGATATGGTATTTTCTGCAGAATGCAAATCCGGCCAGCCTGGGTTTTTGGGTGATATCTGGAGCTACAAAACTCCAAATGGAGTGATTCAAAAAAGGAAATTCAACTAGACAAAATAAGGAACAACTTTTATGTTTTACATTTCTTCAAATTCCCACAGTAACAGTGTCCAATGGAACAGTGAAGTTGACTCACCAAAACTGAAAATTCTGCTTGTGTTGAGTTACACTTTGAAATGGTATTAACACTTAATGCCAACAAGTTTTAAACACTAAATGTGGTATATTGGGAGTGCCAAAGTCAATGTACATATTTGCTATCAAAAAGTCAACATTTTAGTTGACCATAGAGGTGAATAGTAACACCAAAACTTGAAATTCAAAGATTGAAGAATTTAAAAGTTTCAAATGCCCTAGTATACCTAACAAGATTGGTTTGGATAGTTTGGCATGCCAATAGGGTTCAGTTAGCAGTACTGCACATGGCAATATGCCATTCCGTGATTTTATGGCTTTTAGCCATTCTGACTTTGCATTGAGACTTGGCCTTGTGCCTGAGATTATTTACAGCTTGGTAGCTGTTCTGTTGCACACCGGGTGATGCATATGCGACCGATGGTGTGATGGCCCGAGGTACTAGATACCCAGTGCCAGTTTACCCGTTATCCAGTCTAGTCATCTAGTGTAGGTTACTTGGGGCAACCAAAGGAATAAAAGTGAACAACGTTAATAAAACAATGAATGTATCAATACCAAACAAAGAAAGCATACACATTCTATACACATTTATTTTCTTGTTATTTTCTTCTATTATATTATTGCACCACTAAGCATTATTGCTTAGCGCGTTGCTTTTGCCACGCGTAGGTACTGGAGATCCTGATCGTGAGCCCAGTAGACCACAGACTGGGTGAGTCCATCCGGCAGTTCTGCTCAGTGTCCGTGTCACCTCACTACTGCGATTGCATTGGTAGGGCACTAGGTGTCATTTTGTCATTTTGATCTTTTGTAGCAGATTTTTACTTTCTCATATGTATTTGAACTCATGTAATATATTTTGATGTTCATGTAAATAATGAAAGTTATGACTATGAATGCAAAATTTGAGCATGTATTTATTGCTTGTATATGAGAAATGGATGTTTGAGAAATGAAAAGATTATTGAGAATTTGCTATTGAGAAATATTGTTGAGATTTTGGATATTGGAGTTTGAGATGATGGAATAAAAATATTGGAAGTGTTTTTAACGAGTTAGAAGAACGGTTTTCTCCATTTTTAGCCGGTACTCCGCCGGATTTTCTTTAAAATTTTCGAAACCTTAAATGAATGATACTTTTGATAAATGGTTTAAATAAATTGTATTTCATAAATTATATGCAAAGGCATGATATAAATTAATTGAGGAATATTAGAGTGTGCCGGTACACCGTGTGGCATTACTTACTCGGGTATACCGTACACGGGTAAGGGGTGTCACATTTAGTGGTATCAGAGCACGGTTTGGGCGTTTCTGGGCCTAGATTGAGTCCATACCATGCATTGCATTTGTAAGAGTTGAGGTGACACTAACGCAGATCTGTTTACCCTTCTTATTTTGAATAGGATATGGACCCTTCATCTCAGAGAGCCGTTGAGGAGGAAGTGGAGAGTCATGCTGCACCTGCGGTGAGACAGGGCATGAGAGAATGCTCGCCAGACTCAAGCGAGCACCTTTCGGCCTCCACAGGCCATGTTTCAGCAAATGGCCGACTTCTTTAGACAAATGGTCGGGGTAATGCCAGCACCACCACCACCACCACCAGCTCCACAGCAGAAATCACACCTGGAAAGGCTAAGGAAGTTTGGAGCTGTGGACTTCTATGGCAAGAGAGAAGATGACTCTGTTGCAGCCAAGAATTGGTTGAACAGAACAGGCAGAGTACTAAAACAACTTCACTGCACTCCAGAGCAAAACCTGGAAGCTGCCATCTCTTTACTGCAAGACGATGCTTATGAGTGGTGGGACACTGTGTCTAGTGAAGTGCAGCGGAAGTAACTTGGGACTTCTTTCTCTCGAGTTCAAGAAGAAATATGTGGGTCTTGTATACCTAGAAGAGAGAAGAAGAGAATTTATTAACTCGAGGCGAGACAATTGTCAGTGGCTGAGTATGAGAAAGAATTCGTCCGATTAAGCCGCTATGGAAGGAAGATAGTCCCAAATGAAGCTGAAAGATGCAAGAGATTTGAAGAGGGACTAAATGACAACATCAAGATCCAGCTCACTGCCTTGGGAATCACGAAATTTACCAAGTTAGTGGAAGGCTGCAATAAAGGTGGAAAAAGTAAGAATTAGTGAGCAGACTGGAAGGGATAGGCGAGAAGAGGGGACCAGTCGGTCTAGTTCGCTCCTGGATTTGGGAATAAGTTTAAGGGTCCTCTGCACGAGTTGGGTCAGCCACGAGGGTCGAGTCGGTCTCGGGGCCCAAGCCACGATTCACCCCTAGGAGAGGTCGGTCCACACCATCGGTGGGCGCTCTCCGAGGATGGGGTTCAGGACCAGGCCGGCATCTTCTCGCATGTCCACACTTTGTCAAAAATGGCATAAGGGAGTGTTGGAGAGTGGCGGTGCTTGCTTGAGGTGTGGGTCAACAGAGCATCGGTTGAAGAAGCGTCACGCAGAACTACTACTGTTGCTCCAACACAAGCGACATGACTGCTCTGCACCACCAAGGGGTAGAAGGTCCGTAAATCTGGCTGTGGGACCATCTCGAGGCTCGCATCCGAGCCGCAGAGAGGCCGGATAATGGACCACCTGCCAAAAATTATGCCTTGAGAGCTCGGGAGGAGCAAGATGCCGGGCGTCATCGAGTGCGTTCTCCTCTACAATACTCCTGTGCATGCATTGGTGGATCCAGGATCCACTCATTCCTATATTTGCATCAACCTACCTGTAGAAAGGGGGATACTAGTAGGGGAGAGTGACCAAGACATTCTGGTCACTAATCCATTAGGCCACAGTGTAGTGGTGAACAAGGTATACAAGGGTTGCCCGTTAAGGATTCAGGGGTATGAATTCTTGGCAGATCTAATTGAGTTGCCCTTCCATGAGTTTGACGTGATTTTGGGAATGGACTGGTTGTCACGTCATCAGGCAATAGTTGATTGCAAATTGAAGAGCATTTCTCTAAAAACTTCAGAGGGTAATGAGATCACAGTTGTGGGGGAAAGGACAGATTTCTTGTCCAATGTCATCTCAGCCACAGTTGCAAGAAGAATGATGAGAAAAGGCTGTGAAGCCTACCTAGCACATGTGGTGGATACTAGGCAGGCTAAGCCAAACCTGAGTAACATACCCACAGTAAGGGACTTCCCAGAGGTATTTCCTGAAGAATTGCCTGGTTTGCCACCAGAAAGGGAAGTCGAGTTTGCTATTTAGACACTGCCGGGTATAGCACCCATTTCTATTGCTCCTTTTAGGATGGCACCCACTGAATTGAGGGAGTTGAAAACTCAATTGCAAGAGTTGCTGGATAAGGGGTTCATACGCCCCAGTGTGTCACCATGGGGAGCTCAAAGGTCTTTGTTTGTGAAAAAGAAGGATGGGACTTTGAGGCTTTGCATTGATTACCGACAGTTGAATAAAGTGACTGTGAAGAACAAATATCCGTTGCCTAGAATTGACGATCTATTTGATCAGTTGAAGGGAGCAGGAGTATTTTCTAAGATTGATCTCATATCAGGGTATCATCAGTTGAGGGTGAAGGATGCAGATGTGCCAAAGACTGCATTCAGGACCCGATATGGGCATTATGAGTTTCTAGTGATGCCTTTTGGCCTAACAAATGCACCAGCGGCATTCATGGACCTTATGAACCGTATCTTCCATCCACACTTAGATCGGTTCGTAGTGGTCTTTATTGATGATATTTTGGTGTATTCGAAGACCAGGGAAGAACATGATGAGCATTTGAGGATTGTTCTGCAAACCCTGAGAGAAAAGAAGCTGTATGCTAAGTTGTCCAAATGTGACTTTTGGCTGAATGAGATTGCATTCCTTGGACACATAGTGTCAGCTGATGGGATTAGGGTGGATCCCAAGAAAATAGAAGCAGTGATGGAATGGAAGCCTCCCAGAAACACAACTGAGGTCAGAAGCTTCTTGGGGCTAGCTGGGTATTACAGAAGATTTGTGAAGGGATTTTCCCTAATAGCTGCTCCAATGACCAAGTTGTTACACAAGAATATCAGATTTGACTGGAATGACAAATGTCAGACCAGTTTTGAGAAGTTGAAGGCTATGTTGACAGAGGCACCAGTGTTAACACAGCCAGTGTCAGGAAAGGACTTCGTGGTCTACAGTGATGCCTCACATAATGGGTTAGGGTGTGTATTGATGCAAGAGGGGAAGGTGATCGCTTATGCTTCCAGACAGCTAAGACCACATGAACAGAACTACCCTACCCATGATCTAGAACTTGTAGCAATTATCTTCGCACTGAAGATATGGAGGCATTACTTGTATGGTGAAAAGTGCTACATTTACACAGACCACAAAAGCCTGAAATACTTGCCAACCCAAAAGGAGCTCAACCTTAGACAGAGGCGATGGATTGAGTTCCTGAAGGACTATGACTGTGTAATGGACTACCACCCTGGGAAGGCAAATGTAGTTGCTAATGCTTTAAGCAGAAAATCCATAACAGCCTTGAGATCATTGAATGCCCGTCTATCTTTGGTTCGTGATGGAGCTATCTTGGCTGAGTTGCAAGTGAGGCCAAACCTGCTACAGCAGATTTTAGATGGGCAGAAGGTAGATGAGAAGCTAATGGCTATTATGAGCAAAATCCCAGAGGGAAAAGCAACTGACTATGAGGTGAAAGCAGATGGGTGTCTGTATTACAAAGGAAGACTGTGTGTACCAGATAATGGGGAATTGAAAGCCAGTATTCTAAAAGAGGCACACACTAGTGTATATGCTATGCATCCAGGAAGTACAAAGATGTACCATGATCTGAAACTCCAATATTGGTGGCCTGGTATGAAGAGGGATATAGGTGACTATGTGACTAAATGCTTGACATGTCAGCAAGTCAAGGCAGAACATCAAGTTCCATCAGGTTTGCTACAGCCTATACGCATACCTGAATGGAAATGGGATCGGGTCACCATGGATTTTGTAAGTGGGCTACCTCTCACCCGGAAGAAACATGATGCAGCATGGGTGATAGTTGACAGATTGACAAAGTCAGCACACTTTCTGCCAGTTAGGACTGACTACTCACTGGAGAAGTTAGCAGAATTGTATATCAGTGAGATAGTTAGACTGCATGGAATTCCACTTTCCATCATATCTGATAGAGACCCAAGGTTCACATCAAGATTTTGGAAGAAGTTACATGAGTCCTTAGGTACACAACTCCATTTCAGCACAGCTTTCCATCCTCAGACGGATGGGCAATCTGAAAGAGTAATCCAGGTAAATAATTGAAACCAATGAAATTGATACAAATATTGAATTGAAATGATAACAATAACGTGAAATACTTGTCAGGTCCTTGAGGATATGCTGAGGAGTTGTGTCATTGAGTTTGAGGGAAGTGGGATAGATACCTCCCACTGGCAGAATTTGCATACAACAATAGCTACCAAGCTAGTATCCAAATGGCTCCGTATGAAGCGCTGTATGGGAGAAAATGTAGAACTCCAGTGTGCTGGACTGAATTGGGCGAAGACAAACTGGTAGGGCCAGACCTGGTGAAACAGGCTGAGGAGAAGGTAAAATCAATCAAAGCCAATCTCAAAGTTGCCTCAGACAGACATAAATCTTATGCCGACCTGAAGAGAAAAGAAATAGAATATGTGGTTGGCGACAAAGTGTTCCTCAAGGTGTCACCATGGAAGAAAGTGTTGAGGTTTGGAAGAAAAGGTAAGTTGAGCCCTAGGTTCATTGGCCCATATGAAGTCATTGAACGTGTGGGTCCAGTGGCCTATAGGCTAGCTTTACCACCAGAGCTGGATAAGATCCACAATGTGTTCCATGTATCCATACTCAGAAGATACCGCTCAGATCCTTCACATGTCATCTCCAGAGAAGAAATTGAAATACAACCGGATTTGACATATGAAGAAGAACCTCTACGGATCTTGGCTCGGGAAGTGAAAGAGTTGAGGAACAAACAGATTCCACTGGTGAAAGTGCTTTGGAGGCACCACAACACCGAGGAGGCAACTTGGGAAAGTGAAGAGATGATGAGGCTGAAGGAACGGAAGCGTGAAAAACACAAGTTTATACCATTGAATTCAAAAATTTTCACCTAGGGTCACATGCATCATGCAAGATTTATTTTTATCTATTTGATTTCAATGATAAACAACATATTAAAACTCTTTTAATATGTTTTTGGATCTGTATTTGCCATTTAAGATTTTAAAATTAATCAGATTAATTTTAGAACCCTAGATTAAATCAAGAACGATTACACTAACCTCTTGATGCACTGCAGCGTGTCTGCGCCTTTGAGATTCGTCTTCAGGACACCAGATGTTGGCCCTCTAGCTTGTCCACACCAAGAACACCTATGGCAGCCCTTGAATAGCTTCTAAAGTTTTTTCTATTAATTAGAAAATCAAGTTCTGCCTTTTAAGAGATTAAAGATGTAAACAGGACACTAGAAACAATTTCTAGTGTTCTTAATTCAAGAGATTGATGGCTAATCTCTTTGAATTGATGAGAGATGAAGAGAAATAGCTGGAGAGGCTCAAAGTGGCGTGACAATTGAGAGGAGAGGCTGCTGGTTGTGTTTTATTTTCTCATAACAACACTTAAATAGCTAGGTTAACACATTAAACCCTTGCCACATGTCACCCTTTGATTAGCTCTAGGTTTAAGTGACCCAATCACATTGTGCCAAGTGTCAAACCTATATTTAATCTTTATTTTAATCATCTTACATGATTAAAAAAAAAACATTTGGCAAGCTTATGTGTAATCCCATGTGTCACCATCTCATGGTGCCACATGTCACACTGTGAAATGATCAAAATGCCCCTGTGTCTTAATTTTGAGTTCTTAACCCAAAATAATTATTTTCTTCTTCTAATTAATTTATATCAAATATAAATTAATTAATTAATCTCTATTAATTAATTTCTCATCAATTAAATTCATATTTAAACACTTTAAATATAAATTTAATTTATACTACACATCCAATAATCTAGATTTGGTTTCAAGTCATGCTAGGGACTTTGCAATTTAATTGCAAACGAAATCTATTTAATTAATCAATTAAACTCTTTAATTAATTAATTAAATCATATTTAAATAGGTGATAACTTGTGTATGTGTGTGACTTACTAGGCTCATCACTAATTGGCAATGAGACATGATATCAACTCTTAATATCATCAGAACTCTTTCTTACCATAAATGATTTCTCTAAATCATTTTATGAACCTCATAGACCATGGTTAACACCTAGCATAGCATGCCATGGCCACCCAATTAGTAATAAGGTTTACCTTAAATGAACCTATAATCATATGTTACCATGCACTAGAATCTCTCTGTTACAAAATCCCAACTCAAGCTGGAGTCATGGTTTATGTCAAACTCCATTTGCTATGAATATTATGTTCTCTTTTAATTCCAGTTCTTGACTAAAAGATTTTCTCATCGAAACACTTTTATGAATAAATCTATCTGTACTGGCCATGAACTTGAAACATCAAGAACAATTAAATGAACATAGGATTTTATCTCTATTTACTTAGAGGAACAGATTCCATCTTGATCAACACCTACCTCCATATATAACTAGCAGGAGCCAACACATGCCCATATACCCATACATAGTACAAGTATGAAAGCGATATCAAACTCAAACTACCTATATACAAGATAATCGTGCTATCTCAGTCTAAAGATTATATGCATCGATATGATTTATGACAAAACATTGACAATAGTAAACTCCATGTGCTTGTCATAAGTGTCACCGGTTCGACCTACTTATCATTTATAAGTGCCTATCAAGTTTGTTATATGGCATGAGACTCACCATTCCATCTTATTTATATCTCATATAAATAACTTGGGAACAAACATGAATACAATCTTTACGGATAAGTCATGTCCTTATTATGAAGTATCCTCGATTGTGAACCTATTTATGATACTTTGTGCTAGAAATATTGTCACTCATATTCTTAACAACTTAAGAATAATATTTCTAACAAAATATCAATGGACCTTTTCTATTACACATAAATATATTATGTAAACCGAAAAGTGGAAATGCCTTTTATTATTAAAAATATGTACAAGATACATACTAAATGATATGCTCTAGGGCATACTACTAACAATCTCCCACTAGCACTAGAGCCATTCATTACAATAACTTATACCCATCTTCTCAAGATGTCAGTCTAAGCGAGTGCGTGACATAGGCTTAGTGAATGGATCACCTGGATTTTCGGTGATGCTATTTTCTGCATGGCTACATTGCCTCGCCCAACTATTTCTCGATAATGTGGTAGCGCCTTTCTATGTGTTTGGATTTACGGTGAGACCTTGGTTCCTTAGCTCAGTATGATGCTCCATTGTTGTCACGGTGTAATGGAGCGCGACTCAATGGAAGGAACTCTTGTAAGTTACGTCATGAACTTCTTTATCCAAACGACTTCCTTTGCGCATCGATGCGAAGAATATACTCGACCTCGATGAGTGGAATCTGCGATCGTGCTCTGTTTGGAACTCTTCCAACCGATCGCACCTCCATTACAAATGAACACATATCCAGAGGTAGACTTTCTATCATCGATATCTGATTGGAAATCAGAATCAGTATAACCATCCAATTGCAAGTCTCCACCTCCATAAATCAAGAATAAATCCTTAGTTCTTCTCAAGTACTTAAGGATATTCTTGTGACTTTCGATGTTCCAAACTGGATTGGATTGATACGCTAGTCAAACTAACGATATGCGATATCAGGCCTAGTACACAACATTGCATACATAAAACTTCCAATAGCCAAGCATATGGAATCCTGGCCATCTTATCTCTTTCTTCAGGTGTCTTTGGAGACATCTCTTTAGAAAGGTGGATACCATGTCTCACTGGTAACAATCCTCTCTTGGAATCAAGCATGTTAAACCTCTTTAACACCTTTTCCAAGTATAGACTTTGGGATAAACCAATTATTCTTTTCGCTCTATCTCTATAGATGCGAATCCCAAGAATATAGGTTGCCTCCCCTAAGTCTTTCATGGAGAATGTATTTGACAACCATACCTTTATAGTCGTCAACATACCTGTATCATTACCCATCAACAGTATGTCATCCACATATAAGACAAGGAAAGTGATAGCATTGTCACTAACCTTCTTATATACACATGGCTCATCCTCATTTTTGATAAAACCAAAAGATTTAATGGCTTCATCAAAACGGATGTTTCAACTCCTCGAAGCTTGTTTCAACCCATAAATGGATCGCTTTAGCTTGCATACCTTGGAACCATCTTGGGATTCAAATCCCTTAGGTTGTTCCATGAAAATGTTTTCTTCAATGTATCCATTGAGAAAAGCTGTTTTGACATCCATCTGCCAAATCTCATAATCATAGTATGCAGCTATTGCTAATAAAATCCTAATTGATTTAAGCATGGCAACAGGCGAGAAAGTCTCCTCATAGTCTATTTCTTGCCTTTGGCGAAACCCTTTCGCTACTAGCCATGCCTTATAGGTCTCTACCTTTCCATTAGAACCAATTTTCTTCTTGAAAACCCATTTGTTCCCTATAGGTACAATACCTTCAGGTGGGTCAACAAGATCCCAAACTTGATTCTTATACATGGAATCAATCTCGAATTTCATAGCATCAATCCATTTTGAAGAGTCTATATCTGATATAGCTTCTTCATAGGTAAGTGGATCATCTCCATGATCTACTTCTTCATGAGTAGACAACTCTTGTTCTTCTTCATGAAGAAAACCATATCTCACTGGTGGGTGAGATACCCAGTTGTTCTACGAGGAGCAGTGTAGATGTTTCATCAATGGGTATAGGTTGACTAGATGGATCTATATCCATCCGATGCATTGGTTGGTCAGAATTCTCCAATTCTAACTCTATTTGCCTTCCTTTGCCTCCTTCTTGAACAAACTGTTGTTCAAGAAATGTGGCATCTCTACTTATCACAACCTTTTGTGAAGTAGGCAAATAAAAATAATATCCAAAACTATCTTTTGGATATCCAACAAATCGACCTTTTTCTGATCTGGTCTCCAATTTATCAGTGTTCAGCTTTTTGATATAAGCTGGACAACCCTAAATCTTAACATGCTTAAGACTTGGTTTTCTTCCATGCCATATCTCATAAGGTGTGGAAGAAACTGATTTTGTTGGAATCCTATTCAGAATATATAAAGCTGATTCTAATGCAAATCCCCAAAAGGAGATTGGCATATCAGTATAGCTCATCATACTGCGTACCATATCCAATAGGGTACGATTTCTCCTTTTAGATACACCATTCAGCTGTGGCGTTCCTGGAGGAGTTAGCTGAGAAACAATGCCATGCTCTCTCAAGTATTCATCAAATTCAGTACTCAAATATTCACCTCCACGATCTGATCGAAGAGCTTTAATACTTTTTCCTGTTTGATTTTCTACTTCAGATTTAAATTCCTTAAACTTTTCAAAGGATTCATGTTTGTATTTCATCAAATACAAATACCCAAACCTTGATTTATCATCAGTAAAGGTAATAAAATAATGAAAGCCCCCTCTAGCCATTTCTTTAAATGGACCACATACATCACTATGTATTAGTTCCAAAATATTTTCAGCTCTTAGCCCTTGTCCAACAAAGGGTGATCTAGTCATTTTGCCTTGAAGGCAAGATTCACAAGTTGGAGTAGGCTCAGAGCCCAATGAGAATAGAATCCCCATTTTCTCCAGTTTTGCAATCTTATCTTCTGTAACATGACATAACCTTAAGTGCCAAATATATTTTGAACTTGAGTTGGTTTTCACCACGGCATTGCATTCATTTAGATTGCTATACTCTGGCTAGTGGAAACACTTTCTAACTGGCAATGGAAACACTTTCCTGTTAGAAATAGAAACACTTTCTTGTTGGCAGTGGAAACACTTTCCTTTGCCTTTGTCAGCTTTGGTCTTCCCTTTCTGTTTAGCTATTTTGTTAGAAGGACCAGGAATCTGAGGTTTCTTTTTCCTATTGCCCTTCTTCTTGTTGGACTTTCTAGCAGAAGAAGATGCAACTAAAGCTACCTCTTTTCCTTTATTGCCTGGCATATTCTTTTGGGAAATAACCAGCATGTTGAGTAAACCAGCTAAGGTGCATTCCTGTTTAGTCATATGGAAATTTGTCACAAAATTCCCAAAAGACTCAGGAAGGGACTGAAGGATCAAATCCGTTTATAGTTGGAAATCCATGTTGAAGTCAAGATGTTCCAATTGCTCAATCAGCCGAATCATCTTGTGGACATGATCCCCAACATTCTGTCCCTCAGACATCCTCATACGGAATAGCTGTCTAGATATCTCATACCTAGCATTCTCTTTGTGCTCACCATACAACTCTTGTAGGTGAAGGAGGATCTCACTCGCACTCTGCATGTTCTCATGTTGCTTCTGTAACTCATTACTCATGGAAGCAAGCATGTAACACTTAGCTCTCATATCATGCTCCTTCCACTTGTCCAAAGTTTCATGTTCCTCTTGTGTGGCCTCTGGAGGTAAGGGACCAGGAACATTTGAATCTAGAACATATCCTATATGTTCAAGGTTCAGGACAAGTTTCAAATTTCTTAGCCAATCAGATGATTAGGTCCTGTCAACTGTTGTGATCAAGTATGCTTGCAAGTATATTGGATGGTGGTGGTTGTTTTGTGCTCATTTTTATTAGAAAATTAAGCTGAGAAAATAACCAGATTAATTAGTAAATGTATCATGTAATTAACCAAAATGATTATGGTCTTTTAATCAAATCGGTCCTCCCACTAACTTAGCGAATCCTACACTTCCAAAGTAGAAACGGAAATCCTAGTTGGATGGATTTCTAGTGGGTGATTGAATTCTTATAATTCTATTGATCATCCTCAGGTACATCCATTATTGGAATTACAATAAACTATAAGTGAGCAACTCCTTGCCCATCACATCTCATGTGAGGTTCAATCCTTTACCTAGCCCCTAATGCTCAAAATCTCAGGTACATCCATTATTGACTTATCTTGCATTAGTTAAGTTGATCCCATTGAGCGATAATTATGCAAATAATTTTAATGTCCTCAGGTACATCCAATATTGGCCACCAAACCATTTACATATTTACAACATCTCATGCTTAACAATTATTCTTAAGAAAATCTCTTAAATAAATTGCATCTTATGCAACTATTTAAAATTTCTTAAAATAATTGCCCCAATGGAGGGCCTATGTTATAATTACTTTAATTATAGCATTTCCAACTTAATCATTTGTTTGGAAGATTTTATGGTCATTCTATTTACTATTAAGGTCTCACTTTGCACATTATCCATTTAGCATGCATATATCATATAATTGCATACATTCCCATACATCTCATGCATTCATGGATAAGCAGTAAATATGGTATGATCATGGACTTTCTAAGGGATTCAATTCTGAGCCACCAAGAATTGAATCAGGGCATTCCTAGGTGCATTTCATTCATTCATTTATTTTACAAGAGTTGCTGAAGGAGTACATAATCAACACTTGATCTTGAATTCCTCCCACTGGTCCCACCAATGCTCTTGACCTCCTTGAACTTCTTGCAATCCAATATTACATAGTAATCCTTGGCATACCAAGGCGAATTTACAAGAACTTAAATAAATGAAATTACAACCCAAAAATATTACAAACTTAATAATACATGCCCAAAATAAATTAAAATAAATTAATTAATTTACAATCCCAAAGAAACATAAAAGAAATAAATCCAATCACATTGGTCTTTTATAGTCCATGATCATCCATCATGCATATCACTATTTAACAATTAAATAAAACATACATACTTATATTAAATTGAATATCTCATATTCAACTTAAAAATTCAGATTTGAATATGATTCAAATAAATTTAAAAATTCAGATTTGAATCTCATTCAAACAAATTTAAAAATTCAGATTTGAATCACATTCAAACAACTTTAAAAATTCAGATTTGAATCACATTCAAACATTTTTTAAAAAATCAGATTTGAATCACATTCAAATATTTTTTAAAAAATCAGATCTGAATTTTATTCAATCAATTTTAAAAAATCAGATTTAAATATGATTCAAACAACTTTAAAAATTCAGATTTGAATCACATTCAAACAACTTTTAAAATTCAGATTTGAATCACATTCAAACAATTTTTAAAATTCTGATTTGAATCATAATTTAATTGTGTGATAAAAATTCTAATTAAACAATTTAATTAGACATAAAATGGATCTTAAATCATACAACAATTGCACATTCACCATCCATTTACCTTTGCACACCATTGTGATGCATCAACCATGCACACCATAGTGTTCATCATTTGTGCCGCCACTTTGACTTTGCAACCAGCAATAAACTCTTGATCTCATGACCAAACACACAATTAAATCATATAATCAACAATCTAAATGGCAAATATAGTGGCTCTGATACCAATTGAAGGAACGGAAGCGTGAAAAACACAAGTTTATACCATTGAATTCAAAAATTTTCACCTAGGGTCACATGCATCATGCAAGATTTATTTTTATCTATTTGATTTCAATGATAAACAACATATTAAAACTCTTTTAATATGTTTTTGGATCTGTATTTGCCATTTAAGATTTTAAAATTAATCAGATTAATTTTAGAACCCTAGATTAAATCAAGAACGATTACACTAACCTCTTGATGCAATCGCAATGTCTGCGCCTTTGAGATTCGTCTTCAGGACACCAGATGTTGTCCCTCTAGCTTGTCCACACCAAGAACACCTATGGCAGCCCTTGAATAGCTTCTAAAGTTTTTTCTATTAATTAGAAAATCAAGTTCTGCCTTTTAAGAGATTAAAGATGTAAACAGGACACTAGAAACAATTTCTAGTGTTCTTAATTCAAGAGATTGATGGCTAATCTCTTTGAATTGATGAGAGATGAAGAGAAATAGCTGGAGAGGCTCAAAGTGGCGTGACAATTGAGAGGAGAGGCTGCTGGTTGTGTTTTATTTTCTCATAACAACACTTAAATAGCTAGGTTAACACATTAAACCCTTGCCACATGTCACCCTTTGATTAGCTCTAGGTTTAAGTGACCCAATCACATTGTGCCAAGTGTCAAACCTATATTTAATCTTTATTTTAATCATCTTACATGATTAAAAAAAAACATTTGGCAAGCTTATGTGTAATCCCATGTGTCACCATCTCATGGTGACACGTGTCACTGTAATGAAATGACCAAAATGCCCCTGTGTCTTAATTTTGAGTTCTTAACCCAAAATAATTATTTTCTTCTTCTAATTAATTTATATCAAATATAAATTAATTAATTAATCTCTATTAATTAATTTCTCATCAATTAAATTCATATTTAAACACTTTAAATATAAATTTAATTTATACTACACATCCAATAATTTAGATTTGGTTTCAAGTCATGCTAGGGACTTTGCAATTTAATTGCAAACCAAATCTATTTAATTAATCAATTAAACTCTTTAATTAATTAATTAAATCATATTTAAATAGGTGATAACTTGTGTATGTGTGTGACTTACTAGGCTCATCACTAATTGGCAATGAGACATGATATCAACTCTTAATATCATCAGAACTCTTTCTTACCATAAATGATTTCTCTAAATCATTTTATGAACCTCATAGACCATGGTTAACACCTAGCATAGCATGCCATGGCCACCCAATTAGTAATAAGGTTTACCTTAAATGAACCTATAATCATATATTACCATGCACTAGAATCTCTACATACAAAATCCCAACTCAATTTGAGTCATGGTTTATGTCAAACTCCATTTGCTATGAATATTATGTTCTCTTTTAATTCCAGTTCTTGATTAAAAGATTTTCTCATCAGAAACACTTTTCTGAATAAATCTATCTGTCCTGGCCAGGAACTTGAAACATCAAGAACAATTAAATGAACATAGGATTTTATCTCTATTTACTTAGAGGAACAGATTCCATCTTGATCAACACCTACCTCCATATATAACTAGCAGGAGCCAACACATGCCCATATACCCATACATAGTACAAGTATGAAAGCAGTATCAAACTCAAACTACCTATATACAAGATAACTGTGCTATCTCAGGTCTAAAGATTATATGCACTGATATGATTTATGACAAAACATTGACAATAGTAAACTCCATGTGCTTGTCATAAGTGTCACTGGTTCGGCCTACTTATCATTTATAAGTGCCTATCAAGTTTGTTATATGGCATGAGACTCACCATTCCATCTTATTTATATCTCATATAAATAACTTGGGAACAAACATGAATACAATCTTTCTGGATAAGTCATGTCCTTATTATGAAGTATCCTCGATTGTGAACCTATTTATGATACTTTGTGCTAGAAATATTGTCACTCATATTCTTAACAACTTAAGAATAATATTTCTAACAAAATATCAATGGACCTTTTCTATTACACATAAATATATTATGTAAACGGAAAAGTGGAAATGCCTTTTATTATTAAAAATATGTACAAGATACATACTAAATGATATGCTCTAGGGCATACTACTAACAGAGGCAACAGTTCCCTCAACTGTTTGCATCAGGTAAATTTCGAGGACGAAATTTAAATTAGAGGGGAAGAGTTGTAACACCCTCCCGGTAACCACTCCGTACATTCTACTGTTCCGGTGACCGGTGTCGGTCCGGACAGCTAGAACGTCCGGAAAAATATTTAAATTAAAGTCGGGAATCATAATTAACTCAAATATTAATAAGAAACACTTAGTAAAAATTTTAGAAATAAAATACAACCAAGTAAAACGAGCCGGTGCCCAAGCGATGGGTAACCGGAGGGAAGTTGCGGTTCTCGCAACGAGGAGCCCTAGACCCGGGGGAGAAATTGTAAAATAATTTTTGGGACTCCAGAGAAGGGTTACTGAGGTTCCCATGGCATTGGAATGCCAAGAAAATACCTAGAAAAATTTTTCAATCGGTACAGACAATTTTGACCCGTTAAGCCAAACGGAGGGCATTTTGGTCATTTCGCCTTCAGAGGTGATTTTTGGCCGACTTGTCCAGTTGAGTAAATAATTAATATGACATAAAATATGAATAAACATTACTAAAAATGAAATTGGAAATGAGTAGTGGAGGAAAGAAAAGAAATTGCAATAAAATGCCCATTTATGACATAATGTGAGGTCACTTAAAAACATCCACCAATCACCATTAAGCTCCCATTTGACTAAACTATTAAAAGACATAAAATAAGACCAAAATAAGAAAGAAAAACCAGCAGCCATCCTTCCCCAAAAGACCAGCCGAAATCCCTATACCCTTTCCTCCATTGATGCTCAAGTTTAGCTTTAAATCTTCCAACATCCAACCTTAAAACCTTAAGTTATCTTCACAAAAATTTGCCCTAGCACCTTGCTAAAGCTTTTGGCAGCCAAGAAGAAGGAAGAAAGTGAAGCTTTATCAAGCTTGGATTGGCATACAACAAGGTTAGTGCATATATGTAGTTAAAATACATTAATTCCATGATTTAGGCTTGTAATGAACTAGAAATTGTGAAATAATGAAACAAATTCAATGTGTATCTCCACCAAAGAATTCGGCAGCCCTAATAGAGGAAGGGTTTTGAATGTTTTTAATGGACTTAGCATGAGTTGGAGATTGTATTTAAGTTATATATTTACATAGATGTTGAACTAGGGTGCTAATTGAGGGTTATGGGTAAATTGCATTGGACATTAGGGTTTTGAGGCATGAAAAATTGACTTGGCTTACCAACCTATTAAAGAACACTCTAATGGTTAATAAGTGACCATTTGAGGTATGTTGGCCACAATTTGAACTTAAAAATGGTAAGGCAAAGTCAAGGTGTGAGCTGCCCTATGACAGCAGCAAATGGACTGAAATTTCAGTCCAATTATACAGCCATAACGTTGGCTGTGTTAGTCCAATTGGTGTTTGGCCAATTGGACATGAAACTAGGCTTATAATGGCACATTTTTGCTGAAGAAACCATGCCCAAAAGACCAAAGCAAAAGGACCAAAACTCAGCCCCAATCCGGATACCCTGCACTGAATTCTGCAGAATTGACCAAATGAATAGTAACTGTTCATTTGGCCATAACACACTGTAGATTTGGTCAATTGACCTGAAATTTTTACAGCAATAAGTTAAGACATAGACAAACAACTTTCATGAAGGAACCTACCCCAAATTATGGCCAGAACCTAACCCAAATGGCTATGGCAGTCACTATTCATGCTACTGTAGATATGGTATTTTCTGCAGAATGCAAATCCGGCCAGCCTGGGTTTTTGGGTGATATCTGGAGCTACAAAACTCCAAATGGAGTGATTCAAAAAAGGAAATTCAACTAGACAAAATAAGGAACAACTTTCATGTTTTACATTTCTTCAAATTCCTACAGTAATAGTGTCCAATGGAATAGTGAATTTGACTCACCAAAACTGAAAATTCTGCTTGTGTTGAGTTACACTTTGAAATGGTATTAACACTTAATGCCAACAAGTTTTAAACACTAAATGTGGTATATTGGGAGTGCCAAAGTCAATGTACATATTTGCTATCAAAAAGTCAACATTTTAGTTGACCATAGAGGTGAATAGTAACACCAAAACTTGAAATTCAAAGATTGAAGAATTTAAAAGTTTCAAATGCCCTAGTATACCTAACAAGATTGGTTTGGATAGTTTGGCATGCCAATAGGGTTCAGTTAGCAGTACTGCACATGGCAATATGCCATTCCGTGATTTTATGGCTTTTAGCCATTCTGACTTTGCATTGAGACTTGGCCTTGTGCCTGAGATTATTCTGACTTGGTAGTTACATTTGCACTGCCGGGTGATGCATATGCGATCGATGGTGTGACGGCCTGAGGTACTAGATACCCAGTGCCAGTTTACCCGTTATCCAGTCCAGTCATCTAGTGTAGGTTACTTGGGGCAACCAAAGGAATAAAAGTGAACAACGTTAATAAAACAATGAATGTATCAATACCAAACAAAGAAAGCATACACATTCTATACACATTTATTTTCTTGTTATTTTCTTCTATTATATTATTGCACCACTAAGCATTATTGCTTAGCGCGTTGCTTTTGCCACGCGTAGGTACTGGAGATCCTGATCGTGAGCCCAGTAGACCACAGACTGGGTGAGTCCATCCGGCAGTTCTGCTCAGTGTCCGTGTCACCTCACTACCTGCAGTGCATTGGTAGGGCACTAGGTGTCATTTTGTCATTTTGATCTTTTGTAGCAGATTTTTACTTTCTCATATGTATTTGAACTCATGTAATATATTTTGATGTTCATGTAAATAATGAAAGTTATGACTATGAATGCAAAATTTGAGCATGTATTTATTGCTTGTATATGAGAAATGGATGTTTGAGAAATGAAAAGATTATTGAGAATTTGCTATTGAGAAATATTGTTGAGATTTTGGATATTGGAGTTTGAGATGATGGAATAAAAATATTGGAAGTGTTTTTAACAGGTTCCGAAGAACGGTTTTCTCCATTTTTAGCCGGTACTCCGCCGGATTTTCTTTGAAATTTTCGGAACCTTAAATGAATGATACTTTTGATAAATGGTTTAAATAAATTGTATTTCATAAATTATATGCAAAGGCATGATATAAATTAATTGAGGAATATTAGAGTGTACCGGTACACCGTGTGGCATTACTTACTCGGGTATACCGTACACGGGTAAGGGGTGTCACAGTCCACTCACCCTTACCCATTCCACCATTAACAACCTTTCACCCTTCATCTTTCTCAGCTTTCTTCCACTAAAAACCCTAACTACCAACACAAAAATTCATTCTATCATCTTGGTGATTATTGTGGGAGCAAAAAGAAAAGGAAACCAAGACTTTGAAGAAGGGAAAAATCTGCCCTATTCATGGTTAGTGCATCTATATCCTCAAAACTCTTTATTTTCATGGTTTGGGACTTGAAACTTAGTGAGAATTGCAATTTAAATGAACAAAAACTCATGTGTATGAGTACATAAATTTCGGCTGCCCTAGCTATGGAATAGGAGGGAGTGTTTTTGATGAGCTTGAAGTGAACTAGAATCATGTTGGAAGTTATAAACACAAGAATAATGAATTAAAAGCTAACTAAGGTAAATTGTATAAAACATGAATTTGAATTAGGGTTTTGTGAGCAAAATGTAAACTTGGTTTAGGAAATTATTAGAGAACATTTTAATGGTCAATTAGTGACCATTTTAGGTAAGTTGACCATAAAATGGACTGAAAAATAGGATTGCAAAGTGAAGTTGCAGGCTGCCCTAGGACAGCAGCAGAGGGACTGAAAATTCAGTCCACTTGCACTGCCATAACTTGGGCTGTGTTGATCCAATTGGTGTTTGGCTAATTGGACATGAAACTAGGCTTATAATGGCACATTTTTGCTAAAGAAACCATGCCCAAAAGACCAAAGCAAGAGGACCAAAACTTGGCCCCAATCCGGATACCCTGCAACTGATTCTGCAGAATGACCAACTGTTCATTTGGCCATAACTCACTGTAGATTTGGTCAATTGACCTGAAATTTTTACAGCAACAAGTTAAGACATATAAAAACAACTTTCATGAAGAAACCTATCCCAAATTATGGCAAGAACCTAAACCAAATGGCAGTGGAAGTCACTGTTCATGTTACTATAGATATGGTTAATTCTGCAGATTGGCAATCCGGCCAGCTGTGGTTTTTGAGCCATATCTGGAGCTACAAAACTCCAAATGGAGTGATTCAAAAAAGGAAATTCAACTAGACAAAATAAGGAACAACTTTCATGTTAGTCATTTCTTCAAATTCCCACTGCAACAGTGTTTAATGGAACAGTAAACATATGCTTCAAAAACTGAAATTTTCTGCCCTCTTGGTTTTAAGTTAGAAATGGTAATGGTGACCAATTCCAACAAGTTTTAAAGGCAAAATGTGGTATGTTGGGAGTGCCAAAACCAATGTACCTAATTTCTACCTAAAAGTCAACATATTAGTTGACCAAAGAGGTGAATAGTGACACCGAAATTTGAAATTCAAAGATTGAAGAATTTAAAAGTTTCAAATGCCCTAGTATACCTAACAAGATTGGTTTGGATAGTTTGGCATGCCAATAGGGTTCAGTTAGCAGTACTGCACATGGCAACATGCCATTCCGTGATTTTATGGCTTTTAGCCATCTGACTTTGTTTTGAGACTTGGCCTTGTGCCTGATATTATTCTGACTTGTTAGCATTACTGCATTTGCCGGAGATGCATATGTGACGGATGGTGTGACGGCCCGAGGTACTAGGTACCCAGTGCCAGTTTACCCGTTTATCCAGTCCAGTCGTCTAGTGTAGGTTACTTGGGCAACCAAATGAATGAAAGTGGACAAAGTTAATAATATACAAATTCAAACAAATGAAACATATACATTCACTACATATCTATTTTCTTGCTATTTTTTTTGTTTTTTTATTTTATTATTGCACCACTAAGCATTATTGCTTAGCGCGTTGCTTTTGCCACGCGTAGGTTCTGGAGATACAGATCGTGAGCCCAGTAGACCACAGACTGGGTGAGTCCATCCTGCGACTACGCACGGTGTCCGTGTCACCTCAACCTGCGATTGCATTGGTAGGACACTAGGTGTCATTTTGACATTTTGTAACTTAATTTTGATTTTCTCATATGTAATTAAACTTGTGTAATGTATATTGAGGTTTATGCAAATTATGAAAATTGTATTTGTGAATGGAAAAGTAAATGGTTATTTATGATTTATATGTGATCATCACATGTGATGGATGATTGAGAATTGAAATTGAAATGTTGAGATCTTGATATTGAGTTTTGTGATGATATTGGAGTTGAGAATGAATGAATTTGTTTATTGGAAGTGTTTTTCACAGGTTCCGAAGAACTGTTTTCTCCATTTTTAGCCGGTACTTTGCCGGATTTTCTTTAAAATTTTCGGAACCTCAAATAAATTATGATTTCAATAAATGACTTAAATGAGTTATATTTTACAAGTTATATTCAAAGTTATGATGCAAATTAATTATGGTATATTAGAGTGTGCCGGTACACCGTGTGGCATTACTTACTCGGGTATACTGTACACGGGTACGGGGTGTCACATTTAGTGGTATTAGAGCACGGTTTAGGCATTTCTAGGCCTAGATTGAGTCCATACCATGCATTGCATTTGTAAGAGTCGAGGTGACACTAATGCAGATCTGTTTGTCTTTGTTTTTTTGAATAGGATATGGACCCTTCATCTCAGAGAGCTGTTGAGGAGGAAGTGGAGAGTCATGCTCCACCTGCAGCAGCTGAGACTGGGGGCATGGGAGAACCTGCTCCACCAGCTCAGGCAGAGCCCGCTCAGCCTCCACAGGCCATGTTCCAACAAATGGCCGACTTCTTTAGACAAATGGCGGGAGTAATGCCAGCACCACCACCACCACCACCAGCTCCACAGAAGAAATCACACCTGGAAAGACTAAGAAAGTTTGGGGCGGTGGATTTCTATGGCAAGAGAGAAGATGACTCTGTTGCAGCCGAGAATTGGTTGAACAGAATAGGCAGAGTCCTAAAACAACTCCACTGCACTCCAGAGCAAAACTTGGAAGCTGCCATATCTCTGTTGCAAGATGATGCTTATGAGTGGTGGGACACGGTGTCTAGTGAAGTACAGCCAGAAACTGTAACTTGGGATTTCTTCCTCTTTGAATTCAAGAAGAAATATGTGGGTACTGTATACCTGGAAGAGAGAAGAAGAGAGTTTATTAACCTGAGGCAGAGACAGCTGTCAGTGGCCGAATATGAGAAGGAATTCGTAAGATTGAGCCGCTATGTAAGGGAGATAGTCCCTAATGAAGCTGAAAGATGCAAGAGATTTGAAGAGGGACTAAATGACAACATCAAGATCCAGCTCACTGCCTTAGGAATCACAGAATTTACCAAGTTAGTGGAAGCGGCAATAAAGTTTGAAAAAGTAAGAATCAGTGAGCGCACTGTAAGAGAGAGACAAAGAAGAGGGGCCTGTGTCGCCTAGTTCAGCTCCTGCATTCGGGAAGAAGTTCAAGGGTCCTCCTGCACAGAGTTCAGCTTAGCCACAGGGTCAGGGTCAGTCTTAGGGGCCCATGCCACAGTTCACCCCTAGGAGAGGTCAGTCCACACCATCAGTGGACAGCTCTCCAGGGATGGGGTTTAGGGGACCAGCCCCAACATCTTCTGCATGTCCGCATTGCCTGAAATGGCATAAGGGGGAGTGTTGGAGAGTAACTGGTGCCTACTTAAGATGTGGGTCGACAGAGCATCAGCTGAGAAACTGTCCACGTAGAACTACTACAGCTACTCCAACACAAGCGCATGCACCGCTCCGCACTACGCAGGGGTAGAAAATCGCAAGTCCGAGGTCAGAGGACCATCGCAGAGGCTCAGATCTCGAGCAGCCAGAGAGGCCGATAATGGACCACCTGCCAGAAATTATGCCCTGAGAGCTCAGGAGGAGCAAGATGC
Source organism: Hevea brasiliensis (assembly GCF_030052815.1). Lineage (NCBI taxonomy): Eukaryota > Viridiplantae > Streptophyta > Magnoliopsida > Malpighiales > Euphorbiaceae > Hevea > Hevea brasiliensis. The sequence continues at coordinate 43,798,644 of NC_079501.1, forward strand.
CCCGGACGTCATCAGGGGTACGTTCTCCCTCTACAATACTCCTGTGCATGCATTGGTGGATCCAGGATCCACTCATTCCTACATTTGCATCAACTTACCCGTAGAAAGGGGGATACTAATAGGGGAGAGTGACCAAGACATTCTGGTCACTAATTCATTGGGTCACAGTGTAGTGGTGAACAAGGTATACAAGGGTTACCCGTTAAGGATTCAGGGGTATGAATTCTTGGCAGACCTGATTGAGTTGCCCTTCCATGAGTTTGACGTGATTTTGGGAATGGACTGGTTGTCACGTCATCAGGCAATAGTTGATTGCAAATTGAAGAGAATTTCTCTAAAAACTTCAGAGGGTAATGAGATCACAGTTGTGGGGGAAAGGACAGATTTCTTGTCCAATGTCATCTCAGCCACCGTTGCAAGAAGAATGATGAGAAAAGGCTGTGAAGCCTACCTAGCACATGTGGTGGATACTAGGCAGGCTAAGCCAAACCTGAGTGGTATACCCACAGTGAGAGACTTCCCAGAGGTATTTCCTGAAGAATTGCCTGGTTTGCCACCAGAAAGGGAAGTTGAATTTGCTATTGAGACACTGCCGGGTACAACACCCATTTCCATCGCTCCTTATAGGATGGCACCCACTGAATTGAGGGAGTTGAAAACTCAGTTGCAAGAGTTGCTTGATAAGGGGTTCATACGCCTGATGTGTCACCATGGGGAGCTCCAAGGTTGTTTGTGAAAAAGAAGGATGGGACTTTGAGGCTTTGTATTGATTACCTAGCTTGAATAAAGTGACTGTGAAGAACAAATATCCGTTGCCTAGAATTGATGATCTGTTTGATCAGCTGAAGGGAGCAGGAGTATTTTCTAAGATTGATCTCAGATCAGGGTATCATCAGTTGAGGGTGAAGGATGTAGATGTGCCCTAGACTGCATTCAGGACACGATATGGGCATTATGAGTTTCTAGTGATGCCCTTTGGCTTAACAAATGCACCAGCGGCGTTCATGGACCTTATGAACCGTATCTTCCATCCATACCTAGATCGGTTTGTAGTGGTCTTTATTGATGATATTTTGGTGTATTCCAAGACCAGGGAAGAACATGATGAGCATTTGAGGATTGTTCTGCAAACCCTGAGAGAAAAGGAACTGTATGCTAAGTTGTCCAAGTGTGACTTCTGGTTAAATGAGATTGCATTCCTTGGACACATAGTGTCAGCCGATGGGATTAGGGTGGATCCCATGAAAATAGAAGCAGTGATGGAATGGAAGCCTCCCAGGAATACAACTGAGGTCAGAAGCTTCTTGGGGCTAGCTGGGTATTACAGAAGATTTGTGAAGGGATTTTCCCTAATAGCTGCTCCAATGACCAAGTTGTTACACAAGAATGTCGATTTGGACTGAATGACAAGTGTCAAACCGCTTTGAGAAGTTGAAGGCTATGTTGACAGAGGCACCGGTGTTAGCACACAACAAAGGTCGGGAAAGGACTTTGTGGTCTACAGTGATGCCTCTCATAATGGGTTAGGTGTGTATTGATGCAAGAGGGGAAGGTGGTCGCTATGCTTCTAGACGGCTAAGGCCACATGAACGAATTACCCTACCCATGATCTAGAGCTTGCAGCAATTATCTTCGATCAAGATATGGAGGCATTACTTGTATGGGGAAAAGTGCTACATTTACACGGATCACAAAAGCCTGAAATACTTGCCAACTCAGAAGGAGCTCAACCTTAGACAGAGGCGATGGATTGAGTTCCTGAAGGACTATGATTGTGTAATTGACTACCATCCTGGGAAGGCAAATGTAGTTGCTAATGCTTTGAGCAGAAAGTCCATCACAGCTTTGAGATCATTGAATGCCCGTCTAACTTTGGTTCGAGATGGAGCTATTTTGGTTGAGTTGCAAGTGAGGCCAAACCTGCTACAGTAGATTTTAGATGGGCAAAAGGCAGATGAAAAGTTAATGACTATTATGAGCAAGATCTCAGAGGGAAAAGCAATTGACTATGGGGTGAAAGCAGATGGGTGTCTCAGATTTACAAAAGAAGACTGTGTGTACCAGATGATGGGGAATTGAAGACCAGTATTCTAAAAGAGGCACACACCAGTGTATATGCTATGCACCCAGGAAGTACAAAGATGTATCATGATCTGAAGCTTCAGTATTGGTGGCCTGGTATGAAGAAGGACATAGCTGACTATGTGACTAAATGCTTGACATGTTAGCAAGTCAAGGCAGAACATCAAGTTCCATCAGGTTTGCTACAGCCTATACGCATACCTGAATGGAAATGGGATCGGGTCACCATGGATTTTGTAAGTGGTCTACCTCTCACTCGGAAGAAACATGATGCAGCATGGGTGATAGTGGATAGATTGACGAAGTCAAGACACTTTCTCGCCGCTAGACCGACTACTCACTGGAAAAGTTAGCAGAATTGTATATTAGTGAGATAGTTAGACTGCATGGAATTCCACTTTCCATCATATCTGATCGAGACCCAAGGTTTACATTGAGATTCTGGAAGAAGTTACATGAGTCCTTGGGTACAACTCCACTTCAGCACAGCTTTCCATCCTCAGACGGATGGGCAATCAGAAAGAGTAATCCAGGTAAACAATTGAAACTAATGAAATTGATACAAATATTGAATTAAAATGATAATAATAACGTGAAATATATGTCAGGTCCTTGAGGATATGCTGAGAAGTTGTGTCATTGAGTTTGAGGGAAGTTGGGATAGATACCTCCCACTGGCAGAATTTGCATACAACAATAGCTACCAAGCTAGCATCCAAATGGCCCCATATGAAGCACTGTATGGGAGAAAATGTAGAACTCCAGCCTTGGACTGAATTGGGCGAAGACAAATCGGTAGGGTCGCACAGTGAAACAGTGAGGAGAAGGTAAAATCAATCAAAGCCAACTTAAAGGTTGCCTCGCATGCATGTAAATCTTATCTCGACCAAGAGGAAAGAAATAGAATATGTGGTTGGCGATAAAGTGTTCCTCAAGGTGTCACCATGGAAGAAGGTATTGAGGTTTGGAAGGAAAGGTAAGTTGAGCCCTAGGTTCATTGGCCCATATGAAATCATCGAACGTGTGGGTCCAGTGGCCTATAGGCTAGCTTTACCACCAGAGCTGGACAAGATCCACAATGTGTTCCATGTGTCTATGCTCAGAAGATACCGCTCAGATCCTTCACATGTCATCTCCAGAGAAGAAATTGAAATACAACCGGATTTGACATACGAAGAAGAACCTCTACGGATGTTGGCTCGGGAAGTGAAAGAGTTGAGAAACAAGCAAATTCCATTGGTGAAAGTGCTTTAGAGGCACCACAACACCGAGGAGGCAACTTGGGAAAGTGAAGAGACGATGAGGCAACAGTTCCCTTAACTGTTTGCATCAGGCAAATTTCGAGGACGAAATTTAAATTAGAGGGGAAGAGTTGTAACACCCTCCCTGTACCAACTCCGTACATTCTACTATTCCGGTGACCGGTGTCGGTTCGGACAGCTAGAACGTCCGGAAAAATATTTAAACTAAAGTCAGGAACCATAATTAACTCAAATATTAATAAGAAAAATTTAGTAAAAATTTTAGAAATAAAATACAACCAAGTTAAATGAGCCGGTGCCCAAGCGAAGGGTAATCAGAGGGAAGTTGCGGTTCCCGCAATGAGGAGCCCTAGACCCGGGGAAAAAATTCTAAAATAATTTTTGGGACTCCAGAGAAGGGTCATTGGGGTTCCTATGGCATTAGAATGCCAAGAAAATATTTAGAAAAATTTTTCAATCGGTACAGACAATTTTGACCCGTTAAGCCAAACGGAGGGCATTTTGGTCATTTTGCCTTGAGAGGTGATTTTTGGCCGACTTGTCCAGTTGAGTAAATAATTAATATGACATAAAATATGAATAAACATTACTAGAAATTAAATTGAAATTTGATAGAAAAGAAAAGAAAGAAAAAGGAGCTAAATTGGGAATTATGATGTCATGCTTAGGTAATTAAAAGTATTGGCCAATCAAATTTAAGCAAGTCCATTAAAATGAAATAAAAATGGGTAAATGAAGCAGAATTCTAGAAACCAAAAACCAGCTCCCTCTCATCTTCTTCATGCCGTCCACTCACCCTTACCCATTCCACCATTAACAACCTTTCATCCTTCATCTTTCTTAGCTTTCTTCCACTAAAAACCCTAACTACCAACACAAAAATTCATTCTATCATCTTGGTGATTATTGTGGGAGCAAAAAGAAAAGGAAACCAAGACTTTGAGGAAGGGAAAAATCTGCCCTATTCAAGGTTAGTGCATCTATATCCTCAAAACTCTTTATTTTCATGGTTTGGGACTTGAAACTTAGTGAGAATTGCAATTTAAATGAACAAAAACTCATGTGTATGAGTACATAAATTTTGGCTGCCCTAGCTATGGAATAGGAGGGAGTGTTTTTGATGAGCTTGAAGTGAACTAGAATCATGTTGGAAGTTATAAACACAAGAATAATGAATTAAAAGCTAACTAAGGTAAATTGTATAAAACATGAATTTGAATTAGGGTTTGTGAGCAAAATGTAAACTTGGTTTAGGAAATTATTAGAGAACATTTTAATGGTCAATTAGTGACCATTTTAGGTAAGTTGACCATAAAATGGACTGAAAAATAGGATTGCAAAGTGAAGTTGCAGGCTGCTCTAGGACAGCAGCAGAGGGACTGAAAATTCAGTCCACTTGCACTACCATAACTTGGGCTGTGTTGATCCAATTGGTGTTTGGCCAATTAGACATGAAACTAGGCTTATAATGGCACATTTTTTCTAAAGAAACCATGCCCAAAAGGCCAAAGCAAGAGGACCAAAACTTGGCCCCAATCCGGATACCCTGCAACTGATTCTGCAGAATGACCAACTGTTCATTTGGCCATAACTCACTGTAGATTTGGTCAATTGACCTGAAATTTTTACAGCAACAAGTTAAGACATAGAAAAACAACTTTCATGAAGAAACCTACCCCAAATTATGGCCAGAACCTAACCCAAATGGCAGTGGAAGTCACTGTTCATGTTACTATAGATATGGTCAATTCTGCAGATTGGCAATCCGGCCAGCTGTGGTTTTTGAGCCATATCTGGAGCTACAAAACTCCAAATGGAGTGATTCAAAAAAGGAAATTCAACTAGACAAAATAAGGAACAACTTTCATGTTTGTCATTTCTTCAAATTCCCACTGCAACAGTGTTTAATGGAACAGTAAACATATGCTTCAAAAACTGAAATTTTCTGCCCTCTTGGTTTTAAGTTAGAAATGGTAATGGTGACCAATTCCAACAAGTTTTAAAGGCAAAATGTGGTATGTTGGGAGTGCCAAAACCAATGTACCTAATTTCTACCTAAAAGTCAACATATTAGTTGACCAAAGAGGTGAATAGTGACACCGAAATTTGAAATTTAAAGATTGAAGAATTTAAAAGTTTCAAATGCCCTAGTATACCTAACAAGATTGGTTTGGATAGTTTGGCATGCCAATAGGGTTCAATTAGCAGTACTGCACATGGCAACATGCCATTCCGTGATTTTATGGCTTTTAGCCATTCTGACTTTGTATTGAGACTTGGCCTTGTGCCTGATATTATTTACAGCTTGTTAGCTGTTCTGTTGCACACCGGGAGATGCATATGTGACCAATGGTGTGACAGCCCGAGGTACTAGGTACCCAGTGCCAGTTTACCCGTTTATCCAGTCCAGTCGTCTAGTGTAGGTTACTTGGGCAACCAAATGAATGAAAGTGGACAAAGTTAATAATATACAAATTCAAACAAATGAAACATATACATTCACTACATATCTATTTTCTTGCTATTTTTTTTTGTTTTTTTATTTTATTATTGCACCACTAAGCATTATTGCTTAGCGCGTTGCTTTTGCCACGCGTAGGTTCTGGAGATACAGATCATGAGCCCAGTAGACCACAGACTGGGTGAGTCCATCCTGCAGCTTTGCACAGTGTCCGTGTCACCTCAACTTCTGCAGTGCATTGGTAGGACACTAGGTGTCATTTTGACATTTTGTAACTTAATTTTGATTTTCTCATATGTAATTAAACTTGTGTAATGTATATTGAGGTTTATGTAAATTATGAAAATTGTATTTATGAATGGAAAAGTAAATGGTTATTTATGATTTATATGTGATCATCATATGTGATGGATGATTGAGAATTGAAATTGAAATGTTGAGATCTTGATATTGAGTTTTGTGATGATATTGGAGTTGAGAATGAATGAATTTGTTTATTGGAAGTGTTTTTCACAGGTTCCGAAGAACTGTTTTCTCCATTTTTAGCCAGATCACCGGATTTTCTTTAAAATTTTCGAAACCTCAAATAAATTATGATTTCAATAAATGACTTAAATGAGTTATATTTTACAAGTTATATTCAAAGTTATGATGTAAATTAATTATGGTATATTAGAGTGTGCCGGTACACCGTGTGGCATTACTTACTCGGGTATACTGTACACGGGTACGGTGTGTTACACTATCCAATCTGACACACATGTCTAGGCAATACAAGGGCATATAATATCATTAAATATTAATATATTGTGTTTTATGACTTCATTATTTCATGACAAATTCCATAATTTATACATTCATCATAATATTCATACATTCCTTACATCATTCGTATTGATCACAATTCATTTGATCTCATGTACCATTCACATTCAAAACATCTTTCCTTTCTCTCTTGATGGGAACCTAAATCCCAAATAGCACTTTTCATCTCATTTATACATTTAACAATCTATTCATGTAAATTACATTTCATACTTCAAGTTGTATTGCTAATATATTATGAATTCCATTGGTGTTGGCAGTATAAGTCTCAATTACCTATTCTCAAGATTTTTTTTTTGATATTTATTAAGTCATTCAAATTCACCAATTACTATTTCTATTCCAAGTAATACATGAACATTTCATGGATTCCAAATTTCATACCTTAATTTCCTCTACCATTTTAGTTCTTACACTTTGTGTCTTTGTACTACTATTCATATTACTATACACTTAAATTGTTGATTTTTTAATACATAATAAATTTATTGAACCTAAGTTCTCCAAGATACCACATTTTGCATTCTAAAGTTGTTGGTATTGGTTGCCAATACCATTTCAAAGCTTAGTGTTAGTTATTCAAAATTTTCAGATTTCAAGCACTAAGTTTACTGTTCCATTGGTTATTTGTACAGTAGTAATTTGGCAAAATTGTCTTCATGAAAGTTGTTTCTTATTGTGTCTAGTTACATTTCTTTTTTTTGAATCACTCTATTTGGAGTTTTGTAGCTCAAGTTATGGCCTAAACACCATAACTGGTCGGATTGCAATTTTCCAGATTTTTCTGGGCAGAAGCAATTCTGTAGGTTTTGTACACTGACTGCAGGTTAGTTTTTGGACTTGTTATGGTCAAAATTTGGATTTATTTTCTCCATGAAAGTTGTAGAGCTATGTCTCAGCTTACTGCTGGTAAAATTTCAGGTCAATTGGACCTTTCTACACTGAGTTATGACCAAATAAATGAATACTGTTCATTTGGTCATTTTGCCCAGGCAGAATGTAAGTCACCCGGATTAGAGCAATTTTTAGGTCAACTTGATTTGATTTTCTGGGTAGGGTTTCTTCACCAAAGTTGTGTCATTATGTGTCTAGTTTCATGTCCAATTAGCCTTGCACCAATTGAACCTCTATAACTCCATTTATAGCGACCCAAACCTACTGGACTTATAACCAGTCCTGCAAGTTACCAAGGGCAGCATGCCTAAGTTCCACTCCAACATCCTTACTCACTTCAATTCCTCCTCACACACATTCAAATGGTCACTAATTGACCATTACAAGGTTAACATGCCATTACATGAGCAAACCCTAATGTTATTCAAATGTCCAAGTGTTAGTAGTATACCCTAAAGCATATCATTTAGTATTTATCTTGTACATATTTTTATTAATAAAAGGCATTTCCACTTTTCTGTTTACATAATATATTTATGTGTAATAGAAAAGGTCCATTGATATTTTGTTAGAAATATTATTCTTAAGGTATTAAGAATATGAGTGAAAATATTTCTAGCACAAAGTATCATAAATAGGTTCACAATCGAGGATACTTCATAATAAGGACATGACTTATCCAGAAAGATTGTATTCATGTTTGTTCCCAAGTTATTTATATGAGATATAAATAAGATGGAATAGTGAGTTTCATGCCATATAACAAACATGATAGGCACTTATAAATGATAAGTAGGCTGAACCAGTGACACTTATGATAAGCACATGGAGTTTACTCTTGTCAATGTTTTGTCATAAATTATATCAGTGCATATAATCTTTAGACCTGAGATAGCACAGTTATCTTGTATATAGGTAGTTTGAGTTTGACACTGCTTTCATACTTGTACTATGTATGGGTATATGGGCATGTGTTGGCTCCTACTAGTTATGTGTTGGCTCCTACTAGTTATATATGGAGGTAGGTGTTGATCAAGATGGAATCTGTTCCTCTAAGTAAATAGAGATAAAATCCTATGTTCATTTAATTGTTCTTGATGTTTCAAGTTCCTGGCCAGACGCATAGATTTATTCGTAAAAGAGTTTACGATGAGAAAATCTTTTAATCAAGAACTGGAATTAAAAGAGAACATAATATTCATAGCAAATGGAGTTTGACATAAACCATGACTCCAGCTTGAGTTGGGATTTTGTAACAGAGAGATTCTAGTGCATGGTAACATATGATTATAGGTTCATTTAAGGTAAACCTTATTGCTAATTGGGTGGCCATAGCATGCTATACTAGGTGTTAACCATGGTCTATGAGGTTCATAAAATGATTTAGAGAAATCATTTATGGTAAGAAAGAGTTCTGATGATATTAAGAGTTGATATCATGTCTGATTGCCAATTAGTGATGAGCCTAGTAAGTCACACACATACACAAGTTATCACCTATTTAAATATGATTTAATTAATTAATTAAAGAGTTTAATTGATTAATTAAATAGGTTTGGTTTGCAATTAGATTGCAAAGTCTCTAGCATGGCTTGAAATCAAATCTAGATTATTGGATGTATAGTATAAGTTAAATTTATATTTAAAGTGTTTAAATATAGATTTAATTAATGAGAAATTAATTAATAGAGATTAATTAATTAATTTATATTTGATATAAATTGATTAGAAGAAGAAAAATAATTATTTTGGGTTAAGAACTCAAAATTAAGACACAGGGACATTTTGGTCATTTCACAGTATGACACGTGGCACCATGAGATGGTGACACATGGGATTACACATAAGCTTGCCAAATATTTTTTAATCATGTAAGATGATTAAAATTAAGATTAAATATAGGTTCCGCTCATATTTTAATTTTAATCTTGACTTTGATCATCTTACATGATTAAAAGACGTATGGGAAGCTTATGTGTGCTGCCATGTGTCACCATCTCATGATGCCACATGTCACCCTGTGAAATGACCAAAATACCCCTGTGTCTTAATTTTGAGTTCTCAACCCAAAATAATTATTTCTCTTATTCTAATCAATTTATATCAAATATAAATAAATTAATTAATCTCTATTAATTAATTTCTCATTAATTAAATTCATATTTAAACACTTTAAATACAAATTAACTTATACTATACATTCAATAACCCAGATTTGATTTCAAGCCATGCTAGAGAATTTGCAATCTAATTGCAAACCAAACTTATTTAATTAATCAATTAAACTCTTTACTTAATTAATTAAATCATATTTAATTTGGTGATTACTTGTGTATATGTGTGACTTACTAAGCTCATGACTAATTGGCAATGAAACATGATGTCAACTCTTAATATCATCAGAACTCTTTCTTACCATAAATGATTTCTCTAAATCATTTTATGCAGCTCATAGACAATGGTTAACACCTAGCATAGCATGCCATAGCCACCCACTCAGTAATAAGGTTTACCTTAAATGAACATATAATCATATGTTACCATGCACTAGAATCTCTCTATTACAAAATCCCAATTTGAGCTGGAGTCATGGTTTATGTCAAATCCCATTTGCTGTGAATATTATGTTCTCTTTTAATTTCAATTCTTGATTGAAAAGATTTTCTCATCAGAAACCCTTTTCTGATTAAATCTATCTATTCTGGCTAGGAACTTGAAACATCAATAACAATTAAATGAACATAGGATTTTATCTCTATTTACTTAGGGTAACAGATTCCATCTTGATCAACACCTACCTCCATATATAACTAGTAGGAGCCAATACATGCCCATATACCAATACACAGTACAAGTATGAAAGCAGTATCAAACTCAAACCACCTATATACAAGATAACTGTGCTATCTCATGTCTAAAGATTATGTGCATTGATATGATTTATAACAATGCATTGACAAGACTAAACTCCATGTGCTTGTCATAAATGTTACTGGTTTGACCTACTTATCATGTATAAGTGCCTATCATGTTTGTTATATGGCATAAGACTCTCCATTCCATCTTATTTACATCTCATATAAATAACTTAGGAACAAACATGATTACAATCTTTCTGGATAAGTCATGTCCTTATTGTGAAGTATCCTCGATTGTGAACCTATTTATGATACTTTGTGCTAGAAATACTGTCACTCATTTTCTTAACAACTTAAGAATAGAATTTCTAACAAAATACCAATGGACCTTTTTTATTATACATAAATATATTATGTAAATGGAAAAGTTAAAATGCCTTTTATTAATAAAATATGTACAAGATACATACTAAATGATATGCTCTAGGGCATACTACTAACAATCTCCCACTAGTACTAGAATCATTCATTACAATATCTTAGACCCATCTTTTTAAGATGTCGGTCTAGCTGAGTTTGTGACATAGACTTAGTGAATGGATAAGCTGGATTTTCAGTTGATCCTATTTTCTGCATGGCTACATCGCCTCGCCCAACTATTTCTCTGATAATATGGTAGCGCCTTTGTATGTGTTTGGATTTCTGATGAGACTGGGATTCCTTAGCCAGTATGACTGCTCCATTGTTATTGTCACACCCTACTCCTCGTAAGATGTAACATGCTCCCGTAGTACACCTAATGAATTACCGTACTTCGCCTATCGATAACCCATTAAATATATTACAAGGGATCTTAAAACAATTTTCATTCATTTTTTAAATTGGTGAGTAAATTTTTTTTTCCAGATTTTAAAAACCTTTATTTAAAATCCAAACATAAATTAAATTTTTAGATATTTAAAATCTCCACAATTTTTACAAAAATTTAGGCAGAGTGCCATCTGTATTTTGAGAAAACAGTTCTTCAAAACCTGAAAATAAAGACATTCCCAATATTTTTCTCAATCACAACTCCATCATTCAATCTCATTTCACAAATCAACACAAGCAACTCAATACGTATTTTAAATTAAATCAAAAATTGAAATATCTCATTAAGATAGCAAAATAAATATTTACATTCATGGGAGTATTAAAAATTTAGTTGTGCAAACTTTATAAATACATAAAATAAATACATAAAATCTCAAGATAACCTTATAATAATTTGTATTTCATTAGAATCCAAAAATATATTATAAAAGAGTTGGTACAACTGCTCAAAGTAAATTTCATACATACAATTACAGAATCACATCAAAATCTGAAGTACAAGGGTATGCCTATGATGTACCCGAAGATAGTCTCACTATGCCTTTTAGTAATCTTGCTCAGCTGCTTTATATTTTCTTTCACCTGCGACAGCATACAAAGCTATCGCTGAGTGGTGAACTCTGTGGTGCACAAACTAATAATTTAAAACTTAATACAAGTTATGCTTGACAATTCATAACAAATAAAAATTTAAAATTTCTAAATTCTTCAAAATTCATAACATTTAGAAATCAATATTTTCATTCATGCAAATTATTCATTTGAATAACATTTTGATAAAAAAGTAACTATTTATCTACATTTCTTTTAAATCCCGAAACAATACAAAAATATTTTGAATCACTGACAAATTATGTGACACCCCTTACCCGACTACAATGTAGCCGACCAAGCAATGCCACTCAGTGTGCCGGAGCACTCTATTTTATCTTAATTAATTTTTATCATAATTTTGAATATAACTTACGAAATATAATTCATTTATTGAAATTGTAATTTATTTGAGGTTCCGAAAATTTTAAAGAAAATCCGGCGGAGTACCGGCTAAAAATGGAGAAAACAGTTCTTCGGAACCTGTGAAAAACACTTCCTATATTCATATTCAATCATCTCATCACTCTCAAACTTCAATATCAAAATCTCAACATTTTTCAACTATTCATTTCTCAATCATTCATCACATGTGATAATCATATATAAATTACAGATACACATTCACTTTTACATTCATTCATACGATTTTTCATTATTTACATGAACCTCAAAATACATTCCATAAGTTCAAATACATATGAGAAAATAGAAATTAGTTACAAAATGTCAAAATGAAACCTAGTGTCCTACCAGTAATCGTGGATGGTGAGGTGACACGACACTATGCAGAATCGTGAACCGCCTTACCGAACTGCGTGGTCTACTGGGCCCTCTGTCCAAATCTTCGCACTCACGCTGCAAAGCGACGCGCTAAGCATAAAGCTTAGTGGTGCAAATAATACAAGAAAATATAATATGCAAATAAAAATAATAATTTCCTTGCTATTGTGTTCATAAGAAATGAATAATTACTAACTTATTGTTTAGTCGAGGGCTAATCATGTTTTATGGTATTAACTTCTTCATGCATTTCGTTAATTATTTTCTTCATGATCTTGAGCTTCTTTGTATTTTTGTAATCATTCCTGATTCTTAATTTTCGTATTTTCTTTAATAATCAGTTCAATCACAGTTATACTTTTCCATGCCCAAGTAACCTATCTTTGGACGATCGGATCGATAACGGGTCGTTGGCACCGACACCACGGTGCCTCGGGCGTCATACCATGGGACGCAGTAACGCCTACCACGATCGGTATGGCTAAAAAGCCATGATATCACATAATCGGGCATAAAAGCCATGAATACGGGCATAAAAGCCATGAATACGGGCATAAAGCCATGAATACAGGCATAAAGCCTTTTGCAGTACTGCTAAAACAATACCCTATTGGCATGCCAAACTATCCAAACCAATCTTGTTAGGTATACTAGGGCATTTGATACTTTAAAATTCTTCAATCTTTGAATTTTAACTTTTGGTGTCACTATTCATTTCATTGGTCAACAAGAAAGTTGACTTTTGCATAGAGAATATGTACACTGACTTTGGCACTTCAAACATACCACATTTTTCATTTAAAACTTGTTGGCATTAAGCATTAATACCATTTCTAAGCTTTAACCAAGGGAAACAAAATTTTCAGTTTTTGAAACTTAACTTTACTATTCCATTAAGTACTGTTGCAGTGGGAATTTGAGGAAATGGTAAACATGAAAGTTGTTCCTTATTTTGTTTAGTTGAATTTCTTTTTTTGAATCACTCCATTTGGAGTTTTGTAGCTCAAGTTATGGCTAAAATAAATTTACTGTTCACGTGCACTGTTCATGCTGAGATTTTGGGTCTGGCAGATTTTTGGTCCAACTTTGGTCAGTAGTTTGATTAAGTTGAGTTCATAATTTGGTCTAACTTTCTTCTTATGAAATGTTCTACCATACCTTAGGTTTCCATTGGTTCAAGAATCGCCTAAATCCGAGTTTTCTAGAGAGAGTTATAGTCCTCCAAACATTACTGCTCAAATGAAAATCTACAGAGTTGAAGGTTTGATAACTCAACTTTGCCCAATAATTTGAATGGGTTAATGGCATAATTTGGGGTGATGTTCTCATGAAAGTTGTTTGTCTATATCATATCTTGTTACTGTAAAAATTTCAGGTCAATTGACCAACTCTACAGTGAGTTATGGCCAAATGAGCGAGCATCGTTCATTTGGTCATTTCTGCAGTCTTTATTGCAGGGTATCCGGATTGGGGCCAACTTTTGGTCCACTTGCTTTGGTCTTTTGGGCATGGTTTCTTCAGCAAAAATGTGTCATTATAAGCCTAATTTCATGTCCAATTGGCCAAACACCAATTGGACCAACACAGCCCAAGATATGGCAGTCCAAGTGGACTGAAATTTCAGTCACCCTGCTGCACTTACAAGGCAGCCTACTCATTCCCTTTGCCATGCTACATTTCAGTCCAAATTATGGTCAACTTACCTAAAATGGTCACTAATTGACCCTTATAATGTTCTTTCACAATTTCATAAGCTAAATCCAAGTTTCACTCCCAAACCCTAGTTCATATTCAAGGTTTACTCCCATTTACCTTAGTTAGCACACCAATTCATTATACATGTATATATGTACCTTAAATATCATCTTTAGTCCACTCTAAGTCCATCAAAACAGTCACCCTTATCCCTTCCTTAGGGCTGCTGAAATTTCAAGGAGTATATACACATGAGTTTAGTCCATTTAATTTATCATTTCTTAGCAATTTCAAGTTCCTAACATGAAATAAAAGAAACACTTGCATAAATAAGCACTAACCTCTTTAATGGCAGAATTTTCCAAGATTAAACTTCACTTTCCTTCACTTTCTAGGCTGCCAAACACTTCCCCAAGAGGTATGGACAAGTTTTAATGAAAGGTGTCTAGGGTTTAGTAGTGAAAATTCATGGGAAATGGAGGAAATGAAAGAAAATTTTCATGGAGGGAGGAAGAAGAGAAACTCACGTTTTTGGCTGAAGAGAAGGCAGCTGGTATTTTAATTCCTTTGGCCATGTTTATCTCTTTTATGTGTTAATTAATAGGTTGTTTAAATATGATTGGTTAGAACTTTTAAATGACATCATAAAGATGTCATAATGGGCCTTTTTCCTCATTTTCTTTTCCTTTCTTCACTACTCATTTTTAATTTAATTTCTAGTAATGTTTATTCATATTTTATGTCATATTAATTATTTACTCAACTGGACAAGTCGGCCAAAAATCACCTCTGAAGGCGAAATGACCAAAATGCCCTCCGTTTGGCTTAACGGGTCAAAATTGTCTGTACTGATTGAAAAATTTTTCTAGGTATTTTCTTGGCATTCTAATGCCATAGGAACCTCAATAACCCTTCTCTGGAGTCCCAAAAATTATTTTAAAATTTTTCCCCCGGGTCTAGGGCTCCTCGCTAAGTAGAACCGCAACTTCCTCTCGTTACCCTTCGCTGGGCACGGCTCATTTAACTTGGTTGTATTTTATTTCTAAAATTTTTACTAAATTTTTCTTATTAATATTTGAGTTAATTATGGTTCTGACTTTAGTTTAAATATTTTTCCTGACGTTCTAGCTGTCTGCATCGACACCTGGCCACCGAAAAGAGAATGTACGGAGTTGCTACAGTGAGGGTGTTACAAATTATTTATTTCTACAACAATTTATCAAATTATGCATAATTTAAAGGGCATTGCCAACAATTCACACAGTTGAACCCATGACCCAAAATTCAAATAGATGCCGTGTTGTACACCACGACATTTCACACTCTCCCAATAACCGAGGCTAAGAGGGAGGAGCAAAGACTAGCTAGTATATATGAGTACTCATTCAAACTCTTCCCCAACTGGCAAGCCAGAGAGGAAGGAACTCGCCCCATCTAGTGGAGGAGATATCTCACTAGACAAGCTAATGAGAATTCACAACATATTTTGCCATGTCAACTGTGGTTTCAAATCATATTCAAAACAATTTCTATTTACAAAGTGTTTACAAATCATCAACATATTTAATCATCATAAATTCATGCTCAAGGTTGGCAACACATCAAACTTAAAATTTACAATCTTCAAAACCATGCAATAAATCCTTAAATGCATAAGAAAATTTACATTTAATTTATACAATTTCATTCAACAAATTAAAATCCTCAACACAAAAAAATTATAAATCATAAAATAAACTTGTTCAAATCAATTTAGAAGTGAAAAGTAACAAAATAGTTAGTTGTGCATAAACCTTATACGAGTCGCCTCTTGGCCTTGACTCAATGTCTCGGGTTCTTTCCCGGTATTCTTTTCCTCTGAGACACACAGTTTTATAGTGTTTCAGTATCACCATTTATCATAACTCCAAAAATAAATTCAAATCTACTTATACCTAGCTTTAGAATGCTAAACTTGACGTTCTTTAAAATTTGTATTTCGGGGTTACTATTCATGACACTATTTAAGTCAATCTGTTGACTTTCTAATGCTTAATAGGTATGGGAATTCTAATTTCATCCACATACTACATTTTGGTTACCTAATTTGTTAGTTTTGGTTATTTTCTCAAATTTTAAGTCTTTTAGGAAAAATTGCAAATTTTCAGTTTTGGTGTCCTATGTTGTACTGTTCCATTGATCTTGTTGCTGTTAGAATTTGGCTAAGTTTTCTTCATAGAAATTGTTCCTTATTGTCTTAACTTTATTCTTCTTTTTGAATCACTCCAATTGGAGTTTTGTAGCTCAAGGTATAGCCATTTGAATTATGGCTGCCAGATTAGACTTAACCCAGATTTTTGGGCACCAAACTGGTTCTAGCAGTTCTAGGTCACCAAATTTGGGTGGCCAAATGACTTGGTTAAGTGCATAATTTGGGTTTGTGTTCTGCATGAAAGTTTTAGGTCTATATCTCAGCTTTCCACTGGTAAAATTTCAGGTCATTTAGACCTCCTTAGCCCAAGTTATGGCCAAATGAACAAACACTGTTTATTTGGTCATTTTTGTACAGGTCGGATTTCCAATTTCGGATTTGGTTAATTTGTTCACTAGGTTTTGGTCACTTTTTGGGCATGATTCCTAAATGAAAAATTTTCCATTTTGTGTCTATTTTAATTCTCAATTGGCCTAACACCAACTGGACTTGTAAATTTTTTGTTTTGGTCCCTGAAAGGTACCTTGGTCCTACTGCCTGCAGCATGACCCTAAGCAATCCGAATTTGCATTTGGTTCCAACACTTTTAACATACTCCAATTAGTCACAAATGACCATTTCTCAGCTCAAACTAAGTCCAACACACCATTTAACACATCCTCACATTTTTGTCTTCTAAACCCTAATTTTCATAAAATTCAAACCTAATGCATTCTAAACATCTATCCATTGTCTACACACATAATTCAACTTAAACAACCATTCAAATGCATCAAATTCATTCATTCTCAACCCTACATACTGCTGGCCAAAATTTATATAGTCCTTTAACCTATCATTTTGTTTCTTTTTTCAATAAATCATCACTCAATCAAGTTGCCTAAGTATAAATATAAAGATAAAAAAAGAGAAATCAAACTAACCTTACTTGGAATTTTTCACCTCTTGAAAACTTCCTCCTTTCGTTTTCTTTTTGTTGTCAAGCTCTTTATCAAGGTTTGAATACAAGGTTTAATGATAGAAATTTAAGTTTTTATGGTGGAATTTAGAGTTTGATCAAGCTCAAAATGAGCTTTAATGGAGTTTTAAGGGTGAGAGAGCTTTGAAAGAGAGAGAGAGAGATAGAAATGGACGGGAATGAAGGAGACTTTCCCCTTTTTTTCATTTTTCTTTTCTTTTCTTTTTCTTTTATGTATTTATCCTTATGGAAGACCACTAATTCTCTAATTTTTTTTTAATTTGTGTTTATTGCATCATGCATGATGTCATGCATGATGTCATCACTTTTCACTTTTCCTTTTTTTTTATTTATTTTTCTATTAGTTCTTTAATTTAATTCCCAATTCTGAAATTTTCTTTTCTCCAATTTTATTTGACAGTTAGGTTAGGAGTAAGCTCTCGGGCGCAATTGACCAAATTGCCCCTCGCCGGTCTGATCCGGTTTGCAAGTTATTTGATATTTCTTCTGGATCCCTGACCTAATTATTTGACTTGCTTAACAATTCTTTTTCATGATTTTCTCTTTTCCACTGTGTTTGCAATAGTCCTAAGGACTGCAGCGTCACATTTTATGTTTTAAAATTTGAGTTTAAATCGACTTCGCAGTCCTTCCCGAGAAGGTCACTCATCGCTGTGACTCTCGGCTCGTTTAACTTCTTATGTTCTGTTTTTCTTATTTATACTTAACTAATTGGCAATTATTAATTATTTGTCTTCAGGGCTTATCTAGTTGTCTTAAGTATGGTTCTAATCCCCTTAGTTGTTCGGACCGACACCAGTCACCGGAATAGTGAAATAGACCAGGCTATGCAAACAGGGGTGTTACAATTCTCCCCCCCTTAAAATAATTTCGTCCTCGAAATTTTACCTGCATCGCCTCAACGAGCAGTGGTGCTGTCTCCTCATGTCCTATTCACACTCCTAAGTAGCTTCCTGGCCTGAATGATGGTTCCTTAGCACTTTAACCAATACTATTTACTCATCGATTGCTCACCTGGTGTGCCAAGTTTCTTATGAGCTTCTGTCATAAGTTAGATTCAAATTCATTTCAATTTTAGAGGTAAGCAAATCTGTGTGCTAGTGGATCCACTCTTTTAGAACCTTGTATGATCCTATGGGTGAGAACTTAGTTTTACTCTTTTCTTATCAAATCTCTTGATCATTTGATGCAACCTTCAGTTTAGTTTAGAATATTTTAGTCTTTTCTTGCTGTTGTTTTAGCAATTATTTTCCTTTGTAGTCTCTTTTTTTAAATGATCTTGTTGATCATATATGAACTGCTTATCTCTTTCTTGGCCATAGGTCCATAACCATTATCTTTCCATCTCCATTTATGAACAAGGCTTATGTGCCATTTTGCACTATCTTGTTTGCTTTTGTTTAACTTATTTCCTTCTTGATAAAATAGTTCGGGATATCATTACGCTTCTTAAGTAGGTTGTTTGCCCTGGTGGCAATTCCTCATCTAGTGTTTTTCTCATTTCTTAATTTTCTATTTATTTCCTTCTTTCATTCCACAACTTGACTTTAATTATTTTATTTCTTAATCTAATCTTCTTCCTTAACTTGACTGTCGAGTCGTAATTTAACACCTCTTATCGCACCTAATAAATCCACTATACTTCAATATTACTTTGATTTAGTCCTTTGACCATTCTAGTCAACACTTGAACTAATATTCATAACGTTTCTTTATTACATTCGTATCAACTATTCTAATTTTTACTTCTATATTTTCTTTTATCTACCGATATTCTATAGCTTATTTTCCGCTGGTTTGTGATCATTATCCTTTTTTTTTTTCCAACCATAAATAATTCTTTAATCTTAAGAAGGGAGTCTGCCAGACTCTCCTGTTTCCCATGCTATTCAAAAGTTTCGCTTTAATTCTAATCTAATCCTTATGATCTGCACAATAAAATTGTGCTCTTCCTAAAGAATGCCTGGCCAACTAGTTCCTATCGAATTACTGTTATCAGTAGAATATCATTTCTTAACTATTTTATAAGTTATAATTGTCATCCATAGTATCCTGTCTCTTTTAAAGGAACAAAATTATATTTTGTGCCTTACTGCTACACAAATAGAATACTATTCCTGACTAAATTTTGAGCAAAAGATCCATTGCAATACCAGAACAACTATAAACCCCATATCAGAGACTGGATGACTTAGCCCTATAGGTGTTATTTTTAAATTTTTACCATGCTAAAATCTCTAGTCGCATAACAATTCTCGATGTACTATAATTCATGCTAGGGTAACGGAGTCTTTAACTCTCACTACCTTGCAACCATGATCTTTTGATATTCTAATTATAGAGTTTTAAATCCCGAATTAGGAAATTTAAACTCAGTTCTAGTAATAAAACTCTATTCTGGTATATTTGTACCAGAGCGAAAGTCATTTATAACTATTCTTATCCTTATGTACTATTGGGTAGTACGTAGCTCTACACAATAAATCTCAAGTCAATACTGTAATTTGCAGCTTACAGCACAAACATCAAGAATATTGCATAGTTACTACGATACATCCCAATAGATCAAACTTCCCTATATCTTATTTCTTTCAAATTCATTAATATCTTAAACTTATTTTGATTATGGTACTTACTGACTTCTATCAACATTAGTACCTTTACTTCCATCTAGGGCAGCACACTTTCTGCCAGTTACGACTGACTACTCACTGGAGAAGTTAGCAAAATTGTATATCAGTGAGATAGTTAGACTGCATGGAATTCCACTTTCCATCATATCTGATCGAGACCCAAGGTTTACATCGAGATTTTGGAAGAAGTTGCACGAGTCCTTGGGTACACAACTCCACTTCAGCACAGCTTTCCATCCTCAGACGGATGGGCAATCAGAAAGAGTAAACCAGGTAAATAATTGAAACCAATTGAATTAATACAAATATTGAACTAAAATGATAATAATAACATGAAATATATGTCAGGTCCTTGAGGATATGCTGAGGAGTTGTGTCATTGAATTTGAGGGAAGTTGGGATAAATACCTCCCACTTGCAGAATTTGCATACAACAATAGCTACCAAGCTAGTATTCAAATAGCCCCATATGAAGCACTGTATGGGAGAAAATGTAGAACTCCAGTGTGCTGGACTGAATTGGGCGAAGACAAACTGGTAGGCCCAGACTTGGTGAAACAGACTGAAGAGAAAGTGAAACTAATCAAAGCTAATCTGAAGATTGCCTCAGATAGACAGAAATCTTATGCTGACCTAAAGAGAAAAGAAATAGAATATGCGGTTGGCGACAAAGTGTTCCTCAAGGTGTCACCATGGAAAAAAGTACTGAGGTTTGGAAGAAAAGGTAAGTTAAGCCCTAGGTTCATTGGCCCATATGAAGTTATTGAACGTGTGGGTCCAGTGGCCTATAGGCTAGCTTTACCACCAGAGCTGGACAAGATCCACAATGTGTTCCACGTGTCTATGCTAAGAAGATATCGCTCAGATCCTTCACATGTCATCTCCATGGAAGAAATTGAAGTACAACCGGATTTGACATATGAAGAAGAACTCATACGGATCCTGGCTCGGGAAGTGAAAGAGTTGAGGAATAAGCAGATTCCACTGGTGAAAGTGCTTTGGAGGCACCACAACACCGAAGAGGCAACTTGGGAAAGTGAAGAGACGATGAGGCAACAGTTCCCTCAACTGTTTGCATCAGGTAAATTTCGAGGACGAAATTTAAATTAGAGGGGAAGAGTTGTAACACCCTCCCTGTAGCAACTCCGTACATTCTACTGTTCAGGTGACCAATGTCAGTCCGGACAGCCAGAACGTCCAGAAAAATATTTAAACTAAAGTGAGGAACCATAATTAACTCAAATATTGATAAGAAAAATTTAGAAAAAATTTTAGAAATAAAATACAACCAAGTTAAATGAGCCAGTGCCCAAGTGATGGGTAACCTAGTGAGAAGTTGCGGTTCTCGCAACTAGGAGCCCTAGACCCAAGAGAAAAATTATAAAATAATTTTTTGAACTCCAGAGAAGGGTCATTGAGGTTCCTGTGGCATTAGAATGCCAAGAAAATATTTAGAAAAATTTTTCAATCGGTACAGACAATTTTGACCCGTTAAGCCAAACGGAGGGCATTTTGGTCATTTCGCCTTCAGAGGCGATTTTTGGCCGACTTGTCCAGTTGAGTAAATAATTATTATGACATAAAATGTGAATTAATATTGATGAAAAATTTATAAAAAAATTGAGAAATGAAAATAAGAAAATAGTTGAGAAAATAGTTCTTCAAAACCTGAAAATAAAGACATTCCCTATATTTTTCTCAATCGCAACTCCATTATTTAATCTCATTTCACAAATCAGCACAAGCAACTCAATACGTAGTTTAAATTAAATCAAAAATTGAAATATCTCATTGAGATAACAAAATGAATATTTACATTCATGGGAGTATTAAAAATTTAGTAGTGCAAACTTTATAAATACATAAAATCTCAAGATAACTTTATAATAATTTGTATTTCATTACAATCCAAAAATATATTATAAAAGAGTTGGTACAACTGCTCAAAGTAAATTTCCTACATAAAATTACAGAATTACATCAAAATCTAAAGTACAAGGGTATACCTATGATATACCCGAAGATAGTCTCACTATGCCTTTTAGTAATCTTGCTCAGCTGCTTTATATTTTCTTTCACTGCGACAAAGATACAAAGCTATCGCTGAGTGGTGAACTCAGTGTTGCACAAACTAATAATTTAAAACTTAATACAAGTTATGCTTGACAATTCATAACAAATAAAAATTTAAAATTTCTAAATTCTTCAAAATTCATAACATTTAGAAATTAATATTTTCATTCATGCAAATTATTCATTTGAATAACATTTTGATCAAATAGTAACTATTTATCTACATTTCTTTTAAATATCGAAATAATACAAAAATATTTTGAATCACTGACAAAATATTTATTTCAACAATAATTTATCAAATTATGCATAATTTAAAGGGCATTGCCAACAATTCACACAATTGAACCCATGACCCAAAATTCAAATAGATGCCGTGTAACACCCTCCCTGTAGCAACTCCGTACATTCTACTGTTCCGGTGACCAGTGTCGATCCGGACAGCTAGAACGTCCGGAAAAATATTTAAACTAAAGTGAGGAACCATAATTAACTCAAATATTGATAAGAAAAATTTAGAAAAAATTTTAGAAATAAAATACAACCAAGTTAAATGAGCCAGTGCCCAAGTGATGGGTAACCTAGTGAGAAGTTGCGTGTGACACTCCTTACCCGACTACAGTGTAGCCGAGCAAGTTATGCCACTCAGTGTGCCGAGCACTCTATTTTTATCTTAATTAATTTTTTTTTATCATAATTTTGAATATAACTTGTGAAATATAATTCATTTTAAGCCATTTATCGAAATTATTATTTCTTTGAGGTTTCGGAAATTTTAAAGAAAATCCGGCAGAATACCGGCTAAAAATGGAGAAAACAGTTCTTCGGAATCTGTGAAAAACACTTCCTATATTCATTTTTCATCATCTCAACTCCATTTATCAAATTCTCAACAATGTTCAATCTCAGTTCTCATTCATCCATCTCATATGATACCATGCATAATTCATATATAAACATTCACTTTTCCATTTACAACCACACTTTTCATTATTTACATGAATATCAAAATACATTACATAAGTTTCAAATACATATGAGAAAATAAAATCAATTACAAAATACCAAAATGACATCTAGCGTCCTACCAATGCACTGCAGACAGTGAGGTGACACAGACACTATGCAGAACTGTGAACTGCCTTACCGAATCTGTGGTCTACTGGGCCCTCTGTCCAATCTTCAGTACCTACACATTGCAAAAGCGACGCTCTAAGCATAAAGCTTAGTGGTGCAAATAATAAAATAGAAAGAAATAATATGCAAATAAAAATCATAATTTCTTAGCCATTGTGTTCATAAGAACTGAATAATTACCAACTTAATGTTTAGACAAGGGCTAATTACGTTTTATGATATTAACTTCTTCATGCATTTTGTTTATTTATTTTCTTCCTGATCTTGAGTTTCTTTGTATTCTATCGTAATCATTCCTGATATTTAGTTTTCGTATTTTCTTCAATAATCAGTTCAATTACAGTTATACTTTTCCATGCCCAAGTAACCTATACTGGATGACTGGACTGGATAACGGGTCGTTGGCACTGGACACCGCGGTGCCTCGGGCCGTCATACCATGGGACGCAGAACGTCAACCACGTATGCAAATGCGATGGCTAAAAAGCCATGATATCACATAATTGGCATAAAAGCCATGAATACGGGCATAAAAGCCATGAATACGGGCATAAAGCCATGAATACAGGCATAAAGCCTTTCCTTTCGCAGTACTGCTAAAACAATACCCTATTGGCATGCCAAACTATCCAAACCAATCACATTAGGCCTACTAGGGCATTTTGCATTTTTAAGTTTCACAATTTTTGAATTTCAAGTTTTCATGTCACTATTCATTTCATTAGTCAACTAAAATGTTGACTTTTGCATAAACAATAGGTACATTGGTTTTAATACTCCCAACATACCACATTTTGTATTCAAAACTTGTTAGTTTTGGTCACTTTCTCAAAGTTTAGGTCATTTTGGCAAAATTGTCAATTTTTTGGTTTTGGTGTCACTATTCACCTTATTGGTCAACAAAAATGTTGACTTTTAGAATAAAAATGTGTACATTGACTTTGGCACTCCCAACATACCACATTTGGTGTTTAAACTTGTTGGCATTAAGTGTTAATACCATTTCCAAGCATTAAACCAAAGGAGCAGATTTTTCAGTTTTGGTGAGTCAACTTCACTGTTCCATTGGACACTGTTACTGTTAGAATTTGAAGAAATGTAAAACATGAAAGTTGTTCCTTATTTTGTCTAGTTGAATTTCCTTTTTTGAATCACTCCATTTGGAGTTTTTTAGCTCCAGATATGGCTCAAAAACCCAAGCTGTCCGGATATGCATTCTGCAGAAATTTACCATATCTACAGTGCATGAACAGTAACTTGAGTCACTTGGTTGAATGGGTTCTGGCCATAATTTGGGGTAGGTTCCTTCACGAAAGTTGTTTGTCTATGTCTTAACGTGTTGCTGTAAAAATTTCAGGTCAATTGACCAGATCTACAGTGAGTTATGGCCAAATGAACAGTTACTGTTCATTTGATCAATTCTGCAGAGGCAGTTTCAGGGTTCCGGATTGGGGCCAAGTTTTGTTCCTCTTGCTTTGGTCTTTTGGGCATGGTTTCTTCAGCAAAAATGTGCTATTATAAGCCTAGTTTCATGTCCAATTGGCCAAACACCAATTGGACTAGCACAGCCCAAGTTATGGCAGTGCAAAGGGACTGAAATTTCAGTCCCTATGCTGCTGTCCATAGGGCAGCCTGCAACCTCACCTTGCCATAGTATTTTTCAGTCCCATTTATGGTCAACACATCTAAAATGGTCACTAATTGACCATTACAATGTGCCCTTACAATTTTCTAAGCCAATTCACACTTTCACCTTTCCAAACCCTAAGGTTCAAATCAATTTATCCATAAACCTCAATTTAACACACTAGTTCAACATCTATGTAGATATATAGCTTAAACATAATCTCCAATTCATGTTAAGTCCATTAAAACCATCAAAACACTCCCTTATTCTTCCTCCCTTAGGGCTGCCGAAATTGAAGGCATGCATAAGTATAAATTTCATTCACTTAAGTTACCAATTCTTGCTCACTTAAATGCTTTAACATGGAATAAAGGTGATTTGAGTATTTATGTGCACTAACCTCAAGTGGCAGAATTTTCCAAGCCCCTAAACCTCCCTTTCTTTGTCCTTCTTGGCTGCCAAAAGCTTTAGCAAGGTGCTAGGGCAAATTTTAGTGAAGAGCTTCTAGGGTTTTAGGGTGAGGAAGCATGGAATTTAAAGCTTGAAAGAGCTTTCATGGAAGTGGCTATGGTGGAAACCCTCTCCTTCCTCTCTCTACGTTTTTGGCTGCTGGTTTTTGGTCTTTAATTTGTCTCTTTTAAGTATTTAAGAAAGCTCATTAGCTTGTGATTGGTTGGTAATTTATAAATGACATCATGTGATGTCATTATTTGCATTATTTTGATTTTTCTTTGCTTTTCTTTTCTACCATATTTCAATTTAATTTTTAGCAATATTTATTCATATTTTGAGTCATAATAATTATTTACTTAACTGGACAAGTCGGCCAAAAATCACCTCTGAAGGCGAAATGACCAAAATGCCCTCCGTTTGGCTTAACGGGTCAAAATTGTCTGTACCGATTGAAAAATTTTCCTAGGTATTTTCTTGGCATTCTAATGCCATGGGAACCTCAATTACCCTTCTCTAGAGTCCAAAAAATTATTTTATAATTTTTCCCCCGGGTCTAGGGCTCCTCGTTGCGAGAACCGCAACTTCCCTCCGGTTACCCATCGCTTGGGTACCGGCTAGTTTGACTTGGTTGTATTTTATTTCTAAAATTTTTACTAAGTGTTTCTTATTAATATTTGAGTTAATTATGGTTTCTGACTTTAGTTTAAATATTTTTCCGGACGTTCTAGCTGTCCGGACCGACACCGGTCACCGGAACAGTAGAATGTACGGAGTGGTTATCGGGAGGGTGTTACATTGTGGTTCTTGCAACTAAGAGCCCTAGACCCAAGAGAAAAATTATAAAATTTTTTTTGGGACTCCAGAGAAGGGTCATTGAGGTTCCTATGGCATTAGAATACCAAAAAAATATTTAGAAAAATTTTTCAATCGGTACAGACAATTTTGACCCGTTAAGCCAAACGGAGGGCATTTTGGTCATTTCGCCTTCAGAGGCGATTTTTGGCCGACTTGTCCAGTTGAGTAAATAATTATTATGACATAAAATTTGAATTAATATTGATGAAAAATTTATAAAAAAAATGAGAAATGAAAATAAGAAAACAAAAGTAAAAAGAAATGTAAGTTAATGAGAATTTTGACATCATAATGATGTCATTTAAAATTGTCCACCAATAACCATACAACAAATATATATAAAACAAATAAGAGAGGCTGAAAATAAAAGAAAAAAAAATCATCTTCCTCCTTAGAACCAAACCAGCCGAAACCCTCCTCCCCTCTCCCTCCATTGATTTTCAACCAAAGCTTCATTTCTATCCTCATTTCACCATAAAACCTCCTACTTCTTTCACTAAAACTCATCCTTGCACCTTGCATAACCCTTAGGCAGCAAAAAGAAAGAGAAAAGGTGAAGAATTAAAGCTCTTGAAAAGCTCTTAAGTGAGGTTAGTGCTATATTTTCCCTCTCACTCTTTTTAATTTTGTTAGAACATCAATTTAAGTTAAGAAATTATAAAAATTTGAAGTAAATTATGCATGTTAGAGTATCTTCAATTTTCGGCAGCCATGAACTTTCTTGAGGTTGATGGATTGAATGGAATTAAAATCTATGGATGTTCCTTGATGTGTATAAGTGAATTAAAAACCTTAATGGCATGTATATTGTAAGATTTGAGAACTTAGGAATTAGGGTTTTGAGGGAAATTTGATTTTCACTTATGTAATGGTGAATGAACATCTTAAGGGTCAATTAGTGACCATTTGAGGTAAGTTGACCATAATTTGGAGTGAAGTATAGTGTTACAAATTGATTTGGTAGGCTGCCTAGTGAGAGCAGCAGGTGAGGCTGTGAGTCCAGCCTGTTTGGACAGCCATAACTTTGGCTGTGTAGGTTCAATTGGTGTTTGGCCAATTGAACATGAAACTAAACACATAATGGCACAATTTTGGTGAAGAAACCATAGCCAAAAGACCAAAGCAAGTGGACCAAAAACTGGTCCCAATCCGGATGTCCTGCAAGCAGATTCTGCAGAATGACCAAATGAACAGTAATTGTTCATTTGGCCATAAATCATTGTAGAATGACCCATTTGATCTGAAATTTTTACAGCAACAAGTTACGATATAGACAAACAACTTTCATGAAGAAACCTATCCCAAATTATGACCAGAACCTATCCAACAAAGCAGTTGCAGTCATTGTTCACTGCACTATAGATATGGTCAATTTTGCAATTTTTCAATCCGGCCAGCTGTGGTTTTTGGACCATAACTGGAGCTAAAAAACTCCAAATGGAGTGATTCAACTAGACAAAATAAGGAACAACTTTCATGTTTGTCATTTTCTCAAATTCTCACTGCAACAGCAACTAATGGAACAGTAAAATTTAGGTATAAAAACTGAAAAATTCTGCTCCCTTGATTTAAGCTTAGAAATGGTATTAGTGATTAATGCCAACAAGTTTTGAATGCAAAATGTGGTATGTTGGGAGTGTCAAAACCAATGTACCTATTTTCTATGCAAAAGTCAACATTTTTGTTGACTAATGAAGTGAATAGTAATATCAAAACTTGAAATTCAAAAATTGAAGAATTCTAAAGTATCAAATGCCCTAGTATACCTAACAAGATTGGTTTGGATAGTTTGGCATGCCAATAGGGTTCATTTAGTAGTACTGCACATGGCATTATGCCATTCTATGATTTTATGGCTTTTAGCCATTTTGAAATTGTGTTGAGACTTGGCCTCGTGCCTCATATTATTTATAGCTTGTTAGTTGTTCTGTTGCACATCGGGAGATACATATGTGACCGATGGTGTGACGGCCCGAGGTACTTGATACCCAAAGCGCTTACCCGCTTATCCATCCGATGCTCATATAGGTTACTTAGGCAACCAAAAGAATGAAAGTGGATAAAGTTAACGAAATAAATGATTATAACAAGTACAAAACAAGTAAAACATCGATACATTCAATGCATATTTATTTCTGTTATTTCCTTCTATTTTATTATTTGCACCACTAAGCATTATTGCTTAGCGCGTTGCTTTTGCCACGCGTAGGTTCTGGAGATACTGATCGAGAGCCCAGTAGACCGCAGACTGGGTGAGACCCTCCTGCAGCTCTGCATAGTGTCCGTGTCACCTCCCCATCCACAGTGCATTGGTAGGACACTAGGTTTCAATTTGGTATTTTGTAACTAACTTTTATTTTCTCATATGTAATTGAACTTATGTAATGTATTTTGATGTTCATGTAAATAATGAGAATTGTGTTTGTGAATAGAAAAGTGAATATCTATCTGTGACTTGTACATGATTATCACATGAGATGAATGATTGAGAAATGAAATTGAAAAATATTGAGATTTTGATATGGGAGTTTGAAATGATTGAATATGATTATAGGAAGTGTTTTTCACAGGTTTCGAAGAACTGTTTTCTCCATTTTTAGCCGGTACTCTGCCGGATTTTCTATAAAATTTTCAAAACCTCAAATAAATTAAAATTTCAACAAATGACTTAAATAGATTATATTTCACAAGTTATATTCAAAATTATGATGAAAATTAATTAAGATAAAATAGAGTATTCCGGTACACCGTGTGACATAGCTTACTCGGACATACTGTAAACGGGTAAGGGGTGTCACATGCCGTGTTGTACACCACGACATTTCACACTCTCCCAATAACCGAGGCTAAAAGGGAGGAACAAAGACTAGCTAGTATATATGAGTACTCATTCAAACTCTTCCCCAACTGGCAAGCCAGAGAGGAAGGAACTCACCCCATCTAGTGGAGGGGATATCTCACTAGACAAGCTAATGAGAATTCACAACATATTTTGCCATGTCAACTGTGGTTTCTGTTAGTAGTATGCCCTAGAGCATATCATTTAGTATGTATCTTGTACATATTTTTATTAATAAAAGGCATTTCCACTTTTCCGTTTATATAAGATATTTATGTGTAATAGAAAAGGTCCATTGATATTTTATTAGAAATTCTATTCTTAAGTTGTTAAGAATATGAGTGATAGTATTTCTAGTACAAAGTATCATAAATAGGTTCACAATCGAGGATACTTCATAATAAGGACATGACTTATCTAGAAAGATTGTATTCATGTTTGTTCCTAAGTTATTTATATGAGATATAAATAAGATGGAATGGTGAGTCTCATGCCATATCACAAACATGATAGGCACTTATAAATGATAAGTAGGCCAAATTAGTGACACTTATGATAAGTACATGGAGTTTACTGTTGTCAATGTTTTGTCATAAATCATATCAGTGCATATAATCTTTAGACCTGAGATAGCATAATTATCTTGTATATAGGTAGTTTGAGTTTGATACTGCGTTCATACTTGTACTGTGTATAGGTATATAGGCATGTGTTGGCTCCTACTAGTTATATATGGAGGTAGGTGTTAATCAAGATGGAATCTGTTTCTTTAAGTAAATAGAGATAAAATTCTATGTTCATTTAATTGTTCTTGATGTTTCAAGTTCCTGGCCAGGACAAATAGATTTATTCAGAAAGAGTTTCTAATGAGAAAATCTTTTTAATCAAGAGCTGGAATTAAAAGAGAACATAACATTCATAGCCAATGGAGTTTGACATAAACCATGACTCCAGCTTGAGTTGGGATTTTGTAACAGAGAGATTCTAGTGCATGGTAAAATATGATTATAGGTTCATTTAGGGTAAACCTTATTACTAATTGGGTGGCCATGGCATGCTATGCTAGGTGTTAACCATGG
Organism: Hevea brasiliensis; assembly: GCF_030052815.1. Classification (NCBI taxonomy): domain Eukaryota; kingdom Viridiplantae; phylum Streptophyta; class Magnoliopsida; order Malpighiales; family Euphorbiaceae; genus Hevea; species Hevea brasiliensis. The sequence goes on from NC_079501.1 coordinate 43,828,834, forward strand.
TCTATGAGGTGCATAAAATGATTTAGAGAAATTATTTATGATAAGAAAGAGTTCTGATGATACTAAGAGTTGATATCATATCTCATTGCCAATTAGTGATGAGTCTAGTAAGTCATACACATACACAAGTTATCACCTAATTAAATATGATTTAATTAATTAATTAAAGAGTTTAATTGATTAATTAAATAGGTTTGGTTTGCAATTAGATTGCAAAGTCCCTAGCATGACTTGAAACCAAATCTAGATTATTAGATGTATAGTATAAGTTAAATTTATATTTAAAGTGTTTAAATATGAATTTAATTAATGAGAAATTAATTAATAGAGATAATTAATTAATTTATATTTGATATAAATTAATTAGAAGAAGAGAAATAATTATTTTGGGTTAAGAACTCAAAATTAAGACATAGGGGCATTTTGGTCATTTCACAATGTGACACGTGGCACCATGAGATGGTGACACATGGCATTACACATAAGCTTGCCAAATGTCTTTTAATCATGTAAGATGATTAAAATCAAGATTAAATATAGGTTTGACACTTGGCACAATGTAATTGGGTCACTTAAACCTAGAGCTAATCAAAGGGTGACATGTGGCAAGGGTTTAATGTGTTAACCTAGCTATATAAGTGTTGTTATGAGAAAAAATAAAACACAAGCAGCAGCCACTCCTTTGTGCCGCCACCTTGGTGTGCAATTCTCTCCTCTTCTCTTCTTCTCTCATCAATCCAAGAGATTTGAAAAACAATCTCTTGAATTAAGAACACCAGAAATTGTTTTTATTGTCTTGTTTATACCTCTAATCTCTTAAAAGGCAGAACTTGATTTTCTAATTAATAGAAAAAGCTTTAGAAGCTGTTCAAGGGCTGCCATAGGTGTTCTTGGTGTGGACAAACTAGAGGGACAACATTTGGTGTCTTGAAGACGAATCTCAGAGGCGCAAATACACTGCAGTGCATCAAGAGGTTAGTGTGTTTGTTCTTGATTTAATCTAGGGTTCTAAAATTAATCTGATTAATTTTAAAATCTTAAATGACAAATACAGATCCAAAAACATATTAAAAGAGTTTTAATATGTTGTTTAGCATTGAAATCAAATAGATAAAAATAAATCTTGCATGATGAATGTGACCCTAGGTTAAAATTTTTGAATTCAATGGTATAAACTTGTGTTTTTCACGCTTCCGTTCCTTCAGTTTCAAATCATATTCAAAACAATTTCTATTTACAAATTGTTTACAAATCATCAACATATTTAATCATCATAAATTCATGCTCAAGGTTGGCATCACATCAAACTTAAAATTTACAATCCTCAAAACCATGCAATAAATCCTTAAATGCATAAGAAAATTTACATTCAATTTATACGATTACATTCAACAAATTAAAATCCTCAACACAATAAAATTATAAATCATAAAATAAACTTGTTCAAATTAATTTAGAAGTGAAAAGTAACAAAATAGTTATTTGTGCACAAACCTTATACGAGTCGCCTCTTGGCCTTGACTCGATGTCTCGGGTTTTTTCCAGGTATTCTTTTCCACTGAAACACACAGTTTCACAGTGTTTTAGTATCACCATTTATCATAACTCCAAAAATAAATTCAAATCTACTTATACCTAGCTTTAATATGCTAAACTTGACATTCTTTAAAATTTGTATTTCGGGGTTACTATTCATGATACTATTTAAGTCAATTTGTTGACTTTCTAATGCTTAATAGTTATGGGAATTCTAATTTCACCCACATACCACATTTTGGTTACCCAATTTGTTGGTTTTGGTTGTTTTCTCAAATTTTAAGTCTTTTAGGCAAAATTGCAAATTTTCAGTTTTAGTGTCCTATGTTGCACTATTCCATTGGTTATGTTGCTGTTAGAATTTGGGTAAGTTTTCTTCATAGAAATTGTTCCTTATTGTCTTAAATTTATTCTCCTTTTTGAATCACTCCAATTGAAGTTTTGTAGCTCAAGTTATAGCCATTTGAATCATGGCTGCCAGATTGGACTTAACCCAGATTTCTGCGCACCAAGCTGGTTCTGGCATTTTTAGGTCACCAAATTTGGGTGGCCAAATGACTTGGTTGAGGGCATAATTTGGGTTTACGTTCTTCATGAAAGTTTTAGCTCTATATCTCAGCTTTCCATTGGTAAAATTTCATGTCATTTAGACCTGCTTAGCCCAAGTTATGGCCAAACTGTTCATTTGGTCATTTTTGTACAGGTCAGATTGCCAATTCCGGATTTGGTCAATTTGTTCACTAGGTTTTGGTCATTTTTTGGGCATGATTCCTAAATGAAAAATGTTCCATTTTGTGTCTATTTTCATTCCCAGTTGGCCTAACACCAATTGGACTTGTAAATTTTCAGTTTTGGTCCCTGAAAGGGACCTTGGTTCTGGTGCCTGCAGCATGACCCTAAGCAATCCGAATTTGCATTTGGTTCCAACACTTCTGACATACTCCAATTGGTCACAAATAACCATTTCTCAGCTCAAACTAAGTCCAACACACCATTTAACACATCCTGACATTTTTTTCTTCCAAACCCTAATTTTCATAAAATTCAAACCAAATGCATTCTAACATCTATCCATTGTCTACACACATAATTTAATTTAAACAACTATTCAAATGCATCAAATTCATTCATTCTCAACCTTATACACTGCGGGCCAAAATTTATATAGTCCTTTAACATATCATTTTGTTTCATTTTTCAACAAATCATCACTCAATCAAGTTGCCTAAGTATAAATATAAAGATACAAAAAGAGAAATCAAACTAACCTTACTTGGAATTTTTCACCTCTTGAAAACTTCCTCCTTTCTTTTTCTTTTTGTTGTCAAGCTCTTTATCAAGGTTTGAATACAAGGTTTAATGATAGAAATTTAAGTTTTTATGGTGGAATTTAGAGTTTGATCAAGCTCAAAATGAGCTTTAATGGAGTTTTAAGGGTGAGAGAGCTTTGAGAGAGAGAGAGAGAAATGGACGGGAATGAACGAGACTTTCCCCTTTTTTTTCTTTTCTTTTCCTTTCTTTTTCTTTTATGTATTTATCCTTTTGGAAGACCACTAATTCTCTAATTTTTTTTATTTAATTTGTGTTTATTGCATCATGCATGATGTCATGCATGATGTCATCACTTTTCACTTTTCCTTTTTCTTTTTTTTTTTAATTTATTTTTCTATTAGTTCTTTAGTTTAATTCCCAATTCTGAAATTTTCTTTTCTCCAATTTTATTTGACAATCAGGTCAGGAGTCAGCTCTCGGGATCAATTGACCAAATTGCCCCTCGCTGGTCTGATCCGGTTTGCAAGTTATTTGATATTTGTTCCGGATCCTTTACCTAATTATTTGACCTGCTTAACAATTCTTTTTCATGATTTTCTCCTTTCCACTATGTTCGTAATAGTCCTAAGGACCACAACGTCACATTTTACGGTTTAAAATTTGAGTTTAAATCGACTTCACAGTCCTTCCCAAGAAGGTCACCCATCGCTGTGACTCTCAGCTCGTTTAACTTCTTATGTTATGTTTTTCTTATTTATACTTAACTAATTGGCAATTACTAATTATTTGTGTTCAGGGCTTATCTAGTTGTCTTAAGTATGGTTCTAATCCCCTCAGTTGTCCAGACCAACACCAGTCACCGAAATAGTGAAATATACCAGGCTATGTAAATAGGGGTGTTACAGTTATCACAGTGAAGAGAAACTGTTGACTCAATGGAAGGAACTACTGCAAGTTTTGTCACAAACTTCTTTATCCAAACAACTTCCTTTGTAGCATCTGATGCAGCAATATATTTAGCCTCGGTAGTGGAATCTACAGTCGTACTTTATTTGGAACTCTTCCAACTGACTGCACCTCCATTAGAAATGAACACATATCCAGAGGTAGACTTTCTATCATCGATATTTGATTGGAAATTAGAATCAGTATAACCATCCAATTGCAAGTCTCCGCCTCCATAAATCAAGAATAAATCCTTAGTTCTTCTCAAGTGCTTAAAGATATTCTTGACAGCTATCCATTATTCCAAACCTGGATTGGATTGATGCCTGCTAGTCAAACTAATAGCATATATGATATCCGGCCTAGTACATAACATTGCATACATAAAACTTCCAATAGCCGAAGCATATGGAATCCTGGTCATTTTATCTCTTTCTTCAGGTGTCTTTAGAGACATCTCTTTAGAAAAGTGGATACCATGTCTCACTAGTAATAATCCTCTCTTGGAATCAAGCATGTTAAACCTCTTTAACACCTTTTCGAAGTATAAACTTTGAGATAAACTAATTATTCTTTTCGCTTTATCTTTATAGATGCAAATCCCAAGAATATAGGTTGGCTCCCCTAAGTCTTTCATGGAGAATGTATTTGACAACCATACCTTTACAGTTGTCAACGTACCTGTGTCATTACCCATCAACTGAATGTCATCCACATATAAGACAAGGAAAGTGATAGCATTATCACTAGCCTTCTTATATACACATGGCTCATCCTCATTTTTTATAAAACCAAATGACTTAATGGCTTCACCAAAATAGATGTTCCAACTCCTCGAAGCTTATTTCAACCCATAAATGGATCGCTTTAGCTTGCATACCTTGGAACCATCTTGGGATTCAAAACCCCTAGGTTGTTCCATGAAAATGTTTTCTTCAATGTATCCATTGAGAAAAGTTATTTTGACATTCATCTGCCAAATCTCATAATCATAGTATGCAGCTATTGCTAATAGAATCCTAATTGATTTAAGCATGGCAACAGGCGAGAAAGTCTCCTCATAGTTGATTCCTTGCCTTTGGCTAAACCCTTTCACTACTAGCCTTACCTTATAGGTCTCTACCTTTCTATTAGAACCAATTTTCTACTTGAAAACCCATTTGTTCCCTATAGGTATAATACCTTTAAGTGGGTCAATAAGATCCCAAACGTGATTCTTATACATGGAATCAATCTCGGATTTCATAGCATCAATCCATTTTGAAGAGTCTATATCTGATATAGCTTCTTCATAGGTAAGTGGATCATCTCCATGATCTACTTCTTCATGAGTAGACACCTCTTGTTCTTCTTCATGAAGGAAACCATATCTCATTGGTGGGTGAGATACCCTGGTTGTTCAATGAGGAACAGCTGTAGATGTTTCAACAATAGGTGTAGGTGGACTAGATGGATCTATATCCATCTGATCTATTGGTTGGTCTGAATTCTCCAATTCCAACTCTATTTGCCTTCCTTTGCCTCCTTCTTAACTAATCTGTTGTTTAAGAAATATGGCATCTCTACTTACCACAACCTTTTGTGATGTAGGCAAATAAAAATAATATCCAAAACCATCTTTTGGATATTTAACAAATCGATCCTTTTCTGATCTGGTTTTCAATTTATCAGTGTTCAGCTTTTTAATATAAGCTAGACAACCCCAAATCTTAACATGCTTAAGACTTGGTTTTCTTCCATGCCATATCTCATAAGGTGTGGAAGATACTGATTTTGATGAAATCCTATTTAGAATATACAAAGCTGATTCTAATGCAAATCCCCAAAAAGAGATTGGCATATCCGTATAGCTCATCATGGTATAGCTCATCATACTATGTACCATATCCAATAGGGTACGATTTCTCCTTTCAGATACACCATTCAGCTGTGGTATTCCTGGAGGAGTCAGCTGGGAAACAATGCCATGCTCTCTTAAGTATTCATCAAATTCAGTACTCAAGTATTCACCTCCACGATCTGATCAAAGAGTTTTAATACTCTTTCCTGTTTGATTTTCTACTTCGGATTTAAATTCTTTGAACTTTTTAAAGGATTCATGTTTGTATTTCATTAAATACAAATACTCAAACCTAAATTTATCATCAGTAAAGGTAATAAAATAATGAAAACTGCCTCTAGCCATTTCTTTAAATGGACCACATACATCACTATGTATTAGATCCAAAATATTTTCAGCTTTTAGTCCTTGTCCAACAAAGGGTGATCTAGTCATTTTGCCCTGAAGGCAGGATTCACAAGTTGGAGTAGGTTCAGAACCCAATGAGGACAAAATCCCCATTTTCTCCAGTTTTGTAATCCTATCTTCTGCAATATGACCTAATCTTAAAGTGCCAAACATATTTTGAACTTGAGTTGATTTTCACCATGGCATTGCATTCATTTAGATCACTTGCATTCATTTTGTGTTTGTCATTATTATCCAAATAATAAAGACCATCATTCATATAACCCGAACCAATATATTTATTTCCAAAATAAATATTGCAAACATGATCTGTGAACTGAAATTCATAGCCATTTCTAGTCAAACTAGATATAGAAATGATGTTCTTAAAAGCATCAGGTATATATAAAATATTATCCAAACACAAAACATGTCCAGACATGTAAAAAGATTTAGATCCTATGGCTAAAGCTTCAATAGTTGCGCCATTGCCAATCCGGGGTTTAACATCTCGAGAACACAAGCTGCTACTATTTATGTAACATCCTCACTTTAGCTAGTCCGTACAGTTTACTGTTCCGGTGACCACTGTTAGTTCGGACAGCTAGAACATCCGGAGAAATTTTTAAACTAAAGTGAGGAACCATAATTAACTCAAATATTAATAAGAAAAATTTAGGAAAAATTTTAGAAATAAAATACAACCAAGTTAAATGAGTCGGTGCCCTAGCGATGGGTAACCTAGTGAGAAGTCGCGTTTCTTGCAACTAGGAGCCCTATACCTGGGAGAAAAATTATAAAATAATTATTGGGACTCTAGAGAAGGGTTATTGAGGTTCTTATGGCATTAGAATGCCAAGAAAATGCTTAGAAAAATTTTTCAATCGGTACAGACAATTTTGGTTTGTTAAGCCAAACGGATGGCATTTTGGTCATTTCATCTTAAGAGATGATTTTTGGCCAACTTGTTCAGTTAAATAAATAATTTACATAACATAAAATATGACTAAATGTTGTTAAAAATTTAATTGTAATTAAATAGACAAGAAATGGAGAGAAAATAAAAGAAAATGGCATTATGACATCATAATGATGTCATTAAAGTTCTCCCAACCTATCTAATGTGGACACATGGCATAAACTTATTTAAAAGAGACAAATGGGCTGGAAAAATAAAACAAAAATCAGATTTCTCTTCTCTTCATCTTCCTTGCCGTGAACCTCCTCCACAGCCAAACCATTTTCAAGCTTTCAAAGCTTGATTTTCACTCACTTCTACCCAATAAAACCCTAACCTAATAACACAAAAAAGTGTTCTTGCATCTTGATGATTCTTTTGGGAGCAAGAAGAAAAGGAAAAGAGCAATCCTAGCAAGTGGGAAATCTCACACTATAGAGGTTAGTGACCTAACCATGAATTTTACTTTAAATTCATGTTAAGGATTTTGAATGAGTGTAAATTACAAAGAAAAATTATTGAATACCAATTGTATGTAAACCCTAAATTTTGGCAGCCTTGATTAGGGTGATATGGTGATGATTTTTGTGAGCTAAAATGCTAGTGTGGCTGCCCATAATATGTATCTACTAAGTGGATTGATGAAATGAAATGAAAATGCATGGGTTGTAATGTTTGAGTTAGGGTTTGAGGTGGAAAATGGGACTTTGACCATGTGATGATGAAAATAGGTTTTAATGGTCAATTAGTGACCATTTGGTTCTGTTTAAATAAAAAATGAAGTGTGTTAAGTAGTGGGATTTGGGTTTGGTGTGGCTGCCCTTGGTGACCTACAGAATTGGACATGAGTCTAGCAGGTTTGGGCAGCAATAACTTGAATTATAGAGGTCCAATTGGTGCAAGGACAATTGGACATGAAACTAGACACATAATGGCACAACTTTGGTGAAGAAACCATGCCCAGAAAACCAAACTAAGTGGACCAAAAGATTGCCCTAATCCAGGTGACCTGCAGTCTGCATGGGCAAAATAACCAAATAAACAGTGTTTGGTCATTTGGCCCTAACTCAGTGTAGAAATGTTCAATTGACCTGAAATTTTACCAGGAACAAGCTAAGATATAGGCCAACAATTTTCATGAAGAAACCTAACCCAAATTATGACTATAACCTATTCAAAAGGTGAGTTGCAATCACTGTTCCTAACACTGTAGATTTGGTCAGTCCAGAAATTCTGGACAAAATTTCAATCCGGCCAGTTGTGGTTTTTGGGCCTTAACTAGAGCTAAAAAACTCCAAATGGAGTGATTCAAAAAAGGAAATGTAACTAGACAAAATAAAGAACAGCTTTCATGTTGATCAGTTTGCCAAATTCCTACTACAAAAATGACTAATGGAATAGTAAAAACAAAGCATGAAAACTGAAAATTCTGTCCAATTAACATTAAGCTTAGAAATGGTATTGGCAACAAATACCAACAAGTTTTAATTGCAAAATGTGGTATGTTGATGATATTTAAACCAATATACCTATTGTCAATGCAAAAAGTCAACATTTTAGTTGACCAATGAAATGAATAGTAGTCATAAAATTTCAATTCCAAAGAATTACATAAATTAAAAGTGTTAAATGCCCTAGTAGGCCTAATGTTATTGGTTTAGATAGGTTGGTATGTCAATAGGGTTCTGTTAGCAGTACTGCATATGGCTTCATGCCATTTTGTGTTTCATGGCTTCCCATGCCATTCTGTGACATAATAGCCTTTGGCTATGTTATTTGAGTTGATATACTTAGGTTTTAACCCTGATAATTATTACAGCTTATTAGCTGTTCTGTTGCACACCGAGAGACACAATGTGACCGATGGTGTGATAGTCCGAGGTACTTAGTACCCAGTGCCAGTTTACCCGTTTATCCAGTCCAGTCGACTAGTATGGGTTACTCGAGCAATGATAATAACTTTTACCAAATTTGAATCAAACAATTCTACAAAAAAAAAAAATATCAGAAATTAAGTCTACCCAAAAATGTCAACATACATTCTGCATACTTATTTTTATTCCTATTTTATTTTATTTTATATTGTCACCACGAAGAAGAATTGGTTATCGCGTTGCTTTTGCCACGCGTAGGTACTAGAGACCTAGCTGGTGAGCCTAGCAGACATCAGACCGGGTGAGCCTTTAAATTTGCATCTTGAGTCCAGAGTCACCTCACATCTGCAGTGCATATGGTAGGACATTAGGATTTTAGGGTAGCACTTTGTATTTTGCATATTATATTAATTTTGGTTTGTAACTATAAAGTCTTGAAATTATGTAATAATGTAAATATATGAAATTTCATGTTATTGAAATTTTCTATATAATGTATGTTGATAAATGAAATGTTGAGAAATATGAATGTGCTTTCAATGATGATGTGAACAGAAAAGAAAAATTTCTAAAAATAGTATTGAGATTTTGAGATTGAGTTGAGATATGTGTGAATAATGGAGTTTGGATTTGGAAATTATATTGGAAGTGTTTTTAAACAGGTTTATAAGAACTATTTTTTCAATTTACAGCCTGCACTCTGCCAGATTTTCTATAAAATTTGCGAAAAAATTCAGATTTATCAAAAATTGAAAATAAATGAATTAAAAGGGATAAATTGTAATAGAAATATGAATTGGTGCTCCAGCAGACTGAGTGACATACCTTACTCGGCTACACTATAGATGGGTAAGGGGTGTCACATTTAGTGGTATCAGAGCATCGGTTTAGGCGTTTCTGGGCCTAGATAGAGTGCATACCATTACATTGCATTTGTAAGTGTTTAGGTGACACTGATGCAGATTTGTTTGTTTTTCTTATTTTGAATAGGATATGGATCCTGCTTCACAAAGAGCAGTTGAGGAAGAGGTGGAGAGTCGTGCTCCACCAAGAGCTGAATCTGGGGGCAGGGGAGAATCTGCTCCACAGGCAGCTGGGGCACCTATTCAACCTCAGTTTGCTCTATTTTAGCAAATGACTGAATTTTATCGGCAAATGATGGGGGCAATACCACCACCACAACCTCCACCAGTACCATAGAAGTCCCATATGGAGAAACTGCAAAAGCATGGGGCTGTGGACTTCTTTGGGAAGAGGGAGAATGATCCCATGGCCGCAGAAAATTGGTTGGATAGAACCATCAGAGTGTTGAAACAGCTAAATAGCTAAACAAAATAGGAAATATAGGAAGCGTAAGAGGGAATTTGGACTAGGACAGTCAAGTATACCGACTGATAGTAAGAAGTTTAAGGGTTCTGGTTCACAGGATCAGACACAGGGCCACAGAGGCCAGATTGGAATATCTATAGCTAGCTCCCCGGGCACAATAACAAGGGGATCAGCCCCAGCGCTTGAATGTATGCATTGTGGTAGGAGACACAGAGGGGAGTGTCGACTGTTAACTGGAGAGTGTTTCAAGTGTGGGGCTATGGATCATTTCATAAGAGATTGCCCTCAGAGGAGTGGTTCAATAGCTCCGGTACAAGTTGATAGACCTTCTCCTACAGTTCAAAGGGGTAAAAGATCGGGTAGAGCAGAAACGGTTGACATTTCACAGAAGATTGTTTCTGAGACAGTTGAAAAGCTCGAAGTCAGGGTGGCACCACAAGTATATGCTATGGAAGCTCAGGAAGAGCCAAACCCATGCACTGATGAGGCGATACAAGAAAGTGAAAAAACAAGGAGGTAGCAACTCCCCGATTATTTAAGTCAGGTAAATTTCGAGGACGAAATTTTTATTAGAGGGGAAGAGTTGTAACATCCTCACTTTAGCTAGTCCGCATGCAGTTCTTTATTCGTTGACGATGTCGATCTGGGACGATTAGAACGTCCGAAAAAATATTTAAACTAAAGTAAGGAACCATAATTAACTCAAATATTAATAAGAAAAATTTAGAAAAAATTTTAGAAATAAAATACAACCAAATTAAATGAGTCGGTGCCCTAGCGATGGGTAACCTAGTGAGAAGTTGCGGTTCTCGCAACTAAGAGCCCTAGACCCAGGAGAAAAATTATAAAATAATTATTGGGACTCCAGAGAAGGGTTATTGAGATTCTTACGGCATTAGAATGCCAAGAAAATTCTTAGAAAAATTTTTCAATCGATACAGACAATTTTGGCCTGTTAAGCCAAACGGAGGGCATTTTGGTCATTTCGTCTTCAGAGATGATTTTTAGCCAACTTGTCTAGTTAAATAAATAATTTATATAACATAAAATATGACTAAATGTTGTTAAAAATTTAATTGAAATTAAATAGATAAGAAATGGAGAGAAAATGAAAGAAAATGACATTATGACATCATAATGATGTCATTAAAGTTCTCCCAACCTATCTAATGTGGACACATGGTATAAACTTATTTAAAAGAGACAAATGGGCTGGAAAAATGAAACAAAAATCAGATTTCTCTTCTCTTCATCTTCCTTGCCGTGACCCTCCTCCATAGCCAAACCATTTTCAAGCTTTCAAAGCTTGATTTTCACTCACTTCTACCCAATAAAACCCTAACCTAGAAATACAAAAAAGTGTTCTTGCATCTTGGTGATTCTTTTAGGAGCAACAAGAAAAGGAAAAGAGCAACCCTAGCAAGTGGGAAATCTCACTCCATAGAGGTTAGTGACCTAATCATGAATTTTACTTTAAATTCATGTTAAGGACTTTGAATGAGTGTAAATTACAAAGAAAAATTGTTGAATACCAATTGTATGTAAACCCTAAAATTTGGCAGCCTTGATTAGGGTGATATGGTAATGATTTTTGTGAGCTAAAATGCTAGTGTGGCCGCCCATAATATGTATCTACTAAGTGGATTGATAAAATGAAATGAAAATGCATGGGTTGTAATGTTTGAGTTAGGGTTTAGGGTGGAAAATGGGACTTTGACCATGTGATGATGAAAATAGGTTTTAATGGTCAATTAGTGACCATTTGGTTCAATTTAAATAAAAAATGAAGTGTGTTGAGTAGTGGGATTTGGGTTTGGTGTGGCTGCCCTTGGTGACCTGTAGAATTGGACATGAGTCCAGCAGGTTTGGGCAGCAATGACTTGAATTATAGAGGTCCAATTTGTGCAAGGCCAATCGAGCAAGAAACTAGACACATAATGGCACAACTTTGGTGGAGAAACTATGCCCAGAAAACCTAACCAAGTGGACCAAAAGATTGCCCTAATCTGGGTGACCTGCAGTCTGCCTGGGCAAAATGACTAAATAAATAGTGTTTGGTCATTTGGCTATAACTCAGTGTAGAAATGTCCAGTTGACCTAAAATTTTACTAGCAACAAGCTGAGATATAGACCAACAATTTTCATGAAGAAACCTAACCCAAATTAAGACCAGAACCTATTCAAAAGGTGAGTTGAAATCACTGTTCCTAACACTATAGATTTGGTCAGCCTAGAAATTCTGGAAAAAATTTCAATCCGGCCAGTTGTGGTTTTTAGGCCATAACTAGAGCTACAAAACTTCAAATGGAGTGATTCAAAATAGGAAATGCAACTAGACAAAATACGGAACAACTTTCATGTTGATCAGTTTTCCAAATTCCTACTGCAAAAATGACGAATGGAACAGTAAAGACAAAGCATGAAAACTGAAAATTCTGTCCAATTAACATTAAGCTTAGAAATGGTATTGGCAACCAATACCAATAAGTTTTAAATGCAAAATCTGGTATGTTGATCATATTTAAACCAATATACCTATTATCAATGCAAAAGTCAACATTTTAGTTGACCAATGAAATGAATAGTAGCCATAAAATTTCAATTCCAAAGAATTACATAAATTAAAAGTGTTAAATGCCCTAGTAAGCCTAATGTGATTGGTTTGGATAGGTTGGCATGCCAATAGGGTTCTGTTAGCAGTACTACATATGGCTTCATGCCATTTTGTGTTTTATGGCTCCCATGCCATTCTGTGACATAATAGCCTTTGACTATGTTATTTGAGTTGATATACTTAGGTTTTAACCCTGATAATTATTACAGCTTATTAGCTGTTCTGTTGCACGCCGGAAGACACAATGTGACCGATGGTGTGATGGTCCGAGGTACTTAGTACCCAGTGCCAGTTTACCCATTTATCCAATCCAGTCGACTAGTATGGGTTACTCGAGCAATGATAATAACTTTTACCAAATTTGAATCAAATAATTCGACAAAAAAAATATCAGAAATTAAGTCTTCCCAAAAATTGTCAACATACATTCTGCATACTTATTTTTATTCCTATTTTATTTTATTTTATATTGTCACCACTAAGCAGAATTGCTTAGCGCGTCGCTTTTGCCATGCGCAGGTACTGGAGACCTAGCTGGTGAGCCCAGCAGACATCAGACCGTGTGAGCCTTTAAATTTGCATCCGGAGTCCAGAGTCACCTCACATCTGCAATGCATATGGTAGGACATTAGGATTTCGGGGTAGCACTTTGTATTTTGCATATTGTATTAATTTTGGTTTGTAACTATAAACTTTTGAAATTAGGTAATAATGTAAATATATGAAATTTCATGTTATTAAAATTTTCTGTATAATGTATGTTGATAAATGAAATATTGAGAAATATGAATGTGCTTTCTGTGATGATGTGAACAGAAAAGAAAAATTTATGAAAATAGTATTGAGATTTTGAGATTGAGTTGAGATATGTGTGAATGATGGAGTTTGGATTTGGAAATTATATTGGAAGTGTTTTTAAATAGGTTTAAAAGAACTATTTTTCCAATTTACAGCCGGCGCTCTGCCGGATTTTCTATAAAATTTGTGAAAAAATTCAAATTTATCAAAAATTGAAAATAAATGAATTAAAAGGGATAAATTGTAATAGAAATATGAATTGGTGCTCCGGCACACTGAGTGCCATACCTTTCTCGGCTACACTGTAGACGGGTAAAGGGTGTCACAATTTACTAGTTCCTGCATATCATAAGAAATATGAGAACTGGTACTAGTATCTAAAACCCAAGCTGTAGATGAACTATGAGTATCATTAGAATCTAAATAACAAGATATGGACATATCTTCCAAAGGTGTATCCTTCTTGTCCTTCAGAGAAGCAAGATACTCTAGGCCATTCCTTTTCCAGTGCCCATCCTTCTGGCAGTGAAAACACTTTCCTTTGCCTCCATTAGCTTTAGTCTTCCTTTTCTGTTTAGCTATTTTCTTGGAAGGACCAGGAATCTGAGGTTTCTTTTTCTTATTGCCCTTGTTCTTGTTGGACTTTCTAGCAGAAGAAGATGCAATCAAAGGTACCTCTTTTCCTTTATTGCCTGGCATATTCTTTTGGGCAATAACCAGCATGTTGAGTAAACCAGCCAAGGTGCATTCCTGCTTAGTCATATGGAAATTTGTCACAAAATTTCCAAATGACTCAGGAAGGGACTGAAGGATCAAATTCGTTTATAGTTGGAAATCCATGTTAAAGTCAAGATGTTCCAACTGCTCAATCAATCGAATCATCTTGTGGACATGATCCCCAACATTCTGTCCCTAAGACATCCTCATGCGGAACAGTTATTTAGATATCTCATACCTAGCATTCCTACTATGCTCACCATACAACTCTTGTAAGTGAAGGAGGATCTCACTCGCATTCTGCATTTTCTCATGCTACTTCTGTAATTCATTACTCATAGAAGTAAGTATGTAGCACTTAGCTCTCATATCATGCTCCTTCCACTTGTCCAAAGTTTCATGTTCCTCTTGAGTGGCCTCTGGAGGCAAGGAAATAGGAACATTTAAATCTAGAATATATCCTATATGTTCAAGGTTCAGGACAAGTTTCAAATTTCTTAGCCCATCAGATAGATTAGGTCCTGTCAACCTATTTCGACCAAGTATGCTTGCAAGGATATTGGATATTGGTGGTTGTTCTGTGCTCATTGTTATCAGAAAATTAATAGCAGAAAATAAGCAGATTAATTAGTAAATGTATCATGTATTTAACCGAAATGATTATGGTCTTCTAATCAAATTGGTCCTCCCACTAACTTAGCGAATCCTACACTTCCAAAGTAGAAAAACGGAAATCCTAGTTGGATGGATTTCTAGTGGGTGATTGAATTCTTATAATTCTATTGATCATCTTCTGGTACATCCATTATTGGAATTACAATAAACTATAAGTGAGCAACTCTTTGCCCATCACATCTCATGTGAGGTTCAATCCTTTACCTAAACCCTAATGCTCAAAATCTCAGGTACATCAATTAACGACTTATCTTGCATTAGTTAAGTTGATCCCATTGAGCCAGTAATTATGTAAATAATTTTAATGTTATCAGGTACATCCAATATTGGCCACCAAACCATTTACATATTTACAACATCTCATGCTTAACAATTATTCTTAAGAAAATCTCTTAAATTAATTGCTTCTTATGCAACTATTTAAAATTTCTTAAAATAATTACCTCAATAGAGGGCCCATGTTATAATTACTTTAATTATAGCATTTCCAACTTAATCATTTGTTTGGAAGATTTTGTGGTCGTCCTAATTATTAAGATCTCACTTTGCATATTTTCCAATTTGCATGCATAAATCATATACTTGCATATATTCCCATACATCTCATGCATTCATGGATAATAAATAAATATGGTATGATCATGGACTTTCCAAGGGATTCAATTCTGAGCCACCAAGAATTGAATCAGGGCATTTATAGGTGCATTTCATTCATTCATATTACAAGAGCTGCTGAAGGAGTACATAATCAACACTTGATTTTAAATTCCTCCCACTGGTCCCACCAATGCTCTTGACCTCCTTGATCTTCTTGCAATCCAATTATATAGTAATCCATGGCATACCAAGGCGAATTTACAAGAACTAAATAAATGAAATTACAACCCAAAAATATTACAACCTTTATAATACATGCCCAAAATAAATTAAAATAAATTAATTAATTTACAACCCAAAGAAACATAAAATAAATAAATCCAATCACATTAATCTTTTATAGTCCATGATCTTCCATCATGCATATCACTATTTAACAATTAAATAAAACATACATACTTAAATTAAATTGAATATCTCATATTCAACTTAAAAATTCAGATTTGAATATGATTCAAACAAATTTAAAATTTCGGATTTGAATCACATTCAAACAAATTTAAAAATTTATATTTGAATCAAAATTTAATTGTGTGATTAAAACTCCTAATTAAACACTTTAATTAGTCATGGGCCTCATTTTGGGCCTTGGAACCAAGCCCACAAACAAAACCAAACAGCCATGCGCATGGTTGAATGGATCAAACCATGCGCACCATGGTGTTCTTCCTCAAGCCGCCACTTTTGTTGGTCCAACCAGTAATGAAACAATCATCTCATGATCAAATCACACAATTAAATCATATAATCAATAATCTAAATGGCAAATATTGTGGCTCTGATACCAATTGATGGAGCGAAACCATGAAAAACATAGGTTTAGACCATTGAATCCAAAAATTTTTCATCTAGGGTCATATGCATCATGCAAGATTCATTTTTATCTATTTGATTTCAATGATAAACAACATATTAAAACTCTTTTAATATGTTTTTGGATCTACATTTTCCATTTAAGATTTTAAAATTAACAAATTAATTCATTAGAACCCTAGATTAGATTAAGAACAAGTGCACTAACCTTTTGATGCACTGCAGTGTGTTTGGCACCTTTGGGATGCGCCTAGGACACCAGATGTTGTCCCTCTAGCTTGTCCACACCAAGATCACCAATAGCAACCCCTTGAACAGCTTCTAAAGCCTTTCCAATCAATTAGAAAATCAGGTTTTACCTTTTGAGAGATTATATATGTAAACAGGACACTAGAAACGATTTTTAGTATTTTTAATTCAAGAGATTGCTGGCTAATCTCTTTGAATTGTTGAGAGATGAAGAAGAAGAGAGGAAGAGTCAACCAAGGATGGTGGCACCAAAGTGGGAATGAGCAGATTGTTATTTTTCTTTTAATCCTTTCTCTTATATAGCTAGGTCACCATTTAAAACCCTTGCCGCATGTCACCTTCTAATTAGCTCTAGGTTTAATTGACCCAATCACATTGTGCCAAGTGTCAAACCTATATTTAATCTTGACTTTGATCATCTTACATGATTAAAAGACATATGGTAAGCTTATGTGTAGTGCTATGTGTCACCATCTCATGATGCCACATGTCACCATCTCATGATGCCACATGTCACCATGTGAAATGACCAAAATACCCCTGTGTCTTAATTTTGAGTTCTCAACCCAAAATAATTATTTCTCTTCTTCTAATCAATTTATATTAAATATTAATTAATTAATTAATTAATCTCTATTAATTAATTTCTCATAATTAAATTCATATTTAAACACTTTAAATATAAATTTAACTTATACTATACATCCAATAATCTAGATTTGGTTTACAGCCATACTAGGGACTTTGCAATCTAATTGCAAGCTAAACCTATTTAATTAATCAATTAAACTCTTTAATTAATTAATTAAATTATATTTAATTTGATGGTTACTTATATATGTGTGTGACTTACTAGGCTCATCACTAATTGGCAATCAGACATGATATCAACTCTTAATATCATCAGAACTCTTTCTTGCCATAAATGATTTATCTAAATCATTTTATGCAGCTCATAGACTATGGTTAACACCTAGCATAGCATGCCATAGCCACCCAATTAGTAATAAGATTTACCTTAAATGAACCTATAATCATATGTTACCATGCACCAAAATCTCTCAGTTACAAAATCCCAATTCGAGCTGGAGTCATGGTTTATGTCAAACCCCATTTGCTGTGAATATTATGTTCTCTTTTAATTTCAATTCTTGATCGAAAAATTTTCACATCAGAAACTCTTTTCTGATTAAATCTATCTGTCCTGGCCAGGAACTTGAAACATTAAGAACAATTAAATGAACATAGGATTTTATCCCTATTTACTTAGGGTAACAGATTCCATCTTGATCAACACCTACCTCCATATATAACTAGTAGGAGCAAATACATGCCCATATACCCATTCATAGTGCAAGTATGAAAACAGTATCATGTTAGTAGCATGCCCTAGAGCATATCATTTAGTATGTATGTTGTACATGTTTTATTAATAAAAGGCATTTTCACTTTTCTGTTTACAGAATATATTCATGTGTAATGGAAAAGGTCCATCGATATTTTGTTAGAAATTCTATTCTTAAGTTGTTAAGAATATAAGTGACAATATTTCTAGCACAAAGTATCATAAATAGGTTGACAATCGAGGATACTTCACAATAAGGACATGAATTATCTAGAAAGATTGTAATCATGCTTGTTCCCAAGTTATTTATATGAGATGTAAATAAGATGGAATGGTGAGTCTCATGCCATATAACAAATATGATAGGCACTTATACATGATAAGTAGGTTGAACCAGTGACATTTATGACAAGCACATGGAGTTTACTGTTGTCAATGTATTGTCATAAATCATATCAGTGTATATAATCTTTAGACCTGAGATAGCACAGTTATCTTGTATATAGGTGGTTTGAGTTTGATACTGCTTTCATACTTATACTGTATATGGGCATATGGGCATGTGTTGGCTCCTACTAGTTATATATGGAGGTAGGTGTTGATCAAGATGGAATCTGTTATCCTAAGTAAATAGGGATAAAATCCTATGTTCATCTAATTATTCTTGATGTTTCAAGTTCCTGGCCACGACATATAGATTTAATCAAAAAGAGTTTCTGATAAAAAAATCTTTTTAATCAAGAACTGGAATTAAAAGAGAACATAATATTCATAGCAAATGGAGTTTGACAATAAACCATGACTCCAGCTCGAATTGGGATTTTGTAACAGAGAGATTATAGTGCATGGTAACATATGATTATAGGTTCATTTAAGGTAAACCTTATTACTAGTTGGGTGGCCATGGCATTGTATGCTAGGTGTTAACCATGGTCTATGAGGTGTATAAAATGATTTAGAGAAATCATTTATGGTAAGAAAGAGTTCTAATGATATTAAGAGTTGATATCATGTCTCATTGCCAGTTAGTGATGAGCCTCATGAGTCACACACATACACAAGTAATCACCAAATTAAATATGATTTAATTAATTAATTAAAGAGTTTAATTGATTAATTAAATAGGTTTGGTTTGCAATTAGATTGCAAAGTCCCTAGTATGACTTGAAACCAAATCTAGGTTATTGGATGTATAGTATAAGTTAATTTTATATTTAAAGTATTTAAATATAAATTTAATTATGAGAAATTAATTAATAGAGATTAATTAATCAATTAATATTTAATATAAATTTATTAAAAGAAGAGAAATAATTATTTTGGGTTGAGAACTCAAAATTAAGACACAAGGGTATTTTGGTCATTTCAGAGGGTGACATGTGGCACCATGAAATGGTGACACATGGCACTACACATAAGCTTGCCATTTGTCTTTTAATCATTTAAGATGATTAAAGTCAATATTAAATATAGGTTTGACACTTGGCACAATGTGATTGGGTCAATTAAAACTAGAGCCAATCAGAAGGTGACATATGGCAAGGGTTTTAAGTAATAACCTAGCTATATAAGGAAAACAATGAAAAGAAAAAAATACAATATGCCCATTCTCTCTTTGGTGCCACCACATTTGAGCCTCTCCCCTCTTATCTTCTTCATCTCTCATCAATTCAAAGAGAATACCCATCATATTCTTGAATTAAAAATACTAAAAATCGTTTCTAGTGTCCTGTTTACATCTATAACATCTCTAAAGGCAAAACCTAATTTTCTAATTAATTAGAAAGGTTTTAGAAGCTGTTCAAGGGGCTGCCATTGGTGATCTTAGTGTGGACAAGCTAGAGGGACAACATCTGGTGTCCTAAGCGCATCCCAAAGGTGCCAAATACACTGCAGTGCATTAAAAAGTTTAGTGCAGTTATTCTTGATCTAATCTAGGGTTCTAATGAATTAATCTGTTAATTCTAAAATCTTAAATGGCAAATGTAGATCCAAAAACATATTAAAAGAGTTTTAATATGCTGTTTATCATTGAAATCAAATAGATAAAAATGAATCTTGCATGATGCATGTGGCCCTAGATGAAAAATTTTTGAATTCAATGATCTAAACTTATGTTTTTCACGCTTCGGCTCCTTCAATTGGTATCAGAGCCACTATATTTGCCATTTAGATTGTTGATTATATGATTTAATTGTGTGATTTGATAATGAGATGATTAAATCATTGCTGGTTGCAATGAAAAAGGTGGCGGGATGATGAAGACTCCATATGTGCGCATGGTTTGTGCACTCCTTATGGTGTGCATGGTTTGGGCAATGTTTATGCAATTGTTGTATGATCTAATGCTCATAGTTATGTCTATTTTATGTCTACTTAAATTGTTTAATTAGAGTTTTAATCACACAATTAGATTTTGATTCAACTGTGAATTTTTAAATTTGCTTGAATGTGATTCAAATCTAAATTTTTAAATTTGTTTGAATGTGATTCAAATCTGAATTTTAAATTTATTTGAATGTGATTCAAATATGAATTTTTAAATTTGTTTGAATCATATTTAAATCTAGATTTTTAAGTTGAATATGAGATATTCAATTTAATTTAAGTATGTATGTTTTATTTAATTATTAAATAGTGTTATGCATGATGGATAATCATGAACAATAAAAGACCAATGTGATTGAATTTATTTCTTTTATGTTTCTTTGGGATTGTAAATTAATTAATTTATTTTTATTTATTTTGGGCATGTATTATAAAGGTTGTAATATTTTTTTTTGGTTGTAATTTCATTTATTTAGTTCTTGTAAATGCACTTTGGTATACTAAGGATTACTATGTAATTGGATTGCAAGAAGATTAAGGAGGTCAAGAGCATTGGTGGGACCAGTGGGAGGAATTCAAGATTAAGTGTTGATTATGTACTCATTCAGCAACTCTTGTAATATGAATGAATGAAATGCACCTAGGAATGCCCTGATTCAATTCTTGGTGGCTCAGAATTGAATTCCTTAGAAAGTCCATGATCATACCATATTTATTATCCATGAATGCATGAGATGTATGAGAATGTATGCAAGTATGATAAATGCATGCTAATTGGATAATGTGCAAAGTGGGACTTAATAGTAATTAGGAGGATCACAAAATCTTCCAGACAAATGATTAAGTTGGAAATGGTATCATTAAAGTAATTATAACATGGGCCCTCCATTGAGGCAATTATTTTAAGAAATTTTAAATACTTGCATATGATACAATTAATTTAAGAGATTTTCTTAAGAATAATTGTTAAGTATGAGATGTTCTAAATATGTAAATGGTTTGGTGGCCAATAATGGATGTACCTGAGGACATTAAAATTATTTGCATGTTTACTGGCTCAATGGGATCAACTTAACTAATGCAAGATAAGTCAATAATGGATGTGCCTGAGATTTTGAGCATTAGGGCCTAAATAAAGGATTGAACCTCACATGAGATGTGATGGGCAAGGAGTTGCTTACTTATAGTTTATTGTAATTCCAATAATGGATGTGCCTGATGATGATCAATAGGATTATAAGAATTCAATCACCCACTAGAAATCCATCCAACTAGGATTTCCGTTTTCTACTTTGGAAATGTAGGATTCGCTAAGTTAGTGGGAGGACCAATTTGATTAAAAGGCCATAATCATTTTGGTTAATTACATGATACATTTACTAATTAATCTGGTTATTTTATGCAGTTAATTTTCTGATAATAATGAGCATAGAACAACCACCACCATCCAATATTCTTGCAAGTATACTTGATCGCAATAGGTTGACAGGACCTAATCTCTCTGATTGGCTAAGAAATTTGAAACTTGTCTTAAACCTTAAACATATAGGATATGTTCTAGAATCAAATGTTCCTTGTCCCTTACCTCCAAAGGCAACGCAAGAGGAACATAGCACTACATATAAGCTTGTTATTTAGACCTTTGGAAGGTATGTCCATATCTTGTTATTTAGATTTTGATGATACTCATAGTTCATCTACAACTTGGGTTTTAGATACTGGTGCCAGTTCTCACATTTCTTATGATATGCAGGAACTAACAAATAGTAGCAGCTTGCGTTCTCGAGATGTTAGACTTTGGATTGGCGATGGCTCAACTGTTGAAGCTTTAGCCATAGGATCTAAATCTTTTTACATGTTTGGACATGTTTTGTGTTTGGATAATATTTTATATGTACCTGATAATTTTAAGAACATCATTTCAGCATCTAGCTTGACTAGAAATGGCTATGAATTTTAGTTCACAGATGATGTTTGCAATATTTATTTTGGAAATAAATATGTTGGTTTGGGTTATATGAATGATAGTCTTTATTACTTAGATAATAATAACAAACACAAAATGAATGCAAGTGATCTAAATGAATGCAATGCCATGGTGAAAATCAACTGAAGTTGGCACTTAAGGTTAGGTCATGTTGCAGAAGATAGGATTGCAAAACTAGAAAAAATGGGGATTCTATTCTCATTGGGTTCTGAACCTACTCCAACCTGTGAATTCTGCCTTCAGGGCAAAATGACTAGATCACCCTTTGTTGGATAAGGGCTAAGAGCTAAAAATATTTTAGAGCTAATACATAGTGATGTATGTGGTGCATTTAAAGAAATGGCTAGAGGCAGTTTTCATTATTTTATTACCTTTATTGATGATAAATCAAGGTTTGGGTATTTGCATTTGATGAAATACAAACATGAATCCTTTAAAAAGTTCAAAAAAATTAAATTTGAAGTAGAAAATCAAACAGGAAAGAGTATTAAAGCTCTTCGATCAGATCGTGGAGGTGAATACCTGAGTACTGAATTTGATGAATACTTGAGAGAGCATGGCATTGTTTCCCAGCTGACTCCTCTAGGAACACCACAGCTAAATGGTGTATCTGAAAGGAGAAATCGTACCCTATTGCATATGGTACATAGTGTGATGAGCGATACTGATATGCCAATCTCCTTTTGGGGATTTGCATTAGAATCAACTTTGCATATTCTGAATAGGTTTCCATCAAAATCAGTATGTTCCACACCTTATGAGATATGGCATGGAAGAAAACCAAGTCTTAAGCATGTTAAGATTTGGGGTTGTCCAGTTTATATCAAAAAGCTGAACACTGATAAATTAGAAATCAGATTAGAAAAGGGTCGATTTGTTGGATATCCAAAAGATAGTTTTGAATATTTATTTTATTTGCCTACACAATAAAAGGTTGTGGTAAGTAGAGGTGTCACATTTCTTGAACAACAGTTTGTTCAAGAAGGAGGAAAAGGAAGGCAAATAGAGATAGAATTGGAGAATTCTGACCAACCAATAGATCAGATGGACATAGATCCAACTAGTCAACCTACACCTATTGATGAAACATCTACAACTGTTCCTCGTAGAATAACCAGGGTATCCACCCACCAGTGAGATATGGTTTCCTTCATGAAGTAGAAAAAGAGTTGTCTACTCATGAAGAAGTAGATCATGGAGATGATCCTCTTATCTATGAAGAAGCTATATCAGATATAGACTTTTTAAAATGGATTGATGCTATGAAATCCGAGATTGATTCCATGTATAAGAATCAAGTTTGGGATCATGTTGACCCACATAAAGGTATTGTACCTATAGGGAACAAATGAGTTTTCAAGAAGAAAATTGGTTCTGATGGAAAGGTAGAGACCTGTAAAGCAAGGATAGTAGCGAAATGGTTTCTCCAAAGGCAAGGAATCGACTATGAGGAGAATTTCTTGCCTGTTGCCATGCTTAAATCAATTAGGATTCTATTAGCAATAGCTGCATACTATGATTATGAGATTTGGCAGATGGATGTCAAAACAGCTTTTCTCAATGGATGCATTGAAGAAAACATTTTCATGGAACAACTTAGGGGTTTTGAATCCCAAGATGGTTCCAAAGTCTACAAGCTAAAGCGATCCATTTATGGGTTGAAACAAGTTTCGAGGAGTTGAAACATCCATTTTGATGAAGCCATTAAGTCATTTGGTTTTATCAAAAAAGAGGATGAGCCATGTGTATATAAGAAGGTTAGTGATACTGCTATCACTTTCCTTGTCTTATATGTGGATGATATTCTGTTGATGGGTAATGACACAAGTATGTTGACAATTGTAAAGGTATGGTTGTTAAATACATTCTCCATGAAAGACTTAAGGGAGGCAACCTATATTCTTGGGATTCACATTTATAGAGATAGAGCGAAAAGAATAATTGGTTTATTCCAAAGTCTATACTTAGAAAAGGTGTTAAAGAGGTTTAACATGCTTGATTCTAAGAGAGGATTGTTACCAATGAGACATGGTATCCACCTTTCTGAAGAGATGTCTCCAAAGACACCTAAAGAAAGAGATCAAATGGCTAAGATTCCATATGCTTCGGCTATTGGAAGTTTAATGTATGCAATGTTGTGTACTAGGCCGGATATCACATATGTTGTTAGTTTGACTGGCAGGTATCAATCCAACCCGGGTTTGGACTATTGGATAACTGTCAAGAATATCCTTAAGTACTTAAGAAGAACTAAGGATTTATTCTTGATTTATGCAGGTGGTGACTTGCAATTGGATGGTTATACTGATTCTAATTTCTAATCAGATATCGATGATAGAAAGTCTACCTCTGGATATGTGTTCATTTGTAATGTAAGTGCAGTCAGTTGGAAGAGTTCCAAATAGAGCACGACAGTAGATTCCACTACCGAGGCTGAGTATATTGCTGCATCAGATGATGCAAAAGAAGCTGTTTGGATAAAGAAGTTCTGATAAAACTTGCAGTAGTTCCTTCCATTGAGTCAGCAGTTCCACTTTACTGTGATAACAATGGAGCAGTCATACAGGCTAAGGAACCCCGGTCTCACCAGAAATCCAAACACATAAAAAGGCACTACCACATTATCAGAGAAATAGATGGGTGAGGCGATGTAGCCATGCAGAAAATAGCATCAGCTGAAAATCCAGTTGATCCATTCACTAAGCCTATGTCACTGTAACACCCCTATGTTCGGTAGTGCATTCTGCTGTTCCGGTGACAGTGTCTGTCCGGACAGTTATATGCTTGGAATTATATTTAAATGTTAGTGAGGAGACATAAAATAATGAAATACAAGAAAGGAAAGAACAAGAAAAACAAAGGAAAAGTAATAGCAATGAAATGAAACTAAGTTAAACGAGCCAGCACCGCAGCGATGGGTGATCGCACAGAGAAGTTACGGCGCAGGCAATAGCTGACCCCAGAACTGCAGGGAACCCTCGGAATTTAGTTTCAAGACATAATTAAAGACTTATTGAAGTATAAATGTCCTTAGAAATATCAAAAAAAAATTAATTGATTAGTACAAAGAAAAAAGAGAAATCGAGAAAATGACAAAACTCGGTGTTACCCAAAAAATGGGAATGCAACCCGAATAGGGGCATTGTAGTCATTTGACTTCCTGAGTTGCCTTTTGACCTAAATGTCCATTAAAAATACATGATATTACACTGGGAAAATGTCATGAAAAATTAAAATAGTGGTACATAATCTAAATAGCAAAAGATAGGAGGAAAATATGGGAAATTGGAAACTTTGGAATAAACAAACCTTATAATTGATTTTAGTGCTCCGCTAACATCTTCAAAGTGGACCATTAAGTAGATTTGGGCAAGAATATTCCTTCATATTCTGCATTTATCAAACCAGCCGAAACCTTTAGGAGACAAACCTCAATGGCTGTTGAGTGAAGCTCCATGCAACACACTTGGAGCACTCCTTTCCACTAAGTCTCTTCTTTAAAGTTAATCCTTACCTTGCAAGAAAGAGTTTGATAGCAATTTTAAGAAGTTTAGTGAGGTTTTGATCAAGCTTCAAAAGTGATAAGTGAGTGTTTTCAATTCTTGTTTCATTAAAAGCGTAACCAAGGTTGTGGGTAGTTGATTTATGGAAGAATTTTTGAAGTTTGATGTTTTAATGGAGATGTACATTTTTGCAGCCATGGAAATTCAGTATATGTAGCTCGTTTTTACTTGTTTATGGTTGTTTAAGATGTTGTTATTGATGGCAGCATGGATATGTGTATAATGGTTTGGAATTGGGTATGTAAATGGGGTATGTTCATGTGCTTAAATGGTGTAAATGGACTTTGGAAAATTCTGTGTTATAATGTGCATATTAAGAATGGTTACAAGCTTTCCAAAATGACCAAAATGTGTTGTTAAATGCATTAATGGTAAGGTACATACTAGAATTGGCATGAAGGAAGTAGTTTGGTAAGTGTTGAATATGTAATTGGTAAGTGATGAGAAGTGTGTAGTAGGACAGTGTGTATTTTAGCTTAGAACCTTAAGTGTGTGACTCCAATTGGAGGTGAAACTAGGAAAAAAATGTGACAACTTTCATGAAGGATGCTTACTAAAATTCTACCTAGAAGGTGACTTGAAAAATAACCAAATCCAGATTAGTGGCTTGAAAGCCTGAAAATTGACCATTTGGCCAGTAGTTAGTGTTTTGAACATAAATTACTCAAAACAGGTCCAATTGACCTGAAATTTTTACCATGAATAGTTTAGACATATATTCACAATTCTTATGAAGACACCAAAGCCCAGAAATGGCCAGAACTAAGCCAAATAGCTTGCACAATTTCAGGTAGCAAAACTGGCCGAATCAAAAGTGACCTAAAAATGACCTAAAGTTACCATTTTGGTACATTCTGTCCAGCATTGGTAAATTGACCATAACTTGGTCTACACAACTTAGAATGACCTGAAATTTTACCCCGCGTGCAATAAGACATATACCTACAAGTTTGTAGTTTGGACCAAAACTAAAAAACCGAGGGAACTAAGTCATCCGGCTTGGTCAAATTAGTATACTGAAATCCAGCAAATTGCAATAAAATGTAATATACTTGAAAATGAATTTGGTAAAATGTACGAACACTAAAAGGCTATAAAATGTGATATATTGGTAACATTAAACCTAATTCACTTAAAGTGCATCAAGGGTCAACATTATAGGTTGACTAATGAAATGAATTGAAGGAAATAGTACCAAGAAAATTTAAATATTGGATTTTATTGTTAGAAACAAATTCATTGAGTACTGAAACACTTTCAATTATGTGTTTCAGTTGAAAAGGATATTGAGAAGCATAAGGAACACTGAGTCACGGCCAAGAGGCATATATCAGAGGTCTGTGCACAATACTTTTTATATTCACTGCTTTTACCAGAAAATTTATTTAGAGAATTAAGTTATGAATACTTTTTTATTATTTTAACTTTGGGAATTGTATTTGAAAATTATTGTGTTACCTGCTTTGCAAATGGAAATTTTGAGATAAAATCTGAATTGTGGTTTGTATGAAATATTGTGATTTGGAATTGTTTTGATTCACACTTGGCATGACAATGTTACTATGTTCCTCCTCCATTTATGGGGTGAGTGTGATTATATTCCTCCCTCTTTGACTTGTCAGTCTGAGGTGAGTGTGGATGAGTTCGCATTATCTAGCTAGCTTCCTCCCTCATTGATTTCGATTAGTGGTGTGAGTGTGCCTTGTCATGATGTACACACGGCATGTTCGGAAAGGTTTGTGTCATGACCTAAGTTGTGTTATTGATTGGCAAAACTGTGTTATTCAGTTATTTGATCAAATTGTGTTATTAATTAGCAACACCGTGTTATTCAGTTATTTGAACAAATTGTGTTATTGATTGACAAAACTGTGTTATTTAGTTATTTGATCAAATGGTGTCATTGATTGGCAAAACTGTGTTATTCAAATGTTTAATCAAATTTGTGTTATATGAACTTTGTAAATTGTGAGATGGAATTGTGAATTATTTGATTTGTAAATTGTCAATAAAATTTTTATATATCGCATTTCAAATTGTTATTGTGCACCACTGAGTAAATTTTACTTAGCGATAGCTTTTCATTGCTGTCGCAGGTAGACAGACTGACAGGGCAGTCGACTAGGCTGCTTGTACTACATTTTGAGATTTCACTGGGTATATTGAGTATGCCATATTTTGTGTTTTGTGCTGTAATTTATATTCACTGTATGTATATATTGTTCTTAGTTTTGAGTAGTTGTAAATTAAAATTGTATATTAAAGTTGTACATTAAAGTTATAAACTAAATTTGTAAATTATTTTGACTTGTAAACATTGTGATATATTTCTTTTATCTCAGCTTTTGAAAACATTGAAAAATTATTTTGGATTTGAGTTGGCAAATGTTAAGAAACTTATTGTGTTGATTGGATATTAGAGTTTGGGGATTGAACAAAATATTGAAAGTGCTTTTTACAGGTTTTTGAAGAACTATTTTATTCAAAATACAAATGGCACTCTGCCAAAATTTTTGCAGAAATTATTAATACTTTAAATGTGTTATCTAGTTTCACTTCAGTAAAAAATTTTTTTAACACCTGTAAACAGTGCTCACCACTGTAAAAAGAAGTAAGAAAAGATTTAAAATCCCTTGTAGTGTATTTAATGGGTTATCAGTAAACGGAGTTTGGTAATTCATTAGGTATACTACGGGATCATGTTACGCCTTACGGGGGGGTAGGGTGTGACAGTCACAAACTCAACTAAACTGACATCTTGAGAAGATGGGTCTAAGATATTGTAACGAATGGCTCTAGTGCTAGTGGGAGATTGTTAGTAGTATGCCCTAGAGCATATCATTTAGCATGTATCTTGTACATATTTTATTAATAAAAGGCATTTTCACTTTTCCGTTTACATAATATATTTATGTGTAATATAAAAGGTCCATTGATATTTTATTAGAAATTCTATTATTAAGTTGTTAATAATATGAGTGACAGTATTTATAGCACAAAGTATCATAAATAGGTTTACAATCAAGGATACTTCACAATAAGGACATGACTTATCCAGAAAGATTGTAATTTGTTTGTTCCCAAGTAATTTATATGAGATGTAAATAAGATGGAATGGTGAGTCTCATGCCATATAACAAATATGATAGGCACTTATACATAATAAGTAGGTCGAACCAGTGAAATTTTTGACAAGCACATAGAGTTTACACTTGTTAATGTATTGCCATAAATCATATCAGTGCATATAATTTTTAGACCTGAGATAGCATAGTTATCTTATATATAGTTGGTCTAAGTTTGATACTGCTTTCATACTTGTACTGTGTATGGGTATATGGGCATGTGTTGGCTCCTACTAGTTATATATGGAGGTAGGTGTTGATCAAGATGGAATATGTTATCCTAAGTAAGTAGGGATAAAATCCTATGTTCATTTAATTGTTCTTGATGTTTCAAGTTCCTGGCCAGGATAGATAGATTTAATCAGAAAAGAGTTTTTGATGAAAAAATCTTTTTAATTAAGAACTGGAATTAAAAGAGAACATAATATTCATAGCAAATAGAGTTTGACATAAACCATGACTCCAGCTCAAATTGGGATTTGTAACAGAGAGATTCTAATGCATGGTAACATATGATTATAGGTTCATTTAAGGTAAATCTTATTACTAATTAGGTGGCCATGGCATGCTATGCTAAGTGTTAACCATGATCTATGAGGTGCATAAAATAATTTAGAGAAATCATTTATGGTAGGAAAGAGTTCTAATGATATAAAGAGTTGATGTCATGTCTCATTGCCAATTAGTGATGAGCCTCGTGAGTCACATACATACACAAGTAATCACCAAATTAAATATGATTTAATTAATTAATTAAAGAGTTTAATTGAGTAATTAAATAGGTTTGGTTTGCAATTTGATTACAAAGTCTCTAGCATGGCTTGAAATAAAATATAGGTTATTGGATGTATAGTATAAGTTGAATTTATATTTAAAGTATTTAAATATGAATTTAATTATGAGAAATTAATTAATAGAGATTAATTAATTAATTAATATTTGATATAAATTGATTAAAAGAAGAGAAATAATTATTTTGAGTTGAGAACTCAAAATTAAGACACAAGGGTATTTTGGTCATTTCACAGAGTGACATGTGGCAACATGAGATGGTCCCGTAGTATACCTAATGAATTACCAACTCCGTCTACTGATAACCCATTAAATACACTACTAGGGATTTTAAAAACTTTTCTTACTTCTTTTATAGTGGTGAGCACTATTTACAGGTGTTAAAAACTTTTTTTAACTGAAGTGATAGAACTGACACATTTGACTTATTTGGAATTTCTGTAAAAATTTTGGCAGAGTGCCATCTGTAATTTGGATAAAACAGTTCTTCAGAAAACCTGTAAAAAGCACTTCAATATATTTTCCAAATCTCAAATCCAACATTTTTCTCAACACAACATATTTCTCAACTCAAATCTGCAGTGATTTTTCAAAGACTGAGATAAAAGAAATATAATACAATTTTTATAAGCCAAAATAACTCATAATTTACTTCACAATGTCATTGTACAATTTTAATTTACAACTGCTCAAAACCAAAACAATATGTACATACAGTGATCATGCATTACCGCACAAAATACAAAATGTGGTATACTCGTTATACCCGAAAATCTCTCGCTGGAGGTAATAGCAGCCTAGTCTGCTGCCCTGTCTGTCTGTCTACCTGCGACAGCAATAAAAAGCTATCGCTGAGACAATGTCTCAGTGGTGCACAACATTAACCAAATACAAATTTAAATCACAATTCATAATTCAAATAAATAGTGGATATTTAAAAACCATAGTTAAATTCAAGACAATACTGTCATAAGGAATTTAACACAATATCACAATAAATCTCAGTAATCAAAACATAGTTAAATTCAAAAGACAGTAAATGTCAATAAGAATTTAAACTTCATTTCACAAATTATCAAATCGCATAACAATACAATTTAGTCGAATAATTTAAGAATGCAGTGTTGCCAATTCATTCACAACTTAAGCCATGACACAAATTTTCCGATCAATGCCGCATTGTACACCACGACAAAGCAATCATAACCCCACTAATCGAAATCAATGAGGAAGGGAGCTAGCTATATAATGAGTACTCATCTGATCATCTCAACTGGTAAACCAGAGAAGGAGAAAAATAAACGATACTCCATAAATGGAGAAGGAAAATAAACGATCACAACCCCATAAATGGAGAAGGAATGATATGATACTGTCATGCTAAGTGTGAACATAAAATTAATTCCAAACATTTTTATTCAAATGATTCGTGAGAATCCAATAAATTTCTAAAGTCATAAATTCATTCACAAAATGGCAACACAATTCATAATTAACTTCAAATTTTCACAAATCACACTAAATCAATTTTTCCACAGTTTCAAACTATTTACAATGCTTTTCAAGCAATAAGTATCCATTCAAATACATTTCCATAATTGAAAACAACAATATACAAATAGTCATAATTTATTTCAATTGAAAAATTCAAAAGAAATAACTGTTGTGCACAAACACAATTTAAAATAATAACATATAAATAATCGTAATTTATTTCAATTGAAAAATTCAAAAGAAATACTTATTGTGCACAAACACAATTTAAATCAATAACATACAATTAATCATATGAAATCTTATTCAGAGTAAAATCAGTTGAAAACTAGTTGTGCACAAACCTCTGATGACTGTCTCCTGGTTTGGACTCAGTGTTTCCTTCCCTTTTCCTGAGTCTTTGGTAACTGAGAAACACAATTTGAAGTGTTTCAGTACTAAATTAAATTGTCTCTAACGATAATGTTCGATAAGTAATTCACTGAAGGCTATTATTTGCTTAATCACCTAATATACCGACCTTCGATGCGTTTTAGGTAAATTAGGTTTTTGTGTCATTAATATGTTACATTCGATAGGGTTTTAGGGTTGGTACGTTTTACCAAACTCATTTCCTTGTTTAGTGCATTTTAATGCAACTTGCTGGATTCCGGGATACTAGTTTGACCTAGTCGGACGACCTAGTTCCCTCGATTTTCGAGTTTCGGTCAAAACTACAAACTTGTAGATCTATGTCTTATTGCACGCGGGACAAAATTTCAGGTCATTCTGAGTTATGTAGACCAAGTTATGGTCATTTTACTATTGCTGGTCAAATGGCATCAAATTAGGTCATTTTAGGTCAATTTGGTCAACTTTGGTTCGGCTAGTTTTTGGACTCGAACTTGTGCAAGCTGTTTGACTTGCTTATGGTTATTTCTGGGCTTTGGTGTCTTCATAAGACTTGTAGGTATGGGTCTTAACTATTCAAGGTTAAAATTTCAGGTCAATTGGACCTGTTTTGAGTGAGTTATGGCCTAAACACTAACTGCTGCCAAATTGGTCAGTTTTCAGGTTTCAATTGCACTTAATCCGAATTGGTCATTTTTCATGTCACCTTGCAAGCAGAATTTTGGTATGCTTTCTGAATGAAAGTTGGCACATTTTGTGCCTAGTTTCACCTCCAATTGGTCTCATACCAATTGAGGTTACACATTTAAAGTTATAGGCTAAAATGCCCACTGCCCTTAATTACCTTGCTTAAACATACATCAATGACACATTTATCTTACTATATGTCCACTTCCCTTACCAATTCTGTTTTGGTACATTACCAAAACCATATACCACTTCACTTTAAAGTCACTTTGAGCAGATTACACACATCCTCAATACACCAAATAAACTCAAATTTACAAAGTCTAAGTACAATCACATATACACCAAAACATTACTCATTCTTACATATACTTTACACAACCAACCTATATACATATCCATCAATCCTCAATGTCAATATTCTGCCAATACCTTCATGAACTCATACATTTATCAAAGTGTCCCAAGGCTGCCGAAATGTTCTACAATGCCAAAGTGTCCCACAATTCGTCAATCTCCAATTTAAGTGCACAATCACCACATTTTCATGGAAATAACTTACTAGGATATTAAATCCCTCTACTCAACATGAATTTACATCAAATATATGTAATAATAAATCATTAAATACATAACTCCATGGCTGTCCAAAATGGACATATCAATAACTCCTCAAACTTGAAAATTTTCTTCACAAATCCAACACCCATAACATGTACACAAAGTTTAACAAAGGAATATTCAAAAATGTAAACTTACCTATGGTTGGAACTTGCTAAACCTTGATTAAACTTCTTGATTTTGGTATCAAGTTCTTCCTTATGATGTGTAGACAATATTTAATGAAGCAATCTAAGTGATTGGAGATGAAATGGAGGGATGGATCAAGCTCCAAGTGAAACGGCAATGGAGTTCTTCTTTCTTCTCAAATCGGCATGGTTGAGGAACTTTGAAGAAATGAATTTGCAGATTGCATATTAGGTGTACACATGCCCCATTTAACTTAGTTTATTCCTTTAGTGGCCCACTCACACTTATTAAATCATATAATAAATTAAATGTGTTATTTACACCTTTTTCACTCCACTTTTGGCTATTTGTAATAGGTACCACCAAATTAATTCTTCATTTTATTTTCTAAGTGTAATATTATTTATTTTTAATGGACATTTAGGTCAAAAGACAATTCGGGATGTCAAATGACCATAATGCCCCTGTTCGGGTTGCATTCCCGATTTTTCGGTAACACCGGGTTTTGTCCATTTTTCGATTTCTCACTTTTCTTTGTACTAATAATTTAATTTTTCTTTGATATTTCTAATGATATTTATACTTTAATAAGGGTCTATTTAAGTCCTCAAAATATTTTCCAGGGTTCCCCGCAGTCCAGAGCTAGTCAACGGTCCACGCCGTGACTTCCCGGTGCGGTCACCCATCGCTAGGGTTCTCGGCTCGCTTAACTTGGTTACATTTCTTTGCTATTATTTTTCCTTTGCTTTTCTTGTATTTTCTTTTCTTGTATTTCATTATTTTATGTCTCCTCACTCATATTGAAGTGTAGTTCTAGGCATCCTAGCTGTCCGGACAACACTGGTCACCAGAACAGTAGAACGCACTACCGAACTTAGGGGTGTTACATGCCATTTATTTTTTTAATCATGTAAGATGATTAAAGTCAAGATTAAATATAGGTTTGACACTTGGCACAACGTGATTGGGTCAATTAAACCTAGAGCCAATTAGAAGGTAACATATGGCAAGGGTTTTAAGTGATGACCTAGCTATATAAGGGAAAGGATGAAAAGAAAAAATACAATATGCTCATTCTCTCTTTGGTGCTGCCACATTTGAGCCTCTCCCCTCGCATCTTCTTCATCTCTCATCAATTCAAAGAGAATAGCCATCATTCTCTTGAATTAAAAATTGTAGAAATCGTTTCTAGTGTCCTGTTTACATCTATAACATCTCTAAAGGCAAAACTTGATTTTCCAATTGATTAGAAAGGCTTTAGAAGCTGTTCAAGGGGCTGCCATTGGTGATCTTAGTGTGGAAAAGCTAAAGGGACAACATCTGGTGTCCTAGGCGCATCCCAAAGGTGCCAAACACACTGCAGTGCATCAAAAAGGTTAGTGCACTTGTTCTTGATCTAATCTAGGGTTCTAATGAATTAATATGTTAATTCTAAAATCTTAAATGGAAAATGTAGATCCAAAAACATATTAGAAGAGTTTTAATATACTGTTTATCATTGAAATCAAATAGATAAAAAAGAATCTTGCATAATGCATGTGGTCTTAGATGAAAAATTTTTGAATTCAATGATCTAAACTTATGTTTTTCATGCTTCCGCTCCTTCATATCAAACGCCCTACCCCCCTTGTAAGGCATAACATGATCCCGTAGTATACCTAATGAATTACCAACTTCGTCTACTGATAACCCATTAAATACACTACAAGGGATTTTAAAACATTTCTTACTTCTTTTTATAGTGGTGAGCACTATTTACAGGTGTTAAATGAAGGAACGGAAGTGTGAAAAACACAAGTTTATACCATTGAATTCAAAAATTTTCACCTAGGGTCACATGTATCATGCAAGATTTATTTTTATCTATTTGATTTCAATGATAAACAACATATTAAAACTCTTTTAATATGTTTTTGGATCTGTATTTGCCATTTAAGATTTTAAAATTAATCAAATTAATTTTAGAACCCTAGATTAAATCAAGAACGATTACAATAACCTCTTGATGCACTGCAGCGTGTCTGCGCCTTTGAGATTCGTCTTCAGGACACCAGATGTTGTCCCTCTAGCTTTTCCACACCAATAACACCTATGGCAGCCCTTGAACAGCTTCTAAAGCCTTTTCTATTAATTAGAAATTCAAGTTCTGCCTTTTAAGAGATTAGAGATGTGAACAGGACACTAGAAACAATTTCTAGTGTTCTTCATTCAAGAGATTGATGGCTAATCTCTTTGAATTGATGAGAGATGAAGAAGAATAGAGGGAGGGCTGAAAAATGGCGTGACCAAGGAGTGTGGCTGCTGGTTGTATTTTATTTTCTCATAACAACACTTAAGTAGCTAGGTTAACACATTAAACCCTTTCCACATGTCACCCTTTGATTAGCTCTAGGTTTAAGTGACCCAATCACATTGTGCCAAGTGTCAAACCTATATGTAATCTTGATTTTAATCATCTTACATGATTAAAAAAACATTTGGCAAGCTTATGTGTTATGCCATGTGTCACCATCTCATGGTGCCACGTGTCACACTGCAAAATGATCAAAATGCCCCTGTGTCTTAATTTTGAGTTCTCAACCCAAAATAATTATTTTTCTTCTTCTAATTAATTTATATCAAATATAAATTAATTAATTAATTAATCTCTATTAATTAATTTCTCATTAATTAAATTCATATTTAAACACTTTAAATATAAATTTAACTTATATTATACATCCAATAATCTAGATTTGGTTTCAAGTCATGCTAGGGACTTTGCAAACTAATTGCAAACCAATCCTATTTAATTAATCAATTAAACTCTTTAATTAATTAATTAAATCATATTTAATTAGGTGATAACTTGTGTATGTGTGTGACTTACTAGGCACATCACTAATTGGCAATGAGACATGATATCAACTCTTAATATCATCAGAACTCTTTCTTACCATAAATGATTTCTCTAAATCATTTTATGAACCTCATAAACCATGGTTAACACCTAGCATAGCATGCCATGGCCAGCCAATTAGTAATAAGGTTTACCTTAAATGAACCTATAATCATATGTTACCATGCACTAGAATCTCTCTGTTACAAAATCCCAACTCAAGCTGGAGTCATGGTTTATGTCAAACTCCATTTGCTATGAATATTATATTCTCTTTTAATTCCAGTTCTTGATTAAAAAGATTTTCTCATCAGAAACTCTTTTCTGAATAAATCTATCTGTCCTGGCCAGAACTTGAAACATCAAGAACAATTAAATGAACATAGGATTTTATCTCTATTTACTTAGAGGAACATATTCCATCTTGATCAACACCTACCTCCATATATAACTAGTAGGAGCCAACACATGCCCATATACCCATACACAGTACAAGTATGAAAGCAGTATCAAACTCAAACTACCTATATACAAGATAACTGTGCTATCTCAGGTCTAAAGATTATATGCACTGATATGATTTATGACAAAACATTGACAAGAGTAAACTCCATGTGCTTGTCATAAGTGTCACTGGTTCGGCCTACTTATCATTTATAAGTGCCTATCATGTTTGTTATATGGCATGAGACTCACCATTCCATCTTATTTATATCTCATATAAATAACTTGGGAACAAACATGAATACAATCTTTCTGGATAAGTCATGTCCTTATTATGAAGTATCCTCGATTGTGAACCTATTTATGATACTTCGTGCTAGAAATATTGTCACTCATATTCTTAACCACTTAAGAATAATATTTCTAACAAAATATCAATGGACCTTTTCTATTACACATAAATATATTATGTAAACGGAAAAGTGGAAATGCCTTTTATTAATAAAAATATGTACAAGATACATACTAAATGATATGCTCTAGGGCATACTTCTAACATTAAAAACCTTTTTGAACTGAAGTGAAATGGCTAACACATTTGGACCATTAATAATTTCCGTAAAAATTTTGGCAGAGTGCCATCTATATTTTGGACAAAATAGTTCTTTAAAAACCTGTAAAAAGCACTTCAATATGTTTCTCAATCTCAACTCCAAAATTTAATCAACACAATATATTTTTTCAAATCAAATCCACAATAAATTTTCATAGACTGAGATAAAAGAAATATAATACAATTTTTTTTTACAAGTCAAAATACTCATAATTTACTTTACAACTTTAATGTACAATTTTAATTTACAACTGCTCAAAACCAAGAACAATATATATATATAGTGAACATACATTACAATATAAAATGCAGAATATGGTATACTCAATATACCCGATGATCTATCAGTGTAGTACTAGCAGCCTAGTCTGCTGCCTTGTCAGTCTGTCTACCAGCGACAGCAATGAAAAGCTATCCCTGAGTAAAATTTACTCAGTGGTGCACAATAACAATTTGAAATGCGATACATAAATCTTTTATTGACAATTCACAAATCAAATAGTTCACAATTCCATTTCACAATTTACAAAGTTCATGTAATACAAATTTGATAAAATAACTGAATAATACAGTTTTGCCCATCAATAACACAATTTGATCAAGTAACTGAATAATACAGTTTTGCCAATCAATAACACAATTTGATCAAATAACTGAATAATACAGTTTTGCCAATCAATAACACAATTTGATCAAATAATTGAATAATACAGTTTTGCCAATCAATAACACAATTTGATCAAATAATTGAATAATACAGTGTTGCCGATCAATATCACAATTTAGGCCATAACACAATTTTTCCACACATGCCGTGTTGTACACCACGACAAGACACACTCACCCCAATAATCGAAATCAATGAGGGAGGAAGCTAGCTATATAATGAGTACTCATCCACACTAACCTCAGACTGGCAAGTCAAAGAGGGAGGAACATAATCACACTCACCCCATAAATGGAGGAGGAACATAGTAACAGTGTCATGTCAAGTGTGAATCAAAACAATTTCAAATCATAATATTTCATACAAACCATAAATCACATTTTATCTCAAAATTTCCATTTGCAAAGTTGGCAACACAATAATTTCCAAATAATATTCCCAAAACCAAAGCAATAAAAAATTATTCATAACTCATTTCTCTAAATAAATTTGCTAGTAAAAGCAGTGAATATAAAAGTATTGTGCACGGACATAATTTAAAACTATAATGTTCAATTAAATTTTTAAGTAGAAAATGAGAAGTCAAAATTATTGTGCACAAACATAATTTAAAACAACAACATACAAATAATCATAATTTATTTCAATTGAAAAATTCAAAAGAAATAACTATTGTGCACAAACACAATTTAAAACAATAACATATAAATAATTATAATTTATTTCAATTGAAAAATTTAAAAGAAATAACTATTGTGCACAAACATAATTTAAAATAATAATGTACAATAGTCATAATTCATTTCAATTGAAAATTTCAAAAGAAATAGTCGTTGTGCACAAACACAATTTAAAATAATAACATACAAATAATCATAATTTATTTCTATTGAAAAATTCAAAAGAAATACATATTGTGCACAAACATAATCTAAAACAATAATATACAATAGTCATAATTCATTTCAATTGAAAAATTCAAAAGAAATAGTCGTTGTGCACAAATACAATTTAAAACAATAACATACAAATAATCATAATTTATTTCAATTGAAAAATTCAAAAGAAATACTTATTGTGCACAAACCTCTGATAACTGTGTCCTGGCCTTGACTCAGTGTTTCCTTCCCTTTCCTTAAGTCTTTGCTAACTGAGAAACACAATTTGAAGTGTTTCAGTACTTATTTAAACTGTCTCTAACGATAATGCTTGATAATTAATTCACTGAATTCTATTATTTGCTTAGTCAACCTAATATGTCGACCCTCGATGCATTCTAGGTAAATTAGGTTTTAATGTTACTAATATGTTACATTCGATAGCCTTTTAGGGTTGGTACATGTTACCAAACTCATTTCCATATATATTACGTTTTCTTGCAATTTGCTGGATTCTAGGATACTAGTTTGACCTAGCCGGACAACCTAGTTCCCTTAGTTTTCGGGTTTTGGTCAAAACTACAAACTTGTAGATCTATGTCTTATTGCACGCGGGGCAAAATTTCAGGTCATTCTGAGTTATGTAGACCAAGTTATGGTCATTTTACTATTTCTGGTCAAAGTGCATCAAAATTGGTCACTTTAGGTCATTTTAGGTTCGGCCAGTTTTTGGACCCGAACTTTTGCAAGCTGTGTGACTTGCTTATGGTCATTTCTGGGCTTTGGTGTCTTCATAAGACTTGTAGATTTGGGGTCTTAACTATTCATGGTCAAAATTTCAGGTCAATTGGACCTGTTTTGAGTGACTTATGGTCTAAATACTAACTGCTGCCAAAATGGTCAATTTTCAGGCCTTATTTGCACTTAATTCGGATTTGGTCATTTTTCAAGCTACCTTGCAAGCAGAATTTTGGCAAGCTTCCTTCATGAAAGTTGGCACATTTTGTGCCTAGTTTCACCTCCAATTGGTCTCATATCAATTGGAGCCACACACTTAAAGTTCTAGGCCAAAATGCATACTGCCCTATTGCACTTCCT
Organism: Hevea brasiliensis; assembly: GCF_030052815.1. Lineage (NCBI taxonomy): Eukaryota > Viridiplantae > Streptophyta > Magnoliopsida > Malpighiales > Euphorbiaceae > Hevea > Hevea brasiliensis. The sequence goes on from NC_079501.1 coordinate 43,868,537, forward strand.
TTATTACTCATCAAAGATCACTTTTAACACTTACCGATTCACACATTCTTACCCAATCTGATTTGTACCATAACCTAAACATATTTCACAAAATATTATTGCTCATTTTGGCAGCTTACAATCACATTCAACATACCCCAAAAAGGGCAGAATTTGTCAAACTCATTTACAACAATTTAATCACCTATTCATGCTCATTTACATGTCCAACTTCACACCATCACACATATACCCAAACTGCCATAACAATTAACACAGTTCAACATTAATATTCCATAATCCAAACATGAAATAACATACTTATGGTTCACCAAACCAGGCTGCCGATTCATGCATTACATTCCCTAAATTTCCAAGCATGCAAATTTCAATACACATTCACATATACTAAGTATACATCACCCAAATAATTTCCTACACAATATACATTTAATCAATCCTTTAATCTACCATTTACAAGCAAAAATAAACTGTCTTCAAGGAGTTTCCATGGCTGCCAAAAATAAGGTTCACCAATACTCAATCATTTCCTCAAATTTTCTTAGCAATTCAAATTACCCAAAGCTCAACACAAGGATTAATGAAGGAAAATGGAAAGATTAAGCACTAACCTCAACTTGGGCTTAATTAAACTTCACCAAAACTCATCTTTCTTGCTTCCAACATGCTGCCCATGATGTGTAGAACACTTTTAACGAAGAACAATTGGAGAAATTGTGGCTTAATCATTAGGAGTGGAGCTTGCATGCAAGGTGTGGCCATGGTGGTTTTTAGGGAAGGAAATGGATTCGGTAAGGTTTTAAAATGGGAAGAAGATGAAGTTGAATGCAGATTTTCTGGTCCTCATGTGGCTTATATAGTCCACTTAGTGCTCCACTATCCTTAAATAAATAATATTATAATTAAACTTTTAATTATTCCCATATTTTTCCACTTAATTTCTCTTAATCATATTTTATCTTTAATCTCATTTTTCATTCAATTTTTCAAGTGTAATATTATTTATTTTTAATGGACATTCAGGTCAAAAGATAACTCGGGGTGTCAAATGACCACAAAGCCCCTGTTCGGGTTGCATTCCCGATTTTTCGGTAACGTCGGGTTTTGTCCGTTTTTTTGATTTCTCACTTTTCTTTGTACTAATTATTTAATTTTTATTTAGTATTTCTAATGGTATTTATACTTCAATAGGGGTCTATTTAAGTCCTAAAAATATTTTCCAGGGTTCCCCGCGGTCCAGGGCTAGTCAACGGTCTACACCGTTACTTCCCGGTGCGGTCACCCATCGCTAGGGTTCTCGGCTCGTTTAACTTGGTTGCATTTCTTTACTATTATTTTTCCTTTATTTTTCTTGTGTTTTCTTTTCTTGTATTTCATTATTTTATGTCTCCTCACTCATATCAAAGTGTAGTTCTAGGCATCCTAGCTGTCCGGACAACACTGGTCACCGGAACAGTAGAACGCACTACCGAACATAGAGGTGTTACAGATTAAATATAGGTTTGATACTTGGCACAACGTGATTGGGTCAATTAAACCTAGAGCCAATTAGAAGGTAACATATGGTAAGGGTTTTAAGTGATGACCTAGCTATATAAGGGAAAGGATGAAAAGAAAAAATACAATATGCTCATTCTCTCTTTGGTGCTGCCACATTTGAGCCTCTCCCCTCGCATCTTCTTCATCTCTCATCAATTCAAAGAGAATAGCCATCATTCTCTTGAATTAAAAATACTAGAAATCGTTTCTAGTGTCCTGTTTACATCTATAACATCTCTAAAGGAAAAACTTAATTTTCTAATTGATTAGAAAGGCTTTAGAAGCTGTTCAAGGGGCTGCCATTGGTGATCTTATTGTGGAAAAGCTAAAGGGACAACATCTGGTGTCATAGGCGCATCCCAAAGGTGCTAAACACACTGCAGTGCATCAAAAAGGTTAGTGCACTTGTTCTTGATCTAATCTAGGGTTCTAATGAATTAATATGTTAATTCTAAAATCTTAAATGGAAAATGTAGATCCAAAAACATATTAGAAGAGTTTTAATATGCTGTTTATCATTGAAATCAAATAGATAAAAATGAATCTTGCATGATGCATGTGGCCTTAGATGAAAAAATTTTCAATTCAATGATCTAAACTTATGTTTTTCATGCTTCCGCTCCTTCATATCAAACTTAAACCACCTATATACAAGATAACTATGCTATCTTAGGTCTAAAGATTATATGCACTAATATGATTTATGACAATGCATTGACAAGAGTAAACTCCATGTGCTTATCATAAATGTCACTGGTTCGACCTACTTATCATGTATAAGTGCCTATCATGTTTGTTATATGGCATGAGACTCACCATTCCATCTTATTTACATCTCATATAAATAACTTGAGAACAAACATGATTACAATCTTTCTGGATAAGTGGTGTTCTTATGGTGAAGTATCCTCGATTGTGAACCTATTTATGATACTTTGTGCTAGAAATACTGTCACTCAAATTCTTAACAACTTAAGAATAGAATTTCTAACAAAATATCAATGGACCTTTTCTATTACAAATAAATATATTATGTAAACGGAAAAGTGAAAATGCCTTTTATTAATAAAACATATACAAGATACATACTAAATGAAATGCTGTAGGGCATACTACTAACATTTTGAACCATTGGAAAGGTTAGACATAGGAGAATATTTTTCATGGAGAACACAGAGCCTAATTCTGCCCCTAACCCAACTAGATTGCTGGCACAAGTTAGATCACTAATTTTGTCTAGGACCAAACTGACCTAAAATTTTGGACTTAGGCCTATCCGATCAGTTTTGCCAAAAATGCCATAACTTGGTTCGAAAAACTGAAAATGCAGCAAAACTAGAGCCAAAAGTTTTATAAGACTTAGATCTACAACTTTGGTATTTTGACCAAAACCCAGAACCTAATAGAACTTGGTCAAATTGCTAGGACAAGTCAGCATGCTAAAACCGGAAATTGAACTAAATAACCTTTTGACCCCAGAGCAGTATTTATAGCATAACTTTTAGTAGAAAACTCCAATTGAGATGAGCCAAACTGTTCAGGAACCTAAGAAACAGGGATCCAACTTTTACTCAGGAACCTTCCTCAGATTTTAAGTGTAAGAATCCAAAAATGGGAGACAAAACCACAGACTTGAACCTGGAATTCTGAAGGCACAGGGTACACGAGTCTAGGCCAGTTAATTTGCTATAATTAATTCTACAAAACTTGAAAAGTTATAAATATTAAATCTGAGTGATCCTAAGACATAGGGTAACAACTGCTATAAAGAATATTAGACCTAAAAGTGGCTATAACATATCCAAATAATTAGGAAAATATTGACTCCAGAATTAGCCTGGTTTTGGAACTAGAGTGAGGCAATGAACCAGTTTTGGTTATTTGGCTATAACTTGACTTCTAAAACTCCATGTCATGAATCAAAAACGAAAACAAAGACAAGACATGGAGAAACAATGTCCATGAAGAAAGTGTGGCCAAATAGTGGCCATATCTTGAACAATTTGCTAGGTGAAGTAAAGACACCAAACTTGGACCGTAAGAAAGGTTCATAAAATAACTTAGCATATGATATGAAATTAATCAAAATGCCTTGTTAAACATAAAAATAACATGAATATACATGTGGGACTTATGTTTCCCATAACAAATGACATGAAAATGCTATGAAATATAATTAGTACATAATATGAAACAATAAAACTATAAGTACTTAAAAATACTAATTTGCCCAAAGTATACCTAGACTTATGTATATAGCATGGATCGATTAATATACCAATTAGGGATTACAGATTGTAGTACTGCCCATATGAATGATCATTAATAGACAACATATGTCTGATATAGTTGTTCTTCAGGCTTTACGCCTGCCCGTTGGCCATTGTGCCTAATTTTATTTTTGGCTTTATGCCTGCCTGCTGGCCTTGTGCCTGACATGACAAATGTACACATGTTAGACATATGGATGTTTAACTAGTATACTCCCATGCATCTAGTTTTTATAGTTTGTTATAGGTTACTTGGGCACAGATAAGAGTAATAAACCTTAAATTTAAATAAGTACACGAAGAGATCAAAGGTATGAGTAATAAGACTGAATATAGAATAAATGAACAGAAAAGATCCTGATTAACTTAATTGCTTCCAAAGTTCTATAAACATGTAAAAGATTTTAAATTCATGAAATTCTATATTTCTTTATAAGGTTATATGTGGAATAATTATTTTAATTATGTAGTTATTTTTATTTCAATTTATGCACCACTAAGCAATATGCTTAGCGCGTTGGTTCTTACCACGCGTAGATACGGGAGACTAGCAGCAACAGCAGCAGCAGTAGTGCCTAGACAGGATTTTGACCACATCTGCTACAGTGTAGGTTGTCACCTCAACAGTCTGTTTTAATAGGGCTCATGTATATATTATGTCACAACCTACTCCCCCGTAAGATGTAACATGATCCCGTAGTACACCTAATAAATTACCGTACTTCGCCTATCGATAACCCATTAGATATACGACAAGGGATTTTAAAGCAATTTTCGTGAAATTTAAAAAATCAATTAAAATCTGGTGTTATAAAATTTTTTAAATTTTCCACAGAGTGTCGGCTCTATTTTGAGAAAACAGTTCTTCAAACCTGAAAAAGAAAACACTCCCATTATGTTTTCTCAAATACAACTCCAAGAAACTTCATTTCATCTCACAATTTTAGTAAGCTTCCTTCATGAAAGTTAGCACATTTTGTGCCTAGTTTCACCTTCAATTGGTCTCATACCAATTGGAGTCACACACTTAAGGTTCTAAGCCAAAACATGCACTGCCCTACTGCACACTTCTCATCACTTACCAATTACATATTCAACACTTACCAAATTACTTCTTTCATGCCAATTCTGGTTTGTACCTTACCATCAACACCTTTAACAACACATTTTTGGTCATTTTGGATAACTTGTAACCATTCTCAATATGCACACTATAATACAGAATTTTCCAAAGTCCATTTACATCATTTAACCACATGAACATACCCCATTTACATACCCAATTCCAAACCATTATACACATATCCATGCTGCTATCAATAACAACATCTTAAACAACTATAAAAAAGTAAAAACAAGCTACATATACTGAATTTCCATGGCTGCCAAAATGTACATCTCTATTAAAACATCAAACTTCAAATATTCTTCCATAAATCAACAACCTACAACCTTGGTTACACTTTTATTGAAACAAGAATTGAAAACACTCACTTACCACTTTTGAAGTTCTTCAAAACCTCACCCAAACATCTTCTTTTTGCTGCCAATGTTTTCCCCAAGCTGAGTATATAAGGTTTAATGAAGGATTTATGGTGAAAGGAAGTTTGAATCATGGATGCATGGGTGTGGACGTGAGTTTGGCCATGGAGTTCATTTCGGTTACTCTTCCAAAGGTTGAAGATTATAGAATTTTCTGTCCAAAGGTTGATTAAAGGTCCACTTAAGTGATGTTAGTGGAGCACTAATTGATTAAAAATCTATTTTAATGTTAAACTTTCCAATTTTTGCAATTTGGCCACCACACTTTCACTATTTACATAATGTATCTCATTTTAATTTTTTATGGTATTTTCAAAGTTTAATATCATTTATTTTTAATGGACATTTAGGTCAAAAGACAACTTGTTGTTGCAAATGACTACAATGCCCCTATTCGGGTTACATTCCCGATTTTTCGATAACACCGAGTTTTGTCGTTTCCTCGATTTCTCGTTTTTCTTTGTACTAATTAATTAATTTTTCTTTGATATTTCTAATGACATTTTATACATTAATAGATGTTTATTTAAGTCTTAGAAATATTTTTCAGGGTTCCTCGTGGTCCAGGGCTAGTCAACGGTTCATGCCACAACTTCCCAGTACGGTCACCCATCGCTATGGTTCTCGGCTCGTTTAACTTGGTTACATTTCATTGCTATTATTTTTCCTTTGTTTTTTCTTGCATTTTCTTTTCTTGTATTTCATTATTTTATGTCTCCTCATCAATATTTATGTGTAGCTCTAGGCATCCTAGCTGTCCAGACAATACTGGTCACCGGAACAGTAGAACGCACTACCGAACATAGGGGTGTTACAATTCTCCCCCCCTTAAAATAAATTTTGTCTCGAAATTTACCTGGCATTAGTTTTTGAATAGCTGTGGGTGCTGTTTCCTCATATCCTCTTCACATTCCCAAGTAGCTTCCTGGCCTGAATGATGGTTCCATAGCACTTTAACCAGGTGTATCTGTTTATTCCTCAGCTGCTTCACCTCATATGCCAGAATTTCTATAGGTTCTTCGTCATATGAAAGGTCTGTATTTACCTCAATCTCTTCAACTGATAGAATATGAGATGGGTCATATCTGTACCTCCTTAACATGGACACATGAAAGACACTGTGTATCCTTTCTAGCTCTGGAGGTAATGCCAACCGATATGCCAAAGGACCCACTCTCTCTAGAACCTCATATGGTCCGATAAATAGAGGACTCATTTTCCCCTTTCTGCCAAATCTCATAATCCTCTTTTAAGGAGAAACTTTAAGGAATATCTTATCACCCACTGCATATTCAATATCTCTCCTTTTAAGATCAATATAGGACTTCTGACAGTCTGATGCAGCCTTGAGTCGATCTCTGATCAATCTGATCTTTTCCTCTGTCTACTGAACAATTTCTAGCCCAATCATTTTCCTTTCAACTACTTCATCCCAACATAGGAGAATTCTGCACTTTCTGCCATATAAAGCTTCATATGGAGGCATCCCAATGCTTGATTAGTTGCTGTTATTATAAGCAAACTCAATTAAAGGCAAGTGTATATCCCAACTACCTTCAAACTCAATCGCACAAGCCCGTAGCATATCCTCCAATATCTGAATTACCCTCTCAGACTGGCCATTTGTCTGTGGGTGGAATGCCGTGCTAAAGTTCAATCTAGTTCCTAGGGCTTTCTAAAGACTACCCCAGAATCAAGAAGTAAACCTAGGATCTCTGTCTGATACAATTGATACTGGCACTCCATGCAGTTTTATAATCTCATTTATGTACAATCTGGCTAATCTCTCTAACTATAGTCCATCCGGACTGGCAAAAAGTGAGCAGACTTGGTTAGTTTATCAACTATGACCCATACTACATCATGACTATTCTGTGTCCTCAGAAGTCTCATCACAAAATCCATAGTTATCCACTCCCTTACAATGTTTCATAGGGTGTCGTTTGTATGCTAGCTTAACACTTATTATTGTATACAAATTCTGTTAGTGGGAGGTATTGTCCCATCTCCCCTCGAATTCAAGGACACAAGTTCTCAGTATATTCTAGAGGGCTTATTACATTTTATAGGTTATTGTTATCATTTCATTTCATTATTTACAGAAACTCAATGAGTTTCAGAATTTACCTGAATTACTTGTTTCGACTGTCCATTCATTTGAGGATGATAAGTCATACTGATATCTCTAAACTTATAGCAATTACTGTGGTACAGGTAGTTCATATTATTGTATTCGAGTTACTGACTCTAGCTACCTTACAAGTGTAGTCTTTCGACAGGCTAGTTATGAAGTTTTAAATTTCTGACTAAAATTTTCAAATTTATTTCCCGTAATAGCACTCTATTCTGGCGTAACTGTATCAATTTATAGATTACTTACAAATATTCTTATTTTATTGTACCGCGAGGAAGCACGTAGCTCTACACAATAATATCATGTCGGTACTACAATCTACAGCTTACAATACAAACATCGAGAACATTACATAGTCACTACGTTATAACCTCATGGACTAGGTTTTCCAACATCTTATCTTTCTCGAATCCACTAATATCCTAAACCGATTCTGATTATAATATCCCTTGACAATTACTAACAGTAACATCTTTGCTCTCATCTAGAGAAATTCCATTACTGCAATTTACTTTTACGTCCTCTTGCCTTACATTAAGTAGGCCTGCCATTTAATTTTATAATTTATGGTGTGTTAGAAAACACTTTTCGCTGATAAACTCTTCCAGAATTAATTTCACTTATTATCATATTCCTTATCTTAAAGGACTAATCACTGCTACATCAAAATTTATTTCCCTGTAAAGGAATAACAACAGAACATATAGTTCTAACATTAACATACAAATAAGTAGTGCTGGGATCAAACAAAAATAATTAATTGTTTCTTTCAAAAATTAAGATCTTACCAGCAGTGACATCCAAAGTTTTCGCTCTTTCTCCTTAGCGCATAGTGGATGCTTTGACTGGTGCGCTACTATGTTCGGGTTGATTTGCTGTGCTATGATTACGAGGAGTACCAACTCTATTTCTATCTCGTCCTCTACTGACTGTCCGTGAACTTCGGAGAGTAGATCGAGGTGCTCTAGTACAATCTCTAACAAAATGTCCATGCTTTCCATAATTGTAGCAGGCTCCAGAAGCCTTACGACAAATACCTCCATGTAGCTTACCATAAACATGGCAGAAACGGGTAAAATAGGAACTTTTGGTTGTTCGACAACTAGATCTTGGTGGTCTCTACCCTGATGATCTGCCTCTGTCATATCCCTGAGCTCGGGGTTCCTCAAATTCTTTTCTCTTCTCCAAATTACTGCTCGAGCTCTGACCCATATGTTTCTCCCTCTTCTCCATTTCACAATGCCTTTGTGGGGGTTGAGTTTGTGCTTGAGCTTGAGCTGATAGAGTATCAGCCATTTGTTGAAAGAAAGTGGCCATTTGCTGGGCCATTTGTGCAGTAATTTGTACCGGTAAAACTGGTACAGTCGGGCCTTCGATACTTTGTGGGGCTGGGGCCTTAACTTGTACTTCTGCCATCACAGACTATTCTATTGTCTCATTCTTCTCTTCCATATCTTTTCATAGGATTTTCTATTCCTGTACAACTAACACAAGGAGATTCCTCTCCATTAGTTCATATTTATGATGTAAATATACTATATGTATCAAACAGTTAAGCAGTTGTAGTTACCGACAAAAAGATTTCAAATTCACAGTTCGAAATTTACTTTAAAACCAGGCTCTGATACCACAAAACATGTCACACCCTACTCTCTCGTAAGATGTAACATGATCACATAGTACACCTAATGAATTACCGTACTTCGCCTACCGATAACCCATTAGATATACTACAAGGGATTTTAAAGCAATTTTCATGAAATTTAAATCATCGATTAAAATCTGGTGTTATAAAATTTATTAAAATTTCGGCAGAGTGTCGACTGTATTTTGAGAAAATAGTTCTTCAAACCTGAAAAAGAAAATACTCCCAATATGTTTTCTCAAATACAACTCCAAGAAACTTCATTTCATCTCACAATTCAATCTCATTGATCAATCATTTTATTTTCAAACCAACCTCATCATAAAAGAAACATTTCATTGATTACAAGACTCAAAAATTAATATTACAAAACTATTCAGGTAAATGAAACCTCAAATTTATATTTACAATAATTTACATTTAATTACATACTAAAATATTTTACAAGAGTTTTTATACAACTGCTCAAATAATTTACATACATATTGTTACATGCATACATCAAAACCTGTGTACATAGGTATACCTGGAGCTAATCTGAATGTCTCTTCAAAGAAGCTTACTCAATTGCTCTATGCTCTTTTCACCTGCGATAGCATACAAAGCTATCGCTGAGCAGTGAACTCAGTGGTGCACAACTATAACTTAAAACATTGTTCAATATACCTTAGCAGAATTTCAGCAAATAATTTGGAAATCAGGATACTCATCAAACTCCAAAAATCAAATTATTCATTGCCAATAACATAAATCATTTGTATGAAATGACTTTGATCGCGAAATTCAATTTATCAAATCACAACCAAACATTTAAGGTAATTCCACCAAAATCAATTATACATAAATCCTAATTGAAATCACAATTCTTTACTATTCAAAAGTAATTTTTATCTCACTAACTGTGCAAGACTAATCCGCAAGGGCCATCTTCGGGTTGATTCTAACTCCCTATGGTCGGGGAGGTCGAATCATCGTGCACAGTACACATCACAATAATGAATCTTCTGAAAGGGCCATAACATAAAAAGTTAGATCTAACCTCTAATAAGAGGAGAATCTAAGCCTGTGCACGTACCATGGTAATCAAAACACAACTAACTCCATTATCTTCTCAACAAATGAGAGAGATGGGTAATAACCTAGTCAAGCATTTATAGTGAGATATAAAACAATATCACAATCCTTTTAGTGAGCATTAATCACAATACAATTCGATTCAAAGTCAATTCCAATATCTAATAATTTTTATGCTCATCACAATTCAAATCATAAATTTGCATTTTTCCATGCAAATTACCCATCACAATTCAAAACATGTTCTATCACAATTTTCCAAACCATAATTTATTCAATCCACAAAAATGCTTGTTAAACATAATACATAAGAAAAATATGTCATTTAATCATATAAAATATTCAGAATAAAATCAGTTAAAAACTAGTTGTGCATAAACCTCTGATAAATAGCTCTTGGCTCTGACTCAGCGTTTCCTTCCCCTTCCCTAAGTCTTTGCTAACTAAAACACACAATTTGAAGTGTTTCAGTACTCATTTAAACCGTCTCTAATAATAAGGCTTAATAATTAATTTATTGAATTATATTATTTCCTTAGTCAACCTAAGATGTTGACCCTCAATGCATTCTAGCTGAATTAGGTTTAATGTTACTAATATGTCATATTTTACAGCTCTTTAGTGTTGGTATATGTTACCAATTTCATTTTCAAGTATATTTTATCTTATTGCAATTTGTCGGATTTCGGTATACTAATTTGACCTAGCCGGATGACCTAGTTTCCTCAGTTTTTGGGTTTCGGTCCAAACTACAAACTTGTAGGCCTATGTCTTATTGCACGCGAGGCAAAATTTTAGGTCATTCTGAGTTGTGTAGACCAAGTTATGGTCAATTTACCAATGCTGGACAGAATGCACCAAAATGGTAACTTTAGATCATTTTTAGGTCACTTTTGGTTCAGCCAGTTTTGGTACCTGAATTTGTGCAAGCTATTTGGCTTAGTTCTGGCCATTTTTGGGCTTTGGTATCCTCATAATAATTGTAGATCTATATCTAAACTATTCATGGTAAAAATTTCAGATCATTTGGACCTGTTTTGAGCCAGTTATGGCCAAAACACTAACTACTGCCCAAATGGTCAATTTTCAGGCTTTCAAGTCACTAATCCAGATTTGGTCATTTTTCAAGTCACCTTCTAGGTAGAATTTTGGTAACCTTCCTTCATGAAAGTTGGCATATTTTGTGCCTAGTTTCACCTTCAATTGGTCTCATACCAATTGGAGTCATACAGTTAAGGTTCTAAGCCAAAACATATACTGCCCTACTACACACTTCTCATCACTTACCAATTACATATTCAACACTTACCAAATTACTTCCTTCATGCCAATTCTGGTTGGTACCTTACCATTAACACCTTTAACAACACATTTTTGGTCATTTTGGATAGCTTGTAACCATTCTCAATATGCACACTATAATACAGAATTTTCCAAAGTCCATTTACATCATTTAACCACATGAACATACCCCATTTACATACCCAATTCCAAACCATTATACACATATTCGTGTTGCCATCAATAACAACATCTTAAACAACCATAAACAAGTAAAAACAAGCTACATATACTGAATTTCCATGGATGCCAAAATGTACATCTCAATTAAAACATCAAACTTCAAAAATTCTTCCATAAATTAACTACCCACAACTTTGGTTACACTTTTAATGAAACAAGAATTGAGAACACTCACTTACCACTTTTGAAGTTTTTCAAAACCTCACCCAAACTTCTTCTTTTTGCTGCCAATGTTTTCCCCAAGCTGAGTATGCAAGGTTTAATGAAGGATTTATGGTGAAAGGAAGCTTGAATCATGGATGCATGGGTGTGGATGTGAGTTTGGCCATGGAGTTCATTTTGGCTACTCTTCCAAAGGTTGAAGATGACAAAATTTTCTGTCCAAAGGTTGATTAAAGGTCCACTTAAGTGATGTTAGTGGAGCACTAATTGATTAAAAATCTATTTTAATATTAAACTTTCCAATTTTTGCAATTTGGCCACCACACTTTCACTATTTACATAATGTATCTCATTTTAATTTTTTATGGTATTTTCAAAGTCTAATATCATTTATTTTTAATGGATATTTAGGTCAAAAGACAACTCAGGGTGTCAAATGACCACAATGCCCCTATTCGGGTTGCATTCTTGATTTTTCGATAACACAGAGTTTTGTCGTTTCCTTGATTTCTCGTTTTTCTTTGTACTAATTAATTAATTTTATTTGATATTTCTATGACATTTATACTTTAATAGATGTTTATTTAAGTCTTAAAAATATTTTCCAGGGTTCCTCGCGGTCAAGGGCTAGTCAACGGTCCACGCCGCAACTTCCCGGTACGGTCACCTATCGCTATGGTTCTCGGCTCGTTTAACTTGGTTACATTTCATTGCTATTATTTTTCCTTTATTTTTATTGTATTTTCTTTTCTTATATTTCATTATTTTATGTCTCCTCATCAATATTTAACTGTAGTTCTATTCATTCTAGCTGTCTGGACAACACTGGTCACCAGAAAGTAGAACGCACTACCGAACATAGGGGTGTTACATATTAGATTTTGCATTTTGGTTATTGTATATAAGTAAATGATGTAAATCATTTTGTGATTGTAAATAATTTGTAAATTATTATATCTGAATTTTATATGAATGAAATAAAATTTATTTTCTTGAAAAATTATATGAGTTATGATATGATATGATGTATGGGAAATTGATATGAGCAATGAAATGATATATCAAAATATGAAATAGATATAATTTTTTTTAATAGGTAAATAATGGAACCTGTCATACGCTAATAAAAACAGAGGAGACTCTGTTTGGATCTCCATGAAAATAAAATGTGATAAAAAAAAAATTCCCACACATAGGGTAATAAAAGTAAATGGACATTAAGTTAATAATATACATGACAAGACAACATAGGGTGTTCCAGCACCAAATGTGACATACCTTGCTCAGCTATACTATAGGCGGGTAAGGGGTGTCACACTTATATTCAAAGAAAACATATACTTATCATGCTTACTCTATTCACCCTTTGTTTTTGGCACATGCTCACCATCTACTACTTTGATAGGAATGAAGGGACCATTTTCAATTATATCCCATAAATCCACTCCTTCTGATTTAAGGAAGTAATACATCCTATTCTTTCAATAGAGAAAATCATGTCCATCAAAGAAAGGGGGTTTTTATTATCGATTGACCTTCTTGTGCATTAAGGGTTGCCATTGATCTTTGCTCTAAGATGATTAAGTCTTTTAATGGAGACCAGCTCTGATACCACTTGTTGTCCCTTGTATCAACCCAAGAGGAGGGGGGGGGTGTGAATTGGGTTCTAATTGTAAAATTAAAGACTAAAAGAAATTTAGACACAAAGAAGAGTAGAGGAAGAATGATGGAATAAGAAATTTATAGAGGTTCGGCTATCCCAAGCCTACGTCCTCTCCTCAAGGCCCTCCTTGAGAGTTAACTCCACTAAAATTCTTCTTTGGGTGAAGAATAAACCCCTTACAATCAACACAAGAGCAAATTCTTTCTCTTTTACAAATCCTTTTACACTTAAGAGCTATTTAAAGCTTTATTACACTCAAAATTACAATAAGTGCTCACAACAACCTTGAATGAACTCTCAGAACAAAGAATTTATAACTCAAATATAAAGTTTTCAATATTAACTATGGTAGCTCAAGTTCTAGAGAGAAAGAATGAAGAAAATCTTTAGAACACAAAAAAATTTTCTAAAAAGAATTGTTGTTGTAAAACTTGTTTCCAGTCATAAATGGTGCCCATTTATCATTTTTGCAAGAAAATGACCGTTGGGGGTGCATTAAATGCTAAACTAGCCATTCAACCACCCAAAGCTTTATTTTTATCTAGTTGCAGAAAAGTTTGGTTGCTAAAGGTTGGAGCGCCAAAAAATAGCTTTTGAAAAGTCACTTTCGGCTGCTGAAGTTCCCACTTTTGGCTGCCGGAGTACTCTCTAGACAAAATGAATTTTAATACTCAAAAACCATGATTTAAAGAATAAACTTTAGCAGCCGAACTTCCCACTTTCGACTGTCGAAGTGCTCTCTGGACAGAAAGTATCAAAATTGCACTTAGGCTTCGGAAATGTTTAACTTTTTGACTGGAACTCAGATTTTTGATACGTTTGAACCGTTGGAAAGCTAATTTGATAAGCTTTTCAATGAAAACACTTTCAAAAACAAATTTGGATTTGTCAAATGTGAAAATTTCATTTTACTCCCCCTTGGTCAAGAAAAAGTTACAAGTAAAGACACTAAGAAATTGAGAATTTTAAAAACTCATAACTTTTTGATCCGAACTCTGATTTTTTATCCGTTTGAACCATTAGAAAGCTAATTCAATGTATTTTTCAACTAAAACACTTTTCAAAATTAATTTTTCATTTTTGAAAATTTTATTTAATTTTCCCTTGGTAAAGAATTAGGTGAAAACGAAGTTGAACAAGATATTTTCAGTACTACTTAGACTTGAGCTAACACAATGAATTAAATGAGATTTACAAGATATAAAATAAATAAAAGTTACATTGTAGCATCCCATAAATGTTTGCTTCCTTATCTTCCTCTTCCTTAACCTTGATTTGGAGCAATTTGGCAATTTCGAATCTAGAGCCTACAAACTCAACACAAACACTTCCAAAGTATATTAGTAGCACACTAATTGTTTATTATCATCAAAACATGGGTTAAGACACTTAGGTCCAATAGTGACTTCCACCAATTCCATACTTGTTAGAGCTTGTTCAACCACTTCTTCTCAACATACCATAGACCTGCATTTTATCTCATACAGAGCTTCATACGGTGCCATTCCAATACGAGGGTGATAGCTATTGGTGTATGCAGACTCCACTAACGGAAGATACTTATTCCATGGTCCTCCAAAGTCTAATACACACATCCTTAGCTTATCCTTCAAAATTTGTATGGTTTTTTCTTACTATCCATCATTTTGAGGATGAAAAGCAGTGTTGAAATCCAATTTTGTGCCCATCTCATTTTAGAGACTATGTTAAAACCTTGATGTAATATGTGGTCCCTTATCTATCACTATTGTCACTAGAGCTCCATGCAACCTTATTATCTCTGCAACATACACCTGAGCCAATTTATCTACAAAGTAGTTAGCCCTATTAGGGATGGAGTGAGTAGTTTTGGTCAATCTGTGCACTACTACCCAAATGGAGTCATATCTGTTGGAGGCTGCTAACAACCCCACGACAAAGTCCATATCCACATTCTTCCATTTTTACTTTGGAATAAGTAGTGGGTTAAGCATCCCTATTGGTTTTTGATGTTTTAGCTTTACTCTCTGACACACTTCACATGCATACACAAATTGAGCATATCTTTTTTCATAAGAAGCCACTAATACACTTTCTTCAAATCTTGAAACATTTTGGTGGTTACGGGTTATACATTGAACATTGCATTTTGAGCTTCTTTCATAATGTCTCCTTTGAGCCTGCCATATCTGGCACACATAACCTATTGCCACACCTTAGGATCCTTTATCATCAAAGCTAAACTCACAGTTCTTACCCTTCTAAATTACTTCTGCTAGCTTGACTAACTTTGTGTCTTCATGCCTATTTCTTTGCCACTTGTCTTACATATGCTGGTGTCACTTTCATTTGTGCTACCCACATGCCTTTAGCTGACAGCTTAAGCTGTATCCCTTTGCCTAGTAACTAGTGCAACTCCTTTAAGATTGGCTGTCTTGTTAATGAAATTTGTGCTAAACTGCCAAATGATTTTCAACTAAGGGTATCTGTAACTACATTTGCCTTACTTGGATGATATTGGATGGTGCAATCATAATCACTAAGTAGTTTCACCCACCTTCTCTGATTTAAATTCAACTCTTTTTGGTTAAAGATGTATTAAAGACTCTTGTGGTCTATGAAAATCTCACACTTTGCCCTATAAAGATAGTGTATCCACATGTCAAGGGCAAAAACTATAGTCGCCATTTCTAAATCATAGGTGGGATAGTTTGTTTAATACTTCTTCAACTGTCTCAAAGCATAAGCTTTCACCTTGCCATTATTCATAAGAACACCCCCTAAACCCACCCTGAAGGCTAGAGACATCGCAGTATATTATGAAATTTTCATTATCTGAAGGTAAAGCCAATACTGGTGTAGTCACCAAACTCTCTTTTAACTTCTGAAAAATCTTTTAATACTATTTTGTCCATTCAAACTTACTATTTTTCTGAGTTAACCTAGTTATTGGAGCAGCTATCTTAGAGAAATCTTATACAAATCTCCTATAATCATTGGTTAAACCTAGGAAGCTCGATCTCTATCACTGTAGTTAGCCTTTGTTAATTCGTTGCTACTTCCACTTTCTTGCCAAGAAAGACATACTCCTCATCTAGAATTCACACTTGAAAACTTAGCAAACAATTAATGCTCCCTTAGAGTCTAGAGAACCACTCTTAGATGTTGTGCATACACCTCTGTACTTCTAGAATACACTAATATGTCATCAGTAAAGATGATCATAAAGTGATCCAGAAAGGTTTGAATACCCTATTCATGAGATCCATGAATGTAGTTGGGGTGTTAGTTAACGCAAACGGCATCACTAGAAACTCATAATGCTTATACCTAGTCTGGAAAGCGATCTTCGAGATGTCTATCTCTTTAATTCTCAATTAGTGATATCTAGACCTTAAATTTATATTTGAGAAACAACTAGCTCCAGTTAGCTAATCAAACAAATAATTGATATGGGGTAATGGGTATTTATTCTTTGTGGTTACTTTGTCCAACTGTCTATAATCTATGCGCAGGTTCAGAGACGTATCCATTTCCGTTGTAAACAACACTGGAGCACCCTAGGGAGAGGTACTTGGTCTAATAAACCCTTTTTCTATAAGGTCCTACAACTACTTTTATAACTCCTTCAGTTCTGTAGGAGCCATTCTGTAAGGAGGGATAAAAATAGGTCTAGTACTAGGTCTTAGATTAATCTCAAAATCTATCTTCCTTTCAGGTAGTAACACAAGTAATTCTTCTGGGAAAAAAGCTAAGAACTCCCTCACCACTAGAACTAACTCTAGTCTGGCTCCTTTCTTATTATCTTCCTTTACATGAACCAGGAACCCTTTACATCATTTTTGAGTTTTTTCAGGCTTACATGGCGAAAATCATTTATTTCATCATTGGTACTTAATCTCCTTAAATAGCTACTTCTGACTCATCCTGCCCCCTGAACTTTACTACCTTATTCCTATAGTTTAAGGTAACATAATTAGTTGAGATCCAATCCATCCTTAGGATGACATCAAAATTAGTTAACTCTAAAACCACAAGGTTAATTAGAAGTCATCTATCCTCAACTATAAATGGATAGGAGTAACAAATCATCTTTGTCATCAAAGAGTCACAATTGGTTGCATTAACCCGCAAAGGACACTCTAATATTGAAATAATCAACCCTAACCTTTTGATTGTATAAAGGCTAACAAAAGAATGTGAAGCACCTGGATCGATCAAAGCATGCACACTGAAACTCCTTATATTAATTTTATCTGATGCCACTATGTTAGAGGTGCTTACTTCCTACTGTGTCATGGTGAAGATCTAAGCTAGTGCTTAGAACCCTTTCCTTGAGAACTTGCTATGCTAAAAGAAACCCCTCTTCCTCTTCCTTATCATTTGCCCTGAGAAAAAACCATGGGAGTTTGCCTTGTAACTAGTTAAGCCATATTGCCTGGTACTGCTTATTACTGTGATGCAACCCTTTCCATATTGGGATACTCCCTAGCCATATGTCCCTCTTAACCATGCATGTAGCTTTTCAAAGTCCCAAATCTATAGGTTACCTTCCACATCTCACACATCTCAATGTATTTAAGCAGAGCTAGAGCCACTTCCTATTCCAAGACTAAACATGATCCTGCTCTAGAACTTGCTCTTCTTTTATTTGCTAACAAGCTTTCTTCTTTTTTCCTTTTTATTTTTAGGTGAAGAAGTGGTCTTAATCAGATGACTAAACCTTTCTACATTCATGGCTTTAGGGATAATAAACTATTTAGTCTTAGAACTTTTCAGATTTATAACCCCTTCAATGATAGTTCTAGCCTCCACCTTCCTTGCATCATCTATTATGGTGTGGAAGTCATGGTTTTTTGCAACCAAAATTAGTAAGGACTAATGAGAGTGCAACCTTTGAGTGTACCATTTAGCCTTTTTCTTGTTTGTTCCAAACTCATGCCTCACATACTATCAAAGGTCCACAAATTTATCTATGTATTCATCCACAATCATATTTGTTGTCTATCTTAGCTGCTCAAACTCTAGCACTTTTAACTCTCTAGAGCTTTCTAGAAAAGCCTAGCTGGAAAACTCTACTAGAAACTACTATTAAGTTATGCTATCTACCTTACTAGTATGGTTGGTCTTATACCACTCGTTAGCCTTCTTACACTTCAGTGTAAACTTAGCCATCTAAATGGCTATAATCATGAGCCTCCAATTCATCTGTGATAGTCTTAACTGCCTTAAAATACTTAAAAATTCATCCTTTTCCTTGTACATGGGTGTCTCCAAGTTGAGGTTATATGTCATCTTGGCCTTGCATCTGTTAACTTGGCCAATCTTTTGAGTCTAAACTATTGGAACTATAACTAGTGGTATTTGCCATCCTGTAACTCCCTCCATGGGGTTATGGGTCCCCATGGCAGTTGGAGGGATCTGGGGGCATTGTTAGGGAGGATATATAGGGTAAGGGCTAAATTATGGAAAGAAAAATAGGCAGGGCATGAAAGAAGAGTACTGAGGGTAACCTATAAACCCAATGTTTTTAGTGCTTGCCTATTGCGGATAGTTATACCCAAACCCATATGCTTGACCTTAAGGTGGTGGGGACACAAATTTTGATTCACCCCTTCCTCCACATTTCTATCTTCTCCTCGTCCACCCACACAAAAAGATCCTCAATTTCTGTTGGTACACTAGTTAATCTTATAGACCATTTTAAACCTCGCAGCTTCTGAAAACAAGCAGGAAGTGTTTAGAATACATAAAGTTCATGTGAAATCACATTAATGCAAAAACATATCATAGAATATAGCATAAAACATAAACACAACATATCATGTAGGATAAATCCTAATGGACAAGTTTTTTCCCTAATTGTGATGGCTGACACATTTTCTTTCTTTTCCTTACTCTAGTCTCACCAATATCTAGGTCCACTTATCTAACCTAGAGCTCTGATGCCACCTTTCCAATAAACCAGCTTAGGGGCAATTATTGGCACTAAGGAATAAGTCAGCTTAAAGCTGTTAAAACTCGCAGAAAGCCTAAAACTTGTTAAAAAAATCAGCTTATTCCATTTAAACCAGAACCCAAAGCAATTTAATAGCAACTATACTTTAGCATTCCATCTATAACATTAAACATTTCATTTGAACATGGCTCTAAATTTTAAGCCTTCTCATAACATTCATGAATGCTAAGGTATAGTCTATCTATTCATACATGACACATAAAAGAGTGCTTGGAATTTAAGAGCAAACATAAAAGTTATCATTAATTTCAAAGCTTTTAGGAAATCTAAAGCCAGTCATAGTACTAAACCTTTAATTATACGTGTCCCAGAAACTAAACTCAAATACACATAACATAGTTTGCTAAAGCACTTCAGTTTGCTAACCACATTGCTAATGTCTCTAATACTGCTTTAGACTTCCTGTAACATAAATAGTGTGACAGGGGCTTGTTAGGCCTCACTTGGTCTCACCAACATCATATCATGCCTGATCATATCATATCCATATACATCATCAGGAAATTAGAGTGTCTTCTAATATCTTTTGAGCATCAATAAGGAATCATGCATTAATGCAACATATTCATGTTTTAGATACATATACCCTAATAATAACATGAAATGATGCATATGGATGCTCATAATTTAACATGAAGTTAAATAAATTCATTGTTATTTATTAGGGTAAGTTTTACTCATTTTTTATAACCTATTAACTCTAAAAATACGTATAATAGCTTTCCTCTTAGCAATGGTTCTCCAACTTCCTTAAGCCTATCTTATAAAAGATGGACCTTAATAAGTTATCCAGATCTTTACAACTCTATTTATATCCCATTTCATCAATTCTAGGTCCTTATGGTGCCTAAAAATAAGTTTTAGATTCCTGGAAACAAAAGAAAAAATGAGCAGGCAGAACGAACTTCAGCTGTTGAAGCCCAAAGCATAAATTATCTCTAAGAAATAGTAGGTTTTGGTTACTGAAGTGAAGAATTTTGGCAGCTAAACTTTGGAAATTCCAAAATTCCCAATTCAAATTCTGATGCACTAAAACTAAGCCAAACTTAACCATAACTCCTTATAAGCTCAAAAAACATAACCCAATAGCCAAACAACTTCTTCAAAGTTAGACACCATTAAGGGTCCAAATATAGCAATTTTAAAATTTTAATCCCTAGGTTTTATGAATCACATCCAATTTCATTTCTCTATTCCAAAATATCACATATTTTGGTTACAACTTTTGTAACTCAATTATTACTAGCCTATTTGCCATCAGGAAACTAAAACTATAATTGTAAACTAAAGTTTAAGGATTTTACCCCGAATGGGTGCAGAATCAAGTTCAACAATAAATCCAGGAAGTTAAGACCTCCAGATGTTAGCACTTTAGTTTGTCTATAGGAACAAGTTGATCAAAGCGTCAACCTTTGAACCAAAACCCTTTTACATCCCTAAAGTGTTATGTAATCTTTAACATTTATAGATTTAAATCTCTAAACTCAATTAGTGAAGATAAGATCATCTTCCGCTAATTATTGTTAACTTTACAAGTGTTATCATCTAATTCATTTAATTAGTGAGCTTTTAATATCTTATGGTGCCACTTGTCAAGTTTGAACATTTTAGGGATTTAATCAAACTAAACCAGTTTAGGGATTTCTACATCCCTAAAGTGCATAGTGAAGGAACGAAAGTGTGAAAAACACAAGTTTATACCATTGAATTCAAAAATTTTCACCTAGGGTCACATGCATCATGCAAGATTTATTTTTATCTATTTGATTTCAATAATAAACAACATATTAAAACTCTTTTAATATGTTTTTGGATCTGTATTTGCCATTTAAGATTTTAAAATTAATCAGATTAATTTTAGAACCCTAGATTAAATCAAGAACGATTACACTAACCTCTTGATGCACTGCAGCGTGTCTGCGCCTTTGAGATTCATCTTCAGGACACCAGATGTTGTCCCTCTAGCTTGTCCACACCAAGAACACCTATGGCAGCCCTTGAACAGCTTTTAAAGCTTTTTCTATTAATTAGAAATTCAAGTTCTGCCTTTTAAGAGATTAGAGATGTAAACAGGACACTAGAAACAATTTCTAGTGTTCTTAATTCAAGAGATTGATGGCTAATCTCTTTGAATTGATGAGAGATGAAGAAGAATAGAGGGAGGGCTGCAAAATGGCGTGACCAAGGAGTGTGGCTGCTGGTTGTATTTTATTTTCTCATAACAACACTTAAATAGCTAGGTTAACACATTAAACCCTTGCCACATGTCACCCTTTGATTAGCTCTAGGTTTAAGTGACCCAATCACATTGTGCCAAGTGTCAAACCTATAAGTAATCTTGATTTTAATCATCTTACATGATTAAAAAACATTTGGCAAGCTTATGTGTTATGCCATGTGTCACCATCTCATGGTGCCTCGTGTCACACTGCAAAATGACCAAAATGCCCCTGTGTCTTAATTTTGAGTTCTCAACCCAAAATAATTATTTTTCTTCTTCTAATTAATTTATATCAAATATAAATTAATTAATTAATCTCTATTAATTAATTTCTCATTAATTAAATTCATATTTAAACACTTTAAATATAAATTTAATTTACACTACACATCCAATAATCTAGATTTGGTTTCAAGTCATGCTAGGGACTTTGCAAACTAATTGCAAACCAAACCTATTTAATTAATCAATTAAACTCTTTAATTAATTAATTAAATCATATTTAATTAGGTGATAACTTGTGTATGTGTGTGACTTACTAGGCTCATCACTAATTGGCAATGAGACATGATATCAACTCTTAATATCATCAGAACTCTTTCTTACCATAAATGATTTCTCTAAATCATTTTATGAACCTCATAGACCATGGTTAACACCTAGCATAGCATGCCATGGCCAGCCAATTAGTAATAAGGTTTATCTTAAATGAACCTATAATCATATGTTACCATGCACTAGAATCTCTCTGTTACAAAATCCCAACTCAAGCTGGAGTCATGGTTTATGTCAAACTCCATTTGCTATGAATATTATGTTCTCTTTTAATTCCAGTTCTTGATTAAAAGATTTTCTCATCGAAACTCTTTTACGAATAAATCTATCTGTCCTGGCCAGGAATTTGAAACATCAAGAATAATTAAATGAACATAGGATTTTATCTCTATTTACTTAGAGGAACAGATTCCATCTTGATCAACACCTACCTCCATATATAACTAGTAGGAGCCAACACATGCCCATATACCCATACATAGTACAAGTATGAAAGCGATATCAAACTCAAACTACCTATATACAAGATAAGCGTCTTTGCCTCAGTCTAAAGATTATATGCACCGATATGATTTATGACAAAACATTGACAAGAGTAAACTCCATGTGCTTGTCATAAGTGTCACTGGTTTGGCCTACTTATCATTTATAAGTGCCTATCATGTTTGTTATATGGCATGAGACTCACCATTCCATCTTATTTATATCTCATATAAATAACTTGGGAACAAACATGAATACAATTTTTCTGGATAAGTCAAGTCCTTATTATGAAGTATCCTCGATTGTGAACCTATTTATGATACTTCGTGCTAGAAATATTGTCACTCATATTCTTAACAACTTAAGAATAATATTTCTAACAAAATATCAATGGACCTTTTCTATTACACATAAATATATTATGCAAACGGAAAAGTAGAAATGCCTTTTATTAATAAAAATATGTACAAGACACATACTAAATGATATGCTCTAGGGCATACTACTAACAATCTCCCACTAGCACTAGAGCCATTCATTACAATACCTTAGACCCATTTTCTCAAGATGTCGGTCTAACTGAACTTGTGACAAAAGCTTAGTGAATGGATCAGCTGGATTTTTCAGCTGATGTTATTTTTCTGCATGGCTATATCGCCTTGCCCAACTATATCTCTGATAATATGGTAGTGCCTTTCTATGTGTTTGGATTTTGGTGAGACCTTAGTTCCTTAGCTCAGTATGTTGCTCCATTATTGTCACGGTGTAGTGGGCTCACGACTCAATGGAAGGAATTATTGTAAGTTACATCACGAACTTCTTTATCCAAAGAGCTTCCTTTGCGACATCGATGCGACAATATACTACTCGACCTCTGTAGTGGAATATGCAGTCGTGCTTTGTTTGGAACTCTTCCAACTGACTGCACCTCCATGACAAATGAACATATATCCAGAGGTAGACTTTCTATCATCGATATCTGATTGGAAATTAGAGTCAATATAACCATCCAATTGCAAGTCTCCACCTCCATAAATCAAGAATAAATCCTTAGTTCTTCTCAAGTACTTAAGAATATTCTTGATAGCTATCCAGTGTTCCAAACCTGGATTGGATTGATACCTGCTAGTCAAACTAACAGCATATGCGATATCCGGCCTAGTACACAACATGGCATACATTAAACTTCCAATAGCCGAAGCATATGGAATCCTGGCCATCTTATCTCTTTCTTCAGGAGTCTTTGGAGACATCTCTTTAGAAAGATGGATACCATGTCTCACTGGTAACAATCCTCTTTTGGAATCAAGCATGTTAAACCTCTTTAACACCTTTTTCCAAGTATAGACTTTGGGATAAACCAATTATTCTTTTCACTCTATCTCTATAGATGCGAATTCCACGAATATAGGTTGCCTCCCCTAAGTCTTTCATGGAGAATGTATTTGACAACCATACCTTTATAATCGTCAACATACCTGTGTCATTACCCATCAACAGTATGTCATCCACATATAAGACAAGGAAAGTGATAGCACTGTCACTAACCTTCTTATATACACATGGCTCATCCTCATTTTTGATAAAACCAAAGGATTTAATGGCTTCATCAAAACGGATGTTCCAACTCCTCGAAGCTTGTTTCAACCCATAAATGGATCGCTTTAGCTTGCATACCTTGGAACCATCTTGGGATTCAAATCCCCTAGGTTTTCTTCAATTTATCCATTGAGAAAAGCTGTTTTGACATCCATCTGCCAAATCTCACAATCATAGTATGCAGCTTTTGCTAATAAAATCCTAATTGATTTAAGCATGGCAACAGGCGAGAAAGTCTCCTCATAGTCGATTCCTTGCCTTTGGCGAAACCCTTTTGCTACTAGCTTTTTCCTTATAGGTCTCTACCTTTCCATCAGAACCAATTTTCTTCTTGAAAACCCATTTGTTCCCTATAGGTACAATACCTTCAGGTGGGTCAACAAGATCCCAAACTTGATTCTTATACATGGAAGCAATAACGGATTTCATAGCATCAATCCATTTTGAAGAGTCTATATCTGATATAGCTTCTTCATAAGTAAGCGGATCATCTCCATGATCTACTTCTTCATGAGTAGACAACTCTTGTTCTTCTTCATGAAGAAAACCATATCTCACTGGTGGGTGAGATACCCTGGTTGTTCTACAAGGAACAGCTGTAGATGTTTCATCAACGGGTATAGGTTGACTAGATGGATCTATATCCATCTGATCTGTTGGTTAGTCAGAATTCTCCAATTCTAACTCTATTTGCCTTCCTTTGCCTCATTCTTGAACAAACTGTTGTTCAAGAAATGTGGCATCTCTACTTATCACAACCTTTTGTGAAGTAGGCAAATAAAAATAATATCCAAAACTATCTTTTGGATATCCAACAAATCGACCTTTTTCTGATCTGGTCTCCAATTTATCAGTGTTCAGCTTTTTGATATAAGCTGGACAATCCCAAATCTTAACATGCTTAAGACTTGGTTTTCTTCCATGCCATATCTCTTAAGGTGTGGAAGAAACTGATTTTGATGGAATCCTATTCAGAATATACAAAGTTGATTCTAATGCAAATCCCCAAAAGAAGATTGGCATATCAGTATAGCTCATCATACTGCGTACCATATCCAATAGGGTGCGATTTCTCCTTTCAGATACACCATTCACCGTATGGCGTTCTGGAGGAGTCGGTGAGAAACAATGCCATGCTCTCTCAAGTATTCATCAAATTCGATTACTCAAATATTCACCTCCACGATCTGATCGAAGAGCTTTAATATTCTTTCCTGTTTGATTTTCTACTTCAGATTTAAATTCTTTGAACTTTTCAAAAGATTCATGTTTGTATTTCATCAAATACAAATACCCAAACCTTGATTTATCATCAGTAAAGGTAATAAAATAATGAAAACCCCCTCTAGCCATTTCTTTAAATGGACCACATACATCACTATGTATTAGCTCCAAAATATTTTCAGCTCTTAGCCCTTGTCCAACAAAGGGTGATCTAGTCATTTTGCCCTGAAGGCAAGATTCACAAGTTGGAGTAGGCTCAGAGCCCAATGAGGATAAAATCCCCATTTTCTCCAATTTTGCAATCCTATCTTCTGCAACATAACCTAATCTTAAGTGCCAAATATATTTTGAATTTTGAGTTGATTTTCATCATGGCATTACATTCTTTTAGATTGCTATACTCTGGACAGTGGAAACACTTTCCTGCTGGCAGTGGAAACGCTTTCCTACTGGTAGTGGAAACACTTTCCTTTACCTTTGTCAACTTTGATCTTTGTTTTTTCTGTTTGGCTATCTTCTTGGAAGGACCAGGAATCTGAGGTTTCTTTTTCTTATTGCCCTTCTTCTTGTTGGACTTTCCAGCAGAAGAAGATGCAATCAAAGCTACCTCTTTTCCTTTATTGCCCGGCATATTCTTTTGGGCAATAACCAGCATGTTGAGTAAACCAGCTAAGGTGCATTCCTGTTTAGTCATATGGAAATTTGTCACAAAATTCCCAAAAGACTCAGGAAGGGACTGAAGGATCAAATCCGTTTGTAGTTGGAAATCTATGTTGAAGTCAAGATGTTCCAACTACTTAATCAGCCGAATCATCTTGTGGACATGATCCCCAACATTCTGTCCCTCATGCGGAATAGCTGTCTAGATATCTTATACCTAGCATTCCTGCTATGCTCACCATACAACTCTTGTAGGTGAAGGAGGATCTCACTCACACTCTGCATGTTTTCATGCTGCTTCTATAACTCATTACTCATGGAAGCAAGCATGTAACACTTAGCTCTCATATCATGCTCCTTCCACTTGTCCAAAGTTTCATGTTCCTCTTGTGTGGCCTCTGGAGGTAAGGGACCAGGAACATTTGAATCTAAAACATATCCTATATGTTCAAGGTTCAAGACAAGTTTCATATTTCTTAGCCAATCAGAAAGATTAGGTCCTGTCAACCAATTGTGATCAAGTATGCTTGCAAGGATATTGGATGGTAGTGGTTGTTCTGTGCTCATTATTATCAGAAAATTAATTACAGAAATAACCAGATTAATTAGTAAATGTATCATGTAATTAACCAAAATGATTATGGTCTTTTAATTAAATTGGTCCTCCCACTAACTTAGCGAATCCTACACTTCCAAAGTAGAAAACAAAAATCCTAGTTGGATGGATTTCTAGTGGGTGATTGAATTCTTATAATTCTATTGATCATCCTCAGGTACATCCATTATTGGAATTACAATAAACTATAAGTGAGCAACTCCTTGCCCATCACATCTCAAGTGAGGTTCAATCCTTTACCTAGCCCCTAATGCTCAAAATCTTAGGTACATCCATTATTGACTTATCTTGCATTAGTTAAGTTGATCCCATTGAGCCAGTAATTATGCAAATAATTTTAATGTCCTTAGGTACATCCAATATTGGCCACTAAACCATTTACATATTTACAACATCTCATGCTTAACAATTATTCTTAAGAAAATCTCTTAAATTAATTGCATCTTATGCAACTATTTAAAATTTCTTAAAATAATTGCCCCAATGGAGGGCCTATGTTATAATTACTTTAATTATAGCATTTCCAACTTAATCGTTTGTTTGGAAGATTTTATGGTCATTCTAATTACTATTAAGGTCTCACTTTGCACATTATCGAATTAGCATGCATATATCATATAATAGCATACATTCCCATACATCTCATGCATTCATGGATAAGCAATAAATATGGTATGATCATGGACTTTCTAAGGGATTCAATTCTGAGCCACCAAGAATTGAATCAGGGCATTCCTAGGTGCATTTCATTCATTCATTCATTTTACAAGAGTTACTGAAGGAGTACATAATCAATACTTGATCTTGAATTCCTCCCACTGGTCCCACCAATGCTCTTGACCTCCTTGAACTTCTTGCAATCCAATATTACATAGTAATCCTTGGCATACCAAGGCGAATTTACAAGAACTTAAATAAATGAAATTACAACCCAAAAATTATTACAAACTTAATAATACATGCCCAAAATAAATTAAAATAAATTAATTAATTTACAATCCCAAAGAAACATAAAAGAAATAAATCCAATCACATTGGTCTTTTATAGTCCATGATCATCCATCATGCATGTCACTATTTAACAATTAAATAAAACATACATACTTAAATTAAATTGAATATCTCATATTCAACTTAAAAATCCAGATTTGAATATGATTCAAATAAATTTAAAAATTCAGATTTGAATCTCATTCAAACAAATTTAAAAATTCAGATTTGAATCACATTCAAACAACTTCAAAAATTCAGATTTGAATCACATTCAAATATTTTTTTAAAAATCAGATTTGAATCACATTCAAACATTTTTTAAAAAATCAGATCTGAATTTTATTCAATCAATTTTAAAAAATCAGATTTAAATATGATTCAAACAACTTTAAAAATTCAGATTTGAATCACATTCAAACAACTTTTAAAATTCAAATTTGAATCACATTAAAACAATTTTTAAAATTCTGATTTGAATCATAATTTAATTGTGTGATTAAAAATCCTAATTAAACATTTTAATTAGTCATATGATGAACCTTTCACCATGCAACAATTGCATAATTTAATAACAACCATGCTCACCATGATCTTCCAAAGCCATGCGCACCATGTTGGAGTTCATCAAGCATGCCGCCACACCTCTTGATCCAACCAGCAATGGATCAATCATCTCATGATCAAATCACACAATTAAATCATATAATAAACAATCTAAATGGCAAATATAGTGGCTCTAATACCAATTGAAGGAACGGAAGCGTGAAAAACACAAGTTTATACCATTGAATTCAAAAATTTTCACCTAGTGTCACATGCATCATGCAAGATTTATTTTTTTCTTTTTGATTTCAATAATAAACAACATATTAAAATTCTTTTAATATGTTTTTGGATCTGTATTTGCCATTTAAGATTTTAAAATTAATCAGATTAATTTTAGAACCCTAGATTAAATCAAGAACGATTACACTAACCTCTTGATGCACTGCAGCGTGTCTGCGCCTTTGAGATTCGTCTTCAGGACACCAGATGTTGTCCCTCTAGCTTGTCCACACCAAGAACACCTATGGCAGCCCTTGAACAGCTTCTAAAGCTTTTTCTATTAATTAGAAATTTAAGTTCTGCCTTTTAAGAGATTAGAGATGTAAACAGGACACTAGAAACAATTTCTAGTGTTCTTAATTCAAGAGATTGATGGCTAATCTCTTTGAATTGATGAGAGATGAAGAAGAATAGAGGGAGGACTGCAAAATGGCGTGACCAAGGAGTGTGGCTGCTGGTTGTATTTTATTTTCTCATAACAACACTTAAATAGCTAGGTTAACACATTAAACCCTTGCCACATGTCAGCCTTTGATTAGCTCTAGGTTTAAGTGACCCAATCACATTGTGCCAAGTGTCAAACCTATATGTAATCTTGATTTTAATCATATTACATGATTAAAAAACATTTGGCAAGCTTATGTGTTATGCTATGTGTCACCATCTCATGGTGCCACGTGTCACAGTGCAAAATGACCAAAATGCCTCTGTGTCTTAATTTTGAGTTCTCAACCCAAAATAATTATTTTTCTTCTTCTAATTAATTTATATCAAATATAAATTAATTAATTAATCTCTATTAATTAATTTCTCATTAATTAAATTCATATTTAAACACTTTAAATATAAATTTAATTTACACTACACATCCAATAATCTAGATTTGGTTTCAAGTCATGCTAGGGACTTTGCAAACTAATTACAAACCAAACCTATTTAATTAATCAATTAAACTCTTTAATTAATTAATTAATTAAATCATATTTAATTAGGTGATAACTTGTGTATGTGTATGACTTACTAGGCTCATCACTAATTGGCAATGAGACATGATATCAACTCTTAATATCATCAGAACTCTTTCTTACCATAAATGATTTCTCTAAATCATTTTATGAACCTCATAGACCATGGTTAACACCTAGCATAGCATGCCATGGCCAGCCAATAAGTAATAAGGTTTATCTTAAATGAACCTATAATCATATGTTACCATGCACTAGAATCTCTCTGTTACAAAATCCCAACTCAAGCTGGAGTCATGGTTTATGTCAAACTCCATTTGCTATGAATATTATGTTCTCTTTTAATTCTAGTTCTTGATTAAAAAGATTTTCTCATCAGAAACTCTTTTCTGAATAAATCTATCTGTCCTGGCCAGGAACTTGAAACATCAAGAACAATTAAATGAACATAGGATTTTATCTCTATTTACTTAGAGGAACAGATTCCATCTTGATCAAAACCTACCTCCATATATAACTAGTAGGAGCCAACACATGCCCATATACCCATACATAGTACAAGTATGAAAGCAGTATCAAACTCAAACTACCTATATACAAGATAACTGTGCTACCTCAGGTCTAAAGATTATATGCACTGATATGATTTATGATAAATCATTGACAAGAGTAAACTCCATGTGCTTGTCATAAGTGTCACTGGTTCGGCCTACTTATCATTTATAAGTGCCTATCATGTTTGTTATATGGCATGAGACTCACCATTCCATCTTATTTATATCTCATATAAATAACTTGGGAACAAACATGAATACAATCTTTCTGGATAAGTCATGTCCTTATTATGAAGTATCCTCGATTGTGAACCTATTTATGATACTTCGTGTTAGAAATATTGTCACTCATATTCTTAACAACTTAAGAATAATATTTCTAACAAAATATCAATGGACCTTTTCTATTACACATAAATATATTATGTAAACGGAAAAGTGGAAATGCCTTTTATTGATAAAAATATGTACAAGATACATACTAAATGATATGCTCTAGGGCATACTACTAACATATAGAAATCTCTAACAAGCCATTTATCCATTTTCTCTTATGGCTTCTTAGGCCATATTAGCCAAATAAATTCTCATACCTTATTAATTAATTAAACTCTTTTAATTAATTAATTAATCAAGCTTATATTTAAACACTTTAAATATTAGCTTATATTCTTCTAATAAACCCAATAAGTTGAATTTAGTTTCAAGTCATGCTAGGAACTTTGCAATCTAATTACAAACTAAATTCATTAATTTAATTAATAAATTAAACTATTTAACTAATTAATCAAATCAATTATGCCTTGATCATTTGTTCTTATGTGTGTGACTTCTTAGGTTTATTACTAATTTACAATGAGAGTAAATCAAATCAATTAATTCTTTAATATTATTGGAACTCTTTCTTCATTTAGAGTAAAATTCCCTTTCATTCTTAGTTCTCATAAATCATAGTTAACACCTAACAAGGTGTGCTATGACTACTCAACTAGCAATGAATTAATTCATTCCTTAACTTTTGAACCTTAATCATACATGCCATGCACTAAAATCTCTCTATTACATAATCCTGATTCTAGCCAGGGTCATGGTTGATGTTAAACCTTAATTGCTTAGAATCATATGTCCTCATCTTAATTCTAATTCTTGATTAATATGACTTTTCAATCAAAAACTCTTTTTTGACTTAGTCTATCTATCCTGGCTAGGAACTTTTTTTATCAAGAATAATTTAGGTAGGCATAGGATTTTATCACTATTTACTTAAACACCTATCTCCATATATAACTAGTCGGAGCTAACACATGCCCGTAGACCCATATCTAGTACAAGTTTGTAAGTGGTATCAAAGTCAAACCACCTATATACAAGATAACCATGTTGTCTCAGGTCAAGTAACTATATGCACTATTATGATCTAAATGACAATGTATTAACAAGAGTAAACTCTATGTACGTATCATCTTTGTGTCACTGGTTCGACCTTCTTATCTTACAAGTGCCCATTGTGTTTGTCCTAACATCATAATGTTATATAGCATGAGACTCACCATTCAATTTTCATTAGTATCTCATACTAATCCATGGAAACAAATAGAGTTGACAATCTATATGGGTAAATCATACTCAATGAGGTATCTTTGATTATGAACCATAATTTATAACACTTGTGCCAGATTGTTCTGTCACTCATATTCTTAACATCTTAAGAATGAAATATCTAATAAGCTACTAAAGGATATTTTCAATTGAATAAAAACAATTTAAATTAAAAGAAAAGATATTTGTCATGAATTGGGGATTAATATTTACAAGATACAAATTACTAGTTATGCTCTAGGGCATATTACCAGCACTTCTAACAACCCATAAAAGAGATATGCATCAACAATATAATTAAAAATCTATAAAAACTTCTCAAGTTCTTTATCAAACACAAAACACATATCAAATGCATAAAGACTTCAGTCAAATCCTTGGAAACCGTTTCCTACAAGGTAACAACCATAAAGATAGATACCAACCTTGCATGAATGTCCAAGTACTAAATTTAAAATCTTTGAGTTTAAAGAAACCCCAATTCATTTCAACATTGCTAATGTTACATGCAAACTCAAATCTCCCTATCTCTACTTCAATTTATGTCATATAACAAGAGTACTAATACATTTTAAAAGAGACTACAAAATTGCTCTTGCATGCAACCTATTCCAACCTTAGGACTTAGAATGTAGAAGTGGCTTACCTCTTGAAGCTCTAATCTATTCCCTTCCCAAGGAGAAAACTTGTAGGATTTCTTGATCATTACTATTTCTTCCCCCAAAATATCACTAGCCTTAAGGCAAGACCATCACAAAGAGTTATTTTAATTTAAAATCCTCCTTTTTCATGGATAAAAGGAAAGAGAAGAAAAACACAGAGAACCAAGGTACCTTTTCTGACAAATTTTGTATCTTTTTCCAAAATTTCATCTATTTAATGTGATAAGAGACTTTCAGCTGTCAAAAGTCATTATGTCTAAAAAAAAAAAAAAAACTATACCCTTAAACTTATGATCCCAACACTCTGGCCCCCTAATCTTATACTGAAAACAACACAGAAAGTTCATTACTCATAAAAAGAAAAGAAAACATACAGAGTCCCCTAAATTATCCCCTTATGGATCCTTGTTAGACTTTCCAAAACCTACTTAGAATCATCACCAACATTCAATTCCGGTCATTGGAGATTAAGGGATGTTACATTCTTTCCCCCCTTAAGATCATTCATCCCTAAATGTTAAACATCATCAAAGATATACTAGGAAAAGTTGGGATATTATTGTAGCATAGAGTCATGAGTCTCCCACATGCATTCTTCCATCTTGTGGTGACTCCAAAGGACCTTAATCATATGTATCTCTTTATTCCTCAATCTTCTAATATGTGTATCCACAATTCGAAAATGTTGCTCAACATAAGAAAGATCTTTTGAAATTTCCATTTTCGATTCACTTATAACCTTGTTTTGATCTGACACAAACTTCCACAACGTAAAAACATGAAAAATTAAATGAATCCTCTCCATCTCTAGTGGCAAGGCTAGCTTTTAAAATACATTTTTGACCTTCTATAGCATATCATCTATCCTATGTAGTTGGGCCTAGCTTACCTTTCCTTTTAAATTAGATCACACCTTTTATAAGAGATACCTTCAGAAGTACCATATCACCTTCCTAGAACACCATTTGCTTTCTGCGAAGATCCACTAAAATCTTTTGTTGGCTTGTTATTGCCTTTAACCTTGCCTTGATTAAAGGCATTGCTTGATTGGTGATTTCCTCCAATTCTATACTTGCTAGAGCTCATTCACCCACTTTTTCCTAACATAGTGGAGACCTAGATTTTCTCCCATATAGTGCTTTATACGATTCCATTCCGATACTGGAGTGACAGCTATTGTTGTATGCAAACTCTATCAAAGGAAGATACTTCTTCCAAGCTCCTCCAAAATTGAATATACTCTTTTTTTGTATATCCTCCAAAGTTTGTATGGTCCTCTCTAACTATTCGTCACTTAAGGATGAAACGCGATGCTAAAATCCAATATGTTGCCCATCTAGTTCTAGAGACTATACTAAAACGTTATACAAAATTGTAGTCCCCTATTTGATACAATTGTCACGTAGCTCTATGTAACGTTACTTTTTCTGCAACGTACACCCGAGCTAACTTAGCTATAGAGTAGTTAGCTCTCATAGGGATGGAATGGATAGTCTTTGTAACACTCTCACTTTAGATAGTCTGTACATTCTACTGTTTCGATGACCAATGTCTGATCGGATAGCCAGAATGTCTGGAACTATAATTGGACTAGAGTGATGAGTCATAAATAATTCAAATAAGTGTAAGAAAAAAGTAAGAAAAAATTTTAGAAATGAAATACAACAAAGTTAAATGAGCCGGTGCCCCGGTGATGGGTGACCCTAATGGGAAGTTGCTGTCTTCATAGCTAGTAGCCCTAAACCCGAGACAAATTTCGTGAAATAATTTTTGGGATGCAAGAGAAGCATTACGGCACCCTAGGTAGCATTAGAATGTCAAGAAAAGGTTAGGAGAATTTTTAAGATCAGTACCGACAGTTTTGGCTCCTTAAGCCAAACGGAGGGCATTTTGGTCATTTCGTCTTCAGAGATGATTTTTGGCCAACTTGTCCAATTAAATAAATAATTATTATGACATAAAATATAAATAAATATTGCTAAAAATTTAATTAAAAATGAGTAGAAAAGAAAAGAAGAGAAAATAAAGAAGATTAGAATTTTGACATCACTTTGATGTCATTAAAGTTTCTTCCACCAATCACAATTTAACCAATTAACTAAAAGGATAAAAATAACATAAAAATGAGATAAAAACAAAAAAACCAGCAGCCTTCTTCTCCATTTGAGTCGGCCAACATAGGAAGAGAAAGAGAAGAGAGAAAAACCCCATTGATGCTTGTTTACAAGCTTGAGTTCACCCACCAAACCACCATAAAACCTCATCTTGTCTTCACAAAAATTGACCCTTACCACTAGAGCAAGACTTGGAAAGCAAAAAGAATTGGAAATCAAGAAGTTTTGGAAGTTGGGAATTGCTCACAAAGAGGTTAGTGCCATATTTCTTTCCTTTATTCCCTTTTAAGCATGAATTCAAGTTAAGTTAGGATAGAAATTGATGAAAAATGAAGTAAATATGTAACACCCCTATTTGTATAGCCTGGTATATTTCATTGTTCCGGTGACCGGTGTCGGTCCGGACAATTAAGGGGATTAGAACCATACTTAAAACAACTAGAGAAGCCATAAACACAAATAATTAGTAATGTTCAATTAGTTAAGTATAAATAAGAAAAACAGAACATAAGAAGTTAAACGAGCTGAGAATCACAGCGATGGGTGACCTCCTCGGGAACGACTGCGAAGTCATTTTAAACTCAAATTTCAAATCGTAAAATGTGACGCTGCGGTCCTTAGGACCCTTATGAACACAGTGGAAAAGAGAAAATCATGAAAAAGAACTGTTAAGCCAGTTAAATAATTAGGTCAGGGAGCCGGAAGAAATATGGAATTATTTGCAAATCAGGATGAACCGGCGAGGGGCAATTTGGTCAATTGACCTCGAGAGCTGACTCCTGACCTAACTGTCAAATAAAATCGGAGAAAAGAAAATTTCGGAATCGAGAATTAAATTAAAGAACTAATAGAAAAATAGAAAAATAAAAGAGAAAAATAAAAAAGTAAAAAGGTGATGACATCATGCATGACATCATGCATGATGCCATAAAAGGAATAATTAATAAAATAGTTAAATGGGATTTTTGTGGTCTTCCATAAGTTAAATTAGATAAAAGAAAAGAAAAAAAAAAGAAACAAAAAGTCCTCTTCCATCTCTCTTTGCCGCCCCACCTTCCTCCATAAATCCTCTATGAAAGCTCTTTCTTTAAGCTTACTCTAAGCTTAATTTTTCCTTACCCAACCTTAATAACTCTCATAAAAACTTCACTAGAACTTGCAACCTCAACTTAAGAACAGGGAAGAAAGAAGAAAGAAGGAGAACCATTGAAGATTTGCTGTTTAAGTTGAGGTTAGTATGTTAACTTGTCATTTTTCCATTTTAAATGCCTAATTGGTTGTTGAAATGAGCTTGGAACTAATGAAATGAAAACAAATATGGGGGGGGAGGACCAAACTGAAATTTTGGCCTGTTGAAGGGGAGTATGATTTTGTATGGTTTGATGTGTTTAGAATGAATTAAAGGTATTAGTAAACTTACATGAGTAAGGTAGTAAGATGGAAATGCATAAATGTGATTAATTGTAACAATTAAGTGAGTTAGGGTTTTGGGACTTAGGGTTTGTGAAACAAAAATGCAAGAAATGAGTAAATGGCATGTTTGACCTATTGTGAAGTGAAAAATGGTCAATTGTGACCAAATGAGTTGTGTTTGAATTGCTGGAAGTGAAGCCAAATTCGGAGGTTGCAGCATGACCAAGTCAACTTTAAAGGACCAAAACTAAAATTTTACAAGTCCAATTGATATTGTACCAATGGGGGATTAAAATAGACATAAAATGACACAATTTTCATTTAGGAACCATGCCCAAAAAGTAACCAAAACTTAGTGAACCAATTGACCAAAGTTGAATAAGAGCAGTCTGCCACTGTACAAACTGACCAAATGAATAGTGTTTGTTCATTGATCGGAAATTTTGTGTCATGGCTTAAGTTGTGTATGACTTTGGCAACACTGTGTTTATGAAATTGTTTGACTAAATTGTGTTATTATGAGCTTTGTTAATTTGAGAAATATTTAAATTGTGTTTCACCAATGAATGATTTATGTATGGCATTTTAAATTTTTATTGTGCACCACTGAGTATTTTTATACTCAGCGATAGCTAATTTTGCTGTCGCAGATAAGAGCAAGGAGAAAGCAGCAGAGTGAGCTGCTATCGAATTGTGGACCACATCGATCATTTTGTACGGGTATTATTTTATACCCTTGTAGATAATTTTGATGTAAATATGGAAATGTTGTATGTATCAATATAAAGTTGAGCAGTTGTAAATAAATTGTAATAATATTATTTTTTTGGATTTTCTTCTGTAAATTAATATTTGTACTTATGAATTTCTTACTTTATGCTTTGTGATTGGAGATATTAAATATTTTGAGATGATAAATCTTGACTTGTATTGTGAAATTATTTTAAAGTGTGTTGAATTGAGTTGATTGAGATTTATTGAAGGTTGGGAGTTGTGAAAAACTTTTGGAAGTGTTTTTCTCAGGTATTTGAAGAACTGTTTTCTCCAATTACAAACGGAACTCTGTCAAAATTTTTATAAAAATTACGGCAAAATTAAAATGGAAAAATTTTTTTACTAATATTTAAACTTTGAATAAATGGTTTTTAATTCCTACCAAAATGCTCACCACTTCCAAAATGTAAGAAAATCGTTTTAAAATCCCTTGTAGGGTACTTAATGAGTTATCGGTAGGTGAAGTTCGGTAGTTCATTAAGTGTTCTATGGGATCATGTCATGCCTTACAGAGGGGTAAGGTGTGACATGTTTTAGTGGTATCAGAGCATGGTTTTGCAATAAATTTTGACTATGCATCTGAATATTTCTTTGATAAGTTCAACTGCTCAAGTGCCTTTAAATTGATACATATGACGTATTTACATCATGAATATGCACTAACGGAGGTCAACCTCCTTGTGTTTAATCTTAGGAAGTAGAAATTTTGAGAAAACGGAATGGAAGGAGGAGATCATTCTGAAGAACAATATGTTGAGGCTGAGGTTTAAGGGGAAGCCCCAGCACTCCAGAACGTGAGTGAGTCAGCCACTCCAGCTCCTGCTCCAGTACCGTAGTTCCCTGCTCAGTTTGTACAGCAGATGGCTGCATTTTTCCAGCAAATGGCAGATAATGTGCCACCCCAAGCTCAGATGCCAGTACCTGTAGCACAACCACAGCCCTCAGCTCGGCAATATGAAAAATTGATGAAATTTGGGGCTGCCGAGTTTAAAGGCACTGTGGATTCACTGGAGGCAGAACAGTGGTTAGAAAGAATGGAACGAGTTTACAGAAAACTGCAGTGTATGGAAGAGATGAAGTTCGAGTATTCTGTTTCCTTATTACAAGGGGATGCATATGAATGGTGGAAGACCATCCCCCACAGCCTGGTTGAGCCACCTGTGCTGACATGGACAGACTTCCTGAGGGAATTCAGGCAGAAATGGGTTCCTGATGCATATGTAGATAAGAAATTACAAGAATTCTTAAGTTTGAAACAAGGGGACCGAACCATAGCAGAGTATGAGAGAGACTTCTCAAGGCTAAGCCACTATGCTGGAAGCTTAGTCTCCACCCCCAGAAATAGATGCAAGAGGTTTGAGTCCGGATTAAGGCCGAATTTGAGAATGCAAGTCGTGGGTTTTCGACATCAGAATTTTGCTGAATTGATCTCACAGGCCTTGGAACTAGAAAGGATAGAATCTGAAGGGGCAGTGAAGAAGGGTTCACAAGAGAAAGATAAGACTGAAAAGACTACTAGACAAGCATCTGAAAGTGGTTCTGGAAAGAGAAAATAGTTTAGGGGATCCAGCTCCCGTAGATCCGGAAGAGGCAGATTTTCTGGCCAAAGACCACCCCGGTCTGGTCAGCCGACCCAACAAGCTACTCGAGGAGTTCTATCAGTCCGGCAGTGTGAAACTTGTGGTAAAACTCATAGTGGGGTTTGCTTTAAGGCCATCGGAGCATGTTTTAACTGTGGAGGGAGCGTACATTTCGCTAAAGATTGTACTAGTCCGCGCCGGTCTGGATCTTTTGCTACATCGGAAGGATCAGCCCAAGTCTCTGCACCTAGAGGATCACGGTCAGCTGCTAGAGGTAGAGGTAGAGGTAAGGGTCCTGGTAGCACTCCTAGAAGTCAAAGCACTATTAACTAGCCAGTATCCAGTAGCGCACCAGTCAGAGTGTATACCATGCGTCAGAGGGAGGAAGCTGAAACATCAGATGTAGTAGCTGGTATTTTCTCCATCCTTGACCAAGATGTGTATGTGTTATTTGATCCTTGCTCCACACATTCGTATGTTAGTGCTAGGGTGATGTGTTCTACTACTATTCAGTGTGTACCAATGGACTATGATGTGCTAGTAACTAGTCCATTAGGCCAGGAGGTCTGGGTAAATAGGCTATATAGAGACTGTCCTTTGGTGATCCAAGGGCACACTTTTCTGTCTGTTTTAATTGAAATGCCCTTCAGAGATTATGACATTATCTTGGGCATGGATTGGTTAGCTAGGCATCATGCCATGATTGACTATAGAGTGAAGACAGTCACTTTTGGTCTTCCTCAGTATGGTGATGTAGTAATACATGGGGAGAGGCAGTTATTGCCTTCAAACATCATTTCACCAGACCGCGTAAAAATGATTAGGAAAGCGTGTGAGGCGTACTTGGCACATGTGATAGACACCCAAGTGGGGAGTCCAGCACTGAAGGACATTCCTATTGTATGTGACTTTCTGGATGTGTTTCCTGATGAATTGCCAGGATTACCTCCAAAAAGAGAAGTGCAGTTTGAAATTGATGTTATGCCTGGTGTGGACCCAATCTCCATAACACCATACAGAATGGCACCAGCAGAACTAAAAGAATTGAAAGTGCAGTTGCAAGAGCTGCTTGATAAGGGCTTTATTCGCCCTAGTGTGTCACCTTGGGGAGCGCCAGTGTTGTTTGTAAAGAAGAAGGATGGCACTCTTTGATTATGCATTGATTATCTGCAGTTGAATAAGGTGACAATAAAGAACAGATACCCATTGCCCCGTATTGATGACCTATTTGATCAGTTGAGGGGTGCAACTGTGTTCTCCAAAATTGACCTGAGATCAGGTTATTATCAGCTGAAAGTACAAGAGCAGAGTATACCTAAAACTGCCTTCAGGACCCGCTATGGCCATTATGAGTTCTTGGTCATGCCATTTGGGTTAACTAATGCTTCGGCTGCTTTTATGGATTTGATGAACACTATCTTCAGACCATACCTCTACCAGTTTGTTGTGGTATTTATTGATGATATATTAGTCTATTCGAGGAATGCAGAAGAGCATGATAGACATCTGCGGATTGTACTACAGACTTTGAGGGAGAAACAACTATATGACAAACTACCGAAGTGTGAATTTTGGCTGAAGGAGATATCTTTCTTGAGGCATGTAGTATCAGAAGAGGGCATCAAGGTAGATTCAAGTAAGATTGAAGCTGTCCTTAATTGGAAGCCACTCAGAAATGTCACAGAGATTCGCAGTTTTCTGGGGTTAACTGGATACTACCGTCGATTTGTGAAGGGATTCTCCATGTTGGCATCTCCATTGACCAAGCTACTTAGAAAGGATGTGAAATTTCAGTGGACGGACAAATGCCAGTAATGTTTTGATGAATTGAAGAGATGTCTAACAGAGGCTCCAGTCTTGACTTTACCTACATCGGGTAAAGAATATACAGTTTACAGCGATGCTTCTCACAATGGGTTAGGTTGTGTGTTGATGCAAGATCGAAATGTTATTGCCTATGCATCACGCCAGCTAAAACCACATGAGAGGAATTATCCAACACATGATTTGGAGCTTGCAGCTATTGTGTTTGCTCTTAAGATCTGGAGACATTATTTGTATGGGGAGAAGTGCTATATCTACACAGATCATAAGAGTTTGAAGTATTTGGGCACCCAGAAAGAGTTGAATTTGAGACAGAGGAGATGGTTAGAGTTGATAAAAGACTATGATTGTCTAATAGACTATCAGCCAGGGAAAGCTAATGTTATGGCTGACGCCCTAAGTCGCAAGACTATGGCGAGTCTACAGGTTACTCCTTTGTCTTTGGTACATGAGTTGAGATCATTACATGCCAGTTTAGAGATTAATGACGAGGGGCAGACAGCAGTTGCATGGCATGTACAGCCAGTGTTGATTGATCATATCAGAATGGCTGCTCAGAATGATGAAAGGTATCAGAAGCTATTGGAAGAAGTCCAGCAGGGCAAGAAACCAGAGTTCTCAATTAGAGGTGATGGTCTACGGCTACACCAGGGTAGAGTGTGTATTCCTAATGATGTTGATTTGAGGCAGATCATTTTGAAAGAAGCACATGAGTCTCCTTTTGCTATGCACCCTGGTGGTACAAAAATGTATAGAGGGCTAAAGAAGCATTACTGGTGGATGGGTTTAAAAAGAGATATGGCAGAGTTTGTATCCAATTGGTCCTAGTGCCTAGTTTCACCTCCAATTGGTCCCATACCAATTGGAGTCACACACTTAAGGTTCTAAGCCAAAACACATATTGCCCTATTGCACCTTGTTCATTACTCATCAAAGGACACTTTTAACACTTACCAAGTTACACATTCATATCATTTCTGGTTTGTACCATAACCTAAACACATTTTACAACACATTTTTGGTCACTTTGGCAGCTTATAACCACACTCAATATGCACATTATAGTCTAGAATTTACCAAGTTCAAATTACACACAATTTAACTAAATAACCAAGCTCATTCACATGTCCAAACTCAAACCTTTATACCCATGTACAAGCTTCCATAACAAATACCATAATTCAACAATAATATTTCACAAACCAAATCATGAAACAATATTTTGGGTTCACACTTCAAGCTGCCGATTTGTACCTCACTTTGAATAAAGTTCCAAGCTTCCAAATTCAAGTATACATTCACATATACTTAGTATACATCACCTAATTTATTCCTACACATATAAACACGTAATCAACCCTTTAATCTACCATTTATAAGCAAGAATAAACTGCCCTTAAGGAGTTTCCATGGCTGCTAAAAATAAACATCTCCCTTAATACGTTAATCTCCAAAAATCTCTCCACAATTCAAGTACCCATAACATCCTCACAAACTTTAATGAAGCAATAATAAAAAACACATACTTACCACTTTGGAAACTCTTCAAAACCTCTCCAAAACTTGGTCTTCTTGTTGCCCATCTATTGCCCAAGGTGCATGGATAACTTTTAATGAAGGGAAGTGCCAAGAAACATGCTTGGATCAAGCTTGCATGGAGCATTCAAGGTGGACGGCAATGGTGGACTCCTCTTCACCATTTTCGGCTGAGTTTTGAGAGCTTGAAGAAAAATGTGTTTTTGCTGTCCAAGATGAAGATTAATGGTCCACTTTAGGTGTTAATGGACCACTAAGTGGAGATTTAAGTATTGAATATTCTAAAGATTTCAAATTCCACATTAAACCCCATACTTTTGCTATTTAATTAATGTACCACCAATTTAATTTTTCATGAAAATTTTCAAGTGTAATATCATGTATTTTTAATGGACATTTAGGTCAAAAGATAACTCGGGGTGTCAAATGACCACAATGCCCCTGTTCGGGGTGCATTCCCGACTTTTCGGTAACACTGAGTTTTGTCCATTTTTCGATTTCTCACTTTTCTTTGTACTAATTAATTAATTAATTTTTCTTTGATATTTCTAATGATATTTATACTTCAATAGACATTCATTTAAGTCCTAAAAATATTTTTCAGGGTTCCCCGCGGTCCAGGGCTAGTTAACGGTCTACGCCGCGACTTTCCGGTGCGGTTACCCATCGCTAGTGTTCTCGACTCGTTTTACTTGGTTACATTTCATTACTATTATTTTTCCTTTGTTTTTCTTGTATTTTCTTTTCTTGTATTTCATTATTTTATGTCTCCTCATCAATATCTAAGTGTAGTTCTAGGCATCCTAGCTGTCCGGACAATACTGGTCACCGGAATAGTAGAACGCACTACCGAACTTAGGGGTGTTACAATTCTCCCCCCCTTAAAATAAATTTTTTCCACAAAATTTTATCCAATAGCCATCTTACAATAGTCATACCTTTATTTTCTTCTTTCTATATGATCTTATAA
Organism: Hevea brasiliensis; assembly: GCF_030052815.1. Taxonomy (NCBI): domain Eukaryota; kingdom Viridiplantae; phylum Streptophyta; class Magnoliopsida; order Malpighiales; family Euphorbiaceae; genus Hevea; species Hevea brasiliensis. Next base: position 43,911,255 of record NC_079501.1, read on the forward strand.
TCTTCTTTCCTCGAATTTGTATAAGACTTTTAACAATCTAATACAACATTTAATTTGTTTGTATAACACCAATGTTCTCTTACTGTTGTGCTGTCTAATATTTCGGTTCATGTTCCTTCTTGAATGACCCTTGAGGTCATGTTAGAATGTTTTATCTAGTCATTGGTCCTCTGACCATTCTAGTCAATAGTCTTCCTCACATTCGTAACATTTCTTTGTTATATCTAAACCAACTGTTCAAATTTCTACTTCCACAACTCTTTTTATCTATTAATATTTTATAACTTACTTCCTTTTGTACTAAACTATAACCTTCCGATTTTCTAACTTTTGAGTTTTAAATCCCTAAGTAAGATTTTCAAACTTATTTCCAACAATAAAATTCTGTCCTGGCATAACTATACCAAAACATATGCCATTGGCAACTATTTTCATCTTAGTGTACTATCGAGTAGTACATAGCTCTACACAATAATCTCAAGTCAATACTGTAATCTGTAGCTTACAGTATAAACATCAAGAACATTGCATAGTTACTACGATACATCCCAATAGATCAAACTTTCCTATCTTTTATCCTTTTCAAATTCACTAATATCAAAAACTTATTCTGATTACAATATCCACTGACAATTAATAACTGTAACATCTTTGCCCTCATCTAGAGCAAGTCTATTACCACAACTTACTTTTACGTCCTATTGGCTTATATTAAGTAGGCTTGCCATTTAGCTTTATAATTTATGGTGTGTTAGAAAATACTTTTTGCCGATAAACTCTTTCAAAACTAATTTCACTTATTATCATAATCCTTATCTTAAAGGACTAATCACTAATGCATCAAAATTTATTCCCCTGTAAAGGAATAACAACGAAACATATAGTTCTAACACTAATATAAAAGTATGCAGACCCCCGGTCAAACAATAAATAAACGAAGAGTGCCATCCTTCTTCTTAACAAACAATACTGGCACTCCCCATGGTGACACACTAGGGCGGATGAAGCCCTTTTCAAGTAGTTCTTGCACCTGTATCTTCAACTCCTTCAACTCTACTGGTGCCATTCTATATGGTGTTATGGAGATTGGATCCACACCAGGCATAACATTAATTTCAAACTGTACCTCTCTTTCTGGAGGTAATCCTTGCAATTCATCAGGAAACACATCTGGAAATTCATATACTGTAGGGATGTCCCTCAATGCTGGACTCCCCACTTGGGTGTCTACCACATGTGCCAAGTATGCTTTACACCCCTTTCTGATCATTTTTCTGGCTAGTGCAGCCGAAAAGATGTTTGATGACAATATCTGCCTCTCCCCATGTATTACCACATCACTATACTGAGGGAGACCAAAAGTGACTGTCTTCAATCTACAGTCAATTATGACGTGATGCCTGGTTAACCAATCCATGCCTAAGATGATATCATAATCTCTGAAGGGCATTTCAATGAGATCAGATAGAAAAGTGTGTCCTTGGATTACCAAAGGACAATCCCTATACAATCTATTAACCCTGACCTCTTTTCCATACAGACTGGTTATTAGCACCTCAAAGTTCATTTTTTTGTATATGGAATAGCAATGCAATCAATGATGCTAGCACTCACATAAGAATGGGTAGAACTCAAATCAAATAACACAAACACATCTTGATTAAAAGTTGAGAAGGTACCAGCCACAACATCAGATGTCTCAGCTTCTTCTCTCTGCTCATTGCGTAGACTCTGACTGGAGCACTGTCTTGCTCTGATTGTTTCACTGTGCCTTGGCTACCTGCTGGGTTACCTCTACCCCTGCCTCTACCTCTGCTGGGTGGTTGTGAACCTCTGGTGACAGGGCTCTGAACTAACCCTTCAGCAGTAGTAGGAGGTGGTCCAACTCTAAGGGCACTGATGCAGTCCTTGGCAAAGTGTCCTATGCCTCCATAGTTATAACAGGCTCCTATGGCCTTGTAGTATACCCCACCATGATTTTTACCAGAAGTTTCACATTGGTAGGGAGGGTCGGAACTTCTAGTTGTTCGACGAATGGACCTTGGTGGTCTCTGCCTTGATGATCCACCTCTGTTATATCCCTGAGCTCGGGGCTCCTCAAATTCTTTTCTCTTCCTCAAATTACTGCTTGAGCTCTGACCCATAGGTTTCTCCTTCTTCTCTATTTCATGTTGCCCTTGTGGGGGTTGTGTCTGTACTTGGGCTTGGACTGACAGATTATCAGCCATTTATTGAAAGAAAGTGGCCATTTGCTGGGCCATTTATGCAGTAATTTGTACCGGTAAAACTGGTACAGTTGGGCCTTCGACATTTTGTGGAACTGGGGCCTCAACTTGTACCTCAGCCTCTATCGATTGATCGACTGAACGATCAACATCTTCCATAGTCAATTCAAGGATCTTAGACCTCCTGAACAGATAGCACAAGGAGATTTCCTCCTGTTAGTGCATATTTATAATGTAATGTATTGTATGTATCAAATAATGACATTGAGCAGTTGTACTATGAAGAAAGAATATTCAAATTACAGGTGAAAACAGAATTTAAAAACTAGCTCTGATGCCACTAAAACATGTCACACCCTACCCTTCTGTAAGGCATAACATGATCCCGTAGTATACCTAATGAATTATCAACTTCTTCTACTGATAACCCATTAAATACAATACAAGGGATTTTAAAACTTTTCTTACTTCTTTTTACAGTGGTGAGCGCTATTTACAAGTGTTAATTTTTTTTTTTTTTGAATTGAAGTAAAATAGCTAACACATTTGGATTATTGGTAATTTCTGTAAAAATTTTGGCAAAGTGCCATCTGTATTTTGGAATAAAACAGTTCTTCAAAAACCTATAAAAAGCACTTCAAATATATTTCTCAATCTCAAACTCCAACATTTAATCAACTCAATATGTTTCTCAACTCAAATCCACAGTAATTTTTCAGTATTTTCAAAGGCTGAGATAAGAAATATATCACAAATTTTACAAGCCAAAATAATTTACAACTTATTTTACAACTTCAATGTACAATTATAAATTTACAACTGCTCAAAACCAAGAACACTATATACATACAGTGAACATACATTAAAATACAAAATGCAAAATATGGTATACTCAATATACCCGATGATCTCTCACTAAAGCACTAGCAGCCTAGTCTACTGCCCTATCAGTCTGTCTACCTGCGACAGCAATGAAAGCTATCGCTGAGTAAAATTTACTCAGTGGTGCACAATAACAATTTGAAAGGCGATATATAAATCTTTTATTGTTAATTCACAAATCAAATAATTCACAATTCCATTTCACAATTCACAAAGTTCATATAACACAAATTTGATCAAACTATTGAATAACACAGTTTTGCCAATTAATAACACAATTTGATCAAATAACTAAATAACACAGTTTTTCCAATCAATAACACAATTTGATCAAATAATTGAATAATACGGTTTTGCCAATCAATAACACAATTTTATCAAATAACTGAATAACACAGTTTTGCCAATCAATAACACCATTTGATCAAATAACTGAATAACACAGTTTTGCCAAACAATAACTCAATTTTATCAAATAACTGAAAAACACAATTTTGCCAATCAATAACACCATTTGATCAAATAACTGAATAATACAGTTTTGCCAATCAATAACACAATTTTATCAAATAACTGAATAACACAGTTTTGCTAATCAATAACACCATTTGATCAAATAACTGAATAACATAGTTTTGCCAATCAATAACACCATTTGATCAAATAACTGAGTAATACAGTTTTGCAAATCAATAACACAATTTGATCAAATAACTGAATAACACCATTTGATCAAATAACTGAAGAATACAGTGTTGCTAATCAATATCACAATTTGATCAAATAACAGAAGAATACAGTGTTGCCAATTAATAACACAATTTAGGCCATGACACAATTTTTCCACACATGCCGTGTTGTACGCCACGACAAGGCACACTCACCCCAATAATCGAAATCAATGAGGGAGGAAGCTAGCTAATGAGTACTCATCCACACTCACCTCAGACTGACAAGTCAAAGAGGGAGGAACATAATCACACTCACCCCAGACTGATAAGTCAAAGAGGGAGGAATATAATCACACTCTCCCTATAAATGGAGGAGGAACATAGTAACAGTTTCATGTCAAGTGTGAATCAAAACAATTCCAAATCACAATATTTAAATATTTTATACAAATCACAAATCATATTTCAACTCAAAATTTCCATTTGCAAAGTAGGCAACACAATAATTCTCAAATAAAATTCCCAAAACCAAAACAATAAAAAATTATTCATAACTCATTTCTCCAAATAAATTTGCTAGTAAAAGCAGTGAATATAAAAGTATTGTGCACGGACACAATTTAAAACTATAATGTTCAATTAAATTTTTAAGTAGAAAATGAGAAGTCAAAATTATCGTGCACAAACACAATTTAAAACAATAACATACAAATAATCATAATTTATTTCAATTGAAAAATTCGAAAGAAATAACTATTGTGCACAAACACAATTTAAAACAATAATATACAAATAATCATAATTTATTTCAATTGAAAAATTCAAAAGAAATAACTATTGTGCAAAAACACAATTTAAAACAATAACATACAAATAATCATAATTTATTTCAATTGAAAAATTCAAAAAAAATAACTATTGTGCACAAACCTCTGATAACTATCTCTTGCCTCTGACTTAGTGTTTCCTTCCCTTTCCCTGAGTCTTTGCTAACTGAGAAACACAATTTGAAGTGTTTCAGTACTCATTTAAACTGTCTCTAAGAATAAGGTTCAATAATTAATTTATTGAATTCTATTATTTCCTTAGTCAACCTAAGATGTCGACCCTCGATGCAGTCTAGGTGAATTAGGTTTTGTAACATCCTCCCTATACGTGTTATGTACGTTCTATTGCTCCAGTAGTCAAATAACAGTCCAGGCAAGTCAGGATGTCTAGAACTACACTTCGGTGATAGTGAACAGACATATAATGATGAAATAAATAAAAAGAAAATACAAGAAAAATCAAACAAAAATGAAAGAGAGAAAATGATGCTAAATTAAACGAGCCGGCACAGCAGCGATGGGTGACTGCACTGGGAAGGCCGTATTCGACCCCAGGACCGCGGGGAACCCTCTGAATTTAATTTTGAGACATAAATAAAGGTTTATTGAAATGTAATTGACACTAGAAATATCAAAGAAAAATTAATAGATTAGTACAAAGAAAAATGAAAAATCGAGAAACAGACAAAAATCGGTGTTACCGAAAAATCAGGAATATAACCCGAAGTTGGGTATTTTGGTCATTTGACACATAGTTTTGCCTTTTGACCTCAATCTCCATTAAAAATAAATGATATTACACTTAGAAAATATCATGAAAAATTAAATTGTGATATATTATAAGAATAGTGAAAGAAATGGGGGATAAAATCCAATTTATGAAACTTTGAATAATTAACATTAAAATCCAAGTTAGTGCTCCACTAACTTGGATATTGGGACCCTTATCACAGCCTTGGGACAACAGATAGCACTCACCATCATCTTCTTCATCATCCCATTTTACTTTGCCGAAATGAATTCCACCATGGAAATCACCATGGCCACCCCACATGCAACCTCCATGGGTGCATGATCAAGCCATCCTTTCCACTTCTTTCCTTCATTAAAGCTTGCCTACCCACCTTGGGGAAGATATTGGCAACAAGAAAATCAAGATTTGGTGAAGTTTTGATAAGCTTCAAAAGTGGCAAGTGTCCAAAACCTCTCCCTTGCTTTAGTAAACCTTGTGTTTAGGTTCAGGTGAGTATTTTGGTGAAGAGAAATGAAAGAAATAGTGAGAAATGGACTTGTCCATTTTTGGCAGCCATGAACCTTTGTTGAGCTTGAGTTATTTTTACTTCTAATGAATGGAAATGAAGGTGGATTAATTTAAATGAAAGTTGTAGTAAGTTTGTATCTAAGTATATGCATGTAGTGTTTGAATTAAGGGTGTGAAATGAAACTTTGATGCCTTGAGCAAACTACCATATTTGGCAGCCCCTAATAGCATGAATTTGTGCGTGAACATGTAGTTATTAATGAAATATGCTAAGGCTAAATTGTGGGCAGCAAGTGTAAGTGATATTGAAGTATGATTATGTTGAAGTGTATGTGTAATATTGACATTGAGATGTGTTAAATTTTGGTGGAAGTGAATGTTGAATTAATGGTGAATTGTGTGCATTGAGCACTTGAATATTCTGTCCAAAATTGTTGCTGGAATTGTGTACAATATATATATGGAAGTGTTATTGATTGAATATTGAGGAAATGAGGAGGAGAAGGAATATCAAATTGGAAGTGTATGTGCTTTGTGCAGGTTGTGTGTGAAGGCAGTACATAAATTAGGCCATAAGTGCCAAACTATGAACTCAATTGGTATGAGGCCAATAGGGGGTGAAACTAGACACCAAATAGGCCAACTTTCATGTAGAAATGTTGCCAAAATTCTGCCGAGAAACTGACCTTAAAAATGACCAAATCCGGATTAGCAACCTTGCAACCCAGATTTTTCACCATATAAATAGTAGTCCTTTGGATGACCATAACTCACTCAAAACAGGTCCAATTGACCTGAAATTTTTACCATGGTTAGTTTAGACATAGATCTACAATTGTTATGAAGACACAAAAGCCCAGAGATGGCCAGAACCAAGTCAAATGGCTTGCACAAGTTCGGGTACAAAAACTGCCGAACCAAAACTTATCTAAAATTGACCAAATTTTGCACTAAAGGTGCAATCTGTCCAGCTTTAGTAAATTGACCATATCTTGGTCTATACAACTCAGAATGATCTGAAATTTTGCCCTGCGTGCAATAAGACATAGAGCTACAATTTTTCTTCTTTGACCAGAAGCTAAAAACCAAGGGAAATAGTACTTTAAGCTAGACTAATCTAGCACACAAAAATTGAGAATTTGACATTTTGCATACAATGATGCTTGAAGCATTTTGGCAATGAATGCCAACTCGTAAAAATGGTAAATTGCACTCTATTGGCACCATATTGAGATATAAATTGTGACATATTGATGCTAGAAACAACTTATCCATATTACCTAAAAAGGTCAACATATGCATTGACTTGTGAATTATATAATAGTTAGTAAGCTCAAAAAAAAAAAAAATTGAAGAATTAAACACTTAATTTATAATGTGCCCTAGTTTGCCTAGTTGACTAGTATGGATAGGTTGGCATGCCAATAGGATTCTGACAGTTGTTCTGTAAATGGCTTTATGCCATACTGTGTTTTTACGGCTTATTATGCCGCACTGTAACTTTAATAGCCTACGGCTATACATATTGTGTATTTATTCTTGGCTTATCGCCAGATTAACTATATGGCTTCTTAGCCACACTATTTGTACACCAGGAGACACTTTGTGACCGATGGTGTGACGGCCCGAGGTACTAGGTACCCAGTGCCAGTATATCCGTTTATCCAATCTGGTCAGTATATAGGCTACATGGGCAGTAATTCAAGTACTATTAAATTCAAATACATAAATCCAATCTACTGACATACAACACCACCAAAAATTTGTAAACACTTTATTTACTTTATTTTAGTGTATATTTCTTTATATTTGGCGCCACTAAGCAAAATTGCTTAGCGCGTTGCTTTTGTAACGCGTAGGTATTGTAGACACAACTGGGGAGCCCAGCAGACCTACGACCGGGTGAGACATCGATTCGCACAGAGTCCGAGTCATCCAGACCGCATTGCATACATGGTAGGACTTAGGATATCTTGTATTTTGTACTTTTGTTGTATATTTGAAATTCAGCCCTGTATTTTATAATGTTATGAATGCTCTAAAGTTTGTAATATTTTGTACATATTAAATGACATGGAGATTTTCTATATATATTTAAATTATTATGGAACTATTTAATGACTGTAAAAGTCTATTGACTTTACTGAGAAATAGAGACTGTGAAATGTTTGAGATTTTGATATCATCATATTAAACTGTTTTCAACAGGTTTGGAAGGACAGTTTGTTCTAAATATAGACGGCACCTTACCAAATTTTTATTACCAATATTGAAACACTGATTTTATCAAAGTATGACAATAGTATCAGCATGATATGAATATTACATAAAAGGCTTCTTAAAATCAAATTGAGTTCAAGAAATGAAATAATCACAGACACGGTGTTCCGGCACACCGTGTAGCACGCCTTGCTCGGCTATACTGTAGACGGGTGAGGGGTGTTACATTTAGTGGTATCAGAGCACGGTTTAGGCATTTCTGGACCTAGATAGATTGCACATCATGCATTGCGTTGTAAGTGTTAAGATGACTCTAATGCAGATCTTTTGATTTGTTTTGTTATTTTGATCAGAATATGGACTCCACATCGCTGAGAGCGGTCGATGAGGAAGTGGAGTGTCATGCTCCATCTATGACTGAACCAGGAGAAAGGAGGGAACCCGCTCCACCAGTAGCAGATGCAACAACCAAATTTTAGCAAATGACTCAGTTCTTTAGACAGATGGCAGGAGTTATGCCACCACCACTACCTCCACATAAAAAATCTCATGTGGAGAAACTCAGGAAGTTCAGAGCAGTGGATTTTTTGGGCAAAAAGGAAGATGATTCTATCACAAATTAAAACCGGTTGGACAGAATCGAAGAGTCTTGAAACAACTTCATTGTACTCAGAGCAGACTTGGAAGTCTTTGTATCACTACTGCAGGATGATGCATACCAGTGGTGGGATACAGTAATTAGTGAGGTGCCACCAGAACAGATAACTTGGGATTTCTTTCTCACTGAGTTAAGAAAGAAGTATGTGGGCAGTGTATACTTGGAAGAGAAGAGAAGGGAGTTTATTACCCTACGCCAGAGACAGCTGACAGTGGCTGAATATGAAAGAGAATTTGTCAGACTGAGCCACTATGGGCGGGAAATAGTCCCTAATGAGGCAGAGAGATTCAAGAGATTTGAGGAAGGACTCAATGATAACATTAAAGTAATGATTACAGCCTTGGGGATTACAGAGTTTTCCAAGTTAGTGGAAGCTGCACTGAAGGTTGAAAAAGCTAGAATGAATGAGCATAACAGAAGGGACAGATAGTAGAAAAGAGGTCAGGGTCAGACCGGTACATCTTCTGCCCCTAGTAAGAAATTCAGAGGTTCGCCTACTCAGAGTTTTAGTAGAGCACCAAGTCAGGGTCAGTCACAAAGGCCCAAATCTTAGTTTGCACCAATGAGAGGCCAGTCCACCCCTTCAATGGCTAGCTCTCCAGGAACAGGGTACAGGGGACCAGCCCCAACAGTATCTGTTGCTTGCCCACATTGCCAAAAATGGCATAAGGGTGAATGTTGGAGGATGATAGGTGCTTGTTTATGGTGTGGATCTACAGGCCACCTAGTCCAAGATTGTCCACGCAGAACTGTTACATCCACTCCGGTATCAACTGCTAGGCCTGCCCCTCCAGCTCTAAGGGGTAGAAGGCCAGGTAAGGTTGAGGCAGCCGGTACTTCACAGAAACCTGTGTTAGAGTCTGTGGAGAGAGTAGAAGGCAGAAAACCAGCCAAAGCCTATGCTGCAAGGGCACAGGAGGAACAGGATGCTCCAGATGTTATCAAGGGTACATTCCTCCTTTATAATACTTCTGTGCATGCATTAGTGGATTCTGGATCTACTCATTCATATATTTGTATCAAGCTGCCCATAGAAAAGGGAATACCAGTGGAGGAAAGTGACCAAGACATCCTGGTCACAAATCCGCTAGGCCACAGTGTGGTAGTAAACAAGGTGTATAAGGGCTATCCATTGAAGATTCAAGGGAAAGAGTTCTCAACAGACTTAATCGAATTGCCTTTCCATGAGTTTGATGTGATTTTGGGAATGGACTGGTTATCCCATCATCAGGCAATAGTAGATTGTAAATTGAAGAGAATCTCTCCAAAATCACGAGAAGGAAGAAATAATAGTAGTGGGTGAAAGGACAGATTTCTTGTCCAATGTCATCTCAGATACAGTTGCAAGAAGATGGCTGAGAAAAGGGTGTGAAGCCTATCTGGCACACGTGGTTGACACTAGGCAGGGTAAACTTGACTTGTCTGACATACCCACAGTAAGGGATTTCTCTGAGGTATTTCCTGAGGAATTGCCTAGTTTGCCACCAGAAAGGGAAGTTGAATTTGCTATTGAGATTATGCCGGGTACAGCTCCAATTTCAATTGCTCCGTATAGGATGGCACCTGCTGAATTGAAAGAGTTAAAAATCCAGCTGCAAGAATTACTAGACAAGGAGTTCATACACCCCAGTGTGTCACCTTGGGGAGCTCCGGTACTATTTGTAAAGAAGAAAGATGGGACACTGAGGTTATGTGTTAACTACTGGCAGTTAAACAGAGTAACAGTGAAGAACAAGTATCCATTGCCTAGAATTGACGATCTGTTTGATCAGTTGAAGGGAGCCGGTGTGTTTTCTAAGATTGATCTCATATCAGGGTATCATCAACTAAGGGTTAAGGATGCAGATGTGCCTAAGACTGCATTTAGAACCCGGTATGGGCATTATGAATTCCTGGTGATGCCATTTGGGTTGACAAACGCTCCAGCAGCATTCATGGACCTTATGAACCGTATCTTCCATCCATACTTATTTCAGTTCATAGTGGTCTTCATTGATGACATCTTGGCGTATTCCAAGGATAAAGCAGAACATGATGAGCATTTGAGAATTGTTCTACAGACTCGAAAAGAGAAGAAATTGTATGCTAAATTGTCCAAGTGTGAGTTCTGGTTGAATGAGATTGCATTCCTTGAACATGTAGTATCAGCTGAAGGGATTAGAGTGGATCCCAAGAAGATTGAAGCAGTGATGGAATGGAAGCCTCCCAGAAATACAACTGAGATCAGAAGTTTATTGGGGTTAGCTGGATATTATAGAAGATTTGTAAAGGGATTTTCCCTGATAGCTGCTCCAATGATCAAATTACTACACAAGAATATGAAATTTGACTGGAATGACAAGTGTCAAGCCTGTTTTTAGAGGCTGAAGGCTATGTTGACAGAGGCACTAGTATTAACACAGCCAATGTCTGGAAAAGACATTGTAGTCTACAATGATGCCTCACACAATGGGTTAGGGTGTGTACTCATGTAAGAAGGGAAAGTGGTCGCATATGCTTCCTGGCAGTTAAGACCACATGAAAAGAATTACCCTACTCATGATTTAGAGTTAGCAGCAATTATCTTCACATTGAAGATATGGAGGAATTACTTGTATGGAGAAAAATGCTACATATACACAGACCATAAGAGTCTGAAGTATCTGCCAACCCAGAAGGAACTTAATTTGAGACAGAGGCGATGGATTGAATTCCTAAAAGATTATGATTGTGTAATTGACTACCACCCTGGGAAGGCAAATGTAGTCGTTGATGCTTTAAGCAGAAAATCTATTGTAGCATTAAGATCTCTGAATGCCTAACTATCCTTAACTAATGATGGAGTTATTTTGGCTGAGTTGCAAGCGAAGTCGAATCTGTTACAACAGATACAGGATGGGCAGAAGACAGATGGGAAATTAATGGCTGTTATGGGCAAAATCACTGAGGGGAAGAAAACTGAATATAAAGTGAAAGAAAATGGGTGCCTGTCCTATAAAGAAAGAGTGTGTGTTCCAGATGATAAAGAATTGAAAACCAGTATTTTGAAAGAAGCACATAACAGTGTGTATGCTATGCACCCAGGAAGCACAAAAATGTACCATGACTCAAACTCCGACATCGTGGCTGTGTATGAAGAAGGACATAGTTGACTATGCAACTAGATGCTTGACATGTCAGCAAGTCAAAGCAGAACATCAAGTTCCATCAGGTTTGTTATAACCCATAAACATACCTGAATGGAAATGGGACCGAGTCACTATGGACTTTGTCATTGGTCTACCTCTCACTCAGAAGAAGCATGATGCAGTATGGGTGATTGTGGATAGGTAAACCAAATCAGCACATTTTCTGCCAGTTAGAACTGACTACTCAATGGAAAAGCTAGCAGAATTGTACATCAGTGAGATAGTTAGACTACATGGAAGTCCACTTTCCATTATATCTGATAGAGACCCGAGGTTTACATCTAGATTTTGGAAGAAATTACAAGAATCCTTAGGCACACAACTCCATTTCAGTACGGCTTTTCATCCTCAGACGGATGGACAGTTGGAAAGAATAATCCAGGTAAATTTTGAAACTCATTGAGTTATTGTAAACAATAATTAAACTGATAATGATAATAATAACTGAATATATGTGATAGGTCCTCGAGGATATGCTGAGAAGTTGTGTTATTGAGTTTGAAGGAAGTTGGGACAGATACCTTCCACTAGCAGAATTTGCATATAATAATAGCTATCAAGCTAGCATACAAATGGCACCCTATGAAGCACCGTATGGGAGAAAATGCAGAACACCTGTATGTTGGACTGAATTGGGTGAAGATAAGCTAGTGGGGCTAGACTTGATAAAACAGACAGAGGAAAAGGTGAAACTAATAAAGGCAAATTTGAAAGTTGCCTCAGACCGACAGAAATCTTATGCTGACTTGAAAAGAAAGGACATTGAATATGAAGTTGGCGAGAAAGTATTTCTCAGAGTATCACCGTGGAAGAAAGTGTTGAGATTTGGGAAAAAGGGAAAATTAAGCCCTAGGTTTATTGGCCCATATGAAGTTATTGAACGTGTGGGACCAGTAGCCTACAGATTAGTCTTACCACCTGAGCTGGACAAGATACATAATGTGTTCCATGTCTCGATGCTCAGAAGATACAGATCAGATCCTTCACATGTCATCTCAGCAGAAGAAATTATAGTACAACCTGACCTGACATATGAAGAAGAACCAATTAAAATCTTGGCACGAGAGGTAAAAGAGCTCAGAAACAAGACAATTCCACTAGTGAAAATCCTATGGAGACACCACAACACGGAAGAGGCAACATGGGAGAGCGAGGAGACAATGAGACAACAGTTCCCTCAGCTCTTCACATCAGGTAAATTTCAAGGACGAAATTTTTATTTAGAGGGGAAGAGTTGTAACATCCTCCCTATACGTGTTCTGTACGTTCTATTGCTCCAGTAGTCAAATAACAGTCTAGGCAAGTCAGGATGTCTAGAACTACACTTCGGTGATAGTAAACAGACATATGATGATGAAATAAATAAAAAGAAAATACAAGAAAAATCAAACAAAAATGAAAGAGAGAAAATGATGCTAAGTTAAACGAGCCAAAGATCAAAATGATGGGTGATCAGACTGAAGGCCATTGCCGACCCCAAGACCGCGGCGAACCCTCTGAATTTAATTTTGAGACATAAATAAAGGTTTATTGAAATGTAATTGACACTAGAAATATCAAAGAAAAATTAATAGATTAGTACAAAGAAAAATGAAAAATCGAGAAACAGACAAAAATCGGTGTTACCGAAAAATCGGGAATATAACCCGAAGTGGGGTATTTTGGTCATTTGACACATAGTGTTGCCTTTTGACCTCAATCTCCATTAAAACTAAATGATATTGCACTTATAAAATATCATGAAAAATTAAATTGTGATATATTATAAGAATAGTGAAAGAAATGGGGGATAAAATCCATTTTATGAAACTTTGAATAATTAACATTAAAATCCAAGTTAGTGCTCCACTAACTTGGATATTGGGACCCTTATCACAGCCTTGGGACAGCAGATAGTACTCATCATCATCTTCATCATCATCCCATTTTACTTTGCCGAAATGAATTCCACCATGGAAATCACCATGGCCACCCCACATGCAACCTCCATGGGTGCATGACCAAGCCATCCTTTCCACTTCTTTCCTTCATTAAAGCTTGCCTACTCACCTTGGGGAAGATATTGGCAACAAGAAAAGCAAGATTTGGTGAAGTTTTGATAAGCTTCAAAAGTGGTAAGTGTCCAAAACCTCTCCCTTGCTTTAGTAAACCTTGTGTTTAGGTTGAGGTGAGTATTTTGGTGAAGAGAAATGAAAGAAATAGTGAGAAATGGACTTGTCCATTTTTGGCAGCCATGAACCTTTGTTGAGCTTGAGTTATTTTTACTTCTAATGAATGGAAATGAAGGTTAATTAATTTAAATGAAAGTTGTAGTAAGTTTGTATCTAAGTATATGCATGTAGTGTTTGAATTAAGGGTGTGAAATGGAACTTTGATGCCTTGAGCAAACTGCCATATTTGGCAGCCCCTAATAGCATGAATTTGTGTGTGAACATGTAGTTATTAATGAAATATGCTAAGGTTAAATTGTGGGCAGCAAGTGTAATTGATATTGAAGTATGATTATGTTGAAGTGTATGTGTAATATTGACATTGAGATGTGTTAAATTTTGGTGGAAGTGAATGTTGAATTAATGGTGAATCGTGTGCATTGAGCACTTGAATATTCTACCCAAAATTGTTGCTGGAATTGTGTACAATATATATATATATATATATATATGGAAGTGTTATTGATTGAATATTGAAGAAATGAGGAGGAGAAGGAATATCAAATTGGAAGTGTATGTGCTTTGTGCAGGTTGTGTGTGACGGCAGTACATAAATTAGGCCATAAGTGCCAAACTATGAACCCAATTGGTATGAGGCCAATGGGGGGTGAAACTAGACACCAAATAGGCCAACTTTCATGTAGAAATGTTGCCAAAACTCTGCCGAGAAACTGACATTAAAAATGACCAAATCCGGATTAGCAACCTTGCAACCCAAATTTTTCACCATATGAACAGTAGTCCTTCGGATGACCATAACTCACTCAAAACAGGTCCAATTGACCTGAAATTTTTACCATGGTTAGTTTAGACATAGATCTACAATTATTATGAAGACACCAAAGCCCAAAAATGGCCAGAACCAAGTCAAATGGCTTGCACAAGTTCGGGTACAAAAACTGCCGAACCAAAACTGACCTAAAATTGACTAAATTTTGCACTAAAGGTGCAATCTGTCCAGCTTTAGTAAATTGACCATATCTTGGTCTATACAACTCAGAATGACCTGAAATTTTGCCCCGCGTGCAATAAGACATAGAGCTACAATTTTGCTTCTTTGACCAGAAGCTAAAAACCAAGGGAAATAGGACTTTAAGCTAGACCAATCTAGCACACAAAAATTGAGAATTTGACATTTTGCATACAATGATGCTTGAAGCATTTTGGCAATGAATGCCAACTTGTAAAAATGGTAAATTGCACTATACTGGCAGCATATTGAGATAAAAAATGTGACATATTGATGCTAGAAACAACTTATCCATATTACCTAAAAAGGTCAACATATGCATTGACTTGTGAATTAAATAATAGTTAGTAAACTCAAAAAAAAAATTGAAGAATTAAACAATTAATTTATAATGTGCCCTAGTTTGCCTAGTTGACTAGTATAGATAGGTTGGCAAGCCAATAGGATTCTGACAGCTGTTCTGTAAATGGCTTTATGCCATACTGTGTTTTTACGACTTATTATGCCGCACTATAACTTTAATAGCCTACGGCTATACATATTGTGTATTTATTCTTGGCTTACCGCCAGATTGACTATATGGCTTCTTAGCCACACTATTTGCACACCGGGAGACACTTTGTGACCGATGGTGTGACGGCCCGAGGTACTAGGTACCCAGTGCCAGTATATCCGTTTATCCAGTCTCGTTAGTATATAGGCTACATGGGCAGTAATTCAAGTACTATTAAATTCAAATACATAAATCCAGTCTACTGACATACAGCACCACCAAAAATTCGTAAATACTTTATTTACTTTATTTTAGTGTATATTTCTTTATATTTGGCACCACTAAGCAAAATTGCTTAGCACGTTGCTTTTGTAACGCGTAGGTATTGGAGACACAGCTGGGGAGCCCAGCAGACCTACGACCGGGTGAGACATCAGATCTGCACAGGAGTCCAGAGTCATCTGCACTGCATTGCATACATGGTAGGACTTAGGATATCTTGTATTTTATACTTTTGTTGTATATTTGAAATTCAGCCCTGTATTTTGTAATGTTATGAAAGCTCTAAAGTTTGTAATATTTTGTACATATTAAATGACATGGAGATTTTCTATATATATTTAAATTATTATGGGCTGTATTATGGAACTATTTAATGACTGTAAAAGTCTATTGACTTTACTAAGAAATAGAGACTGTGAAATTTTTGAGATTTTGATATCATCATATTAAACTGTTTTCAACAGGTTTGGAAAGACAGTTTGTCCTAAATATAGATGGCACCTTGCCAAATTTTTATTACCAATCTTGAAACACTGATTTTATCAAAGTATGACAACAGTATCAGCATGATATGAATATTACATAAAAGACTTCTTAAAATCAAATTGAGTTCAAGAAATGAAAAAATAACAGACAAGGTGTTCCGGCACGCCTTGCTCGGCTATACTGTAGACGAGTGAGGGGTGTTACAGGTTTTAATGTCACCAATATGTCACATTTGTAGCCCTTTTTTGTATTGTTATATATTACCAAATTCATTTCCATGTATATTGCGTTTTATTGCAATTTATCGGATTTCGGTATACTAATTTGACCTAGCCGGATGACCTAGTTCCCTTGGTTTTCGGGTTTTGATCAAAACAACAAATTTGTTGATCTATATCTTATTGCACACGAGGCAAAATTTCAGGTCATTCTGAATTATGTAGAACAAGTTATGGTCATTTTACTATTGCTGGTCAAAATGTATAAAAATAGTCACTTTAAGTCACTTTTAGGTCAATTTTGGTTCGGCCAGTTTTTGGACCCGAATTTGTGCGAGCTATTTGACTTGCTTATGGTCATTTCTGGGCTTTGGTATCTTCATAAGACTTGTAGGTATATGTCTCAACTATTCATGGTAAAAATTTCAGGTCAATTGGACATGTTTTGAGTGAGTTATAGCTAAAATATTAACTGCTGCCCTAATGGTCAATTTTCTGGCCTTAATTGCACTAATCTGGATTTGGTCATTTTCCAAGTTACCTTACAAGTAGAATTTTGGTAAGCTTCCTTCATGAAAGTTGGCACCTTTTGTGCCTAGTTTCACCTTCAATTGGTCTCATACCAATTGGAGTCACACACTTAAGGTTCTAAGCCAAAACACATACTGCCCTATTGCACCTTGTTCATTACTCATCAAAGGACACTTTTAACACTTACCAAGTTACACATTCATCCCATTTCAAGTTTGTACCATAACCTAAACACATTTCACAACACATTTTTGGTCACTTTGGTAGCTTATAACCACGCTCAATATGCACATTATAGTCTAGAATTTACCAAGTTCAAATTACACACAATTTAACTACATAACCAAGCTCATTCACATGTCCAAACTCAAACCTTTATACCCATGTACAAGCTGCCATAGCAAATACCATAATTCAACAATAATATTTCACAAACCAAACCATGAAACAATATTTTGGGTTCACACTTCAAGCTGCCGATTTGTACCTCACTTTGAATAAAGTTCCAAGCTTCCAAATTCAAGTATACATTCACATATACTTAGTATACATCACCTAATTTATTCCTACACATATAAACACGTAATCAACCCTTTAATCTACCATTTAGAAGCAAGAATAAACTGCCCTTAAGGAGTTTCCATGGCTGCCAAAAATAAACATCTCCCTTAAATACATCAATCTCCAAAAATCTCTCCACAATTCAAGTACCCATAACATCCTCACAAACTTTAATGAAGCAATAATCAAAATCACATACTTACCACTTTGGAAACTCTTCAAAACCTCTCCAAAACTTGGTCTTCTTGTTGCCTATCTACTGCCCAAGGGGTATGGATAACTTTTAATGAAGGAAATTGCCAAGAAACAAGCTTGGATCAAGTTTGCATGGAGCATTTAAGGTGGACCACAATGGTGGACTCCTCTTCACCATTTTCGGCTGAGTTTTGAGAGCTTGAAGAAAAATGTGTTTCTGCTGTCCAATATGAAGATTAATGGTCCACTTTAGGTATTAGTGGACCACTAAGTGGAGATTTAAGTATTGAATATTCTAAAGATTTCAAATTCCACATTAAACCCCATACTTTTGCTATTTAATTAATGTACCATCAATTTAATTTTTCATGAAATGTTTCAAGTGTACTATCATGTATTTTTAATGGACATTTAGGTCGAAAGACAACTCGGGGATGTCAAATGACCACAATGCCCCTGTTCGGGTTGCATTCCCGATTTTTCGATAACACCGAGTTTTGTCCGTTTTTCGATTTCTCACTTTTCTTTGTGCTAATTAATTAATTTTTCTTTGATATTTCTAATGATATTTATACTTCAATAGACATTTATTTAAGTCCTAAAAATATTTTCCAGGGTTCCCCGCTGTCCAGGGCTAGTCAACGGTCCACGCCGCGACTTTTCGTTGCGGTTACCCATCGCTAGTGTTCTCGACTTGTTTAACTTGGTTACATTTCATTACTATTATTTTTCCTTTGTTTTTCTTGTATTTCATTATTTTTTGTCTCCTCATCAATATCTAAGTGTAGTTCTAGGCATCCTAGCTGTCCGGACAACACTGGTCACCGGAACAGTAGAACGCACTACCGAACTTAGGGGTGTTACAATTCTCCCCCCCTTAAAATAAATTTTGTCCATGAAATTTTATCCAATAGCCATCTTACAATAGTCATACCTTTATTTTCTTCTTTCTATATGATCATATAATCTTCTTTCCTCGAATTTGTATAAGACTTTTAACAATCTAATACAACATTTAATTTGTTTGTGTAACACCAATGTTCTCTTACTATTGTGCTGTCTAATATTTCGGTTCATGTTCCTTCGTGAATGACCCTTGAGGTCATGTTAGAATGATTTATCTAGTCATTGGTCCTCTGACCATTCTAGTCAATAGTCTTCCTCACATTCGTAACATTTCTTTGTTATATCTGAACCAACTGTTCAAATTTCTACTTCCACAACTCTTTTTATCTATTAATATTTTATAACTTACTTCCTTTTGTACTAAACTATAACCTTCCGATTTTCTAACTTTTGAGTTTTAAATCCCTAAGCAGGATTTTCAAACTTATTTCCAATAATAAAATTATGTCCTGGCATAACTATACCAAAACAGATGCCATTGGCAACTATTCTCATCTTATTGTACTATCGAGTAGTACGTAGCTCTACACAATAATCTCAAGTCAATACTCTAATCTGCAGCTTACAGTATAAACATCATGAACATTGCATAGTTACTACGATACATCCCAATAGATCAAACTTTCCTATCTTTTATCCTTTTCAAATTCACTAATATCCAAAACTTATTCTGATTACAATATCCACTGACAATTAATAACTGTAACATCTTTGCCCTCATCTAGAAAAAGTCTATTAACACAACTTACTTTTACATCCTATTGCCTTATATTAAGTAGGCTTGCCATTTAGCTTTATAATTTATGGTGTGTTAGAAAATACTTTTCGCCGATAAACTCTTTCAAAACTAATTTCACTTATTATCATAATCCTTATCTTAAAGGACTAATCACTAATGCATCAAAATTTATTCCCCTATAAAGGAATAACAATGGAACATATAGTTCTAACACTAATATAAAAGTATGCAGACCCCCGGTCAAACAATACATAAACGAAGAGTGCCATCCTTCTTCTTAACAAACAATACTGGCGCTCCCCATGGTGACACACTAGGGCAGATGAAGCCCTTTTCAAGTAGTTCTTGCAACTGTATCTTCAACTCCTTCAACTCTGCTGGTGCTATTCTATATGGTGTTATGGAGATTGGATCCACACCAGGCATAACATTAATTTCAAACTGCACCTCTCTTTCTGGAGGTAATCCTAGCAATTCATCAGCAAACACATCTGAAAATTCATATACTGTAGGGATGTCCCTCAATGCTGGACTCCCCACTTGGGTGTCTACCACATGTGCCAAGTATGCTTTACACCCCTTTCTGATCATTTTTCTGGCTAGTGCAGCCGAAATGATGTTTGATGACAATAGCTGCCTCTCCCCATGTATTACCACATCACTATACTGAGGGAGACCAAAAGTGACTGTCTTTAATCTACAGTCAATTATGACGTGATGGCTGGCTAACCAATCCATGCCCAAGATGATATCATAATCTCTAAAGGGCATTTCAATGAGATCAGATAGAAAAGTGTGTCCTTGGATCACCAAAGGACAATCCCTATACATTCTATTAACCCTGACCTCTTGTCCAAACGGACTGGTTATTAGCACCTCAAAGTTCATTTTTTTGTATATGGAACAGCAATGCAATCAATGATGCTAGCACTCACATAAGAATGGGTAGAACACGGATCAAATAACACAAACACATCTTGATTAAAAGTTGAGAAGGTACCAGCCACAACATCAGATGCCTCAGCTTCTTCTCTCTGTCTCATTGCGTAGACTATGACTGGAGCACTGTCTTGCTCTAATTGTTTCACTGTGCCTGTCACACCTTATCCCTTGTAAGGCATGACATGTTCCCGTAGCATGCCTAATGAATCACCGAACTCCACCTACCGATAACCCATTAGTTATGCTACAAAGGATTTTAAAACAAACCATAGCTTTTTATCTTATCAATTCTTTTGCGGAAAACTGTATGAGAATAGTTAAAATTCCATGCAAACATTCATTGGAAATAATGATAGACTAAATATTGCAAAAGTTACATTTTCATAAGTTTCAAAGTAAAATACAAAATAATTACAAACTCAAAATGTGATAGCAATGCAAGGTTTTTAAATACAAACTACTCAACGTCCGTACATCCATGCATATAGGTACAAAATACATCAAAAGGAAATTACAGGGGTATGACTACAATATATACCCATAAACAATACCAAAATGCTGCTTCCAAGTCTCTCACTCGGCAGCCTTCTCCTTTCCCTTACCTGCGACAGCATAAAGAAGCTATCGCTGAGTATATCACTCAGTGGTGCACAACTAATAACTTTAGAACTTAAAGTAAAACATAATTTGTCAAAGCATAATAAATCACATTTTTCTTTAGCATGAAAACTTCACAATAGTTCTAAGTTCATAAGAGCCATTTATTGGAATAACATTTCAAATGAGAAATCACACTTCATAAATCACAATTCACAAAGCATTAGTGTTGCCAACATCAACACATAGTTCAGGCCATGACACAAAATTTCATGATCAGTGCCGTGTTGTACACCACGACAAAGCAATCTCAACCTCACTAACCGTTATTAATGAGGGAAGGGCTAGCTAGCTAATGAGTACTCATATAGTCTTACCCCACTAACCGTTATTAATGGAAGACATAATCAATATCAATTACCAACCCCAAGTAGCTGTTACTACTGAGGAGTTTCAAAAGGGACTGTCATGCTAACTGTGGTTTCAAAACAGTTTCCAAAAATTTTCCATTCAATAATCACATTTATAAGCCAATAAATACATTTAAATTCATCATAATATCCAAATAAAGGTAGCAACACCTAAATTTCTTAAATGCAAGAGAAAAACCATATTTCAGTCAAAGTAAACTTGTTCAAAGCAAACTCATTCAATTTAACACATTCCAAGCAATTTACAAATTTAAAAACGAAGAAAATGTTAGTTGTGCACAAACCTTCAATGCTCTCCTTTATTGTTACCTACTTCTCCTTATTCGTTCCAACTTCTTTTTCTACTGAAAATACACAAATAGAATACCTCAATACCAATCTCAATTGCTGCCAAGAACTCATTATATGCATGTCTAATGCATCCCAAGTTAGCTTTGAAAATTTTAGAATATTTTGGTTTTGGGACAGCTTGGTGCCCCAATCTTTGAACCCAATTTTTACCTAGTTTTGATCATAATTTGGTGAGGTGTTCTTCATGAAAATTGTTCATTTAGGTCTTAACTTTATTTTCCTTTTTGAATCGCCTAATTCGGAGCTGTGTAGCTCAAGTTATATCCAAAACACCAATACTGTTCACGTCACTATTCATGCTGCAGATTTTGTTCTGGCAGATTTATCGATCCAACTTCGTTCAGCAATTTGACCAAGTTAAGTCCATAATTTGATCTAATGTTCTCCATATGAAATATTCTGCTATGTCTTAGGTTTCCATCGGTTTAAGAATCGCCTAAATCAGAGTTTTCTAGAGAGAGTTATAGCCTTGCAAAGTTTACTGTTCATTTAGCAATTCTGCAGTTTTGCAGATTCAGTAACTCAACTTTGCTCAATAATTTGATTGGGTTAATAGCATAATTTGGGTTTGTGTTCTTCATAAAAGCTTTAGGTATATATCTCATCTAACTAGTGGTAAAATTTCAGATCATTTTGACCTGCCTAGCTCGAGTTATGACCCAAACACGATTACTGTTCATGTGTACTGTTCATACTGTAATTTTTCAAGTTTAGTCAGTTTGTTCACTAGGTTTTGGTCACTTTTAGGCATGCTTCCTAAATGAAAATTGTGTCATTTAGTGCCTCTTTTCAGTCTCAATTGGTCCCATACCAATTGGACTTGTAAAATTTCATTTTTGATCCCTCAAAGTTGATTTTTGATCATGCTTCATACCCAATCCGAATTTGGCTTTGATTTAAACACTTCTCACACACTTAATTAGGTCACAAATGGCCATTTCTTTCCTTAAACTATGTCAAAGACATCATTTAGCACTTCTTTACATTTTTGGTCTCTGAACCCTAATGTTCAAAATCCTAATTTTTCTCCCATTTGGCCAAAACCCTAGTTTAGGTTCCATATATGTTTTCTTTCATTTTCTTATGAAATTTCATCATAAATTAACTTCATTCAAAGCTTATACAACTAATCTAAAATGAAAAGAAAATTACCTCTTGTTGATTTCTTTCCAACTTCACTTTTCTTCCAATTCTTATTCTCCTTGCTTTTAATCTCTCAATCAAAGATCTCTTTGATGTTTTCTTTTAGTGGGCTATGGAATTTATGAAGGGAATTTAAGGGAATTAAAACTTGGGAGGGGAAATCAATGAGGGGAAGAAGTGGAAGAAGAAGAGAAAGAGAGAGAGAGAGAAAGAGAGAGGAGAGGGTGGTGGCCTCTTATGAAAAAAAGAAATGAAGAAGACATTTGTCTTCTTATATATATATATATATATATTTGTCCCCAAAATTAGCTTATTAAAGTTATAAATTTTAATTGTGCCATAAGGATAATGAAACTTAAATTTTTATTCCCTTTTTCTTTTTTTTTTTTACTTAATTTTTCCTTTTAATTAAATAATTAAATTTAACTATCAAAAGCCCATAAGTCTTTCATTTTAATTTTGTCATAACGGAAATGAAAGTTTAAGTTTTCATTTCTTAAATTTTCCCTTACATATTTTTACTTGAATTTTTCTTCAATTTTTACCCCATAATTCAATTCATTAATTTCATTTAATTTAATTAACATTTTGGTCAAAAGTCAACTCTTGAGGTGAATTAATCAAAATGCCCCTCATTGGGTCATAATCCTTCTTTTTATAATACCCGATGAGTCCTTAGCTTTTTTTGTTCACTATAATTTTTATTGTATCTATCTCAATTAATTTTCTATTTATTTTTGGTCCTCAAGGTGTATTTGAATAGTATTAGTCACGGACCAAAAATGGTACTATTCATAACTCGGAGGTTCGGGGTGTTACACTGCCTTGGCTACCTGCTAGGTTACCTCTACCCCTGCCTCTACCTCTGCTGGGTGGTTGTGAACCTCTGGTGACAGGGCTCTGAACTAACCCTTCAGCAGTAGTAGGAGGTGGTCCAACTCTACGGGCACTGATGCAGTCCTTGGCAAAGTGTCCTATGCCTCTATAGTTATAACAGGCTCCTATGGCCTTGTAGTATACCCCACTATGATTTTTACCACAAGTTTCACATTGGCAGGGAGGGTCGAAACTTCTAGTTGTTCGACGAATGGACCTTAGTGGTCTCTGCCTTGATGATCCACCTCTGTTATATCCCTGAGCTCGGGGCTCCTCAAATTCTTTTCTCTTCCTCAAATTACTGCTTGAGCTCTGACCCATAGGTTTCTCCCTCTTCTTTATTTCATGTTGCCCTTGTGGGGGTTATGTCTGTACTTGGGCTTGGACTGACAGATTATCTGCCATTTATAGAAAGAAAGTGGCCATTTACTGGCCCATTTGGGCAGTAATTTGTACCGGTAAAACTGGTACAGTTGGGCCTTCGACATTTTGTGGAACTGGGGCCTCAACTTGTACCTTAGCCTCTATCGATTGATCGACTGAACGATCAACCTCTTCCATAGTCAATTCAAGGATCTTAGACCTCCTGAACATATAGCACAAGGAGATTTCCTCTCGTTAGTGCATATTTATAATGTAATGTACTGTATATATCAAATAATGACATTGAGCAGTTATACTATGAAGAAAGAATATTCAAATTACAGGTGAAAACAGAATTTAAAAACTAGCTCTGATGCCACTAAAACATGTCACACCCTACCCCTCTGTAAGGCATAACATGATCCCATAGTATACCTAATGAATTATCAACTTCGTCTACTGATAACCCATTAAATACACTACAAGGGATTTTAAAACTTTTCTTACTTCTTTTTATAGTGGTGAGCGTTAAAATTTTTTTTCTTTTTTTTTTGAACTAAAGTGAAACAGCTAACACATTTGGATTATTGGTAATTTCTGTAAAAATTTTGGCAAAGTGCTATCTG
Source organism: Hevea brasiliensis (assembly GCF_030052815.1). Classification (NCBI taxonomy): domain Eukaryota; kingdom Viridiplantae; phylum Streptophyta; class Magnoliopsida; order Malpighiales; family Euphorbiaceae; genus Hevea; species Hevea brasiliensis. The sequence goes on from NC_079501.1 coordinate 43,936,086, forward strand.
TATTTTGGAATAAAATAGTTCTTCAAAAACCTGTAAAAAGCACTTCAAATATATTTCTCAATCTCCAACTCCAACATTTAATCAACTCAATATGTTTCTCAACTCAAATGCACAGTAATTTTTCAGTATTTTCAAAGGCTGAGATAAAAGAAATATATCACAAAATTAACAAGCCAAAATAATTTACAACTTATTTTACAACTTCAATGTACAATTATAAATTTAAAACTGCTCAAAACCAAGAACACTATATACATACAATGAACATACATTAAAATACAAAATGCAAAATATGGTATACTCAATATACCCGATGATCTCTCACTAAAGCGCTAACAGCCTAGTCTACTGCCCTATCAGTCTGTCTACCTGCGACAACAATGAAAGCTATTGCTGAGTAAAATTTACTCAGTGGTGCACAATAACAATTTGAAAGGCGATATATAAATCTTTTATTGACAATTCACAAATCAAATAATTCACAATTCCATTTCACAATTCACAAAGTTCATATAACACAAATTTGATCAAACAATTGAATAACACAGTTTTGCCAATTAATAACACAATTTGATCAAATAACTGAATTACACAGTTTTGCCAATCAATAACACAATTTGATCAAATAACTAAATAACACGGTTTTGCCAATCAATAACACAATTTTATCAAATAACTAAATAACACAGTTTTGCCAATCAATAACACCATTTGATCAAATAACTGAATAACACAGTTTTGCCAATCAATAACACAATTTTATCAAATAACTGAATAACACAATTTTGCCAATCAATAACACCATTTAATCAAATAACTGAATAACATAGTTTTGCCAATCAATAACACAATTTTATCAAATAACTGAATAACACAATTTTGCCAATCAATAACACCATTTTATCAAATAACTGAATAACACAGTTTTTCCAATCAATAACACAATTTGATCAAATAACTGAATAACACAGTTTTGCCAATCAATAACACAATTTGATCAAATAACTGAATAACTCAATTTTGCCAATCAATAACACCATTTGATCAAATAACTGAATAACACAGTTTTGCCAATCAATAACACCATTTGATTAAATAACTGAAGAATACAGTGTTGCCAATCAATAACACAATTTAGGCCATGACACAATTTTTCCACACATGTCGTGTTGTACGCCACGACAAGACACACTCACCCCAATAATCAAAATCAATGAGGGAGGAAGCTAGCTAAATAATGAGTACTCATCCACACTCACCTCAGACTGACAAGTCAAAAAGGGAGGAACATAATGACACTCACCCCAGACTGATAAGTCAAAGAGGGAGGAATATAATCACACTCTCCCAATAAATGGAGGAGGAACATAGTAACAGTGTCATGCCAAGTGTGAATCAAAACAATTCCAAATTACAATATTTAAATATTTTATACAAATCGCAAATCATATTTGAACTCAAAATTTCCATTTGCAAAGTAGGCAACACAATAATTCTCAAATAAAATTCCCAAAACCAAAACAATAAAAAATTATTCATAACTCATTTCTCCAAATAAATTTACTAGTAAAAGCAGTGAATATAAAAGTATTGTGCACGGACACAATTTAAAACTATAATGTTCAATTAAATTTTTAAGTAGAAAATGAGAAGTCAAAATTATCATGCACAAACACAATTTAAAACAATAAAATACAAATAATCATAATTTATTTCAATTGAAAAATTCGAAAGAAATAACTATTGTGCACAAACACAATTTAAAACAATTACATACAAATAATCATAATTTATTTCAATTGAAAAATTCAAAAGAAATAACTATTGTGCACAAACCTCTGATAACTGTCTCTTGCCTCTGACTCAGTGTTTCCATCCCTTTCCCTGAGTCTTTGCTAACTGAGAAACACAATTTGAAGTGTTTCAGTACTCATTTAAACTGTTTCTAAGAATAAGGTTCAATAATTAATTTATCGAATTCTATTATTTCCTTAGTCAACCTAAGATGTCGACCCTCGATGCAGTCTAGGTGAATTAGGTTTTAATTTCACCAATATGTCACGTTTGTAGCCTTTTTGTATTGGTACATATTACCAAATTCATTTCCATGTATATTGCGTTTTATTGCAATTTATCGGATTTCGGTATACTAATTTGATTTAGCCGGATGACCTAGTTTCCTCGGTTTTCGGGTTTCGGTCAAAACTACAAACTTGTAGATCTATGTCTTATTGCACGCGGCGCAAAATTTCAGGTCATTCTGAGTTATGTAGACCAAGTTATGGTCATTTTACTATTGCTGGTCAAAATTTATCAAAATAGTCACTTTAGGTCACTTTTAGGTCAATTTTGGTTCGGCCAGTTTTTGGACCCGAACTTGTGCAAGCTATTTGACTTGCTTATGGTCATTTCTGGGCTTTGGTGTCTTCATAAGACTTGTAGGTATATGTCTCTCATGGTAAAACTTTCAGGTCAATTGGACCTGTTTTGAGTGAGTTATGGCCAAAATATTAGCTGCTGCCCTAATGGTCAATTTTCAGGCCTTAATTGCACTAATCCGGATTTGGTCATTTTTCAAGTTACCTTACAAGCCGAATTTTGGTAAGCTTCCTTCATGAAAGTTGGCACTTTTTGTGCCTAGTTTCACCTCCAATTGGTCTCATACCAATTGGAGTCACACACTTAAGGTTCTAAGCCAAAACACATACTACCCTATTGCACCTTGTTTGTGACACCCCTTACCCGTATACAGTATATCCGAGTAAGCAATGTCACACGGTGTACTGGCACAATCTATTTTACCTTAAATAGTTTTTATCCTAGTTTTTAATATAACTTGTGAAACATAATTTATTTAAGTCATATTGAAACTATAACTTATTTGAGTTTTCAAAAATTTTAAAGAAAATCCGGCAGAGTACCGGCTAAAAATGGAGAAAACAGTTCTTCGGAACCTGTGAAAAACACTTCCAATATTCATATTTCGTCACTCTCAAACTCCAATATCAGAATCTCAACATTTTTCAATTTCATTTCTCAATCATTCATCTCAAGTGGTAATCATGTATAAATCACAGATAAACATTCACTTTTCCATTCATCAACACAATTTTTATTATTTACATGAAAATCAAAATACATTACATAAGTTTCATTTACACAAAGGAAAATAAAAATCAATTACAAAATATCAAAATGAAGCCTAGTGTCCTAGTAATGCACTGTAGATGGTGAGGTGAAACGGACACTATGCAGAGCTGCAGGATGGACTCACCTAGTCTGCGGTCTACTGGGCTCACGATCAGTATCTCCAGAACCTACGCGTGGCAAAAGCAACGTGCTAAGCAATGATGCTTAGTGGTGCAATAATAAAATAAAAGAAAATAGCATAAAATAAATATGTATTGAATGTATATGTCTTATTTGTTTTGTATTTGTTATATTCATTTATTTCTTTAACTTTGTCCATTTTCATTCATTTGGTTGCCCAAGTGACCTATACTGGACGACTGGACTAGATAAACGGGTAAACTGGCACTGAGTATCTAGTACCTCGGGCCGTCACACCATCGGTCACATATGCATCTCCCGGTGTGCAATGAGCGGCTAACAATTGTAAATAATATTAGGCACGAGGCCAAGTCTCAACACAATATCAAAATGGCTAAAAGCCATAAAATCACAGAATGACATAATGCCACGTGCAGTACTGTTAACTGAACCCTATTGGCATGCCAAACTATCCAAACCAATCTTGTTAGGTATACTAGGGCATTTGATGCTTTAAAATTCTTCAATTTGTGAATTTTAAGTTTTTGTGTCACTATTCACTTCATTAGTCAACAAAAATGTTGACTTTTGGATAGAAAATAGGTGCATTGGTTTTAACACTCCCAATGTACCACATTTTGCATTTAAAACTTGTTGGAATTAATCACAAAATCTATTTCTAAGTTTAAATCCAAGAGAGCAGAATTTGCAGTTTTTGAACCCTAACTTTACTGTTCCATTAAGCACTGTTGTAGTGGGAATTTAAGGAAACGGTAAACATGAAAGTTGTTCCTTATTTTGTCTAGTTGAATTTCGTTTTTTGAATCACTCCATTTGGAGTTTTTTAACTCCAGATATGGTCCAAAAACCACAACTGGCCGGATTGCAAAACTGCAGAATTGACCATATCTACAGTGCAGTGAACAGTGACTGTCACTGCCTTGTTCGATAGGTTCTGGTCATAATTTGGGGTAGGTTTCTTTATGAAAGTTGTTTTTCTATATCTTATCTTGTTGCTGTAAACCTTTGAGGTCAATTGGACCATTCTACAGTGAGTTATGGCCAAATGAACAGTTACTGTTCATTTGGTCATTCTGCAGAATTTGATTGCAGGGTATCCGGATTGGGGCCAACTTTTGGTCCACTTGATTTGGTCTTTTGGGCATGGTTTCTTCAGAAAAAATTGTGCCATTATAAGTCTAGTTTCATGTCCAATTGGCCAAACACCAATTGGACCTACACAGCCAAAGATATGGCAGTCCAAACAGGCTGGACTCACAGCCTCATTGCTGCTGTCACTAGGCAGCCTACCAATTGGGTTTGTAACACTTTAGTTCACTTCAAATTATGATTAACTTGCCTCAAATGGTCACTAATTAACCATTAGAATGTTCACTAATCACTTCATAAGCCAAGTCAAATTTTCACTCCCTAAACCCTAATTTCCTTTAAGAATTTACACAAGGTACCTTAGTTTGACTCACTAACTCATTATCCACATGTATATATTCTTTAATCATGATCTTTAGTCCACTTTAAATCCATCAAAACAATCACTCTTATCCCTTCCTTAGGGCTGCCGAAATTCATGGTAAACATAAACATAAATTTCATTCATTTAAGTTACAAATTCTTACCTATTTCAAGTCTCTAACATAGAATTAATGAGTTTTAGATACATATGTGCACTAACCTCTTGTAGAGCAGAATTTTCCCAAGCTTAACTTCACTTTCTTTCCTTTTCTTGGCTGCCAAACAAATCCCCAAGAGGTATGGACAAATTTTAATGAAAGGTGTTTAGGGTTTAGTAGTGAAACAAAGAGAGAAATGAAGCTTTTTTTAAGGTGTTAATGGAGGTTTGGGCAAGCTTAGATTTCGGCTGGTTAGGGAGGAAGAGGATGGCTGCTGTTGCTTTTTAATTTTTTTGGTCTCAATTATCTCTTTTATTAGTTAGTTGAGTGTTTGTTTAATTGTGATTGGAGGGGGCTTTTAAATGACATCATAAAGATGTCATAATTTGCTTTATTTTGATTTTTCTTTTCTTTTCATCTCTACTCATTTTCAATTTAATTTTTAGTAATGTTTATTCATATTTTATGTTATAATAATTATTTACTCAACTAGACAAGTCAGCCAAAAACCACTTCTAAAGGCGAAATGACCAAAATGCCCTCCGTTTGGCTTAACGGGTCAAAATTGTCTGTACCGATTGAAAAATTTTTCTAAATATTTTCTTGGCATTTTAATGCCATAGGGACCTCAATGACCCTTCTCCGGAATCTCAAAAATTATTTTATGATTTTTCCCCCAGGTCTAGGGCTCCTAGTTGCGAGAACCGCAACTTCCCTCTGAGTTACCCATCCCTAGGGCACCGGCTCATTTAACTTGGTTGTATTTTATTTCTAAAATTTTTACTAAATTTTTCTTATTAATATTTGAGTTAATTATGGTTCCTCACTTTAGTTAAAATATTTTTCCGGACGTTCTAGCTGTCCGGACCGACACTGGTCACCGGAACAGTAGAATGTACGAAGTTGCTACAGGGAGGGTGTTACAACTCTTCCCCTTTAATTTAAATTTCGTCCTCGAAATTTACCTGATGCAAAAAGTTGAGGGAACTGTTGCCTCATCGTCTCTTCACTTTCCCAAGTTGCCTCCTCGGTGTTGTGGTGCCTCCAAAGCACTTTCACCAGTAGAATCTGTTTATTTCTCAACTCTTTTATTTCCCGAGCCAGGATCCGTAGAGGTTCTTCTTCATATGTCAAATCCGGTTGTATTTCAATTTCTTCCCTGGAGATGACATGTGAAGGTTTGAGCGGTATCTTCTTAGCATAGATACGTGGAACACATTGTGGATCTTGTCCAGCTCTGGTGGTAAAGCTAGCCTATAGGCCACTGTACCCACACATTCAATGACTTCATATGGGCCAATGAACCTAGGGCTTAACTTACCTTTTCTTCCAAACCTCAATACTTTCTTCCACGGTGACACCTTGAGGAACACTTTGTCGCCAACCGCATATTCTATTTCTTTTCTCTTCAGGTCGGCATAAGATTTCTGTCTGTCTGAGGCAACCTTCAGATTAGCTTTGATTAGTTTCACTTTCTCTTCAGTCTGTTTCACCAAGTCTGGGCCTACCAGTTTGTCTTCGCCCAATTCAGTCCAGCACACTGGAGTTCTACATTTTCTCCCATACAGTGCTTCATATGGGGCCATTTGGATACTAGCTTGGTAGCTATTGTTGTATGCAAATTCTGCCAGTGGGAGGTATCTATCCCAACTTCCCTCAAACTCAATGACACAACTCCTCAGCATATCCTCAAGGACCTGACATATATTTCATGTTATTATTATCATTTTAGTTCAATATTTGTATCAATTCCATTGGTTTCAATTGTTTACCTGGATTACTCTTTCTGATTGCCCATCCGTCTGAGGATGGAAAGCTGTGCTGAAGTGGAGTTGTGTACCCAAGGACTCATGCAACTTCTTCCAAAATCTCGATGTGAACCTTGGGTCTCGATCAGATATGATGGAAAGTGGAATTCCATGCAGTCTAACTATCTCACTAATATACAATTCTACTAACTTCTCCAATGAGTAGTCAGTCCTAACTGGCAGAAAGTGTGCTGGCTTTGTCAATCTATCAACTATCACCCATACTGCATCATGTTTCTTCTGGGTGAGAGGTAGACCACTTACAAAATCCATGGTAATCTGATCCCATTTCCATTCAGGTATGCGTATAGGCTGTAGCAAACCCGATGGAACTTGATGTTCTGCCTTGACTTGCTGACATGTCAAGCATTTAGTCACATAGTCAGCTATGTCTTTCTTCATACCAGGCCACCAATACTGAAGCTTCAGATCATGATACATCTTTGTACTTCCTGGGTGCATAGCATATACACTAGTGTGTGCCTCTTTTAGAATACTGGCCTTCAATTCCCCATCATCTGGTACACACAGTCTTCCTTTGTAATACAGACACCCATCTGCTTTCACCCCATAATCAGTTGCTTTTCCCTCTGAGATTTTGCTTATAATAGCCATTAACTTTTCATCTACCTTTTGCCCATTTAAAATCTGTTGTAGCAGGTTTGGCCTCACTTGCAACTCAGCCAAAATAGCTCCATCTCGAACCAAAGATAGACGGGCATTCAATGATCTCAAAGCTGTGATGGACTTTCTGCTCAAAGCATCAGCAACAACATTTGCCTTCCCAGGATGGTAGTCAATTACACAATCATAATCTTTCAGGAACTCAATCCATCGCCTCTGTCTAAGGTTGAGCTCCTTCTGAGTTGGCAAATATTTCAAACTTTTGTGGTCTGTGTAAATGTAGCACTTTTCACCATACAAGTAATGCCTCCATATCTTCAGTGCGAAGATAATTGCTGCAAGCTCTAGATCATGGGTAGGGTAATTTTGTTCATGTGGCCTTAGCTGCCTGGAAGCATAAGCGACCACCTTCCCCTCTTGCATCAATACACACCCTAACCCATTATGAGAGGCATCACTGTAGACCACAAAGTCCTTTCTTGACCTTTGGTGTTAACACTGGTGCCTCTGTCAACATAGCCTTCAACTTCTCAAAACTGGTCTGACACTTGTCATTCCAGTCAAATCTGACATTCTTGTGTAACAACTTGGTCATTGGAGCAGCTATTAAGGAAAATCCCTTCACAAATCTTCTGTAATACCCAGCTAACCCCAAAGAAGCTTCTGACCTCAGTTGTATTCTTGGGAGGCTTCCATTCCATCACTGCTTCTATTTTCTTGGGATCCACCCTAATCCCATCAGCTGACACCATGTGTCCAAGGAATGCAATCTCATTTAACCAAAAGTCACACTTGGACAACTTAGCATACAGCTTCTTTTCTCTCAGGGTTTGTAGAATAATCCTTAAATGCTCATCATGTTCTTCCCTGGTCTTGGAATACACCAAAATATCATCAATAAAGACCACTACGAACTGATCTAAGTGTGGATGGAAGATACGGTTCATAAGGTCCATAAATGCCGCTGGTGCATTTGTTAGGCCAAAGGGCATCACCAGGAACTCATAATGCCATATCGGGTTCTGAATGCAGTCTTTGGCACATCTACATCCTTTACCCTCAACTGATGATACCCTGATCTGAGATCAATCTTAGAAAATACTCCCGCTCCCTTCAACTGATCAAACAGATCATCAATTCTAGGCAACGGATATTTGTTCTTCACAGTCACTTTATTCAACTGCCGATAATCGATACATAACCTCAAAGTCCCATCCTTCTTTTTCACAAACAGCACTGGAGCTCCCCATGGTGACACACTGGGGCGTATGAACCCCTTATCAAGCAACTCTTGCAACTGAGTTTTCAACTCCCTCAATTCCGTGGGTGCCATCCTATAAGGAGCAATGGAAATGGGTGCTGTACCCGGCAGTGTTTCAATAGCAAATTCAACTTCCCTTTTTGGTGGCAAACCAAGTAACTCTTCAGGAAATACTTCTGGGAAGTCTCTTACTGTGGGTATGTCACTCAGGTTTGGCTTAGCCTGCCTAGTATCCACCACATGTGCTAGGTAGGCTTCACAGCCTTTTCTCATCATTCGTCTTGCAACTGTGGCTGAGATGACATTGGACAAGAAATCTGTCCTTTCCCCCACAACTGTGATCTCATTACCCTCAGAAGTTTTCAAAGAAATCCTCTTCAGTTTACAATCAACTATTGCTTGATGACGTGACAACCAGTCCATTCCCAAAATCACGTCAAACTCGTGGAAAGGCAACTCAATCAGGTCTGCCAAGAATTCATACCCCTGAATCCTTAACGGGCAACCCTTGTATACTTTGTTCACCACTACACTATGGCCCAATGGATTAGTGACCAGAATGTCTAGGTCACTCTCCCCTACTAGTATCCCCCTTTCTACGGGTAAGTTGATGCAGATGTATGAATGAGTGGATCCTGGATCCACTAATGCATGCACAGATGCATTGTAGAGGGAGAACGTACCCCTGATGACGTTCGGGGCATCTTGCTCCTCCTGAGCTCTAATGGCATAGGCTCTGGCAGGTGGTCTGTTGTCTGGCCTCTCTGCTGGCTCATATGCAGGCCTCTGTGATGGTCCCACTGCGTCAGATTTACCAGATTTCCTACCCCTTTGTGGTGCAGGAGCAGTGCATGCGCTTGTGTTGGAGCAATTGTAGTAGTTCTGCGTGGGCGGTTCTTCAATCGATGCTCTGTTGACCCACACCTTAGCGAGCACCAGTCACTCTCCAACACTCCTTATGCCATTTCAAGCGGTGTGGATATGCGAGAAGATCTGGGCTGGTCCCTGAACCCCATCCTCTGGAGGCGCTTGCGATGGTGTGGGTGACCTCTCCTAGGGGTAAAGCGTGGCTGGGCCCCGAGGTGACCCTGACCGTGTGGCTGACCTGAACTCTGTGCAGGTGGACCCTTGAACCTCTTCCTAGATGCAGGAGCTGAACTAGACTGACCTGGGCCCCTCTTCTGCTGTCTTTCCCTTCTAGTTTGCTCACTGATTCTTACTTTTTCAACCTTTATTGCAGCTTCCACTAACTTGGTGAAGTCTGTGATTCCCAAGGCAGTGATCATGATCTTTATATTGTCATTTAATCCCTCTTCAAATCTCTTACACCTTTCGGCCTCATTAGGGACTATCTCCCTTCCATAGCGGCTTAATCTGACAAATTCCTTTTCATACTCGGCCACTGTCAGCTGTCTCTGCCTCAGGTTAATGAACTCTCTTCTTCTCTCTTCTAGGTATACACTACCCACATATTTCTTCTTAAATTCGGAGAGAAAGAAGTCCCAAGTTACCATTTCTGGCTGTACTTCACTGGACACCGTATCCCACCATTCATAAGCATCATCTTGCAACAGAGATATGACAGCTTCTAGGTTTTGTTCTGGGGTGCAATGGAGTTGTTTTAGAACTCTGCCTGTTCTGTTCAACCAATTTTCAGCTGCAACAGAATCATCTTCTCTCTTGCCGAAGAAGTCCACTACTCCATACTTTCTCAATTTTTCCAGGTGTGATTTTGGTTGTGGAAGTGGTGGTGGTGGTGCTGCTGCTGGCATTACCCCAGCCATTTGTCTGAAGAATTTGGCCATTTGTTAGAACATGGCCTGTGGAGGATGAGCAGGCTCTGCTTGAGCTGGCGGAGCAGGTTCTCCCATACCCCCAGTCTCAGCTGCTGCAGGTGGAGCATGACTCTCCACTTCCTCCTCAACTACCCTCTGAGATGTAGGGTCCATATCCTATTCAAAATAAGAAAGACAAACAGATCTGCATTAGTGTCACCTCGACTCTTACAAATGCAATGCATGGTATGGACTCAATCTAGGCCCAGAAACGCCTAAACCAGGCTCTGATACCACTAAATGTGACACCCCTTACCCGTATACAGTATATCCGAGTAAGCAATGTCACACGGTGTACTGGCACAATCTATTTTACCTTAAATAGTTTTTATCCTAGTTTTTAATATAACTTGTGAAACATAATTTATTTAAGTCATATTGAAATTATAACTTATTTGAGGTTTTGAAAATTTTAAAGAAAATCCGGCAGAGTACCGGCTAAAAATGGAGAAAACAGTTCTTCGGAACCTGTGAAAAACACTTCCAATAGTCATATTTCATCACTCTCAAACTCCAATATCAGAATCTCAACATTTTTCAATTTCATTTCTCAATCATTCATCTCAAGTGGTAATCATGTATAAATCACAGATAAACATTCACTTTTCCATTCATCAACACAATTTTTATTATTTACATGAAAATCAAAATACATTACATAAGTTTCATTTACACAAAGGAAAATAAAAATCAATAACAAAATACCAAAATGAAGCCTAGTGTCCTACCAATGCACTGTAGATGGTGAGGTGACACGGACACTATGCAAAGCTACAGGATGGACTCACCCAGTCTGCGGTCTACTGGGCTCACGATTCAGTATCTCCAGAACCTACGCGTGGCAAAAGCAACGCGCTAAGCAATGATGCTTAGTGGTGCAATAATAAAATAAAAGAAAATAGCAGAAAATAAATATGTATTGAATGTATATGTCTTATTTGTTTTGTATTTGTTATATTCATTTATTTCTTTAACTTTGTCCATTTTCATTCATTTGGTTGCCCAAGTAACCTATATTGGACGACTGGACTAGATAAACGGGTAAACTGGCACTGGGTATCTAGTATCTCGGGCCGTCACACCATCGATCACATATGCATCTCCCGGTGTGCAACAGAACAGCTAACAAGCTGTAAATAATATTAGGCACGAGGCCAAGTCTCAACACAATATCAAAAATGGCTAAAAGCCATAAAATCACAGAATGGCGTAATGCCACGTGCAGTACTGCTAACTGAACCCTATTGGCATGCCAAGCTATCCAAACCAATCTTGTTAGGTATACTAGGGCATTTGATGCTTTAAAATTCTTCAATTTGTGAATTTCAAGTTTTGGTGTCACTATTCACTTCATTAGTCAACAAAAATGCTGACTTTTGGATAGAAAATAGGTGTATTGGTTTTAGCACTCCCAATGTACCACATTTTGCATTTAAAATTTGTTGGAATTAATCACCAAATCTATTTCTAAGTTTAAATCCAAGAGAGCAGAATTTGCAGTTTTTGAACCCTAACTTTACTGTTCCATTAAGCACTGTTGCAGTGGGAATTTGAGGAAATGGTAAACATGAAAGTTGTTCCTTATTTTGTCTAGTTGAATTTTGGTTTTCGAATCACTCCATTTGGAGTTTTGTAGCTCCAGATGTAGTCCAAAAACCACAGCTGGCCGGATTGCAAAACTGCAGAATTGACCATATCTACTGATGAGCGATGAAGGATCTGCCACTGCCTTGTTGGATAGGTTCTGGTCATAATTTGGGGTAGGTTTCTTCATGAAAGTTGTTTGTCTGTATCTTATCTTGTTGCTGTAAAACTTTCAGGTCAATTGGACCATTCTACAGTGAGTTATGGCCAAATGAATAGTTACTGTTCTTTTGGTCATTCTGCAGAATTTGATTGTAGGGTATCCGGATTGGGGCAAACTTTTGGTCCACTTGCTTTGGTCTTTTGGCCATGGTTTCTTCAGAAAAATTGTGCCATTATAAGTCTAGTTTCATGTCCAATTGGCCAAACACCAATTGGACCTACACAGCCAAAGATATGGCAGTCCAAACAGGCTGGACTCACAGCCTCATTGCTGCTATCACTAGGCAGCCTACCAATTGGGTTTGTAACACTTTAGTTGACTTCAAATTATGATTAACTTGCCTCAAATGGTCACTAATTGACCATTAGAATGCTCACTAATCACTTCATAAGCCAAGTCAAATTTTCACTCCCTAAACCCTAATTTCCTTTAAGAATTTACACAAGGTATCTTAGTTTGACTCACTAACTCATTATCCACATGTATGTATTCTTTAATCATGATCTTTAGTCCACTTTAAATCCATCAAAACAATCACTCTTATCCCTTCCTTAGGGATGCCGAAATTCATGGTAAACATAAATATAAATTTCATTCATTTAAGTTATAAATTCTTACCTATTTCAAGTCTCTAACATAGAATTAATGAGTTTTAGATACATATGTGCACTAACCTCTTGTAAGGCAGAATTTTCCCAAGCTTAACTTCACTTTCTTTCCTTTTCTTGGCTGCCAAACACTTCCCCACGAGGTATGGACAAATTTTAATGAAAGGTGTTTAGGGTTTAGTAGTGAAACAAAGAGAGAAATGAAGCTTTTTTTAAGGTGTTAATGGAGGTTTGGGCAAGCTTGGATTTCGGCTGGTTAGGGAGGAAGAGGATGGCTGCTGTTGCTTTTTAATTTTTTTGGTCTCAATTATCTCTTTTATTAGTTAGTTGAGTGTTTGTTTAATTGTGATTGGAGGGGGCTTTTAAATGACATCATAAAGATGTCATAATTTGCTTTATTTTGATTTTTCTTTTCTTTTCATCTCTACTCATTTTCAATTTAATTTTTAGTAATGTTTATTCATATTTTATGTTATAATAATTATTTACTCAACTGGACAAGTCGGCCAAAAATCACCTCTGAAGGCGAAATGACCAAAATGCCCTCCGTTTGGCTTAACGGGTCAAAATTGTCTGTACCAATTGAAAAATTTTTCTAAATATTTTCTTGGCATTCTAATGCCATAGGGACCTCAATGACCCTTCTCCGGAGTCTCAAAAATTATTTTATGGTTATTCCCCCGGGTCTAGGGCTCCTAGTTGCGAGAACCACAACTTCCCTCTTGGTTACCCATCGCTAGGGCACCGACTCATTTAACTTGGTTGTATTTTATTTCTAAAATTTTTACTAAATTTTTATTATTAATATTTGAGTTAATTATGGTTCCTCACTTTAGTTAAAATATTTTTCTGGACGTTCTAGCTGTTCGGACCGACACCGGTCACCGGAACAGTAGAATGTACGAAGTTGCTACAAGGAGGGTGTTACATTGTTCATTACTCATCAAAGGATACTTTTAACACTTACCAAGTTATACATTCATACCATTTCTAGTTTGTACCATAACCTAAACACATTTCACAACACATTTTTGGTCACTTTGGTAGCTTATAACTACACTCAATGTGCATATTATAGTCCAGAATTTACCAAGTTCAAATTACACACAATTTAACTACATAACCAAGCTCATTCACATGTCCAAACTCAAACCTTTATGCCCATGTACAAGCTGCCATAACAAATACCATAATTCAACAATAATATTTCACAAACCAAACCATGAAACAATATTTTGGGTTCACACTTCAAGCTGCCAATTCAAGTATACATTCACATATACTTAGTATACATCACCTAATTTATTCCTACACATATAAACAAGTAATCAACCCTTTAATCTACCATTTACAAGCAAGAATAAACTGCCCTTAAGGAGTTTCCATGGCTTCCAAAAATAAACATCTCCCTTAAATACATCAATCTCCAAAAATCTCTCCATAATTCAAGTACCCATAACATCCTCACAAACTTTAATGAAGCAATAATCAAAATCACATACTTACCACTTTGGAAACTCTTCAAAACCTCTCCAAAACTTGGTCTTCTTGTTGCCTATCTATTGCCTAAGGTGTATGGACAACTTTTAATGAAGGAAATTGCCAAGAAACAAGCTTAGATCAAGCTTGCATGGAGCATTCAAGGTGGACGGCAATGGTGGAGTCCTCTTCACCATTTTCGGCTGAGTTTTGAGAGCTTGAAAAAAAATGTGTTTCTGCTGTCCAAGATGAAGATTAATGGTCCACTTTAGGTGTTAGTGGACCACTAAGTGGCAAGTTAAGAATTGAATATTCTAAAGATTTCAAATTCCACATTAAACCCCTTACTTTTGCTATTTAATTAATGTACCACCAATTTAATTTTTCATGACATTTTCCAAGTGTAATATCATGTATTTTTAATGGACATTTAGGTCAAAAGACAACTCGGGATGTCAAATGACCACAATGCCCCTGTTCGGATTGTATTCCTGATTTTTCGGTAACACCGAGTTTTGTCCGTTTTTCGATTTTTCATTTTTCTTTATACTAATTAATTAATTTTTCTTTGATATTTCTAATGATATTTATACTTCAATAGACATTTATTTAAGTCCTAAAAATAATTTTTAGGGTTCCCCGTGGTCCAGGGCTAGTCAACGGTCCACGCCGCGACTTCCCAATGTGGTCACCCATCGCTAGGGTTCTTGGTTCGTTTAACTTGGTTACATTTCATTGCTATTATTTTTCTTTTATTTTTCTTGTATTTTCTTTTCTTGTATTTCATTATTTTATGTCTCCTCATCAATTTCTAAGTGTAGTTCTAGGCATCCTAGATGTCCGGACAACACTGATCATTGGAACAGTAGAACGCACTACTGAACTTAGGGGTGTTACACATGCCAATAGGGTATTGTTTTAGCAGTGCTGCGTAAGGCTTTATGCCTGTATTCATGGCTTTATGCCCGCACTCATGGCTTTTATGCCCGATTTCTTGTTATCATGGATTTTAGCCATACTGATATGTTATCATGACTTTTTAGCCATATTGACTGCATACGTGGTTGACGTGCTGAGCTTACATGTCCCATGGTATGACTGCCCGAGGCACCGCGGTGTCCAATGCCAACGACCCATTATCCAGTTTAGTCAGCCTGTCATAGGTTACTTAGGCAATGAAATTTATTGAAATGAGTTAAAAATAATAGCAACTGAAAATATTAGCAATTAAATAAAAGAGTAAGAACATTTGAAATAAATTAGATTAGTTATTTAGTAGAAAGAACTGAAATGAATTGGAACGATATTAAAATTTAATTATTATGAAATAATTTGTGATAACCTAGAAAGTATTAAATGAAATGATTAAAAAAAAAGAAAAAAAATTTACAAAAGAGATATAAGTATATTACTACTGTGAATTTACGAATAAATTGCTTCTTAAGAGGAATAAATTAGAACGAAAGATAGTTGATATTAGAAGTATTATATTAAAGTAGATTAAATTCCAGAGTATCCAAAGTATAATCCATTTCTTTCTTTATTTGTATATATTATTTTCTTTGTTATATTATTGCACCACTAAGCAGTAATACTTAGCACGATGGATTGTTTCCTCATATAGGTATTGAAGATAAAGCCTAGTGGATATTAGATTGGGATTTCGGAGTCTAGATCTATAGAAGTGTCAGAAGTGTATAAGGTTGTCACCTCCGCTGCAATGCATGTAAGACCCCTATGTTCGGTAGTGCATTCTACTGTTTCGGTGACCAGTGTTGTCCGGACAGCTAGGATGCTCAGAACTACACTTAGATATGAGTGAGGAGACATAAAATAATGAAATACAAGAAAAGAAAATATAAGAAAAACAAAAGAAAAATAATAGCAAATAAATGTAACCAAGTTAAATGAGCCGAGAATCCTAGCGATGGGTGACCGCACCGGAAAGTCACGGCGTGGACCGTTGACTAGCCCTGGACTGCGGGGAACCCTGGAAAATATTTTTAGGACTTAAATAGACACCTATTGAAGTATAAATACTATTAGAAATATCAAAGAAAAATTAATTAATTAGTACAAAGAAAAGTGAGAAATCGAAAAACGGACAAAACACGGTGTTACCGAAAAATCGAGAATACAATCCGAACAGGGGCATTGTGGTCATTTGACACCCCGAGTTGTCTTTTGACCTAAATGTCCATTAAAAATACATGATATTACACTTGAAAAATATAATGAAAAATTAAATTAGTGGTACATAATGTAAATAGCAAAACTGGAGAGTTAAATGTGGGAAAATGAAAGTTAAGATTAAACTAATATTAGATTAAGCTTAGTACTCCACTCACCCATCAAAGTGGACCACTAACTCACCATTTGGATAGCAGATTCAACTTCATCTTCAAGCTTCCAAACTCAGCCAAAAATGGTGAAAAGAAGTCCACCATTGCCGTTCACCTTGAATGCTCCATGCATGTGAGATTTAAGCTTCTTTCCTTCCACTTTCCTTCATTAAAAGTTGTCCATACACCTTGGGCAGTAGATAGGCAACAAGAAGACCAAGTTTTGGAGAGATTTTGAAGAGTTTCCAAAGTGGTAACTTTTTGTTTTTGATTATTGCTTCATTAAAGTTTGTAAGGATGTTATGGGTACTTGAATTATGGAGAGATTTTTGAGGTTTGATGTTTAAAGGGAGATGTGTATTTTTTGCAGCCATGGAAACTCCTTGAGGATAGTTTATTCTTGCTTGTAAATGGTAGATTAAAGGGTGGATTTAATGTTTATGTGTGTAGGAATTAATTTGGGTGATGTATACTTAGTATATGTAAATGTGTACTTGAATTTGAAAGCTTGGAAATTAATGGACTGTAATGTATGAATCGGCAGCTGGGTTTGGTGAACCATAAAGATGTTATTTCATGTTTAGTTTATGGAATATTAATGTTGAATTGTGATAGTGGTTATGGCAGCTTGGGTATATGTATGATGGTGTGAGGTTGGACATGTAAATGAGCTAGGTTAGGTGATTGAATTGTTGTGATTGAGCTTGAAAAATTCTGCACTATATGGTGCATGTTGAGTGTGATTATAAGCTGCCAAAATGACCCACAATATGTTGTGAAATGTATTTAGGTTAGGGTACAAACCAGAATTGGCATGAATGTGTAGTTTGGTAAGTGTTGAAAGTATCCTTTGATGAGTAATGAACAAACGCAATAGGGCAGTTTGTGTTTTGGGCCCAGAACCTTAAGTGTGTGGCTCCAATTGGTATGAAACCAATTGGAGGTGAAACTAGGCACAAAATGTGCCAACTTTCATGAAGGAAGCTTACCAAAATTCTACTTGTAAGGTAACTTGAAAAGTGACCAAATCCGGATTAGTGCAATTAAGGCCTGAAAATTGACCATTTGGGCAGCAGTTAGTTTTTAGGCCATAACTCACTCAAAACAGGTCCAATTGACCTTAAATTTTAACCATGAATATTTAAGACCTATATCTACAAGTCTTATGAAGACACCAAAGCCCAGAATGACCATAAGCAAGTCAAATAGCTTGCACAAGTTTGGGTCCAAAAACTAGCCGAACCTAAAATGACCTAAAGTGACCAATTTTGATGCATTTTGACCAGCAATAGTAAAATGACTATAACTTGGTCTACATAACTCAGAATGACCTGAAATTTTGCCCCGCGTGCAATAAGACATAGATCTACAAGTTTGTAGTTTCGACCGAAACCCAAAAACCTAGGAAACTAGGTCGTCCGGCTAGGTCAAACTAGTATACCAGAATCCAGCAAATTGCAATAAGATGCAAAATACATGGAAATGAATTGGGTAACATGTACCAACCCTAAAAGGCTACAAATGTGACATATTAGTAATATTAAAACCTAATTTACCTACAATGCATCGAGAGTCGACATATTAGGTTGACTAAGCAAATAATAGAATTCAGTGAATTAATTATCATGCATTATTGTTAGAGACAATTTAAATGAGTACTGAAACATTTCAAATTGTGTTTCTCAATTAGCAAAAACTCAAGGAAAGGGAAGGAAACACTGAGTCAAGGCCAAGAGACAATTATCAGAGGTTTGTGCACAATAGTTATTTCTTTTGAATTTTTCAATTGAAATGAATTATGACTATTGTACATTATTGTTTTAAATTGTGGAAATGTGCTTGAATGGATACTTACTGCTTGAAAAAAATTGTGAATGGTTTGAAACTGTGAAAAATTGTTTGAATGATATTGATGGATACTTATTGATTTAAAAGCGTTGGAAATGATTTGAAACCACAGCTATCATGTATATTGATTGTATTCCGCACTAGTTTGTTTAGTGAGACGAATTGAATTCCCTCTCTGGCTGAAGTGTTGAGGTGTGTGCCTGTTGAGGACGAATAGAATGAGTACTCATATTATTGCTAGCTAGCTATGTTATTCCTCATTAGCCATCAGCTTTTGGGATGAATTGAATACCTCATTAGCCATCGGCTTTTGGGACGAATTGAACTTTGGAACATGATTAAGCTGTGTGTGATTTATTGATATGTATTGTAAGATTGTGAAATGGAGTTTAAATTCTTATTGACATTCAATGTCTTTTGAATTTAACTATGTTTTGATTATTGAGATTTATTGTGATATTGTGAAATGGAGTTTAAATTCTTTATGAAATTCATTGTCTTGAATTTAACTATGGTTTTCCGTATCCACTATTTATATGATTTATGATTTGTGATTTAAAGTTGTATTTGGTTAATATTGTGCACCACTGAGACATTGTCTTAGCGATAGCTTTTCATTGCTGTCGCAGGTAGACAGACTGACAGGGCAGCAGACTAGGCTGCTAGTACATTCAGCGAGAGATCATCGGGTATATTGAGTATACAGTATTTTGCATTTTGTATTGTAATGTATGTTCACTGTATGTATATAGTGTTTTTGATTTTGAGCAGTTGTAAATTAAAATTATACATTGAAGTTGTAAAAATAAATTATGAGTTATTTTTGCTTGTAAAATTTGTACTGTATTTCTTTTATCTTAGCCTTTGAAAAATTATTATGGATTTGAGTTGAGAAACATATTGTGTTGAATTATGTTGGAGTTTGAGATTGAGAAATATATTTGAAGTACTTTTTATAGGTTTTTGAATAACTGTTTTATTCAAAATACAGAGGGTACTCCGCCAAAATTTTTACAGAAATTCTTAATAATTCAAATGTGTTAGCTATTTCACTTCAGTTCAAAAAAATTTTTAACACCTGTAAATAGTGCTCACCACTATAAAAAAAAGTAAGAAAAGTTTTAAAATCCCTTGTAGTGTATTTAATGGGTTATCAGTAGATGAAGTTGGTAATTCATTAGGTATACTATGAGATCATGTTATGCCTTACAGAGGGGTAGGGTGTGACATGTTTTAAGTGGTATCAGAGCTAGTTTTTTTAAATTCTGTTTTCACATGTTATTTGAATATTCTTTCTTCATAATACAACTGCTCAATATCATTGTTTGATACATACAGTACATTACATTATAAATATGCACTAACAGGAGGAAATCTCCTTGTGTTCTTTGTTCAGGAGGTCTAAGATCCTCGCATTGACTATGTAAGAGGGTGATCGTTCAGTCGATCAATCTATAGAGGCTGAGGTGCAAGGGGATGCCCCAGCCCTACACAATGTCAGTGGTTCAAGAAGACCAACCCCGCAGCACCACGCTTTCCTACTGGGCCGCACAGATGGTTGCAATGTTTCAACAAATGGCTGGTAATGTGCCTACTCAAGTCCCAATATAGACACCAGTGGTACAACCACAGTCTTCTGATAGACAGTATGACAAATTGATGAAATATGGGGCTACAGAGTTCAAGGGGACAGTAGATCCTCTAGAGGCAGAACAGGGGTTAGAGAGGATGGATAGGGTATTCAAGAAACTGCATTGCACAGAGGAGCTCATATTTGAATATTCAGTATCTTTACTACAGAGGGATGCTTATGACTGGTGGAAAACCATTCCCCATAGTCTGGTAGAACCTGCAGTGCTAACATGGAATGACTTTCTTAGGGAATTCAGACAAAAATATGTCCCTGATGCTTATGTAGACCAGAAGCTGCAAGAGTTCCTAAGTCTAAAATAGGAGAATAGATTAGTGGCTAAATATGAAAGGGAATTTTTCCGCTTGAGCCATTATGCAGTAAGTCTACTTGCTACTAGCAGGGAGAGATGCAAGAGGTTTGAAATCAATTTGAAGCCCAGTATCAGATTACAAGTAGTCGGATTCAAACACATTAACTTCTCTGAACTTGTTTCTCAAGCCCTAGAGTTAGAAAGAATTGAGTCTGAAGCAGCTCTTGAGAAAAGGAAATCAGAGAAGACAGAGAAAGAGGGAAAATCAGTAGAACAGAGTTCCAGTGGTCCTACTAGAAAGAGGAAGAACCATGGGGGACACAACAGAAGTGGCAAGAAGTAAGGTAGGGGAAGATATTCAGGACAAAAACCTCCTTTATCTGGTCAGCAGAGTACTAGAGGTTCCTACCCTTCCCGCCAATGTGAAACTTGTGGAAGAATCATGGTGGGATATGCTATAAGGCTATTGGAGCCTGTTATAACTGTGGAGGCACAGGACACTTTGCCAAGGATTGCACCAGTAGTCACAGAGTTGGACCTGTCACACCCTACCCCTCTGTAAGGCATAACATGATCCCGTAGTATACCTAATGAATTACCAACTCCGTCTACTGATAATCCATTAAATACACTACAAGGGATTTTAAAAACTTTTCTTCTTTTACAGTGGTGAGCACTATTTACAGGTGTGAAAGACTTTGGTGAACTGAAGTGAAACAACTAACTCATTTGATTTATTTGGAGTATCTGTAAAAATTTTGGCAAGGTGCCATTTGTATTTTGGACAAAACAGTTCTTCAGAAAACCTGTAAAAAGCACTTCAATATATTTTCAAATCTCAACTCCAACATTTTTATCAACACAACACATTTCTCAAGTCAAATCCACAGTGATTTTCAAAGACTAAGATACAAAAATATAACACAATTTTTACAAGCCAAATAACTCATAATTATTTTACAACTTTATTGTACAACTTAAATTTACAACTGCTCAAAACCAAGAACAAAATATACATACAGTGAATATACATTACAGTACAAAATGCCACATATGGTATACTCACTATACCCAAAATCTCTTGTCATGTACTAGCGGACCTAGTCCACGCCTGTCTATCTCTCTACTGCACAAAGAATAAAGCTATCATTTGAGACAATGTCTCACAGTGCACAACATTAACCAAATACAATTTTAAATCACAATTCATAAATCATATCATTAGTGGATACTTAAAACCATAGTTGATTTCAAGACAATGAATGTCATAAGGAATTTAAACTCCAATTCACAAATTATCAAAATTCATAATAACACAATTTAGTCAAATAGTTTAAGAATACCGTATTGCCAATTCATGCACAATTTGATCAAATAACTGAATAATACCTTTTTGCAAATCAATAACACAATTGATCAAATAACTGAATAATATCGTTTTGCAAATCAATAACACAATTCAATCAAATAACTGAATAATATCGTTTTGCAAATCAATAACACAATTGATCAAATAACTGAATAATATCGTTTTGCAAATCAATAACACAATTCGATCAAATAATTGAACAATACAATGTTGCCAATCAATAACACAATTTATGCCATGACACAATTTTTTCCGTACATGCCGTGTTGTACACCACGACAAGACATGCTCACCCCAATAATCGAAATCAATGAGGGAGGAAGCTAGCTATATAATGAGTACTCATCCATACTCACCTCGATGGAAGTCAAAGAGGAGGAACATAATCATACTCACCCTGCATCGATAAGTCAAAGAGGGAGGAATAATCACACTCACCCCATTAATGGAGGAGGAACATATTATCAGTGTCATGCCAATTGTGAGTCAAAACAATTCCAAACATTTTATTCAAATGATCCGTAAGAATCCAATAAATTTCCAAAGTTATAATTTCATTCACAAAATGGCAACACAATTCGTAATTCACTTCAATTTCCACAAAACCATTTACTGATGCTTTTCAATCAATAAGTATCCATCAAATACCATTCAAACAATTTTTCACTTTTCAAACCATTCACAATGTTTTTCAATCAATAAGTGTCCACCAAACACATTTCCACAATTTAAAACAATGATATGCAAATAGTCAATATTTATTTCCATTGAAAATAATTCAAAAGAAACAGTTGTTGTGCACAAACACAATTTAAAACAATAATGTACAATAGTCATAATTCATTTCAATTGAAAATTTCAAAAGAAATAGCCGTTGTGCACAAACCTCTGATATTTGTCTCCTGGTCCTGACTCAGTATTTCTTTCCCTTTTGCTGAGTCCTTGTTAACTGAGAAACACAATTTGAAGTGTTTTAGTACCAAATTAAACTGTCTCTATCGATGGTGTTTGGTAAATAATGCACTGAACTCAATTATTCACTTAATCACCTAATATACCCTCGCTATGCTTTTAGGTAAATTAGGTTTTAGTGTCGTTAATATGTCACATTCGATAGGGTTTTAGGTTTGGTACGTTTTGCCAAACTCGTTTCCTTGTTTAGTGCATTTTAATGCAACTTGCTGGATTTCAGGATACTTGTTTGACCTAACCGGACGATCTAGTTCCCTCGGTTTTCGGGCTTCAGTCAAAACTACAAACTTGTAGATCTATGTCTTATTGCACGCGGGGCAAAATTTTAGGTCAATCCGAGTTAAGTAGACCAAGTTATGGTCATTACACTATTGCTGGTCAAGTGGTACCATTTTAGGTCAATTTTAGGTCAAATTGGTCAATTCTGGTTCGGCCAGTTTTTGGACCCGAACTTATGCAAGTTGTTTGACTTGCTTATGGTCATTTCTGGGTTTTGGTGTCTTCATAAGACTTGTAGGTATGGGTCTTAACTATTCATGGTTAAAATTTCAGGTCAATTGGACCTGGTTTGAGTGAGTTATGGCCTAAACACTCACTGCTGCCCAAATGGTCAGTTTTTAGGTCTCAAGTGTACCTAATCCGAATTGGTCATTTTTCACATCACCTTGCAAGCAGAATTTTGGTATGTTCTCTCAATGAAAGTTGGCACATTTTGTGCCTAGTTTCACCTCCAATTGGTCTCATACCAATTGAGGTTACACATTTAAAGTTATAGGTCTATTTGCACACTGTCCTCTATGTGTCTTTCAAACCCCAATTCAAACACACATTTAACTTGCTCTACCTTAAATCCCCATACCCAATTCTGATGTTATACCATTCCATATTCATTTATCACTTCTTACTATGGTCAATTTGGACAGAATACAAACATTCTCAATACATCAATTACAACCCTAAACCACAAAGTCCAAATTTAGCAATATATGTACATAATTACACCTAATCATTACATATAATTTCCACTACTAATTTACATACACATTCATCAATTCTTCTATGTCAACATTCTGCCAATACTTCCATCAATACATACAATTATTCAAGGGTCCCCAAGCTGCCGAAAACCTTCTTCAACATCAAAGTGCCCTACAATTTACCAATTCCCATCCAAGTGCATAAATCACCATATATATGTGAAATAATCCTCTAGGATATTAAATCACCATGATCAACATTATTTCTCATCAATTATATGCATAAATATCTCATCAAAAACGTGACTCCATGGCTGTCCAAAATGAAAACAACAATAACTCTTCAAACTCAAAATTTTCCTTCACAAAACCAACACCCATAACATGCACACAAAACTTAACAAAGCTATCTTCAAAATTATGGACTTACCTTATGCTTGGAGCTTGTTAAACCTTGCTTAAACTTCTCAAATTTAGTATCAAACTCTTCCTTGTGATGAGTAGACAAAGTTTCATGAAGGAACCCAAGTGAATGGAGTTGAAATGGAGGGATGGATCAAGCTTGCATGAAAATGTCCATGGAGTTTCCTCTCCCTTCATTCACGGCAACTTTGGTACAATGGAGAAGATGAAGTTTCTGCCTTGGATAATGGATGTACACCTGCCCCACTATGTCTTTAGTTTATTCCTTTAGTGGCCCACTCACATTATTTAACCATATTATAAGTTTAATGTGTTATTTACACCATTTCCACTCCATTTTTGGCTATTTATTTTAGGTACCAATAAACAAATTTTTCATTTCATTTTCTAAGTGTAATATTATTTATTTTTAATGGAAATTTAGGTCAAAAGACAATTCGGGATGTCAAATGACCATTATGCCTGCTCGGGTGGCATTCCCAATTTTTCAGAATAATCGTATTTTGTCTGCTTTTTCGATTTCTCACTTTTCTTTGTACTAATTAATTAATTTTTCTTTGATCTTTCTAATGATATTTATTCTTAAATAAGGGTCTATTTAAGTCTTAAAATTGTTTTCCGTGGTTCCCATGATCGAGCTAGTCAACGGTCCACTCGTGACTTCAGGTCTGATCACCCATCGCTAGGTTTCCCGGCTCACTTATTCGGTTACATTTCTTTGCTATGATTTTTCCTTTGTTTTTCTTGTATTTTCTTTTTTTGTATTTCATTATTTATGTCTCCTCTCTCATAACAAGGTGTGGTTCTAGGCATCCTAGCTGTCCGGACAGCACTGGTCACGGGAACAGCAGAACGCACTACCGAACTTAGGGGTGTTACAGGACCACCTCCTACTACTGCAGAAGGGTCAGTTCAAAGCCCTGTCACCAGAAGTTCACAACCACCCAGTAGAGGTAGAGGCAGGGGTAGAGGTAGCCCAGCAGGCAGCCAAGGCACAGTGAAACGATTAGAGCAAGACAGTGCTCCAGTCAGAATCTATGCAATGATACAAAGAGAAGAGGCTGAGACATTTGATGTTGTGGCTGGTACCTTCTTAACTTTTAATCAAGATGTGTTTGTATTATTTGATCCGGGTTCTACCCATTCTTATGTGAGTGCTAGCATCATTGATTGCATTGCTGTTCCATGTACAAAAATGGACTTTGAGGTGCTAGTAACAAGTCCGTTAGGACAGGAGGTCAGGGTTAATAGGATGTATGGGGATTGTCCTTTGGTGATCCAAGGACACACTTTTCTATCTGATTTCATTGAAATGCCCTTCAGAGATTATGATATCATCTTGGGCATGGATTGGTTAGCCAGGCATCACGCCATGATCGACTATAGACTGAAGATAATTACTTTTGGTCTCCCTCAGTACAGTGATGTGGTAATACATGGGGAGAGGCAGCTATTGCCATCAAACATCATTTCGGCTGCACTAGCCAGAAAAATGATCAGAAAGGGGTGTGAAGCATACTTGGCACATGTGGTAGACACCCAAGTGGAGAGTCCAGCATTGAAAGACATCCCTACAGTATATGACTTTTCAGATGTGTTTCCTGATGAATTGCCAGGATTACCTCCGGAAAGAGAAGTGCAGTTTGAAATTAATGTTATGCCTGGTGTGGATCCAATCTCCATAACACCATGCCGAATGGCACCAGTAGAGTTGAAGGAGTTGAAGGCACAGTTGCAAGAACTACTTGAAAAGGGCTTCATCCGCCCTAGTATGTCACCTTGGGGAGAGCCAGTATTGTTTGTTAAGAAGAAAGATGGCACCCTCCGCTTATTTATTGATTACCGGTGTCGACACCATATTTTGGCCGATCCCCAAAATCAATAAAACTTTGAAACCGATCCCCGGTACTAAGTCTCCTTCGGACAGCTAATCACATTTCGATCCCTCTTTGATAGGCTGTCACAATTCCGATCTCTCCCCGCAAAGAATTAAATCAAATTATTAAGTTCTCGCATCAGTCAAAGCTTTACCAGTCTATCGCTCACCGATCTCTCAAACCCATTGTCGAAACTCAGGACCCGTCAAGTATATTCCTAATAAACGAAATGAACTGGCACTAGATCTTTTCTTACCAGTTTTATTGCCGATCTCCTTTTCGAAAGATTAAGAGCTAAGGTTTTGGTTCGGTTTAATGAGGATTCCGATCTTAAGTGTTCAAGTTAAATTTTCAATTTTAATCAAGTCCCATTCAGCATTTCTTCCCCACCGATCTCATGCTTATTGTGCTTTCCGATCTCTTATACTTAGATTAATAATTGCATTTAGTTCTTGTTTCGCTATGCTCATAGAATCAAATACTTAGGCAATTCAGAGATTTTCCAATCACATCCATTCATTGAAGAAAAGAGACATTCCATTTCATTTCATTTTTTGTACAAGCTATTCAGCTGGAGGGTCACCCCACTGATTTACATTTTGCTCACTCTCTCTCACCTCGGCTTCCTCCTCACTTGTCCTCATCATCGCCCTCGGGAGCCAGTCGGCCATCCAAGAGAAGTCTTCTTACGGGTAACGCTCGAGTTCGCCAAGAGATCCTTGTGAGCATTCACATAGGCTCCGGCTATTCCGTCACCATCTCTTCATCTTTCTCCTTAAGCTCCTCGTCTTTCTCCTTGAGTTCCTCGATGAGTTGAGCGACTGAGCGCCTTCGTTGGCACAAGCGCTGGACTTCTCCGAGAGCCCGATCCCTTTCGTAACATGAGACTGCTCGCCAGCTTGTCTTCATAGTACTTCGCCCGTCCCTCAACTTGAGATATATAATCCCGAGCGGATGAGAGTTGGGATCGGAGGAAGCCACTTCCGATTTTTCTTCCCGATCTCCTTACCTGCACGCCGAACCTTTTCCCAAACCATGGTCCGATTCACTGTGCACTCCACGCTCGTGCTCATGGATTGAGTCAAGATATCATCAAGGCTATTTGAGGATAGCTGTCACGATTCTCCGAAGGAAGATGGAAGACCCCAAGACTTGGGCAAAACCGGGTTCTCCGAACAGTCAGTTATTCTTCAGTGGACTCGATTAGCTTTTGAGCGCTACGAGAAGAGGTCCTCCTAAGATTGAGAAGGACCCCTTTCCGTGCTTGGAACAATCGGAAGAGCCGAGGTCGCTCTTCCAATCTAGGAGGAGATTGGACGGCTTCATGGTCGGCAGATCCAAGGTTGAGGCGTCCCCTTGTACTTCCCAGCATTCATGACTGTGTGTTCAAGCATTTCCGAACGTTTCATCTCCTTTATTTTCCGGAAGATCTCTTTGTCCTTCTTCTCGCTTCCTAGAACCTCACCACCCGCCATACCTGCACAAAGAAAAGGTCGTGAGATCGCTAAGGTCCCGAGCCGAGATATAGAAAATACCAATGCCGAGGTCGAGAGCGGATGTTCGCGGTCTTGGCGGTGAGCGCTTGAATAGTCCAATGGTGCATTTCGGCGATCACCGCATCCAAACAAGAATACTTTTGAGTGGCGGCGACTCTTGAGATCCATCACTATTAAGCTTTCCTCTGGTTCAGGTAATATGCTTGAAGCAAAGGCCCCGTACCACCTCTGAGGGAAGTCCTCAGCGGCTCGGATCTTTGCTCCTCAGAATGAAGAAACGGTTCTTCCAATTCTTAAGGGATGAGGGCAGATCGGAAAAGAGCCCGTAATGAGGCTTCGCCTGAAAGAACCAGTGTTCGTCATCCTTCCGGCAAGTTAGTCTGTGCAGCTCGGCGAACACCTTAGCCATAGGTCTGATTCCCTTAGCTCGGCATAGACCTCGGAAGGCTACCAAGATCCGCCACGAGTTAGGGTGAATTTGAGCAATGCACGCTCGGTGAAGTTTTAGGACCTCCTTATAGAAGTCATCTAGAGGAAACCGAAGACCGGCCTTTAACTGTTCCTCGTACACCATAACCATGTCATTCTCTTCAAAGGAGTGATCAACACGAAGATCGCCATGGCACTTGATTAGCTCGTACGAATCAGGCCGAATGTTGTATTCTTGGCTAAACGATTGCAGATCGGATTCTCAAAGAACCGACGGTAGCTCGTCTATAGGGAGAGTCTCCCTCCCTGAAACAGGTGCACGCCTTGATGGTATGATCCGCCCCCGAGCTAGAACGGAGACCCTAGGGGGTTCAGGTTGCGTGCTTGGCCCGACTACCTCTTCTTCATTGGACGACCATGAGAACTGAATGGAAGGAGGGCTCGCCGCTCTCTGACCTCCGACACCGCTCATTTTCAAAGGAAATAAAGAACTTAAACTAAAAAGAAGATCAAAGCCCTTACCGGAGTCTGATCGGCGTCGGAAGAACTTGGGAAAAATGAGAGAACTTCGAAGTTGTGAGCAAGAGACTGAAAATGGAATGAGAGAGCAAATGGCTAACCCCCCCATCCCTATTTATACTAGTCCGAGCATTTAATGCTCACGAGGTTCCATGCAGTGCATCGGTTAATGGGATTCGCCAGCTGTTCTGACACGTCTCTCGAACATTCCGAGATCGGTTAACTGGAGATCGACATAATAAGTTGAATATTTTGAATGAAGGATCAGTTAAGAGTCGTTTTGTTAGGAACCAGATCGGACAAATATATCAGAGATCAGAAAATAATCAATAAGATAATAATTGGAGAAACAAGACTTTTATTTCCAAAAAGATCGGATTACATCATTAGGGTGATCTCTAGGGATCGGATTACAATAAAGGTCTAACTACATCATTTGGGCGATCTCTAGAGATCTGATTACATTAACGTATTACATCATCTGGGCGATCTCTAAGGATCGTAATACATTGGAGATCTGATTATATCAAAAGGCTGATCTAAGGATCAGTTTATAACTGATCCCAAGGATATTGCTGACCGGATGCTTCATCCGCTGTCGGAACACCCAATGTGGGAGGAAACCGCTGTCGGAACACTCAATGTGATGAGAAGCCAAATGAACTCAGTTGAGCGACTCGAGATCGGTACAACCGAGGTCCGCAATACAGATCGGTCAAATCCAGTTCTCTCACCATCGTCAGTTAGGGTTATGCGATCACCGGGATCGTAAATTTTTAGCCGGTGGTTAAAGAAGCTCATCGGAAAGGGATCAAAAACCACAATCATGGCTTAACTTCACGAGCAAATAGAACAGTGGAAAGTAAGAAAGGAAGAGAGGAAAATCGATGAAGGAAATGTCTCTCACAATGTGGGTATATATAGGGAAAATGAGCATTTATTGTCGAAGCGTAAAACGGCTTAACGCCGGAATCGAGGGGCAATTAATGCTTTGACCAGACCGGACCTAAGGAAGGGAAAGATCGGAATAATAGATCGGAAGATGGGAGACCAGCATGAAAGATCGGAAAGAACATGTGAAAGAGATCAGAAAGAGGAGGGATCGGAAGGCAAAAAGAATAAGACAAATCCCAATAACCGCCGCCGTAATCGTGAGCCGAGGTAGTAAAAGCGTTGCAGACGAGATCCGCACCGCACGCCTAAGAATCGCCGCAATGCCGGGCAGTGCGTGGTATGTCATGTGATCCCCAGTACATCCCAATCTCCTCCGTTTATCCCACCTGAAAGGACAACCCCGGAACCTTTGGATCAAGAGAGAAGACGACAATCCCAGCGTCTTTCACTCTTTTCCCTTAGTTCGTTCCGACAAGAAGATCCGGGACCGCTGATTGAAAGAAGAAAAGGACAAACGCTCAAGAGGGATCTCACCATTCATTTTGATTCTCTTTAATTCCGGACATCCGATCATGTCCTTCAAATCTTGACCCTCCATCTCCTCAAAATAAATCCCGACCCTTCACGGAGCGCCCGATTCCTATAAATACCGCATGAAAAACTGCTCAGTGGACGGACGGACAAAAAGAGGGTCATATTATAGCGGAAGAACTCAAAACTTCATTCATTTGTTATTACGCTACTTTGAAGTGTTGATTGGAAAACTTTTGAAACTAGTTTTCAAGTGTTTCTTGAAAAGGATTCGAATAATGGAACTCTACATTTCCAGTTTGTTCATTATCCGTCACACCCTTACTTTCACCTTTATCATCTCTGTTTCATTCCCAATCGCTTAAGCTAAACTTCATTCCACTCGGCTTTTATCTTAATCTGATTATATTTTAGCTAAGCTCCCTTCACTTCCCGACGAACATCGCTCTCGTGCTAATCACCCACTGCCTTATCTCTATTTGCCACCCCGTAGCTATTTCAAAGAGATTTGGCTCTCACTGTAAGAGCTCATATTCTCGCTTTTACTAAGTGTTTACATTTAATTTTCGCACTTTCTTTGTTCTTCTTACGAATGTGATTTTCTCCAAGTTCATTTTGTGCAAAAGGACCCAAAAGAATGTTACTATCGAGTTATCTCTTTAGTGATTAGTCCGTCATTTTATTAATCTTCGTCATTTCTGAATGCAAGTTCTCTAGCTCCTAGTAGCGTGTAAATGGTCCGGTAAGACGTAGGTAACTGCAACTTAAGGATCTCTTTTAAAAGAGAGAACCTGAATAACGCGTCAGGAAGATAGCCAAACTATTAGGCTGACGTAAACAAAGAATTCGACAAAGATGTCATAAAGTGGAATAAAACCAAAATAAACAAAATGTAATAGATCGGTCATTAATAGATATTGGTAAAATGAATACATGGAAGGTCGGTAAATCAAGTCTAGTTTTCCCCATCTAGCTAAAAGGTATCGAGAAGCCTTATCCCCAGCATCTTTGAATGCCAGAATCCTTAGCTTTAGGCTCTTATGTCATGTAGCTGAAATTAAAATTCGGGAGATCGGAAAAGTCCCTTTCAGGCTCCTGTTAATCTAAAAGAGATCGGAGGAGAGTTCTTATCCGGTCTCAACTCAAAATTTTAATAACTATTAAATAGAGATCGGAGGAGGGTTCTTATCCGGTCTCCACTCAAAGTTTTAATAAATAACCATTAAATAGAGATCGGAGGAGAGTTCTTATCCGGTCTCAACTCAAAATTTTAATAAATATTTAAAGGAGAGCGGAGGAAGATTCTTATCCGGTCTCCACTCAATTTTAATAAATAACCATCAAATAGAGATCGGAGGAGGGTTCTTATCCGATTCTCACACCAAATTTTAACCCATACGCAAAATAATCTCAAAACTAAAATTCGTAACGTCCATTCACTAAGGTTGTCCCATTTACTTGTGTATCTGGGTGATCCAAATTCAGTGAGAAATCAAATATTCCTTTATCCCAAAGCAATAACATACCCAATCAAGCCCACCTAACTAAATTAAAAAGAACGCAAAAATAAAACTACATACCCGCATTACGGGCCAAGGTGCGGTGCCTAACACCATCCCCACCCGCTACGGACCCGAACCTAGAATCTCTGCTTTGAAGTGGTTTCATTTTTAATTTATCTTCCCAAATGGTTTTCTTTAGTTTCCTCAAAACTAAGGTGGCGACTCACTTTTCCCACTTCGGTGAGTGATCGTCAGCGACCGCAAAATCCCTTGCATACGGCGCGACTACTGGGATTTAATTTTAACCCTGCCTAGTGGTCCAAAAGTAGATTTAATTTTGTTAGATCAAATTATAGTTAGATGGGCTCATTCGGCGATGTTTTATACATTAATTATTATTGCTGCTAACTATTTTGTTTGTTTTGCCTGTTCTATTTCCTACAGTGCTCTTCATTTCAAAAAAGGGAAAAAGGGAAAAATGGAAAAATAAAATCCCCCTGAATTGGGAAGAGGTAAAGGTGTCCCTTCACACACTGAACACTCACACAATGTCCTCACACACTATGGTCCTAACACGGGCTTTCTTACACTGTTAGGAAAGTAGGAGGGGTCAAGTAGCGGTACACGTGGGTTTTACCCCGTTAGTATCCGTGAAGGCTTCTGCTCAAATTGAAACTCGTTCTATTTACCGTGATACCCGTGGAATTTTCCCGACAATATCATGGGGGTAGAATGGGGCTCTACTGTTTACAGTAGGGGCAATTTGGGAACCTGTGGCTTTTAGAAAATTAGATCCTGAGCTAAACTATCACAATAGCTGAAAGCCGTAGTAAACTACCTTATAAGATAGAACTATCCAGGTAGGTAGCGCTCCCCGGTATTAGGAGTCTCCCTACTATAGGACAAAAGGGGCATACTTACTCTTACCCTATTCTGCTTTAATTTCCTTTTGTTCATTTTTTTGAGGGTAATCTTGAATCCTACTAGAACACCTACACATTTTCCTACTTTGATAAATGTGTACGTGTCACCCTCACAACAAGATGATTCAAAATTACCCTAATTTGTCTTACTAACGAATTTTCCCGCAGGCGTTACCAAACCAAGAGTCTGTAAAAGGATAGGCATCATTTTTATCATGGCATCCTCGAGTCAGTCGGCAGAAGAGGCTTAGCATGCTAAACTTTGGTCCAAATCAGCTCATAGGTCGGTACCCTCGCAAAATGATGTTTCCGAGGCACACGCTAGCTCAATACCTTCACTAGATCTGGATAAGATAGAGGTCAGAATGAACAACCTCGAGGGTCTGTCTAATAGATGGAGGTCGCTTCCCGATCAGGTCAAGGTACGATTTGAAGAGAAGTACGCAAGGATTGCAACCTTAATGCGAGTCAAGGTCCAAATCCCGGCATTAAAAGCCATGTTGTCGGTTTGGAATCCTAAGTACGGGGTATTCTCTTTCAATGACATTGATACGGTTCCCACTATGGAAGAATATCAGGCATTACTAGGGATTCCGTACTCATTGCAGAACTGGATCTACCTACACCTTGAGCATAGGCAGACCTGGAAATGATTAGCACATTTGTTGGGCATCCCTTCGGAGGAGGCGAAGTCAAAAGAAATAGTCAAAGGGAACACGCATGGATGGTATTGGACGTACCTCGAGAAGCGGTTAGATCATTACCTCCAAGAGAAACAGTGGGATCAAGCTTCAGTAGCACTCGCCTTGGGAATCTATGGTCTGCTTCTGTTCCCGGGGCCATTGGGAATCATCACTTGCAACGCGGTGGAGGTATTTTGGACAGTAGAAAGGCAGGGGATCAATCCGATGCCAGCAATTCTTGCAGAGACCCTGTTGACCCTTACACACTGCAGAAGACAGGGCAAAGGGTCCATTAAGTGTTGTTCTCAATTGTTATACCTCTGGATTATCAGTCACGTGTGTCCCGTGGAGACAAAGGGATTGACTTGGTACCTTGACCAGCCTCCCATCGAGAGAATGACCCGGTTAGTAATCAGTCTGAAGAATGAACAGCAGTGGTGGGAACGGATTTTGAGTTTCAATGGCCATAATTACTGTTGGAGGAAGCTGTGGACATCAGGCCAACCCGCTCGACGGCAGACAGGTAATCAGGCGGTGTCCCCAATTGGAATAACCGGGTATACAAGTTACACTCCGGCATTGGTAATGAGGCAGTTTGGCTCAACACAGTCCGTGATTAACATCAAGGAATACCACCAAGGTCGCTTCTACCATGAGCTCAAGGAAGAAGAAGGGTTGAAAATGGCTCGCAAGTCTTGGGAAAACATCACTCTGATGGAGAGATCACCCAAAGGCCCAAGTGCCTCGGGCGATTATCTTAAATGGAGAGCTGACAGGGACCGAGAACACTCTACTGTAGAATTCAAGGACAGCAACCCTCGCCAAAACGCCCTATTAGAGGAAGCTGATAATCGCCTGGTTGACTCGCTACAAAAGGCAAATACCGAGAACTCACAGCTGCAAGAACGAATGAAACAATTGGAGGACCAACAGCAGAAACTTAAGAGAAGGGTGAGAAGACTCAAGGAAGAGGCAAGAGCCGAAAGGATGGAGTTCGAAAAGCAAGAGGTGCAGTGGGAAAAGGAAAAAGACTCTCTTCAAGCTGAGGCCAAAGAAATAAAAGTGCAGAATAGTAAGCTTCAGGAAAAGATGAAATACCAAGAAATACTCATTGAAGAGTATAAGCAAGAAAACAAAAAGAAGAAGCTTGAATTAAAAGAACAAGCACTACTCATCAATGATATCTTGAAAGAATGTGCTAAAGAAAGGAAAGAGAAAGAAAAACAAGCTGCTCTCTATCAAGGACTGAAAGAGAACGTTGACCAGCTGGAAAAAACGATAGCACAGGGAAAACAAGAACTATTACCTGAATCCGAGTACGCTCTGAAAGCATTCGATCCTGCCAAGCAAGAAGAAAGGTTATATGAGTATCTCAGAAAATGTCATCTCATTATAAAGAACCTCCCAGAGCCTAGGCCGATGTAAAGAATATGGTGTACAAATTATTCAGTTAATGAAATGATTTTTGGACCATTGTTTAGTAAATTTGTGAATGAATAGTATGACTCGTAGGAACTCCTCGCTAGGGTTATGTGAAAATTGAATGCGCTATATGGACAGTATCATAAATGCGCATTCAATCTCGCTATTCACAATCGGACTATCGGACGATGCCATGATAAAGTTGATGCGATTGTCCTTTTCTGATTTCAACCCGCTCTCAAATGCCATCAGATCCTTCGCCCGCATCAGACTTTTAGTTTCTTTGCAAAATTCAAAGTTCATTTAAAATTTTCTTTTTTACCCTCACAGAAATCAATATTGCTTCAAAAACGCAAGTCGACCAAGCACACGGTTCAACATAAGCGATTTTACTTAACAAGATCTCGAACAAGTAAGATAATGGAAAATCAGGAACAAGTACAGAACCTACAGGGGCAGGTCTCCGAGTTGAAAGATCAGCTTTTTGAAATTATGAGACTAATGAAGGAAATGTCTCAGAATAAACCTACTTCAGAGCCTAGCCCACCATTACCTCCTCCGCCTCCTACGACAAATGATCCTCATCAAGCTTCAACTTCTTTTACCTTTCGCCTCTCATCCGGACCGACAATCATCACAATCCAGTTACCACAAATAATGACCTACCTTACTCTCATTACCCAACCATTCCAAACACCGACTTACCCTTCAAATTCAATCCTCCAATTCACTTCACCTCATCTCCCAACTGGGAATATCCTGTGCAAGTGGGAGGGGAAAATAAGTCAAAAGAAAGCGAGAAACTGTCTGCTCTAGAGGAAAGATTGAGAGCAATTGAAGGGCTGAATATGTATGGCTCTGTGGGTGTGGCATCACTTAGATTGGTTCCCGATGTGGTGGTACCTCCTAAATTCAAGGTCCCCGATTTTGACAAGTATACTGGGAATTCGGACCCTCGAATTCATTTGGCCACCTATATTGCCAAGATGTCCTCTATGACAGATGATGACAGACTGTTAATCCACTTCTTTCACGAGAGCCTCTCTGGAGCAGCCCTGAGGTGGTGCGTTCAGTTAGACAGGAGCAGACTGCGCTCCTGGAAGGATTTAGCCGAGGCCTTTTTGAAGCAGTACAAATTTAACTGCGATGTGGCCCCCACAAGGAGGGATCTTCAGAATCTAGTGAAGAAAGACCGGGAAAGCTTCAAGGAGTATGCCCAAAGATGGAGAGAAAAGGCGGCAGAAGTCCACCCTCCGGTGACTGACAATGAGCTGCCGGTGAAAGAATAGAGGCCAATCTAAGAATGGGACGGTTGCAGGAGTTGGCTGAGAACCCTACCAAGAAGACTGCCAGCTCTGGCAAGAAAAAGGAGGGTGAGGTACATTCTGTCACCCGTCAAAACAATTATTCCCCATTCCTCCAAAACAACTACCGGCCGTATCCTTCCTCTCCTGGCCAAACCATCGCAAACATTCCACCTCCGTTTCCTAATTATCCGTAACCACGCCCACAATATGCCCCACCTACAAATTTCCAACCAAGACCACCTCCTCCTCCCATTCAACCAATACCACCACAAAGCAACCCAAGACCTCCAAGGAACCCTGATCCACCTCTTCCCCTCCCTCTCAGTGAAATATACCGATACCTTGTCGGTATAAACCAAATCGTACCAGTCCCCTTGGACCCAATCCAGCCGCCATATCCCAGGTGGTATGATGCCACTGCCCGTTGTGAGTACCATGGAGGGGCACAAGGGCATTCAACTGATAACTGAGGGGCACTCAGAGGGAGAGTGCACGCTTTAATCCGAAATAGGTGGTTGAAGATCGAGGGAAATGGATCCCTCCCCAATGTTACCTCAAACCCACTGCCTAACCACAATGTGGGCAGTGGTGTAAATATGATTGAGTCTGAGGAAGAAAGATCAACACCGGAAGTGGACAAGCTGGTTCCCTACTTTAAGGAGATTTTTGCTGTAGCAATGAGGGAAGGCTACCTTTGCCCTCAGGTAGCGGGATTCGAAGAGAGTACGGGGTGTCCTTACCATGGAGGGGCAGCTGACCATGAGCTGCGAGACTGTGAGGGATTCAGGCAAGAGGTCCGGAACTTATTGTCTCTCAAGGTTCTGAGATGCCAGACGAAGTCAAAGACAGAAGAGGGAGTGAACACCACTAAGTTCAGCCAAACTGCTTCTACCTCCAAACCCAGAATCACCTTCTCACCCCCGGTAGCCTCACCACCAGTAACGGTTATCCGAACTCCGCCTCAGCTCCCTGTCACCAATACTCACGCTGTCCCATGGAATTATAATTTCCAAGTTTTCACTCAGGGAGCGTCAAGCAGTACATCGGCTCCTAGTCTTGTCTCACCTCCGGCACCACCAAAACCATGTTTCGCTCCTCATGAGCACTTCAGGATGACTTATGCTGGACCTGCCAGCGACATTACTCCCCAGACCAGTTCTCAGCCCGCTATCACAACAAAGCCCTCTCCACCTGAGCAAGAAGTCGAGTTTATAACTCGAAGTGGGAGGTGTTACGGGAACAAAGAAAGAGAGAGGAGGAAAGGGAAAGTAAAAATGGGAGAGTCATCAAGAAATACAGAAGAGGAGGTTGAGAAAGCAGGGGAAGTAGAGCACTGAGCACAAGGAAGAGGAAGAAGCTGCTCCAAATAATGAAACAGAGCGAGTATGATGTGGTGGAGCGGTGAGAAAAACACCCGCCGGATTTCATCTGTATCACCGATCCCGAGCTCTAAGTCCACCGACAAGCCTTACAAAGAATCTGGATCAAGCCTTTGTAAACCCCGACATTACTCCGGCGGTTTGAGAAGATAGTAGAACAAATCCAGCATCCACTTTGTAGCCTTTTCTGAAGAGGAGGTAGACCCCGCAGGCTTAGGGCACAATAAAGCTCTACATGTAACTGTGAAGTGTAAGGGTTGTATAGTGGCCAAGGTCCTCATCGATAACGGATCAGCCCTCAATGTACTGCCTAGCGCTACCTTAGCCAGGCTGCCGGTCGACCAATCATATATACGTCAGAGTGCTATGGTGGTAAGAGCCTTTGACGGTACTAGGAGAGAGGTGCTGGGAGACATTGACTTGCCAATCCAAGTCGGTGCATGTACTTTCAACGTCACGTTCCAGGTGATGAACATTGAGCCGGCTTACACTATGCTGTTGGGAAGGCCGTGGATCCATTCTGCGAATGCTGTTCCTTCGACTTTGCACCAGAAGATCAAATACATTAAGGACGGCAAAATCATCACTGTAAGGGGCGAAGAAGCCATACTGGTCACCAAGCCGCAATCACTTCCTTATGTGGAAGCGGTCGAGGAATCGTTGGAGAGTTCTTTCCAGGCCCTTAAACTGCAAGATACCGGGAAGGAGGGGGCTATGGCTATGGTGGCCAAAGTGATGTCGAGGAACAGGTATCAAGAGGGGAATGGTTTGGGCACCGCACTGCAAGGAATCGTGGAACCCATACCGGCTATTCAGAAGATAGGCCGTTGTGGTTTGGGATATGAGGAGGATGCCCTCGTGGATGGGCGGTTCTGGATGAGGAAAATACTTCGGGATCAGAGGTTTGACCAGGAGATGGGAAAGATGAAAATAGTCCCGAGAATTACGGAGATCTTCACTAAACCGGTCATTCAACATCCGGCAAATACAGAAGAATCACCCGATGATCCATCCATAGATGTCATCCAACTGGACTCCTTGTATGAGGCCCTAGTATCGCCAATGGCTGAGGGGCAGGAGTTGGACAACTGGACAACAGAGGATATCCCTGTACTCAATCTCGAGTAAAGTACCTTTGGTTATCAACACTTGATCATTTTGTCCATGGTGACAAGTGTAATACTGTAAATGGACCTTTTCTTATGGCATTAATATTAATGAATTGATAGCGCATTTTAAATCCAATACTCTCTTTCTTTCCTTTTTAATTCCATCCTTATAACACGTTCTATTCTTTATTTATTCAGGACCATTCATCAATTAACACCTAATAATCCAATAGACTCAGAAATCCCTCTGGTTAATTTTGAAATCCCCATAACTGCCATTACTTCAAGTGATTCTGAGGAAGACCTTACACAAGAAGACAGTGAAAAGGATGAGCCCTCCCTCGTGCCTTGTGGAGACGAGACGCACACAATAAACTTGGGCACGGAAGAGGTAAAAAGGGAACTTAAGGTAGTGGAGAGTGAAGAATTGGGAGATATGATCAGTCTGCTTAAAGAATTCCTCGATGTATTTTCCTGGAGCTATGATGATATGGTGGGTTTGGACCCTCAGATAGTAACGCACAAAATTCCCTTAATTCCAGGAACGATTCCGGTGAAGCAGAAACTAAGGAGAATAAATCCCGACACACTGCTCAAGGTTCAGGATGAAGTCAAGAAACAGTATG
Source organism: Hevea brasiliensis (assembly GCF_030052815.1). NCBI lineage: Eukaryota > Viridiplantae > Streptophyta > Magnoliopsida > Malpighiales > Euphorbiaceae > Hevea > Hevea brasiliensis. Next base: position 43,974,980 of record NC_079501.1, read on the forward strand.
ACGCCGGGTTCTTGGAAGTGGTCAAATATCCCCAATGGGTGGCTAACGTCGTCCCGGTAATGAAGAAGGACGGGAGAGTCAGAGTGTGCGTTGACTACAGGGATCTTAATAAAGCTAGCTTGAAAGACGATTTCCCTCTCCCCCACATTGATGTGTTAGTTGACAATGCTGCGGGATTGGGCAGGTGTTCGTGTATTGATGGGGCATCAGGGTACAATCAGATCCCAATGGACGAAGAAGACAAGGATAAAACTGCTTTCATCACTCAATGGGGAGTATTTTGCTATCGGGTCATGCCCTTCGGGTTGAAGAATGCCGGGGCTACTTACCAGCGCGCAATGGTCACATTATTCCACGATATGATGCATAAAGAAGTGGAGGTATACGTGGATGATATGATCATCAAATCCAGGGGAGAAGAGAGCCACGTTCAGGTGATGAGGAGGGTATTCGAAAGGCTCAGGAAATACCACTTGAAGCTGAACCCTGCTAAATGCATATTCGGAGCTAGATCGGGGAAGTTGTTGGGATTCATAGTAAGCGAGAAAGGGATAGAAGTAGATCCAGACAAAGTCCGAGCTATTCAAGAAATGCCGTCCCCAAAAACAGAAAGGGAGGTGCGCAGTTTTCTGGGAAAGCTAAACTACATTTCGAGGTTTATTTCTAATCTCACTGCCAAAGCTGAGCCTATTTTCAGATTACTCCGGAAGAACAACTCTACTCAATGAGATTCAGTTTGTCAAGAGGCTTTTGAGAAAATCAAGCGATCTCACAAATCCATCGATTGGTTCCACTGTGGCGGGCGTGCCTTTGATCCTCAGATATGGCGCTCAACAGAACTCGATGGGATGTGTTTTGGGACAACATGATGATACCAGCTGAAAAGAGAGGGCCATTTATTACCTGAGCAAGAAGTTCAATGATTGTGAGTCAAGGTACTCTTTCTTAGAAAAGACTTGTTGCGTTAGCACAGACAAAGAAATCGCCTCAAGCACTACATGTTGAATCACAAGACATGGCTCATCTCCGTGATGGATCCTATCGATATGTATTCGAAAGCCCATTCGTGCTGTGAAGGATAGCCAAGTGGCAGGTTATACTCTCCCAATACGACATAGTCTACGTGACCGGAAGCGGTGAAAGGTAGCGTGATCGCCGACCTTCCTAGCGGAAAATCCTATCCAGATTATGAAGCTCGATTTTGAATTCTCGATGAGCATATTAATGAAGTAGATCGTGAAGAAGAGGGCCCAACCGATGTATGGGAAATGTATTTCGACGAGTCACAATTTGTCCAGAATGGAATCTGAGTCGCATCGGTATCCGGACGGAAAACACTTCCCGATAGCTGTCAAGTTGAGATTTGACTGTACCAACAATGTCGCAGAGTATGAAGCTTGTGTAATGGGTCTACAAGCTGCTATCGAAATGAAAATCGTAAAGTTGGAGGTGTACGGAGACTGGCTCAGTAATTTATCAAGTCAAGGGAGAATGGCAAACTAAGAATCCCAAGTTGATCCCATATCGTAAGTACTTCATCGAGTGATTAAGGAATTCAAGAAATCTCTTTCACTCATCTTAGCAGACAAGAATCAATTTCTGATGCTTTAGCTACTCTAGCCGTTATGGCTCAAATGGAAGAAGGGCGCACAACTCAAGCATTGAGGGTTAAAGCAAGGGATGAACCACCATCGCTTCATGATTGAAGAAGAGCCCGATGGAAAGCCTTGGTATCATGACATCACGGCTCATCAGAGAACTGCAGAATTCCCCTCAGGGGCAAGCAAAAATGAAAAGAAGATGATTCGGAGATTAGCATTGGGATACTTCCCCAGTGGAGAAACCCTATACAAGAGGAGCTCCAACGGTGAATTATTGAAATGTGTAGATGCAAAAGAGGCAAAGAGAATCCTTTTTGAGACTCATGAGGGAAATTGTGCAACCCATGCCAATGGGCACATGATGGCCAAGCAAATCATGCGACGTGGGTATTTTTGGACCACAATGGAGAAGGATAGCATCGAGTATTTCCGGAAGTGCCATAAGTGTCAGATCTATGCCGATCCGATAAACGTCCCACCTCATAAGCTGTTCAACCTCGTCTCACCATGGCCTTTCGCAATGTGGGGCATCGATGTGATTGGTCCCATCAATCCCAAGGCATCCAATGGACATAGATTTATCCTAGTGGCCATCAACTATTTCTCCAAATGGGTCGAAGCAACGTCGTATGCTCACATCAAGCAAAACACGTTTCTTAAATTCTTCAAAAGCAATATCATCTGCCGGCATGGCCTCCCGAATGAAATTGTCACTGATAATGCCAAGAACTTGAATGGTCCGAAGGTTCAGAAACTGTGTGATCAATACAGAATCCGACATCTCAACTCCTCCCCATGTAACACCCCAAAGTTCGGTAGTGCGTTCTGCTGCTCCGGTGACCAGTGTTGTCCGGACAGCTAGGATGCCTAGAACCGTAACTCTCAATATGAGTGAGGATACATAAAATAATAAAATACAAGAAAAGAAAATACAAAAAAAAAACAAGGAAAAATCATAGCAAAGAAATGTAACCGAGTAAGTGAGCCGGGAAACCTAGCGATGGGTGACCGCACCGGGAAGTCACGGCGTGGACCGTTGACTAGGAATTGTCTTCGTGGATCCCTGGAAAACATTTTTAGGACTTAAATAGACCCTTATTGAAGAATAAATATCATTAGAAAGATCAAAGAAAAATTAAATAATTAGTACAAAGAAAAGCGAGAAATCGAAAAACAGACAAAATACGGTGTTACCGAAAAATCGGGAAAGCCACCCGAACAGGGGCATTATGGTGATTTGACATCCCGAATTGTCTTTTGACCTAAATGTCCATTAAAAATAAATAGTATTACACTTAGAAAATAAAATGAAAAATTAATTTGGTGGTACCTAAAGAAAATAGCTAAAATCATGGGTTAAATGTGGAATAAGTGAAAGTTTAACTTATAAAATGATTTAATTTTAAGTGGACCACTAAGGGGATTAATTAAATACTTAGTGGGACAAGTGTACACTTAAAATGCAGCTGAACTTCATCTTCCTCATTTTAGATTTCAACATTGCCGTGAGTGAAGGGAGAGAAACTCCATGGACGTTTGCATGAGCTCACTGAACCTCCCCATTTTCAACTCCAATCTCTTTGGTTCCTTCATGAAAAATGGTCTACACACCACAAGGAAGATATTGATACCAATTTTGGGAAGTTTAAGCAAGGTTTAACAAGCTCCAAGCATAAGGTAAGTTCATAATTTTGAGAATTACTTTGTTAAAGTTTATGTGCATGTTATGGGTATTGGTTTGGTGAAGGAAAATTTTGAGTTTGAAGGGTTATTGTTGTTTTCAATTTGGACAGCCATGGGGTCACGTTTTTGATGAGGAAATTGTGCATATAATTGTTGAGAAATAATGTTGTTCATGGTGATTTAGTAACCTAGTGATTTAATGCATGTATATATGGTGAATTATACACTTTGATGGAAATTAACTTATGGTATGGCAATGTGATGTTGATGAGTGATTTGTGGCAGCTTGTGGACACTTGAGAAATGGTGTATATTGAAGGAAGTGTGGGCAGCATATTGACCTAGAAGGATGGATGTTATGTATGTAAATTAATGTTGTAAAGTGTATGTAAAGTTTGTAATGTTTAGGTGTATTTGTAATGGTACTTAGAATTATAATTGTGAATGATATTTGGTGTGTTAAGGGTGATTGGAATCTGCCCAAAATAATGCAAAGGTAATGTAGAAAATGTTGTTGGTAATGTGCCAAAACAGTTTGGTAGGGTATGGAAGTGAACCTTGCAAAGGTAAGTGTGTGTTTGAAGTTTGGGTGTGTAATGCATAGTGAGGGCAGTGTATATTTTGGCCTATAACCTTGAATGTGTAACCTCAATTAGTATGAGACCAATTTGAGGTGAAACTAGGCACAAAATGTGCCAACTTTCATTGAGAAACCATGCCAAAATTCTGCTTGCAAGGTGACCTAAAAATTTGACCAATTCGGATTAGATGCAATTAGGACCTGAAAAATGACCAATTGGGCAGCAGTGAGTGTTTAGGCCATAACTCACTCAAACCAGGTCCAATTGACCTGAAATTTTGACCAAGAATAGTTAAGACCCATACCTACAAGTCTTATGAAGACACCAAAGCCCAGAAATGACCATAAGCAAGTCAAACAACTTGCACAAGTTCGGGTCCAAAAACTGGCCGAACCAGAATTGACCACTTTGACCTAAAATTGACCTAAAATGGTACCATTTGACCAGCAATAGTGTAATGACCATAACTTGGTCTACTTAACTCGGATTGACCTGAAATTTTTCAACTCGTGCAATAAGACCTAGATCTACAAGTTTGTATTTTCGACCGAGACCAAAACCGAGGGAACTAGATCGTCCGGTTAGGTCAAACCAGTGTTCCGAATCCAAAGAATTTGCATTAAAATGCACTAAGCGAGGAAATGACTTTGGTAAAACATACCAAACCTAAAACCCTATCGAGTGTGACATATTAACGACACTAAAACCTAATTTACCTAAAACGCATCGAGGGTCGGTATATTAGGTGATTAAGCGAATAATTGAGTTCAGTGCATTATTTACCAAACCCCATCGATAGAGATAGTTTAATTTGGTACTCAAACACTTCAAATTGTGTTTCTCGCTTAACAAGGACTCAAAGAAAAGGGAAAGAAATCGAGTCAAGACCAGAGACAAATATCGAGGTTTGTGCACAACAACTGCTTTCTTTTGAATTATTTTCAATGGAAATAAATATTGATTATTTGTATATCATTATTTTAAATTGTGGAAATGTGTTTGAGGAATATTTATTGATTGAAAAATATTGTGAATAGTTTGAAATCAGAAAATGGTTTGAATGACATTGATGGATACTTATTGATTAAAAAGCATTAGAAATGGTTTGAAACCACAGCTATCATGTATATTGATTGTATTCCTCTCTAGCTTGTCTAGTGGGATGAATTGAATTCTCTCCGTCAAGTGTTGAGGTGTGTGCTGTTGAGGACGAATAGAATGAGTACTCATATTTTTGCTAGCTAGCCATGTTATTCCTCATTAGTCATCGACTTTTGGGATGAATTGAATACCTCATTAGCCATCGCTTTTGGGATGAATTGAATTATGGATCATGATTAAGTGTGTGTGAGTTATTGATGTGTATTGAGAGATTGTGCAATGGATTTAAACTCACAGTGACATATACTGTCTATTGAATTCAAACCTTATCTGACTTATGGAAAATTATTGTGATCTTGATAAATGGAGTTTAAATTCTTGTTGACAATTATTGTCTTGAATTTAATTATGATTTTAAGTATCCACTATTTACATGACTTATGAATTGTGATTTAAATTGGATTTGGTTAATGTTGTGCACCACTGAGACATTGTCTCAGCGATAGCTTTTTATTGCTGTCGCAGGTAGAGAGATAGACAGGCAGACTAGGCCGCATATACATCCAAATGAGGGATTACCCGTATATTGAGTATACCGCTTTTGCTTTTTGTAATCAGAATGTATAACACTGTATGTACATATTGTATTTGGTTTTGAGCAGTTGTAAATTAAATTGTACCTTGAAGTTGTAAAATAATTATGAGTTGTTTTGGATTGTAAAAGCTGTGTTATATTTCCTTATCTCAGATTTTGAAAAATTTCTATGGAATTGAGTTGATAAATTGTTATGTTGAGATTGTACTGGAGTTGAGATTTGGAAATATATTGAAGTATGCTTTTATGAGTTTTTCAAGAACTATTTTGTCCAAAATACAGATGGCACTCCAAAATTTTTACAGAAATTCCAAATAAACTAAATGAGTTAGTTATTTCACTTGATTCACCAAAGTCTTTAACACTGTAAATAGTGCTCACCATCGTAAAAGAAGTAAGAAAAGTTTTTAAAATCCCTTGTAGTGTACTTAATGGGTTATCGAGACGGAGTTGGTAATTCATTAGGTATACTACGGATCATGTTATGCCTTACAGAGGGTAGGGTGTGACATGTTTTAGTGGTATCGAGCAAAGTTTTAAATCTGCTTTCACTGTTATTTGAATGTTCTTTTGCATAGTACAACCGCTCAATATCATTGTTTGATACATACAAGACATTACAAAGATAAATATGCACTAACGAGAGTGAATATTCTTGTGTTATTGTTTAGGAAAGCTAAGATCCTCGCAGTGAATATGGAAGAGGGTGATCGTTCAGTCGATCAGTCTATTGAGGCTGAGGTGCAAGGGGATGCCCCAGGCCTACAAAATGTTAGTGGTTCAAGAAGACCACCGCAGCATCGCAGCTTCTGCTCGATTCGCCACAGATGGTCGCAATATTCCAACAAATGGTCGGTAATGCGCCTACTCAAGTCCCAATACGACACGGTGGTACAACCACGCCTCCTACGAGGCAAGATGATAAATTGATGAAGTATGGGGCTACAGAGTTTAAGGGGACAGTAGATCCTCTAGAAGCTGAACAATGGTTAGAGAGGATGGATAGGGTGTTCAAGAAGCTACATTGTACAGAAGAGCTTAGGTTTGAATACTCAGTGTCCTTACTACAGGGGGATGCTTATGACTGGTGGAAAACCATTCCCCACCTGGTAGAACTGCAGTTGACGACTGAATGACTTCCTCGTGGAATTCAGAGAAATACATCCTCGATGCCTATGTAGACCGAAGCGCAAGAATTCTTAAGTTTGAAACAGAGGGGATCGGTGGTCGAGTATGAAAGAGAATTTTCCCGCCTTAGCCATTATGCAGTTGAGTCTACTCTCTACCAAAGAGGAGAGATGCAAGAGGTTTGAAACCGGCTTGAAGCCCAGATCGAGTACAAGTGCTCTGGCTTCAAACACACTAACTTCTCCGAACTTGTTTCTCAAGCCCTAGAGTTGGAAAGAGTTGAGTTTGAGACCGCTCCCGAGAAGAAGAGGTCGAGAAGACAGAGAAAGAGGGAAAATCAAGAGATCGAGTTCCAAAGTGGGCATACCGGAAAGAGGAAGAACTATGGGGACATGGCAGAGGTGGCAAGAAATCGTAGGGGAAGACATTCGGGACAGACCTCCCTATCCGGTCGCAGAGTACTGAAGTTCCTATCCTCCCGCCAATGTGAAACTTGTGGAAAGAATCATGGTGGAATCTTACAAGGCTATTGGAGCTGTTATAACTGTGGAGGCACAGACACTTTGCCAAGGATCGCACCATGAGTCGCAGAGTTGGACCACCTCCTACCATCGCAGAGGGTCGCCAGAGCCCCGTCACTGTAAGCTCACAACCACCTAGCAGAGGTAGAGGCAGGGGTAGAGGTAACCCAGCAGGCAGCCAAGGCACAGTAAAACAGTCAGAACAAGACAGTGCTCCAGTCAGAGTCTATGCCATGAGATAGAGAGAAGAGGCAGAGACATCTGATGTTGTGGCTGGTACCTTCTCAACTTTTAACCAGAATGTATTTGTGCTATTTGATCCGGGTTCTACCCATTCTTATGTGAGTGCTAGCATCATTGATTGCATTGCTGTTCCATGTACAAAAATGGACTTTGAGGTGCTAGTAACAAGTCCGCTAGGACAGGAGGTCCGGGTTAATAGAGTGTATAGAGATTGTCCTTTGGTGATCCAAGGACACACTTTCCTGTCTGATCTCATTGAAATGCCCTTCAGAGATTATGATATCATCTTGGGCATGGATTGGTTAGCTAGGCATCATGCCATGATTGATTGTAGACTGAAGACAGTCACTTTTGGTCTCCCTCAGTACAGTGATGTGGTGATACATGGGGAGAGGCAGCTATTGCCATCCAACATCATTTCGGGCCGCACTAGCCGTAAAATGATCGTAAAGGGTGTGAAGCATACTTGGCACATGTGGTAGACACCCAAGTAGGGAGTCCAAAGATCGAAGGACATCCCTACAGATATGACTTTCGGATGTGTTTCTGATGAATTGCCGGATTACCTCCGGAAGAGAAGTGCGATTTGAAATTAATGTTCGCTCGTGTGGATCCAATCTCCATAACGCCATACAGTAATGGCACCAGCAGAGTTGAAGGAGTCAAGATACGATTACAAGAATTACTTGAAAAGGGCTTCATCCGCCCTAGTGTGTCACCTTGGGAGCACGGTGTTGTTTGTTAAGAAGAAGGATGGTACTCTCCGCTATGTATAGACTACGAGCGGTTGAATAGGGTGACAATAAAGAAACAGATATCCATTGCCTCGCATTGATGATCATTCGATCGATTGAAGGTGCGTGATATTCTCCAAAATTGATTTGCGATCCGGTTATCATCGATTGAAGGTGCAAGAGCGAGTATTCCAAAAGCGCTTTGAACTCGGTATGGCCACTATGAGTTTCTAGTAATGCCATTCGGGTTAACAAATGCTCCAGCTGCTTTTATGGATCTGATGAACACTATCTTCAGACCATATCATGATCAATTTGTGGTGGTGTTTATTGATGACATTTTGATATCCTCGAGGAGTGCAGAGGAGCATGATAGACATCTGCGGATTATCTGCAGACTTTAAGGAGAAAGCAGTATGACGCCAAATTGTCGAAATGTGAATTTTGGTGAAGGAAATCTCCTTTTGGGACATGTTGTGTCACCAAGGGATCAAGGTAGATTCGGCAAGGTAGAAGCTATCCTTAATTGGAAACCGCCAGGAACATCACGTAAATTCGCGATTTTAGGTTTAGCTGGATATTACCGTCGGTTTGTGAAGGGGTTTTCTATATTATCTTCTCCACTGACCAAGCTGCGTCGGAAAGATGTGAAATTTCAGTGGACAGATAAATGTCAGCAGAGTTTTGATGAGTTGAAGAGGTGCTTAATCAAGCTCAGTTCTCACTTTACCTACTCGGGTAAAGAATACACGATTTATAGTGATGCTTCTCACAATGGGTTAGGGCGTGTCTTGATGCAAGATCGAATGTCATTGCTTATGCATCACGCCAGGTGTCACCGCATGAGAGGAACTACCCAACACATGATCCGAGTTAGCGGCTATTGTTTTTGCTCTAAAGATCCGGAGACACTATTTGTATGGGGAGAAATGCTACATTTACAGCATCACAAAAGCTTGAAGTACTTAGGCACCCGTAAGGAATTGAATTTGAGGCAGAGGAGATGGTTAGAACTCATTAAAGATTATGATTGCTTAATAGACTATCAGCCAGGGAAAGCAAATGTGGTGGCTGACGCCTTAAGTCGCAAGACTATGGCAAGTCTCAGAGTTTCTCCTTTGTCCATGGTATATGAATTGAAAGCACAGCATGCCAGTTTAGAGGTTGATGATGAGGGACAGACAGTAGTTGCATGGCATGTACGGCCGGTGTTGATTGATCGGTCGTAATGGCTGCACGCAGTGATGAAAAATATCGAAGCTCGAAAGAAGTTCGAGGCAAGAAACCTGAATTCTCTGTGAGAGATGATGGTTTATTGCTACATCAGGGCAGAGTGTGCGTCCCTAGTGATGTGGAATTGAGACAGATTATTATGAAGGAAGCACATGAGTCTCCATTTGCTATGCACCCTGGTGGAACTAAAATGTCTGAGGGATTGAAAGAGCATTCTTGGTGGATGGGCATGGAAAGAGATATAGTTGAATTCGTTTCCAAATGCCTAACTTGTCGACAAGTAAAGGCGAACATCAAGTTCCACTGGTTTGTTACATCCTTTGTCGATGCAGTGGAAATGGGAGCGGATAACTATGGATTTTGTTACAGGACTTCCAAGGACACGAGTAGTCATGATGCGGTATGGGTTATAGTTGTGATTGACTAAGTCCGCTCACTTTTTGCGATTCGGATGGACTATAGCACGGAAAGATTGGCGGATTGTACATATATGAGATTGTAAAATTGCATGGAGTGCGGTATCAATTGTGTCGGCAGAGATCCTAGGTTCACTTCTAGATTCCGGGTAGTCTTCAAAGAGCCCTAGGAACTAGATTGAACTTCAGACATGACATTCCACCCATGCAGACGGATGGCGATCCGAGAGGGTTATTCAGATATTGGAGGATATGCTACGGGCTTGTGTGATTGAATTTGAAGGTAGTTGGGATACACACTTGCCTTTGATTGAGTTTGCTTATAACAACAGCTACCAATCAAGCATAGGGATGCCTCCATATGAAGCTTTGTATGGCAGAAAGTGTAGAACTCCCTTATGTTGGGATGAAGTAGGTGAAAGGAAGATGATTGGGCGAGAAATTGTGCAGCTGACAGAGGAAAAGATCAGTTGATTAGAGATAGACTCAAGGCTGCATCGGACCGCCAAAAGTCCTATGTTGATCGAAAGAAGAGATATTGAGTATGCACGATGGGTGATAAGGTATTTCTCAAAGTTTCTCCTTGGAAGAGGATTATGAGATTTGGCGAGAAAGGGAAAGCGAGTCCTCGTTTCATTGGACCATATGAAGTTACGGAAAGAGTGGGTCCTTTGGCATACCGGTTGGCATTACCTCGAGCTAGCAAGGATACAGTGTCTTCCATGTATCCATGTTAAGGAGGTATAGATCTGACCCATCTCATGTACTGTCAGTTGAAGAGATTGAAGTAAATCCAGACCTCTCATATGAGGAAGAACCCATAAAAATTCTGGCATATGAGGTGAAGCAGCTGAGGAACAAACAGATACACCTGGTTAAAGTGCTGTGGAACCATCATTCAGGCCAGGAAGCAACTTGGGAACGTGAAGAGGATATGAGGAGACAGCACCCACAGCTATTCAGAGACTAATGCCAGGTAAAATTTCGAGACGAAATTTATTTAAGGGGGGGAGAATTGTAACACCCCAAAGTTCGGTAGTGCGTTCTGCTGCTCCGGTGACCAGTGTTGTCCGGACAGCTAGGATGCCTAGAACCGTAACTCTCAATATGAGTGAGGATACATAAAATAATAAAATACAAGAAAAGAAAATACAAAAAAAAACCAAGGAAAAATCATAGCAAAGAAATGTAACCGAGTAAGTGAGCCGGGAAACCTAGCGATGGGTGACCGCACCGGGAAGTCACGGCGTGGACCGTTGACTAGCTCCTCGGATCATGGGGGAACCCCGAAAACATTTTTAGGACTTAAATAGACCCTTATTGTAGAATAAATATGATTAGAAAGATGAAATAAAAATTAATTTTTTAGTACAAAGAAAAGCGAGCAATCGAAAAAGCATAAAATACTTGTTACCGAAAAATCGGGAAAGCCACCCGAACAGGGGCATTATGGTGATTTGACATCCCGAATTGTCTTTTGACCTAAATGTCCATTAAAAATAAATAGTATTACACTTAGAAAATAAAATGAAAAATTAATTTGGTGGTACCTAAAGAAAATAGCTAAAATCATGGGTTAAATGTGGAATAAGTGAAAGTTTAACTTATAAAATGATTTAATTTTAAGTGGACCACAAAGGGAATAATTAAATACTTAGTGGGACAAGTGTACACTTAAAATGCAGCTGAACTTCATCTTCCTCATTTTAGATTTCAACATTGCCGTGAGTGAAGGGAGAGGAAACTCCATGGACGTTTTGCATGAGCTCACTTAACCTCCCCATTTTCAACTCCAATCTCTTTGGTTCCTTCATGAAAAATGGTCTACACACCACAAGGAAGATATTGATACCAATTTTGGGAAGTTTAAGCAAGGTTTAACAAGCTCCAAGCATAAGGTAAGTTCATAATTTTGAGAATTACTTTGTTAAAGTTTATGTGCATGTTATGGGTATTGGTTTGGTGAAGGAAAATTTTGAGTTTGAAGGGTTATTGTTGTTTTCAATTTGGACAGCCATGGGGTCACGTTTTTGATGAGGAAATTGTGCATATAATTGTTGAGAAATAATGTTGTTCATGGTGATTTAGTAACCTAGTGATTTAATGCATGTATATATGGTGAATTATACACTTTGATGGAAATTAACTTATGGTATGGCAATGTGATGTTGATGAGTGATTTGTGGCAGCTTGTGGACACTTGAGAAATGGTGTATATTGAAGGAAGTGTGGGCAGCATATTGACCTAGAAGGATGGATGTTATGTATGTAAATTAATGTTGTAAAGTGTATGTAAAGTTTGTAATGTTTAGGTGTATTTGTAATGGTACTTAGAATTATAATTGTGAATGATATTTGGTGTGTTAAGGGTGATTGGAATCTGCCCAAAATAATGCAAAGGTAATGTAGAAAATGTTGTTGGTAATGTGCCAAAACAGTTTGGTAGGGTATGGAAGTGAACCTTGCAAAGGTAAGTGTGTGTTTGAAGTTTGGGTGTGTAATGCATAGTGAGGGCAGTGTATATTTTGGCCTATAACCTTGAATGTGTAACCTCAATTAGTATGAGACCAATTTGAGGTGAAACTAGGCACAAAATGTGCCAACTTTCATTGAGAAACCATGCCAAAATTCTGCTTGCAAGGTGACCTAAAAATTTGACCAATTCGGATTAGATGCAATTAGGACCTGAAAATGACCAATTGGGCAGCAGTGAGTGTTTAGGCCATAACTCACTCAAACCAGGTCCAATTGACCTGAAATTTTGACCAAGAATAGTTAAGACCCATACCTACAAGTCTTATGAAGACACCAAAGCCCAGAAATGACCATAAGCAAGTCAAACAACTTGCACAAGTTCGGGTCCAAAACTGGCCGAACCAGAATTGACCACTTTGACCTAAAATTGACCTAAAATGGTACCATTTGACCAGCAATAGTGTAATGACCATAACTTGGTCTACTTAACTCGGATTGACCTGAAATTTTGCACCGCGTGCAATAAGACCTAGATCTACAAGTTTGTAGTTTCGACCGAGACCCGAAAACCGAGGGAACTAGATCGTCCGGTTAGGTCAAACCAGTGTTCCGGAATTCCAGCAATTTGCATTAAAATGCACTAAGCGAGGAAATGACTTTGGTAAAACATACCAAACCTAAAACCCTATCGAGTGTGACATATTAACGACACTAAAACCTAATTTACCTAAAACGCATCGAGGGTCGGTATATTAGGTGATTAAGCGAATAATTGAGTTCAGTGCATTATTTACCAAACCCCATCGATAGAGATAGTTTAATTTGGTACTGAAACACTTCAAATTGTGTTTCTCAGTTAACAAGGACTCAAAGAAAAGGGAAAGAAATCTTGAGTCAAGACCAGAGACAAATATCGAGGTTTGTGCACAACAACTGCTTTCTTTTGAATTATTTTCAATGGAAATAAATATTGATTATTTGTATATCATTATTTTAAATTATGGAAATGTGTTTGAGGAATATTTATTGATTGAAAAATATTGTGAATAGTTTGAAACCGTGAAAAATGGTTTGAATGACATTGATGGATACTTATTGATTAAAAAGCATTAGAAATGGTTTGAAACCACAGCTATCATGTATATTGATTGTATTCCTCTCTAGCTTGTCTAGTGGGATGAATTGAATTCCCTCTCTGGCTGAAGTGTTGAGGTGTGTGCGAATAGAATGAGTACTCATATTTTTGCTAGCTAGCCATGTTATTCCTCATTAGTCATCGACTTTTGGGATGAATTGAATACCTCATTAGCCATCGGCTTTTGGGATGAATTGAATTATGGATCATGATTAAGCTGTGTGTGATTTATTGATGTGTATTGTGAGATTGTGAAATGGATTTAAACTCTCATTGACATATACTGTCTTTTGAATTCAAACCTGATCTGACTTATGGAAAATTATTGTGATATTGAGAAATGGAGTTTAAATTCTTGTTGACAATTATTGTCTTGAATTTAATTATGATTTTAAGTATCCACTATTTACATGACTTATGAATTGTGATTTAAATTGGATTTGGTTAATGTTGTGCACCACTGAGACATTGTCTCATGATAGCTTTTATTGTCCGCCGCAGGTAGAGAGATAGACAGGGCAGCAGACTAGGCTGCATATACATCCAGCGAGGGATTACCTGGTATATTGAGTATACCGCTTTTGCTTTTTGTACTGTAATGTATAACACTGTATGTACATATTGTATTTGGTTTTGAGCAGTTGTAAATTAAATTGTACCTTGAAGTTGTAAAATAATTATGAGTTGTTTTGGATTGTAAAAGCTGTGTTATATTTCCTTATCTCAGATTTTGAAAAATTTCTATGGAATTGAGTTGATAAATTGTTATGTTGAGATTGTACTGGAGTTGAGATTTGGAAATATATTGAAGTATGCTTTTTACAGGTTTTCTGAAGAACTATTTTGTCCAAAATACAGATGGCACTCTGCCAAAATTTTTACAGAAATTCCAAATAAACTAAATGAGTTAGTTATTTCACTTCAGTTCACCAAAGTCTTTAACACCTGTAAATAGTGCTCACCACTGTAAAAGAAGTAAGAAAAGTTTTTAAAATCCCTTGTGGTGTACTTAATGGGTTATCAGTAGACGGAGTTGGTAATTCATTAGGTATACTACGGGATCATGTTATGCCTTACAGAGGGGTAGGGTGTGACACCCCATACCGTCCCCAGATGAATGGAGCGGTGGAAGCCGCAAACAAAAACCTCAAGAGGATAATTCAGAAAATGACGGTCACATATAGGGATTGGCATGATATGCTCCCCTACGCTCTTCACGCATACCGGACTTCTGTGAGGACCTCAACCGGGGCAACTCCATACTCACTGGTCTACGGGATGGAAGCAGTATTACCTATTGAGGTCGAAATTCCTTCCTTAAGGATTCTGAAGGAATCAGGAATTGATGAATCAGAATGGATCCAGTCAAGGTTGGATCAGTTAAACCTGCTGGACGAGAAAAGATTAACAGCAGCATGTCATGGGCAATTATTCTAGAGGAGAATGGCTAGGGCATTTGATAAAGGTGTCTGCCCACGCGAATTCCAACCCGGGGACCTAGTACTGAAGAAAGTGCTGCCGAACAAAAAAGATCCTCGGGGCAAATGGTCACCAACCTATGAGGGACCCTATGTGGTTAAAAAGGCATTTTCTGGAGGAGCCTTGATCTTGACCCACATGGATGGTGAAGAATTCCGAGACACGTGGAATGCCTACACTTTAAAGAGTTAATATGAATAAAATTTGTGAAGGATGAAAACCCCAAAGGGCGTCCAAAAAAAAAAAAAAAAAAAAAAAAAAACTTGGGGTGAAAACCCGAAAGGGCGCCCCAAGAACCAAAATGGAGAAATAAGGAAGGGGATATGAAACCGAGGATGGAGAGGAAACTGTCGTGGCATGAGGCTTCAGAGAACTTGAAATAATGGCAGTTAAAAGACTTCAAAACCAACTATAAGGAATATGTGAGATCTATCCTTGTACCCTTCCTTTTCCTTTGAAAGTCTATCTCTATTTTTCCTAAAGCCATAATAAAATTATACTTTATTCCTTCTGCTTTTGTTTTCCTGTTTACTCACTTTTTAAATACTATCCTTTCTCTTTGTTTAATGCGCTATTGATTAGTTAAAATTTTTGCCATAAGATTTGAATTCGAAAATTGATAACCTCACGTACTTTACTATGAGATTTGCAGGGAATGGCCTTCAAAAAAAAAAAAAAAAAAAAAAAAACTAGGAGTGAAAACCCGAAAGGGCGCTTCTGGTCGAATGGACGAAAAGAAAGTAAAAACCCGCAAGGGCGCTTTCCATAAAATAAGGAGAAAGTCGGGAACAGAAAAGGGGCATACGAAGGAATGGGATCATGGGTCAAGTCTTGCAACTCCTCCTCCATTAATCATCGGCCTTCGGTATCTTGTTAAGTACACTTCGTCAGGGAAAGAACTTCATGTGTCAGGGTTAGACTTGCTTTGTAAGTTGATTTTAATTTCATGCAATTTAAATTTCCTGCTATCAACCTCTGGTTCCTTGATCTAAGTTGATTTTAATTTCCTGCAATTTAATTTTCCTGCTATCAACCTCTGGTTCCTTGATCTAAGTTGATTTTAATTTCCTGCAATTTAATTTTCCTGCTATCAACCTCTGGTTCCTTGATCTAAGTTGATTTTAATTTCATGCAATTTAAATTTCCTGCTATCAACCTCTGGTTCCTTGATCTAAGTTGATTTTAATTTCCTGCAATTTAATTTTCCTGCTATCAACCTC
Source organism: Hevea brasiliensis (assembly GCF_030052815.1). Lineage (NCBI taxonomy): Eukaryota > Viridiplantae > Streptophyta > Magnoliopsida > Malpighiales > Euphorbiaceae > Hevea > Hevea brasiliensis. The sequence goes on from NC_079501.1 coordinate 43,991,125, forward strand.
TGGTTCCTTGATCTAAGTTGATTTTAATTCCATGCAATTTAAATTTCCTGCTATCAACCTCTGGTTCCTTGATCTAAGTTGATTTTAATTTCCTGCAATTTAATTTTCCTGCTATCAACCTCTGGTTCCTTGATCTAAGTTGATTTTAATTCCATGCAATTTAAATTTCCTGTTATCAACCTCTGGTTCCTTGATCTAAGTTGATTTTAATTTCATGCAATTTAAATTTCCTGTTATCAACCTCTGGTTCCTTGATCTAAGTTGATTTTAATTTCCTGCAATTTAATTTTCCTGCTATCAACCTCTGGTTCCTTGATCTAAGTTGATTTTAATTCCATGCAATTTAAATTTCCTGCTATCAACCTCTGGTTCCTTGATCTAAGTTGATTTTAATTCCATGCAATTTAAATTTCCTGCTATCAACCTCTGGTTCCTTAATCTAAGTTGATTTTAATTTCATGCAATTTAAATTTCCTGCTATCAACCTCTGGTTCCTTGATCTAAGTTGATTTTAATTTCATGCAATTTAAATTTCCTGCTATCAACCTCTGGTTCCTTGATCTAAGTTGATTTTAATTTCATGCAATTTAAATTTCCTGCTATCAACCTCTGGTTCCTTGATCTAAGTTGATTTTAATTTCCTGCATTTACATTTCTTGCTATCAACCTCTGGTTTCTTGATCTAAGTTGATTTTAATTCCATGCAATTTAAATTTCCTGCTATCAACCTCTGGTTCCTTGATCTAAGTTGATTTTAATTCCATGCAATTTAAATTTCCTGCTATCAACCTCTAGTTCCTTGATCTAAGTTGATTTTAATTCCACGCAATTTAAATTTCCTGCTATCAACCTCTGGTTCCTTGATCTAAGTTGATTTTAATTTCATGCAATTTAAATTTCCTGTCATCAACCTCTGGTTCCTTGATCTAAGTTGATTTTAATTCCATGCAATTTAAATTTCCTGCTATCAACCTCTGGTTCCTTGATCTAAGTTGATTTTAATTCCATGCAATTTAAATTTCCTGCTATCAACCTCTGGTTCCTTGATCTAAGTTGATTTTAATTTCATGCAATTTAAACCAAGTTGATTTTAATTTTCTGGTATTTTAACTTTTGTTGCCAATTTCTAGGTCATTAACTTAGGTGTGCTATAGTTCCCTAACTTCGAACGCCTAATCGTCCAAAACATGAGTCTAAATCTTTACATAATTCCTACACGGAAATTTTCCTTTGATAGAAATTATGTAAAGAGGGGCAGCTGTCGACACCATATTTTGGCCGATCCCCAAAATCAATAAAACTTTGAAACCGATCCCCGGTACTAAGTCTCCTTCGGACAGCTAATCACATTTCCGATCCCTCTTTGATAGGCTGTCACAATTCCGATCTCTCCCCGAAAAGAATTAAATCAAATTGTTAAGTTCTCGCATCAGTCAAAGCTTTACCAGTCTATCGCTCACCGATCTCTCAAACCCATTGTCGAAACTCAGGACCCGTCAAGTATATTCCTAATAAACGAAATGAACTGGCACTAGATCTTTTCTTACCAGTTTTATTGCCGATCTCCTTTTCGAAAGATTAAGAGCTAAGGTTTTGGTTCGGTTTAATGAGGATTCCGATCTTAAGTGTTCAAGTTAAATTTTCAATTTTAATCAAGTCCCATTCAGCATTTCTTCCCCACCGATCTCATGCTTATTGTGCTTTCCGATCTCTTATACTTAGATTAATAATTGCATTTAGTTCTTGTTTCGCTATGCTCATACAATCAAATACTTAGGCAATTCAGAGATTTTCCAATCACATCCATTCATTGAACAAAAGAGACATTCCATTTCATTTCATTTTTTGTACAAGCTATTCAGCTGGAGGGTCACCCCCAGCCTGATTTACATTTTGCTCACTCTCTCTCTCACCCTCGGCTTCCTCCTCACTGTCCTCATCATCGCCCTCAGGAGCCAGGTCGGCCATCCAAGAGAAGTCTTCTTCTGGGTAACGCTTCTGGAGTTCGGCCAAGAGATCCTTGTGAGCATTCACATAGGCTCCGGCTATTCCCATCACCATCTCTTCATCTTTCTCCTTAAGCTCCTCATCTTTCTCCTTGAGTTCCTCGATGAGTTGAGCGACCTGAGCAGCTTCGTTGGCCTGAAGCGCCTGGACTTCTCCGAGAGCCCGATCCCTTTCAGCCAGAACATGAGACTGTTCGGCCAGCTTGTCTTCATAGTACTTCACCCATCCCTCAACTTGAGATATATAATCCCGAGCGGATGAGAGTTGGGATCGGAGGGAAGCCACTTCCTGATTTTTCTTCCCGATCTCCTTACCCAGACGCTGAACCTTTTCCCAAACCATGGTCTGATTCACCAGGCACTCCACTTTCAGGCTCATGGATTGAGTCAAGATATCATCAAGGCTGTTCGAGGATAGCCTGTCCCGATCCTCCTGAAGGAAGATGGAAGACCCCAAGACTTGGGCAAAACCGGGGTTCTCCCGAACAGTCCGGTTATTCTTCAGGGACTCGATTAGCTTTTGAGCGCCACGAGAAGAGGTCCTCCCAGAAGATTGAGAAGGACCCCTTTCCGTGCTTGGAACAACTGGAAGAGCCGGAGGCTGCTCTTCCAATCTAGGAGGAGATCGGACAGCTTCAGCGGTCGGCAGATCCGAAGGTTGAGGCGGGTCCCCTTGTACTTCCCCAGATTCATGACCAGGTGTTCGAAGCATTTCCGAACGTTTCATCTCCTTTATTTTCTGGAAGATCTCTTTGTCCTTCTTCCGCTTCCTAGAACCCTCACCACCCGCCATACCTGCACAAAGAAAAGGTCAGTGAGATCGCTAAGGTCCTGAGAGCTGAGATATAGAAAATACCAATGCCGAAGTCAAAGAGCGAAAGTTCGCGGTCTTGGCCGGTGAGCAGTTGAATAGTCCAATGGTGCAGCTCGGCAGTCACCGCATCCAAACAAGAATACTTTTGAGTGGCGGCCTGACTCTTCAGATCCATCACTATTAAGCTTTCCTCCTGGTTCAGGGTAATATGCTTCGGAAGCAAAGGCCCCTGGTACCACCAGCTACGGGGGAAGTCCTCAAAGCAGCTCGGATCTTTGCTCCTCAGAATGAAGAAACGGTTCTTCCAATTCTTAAGGGATGAGGGCAGATCGGAAAAGAGCCCGCAATGAGGCTTCGCCTGAAAGAACCAGTGTTCGTCATCCTTTCGACGAGTTAGTCTGTGCAGCTCGGCGAATACCTTAGCCGTAGGTCTGATTCCCTTAGCTCGGCATAGACCTCGAAAGGCTACCAAGATCCACCACGAGTTACGGTGAATTTGAGCAATGCACGCTCGGTGAAGTTTTAGGACCTCCTTATAGAAGTCATCTAGAGGGAACCGAAGACCGGCCTTTAACTGTTCCTCGTACACCATAACCATGTCATTCTCTTCAAAGGAGTGATCGACACGAAGATCGCCGTGGCACTTGATTAGCTCGTACGAATCAGGACGAATGTTGTATTCTTGGCTAAACGATTGCAGATCGGATTCTCGAAGAACCGACGGTAGCTCGTCTATAGGGAGAGTCTCCCTCCCTGAAACAGGTGCACGCCTTGATGGTATGATCCGCCCCCGAGCTAGAACGGAGACCCTAGGGGGTTCAGGTTGCGTGCTTGGCCCGACTACCTCTTCTTCATCGGACGACCATGAGAACTGAATGGAAGGAGGGCTCGCCGCTCTCTGACCTCCGACACCGCTCATTTTCAAAGGAAATAAAGAACTTAAACTAAAAAGAAGATCAAAACCCTTACCGGAGTCTGATCGGCGTCGGAAGAACTTGGGAAAAATGAGAGAACTTCGAAGTTGTGAGCAAGAGACTGAAAATGGAATGAGAGAGCAAATGGCTAACCCCCCCCATCCCTATTTATACTAGTCCGAGCATTTAATGCTCACGAGGTTCCATGCAGTGCATCGGTTAACGGGATTCGTGTAACACCCCTAAGTTCGGTAGTGCGTTCTGCTGTTCCAGTGACCAGTGCTGTCCGGACAGCTAGGATGCTTAGAACCACACTTTAATATGAGTGAGGAGACATAAAATAATGAAATACAAGAAAAGAAAATACAAGAAAAGCAAAGGAAAAATCATAGCAAAGGAATGTAACCAAGTTAAGCGAGCCGAAAACCCTAGCGATGGGTGACCGCACCGGGAAGTCACGGTGTGGACCGTTGACTAGCCCTGGACTGCGGGGAACCCTGGAAAATATTTTTAGGACTTAAATAGAACCTTATTGAAGAATAAATATCATTAGAAAGATCAAAGAAAAATTAAATAATTAGTACAAAGAAAAGTGAGAAATCGAAAAACAGACAAAACCCGGTGTTACCGAAAAATCGAGAACGTAACCCGAACAGGGGCATTATGGTCATTTGACACCCCGAATTGTCTTTTGACCTAAATGTCCATTAAAAATAAATAATATTACACTTAGAAAATAAAATGAAAAATTAATTTAGTGGTACCTAATACAAAGAGTCAAAAATGGAGTGAAAAATGTGTAAATAACACATTTAAGCTTATTATATTGTTAAATGGGTGAGTGGTCCACTAATGAATAAATTAAACATGTAATGGGGCAGGTGTAAGTCAAAAATGCCATCTGAATTCTTCATCTTCTCCAATTCTCCCAACATTGCCCAATTGAGAAAAGGATAAGTCCACCATTAACGTTTTCTCCAAGCTCATCTAATCCCTCATTTCAACCCCAAATCACCTAGGGTTCTTCATTAAACTTTGTCTACACATCACAAGGAAGATATTGACACCAAATTTGAGAAGTTTGGTGAAGGTTTAGCAAGTTACAATCAAAGGTAAGTTTACACTTTTGAGAATTCCTTTGTTAAACTTTATGTTCATGTTATGGGTGTTAGTTTGGTGAAGGAAATTTTAAAGTTTAAATAGTTATTGAGATAGCCATTTTTGGACAGCCATGGGGTCATGAATTTGATGATTTATTATGCATATAATTGATGAGAATAATGTTGATCATGGTGATTTAATATCCTAGTGAATTATTTCACATATATATGTTGATTTATGCACTTGGATGGGAATTGGTTAATTTGTAGGGCACTTTGATGTATAATTTGACCAGCAATAGTATAATGACTATAACTTGGTCTCCTTAACTCGGATTGACCTGAAATTTTGCCCCGCGTGCAATAAGACCTAGATCTACAAGTTTGTAGTTTTGACCGAAACCCGAAAACCGAGGGAACTAGGCCGTCCGGCTAGGTCAAACCAGTATCCCGGAATCCAGCAATTTGCATTGAAGTGCACTAAGCAAGGAAATGACTTTGGTAAAACTTACCAAATCTAAAACCCTATCGAATGTGACATATTAATGACACTAAAACCTAATTTACCTAAAACGCAACGAGGGTCGGTATATTAGGTGATTAAGTGAATAATTGAGTTCAGTGCATTATTTACCAAACACCATCGATAGAAACAATTTAATTTAATACTGAAACACTTCAAATTGTGTTTCTCAGTTAACAAGGACTCAACAAAAGGGAAAGAAACACTGAGTCCAGACCAGGGAGGCAGTCATCAGAGGTTTGTGCACAACTAGTTTTCAACTGATTTTGTTATGAATAATATTTCATATGATTAATTATATGTTATTGTTTTAAATTGTGTTTGTGCACAACAACTATTTCTCTTGAATTTTTCAATTGAAATAAATATTGACTATTTGTATATTATTGTTTTAAATTGTGGAAATGTGTTTGATGAACACTTATTGATTGAAAAACATGGTGAATGGTTTGAAACTGTGAAAAATTATTTGAATGATATTGATGGATACTTATTGATTGAAAAGCACTGTAAATGGTTTTTGTGGAAATTGAAGTGAATTACGAATTGTGTTGCCATTTTGTGAATGGAATTATAACTTTGGAAATTTATTGGATTCTTACGGATCATTTGAATAAAATGTTTGGAATTGTTTTGACTCACAATTGGCATGACACTGATACTATGTTCCTCCTCCTTTAATGGGGTGAGTGTGATTATTCCTCCCTCTTCGACTTATCAGTCTGGGGTGAGTATGATTATGTTCCTCCCTCTTTGACTTCCCAGTCTGAGGTGAGTATGGATGAGTACTCATTAGATAGCTAGCTTCCTCCCTCATTGATTTCGATTATTGGGGTGAGTATGTCTTGTCGTGGTGTACAACACGACATATATGGAAAAATTTGTGTCATGACCTAAATTGTGTTATTGATTGGCAACATTGTATTATTCAGTTATTTGATCGAATTGTGTTATTGATTTGCAAAACGATATTATTCAGTTATTCGATCGAATTGTGTTATTGATTTGCAAAACGATATTATTCAGTTATTTGATCAAATTGTGATATTGGTCGGCAACACTGTGTTATTAAGTATTTTGATCAAATTGTGCATGAATTGGCAATACGGTATTCTTAAACTATTTGACTAAATTGTGTTATTATGAATTTTGATAATTTGTGAATTGGAGTTTAAATTCCTTATGACATTCATTGTCTTGAATTTAACTATGGTTTTAAGTATCCACTATTGATATGATTTATGAATTGTGAATTAAAATTGTATTTGGTTAATGTTGTGCACTACTGAGACATTGTCTCGTGATAGCTTTATTCTTGCCGCAGTAGAGACAGACAGGCGGCAGAGACTAGGCCGCTAATACATCCAGTGAGGATTACAGTATAATGAGTATACCAATATTTTGCATTTTATCTTGTAATGTATGACATCTTGTATGTACATTTTGTTTTTGGTTTTGAGTAGTTGTAAATTCAAATTGTACCTTGAAGTTGTAAATTTATTATGAGTTATTTGACTTGTAAAAATTGTATTATATTTCCTTATCTCAGACTTTGAAAAATTTCTATGGAATTGAGTTGAGAAATGTGTTGTATTGAGAAAAATGTTGGAGTTGAGATTTGGAAAATAATTGAAGTGCTTTTTACAGGTTTTCTGAAGAACTGTTTTGTCCAAAATACAAATGGCACCTTGCCAAAATTTTTACAGATATTCCAAATAAATCAAATGAGTTAGTTGTTTCACTTCAGTTCACCAAAGTCTTTCACACCTGTAAATAGTGCTCACCACTGTAAAAGAAGTAAGAAAAGTTTTTAAAATCCCTTGTAGTGTATTTAATGGATTATCGATGACGGAGTTGGTAATTCATTAGGTATACTCTGGGATCATGTTATGCCTTCTGAGAGGGGTAGGGTGTGACATGTTTTAGTGGTATCAGAGCAAAGTTTTTAAATTCTGTTTTCACTTGTTACTTGAATATTCTTTCTTCACAGTACAACTGCTCAATATCATTGTTTGATACATACAGTACATTACATTATAAATATGCACTAACGGGAGGAAATCTCCTTGTATTATTGTAAAAGAGGTCTAGAATCCTCGCATTGACTATGGTGTTAGTAGTATGTCCTAGAGCATATCATTTAGTATGTATCTTGTATATATTTTATTAATAAAAGGCATTTCCACTTTTCCGTTTACATAATATATTTATGTGTAATAGAAAAGGTCCATTGATATTTTGTTAGAAATATTATTCTTAAGTTGTTAAGAATATGAGTGACAATATTTCTAGCACAAAGTATCATAATTAGGTTCACAATCAAGGATACTTCATAATAAGGACATGACTTATCCAGAAAGATTGTATTCATGTTTGTTCCCAAGTTATTTATATGAGATATAAATAAGATGGAATGGTGAGTCTCATGCCATATAACAAACATGATAGGCACTTATACATGATAAGTAGGCCGAACCAGTGACACTTATGACAAGCACATGGAGTTTACTCTTGTCAATGTTTTGTCATAAATCATATCGATGCATATAATCTTTAGACACGAGATAGCAGTTATCTTGTATATAGGTAGTTTGAGTTTGATACTGCTTTCATACTTGTACTGTGTATGGGTATATGGGCATCTGTTGGCTCCTACTAGTTATATATGGAGGTAGGTGTTGATCAAGATGGAATCTGTTCCTCTAAGTAAATAGAGTTAAAATCCTATGTTCATTTAATTGTTCTTGATGTTTCAAGTTTCTGGCCAGGACAGATAGATTTATTCAGAAAAGAGTTTCTGATGAGAAAAATCTTTTAATCAAGAACTGGAATTAAAAGAGAACATAATATTCATAGCAAATGGGTTTTGACTTAAACCATGACTCGGCTTGAGTTGGGATTTTGTAATGTAGAGATTCTAGTGCATGTTAACATATGATTATAGGTTCATTTAAGGTAAATCTTATTACTAATTGGGTGGCCATGGCATGCTATGCTAGGTGTTAACCATGGTCTATGAGGTTCATAAAATGATTTAGAGAAATCATTTATGGTAAGAAAGAGTTCGATGATATTAAGAGTTGATATCATGTCTCATTGCCAATTAGTGATGAGCCTAGTAAGTCACACACATACACAAGTTATCACCTATTTAAATATGATTTAATTAATTAATTAAAGAGTTTAATTGATTAATTAAATAGATTTGGTTTGCAATTAAATTGCAAAGTCCCTAGCATGACTTGAAACCAAATCTAGATTATTGGATGTGTAGTATAAATTAAATTTATATTTAAAGTGTTTAAATATGAATTTAATTGATAAGAAATTAATTAATAGAGATTAATTAATTAATTTATATTTGATATAAATTAATTAGAAGAAGAAAATAATTATTTTGGGTTAAGAACTCAAAATTAAGACACAGGGGCATTTTGGTCATTTTGCAGTGTGACACGTGGCACCATGAGATGGTGACACATGGCATAACACATAAGCTTGCCAAATGTTTTTTTTAATCATGTAAGATGATTAAAATCAAGATTAAATATAGGTTTGATACTTGGCACAATGTGATTGGGTCACTTAAACCTAGAGCTAATCAAAAGGTGACATGTGGCTAGGGTTTAATGTGTTAACCTAGCTATTTAAGTGTGGTTATGAAAAGAAAACATAACCAGCAGCCTCTCCTCTCATATGTCACGCCACTTTGAGCCTCTCCAGCTATTTCTCTTCATCTCTCATCAATTCAAAGAAATTAGCCATCAATCTCTTGAATTAAGAACACTAGAAATTGTTTCTAGTGTCCTGTTTACATCTTTAATCTCTTAAAAGGCAGAACTTGATTTTCTAATTAATAGAAAAAGCTTTAGAAGCTATTCAAGGGCTGCCATAGGTGTTCTTGGTGTGGACAAGCTAGAGGGACAACATTTGGTGTCCTGAAGACGAATCTCAAAGGCGCAGACACGCTGCAGCACATCAAGAGGTTAGTGTAATCGTTCTTGATTTAATCTAGGGTTCTAAAATTAATCTGATTAATTTTAAAATCTTAAATGGCAAATACAGATCCAAAAACATATTAAAAGAGTTTTAGTATGTTGTTTATCATTGAAATCAAATAGATAAAAATAAATCTTGCATGGTGCATGTGACCCTAGGTGAAAATTTTTGAATTCAATGGTATAATCTTGTGTTTTTCACGCTTCCGTTCCTTCAATTGGTATCAGAGCCACTATATTTGCCATTTAGATTGTTGATTATATAATTTAATTGTGTGTTTGATCATGAGATCAAGAGATTCATTGCTGGTTGGATCATGAGGTGTGGCGTCACACATGGTGAAGCCACCATTGGTGGCGGCAACAATGGTTCCTTGGGTGGTTCAAGGTTTGGCTTTTAATTCTGCAATTGTTGTATGATCTAAGGCCTATTCTTTGACTAATTAAAGTGTTTAATTAGTTGTTTTAATCACACAATTAAATTATGATTCAAATCAGAATTTTAAAAATTGTTTGAATGTGATTCAAATCTGAATTTTAAAAGTTGTTTGAATGTGATTCAAATCTGAATTTTTAAAGTTGTTTGAATCATATTTAAATCTGATTTTTTAAAATTGATTCAATAAAATTCAGATCTGATTTTTTAAAAAATATTTGAATGTGATTCAAATCTGATTTTTTAAAAAAATTTTTGAATGTGATTCAAATCTGAATTTTTGAAGTTGTTTGAATGTGATTCAAATCTGAATTTTTAAATTTGTTTGAATGAGATTCAAATCTGAATTTTTAAATTTATTTGAATCATATTCAAATCTGGATTTTTAAGTTGAATATGAGATATTCAATTTAATTTAAGTATATATGTTTTATTTAATTGTTAAATAGTGATATGCATGATGGATGATCATGGACTATAAAAGACCAATGTGATTGGATTTATTTCTTTTATGTTTCTTTGGGATTGTAAATTAATTAATTTATTTTAATTTATTTTGGGCATGTATTATTAAGTTTGTAATAATATTTTGGGTTGTAATTTCATTTATTTAAGTTCTTGTAAATTCGCCTTGGTATGCCAAGGATTACTATGTAATATTGGATTGCAAGAAGTTCAAGGAGGTCAAGAGCATTGGTGGGACCAGTGGGAGGAATTCAATATCAAGTGTTGATTATGTACTCCTTCAGCAACTCTTGTAAAATGAATGAATGAAATGCACCTAGGAATGCCCTGATTCAATTCTTGGTGGCTCAGAATTGAATCCCTTAGAAAGTCCATGATCATACCATATTTACTGCTTATCCATGAATGCATGAGATGTATGGGAATGTATGCAATTATATGATATATGCATGCTAAATGGATAATGTGCAAAGTGAGACCTTAATAGTAATTAGAATGACCATAAAATCTTCCAAACAAATGATTAAGTTGGAAATGCTATAATTAAAGTAATTATAACATAAGCCCTCCATTGGGGCAATTATTTTAAGAAATTTTAAATAGTTGCATAAGATGCAATTAATTTAAGAGATTTTCTTAAGAATAATTGTTAAGCATGAAATGTTGTAAATATGTAAATGGTTTAGTGGCCAATATTGGATGTACCTGAGGACATTAAAATTATTTGCATAATTACTGGCTCAATGGGATCAACTTAACTAATGCAAGATAAGTCAATAATGGATGTACCTGAGATTTTGAGCATTAGGGGCTAGGTAAAGGATTGAACCTCACATGAGATGTGATGGGCAAGGAGTTGCTCACTTATAGTTTATTGTAATTCCAATAATGGATGTACCTGAGGATGATCAATAGAATTATAAGAATTCAATCACCCACTAGAAATCCATCCAACTAGGATTTCCGTTTTCTACTTTGGAAGTGTAGGATTCGCTAAGTTAGTGGGAGGACTAATTTGATTAAAAGACCATAATCATTTTGGTTAATTACATGATACATTTACTAATTAATCTGGTTATTTTCTGAAGTTAATTTTCTGATAAAAATGAGCACAAAACAACCTCCACCATCCAATATCCTTGCAAGCATACTTGATCACAACAGGTTGACAGGACCTAATCTGTCTGATTGGCTAAGAAATTTGAAACTTGTCCTGAACCTTGAACATATAGGATATGTTCTAGATTCAAATGTTCCTGGTCCCTTACCTCCAGAGGCCACACAAGAGGAACATGAAACTTTGGATAAGTGGAAGGAGCATGATATGAGAGCTAAGTGTTACATGCTTGCTTCCATAAGTAATGAGTTACAGAAGCAACATGAGAACATGCAAAGTGCTAGTGAGATCCTCCTTCACCTACAAGAGTTGTATGGTGAGCACTGTAGGAATGCTAGGTATGAGATATCTAGACAGCTATTCCGTATGAGGATGTCTAAGGGACAGAATGTTGGGGATCATGTCCACAAGATGATTCGGCTGATTGAGCAGTTGGAACATCTTGACTTCAACATGGATTTCCAACTACAAACGGATTTGATCCTTCAGTCCCTTCCTGAGTCTTTTGGGAATTTTTGACAAATTTCCATATGACTAAACAGGAATGTACCTTAGCTGGTTTACTCAACATGCTGGTTATTGCCCAAAAGAATATGCCAGGCAATAAAGGAAAAGAGGTAGCTTTGGTTGCATCTTCTTCTGCTGGAAAGTCCAACAAGAAGAAGGGCAATAAGAAAAAGAAACCTCAGATTCCTGGTCCTTCTAAGAAAATAGCTAAACAGAAAAGGAAAACTAAAGCTGATGAAGGTAAAGGAAAGTGTTTCCACGGCCAACAGGAAAGTGTTTCCATTGCCAACAAGAAAGTGTTTCCATTGCCAGTAAGAAAGTGTTTCCACTGGCCAGAGTATAGCAATCTAAATGAAAGCAATGCCGTGGTGAAAACCAACTCAAGTTCAAAATATATTTGGCACTTAAGGTTTTGTCATGTTGCAGAAGATAGGATTGCAAAATTGGAGAAAATGGGGATTCTATCCTCATTGGGCTCTGAGCCTACTCCAACTTGTGAATCTTGCCTTCAGGGCAAAATGACTAGATCACCCTTTGTTGGACAGGGGCTAAGAGCTGAAAATATTTTGGAGCTAATACATAGTGATGTATGTGTTCCATTTAAAGAAATGGCTAGAGGGGGCTTTCATTATTTTATTACCTTTACTGATGATAAATCAAGATTTGGGTATTTGTATTTGATGAAATACAAACATGAATCCTTTGAAAAGTTCAAAGAATTTAAATCTGAAGTAGAAAATCAAACAGGAAAGAGTATTAAAGCTCTTCGATCAGATCGTGGAGGTGAATATTTGAGTACTGAATTTGATGAATACTTGAGAGAGCATGGCATTGTTTCTCGGTGACTCCTCCAGAACGCCATACGGTGAATGGTGTATCGAAAGGAGAAATCGTACCTATTAGATATGGTACGTAGTATGATGAGCTATCTTGATATGCCAATCTCCTTTTGGGATTTGCATTAGAATCGACTTTATATATTACGAATAGGATTCCATCAAAATCAGTTTCTTCCACACCTTATGAGATATGGCATGGAAGAAAACCAAGTCTTAAGCATGTTAAGATTTGGGGTTGTCCAAATTATATCAAAAAGTGAACAACGATAAATTGGAGACCAGGATCGTAAAGAGGTCGATTTGTTGGATATCCAAAAGATAGTTTTGGATATTATTTTTATTTGCCTACTTCACAAAAGGTTGTGATCAGTAGAGATGCCACATTTCTTGAACAACAGTTTGTTCAAGAAGAAGGCACAGGAAGGCAAATACAGTTAGAAATGGAGAATTCGACCAACCAATGGTCGATGGATATAGATCCATCTAGTCAACCTATACCCATTGATGAAACATCTACACTGTTCCTCGTAGAACAACTGTGGTATCTCACCCACGGTGAGATATGGTTTTCTTCATGCAGAAGAACAAGAGTTGTCTACTCATGAAGAAGTAGATCATGGAGATGATCCACTTACCTATGAAGAAGCTATATCAGATATAGACTCTTCAAAATGGATTGATGCTATGAAATCCGAGATTGATTCCATGTACAAGAATCAAGTTTGGGATCTTGTTGACCCACAGAAGGTATTGTACCTATAGGGAACAAATGGGTTTTCAAGAAGAAAATTGGTTACGATGGAAAGGTAGAGACCTATAAGGCAAGACTAGTAGCGAAGGGTTTCGCCAAAGGCAAGGAATAGACTATGATGAGACTTTCTACTTTGTTGCCATGCCTAAATCAATTAGGATTTTATTAGCAATAGCTGCATACTATGATTATGAGATTTGACAGATGGATGTCAAAACAGCTTTTCTCAATGGATACATTGAAGAAAACATTTTCATGGAACAACCTAGGGGATTTGAATCCCAAGATGGTTCCAAGGTATGCAAGCTAAAGCGATCCATTTATGGGTTGAAACAAGCTTCGAGGAGTTGGAACATCCGTTTTGATGAAGCCATTAAATCTTTTGGTTTTATCAAAAATGAGGATGAGCCATGTGTATATAAGAAGGTTAGTGCGTGCTATCACTTTCCTTGTCTTATATGTGGATGACATCGTTGATGGGTAATGATACAGGTATGTTGACGACTATAAAGGTATGGTTGTCAAATACATTCTCCATGAAAGACTTAGGGGAGGCAACCTATATTCTTGGGATTCGCATCTATAGAGATAGAGCGAAAAGAATAATTGGTTTATCCCAAAGTCTATACTTGGAAAAGGTGTTAAAGAGGTTTAACATGCTTGATTCCAAGAGAGGATTGTTACCAGTGAGACATGGTATCCACCTTTCTAAAGAGATGTCTCCAAAGACACACGAAGAAAGAGATAAGATGGCAGATTCCATATGCTTGGCTATTGGAAGTTTAATGTATGCAATGTTGTGTACTAGGCGGATATCGCATATCTCGTTAGTTTGACTAGCGGTATCAATCCAATCCAGTTTGGAACATGGATAGGTATCAAGAATATCCTTAAGTACTTGAGAAGAACTAAGGATTTATTCTTGATTTATGGAGTGGAGACTTGCAATTGGATGGTTATCACGATTACGATTTCCAATCGGATATCGATGATAGAAAGTCTACCTCTGGATATGTGTTCATTTGTAATGGAGGTGCGATCGGTTGGAAGAGTTCCAAGCGAGCACGCATTGCAGATTCCACTCATCGAGGTCGAGTATATTCGCATCGAGATCTTTGCAAAAGAAGCTGTTTGGATAAAGAAGTTCGTGACAGAACTTATAGTAGTTCCTTCCATTAAGTCAGTAGTTCCATTACACTGTGACAACAATGGAGCAGTCATACAGGCTAAAGAACTAAGGTCTCACCCAAAATCCAAACACATAGAAAGGCACTACCACATTATCAGACATATAGTTGGGCAAAGGCGATATAGCCATGCAGAAAAATAACATCAGCTGAAAAATTCAGCTGATCCATTCACTAAGCCTTTGTCACAAGCTCAGTTAGACTGACATCTTGAGAAGATGGGTCTAAGGTATTGTAATGAATGGCTCTAGTGCTAGTGGGAGATTGTTAGTAGTATGCCCTAGAGCATATCATTTAGTATGTATCTTGTATATATTTTATTAATAAAAGGCATTTCCACTTTTCCGTTTACATAATATATTTATGTGTAATAGAAAAGGTCCATTGATATTTTGTTAGAAATATTATTCTTAAGTTGTTAAGAATATGAGTGACAATATTTCTAGCACAAAGTATCATAAATAGGTTCACAATCAAGGATACTTCATAATAAGGACATGACTTATCCAGAAAGATTGTATTCATGTTTGTTCCCAAGTTATTTATATGAGATATAAATAAGATGGAATGGTGAGTCTCATGCCATATAACAAACATGATAGGCACTTATACATGATAAGTAGGCCGAACCAGTGACACTTATGACAAGCACATGGAGTTTACTCTTGTCAATGTTTTGTCATAAATCATATCAGTGCATATAATCTTTAGACCTGAGATAGCACAGTTATCTTGTATATAGGTAGTTTGAGTTTGATACTGCTTTCATACTTGTACTATGTATGGGTATATGGGCATCTGTTGGCTCCTACTAGTTATATATGGAGGTAGGTGTTGATCAAGATGGAATCTGTTCCTCTAAGTAAATAGAGTTAAAATCCTATGTTCATTTAATTGTTCTTGATGTTTCAAGTTTCTGGCCAGGACAGATAGATTTATTCAGAAAAGAGATTCAGAGGAGAAAAATCTTTTAATCAAGAACTGGAATTAAAAGAGAACATAATATTCATAGCAAATGGAGTTTGACATAAACCATGACTCCAGCTTGAGTTGGGATTTTGTAACAGAGAGATTCTAGTGCATGTTAACATATGATTATAGGTTCATTTAAGGTAAATCTTATTACTAATTGGGTGGCCATGGCATGCTATGCTAGGTGTTAACCATGGTCTATGAGGTTCATAAAATGATTTAGAGAAATCATTTATGGTAAGAAAGAGTTCTGATGATATTAAGAGTTGATATCATGTCTCATTGCCAATTAGTGATGAGCCTAGTAAGTCACACACATACACAAGTTATCACCTATTTAAATATGATTTAATTAATTAATTAAAGAGTTTAATTGATTAATTAAATAGATTTGGTTTGCAATTAAATTGCAAAGTCCTAGCATGACTTGAAACCAAATCTAGATTATTGGATGTGTAGTATAAATTAAATTTATATTTAAAGTGTTTAAATATGAATTTAATTGATGAGAAATTAATTAATAGAGATTAATTAATTAATTTATATTTGATATAAATTAATTAGAAGAAGAAAATAATTATTTTGGGTTAAGAACTCAAAATTAAGACACAGGGGCATTTTGGTCATTTTGCAGTGTGACACGTGGCACCATGAGATGGTGACACATGGCATAACACATAAGCTTGCCAAATGTTTTTTTAATCATGTAAGATGATTAAAATCAAGATTAAATATAGGTTTGACACTTGGCACAATGTGATTGGGTCACTTAAACCTAGAGCTAATCAAAAGGTGACATGTGGCTAGGGTTTAATGTGTTAACCTAGCTATTTAAGTGTGGTTATGAAAAGAAAACATAACCAGCAGCCTCTCCTCTCATATGTCACGCCACTTTGAGCCTCTCCAGCTATTTCTCTTCATCTCTCATCAATTCAAAGAGATTAGCCATCAATCTCTTGAATTAAGAACACTAGAAATTGTTTCTAGTGTCCTGTTTACATCTTTAATCTCTTAAAAGGCAGAACTTGATTTTCTAATTAATAGAAAAAGCTTTAGAAGCTATTCAAGGGCTGCCATAGGTGTTCTTGGTGTGGACAAGCTAGAGGGACAACATTTGGTGTCCTGAAGACGAATCTCAAAGGCGCAGACACGCTGCAGCACATCAAGAGGTTAGTGTAATCGTTCTTGATTTAATCTAGGGTTCTAAAATTAATCTGATTAATTTTAAAATCTTAAATGGCAAATACAGATCCAAAAACATATTAAAAGAGTTTTAATATGTTGTTTATCATTGAAATCAAATAGATAAAAATAAATCTTGCATGGTGCATGTGACCCTAGGTGAAAATTTTTGAATTCAATGGTATAATCTTGTGTTTTTCACGCTTCCGTTCCTTCATATGGAAGAGGGTGATCGTTCAGTCGATCAATCTATAGAGGCTGAGGTGCAAGGGGATGCCCCAGCCCTACATAATGTCAGTGGTTCAGCAGCACCAGCCCCTACAGTACCGCAGTTTCCTGCTCAGTTCGCTCAGCAGATGGCTGCAATGTCCCAACAAATGGCTGGTAATGTGCCTACTCAAGTCCCAATACAGACACCAGTGGTACAACCACAGTCTTCTGCAAGGCAGTATGATAAATTGATGAAGTATGGGGCTACAGAGTTTAAGGGGACAGTAGATCCTCTAGAAGCTGAACAATGGTTAGAGAGGATGGATAGGGTATTCAAGAAACTGCATTGCACAGAGGAGCTCAGATTTGAGTACTCAGTATCTTTGCTCTGAGGATGCTTATGACTGGTGGAAAACCATTCCCCACGATGCAGTAGAACCTGCAGTGCTAACATGAAATGACTTCCTCAGGGAATTCAGGCAAAAATATGTCCCTGATGCTTATGTAGACCAGAAGCTGCAAGAATTCCTAAGTCCAAAGCAGGCGGTCGGTGGCTGAGTATGAAAGGGAATTCTCCCGCCTAAGCCATTATGCAGTAAGTCTACTTTCTACCAGCAGGGAGAGATGTAAGAGGTTTGAAACCGGCTTGAAGCCTAGTATCAGATTACAAGTGGTCGGATTCAAACATAACAACTTCTCTGAACTTATTTCTCAAGCACTAGAATTAGAAAGAATTGAATCTGAAGCGGCTCTTGAGAAAAAGAAATCAGAGAGAAGCGAGAAAAAGAGGAAAGTCGTGAGCGAGTTCTAGTGGTCCTATTGGAAAGAGGAAAAACTTTGGGGATCTGACGGAGATAGTAAGAAGTCAGGTAGAGATAGATCTTTTGGGTGAAACCACCTCGATCCGATCAGCAAACTCAACAGAAACACAGATATGCGGTGTCATATCTACTTTGTGAATCTTGTGGTAAACCACATAGTTTTCTATGTTATAGTGCCGTAGGAGCATGCTTTAAGCGTGGAGGCGGTCATTTTGCTAGGGAATTAGTAAATCCAGGTCGTTCAGGATCATTTACTACACCAAATGGATCAACCCAACTTTCTACCCCAAATAGTTCACCATCACTTAGTAGAGGCAAAGGGAGAGGTAGCGGTAGTACACCTAGAAGTCAAACTACTGTGAATCAGCCAAAAGCAGGTGATGCTTCAACTAGAGTATACGCTATATGTGAGAAAAGAAGTGAGACTTTTGACATCATTGCTGGTACTTTCTCAATTAGCAACTAAGATATATATATATGTATTGTTTGACACAGGTTTGCATACTTTTATGTTAGTGTTAGAACTACATGTTACATTGTTATTCCTTCTGAGGAATAAATTTTGATGCATTAGTGATTAGCCCTTAAAATAAGGATTGTGATAATAAGTGAAATTAGTTTTGGAAGAGTTTATCTAAAAAAGTATTTTCTAACACACCATAAATTATAAAGCTAATTGGCGAGCCTACTTAATGTAAGGCAAGAGGACGTAAAAGTAAGATGCAGTAATGGAATTGCTCTAGATGAGGGCAAGAAGGTTACTGTTAGAAATTGCTAATGGATATTGTAATCAGAATAAGATTCGAATATAAGTGAATTCAAAAAGAATAAAAGATAACAAAGTAGTATCTATTGGGATGTATCGTATTAACTATGCAATGTTCTTGATATTTATACCGTAGTCGCAGACACTGATCTTGACTTGAGATTATTGTGTAGAGCTACGTACTACCCGATAGTATACCTAGCTAAGAATAGTTACCAACGGCATCTGTTTTGGTATAGTTATGCCAGGACAGAATTTAATTGTTAGAAATAAGTTTGAAAATCCTACTTAGGGATCTAAAACTTAAAAGTTAGAATATCGAAAGGTTATAGTTCAGTACAAAAAAGAAGTAAGTTATAGAATATTGACAGATAAAAAGAGTTATGGAAGTAGAGATTTGAACAGCTGATTCATATATAACAAAGAAATATTACGAATGTGAGGAAGACTATGGACTAGAATGGTCAGAGGACCAATGACTGATGAATGATTCTAACATGACCTCAAGGGTCATTCAAGAAGGAACGTGAACCGAAATATTAGACAACACAATAGTAAGAGGAGATTAGTATTATACAAACAAATTAAACGTGGTATTAGATTGTTAAAAGTCTTATACAAATTTGAGGACAAAAAGATTATACGATCATATAGAAAGGAGAAAATAAATGTATGACTATTGTAAGATAGCTATTGGGTAAAATTTCGTGGACGAAATTTATTTAAGGGGGGGAGAATTGTAACACCCCTAAGTTCGGTAGTGCGTTCTGCTGTTCCAGTGACCAGTGCTGTCCGGACAGCTAGGATGCTTAGAACCACACTTTAATATGAGTGAGGAGACATAAAATAATGAAATACAAGAAAAGAAAATACAAGAAAAACAAAGGAAAAATCATAGCAAAGGAATGTAACCAAGTTAAGCGAGCCGAAAACCCTAGCGATGAGTGACCGCACCGGGAAGTCACGGCGTGGACCGTTGACTAGCCCTGGACTGCGGGGAACCCTGGAAAATATTTTTAGGACTTAAATAGAACCTTATTGAAGAATAAATATCATTAGAAAGATCAAAGAAAAATTAAATAATTAGTACAAGGAAAAGTGAGAAATCGAAAAACAGACAAAACCCGGTGTTACTGAAAAATCGAGAACGTAATCCGAACAGGGGCATTATGGTCATTTGACACCTCGAATTGTCTTTTGACCTAAATGTCCATTAAAAATAAATAATATTACACTAAGAAAATAAAATGAAAAATTAATTTAGTGGTACCTAATACAAATAGTCAAAAATGGAGTGAAAAATGTGTAAATAACACATTTAAGCTTATTATATTGTTAAATGGGTGAGTGGTCCACTAATGAATAAATTAAACATGTAATGGGGCAGGTGTAAGTCAAAAATGCCATATGAATTCTTCATCTTCTCCAATTCTCCCAACATTGCCGAATTGAGAAAAGGATAAGTCCACCATTAACGTTTTCTCCAAGCTCATCTAATCCCTCATTTCAACCCCAAATCACCTAGGGTTCTTCATTAAACTTTGTCTACACATCACAAGGAAGATATTGACACCAAATTTGAGAAGTTTGGTGAAGGTTTAGCAAGTTACAATCAAAGGTAAGTTTACACTTTTGAGAATTCCTTTGTTAAACTTTATGTTCATGTTATGGGTGTTAGTTTGGTGAAGGAAATTTTAAAGTTTAAATAGTTATTGAGATAGCCATTTTTGGACAGCCATGGGGTCATGAATTTGATGATTTATTATGCATATAATTGATGAGAAATAATGTTGATCATGGTGATTTAATATCCTAGTGAATTATTTCACATATATATGTTGATTTATGCACTTGGATGGGAATTGGTTAATTTGTAGGGCACTTTGATGTTGGAGGACAATTTTCGGCAGCTTGGAAAACTTGAGTAAATGTATGTAGTCATGGAAGTGTAGGCAGAATATTGACCTAAAAGTATTGATGGATATGTATGTAGATTGATATTGTAAAGTGTATGTAAGATTTGTAATGGTTAGGTGTGTATGTAATGGTATTTAGAACTTGTGAATGTGAATTATATTTGGTGTGTTGAGGGTAATTGTAATCTGCCCAAAGTAATGTTAATGTAAAGTAGAATATGCTTTTGGTAATGTACCAAAACAGATTGGTAGGGAAGTGAACAAATTGCAAGGTAAATGTGTGCGATTGATGTGTGTTAAGCAAAGTAACCAAGGGCAGTGTACATTTTAGCTAATAAGTTTAAATATGTAACCTCGATTGGTATGAGACCAATTGGAGGTGGAACTAGGCACAAAATGTGCCAACTTTCATTGAGAAAACATACCAAAATTCTGCTTGCAAGGTGACCTAAGAAAATGACCAATTCGGATTAGGTGCAATTAGGACCTGAAAAATGACCAATTGGGCAGCAGTGAGTGTTTAGGCCATAACTCACTCAAAACAGGTCCAATTGACCTGAAATTTTAACCATGAATAGTTAAGACCCATACCTACAAGTCTTATGAAGACACCAAAGCCCAGAAATGACCATAAGCAAGTCAAACAACTTGCACAAGTTCGGGTCCAAAAACTGGCCGAATCAGAGTTGACCAAATTGACCAAAAATTGACCTAATTGGTACCATTTGACCAGCAATAGTATAATGACCATAACTTGGTCTATTTAACTCGGATTGACCTGAAATTTTGCCCCGCGTGCAATAAGACCTAGATCTACAAGTTTGTAGTTTTGACCGAAACCCGAAAACCGAGGGAACTAGGCCGTCCGGCTAGGTCAAACCAGTATCCCGGAATCCAGCAATTTGCATTGAAGTGCACTAAGCAAGGAAATGACTTTGGTAAAACATACCAAATCTAAAACCCTATCGAATGTGACATATTAACGACACTAAAACCTAATTTACCTAAAATGCAACGAGGGTCGGTATATTAGGTGATTAAGTGAATAATTGAGTTCAGTGCATTATTTACCAAACACCATCGATAGAAACAATTTAATTTAGTACTGAAACACTTCAAATTGTGTTTCTCAGTTAACAAGGACTCAACAAAAGGGAAAGAAACACTGAGTCCAGACCAGGGAGGCAGTCATCAGAGGTTTGTGCACAACTAGTTTTCAACTGATTTTGTTCTGAATAATATTTCATATGATTAATTATATGTTATTGTTTTAAATTGTGTTTGTGCACAACAACTATTTCTCTTGAATTTTTCAATTGAAATAAATATTGACTATTTGTATATTATTGTTTTAAATTGTGGAAATGTGTTTGATGAACACTTATTGATTGAAAAACATGGTGAATGGTTTGAAACTGTGAAAAATTATTTGAATGATATTGATGGATACTTATTGATTGAAAAGCACTGTAAATGGTTTTTGTGGAAATTGAAGTGAATTACGAATTGTGTTGCCATTTTGTGAATGGAATTATAACTTTGGAAATTTATTGGATTCTTACGGATCATTTGAATAAAATGTTTGGAATTGTTTTGACTCACAATTGGCATGACCCTGATACTATGTTCCTCCTCCTTTAATGGGGTGAGTGTGATTATTCCTCCCTCTTCGACTTATCAGTTTGGGGTGAGTATGATTATGTTCCTCCCTCTTTGACTTCCCAGTCTGAGGTGAGTATGGATGAGTACTCATTAGATAGCTAGCTTCCTCCCTCATTGATTTCAATTATTGGGGTGAGTATGTCTTGTCGTGGTGTACAACACGACATATATGGAAAAATTTGTGTCATGAACTAAATTGTGTTATTGATTGGCAACATTGTATTATTCAGTTATTTGATCGAATTGTGTTATTGATTTGCAAAACGATATTATTCAGTTATTCGATCGAATTGTGTTATTGATTTGCAAAACGATATTATTCAGTTATTTGATCAAATTGTGATATTGGTCGGCAACACTGTGTTATTAAGTATTTTGATCAAATTGTGCATGAATTGGCAATACGGTATTCTTAAACTATTTAACTAAATTGTGTTATTATGAATTTTGATAATTTGTGAATTGGAGTTTAAATTCCTTATGACATTCATTGTCTTGAATTTAACTATGGTTTTAAGTATCCACTATTGATATGATTTATGAATTGTGAATTAAAATTGTATTTGGTTAATGTTGTGCACCACTGAGACATTGTCTCAAATGATAGCTTTTATTGTCCGCAGTAGAGAGACAGTATGGCAGTACAGACTAGGCCGCTAATACATCCAAAGGAGGGATTACAGTATAATGAGTATACCAATATTTTGCATTTTGTACTGTAATGACACTGTATGTACATTTTGTTTTTGGTTTTGAGCAGTTGTAAATTCAAATTGTACCTTGAAGTTGTAAATTTATTATGAGTTATTTGACTTGTAAAAATTGTATTATATTTCCTTATCTCAGACTTTGAAAAATTTCTATGGAATTGAGTTGAGAAATGTGTTGTATTGAGAAAAATGTTGGAGTTGAGATTTGGAAAATAATTGAAGTGCTTTTTACAGGTTTTCTGAAGAACTGTTTTGTCCAAAATACAAATGGCACCTTGCCAAAATTTTTACAGATATTCCAAATAAATCAAATGAGTTAGTTGTTTCACTTCAGTTCACCAAAGTCTTTCACACCTGTAAATAGTGCTCACCACTGTAAAAGAAGTAAGAAAAGTTTTTAAAATCCCTTGTAGTGTATTTAATGGATTATCAGTAGACGGAGTTGGTAATTCATTAGGTATACTACGGGATCATGTTATGCCTTACAGAGGGGTAGGGTGTGACAATTCGCCAGCTGTTCTGACACGTCTCTCGAACATTCCGAGATCGGTTAACTGGAGATGGACATAATAAGTTGAATATTTTGAATGAAGGATCAGTTAAGAGTCGTTTTGTTAGGAACCAGATCGGACAAATATATCAGAGATCGGAAAATAATCAATAAGATAATAATTGGAGAAACAAGACTTTTATTTCCAAAAAGATCGGATTACATCATTAGGGCGATCTCTAGGGATCGGATTACAATAAAGGTCTAACTACATCATTTGGGCGATCTCTAGAGATCTGATTACATTAACGGATTACATCATCTGGGCGATCTCTAAGGATCGGAATACATTGGAGATCTGATTATATCAAAAGGCTGATCTAAGGATCAGTTTATAACTGATCCCAAGGATATTGCCGACCGGATGCTTCATCCGCTGTCGGAACACCCAATGTGGGAGGAAACCGCTGTCGGAACACTCAATGTGATGAGAAGCCGAATGAACTCAGTTGAGCGACTCGAGATCGGTACAACCGAGGTCCGCAATACAGATCGGTCAAATCCAGTTCTCTCACCATCATCAGTTAGGGTTATGCGATCACCGGGATCGTAAATTTTCAGCCGGTGGTTAAAGAAGCTCATCGGAAAGGGATCAAAAACCACAATCATGGCCGGAACTTAAACATGAGCAGCTATAACAGGTAAATTAAGAAAGGAAGAGAGGAAAATCGATGAAGGAAATGTCTCTCACAACAGGGGTATATATAGGGAAAATGAGCATTTATTGTCGAAGGTAAAACGGCTTAACGCTCGGAATCGAGGGGCAATTAATGCTTTGACCAGACCGGACCTAAGGAAGGGAAAGATCGGAATAATAGATCGGAAGATGGGAGACCAGCATGAAAGATCGGAAAGAACATGTGAAAGAGATCAGAAAGAGGAGGGATCGGAAGGCAAAAAGAATAAGACAAATCCCAAATAACCGTCGTCAGAATCAGAGCCGAGGTAGTTAAAGCGTTGCAGACGAGATCTCCACCGCACGCCTAAGAATCGCCCGCAATGTTGACAGGTGCCAGGGTATGTCATGACAGTCCTGTACATCCCAATCTCCACCGTTGATCCCACTTGTAAGGACAAACCCGGAACCCTTGGATCAAGAGAGAAGACGACAATACCAGCGTCTTTCGCTCTTAGCCCTTAGATCGTTCCGGACGAGAAGATCTGGGACCGTCAGATTGAAAGAAGAAAAGGACAAACGTTCTGAAGAGGGATCTCAGCCATTCATTTTGATTCTCTTTAATTCCTGGACATCCGATCATGTCCTTCGAAATCTTGACCCTCCATCTCCCTCAAAATAAATCCTGACCCTTCACGAGGAGCGCCCGATTCCTATAAATACCTGCATGAAAAAAACTGTTCAGGGGACGGACGGACAAAAAAGAGGGGCTGTTATTATAGTGGAAGAACTCTGAAAACTTCATTCAGTTTGTTATTCCACTACTTTGAAGTGTTGATTGGAAAAACTTTTGAAACTAGTTTTCTGAAGTGTTTCTTGAAAAGGATTCTGAATACTGGAACTCTACATTTTCAGTTTGTTCATTATCTGGTCACACCT
Organism: Hevea brasiliensis; assembly: GCF_030052815.1. Taxonomy (NCBI): domain Eukaryota; kingdom Viridiplantae; phylum Streptophyta; class Magnoliopsida; order Malpighiales; family Euphorbiaceae; genus Hevea; species Hevea brasiliensis. Next base: position 44,016,126 of record NC_079501.1, read on the forward strand.
TTACTTTCAGCCCTTTATCATCTCTGTTTTCATTCCCACTGTTTAAGCTAAACTTCATTCCACTCGGCTTTTATCTTAATCTGATTATATTTTAGCTAAGCTCCCTTCACTTCCCGATTAACATCGCTCTCAAGCTAATCACCCACTGTCTTATCTCTATTTGCCACCCCGTAGCTATTTCAAGAGATTTGGCTCCTCACTGTAAGAGCTCATATTGCTGTTTTACTAAGTGTTCACATTTATTTTTCGCACTTTCTTTGTTCTTCTTACGTATGTGATTTTCTCTAAGTTTATTTTGTGCAAAAGGACCCAAAAGAATGTTACTCGAGTTATCTCTTTAGTGATTAGTCCGTCATTTTATTAATCTTCGTCATTTCGAATGCAAGTTCTCTAGCTCCTAGTAGCGTGTAAATGGTCCGTAAGACGAGGTAATCGCAACTTAAGGATCTCTTTAAAAGAGAGAACCTGAATAACGAGTCGAAGATAGCCAAACTATTAGGTCGACGAAATAAAGAATTCGACAAAGATGTCATAAAGTGGAATAAAACCAAAATAAACAAAACAGAATAGATCGGTCATTAATAGATATTGGTAAAATGAATACATGGAAGGTCGGTAAATCAAGTCTAGTTTTCCCCATCTAGCCAAAAGGTATCGAGAAGCCTTATCCCCAGCATCTTTGAATGCCAGAATCCTTAGCTTTAGGCTCTTATGTCATGTAGCTGAAATTAAAATCCGGGAGATCGGAAAAGTCCCTTTCAGGCTCCTGTTAATCTAAAAGAGATCGAAGGAGAGTTCTTATCCGGTCTCAACTCAAAATTTTAATAACTATTAAATAGAGATCGGAGGAGGGTTCTTATCCAGTCTCCACTCAAAGTTTTAATAAATAACCATTAAATAGAGATCGGAGGAGAGTTCTTATCCGGTCTCAACTCAAAATTTTAATAACTATTAAATAGAGATCGGAGGAGGGTTCTTATCCGGTCTCTACTCAAGGTTTTAATAAATAACCATTAAATAGAGATCGGAGGAGGGTTTTTATCCGATTCTTACACCAAATCTTAACCCATACGCAAAATAATCTCAAAACTAAAAAATTCGTAACGTCAATTCACTAAGGTTGTCTCATTTACTTGTGTATCTGGGTGATCCAAAATTCAGTGAGAAATCAAATGTTCCTTTAGCCAAAAGGATTAACATTCCCATTCAAGCCCTCCTAACTAATTTATAAAGAACGCAAAATTAAATCTACTTACCCTTATTAAGGGACGAGGTGGGGTGCCTAACACCTTCCCCACCCGTTTACGAACCCCGAACCTAGAATCTCTGTTTTGAAGTGGTTTCATTTTTAATTTATCTTCCCAAATGGTTTTCTTTAGTTTCCCTCAAAACTAAGGTGGCGACTCCTCACTTTTCCCACTTCGGTGAGTGATCGTCCAGGTGACTGCAAAATCCCTTGCGACAACCGACAGTTGAATAAGGTGACAATAAAGAATAGATATCCATTGCCTCGCATTGATGATCTGTTTGATCAGTTGAAGGGTGCAGCTGTATTCTCCAAAATTGATTTGTGATCTGCTTATTATCAGTTGAAGGTGCAAGAGCAGAGTATTCCAAACACTGCTTTCAAAACTCGGTATGGCCATCATGAATTTCTAGTAATGCCATTCAGGTTAACTAATGCTCCAACTACCTTTATGGATCTGATGAACACTATCTTCAGATCATATCTCGATCAATTTGTGGTGGTGTTTATTGATGATATTTTGATATATTCGAGGAATGCAGAGGAGCATGATAGACATCTGTGGATTGTACTGCAGACTTTAAGGGAGAAACAGTTATACGCCAAATTGTCGAAATGTGAATTTTGGCTGAAAGAAATCTCCTTTTTGGGACATGTTGTGTCAGCTGAAGGGATCAAGGTAGATTCCAGCAAGGTAGAAGCTATCCTTAATTGGAAGCCGCCCAGGAATATCACAAAAATTCGTAGTTTTCTGGGTTTAGCTGGATATTACCGTCGGTTTGTGAAAGGGTTTTCAATGTTATCTTCTCCACTGACCAAGCTACTTCAAAAAGATGTAAAATTTCAGTGGACTGATAAATGCCTCCAGAGTTTTGATGAGTTGAAGAGGTGTTTAACTGAAGCTCCAGTCCTCACTTTACCTACTCCGAGTAAAGAATACACAGTTTATAGTGATGCTTCTCACAATGGGTTAGGCTGTGTACTGATGCAAGATCGGAATGTCATTGCTTATGCATCACGCCAGCTGAAACTGCATGAGAGGAACTACCCAACACATGATTTGGAGCTAGTAGCTATTGTTTTTGCTCTGAAGATCTGGAGACACTATTTGTATGGGGAGAAATGTTTCATTTACACAGATCACAAGAGCTTGAAGTACTTAGGCACCCAGAAGGAATTGAATTTGAGGCAGAGGAGATGGATAGAACTGATTAAAGACAATGATTGTTTAATAGACTATCAGCCAGGGAAAGCAAATGTGGTGGCTGACGCCTTAAGTCGCAAGACTATGGCAAGTCTCAGAGTTTCTCCTTTGTCCATGGTATATGAATTGAAAGCACAGCATGCCAGTTTAGAGATTGATGATGAAGGATAGACAGTAGTTGCATGGCATGTACAGCCAGTGTTGATTGATCAGATCAGAATGGCTGCTCAGAGTGATGTTAAATATCAGAAGCTACTGAAAGAAGTCCAGCAGGGCAAGAAACCTGAATTTTCTGTGAAAGATGATGGTTTATTGCTATATCAGGGCAGAATGTGCATTCCTAATGATGCTGAATTGAGACAGATCATTATGAAGGAAGCACATGAGTCTCCTTTTACTATGCACCCTGGTGGAACTAAAATGTACAGAGGGCTGAAAGAGCTTTACTGGTGGATGGGTATGAAGAGAGATATAGCTGAATTTGTTTCCAAGTGCCTAACTTGTCAGCAAGTAAATGTAGAACATCAATTTCCAGCTGGTTTGTTACATCCATTGCCAGTACCAGAGTGGAAATGGGAGCGAATAACTATGGATTTTATTATGGGACTTCTAAGGACACAGAATAGTCATGATGCAATATGGGTTATAGTTGACATATTGTCCAAGTCTGCTCACTTTTTGCCAGTTCGGATGGACTATAGCCTGGAAAGATTAGCCAGATTGTACATATATGAGATTGTAAAACTGCATGGAGTGCCAGTATCAATTGTGTCTGACAGAGATCCTAGGTTCACTTCTAGATTCTGGGGTAGTCTTCAGAGAGCCCTAGGAACTAGATTGAACTTCAAAGACAAAGATTCCACCCACGCATGCATGGCCAGTCTGAAAGGGTAATTCAGATATTGGAGGATATGCTATGGGCTTGTGTGATTAAGTTTGAAGGTAGTTGGGATACACACTTGCCTTTGATTGAGTTTGCTTATAACAACAGCTACCAATCAAGCATTGGGATGCCTCCATATGAAGCTTTGTATGGCAGAAAGTGCAGAACTCCCTTATGTTGGGATGAAGTAGGTGAAAGGAAGATGATTGGGCTAGAAATTGTTCAGCAGACAGAGGAAAAGATCAGATTGATCAGAGATAGACTCAAGGCTGCATCAGACCGTCAAAAGTCCTATGTTGATATGAAGAGAAGAGATATTGAATATGTAGTGGGTGATAAGGTATTCCTCAAAGTTTCTCCTTGGAAGAGGATTATGAGATTTGGCAGAAAGGGGAAACTGAGTCCTCGTTTCGTCGGACCATATGAGGTTCTGGAAAGAGTGGGTCCTCTGGCATATTGGTTGGCATTACCTCCGAAGTTAGGAAGGATACACAGTGTCTTCCATGTGTCCATGTTAAGGAGGTACAGATCTGACCCATCTCATGTGCTATCAGTTGAAGAGATTGAGGTAAATCCAGACCTCTCATATGAGGAAGAACCCATAGAAATTCTGGCTTATGAGGTGAAGCAGCTAAGGAACAAACAGATACACCTGGTTAAAGTGCTGTGGAACCATCATTCAGGCCAGGAAGCTACTTGGGAACGTGAAGAAGATATGAGGAGACAGCACCCACAGCTATTCAGAGACTAATGCTAGGTAAAATTTCAAGACAAAATTTATTTTAAGGGGGGGGGGGAATTGTAACACCCCTATGTTCGATAGTGCGTTCTACTATTCCGGTGACCAGTGCTGTCCGGACAGCTAGGATGCCTAGAACTACACTTAGATATGAGTGAGGAGACATAAAATAATGAAATAAAAGAAAATAAAATACAAGAAAAACAGAAGAAAAATAATAGCAAATAAATGTAACCAAGTTGAACGAGCCGAGAACCCTAGCGATGGGTGACCGCACTGGGAAGTCACGGCGTGGATAGTTGACTATCCCTGGACCGCGGGGAACCCTGAAAAATATTTTTAGGACTTAAATAGACACCTATTGAAGTATAAATACCATTAGAAATATCAAAGAAAAATTAATTAATTAGTACAAAGAAAAGTGAGAAATCGAAAAACGGACAAAACCCAGTGTTACCGAAAAATCGAGAATGCAACCCGAACAGGGGCATTGTGGTCATTTGACACCTTGAGTTATCTTTTGACCTAAATGTCCATTAAAAATACATGCTATTACACTTGGAAAATATAATGAAAAATTAAATTAGTGGTACATAATGTAAATAGCAAAAATGGAGAGTTAAATGTGGGAAAATGAAAGTTAAGATTAAACTAATATTAGATTAAGCTTAGTGCTCCACTCACCCATCAAAGTGGACCACTAACTCACCATTTGGACAGAAGATTCAACATCATCTTCAAGCTCCCAAACCCAGCCAAAAATGGTGAAAAGAAGTCCACCATTGCTGTTCACCTTGAATGCTCCCTGCATGTGAGATTCAAGCTTCTTTCCTTCCACTTTCCTTCATTAAAAGTTGTCCATACACCTTGGGCAGTAGATAGGCAATAAGAATACCAAGTTTTGGAGAGATTTTGAAGAGTTTCCAAAGTGGTAAGTTTGTGTTTTTTATTATTGCTTCATTAAAGTTTGTAAGGATGTTATGGGTACTTGAATTGTGGAGAGATTTTTGAGGTTTGATGTTTAAAGGAAGATGTGTATTTTTGGCAGCCATGGAAACTCCTTGAGGATAGTTTATTCTTGCTTGTAAATGGTAGATTAAAGGGTGGATTTAATGTTTATGTGTGTAGGAATTAATTTGGGTGATGTATACTTAGTATATGTAAATGTGTACTTGAATTTGGAAGCTTGGAAATTAATGGACTGTAATGTATAAATCTGCAGCTTGGTTTGGTGAACCATAAAGATGTTATTTCATGTTTGGTTTATGGAATATTAATGTTGAATTGTGATAGTGGTTATGGCAGCTTGGGGTATATGTATGATGGTGTGAGGTTGGACATGTAAATGAGCTAGGTTAGGTGATTGAATTGTTGTAATTGAGCTTGAAAAATTTTGCACTATATGGTGCATGTTGAGTGTGATTATAAGCTGCCAAAATAACCAATAATATGTTGTGAAATGTATTTAGGTTAGGTTAGAAACCAGAATTGGCATGAATGTGTAGTTTGGTAAGTGTTGAAAGTATCCTTTGATGAGTAATGAACAAATGCAATAGGGCAGTTTATGTTTTGGGCCTAGAACCTTAAGTGTGTGGCTCCAATTGGTATGAAACCAATTGGAGGTGAAACTAGGCACAAAATGTGCCAACTTTCATGAAGGAAGCTTACCAAAATTCTGCTTGTAAAGTAACTTGAAAAGTGACCAAATCCGGATTAGTGCAATTAAGGCCTGAAAATTGACTATTTGGGCAGCAGTTAGTTTTTAGGCCATAACTCACTCAAAATAGGTCCAATTGACCTGAAATTTTAACCATGAATATTAAGACCTATATCTACAAGTCTTATGAGGACACCAAAGCCCAGAAACGACCATAAGCAAGTCAAATAGCTTGCACAAGTTCGGGTCCAAAAACTAGCCGAACCTAAATGACCTAAAATGACATAAAGTGACCAATTTTGATGCATTTTGACCAGCAATAGTAAAATAACCATAACTTGGTCTACATAACTCAGAATGACCTGAAATTTTGCCCCGCATGCAATAAGACATAGATCTACAAGTTTGTAGTTTCGACCGAAACCCGAAAACTGAGGAAACTAGATCGTCCGGCTAGGTCAAACAAGTATCCTGGAATCCAACAAATTGCAATAAAAATGCAAAATACATGGAAATGAATTGGGTAACATGTACCAACCCTAAAAGGCTACAAATATGACATATTAGTAATATTAAAACCTAATTTACCTATAATGCATCGAGAGTCGACATATTAGGTTGACTAAGCAAATAATAGAATTCAGTGAATTAATTATCATGCATTATCGTTAGAGACAATTTAAATGAGTACTTAAACACTTCAAATTGTGTTTCTCAGTTAGCAAAAACTCAGGGAAAGGGAAGGAAACACTGAGTCAAGGCTAGGAGACAATTATCAGAGGTTTGTGCACAACAGCTATTTCTTTTGAATTTTTCAATTGAAATGAATTATGACTATTTGTACATTATTGTTTTAAATTGTGAAAATGTGTTTGAATGGATACTTACTGCTTGAAAAACATTGTAAATGGTTTGAAACTGTGAAAAATTGTTTGAATGATATTGATGGATACTTATTGATTTAAAAGCATTGGAAATGGTTTGAAACCACAACTATCATGTATATTGATTGTATTCCTCGCTAGCTTGTCTAGTGGGACGAATTGAATTCCCTCTCTGGCTGAAGTGTTGAGGTGTGTGCCTGTTGAGGACGAATAGAATGAGTACTCATATTATTGCTAGCTAGCTATGTTATTCCTCATTAGCCATCAGCTTTTGGGACGAATTGAATACCTCATTAGCCATCGGCTTTTGGGACGAATTGAACTTTGGAACATGATTAAGCTGTGTGTGATTTATTGATATGTATTGTGAGATTGTGAAATGGAGTTTAAATTCTTATTGACATTCAATGTCTTTTGAATTTAACTATGTTTTGATTATTGAGATTTATTGTGATATTGTGAAATGAAGTTTAAATTCTTTATGAAATTCATTGTCTTGAATTTAACTATGGTTTTATGTATCCACTATTTATATGATTTATGATTTGTGATTTAAAGTTGTATTTGGTTAATGTTGTGCACCACTGAGACGTTGTCTCAGTGATAGCTTTTCATTGCTGTCGCAGGTAGACAGACTGACAGGGCAGCAGACTAGGCTGCTAGTACATTCAGCGAGAGATCATCTGGTATATTGAGTATACTATTTTTTGCATTTTATATTGTAATGTATGTTCACTGTATGTTTATAGTGTTTTTGGTTTTGAGCAGTTGTAAATTAAAATTGTACATTGAAGTTGTAAAAATAAATTATGAGTTATTTTGGCTTGTAAAATTTGTACTGTATTTCTTTTATCTCAGCCTTTGAAAAATTATTGTGGATTTGAGTTGAGAAACATATTGTGTTGAATTATGTTGGAGTTTGAGAATGAGAAATATATTTGAAGTACTTTTTACAGGTTTTTGAAGAACTGTTTTATTCAAAATACAGAGGGTACTCAGCCAAAATTTTTATAGAAATTCTTAATAATTCAAATGTGTTAGCTATTTCACTTCAGTTCAAAAAAATTTTTAACACCTGTAAATAGTGCTCACCACTGTAAAAAGAAGTAAAAAAAGTTTTAAAATCCCTTGTAGTGTATTTAATGGGTTATCAGTAGACGAAGTTGGTAATTCATTAGGTATACTATGGGATCATGTTATGCCTTACAGAGGGGTAGGGTGTGACAATGCATGTAAATAGAGCTCATAAAAGTTATTTTATATATTTATAATTAGTTATTATGTTGAAATATAAATTATATAATTGTAATTAATTTGTATATTATGTAAATTGTAAATTTATGTAATTAGTTTGTAAATTATATAATTAATGGAAATATGAGAACTTTGATATATAAATGGAGCATAAATGATAATGTATGGAAATGTGTAACACCCTCCCGGTAGCAACTCCGTACATTCTACTGTTCCTGTGACCGGTAACGGTCCGGACAGCTAGAACATTCGGAAAAATATTTAAACTAAAGTCAGGAACCATAATTAACTCAAATATTAATAAGAAAAATTTAGGAAAAATTTTTGAAATAAAATACAACCAAGTTAAACGAGCCGGTGCCCAAGCGATGGGTAACTAGAGGGAAGTTGCGGTTCTCGCAACGAGGAGCCCTAAACCCGGGGAAAAATTCATAAAATAATTTTTGGAACTTCAGAGAAGGGTCATTGAGGTTCCTATGACATTAGAATGCCAAGAAAATATTTAGAAAATTTTTTCAATCGGTACAGACAATTTTGACCCGTTAAGCCAAACGGAGGGCATTTTGGTCATTTCGCCTTCAGAGACGATTTTTGGCCGACTTGTCCAGTTGAGTAAATAATTATTATGACATAAAATATGAATAAATATTGCTAAAAATTAAATTGGAAATGAGTAGAGGAAAGAAGAAAAGAAAATGAAAGAAAATGCTAATTATGACATCATATGATGTCATTTAAATTTCCTCCACCAATCACAATTTGTTAAACTCATTAAAAGAGATAAAAGAGACCAAAAATAGGAAAAACCAATCTGCATCTTCAACCTTGGGCAGCCTAAAAAACGTTGAGAGAGAGAGAGAGAAGAGGTTAGTGCCTATTTAAACTTAAATCCCTTTTATTCCATGTTAGAGACCTAAAATAAGCAAGAATTTGTAAATTAAGTGGATGAAATTTATGTATATGTACTCCATAAATTTCAGCTGCCCTAAGGAAGAAATAGGATTGAGTGTTTTTGAATGGACTTGGAATGAACTAGAAATCATGTATAAAGTATATAAACATAAGGAAATGAATTAGTTAGTCAACTAGGGTAATTTGTACAAAATCTTGAATTTGAGTTAGGGTTTGAGAGTGAAAACTTGACTTTGCTTATGAAATTATTAAAGAACATTCTAATGGTCAATTAGTGACCATTTGAGGTAATTTGATCATAATTTGAAGTGCATTAGAGTGTTACAAAGTGTTTTGGTAGGCTGCCTAGTGACAGCAGCAGGGAGGCTGTGAGTCCAGCCTGTTTGGACTGCCATATCTTTGGCTGTGTAGGTTCAATTGGTGTTTGGCCAATTGTACATAAAACTAGACTTATAATGGCACAATTTTGCTGAAGAAACCATGCCCAAAAGACCAAAGCAAGTGGACCAAAAGTTGGCCCTAATCCGGATACCCTGCAATCAGCTTCTGCAGAATAACCAAATGAACAGTAACTGTTCATTTGGCCATAACTCACTGTAGAATGGTCCATTTGACCTGAAATTTTTACAGCAACAAGATAAGACATAGACAAACAACTTTCATGAAGAAACCTACCCCAAAATATGACCATAACCTATCCAACAAAGCAGTGGCAGTCACTGTTCATGGCACTGTAGATTTGGTAAATTCTGCAGAATTGAAATCCGGCCAGCTGTGGTTTTTGGACCATATCTGGAGCTACAAAACTCCAAATGGAGTGATTCAAAAAAGGAAATTCAACTAGACAAAATGAGGAAAAACTTTCATGTTTACCATTTCCTCAAATTCTCAATGTAACAGTCCCTAATGGAACAGTGAACTTATGGTACAAAATCTGAAATTTCTGCCTCTTAGTGCTAAGCTTGGAAATGGATTTGGTGACTTATTCCAACAAGTTTTAAATGCAAAATGTGGTACATTGGGAGTGTTAAAACCAATGCACCTATTTTCTATCCAAAAGTCAACATTTTTGTTGACTAATAAAGTGAATAGTGACACCAAAACTTGAAATATGAAATGTACTTACATGAATAAATTATAGAATTAATAAATGTGATAAAAGTATCATTTGTGATTTAGGTTCGCATCAAGAGAGAAAGGTTAGCCCAGTTTCCACTCTAAAATTGTCCAATGGAATAGTAAACTTAGGTAGTAAAAATTTTAAAAATGCATCTAGGGGACTTTAAATTGCAATTGGCAATTAATACTACCAAATGTAAAACTCAAAATGTGGGATCTTGGTGTAATTAGAACTAATATATCCATTAAGTAGAAAAAGTCAACATTTTGGTTGACTAGTAAGGTGAATAGTAGTCAAAATAATTAGCAAATTAAGATGAAGACCTAGAACCAATTCTAAGCTTAATGCTTAGAATGGTATGACAAATGTGGACTATGCATCTTAGTCAAAATTGTTAAAAGGAAATTAAGAGCATAAATTTGAAGTCCATGAAATTTTCATGGATTACTGGAAACATGAAAAATAAGTCATCTAATTGATGTAAATAGATAGTTAGGGCTTATATGCCCATCACAAGTGGAATTCATAAAATATTAGTAACTCAACTTGAAATATAAAATTTGTAATTACATAAGTAGATTCTTAAATGTATAAATGAGAAAGGAAAATGTTTTGAATACAATGGTACAGGTGAACCATTGTTTAGAATTGTGATCAATATGAATAACATAATGAATGAATAAATGAACTATATTAATGTATGAATGAGACATTAGTTCTCATTATTATAGAAATGAGAAGTATTTTGAGTACAATGGTATAAAAGGATATTGATGTGAATTGTGATCATATAAATGATCAAATGAATGTATGAATTATAATTGAAATTTCTCATGAAATAATGAATTCATAAAACACAATATATTAATATTTAATGATATTATGTGCCCTTGTATTGCCTAGACACGTGTGTCAGATTGGATAGATTGGCATGCCAATAGGGTATTATTTTAGCAGTACTGCGAAAGGCTTTATGCCTGTATTCATGGCTTTATGCCCGTATTTATGGCTTTATGCCAACATTCATGGCTTTTATGCCCGATTATGTGTTATCATGGCTTTTTAGCCATACTGACTGCATACGTGGTTGACGTTCTGTGTCCCATGGTATGACGGCCCGAGGCACCGCGGTGTCCAGTGCCAACGACCCGTTATCCAATTTAGTCAGCCTGTCGTAGGTTACTTGGGCAGTGTAATTTATTGAGATAAGTTAAGAATATTAGCAATTAAAAATATTAGAAATTAAATAAAATAAATGAGTAAGATGACCTAAAATAAATTAGGATAGTTATTTATTAGAAAGAATCGAAATGAATTGGACAGATATCAAAATTTACTTATTATGAAATAATCTGAGACAACCTAGCAAGTATAGAGAAAATGCTAAAAGATTAGTAAAGAAAATTATAACATAAATAAATATTGCAAATGTACTTATATAACAATATAAGCATAAATTTATTATTTTCAAATCATTTTTCTTTGTACATTATTAATGTACATTGGCAAATAAACACTTTCAAAGAAGACTAAATTAGGATATAACACATTAAAATTTAGAAACCGCATGTGAAGTATAAATAAATCTTGATTATTTGAATTATGTTTTATGTCTATCTTTATTTGTATATTATTTCCTTGTTATATTATTGCACCACTAAGCAGCAATGCTTAGCGCGATGGAATTGTTTCCTCGCGCAGGTACTGAAGCTAGAACCCACTGGACGTTTGACTGGAAATTTTGAGAGTTCAGATCTGCAGAGTATCAAAGGTTGTCACCTCCTTAGCAATGCATGTAGATAGGGCTCACATTAAGCATATCATGTATTTTGTGTATGTTAATTATTTCTTATATTGTAATATAAATTAGCAAATTGTAATTAATTTGTATATCATGTAAATTATGAAATTTTGTAATTATTTTGTAAATTATGTAAATTAAGGAAATTTGAAAATTTTGCTTATGTAATTTGAGAATGTTTACATACGAATTGAGTATGCATGGAAATGATTATGAAATTGAAATGTATGAATGAGATTTGAAATATGAGAATGATTGATGAGATAATTATGATTAGCATGGATAAGACTTTATTCTGAAAATATTGTTGAAACTTTCAAACAGGTAAATAGTAAAACACGTTAACTGGTAATAAAATAGGGGAAACTCCGCTGTTTTCTCCGTAAAAAAAATAATTAATATTAAAATATAATGAGATCAAATTATGAAAGGAATAAAGTAAGATAAGATAGGGTGCTCCGGCACCGAATGTAGCACACTTTGCTCGACTACACTGTAGTCGGGTGAGGGGTGTTACAAAATGAATGTGAAATTGAATTATATAGAGAATATTTAAACTGATCAGATGATTATGATTAGTATGGATGAGATTTTTGTTTGTAAAATATTGTTGAATTTTCAAGCAGGTGAATAGTAAAATATGCGAACTGATAATAAAACAGGGGAAACTTCGCTGGTTTCTCCTTAGAAAAATAATTGATATTAAAATATAACGAGAACAAATTATTAATAGAATAAAGTAAGATAAGATAGGGTGTTCTGGCATCGAGTGTGACATGTCTTGCTCGGCTACACTGTAGTCCGATTAGGGTTGTCACATTTAGTGGTATCAGAGCACAGTGTCACACCCTACCCCTCTGTAAGGCATAACATGATCCCGTAGTATACCTAATGAATTACCAACTCCGTCTACTGATAATCCATTAAATACACTACAAGGGATTTTAAAAACTTTTCTTACTTCTTTTACAGTGGTGAGCACTATTTACAGGTGTGAAAGACTTTGGTGAACTGAAGTGAAACAACTAACTCATTTGATTTATTTGGAATATCTGTAAAAATTTTGGCAAGGTGCCATTTGTATTTTGGACAAAACAGTTCTTCAGAAAACCTGTAAAAAGCACTTCAATATATTTTCAAATCTCAACTCCAACATTTTTATCAACACAACACATTTCTCAAGTCAAATCCACAGTGATTTTCAAAGACTAAGATACAAAGATATAACACAATTTTTACAAGCCAAATAACTCATAATTATTTTACAACTTTACTGTACAACTTAAATTTACAACTGCTCAAAACCAAGAACAAAATATACATACAGTGAATATACATTCTGATTACAAAATGCCACATGTGGTATACTCACTATACCCAAAAATCTCTCATTGGCGATACTAGCGACCTAACTGCTTGCCACTCTGTCTCTCTACTGCGGCGACAATAAAAGCTATCGCTGAGACAATGTCTCAGTGGTGCACAACATTTACCAAATACAAATTTTAAATCACAATTCATAAATCATATCAATAGTGGATACTTAAAACCATAATTAAATTCAAGACAATAAATGTCAACAAGAATTTAAACTCCATTTGTTAATATCACAATAATTTTCAATAAGTCAGATCATGGTTGAATTCAATAGACAGTATATGTCAATAAGAGTTTAAATCAATTTCACAATCTCACAATACATAATAACACAATTCGATCAAATAACTGAAGAATACAGTGTTGCCAATCTATAACACAATTTAGGCCATGACACAATTTTTCCATATATGCCGTGTTGTACACCACGACAAGACATGCTCACCCCAATAATCGAAATCAATGAGGGAGGAAGCTAGCTATATAATGAGAACTCATCCATACTCACCTGGGAAGTCAAAGAGGGAGGAACATAATCATACTCACCCCAGACTAATAAGTCAAAGAGGGAGGAATAATCACACTCACCCCATTAATGGAGGAGGAACATATTATCAGTGTCATGCCAATTGTGAGTCAAAACAATTCCAAACATTTTATTCAAATGATCCGTAAGAATCCAATAAATTTCCAAAGTTATAATTTCATTCACAAAATGGCAACACAATTCGTAATTCACTTCAATTTCCACAAAACCATTTACGTGCTTTTCAATCAATAAGTATCCATCAAATACCATTCAAACAATTTTTCACGATTTCAAACCATTCACAATGTTTTTCAATCAATAAGTGTCCACCAAACACATTTCCACAATTTAAAACAATGATATGCAAATAGTCAATATTTATTTCCATTGAAAATAATTCAAAAGAAACAGTTGTTGTGCACAAACCTCTGATGACTGTCCCCGATCCGGACTCGATGTTTCCTTCCCTTTTCTGAGTCTTTGGTAATCGAGAAACACAATTTGAAGTGTTTGAGTACTAATTTAAACTGTCTCTATCGATGGTGTTTGGTAAATAATGCACTGAACTCAATTATTCACTTAATCACCTAATATACCGACCCTCGTTGCGTTTTAGGTAAATTAGGTTTTAGTGTCATTAATATGTCACATTTGATAGGGTTTTAGGTTTGGTATGTTTTACCAAAGTCATTTCCTTGCTTAGTGCATTTTAATGCAAATTCTTTGGATCGGGACACTGGTTTGACCTAACCGACGATCTAGTTCCCTCGGTTTTGGTCTCGGTCGAAACTACAAACTTGTAGATTTAGGTCTTATGGACCGGTGCAAAATTTCAGGTCAATCCGAGTTAAGTAGACCGAGTTATGGTCATTACACTCTTGCTGGTCAAATGGTACCATTTTAGGTCAATTTTAGGTCAAATTGGTCAATTCTGGTTCGGCCAGTTTTTGGACCCGAACTTGTGCAAGTTGTTTGACTTGCTTATGGTCATTTCTGGGCTTTGGTGTCTTCATAAGACTTGTAGGTATGGGTCTTAACTATTCTTGGTTAAAATTTCAGGTCAATTGGACCTGGTTTGAGTGAGTTATGGCCTAAACACTCACTGCTGCCCAATTGGTCATTTTTCAGGTCCTAATTGCACCTAATCCGAATTGGTCATTTTTAGGTCTCCTTGCAAGCAGAATTTTGGCATGGTTTCTCAATGAAAGTTGGCACATTTTGTGCCTAGTTTCACCTCAAATTGGTCTCATACCAATTGAGGTTACACATTTAAGGTTATAGGCTAAAATGTGTACTGCCCTCAATATGCTTTTCACACCCCATTCAAAACACATATTTACCTTGCAAAGTTTACTTCCATACCCTACCAAATCAGTTTTGGTACATTACCAAAAGCACTTTCTACTTTACATTAACATTATTTTGGGCAGATTCCAATCAGCCTCAACACACCAATATCATTCACAATTACAATTTCTAAGTACTATTACAAACACACCTAACCATTACAAATTTTACACACACTTTACAAGATCAATCTACATACATATCATCAATCCTTCTAGGTTAATATTCTGCATACATTTCCTTCAATATATACCATTACTCAAGTGTCCCCAAGCTGCCACAAACCATTCTTCAACATCAAAGTGCCGTCCATTTTACAATTTCCCATCCAAGTGCATAAATCACCACATAAACATGAAATAATTCACTAGGTTACTAATTCATCATGATCAACACCATTTCTCATCAATTATATGCACAAATATCTCATCAAAAACGTGACTCATGGCTGTCCAAAATGAAAACAACAATAACCCTTCAAACTCAAAATTTTCTTTCACCAAACTAACACCCATAACATGAACATAAACTTTAACAAAGAAATTCTCAAAAATGCAAACTTACCTTTAATTGTAACTTGCTAAACCTTCATCAAACTTCTCAAAATTAGTATCAATATCTTCCTTGTGATGTGTAGACAAAGTTTAATGAAGAACACTAAGAGGTTGGAGTTGAAAATGGAGAGTTAAGAAAGCTTGCATGAAAAATGGCTATGGAGTTTCCTTCACTCTTCAATTCGGCAATTTGAATGCAAATGAGGAAGATGACTTATTCAGCTGCATTTTAAGTGTACACATGTCCCACTATGTATTTAATTAATCCCCTTAGTGGTCCACTTAGTACTTAATCATATAATAAAGTAATTATTCATTTATTCCACATTTAACCCATAATTTCCACTATTTATTTTAGGTACCACCAATTTAATTTTTCATTTTATTTTCTAAGTGTAATACTATTTATTTTTAATGGACATTTAGGTCAAAAGACACTTCGGGATGTCAAATGACCATAATGCCCTGTTGGGTGGCATTCACGATTTTTGGTATTACGGGTTTTGTCTGCTTTTCGATTTCTCACTTTTCTTTGTACTAATTATTTAATTTTTCTTTGATATTTCTAATGATATTTATTCTTCAACAAGGGTCTATTTATGTCCCAAAAATGTTTTCCGGGGTTCCCATGATCGAGGGCTACCAACGGTCCACGCCGTGACTTCCCAGTGCGGTCACCCATCGTTAGGTTTCCCGGCTCGTTTAACTTGATCACATTTCTTTGTAATCATTTTTCCTTTGTTTTTCTTGTACTTTCTTTTCTTTTATTTCATTATTTTATGTCTCCTCACTCTCATTGAAGTGTGGTTCTAGGCATCCTAGCTGTCCGGACAACACTGGTCACCGGAGCAGTGACGCACTACCGAACTTAGGGTGTTACAATTCTCCCCCTTAAATAAATTTCGTCCACGAAATTTTACCCGATAATCATCTTACTATAGTCATACGTTTATTTTCTCCTTTCTATATGATCGTAAGACTTTTAACAATCTAATACAATGTTTACTTTGTTTGGATAACACCAATCTCCTCTTACTATTATGTTGTCTAATATTTCAGCTCACGTTCCTTCTTGAATGACCCTTGAGGTCATATTAGAATCATTCATCGTGCATTGGTCCTCGACCATTCTAGTCCATAGTCTTTCTCACATTCGAATATTTCTTTGTTACATATGAATCAACTGCTCAAGTCTCTACTTCCATAACTCTTTTTATCACAATGTTCTATAACTTACTTCCTTTTGTCTTGAACTATAACCTTTCGATATTTTAACTTTTGAGTTTTAGATCCCTAAGTAGGATTTTCAAACTTATTTCTAACAATTAAATTACGTCACGGCATAACTATGCCAAAACAGATGCCGTTGGCAACTATTCTCATCTGGGTGTACTATCGGTTAGTACGTAGCTCTACACAATAATCTCAAGTTAGTATCAGACTACGGTATAAACATCAAGAACATTGCATAGTTACTACGATACATCCCAATAGATCAAACTTTGTTATCTTTTATTCTTTTTGAATTCACTGATATTCGAATCTTATTCTGATTACAATATCCATTAGCAATTTCTAACAGTAACCTCCTTGCCCTTATCAAGAGCAATTCCATTACTGCATCTTACTTTTACGTCCTCTTGCCTTACATTAAGTAGGCTCACTAATTAGCTTTATAATTTATGGTGTGTTAGAAAATACTTTTCGCCGATAAACTCTTTCAAAACTAATTTCACTTATTATCACAATCCTTATCTTAAGGGCTAATCACTAATGCGTCAAAATTTATTCCTCTGTAAACGAATAACAACAGAACATATAGTTCTAACACTAATGTAAAAATATGAAAATTCCAAGTCAAACAATACATATATATATCTCAGTTGCTAATTGAGAAAGTACCAGCAATGATGTCAAAAGTCTCAGTCTCTTTTCTGTCGTATAGCGTATACTCTCGTTGAAGCATCACCCTGTTTTGGCTGATTCACAGTAGTCTGACTTCTAGGTGTACTACCCCTACCTCTACCTTTGCCTCTACTAACTGATGGTGAACTCTTTGGGGTAGAAACTTGGGTTGATCCCTTTGGTGTAGTAAATGATCCAGAACGACATGGATTTACACAATCCTTAGCAAAATGACCAGTCTCTCCACAATTAAAGCATGCTCCTACGGCTCTATAACATACCCCACTATGTGGTTTACCACAAGTTTCACAAAGTCGATCTGACAGTGCATTTCTGGGTTTCTGTTGAGTTGGCTGATCGGATCGAGGTGGTTTCTGTCCAAAAGATCTATCTCTACCGGACTTCTTACTATCTCTGTCGTATCCCCAAAGTTTTCCTCTTTCCGGAGGGACCACTAGAACTCTGTCACGACTTTCCCTCTTTTTCTGCCTTATCTGATTTCTTTTTCTCAAGAGCCGCTTTAGATTCAATTCTTTCTAATTCTAGTGCTTGAGAAATAAGTTCAGAGAAGTTGTTATGTTTGAATCCGACCACTTGTAATCTGATACTAGGCTTCAAGCCGGTTTCAAACCTCTTACATCTCTCCCTGCTGGTAGAAAGTAGACTTACTGCATAATGGCTTAGGCGGGAGAATTCCCTTTCATACTCGACCACCGATCGCCCCCTGTTTGGACTTAGGAATTCTTGCGACACGGTCTACATAAGCATCGGGGACATATTTTTGCGAGAATTCCTGAGGAAGTCATTCCATGTTAGCACCGCAGTTCTATCGGTGTGGGGATGGTTTTCCACTATCATAAGCATCCCCGTAGCAAAGATCGAGTACTCAAATCTAAGCTCCTCTGTGCAATGCGTTTCTTGAATACCCTATCCATCCTCTCTAACCATTGTTACGCCTCTAGAGGATCTATCGCCCCTTGAACTCTGTAGCCCCATACTTCATCAATTTGTCATATTGTCAAGCAGAAGACTGTGGTTGTACCACCGTTGTCTGTATTGGGACTTGAGTAGGAACATTACCATCCATTTGTTGGAACATTGCAGCCGTCTGAGTGAATCGAGCAGAAGCTGCAGATGCTGCGGTGGTGCTCTTGAACCACGGACATTATGTAGGCATGGGGCATCCCCTTGCACCTCAGCCTCAATAGATTGATCGACTGAACGATCACCCACTTCCATACTAAATGCTACGATTGTAGATCTCCTAAACCAATAACACAAGGAGATTTCCTCCCGTTAGTGCAAATTAATAATCTAATGTACTGTAGGTATCAAACCATGATATTTAGCAGTTATCTTGTGAAGAAAGAATATTCAAATGACAGGTGAAAACAGAATTTAAAAACTTTGCTCTGATACCACTAAAACATGTCACACCCTACCCCTCTGTAAGGCATAACATGATCCCGTAGTATACCTAATGAATTACCAACTCCGCTTCATCGATAATCCATTAAATACACTACAAGGGATTTTAAAAACTTTTCTTACTTCTTTTTCAGTGTTTAGCACTATTTACAGGTTTGAAAGACTTTTGTGTACTGAAGTGAAACAACTAACTCATTTGATTTATTTGGAATATCTGTAAAAATTTTGGCAAGGTGCCAATTGTATTTTGGACAAAAAAGTTCTTCAGAAAAACTGTAAAAAGAAATTCAATATTTTTTCATATCTCAACTCCAACATTTTTATCAACACAACACATTTCTCAAGTCAAATCCAAACTGAATTTCAAAGACTAAGATAAAAAGAAATAACACAATTTTAACAAGCCAAATAAATCATAAAAAATTTACAACAAAACTGTACAACTTAAACTAAAAAATGCTCAAAACCAATAAAAAAATATAAATAAAGTGAATATACATTACATTACAAAATGCCACATGTGGTATACTCACTATACCCAAAAATCTCTCATGGCGATACTAGCGACCTAGCCTGCCACTGCATCTCTCTACTGCGGCAATAAAAGCTATCATTTGAGACAATGTCTCGATGGTGCACAACATTTACCAAATACAAATGTTAAATCACACTTCATAAATAATATCAATAGTGGATACTTAAAA
The DNA here is from genome assembly GCF_030052815.1 of Hevea brasiliensis. NCBI lineage: Eukaryota > Viridiplantae > Streptophyta > Magnoliopsida > Malpighiales > Euphorbiaceae > Hevea > Hevea brasiliensis. The sequence continues at coordinate 44,035,670 of NC_079501.1, forward strand.
CCATAGTTAAATTCAAGAAAATAAATGTCAACAAGAATTTAAAATCCATTTGTTAATATCACAATAATTTTAAATAATTCAGATCATGGTTGAATTCAATTGACAGTATATGTCAATAAGATTTTAAATCAATTTCAAAATATCACAATACATAATAAAACAATTCGATCAATTAACTTAAGAATACAGTGTTGCTTATCTATAACACAATTTAGGCCATGAAACAATTTTTCCATATATGCCGTGTTGTACACCACGACAAGACATGCTCACCCCAATAATCGAAATCAATGAGGAGGAAGCTAGCTATATAATGAGAACTCATCCATACTCACCTCGGTGGGAAGTCAAAGAGGGAGGAACATAATCATACTCACCCGGACTAATAAGTCAAAGAGGAGGAATAATCACACTCACCCCATTAATGGAGGAGGAACATATTATCGATGTCATGCCAATTGTGAGTCAAAACAATTCCAAACATTTTATTCAAATGATCCGTAAGAATCCAATAAATTTCCAAAGTTATAATTTCATTCACAAAATGGCAACACAATTCGTAATTCACTTCAATTTCCACAAAACCATTTACGTGCTTTTCAATCAATAAGTATCCATCAAATACCATTCAAACAATTTTTCACGATTTCAAACCATTCACAATGTTTTTCAATCAATAAGTGTCCACCAAACACATTTCCACAATTTAAAACAATGATATGCAAATAGTCAATATTTATTTCCATTGAAAATAATTCAAAAGAAACAGCTTGTTGTGCACAAACCTCGATGTTGTCCCCACGATCCGGACTCGAGTGTTTCCTTCCCTTTCTGAGTCTTTGGTAATCGAAACACAATTTGAAGTGTTTCAAGACTAATTTAAATCGCTCTATCGATGGTGTTTGGTAAATAATGCATGAACTCAATTATTCACTTAATCACCTAATATACCGACCCTCGCTATGCTTTAGGTAAATTAGGTTTTAGTGTCGTTAATATGTGACATTTGATAGGGGTTTAGGTTTTGTATTTTTTAAAAAATTCAATTCCTTTCTTAGTTCATTTTAATTCAAATTGCTTGATTCCGGGACACATGTTTGACCTAACCGGACGATCTAGTTCCTCGGTTTTCGGTCTCTGTCGAAACTACAAACTTGTAGATTTAGGTCTTATGGACCGCGGTGCAAAATTTCAGGTCAATCCGAGTTAAGTAGACCGAGTTATGGTCATTACACTCTTGCTGGTCAAATGGTACCATTTTAGGTCAATTTTAGGTCAAATTGGTCAATTCTGGTTCGGCCAGTTTTTGGACCCGAACTTTTGCAAGTTGTTTGACTTGCTTATGGTCATTTCTGGGCTTTGGTGTCTTCATAAGACTTGTAGGTATGGGTCTTAACTATTCTTGGTTAAAATTTCAGGTCAATTGGACCTGGTTTGAGTGAGTTATGGCCTAAACACTCACTGCTGCCCAATTGGTCATTTTTCAGGTCCTAATTGCACCTAATCCGAATTGGTCATTTTTAGGTCTCCTTGCAAGCAGAATTTTGGCATGGTTTCTCAATGAAAGTTGGCACATTTTGTGCCTAGTTTCACCTCAAATTGGTCTCATACCAATTGAGGTTACACATTTAAGGTTATAGGCTAAAATGTGTACTGCCCTCAATATGCTTTTCACACCCCATTCAAAACACATATTTACCTTGCAAAGTTTACTTCCATACCCTACCAAATCAGTTTTGGTACATTACCAAAAGCACTTTCTACTTTACATTAACATTATTTTGGGCAGATTCCAATCAGCCTCAACACACCAATATCATTCACAATTACAATTTCTAAGTACTATTACAAACACACCTAACCATTACAAATTTTACACACACTTTACAAGATCAATCTACATACATATCATTAATCCTTCTAGGTTAATATTCTGCATACATTTCCTTCAATATATACCATTACTCAAGTGTCCCCAAGCTGCCACAAACCATTCTTCAACATCAAAGTGCCGTCCATTTTACAATTTCCCATCCAAGTGCATAAATCACCACATAAACATGAAATAATTCACTAGGTTACTAATTCATCATGATCAACACCATTTCTCATCAATTATATGCACAAATATCTCATCAAAAACGTGACTCATGGCTGTCCAAAATGAAAACAACAATAACCCTTCAAACTCAAAATTTTCTTTCACCAAACTAACACCCATAACATGAACATAAACTTTAACAAAGAAATTCTCAAAAATGCAAACTTACCTTTAATTGTAACTTGCTAAACCTTCATCAAACTTCTCAAAATTAGTATCAATATCTTCCTTGTGATGTGTAGACAAAGTTTAATGAAGAACACTAAGAGGTTGGAGTTGAAAATGGAGAGTTAAGAAAGCTTGCATGAAAAATGGCTATGGAGTTTCCTTCACTCTTCAATTCGGCAATTTGAATGCAAATGAGGAAGATGACTTATTCAGCTGCATTTTAAGTGTACACATGTCCCACTATGTATTTAATTAATCCTTAGTGGTCCACTTAGTACTTAATCATATAATAAAGTAATTATTCATTTATTCCACATTTAACCCATAATTTCCACTATTTATTTTAGGTACCACCAATTTAAATTTTCATTTTATTTTCTAAGTGTAATACTATTTATTTTTAATGGACATTTAGGTCAAAAGACACTTCGATGTCAAATGACCATAATGCCCCTGCTCGGGTGGCATTCTGATTTTTCAGTACACGGTTTTGTCTGCTTTTTCGATTTCTCACTTTTCTTTGTACTAATTATTTAATTTTTCTTTGATATTTCTAATGATATTTATTCTTCAACAAGGGTCTATTTATGTCCCAAAATGTTTTCCGTGGTTCCCGCAAATCGAGGCTACCAACGGTCCACGCCGTGACTTCCAAAGGCGGTCACCCATCGTTAGGTTTCACTGCTTAACTTGATCACATTTCTTTGTAATCATTTTTCCTTTGTTTTTCTTGTACTTTCTTTTCTTGTATTTCATTATTTTATGTCTCCTCACTCTCATTGAAGTGTGGTTCTAGGCATCCTAGCTGTCCAGACAACACTAGTCACCGGAGCAGCAGAACGCACTACCGAACTTAGGGGTGTTACAATTCTCCCCCCCTTAAATAAATTTCGTCTCGAAATTTTACCCAATAGTCATCTTACAATAGTCATACGTTTATTTTCTCCTTTCTATATGATCGTAAGACTTTTAACAATCTAATACAATGTTTAATTTGCTTGGATAACACCAATCTCCTCTTACTATTATGTTGTCTAATATTTCACTCACGTTCCTTCTTGAATGACCCTTGAGGTCATATTAGAATCATTCATCGTGCATTGGTCCTCCGACCATTCTAGTCCATAGTCTTTCTCACATTCGAATATTTCTTTGTTACATATGAATCAACTGCTCAAGTCTCTACTTCCATAACTCTTTTATCTCACAATGTTCTATAACTTACTTCCTTTTGTCTTGAACTATAACCTTCGATATTTTAACTTTTGAGTTTTAGATCCCTAAGTAGGATTTTCAAACTTATTTCTAACAATTAAATTACGTCCGGCATAACTATGCCAAAGCAGATGCCGTTGGCAACTATTCTCATCTGGGTGTACTATCGGTTAGTACGTAGCTCTACACAATAATCTCAAGTTAGCATCGTAATCTGCACTACGATATAAACATCAAGAACATTGCATAGTTACTACGATACATCCCAATAGATCAAACTTTGTTATCTTTTATTCTTTTTGAATTCACCGATATTCGAATCTTATTCGATTACAATATCCATTAGCAATTTCTAACAAGAACCTCCTTGCCCTTATCAAGAGCAATTCCATTCTCGCATCTTACTTTTACGTCCTCTTGCCTTACATTAAGTAGGCTCACTAATTAGCTTTATAATTTATGGTGTGTTAGGAAATACTTTTCACGATAAACTCTTTCAAAACTAATTTCACTTATTATCACAATCCTTATCTTAAGGGCTAATCACTAATGCGTCAAAATTTATTCCTCTCAGAACGAATAACAATCAGAACATATAGTTCTAACACTAATGTAAAAATATGAAAATTCCAGTCAAACAATACATATATATATCTCATTGCTAATTGAGAAAGTACCAGAATGATGTCAAAAGTCTCAGTCTCTTTTCTCGTCAGATAGCGTATACTCTCGTTGAAGCATCACCCTGCTTTGGCCGATTCACGTAGTCGACTTCTAGGTGTACTACCCTACCTCTACCTTTGCCTCTACTAACTGATGGTGAACTCTTTGGGGTAGAAACTTGGGTTGATCCCTGTGGGGTAGTAAATGATCCAGAACGTACTGGATTTACACAATCCTTAGCAAAATGACCAGTCTCTCCACAATTAAAGCATGCTCCTACGGCTCTATAACATACCCCACTATGTGGTTTACCACAAGTTTCACAAAGTCGATCTGACAGCGCATTTCTGGGTTTCTGTTGAGTTGGCTGATCGGATCGAGGTGGTTTCATTCAAAAGATCTATCTCTACCTGACTTCTTACTATCTCCGTCAGATCCCCAAAGTTTTTCCTCTTCCAAGAGGGACCACTAGAACTCTGTCACGACTTTCCCTCTTTTTCTGCCTTCTCTGATTTCTTTTTCTCAAGAGCCGCTTTAGATTCAATTCTTTCTAATTCTAGTGCTTGAGAAATAAGTTCAGAGAAGTTGTTATGTTTGAATCCGACCACTTGTAATCTGATACTAGGCTTCAAGCCGGTTTCAAACCTCTTACATCTCTCCTCTTGGTAGAAAGTAGACTTCTTGCATAATGGCTTAGGCGGAGAATTCCTTCATACTCACCCACCGACCGCCTGCTTGGACTTAGGAATTCTTGCACTTTCCGGTCTACATAAGCATCGTGGACATATTTTTGCCCGAATTCTCGAGGAAGTCATTCCATGTTAGCACCGCAGTTCTATCAGATCGTGGGGATGGTTTTCCACTACCATAAGCATCCCCGTAGCAAAGATACCGAGTACTCAAATCTAAGCTCCTCTGCAATGCGGTTTCTTGAATACCCTATCCATCCTCTCTAACCATTGTTACGCCTCTAGAGGATCTACTGTCCCTTGAACTCAGAGCCCCATACTTCATCAATTTGTCATATTGTCTAGCGTAAGATCGTGGTTGTACCACCGGTGTCTGTATTGGGACTTGAGTAGGCACATTACCATCCATTTGTTGGAACATTGCGTCTGTCACGAGCGAATCGAGCAGAACTGCGATGCAGGGTGGTGCTCTTGAACCACCGACATTATGTAGGCATGGGGCATCCCTTGCACCTCACCTCAATAGATTGATCGATGAACGATCAACCTCTTCCATAGTAAATGCGAGAATTTTAGATCTCCTAAACAATTAACACAAGGAGATTTCCTCCCGTTAGTGCATATTTATAATGTAATGTCTTGTATGTATCAAACAATGATATTGAGCGGTTATCTTGTGAAGAAAGAATATTCAAATGACAGTGAAAACAGAATTTAAAAACTTTGCTCGATACCACTAAAACATGTCACACCCTACCCTCTGTAAGGCATAACATGATCCCGTAGTATACCTAATGAATTACCAACTCCGTCATCGATAATCCATTAAATACACTACAAGGGATTTTAAAACTTTTCTTACTTCTTTTACGATGGTGAGCACTATTTACAGTGTGAAAGACTTTGGTGAATCAAGTGAAACAACTAACTCATTTGATTTATTTGGAATATCTCAGAAAATTTTGGCAAGGTGCCATTTGTATTTTGGACAAAACAGTTCTTGTAAAACTCAGAAAAGCACTTCAATATATTTTCAAATCTCAACTCCAACATTTTTATCAACACAACACATTTCTCAAGTCAAATCCACGGTGATTTTCAAAGACTAAGATACAAAGATATAACACAATTTTTACAAGCCAAATAACTCATAATTATTTTACAACTTTCTCAGTACAACTTAAATTTACAATCGCTCAAAACCAAGAACAAAATATACATACAGTGAATATACATTACTGACAAAATGCCACATGTGGTATACTCACTATACCCAAAAATCTCTCATGGCGATACTAGCGACCTAGCTCACGCCTGTCTGTCTCTCTACTGCGATAAAGAATAAAGCTATCACTGAGACAATGTCTCGATGGTGCACAACATTTACCAAATACAAATTTTAAATCACAATTCATAAATCATATCAATAGTGGATACTTAAAACCATAGTTAAATTCAAGACAATAAATGTCAACAAGAATTTAAACTCCATTTGTTAATATCACAATAATTTTCAATAAGTCGATCATGGTTGAATTCAATAGACAAGATATGTCAATAAGAGTTTAAATCAATTTCACAATCTCACAATACATAATAACACAATTCGATCAAATAATCAAGAATACAGTGTTGCCAATCTATAACACAATTTAGGCCATGACACAATTTTTCCATATATGCCGTGGTTGTACACCACGACAAGACATGCTCACCCCAATAATCGAAATCAATGAGGAGGAAGCTAGCTATATAATGAGAACTCATCCATACTCACCTCGGTGGAAGTCAAAGAGGGAGGAACATAATCATACTCACCCTGGACTAATAAGTCAAAGAGGGAGGAATAATCACACTCACCCCATTAATGGAGGAGGAACATATTATCGATGTCATGCCAATTGTGAGTCAAAACAATTCCAAACATTTTATTCAAATGATCCGTAAGAATCCAATAAATTTCCAAAGTTATAATTTCATTCACAAAATGCAAACAAAATTAGTAATTCACTTCAATTTCCACACAAAACAATTAGAGTGATTTTCAATCAATAAGTATCCATCAAATACCATTCAAACAATTTTTCACAGTTTCAAACCATTCACAATGTTTTTCAATCAATAAGTGTCCACCAAACACATTTCCACAATTTAAAACAATGATATGCAAATAGTCAATATTTATTTCCATTGAAAATAATTCAAAAGAAACAGCTTGTTGTGCACAAACCTCGATGATCGCCCACGATCCGGACTCTGTTTCCTTCCCTTTTCCCGAGTCTTTGGTAATCGAGAAACACAATTTGAAGTGTTTCAAGACTAAATTAATCTGTCTGTATAGATGGTGTTTGGTAAATAATGCAATGAACTCAATTATTCACTTAATCACCTAATATACCGACCCTCGTTGCGTTTTAGGTAAATTAGGTTTTAGTGTCGTTAATATGTCACATTTGATAGGGTTTTAGGTTTGGTATGTTTTACCAAAGTCATTTCCTTGCTTAGTGCATTTTAATGCAAATTGCTGGATTCCGGGACACTGGTTTGACCTAACCGGACGATCTAGTTCCCTCGGTTTTCGGGTCTCGGTCGAAACTACAAACTTGTAGATTTAGGTCTTATGGACCGCGGTGCAAAATTTCAGGTCAATCCGAGTTAAGTAGACCGAGTTATGGTCATTACACTCTTGCTGGTCAAATGGTACCATTTTAGGTCAATTTTAGGTCAAATTGGTCAATTCTGGTTCGGCCAGTTTTTGGACCCGAACTTGTGCAAGTTGTTTGACTTGCTTATGGTCATTTCTGGGCTTTGGTGTCTTCATAAGACTTGTAGGTATGGGTCTTAACTATTCATGGTTAAAATTTCAGGTCAATTGGACCTGGTTTGAGTGAGTTATGGCCTAAACACTCACTGCTGCCCAATTGGTCATTTTTCAGGTCCTAATTGCACCTAATCCGAATTGGTCATTTTTTTAGGTCTCCTTGCAAGCAGAATTTTGGCATGGTTTCTCAATGAAAGTTGGCACATTTTGTGCCTAGTTTCACCTCAAATTGGTCTCATACCAATTGAGGTTACACATTTAAGGTTATAGGCTAAAATGTGTACTGCCCTCAATATGCTTTTCACACCCCATTCAAAACACATATTTACCTTGCAAAGTTTACTTCCATACCCTACCAAATCAGTTTTGGTACATTACCAAAAGCACTTTCTACTTTACATTAACATTATTTTGGGCAGATTCCAATCAGCCTCAACACACCAATATCATTCACAATTACAATTTCTAAGTACTATTACAAACACACCTAACCATTACAAATTTTACACACACTTTACAAGATCAATCTACATACATATCATCAATCCTTCTAGGTTAATATTCTGCATACATTTCCTTCAATATATACCATTACTCAAGTGTCCCCAAGCTGCCACAAACCATTCTTCAACATCAAAGTGCCGTCCATTTTACAATTTCCCATCCAAGTGCATAAATCACCACATAAACATGAAATAATTCACTAGGTTATTAATTCATCATGATCAACACCATTTCTCATCAATTATATGCACAAATATCTCATCAAAAACGTGACTCATGGCTGTCCAAAATGAAAACAACAATAACCCTTCAAACTCAAAATTTTCTTTCACCAAACTAACACCCATAACATGAACATAAACTTTAACAAAGAAATTCTCAAAAATGAAAACTTAACTTTAATTGTAAATTTAAAAAACAAAATCAAACTAATCAAAATTAGTATCAATATCTTCCTTGTGATGTGTAGACAAAGTTTAATGAAGAACACTAAGAGGTTGGAGTTGAAAATGGAGAGTTAAGAAAGCTTGCATGAAAAATGGCTATGGAGTTTCCTTCACTCTTCAATTCGGCAATTTGAATGCAAATGAGGAAGATGACTTATTCAGCTGCATTTTAAGTGTACACATGTCCCACTATGTATTTAATTAATCCCCTTAGTGGTCCACTTAGTACTTAATCATATAATAAAGTAATTATTCATTTATTCCACATTTAACCCATAATTTCCACTATTTATTTTAGGTACCACCAATTTAATTTTTCATTTTATTTTCTAAGTGTAATACTATTTATTTTTAATGGACATTTAGGTCAAAAGACACTTGGGATGTCAAATGACCATAATGCCCTGTTGGGTGGCATTCTGATTTTTCGGTATTACCGGGTTTTGTCTGTTTTTCGATTTCTCACTTTTCTTTGTACTAATTATTTAATTTTTCTTTGATATTTCTAATGATATTTATTCTTCAACAAGGGTCTATTTATGTCCCAAAAATGTTTTCCAGGGTTCCCCGTAGTCCAGGGCCAGTCAACGGTCCACGCCGTGACTTCCAGTCTGATCACCCATCGTTAGGTTTCATTTCGTTTAACTTGATCACATTTCTTTGCAATCATTTTTCCTTTGTTTTTCTTGTACTTTCTTTTCTTTTATTTCATTATTTTATGTCTCCTCACTCTCATTGAAGTGTGGTTCTAGGCATCCTAGCTGTCCGGACAACACTGGTCACTGGAGCAGCAGAACGCACTACCGAACTTAGGGGTGTTACACACAGTTTAGGCACTCATAGGCATCGATAGATAGAATAAAATCGTGTGCATAACATGCATTGCATTCATATGAGTCGAGGTGATACTAATGCATATCTATTTTCTCTGGTAAGGTGAAGAAATAAGGAGGTAGCAACTCCTCGACTATTTACATCGAGTAAATTTCGAGGACGAAATTTTTGTTAGAAGGGAAGAATTGTAACACCCTCACTTTAGATTGTCCGTACGTTCTACTGTTCCGGTGACCAATGTCTGACCGGATAGCCAGAATGTCTGGAACAATAATTAGACTAAAGTGAGGAGTCATAAATAATTCAAATAAGTGTAAGAAAAAAGTAAGGAAAAATTTTAGAAATGAAATACAATAAAGTTAAATGAGCCGGTGCCTTGCTGATGGGTGACCCTAATGGGAAGTTGCTGTCTTCACAGCTAGTAGCCCTAAACCCGAGAGAAATTCTGTGAAATAATTTTTGAGATGCCAGAGAAGAGTTACGGTGCCCTAGGTAGTATTAGAATGTCAAGAAAAGGTTAGGAGAATTTTTAAGATCGGTACAGACAATTTTGGCTTCTTAAGCCAAACGAAGGGCATTTTGGTCATTTCATCTTCAGAGATGATTTTTGGCCAACTTGTCCAGTTAAATAAATAATTATTATGACATAAAATATAAATAAATATTGCTAAAATTTTAATTGAAAATGAGTAGAAAAGAAAAGAAGAGAAAATGAAGAAAATTGGAATTTTGACATCATTATGATGTCATTAAAGTTCCTTCCACCAATCACAATTTAACCAATTAACTAAAAGGATAAAAATGACATAAAAATGAGATAAAAACAAAACAAACAAGCATCCTTCTTCTTCATATGAGCCGGCCAACATAGGAAGAGAGAGAGAAGAGAAAAAAACCCCATTAATGCTCGTTTACAAGCTTGAGTTCACCCACCGAACCACCATAAAACCTCATCTTGTCTTCACAAAAATTGACCTTTACCACTAGAGCAAAACTTGGACAGCAAAAATAATTGGAAATCAAGAAGTTTTGGAAGTTGGGAATTGCTCACAAAAAGGTTAGTGCCATATTTCTTTCCTTTATCCCCTTTTAAGCATGAATTTAAGTTAAGTTAGGTTAGAAATTGATGAAAAATGAAGTAAATATGCATGCTTAGGTTTCATGAAATTTTGGCCAGCCTTATGGGAGTGAGAGTTTGAGGGTTTTGATGGATTTGAATGGTTTAGAAATGGTGTTTGATGTGAAGACATCAATTAGAAATTGATTAGTATGCCTAATGTGATATGTGTTGTGTAAATCTTGAATTGGAGCTAGGGTTTGATATAAAAATTTGGAATTTAATGATATGTTGATAAATTGTTAATGTTGAAACCAATTATGGACTAATTGAAGTGCATGGAATGTGATTTGTGGATGATAGTAGTATGGGAAGGTGGTATTGGAAGTGTTGTTTTTGTGCAGGGAATTCTGGACCTATGAGTCCAGTGTGTTTAAATGAACATAAGTAGAGCTAGATAGCTCCAATTGGTGTGAGGCCAATTGGAGATGAAATTTAAGACCTTAAGCCACATTTTTTGTGTAGAAACCATGCCCAGAAAATCAACCTAAGTTGCCCATAGCAACTTTCATGAAGAACACAAACTCAAATTCTGAACCTAACCAATTCAAATTGCTAGTCCAAGTTAGGACACCAAATCTGTAACACCCCCGTTTGCATAGCCTGGTATATTTCACTGTTCTGGTGACCAGTGTCGGTCCGGGCAATTAAGGGGATTAGAACCATACTTAAGACAACTAGATAAACTATAAACACAAATAATTAGTAATGTCCAATTAGTTAAGTATAAATAAGAAAAACAAAACATAAGAAATTAAATGAGCCGAGAGTCACAGCGATGGGTGACTGTCTCAGGAACGACTGCGAAGCCATTTTAAACTCAAATTTCGAACCATAAAATTTGACGCCGCGGTCCTTAGGACCCTTATGAACACAGTGGAAAAGAGAAAATCACGAAAAAGAACTGTTAAGCCAGTTAAATAATAAGGTCAGGGAGCCAAAAGAAATATGGAATTAATTGCAAACCGGGATGAATCGGCGAGGGGCAATTTGGTCAATTGACCCCGAGAGCTAACTCCTGACCTAACTATCAAATGAAATCGGAGAAAAGAAAATTTCGGAATTGAGAATTAAATTAAAGAACTAATAGAAAAAAAAAGAAAAAGAAGTTGAAAAGGTGATGACATCATCATGATGATGCAACTATGACTTCATAATTAATTTTAATTTAATTAACTAATTGACTAAGTCAAATTAAAGAATAAAAACAAAATTGAAAAGCCAAATTTTATTATCTTCTTCTTTTTCTTTTTTTTCTCTTTCCCGTAGCTTCTCATCTCTCTTCCTTTTCTCACTAAATCCTCCATGGCTACTTAATTTCAAGCTTTTAAAGCTTGAATCAACCCCATAAATCCCACAATTTTCCTAAATAAAACTTGTTCTTGGATCTTGGCAAGCCTATTGAGAAAGAAATTTGAAGGAAAATAAAAAGAAAATTGAAGCTTTGGGAATACTTCCTTAAAGGTTAGTCAAGAATCCTCTCAATTCTCCTTATATTAATGAAATTGCACTTGAATTGAACTAGTATTGATGAAAATAAAATAAAAGCAACATATTTAGGAATATAGTGAAATTCAATCAGCTTAGAGGTAACTTGAAATTGATGGATTTTGATACAATTAAAAAGGTAGGCAAGCTTGATTGAAGGTGTAGTTGAGGTTTATATAGTTAGTTGCATGAAATAAGCTAAACATGGAAGTTAGGGTTTGTACATCAGGGTTTAGAGACAAAAAAAGTGAAAAACTTGTAAATGGTGTCTTTGACCTAATGTGTAGTGAAAATGGTCATTTGTGACCAAATGAGATGTGTTAGAAGTGTTGGAATTAAAAGCCAATTCGGATTGGATAAGGTCATGTGCTGGCAGCATGACCAAAATCTCCTTTGAGGGACTAAAAATAAAATTTTACAAGTCCAATGGATATGGGACTAATTGGGGATGAAAATACGCACTAAATGACACAATTTTCATTTAGGAAGCATGCCCAAAAAGTGGCTAAAACCTAGTGAACAAATTGACCAAAGTTGAGAAATCATAGTCTGCCTCTGCACAACCTGACCAAATGAATAGTATTTGTTCATTTAGTCATAACTCGAGCTAGGCATGTCAAAATGACCTGAAATTTTACCAGTGGTTAGACGAGATATAGATCTAAAACTTTCATGAAGAACACAAAGCAAATTATGCCATTAACCAAATCAAATTACTGAGCAAAGTTGGGTCACTGAATCTGCAGACTGCAGATTTGCCATTTGAACAGTAAAGTTTCAATGGCTATAACTCTCTATAGAAAACTCCGATTTAGGTGATTCTTGAACCGATGGAAACCTAAGGCATAGTAGAACATTTCATATGAAGAAAGTTAGACCAAATTATGGACCTAACTTCACCAAATTGCTGAACAAATTTGGAATTAATAATCTGCCAGAACAAAATTTTGCAGCATGAACAGTAAACGTAATTTGCTTATAACTTGAGCTACAAAACTCCAATCGGGGTGATTCAAAAAGGAGAATAAACTTAAACAATAGGGAACATTTTCTGTGAAGAAAGTGTTATCAAATTCCAATAGTAAACTGACCAATGAAATAGTACAATTAGGGACACCAAAACTGAAAATTTGGCAATTTTGCCTAAAAGACCAAAGTTTTGAGAAAATGACCAAAACCAACAAGTTTGGTGATCAAAATGTGGTATGTGGGTAAATTTGGAATTCCCATACCTATTAAGCCTTAGAAAGTCAATAATTTGACTTAAATAGTGTAGTGAATAGTAACCTCGAAACACAAAATTTCAAGAACGTCGAGTTTAGCATGTTAGAGCTAGGTAAAAGTGAAGTTAAATTTATTTTTGGATTTATGCTAATTTATGGTACTAAAACACTGTAAAATTGTGTATTTCAATTGAAAAGAATACCGAGAATTAACCCAAGGAACCGAGTCGAGGCCAAGAGGCGACTCGCTTGAGGTTTGTGCACAACATCATTATACTTTAAAATTCATTGATTAAGTGAACGAAATATGCATTTTACCTTTACTTTGAATTGTTGAAAGTATTGTGACCTTATTTATGATGTTTTGATTTAAATTTTGAAAGTTACTGTGTATATTTAAAATGACAATGTTTAGCAAATTGTTAAGATAAGTTTTGAAACCACAGTGTCATGACCATATATTTGAACACCTCACTAGCACGACTAGTGGGGGTAATTAGTTTCGAATTTTGATTCCTTCTCTGGAGAAGTGTTGAGGTGTGCCAATAGAAGAGGATGTGAATGAATATCCATATATTTGAGCTAGCTAGCCTTGTGATGTGATTTCTCTTTAGCCTCTGGCTATTGAGATTCTATTTGTTTCGAATGGCAAGATCTAACTGTGGGTTTTATGAAATGTGTTTTGATACTTTGAAATGAACTTGGTTTGCATTAAAAATCTCATAATTCATGTTTTGTGTTTAATGCTCATGTTTAGTCAAATTTTTTTTGAATAAATGTGATTTAAGTTTTGCATAAAGATTATTTTTATATGTTGTGCACCACTGAGTCCTAGTACTCAGTGATAGCTTCTATTGCTGTCACAGATACAGAGATTAGAGGAGCAGTAGACTGAGCTGCTGAGGTGTGAGGAGCTATAAGCTTAAAGTCATCGGGTATAATTTATACCCTAATTGTAAATATTTCTTTTGATGTATGTATTGCATATAAAAGTATGGACATGTAAATGGGTCTTGAGCAGCTTGTACAAAGTTTGTATGAAGTTTGTAATAAAAAAATTGAGTTTGAATTTCCTTTGATGTAAATTTTGTAATGATGTATATATATAAATTGTTTTGTCTCTAATGAAATATGAGTGGAACTATTTTATTTAATTTGAATGAAATGTATTGTTAGTATTTTGAGGATTATTAAATTTTGAACTTGAGAAATGGATTGAAATGATTGTGGAGTTGTTGAAATGGATTGAGTTTGATTGTGAAATTGAAGTAGTTGTTGAGAAAACATTTTTAGAAGTGCTTTTTACAGGTATTTGAAGAACTGCTTTCTCAAAATACAGAGGGAACTCTGTCAAAATTTTTATAAAATTTGCGGAAAAATAAAATGGACAAAAAAATATTAACTAGTTTAATTTTAACTAAATGTTTTAAATACTTATTAGAAAATGCTCACCATTTATCAAAAATAAGAAAATTGTTTTAAAATCCCTTGTAGGGTACTTAATGAGTTATCGGTAGGTGAAGTTCGGTAGTTCATTAGGTATTCTATGGGATCATGTTATGCCTTATAGGGGGGTAAGGTGTGACATGTTTTAGTGGTATCAGAGCAAATTTTTGAAGTATGTTTTAACTTGACAATTTGTGTCTTTTCTTTGTTAAGTACAACTACTCAATGTCCATATTTGTTACATACAGTGCATTACATTATAAATATGAACTAACGGAGGGAAATCTCCTTATGTTACTTGTTCAGGAGATACCCTAACTTCGGACTGAAATGGAAGAAGGGGATCACTCAGTCGAGCAATTTGTTGAAGTTGAGGCACAAGAGGAAGCCCCACCTTCACTGAATGTCAGTGGATCCGTAGCACCTGCCTCACAAATGCCACAGTTTCCTGCACAGTTCTCACAGTAGATAGCGGCAATGTTTCAACAAATGGCTTGGGGTATGCCTGTTTAAGCTCCACCCCAACCACCTGTGGCACAACCACTGCCTCTAGCCAGACAGTATGATAAGTTATTGAAGTATGGGGCTGTAGAATTTAAGGGTATAATGGACCCTTTGGAGGCAGAGCAATGGCTTGAAAGAATGGACAGAGTATTTAAGAAGCTGCACTGCCAAGATGAACTGAAGTTTGAGTATTCTGTGTCGCTACTGCAAGGGGATGAGTATGATTGGTGGAAGACCATCCCTCACAACTTGGCTGAACCACTAGTGCTGACCTGGGATGACTTCATCAGAGAGTTCAGACAGAAATACATCCCAGATGCATATGTTGATCAGAAATTGCAAGAATTTTTGAGTTTGAAACAAGGGAATAGATTAGTGGCAGAGTATGAGAGGGAGTTCTCCCGCTTAAGTCATTAAGCTGGGAGTCTCCTTACTACCAGCAAGGCAAGGAGCAAGAGATTTGAGACGGGTTTGAAGCCCAGCATAAGGATGTAAGTTGTGGGATTTCGACACAGCAACTTTTCAGAGCTCATGTCTCAAGCACTTGAGTTGGAAAGAATAGAATCAGAAGCAACCCCAGTGAAAGAAAAATCAAAGAAAGCTGAGAAATCAAAAAAGACAAGGGCGAAAAGTCAGTAGAATAGAGTTCTGGTGGGACTTCTAGGAAAAAGAAGAAGTTTAGTGGACCCAGCAGGGGTCGAGGTGGAAGATTTGGTAGGGGCCGATTCTGCGGGCGAGACCCTAGGTTTGGTCGTGATCGGCGAGGGTTCACATTCTGCCTACCCCTATGAGACTTATGGGAAGATTCATGGGGGGGGAATGTTATTGGGCCACTGGAGCCTGCTTTAACTGTGGAGGCAAGGGTCATTTAGCAAGAGACTGCACTAGTGCTCCATCTCCAAGATATGGTCCAGCTCCTACTACTGCCGAGGGATCTATTCAGAGTCCTGCTCTCAGAGGCTCACAGTCTATTGGCAGAGGAAGAGGCAGAGGTAGAAGCCGCTTGAGCGATCGAGAACGCGATTGGTCGATGCACAAGGAGTGCTTGATCGGGGTTTATTCAATGAGACAGCGAGAAGAGGCTGAGACTTCTGATGTTGTAGCCGGTACATTCTCTATCTCTGAGCAAGATGTATTTGTGTTGTTTGATCCGGGTTCAACCCATCCATATGTTAGTGCTAGCATAGTCAGTTCACTTGCTATTCCATGTGTGTAAATGGGTTTTGAAGTGCTAGTAACTAGTCCGTTAGGATAAGAGGTTTGGGTCAACAGAATTTATAGAGACTATCCTTTGGTGATCCAAGGACATGTTTTCCTGTCAGATTTGATTGAAATGCCCTTCAGAGATTATGACATTATCTTGGGCATGGATTGGTTAGCCAGGCATCACGCCATGATTGGTATGGCGATCAAGAGTCACTTTTGGTCTCCCTTTGTACGGTGATGTGGTAATACATAGGGAGTGGCATTTACTGCCATCAAACATTATTTCGGCTGCACTAGCCAGAAGGATGATCAGAAAGGGGTGTGAAACATACTTGGCACATGTGATAGACACCCAAGTGGGGAGTCCAGCACTAAGGGACATCCCTACTGTATGTGATTTTCCAGATGTGTTTCCTAATGAATTGCCAGGATTACCTCCAAAAAGAGAGGTGCAGTTTGAGATTGATGTTATGCCTAGTGTGGACCCAACCTCCATAACGCCATATAGAATGGCACCTGCAGAATTGAAAGAGTTGAAAGTGCAATTGCAAGAATTGCTTGACAAGGGCTTTATCCGCCCTAGTGTGTCACCTTGGGGAGTGCTAGTGCTGTTTGTTAAGAAGAAGGATGGCACTCTCCGCTTGTGTATTGATTATCGGCAGTTGAATAAGGTGACAATAAAGAATAGATACCCATTGCCCCATATTGATGACTTGTTTGATCAGTTGAAGGGTGCAGCTGTGTTCTCCAAAATTGACCTGAGATCAGATTATTATCAGCTGAAAATACAAGAGCAGAGTATTCCTAAAACTGCCTTCAGAACCCGCTATGGCCATTATGAGTTCCTAGTCATGCCATTCGGGTTAACTAATGCTCTGGCTGCTTTTATGGATCTAATGAACACTATCTTCAGACCATACCTTGACCAGTTTGTTGTGGTATTCATAGATGATATATTGGTCTATTCGAGGAATGCAGAAGAGCATGATAAACATCTGCGGATTGTACTGTAGACTTTGAGAGAGAAACAGCTATATGCCAAATTGTCAAAGTGTGAATTTTGGCTGAAGGAGATATCCTTTTTGGGGCATGTAGTATCAAAAGAGGGCATTAAGGTAGATCCAAGTAAGATTGAAGCTGTCCTTAATTGGAGGCCACCCAGAAATGTCATAGAGATTCACAGTTTTCTAGGTTTAGCTGGATACTACCGTCGATTTGTGAAGGGATTCTCCATGTTGGCATCTCTATTGACCAAGTTGCTTAGAAAAGATGTGAAATTTTAGTGGACGGATAAATGCCAACAAAGTTTTGATGAATTGAAGAAATGTTTGACTGAAGCTCTAGTCCTGACTTTACCTACTCCGGGTAAAGAATACATACTTTATAGCGATGTTTCTCACAATGTTTTAGGTTGTGTATTGATGCAAGATCGAAATGTCATTGCCTATGCATTGCGCCAGCTAAAACCGCATGAGAGGAATTATCAGACACATGATTTGGAGCTTGCAGCTATAGTGTTTGCTCTTAAGATCTGGAGATACTATTTGTATGGGGAGAAGTATTACATCTACACAGATCATAAGAGTTTGAAGTATTTGGGCACCTAGAAAGAGCTGAATTTGAGACAGAGGAGATGGTTAGAGTTGATAAAAGACTATGATTATCTGATAGACTATTAGCCAGGGAAAGCTAATGTTGTGGCTGATGCCTTAAGTCGCAAGACTACGGCAAGTCTATGGGTTACTCCTTTGTCTATGGTACATGAGTTGAGATCATTACATGCCAGCTTAGAGATTAATGATGAGGGGCAGACAGTAGTTGCATGGCATGTATAGCCAGTGTTGATTGATCAGATTAGAGTGGCTGCTCAGAATGATCAGAAGTATCGGTCGTTGGAAGAAGTCCGCGGGCGAAACCAGAATTCTCAATAAGAGATGATGGTTTACTGCTACACCAGGGCAGAATATGTGTTCCTAATGATGTTGATTTGAGGTAGATCATTTTGAAGGAAGCACATTGCCATGCACCCTGGTGGCACAAAAATGTATAGAGGGCTAAAGGAGCATTACTGGTGGATAGGTATGAAAAGAAATGTGGCAGAGTTTGTATTCAAATGCCTAACTTGTCAGCAAGTGAAGGCAGAGCATTAAGTACCCATTGGGTTGTTACATCCACTACCAGTACCAGAATGGAAATGTGAAAGAATAATAATGGATTTTGTGATGGGACTTCCGAGGACACTGAAGAGTCATGATGCAGTATGGGTCATTGTTGACAGACTACCAAGTCTGCTCAATTTCTGCCAGTTTGGATAGACTACAGTTTAGAAAGATTGGCCAGATTGTACATTGATGAGATTGTGAGACTTCATGGAGTGCCAGTGTCCATTATATCAGACAGAGATCCTTTCACTTCTAGATTCTGGGGTAGTCTTCAGAGAGCCCTAGGAACTAGATTGAACTTCAGTACGGCATTCCACCCACAGACAGATGGCCAGTCTGAGAGGGTAATTCAGATCTTAGAGGACATGCTACGGGCTTGTGTGGTTGAATTTGAGGGCAGTTAGGATACACACTTACCTTTGATTGACTTTGCTTACAACAACAGCTACCAATCAAGCATTAGGATGCCTCCATATGAAGCTTTGTATGGCATAAAATGTATAACCCCATTGTGTTGGGATGACGTGGGTGAAAGAAAGATGATTGGACCCAAAATTATTCAGCAGACTGAGGAGAAGATCAGGGTGATTAGAGATCGACTTAAGACTGCATCAGACCGTCAGAAGTCCTACATTGATCTGAAGAGAAGGGATATTGAGTATGCAGTGGGTGAGAAAGTTTTCCTCAAAGTTTCTCCTTGGAAGAGAATTATGAGATTCGACAGAAAGGGGAAACTGAGTCCTCGTTTTATCGGGCCATATGAGGTTCTGGAAAGAGTGGGTCCTTTGACATATGGTTTGGCACTACCTCCAGAGTTGGAGAAGATACATAATGTCTTCCATGTGTCTATGTTGAGGAGGTATCGATCAGACCCATCTCATGTACTACTAGTAGAGGAAATTGAAGTGAATCTAGATCTCACATATGAAGAAAAACCCATACAAATTCTAGCTTATGAGGTGAAGCAGCTACGAAACAAGCAGATACCATTGGTAAAAATGTTGTGGAACTATCATTCAGGCCAGGAAGCTACTTGGGAATGAGAGGAGGACATGAGGAGACGACACCCACAGTTGTTCAGAGATTGATACTAGGTAAAATTTCGAGATGAAATTTATTTAAGGGGGGGAGAATTGTAACACCCCCGTTTGCATAGCCTGGTATATTTCACTGTTCCGGTGACCGGTGTCTGTCCGGGCAATTAAGGGGATTAGAACCATACTTAAGACAACTAGATAAACCATAAATACAAATAATTGGTAATGTCCAATTAGTTAAGTATAAATAAGAAAAACAAAACATAAGAAGTTAAACGAGCCGAGAGTCACAGCGAGGGGTGACCGTCTTGGGAATGACTGTGAAGCCATTTTAAACTCAAATTTCGAACCGTAAAATGTGACACCGCGGTCCTTAGGACCCTTATGAACACAGTGGAAAAGAGAAAATCACGAAAAAGAACTGTCAAGCCAGTTAAATAATTAGGTCAGGGAGTCGAAAGAAATATGGAATTAATTACAAACCGGATGAATCGGCGAGGGGCAATTTGGTCAATTGACCCCGAGAGCTGACTCTTGACCTAACTGTCAAATAAAATCGGAGAAAAGAAAATTTCGAAATCGAGAATTAAATTAAAGAACTAAAAGAAAAAAAAAAAGAAAAAGAAGTTGAAAAGGTGATGACATCATCATGATGATGCAACTATGACTTCATAATTAATTTTAATTTAATTAACTAATTGACTAAGTCAAATTAAAGAATAAAAACAAAATTGAAAAGCCAAATTTTATTATCTTCTTCTTCTTTTTTTTTTTCTCTTTCCCGTAGCTTCTCATCTCTCTCCCTTTTCTCACTAAATCCTCCATGGCTACCTAATTTCAAGCTTTTAAAGCTTGAATAAACCCCATAAATCCCAAAATTTTCCTAAATAAAGCTTATTCTTGGATCTTGGCAAGCCTATTGAGAAAGAAATTTGAAGGAAAATAAAAAGAAAATTGAAGCTTTGGGAATACTTCCTTAAAGGTTAGTCAAGAATCCCCTCAATTCTCTTTATATTCATGAAATTGCACTTGAAGTGAACTAATATTGATGAAAATAAAATAAGAACAACATATTTAGGAATATAGTGAAATTCAGTCAGCTTAGAGGTAACTTGAAATTGATGGATTTTGATACAATTAAAAAGGTAGGCAAGCTTGATTGAAGGTGTAGTTGATGTTTATATAGTTAGTTGCATGAAATAAGCTAAACATGGAAGTTAGGGTTTGGACATTAGGGTTTAGAGATAAAAAAAGTGAAAAACTTGTAAATAGTGTCTTTGACCTAATGTGAAGTGAAAAATGGTCATTTGTGACCAAATGAGGTGTGTTAGAAGTTTTGGAATTAAAAGCCAATTCGGATTGGATAAGGTCATGTGCTGGCAGCATGACCAAAATCTCCTTTGAGGGATCAAAAATGAAATTTTACAAGTCCAATGGATATGGGACCAATTGAGGATGAAAATAGGCACTAAATGAAACAATTTTCATTTAGGAAGCATGCCCAAAAAGTGGCTAAAACCTAGTGAACAAATTGACCAAAGTTGAGAAATCACAACCTGCCTCTACACAACCTGACCAAATGAACAGTATTTGTTCATTTGGTCATAACTCGAGCTAGGCAGGTCAAAATGACCTAAAATTTATCAGTAGTTAGATGAGATATATATCTAAAATGTTCATGAAGAACACAAATCCAAATTATGCCATTAACCAAATCAAATTACTGAGCAAAATTGGGTCACTGAATCTGCAGACTGCAGATTTGCCATTTGAATAGTAAAGTTTCAATGGCTATAACTCTCTCTAGAAAACTCTGATTTAGGTGATTCTTGAACTGATGGAAACCTAAGGCATAGTAGAACATTTCATATGAAGAAAGTTAGACCAAATTATGGACCTAACTTGATCAAATTGCTGAACAAAGTTGGAATTAATAATCTGCCAGAACAAAATTTTGCAGCATGAATAGTAAACGTAATTTGCTTATAGCTTGAGCTACAAAACTCCAATTGGGGTGATTCAAAAAGGAGAATAAACTTAAGACAATAGGAAACATTTTCTGTGAAGAAAGTTTTGCCAAATTCCAACATTAAACTGACCAATGAAACAGTACAACTAGGAACACTAAAACTGAAAATTTGGCAATTTTACCTAAAAGACCAAAGTTTTGAGAAAATGACCAAAACTAATAAGTTTGGTGATCAAAATGTGGTATGTGGGTAAATTTGGAATTCCCATACCTATTAAGCCTTAGAAAGTCAATAATTTGACTTAAATAGTGTAGTAAATAGTAACCCCAAAACACAAAATTTCAAGAACGTCGAGTTTAGCACGTTAGAGCTAGGTAAAAGTGAGGTTAAATTTATTTTTGGATTTATGCTAAGTTATGGTACTGAAACACTGTAAAATTATGTGTTTCAGTTAAAAAGAATACCGGGAAAGAACACAAGGAACCGAGTCGAGGCCAAGAGGCGACTCGCTTGAGGTTTGTGCACAACATCATTATGCTTTAAAATTCTTTGATTAAGTGAATGAAATATGCATTTTACCTTTGCTTTGAATTGTTGAAAGTATTGTGACCTTATTTATGATGTTTTGATTTAAATTGTGAAAGTTACTGTATATATTTGAAATGATAATGTTTAGCAAATTGTTAAGATAAGTTTTGAAACCACAGTGTCATGACCATATATTTAAACACCTCACTAGCATGACTAGTGGGGGTAATTAGTTTCAAATTTTCATTCCTTCTCTGAAGAAGTGTTGAGGTGTGCCAGTAGAAGAGGATGTGAATGGATATCTATATATTTGAGCTAGCTAGCCTTGTGATGTGATTTCTCTTTAGCCTCTAGCTATTGAGATTCTATTTGTTTTGAATGGCATGATCTAACTATGGGTTTTATGAAATGTGTTTTGATACTTTGAAATGAGCTTGGTTTGCATTAAAAATCTCATAATTCATGTTTTGTGTTTAATGCTCATGTTTAGTCAAATTTTTTTTGAATAAATGTGATTTAAGTTTTGCATAAAGATTATTTTAGTATATTGTGCACCACTGAGTCCTACTACTCAGCGATAGCTTCTATTGCTGTCGCAGATACAGAGACTAGAGGAGCAGTAGATTGAGCTGCTGAGGTGTGAGGAGCTATCAACTTAAAGTCATCGGGTATAATTTATACCCTAATTATAAATATTTCTTTTGATGTATGTATTGCATATAAAAGTATGGACATGTAAATGGGTCTTGAGCAGCTTGTACAAAGTTTGCATGAAGTTTGTAATAAAAAAATTTTGTTTGAATTTCCTTTGATGTAAATTTTATAATGATGTATATATATAAATTGTTTTGTCTCTAATGAAATATGAGTGGAACTATTTTATTTAATTTGAATGAAATGTATTGTTAGTATTTTGAGGATTATTGAATTTTGAACTTGAGAAATGGATTGAAATGATTGTGGAGTTATTGAAATGGATTGAGTTTGATTGTGAAATTGAAGTAGTTGTTGAGAAAACTTTTTTAGAAGTGCTTTTTACAGGTATTTGAAGAACTGTTTTCTCAAAATACAGAGGGAACTCTATCAAAATTGTTATAAAATTTGCGGAAAAATAAAATGGACAAAAAAAAAATACTAACTAGTTTAATTTTAACTAAATATTTTAAATACTTATTAGAAAATGCTCACCACTTATTAAAAATAAGAAAATTATTTTAAAATCCCTTGTAGGGTACTTAATGAGTTATCGGTAGGTGAAGTTCAGTAGTTCATTAGGTATTCTACGGGATCATGTTATGCCTTATAGAGGGGTAAGGTGTGACAAAATCTGGCAAGACCAAGTTTGCCCAGAAAATCTGGGTAAGGACCAATCCGGCCAGTTATGGTAAATTAACCATAACTTGAGCTACAAAACTCCAAATTGAGTGATTAAAAAAAAGGAAATTAAAGAAGACACATAAAGGTACAACTTTGATGAAGAAACATTGGCCAAATTCTCACTGTAGCTTAGACCAATGGAACAGTAAACATAGGACAAAAAAATTGAATTTTTGAAAATACTTTTGGGAGGCTTAAAATTGCAATTGGCAATCAATGCCAACAAACTTAGAACCCAAAATGTGGTATAAATATGTATCAAACAATTGTGTACATATTATGTATAAAAAAGTTAAGAATTTGAGTGAATAGTAATGTGTGAATAGTAATTCCAAGGACATAAGAAATAACAATATAAAAATTATAACGAATAAGAAAATCATGTGGATGTATGAAGGGGGCATTAGTCCTCATTATGGGAGAAAGAAAAATATTTCGATGTACAAATAGTTCACGAAAATTGATCGATGCAAATTGCGATTATATGAATGATCAAATGAATGTATAAATTATAATGAAATAATTAAATAATAAAACATAATAGCACTCAATGATACTTTTGAACCCTTAATGGTACTAATGTGATTAATGAATTTAAATTCTTGAAGTTGAGTGACTCTAGGATTTAAGGAAAATTTAGTTAAATTTGAAATCCATAAAATGTTCATGGATTACTTAAAATATGAATGATAAATTATATAAATAGTGTAATGAATAAATGAATCATGTTAATGTATGAATGAGACATTAGTTCTCATTATTGTAGAAAGGAAAAGTACTTTGAGTACAATGGTATATGAGAACCATTGTTGTGAATTGTGATCAACACAAATGATATAATGAATAAATATATGAATTATGATGAAGGTAAAATTTATGTAGAAATGTATTTTAAAAATTTATGTAAAAATGTATTTCAAAA
The DNA here is from genome assembly GCF_030052815.1 of Hevea brasiliensis. Classification (NCBI taxonomy): domain Eukaryota; kingdom Viridiplantae; phylum Streptophyta; class Magnoliopsida; order Malpighiales; family Euphorbiaceae; genus Hevea; species Hevea brasiliensis. The sequence goes on from NC_079501.1 coordinate 44,060,091, forward strand.
ATTTATACTTATGTTAGGAATAGAATTAAAATGTTATAAATTATAATTGAAATTTGTCATGAAATAATGAAGTCATAAAACTCAATATATTAACATTTAATGGTACTATGTGCCCATGTATTGCCTATGTAACACCCTAGGCAAATCCCACATCGGCAAAACACGGGAGAGATGCTGTGTTTATAAGTTGGTGGTTTGTAACCCTTAGTGACGCGTTTTAAAACCGTGAGGGCTTCGGCCCAGAGCGGACAATATCACTAGTGGGCCGGCCTATTACATTTAGTGGTATCAGAGCTGCTCCGCGTGCAACCTTGAGCGATGGTGGGGCAAACCTCAGTGAGGATGCTGAGTCCCATAAGGGGGGTGGATTGTAACACCCTAGGCAAATCCCACATCGGCAAAACACGCGAGAGATGCTGGGTTTATAAGTTGGTGGTTTTTAATCCTTAGTAACGCATTTTAAAACCGTGAGGGCTTCAGCCCAGAGCGGACAATATCATTAGTGGGCCGGGCTGTTACAGCCTAGACAGGTGTGTCAGATTGGATAGATTGGCATGCCAATAGGGTATTGTTTTAGCAGTACTGCGTAAGGCTTTATGCCTGTATTCATGGCTTTATGCCCACACTCATGGCTTTTATGCCCGATTACTTGTTATCATGGCTTTTAGCCATACTGATATGTTATCATGGCTTTTTAGCCATACTGACTGCACACGTGTTTGACATGCTGAGCTTACATATCCCATGGTATGACTGCTCGAGGTACCGCGGTGTCCAATGCCGATAGCCTGTTATCCAGTTTAGTCAGCCTGTCATAGGTTACTTGGGCAATGAAATTTATTGAAATGAGTTAAGAATAATATCAATTGAAAATATTATCAATTAAATAAAAGAGTAAGAATATTTGAAATAAATTAGATTAGTTATTTAGTATCTTAAATTATTATTTAGCACTTTATATTAAAATTATTTATATATTAAATTAAAATTTAGTAATTTTATGAAATAAATTAAAATTGAGTGATGCTTGTGGTACATTTATCTAAGTTGAGAAATGGTGAGTGAAATTTATCCATAAGCTAACTTGCAAAATGATAATAGTAGTTCATAGGGATTAAATGACATTCAAATTGAAATTCAAGTATTTTTAAGGTGCAAATTGAATTTAAAGGACATTGCTAAAATAATTACCAAATTTGAGGGACTATAAGTTAAATTAACCCCTATATTTTCCCAAATTTCAAATTATTATGTCTCTATCTCCATTTTTTTTTTCTTTTGTTCGAAAATAATTCTATTACCTCATTTAATTTGTATACCACCAAGTGTGCCTGGCTCCCATTATACTCAAATTAAGACTCAAAAAAAAAAAAAAAAAAAAAAAAAAATATATATATATATATATATATATATATATATATTACCTTTTTTAAATGCTAAATAAAATTACATTCTATAAATAACTTTTTGCCCTTTATAATAGCAATAAACAATTATATTTTGAGGGTATTTGGAGAAGTTGGAAAATTATATTTCTCTATAAATATCCTGTTATGACTAAGGAGTAGTTAGTGAGGGGAAATATAAGAATCATTAGAGAGAAAGTAGTTGCCGAACTATTATGGAATTTGCTGCAATTAGTTGACTGTGTATGTGACAATTACCAAGATGGGATTGAGTATAAAAATGAAAGAAAAGTATCTATATTCCTCATTCAAGAATTAATAATGAAATATTATCTTCTTTCTCTCAATTTATACTCTCTCTATTTTGCTTGTCCCTACGTTCCTTTTCCTTTTCTTTCTTATTCTTCTATAGGTTTTGGGTCTTGGAATCCCTTGTCACACCTTACCCCTCTGTAATGCATAACATGATTCCGTAGTATACCTAATGAATTGTCACACCTTACCCCTCTGTAAGGCATAACATGATCCCGTAGAATACCTAATGAACTACCAAACTTCACCTACCGATAACTCATTAAGTACCCTATAAGGGATTTTAAAACCATTTTCTTACTTTTTGGAAGTGGTGAACATTTTCTTAATTTAATAGAAGTTCAAAAACTAGTTCAAATTTTTGTCTTTTTTTTTTAATGCAAATTTTGGAAAAATTTCGGCAGAATACTGTCCGTATTTTAAGAAAATAGTTCTTCAAAAACCTGTAAAAACACTTCCAATATCTCATTTCATCAAATCAAAAACTACCACAACAAAATCAACCTTAATTTTTCCCAACTCCAAAATTCAAAATGATTCTCAATTCAATTATCATAAAAAATAATACAAAATAATTTCATTAAAGTAAAATCAATTTACATTCATCAACCAAACTTTATATTATCAAATCCAAAATAATATTATTACATGTAACACCCCTATTGGTATAGCCTGGTATATTTCACTGTTCCAGTGACCGGAGTCGGTCCGAAAAATTAAGGGGATTAGAACCACACTTAAGTCAATTAGAGAAGCCATAAACACAAATAATTAGTAATGTTCAATTAGTTAAGTATAAATAAGAAAAACAGAACATAAGAGGCTAAATGAGCCGAGAGTCACAGTGATGGGTGACCTTCTCAGGAACGACTGCGAAGTCATTTTAAACTCAAATTTCAAACCGTAAAATGTGACGCTACGGTCCTTAGGACCCTTAAGAACACAGTGGAAAAGAGAAAATCACGAAAAAAGGACTGTTAAGTCAGTCAAATAATTAGGTCAGGGAGCCGGAAGAAATATTGAATTATTTACAAACCGGGATGAACCGGCGAGGGGCAATTTGGTCAATTGATCCCGAGAGCTGACTCCTGACCTAACTGTCAAATAAAATTGGAGAAAAGAAAATTTTGGAGTTGGGAATTAAATTAAAGAACTAATAGAAAAAAAAAAAAAAAGAAAAAGTGTAGGGAGATGACATCATGCATGACATCATGCATGATGTCATAAAAGTAATAATTAATAAATTAAATTAAATGGGATTTTGGGGTCTTCCATAAGACAAAATAAATAAAGAAAGGAAAAGGAAAAAATAAATAAATTTCATTATCTTCTTCCCTAGTTGCCGCCTCTCTCTCCCAAGCTCTCTCTCAAACTTTTCCTCCATGAAAGCTTATTTTTAAGCTTCCTAAATATTAATTCCACCATAAATCCTTTGATTTTCTTGAAGAAAAATTATAAACAAATTTTGGAAGGAAGATTAGAAGGAGAAGAATTGAAGAAAATTGAGAGAAAGTGAAGATCAAAGACTTCATTTAAGGTTAGTAATGTAAACTTCAAATTTTTAGTTTAATTAGTGTATGTATGGCATCAAGAACTTGTAAATAAACATAAAATAAAAAAAAATATGTGGGGAGGACCAAACTGAAATTTCAGCCAGCTTGAAGGGGAGTATGATTTGCATGGTTTGATGGATTTGAATGAGTATATAAACTCCAATGAGCTTAGTGATTATAGTTAAAAGTATTAAATGTGGTTAAATACAACAATTTAGTAAGTTAGGGTTTTGGGACTTAGGGTTTATGAACCAAAAAATGTGAGAAATGAGTAAATGGTGTCTTTGACCTATTTTGAAGTGAAAAATGGTCATTTGTGACCAAATGAGTTGTGTTGGAATGGTTGGAATTAAAGCTAAATTCGGAGGGAGTGTGGTCATGCTGCTGGCAGCATGACCAAGTCAGCTTTGAAGGACCAAAAATGATATTTTACAAGTCCAATTGATATGGAACCAATTGGGGATGAAAATAGACATAAAATGACACAATTTTCATTTAGGAACCATGCCCAAAAAGTGACCAAAACCTAGTGAACAAATTGACCAAATTTGGAAAAGTGCAGGCTGCCCTGTACAAACTGACCAAATGAACAGTATTTGTTCATTTGGTCATAACTCGAGCTAGGCAGATCCAAATGACCTGAAATTTTACCAGTGGTTAGGTGAGATATAGACCTAAAACTTTCATGAAGAATGGAAACCCAAATTCTGCCATTAACCAAGTCATTCGGCCACCCCAAGTTGGTGACCCAAAACTGCCAGCACCAAAATTGTCCAGAAAATCTGGGTTGTTTCCAATCCGGCAGCCATGGCCATAACTTGAGCTACAAAACTCCAATTGGGGTGATTCAAAAATGAGAATAAATTTAAGACAATAAGGAACATTTTCTATGAAGGAAATTTTTCAAAATTTCAATAGTAAAATTACCAATGGAACAATGCAACTAGGGACACCAAAACTAAAAATTTGACAATTTTGCCTAAAGGACTTAAACTTTGAGAAAATGACCAAAACTAACAAATTTAATGAGAAAAATGTGGTATGTGGGTGAAGTTGGAGTTCCCATACCTATTAAGCCTTAGAAAGTCAAAAATTTGACTTGAATAGTGTAGTGCATAGTAACCCGAAATACAAAAACTTCGAGAACGTCGAATTTAGCACGTTAGAGCTAGGTAAAAGTGAAGTTAAATTTATTTTAGATTTATGCTAAGTTATGGTATTGAAACACTATAAAACTGTGTGTTTTAGCTGAAAAAGACTTGAAAACTCAGAGAGACTGAGTCAAGGCCTAGAGGCGACTCACGTCAGGTCTGTGCACAGTAATTTTTGTTTAAATATATGATTCTTGAAAATTTGATTTTTTTTTTTGAGTTAATTATGAACTATGTTGCCATTTATGATTGTTAATATGACTTTAGAAATTGATCAAATTTCTCACAAATTATTTGAATAAATTGTTTTGAATTGATTTTGTGTTCACACTTAGCCTGACAGTATTACATTATTCCTCCTCCATTTATGGGGTTGAGATCGTTTATTTTCCTCCCTCTCTGGCTTACCAGTTGAGGTCGAGATCGGATGAGTACTCATTAGCTAGCTAGCCACCTCCCTCATTGATTTTGATTAATGAGGTTTTAGATTGCTTTGTCGTGGTGTATAACACGGCATTGATCGAAAATTTTGTGTCATGGCTTAAGTTGTGTATGATTTTGGCAACACTGTGTTTATTAAATTATTTGACTAAATTGTGTTATTCTGAGTTTTGATAATTGTGAAATGTGATTGAGAAATATTTAAATGGTGTTTTGGTAATGAATGATTTATGTATCGTAATTTAAATTTTTATTGTGCACCACTGAGTATTTTTATACTCAGCGATAGCTTATTTTGCTGTCGCAGATAAGAGTAAGGAGAAAGCGGCAGAGTGAGCTGCTATTGAATTGAAGACTACACCGGTCTTTTTTTACGGGTATTATTTTATACCCTCATAGTTAATTTTGATGTAAATATAGAAATGTTGTATGTATCAATGTAAAGTTGAGCAGTTGTAAAATAAATTGTAATAATACTATTTTTGGATTTCCTTCTGTAAATTAATATTTGTACTTGTGAATTTCATACTTTATGCCTTGTGAATGAAGTTATTAAATATTTTGAGACGATAAATTTTGATTTGGATTGTGGAATTATTTTGAAGTGAATTGAATTGAATTGATTTGAGATTTATTGGAGGTTGGGAGTTGAGAAAATTATTGGAAGTGTTTTTTTTTAGGTATTTGAAGAACTGTTTTCTCCAAATACAAATGGAACTCTGTCAAAATTTTTATAAAATTTGAGGCAAAATTAAAATGGACAAAAATTTTTACTAGTATTTAAACTTTGAATAAATAGTTTTTAATTCTTACCAAAATGCTCACCACTTCCAGAATGTAAGAAAATTGTTTTAAAATCCCTTGTAGTGTACTTAATGAATTATCGGTAGGTGAAGTTTGGTAGTTCATTAGGTATTCTACGGGATCATGTCTTGCTTTACAGAGAGGTGAGGTGTGACATGTTTTAGTGGTATCAGAGCATGATTTTTCAATAAATTTTGACTATGTATATGAATATTTCTTTGATAAGTACAACTGGTCAAGTGTCTCTAATTGATACATATGACGTATTTACATCATGAATATGCACTAACGGAGGTCAACCTCCTTGTGTTTGATCTCAAGAAGTAGAAATTTTGGGAAAACAGAATGCAAGAAGGAGATCACTCTGTAGAACAATCTGTTAAGGCTAAGGTTCAAGGGGAAGCCCCAACACTCCAGAATGTTAGTGGGTCAGCTACTCTAGCTCCTACACCAACACCGCAGTTTCCTGCTCAGTTTGTACAACAGATGGCTGCCTTTTTCCAGCAAATGGCAGGAAATGTGCCACCCCAAGCTCAAATGCAAGCACCTGTAGCACAGCCACAGCCCTCAGCTCGGCAATATGAAAAATTAATGAAATTTGGGGCCATCGAGTTTAAAGGCACTGTGGATCCACCGAGGCGTAATGCTGGTTGGAAAGAATGGAACGGGTTTTCAGAAAGCTGCAGTGTACTGAAGAATTAAAATTTGAGTATTCAGTATCTCTTCTCTAAGGGGATGCATATGAATGGTGGAAGACCATCCCCCACAGCCTGGTTGAGCCACCTATGCTGACATGGACAGACTTCCTGAGGGAATTCAAGCAGAAATGGGTTCCTGATGCGTATGTGGATATGAAGTTACAAGAATTCCTGAGTTTGAAACAAGGGGACAGAACCATAGCAGAATATGAGAGAGACTTCTCAAGGCTAAGCCACTATGCTGGAAGCTTATGTTAGTAGTATGCCCTGAAGGAACGGAAGCGTGAAAAACACAAGATTATACCATTGAATTCAAAAATTTTCACCTAGGGTCACATGCACCATGCAAGATTTATTTTTATCTATTTGATTTCAATGATAAACAACATATTAAAACTCTTTTAATATGTTTTTGGATCTGTATTTGCCATTTAAGATTTTAAAATTAATCAGATTAATTTTAGAACCCTAGATTAAATCAAGAATGATTACACTAACCTCTTGATGTGCCGCATATGTCTGCGCTTTGAGATTCGCTTCAGGACACGGATGTTGTCCTCTAGCTTGTCCACACCAAGAACACCTATGGCAGCCCTTGAACAGCTTCTAAAGCCTTTTCTATTAATTAGAAATTCAAGTTCTGCCTTTTAAGAGATTAGAGATGCAAACAGGACACTAGAAACAATTTCTAGTGTTCTTAATTCAAGAGATTGATGGCTAATCTCTTTGAATTGATGAGAGATGAAGAGAAATAGCTGGAGAGGCTCAAAGTGGCGTGACATATGAGAGGAGAGGCTGCTGGTTATTTTTTCTTTTCATAACCACACTTAAATAGCTAGGTTAACACATTAAACCCTAGCCACATGTCACCCTTTGATTAGCTCTAGGTTTAAGTGACCCAATCACATTGTGCCAAGTGTCAAACCTATATTTAATCTTGATTTTAATCATCTTACATGATTAAAAAACATTTGGCAAGCTTATGTGTTATGTCATGTGTCACCATCTCATGGTGCCACATGTCACACTGTGAAATGACCAAAATGCCCCTGTGTCTTAATTTTGAGTTCTTAACCCAAAATAATTATTTTCTTCTTCTAATTAATTTATATCAAATATAAATTAATTAATTAATCTCTATTAATTAATTTCTCATCAATTAAATTCATATTTAAACACTTTAAATATAAATTTAATTTATACTACACATCCAATAATCTAGATTTGGTTTCAAGTCATGCTAGGGACTTTGCAATTTAATTGCAAACCAAATCTATTTAATTAATCAATTAAACTCTTTAATTAATTAATTAAATCATATTTAAATAGGTGATAACTTGTGTATGTGTGTGACTTACTAGGCTCATCACTAATTGGCAATGAGACATGATATCAACTCTTAATATCATCGTAACTCTTTCTTACCATAAATGATTTCTCTAAATCATTTTATGAACCTCATAGACCATGGTTAACACCTAGCATAGCATGCCATGGCCACCCAATTAGTAATAAGGTTTACCTTAAATGAACCTATAATCATATGTTACCATGCACTAGAATCTCTCATTACAAAATCCCAACTCAAGCCGGAGTCATGGTTTATGTCAAACTCCATTTGCTATGAATATTATGTTCTCTTTTAATTCCAGTTCTTGATTAAAAGATTTTTCTCATCGTAAACTCTTTTACGAATAAATCTATCTGTCTGGCCAGAACTTGAAACATCAAGAACAATTAAATGAACATAGGATTTTATCTCTATTTACTTAGAGGAACAGATTCCATCTTGATCAACACCTATCTCCATATATAACTAGTAGGAGCCAACACATGCCCATATACCCATACATGGTACAAGTATGAAAGCGATCAAACTCAAACTACCTATATACAAGATAACTGTGCTATCTCAGTCTAAAGATTATATGCGATATGATTTATGACAAAACATTGACAAGAGTAAACTCCATGTGCTTGTCATAAGTGTCACCGGTTCGCCTACTTATCATTTATAAGTGCCTATCATGTTTGTTATATGGCATGAGACTCACCATTCCATCTTATTTATATCTCATATAAATAACTTGGGAACAAACATGAATACAATCTTTACGGATAAGTCATGTCCTTATTATGAAGTATCCTCGATTGTGAACCTATTTATGATACTTTGTGCTAGAAATATTGTCACTCATATTCTTAACAACTTAAGAATAATATTTCTAACAAAATATCAATGGACCTTTTCTATTACACATAAATATATTATGTAAGCGGAAAAGTGGAAATGCCTTTTATTAATAAAAATATGTACAAGATACATACTAAATGATATGCTCTAGGGCATACTACTAACAATCTCCCACTAGCACTAGAGCCATTCATTACAATACCTTAGACCCATCTTCTCAAGATGTCGGTCTAAGCGAGCTTATGACAAAGGCTTAGTGAATGGATCGAATTTTTCACCGATGTTATTTTTCGCATGGCTACATCGCCGCCCAACTATTTCTTTGATAATGTGGTAGCGCCTTTCTATGTGTTTGGATTTACGGTGAGACCTTGGTTCCTTAGCTCAGTATGATCGCTCCATTGTTGTCACGGTGTAGTGGGCTGACTCAATGGAAGGAACTCTTGTAAGTTCTGTCATGAACTTCTTTATCCAAACTTCCTTTGACATCGATGCAAAGAATATACTCGACCTCGTAGTGGAATCTGCGATCGTGCTCGCTTTGGAACTCTTCCAACCGATCGCACCTCCATTACAAATGAACACATATCGGAGGTAGACTTTCTATCATCGATATCGATTGGAAATCAATCGGTATAACCATCCAATTGCAAGTCTCCACCTCCATAAATCAAGAATAAATCCTTAGTTCTTCTTAAGTACTTAAGAATATTCTTGTGACTATCCGATGTTCCAAACCTAGATTGGATTGATACCGCTAGTCAAACTAACAACATATGCGATATCCACCTAGTACACAACATTGCATACATTAAACTTCCAATAGCCAAGCATATGGAATCCTGCCATCTTATCTCTTTCTTGGTGTCTTTGGAGACATCTCTTTAGAAAGGTGGATACCATGTCTCACTGGTAACAATCCTCTCTTGGAATCAAGCATGTTAAACCTCTTTAACACCTTTTCCAAGTATAGACTTTGGGATAAACCAATTATTCTTTTCGCTCTATCTCTATAGATGCGAATCCCAAGAATATAGGTTGCCTCCCTAAGTCTTTCATGGAGAATGTATTTGACAACCATACCTTTATAGTCGCCAACATACCGTATCATTACCCATCAACAAGATGTCATCCACATATAAGACAAGGAAAGTGATAGCACTGTCACTAACCTTCTTATATACACATGGCTCATCCTCATTTTTGATAAAACCAAAGGATTTAATGCCTTCATCCAAACGGATGTTCCAACTCCTCGAAGCTTGTTTCAACCCATAAATGGATCGCTTTAGCTTGCATACCTTGGAACCATCTTGGGATTCAAATCCCTTAGGTTTTTCCAACAAAATGTTTTCTTCAATGTATCCATTGAGAAAAGTCGCTTTGACATCCATCTGCCAAATCTCATAATCATAGTATGCACTATTGCTAATAAAATCCTAATTGATTTAAGCATGGCAACAAAGTAGAAAGTCTCCTCATAGTCTATTTCTTGCCTTTGGCGAAACCCTTTCGCTACTAGCCTTGCCTTATAGGTCTCTACCTTTCCATCGTAACCAATTTTCTTCTTGAAAACCCATTTATTCCCTATAGGTACAATACCTTGGTGGGTCAACAAGATCCCAAACTTTATTCTTATACTTGGAATCAATCTCTGATTTCATATCATCAATACATTTTGATGTGTATTTATCTGATTTAGCTTATTAATAGGTAAGTGGATCATATCCATGTTCTACTTCTTCATGAGTAGACAACTCTTGTTCTTCTTCATGAAGAAAACCATATCTCACCGTGGGTGAGATAACACGGTTGTTCTACGAGGAACAGTGTAGATGTTTCATCAATGGGTATAGGTTGACTAGATGGATCTATATCCATCGATGCATTGGTTGGTCGAATTCTCCAATTCTAACTCTATTTGCCTTCCTTTGCCTCCTTCTTGAACAAACCGTTGTTCAAGAAATGTGGCATCTCTACTTATCACAACCTTTTGTGAAGTAGGCAAATAAAAATAATATCCAAAACTATCTTTTGGATATCCAACAAATCGACCTTTTACGATCCGGTCTCCAATTTATCGGTGTTCACTTTTGATATAAGTCGGACAATCCCAAATCTTAACATGCTTAAGACTTGGTTTTCTTCCATGCCATATCTCATAAGGTGTGGAAGAACGATTTTGATGGAATCCTATTCGAGAATATATAAAGTGATTCTAATGCAAATCCCCAAAAGGAGATTGGCATATCAAGATAGCTCATCATACTACGTACCATATCCAATAGGGTACGATTTCTCCTTTCAGATACACCATTCATTGTATGGCGTTCTGGAGGAGTCAGCTGAGAAACAATGCCATGCTCTCTCAAGTATTCATCAAATTCAGTACTCAAATATTCACCTCCACGATCTGATCGAAGAGCTTTAATATTTTTTCCTGTTTGATTTACTACTTCAGATTTAAATTCCTTAAACTTTTCAAAGGATTCATGTTTGTATTTCATCAAATACAAATACCCAAACCTTAATTTATCATCAGTAAAGGTAATAAAATAATGAAAGCCCCCTCTAGCCATTTCTTTAAATGGACCACATACATCACTATGTATTATCTCCAAAATATTGTCAGCTCTTGGCCCTTGTCCAACAAAGGGTGATCTAGTCATTTTGCCCTGAAGGCAAGATTCACAAGTTGGAGTAGGCTCAGGGCCCAATGAGGATAGTATACCTATTTTCTCCAGTTTTGCAATCCTATCTTCTGCAGCATGACATAACCTTAAGTGCCAAATATATTTTGAACTTGAGTTGGTTTTCACCATGGCATTGCATTCATTTAGATTGCTATACTCTGGCCAGTGGAAACACTTTCTTACTGGTAATGGAAACACTTTCCTGTTGGCAGTGGAGACACTTTCCTTTGCCTTTATCAGCTTTAGTCTTCCTTTTCTGTTTAGCTATTTTCTTGGAAGGACCAGGAATCTGAGGTTTCTTTTTCTTATTGCCCTTCTTCTTGTTGGACTTTCCAGCAGAAGAAGATGCAACCAAAGCTACCTCTTTTCCTTTATTGCCTGGCATATTCTTTTGGGCAATAACCATGTTGAGTAATTCGGCTAAGGTGCATTCTGTTTAGTCATATGGAAATTTGTCACAAAATTCCCAAAAGACTCGGGAAGGATTGAAGGATCAAATCCGTTTGTAGTTGGAAATCCATGTTGAAGTCAAGATGTTCCAATCGCTCAATCAGAATCATCTTGTGGATATGATCCCCAACATTACATCCTTGAGACATCCTCATACGGAATAAGCTGTTTAGATATCTCATACCTAGCATTCGTGCTCACCATACAACTCTTGTAGGTGAAGGAGGATCTCACTGCACTCTGCATGTTCTCATGTTGCTTATGTAACTCATTACTCATAGAAGCAAGCATGTAACACTTAGCTCTCATATCATGCTCCTTCCACTTGTCCAAAGTTTCATGTTCCTCTTGTGTGGCCTCTGGAGGTAAGGGACCAGGAACATTTGAATCTAGAACATATCCTATATGTTCAAGGTTCAGACAAGTTACAAATTTCTTAGCCAATCAGACAGTTAGGTCCTGTCAACTGTTGTGATCAAGTATGCTTGCAAGGATATTGGATGGTGGTGGTTGTTTTGTGCTCATTTTTATCGTAAAATTAATCAGAAAATAACCAGATTAATTAGTAAATGTATCATGTAATTAACCAAAATGATTATGGTCTTTTAATCAAATTGGTCCTCCCACTAACTTAGCGAATCCTACACTTCCAAAGTAGAAAACGGAAATCCTAGTTGGATGGATTTCTAGTGGGTGATTGAATTCTTATAATTCTATTGATCATCCTCAGGTACATCCATTATTGGAATTACAATAAACTATAAGTGAGCAACTCCTTGCCCATCACATCTCATGTGAGGTTCAATCCTTTTACTAGCCCCTAATGCTCAAAATCTCTGGTACATCCAATCTTCACTTATCTTGCATTATTTAAGTTGATCCCATTGAGCCAATACAAGTGTAAATAATTTTAATGTCCTCAGGTACATCCAATATTGGCCACCAAACCATTTACATATTTACAACATCTCATGCTTAACAATTATTCTTAAGAAAATCTCTTAAATTAATTGCATCTCATGCAACTATTTAAAATTTCTTAAAATAATTGCCCCAATGGAGGGCTTATGTTATAATTACTTTAATTATAGCATTTCCAACTTAATCGTTTGTTTGGAAGATTTTATAGCCATCCTAATTACTATTAAGGTCTCACTTTGCACATTATCCATTTAGCATGCATATATCATATAATTGCATACATTCCCATACATCTCATGCATTCATGGATAAGCGATAATATGGTATGATCATGGACTTTCTAAGGGATTCAAATATGATCCACCAAGAATTGAATCAGGGCATTCCTAGGTGCATTTCATTCATTCATTTTACAAGAGTTGCTGAAGGAGTACATAATCAACACTTGATATTGAATTCCTCCCACTGGTCCCACCAATGCTCTTGACCTCCTTGAACTTCTTGTAATCCAATATTACATAGTAATCCTTGGCATACCAAGGCGAATTTACAAGAACTTAAATAAATGAAATTACAACCCAAAAATATTACAAACTTAATAATACATGCCCAAAATAAATTAAAATAAATTAATTAATTTACAATCCCAAAGAAACATAAAAGAAATAAATCCAATCACATTGGTCTTTTATAGTCCATGATCATCCATCATGCATATCACTATTTAACAATTAAATAAAACATACATTCTTAAATTAAATTGAATATCTCATATTCAACTTAAAATTCCAGATTTGAATATGATTCAAATAAATTTAAAAATTCAGATTTGAATCTCATTCAAACAAATTTAAAAATTCAGATTTGAATCACATTCAAACAACTTCAAAAATTCAGATTTGAATCACATTCAAACATTTTTTAAAAAATCATATTTGAATCACATTCAAATATTTTTTAAAAAATCAGATCTGAATTTTATTGAATCAATTTTAAAAAATCAGATTTAAATATGATTCAAACAACTTTAAAAATTCAGATTTGAATCTCATTCAAACAACTTTTAAAATTCAGATTTGAATCACATTCAAACATTTTTTAAAATTCTGATTTGAATCATAATTTAATTGTGTGATTAAAACAACTAATTAAACACTTTAATTAGTCAAAGAATAGGCCTTAGATCATACAACAATTGCAGAATTAAAAGCCAAACCTTGAATCACCCATGGATCCATTGTTGCCGCCACCAATGGTGGCTTCTCCATGTGTGACGCCACATCTCATGATCCAACCAGCAATGAATCTCTTGATCTCATGATCAAACACACAATTAAATTATATAATCAACAATCTAAATGGCAAATATAGTGGCTCGATACCAATTGAAGGCAGGCGTGAAAAACACAAGATTATACCATTGAATTCAAAAATTTTCACCTAGGGTCACATGCACCATGCAAGATTTATTTTTATCTATTTGATTTCAATGATAAACAACATATTAAAACTCTTTTAATATGTTTTGGATCTGTATTTGCCATTTAAGATTTTAAAATTAATCAGATTAATTTTAGAACCCTAGATTAAATCAAGAATGATTACACTAACCTCTTGATGTGCAGCGTGTGCGCCTTTGAGATTCGTCTTCAGACACCAGATGTTGTCCCTCTAGCTTGTCCACCAAGAACACCTATGGCAGCCCTGAACAGCTTCTAAAGCCTTTTCATTAATTAGAAATTCAAGTTCTGCCTTTAAGAGATTAGAGATGCAAACAGACACTAGAAACAATTTCTAGTGTTCTTAATTCAAGAGATTGATGGCTAATCTCTTTGAATTGATGAGAGATGAAGAGAAATAGCTGGAAAGGCTCAAAGTGGCGTGACATATGAGAGAGAGGCTGCTGGTTATTTTTCTTTTCATAACCACACTTAAATAGCTAGGTTAACACATTAAACCCTAGCCACATGTCACCTTTTGATTAGCTCTAGTTTAAGTGACCCAATCACATTGTGCCAAGTGTCAAACCTATATTTAATCTTGATTTTAATCATCTTACATGATTAAAAACATTTGGCAAGCTTATGTGTTATGTCATGTGTCACCATCTCATGGTGCCACGTGTCTGTAATGAAATGACCAAAATGCCTGTGTCTTAATTTTGAGTTCTTAACCCAAAATTATTATTTTCTTCTTCTAATTAATTTATATCAAATATAAATTAATTAATTAATCTCTATTAATTAATTTCTCATCAATTAAATTCATATTTAAACACTTTAAATATAAATTTAATTTATACTACACATCGAATAATCTAGATTTGGTTTCAAGTCATGCTAGGGACTTTGCATTTAATTGCAAACCAAATCTATTTAATTAATCAATTAAACTTTAATTAATTAATTAAATCATATTTAAATAGGTGATAACTTGTGTATGTGTGACTTACTAGGCTCATCACTAATTGGCAATGAGACATGATATCAACTTAATATCATCGTAACTCTTTCTTACATAAATGATTTCTCTAAATCATTTTATGAACCTCATAGACCATGGTTAACACCTAGCATAGCATGCCATGGCCACCCAATTAGTAATAAGGTTTACCTTAAATGAACCTATAATCATATGTTACCATGCACTAGAATCTTCTGTTACAAAATCCCAACTCAAGCCGAGTCATGGTTTATGTCAAACTCATTTGCTATGAATATTATGTTCTCTTTTAATTCAGTTCTTGATTAAAAGATTTTTCATCGTAAACTTTTCTCAATAAATCTATCTGTTGGCCAGAACTTGAAACATCAAGAACAATTAAATGAACATAGATTTTATCTCTATTTACTTAGAGGAACAGATTCATCTTGATCAACACCTATCTCCATATATAACTAGTAGAGCCAACACATGCCCATATACCCATACATAGTACAAGTATGAAAGCAAAGACAACTCAAACTACCTATACAAGATAATCTGTTATCTCAGTCTAAAGATTATATGCACGATATGATTTATGACAAAACATTGACAAGAGTAAACTCCATGTGCTTGTCATAAGTGTCATCAGTTCGCCTACTTATCATTTATAAGTGCCTATCATGTTTGTTATATGGCATGAGACTCACCATTCCATCTTATTTATATCTCATATAAATAACTTGGGAACAAACATGAATACAATCTTTCGATAAGTCATGTCCTTATTATGAGTATCCTCGATTGAACCTATTTATGATACTTTGTGCTAGAAATATTGTCACTCATATTCTTAACAACTTAAGAATAATATTTCTAACAAAATATCAATGGACCTTTTCTATTACACATAAATATATTATGTAAACGGAAAAGTGGAAATGCCTTTTATTAATAAAAATATGTACAAGATACATACTAAATGATATGCTCTAGGGCATACTACTAACATGCCCTAGAGCATATCATTTAGTATGTATCTTATACATATTTTTAATAATAAAAGGCATTTCCACTTTTCCGTTTACATAATATATTTATGTGTAATAGAAAAGGTCCATTGATATTTTGTTAGAAATATTATTCTTAAGTTGTTAAGAATATGAGTGACAATATTTCTAGCACAAAGTATCATAAATAGGTTCACAATCGAGGATACTTTATAATAAGGACATGACTTATCCAGAAAGATTGTATTCATGTTTGTTCCCAAGTTATTTATATGAGATATAAATAAGATGGAATGGTGAGTCTCATGCCATATAACAAACTTGATAGGCACTTATAAATGATAAGTAGGTCGAACCAGTGACACTTATGACAAGCACATGGAGTTTACTCTTGTCAATGTTTTGTCATAAATCATATCAAGGCATATAATCTTTAGACCCGAGATAGCACAGCTTATCTTGTATATAGGTAGTTTGAGTTTGATATCGCTTTCATACTTGTACTATGTATGGGTATATGGGCATGTGTTGGCTCTCGCTAGTTATATATGGAGGTAGGTGTTGATCAAGAAGGAATCTGTTCTCTAAGTAAATAGAGATAAAATCCTATGTTCATTTAATTGTTCTTGATGTTTCAAGTTCCTGCCAGACAGATAGATTTATTCGTAAAAGAGTTTCGATGAGAAAATCTTTTAATCAAGAACTGGAATTAAAAGAGAACATAATATTCATAGCAAATGGAGTTTGACATAAACCATGACTCACTTGAGTTGGGATTTTGTAATGTAGAGATTCTAGTGCATGGTAACATATGATTATAGGTTCATTTAAGGTAAATCTTATTACTAATTGGGTGGCCATGGCATGCTATGCTAGGTGTTAACCATGGTCTATGAGGTTCATAAAATGATTTAGAGAAATCATTTATGGTAAGAAAGTTCTGATGATATTAAGAGTTGATATCATGTCTCATTGCCAATTAGTGATGAGCCTAGTAAGTCACACACATACACAAGTTATCACCTAATTAAATATGATTTAATTAATTAATTAAAGAGTTTAATTGATTAATTAAATAGGTTTGGTTTGCAATTAGATTGCAAAGTCCCTAGCATGACTTGAAACCAAATCTAGATTATTGGATGTATAATATAAATTAAATTTATATTTAAAGTGTTTAAATATGAATTTAATTGATGATAAATTAATTAATAGAGATTAATTAATTAATTTATATTTGATATAAATTAATTAGAAGAAGAAAATAATTATTTTGGGTTAAGAACTCAAAATTAAGACACAGGGGCATTTTGGTCATTTCACAGTGTGACACGTGGCACCATGAGATGGTGACACATGGCATAACACATAAGCTTGCCAAATGTTTTTTAATCATGTAAGATGATTAAAATCAAGATTAAATATAGGTTTGACACTTGGCACAATGTGATTGGGTCACTTAAACCTAGAGCTAATCAAAAGGTGACATGTGGCTAGGGTTTAATGTGTTAACCTAGCTATTTAAGTGTGGTTATGAAAAGAAAACATAACCAGCAGCCTCTCCTCTCAATTTTCACGCCACTTTGAGCCTCTCCAGCTATTTTTCTTCATCTCTCATCAATTCAAAGAGATTAGCCATCAATCTCTTGAATTAAGAACACTAGAAATTGTTTCTAGTGTCTGCTTACATCTTTAATCTCTTAAAAGGCAGAACTTGATTTTCTAATTAATAGAAAAAGCTTTAGAAGCTATTCAAGGCTGCCATAGGTGTACTTGGTGTGGACAAGCTAGAGGGACAACATCCGTGTCCTCAAGACGAATCTCAAAGGCGCGACATGCAAAGACATCAAGAGGTTAGTGTAATCGTTCTTGATTTAATCTAGGGTTCTAAAATTAATCTGATTAATTTTAAAATCTTAAATGGCAAATACAGATAAAAAAAAAACATATTAAAAGAGTTTTAATATGTTATTTATCATTGAAATCAAATAGATAAAAATAAATCTTGCATGGTGCATGTGACCCTAGGTGAAAATTTTTGAATTCAATGGTATAATCTTGTGTTTTTCACGCCTGCCTTCAATTGGTATCAGAGCCACTATATTTGCCATTTAGATTGTTGATTATATAATTTAATTGTGTGTTTGATCATGAGATCAAGAGATTCATTGCTGGTTGGATCATGAGGTGTGGCGGCACACATGGTGAAGCCACCATTGGTGGCGGCAACAATGGTTCCTTGGGTGGTTCAAGGTTTGGCTTTTAATTCTGCAATTGTTGTATGATCTAAGGCCTATTCTTTGACTAATTAAAGTGTTTAATTAGTTGTTTTAATCACACAATTAAATTATGATTCAAATCAGATTTTTAAAAATTGTTTGAATGTGATTCAAATCTGAATTTTAAAAGTTGTTTGAATGTGATTCAAATCTGAATTTTTAAAGTTGTTTGAATCATATTTAAATCTGATTTTTTAAAAGTGATTCAATAAAATTCAGATCTGATTTTTTAAAAAATATTTGAAGGAGATTCTAATCTGATTTTTAAAAATGTTTGAATGTGATTCAAATCTGAATTTTTTAAGTTGTTTGAATGTGATTCAAATCTGAATTTTTAAATTTGTTTGAATGAGATTCAAATCTGAATTTTTAAATTTATTTGAATCATATTCAAATCTGGATTTTTAAGTTGAATATGAGATATTCAATTTAATATAAGTATGTATGTTTTATTTAATTGTTAAATAGTGATATGCATGATGGATGATCATGGACTATAAAAGACCAATGTGATTGGATTTATTTCTTTTATGTTTCTTTGGGATTGTAAATTAATTAATTTATTTTAATTTATTTTGGGCATGTATTATTAAGTTTGTAATATTTTTGGGTTGTAATTTCATTTACTTAAGTTCTTGTAAATTCGCCTTGGTATGCCAAGGATTACTATGTAATATTGGATTGCAAGAAGTTCAAGGAGGTCAAGAGCATTGGTGGGACCAGTGGGAGGAATTCAAGATCAAGTGTTGATTATGTACTCCTTCAGCAACTCTTGTAAAATAAATGAATGAAATGCACCTAGGAATGCCCTGATTCAATTCTTGGTGGCTCAGAATTGAATCCCTTAGAAAGTCCATGATCATACCATATTTACTGCTTATCCATAAATGCATGAGATGTATGGGAATGTATGCAATTATATGATATATGCATACTAAATGGATAATGTGTAAAGTGAGACCTTAATAGTAATTAGGATGGCTATAAAATCTTCCAAACAAATGATTAAGTTGGAAATGGTATAATTAAAGTAATTATAACATAAGCCCTCCATTGGGGCAATTATTTTAAGAAATTTTAAATAGTTGCATGAGATGCAATTAATTTAAGAGATTTTCTTAAGAATAATTGTTAAGCATGAGATGTTGTAAATAAGTAAATGGTTTGGTGGCCAATATTGGATGTACCTGAGGACATTAAAATTATTTTCATAATTACTGGCTCAATGGGATCAACTTAACTAATGCAAGATAATTATATAATGGATGTACCTGAGATTTTGAGCATTAGGGGTTAGGTAAAGGATTGAACCTCACATGAGATGTGATGGGCAAGGAGTTGCTCACTTATAGTTTATTGTAATTCCAATAATGGATGTACCTGAGGATGATCAATAGAATTATAAGAATTCAATCACCCACTAGAAATCCATCTAACTAGGATTTCGTTTACTTTGAAGTTTAGGATTCGCTAAGTTAGTGGGAGGACCAATTTGATTAAAAGACCATAATCATTTTGGTTAATTACATGATACATTTACTAATTAATCTGGTTATTTTCTGCTAATTTTCCGATAAAAATGAGCACAAAACAACCACCACCATCCAATATCCTTGCAAGCATACTTGATCACAACAGTTGACAGACCTAATCTGTCGATTGGCTAAGAAATTTGAAACGTGACTAGAACCTTGAACATATAGGATATGTTCTAGATTCAAATGTTCCTGGTCCCTTACCTCCAGAGGCCACACAAGAGGAACATGAAACTTTGGACAACTGGAAGGAGCATGATATGAGAGCTAAGTGTTACATGCTTGCTTCCATGAGTAATAAGTTACAGAAGCAACATGAGAACATGCAGAGTGCGAGTGAGATCCTCCTTCACCTACAAGAGTTGTATGGTGAGCACAGCAGGAATGCTAGGTATGAGATATCTAGACAGCTATTCCGTATGAGGATGTCTGAGGGACAGAATGTTGGGGATCTTGTCCACAAGATGATTCGGCTGATTGAGCAGTTGGAACTTCTTGACTTCAACATGGATTTCCAACTACAAACGGATTTGATCCTTCAGTCCCTTCCTGAGTCTTTTGGGAATTTTGTGACAAATTTCCATATGACTAAACAGGAATGCACCTTAGCTGGTTTACTCAACATGCTGGTTATTGCCCAAAAGAATATGCCAGGCAATAAAGAAAAAGAGGTAGCTTTGGTTGCATCTTCTTCTGCTAGAAAGTCCAACAAGAAGAAGGGCAATAAGAAAAAGAAACTTCAGATTCCTAGTCCTTCCAAGAAAATAGCTAAACAGAAAAGGAAGACTAAAGCTGATAAAGGCAAAGGAAAGTGTTTCCACTGCCAACATGAAAGTGTTTCCACTGCCAACAGGAAAGTGTTTCCACTGCCAACATGAAAGTGTTTCCATTGCCAGTAAGAAAGTGTTTCCACTAGACAGAGTATAGCAATCTAAAAGAATGCAATGCCATGGTGAAAACCAACTCAAGTTCAAAATATATTTGGCACTTAAGGTTATGTCATGTTGCAGAAGATAGGATTGCAAAACTGGAGAAAATGGGGATTCTATCCTCATTGGGCTCTGAGCCTACTCCAACTTGTGAATCTTGCCTTCAGGGCAAAATGACTAGATCAACCTTTGTTGGACAAGGGCTAAGGGCTGAAAATTTGTTGGAGCTAATACATAGTGATGTATGTGGTCCATTTAAGGAAATGGCTAAAGGCGGTTTTCATTATTTTATTACCTTTACTGATGATAAATCAAGGTTTTGGTATTTGTATTTGATGAAATACAAACATGAATCCTTTGAAAAGTTCAAAGAATTTAAATCTGAAGTAGAAAATCAAACAGGAAAGAGTACTAAAGCTCTTCGATCAGATCGTGGAGGTGAATATTTGAGTACTGAATTTGATGAATACTTGAGAGAGCACGGCCTTGTTTCCCAGCTAACTCCTCCAGGAATGCCACAGCTGAATGGTGTATCTGAAAGGAGAAATCGTACCCTATTGGATATGGTACGTAGTATGATGAGCTATACTGATATGCCAATCTTCTTTTGGGGATTTGCATTAGAATCAGCTTTATATATTCTGAATAGGATTCCATCAAAATCAGTTTCTTCCACACCTTATGAGATATGGCATGGAAGAAAACCAAGTCTTAAGCATGTTAAGATTTGGGGTCGACTTATATCAAAAAGCGTAAGACTGATAAATCGGAGAGCAGATCAGAAATAGGTCGATTTGTTGGATATCCTAAAGATTGTTTTTGATATTATTTTTATGTGCCTACTTCACAAAAGGTTGTGATAAGTAGAGATGCCACATTTCTTGAACAACGGTTTGTTCAAGAAGGAGGCAAAGGAAGGCAAATAGAGTTAGAATTGGAGAATTACGACCAACCATCAGATCGATGGATATAGATCCATCTAGTCAATCTATACCCATTGATGAAACATCTACACTGCTCCTCATAGAACAACCAGGTATCTCACCCACCGGTGAGATATGGTTTTCTTCATGAAGAAGAACAAGAGTTGTCTACTCATGAAGAAGTAGATCATGGAGATGATCCACTTACCTATGAAGAAGCTATATCGATATAGACTCTTCAAAATGGATTGATGCTATGAAATCGAGATTGATTCCATGTATAAGAATCAAGTTTGGGATCTTGTTGACCCACCAAGGTATTGTACCTATAGGGAACAAATGGGTTTTCAAGAAGAAAATTGGTTCGATGGAAAGGTAGAGACCTATAAGGCAAGGCTAGTAGCGAAAGGGTTTCGCCAAAGGCAAGGAATAGATTATGAGGAGACTTTCTACTGGTGCCATGCTTAAATCAATTAGGATTTTATTAGCAATAATGCATACTATGATTATGAGATTTGGCGATGGATGTCAAAACAACTTTTCTCAATGGATACATTAAAGAAAACATTTTCATGGAATAACCTAGGGATTTGAATCCCAAGATGGTTCCAAGGTATGCAAGCTAAAGCGATCCATTTATGGGTTGAAACAAGCTTCGGAGTTGGAACATCCGCTTTGATGAAGCCATTAAATCTTTGGTTTTATCAAAAATGAGGATGCGCCATGTGTATATAAGAAGGTTAGTGACAATGCTATCACTTTCCTTGTCTTATATGTAGATGACATACCGTTGATGGGTAATGATACAGTATGTTGACGACTATAAAGATATGGTTGTCAAATACATTCTCCATGAAAGACTTAGTGGAGGCAACCTATATTCTTGGGATTCACATCTATAGAGATAGAGCGAAAAGAATAATTGGTTTATCCCAAAGTCTATACTTGGAAAAGGTGTTAAAGAGTTTTAACATGCTTGATTCCAAGAGAGGATTGTTACCAGTGAGACATGGTATCCACCTTTCTAAAGAGATGTCTCCAAAGACACCTGAAGAAAGAGATAAGATGGCCAGGATTCCATATGCTTCGGCTATTGGAAGTTTAATGTATGCAATGTTGTGTACTAGGCCGAATATCGCATATGCTGTTAGTTTGACTAGCAGGTATCAATCCAATCCAGGTTTGGAACACTGGATAGCTGTCAAGAATATCCTTAAGTACTTGAGAAGAACTAATGATTTATTCTTTATTTAAGTATGTGGAGACTTTCAATTGGATGGTTATATCGATTCGATTTCCAATCGGATATTG
This sequence comes from Hevea brasiliensis, assembly GCF_030052815.1. NCBI lineage: Eukaryota > Viridiplantae > Streptophyta > Magnoliopsida > Malpighiales > Euphorbiaceae > Hevea > Hevea brasiliensis. The sequence goes on from NC_079501.1 coordinate 44,083,125, forward strand.
ATGATAGAAAGTCTACCGATATGTGTTCATTTGTAATGGAGGTGCAATCGATTGGAAGAGTTCCAAAGAGCACGATCGCAGATTCCACTACAGAGGTGAGTATATTGTCGCATCGAGATCTTCGAAAGCTGTTTGGATAAAGAAGTTTGTGATAGAACTTACAGAGTTCCTTCCATTGAGTCGGCGATTCCACTACATCGTGACAATAATGGAGCAATCATACTGAGCTAAGGAACTAAGGTCTCACCCAAAATCCAAACACATAGAAAGGCACTACCACATTATCGAAGATATAGTTGGGCAAGCGATATAGCCATGCAGAAAAATAACATCAGCTGAAAAATCCAGCTGATCCATTCACTAAGCTTTTATCACAAGTTCAGTTAGACCGGCATCTTGAGAAGATGGGTCTAAGGTATTGTAATGAATGGCTCTAGTGCTAGTGGAAGATTGTTAGTAGTATGCCCTAGAGCATATCATTTAGTATGTATCTTATACATATTTTTAATAATAAAAGGCATTTCCACTTTTCCGTTTACATAATATATTTATGTGTAATAGAAAAGGTCCATTGATATTTTGTTAGAAATATTATTCTTAAGTTGTTAAGAATATGAGTGACAATATTTCTAGCACAAAGTATCATAAATAGGTTCACAATCGAGGATACTTCATAATAAGGACATGACTTATCCAGAAAGATTGTATTCATGTTTGTTCCCAAGTTATTTATATGATATATAAATAAGATGGAATGGTGAGTCTCATGCCATATAACAAACTTGATAGGCACTTATAAATGATAAGTAGGTCGAACCAGTGACACTTATGACAAGCACATGGAGTTTACTCTTGTCAATGTTTTGTCATAAATCATATCAGTGCATATAATCTTTAGACCTGAGATAGCGCTTATCTTGTATATAGGTAGTTTGAGTTTGATATCGCTTTCATACTTGTACTATGTATGGGTATATGGGCATGTGTTGGCTCTCGCTAGTTATATATGGAGGTAGGTGTTGATCAAGAAGGAATCTGTTACTCTATGTAATTAGAGATAAAATTCTATGTTCATTTAATTGTTCTTGATGTTTCAAGTTCTGGCAGACAGATAGATTTATTCGAGAAAGAGTTTCTGATGAGAAAAATCTTTTAATCAAGAACTGGAATTAAAAGAGAACATAATATTCATAGCAAATGGAGTTTGACATAAACCATGACTCCAGCTTGAGTTGGGATTTTGTAACAGAGAGATTCTAGTGCATGGTAACATATGATTATAGGTTCATTTAAGGTAAATCTTATTACTAATTGGGTGGCCATGGCATGCTATGCTAGGTGTTAACCATGGTCTATGAGGTTCATAAAATGATTTAGAGAAATCATTTATGGTAAGAAAGTGTTCTGATGATATTAAGAGTTGATATCATGTCTCATTGCCAATTAGTGATGAGCCTAGTAAGTCACACACATACACAAGTTATCACCTAATTAAATATGATTTAATTAATTAATTAAAGAGTTTAATTGATTAATTAAATAGGTTTGGTTTGCAATTAGATTGCAAAGTCCCTAGCATGACTTGAAACCAAATCTAGATTATTGGATGTATAATATAAATTAAATTTATATTTAAAGTGTTTAAATATGAATTTAATTGATGATAAATTAATTAATAGAGATTAATTAATTAATTTATATTTGATATAAATTAATTAGAAGAAGAAAATAATTATTTTGGGTTAAGAACTCAAAATTAAGACATGTGGGCATTTTGGTCATTTCACAGTGTGACACGTGGCACCATGAGATGGTGACACATGGCATAACACATAAGCTTGCCAAATGTTTTTAATCATGTAAGATGATTAAAATCAAGATTAAATATAGGTTTGACACTTGGCACAATGTGATTGGGTCACTTAAACCTAGAGCTAATCAAAAGGTGACATGTGGCTAGGGTTTAATGTGTTAACCTAGCTATTTAAGTGTGGTTATGAAAAGAAAACATAACCAGCAGCCTCTCCTCTCAATTGTCACGCCACTTTGAGCCTCTCCAGCTATTTCTCTTCATCTCTCATCAATTCAAAGAGATTAGCCATCAATCTCTTGAATTAAGAACACTAGAAATTGTTTCTAGTGTCCTGTTTACATCTTTCATCTCTTAAAAGCGAACTTGATTTTCTAATTAATAGAAAAAGCTTTAGAAGCTATTCAAGGGCTGCCATAGGTGTTCTTGGTGTGGACAAGCTAGAGGACAACATCCGGTGTCCTCAAGATGAATCTCAAAGGCGCAGACACGCAAAGACATCAAGAGGTTAGTGTAATCGTTCTTGATTTAATCTAGGGTTCTAAAATTAATCTGATTAATTTTAAAATCTTAAATGGCAAATACAGATAAAAAAAAAAAACATATTAAAAGAGTTTTAATATGTTGTTTATCATTGAAATCAAATAGATAAAAATAAATCTTGCATGGTGCATGTGACCCTAGGTGAAAATTTTTGAATTCAATGGTATAATCTTGTGTTTTTCATGCTTCCGTTCCTTCAGCTTAGTCTCCACCCCCAGAGACAGATGTAAGAGGTTTGAGTCTGGGTTAAGGCCAAATCTGAGAATGCAAGTTGTGGGTTTTCGATATCAGAATTTTGCTAAGTTGATCTCATAGACCCTGGAACTGGAAAGGATAGAATCTAAAGGGGTAGTAAAGAAGGGTACATAAGAGAAAGAGAAGACTGAAAAGACTATGGGACAAACATCTGAGAGTGGTTCTGGAAAGAGGAAACAGTTTGAGGGATCCAGCTCCCGTAGATCGGGCAGAGGCAGATTTTCTGGCCAAAGACCACCTCGGTCTAGTCAGCAGACCCAGCAGGCACCCCGAGGAGCTCTATCACTACGACAGTGTGAAACTTGCGGCAGAACTCACAGTGGGGTTTGTTTTAAGGCCACCGGTGCATGTTTTAACTGTGGAGGGAGCGGACATTTCACTAAGGATTGCACTAGTCCGTGCCGGTCTGGACCTTCTACTACATCTGAAGGATCAACCCAAGTCTCTGCACCTAGAGGGTCACAGTCAGCTGCTAGAGGTAGAGGCAGAGGTAGGGGTCCTGGTAACACTCCTGGAAGTCAAAGCACTATTAACCAGCCAATATCCAGTGGCACGCCAATCAGAGTGTATACCATGTGTCAGAGGGAGGAAGCTGAAACTTCAGACGTAGTAGCTGGTATTTTCTCCATCCTTTACCAAGATGTACATGTGTTATTTGATCTTGGCTTCACACATTCGTATGTTAGTGCTAGTGTGATGTGTTCTACTGCTATTCAGTGTGTACCAATGGATTATGATGTGCTAGTAACTAGTCCATTAGGCCAGGAGTTCAGGGTAAATAAATTATATAGGGATTATCCTTTGGTGATCCAAGGACACACTTTTCTGTCTAATTTAATTGAAATGCCCTTCAGAGATTATGACATTATCTTGGGCATGGATTGGTTAGCCAGGCATCATGCGATGATTGACTGTAGACTGAAGACAGTCACTTTTGGTCTCCCTTAGTATGGTGATGTAGTAATACATGGAGAGAGGCAGTTATTGCCTTCAAACATCATTTCAGCTGCATTGGCCAGAAAATTGATTAGGAAAGGGTGTGAGGCGTACTTGTCACATGTGATAGACACCCAAGTGGGGAGTCCAGCACTGAGGGACATTCCTACTGTATGTGACTTTCCAGATGTGTTTCCTGATGAATTGCCAGGATTACCCCCAGAAAGAGAAGTGCAGTTTGAAATTGATGTTATGCCTGGTATGGACCCAATCTCCATAATATCGTATAGAATGGCACATGTAGAACTAAAAGAATTGAAAGTGCAGTTGCAAGAGCTGCTTGATAAGGGCTTTATCCACCCTAGTGTGTCACCTTGGGGAGCGCCAGTATTGTTTGTTAAGAAGAAGGATGGCACTCTCCGGTTATGCATTGACTATCGGTAGTTGAATAAGGTGACAATAAAGAATAGATATCCATTGCCCCGTATTGATGACTTATTTGATCAGTTGAGAGGTGCAACTGTGTTCTCTAAAATTGACCTAAGATCAGGTTATTATCAGTTGAGAGTACAAGAGCAGAGTATTCCTAAACTGCCTTCAAAAACCGCTATGGCCATTATGAGTTCTTGGTCATGCCATTCGGGTTAACTAATGCTCCGTCTGCTTTTATGGATCTGATGAACACTATCTTCAGACCATACCTCGACCAGTTTGTTGTGGTATTTATCGATGATATATTGGTCTATTCGAGGAATGCAGAAGAGCATGATAGACATCTGTGGATTGTACTACAGACTTTGAGGGAGAAACATCTATATGCCAAACTGTTGAAGTGTGAATTTTGGCTGAAGGAGATATCATTTTTTGGGGCATATAGTATCAGCAGAGGGTATTAAGGTAGATCCTAGCAAGATAGAAGCTGTCCTTAATTGGAAGCCACCCAGAAATGTCATAGAGATTCGCAGTTTTCTAGGTTTAGCTGGATACTACCGTCGATTTGTGAAGGGATTCTCCATGTTGGCATCTCCATTGACCAAGCTACTTAGAAAGGATGTGAAATTTCAGTGGACGGACAAATGCCAGCAAAGTTTTGATGAATTGAAAAGATGTTTGACTGAGGCTCCAGTCCTGACATTACCTACATCGGGTAAGGAATATACAGTTTACAGTGATGCTTCTCACAATGGGTTAGGTTGTGTGTTGATGCAAGATCGGAATGTCATTGCCTATGTATCACGCCAGCTAAAACTGCATGAGAGCAATTATCCGACACATGACTTGGAGCTTGCAGCTATTGTGTTTGCTCTTAAGATCTGGAGACATTATTTGTATGGGGGGAAGTGCTACATCTACACAGATCATAAGAGTTTGAAGTATTTGGGCACCCAGAAAGAGTTGAATTTGAACCAGAGGAGATGGTTAGAGTTGATAAAATACTATGATTGTCTGATAGACTATCAGCCAGGAAAAGCTAATGTTGTAGCTGACGCCGTAAGTCGCAAGACTATGGCAAGTCTATGGGTTACTCCTTTGTCTTTGGTACATGAGTTGAGATCATTACATGCTAGTTTAGAGATTAATGATGAGGAGCTGACAGCAGTTGCATGGCATGCACAGCCAGTGTTGATTGATCAGATCAGAATGGCTGATCAGAATGATGAAAGGTATCAGAAGCTGTTGGAAGAAGTCAGACAGGGCAAGAAACCAGAGTTTTCAATCAGAAATGATGGTCTACTGCTACACCAGGGCATAATATGTGTTCCTAATGATGTTGATTTGAGGCAGATCATTTTGAAGGAAGCACATGAGTCTCCTTTTGCCAAGCACCTTGGTGGTACAAAAATGTATAGATGGCTAAAGGAACATTACTGGTGGTTGGGTATGAAGAGAGATGTGGCAAAGTTTGTATCCAAATGCCTAACTTGTCAGCAAGTAAAGGCAGAGCATCAAGTACCCACTGGGTTATTACATCCACTACCAATACCAGAATGGAAATGGGAAAGAATAACGATGGATTTTGTAATGGGACTTCCAAGGACACAAAAGAGTCATGATGCGGTATGGGTCATTATTGACAGACTGACTAAGTCTGCTCATTTTCTGCCAGTTCGAGTGGACTACAGTTTAGACAGATTGGCCAGGTTGTACATCGATGAGATTGTGAGGCTTCATGGACTGCCAGTATCCATTATATCAGACAGAGATCCTAGGTTCACTTCTAGATTCTGGGGTAGTCTTCAGAGAGCCCTAGGAACTAGATTGAACTTCAATACTGCATTCCACCAACAGACAGATAGCCAGCCTGAGAGGGTAATTCAAATCTTGGAGGACATGCTACGGGCTTGTGTGATTGAGTTTGAGGGTAGTTGGGATACACACTTGCCTTTGATTGAGTTTGCTTACAACAATAGCTACCAATCAAGCATTGGGATGCCTCCATATGAAGGTTTGTATGGCAGAAAATGTAGAACCCCGTTGTGTTGGGATGACGTGGGCGAAAGAAAGATGATTGGACCCGAAATTGTTCAGCAAACTGAGGAGAAGATCAGGGTAATCAGAGATCGACTTAAGACTATATCAGACCGTCAGATGTCCTATATTGATTTGAAAAGAAGGGATATTGACTATGCAGTGAGTGAGAAAGTTTTCCTCAAAGTTTCTCCTTGGAAGAGAATTATGAGATTCAGCAGAAAAGGGAAACTGAGTCCTCGTTTCATTGGGCCATATGAGGTTCTGGAAAGAGTGGGTCCCTTGGCATATCGGTTGGCACTACCTCCAGAGTTGGAGAAGATACATAACGTCTTTCATGTGTCAATGTTGAGGAGGTATCGATCAGACCCATCTCATGTACTACCACTAGAAGAAATTGAAGTGAATCCAGAACTCACATATGAAGAAGAACCCATAAAGATTCTGGCTTATGAGGTGAAGCAGCTACGGAACAAGCAGATACCATTGGTAAAAGTGTTGTGGAACCATCATTCGGGCCAGGAGGCTACTTGGGAACGAGACGAGGACATGAGGAGACAGCACCCATAGCTGTTCAGAGATTGATACCAGGTAAAATTTTGAGACGAAATTTATTTTAAGGGGGGGAGAATTGTAACACCCCTATTGGTATAGCCTGGTATATTTCACTGTTCCAGTGACCAGAGTCGGTCCGGACAATTAAGGGGACTACAACCACACTTAAGTCAATTAGAGGAGCCATAAACACAAATAATTAGTAATGTTCAATTAGTTAAGTATAAATAAGAAAAACATAACATAAGAGGTTAAATGAGCCGAGAGTCACAGCGATGAGTGACCTTCTCTGGAACGACTGCGAAGTCATTTTAAACTCAAATTTCGAATAGTAAAATGTGACGCTGCGATCCTTAGGACCCTTACGAACACAGTGGAAAAGAGAAAATCACGAAAAAAGGACTGTTAAGTCAGTCAAATAATTAGGTCAGGGAGTCGGAAGAAATATTGAATTATTTGCAAACTGGGATGAACCGGCGAGGGGCAATTTGGTCAATTGATCCCGAGAGCTGACTCCTGACCTAATTGTCAAATAAAATCGGACAAAAGAAAATTTTAGAGTCGGGAATTAAATTAAAGAACTAATAGAAAAAAAAATAAAAAAAAAAAGAAAAAGTGTAGGGAGATGACATCATGCATGACATCATGCATGATGTCATAAAAGTAATAATTAATAAATTAAATTAAATGGGATTTTGGGGTCTTCCATAAGACAAAATAAATAAAGAAAGGAAAAGAAAAAAAAATAAATTTCATTATCTTCTTCCCTAGTTGCCGCCTCTCTCTCCCAAGCTCTCTCTCAAACTTTTCCTCCATGAAAGCTTATTTTTAAGCTTCCTAAATATTAATTCCACCATAAATCCTTTGATTTTCTTGAAGAAAAATTATAAACAAATTTTGGAAGGTAGATTAGTAGGAGAAGAATTGAAGAAAATTGAGAGAAAGTGAAGATCAAAGACTTCATTTAAGGTTAGTAATGTAAACTTCAAATTTTTAGTTTAATTAGTGTATGTATGGCATCAAGAACTTGTAAATAAACTTAAAATAAAAAAAAAATGTGGGGAGGACCAAACTGAAATTTTGGCCAGCTTGAAGGGGAGTATGATTTGCATGGTTTGATGGATTTGAATGAGTATATAAACCCCAATTAGCTTAGTGATTATAGTTAAAAGCATTAAATGTGGTTAAATACATCAATTTAGTAATTTAGGGTTTTGGGACTTAGTGTTTATGAACCAAAAAATGTGAGAAATGAGTAAATGGTGTCTTTGACCTATTGTGAAGTGAAAAATGGTCATTTGTGACCAAATGAGTTGTGTTGGAATGGTTGGAATTAAAGCTAAATTCGGAGGGAGTGTGGTCATGCTGCTGGCAGCATGACCAAGTCAGCTTTGAAGGTCCAAAAATGATATTTTACAAGTCCAATTGATATGAGACTAATTGGGGATGAAAATAGACATAAAATGACACAATTTTCATTTAGGAACCATGCCCAAAAAGTGACCAAAACCTAGTGAACAAATTGACCAAAGTTGGAAAAGTGCAGGTTGCCCTGTACAAACTGACCAAATAAACAGTGTTTGTTCATTTGGTCATAACTCGAGCTAGGCAGATCCAAATGAACTGAAATGTTACCAGTGGTTAGGTGAGATATAGACCTAAAACTTTCATGAAGAACACAAACCCAAATTCTGCCAGCAACCAAGTCATTTGGCCACCCCAAGTTGGTGACCCAAAACTGCCAGCACCAAAATTGCCCAAAAAATCTGGGTTGTTTCCAATCCGGCAGCCATAGTTCAAATAACCATAACTTGAGTTACAAAACTCCAATTGGGGTGATTCAAAAATGAGAATAAACTTAAGACAATAAGGAATATTTTCTATGAAGGAAGTTTTCCAAATTTCAACAGTAATATTACCAATGGAACAGTGCAACTAGGGACACCAAAACTAAAAATTTGACAATTTTGCCTAAAGGACTTAAGCTTTGAGAAAATGACCAAAATCAACAAATTTACTGACCAAAATATGGTATGTGGGTGAAGTTGGAGTTCTCAGACCTATTAAGCCTTAGAAAGTCAACAATTTGACTTGAATAGTGTAGTGAATAGTAACCCAAAACACAAAAACTTTGAGAATGTCGAATTTAGCACGTTAGAGATAGGTAAAAGTGAAGTTAAATTTATTTTTGGATTTATGCTAAGTTATGGTACTGAAACACTATAAAACTGTGTGTTTCAGCTGAAAAAGACTTGGAAACTCGGAGAGACTGAGTCAAGGCCTAGAGGCGACTCACGTCAGGTCTGTGCACAGTAATTTTTGTCTAAATTTATGATTCTTGAAAATTTGATTTTTTTTTTGAGTTAATTATGAACTGTGTTGACATTTATGATTGTTAATATGACTTTGGAAATTGATCAGATTTCTCACAAATTATTTGAATAAATTATTTTGAATTGATTTTGTGTTCACACTTAGCCTGACAGTATTACATTATTCCTCCTCCATTTATGGGGTTGAGATCGTTTATTTTCCTTCCTCTCTGGCTTACCAGTTGAGTTCGAGATCGGATGAGTACTCATTAGCTTGCTAGCCACCTCCCTCATTAATTTCGATTAATGGGGTTGTAGATTGCTTTGTCGTGGTATACAACACGGCATTGATTGAAAATTTTGTGTCATGGCTTAAGTTGTGTATGATTTTGGCAACACTGTGTTTATTAAATTATTTGACTAAATTGTATTATTCTGAGTTTTGATAATTGTGAAATGTGATTGAGAAATATTTAAATTGTGTTTTGATAATGAATGATTTATGTATCATATTTTAAGTTTTTATTGTCCACCACTGAGTATTTTTATACTCAACGATAGCTTATTTTGTTGTCGCAGATAAGAGTAAGGAGAAAGCAGCAGAGTGAGCTGCTATTGAATTGAGGACTACACCGGTCTTTTTGTACGGGTATTATTTTATACCCTTATAGTTAATTTTGATGTAAATATAGAAATGTTGTATGTATCAATGTAAAGTTGAGCAGTTGTAAAATAAATTGTAGTAATATTATTTTTGGATTTCCTTCTGTAAATTAATATTTGTACTTGTGAATTTCATACTTTATGCCTTGTGAATGAAGTTACTAAATATTTTGAGACGATAAATTTTGATTTGGATTGTGGAATTATTTTGAAGTGAATTGAATTGAATTGATTTGAGATTTATTGGAGGTTGGGAGTTGAGAAAATTATTGGAAGTGTTTTTTTTAGGTATTTGAAGAACTGTTTTCTCCAAATACAAACGGAACTCTGTCAAAATTTTTATAAAATTTGCGGCAAAATTAAAATGGACAAAAATTTTTACTAGTATTTAAACTTGAAATAAATGGTTTTTAATTCCTCCGAAAATGCTCACCACTTCCAGAATGTAAGAAAATTGTTTTAAAATCCGTTGTAGTGTACTTAATGAATTATCGGTAGGTGAAGTTCGGTAGTTCATTAGGTATTCTACGGGATCATGTCATGCCTTATAGAGGGGTGAGGTGTGACATTACAAACTCTATACAACTGCTCAAAGCTAATTTATATCTTTACATATGGTTACATACACAAATATAAATATTACATTCAAGGTATAAAATTATACCCAACAACACTTTAGGGATGTGGATCCAATATCCTTAGCAGCTCACTCTGCTGCTTTTCTAGTCTCTATATCTGCAATAGCAATAATGGCCATCGCTGAGTGCTATGATTCAGTGGTGCACAACATACTAAATAACATTTATGCATAATTCAAAACACGTTTATTCAAATATAGTACTGAACATGAAAGACAAATACAAAACATGATTTATAAACTTTTAATCCAAACAATTTCATTTAGGAAATCTCAAAAAAATTTCATAGAAACACACAGTTATATTATGCCATTCGAAATAATATTCATCTCAATAGCCAGAAGCTTATGAGAAATCACAAGGCTAGCTAGCTCAAATATATGGATACCCATTCAAATTTCTTCTTCTACTGACACACACCTTAATACGTCAGCCAGAGAACGAATCAAAATTGAAAACTAATTTCTCCCACTAGTCATGCTAGTGAGACATTCAAATATATGGTTATGACATTGTGGTTTCAAAACTATCTTAGCAATTTACTAAACATTTATTGCCATTTCAAACACATACAAGTAAACTTTCAACAAATTAAGTCAAAAGCATAATAAACATTTCAATACAATTAAGTCACAATTTAATATCACAATTCATTCAAAACAATTTACAGAAGAAAATTTACAGAAATTTCTATGTTGTGCACAAACCCTATGCGAGTCGCCTTTTGACCTTGACTCGATACCTCGGGTTCTTTCCCGGTAATCTTTTCAACTGAAACACACAATTTAACAGTGTTTTAGTGTCATAACTTATAATAAATTCCACAATAATTTCACATCTATTTATTTCTAACTCTAATGTATTTAAATTAACGTTCATTGAATTTTGCATTTCGAGGTTACTATTCACGATACTATTCAAGTCAATTTGTTGACTTTCTCATGCTTAATAGGTATGGAAATTTTAATTTCACCTACATACCACATTTTGGTTACCTAACTTATTGGTTTTGGTTGTTTTCCTCAAATCTTAAGTCTCTTAAGTGAGATTCCTAAATTTCAGATTTGGTACCCTATTTTGCATTATTCCATTGGTCATGTTACTGTAGAAATTTGGCTAAGTTTTCTTCATAGAATTTGTTCCTTATTGTGTTAACTTTATTTATCTTTTGGAATCACTCCATTTGGAGTTTTGTAGCCCTAGTTATGGCCATTTGAACATGGCTGGCCGGATTTAGTGTTACCCAGAATTCTGGGCATTTTCCTGGTTATTGGCCATTTTTGTGGGTTGACTGCAGGTGGTTTTTCAGATAGGTTATGGTCAAAATTTGGGTTTGTTTTGTTCATAAAAGTTGTAGGGCTATGTCTCAGCTTTCTATTGGTACAAAATTTAGGTCATTTAGACCTTCCTAGACCAAGTTATGGTCATTTACGTAACTACTGTTCATTTCGTTATTTTTGTACAGGTCAGTTTGCCCAATTTTGGATTTGGCCTAATTGTTCACTAAGTTATGGTCACTTTCTGGGCATAATTCCTAAATGAAAAATGTGCCATTTTGTGTCTAGTTTCATTCCCAATTGGCCTCACACCAATTGAGTTAATAAATTTTGAGTTTTGGTCCCTAAAAATGACCTAGGTCTAACTGCCTGCAGATTGATCTTCACCTATCCGAATTGGAACTTGGTTCCAATAATTCATACACACCACAAATGGTCACAATTGACCATTTCTCAACTCAAGTAAGGTCAACTATATCAGTTGACCAATTCTCAACTTTTTCTCCAATTTCTTCAAAATGCTCAAACCCTAATTACCTAAATTTGAACTCTAATGCATTTCAAAGTGTACATTCATGATTTATACACCTATTTCACTTCAAATAGCCATTCAGAACCATCAAACTCATTCATATCAAACCCCAACCCTAGATGGATGAAATTCATGTTTGGTCCCTCAATAATTATTTTTGTTTGATTTTAAGTTGATTCCTAGTTTAATTGAGCTACAAACACAACATATAAACTAAGATTTTCAAATTCAATTACTTACCTTATGGAGCAGAATTTCTATCCTTCAATTTTCCTCACTTCCTTGGTTTTAATGACATCCAAACTTCATATCAAGGTCCACTTGCAAGATTTACTTAAGGGGGTTAGGGAAATTTGTGGTTAAACTTAAGGTTTATGACAGCTTGAGGTGAGCTCCCATGGTGGAAATGAAATAGATGAGAGAGGGCAAGAGATGAGGACGGCAACACAAAAAAAAGAAGATCCAAATTGTTTTTTTTTCTCTTTTAATTTGTTTTTGTGTATTTATCATCAAATTGACTTGGTCAAAATGGTAATTAAATGAAAAATTATTTATGTGATCATACATGATGTCATAAAGCATTTTATTTTTTGAATTTCTTTTTTTTTATTTTCTTTTGCATTTATTTTTCCTTTAGTTCTTTAATTTAATTCCCAATTCTAAAAGTTTCTTTTCTCTGATTTTATTTGACAGTTAGGTCAGGTGTTAGCTCTAGGGGTTAATTAACTAAATTGGCCCTCGATGGTTCAATCCGGTTTGCAAGTTATTCGATATTTCTTCTGGATCCCTAACCTAATTATTTGACTTGCTTAGTAGTTCTTTTCTGTGATTATCTCTTTTCCACTATGTTCACAATAGTCCTAAGGATCGCAGCGTCACATTTTATGGTTTTGAGTTTAGACTGACCTCACAGTCATTCCCGAGAAGGTCACCCATCACTGTGACTCCCGGCTCATTTAACTTCTTGTATTCTATTTTTCTTATTTATACTTAACTATTTGTCAATTGCTAATTTTTTGCGTTCAGGGCTTAACTATGTGTCTTAGATGTGGTTCTACTTCTCTTACTTGTCCGTACCGACGCCGGTCACCGGAACAATAAAATGTACTAGGCTATGCAAATAGGGGTGTTACAACTCTCCCTCCGCCCCCCCCCCCCCCCCTTGAAATAAATTTCGTCTCGAAATTTTACCTAGTATCAGTCTCTGAACAGTTGTGGATACTGTCTCCTCATGTCTTCCTCTCATTCCTAAGTAGCTTCTTGGCCTGAATGATGGTTCCACAACACTTTGACCAATGGTATCTGTTTGTTCCGTAGCTGCTTCACCTCATAAGCCAGAATCTCTATGGGTTATTCCTCATATGTGAGGTCTATATTCACTTGAATCTCTTGTATTGGCAGTACATGAGATGGGTCAGATCTATACCTCCTTAACATTGATATATGGAAGACATTATGTATCTTCTCCAACTCTGGAGGTAGTGCCAAACGGTATGCCAAAGGACCCACTCTCTCTGGAACCTCATATGGCCCAATGAAACGAGGACTCAGTTTCCCCTTTCTGCCGAATCTCATAATTTTCTTCCAAGGGGAAACCTTGAGGAATACTTTCTCACCCACTGCATACTCAATATCTCGCCTCTTCAGATCAATATAGGACTTCTGACGGTCTGATGTAGCTTTAAGTCGATCTCTAACCAATCTGATTTTCTCTTCAGTTTGTTGAAAAATTTCTGGCCCAATCATCTTTCTTTCACCCACGTCATCCCAACACAACGGGGTGCTACATTTTCTACCATACAAAGCTTGATATGGAGGCATCCCAATGCTTGATTGGTTGCTTTTGTTGTAAGCAAACTCAATCAAAGGCAAGTGTGTGTCCCAACTACCCTCAAACTTAATCACACAAGCCCGTAGCATGTCCTCCACGATTTAAATTACTCTTTCAGGCTGGCCATCTGTATGTGGGTGAAATATCATACTGAAGTTCAATCTAGTTCCTAGGGCTCTCTGAAGACTACCCCAGAATCTAGAAGTGAACTTAGGATCTCTGTCTGATACAATGGATATTGACACTCCATGCAGTCTTACTATCTCATCAATGTACAACTTGGCCAATCTTTTTAAACTGTAGTCCATCTGGACTAGCAGAAAATGAGTAGACTTGGTCAGTCTGTTGACAATGAGCCATACTGCATCATGGCTCTTTTGTGTTCTCGGAAGTCTCATCACAAAATCCATCATTATTCTCTCCCATTTCCATTCTGGTACTGGTAGTGGATGTAACAAACCAGCTGGTACTTGATGCTTTGCCTTTACTTGTTGATAAGTTAGGCATTTAGAAACAAATTTTGCTACATCTCTTTTCATACCCATCCACTAGTAGTGCTCTTTTAGTCCTTTATACATTTTTGTGCCATTAGGGTGCATAGCAAAAGGAGACTCATGTGCTTCCTTCAAAACGATCTATCTCAAGTTAACATCATTAGGAACGCACATTCTGCCCTGATGTAGTAATAGTCCGTCATCTCTCACTGAGAACTCAGGTTTCTTGCCCTGTCTGACTTCATCTAACAGCTTCTGATACTTCTGATCATTCTGAGTAGCCATTCTGATTTGATCAATCAATACTGGCTGTACATGCCATGCAACTATTGTTTGCCCCTCATCATTAATCTCTAAGCTGGCATGCAATACTCTCAACTCATGTACCATAGATAGAGTAACCTGTAGACTTGCCATAGTCTTGCGACTTAAGGCGTCAGCCACCACATTAGCTTTTCCTGGCTGATAGTCTATCAGATAATCATAGTCTTTTATCAACTCTAACCATCTCCTCTGTCTCAAATTCAACTCCTTCTAAGTGCCTAGATACTTTAAACTCTTATGATCTATATAGATGTAGCACTTCTCCCCATACAAATAGTGTCTCCAAATCTTAAGAGCAAATACAATAGCTGCAAGCTCCAAGTCATGTGTCAGATAGTTCCTCTCATGCAGTTTCAATTGGCGTGATGCATAGGCAATGACATTCCATTCTTACATCAGTACACAGCCTAACCCATTGTGAGAAGCATCACTGTAAACAATATACTCTTTACCCGGGGTAAGTAAAATAAGGACTATAGCCTCAGTTAAACATCCCTTCAACTAATCAAAACTCTGTTGGTATTTATCCGTCCACTGAAATTTCACATCTTTTTGAAGTAATTTGGTCAATGGAGATGCCAACATGGAGAACCCTTTCACAAATCAGCGGTAGTATCCAGCTAAACCTAGAAAACTGTGAATTTCAGTGATATTTCTGGGTGGCCTCCAATTAAGGATAGCTTCTATCTTACTTGGATCTACCTTGATGCCCTCTACCAATACTACATGCCCCAAGAAGGATATTTCCTTTAGCCAAAATTCAGGCTTTGATAATTTGGTGTATAGCTGTTTCTCCCTCAAAGACTGCAGTACAATCCGTAAATGACTATCATGCTTTTATGCACTCCTTGAATAAACCAATATATCATCAATGAATACCACAACAAATTGGTCGAGGTATGGTCAGAAGATAGTGTTCATCAGATCCATAAAAGCAGCCGGAGCATTAGTTAACCCGAATGGCCTGGCCAAGAACTCATAATGGCCATAGTTGGTTCTAAAGGTAGTTTTAGGAATACTCTGCTCTTGTACTTTCAGTTGATAATAACCCGATCTCAGGTCAATTTTGGAGAACACAACTCACCCCTTAACTGATCAAACAAGTCATCAATGCAAGGCAATGGGTATCTATTCTTTATTGTCACCTTATTCGAATACTGGTAGTCAATACATAAATGGAGAGTTCCATCCTTCTTCTTAACAAACAACACTGGCACTTCCCAAGGTGACACACTAGAGCGGATAAAGCCTTTGTCAAGTAGCTCTTGCAACTGCGCTTTCGACTCTTTCAATTCTGCTGGTGCCATTCTATATGGTGTTATAGAGATTGGGTCCACACCAGGCATAACATCAATTTCAAACTGCACCTCTCTTTCTGGAGGTAATCCTGCAACTCATCAGGGAACACATCCGGAAAGTCACATACAGTAGGGATATCCCTCAGTGCTGGACTCCCCACTTGGGTGTCTATCACATGTGCTAAGTATGCTTCACACCCCTTTCTGATCATCCTTCTGGCTAGTGTAGCCAAAATGATATTTGATGGCAGTAACTGCATCTCCCCATGTATTACCACATCACCATAAAGAGGGAGACCAAAAGTGACTGTCTCCAGTCTACAGTCAATCATGGCATGATGCCTGGCTAAATCCATGCCTAAGATGATATCATAATCTCTGAAGGGTATTTCAATCAAATTTGATAGAAAAGTGTGTCCTTGGATCACCAAAGGACAATCTCTATACATTCTATTGACTCAGACCTTTTGTCCTAACGGACTAATTTCTAGCACTTCAAAATCCATTTTGGCACACAGAACCACAAGGGAACTAACTATGCTAGCACTAACATATGAGTGGGTTGAGCCCAGATCAAACAGTACAATTACATCTTGATCAGAGATATAGAATGTACCGGCTACCACATCGAAAGTCTCTACCTCGTCTCGCTGTCTCATTATGTAAACTCTGGCTGGAGCACTCCCTTGTGCTAACTGGCTAACAGTACCCTGATTGCCAGAAGCATTGCCTCTACCTCTGTCTCTTCCTCTGTTAACCAGTTGTGAACCTCTGGTAGCAGGACTTTGAATATATCCTTCTGCAGTAGTAAGAGCTGGCCCAAATCTAGGGGCACTGGTGCAGTCCTTAGCGAGATGGCCCTTGCCTCCACAGTTAAAGCAAGCTCCTGTTGCCCAATAGCATTCTCCCCCATGAATCTTGCCACATGTCTCATACGTGCAAAGAGGATATGAACCCATAGTCGACTGCTGACCAAATCTAAGGGGTCTCTATCCAGAGAATCTGCCCCTTCCAAACCTTCCACCTCTACCTTTGCTTAGTCCCCAAATTTTATCTTCTTTCCAAATGTACCACTGGGACTTTGCTCTACTGACTTTTCCCCTTTATCTTTCTCTGATTTTTCAATCTTCTTAGATTTCTCTTTCGTTGGTGTCACTTCTAATTCAATCCTTTCTAACTTAAGTGCCCGAGAGATGAGCTTAAAGAAGTTACTGTGTCTGAATCCCACTACTTGCATCCTCAGACTGGGCTTTAAACCGATCTCAAATCTCTTGCACCTTTCTTTGTTGGTAGACAGGAGACTCCCAGCATAGTGGCTTAAGCAGGAGAACTCCCTCTCATATTCTGCCACCATTCTGTTACCTTGCTTCAAACTCATAAATTCTTGTAGTTTCTAATCCACATATGCATTTGGGACATATTTATGTCTGAACACTCTAATGAAGTCGTCCCAGGTCAATGCCGGCGGTTTTGCCAAGCTGTGGGGGATGGTCTTCCACCAGTCATATGCACCACCTTGCAATGAAGATACCGAATACTCAAACTTTAGTTCATCCGAGCAGTACAGTTTCTTGAACACTCGGTCCATCCTCTCTAACCACTGCTCTGACTCTAAAGGGTCTACTGTTCCCTTAAATTCTGTCGCCCCATACTTTAATAGCTTGTCATACTGTCTGACTGGAGCCTGAGATTGCACTACAGAAGTCTGGGGTGGAGCTTGAGTAGGCATACCCCCAGCCATCTGTTGGAACATCATAGCCATTTTCTGGGCGAACTGTGCTGGAAATTGTGGCATTTGTGGAGCTGATGCCATTGACCCACTGATATTTTGGGGAGCTGGGGCTTCCCCTTGGGCCTCAGCCTCTACAAACTGCTCAACAGAGCGATCCCCTTCCTCCATTTAAGTATGGAGTTCAGATATCTCCTGAACAAATAACACAAGGAGATTTCCCTCTGTTAGTTCATATTTATGATGTAATGCACTGTATGTAACAAATAAGGACATTGAGCAGTTGTACTTATCAATGAAAAGACACAAATTCACAAGTTAAAACATACTTCAAAAAAATTCGCTCCGATACCACTAAAACATGTCACACCTTACCCCTCTGTAAGGCATAACATGATCCCGTAGAATACCTAATGAACTACCGAACTTCACCTATCGATAACTCATTAAGTACCCTACAAGGAATTTTAAAACCGTTTTCTTACTTTTTGGAAGTGGTGAGCATTTTCTTACATTTAATAGAAGTTCAAAAACTAGTTCAAATTTTTGTCCTTTTTTTTTACTCAAAATTTGGAAAAATTTCGGCAGAGTGCCATTTGTATTTTAAGAAAACAGTTCTTTAAAAACCTGTAAAAATACTTTCAATATCTCATTTCATTAAATCAAACACTACCACAACAAAATCAACCTCAATTTTCCTAACTCCAAAATTCAAAATAATTCTCAATTCAATTATCATAAAAAATAATACAAAATAATTTCATTAAAGTAAAATTAATTTACATTCATCAACCAAACTTTACATTATCAAATCCAAAATGATATTACTACAAACTCTATACAACTGCTCAAAGCCAATTCATATTTGTTCATATGGTTACATACACAAATATAAACATTACATTTAGGGTATAAAATTATACTTGACAAAACTTCAGGGATGTGGCTCCAAGATCCTTAGCAGCTCACTCTGCTGCTCCTCTAGTCTCTATATCTAAGACAGCAATAATAGCCATCACTGAGTACTATGATTCAGTGGTGCACAATATACTAAATAACATTTATGCATAATTCAAAACACATTTATTCAAATACAGTACTAAAAATGAAAGACAGATACAAAACATGATTTATAAACTTTTAATCCAAACAATTTCATTTAGGAAATCTCAAAACAATTTCATAAAAACACACAGTTATATCATGCCATTCGAAACAATATTCATCTCAATAGCCAGAGGTTTATGAGAAATCACAAGGCTAGCTAGCTCAAATATATGGGTACCCATTCAAATTTCTTCTTCTACCGGCACACATCTCAACACTTCAGCCAGAGAAAGAATCAAAATTCAAAAATAATTTGTCTCACTAGTCATGCTAGTGAGACATTCAAATATATGGTCATGACATTGTGGTTTCAAAACTGTCTTAGCAATTTACTAAACATTTATTGCCATTTCAAACATATACAAGTAAACTTTCAACAAATTAAGTTAATAGCATAATAAACATTTCAATACAATTAAGTCACAAGTATCACAATTTATTCTATAAATTTTCAGAAGAAAATTTACAGAAATTTCTATATTGTGCACAAACCTTATGTGAGTCGCCTCTTGGCCTTGACTCAATGCCTCGGGTTCTTTTCCGGTATTCTTTTCAACTGAAACACACAATTTCATATTGTTTCAATATCATAACTTATAATAAATTCCATAATAATTTCATATCTATTTATTTCTAACTCTAATGTACTTAAATTAACGTTCTTTGAATTTTGCATTTCGGGGTTACTATTCACAATACTATTCAAGTCAATTTGTTGACTTTCTCATGTTTAATAGGTATGGGAATTTTAATTTCACCTACATACCACATTTTGGTTACCTAACTTGTTGGTTTTGGTTATTTTCCTCAAATCTTAAGTCTCTTAGGTGAGATTCCAAAATTTCAGATTTGGTGCCCATTTTGCACTGTTCCATTAGTCATGTTTCTCTAGTAATTTGGCTAAGTTTTCTTCATAGAAGTTGTTCCTCATTGTCTTAACTATATTTCCCTTTTTGAATCACTCCATTTGGAGTTTTGTAGCCCTAGTTATGGCCATTTGAACATGGCTGGCCGGATTTAGTGTTACCCAGAATTCTGGGCATTTTCCTGGTTATTGGCCATTTTTGTGGGTTGAATGCAGGTGGTTTTTCAGACAGGTTATGGTCAAAATTTGAGTTTGTTTTCTTCATTAAAGTTGTAGGGCTATGCCTCAGCTTTCTATAGGTATAAAATTTAGGTCATTTGGACCTTCCTAGTCCAAGTTATGGTCATTTACGTAACTACTATTCATTTGGTCATTTTTGTACAGGTCAGTTTGCCCAATTCTGGATTTGGCCTAATTGTTCACTAAGTTATGGTCACTTTCTGGGCATGATTCCTGAATGAAAAATATGCCATTTTGTTTCTAGTTTCATTCCCAATTGACTTCACACTGATTGGGTTGGTAAATTTTCAGGGACCTAGGTCAAGCTGCCTGCAGATTGACCTTCAACTATCCAAATTGGAACTTAGTTCCAACAATTCGTACACACAACAAATGGTCACAATTGACCATTTCTCAACTCAAGTAAGGCCAACTACATCATCTGACCAATTCTAAACTTTTTCTCAAATTTCTTCAAAATGCTCAAACCCTAATTACCTAAATTTCAACTCTAATGCATTTCAAAGTGTACATTCATGATGTATACACCTATTTCAGTTCAAATAACTGTTCAAAACCATCAAACTCATTCATATCAAACCCTAACCCTAGCTGGACAAAATTCATGTTTGGTCCCTTAACAATTGTTTTTGTTTGATTTTAAGTTGATTTCTAGTTTAATTGAGCTACAAACACAACATATAAACTAAGATTTTCAAATTCAATTACTTACCTTATGGAGCAGAATTTCTATCCTTCAATTTTCCTCACTTCCTTGGTTTTAATGACATCCAAACTTCATATCAAGGTCCACTTGCAAGATTTACTTAAGGGGGTTAGGGAAATTTGTGGTTAAACTTAAGGTTTATGAGAGCTTGAGGTGAGCTCCCATGGTGGAAATGAAAGAGATGAGAGAGGGAAAGATATGAGGATGACAACACAAGAAAAAGAAGACCCAAATTGTTTTTTTTTCTTTTAATTTGTTTTTGTGTATTTATCATCAAATTGACTTGGTCAAAATGATAATTAAATGGAAAATTATTTATATGATCATACATGATGTCATAAAGCATTTATTTTTTGAATTTCTTTTATTTTTCATTTTCTTTTGCATTTATTTTTCCATTAGTTCTTTAATTTAATTCTCGATTCCAAAATTTTCTTTTCTCTGATTTTATTTGACAGTTAGGTCAGGTGTTAGTTCTAGGGGTGTGTCGCAAGGTGTTTTGCGGTCGCCTGAACGAACCCTTATCGAAGTGGGAAAGAGTGAGGAGTCACCACTTTAATTTTGAGGGAAATTAAAGAAAACCATTTGCAAAAATAAATTAAAATGAAACCACTTCAAAAATAGAGATTCTAGGTTCGGGGTCCGTAAACGGTTGGGGAAGGTGTTAGGCACCCCACCTCGTCCCTCAATGAGGGTAAGCAGATTTAACTTCAAGCTCTTTATAAACTAGAATAGTTGGGAGGTTCGAACGGAGATGTTAATCCTCTTTAGTAAAAGGGAATATTTGATTTTTCACCAGTTCGGGTTACCCAGATACACGAATAAATGAGATGGCCCTTAGTGAGTTGCTGTTGCGTATCAGTTTTGTTAAGGGGTTATTTCGCATATTTGTTAGAATTCAATCTGAGAATCGGATAAGAACTCTCCTCCGATCTCTTTTAAATATTTATTAAAGTTTTGGATTGAGAATCGAATAAGAACTCTCCTCCGATCTCTTTTTAAATATTTATTAAAATTTTGGATTGAGAATCGGATAAGAACTCTCCTCCGATCTCTTTAAAGTATTCATTAAAATTTTAGGCTTGAGAATCAGATAAGAACTCTCCTCCGATCTCTTTTAAGTATTTATTAAAATTTTTAGGTGAGAATCGGATAATAACCCTCCTTCGATTTCTTTTAAATATTCATTCAAATTTTTAGGTGAGAATCGGATAAGAACTCTCCTCCGATCTCTTTTAAATATTCATTAAAATTTTTAGGTGAGAATCGGATAAGAACACTCCTCCGATCTCTTTTATTTTAATGGGAGTCTGATTAGGACTTTTCTGACCTCTCGAAATTCGATTACAGCTACACATCATAAGAGCCTAAGACTAAGGGTTCTGGCATTCAAAAATGTCGGGGATCGGAATAAGGCTTCCTTTAACTTCTTGGTACCTCGTGACTAGACAGGGGATACCAGACTGAATCTTACCGACCTCCTATGTGATCACCTAGCCAGTACCTTTTGATACCCAATCCGTTCCATTTATTTATCTGAGATTTGGTTTTATTCCGCCTTATGGCGTCTTACCCAATCGTCTTCTATGTTAGCCTAGTGATTCAACTTTACTATTTTCCTGACTTATTATTCAGACCTTCCATTTTTAAAGAAACGCTTAAGATATAGTTACCTACATTTTATCCAACTACTTATACGCTACTCGGGACTAGAACTCTTGCATTCAGAAGTAACGAAGATTAACAAAAAAAATGGACTGATTAACAAAGAAATAAACTCGGGAATAACCTTCTTTGCGTTTTTCTTTTAACGCAATATAAACTTGGTGAAAATTACAAACATAAAAAATAAAGGAAATACGTAAAATAAAGCGAACACTTGATAAAGCAGCGATATAAGCACTCACCTGTAAGGAGCCGAATCTATTGAACTAAGTACGGAATCACAAAATGTAATAGAACTGCGGGTTGATAGCCGGAGGACTAAGGTTCGTCTTGAAATGAAGGATACTTTGCTAAAATGTAGTCAGGTCAAAAGAATAACCAAGTTTGAATGAAGTTGAGCTTGGACAACGGGAGTGGAAATAAAGATAACAAAGACAAAAAGTGTCACGGGATAATGAACGAACTGAAAATGGAAAGTTTCAGTATTCAAAAATCCCTTTGCAAGAAAATACTTCAGAAAACTGGTTTCAAAAGTTTTTCTTATGAAAGCTCAAAAATAGCAGAGTAACGAGCTGAATTAAGTTTCAGAGTCCTTCCGCTATATTCACTATTTTTTTCGTCCCCCTTTAAACAGTTTTCATGCAGGTATTTATAAGAACTGGGTGCTCCCCATGAAGGGTCAGGATTTGTTTTGAGGGAGATGGAGGGTTAGGATTTTAAAGGACATGATCTGAGGCTCGGGAATTAAAGAGAATCAGAACGAACGGCTGAGATCCCTTTCAGAATATTTGTCCTTTCTCTCTTCTAATCTGACGGCCCAAAATTTCCTTGTCAAGGGCGATCTGAGGGCTAGGAGTGAAAGGCGCTGGTCTTGTCGTCTTCTTCTTTGATCTAAGGGCTCTGAGCTCATCCTTACAAGTAAGATCAACGGTGGAGATTAGGATGTACAGCACTATCATGACATACTCTGGCACATGTCAGTAATGCGGTCGATTCTGGGGCGTGCGGTGGAGATTTCGTCTACAACGCTTTAACTACCTCGGCTCTGATTATGATGATAGTTAGTGGAAGTTGTCTTATTCCCTTTGTTTTCTGACCTCCCCTCCTTTCCGATCTTTCTAACACGATCCTTTTCTGCTCTCTCGTGCCGGGCTCCCCTCTTCCGACCTCTCCAACTCCGATCTTCTCCTTCATTGGGTCCGGTTCAGTTAGAGCATTTATTTCTTCGCTTTCCGAGGCATCTGCTTCGTTTTCTGCTCGCAATAAATGGTCGGATTTTCCCTATATATATATACCTTCAATGGGAAAGCCCTCTGCATTTGATTTTCTCCTCTTCCTTCTCACATTTCCTGTTCTAACTGCTCCGGCAATAGTCCCAGCCATGATAGTGGCTTTTGATCTTTTTCTGATTGTTCTTTTTATTCCCCAACTGAAAATTTACGATCCCGGTGATCGGAGAATTATGATAACCTTATTTGATGATAGTGAGAGAACCGGAGTAACTTATCGATCTGGATCGAGGACTTCGATCGTGTCGATCTCGAATCGTTCGATCGATATAATCGGCGAACTGATTTCGGGCGAGAAGACTGCTAATATTCCCCTTAACATCGGTGACTGCCCCTTGGAGTTCATTTGGCTCCTCACCACATTGGGCGTCCCGATTACAGCTCGGTTCTGGTTGATGACAGTGGAGATGACTCTCCATCCTCATGAGAGTCATAATCACCCCATCTAAGCTGTACATCTATCCGATGTCAATGGCCGATCTCCTGATCAAACACATCTTTTGATTCAGCCACGAGATTAGGCTTTGACATAGGTCTTCATTAGAGATCCCCCCTATGATGTAATCAGACCTTCAATGTAATATGATCTTTAGAGATCGCCCAAATGATGTAATTTGACTTTTAATATAATCCGATCTCTAGAGATCGCCCAAATGATGTAATTCGACCTTTTAATGTAATTCGATCTCTAGAGATCGCCCAAATGATGTAATCCGACCTTTTTGGAAATAAAATTTTATTTTGACAACTATCATTTTATTATTATTGCATTGACTATTTTCCGATCTCTGATGTGTTTATCCGATCCGGTTCCTAACTGAACAATCCTTAACCGATTCGCCTTAATTCACCGATCTGTAACTAGCCGATCCCTTTTATTATGGAATTTCTGGAATATTCGTGAGATGTGTCAGAAAAGCTGGTGAATCCCGCTAACCAATGCACCGCCTGGAACACTGTGAGCATTAAATGCTCAGACGGGTATAAATAGGGGATGGGTCAGCCAGTTGCTCTCTTATGTCATTTTCAGCATCCCGCGAGCGATTCCGAAATTCTCTCAATTTTTCAAGTTCTTCTGACACCGATCAAGCTCCGGTAAGGGTTTTGATCCTCCTTTTAGTTTAAATTCTCTATTTCCTTTGAAAATGAGCGGTGCCGAGGGTCAGAGAGCGGCAAGGCCCCCATTCTGTTCAGATCTCATGGTCGTCTGATGAAGTGGAGGTGGTCAGACCAAGCGTGCGACCTGAACCTCCTAGGGTCTCCGTTCCAGCTCGGGGGCAAGCAGCACCATCAAGGCATGTACCTTCTTCAGGGAGAGAAAATCTTCCCATGGACGAGCTGCCATCAATCCTGCAAGAAATTGACCTGCAATCGTTCATCCAGGAGTACAACATCCGGCCTGATTCATACGAGCTGATTAAGTGTCACGGCGATCTTCATGCCGATCATTTCTTCGAGGAGAACGATATGATCATGGTATACAAAGAATAATTAAAGGCCGAGCTACGGTTCCCCCTTGATGACTTCTTCAAGGAAGTTTTAAAATTTCACCAAGTGTACATCGCCCAAGTTCACCCGAACTTAGGCGGATCCTAGTAGCCTTCAGAGGTCTCTGCCGAGCTAAGGGACTCCGTCCTACAGCTAAGGTATTTGCCAAACTACATAGATTAACTCATCGAAAGGACAACGAATATTGGTTCTTCCAGACGAAGCCACATTGCGGGCTTTTTACCGATCTGCTCTCCTCCCTGAAGAATTAGAAGAATCGCTTCTTCATTTTGAGGAGCAAAATTCCGAACGGCTTTGAGGGCTTCCCTCGCAGCTAGCTACACCAGGGCCCCTTACTTCCGAAGCGCCTCACCCTAAATAGGGAAGAAAGCCTGATGGTGATGGAGTTGAAAGATCAGGCGGCCAGAGAGAAGTTCTCTTGTTTGGATGCAGTGACTGCCGAACTGCATCATTGGACAATGGAGTTGATCACTGGCGAAGATCGCGGACTTCAGCTCTCTGACCTCGGCATCGGTATTTTCTATATCTCAGATCTTTGGACCTTAGCAATCTCACTGACCTCTTCTTTGTGCAGGTATAGCAAGCGACGAAGCTTCCAAGGAGAGCTGAAAGCGGAAGAGGGAGGTCTCCCGGAAAGTGCGGGAGATGAAGCGGTCCGAACTGCTCTAGACGCCCGGGCATGAAGCTGAGAAAATGCAAGGGGGCTCATCTCAACCTTCAGGGCAGCTGATCCCCGACGTAGAAGTAATCCGATCTCCTCCTTGCCAAGAAGAGCCGCCACTACCCCCTCCAGTTGCCTCGAGCGCGGAAGGGGGTCCTTCCCAACCTACCTTGAGGACCCTCTCCCGCGGCGCTCAAGTGCTGATCCATTCCCTGGAGAAGAACCGAACTGTTTGGGAGAATCCGAGTTTGGTTAAGGTTCTGGGGGCTTCTATCTGCCTTCGGGAGGATCGGGATAGGCTGTCCCCGGACAATCTTGATGACATCTTGACCCAGTCTATGAGCCTAAACATGGAGTGTTTGGTGAACTAGCACATTGTCCGGGAGAAGGCTCACCGCCTGGGTAAGGAGGTCGAGAAGATGGGTCATGAAGTGGCTTCCCTCCGATCCCAACTCTCATCCACTCAGAACTACATATCTGAAATTGAGGGGCGGATGAAGTTTTACGAGGATAAGCTGGCCGATCAAGCTCAAGTTCTGGCCGAGCGAGATCATGTTCTTGAAGAAGTTTGGGCGCTCCAAGCCAGTGAAGTCGCTCACCTCACTTTGGAGCTCAGAGCAAAAGAAGAAGAGGCGGTGACAAGGGAGGCCGGCGCTTATGTGAACGCTCATAGGGATCTCTTAGCTGAGCTCAGGAAGCGATATCCCGAGGAGGACTTCTCTTGGATGGTGGATCCGGCTCCCCAGGACGAAGGTGAGGATAGTGAGGAGGAGGCTGAAGGTGAGAGAGGGAGCGAACAAAATGTAGATCAGGCTGGGGGTGATCCCCCAGCCGAATGACTTGTACAAATTTTAATATGAAATGAAATGAAATTCCCTTTTTGTTAAATGAATGGATGTGATTGGAAAATCTCTAAATTGCATAAGCACTTGATTGTCTGAGCATATTGAAACAACAACTAAAAGTGATTATTAATCCAAGTGTAAGAGGTCGGAAGACACAATAAGCATGAGATCGGCTGAGAACCAACGCTAAACGGGACTTGATTAAAATTGGAAATTTGACTTGAACACTTAATGTCGGGATCATCATTAAACCGGATCGAAACCTTAACTTTATTATTCCCAAACTTATAAAAGAGAGATCGGCAATAAGACTGGTGGCACAAAGGCCTAATGTTGGTTCAATCTCGTTTGACAAGAAAGATCAAAAATATAATTGGCTGATCAGGGGACTTGACAATTGGTTTGAGAGATCGGTGAGGCTTTAAATGATATGGGGACTTAGTGTTGATTAGATTTCTTTTGAAGAGAGATCGGAAATGTGGTTAGTTGGCAAAGGGAGACTATGTGTTGGGGATCGGCTTCAAAGTTTATTGGTTTCGGGGATCGGCCAAAATATGGTGTCGACAGCTGCCCCTCTTTACATAATTCCTACTGGAAAAAATTTTCGTGTAGGGATTATGTAAATATTCAGACCCATATTTTGGACGATTAAAATTTGAAATTTGAAATTAAAGTCAGGAAACTAAAACCCACTTGGGCCGGCACCCTGAGGTTGGTAACAGGGAATTAAAATGCTAGAAAACTAAAATCAACTTAGATTAAGGGACCAGAAGTTGATTGATAGGAAATTTAATTGCAGGAAAATTAAAATCAACTTAGGTCAAGGAACCAGAGGTTGATTAACAGGAAATTTAAAATGCTGAAATTTTAAATCAACTTAGATCAAGAAACCAGAGGTTGATAATAGGAAATTTAAAATGTTGAAAATTAAAATCAACTTAGATCAAGGAACCAGAGGTTGATTAACAGGGAATTTAAAATGCTGAAAATTAAAATCAACTTAGATCAAGGAACCAGAGGTTGATTAACCGAAAGTTTAAAATGCTGAAAATTAAAATCAACTTAGATCAAGGAACTAGAGGTTGATTAACCGGAAGTTTAAAATGCTGAAAATTAAAATCAACTTAGATCAAGGAACCAGAGGTTGATAACAGGAATTTAAAAATGCTGAAAATTAAAATCAACTTAGATCAAGGAACCAGAGGTTGATTAACAGGAAAATTAAAATGCAAGAAAATTAAAATCAACTTAGATCAAGGAACCAGAGGTTGATTGACAGGAAATTTAAATGCCGAAAAATTAAAATCAACTTAGATCAAGGAACCAGAGGTTGATTAATAGGAAAATTAAAATGCAAAAAAATTAAAATTAACTTAGATCAAGGAACCAGAGGTTGATAACAGGAAGTTTAAAATGCTGAAAATTAAAATCAACTTAGATCAAGGAACCAGAGGTTGATTAACAGGAAAATTAAAATGCAAGAAAATTAAAATCAACTTAGATCAAGGAACCAGAGGTTGATTGACAGGAAATTTAAATGCCGAAAAATTAAAATCAACTTAGATCAAGGAACCAGAGCTTGATTAACAGGAAAATTAAAATGCAAGAAAATTAAATCAACTTAGATTAAGGAACCAAAGGTTGATAACAGGAAGTTTAAAATGCTGAAAATTAAAATCAACTTAGATCAAGGAACCAGAGGTTGATTAACAGGAAAATTAAAATGCAAGAAAATTAAAATCAACTTAGATCAAGGAACCAGAGGTTGATTAATAGGAAAATTAAAATGCAAGAAAATTAAAATTAACTTAGATCAAGGAACCAGAGGTTGATTGACAGGAAATTTAAATGTCGAAAAATTAAAATCAACTTAGATCAAGGAACCAGAGGTTGATTAACAGGAAAATTAAAATGCAAGAAAATTAAAATCAACTTAGATCAAGGAACCAGAGGTTGATAACAGGAAGTTTAAAATGCTGAAAATTAAAATCAACTTACAAAGCAAGTCTAATCCTGGCAAGAGAAGTTCTTCCCCGATGAAGTGTACTTAACAGGATCCCGAAGGCTAATGATTAATGGATGACGAGTTATAAGACTTGACCTACGACCTCCTTTCTTCGGATGCTCCTTTTCTATTCTTGACTTTCTTCTTATTTTGCGAAAAGCGCCCTTGTGGGTTTTCACTTTCTTTTCGCCCATTTGACTAGAAGCGCCCTTCCAGGTTTTCACCTCTAGTTTTTTTTTTTTTTTTTGGCCATTCCCTGCAAATCTCACAGCAAAGTACGTGAGGTTATCAATTTTCAAATCCTAATCTTATTGCAAAATTTTAAATGATTAATAGTGCATTAGATAAAGAGATTGAAGAAGGGCAATATTAAAGAGTGAGTATAGGGAAAGATAAAAGCAAAGAGATAAACACAAAGAAAGTATGACTTTATTATGGTTTAAAGAAACAACGGTATGGTTTTAAAAGAAAAGAGGTACAAGGATAGATCTCACATATTCCTTGTAGTTAGCTTTGAAGTCTCTTAACTGCCATTATTTCAAGCACTCTGAAGCGTCATGCCATGATGGTTTCTTTCCATCCTCGGTTTCATGCCCCGTTCCTTATTTCTCCCTTTTGGTTCTCGGGATGCCCTTTCGGGTTTTCACCCCTAGATTTTTTTTTTTTTTTAGGCATAGTATCTCTTGACGGTGTCGACATTCACAGGACTTGAAAATTCTTCACCGTCCATGTGGGCCAAGATCAATGCCCCACCAGAAAATGCTTTTTTAATCACATAGGGTCCCTCGTAGGTTGGTGACCATTTACCCCAGGGATCATTTTAATTCGGAAGAACTTTCTTCAGGACTAGGTCCCCTGGTTGAAATTCACGTGGGCGAACCCCTTTGTTAAATGCCCTGGCCATTCTTCTTTGGTATAACTACCCGTGACATGCTGCCGCTAGCCTCTTATCATCTAGCAAGTTTAATTGGTCCAACCTTGACTGGATCCATTCCAACTCATTAATCCCTGATTCCTTCAGAATTCTTAGGGAAGGAATTTCTACTTCAATAGGTAGTACAGTTTCCATCCTGTAAACCAGTGAGTATGGGGTTGCCCCAGTTGATGTCCTTACAGAAGTCCAGTATGCATGAAGAGCGTAGGGAAGCATATCATGCCAATCCTTATAAGTGACTGTCATTTTCCGAATTATTCTCTTGAGATTTTTGTTTGCGGCTTCCACTACTCCATTCATCTGGGGACGGTATGGTGAGGAATTGAGATGTCAGATTTTGTATTGATCACATAATTTCTGAATCTTCGGACCATTCAAATTCTTGGCGTTGTCAGTGACGATTTCATTGGGGAGGCCATGTCAGCAGATGATATTATTTCTGAGGAATTTGAGAAATGTGTTCTGTGTAATGTAAGCATATGATGTCGCTTCGACTCATTTAGAAAAGTAATCGATAGCTACCAGGATAAATCTATGCCCGTTGGATGCCTTAGGGTTGATGGGGCCAATCACATCGATGCCCCACATTGCAAAAGGCTATGGTGAAACGAGGTTGAACAATTGGTGAGGCGGAACATTTATCGGATCCGCGTAGATTTGACACTTATGGCACTTTCGGAAATACTCGACGCAATCTTTTTCCATGGTAGTCTAAAAATATCCTCGACTCAATGATTTGCTTAGCCATCATATGCCTATTGGCATGGGTTGCACAGTTTCGCTCATGAGTCTCGAAAAGGATTATCTTCGCCTCTTTTGCATCCACACATCTCAACAATTCGCCATTGGAGCTCCTTTTGTATAGGGTTTCTCCACTGGGGAAATATCCCAATGCTAATCTCTGAATCATCCTCTTTTCATTTTTGCTCGTCCCTGAGGGGAATTCCCTGGTTCTAATGTAAAGTAAGATGTCATGATACCAAGGTTTACCATCAGGTTCGTCTTCGATCATGAAGCAGTAAGCCGGCTCACTCCTTGCTTTAATCTTTAATACCTGAGTCGTCTGCCCTTCTTCCATTTGAGCCATAACAGCCAGGGTGGCTAAGGCGTCTGCAAATTGATTCTTATCTCGACTAAGGTGAGTGAAAGAGATTTCCTTGAATTTCTTAATCAGCTCCAGTAAATACTTCTAATATGGGATTAGCTTCGGATACTTAGTTTGCCATTCTCCCTTGACTTGATAAATGATCAGGGCTGATTCTCCATATACCACCAACTTTCTGACTTTCATTTCGATAGCAGCCTGTAAACCCATTACACAAGCTTCGTATTTTGCAACGTTGTTGGTGCAGTCAAATCTCAACTTGATGGCTATCGAAAAGTGTTTCTCGTCCGGGGATACCAATACAACTTCGATTCCATTACCGGACAAATTGATAGCTCTGTCGAAGTACATTTCCCATACATCAGCTGGCTCTTCTTCTCCGCAGTCCACTTCATGAATATACTCATCAGGGAACTCAAAATCCAGAGCTTCATAATCCTGGATAGGGTTTTCTGCTAGGAGATCAGTGATCACGCTACCTTTGACTGCTTTCCTGGTCATATAAACAATGTCATATTGGGAGAGAATGACCTGCTATTTGGCTATCCTTCCTAGCACGAATGGGCTTTTGAATACATACTTAATAGGATCCATCCTGGAGATGAGCCATGTCTTGTGATTCAACATGTAGTGTTTGAGGCGATTTGCTGTCCAGGCTAACGCGCAGCAAGTTTTCTCTAGGAAAGAGTACCTTGACTCACAATCATTGAACTTTTTGCTAAGGTAATAAATAGCCCTTTCCTTTCGGCCGGTATCATCATGTTGCCCCAAAACACACCCCATTGAGCTTTGTTGGACTGCCATATACAGAATTAGAGGCCTTCCTGCTACCAGCGGAACCAATACTGGTGGGTTAGACAGGTACTGCTTGATTTTCTCAAAAGCCTCTTGGAAAACTGAATCCCATTGAGTGGTGTTGTTCTTTCGGAGTAGTCTAAAAATAGGCTCAACTTTAGCGGTGAGATTGGAAATAAACCTTGATATGTAGTTTAACTTCCCCAAGAAACTGCGCACCTCCCTTTCTGTTTTTGGGGATGGCATCTCTTGAATGGCTCGAACTTTGTCCGGATCAACTTCTATTCCCCTCTTGCTCACTATGAATCCCAACAATTTCCCAGATCTAGCTCCGAATATGCATTTGGCAGGGTTTAGTTTCAGCTGATATTTCCTAAGTCTCTCGAATACTTTCCTCATCACCTGTACATGGCTCTCTTCTCCCCTAGATTTGATGATCATATCATCCACGTACACCTCCACTTCTTTGTGCATTATATCGTGGAATAATGTGACCATAGGGCGTTGGTAGGTGGCTCCAGCATTCTTTAATCCGAAAGGCATGACTCAATAACAAAATACCCCCCATTGAGTGATAAAAGCAGTTTTCTCCTTGTTTTCCTCATCCATTGGGATTTGATTGTATCCCGATGCCCCATCGATACACGAACACCTGCCCAATCCCGCAGCATTGTCTACTAACACATCAATGTGAGGGAGAGGGAAATCATCTTTCAAGCTCGCTTTATTAAGATCCCTGTAATCAACGCACACCCTGACTCTCCCGTCCTTTTTCATTACCGGGACAACGTTAGCTATCCATTGGGGATATTTGACCACTTCCAAGAACCCAGCATCATACTATTTCTTGACCTCATCCCTAACTTTGAGCAGTGTGTCAGGATTCATTCTTCTTAATTTCTGCTTTACCGGGATTGTCCCCGGAATTAGGGGAATTTTGTGTGTCACTATATGAGGGTCCAAACCAATCATATCATCATAGCTCCAGGAAAACACGTCTAGGAATTCTTTGAGCAAACTGATCATATCTCCCAATTCTTCACTCTCCACAACCTTAAGTTCCCTTTTTATTTCTTTTGTGCCTAAGTTTATGGTGTGCATTTTGTCCCCATAAGGCACTAAGGAAGGTTCATCTCTTTCATCCCTTTCCTCTGTGAGTTCCACCTCAGAATCATTTGAAGTAATGGCAGTTATGGGAATTTCAAAATTAACCAGAGGAATTTCTGAGTCTATTGAATTATTAGGTGCTAATTGATGAATGGTCCTGAATGAACGAAAATGGAATATATTATAAAGATGGAATTCAAAAGGAAAGGAAAAAAAAGAATTAGATATAAAATGCGCTATTAATTCATTAACATTTATGACATAAGAAAAGGGTCCATTTACAATATTACACTTGCCACCATGGACAAAATGATCAAGTGTAGATAACCAGAAGTACTTTACTCGAAATTAAGTACAAGGACGTCCTCTGCTGTCCAGTTGTCCAGTTCTTGTCCCTCAGCTATTGGCGAGACCAGAGCCTCATACAAGGAATCCAAGTGGATGACATCGATGGATGGTTCATCGGGTGATTCTTCAACCTCTGCCAGATTTTCAATGACCGGTTTAGTGAAGACTTCCATGATTCTTAGGACTACCTTCATTCTCCCAATTTTCTGATCGAATCTTTGATCCCGAAGTTGATTTCTCATCCAGAATCGCCCATCCGTGAGGGCGTCCTCCTCATAACCCAAACCGCAACGGCCTACCTTCTGGATAGTCAGTATAGGTTCAATGATCCCTTGCAATGCGGTGCCTAACCCTTTGCCCTCTTCATACCCATTCCTTGACATCACCTTGGCTACCATAGCCATAGCCCCTTCATTCCTTGAGATGGTTTCTTGTAATTCGAGGGCCTGGAAGGAGCTTTCCAACGACTCCTCAGTAGCTTCCACATAAGGAAGTGATTGTGGCTTGGTGACCAATATGGCTTCTTCCCATCTTACAGTGATGATTTTACCGTCCATAATGTACTTTATCTTCTGGTGCAAAGTTGAAGGAACGACATTCGTTGAATGGATCCAAGGCCTCCCCAGCAACATAGCATAGGCGGGTTTAATGTTCATCACTTGGAACGTGACATTGAAGGTGCATGTGCCAATTTGGAGGGGTAAGTCAATGTCTCCCAACACTTCTCTTCTTGTACCGTCAAAGGCTCTTACCACCATAGCACTCTGACGTATATTCGATCGGTCAACCGGCAGCCTGGCCAAGGTGGCACTAGGCAGTACATTGAGCGCTGATCCATTATCAATAAGGACCTTGGCCACTATGCAAACTTTACATTTCACCGTGACATGCAGAGCTTTAGTATGCGTTAAGCCTGCAGGGTCTATCTCTTCTTCAGAAAAGGTGATAAAACTGGATGCCTGAATTTGTCCCACTATCTTCTCGAACTGCCCCGGTGTGATGTCGGGGTTCACAAAGGCCCGATCTAGGATTTTCTGCAAGGCTTGACGGTGCACCTCAGAGCTCAGAATCAGCGATAATAGTGAAACTCGAGTAGGTGTCTTTCTCAACTGTTCCCCCACATCATACTCACTTTGCTTCATTATTTGAAGCAGCAGCTCCTCTTCCTCTCTTGGTCCAGTAGGTTCTACTTCCTCCGTTTTCTCAACCTCCTCTTCTGTACTCTTCTATGACTCTCCCATTTTTACTTTCCCTCTCTTCTTTTCTTTTTCTTCATACCCGTAACATCTCCCACTTCGAGTTATAAACTCGACTTCTTGCTCAGGTGGGGAGGATTTTGTGGCAGTGACAGGCTGAGGATTAGCTTGGGGAGTAGTACTGCTGGTAGGTCCGGCATAAGTCATCTTAAAATGCTCATGAGGAGTGAAGCACGGTTTTGGAGGTGCTGGCGGTGAAGCAAGATTAGGAGCTATTGTACTACTTGACGCTCCTGTGGGTGAAAACTTAAAAGTTGTAATTCCAAGGTATGGCATGGGTATTTGTGACAGGGAGCTGAGGCGGGGTTCAGATGATTGTCACTGGAGGTAAGGATACTGGGGGTGAGAAAGTGATTTTGTGATTAGAGGTGGAGGCTTTTTGGCCGAGTCGGGCTGTATTTACTCCTTCCTCCGTTTTGGATCTTGCCTGACATCTCAGAACTTCGAAGGACAATAAGTTATGGACCTCTTGCTTAAATTCTTCACAATTTTGTAGCTCATGACCAGCTGCTCCTCCATGATAGGGGCATCCCGTTTCAATCTCAGGTTCTGGGGCTTGAGGGTAGAGGTAACCTTCCCTTACCGCCATTCTAAAAATTTCCTCAAAGTAAGGAATTAGCTCGTCTACCTCTGGTGCTGACCCCTCTCCGTCTGACTCTATCATGTTTACACCATTGCCCGTATTATGATTGGGCAACGGGTTTGAGGTAACATTGGGGAGGGAACCATTTCCCTCAATCTTCAACCACCCATTCCTGATTAAGGCGTGCACTCTCCCTCTGAGTGCCCCGCAATTGTCAGTTGAATGCCCTTGTGCCCCTCCATGATACTCACAACGGGCAGTGGCATCATACCACCTGGGGTATGGTGGCTGAATTGGGTCAAGGGGAACTGGTAATATCTGATGTGTCCCTACCGCAAGTGCACGGGTCGTTCAAGTAGTATAGAAAAAGATATCGTTCCCACGAGGAGTTGTGTTAATGATTGAATTTTTAATGTAAAATAAAATATGTTAAAATTGTATTTTAATCAAATTAATAAAAGAAATTTAGGAAATTGAAGCATAAGGTATGAAAATGCAAAACTAAATTCAAACAATGACTAATTTAATAATTCGCAAAATAAAGAAATTGATAATAATGAAAATTAATAAAATGAGATTAAACTAAACACTCAAAAGTAAAATTCCAAGCAATAATTGATGAAAGATGATTCTGGAGTTAAGAGTTCATATTTAAGTCATTTTGAGATTTTCCCTAGCTAGCCCAATCCATGAAATTTATGGGTTTAAAGGAGATTAATTCTAAAATCCTTTGAAAACTCTTTCGAGTGAGACAAAGAGTGCCTTAATTAACTTAATCCTACTTTCGTGGAGTTAAAATTAACCAAGACCCATTAGGTTCTTTAATCAATCTATTAAAACCCTCTTAACCCTTAGTCTATTTCTAGATCTAAGTTAATTAAGTCCAATTTCTTGATTAACTATCACTTGGTTTTCTCCTTTCGGTGCTTCAACCAAGGATTAAGAACATAACTTAATGGGGCCCTTCATTAAGCATGTGAATAAGCACACAAGAAATGGATTAAACCTCATAAATTCATTAAATTGGGACTAACCCAGTTCAAATCCACAAAAATAACTAAATATTACATCCCTTACTCCAGAATCAAAGTGAAACTACTCACTACCCATAATGTCTACAAGATATTCTGTATTTAAATGGAAATAAAGCTCTAATCTAAGTTAAGAAATAAAAAACTCAACACTAGAAATGTAGGAAAAGGTAAGAAGAGAAAGAAATCCCAAATCTGGTTGGAAATGGTGTGAAAAACTAAATGTGACTCTTCAGCTGCCCTTGCTCCTGCTCCTTTCCTTCCTTTCTTTCTTCCTTTCCTTCATGAGACTATTTATAGCATTTTTCTGACATGGAGCCCTAAAATGGTGTGTTCTAGGAGGAATTATCTGAGGGAATCTTCTGCCAGCTCATTAATGAACTCTTTATGGGATCATAAGTGGATCGCATAAGTTATGCGATCCCTTATGCGATTTCACTGTTCTGGTTCACTTATGCGAAACTGCATGACTTGGTGCATAGGTTATGCACAATTCCGTGAGAGTGCATAAGGGAGGTGTGAATGTGCATAAGCTATGCAGTCTCCTTATGCACATTTCGGTTGGTTCTGGAACAGTGATTTTTCTCCTTATGCAGATCTGCATAGCTTATGCGGCAAGTTATGCACAATTTGGTCAATGCATATTTCAGCTTGAAAACTTGTTTTTGACATCTTTGGCTGTAGAAGTCACTCCTCAATAGCAAAATTTCTCTTCAGTCCTTCAAAAACACCATTTTTCCTACAAAACAAAGTAAAAATTACAAATTAATCCAAAATCGACAATTATGAAAAACTAACTAATTAACTAATGAAATTAGCTAAAAATGACTAATAATCAAATAAAATGGCTATGAAATTAAACCTAAATGATTATGCAAAATGTATGCATCAAATACCCCCAAACTCAAGCTTTTGCTTGTCCTCAAGCAAACTTTAAAATGTAATGCAAAATTTTTAGGGGTGCCTTATCCAAAGAGCTATGAAAATTACCTATTAAAGTAACTAAACACACCTTTAGCCATACCAACAATCCATATACCCATCCTTCAAAATGCAAAGAATCTAATGCTTATCCAAGCTTTCACCGCTTAGCCATCAAGTCAATTATCATTCAAAATCCCCAAACCAACCAATCAAAAGAGAGAGAGTCATGCTCAAAAGGAATTCTAGAACAATCAATAGTCAAAGTGTCTCTATATAGAATGATGGAATTAAATGAATGAATGGATAATTTTCCAATCCCATAGGCAAATTCCCTACTCCTATCTCCACTAATGTAGCAAATACTATCAAGAGATCAAAGGTCTTTTTAGGGATGTAATGGGGCCATGGGGTTCAAAATGAGGCTAAGAAGAAGAATGGGTAAAAAGGATTCAAAGCATGAGAATATTTCAAATCTTAACAACATAAGGTACACTTCTTATTTTATTATAATTTTTTCTTTTTCTTCTTTTTTTTTTTTTGTATATATGGAGGAGAGAAGTACACAATGAGAATTGTCAAGTGCTAGCAAAACACATAAAAATGGAGGGACATTTTGATACTTTAAACTTGTATCTTGCATTTTCTTTTTTATGATTGTCCCTAAAATTGCCACCCCCAAACTCATTCCTTTTAATACTTTGAGTGGATTTCTTTCAATTTGAATGACAATAGTGAAAAGCACATATAGTAGCACTTTTACAAGATGACAAGCACTTCTTCTCCCTTTTATTGTATATTTTTTTTCTTTTTTTTTTAATTTTTATTTTTACTTTTTTTTAGAAAGTGTACCTAACATTCAATATTATTCTCATGAAAAGGGTTGGAGTGTTTGGTTCATTGGCTAGGTAGCAATAAGGATTTCAAGAAAAATTAGGGATAAAAAGGCTCAATGGGGTTTTCAAAGGTCAATTTTAATTAGGAAAAAGGGCCAAAGATTTAAAATGAGAAGGTTTAAATCAAAGAATGCCTAATCATCTCTCTTTTCAAGTACAAGCTGGTATTTCACCTTGAAAGGTTTAGAAAATTTGTTCTAGGATTGGTGAGACATCATTTGACTACCTTATATCCAATAACTCCCTCTAAACACTTCCATCTCCAAATGACTAGTTGGGTGGCTTTTTGGCTAAGAAGATATAGGCAAGAGATAGACACTTCAAAACCTTGCACCTCTTAGGAAACTTTCAATCCACAAACCCAACGAAAGGGTGAGTCAAATCACTCTCATAGGCAACTTTTCAAAACTCAAGGGATTTGGCAAAAGATTTTAATGCATGATGCATGATTCCTAAAAATGAGTAATGCATTAACTAAATGGAGGAAGTCTATTTGTATGCAATGTGTACAATTTCTAAGTGATGTATAATGTGTGTGTAAATGTGTTATGTATATGTATGTGTGGATGTATATGTAAAATATTTACAATATATGTAAATGAAATGGGATGAGATGTTCCTATACTCAAAATGTGAAAAATGAAGCAAAAATCAAAATGTGCACCCCCAAACTCAAAATTAGACATTGTCCTCAATGTCTCAAGCAGTGTATTATAAAAACTCAAAGCAAAGGGAATAACCAGGATTAATGAAATTTAAGAGCAAAAAGAAAGAGTTACCTGGTATAGAGAAGATGAGAATTCAAGATATAATGGGGATGCATAAGAAGCTGCACAGGTTATGCAGAGTAAAGTGCTATCCAAAACAGGTGCATAAGTAGGGTGCATAAGCCGTGTGGTTCTGCATGAGTGGCAATAAGGACTGCACAGGCTATGCAAAATATTTGCATAAGAGGATTCACAGCCTGTGCAGTATATTCAAAAGGAAAATGGGTGCCGAAAACAAATTTTGATTTGAACAGGACATGTGTAAAATTGCATAAGGGGAGAATGAGTGTGCATAACTTATGCACTCTCTTATACAGGTTTTGATGGAAGATAAAGAGTGTGAAAAACTGATTATGCAAGAGTGCATAGCTTATGCGCTGACTTATGCAAGTTTCGGCTAAAAATGGAAGTGTAGGAATTGTGGTCATTCAAGAGTGCATAAGCCGTGCACTCTCCTTATGCAAGTCTCGGCATGTTTTGGTTTTTTTTTTTTTTTTTTTTGTTTTTTTTTTTGAGAGTGAGGTCATGCGGAAGTGCATAAGTTATGCACTCTCCTTATGCAAGTCTTGGTAGGTTTTAACTTTTGGAGAGTGTGGTTATGCGGAAGTGCATAAGTTATGCACTCTGCTTATGCATCTCTCGGCAGGTTTTGGAATTCAGAATTGATGGTTATGCGGATGTGCATAAGTTATGCACCCTACTTATGCACTTTTCGGTGGGTTTTGATTTTCAGGGTTTGTGGTTATGCAGAAGTGCATAAGTCATGCACCCTCCTTATGCAGGTCTCGGCAAGTTTTGGTGTTTGGAAAATGTGGTCATGCAGTTGTGCATAAGCTATGCACTCTTCTTATGCATGTTTCGGTGGGTTCTGATTTTTGTGAAAGGTGGTTATGCAGAAGTGCATAGGTTATGCACTCTGCTTATGCAGGTCTCGGCAGCTTTTGGTGTTTGGGGTTGGTGGTTATGCAGTTGTGCATAAGCTATGCACTCTGCTTATGCACTCTTCGGTGGGTTTTGAGATTCAGAGTGTGAGGTCATGCAGAAGTGCATAAGCTATGCACTCTGGTTATGCACCTCTCGGCAAGTTTGGAATTTTCGGATTTCTGGTCATGCAGAAGTGCATAAGTCATGCACTCTGCTTATGCACCCTCGCAGTTTGAATTTTTGAGTTTCGTTATGCGTAGTGCATAAGTTATGCACTCGCTTATGCATTTCGCAGAGAGAAAATAAAGAATTTGAAGTTATGCAAATGTGCATAGGTCATGAACTCTGCTTATGCAAGTTTCTAAAGATATGAAATTTGACAAAATTAGGCTATGCAGAGTTGCATAAGCTATGCACTCTTCTCATGCACTTTGCAACAGGGATGAAAATGGCAAAAATTGTGGTTATGCAGGATTGCATAAGCTATGCAATGCTTATGCACAATTCAACAAGATTAAGATTGCAATGGAACATGATTTGCAAGTGTGAAAAATACTCTAAAATGAAGAAATGTAATTCTATAAAGCATAAACCATGAGAAATTTTCATCAAAAACACATCAATATATACAAAGTTCATCAAAAATGCATCACACAAGCTTGTAGAAGATGGATCCTGCATAAAAGGCATTTGTGACCCATGCCATTTTAACTCAAATTCTGCAAATCAACATTTAGCACATTAAAACTCAATAAAATCTGCATAAAGTTGTATCTATTCACAAATGATGAAATCCCAAGTCATGCCAAGAAAAATGCAGATTTCCACCTTAAATCCCACAACCCAAATAAGCTCATTCTCGCAAAAATGGCTCACTTACCACCATATTAACATTAAAAGCACATTTACTTAAAAGTTACACACCCAACCTCACCAAGAACGTAAGCCATCTACTGCAGACACCCTCTTTGCTGCAGAATGTCATTTTTTTGCTCTGCATAAACCAGGTAGCAACCCAAGGACATAATTCATCTGCTGCAGACCTTTCCTTGCTGCAGATTTCATTTTTCCTCTTTGCATAAAACTGTGTAGCAGACTCGTGACCGTTATGCAAAGAAAAATCAATCAATTTGTAGGAGATTTAACGAACATAATTTCAGGTTAAGGGTCACTCCCTAGCAGTTCACCAACCTTCCTCCATTGAAATACATCTACAAGGGATAAAATTCAACAAATGTCAAAAATTGAATTTGGGGAGATTCAAGATAAAAACAAAAGTAATGAAAGTAAAAGTAAATCAGCAAAATAAAAATAAAAGGACTTGGGATGCCTCCCAAGAGGGCTAATTTATAGTCCTTAGCTGGACTTTTGTCATTTTTCATGGTGGCTGGAATTGGAATTTATTGCCTCTGTTTCCAATAGGTGCTTCAATGAATCTATACTTCATTTTCTTTCCATTACATGAGAAGATCCTTGTTGCTTTGTCTAAAAATCCAACCATTTCTTTCTTGACAACCTTTGGTGCATCTTTTTCTTTGAGAGATGGTTGCTTGACTTCACTTTTCTCCACTTGCTCAACTTGAAAGATTGGTGCCATAGGACAAGATGGATTACCCTTTAAATGTTGTGCAAATGCAGCCTCTTTTGGATTTTCATCATTGATACTCCCTTCATGGATAAGACAACTTTCAAGAGAAGCCTTCGGATAGCTCTTTTTAAAGTGCTCTTTTACTAACTCATCAACTATATCAATTCTCAAACAAGAGTCTACATCTTCATGTTGCTTCTTCTTATCATTGCCAATGTTGAAGACTAAATGATCCTCTCCGACTCTGAGAGTAAGCTTTTCACCTTTCACGTCAATCAAAGCACCAGCTGTAGCTAGGAAAGGCCTCCCCAAAATGATTGGGATATTAGAATCCTCTTCCATGTCCAAGATGACAAAGTCAACAGGTATATAGAATTTCCCATCCTTCAGAGGCACATTCTCTAAAATCCCTTCAGGATACTTAATTGATCTATCAGCTAACTGAAGAGAAATGTGGGTTGGCTTAATATTTCCCATGTTGAGCTTCTCATAGATGGAGAGGGGCATAAGGCTTACACTAGCCCCTAAATCACATAAAGCTTTTATAGAACATGAATCCCCAATGTGGCATGGAATTGAAAAACTCCCTGGATTGGAGGAAGTTTCCTTTGGAGGATAGCACTGCATTCCTCAGTTAAGGCTACAGTATCATAATCTTCAAGTCTCCTCTTATTTGAGAGAATTTCTTTTAGAAACTTAGCATAAGAAGG
Source organism: Hevea brasiliensis (assembly GCF_030052815.1). Lineage (NCBI taxonomy): Eukaryota > Viridiplantae > Streptophyta > Magnoliopsida > Malpighiales > Euphorbiaceae > Hevea > Hevea brasiliensis. The sequence goes on from NC_079501.1 coordinate 44,124,648, forward strand.
CATTTGGGAAAGAGCATCAATAAAAGGCACATTTATATATAGCTTCTTCAAAACCTCTAAGAACTTCCCAAATTGCTTATCAAGCTTGGCTTTTTGAAATCTCTGTGGAAAGGGAAGCTGTGGCTTGTAAGGCTCTGGAGGTATGTATTTCTCTTCTTTCTCTCCAACCTCCTCTTTACCTTTTCTTGCACTCCCTTTTTCACTCTTTTGTTTTTCATCTCTCTCAACATCTTTCTCATTTTCTCTCTTCTCAACTTTTTCACTCTTCTCAGTATGCACTATTTTACCACTCCTCAGTGTGATGGCATGACATTGCTCCCTTGGATTTTCTGTTTGACTAGGAAGTTTCCCCATAGAACTGTACTTGATGAGCATGCTTGTTGTGCAATCTGATTTTCCAGCATCCTATTGTGTGTTTGCATTTGTTCCAGCCTTGCTTTCATCTCTCTCATCTCTTCATCACGCTTAGTTTGATTAGCAAGAATTTGTTGTAATAAAGCCTTTGTGGTGGAACTTTGTTCTTGCTGTTTTGGTAGAGGCGCAGGATTTGCATTCTTTTGCTGAAAACTAGGTGGTGGTTGCCAAGGTTATTGGTATTGATGCCCTTGTTGTTGTGGTGGAAAGTTTTGAGTTAAAGCTTGAGTTTGCTGATTCCCCCATGAAAAATTTGGATGATTCCTCCAAGCATATGAAGGATAATCTACTCCACAGCTCATTGTTCCTTCTACATAAGTAACTTGTTGAGAATTCCTAGAGCATGATGATGAACTAACTAGCATACTTAAATCCTCCATTTTCTTAGCAAGGACATTAGTGAGTGCATCAAATTTGGCATTGATCATGTTGAATGGATCAAGCTCATACATTCCAGCAGCTTGCCTCTTTTGAGTTGGAGCTGGTCCTCTTGGACTACTCCAAAGATGAGTATTCTTTGCTATTTTCTCTAACAACTCATAAGCTTCATCTTCATGCTTAATGATGAATTCCCCTCCAGTTTGAGCATCAATGATTCCTCTGATAGCAGGAGTAACATTTGTGTAAAAATTCTGGTTTATCATCCATTTAGGAATGGCATGATGTGGACATTGTCTCTCCAACTCCTTCCATCTCATCCATGACTCATAAAGAGTCTCATCTTCTCTTGGTCTAAAAGCAATCATTTGATTCCTCAACTCTTGAGTTTTTCCAGGTGGAAAGTATTGGGCAAGAAATGCATCAGTGAGCTGCTCCCAATTTGTAATTGAGTTGTGAGCTAAAGAATCAAGCCAATCCAATGCTCTATCTTTCAAAGAGAATGGAAACAATTTTAGCCTTGCTGCATCATCAGACACTCCAGGTTGTTTTTGCATGTCACAGATCATAGCAAACTTCTTCAGATGTGTGTGTGGATTTTCAGAAGGATGTCCTCCAAATTGAGAATTTTGAATCATTTGAAGAACTCCAAAATCCATCTTGTAACTATTTGCATCAATTCTTGGTCTTGCTATGCTCTCTCTCAAGTCATAAAAACGAGGAAAAGCATGATCCATCATACTTCCCCTAGGCACATTAGCATTAACAACTTCTTCACCTTGGGCTGCATTTTCATTGTTTTGATCATTTCCAGCATTAACACCAATTCTCATTCTTTCATCAGCCATGACTTCTTCTAATTCAGTTTCTCTCAAGGCTTCTTTTCTTTTTCTGGTTTCTTTCTTATTGGCCTTACAAAATTTCTCAATTTCAGGATTGAACAATAAGGATGTGTCACTTGTGCTTCTAGCTCTTCTCATAAAAGATTAAAAGTACCTGAAAAAGAACAAACAAACACAAAATGAAAAGATAACAAAGAAAATAAAACTAAAATAATCAAGAATTCAATCTTAAACAAACAACTCCCCGGCAACGACGCAAAAAACTTGATGTGTCCCTACCGCAAGTGCACGGGTCGTTCAAGTAGTATAGAAAAAGATATCGTTCCCACGAGGAGTTGTGTTAATGATTGAATTTTTGATGTAAAATAAAATATGTTAAAATTGTATTTTAATCAAATTAATAAAAGAAATTTAGGAAATTGAAGCATAAGGTATGAAAATGCAAAACTAAATTCAAACAATGACTAATTTAATAATTCACAAAATAAAGAAATTGATAATAATGAAAATTAATAAAATGAGATTAAACTAAACACTCAAAAGTAAAATTCCAAGCAATAATTGATGAAAGACGATTCTGGAGTTAAGGGTTCATATTTAAGTCATTTTGAGATTTTCCCTAGCTAGCCCAATCCATGAAATTTATGGGTTTAAAGGAGATTAATTCTAAAATCCTTTGAAAACTCTTTCGAGTGAGACAAAGAGTGCCTTAATTAACTTAATCCTACTTTCGTGGAGTTAAAATTAACCAAGACCCATTAGGTTCTTTAATCAATCTATTAAAACCCTCTTAACCCTTAGTCTATTTCTAGATCTAAGTTAATTAAGTCCAATTTCTTGATTAACTATCACTTGGTTTTCTCCTTTCGGTGCTTCAACCAAGGATTAAGAACATAACTTAATGGGGCCCTTCATTAAGCATGTGAATAAGCACACAAGAAATGGATTAAACCTCATAAATTCATTAAATTGGGACTAACCCAGTTCAAATCCACAAAAATAACTAAATATTACATCCCTTACTCCAGAATCAAAGTGAAACTACACTACCCATAATGTCTACAAGATATTCTGAATTTAAATGGAAATAAAGCTCTAATCTAAGTTAAGAAATAAAAAACTCAACACTAGAAATGTAGGAAAAGGTAAGAAGAGAAAGAAATCCCAAATCTGGTTGGAAATGGTGTGAAAAACTAAATGTGACTCTTCAGCTGCCCTTGCTCCTGCTCCTTTCCTTCCTTTCTTTCTTCCTTTCCTTCTAAAATGGGAAAATGAGACTATTTATAGCATTTTTCTGACATGGAGCCCTAAAATGGTGTGTTCTAGGAGGAATTATCTGAGGGAATCTTCTGCCAGCTCATTAATGAACTCTTTATGGGACTGCATAAGTGGACTGCATAAGTTATGCGGTCCCTTATGCAGTTTTCAGCTGGTTCTGGTTCACTTATGCGAAACTGCATGACTTGGTGCATAGGTTATGCACAATTCCGTGAGAGTGCATAAGGGAGGTGTGAATGTGCATAAGCTATGTAGTCTCCTTATGCACATTTCGGTTGGTTCTGGAACAGTGATTTTTCTCCTTATGCAGATCTGCATAGCTTATGCGGCAAGTTATGCACAATTTGGTCAATGCATATTTCAGCTTGAAAACTTGTTTTTGACATCTTTGGCTGTAGAAGTCACTCCTCAATAGCAAAATTTCTCTTCAGTCCTTCAAAAACACCATTTTTCCTACAAAACAAAGTAAAAATTACAAATTAATCCAAAATCGACAATTATGAAAAACTAACTAATTAACTAATGAAATTAGCTAAAAATGACTAATAATCAAATAAAATGGCTATGAAATTAAACTTAAATGATTATGCAAAATGTATGCATCAATATCTAGTTTATACCGATGAGTATCGGTATATTTCGCTGAGTGGCAAGGGCAGAGGTGGATCAGGATTTCTTGGTGGTCTCGGGTTGTTTTAAGGTGGTCTGGGTTGAGTAGGTGGAGGAGGCGGTCTAGGTTGGTAATTTGTAGGTGGTGGATACTGTGGGCGTGGGTGAGGATAATTTGGGAAAGGGGGTGGAACATTTGCAATGGTTTGGCCATGAGGGGAAGGATATAGCCGGTAGTTATTTTGAGGAAGCGGGGAGTAATTGTTCTGCTGGGTGATGGAATGCACATCACCCTCTTTTTTCTTGCCAAAATTAGCAGTTTTCTTCGCAGGGTTCTCGGCCAACTCCTGCAGTCACCCCATCCTTAAGTTGGCCTCTATTCTCTCACTAGCTTGGATGATGTCTGAGAAGCTGTTGGAGGTATTTCCAATCATCAGATTGAAATAGGGAGCCTTCAATGTCTCGATGAACAGGGAACATAGTTCATTGTCGGTCACCGGAGGATATACTTCTGTAGCCTTTTCTCTCCATCTCTGGGCATATTCCTTGAAGCTTTCCCTGTCTCTCTGCACCAGGTTTTGGAGGTCTCTCCTTGTGGGTGCTACATCGCAGTTAAATTTATACTACTTCAGGAAAGCATCAGCCAAATCCTTCTAGGAGCGCAGTTTGCTCCTGTCCAACTGTATACACCATCTCAGGGCTGCCCCGGAGAGACTCTAATGAAAAAAGTGGATGAGAAGTCTGTCATCTTCTGTCAAGGCAGACATTTTGGCAATGTAGGTTGCCAGGTGAATGCAGGGGTCTGAGTTCCCTGTGTACTTATCGAAGTCTGGGATTTTGAACTTTGGCGACACCACCACGTCTGGCACCAATCTCAGTAACGCCACGTCGACTGAACCATACATGTTCAGCCCCTCTATTGCTCTCAATCTCTCCTCTAGAGCAGACAACTTCTCATTTTCCCTGGTCTTATTTTCTCCTATGCTCCCCCAGTTGGGAGATAAGGGGTGGAGTGAACTGGAGGAATTAGTATTGAAGGGTATGGGTCGGCATTTGCGACGGTTGGGTAATGGGAGAAAGGTAGGTCATTATTTATGGTAGCCGGATTGACAGTGATTGTCGGATCCGGGGCAGGTGACTCAAAGGTGAAAGAGGTTAAAGCCTGATGAGGATCAATTGTTGTAGGTGGTGGGGGAGGTAGTGGTAAGTTAGGTTCTGAAGCAGGTTTATTTTGGGACATCTCCCTCATTAGTCTCATGAGCTCCGAGACTTGGTCTTTCAATTCGGAAACCTGTCTTTGTAGGTTCTGGACTTGTTCCTGGTCTTCCATTATCTTCTTTGTTCGTGATCTTGTTAAGTACACTCGTTTGGGTTCAACTGTGTGCCTAGTCAGACTTGCTTTGTTTGAAGCAATGTTGATTTTCTGTAGGGAAGTAAAAAAAAGTCTTTAATGAATTTTGAATTTCGTAAAAAAAACTAAAGGTCCTGGTTCGGACAAAGGATACAGTGGCATTTGGGAGCCAAAATGAGATCTGCAGAAGGATGATTGCATCAATTTTATCATGGCATCGTTCGATAGTCTGACTATGAATGACTAGATTGAATGCGCATCTATGATACCTGTCCATATGGCACATCCAATTTTTCGCATAACCCTAACGAGGGGGTTCCTACGGGAGTTATACTATTCATTCACAATTTTGCTAAATAATGGCCCAAAAATTATTCTATTAACTGAATAATTCGTACACAGCATTCTTTACATCGGCCTAGGCTCAGGGAGGTTCTTTATAATGTAATGACATTTTCTGAGATACTCATATAACCTTTCTTCTTGTCTAGTAGGGTTGAACACTTTCAGAGCATATTCGGATTCAGGTAGGAGTTCTTGTTTTCCCTGTGCTATCATTCTCTCTAGCTGGTCAACATTCTCTTTCAGCTCCTGATAGAGAGCAGCTTGTCTTTCTTTTTCCTTCCTTTCTTTAGCACATTCTTTCAGAATATCGTTGATAAGCAGTGCTTGTTCCTTCAGTTCAAGCTTCTTCTTTTTGCTTTCTTGTTTATATTCTTCCAGGATTATCTCCTGATATTTCATTTTCTCCTGAAGCTTGCTATTCTGCACTTTTGCTTCTTTTATTATAGCTTGGAGAGAGAGCTTTTTTTCTTTTCCCACTGTATCTCTTGCTCTTCGAACCCCATCTTTTCGGTCCTTGTCTCTTCCCTGAGTCTACTTACTTTTCTTTTGAGGATCTGCTATTGGTCCTCCAACTATTTTATTTATTCTTGCAGTTACGAGTTTTTGGTGTTTGCCTTTTGTAGGGAGTCGGCTAAACGATCACCGTCTTCTTCTGAAAGGGCATTTTGGCGAGGGTTGCTGTCTTCGAATTTTGTTGGATCTGCAGTCAAGTGTTCTTAATCTCTGTCAGCCCTCCATTTAAGATAATCGCTCGTGGCACTCGGGCCTTTAGGCGATCTCTCCATCAGAGTGATGTTTTCCCAAGATCTGTGAGCTATTTTCAACCCTTCCTCTTCCTTGAGCTCATGGTAGAAATGACCTTGGTGGTATTCTTCAATGTTGATTCTGAACTGTGTTGAGCCGAATTGTCTCATTACTAATGCCGGAGAGTAACATGTGTATCCAGTTACTCCGATTAGGGATACTGATTGATTACCCCCCGTGCCGACCAAAATGGATTGACCTGACGTCCATAATTTCCTCTAGCAGTAGTCATGGCTGTTGAAGCTCAAAATCCGTTTTTGCCACTGCAGCTCGTCCTTTGGGCTGATTACTAATCTGGTCTTTTTCTCGATGAGAGGCTGGTCAAGGTACCAAGTTAATCCCTTTGTCTCCACAGGACACATATGACTAATGATTTAAAGGTGCAACAATTGAGAACAACATTTAATGGATCCCTTGCCTTGTTGTCTGCAGTAAGTAAGGGTTAAGAAAGTCTCGGCAAGAATTGCCGGTACTGGATTGACCTTCTATTTCTCTACTGCCCAGAACATTTCCACAACGCCGCAGGTTATGATTCTAAAAGGTCCAGGGAACAAGATCAGGCCGTAGATTGCTAAAGTGAGCATCAATGAAGCTTGATTCCACTGTTCATCTTGGATGCATTGATCCAACCACTTCTTGAGATAAGTCCAATACCATCCATGCGTGTTTGCTTTGACAGTTTCCCTCGCCTTTGCTTCTTCTGGTGGAATCCCCAGCATATGTGCGAACTGTTTCCAGGTCTGCCTATGCTCGAGGTGTAGGTAAATCCGATTCTGCGCTGTATGAGGAATTTCTAGCTATGCTTGATATTCTTCCATAGTGGGAGCAGTATCAATATCGTTGAAAGAGAACACCCCATACTTAGGATTCCACACTGGCAACATGGCCTTTAATGCCGGGACTTGAACTTTAACTCGTATCAAGGTTGCAATCCTCCCATATCTCTTCTCAAATTGTGTTTTGACTTGATCGGGAAATCACTTCCAACCATTGGCCAGACCCTCGAGACTGTTCATTCTGACTTCAATTTTGTTCAGGTCCAATAGAGGTAATGAGCTAGTATCACTTTGTGGAGGCACTGGACTATGAGACAGTTCAGGCCATGGTTTAGCATTCTGTTCTAATTTAAGAACTTCTTTTGCCGACTGACTCGAGGATGCCATGTTAAAAATGATGCTTATCCTTTTACAGGCCTTATTTTGGTGATGCCTGCAGGAAAGACTTGTTAGCAGGATAAATTTAGGTAGTCTTGAATCATACTGTTGGCTGAGTGACACCTACACATTTATCAAAGTAGGAAAGTGTGTAGGTTTTCTTGACAGTATAATTCAAGATTACCCTTAAAAATAAGAATAAAATAAACATAAGCGGAATAGGGTAAGAGTAAGTATGTCCCTTTTGTCCTAAAATAAGGAGAGTATTAGTATCGGTAAGGTGCTACCTAATTGGATAGTTCTATCTTATAAGGTAGCTTGCTACGGCTTCCAGCTATCGTGACAATTTAGCTCAAGGTCTAATTTTCTAAAAGCCACAGGTTCCCAAATTGCCCCTACTGTAAACAGTAGAGCCCCATTCTATCCCCCATGATACTATTGGGAAGGTTCCACGGGTATCACAGTAGATAGAACGAGTTTCAATCTGAGCAGAAGCCTTCACGGATACTAACGGGGTAAAAACCCACGGGTACCGCTACATGACCCCCTCATACTTTCCTAAAAGGGTAAGAAAGCTCGGGTATAGGGCTGAAGTGTGTGAGGACATTATGTGAGTGTTCAGTGTGTGAAGGGACACCTTTACCTCTTCCCAATACAGGGGGATTTTTATTTTTCCTTTTTAGACGGAGAATGCTGTAGGATATAAAACAGAAATAAACAAAGCGGTTAGCGGAAATAACAAACATTAATAGACTAGGGTTTTCGAATTTCGTAAATTGTACTTATTTAAATATAATTCTAGTTTATAGGAACATAAAATTAAATCTGCTTTTGGACCTCTGGGCCGAGGTTGAAGAAAAGTACCCTTCCCCAGCGGAGTCGCCAAGCTGTCGCAAGGTGTTTTGTGGTCGCCTGAACGAACCCTCACCGAAGTGGGAAAGAGTGAGGAGTCACCACTTTAATTTTGAGAGAAATTAAAGAAAACCATTTGCAAAAATAAATTAAAATGAAACCACTTCAAAAACAGAGATTTTAGTTTCGGGGTCCGTAAACGGGTGGGGAAGGTGTTAGGCACCCCACCTCGTCCCTCAATGAGGGTAAGCAGATTTAACTTCAAGCTCTTTATAAACTAGAATAGTTAGGAGGTTCGAATGGAGATGTTAATCCTCTTTGGTAAAAGCGAATATTTGATTTTTCACCAGTTCGGGTTACCCAGATACACGAATAAATGAGATGGCCCTTAGTGAGTTGCTGTTGCGTATCAGTTTTGTTAAGGGGTTATTTCACATATTTGTTAGAATTCAATTTGAGAATTGGATAAGAACTCTCCTCCAATCTCTTTTAAATATTTATTAAAGTTTAGGATTGAGAATCGGATAAGAACTCTCCTTCGATCTCTTTTTAAATATTTATTAAAATTTTGGATTGAGAATCGGATAAGAACTCTCCTCCGATCTCTTTTAAGTATTCTTTAAAATTTTAGGCTTGAGAATAGGATAAGAACTTTCCTCCGATCTCTTTTAAGTATTTATTAAAATTTTTAGGTGAGAATCGGATAAGAACTCTCCTCCGATCTCTTTTAAATATTCATTCAAATTTTTAGGTGAGAATCGGATAAGAACTCTCCTCCGATCTTTTTTAAATATTCATTAAAATTTTTAGGTGAGAATCGGATAAGAACTCTCCTCCGATCTCTTTTATTTTAATGGGAGTCTGATTAGGACTTTTTCGACCTCTCGAAATTTGATTACAGCTAAACATCATAAGAGCCTAAGACAAAGGGTTCTGGCATTCAAAGATGCCGGGGATCAGAATAAGGCTTCTTTTAACTCCTTAGTACCTCGTGACTAGACAGGGGATACTAGACTGAATCTTACCGACCTCCTATGTGGTCGCCTAGCCAGTACCTTTTGATACCCAATCCGTTCCATTTATTTATCTGAGATTTGGTTTTATTCCACCTTATGGCGTCTTACCCAATCGTCTTCTGTGTTAGCCTAGTGATTCAACTTTACTATTTTCCTGACTTATTATTCAGACCTTCCATTTTTAAAGAAACGCTTAAGATACAGTTACCTACATTTTATCCAACTACTTATACACTACTCGGGACTAGAACTCTTGCATTCAGAAGTAACGAAGATTAACAAAAAGAATGGACTGATTAACAAAGAAATAAACTCGGGAATAACCTTCTTCGCGTTTTTTTTTTAACGCAATATAAACTTGGTGAAAATTACAAACATAAAAATAAAGGAAAAACGTAAAATAAAGCGAACACTTGATAAAGTAGCGATATAAGCACTCACCTGTAGGGAGCCGAATCTATTGAACTAAGTACGGAATCACAAAACGTAATAGGATTGTGGGTTGATAGCCGGAGGACTAAGGTTCATCTGGAAATGAAGGATACTTTGCTAAAATGCAGTCAGGTCAAAAGAATAACCAAGTTTGAATGAAGTTGAGCTTGGACAACGTGAGTGGAAATAAAGATAACAAAGACAGAAAGTGTCACGGGATAATGAACGAACTGAAAATGGAGAGTTTCAGTATTCAAAAATCCCTTTGCAAGAAAATACTTCAGAAAACTGGTTTCAAAAGTTTTTCTTATGAAAGCTCAAAAATAGCAGAGTAACGAGCTGAATTAAGTTTCAGAGTCCTTCTGCTATATTCACTATTTTTTTCGTCCCCCTTTGAACAGTTTTCATGCAGGTATTTATAGGAACTGGGTGCTCCCCATGAAGGGTCTGTTAGTAGTATGCCCTAGAGCATATCATTTAGTATGTATCTTGTATATATTTTTATTAATAAAAGGCATTTCCACTTTTCCATTTACATAATATATTTATGTGTAATAGAAAAGGTCCATTGATATTTTGTTAGAAATATTATTCTTAAGTTGTTAAGAATATGAGTGACAATATTTCTAGCACAAAGTATCATAAATAGGTTCACAATCGAGGATACTTCATAATAAGGACATGACTTATCCAGAAAGATTGTATTCATGTTTGTTCCCAAGTTATTTATATGAGATATAAATAAGATGGAATGGTGAGTCTCATGCCATATGACAAACATGATAGGCACTTATAAATGATAAGTAGGCAAATGAACCAGTGACACTTATGACAAGCACATGGAGTTTACTCTTGTCAATGTTTTGTCATAAATCATATCAGTGCATATAATCTTTAGACCTGAGATAGCACAGTTATCTTGTATATAGGTAGTTTGAGTTTGATACTGCTTTCATACTTGTACTGTGTATGGGTATATGGGCATCTGTTGTCTCCTACTAGTTATATATGGAGGTAGGTGTTGATCAAGATGGAATCTGTTCCTCTAAGTAAATAGAGATAAAATCCTATGTTCATTTAATTGTTCTTGATGTTTCAAGTTCCTGGCCAGGACAGATAGATTTATTCAGAAAGAGTTTCGATGAGAAAATCTTTTAATCAAGAACTGGAATTAAAAGAGAACATAATATTCATAGCAAAAGGAGTTTGACATAAACCATGACTCCAGCTTGAGTTGGGATTTTGTAACGGAGAGATTCTAGTGCATGGTAACATATGATTATAGGTTCATTTAAGGTAAACCTTATTACTAATTGGGTGGCCATGGCATGCTATGCTAGGTGTTAACCATGGTCTATGAGGTTCATAAAATGATTTAGAGAAATCATTTATGGTAAGAAAAAGTTCTAATGATATTAAGAGTTGATATCATGTCTCATTGCCAATTAGTGATGAGCCTAGTAAGTCACACACATACACAAGTTATCACCTATTTAAATATGATTTAATTAATTAATTAAAGAGTTTAATTGATTAATTAAATAGGTTTGGTTTGCAATTAGATTGCAAAGTCCCTAGCATGACTTGAAACCAAATCTAGATTATTGGATGTGTAGTATAAATTAAATTTATATTTAAAGTGTTTAAATATGAATTTAATTAATGAGAAATTAATTAATAGAGATTAATTAATTAATTTATATTTGATATAAATTATTAGAAGAAGAAAATAATTATTTTGGGTTAAGAACTCAAAATTAAGACACAGGGGCATTTTGGTCATTTTGCAGTGTGACACGTGGCACCATGAGATGGTGACACATGGGATTACACATAAGCTTGCCAAATGTTATTTAATCATGTAAGATGATTAAAATCAAGATTAAATATAGGTTTGACACTTGGCACAATGTGATTGGGTCACTTAAACCTAGAGCTAATCAAAGGGTGACATGTGGCAAGGGTTTAATGTGTTAACCTAACTATTTAAGTGTGGTTATGAAAAGAAAAAATAACCAGCAGCCACACTCCTTTGTCACGCCACTTTGAGGGTTTTTTATCTCTTCTTCTTCATCTCTTATCAATTCAAAGAGATTAGCCATCAATCTCTAGAATTAAGAACACTAGAAATTGTTTCTAGTGTCCTGTTTACATCTCTAATCTCTTAAAAGGCAGAACTTGAATTTCTAATTAATAGAAAAAGCTTTAGAAGCTGTTGAAGGGCTGCCATAGGTGTTCTTGGTGTGGACAAACTAGAGGGACAACATCTGGTGTCCTGAAGACGAATCTCAAAGGCGCAGACCCGCTGCAGTGCATCAAGAGGTTAGTGTAATCGTTCTTGATTTAATCTAGGGTTCTAAAATTAATCTGATTAATTTTAAAATCTTAAATGGCAAATACAGATCCAAAAACATATTAAAAGAGTTTTAATATGTTGTTTATCATTGAAATAAAATAGATAAAAATAAATCTTGCATGATGCTTGTGATCCTAGGTGAAATTTTTGAATTCAATGGTATAAACTTGTGTTTTTCACGCTTCCGTTCCTTCAATTGGTATCAGAGCCACTATATTTGCCATTTAGATTATTGATTATATGATTTAATTGTGTGATTTGATCATGAGATGATTGATTCATTGCTGGTTGGATCAAGAGGTGTGGCGGCACACATGGTGAAGCCACCATTGGTGGCGGCAACAATGGTTCCATGGGTGGTTCAAGGTTTGGCTTTTAATTCTGCAATTGTTGTATGATCTAAGGCCTATTCTTTGACTAATTAAAGTGTTTAATTAGTAGTTTTAATCACACAATTAAATTATGATTCAAATCAGAATTTTAAAAATTGTTTGAATGTGATTCAAATCTGAATTTTAAAAGTTGTTTGAATGTGATTTAAATATGATTTTTTAAAATTGATTCAATAAAATTCAGATCTGATTTTTTAAAAAATATTTGAATGTGATTCAAATATGATTTTTTAAAAAATGTTTGAATGTGATTCAAATCTGAATTTTTGAAGTTGTTTGAATGTGATTCAAATCTGAATTTTTAAATTTGTTTGAATGAGATTCAAATCTGAATTTTTAAATTTATTTGAATCATATTCAAATCTGGATTTTTAAGTTGAATATGAGATATTCAATTTAATTTAAGTATGTATGTTTATTTAATTGTTAAATAGTGATATGCATGATGGATGATCATGGACTATAAAAGACCAATGTGATTGGATTTATTTCTTTTATGTTTCTTTGGGATTGTAAATTAATTAATTTATTTTAATTTATTTTGGGTATGTATTATTAAGTTTGTAATATTTTTGGGTTGTAATTTCATTTATTTAAGTTCTTGTAAATTCGCCTTGGTATGCCAAGGATTACTATGTAATATTGGATTGCAAGAAGTTCAAGGAGGTCAAGAGCATTGGTGGGACCAGTGGGAGGAATTCAAGATCAAGTGTTGATTATGTACTCCTTCAGCAACTCTTGTAAAATGAATGAATGAAATGCACCTAGGAATGCCCTGATTCAATTCTTGGTGGCTCATAATTGAATCCCTTAGAAAGTCCATGATCATACCATATTTATTGCTTATCCATGAATGCATGAGATGTATGGGAATGTATGCTATTATATGATATATGCATGCTAATTGGATAATGCGCAAAGTGAGACCTTAATAGTAATTAGAATGACCATAAAATCTTCCAAACAAATGATTAAGTTGGAAATGCTATAATTAAAGTAATTATAACATAGGCCCTCCATTGGGGCAATTATTTTAAGAAATTTTAAATAGTTGCATTAGATGCAATTAATTTAAGAGATTTTCTTAAGAATAATTGTTAAGCATGAGATGTTGTAAATATGTAAATAGTTTGGTGGCCAATATTGGATGTACCTGAGGACATTAAAATTATTTGCATAATTACTGGCTCAATGGGATCAACTTAACTAATGCAAGATAAGTCAATAATGGATGTACCTGAGATTTTGAGCATTAGGGGCTAGGTAAAGGATTGAACCTCACATGAGATGTGATGGGCAAGGAGTTGCTCACTTATAGTTTATTGTAATTCCAATAATGGATGTACCTGAGGATGATCAATAGAATTATAAGAATTCAATCACCCACTAGAAATCCATCCAACTAGGATTTCCGTTTTCTACTTTGGAAGTGTAGGATTCGCTAAGTTAGTTGGAGGACTAATTTGATTAAAAGACCATAATCATTTTGGTTAATTACATGATACATTTACTAATTAATCTGGTTATTTCTGCAATTAATTTTCTGATAATAATGAGCACAGAACAACCACCACCATCCAATATCCTTGGAAGCATACTTAATCACAATAGGTTGACAGGACCTAATCTGTCTGATTGGCTAAGAAATTTGAAACTTGTCCTGAATCTCGAACATATAGGATATGTTTTAGATTCAAATGTTCCTGGTCCCTTACCTCCAGAGGCCACACAAGAGGAACATGAAACTTTGGATAAGTGGAAGGAGCATGATATGAGAGCTAAGTGTTACATGCTTGCTTCCATGAGTAATGAGTTACAGAAGCAGCATGAAAACATACAGAGTGCAAGTGAGATCCTCCTTCACCTACAAGAGTTGTATGGTGAGCACAGCAGGAATGCTAGGTATGAGATATCTAGACAGCTATTCCGTATGAGGATGTCTGAGGGACGGAATGTTGGGGATCATGTCCACAAGATGATTTAGCTGATTGAGCAGTTGGAACATCTTGACTTCAATATGGATTTCCCACTACAAACGGATTTGATCCTTCAGTCCCTTCCTGAGTCTTTTGGGAATTTTGTGATAAATTTCCATATGACTAAACAGGAATGCACCTTAGCTGGTTTACTCAACATGCTGGTTATTGCCCAAAAGAATATGCCGGGCAATAAAGGAAAAGAGGTAGCTTTGATTGCATCTTCTTCTACTGGAAAGTCCAACAAGAAGAAGGGCAATAAGAAAAAGAAACCTCAGATTCCTGGTCCTTCCAAGAAAATAGCTAAACAGAAAAGGAAGACCAAAGCTGACAAAGGCAAAGGAAAGTGTTTCCACTGCTAACAGGAAAGTGTTTCCATTGCCAGTAAGAAAGTGTTTCCACTGGCCAGAGTATAGCAATCTAAAAGAATGCAATGCCATGGTGAAAACCAACTCAAGTTCAAAATATATTTGGCACTTAAGGTTATGTCATGTTGCAGAAGATAGGATTGCAAAACTGGAGAAAATGGGGATTTTATCCTCATTGGGCTCTGAGCCTACTCCAACTTGTGAATGTTGCCTTCAGGGCAAAATGACTAGATCACCCTTTATTGGACAAGGGATAAGAGCTGAAAATATTTTGGAGCTAATACATAGTGATGTATGTGGTCCATTTAAAGAAATGGTTAGAGGGGGCTTTCATTATTTTATTACCTTTACTGATGATAAATCAAGATTTGGGTATTTGTATTTGATGAAATACAAACATGAATCCTTTGAAAAGTTTAAAGAATTTAAATCTGAAGTAGAAAATCAAACAGGAAAGACTATTAAAGCTCTTCGATCAGATCGTAGAGGTGAATATTTGAGTACTGAATTTGATGAATACTTGAGAGAGCATGGCATTGTTTCTCAGCTGACTCCTTCAGGAACGCCAAAGTTGAATGGTGTATCTGAAAGGAGAAATCGTACCCTATTGGATATGGTACGTAGTATGATGAGCTATACTTGAAGGAACGGAAGCGTGAAAAACACAAGATTATACCATTGAATTCAAAAAATTTTCACCTAGGGTCACAAGCACCATGCAAGATTTATTTTTATCTATTTGATTTCAATGATAAACAACATATTAAAACTCTTTTAATATGTTTTTGGATCTGTATTTGCCATTTAAGATTTTAAAATTAATCAGATTAATTTTAGAACCCTAGATTAAATCAAGAACGATTACACTAACCTCTTGATGTCCGCAGCGTGTGCGCCTTTGAGATTCGTCTTGAGGACACGGATGTCGTCCCTCTAGCTTGTCCACACCAAGAACACCTATGGCAGCCCTTGAACAGCTTCTAAAGCCTTTTCTATTAATTAGAAATTCAAGTTCTGCCTTTTAAGAGATTAGAGATGCAAACAGGACACTAGAAACAATTTCTAGTGTTCTTAATTCAAGAGATTGATGGCTAATCTCTTTGAATTGATGAGAGATGAAGAGAAATAGCTGGAGAGGCTCAAAGTGGCATGACATATGAGAGGAGAGGCTGCTGGTTGTGTTTTCTTTTCATAACCCCACTTAAATAGCTAGGTTAACACATTAAACCCTAGCCACATGTCACCTTTTGATTAGCTCTAGGTTTAAGTGACCCAATCACATTGTGCCAAGTGTCAAACCTATATTTAATCTTGATTTTAATCATCTTACATGATTAAAAATATTTGGCAAGCTTATGTGTTATGCCATGTGTCACCATCTCATGGTGCCACGTGTCTGCTACAAAATGACCAAAATGCCCCCGTGTCTTAATTTTGAGTTCTTAACCCAAAATAATTATTTTCTTCTTCTAATTAATTTATATCAAATATAAATTAATTAATTAATCTCTATTAATTAATTTCTCATCAATTAAATTCATATTTAAACACTTTAAATATAAATTTAATTTATACTACACATCCAATAATCTAGATTTGGTTTCAAGTCATGCTAGGGACTTTGCAATTTTATTGCAAACCAAATCTATTTAATTAATCAATTAAACTCTTTAATTAATTAATTAAATCATATTTAAATAGGTGATAACTTGTGTATGTGTGTGACTTACTAGGCTCATCACTAATTGGCAATGAGACATGATATCAACTCTTAATATCATCAGAACTCTTTCTTACCATAAATGATTTCTCTAAATCATTTTATGAACCTCATAGACCATGGTTAACACCTAGCATAGCATGCCATGGCCACCCAATTAGTAATAAGATTTACCTTAAATGAACCTATAATCATATGTTACCATGCACTAGAATCTCTCTGTTACAAAATCCCAACTCAAGCTGGAGTCATGGTTTATGTCAAACTCCATTTGCTATGAATATTATGTTCTCTTTTAATTCCAGTTCTTGATTAAAAGATTTTCTCATCAGAAACTCTTTTCTGAATAAATCTATCTGTCCTGGCCAGGAACTTGAAACATCAAGAACAATTAAATGAACATAGGATTTTAACTCTATTTACTTAGAGGAACAAATTCCATCTTGATCAACACCTACCTCCATATATAACTAGTAGGAGCCAACAGATGCCCATATACCCATACATAGTATAAGTATGAAAGCAGTATCAAACTCAAACTACCTATATACAAGATAAGCTGTGCTATCTCGTGTCTAAAGATTATATGCCTCGATATGATTTATGACAAAATATTGACAAGAGTAAACTCCATGTGCTTGTCATAAGCGTCACTGGTTCGGCCTACTTATTATTTATAAGTGCCTATCATGTTTGTTATATGGCATGAGACTCACCATTCCATCTTATTTATATCTCATATAAATAACTTGGGAACAAACATGAATACAATCTTTCTGGATAAGTCATGTCCTTATTATGAAGTATCCTCGATTGTGAACCTATTTATGATACTTTGTGCTAGAAATATTGTCACTCATATTCTTAACAACTTAAGAATAATATTTCTAACAAAATATCAATGGACCTTTTCTATTATACATAAATATATTATGTAAACGGAAAAGTGGAAATGCCTTTTATTAATAAAATATATACAAGAGACATACTAAATGATATGCTCTAGGGCATACTACTAACAATCTCCCACTAGCACTAGAGCCATTCATTACAATACCTTAGACCCATCTTCTCAAGATGCTGGTCTAACTGAACTTGTGACAAAAGCTTAGTGAATGGATCAGCTAGATTTTCAGCTGATGTTATTTTTCTGCATGGCTATATCGCCTTTGCCCAACTATTTCTCTGATAATGTGGTAGTGCCTTTCTATGTGTTTGGATTTTGGGTGAGACCTTAGTTCCTTAGCTTGTATGACTGCTCCATTATTGTCACAGTGTAGTGGGCTGCGACTCAATGGAATGAAATAATGTAAGTTCTTTCATGAACTTATTCATCCAACGACTTCTTTTGCGACATCGATGCAACAATATACTCACCTCGTAGTGGAATCTGCAATCGTGCTCTGTTTGGAACTCTTCCAACCGCACCTCCATTACAAATGAACACATATCCAGAGGTAGACTTTCTATCATCGATATCTGATTGGAAATCAGAATCAGTATAACCATCCAATTATAAGTCTCCACCTCCATAAATCAAGAATAAATCCTTAGTTCTTCTTAAGTACTTAAGAATATTCTTGTGACTATCCATGTTCCAAACTGGATTGGATTGATACCGCTAGTCAAACTAACGACATATGCGATATCCGGCCTAGTACACAACATTGCATACATTAAACTTCCAATAGCCAAGCATATGGAATCTGGCCATCTTATCTCTTTCTTGAGTGTCTTTTGAGACATCTCTTTAGAAAGGTGGATACCATGTCTCACTGGTAACAATCCTCTCTTGGAATCAAGCATGTTAAACCTCTTTAACACCTTTTCCAAGTATAGACTTTGGGATAAACCAATTATTCTTTTCGCTCTATCTCTATAGATGCGAATCCCAAGAATATAGGTTGCCTCCCCTAAGTCTTTCATGGAGAATGTATTTGACAACCATACCTTTATAGTCGTCAACATACCTGTATCATTACCCATCAACAGTATGTCATCCACATATAAGACAAGGAAAGTGATAGCACTGTCACTAACCTTCTTATATACACATGGCTCATCCTCATTTTTGATAAAACCAAAAAATTTAATGGCTTCATCAAAACGGATGTTCCAACTCCTCGAAGCTTGTTTCAACCCATAAATGGATCGCTTTAGCTTGCATACCTTGGAACCATCTTGGGATTCAAATCCCTTAGGTTGTTCCATGAAAATGTTTTCTTCAAAGTATCCATTAAGAAAAGCTGTTTTGACATCCATCTGCCAAATCTCATAATCATAGTATGCAGCTATTGCTAATAAAATCCTAATTGATTTAAGCATGGCAACATGAGAGAAAGTCTCCTCATAGTCTATTCCTTGCCTTTGGCGAAACCCTTTCGCTACTAGCCTTGCCTTATAGGTCTCTACCTTTCCATCAGAACCAATTTTCTTCTTGAAAACCCATTTGTTCCCTATAGGTACAATACCTTTAGGTGGGTCAACAAGATCCCAAACTTGATTCTTATACATGGAATCAATCTCGGATTTCATAGCATCAATCCATTTTGAAGAGTCTATATCTGATATAGCTTCTTAATAGGTAAGTGGATCATCTCCATGATCTACTTCTTCATGAGTAGACAACTCTTATTCTTCTTCATGAAGAAAACCATATCTCACTGGTGGGTGAGATACCCTGGTTGTTCTACGAGGAACAGTTGTAGATGTTTCATCAATGGGTATAGGTTGACTAGATGGATCTATATCCATCTGATGCATTGGTTGGTCGAATTCTCCAATTCTAACTCTATTTGCCTTCCTTTGCCTCCTTCTTGAACAAACTGTTGTTCAAGAAATGTGGCATCTCTACTTATCACAACCTTTTGTGAAGTAGGCAAATAAAAATAATATCCAAAACTATCTTTTGGATATCCAACAAATCGACCTTTTTCTGATCCGGTCTCCAATTTATCAGTGTTCAGCTCTTTGATATAAGCTGGACAATCCCAAATGTTAACATGCTTAAGACTTGGTTTTCTTCCATGCCAAATCTCATAAGGTGTGGAAGAAACTGATTTTGATGGAATCCTATTCAGAATATACAAAGCTGATTCTAATGCAAATCCCCAAAAGAAGATTGGCATATCAGTATAGCTCATCATACTACGTACCATATCCAATAGAGTACGATTTCTCCTTTCAAATACACCATTCAGCTATGGCGTTCCTGGAGGAGTCAGCTGAGAAACAATGCCATGCCCTCTCAAGTATTCATCAAATTCAGTACTCAAATATTCACCTCCACGATCTGATCGAAGAGCTTTAATACTCTTTCCTGTTTGATTTTCTACTTCAGATTTAAATTCTTTGAACTTTTCAAAAGATTCATGTTTGTATTTCATCAAATACAAATACCCAAATCTTGATTTATCATCAGTAAAGGTAATAAAATAATGAAAGCCCCTTCTAGCCATTTCTTTAAATGGACCACATACATCACTATGTATTAGCTCCAAAATATTTTCAGCTCTTAGCCCTTGTCCAACAAAGGGTGATCTAGTCATTTTGCCTTGAAGGCAAGATTCACAAGTTGGAGTAGGCTCAGAGCCCAATGAGGATAGAATTCCCATTTTCTCCAGTTTTGCAATCCTATCTTCTGCAACATGAAATAACCTTAAGTGCCAAATATATTTTGAACTTGAGTTGGTTTTCACCATAGCATTGCATTCATTTAGATTGCTATACTCTGGGCAGTGGAAACACTTTCCTGCTGGCAAGGGAAACACTTTCCTGTTGGTAATGGAAACACTTTCCTGTTGGCAGTGGAAACACTTTCCTTTGCCATTGTCAGCTTTGGTCTTCCTTTTCTGTTTAGCTATTTTCTTAGAAGGACCAGGAATCTGAGGTTTCTTTTTCTTATTGCCCTTCTTCTTGTTGGACTTTCCAGCAGAAGAAGATGCAACCAAAGCTACCTCTTTTCTTTTATTGCCTGGCATATTCTTTTGGGCAATAACCAGCATGTTGAGTAATTCAGCTAAGGTGCATTCCTGTTTAG
This sequence comes from Hevea brasiliensis, assembly GCF_030052815.1. Classification (NCBI taxonomy): domain Eukaryota; kingdom Viridiplantae; phylum Streptophyta; class Magnoliopsida; order Malpighiales; family Euphorbiaceae; genus Hevea; species Hevea brasiliensis. The sequence goes on from NC_079501.1 coordinate 44,144,974, forward strand.
TCATATGGAAATTTGTCACAAAATTCCCAAAAGACTCAGGAAGGGACTGAAGGATCAAATCCGTTTGTAGTTGGAAATCCATGTTGAAGTCAAGATGTTCCAACTGCTCAATCAGCCGAATCATCTAGTGGACATGATCCCCAACATTCTGTCCCTCAGACATCCTCATACGGAATAGCTGTCTAGATATCTCATACCTAGCATTCCTGCTGTGCTCACCATACAACTCTTGTAGGTGAAGGAGGATCTCACTCGCACTGCATGTTCTCATGTTCTCAGAACTCATTACTCATGGAAGCAAGCATGTAACACTTAGCTCTCATATCATGCTCCTTCCACTTGTCCAAAGTATCATGTTCCTCTTGTGTGGCCTCCGGAGGTAAGGGACCAGAACATTTGAATCTAGAACATATCCTATATGTTCAAGGTTCAGACAAGCTTCAAATTTCTTAGCCAATCGCAGATTTGGTCCTGTCAACCTATTGTGATCAAGTATGCTTGCAAGGATATTGGATAGTGGTGGTTGTTTTGTGCTCATTTTTATCGTAAAATTAATCGCAGAAAATAACCAGATTAATTAGTAAATGTATCATGTAATTAACCAAAATGATTATGGTCTTTTAATCAAATTGGTCCTCCCACTAACTTAGCGAATCCTACACTTCCAAAGTAGGAAACGGAAATCCTAGTTGGATGGATTTCTAGTGGGTGATTGAATTCTTATAATTCTATTGATCATCCTCAGGTACATCCATTATTGGAATTACAATAAACTATAAGTGAGCAACTCCTTGCCCATCACATCTCATGTGAGGTTCAATCCTTTTACTAGCCCCTAATGCTCAAAATCTCAGGTACATCCAATATTGACTTATCTTGCATTAGTTAAGTTGATCCCATTGAGCCAGTAATTATGCAAATAATTTTAATGTCCTCAGGTACATCCAATATTGGCCACCAAACCATTTACATATTTACAACATCTCATGCTTAACAATTATTCTTAAGAAAATCTCTTAAATTAATTGCATCTCATGCAACTATTTAAAATTTCTTAAAATAATTGCCCCAATGGAGGGCTTATGTTATAATTACTTTAATTATAGCATTTCCAACTTAATCATTTGTTTGGAAGATTTTATGGTCATTCTATTTACTATTAAGGTCTCACTTTGCACATTATCCATTTAGCATGCATATATCATATAATTGCATACATTCCCATACATCTCATGCATTCATGGATAAGCAGTAAATATGGTATGATCATGGACTTTCTAAGGGATTCAATTCTGAGCCACCAAGAATTGAATCAGGGCATTCCTAGGTGCATTTCATTCATTCATTTTACAAGAGTTGCTGAAGGAGTACATAATCAACACTTGATCTTGAATTCCTCTCACTGGTCCCACCAATGCTCTTGACCTCCTTGAACTTCTTGCAATCCAATATTACATAGTAATCCTTGGCATACCAAGGCGAATTTACAAGAACTTAAATAAATGAAATTACAACCCAAAAATATTACAAACTTAATAATACATGCCCAAAATAAATTAAAATAAATTAATTAATTTACAATCCCAAAGAAACATAAAAGAAATAAATCCAATCACATTGGTCTTTTATAGTCCATGATCATCCATCATGCATATCACTATTTAACAATTAAATAAAACATACATTCTTAAATTAAATTGAATATCTCATATTCAACTTAAAAATCCAGATTTGAATATGATTCAAATAAATTTAAAAATTCAGATTTGAATCTCATTCAAACAAATTTAAAAATTCAGATTTGAATCACATTCAAACAACTTCAAAAATTCAGATTTGAATCTCATTCAAACATTTTTTAAAAAATCAAATTTGAATCACATTCAAATATTTTTTAAAAAATCAGATCTGAATTTTATTGAATCAATTTTAAAAAATCAGATTTAAATATGATTCAAACAACTTTAAAAATTCAGATTTGAATCACATTCAAACAACTTTTAAAATTCAGATTTGAATCACATTCAAACAATTTTTAAAATTCTGATTTGAATCATAATTTAATTGTGTGATTAAAACAACTAATTAAACACTTTAATTAGTCAAAGAATAGGCCTTAGATCATACAACAATTGCAGAATTAAAAGCCAAACCTTGAACCACCCATGGAACCAATGTTGCCGCCACCAACGGTGGCTTCACCATGTGTGCCGCCACACCTCTTGATCCAACCAGCAATGAATCTCTTGATCTCATGATCAAACACACAATTAAATTATATAATCAACAATCTAAATGGCAAATATAGTGGCTCTGATACCAATTGAAGGAACGGAAGCGTGAAAAACACAAGATTATACCATTGAATTCAAAAATTTTCACCTAGGGTCACAAGCACCATGCAAGATTTATTTTTATCTATTTGATTTCAATGATAAACAACATATTAAAACTCTTTTAATATGTTTTTGGATCTGTATTTGCCATTTAAGATTTTAAAATTAATCAGATTAATTTTAGAACCCTAGATTAAATCAAGAACGATTACACTAACCTCTTGATGTGCTGCAGTGTCGCGCTTTGAGATTCGTCTTCGTGACACGGATGTTGTCCCTCTAGCTTGTCCACACCAAGAACACCTATGGCAGCCCTTGAACAGCTTCTAAAGCCTTTTCTATTAATTAGAAATTCAAGTTCTGCCTTTTAAGAGATTAGAGATGCAAACAGGACACTAGAAACAATTTCTAGTGTTCTTAATTCAAGAGATTGATGGCTAATCTCTTTGAATTGATGAGAGATGAAGAGAAATAGCTGGAGAGGCTCAAAGTGGCGTGACATATGAGAGGAGAGGCTGCTGGTTGTGTTTTCTTTTCATAACCCCACTTAAATAGCTAGGTTAACACATTAAACCCTAGCCACATGTCACCTTTTGATTAGCTCTAGGTTTAAGTGACCCAATCACATTGTGCCAAGTGTCAAACCTATATTTAATCTTGATTTTAATCATCTTACATGATTAAAAATATTTGGCAAGCTCATGTGTTATGCCAGGTGTCACCATCTCATGGTGCCACGTGTCACACTGCAAAATGACCAAAATGCCGCGGGGTCTTAATTTTGAGTTCTTAACCCAAAATAATTATTTTCTTCTTCTAATTAATTTATATCAAATATAAATTAATTAATTAATCTCTATTAATTAATTTCTCATCAATTAAATTCATATTTAAACACTTTAAATATAAATTTAATTTATACTACACATCCAATAATCTAGATTTGGTTTCAAGTCATGCTAGGGACTTTGCAATTTTATTGCAAACCAAATCTATTTAATTAATCAATTAAACTCTTTAATTAATTAATTAAATCATATTTAAATAGGTGATAACTTGTGTATGTGTGTGACTTACTAGGCTCATCACTAATTGGCAATGAGACATGATATCAACTCTTAATATCATCAGAACTCTTTCTTACCATAAATGATTTCTCTAAATCATTTTATGAACCTCATAGACCATGGTTAACACCTAGCATAGCATGCCATGGCCACCCAATTAGTAATAAGATTTACCTTAAATGAACTTATAATCATATGTTACCATGCACTAGAATCTCTCTGTTACAAAATCCCAACTCAAGCTGGAGTCATGGTTTATGTCAAACTCCATTTGCTATGAATATTATGTTCTCTTTTAATTCCAGTTCTTGATTAAAAGATTTTTCTCATCGTAAACTCTTTCTGAATAAATCTATCTGTCTGCCAGGAACTTGAAACATCAAGAACAATTAAATGAACATAGGATTTTAACTCTATTTACTTAGAGGAACAAATTCCATCTTAATCAACACCTACCTCCATATATAACTAGTAGGAGCCAACAGATGCCCATATACCCATACATAGTATAAGTATGAAAGCAGTATCAAACTCAAACTACCTATATACAAGATAACTGTGCTATCTCAGGTCTAAAGATTATATGCACTGATATGATTTATGACAAAATATTGACAAGAGTAAACTCCATGTGCTTGTCATAAGCGTCACTGGTTCGGCCTACTTATCATTTATAAGTGCCTATCATGTTTGTTATATGGCATGAGACTCACCATTCCATCTTATTTATATCTCATATAAATAACTTGGGAACAAACATGAATACAATCTTTCTGGATAAGTCATGTCCTTATTATGAAGTATCCTCGATTGTGAACCTATTTATGATACTTTGTGCTAGAAATATTGTCACTCATATTCTTAACAACTTAAGAATAATATTTCTAACAAAATATCAATGGACCTTTTCTATTACACATAAATATATTATGTAAACGGAAAAGTGGAAATGCCTTTTATTAATAAAATATATACAAGATACATACTAAATGATATGCTCTAGGGCATACTACTAACAATACTGATATGCCAATCTTCTTTTGGGGATTTGCATTAGAATTAGCTTTGTATATTCTGAATAGGATTCCATCAAAATCAGTTTCTTCCACACCTTATGAGATATGGCATGGAAGAAAACCAAGTCTTAAGCATGTTAAGATTTGGGGTTGTCCAGCTTATATCAAAAGCTGAACACTGATAAATTGGAGACCAGATCAGAAAAAGGTCGATTTGTTGGATATCCAAAAGATAGTTTTGGATATTATTTTTATTTGCCTACTTCACAAAAGGTTGTGATAAGTAGAGATGCCACATTTCTTGAACAACAGTTTGTTCAAGAAGGAGGCAAAAGAAGGCAAATAGAGTTAGAATTGGAGAATTCTGAGCAACCAACAGATCAGATGGATATAGATCCATCTAGTCAACCAATACCCGTTGATGAAACATCTACAGCTGTTCCTCGTAGAACAACCAGGGCATCTCACCCACCAGTGAGATATGGTTTTCTTCATGAAGAATAACAAGAGTTGTCTACTCATGAAGAAGTAGATCATGGAGATGATCCACTTACCTATGAAGAAGCTATATTAGATATAGACTCTTCAAAATGGATTGATGCTATGAAATCCGAGATTGATTCCATGTATAAGAATCAAGTTTGGGATCTTGTTAACCCACCTGAAGGTATTATACCTATAGGGAACAAATGGGTTTTCAAGAAGAAAATTGGTTCTGATGGAAAGGTAGTGACCTATAAAGCAAGGCTAGTAGCGAAAGGGTTTCGCCAAAGGCAAGGAATCGACTATGAGGAGACTTTCTCACCTGTTGCCATGCTTAAATCAATTAGGATTTTATTAGCAATAGCTGCGTACTATGATTATGAGATTTGGCAGGTGGATGTCAAAACAGCTTTTCTCAATGGATACATTGAAGAAAACATTTTCATGGAACAACCTAGGGGATTTGAATCCCAAGATGGTTCCAAGGTATGCAAGCTAAAGCGATCCATTTATGGGTTAAAACAAGCTTCGAGGAGTTGGAACATCCGTATTGATGAAGCCATTAAATCCTTTGGTTTTATCAAAAATGAGGATGAGTCATGTGTATATAGGAAGGTTAGTAACAGTTTTATCACTTTCCTTGTCTTATATGTGGATGACATACTGTTGATAGGTAATGACACAGGTATGTTGACAACTATAAAGGTATGGTTGTCAAATACATTCTCCATGAAAGACTTAGGGAAGGCAACCTATATTCTTGGGATTCGCATCTATAGAGATAAAGCGAAAAGAATAATTGGTTTATCCCAAAGTCTATACTTGGAAAAGGTGTTAAAAAGGTTTAACATGCTTGATTCCAAGAGAGGATTGTTACCAGTGAGACATGGTATCCATCTTTCTAAAGAGATGTCTCCAAAGACACCTGAAGAAAGAGATAAGATGGCCAGGATTCCATATGCTTCGGCTATTGGAAGTTTAATGTATGCAATGTTGTGTACTAGGCCGGATATCGCATATGCTGTTAGTTTGACTAGTAGGTATCAATCCAATCCAGGTTTGGAACACTGGATAGCTGTCAAGAATATTCTTTAGTACTTGAGAAGAACTAAGGATTTATTCTTGATTTATTGAGGTGGAGACTTGCAATTGGATGGTTATACTGATTCTGATTTCCAATCAGATATCGATGATAGAAAGTCTACCTCTGGATATGTGTTCATTTGTAATGGAGGTGCAGTCAGTTGGAAGAGTTCCAAACAGAGTAGGACTGCAGATTCCACTGCAGAGGCTGAGTATATTGCTGCATCAGATGCTGCAAAGGAAGCTATTTGGATAAAGAAGTTCATGATAGAACTTACAATAGTTCCTTCCATTGAGTCAGCAGTTCCATTACACTGTGACAACAATGGAGCAGTCACACAGGCTAAGGAACTAAGGTCTCACCCAAAATCCAAACACATAGAAAGGCACTACCACATTATCAGACATATAGTTCGGCAAGGCGATATAGCCATGCAGAAAATAGCATTAGTTGAAAATCCAGCTGATCCATTCACTAAGCCTATGTCATAGACTCAGTTAGATCGACATCTTGAGAAGATAGATCTAAGTTATTGTAATGAATGGCTCTAGTACTAGTGGGAGATTGTTAGTAGTATGCCCTAGAGCATATCATTTAGTATGTATCTTGTATATATTTTTATTAATAAAAGGCATTTCCACTTTTCCGTTTACATAATATATTTATGTGTAATAGAAAAGGTCCATTGATATTTTGTTAGAAATATTATTCTTAAGTTGTTAAGAATATGAGTGACAATATTTCTAGCACAAAGTATCATAAATAGGTTCACAATCGAGGATACTTCATAATAAGGACATGACTTATCTAGAAAGATTGTATTCATGTTTGTTCCCAAGTTATTTATATGAGATATAAATAAGATGGAATGGTGAGTCTCATGCCATATGACAAACATGATAGGCACTTATAAATGATAAGTAGGCAAATGAACCAGTGACACTTATGACAAGCACATGGAGTTTACTCTTGTCAATGTTTTGTCATAAATCATATCAGTGCATATAATCTTTAGACCTGAGATAGCACAGTTATCTTGTATATAGGTAGTTTGAGTTTGATACTGCTTTCATACTTGTACTGTGTATGGGTATATGGGCATCTGTTGTCTCCTACTAGTTATATATGGAGGTAGGTGTTGATCAAGATGGAATCTGTTCCTCTAAGTAAATAGAGATAAAATCCTATGTTCATTTAATTGTTCTTGATGTTTCAAGTTCCTGGCCAGGACAGATAGATTTATTCAGAAAAGAGTTTCTGATGAGAAAATCTTTTTAATCAAGAACTGGAATTAAAAGAGAACATAATATTCATAGCAAAAGGAGTTTGACATAAACCATGACTCCAGCTTGAGTTGGGATTTTGTAACGGAGAGATTCTAGTGCATGGTAACATATGATTATAGGTTCATTTAAGGTAAACCTTATTACTAATTGGGTGGCCATGGCATGCTATGCTAGGTGTTAACCATGGTCTATGAGGCTCATAAAATGATTTAGAGAAATCATTTATGGTAAGAAAGAGTTCTAATGATATTAAGAGTTGATATCATGTCTCATTGCCAATTAGTGATGAGCCTAGTAAGTCACACACATACACAAGTTATCACCTATTTAAATATGATTTAATTAATTAATTAAAGAGTTTAATTGATTAATTAAATAGGTTTGGTTTGCAATTAGATTGCAAAGTCCCTAGCATGACTTGAAACCAAATCTAGATTATTGGATGTGTAGTATAAATTAAATTTATATTTAAAGTGTTTAAATATGAATTTAATTAATGAGAAATTAATTAATAGAGATTAATTAATTAATTTATATTTGATATAAATTATTAGAAGAAGAAAATAATTATTTTGGGTTAAGAACTCAAAATTAAGACACAGGGGCATTTTGGTCATTTTGCAGTGTGACACGTGGCACCATGAGATGGTGACACATGGGATTACACATAAGCATGCCAAATGTTTTTTAATCATGTAAGATGATTAAAATCAAGATTAACTATAGGTTTGACACTTGGCACAATGTGATTGGGTCACTTAAACCTAGAGCTAATCAAAGGGTGACATGTGGCAAGGGTTTAATGTGTTAACCTAACTATTTAAGTGTGGTTATGAAAAGAAAAAATAACCAGCAGCCACACTCCTTTGTCACGCCACTTTGAGGGTTTTTATCTCTTCTTCTTCATCTCTTATCAATTCAAAGAGATTAGCCATCAATCTCTAGAATTAAGAACACTAGAAATTGTTTCTAGTGTCCTGTTTACATCTCTAATCTCTTAAAAGGCAGAACTTGAATTTTTAATTAATAGAAAAAGCTTTAGAAGCTGTTGAAGGGCTGCCATAGGTGTTCTTGGTGTGGACAAGCTAGAGGGACAACATCCGTGTCCTCAAGACGAATCTCAAAGCGCAGCATTGCGGTGCATCAAGAGGTTAGTGTAATCGTTCTTGATTTAATCTAGGGTTCTAAAATTAATCTGATTAATTTTAAAATCTTAAATGGCAAATACAGATCCAAAAACATATTAAAAGAGTTTTAATATGTTGTTTATCATTGAAATAAAATAGATAAAAATAAATCTTGCATGATGCTTGTGACCCTAGGTGAAATTTTTGAATTCAATGGTATAAACTTGTGTTTTTCACGCTTCCGTTCCTTCAGGGTCAGGATTTTTTTTTAGGGAGATGGAGGGTTAGGATTTTAAAGGACATGATCTGAGGCTCAGGAATTAAAGAGAATCAGAACGAACGGCTGAGATCCCTTTCAAAATATTTGTCCTTTCTCTCTTCTAATCTGACGGCCCAAAATTTCCTTGTCAAGGGCGATCCGAGGGCTAGGAGTGAAAGGTGCTGGTCTTGTCGTCTTCTTCTTTGATCCAAGGGCTCTGAGCTCGTCCTTACAAGTAAGATCAACGGTGGAGATTAGGATGTACAGCATTGTCATGACATACTCTGGCACATGTCATTAATGCGGGTGATTCTAAGGCATGCGGTGGAGATTTCATCTGTAACGCTTTAACTACCTCGGCTCTGATTATGACGACAGTTAGTGGAAGTTGTCTTATTCCCTTTGTTTTCCGACCTCCCTTCCTTTCTGATCTTTCTAACACGAACCTTTTCTGCTCTCTCGTGTCAGGCTCCCCTCTTCCAACCTCTCCAACTCCGATCTTCTCCTTCATTGGGTCCGGTTCAGTCAGAGCATTTATTTCTTCGCTTTCCGAGGCATCTGCTTCGTTTTCTGCTCGCAATAAATGCTCGGAATTTCCCTATATATATACCTTCAATGGGAAAGCCCTCTGCATTTGATTTTCTCCTCTTCCTTCTCACATTTCCTATTCTAACTGCTCCGGCAATAGTCCAGGCCATGATAGTGGCTTTTGATCTTTTTTCTGATTGTTCTTTTTATTTCCCGATTGAAAATTTACGATCCCGGTGATCGGAGAATTATATAACCTTATTTGATGATAGTGAGAGAACCGGACTAACTTACCGATCTGGATCGAGGACTTCGATCGTGTCGATCTCGAATCGTTCGACCGATATAATCGGCGAACTGATTTCGGGCGAGAAGACTGCTAATATTCCCCTTAACATTGGTGACTGCCCCTTGGAGTTCATTTGGCTCCTCACCACATTGGGCATCCCGATTACAGCTCGGTTCTAGTCGATGACAGTGGAGATGACTCTCCATCCTCATGAGAGTCATAATCACCCCATCTAAGCTGTACATCTATCCGATGTCAATGGCCGATCTCCTGATCAAACACATCTTTTGATTCAGCCACGAGACTAGGCTTTGACATAGGTCTTTATTAGAGATCCCCCCTACGATGTAATCAGACCTTCAATGTAATCTGATCTCTAGAGATTGCACAAATGATGTAATTCGACTTTTAATGTAATCCGATCTCTAGAGATCGCCCAAATGATGTAATCCGATCTCTAGAGATCGCCCAAATAATGTAATCCGACCTTTTTGGAAATAAAATTTTATTTTGACAACTATCATTTTATTATTATTGCATTGACTATTTTCCAATCTTTGATGTGTTTATCCGATCCGGTTCCTAACTGAACAATCCTTAATCGATCCGCCTTAATTCATCGATCTGTAACTAGCCGATCCCTTTTATTATGGAATTTCTGGAATATTCGTGAGACGTGTCAGAAAAGCTGGCGAATCCCGCTAACCGATGCACCGCCTGGAACACTGTGAGCATTAAATGCTCAGACAGGAATAAATAGGGGATGGGTCAGCCAGTTGCTCTCTTATGTCATTTTCAGCATTCCGCGAGCGATTCCGAAATTCTCTCGATTTTTCAAGCTCTTCAGACACCGATCAAGCTCCGGTAAGGGTTTTGATCCTCCTTTTAGTTTAAATTCTTTATTTCCTTTGAAAATGAGCGGTGCCGAGGGTCAGAGAGCGGCAAGCCCCCCTTCCGTTCAGATCTCATGGTCATCTGATGAAGTGGAGGCAGTCACACCAAGCGTGCAACCTGAACCTCCTAGGGTCTCCATTCCAACTCGGAGGCAAGCAACACCATCAAGGCATGTACCTTCTTCAGGGAGAGAAAATCTTCCCATGGATAAGCTGCCATCAATCCTGCAAGAAACCGACCTGTAGTCATTCAGCCAGGAGTACAACATCCGGCCTGATTCATACGAGCTGATTAAGTGTCACAGCGATCTTCGAGCCGATCATTTCTTCAAGGAGAACGATATGATCATGGTATACGAAGAATAATTAAAGGCCGAGTTGCGGTTCCCCCTTGATGACTTCTTCAAGGAAGTTTTAAAATTTCACCAAGTGTACATCGCCCAAGTTCACCCGAACTTGGGCGGATCCGAGTAGCCTTCAGAGGCCTCTGCCGAGCTAAGGGACTCCGTCCTACAGCTAAGGTATTCACCGAACTACATAGATTAACTCGTCGAAAGGACAACGAGTATTGGTTCTTCCAGGCGAAGCCACATTACGGGCTTTTTACCGATCTGCTCTCCTCCCTGAAGAATTAGAAGAATCGCTTCTTTATTTTGAGGAGCAAAATTCCGAACGGCTTTGAGGGCTTCCCTCGCAGCTGGCTGCACCAGGGCCCCTTACTTCCGAAGCACCTCACCCTAAATAGGGAAGAAGGCCTGATGGTGATGGAGCTGAAAGATTAGGCGGCCAGAGAGAAGTTCTCTTGTTTGGATGCAGTGACTGCCGAACTGCATCACTGGACAATGGAGTTGATCACTGGTGAAGATCGCGGACTTCAGCTCTCTGACCTCGGCATCGGTATTTTCTATATCTTAGATCTTTGGACCTTAGCGATCTCACTGACCTCTTCTTTGTGCGGGTATGGCAAACGACGAAGCTTCCAAGGAGAGCTGAAAGCGGAAGAGGGAGGTCTCCCAGAAAGTGCGGGAGATGAAGCAGTCCGAACTGCTCCAGACGCCCAGGCATGAAGCTGAGGAAATGCAAGGGGGCTCATCTCAACCTTCGGGGCAGCCGATCCCTGACGTAGAAGTGATCCGATCTCCTCATCGCCAAGAAGAGCCGCCAACACCCCCTCCAGTTGCCTCGAGCGCGGAAGGGGGTCCTTCCCAACCTACCTTGAGGACCCTCTCCCACGGCGCTTAAGTGCTGATCCATTCCCTGGAGAAGAACCGAACTGTTCGGGAGAATCCGGGTTTGGCTAAGGTTCTGGGAGCTTCTATCTGCCTTCGGGAGGATCGGGATAGGCTGTCCCCGGACAATCTTGATGACATCCTGACCCGGTCTATGAGCCTGAACGTGGAGTGTTTGGTGAACCAGTACATTGTCCGGGAGAAGGCTCACCGCCTGGGTAAAGAGGTCGAGAAGATGGGTCATGAAGTAGCTTTCCTCCGATCCCAACTCTCATCCGCTCAGAACTACATATCTGAAATTGAGGGGCGGATGAAGTTTTACGAAGATTAGCTGGCCGAGCAAGCTCAAGTTCTGGCCGAGCGAGATCATGTTCTTGAAGAAGTTTGGGCGCTCCAAGCCGGTGAAATAGCTCACCTCACTGAGGAGCTCAGAGCAAAAGAAGAAGAGGTGGTGACAAGGGAGGCCGGCGCTTATGTGAACGCTCATAGGGATCTTTTAGCCGAGCTCAGGAAGCGATATCCCGAGGAGGACTTCTCTTGGATGGTGGATCTGGCACCCTAGGACGAAGGTGAGGATAGTGAGGAGGAGGCTGAAGGTGAGAGAGGGAGCGAACAAAATGTAGATCACCCCCAGCCGAATGACTTGTACAAATTTTAATATGAAATGAAATGAAATTCCCTTTTTGTTAAATGAATGGATGTGATCGGAAAATCTCTAAATTGCATAAGCACTTGATTGTCTGAGCATATTAAAACAACAACTAAAAGTGATTATTAATCCAAGTGTAAGAGGCCAGAAGACACAATAAGCATGAGATCGGCTGAGAACCAACGCTAAATAGGACTTGATTAAAATTGGAAATTTGACTTGAACACTTAAGATCGGGATCATCAATAAACCAGATTGAAACCTTAACTTTATTATTCCCAAACTTTTAAAAGAGAGATCGGCAATAAGACTGGTGACACGAAGGCCTAATGTTGGTTCAATCTGGTTTGACAAGAAAGATCAGAAATATAATTGGCTGATCAGGGGACTTGACAATTGGTTTGAGAGATCGGTGAGGCTTTAAATGATATGGGGACTTAGTGTTGATTAGATTTCTTTTGAAGAGAGATCGGAAATGTGGTTAGTTGGCAAAGGGAGACTATGTGTTGGGGATCGGCTTCAAAGTTTATTGGTTTCGAGGATCGGCCAAAATATGGTGTCGACAGGGTGAATTGACCAAACTGCCCCTTGCTAGTTCAATCCGGTTTCCAAGTTATTCGATATTTCTTCTGGATCCCTAACCTAATTATTTGACCTGCTTAACAGTTCTTTTCTGTGATTATCTATTTTCCACTGTGTTCGCAATAGTCCTAAGGACAGCAGCGTCACATTTTACAGTTCGAAATTTGAGTTTAGACTGATCGCGCAGTCATTCGCGAAAAGGTCACTCATCGCTGTGACTCCCAGCTCATTTAACTTCTTGTGTTCTATTTTTCTTATTCATACTTAACTATTTGGCAATTACTAATTATTTGCGTTCAGGGCTTAACTAGGAGTCTTAGACGTGGTTCTACTTCTCTTACTTGTCCGGACCAACACCGGTCACCAGAACAGTAAAATGCACCAGGCTATGCAAATAGGGGTGTTACATGAATTATTGAACTTCGCCAACCGATAATCCATTAAATACACTACAAAGGATTTTAAAACAATTTTATTTCTTTTGAAGGTGGTAAGCACTTTTTGTAGGAATCAAAAACTTTTATTTGAAGTTTAACCATTAGATAGAATTTTTGACAACTTTTATTTTCCGTAAATTTTGTAAAAATTTCGGCAGAGTGCCGTCTATATTTTGAGAAAACAGTACTTCAAAACCCTGTAAAAAGCACTTCCAAATGATTTTCACAACTCCCAACCTCCAATACAACTCAAATCAATATAATCAATCACAATTTCAATTCAAAACTCTCATCACAACATTTTTTTTTCAAGACAATTAAATAAAACTTATACTTGTTGCATCAAAATACTTAAATTACATGCACAAGTTAAATTTACAAACATAAAATCCAAAAATAATACTATTACAAATTTACTATACAACTGCTCAATTTTACATTAATACATATGACGCTATAATATTTATATCAAAATAGATACATTGGGTATAGAATAATACCCGTACAAAATTTAGCGGAGTCCTCTATCTCAATAGCAGGTCACTCTGCTACTTTCTCCTTTCCTTTATCTGTGACAGCAAAATAAGCTATCGCCGAGTATAATTTACTCAGTGGTGCACAATAAAATTTAAAATGTTGAGTATAAAGTATTCATTGATAAATCATAATTCAAACATTTCACACTCATATTTCACAATTTTCAAATCACATTTATAATACACTTTTGTCAAATAATGTAATAAACACAGTGTTGCCAATCCATACATGTAACACCCCGAACTTCTGAGTTATGAATACTACCATTTTTGGTCTGTGACTAGTACTATTCAAAGAACACCTTGAGGACCAAAAATAAAGGGGAAATTAATTAAAATAGACACAATAAAAATTTAAATGACCTAAAAAAAAAATTTAAGGACTCATCACGTATTAAATAGGAGATTATGACCCGATGAGGGGCATTTTGGTCAATTCACTTTAAGAGTTGATTTTTGACCAAAATATCAATTTAATTAAATGAAAATAAAATATTGAATTATGAAGAAATATTGAGCAAAAAATTAGAGTAAAAGTGAAAGGAAAATAAAAGAGGCAAAAATCTAGAATTTACATTCCATTTTTGACCTAATTAATACTTAAGGGACCAATGGGCTTTGGACAACTCATTAAATGAATTAAAATAAATCAAAATTTGGGGTAAATATAAAAAAGGAATAAACCCTCTTCCTCTTCCATTGATGCCACTACCCATCTCCCTCTCTCCCTCTCTCTTTCTCTTGTCTCCACCACTCTTCCATTCACAAGTCCTCTCACCCTTTGATTCCCCATATTTCTTTCATTAATCTTCTAACAAATTAATAGAAAAACCTTGATTAAGTATCCAAGTAAAGATTGAAATAAAAAGAACAAGATTTGGAAGAGATTGGAAGTGGGAAAAATCATCAAGTGAGGTAAGCTCTCTCTTTCATGCATGATTAACCAAATATGCTTTGAATCAAGTTTGGGTGTGATGAATTTACATGAGAAAGCATAAAAAACATGCATGGAATTTAAACTAGGGTTTTGGCCAATTAGGGGAAAATTAGGGTTTGATGTATTTTAGTGTAATTGATGATGAAATCAAGCTTAATTAAAGTAGTATGCATGATTGGAGTAAAGAAATTGCATGAGATTTGCATAAATTGAATTATGGAAGATTAGGGTTAATAGGAAAATTGAAGCTTTGGTGCTAGAGAGTGAAATTTATGTGTGTAGTGTTAAATTATGGTCATTTGAGGTTCCTTTAGTTTGAATGGGCTTAATGAATGGAAGTAATGAAATGGTGGGATTAGGGAAAATTACAAACTTTGGTGTTTGAAAATTTTGGGTTTTATGCTATGAGTGCTATGGATTTTTCAATACTAAATTATAGTCATTTTGGGTGAATTAAATGTGAATTGAGGTTGGTTAGTAGGAGTAATTGAAGAAATGAAAATTTGAACCTAGGGCAGAATTTTGTACACTGAGTTCAGTGTGTTTGACAGCCCATAAATTGAGCTACACAACTTCAATTGGTGCGAAACCAATTGAAAATGAAACTTAAGACATAGGGCTAGAATTTTTATGAAGAGACCCAACCCAGAAACTACCCAGAAATTGCCTAAAACTTAGCTTGAACTTGGAGACAAAATTCTAGAACCTGCAGAATTAGGCATGTGAATAGTAAACTTTGCATGGCCATAACTCACTCTAGAAAACTCTGATTTAGGTGATTCTTGAACCGATAGAAACTTATAACATTTTGTATGAAGAACTTGAAGCTTAATTATGAACTTAACCCAACCAAATTTCTGAGCAAAGTTGAGTTGATAAATCTACTAGCACATGAATAGTAACATAAACTGTAAAATTTAAATAACTATAACTCTCTCTAGAAAGCTCCGATTTAGGTAAATCTTGAACCGATGATAACTTAAAATATAGTAGAACATTTCATATGAAGAACTCATAGCCAAATTATGAACGTAAACTGATCAACTTGTTATCCAAATTTAAGTCACTAAAGCTACCATAATCAGCCCCACGTGAACAGTAAAATTCATTTGACTATAACTTTGGATACAAAACTCCAAATGAGGTAATTCAAAAAGCAAAATAAGATAAGACCTAGAGGGACAATTTTCATGAGGAACACCTTATCAAATTATGATTGAAACTAGGTAAAAATTGGGTTCAAATTTCAATATACTAAGCTACCAGAAAACCAAAATTTTCTAAATTTTGCAAAGCTAACTTGGGATGCATTAGACATTCATGTAATGAGTTTTTGGCAGTAATTGAGATTAGTATTGAGATATTCTATTTGTGTATTTTCAGTAGAAAAAGAAGTGGGAACGGATAAGGAGAAGTAGGTAACAAGGAAGGAGAATTATTAAAGGTTTGTGCACAACTAACCTTTTCTTCGTTTTAAAATTGTAAATTATTTGGAATGTGTTTATTTGAATGAGTTTGCTTTGAACAAGTTTACTTTGACTGAAATATAATTTTTCTCTTGCATTTAAGAAATTTGGGTGTTGCCACCTTTATATGGATATTATGATGAATTTAAATGTGTTTATTGGTTTATAAATGTGATTGTTGAGTGGGAAATTTTTGGAAACTGTTTTGAAGCCACAGTTAGCATGATAGTCCCTTCTAGAACTCTCCAGTAGTAACAGCTACTTGGGGTTAATAATTGATATTGATTATGTCTCCCATTAATAACGGTTAGTGGGGTAAGACTACATGAGTACTCATTAGCTAGCTAGCTAGCCCTTCCCTCATTAATAACGGTTAGTGAGGTTGAGATTACTTTGTCATGGTGTACAACACAGCACTGATCGTGAAATTTTGTATCATGGCCTGAACTATGTATTGATATTGGCAATGCTAATGCTTTATGAATTGTGATTTATGAAGTGTGATTTCTCATTTGAAATATTATTCTAATAAATGGCTCTTATGAACTTAGAAATATTATGATGTTTTCATGCTTAAAAAGGATGTAATTTATTATGCCTTGACAAGTTTTACTTATTTTAAGTTTTAAAGCTATTAGTTGTGCACCACTGAGTGATATGCTTAGTGATAGCTTATTTATGCTGTCGCAGGAAAGGGAAAGGAGAAGGCTGCTAAGTGAGAGACTTAGAAGCAGCATTTTGGTTTTGATTGTGGGTATATATTGTAGGTATATCCCTGTAATTTCCTTTTGATGTATTTTGTACCTATATGTATGGATGTATGAACTCCGCCTAAGTAGTTTGTGCTTAGTCGGTCCCAAGCCCGGATAAAGGAGGAGGGTTGCGGTAGGTGACAACCAGCGTAAAAATTTCGTCACACCCTATGATATGGATTCAAATGATATAAACGTTGGGGCGTCCTCTACTAACGATGAACTACATCGGAGCCCGGGTGTAGTGAGAAATATGCAAGGGTGTAGGGCGTTCACCGAAAGCTACGCGCCATGCCGGCGCCCAGGTGTGGTGTTAAGTGAGCAATGGTTCCCACATCATGGACGAGTGTGGGTAAAGAAGTTAGTCCATAGGACAGATAGTGGAATAAATAGTAGAACAGAACACAAGATAGACATAGAAAACAATAGAAGATATCATCAAAGGAGACCAATTAGGAAGGAGCAGGATAGGAGGAGGATCAGGGTTGGTACTTGGAATGTTGGATCACTTACAGGAAAATTAATGGAGCTTGTGGATACCTTGGAAAGGAGAAGGGTGAATATTGCTTCCATTCAGGAGACTAAATGGGTAGGAGAGAAAAGTAAGGAAGTGGGTAATTCACGGTACAAACTGTGGTTTACCAGAAAGGAGAGAAATAAGAACGGAGTGGGCATAATCATAGACAGGACATTGAAAGACTCAGTAATAGCTGTGAAAAGAGTAGGAGATAGAATTATACTAGTAAAGCTAGTACTAGAAGGAGAAACAATAAATATAGTTAGTGCTTATGCCCCACAAATAGGACTAGATAGTGAGAGTAAACAAAGGTTTTGGGAAGATATGGATGATATAATGCAAAGCATACCGAATGAACTGACCTTTTTACATTAGTTTTAGATGAACTGATGAAACATATACAAGAGAGTATTCCTTGGTGCATGATATTTGCGGATGATATTGTTCTGATAGATGAGACACGAGAAGGAGTCAATAAAATGCTAGAACTTTGGAGAAGTACTTTAGAGTTAAAGGGTTTTAAGTTAAGTAGAACGAAGACAGAATACATGCATTGCAGGTTCAGGGAAGGCCAAACTGGTGATAGGGAAGGAGTTAGTTTGAATGGAGTGATACTGCCCCAAAGTAATCATTTTAAATATCTAGGCTCAGTCCTTCAAGTAGACGGGGGGTGTGAGGAGGATGTTAGTCATAGGATTAAAGCCGGATGGTTGAAGTGGAGACGTGCCACGGGAGTTTTATGTGATCGTAAGATTCCCAATAAATTAAAAGGAAAATTTTACCGTACAGCCATACGACCGGCTATGTTATATGGTAGTGAGTGTTGGGCACTGAAAGAGTCATATGCATCTAAGATAAGAGTTGCAGAGATGAGAATGTTAAGGTGGATGAGTGGCCATACTAGATTAGATAAAGTCCGTAATGAGAGTATTAGAGAAACGGTAGGAGTTGTGCCAATTGAAGATAAGTTGAGAGAAGGGAGATTAAGGTGGTTTGGTCATGTGAAGCGTAGACATACGAAGGCTCCAATTAGACAAGTAGAGCACATTAGGTTAGAGGATAGAAAGAAAAAAAGGGGTAGACCTAAATTGACTTGGAGGAGAGTAGTACAACATGACCTAGAAGCATTACACATTTCTGAGGATTTAACCCAAAATCGTTCAGAGTGGAGAAAGCGAATGCATATAGCCGACCCCAAATTTTTGGGATAAAGGCTTAGTTGAGTTGAGTATGTATGGATGTACGGACATTGAGTAGTTTGTATTTAAAAGCATTGCATTGCTATCACATTTTGAGTTTGTAACTATTTTATATTTTACTTTTAGACTTATGAAAATGTAACTTTTGCAATATTTAGTTTATCATTATTGCCAATGAATGTTTACATGAAATTTTAACTATTCTCATGTATTTTTCCGCAAAAGAATTGATAAGATAAAAAGCTATGATTTGTTTTAAAATCCTTTGTAGCATAACTAATGGGTTATCTGTAGGTGGAGTTCGGTAATTCATTAGGTATGCTATGGGAACATGTCATGCCTTACCAGAGATAAGGTGTGACATGTTTTAGTGGTATTAGAGCTTTGGTTTTCATACAAGTTTTGAAATTACAAAGTTGAAAAAAAAAATTTTTTTTGATAAGTACAACTGCTCAATTGTCATTAGTTGATACATATAGTGCATTACATCATAATTATGGACTAATTGAGGAAAATCTCCTCATGTTGGTTGTCTAGGAAGTATAATTCTTTGTGTTTCGGTATGGAAGAGGGGGATCACATGGTAGAACAATCCGTAGCAGCTGAGGTACAGGGGGAGGCCCTAGCTCCTCAGAATGCCAGTAGGTCAGCTGTAACCGTCCCGCCTATGCAGTTTCCTGCTCAGTTCGCTCAACAGATTGCTACACTATTTCAGCAAATGGCTGGCAATATTCCAGTCCAAGCTCCTATGCAAGCACCTCCAGTGCAACCACCACCTCCAGCAAGAGGCAAGATAGTATGAAAAGTTAATAAAGTATGGGGCGATAGAGTTCAAGGGTACAATGGATCCATTGGAATCAGAACAATGGCTTGAGAGAATGGAGAGAGTATTTAAGAAATTACACTGCACAGATGATCTGAAGTTTGAATACTGCATTTCTTTATTGCAATGGGACACTTATGAATGGTGGAAGACCATTCCCCACAGCCTGGTAGAGCTTCCAGTTCTGACTTGGGAAGATCTTCTGAGGGAGTTTAGACAGAAGTATGTTCCGGACACGTATGTGGCTATGAAGCTACAAGAGTTCCTGAGTCTGAAGCAGGGTGATAGGACTATGGCAGAGTATGAAATGGAGTTCTCTCGCCTGAGTCACTATGCTAGGAGTTTACTCACCACTAGCAGAGACAGATGCAAGCGCTTTAAAACTGGATTGAGGCCTATCTTACGAATGCAAGTAGTTGGGTTCCGACATGAGAACTTCTCAGAGCTGATATCCCAAGCCCTGGAATTAGAGAGGATTGAGTTAGAAAGGGGCTGTTAAAAAGGGAACAGAAGAAAAAGAGAAAAGTGGGAAGACTTCAGGTCAGAGTTCAAGTAGCAATCTGAGTAAGAGATAGAGCTTTGGGGGACCAAGTAAGAGAGGATCTAATAGGGGAAGATTCTCAAGGCAGAGGCCACCTAGATTCGGACAGTAGACATCTTGTAGGAGCAGAAGCACGAAAAACATAAGTTTAGATCATTAAATTCAAAAATTTTTTATCTAAGGTCACATGCATAATGCAAGATTCATTTTTTATCTATTTGATTTCAATGAAAAACAGCATATTAAAACTCTTTTAATATGTTTTTGGATCTACATTTGCCATTTAAGATTTTAGAATTATCAGATTAATTCATTAGAATCCTAGATTAGATCAAGAATAAGTGCACTAATCTTTTGATGCACTATAGTGTGTTTGGCCCCTTTGGGATGCGCCTAGGACACCAGATGTTGTCCCTCTAGCTTGTCCACACCAAGATCACCACTGGCAACCCTTGAATAGCTTCTCAAGCCTTTCTAATCAATTAGAAATTCAAGTGTTTCCTTTTAAGAGATTACAGATGTATACATAACACTAGAAACGATTTCTAGTATTTTTAATTAAAGAGATTATTAGCAAATCTCTTTCAATTGATGAGAGATGAAGAAGAAGAGAGGGAGAGGCAACCAAGGGTGGCAGCACCTTTGTAAGAATAAGCATATTGTATTTTTCTTTTTCATCCTTTCCCTTATATAGCGAGGTCACCACTTAAAACCTTTGCCACATATCACCTTCTGATTGGCTCTAGGTTTAATTGACCCAATCACATTGTGCCAAGTGTCAAACCTATATTCAATCTTGACTTTGATCATCTTACATGATTAAAAGACATATGGCAAGTTTATGTGTAGTGCCATCTGTCACCATCTCATGGTGCTACATGTCACCCTATGAAATGACCAAAATACCCCCGTGTCTTAATTTTGAGTTCTCAACCTAAAATAATTATTTCTCTTCTTCTAATCAATTTATATCAAATATAAATAAATTAATTAATCTCTATTAATTAATTTTTCATTAATTAAATTTATATTTAAATATTTTAAATATAATTTTAACTTATACTATACATCCAATAACCTAGATTTGATTTCAAGTAATGCAAGGGACTTTGCAATCTAATTGCAAACCAAACCTATTTAATTAATCAATTAAGCTCTTCAATTAATTAATTAAATCATATTTAATTTGGTGATACTTGTGTATGTGTCTAACTTACTAGACTTATCACTAATTGAAAATGGGACATGATATCAACTCTTAATATCATCAGAACTCTTTCTTACCATAAATGATTTCTCTAAATCATTTTATGCACCTCATAAACCATGGTTAACACCTAGCATAGCATACTATAGCTACCCAATTAGTAATAAGGTTTACCTTAAATGAACCTATTGTCACACCCTACCCCTCTGTAAGGCATAACATGATCCCGTAGTATATCTAATGAATTACCAACTCCGTCTACTGATAACCCATTAAATACACTACAAGGGATTTTAAAAACTTTTCTTACTTCTTTTACAGTGGTGAGCACTATTTACAGGTGTTAAAAACCTTTTTAAACTGAAGTGATAGAACTAACACATTTGAATTATTTGGAATTTATGTAAAAATTTTGGCAGAGTGCCATCTGTATTTTGGATAAAACAGTTCTTCAGAAAACCTGTAAAAAGCACTTCAATATTTATCCAAATCTCAACTCCAACATATTTCTCAACTCAAATCCACAGTGATTTTCAAAGACTGAGATAAAAGAAATATAATATAATTTTTACAAGCCAAAATAACTCATAATTATTTTACAACTTCAATGTACAATTTTAATTTACAACTGCTCAAAACCAAAAACAATATATACATACAGTGGTCATATATTACAGTACAAAATGCAAAATGTTGGTATATTTATTATACCTGGTAATCTCTCACTGGAGGTACTAGCAGCCTAGTCTGCTGCCCTGTCTGTCTGTCTACCTGCGACAGCAATAAAAAGCTATAGCTGAGACAATGTCTCAGTGGTGCACAACATTAACCAAATACATCTTTAAATAATAATTCATAAATCATACAAATAGTGGATACCTAAAACCATAGTTAATTTCAAGATAGTAATTGTCAACAAGAATTTAAACTCCATTTCTCAATATCACAATAAATTTCAATAAGTCAGATCATGGTTGAATTCAAAAAAAAGTATATGTCAATAAGAGTTTAAATTCATTTCACAATCTCACAATACATATCAATAAATCACACACAGCTTAATCATGTTCCAAAGTTCAATTCGTCCCAAAAGCCGATGGCTAATGAGGTATTCAATTCGTCCCAAAAGTCGATGACTAATGAGGAATAATATAGCTAGCTAGCAAAAATATGAGTACTCATCCAATTCGTCCTCAATAGGCACACACCTCAACACTTCAGCCAGAGAGGGAATTCAATTCGTCCCACTAGACAAGCTAGCGAGGAATACAATCAATATACATGATAGCTGTGGTTTCAAACCATTTACAGTGTTTTTCAATCAATAAGTATCCATCAAATATTATTCAAACAATTTTTCACAGTTTCACAATTTAAAACAATAATATACAAATAGTCAAAATTTATTTCAATTGAAAATAATTCAAAAGAAATAGCTGTTGTGCACAAACCTCTGATAATTGTCTCCTGGTCTGGACTCAGTGTTTCCTTCCCTTTCCCTGAGTCTTTACTAACTGAGAAACACAATTTGAAGTCTTTCAGTACTAAATTAAACTGTCTCTATCGATAATGCTTGATAAGTAATTCACTGAAAGCTATTATTTGCTTAATCAGCTAATATATCAATCCTCGATGCGTTCTAGGTAAATTAGGTTTTTAACATTACTAATATGTCACATTCGATAGTATTTTAGGGTTAGTACATGTTACCAATTTCATTTCCTTATTTAGTGCATTTTATTGCAACTTGCTGGATTCCGGGATACTAGTTTGACCTAGCCGGACGACCTAGTTCCCTCGGTTTTCGGGTTTCGGTCAAAACTAAAAACTTGTAGATCTATGTCTTATGGAAAGCGGGGCAAAATTTTAGGTCATTCTGAGTTATGTAGACCAAGTTATGGTCTTTTTACTATTGCTGGTCAAATGGCATCAAATTAGGTCATTTTAGGTCAAATTTGGTCAACTTTGGTTCGGCCAGTTTTTGGACCCGAACTTGTGCAAGCTGTTTGACTTTCTTATGGTCATTTTTGGGCTTTGGTGTCTTCACAAGACTTGTAGATATGGGTCTTAACTATTCATGGTAAAAATTTCAGGTCAATTGGACCTGTTTTGAGTGAGTTATGGCCTAAAAACTAACTGCTGCCCAAATGGTCAGTTTTCAGGCCTCACTTGCACTTAATCCGGATTTGGTCATTTTTCAAGCTACCTTGCAAGCAGAATTTTGGTATGTTTCCTTCATGAAAGTTGGCACATTTTGTGCCTAGTTTCACCTCCAATTGGTCTCATACCAATTGGAGTTACTTATTTAAAGTTATAGGCTGAAATGTATACTGTCCTTAATTACATTGCTTATACATTTATCCATTACACATTTACCTTGCTACAAGTCCACTTCTCTTACCAATTCTGTTTTGGTACATTACCAAAACCATTTACTACTTCACCTTAAAGTTACTTTGGGCAGAATACAAACATCCTTAATACACCAAATGAAACTCTAATTCACAAAGTCCAAATACAACCATAAATACACATAAAACTCCTACTTGTTACATACAATTTCCACAACCAATTTACATACATATTCATCAACCCTCAATATCACAATTCATCCAACATCTTCATGAATTCAAACATTCATTAAGGAGTCCCAAGGCTGCCGAAAGCTTCACAATGCCAAAGTTTCCCACAATTCGTCAACTTCCATTTCAAGTGCACAATCACCATATACATGTGGAATAACTTACTAGGACATTAAATCACTCTACTCAACATAAATTCTCATCAAATATATGTATGAATATTTCAGTAACATACAACCCCATGGCTGTCCAAACTGGATATATCAATAACTCCTCAAACTTGAAAATTTTCTTCACAAATCAAACACCCATAACATGTATACAAAGTTTAACAAAGTAATATTCAAAAATACAAACTTACCTATGGTTGGGACTTGCTAAACCTTCACTAAACTTCTTGATTTTGGTATCAAACTCTTCCTTATGATGTGGATATAAAACTTAATGAAGCCACTTAGTTGATTGGAGGTGAAATGAGGAGGTTAATGGAGCTTCATGCAAAACGGCAATGGAGGTTCTTCACCTTTCCATTTCAGCATGGATGAAGGACTTGGAGAAGAATGAAATTGCAGATTGTTTAATGAACTTACACCTGCCCATTTTGTTCTTAATTTATTCTATAGTGGTCCACTTACTCAAATTAAATCATATAATAAGTTTAACTTTCATTTATCCCACATTAAACCCATAATTTTTGCTATTTATTTGAGGTACCACCAATTTAATTTTTCATTATATTTTTCAAGTGTAATATTATTTATTTTTAATGGACATTTAGGTCAAAAGACAATTCGGGATGTCAAATGACCATAATGCCCCTGTTCGGGTTACATTCCCGATTTTTCGGTAACATTGAGTTTTGTCCGTTTTTCGATTTCTCACTTTTCTTTGTACTAATTAATTAATTTTTCTTTGATATTTCTAATGATATTTATACTACAATAGGGGTCTCTTTAAGTCCTAAAAATATTTTCCAGGGTTCCCCGCAGTCCAGGGCTAGTCAACGGTCCACGCCGTGACTTCCCGGTGCGGTCACCCATCGCTAGGGTTCTCGGCTCGCTTAACTTGGTTATATTTCTTTGCTATTATTTTTCCTTTTTTTTCTTGTATTTTCTTTTCTTGTATTTCATTACTTTATGTCTCTTCCCTCATATCAAAGTGTAGTTCTAGGCATCCTAGCTGTCCGGACAACACTGGTCACCGGAACAGTAGAACGCACTACCGAACATAGGGGTGTTACACCTATAATCATATGTTACCATGCACTAGAATCTCTTTGTTACAAAATCCCAATTCAAGCTGGAGTCATGGTTTTTGCCAAACCCCATTTGCTATGAATATTAGGTTCTCTTTTAATTCCAGTTCTTGATTTAAAAGATTTTCTCATCAGAAACTCTTTTCTGATTAAATCTATCTGTCCTAGCTAGGAACTTGAAACATCAAGAACAATTAAATGAAAATAGGATTTTATCTCTATTTACTTAGGGTAACAGATTCCATCTTGATCAATACCTACCTCCATATATAACTAGTAGGAGCCAACACATGCCCATATACACAAACACAGTACAAGTATGAAAGCAGTATCAAACTCAAACACCTATATACAAGATAACTATGCTATCTTAGGTGTAAAGATTATATGCATTGATATGATTTATGATAATACATTGACAAGAGTAAACTCCATGTGCTTGTTATAAATGTCACTGGTTCGGCCTACTTATCATGCATAAGTGCCTATCATGCTTGTTATATGGCATGAGATTCACCATTCTATCTTATTTACATCTTATGTAAATAACTTGGGAACAAACATGATTATAATCTTTTTGGATAAGTCATGTTCTTATTGTGAAGTATCCTCGATTGTGAACCAATTTATGATACTTTGTGCTATAAATACTGTCACTCATATACTTAACAACTTAAGAATAGAATTTCTAACAAATTATCAATGGACCTTTTCTATTACACATAAATATATTATATAAACGAAAAAGTGAAAATGCCTTTTATTAATAAAATATGTACAAGATACATACTAAATGATATGCTCTAGGGCATACTACTAACAATCTCCCACTAGTACTAGAGCCATTCATGACAATATCTTAGATCTATCTTATCAAGATGTCGATCTAGTTGAGTTTGTGGCATAGGCTTAGAGAATGGATCAGCTAGATTTTCAGCTGATGCTATTTTCTACATGGCTACATCGCCTCACCCAACTATTTCTCTGATAATGTGGTAGCATCTTTCTATGTGTTTAGATTTTTGGTGAGACTGTGGTTCCTTAGCCTGTATAACTGCTCCATTGTTGTCACAGTGAAGTGGAACTACTAACTCAATGGAAGGAACTACTGCAAGTTCTATCACGAACTTCTTTATCCAAATAGCTTCCTTTGCAGCATCTGATGCAGCAATATACTCAGCCTCGGTAGTGGAATCTACAGTCATACTCTATTTGGAACTCTTCCAACTGACTGCACCTCCATTACAAATGAACACATATCCAGAGGTAGACTTTTTATCATCGATATTTGATTAGAAATCAGAATCAGTATAACCATCCAATTGCAAGTCACCACCTCCATATATCAAGAATAAATCATTAGTTCTTCTTAAGTACTTAAGGATATTCTTGATAGCTATCCAGTGTTCCAAACCTGGACTGGATTGAAACCTGCTAGTCAAACTAACAACATATACGATATTCGGCCTAGTACACAACATTGCATGCATCAAACTTCCAATAGCCGAAGCATCTGGAGTCCTGGCCATTTTATCTCTTTCTTCAGGTATCTTTGGAGATATCTCTTTAGAAAGGTGGATACCATGTCTCACTATTAATAATCCTCTCTTGGAATTGAAGGAGCAGAAGCATGAAAAACACAAGTTTAGATCATTGAAATTCAAAATTTTTCTTCTAGGGTCACATACATCATGTAAGATATATTTTTATCTCTTTGATTTTAATAATAAACAACATATTAAAAATATTTTAATATATTTTTGGATCTACATTTTCCATTTAAGATTTTAGAATTAACAAATTAATCCATTAGAACCCTAGATTAGATCAAGAACAAGTGCACTAACCTTTTGATGCAATGCAGTGTGTTTGGCACCTTTGGGATGCGTCTTTAGGGCACTAAATGTTGTCCCTCTAGCTTGTCCACAGTAAGATCACCTATGGTAGCCCTTGAACGTATTCTAAAGCTTTTTCTATGAATTAGAAAATCAAGTTTTGTCTTTTGATAGATTACAGATGTAAACAGGACACTAGAAAAAATTTATAGTATTTTTAATTCAAGAGATTGTTTGCTAATCTCTTTGAATTGATGAGAGATGAAGAAGAAGAGGCGAGAGGGCAGCTAAGGGTAGCGGCATAAAGAGAGAATGGTAGCTTGTGTATTTTGTTCTTTCATCCTTACACTTATATAGCTAGGTCACCACCTAAAACCCTTACTACATGTCACTTTCTGATTGGCTCTAGGTTTTAATTTACCCAATAACATTGTGCCAAGTGTCAAACCAATATTTAATCTTGACTTTAATCATCGTACATGATTAAAAGACATTTGGTAAGCTTATGTGTAGTGCCATGTGTCACCATCTCATGGTGCCACATGTCACCCTGTGAAATGACCAAAATACCCCTTTGTCTTAATTTTGAGTTCTCAATCCAAAATAATTATTTCTCTTCTTCTAATCAATTTATATCAAATATAAGTTAATTAATTAATTTCTATTAATTAATTTCATATTTAAACACTTTAAATATAAATTTAACTTATACTATACATCCAATAACCTAGATTTGGTTTCAAGCCATGCTAGGGAATTTGCAAACTAATTGTAAACCAAACATATTTAATTAATCAATTAAACTCTTTAATTAATTAATTAAATCATATTTAGTTTGATGATTACTTGTGTATGTGTGTGACTTACTAGGCTCATCACTAATTGGCAATGAGACATAATATCAACTCTTAATATCATCAGAACTCTTTCATACCATAAATGATTTCTCTAAATCATTTTTTGCACCTCATAGACCATGGTTAATACCTAGCATAGCATGCCATGGCCACCCAATTAGTAATAAGGTTTACCTTAAATGAACTTATAATCATATGTTACCATGCACGAGAATCTCTCTGTTACAAAATCCCACCTCAAGCTGGAGTCATGGTTTATGTCAAACCCCATATGCTATAAATATTATGTTCTCTTTTAATTCCAGTTCTTAATTAAAAGATTATTATGTTCTCTTTTAATTCCAGTTCTTGATTAAAAGATTTTCTCATAATCAGAAACTCTTTTCTGATTAAATCTATCTGTCCTGGCCAGGAACTTGAAACATCAAGAACAATTAAATGAACATAGGATTTTATCCCTATTTACTTAGAGGAGCAGATTCCATCTTGATCAACACCTACCTTCATATATAACTAGTAGGAGCCAACACATGCCCATATACCCATACACAGTACAAGTATGAAAGCAGTATCAAACTCAAACCACCTATATATAAGATAACTGTGCTATCTCAGGTCTAAAGATTATATGCACTGATATGATTTATGACAATACATTGACAAGAGTAAACTCTATGTACTTGTCATAAGTGTCACTGGGTCGACCTACATATCATGTATAAGTGCCTATCATGTTTGTCATATGGCATGAGACTCACCATTCCATCTTATTTACATCTCATATAAATAACTTGGGAACAAATATGATTACAATCTATCTGGATAAGTCATGTACTTATTGTGAAGTATCCTCGTTTGTGAACCTATTTATGATACCTTGAGCTAGAAATACTGTCACTCATATTCTTAACAACTTAAGAATAGAATTTCTAACAAAATATCAATGGACCTTTTCCATTAAACATAAATATATTATGTAAATGGAAAAGGGAAAATGCCTTTTATTAGTAAAAATGTGTACAAGATACATACTAAATGATATGCTTTAGGGCATGCTACTAACAATCTCCCACTAGCACTAGAGATCATTACAATATCTTAGACCCATCTTCTCAAGATGTCTATCTAGCTGAGTTTGTGACATAGGCTTAGGGAATGGATCAGCTGGATTTTCAGTTGATGCTATTTTCTACGTGGCTACATCTCCTCGTCCAACTAATTCTCTGATAATGTGGTAGCGCCTTTCTATGTGTTTGAATTTTTAGTGAGATTGGGGTTCCTTAGCCTGTATGACTGCTCCATTGTTGTCACATTGAAGTGGAACTGCTGACTCAATGGAAGGAACTACTGCAAGTTCTCTCACGAACATCTTTATCCAAACAGCTTCCTTTGCATCATCTGATGCAGCAATATACTTAGCCTCGGTAGTGGAATCTGTAGTCGTACTCTGTTTGGTACTCTTCCAACTGACTGCACCTCTATTACAAATGAACACATACCTCGAGGTAGACTCTCTATCATCGATATCTGATTGAAAATCAGAATTAGTATAACCATCCAATTGCAAGTCTCCTCCACCATAAATCAAGAATAAATCCTTAGTTCTTTTCAAGTACTTAAGGATATTCTTGACAGCTATCCAGCGTTCCAAACCTGGATTAGATTGATATCTGCTAGTCAAACTAATAGCATATGTGATATCCGACCTAGTACACAACATTGCATACATCAAACTTCCAATAGCCGAAGCATATGGAATCCTAGTCATTTTATCTCTTTCTTTAGGTGTCTTTGGAGACATCTCTTTAGAAAGGTGGATACCATGTCTCACTAGTAACAATCCTCTCTTGGAATCAAGCATGTTAAGCCTCTTTAACACCTTTTCCAAGTATAGACTTTAGGATAAACCAATTATTCTTTTTGCTCTATCTCTATAGATGTGAATCCCAAGAATATAGGTTGCCTCCCCTAAGTCTTTCATGGAGAATGTATTTGACAACCATACCTTTACAGTTGTTATCGCAAGGGTTTTTGCAATCGCCTGGACGAGTTCTCAACGAAGTGGGAAAAGTGAGGAGTCGCCACTTTAATTTTGAGGGAAATTATAGAAAACTATTTGTGAAATGTAAATTAACAAGAAACCACTTCGAAAATAGAGATTCTAGGTTCGGGGTCCGCATACGGGTGGGGAAGGTATTAGGCACCCCACAAATGAGGGTAAGCAGATTTAACATTGTGCTCTTCATAACTTAAAATTGGTAATTAGTGGGGTTGGAGTGACGATGTTAATCCTTCATATGGATGAAAGGAATATTTGATATTTCACTATTCAAAGCTTGTAACACCCTCCCTGTAGCAACTCTGTACATTCTATTGTTTCGGAGACCAGTGTCGGTTCGGACAGTTAGAATAGATAGTCCGAAAAAATATTTAAACTAAAGTGATGAACTATAATTAACTCAAATATTAACAAGAAAAATTTATGAAAAATTTTAGAAATAAAATACAACCGAGTTAAATGAGCCGGTGCCCTAGCGATGGGTAACCCAGTGGGAAGTTGCGGTTCTCGCAACTAGGAGCCCTAGACCAAGGAAAAAATTCATAAATTAATTTTTGAGACTCCAGAGAAGGGTCATTGAGGTTCTTATGGCATTACAATGCCAAGAAAATGCTTAGAAAAATTTTTCAATCAGTATAGACAATTTTAGTCTGTTAAGCCAAACAGAGGGCATTTTGGTCATTTCGCCTTCAGAGGTGATTTTTGGCCGACTTGTCTAGTTAAGTAAATAATTATCATGACACAAAATGTGAATAAATATTGCTAAAAATTAAATTGCAAATGAGTAGAAAAGAAAAGAAAAGAAAAGAAAAGAAAGTAAATAGGATTTATTGCATATGCATGATGCAATTAAGAAAGGCCCAACCAATCAAAATGCAACAAGCTCTATTAAATCAATTAAAATAGATAAAACTTAAGGAAAACAAATCAGATTTCTTCTCCTCCTTCAGCTGGCTGAACTGTTAGTAGTATGCCTAGAGTATATCATTTAGTATGTATCTTGTACATCTATTATTAATAAAAGGCATTTTCACTTTTTCGTTTACATAATATATTTATGTGTAATAGAAAAGGTCCATTGATATTTTGTTAGAAATATTATTCTTAAGTTGTTAAGAATATGGGTGACAATATTTCTAGCACAAAGTATCATAAATAGGTTCACAATCGAGGATACTTCATAATAAGGACATAACTTATCCAGAAAGATTGTAATCATGTTTGTTCCCAAGTTATTTATATGAGATGCAAATAAGATGGAATGGTGAGTCTCATGCCATATAACAAACATGATAGGCACTTATACATGATAAGTAGGTCGAACCAGTGACACTTATGACAAGCACATGGAGTTTACTCTTATCAATGTATTATCATAAATCATATCAGTGCATATAATCTTTAGACCTAAGATAGTACAGTTATCTTGTATATAGGTGGTTTGAGTTTGATACAACTTTCATACTTGTACTATGTATGGGTATATGGGCATGTGTTGGCTCATACTAGTTATATATGGAGGAAGGTGCTGATCAAGATGGAATCTGTTCCTCTAAGTAAATAGGGATAAAATCCTATGTTTATTTAATTGTTCTTAATGTTTCAAGTTCCTGGCCAGGACAGATAGATTCAATCAGAAAAGAGTTTATGATGAGAAAATCTTTTTAATCAAGAACTGGAATTAAAAGAGAACATAATATTTATAGCAAATGGAGTTTGACATAAACCATGACTCCAGCTCGAGTTGGGATTTTATAACAGAGAGATTCTAGTGCATGATAACATATGATTATAGGTTCATTTAAGGTAAACCTTATTACTGATTGGGTGGCCATGGCATGCTATGCTAGGTGTTAACCATGGTCTATGAGGTGCATAGAATGATTTAGAGAAATCATTTATTGTAAGAAAGAGTTTTGATGATATTAAGTGTTGATATCATGTCTCATTGCCAATTAGTGATGAGCCTAGTAAGTCACACACATACATAAGTAATCAATTAATTAAATATGATTTAATTAATTAATTAAACATTTTAATTGATTAATTAAATAGGTTTGGTTTTCAATTAAACGCAAAGTCCCTAGCATGACTTGAAACCAAATCTAGGTTATTGGATGTACAGTATAAGTTAAATTTATATTTAAAGTGTTTAAATATGAATTTAATTAATGAGAAATTAATTAATAAAGATTAATTAATTGATTTATATTTGATATAAATTGATTAGAAGAAGAGAAATAATTATTTTAGGTTGAGAACTCAAAATTAAGACACAGAGGCATTTTGTTCATTTCACGGGGTGACAAGTGGCACCATGAGATGGTGACACATAGCATTACACATAAGCTTGGCAAATGTCTTTTAATCATGTAAGATGATTAAAATTAAGATTAAATATAGGTTTGACACTTGGCACAATGTGATTGGGTCAATTAAACCTAGAACCAATCAGAGGGTGACATGTGGCAAGGGTTTTATGTGTTGACCTAGCGCTATAAGTGTTGTTATGAAAAGAAAACAATACAACCAGCTGCTGCTCTCATTTGTGCTGCCACCTTGAAGCTCTCCCTTCTCTTCATCTTCTTCTCTCATCAATTTCAAGAGATTAGCAAACAATCTCTTGAGTTAAAAATACTAGAAATTGTTTTTAGTGTTTTGTTTACATCTTTAATCTCTTAAAAGGCAGAACTTAATTGTCTAAATAATAGAAAAAGCTTTAGAAGCTGTTCAATGGCTGCCATAGGTGTTCTTGGTGTGGACAAGCTAGAGGGACAACATCTAGTGTCCTAAAGACGCATATCAAAGGCACAAAAACACTATAGTGCATCAAAAGGTTAGTGTATTTGTTCTTGATTTAATCTAAGATTTTAAAATTAATCTGATTAATTCTAAAATTTTAAATGGAAAATACAAATCTAAAAACATATTAAAAGTGTTTTAATATGTTGTTTGTCATTGAAATCAAATAGATAAAAATAAATCTTGCATGATGCATGTGACCCTAGCTGAAATTTTTTGAATTTAATGGTATAAACTTATATTTTTCATGCTTCCGCTCCTTCAATTGGTATCAGAGCCACTATATTTGCCATTTAGATTGTTGTTTATATGATTTAATTGTGTGTTTGATCATGAGATGATTTATCCATTGCTGGTTGCAATGGATGTGTGGCGGCATGCTTGAAGAACACCAACATGGTGCGCATGGTTTGGCTTCATGGTGGTGCAAAGGTTTGGCTTTTTAATTCTGCAATTGTTGTATGATCTAAGGCCTATCCTATGACTAATTAAAGTGTTTAATTTTTAGTTTTAATCACACAATTAAATTTTGATTCAAATCAGAATTTTAAAAATTGTTTGAATGTGATTCAAATTTGAATTTTAAAAGTTGTTTGAATGTGATTCAAATATGAATTTTTAAAGTTGTTTGAATCATATTCAAATCTGAATTTTTAAAGTTGTTTGAATAATATTCAGATCTAAATTTTTTAAAAATTGTTTGAATGTGATTCAAATCTGATTTTTTAAAAATTGTTTGAATGTGATTCAAATATGAATTTTTAAGGTTGTTTGAATGTGATTCAAATCTGAATTTTTAAATTTGTTTGAATGAGATTCAAATTTGAATTTTTAAATTTATTTGAATCATATTCAAATTTGGATTTTTAAGTTGAATATGAGATATTCAATTTAATGTAAGTATGTATGTTTTATTTAATTGTTAAATAGTGATATGCATGATGGATGATCATGGACTATAAAAGACCAATGTGATTTGATTTATTTCTTTTATGTTTCTTTGGGATTGTAAATTAATTAATTTATTTTAATTTATTTTAGGCATGTATTATTAAGGTTGTAATAATTTTTGGATTATAATTTCATTTATTTAGTTCTTGTAAATTCGCCTTGGTTTGTCAAGGATTACTATGTAATTGGATTGCAGGAAGTTCAAGGAGGTCAAGAGCATTGGTGGGACCAGTGGGAGGAATTCAAGATTAAGTGTTGATTATGTACTCCTTAAGCAACTCTTGTAAAATGAATGAATGAATGAAATGCACCTAGGAATGCCCTGATTTAATTCTTGGTGGCTCAGAATTGAATCCCTTAGAAAGTCCATGATCATACCATATTTATTTATTGTCCATGAATGTATGAGATGTATGTGAATGTATGCAGTATATGATATATGCAAGCTAAATGGATAATGTGCAAAGTGAGACCTTAATAATAATTAGGATGACCATAAAATCTTTCAAACAAATGATTAAGTTGGATATGCTATAATTAAAGTAATTATAACATGGGCCCTCCATTGGGGCAGTTATTTTAAGAAATTTTAAATAGTTGCATGAGATGCAATTAATTTAAGAGATTTTCTTAAGAATAATTGTTAAGCATGAGATGTTGTAAATATGTAAATGGTTTGGTGGCCAATATTGGATGTACCTAAGGATATTAAAATTATTTGCATAATTAGTGGCTCAATGGGATCAACTTAACTAATGCAAGATAAGTCAATAATGGATGTAATTGAGATTTTGAGCATTAGGTGCTAGGTAAAGGATTGAACCTCATATGAGATGTGATGGGCAAGGAGTTGCTCACTTATAGTTTATTGTAATTCCAATAATGGAAATACCTGAGGATGATCAATAGAATTATAAGAATTCAATCACCCATTAGAAATCCATCCAACTAGGATTTCCGTTTTCTACTTTGGAAGTGTAGGATTTGCTAAGTTAGTGGGAGGACCAATTTGATTAAAAGACCATAATCATTTTGGTTAATTACATGATACATTTACTAATTAATCTGGTTATTTTCTGCGGTTAATTTTCTGATAATAATGAGCACAGAACAACCACCACCATCCAATATCCTTGCAAGCATACTTGATCGCAATAGGTTGACAGGACCTAATATGTCTGATTGGCTAAGAAGTTTGAAACTTATCCTGAACCTTGAACATATAGGATATGTTCTAAACTCAAATGTTCCTAGTCCTTTACCTCTAGAGGCCATCTAAGAGGAACATGAAACTTTGGACAAGTGGAAGGAGCATTATATGAGAGCTAAGTGTTACATGCTTGCTTCCATGTGTAATGAGTTACAGAAGCAGCATGAGAACATGCAGAGTGCGAGTAAGATCCTCCTTCACCTACAAGAGTTGCATGGTGAGCACAGCAGGAATGCTAGGTATGAGATATCTAGGCAGTTGTTCCACATGAGGATGTCTGAGGAACAGAATGTTGGGGATCATGTACACAAGATGATTCGACTAATTGAGCAGCTGGAACATCTTGACTTTAACATGGATTTCCAACTGTAGATGGATTTGATCCTTCAATCCCTTCTTGAGTCTTTTGGGAATTTTGTGACAATTTTCCATATGACTAAACAGGAATGCACCTTGGCTGGTTTACTCAACATTTTGGTTATTGCCCAAAAGAATATGCTGGGCAATAAAGGAAAAGAGGTAGCTTTGATTACTTCTTCTTTTGTTGGAAAGTCCAACAAGAAGAAGGGCAATAAGAAAAAGAAACCTCAGATTCCTAATCCTTCTAAGAAGATAAGCTAAACAGATAGGGAAGACCAAAGTTGACAAGGTCAAAAGGAAAGTGTTTCCACTGCCATAATGATGGGCACAGAAATAGGAATTGCCCAGAGTATAGCCAATAATAGAAGCTTGCACTAACTAGATATTAAACTTCAGGTTGGCAAAAGCTCAACTGTTGAAGCTTCAGCCATAGGATCTAAATCTTTATACATGTATAGACATGTTTTGTATTTAAACAAGGTTTTGCATATACCTGATACTTTTTAAGAACATCATTTCTATATAAAGTTTGACTAGAGATGGTTATGAATTTCAGTTCATAAATGATGTTTGTAATATTTATTTTGGAAATAAATATGTTGGTTTGGGTTATATGCATGATGGACTTTATTATCTAGATAATAATGTTAAATACAAATCTAATGCAAGCAATCTAAAAGAATGCAATGCCATGATGAAAATCAACTCAACTTCAAAATATATTTGGCACTTAAGGTTATGTCATGTTGCAGAAGAAAGGATTGCAAAATTGGAGAAAATGGGGATTCTATCCTCATTGGGCTCTGAGCCTACTCCAACTTGTGAATCTTGCCTTCAGGGCAAAATGACTAGATCACCCTTTGTTGGATAAGGGCTAAAAGCTAAAAATATTTTGGAGCTAATACATAGTGATGTATGTGGTCTATTTAAGGAAATGGCTAGAGGCGGTTTTCATTATTTTATTATCTTTACTGATTATAAATCAAGGTTTGGGTATTTATATTTGATGAAATACAAACATGAATCCTTTGAAAAGTTCAAAGAATTTAAATCTGAAGTAGAAAATCAAACAGGAAAAAGTATTAAAGCTCTTCGATCAGATCATGGAGGTGAATACTTGAGTACTGAATTTGATGAATACTTGAGAGAACATGGCATTGTTTCCCAGCTGACTCCTCCAGGAACACCACAACTGAATGGTGTATCTGAAAGGAGAAATCGTACCCTATTGGATATGGTACGTCATATGATGAACTATACTGATATGCCAATCTCCTTTTGGGGATTTGCATTAGAATCAACTTTGTATATTCTGAATAGGATTCCATCAAAATCAGTTTCTTCCACACCTTATGAGATATGGTATGGAAGAAAACCAAGTCTTAAGCATGTTAAGATTTGGGGTTGTCCAGCTTATATAAAAAATTGAACACTGATAAATTGGAAACCAGATCAGAAAAGGGTCGACTTGTTATACATCCAAAAGATAGTTTTGGATATTATTTTTATTTGCCTACTTCACAAAAGGTTGTGATAAGTAGAGATGCCACATTTCTTGAACAACAGTTTGTTCAAGAAGGAGGCAAGGGAAGGCAAATAGAGTTAGAATTGGAGAATTCTGACCAACCAACAGATCAGATGGATATAGATCCATCTAGTCAACCTACACCCGTTGATGAAACATCTACAGTTGTTCCTCGTAGAACAACCAGGGTATCTCACCTACCAGTGATATATGGTTTCCTTCATGAAGAAGAACAAGAGTTGTCTACTCATGAAGAAGTAGATTATGGAGATGATCCACTTACCTATGAAGAAGCTATATCAGATATGGACTCTTCAAAATGGATTGATGCTATGAAATCCGAGATTGATTCCATGTATAAGAATCAAGTTTGGGATCTTGTTGACCCACCTGAAGGTATTGTACCTATAGGGAACAAATGGGTTTTCAAGAAGAAAATTGGTTCTAATGGAAAGGTAGAGACCTATAAGGCAAGGCTAGTAGCGAAAGGGTTTCGCCAAAGGTAAGGAATCGAATATGAGGAGACTTTCTCGCCTGTTGCCATACTTAAATCAATTAGGATTCTATTAGCAATAGCTGCATACAATGATTATGAGATTTGGCAGATGGATGTCAAAACAACTTTTCTTAATGGATACATTGAAGAAAACATTTTCATGGAACAACCTAGAGGTTTCGAATCCCAAGATGGTTCCAAGGTTTGCAAGCCAAAGCGATCCATTTATGGGTTGAAGCAAGCTTCGAGGAGTTGGAACATCCATTTTGATGAAGCCATTAAACCATTTGGTTGTATCAAAAAATAAGGATGAGCCATGTGTATATAAGAAGGTTAGTGATAGTGCTATCACTTTCCTTGTCTTATATGTGGATGACATACTGTTGATGGGTAATGACACAGGTATGTTGACAACTGTAAAGGTATGGTTGTCAAATACATTCTCCATGAAAGACTCAGGGGAGGCAACCTATATTCTTGGGATTCGCATCTATAGAGATAGAGCGAAAAGAATAATTGGTTTATCCCAAAGTCTGTACTTGGAAAAGGTGTTAAAGAGGTTTAACATGCTTGATTCCAAGAGAGGATTGTTACTAGTGAGACATGGTATCCATCTTTCTAAAGAGATGTCTCCAAAGACACCTGAAGAAAGAGATAAAATGGCCAGGATTACATATGCTTCAGCTATTGGAAGTTTAATGTATGCAATGTTGTGTACTAGGCCTGATATTGCATATGCTGTTAGTTTGACTAGCAGGTATCAATCTAATCCAGGTTTGAAACACTAGATAACTATCAAGAATATCCTTAAGTACTTGAGAAGAACTAAGGATTTATTCTTGATATATGAAGGTGGAGACTTGCAATTAGATGGTTATACTGATTCTGATTTCCAATCAGATATCGATGATAGAAAGTCTACCTCTGGATATGTGTTCATTTGTAATGGAGGTGCAGTCAGTTGGAAGAGTTCCAAACAGAGCACGCATCGCAGATTCCACTATCGAGGTCGAGTATATTCTCGCATCGATGTCGCAAGGGAAGTCGCTTTGGATAAAGAAGTTTATGACAGAACTTACAGTAGTTCCTTCCATTGAGTTAGCAGTTCCACTACACTGTGATAACAATGGGGCTATCATACAGGCTAAGGAACCCAGGTCTCACCAAAAATCCAAACACATAGAAAGGCGCTACCACATTATCAGAGAAATAGTTAGGCGAGGAGATGTAGCCATGCAGAAAATAGCATCAGCTGAAAATCCAGCTGATCCATTCACTAAGCCTATGTCACAGACTCAGCTAGACCGACATCTTGAGAAGATAGGTCTAAGATATTATAATGAATGGCTCTAGCGTTAGTGGGAGATTATTAGTAGTATGCCCTAGAGCATATCATTTAGTAAGTTTCTTGTACATCTTTTATTAATAAAAGACATTTTAACTTTTTTGTTTACATAATATATTTATGTGTAATAGAAAAGGTCCATTGATATTTTGTTAAAAATATTATTCTTAAGTTGTTAGGAATATGAGTGACAATATTTCTAACACAAAGTATCATAAATAGGTTCACAATCGAGGGTACTTCATAATGACATGACTTATCCAGAAAGATTGTAATCATGTTTATTCCCAAGTTATTTATATGAGATGTAAATAAGATGGAATGGTGAGTCTCATGCTATATAACAAACATGAGAGGCACTTATACATGATAAGTAGGTCGAATCAGTGACACTTATGACAAGCACATGGAGTTTACTCTTATCAATGTATTGTCATAAATCATATCAGTGCATATAATCTTTAGACCTGAGATAGCACAGTTATCTTGTATATAGGTGGTTTGAGTTTGATACTACTTTCATACTTGTACTATGTATAGGTATATGGGCATGTGTTGGCTCGTACTAGTTATATATGGAGGTAAGTGTTGATCAAGATGGAATCTGTTCCTCCAAGTAAATAGGGATAAAATCCTATGTTCATTTAATTGTTCTTGATGTTTCAAGTTCCTGGCCAGGACAAATAGATTTAATCAGAAAAGAGTTTCTGATGAGAAAATCTTTTTAATCAAGAACTGGAATTAAAAGAGAACATAATATTCATAGCAAATGGAGTTTGACATAAACCATGACTCCAGCTTGAGTTGGGATTTTGTAACAGAGAGATTCTAGTGCATGGTAACATATGATTATAGGTTCATTTAAGGTAAACCTTATTACTGATTAGGTGGCCATGGTATGCTATGCTAGGTGTTAACCATGGTCTATGAGGTGCATATAATGAATTAGAGAAATCATTTATGGTAAGAAAGAGTTCTCATGATATTAAGAGTTGATATCATGTCTCATTGCCAATTAATGATGAGCCTAGTAAGTCACACACATACACAAGTAATCACCTAATTAATTATGATTTAATTAATTAATTAAAGAGTTTAATTGATTAATTAAATAGGTTGGTTTGCAATTAGATTGCAAAGTCCCTAGCATGACTTGAAACCAAATCTAGGTTATTGGATGTACAGTATAAGTTAAATTTATATTTAAAGTGTTTAAATATGAATTTAATTAATGAGAAATTAATTAATAAATATTAATTAATTGATTTATATTTGATATAAATTGATTAGAAGAAGAGAAATAATTATTTTGGGTTGAGAACTCAAAATTAAGACACATGGGCATTTTAGTCATTTCACAGGATGACAAGTGGCACCATGAGATGGTGACACATGGCATTACACATAAGCTTGCCAAATATCTTTTCATCGTGTAAGATGATTAAAATTAAGATTAAATATAGATTTGACACTTGGCATAATGTGATTGGATCAATTAAACCTAGAACCAATCAGAGGGTGACATGTGGCAAGGGTTTTATGTGTTGACCTAGCTATATAAGTGTTGTTATGAAAAGAAAACAATACAACTAGTTGCTGATCTTATTTTTGCCGCCACCTTGAGGCTCTCCCTTCTCTTCATCTTCTTCTCTCATCTATTCTAAGAGATTAGCAAACAATCTCTTGAATTAAAAATACTAGAAATTTTTTCTAGTGTTCTGTTTGTTAGTAGTATGCCCTAGAGCATATCATTTAGTATGTATCTTGTACATATTTTATTAATAAAAGGCATTTCCACTTTTCCGTTTACATAATATATTTATGTGTAATAGAAAAGGTCCATTGATATTTTGTTAGAAATATTATTCTTAAGTTGTTAAGAATATGAGTGACAATATTTCTAGCACAAAGTATCATAAATAGGTTCACAATCGAGGATACTTCATAATAAGGACATGACTTATCCAGAAAGATTGTATTCATGTTTGTTCCCAAGTTATTTATATGAGATATAAATAAGATGGAATGGTGAGTCTCATGCCATATAACAAACATGATAGGCACTTATAAATGATAAGTAGGCCGAACCAGTGACACTTATGACAAGCACATGGAGTTTACTCTTGTCAATGTTTTGTCATAAATCATATCGATGCATATAATCTTTAGACACGAGATAGCACAGTTATCTTGTATATAGGTAGTTTGAGTTTGATCGCTTTCATACTTGTACTATGTATGGGTATATGGGCATGTGTTGGCTCTGCTAGTTATATATGGAGGTAGGTGTTGATCAAGATGGAATCTGTTCCTCTAAGTAAATAGAGTTAAAATCCTATGTTCATTTAATTGTTCTTGATGTTTTAAGTTCTGGCCAGACAGATAGATTTATTCAGAAAGAGTTTACGATGAGAAAAATCTTTTAATCAAGAACTGGAATTAAAAGAGAACATAA
The DNA here is from genome assembly GCF_030052815.1 of Hevea brasiliensis. NCBI lineage: Eukaryota > Viridiplantae > Streptophyta > Magnoliopsida > Malpighiales > Euphorbiaceae > Hevea > Hevea brasiliensis. The sequence continues at coordinate 44,185,949 of NC_079501.1, forward strand.
TATTCATAGCAAATGGAGTTTGACATAAACCATGACTCGGCTTGAGTTGGGATTTTATGTAGAGATTCTAGTGCATGGTAACATATGATTATAGGTTCATTTAAGGTAAACCTTATTACTAATTGGGTGGCCATGGCATGCTATGCTAGGTGTTAACCATGGTCTATGAGGTTCATAAAATGATTTAGAGAAATCATTTATGGTAAGAAAGAGTTCTGATGATATTAAGAGTTGATATCATGTCTCATTGCCAATTAGTGATGAGCCTAGTAAGTCACACACATACACAAGTTATCACCTAATTAAATATGATTTAATTAATTAATTAAAGAGTTTAAATTGATTAATTAAATAGATTTGGTTTGCAATTAAATTGCAAAGTCCCTAGCATGACTTGAAACCAAATCTAGATTATTGGATGTATAATATAAGTTAAATTTATATTTAAAGTGTTTAAATATGAATTTAATTGATGAGAAATTAATTAATAGAGATTAATTAATTAATTTATATTTGATATAAATTAATTAGAAGAAGAAAATAATTATTTTGGGTTAAGAACTCAAAATTAAGACACAGAGGCATTTTGGTCATTTCACAGTGTGACACGTGGCACCATGAGATGGTGACACATGGCATAACACATAAGCTTGCCAAATATTTTTTTAATCATGTAAGATGATTAAAATCAAGATTAAATATAGGTTTGACACTTGGCACAATGTGATTGGGTCACTTAAACCTAGAGCTAATCAAAAGGTGACATGTGGCTAGGGTTTAATGTGTTAACCTAGCTATTTAAGTGTGGTTATGAAAGAAAACATAACCAGCAGCCTCTCCTCTCAATTGTCACGCCACTTTGAGCCTCTCCAGCTATTTCTCTTCATCTCTCATCAATTCAAAGAGATTAGCCATCAATCTCTTGAATTAAGAACGCTAGAAATTGTTTCTAGTGTCATGTTTACATCTCTAATCTCTTAAAAGGCAGAACTTGAATTTCTAATTAATAGAAAAGGCTTTAGAAGCTGTTCAAGGGCTGCCATAGGTGTTCTTGGTGTGGACAAGCTAGAGGGACAACATCCGTGTCACGAAGACCAATCTCAAAGCGCGAACAGCTGCAGCACATCAAGAGGTTAGTGTAATCGTTCTTGATTTAATCTAGGGTTCTAAAATTAATCTGATTAATTTTAAAATCTTAAATGGCAAATACAGATCCAAAAACATATTAAAAGAGTTTTAATATGTTGTTTATCATTGAAATCAAATAGATAAAAATAAATCTTGCATGGTGCATGTGACCCTAGGTGAAAATTTTTGAATTCAATGGTATAATCTTGTGTTTTTCACGCTTCCATTCCTTCAATTGGTATCAGAGCCACTATATTTGCCATTTAGATTGTTGATTATATAATTTAATTGTGTGTTTGATCATGAGATCAAGAGATTCATTTCTGGTTGGATCATGAGATGTGGCGTCATACATGGTGAAGCCACCATTGGTGGCGGCAACAATGGTTCCATGGGTGGTTCAGGGTTTGGCTTTTAATTCTGCAATTGTTGTATGATCTAAGGCCTATTCTTTGACTAATTAAAGTGTTTAATTAGTTGTTTTAATCACACAATTAAATTATGATTCAAATCAGAATTTTAAAAAATGTTTGAATGTGATTCAAATCTGAATTTTAAAAGTTGTTTGAATGTGATTCAAATCTGAATTTTTAAAGTTGTTTGAATCATATTTAAATCTGATTTTTTAAAATTGATTCAATAAAATTCAGATCTGATTTTTAAAAAAATATTTGAATGTGATTCAAATCTGATTTTTTAAAAAATATTTGAATGTGATTCAAATCTGAATTTTTGAAGTTGTTTGAATGTGATTCAAATCTGAATTTTTAAATTTGTTTGAATGAGATTCAAATCTGAATTTTTAAATTTATTTGAATCATATTCAAATCTGGATTTTTAAGTTGAATATGAGATATTCAATTTAATTTAAGTATGTATGTTTTATTTAATTGTTAAATAGTGATATGCATGATGGATGATCATGGACTATAAAAGACCAATGTGATTGGATTTATTTCTTTTATGTTTCTTTGGGATTGTAAATTAATTAATTTATTTTAATTTATTTTGGGCATGTATTATTAAGTTTGTAATATTTTTTGGGTTGTAATTTCATTTATTTAAGTTCTTGTAAATTCGCCTTGGTATGCCAAGGATTACTATGTAATATTGGATTGCAAGAAGTTCAAGGAGGTCAAGAGCATTGGTGGGACCAGTGGGAGGAATTCAATAACAAGTGTTGATTATGTACTCCTTCAGCAACTCTTGTAAAATGAATGAATGAAATGCACCTAGGAATGCCCTGATTCAATTCTTTGTGGCTCAGAATTGAATCCCTTAGAAAGTCCATGATCATACCATATTTACTGCTTATCCATGTATGCATGAGATGTATGGGAATGTATGCAATTATATGATATATGCATGCTAAATGGATAATGTGCAAAGTGAGACCTTAATAGTAAATAGAATGACCATAAAATCTTCCAAACAAATGATTAAGTTGGAAATGGTATAATTAAAGTAATTATAACATAAGCCCTCCATTGGGGCAATTATTTTAAGAAATTTTAAATAGTTGCATGAGATGCAATTAATTTAAGAGATTTTCTTAAGAATAATTGTTAAGCATGAGATGTTGTAAATATGTAAATGGTTTGGTGGCCAATATTGGATGTACCTGAGGACATTAAAATTATTTGCATAATTACTGGCTCAATGGGATCAACTTAACTAATGCAAGATAAGTCAATAATGGATGTACCTGAGATTTTGAGCATTAGGGGCTAGGTAAAGGATTGAACCTCACATGAGATGTGATGGGCAAGGAGTTGCTCACTTATAGTTTATTGTAATTCCAATAATGGATGTACCTGAGGATGATCAATAGAATTATAAGAATTCAATCACCCACTAGAAATCCATCCAACTAGGATTTCCGTTTTCTACTTTGGAAGTGTAGGATTCGCTAAGTTAGTGGGAGGACCAATTTGATTAATAGACCATAATCATTTTTGGTTAATTATATGATACATTTACTAATTAATCTGGTTATTTCTGCAATTAATTTTCTGATAATAATGAGCATAGAACAACCACCACCATCCAATATCCTTGCAAGCATACTTGATCACAACAGGTTGACAGGACCTAATCTTTCTGATTGGCTAAGAAATTTGAAACTTGTCTTGAACCTTGAACATATAGGATATGTTCTAGATTCAAATGTTCCTGGTCCCTTACCTCCAGAGGCCACTTAAGAGGAACATGAAACTTTGGACAAGTGGAAGGAGCATGATATGAGAGCTAAGTGTTACATGTTTGCTTCCATGACTAATGAGTTACAGAAGCAGCATGAAAACTTGCAGAGTCCAAGTGAGATCCTCCTTCACCTACAAGAGTTGTATGGTGAGCACAGCAGGAATGCTAGGTATGAGATATCTAGACAGCTATTCCGTATGAGGATGTTTGAGGGACAGAATGTTGGGGATCATGTCCACAAGATGATTCGGCTGATTGAGCAGTTGGAACATCTTGACTTCAACATGGATTTCCAACTACAAACGGATTTGATCCTTCAGTCCCTTCCTGAGTTTTTTGGGAATTTTGTGACAAATTTCCATATGACTAAACAGGAATGCACCTTAGCTGGTTTACTCAACATGCTAGTTATTGCCCAAAATAATATGCTGGGCAATAAAGGAAAAGAGGTAGCTTTGGTTGCATCTTCTTCTGCTGGAAAGTCCAACAAGAAGAAGGGCAATAAGAAAAAGAAACTTCAGATTCCTGGTCCTTCCAAGAAAATAGCTAAACAGAAAGGGAAGACCAAAGCTGACAAAGGCAAAGGAAAGTGTTTCCATTGCCAACAGGAAAGTGTTTCCATTGCTAACAGGAAAGTGTTTCAATTGCCAGTAAGAAAGTGTTTCCATTGGCCAGAGTATAGCAATCTAAATGAATGCAATGCCATGGTGAAAACCAACTCAAGTTCAAAATATATTTGGCACTTAAGGTTATGTCATGTTGCAGAAGATAGGATTACAAAACTGGAGAAAATGGGGATTTTATCCTCATTGGGCTCTGAGCCTACTCCAACTTGTGAATCTTGCCTTCAGGGCAAAATGACTAGATCACCCTTTGTTGGACAAGGGCTAAGAGCTGAAAATATTTTGGAACTAATACACAGTGATGTATGTGGTCCATTTAAAGAAATGGCTAGAGGAGGCTTTCATTATTTTATTACCTTTACTGATGATAAATCAAGGTTTGGGTATTTGTATTTGATGAAATACAAACATGAATCCTTTGAAAAGTTCAAAGAATTTAAATCTGAAGTAGAAAATCAAACAGGAAAAAGTATTAAAGCTCTTCGATCAGATCGTGGAGGTGAATATTTGAGTACTGAATTTGATGAATACTTGAGAGAGCATGGCATTGTTTCTCAGCTGACTCCTCCGAGGCATACGGTGAATGGTGTATCTGAAAGGAGAAATCGTACCCTATTGGATATGGTACGTAGTATGATGAGCTATACTGATATGCCAATCTCCTTTTGGGGATTTGCATTAGAATCAGCTTTGTATATTCTGAATAGGATTCCATCAAAATCAGTTTCTTCCACACCTTATGAGATATGGCATGGAAGAAAACCAAGTCTTAAGCATGTTAAGATTTGGGGTTGTCCAGCTTATAACAAAAAGCTGAACACTGATAAATTGGAGACCAGATCAGAAAAAGGTCAATTTGTTGGATATCCAAAAGATAGTTTTGGATATTATTTTTATTTGCCTACTTCACAAAAGGTTGTGATAAGTAGAGATGCCACATTTCTTGAACAACAGTTTGTTCAAGAAGGAGGCAAAGGAAGGCAAATAGAGTTAGAATTGGAGAATTCTGACCAACCAACAGATCAGATGGATATAGATCCATCTAGTCAACCTATACCCATTGATGAAACATCTACAGCTGTTCCTCGTAGAACAACCAGGGTATCTCACCCACCAGTGAGATATGGTTTTCTTCATGAAGAAGAACAAGAGTTGTCTATTCATGAAGAAGTAGATCATGGAGATGATCCACTTACCTATGAATAAGCTATATCAGATATAGACTCTTCAAAATGGATTGATGCTATGAAATCCGAGATTGATTCCATGTATAAGAATCAAGTTTGGGATCTTGTTGACCCACCTGAAGGTATTGTACCTATAGGGAACAAATGGGTATTCAAGAAGAAAATTGGTTCTGATGGAAAGGTAGAGACCTATAAGGCAAGGCTAGTAGCGAAAGGGTTTCGCCAATGGCAAGGAATCGACTATGAGGAGACTTTCTCGCCTGTTGCCATGCTTAAATCAACTAGGATTTTATTAGCAATAGCTGCATACTATGATTATGAGATTTGGCAGATGGATGTCAAAACAGCTTTTCTCAATGGATACATTGAAGAAAACATTTTCATGGAACAACCTAAGGGATTTGAATCCCAAGATGGTTCCAAGGTATGCAAGCTAAAGCGATCCATTTATGGGTTGAAACAAGCTTCGAGGAGTTGGAACATCCGTTTTGATGAAGCCATTAAATCTTTTGGTTTTATCAAAAATGAGGATGGGCCATGTGTATATAAGAAGGTTAGTGACAGTGCTATCACTTTCCTTGCCTTATATGTGGATGACATACTGTTGATGGGTAATGATACAGGTATGTTGACGACTATAAAGGTATGGTTGTCAAATACATTCTCCATGAAAGACTTAGGGGAGGCAACCTATATTCTTGGGATTCGCATCTATAGAGATAGAGCGAAAAGAATAATTAGTTTATCCCAAAGTCTATACTTGGAAAAAGTGTTAAAGAGGTTTAACATGCTTGATTCCAAGAGAGGATTGTTACCAGTGAGACATGGTATCCATCTTTCTAAAGAGATGTCTCCAAAGACACCTGAAGAAAGAGATAAGATGGCCAGGATTCCATATGCTTGGCTATTGGAAGTATAATGTATGCAATGTTGTGTACTAGGCGGATATCGCATATCTTTATTAGTTTGACTAGCGGTATCAATCCAATCCAGTTTGGAACATCTGGATAATCATCAAGAATATCCTTAAGTACTTGAGAATAACTAAGGATTAATTCTTGATTTATGGAGTTGGAGAATTACAATTGGATGGTTATCACGATTCGATTTCCAATCGGATAGTGATGATAGAAAGTCTACCTCTAGATATGTGTTCATTTGTAATGGAGGTGCGATCGGTTGGAAGAGTTCCAAGCGAGCACGATTGCAGATTCCACTCTGAGGTCGAGTATATTCTCGCATCGGATCTTTGCAAGGAAGTATTTGGATAAAGAAGTTAAATGCAGAACTTACAAGAGTTCCTTCCATTGAGTCGGTAGTTTCATTACCTTTGTGACAACAATGGAGCGATCATCTGAGCTAAGGAACTAAGGTCTCACCCAAAATCCAAACACATAGAAAGGCATTACCACATTATCAAAGATATAGTTGGGCAAGGCAATATAGCCATGCAGAAAATAGCATCAGCTGAAAATCTAGCTGATCCATTCACTAAGCTTTTATCACAAGTTCAGTTAGACCGACATCTTGAGAAGATGGGTCTAAGGTATTGTAATGAATGGCTCTAGTGCTAGTGGGAGATTGTTAGTAGTATGCCCTAGAGCATATCATTTAGTATGTATCTTGTACATATTTTATTAATAAAAGGCATTTCCACTTTTCCGTTTACATAATATATTTATGTGTAATAGAAAAGGTCCATTGATATTTTGTTAGAAATATTATTCTTAAGTTGTTAAGAATATGAGTGACAATATTTCTAGCACAAAGTATCATAAATAGGTTCACAATCGAGGATACTTCATAATAAGGACATGACTTATCCAGAAAGATTGTATTCATGTTTGTTCCCAAGTTATTTATATGAGATATAAATAAGATGGAATGGTGAGTCTCATGCCATATAACAAACATGATAGGCACTTATAAATGATAAGTAGGTCGAACCAGTGACACTTATGACAAGCACATGGAGTTTACTCTTGTCAATGTTTTGTCATAAATCATATCGATGCATATAATCTTTAGACACGAGATAGCACAGTTATCTTGTATATAGGTAGTTTGAGTTTGATCTGCTTTCATACTTGTACTATGTATGGGTATATGGGCATGTGTTGGCTCTGCTAGTTATATATGGAGGTAGGTGTTGATCAAGATGGAATCTGTTCCTCTAAGTAAATAGAGTTAAAATCCTATGTTCATTTAATTGTTCTTGATGTTTTAAGTTCTGGCCAGAGACGGATAGATTTATTGAGAAAGAGTTTACGATGAGAAAAATCTTTTAATCAAGAACTGGAATTAAAAGAGAACATAATATTCATAGCAAATGGAGTTTGACATAAACCATGACTCGGCTTGAGTTGGGATTTTATGTAGAGATTCTAGTGCATGGTAACATATGATTATAGGTTCATTTAAGGTAAACCTTATTACTAATTGGGTGGCCATGGCATGCTATGCTAGGTGTTAACCATGGTCTATGAGGTTCATAAAATGATTTAGAGAAATCATTTATGGTAAGAAAGAGTTCCGATGATATTAAGAGTTGATATCATGTCTCATTGCCAATTAGTGATGAGCCTAGTAAGTCACACACATACACAAGTTATCACCTAATTAAATATGATTTAATTAATTAATTAAAGAGTTTAAATTGATTAATTAAATAGATTTGGTTTGCAATTAAATTGCAAAGTCCCTAGCATGACTTGAAACCAAATCTAGATTATTGGATGTATAATATAAGTTAAATTTATATTTAAAGTGTTTAAATATGAATTTAATTGATGAGAAATTAATTAATAGAGATTAATTAATTAATTTATATTTGATATAAATTAATTAGAAGAAGAAAATAATTATTTTGGGTTAAGAACTCAAAATTAAGACACAGGGGCATTTTGGTCATTTCACAGTGTGACACGTGGCACCATGAGATGGTGACACATGGCATAACACATAAGCTTGCCAAATATTTTTTTTAATCATGTAAGATGATTAAAATCAAGATTAAATATAGGTTTGACACTTGGCACAATGTGATTGGGTCACTTAAACCTAGAGCTAATCAAAAGTTGACATGTGGCTAGGGTTTAATGTGTTAACCTAGCTATTTAAGTGTGGTTATGAAAAGAAAACATAACCAGCAGCCTCTCCTCTCAATTGTCACGCCACTTTGAGCCTCTCCAGCTATTTCTCTTCATCTCTCATCAATTCAAAGAGATTAGCCATCAATCTCTTGAATTAAGAACGCTAGAAATTGTTTCTAGTGTCATGTTTACATCTCTAATCTCTTAAAAGGCAGAACTTGAATTTCTAATTAATAGAAAAGGCTTTAGAAGCTGTTCAAGGGCTGCCATAGGTGTTCTTGGTGTGGACAAGCTAGAGGGACAACATCTGGTGTCACGAAGACCAATCTCAAAGCGCAAGACATCAAGAGGTTAGTGTAATCGTTCTTGATTTAATCTAGGGTTCTAAAATTAATCTGATTAATTTTAAAATCTTAAATGGCAAATACAGATCCAAAAACATATTAAAAGAGTTTTAATATGTTGTTTATCATTGAAATCAAATAGATAAAAATAAATCTTGCATGGTGCATGTGACCCTAGGTGAAAATTTTTGAATTCAATGGTATAATCTTGTGTTTTTCACGCTTCCATTCCTTCACTGTTTACATCTTTAATCTCTTAAAATGCAGAACTTAATTTTCTAAATAATAGAAAAAGCTTTAGAAGCTGTTCAAGGGCTGCCATAGGTGTTCTTGGTGTGGACAAGCTAGAGGGACAACATCTGGTCTCCTAAAGATGCATCTCAAAGGCACAAATATACTGTAGTGCATCAATAGGTTAGTGTATTTGTTCATGATTTAATCTAGGGTTCTAAAATTAATCTGATGAATTCTAAAATCTTAAATGAAAAATACAGATCCAAAAACATATTAAAAGTGTTTTAATATGTTGTTTATCATTGAAATCAAATAGATAAAAATAAATCTTGCATGACGCATGTGACCCTAGCTGAAAATTTTTGAATTCAATGGTATAAACTTGTATTTTTCATGCTTCCTCTCCTTCACGAACTATACTCTCACCTCCACCATTGTTTTCCCTTCAACCAAGCTTCCTTTCCCACCTTAAACCCCTTCAAAACCCTAACTTGCCTTCATTAAAAATTATCCCTACCACTAGAGCACGCCTTGGGTAGCAATTTGAAAGGAAGAAAGTGAATTTTTTAAGTCTTGGAAAGTGACTAAGTGAAGGTTAGTGCCACTTTTTTTTAATTTTTCTCTTATATTCTTTGTTACAACATTAATCTAAACTAGAAAATATGAAAATGGAACATATTGAAATTGTGGAGTTAGGGTTTGGGAGAAACCTAGGGTTTGCTCATGTGTTGGTGAATGAAAGTTTAAATGGTCAATTAGTGACCATTTGGTTGTGTATGATGAAGAAATGAAGTGAGTTGTGGCTTGGTATTTGAATTTGGGTGAGCTACCTTGGTTGCCCTGCAGGTCTGGATGTGAGTCCAGCAGGTTTGGGCAGCTATAAATAGAGTTGTAGAGGTTTAATTGATGCATGGTCAATTGGACATGAAACTAGACACATAATGGCACCACTTTGGTGAAGAAACCCTGCCCAGAATAAACCAAGTTGGCCTAAAAATTACCCTAATCCGGGTGACTTGCATTCTGCCTGGGCAAAATGACCAAATGAATAGTGTTTATTCATTTGGCCATAACTCAGTGTAGAAAGGTCTAGTTGACCTAAAATTTTACCAGAAGATGAGACATAGACCTACAACTTTCATTAAAAACACAAATCCAAATTCTGACCATAACCTAGTCAAATTGCCAACCAAACTTAGGTTACTAAATCTAGCAGAACCAGTTTTGCCTAGAATTTTGGATTTTGTCCAATCCGGCTAGTTATGGTGTTTAGGCCATAACTTGAGCTACAAAACTCCAAATGGAGTGATTTAAAAAAAGAAATGTAACTAGACACAATAAGGAACAACTTTCATGAAGACAACTTTGCCAAATTCCTACTGTACAAATGACTACTGGAATAGTAAACACAAGGCCTGAAATCTGAAAATTTTGAATAATTAACACTAAGTATAGAAATGGTATTGGCAACCAATACCAACAACTTTAGAATGCAAAATGTGGTATGTTGGGAGAATTAAAACCAATGAACCTATTGCCTATGCAAAAGTCAATATTTTAGTTGACTAATGAAATGAATAGTAACACCTAAACTTAAATTTCAAGAATTGTAAAGTTTAAAAGTATAACATGCCCTAGTACACCTAGCAAGATTGGTTTGGATAGGTTGGCATGCCAATAGGGTTCAGTTAGCAGTACTGCACATGGCATTATGCCATTCTGTGATTTTATGGCTTTTAGCCATTCTGACATTGTGTTGATACTTGGCCTTGTGCCTAATGTTTATTACAGCTTATTAGTTGTTCTATTGCACATCGGGAGATACGCATGTGACTGATGGTGTGACGGCCCGAGGTACTTGATACCCAGTGCCAATTTACCCATTTATCCAGTCCAGTCATCCAGTATAGGTTACTTGGGCAACCAAAAATGGAAGTGGATAAATTTAATGAAATTATGAATCTAACAAGTACAAAATAAATAAGATTACCAATAATAATCGAAAAATTGTCTGCATAGGACATCAGGACATGCACTGCATATTTATTTTCTGTTATTTCTTTTTATTTTGTTATTAGCACCACTAAGCATTATTGCTTAGCACGTTACTTGTTGCCACGCGTAGGTTCTAGAGAGACCGACCGAGAGCCCAGTAGACCACAGACTGGGTGAGATCTTCTGCAGCTCTGCATAGTGTCTGTGTCACCTCACCGTCATCAGTGCATTGGTAGGACACTAGGTTTTAATTTTGTATTTTGTAATTAACTTTTATTTTCCCATGTGGAATTAAGACTTATGTAATGTGTTTTAGTATTGATATAAATTATGGAAATTGTGTTTATGAATGAACAAGTGAATATTTATTTATGACTTTTATATGAATTTCATATGAAATGAATAAATGAGAAATGGGAGTATATTTGGGAAATATTGAGATTTTGTTGATGAAATGGAGTTTGGGATTAATTGAAAATTTTGGAAGTGTTTTTCATAGGTTTTGAATAACTATTTTACCTATTTTTAGCTGGCATTCTGTCGAATTTTCTATAAAATTTACAGAACCTCAAATAAATTATAATTTCAATAAATGACTTAATTAATTATATTTCACAAATTGTACTTCATAACTATGATAAAAATAAATTAAGGAAGAATAAAATGATTGAGATAAAATAGGGTATTCCGGTACACTGTGTGACATATCTTACTCGGCTATACTGTAGACGGGTGAGGGGTGTCACAGAGCTACCTAAGAACACAAGTACATGAGATGACCCTTAGTGAGTAGGTGTCGTGTAGCGGATTTTTGTTTAGGGGTTACTTTGTATATTGAAGTTGTGATATTTTAATTTGGATTTTAGTTAAGAGAATTCGGGTAAGAAATTTCTCCTGATTTCTTGATGTATTTTGTTAAGAGTTTAAGCGGGATATTTTGGATAATAACTCTCCTCCGAACTCCACATATTTTATTAAGATTTTGGCTGAGAATTGGGTAAGAACTCTCCCTCGATATCTTAAAGTATTCGGTTTAAAGCTTAAGCGAAGGATCTCGAATAAGAACTCTCTTCCGATCTCCACATATTCTATTGAAATTTAGGATGAGAATCAGGTAAGAACTCTCCCCTGATCTCTTAAAGTGTTTAGTTTAAAGCTTAAGTGAAGGATCTTGGATAAGAACTCTTCTCTGATCTTCACGTATTTTATTGGAATTTAGGATGAGAATCGGGTAAGAACTCTCCCCCGATCTCTTAAAGTGTTCAATTTAAAGCTTAAGTGAAGGATCTCGGATAAGAACTCTCCTCCGATCTCCACATATTTTATTGAAATTTTGGATGAGAATCGGGTAAGAACTCTCCTCTGATCTCTTAAAATATTCATTAGAATTGCATATCGTAAGAACTTTGAACTAAGGATTCTGGCGACCAAGGGCGCAAGAAACCCGTGCAAAGGTTTTCCTGACCTACTGAGCCTTAAAACTAGAGAGCGGATGCAAGACCGAACTTCTTCACCGATCCCCTATGTGATATTCTTATTAGAGCTCTTTGATTGGTGATATTCGATCTCTTTTAATCACTAGTTTGGGATCCGATCCTATCTCGATTCCCACTCAATTATATTATCACCTAGGCTCATTTAGTAGCCAAACCTCATAAATTATTTGTTTGACCCACTATTCGACCTTTTGTTTCACCTATCCTTTTGTCATTTTTATTTGATTGAAAACTCTCATATCGAAATGCCCCTGCCTATGTTCTTTTAAGTATTTACAAGTTGCCTGTGAATTGAACGTCTACTCTTGAAGAAAATGAAAAGTAAATGAAATTTGCAAATGAAATAAACGAAGACATAGGAAATAATTATTGGCCTGGACAATCTATTTTGAGATTTTAGTGCAGCTGGATATAGAAGAAATTTCAAAAGAAAGATGGAAAAAATAAACAACGGTATTCAATAAAATAATAGTTTAGATGCTTACCTGTGGGAAGTTGAGGAGGTGGATGGCATGACTCTAGAATCCATAAACCTTGCAGAGGTGAAAGCTGACAGCCGAAAGACTAGTACTTACTCGAAGTAACGGGAACCAAGTTGGAATGAAGTTGAGCTTAGAAAGTAATGTACTAATATTAAGGTGGTGAGGATGAAACTGAATGAAAATGGTCTTATAGAGTAATGAACAGGCACTGAAAATGAAAATTTTAGGGTTCAGAACTCCTTTGATGAAGATACTTAAGAAAATTGGTTTCTAAAGTTTCTCAACAATACGAGAGCTCAGAATGGCAAAGCAGCAAGACTGAATCAAATTTCAGAGTCTTTCTACTATAATCACCACCACCTTTTTTTTGTCTGTCCCCTTTACAGTATTGCATAAAGGTATTTATAGGGAATGAGTGCTCATGATGGAGGGTCAGGATCTCACCAGGGGAGACGGAGGGTTTAGATTCAAAAGGACATAATCTGATGTCTGAGAATTATAGAGAATCAAAATGGAGGGTTGGGATTCCATTCAAAATATCAGTCATTTCTTTTTTTAATCCAACGGCTCAGGGTCTTGCCTTACAAGATGGATCCGAAGGCTGGGAATAAAAAGCGTCGAACCTGTCGTCTGCTTTTTGATCCAAGGGCTTCGAGTCCGTCCTTACAATTATAATCATTTGTGGAGATCGAGATGTACAAGAATGCCATAACAGTTTTGGCATCTATCAGCTAGGTAGGCGTTTCTGCAAATGAGGCATGTGGTAAAGATTTGATCACGCCTGCAACGCTTTAACTAACTCCGCTCTGATTATGAAGAGATTTGATTGAAACTTATTTAATCTCTCTGCGCTTTTTGATCTCTATTTCTTGCTATCTCCCTATTATGACCCTTTCCTTTTTCGATCTCTCTCGTTACTCAGACAAAGTTCTACAATATTTGTAAAGAGAGATCTGGGAGCATCAACAGGCAAGACTGGATGGTTCGAAGACCCAACATTGATTCGAACCCATCTGATAAGAGATCGAAAAACAATTAACTAAGTGTGGGATTGGTTTATTCCATGATCGAGCAATCGGTGAGTTTAGAAAAGCCATTTGTGATCAAAGGACATCGGTTGAGAGCAGATAATAAAGTGAAAAGTTTAAAAGTTCCTTGACTTCGGATGTTGGCCAAAATATGGTGTCTACAGTTGTCAACATACTTGTGTCATTACCCATCAACAAAATGTCATCCACATATAAGATAAGGAAAGTGACAGCACTATCACTAACCTTCTTATATACACATGGCTCATCCTCATTTTTGATAAAACCAAATGACATAATGGCATCAAAACAGATATTCCAACTCCTCGAAGCTTGTTTCAACCCATAAATGGATCACTTTAGCTTGCATACCTTAGAACCATCTTTGGATTCAAAACCCCTAGGTTGTTCCATGAAAATGTTTTCTTTAATGTATCCATTGAGAAAAGCTGTTTTCACATCCATCTGCCAAATCTCATAATCATAGTATGTAGCTATTGCTAATAGAATCCTAATTGATTTAAGCATGGCAACAGGTGAGAAAGTCTCCTCGTAGTCAATTCCTTGCCTCTGGCGAAACCCTTTCGCTTGTTTTTATAAGTCTCTACATTTCCATCAGAACCAATTTTCTTCTTGAAAACCCATTTGTTCCCTATAGGTACAATATCTTCAGGTGGGTCAACAAGATCCCAAACTTGATTCTTATACATGGAATCAATTTCGGATTTCATAGCATCAATCCATTTTGAAGAGTCTATAGCTGATATAGGTTCTTCATAGGTAAGTGGATCATCTCCACGATCTTCATGAGTAGACAACTCTTGATCTTCTTCATGAAGGAAACCATATATCACTGGTGGGTGAGATACCCTGGTCGTTCTACGAGGAATAGCTATAGATGTATCATTAATAGATGTAGGTTGACTAGATGGATTTATATCCATCTGATTTGTTGGTTGGTCAGAATTCTCCAATTCCAACTCTATTTTCCTTCCTTTGCCTCCTTCTTGAACAAACTGTTGTTTAAGAAATGTGGCATCTCTACTTATCACAACCTTTTGTGATGCAGGTAAATAAAAATAATATTCAAAACTACTGCAAGTTCTGTTATGAACGTCTTAATCCAAACAGCTTCCTTTGCAGCATCTGATGCAGTAATATACTCAGCCTCGGTAGTGGAATCTGTAGTCGTACTCTATTTGGAACTTTTCCAACTGACTGCACCTTTATTACAAATGAACACATACCTCGAGGTAGACTTTCTATCATCGATATCTGATTGGAAATCATAATCAGTATAACCATCCAATTGCAAGTCTCCTCCTCCATAAATTAAGAATAAATCCTTAGTTCTTCTCAAGTACTTAAGGATATTCTTGACAGCTATCCAGTGTTCCAAACCTAGATTGGATTGATACCTGCTAGTCAAACTAACAGCATATGTGATATCCGGCCTAGTACACAACATTGCATACATCAAACTTCCAATAGCCGAAGCTTATGGAATCCTGGCCATTTTATCTCTTTCTTCAAGTGTCTTTGGAGACATATCTTTAGAAAGGTGGATACCAAGTCTCACTGGTAACAATCCTCTCTTGGAATCAAGCATGTTAAACCTCTTTAACACCTTTTCCAAGTATAGACTTTGGGATAAACTAATTATTTTTTTCGCTTTATCTTTATAGATGCGAATCCCAAGAACATAAGTTGCCTCCCCTAAGTCTTTCATGGAGAATGTATTTGATAACCGTATCTTTATAGTTGTCAACATACCTGTGTCATTACCCATCAATAGAATATCATCCACGTATAAGACAAGGAAAGTGATAGCACTATCACTCACCTTCTTATATACACATAGCTCATCCTCATTTTTGATAAAACCAAATGACTTGATGGCTTCATCAAAATGGATATTTCAACTCCTTGAAGCTTGTTTCAACCCATAAATGGATTACTTTAGATTGCATACTTTGGTACCATCTTGGGATTTAAAACCCCTAGGTTGTTCCATGAAAATGTTTTCTTCAATTTATCCATTGAGAAAATTTGTTTTGACATCCATCTGCCAAATCTCATAATCATAGTATGCAACTATTGCTAATAGAATCCTAATTGATTTAAGCATGGCAACAGGCGAGAAAGTCTCCTCATAGTCGATTCCTTGCCTTTGGCGAAACCCTTTCGCTGCTAGCCTTGCTTTATAGGTCTCTACCTTTCCATCAGAACCAATTTTCTTCTTGAAAACCCATTTGTTCCCTATAGGTACAATACCTTCAGGTGGGTCAACAAGATCCCAAACTTGATTCTTATACATGGAATCAATCTCAGATTTCATAGCATCAATCCATTTTGAAGAGTCTATATCTAATATAGCTTCTTTATAGGTAAGTGGATCATCCCATAATCTACTTCTTCATGAGTAGACAACTCTTATTCTTCTTCATGAAGGAAACCATAACTCACTGGTGGGTGAGATACCCTAGTTGATCTAAGAGGAACAACTGTAGATGTTTCATCAATAGGTGTAGGTTGACTAGATGGATCCATATCCATATGATCTATTGGTTAGTCAGAATTGTCCAATTCTAACTCTATTTGCCTTCGTTTGCCCCTTCTTGAACAAACTGTTGTTCAAGAAATGTGGCATCTCTACTTACCACAACCTTTTGTGATGTAGGTAATAAAAATAATATCCAAAACTATCTTTTGGATATCCAACAAATCGACCCTTTTCTGATCTAGTTTCCAATTTATCAGTGTTAAGCTTTTTGACATAAGTTGGACAACCCCAAATCTTAATATGCTTAAGACTTAGTTTTCTTCCATGTCATATCTCATAAGGTGTGGAAGATACTAAATTTGATGGAATCTTATTCAGAATATACAAAATTGATTCTAATGCAAATCCCCGAATGGAGATTGGCATATCAGTATAGCTCATCATACTACGTACCATATCCAATAGGGTACGATTTCTCTTTTTAGATACACCATTCAGCTGTGGTGTTACTGGAGGAGTCAGCTAGGAAATAATGCCATGCTCTCTCAAGTATTCATCAAATTCAATACTCAAGTATTCACCTCCACGATCTGATCGAAGAGCTTTAATACTGTTTCCTGTTTGATTTTCTACTTCAGATTTAAATTCTTTGAAGTTTTCAAAGGATTTATGTTTGTATTTCATCAAATACAAATGCCCAAACCTTGATTTATCATCAGTAAAGGTAATAAAATAATGAAAACTGCCTCTAGCCATTTCTTTAAGTGGACTACATACATCACTATGTATTAGCTCTAAAATATTTTTAGCTCTTAGTCCTTGTCCAACAAAGGGTGATCTAGTCATTTTACCCTGAAGACAAGATTCACAGGTTGAAGTAGGTTTAGAACCCAATAAGGATAGAATCCCTATTTTCTTCAATTTTGCAATCCTATCTTTTGCAACATGACCTAACCTTAAGTGCCAAATATATTTTGAACTTGAGTTGATTTTTATCATGGCATTGCATTCTTTTAGATTGCTATACTCTGGGCAGTTCCTTTTACAGTGCCCATCTTACTGGCAGTGGAAACACTTTCCTTTGCCTCCATCAGCTTTAGTCTTCCCTTTTTGTTTAGTTATTTTCTTGGAATGACCAGGAATTTGAGGTTTCTTTTGCTTATTGCCCTTCTTCTTATTGGACTTTCTAGCAGAAGATGGTTTGGTGGCCAATATTGGATGTCCCTAAGGACATTAAAATTATTTGCATAATTACTAGCTTAATGGGATCAACTTAACTAATGCAAGATAAGTCAATAATGGACATACCTGAGATTTTGAGCATTAGAGTCTAGGTAAAGAAGTGTACCTCACATGAGATGTGATGGGCACGGAGTTGCTCACTTATAGTTTATTGTAATTCCAATAATGGATGTACCTGAGGATGATCAATAGAATTATAAGAATTCAATAACCCACTAGAAATTCATCCAACTAGGATTTTCATTTTCTACTTTGGAAGTGTAGGATTCGCTAAGTTTGTGGGAGGACTAATTTAGTTAAAAGACTATAATCATTTTGGTTAATTACATGATACATTTACTAATTAATCTGGCTATTTTCTATAGTTAATTTTCTGATAATAATGAGCACAGAGCAACCACCACCATCCAATATCCTTGCAAGCATACTTGATTGCAATAGGTTGACAGGACCTAATCTGTCTGATTGGCTAAGAAATTTGAAACTTGTCCTGAACCTTTGTGACACCCCTCACTCGTCTACAGTGTAGCCAAGTGAGGAGTACCACATTCGGTGCCGGAGCACCCTATCTTGTTTTATCATATCTATTGTAAACTTTTAATATCATTTAAAAGTACTAATCTATGTGTAGAATTTTTTTTTTATATATATCTTATTTCTATGGAGACCCGAACAGAGCCTCCCCTGTTTTATTAGCATCTGGCGGGTTTCCACTAATCACCTATTAACATGTCCATATTCATTTCACACATTTCCATATCATATTCTCTTTTATCATATCATTCACAACTATTTATGAGATCTCAAAATGAAGTATCATCTATTGCATTCATATGAAAATTTATAGATAATAAATTACAAGTTTTCATTTCAATCTCAAGTTTAATTACAAGTCCAAAATGAAATACATCATGACTAGACATAATGAACCAAAATACTAGTCTGTAGAGGTGACTAGTAAACACTGGCAGATCTGATCGGTCTCTGTGTGAGCACTACTACTGCTGCTGCTGCGGCTGCTGGGACTGATCTCCAGTACTTACGCGATGGAAAACCTGTCACACTTTACCCCTCTGTAAGGCATAATATGATCCCGTAGAATACCTAATGAACTACCGAACTTCGCCTACCGATAATTCATTAAGTACACTACAAGGGATTTTTAAACTATTTTCTTGCATTTTGGAAGTGGTGAGCATTTTGGTAGGAATTAAAATCATTTATTCAAAGCTTATAAACTAGTAAAAATTTTTTGTCCATTTTTATTTTTTCAAAAATTTTATAAAAATTTCAGCAGAGTGCCGTCTGTATTTTGAGAAAACAGTTCTTCAAATAACTGAGAAAAACACTTCCAATAATTTTCCACAACTCCCAACCTCCAATTAATCTCAAATCAACATAGTTCAATCCACGTCAAAATAATTCCACAATCCAATCAAAGTTTATCATCTCAAAATATTTCATAACTTCATTCATAGTGCATAAAGTATGAAATTCACAAATACAAATCTTAATTTACAAAAAGAAGTTCCAAAAATAATATTATTGCAATTTATTATACAACTGCTCAACTTTACATTGATACATAAAATATTACAATATTTACATCAAAATAACTAGAAGGGTACAAAACAATACCCGTACAAAAATATCAGTGTAGTCCTCAATATTAGTAGCAGCTCACTCTGCTGCCTTCTCCTTGCTCTTATCTGCGACAGCAAAATAAGCTATCATTGCATATAAAAATACTCATTGGTGCACAATAAAAATTTAAAATACAATACATAAATCTTTTATTGACAAAATACAATTTAAATGTTGCACAATTAAATTTCACAATTTATCAACGCTCATTATAGCAAAAGTTTTGAGTCAAATAATTGAATAAACATAGTGTTGCCAATTCATACACAACTTAAGCCATGACACAAAATTTTCGATCAATGTCGTATTGTACACCATGACAAAGCAATCTACAACCCCACTAATCGAAATCAATGAGGGAGGTGGCTAGCTAGCTAATGAATACTCATCCGATCTACAACCTCAATTGGTAAACCAGAGAGGGAGGAAAAATAATCGATCTCACCCCATAAATGGAGGAGGTGTAACATCCTCCCTATATGTGTTTTGTACGTTCTATTGCTCCAGAGTCAAATAACAGTCCAGGCAAGTCAAGATGTCTAGAACTACACTTCGGTAATAGTGAACAGACATATAATGATGAAATAAATAAAAAGAAAATACAAGAAAAATTAAACAAAAATGAAAAAGAGAAAATGATACTAAGTTAAACGAGCCGACACCGCAGCGATGGGTGACTACACTGGGAAGGCCGTTGCTGACCCCAGGATTGCGGGGAACCCTCTGAATTTAATTTTGAAACATAAAAAAAGGTTTATTGAAATGTAATTGACACTAGAAATATCAAAGAAAAATTAATAGATTAGTACAAACAAAAATGAAAAATCGAGAAAAAGACAAAAATCGGTGTTACCAAAAAATCAGGAATGCAACCCGAAGTGGGGTATTTTCGTCATTTGACACATAGTGTTGCCTTTTGACCTCAATCTCCATTAAAAATAAATGATATTACACTTAGAAAATGTCATGAAAAATTAAATTGTGATACATTATAAGAATAGTGAAAGAAATGGGGGATAAAATCCAATTTATGAAACTTTGAATAATTAACATTAAAATCCAAGTTAGTGCTCCACTAACTTGGATATTGGGACCCTTATCACAGCCTTGGGACAGCAGATAGCACTCACCATCATCTTCTTCATCATCCCATTTTACTTTGCCGAAATGAATTCCACCATGGAAATCACCATGGCCACCCCACATGCAACCTCCATGGGTGCATGATCAAGCCATCCTTTCCACTTCTTTCCTTCATTAAAGCTTGCCTACTCACCTTGGGGAAGATATTGGAAACAAGAAAAGCAAGATTTGGTGAAGTTTTGATAAGCTTCAAAAGTGGTAAGTGTCCAAAACCTCTCCCTTACTTTAGTAAACCTTGTGTTTAGGTTGAGGTGAGTATTTTAGTGAAGAGAAATGAAAGAAATAGTGAGAAATGGACTTGTCCATTTTTGGCAGCCATGAACCTTTATTGAGCTTGAGTTATTTTTACTTCTAATTGATGGAAATGAAGGTTGATTAATTTAAATGAAAGTTGTAGTAAGTTTGTATCTAAGTATATGCATGTAGTGTTTGAATTAAGGGTGTGAAATGGAACTTTGATGCCTTGAGCAAACTGCCATATTTGGCAGCCCCTAATAGCATGAATTTGTGTGTAAACATGTAGTTATTAATGAAATATGCTAAGGTTAAATTGTGGGTAGCAAGTGTAAGTGATATTGAAGTATGATTATGTTGAAGTGTATGTGTAATATTGACATTGAGATGTGTTAAATTTTGGTGGAAGTGAATGTTGAATTAATGGTGAATTGTGTGCATTGAGCACTTGAATATTCTGTCCAAAATTTTTGCTGGAATTGTGTACAATATATATATGGAAGTGTTATTGATTGAATATTGAAGAAATGAGGAGGAGAAGGAATATCAAATTGGAAGTGTATGTGCTTTGTGCAGGTTGTGTGTGAAGGCAGTACATAAATTAGGCCATAAGTGCCAAACTATGAACCCAATTGGTATGAGGCCAATAGGGGATGAAACTAGACACCAAATAGGCCAACTTTCATGTAGAAATGTTGCCAAAATTCTGCATAGAAACTGACCTTAAATATAACCAAATCCAGATTACCAACCTTGCAACCCAGATTTTTGACCATATGAACAGTAGTCCTTTGGATGACCATAACTCACTCAAAACAGGTCCAATTGATCTGAAATTTTTACCATGGTTATTTAAGACATAGATCTACAATTCTTATGCAGACATCAAAGCCTAGAAATGGCCAGAACCAAGTCAAATGGCTTGCACAAGTTCGGGTACAAAAACTGCCGAACCAAAACTGACCTAAAATTGACCAAATTTTGCACTAAAGTTGCAATCTGTCCAGCTTTAGTAAATTGACCATATCTTGGTCTATACAACCCAGAATGACCTGAAATTTTGCCCCGCATGCAATAAGACATAGAGCTACAATTTTGCTTCTTTGACCAGAAGCTAAAAACCAAGGGAAATAGTACTTTAAGCTAGACCAATCTAGCACACAAAAATTGAGAATTTGACATTTTGCATACAATGATGCTTGAAGCAGTTTGGCAATGAATGCCAACTTGTAAAAATGGTAAATTGCACTATACTGGCAGCATATTGAGATATAAATTGTGACATATTGATGCTAGAAACAACTCATCCATATTACCTAAAAAGGTCAACATATGCATTGACTTGTGAATTATATAATAGTTAGTAAACTCCAAAAATTGAAGAATTAAACAATTAATTAATAATGTGCCCTAGTTTGCCTAGTTGACTAGTATGGATAGGTTGGCATGCCAATAGGATTCTGACAGCTGTTCTGTAAATGGTTTTATGCCATACTATGTTTTTACGACTTATTATGCCACACTGTGACTTTAATAGCCTACGGCTATACATATTGTGTATTTATTTTTGGCTTATCGCCAGATTGACTATATGGCTTTTTAGCCACACTATTTGCACACCGGGAGACACTTTGTGACTGTTGGTGTAACGGCCTGGGGTACTAGGTACCCAGTGCCAGTATATCTGTTTATTCAGTCTGGTTAGTATATAGGCTACACGGGCAGTAATTCAAGTATTATTAAATTCAAATACCTAAATCCAGTCTACTGACATACAGCACCACAAAAAATTTGTAAACACTTTTTTTACTTTATTTTAGTGTATATTTCTTTATATTTGGCACCACTAAGGAAAATTGCTTAGCGCGTTGCTTTTGTAATGCGTAGGTATTGGAGATACAGCTGGGGAGCCCAGCAGACCTACGACCGGGTGAGACATCAGATCTGCACAGGAGTCCAGATTCATCTGCACTGCATTGCATACATGGTAGGACTTAGGATATCTTGTATTTTGTACTTTTGTTGTATATTTGAAATTTAGCCCTGTATTTTGTAATGTTATGAAAGCTATAAAATTTGTAATATTTTGTACATATTAAATGACATGGAGATTTTCTATATATATTTAAATTATTATGGACTGTATTATGGAACTGTTTAATGACTGTAAAAGTTTATTGACTTTACTGAGAAATAGAGACTGTGAAATATTTGAGATTTTGATATCATCATATTAAACTGTTTTCAATAGGTTTGGAAGGACAGTTTGTCCTAAATATAGATGCCACCTTGCCAAATTTTTATTACCAATCTTGAAACACTGATTTTATCAAAGTATGACAATAGTATCAGCATGGTATGAATATTACATAAAAGACTTCTTAAAATCAAATTTAGTTCAAGAAATGAAATAATCACAGACTAGGTGTTCCGGCAAGCCGTGTAGCACGCCTTGCTCGGCTATACTGTAGACGGGTGAGGGGTGTTACATTTAGTGGTATCAGAGCACGGTTTAGGCGTTTCTGGACCTAGATAGATTGCACATCATGCATTGTATTGTAAGTGTTAAGATGACTCTAATGCAGATCTTTTGATTTGTTTTGTTATTTTGATCAGAATATGGACTCTACATCGCTGAGAGCGATCAATGAGGAAGTGGAAAGTCATTCTCCATCTATGACTGAACTAGGAGACAGGAGGGAACCTATTCCACCAGTACCAAATGCACCAGCCACATTTCAGCAAATGGCAGAGTTCTTTAGACAGATGGTAGGAGTTATGCCACCACCACCACCTCCACATCCAAAATCTCATACGGAGAGACTCAGAAAGTTTGGAGCAGTGGATTTTCTGGGCAAAAGGGAAGATGATTCTGTCACAGCTGAAAACTGGTTGGACAGAACTGGAAGAGTCTTGAAACAACTTCATTGTACTCCAGAGCAGAATTTGAAGTCAGATTATCACTACTGCAAGATGATGCATACCAGTGGTGGGATACAATAACTAGTGAGGTGCCACCAGAACAGATAACTTGGGATTTCTTTCTCACTGAGTTCAGAAAGAAGTATGTGGGCAGTGTATACTTGGAAGAGAAGAGAAGGGAGTTTATTACCCTACGCCAGAGACAGCTGATAGTGGCTGAATATGAAAGAGAATTTGTCAGACTGAGCCGCTATGGGCGAGAAATAGTCCCTAATGAGGCAGAGAGATGCAAGAGATTTGAGGAAGGACTCAATGATAACATTAAAGTAATGATTACAGCCTTGGGGATTACAGAGTTTTCCAAGTTGGTGGAAGCTGCACTGAAGGTTGAAAAAGTTAGAATGAATGAGCAGAACAGAAGGGACAGACAGCAGAAAAGAGGTCAGGGTCAGACCGGTACATCTTCTGCCGCTAGTAAGAAATTCAGAGGTTCGCCTACTCAAAGTTTTAGTAGAGCACCAAGTCAGGGTCAGTCACAGAGGCCCAAATCTCAGTTTGCACCAAGGAGAGGCCAGTCCACCCCTTCAATGGCTAGCTCTCCAGGAACAGGGTACAGGGGACCAGCCCCAACAGTATTTGTTGCTTGCCTACATTGCCAAAAATGGCATAAGGGTGAATGTTGGAGGATGATAGGTGCTTGTTTACAGTGTGGATCTACAGACAACCTAGTCCGAGGTTGTCCACGCAAAACTATTACATCCACTCTGGTATCAACTGATAGGCCTGCCCCTCCAGCTCCAAGGGGTAGAAGGCCAGGTAAGGTCGAGGCAAAGAGGTACTTCACGTAAACACATGACGTAACTGTGGAGAGAGTAGAAGGCAGAAAACTTGCCAGAGCCTATGCTATACGGGCACAGGAGGAACAGGATGCTCCAGAAGTTGTCAAGGGTACATTCCTCCTTTATAATACTTATATGCATGCATTAGTGGATCTTGGATCTACTCATTCATATATTTGTATCAAGCTGCCCGTAGAAAAGGGAATACCAGTGGAGGAAAGTGACCAAGACATCCTGGTCACAAATCCGCTAGGCCACAGTGTGGTAATAAACAAGGTGTATAAGGGCTGTCCATTGAAGATTCAAGGGAAAGAGTTCTCAGCAGACTTAATCGAATTGCCTTTCCATGAGTTTGATGTGATTTTGGGAATGGACTGGTTATCCCATCATCAGGCAATAGTAGATTGTAAATTGAAGAGAATCTCTCTGAAAACTACTGAGAACAAAGAAATAATAGTAGTGGGTGAAAGGACAGATTTCTTGTCCAATGTCATCTCAGCTACAGTTGCAAGGAGACGGCTGAGAAAAGGGTGTGAAGCCTATCTAGCACACGTGTTTGACACTAGGCAGGGTAAACTTGACTTGTCTAACATACCCATAGTAAGGGATTTCTCTGAGGTATTTCCTAAGGAATTGCCTAGTTTGCCACCAAAAAGGGAAGTTGAATTTGCTATTGAGATTATGCCAGTTACAGCTCCAATTTCAATTGCTACGTATAGGATGGCACCTGCTGAATTAAAAGAGTTAAAAATCTAGCTGCAAGAATTACTAGACAAGGGGTTCATACGCCCCAGTGTGTCACCTTGGGGAGCTCCGGTACTATTTGTAAAGAAGAAAGATGGGACACTGAGGTTATGTGTTGACTATCGGCAGTTAAACAGAGTAACAGTGAAGAACAAGTATCCATTGCCTAGAATTGATGATCTGTTTGATCAGTTGAAGGGAGTCGGTGTGTTTTCTAAGATTGATCCCAGATCAGGGTATCATCAGCTAAGGGTTAAGGATGCAGATGTGCCTAAGACTGCATTTAGAACCCGGCATGGGCATTATGAATTCCTGGTGATACCATTTGGGTTAATAAACGCTCCAGCAGCATTCATGGACCTTATGAACCGTATCTTCCATCCATACTTAGATCGGTTCATAGTGGTCTTCATTGATGACATCCTGGTGTATTCCAAGGATAAAGCAGAACATGATGAGCATTTGAGAATTGTTCTGCAGACTCTAAAAGAGAAGAAATTGTATGCTAAATTGTCCAAGTGTGAGTTCTGGTTGAATGAGATTGCATTCCTTGGACATGAAGTATCAACTGAAGGGATTAGAGTGGATCCCAAGAAGATTGAAGCAGTGATGGAATGGAAGCCTCCCAGAAATACAACTGAGATCGTAAGTTTCTTGGGGTTAGCTGGATATTGTAGAAGATTTGTAAAGGGATTTTCCCTGATAGCTGCTCCAATGACCAAATTACTACACAAGAATATGAAATTTGACTGGAATGACAAGTGTCAAGCCAGTTTTGAGAGGCTGAAGGCTATGTTGACAGAGGCACCAGTGTTAACACAGCCAATGTCTGGAAAAGACTTTGTAGTCTAAAGTGATGCCTCACACAATGGGTTAGGGTGTGTACTTATGCAAGAAGGGAAAGTGGTCGCATATGCTTCCAGGCAGTTAAGGCCACATGAAAAGAATTACCCTACCCATGATTTGGAGTTAATAGCAATTATCTTCACATTGAAGATATGGAGGCATTACTTGTATGGAGAAAAATGCGACATATACACAGACCATAATAGTCTGAAGTATCTGCCAACCCAGAAGGAACTTAATTTGAGACAGAGGCGATGGATTGAATTCCTGAAAGATTATGATTGTGTGATTGACTACCACCCTGGGAAGGCAAATGTAGTCGTTGATGCTTTAAGCAGAAAATCTATTGTAGCATTAAGATCTCTGAATGCCCAACTATCCTTAACTTATGATGGAGTTATTTTGGCTGAGTTGCAAGTGAAGCCGAATCTGTTACAACAGATACAGGATGGGCAGAAGACAGATGGGAAATTAATGGTCATATGGCAAAATCATTGAGGAAGGAAATCAATATGAAGTGAAAGAAAATGGGTGCCTGCATTTATAAAGAAAGAGTGTGTGTTCCAGATGATAAAGAATTGAAAACCGATTCGAAAGAAGCACATAACAGTGTGTATGCTATACACCCAGGAAGCACAAAAATGTACCATGACCTGAAACTCCGATACTGGTGGCCAGGTATGAAGAAGGACATAGTTGACTATGTAACTAGATGCTCGACATGTCAGTAAGTCAAAGCAGAACATCAAGTTCCATTAGGTTTGTTACAGCCCATAAACATACCTGAATGGAAATGGGACCGAGTCACTATGGACTTTGTCAGTGGTCTACCTCTCACTCAGAAGAAGCATGATGCAGTATGGGTGATTGTGGATAGGTTAACCAAATCAGCACATTTTCTGCCAGTTAGAACTGACCACTCACTGGAAAAGCCAGCAGAATTGTACATCAGTGAGATAGTTAGACTACATGGAATTCCACTTTCCATTATATCTGATAGAGACCCGAGGTTTACACCTAGATTTTGGAAGAAATTACAAGAATCCTTGGGCACACAACTCCATTTTAGTACGGCTTTTCATCCTCAGACGGATGGACAGTCAAAAAGAATAATGTAGGTAAATTTTGAAACTCAATGAGTTATTGTAAACAATAATTGAACTGATAATGATAATAATAATCGAACATATGTGATAGGTCCTCGAGGATATGCTGAGAAGTTGTGTTATTGAGTTTGAGGGAAGTTGGGACAGATACCTTCCACTGGCAGAATTTGCATATAATAATAGCTATCAAGCTAGCCTACAAATAGCACCCTATGAAGCACTGTATGGGAGAAAATGCAGAATACCTGTATGTTGGACTGAATTGGGTGAAGATAAGCTAGTGGGGCCAGACTTAATAAAACAGACAGAGGAAAAGGTGAAACTGATAAAGGCCAATTTGAAAGTTGCCTCAGACCGACAGAAATCTTATGCTGACTTGAAAAGAAAGGACATTGAATATGAAGTTGGCGAGAAAGTATTTCTCAGAGTATCACCGTGGAAGAAAGTGTTGAGATTTGGGAAAAAGGGAAAATTAAGCCCTAGGTTTATTGGCCCATATGAAGTTATTGAACGTGTGGGACCAAAGAGCCTCTGATTAGCCTTACCACCGAAATGGACAAGATACATAATGTGTTCCATGTCTCGATGCTCAGAAGATATAGATCAGATCCTTCACATGTCATCTCAGCAGAAGAAATTGTAGTACAACCTGACCTGACATATGAAGAAGAACCAATTAAAATCTTGGCACGAGAGGTAAAAGAGCTCAGAAACAAGACAATTCCACTAGTGAAAATCCTATGAAGACACCACAACACGGAAGAGGCAACATGGGAGAGAGAGGAGACAATGAGACAATAGTTCCCTCAGCTCTTCACATCAGGTAAATTTCGAGGACTAAATTTTTATTTAGAGGGGAAGAGTTGTAACATCCTCCCTATACGTGTTCTGTATGTTCTATTGCTCTAGTAGTCAAATAACAGTCCAGGCAAGTCAGGATGTCTAGAACTACACTTCGATGATAGTGAACAGACATATAATGATGAAATAAATAAAAAGAAAATACAAGAAAAATCAAACAAAAATGAAAAAGAGAAAATGATGGTAAGCTAAACGAGTCGGCACCATAGCGATGGGTGACTGCACTGGGAAGGCCGTTGCCGACCCCAGGACCGCGGGGAACCCTCTGAATTTAATTTTGAGACATAAATAAAGGTTTATTGAAATGTAATTGACACTAGAAATATCAAAGAAAAATTAATAGATTAGTACAAAGAAAAATGAAAAATCGAGAAAGCATAAAATCTGTTATTCTTGAAAAATTAGGAATACAACCCGAAGTGGGGTATGTTGGTCATTTGACACATAGTGTTGCCTTTTGACCTCAATCTCCATTAAAAATAAATGATATTACACTTAGAAAATGTCATGAAAAATTAAATTTTGATACATTATAAGAATAGTGAAAGAAATGGGGGATAAAATCCAATTTATGAAACTTTGAATAATTAACATTAAAATCCAAGTTAGTGCTCCACTAACTTGGATATTGGGACCCTTATCACAGCATTGGGACAGCAGATAGCACTCATCATCATCTTCTTCATCATCCCATTTTACTTTTCCGAAATGAATTCCACCATGGAAATCACCATGGCCACCCCACATGCAACCTCCATGGGTGCATGATCAAGCCATCCTTTCCATTTCTTTCCTTCATTAAAGCTTGCCTACTCACCTTGGGGAAGATATTGGCAACAAGAAAAGCAAGATTTGGTGAAGTTTTGATAAGCTTCAAAAGTGGTAAGTGTCCAAAACCTCTCCCTTACTTTAGTGAACCTTGTGTTTAGGTTGAGGTGAGTATTTTGGTGAAGAGAAATGAAAGAAATAGTGAGAAATGGACTTGTCCATTTTTGGCAGCCATGAACCTTTGTTGAGATTGAGTTATTTTTACTTCTAATGAATGGAAATGAAGTTTGATTAATTTAAATGAAAGTTGTAGTAAGTTTGTATCTAAGTATATGCATGTAGTGTTTGAATTAAGGGTGTGAAATGGAACTTTGATGCCTTGAGCAAACTGCCATATTTGGCAGCCCCTAATAGCATGAATTTGTGTGTAAACATGTAGTTATTAATGAAATATGCTAAGGTTAAATTGTGGGCAGCAAGTGTAAGTGATATTGAAGTATGATTATGTTGAAGTGTATGTGTAATATTGACATTGAGATGTGTTAAATTTTGGTGGAAGTGAATGTTGAATTAATGGTGAATTGTGTGCATTAAGCACTTGAATATTCTCTCCAAAATTGTTGCTGGAATTGTGTACAATATATATATGGAAGTGTTATTGATTGAATATTGAAGAAATGAGGAGGAGAAGGAATATCAAATTGGAAGTGTATGTGCTTTGTGCAGGTTGTGTGTGAAGGCAGTACATAAATTAGGCCATAAGTGCCAAACTATGAGCCCAATTGGTATGAGGCCAATAGCGGGTGAAACCACACACCAAATAGGCCAACTTTCATGTAGAAATGTTGCCAAAATTCTGCCTAGAAACTGACCTTAAAAATGACCAAATCCGGATTAGCAACCTTGCAACCCAGATTTTTGACCATATGAACAGTAGTCCTTTGGATGACCATAACTCACTCAAAATAGGTCCAATTGACCTGAAATTTTTACCATGGTTATTTAAGACATAGATATACAATTCTTATGAAGACACCAAAGCCAAGAAATGGCTAGAACCAAGTCAAATGGCTTGCACAAGTTCGGGTACAAAAACTGCCGAACCAAAACTGACCTAAAATTGACCAAATTTTGCACTAAAGGTGCAATCTGTCCAGCTTTAGTAAATTGACCATATCTTGGTCTATACAACTCAGAATGACCTGAAATTTTGCCCCGCGTGCAATAAGACATAGAGCTACAATTTTGCTTCTTTGACCAGAGCTAAAAACCAAGGGAAATAGGACTTTATGCTAGACCAATCTAGCACATAAAAATTGAGAATTTGACATTTTGCATACAATGATGCTTGAAGCATTTTGGCAATGAATGCCAACTTATAAAAATGGTAAATTGCACTATATTGGCAGCATATTGAGATATACATTGTGACATATTGATGCTAGAAACAACTTATCCATATTACCTAAAAAGGTCAACATATGCATTGACTTGTGAATTATCTAATAGTTAGTAAACTCCAAAAATTGAAGAATTAAACAATTAATTAATAATGTGCCCTAGTTTGCCTAGTTGACTAGTATGGATAGATTGGCATGCCAATAGGATTCTGACAGCTGTTTTGTAAATGGCTTTATGCCATACTGTATTTTTACGGCTTATTATGCCGCACTGTGACTTTAATAGTCTACGGTTACACATATTGTGTATTTATTTTTGGCTTATCGCTAGATTGACTATATGGCTTTTCAGCCATGCTATTTGCACACCGGGAGACACTTTATGACCGATGGTGTGACGGCCCAATGTACTAGGTACCCAGTGCCAGTATATCCGTTTATCCAGTCTGGTCAGTATATAGGCTACACGGGTAGTAATTCAAGTACTATTAAATTCAAATACCTAAATCCAGTCTACTGATATACAGCACCACCAAAAATTTGTAAGCACTTTATTTACTTTATTTTAGTGTATATTTCTTTATATTTGGCACCACTAAGCAAAATTTCTTAGCGCGTTGCTTTTGTAACGCGTAGGTATTGGAGATACAGCTGGGAAGCCCAGCAGACCTACGACCGGGTGAGACATTAGATCTGCACAGAAGTCCAGAGTCATCTGCACTGCATTGCATACATGGCAGGACTTAGGATATCTTGTATTTTGTACTTTTGTTGTATATTTGAAATTCAGCCCTGTATTTTGTAATGTTATGAAAGCTCTAAAGTTTATAATATTTTGTACATATTAAATGACATGGAGATTTTCTATATATATTTAAATTATTATGGACTGTATTATGGAACTGTTTAATGACTGTAAAAATCTATTGACTTTACTGAGAAATAGAGACTGTGAAATATTTGAGATTTTGATATCATCATATTAAACTGTTTTCAACAGGTTTGGAAGGACAGTTTGTCCTAAATATAGACGGCACCTTGCCAAATTTTTATTACCAATCTTGAAACACTGATTTTATCAAAGTATGACAATAGTATCAGCATGATATGAATATTACATAAAAGACTTCTTAAAATCAAATTTAGTTCAAGAAATGAAATAATCACAGACTAGGTGTTCCGGCACGCCGTGTAGCACGCCTTGCTCGGCTATACTGTAGATGGGTGAGGGGTGTTACAGGAGGAGTAATAAGGCACTGTCATGCTAAGTGTGAATCAAAAATCTATTTCAAACATTTTATTCAAATAATTCATGAGAAATCCGATAAAATTCCAAAGCCATAATTTTATTCACAAGGTAGCAACACAATTCGTGATTAACATTAATTTTTCATAAATTATACTAAATCAAATTTTCAATTTCAAAATGCTCAAATAAGGTTTATTGTGCACAAATCTGACATGAGTCACCTCTAGGCCTTGACTCAGTCTCTCAGACCTTCCAAGTCTTTTTCAGCTGAAACACACAGTTTCACAGTGTTTCAGTACCATAACTTAGCATAAATCCAAAAATAAATTTAGCTTCACTTTTACCTAGCTTATATCTACTAAACTCGACGTTCTTTAAAATTTGTGTTTCGGGGTTGCTATTCACTACACTATTCAAGTCAAATTGTTGACTTTGTAAGGCTTAATAGGTATGGGAGTTCCAACTTCACCCACATACCACATTTTGGTCACAAAACTTGTTGGTTTTGGTCATTTTCTCAAAACTTAAGTCTTTTAGACAAAATTGCAAATTTTCAGTTTTGGTGCCTTAGGTTTTACAGTTCCATTGGTCACTTTACTGTTAGAATTTGGCAAAACTTTCTTTATAGAAAATGTTCCCTAATGTTTTAAGTTTATTCTTCCTTTTAAATCAATCCAATTGGGGTTTTTTAGCTCAAGTTATAGCCATTTGAACTATGGCTGCCGGATTGGATTCAACCCAAAATTTTGGGCAATTTTTGGTCCTGGCAGTTTTGGGTCACCAACTTGGGGTGGCCAAATCACTTGGTTAATGGCATAATTTGGATTTGTGTTCTTCATGAAAGTTTTAGGTCTATATCTCATCTAACCACTAGTAAAATTTCAGGTCATTTAGACCTTTCTAGCTCAAGTTTTGACCAAATGAACAAACATTGTTCATTTGGTCAGTTTGTACAGGGCAGACTATGATTTTTCAAGTTTGTTCAATTTGTTCACTAGGTTTTGGTCATTTTTTGGGCATGCTTCCCAAATGAAAATTGTGTCATTTAGTGTCTATTTTCATTCCCAATTAGTCCCATACCAATTGGACTTGTAAAATTTCATTTTTGGTCCCTCAAAAGT
Organism: Hevea brasiliensis; assembly: GCF_030052815.1. Classification (NCBI taxonomy): domain Eukaryota; kingdom Viridiplantae; phylum Streptophyta; class Magnoliopsida; order Malpighiales; family Euphorbiaceae; genus Hevea; species Hevea brasiliensis. Next base: position 44,218,382 of record NC_079501.1, read on the forward strand.
AACCTGGTCATGCTGCCAGCAGCATGACCAAACTCAATCTGAATTTGGCTTTGATTCAAACACTTCTAACACACTTAATTAGGTCACAAATGATCATTTCTCACTGCACATTAGGTCCAAGACATCATTTACAAGTTTCTCACATTTTTGTCTCTAACCCTAAGTGTCCCAAAACCCTAATTCACAATATCTTTGCATTTAGCTAATTTCAAAGCTTTTAAATATAATCATTCAACTAATGGAGGTCCATAAACTCATTCAAATCCATCAAACCATACAAATATACTCCCATACACATGCTGGCTGAATTTCAGTCATGGTCCCTCAACAATTTTTTTCTTTTCATTTAAAGTTTATTTACAAGCGCAATAAGTTAGAAATGTAAGAATCAAACTAAAATTATCAAATTTGCTTACTAACCTTTCTTAGAACTCCAATTCCTTCAAATCTCTACCTTTTTGTGATAACCCTTACCCGTCTACAGTGTAGCCGAGCAAGATATGCCACACAGTGTACCGGAACACCCTATATTAATTCAATCATTTTTATTCTTCCTAATTTAAATTTTTTTCCATAGTTATGGAGTACAATTTGTGAAATATAATTCATTTCAGTCATTTATTGAAATCATAATTTTATTGAGGTTCCGCAAATTTTATAGAAAATCTGGCAGAGTACGGGTTAAAAATGGAGAAAACAGTTCTTCGGAACCTGTGAAAAACACTTCCAATATTTTCAATCAATCCCAAACTCCATTTCATCAACAAAATCCCAATATTTTTTTCAACAACATTTTCATTCCTCAATCATTCATCTCATATGATAATCATGTAAAAGGCATAAATAAATATTCACTTTTTCATTCATAAACATAATTTCCACTATTTACATTAATACCAAAATACATTACATAAGTTTCAATTACATATGAGAAAATAAAAGTTAATTACAAAATACCCAAAATGAAACCTAGCGTCCTACCAATGCACTGATGTCGGTGAGGTGACACGGACACTATGCAGAGCTGCAGAAGGTCTCACCCAGTCTGTGGTCTACTGGGCTCTCAGTCGGTCTCTCCAGAACCTACGCATGGCAAAAGCAACGCGCTAAACAATAATGCTTAGTGGAGCCAATAATAAAATAAAAATAAATAACACAAAATAAATATGTAGTGAATGTATTGATGTCTCATTGCAAATAAATTTTCAATGAGTATTTGTAGTCTTACTTATTTTGTACTTGTTATATTCATTATTTTATTAAATTTATCCACTTTCATTTTTGGTTGCCCAAGTAACCTACACTGGACGACTGGACTGGATAAATGGGTAAACTAGCACTGGGTATCAAGTACCTCGGGCCGTCACACCATCGGTCACATATGTGTCTCCCGATGTGCAACAGAATAACTAATAAGCTGTAATAACATTAGGCACAAGTCCAAGTATCAACATAATGTCAGATTGGCTAAAAGCCATGAAATCACAGAATGGCATAATACCATGTGCAGTGCTGCTAACTGAACCCTATTGGCATGCCAAACTATCCAAACCAATCTTGTTAGGTATACTAGGGCATTTTACACTTTTGAGTTTTACTTTTTGAATTTCAAGTTTTGGTGTTGCTATTCACTTCATTAGTCAACCAAAATGTTGACTTTTGCATAGACAATAGGTAAATTAGTTTTAATACTCCCAACATACCACATTTTGCATTCAAAATTTGTTGTTATTGGTTGCCAATACCATTTCTAAGCTTAAAGTTAATTGAGCAGAATTTTCAGTTTTCATACCTTATCTTTACTGTTCCATTAGTCATTTTTGCAGTAGGAATTTGGCAAAATGATCAACATGAAAGTTGTTTCTTATTTTGTCTAGTTGAATTTGCTTTTTAAATCACTCCATTTGAAGTTTTGTAGCTCAAGTTATGGTCCAAAAACCACAATAGGCCGGATTGGAATTTTTCTGGACTGACCATATCTATAGTGCAGTGAATAGTGACTGCAACTCACTTGTTGGATAGGTTCTGATCATAATTTGGGTTAGGTTTCTTCATGAAAGTTGTTGGTCTATATCTCAAATTGTTTATGGTAAAATTTCAAGTCAATTGGACCATTCTACACTGAGTTATGGCCAAATGAACAATCACTGTTCATTTGGTTATTCTGCAAAAACAGACTGCAGGTCACCCGGATTGGGGCAAGCTTTTCGTCCACTTGGTTTGGTCTTATGGGCATGGTTTCTTCACCAAAGTTGTGCCATTATGTGTCTAGTTTCATGTCCAATTGGCCTTGCACCAATTGAACCTCTACAATTCAAGTTATGGCTGCCCAAACTTGCTGGACTCATGTCTAATTCTGCAGGTCACCTAGGGCAGCCACACTAAACTCAAATCCAACATCCTTACTCACTTCAATTCCTTCTCACGCACATTCAAATGGCCACTAATTGACCATTACAAGGTTAATAAATCATTACATGAGCAAACCCTATTGTTGTTAAGTGTCCGCATTTTCCATGTTTATACATGCCTAAACTTTGTATTTCACTTACACAACTAGGTTCAATCACTCATTTAATACCAAGGGCAGCCCATGAACCACTTTACTTCAAGCAAACTCATCAACCCTAATTAACCCTAAGCTGCCAAAATTATAGGAAATAGATACACATAATTTTTATTTTGTTTTTTTTTTTTTTACATTTTCTACTTATCTCATGGCATTAGGCATGAATTAAGTAAAAATAGTAAGAGTTTGGACACTAACCTTTAATGGAGTAAATTTTCAAGCTTGCAAAAGCTCTTCTTTGTCACTTCTTTTTGCTGCCTTAACCTTGCCCAAGGTGCAAAGACAATTTTTTATGAAAGGTTTAAGAGGTTTTATGAGGGAAATTGAAGGGAATGAAAGCTTAAAGAAAGAAAAAGCTATGGAGTAAGAGAGAAGAGTTCGGCAACAAGAGAGGAGGAAGAGAAATCAGATTGTTTCTTTCATTTTCTGCCCCATTTATTCATTTTAAATGGGTTATAGCCATGTGTCACCATGTAATTGGGTGAAGGCACACTAATGACATCATGTGATGTCATAAATTCTCATTTAATTCATTTTTTTTCTTTTCTTTTCTACTCATTTTTAATTCAAATTTTAGTAATATTTATTCACATTTTATGTCATAATAATTATTTACTGAACTGGACAAGTCGGCCAAAAATCATCTTTGAAGACGAAATGACCAAAATGCCCTCCTCCGTTTGGCTTATTGAGCCAAAATTGTCTGTACCGATTGAAAATTTTTTCTAAGAATTTCCTTGGCATTCTAATACTATAGAAACCTCAATGACCCTTCTTTAGAGTCCCAAAAATTATTTTATGAATTTTTCCCCTGGTCTAGGGCTCCTAGTTGCGAGAACCGCAACTTCTCACTGGGTTACCCATCGCTAGGGCACCGGCTCATTTAACTTGGTTGTATTTTATTTCTAAATTTTTTCCTAAATTTTTCTTATTAATATTTGAGTTAATTATGGTTCCTCACTTTAGTTTAAATATTTTTCCGGACATTCTAGCTGTCCGGACCGATACTGGTCACCAGAATAGTAGAATGCACGGAGTTGCTATAGGGAAGGTGTTACATCTTTTGTATTTCTTTCCTCTTTCAATCTTCTTCTCAAGTGACTAAAACAAGCTCTAATGAGGTTTTTAAGGAAGCTATTAGGGTTGAGTGAAGAAACTTAAGCTTGAGTGCAAGCTTTAATGGAGGTGTAACCATGGAGAAGTGAGGGAGATGGGAGATGACACTTTAGATGAGAAGACCAAATGGTATTTTTTTTTTCTTTTCTTTTCTTTTAAGTATTTTGTCTTATGGAAGACCAAAAAAAATTATTTTAATCAAATTATTAATTATGGGATTTATGGCATCATGCATGATGTCAACTCCCTACACCTTTTTCATTTTCTCTTTTTTTTTCTTTCATTTTTCTATTAGTTCTTTAATTTAATTCCAGACTCCAAAATTTTTTTTTTTATTTTATTTGACAATTAGATCAGGAGTCAGCTCTCAGGATCAATTGACCAAATTGCCCCTCGCAGGTTTAACCCGGTTTACAAATAATTCAATGTTTATTCTGGCTCCCTAACCTAATTATTTGACTGATTTAACAATTCTTTTTCGTGATTTTCTCTTTTCCACTGTTTTCATAATGGTCCTAAGGACCGCGGTGTCGCATTTTACGGTTCAAAATTTGAGTTTAAATTGACTTCGCAGTCATTCCTGATAAGGTCACCCATCGCTGTGACTCTCGGCTCGTTTAACTTCTTATGTTCTGTTTTTCTTATTTCTACTTAACTAATTGGCAATTACTAATTATTTGTGTTTATAGGTTATCTAGTTGTCTTAGATGTGGTTCTAATCCCCTTAATTGTCCGGACCGACTTCGGTCACCAGAATATTGAAATATACCAGGCTATACAAATGGGGGTGTTACAATTCTCCCCCCCCTTAAATAAATTTCGTCTCAAAATTTTACCTGGTATTACTCTCTGAACAGCTGTTGGTGTTGTCTCCTCATGTCCTCCTACTATTCCCAAGTAGCCTCCTAGCCCGAATGATGGTTCCACAACACTTTTACCAACGGTATCTGCTGGTAGTACATGAGATGAGTCTAATCGATACCTCCTCAACATAGACACATGGAAGACATTATGTATCTTCTCCAACTCTGGAGGTAGTGCCAAACGATATGCCAAAGGACCCACTCTTTCTAGAACCTCATATGGTCCAATGAAGCGAGGACTCAGTTTCCCCTTTCTGCCGAATCTCATAGTCCTCTTCCAAGGAGAAACCTTAAGGAATACTTTGTCACCCACTGCATATTCAATATCCCTTCTCTTCAAATCAATGTAGGACTTCTGACGGTCTGATGCAGTCTTAAGTCAACCTCTGATCGCCCTGATTTTCTCCTCAGTTTGCTAAACAATTTCGAGTCCAATCACCTTTCTTTCACCCACGTCATCCCAACACAACGGGGTTCTACATTTTTTGCCATACAAAGCTTCATATGGAGGCATCCCAATGCTTGATTGGTAGATATTATTGTAAACAAACTCAATCAAAGGCAAGTGTGTATCCTAACTGCCCTCAAATTCAAACACACAAGCTCGTAGCATATCCTCCAAGATCTGAATTACCCTTTCAGACTGGCCATCTGTCTGTGGGTGGAATGCAGTACTGAAGTTCAATCCAGTTCCTAGGGCTCTCTGAAGACTACCCCAGAATCTAGAAGTGAACCTAGGATCTCTGTCTGATACAATGGATATTGGCACTCCATGAAGTCTCACAATCTCATCGATGTACAACCTGGCCAATCTGTCTAAACTGTAGTCCATTTGGACTTGCAGAAAATGAGCAGACTTAGTTAGTCTATCAACAATGACCCATACTGCATCATGACTCTTCTGTGTCTTTGGAAGTCCCATAACAAAATCCATCGTTATTCCTTCCCATTTCCATTCTGGCACTGGTAATGGATGTAACAACCCAGTGGGTACTTGATGCTCTGCCTTTACTTGCTGATAAGTTAGGCATTTGAAAACAAACTCTGCCACATCTCTTTTCATACCCATCCACTAGTAATGCTCCCTTAGCCCTCTATACATTTTTTTACCACCAGGGTGCATGGCAAAAGGAGACTCATGTGCTTCTTTCAAAATGATCTGCCTCAAATCAACATCATTAGGAACACACATTCTGCCCTAGTGTAGCAATAGGCCATCATCCCTTATTGAGAATTCTGGTTTCTTGCCCTGCTGGACTTCTTCCAACAGTCTCTGATACTTCTGATCATTCTGAGCAGCCATTCTAATCTGATCAATCAATACTGGTTGTACATGCTAGGCAACTGTTGTCTGCCCCTCATCATTAATCTCTAAACTGGCATGCAATAATCTCAACTCATGTACCATAGACAAAGGAGTAACCCATAGACTTGCCATAGTCTAGCGACTTAAGGCGTCAGTCACAATATTAGCTTTCCTTAGCTGATAGTCTATCAGACAATCATAGTCTTTTATCAACTCTAACCATCTCCTCTGTCTCAAATTCAACTCTTTCTAGGTGCCCAAATACTTCAAACTCTTATGATCTGTGTAGATGTAGCACTTCTCCCCATACAAATAATGTCTCCAGATCTTAAGAGCGAACACAATGGCTACAAGCTCTAAGTCATGTATTGGATAATTCCTCTCATGCGGTTTCAGCTGGCGTGATGCATAGGCAATGACATTCCGATCTTGCATCAACACACAACCTAGCCCATTGTGAGAAGCATTGTTGTAAACTGTATATTCTTTACCCGGTGTAGGAAAAGTCAAGACTGGAGCCTCAGTCAAACATTTCTTCAATTCATCAAAACTCTGTTGGCATTTATCCGTCCACTGAAATTTCACATCCTTTCTAAGCAGCTTGGTCAATGGAGATGCCAACATAGAGAATCCCTTCGCAAATTGACGGTAGTATCCAGCTAAACCTAGAAAACTGCGAATCTCTGTGATATTTCTGGTGGCTTCCAATTAAGGACAGCTTCTATCTTGCTAGGATCTACCTTGATGCCCTCTTCTAATACTACATGCCCCAAGAAAGATATTTCCTTCAGCCAAATTCACACTTCGACAATTTGGCATATAGTTGTTTCTCCCTCAAAGTTTGTAGTACAATCCGCAGATCTCTATCATGCTCTTCTGCATTCCTCGAATAGACCAATATATCATCAATAAATACCACAACAAACTGGTCGAGGTATGGTCTGAAGATAGTGTTCATCAGATCCATAAAAGCAGCCGGAGTATTAGTTAACCCGAATGGCATAACCAAGAACTCATAATGGCCATAGCAGGTTCTAAAGGCAATTTTAGAAATACTCTGCTCTTGTACTTTTAGCTGATAATAACCTGGTCTCAGGTCAATTTTGGAGAACACGGCTGCCCCTCTCAACTGATCAAACAAGTCATCAATGCGGGGCAATGGGTATCGGTTCTTTATTGTCACTGTAACACCCCTAAGTTCGGTAGTGCGTTCTGCTGCTCCGGTGACTAGTGTTGTCCGGACAGCTAGGATGCCAAGAACCGTACTTCAAAATGGGTGAGGAGACATAAAATAATGAAATACAAGAAAAGGAAATACAAGAAAAACAAAGGAAAAAATCATAGCAAAGAAATGTAACCAAGTTAAGCGAGCCGAAAAACCAAGCGATGGGTGACCGCACCGGGAAGTCACGGCGTGGACCGTTGACTAGGGGAACCACGGAAAATATTTTTAGGACTTAAATAGACCCTTGTTGAAGAATAAATATCATTAGAAAGATCAAAGAAAAATTAAATAATTAGTACAAAGAAAAGTGAGAAATCGAAAAACAGACAAAACGAAAAATCGAGAACGTAACAGGTGCATTATGGTCATTTGACATCCCGAATTGTCTTTTGACCTAAATGTCCATTAAAAATAAATAGTATTACACTTAGAAAATAAAATGAAAAATTAATTTGGTGGTACCTAAATAAAATAGCTAAAATCATGGGTTAATTGTGGAATAAGTGAAAGTTTAACTTATAAAATGATTTAATTTTAAGTGGACCACTAAGGGGATTAATTAAATACTTAGTGGGACAAGTGTACACTTAAAATGCAGCTGAACTTCATCTTCCTCATTTTAGATTTCAACATTGCCGTGAGTGAAGGGAGAGGAAACTCCATGGACGTTTTGCATGAGCTCACTTAACCTCCCCATTTTCAACTCCAATCTCTTAGGTTCCTTCATGAAAAATGGTCTACACACCACAAGGAAGATATTGATACCAATTTTGGGAAGTTTAAGCAAGGTTTAACAAGCTCCAAGCATAAGGTAAGTTCATAATTTTGAGAATTACTTTGTTAAAGTTTATGTGCATGTTATGGGTATTGGTTTGGTGAAGGAAAATTTTGAGTTTGAAGGGTTATTGTTGTTGTCATTTTGGACAGCCATGGTCACGTTTTCGATGAGGAAATTGTGCATATAATTGTTGAGAAATAATGTTGTTCATGGTGATTTAGTAACCTAGTGATTTAATGCATGTATATATGGTGAATTATGCACTTTGATGGGAATTAGCATATGGTACGGCAATGTGATGTTGATGAGTGATTTGTGGCAGCTTGTGGACACTTGAGAAATGGTGTATATTGAAGGAAGTGTGGGCAGCATATTGACCTAGAAGGATGGATGTTATGTATGTAAATTAATGTTGTAAAGTGTATGTAAAGTTTGTAATGTTTAGGTGTGTTTGTAATGGTACTTAGGAATTGTGATTGTGAATGATAATTGGTGTGTTGATGGTGATTGGAATCTGCCCAAAATAATGCTAATGTAATGTAGAAAGTGTGTTGGTAATGTGCCAAAACAGTTTGGTAGGGTATGGAAGTGAACCTTGCAAAGGTAAGTGTGTGTTTGAAGTTGGGGTGTGAAATGCATATTGAGGGCAGTGTATATTTTGGTCTATAACCTTGAATGTGTAACCTCAATTGGTATGAGACCAATTTGGGGTGAAACTAGGCACAAAATGTGCCAACTTTCATTGAGAAACCATGCCAAAATTCTGCTTGCAAGGTGACCTAAAAATTTGACCAATTCGGATTAGGTGTAATTAGGACCTGAAAAATGACCAATTGGGCAGCAGTGAGTGTTTAGGCCATAACTCACTCAAACCAGGTCCAATTGACCTGAAATTTTGACCAAGAATAGTTAAGACCCATACCTACAAGTCTTATGAAGACACCAAAGCCCAGAAATGACCATAAGCAAGTCAAACAACTTGCACAAGTTCGGGTCCAAAAACTGGCCGAACCAGAATTGACCAATTTGACCTAAAATTGACCTAAAATGGTACCACTTGACCAGCAATAGTGTAATGACCATAACTTGGTCTACTTAACTCGGATTGACCTGAAATTTTGCACGCGTGCAATAAGACCAAGATCTACAAGTTTGTAGTTTCGACCTTTACCCGAAAACCGAGGGAACTAGATCGTCCGGTTAGGTCAAACCAGTGTTCCGGAATCCAGCAATTTGCATTAAAATGCACTAAGCAAGGAAGTGACTTTGGTAAAACATACCAAATCTAAAACCTTATCGAATGTGACATATTAACGACACTAAAACCTAATTTACCTAAAACGCAATGAGGGTCGGTATATTAGGTGACTTAGTGAATAATTGAGTTCAGTGCATTATTTACCAAACACCATCGATAGAGACAATTTAATTTGGTACTGAAACACTTCGAATTGTGTTTCTCAGTTAACAAGGACTCAGCAAAAGGGAAAGAAATACTGAGTCAGGACCAGGAGACAAATATCAGAGGTTTGTGCACAACGGCTATTGCTTTTGAATTTTTCAATTGAAATAAATATTGAATATTTGTATATTATTGTTTTAAATTGTGTTTGTGCACAACAACTGTTTCTTTTGAATTATTTTCAATGGAAATAAATATTGACTATTTGCATATCATTGTTTTAAATTGTGGAAATGTGTTTGGTGGACACTTATTGATTGAAAAACATTGTGAATGGTTTGAAACTGTGAAAAATTGTTTGAATGGTATTTGATGGATACTTATTGATTGAAAAGCAGTAAATGGTTTTGTGGAAATTGAAGTGAATTACGAATTGTGTTGCCATTTTGTGAATGAAATTATAACTTTGGAAATTTATTGGATTCTTACGGATCATTTGAATAAAATGTTTGGAATTGTTTTGACTCACAATTGGCATGACACTGATACTATGTTCCTCCTCCATTAATGGGGTGAGTGTGATTATTCCTCCCTCTTTGACTTATCGATGCAGGGTGAGTATGATTATGTTCCTCCCTCATTGACTTCCCGAGGTGAGTATGGATGAGTTCTCATTATATAGCTAGCTTCCTCCCTCATTGATTTGATTATTGGGGTGAGCATGTCTTGTCGTGGTGTACAACACGGCATATATGGAAAAAATTGTGTCATGGCCTAAATTGTGTTATAGATTGGCAACACTTTGTATTCTTGATTATTTGATCGAATTGTGTTATTACGTATTGTGAGATTGTGAAATTGATTTAAACTCTTATTGACATATCGTCTATTGAATTCAACCATGATCGACTTATTGAAAATTATTGTGATATTAACAAATGGAGTTTAAATTATTGTTGACATTTATTTTATTGAATTTAAATATGGTTTTAAGTATCCAATATTGATATGATTTATGAATTGTGATTTAAAATTTGTATTTGGTAAATGTTGTGCACCATCGAGACATTGTCTCGTGATAGCTTTATTGCTATCGCAGTAGAGAGACAGACGAGTTAGGTCGCTAGTATCGCCAATGAGAGATTTTGGGTATAGTGAGTATACCACATGTGGCATTTTGTCTCAGAATGTATATTCACTGTATGTATATTTTGTTCTTGGTTTTGAGCAGTTGTAAATTTAAGTTGTACAGTAAAGTTGTAAAATAATTATGAGTTATTTGGCTTGTAAAAATTGTGTTATATCTTTGTATCTTAGTCTTTGAAAATCACTGTGGATTTGACTTGAGAAATGTGTTGTGTTGATAAAAATGTTGGAGTTGAGATTTGAAAATATATTGAAGTGCTTTTTACAGGTTTTCTGAAGAACTGTTTTGTCCAAAATACAAATGGCACCTTGCCAAAATTTTTGCAGATATTCCAAATAAATCAAATGAGTTAGTTGTTTCACTTCAGTTCACCAAAGTCTTTCACACCTGTAAATAGTGCTCACCACTGTAAAAGAAGTAAGAAAAGTTTTTAAAATCCCTTGTAGTGTATTTAATGGATTATCAGTAGACGGAGTTGGTAATTCATTAGGTATACTACGGGATCATGTTATGCCTTACAGAGGGGTAGGGTGTGACAGTCACCTTATTCAACTGTCGATAGTCAATGCATAACCGGAGAGTGCCATCCTTTTTCTTTACAAACAATACTGGCGCTCCCCAAGGTAACACACTAGGACGGATGAAGCCCTTGTCAAGCAACTCTTGCAACTTTACTTTCAATTCTTTTAGTTCTGCTGGTGCCATTCTGTATGGCGTTATGGAGATTGGGTCCACACCAGGCATAACATTAATTTCAAGCTGCACTTCTCTTTCTGGAGGTAATCCTGGCAATTCATCAGGAAATACATTTGGAAATTCACATACCGTAGGGATGTCCCTCAATGTTGGACTATCCACTTGGGTGTCTATCACATGTGCCAAGTACGCCTCACACCCTTTACTAATCATTTTTCTGGCCAGTGCAGCTAAAATGATGTTTGAAGGCAATAACTGCCTCTCCCCATGTATTACTACATCACCATACTGAGGAAGACCAAAAGTGACTGACTTCAGTCTATAGTTAATCATCGCATGATGCCTGGCTAACCAATCCATGCCCAAGATAATGTCATAATCTCTAAAGGGCATTTCAATTAAATCATACAGAAAAGTGTGTCCTTGGATCACCAAAGGACAATCCCTATATAATTTATTTACCCTGACCTCCTGGCCTAATGGACTAGTTACTAGCACATCATAATCCATTGGTACACACTCAATAGCAGTAGAACACATCACACTAGCACTAACATACGAATGTGTGGAGCCAGGATCAAATAAAACATGTACATCTTGGTCAAAGATGGAGAAAATACCAGCTACTACATCTGATGTTTCAGCCTCCTCCCTCTGAAGCATGGTATACACTCTGACTGGTGCGCCACTGGATACTGGCTGGTTAATAGTGCTTTGACTTCTAGGAGTGTTACCAGAACCCCTACCTCTGCCTCTACCTCTACCAGCTGGTTGTGATCCTCTAGGTGCAGAGACTTGGGCTGATCCTTCAGATGTAGCAAAAGGTCCAGACCGGCTAGGACTAGTACAATCCTTAGTGAAATGTCCGCTCCCTCCACAGTTAAAACATGCATCGGTGGCCTTGAAATAAACCTCACTGTGTGTTCTACCACAAGTTTCACACTGTCGTACTGATAGAGCTCCTTGGGGTTCTTGCTGGGTCTACTGACCAGACCGGGGTGGTCTTTGGCCAGAGAATCTGCCTCTGCTAGATCTACAGGAGCTGGATCCCCCAAGCTATTTCCTTTTCCCAGAACCACTCTTATGTGTTTGTCCAGTAGTCCTTTCAATCTTCTCTTTCTCTTGTGTACCCTTCTTCACTGCCATTTCTGATTCTATCCTTTCCAATTCCAGGGCCTATGAGATCAACTCAGAAAAATTTTGGTGTCTGAATCCCACAACTTGCATCCTCAGATTCAGCCTTAACCCGGACTCAAACCTCTTACATCTGTCTCTGGGGGTGGAGACTAAACTTCCAGCGTAGTGGCTCAGTCGAGAGAAATCTCTCTCATATTCTGCTATGGTTCTGTCCCCTTGTTTCAAACTCAGGAATTCTTATAACTTCATATCCATATATTCATCGGGGACCCACTTTTGTCGAAACTCCCTCAAAAAGTCTGACCAAGTAAGGACTGGAGGTTCTACCAGGCTGTGGGGGATGGTCTTCCACCATTCATACGCATCCCCTTGCAACAAGGAAATAGAATACTCGAACTTTAGCTCTTGTGCACACTGTAGCTTCCTGAAAACCCATTCCATTCGCTCTAACCATTGTTTTGCCTCTAGTGGATCCACAGTGCCCTTAAACTCGGTGGCCCCAAATTTCATCAATTTTTCATATTGCCGAGCTGAGGGCTGTGGTTGTGCTACAGGTGCTTGCATCTGAGCTTAGGGTGGCACATTTCCCGCCATTTGCTGGAAAAACATAGCCATCTGCTGTGCAAACTGAGCAGGAAACTGCAGTGCCAGAGTAGGAGCTGGAGTGGCTGACCCACTCAAGTTCTGGAGTGCTGGGGCTTCCCCTTGAACCTCAGCCTCAACAGATTGTTCCACTGAATGATCTCCTTCTTCCATTCCGTTTTCCCAAAATTTCTACTTCCTGAGATCAAACACAAGGAGGTTGACCTCCGTTAGTGCATATTCATGATGTAAATATGTCATATGTATCAATTAAAGACACTTGAGCAGTTGTACTTATCAAAGAAATTTTCATACACATAGTCAAAATTTATTGAAAAACCATGTTCTGATACCACTAAAACATGTCACATCTTCCCCCTCTGTAAGGCATAACATGATCCCGTAGAATACCTAATGAACTACCGAACTTCGCCTACCGATAATTCATTAAGTATACTACAAGGGATTTTTAAACTATTTTCTTGCATTTTGGAAGTGGTAAGCATTTTGGAATGAATTAAAATCATTTATTCAAAGCTCATAAACTAGTAAAAAATTTTTGTCCATTTTTATTTTTCCGCAAATTTTATAAAAATTTCGGCAGAGTGCCGTCTGTATTTTGAGAAAACAGTTCTTCAAATACCTGAGAAAAACACTTCTAATAATTTTTCACAACTCCTAATGTCACACCTTATCCCTTGTAAGGCATGACATGTTCCCGTAGCATGCCTAATGAATTACCGAACTCCACCTATCGATAACCCATTAGTTATGCTACAAAGGATTTTAAAACAAACCATAGCTTTTTATCTTATCAATTCTTTTGTGGAAAACTGTATGAGAATAGTTAAAATTCCATGCAAACATTCATTGGAAATAATGATAGACTAAATATTGCAAAAGTTACATTTTCATAAGTCTCAAAGTAAAATACAAAATAATTACAAACTCAAAATGTGATAGCAATGCAAGGTTTTTAAATACAAACTGCTCAACATCTGTACATCCATGCATATAGGTACAAAATACATCAAAAGGAAATTACAGGGATATGACTATAATATATACCCACAAAAAATACCAAAATGCTGCTTCCAAGTCTCTCACTCGGCAGCCTTCTCTTTTCCCTTACCTGCGACGGCATAAAGAAGCTATCGCTGAGTATATCACTCAGTGGTGCACAACTAATAACTTTAAAACTTAAAGTAAAACATAATTTGTCAAAGCATAATAAATCACATTTTTCTTAAGCATGAAAACTTCACAATAGTTCTAAGTTCATAAGAGCCATTTATTGGAATAACATTTCAAATGAGAAATCACACTTCATAAATCACAATTCACAAAGCATTAGTATTGCCAACATCAACACACAGTTCAGGCCATGACACAAAATTTCACGATCAGTGCCGTGTTGTACACCACGACAAAGCAATCTCAACCTCACTAACCGTTATTAATGAGGGAAGGGCTAGCTAGCTAATGAGTACTCATATAGTCTTACCCCACTAACCGTTATTAATGGGAGAAATAATCAATATCAATTACCAACCCCAAGTAGCCGTTACTCGGGAGTTCAAAGGACTGTCATGCTAAATGTGGTTTCAAAACAGTTTCCAAAAATTTTCCATTCAACAATCACATTTATAAACCAATAAATACATTTAAATTCATCATAATATCCAAATAAAGGTAGCAACACCTAAATTTCTTAAATGCAAGACAAAAACCATATTTCAGTCAAAGTAAACTTGCTCAAAGCAAACTCATTCAATTTAACACATTCCAAGCAATTTATAAATTTAAAAATGAAGAAAATGTTAGTTGCGCACAAACCTTCAATGCTCTCCTTTATTGTTACCTACTTCTCCTTGTCCGTTCCAACTTCTTTTTCTACTGAAAATACACAAATAGAATGCCTCAATACCAATCTCAATTGCTGCCAAGAACTCATTATATGCATGTCTAATGCATCCCATGTTAGCTTTGAAAATTTTAGAATATTTTGGTTTTGGGACAGCTTGGTGCCCCAATCTTTGAACCCAATTTTTACCTAGTTTCGATCATAATTTGATGAGGCGTTCTTCATTAAAATTGTTCATTTAGGTCTTAACTTTATTTTCCTTTTTGAATCGCCTAATTCAGAGCTGTGTAGCTCAAGTTATGCCCAAAACACCATTACTGTTCATGTCACTATTCACGCTGCAGATTTTGTTCTAGTAGATTTATCGATCCAAATTCGTTCAGCAATTTGACCAAGTTAAGTCCATAATTTGGTCTAATGTTCTTCATATGAAATGTTCTACTATGTCTTAGGTTTCCATCAGTTTAAGAATCGCCTAAATCGGAGTTTGCTAGAGAGAGTTATAGCCTTACAAATTTTACTGTTCATTTGGTCAATTTTAGGTGCCCAGATTCTGGCAGATTCGGTGACCCGATTTCGTTTCGCAATTTGATTGAGTTAAGTTCATAATTTGGCCTAATATTCTGCATATGGAATATTCTACTATGTCTTAGGTTTCCATCAGTTTAAGAATCGCCTAAATCGGAGTTTTCTAGAGAGAGTTATAGCCTTGCAAAGTTTACTGTTCATTTGGCAATTCTGCAGTTTTGCAGATTCAGTAACTCAACTTTGCTCAATAATATGATTGGGTTAATGGCATAATTTGGGTTTGTGTTCTTCATGAAAGTTTTAGGTCTATATCTCATCTAACTACTGGTAACATTGCAGGTCATTTTGACCCGCCTAGCTCTAGTTATGACCCAAACATGATTACTGTTCATGTGCACTGTTCATACTGCAGTTTTTCAAGTTTGGTCAGTTTGTTCACTAGGTTTTGGTCACTTTTTGGGCATGCTTCCTAAATGAAAATTGTGTCATTTAGTGCCTATTTTCAGTCCCAATTGGTCCCATACCAATTGGACTTGTAAAATTTTATTTTTGGTCTCTAAACCCTAATTTTTCTCTCCTTTGTCTAAAACCCTAGTTTAGGTTCCATACATGTTTTCTTTCATTTTCTTATGAAATTTCATCATAAATTAACTTCATTCCA
The DNA here is from genome assembly GCF_030052815.1 of Hevea brasiliensis. NCBI lineage: Eukaryota > Viridiplantae > Streptophyta > Magnoliopsida > Malpighiales > Euphorbiaceae > Hevea > Hevea brasiliensis. The sequence continues at coordinate 44,234,256 of NC_079501.1, forward strand.
AGTTTATACAACTAATCTAACATGAAAAGAAACTTACCTCTTGTTGATTTCTTTCCAACTTCACTTTTCTTCCAATTTTTGTTCTCCTTGCTTTTAATCTCTTAATCAAAGATCTCTTTGATGTTTTCTTTTAGTGGGCTATTGAATTTATGAAGGGAATTTAAGGGAATTAAAACTTAGGAGAGGAAATCAATGAGGGGAAGAAGTGGAAGAAGAAGAGAAAAAGAGAGAGAGAGAGAAAGAGAGAGGAGAGAGTGGTGGCCTCTTATGAAAAAAAGAAATGAAGAAGACATTTGTCTTCTTATTTATATATATATATATATATATATATATATATATATATATATATATATATGTATATATTTATCCCCAAAATTAGCTTATTAAAATTATAAGTTTTAATTGTGCCATAAGGATAATTAAACTTAAATTTTTATTCCCTTTTTTTTTTCCTTTTAATTAAATAATTAAATTTAACTGTCAAAAGTCCATAAGTATTTCATTTTAATTTTGTCATAATCGAAATGAAAGTTTAAGTTTTCATTTCTTAAATTTTCCCTTACATATTTTTACTTGAATTTTTCTTCAATTTTTACCCCATAATTCAATTCATTAATTTCATTTAATTTAATTGACATTTTGGTCAAAAGTCAACCCTTGACGTGAATTGACCAAAATACCCCTCATCGGTTCATAATCCTTCTTTTTATAATACCCGATGAGTCCTTAATTTTTTTTTTTTCACTAGAATTTTTATTGTGTCTATCTCAATTAATTTTCAATTTGTTTTTGGTCCTCAAGGTGTCTTTGAATAGTATTAGTCACGGACAAAAAATGGTACTATTCATAACTCGGAGGTTCGGGGTGTTACAATTCTCCCCTCCTTAAAAATAAATTTCATCCTCGAAATTTACCTAGTCTCAGTCTCTGAATAGCTCTAGGTGCTGTCTCCTCATGTCCTCCTCACGCTCCCATGTAGCCTCTTGGCCTGAATGATGGTTCCACAGTCTCTGAATATGTTTGTTCCTCAGCTGCTTCACCTCATGTGCCAAGATCTTTATGGGCTCTTCATCATATGTCAGGTCTGGATTCACCTCAATCTCCTCTATTGGCAAAATGTGAGAGGGGTCTGATCTGTACCTCCTTAACATGGAGACATGGAAGACATTGTGAATCTTTTCTAACTCCGGAGGCAATGCAAGTCTATATGCCAATGGACCCACTCTTTCCAGAACCTCATACGGCCCAATGAAGTGAGGACTTAGTTTTCCCTTTCTACCAAACCTCATGATCCTCTTCCATGGGGAAACTTTCAGGAACACCTTGTCACCCACACCATACCGAATATCTCTTCTCTTTAGGTCAATGTAGGACTTCTGTCTATCCGTTGCAACTTTGAGTCTGTCACTAATGAGCTTAACCTTTTCTTCTGTCTGTTGCACTAATTCAGGACCAATCAACTTCCTCTCGCCCACTTCATCCCAACACAAAGGAGTTCTACACTTCCTGCCGTAAAGTGCCTCGTATGGAGGCATTCCAATGCTTGACTGATAACTGTTGTTGTAGGCAAATTCAATTAAAGGCAAGTGTGCGTCCCAACTCCCTTCAAACTCAATCACACAAGCCCGAAGCATATCCTCCAAAATCTGAATGATCCTTTTAGACTGGCCGTCTGTCTGTGGATGGAATGCTGCACTAAAGTTCAATCTAGTCCCTAGGGCTTTTTGAAGACTACCCCAGAATCTAAAAGTGAACCTAGGATCTCTATCAGACACAATAGACATTGGCACTCCATGCAACCTCACCACTTCGTCAATGTATAGTTTGGCCAATCTTTCTAGGTTGTAATCCATTCTCACTGGCAAAAAGTGTGCAGACTTGGTCAATCTATCAACAATAACCCAAACTGCATCATGATTCTTTTGTGTACGTGGAAGTCCTGTCACGAAATCCATAGTGATTCTTTCCCATTTCCATTCGGGAATTGGCAATGGTCAGAGCAACCCCGCAGTACTTGGTGTTCTGCCTTTACTTGCTGACAAGTTAGGCATTTGGCAACATATTCTGCAATGTCTTTCTTCATTCCTCTCCACCAATAGTGCTCTTTCACACTTCTATACATTTTGGTTCCACCAGGGTGCATTGCAAAAGGTGAATCATGTGCTTCCTTTAAAATAGTCTGCCTCAGTTCAACATTCTCAGGAATGCACATTCTGCCCTTATATAATAACAAGCTCTCATCATTTACTGATAATTCTAGTTTTTTGCCATCCCTAGCCTCTTCCATCAACTTCACATACTTATCATCCTTCTGTGCAACTGCTTTAATTTGTTCTGCCAGCATTGGCTTCACTTGCCAAGTAGCTACCATCTGCCCATCTTTATTAATCTCCAAATTAGCATGCAATGCCCTTAATTCATGCACCATGGACAAAGGAGAAACCCTCAAACCAGCCATAGTCTTGCGACTTAAAGCATCAGCTACAACATTAGCTTTTTCAGGCTGATAGTCTATCAAACAATCATAATCTTTTATCAGCTCTAACCATCTCCTTTGCCTCAAATTTAACTCCTTTTTTGTGCCCAAGTACTTCAAACTTTTATGATCTGTGTATATATAACATCTCTTCCCATACAAGTAATGTCTCCAGATCTTCAAGGCAAAAACAATGGCTGCTAGCTCCAAGTCATGTGTAGGATAATTCCTCTCATGCGGTTTAAGCTAGCGTGAAGCATAGGCAATGACATTTCTATCTTGCATCAACACACAGTGTAGCCGAGCAAGCAAAGCCACTCGGTGTGCCGGAGCACTCTATTTTATCTTAATTCATTTTTATCATAGTTTTGAAAATAACTTGCGAAATACAATTCATTTATTGAAATTGTAATTTATTTGAGGTTCCGAAAATTTTAAAGAAAATTCGGCAGAGTACCGGCTAAAAATGGAGAAAACAGTTCTTCGGAACCTGTGAAAAACACTTCTAATAATCATATTCCATCATCTCAACTCCATTTATCAAAATCTCAATATTTTTCAGTTCACATTCATTTCTCAATCATCCATCACATGTGATAATCATATATATATCACAGATAAGCATTCACTTTTTCATTTACAAACACAATTCTCATTATTTACATGAGCATCAAATTACATTTCAAAAGTTCATTTACACATGAGAAAATAAGATCAATTACAAAATACCAAAATGACACCTAGTGTCCTACCAATGTCCTTGTAGCTTTGTGACGTGACGGACACTATCACTGAGGTCGTCAGAATCGTGGTCTGTGGTCTACTGGCCCTCTGTCCAAATCTTGATTACCTCGGCGTAAAAAGCGACGCTAAGCATAAAGCTTAGTGGTGCCAATAATACAAGAAAATATAATATGCAAATAAAAATAATAATTTCCTTGCTATTGTGTTCATAAGAAATGAATAATTACTAATTTATTGTTTAGTCGATAATCTAATCATGTTTTTTTATATTAACTTCTTCATGCATTTCGTTAATTATTTTCTTCATGATCTTGAGCTTCTTTGTACTTTTGTAATCATTCACGATACTTAATTTCATATTTTCTTTAATGATCGGTTCAATCATTATACTTTTTTTCCATGCCCAAGTAACCTATCTTTTGGATCGGGATAACGGGTCATTGGCACCGACACCGCGTGCCTCGGGCGTCATACCATGGATGCGTACCACGCACTATGATGTAAATGCCATGAAAAGCCATGATATCACATAATCGGGCATAAAAGCCATGAATACGCATAAAGCCATGAATACGGGCATAAAGCCATGAATACAGCATAAAGCCTTTCCTTTGCAGCATCGCTCGCTAAAACAATACCCTATTGGCATGCATGCCCAAACCAAACCAATCTTGTTAGGTATACTAGGGCAATTAATATTTTAAAATATTAATATATTGTGCTTTATGACTTCATTATTTCATGATAAATTTCAATCATAATTCATTTGACATTCATTTGATCATTTATATGATCACACTTATCCTTTATCCATTTATACCATTGTATTCAAAATACTTCTCCTCTTTACAATAATGAGAACTAATGTCTCATTCATACATTAATACGGTTTATTTGTCCATTCATTATGTTATTCATATTGATCACAATTCTAAACAATGGTTCACATGTACCATTGTATTCAAAACATTTTTCCTTTCTCATTTATACATTCAAGAATCTACTTATGTAATTACAAATTTTATATTTCAAGTTGAGTTACTAATATTTTATGAATTCCATTTGTGATGGGCATATAAGTCTTAACTATCTATTTACATCAATTTGGTGACTTATTCTTCATGTTTCAAGTAATCCATGAAAATTTCATGGATTTCAAATTTATGCTCTTAATTCCCTTTTTAACAATTTTGACTAAGATGCATAGTCCACATTTGTTATACCATTATAGGCATTTAAGCTTAGAATTGGTTCTAGGTCTTCATCTTAATTTGCTAATTATTTTGATTACTATTCACCTTACTAGTCAACCAAAATGTTGACTTTTTCATACTTAAGGGATATGTTAATTCTAATTACACCAAGAAGATTTTAAGTTTTACATTTACTAGTATTAATTGCCAATTGTAAATTAAAGTCCCTAGATGCATTTCTAATTTCAAAATTTGAATTTCAAGTTTTGGTGTCACTATTCACCTCTTTGGTCAACAAATGTTGACTTTTAGGTAGAAATTATGTACATTGGTTTTGCATTCATACCACATTTGCATTTAAAACTTGTTAGTTTTGGTGGTCACACTTCCTCAAAGCTTAGGTCATTTGGCAAAATTGCCAATTTCGATTTTGAAACTTAACTTTACTATTCCATTAAGCATTGTTGCAGTGGGAATTTGAGGAAATGGTAAACATGAAAGTTGTTCCTTATTTTGTCTACTTGAATTTCCTTTTTGAATCACTCCATTTGGAGTTTTGTAGCTCAAGTTATGGCCAAAATAAGTTTCTTTATTGCTCACTGTTCATCTTGCACTTTTGGGTTTTTAGCGATTTTGGTCCAACTTTGGTCACTTTTTGACCAAGTTAAGTTCATAATTTGATCTAACTTTCTTCATATGAAATGTTCTAATATGCCTTAGGTTTCCATCGGTTCAAGAATCGCCTAAATCTGGAGTTTTACTCAAGTGCACAAGGCACACAATACAGAAGAAAATCTCATAGCTGGATCCAAATGAATGAGCCCCAATGAGATAGAATCCCATTTTCTCCAATTTTGTAATCCTATCTTACGCAACATGACATAACCTTAATGCCAAATATATTTTGAACTTGAGTTGGTTTTCACCATGGCATTGCATTCATTTATATTGCTATACTTTCAGGCGTGGAAACTTTCTTCAATGGAAACAATAAACACTATATTCTTAGGTGCATTCTGTTTAGTCATATTGTCACAAAATTGAAATCCATGTTGAAGTCAAGATGTTCCAATGCTCGAATAATCTTGTGGACATGATCCCCGACATTCCCTCAAACATCCTCATGAGGATCTCACTTGCACTAGTTTCATTGAAACCAAACACTTAGCTCTCATATCATGCTCACTTGTCCAAAGTTTCATGTTCCTCCTCTATGGCCTCGGAGTGGACCGGGAACATTTGAATCTAGAACATATCCTATATGTTCAAGGTTCAAGACAAGTTTCAAATTTCTTAGCCAATCGATTAGGTCTGTCAACCTATTGCGATCAAGTATGCTTGCAAGGATATTGGTGGTGGTTGCATTATTATTATAATTATGTATCATGTAATTAACCAAATATGATTATGGTCTTTTAATCAAATTGGTCCTCCCACTAACAATCCTAGTTGGTGATTGAATTCTTATAATTGTATTGATCATCCTGTTGTACATCGATTATTGTAATTACAATAAACTATAAGTGAGCAACTCCTTGCCCATCACATCTCATGTGAGGTCAATCCTTTACCTAGCCCCTAATGCTCAAAATCATATTGACTTATCTTGCATTAGTTAAGTTGATCCCATTGATAATTAATTTAATAATTTCCTCACATCCAATATTGGCCACCAAACCATTTACATATTTACAACATCTCATTCTTAACAATTATTCTTAAGAAAATCTCTTAAATTAATTGCATCTCATGCAACTATTTAAAATTTCTTAAAATAATTGCCCCAATGGAGGACTTATGTTATAATTACTTTAATTATAGCATTTCCAACTTAATCATTTGTTTGGAAGATTTTATAGCCATCCTAATTACTATTAAGGTCTCACTTTGCACATTATCCATTTAGCATGCATATATCATATAAATGCATACATTCCCATACATCTCATGCATTCATGGATAAGCAGTAAATATGGTATGATCATGGACTTTCTAAGGGATTCAATTCTGAGCCACCAAGAATTGAATCAGGGCATTCCTAGGTGCATTTCATTCATTCATTTTACAAGAGTTGCTGAAGGAGTACATAATCAACACTTGATATTGAATTCCTCCCACTGGTCCCACCAATGCTCTTGACCTCCTTGAACTTCTTGCAATCCAATATTACATAGTAATCCTTGGCATACCAAGGCGAATTTACAAGAACTTAAATAAATGAAATTACAACCCAAAAATATTACAAACTTAATAATACATGCCCAAAATAAATTAAAATAAATTAATTAATTTACAATCCCAAAGAAACATAAAAGAAATAAATCCAATCACATTGGTCTTTTATAGTCCATGATCATCCATCATGCATATCACTATTTAACAATTAAATAAAACATACATACTTAAATTAAATTGAATATCTCATATTCAACTTAAAATTCCAGATTTGAATATGATTCAAATAAATTTAAAAATTCAGATTTGAATCTCATTCAAACAAATTTAAAAATTCAGATTTGAATCACATTCAAACAACTTCAAAAATTCAGATTTGAATCACATTCAAACATTTTTTTAAAAAATCATATTTGAATCACATTCAAATATTTTTTAAAAAATCAGATCTGAATTTTATTGAATCAATTTTAAAAAATCAGATTTAAATATGATTCAAACAACTTTAAAAATTCAGATTTGAATCTCATTCAAACAACTTTTAAAATTCAGATTTGAATCACATTCAAACAATTTTTAAAATTCTGATTTGAATCATAATTTAATTGTGTGATTAAAACAACTAATTAAACACTTTAATTAGTCAAAGAATAGGCCTTAGATCATACAACCATTGCAGAATTAAAAGCCAAACCTTGAACCACCCAAGGAACCATTGTTGCCGCCACCAATGGTGGCTTCACCATGTGTGACGCCACATCTCATGATCCAACCAGCAATGAATCTCTTGATCTCATGATCAAACACACAATTAAATTATATAATCAACAATCTAAATGGCAAATATAGTGGCTCTGATACCAATTGAAGGCAGGCGTGAAAAACACAAGATTATACCATTGAATTCAAAAATTTTCACCTAGGGTCACATGCACCATGCAAGATTTATTTTTATCTATTTGATTTCAATGATAAACAACATATTAAAACTCTTTTAATATGTTTTTGGATCTGTATTTGCCATTTAAGATTTTAAAATTAATCAGATTAATTTTAGAACCTAGATTAAATCAAACGATTACACTAACCTCTTGATGTCTTTGCAGCGTGTCTGCGCCTTTGAGATTCGTCTTCAGGACACCAGATGTTGTCCCTCTAGCTTGTCCACACCAAGAACACCTATTGGCAGCACTTGAACAGCTTCTAAAGCCTTTTCTATTAATTAGAAATTCAAATTCTGCCTTTTAAGAGATTAGAGATGTAAACAGTACACTAGAAACAATTTCTAGTGTTCTTAATTCAAGAGATTGATGGCTAATCTCTTTGAATTGATGAGAGATGAAGAGAAATAGCTGGAGAGGCTCAAAATGGCGTGACATATGAGAGGAGAGGCTGCTGGTTGTGTTTTCTTTTCATAACCCCACTTAAATAGCTAGGTTAACACATTAAACCCTAGCCACATGTCACCTTTTGATTAGCTCTAGGTTTAAGTGACCCAATCACATTGTGCCAAGTGTCAAACCTATATTTAATCTTGATTTTAATCATCTTACATTATTAAAAATATTTGGCAAGCTTATGTGTTATGCCATGTGTCACCATCTCATGGTGCCACGTGTCACACTGCAAAATGACCAAAATGCCCCTGTGTCTTAATTTTGAGTTCTTAACCCAAAATAATTATTTTCTTCTTCTAATTAATTTATATCAAATATAAATTAATTAATTAATCTCTATTAATTAATTTCTCATCAATTAAATTCATATTTAAACACTTTAAATATAAATTTAATTTATACTACACATCCAATAATCTAGATTTGGTTTCAAGTCATGCTAGGGACTTTGCAATTTAATTGCAAACCAAATCTATTTAATTAATCAATTAAACTCTTTAATTAATTAATTAAATCATATTTAAATAGGTGATAACTTGTGTATGTGTGTGACTTACTAGGCTCATCACTAATTGGCAATGAGACATGATATCAACTCTTAATATCATCAGAACTCTTTCTTACCATAAATGATTTCTCTAAATCATTTTATGAACCTCATAGACCATGGTTAACACCTAGCATAGCATGCCATGGCCACCCAATTAGTAATAAGATTTACCTTAAATGAACCTATAATCATATGTTACCATGCACTAGAATCTCTCTGTTATAAAATCCCAACTCAAGCTGGAGTCATGGTTTATGTCAAACTCCATTTGCTATGAATATTATGTTCTCTTTTAATTCCAGTTCTTGATTAAAAGATTTTTCTCATCAGAAACTCTTTTCTGAATAAATCTATCTGTCCTGGCCAGGAACTTGAAACATCAAGAACAATTAAATGAACATAGGATTTTAACTCTATTTACTTAGAGGAACAGATTCCATCTTGATCAACACCTACCTCCATATATAACTAGCAGAAGCCAACACATGCCCATATACCCATACATAGTACAAGTATGAAAGCAGTATCAAACTCAAACTACCTATATACAAGATAACTGTGCTATCTCAGGTCTAAAGATTATATGCACTGATATGATTTATGACAAAACATTGACAAGAGTAAACTCCATGTGCTTGTCATAAGTGTCACTGGTTCGGCCTACTTATCATTTATAAGTGCCTATCATGTTTGTTATATGGCATGAGACTCACCATTCCATCTTATTTATATCTCATATAAATAACTTGGGAACAAACATGAATACAATCTTTCTGGATAAGTCATGTCCTTATTATGAAGTATCCTCGATTGTGAACCTATTTATGATACTTTGTGCTAGAAATATTGTCACTCATATTCTTAACAACTTAAGAATAATATTTCTAATAAAATATCAATGGACCTTTTCTATTACACATAAATATATTATGTAAACAGAAAAGTGGAAATGCCTTTTATTAATAAAATTATGTACAAGATACATACTAAATGATATGCTCTAGGGCATACTACTAACAATTTCTAGTGTCAATTACATTTCAATAAACCTTTATCTGTGTCTCAAAATTAAATTCAGAGGATTTCCCGCAGTCCTAGGGTCGGCAACGGCCTTCCCGGCGCGGTCACCCATCGCTACGGTGCCGGCTCGTTTAACGTAGCTTCATTTTCTCTCTTTCATTTTTGTTTGATTTTTCTTGTATTTTCTTTTTATTTATTTCATCATTATATGTCTGTTCACTATCACCGAAGTGTAGTTCCAGACATACTGACTTGCCTGGACTGTTATTTGACTACTGGAGCAATTGAATGTACAGAACACGTACAGCGGGGATGTTACAGAAAACATTTTCATGGAACAACCTAAGGGTTTTGAATCCCAAGATGGTTCCAAGGTATGCAAACTAAAGCGATCCATTTATGGGTTGAAACAGGCTTCGAGGAGTTGGAACATCCATTTTGATAAAACCATTAAATCATTTGGTTTTATCAAAAATGAGGATGAGCCATGTGTATATAAGAAGATTAGTGACAGTGCTATCACTTTCCTTGTCTTATATGTGGATGATATACTGTTGATGGGTAATGACACAGGTATGTCGACAACTGTAAAGGTATGGTTGTCAAATACATTCTCCATGAAAGACTTAGGGGAGGCAATCTATATTCTTAGGATTCGCATCTATAGAGATAGAGCGAAAAGAATAATTGATTTATCCTGAAGTCTATACTTGAAAAAGGTGTTAAAAAGGTTTAATATGCTTGATTCCAATATAGGATTATTACCAGTGAGACATGGTACCCACCTTTCTAAAGAGATGTCTCCAAAGACACCTGAAGAAAGAGATAAAATAGCAAGGATTCCATATGCTTCGGCTATTGAAAGTTTAATGTATGCAATGTTGTGTACTAGGCCAGTTATTGCATATGCTGTTAGTTTAACTAACAGGTATCAATCCAATCCAGGTTTGGAACACTGGATAGTTGTCAAGAATATCCTTAAGTACTTGAGAAGAACTAAGGATTTATTTTTGATATATGGAGGTGGAGAATTGCAATTGGATGGTTCTACTGATTCTAATTTCCAATCAGATATCGATGATAGAAAGTCTGCCTCTGGGAAAGTGTTCATTTGAAATGGAGGTGCAGTTAGTTGAAAGAGTTCCAAACAGAGTGTGATTGCAGATTCCACTATCGATGTCGAGTATATTGCTGCATCAGATGCTGCAAAAGAAGTTGTTTGGATATAAGGAACCCAGATCTCACTAGAAACCCAAACACATACAAAGGCCCTACCATATTATCAGAGAGATAGTTGGGCAAGGCAATATAGCCATGCAAAAAATAGCATCAGCTGAAATATCTAGCTGATTCATTCACTAAGCCTTTGTCACAAGCGCAGTTAGACCAATATCTTGAGAAGATGGGTCTAAGGTATTATAACGAATGGCTCTAGTGCTAGTGGGAGATTGTTAGTAGTATGCCCTAGAGCATATCATTTAGTATGTATCTTGTACATGTTTTATTAATAAAAGGAATTTCTACTTTTTCGTTTACATAATATATTTATGTGTAATAGAAAAGGTCCATTGATATTTTGTTAGAAATTCTATTCTTAAGTTGTTAAGAATATGAGTGACAGTATTTCTAGCATAAAGTATCATAAATAGGTTCACAATCGAGGATACTCCACAATAAGGATATGACTTATCCAGAAAGATTGTATTCATGTTTGTTCCCAAGTTATTTATATGAGATATAAATAAGATGGAATGATGAGTCTCATGCCATGTAACAAACATGATAGGCACTTATACATGATAAGTAGGTCGAACCAGTGACATTTATGACAAGCACATAGAGTTTACTCTTGTCAATGTATTGTCATAAATCATATTAGTGCATATAATCTTTAAACTTGAGATAGCACAGTTATCTTGTATATAGGTGGTTTGAGTTTGATAATATTTTCATACTTGTACTGTGTATGGGTATATGGGCATGTATTGGCTCCTACTAGTTATATATAAAGGTAGGTGTTGATCAAGATGGAATCTGTTCCTCTAAGTAAATAGGGATAAAATCCTATGTTCATTTAATTGTTCTTGATGTTTTAAGTTCCTGGCCAGGACAGATAGATTTAATCAGAAAAGAGTTTCTGATGAAAAAAATCTTTTTAATCAACAACTTAATTAAAAGAGAACGTAATATTCAGAGCAAATGGGGTTTGACATAAACCATGACTTCAGCTCGAATTGGGATTTTGTAACAGAGATATTCTAGTGCATGGTAATATATGATTATAGGCTCATTTAAGGTAAACCTTATTACTGATTGGGTGGCTATGGCATGTTATGCTAGGTGTTGACCATAGTCTATGAGCTGCATAAAATGATTTAGAGAAATCATTTATGGTAAGAAAGAGTTCTGATGAAATTAAGAGTTGATATCATCTCTCATTACCAATTAGTGATGAGCCTAGTAAGTCACACACATACATAAGTAATCACCAATTTAAATATGATTTAATTAATTAATTAAATAGTTTAATTGATTAATTAAATAGGTTTAGTTTGCAATTAGATTGCAAAGTCCCTAGCATGGCTTGAAACCAAATCTAGATTATTGGATGTATAGTATAAGTTAAATTTATATTTAAAGTGTTTAAATATAAATTTAATTAATGAGAAATTAATTAATAGAGATTAATTAATTAATTTATATTTAATATAAATTGATTAAAAGAAGAGAAATAATTATTTTGGGTTATGATTTCAAAATTAAGAGACAGGGGTATTTTGGTCATTTCGCAGGGTGACATGTGGCAGCATGAGATGGTGACACATGGCACTACACATAAGCTTGCCAAATGTCTTATAATCATGTAAGATGATTAAAATTAAGGTTAAATATAGGTTTGACACTTGGCACAATGTGATTGGGTCAATTAAACCTAGAGCTAATCAAAAGGTGACATGTGGTAAGGGTTTTAAGTGGTGACCTAGCTATATAAGTGTTGTTATAAAAAGACAAATAGAACAAGCTGCTGGTTTTCTTTTTGTGCCACCACCTTGGAGTCCTCTCCCTTCTCTTCTTCTTCATCTCTCATCAATTCAAAGAGATTAGCAAGCAATATCTTGAATTAAAAATACTAGAAATTGTTTCTAGTGTCTTGTTTACATCTGTAATCTCTCAAAAGGAAAAACTTGATTTTCTAATTCATAGAAAAAGCTTTAGAAGTTGTTCAAGGGCTGCCATAGGTGATCTTGGTGTGGACAAGCTACAGGGACAACATCTGGTGTCCTAAGACGCATCCCAAAGGTGTCAAACACACTGCAGTGCATCAAAAGGTTAGTGCACTTGTTCTTAATCTAATCTAGGGTTCTAATAATTAATCTGATTAATTCTAAAATCTTAAATGGAAAATGTAGATCCAAAAATATATTAAAAGAGTTTTAATATGCTGTTTATCATTGAAATCAAATAGATAAAAATGAATATGTGACCCAAGATGAAAAATTTTGAATTTCAATGATCTAAACTTATACTTTTCATGCTTCTGCTCCTTCACTTTCCTAACCGTGCATGTGAAACTTGTGGTAGGACTCATGTAGGAGTATGTTATAAGGCCATATGAGCCTGTTACAATAGTGGGGTGAGTGGGCATTTTGCTAGAGATTGCATTAGTGCTCGCAGGTCTGGGCTGCCTACCACCACTGAGGGATTTGTTCAAGGTTCTACTTCCAGAGGACAACAGACAGCTAGTAGAGGCTGAGGCTGGGGTAGAGGTAACACTTATGGCAGGTAGGGCACAACGAGCCAACCAGAGCAGAGTGGTGCATCAGCCAGGGTGTACACCATGCGCCAGAGGGAGGAAGCTGAGACATCAGATGTTGTGGCTGGTACTTTCTTCATCTTTGATAGAGATGTATATGTGTTGTTTGACCCTAGTTCTACACATTCTTACGCTAGTGCCAGTATTGCATGCTCTATTGCTATTCCTTGTGTGAAATTAGATTATGATGTGCTAGTGACTAGTCTTTTAGGACAAGAGGTTAGGGTGAACAAATTGTATGAAGATTGTCCTTTAGTGATCCAAGGACATATATTCCTGTCAGACTTAATTGAAATGCCCTTCCTAGATTATGATATCATATTGGGCATCACGCCATGATCGACTGTAAACAGAAGACGGTCACTTTTGGTCTTTCCGAGTATGCAAACATAGTGATACACGGGGAGAGGTAGTTATTGCCATCCAACATCATTTCAGCTGCACTTGCTAGAAAGATGATTAGAAAGGGATGTGAAGCTTATTTAGGTCATGTGATAGACACCCAAGTGGGGAGTCCAAATCTTAAAGATATTCCTACTGTATGGGATTTTCCAGATGTCTTTCCGGAAGAATTGCTGGGATTGCCTCCTGAAAGAGAGGTGCTGTAACGTCCTCACTTTAGCTAGTCCTTACAGTCTACTATTCCGGTGACCAATGTCGGTCCGGACAGCTAGAACATCCAAAAAAATATTTAAACTAAAGTGAGGAACCATAATTAACTCAAATATTAATAAGAAAAATCTAGAAAAAATTTTTGAAATAAAATACAACCAAGTTAAATGAGCCAGTGCCCTAACGATGGGTAACCTAGTGAAAAGTTGCGGTTCTTGCAACTAGGAGCCCTAGACCCAGGGGAAAAATTAAAAAATAATTATTGGGACTCCAGAGAAGGGTCATTGAGGTTCTTATGGCATTAGAATGCCAAGAAAATGCTTAGAAAAATTTTTCAATCGGTACAGACAATTTTGGCCTGTTAAGCCAAACAGAGGGCATTGGTCATTTCGTCTTCAGAGATGGTTTTTGGCCAACTTGTCCAGTTAAATAAATAATTTATATAACATAAAATATGAATAAATGTTGTTAAAAATTTAATTGAAATTAAATAGACAAGAAATAGAGAGAAAATGAAATAAAATGGACTTATGACATCATTATGATGTCATTAAGATTCTCCCAACCAATCTAATATTGACACATGGCATAAACTTACTTAAAAGAGGTCAAATGGGCTGGAAAATGGAAAAAATCAGACTTCTCTTTTTTTTTTTCATCCTCTTGCCGTGAACCTCCACCATTGTTACCCATTTGCAAGCATTTTCAAGCTTGATTTTCCCTAGCTTTCTTCCACCAAAAATCCTAATTGTCAACACAAAAAAGTATTCTTGCAACTTGGTGAGTATTTTGAGAGAAAAAAGAAGAGGAAAACAAGAGCTTTAGCAAGTGGGCAAAATCTCACTCCATAGAGGTTAGTGACTTGAACTTAAATTTCACTTTAAATTCATGTTTAATAATTATGAATGAGTGCAAATGATAAGGAAAATTGATGGAATACCATTTGCATGTAAACCCTAAGTTTTGGCAGCCTTGGCTAGGCAAGATGGTGTGATTTTAATGAAGTTAAAAGGGTAGTATGGCTGCCCACAATATGTCTCTTTTATGCAGATTGATGAAATGCAATCTTAATGCATGGTTTGAAATGTTGAGTTAGGGTTTGGGGTGGAGAAATGGGAATTTGACCATGTGATGATGAAAATAGGTATTAATGGTCAATTAGTGACCATTTAGTTCTGTTTAAATCAAAACTAAAGTGTGTTGAGTGATGGGATTTAGGTTTGGTGTGGCTGCCCTTGGTGACCTGTAGAATTGGACATGAGTCCAGCAGGTTTGTGTAGCCATAACTTGATTTGTAGAGGTTCAATTGGTGCAAGGCCAATTGGAAATGAAACTAGACACATAATGGCACAACTTTGGTGAAGAAACCATGCTCGTAAAACCAAATCAAGTGGACCAAAAGCTTGCCCTAATCCGAGTGACCTGCAGTCTGCCTGGGCAAAATGACCAAATGAACAATGTTTGGTCATTTGGCCATAAATCAGTGTAGAAAGGTCCAATTGACCTGAAATTTTAGCAAAAACAAGCTGAGATATAGAACAACAACTTTCATGAAGAAACTTAACCCAAATTTTGACCAGAACATATTCAAAAGGTGAGTTGCAATCACTGTTCATTACACTGTAGATATGGTCAGTCCAGAAATTCTGGACAGAATTTCAATCCTGCCAGTTGTGGTTTTTGGACCATAACTTGAGCTACAAAACTCCAGATGAAGTGATTCAAAAAAGGAAATGTAAATAGATGAAATAAGAAACAACTTTTATCTTGATCAGTTTGCCAAATTCCCACTGCAAAATTGACAAATGGAACAGTGAACACAAAGCATAAAAACTGAAAATTCTGCCCAACTAACATTAAGCTTAGAAATGGTATTGGCAACCAATACCAACAAATTTTGAATGCAAAATGTGGTATGTTGATGATATTGGAACCAATGTACCTATTGCCTATGTAAAATTCAACATTTTTGTTGACCAATGAATGGAATAGTAACACTAAAACTTAAATTCCAAAAATTGTGAAACTTAAAAGTGTAAAATGCCTTAGTATACCTAACAAGATTGGTTTGGATAGCTTGGCATGCCAATAGTGTTCTGTTAGTAGTACTACGTATGGCTTCATGCCATTCTGTGTTTCATGGCTTCCCATGCCATTCTGTGACATAATAGCCTTTGGCTATGTTATTTGAGTTGATATACTTGGGTTTTAACCCTGACAATTATTACAGCTTATTAGTTGTTCTATTGCACACCGGAAGACATAATGTGACCGATGGTGTGATGGTCTGGGGTACTTAGTACCCAGTGCCAGTTTACTCGTTTATCCAGTCCAGTCAACTGGTATAGGTTACTCAGGCAATGATAATAAACCTTACCAAATTTTAATTGAATAATACTGCAAATAATATCAAAAATTAAGTCTACTTAAAAATTGTAAACATACATTCTGCACACTTTATTTTATTTTATATTGTCACCACTAAGCAGAATTGCTTAGCGCGTTACTTTTGCCACGCGCAGGTACTAGAGACTTAGCTGGTGAGCCCAGCAGACATCAGACCGGGTGAGCCTTCAGATTTGCATCCGGAGTCCCGAGTCACCTCATACCTGCAGTGCATATGGTAGGACATTAGGATTGTGGGGTAGCATTTTGTATTTACATTTTGTATAAATTTTGGTTTGTATCTATAAACTCTTGAAATTATGTAACAATGTAAATATATGGAAATTCATGTTATTGAAATTTTCTGTATAATGTATGTTGATAAATGAAATGTTGAGAAATATAAATATGCTTTCAGTGATGATATGAATAGAAAAGAAAAGTTTCTGAAAATAGTATTGAGATTTTGAGATTGAGTTGAGAAATGTGTGTATAATGGAGTTTGGATTTGGAAATTATATTGGAAGTGTTTTTAAGCAGGTTCAGAAGAACTGTTTTTCTAATTTACAGCTGGCATTCTGCCAGATTTTCTATAAAACTTGCGAAAAGATTCAGATTTATCAAAAATTGTAAATAAATGAATTAAAAGTGATAAATTGTAATTGAAACATGAATTGGTGCTTCGGCACACTGAGTGGCATAACTTGCTCGGCTACACTATAGACGGGTAAGGGGTGTCACATTTAGTGGTATCAGAGAATCGGTTTAACCGTTTCTGGGCCTAGATAGAGTGCATACCATTGCGTTGCATTTGGAAGTGTTGAGATGACACTGATGCAGATCTGTTTGTTTTCTTATTTTGAATAGGATATGGATCCTGCTTCGCAAAGAGTAGTTGAAGAAGAGGTGGAGAGTCATGCTCCACCCAGGGAAAAATCTGAGGGCAGGGGAGAATCTGCTCCACCAGTAGCTGAGGCACCGGCTCAACCTCAGTTTGCTCTATTTCAGCAAATGACTGAATTCTACCGGCAAATGATGGGGGCAATTCCACCACCACAACCATAGCCACAACCTCCACCAGTACCACAGAAATCTCATCTGGAGAAATTGCAAAAGCATGGGGCTGTGGACTTCATTGGGAAGAGGGAGGATGATCCCATGGCCGTAAAAAACTGGTTGGATAAAACCATCAGAGTGCTGAAATAGCTTAACTGCACCCCCGAGCAGAACCTGTTGGGTGTTGTGTCCCTACTTCAGGATGATGCATATTAGTGGTGGGACACAGTAACCAGTGAGGTGCAACCAGAACGGATCACTTGGGAATTCTTCCTCATAGAATTCAGGAAGAAATATGTGAGCAAAGTGTATTTAGAAGAACGAAGAAGAGAATTTATCAGTCTGAGACAGAGGCAATTGTCAGTGGTGAAATATGAGTGTGAGTTTGTCAGACTGAGCAGATATGGGAGGGAGATAATCCCTACAGAGGCCGAGAGGTGCAGAAGGTTTGAAGAATGGCTCAATGACAACATCAAAGTCATGATCACAGCATTGGAGATCACTGATTTTGCTAAGCTAGTAGATGCTGCATCAAAAGTGGAAAGGGTCAGAATCAATGAACAAAATAGAAGGGAAAGACAGCAGAAGAGGGGTCTGGGTTAGTCCAGTACATTTTCTACTCCCAGCACAAAGAGTAAGGGTCCTCCTGCTCAGAGTTCAGGACCACCACAGGGTCAGGGTCAGTCTCAGGGGCCCAGACCATAGTTCATACCTAGGAGAGGCCAGTCCACACCATCAGTGGGCAGCTCTCCAGGGACGATGTTTAGGGGACCAGCCCCTGCATCTTCTGCTTGTCAGTATTGTCAAAAGTGGCATAAGGGGGAATGTTGGCGAGTGACTAGTGCATACTTACAGTGTGGATCGACAAAACATCAGATCAAGAATTGTCCAAAGAGGACTACTACAGTCACTCTAACACAAACTGACAGACTTGCTCCTGCACCACAAAGGGGTAGGAAGCCCGGTAAACCTAAGGCAACTGGTCCATCACTGAGGCCTGCATCCGAGTCAGCTGAGAGGCCAGACACTAGAGTACCTGCCAGGGCCTATCACATCAGAGCTCAGGAGGAGCAAGATGCCCCGGATGTCATCAGGGGTACGTTTTCCCTCTACAACACTTCTGTGCATGCATTAGTGGATCCAGGATCCACTCATTCCTATATTTGCATCAAACTACCCATAGAAAGGGGAGTTCCAGTAGAGGAGAGTGATCAAGATATTCTGGTCACAAATCCACTAGGCCACGGTGTGATAGTGAATAAGGTGTATAAAGGTTGCCCGTTGAGGATTCAGGGGTATGAATTCTCAACAAACCTAATTGAGTTGCCCTTCCACGAGTTTGACGTGATTTTGGGAATGGACTGGTTGTCACGTCATCAGGCAATAGTTGATTGCAAATTGAAGAGGATTTCTCTAAAAACTTCTGAGGGTAATGAGATCACTGTTGTGGGTGAAAGGACAGATTTCTTGTCCAATGTTATCTCAGCCACAGTTGTAAGAAGATTGATGAGAAAAGGCTGTGAAGCTTACCTAGCACACGTGGTTGATACTAGGCAGGCTAAGCTAAACCTGGGCGATATACCCACAGTAAGAGACTTCCCAGATGTATTTCGTGAAGAGTTGCCTACTTTACCACCAGAAAGGGAAGTCGAGTTTGCTGTTGAGGTACAGCACCCATTTCTATTACTCCTAATAGGATGGCACCCACTGAATTGAGAGAGTTAAAAACTCAGTTGCAAGAGTTGCTTGATAAGGGGTTCATACGCCCCAGTGTGTCACCATGGGGAGCTCCGGTGTTATTTGTGAAGAAGAAGGATGGAACCTTGAGATTGTGTATTGATTACCGGTAGTTGAACAAAGTAACTGTGAAGAATAAATATCCATTGCCCAGAATTGACGATCTGTTTGATCAGTTGAAGGGAGCCGGTGTATTTTCAAAAATTGATCTCAGATCAGGGTATCATCAGTTGAGGGTAAAGGATGCAGATGTGTCAAAAACTGCATTCATAACCCGGTATGGGCACTATGAACTTTTAGTGATGCCGTTTGGTTTAACAAATGCACCTGCAGCATTTATGGACCTTATGAACCGTATCTTTCATCCATATCTAGATCGGTTTATAGTGGTCTTTATTGATGATATTCTGGTGTATTCCAAGACTAGGCAAGAACATTATGAAAATTTGAGGATTGTTCTGCAAACCTTGCGAGAAAAGAAGCTGTATGCTAAGTTGTCCAAGTGTGACTTTTGGATGAGTGAAATCTCTTTCCCTGGACACATGGTATCAGCTGAGGGGATTAGAGTAGATCCCAAAAAGATAGAAGCAGTGATGGAATGGAAGTCTCCCAGAAATACAACTGAGGTCAGAAGTTTCTTGGGCCTAGCTGGGTATTATAGAAGATTTGTGAAGGGGTTCTCTCTTATAGTTGCTCCAATGACCAAGTTGTTGCACAAGAATGTGAAATTTGGCTGGAACGACAAGTGCCAAGCCAATTTTGAGAGGCTAAAGGCTATGTTGATAGAAGCACCAGTGTTAACACAGCCAGTGTCGGGGAAAGACTTTGTGGTCTACATTGATGCCTCACATAATGGGCTAGGGTGTGTATTGATGCAAGAGGGGAAAGTGGTCGCCTATGCTTCCAGGCAGTTAAGGCCACATGAACAAAACTACCCTACTCATGACCTGGAGTTAGCAGCAATTATCTTCGCACTGAAGATATGAAGGCATTACTTGTATGGTGAAAAGTGCTATATTTACACAGACCACAAAAGTCTGAAATACTTACCAACCCAGAAGGAGCTCAACCTCTGACAGAGGTGATGGATTGAGTTTCTAAAGGACTATGATTGTGTGATTGATTATCATCCTGGGATGGCAAATGTAGTTGCTAATGCTTTAAGTAGAAAATCCATCACAGCTTTAAGATCACTAAATGCCTGTCTGTCCTTAGCTCAAGATGGAGCTATTTTGGCTGAGTTGCAAGTGAGGCCAACCCTGCTACAGTAGTTATAGGATGGGCAGAGGGCAGATGAAAAATTAATGGCCATTGTGGGTAAAATTCCAGAGGGAAAGGAAACTGAGTATGAGGAAAAGCAAATAGGTGTCTGTATTACAGAGGAAGAGTGCGTGTACCAGATGATGGGGAACTGAAGACTAGTATTCTGAAAGAAGCACACACTAGTGTTTATACTATGCACCTAGGAAGCACAAAAATGTATAATGATTTGAAGCCTCATTATTAATGGCCTGGTATGAAGAGGGATATAACTGACTATGTGACTAAGTGTTTGACAAGTCAGCAAGTTAAAGCAGAACATCAAGTTCCATCAGGATTGCTATAGCCTATAAGCATACCTGAAGGGAAATGGGACCGGGTCACTATGGATTTTTTTAGTGGTCTACCTCTCACCCAGAAGAAGCATGATGTAGTATGGGTGATAATGGATAGATTGACGAAGTCAGCACATTTTCTGCTGGTTAGGACTGACTACTCACTAGAGAAGCTAGCAGAATTGTATATCAGTGAGATAGTTAAACAGCATGGAATCCCACTTTCCATCATAACTGATAGAGACCCAAGGTTTACATCGAGATTCTGGAAAAAGTTGCAAGAAGCCTTAGGCACACAACTCCATTTTAGCATGGCTTTTTATCCCCAGATGGATGGACAGTCAGAACGAGTAATCCAGATAAACCTAGGAACTAATTGAATTTTTGCAATTGATAAATTGAAATGATAGTAACAATGTGAATTATGTGATAGATCCTAAAGGATATGCTAAGGAGTTGTGTCATTGAGTTTGAAGGGAGTTGGGATAGATACCTCCCACTGGTAGAATTCGCCTATAATAATAGCTACAAGGCTAGCATTCAAATGGCCTCGTATGAAGCACTGTATGGGAGAAAATGTAGAACCCTAGTGTGTTGGACTGAATTGGGCGAAGATAAGCTAGTAGGACCAGACCTGGTGAAACAGACTGAGGAGAAAGTAAAGATAATCAAAGCAAACTTGAAGGTTGCCTCATATAGATAGAAATCTTATGCCGACTTGAAGAGAAAAGAGATAGAGTATGGAGTTGGCGATAAAGTGTTTCTCAAAGTCTCACCGTGGAAGAAAGTACTGAGGTTTGGAAGGAAGGGTAAGTTAAGCCTTAGGTTCATTGGCCTTTATGAAGTCATTGAACGTGTGGGACCAGTGGCCTATCGGCTAGCTTTACCACCAGAACTGGATAAAATTCATAATGTATTCCATGTTTCTATGTGAAGGAGATATCGCTCAGACCCTTCACATGTCATTTCCATGGAAGAGATTGAAATCCAACCGGACTTGACATATACAGAAGAACCTATACAGATCCTAGCTCGGGAAGTGAAGGAACTGAGAAATAAACAAATTCCACTGGTGAAAGTGCTTTGGAGGCACCACAACACTGAAGAGGCAGCTTGAGAAAGTGAAGATATGATGAGGCAACAGTTCCCTACACTGTTTGCATCCGGTAAATTTCGAGGACGAAATTTTTATTAAAAGGGAAGAGTTGTAACGTCCTCACTTTAGCTAGTCCGTACAGTCTACTATTCCGGTGACCAATGTCAGTCCGGACAGTTAGAACGTCCGAAAAAATATTTAAACTAAAGTGAGGAACCATAATTAACTCAAATATTAATAAGAAAAATTTAGGAAAATTTTTTGAAATAAAATACAACCAAGTTAAATGAGCTGGTGTCCTAACGATGGGTAACCTAGTGAGAAGTTGCGGTTCTCGCAACTAGGAGCCCTAGACACGGAGGAAAAATTATAAAATAATTATTGGGACTCCAGAGAAGGGTCATTAAGGTTCTTATGGCATTAAAATGCCAAGTAAATGCTTAAAAAAATTTTTCAATTGGTACAAACAATTTTGGCCCGTTAAGCCAAACGGAGGGCATTTTGGTCATTTCGTCTTCAGAGATGATTTTTGGCCAACTTGTCCAGTTAAATAAATAATTTATAGAACATAAAATATGAAAAAATGTTGTTAAAAATTTAATTGAAATTAAATAGACAAGAAATGGAGAGAAAATGAAATATAATGGACTTATGACATCATTATGATGTCATTAAGATTCTCCCAACCAATCTAATGTTGACACATGGTATAAACTTACTTAAAAGAGGTCAAATGGGCTGGAAAATGGAAAAATCAGACTTCTCTTTCTTTTTTATTCTTCTTGCCGTGAACCTCCACCATTGTTACCCATTTGCAATCTTTTTCAAGCTTGATTTTCCCTAGCTTTCTTCCACCAAAAACCCTAATTGTCAACATAAAAAAGTATTCTTGCAACTTGGTGAGTATTTTGAGAGCAAAACGAAGAGGACAACAAGAACTTTAGCAAGTGGGAAAAATCTCACTCCATAGAGGTTAGTGCCTTGAACTTAAATTTCACTTTAAATTCATGTTTAATAATTATGAATGAGTGCAAATTATAAGGAAAATTGATGGAATACCATTTTCATGTAAACCCTAAGTTTTGGCAGCCTTGGTTAGGCAAGATGGTGATGATTTTAATGAAGTTAAAAGGATAGTATGGCTGCCCACAATATGTCTCTTTTATGTAGATTGATGATATGCAATCTTAATGCATGGTTTGAAATGTTGAGTTAGGGTTTGGGGTGGAGAAATGAGACTTTGACCATGTGATGATGAAAATAGGTATTAATGGTCAATTAGTGACCATTTAGTTCTGTTTAAATCAAAACTGAAGTGTGTTGAGTGAGGGGATTTGGGTTTAGTGTGGCTGCCCTTGGTGACCTGCAGAATTGGACATGAGTCCAGCAGGTTTACGCAGCCATAACTTGAATTGTAGAGGTTCAATTGGTGCAAAGCCAATTGGAAATGAAACTAGACACATAATGGCACAACTCTGGTGAAGAAATCATGCCCATAAAACCAAACCAAGTGGACCAAAAGCTTGCCCTAATCTGAGTGACCTGCAGTCTGCCTGGGCAAAATGACCAAATGAACAGTGTTTGGTCATTTGGCCATAAATCAGCATAGAAAGGTCTAATTGACCTGAAATTTTACCAAAAACAAGCTGAGATATAGCACAACAACTTTCATGAAGAAACTTAACCCAAATTTTGACCAGAACATATTCAAAAGGTGAGTTGCATTCATTGTTCATTACACTGTAGACATGGTCAATCCAGAAATTCTGGACAGAATTTCAATCCGGCCAATTGTGGTTTTTGGACCATAACTTGAGCTACAAAACTCCAGATGAAGTGATTCAAAAAAGGAAATGCAACTAGACAAAATAAGGAACAACTTTTATCTTGATTAGTTTGCCAAATTCCCACTGCAAAATTGACCAATGGAACAGTAAACACAAAGCATAAAAACTGAAAATTCTGCCCAACTAACATTAAGCTTAAAAATGGTATTGGCAACCAATACCAATAAATTTTGAATGCAAAATTTGGTATGTTGATGATATTGGAACCAATGTACCTATTGCCTATGAAAAAGTCAACATTTTTGTAGACCAATGAATGGAATAGTAACACTAAAACTTAAATTCCAAAAGTTGTGAAACTTAAAAGTATAAAATGCCCTAGTATACCTAAAAAGATTAGTTTGGATAGCTTGACATGCCAATAGGGTTCTGTTAGCAGTACTGCATATGGCTTCATGCCATTCTGTGTTTCATGACTTCCCATGCCATTCTGTGACATAATAGCCTTTGGCTATGTTATTTGAGTTGATATACTTGGGTTTTAACCTGACAATTATTACTGCTTATTAGCTGTTCTGTTGCACACCGGGAGACACAATGTGACCGATGGTGTGATGGTCTAAGGTACTTAGTACCCAGTGCCAGTTTACTCGTTTATCCAGTCCAGTCAACTGATATAGGTTACTCGAGCAATGATAATAAACCTTTCCAAATTTTAATTGAATAATACTGCAAACAATATCAGAAATTAAGTCTACTAAAAAATTGTAAACATACATTCTGCATACTTTATTTTACTTTATTTTATTTTATTTTATATTGTCACCACTAAGCAGAATTACTTAGCGCATCGCTTTTGCCACGCGCAGGTACTGGAGACCTAGCTGGTGAGCCTAGCAGACATCAGACCGGGTAAGCCTTCAGATTTGCATCCGGAGTTCTGAGTCACCTCACATCTGCAGTGCATATGGTAGGACATTAGGATTATGGGGTAGCCTTTTGTATTTACATTTTGTATAAATTTTGGTTTGTAACTATAAACTCTTGAAATTATGTAATATTGTAAATATATGAAATTTCATGTTATTGAAATTTTTTGTATAATGTATATTGATAAATGAAATGTTGAGAAATATAAATGTGCTTTCAGTGATGATGTGAACAAAAAAGAAAAGTTTCTGAAAATAGTATTGAGATTTTGAGATTGAGTTGAGAAATGTGTGTATAATGGAGTTTGGATTTGGAAATTATATTGGAAGTATTTTTAAGCAGGTTCAGAAGAACTATTTTTCCAATTTACAGCCGGTATTCTACCGGATTTTCTATAAAATTTGCGAAAAAAATCAGATTTATCAAAAATTGTAAATAAATGAATTAAAAGGGATAAATTGTAATTGAAACATGAATTGGTGCTCCGGCACACTGAGTGGCATAACTTGCTTGGCTATACTGTAGACGAGTAAGGGGTGTCATAGGTGCAGTTTGAAATTGAGACTATGCCTGGTGTGGAGCCAATCTCCATCACTCTTTATAGGATGGCACCTGCTGAGTTGAAGGAGTTGAAGGTGCAATTGCAGGAATCATTAGATAAGGGTTTCATCCGCCCTAGCGTGTCGTCTTGTGGAGCACTAGTATTATTTGTGAAGAAGAAGGATGGTACTCTCTGCCTATGCATAGACAACAGACAGTTGAATAAGGTGACCATAAAGAATAGATATCCTCTACCACGGATCGATGATTTGTTTGATCAGTTGACGGATGCAACTGTATTCTCCAAAATTGACTTGAGATCAGGCTACTACCAGTTGAGGGTGCAGGAGCAAAGTATTCCTAAAACTACCTTTAGGACTCGGCATGGCCACTATGAGTTCTTGGTAATGCCACTAATGCCCCAGCTGCTTTTATGGGCCTGATGAACACCATCTTCAGGCCATATTTGGACCAGTTTGTTGTGGTGTTCATTGATGATATTTTGGTGTACTCAAAGAATGCAGAGGAACACGATAAGCACTTGAGGATAGTATTGCAGACTTTGAAGGAGAAACAGTTGTATGCAAACTGTCAAAATCTGAGTTTTAGATAAAGGAGATTACATTTTTAGGGCATATTGTATCTACAGAGGGTATCCAGGTGGATCCTAGCAAAGTAGAAGCCATTCTTAATTGGAAGCCACCTAGAAATGTCACGGAAGTTTGGAGTTTCCTTGGTTTAGCCGAGTATTACCGAAGGTTTGTGAAGGGATTCTCCATGCTAGCATCTCCACTGACCAAGCTGCTTAGGAAGGATGTAAAATTTCAGTGGACTGATCGGTGCCAGGAAAGTTTTGATGAATTAAAGAGGCATTTAACTGAAGCTCCAGTCTTAACCTTGCCCACTTTGGGTAAGGAATATACCATATACAGTGATGCTTCTCATAACGGATTGGGTTGTGTGTTGATTTAAGATAGGAATGTCATTGCCTATGCTTCACGCCAGCTTAAACCGCATGAGAGGAATTATCCTATGCATGACTTGGAGCTGGCAGCCATTGTCTTTGCCTTGAAGATCTGGAGACATTACTTATATGGTGAGAGATGTTATATATACACAGATCATAAAAGTTTGAAATACTTGGGCACACAAAAGGAGTTAAATTTAAGACAGAGGAGATGGTTAGAGCTGATAAAAGATTATGATTGTTTGAAAGACTATCAGCCTGGAAAAGCTAATGTTGTAGCTGATGTTTTAAGTCACAAGACTATGGCTGGTTTGAGGGTTTCTCCATTGTCCACGGTGCATGAGTTAAGGGCATTGCATGCTAATTTGGAGATTAATGAATATGGGCAGATGGTAGCTACTTAGTAAGTGAAGCCAATGCTGGCAAAACAAATTAAAGCAATAGCACGGAAGGATGATAAGTATGTGAAGTTGATGGAAGAGGCTCGGGATGGCAGGAAACCACAATTATCAATAAATGATGAGGGCTTGTTGTTATATAAGGGCAGAATGTGCATTCCTGAGAATGGTGAACTGAGGCAAACCATTTTAAAGGAAGCACATGATTCACCTTTTGCAATGCACCCTGGTGGAACCAAAATACACAAAATTGTAAAAGAGCACTTTGGTGGAGAGGAATAAAGAAAGACATTCCAGAATATGTTGCCAAATGCTTAACTTGTCAGCAAGTAAAGGCAGAACACCAAGTGCCTACAGTGTCACACCCTACTCCTCCATAAGATTTAACATGATCCCGTTGTACACCTAATGAATTACCGTACTTCTCCTACTGATAACACATTAGATATACTACAAGGGATTTTAAAACAATTTTCGTGAAATTTAAATCATCGATTAAAATCTAGTGTTATAAAATTTTTTTCAAAATTTCGGCAAAGTGCCGGCTGTGTTTTGAGAAAACAGTTCTTTAAATCTGAAAAGGAAAACACTCCCAATATGTTTTCTCAAATACAACTCCAATAACTTCATTTCAACTCACAATTCCAATCTCAATAATCAGATCAATTCATTTTCAAACCAATCTCATCATAAAGAACATTTCATTGATTACAAGACTCAATATTTATATCACAATAATTTACATTTAATTACATACCAAAATATTTTATAAGAGTTTTTATACAACTGCTTAAATAATTTACATGCATATTATTACATGCATACATCAAAACCTATATACATGGGTATACCTGGAACTGATCTAAATGTCTGTTCAAAGAAGCTTACTCAATTGCTCTATGCTCTTTTCACCTGTGACAGCATACAAAGCTATCACTGAGTGGTAAACTCAGTGGTACACAACTATAATTTAAAACATAGTACAATATATATTGAAAAAATTTACAGCAAATAATTTGGAAATCTGAATGCTCATCAAATTTCAAAACTCAAAATATTCATTGCCAATAATATAAATCATTTGTATAAAATGACTTTGATCACAAAATTCAATTTATCAAATCATAACTAACCATTTAAGGTAATTCCAACAATTTATTGGAAATAAAGATTAATTTCAACAAAATCAATTATACATAAATCATAATTGAAATCACAATTCTTTACTATTCGAAAACCATTATTTATCTCGAAAACCATTCTTTATCACAAAAACCATTCTTTATCTCACCAACTATGCAAGACTAATCTGAAAGGGCCATCTTTGGGGTGATTCTAACTCCCTATGGTAGGGGAGGTCGAATCAGATTGTAACTCTCTATGGTCGGGGAGGTCGAATCATCGTGCACAGTACACATCACAATAATGAATCTTTTGAAAGGGCCATAACATAAAACTTAGATCTACCCTCTAATAAGAGGAGAATCTAAGCCTGTGCACGTATCATGGTAATCAAAACACAACTAACTCCATTGTATTTTTAACAAATGAGAGAGACAGGTAATAACCTAGTCAAGCATCTATAGTGAGGTATAAAGCAATATCACAATCCTTTTAGTGAGCATAAATCACAATACGATTCGATTCAAAGTCAATTCCAATATCCAATAATTTTTATGCTCATCACAGTTCAAATCATAAATTTGCATTTTTCCATGAAAATTGCCCATCAAAATTCAAAACATGTTCTATCACAATTTTCCAAAACAGAATTTATTCAGTCCACAACAATGCTTAATACTTGTGGAAATACCATTTCACAAAGCTAAATTCATACATACTATAACAATTTCAATAATCATTGAATTAAATCCAATGCTTGTTAAACATAATACATAAGAAAAATATGTCATTTAATCATATGAAATATTCAGAATAAAATCAGTTAAAAACTAGTTGTGCACAAACCTGATTTGAATTGCTCCTAGGCCTTAACTCGATGTTCATTATGCTTCTCAATATCCTTATCAACTGAAACATACAATTTAAAGTGTTTCAGTACTCAGTTAAATTATTTCTAATAATAAAATCTAATATCTAAATTTTCTTGGTACTATTCTCTTCAATTCATTTCATTAGTCAACCTATAATGCTGACCCTTGATGTACTCTAAGTGAGTCAAATCTAATGTTACCAATATGTCACATTTTATAGCCCTTTAGTGTTGGTATATGTTACCAAATTCATTTCTGAGTGTATTGCATTTTATTGCAATTTATTGGATTTCGGTACACTATTTTGACCTAGCCGGACGACCTAGTTCCCTCAGTTTTCGGGTTTTGGTCCAAACTACAAACTTGTAGGTCTATGTCTTATTGCACACAGGACAAAATTTTAGGTCATTCTGAGTTGTGTAGACCAAGATATGGTCAATTTACCAATGCTGGACAGAATGCACTAAAATGGTAGGCTTAGGTCATTTTTAGGTCATTTTCACTTCGGTTAGTTTTGGTACCTGAACTTGTGCAAGCTATTTGGCTTGGTTCTGACCATTTCTGGGCTTTGGTGTCTCCATAAGAATTGTATATCTATGTCTAAACTATTCATGGTAAAAATTTCAGGTCAATTGGACCTGTTTTGAGTAAGTTATGGTCAAAAAACTAACTGCTGCCCAAATGGTTAATTTTCAGGCTTTCAAGTCACTAATTCGGATTTGGTCATTTTTCAAGTCACCTTCTAGGCAGAATTTAGGTAAGCTTCCTTCATGAAAGTTGGCACATTTTGTGCCTAGTTTCACCTTCAATTGGTCTCATACCAATTGGAGTCACACACTTAAGGTTCTAAGCTAAAACATACACTACCCTACTACACATTTTTCATTACTTACCAATTACACATTCAATACTTATCAAGTTTACCTTTCATGCCAATTCTGATTTGGTACCATACTATTAACATACTTAACAACACATTTTGGTCATTTTGGAAAGCTTGTAACCATTCTCAATATACACACTGTGACACAGAATTTTTCCAAGTCCATTTACACAATTTAACCACATGAACATACCCCATTTACATATCCAATTCGAAACAATTATACACATATACATGCTGCCACCATAAGCACCATAATTCAACAAACCATTCCATGAAACTACCAATTTTTAACCACACTTTAAAGTTGCCGAATTATTCCATTGAACATATCTGCTTCAAATTGTTTCAAACCATAATTTAAATTTCTCAATTTCAAGCAATTCAATTCCTATCACTTCCCATACATATGTCCATATCAAACATCATCTTTAAACTCATCTACATCATTTAAACACATCAAAATCCCATGAATTTCTTGGCTGTCGAAATGAAGAGCTCACCAAATATACATTAATTTATTCAATTTCTTCACAAATCAACTCACCCAAAGCTTAAAACAAGATCTTAATGAAAGAAAATGGGGAGATTAAGCAGTAACCTTTATTCAAGAACTTCCCAAGCTTGTGAAACTTCAAAAGTTTCCTTCTTTTTGCTGCCTATAGCTTTCCCATGATGTGAGGACCAATTTTAATGAAGGGAGTCTTGAGTTTTAAGTTGAAAATGATGAGTTTGGCGAGCTTGCATGGAACTCAACCATGGAGGAAAGGAAGAGCTCCATTTCAGCCATTTGAGAGAATTGGAGAAGATGAAGTCAGTTAGTGGATTGTTCCTTGTCATCTTATGTATTTTATATGCCCGCTAACTTAGGTTTATTATTATTATAATTCAAAGTTTCAATATTTGCAAATTAATCCCCCACTTTTCCTTTAATTGCATTTCAAATTTAATTTCATTTTTCATGGAATTTTTAAAATTTAATACTATTTATTTTTAATGGAAATTTAGGTCAAAAGTCCACTCTAGATGTTAAATGACCAAAATGCCCTTCTTCGGATCAAATTCGGACTTTTTCGGTGCTACCGATTTACTCCTTGTACCGCCGATTCCTTAAATTTTCATTTTTATTTATATTGAATTACTAAATTTTCTTTCACATTTCCAATGTCATTTACACCTCAGTAGACCTTTAATTATGTCCCCAAAATATTTTCCCGGGTTCTCCGCGGTCCAGGGCTAGTCAACGGTCCTTGCCGTAACTTCCCAGTGCGGTCACCCATCGCTATGGGTTTGGCTCGTTTAACTTAGTCATGTTTTATCTCTTTTATTTTTTCTTAATTTTTCTCATTACATATTTCATTATTTTATGCTTCCTTACTGTCGATTAAGTGTAGTTCCAGGCATTCTGACTTTTTGGGGTAGGCATTAACCATCGGAACAGTAGGACGTACTACCGAACATAGGGGTGTTACATGCAAGGTTGCTATAGCCATTGCCAATTCTCGAGTGGAAATGGGAAAGAATCACTATGGATTTCGTGATAGGACTTCCACGTACACAAAAGAATCATGATGCAGTTTGGGTTATTGTTGATAAATTGACCAAGTCTGCATACTTTTTACCAGTGAGGATGGATTATAGCCTGAAAAGATTGGCCAAACTGTACATTGATGATGTGGTGAGGTTACATGGAGTGCCAGTACCTATTGTGTCGGACAGAGACCCAAGGTTTACTTCTAAATTCTTGGGTAGTCTCCAAAAAGCCCTAGGAACTAGATTGAACTTCAGTACAGCATTCCATCCACAGACAGACGGCCAATCTGAAAGGATCATTCAGATTTTGGAGGATATGCTTCGGGCTTGTGTGATTGAGTTTGAAGGGAGTTGGGACACACACTTGCCTTTAATTGAATTTTCCTACAACAACAGTTATCAGTCAAGCATCGGAATGCCTCCATATGAAGCATTTTATGGCAGAAAGTGTAGAACTCCCTTGTGTTGGCATGAAGTGGGCGAGAGGAAGTTGATTGGCCCAGAATTAGTGCAGCAGACGGAAGAAAAGGTTAAGCTCATTAGAGACAGACTCAAAGTTGCAACAGATAGACGAAAGTCCCACATTGGCCTAATGAGAAGAGATATTCAGTATAGTGTGGGTGATAAGGTGTTCCTGAAAGTTTCCCTATGGAAGAGGATCATGAGGTTTGGTAGAAAGGGGAAACTAAGTCCTCGCTTCATTGGGCCGTATGAGGTTCTGGAAAGAATGGGTCCATTGGCATATAGACTTGCATTGCCTCCGAAGTTGGAAAAGATTCACAATGTCTTCCATGTCTCCATGTTGAGGAGGTACAGATCAGATCCCTCTCACATTTTGCCAGTAGAGGAGATTGAGGTGAATCCATACCTGACAATTGATGAAGAGCCCATAAAGATCTTGGCACATGAGGTGAAGTAGCTGAGGAACAAGCAAATACCTCTGGTGAAAGTGCTGTGGAACCATCATTCGAGGCAGGAGGCTACATGGGAGTGTGAAGAAGACATGAGAAGGCAGCACCCACAGCTATTCAGAAAATAAAACCAGGTAAATTTCAAGGATGAAATTTATTTTTAAGGAGGGGAGAATTGTAACACCCCGAACCTCCTAGTTATGAATAGTACCATTTTTGGTCTGTGACTAGTATTATTCAAAGAACACCTTGAGGACCAAAAATAAAGGGGAAATTAATTGAGATAGACACAATAAAAATTTAAATGACCCAAAAAAAAAATTTAAGGACTCATCGGGTATTATTAAATAGGGCATTATGACCCGATGAGGGGCATTTTGGTCAATTTACTTTGAGAGTTGATTTTTAATCAAAATATCAATTTAATTAAATGAAAATAAAATATTGAATTATGAAGAAATATTGAGGGAAAAATTAGAGTAAAAGTGAAAAGAAAATAAAAGTGGCAAAAATCTAGAATTTACATTCCATTTTTGACCTAATTAAAATTTAAGAGACCAATGGGCTTTGGACAACTCATTAAATGAATTAAAATAAATCAAAATTTGGGGTAAATATAAAATGGGAATAAACCCTCTTCCTCTCCCATTGATGCTGCCACCCATCTCCCTCTCTCCCTCTCTCTTTCTCTTGTCTCCATTACTCTTCCATTCACAAGTCATCTCACCCTTTGATTCCCCATATTTCTCCATTAATCTTCCAACAAATTAATAGAAAAACCTTGATTAAGCATCCAAGTAAAGATTGAAATAATAAGAACAAGATTTGGAAGAGATTGGAAGTGGGAAAAATCATTAAGTGAGGTAAGCTCTCTCTTTCATGCTTGATTAACCAAATATGCTTTGAATCAAGTTTGGGTGTGATGAATTTACATGAGAAAGCATGAAAAACATGCATGAAATTTAAACTAGGGTTTTGGCCAATTAGGGGAAAATTAGGGTTTGATGTATTTTAATGTAATTGATGATGAAATCAAGCTTAATTAAAGT
Organism: Hevea brasiliensis; assembly: GCF_030052815.1. Classification (NCBI taxonomy): domain Eukaryota; kingdom Viridiplantae; phylum Streptophyta; class Magnoliopsida; order Malpighiales; family Euphorbiaceae; genus Hevea; species Hevea brasiliensis. Next base: position 44,267,098 of record NC_079501.1, read on the forward strand.
AGTATGCATGATTGGAGTAAAGAAATTGCATTAGATTTGCATAAATTGAATTATGGAATATTAGGGATCAAGGGAAAATTGGAGCTTTTGTGCTAGAGAGTGAAATTGGTGTGTGTAGTGTTAAATTATGGTCATTTGAGGTTCCTTTAGTTTGAATTGACATTGAGTTGATGAATGGAAGTAATGAAATGGTAGGATTAGGGAAAATTGCAAACTTTGGTATTTGAAAATTTTGGGTTTTGTGCTATGAGTGCTATGGATGTGTCAATGCTAAATTATAGTCATTTTGGATGAATTAAATGTGAATTGAGGTTGGTTAGTGGGAGTAATTGAAGAAATGAAAATTTGAACCGATGGTAGAATTTTGCACATTGAGTTCAGTGTGTTTGATAGCCCATAAATTGAGCTACACAACTTCAATTAGTGTGAAACCAATTGGAAATGAAACTTAAGATATAGGGCTATAATTTTCATGAAGAGACCCAACCCAGAAACTGCCTAAAACTTGGCTTGAACTTGGAGACAAAATTCTAGAAACTGCAGAATTAGGCACGTGAATAGTAAATTTTGCATGGCCATAACTCTCTCTAGAAAACTCCGATTTAGGTGATTCTTGAACCAATAGAAACTTAAAACATAGTAGAACATTTCATTTGAAGAACTTGAAGCCTAATTATGAACTTAGCCCAACTAAATTGCTGAGCAAAGTTGAGTTGATAAATCTGCCAGCACATGAACAGTAACATAAATAGTAACTTTTAAACAGCTATAAATCTCTCTAGAAAGCTCTGATTTAGGTGATTCTTGAACTGATGAAAACTTAAAACATAGTAGAACATTTCATATGCAGAATTTAGAGCCAAATTATGAATGTAACCCGATCAAATTGTTAGCTAAATTTAAGTCACTAAAGCTGCCACAATCAGCCCCACGTGAACAGTAAAATTCATTTGACTATAACTTTGGATACACAACTCCAAATGAGGTGATTCAAAAAGGGAAATAAAGATTTTCATGAAGAACACTATCGCAAGGGTTTTTGCAGTCACCTGGACGAATTCTCACCGAAGTGGGAAAAATGAAGAGTCACCACTTTAATATTGATGGAAATTAAAAAAAAAAAAAAACCATTTGTGAAAGGTAAATTAAAAAGAAACCACTTCAAAAATAGAGATTCTAGGTTCGGGGACCATATACGGGTGGGGAAGGTGTTAGGCATCCCACCTCATCCCTCAATGAGGGTAAGCAGATTTAACATTATGCTCTTCATAACTTAAAATTGGTAATTAGGGGGGTTGGAGTGACGATGTTAATCCTTCATATGGATGAAAGGAATATTTGATATTTCACTATTTAGAGCTGCCAAAGAACATGAGTACATGAGATGACCCTTAGTGAGTAGGTGTCCTGTAGCAGATTTTTGTTTAGGGGCTACTTTGTATATTGAAGTTGTAATATTTTAATTAGGATTTTAGTTAAGAGAATTTGGGTAAGAAATTTCTCTTGATCTCTTGATGTATTTTGCTAAGAGTTTAAGCGAGAGATTTCGGATAAGAACTCTCCTCCGAACTCTACATATTTTATTAAGATTTTGGCTGAGAATCAGGTAAGAACTCTCCCCCGATCTCTTAAAGTATTCAATTTAAATCTTAAGCGAAGGATCTCAGATAAGAACTCTCCTCCGATCTCTACAAATTTTATTAAAATTTAGGATGAGAATCGGGTAAGAACTCTCCGCCAATCTCTCAAAGTGTTCAGTTTAAAGCTTAAGTGAAGGATCTCGGATAAGAACTCTCCTCCGATGTCCATGTATTTTATTGGAATTTAGGATGAGAATCGGGTAAGAACTCTCCCCCGATCTCTTAAAGTATTCAATTTAAAGCTTAAGCGAAGGATCTCAGATAAGAACTCTCCTCCGATCTCCACATATTTTATTAAAATTTAGGATGAGAATCGGGTAAGAACTCTCCCCCAATCTCTCAAAGTATTCAGTTTAAAGCTTAAGTGAAGGATCTCGGATAAGAACTCTCCTCCGATCTCCACATATTTTATTGAAATTTTGGATGAGAATCGGGTAAGAACTCTTCCTCGATCTCTTAAAGTATTCATTAGAATTGCATATCGTAAGAACTTTGAACTAAGGATTATAGCGACCGAGGGAGCAAGAAACCCATGCAAAGCTTTTCCTGACCCAATAAGCCTTAAAACTAGAGAGTGGATGCAAGACCAAACTTCTTCACTGATCCCCTATGGGATCACCTTATCAGACCTCTTTGATTGGTGATATCCGATCTCTTTTAATCACTAGTTTGGGATTCGATCCTATCTCGAGTCCCGCTCTATTATATTATCACTTGGGCGTGTTTCATAGCTCGATCTCATAACTTATTTGTTTGACCTACTATTCGACCTTTTGTTACACCTATCCTTCTGTCATTTTTATTTGATTGAAAACTCTCATATCGAAATGCCCCTACCTACATTCTTTTAAGTATTTAGAAGTTGCCTATGAATTGAACGTCTACTCTTGAAGGAAATGAAACTAAATGAAATTTGCAAATGAAATAAATGAAGAAATAGGAAATAACTATTGGCCTAGACAATCTATTTTGAGATTTTAGTGCAACTGGATATAGAAGGAATTTTAAAAGAAAGCTAGGGAAAATAAACAAGGGTATTCGACAAAATAATAGTTTAGATGCTTACCTATGGGAAGTTGAGGAGGCAGATGGAATGACTCCGGAATCCACAAACCTTGCAGAGGTGAAAGTTGACGGTCGAAAGACTAGTACTTACTCAAAGTAACGGGAACCAGGTCGGAATGAAGTTCAGCTTGGAGAGTAATGTACTGATATTAAGGCGATGAGGATGACACTAAATGAAAATGGTCTTACAGAGTAATGAATAGGCATTGAAAATGAAAATTTCAGGGTTTAGAACTCCTTTGATGAAGATACTTAAGAAAACTGGTTTTTAAAATTTCTCAACACTACGAAAGCTCAGAATGGCAAAGTATTCAGAGTCTTTCCACTATAATCACCACCACCTTTTTTTTATCCGTCCCCTCTACAGTATTGCATGCAGGTATTTATAGGGAATAGGTGCTCATAATGGAGGGTCAGGATCTCACCACGGGAGACGGAGGGTTTAAATTCAAAAGGACATAATCTGGTGTATGAGAATTAAAGAGAATCAAAATGGAGGGTTGGGATTCCATTCAGAATATCTGTCCTTTCTTCTTTTAATCCAACGGCTCAGGGTCTTGCCTTACAATATGGATCCGAAGGCTGGGAATAAGAAGCACTGAACCTGTCATCTGCTTTTTAATCCAAGGGCTCTAGGTCCATCCTTACAATTATGATCATTGGTGGAGATCGAGATGTACAGGACTGCCATAACTGTTATGGCATCTGTCAGCTAGGTAGGCATTTCTGCAAATGAGGCGTGTGTTGAAGATTTGATCACGCTTGCAATGCTTTAACTAACTCGGCTTTGATTATGAAAAGAGTTGATTGAAAGTTATTTAATCTCTCCATGCTTTTCGATCTCTATTTCTTCCGATCTCCCTATTATGACCCTTTCTTTTTCCGATCTCTCTCATTCTAGATTTTTCCCTTTTATCTGGCTTGCCTTGGTCAAAGCAATTAATTCCTCAGTTACCAATGCATCCACTTCGGTTTCTGTATGCAATAAATGCCCAGGCCCTATATATATGTACCTACGGGAAATGCCCTTCACACTTTAATTTTCCTCGTCCAGTTCTTTTCAATGCTCCATTTCTCCAATTCTAGCTTATCTAGTAACAATTCTGATTATGTTGGCTGCTTTTGATCTTTTGCCGACTGTTTTCTTCACCCTTCACCTGAAAATTTATGACCCCGGTGATCGAAAAACCATAAGGACGTCATCTAATGACAGTGAGAGAACCAGACTAATTTACCGATCAAGATCAAAATTGACGATCGTGCCGATCTCGAATCAGTCTATCGGTATAATCAGTGGACCGATCTCGGGCAAGAGGATTGCTAATTTCAATCTTAATGTTGGTGACCGCCTCCTGAAGTTCATTTGGCCCCCAACCACATCGGGCGTCCCGACTGTAACTCAGTTTTGGTCGATGACATCGGCGATGACTCTGCTCACTTCCATAAGAGTCATAGTCACCCTATCTAAGCTGCACATCTATCCAACACTTGTGGCTGGCTTTCTGATCAAACACATCTTTTGATTCAGCCACAAGACTAGGCTTTAACAAAGGCCATTATCCAGAGTAGTCCTAAACTAGGTAAAATGTAGTGCTGATCTTTAGAGATTACCCAAATGATGTAATCCTTTCTTTAAAGATTCCCCCAACGATGTAATTCGATCTTTTGGAAATGAAATGAAATTTTATTTAAAGGTTTTTATTTTATTATTGCATTAGTTATTTTCCGATCTCTGATATGCATGTCCGATCTCATCCCCAAATGAATCGCCACTAGCCGATCCGTGGTTTTGGAAGTTTGTTCAATCCGAAGAACCCGGCTGACCGATCTCATTTATTCCATTTTTCTATTATGTTTGTTAGAACCTTCTTGCGATGTGTCAAGGAGGCATGCCAGTTCCGCAAATTGATGTGTCGCTTGGGATGTCGCGAGCATTTAATGCTCATACGGGTATAAATAGGGGAGAGGCGCGTCAGTCATTTCCTTATGTCATTTTCAGAACCTCTCTAGCAATCCCAGCATTTTCTCTCAGTTTTTTCAAGTTTTTTAGGCACCGATCACATTTTGGTAAGGATTTTGATTCTTTTCTTAGTTAATTTCTTTTGTTTTCCTAAAAATGAGCGGTGCCGAGTGTCAAAGAGCTGCAAGCCCACCTTTCGTCCATATTTCATGAACCTCGGAAGAAGGCGATGCGACAGGGCTAAGCGGACACCCCTGTACAACCATCGTTCCAATTGCTGGTCCACTCGCCAGACCGAGGTGAGGAGTGTCTTCCAGAAGAGAAAACCTGCCAGTTGATGAATTGCCATCGGTCCTGAGAGAGATCGATCTTCAATCTATAAGCAAAGAGTACAATCTGTAGATTGACTCTTTTGAGCTGATCAAGTACCATGGCGACCTTCGAGCTGATCACTTCTTTGATAAAGGCGATCTCCTCATAGTATACGAAGAACAGCTGAAGGCCAGACTCTGTTTTCCTTTGGACGAGTTTTACAAGGCCGTCCTAAAGCTCCACCACATCTCGGTAGCTCAAGTGCATCAGAACTCCTGGTGGACTTTGGTAGCTTTTCGGGGCCTCTTCTGAGCTAAGGGACTAGAACCCAAGACTAAAGTCTTTGTTGAACTACATAGGCTTGCCCGAAGGAAGGATGACGAGTTCTAGTTCTTTCAGGCTAAGCCGAACTACTCACTCTTTACTGATCTCCCTTCTTCATTGAAGAATTGGAAGGACCATTTATTTATATTGAGGAGTAAGATTCCGAACGGCTTTGAGGGTATCCCATGGAGTTGGCAACACCTGGTCTCTCCAATTCTGAAGAAGATCACCTTAAATAAGGACGAAGACGCCATGGTGAGAGAGTTAAAGTCTCAGGTGTCCACCTTGAAATTCTTGTGCTTAGACGTGGTTATGGCCGAACTAAAGTATTGAATGATGCGGCTGATCACCAACGAAGACTATGAGCTTCACCTCTCTGACCTTGGTCTTGGTACAATCCATATCTCTAGCCTCTGAATCTTAGTGAACTCACTGACTTCTTCTTTGTGCATGTATGATGGGTGGTGACACTTCTAAGGAGAGCCGCAAGCGAAAGAGGGAGGTCTCTCGAAATATGCAGGCGATGAAGGAGGCCACTGTTACTACTGCTCAGACTCCTCAGCGTGAATTGGTAGAGGTTCCGAGCTCTCCTCCCTGACCTCAGGAGCAGGCGATCTCGGAAGTAGAGGTCGTCGTCCCTCCTCCTCAGCAGATCAAACTTCCACCTCCCTCGCCTCCTCTGATCTCTTCCAATGTGGAAGGGGAGTCTTCTGGTCCTACTCTTAGGATGCTTTCTCAGGGTGCTCAACTCCTGATCTAATCTGTAAAACCCTTATATTCGGTAGTGCATTCTATTGTTCCGGTGATTAGTGTCTGTCTGGACAGCTAGAATGCCTAAAATTACACTTAAATATTGATGAGGAAACATGAAATAATGAAATACAATGGAGGAAAATACAAGAAAAATAAAGGAAAAATAAAAGAGAGAAAATGTAACTAAGTTAAACGAGCCAAAAATCGTAGCGATGGGTGACCGCACCGGGAAGTTGCGGCGTGGACCGTTGACTAGCCCTGGATAGCGGGAAACCCTAGAAAATGTTTTGAAGACTTAAATAAACATCTATTGAAGTATAAATGGCATTGAAAATGTCAAAAAAAAATAATTAATTAGTATAAAGAAAAATGAGAAACCGAGAAACCTACAAAAATCGGTGTTACCGAAAAATCGGAAATACAACCCGAATAGGGGCATTGTGGTCAATTGACCCCTAGAGTTGGCTTTTGACCTAAATGTCCATTAAAAATAAATAGTATTAAAATTTGGGGACCCCATGAAAATGGAAATTAAATGTGTATTGAAATTTAGGGAAATGTTGGGATTAAACGCAATTATGAAAACTTTAAATTATAATAAGATTAAAATAGATTAGTGGAGCACTATGGACACCTTAAAAAATTACTAAGGAACAGATTAGTGGAGCACTAACCATTACATCTTCTTCTTCCACAAATTCTTCAAAGTTGCTGAACCCAACTTCTCTCCCAAACCACCATTGCCGTCCCATTTGTGAGCTCCATGCATCCATGATCCAAGCTTCAAGTGGTTAAGGTTTCTTCATTAAAAGTAATCATCACACCTTGGGCAGCACTTAGGGAAAAAGAAAGAAGGGTTTTAGTGAAGTTTTGGTCAAGCTTTAAAAGAGGTAAGTGGTTGTTTTCATTTCTTGTTTCATTAAAATTGTAACTAAGGTTGTGGTGAGTTGATTTATGGAAGAAAAGTTGAGGTTTGATAAGTTAGAGTGATACTCCATTTCGGTAGCCATGGAAGTTCATCATGCTTAGCTTGTTTCTACATGTAAATGGTAGTTTGAGGTGTTGATTTAAGTGTTTAAATGTATTGGTGTTGATTTCCATGTATAAAGTTTGATTTGTAAGTTTGAAAAGTTAAAATGGAAAGCTTGATGTATGTGTATTATTTTGGAAGCCTTATGATGAAGATTTGAAATGTTTAAATTCATGAAAAGGTTGTTGAATTATGGTACTAAAAGTGGCAGCATATGTGTATAATTTAGTAGAGAATAAATGTGTAATTTGATGATGGAAGTTATGTGTAATAATTAGGTTTTATTTATGTGTATATATTGTTGGGTTTGGACATTGTGAATTATGATTGCATTTGGTGTATTGTGAAGTTGTTATATTCTGCCCAAGTTGATCTAAATGTGATGTGTTGAGTGGTTATGGTATGGTACAAGTGCAGAATTGTGTGGGAAGTGAAGATATAATTGGTTGAATGTGTATTTGGATTAGTGCTTTTAAAATTTATTAAGGGCAGTACATGTTTTAGGCTATAAATGGAATTGTGTGACTCCAATTGGTATGAGGCCAATTTGAACCACAAAATGTGCCAACTTTCATGAAGAAAGCCTACCTTAATTCTATCCAAAAAGTGACATAAGAATTGACCAAATCCGGATTAGTGACTTTGCAAACCTGAAAATTGACCATTTCGACAGCAGTCAGTATTTTGGCCATAACTCACTCAAAATAAGTCCCAATGACTTGAAATTTATACCATGGATAGCTTAGACATAGAGCTACAACTCTTATGAAGACATAGACCATAAGCAAGCCAAAATGCTTGCACAAGTTCGGGTATAAAAACTGCCAGAATCGAAAATGACCTAAAAATGACCCAAGTTTGCCATTTTAGTGCAATCTGTCCAGCAATAGTAAAATGACCATAACTTGGCCTAGTAAACTCCAAATGACCTAAAATTTGTGGCAAAAGTTCACTAAGACATAGACCTACAAGTTTGTAATTCGAACCAGAACCTGAAAACTGAGGAAACTAGGTCATCTGGTTAGGTCAAAATAGCACACCGAAATTCGATAAATTGCAATAAAATTCAATACACTTGAAAATGAATTTGGTAACATGTACCAACACTAAAGGACTATAAAATGTGACATATTGATAACATTAAAATTTATTCCCCTAGAGTGCATCAAAGGTCAACATTATAGGTTGACTAATGAAAGTAATAGTATTAAATAAATTAATTATTGAACCTTATTGTTAGAGACAGTTTAAATGAGTACTGAAACACTTTAAATTGTGTGTTTCAGTTAGCAAAGATTTAGGGAAGGGGAAGGAAACACTGAGTCAGGGCCAAGAGGTTACTCTTCAGAGGTTTGTGCACAATAGTTATTTCTTTTGAATTTTCAATTGAAATAAATTATGACAATTTGTATGTTATTGCTTAAATTGTGGAAAAAAATTGTTTGAATGGAATTTAATGGATACTTATTGCTTGAAAAATATTGTAAATGGTTTGAAACCACAGTTATCATGTATATTTGAATGAATTCCTCACTAGCTTATCTAGTGGGACTAATTGACTTTGAATTCCCTCTCTGGCTGAAGTGTTAAGCTGTGTGCCTGTTGAGGACGAATAGGATGAGTACTCATATAATTGCTAGCTAGCTATGTTATTCCTCAATAGCCATTGGCTTTTGGGACAAATTGGACTATGGAATTATAATTAAGCTGTGTGTGTGATTTATTGATATTTATTGTGACATTGTGAAATGGAGTTTAAATTCTTTATGACATTCTCTGTCTTTTGAATTTAACTATGATTTTAAGTATCCACAGTTTATATGATTTATGATTTATGGTTTTAAATTGTATTTTCTTAATGTTGTGCACCACTGAGACATTTGGCTCAGTAATAGCTTTTTATTGCTATAATAGATAGATAGACAGACAGAGCAGTAGAGTAGGCTGCTTGTGCTACATTTTGGGATTCCGTCGGGTATATTAAGTATACCATATTTTTGTAATTTTTATTGTAATGTATATGCACTGTATGTATATATTGTACTTGGTCTTGAGCAGTTGTAAACTAAAGTTATAAGTTATTTTGGCATGTAAAAATGTTCTAATATATTCTTCTTATCTCAGCTTTTGGAACTACTAAAAATTTATATTTAATTGAGTTTGACAAATGTTGAGGAAATTGATTTTTGTTGAACTATATTGGAGTTTGGGATTGAACAAATATATTGGAAGTGCTTTTTACAGGTTTTTGAAGAACTATTTTATTCAAAATACAGATGGCACTCTGCCAAAATTTTTGTAGAAATTACTGATACTCAGATTTATTATTTGGTTTCACTTCAGTTAAAAAAAAAATTTTTTTTAACACCTGTCAAAAGTGCTCACCACTATAAAAGAAATAAGAAAAGGTTTAAAATCCCTTGTAGTGTATTTAATGGGTTATCAGTAGACAAAGTTTGGTAATTCATTAGGTATACTACGGGATCATTTATGCCTTATGGAGGGGTAAGGTGTGACATAATCACTAGAAAGGAATCGTTCCACCCGAGGGAACCCTGGGTTAGCCAAAGTCATGGGCGCCTTTATCTACTTCCAAGAAGATCAGAATAGATTGGCAAAGGAGAGCATTGATGATATTCTAACTCAGACAATGAGGTTGGGCTTGGAGGCTATTGCTAATCAACATGTGATCCGAGAGAAAGCCCAAGCTTTAAGGAGAGAGATTCTTAAGGCGGTCCAGGATGCCTCGGCTACACAAGCTCAACTCTCCTCTGCTAATGACCATATCGCTAGAATGGAAGATCGAATGAAGCATTACAAAGAGAGGATAACGAAGGTGGAGTGGGAACTTGAAGACTCCCGGGCTGGTCGATCTGCCAATCTCGCTCGTTTTGCTGAGGAACTTCGAGCGAAGGAGGAGGAGCTCTGCGCCAAGGATGAGGAGCTCTGAACCAAGGATGAGGAGCTCCAGGCCAAAGAAGAGGAAAGCACAACGAAAGAGGTTGGGGCATATGTGAATGCCCATAATGATCTCCTGGCCAAGCTGAGGAAGCGTTATCCTGAGGAGGACTTCTTCTGGATGAATCAGCTCATTTCAGAGGCTGAGGAGGAGAGTGACGAGGAGTCTGAAAGAGAGCGGGGAATCAAAGAGCTGATATTATACCTAGGGAGCAGGCTTGGGGAGATCCACCTGCTGAGTGACTTGTATATATTTTGTTTTGAAATGAATAAAAATCCCTTTCTGTTCAATTTCTTGATGAGATCAGAAAACATCCAAATTGTCTAAGTACTTAATTGATTGAACGTATTTGAACATTAAACTTAAAAGCAATTATTAATCAAAGTATAAGAGATTGGAAAAACATTACACGTAAGCATATGACCAAACACCGAGTAAAACTTTAGAATATTAGAATTGGAAAGACTTGACATTGACTTGAACTTTTAAGATCAGAATCATCATTAGATTGGATAACAACCTTAACTTTATTTTAAGGAAAATCTGGGGTCATCAAACTAGAAGCCCGATCACCTCATTAGTCGGACGAAGTTCTACAATATTTGTACAGAGAGATCTAGGAGCATCAGTAGGCAAGACTGGATGGTCCGGAGACCCAACATTGATTGGAACCCATCTGATAAGAGATTGAAAAACAATTAACTAAGTGTGGGATTAGTTTATTCCATGGTCGAGCAATTGGTGAGTTTGAAAAAGTCATTTGTGATCGAAGGACATCGATTGAGAGCGGATAATAAAGTGAAAAGTTTAAAAGTTTCTTGACTTCGGAGGTTGGCTAAAATATGGTTTCTACAAACACCTCACAAAATTATGATTGAAACTAGGTAAAAATCGGGTTCAAAGCTCAATATACCAAGCTACCAGAAAACCAAAATTTTCTAAAATTTGCAAAGCTAACTTGGGATACATTAGACATTCATGTAATGAGTTCTTAGTAGCAATTGAGATTAGTATTGAGGTATTCTATTTGTGTATTTTCAGCAGAAAAAGAAGTGGGAATGGACAAGGTGAAGTAGGTAACAAGGAAGGAGAATTATTGAAGGTTTGTGCATAACTAACCTTTTCTTCATTTTAAACTTGTAAATTTTTTGGAATGTATTTATTTGAATTAGTTTGCTTTGAACAAGTTTACTTTGACTGAAATATACTTTTTCTCTTACATTTAAGAAATTTGGGTATTGCCACCTTTATATGGATATTATGATGAATTTAAATGTGTTTTTTGGTTTATAAATGTGATTGTTTAGCATGACAGTCCCTTTGGAAACTTCCTAGTAGTAACGGCTACTTGGGGTTGATAATTGATATTGATTATGTCTTCCATTAATAACAGTTAGTGGGGTAAGACTACATGAGTACTCATTAGCTAGCTAGCCCTTCCCTCATTAATAACAGTTAGTGAGGTTGAGATTGCTTTGTCGTGGTGTACAACACGGCACTGATCGTAAAATTTTAGGTCATAGCCTGAACTGTGTGTTGATGTTGGCAACACTAATACTTTGTGAATTGTGATTTATGAAGTGTGATTTCTCATTTGAAACGTTATTCCAATAAATGGCTCTTATGAACTTAGAACTACTGTGATGTTTTCACGCTTAAGAAGGATGTGATTTATTTTGCCTTGACAAGTTTTACTTTATTTTAAGTTTTAAAGTTATTAGTTGTGCACCACAGAGTGATATACTCAGTGATAGCTTATTTATGCTGTCGCAGGAAAGGGAAAGGAGAAGGCTACTGAGTGAGAGACTTGGAAGCAGTATTTTGGCTTTGATTGTGGGTATATATCGTAGGTATACCCCTGTAATTTCCTTTTAATGTATTTTGTGCCTATATGTATGGATGTACGGACATTGAGCAATTTGTATTTAAAAGCATTACATTGCTATTACAATTTGAGTTTGTGACTATTTTGTATTTTACTTTAAGACTTATGAAAATGTAACTTTTGCAATATTTAGTCTATCATTATTGCCAATGAATGTTTACATGGAATTTTAATTATTCTCATGCAGTTTTTCACAAAAAAATTGATAAAATAAAAAGCTATGATTTGTTTTAAAATCCTTTGTAGCATAACTAATGGGTTATGGATAGGTGGAGTTTGGTAATTCATTAGGTATGCTACGGGAACATGTCATGCCTTACCAGGGATAAGGTGTGACAATACACATCTTAGGTCATGACACTAAATTTTTATCAATGCCGTGTTGTACACCACGACAAAGCAAACTACAACCTCACTAATCAAAATCAATAAGGGAGGTGGCTAGCTAGCTAATGAGTACTCATCTGATCTCGACCTCAACTGGTAAGCTAGAGAACGAGGAAAATAATCAATCTCAACCCCATACATGGAGGAGGAATAATGTGGTACTGTCATGCTAAGTATGAATCCAAAATCAATTTAAAACAATTTACTTAAATGCTGCATGAAAAATCTAATCAATTTCCAAAGTCCAATTTACAGGCACAAAATGGCAACACAATAGTTCTCGGAATTCATAATTAACACAATACATTTGGAATAAATCAAGTTTTCAAGGTGAAAACAATAATTTGGAGTTATTGTGCACAGACCTGATTTGAGTCGCCTTTAGGCCTTGACTCAATGTTCCTTATGCTTCTCAATGTCCTTTTCAACTGAAATACATAATTTATAGTGTTTCAGTATCACATCTCATAATAATTTCAACAATTTATTGCATATTTATTTAATTGTATCCTTATATAGGCTTAAAATGACATTTTCTATACTTTGCATTTTATTGTAATTTTTCAGATTTGTTTTGCTGCCTTAACCTAGCTAATTGACCAATTTCTCTTTATTTCTGGGTTTTAGTCAAATTACCAATAATGTAGATCTATGTCTTATTGAAATTTTACCATTGATCTCATGTCATTTAGAGTTCTATGGACCAAATTATGGTCATTTTACTATGGCTGGTCAAGTTGCACTTACATTGCACAATTAGGTCATTTTTAGATCAAAGTCAATTCGGCCAGTTTTTGTAACCCAATTTGGGCAATCATTTTGACTTATGTAATGGAATTTCTGGGCTTGGTGGTCTTAACCAAAGTTGTAACCCTATGTTTAAGCTTTCCATTGATATAAACTTTAGGTCATTTGGACCTGTTTTGAGTGAGTTATAGTCATTTTAGTGACTACTGTTCATATAATCAAAAATCTGGGTTCACATGTTAGGCAATTCCGGATTTGGCCATTTTTTTTTAGGTCACTTCTAGGCAAAATTTAGGCATGACCTACACATGAAAATTGGTTTACTATAAGTCATATTTCACCTCTAATTGGCCTCATACCAATTGGGGTCACACATTTCTATTTAGAACCTAAAATATACACTATTTTTACTAACACACTTTGCACTGCAAATTTTGGCAATTCTAATGGACATTATGCACTTTATGCTTAAATCAATTGTCCAATATCAATCTAATGCAACCAATATCCAGCCATAATATATGTGATCAAATATCCAGCAATTTAATCAATGTCTAAATACAAATTCAACTCAAGTAATTCTCCATCACACTCAATTGATCTAATCCATGTCTAACAACAATTCAATTGCTCAAACCTAATCCAACTAACTAAGATCAATAACATACATCCCATTGTTCTTAAATCAACATTAAATATACATGAAATTAAGGTCTTCCTAAGCACATCAAGGTTGCCAAATTTACACATATACTTCAAAATTCCCATTTTCAATTCACAACCTCAGTTCACATACCAAATTCAAACATACATATGCTAATTAACTCTTAAACATTTGAGCACTCTAATCAACCCCTCAAATCACCACTTACACAAAGAAATAATTCACAATCCCATAGACATGAAGGCTGCTGAATTGAGGACTTGTCAATACTCATCAAATTCTTTAAATTCTTCCATATTCTAACTCTCCATAACCTTAATACAAACTTTACTTAAGAAAGGAAGGAATTTGGACACTTACCTCTGTTTGGAGCTTATTAAAACCTCACCAATCTTGCTTATTTTTGCTGCCATAAGACTTCCCAAGCTGTGTAGACTAAATTTAATGAAGGAAATTATGGGGAAAATGGCTTGTAGTGGAGTGCATGGAGCTTGGTAGAGGTATGGCAATGGAGGATGAATTCGACTGAATGTTGAGAGGTTGAAGATTATGACATTTTCTATCCCAAAATGCTGTATTTATATGTCTACTAACCTCACTTAGTGGAGCACTAATCTTAACTAAAGGATTAAATTAATCCAAGTCCCTTTAATTATAATTATACCCTCATCTTTCATTATTTATATTATATACCCAATTTCTTATTTTCATGGAATTTTTAAAATTTAATACCTCTTATTTTTAATGGAAATTTAGTCAAAAGTCCACTCTAGGTGTCAAATGACCAAAATACCCCTTTTTGGGGTTGTATTTCAAATTTTTTGGTAACACCGATTTAATCCTTGTCCCGCCAATTTTCTTAAATTTTCATTTTCATTTATACTAACTTACTAATTTTTCTTTAATATTTTAAAAGTCAATTACACCTCAGTAGACCTTTAATTAGGTGCTGAAAATATTTCCTAGTGGTCCAGGGGTAGTCAATGGTCCCCGCCGTAACTTCCTGGTGTGGTCACCCGTCGCTATGGTTTTGGCTCATTTAACCTAGTTACATTTCATTGCTCTTATATTTCCTCTATTTTTCTTGTATTTTCTTATCATGTATTTCATCATTTTATGTCTTTTCACTAATAGTTAAGTATAATTCCCAACATCCTAGCTGTCCGGACAGACATCGATCATCGGAACCGTAGAACGCACTACTTAATGTAGAGGTGTTACAATTCTCCCCTCCTTAAAATAATTTTATCTCAAAATTTTATCTGGCATCAGTCTCTGAACAGTTGTGGGTGCTGCTTCCTCATATCCTCCTATCGTTCCCAAGTAGCTTCCTAGCCTGAATGATGGTTCCACAGCACTTTTACTAGTGGTATCTGCTTGTTCCTTAGCTGCTTCACCTCATATGCCAGAATCTCTACGATTTTTTCCTCATATGAGAGGACTGGATTTACTTCAATCTCTTCAACAGATAGAACATGAGATGGGTCGAATCTATACCTCCTTAACATGGACACATGGAAGACACTATGTATCTTCTCCAACTCTAGAGGTAGTGCCAATCGATATGCCAGAGGACCTACTCTTTCCAGAACCTCATATTGTCCAATGAAATGAGGACTCAGTTTCCTTTTCTGCCAAATCTTATAATTTTCTTCCAAGGGGAAATCTTGAGGAATACCTTATCACCCACTCGTAGGAACAGAAGCGTGAAAAACACAAGTTTATACCATTGAATTCAAAATTTTTTACTTATGGTCACATGCATCATGCAAGATTTATTTTTATCTATTTGATTTCAATGATAAACAACATATTAAAACTCTTTTAATATGTTTTTGGATCTATATTTGCCATTTAAAATTTTAAAATTAATCAGATTAATTTTAGAACCCTAGATTAAATCAAGAACAAACACACTAACCTCTTGATGCACTGCAGTGTATTTGCGCCTTTGATATTCGTCTTCAGGACACCAGATATTGTCCCTCTAGTTTGTCCACACCAAGAATACCTATGGTACCCCTTGAACAGCTTCTAAAGCTTTTTCTATTAATTAGAAAATTAAGTTCTGCCTTTTAAAAGATTAGAGATGTAAACAGGACACTAGAAATAATTTCTGGTGTTCTTAATTCAAGAGATTGTTTGCTAATCTGTTGGATTGATTAGAGAAGAAGAAGAAGAGAGGAGAATGGCACTCCAAAGTGGCGGCACGAAGAGAGAGGTTGCTGCTTGTGTTTTATTTTTTCTCATAACAACACTTATATAGCTAGGTTAACACATTAAACCATTGCCACATGTCACCCTTTAATTAGCTCTAGGTTTAAGAGACCCAATCACATTGTGCCAAGACTCAAACCTATATTTAATCTTGATTTTAATAATCTTACATGATTAAAAGACATTTGGCAAGCTTATGTGTAATGCCACGTGTCACCATCTCATGGTGCCACGTGTCACATTGTGAAATGACCAAAATGCCCTTATGTCTTAATTTTGAGTTCTTAATCCAAAATAATTATTTCTCTTCTTCTAATTAATTTATATCAAATATTAATTAATTAATTAATCTATATTAATTAATTTCTCATTAATTAAATTCATATTTAGACACTTTAAATATAAATTTAACTTATACTATACATCCAATAATCTAAATTTGGTTTCAAGTCATGCTAGGGACTTTGCAATCTAATTGAAAAACAAACTTACTTAATTAATCAATTAAACTCTTTAATTAATTAATTAAATCATATTTAATTAGGTGATAACTTGTGTATGTGCGTGACTTACTAGGCTCATCACTAATTGGCAATGAGATATGATATCAACTCTTAATATCATCAGAACTCTTTCTTACCATAAATGATTTCTCTAAATCATTTTATGCACCTCATAGACCATGGTTAACACCTAGCATGGTATGCCATGGCCACCCAATTAGTAATAAGGTTTACTTTAAATGAACCTATAATCATATGTTACCATGCACTAGAATCTCTCTGTTACAAAATTCCAACTCAAGCTGGAGTCATGATTTATGTCAAACTCCATTTGCTATGAATATTATATTCTCTTTTAATTCTAGTTCTTGATTAAAAAGATTTTCTCATCAGAAACTCTTTTCCGATTAAATCTATCTGTCTTGGCCAGGAACTTGAAACATCAAGAACAATTAAATGAACATAGGATTTTATCTCTATTTACTTAGAGGAACAGATTCCATCTTGATTAACACCTACCTCCATATATAACTAGTAGGAGCCAACACATGCTCGTATGCCCATGCACAGTACAAGTATGAAAGCAGTATCAAACTCAAACTACCTATATACAAGATAACTGTGCTATCTCAGGTCTAAAGATTATATGCACTGATATGATTTATGACAAAACATTAATAATAGTAAACTCCATGTGCTTGTCATAAGTGTCACTGGTTCGGCCTACTTATCATGTATAAGTGCCTATCATGTTTGTCATATGGCATGAGACTTACCATTCCATCTGATTTATATCTCATATAAATAACTTGGAAATAAACATGAATACAATCTTTCTGGATAAGTCATGTCCTTATTATGAAGTATCCTCGATTGTGAACCTATTTATGATACTTTGTACTAGAAATACTGTCACTCATATTCTTAACAACTTAAGAATAGAATTTCTAACAAAATATTAATGGACCTTTTCTATTACACATAAATATCTTATGTAAACGGAAAAGTGGAAATGCCTTTTATTAATAAAAACATCTACAAGATACATACTAAATGATATGCTCTAGGGCATACTACTAACACTACTGTGTACTCAATATCTCGCCTTTTCTAATCAATGTAGGACTTCTAATGGTCTGATGCAGCCTTGAGGCGATCTCTGATCAGTCTAATTTTCTCCTCTATTTGTTGAACAATTTCTGGCCCAATCATCTTTCTTTCGCTCACTTCATCCCAACACAGGGGAGTTATGCACTTTCTGCCATACAAGGCTTCATATGGAGGCATCCCAATGCTTGATTGGTAGCTTTTGTTATAAGTAAACTCAATCAAAGGCAAGTATATATCCCAACTACCCTCAAACTCAATTACACAAGCCTGTAGCATATTCTCCAATATCTGAATTACCCTCTCAGATTGGCCATTTGTCTGTGGGTGGAATGTCGTGCTGAAGTTCAATTTAGTTTCTAGGGCTCTCTGAAGACTACCCTAGAATCTAGAAGTGAACCTAGGATCTCGGTCAGATACAATCAATACTGGCACTTCATGTAGTCTCATAATCTCATCTATGTACAATTTGGCCAATCTCTATAAGCTATAGTCCATCCGGACTAGCAGAAAATGAGCAGGCTTAGTCAATTTGTCCACTATGACCCATACTGCATCATGAGTCTTCTGTGTCCTCAGAAGTCCCATAAAAAAATCTATAGTTATCCTTTCCCATTTCCATTCAGGCACTGGCAATGGATGTAGTAAACCAGCTGGGACTTGATGTTCTACCTTCACTTGATGACAAGTTAGGCATTTGGAAACAAAATCAGCTATATCCCTTTTCATATCCATCCACCAGTAATGTTTTTTTAATCCTCTGTACATCTTAGTGCCACTAGGGTGCATAGCAACAGGAGACTCATGTGCTTCCTTCTTAATGATTTGTCTCAAGTCAACATCATTAGGAATGCACATTCTGCCCTGACATAGCAGTAAGCCATCATCTCTCACAGAGAATTCAAGTTTCTTGCCATCCTGAGCTTCCTTCATCAATTTCTGATATTTCTCATCATTCTGTGTAGCCATTTTAATTTGATCAGTCAACACTGGCTGTACATGCCATGCAACTACTGTCTGTCTCTCATTATTAATCTCCAAACTGGCATGCAGTACTTTCAACTCATGTACCATGGACAAAGGCAAAACTTTTAGACTTGCCATAGTCTTCTGACTTAAGGCGTCAGCCATAAGATTTGCTTTTCCTGGCTAATGGTCTATCAGAAAATCATAGTCTTTTATCAGTTCTAACCATCTCCTCTATCCCAAATTTAACTCTTTCTATGTGCCCAGATACTTCAAACTCTTATGATCTGTGTAAATGTAGCATTTCTCCCCATACAAGTAGTGTCTCTAGATCTTAAGAGCAAATATAATAGTTGCAAGCTCCAAGTCATGTGTCGGGTAGTTCCTCTCATATGGTTTCAACTGGCGTGATGCATATGCAATGACATTTCGATTTTGCATCAATACACAGCCTAACCCATTGTGAGAAGCATTACTATAAACTGTGTATTCTTTACTCGGGGTAGGTAAAGTAAGGACTGGAGCTTCAATCAAACATCTCTTCAACCCATCAAAACTCTGTTGGCATTTATCCGTCCACTGAAGTTTCACATCTTTCCGAAGCAGCTTGGTCAGTGGAAAAGCCAACATAGAGAACCCTTTCACAAATCGGCGATAGTATCCAGCTAAACTCAAAAAACTGTGAATTTCTGTGATATTTATGTGTGGTTTCTAATTAAGGATGGCTTCTATTTTACTAGAATCTACCTTGATGCCTTCTGCAGATACTATATGCCCCAAGAAGGATATTTTCTTCAGCCAAAATTCACATTTCGACAATTTAGCGTACAACTATTTCTCTGTTAAAGTTTGTAGTACAATTCTTAAGTGTCTATCATGCTCCTTTTCATTCCTCGAATATATAAAAATGTCATCAATAAACACAACCACAAATTAGTCGAGTTATGGCCTGAAGATAGTGTTTATCAAATCCATAAAAGCAGCTAGAGCATTTGTTAACTTGAATGGCATCACTAGAAACTTATAATGGCCATATCAAGTTCTGAAAGTAGTTTTGGGGATACTCTACTCTTGCACCTTTAGCTGATAATAACCAGATCTCAAGTCAATTTTGGAGAATACAGCTGCACCCTTTAGTTGATCAAACAAGTCATCTGTGTGGGGTAGTGGGTATCTGTTCTTTACTGTCACCTTATTCAACTGCCGGTAGTTAATACACAAACGGAGAGTGCCATCTTTCTTCTTAACAAACAACATTGGCCCACCCCAGGGCAACACACTAGGGCGGATAAAGCCCTTATCAAGCAATTCTTGCAACTGCACCTTCAACTCCTTCAATTCAGTAGGTGCCATTCTATACGGAGTAATGGAAATTGGATCCATACTAGGCATAACATCTATTTCAAACTGCACCTCCCTTTCTGGAGGTAATCCTGGTAACTCATCAGGAAATGGATATGAAAAATCACATAATGTAGGGATATCTCTCAATGCTGGACTCCCTACTTAGGTGTCTATCACATGAGCTAGATAAGCTTCAACCCACTTTCTGATCATTTTCCTAGCTAGTGCAACCGAAATAATGTTTGATGGCAATAATTGTCTCTCCCCATGTATTACCACATCACTATACTGAGGGAGACCAAAAGTGACTGTCCTCAGTCTACAGTCAATCATGGCATGATGCCTGACTAACCAATCCATGCCCAATATGATATCATAATCTTTGAAGAGCATTTCTATCAAATCAGACAGAAAAGTATGTCATTGGATCACCAAAGGACAATCTTTATACATTCTGTTGACCCTAACCTCTTGTCAAAGCGGACTTGTTACTAGCACCTCAAAATTCATTTTCACACAAGTAACAGCAGTAAGGCAAGCAATACTGGCACTAACATATGAGTGTGTAGACTCGGGGTTAAACAAAACATACACATCTTGATTAAAGATTAAAAAGGTACCAGCAACTATGTTTGAAGTCTTAGCCTCTTTTTGCTATCTCATTATGTAAACTCTATCTGGAGCTTGCTCAGACTGATTTACTATGCTCTGACTTCCTGGGGTACTACCTCTACCTCTGCCTTTGCCTCTGCTAGCTGGCTATGAACCCTTCGGTGTAGATGCTTGTGCTGATCCTTCTAACATGGCAGATGGTCCAGAATGGTATGGATTGGTACAATCTTTTGCAAAATGTCTGGTCCCTCCATAATTAAAATATGCGCCTATGGCTTTGAAGCATACCCCACCATGTATTCTGTCACAGGTCTCACATTGACGGATCGATAATGCCCCTCTGGGTGACTGGTGGGTCTGCTAGGTTTGCTGACCAGATCGAGGTGGTTTCTGGCAAGAAAATCTGCCTCTGCTAGATTTATGGGAGCTGGATCCCCCAAAATTCTTCCTCTTTCCTGAACCACTTTCAGGTGCTTGACCAGTAGCATTTTCAGTCTTCTCTTTCTCTTGTGTACCCTTCTTAACGGCCCCTTCTAGTTCTATCCTTTCCAGTTTCAGGGCCAATGAGATTAACTCATAGAAATTCTGATCTCGGAAGCCCACAACTTGCATTCACAGATTAGGCCTTAACCTGGCCTCAAACTGCTTACACCTATCTCTGGGGGTGGAAATTAGGCTTCTAGCATAATGGCTCAATCAAGAGAAATCTCTCTCATACTCTGCTATGGTTCTGTTCCTTTGTTTCAAACTCAAGAATTCTTGTAACTTCATATCCACATAAGCATCAGGGACCCACTTGTATCAAAACTCCCATAAAAAATCTAACCAGGTATGAATTGGAGGCTCTACCAGGCTATAGGGGATTGTCTTCCACCATTCATAGGCATCCCCTTACAGAAGTGATACAGAGTATTCAAATTTTAGTTCTTTAGCACACTGTAACTTCTTGAACACCCGTTCCACCCTTTCTAACCACTGTTCTACTTCCAGTGGATCCACGGTTCTCTTGAATTCTGTAGCCCCAAACTTCATTAATTTCTCCTATAGTCTTATTGGGGGCTGTGGTTGTACTGCTGGTGCTTGAGTTTGGGCTAGTGTTGGCAAATTCCTAGCCATTTATTGGAACAAGGAAACCATCCGTTGTGTAAATTGAGTAGGAAATTGCAGTACTTGAGGAGCTGGAGTGGCTGACCCCCTTACATTCTAGAGTGTTGGGGCTTCCCCTTGTGCCTCAGCCTCAACAGATTGTTCCACGAAATGATCTTCTTCTTCCATTCTGATTCCAATAATTTTCTACTCCCTGATAACAAACACAAGGAGGTCGACCTCCGTGTGTTCACATTCATGATGTAAATATGTCATATGTATCAACTTAGGACACTTGATGTAACATCCTCATTTTCGTTGTCCATACGTTCCACTGTTCTGATGGCTAATGTCTGTCCCAGAAAGTCAGAATGTCTGGAACTACACTGTAATAACAATGAGGAAGTATAAAATAATGAAATATGTGATGAGAAAAATTAAGGAAAAATAAAAGAAATAAAATGTGACTAAGTTAAATGAGCCAAACCCGCAGCGATGGGTGACCACACCTGGAAGTTACGGCGAGGACCGTTGACTAGCCCTAGATCGTGGGCAACCCGGGAAAATATTTTCGGGACATAATTAAAGGTCTACTGAGGTATAATTTACATTGAAAATGTCAAAGAAAAATTAGTAAGTCAGTACAAATAAAAACGAAAATTTAATAAAATCGGCAGGACAAGGATTAAATCGGTGTTACCGAAAAGGTCTGAATTTGACCCGAAAAGGGGCATTTTAGTCATTTGACACCTATAGTTGACTTTTGACCTAAATGTCCATGAAAAATAAGTGGTATTATATTTTGAAAATTTAATGAAAAATGAAATTCAAGATAACATGTAATTTAAGGGAATTGGAGGGCATAATTGCAATTAAAGGAAATCTTAAATTAATCAAAATTTTAATTGTGATTAGTGGGGCATTAGTGGAGTATATAAGGACCACTATGACAGATTGTTCCACTAAAAGATTCATCTTCTTCTTCATTCTTCTTCTTATCCAAATGTGATTTTCCTCCAAGCTTCCTCTATGGCCATTCATGCATAAGCTCAAATCTACCATGATTCAAGCCATATTTCTTCAAACTCCCTTCATTAAAAGTGGTCCTCACACCATGGGCAGTATGTGGGCAGCAAAAAAAAGAGGAAATTCCATGGATTTGTGAAGCTCAAGTTGAGGTTAGTGCTTAATCTTTCCAATTTCCTTCAGTAATCCTTGTGCTGAGCTTTGGATAAGTTGAATTGCTAAGAAAAATTGAGGAAATGATGAGTATTGGTGAACCTTAGTTTTGGCAGCCATGAAAATGCATGGTTAGTGACTTATTCTTATATTTAATGGATGGGAATTAAGGTTGATTAACTAAAATGGAAGTTGTAGTAAGTTAATGTTCAAGTATGTGCATGTTAGTGCTTGAATTAAGGGTTTGAAATGGGACCTTGATGCTTTGGCAAACTGCCCTGTTTGGCAGCCTATAATATCATGAATTTGTGTGTGTGAATATGAAGTTTATTAATGAAATATGATAGTGTTAAATTGTAGGCAGCATGTGTAGTTGATATTGAGGTATGAGTATATGGAAGTGTATGTGTAATATTAATATTGAGGTATGTTGAATTTTGGTGGAAGTGAATGTTGAACTTGAATGGTGTATTGTGTGCATTGAGCACTTGAGTGTTCTACCCAAAATGCTTGCTGGATTTGTGTACAATATATATAAAAGTGCCATGATTAAATGTTAAAGTATTGGGAGGAGGAGGATTGTTAAAATTGGAAGTGTAATGTTCAAATGCAGGTTGTGCATGTTAACAGTACCTAAAGTAGGTCATAAGTGTAAAACTGTGAACCCAATTGGTATGAGGCCAATGGGGGGTGAAACTAGACACCAAATAGGCCAACTTTCATGCAGAAATGTTGCCAAAATTCTGCCTAGAAACTGACCTTAAAAATGACCAAATCCGGAATGGCAACCTTGCAACCCAGATTTTTGACCATATGAACAGTAGTCATTAAGATGACTATAACTCACTCAAAATAGGTCCAATTGACCTGAAATTTTGCCAAAAGTTCGATAAGACATAGCGCTACAATTCTTATGAAGACACCAAAGCCCAGAATGGCCAGATCCAAGTCAAATAGCTTGCACAAGTTTGGGTACCAAAACTACCAGAACTAAATGTGACCTAAAATTGACCAAATTTTGAACTAAAGGTGCAATATGTCCAGCATTAGTAAATTGACCATATCTTGGTCTATACAACTCAGAATGACCTGAACTTTTGCCAAAGGTTTAATAAGACATAGAGCTACAATTCTTATGGTGACACCAAAGCCTAGAAATGGCCAGAACCAAGTTAAATAGCTTGCACAAATTTGGGTACCAAAACTGCCAGAACTAAATGTGACCTAAAATTGACCAAATTTTGAACTAAAGGTGCAATCTGTCCAGCTTTAGTAAATTAACCATATCTTGGTCTATACAACTCAGAATGACCTAAAATTTTGCCAAAAGTTCAATAAGACATAGAGCTACAATTCTTATGAAGACACCAAAGCCTAGAAATGGCCAGAACCAAGTCAAATTGCATGCACAAATTCGGGTACCAAAACTGCCATAACTAAATGTGACCTAAAATTGACCAAATTTTGCACTAAAGGTGCAATCTGTCCAGCTTTAGTAAATTAACCATATCTTGGTCTATACAACTCAGAATGACCTGAAATTTTTCCTAGAGTGCAATAAGACATAGAGCTACAATTCTTATGAAGACACCAAAGCCCAAAAATGACCAAAACCAAGTCAAATAGCTTGCATAAGTTCGAGTACCAAAACTGTCAAAACTAAAAGTGACCTAAAATTGACCAAATTTTGCACTAAAGGTGCAATCTGTCCAGCTTTAGTAAATTGACCATATCTTGGTCTATACTGAAGGAACGGAAGCGTGAAAAACACAAGTTTATACCATTGAATTCAAAAATTTTCACCTAGGGTCACATGCATCATGCAAGATTTATTTTTATCTATTTGATTTCAATGATAAACAACATATTAAAACTCTTTTAATATGTTTTTGGATCTGTATTTGCCATTTAAGATTTTAAAATTAATTAGATTAATTTTAGAACCCTAGATTAAATCAAGAACGATTACACTAACCTCTTGATGCACTGCAGCATGTCTGCGCCCTTGAGATTCGTTTTCAGGACACCAGATGTTGTCCCTCTAGCTTGTCCACACCAAGAACACCTATGGCAGCCCTTGAACAGCTTCTAAAGCCTTTTCTATTAATTAGAAATTCAAGTTCTGCCTTTTAAGAGATTAGAGATGTAAACAGGACACTAGAAACAATTTCTAGTGTTCTTAATTCAAGAGATTGATGGCTAATCTCATTGAATTGATGAGAGATGAAGAAGAATAGAGGGAGGGCTGCAAAATGGCGTGACCAAGGAGTGTGTCTGCTGGTTGTATTTTATTTTCTCATAACAACACTTAAATAGCTAGGTTAACACATTAAACCCTTGCCACATGTCACCCTTTGATTAGCTCTAGGTTTAAGTGACCCAATCACATTGTGCCAAGTGTCAAACCTATATGTAATCTTGATTTTAATCATCTTATATGATTAAAAAAACATTTGGCAAGCTTATGCGTTATGCCATGTGTCACCATCTCATGGTGCCACGTGTCACACTGCAAAATGACCAAAATGCCCCTGTGTCTTAATTTTGAGTTCTTCAACCCAAAATAATTATTTTTCTTCTTCTAATTAATTTATATCAAATATAAATTAATTAATTAATCTCTATTAATTAATTTCTCATTAATTAAATTCATATTTAAACACTTTAAATATAAATTTTACTTATATTATACATCCAATAATCTATATTTGGTTTCAAGTCATGCTAGGGACTTTGCAAACTAATTGCAAACCAAACCTATTTAATTAATCAATTAAACTCTTTAATTAATTAATTAAATCATATTTAATTAGGTGATAACTTGTGTACGTGTGTGACTTACTAGGCTCATCACTAATTGGCAATGAGACATGATATCAACTCTTAATATCATCAGAACTCTTTCTTACCATAAATGATTTCTCTAAATCATTTTATGAACCTCATAGACCATGGTTAACACCTAGCATAGCATGCCATGCCACCCAATTAGTAATAAGGTTTACCTTAAATGAACCTATAATCATATGTTACCATGCACTAGAATCTCTCTATTACAAAATCCCAACTCAAGCTGGAGTCATGGTTTATGTCAAACTCCATTTGCTATGAATATTATGTTCTCTTTTAATTCCAGTTCTTGATTAAAAAGATTTTCTCATCAGAAACTCTTTTCTGAATAAATCTATCTGTCTGCCAGAACTTGAAACATCAAGAACAATTAAATGAACATAGGATTTTATCTCTATTTACTTAGAGGAACAGATTCCATCTTGATCAACACCTACCTCCATATATAACTAGTAGGAGCCAACACATGCCCATATACCCATACACAGTACAAGTATGAAAGCAGTATCAAACTCAAACTACCTATAAACAAGATAACTGTGCTATCTCAGGTCTAAAGATTATATGCACTGATATGATTTATGACAAAACATTGACAAGAGTAAACTCCATGTGCTTGTCATAAGTGTCACTGGTTCGGCCTACTTATCATTTATAAGTGCCTATCATGTTTGTTATATGGCATGAGACTCACCATTCCATCTTATTTATATCTCATATAAATAACTTGGGAACAAACATGAATACAATCTTTCTGGATAAGTCATGTCCTTATTATGAAGTATCCTTGATTGTGAACCTATTTATGATACTTCGTGCTAGAAATATTGTCACTCATATTCTTAACAACTTAAGAATAATATTTCTAACAAAATATCAATGGACTTTTTCTATTACACATAAATATATTATGTAAACGGAAAAGTGGAAATGCCTTTTATTAATAAAAATATGTACAAGATACATACTAAATGATATGCTCTAGGGTATACTACTAACATATACAACTCAGAATGACTTGAAATTTTTCCCAGAGTGCAATAAGACCTAGAGCTACAATTTTGCTTCTTTGACCAGAAGCTAAAAACCAAGAGAAATAGGACTTTAAGCTAGACCAATCTAGCACACAAAAATTGAGAATTTGACATTTACATACAATGATGCTTAAAGCAATTTGGCAATAGATGCCAACTTATGAAAATGGTAAATTGCACTATATTGGCAGCATATTAAATTACGAATTGTGATATGTTGATACTAGAATCAACTTATGCATGATGTATGAAAAGGTCAACATTTTTCTTAACCAATGAATTTTTTAATGACCAGTAAACCCTAAAAATAAATATTTAATCTTGTACTATGCTCTAATTTGCCTAGTTGACTAGTTTGGATAGGTTGGCATGCCAATAGGATTCTGACAGTTGTTCTGTAAATGACTTTATGTCATATTGTGTTTTATGGTTTATTATGCAATACTATGATTTTAATAGCCTATGGCTATACAGATTGTGTTATTATACTCGGCTTAATGCTTGATTGATTATATGGCTTTTTAGCCACACTGTTTGCACACCGGGAGATACTTTATGACTGATGGTGTGACGGCCTGAGGTATTAGGTACCCAGTACTAGTATATCCATTTATCCAGTCTGGTCAGTGTATAGGCTACATGGGCAGTCAATTAAAACATTATTCAATTCAAGCAGCTAAGTTAAGTTAAGTATAATGAAATTTTAGTACAATTAAATTAAGTATTGAATGAATGAGTAGAAGAGATTAGCAAAAGAAATATAATAAAAATATAAATTACAGAACCGTAGAGACTTGAAATACAATACAGTTAGAATAATTTATACATGAGTAGTATTACTGAAAAGTTATAAACTAAGCACTTTCAAAGAGGAACAAACTAGTATATAAGATCGTTAATACTAGAAATACCATACCAAATTAAATTGATTCCTGAGTATCCGAATTATGATTTATTTCTTTCTTTATTTGTATATATTATTTCTTGTTATACTATTGCACCACTAAGCAGAAATGCTTAGCGCGATGGAATTGCTTCCTCGTGCAGGTACTGAAGGTAAAACCAGTAGACTGTCGACTGAGATTTTTGGAGTCCAGATCTGTAGAAGTGTCAGAAGAGTTCAAGATTATTACCTCCTTAGTAATGCATGTAGATAGGGCTCATTTTAAGCATGTTTTCTAATCTATACATTATAATTACTGCTTATATTGTAATGTGAATTAGTAATTGTAATTTCATTTGTATATCCTATACTTGACAAATTTATGTACTTAATTGGCAAATTATATACTTTAATGAAATATAAAAATTCTGATATCTGAGTTGATTGTGTAATTATAATGATTCTGAATGAGATTGAGTTTGAGAAATTTTGAGACTGAATATGAGTTTGAGAAACTATTAAGAATGCTTTGAGACAATCTCAGTTATGAATTTGAGTATATATTAAAATTATTTTTGGCGATTCAAGAATCATAGTCCAAATTATCACGCAGACTACTGGATTGTCATTAAAATTTTTGAATTTTCCAAATTAGTCAGATTTTGATAAACAGTAAAAATAGCCTAAACCTCAGATAAAGTTTTTGAACAAGTAAATCTAGAACTATAATGAAATCAAATAAGATCAGGTGCTCCGGCACTCCGTGTGGCATGCCTTGCTCGGCTACACTGTAGACTTGTGAGGGGTGTTACACTTAAGCAGTTGTACTTATCAAAAGAAATAATCAAATTCACAATCAAAACTCAGTTCAAAACCATGCTCTGATACCACTAGAACATGTCACACCTTACCCCTCTGTAAGGAATAATATGATCCCGTAGTATACCTAATGAATTACCAAACTTCGCCTACTGATAATACATTAAATACACTACAAGGGATTTAAAATAATTTTATTTCTTGTGAAGGTGGTAAGCACTTTTGGTAGGAATTAAAAACTTTTATTTGAAGTTTAAACATTAGATAGAATTTTCGATAACTTTTATTTTTCCGTAAATTTTGTAAAAATTTCGGCAGAGTGCCGTCTATATTTTAAGAAAATAGTTCTTCAAAACCTTGTAAAAAGCAGTTCCAAATGATTTTCACAACTCCCAACCTCTAATACAACTCAAATCAACACAATCAATCACAATTTCAATTCAAAATTATCATCACAACATTTTTTTAAGACAATTAAATAAAACTTATACTTGTTGCATTAAAATACTTAAATTACATACATAAGTTAAATTTACAAACATAAAATCTAAAAATAATACTATTACTAATTTACTGTATAATTGCTCAATTTTACATTAATACATATGACACTGCAATATTTACATCAAAATAAATACATTTGGTATAGAATAATACCCGTACAAAATTTAGCGGAGTCCTCTATCTCAATGGCAGCTCACTCTGCTCCTTTCTCCTTTCCTTTACCTGCGATAGCAAAATAAGCTATCGCTGAGTATAATTTACTCAGTGGTGCATAATAAAATTTAAAATGTTGAATATAAAATATTCACTGATAAATCATAATTCAAACATTTCGCACTCATATTTCACAATTTCAAATCACATTTATAATACAAATTTGTCAAATAATGTAATAAACACAGTGTCGCTAATCCATACACATTTTAGGTCATGACAAAATTTTTTATCAATGTCGTATTATACACCACGACAAAGCAAACTACAACCTCACTAATCGAAATCAATGAGGGAGGTGGCTAGCTAGCTAATGAGTACTCATCCGATCTCGACCTCAACTTGTAAGCCAGAGAAGGAGAAAAATAATCGATCTCAACCCCATACATGGAGGAGGAATAATGTGGCACTGTCATGCTAAGTGTGAATCCAAAATCAATTTAAAACAATTTATTCAAATATTGTATAAAAAATCCAATCAATTTCCAAAGTCCAATTTACAGGTACAAAGCGGCAACACAATAGTTCTCGGAATTCATAATTAACATAGTACATTTACAATACAGAATAAATCAAGTTTTCAAGGTGAAAACAATAATTTAGAGTTATTGTGCACAGACCTGATTTAAGTCGCCTCTAGGCCTTGACTCAATGTTCCTTATACTTCTCAATGTCCTTTTCAACTGAAACACATAATTTATAGTGCTTCAGTATCACATCTCATAATAATTCCAATAATTTATTGCATATTTATTTAATTGTATCCTTATATAGGCTTAAAATGGCATTTTCTAGACTTTGCATTTTATTACCATTTTTCATACTTGTTATGCTGCTTTAACCTAGCTAATTGACCTATTTTCTTTTATTTTTGGGTTTTGGTCAAAATACCAATAATGTAGCTCTATGTCTTATTGAAATTTTTCCACTGATCTCATGTCATTTGGAGTTCTATGGACCAAATTATGGTCATTTTACTATGGCTAGCCAAGTTGCACTTACATTGCACAATTACGTCATTTTTAGTTCAAAGTCAATTCGGCCAGCTTTGTAACCCAATTTGGGCAATCATTTTGACTTGCTTAATGGCATTTCTGGGCTTGGTGGTCTTAACCAAAGTTGTAGCCCTATGTCTAAGCTTTCCATTGATATAAATTTCAGGTCATTTGAACTTGTTTTGAGTGAGTTATGGTCATTTTAGTGACTACTGTTCATGTGGTCAAAAATATGGATTCACATGTTAGGCAATTCTGGATTTGGTAATTTTTTTTAGGTTACTTCTAGGCAGAATTTAGGCATGACCTACGCATGAAAATTGGTCTACTATAAGTCATATTTCACCTCCAATTGGCCTCATACCAATTGGGGTCACACATTTCTATTTAGAACCTAAAATATACACTATTTTTACTAACATACATTGCATTCCAAATTTTGGCTATTCTAATGGACATTATGTACTTAGATCAGTTGTCCAATATCAATATAATACAACCAATATCTAGCCACAATATATGTGATCAAATATCCAGCAATTTAATCAATGTCCAAATACAAATTCAACTCAAGTAATTCTCCACCACACTCAATTGATCAAATCCATGTCTAATAACAATTCAATTGCTCAAACCTAATCCAACTAACCAAGATCAATAACATACATCCTATTGTTGTTAAATCACCATTCAATATACGTGAAATTAAGTTCTTCCTAAGCACATCAAGGCTGCCAAATTTACACATATACTTCAAACTTCCCATTTTCAATTCACAACCTCACTTCACATACCAAATTCAAACATACATATGCTAATTAACTCTTATACATTTGAGCACTCTAATCAATCCCTCAAATCACCATTTACATGAAGAAATAATTCATACTCCGATGGACATGAAGGCTGCCGAATTGAGGACTTGTCAACACTCATCAAATTCTTCAAATTCTTCCATATTCTAACTCTCCATAACCTTAATACAAACTTTACTTAAGAAAGGAAGGAATTTGGACACTTACCTCTATTTGGAGCTTGTTAAAACCTCACCAATCTTGCTTCTTTTTTCTACAATAATACTTCCCAAGTTGTGTAGACTAAATTTAATGAAGGAAACTATGGGGAAAATGGCTTGAAGTGGAGTGCATGGAGCTTGGTTGAGGTACTGCAATGGAGGTTTCCATGGAGGATGAATTCAGTTGAATGTTGAGAGGTTGAAGATGATGACATTTTCTATCCCAAAATGCTGTATTTATATGTCCACTAACCTCACTTAGTGGAGCACTAATCTTAATTAAAGGAGTAAATTAATCCAAGTCCCTTTAATTATAATTATACCCTCATCTTTCACTATTTATATTATATACCCAATTTCTTATTTTCATGGCATTTTCAAAATTTAACACCACTTATTTTTAATGGAATTTTAGGTCAAAAGTCCACTCTAGGTGTCGAATGACCAAAATGCCCATTTTCGGGTTGCATTTTGAATTTTTCGATAATACCGATTTAATCCTTGTCCCGCCGATTTTCTTTAATTTTTGTTTTCATTTATACTGACTTACTAACTTTTCTTTGATATTTTAAATGTCAATTACACCTCAATAGACCTTTAATTAAGTGTCGAAAATATTTCCCAGCGGTCTAGGTGTAGTCAATAGTCCCCGCCGTAACTTTCCGGTGCGGTTACCCATCGCTATGATTTCGGCTCGTTTAACCTAGTTACATTTCATTGCTCTTATTTTCCCTCTATTTTCTTGTATTTTTTTTATCATGTATTTCATCATTTTATGTCTCTTCACTAAAATTTAAGTATAATTCCTGATATCCTAACTGTCCACGCAGACACCAATCACTGAAACAGTAGAACGCACTACTTAATATCGGGGTGTTGCATCTCTACTACATAATAGCTAGTATCAGAGCTTGTTTTTTAGTAGGCTTGACCTGGAAATGGTCCATTTAAGTCATGCTAATGCCAAAATCTTTTTTTTTTTTTTTGCTAGTCTTATCTCTTTCTCTCTTCTTCACTCTAAATTCCTATTTATTCTTCCCTAAGATTTCTTTCCTTTATTCCCTATATTCATTTTTTCTCTTCTTCTTGAAATTTCTTCCCTTTTTTCCCTTTCTTTTTTATTCTTTCCTTGAGATTTCTTCTTTCTCTCTCTATTTCTTTCTTCCTTTTATAATTTCACCTTTCTTAAGAACCCTGAAATTAGGGTTTCTACTTCCTTTCATAAAATTCTTCAATTCTTTTCTTGAAATTCTTTTTTTTTTTTCTATTCTTATTCTTTCTTTAATGCTGTCCTTTCTTTTGTTCTTCCTCTTTCTAGCGACTTGTTCTTTTCTACTTTCTATCTTTAATTTTTTATGATTTTTATAAAAGTACCAATTATTAGCTCTAAAGCTTTGCTAGGGTTTTAGAGCATAATTCTTCATTCTTCCTTTTTGATTCTTTATCCTTTATGGCCTTACAATTGCACCTTTTTATGATTAAACCATGGAACTAGAAAAGATTATTTTGGGTGCACTTGAAGTTATTCAAAGATGGGAAAAGAAATGAGCAAATTATGAGAAATCAATTGAAGAAGAAATATAATTCCAAGGTTTTGAGCTACAATTGAATGTCCGAATCCAAGAACCTAAGAATTCTTAGAATAATGGTTGTGAAATGGGATTATTGATTCAAAAAGGAGAGACAAAGGATTTTGATGTTAAAAAGGAGATTGACCTTCTTGATGATGCAGCATTTCTTAATGGTGATAGAAAGGAGGAAGAGGTTGATATTGTTGATCATGAAAAAGAGGAAGAGGTTAACATTATCAGTGTTTAGAGAGGAGATTGTCTCAAATCAATCAAATTCAATTGAAAATGAAGACATGGTTGTTAAGCATTAAGAAAACATAAATGTTGAAGTTTAAAAAGTAATAAATATTTTGTAGCTAGGATCACTAGAAAATTACAAGGATCAGTTTGAGGATCTCATGATTTAGATGTAGAGAATTCTACGTTGTAACACCCCTATGTTTGGCAGTGCGTTCTACTTTTCCGGTGACCAATGTCTCTCCGGATAGCTAGAATGCTTGGAACTACACTTAAATGTTAGTGAGGAGACATGAAATAATGAAATACAATAGAGAAAAATAAGATAAAAATAAAAGAAAAATAAAAGAGAGAAAATGTAACTAAGTTAAACGAGCTAAAAATCGTAGCGATGGGTGACTGCACCGGGAAGTTGCGGCGTGGGCCGTTGACTAGCCCTGGACTGTAGGGAACCCTGGAAAATATTTTTAAGACTTAAATAAACATCTATTGAAGTATAAATGACATTAGAAATGTCAAAGAAAAATTAATTAATTAGTATAAAGAAAAATGAGAAATCGAGAAACCGACAAAACTTGGTGTTACCGAAAAATCAGGAATACAACCCGAATAGGGGCATTGTGGTCATTTGACACCCCAAGTTGCCTTTTGACCTAAATTTCCATTAAAAATAAATGATATTAAACTTTGAAAATATCATGAAAATTAAAATTGTGATACATTATTGGAATAGTAAAAGAAATGAGGTAAAATGTGGGAATTGTGAAACTTTGGATTATTTAACTCTTAAATAATAGTTAGTGCTCCACTAACTCATGTTATATGACACATATGCAAGCCTTTGGATAGCCATCTCCACTAAGTCACCTTTTTCTTCCTTTTTCTTCTTCATTGCCGAAACCAAGTTGCTTTCCCAACTCTCCCATGGCCGCCCACATGCAATGGCCAATCCACCATCTTCAAGCCACCATTTCCTTAAGAGTTCTTCATTAAAGTTGGAGTATACAACTTGGGCAGCAGTTTGGGAGCAAGAAAGGAAGAGGTTTGACAAGTTCCACTTGAGGTACATGTCCATTTCTTCATCCTTTCTTCAATAAAGCTTGTATGGGTGTTGTGGTGAGTGGAATTATGGAAGAAATGTTGAGGTTTGGTGAGTTAGGGTGATGTTACATTTCGACAGCCATGGAAGTTCAACATTTTAACTTGTTTTCTTCATATATTTGGTGATTTGGTGTATTAATTTAAGCGCTTATATGTATAAGAGTGATTTACCATGTATAAAGTTTGATTTGTGAGTTTGAAAAGTTAAAATGGAAAGCTTGATGTATGTGTATTACTTTGGCAGCTTCATGGTGAAGATTGGTAATGTTTAAGTTCATGAAAAGTTGTTCAGTTACGATACAAAAAGTGGCAGCACACGTATATGAAATAGTAGTGATAATATATGTAATTTGGTAGTGTAAATTGTATGTATTGGTTAGGAGTATTATATGGAAAATTGTATAGAATTGGATATTGTAAATTAAGAGTTATATTCAGTGTATGTAAGCTCATTGTATTTTGCCCAAAGTTGCTATAATGTAAACTATTGAATGAGTAGTGGTATGGTACAAGTGCAGAATGGTTTGGGAAGTAAAGATATAGTTGGTGAATGTGTGATTGGTTTAGTGTTTGAGAGACATGTAAAGGGAATATGCAAATGAGCCTATAACCCTAAGTGTGTGACTCCAATTGGTATGAGGCCAATTGGAGGTGAAACTAGGCACAAAATGTATCAACTTTAATGAAAGAAAGCCTACCTAAATTCTGTCCAAAAAGAGACATGAGAATGGACCAAATACGGATTAGTGACTTTGCAAAGTTGAAAATTGACCATTTGTACAACAGTCAGTATTTTGGCCATAACTCACTCAAAACATGTCCAAATGACCTGAAATTTATACCATGGATATCTTAGACATATAGCTATAACTCTTATGAAGACACCAAAACCTAGAAATGACCATAAACAAGTCAAAATGCTTGTACAAGTTCGGGTATAAAAACTGCCAGAATCAGAAATGACCTAAAAATGACCTAAGTTTGCCATTTTAGTATAGTAAAATGACCATAACTTGGTCTAGTAAACTCCAAATGTAATACCCCTATGTTCGGTAGTGCGTTCTACTGTTCCAATAACCAGTGTTGTCCGGACAGCTAGGATGCCTAGAACTATACTTAAATATTGATGAGGAGACATAAAATAATGAAATACAAGAAAAGAAAATACAAGAAAAACAAAGGAAAAATAATAGCAATAAAATGTAACCAAGTTAAACGAGCCGAGAACCCTAGCGATGGGTGACCGCACTGGGAAGTTGCGGCGTGGACCGTTGACTAGCCCTGGACAGCGGGGAACCCTGAAAAATATTTTTAGGATTTAAATAAATATCTATTTAAGTATAAATACTGTTAGAAATATCAAAGAAAAATTAATTAATTAGTATAAAGAAAAGTGAGAAATCGAGAAAACGACAAAACCCGGTGTTACAAAAAAATTGGGAATGCAACCCGAATAGGGGCATTGTGGTCATTCGACACCCCGAGTTGTCTTTTGACCTAAATTTCCATTAAAAATAAATGATATTACACTTGGAAAATGTCATGAAAAATTAAATGGTGGTACATAATGTAAATAGCAAAAATTGGGAGCTTACTGTGAGAAATTAGGAATTTAAGATTAAATAAACATTAAATCACACATAGTGCTCCACTAACACACCTAAGTGGACCACTACACCTCCATTGTGGATAGATTTCCATCTTCTTCCTCACCTCTCAAAGACCAGCCGAAAATGGAAGAATGAAGAACTCCATTGCAGTCCACCTTGGAGCTCCATGCAAGCTTGATCCAACCATGGAAACCTCAAGCTCCCTTCACTAAAAGTTGTCCATACACCTTGGGCAGTAGATAGGCAACAAGAAGATCAAGTTTTGGAGAGGTTTTGAAGAGTTTCCAAAGTGGTAAGTAGGTATTTTTGATGCTTGCTTCATTAAAGTTTGTGTGGATGTTATGGGTACTTGAATTGTGGAAAGATTTTTGGAGTTTGATGTTTGAAGGGAGATGTATATTTTTGGCAGCCATGAAAACTCCTTAAGGGCAGTTTATCCTTGTATGTAAATGGTAGATTAAAGTGTTGATGAAGTGTTTATGTGTGTAGGAATAAATTGGGTGATGTATACTAAGTACATGTGAATGTATACTTGAATTTGGAAGCTTGAAAATTAATGGAGAGAGATGTATGAATCGGCAGCTTGAATTGTGAACCAAAATGTGTTATTTCATGGTTTGGTTTATGGAATATTATTGTTGAATTATGGTACTTGTTATGGCAGCTTGTGTATGTGTATAAGGGTTTGAGTTTGGACATGTAAATGAGCTATATTATGTAGTTAATTGTGTACAATTTGGACTTGGTAAATTCTGGACTATAAGGTGCATATTAAGTGTGATTATAAGCTGCCAAAATGACTAACAATATGAAGTAAAATGTGTTTAGGTTATGGTACAAACCAGAATTGGCATGAATGTGTAATTTGGTAAGTGTTAAATGTATCCTTTGAGGAGTGATGGACAAGGTGCAATAAGACAGTGTGTATTTTGGCTTAGAACCTTAAGTGTGTGGCTCCAATTGGTATGAGACCAATTGGAGGTGAAACTAGGCACAAAAAGTGCCAACTTTCATGAAGGAAGCTTACCAAAATTCTGCTTGTAAGGTAACTTGAAAAATGACCAAATCCGGATTAGTGCATTTAAGGCCTGAAAATTGACCATTTGGGCAGCAGTTAGTGTTTTGGCCATAACTCACTCAAAACAGGTCTAATTGACCTGAAATTTTTACCATGAATAGTTGAGACATATATCTACAAGTCTTGTGAAGACACAAAAGCCCAGAAATGACCATAAGCAAGTCAAATAGCTTGCACAAGTTTGAGTCCAAAAACTGGCTGAACCTAAAATGACCTAAAGTGACCAATTTTGGTACATTCTGACCAGCAATAGTAAAATGACCATAACTTGGTCTACATAACTCAGAATGACCTGAAATTTTGCCCCTCATGCAATAAGACATAGATCTACAAGTTTTTAGTTTTGACCAAAACCCGAAAACTGAGGAAACTAGGTCGTCCGGCTAGGTCAAATTAGTATACTGGAATCTGACAAATTGCAATAAAATGCAATATATATGGAAATGAATTTGGTAACATGTACCCATACAAAAAGGCCACAAATGTGAGATATTGGTAACATTAAAACCAAATTCACCTAGAATGCATCGAGGGTCGACATCTTAGGTTGACTAAGAAAATAATAGAATTCAATAAATTAATTCTTGAACCTTATTGTTAGAGATTGTTTAAATGAGTACTGAAACACTTCAAATTGTGTGTTTTAGTTAGCAAAGACTCAGGGAAAGGGAAGGAAACACTGAGTCAGAGCCAAGAGACAGTTATCAGAGGTTTGTGCACAACTAGTTTTTAACTGATTTTATTTTGAATATTTCATATGATTAAATGACATATTTTTCTTATGTATTATGTTTAACAAGCATTGGATTTAATTTAATGATTATTAAAATTGTTATAGTATGTATGAATTTGGCTTTGTGAAATGGTATTTCCACAAGTATTAAGCATTTTTGTGAATTTAATAAATTATGTTTTGGAAAATTGTGATAGAACATGTTTTGAATTGTGATGGGCAATTTGCATAAAAAAATGCAAATTTATGATTTGAATTGTGATGAGCATAAAAATTATTGGATATTGGAATTGACTTTGAATCGAATTGTATTGTGATTTATGCTCACTAAAAGGATTGTGATATTATTTTATATCTCACTATAGATGCTTGACTAGGTTATTACCCATCTCTCTCATTTGTTGAGAAGACAATGGAGTTAGTTGTGTTTTGATTACCATGGTACGTGCATAGGCTTAGATTTTCCTCTTATTAGAGGTTAGATCTAAGTTCTTATTTGTTATGGCCCTTGCAGAAGATTCATTATTGTGATGTGTACTGAACACGATGATTCGACCTCCCCGACCATAGGGAGTTAGAATCCGATTCGACCTTCTCGACCATATGGAGTTAGAATCACCCCGAAGATGGCCCTTTCAGATTAGTCTTGCATAGTTAGTGAGATACATAATGGTTTTTGAGATACAGAATAGTTTTTGAGATACAAAATGTTTTTGAATAGTAAAGAATTGTGATTTCAATTATGATTTATGTGTAATTGATTTTGTTGGAATTACCTTAAATGGCTAGTTATAATTTGATAAATTAAATTTCGTGATCAAAGTTGTTTCATGCAAATGATTTACATTATTGGCAATGAATATTTTGAGTTTTGGAATTTGATGAGTATTCAGATTTCCAAATTATTTGCTATAATTTTTGTTAAGGTATATTGTACTATGTTTTAAATTATAGTTTTGCACCACTAACTTCACCACTCAGCGATAGCTTTGTATGCTATCACAGGTGAAAAGAGCATAGAGCAATTGAGTAAACTTCTTTGAAGAGACATTCAGATCAGCTCTAGGTATAACCATGTACACAGGTTTTGATGTATGCATATAATAATATGTATGTAAATTATTTGAGCAGTTGTATAAAAACTCTTGTAAAATATTTTGGCATGTAATTAAATGTAAATTATTGTAAATGTAAATTTGAGATTTCATTTACTTAAATAGTCTTGTAATATAAATCTTGAGTCTTGTAATCAATGAAATATTTCTTTATGATGAGATTAGTTTGAAAATAAATGGATTGTTTATTGAGATTTGAATTGTGAATTGAAATGAAGTTATTGGAGTTGTATTTGAGAAAACATATTAGGAGCATTTTCTTTTGCAGGATTGAAGAACCGTTTTCTCAAAATATAGCTAGCACTTTGTCGAAATTTTGAAAAAAAATTTATAACACCAAAATTTAATCGATGATTTGAATTTCACGAAAATTGTTTTAAAATCCATTGTAGTATATCTAATGGGTTATCGGTAGGCGAAGTACTATAATTCATTAGGTGTACTACGGGATCATGTTACATCTTACAGGGGAGTAGGGTGTTACACCAAATGACCTAAAATTTGTGGCAAAAGTTCACTAAGACATAGACCTACAAGTTTGTAATTCTGACCAGAACCTGATAACCAAGGGAGCTAGGTCATCTGGCTAGGTCAAAACAGCATACCGAAATTCGATAAATTACAATAAAATGCAATACACTTGAAAATGAATTTGGTAACATGTACCAACACTAAAGGACTATAAAATGTGACATATTGGTAACATTAAAATTTATTCCCTTAGAGTGCATCAAAGGTCAACATTATAAGTTGACTAATGAAAGTAATAGTATCAAATAAATTAATTATTGAACCTTATTGTTAGAAACAGTTTAAATGAGTACTGAAACACTTTAAATTGTGTGTTTCAGTTAGCAAAGACTCAGGGAAGGGGAAGCAAACACTGAGTCAGGGCCAAGAGGTTACTCTTCAGAGGTTTGTGCACAACAGTTATTTCTTTTGAATTTTCAATTGAAATAAATTATGATAATTTGTATGTTATTATTTTAAATTATGGAGAATTATTTGAATGAT
The DNA here is from genome assembly GCF_030052815.1 of Hevea brasiliensis. NCBI lineage: Eukaryota > Viridiplantae > Streptophyta > Magnoliopsida > Malpighiales > Euphorbiaceae > Hevea > Hevea brasiliensis. The sequence goes on from NC_079501.1 coordinate 44,306,610, forward strand.
ATTTGATGGATACTTATTGCTTGAAAAATATTGCAAATGGTTTGAAACCACAGCTATCATGTATATTTGATTGAATTCCTCACTAGCTTGTCTAGTGGGACGAATTGGCTTTGAATTTCCTCTCTGGCTGAAGTGTTGAGGTGTGTGTCAGTTGAGGACGAATAGGATGAGTACTCATATAATTGCTAGCTAGCTATGTTATTCCTCACTAGCCATCGACTTTTGGGATGAACTGGACTATGGAATCATGATTAAGCTGTGTGCGTGATTTATTGATATTTATTGTGATATTATGAAATGGAGTTTAAATTCTTTATGACATTTAAATTCTTTATGACATTCTCTGTCTTTTGAATTTAACTATGAATTTAAGAATCCACAGTTTATATGATTTATGATTTATGGTTTTAAATTTTATTTTCTTAATGTTGTGCACCACTGAGACATTGGCTCAGCGATAGCTTTTTCATTGTCGCCGCAGTAGACGTATTGCATGCATCGAGCAGAATAGGCTGTTTGTGCTACATTTTGGGATTTTGCAGGGTATATTGAGTATACCATCTTTTTGTAATTTTAGTTGTAATGTATGTGCAATGTATGTATATATTGTACTTGGTCTTGAGCAGTTGTAAACTAAAGTTGTAATATATTTATTTCTTATCTCAGCTTTTGAACTACTCAGTCATTTTGTAGTCTATCTTTAGAAATATTGAAAATTGATGTTGAATTGAGTTTGACAAATGTTGAGAAAATCGATTTGTGTTGAGCCATATTGGAGTTTGGGATTGAACAAATATATTAGAAGTGCTTTTTATAGGTTTTTGAAGAACTGTTTAATTCAAAATATAGATGGCATTCTGCCAAAATTTTTACAAAAATTACTGATACTTCATATTTATTATTTGGGTTCACTTCAGTTAAAAAAAAAAATTTAACACCTGTCAAAAGTGCTCACCACTGTAAAAAGAAATAAGAAAATGTTTAAAATCCCTTGTAGTGTATTTAATGGGTTATCAGTAGACGAAGTTTGGTAATTCATTAGGTATACTACAGGATTATGTTATGCCTTACAGAGGGGTAGAGTGTGACATACGTGAAGGCAGGGACGTGTGGATTTAGGGCCTTAGAAAGTTAAATTTTAAAAATTATTCTAGGGTTACATGCGAGCATATCAAGTAGCTTATGAACCTATGTGACTTCTTATGCCCTATTGCATGCCAAAACACACTTTTGACACACACTAAAAATTCATTTGCCATCTAAGATTGTGAATTAATAATTAATTCATTAAACCTAATTAAAAGAGGGATTGAAATTCAACTAAGCTCCAAGGCGCTGAATTAACCTTCTTAATTCCCTTTGGGAGTTTCTAAGATCTCCAATTGTAGGTCCTCCAGCTTGTCCACCACAAGCTCACCAAGGTCACCTTTGCAATCCCAAAACCTCTCTTGATGTTTGCCAACCACTTGAATGAGATGGGTTTGCTTTAGTAAGGGTTAATGGATGTGGGTGCACTAGAAACTCTTTCTAGCAAATTAATTCAAGGAGAAAAACAGCTTTCTCTCACTTGTCAATGGAATAAAAATGGAAGAGGGAGAGAGGTTCTTTGTGCCATCCACTTAGAAGAAGAGGGAGAGAGGTTATGTCTTCTTCATCTTCTTTCTTCATATATATACATAAGACAAAAATGCTTAAATGCAATGCCACTTATCACCATAAGATCTAATCTTGCTTTTGTTTGACTTAATCCCATTAAGCCAAGTGTCAAGCTTTAATTAAATCATCAAAAAGTGGTCTTCCATCATCGGAAGACAAGTGGCTCAATCATATGGGTGCCACGTGTCACCATCTCATGGTGCCACGTGCCACCATATGAAATTACCATTTTGTCCTTGTATATAATTTTGAGTTCTCAACTCAAAATTGTATTTTCTCCCTTAAATTAATTTATATCACATATAAATTAATTAATTAATTAATCTCCATTAATTAATTTTACCACTTGTTTATATTATACATCTAACAACCTAGATTTGGTTTCAAATCATGCTAGGGACTTTGCAATCTCATTGCAAACCAAACCTATTTAATTAATTAATTAAACTCTTTAATTAATCAATTAAATCATAATTTACTTGGTGATTTACTTGTGTAGATGTGTGACTTACTAGGCTCATTACTAATTCAACTCTTAATATCATTAGAACTCTTTCTTATTGTAAATGATTTCTCTAAATCATTTTAGGCATCTCATAGACCTTGGTTGACACCTAGCATAGCATGCCATGGCCACCGAATCAGTAATAAGGAATACCTTAAATGAACCTTCAATCATATGTCACCATGCACTAAAATCTCTTTGTTATAAAATCCCAATTCAAACTAAAGTCATGGTTAATGTCAAACTCCATTTGCTATGAATGTTATATTCTTTTTTAATTCTAATTCTCGATTAATCATACTTTCTTGACAAAAACTCTTTTTTAACTAAGTCTACCTATCCTAGCCAAGAACTTAAATTCTCAAGAACAATTAAATGAACATAGGATTTAATCTCTATTTACTTAGGGTAATGAATCCCATCTTGATCAACACCTGTCTTTATATATAACTAGTAGGAACCAATACATGCCTATATACCCATACACAGTATGAGTATGAAAGTAGTATCAAACTCAAACCACTTATATACAAGATAACTGTATTATCTCAAGTCTAAAGATTATATGCACTGATATGATATAAGACAATGCATTGACAAGAGTAAACTCCACGTGCTTGTCATAAACGTCACTAGTCTGGTCTACTTATCATATATAAGTGCCTATCTTGTTTGTCATGTGGCATGAGACTCACCACTCCAACTTATTAATATCTCATATTAATACTTTGAAAACAAATATAATTACAATCTATCAGGATAAGTCATGTCCTTTGTGAAGTATTCTTAATTGTGAACAAATTTATGATACTTTGTGTTAGAAATACTGTCACTCATATTCTCAATAACTTAAGAATAGAATTTCTAACAAAATATCAATGGAACTTTTCAATTACACATAAATAGATTATGTAAACAAAAAAATGTAATTGCCTTTTATTAATAAAAATATGTACAAGATACATACCAAATGATATGCTTTAGGGCATACTACTAACACTACGAGCGTTAGTCACCTTCAAGAATAATGGGAAAGAAGTGACTCTTTTAGGAATGATAGATGTAACTAGTGTGACGACCCTAAACTTGGCCTATTACTAGCTTTAGAACTTGGATCAGCATAAGGCCTTAAAACCCCTAACAATACAAACATTTACTATTAACTTTCTTAGGGCCCATTTAAGTAATAAAATACTTTTACTATTAACTTTCTTAGGGTCCATTTAAGTAATAAAATACTTTAAATAATATAAAGCATAAAATAAATAATTTATTTTATTTAAAAAACGCTGAATAGTAAGCATAACAAAACAACAGCAAAATTAGATATCATAAAATAAAGTTTCACTCACAGAATGATGTTAGTGGTAATCCTTAAAGCATTATATATGAGCTGTGTATAGTAAACAATATACCCATCATATGGCATTAATGTTTAATTTAACTTAAAATGTTTATGGTTAATTTGAACAAGGACATTAGCTTATTGTTGGAAGTTCCATTCTCAAAGAGTTGAGAATATGAGTGATCTAGTGTAAGTGTTACAAATAATAATTCATAGTCGAGGATATTTAATTGGATATGATCTATCTGACTAAACTATCACCTCTATTTGTTACGATGGATTAGTATGAGATACTGATAAAAGTGTAGTTGTGAGTCTTATGCCATCCAACATTATGATGTGGGACAAATACAATAGGCACTTATAGAATAAGTAGGCCAAACCCATAACACATAGATGAGATATACATGGAGTTTACTCTTGTCAATATATTGTCAACTAGATCAAAATAGTGTATATAGTCCCTTTACTTGAGATGACACGGCTATCTCAAACATAGGTGGTTTGAGTTTGATACCGCTTACATACTTGTACAATGTATAGGTATACAGGCATGTGTTGGCTCCAACAAGTTGTATATGGAGATAGGTGTTTAGTCAAGATGATATCCATTACCAAGTAAATAGGGTAAAAGTCCGATGCTATATTAATTGTTCTTGATAAACAAAGTTCCTGGTTAAGACAGATAGACTTGGTTAAGAAAGAATTTCTAATGAAAAGACTTATTAATCAAGAATAAGAATTTAGATAAGGACATATGATCCAAAGAATTTGGTGTTTGACATGTACCATGGCCCCAACTAGGATCGAGACTTTGTAATGGAGAGATTTTAGTGCTTGGTATGTGTAATCAAGGTTCTAAGTAAGGGATGAATTTATTGATAAGTGCATGATTTATTAATTTTACTCTCATCATGTTTAGTATTTCTAGTGTCTTTTTTATGTTTAATTCAGTTGGTTAGGCATTTCGTATCAATTAGGCATGATCTTAATGAGTTTTAGGAATAATGGCATTAAATTGGGGAATTTCAACCATCTTTTTACCTTGACCTTTGTTTGGTTTTTCTGGTGAAAATTAAGTTTTAGGTTTTCAAATTGAGTGTCATTTGATCCGTTGGAAAGCTAAGATAGAGCACTACAAACATCTAAGAGAGACCAAAGCCCAGTTCAGCCTCGAAGACAATCAAAATTAGCCCTGAAGCCAGAACAGATTTTTAGTGTGGACCTGTGAGACCATGTTTGGTGTTTAATTCATATCTAGAGCTCTAGATGTCCAATCGAAGCAAACTCAGGCCCATTTGAACCTCAGAGACCGCCTCTACAATTGTTGTGAAGGGCTGGAAGTGAGATATGTAACACCCCTATATGCATAGCTATGTGTAATTTACTGTTCTGGTGATCAGTGTCGGTCCGGACAATTAAGACGATTAAAATTATGTTTAAGACATCCAGAAAAGCTTTGAATGAAAATAAATAGTAATTATCAGATAGTTAAGTCTAAGTAAGAAATACAAAGCATAAAAAGTTAAATGAGCCGAGGGTCACAGTGATGGGTGACCTTCCCAGGAAGTGACTGCGAGGTTAGCCCTAACCCTAATTTTGAACGTGAAATTGTGACGCCGCGGTCTTAAGGACTATTGTGAACCTAGTGAAAAAGAGAAAATCACAGAAAAGAGCTGATAAGTAGGTCAAATAATTAGGTCAGGACTCCGAAAGAAATACCAGATTATTTGCAAACCGGATCAAACCGGCGAGGGACAAATTAGTCAATTCACCCCTAGAGGTGACTCCTGACCTAACTGTCCAATAAAATTGAAGAAATGAAAATTTTGGAATATAGAATTAAATTAAAGAAGAATGGAAAAATAAAGGAAAAAGAAAAAGAATGAAAAATTGAATTATGACATCACTTTAGTGACACCACATATGATGTCAAAATAAAATTTTAATTATCCTAATTTTTTACCAAGTCAAATTAACTTTAATTAGACTTAAAAAAAAAAGAAAATGAAAAAAAAAATTCACTCTTTCTTCACCAACTAGCCAGCCAAAACCCCAAGTCCCTCTCTCTCCATGGTTTCCTCCATTAACACACTTTTTAAGTTTGAATAACTTGGTTTTGTCCCATAAATTCCAACCATAAACCTCAAAAACTTGCTATCTCAACTAGAAAAGAATATTGAAGAAGAAAAAGAAAGGAGAAAAGGGAAGAATTGAAGGGTTGAAAATCAAAGATTGAGGTTAGTGATTTAAATTGAAATTTTAGTTTAATACTTATATTTTTAGTTCAATTAGCTTAGAATTCAACCTAAATTCAAACAAAATCATCATGGGAGGACTAAGTGGGATTTTCAGCCAGCCTTAAGGGGAATAGATATTGCTTGGATTTGATGGAATTAAAGTGTTAGAGAAGTTGAATTAAGTATGTAGATGTGGGAATTGCACTTTAATTCCATTAATTGAATAAATTGGTTTAATTAGGGTTCTTAAGCCTCTTAAATTTGGAGGAAAAACTGGAGGAAATTGTCAATTGATGCAATTGACCCTAATTAAGGTTGAAAATGGTCAATTAGGACCATTTGTGATATGTTTGGATTGGTAGAAACTCCATACAATTCGGATTAGTTAAGGGTCCCAATTAGGCAGTTTGACCTAGGTCCCTTTTAGGGACCAAAACTAAAATTCTGCTAGCCTAATTGGTGTGAGGCCAATTGGGAATGAAATTAGACACATAAAAACACAATTTTCATCTAGAGATCATGCTCAGAAAATGACACTAACATAGTGACCAATTAGGTCAAATCCGAATATTGTGCACTGTCACTGTACCAAAATGACCAAATGAACAGTGTTTATTCATTTGGCCATAACTTGGGTTAGACAGGTCCAAATGACCTGATTTTTGTGGCATTGGAAAGGTATGACATAGCAATACAGCTTTCATGAAGAACACCAATCTAAATTATGCCCATAATCATGTTATTTTGCTACCCAAAATTAGTTGTCCAAAACTGCTAGAATTAATAAAGTGCCCAAAAATTCTGGGTAACACCAAACGGGCCAGCCTTAGATAAATGACCATATCTTGGGCTACAAAACTCCAAATGGAGTGATTCAAAAAGAGAATTAAATATAAGACAATAAGGAAAAACTTTAAGGAAGGACACTTAGCCAATTTTCCACAGTAACCAGACCAATGGAATAGTGCAAAACAAGGGATCAAAACTGAAAAATTGAAAATTCTCTTAAGAGACCTAGGAATTGAAATGGCTACCAAAACCAACAAATTAGGCACTCAAAATGTGGGTGTAATGAGAATTGGTATACCTATTTAGTGTGGAAAAATCAATATTTTGACCCAATGGTCAAATGGATAGTAACCACTTATAATCGAGAACACAAAGAACTCAATTTATGGGATTATATAAGTAAAGTTTAAATGCAAATTTCAATTGCTAAAATTATGGTTAAACATGATTTGGATAAATATTGAAACATCTTAATTGTGTGCTTCAGTGGAAAAAGGGCCTTCCAAGGAAAGGAATCCACAGGAGTGAAATAAAGAAAGACTAATTACGAGGTTTGTGCACAATAACTTATTTAAGTATTTCTTATTGAAATTTGATTTAGTATGTAACATGAATAGTTTTTAATTGTTTTGGCTTTGGGAATTTTATTTGGAAATTATTGTGTTGCCTACTCTGTAAATGGAAATTTTGAGATAAAATGTGATTTGTGATTTGTATGAAATATTTAAATGTTGTGATTTAAAATTGTTTTTGATTCACACTTGGCATGATAGTCCCTTATTATGTTCCTTCTCCACTTATGGGGTTAAGTTTGATATTTGATCATTTTCCTCCCTCTCTGGCTTGCCAGTCTGAGGTGAGTTTGGATGAGTACTCATATAGCTAGCTAGCCACCTCCCTCATTAATTTCGATTAGTTAAGTGAGTTTGCATTCTCGTGGTGTATAACACGGCATGATCGAAAATTTTGTGTCATAGCCTAAGTTGTGTTATTGATTAGCAACACTATGTTTATTAAATTGTTTGACTAAAATTTGTGTTATAATGAGCTTTGGAAATTGTGAAATGAAATTGTGAAATATTTAAATTATGATTTATTAATGAATGTTTTATGTACAATATCTTTAAATTTTTATTGTGCACCACTGAGTAAAATTTACTCAGCGATGGCTTTATTTTGCTGTTGCAGATAAGGAAAAGGACATAGCAACAGAGTGAGCTGCTACAGTAATAGGGAAGCACAGTTTGAAGATTTTTGTATGGATATATTTTTTATACCCCTTGTGATTTGGTTGATGTAAATATGGTATTGTTCATGTGTACATATGTAGTTTGAGCAGTTGTACATTAAAGGTGTAATCATATTTTTATGTTTGTAAATTAAGCTTGTGAATGTAAATTAAATATTTAAAATGCAATGTGCATGAATTTATGTAATGTTTTGAGATGACAATTGTTAATTTTGAAATTGTGGATTTTGAATTGAATTGTTCCTATTGATGTTAGTTTGAGATATTTGGAGGTTGGGGTGTGATTGCAAAACCTTTGGAAGTGCTTTTCTACAGGTCTAAATTTTTTGTTTTTCTCAATTACAGCTGGCACTCTGCCGAAATTTTTACAAAAATTGCAAAAAATAGAATTTGTCAAACATTTTACTTAGTTTTAAAACTTCAGTTAAAATTTTTTAATTCCTACAAAAAATGCTCGCCACCTTTAAAAAGAGATAAAATTATTTTAAAATCCCTTGTAGTGTATTTAATGGGTTATTGGTAGGCAAAGTTCGGTAATTCATTAAGTATACTACGGGATCATGTTACGCCTTATTAAGGGGTAAGGTGTTGAAGGAACGGAAGCGTAAAAAACACAAGTTTATACCATTGAATTCAAAAATTTTCACCTAGGGTCACATGCATCATGCAAGATTTATTTTTATCTATTTGATTTCAATGATAAACAACATATTAAAACTCTTTTAATATGTTTTTGGATCTGTATTTGCCATTTAAGATTTTAAAATTAATCAGATTAATTTTAGAACCCTAGATTAAATCAAGAACGATTACACTAACCTCTTGATGCACTACAGCGTGTTTGCGCCTTTGAGATTCGTCTTCAAGACACTAGATGTTGTCCTTCTAGCTTGTCCACACCAAGAACACCTATGGCAGCCCTTGAATAGCTTCTAAAGCTTTTTCTATTAGTTAGAAAATCAAGTTCTGCCTTTTAAGAGATTAAAGATGTAAACAGGACACTAGAAACAATTTCTAGTGTTCTGAATTCAAGAGATTGATGGCTAATCTCTTTGAATTGATAAGAGATGAAGAAGAAGAGATAAAAACCCTCAAAGTGGCGTGACAAAGGAGTGTGGCTGCTGGTTATTTTTTCTTTTCATAACCACACTTAAATAGCTAGGTTAACACATTAAACCCTAGCCACATGTCACCTTTTGATTAGCTCTAGGTTTAAGTGACCCAATCACATTGTGCCAAGTGTCAAACCTATATTTAATCTTGATTTTAATCATCTTACATGATTAAAAAACATTTGGCAAGCTTATGTGTAATCCCATGTGTCACCATCTCATGGTGCCACGTGTCACACTATGAAATGACCAAAATGCCCCTGTGTCTTAATTTTGAGTTTTTAACCCAAAATAATTATTTTCTTCTTCTAATTAATTTATATCAAATATAAATTAATTAATTAATCTCTATTAATTAATTTCTCATCAATTAAATTCATATTTAAACACTTTAAATATAAATTTAACTTATATTATACATCCAATAATCTAGATTTGGTTTCAAGTCATGCTAGGGACTTTGCAATCTAATTGCAAACCAAACCTATTTAATTAATTAATTAAACTCTTTAATTAATTAATTAAATCATATTTAAATAGGTGATAACTTGTGTATGTGTGTGACTTACTAGGCTCATCACTAATTGGCAATGAGACATGATATCAACTCTTAATATCATTAGAACTCTTTCTTACCATAAATGATTTCTCTAAATCATTTTATGAACCTCATAGACCATGGTTAACACCTAGCATAGCATGCCATGGCCACCCAATTAGTAATAAGGTTTACCTTAAATGAACCTATAATCATATGTTACCATGCACTAGAATCTCTCTGTTACAAAATCCCAACTCAAGCTGGAGTCATGGTTTATGTCAAACTCCATTTGCTATGAATATTATGTTCTCTTTTAATTCCAGTTCTTGATTAAAATGATTTTCTCATCAAAAACTCTTTTCTGAATAAATCTATTTGTCCTGGCCAGGAACTTGAAACATCAAGAATAATTAAATGAACATAGGATTTTATCTCTATTTACTTAGAGGAACAGATTCCATCTTGATCAACACCTACCTCCATATATAACTAGCAGGAGCCAACACATGCCCATATACCCATACATAGTACAAGTATGAAAGCAGTATCAAACTCAAACTGCCTATATACAAGATAAATCTCCTAACTCAGGTATAAAGATAATATGCAATCATATGATTTATGACAAAACATTGACAAGAGTAAACTCCATGTGCTTGTCATAAGTGTCACTGGTTCGGCCTACTTATCATTTATAAGTGCCTATCATGTTTGTTATATGGCATGAGACTCACCATTCCATCTTATTTATATCTCATATAAATAACTTGGGAACAAACATGAATACAATCTTTCTGGATAAGTCATGTCCTTATTATGAAGTATCCTCGATTGTGAACCTATTTATGATACTTTGTGTTAGAAATATTGTCACTCATATTCTTAACAACTTAAGAATAATATTTCTAACAAAATATCAATGGACCTTTTCTATTACACATAAATATATTATATAAACAGAAAAGTGGAAATGCCATTTATTAATAAAATATGTACAAGATACATACTAAATGATATGCTCTAGGGCATACTACTAACAGGTGTGACTTGTTTTAGTGGTATCAGAGCATAGTTTTTAAATGAATTTTGACTATGCATGTGAATATTTCCTTTGATAAGTATAACTACTCAAGTGTCCTTAATTGATACATATGACACATTTACATCATGAATATGAACTAACGAGAATCAACCTTCTTGTATTTGTTATCAGGAAGTATAAAATTTCTGGAATCAGAATGGAAGAAGGAGATCATTCCATAAAACAATTTGTTGAGGCTGAGGCACAAGAGGAAGCCCCAGCACTACAGAATATGAGTGGGTCAGCCACTCTAGCTCGACCTCAAACAATGCAGTTTTCTGCTCAGTTTGCACAACAAATGGCTGCTCTGTTTCAACAAATGGCAAGGAATCTGCCAACACCAGCCTAGACATAAGCCCCTACAGCACAATCACAGCCTCCAGTCAGACAGTATGAGAAATTGATGAAGTTTGGGGCTACCGAGTTTAAAGGAACTGTGGATCCATTAGAAGCTGAGCAATGGTTGGGGAGAAAGGAAATGGTGTTTAAAATTTTACACTGTACAAAAGAACTAAAGTTTGAGTACACTGTTTCTTTGTTACAAGGGGATGCTTATGAATGGTGGAAAACCATCCCCCACAGCTTAGTTGAGCCCCCAGTCCTCACCTAGTCAGATTTTTTGAGGGAAAAATGGGTCCCCGACACCTATGTAGATATAAAGCTGCAAGAGTTTTAAGTCTGAAGCAAGGGGACAGAACTATAGCAGAGTATGAGCGGGATTTTTCTCGACTAAGCCACTATGCTGGAAGCTTGGTCACCACCCCCAGAGATCGGTGTAAGAGGTTTGATGCCAGGATGAGGCCTACTTTGAGAATGCAAGTGGTGGGGTTCCGACACCAGAATTTTTTTGAATTGATTTCAGTAGCTTTGGAACTTGAAAGGATTAAGTTGGAAGGGCCAGTTAAAAAGAACCCATAAGAGAAAAAGAAAACAGAAAAAGCTACTGGTCAAGCTATAGAAAGTAGTTCAGGGAAGAGGAAACATTTTGGAGGATCTAGCTCCCGCGAATCTGGTAGAGGTAGATCTTTTAGATAGAAACCACCCCGATCTGGTCAGCAAACTCAATAGACACCCATAAATATGCTGTCTGATCGACTTTGTGAAACTTGTGGTAAACCACATAGTGGGGTATGTTATAAAGCCATAGAAGCATGTTTTAATTGTGGAGGGACTGATCATTTTACTAAGGATTGTATAAGTCCACGCAGTTTTGGATCATTTACTACGTCAAAAGGATCAGCCCAAGTTTCTACCCCAAAGAGTTTGCCATCAGTTAGTAGAGGTAGAGGCAGAGGCAGAGGTAGGGGTAGTAGACCTGGAAGTCAGAGTACTGTGAATCAGCCAGAGCAAGGTGATGCTCCAGCTAGAGTATTTACTATACGGTAGAGGGAAGAGGATGAGACTTCTTATATTGTTGTTAGTACTTTTTCAATTTTTAACTAAGATATATATATGTATTGTTTGACCCGGGTTCTGCACACTTATATGTTAGTGCCAGCTTTGCTTGCCTTCTTGCTGTCTCTTATATAAAAATCAATTTTGATATGTTAGTGAGTAGTCCTTTTAGAATTAGTTTTGGAATAGTTTGTTAACGAAAGATATCTCCTAGAATATGATAAAATATTGAATATCGATAGATAAAAGAGTTATAAAAGAAAAAATTTAAACAGTTGGTTCAGATGTAACAAAGAAATGTTACGAAAATTAGCAAGATTATTGACTAGGATGGTCAATGGATCCATGATTAGATAAATAATTTTAATATGACCACAATGGTCATTCAATAAGGAAACATGAATTGAAATATTAGATAGAACAATAGTAAGAGAATATTAGTGTTATATAAACAAATTAAACATTGTATTAGATTGTTAAAAGTCTTACAAAAACTTAAAGGAAAGAAGATTATACGATTATATAGAAAGGAGAAAAACTAAGTTCTCACTCCATAGGACCGCACAAAGTCCTATAAAGAGTGGATTCATTAGCACACATAATTGCTTACCTCTAAAAAGTGAAATGAATTTAAATTCAACGTATGATGGGGAAACTCATAAAGATCTTAGCACATGAGGTGAAGCAGCTGAGAAATAAATATATACATTAAGTTAAGGTGTTGTGGACCATTAAAAGCTACATGAAAATATATGAAAGACATGAAAAAACAAATGTATGACTATTTTAGGATGGATATTGAGAAAAATTTCGCGGACGAAATTTCTTTTAAGGGGGGGGGGGGGGAGAATTGTAACACTTCTATATGCATAGCTATGTGTAATTTACTGTTCCGGTGACCGATGTCGGTCTAGACAATTAAGAGGATTAAAATTATGTTTAAGACATCTAGAAAAGCCCTAAATGAAAATAAATAGTAATTATTAGATAGTTAAGTCTAAGTAAGAAATACAAACCATAAAATGTTAAATGAGCCGAGGGTTACAGCGATGGGTGACCTTCTCGGGAAGTGATTGTGAGGTCAATCCTAATCCTAATTTTAAATGGGAAATTATGATGCCACAGTCCTAAGGACTATTGTGAACCTAGTGGAAAAGAGAAAATCACAGAAAAGAGATGATAAGTAGGTCAAATAATTAGGTCAGGACTCCAAAAGAAATATAGGATTATTTGCAAACCGAATCAAAACAACGAGGGGCAAATTGGTCAATTCACCCCTAAAGGTGACTCCTAACCTAACTGTCCAATAAAATCGAAGAAATGAAAATTTAGAAATATAAAATTAAATTAAAGAAGAATGAAAAATAAAAGAAAAAGAAAAAGAATGAAAAATAGAATTATGACATCACTTTAGTGGCATCATATATGATGTCAAAATAAAATTTTAATTATCCTAATTTTTTACCAAGTCAAATTAAGTTTAATTAGACTTAAAAGCAAAGAAAATGAAATAAAATTTTTCACTCTTTCTTCCCCAATCAGCCTGCCAAAACCCCAAGTCCCTCTCTCTCCATGGTTTCCTCCATTAACAAGCTTTTTAAGCTTTAATAACTTAGTTTTGTCCCATAAATTCCAGCCCTAAACCCTCAAAAACTTGCTATCTCAACTAGAAAAGAAGATTGAAGAAGAAAAAGAAAGGAGAAAAGAGAAGAATTGAAGGGTTAGAAATCAAAGATTGAGGTTAGTGATTTAAATTGAAATTTTAGTTTAATACTTATGTTTTTAGTTCAATTAGCTTAGAATTTGACCTAAATTCAAACAAAATCATCATCGGAGGACTGAATGGGATTTTTTCGGCCAGCCCTAAGAGGAATAGAGATTGTAACACCCCTATTTGCATAGTCTGGTATATTTCACTGTTCCGGTGATCGTTGTCGGTTCGGACAATTAAAAGAATTAGAACCATGTCTAAGACACCTAGTTAAGCCCTGAACACAAGTAATTAGTAATTGCCAAATAGTTAAGTATAAAGAAGAAAAACAGAATACAAAAAGTTAAATTAGCCGGGAGTCATAGCGATGGGTGACTTTCTCGGGAATGACTGCGAGGTTAGTCTAAACTCAAATTTCGAACCGTAAAATGTGGCGCTGCAGTCCTTAGGACCATTGCGAACATAGTGGAAAAGAGAAATCATGAAAGAGAATTGTTAAGCAGGTCAAATAATTAGGTCAGGGATCTAAAAGAAATATCAAATGACTTGCAAACCAGATTGAACCAGCGAGGGACAATTTGGTCAATTTACCTCTAGAGCTGACTCCTAACCTAACTGTCCAATAAAATTTGAGAAATGAAAATTTTGAATTATAAAATTAAATTAAAGAAGTATGGAAAAAAAAAGAGAAAAAGAAAAGAAAAGAAAATAAATTAATGACCTCATCAAGATGACATCATGCATGACTTCATATTTAATTTTAATTTAATTACTTAATTTGACTAAGTCAAATTAAGAGATAAATACACAAAAAGAAAAGACAAAATTGGTCATCTTCCATTTCCCACTTTCCCGTCCACACACACTCTCTCTCTCTTCTCTCCTCAGTTCTTCCACAGCCATGAAAATTCAAGCTTTCAAAGCTTGAATCAACCCCATAAATCCCACAAATTTCTTGTATAAATCTCATTGTTGGATCTTGGCAAGCTTATTGAGGAAAAAAAGAAAGAAGAAATCTTGAAGTTTGGAAGGTTGAGAAAATTGATCAAGTGAGGTAAGTCCAACTTCAAGCTTAAATTCTTATTAAGTTTATGAATCTAAGTTTAATGGTGATGAAATGCCATGAGAAATAGAGGAAATTGCATGGGTGGAAGAGTATGGAATTCGGCTAGGTTGGGTGGATGATGAATTGAGTGGTTTGGTTTAATCAAATATAAATTCTAGTATTGTATGAAATATATGCATGATTTAGGTAGTTAAAATTGAGTGAATTGTGTTACTTAGAAAATTAGGGTTCTTGACTTAGGGTTTGGAAAAGAAAAATTGTAGAAATTGGCCAAATGATGTTATTGACCTTATTTGAGTTGAGAAATGGTCAACTGTGACCATTTGTAGTATGTATGAATTGTTGGAACCAAGTTCCAATTCGGATTGGTGAGGGTCAATCTGCAGGCAGCTTGACCTAAGTCTCTTTCTGGGACTAAAACTGAAAATTTACCAACCCAATTGGTGTGAAGCTAACTAGGAATGAAACTAGACACAAAATGACACATTTTTCATCTAGGAATAATGACCAAAAAGTGACCATAACTTAGTGAACAATTAGGCCAAATCCGGAATTGGTAAACTGACCTGTATAAAAATGATCAAATGAACAGTAGTTACGTAAATGACCATAACTTGGCCTAGGAAGGTCCAAATGACCTGAAATTTTACCGATAGAAATCTGAGACATATCCCTACAACTTTCATGAAGAAAAAAAACTCAAATTTTGGCCATAACCTATTTAAAAAGCCACCTACAATCAACCTACAAAAACTATAATTATCCAGTGAATCCCAGAACTCTGGGTAAAACCAAATCTAGCCAGCCATGTTGAAATGGCTATAACTTAAGCTACAAAACTCCAAATAGAGTGATTCAAAAATGGAAATAAAGTTAAGACAATAAGGAACAACTTCTATGAAGAAAACTTAGCCAAATTTTCACAGTAACATGACCAATGGAACAGTACAAAACAGGATATCAAATCTGGAAAATTAAAATTTGTACTTAAGAGACCTAAAATTTGAAGGAACAATTAAAACCAACAAAATTGGTAACCAAAATATGGTATGCAGGTATAATTGGATTTCTAGTACCTTTTAAACATAAGAAAGTCAATATTTTGACTTGAATAGTATCATAAATAGTAATCCCAGCATGAAATTTCCAAGAACGTAAGTTTAAGCATATTGGATCTAGAATTGAGCATATATGAATTTAATTATTGGATTTATTGTGAGACAAGATACTGAAACACTGTAAATTGTGTGTTTCAGCTGAAAAGGACCCAAAAAGTCTAAGGGATTGAGTCAAGGCTTAGAGGCAACTCACGTCAGGTTTGTGCACAATAAATTATGTAATTATTTTCTAAGTGAAAATTTGACTTGTTATGCTTTATGGAAATGCTGTATTATTTATAAATTGTGTTGCCACTTTGTGACTACAAAAAAATGATTTTTTGTTGAAATTGTTTGGGATCTTTCCTAAATTATTTGAGTACCTTGTTTTGAATTGATTTGTGTTCACACTTAGCATGACAGTACCACATTATTCCTCTTCCATCTATGGGGTTGAGATAATTTATTTTCCTCTCCCTCTGACTTACTAGTTGAGGTTGTGGATCGGATGAGTACTCATTAGCTAGCTAGCCACCTTCCTCATTGATTTCAATTAGTGGGGTTGTAAATTGCTTTGTCATGGTGTACAACGTGGTATTGATCGGAAATTTTGTGTCATGACTTAAGTTGTGTATGAATTGGCAACACTGTGTTTATTTAATTATTTGACCAAAATTGTGCTATAATGAGTTTTGATAATTTGTGAAATATTTAAATTGTGATTTAACAATGAATGTTTTATGTACTACATTTTGAATTTTTATTGTACACCACTGAGTATTTTTATACTCAGCGATAGCTTATTTTGCTGTCGCAGATAAGGTTAAGGAGAAAGCAGCAGAGTGAGCTGCTATTGAGATAGAGGACTAATTGACCTTTTTGGTATGGGTATTTATTTATATCCTTGTAGTTATTTTAATGTAAATATTGTAATGTCATATGTATTAATGTAAAGTTGAGCAGTTGTACGGTAAATTGTAATATAGTATTTTGGATTTTCTTTTTGTAAATTAAGATATATATTTGTAAATTAAATATTAAATGCAATGTGAATGAATTGATAAGATATTTTTAAATAAAAAATTTTGATTGAATTGTGGACTTCAATTGCATTATGATGAACTAAGTTATTTTGGTGGTTGGGAGTTCTGAAAACAAATATTGGAAGTGTTTTTTACAGGTTTTTGAAGAATTATTTTCTCAAAATACAAATGGTACTCTACCGAAATTTTTACTAAATTGTGGAAAAATGAAAATGGATAAAAAATTTTACTAGTTTTGAAACTTCAATTAAATGTTTTTAATTCCTACTAAAATGCTCACCACTTCCAAAAAAAAAAAAATAAAATAGTTTTAAAATCCCTTTTAGGGTACTTAATAAATTATCGGTAGGTAAAGTTTGGTAGTTCATTAGGTATTCTACGAGATCATGTTATACCTTACAGAGGGGCAAGGTGTGATAGAGATTGCTTGGATTTGATGGAATTAAAGTATTAGAGAAGTTGAATTAAGTGTGTAGATGTGGGAATTGCACTTTAATTCCATTAATTGAATGAATTAGTTTAATTAGCGTTCTTAAGCCTCTTGAATTTAGAGGAAAAATTAGAGAAAATAGTCAATTGATGTAATTGACCCTAATTGAGATTGAAAATGGTCAATTAGGATCATTTGTGATGTGTTTGAATTGGTAGAAACTCCATACAATTCGGATTGGTTAGGGGTCCCAATCTGGCAGTTTGACCTAGGTCCCTTTTAAGGACCAAAACTGACATTCTGCTAATCCAATTGGTGTGAGACCAATTGGGAATGAAATTAGACACATAATGACACAATTTTCATTTAGAGGCCATGCCCAGATAATGACATTCACATAGTGAACAATTAGGTCAAATCCGGATATTATGCACTATCACTATACCAAAATGAACAAATGAACAGTATTTGTTCATTTGGCCATAACTTGGGCTAGACAGGTCCAAATAACCTGATTTTTTTGGCATTGGAAAGGTATGAAATTGCACTACAACTTTCATGAAGAACACCAACCTAAATTCTGCCCATAACCAAGTCATTTTGCTACCCAAAATTAGTTGTCCAAAAATGCCAGAATTAATAAAGTGCCCAGAAATTCTGAGTAACACCAATCCGGCCAGCCTTAGAAAATTGACCATATCCTGGGCTACAAAACTCCAAATTGAGTGATTCAATAAGGAAATTAAAGATAAAACAATAAGGAACAACTTTGATGAGGGACACTTAGCCAATTTCTCATAATAACCAGACCAATAGAATAGTGCAAAACAGGAGATCAAAACAGAAAAATTGAAAATTCCCTTTGGAGACCTAGGAATTGAAATGGCAACCAAGACCAACAAATTTGGCACTCAAAATGTGGGTGTAATGAGAATTGGTACACCTATTTAGTGTGGAAAAGTCAACATTTTGTACCAATGGTCAAAAGAATAGTAACCACCATAATCAAGAACACAAAGAACTCAATTTATGGGATTATATAAGTAAAGTTTAAATGCAAATTTCAATTGCTAAAATTATGGTTAAACATAATTTGGATAAATATTAAAACATCCTAATTGTGTGCTTCAGTGGAAAAAGGGTCTTCTGAGGAAAGGAATCGACAAGAGTGAAATAAAGAAAGACTAATTACAAGGTTTGTGCACAATAAACTTATTTAAGTATTTCTTCTTGAAATTTGATTTAGTATGTAATATGAATAGTTTTTAATTGTTTTGGCTTTGGAAATTTTGTTTGGAAATTATTGTGTTGCCTATTCTATAAATGGAAATTTTGAAATAAAATGTGATTTGTGGTTTGTATGAAATATTTAAATATTGTGATTTAAAATTGTTTTTTATTTACACATGGCATGACAGTCCCTTACTATGTTCCTCCTCCACTTGTGGGGTTGAGTTTGATATTTGATCATTTTTCTCCCTCTCTAGCTTGTCAGTCTGAGGTGAGTTTGGATGAGTACTCATATAGCTAGCTAGCCATCTCCCTCATTAATTTCTATTAGTGGGATGAGTTTGCATTGTCGTGGTGTACAACACGGCATAATTAAAAATTTTGTGTCATAGCCTAAGTTGTGTTATTGATTGGTAACACTGTGTTTATTAAATTGTTTGACTAAAATTTATGTTGTAATGAGCTTTGAAAATTGTGAAATATTTAAATTATGATTTGTTAATGAATGTTTTATGTACAATATCTTTAAATTTTTATTGTGCACAACCGAGTAAAATTTACTCAGCGATGGCTTTATTTTACTATCGCAGATAGGAAAATGGACATAGCAGCAGAGTGAGCTGCTACAGTAATAAGGGAGCACAGTTTGAAGATTTTTGTATGGATATATTATTTATGCCCCTTGTGATTTCATTGATGTAAATGTGGTATTGTTCATGTGTATATATGTAGTTTGAGTAATTGTACATTAAAGGTGTAATCATATTTTTATGTGTGTAAATTAAGCTTGTGATTATAAATAAAATATTTAAAAATGTAATGTGCATGAATTTATGAAATGTTTTGAGGTGACAATTGTTAATTTTGAAATTGTGGATTTTGAATTGAATTGTTGCTATTGATATTGGTTTGAGATATTTGGAGGTTGGGGTGTGATTGAAAAACCTTTAGAAGTGCTTTTCTACAAGTCTAAATTTTTTATTTTTCTCAATTACAGCCGGCACTCTGCCAAAATTTTTATAAAAATTGCAGAAAATAGAATTTGTCAAATATTTTACTTAGTTTTAAAACTTCAGTTAAAAGTTTTTAATTCCTACTAAAAATGCTCGCCACCTTCAAAAAGAGATAAAATTGTTTTAAAATCCCTTATAGTGTATTTAATGGGTTATCGGTAGACGAAGTTTGGTGATTCATTAAGTATACTACTGAATCATGTTACGCCTTACAGAGGGGTAAGGTGTGACAAGATAAGGCCTTTTTAATTGTCAAAAACAATAGCAAAGTCATCATTTTGGGTTGGATCGCCTGTCAGAACCATTTTTTGTTTTTAGCCCATAACTTGGGCTGTAGACCTCCGATTTGGGCAAATGAGTACTCGTTAGAAAGCTAAGAAGTAGGGCTACAACTTTCCTGAAGAAGTCAGAGATAGAATCATAAGGGAAGTGGCTGATAATTGGCTACGATTATAGAGAAGAGAATCTATCTTTTTAAATTTTAAAAATTTTCCAAGTTTAGTTCTTATCTGTGGATTAGGTTTTTTATTATAAAGCTCATCTTTGGCAACAGTAGGGACACATTAATTTAGTCCTATGAAACCTTCATTACACCTTCATTCTCCATTCGCATCCATAGTTTTAGATTTCTCCATTTTATTTTTCTTTTGTAAGCCATGAACATGAGCGGCAAAGTTTTTAAATTCAGTTCAAGGGATTTTAGTTCTTATGCATGATTTATGAGACCAGGTTCATAATTTAAATTATGCCTTTTTGAATATCTATTATTTCCCGATTTCATTTTTTTTTATCTATTAAATGATTTGCTAAAAAGGTCTATTAGTTAATTGTTTGATGTGATCAATTGCTAGTTCATCTTCATAATCCGTAATTGTTGTGTAAGATTGAATGTGAGTAGCAATTAGGTTTTATTGATTATGATCCAAGTTTTTGATAATAATCTAAGGAAACAATAGGGTGAATTAAATGATTTATGCTTTATAAATCGTTATTCAAGCTTAACTACTTCCTGTTCTTAAAGCAATTATTAAATTGATGAGGATTGCTTAATACCAATTCAGTTAATAATTATAGTCAACAAGAGTACTAGGCTCGAATTAATGGGTATAGGGAAGTTAGGAGTTTTATCTCGCTCTTTGGTAAATCTACATTAAGTATTCAATAAGAGATAATTGTATTTCTTTTGTCTATGATCGAGTCATGCATTGGAATACGAATTACCTTGGACTGAAGTTTGTTTAAATTGAGAGTTTTATATCTAAATTTAGTTCTTTAATTTCTGAACTTGATTTCTTCTTTATTTAGTGTTACAACACCCTCCCCCACCTTTTCTTTTCTTTTCTTTTTTGTTACACAAGTGCACGAAATTTAGTAATTCAGTCTCTAGGGTTCAAACTGGATTACCACTTATTGCATTCATTCAGAAAAAATTTTATTACTAGTAATTTCAGTTAATTTTTGGTGGAATCGACAATCATCAGTCTCTATTACTTGCTTTTTGTCCAAGCTTTAAATTTCTTAATACATAATATACTTTTTGATAATTCTGTGTGCTATCCCTTAATTTGCATATTGTGTTGACATTGAGAATAATGCCAGACTAGAGTTTGGGGGTACTGATGCATTTCATGCATTGCATCTCATTGCTTAATTATATCCATATCATACTTGTGTATCAAAAATTTAGAAAATTTTGTAAATTTTGAATTTTTAGACAGGTTTTTAACTTATAACTATAACCTAAAAAATCAATGAGCTAATAATTGGACTCCACGAGATGAGGAATGAATGTATCTAAATTGGCAAAAAGGCTTTAATCTGTTGTCTGTAAAACAACTTAATCACCTTAGTAGAGCTAGACTAGTTAAACTCCTTCATAGCTATTAATTTGTCACAACATACTCTTTCTCCCTTCTTCATAGCCACCCCATTTGAAGAACAAGGAAGAGTTTCTTGGTTGATCAAGGAGCTTTGATCAAGTGCTTGTGTGAACAAGCTAGAGGACTAGCATTTGATAGTCTTCACTACTCGAATTTGGTGGGAATTATTGATTCTGCGCCTCAAGGGTGAGTTTATCTCCAAAACCCCAGCTTGATATAATTTGGGGAAATTATTTCCTAATGGCAATTAAGCTTTATTAGCATTTTAAGCATGATTCAGTATGATTAAATGATGTGTTTTTCAATAGCTTAATGGGATTCCATGATGCATGAAACTCTAGGTTAAGGAAAAATTTTAAATTGCTAATTTTTGCACTTATTAATAAATTGCTCTTGCAATTGGGGTATAACACTTTCATATACCTAATAGTCATATAATTTCTTCATTATTAGGTTTCTCATGACTTTAATGCACATGCCCATAAGGTCACAAAAATAGGAGTCTACAATGGTGTTTTTTAACATGATTAGGACTAGGATGCATTTTGGTTTCTCTCATGTATAAGGGGAACATAAATAAAATGTGGAGAAAGGGGGGAAAGAGAAAAGGAAAGAAAGAATAAGAAGGTTTTGGAGTGTGTTAAGAGAATGGGTTCTATAAAATATCACCCTTTTTTCCCCTTTACCCAACTCTTTGAATCTAGTTTTAAGTCATGCTAGGGACTCTTATAATCTCATTACAAAAATAAATTCATTAATTTAATTAATTAATTAAACTATTTAATAAATCTATTAAATTGTTCGAGCCTTGTATCACTTAGTTCTTATTGTGTGTGACTTATTAGGTTCATAACTAATTAGCAATAAGAATGATAATAACACTTTAATATCAATGGAACTTCCTTAATGCCTAGAGTGAAATTCTCTTTCCACTTTTTATTCTTATAAATCATGATTAACACCTAGCCTAGTGTGTTATGACTACCCAACTAGTGATGAATCAAATTCATCCCTTTCTTAGAACCTTGATTATACATACCATACACTAAAGTCTCTCTATTACAAAGGCCTAATCCTAACTGGGCCATAGTACATGTTAAAATCTAATTGCTTTGGATCATATGTCCTTATTTAAATTTTAATTCTTGATTAATAAGACAATCCATCAAAAATTCTTTTATGATTACATCTAATTGTCCTAGTTAGGACTTTTTTTTTACTATTATTAAGAATAATTTAGATAGTATAGGACTTTATCTTATTTACTTAGGATAATGAAAACCATCTTGACTGAACACTTATCCCTATATATAACTTCTTGGAGCCAATACATTCCTGTATACCCATACATTGTATAAATATGTAAGCGGCATCAAATGTCACACCTTACCCCTCCATAAGGCATAACATGATCCCATAGTATACCTAATGAATTACCAAACTTTGTCTACTGATAACCAATTAAATACACTACAAGGGATTTTAAACCTTTTCTTATTTCTTTTTACAGTGGTTAGCACTTTTGACAAGTGTTAAAATTTTTTTTAACTGAAGTGAAATCTATAACACCCCTATGTTTGGTAGTGCGTTCTACTGTTTCGGTAACCAGTGTCTATTCGGACAGCTAGAATGCCTGGAACTATACTTAAATGTTAGTGAGGAGATATGAAATAATGAAATACAATAGAGGAAAATACAAGATAAATAAAGAAAAATAAAAGAGAGAAAATGTAATTAAGTTAAACAAGCCAAAAGCCATAGTGATAGGTGACCGCACTGAGAAGTGGCGGCGTGGACACGTTGACTAGCCCTGGACCGCGGAGAACCTTGGTAAATATTTTTAAGACTTAAATAAACATCTATTTAAGTATAAATAACATTAGAAATGTCAAAGAAAAATTAATTAATTAGTATAAAGAAAAACAAAAAATCGAGAAATCGATAAAAATCGGTGTTACCGAAAAATCGGGAGTACAACCCGAATAGGGGTATTTTGGTCATTTGACACCTAGAGTTGTCTTTTGACCTAAATGTCAATGAAAAATAAATAATATTACATTTGGAAAGTCTAATGGAAATGGAATTAAAGATAAAATGTAATTTAAGAGAAATTAAGGTCAAAATTATAATTAATGAAACCTTAGAATATAATATAATTAAACTATGTTTAGTGGAGCACTAAGTGGATACATAAATACTTAAAATGAGGACAGATTTCCCCACTCACTTCATCATCCTCACCAAGCTCTCTTATGGCCGAAAATGGTTTCTCTCAAACTCTCCCATGGCCGTTTCATGCAAAGTCCTCATCTACCATGATTCAAGCCATGATTCCCGTAAGTGTCTTCATTAAAAGTGGTCTACACACCTTGGGCAGCCTTTAGGGAACAAGAAAGAAGAGATTTAGTGGAGATTTGATGAAGTCCACAAGAGGTAAGTAACCATTTCTTCATCCTTTCTTTGTTAAAGCTTGTGTGGGTGTTGTGGTGAGTTGATTTGTGAAAGAAATGTTGAGGTTTGATGAGTTATTGAAGTGTACCATTTTGGGCAGCCATGGAAGTGAGAGGTAAGTTGTTTGTTCTTATATGAATTTGATGGGTAATGAAGTTAATTAGAGTGCTTAAATGTATAAGAGTTTGATTTTTATGTATATGTGTGAATTGTGAATGTAAAGTGAGATCACATGTTGAAATTGGGAAGCTTGATGTATATGAACAATTTGGGCAGCCTTATGGTGAAGTTGGAAGGGTTTAAATTCATGAAAGGTTTGTTGAATTATTGTACTAAAAGTGGCAGCATATGTATATGATTTAGTAGGGAATGAATATGTAATTTGATGATGGAAGTTATGTGTAATGGTTAGGAGTATTATGTGTATATGTTGCTATAAATGGACTTTGTAATTTAAGAATTATATTTGGTGTATTTAAAGTCATTGTATTCTGCCCAAAGTGACTATAAAATGAAGTGATAAATGGTTGTGGTATGATACAAATGTAGAATTTGGTTTGGGAATGAAGTATGGTTAGTTGAATGTATGAATGGTTAAGGCTTCAAAAATGTGTTAAGGGCAGTATGTGTTTTAGGCTATAAATAGAATTTTGTGACTTCAATTGGTATGAGGCAAATTGGAGGTGAAACTAGGCACAAAATATGCCAACTTTCATGAAGAAAGCCTATCTAAATTCTGTCCAAAAAGTGACATGAGAATTGACCAAATCCAGATTAGTGACTTTGCAAACCTGAAAATTGACCATTTGAATAGCAGTCACTATTTTGGCCATAACTCACTCAAAACAAGTCCAAATTACCTGAAATTTATACAATGGATAGCTCAGACATAGAGCTAAAACTCTTATGAAGACACAACAACCCAGAAATGACCATAAGCAAGTCAAAATGTTTGCACAAGTTCGGATATAAAAACTGCCAGAATCGGAAATGACCTAAAAATGACCTAAGTTTGCCATTTTAGTGCAATCTGTCCAGCAATAGTAAAATGACCATAACTTGGTCTAGTAAACTCCAAATGATCTAAAATTTATGGTAACAGTTCACTAAGAAATAGACCTACAAGTTTGTAATTCGGATCAGAACCCGAAAACCGAGGGAACTAGGTCATCCGGCTAGGTCAAAATAGCATACCAAAATCCGATAAATTATAATAAAATGCAATAAGCTTTAAAATGAAATGTTAGTAGTATGCCCTAGAGCATATCATTTAGTATGTATGTTGTACATATTTTTATTAATAAAAGGCATTTCCACTTTTCCGTTTACATAATATATTTATGTGTAATAGAAAAGGTCCATTGATATTTTGTTAGAAATATTATTCTTAAGTTGTTAAGAATATGAGTGACAATATTTCTAGCACGAAGTATCATAAATAGGTTCACAATCGAGGATACTTCATTATAAGGACATGACTTATCCAGAAAGATTGTATTCATGTTTGTTCCCAAGTTATTTATATGAGATATAAATAAGATGGAATGGTGAGTCTCATGCCATATAACAAACATGATATGCACTTATAAATGATAAGTAGGTCAACTAAAGGACACTTATGACAAGCACATGGAGTTTACTCTGGTCAATGTTTTGTCATAAATCATATCAGTGCATATAATCTTTAGACCTGAGATAGCACAGTTATCTTGTATATAGGTAGTTTGAGTTTGATACTGCTTTCATACTTGTACTGTGTATGGGTATATGGGCATGTGTTGGCTCCTACTAGTTATATATGGAGGTAGGTGTTGATCAAGATGGAATCTGTTCCTCTAAGTAAATAGAGATAAAATCCTATGTTCATTTAATTGTTTTTGATGTTTCAAGTTCCTGGCCAGGACAGATAGATTTATTCGTAAAAGAGTTTCGATGAGAAAATCTTTTTAATCAAGAACTGGAATTAAAAGAGAACATAATATTCATAGCAAATGGAGTTTGACATAAACCATGACTCCAGCTTGAGTTGGGATTTTGTAACAGAGAGATTCTAGTACATGGTAACATATGATTATAGGTTCAATTAAGGTAAACCTTATTACTAATTGGGTGGCCATGGCATGCTATGCTAGGTGTTAACCATGGTCTATGAGGTTCATAAAATGATTTAGAGAAATCATTTATCGT
The DNA here is from genome assembly GCF_030052815.1 of Hevea brasiliensis. Classification (NCBI taxonomy): domain Eukaryota; kingdom Viridiplantae; phylum Streptophyta; class Magnoliopsida; order Malpighiales; family Euphorbiaceae; genus Hevea; species Hevea brasiliensis. The sequence continues at coordinate 44,332,631 of NC_079501.1, forward strand.
AAGAAAGAGTTCTGATGATATTAAGAGTTGATATCATGTCTCATTGCCAATTAGTGATGAGCCTAGTAAGTCACACACATACACAAGTTATCACCTAATTAAATATGATTTAATTAATTAATTAAAGAGTTTAATTGATTAATTAAATAGGTTTGGTTTGCAATTAGTTTGCAAAGTCCCTAGCATGACTTGAAACCAAATCTAGATTATTGGATGTATAATATAAGTTAAATTTATATTTAAAGTATTTAAATATGAATTTAATTAATGAGAAATTAATTAATAGAGATTAATTAATTAATTTATATTTGATATAAATTAATTAGAAGAAGAAAAATAATTATTTTGGGTTGAGAACTCAAAATTAAGACACAGGGGCATTTTGGTCATTTTACAGTGTGAGACGTGGCACCATGAGATGGTGACACATGGCATAACACATAAGCTTGCCAAATGTTTTTTAATCATGTAAGATGATTAAAATCAAGATTACATATAGGTTTGACACTTGGCACAATGTGATTGGGTCACTTAAACCTAAAGCTAATCAAAGGGTGACATGTGGCAAGGGTTTAATGTGTTAACCTAGCTATTTAAGTGTTGTTATGAGAAAATAAAATATAACCAGCAGCGACACTCCTTGGTCACGCCATTTTGCAGCCCTCCCTCTATTCTTCTTCATCTCTCATCAATTCAAAGAGATTAGCCATCAATCTCTTGAATTAAGAACACTAGAAATTGTTTCTAGTGTCCTGTTTACATCTCTAATCTCTTAAAAGGCAGAACTTGAATTTCTAATTAATAGAAAAGGCTTTAGAAGCTGTTCAAAGGCTGCCATAGGTGTTCTTGGTGTGGACAAGCTAGAGGGACAACATCTGGTGTCCTGAAGACGAATCTCAAAGGCGTAGACACGCTGCAGTGCATCAAGAGGTTAGTGTAATCGTTCTTGATTTAATCTAGGGTTCTAAAATTAATCTGATTAATTTTAAAATCTTAAATGGCAAATATATATCCAAAAACATATTAAAAGAGTTTTAATATGTTGTTTATCATTGAAATCAAATAGATAAAAATAAATCTTGCATGATGCATGTGACCCTAGGTGAAAATTTTTGAATTCAATGGTATAAACTTGTGTTTTTCACTCTTCCGTTCCTTCATGAAATTGGTAACATATACCAACACTTGAGGACTATAAAATGTGACATATTGGTAACATTAAAATTAATTCACCTAGTGTGCATTAAAGGTCAATATTATAAGTTGACTAATGAAAGGAGTAGTATCAATAAAATTTAATTATGGAACCTTATGATTAGAAACAATTTAACTGAGTACTGAAACACTTTAAATTATGTGTTTCAGTTGAAAAGGATATTAAAGAGCACAAGGAACATTGAGTCAAGGCCAAGAGGTGACTCATCCGAGGTCTGTGCATAATACTTTTTATATTCACTGCTTTTACTAGAAAATTTATTTGGAGAAATGAATTATGAATAATTTTTTATTATTTTGGCTTTGGGAATTTTATTTAGAAATTATTGTGTTGCCTACTTTGTAAATAGAAATTTTGAGATAAAATGTGATTTGTGGTTTGTATAAAATATTTAAATATTGTAATTTGGAATTGGTTTGATTCACACTTGGCATGGCAATATTACTATGTTTATCCTCCATTTATGGGGTGAGTATGACTATATTCCTCCCTCTTTGACTTGCCAGTCTGAGGTGAGTGTGGATGCGTACTCATTATCTAGCTAGCTACCTCCCTCATTGATTTTGATTAGTGGGGTGAGTATGTCTTGTCGTGGTGTACAACACGGCATATTCAGAAAAGTTGTGTCATAACATAAGTTGTGTTATTGATTGGCAACACTGTGTTTATTAAATTGTTTGATCAAATTTGTGTTATATGAGCTTTGAAAATTGTGACATGAAATTGTGAATCATTTGAATTGTGAATTGTCAATAAATGTTTTATATACCATATTTTAAATTATTATTGTGCACTAAAGAGTAAATTTTACTCAACGATAGCTTTTTCATTGGTGTCGCAGACTGACAGACAGACAGAGCAGTAGAGTAGGCTGCTTGTGCCACACTTTTGGGATTTTGCCGGGTATATTGAGTATACCACTTCCTTGTAAATATGATTGTAATGTATGTGAACTGTATGTATATATTGTACTTGGTCTTGAGCAGTTGTAAACTAAAGTTATAAATTATTTGGCCTGTAAAAATGTTGTAATATATTTTTCTTATCTCATCTTTTGGAACTACTGAAAATTTATATTTAATTGAGTTTGACAAATGTTGAGGAAATTGATTTGTGTTGAGCCATATTGGAGTTTGGGATTGAACAAATATATTGGAAGCGTTTTTTTATAGGTTTTTGAAGAACTATTTTATTCAAAATACAGACGACACTCTGCCGAAATTTTTACAGAAATTACTAATAATTCAGATTTGTTAATTGGCTTCATTTCAGTTAAAATTTTTTTTAACACCTGTCAAAAGTGCTCACCACTATAAAAAGAAATAAGAAAATGTTTAAAATCCCTTGTAGTGTATTTAATGGGTTATCAGTAGACGAAGTTTGATAATTCATTAGGTATACTATGGGATCATGTTATGCCTTATGTAGGGATAAGGTGTGACAAAATCAAATAACAAATCTGAAGTATCAATAATTTCTGTAAAAATTTCGACAGAGTGCCGTTTTGTATTTGGAGGAAAACAGTTCTTAAAAAACCTGTAAAAAGCACTTCCAATATATTTGATCAATCCCAAACTCCAATATGGCTCAAATTAAATCAATGTCCTCAACACAGTTCAAACTCAATTCAATATCATTTTCAGCAATTTCAAAGATAAAGTGCAAAATAAATGAGTATTACAAAAGCTGAAATAGGAGAATTGTAATACAACATTTTTACAAGCCAAAATAAATTATAATTTTATTTTACAACTGCTTAAGACCAAGTACAATATACACATAAAGTTCACATACATTACAACAAAAATTACAAGGAAGTAGTATACTCAATATACCCGGCAAAGTCCCAATGCAAAGTCACAAGCAGCCTATTCTGCTGCTTTATTTGTCTGTCTACCTGCCACAGTAATGAAAAAGCTATCACTGAGTAAAATTTACTCAGTGGTGTACAATAACAATTTAAAATGCGGTATATAAAACTTTTATTGATAATTTACAATTCAAATAATTTACAATTTCATGTCACAATTTTGAAAGCTCATATAACACAAATTTAATCAAACAATTTAATAACACAGTATTGCCAATCAATAACACAACTTAGGTCATGACACAAATTTTTCTAAACATGCCGTGTTGTACACCATGACAAGGCATACTCACCCCACTAATTGAAATCAATGAGGGAGGTGGCTAGCTAAATAATGAATACTCATCCATACTCACCTCAGACTGGCAAGTCAAAGAGGGAGGAATGTAGTCATACTCACCCCATAAATGGGGGAGGAACATAGTGATTTCCATGCCAAGTGTGAATAAAAAACAATTTCAAATCACAATATTTAAATATTTCATACAAACCACAAACCACAAATCACATTTTATCTCAAAATTTCCATTTACAAAGTAGGCAACACAATAATTTCCAATAAAATTCCCAAAGTCAAAACAATAAAAAATTATTCATAACTCATTTCTTCAAATAAATTTTCTAGTAAAAGCAATGAATATAAAATGTATTGTGTACAGACCTGATTTCAGTCACCTCTAGGCCTTGACTCAATGTTGCTTATGCTTTTCAATATCCTTTTCAACTGAAACACACAATTTAAAGTGTTTCAGTACTCAGTTAAATTATTTCTAATAATAAAATCCAGTATCTAAATTTTCTTAGTACTATTCCCTTCAACTCATGTCATTAGTCAACCTATAATGCTAACCTTTAATACACACTAGGTGAATTAGTTTTAATACTACTAATATGTCACATTTTATAGTCCTCAAGTTTTGGTATATGTTACCAATTTCATTTCTAAGTGTATTGTATTTTATTGCAATTTATCGGATTTTGGTATACTGTTTTGACCTAGCCGGATGACCTAGTTCCCTCAGTTTCTGGGTTCTGGTCAGAATTACAAACTTGTAGGTCTATGTCTTATTGAACTTTTGCCACAAATTTTAGGTCCTTTAGACTTTACTAGACCAAGTTATGGTCATTTTAACAATGCTGGACAGGTTGCACTAAAATGGCAAACTTAGGTCATTTTTAGGTCACTTCTAATTCTGGTAAGTTTTGTACCTGAAATTTTGCAAGCATTTGACTTGCTTATGGTCATTTCTGGGTTTGGTGGTCTATACAAAAGATGTAGATCTATGTCTAAGCTTTCCAACGGTATAAATTTCAGGTCATTTGGACTTGTTTTGAGTGAGTTATGGCCAAAAGACTGACTACTGTTCAAATGGTCAATTTCTGGGTTACCAAGTTTGCAATTCCAGATTAGGTCAGTTTTAGTGTCACTTTCTGGATAGAATTTTGATAGGCTTTCAACAAGAAAGTTGGCAAATTTTGTGCCTAGTTTCACTTCCAATTGGTCTCATACTAATTGGGGTCACACACTTAGGGTTATAGGCTAAAATGCATACTGCCCTTTACACTTTCCTCAACACCAATCACATATATTTTTACTTGCTAAATCTCATACCAATTCTGATTTGGTATGGTACCAAATCCATTCCTTACTTCACATTATAACTAATTTGGGTAGATTACAATTACATTTAATACATCAATTATAATCCCAATTTGCAAAATTCAAAACTAACAACATATACACATAAACATTATCAAATATTACATATAACTTCCAAGCCTAAATTACATACACATTCATCAATTCTTAGTGTCACAATTCATCAAGCAAATCCATAAAATTTTGCACTTTTCATGGAACCAAAAGGCTGCTGAAATGTTCCCAATTTGGCAAAGCCTTCACAATTTCATTCAACCCTAAAATCAAATGCTCAATAACACATACATGGGGATTAATTTACTAACAATTCAAATTGACTTATTCACCACTAATTTCCATCAATTTCCATCAATTTAATGTAAGAAAACTCAAGCAATATAAGCTCCCATGGCTGCCAAAAATGAACAGTCCTATAACCCAACAATTCTTTCAAATTTTATCACCAATTAACTCCCCTTAACCTAAACATCAAAATTACTAAAGAAAGGTAGGAAGATTGGACACTTATCTCTTGTAAGCTTTCCCCAAAACTCACCAAATCTTCCTTTTCTTGCTTTCAAAAGCTTCTCCAAGCTGAGTATGCAAAAATTAATGAAGGAAATAAGTGGAAAGGAGGGCTTGAATGGGGGTGCATGAAGCTTGGAAAATGGTGCGACAATGGAGTTTTCATGGAACATGAAATTCGGCCAAAGTGAATTTGTGAGGAAGAAGATAGTTTTGAGCTGTCCACTAAGGCCTTATATATGGCCACTTAATGCATAGTTGGTGGAGCACTTAATACATAGTTAGTGGAGCACTAAGTTAGCTTAATGATTAATTAATTTCCAATTTCCTTAATTTGTAAATTTACCACCAATTTCCACTATTTACATTATGTAACAAAATCTTATTTTTATTTGAAATTTTTTAAAGTTTAATATCACTTATTTTTAATGGACATTTTGGTCAAAAGTCAACTCAGAGTGTCAATTGACCAAAATGCCCTTATTCGATTTGTATTCCTGATTTTTCAGTAACACTGATTTTTGTCGATTTCTCAATTTTTCGTTTTTCTTTGTACTAATTAATTAAATTTTCTTAGACGTTTCTAATGTCAATTATACTTCAATAAGTCTTTAATTATGTCTCAAAACTTAATTCCAAGGGTTCCCCGCAGTCCTAGGGTTGGCTATTGCCTGCGCCGTAACTTTTCCGTGCGGTCACCCATCACTGCGGTGCTGGCTCGTTTAACTTAGTTTCATTTTATCTCTTTTATTTTTCCTTAATTTTTCTTTCATTTTCTTTTTATTTATTTCATAATTTCATGTCTCCTCACTAACATTTAAGTGTAGTTCTAGGCATTCTAGCTGTCTGGACAGACACTAGTCACCGGAACAGTAGAATGCACTACCGAATATAGGGGTGTTACAATTCTCCCCCCCTTAAAATAAATTTCTTCTCGAAAATTTACCTGATTTTAGTCTCTGAACAACTGTGGGTGCTGCCTCCTCATATCCTCCTCTCGTTCTTAAGTAACTTCCTGGCTTGAATGATGGTCCATAACACCTTAACCAAATGTATACATTTATTTCTCAACTGCTTCACCTCATGTACTAAGATCTTTATGAGTTTCCCCATCATACGTTGAATTTAAATTCATTTCACCTTTTTAGGGCTAAGCAATTTTGAGTGCTAATGAATCCACTCTTTCTAGGACCTTGTGTAATCCTATGGAGTGAGAACTTAGTTTTTCTCCTTTCTATAGAATCGTATAATCTTCTTTCCTTTAAGTTTATGCAAGACTTTTAACAATCTAATATAACATTTAATTTGTTTATATAACACTAATATTTTCTTACTATCGTTCTATCTAATATTTCGATTCATGTTCCCTTATTGAATGACCATTGAGGTCATGTTAAAATTATTTATCTAATCATTGGTCCTCTGGCCATTTTAGTCAACAATCTTACTCATATTCATAATATTTCTTTGTTACATCTGAACCAACTGTTCAAATTTTTACTTCCACAACTCTTTTATCTATCGATTTTCAATAATTTATCATATTCTAGGAAATGTCTTTCACTAACAAACTCTTCCAAAACAAATTCCAAAGAGACTAGTCACTAACATATCAAAATTTATTTCTATATGAGGAACAGCAAGAAGGCAAATAATGCTGGCACTAACATAAAAGTATGCAGACTCCAGGTCAAACAATACATATATATATATCTTAGTTAAAAATTGAGAAAGTACTAGCAACAAAGTCAGAAGTCTCAGCCTCTTCCCTCTGCTGTATAGTATATACCCTAGCTGAAGCATCACCTTGTTCTGGCTGATTCACAGTACTTTGACTTTCAGATGTACTACCCCTACCTCAACCTCTGCCTTTACTAACTGATAGTGTACTCTTTGGGGTTGAAACTTGGGCTGATCTCTCTAGTGTAGTAAATGATCTAGAATGGCATGGATTTATACAATCCTTAGCAAAATGACCAGTCTCTCCACAATTAAAACTTGCTTCTATGGCTCTATAACATACCCTACTATGTGGTTTACCACAAGTTTCACAAAGTTGATCCGACAGCGCATTTTCAGGTCTTTGCTGAGTTTGCTGATCCAATCGGGGTGGTTTCTGTCCAGAAGATCTATCTCTACCCGATTTGCGTGAGCTAGATCCTCTAAAGTGCTTTCTTTTTCCTGACCCACTATTAGAAACTTGATCAGTAGTCTTTCTAATTTTCTCTTTTTCTTCTGTACCCTTTTCAATTGTTTCTTCATTCTCAATTCTTTCTAGTTCCGAGGCTTGCGATATTAGCTCTAAGAAATTCTGGTGTCGAAACCCCACAACTTGCATTCTTAGACTAAGCCTTAACCCGGCCTCAAAACGTTTACATCTATCTCTAGGAGTGGTAAGCAGGCTTCCTATATAATGACTCAATCGAGAGAAGTTTTTCTCATATTATGCCACTGTTCTGTTCCTTTGCTTTAGGCTTAAAAACTCCTGTAGCTTCTGGTCCACATAGGCATCTGGGACATATTTTTATTTGAACTCTCTGAGAAAGTCATCCCATGTCAGTGTTGGGGGTTCCACCAAATTATAGGGAATGGTTTTCCACCAGTCATATGCATCCCCCTATAAAAGTGAGACTGAGAATTCAAACTTCAGCTCATCGATGCAGTGCAACTTCCTAAAAACTCTTTCCATCCTTTTCAACCATTGTTCTTCCTATAGCGGATCCACTGTCCCCTTGAACTCAGTAGCCCCATACTTAATCAGCTTGTCGTACTGCCTAGCTAAAGGCTATGGTTGTACTAGTGGTGTCTGCAGTGGGGCTTGAGTGGGCATGTTACCAGCCATCTGTTGGAACATCACACCCATCTGCTAAGCAAATTGAGCAGGGAACTGCGGTATTGAGGGGGTTGGTGCAGCTGATCCACTCACATTTTGAAGGGCTGGGGCTTCCCCTTGTACCTTAGCCTCTACTGATTAATCGACTGAACGGTCCCCTTCTTCCATAGTCAATTAGAGGATATTATACCTCCTAAGCAAATAACATAAGGAGATGTCCTCCCGTTAGTGCATATTTATAATGTAATGTACTGTATGTATCAAACCATGACATTGAGCAGTTGTACTATGAAGGAAAAAAATTCAAATTACAAGTCAAAAAAGAATTTAAAAACTTGCTCTGATACCACTAAACATGTCACACTTTACCCCTCTGTAAGGCATAACATGATCCCGTAGTATACCTAATGAATTACCAAACTTTGTCTACTGATAACCCATTAAATACACTACAAGGGATTTTAAACCTTTTCTTATTTCCTTTTACAGTGGTGAGCACTTTTGACAGGTGTTAAATTTTTTTTAACTGAAGTGAAATCAAATAACAAATCTGAAGTATCAATAATTTTTGTAAAAATTTCGGCAGAGTTCCGTTTGTATTTGGAGCAAAATGGTTCTTCAAAAACCTTTAAAAAGCACTTCTAATATATTTGTTCAATCCTAAACTCCAATATGGCTCAACTCAAATCAGTGTCCTCAACACAGTTCAAACTCAATTCAATATCATTTTCAGCAATTCCAAAGATAAAGTGCAAAATAAATGAGTATTTCAAAAGCTGAAATAGGAGAATTGTAATACAACATTTTTACAAGCCAAAATAAATTATAACTTTATTTTACAACTGCTTAAGACTAAGTACAATATATAAATACAGTTCACATACATTACAATAAAAATTACAAGGAAGTAGTATACTCAATATACCCGGGAAAGTCCCAATGCAAATTCACAAGCAGCCGACTCTGCTGCTTTATCTGTCTGTCTGCCTGCAACAGCAATGAAAAAGCTATCGCTAAGTGAAATTTACTCTGTGGTGCACAATAACAATTTAAAATGCGATACATAAAACTTTTATTGACAATTTACAATTCAAATAATTCACAATTTCATTTCACAATTTTCAAAGCTCATATAACACAAATTTGATCAAACAATTTAATAACACAATGTTGCCAATCAATGACACAACTTAGGTCATGACACAAATTTTTCTGAACATGCCGTGTTGTACAGCACGACAAGGCATACTCATCCCACTAATTGAAATAAATGAGGGAGGTGGCTAGCTAGATAATGAATACTCATCCATACTCACCTCAGACTGGCAAGTTAAAGAGGGAGGAATATAGTCATACTTACCCCATAATTGGAGGAGGAACATAGTGATATTACCATGCCAAGTGTGAATCAAAAATAATTTCAAATCATAATATTTAAATATTTCATACAAACCACAAATCACATTTTATCTCAAAATTTCATTTTACAAAGTAGGCAACACAATAATTTCCAATAAAATTTCCAAAGTCAAAACAATTAAAAATTATTCATTACTCATTTCTCTAAATAAATTTTCTAGTAAAAGTAGTGAATATAAAAAGTATTATGTACAGACTTGATTTGAGTCGCCTCTAGGCCTTGACTCAATGTTCCTTATGCTTTTCAATATCTTTGTCAACTGAAACACATAATTTAAAGTGTTTCAGTACTCAGTTAAATTATTTCTAAAATCCAATATCTAAATTTTTTTAGTACTATTCCCTTCAATTCATTTCATTAGTCAACTTATAATGTTGACCTTTAATGCACACTAGGTGAATTAATTTTAATGTTACTAATATGTCACATTTTATAGTCCTCAAGCATTGGTATATGTTACCAATTTCATTTTTAAGTGTATTACATTTTATTGCAATTTATCGGATTTTGGTATGCTGTTTTGACCTAGCAGGATGACCTAGTTTTCTCAGTTTTTGGGCTTTGGTCCGAATTACAAACTTGTAGGTCTATGTCTTATTGAACTTTTGCCTCAAATTTTAGGTCATTTGGAGTTTACTAGATGAAGTTATTTTCATTTTACCAATTCTGGACAAGTTACACTAAAATGGTAAACTTAGGTCATTTTTAGGTCACTTCTAATTCTAGTAGGTTTTATACCCGAACTTGTGCAAGCATTTTGACTTGCCTATGGTCATTTTTTAGTTTGGTGGTCTGTACAAAAGATGTAACCCTTTGTCTAAGCTTTCCAACGATATAAATTTTAGGTCATTTGGACCTATTTTGAGTGAGTTATGGCCAAAAGAGTAATTACTGTTCAAATGGTCAATTTCTGGGTTACCAAGTTTGCAATTCCGGATTAGGTCAGTTTTAATGTCACTTTCTGGACAAAATTTTGATAGGCTTTCAACATGAAAGTTGGCACATTTTATGCCTAGTTTCACCTCCAATTAGTCTCATACCAATTGGGGTCACACACTTAGGTTTATAGGCTGAAATGCATACTGCCCTTTACACTTTCCTCAACACCAATCACATATATTTTTACTTGCTAAATCTCATACCAATTCTGATTTGGTATGGTACCAAATCCATTCCTCACTTCACATTATAACTAATTTGGGCAGATTACAATTACATTTAATACATCAATTATAATCCCAATTTGCAAAATTCAAAACTAACAACATATACACATAAACATTCCCAAAAATTACATATAACTTCCAAGCCTAAATTACATACACATTCATCAATTCTTGTCACAATTCATCAAGCAAATCCATAAAATTTTGCACTCTTCATGGAACCAAAAGGCTGCCGAAAAATTCCCAATTTGCCAAAGCCTTCACAATTTCATTCAACCATAAAATCAAATGCCCAATAACATATACATGGGGATTAATTTACTAACAATTCAAATTGACTTATTCACCACTAATTTCCATCAATTCCCATCAATTTAATGTAAGAAAACTCAAGCAATATAAGCTCCCATGGCTGCCAAAAATGGACAATCCCATAACCCAACAATTCTTTCAAATTTTATCATCAATTAACTCCCCTTAACCTAAACATCAAAATTAATAAAGAAAGGTAGGAAGATTGGGCACTTACCTCTTGTACGCTTTCCCCCAACCTCACAAAATTTTCCTTTTCTTGCTCTCAAAAGCTTCTCCAAGCTGAGTATGCAAAAATTAATGAAGGAAACTAGTGGAAAGGAGGGCTTGAATGGGGGTGCATGAAGCTTGGAAAATGGTGGGCAATGGAGTTTTCATGGAACATGAAATTCAGCTAAAGTGAATTTGTAAGGAAGAAGATAGTTTTGAGCTGTCCACTAAGGCCTTATATATGGCCACTTAATACATAGTTAGTGGGGCACGTAATACATAGTCAGTGGAGCACTAAGTTAGCTTAACGATGAATTAATTTCCAATTTCCTTAATTTGCAAATTTACCACCAATTTCCACTATTTACATTATGTAACAAATTCTTATTTTTCTTTGACATTTTTTAAAGTTTAATATCACTTATTTTTAATGGAAATTTAGGTTAAAATTTAACTCGGGGTGTCAATTGACCAAAATGCCCTTATTCGGTTTGATTCCCGATTTTTCAGTAACACTGATTTTTGTCGGTTTATCGATTTTTTGTTTTTCTTTATACTAATTAATTAAATTTTCTTAGACATTTTTAATGTCAATTATACTTCAATAAGTCTTTAATTATGTCTCAAAACTTAATTTTGAGGGTTCCTCGCAGTCCTGGGGTCTTCTATTGCCTACGTTGTAGCTTCCCCGTGCGGTTACCTATCGCTGCGGTGCTGGCTCGTTTAACTTAGTTTCATTTTCTCTCTTTTATTTTTCCTTAATTTTTCTTGCATTATTTATTTATTTATTTCATCATTTCATGTCTCCTCACTAACATTTAAGTGTAGTTCCAGGCATTCTAGCTATCTAGACAGACACTGGTCACCAAATAGTAGAACGCACTACCGAATATAGGGGTGTTAAATCAAACTTTAACCACTTATATATGAGATAACTATGTCATCACAAGTCAAATGACTATATGCACTATTATAATCTAGATGGCAATATATTGACAAGATTAAGCTCCACATACATGTATGTGTGTGCCATTGGTTTGACCTATTTATACTATAAGTGCCCACTGCATTTATCCTAACATCGTAATGTCATATAGCATGAGACTCACCATTTGACTTTTGTTAGCATCTCATCTAATCCGTGGAAACAAATAGAGGTGTCAGTTAGGCCAAATAGATCATGTCCAGCAAAATATCCACCCTCAACTGTGAACCATTATTTATAGCACTTGTACTTGATAGTTTCATCACTCATATTCTCAACTCTTGGAGAATGGTACCTCTAACAAGAAACTAATGGGCTTGTTCAATTGTACATAAAAATTTTAGATTAAATTAAACATTAATGTCAATTGTTAGGAATTAGGTTTACAATACACAATGCTTTAAGGCATACCACTAACATCATTATAAGTCAAAATACATGAATATTTACAATGGTTATGAATAGACAAATTGATTAATTTGTGTATGCTTTTTATTCATTCCTACCTCGATCTTATGTTTATTTTTGAGTCACCTAAAGTTTTAGTAGCCATCTTCTTCCTTAAATTTAAATATTTACCATAATGGTTGCATTTTACGTTCACTTCATTATTTTGATAAAGTTTAGTAAAATGTACCAAACAAATATCAAACTTGAGGGATTTTGTGCCTCACTCTAAATCTATTGGACTACGTTCTTCTTCCTTCTCTTCTAGATTGTTATGCTCATTTTCTTGTGTTGGTTTTATAATGGAGTTTAAGAATCAAACATTACATTGAGAGAATAATATCCTAAAAATTCTAATGTGCAATAATCCATGATCAGTGAAAGTTCAGTTAAATAATTTAATAGTGTATAATTTTCCAAGTTAAAAGTAGGAAAATTGAATATCTTTAATACCATAAAATGGATGAAATAGAGATGCATTATATGGAAGTTAGTACACAAATCGAATATCTTTAATAACATAAACTAGATGAAATAAAGTTTCATTAAATGGAAGTTAGACTAAGGATGAGATAAATAATTACTTATGCAATAAGGCAGTTAATAGCATTTTTCCACTTACAACTCATTAGAGTGACGCTTGGCTCAACCATGGCCAAGTGTTTTAAAAAATAAAAAGAGAAAACTTAAAGAATGGGTATTTAGCCATCATGGCCACATTTCCCCCCTCCCTTTTGTTTTCTTTTTGCATCAATTAAATGCCTTTTCCTCTCAATTCTCCTTAAGTTCCAACCTTAACTCTAGCACCTATCTCTACTCCATGTTCCTCAACTTTTTCTTCTTTTTTTTTTTTTTCACAGTCAAAATTTTCACCACACCATTTAAAGAGTGAAATCTATATTCTAAAGAAAAAAGTAAGAAAAAGCTTAGAAGGAATAAGGCATGAAGATTCCACTAAGGTAAGGGATGGAAGGAATTGAAACATATCGAAGGAATGGTGGGGGAAAGGGTTTAAAGCCAAAAAAGGGAAGGAAGGATTAGGATTAGTTGCTAAGGGCATTAGTACTAAATTGTTTAAGATGAGTTCAAAAAACTCTAAAATTCCCATTTGTGTGTTTTAACACTTGAAAATTTGTTAATTATTATTGTTTGGTTTATCAAGCTTAATCATTATTCAAAGATGATAGCTAAGTTGATACATGGTCAATATGATTAAGAAAAGAGTTAGATCAATTAGGATGTTATGAATATTGCCATGAAATTTTAGGTTACCTTTATAAATGTACTTTGTATACTTACATGAGCTTTAGAAGATTTTCATAGCAACCCAAATCTCAAACTATTATTAGTGTAAAGGTATAGGTAGCCATAAAGCCACAAGAACCCATAGCTAGCTAAATCTTAACATTTCCTTCTTAATCATACTTTAGTTTTATAGACATGCAGGTATGAAAATGTACATATATTTACGTTTATAAAATCAATTCTATTAAACACTCCCAATTTACTATTAGATTCTACTACCCATTTCAATTATACACATTTCATAGAGCCAAGGCCATGGACATATTCATACTATCATTTACTTGAATCACAATTTTTTCTTTTTAATAAATTGGGCATAGCCCAAAAAGTATTATGCTAATACAAAATTTACATGATGTCCCTCATTATGGCTTGATGGAATATACTCCATGAGGAATAGAATGTTCTCCTAAAGTTGATTTACATGAAGCCAAATTAAATTGATGGTCAAGTAGAACAAACAACGAAAACCTTAACTAGATTAACAAATAAATTTAAGATTCTATAGTATTCAAGAATGAAGCATCTTCAATTGTTGAAGAACCCAACTTTGACTGTTGAACATGTGAAGACAAAAAATAAAAGGGGAGAGAAACCATAAAAGATGGCCAAATGTTGCATGGGATGCCTGCTACCCAGTGCAAGTGTTGCATCGGGTGTGCAACTTCAACATGGGGCACTTGAACAAAGGAAAAAGTTACATATGGCATGCCAAACCAAAGCAAATGTTACATGGGCCATGCCATTGAGAGAAAGAAGATGCTTAGTGGGTTTTAATATCTCTTGACTAGTCTTGACATGAGATGACTTGAGATGATGTCTATGAGAGACAACTTTATGACTTATGAGACAAGTATCATTTATGTCTCCAAAACTGAGGAGATTCCTTCTTCATTCACACACTTTAGCAATTTTGAATCCCTAAATGTTAGGGTTTTCCCCCACTTTAGGGTTCCCATAAAAGGTAAGAAATCCACATGCAAAGTAGTAACTTTAGTGTTTCTTCTTAATATTCTTCCTTTCTCTCAAGTAGACTCCATTGTTAACACCTTCAAGCTTTTCTTCTTAACTCAATTCAAGAGACACTAAAAGTTGTAACTCTTGAATTTGAAATTGAAGGAATTGTTTCTTTAACTAAGGCAAAATCAAGAGAACTAAATACCCCTTTATGGCATTTGATCGATGAAAGAGAAAGCACTTCAAGGGGATTACAATTCAAGAGTTGGATCACCTTGATTGTTGAGTTCATGTGGATGAACTAAAGGGTCTACATTTGGAGACCTAACTAATTGGATTAGGTGATTGAATAGTGATTCATCACCCCATTAGGTATGTCCATAAACTTAGTTTAGGTTAATGTTCCTTTAACTTCTTGAATTGCAAAATGAGCTTGATGACTTATTGTGGTTATAAGTGTTGTAACCTTTGTTTTTTTTTTTTTATTAACGTAGCTTAAAATAGTTTATGTATGAGATACAGGCAACCCTAGCAAAATCAAAATTGTAAAATTTTCGCTGCATAAGTCTCGCATATGAAAGCCACCCCTCGTGCATTTAGGAACTTCTTTTTATATTTCATGCTGTTAGTTAAGATTGATGAAATTTTATTAGTTCAAGTGTTGAAAAATAATATTTTTAAGATTTTTTGTGAAATGGCTTTTAGCATGGTTGAATGTGAGCGTTACATATGAGAAAAGAAAAGTTTTTTGGTCATTCTCCCAAACCAGTCAAAATTTACAGGAGGTGTGACATGGGGCATATCACTCCCAGTGTTGAAAATCTCTATATTTAGCATAGGGCATGTTTGTGCCCAGTGTTAAAATTTCAAACCTGTCGAGATTTGCATGACCTCTTGCATGGGGCATGTTGACATTTGTGCTGAATTATAAGGTTGCTGAAATTCGCGTGAAACCCAGCATGCATGAGGTTATGGAAATGTTGCATTAGGCACTTCTAATTCAACATGGGGTTGTAGAAATGTTATATTATGATGTGTAAGAGTTACATAAAGCAGTATATGGGCCATTTACATTTTCAAATCTCATGTTAAAAGGTTTAATCACAATTTCAACCAAGTAAATTTATTCTTATAATGAGATTCCAAGAATCAATTTTTAAATATATGATATTTAAAAATTCTTTTTCCATTCAATAGTTGAATGTATGCTTATGCATGAAGGATCATCATGGACTTAGGAAACCACTGTGATTGATTATCCTTTTAGTTTTTGTGGGAATGCAATAGTTAATTTTATTATGTATAAGGTTTGTATTATAATGTTGTTATAATTACTATAGGCTATAAATTCATTTATTTGGGCTTATTAGCTTTTTTCTTTTGTGATTTTCACCTTCGTATGCCAAGGATACATTTTGTAAATGGCATTGATGGAATCTACAAGAACAAATGAGGCTAAATCATCAACGGAGATTAGTGGGAACAAAATACTTCAAGTGCTGAAGATTAAATGCTTGTTTGTAAATAGATGGATGACAACCTTGGATGTCGTAATCTTTAATCCTAGTGACTAGGATTAGAGACCCATAGAATAGTCCATGATTATGCCTTTTGCATTGCCATTTATGGATGAATGTATGTTTATTGAATGTGTACATGATATGCATGAAAATAGTTAATGTCAAAAGTGAGACCTAAAGGTAATTAAGTCAACTAAGGAATCTTCCAACCAAAATAATTAAGTTGACAAGGGGTGTAGTTTTAGAGACCACATCGTCACTCTCCACTAAGGCAATCACCTAAGAAGTATTAAATATTTGCAATAATGGCTATGGACCTATGGTAACATAAGGGTCATGTATTTGGCTTAATAGATCATCTTGAAGTTATTATTAAGCATACGATGTTATGAGTATGCAAATATTTTAATGGCCAATAATGGATGTACTTTAGGTCATTGAGGATCAAATTTTTATATTTGCTGACTTAGTGGTACAATTAATTAGTGTTAGATAAGCCAAGAATGGATGTACTCGAGGCTTTGAGCATTAGGAGCCAAATAATTGATTGAGCCTCACATGAGATGTGATGGGCAAAGAGTTGCTTACTTATAGGTTTATATAAATCCAAGAATAGATGTCTTTGAAGATGATTAATAGTTTATAAGAATTCAATCACACATTAGAAATCCATCCCAAGTAGGAATTCTGTTTCTTAATTTGGAATTGTAAGATTCACCCAGTCAGTGGGAGGACCAATTTGATAAAAAAACCATGAACATCTTGGTAAGTTACAAAAATAACTTATTAAAATATTGTTATTCTTTATAGTGACACCATTACCTACTAATCAGCTCACTAAACCTAATTTTTAGGATTGGTAAAGGAATTTAAAAATAACTGTAAATTCTAAATATATAGGATATGTCTTGTACTTAAAACCTCCAGATCCTTTATATGAAGGAGCATCAAAGGAGGAACATTAAACTTTAAAAATGTGGCATGATGACGACTTAAAAAGTAGTGTTACATGCTTTCCACAATGAGCACAGAGTTGCAAAGGGAGCATGAGAACACAATATTAGATTAAAAATTCCTAGTTTATTTACAAAGGTTGTATGGTGAACAAAATAATACTATAAGATATGATACGTCAAAGCAATTGTTCATTATAAAGATGTTGGAAGGAATGAATGTGGGAAATGACTTGCATAATCTGATTATGTTGAGTCATGATTTCTTGAAGGATTTCACCCCATAATTAGATTTGATCTAACAATCTCTTTCTAATTCTTTTAATCCCTATAATTTTGAAGGAAAGTGTCCAATAGCTAATTCAAGAATAAGAGGGTTGAAGTTGTTAGTAGAGGAAAATGTTTCAATTGCAAAAATGTAGGGAACTAGAAAAATAATTGTCCACAGTATTTGGAATATAGGAAGAATAAGAATGACAGGCTTTATGAAGGCATGTCTATAGCTTGTTACTAATATTCTAAAGTACACAGAGTTTATCAATAAAAATTATTTGAGTTATTTCTCATAAATGTTATGATATACAAGAATGAGCAATCAGTAAAACTTGGACAAGATATGAAGATAGATATTAGTGATGGAGCAAAGGTTGCTACTTGTTCTCAAGGTAAGATGACAAAAATCAAAAGAGCTTAAGGATTTTCAGAACCAATACATGGAGATGAATGTGGTTCACTTAGAAAATGGTTAGAAGAGGTTTTTCTCAATACTTTATGTCACATCCTACCCCTTCGTATGATGTAACATGATCCCGTAATATACCTAATAAATTATTGTACTTCACCTACCGATAATCTATTAAATATACTACAAGGGATTTTGCCAGAATAATTTTGTTTTTAAGTCTAACATGGTGATAAAAATTTATCTTGAGTATTTTAAACTCTAGGATGTGTCATAAATTTATTTAGTAATAATTTGGCATTTTTAAAATTTTACAAAAAATTTGTGTGGTTAAAGCTAAAACTAGATAAAAACAATTCTTCAATTTACCTGCAAAAGTAATTTACAAAAAAAATGTCCCAATCCAATCTTCACAATTGAAAAATCATTTTCAGTAATCATCTCAATTCATTTTTAACAAACTCATTATAAAGGAAATAATTCATTAATTTCAAAATTTAGAAGAAAATTTAAGTACTGCATTCATTGGGGTAATACAATTTATTTCACAAAAATATACAGGTAATTAAAATCTCCAGATACTATTATAATTATTTGTATTTGATTACATATTAAAATAATATTATAAGAGTTTTTGTACAATTGCTCAAAAGCACTTACATACACATAGTTGCATGCTTACATCAAAATCTAATATCTAGAAATATATCTACACTATACCCGATATAATCCCAGTTTGTCTTCAAGTCGTAGCTTCAAGTGATCTCACTCAGCTGCTCTATCTTTTCTTTCACCTGCGACAGCATACAAAATTATCGCTGAGCGGTGAACTCAGTGTTGCACAACAAATAAATTAAAATTTAATACAAAATATACTTTCACAAACCATAACAAAAAGGCTCAGAATATTTAAATTCTTCAAAACCCAATAAAATCAAAATCAATAGTTCCAATCACGCATATTATTTGATGAATAGCGTTTTATCTAGTAATAATAATTTATCCAATTCATAATAAAGCAATTGTATTACTTATATTTTTGTTGAATCATGAAGCAATATATCATTTTCTAACCACTAACAAATTTTTATTTCAATCACATTTTATCAAGTATGCATAATTTGAGGATGTTGAAAACATTCACACAGCTTAGAGCATGTGTAACATCCTCCCTGTACGTATTCTGTATGTTTTGTTGCTCCAGTGACCTAATGTTAGTACGGGCAAGTCAGAATGTCTGGAACTACACTTCGGTGATAGTGAACAGACATATAATGATGAAATAAATAAAAAGAAAATACAAGAAAAATTGAAGAAAAATAAAAGAGAGAAAATGAAATAAGGTTAAACGAGCCGGCACCGTAGCGATGGGTGACCGCACCAGGAAGTTACGGCGAAGGCAATTGCCAACTCCAGGACCGCAGGGAACCTTTGGAATTAAATTTTGAGATATAATTAAAGGTTTATTGAAATGTAATTGACGCTAAAAATATCAAAGAAAAATTAATAAATTAGTATAAATAAAAATGAAAAATCGAGAAACAGACAAAAATCGATGTTACCGAAAAATCGAGAATACAACTCGAAGAGGGGCATTTTGGTCATTTGACACCTATAGTTGCCTTTTAACCTCAATTTGCATTAAAAATAAGTGGTATTACACTTTGAAAAATGTCAGGAAAAATTAAAATGAGGTACATTATATTAATAGTGAAAGAAATGAGGCATAAAATATAAATTGTGAAACTTTGAATAATTAAACAATAAAAGTAACCTAAGTGCTCCACTAACTCATGATTTGGGACAAATATATGAGACTTTGGGACAGCAGATTCCACTAACCTCATCTTCTTCTTCTTCATTCTTCTTCTTGCCGAAATGAAGCTCTCAAACCAAACCTCCACGACCCCACCTTGTTAACTTCATCAACCCATGATTCTCACACTTCTCTTCACTAAAACTTGTCTACACACCTTGGGCAGCATATTTGGAGCAAAAAGAAGGAAGTTTAGTATGGTTTGAGCAAGCTTAAAAAATAGGTAATTGTCCAAATTCCCTCCCTTTCTTTAGTAAACTTTATGTTTAGGTTGAGGTGAGTTGAATGGTGAAGAGAATGGAAGAATTTATTGAGTTATTGCATTGTTCAATTTCGGTAGCCATGAGAACCTAAGTTGCTTGAGTTTTTCTTACCTCTAATAGATGGAAATTAATGTTGATTTAGTCATTTTAAAGTTGTAGTAAATTAATTTCCATGTATATGTACATTGAGTACTTGAGTTTAAGGGTTTGAAAAGCAAATTGGATACCTTAGCAAACTGCCACTTTTGGCAGCCTTTAAATTCATGAATTAACATTTGGGTTCATGAATTTTCTTGGTGAATTATTGTAACACCCCTAAGTTCAGTAGTGCGTTATACTGTTCTGACGACCAGTGTTGTCCAGACAGCTAGGATGCCTAGAACTACACTTAGATATGAATGAGGAGACATAAAATAATGAAATGTAACCAAGTTAAATGAGCCGAGAACCCTAGCGATGGGTGACCGCACCGGGAAGTCGCGGCGTGGATCGTTGACTAGCCCTGGACTGCGGGGAACCCTAAAAAATATTTTTAGGACTTAAAGAGACATCAATTGAAGTATAAATATCATTAGAAATATCAAAGAAAAATTAATTAATTAGTACAAAGAAAAGTGAGAAATCGAAAAACGGACAAAACTCGGTGTTACCGAAAAATCGGGAATGCAACCCGAACAGGGGCATTGTGGTCATTTGACACCCCGAGTTGCCTTTTGACCTAAATGTCCATTGAAAATAAATAATATTACACTTGGAAAATATAATGAAAAATTAAATTAGGGGTACCTAATGTAAATAACAAAAATGGGGTATAAATTGAGTAATTAACACTTAAATCATATTAAATCATTTTCTTAGGTGAGTGGAGCACTATGGGGATTAAATAAACACTATGTGGGTAGGTGTACTTCCACTCAAACTCCATCTTCCTCATTCATTCTTCCATTGCCGAAAGGAAGCTCTCTAAAACCATCCATGGCCAAAATGTTTAAAGCTTCCTAAACCCCCACCATTTCCATCCTAAACACCAAAGTCACTTCACAAATTTTTATCCCCACCTCACAAGGAAGAAGTAGATACTAAAATCAAGGGAGTTTAGTGAAGATTTAACAAGCCTCAACAATAGGTAAGTGTTTAAATTGATTTATTTCTTAAGTAAAGTTTATGGGAAGCTTGAGATCATTGAATTGATGAAGAAATTTTGAGATTTTAGTGAATTGTTATTATGTACTAGTTTAGGCAGCCATGGCAATTTAAGAACTTGAATTATTTTCACATGCATTTGATGGGTATTAGTGTTGATTAAAGTAAATCAAAGTTTAGTAGGTTAATTATTGATGTATGTTAAATTGAACACTTAAATTGGAAATTTTTGTTGAATTTGGAATTGTATGCTTGATTTTCTAAATGGACAGCCACGAGATTGTACACTAAATGAAATATTATTACATGTATTGTGGAGAATTAACTTTGACTAATGTGATTCAAAGTTTTGGTAAGTTAACTTCATGTATATGGAATGGTGACCAAGTGAAAAATTTGAGTTTGAAGGCAATTATGAAGGTATACCATTGCGGCAGCTTGTTAACTCTTGAAGAATGCTGGAATTCATGCTTGGTTTATGGAATAATAATGTTGAATTGTGATAGTGGTTATGGCAGTTTGAGTGTATGTATGATGGTGTGAGATTGGACATGTAGAAGTGTTATGGTTAGGTGATTAAATTGTTATAAATTGGGTTTGAAAAATTCTGTACTAAATGGTGCATATTGAATGTAATTGTAAGTTGCCAAAATGACCTATAATACGTTGTTAATTATGTTTAGGTTATGGTACAACCAGAATTGGCTTGAATGTTGAGTTTGGTAAGTGCTAAAAGTGATCCTTGATGTGTATGAAGGAAATGCAATAAGGCAGTTTGTGTTTTGGGCCTAGAACTTTAAGTGTGTGGTTCCAATTGGTATGAAACCAATTGGAGGTGAAACTAGGCACAAAATGTGCCAACTTTCATGAAGGAAGCTTGCTAAAATTCTACTTGTAAGGTAACTTGAAAAGTGACCAAATCCGGATTAGTGCAATTGAGGCTTGAAAATTGACCATTTGGGAAGCAGTTAGTGTTTAGGCCATAACTCACTCAAAACAGGTCCAATTGACTTGAAAATTTGACCATGAATAGTTAAGACCTATATCTACAAGTCTTATGAAGACACCAAAGCCCAGAAATGACCATAAGCAAGTCAAAAAGCTTGCACAAGTTCGGGTCCAAAAACTGGCCGAACCTAAAATGACCTAAAGTGACCAATTTTGATGCATTTAGACCAGCAATAGTAAAATGACCATAACTTGGGCTACATAACTCAGAATGACCTGAAATTTTGCCCCACGTTCCATAAGACACAGATCTACAAGTTTGTAGTTTAGACCAAAACATGAAAATCGAGGGAACTAGGTCATCCGGCTAGGTCAAACTAGTATCCCGAAATCCAGCAAATTGCAAGAAAATGCAATATACAAGGAAATGAATTTGGTAACATGTACCAACCCTAAAAGACTATTGAATGTGACAACTTAGTAACATTAAAACCTAATTTATCTAGAATGCATTTAGGGTCAACATATTAGGTTGACTAAGCAAATAATAGAATTCAGTGAATTAATTATCGAGCATTATCGTTAGAGACAGTTTAAATGAATACTGAAACACTTCAAAATGTGTTTCTCAGTGAGCAAAGACTCAAGGAAAGGGAAGGAAACACTGAGTCAAGGCCAGGAGACAGTTATCAGAGGTTTGTGCACAACAGCTAATTCTTTTGAATTTTTTTCAATTGAAATGAATTATGACTATTTGTACATTGTTGTTTTAAATTGTGGAAAGGTGTTTGAATGGATACTTATTGCTTGAAAACATTTGTAAATGGTTTGAAACTGTGAAAAATTGTTTGAATGATATTGATGGATACTTATTGGAAATGGTTTGAAACCACAGCTATCATGTATATTGATTGTATTCCTTGCTAGCTTGTCTAGTGGGACGAATTGAATTCCCTCTCTAGCTGAAGTGTTGAGGTGTGTGCCTGTTGAGGACAAATCGAATGAGTACTCATATTATTGCTAGCTAGCTATGTTATTCCTCATTAGCCATCGGCTTTTGGGATGAATTGAATACCTAATTAGCCATCAGCTTTTGGGACGAATTGAACTTTAGAACATGATTAAGCTGTGTGTGTTTTATTGATATGTATTGTGAGATTGTAAAATGGAGTTTAAATTCTTATTGACATTCACTATCTTTTGAATTTAACTATGTTTTGATTATTGAGATTTATTGTAAAATTATGAAATGGAGTTTAAATTCTTTATGACATTCATTGTCTTGAATTTAACTATGGTTTAAGTATCCAACATTTATGTAACTTATGATTTGTGATTTAAAGTTGTATTTGGTTAATGCTGTGCACCACTGAGACATTGTCTCAGCGATAGCTTTTCATTGCTGTCGCAGGTAGACAGACGGATAGGGTAGCAGACTAGGCTACTAGTACATTCAGCGAGAGATCATCGGGTATATTGAGTATACCACATTTTGCATTTTGTACTGTAATGTATGTTCACTGTATGTATATATTGTTCTTGGTTTTGAGCAGTTGTAAACTAAAATGGTACATTGAAATGTAAAATAAATTGTGAGTTATTTTGGCTTGTAAAATTTGTATTTTATTTCTTTTAGCTCAGCCTTTAAAAAAAAAATTATTGTGGATTTGAGTTGAGAAATATATTGTGTTGTTTAACTGTTGGAGTTGAGATTGGGAAATCTATTTGAAGTGCTTTTTACAGGTTTTCTGAAGAACTATTTTATTCAAAATACAGAGGGCACTCCGATAAAATTTTTACAAAAATTACCAATAATTCAAATGTATTAGCTGTTTCACTTCAGTTCAAAAAAAAATTTTAACACCTGTAAATAGTGCTCACCACTGTAATAAGAAGTAAGAAAAGTTTTAAAATCCCTTGTAGTATATTTAATGGGTTATCAGTAGATGAAGTTGGTAATTCATTAGGTATACTATGGGATCATGTTATGCCTTACAGAGGGGTAGGGTGTGACAATTATGGTGAAGATGAATAAAGGGCAGTGTATGTGAAGTAATGGTTGGGAAGTATATGTAATAATTAAGTGATTTCATGTATATGTTATGTTGAATTTAACTTTGTGAATTAGGGTTGTATAATGTACATGGAGCACTTGTATATTCTGCCCAAATGGACATGATTGAGATATGATGAATGGTACAGAAGTGCTATGAATGTATAATTGTAGTTTTGGGAGGAGGAGAAATGTCATTTGGGAGTGTTCTTTTATGTTCAAATTGTGTGTGTTGAAGGCAGTAGGTAAATTGAACCATAAGTCAAAATTGGTGACCCCAATTGGTATAAGGCCAATGGGAGCTGAAACTAGACACAAAATAGGCCAACTTTCATGTAGCAATATTGCTGAAATTCTACCTAGAAACTGACCTTAAAAATGGCCTAATTCGGAATTGGTAATGTGCAAGCCTAGATTTTTGACCATATAAATAGTGTCGCAAGGTATTTTGCGGTCGCCTGGATGAACACTCACTGAAGTGGAAAAGAGTGAAGAGTCGCCACTTTAATTTTGAGGGAAATTAAAAAAAAAAAAACCATTTGTGAAGATAAATTAAAATGAAACCACTTCAAAAACAGAGATTCTAGGTTCGGGGTCCGTAAATGGGTGGGGAAGGTGTTAGGCACCCCACCTCATCCCTTAATGAGGGTGAGCAGATTTAACCTTATGCTCTTTATTAAAATCGATAGTTAGGGGGGGGGGGTTTAGGATGAAGATGTTAATCCCTTTGATAAAAGAGAATATTTGATTTTTCACTAATTCGGGTTACCCAGATACATAAATAAATGAGACGACCCTTAGTGAGTTGGTGTTGCGTATAAGTTTTATTTAGGGGGTTACTTTGCATATTGTGCTGTCTTAGTTTGAATTTGAGAAAATCCGGGTAAAAGCTTTTTCGATCTCTAGGGATACTCTATTTAAAGTTTGAATGATGGATCTCGGACAAGAACTCTCCTCCGATCTCCACATATTTATTAAAATTTTGGTTGAGAATCAGATAAGAACTCTCCTCCGATCTATTTAAATGATTATTAAAAGTTTTGATTGAAGATCGGATAAGAACTCTCATCCGATCTTTTTTTAAATATTTATTAAAACTTTTAATTGAGAATCAGATAAGAACTCTCCTCCGATCTCGTTAAATGATTATTAAAAAATTTTAATTGAGAATTGGATAAGAACTCTCCTCCGATCTCTTTAATATTTATTAAAACTTTTAATTGAGAATCGGATAAGAACTCTCCTCCGATCTCTTTAATATTTATTAAAATTTTGGTTGAGAATCGGATAAGAACTCTCCTTCGATCTCTTTTAATATGCAATTTTAGAGTTTTGATAAAGGATCTTGGATAAGAACTCTCCTCCGATCTCCAATTTGGTTTGGATGAGGATCAGGTAAGAACTCTCCCCCGACCTCTTGAACTTTAATTATGTTCATATCACGCAAGGACCTTAGGCTAAGGGTTCTAGCATCCGAAGACATTGGGAACCCGGATTTAGCTTCTTTTAACTCATCGGTACCTTGTGACTAGATAGGGGAAAGCAGACTTAATTTTTACCGATCTCCTACGTGGTCGCCTTACCAGTGCCTTTCGGCAAGCCATATTTGCTCTATTTCATTTGCTAGTCTGAAATTCGATTTTACTCCGACTCCCCACCTTACCCGGTCACCTTCTTGAGCTAATCTAGTGGCTCGTCTTTATAATTTCCTCTGATTTATTATCCGAACTTTTATTTAAAGAAACTCTTGTGTTATGATACAGTTACCAATATTTTATCAAACTACCTATACGCTACCCGTAACCAGAACACCTACATTAAGAGATAATAAAAGACCAAGAACAAATAAATAACATGAACTGATGTATCAAAAGATAAACTCAAGATAATAACCACCTATGTGGTACCTTCTAACATAAGATAAACTTTAACGAAAATTGCGAATATTAAAAAAAAGAAAATAAAGACAAACACTGAATAGGGCAACGGTTTAGACACTCACCTGTAGGAAGTTGAACCTATTAAACTAACTATGGAGTCACGAATGTTGCAGAGTTGCGTGCTAATAGTCTGGGGACTAATGCTTGCCTTGAAATAAAGAATACCAAGCTAGATTGAGCTCGGAAAATAAAAGTGGATATAAAAGTGATGAAAACAGAACTGGAACTAAGAAAGGATATCACAGAGCAATGAACAAACTGAAAATCAAGAGTTCCAGTGTCCAACACTCTTTCAAAGAAAAAATACTTTAGAAAACATGTTTCTAAAGTTTTTTCCTAGGCTTAAAAAAAAAATAGCAAAGTAGCAAAATTGAATCAATTTTTAGAGCTTTTCCACTATAATCACCACCCCTTTTTTTTTCGTCCCCTTTTCAACAGTTTTCATGCAGGTATTTATAGGGAACGGGTGCTCCCAATGAAGGGTCAGGATTTTCTTTGAGGGAGATAGAAGGTTAGGATTTTAAAGGACATGATTTGATGCTTGGGAATTAAGGAGAATCAAGATGAATGGCTGAGATCCTTTTCAGAATATTTATCCTTTCTCCTTTCTAATCCAACGGCTCCAAAACTTTCTTGTCAAGGGAGATCCGAGGGCTTGGAATAAAAGGCGCCAGTCTTGTTGCCTTCTCTTTGATCCAAGGGCTCTGGACTCGTCCTTACAAGTTAGATCAACGGTGGAGATCGAGATGTATAGGACTGTCATGACATGTCCTGGCACCTGTCAGTAGTGCGGGTGATTCTGCAGATGAGGCGTGCGGTGGAGATTTGATCTCGTCTGCAATGTTTTAACTACCTCGGCTCTGATTATGACGGCAGTTATTGAAAGTTGTCTCATCCTTTTCTTGCTTTCCGATCTCTCATCCCTTCCGATCTTTCCATTATGGCATTTTTTCGATCTCTCATGTCGGGCCCCTCTCCCGATCTCTCCCATTTCAGCTCCTTCTCCTTCGTCCAGGCTGATCCGGTCAAAACATTTATTACTTCGATTACCGAGGCACCCACTTCGATTTCCGCTAGTAATAAATGCTCAAACCCTTCCTATATATATGCCTTCGATCAGAAATTTCTCCCACATTCCATTTCTTCCTATTTCCATCCCTTTCTCCTGCTGTTCTAATTTTTTGGTAACATTATGACCACAGTGACTGCTTTTGATCTTTTTCCAGCTATTTTCTCTGCTTTTCGACTGAAGATTTACGATCCCGGTGATCAGAAAATCACAATAACCGCATTTGATGACAATGGGAGAACTGGACTAATTTACCCATCCAGATCGAGAAAGTCGGTCATGTTGATCTCGAGTCGGGCAACCGATCTAATCGGCGAACCGATTTCGGGCGAGAAGACCTCTAATTTCCCTCTTATCATTGGTGACTGCCCTTCAAAGTTCATTTGGCTCCTCACCACATCGGGTGTCTCGACCGCGGCTCGGTTCCGAGCAATAACATTGACGATGACCTCTCCTATCTTCATGAGAGTCATAGTCACCCCATCTGAGCTGTACATCTATTCGATGTCAGTAGCTGGTTTCTCGATCAAACACATCTTTTGATTCTTCCACGAGACTAGGCTTTAACATAGGTCTTTACTAGGTAGGATGTACCGCTGATCTCTAGAGATCGCCCAAATGATGTAATCTGACCTTTAATGTAATTCGATCTCTAGAGATCACCCAAATGATGTGATCCGACCTTTAATGTAATTCGATCTCTTGAGATTGCCCAAATAATGTAATCCGACCCTTTGGAAATGAGATCTTATTTTGACAATTATCATTTTATTATTATTGCATTAATTACTTTCTAATCTCTAATGTGCATATCCGATCCAATTGCTAACTGAATATCCCTTAACTGATCTATAATTCTGAACATCTACTTTAATTCGCCGATCTTTAACTAGCCGATCTCCCTTTATTTATTTAATGAGTTTCTGGAATGTTCTTGCGACGTGTCAGAAAAGTTGGCGAATTTCGCTGACCGATGCGTCGCTTGGGATACCGTGAGCATTGAATGCTCAGACGGGTATAAATAGGGGAAGGGACAGCCAGTTGCTCCCTTATGTCATTTTCAACACCTCGCGAGTGATTCCAAAATTCTCTCGTTTCTTCAAGTTGTTCTGACATCGATCACACTCCGGTAATGTTTTTGATCTTTTATTTAGTTAAATTTTTCTCTTTTCTTTGAAAATGAGCGGTGCCGAGGGTCAGAGAGCGATGAGCCCCCCTTCCATTCATGTTTCATGGTCGTCTGATGAAGTTGAGGTGGTCGGACCAAGCAGGCAATCTAATCCTTCTACATCCTCCGTTCCAGCCCGTGGTCAAGCGGGACCCTCAAGACAGAGGCATCCCTCAGGGAGAAAAAAATTTCCCATAGATGAGCTGCCGTTAATCCTTCAAGAAACCGATCTGCAAATGTTTAGCCAAGAATATAACCTTCGGCCCGATTCATACGAACTTATCAGATGCCATGGTGATCTCTGAGCTGATCACTTATTCGAAGAAAATGATATGATCATGGTATACGAAGAGCAATTAAAAGCCAGGGTGCAGTTTCCTCTAAATGACTTCTTCAAGGAAGTTCTAAAATTCCACTAAGTCTGCATAGCTCAAGTTCATCCGAACTCATGGCGGATCCTGGTAGCCTTCAGAGGTCTCTGCCGAGCTAAGGGACTCAGTCCTACAGTGAAGGTATTCGTCGAGCTACACAGGCTAACTCGTCGAAAGGACAATGAATACTGGTTCTTTCAGGCAAAACCACATTGTGGGCTTTTTACCGACCTGCCCTCCTCCCTGAAGAATTGGAAGAATCGCTTTTTATTATGAGGAGCAAGGTTCCGAGCGGTTTTGAGGGTTTCCCGGGTAGTTGGCTGCATCAGGGCCCATTACATCCGAAGCGCATCACCCTGAATAGGGAAGAGGGCATAATGGTGATGGAGTTGAAAGATCAGGCAGCCACTCAAAAATTCTTCTATTTAGATGCGGTGATGGCCGAACTGCATCATTGGACAATGCAGCTGATTACCGGCGAAGAACGCGGGCTTCAGCTCTCTGACCTTGGCCTCGGTACTTTCTATATCTCTAATCTTTGGGCCTTAGCGAACTCACTGACTTTTCCTTTGTGCAGGCATGGCGAGCGGCGAGGCTTCCAAGGAGATCCAAAAGCGGAAGAGAGAGGTCTCCAGAAAAGTGTGAGAGATGAAGCGTGCCGAGGCCTCTCAGATGCCTCAAATACTGATCCACTCCCTGGAGAAGAACCGAACTGTTCGGGAGAATCCGGGTTTGGCTAAGGTTTTGGGGGCCTCCATCTGCCTTCGGGAGGATCGGGATAGGCTAACCCCGAACAGTCTCGATGATATCCTGACCCAGACTATGAGCCTGAGTGTGGAGAGTTTGGTGAACCAACATATCGTCCGGGAATAGGCTCATCATTTAAAGCAGGAGATCCAGAAGGTGGGTCAGGAAGCGGCTTCTGCCCGAGCCCAACTTTCATTCGCCGGGAGTATATAGCTGAAATTGAGGGGCGGATGAAATTCTATGAGGATAAATTGGCCGAACAGGCCCATGCTTTTGAAGAAGCTCGGGCACTCCGAGCTGCTGTTGTCGCACGCCTCACTGCAGAACTTAAGGCAAAAGAAGAAGAGGCAGTGACGAGGGAGGCCAGTGCTTATGTGAATGCCCACAGGGACCTTTTGGCCGAACTCAAGAAGCGTTATCCCGAGGAGACTTTTCCTGGATGTTGGACCTGGCTCCCCAAGAAGAAGAGGATAGCGAGGAGGAGGCTGAGGGTAATAGAGAGGGTGAACGAGATGTAGAACAGGCTGGGGTTGATCCTCCAGCCGAATGACTTGTATTTTTTTATTTTGAAATGAAATGAAGTTCTTTCTTTTGTTCAATGACTGGATGAGATTGGAAAGTATCTAACTTGTATAAGCGCCTGACTGTCTGAACTAATTAGAACATCAAACTTAAAAGTGATTATTAATCTAAGAATAAGAGGTCGGAAAACATTATGAGCATGAGATCGGCTTTGAACAAACACCGCACGGGACTTAAGATTATTAAAATTGGAAACCTGATTTGAACACTTTGGATCGGAAGCATCATTAAACCGGATTAAACCCTTAACTTGATTATCCATAAAATTTTAAAAGGGAGATCGGAAATGTGACTAATTGGCCAAGAGGCTTAATAATTGGTTCAAGAGATCGATAAGGATTTGAGTGATACGGAAACTTGGTATTGGTTCAGTTTTTTTTTTGGAGAGAGATCGAGAATGTGATCTTCTGGTAAGGAGACTCGGTGTTGGTTTAGATCCCTGTGAAGAGAGATCGGAAACGAATGGAGACTTGGTGACGGGGATCGATTTCAAAGTTTATTGATTTCAGGGATCGAACAAAATATGGTGTCGACAGCTGCCCTCTTTACATAATTGATATTGAAGGAAGAAAAATTCCCGTGTAGGAATTATGTAAAGATTTAGACACATATTTTGGACGATTTAAAATTTTAAAACTCAAATTTAAAGTTAGGACACTAAAAGCCACTCAGGTCGGCGACCCAGAGGTTAATAATAGGAATTTAAATGCTGAAAAATTAAAATCAACTTAGATCAAGGAACCAGAGGTTGATAACAGAAATTTATGTGCTGGAAGATTAAAATCAACTTAGATCAAGGAACCAGAGGTTGATAACAAAAATTTAAATGCTTGAAAAATTAAAATCAACTTAGATCAAGGAACCAGAGGTTGATAACAGAAATTTAAATGCTGGAAAATTAAAATCAACTTAGATCAAGGAACCAGAGGTTGATAACAGAAATTTAAATGCTGAAAAATTAAAATCAGCTTAGATCAAGGAACCAGAGGTTGATAACAGAAATTTAAATGCTGGAAAATTAAAATCAATTTAGATCAAGGAACCAGAGGTTGATAACAGAAATTTAAATGCTGAAAAATTAAAATCAACTTAGATCAAGGAACCAGAGGTTGATAACAGAAATTTAAATGCTGAAAAATTAAAATCAACTTAGATCAAGGAACCAGAGGTTGATAACAGAAATTTAAATGCTGGAAAATTAAAATCAACTTAGATCAAGGTAAAATCAACTTAGATCAAGGACCTAGAGGTTGATAACAGGAATTTAAATGCTGAAAAATTAAAATCAACTTAGATCAAGGAACCAGAGGTTGATAACAGAAATTTAAATGCTTGAAAAATTAAAATCAACTTATATCAAGGAACCAGAGGTTGATAACAGAAATTTCAATGCTGGAAAATTAAAATCAACTTAGATCAAGGATCCAGAGGTTGATAACGGAAATTTAAATGCTGGAAAATTAAAATCAACTTAGATCAAGGACCTAGAGGTTGATAACAGAAATTTAAATGCTAGAAAATTAAAATCTTACAAAGCAAGTTTAACCTGACACAAGAAGTTCTTCTGCGACGAAGTGTACTTAACAGGATCCCAAAATTCAACGATTAATGGAGGACGAGTTATAAGACTTGACCTAAAACTTACCCGGATGCCCTTTTTTTGTTTTCGACTTTCTTCTTGTTTTGCGGAAAGCGCCCTTATGGGTTTTCACTTTCCCTTCCGCCCATCTAGCTAGAAGTACCCTTCCGGGTTTTCACCGCTAGTTTTTTTTTTTTTTTTCTCTTTCACCCATTCCCTGCAAGTTTGTTAGCAAAGTACGTGAGGTTATCAACATCCAAATCCTAATCTTATAATAAAATTTTAACAAATTAATAGCATAGGGAAAATAGCATTAGAGTATGAGCAAAAAGATAAATGCAAATGTGCGAGGAAAGTAGATCAAAGTGAAAGGATGACTTTATTATGGCCTTATTATGGCTAAGGAATAAAAGGCACAGTTTCAAAGAAAAACAGGATACAAGGATAGATCTCACAAATTTCTTATAGTTAACTTTGAAGTCTCTTAACTGCCATTATTTCAAGTATTCTACTGATGGGGATTCATGCTGCGATGATTTATTTTCCTTACCTGATCCCATATCTTCTTCCTTATTTCTCCATTTTCTGGTTCTAAGGGCGACTTTTTGGGTTTTCACCCTTAGATTTTTTTTTTTACTCGCTCTTTCAGGGTGCCCTTTCGGGTTTTCACCCTTCACTCATTTTACAGAAAGCACCCTTCTGGGTTTTTGCCTCTTCATGCATTTTGCTAGAAGCGCCCTTTAGGGTTTTCACCCCTACCCCCTTTTTTTTTTTTGCTAGGAATAATATCTCCGGATAGTGTCAACATTCACGGGTCTTGGGAATTCTTCACCATCCATACGGGACAAGATTAGGGCCCCACCAAAAAACGCCCTTTTGACCACATAGGGTCCTTCATATGTTGGTGTCCATTTACCCTGGGCATCATTTTGATTCGGAAGCACCTTTTTTAGGACTAGATCCCCGGGTTGAAATTTACATGGGCGAACGCCTTTGTTAAATGCCTGAGCCATTCTTCTCTAGTATAACTGCCCATGACATGCTGTCGCTAGCCTTTTCTCGTCTAGCAAATTTAATTGGTCGAACCTTGACTGGATCCACTCTGACTCATCAATCCCTAATTCCTTCAGAATTCTTTAGGAAGGAATTTCCACTTCAATAGGTAATACAGCTTCCATCCCGTAAACTAGTGAGTATGGGGTTGCCCCAGTTGACGTCCTTATGGAAGTCCGGTATGCGTGAAGGGCGTAGGGAAGCATATCATGCCAATCTCTATAGGTGACTGTCATTTTCTGAATTATTCTCTTGAGATTTTTATTTGCAGCTTCCACTGCTCCATTCATCTGGGGACGGTATGTTGAGGAATTGAGATGTCGGATCTTGTATTGCTCACATAATCTTTGGACCTTCGGACCATTCAAATTCTTGGCGTTGTCAGTGACCATCTCACTAGGTAGGCTGTGTCAGCAGATAATATTATTTTGGAGGAACTTGAAATGTGTTCTGTGTGATGTGGGCATATGATGTCGCTTCGACCCATTTAGAAAAATAGTCAATAGCTGCCAAGATAAATCTATGCCCATTGGATGCCTTAGGGTTGATGGGACCAATCACGTCGATTCCCCAAATTGCGAAAGGCCATGGTGAGACGAGGTTGAACAATTGGTGAGGCGGAACATTTATCGGATCTGCGTAGATTTGACATTTGTGACACTTTCGAAAGTATTCGATGCAATCCTTCTCCATAGTAGTCCAGAAGTATCCTCGTCGCAAGATTTGCTTAGCCATCATATGTCCATTAGCATGGGTAGCACAATTCCCCTCATGAGTTTCGAAAATGATCCTCTTTGCCTCTTTTGCATCCACGCATCTCAATAATTCGCCGTTAGAGCTCCTTTTGTATAGAATTTCTCCACTGGGGAAGTACCCCAAAGCTAATCTCCGGATCATTCTTCTTTCATTTCTACTTGCCCCTGGAGGGAATTTTCTGGTTTTGATGTAGACCTGGATGTCATGATACCAAGGTTTACCATCTGTTTCCTCCTCGATCATGAAGCAGTACGCCGGCTCACTCCTTGCTTTGATCTGCAATTCCTGAGTCGTCTGCCCTTCTTCTATTTGAGCCATAACAGCTAGGGTGGCTAAGGCATCCGCGAATTGATTTTTGTCCCGACTGAGGTGAGTGAAAAAAATTTCTTTGAATTTCTTGATCAATTCCAGTAGGTACTTCTGGTATGGGATTAACTTCGAATCCTTGGTTTGCCATTCTCCCTTGACTTGATAAATGATCAAGGCTGAATCTCCATATACCTCCAACTTCCTGACTTTCATTTCGATGGCGGCCTGTAAACCCATCACACAAGCTTCGTATTCTGCGACATTATTGGTACATTCAAACCTTAACTTTATGGCTATTGGGAAGTGTTCCCATCGGGTGATACCAGTACTGCCCCAATTCCATTACCAGACAAATTAACAGCTTCGTCGAAATACATTTCCCACACATCAGCTGGCTCTTTTTCTTCGCTGTCAACTTCATTATCATGCTCATTAGGGAATTCAAAATCCAAGGCTTTATAATCCTAGATTGGGTTTTCTGCTAAAAGATCAGCGATTACGCTACCCTTTACTGTCTTTCGGGTCATGTAGACAATGTCATATTGAGAGAGTATGACCTGCCATTTGGCTATCCTTCCCAGCACAAATGGGCTTTCAAATACATACTTAATAGGATCCATCCTAGAGATGAGCCATGTCTTATGATTCAACATGTAGTGTTTAAGTCGATTTGCCGCCCAGGCTAATGCGCAACAAGTTTTCTCTAGGAAAGAGTACCTTGACTCACAATCATTGAACTTCTTACTCAAATAGTAGATGGCTCTTTCCTTTCGACCAGTGTCATCATGCTGCTCCAAAACACATCCTATTGAATTCTGTTGGACAGCCATGTATAGAATCAACAGTCTTCCCGCCACTGGAGGAACCAATACTGGTGGGTTTGACAGGTACTCCTTAATTCTCTCGAAAGCCTCTTGGCAAACTGAATCCCATTGAGCAGTGTTGTTCTTTCTGAGTAGTCTAAAGATAGGCTCAGCCTTAGCAGTGAGGTTGGAAATAAATCTCGAAATGCAGTTTCACAGTGAGGTTGGAAATAAATCTCGAAATGCAGTTCAGCTTTCCAAGGAAACTGCGCACCTCCCTTTCTGTCTTTGGGGATGGCATCTCTTGAATAGCTCGAACTTTGTCTGGATCTACTTCTATTCCTTCTCACTCACTATGAATCCCAACAACTTCCCAGATTTAGCTCCGAACACACATTTGGCAGGGTTCAATTTTAGCTGATACTTCCTGAGTCTCTCGAATACTTTTCTTAGCACCTGTACATGGCTTTCTCCTTCCCTGGATTTGATGATCATATCATCCATGTACACCTCCACTTCTTTGTGCATCATATCATGGAATAATGTGACCATAGCACGTTGGTAGGTAGCGCCTGCATTCTTTAAGCCAAATGGCATGACCCGATAACAGAATACCCCCCACTGAGTGACAAAAGCGGTTTTCTCCTTATCCTGTTCATCCATGAGGATTTGATTGTACCCGGACGCTCCATCGATACATGAACATCTGCCCAATCCTGCGGCATTGTCTACTAGCACGTCTATGTGCGGGAGAGGGAAATCATCCTTAAGGCTTGCTTTATTAAGATCCCTATAATCAATGCACACCCTGACTCTTCCGTCTTTCTTCATTACCGGGACAATGTTAGCTATCCATTGAGGATATTTGACTACCTGTAGAAAACCAGCATCATATTGCTTTTTGACTTCATCCCTGACTTTGAGCAGCGTGTCAGGGTTCATTCTTCTCAGCTTCTGCTTTATCGGGATTGTTCCAAGAATTAGGGGAATCTTGTGTGTCACAATCTGGGGGTCTAAGCCGGTCATATCGTCATAGCTCCATGAAAATAAGTCTAGGAATTCTTTGAGCAGACTGACCATATCTTCTAATTCTGCACTCTCCACAACTTTAAGTTCTCTTTTTATTTCTTCTGTGCCAAAATTCACGGTGTGCATTTTGTCTCTATAAGGTACCAGGGAAGGTTCATCTCTTTCATCCCTTTCTTCTACAAGTTCCTCCTTATAATCACTTGAAGTAATGGCAGTTATGGGGATTTCAAAATTAACCAGAGGAATTTCTGAGTCTATTGGATTATTAGATGTTAATTGATGAATGGTCCTGAAGAAATGAAATTGGAATATATTACGAAAATGGCAAAACAAGGAAAAGAGAATTGGATGTAAAAATGCGCTATTAATTCATTAATATTCATATCATAAGAAAAGGGTCCATTTACAGTATTACACTTGACAAAATGATCAAGTGTTATAACCAAAAGTACTTTACTCGAAATTGAGTATAGGAATGTCCTCTGCCGTCCAGTTGTCCAGTTCTTGCCCTTCAGCTATTGGCGAGACTAGAGCTTCATACAAAGAATCGAGATGGATGACATTAATGGATGGTTTATCGGGTGATTCTTCAGTTTTTGCTAGATTTTCAATAACCAACTTGGTGAAGACCTCTGCAATTTTCGAGACTACCTTCATTTTCTTGATCTTCTGATCAAATCTCTGATCCCAAAACATACTTCTCATCCAGAATCGTCCATCCATGAGGGCGTCTTCCTCATAACCCAAACCGCAATGACCAACCTTTTGGATAGCTGGTATAGGTTCGATAATCCCCTGTAATGTAGCGCCTAACCCCTTGCCCATCTCATACCCATTCTTCAGCATCGCCTTTGCTACCATAGCCATAGCCCCTTCATCCCTCAGGATAGTTTCTTGTAACTCTAGAGCTTGAAAAGAGCTTTCCAATGATTCCTCAGTTGCTTCCACATAAGGAAGTGATTGTGGCTTGGTGACCAGCATGGCTTCCTCCCCTTTCGCAGTGATGATTTTACCATCCATAATGTATTTGATCTTCTGGTGTAAAGTCGAAGGAACGGCATTTGCTGAATGGATCCAAGGCCTCCCCAGCAACATAGTGTACGCAGGTTCAATGTTCATCACTTGGAACGTGACGTTGAAGGTGCATGCGCCGATTTGGAGTGGCAAGTCAATGTCTCCCAGTACCTCCCTCCTTGTGCCATCAAAAGCTCTTACCACCATAGTACTTTGACGTATGTTTGACCGGTCGACCGATAGCCTAGCCAAAGTGGCATTAGGCAAGACGTTGAGTGCGGATCCATTGTCAATGAGGACCTTGGCAACTATGCAACCTTTACACTTTACTGTCACATGCAGAGCCTTAGTGTGCTTTAGGCCTGCCGGGTCTATCTCTTCTTCCGAAAAAGTGACAAAGCTGGATGCCTGAATTTGTCCCATTATTTCCTCAAATTGTCCCGGTGTGATGTCGGGGTTTATGAAGGCCTGATCTAGAATTTACTGCAAGGCTTGACAGTGCACCTCTGAGCTTAGAATCAGCGACAATAGTGAAATTCGAGCAGGTGTCTTTCTTAACTGTTTAACAACGTCATACTCACTTTGCTTCATTATTTGAAGCAACAGCTCCTCCTCTTTGTTTGATCCGGCAGGTTCTCCTCTCTCCACTTTCTCAACCTCCTCTTTTGTATTCTCTTGGGGCTCTCCCATTTTTACTTTCCCTCTCTTCTTTTCTTTCTCTTCACCCCCATAACATCTCCCACTTCGGGTTATAAATTCAACCTCTTGCTCAAGTGGGGAGGATTTTGTGGTAGCGGCGGGCTGGGGGTTTGATTGGGGAGTAGCATTACCAGAAGGTCCAGCGTAAGTCATCTTAAAGTGCTCGTGAGGAGCGAAGCATGGTTTAGGAGGTACTGAAGGTGAGGCAAGGCTAGGAGCTGGTGTACTGCTTGATGCTCCTTGGGTTAAGATTTGGAAATCATAGTTCCATGGTACAGCATGAGTGTTTGTAACTGGGAGCTGGGACAAGGTTCGGATGATTGTTACTGGTGGTGATGATGTTGGGATAGAGAAGGTCATTCTGTGATTAGAGGCATTTTGGCTAAATTGGGCTGCATTTACTCCGCCCTCCATTTTCGACCTTGCTTGGCATCTTAAGACCTTGAGGGACAGTAGGTTCTGGACCTCTTGTTTGAACTCCTTACAATTTTGTAGCTCGTGGTCAGCTGCTTCTCCATGATAGGGGCATCCCGCATTATTTTCAGGCTCTGGTGTTTGAGGGTAAAGATAACCTTCCCTCACTGCCATTGTAAAGATTTCCTCAAAGTAAGGAATCAGTTGATCTATCTCCAAAGTTGACCCTTCTCCTTCTGAATCTATCATATTCACGCCACTGCCCGTATCGTGATTGGGCAACGGGTTTGAGGTAACATTGGGAAGGGAGCCATTCCCTTCGATTTTTAACCATCCGTTTCTGATTAGGGCATGTACTCTCCCTCTGAGTTCCCCAAAATTATCAATAGAGTGCCCCTGTGCCCCTCCATGATACTCACACCGGGCACTGGCATCATACCACCTGGGGTATGGCGGCTGAATTGGGTCAAGGGGAATCGACACTATTTGATTTATACTGACGAGGTATCAGTATATTTCGCTAAGTGGTAGGGGAAGAGGTGGATCAGGATTTCTTTGTGGTCTCGGGTTATTTTGAGGTGGTCTGGGTTGAACAGGTTGAGGAGGTGGTTTGGGCTGGTAAGTTGTCGGGGGTGGATATTGTGGGCGTGGGTGAGGATAATTTGGGAAAGGGGGTGGAATGTTTGCAATGGTTTTGCCATGAGGGGGAGGATATGGCCGGTAGTTATTTGGAGGTAATGAAGTTTGGGTGTTCTGTCGGGTGATGGAATGCACATCACCCTTTTTCTTCTTGTCAAAACTGACAGTTTTCTTTACAGGATTCTCAGTCAACTCCTGCAGTCATCCCATCCTTAAGTTAGCTTCTATCCTCTCGCCAGCTTGGATGATGTCCGAGAAACTATTAGAGGTGTTCCCAATCATCAGATTGAAATAAGGTGCCTTCAGCGTCTCAATGAACAGAGAGCATAGTTCATTATCAGTCACCGGAGGATATACTTCTGCGGCTTTCTCTCTCCATCTCTGGGCATATTCATTGAAACTTTTCCTGTCTCTCTGCACCAGGTTTTGGAGGTCTCTCCTTGTGGGGGCAACGTCGCAGTTGAACTTGTATTGTTTCAGGAAAGCATCAGCCAAATCTTTCCAGGAGCGTAATTTTAACACCCTCCCGGTAACCACTCTGTACATCCTACTGTTCCGGTGACCGGTGTCGGTCCGGACAGCTAGAATGTCCGAAAAAATATTCAAACTAAAGTCAGGAACCATAATTAACTCAAATATTAACAAGAAAAATTTAGTAAAAATTTTAGAAAATAAAATACAATCAAGTTAAACGAGCCGGTGCCCTAGCGATGGGTAACCGGAGGGAAGTTGCGGTTCTCGCAACGAGGAGCCCTAGACCCGAGGGAAAAATTATAAAATAATTTTTGGGACTCCAGAGAAGGGTAATTGAGGTTCCCATGGCATTAGAATGCCAAGAAAATACCTAGAAAAATTTTTCAATCGGTACAGACAATTTTGACCCGTTAAGCCAAACGGAGGGCATTTTGGTCATTTCGCCTTCCGAGGTGATTTTTGGCCGACTTGCCCAGTTGAGTAAATAATTAATATAACATAAAATATGAAGAAACATTACTAGAAATGAAATTTGAAATGAGTAGTGAAAGAAAAGAGAAGAAAATCCAAAATAAGGCAATAATGACATCATTTAAAAATTTTGACCAATCACCATTAAGCTCCCATTTGACCAAACTAATAAAAGACATAAAAGGAGACCAAATTAAAAGAAATTTTTGCAGCAGCCACCCTTCCTTCATGCAGCCGAAACCCTATCTCCTAAGCCACCTCCATGAAAGCTTTTCCAAGCTTTAAACTCCCATCATTTCCATCATATTTCCCTACCCTCTAAGTGCAAAAATTAATTGTTTCACCTTGGGAAGAAGATTGATAGTAAGAAGAAGAGAAGAAGGTGAAGAAATTGAGCTTTTGAAAAACTCCTAAGTGAGGTTAGTGCTACAAATTTCATTCTTCTTCTTTTAATTTTAGTTAGAACATTATTTGAGCTAAGAAACTTTAAGGAAATTAAAGTAAATTGCATGTGTTAAGTGCACCTTCAAATTTCAGCAGCCCTATGGGAGATTGAGTTTGACTGTTTAACAAACTTAGAGTGGTTGGAAATCATGGTTAAGGTATTAAAATGCATGAAGATTGAACTAAGTATGTTAGACAAGGTTTATGAGTAAATTTAGTTGAACATTAGGGTTTGGGAAGGTGAAATGGTGACTTAGCCTTGGAAATGGTTAGAGGACTTTTTAATGGTCAATTAGTGACCATTTTAGGTAGGTTGACCCTAATTAGAACTGAAAAATGGGATGGTAAAGTGAAAGTATAAACTGCCCTATGGACAGCAGCATAGGGACTGAAATTTCAGTCCCTTTGCACTGCCATAACTTGGGCTGTGCTTGTCCAATTGATGTTTGGCCAATTGGACATGAAACTAGGCTTATAATGGCACATTTTTGCTGAAGAAACCATGCCCAAAAGACCAAAGCAAAAGGGTCAAAACTCAGCCACAATCCGGAACCCTGAAACTGCCTCTGCAGAATTTGACCAAATGAACAGTAACTGTTCATTTGGCCATAAGTCACTGTAGATTTGGTCAATTGGTCTGAAATTTTTACAGCAACAAGTTAAGACATAGACAAACAACTTTCATGAAGGAACCTACCCCAAATTATGGCCAGAACCCATTCAACCAAGTGACTCAAGTCACTGTTCATGCACTGTAGATATGGTAAATTTCTGCAGACTGCATATCCGGACAGCTTGGGTTTTTGAGCCATATCTGGAGCTACAAAACTCCAAATGGAGTGATTCAAAAAAGGAAATTCAACTAGACAAAATAAGGAACAACTTTCATGTTTTACATTTCTTCAAATTCCAACAGTAACAGTGTCCAATAGAACAGTGAAGTTATGGTACAAAATCTGAAAAATCTGCTCCTTTGGTTTAATGCTTAGAAATGGTAAAAACACTTAATGCCAACAAGTTTTAAACACCAAATGTGGTATGTTGGGAGTGCCAAAGTCAATGTACACCTTTTTATTCTAAAAGTCAACATTTTTGTTGACCAATGATGAATAGTGACACCAAAAAAATTGAAATTCACAAATTGACAAATTTAAGAGTTTCAAATGCCCTAGTATACCTAACAAGATTGGTTTGGATAGTTTGGCATGCCAATAGGGTTCAGTTAGCAGTATTGCACATGGCAAAAATGCCATTTTGTGATTTCATGGCTTTTAGCCATTCTGACTTTGCATTGAGACTTGGCCTTGTGCCTGACATTATTTACATTTGTTAGTCGCTCATTGCACACCGGGAGATGCATATGTGACCGATGGTGTGACGGCCCGAGGTACTAGGTACCCAGTGCCAGTTTACCCGTTATCCAGTCCAGTCGTCTAGTGTAGGTTACTTGGGGCAACCAAATGAATAAAAGTGAACAAAGTTAACGAATTAATGAATATACCAAGATCAAACAAAGAAAGCATACACATTGTATACACATTTATTTTCTTGCTATTTTCTTCTATTATATTATTGCACCACTAAGCATTATTGCTTAGCGCGTTGCTTTTGCCACGCGTAGGTACTGGAGATCCCGATCGTGAGCCCAGTAGACCACAGACTGGGTGAGTCTATCTGACAGTTCTGCTCAGTGTCCGTGTCACCTCACTACCTGCAGTGCATCGGTAGGGCACTAGGTGTCATTTTGTCATTTTGATATTTTGTAGCAGATTTGTATTTTCTCATATGTATTTGAACTCATGTAATATATTTTGATGTTTATGTAAATAATGAAAGTTATGACTATGAATGCAAGATTTGAGCATGTATTTATTGCTTGTATATGAGAAATGGATGTTGAGAAATGAAAAGGTTGTTGAAACCTGAAACTGAAAAATTGTTGATATCTTGATATTGAGTTTTGTGATGATATTGGAGTTGAGAATGAATGAAATTGTATATTGGAAGTGTTTTTAACAGGTTCCGAAGAACGGTTTTCTCCATTTTTAGCCGGTACTCCGCTGGATTTTCTTTAAAATTTTCGGAACCTTAAATGAATGATACTTTTGATAAATGGTTTAAATAAATTGTATTTCATAAATTATATGCAAAAGCATTGTCTAAATTAATTGAGGAATATTAGAGTGTGCCGGTACACCAGGTGGCATTACTTACTCGGGTATACTGTACACGGGTAAGGGGTGTCACATTTAGTGGTATCAGAGCACGGTTTAGGCGTTTCTGGGCCTAGATTGAGTCCATACCATGCATTGCATTTGTAAGAGTCGAGGTGACACTAACGCAGATCTGTTTATCTTTCTTATTTTGAATAGGATTGAAGGAACGGAAGCGTGAAAAACACAAGATTATACCATTGAATTCAAAAATTTTCACCTAGGGTCACATGCACCATGCAAGATTTATTTTTATCTATTTGATTTCAATGATAAACAAC
Source organism: Hevea brasiliensis (assembly GCF_030052815.1). Lineage (NCBI taxonomy): Eukaryota > Viridiplantae > Streptophyta > Magnoliopsida > Malpighiales > Euphorbiaceae > Hevea > Hevea brasiliensis. The sequence goes on from NC_079501.1 coordinate 44,374,949, forward strand.
ATATTAAAACTCTTTTAATATGTTTTTGGATCTGTATTTGCCATTTAAGATTTTAAAATTAATCAGATTAATTTTAGAACCCTAGATTAAATCAAGAACGATTACACTAACCTCTTGATGTCCTGCATATGTCTGCGCCTTTGAGATTCGTCTTCAGGACACCAAATGTTGTCCCTCTAGCTTGTCCACACCAAGAACACCTATGGCAGCCCTTGAACAGCTTCTAAAGCCTTTTCTATTAATTAGAAATTCAAGTTCTGCCTTTTAAGAGATTAGAGATGCAAACAGGACACTAGAAACAATTTCTAGTGTTCTTAATTCAAGAGATTGATGGCTAATCTCTTTGAATTGATGAGAGATGAAGAGAAATAGCTGGAGAGGCTCAAAGTGGCGTGACATATGAGAGGAGAGGCTGCTAGTTGTGTTTTCTTTTCATAACCACACTTAAATAGCTAGGTTAACACATTAAACCCTAGCCACATGTCACCTTTTGATTAGCTCTAGGTTTAAGTGACCCAATCACATTGTGCCAAGTGTCAAACCTATATTTAATCTTGATTTTAATCATCTTACATGATTAAAAATATTTGGCAAGCTTATGTGTTATGCCATGTGTCACCATCTCATGGTGCCACGTGTCACAATCGTGAAATGACCAAAATGCCCTGTGTCTTAATTTTGAGTTCTTAACCCAAAATAATTATTTTCTTCTTCTAATTAATTTATATCAAATATAAATTAATTAATTAATCTCTATTAATTAATTTCTCATCAATTAAATTCATATTTAAACACTTTAAATATAAATTTAATTTATACTACACATCCAATAATCTAGATTTGGTTTCAAGTCATGCTAGGGACTTTGCAATTTTATTGCAAACCAAATCTATTTAATTAATCAATTAAACTCTTTAATTAATTAATTAAATCATATTTAAATAGGTGATAACTTGTGTATGTGTGTGACTTACTAGGCTCATCACTAATTGGCAATGAGACATGATATCAACTCTTAATATCATCAGAACTCTTTCTTACCATAAATGATTTCTCTAAATCATTTTATGAACCTCATAGACCATGGTTAACACCTAGCATAGCATGCCATGGCCACCCAATTAGTAATAAGATTTACCTTAAATGAACCTATAATCATATGTTACCATGCACTAGAATCTCTACATACAAAATCCCAACTCAAGCCGAGTCATGGTTTATGTCAAACTCCATTTGCTATGAATATTATGTTTTTTTAATTCCAGTTCTTGATTAAAAGATTTTTCTCATCGAAACTCTTTTACGAATAAATCTATCTGTCTGCCAGGAACTTGAAACATCAAGAACAATTAAATGAACATAGGATTTTATCTCTATTTACTTAGAGGAACAGATTCCTTCTTGATCAATACCTACCTCCATATATAACTAGCAGGAGCCAACACATGCCCATATACCCATACATAGTACAAGTATGAAAGCAGTATCAAACTCAAACTACCTATATACAAGATAACTGTGCTATCTCAGACTAAAGATCATATGCACTGATATGATTTATGACAAAACATTGACAAGAGTAAACTCCATGTGCTTGTCATAAGTGTCACTGGTTCGGCCTACTTATCATTTATAAGTGCCTATCATGTTTGTTATATGGCATGAGACTCACCATTCCATCTTATTTATATCTCATATAAATAACTTGGGAACAAACATGAATACAATCTTTCTGGATAAGTCATGTCCTTATTATGAAGTATCCTCGATTGTGAACCTATTTATGATACTTTGTGCTAGAAATATTGTCACTCATATTCTTAACAACTTAAGAATAATATTTCTAACAAAATATCAATGGACCTTTTCTATTACACATAAATATATTATGTAAACGGAAAAGTGGAAATGCCTTTTATTAATAAAATTATGTACAAGATACATACTAAATGATATGCTCTAGGGCATACTACTAACAATCTCCCACTAGCACTAGAGCCATTCATTACAATATTTTAGACCCATCTTCTCAAGATGTCAGTCTAACTGAGATTATGACAAAGGCTTAGTGAATGGATCAGCTAGTTTTTTTTTTTTTTTTTAGCTGATGTTATATTTTCTGCATGGCTATATCGCCTTGCCCAACTATATCCCTGATAATATGGTAGTGCCTTTCTATGTGTTTGGATTTTGGTGAGACCTTTGTTCCTTAGCCTGTATGACTGCTCCATTATTGTCACAGTGTAGTGGAACTGACTCAATGGAAGGAACTCTTGTAAGTTACATCACGAACTTCTTTATCCAAGCAGTTTTTTTGCAAAGATTCGATGCAAAGCAATATACTCGACCTCGATGAGTGGAATCTGCGATCGTGCTCTGTTTGGAACTCTTCCAACCGATCGCACCTCCATTACAAATGAACACATATCGAGGTAGACTTTCTATCATCGATATCCGATTGGAAATCGAATCGATAACCATCCAATTGCAAGTCTCCACCTCCATAAATCAAGAATAAATCCTTAGTTCTTCTTAAGTACTTAAGAATATTCTTGTGACTATCCATGTTCCAAACTGGATTGGATTGATACCGCTAGTCAAACTAACAAAGATATGCGATATCAGGCCTAGTACACAACATTGCATACATTAAACTTCCAATACCAAGCATATGGAATCTGGCCATCTTATCTCTTTCTTGGATGTCTTTGGAGACATCTCTTTAGAAAGATGGATACCATGTCTCACTTGGTAACAATCCTCTCTTGGAATCAAGCATGTTAAACCTCTTTAACACCTTTTCCAAGTATAGACTTTGTGATAAACCAATTATCCTTTTCGCTCTATCTCTATAGATGCGAATCCCAAGAATATAGGTTGCCTCCCTAAGTCTTTCATGGAGAATGTATTTGACAACCATACCTTTATAGTCGTCAACATACCGTATCATTACCCATCAACAGTATGTCATCCACATATAAGACAAGGAAAGTGATAGCATTGTCTGTCACTAACCTTCTTATATACACATGGCTCATCCTCATTTTTGATAAAACCAAAAGATTTAATGGCTTCATCAAAACGGATGTTCCAACTCCTCAAGCTTGTTTCAACCCATAAATGGATCGCTTTAGCTTGCATACCTTGGAACCATCTTGGGATTCAAATCCCTTAGGTTGTTCCATGAAAATGTTTTCTTCAATGTATCCATTGAGAAAAGTTTTGACATCCATCTGCCAAATCTCATAATCATAGTACGCAGCTATTGCTAATAAAATCCTAATTGATTTAAGCATGGCAACAGGCGAGAAAATCTCCTCATAGTCTATTCCTTGCCTTTGGCGAAACCCTTTCGCTACTAACCTTGCTTTATAGGTCTCTACCTTTCCATCAGAACCAATTTTCTTCTTGAAAACCCATTTGTTCCCTATAGGTACAATACCTTCAGGTGGGTCAACAAGATCCCAAACTTGATTCTTATATATGGAATCAACCTCGATTTCATAGCATCAATCCATTTTGAAGAGTCTATATCTGATATAGCTTCTTCATAGGTAAGTGGATCATCTCCATGATCTACTTCTTCATGAGTAGACAACTCTTGTTCTTCTTCATGAAGAAAACCATATCTCACTGGTGAGTGAGATACCCTGGTTGTTCTACGAGGAACAGCTGTAGATGTTTCATCAATGGATATAGGTTGACTAGATGGATCTATATCCATCTGATCTGTTGGTTGGTCAGAATTCTCCAATTCTAACTCTATTTGCCTTCCTTTGCCTCCTTCTTGAACAAACTGTTGTTCAAGAAATGTGGCATCTCTACTTATCACAACCTTTTGTGAAGTAGGCAAATAAAAATAATATCCAAAACTATCTTTTGGATATCCAACAAATCGACCTTTTTCTGATCTGGTCTCCAATTTATCAGTGTTGACTTTTTGATATAAGTGGACAACCCCAAATCTTAACATGCTTAAGACTTGGTTTTCTTCCATGCCATATCTCATAAGGTGTGGAAGAAACGATTTTGATGGAATCCTATTCGAATATATAAAGTGATTCTAATGCAAATCCCCAAAAGGAGATTGGCATATCAAGATAGCTCATCATACTACGTACCATATCCAATAGGGTACGATTTCTCCTTCGGATACACCATTCGGTTGTGGCGTTCTGGAGGAGTCGGTGAGAAACAATGCCATGCTCTCTCAAGTATTCATCAAATTCAAGACTCAAATATTCACCTCCACAACTGATCGAAGAGCTTTAATATTTTTCTGTTTGATTTACTACTTGATTTAAATTCCTTAAACTTTTCAAAGGATTCATGTTTGTATTTCATCAAATACAAATACCCAAACCTTGATTTATCATCAAGAAAGGTAATAAAATAATGAAAGCCCTCTAGCCATTTCTTTAAATGGACCACATACATCACTATGTATTAGCTCCAAAATATTTTCAGCTCTTAGCCCTTGTCCAACAAAGGGAGATCTAGTCATTTTGCCCTGAAGGCAAGATTCACAAGTTGTAGTATTCTCAGAGCCCAATGAGGATAGAATCCCCATTTTCTCCAATTTTGCAATCCTATCTTAAAAAACATGACCTAAACTTAAGTGACAAGTATATTTTGAACTTGAGTTGGTTTTCACCATGGCATTGCTTTCATTTAGATTGCTACACTCGCGGTGGAAACACTTTCTTCGGCAATGGAAACACTTTCTGTTGGCGGTGGAAACACTTTCCTTTGCCTCCATCGACTTTAGTCTTACTTTTCTGTTTAGCTATTTTCTTGAAGGACCAGAACTGAGGTTTCTTTTTCTTATTGCCTTTCTTCTTGTTGGACTTTCCAGCAGAAGAAGATGCAACCAAAGCTACCTCTTTTTCTTTATTGCCTGGCATATTCTTTTGGGCAATAACCAGCATGTTGAGTAATTCAGCTAAGGTGCATTCCTGTTTAGTCATATGGAAATTTGTCACAAAATTCCCAAAAGACTCAGGAAGGGACTGAAGGATCAAATCCGTTTGTAGTTGGAAATCCATGTTTGAGTCAAGATGTTCCCAACTGCTCAATCAGCCGAATCATCTTGTGGACATGATCCCCAACATTCTGTCCCTCAGACATCCTCATACGGAATAAGCTTTAGATATCTCCTACCTAGCATTCTGCTGTGCTCACCATACAACTCTTGTAGGTGAAGGAGGATCTCACTAGCACTCTGCATGTTCTCATGTTGCTTCTGTAACTCATTACTCATGGAAGCAAGCATGTAACACTTAGCTCTCATATCATGCTCCTTCCACTTGTCCAAAGTATCATGTTCCTCTTGTGTGGCCTCCGGAGGTAAGGGACCAGAACATTTGAATATAGAACATATCCTATATGTTCAAGGTTCAGACAAGTTTCAAATTTCTTAGCCAATCGCATGATTAGGTCTGTCAACTGTTGTGATCAAGTATGCTTGCAAGGATATTGGATGGTGGTGGTTGTTTTGTGCTCATTTTTATCGTAAAATTAACTGCAGAAAATAACCAAATTAATTAGTAAATGTATCATGTAATTAACCAAAATGATTATGGTCTTTTAATCAAATTGGTCCTCCCACTAACTTAGCGAATCCTACACTTCCAAAGTAGAAAACGAAAATCCTAGTTGGATGGATTTCTAGTGGGTGATTGAATTCTTATAATTCTATTGATCATCCTCAGGTACATCCATTATTGGAATTACAATAAACTATAAGTGAGCAACTCCTTGCCCATCACATCTCATGTGAGGTTCAATCCTTTTACTAGCCCCTAATGCTCAAAATCTCAGGTACATCCAATATTGACTTATCTTGCATTAGTTAAGTTGATCCCATTGAGCCAGTAATTATGCAAATAATTTTAATGTCCTCAGGTACATCCAATATTGGCCACCAAACCATTTACATATTTACAACATCTCATGCTTAACAATTATTCTTAAGAAAATCTCTTAAATTAATTGCATCTCATGCAACTATTTAAAATTTCTTAAAATAATTGCCCCAATGGAGGGCTTATGTTATAATTACTTTAATTATAGCATTTCCAACTTAATCATTTGTTTGGAAGATTTTATAGCCAACCTAATTACTATTAAGGTCTCACTTTGCACATTATCCATTTAGCATGCATATATCATATAATTGCATACATTCCCATACATCTCATGCATTCATGGATAAGCAGTAAATATGGTATGATCATGGACTTTCTAAGGGATTCAATTCTGAGCCACCAAGAATTGAATCAGGGCATTCCTAGGTGCATTTCATTCATTCATTTTACAAGAGTTGCTGAAGGAGTACATAATCAACACTTGATATTGAATTCCTCCCCACCAATGCTCTTGACCTCCTTGAACTTCTTGCAATCCAATATTACATAGTAATCCTTGGCATACCAAGGCGAATTTACAAGAACTTAAATAAATGAAATTACAACCCAAAAATATTACAAACTTAATAATACATGCCCAAAATAAATTAAAATAAATTAATTAATTTACAATCCCAAAGAAACATAAAAGAAATAAATCCAATCACATTGGTCTTTTATAGTCCATGATCATCCATCATGCATATCACTATTTAACAATTAAATAAAACATACATTCTTAAATTAAATTGAATATCTCATATTCAACTTAAAATTCTAGATTTGAATATGATTCAAATAAATTTAAAAATTCAGATTTGAATCTCATTCAAACAAATTTAAAAATTCAGATTTAAATCACATTCAAACAACTTCAAAAATTCAGATTTGAATCACATTCAAACATTTTTTAAAAAATCAGATTTGAATCACATTCAAATATTTTTTAAAAAATCAGATCTGAATTTTATTGAATCAATTTTAAAAAATCAGATTTAAATATGATTCAAACAACTTTAAAAATTCAGATTTGAGTCTCATTCAAACAACTTTTAAAATTCAGATTTGAATCACATTCAAACATTTTTTAAAATTCTGATTTGAATCATAATTTAATTGTGTGATTAAAACAACTAATTAAACACTTTAATTAGTCAAAGAATAGGCCTTAGATCATACAAAAATTGCAGAATTAAAAGCCAAACCTTGAACCACCCAAGGAACCATTGTTGCCGCCACCAATGGTGGCTTCACCATGTGTGACGCCACACCTCATGATCCAACCAGCAATAAATCTCTTGATCTCATGATCAAACACACAATTAAATTATATAATCAACAATCTAAATGGCAAATATAGTGGCTCTGATACCAATTGAAGGAACGGAAGCGTGAAAAACACAAGATTATACCATTGAATTCAAAAATTTTCACCTAGGGTCACATGCACCATGCAAGATTTATTTTTATCTATTTGATTTCAATGATAAACAACATATTAAAACTCTTTTAATATGTTTTTGGATCTGTATTTGCCATTTAAAATTTTAAAATTAATCAGATTAATTTTAGAACCCTAGATTAAATCAAGAACGATTACACTAACCTCTTGATGTGCTGCGTGTCTCTGCGCCATTGAGATTCTTCTTCATGACACCAGAGGTTGTCCCTCTATCTTGTCCACACCAAGAACACCTATGGCAGCCCTTGACCAGCTTCTCAAGCCTTTTCTATTAATGAGAAATTCAAGTTCTGCCTTTTAAGAGATTAGAGATGCAAACAGACACTAGAAACAATTTCTAGTGTTCTTAATTCAAGAGATTGATGGCTAATCTCTTTGAATTGATGAGAGATGAAGAGAAATAGCTGGAGAGGCTCAAAGTGGCGTGACATATGAGAGGAGAGGCTGCTGGTTGTGTTTTCTTTTCATAACCACACTTAAATAGCTAGGTTAACACATTAAACCCTAGCCACATGTCACCTTTTGATTAGCTCTAGGTTTAAGTGACCCAATCACATTGTGCCAAGTGTCAAACCTATATTTAATCTTGATTTTAATCATCTTACATGATTAAAAATATTTGGCAAGCTTATGTGTTATGCCATGTGTCACCATCTCATGGTGCCACGTGTCACAATCGTGAAATGACCAAAATGCCCTCGTGTCTTAATTTTGAGTTCTTAACCCAAAATAATTATTTTCTTCTTCTAATTAATTTATATCAAATATAAATTAATTAATTAATCTCTATTAATTAATTTCTCATCAATTAAATTCATATTTAAACACTTTAAATATAAATTTAATTTATACTACACATCCAATAATCTAGATTTGGTTTCAAGTCATGCTAGGGACTTTGCACTTTTATTGCAAACCAAATCTATTTAATTAATCAATTAAACTCTTTAATTAATTAATTAAATCATATTTAAATAGGTGATAACTTGTGTATGTGTGTGACTTACTAGGCTCATCACTAATTGGCAATGAGACATGATATCAACTCTTAATATCATCAGAACTCTTTCTTACCATAAATGATTTCTCTAAATCATTTTATGAACCTCATAGACCATGGTTAACACCTAGCATAGCATGCCATGGCCACCCAATTAGTAATAAGATTTACCTTAAATGAACCTATAATCATATGTTACCATGCACTAGAATCTCTCTGTTACAAAATCCCAACTCAAGCTGGAGTCATGGTGTATGTCAAACTCCATTTGCTATGAATATTATGTTCTCTTTTAATTCCAGTTCTTGATTAAAAGATTTTTGTCATCGAAACTCTTTTGAATAAATCTATCTGTCTGGCCAGAACTTGAAACATCAAGAACAATTAAATGAACATAGGATTTTATCTCTATTTACTTAGAGGAACAGATTCCTTCTTGATCAACACCTACCTCCATATATAACTAGCAGAGCCAACACATGCCCATATACCCATACATAGTACAAGTATGAAAGCAAGATCAAACTCAAACTACCTATATACAAGATAACTGTGCTATCTCAGTGTCTAAAGATTATATGCATCGATATGATTTATGACAAAACATTGACAAGAGTAAACTCCATGTGCTTGTCATAAGTGTCACTGGTTCGGCCTACTTATCATTTATAAGTGCCTATCATGTTTGTTATATGGCATGAGACTCACCATTCCATCTTATTTATATCTCATATAAATAACTTGGGAACAAACATGAATACAATCTTTCTGGATAAGTCATGTCCTTATTATGAAGTATCCTCGATTGTGAACCTATTTATGATACTTTGTGCTAGAAATATTGTCACTCATATTCTTAACAACTTAAGAATAATATTTCTAACAAAATATCAATGGACCTTTTCTATTACACATAAATATATTATGTAAACGGAAAAGTGGAAATGCCTTTTATTAATAAAATTATGTACAAGATACATACTAAATGATATGCTCTAGGGCATACTACTAACAAGGATATGGATCCTTCCTCTCAGAGAGCCGTTGAGGAGGAAGTTGAGAGTCATGCTCCAGCTGCAGCAGCTGAGACTGGGGGCATGAGAGAATCTGCTCCACCAGCTCAGGCAGAGCCTACTCAGCCTCCACAGGCCATGTTCCAACAAATGGCCGACTTCTTTAGACAGATGGCTGGGGTAATGCCAGCACCACCACCACCACCACCAGCTCCACAGCAGAAATCACACTTGGAGAGGCTAAGAAAATTTGGGGCAGTGGATTTTTATGGCAAGAGAGAAGATGACTCTGTTGCAGCTGAGAATTGGTTGAACAGAACGGGCAGAGTACTAAAACAACTCCACTGCACTCCAGAGCAAAACCTGGAAGCTGCCATCTCTTTGTTGCAAGACGATGCCTATGAGTGGTGGGACACCGTGTCTAGTGAAGTGCAGCCAGAAGCTGTAACTTGGGACTTCCTTCTTTCAGAATTTAAGAAGAAATATGTGGGTACTGTATATCTGGAAGAGAGAAGAAGAGAGTTTATTAACCTGAGGCAGAGATAGCTGTCAGTGGCTGAATATGAGAAAGAATTTGTCCGATTGAGCCGTTATGGAAGGGAGATAGTCCCAAATGAAGCTGAAAGATGCAAGAGATTTGAAGAGGGACTAAATGACAACATCAAGATCCAGCTCACTGCCTTGGGAATCACAGAATTTACCAAGTTAGTGGAAGCTGCCATAAAGGTTGAAAAAGTGAGAATTAGTGAGTGGACTAGAAGAGAGAGACAGCAGAAGAGGGGACCGGGTCAGTCGAGTTCAGCTCCTGCATCAGGGAAGAAGTTCAAGGGTCCTCCTGCACAAAGTTCAGCTCAGCCACAGGGCCAAGGTCAGTCTCAGGGGCCCAGGCCACAGGTCACCCCTAGGAGAGGTCAATCCACACCATCAGTGGGCAGCTCTCCAGGGATGGGGTTCAGGGGACCAGCCCCAACATCTTCTGCATGTCCACACTGTCAAAGATGGCATAAGGGGGAGTGTTGGAGAGTGACTGGTGCCTGCTTGAGGTGTGGGTCAACAGAGCATCAGTTGAGAAACTGTCCACGCAGAACTACTACAGTTACTCCAACACAAGCGCATGCACTGCTCCCGCACTACGAGAGGTAGAAAATCTGCAAGTCCGAGGTCAGAGGACCATCACAGAGGCTCAGATTCGAGCCACAGAGAGGCCGACAGCAGACCACCTGCAAGAGCTTATGCTATTAGAGCTCAGGAGGAGCAAGATGCCCCGGATGTCATCAGGGGTACGTTCTCCCTCTACACTACACCTGTGCATGCATTGGTGGATCCAGGATCCACTCACTCATACATCTGCATCAATCTACCCGTAGAAAGGGGGATACTGGTAGGGGAGAATGACCAAGACATTCTGGTCACTAATCCATTGAGCCACAGTGTGGTAGTGAACAAAGTATACAAGGGTTGCCCGTTGAGGATTCAGGGGTATGAATTCTTGGCAGACCTGATTGAGTTGCCTTTCCATGAGTTTGACGTGATTTTGGGAATGGACTGGTTGTCACGTCATCAGGCAATAGTTGATTGCAAATTGAAGAGAATTTCTCTAAAAACTTCAGAGGGTAATGAGATCACAGTTGTGGGGGAAAGGACAGATTTCTTTTCCAATGTCATCTCAGCCACTGTTGCAAGAAGAATGATGAGAAAAGGCTGTGAAGCCTACCTAGCACATGTGGTAGATACTAGGCAGGCTAAGCTAAACCTGAGTGACATACCCAAAGTAAGAGACTTCCCAGAGGTATTTCCTGAAGAATTGCCTGGTTTGCCACCAGAAAGGGAAGTTGAATTTGCTATTGAGACACTGCCGGGTACATCACCCATTTCCATTGCTCCTTATAGGATGGCACCCACTGAATTGAAGGAGTTGAAAACTCAGTTGCAAGAGTTGCTTGATATGGGTTTAATACGCCTGTGTGTGTCACCATGGGGAGCTCAAAGGTCTTTGTTCGTGAAAAAGAAGGATGGGACTTTGAGACTTTGTATTGATTACCGGCAGTTGAATAAAGTGACTGTGAAGAACAAATATCCGTTGCCTAGAATTGATGATCTGTTTGATCAGTTGAAGGGAGCAGGAGTATTTTCTAAGATTGATCTCAGATCAGGGTATCATCAGCTGAGGGTGAAGGATGTAGATGTGCCCAAGATCGCATTCAGGACCCGGTATGGGCATTATGAGTTTCTGGTGATGCCCTTTGGCTTAACAAATGCACCAGCGGCATTCATGGACCTTATGAACCGTATCTTCCATCCATACCTAGATCGGTTCGTAGTGGTCTTTATTGATGACATTTTGGTGTATTCCAAGACCAGGGAAGAACATGATGAGCATTTGAGGATTGTTCTGCAAACCCTGAAAGAAAAGAAGCTGTATGCTAAGTTGTCCAAGTGTGACTTTTGGTTGAATGAGATTGCATTCCTTGGACACATAGTGTCAGCTGATGGGATTAGGGTGGATCCCAAGAAAATAGAAGCAGTGACGGAATGGAAGCCTCCCAGAAACACAACTGAGGTCAGAAGCTTCTTGGGGCTAGCTGGGTATTACAGGAGATTTGTGAAGGGATTTTCCCTAATAGCTGCTCCAATGACCAAGTTGTTACACAAGAATGTCGACGGATGGAATGATAAATGTCGGACAGCTTTGAGAAGTTGAAGGCTATGTTGACAGAGGCACCGGTGTTAACACAGGTGTCGTGAAGGACTTTGTGGTCTACAGTGATGCCTCTCATAATGGGTTAGGGTGTGTGTTGATGCAAGAGGGGAAAGTGATCGCCTATGCTTCCAAACAGCTAAGGCCACATGAGCAGAAATACCCTACCCATGATCTAGAGCTTGCAGCAATTATCTTCGCACTGAAGATATGGAGGCATTACTTGTATGGTGAAAAGTGCTACATATATACGGACCACAAAAGCCTGAAATATTTGCCAACCCAGAAGGAGCTCAACCTTAGACAGAGGCGATGGATTGAGTTCCTGAAGGATTATGATTGTGTGATTGACTACCATCCTGGGAAGGCAAATGTAGTTGCTGATGCTTTGAGCAGAAAGTCCATCACAGCTTTGAGATCATTGAATGCCCGTCTATCCTTGGTTCGAGATGGAGCTATTTTGGCAGAGTTGCAAGTCAGGCCAAACTCACACAGCAGATTTTAGATGGGCAAAAGGCAGATGAAAAGTTAATGGCTATTATGAGCAAGATCCCAGAGGGAAAAGCAGTTGACTATGGGGTGAAAGCAGATGGGTGTCTGTACAACAAAGGAAGACTGTGTGTACCAGATGATGGGGAATTGAAAGCCAGTATTCTAAAAGAGGCACACACCAGTGTATATGCTATGCACCCAGGAAGTACAAAGATGTATCATGATCCAAGCTTCGTGATTGGTGGCCTGGTATGAAGAAGGACATAGCTGACTATGTGACTAAATGCTTGACATGTCAGCAAGTCAAGGCAGAACATCAAGTTCCATCAGGTTTGCTACAGCCTATACGCATACCTGAATGGAAATGGGATCGGGTCACCATGGATTTTGTAAGTGGTCTACCTCTCACCCAGAAGAAACATGATGCAGCATGGGTGATAGTTGATAGATTGACAAAGTCAGCACACTTTCTCGCCGATTAGGACCGACTACTCACTAGAGAGGTTAGCGTAATTGTATATCAATGAGATAGTTAGATTGCATGGAATTCCACTTTCCATCATATCTGATCAAGACCCAAGGTTTACATCGAGATTTTGGAAAAAGTTGCATGAATCCTTGGGTACACAACTCCATTTCAGCACAGCTTTCCATCCTCAGACGGATGGGCAATCAGAAAGAGTAATCCAGGTCCTTGAGGATATGCTGAGGAGTTGTGTTATTGAGTTTGAGGGAAGTTGGGATAGATACCTCCCACTGGCAGAGTTTGCATACAACAATAGCTACCAAGCTAGCATTCAAATGGCCCCGTATGAAGCACTGTATGGGAGAAAATGTAGAACTCAGCAGTCTTTGGACTGAATTGGGCGAAGACAAACTGGTAGGGCCAGACCTGGTGAAACAGGCAGAGGAGAAGGTGAAATCAATCAAAGCCAACTTGAAGGTTGCCTGCATGCATGTAAATCTTATGCCGACCTGAAGAGAAAAGAAATAGAATATGTGGTTGGCGACAAAGTGTTCCTCAAGGTGTCACCGTGGAAGAAAGTGTTGAGGTTTGGAAGAAAAGGTAAGTTGAGCCCTAGGTTTATTGGCCCATATGAAGTTATTGAACGTGTGGGACCAGTAGCCTACAGGCTAGCTTTACCACCAGAGCTGGACAAGATCCATAATGTGTTCCACGTGTCCATGCTCAGAAGATACCGCTCAGATCCTTCACATGTCATCTCCAGGGAAGAAATTGAAATACAACCGGATTTGACATATGAAGAAGAACCTCTACGAATCCTGGCTCGGGAAGTAAAAGAGTTGAGGAACAAGCAAATTCCATTGGTGAAAGTGCTTTGGAGGCACCACAACACCGAGGAGGCAACTTGGGAAAGTGAAGAGACGATGAGGCAACAGTTCCCTCAACTGTTTGCATCAGTAAATTTCGAGGACGAAATTTAAATTAGAGGAAGAGTTGTAACACCCTCCGGTAACCACTCAGACATCCTACTGCTCGGTGACGGTGTCGGTCCCATTACCTAGAATATCCGAAAAATATTCAAACTAAAGTCAGAACCATAATTATCTCAAATTTTAACAATTAATATTTAGTAAAAATTTTAGAAATAAAATACAATCAAGTTAAATGAGCGGTGCCTAGCGATGGGTAGCGGAGGGAAGGTGCGGTTCTCGCAACGAGGAGCCCTAGACCCGGGGGAAAAATTATAAAATAATTTTTGGGACTCCAGCGAAGGGTAATTGAGGTTCCCATGGCATTAGAATGCCAAGAAAATACCTAGAAAAATTTTTCAATCTGACATGCATAATTTTGACCTGTTAAGCCAAATGGAGGGCATTTTGGTCATTTCGCCTTTCGAGGTGATTTTTGGCCGACTTGCCCAGTTGAGTAAATAATTAATATAACATAAAATATGAAGAAACATTACTAGAAATGAAATTTGAAATGAGTAGTGAAAGAAAAGAGAAGAAAATCCAAAATAAGGCAATAATGACATCATTTAAAAATTTTGACCAATCACCATTAAGCTCCCATTTGACCAAACTAATAAAAGACATAAAAGGAGACCAAATTAAAGAAATTTTTGCAGCAGCCACCCTTCCTTCATGCAGCCGAAACCCTATCTCCTAAGCCACCTCCATGAAAGCTTTTCCAAGCTTTAAACTCCCATCATTTCCATCATATTTCCCTACCCTCTAAGTGCAAAAATTAATTGTTTCACCTTGAGAAGAAGATTGATAGTAAGAAGAAGAGAAGAAGGTGAAGAAATTGAGCTTTTGAAAAACTCCTAAGTGAGGTTAGTGCTACAAATTTCATTCTTCTTCTTTTAATTTTAGTTAGAACATTATTTGAGCTAAGAAACTTTAAGGAAATTAAAGTAAATTGCATGTGTTAAGTGCACCTTCAAATTTCAGCAGCCCTATGGGAGATTGAGTTTGCCTGTTTAACAAACTTAGAGTGGTTGGAAATCATGGTTAAGGTATTAAAATGCATGAAGATTGGACTAAGTATGTTAGACAAGGTTTATGAGTAAATTTAGTTGAACATTAGGGTTTGGGAAGGTGAAATGGTGACTTAGCTTTGGAAATGGTTAGAGGACTTTTTAATGGTCAATTAGTGACCATTTTAGGTAGGTTGACCCTAATTAGAACTGAAAAATGGGATGGTAAAGTGAAAGTATAAACTGCCCTATGGACAGCAGCATAGGGACTGAAATTTCAGTCCCTTTGCACTGCCATAACTTGGGCTGTGCTTGTCCAATTGATGTTTGGCCAATTGGACATGAAACTAGGCTTATAATGGCACATTTTTGCTGAAGAAACCATGCCCAAAAGACCAAAGCAAAAGGGTCAAAACTCAGCCACAATCCGGAACCCTGAAACTGCCTCTGCAGAATTTGACCAAATGAACAGTCATGCCCAAAAGACCAAAGCAAAAGGGTCAAAACTCAGCCACAATCCCTCAGAATTTGACCAAATGAACAGTAACTGTTCATTTGGCCATAAGTCACTGTAGATTTGGTCAACTAGTCTGAAATTTTTACAGCAACAAGTTAAGACATAGACAAACAACTTTCATGAAGGAACCTACCCCAAATTATGGCCAGAACCCATTCAACCAAGTGACTCAAGTCACTGTTCATGCACTGTAGATATGGTAAATTTCTGCAGACTGCATATCCGGACAGCTTGGGTTTTTGAGCCATATCTGGAGCTACAAAACTCCAAATGGAGTGATTCAAAAAAGGAAATTCAACTAGACAAAATAAGTAACAACTTTCATGTTTTACATTTCTTCAAATTCCAACAGTAACAGTGTCCAATAGAACAGTGAAGTTATGGTACAAAATCTGAAAAATCTGCTCCTTTGGTTTAATGCTTAGAAATGGTAAAAACACTTAATGCCAACAAGTTTTAAACACCAAATGTGGTATGTTGGGAGTGCCAAAGTCAATGTACACCTTTTTATTCTAAAAGTCAACATTTTTGTTGACCAATGATGAATAGTGACACCAAAAAAAATTGAAATTCACAAATTGACAAATTTAAGAGTTTCAAATGCCCTAGTATACCTAACAAGATTGGTTTGGATAGTTTGGCATGCCAATAGGGTTCAGTTAGCAGTACTGCACATGGCAAAAATGCCATTCTGTGATTTCATGGCTTTTAGCCATTCTGACTTTGCATTGAGACTTGGCCTTGTGCCTGACATTATTTACGACTTGTTAGTCGCTGCTGCACACCGGAGATGCATATGTGACCGATGGTGTGACGCCCGAGGTACTAGGTACCCAAAGTGCGGTTACCCGTTATCGATCCGATCGTCTAGTGTAGGTTACTTGGGGCAACCAAATGAATAAAAGTGAACAAAGTTAACGAATTAATGAATATACCAAGATCAAACAAAGAAAGCATACACATTGTATACACATTTATTTTCTTGCTATTTTCTTCTATTATATTATTGCACCACTAAGCATTATTGCTTAGCGCGTTGCTTTTGCCACGCGTAGGTACTGGAGATCCCGATCGTGAGCCCAGTAGACCACAGACTGGGTGAGTCTATCTGACAGTTCTGCTCAGTGTCCGTGTCACCTCACTACCTGCAGTGCATCGGTAGGGCACTAGGTGTCATTTTGTCATTTTGATATTTTGTAGCAGATTTGTATTTTCTCATATGTATTTGAACTCATGTAATATATTTTGATGTTTATGTAAATAATGAAAGTTATGACTATGAATGCAAGATTTGAGCATGTATTTATTGCTTGTATATGAGAAATGGATGTTGTGAAATGAAAAGGTTATTGAAACCTAAAACTGAAAAATTGTTGATATCTTGATATTGAGTTTTGTGATGATATTGGAGTTGAGAATGAATGAAATTGTATATTGGAAGTGTTTTTAACAGGTTCCGAAGAACGATTTTCTCCATTTTTAGCCGGTACTCCGCCGGATTTTCTTTAAAATTTTCGGAATGATACTTTTGATAAATGGTTTAAATAAATTGTATTTCATAAATTATATGCAAAAGCATTGTCTAAATTAATTGAGGAATATTAGAGTGTGCCGGTACACCAGGTGGCATTACTTACTCGGGTATACTGTACACGGGTAAGGGGTGTCACAGTAATTTGCTCCTGTCTAACTGAATACACCACCTCAAGGCTACCCCGGAGAGACTCTCGTGAAAGAAGTGAACCAAGAGTCTATTGTCTTCCGTCAGGGCAGACATTTTAGCGATATAAGTGGCCAAGTGAATGCGAGGGTTTGAATTCCCGGTGTATTTGTCGAAGTTCGGGACCTTGAACTTAGGCGGCACTGCCACATCAGGCACCAATCTCAGTGACGCCACATCAACTGAACCATACATGTTCAGTCCCTCTATCGCTCTTAATCTCTCTTCTAGAGTGGACAGCTTCTCATTTTCTCTCGTCTTATTTTCCCCTCCTACTGTATGAAATACTCCCCCAGTTGGGAAATGAGGGGCGGAATGAACCAGAGGGATCAGGATTGAAGGGTATGGCTCTGCATTTGGGACAGTCGGGTAAGGGGAGAAAGGTGGATCATTATTTAGGGGAGCCAGATTGACAGTGATTGTCAGGTCCAGGATAGGTGGCTGAAAGGTGAAAGAGGTTGAAACATGATGAGAATCAACTGTTGTAGGAGGTGGGGGAGGTAATGGTAAGTTAGGCTCTAAAGCAGGCTTATTATGGGACATCCCTCTCATTAGTCTCATGACCTCTGAGACCTGGTCTTTCAATTCGGACACTTGTCCTTGTAGGTTCTGGACTTGTTCTTGGTCTTCCATTAGCCTTCTTATTCGTGACCTCGTTAAGTACACTCATCTAGGTTGAACTGCATGTCTGGTCAGGCTTGCTTTGTTTGAAGCAATGTTGATTTTCTTAATTCGGTGATGCCTGCAGGGAAAATTTGTTAGCAGGATGAATTTAGGTAATTTTGAATTGTACTGTTGGCAGGGTAACACCTACACATTTATCAAAGTAGGAAAGTGTGTAGGTCCTCCTAATAGTATGATCCAAGATTACCTTTAAAAATAAGAACATAAGAAAACGCAAACAAAATAGGGTGAGAGCAAGAATGTCCCTTTTGTCCCAAAATAAGGAGAGTCCTGATACCGGATAGGTGCTACCTAATTGGATAGTTCTATCTTATGAGGTAGTTTGCTACGGCTTCCAACTATTGTGATAGTTTAGCTCAAGGTCTAAATTTCTAAAAGCCATAGGTTCCCAAATTGCCCCCACTATAAACACTAGAGCCCCATTCTACCACCATGATACTAACGGGAGAGTTCCACGGGTATCACAGTAAATAGAACGAGTTTCAATCTGAGCAGAAGCCTTCACGGATACTAACGGGGTAAAACCCATGGGTACCGCTACATGACTCCCTCCTATTTTTTTAGAGGATGAGAAAGCCCGGGCATAGGGCTGAAGTGTGTGAGGACTTTGTGTGAGTGTTCAGTGTGTGAAGGGACACCTTTACCTCTTCCCAATACAGGGGAGTTTTTTTCTTTTTTTTTTTAGATGAAGAGTGTTGTAGGAGATAAGACAATCAAGACAAGCAAAACTGTTAGCAAAAATAACAATAATTAACATATGGAATTTTGTAAATCAAGCCCACCTAACTTACGATTTGATCATAAAATTAAATCTGCCTTTGGACCTCTGAACTGGGGTTAAGGTGGAAAGATTTTAATTCCCCAGTGGGGTCGCCAAGCTGTCGCAAGGTATTTTGCGATCGTCTGGACGAACACTCACTGAAGTGGAAAAGAGTGAGGAGTCGCCACTTTAATTTTGAGGGAAATTAAAGAAAACCATTTGTGAAAATAAATTAAAATGAAACCACTTCAAAAATAGAGATTCTAGGTTCGGGGTCCGTAAACGGGTGGGGAAGGTGTTAGGCACCCCACCTCGTCCCTTAATGAGGGTGAGCAGATTTAACCTTACGCTCTTTATTAAAATCGATAGTTAGGGGGGGTTAGGATGAAGATGTTAATCCCTTTGATAAAAGGGAATATTTGATTTTTCACTAATTCAGGTTACCCAGATACATAAATAAATGAGACAACCCTTAGTGAGTTGGTGTTGCGTATCAGTTTTATTTAGGGGGTTACTTTGCGTATTGTGCTGTCTTAGTTTGAATTTGAGAAAATCCGGGTAAAAGCTTTTCCGATCTTTGGGGATACTCTATTTAAAGTTTGAATGATGGATCTCGGATAAGAACTCTCCTCCGATCTCCACATATTTATTAAAATTTTGGTTGAGAATCGGATAAAAACTATCCTCCGATCTCTTTAAATGATTATTAAAAGTTTTGATTGAAGATCGGATAAGAACTCTCCTCCGATCTTCTTTTTTAATATTTATTAAAACTTTTAATTGAGAATCAGATAAGAACTCTCCTCCGATCTCTTTAATATTTATTAAAACTTTTAATTGAGAATCGGATAAGAACTCTCCTCTGATCTCTTTAATATTTATTAAAATTTTGGTTGAGAATCGAATAAGAACTCTTCTCCGATCTCTTTTAATATGCAATTTTAGAGTTTTGATAAAGGATCTCGGATAAGAACCCTCCTCCGATCTCCTATTTGGTTTGGATGAGGATCAGGTAAGAACTCTCCCCCGACCTCTTGAACTTTAATTATGTTCGTATCACGCAAGGACCTTAGGCTAAGGGTTCTAGCATCCGAAGACACTGGGAACCAGGATTAAGCTTCTTTTAACTCATCGGTACCTTGTGACTAGATAGGGGAAAGCAGACTTAATTTTTACCAATCTCTTAGGTGGTCGCCTTACCAGTACCTTTCGGCAAGTCATATTTGCTCTATTTCATTTGCTAGTCTGAAATTCGATTTTACTCCGACTCCCCACCTTACCCGGTCACCTTCTTGAGCTAATCTAGTGGCTCATCTTTATAATTTCCTCTGATTTATTATCTGAACTTTTATTTAAAGAAACTCTTGTGTTATGATACAGTTACCAACATTTTATCAAACTACCTATACGCTACCCGTAACCAGAACATCTATATTAAGAGATAATAAAAGACCAAGAACAAATAAATAACATGAACAGATGTATCAAAAGATAAACTCAAGAGAATAACCATATACGTGGGACCTTCTAACATAAGATAAACTTTAACGAAAATTACGAATATAAAAAAAAAAAAGAAAATAAAGACAAACACTGAATAGGGCAACGGTTCAGACACTCACCTGTAGGAAGTTGAACCTATTGAACTAACTATGGAGTCACGAATGTTGCAGAGTTGCGTGCTAATAGTCTGGGGACTAATGCTTGCCTTGAAGTGAAGAATACCAAGTTAGAATGTAATCGAACTGGAATGACAATGAATGAGATTGAGCTCGGAAAATAAAAGTGGATATAAAAGTGATGAAAACAGAACTAGAACTAAAAAAGGATATCGCAAAGCAATGAACAAACTGAAAATCAAGAGTTCCAGTGTCCAACACTCTTTAAAAAAAAAAAAACTTTAGAAAATTGGTTTCTGAAGTTTTTTTCTAGGCTTAAAAAAAATAGCAGAGTAGCAAAACTGAATCAATTTTCAGAGCTTTTCCACTATAATCACCACCCCTTTTTTTTTTGTCCCCTTCTCAACAGTTTTCATGCAGGTATTTATAGGGAATGGGTGCTCCCAATGAAGGGTCAAGATTTTCTTTGAGGGAAATGGAAGGTTAGGATTTTAAAGGACATGATCTGATGCTTGGGAATTAAGGAGAATCAAGATGAACGGCTGAGATCCTTTTCAGAATATTTGTCCTTTCTCCTTTCTAATCCAACGGTTCCAAAACTTTCTTGTCAAGGGAGATCCGAGGGCTGGAAATAAAAGGCGCTGGTCTTGTCGCATTCTCTTTGATCTAAGGGCTCCGGACTCGTTCTTACAAGTTAGATCAACGGTGGAGATCGAGATGTACAGGACTGTCATGACATGTCCTGGCACCTGTCAGTAGTGCGGGCGATTCTGCAGATGAGGCATGCGGTGGAGATTTGATCCCGTTTGCAATACTTTAACTACCTCGACTCTGATTATGACGGCAATTATTGAAAGTTGTCTCATCCTCTTCTTACTTTCCGATCTCTCATCCCTTCCGATCTTTTCATTATGGCCTTTTTCCGATCTCTCATGTCCGGCACCTCTCCCGATCTCTCCCATTTCAGCTCCTTCTCCTCCGTCCGAGTTGATCCGATCAAAGCATTTATTACTTTGATTACAGAGGCACCCGCTTCGATTTCCGCTAGTAATAAATGCTCAAACCCTTCCTATATATATGCCTTCGATCAGAAATTTCTCCCACATTCCATTTCTTCCTATTTCCATCCCTCTCTCCTGCTGTTCTAATTTTCCGGTAACATTATGACCACAACGACTGCTTTTGTTCTTTTTTTTTTTGGCTATTTTCTCTGCTTTCCGACTGAAGATTTACGATCCCGGTGATCAGAAAATCACAATAACCGCCTTTGATGACAATGGGAGAACTGGACTAATTTACCGATCCAGATCGAGAATGTCGGTCGTGTTGATCTTGAGTAGGGCGACTGATCTAATCGGCGAACCGATTTCGGGCGAGAAGACCTCTAATTTCCCTCTTATCATTGGTGACTACCCTTCAAAGTTCATTTGGCTCCTCACCACATCGGGTGTCTCGACTGCGGCTCGATTCTGAGCGATAACATTGACGATGACCTCTCCTATCTTCATGAGAGTCATAGTCACCCCATCTGAGTTGTACATCTATCCGATGTCGATGGCTGGTTTCCCAATCAAACACATCTTTTGATTCAGCCACAAGACTAGGGTTTGACATAGGTCTTTACTAGGTAGGATGTACCACTGATCTCTAGAGATTGCCCAAATTATGTAATCTGACCTTTAATGTAATTCGATCTCTAGAGATCGCCCAAATGATGTGATCTGACCTTTAATGTAATCCGATCTCTTGAGATTGCCCAAATGATGTAATCCGACCTTTAATGTAATCCGATCTCTTGAGATCGCCCAAATGATGTAATCTGACCCTTTGGAAATGAGATCTTATTTTGACAATTATCATTTTATTATTATTGTATTAATTACTTTCTGATCTCTAATGTGCATATCCGATCCAATTCCTAACTGAATATCCCTTAACCGATCTATAATTCTAAACATCTACTTTAATTCGCCGATCTTTAACTAGCCGATCTCCCCTTATTTATTTAATGAGTTTTTGGAATGTTTTTACGACGTGTTAAAAAAGCTGGCGAATTTCGCTGACCGATGCGTCGCTTGGGATACCGTGAGCATTGAATCCTTAGACGGGTATAAATAGGGGAAGGGACAGCCAGTTGCTCCCTTATGTCATTTTCAGCACCTCGCGAGCGATTCCAAAATTCTCTTGTTTCTTCAAGTTGTTCCGACACCGGTCACACTCCGGTAAGGGTTTTGATCTTTTCTTTAGTTAAATTTCTCTCTTTTCTTTGAAAATGAGCGGTGCCGAGGGTCAGAGAGTGACAAGCCCCCCTTCTATTCATGTTTCATGGTCGTCTGATGAAGTAGAGGTGGTCGGACCAAACGGGCGATCTGATCCTCCTACATCCTCCGTTCTAGCCCGTGGTCAAGCGGGACCCTCAAGACAGACGCATCCCTCAGGGAGAGAAAACCTTCCCATGGATGAGCTACCGTCAATCCTTCAAGAAATTGATATGCAAGCGTTTAGCCAAGAATATAACCTTCGGCCCGATTCATACGAACTTATCAGATGCCATGGCGATCTTCGAGCTGATAACTTCTTCGAAGAAAATGATATGATCATGGTATACGAAGAGCAATTAAAAGCCGGGCTGCGGTTTCCTCTTGATGACTTCTTTAAGGAAGTTTTGAAATTCCACCAAGTCTGCATAGCTCAAGTTCACCTGAACTCATGGCAGATCCTGGTAGCCTTCAGAGGTCTCTGCCGAGCTAAGGGACTCAGTCCTACAGCGAAGGTGTTCGCCGAGCTACACAGGCTAACTCGTCGAAAGGACGATGAATACTGGTTCTTTCAGGCGAAACCACATTGTGGGCTTTTTACCGACCTGCCCTCCTCCCTGAAGAATTGGAAGAATCACTTTTTTATTCTGAGGAGCAAGGTTCCGAGCGGTTTTGAGGGTTTCCTGTGTAGCTGGCTGCATTAGGGCCCATTACTTCCAAAGTGCATCACCCTGAATAGGGAAGAGGCCATAATGGTGATGGAGTTGAAAGATCAGGCGGCCACTCAGAAATTCTCCTGTTTAGATGCGGTGATCGCCGAACTGCATCATTGGACAATGCAGCTGATTATCGGCGAAGAATGCGGGCTTAAGCTCTCTGACCTTGGCCTCAGTACTTTCTATATCTCTGATCTTTGGGCCTTAGCGAACTCACTGACTTTTCCTTTGTGCAGGCATGGCCCGAAAGCAGAAGAGAGAGGTCTCCAAAAAAGTGCGAGAGATGAAGCGCGTCGAGGCCTCTCAGACACCAAGGCATGACCCAGAGGAGATGCAGGGAGGCTCGTCCTGACCCTCGGGACCGCCGATCCCTGAAGTAGAAGTGATCCAGTCTCCTCCTCGACATGAAGAGCTGCCACCACCTCCACCAGTTACTTCGAGTGCGGAAGGGGGCCCTTCCCAACCTACCTCGAGGACCCTCTCCCGTGGCGCTCAAGTACTGATCCACTCCCTGGAGAAGAACCGAACTGTTCGAGAGAATCCGGGTTTGGCTAAGGTTTTGGGGGCCTCCATCTGCCTTCGGGAGGATCAAGATAGGCTAACCCCGAACAGTCTCAATGATATCCTAACCCAGACTATGAGCCTGAGTGTGGAGAGTTTGGTGAACCAACATATCGTCCAGGAAAAGGCTCATCATTTAAAGCAGGAGATCCAGAAGGTGGGTCAGGAAGCGGCTTCCGCCCGAGCCCAACTTTCATCTGCTCGAGAGTATATAGCTGAAATTGAGGGGCGGATGAAATTCTATGAGGATAAATTGGCCGAACAGGCCCATGCTCTTGAAGAAGCTCGGACGCTCCGAGCTGCTAATGTCACACGCCTCACTGCAGAACTTAAGGCAAAAGAAGAAGAGGCAGTGACGAGGGAGGCCGGTGCTTATGTGAATGCCCACGGGGACCTTTTACCGAACTCAAGAAGCGTTATCCCGAGGAGGACTTTTCCTGGATGGTGGACCTGGCTCCCCAAGAAGAAGAGGATAGCAAGGAGGAGGCTGAGGGTAATAGAGAGGATGAACGAGATGTAGAACAGGCTGGGGGTGATCCTCCAGCCAAATGACTTGCATTTTTTTATTTTGAAATGAAATGAAGTTCTTTCTTTTATTCAATAACTGGATGAGATCAAAAAGTATCTAACTTGTATAAGCGCCTGACTGTCTAAACCAATTAGAACATCAAACTTAAAAGTGATTAGTAATCTAAGAATAAGAGGTTGGAAAACATTGTGAGCATGAGATCGGCTTTGAACAAACACCGCACGGGACTTAAGATTATTAAAATTGGAAACCTGATTTGAACACTTTGGATCAGAAGGATCATTAAACTGGATTAAAGCCTTAACTTGATTATCCATAAAATTTTAAAAGGGAGATCGGAAATGTGACTAATTGGCCAAGAGGCTTAATAATTGGCTCAAGAGATCGGTAAGGATTTGAGTGATACGGAAACTTGGTATTGGTTCGATTTTTTTGGGAGAGAGATCAAGAATGTGATCGTCTGGTAAGGAGACTCGGTGTCGGTTTAGATCCCTATCAAGAGAGATTAGAAACGAATGGAGACTTGGTGACGGGGATCGATTTCAAAGTTTATTGATTTCAGGGATCGACCAAAATATGGTATCGACAAACAGTAGTCACTAAAATGACCATAACTCACTCAAAACAGGTCCGAATGACTTGAAATTTATACCATGGAAAGCTTAGACATAGAGCTACAATTCTTATGAAGATACCAAAGCCCAAAAATGGCAAGAACCAAGTCATATTACTTGCCCAAGTTAGGGTACCAAAACTGCCAGAACTGAATTTGACCTAAAATTGACCAAATTTTGCACTAAAGATGCAATCTATCCAGCTTTAGTAAATTAACCATATCTTGGTCTATATAATCCAGAATGACCTGAAATTTGTGCCAAAAGTTCAATAAGACATAGAGCTACAATTTTTCTTCTTTGACCAGAAGCTAAAAATAAAGAGAAATAGGACATTAAGCTAGACCAATCTAGCACACTAAGACTGAAAATTTGACATTAACATACAATGAAGCTTTGAAGTAATTTGGCAATAAATGCCAACTTGTGAAAAAGGGTAAATTGCACTATATTGGCAGCATATTGAATTACAAATTATGACATGTTGGTACTAGAATCAACTTATCCATGATATCTAAAAAGGTCAACATTTGCATTGTCTTGTGAATTACATAATAACTAGTAAACTCCAAAAATGAAGAATTAAACAATTAATTTGTAATGTGCCCTAGTTTGCCTAGTTGACTAGTTTGGATAGATTGGCATGCCAATAGGATTCTGACATCTGTTCTATAAATGGCTTTACGCCATACTGTGGTTTACGGCTTATTATGCAGCACTGTGATTTAAATAGCCTGCGGCTATACGGATTATGTTGTACAGATTGTGTTATTATACTTGGCTTATCGCCGGATTGACTATATGGCTTTTTAGCCACACTGTTTGCACACCGGGAGATACTTTGTGACTGATGGTGTAACGGCCCGAGGTACTAGGTACCTAGTGCTAGTATATCTGTTTATCCAGTCTGGTCAGTGTATATGCTACACGGGTAGTTAATTTAAGCATTATTAAATTCAAATAGCTAAATTCAATTTATTGACATGCAGCACCACCAAAATTAGCAAAAATGAAAGGTTAGCAAATAAAAGTAGAATCAGCAACTACAAAGAATATCGATGTCATAAATTCATAAACAATTCATTTATTTTATTTTAGTGTATATTTCTCTATAATTGGCACCACTAAGTAGAATTGCTTAGCGCATTGCTTTTGCTACGCCTAGGTATTGGAGACACAGCTGGGGAGCCCATTAGACCTACGACCGGGTGAGACATCAGATCCACATAGGAGTCCAGAGTCATCTGCACTACACTACATACATGGTAGGACTTAGAATCATGTGTAATGACTATCAGTTGTATTTTGATATTTTGTTATGTAATTTATATATTCTAAAACTTTAAGGTTTGTGATAAATTGTACTTATTAAACTACTATGGAGAGTGTTTGGATGAATGTAAATTATGATGGATTGTATTTTGAAACTATGAAATTTTGAGACTGAAAAATTAGTTGGCAGGTTGAGATTATCGTATTGAACTGCTTTTAACAGGTTTAAAAGGACAGTTTGTCCGAAATACAGACGGCATCTTACCAGATTTTTATTATCATTTTTGAAACACTAATTTTATTAAAATATGAAAATAGAACCAGTATGTTATGAATATCACATAAATACTTCTTAAATCAAATTGAGTTCAAAAAATAAGATAATCATAGACTAGGTGCTCCAGCACGCCGTGTAGTATGCCTTGCTCAGCTCACTGTAGATGGGTGAGGGGTGTTACATTTAGTGGTATCAGAGCATGGTTAGGCGTTTCTTGACCTAAATAGATTGCATATCATGCATTGCATTGTAAGTGTTAAGATGACTCTAATACAGATCTTTTGATTGGTTATTTTGATCAGAATATGGACTCCACATCACAGAGAGCGGTCGATGAGGAGGTGGAGAGTCATGCTCCATCTATGATTGAGCCAGGAGATAAGAGGGAACTTGCTCCACCAGTACCAGAGGCACCAGTCACATTTCAGCAAATGGCTGAGTTCTTTAGAAAGATGGCAGGAGTTATGCCACCACCACCACCACCTCCACATTAAAAATCTCATATGGAGAAACTTAGAAAGTTCAGAGCAGTGGATTTTCTGGGCAAAAGGGAAGATGATTCTGTCATAGCTGAAAACTGGTTAGACAGAATCGGAAGAGTCTTAAAACAATTTCACTGTAGTCCATACCAGAATTTGGAAGCTGTTGTATCACTACTGCAAGATGATGCATACCAATGGTGGGATACAGTAACTAGTGAGGAGCCACCAGAACAAATAACTTGGGATTTCTTTCTCACTGAGTTTAGAAAGAAGTATGTGGGCAGTGTATACCTGGAAGAGAGGAGAAGGGAATTTATTACCCTACGCCAGAGACAGCTAACAGTGGCTGAATATGAAAGAGAATTTGTCAGACTAAGCCGCTATAGGCAGGAAATAGTACCTAATGAGGCCGAGAGATGCAAGAGATTTGAGGAAGGACTCAATGATAATATTAAAGTAATGATTACAGCCTTGGGGATTACAGAGTTTGCCAAGTTAGTGGAAGCCACACTAAAGGTTGAAAAAGTTAGAATAAATGAGCAGAGTAGAAGGGATAGACAACAGAAAAGAGGTCAGCGTCAGACCAGTACATCTTTTGCCCCTAGTAAGAAATTCAGAGGTTCGCTTACTCAGAGTTTCAGTAGAGCACTAAGTCAGGGTCAGTCACAGAGGCCCAAATCTCAATTTGCACCGAGGAGAGGCCAGTCCACACCTTCAGTGGCTAGCTCTCTAGGGATATGGTTCAAAGGACCAGCCCCAACAGGATCTGTTGCTTGCCTAGATTGCCAAAAAGGGCATAAAGGGAAACATTGCAGAATGATAGGTGCTTGTTTATAGTGTGGGTCTACAGACCACCTGATCTGAGATTGTCTGCGCATAACTGCTACATCTACTCTGGTATCAATTGTTAGGCTTGCCCCTCAAGCTCCAAGGGGTAGAAAGCCGGGTAAGGCTGAGGCAGCCGGTACTTCATAGAGACCTATATCAGAGTTTGTGGAGAGAGCATATAATACCCTTATATTCGGTAGTGCGTTCTACTGTTCCGGTGACCTGTGTCTGTTCGAACAGCTAGAATGCCTGAAATTATACTTAAATATTAATGAGGAGATATGAAATAATGAAATACAATTGAGGAAAATACAAGAAAAACAAAGTAAAAGTAATAGTAATGAAATGTAACTAAGTTAAAAGAGCAAAAAATCGTAACAATAGGTGACCGCATCGAAAAGTTGAGGCGAGAACCGTTGACTAGCGCTGGACCGCGAGGAACCCTGGGAAATATTTTTAAGACTTAAATAAAAATCTATTGAAGTATAAATGATATTAGAAATGTCAAAGAAAAATTAATTAATTAGTACAAAGAAAAATGAGAAATCGAGAAACTGACAAAAATCGGTGTTACCGAAAAATTGGGAATACAATCCGAATAAGGGCATTTTGGTCAATTGACACCCTGAGTTGCCTTTTGACCTAAATGTCCACTAAAAATAAGTGACATTAAATGTCACACCCTACCCCTCTGTAAGGCATAACATGATCCCGTAGTATACCTAATGAATTACCAACTCCGTCTACTGATAATCCATTAAATACACTACAAGGGATTTTAAAAACTTTTCTTACTTCTTTTACAGTGGTGAGCACTATTTACAGGTGTTAAAAACCTTTTTGAACTGAAGTGATAGAACTAACACATTTGAATTATTTGGAGTTTCTGTAAAAATTTTGGCAGAGTGCCATCTGTATTTTGGATAAAACAGTTCTTGTAAAAACTCAGAAAAAGCACTTCAATAGATTTCCAAATCTCAACTCAAATCCTGATGATTTTTCAAAGATCGAGGTAAAAGAAATATAATACAATTTTTACAAGCCAAAATAACTCATAATTATTTTACAACTTCAATGTATAATTTTTATTTACAACTGCTCAAAACCAACAACAATATGTACATACAGTGAACATACATTACATTACAAAATACAAAATATTGGTATACTCATTATACCCGGTAGTCTCTCGCTGGAGGTACTAGCAGCCTAGTCTGCTGCCCTGTCTGTCTGTCTACCTGCGATGGCAATAAAAAGCTATCGCTGAGACAATGTCTCAGTGGTGCACAACATTAATCAAATACAATTTAAATCACAATTCATAAGTCATGTAAATAGTGGATACTTAAAACTATAGTTAAATTCAAGACAAAAATGTCATAAGGAATTTAACACAATATTACAATAAATCTCAGTAATCAAACATAGCTAAATTCAAAAGACAGTGAATGTCAATAAGAATTTAAACTCATTTTACAATCTTACAATATGCATCAATAAATCACACACAGCTTTAATCATGTTCCCAAGTTCAATTTATCCCAAAAGCCGATGGCTAATGAGGTATTCAATTCATCCCAAAAGTCAATGACTAATGAGGAATAACATAGCTAGCTAGCAAAAATATGAGTACTCATTCTATTCGTCCTCAACAGGCACACACCTCAATACTTCAGCCAGAGAGGGAATTCAATTCATCCCACTAGACAAGCTAGCGAGGAACACAATCAACGTACATGATAGCTGTGGTTTCAAACCAATTACAGTGCTTTTCAATCAATAAGTATCCATCAAATATCATTCAAACCATTTTTCACAATTTCACAACTTAAAACAATAATATGCAAATAGTCATAATTTATTTCAATTGAAAATAATTCAAAAGAAATAGTTGTTGTGCACAAACCTCTGATAACTGTCTCTCGGTCTGGACTCAGTGTTTCCTTCCCTTTTCCTGAGTCTTTGGTAACTGAGAAACACAATTTGAAGTGTTTTAGTACTAAATTAAACTGTCTCTAACGATAATGTTCGATAAGTAATTCACTGAAGGCTATTATTTGCTTAATCACCTAATATACCGACCCTCGATGCATTTTAGGTAAATTAGGTTTTAGTGTCATTAATATGTCACATTCAATAGGGTTTTAGGGTTGGTACGTTTTACCAAACTCATTTCCTTGTTTAGTGCATTTTAATGCAACTTGCTGGATTCCGGGATACTAGTTTGACCTAGCCGGACGACCTAGTTCCCTCAGTTTTCGGGTTTCGGTTAAAACTACAAACTTGTACATCTATGTCTTGTGGAACACGGGGCAAAATTTTAGGTCATTCTGAGTTAAGTAGACCAAGTTATGGTCATTATACTATTCCTGGTCAAATGGCATCAAATTAGGTCAATTTTAGGTCAATTTGGTCAATTTTGGTTCGGCCAGTTTTTGGACCCGAACTTGTGCAAGCTGTTTGACTTGCTTATGGTCATTTCTGGGCTTTGGTGTCTTCATAAGACTTGTAGGTATGGATCGTATGTATGCATGGTTAAAATTTCAGGTCAATTGGACCTGTTTTGAGTGAGTTATGGCCTAAATACTAACTACTGCCCAATTGGTCAATTTTCAGGCCTCAATTGTACTCAATCCGAATTGGTCATTTTTCATGTCACCTTGCAAGCAGAATTTTGGTATGCTTTCTCAATGAAAGTTGGCACATTTTGTGCCTAGTTTCACCTCCAATTGGTCTCATACCAATTGAGGTTACACATTTAAAGTTATAGGCTAAAATGCATACTGCCCTTAATCACCTTGCTTAAACATACATCAATGACACATTTACCTTACTATATGTCCACTTCCCTGACCAATTTTGTTTTGGTACATTACCAAAACCATATACCACTTCACTTTAAAATCACTTTGGGTAGATTACACACATCCTCAATTCACCAAATAAACTCAAATTTACAAAGTCTAAGTACAATCACATATACACATAAACATTACTAATTCCTACATACACTTTACACAACTAATTATATACATATCCATCAATCCTCAATATCTTTATGAACTCATACATTTATCAAAGAGTCCCAAGGCTATCGAAATATTCTACAATACCAAAGTGTCCCACAATTCGTCAATCTCCAAGTCAAGTACACAATCACCACATTTTCATGGAAATAACTTACTAGGATATTAAATCCCTTTACTCAACATGAATTTACATCAAATATATGTAATAATAAATCATCAAATACACAACTCCATGGCTGTCCAAACTAGATATATCAAGAACTCTTCAAACATGAAAATTTTCTTCACCAAGCACACACCCATAACATGTACACAAAGTTTAACAAAGCAATATTCAAAATTGTAAACTTACCTATGGTTGGGACTTGCTAAACCTTGACTAAATTTCTTGATTTTGGTATCAAGCTCTTCCTTATGATGTGTAGACAATCTTTAATGAAGAAACCTAAATGATTGGAAGTGAAATGAGGAGGTTAAATGAAGCTTAAGGAAAACGG
The DNA here is from genome assembly GCF_030052815.1 of Hevea brasiliensis. Classification (NCBI taxonomy): domain Eukaryota; kingdom Viridiplantae; phylum Streptophyta; class Magnoliopsida; order Malpighiales; family Euphorbiaceae; genus Hevea; species Hevea brasiliensis. The sequence goes on from NC_079501.1 coordinate 44,406,327, forward strand.
CAATGGTGGACTTCCAATCCTTCATTTCGGCAAGGTTAAGAGCATTTGGAGAAGATGAAGTTTTTGATGGTGTAATGGAATTACAGCTGCCCCATTTTGTTTTTATTTTATTCATTAGTGGCCCACTCACACAAATTAATCATTTAATAAGTTAAATTCTCACTTATTCCACATTAAACCCTTAATTCTTGTTATTTACTTTAGGTACCACCAAATTAATTTTTCATTTTATTTTCTGAGTGTAATATTATTTTATTTTAATGGACATTTAGGTCAAAAGACAATTCGGGATGTCAAATGACCATAATACCCCTGTTCGGGTTGCATTCCCGATTTTTCAGAAACATCGAGTTTTGTCTATTTTTCGATTTCTCACTTTTCCTTGTACTAATAATTTAATTTTTCTTTGATATTTCTAATGATATTCTTACTTCAATTGATGTCTCTTTAAGTCCTAAAAGTATTTTCTAGGGTTCCCGCATCCGTAGCTAGTCAATACCCACGCCGTGACTTCCTGTCGTCACCCATCGCTAGGGTTCTCGGCTCGCTTAACTTGGTTACATTTCTTTGCTATTATTTTTCCTTTGTTTTTCTTGTATTTTCTTTTCTTGTATTTCATTATTTTATGTCTCCTCACTCATATTGAAGTGTAGTTTTAGGCATCCTAGCTGTCCGGACAACACTGGTCACCGAAACAGTAGAACGCACTACCGAACTTAGGGGTGTTACAATTCTCCCCCCCTTAAATAAATTTCATCCACGAAATTTTACCCAATAGCCATCTTACAATAGTCATACGTTTATTTTCTCTTTGCTATATGATCGTATAATCTTCTTTTCCTTAAATTTGTATAAGACTTTTAACAATCTAATACATCGTTTAATTTGTTTGGATAACACCAATCTCCTCTTACTATTATGTTGTCTAATATTTCGGTTCACGTTGCTTCTTGAATGACCCTTGAGGTCATGTTAGAATCATTCATCAGTCATTGGTCCTCTGACCATTCTGGTCCATAGTCTTCCTCATATTCGTAATATTTCTTTGTTATATATGAATCAACTATTCAAATCTCTACTTCCATAACTCTTTTTATCTGTCAATATTTTATAACTTACTTTCTTTTGTACCGAACTATAACCTTTTGATATTCTAACTTTTGAGTTTTAGATCCCTAAGTAGGATTTTCAAACTTATTTCTAACAATTAAATTATGTCCTGGCTTAACTATACAAAAACAGATGCCGTTGGCAACTATCCTCATCTAGGTGTACTATCAGGTAGTACATAACTCTACACAATAATCTCAAGTTAGTACTATAATCCGCAGTTTACAGTATAAACAATCAAGAACATTGCATAGTTACTACAATACATCCCAATAGATCAAACTATCCTATCCTTTATCCTTTTCGAATTCACTGATATCCAAACTTATTCTGATTACAATATCCATTAACAATTACTAATAGTAACATCTCTGCCTTCATCTAGAGCAATTCTATTACTGTAACTTACTTTTACGTCCTCTTGCTTTACATTAAATAGGCTCGCCTATTAGCTTTATAATTTATGGTGTGTCAGGAAATACTTTTCGCTGATAAACTCTTCCAAAACTAATTTCACTTATTATCACAATCCCTATCCTAAAGGACTAATCACTAATGCATCAAAATTTATTTCCCTGACCTCCTGTCCTAGCGGACTTGTTACTAGGACCTCAAAGTCCATTTTTGTACATGGAATAGCAATGCAATCAATGATGCTAGCACTCAGATAAGAATGGGTAGAACCCGGATCAAATAACACAAACACATCTTGGTTAAAAGTTGAGAAGGTACCAGCCACAACATCAGATGTCTCAGTCTCTTCCCTCTGTCTCATTGCATAGACTCTGACCGAAGCACTGTCTTGCTCTGAATGTTTCATTGTACCTTGGCTGGGCTCCCTCTACCCCTGCCTCTACCTCTGCTGTGTGGTTGTGACCTTCTAGTGACAGTGGCTCGACCGACCCTTCCGCAGAGAGTAGGAGGTGGTCCAACTCTACGACTACTGGTGCAGTCCTTGGCAAAGTGTCCTGTGCCTCCACAGTTATAACAGGCTCCAATAGCCTTATAGCATATCCCACCATGATATCTTCCATAATTTTCACATTGGCGGGAATGGTAGGAACCTCCAGTACTCTGCTGACCAGATAGAGGAGGTTTCTGTCCTGAATGTCTTCCCCTACCAGACTTCTTGCCACCTCTGCTGTGTCCCTCATAGTTCTTCCTCTTTCCAGTAGGACCACTGGAACTCTGTTCTACTGATTTTCCCTCTTTCTCTGTCTTCTCTGATTTCTTTTTCTCAGGAGCAGCTTCAGACTTAATTCTTTCTAACTCTAGAGCTTGAGAAATAAGTTCAGAGAAGTTAGTGTGTTTGAAGCTGACTACTTGTAGTCTGATAATGGGCTTCAAGCCGGTTTCAAACCTCTTGCATCTCTCCCTGCTGGTAGCAAGTAAACTTACTGCATAATGGCTCAGGCAGGAAAATTCTCTTTCATACTCAGCCACTGATCTGTTCCCCTGTTTCAGACTTAGGAATTCTTGTAACTTCTGGTCTACATAAGCATCAGGGACATATTTACATCAATTTCGAGAAAGTCATTCCATGTTAGCACCGCAGTTCTACTAGACTGTGGGAATGGTTTTCCACCACCATAAGCATCCTCAGAACAAAGATACAGAGTATTCAAATCTGAGCTCTTCTGTGCAATGCAATTTCTTGAATACCCTATCCATCCTTTCTAACCATTGTTCAGCTTCTAGAGGATCTACTGTCCCCTTGAACTCTGTAGCCCCATACTTCATCAATTTATCATACTGCCTAGTAGGAGATTGTGGTTGTACCACAGGTGTCTGTATTGGGACTTGAGTAGGCACATTACCAGCCATTTGTTGGAACATTACAGCCATCTGCTGAGCAAACTGAGCAGGAAACTGTGGTACTGCAGGAGCTCGTGTTGCTGAACCACTGACATTGTGTAGGCCTGGGGCATCCCTTTGCACCTCAGCCTCAATAGATTGATCGACTGAACGATCACCCTCTTCCATAGTCAATGTGAGGATTTTAGATCTCCTGAACCAATAACACAAGGAGATTTCCTCCCGTTAGTGCATATTTATAATGTAATGTACTGTATGTATCAAACAATGATATTGAGCAGTTGTATTATGAAGAAAGAATATTCAAGTAACATGTGAAAACACAATTTAAAAACTTTGCTCTGATACCACTAAAACATGTCACACCCTACCCCTCTGTAAGGCATAACATGATCCTGTAGTATACCTAATGAATTACCAACTCCGTCTACTGATAATCCATTAAATACACTATAAGGGATTTTAAAAACTTTTCTTACTTCTTTTACAGTGGTGAGCACTATTTACAGGTGTTAAAAACCTTTTTGAACTGAAGTGATAGAACTAACACATTTGAATTATTTGGAGTTTCTATAAAAATTTTGGCAGAGTGCCATCTGTATTTTGGATAAAACAGTTCTTCAGAAAACCTGTAAAAAGCACTTCAATAGATTTCCAAATCTCAACTCAAATCCACAGCGATTTTTCAAAGACTGAGGTAAAAGAAATATAATACAATTTTTACAAGCCAAAATAACTCATAATTATTTTACAACTTCAATGTACAATTTTTATTGACAACTGCTCAAAACCAACAATAATATGTACATACAGTGAACATACATTACATTACAAAATACAAAATATTGGTATACTCATTATACCATTAGTCTCTCATTGGAGGTACTAGCGGCCTAGTCTGCACTGCTTGTCTATCTACTGCGACAAAGAATAAAGCTATCACTGAGACAATGTCTCGATGCAGTACAACATTAATCAAATACAATTTAAATCACAATTCATAAGTCATGTAAATAGTGGATACTTAAAACTATAGTTAAATTCAAGACACAAATGTCATAAGGAATTTAACACAATATTACAATAAATCTCAATAATCAAAACATAGCTAAATTCAAAAGATAGTGAATGTCAATAAGAATTTAAACTCATTTTACAATCTTACAATATACATCAATAAATCACACACAGCTTTAATCATGTTCCCAAGTTCAATTCATCCCAAAAGCTGATGGCTAATGAGGTATTCGATTCATCCCAAAAGTCAATGACTAATGAGGAATAACATAGCTAGCTTGCAAAAATATGAGTACTCATTCTATTCGTCCTCAACAGGCACACACCTCAACACTTCAGCCAGAGAGGGAATTCAATTCATCCCACTAGACAAGCTAGCGAGGAACACAATCAATGTACATGATAGCTGTGGTTTCAAACCAATTACAGTGCTTTTCAATCAATAAGTATCCATCAAATATCATTCAAACCATTTTTCACAATTTCACAACTTAAAACAATAATATGCAAATAGTCATAATTTATTTCAATTGAAAATAATTCAAAAGAAATAGTTGTTGTGCACAAACCTCGATAATCGTCTCTGATGCGGACTCAGTGTTTCCTTCCCTTTTCCTGAGTCTTTGGTAACTGAGAAACACAATTTGAAGTGTTTCAGTACTAAATTAAACTGTCTCTAACGATAATGTTCAATAAGTAATTCACTGAAGGCTATTATTTGCTTAATCACCTAATATACCGACCCTCGATGCGTTTTAGGTAAATTAGGTTTTAGTGTCATTAATATGTCACATTCGATAGGGTTTTAGGGTTGGTACATTTTACCAAACTCATTTCCTTGTTTAGTGCATTTTAATGCAACTTGCTGGATTCCAGGATACTAGTTTGACCTAGCCGGACGACCTAGTTCCCTTGGTTTTCGGGTTTCGGTTAAAACTACAAACTTGTAGATCTATGTCTTATGGAACACGGGGCAAAATTTTAGGTTGGCTCGCTTAACTTGGTTACATTTCTTTGCTATTATTTTTCCTTTGTTTTTCTTGTATTTTCTTTTCTTGTATTTCATTATTTTATGTCTCCTCACTCATATTGAAGTGTAGTTTTAGGCATCCTAGCTGTCCGGACAACACTGGTCACCGGAACAGTAGAACGCACTACCGAACTTAGGGGTGTTACATTAAAGTTGGAAAACTTCATGAAAAATGAAATTGTAAATGAAATATATAAATAAGGAAAATTAGGGGGTAAAAATTTGAATAATTGAAAGTTGAATTAAATTAATGTTATTCCTACATTAGTGGACCACTGAACACTTTGTAAATCAATTAAAAATTTGTTATCTTCCACTAACTTTTGCAAAACCATCTTCTTCCTCAAACTCTCTCTTGGACGAAACCAAGTTCTTCCCTAAACCTCCTTGGCCGCTTCACAACCAAACCCCATGCATCCATGATCCAACCATGGAATCCTCTAGTCTTCTTCACTAAAGTTGTTCTATACAAATTGGGCAACATTTTGGGAACAAGAAAGGAAAGTTTTGGTGGAGTTTTGAGGAAGTCCATAAGAGGTAAGTATTCATTTCCTCATCCTTTCTTTGTTAAAGTTTGTGTGGGTGTTATGGTGAGTTGATTTATGAAGAAACTTTGAGGTTTTAATGAGTTATTGAAAGGTACTATTTTTGGCAGCCATGGAATATCAAGGTTAATGAATTATTTATTCATGTAAATGGTATTTTGAGGTATTGAATTCAATGTTTAAAGGTATAGGAATGATTTACCACGTATATAGTTCGAATTGTAAGTTTGAAAAGTTAAAATGGAAGCTTGATGTATATGTGTTACTTGGGCAGCCTCATGATGAAGATTGGAAGTGTTTAAATTCATGAAAAGTTGTTGAATTATGGTACTAAAAGTGACAACATATGTATAAGATATATAGTGAAAATGTATGTAATTTGGTAGTGGAAATTGTATGTACTAATTAGGAGTGTTTATGGGTATATATTATTGGGCTTGGACTTTGTGAATTAGGATTGCATTTGGTGTATTGTGAGTTATTATATTCTGCCCAAGTTGACCTAAATGTGATGTGTTGAGTGATTATGGTTAGTACCAATTCAGAATTTGGTAGAAAAGTGGACTTATAACAAGGTTACTATGTATTTGGTTTGGTGTTTTAAAAAGGTGTTAAGGGCAGTATGTGTTTTAGGTTATAAATGGAATTTTGTGACTTCAATTGGTTTGAGACCAATTGGAGGTGAAACTAGGCACAAAATGTGCCAACTTTCATGAAAAAAGCCTACCTAAATTCTGTCCAGAAAGTGACATGAGAATTGACCAAATCCGGATTAGTGACTTTGCAAACCTGAAAATTGACTATCTGAACAACAGTCAGTATTTTGGCCATAACTCACTCAAAATAAGTCCAAATGACCTGAAATTTATACCATGGAAAGCTTAGACATAGAGCTACAACTCTTATGAATACACCAAAACCCAAAAATTACCATAAGCAAGTCAAAATGCTTGCAAAAGTTTGGGTATAAAAACTGCCAGAATCGAAAATGACCTAAAAATGACCTAAGTTTGCCATTTTAGTGCAATCTGTCCAGCAATAGTAAAATGACCATAACTTGGTCTAGTAAACTCCAAATGACCTAAAATTTATGGCAAAAGTTCACTAAGACATAGAGCTACAAGTTTGTAATTCGGATCAGAATCTGAAAACCGAGGGAACTAGGTCATCCGGCTAGGTCAAAGCAGCATACCAAAATCTGATAAATTGCAATAAAATGCAATACACTTGAAAATGAAATTGGTAACATATACCAACACTAAAGGACTATAAAATGTGACATATTGGTAACATTAAAATTTATTCTCCTATAATGCATCAAAGGTCAACATTATAGGTTAACTAATGAAAGCAATAGTATTAAATAAATTTAATTATTGAACCTTATTGTTAGAAACAATTTAACTGAGTACTGAAACACTTTAAATTGTGTGTTTCAGTTAGCAAAGACTCAGAGAAGAGGAAAGAAACACTGAGTCAAGGCCAAGAGGCTACTCATCAGAGGTTTGTGCACAACAGTTATTTCTTTTGAATTTTCAATTGAAATAAATTATGACAATTTGTATGTTATTGTTTAAATTGTGGAAAATTGTTTGAATGAAATTTGATGGATACTTATTTCTTGAAAAATATTGCAAATGGTTTGAAACCACAGCTATCATGTATATTGATTGAATTCCTCGCTAGCTTGTCTAGTGGGATGAATTGGCTTTGAATTCCCTCTCTGGCTCAAGTGTTGAGGTGTATGTCAGTTGAGGACGAATAGGATGAGTACTCATATAATTGCTAGCTAGCTATGTTATTCCTCATCAGCCATTGGCTTTTGGGATGAATTGGACTTTGGAATCATGATTAAGCTGTGTGTGTGATTTATTGATATTCATTGAGACATTGTGAAATGGAGTTTAAATTCTTTATGACATTCTCTGTCCTTTGAATTTAACTATGATTTTAAGTATCCACAATTTATATGATTTATGGTTTATGGTTTTAAATTGCATTTTGTTAATGTTGTGCACCAATGAGACATTGGCTCAGCGATAGCTTTTTCATTGCTATCGCAGGTAGACAGACAGACAGAGCAGTAGAGTAGGCTACTTGTGCTATATTTTGGGATTCTGTTGAGTATATTAAGTATACCACCTTTTTGTAATTTTTGTTGTAATGTATGTGCTCTGTATGTATATATTGTACTTAGTTTTGAACAGTTGTAAAATAAAGTTGTAATATATTTATTGTAACACGGAGTTGCAATTCCATATATTCTACTGTTCCGGTGACCAGTGTCGGTCCGGATAGCTAGAACGTTTGGAAAAATATTTAAATTAAAGTGAGGAACTATAATTAACTCAAATATTAATAAGAAAAATTTAGAAAAAATTTTAGAAATAAAATACAACCAAGTTAAATGAGCCAGTGCCCTGGCGATGGGTAACCTAGTGGGAAGTTACAGTCCTCGCAACTAGGAGCCTTATACCCAAGGGAAAATTTATAAAATAATTTTTAGCACTCCAGAGAAGGGTCATTGAGGTTCCTATGGCATTAGAATGCCAAGAAAATGCTTAGAAAAATTTTTCTATCAGTGTAGACAATTTTGGTCTGTTAAGCAAAATGAAGGGCATTTTGGTCATTTTGCCTTCAGAGGTGATTTTTGGCCGACTTGTCCAGTTAAGCAAATAATTATTATGACAAAAAATGTAAATAAATATTGTTGAAAATTTAATTGAAATTAAATAGACAAGAAAAGGATAGAAAATGAGAGAAATTAGAATTATGACATCATAATGATGTCATTATAATCCTCCCACCCAATCAAATGTTGACACATGGCACTAATTTGTTTAAAAAGACTTAATGGGCAGAAAAAGAAAGAAAAAACATTTTACCTTCTTCTTCTTTCATGGTGGCCAAAACTTCTTCAAGAGCTTCCACCATTTTTGTTCAATCTCACCTTGATTTCCTTAAGCATTTCACCACAAAAACCTATCCTTGTCTTCACAAAAAATTATCCATACATCTTGGGCAAGCTAAAGATAACAAAAAGAAGTAAAAAGGAGGAACTGTTGCAAGGTTGAAACTCACTCCATTAGAGGTTAGTGACTAAACTTGAGTTTTCTTTTCTAATTCATGTTAAGGGAGTGAATTGAATGCAAAATTTACAAGGAAATGGAATAAATATTATATGTATGCCATCCCACAATTTTTGGCTGCCTTGGATATGGTGAGGTTTTGAGGATTTTATGAAACTAGAAATGGTAGTATGGCTACCTTAACATTAGTCTCTTAAGTGAAATGATGAAATGCAAGTTAAATGCATGATTTGAGATGTTAGGGTTAGGGTTTGGGTATGAAATGGAGACTTTGATCATGTAATGGTGAAAGTAAGTTTTAATGGTCAATTAGTGACCATTTGGTTATGTGTAAACAAGAAATGAAGTGGTTTGATTAGTGGAAATTGTAGTTAGTGTTGTTGCCTTGGCTGACCTGCAGGATTGAGCATGAGTCTAACAGGTTTGGGCAGCAATAACTACAGTTGTGTAGGTTCAATTGGTACAAGGAAAATTGGACATGAAACTAGACACATAATGGCATGACTTTGGTGAAGAAACCCTGCCTAGAAAACCAAACTAAGTTGACCAAAAAATTACCCTAATTCGGGTGACTTGCAATCAACCTGGGTAAAATGACCAAATGAATAGTGTTTAGTTATTTGGTCATAACTCAGTGTAGAAAGGTCCAATTGACCTGAAATTTTACCAGAAAATAGCTGAGATATAGACTTACAACTTTCATAATTTTGACCATAAAATGTTCAAAAGGTGACCTGCAGTCACTGCCCAAAACACTGTATATTTGGTCAGTCCAAAAAAATCTGGGAAGTTGGCAATCTGGCCAGTTATGGGGTTTAGGCCATAACTTGAGCTACAAAACTCTAAATGGAGTGATTCAAAAAAGGAAATGTAACTAGACACAATAAGAAACAACTTTCATGTTGACAACTTTACCAAATTCCCACTACAAAAATGACTAATGGAACAGTAAATACAAAGCTTGAAATCTGAAAATTTTAAACAATTAACATTAAGCTTAGAAATGGTATTAGCAACTAATACCAATAATTTTAGAATGCAAAATGTGGTAAGTTGAGAGTATTAAAACCAATGTACCTATTGTCTATGCAAAAGTCAACATTTTAGTTGACTAATGAAATAAATAGTAACACCTAAACTTAAATTTCAAGAATTGTATAAATTAAGAGTGTAACATTATGCCCTAGTACACCTAGTAAGATTAGTTTGGATAGGTTGGCATGCCAATAGGGTTCTGTTAGCAGTACTGCTTATGGTGTCATACCCTACTCCTCTTAAGATGTAACATGTTCCCGTAGTACACCTAATGAATTACCGTACTTCACCTACCGGTAACCCATTAAATATACTACAAAGGATTTTAAAATAATTTTCGTTCATTTTGGAATTGGTGGGTAAAATTTTTTTTAAATTATTAAAAACCTTCATTTAGAGTCCAAACATAAATCAAATTTTTGGATATTTTAAATCTCCGCAATTTTTACAGAAATTTCGGTAGAGTGTCTTCTGTATTTTGAGAAAACAGTTCTTCAAAACCTGAAAATAGAAACACTCCCAATATATTTCTCAATCACAACTCCATTTGCAACCACCAAACTTCAAATCAACAGCAATAGCAACGCTTCAATTTAAAATCCAAATTTCAAATCAAGAGTTAATATCTCAAAACATTTCATAACTCATGCACATTACATTTTAAATCATTAATTTACAGTCATAAGTTAATTTACAGATGCAAAATCTCAAAAATAATATTATTACAATTTTATCTGTACAACTGCTCAAATTACAAGGATACATATGCATACTATCATATTTACATCAAACTAAACTACCAGGGTATAAATAAGTACCTGTACAAAAATTCGTCAATTATGCTCTTCTCTAACTGTAGCAGCTCGCTCTGCTGCTATGTCCTTTTCCCTATCTGTGATAGCAAGATAAAGCTATCGCTGAGTATATAAATACTCAGTGGTGCACAATAAAGCATAATATAAAACATTTATGAACAAATCCTCATTCAAAAATCTGATAATCGCATTTCACAATTTTTTTCCCTCAAATCACATTTATAACAAATCATAATTTTCAAAGCTTAATATAGAGCACAACTTGATAAACAATTTAATAAACATAGTGTTGCCAAACAATAACATAACTTAGGCCATGACACAAAATTTCTGAACATGCGTGTGTACATCACGGCAAGGCAAACACCCCCACTAATCGAAATCAATGAGGGAGGTGGCTAGCTAGCTAATAAGTACTCATCCAAACTCGCCCCTCAAACTAGAAAGCTAGAGAGGGAGGAAAGTGATCAAATATTAAACTTCTCCCACAATTGGAGGAGGAACATATTAATATTGCCATGCCAAGTGTGAATAAAAACAATTTAAATCAAGTTAATTCAAACATTTCATACAATTCACAAATCATATTTCATTCCAAACTTTTCATTTACAAAGTAGGCAACACACTATTTTTAAAATAATATTTTCAAAGCCATAACTAAATTCAAAACCATATTGTTCAAATATTTCATACAAATCAATAATAAATTTTCATTCTAAATTTTCATTGTAAAATAGGCGACACTGAAGGAACGGAAGCGTGAAAAACACAAGTTTATACCATTGAATTCAAAAATTTTCACCTAGGGTCACATGCACCATGCAAGATTTATTTTTATCTATTTGATTTCAATGATAAACAACATATTAAAACTCTTTTAATATGTTTTTGGATCTGTATTTGCCATTTAAGATTTTAAAATTAATCAGATTAATTTTAGAACCCTAGATTAAATCAAGAACGATTACACTAACCTCTTGATGCACTGCAGCGTGTCTGCGCCTTTGAGATTCGTCTTCAGGACACCAGATGTTGTCCCTCTAGCTTGTCCACACCAAGAACACCTATGGCAGCCCTTGAACAGCTTCTAAAGCCTTTTCTATTAATTAGAAATTCAAGTTCTGCTTTTTAAGAGATTAGAGATGTAAACAGGACACTAGAAACAATTCCTAGTGTTCTTAATTCAAGAGATTGATGGCTAATCTCTTTGAATTGATAAGAGATGAAGAAGAATAGATGAAAACCCTCAAAGTGGCGTGACAAAGGAGAGGAGTGGCTGCTGGTTGCTTTATTTTCTCATAACAACACTTAAATAGCTAGGTTAACACATTAAACCCTTGCCACATGTCACCCTTTGATTAGCTCTAGGTTTAAGTGACCCAATCACATTGTGCCAAGTGTCAAACTTATATTTAATCTTGATTTTAATCATCTTACATGATTAAAAAACATTTGGCAAGCTTATGTGTAATCCCATGTGTCACCATCTCATGGTGCCATGTGTGACACTGAAAAATGACCAAAATGCCCCTGTGTCTTAATTTTGAGTTCTCAACCCAAAATAATTATTTTTCTTCTTCTAATTAATTTATATCAAATATAAATTAATTAATTAATCTCTATTAATTAATTTCTCATTAATTAAATTCATATTTAAACACTTTAAATATAAATTTAACTTATATTATACATCCAATAATCTAGATTTGGTTTCAAGTCATGCTAGGGACTTTGCAATCTAATTGCAAACCAAACCTATTTAATTAATCAATTAAACTCTTTAATTAATTAATTAAATCATATTTAAATAGGTGATAACTTGTGTATGTGTGTGACTTACTAGGCTCATCACTAGTTGGCAATGAGACATGATATCAACTCTTAATATCATCAGAACTCTTTCTTACCATAAATGATTTCTCTAAATCATTTTATGAACCTCATAGACCATGGTTAACACCTAGCATAGCATGCCATGGCCACCCAATTAGTAATAAGGTTTACCTTAAATGAACCTATAATCATATGTTACCATGCACTAGAATCTCTCTGTTACAAAATCCCAACTCAAGTTGGAGTCATGGTTTATGTCAAACTCCATTTGCTATGAATATTATGTTCTCTTTTAATTCCAGTTCTTGATTAAAAAGATTTTCTCATCAGAAACTCTTTTCTGAATAAATCTATCTGTCTGGCAGAACTTGAAACATCAAGAATAATTAAATGAACATAGGATTTTATCTCTATTTACTTAGAGGCAGATTCCATCTTGATCAACACCTACCTCCATATATAACTAGTAGGAGCCAACACATGCCCATATACCCATACACAGTACAAGTATGAAAGCGATATCAAACTCAAACTACCTATATACAAGATAAGCTGTGCTATCTCAGTCTAAAGATTATATGCATCGATATGATTTATGACAAAACATTGACAAGAGTAAACTCCATGTGCTTGTCATAAGTGTCACTGTTCGACCTACTTATCATTTATAAGTGCCTATCATGTTTGTTATATGGCATGAGACTCACCATTCCATCTTATTTATATCTCATATAAATAACTTGGGAATAAACATGAATACAATCTTTCTGGATAAGTCATGTCCTTATTATGAAGTATCCTCGATTGTGAACCTATTTATGATACTTTGTGCTAGAAATATTGTCACTCATATTCTTAACAACTTTAGAATAATATTTCTAACAAAATATCAATGGACCTTTTCTATTACACATAAATATATTATGTAAACGGAAAAGTGAAAATGTCTTTTATTAATAAAATATGTACAAGATACGTACTAAATGATATGCTCTAGGGCATACTACTAACAATCTCCCACTAGCACTAGAGCCATTCATTACAATACCTTAGACCCATCTTCTTAAGATGTTAGTCTAACTGAGCTTGTGACAAAGGCTTAGTGAATGGATCAGCTGAATTTTTCAGCTGATGTTATTTTTCTGCATGACTATATCGCCTTGCCCAACTATATTTCTGATAATGTGGTAGTGCCTTTCTATGTGTTTGGATTTTGGGTGAGACCTTAGTTCCTTAGCCTGTATGACTGCTCCATTATTGTCACAGTGTAGTGGAACTGCTGACTCAATGGAAGGAACTACTGTAAAGTTCTGTCACGAACTTCTTTATCCAAACAGCTTCCTTTGCGACATCGATGCGACAATATACTCAGCCTCTGTAGTGGAATCTGCAGTCATGCTCTGTTTGGAACTCTTCCAACTGACTGCACCTCCATTACAAATGAACACATATCCAGATGTAGACTTTCTATCATCGATATTTGATTGAAAATCAGAATCAGTATAACCATCCAATTGTAAGTCTCCACCTCCATAAATCAAGAATAAATCCTTAGTTCTTCTCAAGTACTTAAGAATATTCTTGTGACTATCGATGTTCCAAACTGGATTGGATTGATACCTGCTAGTCAAACTAACAGCATATGCGATATCCAGCCTAGTACACAACATTGCATACATTAAACTTCCAATAGCCGAAGCATATGGAATCCTGGCCATCTTATCTCTTTCTTCAGGTGTCTTTGGAGACATCTCTTTAGAAAGGTGGATACCATGTCTCACTGGTAACAATCCTCTCTTGGAATCAAGCATGTTAAACCTCTTTAACACCTTTTCCAAGTATAGACTTTGGGATAAACCAATTATTCTTTTCGCTCTATCTGTATAGATGCGAATTCCAAGAATATAGATTGCCTCCCCTAAGTCTTTCATGGAGAATGTATTTGACAACCATACCTTTATAGTCGTCAACATACCTGTGTCATTACCCATCAAAAGTATGTCATCCACATATAAGACAAGGAAAGTGATAGCACTGTCACTAACCTTCTTATATACACATGGCTCATCCTCATTTTTGATAAAACCAAAGGATTTAATGGCTTCATCAAAACAGATGTTCCAACTCCTCGAAGCTTGTTTCAACCCATAAATGGATCGCTTTAGCTTGCATACCTTGGAACCATCTTGGGATTCAAATCCCCTAGGTTGTTCCATGAAAATGTTTTCTTCAATGTATCCATTGAGAAAAGCTGTTTTGACATCCATCTGCCAAATCTCATAATCATAGTATGCAGCTATTGCTAGTAAAATCCTAATTGATTTAAGCATGGCAACAGGCGAGAAAGTCTCCTCATAGTCGATTCCTTGCCTTTGGCCAAACCCTTTTGCTACTAGCCTTGCCTTATAGGTCTCTACCTTTCCATCAGAATCAATTTTCTTCTTGAAAACCCATTTGTTCCCTATAGGTATAATACCTTCAGGTGGGTCAACAAGATCTCAAACTTGATTCTTATACATGGAATCAATCTCAGATTTCATAGCATCAATCCATTTTGAAGAGTCTATATCTGATATAGCTTCTTCATAGGTAAGTGGATCATCTCCATGATCTACTTCTTCATGAGTAGACAACTCTTGTTTTTCTTCATGAAGAAAACCATATCTCACTGGTGGGTGAGATACCCTGGTTGTTCTACGAGGAACAGCTATAGATGTTTCATCAATGGTATTGGTTGACTAGATGGATCTATATCCATCTGATCTGTTGGTTGGTCAGAATTCTCCAATTCTAACTCTATTTGCCTTCCTTTGCCTCCTTGAACAAACTGTTGTTCAAGAAATGTGGCATCTCTACTTATCACAACCTTTTGTGAAGTGGGCAAATAAAAATAATATCCAAAACTATCTTTTGGATATCCAACAAATCGACCTTGTTCTAATCTGGTCTCCAATTTATCAGTGTTCAGCTTTTTGATATAAGCTGGATAACCCCAAATCTTAACATGCTTAAGACTTGATTTTCTTCCATGCCATATCTCATAAGGTGTGGAAGAAACTGATTTTGATGGAATCCTATTCAGAATATACAAAGCTGATTCTAATGCAAATCCCCAAAAGGAGATTGGCGTATCAGTATAGCTCATCATACTACGTACCATATCCAATACGGTACGATTTCTCCTTTCAGATACACCATTCAGCTGTGGCGTTCCTGGAGGAGTCAGCTGAGAAACAATGCCATGCTCTCTCAAGTATTCATCAAATTCAGTACTCAAATATTCACCTCCACGATCTGATCGAAGAGCTTTAATATTCTTTCCTGTTTGATTTTCTACTTCAGATTTAAATTCTTTGAACTTTTCAAAAGATTTATGTTTGTATTTCATCAAATACAAATACCCAAACCTTGATTTATCATCAGTAAAGGTAATAAAATAATGAAAACCCCCTCTAGCCATTTCTTTAAATGGACCACATACATCACTATGTATTAGCTCCAAAATATTTTCAGCTCTTAGCCCCTACCCAACAAAGGGTGATCTAGTCATTTTGCCCTGAAGGCAAGATTTACAAGTTGGAGTAGGCTCAGAGCCCAATGAGGATAGAATCCCCATTTTCTCCAATTTTGCAATCCTATCTTCTGCAACATGACATAACCTTAAGTGCCAAATATATTTTGAACTTGAGTTGGTTTTCACCATGGCATTGTATTCATTTAGATTGCTATACTCTGGCCAGTGGAAACACTTTCTTACTGGAATGGAAACACTTTCCTTTGCCTCCATCAGCTTTAGTCTTCCTTTTCTGTTTAGCTATTTTCTTGGAAGGACCAGGAATCTGAGGTTTCTTTTTCTTATTGCCCTGCTTCTTGTTGGACTTTCCAGCAGAAGAAGATGCAACCAAAGCTACCTCTTTTCCTTTATTACCTGGCATATTCTTTTGGGCAATAACCAGCATGTTAAGTAAACCAGCTAAGGTGCATTCCTGTTTAGTCATATGGAAATTTGTCACAAAATTTCCAAAAGACTCAGGAAGGGACTGAAGGATCAAATCCGTCTGTAGTTGGAAATCCATGTTAAAGTCAAGATGTTCCAACTGCTCAATCATCCGAATCATCTTGTGGACATGATCCCCAACATTCTGTCCCTCAGACATCCTCATACGGAATAGCTGTCTAGATATCTCATACCTAGCATTCCTGCTGTTAGTAGTATGTCCTAGAGCATATCATTTAGTATGTATCTTGTACATATTTTTATTAATAAAAGGCATTTCCACTTTTCCGTTTATATAATATATTTATGTGTAATAGAAAAGGTCCATTGATATTTTGTTAGAAATATTATTCTTAAGTTGTTAAGAATATGAGTGACAATATTTCTAGCACGAAGTATCATAAATAGGTTCACAATCGAGGATACTTCATAATGAGGACATGACTTATCCAGAAAGATTGTATTCATGTTTGTTCCCAAGTTATTTATATGAGATATAAATAAGATGGAATGGTGAGTCTCATGCCATATAACAAACATGATAGGCACTTATAAATGATAAGTAGGCCGAACCAGTGACACTTATGACAAGCACATGGAGTTTACTCTTGTCAATGTTTTGTGATAAATCATATCAGTGCATATAATCTTTAGACACGAGATAGCAGATTATCTTGTATATAGGTAGTTTGAGTTTGATCTCGCTTTCATACTTGTACTGTGTATGGGCATATGGGCATGTGTTGGCTCCTACTAGTTATATATGGAGGTAGGTGTTGATCAAGATGGAATCTGTTCCTCTAAGTAAATAGAGATAAAATCTTATGTTCATTTAGTTGTTCTTGATGTTTCAAGTTCCTGGCCAGGACAGATAGATTTATTCAGAAAAGAGTTTCTGATAAGAAAATCTTTTTAATCAAGAACTGGAATTAAAAGAGAACATAATATTCATAGCAAATGGAGTTTGACATAAACCATGACTCCAGCTTGAGTTGGGACTTTGTAACAGAGAGATTCTAGTGCATGGTAACATATGATTATAGGTTCATTTAAGGTAAATCTTATTACTAATTGGGTGGCTATTGCATGCAATGCTAGGTGTTAACCATGGTCTATGAGGTTCATAAAATGATTTAGAGAAATCATTTATGGTAAGAAAGAGTTCTGATGATATTAAGAGTTGATATCATGTCTCATTGCCAATTAGTGATGAGCCTAGTAAGTCACACACATACACAAGTTATCACCTATTTAAATATGATTTAATTAATTAATTAAAGAGTTTAATTGATTAATTAAATAGGTTTGGTTTGCAATTAGATTGCAAAGTCCCTAGCATGACTTGAAACCAAATCTAGATTATTGGATGTATAATATAAGTTAAATTTATATTTAAAGTGTTTAAATATGAATTTAATTAATGAGAAATTAATTAATAGAGATTAATTAATTAATTTATATTTTATATAAATTAATTAGAAGAAGAAAAATAATTATTTTGAGTTGAGAACTCAAAATTAAGACATAGGGGCATTTTGGTCATTTTGCAGTGTGACACGTGGCACCATGAGATGGTGACACATGGCATAACACATAAGCTTGCCAAATGTTTTTTAATCATGTAAGATGATTAAAATCAAGATTAAATATAGGTTTGACACTTGGCACAATGTGATTGGGTTACTTAAACCTAGAGCTAATCAAAGGGTGACATGTGGCAAGGGTTTAATGTGTTAACATAGCTATATAAGTGTTGTTATGAGAAAAATAAAACACAACCAGCAGCCACACTCCTTTGTCACGCCACTTTGAGGGTTTTTATCTCTTCTTCTTCATCTCTTATCAATTCAAAGAGATTAGCCATCAATCTCTTGAATTAAGAACACTAGAAAATGTTTCTAGTGTCCTGTTTACATCTTTAATCTCTTAAAAGGCAGAACTTGATTTTCTAATTAATAAAAAAAGCTTTAGAAGCTATTCAAGGGCTGCCATAGGTGTTCTTGGTGTGGACAAGCTAGAGGGACAACATCCGTGTCACGAAGATGAATCTCAAAGCGCGAACACTGCGATTGCATCAAGAGGTTAGTGTAATCGTTCTTGATTTAATCTAGGGTTCTAAAATTAATCTGATTAATTTTAAAATCTTAAATGGCAAATACAGATCCAAAAACATATTAAAAGAGTTTTAATATGTTGTTTATCATTGAAATCAAATAGATAAAAATAAATCTTGCATGATGCATGTGACCCTAGATGAAAATTTTTGAATTCAATGGTATAAACTTGTGTTTTTCACGCTTCCGTTCCTTCACCTGCTGTGCTCACCATACAACTCTTGTAGGTGAAGGAGGATCTCACTCGCACTCTGCATGTTCTCATGTTGCTTCTGTAACTCATTACTCATGGAAGCAAGCATGTAACACTTAGCTCTCATATCATGCTCCTTCCACTTGTCCAAAGTTTCATGTTCCTCTTGTGTGGCCTCTGGAGGTAAGGGACCAGGAACATTTGAATCTAGAACATATCCTATATGTTCAAGGTTCAGGACAAGTTTCAAATTTCTTAACCAATCAGGCAGATTAGGTCCTGTCAACCTATTGTGATCAAGTATGCTTGCAAGGATATTGGATGGTGGTGGTTGTTTTGTGCTCATTTTTATCAGAAAATTAACTGCAAAAAATAACCAGATTAATTAGTAAATGTATCATGTAATTAACCAAAATGATTATGGTCTTTTAATCAAATTGGTCCTCCCACTAACTTAGCGAATCCTACACTTCCAAAGTAGGAAACGGAAATCCTAGTTGGATGGATTTCTAGTGGGTGATTGAATTCTTATAATTCTATTGATCATCCTCAGGTACATCCATTATTGGAATTACAATAAACTATAAGTGAGCAACACCTTGCCCATCACATCTCATGTGAGGTTCAATCCTTTACCTAGCCCCTAATGCTCAAAATCTCAGGTACATCCATTATTGACTTATCTTGCATTAGTTAAGTTGATCCCATTGAGCCAGTAATTATGCAAATAATTTTAATGACCTCAGGTACATCCAATATTGGCCACCAAACCATTTACATATTTACAACATCTCATGCTTAACAATTATTCTTAAGAAAATCTCTTAAATTAATTGCATCTCATGCAACTATTTAAAATTTCTTAAAATAATTGCCCCAATGGAGGGCCTATGTTATAATTACTTTAATTATAGCATTTCTAACTTAATCATTTGTTTGGAAGATTTTATAGTCATTCTAATTACTATTAAGGTCTCACTTTGCACATTATCCATTTAGCATGCATATATCATATAATTGCATACATTCCCATACATCTCATGCATTCATGGATAAGCAGTAAATATGGTATGATCATGGACTTTCTAAGGGATTCAATTCTGAGCCACCAAGAATTGAATCAGGGCATACCTAGGTGCATTTCATTCATTCATTTTACAAGAGTTGCTGAAGGAGTACATAATCAACACTTGATCTTGAATTCCTCCCACTGGTCCCAACAATGCTCTTGACCTCCTTGAACTTCTTGCAATCCAATATTACATAGTAATCCTTGGCATACCAAGGCGAATTTGCAAGAACTTAAATAAATGAAATTACAACAAAAAAATTATTACAAACTTAATAATACATGCCCAAAATAAATTAAAATAAACTAATTAATTTACAAACCCAAAGAAACATAAAAGAAATAAATCCAATCACATTGATCTTTTATAGTCCATGATCATCCATCATGCATATCACTATTTAATAATTAAATAAAACATACATACTTAAATTAAATTGAATATCTCATATTCAACTTAAAAATCTAGATTTGAATATGATTCAAATAAATTTAAAAATTCAGATTTGAATCTCATTCAAACAAATTTAAAAATTCAGATTTGAATCACATTCAAACAACTTTAAAAATTCAGATTTGAATCACATTCAAACATTTTTTAAAAAATCAGATTTGAATCACATTCAAACATTTTTTAAAAAATTAGATCTGAATTTTATTCATTCAATTTTAAAAAATCAGATTTAAATATGATTCAAACAACTTTAAAAATTCAGATTTGAATCACATTCAAACAACTTTCAAAATTCAGATTTGAATCACATTCAAACAATTTTTAAAATTCTGATTTGAATCATAATTTAATTGTGTGATTAAAATTACTAATTAAACACTTTAATTAGTCAAAGAATAGGCCTTAGATCATACAACATTTGCAGAATTAAAAGCCAAACCTGAAACCACCCATGGAAGCCAAACCATGCGCACCATTGATGGTGTTTTTTTCAAGTATGCCGCCAACTTGCTTTGCAACCAGCAACGAACTTTTGATCTCATGATCAAACACACAATTAAATCATATAATCAACAATCTAAATGGCAAATATAGTGGCTCTGATACCAATTGAAGGAACGGAAGCGTGAAAAACACAAGTTTATACCATTGAATTCAAAAATTTTCACCTAGGGTCACATGCACCATGCAAGATTTATTTTTATCTATTTGATTTCAATGATAAACAACATATTAAAACTCTTTTAATATGTTTTTGGATCTGTATTTGCCATTTAAGATTTTAAAATTAATCAGATTAATTTTAGAACCCTAGATTAAATCAAGAACGATTACACTAACCTCTTGATGCACTGCAGCGTGTCTGCGCCTTTGAGATTTATCTTCAGGACACCAGATGTTGTCCCTCTAGCTTGTCCACACCAAGAACACCTATGGCAGCCCTTGAACAGCTTCTAAAGCCTTTTCTATTAATTAGAAATTCAAGTTCTACTTTTTAAGAGATTAGAGATGTAAACAGGACACTAGAAACAATTCCTAGTGTTCTTAATTCAAGAGATTGATGGCTAATCACTTTGAATTGATAAGAGATGAAGAAGAATATATGAAAACCCTCAAAGTGGCGTGACAAAGGAGAGGAGTGGCTGCTGGTTGCTTTATTTTCTCATAACAACACTTAAATAGCTAGGTTAACACATTAAACCCTTGCCACATGTCACCCTTTGATTAGCTCTAGGTTTAAGTGACCCAATCACATTGTGCCAAGTGTCAAACTTATATTTAATCTTGATTTTAATCATCTTACATGATTAAAAAACATCTGGCAAGCTTATGTGTAATCCCATGTGTCACCATCTCATGGTGCCACGTGTGACACTGCAAAATGACCAAAATGCCCCTGTGTCTTAATTTTGAGTTCTCAACCCAAAATAATTATTTTTCTTCTTCTAATTAATTTATATCAAATATAAATTAATTAATTAATCTCTATTAATTAATTTCTCATTAATTAAATTCATATTTAAACACTTTAAATATAAATTTAACTTATATTATACATCCAATAATCTAGATTTGGTTTCAAGTCATGCTAGGGACTTTGCAATCTAATTGCAAACCAAACATATTTAATTAATCAATTAAACTCTTTAATTAATTAATTAAATCATATTTGAATAGGTGATAACTTGTGTATGTGTGTGACTTACTAGGCTCATCACTAATTGGCAATGAGACATGATATCAACTCTTAATATCATCAGAACTCTTTCTTACCATAAACGATTTCTCTAAATCATTTTATGAACCTCATAGACCATGGTTAACACCTAGCATAGCATGCCATGGCCACCTAATTAGTAATAAGGTTTACCTTAAATGAACCTATAATCATATGTTATCATGCACTAGAATCTCTCTGTTACAAAATCCCAACTCAAGTTGGAGTCATGGTTTATGTCAAACTCCATTTGCTATGAATATTATGTTCTCTTTTAATTCCAGTTCTTGATTAAAAGATTTTCTCATCGAAACTCTTTTACGAATAAATCTATCTGTCTGGCAGGAACTTGAAACATCAAGAACAATTAAATGAACATAGGATTTTATCTCTATTTACTTAGAGGAACAGATTCCATCTTGATCAACACCTACCTCCATATATAACAAGTAGGAGCCAACACATGACCATATACCCATACACAGTACAAGAATGAAAGTAGTATCAAACTCAAACTACCTATATACAAGATAACTGTGCTATCTCAGGTCTAAAGATTATATGCACTGATATGATTTATGACAAAACATTGACAAGAGTAAACTCCATGTGCTTGTCATAAGTGTCACTGGTTCGGCCTACTTATTATTTATAAGTGCCTATCATGTTTGTTATATGGCATGAGACTCACCATTCCATCTTATTTATATCTCATATAAATAACTTGGGAACAAACATGAATACAATCTTTCTGGATAAGTCATGTCCTTATTATGAAGTATCCTCGATTGTGAACCTATTTATGATACTTTGTGCTAGAAATATTATCACTCATATTCTTAACAACTTAAGAATAATATTTCTAACAAAATATCAATGGACCTTTTCTATTACACATAAATATATTATGTAAACGGAAAAGTGAAAATGCCTTTTATTAATAAAATATGTACAAGATACGTACTAAATGATATGCTCTAGGGCATACAACTAAAAGACACAATATTCTCGAAATTCATAATGAACAAAAACATTCACAATGTATAACAAATCAATTTCCATTATGAAAACTATAATTTAAAAATTTTTGTGAACAAACCTGAACTTAATCACCTCTAGGCCTTCCGGGTCTTTTTCAGCTGAAACATAAAATTTATAGTGTTTCAATACCTTATTTCACAGTAAATCCAATAATTAATTCATAAATACTTAATTTTAGCCCAAATATGCTTAAACTAACATTCTTAAAAATTTTCATTTTAGAGTTACTATTCATGGTACTATTCAAGTCAATTTGTTGACTTTCTAAGGATTAATAGGTATGGGAACTCCAACTTCACCCACATACCATATTTTGGTTACTAAACTTGTTGGTTTTGGTCATTTTCTCAAATTCTAAGTCTTTTAGGCAAATTTGCACTTTTTCAGTTTTTGTGTCCTAAGTTGCACTGTTCCATTGGTCACTTTATTGTTAGAATTTGGAAAAAATTTCTTCATAGGAAATGTTTCCTATTGTCTTAAGTTTATTCTCATTTTTGAATCACTCCAATTGGAGTTTTTTAGCTCAAGTTATAGCCATTTGAACCATGGCTGCCGGATTGGACTCAACCTAGAATTCTGGGCAATTTTTGGTTCTAGCAGTTTTGGGTTACCAAATTTGGGTGGCCAAACGACTTAGTTAATGGTATACTTTGGGTTTGTGTTCTTCATTAAAGTTTTAGGTCTATATCTCATCTAACCACTGGTAAAATTTCAGGTCATTTTGACCTGCCTAGCTCAAGTTATGACCAAATGAACAGACACTGTTCATTTAGTCGATTATCTGAGGATATCGAGATTTTCCAAGTTTGGTCAATTTGTTCACTAGGTTTTGGTCACTTTTTGGGCATGCTTCCTAAATGAAAATTGTGTCATTTAGTGTCTATTTTCATTCCCAATTGGTCTCATACCAATTGGACTTGTAAATTTTCAGTTTTGGTTTTTCAAAGGTATGACCACATTGAATCCAAATTTGGTTTTAACTTCAACCATTCCAACACACTTCATTTGGTCACCATTGACCATTTCTCACTTCAAATTAGGTCCAAGACATCATTTAAAAGTTTCTCACATTTTTTTCTCTAAACCCTAATGTCCAAAACCCTAATTCACAATTTCCTTGCATTTAGCCAATTCAAGCCTTTAATCACAACCATTTAACTACCTAAAGTTCATATCACCATCTAAGTTAATCAAATCATTCAATAACACCCCCATATACATGCTGGCCGAAAATCATTCATGGTCTCTCAACAAATTTTTATTTCATTTTAAGCATATTTCTAAGTTAACTAAGTTATAAACACAAGTAATAAACTCATTTGTAACTTAAATCACTAACCTTTATGTAGCAACTTCTAACTCCCCTTTTCTCTAATTTTCTTTCTTCTTTTCTTCTTTCTTTGATGACCAATCTTCTTCTCAAGTGATTAAATCAAGTTTTTATGAAGCAATTATGGGAGAACTTGAGGTTTAGTAAGGATTTCAAAGCTTAGATACAAGCTTCAATGGAGGTATTTTAATGGAGAGGGAGGGAGAGAGTGAGGGCGGCTTGAAAAAGACTTGTGATCTCTTTTTTTTTTTCTTTCTTTTCTTTTTGTTTTTATCTTATGGAAGAGCAAAAATCAATTTAATTAAATTTATTAATTATAAAATTTATGGCATCATGCATGATGTCATGCATGATGTCATCTCCCTACACCTTTTTCATTTCCTTTTTTTTCTATTTATTTTTCTATTTGTTCTTTAATTTAATTCTCGATTCTGAAATTTTCTTTTCTCCGATTTTATTTGACAGTTGGGTCAGGAGTCAACTCTCTGAGTCAATTGACCAAATTGCCCCTCGTCGGTTCAACCCAATTTGCAAATAATTCAATATTTCTTTTGGATCCCTGACCTAATTATTTGACTGGCTTAACAACCTTTTTCCATGATTTCTCTTTTGCCCTGTATTCATAATGGTCCTAAGGACTGCGGCGTCACATTTTACGGTTCAAAATTTGAGTTTAAATTGACTTCGCAGTCGTTCCTGAGAAGGTCACCCATCACTGTGACTCTCGGTTCGTTTAACTTCTTGTGTTCTATTTTTCTTGTTTATACTTAATAATTGACAATTACAAATTATTTGTGTTTATGACTTATCTAGTTGTCTTAAGTGTGGTATTAATCCCCTTAATTGTCCGGACTGACTCTGATCACTGGAACAGTGAAATATACCTAGCTATACAAATAGGGGTGTTACATATGGCTTCATGCCATTCTGTGTTTTATGGCCTCACGTGCCATTCTGTGATAAAATAGCCTTTTGCTATGTTAATTGTGTGACACCCCTTACCCGACTACAGTGTAGCCGAGCAAGCAATGCCACTCAGTGTGCCGGAGCACTCTATTTTATCTTAATTAATTTTTATCATAATTTTGAATATAACTTGTGAAATATAATTCATTTTAAGCCATTTATCGAAATTTTTATTTATTTGAGGTTCCGAAAATTTTAAAGAAAATCCGGCAGAATACTGGCTAAAAAATGGAGAAAACCGTTCTTCGGAACTTGTGAAAAACACTTTCTATATTCATATTCAATCATCTCAATTCCATTTATCAAAATCTCAACATTTTTCAACCATTCATTTCTCAATCATTCATCACATGTGATAATCATATATAAATTACAGATACACATTCACTTTTCCATTTACAAACACAATTCTCATTATTTACATGAACATCAAATTACATTTCATAAGTTCATTTACACATGAGAAAATAAAATCAATTACAAAATACCAAAATGACACCTAGTGTCCTACCAATGCACTGCAGATGGTGAGGTGACACAGACACTATGCAGAACTGTGAACGGCCTTACTCAATCTGTGGTCTACTAAGCCCTCTGTCCAAATCTTCAGTACCTACGCATTGCAAAAGCGACGCACTAAGCATAAAGCTTAGTGGTGCCAATAATACAAGAAAATATAATATACAAATAAAAATCATAATTTCTTAGCCATTGTGTTCATAAGAACTGAATAATTACCAACTTAATGCTTAGTCGAGGGCTAATTACGTTTTATGATATTCACTTCTTCATGCATTTTGTTAATTATTTTCTTCATGATCTTGAGTTTCTTTGTATTCTATCATAATCATTCCTGATATATAATTTTCGTATTTTCTTTAACAATCAATTCAATTACAGTTATACTTTTCCATGCCCAAGTAACCTATACTGAATGACTAGACTGGATAACGGGTCATTGGCGCTGGACACCGCGGTGCCTCGGGCCGTCATACCATGGGGCCTTGAACGCCAACCACGTATCACGATCGGTATGGCTAAAAAGCCATGATATCACATGATCGGGCATAAAAGCCATGAATACTGGCATAAAAGCCATTAATACGGGCATAAAGCCATGAATAAAGGCATAAAGCCTTTCGCAGTACTGCTAAAACAATACCCTATTGGCATGCCAACCTATCCAAACCAATCACATTAGGCCTACTAGGGCATTTTGCACTTTTAAGTTTCACAATTTTTGAATTTCAAGTCTTAGTGTCACTATTCACTTCATTGGTCAACAAAAAGTTGACTTTTGCAAAGAAAATAGTTGCATTGGTTTTAACACTTCCAATGTACCACATTTTGAATTTAAAACTTGTTGGCATTAAGCATTAATACCATTTCTAAGCTTAAACCAAGAGAAGCAAAATTTTCAATTTTTGTAACTCAACTTTACTATTCCATTGGGCACTGTTGCAGTAAGAATTTGAGGAAATGGTAAACATGAAAGTTGTTCCTTATTTTGTCTAGTTGAATTTCCTTTTTTGAATCACTCCATTTGGAGTTTTGTAGCTCAAGTTATGGCTAAAATAATTTACTGTTCACGTGCACTGTTCATGCTGAGATTTTGGGTCTGACAGATTTTTGGTCCAACTTTGTTCAGTAATTTGGTTAAGTTAAGTTCATAATTTGGTCTAACTTTCTTCATATGAAATGTTCTACCATACCTTAGGTTTCCATCGGTTCAAGAATCGCCTAAATCCGAGTTTTCTAGAGAGAGTTATATCCATCCAAACATTACTGCTCAAATGAAAATCTGCAGAGTTGCAGGTTTGATAACTTAACTTTGTTCAATAATTTGAATGAGTTAATGACATAATTTGGGGTAGGTTTCTTCATGAAAGTTGTTTGTTTATATCTTATCTTGTTGCTGTAAAAATTTCAGGTCAATTGACCATATCTACAGTGAGTTATGGCTAAATGAACAGTTACTATTCATTTGGTCATTTCTGCAGGTGCTGTTGCAGGGTATCCGGATTGGGGCCAACTTTTAGTCCTCTTGCTTTGGTCTTTTGGGCATGATTTCTTCAGAAAAAATGTGCCATTATAAGCCTAGTTTCATGTCCAATTGGCCAAACACCAATTGGACCAACACAGCCAAGGATATGGCAGTCCAAGTGGACTGAAATTTCAGTCACTCTGCTGCTGTCCTTAGGCAGCCTACACATTCACTTGGCCATGCTATATTTCAGTCCAAATTGTGGTCAACTTACCTAAAATGGTCACTACTTGACCATTAAAATGTTCTCTAACAATTTCCTAAGCCAAGTCAAACTTTCATTCTTAAAACCCTAGCTCAAATTCAAGGGTTACACCAATTACCTTAGTTAGCATGCCAATTCATTATACTTGTGTATATGTACCTTAAACATCATTTCTAATCTACTCTAACTCCAATAAAACACTCATTTCTATTCCTTCAATAGGGCTGCCGAAATTCATGGCATTCATACACATAATTGTTATTCATTTTAGTTACAATTCCTTACTTATTTCAAGTCCCTTAACATAGAAATAAAGAAATATTTGTAAAAGTAAGCACTAACCTCACTTTAACCACTTCTTGCACTTGTAAAAACTTTGGAATTTCCTCACTTTTTGATAATCAAAATATTCCTCTTGATGTGGGGATAAATTTTAGTAAAAGGGCTTAGGGATTTTGGTGGATAGATAAAGAGATATTGCAAGCTTAAAGCTTGAAAATTTGATGAAGAAAAATGGCCATGGAGATTCGGTGAAGAAGGTGAAGGTGAGCAGATTTCTTTTTCATATTTTGACTTCTTTTCTCTTATTTAATGTCTTATAAATGCATTTGTTAAGTTTTGACTGGCTAAGGGGTTTTAATTACATCAAGCTTATGTCATAAATGCCTTTTTATTTGATTTTTCTTTCTTCTTTCTTTAACTCATTTCTAATTAAATTTTTACCAATATTTATTCATATTTTAGATCATAATAATTATTTACTTAACTGGACAAGTCGGCCAAAAATCACCTCTGAAGGCGAAATGACCAAAATGCCCTCCGTTTGGCTTAACGGGTCAAAATTGTCTGTACCGATTGAAAAATTTTTCTAAATATTTTCTTGGCATTCTAATGCCATAGGAACCTTAATGACCCTTCTCTGGAGTCCCAAAAATTATTTTATAATTTTTCCCAGTCTAGGGCTCCTCGTTGCGAACCGCAACTTCCCTCACAGTTACCCATCGCTTGGGCAGACTCATTTAACTTGTATTTATATTATTTATAAAATTTTTAATAAATTTTTCATATTAATATTTTAGTTAAATATGGTTCTGACTTTAGTTTAAATATTTTTGGACGTTCTAGTGTCGGACCGACACCGGTCAGACGATGAGAATGTACGGAGTTGCTCTGATGAGGTGTTACAATTCTTCCTCTAATTTAAATTTCGTCCTCGAAATTTACGACCTCTTGATCGATGACTGCTACCTCCTTACTTCTCCACCTTTTCGTGTTATCATACTTCACTTTCTCCTTAGTCTCAATCCTATCTTCAAACAGTTCTGTACTCATCCTTTTCCATCTTAAATATAGTCTCCTTCTCATCTCCATTCGCTATCTGATTATCTCTTCACTCTCTTATTCCATACCTTAACTTAAAATAAACGGGAAATATAGATCTGCAATAGTGTCACCTCGACTCTTATGAATGCAATGCATGATATGCAGTTTATCTAGGTCCAGAAACGCCTAAACCGCGCTCTGATACCACTAAATCTGACACCCCTTACCCGACTACAGTGTAGCCGAGCAAGCAATGCCACTCAGTGTGCCGGAGCACTCTATTTTATCTTAATTAATTTTTATCATAATTTTGAATATAACTTGTGAAATATAATTCATTTTAAGCCATTTATCAAAATTTTTATTTATTTGAGATTCCGAAAATTTTAAAGAAAATCCGGCAGAATACCGGCTAAAAAATGGAGAAAACCTTTCTTCGGAACCTGTGAAAAACACTTTCTATATTCATATTCAATCATCTCAATTCCATTTATCAAAATCTCAACATTTTTCAACCATTCATTTCTCAATCATTCATCACATGTGATAATCATATATAAATTACAGATACACATTCACTTTTCCATTTACAAACACAATTCTCATTATTTACATGAACATCAAATTACATTTCATAAGTTCATTTACACATGAGAAAATAAAATCAATTACAAAATACCAAAATAACACCTAGTGTCCTACCAATGCACTGTAGACGGTGAGGTGACACAGACACTATGCAGAACTGTGAACGGCCTTACTCAATCTGTGGTCTACTGAGCCCTCTGTCCAAATCTTCAGTACCTACGCGTTGCAAAAGCGACGCGCTAAGCATAAAGCTTAGTGGTGCCAATAATACAAGAAAATATAATATGCAAATAAAAATCATAATTTCTTAGCCATTGTATTCATAAGAACTGAATAATTACCAACTTAATGTTTAGTCGAGGGCTAATTACGTTTTATAATATTAACTTCTTCATGCATTTTGTTAATTATTTTCTTCATGATCTTGAGTTTCTTTGTATTCTATCATAATCATTCCTGATATTTAATTTTCGTATTTTCTTTAACAATCAGTTCAATTACTATTATACTTTTCCATGCCCAAGTAACCTATACTGAACGACTGGACTGGATAACGGGTCGTTGGCGCTGGACACAGCGGTGCCTTGGGCTGTCATACCATGGGACGCAGAACGTCAACCACGTATGCAGTCAGTATGGCTAAAAAGCCATAATATCACATGATCGGGCATGAAAGCCATGAATACGGGCATAAAGCCATGAATACAGGCATAAAGCCTTTCGCAGTACTGCTAAAACAATACCCTATTGGCATGCCAACCTATCCAAACCAATCACAATAGGCCTACTAGGGCATTTTGCACTTTTAAGTTTCACAATTTTTGAATTTCAAGTCTTGGTGTCACTATTCACTTCATTGGTCAACAAAAAGTTGACTTTTGCATAGAAAATAGTTGCATTGGTTTTAACACTTCCAATGTACCACATTTTGCATTTAAAACTTGTTGGCATTAAGCATTAATACCATTTCTAAGCTTAAACCAAGAGAAGCAAAATTTTCAATTTTTGTAACTCAACTTTACTATTCCATTGGGCACTGTTGCAGTAAGAATTTGAGGAAATGGTAAACATGAAAGTTGTTCCTTATTTTGTCTAGTTGAATTTCCTTTTTTGAATCACTCCATTTGGAGTTTTGTAGCTCAAGTTATGGCCAAAATAAATTTACTGTTCACGTGCACTGTTCATGCTGAGATTTTGGGTCTGGCAGATTTTTGGTCCAACTTTGTTCAGTAATTTGGTCAAGTTAAGTTCATAATTTGGTCTAACTTTCTTCATATGAAATGTTCTACCATACCTTAGGTTTCCATCGGTTCAAGAATCGCCTAAATCCGAGTTTTCTAGAGAGAGTTATAGCCATCCGAACATTACTGCTCAAATGAAAATCTGCAGAGTTGCAGGTTTGATAACTTAACTTTGCTCAATAATTTGAATGAGTTAATGGCATAATTTGGGGTAGGTTTCTTCATTAAAGTTGTTTGTATATATCTTATCTTGTTGCTGTAAAGATTTCAGGTCAATTGACCATATCTACAGTGAGTTATGGCCAAATGAACAGTTATTGTTCATTTGGTCATTTCTGCAGGTGCTGTTGCAGTGTATCCGGATTGGGGCCAACTTTTGGTCCTCTTGCTTTGGTCTTTTGGGCATGGTTTCTTCAGAAAAAAATGTGCCATTATAAGCCTAGTTTCATGTCGAATTGGACAAACACCAATTGGACCAACACAGCCAAGGATATGGCAGTCCAAGTGGACTGAAATTTCAGTCACTCTGCTGCTGTCCTTAGGCAGCCTACACATTCACTTGGCCATGCTATATTTCAGTCCAAATTGTGGTCAACTTACCTAAAATGGTCACTAATTGACTATTAAAATGTTCTCTAACAATTTCCTAAGCCAAGTCAAACTTTCATTCTTAAAACCCTAGCTCAAATTCAAGGGTTACACCAATTACCTTAGTTAGCATACCAATTCATTATACTTGTGTATATGTACCTTAAACATCATTTCTAATCTACTCGAACTCCAACAAAACACTCATTTCTATTCCTTCAATAGGGCTGCCGAAATTCATGGCATTCATACACATAATTGTTATTCATTTTAGTTACAATTTCTTACTTATTTCAAGTCCCTTAACATAGAAATAAAGAAATATTTGTAAAAGTAAGCACTAACCTCACTTTAACCACTTCTTGCACTTGTAAAAACTTTGGAATTTCCTCACTTTTTGATAATCAAAATATTCCTCTTGATGTGGGGATAAATTTTAGTAAAGGGGCTTAGGGATTTTGGTGGATAGATAAAGAGATATTGCAAGCTTAAAGCTTGAAAATTTGATGAAGAAAAATGGCCATGGAGATTCGGTGAAGAAGGTGAAGGTGAGCAGATTGCTTTCTCATATTTTGACTTCTTTTCTCTTATTTAATGTCTTATAAATGCCTTTGTTAAGTTTTGATTGGCTAAGGGGTTTTAATTACATCAAGCTTATGTCATAAATACATTTTTATTTGATTTTTCTTTCTTCTTTCTTTATCTCATTTCTAATTAAATTTTTACCAATATTTATTAATATTTTAGATCATAATAATTATTTACTTAACTGGACAAGTCGGCCAAAAATCACCTCTGAATGTGAAATGACCAAAATGCCCTCCGTTTGGCTTAACGGGTCAAAATTGTCTGTACCGATTGAAAAATTTTTCTAAATATTTTCTTGGCATTCTAATGCCATAGGAACCTTAATGACCCTTCTTTGGAGTCCCAAAAATTATTTTATAATTTTTCCCCCGGGTCTAGGGCTCCTCGTTGTGAGAACCGCAACTTCCCTCTGGTTACCCATCGCTTGGGCACCGGCTCATTTAACTTGGTTGTATTTTATTTCTAAAATTTTTACTAAATTTTTCTTATTAATATTTGAGTTAATTATGGTTCCTGACTTTAGTTTAAATATTTTTCCGGACGTTCTAGCTGTCCAGACCGACACCGGTCATCGGAACAGTAGAATGTATGGAGTTGCTACAGTGAGGGTGTTACAAATTGAGTTATTATACTTGAGTTTTATCCTTGATGATTATTATAGCTTATTAGCTGTTCTGTTGCGCACCTAGAGACATAATGTGACCGATGGTGTGATGGTTCGAGGTACTTAGTACCCAGTGCCAGTTTACCCGTTTATCCAGTCCAGTCGACTAGTATGGGTTACTCAGGTAATGATAATGAATCTTACAAAATTTTAATCGAATTATACTGCAATAAAAGCTAGAAATTAAGTTTACCTAAAATGCAAACATGCATTCTACGTATTTATGTTTTTTTAGTTATTTTATTTTATATTGTCACCACTAAGCAGAATTGCTTAGCGCGTTGCTTTTGCCACGAGCAGGTACTGGAGACATAGCTGGGGAGTCTAGCAGACATCATACTGGGTGAGCTTTCAGATCTGCACACAGAGTCCAGAGTCACCTCACATTTGCAGTGCATTTAGTAGGACATTAGGCCACTTTTGGTATTTCGGTATTTTGTATTTTGTAAACTTCTGTAATGTATATTATAAACTCATGTAATTACGTTTTTGATGTAATTATTGTTAGTAGTATGCCCTAGAGCATATCATTTAGTATGTATCTTATACATATTTTTATTAATAAATGGCATTTCCACTTTTTCGTTTACATAATATATTTATGTGTAATAGAAAAGGTCCATTGATATTTTGTTAGAAATATTATTCTTAAGTTGTTAAGAATATGAGTGACAGTATTTCGAGCACAAAGTATCATAAATAGGTTCACAATCGAGGATACTTCATAATAAGGACATGACTTATCCGGAAAGATTGTATTCATGTTTGTTACCAAGTTATTTGTATGAGATATAAATAAGATGGAATGGTGAGTCTCATGCCATATGACAAACATGATAGGCACTTATAAATGATAAGCAGGCCGAACCAGTGACAATTATGACAAGCACATGGAGTTTACTCTTGTCAATGTTTTGTCATAAATCATATCAGTGCATATAATCTTTAAACCTGAGATAGCATAGTTATCTTGTATATAGGTAGTTTGAGTTTGATACTGCTTTCATACTTGTACTGTGTATGGGTATATGGGCATCTGTTGGCTCCTACTAGTTATATATGGAGGTAGGTGTTGATCAAGATGGAATCTATTCCTCTAAGTAAATGGAGATAAAATCCTATGTTCATTTAATTGTTCTTGATGTTTCAAGTTCCTGGCCAGGACAGATAGATTTATTCAGAAAAGAGTTTCTGATGAGAAAATCTTTTTAATCAAGAACTGGAATTAAAAGAGAACATAATATTCATAGAAAATGGAGTTTGACATATACCATGACTCCAGCTTGAGTTGGGATTTTGTAACAAAGAGATTCTAGTGCATGGTAACATATGATTATAGGTTCATTTAAGGTAAACCTTATTACTAATTGGGTGGCCATGGCATGCTATGCTAGGTGTTAACCATGGTCTATGAGGTTCATAAAATGATTTAGAGAAATCATTTATGGTAAGAAGGAGTTCTGATGATATTAAGAGTTGATATCATGTCTCATTGCCAATTAGTGATGAGCCTAGTAAGTCACACACATATACAAGTTATCACCTATTTAAATATGATTTAATTAATTAATTAAAGAGTTTAATTGATTAATTAAATAGGTTTGGTTTGCAATTAAATTGCAAAGTCCCTAGCATGACTTGAAACCAAATCTAGATTATTGGATGTATAGTATAAGTTAAATTTATATTTAAAGTGTTTAAATATGAATTTAATTAATGAGAAATTAATTAATAGAGATTAATTAATTAATTTATATTTGATATAAATTGATTAGAAGAAGAAAAATAATTATTTTGAGTTAAGAACTCAAAATTAAGACACAGGGGCATTTTGGTCATTTCACAGTGTGACACGTGGCACCATGAGATGGTGACACATGGGATTACGCATAAGCTTGCCAAATATTTTTTAATCATGTAAGATGATTAAAATTATGATTAAATATAGGTTTGACACTTGGCACAATGTGATTGGGTCACTTAAACCTAGAGCTAATCAAAGGGTGACATGTGGCAAGGGTTTAATGTGTTAACCTAGCTATTTAAGTGTTGTTATGAAAAGAAAAAGCAACCAGCAGCCACTCCTCTCCTTTGTCACGCCACTTTGAGGCTTTTCATCTATTCTTCTTCATTTCTCATCAATTCAAAGAGATTAGCCATCAATCTAATCTCTTTGTATTAAGAACACTAGAAATTGTTTCTAGTGTCCTGTTTACATCTCTAATCTCTTAAAAGGCAGAACTTGAATTCCTAATTAATAAAAAAAAGCTTTAGAAGCTGTTCAAGTGCTGCCATAGGTGTTCTTGATGTGGACAAGCTAGAGGGACAACATCTGGTGTCCTAAAGACGAATCTCAAAGGCGCAGACATGCTGCAGCGCATCAATAGGTTAGTGTAATCGTTCTTGATTTAATCTAGGATTCTAAAATTAATCTGATTAATCTTAAAATCTTAAATGGAAAATACATATCCAAAAACATATTAAAAGATTTTTAATATGTTGTTTATCATTGAAATCAAATAGATAAAAATAAATCTTGCATGATGCATGTGACCCTAGGTAAAAATTTTTGAATTCAATGGTATAAACTTGTGTTTTTCACGCTTCCGTTCCTTCAATTGGTATCAGAGCTACTATATTTGCCATTTAGATTGATTTTTATATGATTTAATTGTGTGTTTGATCATGAGATCAAAAGTTCATTACTGGTTGCAAAGCCAAGGTGGCGGCACAAATGATGAACACCATGGTGCGCATGGTTGATGCACCACAATGGTGTGCAAAGGTAAATGGATGGTGAATGTGCAATTGTTGTATGATCTAAGATCCATTTTATGTCTAATTAAATTGTTTAATTAGAATTTTTATCACACAATTAAATTATGATTCAACTCAAAATTTTAAAAATTGTTTGAATGTGATTCAAATCTGAATTTTAAAAGTTGTTTGAATGTGATTCAAATCTGAATTTTTAAAGTTGTTTGAATCATATTTAAATCTGATTTTTTAAAATTGATTGAATAAAATTCAGATCTGATTTTTTAAAAAATGTTTTAATGTGATTCAAATCTGATTTTTTTAAAAATGTTTGAATGTGATTCAAATCTGAATTTTTAAAGTTGTTTGAATGTGATTCAAATATGAATTTTTAAATTTGTTTGAATGAGATTCAAATCTAAATTTTTAAATTTATTTGAATCATATTCAAATCTGGATTTTTAAGTTGAATATGAGATATTCAATTTAATTTAAGTATGTATATTTTATTTAATTGTTAAATAGTGATATGCATGATGGATGATCATGGACTATAAAAGAACAATGTGATTGGATTTATTTCTTTTATGTTTCTTTGGGATTGTAAATTAATTAATTTATTTTAATTTATTTTGGGCATGTATTATTAAGTTTGTAATAATTTTTGGGTTGTAATTTCATTTATTTAAGTTCTTGTAAATTCGCCTTGGTATGCCAAGGATTACTATGTAATATTGGATTGCAAGAAGTTCAAGGAGGTCAAGAGCATTGGTGGGACCAGTGGGAGGAATTCAAGATCAAGTGTTGATTATGTACTCCTTCAGTAACTCTTGTAAAATGAATGAATGAAATGCACCTAGGAATGCCCTGATACAATTCTTGGTCGCTGAGAATTGAATCCCTTAGAAAGTCCATGATCATACCATATTTATTGCTATCCATGAATGCATGAGATGTATGGGAATGTGTGCTATTATATGATATATGCATGCTAATTGGATAATGTGCAAAGTGAGACCTTAATAGTAATTAGAATGACCATAAAATCTTCCAAACAAATGATTAAGTTGGAAATGCTATAATTAAAATAATTATAACATAGGCCCTCCATTGGGGCAATTATTTTAAGAAATTTTAAGTAGTTGCATAAGATGCAATTAATTTAAGAGATTTTCTTAAGAATAATTGTTAAGCATGAGATGTTGTAAATATGTAAATGGTTTGGTGGCCAATATTGGATGTACCTGAGGACATTAAAATTATTTACATAATTACTGGCTCAATGGGATCAACTTAACTAGTGCAAGATAAGTCAATAATGGATGTACCTGAGATTTTGAGCATTAGGGGGTAGGTAAAGGGTTGAACCTCACATGAGATGTGATGGGCAAGGAGTTGCTCACTTATAGTTTATTGTAATTCCAATAATGGATGTACCTGAGGATGATCAATAGAATTATAAGAATTCAATCACCCACTAGAAATCCATCCAACTAGGATTTCTGTTTTCTACTTTGGAAGTGTAGGATTCGCTAAGTTAATGGGAGGACCAATTTTATTAAAAGACCATAATCATTTTGGTTAATTACATGATATATTTACTAATTAATCTGGTTATTTTCTGCAGTTAATTTTCTGATAAAAATGAGCACAAAACAACCACCACCATCCAATATCCTTGCAAGCATACTTGATCGCAATAGGTTGACAGGACCTAATCTGTCTGATTGGCTCAGAAATTTGAAACTTGTCCTGAACCTTGAACATATAGGATATGTTCTAGATTCAAATGTTCCTGGTCCCTTGCCTCTAGAGGCCACACAAGAGGAACATGAAACTTTGGATAAGTGGAAGGAGCATGATATGAGAGCTAAATGTTACATGCTTGCTTCCATGAGTAATGAATTATAAAAGCAACATGAGAACATGTTGAGTGCGAGTGAGATCCTCCTTCACCTACAAGAGTTGTATAGTGAGCACAACAGGAATGCTAGGTATGAGATATCTAGACAGTTATTCCGTATGAGGATGTCTGAGGGACAAAATGTTGGGGATCATGTCCACAAGATGATTCGGCTGATTGAGTAGTTGGAACATCTTGACTTCAACATGGATTTCCAACTACAGACGGATTTGATCCTTCAGTCCCTTCCTGAGTCTTTTGGTAATTTTGTGACAAATTTTCATATGACTAAACAGGAATGCACCTTAGCTGGGTTACTCAACATGCTGGTTATCGCTCAAAAGAATATGCCGGGCAATAAAGGAAAAGAGGTAGCTTTGATTGCATCTTCTTCTGTTGGAAAGTCCAACAAGAAGAAAGGCAATAAGAAAAAGAAACTTCAAATTCCTGGTCCTTCCAAGAAAATAGCTAAATAGAAAGGGAAGACCAAAGCTGATAAAGGCAAAGGAAAGTGTTTCCACTGCCAATAGGAAAGTGTTTCCATTGCCAGTAAGAAAATGTTTCCACTGGCCAGAGTATAGCAATCTAAATGAATGCAATGCCATGGTGAAAACCAACTCAAGTTCAAAATATATTTGGCACTTAAGGTTATGTCATGTTGCAGAAGATAGGATTACAAAATTGGAGAAAAATGGGGATTTTGTCCCCATTGGGCTCTGAGCCTACTCCAACTTGTGAATCTTACCTTCAGGGCAAAATGACTAGATCACCCTTTGTTGGACAAGGGCTAAGAGCTGAAAATATTTTGGAGCTAATACATAGTGATGTATGTAGTCCATTTAAAGAAATGGTTAGAGGGGGCTTTCATTATTTTATTACCTTTACTGATGATAAATCAAGATTTGGGTATTTGTATTTAATGAAATACAAACATGAATCCTTTGAAAAGTTTAAAGAATTTAAATCTGAAGTAGAAAATCAAACAGGAAAGAGTATTAAAGTTCTTCGATCAAATTGTGGAGGTGAATATTTGAGTACTGAATTTGATGAATACTTGAGAGAGCATGGCATTGTTTCCCAGCTGACTCCTCCAGGAACGCCACAGCTGAATGGTGTATCTGAAAGGAGAAATCGTACCCTATTGGATATGGTACGTAGTATGATGAGCTATACTGATATGCCAATCTCCTTTTGGGGATTTGCATTAGAATCAGCTTTGTATATTCTGAATATGATTCCATCAAAATCAGTTTCTTCCACACCTTATGAGATATGGCATGGAAGAAAACCAAGTCTTAAGCATGTTAAGATTTAGGGTTGTCCAGCTTATATCAAAAAGCTGAACACTGATAAATTGGAGACCAGATCAGAAAAAGGTCGATTTGTTGGATATCCAAAAGATAGTTTTAGATATTATTTTTATTTTCCTACTTCACAAAAGGTTGTGATAAGTAGAGATGCCACATTTCTTGAACAACAGTTTGTTCAAGAAGGAGGCAAAGGAAGGCAAATAGAGTTAGAATTGGAGAATTTTGACCAACCAACAGATCAGATGGATATAGATCCATCTAGTCAACCTATACCCGTTGATGAAACATCTACAGCTGTTCCTCGTAGAACAACCAGGGTATCTCATCCACCAGTGAGATATGGTTTTCTTCGTGAAGAAGAACAAGAGTTGTTTACTCATGAAGAAGTAGATCATGGAGATGATCCACTTACCTATGAAGTAGCTATATCAGATATAGACTCTTCAAAATGGATTGATGCTATGAAATTCGAAATTGATTCCATGTATAAGAATCAAGTTTGGGATCTTATTGACCCACCTGAAGGTATTGTACCTGTAGGGAACAAATGGGTTTTCAAGAAGAAAATTGGTTCTGATGGAAAGGTAGAGACCTATAAGGCAAGGCTAGTAGCGAAAGGGTTTCGCCAAAGGCAAGGAATCGACTATGAGGAGACTTACTCGCCTGTTGCCATGCTTAAATCAATTAGGATTTTATTAGCAATAGCTGCATACTATGATTATGAGATTTGGCAGATGGATGTCAAAACAGCTTTTCTCAATGGATACATTGAAGAAAACATTTTCATGGAACAACCTAGGGGTTTTGAATCCCAAGATGGTTCTAAGGTATGCAAGCTAAAGCTATCCATTTATGGGTTGAAACAAGCTTCGAGGAGTTGGAATATCCGTTTTGATGAAGCCATTAAATCCTTTGGTTTTATCAAAAATGAGGATGAGCCATGTGTATATAAGAAGGTTAGTGACAGTGCTATCACTTTCCTTGTCTTATATGTGGATGACATACTGTTGATAGGTAATGACACAGGTATGTTGACGACTATAAAGGTATGGTTGTCAAATACATTCTCCATGAAAGACTTAGGGGAGGCAACCTATATTCTTGGGATTCGCATATATAGAGATAGAGCGAAAAGAATAATTGGTTTATCTCAAAGTCTATACTTTGAAAAGGTGTTAAAGAGGTTTAACATGCTTGATTCCAAGAGAGGATTGTTACCAGTGAGACATGGTATCCACCTTTCTAAAGAGATGTCTCCAAAGACACCTGAAGAAAGAGATAAGATGGCCAGGATTCCATATGCTTCGGCTTTTGGAAGTTTAATGTATGCAATGTTGTGTACTAGGCTAGATATTGCATATGCTGTTAGTTTGACTAGGAGGTATCAATCTAATCCAGGTTTGGAATACTGGATAGCTATCAAGAATATCCTTAAGTACTTGAGAAGAACTAAGGATTTATTCTTGATTTATGGAGGTGGTGACTTGCAATTGGATAGTTATACTGATTCTGATTTCCAATCAGATATCGATGATAGAAAATCTACCTCTGGATATGTGTTCATTTGTAATGGGGGTGTAGTCAGTTGGAAGAGTTCCAAGCGAGCACATTTGCAGATTCCACTCTGAGGTCGAGTATATTCTCGCATCGGATCTCGCAAAGGGAAGGCTGTTTGGATAAAGAAGTTTGTGACAGAACTTACAGTAGTTCCTTCCATTGAGTCAGCAGTTCCACTACACTGTGACAATAATGGAGTAGTCATACAGGATAAGGAACCAAGGTCTCACCAAAATCCAAACACATAGAAAGGCGCTACCACATTATCAGAGAAATAGTTGGGCGAGGCGATGTAGCCATGCAGAAAATAGCATCAGCTGAAAATCCAGCTGATCCATTCACTAAGCCTATGTCACAGACTCAGTTAGACCGACATCTTGAGAATATGGGTCTAAGATATTGTAATGAATGGCTCTAGTGCTAGTGGGAGATTGTTAGTAGTATGCCCTAGAGCATATCATTTAGTATGTATCTTGTACATATTTTTATTAATAAATGGCATTTTCACTTTTCCGTTTACATAATATATTTATGTGTAATAGAAAAGGTCCATTGATATTTTGTTAGAAATATTATTCTTAAGTTGTTAAGAATATGAGTGACAGTATTTCTAGCACAAAGTATCATAAATAGGTTCACAATCGAGGATACTTCATAATAAGGACATGACTTATCCAGAAAGATTGTATTCATGTTTGTTACCAAGTTATTTGTATGAGATATAAATAAGATGGAATGGTGAGTCTCATGCCATATGACAAACATGATAGGAACTTATAAATGATAAGTAGGCCGAACTAGTGACACTTATGACAAGCACATGGAGTTTACTCTTGTCAATGTTTTGTAATAAATCATATTAGTGCATATAATCTTTAGACCTGAGATAGCACAGTTATCTTGTATATAGGTAGTTTGAGTTTGATACTGCTTTCATACTTGTACTGTGTATGGGTAAATGGGCATCTGTTGGCTCCTACTAGTTATATATGGAGGTAGGTGTTGATCAAGATGGAATCTGTTCCTCTAAGTAAATAGAGATAAAATCCTATGTTCATTTAATTGTTCTTGATGTTTCAAGTTCCTGGCCAGGACAGATAGATTTATTGAAAGAGTTTACGATGAGGAAATCTTTTAATCAAGAACTGGAATTAAAAGAACATAATATTCATAGCAAATGGAGTTTGACATAAACCATGACTCGGCTTGAGTTGGGATTTTGTAATGAGAGATTCTAGTGCATGGTAACATATGATTATAGGTTCATTTAAGGTAAACCTTATTACTAATTGGGTGGCCATGGCATGCTATGCTAGGTGTTAACCATGGTCTATGAGGTTCATAAAATGATTTAGAGAAATCATTTATGGTAAGAAGTAGTTCTGATGATATTAAGAGTTGATATCATATCTCATTGCCAATTAGTGATGAGCCTAGTAAGTCACACACATACACAAGTTATCACCTATTTAAATATGATTTAATTAATTAATTAAAGAGTTTAATTGATTAATTAAATAGGTTTGGTTTGTAATTAAATTGTAAAGTCCCTAGCATGACTTGAAACCAAATCTAGATTATTGGATGTATAGTATAAGTTAAATTTATATTTAAAGTGTTTAAATATGAATTTAATTAATGAGAAATTAATTAATAGAGATTAATTAATTAATTTATATTTGATATAAATTGATTAGAAGAAGAAAAATAATTATTTTGGGTTAAGAACTCAAAATTAAGACACAGGGGCATTTTGGTCATTTCACAGTGTGACACGTGGCACCATGAGATGGTGACATATGGGATTACACATAAGCTTGCCAAATGTTTTTTAATCATGTAAGATGATTAAAATCAAGATTAAATATAGGTTTGACACTTGGCACAATGTGATTGGGTCACTTAAACCTATAGCTAATCAAAGGGTGACATGTGGCAAGGGTTTAATGTGTTAACCTAGCTATTTAAGTGTTGTTATGAAAAGAAAAAGCAACCAGTAGCCACTCCTCTCCTTTGTCACGCCACTTTGAGGCTTTTCATCTATTCTTCTTCATTTCTCATCAATTCAAAGAGATTAGCCATCAATCTCTTGAATTAAGAACACTAGAAATTGTTTCTAGTGTCCTGTTTACATCTCTAATCTCTTAAAAGGCAGAACTTGAATTTCTAATTAATAGAAAAAGCTTTAGAAGCTGTTTAAGGGCTGCCATAGGTGTTCTTGGTGTGGACAAGCTAGAGGGACAACATCTGGTGTCCTGAAGACGAATCTCAAAGGCGGACATTGCGGCGCATCAAGAGGTTAGTGTAATCGTTCTTGATTTAATCTAGGATTCTAAAATTAATCTGATTAATTTTAAAATCTTAAATGGCAAATACAGATCCAAAAACAAATTAAAAGAGTTTTAATATGTTGTTTATCATTGAAATCAAATAGATAAAAATAAATCTTGCATGATGCATGTGACCCTAGGTAAAAATTTTTGAATTCAATGGTATAAACTTGTGTTTTTCACACTTCCGTTCCTTCAATTATCTATAAATTATGTTCACTATTAAATGCGAGCATTTCTCATTGAATTGAGTGTGATATGAAATGAATTGAATTTTGAGATACTGAAGTAATTTGAGAAATTGTTGAAAATAAGTTGGTGGTTGACTGAGCTTGAAATTATGATTATATTGAAAGTGTTTTTAACAGATTCAGAAGAACTGTTTTTCCAATTTACAGTGGGCACTCTGTCAGATTTTCTATAAAATTTGCGAAAAATTCAGATTAATCAAAAATTGTAAATAAATGAGTAAAAAAGGGTAAATTGAATTGAAATAAGATTTGGTGCTCCGGCACACTATGTGTAATATCTTGCTCGGCTACACTGTAGACGGGTAAGGGGTGTCACATTTATTTCTTATCTTAGCTTTTGAACTATTTAGTCATTTTGTAGTTTATCTTTGGAAATATTGAAAATTGATGTTGAATTGAGTTTGACAAATGTTGAGAAAATTGATTTGGGTTCAGCCATATTGTAGTTTGGGATTGAACAAATATATTGGAAGTGCTTTTTATAAGTTTTTGAAGAATTGTTTTATTCAAAATACAGATGGCACTCTTCCAAAATTTTTACAGAAATTACAGATACTTCATATTTGTTATTTGGGTTCACTTCAGTTAAAAAAAAAAAAAATTAACACCTATCAAAAGTGCTCATCACTGTAAAAAGAAATAAAAAAAAGTTTTAAAATCCCTTGTAGTGTATTTAATGGGTTATCAGTAGATGAAGTTTGATAATTCATTAGGTATACTACGGGATCATATTATGTGTAACACCCTCCTTGTAGCAATTCTATACATTCTACTATTCCGGTGACCGGTGTCAGCCTGGACAGCTAGAACATTTGGAAAAATATTTAAACTAAAGTGAGGAACCATAATTAACTCAAATATTAATAAGAAAAAATTAGGAAAAATTTTAGAAATAAAATACAACCAAGTTAAATGAGCATGTGCCCTAAAGATGGGTAACCCAGTGGGAAGTTGCCGTTCTCGCTAGGGGTGTGCAAACGGTCGGTTCGGTTCTGAACCGAACTGAACAGATAAAACCGAAAATCGAAAATAAAAAATTTTAAAACTCGAACCGAACCGATTGATAAGAGAAAACCGAATCGAATCGAACCGATAAATATCGGTTCGGTTCGGTTTTAAACCGATCAAACCGAAATTTATAAAATTTTATATTTTTAACATTAAATCTAAATAATAAAAACATAAAAACAAAAAAAAACTAGAAATCAAAACTCAAAAATCTTAAGGTTCGGTTCGGTTTTCTTTGATTTCAGTTCGGTTCGATTCGGTTCGATTCAATTCAGTTCGATTTTTTATTTCCTATATATATTAATAATTTCGGTTTGGTTCGGTTTTTTAAATTTTTTTATGAAAGTAACAGAACCAAACCGATCAACCAAAATTATTAAAATTATAAACCGAATCGAACCGATTGAATTTTAAAACCGAACCAATTGAACCGAATTCAATCGGTTCGGTTCGATTTTTCGGTTTAAACCGAAAACTGCTCTCCCCTAGTTCTCACAACTAGGAGCCCTAGACCCGAGGAAAAATTCATAAAATAATTTTTGAGACTCCAGAGAATGGTCATTGAGGTTCCTATGGCATTAGAATTCCAAGAAAGTGCTTAGAAAAATTTTTCAATTGGTACAGACAATTTTAGTCTGTTAAGCCAAATGGAGGGCATTTTGGTCATTTCGCTTTCAAAGGTGATTTTTGGCCGACTTGTCCAGTTAAGTAAATAATTATTATGACATAAAATATGAATAAATATTGGTAAAAATTAAATTAAAAATGAGTAGAAAATAAAAGGAAAGAAAATGAAAGAAAATGGGAATGTTGACATCATTATGATGTCATTAAAATAATTTTAACCAATCACATGATGACACATGGCTAGCACTCACTTAAAGTAAATAAATGGGCAGCAAAT
The DNA here is from genome assembly GCF_030052815.1 of Hevea brasiliensis. Taxonomy (NCBI): domain Eukaryota; kingdom Viridiplantae; phylum Streptophyta; class Magnoliopsida; order Malpighiales; family Euphorbiaceae; genus Hevea; species Hevea brasiliensis. Next base: position 44,450,759 of record NC_079501.1, read on the forward strand.
GAAAGAAAAAAAATCAAAATTTCCTTATCTTTTTCCTTTGGCTGAATCTGTAACTCCATCCTCTTCCTCCATTAAAGTTATTCCAAGCTTTGGTTCACCCATCAAACTACCTCAAAACCCTAGCCTCCCTTCACAAAAACTCAAGCTCACACCTAAAGCATGTTAGTAGTATGCCCTAGAGCATATTATTTAGTATGTATCTTGTATATGTTTTATTAATAAAAGGCATTTCCACTTTTTCATTTACATGATATATTTATGTGTAATAGAAAAGGTCCATTGATATTTTGTTAGAAATTCTATTCTTAAGTTGTTAAGAATATGAGTGACAATATTTCTAGCATAAAGTATCATAAATAGGTTCACAATCGAGGATACTTCACAATAAGGACATGACTTATCCAGAAAGATTGTATTCATGTTTGTTTCCAAGTTATTTATATGAGATATAAATAAGATGGAATGGTGAGTCTCATGCCATATAACAAACATAATAGGCACTTATACATGATAAGTAGACCGAACCAGTGACACTTATGACAAGCACATAGAGTTTACTCTTGTCAATGTATTGTCATAAATCATATCAGTGCATATAATCTTTAGACCTGAGATAGCACAGTTATCTTGTATATAGGTAGTTTGAGTTTGATACTGCTTTCATACTTGTACTGTGTATGGGTATATGGGCATGTGTTGGCTCCTACTAGTTATATATGGAGGTAGGTGTGGATCAAGATGGAATCTGTTCCTTTAAGTAAATAGAGATAAAATCCTATGTTCATTTAATTGTTCTTGATACTTCAAGTTCCTGGCTAGGACAGGTAGATTTAATCAGAAAAGAGTTTCTGATGAGAAAATCTTTTTAATCAAGAACTGGAATTAAAAGAGAACATAATATTCATAGCAAATGGAATTTGACATAAACCATGACTCCAGCTTGAGTTGGGATTTTGTAACAGAGATATTCCAGTGCATAGTAACATATGATTATAGGTTCATTTAAGGTAAAACTTATTACTAATTGGGTGTCCATGGCATGCTATGTTAGGTGTTAACCGTGGTCTATGAGGTGCAGAAAATGATTTACAGAAATCATTTATGGTAAGAAAGAGTTCTGATGATATTAATGTTAGTAGTATGCCCTAGAGCATATCATTTAGTATGTATCTTGTACATATTTTAATAATAAAAGGCATTTCCACTTTTCCGTTTACATAATATATTTATGTGTAATAGAAAAGGTCCATTGATATTTTGTTAGAAATATTATTCTTAAGTTGTTAAGAATATGAGTGACAATATTTCTAGCACAAAGTATCATAAATAGGTTCACAATCGAGGATACTTCATAATAAGGACATGACTTATCCAGAAAGATTGTATTCATGTTTGTTCCCAAGTTATTTATATGAGATATAAATAAGATGGAATGGTGAGTCTCATGCCATATAACAAACTTGATAGGCACTTATAAATGATAAGTAGGCCGAACCAGTGACACTTATGACAAGCACATGGAGTTTACTCTTGTCAATGTTTTGTCATAAATCATATCAGTGCATATAATCTTTAGACTGAGATAGCACAGTTATCTTGTATATAGGTAGTTTGAGTTTGATCTCGCTTTCATACTTGTACTATGTATGGGTATATGGGCATGTGTTGGCTCTGCTAGTTATATATGGAGGTAGGTGTTGATCAAGAAGGAATCTGCCTCTAAGTAAATAGAGTTAAAATCCTATGTTCATTTAATTGTTCTTGATGTTTCAAGTTCCTAGCCAGACAGATAGATTTATTCGTAAAAGAGTTTACGATGAGAAAAATCTTTTAATCAAGAACTGGAATTAAAAGAGAACATAATATTCATAGCAAATGGAGTTTGACATAAACCATGACTCGGCTTGAGTTGGGATTTTGTAACAGAGATTCTAGTGCATGGTAACATATGATTATAGGTTCATTTAAGGTAAATCTTATTACTAATTGAGTGGCCATGGCATGCTATGCTAGGTGTTAACCATGGTCTATGAGGTTCATAAAATGATTTAGAGAAATCATTTATGGTAAGAAAGAGTTCGATGATATTAAGAGTTGATATCATGTCTCATTGCCAATTAGTGATGAGCCTAGTAAGTCACACACATACACAAGTTATCACCTATTTAAATATGATTTAATTAATTAATTAAAGAGTTTAATTGATTAATTAAATAGATTTGGTTTGCAATTAAATTGCAAAGTCCCTAGCATGACTTGAAACCAAATCTAGATTATTGGATGTGTAGTATAAATTAAATTTATATTTAAAGTGTTTAAATATGAATTTAATTGATGAGAAATTAATTAATAGAGATTAATTAATTAATTTATATTTGATATAAATTAATTAGAAGAAGAAAATAATTATTTTGGGTTAAGAACTCAAAATTAAGACACGGGCATTTTGGTCATTTCATTGTGACACGTGGCACCATGAGATGGTGACACATGGCATAACACATAAGCTTGCCAAATATTTTTAATCATGTAAGATGATTAAAATCAAGATTAAATATAGGTTTGACACTTGGCACAATGTGATTGGGTCACTTAAACCTAGAGCTAATCAAAAGGTGACATGTGGCTAGGGTTTAATGTGTTAACCTAGCTATTTAAGTGGGGTTATGAAAAGAAAACACAACCAGCAGCCTCTCCTCTCATATGTCACGCCACTTTGAGCCTCTCCAGCTATTTCTCTTCATCTCTCATCAATTCAAAGAGATTAGCCATCAATCTCTTGAATTAAGAACACTAGAAATTGTTTCTAGTGTCCTGTTTGCATCTCTAATCTCTTAAAAGGCAGAACTTGAATTTCTAATTAATAGAAAAGGCTTTAGAAGCTGTTCAAGGGCTGCCATAGGTGTTCTTGGTGTGGACAAGCTAGAGGGACAATATCTGGTGTCCTGAAGACGAATCTCAAAGGCGCAGACACGCTGCAGCACATCAAGAGGTTAGTGTAATCGTTCTTGATTTAATCTAGGGTTCTAAAATTAATCTGATTAATTTTAAAATCTTAAATGGCAAATACAGATCCAAAAACATATTAAAAGAGTTTTAATATGTTGTTTATCATTGAAATCAAATAGATAAAAATAAATCTTGCATGGTGCATGTGACCCTAGGCGAATTTTTTTTGAATTCAATGGTATAAACTTGTGTTTTTCACGCTTCCGTTCCTTCAATTGGTATCAGAGCCACTATATTTGCCATTTAGATTGTTGATTATATAATTTAATTGTGTGTTTGATCATGAGATCAAGAGATTCATTGCTGGTTGGATAATGAGATGTGGCGTCACACATGGTGAAGCCACCATTGGGGGCGGCAACAATGGTTCCATGGGTGGTTCAAGGTTTGGCTTTTAATTCTGCAATTGTTGTATGATCTAAGGCCTATTCTTTGACTAATTAAAGTGTTTAATTAGTTGTTTTAATCACACAATTAAATTATGATTCAAATCAGAATTTTAAAAATTGTTTGAATGTGATTCAAATCTGAATTTTAAAAGTTGTTTGAATGTGATTCAAATCTGAATTTTTAAAGTTGTTTGAATCATATTTAAATCTGATTTTTTAAAATTGATTCAATAAAATTCAGATCTGATTTTTTAAAAAATATTTGAATGTGATTCAAATCTGATTTTTTAAAAAATGTTTGAATGTGATTCAAATCTGAATTTTTTGAAGTTGTTTGAATGTGATTCAAATCTGAATTTTTAAATTTGTTTGAATGAGATTCAAATCTGAATTTTTAAATTTATTTGAATCATATTCAAATCTGGATTTTTAAGTTGAATATGAGATATTCAATTTAATTTAAGTATGTATGTTTTATTTAATTGTTAAATAGTGATATGCATGATGGATGATCATGAACTATAAAAGACCAATGTGATTGGATTTATTTCTTTTATGTTTCTTTGGGATTGTAAATTAATTAATTTATTTTAATTTATTTTGGGCATGTATTATTAAGTTTGTAATTTCATTTATTTAAGTTCTTGTAAATTCGCCTTGGTATGCCAAGGATTACTATGTAATATTGGATTGCAAGAAGTTCAAGGAGGTCAAGAGCATTGGTGGGACCAGTGGGAGGAATTCAATATCAAGTGTTGATTATGTACTCCTTCAGCAACTCTTGTAAAATGAATGAATGAAATGCACCTAGGAATGCCCTGATTCAATTCTTGGTGGCTTAGAATTGAATCCCTTAGAAAGTCCATGATCATACCATATTTACTGCTTATCCATGAATGCATGAGATGTATGGGAATGTATGCAATTATATGATATATGCATGCTAAATGGATAATGTGCAAAGTGAGACCTTAATAGTAATTAGGATGGCTATAAAATCTTCCAAACAAATGATTAAGTTGGAAATGCTATAATTAAAGTAATTATAACATAAGCCCTCCATTGGGGCAATTATTTTAAGAAATTTTAAATAGTTGCATGAGATGCAAATAATTTAAGAGATTTTCTTAAGAATAATTGTTAAGCATGGGATGTTGTAAATATGTAAATGGTTTGGTGGCCAATATTGGATGTACCTGAGGACATTAAAATTATTTGCATAATTACTGGCTCAATGGGATCAACTTAACTAATGCAAGATAAGTCAATATTGGATGTACCTGAGATTTTGAGCATTAGGGGCTAGTAAAAGGATTGAACCTCACATGAGATGTGATGGGCAAGGAGTTGCTCACTTATAGTTTATTGTAATTCCAATAATGGATGTACCTGAGGATGATCAATAGAATTATAAGAATTCAATCACCCACTAGAAATCCATCCAACTAGGATTTCCGTTTTCTACTTTGGAAGTGTAGGATTCGCTAAGTTAGTGGGAGGACCAATTTGATTAAAAGACCATAATCATTTTGGTTAATTACATGATACATTTACTAATTAATCTGGTTATTTTCTCAATTTAATTTTCTGATAAAAATGAGCACAAAACAACCACCACCATCCAATATCCTTGCAAGCATACTTGATCACAACAGGTTGACAGGACCTAATCTGTCTGATTGGTTAAGAAATTTGAAACTTGTCCTGAACCTTGAACATATAGGATATGTTCTATATTCAAATGTTCCTGGTCCCTTACCTCCAGAGGCCACACAAGAGGAACATGATACTTTGGACAAGTGGAAGGAGCATGATATGAGAGCTAAGTGTTACATGCTTGCTTCCATGAGTAATGAGTTACAGAAGCAACATGAGAACATGCAGAGTGCTAGTGAGATCCTCCTTCACCTACAAGAGTTGTATGGTGAGCACAGCAGGAATGCTAGGTATGAGATATCTAAACAGTTATTCCGCATGAGGATGTCTGAGGGACAGAATGTTGGGGATCATGTCCACAAGATGATTCGGCTGATTGAGCAGTTGGAATATCTTGACTTCAACATGGATTTCCAACTACAAACGGATTTGATCCTTCAATCCCTTCCTGAGTCTTTTGGGAATTTTGTGACAAATTTCCATATGACTAAACAGGAATGCACCTTAGCTGAATTACTCAACATGCTGGTTATTGCCCAAAAGAATATGCCAGGCAATAAAGGAAAAGAGGTAGCTTTGGTTGCATCTTCTTCTGCTGGAAAGTCCAACAAGAAAAAGGGCAATAAGAAAAAGAAACCTCAGATTCCTGGTCCTTCCAAGAAAATAGCTAAACAGAAAAGGAAGACTAAAGCTGATGGAGGCAAAGGAAAGTGTTTCCACTGCCAAAAGGATGGGCACTGGAAAAGGAACTGCCTAGAGTATCTTGCTTCTCTGAAGGACAAGAAGGATACACCTTCGGAAGGTATGTCCATATCTTGTTATTTAGATTCTGATGATACTCATAGTTCATCTACAGCTTGGGTTTTAGATACTGGTGCCAGTTCTCACATTTCCAATGATATGCAGGAACTAGCAAACAAGAGGCGACTTGCGTTCTCAAGATATTAGAGTCGGATTGGCAATGGCTCAAGCTGTTGAAGCTTTAGCCATAGGATCTAAATCTTTTTACATGTTTGGACATGTTTTGTGTTTGGATAATATTTTATATGTACCTGATGCTTTTAGGAACATCATTTCTATATCTAGTTTGACTAGAAATGGCTATGAATTTCAGTTCACAGATGATGTTTGCAATATTTATTTTGGAAATAAATATGTTGGTTCGGGTTATATGAATGATGGTCTTTATTATTTGGATAATAATGACAAACACAAATTGAATGCAAGTGATCTAAAAGAATACAATGCCATGGTGAAAACCAACTCAAGTTCAAAATATATTTGGCACTTAAGGTTATGTCATGTTGCATAAGATAGGATTGCAAAATTGGAGAAAATGGGGATTCTATCTTCATTGGGCTCGAGCCTACTCCAACTTGTGAATCTTGCCTTCAAGGCAAAATGACTAGATCACCCTTTGTTGGACAAGGGCTAAGAGTGAAAATATTTTGGAACTAATACATAGTGATGTATGTGGTCCGTTAAAGAAATGGCTAGAGGGCTTTCATTATTTTATTACCTTTACTGATGATAAATCAAGGTTTGGGTATTTGTATTTGATGAAATACAAACATGAATCCTTTGAAAAGTTCAAAGAATTTAAATCTGAAGTAGAAAATCAAACAGGAAAAAATATTAAAGCTCTTCGATCAGATCGTGGAGGTGAATATTTGAGTATTGAATTTGATGAATACTTGAGAGAGCATGGCATTGTTTCTCGCCTAACTCCTCCAGAACGCCACACCTGAATGTCAGATTCGAAGGAGAAATCGTACCTATTGGATATGGTACGTAGTATGATGAGCTATACCGATATGCCAATCTCCTTTGGGGATTTGCATTAGAATCGACTTTATATATTCTGAATAGGATTCCATCAAAATCGCTTTCTTCCACACCTTATGAGATATGGCATGGAAGAAAACCAAGTCTTAAGCATGTTAAGATTTGGGGTTGTCCAAATTATATCAAAAAGTGAACAACGATAAATTGGAGACCATCGTAAAAGTGGTCGATTTGTTGGATATCCAAAAGATAGTTTTGGATATTATTTTTATTTGCCTACTTCACAAAACGTTGTGATAAGTAGAGATGCCACATTTCTTGAACAACAGTTTGTTCAAGAAGGAGGCAAAGGAAGGCAAATAGAGTTAGAATTGGAGAATTTTGACCAACCATCAGATCAGATGGATATAGATCCATCTAGTCAACCTATACCCATTGATGAAACATCTACAGCTGTTCCTCGTAGAACAACCAGGGTATCTCACCCACCAGTGAGATATGGTTTTCTTCATGAAGAAGAACAAGAGTTGTCTACTCATGAAGAAGTAAATCATGGAGATGATCCACTTACCTATGAAGAAGCTATATCAGATATAGACTCTTCAAAATGGATTGATGCTATGAAATCCGAGATTGATTCCATGTATAAGAATCAAGTTTGGGATCTTGTTGACCCACCTGAAGGTATTGCACCTATAGGGAACAAATGGGTTTTCAAGAAGAAAATTGGTTCTGATGGAAAGGTAGAGACCTATAAGGCAAGGCTAGTAGCGAAAGGGTTTCGCCAAAGGCAAGGAATAGACTATGAGGAGATTTTCTCGCCTGTTGCCATGCTTAAATCAATTAGGATTTTATTAGCAATAGCTGCATACTATGATTATGAGATTTGGCAGATGGATGTCAAAACAGCTTTTCTCAATGGATACATTGAAGAAAACATTTTCATGGAACAACCTAAGGGATTTGAATCCCAAGATGGTTCCAAGGTATGCAAGCTAAAGCAATCCATTTATGGGTTGAAACAAGCTTCGAGGAGTTGGAACATCCGTTTTGATGAAGCCATTAAATCCTTTGGTTTAATAAAAAATAATGATGAGCCATGTGTATATAAGAAGGTTAGTGACAGTGCTATCACTTTCCTTGTCTTATATGTGGATGACATACTGTTGATGGGTAATGATACAGGTATGTTGACGACTATAAAGGTATGGTTGTCAAATACATTCTCCATGAAAGACTTAGGGGAGACAACCTATATTCTTGGGATTTCCATCTATAGAGATAGAGCGAAAAGAATAATTGGTTTATCCTAAAGTCTATACTTGGAAAAGGTGTTAAAGAGGTTTAACATGCTTGATTCCAAGAGAGGATTGTTACCAGTGAGACATGGTATCCACCTTTCTAAAGAGATGTCTCCAAAGACACCTGAAGAAAGAGATAAGATGGCCAGGATTCCATATGCTTCGGCTATTGGAAGTTTAATGTATGCAATGTTGTGTACTAGGCCGGATATCGCATATGTTGTTAGTTTGACTAGCAGGTATCAATCCAATCCAGTTTGGAACATCTGGATAGTATCAAGAATATCCTTAAGTACTTGAGAAGAACTAAGGATTTATTCTTGATTTATGGAGTGGAGACTTGCAATTGGATGGTTATACCGATTACGATTTCCAATCGGATATCAATGATAGAAAGTCTACCTCTGGATATGTGTTCATTTGTAATGGAGGTGCGATCGGTTGGAAGAGTTCCAAGCAGAGCACGATTGCAGATTCCACTACGAGGTGAGTATATTCTGCATCGAATCTTGCAAAGGAAGTCATTTGGATAAAGAAGTTCGTTCTGAGAACTTACGGTAGTTCCTTCCATTGAGTCAGCGGTTCCACTACCTTCGTGACAATAATGGAGCGATCATACTGAGCTAAGGAACTAAGGTCTCACCAAAATCCAAACACATAGAAAGGCGCTACCACATTATCAGAGAAATAGTTGGGCGAGGCGATGTAGCCATGCAGAAAATAGCATCAGCTGAAAATCCAGCTGATCCATTCACTAAGCCTATGTCACAGACTCAATTAGACCGACATCTTGAGAAGATAGGTCTAAGATATTGTAATGAATGGCTCTAGTGCTAGTGGGAGATTGTTAGTAGTATGCCCTAGAGCATATCATTTAGTATGTATCTTGTACATATTTTAATAATAAAAGGCATTTCCACTTTTCCGTTTACATAATATATTTATGTGTAATAGAAAAGGTCCATTGATATTTTGTTAGAAATATTATTCTTAAGTTGTTAAGAATATGAGTGACAATATTTCTAGCACAAAGTATCATAAATAGGTTCACAATCGAGGATACTTCATAATAAGGACATGACTTATCCAGAAAGATTGTATTCATGTTTGTTCCCAAGTTATTTATATGAGATATAAATAAGATGGAATGGTGAGTCTCATGCCATATAACAAACTTGATAGGCACTTATAAATGATAAGTAGGCAGAACCAGTGACACTTATGACAAGCACATGGAGTTTACTCTTGTCAATGTTTTGTCATAAATCATATCAGTGCATATAATCTTTAGACCTGAGATAGCACAGTTATCTTGTATATAGGTAGTTTGAGTTTGATCTGCTTTCATACTTGTACTATGTATGGGTATATGGGCATGTGTTGGCTCTGCTAGTTATATATGGAGGTAGGTGTTGATCAAGAAGGAATCTGTTCCTCTAAGTAAATAGAGTTAAAATCCTATGTTCATTTAATTGTTCTTGATGTTTCAAGTTCTGGCCAGACAGAGATAGATTTATTCGAGAAAGAGTTTACGATGAGAAAAATCTTTTAATCAAGAACTGGAATTAAAAGAGAACATAATATTCATAGCAAATGGAGTTTGACATAAACCATGACTCGGCTTGAGTTGGGATTTTGTACAGAGAGATTCTAGTGCATGGTAACATATGATTATAGGTTCATTTAAGGTAAATCTTATTACTAATTGGGTGGCCATGGCATGCTATGCTAGGTGTTAACCATGGTCTATGAGGTTCATAAAATGATTTAGAGAAATCATTTATGGTAAGAAAGAGTTCTGATGATATTAAGAGTTGATATCATGTCTCATTGCCAATTAGTGATGAGCCTAGTAAGTCACACACATACACAAGTTATCACCTATTTAAATATGATTTAATTAATTAATTAAAGAGTTTAATTGATTAATTAAATAGATTTGGTTTGCAATTAAATTGCAAAGTCCCTAGCATGACTTGAAACCAAATCTAGATTATTGGATGTAGTATAAATTAAATTTATATTTAAAGTGTTTAAATATGAATTTAATTGATGAGAAATTAATTAATAGAGATTAATTAATTAATTTATATTTGATATAAATTAATTAGAAGAAGAAAATAATTATTTTGGGTTAAGAACTCAAAATTAAGACACGAGGCATTTTGGTCATTTCACGATTGTGACACGTGGCACCAAGAGATGGTGACACATGGCATAACACATAAGCTTGCCAAATATTTTTAATCATGTAAGATGATTAAAATCAAGATTAAATATAGGTTTGACACTTGGCACAATGTGATTGGGTCACTTAAACCTAGAGTTAATCAAAAGGTGACATGTGGCTAGGGTTTAATGTGTTAACCTAGCTATTTAAGTGGGGTTATGAAAAGAAAACACAACCAGCAGCCTCTCCTCTCATATGTCACGCCACTTTGAGCCTCTCCAGCTATTTCTCTTCATCTCTCATCAATTCAAAGAGATTAGCCATCAATCTCTTGAATTAAGAACACTAGAAATTGTTTCTAGTGTCCTGTTTGCATCTCTAATCTCTTAAAAGGCAGAACTTGAATTTCTAATTAATAGAAAAGGCTTTAGAAGCTGTTCAAGGGCTGCCATAGGTGTTCTTGGTGTGGACAAGCTAGAGGGACAATATCTGGTGTCCTGAAGACGAATCTCAAAGGCGCAGACATTGCATGACACATCAAGAGGTTAGTGTAATCGTTCTTGATTTAATCTAGGGTTCTAAAATTAATCTGATTAATTTTAAAATCTTAAATGGCAAATACAGATCCAAAAACATATTAAAAGAGTTTTAATATGTTGTTTATCATTGAAATCAAATAGATAAAAATAAATCTTGCATGGTGCATGTGACCCTAGGCGAAATTTTTTTGAATTCAATGGTATAAACTTGTGTTTTTCACGCTTCCGTTCCTTCAATTAAGAGTTGATATCATGTCTCATTGCCAATTAGTGATGAGCCTAATAGGTCACACACATACACAAGTAGTCACCTAATTAAATATGATTTAATTAATTAATTAAATAGTTTAATTTATTAATTAAATAGGTTTGGTTTGCAGTTAGATTGCAAAGTCCATAGCATGACTTGAAACTAAATCTAGATTATTGGATGTATAGTATAAGTTAAATTTATATTTAAAGTGTTTAAATATGAATTTAATTAATGAGAAATTAATTAATAGAGATTAATTAATTTATTTATATTTGGTATAAATTAATTAGAAGAAGAAAAATAATTATTTTGGGTTAAGAACTCAAAATTAAGACACAAGGGCATTTTGGTCATTTCGTAGTGTGACACGAGGCACCATGAGATGGTGACACATGGCATTACACATAAGCTTGCAAAATGTCTTTTAATCATGTAAGATGATTAAAATTAAGATTAAATATAGGTTTGACACTTTGCACAATGTGATTGGGTCACTTAAACCTAGAGCTAATCAAAGGGTGACATGTGCCAAGGGTTTAATGTGTTAACCTAGCTATATAAGTGTTGTTATGAGAAAATAAAATACAACCAGCAGCCACACTCCTTTGTCACGCCATTTTGAAGCTCTCCCTCTCTTCCTCTTCATCTCTCATCAATTCAAAGAGATTAGCCATCAATCTCTTGAATTAAAAGTACTAGAAATTGTTTCTAGTGTCCTGTTTACATCTATAATATCTTAAAAGGCAGAACTTGAATTTCTAATGAATAGAAAAAGCTTTAGAAGCTGTTCGAGGGCTGCCATACGTGTTCTTAGTGTGGACAAGCTAGAGGGACAACATTTGGTGTCCTGAAGATGAATCTCAAAGGCGCAAATACACTGCAGTACATCAAGAGGTTAGTGTAATCATTCTTGATTTAATCTAGGGTTCTAAAATTAATCTGATTAATTTTAAAATCTTAAATTGAAAATACAGATCCAAAAACATATTAAAAGAGTTTTAATATGTTGTTTATCATTGAAATCAAATAGTTAAAAATAAATCTTGCTTGATGCATGTGACCCTAGGTGAAAATTTTTGAATTCAATGGTATAAACTTGTGTTTTTCACGCTTCCGTTCCTTCAATTGGTATCAGAGCCACTATATTTGCCATTTAGATTGTTGATTATATGATTTAATTGTGTGATTTGATGATGAGATGATTGATCCATTGCTGGTTACAATGGATGTGTGGCAACACACATGGTGAAGCCACCATAGGTGGCGGCAATAAAGGTTCTTCAAGGTGGCGCAAGGTTTGCTTTTTAATTTATAATTGTTGTATGATTTAAAAGCTCATCCTATGTCTAATTAAATTGTTTAATTAGAATTTTAATTACACAATTAAATTATGATTCAAATCAGAATTTTAAAAAATTGTTTGAATGTGATTCAAATTTGAATTTTAAAAGTTGTTTGAATGTGATTCAAATCTGAATTTGTAAAGTTGTTTGAATGTGATTCAAATCTGAATTTTTAAAGTTATTTGAATCATATTTAAATCTGATTTTTTTAAAGTTGTTTGAATAATATTCAGATCTGAATTTTTAAAAATTATTTGAATGTGATTCAAATCTGATTTTTTAAAAATTGTTTGAATGTGATTCAAATCTGAATTTTTAAGGTTGTTTGAATGTGATTCAAATCTGAATTTTAAAATTTGTTTGAATGAGATTCAAATCTGAATTTTTAAACTTATTTGAATCATATTCAAATCTGGATTTTTAAGTTGAATATGAGATATTCAATTTATTTTAAGTATGTATGTTTTATTTAATTGTTAAAGAGTGATATGCATGATGGACGATCATGGACTATAAAAGACCAATGTGATTGGATTTATTTCTTTTATGTTTCTTTGGGATTGTAAATTAATTTATTTATTTTAGGCATGTATTATTAAGTTTGTAATAATTTTGGGTTGTAATTTCATTTATTTAAGTTCTTGTAAATTCGCTTTAGTATGCCAAGGATTACTATGTAATTGGATTGCAAGAAGTTTAAGGAGGTCAAGAGCATTGGTGGGACCAGTGGGAGGAATTCAAGATCAAGTATTGATTATGTACTCCTTCAGCAACTCTTGTAAAATGAATGAATGAAATGCACCTAGGAATGCCCTGATTTAATTCTTGGTGGCTCAGAATTGAATCCCTTAGAAAGTCCATGATCATACCATATTTATTGCTTATCCATGAATGCATGAGATGTATGGGAATGTATGCAATTATATGATATATGCATGCTTAATGGATAATGTGCAAAGTGAGACCTAAATAGTAATTAGGATGACCATAAAATCTTCCAAACAAATGATTAAGTTAGAAATGCTATAATTAAAGTAATTATAACATAGGCCCTCCATTGGAACAATTATTTTAAGAAATTCTAAATAGTTGCATAAGATGTAATTAATTTAATAGATTTTCTTAAGAATAATTGTTAAGCATGAGATGTTGTAAATATGTAAATGGTTTTGGTGGCCAATATTGGATGTACCTGAGGACATTAAAATTATTTGCATAATTACTGGCTCAATGGGATCAACTTAACTAATGCAAGATAAGTCAATAATGGATGTACTTGAGAATTTGAGCATTAGGGGCTAGGTAAAGGATTGAACCTCACATGAGATGTGATGGGCAAGGAGTTGCTCACTTATAGTTTGTTGTAATTCCAATAATGGATGTACCTGAGGATGACCAATAGAATTATAAGAATTTAATCACCCATTAGAAATCCATCCAACTAGGATTTCCGTTTTCTACTTTGAAAGTGTAGGATTCGCTAAGTTAGTGGGAGCACCAATTTGATTAAAAGACCATAATCATTTTGGTTAATTACTTGATACATTTACGAATTAATTTGGTTATTTTTTGCAGTTAATTTTCTAATAATAATGAGCACAGAACAACCACCACCATCCAATATCCTTGTAAGCATACTTGATCGCAATAGGTTGACAGGACCTAATCTCTCCGATTGGCTAAGAAATTTGAAACTTATCCTAAACCTTGAACATATAGGATATGTTCTAGATTCAAATGTTCCTGGTCCCTTACCTCTAGAGGCCAATCAAGAGGAACATGAAACTTTGGACAAGTGGAAGGAGCATGATATGAGAGCTAAGTGTTACATGCTTGCTTCCATGAGTAATGAGTTACAGAAGCAGCATGAGAACATGCAGAGTGCAAGTGAGATCCTCCTTCACCTACAAGAGTTGTATGGTGAGCACAGTAGGAATGCTAGGTATGAGATATCTAGGCAGTTGTTCCGCATGAGGATGTCTGAGGGACAGAATGTTGGGGATCATATCCACAAGATGATTCGGCTGATTGAGCAGTTGGAACATCTTGACTTCAACATGGATTTCCAACTACAGACAGATTTGATCCTTCAGTCCCTTCCTAAGTCTTTTGGAAATTTTGTAACAAATTTCCATATGACTCAACAGGAATGCACCTTAGCTAGTTTACTCAACATGCTAGTTATTGCCCAAAAGAATATGCCGGCCAATAAAGGAAAAAAGGTAGCTTTGATTGCATCTTCTTCTACTGGAAAGTCCAACAAGAAGAAGGGCAATAAGAAAAAGAAACCTCAGATTCCTGGTCCTTCTAAGAAAATAGCTAAATAGAAAGGGAAGACTAAAGCTGATGGAGGCAAAGGAAAGTGTTTCCATTGTCAGAAGTATGGGCACTAGAAAAGGAACTGCCCAGAGTATCTTGCTTCTCTGAAGGACAGGAAGGATAGACCTTTGGAAGGTATGTCCATATCTTGTTATTTAGATTCTGATGATACTCATAGTTCATCTATAGCTTGGGTTTTAAATACTGGTGCCAGTTCTCACATTTCTATTGATATGCAGGAACTAGCAAATAGTAGCAGCTTGCGTTCTCAAGATGTTAGAGTCCGGATTGGCAATGGCTCAACTATTGAAGCTTTAGCCATAGGATCTAAATCTTTTTACATGTTTGGACATGTTTTTGTGTTTGGATAAAATTTTATATGTACCTGATGCTTTTAAGAACATCATTTCTATATCTAGTTTGACTAGAATTGGCTAGGAATTTCAATTCACAGATGATGTTTGCAATATTTATTTTCAAAATAAATATGTTGGTTCGGGTTATATGAATGATGGTCTTTATTATTTGGATAATAATGACAAACGCAAAATGAATGCAAGTGATCTAAATGAATGCAATGCCATAGTGAAAATCAACTCAAGTTCAAAATATATTTGGCACTTAAGGTTATATCATGTTGCAGAAGATAGGATTGCAAAACTGGAGAAAATGGGGATTCTATCCTCATTGAGCTCTAAGCCTAATCCAACTTGTGAATCTTGCCTTCAGGGCAAAATGACTAGATCACCTTTTGTTGGAAAAGGGCTCAGAACTGAAAATATTTTGGAGCTAATACATAGTGATGTATGTGGTCCATTTAAAGAAATGGCTAGAGGAGGCTTTCATTATTTTATTACCTTTACTGTTGATAAATCAAGGTTTGGGTATTTGTATTTGATGAAATACAAACATGAATCCTTTGAAAAGTTCAAAGAATTTAAATTTGAAGTAGAAAATCAAACAGGAAAGAGTATTAAAGCTCTTCGATCAGATCATGGAGGTGAATATTTGAGTACTGAATTTGATGAATACTTGAGAGAGCACGGCATTGTTTCTTAGCTGACTCCTCTAGGAACGTCACAACTAAATGGTGTATCTGAAAGGAGAAATCATACCTTATTGGATATGGTACGTAGTATGATGAGCTATACTGATATGCCAATCTCCTTTTGGGAATTTGCATTAGAATCAGCTTTGTATATTCTGAATAGGATTCCATCAAAATTAGTTTCTTCCACACCTTATGAGATATGGCATAGAAGAAAGCTAAGTCTTAAGCATTTTAAGATTTGGGGTTGTCCAGCTTATGTTAAAAAGCTGAACACTGATAAATTGGAAACCAGATCAGAAAAAGGTCGATTTGTTGGATTTCCAAAAGATAGTTTTGGATATTATTTTTATTTGCCTACTTCACAAATTGTGATAAGTAGAGATGCCACATTTCTTGAATTATAGTTTGTTTAAGAAGGTGGCAAAGGAAGGCAAATACAGTTGGAATTGGAGAATTCTGACCAACCAACAGATCAGATGGATATAGATCCATCTAGTCAACCTACACCCATTGATGAAACATCTACAGCTGTTCCTCGTAGAACAACCAGGGTATCTCACCCACCAGTGAGATATGGATTCCTTCATGAAGAAGAACAAGAGTTGTCTACTCATGAAGAATTAGATCATGGAGATGATCCACTTACCTATGAAGAAGCTATATCAGATATAGACTCTTCAAAATGGATTGATGCTATGAAATCTGAAATTGATTCCATGTATAAGAATCAAGTTTGGGATCTTGTTGACCCACCTGAAGGTATTGTACCTACAGGGAACAAATGAGTTTTCAAGAAGAAAATTGGTTCTGATGGAAAGGTAGAGACCTATAAGGCAAGGCTAGTAGTGAAAGGGTTTCGCCAAAGGCAAGGCTAGTAACGAAAGGGTTTCGCCAAAGGCAAGGAATCGACTATGAGGAGACTTTCTCGCCTGTTTCCATGCTTAAATCAATTAGGATTCTATTAGCAATAACTGCATACTACGATTATGAGATTTGGCAAATGGATGTCAAAACAGCTTTTCTCAATGGATACATCGAAGAAAACATTTTCATGGAACAACCTAGAGGTTTTGAATCCCAAGATGGTTCCAAGGTATGCAAGCTAAAGCGATCCATTTATGGGTTGAAGCAAGCTTCGAGGAGTTGGAACATCCGTTTTGATGAAGCCATTAAATCCTTTGGTTTTATAAAAAATGAGGATGAGCCATGTGTATATAAGAAGGTTAGTGACAGTGCTATCACTTTCCTTGTCTTATATGTGGATGACATACTATTGATGGGTAATGACATAGGTATGTTGACGACTATAAAGGTATGGTTGTCAAATACATTCTCCATGAAGAACTTAGCGGAGGCAACCTATATTCTTGGGATTCGCATCTATAGAGATAGAGCAAAAAGAATAATTGGTTTATCCCAAAGTCTATACTTGGAAAAGGTGTTAAAGAGGTTTAACATGCTTGATTCCAAGAGAGGATTGTTACCAGTGAGACATGGTATCCATCTTTCTAAAGAGATGTCTCCAAAGACACCTGAAGAAAGAGATAAAATGGCTAGGATTCCATATGCTTCGGCTATTGGAAGTTTAATGTATGCAATATTGTGTACTACGCCAAATATCGCATATGCTGTTAGTTTGACTAGCAAGGTATCAATCCAATCCAGGTTTGGAACACTGGATAGCTATCAAGAATATCCTTAAGTACTTGAGAAGAACTAAGGGTTTGTTCTTGATCTATGAAGGTGGAGACTTGCAATTGGATGGTTATATTGATTCTGATTTCCAATCAGATATTAATGATAGAAAGTCTACCTCTGAGAATGTGTTCATTTGTAATGGAGGTGTAGTCAGTTGGAAGAGTTCCAAACAGAGCATGATTGCAGATTGGATAAAAAAGTTCATAACAGAACTTACAGTAGTTCCTTCCATTGAGCCAGCAGTTCCACTACACTGTGACAACAATGGAGCAGTCATACAGGCTAAGAAACCAAGGTCTCACTAGAAATCCAAACACATAGAAAGGTACTACCACATTATCAGACATATAGTTGGGCAAGGCGATATAGCCATGCAGAAAAATAACATTAGCTAAAAAATTCAACTGATCCATTCACTAAGCCTTTGTCACAAGCTCAGTTAGACCGACATCTTGAGAAGATGGGTTTAAGGTATTGTAATGAGTGGCTTTAGTGTTAGTGGGAGATTGTTAGTAGTATGCCCTAGAGCATATCATTTAGTATGTATCTTGTATATGTTTTATTAATAAAAGGCATTTCCACTTTTTCATTTACATAATATATTTATGTGTAATAGAAAAGGTCCATTGATATTTTGTTAGAAATTTTATTCTTAAGTTGTTAAGAATATGAGTGACAGTATTTCTAGCACAAAGTATCATAAATAGGTTCACAATCGAGGATACTTCACAATAAGGACATGACTTATTCACAAAGATTGTATTCATGTTTGTTTCAAAGTTATTTATATGAGATATAAATAAGATGGAATGGTGAGTCTCATGCCATATAACAAACATGATAGACACTTATACATGATAAGTAGGCTGAACCAGTGACACTTATGACAAGCACATGGAGCTTACTCTTGTCAATGTATTGTCATAAATCATATTAGTGCATATAATCTTTAGACCTGAGATAGCACAGTTATCTTGTATATAGGTAGTTTGAGTTTGATACTGCTTTCATACTTATACTGTTTATGGGTATATGGGCATGTGTTGGCTCCTACAAGTTATATATGGAGGAAGGTGTTGATCCAGATGGAATCTGTTCCTCTAAGTAAATAGAGATAAAATCCTATGTTCATTTAATTGTTCTTGATATTTCAAGTTCCTGGCTAGGACAGATAGATTTAATGAAAAAAGAGTTTCTGATGAGAAAATCTTTTTAATCAAGAATTGGAATTAAAAGAGAACATAATATTCATAGCAAATGGAGTTTGACATAAACCATGACTCCAGCTTGAGTTGGGATTTTGTAACAGAGATATTCTAGTGTATGGTAACATATGATTATAGGTTCATTTAAGGTAAACTTTGTTACTAATTGGGTATCCATGGCATGCTGTGCTAGGTGTTAACCATGGTCTATGAGGTGCATAAAATGATTTAGAGAAATCATTTATGGTAAGAAAGAGTTCTGATGATATTAAGAGTTGATATCATGTGTCATTGCCAATTAGTCGTGAGCCTAGTAAGTCACACACATACATAAGTAGTCACCTAATTAAATATGATTTAATTAATTAATTAAAGAGCTTAATTGATTAATTAAATAGGTTTGGTTTGCAATTAGATTGCAAAGTCCCTAGCATGACTTGAAACTAAATCTAGATTATTGGATGTATAATATAAGTTAAATTTATATTTAAAGTGTTTAAATATGAATTTAATTAATGATAAATTAATTAATAGAGATTAATTAATTAATTTATATTTGATATAAATTAATTGGAAGAAGAGAAATAATTATTTTAGGTTAAGAACTCAAAATTAAGACATAGGGGCATTTTGGTCATTTCGCAGTGTGACATGTGGCACCATGAGATGGTGACACATGGCATTACACATAAGCTTGCAAAATGTCTTTTAATCATGTAAGATGATTAAAATTAAGATTACATATAGGTTTGACACTTGGCACAATGTGATTGGGTCACTTAAACCTAGAGCTAATCAAAGGGTGACATGTGCCAAGGGTTTAATGTGTTAACCTAGCTATATAAGTATTGTTATGAGAAAATAAAATACAACCAGCAGCCACACTCCTTTGTCACGCCATTTTGAAGCTCTCCCTTTCTTCCTCTTCATCTCTCATCAATTCAAAGAGATTAGCCATCAATCTCTTGAATTAAAAATACTAGAAATTGTTTCTAGTGTCCTGTTTACATCTCTAATCTCTTAAAAGGCAGAACTTGAATTTCTAATTAATAGAAACAGCTTTAGAAGCTATTCAAGGGCTACCATAGGTGTTCTTGGTATGGACAAGCTAGAGGGAGAACATTTGGTGTCCTGAAGATGATTCTCAAAGGCACAAATACACTGCAGTGCATCAAGAGGTTAGTGTAATCATTCTTGATTTAATCTAGGGTTCTAAAATTAATCTGATTAATTTTAAACTCTTAAATGGCAAATACATATCCAAAAACATATTAAAAGAGTTTTAATATGTTGTTTATTATTGAAATCAAATAGTTAAAAATAAATCTTGCATGATGCATGTGACCCTAGGTGAAAATTTTTGAATTCAATGGTATAAACTTGTGTTTTTCACGCTTCCATTCCTTCAGAGCAAGCTTTGGACAGCAAAAAGAAGGGAAGAAAGTGAAGTTTTGAAGCCTTGGAAAGTGCCTAAGTCAAGGTTAGTGCCAATTTCTTCAAAAAAAATTTTTGTATGGCTACCATTGAACATGATTTTAATGTTGAAATTCATGGATTGTATGTGCATAAAAATTTTAGTTATTGGAGTTAGGGTTTAAGGCACAAAACTTGGATTTTGTTCATGTGTTGGTGAATGAAAGTTTAAATGGCCAATTAGTGACCATTTGGCTGTGTATGATTGAGAAATGGAAATTTTGTTGAAAAATATTGAGATTTTGTTGATGAAATGGAGTTTGGGATTGATAAAAAATTTTGGAAGTGTTTTTCACAGGTTCTGAAAAACTGTTTTCTTCATTTTTAGCCGGTACTCTACCAGATTTTCTATAAAATTTGCGAAACCTCAAATAAATTCATGTTTTTCATAAATGACTTGAATAAATTATACTTCACCAATTGTACTTCATAGCTATGATAAAAATAAATAAGGAAGGATAAAAAGGATTAAAATAAAATAGGGTGTTCCGATACACTGTGTGACATATCTTACTCAGCTATACTGTAGACGGGTTAGGGGTGTCACATTTAGTGGTATGAGAGCACAGTTTAGGCGTTTCTGGGTCTAAATAGAGTCTATACCATGTATTGTATTTATAAGAGTCGAGGTGACACTAATGCAGATCTGTTTCTCTTTCTTATTTTGACTAGGATATGGACCCCACATCATAGAGGGCAGTTGAGGAGGAAGTGGAGAGTCATGCTCCACCTGCAGCAGCTGAGACTAGGGTTAGGGGAGAACCTGTTCCGCCAGCTCCAGCAGAGCCTGCTCAGCCTCCACAGGCTATGTTCCAGCTGATGTTTTGTCGACCCACACCTTAAGCAGGTACCAGTCACTCTCCAACACTCCCCCTTATGCCATTTCAGGCAATGCAGACATGCAGAAGATGTTGGGGCTGGTCCCTTGAACCCCGTCCCTGGAGAGCTGCCCATTGATGGTGTGAACTGAGCTCTCCTAGGGGTGAACTATGGCCTGGGTCCCTAGGACTGACCCTGACCTTGAGGTTGACCTGAACTCAGAGCAGGTGGACCTTTGAATTTCTTTCCAAGTGTAGGAGATAAGCTAGACTGACCTGGGCCCCTCTTCTACTGTCTCTCTCTTCTAGTCTGCTCACTTATTCTAACCTTTTCAACTTTTATTGTAGCTTCCACTAACTTGGTGAAGTCTGAATCATGATCTTTATGTTGTCATTTAATCCCTCTTCAAATCTCTTACACCTTTCGGTCTCATTAGGGACTATCTCCCTTCCATAGCAACTCAATATGACAAATTCCTTTTCATACTCGGCCACTGTCAGCTGTCTCTGCCTCAGGTTAATGAACTTTCTTATTCTCTCTTCAAGGTATAAACTACTCACATATTTCTTCTTGAATTCTGAGAGGAAGAAGTCCCAAGTTATTACTTCTGGCTGCACTTCAGTAGACACTGTATCTCACCATTGGTAGGCATCATCTTGCAACAGAGATACAGCAGCTTCTAAATTTTGCTCTGGAGTGCAGTGGAGTTGTTTCAAAACTCTCCCTGTTCTGTTCAACTAGTTTTCGACTGCAACAGAATCATCTTCTCTCCTGCCAAAGAAATCCACTGCTCTAAATTTTCTTAACCTTTCCAGATGTGATTTCTGCTATGGAGGTGGTGGTGGTGGTATTACCCTAGCCATTTGTCTAAAGAACTCGACCATTTGCTGGAACATAGTCTGTGGAGAGTCATGCTCCACCTACAGCAGCTGAGACTGGGGGTAGGGGAGAACTTGCTCCACCAGCTCCAGCAGAGCCTACCTAGCATCCACAGGCTATGTTCAAATTATAATTTCGATAAATGGCTTAAATAAATTATATTTCACAAGTTATATTCAAAAGGAAGAATAAAAATGAATTAAGATAAAATAGAGTGCTCGGCACACTGAGTGGCATAACTTGCTCGGCTACACTGTAGTCGGGTAAGGGGTGTCACAAAATAAGCTGTATGCTAAGTTATCCAAGTGTGACTTCTGGTTGAATGAAATTGCATTCCTTAGACACATAGTGCCAGCTGATGGGATTAGAGTGGATCCCAAGAAAATAGAAGCAGTGATGGAATGAAAGCCTCCCAGAAATACAACTGAGGTCACAAGTTTCTTGGGGCTAGCTGGGTATTACAGAAGATTTGTGAAGGGATTTTCTTTAATAGCTGCTCCAATGACCAAGTTGTTACACAAGAATGTCAGATTTGACTGGAATGACAAGTGTCAGACTAGTTTTGAGAAGTTGAAGGCTATGTTGATAGAGGCACCAGTGTTAACACAGCCAGTGTCGGGGGAGGACTTTGTGGTCAACAGTGATGCCTCTCATAATGGGTTATGGTGTGTATTGATGCAAGAGGGGAAGGTGGTCGCTTATGCTTTCAGGCAGCTAAGGCCATATGAACAGAATTACCCTACCCATGATCTAGAGCTTGCAGCAATTATCTTCGCACTGAAGATATGGAGGCATTACTTGTATGGTGAAAAGTGCGACATTTACACAGACCACAAAAGTCTAAAATACTTGCCAACCCAGAAGGAGCTCAACCTCAGACAGAGGTGATGGATTGAGTTTTTGAAGGACTATGATTGTGTGATTGACTACCACCCTGGGAAGGCAAATGTAGTTACTGATGCTTTGAGCAGAAAATCCATTATAACTTTGAGATCATTGAATGCTCGTCTATCTTTGGTTCGAGATAGAGCTATTTTGGCTGAGTTGTAAGTGAGACCAAAGCTGCTACAGCAGATTTTAGATGGGCAGAAGGTAGATGAGAAGCTAAAGGCTATTATGAGCAAAATCCTAGAAGGGAAAGGAACTGACTATGAAGTGAAAACAAATGGGTGTCTGTACTACAAAGAAAGATTATGTGTATCAGATAATGGGGAATTGAAGGCCAATATTCTAAAAGAGGCACACACCAGTTTTTATGCTATGCACCCAGGAAGTACAAAATGGTATCATGATCTGAAGCTTCAGTATTGGTGGCCTGGTATAAAGAAGGACATCACTGACTATGTGACTAAATGCTTGACATGCCAGCAAGTCAAGGCAGAACATCAAGTTTGTTACAGCCTATACGCATACCTGAATGGAAATGGGATCGGGTCACCATGGATTTTGTTAGTGGTCTACCTCTCACCTAGAAGAAGCATGATGCAGTATGGGTGATTATAGATAGATTGACAAAGTTAGCACACTTTCTGCCAGTTAGGACTGACTACTCACTGGAAAAGTTAGCAAAATTGTATATCCGTGAAATAGTTAGACTGCATGGAATTCCACTTTCCATCATATTTGATCGAGACCCAAGGTTTACATCGAGATTTTGGAAGAAGTTACATGAATCCTTGCGTACACAACTCCATTTCAGCACAGCTTTCCATCCTCAGACGGAAGGGCAATCAGAAAGAGTAATCTAGGTCCTTGAGGATATGCTGAGGAGTTGTGTCATTGAATTTGAGGGAAGTTGGGATAGATACCTCCCACTGGCAGAATTTGCATACAACAATAGCTACCAAGCTAGCATCCAAATGGCCCCGTATGAAGCACTGTATGGGAGGAAATGTAGAACTCTAGTGTGCTGGACTAAATTGGGCAAAGATAAACTAGTAGGGCCAGACCTGGTGAAATAGACTGAGGAGAAGGTAAAACTAATTAAAGCCAATCTGAAGGTTGCCTCAGATAGACAGAAATCCTATACCGACATAAAGAGAAAAGAAATGGAATATGCGGCTGGGGACAAAGTGTTCCTCAAGGTATCACCGTGGAAGAAGGTACTGAGGTTTGGAAGAAAAGGTAAGTTAAGCCCTAGGTTCATTGGCCCATATGAAGTCATTGAACATGTGGGTCCAGTGACCTACAGGCTAGCTTTACCACCAGAGCTGGACAAGATCCACAATGTGTTCCATGTATCTATGCTATGAAAATACCGCTCAGATCCTTCACATGTCATCTCCATGGAAGAAATTGAAGTACAACCAGACTTGACATATGAAGAAGAACCCCATACGGATCCTGGCTCAAGAAGTGAAAGAGTTGAGGAATAACCAGATTTCACTGGTCAAAGTGCTTTGGAGGCACCACAACACCGAGGAGGCAACTTAGGAAAGTGAAGAGGCGATGAGGCAACAGTTCCCTCAACTGTTTGCATTAGAAAAATTTCGAGGACGAAATTTAAATTAAAGGGGAAGAGTTGTAACACCCTCCCTATAGCAATTCCGTACATTATACTATTCCGGTGACCGGTGTCGGCTAGGACAGCTAGAGCATTTGGAAAAATATTTAAACTAAAGTGAGGAACCATAATTAACTCAAATATTAACAAGAAAAATTTGAGAAAATTTTAGTAATAAAATACAACCAAGTTAAATGAGCCGGTGCCCTAGCGATGGGTAACCCAGTGGGAAGTTGTGGTTCTCGCAACTAGGAGCCCTAGACTCAAGAGAAAATTCATAAAATAATTTTTGAAACTCCAAAGAAGGGTCATTGAGGTTCCTATGGCATTAGAATTCCAAGAAAGTGCTTAGAAAAATTTTTCAATCGGTACAGACAATTTTAGTCTGTTAAGCCAAACGGAGGGCATTTTGGTCATTTCGCTTTCAAAGGTGAATTTTGGCCAACTTGTCTAGTTAAGTAAATAATTATTATGACATAAAATATGAATAAATATTGGTAAAAATTAAATTAAAAATGAGTAGAAAATAAAAGGAAAGAAAATGAAAGAAAATGGGAATTTTGACATCATTATGATGTCATTAAAACAATTTTAACTAATCACATGATGACACATGGCTAGCACTCACTTAAAATAAATAAATGGGCCGCAAATGAAAGAAAAAAAAAAAATCAGAATTTCCTTATCTTCTTCCTTTGGACGAACCAGCACCTCCATCCTCTTCCTCCATTAAAGCTTTTCCAAGCTTTGGTTCACCCATCAAACTACCTCAAAACCCTAGCCTCCCTTCACAAAAACTCAAACTCACACCTAGAGCAAGCTTTGGACAGCAAAAAGAAGGGAAGAAAGTGAAGTTTTAAAGCCTTGGAAAGTGCCTAAGTCAAGGTTAGTGCCAATTTCTTCAAAAAAATTTTGTGTATGGCTGTCATTGAACATGATTTTGGTGTTGAAATTCATGAATTGTATGTGTATAAAAATTTTAGTTGTTGGAGTTAGGGTTTAAGGCACAAAACTTGGATTTTGTTCATGTGTTGGTGAATTAAATTTTAAATGGTCAATTAGTGACCATTTGGCTGTGTATGATTGAGAAATGGAAATGTTATTAAAAAATATTGAGATTTTGTTGATGAAATGGAGTTTGGGATTGATAGAAAATTTTGAAAGTGTTTTTCACAGGTTAGCCGGTACTTTGCTGATTTTCTATAAAATTTTTAAAACCTCAATTAAATTGATGTTTTTCATAAATGACTTAAATAAATTATACTTTACTAATTGTACTTCATAGCTATGATAAAAATAAATAAGGAAGGATAAAAAGGATTAAAATAAAATAGGGTGTTCCGATACACTGTGTGATATATCTTACTCGACTATACTGTAGACGGGTAAGGGGTGTCACATTTAGTGGTATGAGAGCATGGTATAGGCGTTTCTTGGTCTAAATAGAGTCCATACCATGTATTGCTTTTGTAAGAGTCGAGGTGACACTAATGCAGATCTATTTGTCTTTCTTATTTTGACTAGGATATGGACCCCACATCACAGAGGGCAATTAAGGAGGAAGTGGAGAGTCATGCTCCACCTGCAGTAGCTGAGACTGGGGGTAGGGAAGAACCTGCTCCGCCAGCTCTAGCAGAGCCTGCTTAGCCTCCACAGGTTATGTTCCAGCAAATGGCCGAGTTCTTCAGACAAATGGCTGGGGTAATGCCACCGCCACCACTACCACCTCCACAGCAGAAATCACATCTAGATAGGTTAAGAAAATTTAGAGCAGTGGATTTCTTTGGTAAGAGAGAAGATGATTCTGTTACAGCCAAAAACTGGTTGAACAGAAGAGGGAGAGTTTTAAAATAACTCCACCGCACTCTAGAGCAAAATTTAGAAGCTGTTGTATCTCTGTTGCAAGATGATGCCTACCAATGGTGAGATACAATGTCTAGTAAAGTACAGCCAGAAGTAATAACTTGGGACTTCTTCGTCTCAGAATTCAATAAGAAATATGTGGGTAGTGTATAACTGGAAGAGGGAAGAAGAGAGTTCATTAACCTGAGGCAGAGACAACTAACAATGGCCGAGTATGAAAAGGAATTTGTCAGACTGAGTTGCTATGGAAGGGAGATAGTCCCTAATGAGGCCGAAAGGTGTAAGCGATTTGAAGAGGGATTAAATGACAACATAAAGATCATGATTACTGCCTGGGGAATCACAGACTTCACCAAGTTAGTGGAAGCTACAATAAAAGTTGAAAATGTTAGAATAAATGAGTAGACAAGAAGAGAGAGACAGTAGAAGAGGGGCCTGAGTCAGTCTAGCTCATCTCCTACACCTGGAAAGAAATTCAAAGGTCCACCTGCTCTGAGTTCAGGTCAACCTCAAGGTCAGGGTCAGTCCCAGGGACCCAGGCCACAGTTCACCCCTAGGAGAGCTCAGTTCACACCATTAGTAGGTAGCTCTCCAGGGACGGGGTTTAAGGGACCAGCCCCAGCATCTTCTGCATGTCCGCATTGCCTGAAATGGCATAAGGGGGAGTGTTAGAGAGTGACTGGTACCTACTTAAGGTGTGGGTCGACAGAACATCAGTTAAGGAACTATCCATGCAGAACAGCTACAGCTGCTCCAACATAAGCAGACAGACCTACTTCTACATCCCAAAGGGGTAGGAAATCTGATAAATTTGGGCAGTGGGACCATCACAGAGACTTGCATCTGAGCCAGCAGAGAGTCCAAAGGTTAGAGTACCTACCACAGCCTATGCCATAAGATCTCAGGAGGAGCAAGATGCCCCGGACGTCATCAGGGGTACGTTCTCCCTTTACAATACATCTGTTCATGCATTGGTGGATCTAGGATCCACTCATTCATACATCTGCATCAACCTACCCGTAGAAAGGGGGATATTAGTAGGGGCGAGTGACCAAGACATTCTGGTCACTAATCCATTGGGCCACAGTGTAGTGGTGAACAAGGTGTACAAAGGTTGCCCGTTAAGGATTTAGGGGTATGAATTCTTGGCAGAACTGATTGAGTTGCCTTTCCATGAGTTTGATGTGATTTTGGAAATGGACTAGTTGTCACGTTATCAAGCAATGGTTGATTGTAAACTGAAGAGGATTTCTTTAAAAATTCCTGAGGGTAATGAGATCATAGTTGTGGGGGAAAGGATAGATTTCTTGTCCAATGTCATCTCAGCCACCGTTATAAGAAAACTGATGAGAAAAGGCTGTGAAGCCTACCTAGCACATGTGGTGGATACTAGGCAGGCTAAGACTTTCCATATGTGTTCCCTGAAGAATTGCTTGGCTTGCCACCAGAAAGGGAAGTTAAATTTTCTATTGAGATACTGCCGGATACAGCACCAATCTATATTGCTCCTTATAAGATAGCGCTCATAGAATTGAAGGAATTGAAAATCCAGTTACTGGAGTTACTTGATAAGGGGTTCATATGCCCCAGTGTGTCACTATGGGGAACTCCAGTGCTGTTTGTAAAAAAGAAGGATGGGACTTTGAGGTTATGCATTGATTACCGGTAGTTGAATAAAGTGACTATGAAGAATAAGTATCGGTTACCTAGAATTGACGATCTGTTTGATCAATTGAAGGGAGCACGAGTAGTTTCCAAAATTGATCTCAGATCAGGGCATCATCAGTTAAGGGTGAAGGATGCAGATGTGCTAAAGACTTCATTCAGGACCTGGTATGAGCATTATGAGTTCTTGGTGATGCCCTTTGGCCTAACAAATGCACCAGCAGCATTCATGGACCTTATGAATCGTATCTTCCATCCATACCTAGATCGGTTCGTAGTGGTCTTTATTGATGATATTTTGGTGTATTCCAAGACCACTGAAGAACATGAAGAGCATTTGAGGATTGTTCTGTAAGCCCTGAGAGAAAAGAAGCTGCATGCTAAGTTGTCCAAGTGTGACTTCTGGTTAAATGAAATTGCATTCCTTGGAAACATAGTGTCATCTGATGGGATTAGAGTGGATCCTAAGAAAATAGAAGTAGTGATGGAATGGAAGCCTCCCAGAAATACAGCTGAGGTCAGAAGTTTCTTGGGGCTAGCTGGGTATTACAGAAGATTTGTAAAGGGATTTTCCTTAATAGCTGCTCCAATGACCAAGTTGTTACATAAGAATGTCAGATTTAACTGGAATGACAAGTGTCAGACTAATTTTGAGAAGTTAAAGGCTATGTTGATAGAGGCACCAGTGTTAACACAGCCAGTGTCGGGAAAGGACTTTGTGGTCTACAGTGATGCCTCTCATAATGGGTTATGGTGTGTATTGATGCAAGAGGGGAAGGTGGTTGCTCATGCTTTTAGGCAGCTAAGGCCACATGAATAGAATTACCCTACCCATGATCTAGAGCTTGCAGCAATTATCTTCGCATTGAAGATATGAAGGCATTACTTGTACGGTGAAAAGTGCTACATTTACACAGACCACAAAAGTCTGAAATACTTGCCAACCCAGAAAGAGCTCAACCTCAGACAGAGGCGATGGATTGAGTTCCTGAAGGACTATGATTGTGTGATTGACTACCATCCTGGGAAGGCAAATGTAGTTGCTGATGCTTTGAGCAGAAAATCCATTATAACTTTGAGATCATTGAATGCCCGTCTATCTTTGGTTCGAGATGGAGCTATTTTGGCAGAGTTGCAAGTGAGACCAAACCTGTTACAGTAGATTTTAGATGGGCAGAAGGTAGATGAGAAGCTAAAGGCTATTATGAGCAAAATCCTAAAAGGGAAAGAAATTGACTATGAAGTGAAATAAATGGGTGTCTATATTACAAAGGAAGATTATGTGTACCAGATGATGGGGAATTGAAGGCCAGTATTCTAAAAGAGGCACACACTAGTGTTTATGCTATGCACCCAGGAAGTACAAAAATGTATCATGATCTGAAGCTTCAGTATTGGTGGCCTGGTATGAAGAAGGACATAGTTGACTATGTGACTAAATGCTTGACATGCCAGCAAGTCAAGGTAGAACATCAAGTTCCATTAGGTTTGTTGCAGCCTATACGCATACCTGAATGGAAATGGGATCGGGTCACCATGGATTTTGTAAGTGGTCTACCTCTCACCCAAAAGAATCATGATGCAGTATGGGTAATTGTAGATAGATTGACAAAGTCAGCACACTTTCTGCCAGTTAGGACTGACTACTCACTGGAAAATTTAGCAAAATTGTATATCCGTGAGATAGTTAGACTACATAGAATTCCACCTTCCATCATATCTAATCGAGACTCAACGTTTACATCGAGATTTTGGAAGAAGTTACATGAATCCCTGGGTACACAACTCCATTTCAGCACAGCTTTCGATCCTCAGATGGATGGGCAATCATAAAGAGTAATCCAGGTCCTTGAGGATATGCTGAGGAGTTGTGTCATTAAATTTGAGGGAAGTTGGGATAGATACCTCCCACTGGCAGAATTTGCATACAACAATAGCTACCAAGCTAGCATCCAAATGGCCCTGTATGAAGCACTGTATGGGAGGAGAAGGTAAAACTAATCAAAGCCAATCTGAAGGTTGCCTCAGACAGACAGAAATCCTATACCGACCTGAAGAGAAAAGAAATGGAATATACAACTGGAAACAAAGTGTTCCTCAAGGTATCACCGTGGAAGAAGGTACTGAGGTTTGGAAGAAAAGGTAAGTTATGCCCTAGGTTCATTAGCCCATATGAAGTCAATGAACGTGTGGGTCCAGTGGCCTACAGGCTAGCCTTACCACTAGAGCTGGACAAGATCCACAATGTATTCCATGTATCTATGCTAAGAAGATACCGCTCCGATCCTTCACATGTCATCTCCATGGAAGAAATTGAAGTACAACCGGACTTGACATATGGAGAAGAACCCATACGGATATTAGCTCGGGATGTGAAAGAGTTGAGGAATAAGCAGATTCCACTGTTGAAAGTGCTTTGGAGGCACCACAACACCGAGGTGGCAACTTGGGAAAGTGAAGAGACATTGAGGCAACAGTTCCCTCAACTGTTTGCATCAGGTAAATTTCAAGGACGAAATTTAAATTAGAGGAGAAGAGTTGTAACACCATCCCTGTAGCAATTCTGTATATTCTATGATTCCGATGACCGGTGTCAGCTCGAACAGCTAGAACATTTGTAAAAATATTTAAACTAAAGTGAGGAACCATAATTAACTCAAATATTAATAAGAAAAATTTAAGAAAAATTTTAGTAATAAAATACAACCAAGTTAAATGAGCCGGTGCCCTAGCGATGGGTAACCTAATGGGAAGTTGCGGTTCTCACAACTAGGAGCCCTAGACTCAGGGAAAAATTCATAAAATAATTTTTAGGAATCCAGAGAAGGGTCATTGAGGTACCTATGGCATTAAAATACCAAGAAAATGCTTAGAAAAATTTTTTAATTAGTACAGACAATTTTAGTTTGTTAAGACAAATGGAGGGCATTTTGGTCATTTCGCCTTCAGAGGTGATTTTTGGCCAACTTGTCCAGTTAAGTAAATAATTATTATTACATAAAATGTGAATAAATATTGCTAAAAATAAAATTGAAAATGAGTAGAAAATAAAAGGAAAGAAAATGAAAGAAAATGGGAATTTTGACATCATTATGATGTCATAAAAACAATTTTAACCAATCACATGATGACACATGGCTAGCACTCACTTAAAGTAAATAAATGGGTAGCAAATGAAGGAAAAAAAAAATCAGAATTTCCTTATCTTCTTCCTTGGGCCGAACTAGCACCTCCATCCTCTTCCTCCATTAAAGCTTTTCCAAGTTTTGGTTCACCCAGCAAACTATCTCAAAACCCTAGCCTCCCTTCCCAAAAACTCATCCTCACACCTAGAGCAAGCTTTGGACAGCAAAAAGAAGGGAAAAAAGTAAAGTTTTGAAGCCTTGGAAAGTGCCTAAGTCAAGGTTAGTTCCAATTTCTTCAAAAGAATTGTGTATGGCTGCCATTGAACATGATTTTGGTGTTGAAATTCATGGATTGTATGTGTATAAAAATTTTAGTTGTTGGAGTTAGGGTTTGAGGCACAAAACTTGGATTTTGTTCATGTGTTGGTGAATAAAAGTTTAAATGGTCAATTAGTGACCATTTGGCTATGTATGATTGAGAAATGGAAATGTTGTTGAAAAATATTGAGATTTTGTTGATGAAATGGAGTTTGGGATTGATAGAAAATTTTGGAAGTGTTTTTCACAGGTTCCAAAGTACTGTTTTCTCCATTTTTAGCTGGTACTCTGTCGGATTTTCTATAAAATTTGTGCAAGGTTAGTTCCAATTTCTTCAAAAAAAATTTGTGTATGGCTGCCATTGAACATGATTTTGGTATTGAAATTCATGGATTGTATGTGTATAAAAATTTTAGTTGTTAGAGTTAGGGTTTGAGGCACAAAACTTGGATTTTGTTCATGTGTTGGTGAATAAAAGTTTAAATGGTCAATTAGTGACCATTTGGCTATGTATGATTGAGAAATGGAAATGTTGTTGAAAAATATTGAGATTTTCTTGATGAAATGGAGTTTGGGATTGATAGAAAATTTTGGAAGTGTTTTTCACAGGTTCTGAAGTACTGTTTTCTCTATTTTTAGCTGGTACTCTGTCGGATTTTCTATAAAATTTGTGGAACCTCAAATAAATTCATGTTTTCCATAAATGAGTTAAATAAATTATACTTCACCAATTGTTCTTCATAGCTATGATAAAAATAAATAAGGAATGATAAAAAGGATTAAAATAAAATAGGGTGTTCCGATACACTATGTGACATATCTTACTTAGCTATACTGTAGACGGGTAAGGGGTGTCACATTGTGCCTTTCAGAGGGGTAGGTTGTGATAGAGCAGAAGGTAAAATACCAGTCAG
Source organism: Hevea brasiliensis (assembly GCF_030052815.1). NCBI lineage: Eukaryota > Viridiplantae > Streptophyta > Magnoliopsida > Malpighiales > Euphorbiaceae > Hevea > Hevea brasiliensis. The sequence goes on from NC_079501.1 coordinate 44,483,036, forward strand.
AGCCTATGCTATGAGGGCACAGGTGGAACAGGATGCTCCAGATGTCATCAAGTGTATGTTCCTCCTCTATAATACTTCTGTGCATGCATTAGTGGATCCTAGATCTACTCATTCATATATTTGTATCAAGCTACCCGTAGAAAAGGGAATACCAGTAGAGGAAAGTGACCAAGACATCCTGGTCACAAATCCACTAGGCCACAGTGTGGTAGTAAACAAGGTATATAAGGGCTGTCCATTGAAGATTCAGGGGAAAGAGTTCTCGGCAGACTTAATCGAACTGCCTTTCCATGAGTTTGACGTGATTTTGGGAATGGATTGGTTATCCCATCATCAGGCAATGGTAGATTGTAAATTGAAGAGAATCTCTCTGAAAACTACTAAGAATGAAGAAATAACAGTTGTGGGTGAAAGGATAGATTTCTTGTCCAATGTCATCTCAACTACAGTTGCAAGGAAATGGATAAGAAAAGGGTGTGAAGCCTATCTAGCACACGTGGTTGACACTAGGCAGGGTAAATTTGACTTGTCTGACATACCCACAGTAAGGGATTTCTCTGAGGTATTTCCAGAGGAATTGCCTAGTTTGCCACTAGAAAGGGAAGTTGAATTTGCTATTGAGATTATGCCACGTACAGCTTCGATTTCAATTGCTCCGTAGAGGATGGCACCTGCTGAATTGAAAGAGTTAAAAATCTAGCTGCAAGAATTACTAGACAAGGGGTTCATACGCCCCAGTGTGTGATTGTGGAGAGCTTTGGTACTATTTGTAAAGAAGAAAGATGGGACACTGAGGTTATGTGTTGACTACCGACAGTTAAACAAAGTAACAGTAAAGAACAAGTATCTGTTGCCTAGAATTGATGATCTGTTTGATCAATTGAAGGGAGCTGGTGTGTCTTCTAAGATTGATCTCAAATTAGGGTATCATCAGCTAAGGGTTAGGGATGCAGATGTGCCTAAAACTGCATTCAGAATCCGGTATGGGCATTATAAATTCCTGGTGATGCCATTTGGGTTAACAAATGCTCCAGTAGCATTCATGGACCTTATGAATCGTATCTTCCATCCATATTTAGATCAGTTCATAGTGGTCTTCATTGATGACATCCTGGTATATTCCAAGGATAAAGCAGAACATGATGAGCATTCATGTTCTGCAGACTATAAAAGAGAAGAAACTGTATGCTAAATTGTCCAAGTGTGAGTTCTAGTTGAATGAGATTGCATTCCTTGGACATGTAGTATCAGCTAAAGGGATTAGAGTGGATCCCAAGAAGATTGAAGCTGTGATGGAATGGAAGCCTCCCAGAAATACAACTGAGATCAGAAGTTTCTTGGGGTTAGCTGGATATTATAAAAGATTTGTAAAGGGATTTTCCATGATAGCTGCTCCAATGACCAAATTACTACACAAGAATATGAAATATGACTGGAATGACAAGTGTCAAGCCATTTTTGAGAGGCTAAAGACTATATTGATAAAGGCATCAGTGTTAACACAGCCAGTGTCGGGAAAAGACTTCATAAACTACAGTGATGCCTCACATAATGGGTTAGGGTGTGTACTCATGCAAGAAAGGAAAGTGGTCGCATATGCTTCCAGGCAGTTAAGGCCATATGAAAAGAATTACTCTACTCATGATTTGGAGTTAGCAGCAATTATCTTCGCATTGAAGATATGGAGGCAATACTTGTATGGAGAAAAATGCTACATATACACAGACCATAAAAGTCTGAAGTATCTGCCAACCCAGAAGGAACTTAATTTGAGACAAAGGCGATGGATTGAATTCCTGAAAGATTATAATTGTGTGATTGACTACCACCCTAGGAAGGCAAACGTAGTCACTAATGGCTTAAGCAGAAAATCTATTATAGCATTAAGATCTCTGAATGCCCAACTATCCTTAACTCATGACGGAGTTATTTTGGCTGAGTTGCAAGTGAAGCCAAATCTATTAGAACAGATACAGGATGGGCAAAAGACAGATGAGAAATTAATGGTTGTTAAGGGCAAAATCACTAAGGGAAAGGAAACTGAATATGAAGTGAAAGAAAATGGGTGCCTGTACTATAAAGAAAGAGTGTGTGTACCAGATGATAAAGAATTGAAAACCAGTATTCTAAGAGAAGCACGTAACAGTGTATATGCTATGCACCCAGGAAGCACAAAAATGTACCATGACCTGAAACTTCGATAATGGTGGCTGGGTATGAAAAAGGACATAGCTGACTATGTAACTAAATGCTTGACATGTCAGTAAGTCAAAGCAGAACATCAAGTTCCATCAGGTTTATTACAGCCTATAAACATACCTGAATGGAAATGGGACCGAGTCACTATGGACATTATCAGTGGTCAACCTCTCACTCAGAAGAAGCATGATGTAGTATGGGTGATTGTGGATAGGTTAACCAAATTAGCACATTTTCTGCCAATCAGAATTGACTACTCACTGGAACAGCTAATAACTAATGGCTTTTCATCCTCAGACGGATGGACAGTCAGAAAGAATAATCCAGGTAAATTTTGAAACTCATTGAGTTATTGTAAATAATAAATTAAACTAATAATGATAATAATAACTGAACATATGTGATAGGTCCTAGAGATATATTGAGGAGTTGTGTTATTGAGTTTGAGGGAAGCTGGGATAGATACATTCCACTAGCAGAATTTGCATACAACAATAGCTGTCAAGCTAGCATACAAATGGCACCCTATGAAGCACTGTATGGGAGAAAATGTAGAACACCTATATGTTGGACTGAATTGGGTGAAGATAAGCTAGTGGGGCCAAACATGGTAAAACAGACAGAGGAAAAGGTGAAACTAATAAACGCCAATTTGAAAGTTGCCTTGGATAGACAGAAATCTTATGCTGACTTGAAAAGAAAGGATATTGAGTATGAAGTTGGAGAGAAAGTATTTCTCAAAGTATCACCATGGAAGAAAGTTTTGAGATTCAGGAAAAAGGGAAAATTAAGCCCTAAGTTCATTAGCCTATATGAAGTTATTGAACGTGTGGGACCAGTAACCTATAGATTAGCCTTACCACCTGAACTGGACAAGATACACAATGTGTTCCATGTCTCGATGCTCAAAAGATACAGATCAGATCCTTCACATGTCATCTTAGGTGAAGAAATTGTTGTACAACCTGAACTGACATATGAAGAAGAACCGATTAAAATCTTGGCACGAGAGGTAAAAGAGCTCAGAAACAAGACAATTCCACTAGTGAAAATCCTATGAAGGCACCACAACACGGAAGAGGCAACATGGGAGAGCAAGGAGACAATGAGGCAACAGTTCCCTCAGCTCTTCACATCAGGTAAATTTCGAGGACGAAATTTTTATTTAAAGGGGAAGAGTTGTAACATCCTCCCTATAGGTATTTTATATGTTCTGTTGCTCCAGTGACCTAATGTCAGTCCGGCCAAGTCAGGATGTCTGGAACTACACTTCTGTGATAGTGAACAGACATATAATGATGAAATAAATAAAAAGAAATTACAAGAAAAATTAAAGAAAAATAAAAGAGAGAAAATGAAACAAGGTTAAATGAGCGGGCACCGTAGCAATGGATGACCGCACTGGGAAGTTATGGCGAAGGCAATTGCCAAATCCAGGACCGTGGAGAACCCTCGAAATTAAATTTAAGGACATAATTAAAGGTTTATTGAAATGTAATTGATACTAGAAATATCAAAGAAAAATTAATAAAACAGTATTAAGAAAAATAAAAAATTGAGAAACAGACAAAAATCGGTGTTACCGAAAATCAAGAATACAACCCGAAAAGGGGCATTTTGGTCATTTGACACCTAGAGTTGCCTTTTGACCTCAATGTCCATTAAAAATAAGTGGTATTATACTTTGAAAATGTCAGGAAAAATTAAAATGAGGTACATTATATTAATAGTGAATGAAATGAGGCATAAAATGTAAATTGTGAAACTTTGAATAATTAAACAATAAAAGTAACCTAAGTACTCCACTAACTCATGATTTGGGACACATATATGGGACTTTGGGACAGCAGATTCCACTAACCACATCTTCTCCTTCTTCATTCTTCTTCTTGCCGAAATGAAGCTCTCAAACCAAACCTCCATGGCCGCATCTTGTAAGCTTCATCAGCCCATCATCAAGCCATGATTCTCACACTTCTCTTCACTAAAACTTGTCTACACACCTTGGGCAGCATATTTGGACCAAAAAGAAGGAAGTTTAGTGAGGTTTGAGTAAGCTTCAAAAATAGGTATGTGTCCAAATTCCCTCCCTTTCTTTAGTAAACTTCATGCTTAGGATGAGGTGAGTTGAATGGTGAAGAGAATGGAAGAATTTATTGAGTTATTGCATTGTTCAATTTCAGAGGCCATGATACGTAAGTTGCTTGAGTTTTTCTTACCTCTAATGGATGGAAATTAATATTGATTTAGTCATTTTAAAGTTGTAGTACACTAATTTTCATGTATATGTACATTAAGTACTTGAATTTAAGGGTTTGGAAAGCAAATTGGATACCTTAGCAAACTGCCACTTTTGGCAGCCTTTAAATTCATGAATTAATGTTTGGGTTCATGAATTTTCTTGGTGAATTATGGTGAAGATGAATAGAGGGCAGTGTATGTGAAGTAATGGTTGGGAAGTATATGTAATAATTAAGTGATTTCATGTATATGTTATGTTGAATTTAACTTTGTGAATTAGGGTTGTATAATGTACATAGAGCACTTGTGTATTCTGCCCAAATGGACATGATTGAGATATGATGAATGGTATAGAAGTGCTATGAATGTATAATTGTAGTTTTGGGAGGAGGAGAAATGTCATTTGGGAGTGTTCTTTTATGTGCAGATTGTGTGTGTTGAAGGCAGTAGGTAAATTGAATCATAAGTGAAAATTGCTGATCCCAATTGGTATGAGGCCAATGGAAGCTGAAATTAGACACAAAATAGGCCAACTTTCATGTAGAAATGTTGCCAAAATTCTGCCTAGAAACTGACCTTAAAATGACCTAATCCGGAATTGGTAATGTGCAAGCCCAGATTTTTGACCATATGAATAGTAGTCACTAAAATGACCATAACTCACTCAAAACAAGTCCAAATGACCTGAAATTTATACCATGGAAAGCTTAGACATAGAGCTACAATTCTTATGAAGACACCAAAGCCCAGAAATGGCCAGAACCAAGTTAAATTACTTGCCCAAGTTAGGGTACCAAAATTGCAAGAACTGAATTTGACCTAAAATTGACCAAATTTTGCACTAAAGATGCAATCTGTCCAGCTTTAGTAAATTGACCATATCTTGGTCTATATAATCCAGAACGACCTGAAATTTGTGTAGAATGTTCAATACAACTTAGAGCTACAATTTTGCTCCTTTGACCAGAAGCTAAAAACCAAGAGAAGGAGGACATTAAGCTAGACCAATCTAGCACACTAAAACTGAAAATTTGACATTAACATACAATGAAGCTTTGAAGTAATTTGGCAATAAATGCCAACTTGTGAAAAGGGTAAATTGCACTATATTGGCAGCATATTGAATTAAAAATTGTGACATGTTGATACTAGAATCAACTTATCCATGATATCTAAAACGGTCAACATTTGCATTGACTTGTGAATTACATAATAACTAGTAAACTCTAAAAATGAAGAATTAAACAATTAATTTGTAATTTGCCTAGTTGACTAGTTTGGATAGGTTGGCATGCCAATGGGATTCTGACAGCTGTTCTGTAAATGACTTTATGCCATACTGTGTTTTTACGGCTTATTATGTCGCACTATGATTTTAATAGCCTACAGCTATATGGATTGTGTTATTATACTTGGCTTATCGCCAGATTGACTATATAGCTTTTTAGCCACACTGTTTGCACACCGGGAGATACTTTGTAACCGATGGTGTGAAGGTCAGAGGTACTAGGTACCCAGTACCAGTATATCTGTTTACCCAATCTAGTCAGTGTATAGGCTACACGGGTAGTTAATTTAAGCATTATTAAATTCAAATAGCTAAATTCAGTTTATTGACATACAGAACCACCAAAATTAGCAAAAATGAAAGGTTAGCAAATAAAAGTAAAATTAGCAACTGCAAAGAATAACAATGTCATAAATTCATAAACAATTTATTTATTTTATTTTAGTGTATATTTCTCTATAATTGGCACCACTGAGCAGAATTGCTTAGTGCATTGCTTTTGCTACGCGTAGATATTGGAGACACAGCTGGGGAGCCCAGCAGACCTATGAACGGGTGAGACATCAGATCTGCACAGGAGTCTAGAGTGAAGTTAGTGAAAGTCTTTGATTTGGTCAAGATTGAGAATACTCAATTGCTGAATTTGATGAGTTCCTAAAGGAACAATATATTGCATGTCAATTAAACCCTCTTAGAACACCATAGTTGTATGGAGTATCTTAAAAGACAAAACGTGGTATGTCAGACATAATATGAAATTATGATGAACTCTAAGAAATAGATAATAGCTTCAAATCATCAAAGTTGATTATGATCTATATCAATTTCCACCAATCATATTGGATATGCTCTGGAAAGACACTAACTCTTAAGTTTGTTAAGATTTGAGTTATTAAAAGAGAAAGTTGATAAATGATAAACTTGTTAGGTATCCTCAAAGTAGTTTAGGATATTATTTCAGCTTCCTACTAAACAAGAGTTATTATAAGCAAGGTGATTGTTCTTGATAAAAAGTTTCTATACGAAAATAGCAAATAAAGGAAGATGAAATTAGATGAAGGGTCATCGAAAAAGAAAATAATGGATGCAAATCCTTCCAGTTTTGAGCATATATCTATCAGTTATGTTACCATATCTATATCTCATAGTTAATTTCTATGTTTAATCTTTAGAGAGAAATAAAATTCTATATGAGAATGTGTAAAAGTTGTTCATTCATATGGAGATTAGTTATAAAGATGATCATACAAATAATGAAGAAATTATATTGGATATATATTTCTCATTAATGGTAAAAGCCATAAGATCCAAAATGGATTCAACCATTAAGAAACATATATATGTTCTTATAAATCTTTCTATTAGTATGGCACCTAGTGGGAGCTAAAAGGTTTTTGAAGAGATAGATAGATTCTAATGGATAGGTATATAGCTATAAGGTAAAGCTAATATTGAAAGTAGTTTCACTTAAAGGAAAGGAGTTGACTATAAGGAAACCTCTTTACCAAATGCTATGGTTTGAATTCATTTAGATTTTAATGGCATTATAATTATACACTATGATTATGTTTTTTGCAATTAGTTGTCAAGACTATCTTCCTTAATGGAAACATGGAAGAAGAAATAATCTTGGAAAGGTTCCAAAATGTATAAGCTTAAGATACCCATTCATGGTCTTAAGCAAAACTTCAAAGGGTTTTAAATGTACAAGAAGATTAGTGGGAGCAACCCCTTTTCTAACGTTGTATATGGATGGCATTTCTTAATAAGAAATGAGAATTAGCATACTTGTAACTGCAAAGTTTAGCTGTATAAATCTTTCTCCTTAAATGTCCAAAGGAAGGAAACCTATATTTTTGTTTTTGCATCAATAAAGATAGAGCAAATAAGAATGATAGGATTCTCCAATGGGTCAGGAATTGGAAAAGCTGTTAAAAGGGCTCAACATGCTTGATTCTAAGAGGATTGTTGCCTAAAAGGCATAATATCCAACTTTCTTAAGGAAAATATTCAAAGACTCTTAAAGAAAGAAGCTAAGTATGCTAAGTTGCATACAAAGCTTGATATTGCATATGCTATTAATGACTAACAAATGCTAATCACACTCATGTTCAGAACACTGGGTATGTGTTAAGATTATCCCTGAATACTTTGAAAGCATTTAGGATATTAATCTTGATAAAGGAGAAATCAATTTACAACTAATAAAGTTTACAGATTTTAACTTTTAGTGAAATGGTAAGGACAAAATGTCTATCTAAAGGTTTTGTGCCTATCTGTGATAGTTGAGCAGTCGAATGGAAAAGTTCCGTAAAGGTAACGACTGTGGATTCTAATAACCAAGAGTTTTCTTGCATGTAATGCTGCAAATAGGTTGTTTGGATTCCAAAGTTCCTAATGAAACATAAAATAATTCCTTTGATTGTGTCATTAGTCTCTCTCAACTATGGCAAAAATAGTGCCTTACCTCGGGTAGAGGGACTAGGTCTCACTTCAAATCCGAATGCCAAGAAAGGATAAATCATTTAATTAAAAATAGTTAGAAGTAGCAAAGAGGATAGCATAGGCTGGTAACCAGACTGATCCATTCACTTAAACCATAGATTGACAATAGTTGGATAGTCATATTTGAAAGATGAGTCCTGCCAATTATAGTTATTGTCTCTTATGCAAGTGGGAGATTGTTAGTGGTATCCCAAGAGCAATGCCTTTGTGTTGTGTATTATAAACCTAATTCCTTACAAATGGCATTAATGTTTAATTTAATATAAAATTTTTATGTTTAATTGAACAAGCCCTTTAGTTTCTTATTGGAGGTTCCATTTTCAAAGAGTTGAGAATATGATTGATGGAACTGTGAAATACAAGTGCTATAAATAATGGTTCACAATTAAGGATATTTTATTGGACATGATCTATTGGCTGCACTGTAACTTCTATTTGTTTCCATTGAGTAGTATAAGATACCAATAAAAATGGAATAGTAAGTCTCACGCCATCTGACAATATGATGCCGGGTCAAATAAAATGGGCATTTATAAGATAAGTAGGTTGAACCAATGTTGCATAGATGACATATACATGAAGTTTACTCTTATAAATATATTGTCATCTAAATCATAATGGTGCATATAGTCCATTGACCTAGGATGACATGGTTATCTCACATACAGGTAGTTTGAGTTTGATACCGCTGTCATACTTGTGCAATGTATGGGTATACGGGAGTGTGTTAGCTCCAACTAGTTGTATATAAAGATATGTATTTAGTCCACATGGGATCTGTTACCCTAATTAAGTAAGGATAAAGTCTCGCACTATTTATTTTGTTATTGATAAACAAAGTTACTAGCCAGGACAGTAGACTTGGTAAAACAAAAAAAGTTTCTAATGGATAGTCTTATTAATCAAGAATTAGAATTTATATAGCGACATATGATCTAAAGCAATTCAGGTTTAACATTGGGACTTTATAACAAAGAGACTTTAATGCATGGTATGTATAATCAAGGTTTTAAGAAAGGGATGAAGTTGATTCATGACTAGTTGGGTAGTCAAATTACACTATGATAGGTATCAATCATGATTTATGAGAACCAAGAGTGGAAAGCGAATTTCATTATAGGCATTGAGAGAGTTCCATTGATATTAAGATGTTATTGTCATTCTTATTAGTAATTAGTTATGAACTTAAGAAGTCACATACAATAACAACTAAATGGTCAAGAATTAAACAATTTAATAGATTTATTACATAGTTTAGTTAATTAAATTAAATTAATGAATTTAGTTTTTGCAATGAGATTACAAAAGTTCTTAGCATAACTTGAAACTACATTAAAAGAATTGGGTAAAATGAAAGAAAGGACAAGCTAGCCAAAAGTTTCATGGGATGTAGCATGGATCATGCTATTGCCCAGTGTAAGTGTTGAACAAGCCATGCAGTGTCAACATGGGGCACATTGCATTAAGGCAAAAGTTGCATAAAGCATGCAACATTTGAATAGGGCATACCAAACCAAGGCAAATGTTGCCCATGCCCTATTCAAATGTTGCATGGGGCGCGTCATTGAGAGAAAGAACACGCTTAGTGTTTTAATATCTCTTGTCGTTGAGAGAAAGAACACGCTTAGTGCTATTGCCATTCAGTCGACAAAAGAGAGAGCACTTCAAGGGGATTATGGTTCAAGGGTTGGATCATCTTGATTGTTGAGCTCATGTTCACAGACTAGAGAGTCTATATTTTGAGACCTAGCTGCCCAGATTAGTGATTGAATAGCAATTCAGTGCCCCATTTAGAGACTTATCTTTATTGAATCCTCTTTGAACACCATAGTTGTATGGAATTTCTAAAAGGAGAAATCTTGCTATGTTAGACATAGTTGGAATATGATGAACTATAAGAAATTGCTAACCTTATTATATGGATTAGCATTAATAACAGCTTTAAATCTTCAAGTACATTATGATCTATATCAGTTTCCACATCATATTAGATATGATGTGGTTAAAACACTAAGTCTTAAGTTTGTTAAGATTTGAGTTGTTAAAAGAGAAATTTGATGAATAATAAATTTTTTGGGTATCTTAAAAGAAGTTTAGGATATTATTGCTATCATCTTGCTAAACAAGAACTTGTCATAAGCGGTGTCATTATTCTTGAGAAAATAGTTTCTATAAAAAAATGACAAAGTAAGAAAGATGAAATTAGATGAAAAGTCATCAAACAACAAATTAAATGAATGCAAATCCTTTCAGTAATGAGCTTATACCTATTAGTAATGTGACAAAAATAATAAATTGAAGTTAATTATAACAATGTCACTTTAGTTAGTCCGTACATTCGACTGTTCTGGTGATCAATGACTTCCGAACAGCTAGAATGTCTGGAACTATATGTAAACTAGAGTGAGGAGTCATAAATAACCCAAATAATGGTAAGGAAAAAGTTAGAAAATTTTAAGAAAAAAAAATACAATGAAGTTAAACGAGCCGATACACTAGCGATAGGTGACCCTAATGGGAAGTTGCTGTCTTCACAGCTAGTAGCCCTAAAACCTGTGGAAAATTCCATGAAATAAATTTTGGGACTCCAGAGAAGAGTCATTGAGGTTTCAATGGCATTAAAATGCCAAGAAAATGCTTCTGGAATTTTATTAATCGGTACAGACGATTTTGGCTCAATAAGCGAAACGAAGGGCATTTCATCTTCAGAGATGATTTTTGGCCAACTTGTCCAATTAAGCAAATAAATTATATGAAACAAAATTTGAATAAATATTGCTAAAAATTAAATTAAAAATGAGTAGAAAAGAAAAGAAAAGAAAACGAAACAAAATGCAAATTATGACATCACCATGATGTAATTAAAAGCCCTCCACCCAATCACAACTTGACAAACGAATTAAAAGGGATAAAAATGACATAAAAATGAGATAAAAACAAACCATTTCTAGTAGCCTTCTTCTTCCTAGTCCCGCACCAAAGAGAGAGAGAGAGAGAGAACCCACCATTGTTATGCTCACAAGCTTAAAACCCTAGCTAATACCACCATAAAACCACTTACCCCCTACACAAAAATTAATCCTTAACACTAGAGCAAGCTTGAGGTAGCAATTTGAATAAGAAATTTAGGAGAATTTGAAGTTGTTACAAGCTTGGAAGAGTGATCAACATAAGGTTAGTGCTTACTCTCCCTTCCTTCCTTTATTAAACCATGAATTGAGGTCATGAGGAGTTGATATTGCATGAAAAAAATTAAGAAAACCATGGGTATCGGAAAGACTAAAAATTCGGCAGCCTTGATGACCATAAGAGTTTGATGAATTTTTGAATATAAACTTGCTTAATGATGATGATTGATGACTAAAAGTGTATTAGAAGTTCTATGGGAGGACTTTATATAAATTAAGATATGTTGAATTAGGGTTTTGATCATAAATTTAGGATTTTGTGGTATGCTTGAAATTGATCTTATTGAGGTGATTTATTGACCATTAGAAGTGCCTTGAATGCCAATTGAAGTTTGGGAGTTGGGAGAAATTGAATTGGAAGTGTTGATTTTCATGCAGAGAATTCTGGACCTATGAGTCCAGTGTGTTTAAATGAACATAAGTAGAGCTAGAAAGCTCTAACTGGTGAAAGACCAAATGGAGATGAAATGTAAGACCTTAAGCCACATTTTTGGTGAAGAAACCATGCCTAGAAAACCAACCTAAGTTGCCCTAAAAATTGACCTAATCTGGGTAACACACGTACTTCCCTGGAAAAGTTACTAAATGAACAGTATAACTCAATGTAGAAATATCCAAGTGACCTGAATTTTATATCAATGGAAAGATTAGACAATTTAGAACAACTTTCATAAAGAACACAAACTCAAATTCTGAACCTAACCAATTCAAATTGCTAGTCCAAATTAAGACACCAAATTTGGGTAAGGACTAATCCGGCCAGTTATGGTAAATTACCATAACTTAAGCTACAAAACTCCAAATGGAGGGATTCAAAAAGGAAATTAAATAAGACACATAAAGGAACAACTTTGATGGAGAAACGTTTGCCAAATTCTCACTGTAGCTTAGCTTAATGGAACAGTAAACATAGGACACAAAAATAAAATTTTTGAAAATACATCTAGAAGGCTTTGATTTGCAATTGACAATCAATGCCAACAAACTTAAAACCTAAAATATGGTATAAATATGTATCAAAGATTTGTGTATATATTATGAATTAAAAAGTCAACTTTTGCGCAGGAATGATCAAGTAAATAGTAACTACCAAAAAACTTAAGTTGCTAATGGGGTCAATGGTACCCACTTAAAGGATTTAATATATACCTAAATTATGAGAATAAGTAGATGGGAATTATATTTTCATCACAAATAGAACTTAGAAGACATTGTTAATATATTTTGAAATGTGGTTTGGAAATCAATATAAATGAAAATATTGAACCTAGGGACATGTAAAATGATGTAATAAATTAGATAAGGAATTGTAAAGGAAAAATAGATGATATAATTGATAAATTGTGAATTATATAAATGAAATTCATGAATACATGCATTAGATGAAGATGAGTCTAGATATTGTATTTGCAATAGGAAATAAAGTTTAGAATGTTACAACAAATATATATATATCTATATATATATATATATAATGGAATATATAATGAAATAATATACCCATTAACATTAAATGGTACATGAGAGAAAATAAGGGGAATTATAAATACCTATTAAGTAAAGATATCTCTTGAATTACAAATGATAATTCATATAAATTTTGAAATTAATAAATGAATCGTATAAATGTGTGAATAGGACATTATTCTCATTAGGAAAGAAAGGAAGAATATTTCGAGTACAATGGTATATGAGAACCATTGTTGTGAATTGTGATCAAAATGAAGGATAAAATAAATGTATAAGTTATGAGAAATGTATAAATTATGTATAATTGTGATTCAGAAAACTTATGTTCTCACTTGAAACAGAATTAAGGGATATAAATTGTAATTAAAACTTATAACGAATTAATGATATACTAATACATATTAACATTTAATGATACAATGTGCCCATGTATTGCCTAGGCATGTGTGTCAGATTGGATAGATTGGCATGCCAATAGGGTATTGTTTTAGCAGTACTGCGTAGGGTTTTATGCTTGTATTCATGGCTTTATGCCCGCACTAATGGCTTTTATGCCTGATTATATGTTGTCATGGCTTTTAGCCATATTGATATGTTATCATGGCTCTTAGGCCATATTGACTGCATACGTGGTTGACGTTTTGCGTCCCATGGTATGATGACCCGAGGCACCGTGGTGTCGAATGCCAACGACCCATTATCCAATTTAGTCAGGCTGTCATAGGTTACCTGGGCAGCGTAAATTATTGAAATTATTTAAGAACATTTGTAATGAAAAACATTAGAAAGTGTTGAATGAAATGAGAAAAAAAAAAGATTAGCAATAGAAACATAACTGAATCAAGTAGTACAAATGAAATTTTCAGAATTGTAAGAACAGAAAATACAATACTCCTATAATTAATGTGTATATCGATTATTATTACTGTATAAACTCAGCACTTTCAAAGAGGGACAAAATAGAATATAACATAATTGATATTAAAAATATCATACCAAATTTAATTGATACCCGAGGATCTAAATTATACTTTAGAATTATACTTCAATTTTTCTTTATTTGTATATATTATTTTCTTAATTATATTATTGCACCATTAGCGCGATAGATTTATTTCCTTCGCGCAGGTACTGAAGCTAAAACCCAGTGGACATTTGACTGGAATTATTATAGTCTAGGTCTGTAGAAGTGTCAGAAGTGCTCAAGGTTGTCACCTCCTCAGCAATGCATGTAGATAGGTCTCACATTAGTCATTTTATATATTTTGTATATTATAAATATTCCGTATGTTGTAATGTAAACTAAGAATTTGTAAGTAATATTTATGTGATGTAAATTAATAAATTGATTAGTTCATATGTAATTCATTTGTATACTATGTAAATTGTGAATTTATTCAATTAATATGCAAATTATGTAAAATAATAGAAATATGAGAATTTTAATATGTGAATGGAGCATGAATGATAATGTATGGAAATGAATGTGAAATTGAATTATATAGAGAATATTTGAACCGATCAGATGATCATGATGAGTACGGAAAAATTATATTGTATGGAAAATATTATTGAGATTTTCAAACAGGTAAATAGTGAATCATGTCAAACATTAATATAATAGGGGAAACTCTATAAGTTTCTCCGTCGAAAATTAATTGATATTAAATTAAATGAATTCAAAATTTCTAAAATAATAAAATATGATAAGTTAAGGTGCTTCGACACCGAATGTAGCACGCCTTGCTTGGGTACACTATAGACGGGTGAGGGGTGTTACATTTATTGGTATCAGAGCACGGTTTAGGCGTTCTTAGGCATCGATAGATAGTAACACCTCTATTTCTATAGCCTGGTATATTTCACTGTTCCGGTGACCGATGTCGATCTGGACAATTAAGGGGATTAGAACCACATCTAAGACAAATAGAGAAGCTATAAACATAAATAATTAGTAATGTCCAATTAGTTAACTGCAAACAAGAAAAACATAACATAAGAAGTTAAATGAGCCGAGAGTCACAGCGATAGGTGACCTTCTCGGGAACGAATGCGAAGTCGATTTAAACCCAAATTTCGAACCGTAAAATGTGACGCTGCGGTCCTTAGGACTATTACGAACAAAGTGGAAAAGAGAAAATTATGAAAAAGAACTATTAAGCCAGTCAAATAATTAGGCCAGGGAGTCGAAAGAAATATTGAATTAATTGCAAACCGGGAAGAACCGGCGATGGGAAATTTGGTCAATTGACCCCGAGAGCCGACTCCTGACCTAATTGTCAAATAAAATCGAAGAAAAGAAAATTTCGTAATCGAAAATTAAATTAAATAACTAATAGAAAAAAAAAAGAGAAAATGAAAAAGGTGTAGGGAGATGACATCACGCATGACATCATGCATGATGCCATAAAGAATATAATTAATAAATTTACTTAAATTGATTTTTGGTCTTCTTAAGACATAAAAGAAAAGAAAAGAAAAATAAAATAAAACACAAAAGTTTTCTTCAAAAGCGTCACTCTCCCTCTCCCACACCAAAACCTCCATTAAAGCTCAATTTTGAGCTTGCATATTATAAGATTTCGCCGTGGAAAAGTAAGCCACCATAGTTAAAGCTTGTCTAGGCAACTTGAGAAGAAGATTGGTCATCAAAGAAAGAAGAAAAGAAGAAAGAAAATTGGAGAAAAGGGGAGTTAGAAGTTGCTACACAAAGGTTAGTGATTTAAGTTGCAAATGAGTTTATTACTTGTGTTTATAACTTAGTTAACTTAGAAAAATGCTTAAAATGAAATAAAAATTTGTTGAGGGACCATGAATGATTTTCAGCCAGCATGTATATGGGAGTATATTTGTATGGTTTGATGGATTTAATTGGGTATATAAACCTTAGTTAGTTGAATGATTATGGTTAGAGGCATGGAATCAAGTAAATGCATGGGTTAGTGAATTAGGGTTTGGAGATGAAAAATGTGAAAAACTTGTAAATAGTGTCTTTGACCTAATGTGAAGTGAAAAATGATCATTTGTGATCAAATGAGGTGTGTTAGAAGTGTTGGAATTAAAAGCCCATTCGGATTGGATAAGGTCATGTGCTAGCAGCATGACCAAAAATTCCTTTGAGGGACCAAAAATGAAATTTTAAAAGTCCAATGGATATGGCACCAATTGGGATAAAAATAAGCACTAAATGACACAATTTTCATTTAGGAAGCCTGCCCAAAAAGTGATTAAAACCTAGTTAACAAAGTGACCGAAGTTGAGAAATCGCAGGCTGCCCTGCACAACCTGACCAAATGAATAGTGTTTGTTCATTTGGTCATAACTCGAGCTAGGCAGGTCAAAATGTCCTGAAATTTTACCAGTGGTTAGATGAGAATAGAACTAAAACTTTCATGAAGAAACCAACCCAAATTATGCCATTAACCCAATCAAATTACTGAGCCAATTTGGGTCACTGAATTTGCAGACTGCAGATTTGCCATTTGAACAGTAATGTTTCAATGGCTATAACTCTCTCTAGAAAACGCCGATTTAGGTGATTCTTGAATCGATGGAAACAAAATACATATTAGAAAATTTCATATGAAGAAAGTTAGACCAAATTATGGACCTAACTTGATCAAATTGCTGAACAAATTTGGAATTAATAATCTGCCAGAACAAAATTCTGCAGCATGAACAGTAAACGTAATTTACTTATAACTTGAGCTACAAAACTTCAATTGTAGTGATTCAAAAAGAAGAATAAACTTAAGACAATAGGGAACATTTTCTATGAAGAAAGTTTTACCAAATTCCAACAGTAACCTGACTAATGAAACAGTACAATTAGGGACACTAAAACTGAAAATTTGTCAATTTTGCCTAAAAGACCTAAGTTTTGAAAAAAATGACCAAAACCAACAAGTTTGGTGACCAAAATGTGGTATGTGGATGAAGTTGGAGTTCCCATACCTATTAAGCCTTAGAAAGTCAACAATTTGACTGGAATAGTATAGTGAATAGTAACCCGAAACACAAAATTTCAAAACATCGAATTTAGCACGTTAGAGTTTGATTGTGAAAGTGAAGTAGTTGTTGAGAAAATATTTTTTTAGAAGTGCTTTTTACAGGTATTTGAATAACTAGTTTCTCAAAATGCAGACAGAACTCTGTCACAATTTTTATAAAATTTGCGGAAAAATAAAATGGACCAAAAATATTAACTAGATTTACTTTTAATCATATGTTTTAACTACCTATTAGAAAATGCTCACCACTTATAAAAAGTAAGAAAATTGTTTTAAAATCCCTTATAGGGTACTTAATGAGTTATCTGTAGGTGAAGTTCGGTAATTCATTAGGTATTCTACGGGATCATGTTATGCCTTACAGAGGGAAAAGGTGTGACATGTTTTAGTGGTATCAGAGCAAAATTTTTAAAGTATGTTTTAACTTGAGAGTTTGTGTCTTTCTTTGTCAAGTACAACTGCTCAATGTCCATTTTTGTTACATACAGTGCATTACATCATGAATATGAACTAACGGAGGGAAATCTCATTGTGTTACTTGTTCAGGAGATACCCTAACTTCGGATTGAAATGGAAGAAGGTGATCGCTCAGTTGAGCAGTCTATTGAAGCTGAGGCACAAGGGAAAGCCCCAGCTTTACCGAATGTCAGTGGGTCAGTAGCACCAGCCCCGCAAATGCCGTAGTTTTCTGCACAGTTCGCACAGCAGATGGCGGCAATGTTTCAACAAATGGCTGGGGGTATGCCTGTTCAAGCTCTACCCCAACCACCTGTGGCACTACCACTGCTTCCAGCTAAACAATAGGATAAATTATTGAAATATGGGGCTGCAAAATTTAAGGGTACAGTGGACCCTTTAGAGGCAAGGCAATGGCTTGAAAGAATGGACAGAGTATTTAAGAAGCTGCACTGCCAAGATGAATTGAAGTTTGAATACTCTGTGTCGCTACTGCAAGGGGATGCGTATGATTGGTGGAAGACCATCCCCCATAGCTTGGCTGAACCACTAGTGCTGACCTGGGATGACTTCATTAGAGAGTTCAAACAGAAATACATCCCGGATGTATATGTTGATCAGAAGTTACAAGAGTTTCTGAGTCTAAAACAAGGCAACAGAACAGTAGCAGAGTATGAGAGGGAGTTCTCCCGCTTAAGTCATTATGCTGGGAGTCTCCTTACTACCAACAAGGCAAGGTGCAAGAGATTTGAGACGAGTTTGAAGCCCAGTATAAGGATGCAAGTTGTGAGATTTCAACACAGCAATTTCTCAGAGCTCATGTCTCAAGCACTTGAGCTAGAGAGAATTGAATCAGAAGCAGCCCCAGTGAAAGAAAAATCAGAGAAAGCTGAGAAATCAAAAAAAGACAAGGGGGAAAAGTCAGTAGAGCAGAGTTCTAGTGGGACTTCTGGGAAGAAAAAGAAGTTTAGTGGACCCAGCAGGGGTCGAGGTGGAAGATTTAGTAGAGGCAGATTTTTTGGACAGAGACCCCCTAGGTCTGGTCAGCAGTTGAGCAGGGGTTCACATTCTGCCCGCCCCTGTGAGACTTGTAGCAAGATTCATGGGGAGGAATGCTATTGGGCCACTGGAGCCTACTTTAACTGCGGAGGCAAGGGCCATATAGCTAAAGACTGTACTAGTGCTCCTAGATATAGTCCAACTCCTACTACTGCCAAGGGATCTATTCAGAGTCCTGCTCCCCGAGGTTCACAGTCTGTTGGCAGAGGAAGAGGCAGAGGTAGAGGCACTACTTCTGGCAGTCAAGGCATAGTTGGTTAGTCGGCATAAGGGAGTGCTTCAGTTAGGGTTTATTCAATGAGACAGCGAGAAGAGGCTGAGACTTCTGATGTTGTAGCCGGTACATTCTCTATCTCTGAGCAAGATGTATTTGTGTTGTTTAATCCGGGTTCAACCCATTCATATGTTAGTGCTAGCATAGTCAGTTCACTTGCTGTTCCATGTGTCCAAATGGGTTTTAAAGTGCTAGCAAGTAGTTCGTCAGGACAAGAGGTCCGGGTCAACAGAATCTATAGAGATTGCCCTTTGCTGATCCAAGGACATGTTTTCCTGTCAGACTTGATTGAAATGCCCTTTAGAGAGTATGATATCATCTTGGGCATGGATTGGTTAGCCAGGCATCACGCCATGATTGACTGTCGACTGAAGACAGTCACTTTTGGTCTCCCTTTGTACAGTGATGTGGCAATACATGGGGAGAGGCATTTACTACCATCAAACATCATTTCGTCTGTACTAGCTAGAAGAATGATCAGAAAGGGGTGTGAAGCATACTTGGCACATGTGATAGACACCCAAGTGGGGAGTCCAGCACTAAGGGACATCCCTACTGTATGTGATTTTCCGCATGTGTTTCCTGATGAATTGCCAGGATTACCTCCAGAAAGAGAGGTGCAGTTTGAGATTGATGTTATGCCTGGTGTGGACCCAATCTCCTTAACGCCATATAGAATGGCACCTACAGAATTAAAAGAGTTGAAAGTAAAGTTGCAAGAGTTGCTTGACAAGGGCTTCATCCGCCCTAGTGTGTCACCTTGGGGAGCACTAGTATTGTTTGTAAAGAAGAAGGATGGCACTCTCCGTTTGTGTATTGATTATTGGCAGTTGAATAAGGTGGCAATAAAGAATAGATATCCATTGCCCCGTATTGATGACTTGTTTGATCAGTTGAGGGTGCAGCTGTATTCTCCAAAATTAACCTGAGTTCAGGTTATTATCAGCTGAAAGTACAAGAGCAGAGTATTCCTAAAACTGCCTTCAGAACCCGCTATGGCCATTATGAGTTCCTAGTTATGCCATTCAGGTTAACTAATGCTCTAGCTGCTTTTATGGATTTGATGAACACTATCTTCAGACCATATCTCGATCAGTTTGTTGTGGTATTCATAGATGATATATTGGTCTATTCGAGGAATGCAGAAGAGCATGATAGACATATGCGGATTGTACTGCAGACTTTGAGGGAGAAACAGCTATACGCCAAATTGTCGAAGTGTGAATTTTGGCTGAAGGAAATATCTTTCTTGGGGCATGTAGTATCAGAAGAGGGCATTAAGGTAGTTCCAAGTAAGATTGAATCTGTCCTTAATTGGAGGCTACCCAGAAATGTCACAGAAATTCGTAGTTTTTTGGGTTTAGCTGGATACTACCGTAGATTTGTGAAGGGATTCTCCATGTTGGCATCTCCATTGACTAAGTTGCTTAGAAAAGATGTAAAATTTCAGTGGACGGATAAATGCCAACAGAGTTTTGATGAATTGAAGAAATGTTTGACTTAGCTCCAGTCCTGACTTTACCTACATTGGGTAAAGAATACACCATTTATAGTAATGCTTCTCACAATGGGTTAGGCTGTGTATTGATGTAAGATCGAAATGTCATTGCCTATGCATCACGCCAGCTGAAACTACATGAGAGGAATTATCCAACACATGATTTAGAACTTGCAGCTATAGTGTTTGCTCTTAAAATCTGGAGACACTATTTTTATGGGGAAAAGTGTTACATCTACACAGATCATAAGAGTTTGAAGTATTTGGGCATCCAAAAGTGTTGAATTTGAGACAGAGGAGATGGTTAGAGTTGATAAAAGACTATGATTGTCTGATAGACTATCAGCCAGGGAAAGCTAATGTTGTGGCTGACGCCTTAAGTCGCAAGACTATGGCAAGTCTACGGTTTACTCCTTTGTCTATGGTACATGAGTTGAGATCATTACATGCCAGCTTAGAGATTAATGATGAGGAGCAGACCGCAGTTGCATTGCATGTACAGCCAGTGTTGATTGATCAGATTAGAATGGCTGCTCAGAATGATCAGAAGTATCAGAAGCTGATGGAAGAAGTCTGACGGGGTAAGAAACCAGAATTCTCAATCAGAGATGATGGTTCACTGCTACACCAGGGCAGAATATGTGTTCCTAATGATGTTGATTTGAGACAGATCATTTTGAAGGAAGCACATGAGTCTCCTTTTGCCATGCACCCTAGTGGCACAAAATTGTATAGAGGGCTAAAGGAGCATTACTGGTGGATGGGTATGAAAAGAGATGTGGCAGAGTTTGTATCCAAATGCCTAACTTGTCACCAAGTGAAGGCAGAGCATCAAGTACCCGCTGGGTTGCTACATCCACACCAGTACCAAAATGGAAATGGGAGAGAATAACGATGGATTTTGTGATGGGACTTCCGAGGACACAGAAGAGTCAAGATGCAGTTTGGGTCATTGTTGACAAACTGACCAAGTCTGCTCATTTTTTGCCAGTCCGGATGGATTACAGTTTAGAAAGATTGGCCAAGTTATACATTGATGAATTTGTGAGACTGCATGGAGTGCCAGTATCCATTGTATCAGACAGAGATCCTAGGTTCACTTTTAGATTCTGGAGTAGTCTTCAGAGAGCCCTAGGAACTAGATTGAACTTCAGTACTGCATTCCACCCACAGATAGATGACCAATCCGAGAGGGTAATTCAGATCTTAGAGGACATGCTACGGGCTTGTGTGATTGAATTTGAGGGCAGTTGGGATATACACTTGCCTTTGATTGAGTTTGCTTACAACAACAGCTACCAATCAAGCATTAGAATGCCTCCATCTGAAGCTTTATATGGCAGAAAATGTAGAACCCTGTTGTGTTGGGATGACATGGGTGAAAGAAAGATGATTGGACCCGAAATTGTTCAGCAGACTGAGGAGAAGATCAGGGTGATCAGAGATCGACTTAAGACTACATCAGACCGTCAGAAGTCCTACATTGATTTGAAAAGAAGGGATATTGAGTATGCAGTGGGTGAGAAAGTTTTCCTCAAGGTTTCTCCTTGGATGAGAATTATGAGATTCGACAGAAAGGGGAAACTGAGTCCTCGTTTTATTGGGCCATATGAGGTTTTGGAAAGAGTGGGTCCTTTAGCATATCGGTTGGCACTACCTTCAGAGTTGGAGAAGATACATAATATTTTTCATGTGTCTATGTTAAGGAGGTACCAATCAGACCCATCTCATGTACTACCAGTAGAGGAAATCGAAGTGAATCCAGACCTCACATATGAAGAAGAACCCATAGGGATTCTGGCTTATGAGGTGAAGCAGCTACGGAACAAGCAAATACCGTTGGTAAAAGTGCTGTGGAACCATCATTCGGGCTAGGAGGCTACTTGGGAACAAGAAGAGGACATGAGAAGACAGCACCCACAACGATTCAGAGATTAGTACCAGGTAAAATTTCGAGACGAAATTTATTTTAAGGGGGGGGAGAATTGTAACACCTCCATTTGTATAGCCTAGTATATTTCACTGTTCCAGTGACTGGTGTCAGTCCAGACAATTAACGGGATTAGAACCACATCTAAGACAACTAGAGAAGCCATAAACATAAATAATTAGTAATGTCCAATTAGTTAAATATAAATAAGAAAAACAGAACATAAGAAGTTAAACGAGCCGAGAGTCACGGCGATGGGCGATCTTCTCGGGAACGACTGCGAAGTCAATTTAAACCCAAATTTCTAACAGTAAAATGTGATGTTGCGGTCCTTAGGACTATTATGAACACAGTGGAAAAGAGAAAATCATGAAAAAGAACTATTAAGCCAGTCAAATAATTAAGTCAGGGAGCCGGAAGAAATATTGAATTAATTGTAAACCGGGAAGAACCGGTGAGGGGCAATTTGGTCAATTGACCCCGAGAGCTGACTCCTAACCTAATTGTCAAATAAAATCAAAGAAAATAAAATTTCGTAATCGAGAATTAAATTAAAGAACTAATAGAAAAAAAAAAAAAAAAGAGAAAATGAAAAAGGAGTAGGGAGATGACATCATGCATGACATCATGCATGATGCCATAAAGAATATAATTAATAAATTTACTTAAATTGATTTTGGTCTTCTTAAGACATAAAAGAAAAGAAAAAAAAAAAAACAAAAAGTTTTCTTCAAAAACATCACTCTCTCTCTCTCCCACACCAAAACCTCCATTAAAGCTCAATTTTGAACTTGCATATTATAAGATTTCACCATAGAAAAGTAAGCCACCATAGTTAAAGCTTGTCTAGGCAACTTGAGAAGAAGATTGGTCATCAAAGAAAGAAGAAAAGAAGAAAGAAAATTGGAGAAAAGGGGAGTTAGAGGTTGCTACACAAAGGTTAGTGATTTAAGTTGCAAATGAGTTTTTTACTTGTGTTTATAACTTAGTTAACTTCGAAAAATGCTTAAAATGAAATAAAAATTTGTTGAGGGACCATGAATGATTTTCAGCCAGCATGTATATGGGAGTATATTTGCATGGTTTGATGGATTTAATTGGGTATATAAACCTTAGTTAGTTGAATGATTATGGTTAGAGGCATGGAATCAAGTAAATGCATGAGGTTAGTGAATTAGGGTTTGGACATTAGGGTTTAGAGACCAAAAATGTGAAAAACTTGTAAATGGTGTCTTTGACCTAATGTGAAGTGAAAAATGGTCATTTGTGACCAAATGAGGTGTGTTAGAAGTGTTGGAATTAAAAGCCAATTCGGATTGGATAAGGTCATGTGCTGACAGCATGACCAAAATTTCCTGTGAGGGACCAAAAATGAAATTTTACACGTCCAATGGATGTGGGACCAACTGGGGATGAAAATAGGCACTAAATGACACAATTTTCATCTGGGAAGCCTGCCCAAAAAGCGACTAAAACCAAGTGAACAAAGTGACCACAGTTGAGAAATTGCAGGCTGCCCTGCACAACCTGACCAAATGAACAATGTCTGTTCATTTGGTCATAACTCGAGCTAGGCAGGTCAAAATGACCTGAAATTTTACCAGTGGTTAGATGAGATATAGAACTAAAACTTTCATGAAGAATACCAACCCAAGTTATGCCATTAACCCAATCAAATTACTGAGCAAATTTGGGTCACTGAATCTGTAGACTGCAGATTTGCCATTTGAACAGTAATGTTTCAATGGCTATAACTCTCTCTAGAAAACTCTGATTTAGGTGATTCTTGAACTGATGGAAACCTAAGACATAATAGAACATTTCATATGAATAAAGTTAGACCAAATTATGGACCTAACTTGATCAAATTGCTGAAAAAAGTTGGAATTAATAATCTGCCAGAACAAAATTCTGCAGCATGAACAGTAAATGTAATTTACTTATAACTTGAGCTACAAAACTTCAATTGGAGTGATTCAAAAAGGAGAATAAACTTAGGACAATAGGGAACATTTTCTATGAAGAAAGTTTTGCCAAATTCCAATAGTAAACTGACCAATGAAACAGTAGAATTAGGGACACCAAAACTGAAAATTTTGCAATTTTGCCTAAAAGACCTAAGTTTTGAAAAAAATGACCAAAACCAACAAGTTTGTTGACGAAAATGTGGTATGTGGATGAAGTTGGAGTTTCCATACCTATTAAACCTTAGAAAGTCAATAATTTGACTTGAATAGTATAGTGAATAGTAACCCAAAACACAAAATTTCAAGAACGTCGAATTTAGCACGTTAGAGTTTGATTGTGAAAGTGAAGTAGTTATTGAGAAAACATTTTTTTAAAAGTGATTTTTACAGGTATTTGAAGAACTAGTTTCTCAAAATACAGGCAGAACTCTGTCAAAATTTTTTTAAAATTTGCGGAAAAATAAAATGGACTAAAAATATTAACTAGATTTACTTTTAATCATATATTTTAACTACCTATTAGAAAATGCTCACCACTTATCAAAAGTAAGAAAATTGTTTTAAAATCCCTTGTAGGGTACTTAATGAGTTATCGGTAGGTGAAGTTTGGTAATTCATTAGGTATTCTACGGGATCATGTTATGCCTTATAGAGGGGTAAGGTGTGACAATGCATTGCATTCATAAGAGTCGAGGTAACACTAATGCATATCTATTTTCTCTGGTTATTTTAGGTTAAGGTATGGACCCAGAATAGCCGAGGGCAGTAGAGGAAGAAGTAGTAAGCCGTATCCCGATTGGGAGTGATATTGGAAATCATGGAGATCCTTCTCCACTAGTGCAAGAGGTGCCTGTACAACCCCAACAGGCTTTGTTCGAGCATATGACTGAATTCTTTTGACAGATGACTGGGGTTATTCCACCACTGCCTCAGCGAAAATCACCATTTGGAAAAATTAGGAAATATGGAGCTGTAGATTTCAATGGTAGAAAGGAAGACGATTCTTTAGCGGCTGAGTATTGGTTATAAAGGACTGAAAGAGTCCTGCAACAGCTCCATTGACACCAAAATAGAGTTTGGAGTGTTCAGTTTCATTGCTACAAGAAGCTGCATATTAGTGGCAGGATGTCATAACCAAGGTAGTGCTACTAGTCATCGTAACTTGGGAATTCTTTATAATAGAGTTCAAAAAGAAATATATTAGTTGTGTTCATGAAGAGGAACAGAAGAGGAGTGATGATCAGCAAAAGAGGAAATTTGGACAGTCTAGTAATAAGAGGCCGAGAGAATAGTTAAGTTAGACATTTGATCAAAGTAGGAGACCTAGAACCAGGCCTATACCCAGAAGAGGTCAACAAGAGATATTAGTAGTGAGTGCACCAGGACTAGCAAGAAAATGTGGCCATTGTAACAAGTGGCATAAAGGTGAATGTAGGGGATTGACTGGAGCCTGTTATAGATGTGGGGCCATGGACCATCGTCTGAAAGATTGTCCTAAGAGAAATTTACCATGGACCCAGACAGAGGTTGTGGAAGCACCAGGTACAATAGTAACACCACTTGCAAATGTCACCCCAGCCGGAGAGGAGTAAGATGCCCCAAATGTGAATTTGAGATAAAGTATCCTTCCTTTATGATATGCCTAAGTGTATAATAATAGATTCGAAAAGACTAAATAATACCATATATATAAAAGGAATAGACAGAGGGAGCAAAAGTAAGGTAAAGGAATTATCTCAGATACCTATGCCCGGTAAATTTTGAGGATGAAATTTTTGTTACAGGGGAAGAATTATAAACCCTCAATTTAGCTAGTCCGTACATTCGACTGTTCTGTTGACCAATGTCTGTCCGGATAGCTAGAATGTCTAGAACTATATGTAAACTAGAGTGAGGAGTCATAAATAACCTAAATAATGGTAAAAAAAATTTTAAAAATTTTAAGAAATAAAATACAATGAAGTTAAATGAGCCGGTACCCTAGCGATGGGTGACCCTAACGGGAAGTTGCTGTCTTCACAGCTAGTAGCCCTAAACCCGAGGAACATTCCGTAAAATAATTTTTGGAACTCTAGAGAAGAGTCATTGAGGTTTCGATGGCATTAGAATGCCAAGAAAATGCCTCTAGAATTTTATCAATCGGTATAGATGATTTTGGCTCAATAAGCCAAGCAAAGGGCATTTTGGTCATTTCGTCTTCAGAGATGATTTTTGGCCAACTTATCCAATTAAGTAAATAAATTATATGGCATAAAATTTGAATAAGTATTGCAAAAAATAAATTAAAAATAAGTAGAAAAGAAAAGAAAAGAAAATGAAACAAAATGCAAATTATGACATCACCATGATACAATTAAAAGCCCTCCACCCAATCACAACTTGACAAAAAAATTAAAAGGGATAAAAATGACATAAAAATTAGATAAAAACAAACCATTTCCAGCAGCCTTCTTCTTCTTAGTCCTGCACCAAAGAGAAAGAAAGAGAGAGAGAGAGAGAGAGAGAGAGAGAGAGAGAGAGAGAGAGAGAAACCCACCATTGTTATGCTCACAGGCTTAAAACCCTAGCTAATTTCACCATAAAACCACTTACCCCCTTCACAAAGATTAATCCTTATCACGATAGCAAATTTGAGGCAGCAATTTGAAGAAGAAATTTAGGAGAATTTGAAGTTGTTACAAGCTTAGAAGAGTGATCAACATAAGGTTAGTGCTTACTCTCCCTTCCTTCCTTTATTAAACCATGAATTGAGGTCATGAGGAGTTGATATTGAAGGAACAGAAGCGTGAAAAACACAAGTTTATACCATTGAATTCAAAAATTTTCACCTAGGGTCACATGCATCATGCAAGATTTATTTTTATTAATTTGATTTTAATGATAAACAACATATTAAAACTCTTTTAATATGTTTTTGGATCTGTATTTGCCATTTAAGATTTTAAAATTAATCAGATTAATTTTAGAACCCTAGATTAAATCAAGAACGATTACACTAACCTCTTGATGCACCGCAAATGTCTGCGCCTTTGAGATTCGTCTTCAGGACACCAGATGTTGTCCCTCTAGCTTGTCCACACCAAGAACACCTATGGCAGCCCTTGAACAGCTTCTAAAGCCTTTTCTATTAATTAGAAATTCAATTTCTGCCTTTTAAGAGATTAGAGATGTAAACAGGACACTAGAAACAATTTCTAGTGTTCTTAATTCAAGAGATTGATGGCTAATCTCTTTGAATTGATAAGAGATGAAGAAGAAGAGATAAAAACCCTCAAAGTGGCGTGACAAAGGAGTGTGGCTGCTGGTTGTGTTTTATTTTCTCATAACAACACTTAAATAGCTAGGTTAACACATTAAACCCTTGCCACATGTCACCCTTTGATTAGCTCTAGGTTTAAGTGACCCAATCACATTGTGCCAAGTGTCAAACCTATATTTAATCTTGATTTTAATCATCTTACATGATTAAAAAACATTTGCAAGCTTATGTGTTATGCCATGTGTCACCATCTCATGGTGCCACGTGTCACACTGCAAAATGACCAAAATGCCCCTGTGTCTTAATTTTGAGTTCTCAACCCAAATTAATTATTTTTCTTCTTCTAATTAATTTATATCAAATATAAATTAATTAATTAATCTCTATTAATTAAATTCATATTTAAACACTTTAAATATAAATTTAACTTATATTATACATCAAATAATCTAGATTTGGTTTCAAGTCATGCTAGGGACTTTGCAATTTAATTGCAAACCAAACCTATTTAATTAATCAATTAAACTCTTTAATTAATTAATTAAATCATATTTAAATAGGTGATTGCTTGTGTATGTGTGTGACTTACTAGGCTCATCACTAATTGGCAATGAGACATGATATCAACTCTTAATATCATCAGAACTCTTTCTTACCATAAATGATTTCTCTAAATCATTTTATGAACCTCATAGACCATGGTTAACACCTAGCATAGCATGCCATGGCCACCCAATTAGTAATAAGGTTTACCTTAAATGAACCTATAATCATATGTTACCATGCACTAGAATCTCTTTGTTACAAAATCCCAACCTGCCGAGTCATGGTTTATGTCAAACTCCATTTGCTATGAATATTATGTTCTCTTTTAATTCCAGTTCTTGATTAAAAAGATTTTCTCATCAGAAACACTTTTCTGAATAAATCTATCTGTCCTGGCCAGGAACTTGAAACATCAAGAACAATTAAATGAACATAGGATTTTATCTCTATTTACTCAGAGGAACAGATTCCATCTTGATCAACACCTACCTCCATATATAACTAGTAGGAGCCAACACATGCCCATATACCCATACACAGTACAAGTATGAAAGCAGTATCAAACTCAAACTACCTATATACAAGATAACTGTGCTATCTCAGGTCTAAAAATTATATGCACTGATATGATTTATGACAAAACATTGACAAGAGTAAACTCCATGTGCTTGTCATAAGTGTCACTGGTTCGGCCTACTTATCATTTATAAGTGTCTATCATGTTTGTTATATGGCATGAGACTCACCATTCCATCTTATTTATATCTCATATAAATAACTTGGGAACAAACATGAATACAATCTTTCTGGATAAGTTATGTCCTTATTATGAAGTATCCTCGATTATGAACCTATTTATGATACTTTGTGCTAGAAATATTGTCACTCATATTCTTAACAACTTAAGAATAATATTTCTAACAAAATATCAATGGACCTTTTCTATTACACATAAATATATTATGTAAACGGAAAAGTGGAAATGCCTTTTATTAATAAAAATATATACAAGATACATACTAAATGATATGCTCTAGGGCATACTACTAACAATCTCCCACTAGCACTAGAACCATTCATTACAATATCTTAGACCTATCTTCTCAAGATGTCAGTCTAACTAAGCTTGTGACAAAGGCTTAATGCATGGATCAGCTGAATTTTTTCAGCTGATGTTATTTTTCTGCATGGCTATATTGCCTTTGCCCAACTATATGTCTGATAATGTGGTAGTGCCTTTCTATGTGTTTGGATTTTGGTTGAGACCTTAGTTCCTTAGCTCAGATGATCGCTGCTCCATTGTTGTCACAAGATAGTGGAACCACGACTCAATGGAAGGAACTACTGTAAGTTCTGTCACGAACTTCTTTATCCAAACACTTTCCTTTGCAAAGATCTCGATGCAAAGAATATACTCACCTGTAGTGGAATCTGCAGTCGTGCTCTGTTTGGAACTCTTCCAACTGACTGCACCTCCATTACAAATGAACACATATCTAGAGGTAGACTCTCTATCATCAATATCTGATTGGAAATCAGAATCAGTATAACCATCCAATTGCAAGTCTCCACCTCCATAAATCAAGAATAAATCCTTAGTTCTTCTCAAGTACTTAAGGATATTCTTGATACTATCCATGTTCCAAACTCGGATTGGATTGATACCTGCTAGTCAAACTAACAACATATGCGATATCCGGCCTAGTACACAACATTGCATACATTATACTTCCAATAGCCGAAGCATATGGAATCCTGGCCATCTTATCTCTTTCTTCAGGTGTCTTTGGAGACATCTCTTTAGAAAGATGAATACCATGTCTCACTGGTAACAATCCTCTCTTGGAATCAAGCATGTTAAACCTCTTTAACACCTTTTCAAAGTATAGACTTTGGGATAAACCAATTATTCTTTTCGCTCTATCTCTATAGATGCGAATCCCAAGAATATAGGTTGTCTCCCCTAAGTCTTTCATGGAGAATGTATTTGATAACCATACCTTTATAGTCGTCAACATACCTGTGTCATTACCCATCAACAGTATGTCATCCACATATAAGACAAGGAAAGTGATAGCACTGTCACTAACCTTCTTATATACACATGGCTCATCCTCATTTTTGATAAAACCAAATGATTTAATGGCTTCATCAAAACGGATGTTCCAACTCCTCGAAGCTTGTTTCAACCCATAAATGGATCGCTTTAGCTTGCATACCTTGGAACCATCTTGGGATTCAAATCCCCTAGGTTGTTCCATGAAAATGTTTTCTTCAATGTATCCATTGAGAAAAGCTGTTTTGACATCCATCTGCCAAATCTCATAATCATAGCATGCAGCTATTACTAATAAAATCCTAATTGATTTAGGCATGGCAATAGGCGAGAAAGTCTCCTCATAGTCGATTCCTTACCTTTGGCGAAACCCTTTCGCTACTAGCCTTGCCTTATAGGTATCTACCTCTCCATCAGAACCAATTTTCTTCTTGAAAACCCATTTGTTCCCTATAGGTACAATACCTTGAGGTGGGTCAACAAGATCCCAAACTTGATTCTTATACATGGAATCAATCTCGGATTTCATAGCATCAATCCATTTTGAAGAGTCTATATCTGATATAGCTTCTTTATAGGTAAGTGGATCATCTCCATGATCTACTTCTTCATGAGTAGACAACTCTTGTTCTTCTTTATGAGGAAAACCATATCTCACTGGTGGGTGAGATACCCTGATTGTTCTATGAGGAACAGCTGTAGATGTTTCATCAACAGGTATAGGTTGACTAGATGGATCTATATCCATCTGATATGTTGGTTGGTCAGAATTCTCCAATTCTAACTCTATTTGCCTTCCTTTGCCTCCTTCTTGAACAAACTGTTGTTCAAGAAATGTGGCATCTATACTTATCACAACCTTTTGTGAAGTAGGCAAATAAAAATAATATCCAAAACTATCTTTTGGATATCCAACAAATCGACCTTTTTCTGATCTGGTCTCCAATTTATCAGTGTTCAGCTTTTTGATATAAGCTGGACAACCCCAAATCTTAACATGCTTAAGACTTGGTTTTCTTCCATGCCATATCTCATAAGGTGTGGAAGAAACTGATTTTGATGGAATCCTATTCAGAATATACAAAGCTGATTCTAATGCAAATCCCCAAAAGAAGATTGGCATATCAGTATAGCTCATCATACTACGTACCATATCCAATAGGGTATGATTTCTCCTTTCAGATACACCATTCAGCTGTGGTGTTCCTGGAGGAGTCAGCTGAGAAACAATGCCATGCTCTCTCAAGTATTCATCAAATTCAGTACTCAAATATTCACCTCCATGATCTGATCGAAGAGTTTTAATAGTCTTTCCTGTTTGATTTTCTACTTTAGATTTAAATTCTTTCAAATTTTCAAAGGATTCATGTTTGTATTTCATCAAATACAAATACCCAAATCTTGATTTATCATTAGTAAAGGTAATAAAATAATGAAAGCCCCTCTAGCCATTTCTTTAAATGGACCACATACATCACTATGTATTAGCTCCAAAATATTTTCAACTCTTAGCCCTTGTCCAACAAAGGGTGATCTAGTCATTTTGCCCTGAAGGCAAGATTCACAAGTTGGAGTAGGCTCAGAGCCCAATAAGGATAAAATCTCCATTTTCTCCAGTTTTGCAATCCTATCTTCTGCAACATGACATAACCTTAAGTGCCAAATATATTTTGAACTTGAGTTGGTTTTCACCATGGCATTGCATTCTTTTAGATCACTTGCATTCAATTTGTGTTTGTCATTATTATCCAAATAATAAAGACCATCATTCATATAACCCGAACCAACATATTTATTTCCAAAATAAATATTGCAAACATCATCTGTGAACTGGAATTCATAGCCATTTCTAGTCAAACTAGATATAGAAATGATGTTCTTAAAAGCATCAGGTATATATAAAATATTATCCAAACACAAAACATGTCCAAACATGTAAAAAGATTTAGATCCTATGGCTAAAGCTTCAACAGTTGAACCATTGCCAATCCGGACTCTAATATCTTGAGAACGCAAGCTGCTACTGTTTGCGGATTGATGATATATTGGTCTATTCGAGGAGTGCAGAAGAGCATGATAGACATTTGCGGATTGTACTACAGACTTTACTGGAGAAACAACTATATGCTAAATTGTTAAAATGTGAATTTTGGCTGAAGGAGATATCCTTTTTGGGGCACATAGTATCAGCAGAGGGTATTAAGGCAGATCCTAACAAGATAGAAGCTGTCCTTAATTGGATGCCACCCAGAAATATCACGGAGATTCGCAGTTTTCTGGGTTTAGCTGGATACTATCGTCAATTTGTGAAGGGATTCTTCATGTTAGCATCTCCGTTGACCAAGCTGCTTAGAAAAGATGTGAAATTTCAGTGGATGGATAAATGCCAACAGAGTTTTGATGAATTGAAGAAATGTTTGACTAAAGCTCCAATCCTGACTTTACCTACTCCGGGTAAAGAATAAATAGTTTTATAGTGATGCTTCTCACAAAGGGTTAGAGTGTGTATTGATGCCAGATCGAAATGTCATTGCCTATGCATCACGCCAGCTAAAACCGCATGAGAGGAATTATCCAACACATGATTTGGAGCTTGCAGCTATTGTGTTTGCTCTTAAGATTTGGAGACACTATTTGTATGGGGAGAAATGCTACATCTACACAGATCATAAGAGTTTGAAGTATTTGGGCACCCAGAAAGAGTTGAATTTGACACAAAGGAGATGGTTAGAGTTGATAAAAGACTATGATTGTCTGATAGACTATAAGCCAGGGAAAGCTAATGTTGTGGCTGACGCCTTAAGTCGCAAGACTATGGCAAGTCTACGAGTTACTCCTTTGTCTATGGTAAATGAGTTAAGATCACTGTATGCCAGCTTAGAGATTAATGATGATGGGCAGACAGCAGTTGCATGGCATGTACAGCCAGTATTGAGTGATCATATCAGAATGGTTGCTCAAAATGATCAAAAGTATCAGAAGCTATTGGAAGAAGTCCGGCAGGGCAAGAAACCAGAATTCTGAATCAGAGATGATGGTCTACTCCTACACCAGGGCAGAATGTGTGTTCCTAATGATGTTGATTTGAGGCAGATCATTTTGAAGGAAGCACATGAGTCTCCTTTTGTCATGCACCCTAGTGGCACAAAAATGTATAGAGGGCTAAGGGAGCATTACTGGTGGATGGGTATGAAAAGAGATATGGTAGAGTTTGTTTCCAAATGCCTAACTTGTCAGCAACTGAAGGCAGAGCATCAAGTACCCGCTGGGTTGTTACATCCACTACCAGTACCATAATGGAAATAGGAGACAATAACAATGGATTTTGTGATGGGACTTCTAAGGACACAGAAGAGTCATGATGCAGTATGGGTCATTATTGACAGACTGACCAAGTCTGCTCATTTTATGCCTGTTCGAATGGACTACAGTTTAGAAAGATTGGCCAGGTTGTACATTGATGAGATTGTGAGACTGCATGGAGTGCCAGTATCCATCGCATCAGACAGAGATCCTAGGTTCACTTCTAGATTCTGAGGTAGTCTTCAGAGAGCCCTAGGAACTAGATTGAACTTCAGTACTGCATTCCACCCACAAATAGATGGCCAGTCTGAAAGGGTAATTCAGATCATGGAGGACATGCTACGGGCTTGTGTGATTGAATTTGAAGGCAGTTGGGATACACACTTGCCTTTGATTGAGTTTACTTACAACAATAGCTACCAATCAAGCATTAGGATGCCTCCATATGAAGCTTTGTATGGCAGAAAATGTAGAACCCTGTTTGTAACACCCCTATGTTCTGTGAGTGCTCATCGTTTCTGGTGACCAGTGTTGTCCGGACAGCTAGGATGCCTAGAACTACACTTTGATATGAGGGAGGAGACATAAAATAATGAAATACAAGAAAAGAAAATACAAGAAAAACAAAGGAAAAATAATAGCAAAGAAAGGTAATCAAGTTAAGCGAGTCGAGAACCCTAGCGATGGGTGACCGCACTAGGAAGTTACGGCGTGGACCGTTGACTAGCCCTGGACTGCGGGGAACATTGGAAAATATTTTTAGGACTTAAAGAGACATCAATTGAAGTAGAAATATCATTAGAAATGTCAAAGAAAAATTAAATAACTAGTACAAAGAAAAGTGAGAAATCGAAAAACAGACAAAACCCGGTGTTACCGAAAAATCGAGAATGTAACCCGAATAGGGGCATTATGGTCATTTGACATCCCGAAGTGTATTTTGACCTAAATTTCCATTAAAAATAAATAATATTACACTTGGAAAATAAAATGAAAAATTAGTTTAGTGGTACCTAATGCAAATAGCCAAAAGTGGAGTGAAAATGGTGTAATTAGCACTTTAAGCTCATTATATGATTAATTTGAGTAAGTGGACCACTAAGAATTATAATATGGATTAAATATAATCATAAGTGGACAGATTACTTCCACTCAAACTTCATCTTCTTCATTTATTCATCCATTGCCGTAAGGAAGAACTCCTAAAGCCCTTCCATGGCCACCCCATTTGCATGGCTTCATTTCACCCATTTTCAAGCTAGATTTTGATTACTTGTCTTCATTAAAAATTATCCCCACTTCACATGGAAGAAGTAGATACCAAAATCAAAAATTTTAGTGAAGGTTTAGCAAGTCCCAACAATAGGTAAGTTTGAGATTTTGAATATTGCTTTGTTAAACTTTGTATACATGTTATGGGTGTGTGCTTTGTGAAGGAATTTTTAAGTTTTGAGAAGTTCTTGATATATCCAGTTTGGACAGCCATGGAGTTGTATATTTGATGATTTATTCTTACATTTATTTGATGGGAAATTATGTTGAGTAGGGTGATTAATGTCCTAGTAAGTTAATTCCATGTATATATGTGGTGATTGTGCAATTGGGATGGAAGTTGACGAATTGTGGACACTTTGGCATTGTGGAGCATTTCGCAGCTTTGAGACTCCATGATGAATGTATGAATTCATGAAGATATTGGTAGAATTATGACATTGAGGATTGATGGATATGTATATAAATTAGTTGTGGAAATTGTATGAAATAATGAGTAGTGTTTATGTGTAATTGTGGTTGTATTTGGACTTTATGAATTAGAGTTTTATTTGGTGTGTTAAGGATGTTTGTAATCTGCCCAAAGTGACTTTAAAGTGAAGTGGTATATGGTTTTGGTAATGTACCAAAACAGAATTGGTAAGAGAAGTGGACTTGTAGCAAGGCAAATGTGTAATTGATACATGTTTATGCAATGTATTTAAGGGCAGTATGCATTTTAGCCTATAACTTTAAATGTGTAACTCCAATTGGAATGAGACCAATTGGAGGTGAAACTAGGCACAAAATGTGCCAACTTTCATTGAGAAAGCAGACCAAAAATCTGCTTGCAAGGTAGCATGAAAAATGACCAATTCGGATTAAGTACAATTGAGACCTGAAAATTTACCAATTGGGCAGCAGTTAGTGTTTAGGCCATAACTCACTCAAAACAGGTCCAATTGACCTGAAATTTTAACCATGAATAGTTAAGACCAATACCTACAAGTCTTATGAAGACACCAAAGCCCAGAAATAACCATAAACAAGTCAAACAGCTTGCACAAGTTCGGGTCCAAAAACTGGCCGAACCAAAGTTGACCAAATTTGACCTAAAATGACCTAATTTGATGCCATTTGACCAGCAATAGTAAAATGACCATAACATGGTCTACATAACTTAGAACGACCTAAAATTTTGCCCCGCGTTCCGTAAGACATAGATCTACAAGTTTGTAGTTTTGACCGAAACCCGAAAACCGAGGGAACTAGGTCGTCCGGCTAGATCAAACTAGTATACCGGAATCCAGCAAGTTGCAATAAAATGCACTAAACAAGGAAATGAAATTGGTAACGTGTACCAACCCTAAAACACTATCGAATGTGATATATTAGTGAAACTAAAACCTAATTTACCTAGAACGCATCGAGGGTCGGTATATTAGGTGATTAAGCAAATAATAGCTTTCAGTGAATTACTTATCAAGCATTATCGATAGAGACAATTTAATTTAGTACTGAAACACTTCAAATTGTGTTTCTCAGTTAGTAAAGACTCAGGGAAAGGGAAGGAAACACTGAGTCCAGACCAGGAGATAGTCATCAGAGGTTTGTGCACAACAACTATTTCATTTGAATTTTTCAATTGAAATGAATTATGACTATTTGTACATTATTGTTTTAAATTGTGGAAATGTGTTTGAATGGATATTTATTGCTTGAAAAGCATTGTAAATGATTTGAAAACTGTGAGAAATTATTTGAATGATATTGATGGATACTTATTGATTGAAAAGTATTGGAAATGGTTTGAAACCACAGCTATCATGTATATTGATTATATTCCTCGCTAGCTTGTCTAGTGGGATGAATTGAATTCCCTCTCTGGCTGAAGTGTTGAGGTGTGTGCCTGTTGAGGACGAATTGGATGAGTACTCATATTTTTGCTAGCTAGCTATGTTATTCCTCATTAGTCATTGACTTTTGGGACGAATTGAATACCTCATTAGCCATCGGCTTTTGGGACGAATTGAACTTTGGAACATGATTAAGTTGTGTGTGATTTATTGATATCTATTGTGAGATTGTGAAATGAATTTAAACTCTTATTGACATATACTGTCTTTTGAATTCAACCATGATCTGACTTATTAAAATTTATTGTGATATTGAGAAATGGAGTTAAATCCTTATTGACATTCACTGTCTTTTGAAGTTAAATATGTTTTGATCTCTAAGATTTATTGTGATATTGTGTTAAATTCCTTCTGACACTCATTGTCTTGAATTTAACTACGATTTTACATATCCATCATTTAAATGATTTATGAATTGTGATTTAAGTTGTGTTTGGTTAATGTTGTGCACCACTGAGACATTGTCTCAACGATAGCTTTTTATTGTCATCGCAGTAGACAGCATGACATGACAGACTAGGTCATAGTACCTCCAAATGAGAGATTACCGGGTATAATGAGTATACCAACATTTTGCATTTTATACTGTAATGTATGACCACTGTATGAACATATTGTTTTTGGTTTGAGCAGTTGTAAATTCAAATTGTACCTTGAAGTTGTAAAATAATTATGAGTTATTTTGGCTTGTAAAATATAAAATTGTATTATATTTCTTTTATCTCAGTCTTTGAAAAATCACTGTGAATTTGAGTTGAGAAATATGTTGTGTTGAGAAAAATATTGGAGTTGAGATTTGGAAATATATTGAAGTGCTTTTTACAGGTTTTCTGAAGAACTGTTTTATCCAAAATACATATGGCACTCTGCCAAAATTTTTACAGAAATTCCAAATAATTCAAATGTGTTAATTCTATCACTTCAGTTCAAAAAGGTTTTTAACACCTGTAAATAGTGCTCAACAATGTAAAAGAAGTAAGAAAAGTTTTTAAAATCCCTTGTAGTGTATTTAATGGGTTATCAGTAGACGGAGCTGGTAATTCATTAGGTATACTACGGGATCATGTTATGCCTTACAGAGGGGTAGGGTGTGACATGTTTTAGTGGTATCAGAGCAAAGTTTTTAAATTCTATTTCCACATGTTACTTGAATATTCTTTCTTCATAGTACAACTGCTCAATATCATTATTTGATACATACAGTACATTACATTATAAATATGCACTAAGGGGAGGAAATCTCCTTGTGTTGTTTGTTCAGGAGATCTAAATCCTCGCAATGACTATGGAAGAGGGTGATCGTTCAGTCGATCAATCTATTGAGGCTGAGGTGCAAGGGGATGCCCCAGGCCTACATAATGTCAGTGGTTCAGCAACACCAGCCCCCGCAGTACTGCAGTTTCCTACTCAGTTCACTCAGCAGATGGCTGCAATGTTCCAACAAATGGCTGGTAATGTGCCTACTCAAGTC
Organism: Hevea brasiliensis; assembly: GCF_030052815.1. NCBI lineage: Eukaryota > Viridiplantae > Streptophyta > Magnoliopsida > Malpighiales > Euphorbiaceae > Hevea > Hevea brasiliensis. The sequence continues at coordinate 44,520,923 of NC_079501.1, forward strand.
CCAATACAGACACCAGTGGTACAACCACAGTCTCCTACTAAGTAGTATGACAAATTGATGAAGTATGGGGCTACAGAGTTTAAGGGGACAGTAGATCCTCTAGAAGCTGAACAGTGGTTAGAGAGGATGGATAGGGTATTCAAGAAACTGCATTGCACAGAGGAGCTCAGATTCGAATACTCTGTATCTTTGTTACAGGGGGATGCTTATGACTAGTGGAAAACCATTCCCCACAGTCTGGTAAAACCTGCAGTGCTAACATGGAATGACTTTCTCAGGGAATTCAGACAGAAATATGTCCCTGATGCTTATGTAGACCAGAAGTTACAAGAATTCCTAAGTCTGAAACAGGGGAACAGATCAGTGGCTGAGTATGAAAGAGAATTTTCTCGCCTAAGCCATTATGCAGTGAGTTTATTTTCTACCAGCAGGGAGAGATGCAAGAGGTTTGAAACTGGCTTGAAGCCCAGTATCAGATTACAAGTAGTCAGGTTCAAACACACTAACTTCTCTGAACTTAATTCTCAAGCTCTAGAGTTAGAAAGAATTGAGTCTGAAGCTGGTCTTGAGAAAAAGAAATCAGATAAGACAGAGAAAGAGGGAAAATCTGCAGAACAGAGTTCCAGTGGTCCTACTGGAAAGAGGAAGAATCATGGGGGACATGGCAGAGGTGGCAAGAAGTCTGGTAGGGGAAGATATTCAGGACAGAAGCCTCCCCTATTGGTCAGCAGAGTACCAGAGGTTCCTACCCTCCCCGCCAATGTGAAACATGTGGAGGAAATCATGGTGGGATATGCTACAAGGCTATTGGAGCCTGTTATAACTGTGGAGGCACAGGACACTTTGCCAAGGACTGCACCAGTAGTCGCAGAGTTGGACCACCTCCTACTACTGCAGAAGGGTCAGTTCAAAGCCCTGTCACCAGAAGTTCACAACCACCCAGCAGAGGTAGAGGCAGGGGTAAAGGTAGCCCAGCAGGTAGCCAAGGCACAGTGAAACAATCAGAGCAAGACAGTGCTCCAATCAGAATGTATGCAATGAGACAGAGGGAAGAGGCCGAGACATCTGATGTTGTGGCTGGTACCTTCTCAACTTTTAACCAAGATGTATTTGTGTTATTTGATCCGGGTTCTACCCATTCTTATGTGAGTGCTAGCATCATTGATTGCATTGCTGTTCCATGTACAAAAATGGACTTTGAGGTGCTAGTAACAAGTCCGTTAGGACAGGAGGTCAGGGTTAATAGAATGTATAGAGATTGTCCTTTGGTGATCCAAGGACACACTTTTCTGTCTGATTTCATTGAAATGCCCTTTAGAAATTATGATATCATCTTGGGCATGGATTGGTTAGCTAGGCATCATGCCATGATTGACTATAGGTCAAGACAGCCACTTTTGGTCTCCTCAAGATGCTGATGTGGTAATACATGGGGAAAGGCGATTATTGCCATCAAACATCATTTCGATCGCACTAGCCGTAAAAATGATCGAGAAAGGGGTGTGAAGCCTACTTGGCACATGTGGTAGACACCCAAGTGGGGAGTCCAAAGATTGAAGGACATCCCTAAGACATGACTTTCGGATGTGTTTCCGATGAATTGCCGTGATTACCTCCGAAAGAGAAGTGCGCTTTGAAATTAATGTTATGCTCGTGTGGATCCAATCTCCATAACGCCATACGTAATGGCACCATAGAGAGTTGAAGGAGTTGAAGATACAATTGCAAGAACTACTTGAAAAGGGCTTCATCCGCCTAGTGTGTCACCTTGGGGAGCACCCGGTTGTTTGTTAAGAAGAAGGATGGTACTCTCCGCTATGCATTGACTACCTACAGCGGTTGAATAAGGTGACAATAAAGAATGATATCCATTGCCTCGCATTGATGATCTGCTTGATCAGTTGAAGGGTGCAGCTGTATTCTCCAAAATTGATTTGCGATCTGGTTATTATCAGTTGAAGGTGCAAGAGCAGAGTATTCCAAAAACTGCTTTCAGAACTCGGTATGGCCACTATGAGTTTTTAGTAATGCCATTCGGGTTAACAAATGCTCCAGCTGCTTTTATGGATCTGATGAACACTATCTTCAGATCATATCTTGATCAATTTGTGGTGGTGTTTATTGATGATATATTGGTCTATTCAAGGAATGCAGAAGAGCATGATAGACATCTGTGGATTGTACTACAGACTTTGAGGGAGAAACAGCTATATGCCAAATTGTTGAAATGTGAATTTTGGCTGAAGGAGATATCCTTTTTGGGACATAGTATCGTGAAGGGTATTAAGGTAGATTCCTAACAAGATAGAAGCTGTCCTTAATTGGATGCCACCCAGAAATATCACGGAGATTCGCAGTTTTCTGGGTTTAGCTGGATACTATCGTCAATTTGTGAAGGGATTCTTCATGTTAGCATCTCCGTTGACCAAGCTGCTTAGAAAAGATGTGAAATTTCAGTGGATGGATAAATGCCAACAGAGTTTTGATGAATTGAAGAAATGTTTGACTAAAGCTCCAATCCTGACTTTACCTACTCCGGGTAAAGAATAAATAGTTTTATAGTGATGCTTCTCACAAAGGGTTAGAGTGTGTATTGATGCCAGATCGAAATGTCATTGCCTATGCATCACGCCAGCTAAAACCGCATGAGAGGAATTATCCAACACATGATTTGGAGCTTGCAGCTATTGTGTTTGCTCTTAAGATTTGGAGACACTATTTGTATTGGGAGAAATGCTACATCTACACAGATCATAAGAGTTTGAAGTATTTGGGCACCCAGAAAGAGTTGAATTTGACACAAAGGAGATGGTTAGAGTTGATAAAAGACTATGATTGTCTGATAGACTATAAGCCAGGGAAAGCTAATGTTGTGGCTGACGCCTTAAGTCGCAAGACTATGGCAAGTCTACGAGTTACTCCTTTGTCTATGGTAAATGAGTTAAGATCACTGTATGCCAGCTTAGAGATTAATGATGATGGGCAGACAGCAGTTGCATGGCATGTACAGCCAGTATTGAGTGATCATATCAGAATGGTTGCTCAAAATGATCAAAAGTATCAGAAGCTATTGGAAGAAGTCCGGCAGGGCAAGAAACCAGAATTCTGAATCAGAGATGATGGTCTACTCCTACACCAGGGCAGAATGTGTGTTCCTAATGATGTTGATTTGAGGCAGATCATTTTGAAGGAAGCACATGAGTCTCCTTTTGTCATGCACCCTAGTGGCACAAAAATGTATAGAGGGCTAAGGGAGCATTACTGGTGGATGGGTATGAAAAGAGATATGGTAGAGTTTGTTTCCAAATGCCTAACTTGTCAGCAACTGAAGGCAGAGCATCAAGTACCCGCTGGGTTGTTACATCCACTACCAGTACCATAATGGAAATAGGAGACAATAACAATGGATTTTGTGATGGGACTTCTAAGGACACAGAAGAGTCATGATGCAGTATGGGTCATTATTGACAGACTGACCAAGTCTGCTCATTTTATGCCTGTTCGAATGGACTACAGTTTAGAAAGATTGGCCAGGTTGTACATTGATGAGATTGTGAGACTGCATGGAGTGCCAGTATCCATCGCATCAGACAGAGATCCTAGGTTCACTTCTAGATTCTGAGGTAGTCTTCAGAGAGCCCTAGGAACTAGATTGAACTTGATCGCATTCCACCCACAAATAGATGGCCAGTCTGAAAGGGTAATTCAGATCATGGAGGACATGCTACGGGCTTGTGTGATTGAATTTGAAGGCAGTTGGGATACACACTTGCCTTTGATTGAGTTTACTTACAACAATAGCTACCAATCAAGCATTAGGATGCCTCCATATGAAGCTTTGTATGGCAGAAAATGTAGAACCCTGTTTGTAACACCCCTATGTTCGGTAGTGCGTTCTACTGTTCCGGTGACCAGTGTTGTCCGGACAGCTAGGATGCCTAGAACTACACTTTGATATGAGGGAGGAGACATAAAATAATGAAATACAAGAAAAGAAAATACAAGAAAAACAAAGGAAAAATAATAGCAAAGAAAGGTAATCAAGTTAAGCGAGTCGAGAACCCTAGCGATGGGTGACCGCACTAGGAAGTTACGGCGTGGACCGTTGACTAGCCCTGGACTGCGGGGAACATTGGAAAATATTTTTAGGACTTAAAGAGACATCAATTGAAGTAGAAATATCATTAGAAATGTCAAAGAAAAATTAAATAACTAGTACAAAGAAAAGTGAGAAATCGAAAAACAGACAAAACCCGGTGTTACCGAAAAATCGAGAATGTAACCCGAATAGGGGCATTATGGTCATTTGACATCCCGAAGTGTATTTTGACCTAAATTTCCATTAAAAATAAATAATATTACACTTGGAAAATAAAATGAAAAATTAGTTTAGTGGTACCTAATGCAAATAGCCAAAAGTGGAGTGAAAATGGTGTAATTAGCACTTTATGCTCATTATATGATTAATTTGAGTAAGTGGACCACTAAGAATTATAATATGGATTAAATATAATCATAAGTGGACAGATTACTTCCACTCAAACTTCATCTTCTTCATTTATTCATCCATTGCCGTAAGGAAGAACTCCTAAAGCCCTTCCATGGCCACCCCATTTGCATGGCTTCATTTCACCCATTTTCAAGCTAGATTTTGATTACTTGTCTTCATTAAAAATTATCCCCACTTCACATGGAAGAAGTAGATACCAAAATCAAAAATTTTAGTGAAGGTTTAGCAAGTCCCAACAATAGGTAAGTTTGAGATTTTGAATATTGCTTTGTTAAACTTTGTATACATGTTATGGGTGTGTGCTTTGTGAAGGAATTTTTAAGTTTTGAGAAGTTCTTGATATATCCAGTTTGGACAGCCATAGAGTTGTATATTTGATGATTTATTCTTACATTTATTTGATGGGAAATTATGTTGAGTAGGGTGATTAATGTCCTAGTAAGTTAATTCCATGTATATATGTGGTGATTGTGCAATTGGGATGGAAGTTGATGAATTGTGGGACACTTTGGCATTGTGGAGCATTTCGGCAGCTTTGAGACTCCATGATGAATGTATGAATTCATGAAGATATTGGCAGAATTATGACATTGAGGATTGATGGATATGTATATAAATTAGTTGTGGAAATTGTATGAAATAATGAGTAGTGTTTATGTGTAATTGTGGTTGTATTTGGACTTTATGAATTAGAGTTTTATTTGGTGTGTTAAGGATGTTTGTAATCTGCCCAAAGTGACTTTAAAGTGAAGTGGTATATGGTTTTGGTAATGTACCAAAACAGAATTGGTAAGAGAAGTGGACTTGTAGCAAGGCAAATGTGTAATTGATACATGTTTATGCAATGTATTTAAGGGCAGTATGCATTTTAGCCTATAACTTTAAATGTGTAACTCCAATTGGTATGAGACCAATTGGAGGTGAAAGTAGGCACAAAATGTGCCAACTTTCATTGAGAAAGCAGACCAAAAATCTGCTTGCAAGGTAGCATGAAAAATGACCAATTCGGATTAAGTACAATTGAGACCTGAAAATTTACCAATTGGGCAGCAGTTAGTGTTTAGGCCATAACTCACTCAAAACAGGTCCAATTGACCTGAAATTTTAACCATGAATAGTTAAGACCAATACCTACAAGTCTTATGAAGACACCAAAGCCCAGAAATAACCATAAGCAAGTCAAACAGCTTGCACAAGTTCGGGTCCAAAAACTGGCCGAACCAAAGTTGACCAAATTTGACCTAAAATGACCTAATTTGATGCCATTTGACCAGCAATAGTAAAATGACCAAAACATGGCCTACATAACTTAGAACGACCTAAAATTTTGCCCCGCGTTCCGTAAGACATAGATCTACAAGTTTGTAGTTTTGACCGAAACCCGAAAACCGAGGGAACTAGGTCGTCCGGCTAGATCAAACTAGTATACCGGAATCCAGCAAGTTGCAATAAAATGCACTAAACAAGGAAATGAAATTGGTAACGTGTACCAACCCTAAAACACTATCGAATGTGATATATTAGTGAAACTAAAACCTAATTTACCTAGAACGCATCGAGGGTCGGTATATTAGGTGATTAAGCAAATAATAGCTTTCAGTGAATTACTTATCAAGCATTATCGATAGAGACAATTTAATTTAGTACTGAAACACTTCAAATTGTGTTTCTCAGTTAGTAAAGACTCAGGGAAAGGGAAGGAAACACTGAGTCCAGACCAGGAGATAGTCATCAGAGGTTTGTGCACAACAACTATTTCATTTGAATTTTTCAATTGAAATGAATTATGACTATTTGTACATTATTGTTTTAAATTGTGGAAATGTGTTTGAATGGATATTTATTGCTTGAAAAGCATTGTAAATGATTTGAAAACTGTGAGAAATTATTTGAATGATATTGATGGATACTTATTGATTGAAAAGTATTGGAAATGGTTTGAAACCACAGCTATCATGTATATTGATTATATTCCTCGCTAGCTTGTCTAGTGGGATGAATTGAATTCCCTCTCTGGCTGAAGTGTTGAGGTGTGTGCCTGTTGAGGACGAATTGGATGAGTACTCATATTTTTGCTAGCTAGCTATGTTATTCCTCATTAGTCATTGACTTTTGGGACGAATTGAATACCTCATTAGCCATCGGCTTTTGGGACGAATTGAACTTTGGAACATGATTAAGTTGTGTGTGATTTATTGATATCTATTGTGAGATTGTGAAATGAATTTAAACTCTTATTGACATATACTGTCTTTTGAATTCAACCATGATCTGACTTATTAAAATTTATTGTGATATTGAGAAATGGAGTTAAATCCTTATTGACATTCACTGTCTTTTGAAGTTAAATATGTTTTGATCTCTAAGATTTATTGTGATATTGTGTTAAATTCCTTCTGACACTCATTGTCTTGAATTTAACTACGATTTTACATATCCATCATTTAAATGATTTATGAATTGTGATTTAAGTTGTGTTTGGTTAATGTTGTGCACCACTGAGACATTGTCTCAACGATAGCTTTATTCTTTGTCGCGGTAGGCAGACAGACGGAATGACCAGACTAAATTGTTAGTACCTCCAATGAGAGATTACAGGTATAATGAGTATACCAACATTTTGCATTTTATCTTGTAATGTATGACCCTTTGTATGAACAGATGGTTTTTGGATTGCGCAGTTGTAAATTCAAATTGTACCTTGAAGTTGTAAAATAATTATGAGTTATTTTGGCTTGTAAAATATAAAATTGTATTATATTTCTTTTATCTCAGTCTTTGAAAAATCACTGTGAATTTGAGTTGAGAAATATGTTGTGTTGAGAAAAATATTGGAGTTGAGATTTGGAAATATATTGAAGTGCTTTTCTGAGTTTTACAAGAACTGTTTTATCCAAAATACATATGGCACTCTGCCAAAATTTTTACAGAAATTCCAAATAATTCAAATGTGTTAATTCTATCACTTCAGTTCAAAAAGGTTTTTAACACCTGTAAATAGTGCTCAACAATGTAAAAGAAGTAAGAAAAGTTTTGAAAATCAATTGTATTGTAATTAATGGGTTATCGATGAAGCGGATTGGTAATTCATTAGGTATACTCTGGGATCATGTTATGCCTTCTGAGAGGGTAGGGTGTGACATGTTTTAGTGGTATCAGAGCAAAGTTTTTAAATTCTATTTCCACATGTTACTTGAATATTCTTTCTTCATAGTACAACTGCTCAATATCATTATTTGATACATACAGTACATTACATTATAAATATGCACTAAGGGGAGGAAATCTCCTTGTGTTGTTTGTTCAGGAGATCTAAATCCTCGCAATGACTATGGAAGAGGGTGATCGTTCAGTCGATCAATCTATTGAGGCTGAGGTGCAAGGGGATGCCCCAGGCCTACATAATGTCAGTGGTTCAGCAACACGGCCCATGATCTGCAGTTTCCTACTCAGTTCGCTCAGCAGATGGCTGCAATGTTCCAACAAATGGCTGGTAATGTGCCTACTCAAGTCCCAATACAGACACCAGTGGTACAACCACAGTCTCCTACTAAGTAGTATGACAAATTGATGAAGTATGGGGCTACAGAGTTTAAGGGGACAGTAGATCCTCTAGAAGCTGAACAGTGGTTAGAGAGGATGGATAGGGTATTCAAGAAAGCGCATTGCACAGAGGAGCTCAGATTCGAATACTCTGTATCTTTATTCTGAGGATGCTTATGACTAGTGGAAAACCATTCCCCACGATGCAGTAAAACTGCAGTGCTAACATGGAATGACTTTCTCAGGGAATTGAGACGAAATATGTCACGATGCTTATGTAGACCGAAGTTACAAGAATTCCTAAGTGCAAAGCAGAGCAGATCGGTGGCTGAGTATGAAAGAGAATTTTCTCGCCTAAGCCATTATCACGGTGAGTTTATTTTCTACCAGCGAGGAGAGATGCAAGAGGTTTGGCGGCTTGAAGCCCAGTATCAGATTACAAGTAGTCGGGTTCAAACACACTAACTTCTCTGAACTTAATTCTCAAGCTCTAGAGTTAGAAAGAATTGAGTCTGAAGCTGGTCTTGAGAAAAAGAAATCAGATAAGACAGAGAAAGAGGAAAATCTGCGAGCAGAGTTCGGTGGTCCTCTTGGAAAGAGGAAGAATCATGGGGACATGGCGGAGGTGGCAAGAAGTGCAGTAGGGAAGATATTCAGAATGAAGCCTCCCTATTGGTCGTGAGTACCAGAGGTTCCTACCCTCCCGCCAATGTGAAACATGTGGAGGAAATCATGGTGGGATATGCTACAAGGCTATTGGAGCTGTTATAGCTGTGGAGGCACAGGACACTTTGCCAAGGCGCACGATGAGTCGCGAGTTGGACCACCTCCTACTCTGCGGAAGGTCGGTTCAAAGCCTGTCACGAAGTTCACAACCACCCAGCGAGGTAGAGCGGGGGTAAAGGTAGCCAGCAGTAGCCAAGGCACGAGTGAAACAATCAGAGCAAGACGTGCTCCAATCAGAATGTATGCAATGAGACAGAGGGAAGAGGCCGAGACATCTGATGTTGTGGCTGGTACCTTCTCAACTTTTAACCAAGATGTATTTGTGTTATTTGATCCGGGTTCTACCCATTCTTATGTGAGTGCTAGCATCATTGATTGCATTGCTGTTCCATGTACAAAAATGGACTTTGAGGTGATAGTAACAAGTCCGTTAGGACGGAGGTCGAGTTAATAGAATGTATAGAGATTGTCCTTTGGTGATCCAAGGACACACTTTTCTGTCTGATTTCATTGAAATGCCCTTTAGAAATTATGATATCATCTTGGGCATGGATTGGTTAGCTAGGCATCATGCCATGATTGACTGTAGGCTGAAGACAGTCACTTTTGGTCTCCTCGATCTGATGATGTGGTAATACATGGGGAAAGGCGATTGCCATCAAACATCATTTATTGCACTAGCGGAAAAATGATCGAGAAAGGGTGTGAAGCCTACTTGGCACATGTGGTAGACACCCAAGTGGGAGTCGGCATTGAAGGACATCCCTACGATACATGACTTTCGGATGTGTTTCTGATGAATTGCCGGATTACCTCGGAAAGAGAAGTGCGATTTGAAATTAATGTTATGCTCGTGTGGATCCAATCTCCATAACGCCATACGAATGGCACCATGAGAGTTGAAGGAGTTGAAGATACAATTGCAAGAACTACTTGAAAAGGGCTTCATCCGCCTAGTGTGTCACCTTAGGGAGCACGGTGTTGTTTGTTAAGAAGGATGGTACTCTCGCTTATGCATTGACTCTGGCGGTTGAATAAGGTGACAATAAAACAGATATCCATTGCCTCGCATTGATGATCTGTTTGATCGATTGAAGGGTGCATTTGTATTCTCCAAAATTGATTTGCGATCCGGTTATTATCGATTGAAGGTGCAAGAGCGAGTATTCCAAAAACTACTTTGAACTCGGTATGGCCACTATGAGTTTTTAGTAATGCCATTCGGGTTAACAAATGCTCCATTGCTTTTATGGATCTGATGAACACTATCTTCAGACCATATCTTGATCAATTTGTGGTGGTGTTTATTGATGACATTTTGATATATTCAAGGAATGCAGAGGAGCATGACAGACATCTGCGGATTGTACTGCAGACATTAAGGGAGAAACAGCTATACACCAAATTGTCGAAATGTGAATTTTGGCTGAAAGAAATCTCCTTTTTGGGACATGTTGTGTCAGCTGAAGGGATCAAGGTAGATTCCAGCAAGGTAGAAGCTATCCTTAATTGGAAGCCGCCCAGGAATATCATAGAAGTTCGCAGTTTTCTGGGTTTAGCTGGATATTACCGTCGGTTTGTGAAGGGATTTTCTATGTTATCTTCTCCACTGACCAAACTGCTTCGAAAAGATGTAAAATTTCAGTGGACTAATAAATGCCAGCAAAGTTTTGATGAGTTGAAGAGGTGTTTGACTGAAGCTCCAGTCCTCACTTTACCTACTCCGGGTAAAGAATACACAGTGTATAGTGATGCTTCTCACAATGGGTTAGGCTGTGTACTAATGCAAGATCGGAATGTCATTGCTTATGCATCACGCCAGCTGAAACCGCATGAGAGGAATTACCCAACACATGATCTGGAGTTAGCAGCTATTGTTTTTACTCTAAAGATCTGGAGACACTATTTGTATAGAGAGAAATGCTACATTTACACGGATCACAAGAGCTTGAAGTACGTGGGCACCCAGAAGGAATTAAATTTGAGGCAGAGGAGATGGTTAGAACTCATCAAAGATTATGATTGCTTAATAGACTATCAGCCAGGGAAAGCAAATGTGGTGGCTGACGCCTTAAGTCGCAAGACTATGGCAAGTCTCAGAGTTTCTCCTTTGTCCATGGTGTGTGAATTGAAAGCCTGACATGCGGTTTAGAGATTGATGATGAGGGCGACGGTAGTTGCATGGCATGTACGGCCGGTGTTGATTGATCGGTCGTAATGGCTGCTCAGAGTGATGAAAAATATCAGAAGCTACTGAAAGAAGTCCAGCAGGGCAAGAAACCTGAATTTTCTGTGAGAGATGATGGTTTATTGCTACATCAGGGCAGAATGTGTGTTCCTAATGATGCTGAATTGAGACAAATCATTATGAAGGAAGCACATGAGTCTCCATTTGCTATGCACCCTGGTGGAACTAAAATGTCTGAGAGGTGAAAGAGCATTCTTGGTGGATGGGTATGAAGAGAGATATAGTGAATTTGTTTCCAAATGCCTAACTTGTCGACAAGTAAAGCGGAACATCAAGTTCGGTGGTTTGTTACATCCTTTGTCGATGCAGTGGAAATGGGAACGGATAACTATGGATTTTGTTGTAGGACTTCCAAGGACACAGAGTAGTCATGATGCAGTATGGGTTATAGTTGACAGATTGACCAAGTCTGCTCACTTTTTGCCAGTTCGGATGGACTATAGCCTGGAAAGATTGGCCAGATTGTACATATATGAGATTGTAAAATTGCATGGAGTGCAGTATCAATTGTGTGCGATAGAGATCCTAGGTTCACTTCTAGATTAGGGTAGTCTTGAGAGAGCCCTAGGAACCAGTTGAACTTGACCTGACAAGATTCCACCCACAGACAGATGGCCAGTCTGAGAGGGTTATTCAGATATTTGAGGATATGCTATGGGCTTGTGTGATTGAATTTGAAGGTAGTTGGGATACACACTTGCCTTTGATTGAGTTTGCTTATAACAACAGCTACCAATCAAGCATTGGGATGCCTCCATATGAAGCTTTGTATGGCAGAAAGTGCAGAACTCCCTTATGTTGGGATGAAGTAGGTGAAAGGAAGATGATTGGGCCAGAAATTGTTCAACAGACAGAGGAAAAGATCAGATTGATTAGAGATAGACTCAAGGCTGCATCAGACCGTCAGAAGTCCTATGTTGATCTGAAGAGAAGAGATATTGAGTATGCAGTGGGTGATAAAGTATTCCTCAAAGTTTTTCCTTGGAAGAGGATTATGAGATTCGGCAGAAAGGGGAAATTGAGTCCTCGTTTCATCGGACCAAATGAAGTTTTGGAAAGAGTGGGTCCTTTGGTATATCAGTTGGCATTACCTCCAGAGCTAGCAAGGATACACAGTATTTTCCATGTGTCCATGTTAAGGAGGTACAGATTTGACTCATCTCATGTACTATCAGTTGAAGAGATTGAGGTAAATCCAGACCTCTCATATGAGGAAGAACCCATAAAAATTCTGGCTTATGAGGTGAAGCAGCTGAGGAACAAACAGATACACCTAGTTAAAGTGCTGTGGAACCATCATTCAGGCCAGAAAGCTACTTGGGAATGTGAAGAGGATATGAGGAGATAGCACCCACAGCTGTTCAAAGACTAATGCCAGGTAAAATTTCGAGACGAAATTTATTTTAAGGGGGGGAGAATTGTAACACCCCTATGTTCGGTAGTGCGTTTTACTGTTCCGGTGACCAGTGTTGTCCGGACAGCTAGGATGCCTATAACTACACTTTGATATGAGGGAGGAGACATAAAATAATGAAATACAAGAAAATAAAATACAAGAAAAACAAAGGAAAAATAATAGCAAAGAAAGGTAATCAAGTTAAGCGAGCCGAGAACCCTAACGATGGGTGACCGCACCAGGAAGTCACGGCGTGGACCGTTGACTAGCCCTGGACTGCGGAGAACCCTGGAAAATATTTTTAGGACTTAAAGAGACATCAAGTGAAATAGAAATATCTTTAGAAATGTAAAAGAAAAATTAAATAATTAGTACAAAGAAAAGTGAGAAACCGAAAAACAGACAAAACCCGTTGTTACCGAAAAATCGGGAATGTAACCCGAACAGGGGAATTATGGTTATTTGACATCCCGAAGTGTCTTTTGACCTAAATTTTCATTAAAAATAAATAATATTACACTTGGAAAATAAAATGAAAAATTAGTTTAGTGGTACCTAATGCAAATAGCCAAAAGTGGAGTGAAAATGGTGTAATTAGCACTTTAAGCTCATTATATGATTAATTTGAGTAAGTGGACCACTAAGAATTATAATATGGATTAAATATAATCATAAGTGGACAGATTACTCCCACTCAAACTTCATCTTCCTCATTTATTCATCCATTGCCGTAAGGAAGAACTCCTAAAGCCCTTCCATGGCCACCCCATTTGCATGGCTTCATTTCACCCATTTTCAAGCTAGATTTTGATTACTTGTCTTCATTAAAAATTATCCCCACTTCACATGGAAGAAGTAGATACCAAAATCAAGAAGTTTAGTGAAGGTTTAGCAAGTCCCAACAATAGGTAAGTTTGAGATTTTGAATATTGCTTTGTTAAACTTTGTATACATGTTATGGGTGTGTGCTTTGTGAAGGAATTTTTAAGTTTTGAGAAGTTCTTGATATATCCAGTTTGGACAGCCATGGAGTTGTATATTTGATGATTTATTCTTACATTTATTTGATTGGAAATTATGTTGAGTAGGGTGATTAATGTCCTAGTAAGTTAATTCCATGTATATATGTGGTGATTGTGCAATTGGGATGGAAGTTGACGAATTGTGGGACACTTTGGCATTGTGGAGCATTTCGGCAGCTTTGAGACTCCATGATAAATGTATGAATTCATGAAGATATTGGCAGAATTATGACATTGAGGATTGATGGATATGTATATAAATTAGTTGTGGAAATTGTGTGAAATAATGAGTAGTGTTTATGTGTAATTGTGGTTGTATTTGGACTTTATGAATTAGAGTTTTATTTGGTGTGTTAAGGATGTTTGTAATCTGCCCAAAGTGACTTTAAAGTGAAGTGGTATATGGTTTTGGTAATGTACCAAAACAGAATTGGTAAGAGAAGTGGACTTGTAGCAAGGCAAATGTGTAATTGATACATGTTTATGCAATGTATTTAAGGGCAGTATGCATTTTAGCCTATAACTTTAAATGTGTAACTCCAATTGGTATGAGACCAATTGGAGGTGAAACTAGGCACAAAATGTGCCAACTTTCATTGAGAAAGCAGACCAAAAATCTGCTTGCAAGGTAGCATGAAAAATGACCAATTCGGATTAAGTACAATTGAGACCTGAAAATTTACCAATTGGGCAGCAGTTAGTTTTTAGGCCATAACTCACTCAAAACAGGTCCAATTGACCTGAAAATTTAACCATGAATAGTTAAGACCCATACCTACAAGTCTTATAGCCCAAAAATGACCACAAGCAAGTCAAACAGCTTGCACAAGTTTGGGTCCAAAAACTGGCCGAACCAAAGTTGACCAAATTTGACCTAAAATGACCTAATTTGATGCCATTTGATCAGCAATAGTAAAATGACCATAACTTGGTCTACATAACTCAGAATGACCTAAAATTTTGTCCTGCGTTCCGTAAGACATAGATCTACAAGTTTGTAGTTTTGACCGAAACCCGAAAACCGAGGGAACTAGGTCGTCCGGCTAGATCAAACTAGTATACCGGAATCCAGCAAGTTGCAATAAAATGCACTAAACAAGGAAATGAAATTGGTAACGTGTACCAACCCTAAAACACTATCGAATGTGACATATTAGTGAAACTAAAACCTAATTTACCTAGAACGCATCGAGGGTCGGTATATTAGGTGATTAAGCAAATAATAGCTTTCAGTGAATTACTTATCAAGCATTATCGATAGAGACAATTTAATTTAGTACTGAAACACTTCAAATTGTGTTTCTCAGTTAGTGAAGACTCAAGGAAAGGGAAGGAAACATTGAGTCCAGACCAGGAGACAGTCATCAGAGGTTTGTGCACAACAACTATTTCATTTGAATTTTTCAATTGAAATGAATTATGACTATTTGTACATTATTATTTTAAATTGTGGAAATGTGTTTGAATGGATATTTATTGCTTGAAAAGCATTGTAAATGATTTGAAAACTGTGAGAAATTATTTGAATGATATTGATGGATACTTATTGATTGAAAAGTATTGGAAATGGTTTGAAACCACAGCTATCATGTATATTGATTATATTCCCCACTAGCTTGTCTAGTGGGACGAATTGAATTCCCTCTTTGGCTGAAGTGTTGAGGTGTGTGCCTATTGAGGACGAATTGGATGAGTACTCATATTTTTGCTAGCTAGCTATGTTATTCCTCTTTAGTCATCGACTTTTGGGACGAATTGAATACCTCATTAGCCATCGGCTTTTGGGACGAATTGAACTTTGGAACATGATTAAGTTGTGTGTGATTTATTGATATCTATTGTGAGATTGTGAAATGAATTTAAACTCTTATTGACATATACTGTCTTTTGAATTCAACCATGATCTGACTTATTAAAATTTATTGTGATATTGAGAAATGGAGTTAAATCCTTATTGACATTCACTGTCTTTTGAAGTTAAATATGTTTTGATCTCTAAGATTTATTGTGATATTGTGTTAAATTCCTTCTGACACTCATTGTCTTGAATTTAACTATGATTTTACATATCCATCATTTAAATGATTTATGAATTGTGATTTAAGTTGTATTTGGTTAATGTTGTGCACCACTGAGACATTGTCTCAACGATAGCTTTTTATTGCTGTCGCAGGTAGACAGACAGACAGGACAGCAGACTAGGCTGTTAGTACCTCCAGCGAGAGATTACCGGGTATAATGAGTATACCAACATTTTGCATTTTATATTGTAATGTATGAGCACTGTATGAACATATTGTTTTTGGTTTGAGCAGTTGTAAATTCAAATTGTACCTTGAAGTTGTAAAATAATTATGAGTTATTTTGGCTTGTAAAATATAAAATTGTATTATATTTCTTTTATCTCAGTCTTTGAATAATCACTGTGGATTTGAGTTGAGAAATATGTTGTGTTGAGAAAAATATTGGAGTTGAGATTTGGAAATATATTGAAGTGCTTTTTATAGGTTTTCTGAAGAACTGTTTTATCCAAAATACATATGGCACTCTGCCAAAATTTTTACAGAAATTCCAAATAATTCAAATGTGTTAGTTCTATCACTTCAGTTCAAAAAGGTTTTTAACACCTGTAAATAGTGCTCACCACTGTAAAAGAAGTAAGAAAAGTTTTTAAAATCCCTTGTAGTGTATTTAATGGGTTATCAGTAGACAGAGTTAGTAATTCATTAGGTATACTACGGGATCATGTTATGCCTTACAGAGGGGTAGGGTGTGACACTGTTGTGTTAGGATGACGTGGGTAAAAGAAAGATGATTGGACCCGAAATTGTTCAGCAAACTGAGAAAAAGATTAGGGTGACTAGAGATTGACTTAAGACTGCATCAGACCGTCAAAAGTCCTACATTGATCTGAAGAGAAGGGATATTGAGTATGTAGTGGGTGAGAAAGTATTCCTCAAGGTTTCCCCTTGGAAGAGAATTATGAGATTCGGCAGAAAGGGGAAACTGAGTCCTCGTTTAATTGGGCCATATGAGGTTCTAGAAAGAGTTGGTCCTTTGGCATATCGATTGGCACTACCTCCAGAGTTAGAGAATATACATAATGTCTTCCATGTATCTATGTCGAGGAGGTATCGATCAGACCCATCTCATGTACTACCAGTAGAGGAAATTGAAGTGAATCCAGATCTCACATGTGAGGAAGAACCCATAGAGATTCTAGCTTATGAGGTGAAGTAGCTACTGAACAAGCAAATACCGTTAGTGAAAGTGCTGTGGAACCATCATTTGGGCCAGGAGGCTACTTGAGAACGAGAGGAGGACATGATGAGACAGCACCCATAGCTGTTCAGAGATTGATACCAGGTAAAATTTCGAGACGAAATTTATTTTAATGGGGGAGAATTGTAACACCCCTATTTACAGAGCCCAGTATATTTCATTATTTCGGTGACCGAAGTCGGTCCGTACAATTAAGGAGATTAGAACCACACTTAAGACAACTAGATAAGCTATAAACACAAATAATTAGTAATTGTCAATTAGTTAAGTACAAATAAGAAAAATAGAACATAAGAAGTTAAACGAGCCGAGAGTCATAGCGATGGGTGACCTTCTCGGGAAGGATTGCAAAGTCGATTTAAACTCAAATTTCGAATCGTAAAATGTGACGCTGCAGTCCTTAAGACTATTACAAACATAGTGGAAAAGAGAAAATCACGAAAATGAATTGTTAAGCCAGTCAAATAATTAGGTCAGGGAGCAGGAAGAAATATTAAATTATTTACAAACCGAGTTGAACCGGTGAGGGGCAATTTGGTCAATTGACCCCTAGAGCTGACTCCTGACCTAACTATAAAATAAAATTAGAGAAAAGAAAATTGTGAAATATATAATTAAATTGAAGAAGTTATGGAAAATAAAAGGAAAAGAAAACAAGTTTAATGAAAGGTTATTACATCATAATGGTGACATCATATATGAGGTCATAATTAATTTTTATTTACTTGACAATTTGACTAAGTCAATTAAAGGATAAATATATAAAATAAAGAAATAAAATTCATTTCCCTTCTTCCCTTCCAAGCCGGCCGAAACTCCTTCTCTCCCCCTCCTCCATGGTTGTCCACCATTAAAGAGTTATTCAACCTTGAATAACTTGATGTTCTTTCACTAAAATTAACCCTAAACCCTAGAAAGCTTCTCAAGAACCCTAGACAAGAAGTATAGAAGAAAGGAGGAAGAAAAAATAGAAAATTGAAGTTTTGGGAATCCAAAGCAAAGGTTAGAGTTTTAACTCTCTATTTCCTAAATTTAATTTATGTGTAGTTAGTGAAATAGCTTGTAAGTTATGAGAAAGTTGAAACAAATTAAAAGTGGGGACTATAAGTGAATTTCGGCCAGCATGTGTGTGGGGGTATTATTGCATGGTTTGATTGAATTAGAAGGGAATATAAACATCAAGGAGTTGAATGACTATGGTTAAAGGCTTTGAATTAGCTAAATGCAAAGAATTGGTGAATTAAGGTTTTGGACACTTAGGGTTTAGAGACAAAAATGTGAGAAATTGGTAAAAGATATCTTTGACCTAGTTTGAAGTGAGAAATGGTCATTTGTTACCAAATGAAGTGTATTAGAATTGTTTGAACCAAAAGCAATTTCGGATTCAATGTGGTCATTCTGCAGGCAGCTGGACCAAGGTCCCTTTGAGGGACCAAAATTGAAAATTTACAATTCCAATTGGTATGAGACCAATTGGGAATGAAAATAGACACTAAATGACGCAATTTTCATTTAGGAATCATGCCCAAAAAGTGACCAAAACCTAGTGAACAAATTGACCAAATCCGAAAATTCTCAGTCTGCCCTGTACAAACTGACCAAATGAACAGTGTTTGTTCATTTGGCCATAACTTGAGCTAGGTAGGTCTAAATGACCTGAAAATTTACCAGTGGACAGATGAGATATAGAATAAAAATTTCATAAAGAACACAAACCCAAATTATGCCATTAACCAAGTCATTTGGCCACCCAAAATCGGTGACCTAAAACTGCCAGAACCAAAATTTGCTTTAAAATCTAGGTTAAGTCCAATCCGGCGGCCATGGTTTAAATGGCTATAAATTGAGCTACAAAACTCCAATTGGAGTGATTCAAAAATGAGAATAAACTTAAGACAATATGGAACATTTTCTATGAAGGAAGTTTTGCCAAATTCTAATTGAAAAGTAACCAATGGAACAGTCCAACTTAAGACACCAAAACTGAAAATTTGCAAATTTGCCTAAAAGACTTAGAATTTGAGTAAACAACCAAAACCAACAAA
Source organism: Hevea brasiliensis (assembly GCF_030052815.1). Classification (NCBI taxonomy): domain Eukaryota; kingdom Viridiplantae; phylum Streptophyta; class Magnoliopsida; order Malpighiales; family Euphorbiaceae; genus Hevea; species Hevea brasiliensis. Next base: position 44,539,695 of record NC_079501.1, read on the forward strand.
TTTAGTGACCAAAATGTGGTATGTGGGTGATGTTGGAATTCCCATACCTATTAAGCCTTAGAAAGTCAACAAATTGACTTCAATAATGTAGTGAATCGTAACCCCGAAATAGAAAATTTCAAGAACGTCAAGTTTAGCATATTAGAGCTAGGTAAAAGTGAATTTAAATTTATTTTTGGATTTATGCTAAGTTATGATACTGAAACACTGTGAAACTGTGTGTTTCAGTGGAAAAGAACATCAGGAAAGAACACGAGGAATCGAGTCAAGGCCAAGAGGCGACTCATTTAAGGTTTGTGCACAACGTATAATTTCTGTAAATAATTTTCTGTATATTGTTTTGAATATTTTGAAATAGTGAATTGTGACATTATTTATGATGCTTTGATTTAAATTGTTGAAAGTTATTGTGTATATTTGAAATGGTAATGTTTAGTAAATTATTAAGATAAGTTTTGAAACTACAGTGTCATGACCATATATTTGAACACCTCACTAGCATGACTAGTGGGGGTAATCAGTTTCGAATTTTGATTCCTTCTCTGGCTGAAGTGTTGAGGTGTGCGCTAGTAGAAGAAGAAATTGAATAGATATCCATATATTTGAGCTAGCTAGCCTTGTGATGTGACTTCTCCTTAGCCTCTGGCTATTGAGATTATTTTTGTTTCGAATGGCATGATATAACTGTGGGTTTTATGAAATGTGTTTTGATGCTTCGAAATGAAATTGTTTGGATTAAAATCTCATAATTCATGTTTTGTATTTAATTCTCATATTCAGTCCAATTTTAGAATAAATGTGATTTAAATTCTACATAAAGATTATTTTAGTATGTTGTGTACCACTGAGTCCTAGTACTCAGCGATGGCTGTTATTGCTGTCGCAGATTTAGCGACTAGAGGAGCAGCAGATTGAGCTGCTGAGGACAGAGGAGCTACCTGCTTGAAGTTATGGGGTATATTTTATACCATGACTGCAAATACTTATTTTGATGTATGTAATGTTCATAATTGTATGGACATGTAAAATTGGTCTTGAGCAGCTTGTACAAAGTTTGTATAAAGTTTGTAATAAATTTTAGTTTGAATTTCTCTTAGTGTAAAATTTGTAATGATGTATATATATTGTTTTGTCTTTAATAAAATATGAATGGAACTATTTTATTTAATTTGAATGAAATTGATTGCTAGTATTTTAATGATTACTGAATTTTTGGAAATTGAAAAAAAGTTGACTGTTGAATTTTGAAACTTGAGAAATTGGTTGGGATTGTTGTGGAGATGTTGAAAGTGGTTGAGATAAATAATTGAAAGTGCTTTTTACAGGTATTTGAAGAACTATTTTCTCAAAATACAGACGGCACTCTGCCGAAATTTTTATAAAATTTGCGAAAAAATAAAATGGGCCAAAAATTTTAACTGGTTTTCAACTTTAATTAAATGTTTTAATACTTATTAGAAAATGCTCACCACTTATCAAAAGTAAGAAAATTGTTTTAAAATCCCTTGTAGGGTACTTAATGAATTATCGATAGGTGAAGTTCGGTAGTTCATTAGGTATTCTACGGGATCATGTTATGCCTTACAGAGGGGTAAGGTGTGACAATCCAACCGGACTTGACATATACAGAAGAACCTATACAGATCCTAGCTCAAGAAGTGAAGGAACTGAGAAATAAACAAATTCCATTGGTGAAAGTGCTTTGGAGGCACCACAACACTGAAGAGGTAACTTCGAAAAGTGAAGAGACAATGAGGCAACAGTTCCCTCAACTGTTTGCATCCGGTAAAATTCGAGGATGAAATTTTTATTAGAGGGGAAGAGTTGTAATATCCTCACTTTAGCTAGTCCGTACAGTCTACTGTTCTGATGACCAATGTCGGTCCAGGCAGCTAGAATGTTTGAAATTATAGTTATACTAAAGTGGGGAGTTATAAAGAAACTAAATAATGTTCAAAAACAAAAATCAAGGAAAATTTTTAGAAACCAAATACACTAAGGTTAAACGAGCTGAAACCCCTGGGGATGAGTAACCCGAAAGGAAAGTGACGGTGAAGGTCATTAGCAATCCTAGACTAGGGAGAAAATTTATAAAATAATTTTTGGGACTCTAGAGAAGGGTCATTGAGATTCTTATGGCATTAGAATGCCAAGAAAATGCTTAGAAAAAATTTTCAATCAGTACAGACAATTTTGGCTTGTTAAGTCAAACGGAGGGCATTTTGGTCATTTCGTCTTTAAAGATGATTTTTCGCCAACTTGTCCAGTTAAATAAATAATTTATATGACATAAAATGTGAATAAATATTGTTAAAATTTTAATTGAAATTAAATAGACAAGAAAAGGATAGAAAATGAAAGAAATTGGAATTATGACATCATAATGATGTCATTAAAATTCTCCCACGCAATCCAATGTTGATACATGGCATAAGTTTATTTAAAAAGACTTAATGGGAAGAAAAAAGAAGAAAAAAAAAATCAAAAGCTTCTCATCCCTTCTTTTTGCCGTCTCACTTTTCCTCCATGGCCACCATTGTCAAGCTTTTCAAAGCTTGATTTCCATAGTTTTTCACCCTCTAAACCCTAAGTTGTCAATACACAAAATTGTTCTTTCATCATGGTAAATCTTTTGGGAGCAAAAATAAAAGAAAAAGAAGAACCCTAGCAAGTTGGAATTTCACTCCATTAGAGGTTAGTGACCTAAACTTGATTTTCTCTTTAAATTCATGTTAAAGGAGTATAATCGAGTGCAAAAATTACAAAGAATTTAATAAATATGTAACACCCTCCCGGTAACAACTCCGTACATTCTACTGTTCCGGTGACCAGTGTCGGTCCGGACAGCTAGAATGTCCGGAAAAATATTTAAACTAAAGTGAGGAACCATAATTAACTCAAATATTAATAAGAAAAATTTAGTAAAAATTTTAGAAATAAAATACAACCAAGTTAAACTAGCCAGTGCCCTAGCGAGGGGTAACCCAGAGGGAAGTTGCGGTTCTCGCAACAAGGAGCCCTAGACCAGGGGAAAAAATTATAAAATAATTTTTGGGACTCCAGAGAAGGGTTACTGAGGTCCCTATGGCATTAGAATGCCAAGAAAATATCTAGAAAAATTTTTCAATCGGTACAGACAATTTTGACCCGTTAAGCCAAACGGAGGGCATTTTGGTCATTTCGCCTTCAGACGTGATTTTTGGCCGACTTGTTCAGTTGAGTAAATAATTAATATGACATAAAATATGAAGAAACATTACTAGAAATTAAATTGAAAATGAGTAGTGGAGGAAAGGAAAGAAAATGAGGAAAAAACTTATTTATGACATCATGGTGATGTCATTAAGAAAATTTTGACCAATCACAATTAAACCATCAATTGACTAACTAATAAAAAGACTAAATGAAGACTAAATAACCAAAAATGGCAGCAGCCACCCCTCCTTCCTCATGCAGCCGAAACCCTAGTCCCATAGCCACCCTCCATTAAAGCTTTTTCAAGCTTTAGATTTCCATCATTTCCACCATATTTCTCTAACCCCTTTCATTAAACCTTGACCATATCACTTGGGGAGTTAAATTGAAAATGAGTAGTGGAGGAAAGGAAACAAAATGAGGAAAAAGCTTATTTATGACCTCATGGTGATGTCATTAAGAAAATTTTGACCAATCACAATTAAACCATCAATTGACTAACTAATAAAAAGACTAAATGAAGACTAAATAACCAAAAATTGCAGCAGCCACCCCTCCTTCCTCATGCAGCCGAAACCCTAGTCCCATAGCCACCCTCCATTAAAGCTTTTTCAAGCTTTAGATTTCCATCATTTCCACCATATTTCCCTAACCCCTTTCATTAAACCTTGACCATATCACTTGGGGAAGATTTTGGCAGCCAAGAAAGTGAAGGAAAGTGAAGATTTAACTTGGGAAAAATCTGCCTATAAGAGGTTAGTGCATCTATATCCTCAAAACTCTTTATTTTCATGGTTTGGGACTTGAAACTTAGTGAGAATTGCAATTTAAATGAACAAAAACTCATGTGTATGAGTACATAAATTTCGGCTGCCCTAGCTATGGAATAGGAGGGAGTGTTTTTGATGAGCTTGAAGTGAACTAGAATCATGTTGGAAGTTATAAACACAAGAATAATGAATTAAAAGCTAACTAAGGTAAATTGTATAAAACATGAATTTGAATTAGGGTTTTGTGAGCAAAATGTAAACTTGGTTTAGGAAATTATTAGAGAACATTTTAATGGTCAATTAGTGACCATTTTAGGTAAGTTGACCATAAAATGGACTGAAAAATAGGATTGCAAAGTGAAACTGCAGGCTGCCTAGGACAGCAGCAAAGGGACTGAAAATTCAGTCCACTTGCACTGCCATAACTTGGGCTGTGTTGGTTCAATTGGTGTTTGGCCAATTGGAAATGAAACTAGGCTTATAATGGCACATTTTTGCTGAAGAAACCATGCCCAAAAGACCAAAGCAAGAGGACAAAAACTTGGCCCCAATCCGGACACACTGCAACAGCCCCTGCAGAATTGACCAAATGAACAGTAACTGTTCATTTGGCCATAACTCACTGTATATTTGGTCAATTGACCTGAAATTTTTACAGCAACAAGACATAGACAAACAACTTTCATGAAGAAAGCTACCCCTAATTATGGCCAGAACCTAACCTAAATGGCGATGTGATCCACTGCTCATATTCTTGTAGATATGGTAATTTCTGCAGAATGGAAATCCGGCCAGCTGTGGTTTTTAGACCATATATGGAGCTATAAAACTCCAAATGGAGTGATTCAAAAAAGGAAATTGAACTAGACAAAATAAGGAACAACTTTCATGTTTTTCATTTCTTCAAATTCCCACTGTAACAGTTCCAAATCGAACAGTAAAGTTATGGTACAAAATCTGAAAAATCTGCTCCTTTTATTTAATGCTTAGAAATGGTATTAACGCTCAATGCCAACAAGTTTTAAATACAAAATGTGGTATGTTGGGAGTGCCAAAATCAATGTACCTAATTTCTACCTAAAAGTCAACATTTTAGTTGACCATAGAGGTGAATAGTAACACCGAAACTTGAAATTCAAAGATTGAAGAATTTTAAAGTATCGAATGCCCTAGTATACCTAACAAGATTGGTTTGGATAGTTTGGCATGCCAATAGGGTTCAGTTAGCAGTACTACACATGGCAATATGCCATTCCGTGATTTTATGGCTTTTAGCCATTTTGACATTTTATTAAGACTTGGCCTCGTGCCTAGTATTATTCTGACTTGTTAGTTGCTACATTACACGGGAGATGCATATGTGACCGATGGTGTGATGGCCCGAGTACTAGATACCCGGTGCGGTTACGTTATCGATCCGATGCGTCTAGTGTAGGTTACTTGGGGCAAACAAATGAATAAAATTAATGAAATAATGAATATACCAACACCAAACAAAGAAAGCATACACATTCTATACACATTTATTTTCTTGCTATTTTCTTTTATTATATTATTGCACCACTAAGCATTATTGCTTAGCGCGTTGCTTTTGCCACGCGTGAGTTCCAGAGATCCGATCGAGAGCCCAGTAGACCACAGACTGTGTGAGTCCATCCTGCAGTTCTGCACAGTGTCCTTGTCACCTCAACTTCTGCAGTGCATTGGTAGGACATTAGGTGTCATTTTGACATTTTGTAACTTAACTTTGTTTTACTCATATGTAATTAAACTTGTGTAATGTATATTGATGTTTATGTAAATTATGAAAATTGTACTTGTGAATGGAAATGTAAATGTTTACTTGTGATTTATATGTGATCATCACATGTGATGGATGATTGAGAACTGGAATTGAAATGTTGTTGAAATCTTAATATTGAGATTTTGTTGATAAATTGAAGTTGGGATTGTTTGGAAATTATTTGGAAGTGTTTTTTTAACAGGTTCCGAAGAACTGTTTTCTCCATATTTAGCCGGTACTCCGCCGGATTTTCTTTAAAATTTTCGGAACCCCAAATAAATAATAATTTCGATAAATGGCTTAAATAAATCATATTTCATAAATTAGCTTCAAAAGCATGACACAAATTAAGTAAGGTATAATAGAGTGTGCAAGATTACAGTGTGGCATTACTTACTCGGTATCTTGTACACGGGTAAGGGTGTCACATTTAGTGGTATCGAGTACGGTTTAGGCGTTTACGGTCCTAGAGGGAGTCCATCCCATGCATTGCATGTGTAAGAGTCGAGGTGAACCTATTGCTTATCTGTTTGTTTGTATTATTTGAATAGGATATTGACACTTCATCTCAGAGGGCAGTTAAGGAGGAAGTGGAGAGTCATGCTCCACTGCGGCGGTGAGGCGGGGTAGGAGAACCTACTCATGACTCAGCGAGCACCTGCTCAGCCTCCACAGGCCATGTTCCAGCAAATGGCCGATTTCATTAGACAAATGGCGGAGTAATGCCAAGGCACCACCACCACCACCGGCTCCACAGGTAAATCACACTGGAAAGGCTAAGAAAGTTTGGGTGTGGACTTCTATGGCAAGAGAGAAGATGACTGCATTGCGGTAGAATTGGTTGTGAGCAGTGAGTCCTAAAACAACTCCACTTGCACTCGAGAGCAAAACACGGAAGTCGCCATATCTTTCTTTGCAAGATGATGCTTATGAGTGGTGGGACACGGTATCGATGAAGTGCAGCCGAAGTTATGACATGGGACTTCTTTCTCTACGAGTTTAAGAAGAAATATGTGGATGCTTGTATACGGAAGAGAGAAGAAGAGAGTTTATTAACTTTGGCGAGGCGGTTGTCGGTGGTGAGTATGAGAAGGAATTCGTAAGATTGAGCCGCTATGGAAGGGAGATAGTCCCTAATGAAGTGAAAGGTGCAAGAGATTTGAAGAGGACTAAATGACAACATCAAGATCCAGCTCAACGCCTTAGGAATCACAGAATTTACCAAGTTAGTGGAAGGCTGCAATAAAGGTTGAAAAAGTAAGAATCGGTGAGTAGACTAGAAGGAAAGACATGAGAAAAGGGCCCAGTCGGTCTAGTTCGGCTCTGCATTTGGGAAGAAGTTCAAGGGTCCTCTGCACAGAGTTCGGCTCACCACGAGTCGAGTCGGTCTCGGGGCCCAGCCACGATTCACCCCTAGGAGAGGTTAGTCCACACCATCGGTGGGCGGCTCTCTAGGGATGGGGTTGAGGACCAGCCCGGCATCTTACGCATGTCCACATCGAGAAATGGCATAAGGGGAGTGTTGGAGAGTGGCGGTGCACGCTTGAGGTGTGGGTCAACAGCATCGGTTGAGGAACTGTCCATGCAGAACTACTACGGTGATCCAACACAAGCGAGAAAGACACGCTCTGCACCACGAGAGGTAGAAAATGCGGTAAATCCGGTGTTGGACCATCACGAGGCTGCATCGAGCGGCAGAGAGGCCCGACAGCGGACCACGGCAAAAATTATGCCACGAGAGCTCGGGAGGAGCAAGATGCCGGGCGTCATCGAGTGCGTTCTCCCTCTACAATACTCCTGTGCATGCATTGGTAGATCCAGGATCTACTCATTCCTACATCTACATCAACTTACCCGTAGAAAGGGGGATACTGATAGGGGAGAGTGACCAAGACATTCTGGTCACTAATCCATTGGGCCACAGTGTAGTAGTGAACAAAGTATACAAGGGTTGCCCATTAAGGATTCAGGGGTATGAATTCTTGGCAGACCTGATTGAGTTGCCCTTCCACGAGTTTGACGTGATTTTGGGAATGGACTGGTTGTCACATCATCAGGCAATAGTTGATTGCAAATTGAAGAGGATTTCTCTGAAAACTTCTGAGGGTAATGAGATCACAGTTGTGGGGGAAAGGACAGATTTCTTGTCCAATGTTATCTCAGCCACAGTTGCAAGAAGAATGATGAGAAAAGGCTGTGAAGCCTACCTAGCACATTTGGTGGATACTAGGCAAGCTAAGCCAAACTTGAGTTACATACCCACAGTAGGAGACTTCCCAGAGGTATTTCCTGAAGAATTACCTGGTTTGCCACCAGAAAGGGAAGTTGAATTTGCTATTGAGACACTGCCGGGTACAGCACCCATTTTCATTGCTCCTTATAGGATGGCACCCACTGAATTGAGGGAGTTGAAGACTCAGTTGCAAGAGTTGCTTGATAAGGGGTTCATACGCCCCAGTGTGTCACCATGGGGAGCTCCAGTGCTATTTGTGAAAAAGAAGGATGGGACTTTGAGGCTTTGCATTGATTATCGGCAGTTGAATAAAGTGACTGTGAAGAACAAATATTTGTTGCCTAGAATTGATGATCTGTTTGATCAATTGAAGGGAGCAGGAGTATTTTCTAAGATTGATCTCAGATCAGGGTATCATCAGCTGAGGGTGAAGGATTTAGATGTGCCCAAGACTGCATTCAGGACCCCATATGGGCATTATGAGTTTCTGGTGATGCCCTTTGGCCTAACAAATGCACCAGCGGCATTTATGGACCTTATGAACCGTATCTTCCATCCATACCTAGATCAGTTCGTAGTGGTCTTTATTGACGATATTTTGGTGTATTCCAAGACCAGTGAAGAACATGATGAGCATTTGAGGATTGTTTGCAAACCCTGAGAGAAAAGAAGCTGTATGCTAAGTTGTTCAAGTGTGACTTTTGGTTGAGTGAGATTGCATTCCTTGGACACATAGTGTCAGCTGATGGGATTAGGGTGGATCCCAAGAAAATAGAAGCAGTGATGGAATGGAAGCCTCCCAGGAATACAACTGAGGTCAGAAGCTTCTTGGGGCTAGCTGGGTATTACAGGAGATTTGTGAAGGGATTTTCCTTAATAGCTGCTCCAATGACCAAGTTGTTACACAAGAATGTCAGATTTGACTATAATGACAAGTGTCAAACCAGTTTTGAGAAGTTGAAAACTATGTTGACAGAGGCACCAGTGTTAACACAGCCAGTGTCAGGAAAAGACTTCGTGGTCTACAGTGATGCCTCTCATAATGGGTTAGGGTGTGTATTGATGCAAGAGGGGAAGGTGGTCGCTTATGCTTCTAGATAGCTAAGGCCACATGAATAGAACTACCCTACCCATGATCTAGAGCTTGCAGCAATTATCTTCGCACTGAAGATATGGAGGCATTACTTGTATGGTGAAAAGTGCTACATTTACACAGACCACAAGAGTCTAAAATATTTGCCAACTCAGAGGGAGCTCAACCTTAGACAGAGGCGATGGATTGAGTTCCTGAAGGATTATGATTGTGTGATTGACTACCATCCTGGGAAGGCAAATGTAGTTGCTGATGCTTTGAGCAGAAAGTCCATCACAGCTTTGAGATCATTGAATGCCCGTCTATCTTTGATTCGAGATGGAGCTATTTTGGCTGAGTTGCAAGTGAGGCCAAACACACTCTGACAGATTTTAGATGGGCAAAGGTAGATGAAAAGTTCTGGCTATTATGAGCAAAATCCCGGAGGAAAAGCAAGCGACCATGAGGTGAAAGCGGATGGGTGTTTGTATTACAAAGGAAGGCGTGTACGGATGATGGGAATTGAAGGCGATATTCTAAAAGAGGCACACACGGTGTATATGCTATGCACCTGGAAGTACAAAGATGTATCATGATCTGAAGCTCCAGTATTGGTGGCCTGGTATGAAAAAGGACATAGCTGACTATGTGACTAAATGCTTGACATGTCAGCAAGTCAAGGCAGAACATCAAGTTCCATCAGGTTTGCTACAGCCTATACGCATGCCTGAATGGAAATGGGATCGGGTCACCATGGATTTTGTAAGTGGTCTACCTCTCACTTGGAAGAAACATGATGCAGCATGGGTGATAGTTGATAGATTGACGAAGTCAGCACACTTTCTGCCAGTTAGGACTGACTACTCACTAGAGAAGTTAGCAGAATTGTATATCAGTGAGATAGTTAGACTGCATGGAATTCCACTTTCCATCATATCTGATCGAGACCCAAGGTTTACATCGAGATTTTGGAAGAAGTTGCATGAATGCTTGGGTACCCAACTCCATTTCAGCACAGCTTTCCATCCTCGGACAGATGGGCAATCAGAAAGAGTAATCCAGGTAAACAATTGAAACCAATGAAATTGATACAAATATTGAATTAAAATGATAACAATAACATGAAATATATGTCAGGTCTTTGAGGATATGCTGAGGAGCTGTGTCATCGAATTTGAGGGAAGTTGGGATAGATACCTCCCACTGGCAGAATTTGCATATAACAATAGCTACCAAGCTAGCATCCAAATGGCCCCATATGAAGCACTGTATGGGAGAAAATGTAGAACTCCAGTGTGCTGGACTGAATTGGGCGAAGACAAACTGGTAGGGCCAGACCTGGTGAAACAGGCAGAGGAGAAGGTAAAATCAATCAAAGCCAACTTAAAGGTTGCCTCAGATAGACAGAAATCTTATGCCGACCTGAAGAGAAAAGAAATAGAATATGTGGTTGGCGACAAAGTGTTCCTCAAGGTGTCACAATGGAAGAAGGTATTGAGGTTTGGAAGGAAAGGTAAGTTGAGCCCTAGGTTCATTGGCCCATATGAAATCATCGAACGTGTGGGTCTAGTGGCCTATAGGCTAGCTTTACCACCAGAGCTGGACAAGATCCACAATGTGTTCCACGTGTCTATGCTCAGAAGATACTGCTCAGATCCTTCACATGTCATCTCTAGAGAAGAAATTGAAATACAACCGGATTTGACATATGAAGAAGAACCTCTACGGATCTTGGCTCGGGAAGTAAAAGAGTTGAGAAATAAGTAGATTCCACTAGTGAAAGTGCTTTAGAGGCACCACAACACCGAGGAGGCAACTTGGGAAAGTGAGGAGACGATGAGGCAACAGTTCCCTCAACTGTTTGCATCAGGTAAATTTCGAGGACGAAATTTAAATTAGAGGGGAAGAGTTGTAACACCCTCCCGGTAACAACTCCGTACATTCTCTTATTCGGTGACGATGTCGGTCGGACAGCTAGAATGTCGGAAAAATATTTAAACTAAAGTGAGGAACCATAATTAACTCAAATATTAATAAGAAAAATTTAGTAAAAATTTTAGAAATAAAATACAACCAAGTTAAACGAGCCGGTGCCCTAGCGAGGGGTAACCTAGAGGGAAGTTGCGGTTCTCGCAACGAGGAGCCCTAGACCCGGGGGAAAAATTATAAAATAATTTTTGGGACTCCAGAAAAGGGTTACTGAGGTCCCTATGGCATTAGAATGCCAAGAAAATATCTAGAAAAATTTTTCAATCGGTACAGACAATTTTGACCCGTTAAGCCAAACGGAGGGCATTTTGGTCATTTCGCCTTCAGAGGTGATTTTTGGCCGACTTGTCCAGTTGAGTAAATAATTAATATGACATAAAATATGAAGAAACATTACTAGAAATTAAATTGAAAATGAGTAGTGGAGGAAAGGAAAGAAAATGAGGAAAAAGCTTATTTATGACATCATGGTGATGTCATTAAGAAAATTTTGACCAATCACAATTAAACCATCAATTGACTAACTAATAAAAAGACTAAATGAAGACTAAATAACCAAAAATTGCAGCAGCCACCCCTCCTTCCTCATGCAGCCGAAACCCTAGTCCCATAGCCACCCTCCATTAAAGCTTTTTCAAGCTTTAGATTTCCATCATTTCTACCATATTTCCCTAACCCCTTTCATTAAACCTTGACCATATCACTTGGGGAAGCTTTTGGAAGCCAAGAAAGTGAAGGAAAGTGAAGATTTAACTTGGGAAAAATCTGCCTATAAGAGGTTAGTGCATCTATATCCTCAAAACTCTTTATTTTCATGGTTTGGGACTTGAAACTTAGTGAGAATTGCAATTTAAATGAACAAAAACTCATGTGTATGAGTACATAAATTTCGGCTGCCCTAGCTATGGAATAGGAGGGAGTGTTTTTGATGAGCTTGAAGTGAACTAGAATCATGTTGGAAGTTATAAACACAAGAATAATGAATTAAAAGCTAACTAAGGTAAATTGTATAAAACATGAATTTGAATTAGGGTTTTGTGAGCAAAATGTAAACTTGGTTTAGGAAATTATTAGAGAACATTTTAATGGTCAATTAGTGACCATTTTAGGTAAGTTGACCATAAAATGGACTGAAAAATAGGATTGCAAAGTGAAGTTGCAGTGCCCTAGGGCAGTGAGAGGGACTGAAAATTTAGTCCACTTGCACTGCCATAACTTGGGCTGTGTTGGTTCAATTGGTGTTTGGCCAATTGGACATGAAACTAGGCTTATAATGGCACATTTTTTCTGAAGAAACCATGCCCAAAAGACCAAAGCAAGAGGACCAAAACTTGGCCCCAATCCGGACACACTGCAACAGCCCCTGCAGAATTGACCAAATGAACAGTAACTGTTCATTTGGCCATAACTCACTGTAGATTTGGTCAATTGACCTGAAATTTTTACAGCAACAAGTTAAGACATAGACAAACAACGTTCATGAAGAAAGCTACCCCTAATTATGGCCAGAACCTAACCTAAATGGCAGTGGCAATCACTGTTCATGTTACTGTAGATATGGTAATTTCTGCAGAATGGAAATCCGGCCAGCTGTGGTTTTTGGACCATATCTGGAGCTAAAAAACTCCAAATGGAGTGATTCAAAAAAGGAAATTGAACTAGACAAAATAAGGAACAACTTTCATGTTTGTCATTTCTTCAAATTCCCTCTGTAACAGTTCCAAATGGAATAGTAAATTTATGGTACAAAATCTAAAAAATCTGCTCCTTTTGTTTAATGCTTAGAAATGGTATTAACGCTCAATGCCAACAAGTTTTAAATACAAAATGTGGTATGTTGGGAGTGCCAAAATCAATGTACCTAATTTCTACCTAAAAGTCAACATTTTAGTTGACCATAGAGGTGAATAGTAACACCGAAACTTAAAATTCAAAGATTGAAGAATTTTAAAGTATCGAATGCCCTAGTATACCTAACAAGATTGGTTTGGATAGTTTGGCATGCCAATCGGGTTCAGTTAGCAGTACTGCACATGGCAATATGCCATTCCGTGATTTTATGGCTTTTAGCCATTTTGACATTTTATTGAGACTTGACCTCGTGCCTAATATTATTTACAGCTTGTTAGTTGTTCTGTTGCACACTGGGAGATGCATATGTGACCGATGGTGTGACAGCCCGAGGTACTAGATACCCAGTGCCAGTTTACCCGTTATCAAGTCCAGTCGTCTAGTGTAGGTTACTTGGGGCAAACAAATGAATAAAAGTGAACAAAATTAATGAAATAATGAATATACCAACACCAAACAAAGAAAGCATACACATTCTATACACATTTATTTTCTTGCTATTTTCTTTTATTATATTATTGCACCACTAAGCATTATTGCTTAGCGCGTTGCTTTTGCCACGCATAGGTTCTGGAGATCCCGATCGAGAGCCCAGTAAACCACAGACTGGGTGAGTCCATCCTGCAGTTCTACACAGTGTCCTTGTCACCTCAACTTCTGCAGTGCATTGGTAGGACATTAGGTGTCATTTTGACATTTTGTAACTTAACTTTGTTTTTCTCATATGTAATTAAACTTGTGTAATGTATATTGATGTTTATGTAAATTATGAAAATTATACTTGTGAATGGAAATGTAAATGTTTACTTGTGATTTATATGTGATCATCACATGTGATGGATGATTGAGAATTGGAATTGAAATGTTGTTGAGATCTTAATATTGAGATTTTGTTTATAAATTGAAGTTGGGATTGTTTGGAAATTATTTGGAAGTGTTTTTTTAACAGGTTCCGAAGAACTGTTTTCTCCATTTTTAGCCGGTACTCCGCCGGATTTTCTTTAAAATTTTCGGAACCCCAAATAAATAATAATTTCGATAAATGGCTTAAATAAATCATATTTCATAAATTAGCTTCAAAAGCATGACACAAATTAAGGTATAATAGAGTGTGCCAGTACACCGTGTAGCATTACTTATTCAGGTATACTGTACACGGGTAAGGGGTGTCACAAAATACCATGTGTATGCTCATCCCATATTTTCGGCAACCTTTGTTGGGGTAAGATTTTGATGGTTTTCATGAAACTAAAATGGTAGTATGGCTGCCCTTGGTATTAATCTCTTAAGTGGAGTAATGAAATGCAAGTTATAATGCATGGTTTGAGATAGTTGAGTTAGGGTTTAGGATGAAAATGAGACTTTGATCATGTGATGATGAAAGTAGGTTTTAATGGTCAATTAGTGACCATTTGGTTTTTTTTTAAATAAAAAATGAAGTGGGTTGTGTAGTGGGAATTGAGTTTGGTATGGCTGCCCTTGGTGACCTGCAGGACTGGGCATGAGTCTAGCAGGTTTGGGTAGCAATAACTGGAGTTGTAGATGTTCAATTGGTGCAAGGCCAATTGGACATGAAACTAGACACATAATTTCACAACTTTGGTGAAGAAACCATGCCTAGAAAATCAAACCAAGTTGACCTAAAGATTGCCCTAATTCGGGTGACTTGCAATCTACTTGGGTAAAATGACTAAATGAATAGTATTTAGTCATTTAGTCATAACTCAGTGTAGAAAGGTCCAAGTAACCTGAAATTTTATCAGCAATAAGATGAGATATAGACCTACAACTTTCATGGAGAAACCTAACCCAAATTATGACCACAATATATTCAAAAAGTGACTTGCAGTCATTGTTCAAATTACTGTAGATTTGGTCAGTCCAGAAATTCTGGAAAAATTATAATCCGGCCAGTTATGGTTTCTGGGCCATAACTTGAGTTAGAAAACTCCAAATGGAGTGATTCAAAAAAGGAAATGTAACTAGACAAAATAAGGAACAACTTTCATGTTGATAATTTTGCCAAATTCCCACTACAAAAATAACTAATAGAATAGTAAACACAAAGCTTGAAAACTAAAAATTTTGAACAATAAACATTAAGCTTAGAAATGGTATTGGCAACCAATACCAACAATTTTAGAATGCAAAATGTGGTATGTTTGGAGTATTAAAACCAATGTACCTATTTTCCATGTAAGTCAATATTTTGTTGACTAATGAATTGAATAGTAACACCAAAACTTGAATTTCAAGAATTGTGAAACTTAAAAGTGTAATATGCCCTAGTATACCTAGCAAGATTGGTTTGGATAGATTGGCATGCCAATAGGGTTCTGTTAGCAGTACTACATATAGCTTCATGCCATTCTGTGTTTCATGGCCTCCCATGCCATTCTGTGATAAAATAACCTTTGGCTATGGTAATTGAGTTATTATACTTGAATTATATCCTTGATGATTATTACGGCTTAGTAGCTGTTCTGTTGCACACTGGGAGACACAATGTGATCGATGGTGTGATGGTCCGAGGTACTTAGTACCAGTGCCAGTTTACCTATTTATCCAGTCCAGTCGACTAGTATGGGTTACTCAGGCAATGATAATGAATTTTATGAAATTTTAATCAAATTATACTGCAATAAATGCCAGAAATTAAGTCTACCTAAAATGTAAACATACATTCTGCATATTTATATTATTATAGTTATTTTATTTTATATTGTCACCACTAAGCAGAATTGCTTAGCGTGTCGCTTTTGCCACGCGCAGGTACTGGAGACATAGCTGGGGAGTCCAGCAGACCTCATACAGGGTGAGCTTTCATACTTGCACACTGAGTCCAGAGTCACCTCACATTTGCAGTGCATTTGGTAGGACATTTGGCCACTTTTGGTATTTTAGTATTTCGTATTTTGTAAACTTCTATAATGTATATTATAAACTCATGTAATTATGTTTTTGATGTAATTATCTATGAACTATGTTCAATAATTAAATGTGACCATTTCTCATTGAATTGAGTGTGATATAAAATGAATTGAATTTTGAGATACTGAAGTCATTTGAGATATTATTGAGAATACATTGGTGGTTGACTGAGAATGATGTGATCATTTTATTGGAAGTGTTTTTAATAGATTCAGAAGAACTATTTTTTTAATTTGCAGCCGGCACTCTGCCGGATTTTCTATAAAATTTGCAAAAAATTCTGATTAATAAAAAATTATAAATAAATAAGTAAAAAAGGTAAATTGAATTGAAATATGATTTGGTGCTCCGGAACACTACAGCATAGCTTGCTAAGCTACACTGTAGACGGGTAAGGGGTATCACATAAATGGTACATGAGAGAAAATAAGGGGAATTATAAATACCTAGTAAGTAAAGATATCTCTTGAATTACAAATGATAATTCATATAAATTTTGAAATGAATAAATGATTCACATAAATATGTGAATAGGACTTTAGTTCTCATTAGAAAAGAAAGGAAGAATATTTTGAGTACAATGGTATATGAGAATCATTGTTGTGAATTGTGATCAAAATGAAAGATAAAATGAATGTATAAGTTATGAGAAATGTATAAATTATGTATAATTGTGATTTAGAAAATTTATGTTTCCACTGGGAACAGAATTAAGTGATATAAATTGTATTTATAACTTATAACGAATTAATGATATACTAATACATATTAACAATTAATGGTACTATGTGCCCATGTATTGCCTAAACACATGTGTCAGATTGGATAGATTGGCATGCCAATAGGGTATTGTTTTAGCAGTACTGCGTAAATGCTTTATGCCTGTATTCATGGCTTTATGCTCACACTCATGGCTTTTATGCCTGATTATATGTTATCATGGCTTCTAGCTATATTGATATGTTATCATGGCTCTTAGGCCATATTGACTGCATACGCGTCCCATGGTATGACGGCCTGAGGCACCGTGATGTCCAATGCCAATGACCCATTATCCAGTTTAGTCAGGCTGTCATAGGTTACCTGGGCAGTGTAAATTATTGAAATTATTTAAGAACATTAGTAATTAAAAACATTAAAAAGTATTGAATAAAATGAGAAAAAAAAATATTAGCAATAGAAACATAACTGAATCAAGTAGTACAAATGAAATTTTCGGAATTGTAGGAACCGAAAATACAATACTCCTAGAATTAATCTGCATGTCGAATATTATTACTGTATAAACTCAGCACTTCCAAAGAGGGACAAAATATAATATAAGATAGTTGATATTAGAAATATCATACAAAATTTAATTGATACCCGAGGATCTAAATTATACTTTAGAATTATACTTTAGTTTTTTTTTTATTTGTATATATTATTTTCTTTGTTATATTATTACACCACTAAGCAGAAATGCTTAGCGCGATGAATTTGTTTCCTTCGCGCAGGTACTGAAAATAAAACCCAGTGGACATTTGACTAGGATTGTTGGAGTCCAGGTCTGTAGAAGTGTCAGAAGTGCTCAAGGTTGTCATCTCCTCAGCAATGCATGTAGATAGGTCTCACATTTGTCATTTTATGTATTTTGTATATTATAAATATTTCGTATGTTGTAATGTAAACTAAGAATTTGTAAATAATATTTATATGATGTAAATTAATAAATTGATTAGTTCATATGTAATTAATTTGTGTATTATGTAAATTGTGAATTTATTCAATTAGTATGCAAATTATGTAAATTAATGGAAATATGAGAATTTTAATATGTGAATAGAGCTTGAATGGTAATGTATGGCAATGAATGTGAAATTGAATTATATAGAGAATATTTGAACTAATCAGATGATCATGATGAGTACGGATAAATTTTATTGTATGGAAAATATTGTTGAGATTTTCAAACAGGTAAATAGTGAATCACGTCAAACGTTAATATAATAGGGGAAACTCCATTAGTTTCTTTGTCAAAAATTAACTGATATTAAATTAAATGAATTCAAAATTTCTAAAATAATAAAGTAAGATAAGTTAGGGTACTCCAGCACCGAATGCAGCACGCCTTGCTTGGCTACACTGTAGGCGGGTGAGGGATGTTACATTTATTGGCATTGGAGCACGGTTTAGGAATTCCTAGGCATCGATAGATAGAATAAGATCGTGTGCGTAACATGCATTACATTCATAAGAGTCGAGGTGACACTAATGCAGATCTATTTTCCTTGGTTATTTTAGGTTAGGGTATGGACCCAGAATCGCAAAGGGCAGTAGAGGAAGAAGTTGTAAGCCGTATCCTGACTAGGAATGATGTTGGAAATCGGGGAGATCCTGCTCCACCAGTGCAAGAGGTGCCTGTACAACCCTAAAAGGCCTTGTTTGAGCAGATGACTGAATTCTTTCGACAGATAACTGGGGTTATTCCACCACCGCCTCAGCAGAAATCACCATTAGGAAAAATTATAAAATATGGAGCTGTAGATTTTAATGGTAGAAAGGAAGACAATTCTTCACCGGTTGAGTATTGTAACACCCCTATATTCGGTAGTGCGTTTTACTGTTCTGGTGACCAGTGTTTGTCCGGACAGCTAGAATGCCTAGAACTATACTTAAATATTAGTGAGGAGACATGAAATGATGAAATAAATAAAAAAAATATAAGAAAAATTAAGGAAAAATAAAAGAGAGAAAATGAAACTAAGTTAAACAAGCCAGCACCGCAGCGATGGGTGACCGCACGGGAAAGTTACGGTGCAGGCGATAGCCGGCCCTAAGACTGCGAGGAACCCTCAAAATTAAGTTTTGAGACATAATTAAACACTTATTGAAGTATAATTGACATTAGAAATGTCAAAGAAAATTAAAGAATTAGTACAAAGAAAAACGAAAAATTCAAGAAACAGATAAAAATCGGTGTTACCAAAAAATTGGGAATGCAACCTAAAGAGGGGCATTTTGGTCATTTGACACCTAGAGTTGCCTTTTGACCTCAATGTCCGTTAAAAATGAGTGATAGCACATTTTGAAAATATAAAATTGTGGTACATAAAATAAATGATGAAAGAAATGGGATATAAATTGAATAATTAAAAGTTTAACATACAATATTGATTAATCAAACTTAAGTGGAGCACTAAGGAATATTTAAACATATTAAAGGACCTATATAAGGCTTAGTGGACAGCCATCTCCACTAAGTTCTTCTTCTTCTTCTTCATTTTGTCATTAACCAAACCAAAGCTCCCAAGAATTCTCCCATGGCCGCCCCACCTTCAACCATCATTTACTCATGATCAAGCTTGGATCTTTACAAATTCCTTCACTAAAGTTGGACTACACATCTTGGGCAGTACATTAGGAGTAAAAAGGGAAGGATTTGAAGAAGTTTTAGCAAACTCCAAAAAGAGGTAAGTGCCATTTTCCTTTCCTTGCTTCATTAAAGTTTGTATGGAGGTCGAGAAGTGTTAAATGATGAAGAAATTTGAAGGATTTGAGGAGTTAATGATGTGTACTGTCGACACCATATTTTGGCCGATCCCTGAAACCAACTAACTTTAAAGCCAATCCCCAACACAGTCTCCCTTTGCCAAATAACCTCATTTCCGATCTCTCCTCAAAAGGAATCTAATCAAATACTAAGTTCCCATATCATTTAAAGCCTCACCGATCTCTCAAGCTAATTGTCAAGTCCCCTGATCAGTCAATTATATTTCCGATCTTTCATGTCAAACGAGATTGAACCAACATTAGGCCTTCGTGACACCAGTCTTATTTCTGATCTCTCATTTAAAAGTTTGGGAATAATAGTTAAGGTTTCGATCCAGTTTAATGATGATCCCGATCTTAAGTGTTCAAGTCAAATTTCCAATTTTAATCAAGTCCCGTTTAGCATTGGTTCCTTGTCAATCTCATGCTTATTGTGTTTTCCGACCTCTTATACTTAGATCAATAATCACTTTTATTCGTTGTTGTAATATGCTCAGACAATTAAGTGCTTATGCAATTTAGAGATTTTCCGATCACATCCATTCATTTAACAAAAAGGGAATTTCATTTCATTTCATATTAAAATTTGTACAAGTCATTCGGCTGGGGGATCACCCCCAGCCTGATCTACATTTTGCTCGCTTCCTCTCTCACCCTCAGCCTCCTCCTTACTATCCTCACCCTCGTCCTGGGGAGCCAGATCTACCATCCAAGAGAAGTCCTCCTCGGGGTACCGCTTCTTGAGCTCGGCCAGGAGATCCCTGTGAGCATTCACATAAGCGCCGACCTCCCTTGTCACCGCCTCTTCCTCTTTCGCTTTGAGCTCCTCAGTGAGCTGAGCAACTTCACCGGCCCGGAGCGCCTGAACTTCTTCAAGAACATGATCTCGCTTGGCCAGAACATGAGCTTGCTCGGCCAGCTTATCCTCGTAGAACTTCATCCGCCCCTCAATTTTAGATATGTAGTTCTGAGCGGATGAGAGTTACACAGAACACATTACACAGAACACATTTCACAAATTCCTCAAAAATAATATCATCTGCCGACATGGCCTCCCCAATGAAATCGTCACTGACAACGCTAAGAATTTGAATGGTCCGAAGATTCAGAAATTATGTGATCAATACAAAATCCGACATCGCAATTCCTCACCATACCGTCCCCAGATGAATGGAGCAGCAGAAGCCGCAAACAAAAATCTCAAGAGAATAATCTGGAAATTGACAGTCACTTATAGGGATTAGCATGATATGCTTCCCTACGCCCTTCATGCATACCAGACTTCTGTAACGACATCAACTGGGGCAACCCCATACTCACTGGTTTACGGGATGGAAGTTGTACTACCTATTGAAGTAGAAATTCCTTCCCTAAGAATTCTGAAGGAATCAGGGATTGATGAGTCGGAATGGATCCAGTCAAGGTTGGACCAATTAAATTTGCTAGATGAGAAGAGGCTAGCGGTGGCATGTCATGGGCAGTTATACCAAAGAAGAATGGCCAGGGCATTTAACAAAGGTGTACGCCCACGTGAGTTTCAACCGGGGGACCTAGTCCTGAAGAAAGTGCTTCCGAATCAAAACGATCCCCGGGGTAAATGGTCACCAACCTACGAGGGACCCTATGTGGTTAAAAAGGCATTTTCTGGTGGGGCCTTGATCTTGACCCACATAGAAGGTGAAGAATTTCCAAGACCTGTGAATACTGACACCGTCAAGAGATACTATGCCTAAAAAAAAAAAAAAAAAAAAAGAGTAGGGGTTGAAAACCCGAAAGGGCGCTCCTAGCAAAATGTGTAAAAGAAGGCGAAAACCCTGGAAGGGCGCTTTCTGTAAAATGAGTGAAGGATGAAAACCCGAAAGGGCGTCCTCAAAGAGTGAGTTAGAAAAAAGAAGAAAAAATAAATATCTAGGGATGAAAACCCGGAAGGGCATCCCAAGAACCAAAAGGGAGAAATAAGGAAGAGGACATGAAACCGAGGATGGAAATTAACCGTCATTGCATTAGGCTTCAGAGTACTTGAAATAATGGCAGTTAAGGGACTTCAAAGCTAATTACAAGGAATATGTGAGATCTATCCTTGTACCCTTTTTCTTTGAAACTGTACCTTTATTCCTTAAAACCATAATAAAGTCATACTTTATTTGTGTTCATCTCTTTGCTTTTATCTTTCCCTATACTCACTCTTTAATATTGTCCTTCTTCAATCTCTTTATCTAATGCGCTATTAATTAGTTAAAATTTTGCCATAAGATTAGGATTTGAAAATTGATAACCTCATGTACTTTACTATGAGATTTGTAGGGAATGGCCTAAAAAAAAAAAAAAAACTAGAGGTGAAAACCTGGAGGGGCGCTTCTAGTCAGGTGGGCGAAAGGAAAGTGAAAACCCGCAAGGGCGCTTTTCGTAAAGTAAAAAAGAAAGTCAATAACAGAAAAAGAGCATCCGAAGAAAGGAGGTCGTAGGTCAAGTCTTGCGACTCGTCCTCCATTAATCATTGGCCTTCGAGATCTTGTTAAGTACACTTCATCGAGGAGGAACTTCTCGTGTCAAGATTAGACTTGCATTATAAGTTGATTTTAATTTCCTGCATTTAAATTTCCTGTCAATCAACCTCCGGTTCCTTGATCTAAGTTGATTTTAATTTTTCAGCATTTAAATTTCCTATTAATCAACCTCTGGTTCCTTGATCTAAGTTGATTTTAAATTTCAGCATTTTAAATTTCCTGTCAATAAACCTCTGGTTCCTTCATCTAAGTTGATTTTAATTTTCCTGCATTTAAATTTCTTGTCAATCAACCTCTGGTTCCTTGATCTAAGTTGATTTTAAATTTCAGCATTTTAAATTTCTTGTCAATCAACCACTGGTTCCTTGATCTAAGTTGATTTTAATTTTTTAGCATTTAAATTTCCTGTTAATCAACCTCTGGTTCCTTGATCAAAGTTGATTTTAAATTTCAACATTTTAAATTTCCTGTCAATCAACCTCTGGTTCCTTGATCTAAGTTGATTTTAATTTTCTTGCATTTAAATTTCTTGTCAATCAACCTCTGGTTCCTTGATCTAAGTTGATTTTATTTTTCTGCATTTAAATTTCCTGTCAATCAACCTCTGGTTCCTTGATCTAAGTTGATTTTAATTTTTCAGCATTTAAATTCCCTATTAATCAACCCCTGGTTCCTTGATCTAAGTTGATTTTAAATTTCAGCATTTTAAATTTCCTGTCAATTAACCTCTGGTTCCTTGATCTAAGTTGATTTTAATTTTCTTGCATTTAAATTTCCTGTTAATCAAACTCTGGTTCCTTGATCTAAGTTGATTTTCATTTTCCTGCATTTAAATTTCCTATTAATCAACCTCTGGGTCCTTGATCTAAGTTGATTTTAAATTTCCTGTCAATCAACCTCTGGTTCCTTGATCTAAGTTGATTTTAATTTTTCTACATTTAAATTTCCTGTTAATCAACCTCTGGGTCCTTGATCTAAGTTGATTTTAAATTTCCTGTCAATCAACCTCTGGTTCCTTGATCTAACTTGATTTTAATTTTTCTGCATTTAAATTTCCTGTCAATC
Source organism: Hevea brasiliensis (assembly GCF_030052815.1). NCBI lineage: Eukaryota > Viridiplantae > Streptophyta > Magnoliopsida > Malpighiales > Euphorbiaceae > Hevea > Hevea brasiliensis. The sequence continues at coordinate 44,562,622 of NC_079501.1, forward strand.
AACCTCTGGTTCCTTGATCTAAGTTGATTTTCATTTTTCTGCATTTAAATTTCCTGTCAATCAACCTCTGGTTCCTTGATCTAAGTTGATTTTAGTTTTCTAGCATTTTAATTTCCTATTACCAACCTCAGGGTGCTGACCCTAGTGGGTTTTAGTTTCCTTGATCAAATTTTTAATCGTCCAAAATATGGGTCTAAATCTTTACATAATCCCTACAAGGAAATTTTTTCCAGTAGGAATTATGTAAAGAGGGGCAGCTGTCGACACCATATTTTGGCCGATCCCTGAAATCTACTAACTTTAAAGTCGATCCCCAACACAGTCTCCCTTTGCCAAATAACCACATTTTCGATCTCTCCTCAAAAGGAATCTAATCAAATACTAAGTTCCCATATCATTTAAAGCCTCACCGATCTCTCAAGCTAATTGTCAAGTCCCCTGATCAGTCAATTATATTTCCGATCTTTCATGTCAAACGAGATTGAACCAACATTAGGCCTTCGTGACACCAGTCTTATTGCCGATCTCTCATTTAAAAGTTTGGGAATAACAGTTAAGGTTTCGATCTGGTTTAATGATGATCCCGATCTTAAGTGTTCAAGTCAAATTTCCAATTTTAATCAAGTCCCGTTTAGCGTTGGTTCCCTGTCGATCTCATGCTTATTGTGTTTTCCAACCTCTTACACTTAGATCAATAATCACTTTTATTCGTTGTTTTAATATGCTCAGACAATTAAGTGCTTATGCAATTTAGAGATTTTCCGATCACATCCATTCATTTAACAAAAAGGGAATTTCATTTCATTTCATATTAAAATTTGTACAAGTCATTCGGCTGGGGGATCACCCCCAGCCTGATCTACATTTTGCTCGCTTCCTCTCTCACCCTCAGCCTCCTCCTCACTATCCTCACCCTCATCCTGGGGAGCCAGATCTACCATCCAAAAGAAGTCCTCCTCGGGGTACCGCTTCTTGAGCTCGGCCAGGAGATCCCTGTGAGCATTCACATAAGCGCCGACCTCCCTTGTCACCGCCTCTTCCTCTTTCGCTTTGAGCTCCTCAGTGAGCTGAGCAACTTCACCGGCCCGGAGCGCCTGAACTTCTTCAAGAACATGATCTCGCTCGGCCAGAACATAACCTTGCTCGGCCAGCTTATCCTCGTAGAACTTCATCCGCCCCTCAATTTTAGATATGTAGTTCTGAGCAGATGAGAGTTGGGATAAGAGGGAAGCCACTTCATGATCCATCTTCTTGACCTCCTTACCTAGGCGGTGAGCCTTCTCCCAGATGATGTGCTAATTCACCAAGCACTCCATGTTCAGGCTCATAGATCGGGTCAAGATGTCATCAAGATTGTCCAGGGATAGCCTGTCCTGATCCTCCTGAAGGCAGATAGAATCCCCTAGAACTTTAGCCAAACCCGGATTCTCCCGAACAGTTCAGTTCTTCTCCAGGGAATGGATCAGCACTTGAGCACCGAGGGAGAGGGTTCTTGTGGTAAGTTGGGAAGGACCCCCTTCCGCACTCGAAGCGACTGGAGGAGGTGGAGATCGGATCACTTTTACGTCGGGGATCGGCTGCCCCAAAGGTTGAGATGAGCCCCCTTGCATTTCCTCAACTTCATGCCTGGGTGTCTGGAGCAGCTCGGATCGCTTCATCTCCCGCACTTTCCGGGAGACCTCTCTCTTTCGCTTCCAGCTCTCCTTGGAGGCTTCGTCGCTTGCCATACCTGCACAAAGAAGAGGTTAGTGAGATCGCTAAGGTCCAAAGATCTGAGATATAGAAAATACCAATGCCGAGGTCAGAGAGCTGGAGCCTGCGATCTTCGCCAGTGATCAACTCCATCGTCCAGTGATGCAGTTCGACAGTCACTGCATCCAAACAAGAGAACTTCTCTCTGGCCGCCTGATCTTTCAGCTCCATCACCATTAGGCCTTCTTCCCTATTTAGGGTGAGGCGCTTCGGAAGTATGGGGCCCTGGTGCAGCCAGCTGCGAGGGAAGCCCTCAAAGCTGTTCGGAATTTTGCACCTCAGAATGAAGAAGCGGTTCTTCCAATTCTTCAGGGAGGAGGGCAGGTCGGTAAAAAGACCATAATGTGGCTTCGCCTGGAAGAACCAATACTCATCGTCCTTTCGATGAGTTAATCTATGTAGTTCGGCAAATACCTTAGCTGTAGGACGGAGTCCCTTAGCTCGGCAGAGGCCTCTGAAGGCCACTAGGATTCGCCACGAGTTCGGGTGAACTTGGGCAATGCATACTTGATGAAATTTTAAGACCTCCTTAAAGAAGTCATCAAGGGGGAACCGCAGCCCGGCCTTTAATTGTTCTTCTTATATCATGATCATATCGTTCTCCTCGAAGAAATGATCGGCATGAAGATAGCAGTGACACTTAATCAGCTCGTATGAATCAGGCCGGATGTTGTACTCTTGGTTAAATGACTGCAGGTTGGTTTCTTGCAGGATTGATGGCATCTCATCCATGGGAAGATTTTCTCTTCCTGAAGAAGGTGCATACCTTGATGGTGCTGCTTGGCCCCAAGCTGGAACGGAGACCCTAAGAGGTTCAGGTCGCACGCTTGGTCCGACTACCTCCACTTCATCAGACGACCACGAGATCTGAACGGAAGGGGGGCTTTCTACTCTCTGACCCTCGGCACCGCTCATTTTCAAAGGAAACAAAGAATTTAAACTAAAAGAACGATCAAAACCCTTACCGGAGCTTGATCGGTGTCGGAAGAACTTGAGAAATTGAGAGAATTTCGGAATTGCTCACGGGATGCTGAAAATGACATAAGAGAGCAACTGGCTGACCCATCCCCTATTTATACCCATCTGAGCATTTAATGCTCATAGTTTTCCAGGCGGTGCATCGGTTAGTGGGACTCGCCAGCTTTTCTGACACGTCTCACGAATATTCCAGAAATTCCATAAGGAGAGATCGGCTAGTTAGAGATCGGCTAATTAAGGCGAATGTTTGGAAGTGCGGATCAGTTAAGGGTTGTTCAGTTAGGAACTAGATCGGATAAATACATCAGAGATCGAAAAATAATCAATGCGATAATAATAAAAATGATAGTTGTCAAAATAAAATTTTATTTCCGAAAAGGTCGGATTACATCATTTGGGCGATCTCTAGAGATCGGATTACATAAAAGTTGAATCACATCATTTGAGCGATCTCTAGAGATCAGATTACGTTGAAGGTCTGATTACATCGTAGGGGGGATATCTAATAAAGACCTATGTCAAAGCCTAGTCTCGTGGCTGAATCAAAAGATGTGTTTGATCGGGAGACCGGCCATTGACATCGGATAGATGTACAGCTTAGATGGGGTGATTATGACTCTCATGAGGATGGAGAGTCATCCCCGCTGTCATTAACCAGAACCGAGCTGTAGTCAGGACGCACAATGTGGTGAGGGGCCAAATGAACTTTAAGAGGTAGCCACCGATGTTAAGGGGAATATTAGCAGTCTTCTCGCCCGAAATCAGTTCGCCGATTATGTCGGTCGAACGACTCGAGATCGACACGATCGAGGTCCTTGATCCAGATCGGTTAATTAGTCCGGTTCTCTCACTATCATCAGATAGTGTCATCATGATTCTTTGATCACCGGGATCGTAAACTTTCAGACGAGGGACAAAGAGGACCATCGAGAAAAGATCAAAAGTGGCCACCATGGCCGGAATTGTTGTCGGGGCAGCTAGAACAAGAAAAGTGAGAAGGAAAGAGGAGAAAGTCAAATGAGGAAGGGCTTCCCGGTTGAAGGTATATATAGGGAAAATTTGAGCATTTATTGCAAGCAGAAAAACGAAGCGGATGCCTCGAAAATCGAAGGAATAAATGCCTTGACTGAACCGAACTAGAAAGAGGAAAAGACCGGAGCAGGAGAGATCGGAGGAGAGTTCTTATTCGATTCTCAATCCAAAATTTTAATAAGTATTAAAAAGAGATCGGAGGAGAGTTCTTATCCGATTCTCAATCTAAAATTTTAACAAATATTCAAAAGAGATCGGAGGAGAGTTCTTATCCGATTCTCAATCCAAAATTTTAATAAGTATTAAAAAGAGATCGGAGGAGAGTTCTTATCCGATTCTCAATCCAAAATTTTAATAAGTATTAAAAAGAGATCGGAGGAGAGTTCATATCTGATTCTCAATCCTAAATTTTAACAAATATTTAAAAGGGATCGGAGGAGAGTTCTTATCCGGTTCTCAATCCAAAAATTCTATTTTTAACCTAAAAGAAATTGGAGGAGAGTTCTTATCCGATCTCCAATCGAAATTTTAATATAAAAAAGATCGGAGGAGAGTCCTTATCCAATTCTCAAATCAAATTTTAACAAACATGCGAAATAACCCCTTAAAACTGATACGCAACAGTAACTCACTAAGGGTCGACTCATTTACTTATGTATCTGGGTAATCCGAATTAGTGAAAAATCAAATATTCCTTTTTGTCAAAAGGATTAACATTTCCATTCAAACCCTCCTAACTATCAATTCTAATTTATAAAGAACGTGAAGTTAAATCTGCTTACCCTCGTTGAGGGACGAGGTGGGGTGCCTAACACCTTCCCCACCCGTTTACGGACCCCGAACCTAGAATCTCTGTTTTTGAAATGGTTTCATTTTAATTTGTTTTCGCAAATGGTTTTCTTTAATTTCCCTCAAAATTAAAGTGGTGACTCCTCACTCTTTCCCACTTCGGCGAGGGTTCGTACAGGCGACCACAAAGCACTTTGCGACATGTACTATTTTTGGTAGCCATGGATATTGAAGAAGTTTGAGTTGTTGTTACATGAAATTGATGGGTAATGAAGTTAATTAGGCCAATTACATGTATTAGTAATTTAATTTCTTGTGTATGCTTAAATTGAGTAAGGTTGTGAAATGTATATGCAAGATTGAAGCAAATGTATAATTGGGCAGTTTTGATGTATGTAAGAGAGCTTTATTTTCATTTATATTAAGGTTGATTATGAGTTAATAGAATGCACATTAGTGGTTTTGATCAATGGATTAGGGTTTGAAGGTTTGTATAAGAGTTGGATATTGATTTCATTGAATTGAGTGTAATGGATATTTAATTAAATAGAATAGCTACTGGATGTTTAAGTGAATTGAGTATTGTTGGACATTTCATTTCATTAAACTGAGTTGTTGTTGGAAAAATTAACAAATTGTGTTGTTGTTGGTCATTTGACCAAATTGAATTGTGAATGGTAAACATTAAAAGTGCCAATCGTCAATGCAGATTTAGGTTGTTTAAGGGCAGCATACATTTTAAGCCATAAGTGAAAATTGTGACCCCAATTGGTATGAAGCTAATTGGAGAAAAAATTAGACATGTAATGAACCAACTTTCATGTAGAAGTGTTATCCAAATTCTGCCTAGAAAATGACCAAAGAAATAACCAAATCCGGAATTGCCTAACATATGAACCTAGATTGTGACTATATAAATAATAGTCAGTATTTTGGCCATAACTCACTCAAAACAGTTCCAAATGACCTGAAGTTTATATCGTTGGAAAACTTAGACATAAGGCTATAACTTTGATGAAGACCACCAAGCCTAGAAATGCCAATTACCAAGTCAAAATGATCGCCAAAGTTAGGTTCCAAAAACTGGCCGAATTGACTTTGACCTAAACATTGCAATATAAGTGCAACTTGACCAGCAATAGTAAAATGACCATAACATGGTCCATAGAACTCCAAATGACATGAAATCAGTCCCAAAATTTCAATAAGACATAGATCTACAATATTGGTAATTTGACCAAAACCCAGAAATCAAGGAAACTAGGCCAATTAAGTTGATTAATTTGACACACTAAATCTGAGATTGGTACACTTGACCATTAAGTCCAGAAAATTCAAATAGACATATCTCCCACAAGAAATCTCCCAATGTAATGAGCCATGCCAATATGGAAAGCTAAGAAAGAGACCTAAAACATTGTTTTAGACAACTTCCTCAAATTATAAATGTATAAGGTTAGAATTTAAGGTCAAGCCATTGACTTAATTGAGGACCATGCCAATATAGGACCTTTGAGTCCAAGTTAACAATTCGTCTATAAAGAATTCTATAAGACTTGAAAAATGGTAAGCAAAATTTTTTATTGTCCCTAAGACATAGGGCAACAATACTTATGAAAAATGCTAGACCTCAATGTGATTACAAATAGTCCAAATAAATTAGTAAAATCAAAATCGAAAGTGCCTAAAAAGGAAACTAAAATTTAGATTTGACCTAATTATGGTTAATTGACCATAACTTGAGCTATACTACTCCAAATAGAGTGATTCAAAAAGAAAATTAAAAAAGACACAATGAGAAACAATTTAATGAAGAGAAATATGGTAAATTTTGAAGGAACGGAAGCGTGAAAAACACAAGTTTATACCATTGAATTCAAAAATTTTCACCTAGGGTCACATGCATCATGCAAGATTTATTTTTTATCTATTTGATTTCAATGATAAACAACATATTAAAACTCTTTTAATATGTTTTTGGATCTGTATTTGCCATTTAAGATTTTAAAATTAATCAGATTAATTTTAGAATCCTAGATTAAATCAAGAACGATTACACTAACCTCTTGATGTACTGCAGCATGTCTGCGCCTTTGAGATTCGTCTTCAGGACACCAGATGTTGTCCCTCTAGCTTGTCCACACCAAGAACACCTATGGCAGCCCTTGAAGAGCTTCTAAAGCTTTTTCTATTAATTAGAAATTCAAGTTCTGCCTTTTAAGAGATTAAAGATGTAAACAGGACACTAGAAACAATTTCTAGTGTTCTTAATTCAAGAGATTGATGGCTAATCTCTTTGAATTGATGAGAGATGAAGAAGAATAGAAGGAGGGCTGCAAAATGGCGTGACAAAGGAGTGTGGCTGCTGGTTGTGTTTTATTTTCTCATAACAACACTTAAATAGCTAGGTTAACACATTAAACCCTTGCCGCATGTCACCCTTTGATTAGCTCTAGGTTTAAGTGACCCAATCACATTGTGCCAAGTGTCAAACCTATATTTAATCTTGATTTTAATCATCTTACATGATTAAAAAACATTTGGAAAGCTTATGTGTTATGCCATGTGTCACCATCTCATGGTGCCACGTATCACGCTGCAAAATGACCAAAATGCCCCTGTGTCTTAATTTTGAGTTCTTAACCCAAAATAATTATTTTCTTCTTCTAATTAATTTATATCAAATATAAATTAATTAATTAATCTCTATTAATGAATTTCTCATTAATTAAATTCATATTTAAACACTTTAAATATAAATTTAATTTATACTACACATCCAATAATCTAGATTTGGTTTCAAGTCATGCTAGGGACTTTGCAATTTAATTGCAAACCAAACCCATTTAATTAATCAATTAAACTCTTTAATTAATTAATTAAATCATATTTAAATAGGTGATAACTTGTGTATGTGTGTGACTTACTAGGCTCATCACTAATTGGCAATGAGACATGATATCAACTCTTAATATCATCAGAACTCTTTCTTACCAAAAATGATTTCTCTAAATCATTTTATGAACCTCATAGACCATGGTTAACACCTAGCATAGCATGCCATGGCCACCCAATTAGTAATAAGGTTTACCTTAAATGAACCTATAATCATATGTTACCATGCACTAGAATCTCTCTACAAAATCCCAACTCAAGCCGAGTCATGGTTTATGTCAAACTCCATTTGCTATGAATATTATGTTCTCTTTTAATTCCAGTTCTTGATTAAAAGATTTTCTCATCGTAAACTCTTTCTCAATAAATCTATCTGTCTGCCAGAACTTGAAACATCAAGAACAATTAAATGAACATAGGATTTTATCTCTATTTACTTAGAGGAGCAGATTCCATCTTGATCAACACCTACCTCCATATATAACTAGTAGGAGCCAACACATGCCCATATACCCATACACAGTACAAGTATGAAAGCAAGATCAAACTCAAACTACCTATATACAAGATAAGCGTGCTATCTCAGTGTCTAAAGATTATATGCATCGATATGATTTATGACAAAACATTGACAAGAGTAAACTCCATGTGCTTGTCATAAGTGTCACCGGTTCGCCTACTTATCATTTATAAGTGCCTATCATGCTTGTTATATGGCATGAGACTCACAATTCAATCATATTAATATCTCAAAAAAATAACATGGGAAAAAACATCAATACAATCTTTCTGGATAAGTCATGTCCTTATTATGAAGTATCCTCGATTGTGAACCTATTTATGATACTTTGTGCTAGAAATATTGTCACTCATATTCTTAACAGCTTAAGAATAATATTTCTAACAAAATATCAATGGACCTTTTCTATTACACATAAATATATTATGTAAACGGAAAAGTGGAAATGCCTTTTATTAATAAAATATGTACAAGATACATACTAAATGATATGCTCTAGGGCATACTACTAACAATCTCCCACTAGCACTAGAGCCATTCATGACAATATCTTAGACCTATCTTCTCAAGATGTCAGTCTAACTGAGTCTGTGACATAGGCTTAGTGAATAGATCAGCTGGATTTTTTCAGCTGATGTTATTTTTTCTGCATGGCTATATCGCCTTGCCCAACTATATCTCTAATAATGTGATAGTGCCTTTCTATGTGTTTGGATTTTGGGTGAGACCTTAGTTCCTTAGCTCAGTATGATCGCTCCATTGTTGTCACGCAGTAGTGGAACCGCCGACTCAATGGAAGGAACTACCGTAAGTTCTCATCACGAACTTCTTTATCCAAGCGACTTCCTTTGCAAAGATCCGATGCAGCAATATACTCGACCTCGTAGTGGAATCTGCAATGCGTGCTCGCTTGGAACTCTTCCAACTGACTGCACCTCCATTACAAATGAACACATATCCAGAGGTAAACTTTCTATCATCGATATCTGATTGGAAATCAGAATCAGTATAACCATCCAATTGCAAGTCTCCACCTCCATAAATCAAGAATAAATCCTTAGTTCTTCTCAAGTACTTAAGGATATTCTTGACAGCTATCCAGTGTTCCAAACCTGGATTGGATTGATACCTGCTAGTCAAACTAACAGCATATGCAATATCTGGCCGAAGCATATGGAATCCTGGCCATCTTATCAATGGATAAGAATAATATTTCTAACAAAATATCAATGGACCTTTTCTATTACACATAAATATATTATGTAAATGGAAAAGTGGAAATGCCTTTTATTAATAAAATATGTACAAGATACATACTAAATGATATGCTCTAGGGCATACTACTAACAAATTTATACTATAGCTTGGTCCAATAGACAGTAAACATTGGCCATGAAATCTGAAAAATGGCAATAAAATGTAATAAGCTTTAAAATGAAATTGGTAACATATACCAAAACTTAGAGACTATAAAATGTGACAAATTTGGAACATTAAAATTAATTCACCTAGTGTGCATTAATGGTCAATATTATAGGTTAACTAATGAAATGAATTGAAGGAAATAATACCAAGAAAATTTAGATATTAGATTTTATTGTTAGAAACAATTTAACTGAGTACTGAAAAACTTTAAATTATGTGTTTCAGTTGAAAAGGATATTGAAAAGCATAAGGAACATTGAGTCAAGGCCTAGAGGTGACTCAAATCAGGTCTGTGCATAATATTTTTTTATATTCACTACTTTAACTAGAAAATTTATTTGGAGAAATGAGTTATGAATAGTTTTTTATTGTTTTGGCTTTGGGAATATTATTTGGAAATTATTGTGTTGCCTACTTTGCAAATTGAAATTTTGAAATAAAATGTGATTTTTGGTTTGTATGAAATATTTAAATATTGTGATTTGGAATTATTTTGATTAACACTTGGCATGGCAATATCACTATGTTCCTCTTCCATTTATGGGGTGAGTATGACTATATTCTTCCCTCTTTGACTTACCAATCTGAGGTGAGTATGGATGAGTACTCATTATCCAGCTAGCCACCTCCCTCATTGATTTTGATTAGTGGGGTGAGTATGCCTTGTCGTGGTGTACAACACGGCATGTTAAAAAAATTTGTGTCATGACCTAAGTTGTGTTATTGATTGGCAACACTGTGTTATTCAATTGTTTGATCAAATTTGTGTTATATGAGCTTTGAAAATTGTAACATGAAATTGTAAATTATTTGAATTGTAAATTGTCAATAAAAGTTTTATACACCGCATTTTAAATTGTTATTGTGCACCACTGAGTAAATTTTACTCAGCGATAGCTTTTTCATTTCTGTCACAGGTAAACAGACAGATAAAGTAGTAGAGTAGGCTGCCTGTGACTTCGCTTTGGGATTTTGTTAGGTATATTGAGTATACCACTTCCTTTTAAATATTATTATAATGTATGTGAACTGTATGTATATATTGTACTTGGTCTTGAGCAATTGTAAAATAAAGTTATAAATTATTTTGGCTTGTCAAAATGTGTATATTACAATTCTCTTATTTCAGCTTTTGAAATACTCATTTATTTTGCACTTTATTTTCGGAATTGCTGAAAATGTTATTGAATTAAGTTTGAACTATGTTAAAGACACTGATTTGAGTTGAGCCATATTAGAGTTTGGAATTGAACAAATATATTGGAAGTGCTTCTTACAGGTTTTTGAAAAACTGTTTTACTCCAAATACAGACGGCTCTCTGCCGAAATTTTTACGAAATTATAGATACTTCAGACTTGTTATTTGATTTCACTTCAGTTAGAAAAAAAAAATTTAACATCTTTCAAAAGTGCTCACCACTATAAAAAGAAATAAGAAAATGTTTGAAATCCCTTGTAGTGTATTTAATGGGTTATCAGTAGATGAAGTTTGATAATTCATCAGGTATACTACGGGATCATGTTATGCGTTACAGAGGGGGTAAGGTGTGACATGTTGTAGTGGTATCAGAGCAAGTTTTTAAATTCTGTTTTGACCTGTAATTTGAATATTTTTCCTTTATAGTACAAATGCTCAATGTCATGATTTGATACATACAGTACATTATATCATAAATATGATCTAATAGAAAGAAATCTCCTTGTGTTGGTTGTATAAGAAATAGAAAATCCTGTGCAAAGATATGAAAGAGAAGAATAAGACAATAGAACAGTTTGTGATGACGAAAGTACAAGGTGAGGCGCCAACGCCTTAGAGAGTCGGAAGTCCGAATTTATTAGCCTCACTTGTACAAATTACTACATAAATGGCCTAGAAAATGGCCTTTTTCTTTTAACAAATGGCTGATAATCAGTCAGCCCAAGCCAAAGTACAAACCCAACCCCACAAGGGCAACGTGAAATAGAGAAGAGGGAGAAACCTATGAGTTAGAGCTCAAATAGTCATTTAGGAAATAAAGACAAGACATAAAAGAACAATTTCCTTTTAGGAAATGGGGCCAAACAGTGGCCACAAACTGTCCAAAGTGATATGCAAAGTTAAAATCCCGAAATTGAACCTAAGGAAAGGTTCTTGAAAAACATTATTGGCTTATCCCAACTAAGTCACTATATACTAAATGACTTGAAACAGGCATGTGGGACCCACTTTCTCACTGTACATTCACATGGAAATTTCGTTATCACTACATGCTAAATTACATGAAATAGTGATATGGGACCCACCTTTTCCACAATACATGGACATGAAGATTTTATTAGACAATTAATAATGCTTAATTGCTAAAAGTAAACCTAAACTTATGTATATTGTATGGATCAATTGGTATACCAATTAAGGATTACAGATAGCAGTACTGCCTGCATGGAAAGTCATGGATTGACAATATATGGTTGATATGATTTTAAAAAACAATGAATATCGGTATCAGGGGGCTTGCAGGGATGGCGATACGTAATGCTTGCAAAGTGCTCTGATAGGTACCACCCAAGGCCTTGCAAGGATGGCGATACGTAACTCCTGCAGGTGCTTTGATAGGTACCCTTAATTGTCACCAAAGACAGAGAAGGGCCTTGCAGGGACGGTGATACGTAACGCCTGCAAGTGCTTTGATAGGTTACTTAGGTATAAATATAAGTAATGAGTTTTAAATTTAAATAATTACATGAAGAGACCACTGATATGACTTTAAAAGACAAAGAAGGAAATAAGTATACAGATAAGATGTTGGAAAAACCTAGTCCATAAGGTTATAACGCAGTGACTATGTAATGTTCTCGATGTTTGTATTGTAAGCTGCAGATTATAGTACCAACATGGGATTATTATGTAGAGCTACGTGCTTCCTCGTGGTATACCAAGATAAGGATGTTTGCAAGTAGTCTTTGATTTGGTACAGAAGAGTACTATTACAAGAAATAAATATAAAAAATTTTGTTAGAAATTGAAAACTTTAAAACTAACATATCGAAAGTTCACTACTAGTCAGTGACTCAGTTACACTAATGTGAGGTATCGATACGACAGGAATTACTATAAAATTTAAGATTTTAGTATGACTATAAATTAAAAAGAATACCTTGAGGGTGAAGATATCTAGACTTCGATATGGAGTCTTATAGTTATTTTGATATTTTTGTTAGAAAGAAATGATTTAGGCATTTGAGACATTTGTGTGAGATAAATGTAGAATACCTAAACGAGAGCAAGTTAACAGGATTGGAGTAAGTAAAGGAGACGGAAGGACTAGTAAGGATTCTAGCATGAGAAATCAAGGAACTAATTAATAAGAGAATTTCATGAGTGGAAACATAAAAGGCAAAGGACACAATCATGGGAAAGTAAGTAAAATTATGAGATAACGATATTAGTTATATGAATCCGATAAATTATTGAAATTGATAGATAAAAGAGTTGTGGAAGTAAAAATTTGAACAGTTGGTTCAAATGTAACAAAGAAATGTTACGAATATGAGTAAGATTATTGACTAGAATGGTCAGATGACCAATGATTAGATAAGTAATTCTAACATGACCTCAATGGTCATTCAATAAGGAAACATGAACTGAAAGATTAGACAAAACGATAGTAAGAAAAGATTGGTGTTATATAAATAAATTAAATGTTATATTAGATTGTTAAAAGTCTTACACAAATTCAAAGGAAAGAAGGCTATACGATCATATAGAAAGGAGAAAATAAACGTATGACTACTGTAAGACAGCTATTGGGTAAAATTTCACAGACGAAATTTATTTAAGGGGTGGAGATTTGTAACACCCCTATATTCGGTAGTGCATTCTATTATTTCAATGACCAGTGTCTGTCTAGACAGCTAGAATGCTTGGAACTACACTTAAATATTGGTGAGGAGACATGAAATGATGACATAAATAAAAAGAAAATACAAGAAAAATTAATGGAAAAATAAAAGAGAGAAAATGAAAATACATTAAAAGAGCTAGCACTGCAGCGATAGGTGACTGCACGGGGAAGTTACGGCGCAGGCAATAGCCGACCCCAAGACTATGGGGAACCCTCAGAATTAAGTTTTGAGACATAATTAAAGACTTATTGAAGTATAATTGACATTAGAAATGTCAAAGAATATTAAAGAATTAGTACAAAGAAAAATGAAAAATTTAAGAAACCGATAAAAATCAGTGTTACCGAAAAATCGCGAATGTAACCCAAAGAGGGGCATTTTGGTCATTTGACACCTAGAGTTGCCTTTTCACCTCAATGTCCATTAAAAATGAGTGATATCACACTTTGAAAATTTAAAATTGTGGTACATAAAATAAATGATGAAAGAAATGGGATATAAATTGAATAATTAAAAGTTTAACATATAATATTGATTAATCAAACTTAAGTGGAGCACTAAGGAATATTTAAACATATTAAGGGACCTATATAAGGCTTAGTGGACAGCCATCTCCACTAAGTTCTTCTTCTTCTTCTTCATTTTTTCATCAATCGAACCAAAGCTCCCAAGAATTCTCCCATGGCCGCCCTACCTTCAACCATCATCTACTCATGATCAAGCTTGGATCTTCACAAATTCCTTCACTAAAGTTGGACTACACATCTTGGGCAGCACATTGGGAGTAAAAAGGGAAGGATTTGAAGAAGTTTTAGCAAACTCCAAAAAGAGGTAAGTGTCATTTTCCTTTCCTTACTTCATTAAAGTTTGCATGGAGGTTGAGATGTGTTAAATGGTGAAGAAATTTGAAGGATTTAAGGAGTTAATGATGTGTACTATTTTTGGCAGCCATGTATATTAAAGAAGTTTGAGTTGTTGTTACATGAAATTGATGGATAATGAAGTTAATTAGGCTAATTACAAGTATTAGTAATTTAATTTCATGTGAATGCTTAAATTGAGTAAGGTTGTGAAATGTATATGGAAGATTGAAGCAAATGTATAATTGGGCAGTTTTGATGTATGTAAGAGAGCTTTAATTTCATGTATATTAATGTTGATTATGAGTTAATGGAATGTACATTAGTGGTTTTGATCAATGGATTAGGGTTTGAAGGTTTGTATAAGAGTTGGATATTGATTTCATTGAATTTAGTGTAATGAATATTTACTTAAATAGAATAGCTGCTGGATGTTTAAGTGAATTGAGTATTATTGGACATTTCATTTCATTAAACTAAGTTGTTACTAGACAAATTAACAAATTGAGTTGTTGTTGGTCATTTGACCAAATTGAATTGTGAATGGTAAACATTTGAAGTGCCAATCTTCAATGTAGATTTCGATTGTTTAAGGGCAGCAGACATTTTAAGCCATAAGTGGAAAATTGTGAACCCAATTGGTATAAGGCCAATTGAAGGCGAAATTAGACATGTAATAAACCAACTTTCATGTGGAAGTGTTGTCAAAATTCTGCCTAGAAAATGACCAAATCCAGAATTGCCTAACATATGAACCCATATTTTGACGATTTAAACAGTAGTCAGTATTTTGGCCATAACTCACTCAAAACATGTCCAAATGACCTAAAATTTATACCGTTGGAAAGGTTAGACATAAGGCTACAACTTTGGTGAAGATCACAAAACCCAGAAATGCCAATTACTAAGTCAAAATGATCGCCAAGATTGGGTTACAAAAACTAGCCGAATTGACTTTGACCTAAAAATGACCTAAACTTTACAATATAAGTGCAACTTGACCAGCAATAGTAAAATGACCATAACTTGGTCCATAGAACTCCAAATGACATGAAATTAGTCCCAAATTTTCAATAAGACATAGATCTACAATATTGGTAATTTGATCAAAACCCAGAAATCGAGGGAACTAGGTCAATTAAGTTGATTGAGTTGACACACTAAATCTGGAATTAGTACAATTAACCATTAAGCCCAAAAAATTCAAATAAGCATATCTCCCACTAGAAATCTCCCAATGAAATGAGCCATACCAATCTAGAAAGCTAAGAAAGAGACCTAAAACATTGTTTAGACAACTTCCTCAAATTATAAATGTATAAGATCAAAATTTAAGGTCAAGCCATTGACTTAATTGAGGACCCTGCCAATATAGGACCTTTGGGACACACCTTACCCCTCTGTAAGGCATAAGATGATCTCGTATAATACCTGATGAACTATCGAACTTTACCTACCGATAACTTATTAAGTACCTTACAAGAGATTTTAAAATCATTTTCTCACTTTTTAGAAGTGGTGAGCATTTTCTAATAGGTATTAAAACATTTAATTAGAGTTTGTAAACTAGTTAAAATTTTTGTCCCTTTTTATTTTTCGCAAATTTTAGAAAATTTTCGGTAGAGTGCCATCTATATATTGATAAAATAGTTTTTCAAATATCTGAAAAAACACTTCCAATGATTTATCTCCTCAACTCAACAACTTCAACATCTACCACAACAAATTTCAACATCATTTCTCAAATTCCAAAATTCAAATCAATAATTTCCAATTCAATATCATCCAAAATAATACTAAGTAATTTCATTCAAATTAAAACAAAATAATTTAATTCCCAATTTCATTAAAGTTAAAACAATTTACATTCAGCAATCCAGAATTTACATTAGAAAAATCCAAACTAATATTATTACAAACTTTAAACAACTGCTCATGACCAGTTTTATATGTACATACATTTACATACATCAAAATAATTATTACAATCAGGGTATAAAATATACTCGATAGAACTTCAGGGAAGGTGGCTCCATAATCCTCAGTAGCTCACTCTGCTGCTCCTCTAGACTCTATATCTGCAATAGCAATAATAGCCATCGTTGAGTACTATGACTCAGTGGTGCACAACATACTAAAATAACCTTAATGCAGAATTTAAATCATACTTATTCAAAAACTGAACTGAATATGAGAAATAAATGCAAACATGATTCATAAGCTTTTAATCCAAACAATTTCATTTCGAAAGTCTCAAAACAAATTTCATAAAAACACACAGTTTTATCATCCCATTCGAAACAATAATCATCTCAATAGCCAGAGGCTTATGAGAAGTCACATCACAAGGCTAGCTAGCTCAAATATATGGATATCCATTCAATTTCTTCTTCTACTGGCACACACCTCAACACTTCAGCCAGAGAAGGAATCAAAATTCAAAACTAATTTCCCCCACTAGTCATCCTAGTGAGGCATTCTAATATATGGTCATGATACTGTGGTTTCAAAACTATCTTAACAATTTATCAAACATTTATTGCCATTTCAAACATATACAAGTAAACTTTCAACAATTTAAGTCAAAAGCATAATAAACATTTCAATACAATTAAGTCAAAATTTAATATCATAATTCATTCAAAACAATTTGCAGAAACTCTATATTGTGCACAAACCTTATGCGAGTCGCCTCTTGGCCTTGACTCGATGCCTCGGGTTCTTTCCCGGTATTATTTTCAACTGAAACACACAATTTCACAATGTTTCAGTATCACAATTTATCATAAGTCTAAAAATGAATTCAAATCTACTTATACCTAGCTTTAATATGTTAAATGTGATGTTCTTTAAAATTTGTATTTTGGGGTTATTATTCACAATACTATTCAAGTCAATTTGTTGACTTTCTAACGCTTAATAGGTATGAAAATTCTAATTTCACCCACATACCACATTTTGGTTACCTAATTTGTTGGTTTTGGTGGTTTTCCCAAATCTTAAGTCTTTTAGGCACAAATTTCAAATTTTCAGTTTTGGTGTCCTATTTTGTACTGTTCCATTGGTCATGTTACTGTTAGAATTTGGCTAAGTTTTCTTCATAGAAGTTGTTCCTTATTATCTTAACTTTATTTCCATTTTTGAATCACTCCATTTAGAGCTTTGTAGCTCAATTTATAGCCATTTGAACATGGCTGGCCGGATTGGTCTAACCCAGATTTTTTGGGCACCTAATTTGGTTCTGGCAGTTTTGGGTTACTAATTTTGGGTGGCTAAATGACTTGGTTAAGGAAATAATTTGGACTTATGTTCTTCATGAAAGTTGTAGGGATATGTCTTAGCTTTCTACTGGTAAAATTTCAAGTCATTTGGACTTGCCTAGCCCAAGTTATGGCGTAAATGAACAAATACTATTCATTTTATCATTTTTGTATAGGTCAGTTTGCCTAATCTAGATTTGGCCAATTTTTTCACTAAGTTATTGTCACTTTCTCAGCATGATTCCTAAATGAAAAATGTGCCATTTTGTGTCTAGTTTCATTCCCAATTGGCCTCACACCAATTGGGTTGGTAAATTTTCAGTTTTGGTCCCTGAAAGGAACCTAGGTCATGCTGCCTATAGAATGACCATAACCAATCCGAATTTAAACTTAATTCCAACACTTCCTACAAACCACAATTGGTCATACATGACCATTCTTCAACTTAAGTAAGGTCAGCCACATCATTAAACTAATTCTCACATTTTTCTCTCCCGAACCCTAGGTGCCAAAACCCTAATTCATAAAATTCCAACCTAATGCATTTTAAACACCTATCCATTGTCTACATACATAATTCAACCTAAGCATGTCACACCCTACCCTTCTATAAGGCATAACATGATCCCGTAGTATACCTAATGAATTACCAACTTTGTCTACTGATAACCCATTAAATACACTATGAGGGATTTTAAAAACTTTTCTTACTTCTTTTACAGTGGTGAGCACTATTTACAGGTGTTAAAAAAAATCTTTTTGAACTGAAGTGAATTAGCTAACACATTTAGACTATTAGTAATTTCTGTAAAAATTTTGGCAGAGTGCCCTCTGTAATTTGGATAAAACAGTTCTTCAAAAACCTGTAAAAAGCACTACATTATTTTTCTCAATCTCAACTCCAACAATTAAACAACACATTATATTTCTCAACTCAAATCCACAATAAATTTTTCAAAGACTGAGATAAAAGAAATATAATACAAATTTTTACAAGTCAAAATAACTCATAATTTACTTTACAACTTCAATGTACAATTTTAGTTTACAACTGCTTAAAACCAAGAACAATATGTACATACAGTGGTCATACATTATAGTACAAAATGCAAAATGTGGTATACTCATTATACCCGATAATCTCTCGCTGGATGTACTAGTAGCCTAGTCTGCTGCCCTGTCATGCACTGCCTACAATGAAAGAATGAAAGCTATTCTTTGAGACAATGTCTCAGTGGTGCACAACATTAACCAAATACAACTTTAAATCACAGTTCATAAATCATATAAATGATAGATACGTAAAACCATAGTTAAATTCAAGACAATGAATGTCATAAGGAATTTAACACAATATCACAATAAATCTCAGTAATCAAAATGTAGTTAAATTCAAAAGACAGTGAATGTCAAT
Source organism: Hevea brasiliensis (assembly GCF_030052815.1). Taxonomy (NCBI): domain Eukaryota; kingdom Viridiplantae; phylum Streptophyta; class Magnoliopsida; order Malpighiales; family Euphorbiaceae; genus Hevea; species Hevea brasiliensis. The sequence continues at coordinate 44,581,432 of NC_079501.1, forward strand.
AAGAATTTAAACTCCATTTCACAAATTGTCAAAGCTCATAATAACACAATTTAGTCAAATAATTTACGAACACAGTGTTGCCAATTCATACACAACTTAAGCCATGACATAAAATTTCCGATCAATGCCGCGTTGTACACCACGAAAAAGCAATCACAACCCCACTAATCGAAATCAATGAGGAAGGGAGCTAGCTATATAATGAGTACTCATCCGATCACCTCAACTGGTAAACTAGAGAGGGAGAAAAATAAACGATCACGACTCCATAAATGGAGAAGGAAAATAAACGATCACAACCCCATAAATGGAGAAGGAATGATACGATACTGTCATGCTAAGTGTGAACACAAAATCAATTCCAAACATTTTATTCAAATGATTCGTGAGAATCCAATAAATTTCTAAAGTCATAAATTCATTCACAAAATGCCAACATAATTCATAATTAACTGCAAATTTTCACAAATGACACTAAATAATTTTTTCCATAGTTTCAAACCATTTACAATGCTTTTCAAGCAATAAGTATCCATTCAAACACATTTCCATAATTAAAAACAATAATATACAAATAGTCATAATTTATTTCAATTGAAAAATTCAAAAGAAATAACTGTTGTGCACAAACACAATTTAAAATAATAATGTATAATAGTCATAATTCATTTCAATTGAAAAATTCAAAAGAAATAGCCATTGTGCACAAACCTCTGATATCTGTCTCCTGGTCTTGACTCAGTGTTTCCTTCCCTTTCCCTGAGTCTTTGCTAACTGAGAAACACAATTTGAAGTGTTTCAGTACTTAATTAAACTGTCTCTAACGATAATGCTTGATAATTAATTTACTGAATTCTATCATTTGCTTAGTCAACCTAATATGTCGATCCTCGATGCATTCTAGGTGAATTAGGTTTTAAGGTTACCAATATGTCACATTCGATAGTCTTTTAGGGTTGGTACATGTTACCAAATTCATTTCCATGTATCTTGCATTTTCTTGCAATTTGTTGGATTCCGGGATACTAGTTTGACCTAGCTGGACGACCTAGTTCCCTCGGTTTTCGGGTTTCGTTCAAAACTACAAACTTGTAGATCTATGTCTTATGGAACGCAGGGCAAAATTTCATGTCATTCTGAGTTATGTAGACCAAGTTATGGTCGTTTTACTATTGCTGGTCAAATTGCATCAAAATTGGTCACTTTAGGTCACTTTAGGTCATTTTAGGTTCGGCCAGTTTTTGGACCCAAACTTGTGCAAGCTGTTTGACTTGCTTATGGTCATTTATGGGCTTTGGTGTCTTCATAAGACTTGTATATATGGGTCTTAACTATTCATGGTCAAAATTTCAGGTCAATTGGACCTGTTTTGAGTGAGTTATGGCCTAAACACTAACTGCTGCCCAAATGGTCAATTTTCAGGCCTCAATTGCACTTAATCCGGATTTGGTCATTTTTCAAGCTACCTTGCAAGCAGAATTTTGGCAAGCTTCCTTCATGAAAGTTGGCACATTTTGTGCCTAGTTTCACCTCCAATTGGTCTCATACCAATTGGAGCCACACACTTAAAGTTATAGGCCTAAAACACAAACTGCCTTATTGCATTTTTTGTATACACATCAAGGATCACTTTTAACACTTACCAAACTCAACATTCAAACTAATTCTGGTTGTACCAAAACCTAAACATAATTTAAAACATATTATAGGTCATTTTGGCAGCTTACAATTATATTCAATGTGCACCAACAAGTGCAAAATTTGTCCAACTCAATTTACAACAATTCAATCACCAATTCATGCTCATTCACATGTCCAACTTCATACCATCATACATGCACTCAAACTGCCATAACCCCTATCACAAATTAACATCATTATTCCATAAACCAAGCATGAATTCCAGCATCCTTCAAGAGCTAACAAATTGCCACAATGGTACATTTACATTCCATTAATTTCCAAGCTTTAAATTTCATTTCACATTTACATATACTAAGTATACATCACCCAAACAATTTCCTACACAATATAAACACGTAATCAACCCTTTAATCTACCATTTACAAGCAAGAATAAATTGCCCTCAAGGAGTTTCCATGGCTGCCAAAAATAAACATCTCCCTTAGAACATTAAACTCCAAAATTCTTTCCACAATTTAAGTACCCATAACCTCCTTACTAACTTTAATGAAGCACTAACCAAAAACACAAACTTACCACTTTGGAAACTCTTCAAAATCTCTCCAAAACTTGGTCTTCTTGCTGCCAATCTACTGCCCAAGTTGTGTAGACTAACTTTGATGAAGGAACTTAGGAAGAAATTGGCTTACTTCATGCACGCATGGAGCTTGGCCATGGATGGCCATGGAGGAACTTGAGAGAAAAAGAAGAATTCGGCTGGTTCTGGTTTGGGAGGTTGAAGATGGTAGTTTCAGTCCACTAATGCTTAATATGGGTCCCTTAAGAGGTCACTAGTGGAGCACTAACTTGGTTAAATAAGTCATAAATCTTAATTTCCTTAATTTTGCTCATTTGCCACTAATCTTTTACTATTTACATAATGTATCTCAATTTAATTTTTCATGTCATTTCTAAAGTGTTATATCATTTATTTTTAATGGACATTGAGGTCAAAAGGCATTTCGGGGTGTCAAATGACCACAATGCCCCTGTTCGGGTTGTATTCTTGATTTTTCGGTAACACCGGGTTTATTCGTTTTTCGATTTCTCACTTTTCTTTGTACTAATTAATAAATTTTTCTTTGATATTTCTAATGGTATTTGTACTTCAATAGGTGTCTATTTAAGTCCTAGAAATATTTTCTAGGGTTCCCCGCGGTCCAGGGCTAGTCAATGATCCACGTCGTGACTTCCCGGTGCGGTCACCCATCGCTAGGGTTCTCGGCTCGTTTAACTTGGTTACATTTCTTTGCTATTATTTTTCCTTTGTTTTTCTTGTATTTTCTTTTCTTGTATTTCATTATTTTATGTCTCCTCATCCATATCTAAGTGTAGTTCTATGCATCCTAGCTGTCCGGACAACACTGGTCACAAGAACAGTAGAACGCACTACCGAACATAGGGGCGTTACAAAGCAACCATTCAAATGCATCAAATTCACTCATTTCAAACCCTAACTAAGGCTGGCTGAAACTTATGTTTGGTCCCTCAACCATCTTTTCTTTTGATTTTAAAGTTGAAATCTAAGTTAATTCAACTCATAACATGTATTTTAAACTAAAAATTCCAATTTAATTTCTTACCTCAACTTTGGAGTTCCACTTCCTCAATTCTTTCCTTTTCCTCTTTTCTTTTCTTGCCCAAGCTTCTTCTCAAGTGAAGAAAACAAGGTTTTATAAGTTAAATTTGGGAAATTAGGGTTTAGTTGGGTGATTTGGAAGCTTGATATAAGCTTTAGTGGTGAAACAAAAAAAATGGAGGGAGAGAAGTGTGGCTGCCGGCTTGGATAAGGAAGAAGAGAGTGATATTTTCTACTTTTTTTTTGTCATTTATGTCTTTTAATTATCTATTTGACTTAGTCCAATTTGTAGGAAAAGTTAAATTTATTTTTGACATCATGATGATATCATCCAAGTGATGTAAATAACCTTTTTCTTTTCTTTTCATTTCTTTTTTATTTATTTATTTTTCTTTAGTTCTTTAATTTAATTCTCACTTCTGACATTTTTGTTTCTTCAATTTTATTGGACAGTTAGGTCAAGAGCCAGCTCTAGGGGTAAATTGACCAAATTGCCCCTCGCCGGTTCGATCCGGTTTGCAAATAATTCAATGTTTCTTCCGGATCCCTGACTTAATTATTTGACTTGTTTGACAATTCTTTTTTGTGATTTTCTCTTTTCCACAGTGTTTGAAATAGTTCTAAAGACTGCAGCGTCACATTTTACTATTCGAAATTTGAGTTTAAATTGACCTCATAGTCCTTCCCGAGAAGGTCACCCATTGCTGTGACTCTCGCCTCATTTAACTTGTGTTCTGGTTTTCTTATTTATACTTAACTATTTGATAATTACAAATTATTTGTTTTCAGGGCTTATCTAGTTGTCTTAGATGTGGTTCTAATCCCAATAATTATCTGGACCGACATCGGTCACCGGAATAGTGAAATATACCAGGCTATACAAATAGGGGCATTACAATTCTCCCCCCCTTAAAAGAAATTTCGTCTCAAAAATTTTACCTGGCATCAATCTCTGAACAGTTTTGGGTGTTGTCTCCTCATATCCTCCTCTCGTTCACAAGTAGCTTATTGGTCCGAATGATGGTTCCACAGCACTTTCACTAATGGTATCTGCTTGTTCCGTAGTTGCTTCACCTCATAAGCCAGAATCTCTATGGGTTCTTCCTCATATGTGAGGTTTGGATTCACTTCAATTTCTTCCACTGGTAGTACATGAGATGGGTCTGATCTATGCCTCCTCAACATAGACACATGGAAGACATTATGTATCTTCTCCAACTCTGGAGGTAGTGCCAAACGATATGCCAAAGGACCCACTCTCTCCAGAACCTAATATGGCCCAATGAAACGAGGACTCAGTTTTCCCTTCCTGCCAAATCTCATAATTCTCTTCTAAGGGGAAACCTTGAGAAATACTTTCTTACCCACAGCATATTCAATATCTTTTCTATCTAAATCAATATAGGACTTATGACGGTCTGATGCAGTCTTAAGTCGATCTATGATCAATCTGATTTTCACTTCAGTTTGCTAAACAATTTCTGGCCCAATCAACTTTCTTTCGCCTACTTCATCCCAACATGGGAGAGTTCTGCACTTTCTGCCATACAAAGCTTCATATGGAGGCATCCCAATGCTTGATTGGTAGCTATTGTTGTAAGCAAACTTAATCAAAGGCAAGTGTGTGTCCCAACTGTCCTCAAATTCAATTACACAAGCCCGTAGCATGTCCTCCAAGATCTAAATTACCCTCTCAGACTGGCCATTTGTCTGTGGGTGGAATGTCGTACTGAAGTTCAATCTAGTTCCTAGGGCTTTCTGAAGACTACCCCAGAATTTAGAAGTGAACCTAGGATCTCTGTCTGATACGATGGATACTGGCACTCCATGCAGTCTTACTATCTCATCAATGTACAACTTGGCCAATGTTTCTAAACTGTAGTCCATCCGGACTGGCAGAAAATGAGCAGACTAGGTCAGTCTGTCAATAATAACCCATACTAGATCATGACTCTTCTATGTCCTCAGAAGTCTCATCACAAAATCCATCATTATTCTCTCCCATTTCCATTCTGGTACTGATAGTGGATGTAACAAACCAGCTGGTACTTGATGCTCTGCCTTCACTTGCTGATAAGTTAGGCATTTGGAAACACATTCTGCCACATCTCTTTCCATACCCATCCACCAGTAATGCTCCTTCAGCGCTCTATACATTTTTTTGCCATCAGGATGCATAGCAAAAGGAGACTCATGTGATTCCTTCAAAATGATCTGCCTTAAATCAATATCATTAGGAACACACATTTTGCCCTGGTGTGGCAGTAGACCATCATATCTAATTGAAAATTCTGGTTTCTTACCCTGCCGGACTTTTTCTAACAGCTTCTAATACTTCTGATCATTCTGAGCAGCCATTCTGATCTAATCAATCAATACTGGCTGTACATGCCATGCAACTACTCTCTGCCCCTCATCATTAATCTCTAAGCTGGTATGCAATACTCTTAATTCATGCACCATAGACAAAGGAGAAACCCGTAGACTTGCCATAGTCTTGCGAATTAAGGCGTCAATCACAACATTAGCTTTCCCTGGCTGATAGTCTATTAGACAATGATAGTCTATTAGACAATTATAGTCTTTTATCAACTCTAACAATCTCTTCTGTCTCAAATTCAACTCCTTCTGAGTGCCCAAATACTTTAAACTCTTATGATCTGTGTAGATGTAACACTTTTCCCCATACAAATAGTGTCTCTAGATCTTAAGAGCGAACACAATAACTGCAAACTCCAAATCATGTGTCGAATAGTTCCTCTCATGTGGTTTTAGCTAGCGTGATGCATAGGCAATGACATTCTGTTCTTGCATCAGTACACAAGCTAACCCATTGTGAGAAGCGTCATTGTAAATAATATACTCTTTACCCGGGGTAGGTAAAGTAAGGAATGGAGCCTCAGTTAAACATCTTTTCAACTCATCAAAACTCTATTGGCATTTATCCGTCCACTGAAATTTCACATCTTTTCGAAGTAGCTTAGTCAATGGAGATGCCAACATGGAGAACCCTCTCACAAATCGACGGCAGTATCCAGCTAAACCTAGAAAACTGTGAATTTCAGTGATATTTCTGGGTGGCCTCCAATTAAGGACAGCTTCTATCTTACTTGGATCTACCTTGATGCCCTCTACTGATACTACGTGCCCCAAGAAGGATATTTCTTTCAACCAAAATTCACACTTCGACAATTTGGCGTATAGATGTTTCTCCCTCAAAGTCTGCAATACAATCAGCAGATGTCTATCATGCTCTTTTGCATTCCTTGAATAGACCAATATATCATCTATGAATGCCACAACAAATTGGTCGAGGTATGGTCTGAAGATAGTGTTTATAAGATCCATAAAAGCAGCCTTTGTATTAGTTAACCCGAATGGCATGACCAAGAACTCATAATGGCCATAGCGGGTGCTAAAGGTAGTTTTAGGAATACTCTACTCTTGTACTTTTAGCTGATAATAACCTAATCTCAGGTCAATTTTAGAGAACACAACTGCACCCCTCAACTGATCAAACAAGTCATTAGTGCGGGGCAATGGGTATCTGTTTTTTATTGTCACCTTATTCAACTGCCGATAGTCAATACATAAGCGGAGAGTGCCATCTTTCTTCTTGACAAACAACACTTGGGCTCCCCAGGGTGACACACTAGGGTGGATAAAGCCCTTGTCAAGCAGCTCTTGCAATTGCACTTTCAACTCTTATAGCTCTGCTAGTGCCATTCTATATGGTGTTATGGAGATTGGGTCCACACCAGGCATAACATCAATCTCAAACTGTACTTCTCTTTCTGGAGGTAATCCTGGTAATTCATTAGAAAACACATCCAGAAAGTCACATACTGTAGGAATGTCCCTTAGTGTTGGACTCCCCACTTAGGTGTCTATCACATGTGCCAAGTATGCTTCACATCCCTTTTTGATCATTCTTCTGGCTAGTGTAGCCAAAATGATGTTTGATGGCAGTAATTGCCTCTCCCCATGTATTACCACATCACCATACAGAGGGAGATCAAAAGTGACTGTCTTCAGTCTACAGTCAATCATGACGTGATGCCTGGCTAACCAATCCATGCCCAAGATAATATCATAATCTCTGAAGGGCATTTCGATCAAATCTGACAAAAAAACATGTCCTTGGATCACCAAAAGACAGTCTCTATAAATTCTGTTAACCCGAACCTCTTGTCCTAACGGACTAGTTACTAGCACTTCAAAACCCATTTTGACACACGAAACAGCAAGTGAACTGACTATGCTAGCACTAACATATGACTGGTTGAACCCGGATCAAATAACACAAATACTTCTTGATCAGAGATAGAGAATGTACCGGTTACCACATCGAAAGTCTCAGCCTCTTCTCGTTGTCTCATCATATAAACCCTGGCTAAAGCACTCCTTTATGCTGACTGGTTAACAGTACCCTGACTACCAAAAGCATTGCCTCAACCTCTGCCTCTTCCTCTACTAACCAGTTATGAACCTCTGATAGCAGCACTCTGAATAGATCCTTCTGCAGTAGTAGGAGTTGGACGAAATCTAGGGGCACTGGTGCAGTCCTTAGCAAGATGGCCTTTGCCTCTACAATTAAAGCAAGATCATATTGCCCAACAGCATTCTCCCCCATGAATCTTACCACAAGTCTCATAGGGGTGGGCAGGATATGAACCCCTGGTCCACTACTAACTAGATCTAGGGGGTCTCTGGCCAGAGAATCTACCCCTTCCAAACCTTCCACCTTGACCTCCGCTAGGTTCCGTAAATTTCTTCTTTTTTCCAGATGTACCACTAGGACTTTGTTCAACTGATTTTTCACCTTTTTCTTTTTCTGATTTCTCAGTCTTCTCTGATTTTTTTTTTTTTTTACTGGAGTCACTTCTGATTCAATTCTTTCCCACTCAAGTGCCTGAGAGATGAGCTCAAAGAAGTTACTGTGTCTGAATCCCACTACTTGCATCCTCAAACTAGGCTTTAAACTAGTCTCAAATCTCTTGCACCTTTCCTTGCAAGTAGAAAGGAGACTCCCAACATAGTGAGTTAAGCAAGAGAACTCCCTCTCATATTCTGCCACTGTTCTGTTGCCTTGCTTCAAACTCAGAAATTCTTGTAGTTTTTTATCCACATATGCATCTGGGACATATTTCTGTCCGAATTCTCTGATGAAGTCATCCTAGGTCAATATAGGTGGTTCAGCCACGCTATGGGGGATGGTCTTCCACCAGTCATTTGCATCCCCTTGCAGTAGCGATACTGAGTATTCAAATTTCAGTTCATCAGAGCAGTGCAATTTCTTGAATACTCTGTCCATTCTTTCGAGCCATTGCTTTGCCTCTAGTGGGTATACTATACCCTTAAATTCCATGGCCCCATACTTTAATAACTTATCATTGTCTGACTGGAGCTTGGGGTTGCACCACAGTAGTCTAGGGTGGAGCTTGAGCAGGCATACCCCAGCCATTTGTTAGAACATTTCCGCCATCTATTGTGCGAACTGTGCAGAAAACTGCGGCAATTACGGGGCTGGTGCCATTGAACTACTGACATTTTGTAGAGCTGGGGTTTCCCCTTGTGCCTCAGCTTCAACAGATTGCTCAACAGAGTGATCCCTTTCTTCCCTATCAGTCTGGTGTTAGGATATCTCTTGAACAAATAACACAAGGAGATTCCCTCCGTTAGTTCATATTCATGATGTAATACAATGTATGCAACAAATAAGGACATTGAGCAGTTGTACTTAGCAAAGAAAAGACACAATTTCACAAGTTAAAACATACTTCAAAAATTCGCTTTGATACTACTAAAACATGTCGCACCTTACCTCTCTATATGGCATAACATGATCTTGTAGAATACCTAATGAACTACCGAACTTCACCTACTGATAACTCATTAAGTATCCTACAAGGGATTTTAAAATCATTTTCTTACTTTTTAGAAATGGTGAGCACTTTCTAATAGGTATTAAAATATTTAATTAGAGTTTGTAAACTAGTTAAAATTTTTGACCCTTTTTATTTTTTCGCAAATTTTAGAAAATTTTCGGCAGAGTACCATTTGTATTTTGATAAAAAAGTTCTTCAAATACCTAAAAAAACACTTCTGATGATTTATCTCCTCAACTCAACAACTTCAACATCCACGACAACAACTTTCAACATCATTTCTCAAATTCCAAAATTCAAATCAATAATTTCCAATTCAATATCATACAAAATAATACTAAGTAATTTCATTCAAATTAAAACAAAATAATTTCATTCCCAATTTCATTAAAGTTAAAATAATTTACATTCAGCAATCTAGAATTTACATTAGAAAAATCCAAACTAATATTATTGCAAACTTTATACAACTGCTCATAACCAGTTCTACATGTACATACATTTACATACATCAAAATATTTATTACAATCAGGGTATAAAATATACCCGATAGAACTTCAGGGAAGGTGGCTCCACAATCCTCAGCAGCTCACTCTGTTGCTCCTCTAGTCTCTATATCTGCTACAGCAATAACAGCCATCGTTGAGTACTATGACTCAGTAGAGCACAGCATACTAAAATAACCTTAATGCAGAATTTAAATCATACTTATTCAAAAACTGAACTGAATATGAGAAATAAATACAAACATCATTTATAAGCTTTTAATCCAAACAATTTCATTTCGAAAGTCTCAAAACAAATTTCATAAAAACACACAGTTTTATCATGCCATTCGAAACAATAATCATCTCAATAGCCAGAGGCTTATGGGAAGTCACATCACAAGGCTAGCTAGCTCAAATATATGGATATCCATTCAATTTCTTCTTCTACTGGCACACACCTCAACACTTCAGCTAGAGAAGGAATCAAAATTCGAAACTAATTTCCCCCACTAGTCATGCTAGTGAGGCATTCAAATATATGGTCATGACACTGTGGTTTCAAAACTATCTTAAAAATTCATTAAACATTTATTGCCATTTCAAACACATACAAGTAAACTTTTAACAATTTAAGTCAAAAGCATAATAAAAATTTCAATACAATTAAGTCACTATTTAATATCACAATTCATTCAAAACAATTTGCAGAAACTCTATGTTGTGCACAAACCTTACGCGAGTCGCCTCTTGGCCTTGACTCGATGCCTCGGGTTCTTTATTGGTATTCTTTTCAACTGAAACACATAATTTCACAATGTTTCAGTATCACAATTTATCGTAAGTCCAAAAATGAATTAAAATCTACTTATACCTAGCTTTAATATGCTAAACGTGACGTTCTTTAAAATTTGTATTTTTGGGTTACTATTCATGACACTATTCAAGCCAATTTGTTGACTTTCTAATGCTTAATAGGTATGGGAATTCTAATTTTACCCACATACTTCATTTTGGTTACCTAATTTGTTAGTTTTGGTGGTTTTCACAAATCTTAAGTCTTTTAGGCACAAATTTCAAATTTTCAGTTTTGGTGTCCTGTTTTGTACTGTTCCATTGGTTATGTTGCTGTTAGAATTTGGCTAAGATTTCTTCAAAGAAGTTGTTCCTTATTGTCTTAACTTTATTTTCCTTTTTGAATCACTCCATTTGGAGTTTTGTAGCTCAAGTTATAGCCATTTGAACATGGCTGGCCGGATTGGTCTAACCCAGATTTTCTGGGCACCTAATTTGGTTCTGGCAGTTTTGGGTCACTAATTTTGGGTGCTAAATGACTTGGTTAAGGGCATAATTTGGACTTGTATTCTTCATGAAAGTTGTAGGGCTATGTCTCATATTTCTGCTAGTAAAAGTTTAGGTCATTTGGACCTGCCTAGCCCATGTTATGGCCAATTGTTCATTTGGTCATTTTTTTATAGGTCAGTTTGCCTAATCCGGATTTGGCCAATTTGTTCACTAAGTTATGGTCACTTTCTGAGCATGATTCCTGATTGAAAAATGTGCGATTTTGTGTCTAGTTTCATTCCCAATTTGTCTCATACCAATTGGGTTGGTAAATTTTCAGTTTTGGTCCCTGAAAGGGACCTAGGCATGCTGCCTGCAGAATGACCATAACCAGTCCGAATTTAAACTTTATTCCAACACTTCCTACACACCAAAATTGGTCATACATGACCATTTTTCAGCTTAAGAAAGGTCAGCCACATCATTAAACTAATTCTAGCTTTTTTCTCTCCCAAACCCTAGGTGCCAAAACCCTAATTCATAAAATTCAAACCTAATGCATTATAAACACCTATCCATTGTCTACATACATAATTCAACCTAAGCAACCATTCAAATGCATCAAATTCACTCATTTTAAACCCTAACGAAGGCTGGCCAAAATTTATGTTTGGTCCCTCAACCATGTTTTCTTTTGATTTTAAAGTTGAAATCTAAGTTAATTTAACTCATAACATGTATTTTAAACTAAAAATTCCAATTTAAATTCTTACCTCAACTTTGGAGTTCCACTTCCTTAATTCTTTCCTTTTCCTCTTTTCTTTTCTTGCTCAAGCTTCTTCTCAAGTGAATAAAACAAGGTTTTATAAGTTAATTTTGGGAAATTAGGGTTTAGTTGGGTGATTTGGAAGCTCGATAAAGCTTTAATGGTGAAACAAAAAAAAAAAAATTGGAGGGAGAGAAGTGTGGCTGCCGGCTTGGATAAGGAAGAAGAGAGTGATATTTTTTATTTTGTCATTTATATCTTTTAATTACCTATTTGACTTAGTCCAATTTGTAAGAAAAGTTAAATTAATTTTTGACATCATGATGATGTCATCCAAGTGATGTAAATAACCTTTTTCTTTTCTTTTCTTTTCTTCATTTTTTCATTTATTTTTCCTTAGTTCTTTAATTTAATTCTCACTTCTGACATTTTTGTTTCTCCGATTTTATTGGACAGTAAGGTCAGGAGCCAGTTCTAGGGTTAAATTAACCAAATTGCCCCTCGCCGGTTTTATCCGGTTTGTAAATAATTTAATATTTCTTCTGGATCCCTGACCTAATTATTTGACCTTCTTAACAATTCTTTTTTGTAATTTTCTCTTTTCTACTGTGTTCGCAATAGTCCTAAGGACCGCAGCGTCACATTTTACGGTTCAAATTTTGAGTTTAAATCGATCTCGTAATCCTTCCTGAGAAGGTCACCCATCGCTATGACTCTCGGCTCATTTAACTTCTTGTGTTCTATTTTTCTTATTTATACTTAACTGTTTGACAATTACTAATTATTTATTTTCAGGGCTTATCTAGTTGTCTTAGATGTGATTCTAATCCCCTTAATTTTCCAAACCGACACCGGTCACCGGAATAGTAAAATATACCAGGCTATACAAATAGGGGTGTTACACTTTGAGTCCAAGTTAACAATTTATCCATAAAGAATTCTATAAGACTTAAAAAATGGTAAGCAAAATTTTTAGTTGTCCCTAAGACATAGGGTAACAATACTTATGAAGAATGCTAGACCTCAATGTGATTACAAACCGTCCAAATAAATTAGTAAAATCAAAACCGAAAGTGCCTAAAAAGGAAACTAAAATTTAAATTTGACCTAGTTATGGTTAATTGACCATAACTTGAGCTATATTAATCCAAATGGAGTGATTGAAAAATGAAATTAAAAAAGACACAATGAGAAACAATTTAACGGAGAGAAATCTGTTAAATTTACACTATAGCTTGGTCCAATAGACAATAAACATTGGCCATGAAATTTGAAAAATGGCAATAAAATGTAATAAGCTTTAAAATGAAATTGGTAACATATACCAACACTTAGAGACTATAAAATGTGACAAATTGGGAACATTAAAATTAATTCACCTTGTGTGTATTAATGGTCAACATTATAGGTTGACTAATGAAATGAATTGAAGGAAATAATACTAAGAAAATTTAGATATTGGGCTTTATTGTTAGAAACAATTTAACTAAGTACTGAAACACTTTAACTTGTGTGTTCAAGTTGAAAAGGATATTAAAAAGCATAAGGAACATTGAGTCAAGGCCTAGAGGCAATTCAAATCAGGTCTGTGCACAATATTTTTTTATATTCACTGCTTTTACTAGAAAATTTATTTGGAGAAATGAGTTATGAATAGTTTTTTATTGTTCTGGCTTTGGGAATATTATTTGGAAATTATTGTGTTGCCTACTTTGCAAATGAAAATTTTGAGATAAAATGTGATTTGTGGTTTGTATGAAATATTTAAATATTGTGATTTGGAATTGTTTTGATTCACACTTGGCATGGCAATATTAATATGTTCCTCCATTTATGGGGTGACTATGACTATATTCCTCCCTCTTTGACTTACCAATCTGAGGTGAGTATGGATGAGTGCTCATTATCTAGCTAGCCACCTCTCTCATTGATTTCGATTAGTGGGGTGAGTATGCCTTGTCGTGGTGTACAACACGGCATGTTCGAAAAATTTGTGTCATGACCTAAATTGTGTTATTGATTGGCAACACTGTGTTATTCAATTGTTTGATCAAATTAGTGTTATATGAGCTTTGAAAATTGTGACATAAAATTGTAAATTATTTGATTTGTAAATTGTCAATAAAAGTTTTATATACCGTATTTTAAATTGTTATTGTGGACCACTGAGTAAATTTTACTTAGCGATAGCTTTTTCATTACTGTCCCAGGTAGACAGACAGATAAAGCAGCAGAGTAGGCTACTTGTGACTTCGCTTTGGGATTTTGTCAAGTATATTGAGTATACCACTTTCTTGTAAATATTATTGTAATATATGTGAACTGTATTTATATATATTGTATTTGGTCTTAAGCAGTTGTAAAATAAAGTTATAAATTATTTTGGCCTGTCGAAATGTTATATTACAATTCTCTTATTTCAGCTTTTGAAATACTCATTTATTTTGCACTTTATCTTTGGAATTGCTGAAAATGATATTGAATTGAGTTTGAACTGTGTTGAAGACACTGATTTGAGTTGAGCCATATTGGAGTTTGGAATTGAACAAATATATTGGAAATGCTTTTTACAGGTTTTTGAAGAACTGTTTTGCTCCAAATACAGACGGCACTCTGTCGAAACTTTTACGAAAATTATAGATACTTCAGACTTTTTATTTGATTTCACTTTAGTTAGAAAAAAAAAAAAGAAATTTTAACATCTTTCAAAAGTGCTCACCACTATAAAAAGAAATAAGAAAAGTTTTAAAATCCTTTATAGTGTATTTAATGGGTTATCAGTAGTCGAAGTTTGGTAATTCATTCGGTATACTATGGGATCATGTTATGCCTTACGAAGGGGCATGATGTGACATGTTTTAGTGGTATCAGAGAAAGTTTTTAAATTCTGTTTTGACCTGTAATTTGAATATTTTTCCATCATAGTACAACTGCTCAATGTCATGGTTTGATACATATAGTACATTACATCATAATTATGATCTAATGGAGAGAAATCTCCTTGTGTTGGTTTTATAAGAAATAGAAAATCATGTGAAAAGATATGGAAGAGAAGAATAACACAATAGAACAGTCTATGATAGCAGAAGTATAATGTGAGGCCCCAACCCCTCAGAGAGTCGAAAGTCTGACTTTATCCGCCCCACCTGTGCAAATTACTGCACAAATGGCCCAACAAATGGCCATTTTCTTTCAACAAATGGCTGATAATCTATCAGCCCAAGCCCAAGTATAAACCCAACCCCACAAGGGCAACGTAAAATAGTGAAGAGGGAGAAGCTATGAGTTAGAGCTCAAATTATCATTTGGGTAATAAAGACAAGACATAAAAGAACAATTTCTTTTCAGAAAATGGGGCCAAACAGTGGCCACAAACTGTCCAAAGTGATATGCAAAGTTAAAATCTCGAAATTGAGCCTAAAGAAAGGTTATTGAAAAAAATTATTGGCTTATCCCTACTAAGTCACTATATACTAAATCACTTGAAACAGGTATGCGGGACCCACTTTTCCACTGTACATTGACATGGAAATTTCATTATCACTACATGCTAAATTACATGAAATAGTGATATGGGACCCACCTTTTCCATAATGCATGGACATGAAGATTTTGTTAGACAATTAATGCTTAATTGCTCAAAGTAAACCTAAACTTATGTATATTTTATGGATCAATTGGTATACCAATTAAGGATTACAGATAGCAGTACTGCCTACATGGAAAGTCATGGATTGACAATATATGGTTGATATGATTTTAAAAGACAATGAATATCGGTATCGGAGGGCTTGCAGGGACGGCGATACACAACACCTGCAAAGTGCTCTGATAGTACCACCCAAGGGCTTGCAGGGACGGCGATATGTAATGCCTGCAGGTGCTTTGATAGGTACCCTTAATTATCACTAAAGACAGAGAAGGGGCTTGCAGGGACTGCGATACGTAATGCCTACAAGTATTTTGATAGGTTACTTGGGCATAAATATAAGTAATGAGTTTTAAATTTAAATAATTACATGAAGAGACCACTAATATGAATTTAAAAGACAGAGAAGGAAATAAGTGTATAGATAAGATATTAGAAAAACCTAGTCCATGAGGTTATAACGTAGTGACTATGTAATGTTCTTGATATTTGTATTGTAAGCTACAGATTACAGTACCGACATGGGATTATTGTGTAGAGCTACGTGCTTCCTCGTGTTATACCAAGATATGGATGTTTGTAAGTAGTCTTTGATTTGGTACAAAAGAGTACTATTACGGGAAATAAATTTGAAAAATTTTATTAGAAATTGAAAACTTTAAAACTAACATATCGAAAGTTCACTACTAGTCAGTGACTCAGTTACACTAATGTGAGCTACCGATATAACAACAATTACTATAAAATTTCAGATTTTAGTATGACTATAAATTAAAAAGAATATCTTGAGCACGAAGATATCTAGACCTCGATATGGAGTCTTATAGTTATTTTGATATTTTTGTTAGAAAGAAATATTTAGGCATTTGAGACATTTGTGTGAGATAAATGTAGAATACCTAGAGGAAGGTAAGTTAACAGGATTGGAGTAAGTAAAGGAGATGAAAGGACTAACAAGGATTCTAGCATGAGAAATCAAGGAACTAATGAATAAGAGAATTTCATGAGTGGAAACATAAAAGATAAAGGACACAATGATGGGAAAGTGAGTAAAATTATGAGATAACGATATCAGTTATATGAATCTGATAAATTATTGAAATCGATAGATAAAAGAGTTATTGAAGTAAAAATTTGAATAGTTAGTTCAGATGTAATAAAGAAATGTTACGAATATGAGTAATATTATTGACTAGAATGGTCAGATGACCAATGATTAGATAAATAATTCTAACATGACCTCAATGGTCATTCAATAAGGAAACATGAACCGAAATATTAGACAGAACGATAGTAAGAAAAGATTGGTGTTATACAAATAAATTAAATGATATATTAGATTGTTAAAAGTCTTACACAAATTCAAAGAAAAGAAGGCTATACGATCACATAGAAAGGAGAAAATAAACGTATGACTATTGTAAGACGGCTATTGAGTAAAATTTCGTGGATGAAATTTATTTAAAGGGGGGAGAATTGTAACACCCCTATATTCGATAGTGTGTTCTACTGTTCTGGTGACCAGTGTTTGTCCGGACAGCTAGAATGCCTGGAACTACACTTAAAGTTAGTGAGGAGACATGAAATGATGAAATAAATAAAAATGAAATACAAGAAAAATTAAAGCAAAATAAAGGAGAGAAAATGAAACTAAGTTAAAAGAGCCAAGATCTGCATGATGGGTGACCGTGACGGAAATTACTACAGCAGCAATAGTGACCAGGATCATGGAAACCCTTGTAATAAAGTTTCGACACATAATTAAAGACTTATTGAAGTATAATTGACATTAGAATTTTCAAAGAAAATTAAAGAATTACTACAAAGAAAAATAAAAAATTCAAGAAACCGATAAAAATCTGTGTTACCGAAAAATCGGGAATGCAACCCGAAGAGGGGCATTTTGGTCATTTGACACCTAGAGTTGCCTTTTCACCTCAATGTCCATTAAAAATGAATGATAGCATGTCACACCTTACCCCTCTGTAAGGCATAACATGATCCCGTGGAATACCTAATGAACTACCGAACTTCACCTACCGATAACTCATTAAGTACCCTACAAGGGATTTTAAAATAATTTTCTTACTTTTATAAGTGGTGAGCATTTTCTAGTAGGTATTAAAATCATTTATTTGAAGTTTTCAAGCTAGTAAAAATTTTTTGCCCATTTTATTTTTCCGCAAATTTTGTAAAAATTTCGGCAGAGTACCGTCTGTATTTTGAGAAAATAGTTCTTCATATACTTGAAAAAAAGCACTTCTCATAGTTTTTCTCAACAACTTCTTCAAATTCACAATCAATTCCAACAACTCCACAATCAATCTCAACCAACTTCTCAAGTTTCAAAATTCAATAATCCTCATTTCTCAATTTCCAAAAATTTTGTAATCATCAAAATAATATTTATCAATTTCATTCAAATTAAAATAAAATATTTCCATTCATATTTGATTAAAGAAAAACAATCTATATATACATCATACTAAAAATTTACATTAAAAAAAATTCAAACTAAATTTTATTACAAACTTTATACAAGCTGCACAAGACCAATTTTACATGTCTATACAATTACGTACATTATATACATCAAAATAAAAATTTACAGTCGGGGTATAAATTATACCCGATATAACTTCAAGGTAAGTCGCTCCACAATCCTCAGCAGCTCACTCTACCGCTCCTCTAGTCTCTAAATCTGCGATAGCAATAACAGCTATCGCTAAGTACTAGGACTCAGTGATGCACAACATACTAAAATAATCTTTATGCAGAATTTAAATCACTTTTATTCAAAAATTAGACTGAACATGAGGATTAAATATAAAACATGAATTATGAGATTTTAATCCAAACAATTTCATTTCAAAGTATCAAAACACATTTCATAAAACCCACAGTTATATCATGCCATTCGAAACAAATATAATCTCAATAGCCAAAGGCTAAAGAGAAGTCACATGACAAGGCTAGCTAGCTCAAATAAATGGATATCCATTCAATTTCTTCTTCTACTGGCACACACCTCAACACTTCAGCCAGAGAATGAATCAAAATTCAAAACTGATTACCCCCATTAGTCATGCTAGTGAGGTATTCAAATATATGGTTATGACATTGTGGTTTCAAAACTTATCTTAACAATTTGCTAAACATTGCCATTTCAATATACACAAATAACTTTCAACAATTTAAATCAAAAGCATCATAATAATGTCACAATTTAATATTTCAAATTCTTCAACACAATATGCAGAAGATAATTTACAATAATTATATGTTGTGCACAAACCTTAAGCGAATCGCCTCTTGCCCTTGACTCGATTCCTTGGGTTATTTTCCGGTGTTCTTTTTCACTGAAACACACAGTTTCACAGTGTTTCAGTATCATAACTCATCATTAGTCCAAAAATAAATTTACATTCACTTATACCTAGCTCTAATGTGCTAAACTCGACATTCTTTAAAATTTGTGTTTCGGGGTTACTATTCAATACACTATTCAAGTCAATTTATTGACTTTCTAAGGCTTAATAGGTATGGGAATTCCAACTTCACCCACATACCACATTTTGTTCACCAAATTTGTTGACTTTGGTTGTTTACTCAAATTCTAAGTCTTCTAGGCAAATTTGCAATTTTTCAGTTTTGGTGTCTTAAGTTTCACTGTTCCATTAATCATTTTTCTGTTAGAATTTGGCAAAACTTTCTTCATAGAAAATGTTTCCTATTGTCTTAAGTTTATTCTTCTTTTTGAATCACTCCAATTGGAGTTTTGTAGCTCAAGTTATAGCCATTTGAACCATGGCTGCCGGATTCGACTTAACCCAGATTTCTGGGCAAATTTTGGTTCTAGCAGTTTTAGGTCACCAAATTTGGGCGGCCAAATGACTTCGTTAATGGCATAATTTGGGTTTGTGTTCATCATGAAAGTTTTAGGTCTATATCTCATCTGTCCACTGGTAAAATTTCAGATCATTTAGACCTGCCTAGCTCAAGTTATGGCCAAATGAACAAACACTATTCATTTGGTAAGTTTGTACAGGGCAAACTGAGAATTTTCAGATTTGGTCAATTTATTCACTAGGTTTTGGTCACTTTTTGGGCATGCTTCCTAGATGAAAATTGTGTCATTTGGTGTCTATTTTCATTCCCAATTGGTCTCATACCAATTGGACTTGTAAATTTTTAGTTTTGGTCCCTCAAAGGGACCTTGGTCCTGTTGCCAACAGCTTGACCATATTGAATCCGAATTTAACCTCAACTCCAACACTTCCAACACATTTCATTTGGTCACAAATGACCATTTCTCACCTCAAACTAGGTCAAAGAAGTCATTTATCAATTTCTCACATTTTTGTCTCTAAACCCTAAGTGTCCAAAACCCTAACTCACTAAATTGTTGCATTTAACCAAATCTAAGCATCTCAATCTCACTACCACATTCATACAAGCTTGCCTAACATATTATTTTCAATCAAAACACAAGCATATGCATAGTAACCGTAGCTAGCTGAATTTTTAGTTTGGTCCTCCACAAATGTTTTTATTTCATTTCTTTAGTTTCTAAGTTCATTTAAGTAACTAAACATACATTCAAAATAGAAAATTGAAAGTTAGAATACCAACCTTAGGTGAAGCCTTTGATCTTCACTTTTTGTTCCAATTTCTCACTTGTTCTTTCCTCTATTCTTCCTTTCTATGGTAATTTAGAAGTTTTCTGTAACACGGTCATTGTATACTTCACACCCCTTTTTGATCACCCTTCTGGCTAGTACAGCCGAAATGATGTTTGATGGTAGTAACTACCTCTCCCATGTATTACCACATCACCGAACAGAGGGAGACCAAAGTGATTGCCTTCAGTCTACAGTCAATCATAGCGTGATGCCTGGCTAACCAATCCATGCCCAAGATAATATCATAATATCTGAAGGGCATTTCAATCAAATATGATAGAAAAACATGTCTTTGGATCACCAAAGGACAGTCTCTATAAATTCTGTTGACTCAGACCTCTTATCCTAACGGACTAGTTACTAGCACTTCAAAACCCATTTGGACACATGAAAGAACAAGTGAACTGACTATGCTAGCACTAATATATGAATGAGTTGAACTCGGATCAAATAACACAAATACTTCTTGATCAGAGATAGAAAATATACCAGCTACCACATCAGAAGTCTCAGCCTCTTCTTGCTGTCTCATTGTGTAAACTCTAGCTGACGCACTTCCTTGTGCTGACTGACCAACAGTGCCCTGACTGCCAGAAGTAGTGCCTCTACCTCTGCCTCTTCCTCTGCCAACTGATTATGAACCTCTAGAAGCAGGACTCTGAATAGATACTTCTGCAGTCGTAGGAGCTGGACCATATTTAGGAGCACTAGTGCAGTCTTTAGCAAGATGGCCCTTGCCTCCACAGTTAAAGTAGGCTCCAGTGGCCCAATAGCATTCCCCCCCATGAATCTTGCCACAAGTCTCACAGGGGCAGGCAGGATATGAACCCCTGCTTGACTGCTAACCAGACCTAGGGGGTCTCTGTCCAAAGAATTGGCCTCTTCCAAATCTTCCACCTCGACCTCTACTACGTCCACCAAATTTCTTTCTCTTCCCAGAAGTACCACCAGAACTTTGTTCAACTGATTTTTCCCCTTTGTCTTTCTCTGATTTTTCAACTTTTTTTGATTTTTCTTTTGTTGGGATCACTTCTGATTCAATCCTTTCTCGCTCAAGTGCTTGAGAGATGAGCTCTGAGAAGTTGCTGTGCCTGAATCCCACTACTTGTATTCTTAAACTGGGCTTCAAACCAGTCTCAAATCTCTTGCACCGTTCCTTGCTGGTAGAAAGGAGACTCCCAGCATAGTGGCTTAAGCGGGAGAACTCCCTCTCATACTTTGCCACTGATCTACTCCCTTGCTTCAGACTCAGAAATTCTTGCAACTTTTGATCCACATATGCGTCTGGGATGTATTTTTGTCTGAATTCTCTGATGAAGTCATCCTAGGTCAGTACTGGTGATTCAGCTAAGCTGTGGGGGATGGTCTTCCACCAATCATACGCATCCTCTTGCAGTAGAGACACAGAGTATTCAAACTTCAATTCATCTTGGCAGTGCAGCTTTTTAAATACTCTATCCATCCTTTCAAGCCATTGCTATGCCTCTAAAGGGTTCACTGTACCCTTAAATTCTGTAGCCCCATACTTCAATAACTTATCATACTGTCTGGCTGGAGGCAATGGTTGTACCACAAGTGTTTGGGGTGGGGCTTGAACAGGCATACCCCCAGCCATTTGTTCAAACATCGCAGCCATCTGTTGTGCAAACTGTGTAGGAAACTGCAGCATTTATGGGGCTGGTGCTACTGATCCACTGACATTCTGTAGAGTTAGGGCTTCCCCTTGTGCCTCAGCTTCAACAGATTACTCGACTAAGTGATCCCCTTCTTCCATTTCAGTTTGAAATTAGGGTATCTCCTGAACAAGTAACACATGGAGATTTCCCTCCGTTAGTTCATATTTATGATGTAATGCACTGTATTTAACAAATATGGACATTGAGCAGTTGTACTTAACAAGGAAAGACACAAATTCTCAAGTTAAAACATACTTCAAAAATTTGCTTTGATACCACTAAAACATGTCACACCTTAACCCTCTGTAAAGCATAATATGATCCCATAGAATACCTAATGAACTACCGAACTTCAACTACCGACAACTCATTAAGTACCCTACAAGGGATTTTAAAACAATTTTCTTACTTTTATAAGTGGTGAGCATTTTCTAATAGGTATTAAAATCATTTATTTGAAGTTTTCAAGCTAGCAAAAAAATTTTGGCCCATTTTGTTTTTCCGCAAATTTTTTAAAAATTTCGGTAGAGTGCCATCTGTATTTTGAGAAAACAGTTCTTCAAATACTTGAAAAATAGCACTTCCAATAGTTTTTCTCAACAACTTCTTGAAATTCACAATCAATTCCAACAACTCCACAATCAATCTCAACCAATTTCCCAAGTTTCAAAATTCAATAATCCTCATTTCTCAATTTCCAAAAATTCAGTAATCATCAAAATAATATCTATTAATTTCATTCAAATTAAAATAAAATATTTCCATTCATATTTCATTAAAGGCAAACAATCTATATATACATCATACTAAAAATTTACATTAAAAAAAATTCAAACTAAATTTTATTACAAACTTTGTACAAGCTGCTCAAGACCAATTTTACATGTCTATACAATTACGTACATTACATACATCAAAATAAAAATTTACAATCAGGCTATAACTTATACCCGATATAACTTCAAGGTAAGTCGCTCCACAATCCTCAGCAGCTCACTCTGCTGCTCCTTTAGTATCTAAATCTGTGACAACAATAACAGCCATCGCTGAGCACTAGGACTCAGTGGCGTACAACATACTAAAATAATCTTTATGTAAAATTTAAATCACATCTATTCAAAAATTAGACTGAACATGAGGATTAAATATAAAACATGAATTATGAGATTTTAATCCAAACAGTTTCATTTCGAAGTATAAAACACATTTCATAAAACCCACAATTATATCATGCCATTCGAAACAAATATAATCTCAATAGCTAGAGGCTAAGGAGAAGTCACATCACAAGGCTGGCTAGCTCAAATATATGGACATCCATTCAATTTCTTCTTCTACTGGCACACACCTCAACACTTCAGCCAGAGAAGGAATCAAAATTCGAAACTGATTACCCCCACTACTCATGCTAGTGAGGTGTTCAAATATATGGTCATGACACTGTGGTTTCAAAACTTATCTTAATAATTTGCTAAACATTACCATTTCAATATACACAAATAACTTTCAACAATTTAAATCAAAAGCATCATAATAATGTCACAATTTAATATTTCAAATTCTTCAAAACAATATGCAGAAGATAATTTATAATAATTATACGTTGTGCACAAACCTTAAGCGAGTCACCTCTTGGCCTTGACTCGATTCCTCGAGTTCTTTCCCGGTGTTCTTTTTCACTGAAACACACAGTTTCATAGTGTTTCAGTATCATAACTCATCATTAGTCCAAAAATAAATTTACATTCACTTATATCTAGCTCTAATGTGCTAAACTCGATATTCTTTAAATTTTGTGTTTTGGGGTTACTATTCACTATACTATTCAAGTCAATTTGTTGACTTTCTAAGGCTTAATAGGTATGGGAATTCTAACTTCACCCACATACCACATTTTGGTCACTAAATTTGTTGATTTTGGTTGTTTACTCAAATTCTAAGTCTTTTAGGCAAATTTGCAATTTTTTAGTTTTGGTGTCTTAAGTTGCACTGTTCTATTGGTCATTTTTCTGTTAGAATTTGGTAAAACTTTCTTCATAGAAAATGTTTCCTATTGTCTTAAGTTTATTGTCCTTTTTGAATCACTCCAATTGGAGTTTTGTAGCTCAAGTTATAGCCATTTGAACCATGGCTGCTGGATTGGACTTAACCCAGATTTCTATGCAAATTTTGGTTCTGGCAGTTTTAGGTCACCAATTTTGGGTGGCCAAATGACTTGGTTAATGGCATAATTTGGGTTTGTGTTATTCATGAAATTTTTAGGTCTATATCTCTTGTGTCTACTGGTAAAATTTCAGGTCATTTAGACCTGCCTTGCTCAAGTTATGGCCAATTGAACGAACACTGTTCATTTGATCAGTTTGTACAGGGCAGACTGAGAGTTTCCGGATTTGGTTAATTTATTCACTAGGTTTTGGTCACTTTTTGGGCATGCTTCCTAAATGAAAATTGTGTCATTTGGTGTCTATTTTCATTCCCAATTGGTCTCATACCAATTGGACTTGTAAATTTTCAGTTTTGGTCCCTCAAAAAGACCTTGGTCCTGCTACCAGCAGCTTGACCACATTGAATCCGAATTTAACCTCAACTCCAATACTTCCAACATACTTCATTTGGTCACAAATGACCATTTCTCACCTCAAACTAGGTCAAAGACATCATTTATCAATTTATCACATTTTTGTCTCTAAACCCTAAGTATCCAAAACCCTAAATCACTAAATTGTTGTATTTAACCAAATCTAAGCATCTCAATCTCACTACCACATTCATACAAGCTTGCCTAACATATTAATTTCAATCAAAACACAAGCATATGCATAGTAACCGTAGCTGACTGAATTTTCAGTTTGGTCCTCCACAAATGTTTTTATTTCATTTCTTTAGTTTCTATGTTCATTTAAGTAACTAAACATGCATTCAAAATAGAAAATTGAAAGTTAGAATACCAGCCTTAGGTGAAGCCTTTGATCTTCACTTTTTGTTCTAATTTCTCACTTTTTCTTTCCTCTATTCTTCCTTTCTATGGTAATTTAGAAGTTTTCTAGGGTTCAAGGTTAAAATTTATGGGAAATATTCAAGTTATTCAAGCTATCATAACTCATCAATGGTGGACAATCATGGAGTTTAGGGAGAGAAGGAGTTTCGGCCGGCTTGGAAGGGAAGAAGGGAAATGAATTTTATTTCTTTATTTTGTATATTTATCCTCTAATTGAGTTAGTCAAATTATCAAGCAAATAAAATTTATTTATGACCTCATGTATGATGTCACCATGATGATGTCATTACCTTTTTAACTTTTCTTTTTCTTTTTTTTTTTTCTATTTATTTTTCTATTAGTTCTTTAATTTAATTCCTGACTCTGAAATTTTCTTCTCTCCGATTTTATTTGACAGTTAGGTCAGGAGTTAGCTCTCGGGGTCAATTGACCAAATTGCCCCTCGCCTGTTCAACCCGGTTTGTAAATAATTCAATATTTCTTCTATCTCCCTGACCTAATTATTTGACTGATTTAACAATTCTTTTTCGTGATTTTCTCTTTTCCACTTTGTTTTTAATGGTTGTAAGGACCGTAGCATCACATTTTACAGTTCGAAATTTGAGTTTAAATCAACTTCGCAGTCCTTCCCGAGAAGGTCACCCATCGCTGTGACTCTCGGCTCGTTTAACTTCTTATGTTCTGTTTTTCTTATTTATACTTAATTAATTGACAATTACTAATTATTTGTGCTTATGGATTATCTAGTTGTCTTAAGTGTGGTTCTAATCCCTTTAATTGTCCGAACCGACTCCGGTCACCGGAACTGTGAAATATACTAGGCTATACAAATAGGGGTGTTACAATTCTCCCCCCCTTAAAATAAATTTTGTCTCAAAATTTTACCTGATATCAATCTCTGAACAGCTGTGGGTGTTGTCTCCTCATGTCCTCCTCTCGTTCTCAAGTAGCCTCCTGGCCCGAATGATGGTTCCACAATAGTTTTACCAACGGTATCTGCTTGTTTCGTAGCTACTTCACCTCATAAGCCAGAATCTCTATGGGTTCTTCCTCGTATGTGAGGTCTGGATTCACTTCAATTTCCTCTACTGGTAGTACATGAGATGGCTCTGATCGATACCTCCTTAATATAGACACATTGAAGACATTATGTATCTTCTCCAACTCTGGAGGTAGTGCCAAACGATATGCCAAAGGACCCACTCTTTCCAGAACCTCATATGGCCCAATGAAACGATGACTCAGTTTTCTCTTTCTATCGAATCTCATAATTCTCTTCTAAGGGGAAACCTTGAGGAATACTTTCTCACCCACTGCATACTCAATATCCCTTCTCTTCAGATTAATGTAGGACTTCTGATAGTCTGATGCAGTCTTAAGTCGATCTCTGATCACCGTGATCTTCTCCTCAGTTTGCTGAACAATTTCGGGTCCAATCATCTTTCTTTCACCCACGTCATCCTAACACAACGAGGTTCTACATTTTCTGCCATACAAAGCTTCATATGGTGGCATCCCAATGCTTGATTGGTAACTGTTGTTGTAAGCAAACTCAATCAAAGGCAAGTGTGTGTCCCAACTGCCTTCAAATTCAATCACATAAGCCCGTAGCATGTCCTCCAAGATCTGAATTACCCTCTTAGACTGGCCATCTGTTTGTGGGTGGAATGCAGTACTGAAGTTCAATCTAGTTCCTAGGGCACTCTGAAGACTACCCCAGAATCTAAAAGTGAACCTAGGATCTCTATCTGATACGATGGATACTAGCACTCCATGCAGTCTCACAATCTCATCAATGTACAACCTGGCCAATCTTTCTAAACTGTAGTCCATTCGAACTGGCAGAAAATGAGCAGACTTGGTCAATCTGTCAACAATGACCCATAGTGCATCATGACTCTTCTGTGTCCTCGGAAGTCCCATCACAAAATCCATTGTTATTCTCTCCTATTTCCATTCTAGTACTGGTAATGGACGTAACAACCCAGCGGGTACTTAATGCTCTGTCTTCACTTGCTGACAAGTTAGGCATTT
The DNA here is from genome assembly GCF_030052815.1 of Hevea brasiliensis. Lineage (NCBI taxonomy): Eukaryota > Viridiplantae > Streptophyta > Magnoliopsida > Malpighiales > Euphorbiaceae > Hevea > Hevea brasiliensis. The sequence goes on from NC_079501.1 coordinate 44,608,157, forward strand.
GGAAACCAACTCTACCATATCTCTTTTCATACCCATCCACCAGTAATGCTCCTTTAGCCCTCTATATATTTTTATGCCATCGGGGTGCATGTCACACCCTACTCCCCTATAAGATGTAACATGATCCCATAGTACACCTAATGAATTACCGTACTTCGCCTACCGATAACCCATTAGATATACTACAAGGGATTTTAAAACAATTTTTGTGAAATTTAAATCATTGATTAAAATCTGGTGTTATAAAACTTTTTTCAAAATTTCGGCAAGGTGCCAGCTATATTTTGAGAAAACAGTTCTTCAATCTTGCAAAAGAAAATGCTCCTAATATGTTTTCTCAAATACAACTCCAATAACTTCATTTCAATTCATAATCCCATTCTCAATAAACAATCAATTCATTTTCCAACTAATCTCATCATAAAGAAACATTTCATTGATTATAAGACTCAAAATTTATATTACAAAACTATTAAAGTAAATGAAATCTCAAATTTACATTTAAAATAATTTACATTTAATTACATACCAAAATGTTTTACAAGAGTTTTTATACAACTGCTCAAATAATTTACATACATATTATTATATACATACATCAAAACCTGTGTACATGGGTATACTTGGAGCGGATCTGAATGTCTATTCAAAGAAGCTTACTCAATTGCTCTATACTCTTTTTACCTGCGACAGCATGCAAAGCTATCGCTGAGTGGTGAACTCAGTGGTGCACAATTATAATTTAAAACATAGTACAATATACATTTACAAAATTTATAGCAAATAATTTGAAAATCTGAATACTCATCAAATTCCAAAACTCAAAATATTCATTGCCAATATTGTAAATCATTTGGATAAAATGACTTTGATCACGAAGTTCAATATATCAAATCATAACTAACCATTTAAGGTAATTCCAACAAAATCAATTATACATAAATCATAATTGAAATCACAATTCTTTATTATTCAAAAACATTTTGTATCTCAAAAACTGTATCTAAAAAACCATTCCATATCTCAAAAGCCATTATTTATCTGAAAAACAATTCTTTATCTCAAAAACAATTCTTTATCTCACTAATTATGCAAGACTAATCCGAAAGGGCCATCTTCGGGGTGATTCTAACTCCCTATGGTCGGGGAGGTCGAATCATCGTGCACAGTACACATCACAATAATGAATCTTCCGCAAGGGCCATAACATAAAACTTAGATCTAACCTCTAATAAGAGGAGAATCTAAGCCTGTGCATGTACCATGGTAATCAAAACACAACTAACTCCATTGTCTTTTTAACAAATGAGAGAGATGGATAATAACCTAGTCAAGCATCTATAGTGAGATATAAAATAATATCACAATCCTTTTAGTGAGCATAAATCACAATACAATTCGATTCAAAGTCAATTCCAATATCCAATAATTTTTATGCTCATCACAATTCAAATAATAAATTTGCATTTTTCCATGCAAATTGCCCATCACAATTCAAAACATGTTCTATCACAATTTTCCAAAACATAATTTATTCAATTCACAACAATGCTTAATACTTGTGGAAATACCATTTTACAAAGCTAAATTCATATATACTATAACAATTTTCAATAATCATTAAATTAAATCCAATGCTTGTTAAACATAATACATAAGAAAAATATGTTATTTAATCATATGAAATATTCATAACAAAATCAGTTAAAAACTAGTTGTGCACAAACCTCTGATAACTATCTCTTGGCTCTGACTCAGTGTTTCCTTCCCCTTCCCTGAGTCTTTGCTAACTGAAACACACAATTTGAAGTGTTTCAGTACTCATTTAAATTGTCTCTAACGATAATGCTTAATAATTAACTTATTGAATTCTATTATTTCCTTAGTCAACCTGAGATGTTGACCCTCAATGCATTCTAAGTGAATTAGGTTTTAATATTACCAATATGTCACATTTGTAGCCTTTTAGTATTGGTACAAGTTACCAAATTTATTTCCATGTATATTGCATTTTATTGCAATTTGTCGGATTCCGATATACTAATTTAACCTAGCCAGACGACCTAGTTCCCTCAGTTTTCAGGTTTCGGTCAAAACTACAAACTTGTAGATCTATGTCTTATTGCACACGGGGAAAATTTTCAGGTCATTCTGAGTTATGTAGACCAAGTTATGGTCATTTTACTATTTCTGATCAGAATGTACCAAAATTAGTCACTTTAGGTCATTTTAGGTCACTTTTGGTTCGGCCAGTTTTGGACCCGAACTTGTGAAAGCTATTTGGCTTGCTTACGGTCATTTCTGGGTGTTGGTGTCTTCATAAGAGTTGTAGATATATGTCTTAACTATTCAGGGTAAAAATTTCAGGTCAATTGGACCTATTTTGAGTGAGTTATGGCCAAAACATCAACTACTGCCCAAATGGTCAATTTTCAGGCCTTAAATGCACTAATCCGGATTTGGTCATTTTTCAAGTTACCTTCCAAGCAGAATTTTGGTAAGCTTCCTTCATGAAAGTTAGCACTTTTTGTGCCTAGTTTCACCTCCAATTAGTCTCATACCAATTGGAGCCACACACTTAAGGTTCTAGGCCAAAATACACACTGCCCTATTGCAACACTCATCATCACATACCAAATACACTTTTAACACTTACCAAGTTACACATTCATGCCATTTCTGTTTTGTACCATAACCTAAACACATTTTATAACACATTTTTGGTCATCTTGGCAGCTTATAACCACACTCAATATGCACCTTATAGTACAGAATTTACCAAGTCCAAATTACACATAATTTAACTACATAATATAACTCATTCACATGTCCAAACTCAAACTCTTATACACATACACATGCTGCCATAACAAGTACCATAATTCAACATTAATATTCTATAAACCAAACCATGAAACAACATTTTGGGTTCACACTTCAAGTTGCCGAATTGTAGTATTCATCAATTAGCTTTCCAAGCTTCCAAAGTCAAGTGTACATTCACATATACATCTAATATACATCACTCAATTTATTCCTACACACATAAACACTTAATCAACACTTTAATCTACCATTTACATACAAGAATAAACTGCCCTTAAGAAGTTTCCATGGCTGCCAAAAATATACATCTCCCTTCAAACATCAAACTCCAAAACTCTTCCCACAATTCAAGTACCCATAACATCCACACAAACTTTAATGAAGCAAGCATCAAAAATACCTACTTACCACTTTGGAAACTCTTCAAAACTTCACCAAAACTTGATCTTCTTGCTGCCTATCTACTGCCCAAGGTGTATGGACAACTTTTAGTGAAGGGAGCTAGTGAAATGGAGGTGGGATACTTGGTTGCATGGAGCTTGTAAACCATGCGGCCATGGAGGTTTTCTTAAGAAAGTTTTCGGCTAGAATTTTGAGTGGTTGAAGAAGGTGAATTCTGCTGTCCAAAATGAAGGTTAATGGTCCACTTTAGGTGTTAGTGGACCACTAAGTGTGAATATAATGTTAATTTAATCTTAAGGTTTCATTTTCCCACATTTAACTCCCAATTTTTGCTATTTACATTAGGTACCACCAATTTAATTTTTCATGACATTGTCCAAGTGTAATATCATTTATTTTTAATGGAAATTTAGGTCAAAAGATAACTCGGGGTGTCAAATGACCACAATACCCCTGTTCGAGTTGCATTCCCAATTTTTTGGTAACACCGAGTTTTGTTTGTTTTTCGATTTCTCACTTTTTCTTTGTACTAATTAATTAATTTTTCTTTGATATTTCTAATGGTATTTATACTTTAATAGATATTTATTTAAGTCCTAAAAATATTTTCCAGGGTTTCCCGCGGTCCAAGGCTAGTCAACGGTCCACACCGCAACTTCCCAGTGCGGTCACTCATCGCTAGGGTTCTCGGCTCGTTTAACTTAGTTACATTTCATTGCTATTATTTTTCCTTTGTTCTTCTTGTTTTTTCTTTTCTTGTATTTCATTATTTTATGTCTCCTCATCAATATTTAAATGTAGTTCTAGGCATCCTAGCTGCCTGGATAACACTAGTCACCGGAACAGTAGAATGCACTACCGAACATAAGGGTGTTACAATTCTCGCCCCCTTAAAATAAATTTTGTCTCAAAATTTTACCTGGCATTAGTCTCTGAATAGCTGTGGGTGCTGTTTCCTCATATCCTCTTCACGTTCCCAAGTAGCTTCCTTGCCTGAATGATGGTTCCACAGCACTTTAACCAGGTGTATCTGTTTGTTCCTCAGCTGCTTCACCTCATAAGCCAGAATTTCTATGGGTTCTTCCTCATATGAGAGGTCTAGATTTACCTCAATCTCTTCAACTGATAGTATATGAGATGGGTCAGATCTGTACCTCCTTAACATGGACACATAGAAGACACTGTGTATCCTTCTAGCTCTGGAGGTAATGCCAACCGATATGCCAAAGGACCCACTCTTTCCAAAACCTCATATGGTCCGATGAAACAAGGACTCAGTTTCCCCTTTCTGCCAAATCTCATAATCCTCTTCCAAGGAGAAACTTTGACGAATACTTTATCACCCACTGCATATCCAATGTCTCTTCTCTTCGGATCAACATAGGACTTCTGATGGTCTGATGCAGCCTTGAGTCTATCTTTGATCAATATGATCTTTTCCTCTGTCTGCGGAACAATTTCTGGCCCAATCATCTTTCTTTCACCTACTTCATCCCAACATAGGGGAGTTCTGCACTTTCTGCCATACAAAGCTTCATATGGAGGCATTCCAATGCTTGATTGGTAGTTATTGTTATAAGCAAACTCAATCAAAGGCAAGTGTGTATCCCAACTACCTTAAAACTCAATCACACAAGCCCGTAGCATATCCTCCAATATCTGAATTACCCTTTCAAACTGGCCATCTATCTGTGGGTGGCATTCTGTGCTGAAGTTCAATCTAGTTCCTAGGGCTCTCTGAAGACTACCCCAAAATCTAGAAGTGAACTTAGAATCTCTGTCAGATACAATCGATACTGGCACTCCATGCAGTTTTAAAATTTCATATATGTACAATCTGGCCAATCTCTCTAGGCTATAGTCCATCCGGACTGGCAAAAAGTGAGCAGACTTGGTTAGTCTATCAACTATAACCCATACTGCATCATGACTATTCTGTGTCTTCGGAAGTCTCATCACAAAATCCATAGTTATCCGTTCCCTTATAATATTTCATAGGGTGTCATTTGTATGCTAGCTTGATACTTATTATTGTATACAAATTATGTTAGTGGGATGTATCTATCCCATCTCCCCTCGGATTCAAGGACACAAGTTCTCAGTTTTTTTTCGAGGGTTTATTACATTTTACAGGTTATTATTATCATTTCATTTCATTATTTACACAAACTCAATGAGTTTCAGAATTTACCTGAATTACTTGTTTCGACTGTCCATCCATCTAAGGATGATAAGTCGTACTGATATCTCTAAGCTTATAGCAATTACTATGGTACAGGTAGTTCACATTAATGTAACCAAGTCACTGACTCTAGCTACCTCACAAGTGTATTCGTTTGATACGCTAGTTCTGAAGTTTTAAATTTCTTACTAGAATTTTCACATTTATTTCCCGTAATAGTACTCTATTCGAGCGCAACTGTATCCATTTATAGATTACTTACAATTATTCTTAATTTATTGTACCACGAGGAAGCACGTAGCTCTACACAATAATCCGTGTCGGTACTGTAATCTACAGCTTACAATACAAACATCGAGGACATTACATAGTCACTACGTTATAACCTCATGGACTAGGTTTTCTAACATCTTATCTGTACACTTATTTCCTTCTCTGTCTTTTAAAGTCATATCATTGGTCTCTTCATGTAATTACTTAAATTTAAAACTCATTACTTATATTTATGCTCAAGTAACCTATCAAAGCACTTGTAGGCGTTACGTATCGCCGCCCCCGCAAGCCTCTTCTCTGTCTTTGGTGTCAGTTAAGGGTACCCCTCAAAGCACCTACAGGGGTTACGTATCGCCGTCCTTGCAAGCCATTGGGTGGTACCTATCAGAGCACTTTGTAGGCGTTACATATCGCCATCCCTGCAAGCCCCCTGATACCGATATTCATTGTCTTTTAAAATTATATCAACCATATGTTATCAATCCATGACTTTCCATGTAAGTCATACTGCTATCTGTAATCCCTAATTGTTATACCAATCGATCCATACAATATACCTATTTCAAGTAATTTAGTTTATAATGACTTAGTAGGGATAAGCCAAGAATGTTTTTCAAGAACCTTTCTTTAGGTTCAATTTCGAGATTTTAACTTTGCATATCACTTTGGACAGTTTGTGGCCACTGTTTGGCCCCATTTCCTAAAAGGAAATTGTTCTTTTATGTCTTGCTTTTATTTTCCAGATGACTATTCGAGCTCTGACCCATCGGTTTCTCCCTCTTCTCTATTTCTCACTACCCTTGTGGGGGTTGAGTTTGTCCTTGAGCTTGAGCTGACAGAGTATCAGCCATTTATTGAAAGAAAGTGGCCATTTGCTTGGCCATTTGTGTAGTAATTTGTACCGGTAAAACTGGTACAGTCAGGCCTTTGACACTTTGTGGAGTTGGGGCCTCACCTTGTACTTTCGCCGTCATTGACTGTTCTATTGTCTCATTATTCTCTTCCATATCTTTTCACAGGATTTTCTATTCCTGTACAACCATCACAAGGAGATTCCTCTCCATTAGTTCGTATTTATGATGTAAATGTACTATATATATCAAACATTTGAGCAGATGTAGTTATCGACAAAAATATTTCAAATTCACAGTTCGAAATTTACTTTAAAACCATTGCTCTGATACCACAAAATATGTCACACCCTACTCCCCTGTAAGATATAACATGATCCCGTAGTACACCTAATGAATTACCATACTTCGCCTACTGATAACCCATTAGATATACTACAAGGGATTTTAAAACAATTTTCATGAAATTTAAATCATCGATTAAAATCTGGTGTTATAATTTTTTTTTTTTTAAATTTCGGAAAGGTGCCGGCTGTATTTTGAGAAAACAGTTCTTCAAACCTGCAAAAGAAAATGCTCCCAATATGTTTTCTCAAATATAACTCCAATAGCTTCATTTCAATTCACAATCCAATTCTCAATAAACAATCAATTCATTTTCCAACTAATCTTATCATAAAGAAACATTTCATTGATTACAAGACTTAAAATTTATATTACAAAACTATTCAAGTAAATGACATCTCAAATTTACATTTACAATAATTTACATTTAATTACATACCAAATTGTTTTACAAGAGTTTTTATACAACTGCTCAAATAATTTACATACATATTATTACATACATACATCGAAACCCATGTACATGGGTATACCTGGAGCTGATCTGAATGTTTTTTCAAAGAAGCTTACTCAATTGCTCTATACTCATTTCACCTGCGACAGCATAGAAAGCTATTGCTGAGTGGTGAACTCAGTGGTTCACAACTATAATTAGTACAATATACATTGACAAAATTTACAGCAAATAATTTGGAAATCTGAATACTCATCAAATTCCAAAACTCAAAATATTCATTGCCAATAATGTAAATCATTTGTATAAAATGTCTTTGATCACGAAGTTCAATTTATCAAATCATAACTAACCATTTAAGGTAATTCCAACAAAATCAATTATACATAATTCATAATTGAAATCACAATTCTTTATTATTCAAAAACATTATGTATCTCAAAAATTATATCTCAAAAACTATTATGTATCTCAAAAGCTATTCTTTATCTCAAAAACAAATGGCTGATAGTCTATCAGACAAAGGAGTAACCCGTAGACTTGCCATAGTCTTGCGACTTAAGGCGTCAGCCACAACATTAGCTTTCCCTGGCTGATAGTCTATCAGACAATCATAGTCTTTTATTAACTTTAACCATCTCCTCTATCTCAAATTCAACTCTTTCTGGGTGCCCAAATACTTCAAACTCTTATGATATGTGTAGATGTAACATTTCTCCCCACACAAATAGTGCCTCCAGATCTTAAGAGCAAACACAATAGCTGCAAGCTTCAAATCATGTGTCGAATAATTCCTCTCATGCGGTTTCAGCTGGCGTGATGCATAGGCAATGACATTTCGATCTTGCATCAATACACAGCCTAACCCATTGTGAGAAGCATCACTATAAACTGTATATTCTTTACCCGGGATAGGTAAAGTCAGGACTGGAGCTTCAGTCAAACATTTCTTCAATTCATCAAAACTCTGTTAGCATTTATCCATCCACTGAAATTTCACATCTTTTCTAAGTAGTTTGGTCAATGGAGATGCCAACATGGAGAATCCCTTCACAAATCAACGGTAGTATCCAGTTAAACCTAGAAAACTGTGAATCTCTGTGATATTTCTGGGTGGCCTCCAATTAAGGACAGCTTCAATATTACTTGGATCTACCTTGATGCCCCAAGAAAGATATTTCCTTCAGCCAAAATTCACACTTTGACAATTTGGCTTATAGCTGTTTCTCCCTCAAAGTCTGCAGTACAATCCACAGATGTCTATCATTATCTTCTGCATTCCTCGAATAGACCAATATATCATCAATGAATACCACAACAAACTGATCGAGGTCTGAAGATAGTGTTCATCATATCCATAATACCAGCCGGAGCATTAGTTAACCTGAATGGCATGACTAAAAACTCATAATGGCCATAGTGGGTTCTGAAGGTAGTTTTAGGAATGCTCTGCTCTTGTACTTTCAGCTAATAATAACCTGATCTCAAGTCAATTTTGGAGAACACAGCTGCACCCCTCAACTGATCAAACAAGTCATCAATGCGGGGCAATGGATATCTATTCTTTATTGTCACCTTGTTCAACTGCCAATAATCAATACATAAGCGGAGAGTGCCATCCTTCTTCTTAACAAACAACATTGGCGCTCCCCAAGGTGACACATTAGGGCAGATAAAGCCCTTGTCAAGCAATTCTTGCAACTGCACTTTCAGCTCTTTCAATTCTACAGGTGCCATTCTATATGGCGTTATGGAGATTGGGTCCACACCAGGCATAACATCAATCTCAAAATACACCTCTCTTTCTGAAGGTAATCCTGGTAACTCATCAGGAAACACATCCGAAAAGTCACATACAGTAGGGATGTCCCTTAGTGCTGGACTCCCCACTTGGGTGTCTATCACATGTGCCAAGTATACTTCACACCCCTTTCTGATCATCCTTCTGGCTAGTACAGCCAAAATGATGTTTGATGGCAGTAACTGCCTCTCCCCATGTATTACCACATCACCGAATAGAGGGAGACCAAAGTGATTGACTTCAGTCTACAGTCAATCATAGCGTGATGCCTAGCTAACTAATCCATGCCCAAGATAATATTATAATCTCTGAAGGGCATTTCAATCAAATCTGACAGAAAAACATGTCCTTGGATCACCAAAGGACAATCTCTATAAATTCTGTTGACTCAGACCTCTTGTCCTAACGGACTAGTTACTAGCACTTCAAAACCCATTTGGACACATGAAACAGCAAGTGAACTGACTATGCTAGCACTAATATATGAATGGGTTGAACCCGGATCAAACAACACAAATACTTCTTGATCAGAGATAGAAAATATACCAGCTACCACATCAGAAGTCTCAGCCTCTTCTCACTGTCTCATTGTGTAAACTCTAGCTGACACACTTCCTTTTGCTGACTGACCAACAGTGCCCTGACTGCCAGAAGCAGTGCCTCTACCTCTGCCAACTGATTGTGAACCTCTGGAAGTAGGACTCTGAATAGATACTTCTGTAGTCGTAGGAGCTGGACCATATTTAGGAGCACTAGTGCAGTCTTTAGCAAGATGGCCCTTGCCTCCACAGTTAAAGCAGGCTCCAGTGGCCCAATAGCATTCCCCCCCATGAATCTTGCCACAAGTCTCACAGGGGCGGGCAGGATATGAACCCCTGCTCGACTGCTGACCAGACCTAGGGGGTCTCTGTCCAAAGAATCGGCCCCTTCCAAATCTTCCATCTCGACCTCTGCTACGTCCACCAAATTTCTTTCTCTTCCCATAAGTACCACCAGAACTTTGTTCAACTGATTTTTCCCCTTTGTCTTTCTCTGATTTTTCAAATTTTTTTGATTTTTTTTTGGTTGGGATCACTTCTGATTCAATCCCTTCTCGCTCAAGTGCTTGAGAGATGAGCTCTGAGAAGTTGCTGTGCCTGAATCCCACTACTTGTATTCTTAAAATGGGCTTCAAACCAGTCTCAAATCTCTTGCACCGTTCCTTGCTAGTAGAAAGGAGACTCCCAACATAGTGGCTTAAGCGGGAGAACTCCCTCTCATATTCTACCACTGATCTGCTCCCTTGCTTCAGACTCAGAAATTCTTGCAACTTTTGATCCACATATGCATCTAGGATGTATTTTTGTCTGAATTCTCTGATGAAGTCATCCTAGGTCAGTACTGGTGGTTCAGCTAAGCTGTGGGGGTTGGTCTTCCACCAATCATACGCATCCCCTTGCAGTAGAGACACAGAGTATTCAAACTTCAATTCATCTTGGCAGTGCAGCTTTTTAAATACTCTATCCATCCTTTCAAGCCATTGCTCTGCCTCTAAAGGGTCCACTTTACCCTTAAATTCTGTAGCCCCATACTTCAATAACTTATCATACTGTCTGGCTGGAGGCAATGGTTGTACCACAAGTGTTTGGGGTGGGGCTTGAACAGGCATACCCCCAGCCATTTATTGAAACATCGCAGCCATCTGCTGTGCAAACTGTGTAGGAAATTGCGGTATTTATGGGGCTGGTGCTACTGATCCACTGACATTCTGTAGAGCTGGGGCTTCCCCTTGTGCCTCAGCTTCAACAGATTGCTCGACTAAGTGATCCCCTACTTCCATTTCAGTTTGAAATTTGGGTATCTCCTGAACAAGTAACACATGGAGATTTCCCTCCGTTAGTTCATATTTATGATGTAATGCACTGTATGTAACAAATATGGACATTGAGCAGTTGTACTTAACAAGGAAAGACACAAATTCTCAAGTTAAAACATACTTCAAAAATTTACTCTGATACTACTAAAACATGTCACACCTTACCCCTCTATAAGGCATAACATGATCCCATAGAATACCTAATGAACTACCGAACTTCAACTACCGATAACTCATTAAGTACCCTACAAGGGATTTTAAAACAATTTTCTTACTTTTATAAGTGGTGAGCATTTTCTAATAGGTATTAAAATCATTTATTTGAAGTTTTCAAGCTAGTAAAAATTTTTGGCCCATTTTGTTTTTCCACAAATTTTATAAAAATTTCGGCAGAGTGCCATCTGTATTTTGAGAAAACAGTTCTTCAAATACCTGAAAAAAAGCACTTCCAATAGTTTTTCTCAACAACTTCTTCAAATTCACAATCAATTCCAACAACTCCACAATCAATCTCAACCAATTTCTCAAGTTTCAAAATTCAATAATCCTTATTTCTCAATTTCCAAAAATTCAGTAATCATCAAAATAATATCTATTAATTTCATTCAAATTAAAATAAAATATTTCCATTCATATTTCATTAAAGACAAACAATCTATATATACATCATACTAAAAATTTACATTAAAAAAATTCAAACTAAATTTTATTACAAACTTTGTACAAGCTGCTCAAGACCAATCTTACATGTCTATACAATTACGTACATTACATACATCAACATAAAAATTTACAGTCAGGCTATAACTTATACCCGATATAACTTCAAGGTAAGTCGCTCCACAATCCTCAGCAGCTCACTCTGCTGCTCCTTTAGTATCTAAATCTGTGACAACAATAACAGCCATCGCTGAGCACTAGGACTCAGTGATGCACAAAATACTAAAATAATCTTTATGTAGAATTTAAATCACATTTTTTCAAAAATTAGACTGAACATGAGGATTATATATAAAACATGAATTATGAGATTTTAATCCAAACAATTTCATTTCGAAGTATCAAAACACATTTCATAAAATCCACAGTTATATCATGCCATTCGAAAGTTATAAAACCCACACATTTCATAAAACCCACAGTTATAATCTCAATAGCCAAAGGCTAAGGAGAAGTCACATCACAAGGCTGGCTAGCTCAAATATATGGAAATCCATTCAATTTCTTCTTCTACTGGCACACACCTCAACCCTTCAGCCAGAGAAGGAATCAAAATTCGAAACTGATTACCCCCACTACTCATGTTAGTGAGGTGTTCAAATATATGGTCATGACACTGTGGTTTCAAAACTTATCTTAATAATTTGCTAAACATTACCATTTCAATATACACAAATAACTTTCAACAATTTAAATCAAAAGCATCATAATAATGTCACAATTTAATATTTCAAATTCTTCAAAACAATATGCAGAAGATAATTTATAATAATTATACGTTGTGCACAAACCTTAAGCGAGTCACCTCTTGGCCTTGACTCGATTCCTCGGGTTCTTTCCCGGTGTTCTTTTTCACTGAAACACACAGTTTCATAGTGTTTCAGTATCTTAACTCATCATTAGTCCAAAAATAAATTTACATTCACTTATATCTAGCTCTAATGTGCTAAACTCGATATTCTTTAAATTTTGTGTTTCAGGGTTGCTATTCACTATACTATTCAAGTCAATTTGTTGACTTTCTAAGGCTTAATAGGTATGGGAATTCCAACTTCACCCACATACCACATTTTGGTTACTAAATTTGTTGATTTTGGTTGTTTACTCAAATTCTATGTCTTTTAGGAAAATTTGCAAATTTTCAGTTTTGGTGTCTTAAGTTGCACTATTCTATTGGTTATTTTTCTGTTAGAATTTGGCAAAAATTTCTTCATAGAAAATGTTCACTATTCTCTTAAGTTTATTCTCCTTTTTGAATCACTCCAATTGGAGTTTTGTAGCTCAATTTATAGCCATTTGAACCATGGCTGCCGGATTCGACTTAACCCAGATTTCTGGGCAAATTTTGGTTCTGGTAGTTTTCGGTCACCAATATTTGGTGGCCAAATGACTTGGTTAATGGCATAATTTGGGTTTGTGTTCTTCAAGAAATTTTTAGGTCTATATCTCATTTGTCTACTGGTAAAATTTCAAGTCATTTAGACCTGCCTAGCTCAAGTTATGGCCAATTGAACAAACACTGTTTATTTGATCAGTTTGTATAGGGCAGACTGAGAATTTCCGGATTTGGTTAATTTATTCACTAGGTTTTGGTCACTTTTTGGGCATGCTTCCTAAATGAAAATTGTGTCATTTGGTGTCTATTTTCATTCCCAATTGGTCTCATACCAATTGGACTTGTAAATTTTCAGTTTTGGTCCCTCAAAGGGACCTTGGTCCTGCTGCCAGCAGCTTGACCACATTGAATTCGAATTTAACCTCAACTCCAATACTTCTAACACACTTCATTTGGTCACAAATGACCATTTCTCACCTCAAACTAGGTCAAAGACATCATTTATCAATTTATCACATTTTTGTCTCTAAACCCTAAGTATCCAAAACCCTAAATCACTAAATTGTTGCATTTAACCAAATCTAAGCATCTCAATCTCACTACCACATTCATACAAGCTTGCCTAACATATTAATTTCAATCAAAACACAAGCATATGCATAGTAACCGTAGCTGACTGAATTTTTAGTTTGGTCCTCCACAAATGTTTTTATTTCATTTCTTTAGTTTCTAAGTTCATTTAAGTAACTAAACATGCATTCAAAATAGAAAATTGAAAGTTAGAATACCAACCTTAGGTGAAGCCTTTGATCTTCACTTTTTGTTCCAATTTCTCACTTTTTCTTTCCTCTATTCTTCCTTTCTATGGTAATTTAGAAGTTTTCTGTAACACGCTCATTGTATCCATTCCGTACATTCTACTGTTCCGATGACCAGTGTCGGTTCGGACAGTTAGAACGTGTGGAAAAATATTTAAACTAAAGTGAGGAATTATAATTAACTCAAATATTAATAAGAAAAATTTAGAAAAAATTTTAGAAATAAAATACAACCAAGTTAAATGAGCTGGTGCCCTAGCAATGGATAACCTAGTGAGAAGTTGCGGTTCTCGCAACTAGGAGCCCTAGACCCAGGGGAAAATTTATAAATTAATTTTTCGGACTCCAGAGAAGGGTCATTGAGGTTCTTATGGCATTAGAATGCCAATAAAATGCTTAGAAAATTTTTTCCATTAGTACAGACAATTTTGGCTCGTTAAGCCAAATGGAGGGCATTTTGATCATTTCGTCTTCAGAGATGATTTTTGGCCAACTTGTCCAGTTAAGTAAATAATTTATATGACATAAAATGTGAATAAATATTGTTAAAAATTTAATTGAAAATGAGTAGAAAAGAAAATAAAATAAAATATAAATCATGGCATCATTATTGTGTCATTAAAAGTCCTCCACCAATCATATTGCAACTCACACCTTATAAACTAATTAAAAAGGGATAAAATGAGTTAAAATGAAAAACAACAATCAGCTGCCCATCTTCTTCAACCAGCTGAAACTCTCTCCCTCTCTATTCTCCATGGATGCTTTTACTTCTCTCTAAAAGTTCCTTGTAAACACACCATAAAATCACTTGTTGATTTCACAAAAATTGCTCCTTGCAACTAGAACAAGCCTAAGGCAGCAAAATAAGAGGAGAGAAAGATTTTTCTTGAAGCTTGGGTTGACACACACAAAGGTTAGTGCTTTAACTTATATTTATTTCTGTGTTTTATGAAAGAAATTAGTAAATCCTACAACTAGGTGCCATAGGAAATTATAGATGAGTGAAAATCTGGAATCTGTATAGTATATGCGTGAACAATAAATTTTAAAAATTCATAACTGGAGTTAGAGATTTTAGATCAGGGTGATTTTTACGTCAAAAGAAACCTTAAGGAATGTTCTAAAACTTTGTAGTTTTATGGCAAACCTGATTCTATTGTTAGGTTATGGTTTGAGGACAAAACATTTTATTGCTCAGATGTGGACTCTGCTCTGCTGATTTCCTGCAACAGGACAGCCACCTTCAATAAATCATAACTGGAGCCACAAAACTCGAAATGATGTGATTCTTGAGTCCTTGAAATGCTTATTGAATGCTCTAAAACCTTGTAGTTATGTCCAAGAGCTAATTGTGGTAGCTGCTGGTTGATATTTTTGCATTTCCTTACTACTATCCTGCACGTACTGGATTCTGGACAGGTTGCAAACCTTTTTAATTAGTTCTGCAATTTCTGATCTGATTTTGATGTGATTCCAATTGAAGATTGAGTTAAACATATGAAGGTTGATTTCTGGAAAATATGGTCTTGAAATCTTATTTCTATAAATTATGGTGATTATTTTGGCACCCCATTTCTGCATGCTGATTGTGCACTTAGTGCACTATTCATTCTAGTAACATGTATATTGCATGAGCTAGAAATTTTAGAGGAAAAATGATTAAGCATGCTTTGATTTAATGAAGTTACATGTAGAAATTAATAAGGTGGAGGCCCATTTCAGGTCCAGAAATGAGTGACATGAGGAAATTGAGTCAATAGGCTGCCCTTGGAGACCTGCAGGATTGGTCATGAGTCAAGCAAGTTTGGGCAGCAATAACTTGAATTGTAGAGGTTCAATTGGTGCAAGGCCAATTAAACATGAAACTAAACACATAATGGCACAACTTTGGTGAAGAAACTATACCCAGAAAATCAAACTAAGTTGACCAAAATTTTGCCCTAATTCACGTGACCTGCGGTCTGCCTGGGCAAAATGACTAAATGAATAGTGTTTGGTCATTTGGCCATAACTCAGTGTAGAAAGGTCCAATGGACCTGAACTTTTACCAGCAAAAGCTGAGATATAGATCAACAACTTTCATGAAGAAACCTAACCCAAATTATGATCAGCACATATTCAAAAAGTGAGTTGCAATCACTGTTCCAAGTACTGTAGATTTGGTCAGTCCAGAAATCTGGACAAAATTTTAACCCGGCCAGTTGTAGTTTTTGGGCCATAACTAGAGCTACAAAACTCCAAATGGAGTGATTCAAAAAAGGAAATGCAACTAGACAAAATAAGGAACAACTTTCATGTTGATCATTTTGCCAAATTCCTACTACAAAAATGACTAATGGAACAGTAAAAACAAAGCATGAAAACTGAAAATTCTGTCCAATTAACATTAAGTTTAGAAATGGCATTGGCAATCAATACCAACAAATTTAAAATGCAAAATGTGGTATGTTGATAATATTTAAACCAATGTACCTATTTCCTATGCAAAAGTCAACATTTTTGTTGACTAATGAATGAAATAGTAACACTAAAACTTAAATTTCAAAAATTGTGAAACTTAAAAGTGTAAAATGCCCTAGTATACCTAGCAAGATTGGTTTGGATAGGTTGGCATGCCAATAGGGTTCTGTTAGCAGTACTGCATATGACTTCATGCCATTCTGTGCTTCATGGCTTTCTATGCCATTCTGTGACATAATAGCCTTTGGCTATGTTATTTGAGTTGTTACACTCGGGTTTTATCCCTGATAATTATTACAGCTTATTAGCTGTTCTGTTGCACACTGGGAGACACAATGTGACCGATGGTGTGATGGTCCGAGGTACTTAGTACCCAGTGCCAGTTTACCCGTTTATCCAGTCCAGTCGACTAGTGTGGGTTACTCGGGCAATGTTAATAAATCTTACCAAATTTAAATCGAATAATACTGCAAATAATATCAGAAATTAAGTCTACCAAAAAATGTAAACATACATTCTGCCTGCTTATCTTTATTTTATTTTATTTTATATTGTCACCACTAAATAGAATTGCTTAGCGCGTCGCTTTTGCCACGCGCAGGTACTGGAGACCTAGCTGGGGAGCCCAGCAGACATCAGACCGGGTGAACTTTTAGATTTGCATCCGGAGTCCAGAGTCACCTCACATCTGCAGTGCATATGGTAGGACATTAGGACTTTGGGGTAGCATTTTATATTTTGTATTTTGTATTAGTTGGATTGTAACTATAAACTCTTGAAAATATTTGATGCTGTAAATATAAGAAATTTCATGTTATTGAAATTTTCTGTATAATGTATGTTGATAAATGAAATGTTGAGAAATATTTATGAATGAGCTTCAAGTGATGAAGTGAAAAGAAAAAAATTCTGAAAATAATGTTGTGATTTGAGATTGAGATTTTGAGATTGATTTGAAATGTGTATAATGGAGTTTGGATTTGGAAATTATATTGGAAGTGTTTTTAATAAACAGGTTCAGAAGAACTGTTTTTCCAATTTACAGCCGGCACTCTGCCAGATTTTCTATAAAATTTCGTAAAAATTCAAATTTATCAAAAATTGTAAATAAATGAATTAAAAAGGGATAAATTGTAATTGAAACATGAATTGGTGCTCCAGCACACTGAGTGGCATATCTTGCTCGGCTACACTGTAGATGGGTAAGGGTTGTCACATTTTCTAGAGTTCAAGGTTAAAATTTATGGGAAAGATTCAAGTTACTCAAGCTATCATAACTCATCAATGGTGGACAATCATGGATTTTAGGGAGAGAAGGAGTTTCGGCCGGCTTGGAAGGGAAGAAAGGAAATGAATTTTATTTCTTTATTTTGTATATTTATCCTCTAATTGACTTAGTCAAATTATCAAGCAAATAAAATTTATTTATGACCTCATGTATGGTGTCACCATGATGATGTCATTACCTTTTTAACTTTTCTTTTTCTTTTTTTTTTCTATCTATTTTTCTATTAATTCTTTAATTTAATTCCAGAATCTGAAAATTCCTTTTCTCCTATTTTATTTGACAATTAGGTCAAGAGTCAGCTCTCGGGGTCAATTGACCAAATTGCCCCTCGCCGGTTCAACCCGGTTTGTAAATAATTCAATATTTCTTCTGGCTCCCTGACCTAATTATTTGACTGACTTCACAATTCTTTTTCATGATTTTCTCTTTTCCACTGTGTTTTTAATGGTCTTAAGGACCGCAGCGTCACATTTTATGGTTCGAAATTTGAGTTTAAATTGACTTCGCAGTCCTTCCCGAGAAGGTCACCCATCGCTGTGACTCTCGGCTTGTTTAACTTCTAATGTTCTGTTTTTCTTATTTATACTTAACTAATTGATAATTACTAATTATTTGTGTTTATGGCTTATCTAGTTGTCTTAAGTGTGGATCTAATCCCTTTAATTGTCCGGATCGACTCCGGTCATCGAAACAGTGAAATATATCAGGCTATGCAAATAGGGGTGTTACATAGCACACTTTGAAAATTTAAAATTGTGGTACATAAAATAAATGATGAAAGAAATGGGATATAAATTGAATAATTAAAAGTTTAACATATAATATTGATTAATCAAACTTAATTGGAGCACTAAGGAATATTTAAACATATTAAGGAACCTATATAAGGCTTAGTGGACAGCCATCTACACTAAGTTCTTTTTCCTCTTCTTCATTTTGTCATCAACCGAACCAAAGCTCCCAAGAATTCTCCCATGGCCGCTCCACCTTCAACCATCATCTACTCATGATCAAGCTTGGAGCTTCACAAATTCCTTTACTAAAGTTGGACTACACATCTTGGGCAACACATTGGGAGTAAAAAGGGAAGGATTTGAAGAAGTTTTAGCAAACTCCAAAAAGAGGTAAGTGCCATTTTCCATTCCTTGCTTCATTAAAGTTTGTATGGAGGTTAAGCAGTGTTAAATGGTGAAGAAATTTGAAGGATTTGAGGAGTTAATAATGTGTACTATTTTTGACAGCCATGGATATTGAAGAAGTTTGAGTTGTTGTTACATGAAATTGATGGGTAATGAAGTTAATTAGGCCAATTACATGTATTAGTAATTTAATTTCATGTGTATGCTTAAATTGAGTAAGGTTGTGAAATGTATACGGAAGATTAAAGCAAATGTATAATTGGGCAGTTTTGATGTATGTAAGAGAGCTTTAATTTCATGTATATTAATGTTGATTATGAGTTAATGGAATGTACATTAGTGGTTTTGATCAATGGATTAGGGTTTGAAGGTTTGTATAAGAGTTGGATATTGATTTTATTGAATTGAGTGTAATAGATATTTACTTAAATAGAATAGCTGTTGGATGTTTAATTGAATTGAGTATTGTTGGACATTTCATTTCATTAAACTGAGTTGTTGCTGGACAAATTAACAAATTGAGTTATTGTTGGTCATTTGACCAAATTGAATTATAAATGGTAAACATTAGAAGTGCCAATCTTCAATGCAGATTTAGGTTATTTGAGGGCAGTATACATTTTAAGCCATAAGTGGAAAATTGTGACCCCAATTAGTATGAGGGAAATTGGAGGCAAAATTAGACATGTAATGAACCAACTTTCATGCAGAAGTATTGTCCAAATTCTGCCTAGAAAATGACCAAATCCAGAATTGCCTAACATATGAACCCAGATTTTGACCATATGAACAGTAGTAAGTATTTTGGCCATAACTCACTCAAAACAGGTTTAAATAACCTAAAATTTATACCATTGGAAAGCTTAGACATAAGGCTACAACTTTGGTGAAGATCACCAAGCCCAGAAATGCCAATTACCAAGTCAAAATGATCACCAAAGTTTGGTTACAAAAACTAGCTGAATTGACTTTAACCTAAAAATGACTTAAACATTGCAATACAAGTGCAACTTGACCAAAAATAGTAAAATGACCATAACTTGGTCCATAGAACTCCAAATGACATGAAATCAGTCCCAAAATTTCAATAAGACATAGATCTACAATATTGGTAGTTTGACCAAAACCCAGAAATCAATGGAACTAGGTCAATTAAGTTGATTAAGTTGACACACTAAATCTACAATTGGTACAATTGACCATTAAGTCCAGAAAATTCAAATAGGCATATCTCCCACCAAAAATCTCCCAACGTAATGAGCCATACCAATCTGGAAAGCTAAAAAAGAGACCTCAAATATTTTTTGGGACAACTTTCTCAAATTATAAATGTATATGGTCAGAACTTAAGGTCAAGCCATTCACTTAATTGAGGACCATGCCAATATAGGACCTTTGAGTCTAAGTTAACAATTTATCTATAAAGAATTCTATAAGACTTGAAAAATTGTAAGCAAAATTTCTAGTTGTCCCTAAGACATAGGGCAACAATACTTATGGAAAATGCTAAACCTCAATGTGATTATAAACTGTCCAAATAAATTAGTAAATTCAGAACCAAAAGTGCCTAAAAAGGAAACTAAAATTTAGATTTGACCTAGTTATGGTTAATTGACCATAACTTGAGCTATACAACTCCAAATGTAGTGATTCAAAAAGGAAATTAAAGAAGACACAATGAAAAACAATTTCATGAAGAGAAATCTGTTAAATTTACACTGTAGCTTGGTCCAATAGATAGTAAACATCGGCTATGAAATCTAAAAACTGGCAATAAAATGCAATAAGCTTTAAAATGAAATTGGTAACATATTCCAACACTTACATACTATAAAATGCGACAAATTAGGAACATTAAAATTAATTCACCTAGTGTGTATTAATGGTGAACATTATAGGTTAACTAATGAAATGAATTGAAGGGAATAGTACCAAGAAAATTTAGATATTGGGTTTTATTGTTAGAAACAATTTAACTGAGCACTGAAACAATTTAAATTGTGTGTTTCAGTTGAAAAGGATATTGAAAGGCATAAGGAACATTGAGTCAAGGCCTAGAGGCGACTCAAATCAGGTCTGTGCATAATATTGTTTTTATATTCACTGCTTTTACTAGAAAATTTATTTGGAGAAATGAGTTATGAATAGTTTTTTATTGTTTTAGCTTTGGAAATATTATTTCTAAATTATTGTGTTGCCTACTTTGCAAATAGAAATTTTGAGATAAAATGTGATTTGTGGTTTGTATGAAATATTTAAATATTGTGATTTGGAATTGTTTTGATTCACACTTGGCATGGCAATATTACTATGTTCCTCTTCCATTTATGGGGTGAGTATGACTATATTCCTCCCTCTTTGACTTACCAATCTGAGGTGAGTATGGATGAGTACTCATTATCTAGCTAGTCACCTCCCTCATTGATTTCGATTAGTGGGGTGAGTATGACTTATCGTGGTGTACAACACGGCATGTTTGGAAAATTTGTGTCATGACCTAAGTTGTGTTATTGATTGACAACATTGTGTTATTCAATTGTTTGATCAAATTTGTGTTATATGAGCTTTGAAAATTGTGACATGAAATTGTAAATTATTTGAATTGTAAATTATCAATAAAAGTTTTATATACCACATTTTAAATTGTTATTGCACACCACTGAGTAAATTTTACTCAGTGATAGCTTTTTCATTACTGTCGCAGGTAGACAGACAGATAAAGCAGCAGAGTAGACTGCTTGTAACTTCGCTTTGGGATTTTATCGGGTATATTGAGTATACCACTTCCTTATAAATATTATCGTAATGTATGTGAATTGTATGCATATATTGTACTTGGTCTTGAGCAGTTGTAAAATAAAGTTATAAATTATTTTGGCCTGTCAAAATGTTGTATTACAATTCTCTTATTTCAGCTTTTGAAATACTCATTTATTTTGCACTTTATCTTTGGAATTGCTGAAAATGATATTGAATTGAGTTTGAACTGTGTTGAAGACACTAATTTGAGTTGAGCCATATTATAGTTTGGAATTGAACAAATATATTGGAAGTGCTTTTTACAAGTTTTTTAAAAACTATTTTGCTCTAAATGCAGACGGCAGTCTGCCGAAATTTTTACAGAAAATATAAATACTTCAGACTTGTTATTTGATTTCACTTCAGTTAGAAAAAAAAAATTTAACATCTTTCAAAAGTGCTCGCCACTATAAAAAGAAATAAGAAAAGGTTTAAAATCCCTTGTAGTCTATTTAATGGGTTATCAGTAGACGAAATTTGGTAAGTCATTAGGTATACTACGGGATCATGTTATGCCTTACAGAGGGGTAAGGTGTGACAAGTATTGGTTAGAAAGGACTGAAAGAGTCTTACAGCAGCTCCATTGCACGCCAGAACAGAGTTTGGAGTGTGCAGTTTCATTGCTATAAGAATCTGCATATCGGTGGTGGGATGTTGTAACCAAGGTAGTGCTACCAGTCGACGTAACTTGGGAATTCTTTCCGATAGAGTTCAGAAAGAAATATATTAGTTGTGTTCATGAAGAGGAACAGAAGAGGAGTGGTAATCAAAAAAAGAGGAAATTTGGATAGTCTAGTAATAAGAGGCTGAGAGAACAGTTAAGTCAGACATCTGATCAAAGTAGGAGACCTAGACCTAGGCCTATACCCAGAAGAGGTCAACCAGAGACACTAGTAGTGAGTGCACTAGGACTAACAAGAAAATGTGGCCATTGTAACAAGTGGCATAAAGGTGAATGTAGGGGATTGATTGGAGCCTGTTATAGATGTGGGGCCATGGACCATCGTCTGAAAGATTGTCCTAAGAGGAATTTACTACGGACCCAAACAGAGGTCGTGGAAGGACTAGGTACAATAGTAACACCACTTGCAAATGTCACCCAAGCCGGATAGGAGCAAGATGCCACAAATGTGAATTTGAGGTAAAGTATCCTTCCTTTATGATATGCCTAAGTGTATAATAATAGATTCGAAAAGACTAAATAATACCATATATATAAAAGTAGTAGACAAAGGGAGCAATAGAAAGATAAAGGAGTTATCTCAGATACTTACACCCAGTAAATTTCGAGGACGAAATTTTTGTTAGAGGGGAAGAATTGTAACACCCTCACTTTAGCTAGTCCGTACATTCGACTGTTCCGGTGACCAATGTCTATCTGGACAGCTAGAATGTCTAGAACTATATGTAAACAAGAGTAAGGAGTCATAAATAACCCAAATAATGATAAGGAAAAATTTAGAAAAATTTAAGAAATAAAAGACAATGAAGTTAAATGAGCTGGAACCCTAACAATGGGTGACCCTAATGAGAGTTGCTGTCTTCACAGCTAGTAGCCCTAAACTCGAGGAAAATTCCGTGAAATAATTTTTGGGACTCCAAAGAAGAGTCATTGAGGTTTTGATGGTATTAGAATGCCAAGAAAATGCTTCTAGAATTTTATCAATCGATACAGATGATTTTGGCTCAATAAGCACAACGAAGGGCATTTTTGTCATTTTGTCTTCAGAGATGATTTTTGGCCAACTTGTTCAATTAACTAAATAAATTATATGACATAAAATATGAATAAATATTGCTAAAACTTAAATTGAAAATGAGTAGAAAAGAAAAGAAAAGAAACAAAAAGGAAATGAAACAAAATGCAAATTATGACATCACCATGATGCAATTAAAAGCCCTCCACCCAATCACAACTTGATAAATAAATTAAAAGGGATAAAAATAACATAAAAATGAGATAAAAACAAACCATTTCCAGCAACCTTCTTCTTCCTAGTCCTGCACCAAAGAGAAAGAGAGAGAGAGAGAGAGAGAGAGAGAGAGAGAGAGAGAGAGAGAGAGAGAGAGAGAGAGAGAGAAACCCACCATTGTTATGCTCACAAGCTTAAAACCCTAGCTAATTCCACCATAAAACCACTTACCCCCTTCACAAAAATTAATCCTTATCACTAGAGTAAGCTTGAAGCAGCAATTTAAAACAAGAAATTTAGGAGAATTTGAAGTTGTTATATGCTTGGAAGAGTGATCAACATAAAGTTAGTGCTTACTCTCCCTTCCTTCCTAAAATAAACCATGAGTTGAGGTCATGAGGAGTTGATATTGCATGAAAAAAAATTAAGAAAACCATGGGTATTAGAAAGATTAAAAATTTGGCAGCCTTGATGACCATAAGAGTTTGATGAATTTTTGAATATAAACTTACTTAATGATGATGATTGATGACTAAAAGTGTATTAGAAGTTGTATGGGAGGACTTTATATGAATTAAGATATGTTGAATTAGGGTTTTGATCATAAATTTAGGATTTTGTGGTATGCTTGAAATTGATCTTATTGAGGTGATTTGTTGACCATCAGAAGTGCCTTGAATGCCAATTGAAGTTTGGGAGTTGGGAGAAATTGAATTTAAAGTGTTGATTTTCATGCAGAGAATTCTGGACCTATGAGTCTAGTGTGTTTAAATGAATATAAATAGAGCTAGATAGCTCTAATTGGTGTAAGGCCAATTGGAGATGAAATTTAAGACCTTAAGCCACATTTTTTGTGAAGAAACTATGCCCAGAAAACCAACCTGAGTTGCCCTAAAAATTGACTTGATCCAGGTAACACACATACTGCCCTGGAAAAGTGACTAAATGAATAGTGTTTGTTCATTTGGCCATAACTCAGTGTAGAAATATCCAAATGACCTGAATTTTATATCAATGGAAAGATTAGACAATTTAGAACAACTTTCATGAAGAACAGAAACTCAAATTCTAAACCTAACCAATTCAAATTGCTAGTCCAAATTAGGATACCAAATCTGGCAAAACCAAATTTGCCCCGAAAATCTGGGTAATGACCAATCTGGTCAGTTATGGTAAACTGACCATAACTCAAGCTACAAAACTTTAAATTGAGTGATTCAAAAAGAAAATTAAAGATGACACATAAACTATAACGATCGAGCTCCAACCACTAGAGGAATTGTCCGCTTTGGCCCTAGGCCTCACTGTTTTGTCCCAAAGGTGGAATGGAGAACTTCCCAAGAGGTCACCCATCTTAGGATTCCTCTCAAGTGAGCGCGCTTAACCCTTGATTTCTTCCAAGCCATTCCACTGAAAGGCGCCTTTAGTGATTAGTTTTCCCATTTTATATATCATTACTTTTTGAACCCAAGACCATCTTCGTGCTTTGCCGATGTGGAATTTGCCTACGGAACCTTTCTCCCCTCCTTTCGGGACTCAGTGTCCTCACTGAGGTTTGCCCCACCATTGCCCAAGAGGACACGCGAGTGGCTCTGATACCAATTGTAACGATCGGGCTCCAACCACTAGAGAAATTGTCCGCTTTAGCCATAGGCCTCATGGTTTTATCCTAAAGGTGGAATGGAGAACTTCCCAAGAGGTCACCCATTCTAGGATTTCTCTCAAGCGACCACACTTAACCCTAGAGTTCTTCCAACTCTCCAGGCCATTCCACCAAAAGGCGCCTCTAGTGATTAGTTTCCCCATTTTATATATCATTACTTTTTTAACCCAAGACCATTCCCGTGCTTTGCCGATGTGGGATTTGCCTAAGGTACCTTAAGTTGTAACACCTTTACTGTAGCAATTCCGTGCATTCTACTGTTTCAGTGACCGGTGTCGGTCCAGATAGCTAGAACGTCTAGAAAAATATTCAAACTAAAGTGAGAAACTATAATTAACTCAAATATTAATTAAAAAAATTTAGGAAAAAATTTTAGAAATAAAATACAACCAAATTAAATGAGCCGGTGCTCTAGCGATGGGTAACCTAGTGGGAAGTTGTAGTCCTCGCAACTAGGAGCCCTAGAACTGGGAGAAAATTCATAAAATAATTTTTGGGACTCCAGGGAAGAGTCATCCAAACGGAGGCCATTTTGGTCATTTCGTCTTCAAAGATGATTTTTGGCCAACTTGTCCAGTTAAGTAAATAATTATTATAACATAAAATATAAATAAATATTGCTAAAAATTAAATTGAAAATCAGTAGAGAAGAAAGTAAAGGAAAATGAGAAAAATGTCAATTATGACATCACCATGAGGTCATTAAAAGTGCTCCCACCAATCACATTTGAACAAGCTATTAAAAACCAATTAAAAAGAGATAAAAGGAGGTAAAAATAAACAAAAGCCATCTGCTCTTCCTCACCCAAACCAGGCGTCACCCACTTCCCAAAACCCAACTTCCATGGAAGCTTAAAGCAAGCTTCAAATCCCACCTCATCTCACCTTGAAACCACAATCTTGCTTCACTAAAAACTGATTTTGCAACTTGAACAACCTTTAGCCAGCAAAAAGAAGAAGGAAAAAGGAAGTTTTGAAGACTTGGAAAAGTTAGCAAAATAGCTTAGTCTCCAATCTCCTACCCCTTTGATTTAATTCATGTTTATTGGTATGAAATAAGTAGAAAACGTAAGAAAAACAAAATAAAACTTATGTGTGTCAATCCCTATAATTTCTGCAGCTAAGGGGTAGTTAGAGTTTGATGAAATTACTTGAAACAAAGTTTTTATGAGCTGCCCATAGCATGAGATGAGTGCTTGGACATGTAAGAGTAAGTGAAATGCAAGTGTGATGCATGAATGAACCTTGAAAATGTGGACACTTGAACAACATTAGGGTTTGCTCATGTAATGGTATGTTAACATTGAATGTGTGTGAGGAGGAATTGAAGTGTGTAAGGATGTTAGAGTTGAACTTAGGCATGCTGCCCTTGGTGACCTGCAGAACTGGTTGTGAGTCCAGCAGGTTTGGGTAGCCATAAATGGAGTTGTATAGGTTCAATTGGTGCAAAGCAAATTGGACATGAAACTAGACACATAATGGCACAACTTTGGTTAAGAAAACCTTCCCAGAAAACCAAACCAAGTTTACCTAAAAATTGCCCTAATCCGAGTGACTTGCATTCTGCCTGGGCAAAATGACCAAATGAATAGTGTTTATTCATTTGGTCATAACTCAGTATAGAAAGATCCAATTGACCTGAAATTTTACCAGCCGATAGCTGAGACATATACCTATAACTTTCATGATGAAACTAAACCCAAATTTTCACCATAAAATGTTCAAAAATTGACTTTCACTCAGTGTATAAAACACTATAGATTTGGTTCTGTCCAAAAAATTTGGAAAATTTGCAATCCGGCCAATTATGGTATTTAGGCCATAACATGAGCTACAAAACTCCAAATGGAGTGATTCAAAAAAAAGAAATGTAACTAGATACAATAAGGAATAACTTTCATGAAGGCAATTTTTCCAAATTCTTACTGTACAAATGACCAATGGAACAGTAAACTTAGTGCTTGAAATCTGAAAATTGTGAATAACTAATACTTAGCTTAGAAATGGTATTGGCAATCAATACCCACAACTTTAGAATGCAAAATGTGGTATGTTGAGAATATTAGAACCAACATACCTATTGTCTATGCAAAAGTCAACATTTTAGTTGACTAATGAAATGAATAGTAGCACTTAAACTTCAATTTCAAGAATTGTAAAATTTAAAGGTGTAACATGCCACAGTACACCTAGTGAGATTGGGTTGGCATACCAATAGGGTTCAGTTAGCAGTACAGCACATGGCATTATACCATTCTGTGATTTTATGGCTTTTAGCCATTCTGATATTATGATGATACTTGGCCCTGTGCCTAATGTTTATTACAGCTTATCAGCTATTCTGTTGCACACCAGGAGATACATATGTGACCTATGGTGTGACGGCCCGAGGTACTTGATACCCAGCGCCAGTTTACCTGTTTTGTAACACTCCCCACCCGTCTACAGTGTAGCCGAGCAAGGCGTGCTACACAGCGTGCCGGAGCACCTAATCTTATCTGATTTCATTATAGTTCTAGATTTACTTGTTCAAAAACTTTATCTGAGGTTTAGGCTATTTTTACTTTTATTAAAATCTGACTACTTTGGAAAATTCAAAAATTTCAATGATAATCCAGCAGAGTGCTGGCAGTAATTTGGACTAACAGTTCTTCTAAACCTGCCAAAAACAATTTCAATATATACTCCAATTCACAACTTAGAATCAGTCTCAAAATTTTTCATACTCAATCTCAATCAGAATCATCATGATCAGATACTTAACTCATATATCAAAATTCTTACATTTTATTATTTTGCATAATTTGCCAACTAAGTACATAAATTTATCAAGTACAGAATATACAAATAAAATTACAGTTACTAATTCACATTACAATAATAGCAGTAATTATAATGTACAGATTATAAAACATGCTTAAAATGAGCCCTATCTACATGCATTCCGAGGAGGTGACAACCTTCAATTCTTCCGACACTTCGCAGATCCGACTCCAAAAATCTCACGATACCATCGATTTTACCTTTCAAGACTGCGAGGAAGCAATTCCATCGCGCTAAGCATTTCTACTTAGTGGTGCAATAGTATAACAAGAAATAATATATACAAATGAAGAAAGAAATAAATCATAATTTGGATACTCAAGAATCAATTTAATTTGGTATGGTATTTCTAGTATCAACGATCTTATATACTAGTTTGTTTCTCTTTGGAAGTGCTTAGTTTATAACTTTTAAGATATCGCCAAGATACAAATTATTCTAAGCGTATTGTATTTCAAGTCTCTACAGATTCGCAATTTATATTTTTGTTATGTTTCTTTTGCTAATCTCCTTTACTCATTCATTCAATACTTAATTTAATTGCACTGAAATTTCATTATACTTAACTTAAATTAGCTTCCTGAATTGAATAATGTTTTAAATACTGCCCATATAGCCTATACACTAACCAGACTGGATAAACGGTACCTAGTACCTCGGGCCGTCACACCATTAGTCACAAAGTGTCTCCCGGTGTGCAAATAATGTGGCTAAAAAGCCATATAATCAATCAGGCATTAAGCCGAGTATAATAACACAAACTGTATAGCCATAGGCTATTAAAATCATAGTATGGCATAATAAGCCATAGAACACAGTATGACGTAAAGTCATTTACAGAACAATTGTCAGAATCCTATTGGCATGCCAACCTATCCAAACTAGTCAACCAGGCAAATTAGGGCATATTACAAGATTAAATATTTATTTCTTTATTTTCAGGATTTACTGGTCATTACACAATTCACTGGTCAATGAAAATATTGACCTTTTTATACATTATGGATAAGTTGATTCTAGTATCAACATGTCACAATTTGCATTTCAATATGCTGCCAATATAGTGCAATTTACCATTTTTACAAGTTGGCATTCATTGCCAAATCACTTCAAGCATCATTTTATGTAATTACCAATTTTCAATTTTAGTGAGCTAGATTGATCTAGCATAAAGTCCTATTTTCCTTGGTTTTTAGCTTTAGGTCAAAGAAGAAAAATTGTAGCTCTATGTCTTATTGCACGCGGGGAAAAATTTCAAGTCATTCCGAGTTGTATAGACCAAGATATGGTCAATTTACTAAAGCTGGACAGATTGCACCTTTAGTGCAAAATTTGGTCAATTTCTCAATTTTTGTGTGCTAGATTTGTCTAGCTTAAAGTCCTATTTCTCTTGATACTATTCCCTTCAATTCATTTCATTAGTCAACATATAATGTTGACCCTTGATGCACTCTACGTGAGTCAATTCTAATGTTACCAATATGTCACATTTTGTAGCCCTTTAATGTTGGTATACGTTACCAATTTCATTTCTAAGTGTATTGCATTTTATTGCAATTTACTGGATTTCGGTGTACTATTTTGACCTAGCCGGACGACCTAGTTCCCCCGGTTTTTGGGTTTCGGTCCAAACTACAAACTTGTAGGTCTATGTCTTATGGAACGCGGGTCAAAATTTCAGGTCATTCTGAGTTATGTAGACCAAGTTATGGTCATTTTACTATTGCTGGTCAAAATGTATCAAAATTGGCCACTTTAGGTCATTTTAGGTCATTTTAGGTTCGGCCAGTTTTTGGACCCGAACTTGCGCAAGCTTTTTGACTTGCTTATGGTCATTTCTGGGCTTGGGTGTCTTCATAAGACTTGTAGATATAGGTCTTAACTATTCATGGTCAAAATTTCAGGTCAATTGGACCTGTTTTGAGTGAGTTATGGCTTACACACTAACTGCTGCCCAAATGGTCAGTTTTCAGGCCTTAAATGCCCTAATCCGGACTTGGTCACTTTTTAAGGTCACTTTCTAGGCAGAATTTTGACAACCTTTCTACATGAAAGTTGGCCTATTTGGTGTCTAGTTTCACCCCATATTGGCCTCATACCAATTGGTGTAACATCCCCACTGTACGTGTTCTGTACGTTCTGTTGCTCTAGTGGCCAAATAACAGTCCAGGCAAGTTAGGATGTCTGGAACTACACTTCGGTGATAGTGAACAGACATATAATGATGAAATAAATAAAAATAAAATACAAGAAAAATCAAATAAAAAAATGAAAGAGAGAAAATGATGCTAAGTTAAATGAGCCAAGATCACATGATGGGTGATCAGACTGGAAGGCCGTTGCACCCAGGACCATGAGGAACCCTCTGAATTTAATTTTGAGAAATAAATAAAGGTTTATTGAAATTTAATTGACAA
Source organism: Hevea brasiliensis (assembly GCF_030052815.1). Classification (NCBI taxonomy): domain Eukaryota; kingdom Viridiplantae; phylum Streptophyta; class Magnoliopsida; order Malpighiales; family Euphorbiaceae; genus Hevea; species Hevea brasiliensis. Next base: position 44,638,525 of record NC_079501.1, read on the forward strand.
TAGAAATATCAAAGAAAAATTAATAGATTAGTACAAAGAAAAATGAAAAATCGAGAAATGCAAAAATCCAGATACTAAAAAATCGAATATAACCCGAAGTGGGGTATTTTGGTCATTTGACACATAGTGTTGCCTTTTGACCTCAATCTCCATTAAAAATAAATGATATTACACTTAGAAAATGTCAAAGAAAAATTAGAAAGTTAGTATAAACGAAAAATGAAAATTAAAGAAATCGGCGGTACAAGGAGTAAATCGGTGTTACCGAAAAAGTCCGAACTTGACCCGAAGAGGGGCTTTTTGGTCAATTGACACCTAGAGTTGACTTTTGACTTAAATGTCCATGAAAAATAAGTAGTATTATATTTTGAAAATTTAATGAAAAATGAAATTATAAATGAAATGCAATTAAAGGAAATATGGGGCTATAATTAGAATTATGAAAGTTTAATTATTTTAACTATTATTTAAATGTTTAGTGGGGTATAAAACCATAAGTGGACAGCATTTTCCACTAAACCATTTCATCTTCTTCACTCCTTCATCACCATTGCCGAATTTTATTCTCTCCCAAGCTCATCCATGGATGCCCATATACAAGCCTTCATGCACCATTAATCAAGCCATCATTTCTTCAAGATTCCTTCATTAAACTTGTTCTACACATCATAGGCAGCATGTAGGAAGCAAGAAAGAGGAGTTTTGGTGAATTTTAATCAAGCCCAAGATGAGGTTAGTGCTTAATCTCCCCATTTTCTTTCATTAGATCTTGTTTTGAGCTTTGGGTGAGTTGATTTGTGAAGAAATTGAGTAAATTAATGTATATTTGGTGAGCCCTTCATTTCGGCAGCCAAGACATTCATGGGATTTGGTGTGTTTAAATGATGTAGATGAGTTTAAAGATGATGTTTGATATGGGTATATATATGGGAAGTGATAGGACTTGAATTGATTGAAATTGAGAAATTTAAATTATGGTTTGAAACAATTATTGGAGATTTGTGATGTTGCTTCATTTTGGGCAGCCATGAACCCTTGTTGAGCTTGAGTTATTTTTACTTTTAATGAATGAAAATGAAGGTTAAAATTTCCAAATGAAAGTTGTAGTAAGTTTGTGCACAAGTATGTACATGTAGTGTTTAGATTAAAGGTGTGAAATGGAACCTTGAAGCCTTGAGCAAACTGCCATGTTTGGCAGCCCCTAATAGCATGAAATTGTGTGTGAATATATGGTTATTAATGATATATGTGAATGTCAATTTGTGGGCGGCAAGTGTAAGTGATGTTGAAGTATGAATATGTTGAAGTATATGTGTAATATTAACATTGAAGTATGTTGAATTTGGGTGGATGTAAATATTGAAGTTTAATGGTGTATTGTGTGCCTTGTGCACTTGAGTATTCTGCCCAGAATTTTTGTTGGGATTGTGTACAATATATGTATGGAAGTGTTGTTGATTGAATATTGTAGTAATGAGGAGGAGAAGGAACATTAAATTGGGAGTGTATGAGCTCTGTGCAGGTTGTGTATTGAAGGCAGCACCTAAATGAGGCCATAAGTGCCAAACTAGGAACCCAATTGATATGAGGTCAATATGGGGTGAAAATAGACACCAAATAGGCTAACTTTCATGTAGAAAGGTTACCAAAATTCTGCCTAGAAACTGACCTTATAAAGTGACCAAATCCGGATTAGTGCATTTAAGGCTTGAAAACTGACCATTTGGGCAGCAGTTAGTGTTTAGGCCATAACTCACTCAAAACAGGTCCAATTGACCTGAAATTTTGACCATGAATATTTAAGACCTATATCTACAAGTCTTATGAGACACCCAAGCCCAGAAATGACCATAAGCAAGTCAAAAAGCTTGCACAAGTTCGGGTCCAAAAACTGGCCGAACCTAAAATGACCTAAAATGACCTAAAGTGACCAATTTTGTTACATTTTGACCAGCAATAGTAAAATGACCATAACTTGGTCTACATAACTCAGAATGACCTGAAATTTTGCCCTGCGTTCCATAAGATATAGACCTACAAGTTTGTAGTTTGGACCAAAACCCAAAAACCGAGGGAACTAGGTCGTCCGGCTAGGTCAAAATAGTACACCGAAATCCAGTAAATTGCAATAAAATGCAATACTCTTGGAAATGAAATTGGTAACATATACCAACATTAAAGGGTTATAAAATGTGATATATTGGTAACATTAGAATTGACTCACGTAGAGTGCATCAAGGGTCAACATTATAGGTTGACTAATGAAATGAATTGAGGGGAATAGTACCAAGAGAAATAGGACTTTAAGCTAGACAAATCTAGCAAACAAAAATTGAGAAATTGACCAAATTTCGCACTAAAGGTGCAATCTGTCCAACTTTAGTAAATTAACCATATCTTGGTCTATACAACTTAGAATGACCTGAAATTTTTTCCCGCGTGCAATAAGACATAGAGCTACAATTTTTCTTCTTTGACCAAAAGCTAAAAACCAAGAGAAATAGAACTTTAAGCTAGACAAATCTAGCACACAAAAATTGAGAAATTGACCAAATTTTTAAGTAAAGGTGCAATCTGTCCAGCTTTAGTAGATTGACCATAACTTGGTCTATACAACTCAAAATGACCTGAAATTTTGCCCCGTGTGCAATAAGACATAGAGCTACAATTTTGCTTCTTTGACCAGAAGCTAAAAACCAAGGGAAATAGGACTTTAACCTAGACCAATCTAGCACACTAAAATTGAAAATTGGTAATTACATAAAATGATACTTGAAGTGATTTGGCAATGAATGCCAACTTGTGAAAAGAGTAAATTGCATTATATTGACAACATATTGAATTGTAAATTGTGACATGTTGATGCTAGAATCAACCTATCCATGATGCATAAAAAGGTCAATAATTTTATTGACTAGTGAAAGGCATAAAGATGTATAAACCCTATGAATAAATAATTAAATATGTAACATTGTAATATGCCCTAATGTGCCTAGTTGACTAGTTTGGATAGGTTGGCATGCCAATAGGATTCTGACAGCTGTTCTGTAAATGACTTTACGTCATACTGTGTTTTATGGCTTATTATGCCATACTATGATTTTAATAGCCTATGGCTATACAGTTTGTGTTATTATACTCGGCTTAATGCCTGAATGATTATATGGCTTTTTAGCCACACTATTTGCACACCGGGAGACACTTTATGACCGATGGTGTGACGGCCCGAGGTACTAGGTACCCAGTGCTAGTATATCCGTTTATCCAGTCTGGTCAATGTATAGGCTATATGGGCAGTCATTTAAAACATTATTCAATTCAGGAAGCTAAGTTAAGTTAAGTATAATGAAATTTCAGTACAATTAAATTAAGTATTGAATGAATGAGTAAAAGAAATTAGCAAAAGCAACATAACAAAAATATAAATCGCAGAATCGTAGAGACTTGAAATACAATACAGTTAGAATAATTTGTATACTGGGTAGTATTACTGAAAAGTTATAACTAAGCACTTCCAAAGAGGAACAAACTAGTATATAAGATCGTTGATACTAGAAATACTATGCCAAATTAAATTGATTCCTGGATATTCGAAATGATGATTTATTTCTTTCTTTATTTGTATATATTATTTCTTATTATACTATTACACCACTAAGCAGAAATGCTTAGCGCGATGGAATTGCTTCCTCGCGTAGGTACTGAAGATAAAACCAGTAGACTGTCGACTGAGATTTTTGGAGTCCAGATCTGCAGAAGTGTCAGAAGAATTGAAGGTTATCACCTCCTCAGCAATGCATGTAGATAGGGCTCATTTTAAGCATGTTTTATAATTTGTACATTATAATTACTGCTATTATTGTAATGTGAATTAGTAACTGTAATTTTATTTGTATATTCTGTACTTGATAAATTTATGTACTTAGTTGGCAAATTATGCAAAAAAATAAAATGTAAGAATTTTGATATATGAGTTAAGTATCTGATCATGATGATTCTGATTGAGATTGAGTATGAAAAATTTTGAGACTGACTATGAGTTGTGAATGTGAGTATATATTGAAATTGTTTTTGGCAGGTTCAAAAGAACTGTTAGTCCAAATCGCCAAAGACTCTGGATTATCATTGAAATTTTTGAATTTTCCAAATTAGTCAGATTTTGATAAAAGTAAAAATAACCTAAACCTCAGATAAAGTTTTTGAACAAGTAAATCTAGAACTATAATGAAATTAGATAAGATCAGGTACTCCGGCACGCTGTGTAGCACGCCTTGCTCGGCTACACTGTAGACGGGTAAGGGGTGTTACATTTAGTGGTATCAGAGCACGGTTTAGGCGTTCCTAGGCAAAGATAAGTAGAAAGAACTAGTGTGCATACATGCATTGCATTCATAAGAGTCGAGGTGACACTATGCAGATCTGTTTATTTTTTATTATTCAAAGTTAAGATATGGACTCAGAGTCGCAGAGGGTATTAGAAAAAGAAGTAGAAAACCTAGATCATGAAGTTATAACGTAGTGACTATGTAATATTCTCGATGTTTGTATTGTAAGCTACAGATTATAGTACCGACATGGGATTATTTTATAGAGCTACGTGCTTCCTCATGGTACAATAAACTAAGAATATTTGTAAGTAATCTATAATTTGATACAATTACACCCGAATAGAGTACTATTACGGGAAATAAATGTGGAAAAAAAATTCTAGTCAGAAATTTAAAACTTCAGAACTAGCCTATTAAAAGACTACACTTCTAAGGTAGCTAGAGTCAGAGTCTCAGTTACAGTAATGTAGACTACCATTACCACAAAAATTGCTATGAGCTTAGAGAATCTAGTATGGCTATAAATTAGAAAGAACACCTTGAGGATGAAGATATCTGGACATTGATATGGAGTCTTATCAGTATTTTAATATTTTTGACAGAAAGGAATGATGTAGGTATTTGAGAATACATTTAGAAATTGTATTAATGCTCTCTCCAGAAGCAAGAATAGATACCTTCCATTGATGGAGTTATTTTGGTTGAGTTGCAAGTGAAGCCAAATCTGTTACAACAGATACAGGATGGGCAAAAGACAGATGGGAAATTAATGGCTGTTATGGGCAAAATCACTGAGGGGAAGGAAACTGAATATGAAGTGAAAGAAAATGGGTGCCTGTACTATAAAGAAAGAGTATGTGTACCAGATGATAAAGAGTTGAAAACCAGTATTCTGAAAGAAGCACATAACAGTGTGTATGCTATGCACCCAGGAAGCACAAAAATGTACCATGACCTGAAACTCCGATACTGGTGGCCAGGTATGAAGAAGGACATAGTTGACTATGTAACTAGATGCTTGACATGTCAGCAAGTCAAAGCAGAACATCAAGTTCCATCAGGTTTGTTATAGCCCATAAACATACCTGAATGAAAATGGGACCAAGTCACTATGGACTTTTTCAGTGGTCTACCTCTCACTCAGAAGAAGAATGATGCAGTATGGGTGATTGTGGATAGGTTGACCAAATCAGCACATTTTCTGCCAGTTAGAACTGACTACTCACGGGAAAAGCTAGCAGAATTGTACATCAGTGAGATAGTTAGACTACATGGAATTCCACTTTCCATTATATCTGATAGAGACCCGAGGTTTACATTTAGATTTTGGAAGAAATTACAAGAATCCTTGGGCACACAACTCCATTTTAGTACGACTTTTCATCCTCAGACGGATGGACAGTCAGAAAGAATAATCTAGGTCCTCGAGGATATGCTGAGAGGTTGTGTTATTGAGTTTAAGGGAAGTTGGGATAGATACCTTCCACTGGCAGAATTTGCATACAATAATAGCTATCAAGCTAGCATACAAATGGCACCCTATGAAGCACTGTATGGGAGAAAATGCAGAACACCTGTATGTTGGACTGAATTGGGTGAAGATAAGCTAGTGGGGCCAGACCTCATAAAACAGACAGAGGAAAAGGTGAAACTGATAAAGGCCAATCTGAAAGTTGCCTCGCATCGATGTAAATCTTATGCTGACTTGAAAAGAAAGGACATTGAGTATGAAGTTGGCGAGAAAGTATTTCTCAAAGTATCACCGTGGAAGAAAGTGTTGAGATTCAGCAAAAAGAGAAAATTAAGCCCTAGGTTTACTGGCCCATATGAAGTTATTGAACGTGTGGGACCAGTAGCCTACAGATTAGCCTTACCACCTGAGCTAGACAAGATACATAATGTGTTCCATGTCTCGATACTCAGAAGATACAGATCAGATCCTTCACATGTCATCTCAGCAGAAGAAATTGTGGTACAACCTGACCTGACATATGAAGAAGAACCAATTAAAATCTTGGCACGAGAGGTAAAAGAGCTCAGAAATAAGACAATTCCACTAGTGAAAATCCTATGTAAACACCATAACACGGAAGAGGCAACATGGGAGAGTGAGGAGACAATGAAACAACAGTTCCCTCAGCTCTTCACATCAGGTAAATTTTGAGGATGAAATTTTTATTTAGAGGGGAAGAGTTGTAACATCCCCACTGTACTTGTTCTATACGTTCTGTTGCTCTAGTGGCCAAATAACAGTCCAGGCAAGTTAGGATGTCTGGAACTACACTTCGGTGATAGTGAACAGACATATAATGATGAAATAAATAAAAATAAAATACAAGAAAAATCAAACAAAAAAATGAAAGAGAGAAAATGATGCTAAGTTAAACGAGCTAAGACACAATGATGGGTGATCAGACTGGAAGGAAGTTTAACTTGTGATGATGGGAACCCTCTGAATTTAATTTTGAGACATAAATAAAGGTTTATTGAAATTTAATTGACAATAGAAATATCAAAGAAAAATTAATAGATTAGTACAAAGAAAAATGAAAATCGAGAAACAGACAAAAATCGGTATTACCAAAAAATCGGGAATATAACCCGATGTGGGGTATTTTGGTCATTTGACACATAGTGTTGCCTTTTGACCTCAATCTCCATTAAAAATAAATGATATTACACTTAGAAAATGTCAAAGAAAAATTAGAAAGTTAGTATAAACGAAAAATAAAAATTAAAGAAATCGGCGGTACAAGGAGTAAATCGGTGTTACCGAAAAAGTCCGAACTTGACCCAAAGAGGGGCATTTTGGTCAATTGACACCTAGAGTTGACTTTTGACTTAAATGTCCATGAAAAATAAGTAGTATTATATTTTGAAAATTTAATGAAAAATAAAATTATAAATGAAATGCAATTAAAGGAAATATGGGGCTATAATTAGAATTATGAAAGTTTAATTATTTTAACTATTATTTAAATGTTTAGTGGGGTATAAAACCATAAGTGGACAGCATTTTCCACTAAATCATTTCATCTTCTTCACTCCTTCATCACCATTGCTGAATTTTATTTTCTCTCCCAAGCTCATCCATGGATGCCCATATACAAGCCTTCATGCACCATTAATCAAGCCTTCATTTCTTCAAGAGTCCTTCATTAAACTTGTTCTACACATCATGGGCAGCATGTAGGAAGCAAGAAAGAGGAGTTTTGGTGAAGTTTAATCAAGCCCAAGATGAGGTTAGTGCTTAATATGCCCATTTTCTTTCATTAGATCTTGTTTTGAGCTTTGGGTGAGTTGATTTGTGAAGAAATTGAGTAAATTAATGTATATTTGGTGAGCCCTTCATTTCAGCAGCCAAGACATTCATGGGATTTTGATGTGTTTAAATGACGTAGATGAGTTTAAAGATGATGTTTGGTATGGGTATATATATGGGAAGTGATAGGACTTGAATTGATTGAAATTGAGAAATTTAAATTATGGTTTGAAACAATTATTGGAGATTTGTGATGTTGCTTCATTTTGGGCAGCCATGAACCCTTGTTGAGCTTGAGTTATTTTTACTTCTAATGAATGAAAATGAAGGTTGAAATGTCCAAATGAAAGTTGTAGTAAGTTTGTGCACAAGTATGTACATATAGTGTTTAGATTAAAGGTGTGAAATGGAACCTTGAAGCCTTGAGCAAACTGCCATGTTTGGCAGCCCCTAATAGCATGAAATTGTGTGTGAATATATGGTTACTAATGATATATGTGAATGTCAATTTGTGGGCAGCAAGTGTAAGTGATGTTGAAGTATGAATATGTTGAAGTATATGTGTAATATTAACATTGAAGTATGTTGAATTTGGGTGGATGTAAATATTGAAGTTTAATGGTGTATTGTGTGCCTTGTGCACTTGAGTATTCTGCCCAGAATTTTTGTTGGGATTGTGTACAATATATGTATGGAAGTTTTGTTGATTGAATATTGTAGTAATGAGGAGGAGAAGGAACATTAAATTGGGAGTGTATGAGCTTTGTGCAGGTTGTGTATTGAAGGCAGCACCTAAATGAGGCCATAAGTGCCAAAATATGAACCCAATTGATATGAGGCCAATATGGGGTGAAACTAGACACCAAATAGGCTAACTTTCATGTAGAAAGGTTGACAAAATTCTGCCTAGAAACTGACCTTAAAAAGTGACCAAATCCGGATTAGTGCATTTAAGGCCTGAAAACTGACCATTTGGGCAGCAGTTAGTTTTTAGGCCATAACTCACTCAAAACAGGTCCAATTGACCTGAAATTTTGACCATGAATAGTTAAGACCTATATCTACAAGTCTTATGAAGACACCCAAGCCCAGAAATGAACATAAGCAAGTCAAAAAGCTTGCACAAGTTCGGGTCCAAAAACTGGCCGAACCTAAAATGACCTAAAATGACCTAAAGTGACCAATTTTGATACATTTTGACCAGCAATAGTAAAATGACCATAACTTGGTCTATATAACTCAGAATGACCTGAAAGTTTGCCCCGCATTGCATAAGACATAGACCTACAAGTTTGTAGTTTGGACCGAAACCCAAAAACCGAGGGAACTAGGTCGTCCGGCTAGATCAAAATAGTACACCGAAATCCGATAAATTACAATAAAATGCAATACACTTGGAAATGAAATTGGTAACATATACCAACATTAAAGGGCTATAAAATGTGACATATTGGTAACATTAGAATTGACTCACGTAGAGTGCATCAAGGGTCAACATTATAGGTTGACTTGTGACACCCCTTACCCGTGTACAGTATACCCGAGTAAGTAATGCCACACGGTGTACCGGCACGCTCTAATATACCTTAATTAATTTATATCATGCTTTTTGGATATAATTTATGAAACATACTTTATTTAAGCCATTTAGCAAAATTTTTTTATTTATTTGAGGTTCCGGAAATTTTATAGAAAATCCGGCGGAGTACCGGCTAAAAATGGAGAAAACAGTTCTTCGGAACTTGTTAAAAACACTTCCAATAACAAATTCATTCATTCTCAACTCCAATATCATCACTAAACTCAATATCAAGATCTCAACAATTTTTCAATTTCAGGTCTCAACAACCTTTTCATTTCTAAAACATCCCTTTCTCAGGGTTCTCATATATAAACAACAATTAAATACTCAAATTACTTCCATACATAACCATAAATCTTTATTATTTACATGAACCTCAAAATACATTACATAAATCCCAAATACATATGAGAAAATAAAAATTAATTACAAAATGACAAAATGACATCTAGTGTCCTACCAATGCACTGCAGGTGACGAGGTGACACAGACACTGTGCAGAACTGCAGGATGGACTCACCCAGTCTGCGGTCTATTGGGCTCACGATCTGTATTTCCAGTACCTACGCGTGGCAAAAGCAACGCGCTAAGCAAAATGCTTAGTGGTGCAATAATAAAATAAAAGAAAATAGCAAGAAAACAAATATATAGTGAATGTGTATGATTCATTTGTTTAGTATGGTTATATATACATTAATTTAGTAACTTTGTTCACTTTCATTCATTTGGTTGCCCAAGTAACCTACACTAGACGACTGGACTGGATAACGGGTAAACTGGCACTGGGTATCTAGTACCTCGGGCCGTCACACCATCGGTCACATATGCATCTCCCGGTGTGCAACGTACTACCAAGTCAGAATAATTTCAGGCACAAGGCCAAATCTCAATGCAAAGTCAGAATGGCTAAAAGCCATGAAATCACAAAACGGCATATTGCCATGTGCAGTACTGCTAACTGAACCCTATTGGCATGCCAAACTATCCAAACCAATCTTGTTAGGTATACTAGGGCATTTAAAACTTTTAAATTCTTCAATTTGTGCATTTCAAGTTTTGGTATCACTATTCACCTCATTGATCAACAAAAATGTTGACTTTTGGATAGAAAATAGGTGTATTGGTTTTAACACCCCAAACATACCACATTTTGTATTTAAAACTTGTTGGAATTGATTGCCATTTCCATTTCTAACTTAAAACCAAGAGGGCAGAAAATTTCAGTTTTGGAGCCTAAATTTACTGCTCCATTACACACTGTTACAGTGGAAATTTGAAGAAATGGCAAACATGAAAGTTGTTCCTTATTTTGTCTAGTTGAATTTCCTTTTTTGAATCACTCCATTTGGAGTTTTGTAGCTCCAGATATGGCCCAAAAACCCAAGCTGGCCGGATTGCCAATCTGCAGAAATTACCATATCTACAGTAACATGAACAGTAACTGCCACTGCCATTTGGGTTAGGTTCTGGCCATAATTTGGGGTAGGTTTCTTCATGAAAGTTGTTTTTCTATGTCTTAAGTTGTTTCTGTAAAAATTTCAGGTCAATTGACCAAATCTACAGTGAGTTATGGCCAAATGAACAGTGTCAATTTTGCAGGGGCTGTTGCAGTGTGTTCGGATTGGGGCCAAGTTTTGGTCCTCTTGCTTTGGTCTTTTGGGCATGGTTTCTTCAGCAAAAATGTGCCATTATAAGCCTAGTTTCATGTACAATTGGCCAAAAATCAATTGGACCTACACAGCCAAAGTTATGGCTATGCAAGTGGACTGAATTTTCAGTCACTCTGCTGCACTAAGAAGGCAGCCTACACATTCACTTGGCTATACTATTTTTCAGTCCAATTCATGGTCAACATACCTAAAATGGTCACTAATTGACCATTAAAATGTTCTCTAACAATTTCCTAAGCCAAATCAATTTTTCACTACTCAAAACCCTAATTCCCATATGAGTTTTCACAAATTCCTTACTTAACTCTTTCTTTCTTTGTATATGTATAAATATGCACTTTAAACATAAGCTCTAGTTCACTCTAAGTCCATCAAACCAATCAAAATAATTCCTTCACAAGGACTGCCGAAAATTCATAGTATGTATACACCAAATTCTTGTTCATTTTAGTTACAAATCTTACTCAATTCAAGTTATAAATCACAAAAATAAAGAGTTTTAAGTATCTAATGCACTAACCTTGAATAGGGCAGAATTTTCCCAAGTTAATCTTCACTTTCTTTCCCTTTCTAGGCTGCCAAACACTTCCCAAGAGGTAGAGACAAGTTTTTAGTGAAGGGACTTAGGGTTTTGGGGTGAGGAAAGCATGGAAATTGAAGCTTTAGAAAGTTTGTTAATGGAGGAGTGAGGGAGGAGGTGAAAAACGTTTTTGAAGGAGAAGAAGGGCTGCTGTTTGCTTTTTAATTCTTTGGTCTTCATTTAGTCTCTTTATTAGTTAGTCAAATGATGGGTTAATTGTGATTGGTTGGTAATTTTAAATGACATCATCATGATGTCATAAATAAGCTTTTTCCTCACTTTCTTTTCTTTCCTCCACTACTCATCTTCAATTTAATTTCTAGCAATGTTTCTTCATATTTTATGTCATATTAATTATTTACTCAACTAGACAAGTCGGCCAAAAATCACCTCTGAAGGCGAAATGACCAAAATGCCCTCCGTTTGGCTTAACGGGTCAAAATTGTCTGTACCAATTGAAAAATTTTTCTAGGTATTTTCTTGGCATTCTAATGCCATGGGAACTTCAATAACCCTTCTCTGGAGTCCCAAAAATTATTTTATAATTTTTCCCCCGGGTCTAGGTCTCCTCGTTGCGAGAACCGCAACTTCCCTCTGGTTACCCATCGCTAGGACACCGGCTCGTTTAACTTGGTTGTATTTTATTTCTAAAATTTTTACTAAATTGTTCTTATTAATATTTGAGTTAATTATGGTCCCTCACTTTAGTTTAAATATTTTTCCGGACGTTCTAGCTATCCGGACCGACACCGGTCACCGGAACAGTAGAATGTACGGAGTTGCTACCGGGAGGGTGTTACATGACTAATGAAATGAATTGAGGGGAATAGTACCAAGAGAAATAGGACTTTAAGCTAGACAAATCTAGCAAACAAAAATTGAGAAATTGATCAAATTTCGCACTAAAGGTGCAATCTGTCCAACTTTAGTAAATTGACCATATCTTGGTCTATACAACTTAGAATGACCTGAAATTTTGCCCCGTGTGCAATAAGACATAGAGCTACAATTTTGCTTCTTTGACCAAAAGCTAAAAACCAAGAGAAATAGGACTTTAAGCTAGACAAATATAGCACACAAAAATTGAGAAATTGACCAAATTTTGAAGTAAAGGTGCAATATGTCCAGCTTTAGTAGATTGACCATAACTTGGTCTATACAACTCGAAATGACCTGAAATTTTGCCTCGCGTGCAATAAGACATAGAGCTACAATTTTGCTTCTTTGACCAGAAGCTAAAAACCAAGGGAAATAGGACTTTAAGCTAGACCAATCTAGCACACTAAAATTGAAAATTGGTAATTACATAAAATGATACTTGAAGTGATTTGGCAATGAATGCCAACTTGTGAAAAGGGTAAATTGCATTATATTGACAACATATTGAATTGTAAATTGTGACATGTTGATGCTAGAATCAACCTATCCATGATGCATAAAAAAGTCAATAATTTTATTGACTAGTGAAAGGCATAAAGATGTATAAACCCTATGAATAAAGAATTAAATATGTAACATTGTAATATGCCCTAATGTGCCTAGTTGACTAGTTTGGATAGGTTGGCATGCCAATAGGATTCTGACAGCTGTTCTGTAAATGACTTTACGTCATACTGTGTTTTATGGCTTATTATGCCATACTATGATTTTAATAGCCTATGGCTATACAGTTTGTGTTATTATACTCGGCTTAATGCCTGAATGATTATATGGCTTTTTAGCCACACTATTTGCACACCGGGAGACACTTTGTGACCGATGGTGTGACGGCCCGAGGTACTAGGTACCCAGTGCTAGTATATCCGTTTATCGATGCAGTGGTGTATAGGCTATATGGGCAGTCATTTAAAACATTATTCAATTCAGGAAGCTAAGTTAAGTTAAGTATAATGAAATTTCTGTACAATTAAATTAAGTATTGAATGAATGAGTAAAAGAAATTAGCAAAAGCAACATAACAAAAATATAAATTGCAGAATCGTAGAGACTTGAAATACAATGCAGTTAGAATAATTTGTATACTGGGTAGTATTACTGAAAAGTTATAACTAAGCACTTCCAAAGAGGAACAAACTAGTATATAAGATCATTGATACTAGAAATACTATGCCAAATTAAATTGATTCCTGGATATTCGAAATGATGATTTATTTCTTTCTTTATTTGTATATATTATTTCTTGTTATACTATTACACCACTAAGAAGAAATGCTTAGCGCGATGGAATTGCTTCCTCGCGCAGGTACTGAAGGTAAAACCAGTAGACTGTCGACTGAGATTTTTGGAGTCCAGATCTGCAGAAGTGTCAAAAGAATTGAAGGTTGTCACCTCCTCAGCAATGCATATAGATAGGGCTCATTTTAAGCATGTTTTATAATCTGTACATTATAATTACTGCTATTATTGTAATGTGAATTAGTAACTGTAATTTTATTTGTATATTCTGTACTTGATAAATTTATGTACTTAGTTGGCAAATTATGCAAAATAATAAAATGTAAGAATTTTGATATATGAGTTAAGTATCTGATCATGATGATTCTGATTGAGATTGAGTATGAAAAATTTTGAGACTGATTCTGAGTTGTGAATTTGAGTATATATTGAAATTGTTTTTGGCAGGTTCAGAAGAACTGTTAGTCCAAATTACTGCCAGCACTCTGCTAGATTATCATTGAAATTTTTGAATTTTCCAAATTAGTCAGATTTTGATAAAAGAAAAAATAGCCTAAACCTCAAATAAAGTTTTTTAACAAGTAAATCTAGAACTATAACGAAATTAGATAAGATCAGGTGCTCCGGCATGCTGTGTAGCACGCCTTGCTCAGCTACACTGTAGACGGGTGAGGGGTGTTACAATTGGGTTCATAGTTTAGCACTTATGGCCTCATTTAGGTGCTGCCTTCAATACACAACCTGCACAAAGCTCATACACTCCCAATTTAATGTTCCTTCTCCTCCTCATTACTACAATATTCAATCAACAACACTTTTATACATATATTGTACACAATTTCAGCAACAATTCTGGGCAGAATGTTCAAGTGCTCAATGCACACAATTCATCATTAAGTTCAACATTCACTTCCACCAACATTCAACATACTTCAATGTTAATATTACACATATACTTTAACATATTCATACTTCAATATCACTTACACTTGCTGCCCACAAATTGACATTAACATATATCATTAATAACCATATATTCACACATGAATTCATGCTATTAGGGGTTGCCAAACATGGCAGTTTGCTCAAGGCTTCAAGGTTCCATTTCACACCTTTAATCTAAACACTACATGTACATACTTATGCACAAACTTACTACAACTTTCATTTGGACAATTCAACCTTCATTTTCATTCATTAGAAGTAAAAATAACTCAAGCTCAACAAGGGTTCATGGCTGCCCAAAATGAAGCAGCATCACAAATCTCTAATAATTGTTTCAAACCATAATTTAAATTTCTCAATTTCAATCAATTCAAGTCCTATCACTTCCCATATATATACCCATATCAAACATCATCTTTAAACTCATCTACATCATTTAAACACATCAAAATCCCATGAATGTCTTGGCTACCAAAATGAAGGGCTCACCAAATATACATTAATTTACTCAATTTCTTCACAAATCAACTCACCCAAAGCTCAAAACATGATCTAATGAAAGAAAATGGGGAGATTAAGCACTAAACTCAACTTGGGCTTGACTAAACTTTACCAAAACTCCTCTTTCTTTCTTCCTACATGCTACCCATGATGTGTAGAACAAGTTTAATGAAGGACTCTTGAAGAAATGATGGCTTGATCATAGGTGGATGAAAGCTTGTATTTTGAGCGGCCATGGATGAAGCTTAAAGCTCCAATTCGGCCATGGGAAGGGTGAGTAGAGAAGATGATGAAAAATGGGCAGATTAGTGTCCTTATGTGCCTCAAATAGTGCCACCTAACCCCACTAACTTAGATTAACATTTTAATAATCCAAAGTTTCATAATTCAATTTAATCCCCCCATATTTTCTCTAATTTTCATTACACATTTAATTTCCTTTTTCATGGGGATCCCAAAATTTAATACTAATTATTTTTAATGGACATTTAGGTCAAAAGGCACCTCTAGATGTCAAATGACCAAAATACCCCACTTCGGGTTATATTCCTGATTTTTCGGTAACACTGATTTTTGTCTGTTTCTCAATTTTTCGTTTTTCTTTGTACTAATTTATTAATTTTTCTTTAATAATTCTAGTGTCAATTACATTTCAATAAATCTTTATTTATGTCTCAAAATTAAATTCCGAGGGTTCCCTGCAGTCCTGGGGTCGGCAACGGCCTTCCCGATGCGCCACCCATCGTGGTGCCATTGCTTAACTTAGCTTCATTTTCTCTCTTTCATTTTTGTTTGATTTTTCTTGTATTTTCTTTTTATTTATTTCATCATTATATGTGTGTTCACTATCACCGAAGTGTAGTTCCAGACATTCCGACTTGCCTGGACTGTTATTTGGCTACTAGAGCAACAGAACGTACAGAACACGTACAGTGGGGATGTTACATGTTTATCTAGTCCAGTCATCCAGTATAGGTTACTTGGGCAACAAAAAATGAAAATTGATAAATTTAATGAAATAATGAATATAACAAGTACCAAATAAATAAGACTATAAATAATTATAAAAAATTTGTCTGCATCAGACATCAATACATTTACTGCATATTTATTTTTCTTTATTTCTTTTTATTTTATTATTGGCACCACTAAGCATTATTGCTTAGTGCGTTGCTTTTTGCCACACGTAGGTTCTGGAGAGACAGACAGAGAGCCCATCAGACTTCAGACTGGGTGAGGCGGTCTACAGTTCTACATAGTATCCGTGTCACCTCACAGACTTCAGTGCATTGATAGGACACTAGGTCTCATTTTGATATTTTGTAATTAACTTTTATTTTCTCATGTATAATTGAGACTTATGTAATATATTTTGATATTAATGTAAATAATAGAAATTTATGTCTATAAATGAAAATTTGAGTATTTATTTGTGACTTGTATATGAATATCATGTGAAATGAATGATTGAGAAATGGAAGTATTGTTGAAAAATATTAAGACTTTGTTGATAAAATGGAGTTTAGGAATGATTGAAAACGTATTGGAAGTGTTTTTCACAGGTTCTAAAGAACTATTTTTTCTCCATTTTTAGTCGGTACTCTGCCGGATTTTCTACAAAATTTGCGAAACCTCAAATAAATTTATAATTTCAATAAATGACTTAAATGAATTATATTTCGCAAATTGTACTTCATAACTATGAAAAAAAATAAATTAAGGAAGAATAAAAATGATTGAAATAAAATAAGGTGTTCCGGTACACTGTGTGATATATCTTACTCGGCTATACTGTAGACGGGTAAGGAGTGTCACATTTAGTGGTATCAGAGCACGATTTAGGCTTTTCTGGGTCTAGATCAAGTCCATACCATGCATTGCATTTGTAAGAGTCGAGGTGACACTAATGAAGATCTGTTTGTCTTTGTTATTTTGATTAAGATATGGACCCCACATCTCAGAGGGCAGTTGAGGAGAAAGTGGAGAGTCATGCTCCACCTGCAGCAGCAGAGACTGGGGGTAGGGGAAAACCTACTCCACCAACTCCAGCAGAGCTTGCTCAGCCTCCACAGGCCATATTCTAGCAAATAGCCGAGTTTTTCAGAAAAAATGGCTGGGGTAATGCCAGCACCAGCACCACTTCCACAGTAGAAATCACACCTAGAAAAACTGAGAAATTTAGAGCAGTGAATTTCTTTGGCAAGAGAGAAGATGATTCTGTTGCAGCCAAAAATTGGTTGAACAGAATAGGAAGGGTTTTAAAACAACTCCACTGCACTCCAGAGCAAAACCTAGAAGCTGCTATATCTCTACTGCAAGATGATGCCTATGAATGGTGGGATACAGTGTCCAGTTAAGTGTAGCTAGAACTAATAACTTGGGACTTCTTCCTCTCAGAGTTCAAAAAGAAGTATGTGGGTAGTGTATACCTGAAAGAGAGAAGAACAGAATTTATTAACCTGAGGCAGAGACAGCTAACAGTGGCAGAGTATGAAAAGGAATTTGTCAGACTGAGCCGTTATGGAAGGGAGATAGTCCCTAATGAGGCTGAAAGGTGTAAAAGATTTGAAGAGGGACTAAATGATAACATCAAGATAATGATCATTGCCTTGGGAATCAAAGACTTCACCAAGTTAGTGGAGCTGCATTAAAAGTTGAGAAAGTTAGAATAATTGAGCAAACTAGAAGAGAGAGAGAGCAGAAGAGGGGTATGGGTCAGTCTAGCTCATCTCCTGTACCAGGAAAGAAGTTCAAAGGTCCACCTGCACAGAGTTCAGGTCCACCTCAAGGTCAGGGTCAATCCCAAGGGCCCAGGCCATAGTTCATCCCTAAAAGAGGTCAGTCCACACCATCAGTGGGCAGCTCTCAAGGGACAGGGTTTAGGGGACCAGCCCCAGCATCTTCTGCATGTTCGCATTGCCTAAAGTGGCATAAGGGGGAGTGTTGGGGAGTGACGGGTGCCTGCTTAAGGTGTGGGTCAATAGAGCATCAGTTAAGGAACTGTCCCCGCAGAACTACTAGAGCTGCTCCAACACAAGCAGATACACCTACCCTTGCACCTCAACGGGTAGGAAGTCTGGTAAATCTGAGGCAGTGGGACCATAACAGAGACCTACATCTGAGCCAGCATTGAGGCCAGAGGTCAGAGCACCTGTTAGAGCCTATGCCATAAGAGCTCAGGAGGAGCAAGATGCCCCGGACGTCATCAGGGGTACATTCTCTCTCTACAACACATTTGTGCATGCATTAGTGGATCCAAGATCTACTCATTCATACATCTGCATCAACCTACCCGTAGAAGGGGGATACTAGTAGGGGAGAGTGACCAAGACATTCTGGTCACTAATCTATTGGGCCACAGTGTAGTGGTGAACAAAGTATATAAAGGTTACCTGTTAAGGATTCAGGGGTATGAATTCTTGGCAGACCTGATTGAGTTGCCTTTCCATGAGTTTAACATGGTTTTGGGAATGGACTGGTTGTCACATCATTAGGCAATGATTGATTGTAAACTTAAGAGGATTTCCTTGAAAACTCCTGAGGGTACTAAGATCACAGTTGTGGGGAAAAGGACAGATTTTTTGTCCAATGTCATCTCAGCCATAGTTGCAAGAAAACTGATGAGAAAAGGCTGTGAAGCCTACCTAGCGCATGTGGTGGACAATAGGTAGGCTAAGCCAGATCTGTGTGACATACCCATAGTAAGAGACTTCCCAGATGTGTTCCCTGAAGAATTTCCTAGCTTGCCACCAGAAAGGGAAGTTGAATTTGCTATTGAGATACTGCCGGATACAGCACCAATCTCTATTGCTCCTTATAGGATGGCACCCACATAATTGAACGAACTGAAAATCCAATTATAAGAGTTACTGGATAAGGGGTTCATATGCCCCAGTGGGTCACCATGGGGAGCTACAGTGCTATTTGTGAAAAAGAAAGATGGGACTTTGAGGTTATGCATCGATTATCGGCAGTTGAATAAAGTGACAGTGAAGAACAAATATCCGTTGCCTAGAATTGATGATCTGTTTGATTAGTTGAAGGGAGCAGGAGTATTTTCCAAAATTGATCTCAGATCAGGGTATCATCAGTTGAGGGTAAAGGATGCAGATGTGCTAAAGACTGCATTCAGGACCCGGTATGGGCATTATGAATTCCTGGTAATGTCCTTTGGCCTAACAAATGCACCAGCAGCATTCATGGACCTTATGAACCGTATCTTCCATCCATACCTAGATCGGTTCATAGTGGTCTTTATTGATGATATTTTGGTGTATTCCAAGACTAGGGAAGAACATGATGAGCATTTGAGGATTGTTCTGCAAACCCTGAGAGAAAAGAAGCTGTATGCTAAGTTGTCCAAGTGTGACTTCTAGTTAAATGAGATTGCATTCCTTGGACACATAGTGTCAGCCGATGGGATTAGGGTGGATCCCAAGAAAATAGAAGCAGTGATGGAATAGAAGCCTCCCAGAAATACAACTAAGGTTAGAAGTTTCTTGGGGCTGGCTGGGTATTACAGAAGATTTGTGAAAGGTTTCTCTTTAATAGTTGCTCCAATGACCAAGCTGTTACACAAGAATGTCAGATTTGACTAGAATGCCAAGTGTCTGGCCAGTTTTGAGAAGTTAAAGGCTATGTTGACAGAGGCACCAGTGTTAACACAGCCAGTGTCGGGAAGGGACTTTGTGGTCTACAGTGATGCCTCTCATAATGGGTTAGGGTGTGTATTGATACGAGAGGGGAAGGTGGTCGCTTATGCTTCCAGGTAGCTAAGGCCACATGAACAGAATTACCCTACCCATTATCTAGAACTTGCAGCAATTATCTTCGCACTAAAGATATGGAGGCAATACTTGTATGGTGAAAAGTGTTGCATTTACACAGATCACAAAAGTCTGAAATACTTGCCAACCCAGAAGGAGCTCAACCTTAGACAAAGGCGATGGATTGAGTTCCTGAAGGACTATGATTGTGTGATTGATTACCATCCTGGGAAGGCAAATGTAGTTACTGATGCTTTGAATAGAAAATCCATTACAGCTTTGAGATCATTGAATGCCCGTCTATCCTTAGCTCGAGATGGAGCTATTTTGGCTGAGTTACAAGTAAGGCCAAACCTGCTACAGCAGATTTTAGATGGGTAGAAGGCAGATGAAAAGTTAATGACTACTATGAGTAAAATCTCAGAAGGGAAGGCAACTGACTATGAGGTAAAAGCAGATGGGTGTCTGTACTACAAAGGAAGAGTATGTGCACCAGATGATGGGGAATTGAAAGCTAGTATTCTGAAAGAGGCACATACCAGTGTTTATGCTATGCCCCCAGGAAGTACAAAAATGTATCATGATCTGAAGCTTCATTATTGGTGGCCTGGTATGAGGAAGGATATAGCTGACTATGTGACTAAATGGTTGACATGTCAGCAAGTTAAGGCAGAACATCAAGTTCCATCGGGTTTGCTATAGCCTATACGCATACCTGAATGGAAATGGGATTGGGTCACCATGGATTTTGTAAGTGGTCTACCTCTCACCCAAAAGAAGCATGATGCAGTATGGGTGATAATAGATAGATTGACAAAGTCTGCACACTTTCTGCCAGTTAGGATTGACTACTCACTGGAGAAGTTAGCAAAATTGTATATCAGTGAGATAGTTAGACTGTATGGAATCCCACTTTCCATCATATCTGATCGAGACTCAAGGTTTACATTGAGATTTTAGAAGAAGTTGCATGAATCTTTGGGTACACAACTCCACTTCAGCATAGCTTTCCATCCTCAGACTGATGGGCAATCAGAAAGAGTAATCCAGGTAAACAATTGAAACCAATTGAACTAATACAAATATTGAACTGAAATGATAATAATAGCATGAAATATATGTTAGGTCCTTGAGGATATGCTAAGGAGTTGTGTCATTGAGTTTGAGGGAAGTTGGGATAGATATCTCCCACTGGCAGAATTTACATACAACAATAGCTACTAAGCTAGCATCCAAATGGCCCCGTATGAAGTACTGTATGGGAGGAAATGTAGAACTCCAGTGTGTTGGACTGAATTAAACGAAGATAAACTGGTAGGGCCAGACCTGGTGAAACAGACTGAGGAGAAAGTAAAACTAATCAAAGCCAATCTGAAAGTTGCCTCAAACAGACAAAAATCTTATGCTAACCTGAAGAGGAAAAAAAATAGAATATGCAGTTGGCGACAAAGTGTTCCTCAAGGTGTCACTGTGGAAGAAGGTACTAAGGTTTGGAAGAAAAGGTAAGTTAAGCGCTAGGTTCATTGGCCCATATGAAGTCATTGAACGTGTGGGTCCAGTGGCCTACAAGTTAGCTTTACCACCAGAGCTGGACAAGATCCACAATATGTTCCACGTATCTATGCTAAGAAGATACTGCTCAAATCCTTCACATGTCATCTCCATGGAAGAAATTGAAGTACAATCGGATTTGACATATGAAGAAGAACCCATACGGATCCTGGCTTGGGAAGTGAAAGAGTTAAGGAATAAGCAGATTCCACTGGTGAAGAGATCATGAGGCAACCTAAAAACCGAGGAGGCAACTTAGGAAAGTGAAGAGATGATGAGGCAACAGTTTCCTCAACTATTTGCATCAGGTAAATTTCGAGGATGAAATTTAAATTGGAGGGGAAGAGTTGTAACACCCTCACTGTAGCAATTCTGTGCATTCTACTGTTCCGGTGACCGGTGTCGATCCGGACAGCTAGAACATCTAGAAAAATATTTAAACTAAAGTGAGGAACCATAATTAACTCAAATATTAATAACAAAAATTTAGAAAAAAAATTTAGAAATAAAATACAACCAAGTTAAATGAGCTAATGCCCTAGCGATGGGTAACCCAGTGGGAAGTTGCGGTCCTCGCAACTAGGTGCCCTAGACCCGGGAGAAAATTCATAAAATAATTTTTGAGACTCCAGGGAAGAGTCATTGAGGTTTCTATGGCATTAGAATGCCAAGAAAATGCTTAGAAAAATTTTGCAATAAGTACAGATAATTTTAGTCTGTTAAGCCAAACGGAGGGCATTTTAGTCATTTCGTCTTCAGATATGATATTTGGCCGACTTGTCCAGTTAAGTAAATAATTATTATAACATAAAATATGAATAACTATTGCTAAAAATTAAATTGAAAATAAGTAGAGAAGAAAGTAAAGGAAATTGAGAAAAATGTCAATTATGACATCACCATGAGGTCATTAAAAGTGCTCTCACCAATCACATTTGAACAAGCTATTAAAAACAAATTAAAAAGAGATAAAAGGAGGTAAAATTAAACAAAAGCCATCTGATCTTCCTCACCCAAACCAGGCATCACCCACTTCCCAAAACCCAACCTCCATGGAAGCTTAAAGCAAGCTTCAAATCCCACCTCATCTCACCTTGAAACCACAACCTTGCTTCACTAAAAACTGATTTTGCAACTTGAAAAACCTCTAGCCAGCAAAAAGAAGAAGGAAGAAGGAAGTTTTGAAGACTTGGAAAAGTTAGCAAAAGAGCTTAGTGTCCAATCTCCTACCCCTTTGATTTAATTCATGTTTATTAGCATGAAATAAGTAGAAAATGTAAGAAAAACAAAATAAAACTTATGTATGTCAATCCCTATAATTTTTGCAGCTTAGAGGTAGTTAGGGTTTGATGAAATTACTTGAAAAAAAATTTTTATGAGCTGCCCATAGCATGAGATGAGTGCTTGAACATGTAAGAGTAAGTGAAATGCAAGTGTGATGCATGAATGAACCTTGAAAATGTGGACACTTGAAGAACATTAGGGTTGCTCATGTAATGGTATGTTAACATTGTAATGGTCAATTAGTGACCATTTGAATGTGTGTGAGGAGGAATTGAAGTGAGTAAGGATGTTGGAGTTGAACTTAGGCATGCTGCCCTTGGTGACCTGCAGGACTAGTTGTGAGTCCAGCATGTTTGGGCAGCCATAAATGGAGTTGTATAGGTTCAATTGGTGCAAGGCCAATTGGACAAGAAACTAGACATATAATGGCACAACTTTGGTGAAGAAAACCTTCCCAGAAAACCAAACCAAGTTAACCTAAAAATTACCCTAATCTAGGTGACTTGCATTCTGCCTGGGCAAAATGACCAAATGAATAGTATTTATTCATTTGGTCATAACTCAGTATAGAAAGGTCCAATTGACCTGACATTTTACCAGCAGATAGCTGAGACATAGATCTACAACTTTCATGAAGAAACTAAACCTAAATTTTGACCATAACATGTTCAAAAATTGACCTGAAATCAGTGTACAAAACACTGTAGATTTGGTTATGTCCAAAAAATCTAGAAAATTTGCAATCCGGCTAGTTATGGTATTTAGGCCATAACCTGAGCTAAAAAACTCCAAATGGAGTGATTCAAAAAAAAAGAAATGTAACTAGGCACAATAATGAACAACTTTTACGAAGACAATTTTTCCAAATTCCTACTGTACAAATGACCAATGGAATAGTAAACTTAGTGCTTGAAATCTGAAAATTGTGAATAACTAACACTAAGCTTAGAAATTGTATTGGCAACCAATACCCACAACTTTAGAATGCAAAATGTGGTATGTTGAGAATATTAGAACCAATATACCTATTGTCTATGCAAAAGTCAACATTTTAGTTGACTAATAAAATAAATAGTAACACTTAAACTTCAATTTTAAGAATTCTAAAATTTAAAAGTGTAACATGCCCTAGTACACCTAGTAAGATTGGGTTGGATAGGTTGGCATGCCAATAGGGTTCAGTTAGCAGCAGTGCACATGGCATTATGCCATTCTGTGATTTTATGGCTTTTGGCCATTCTGATATTATGATGATACTTGGCTTTGTGCCTAATGTTTATTACAACTTATTAGCTGTTCTGTTGCACACCGGGAGATACATATGTGACCGATGGTGTGACGGCCCGAGGAGCATAGTGCCCAGCAGACTTCAGACTGGGTGAGGCCGTCTACAGTTCTGCATAGTATCTGTGTCACCTCAAAGACTTCAGTGCATTGGTAAGACACTAGGTCTCATTTTGGTATTTTGTAATTAACTTTTATTTTCTCATGTATAATTAAGACTTATATAATATATTTTGGTATTAATGTGAATTGTGGAAATTTGTGTTTATAAATGAAAATTTGAGTATTTATTTGTGACTTGTATATGAATATCTTGTGAAATGAATTATTGAGAAATGGAAGTATTGTTGAGAAATATTGAGACTTTGTTGATATAATGGAGTTTGGGAATGATTGAAAACGTATTGAAAGTGTTTTTCACAGGTTCCGAAGAACTGTTTTTCTCCATTTTTAGCCGGTACTCTACCGGATTTTCTATAAAATTTGTGCAACCTCAAATAAATTTATAATTTCAATAAATGAGTTAAATGAATTATATTTCATAAATTGTACTTCATAACTACGAAAAAAATAAATTAAGAAAGAATAAAAATGATTGAAATAAAATAGCGTGTTTCGGTACACTGTGTGATATATCTTACTCGGCTATACTGTAGATGGGTAAGGGGTGTCACATAAATAAACAACTTTGATGAAGAAAT
Organism: Hevea brasiliensis; assembly: GCF_030052815.1. Classification (NCBI taxonomy): domain Eukaryota; kingdom Viridiplantae; phylum Streptophyta; class Magnoliopsida; order Malpighiales; family Euphorbiaceae; genus Hevea; species Hevea brasiliensis. Next base: position 44,663,154 of record NC_079501.1, read on the forward strand.
GTTTGCCAAATTCTCACTGTAGCTTAGACCAATGGAACAGTAAACATAGGGCACAAAAATTAAATTTTTGAAAATACTTCTAGAAGGCTTTCATTTGCAATTGGCAATCAATGCCAACAAACTTAGAACCTAAAATATGGTATAAATATGTATCAAACATTTGTGTACATATTATGAATTAAAAAGTCAACTTTTGTGTAGGAATGGTCAAGTGAATAGTAACTACCAAAAAACTTAAGTTGCTAATGGGGTTAATGGTATTCACTTAAAGGATTTAATGTACACCTAAATTATGAGAATAGGTAGATGAGAATCATATTCTCATCACAAATAGAGCTTAGAAGACATTGTTAATATATTTTGAAATGTGGTTTGGAAATCAATATAAATGAAAATGTTGAAACTAGGACATGTAAAATGATGTAATAAATTAGATAAGGAATTATAAAGGAAAAATATATGATATAATTGATAAATTGTGAATTATATAAATGAAATTCATGAATATACATTAGATGAAGATGAGTCTAGATATTGTATTTGCACTAGGAAATAAAGTTTAGAATGTTACAACAAATATATATATATATATATATATATATATATATATATATATATATATATATATATAATGGAATATAACGAAATAATAGACCCATTAATATTAAACGGTACATGAAAGAAAATAAGGAGAATTATAAATACCTAGTAAGTAAAGATATCTCTTGAATTACAAATGATAATTCATATAAATTTTGAAATGAATAAATGAATCACATAAAAGTGTGAATAGGACTTTAGTTCTCATTAGGAAATAAATGAAGAATATTTTGAGTACAATGGCATATGAGAACCATTGTTGTGAATTGTGATCAAAATGAAGGATAAAATGAATATATAAATTATGAGAAATGTATAAATTATGTATAATTGTGATTTAGAAAATTTATGTTCTCACTGGGCACAGAATTAAGTAATATAAATTATACTTAAAACTTATAACGAATTAATGATATACTAATACATATTAACATTTGCCTAGACACATGTGTCAGATTGGATAGATTGGCATGTGAATAGGATATTGTTTTAGCAGTATTGCGTAAGGCTTTATTCCTGTATATATGGCTTTATGCCCGCACTCATGGCTTTTATGCCTGATTATATGTTATCATGGCTTTTAGCCATATTGATATGTTATCATGGCTCTTAAGTCATATTGACTGCATACGTGGTTGACGTTTTGCGTCCCAAGGTATGACGGCTTGAGGCACCATGGTGTCCAGTGCCAACAACCCGTTATCCAATTTAGTCAGGCTATCATAGGTTACCTGGGCAGTGCAAATTATTGAAATTATTTAAGAACATTAGTAATTAAAAACATTAGAATGTATTGAATGAAATGAGAAAAAAAAAAAAAAGATTAGCAATAGAAACATAACTGAATCAAGTAGTACAAATGAAATTTTCAGAATTGTAGAAACCGAAAACACAATACTCCTAGAATTAATCTGTATATCGAATATTATTACTGTATAAACTCAGCACTTCAAAGAGGGACAAAATAGAATATAAGATAGTTGATATTAGAAATATCATACGAAATTTAATTGATACCCGAGGATCTAAATTATACTTTAGAATTATACTTCAATTTTTCTTTATTTGTATGTGTTATTTTCTTTGTTATATTATTGCACCACTAAGCAGAAATGCTTAGCGTAATGGATTTGTTTCCTTCGCACATGTACTGAAGCTAAAATCCAGTGGACATTTGATTGGGATTGTTAGAGTCCAGGTCTGCAGAAGTGTCAGAAGTGCTCAAGGTTGTCACCTCCTCAGCAATGTATGTAGATAGGGCTCACATTAGTCATTTTATGTATTTTGTATATTATAAATATTTCGTATGTTGTAATATAAACTAAGAATTTGTAAGTAATATTTATGTGATGTAAATTAATAAATTGATTAGTTCATATGTAATTAATTTGTATATTATGTAAATTGTGAATTTATTCAATTAGTATGCAAATTATATAAATTAATGGAAATATGAGAATTTTAATATGTGAATGGAGCATGAATGATAATGTATGGAAATGAATGTGAAATTGAATTATATAGAGAATATTTGAACTGATCAGATGATTATGATGAGTACGAATAAATTTTATTGTATGGAAAATATTGTTAAGATTTTCAAACAGGTAAATAGTGAATCACGTCAAACGTTAATATAATAGGAGAAACTCCATCAGTTTCTCCGTCGAAAATTAATTGATATTAAATTAAATGAATTCAAAATTTCTAAAATAATAAAGTAAAATGATTTAGGATGCTCCGGCATCGAATGTAGCACACCTTACTTGGTTACACTGTAGACGGGTGAGGTGTGTTACATTAATTCTATGTCTCATCTTTTATAGAGATATAGAATTCTATGTAAGAATGTCACACCCTATCTCTCTGTAAGGCATAACATGATCCCATAGTATACCTAATGAATTACCAACTCCGTCTACTAATAACCCATTAAATACACTACAAGGGATTTTAAAAACTTTTCTTACTTCTTTTACAGTGGTGAGCACTATTTACAGGTGTTAAAAACCTTTTTGAACTGAAGTGATAGAACTAACACATTTGAATTATTTGGAATTTCTGTAAAAATTTTGGTAGAGTGCCATCTGTATTTTGGGTAAAACAGTTCTTCAAAAAAACCTGTAAAAAGCACTTCAATATATATTTCCAAATCTCAACTCCAACATGTTTCTCAACAAACATATTTCTCAACTCAAATCCATAGTAATTTTTCAAAGACTGAGATACAAGAAATATAATACAATTTTTACAAGTCAAAATAACTCATAATTTATTTTACAACTTTAATGTACAATTTTATTTTACAACTGCTCAAAACCAAGAACAATATATACATACAGTGAACATACATTACAGTATAAAATGCAAAATGTGGTATACTCAATATACCTGATGATCTCTCAATGTAGTACTAGCAGCCTAGTTTGCTGCCCTGTCACTACCACTCATGACAAAGAATGAAAAGCTATCGCTGAGTAAAATTTACTCAGTGGTGCACAATAACAATTTGAAATGCGATATATAAATCTTTTATTGACAGTTCACAAATCAAATGATTCACAATTCCATTTCACAATTTACAAAATTCACCTAACACAAATTTGTTCAAGTAATTGAATAATACCGTTTTGCAAATCAATAACACAATTCGATCAAATAACTGGATAATACCGTTTTGCAAATCAATAACACAATTCGATCAAATAACTGAATAATACCATTTTGCAAATCAATAACACAATTCGATCAAATAACTGAATAATACAATGTTGCCAATCGATAACATAATTTAGGCCATGACACAATTTTTCCACACATGTCGTGTTGTACACCACGACAAGACACACTCACCCCAATAATCGAAATCAATGAGGGAGGAAGCTAGCTGGATAATGAGTACTCATCCACACTCACCTCAGAATGACAAGTCAAAGAGGGAGGAACATAATCACACTCACCCCAGACTGATAGGTCAAAGAGGGAGGAAGATATCACACTCACCCCATAAATGGAGGAGGAACATAGTAACAGTGTCATGCCAAGTGTGAATCAAAACAATTTCAAACCATAATATTTCATACAAACCATAAATCACATTTTATCTCAAAATTTCGATTTGCAAAGTTGGCAACACAATAATTTCCAAATAATATTCCCAAAACCAAAGCAATAAAAAATTATTCATAACTCATTTCTCCAAATAAATTTGCTAGTAAAAGCAGTGAATATAAAAGTATTGTGCACGGACACAATTTAAAACTATAATGTTCAATTAAATTTTTAAGTAGAAAATGAGAAGTCAAAATTATTGTGCACAAACATAATTTAAAACAATGACATACAAATAATCATAATTTATTTCAATTGAAAAATTTAAAAGAAATAACTATTATGCACACACACAATTTAAAACAATAATGTACAATAGTCATAATTCATTTCAATTGAAAAATTCAAAAGAAATAGCCGTTGTGCACAAACACAATTTAAAATAATAACATAAAAATAATCATAATTTATTTCAATTGAAAAATTCAAAAGAATTAATTATTGTGCACAAACCTCTGATATATGCCTCTTGGCTCTGACTCAGTGTTTCCTTCCCTTTCCTTGAGTCGTTGCTAACTGAGAAACACAATTTGAAGTGTTTCAGTACTCATTTAAACTGTCTCTAACGATAATGCTTGATAATTAATTCACTGAATTCATTTATTCGCTTAGTCAACCTACTATGTCGACCCTTGGTACATTCTAGGTAATTTAGGTTTTAATGTCATTAATATGTCACATTCGATAGTCTTTTAGGGTTGGTACATGTTACCAAATTCATTTGCATGTATACTACATTTTCTTGAGATTTGCTGGATTTCGGGATACTAGTTTGACCTAGCCGGACGACCTAGTTCCCTCGGTTTTTGGGTTTCGGTCAAAACTACAAATTTGTAGATCTATGTCTTATTGCACGCAGGGCAAAATTTCAGGTCATTCCGAGTTATGTAGACCAAGTTATGGTCATTTTACTATTGCTGGTCAAATTTCACCAAAATTGGTCATTTTAGGTCACTTTAGGTCATTTTAGGTTCGGCCAGTTTTTGGACCCGAACTTGTGCAAGCTGTTTGACTTACTTATGGTCATTTCTGGCCTTTGGTGTCTTCATAAGACTTGTAGATATGGGTCTTAACTATTCATGGTTAAAATTTCAGGTCAATTGGACCTGTTTTGAGTGAGTTATGGCCTAAACACTAACTGCTGCCCAAATGGTCAATTTTCAGGCCTCATTTGCACTTAATCCGGATTTGGTCATTTTTCAAGCTACCTTGCAAGCAAAATTTTGGCAAGCTTCCTTCATGAAAGTTGGCATATTTTGTGCCTAGTTTCACCTCCAATTGGTCTCATACCAATTGGAGCCACGCAATTAAAGTTATAGGCCTAAAACTCAAACTGCCTTATTGAAATTCTTGCATACACATCAAGCATCACTTTTAACACTCACCAAACTTAACATTCAAACCAATTCTGGTTGTACCACAATCTAAACATAATTTATAACATATTATAGGTCATTTTGGCAGCTTACAATTACATTCAATATGCACCAACAAGTGCAGAATTTGTCCAACTCAATTTACAACAATTCAATCACCAATTCATGCTCATTTACATGCCCCACTTCACACCACCATACATACACTCAAACTGCCATAACAACCAACAAATTTTAACATCATTATTCCATAAACCAAGCAAGAATTCCAGCATTCCTCAAGAGTTAACAAACTGCCACAATGGTACACTTACATCCCATTACTTTCCAAGCTTTAAATTTCATTTTACATTTACATATACTAAGTATACATCACCCAAATAATTTCCTACACACATATACATTTAATCAATCCTTTAATCTACCATTTAGAAGCAAGAATAAGCTATCCTCAAAGTGTTTCCATGGCTGCCAAAAATACAGCTCTCCCTTTAAACATCAAACCTCAAAATTCTTTCCACAATTCAAGTACCCATAACATCCACACAAACTTTAATGAAGCAAGCATCAAAAATACATACTTACCACTTTTGAAATTCTTCAAAACCTCACCAAAACTTAAATTTCTTTCTGCCTATCTACTGCCCAAGTTGTATAGAACAACTTTAGTGAAGGACTCTTAAAGAAACTAGGGCTTGATCATGGAGGATTGAAGCTTCATGCATGAATGGCCATGGAGTTTTCTTTGGGATGCATTCGGCTGGTTCATTTGCTGGAGGTTGAAGATGATGTTCAGCTGTCCAAAGTGTCTTTTATAGGTGGTCCAAGCTACCTTAGTGGAGCACTTAATTTATTTTAATGTTTAATTATTCAAACTTTCTCAATTTTCATTTTTATGCCCCAAACTTTCATCATTTATACTATGTACCACAATTTTAATTTTCATGACATTTTACAAATATAATATCATGTATTTTTAGTGGACATTTAGGTCAAAAGACAACTCGGGGTGTCAAATGACCACAATGCCCCTATTCAGATTGCATTCCCAATTCTTCGGTAACACCGGGTTTTGTCCGTTTTTCGATTTCTCACTTTTCTTTGTAATAATTAATTAATTTTTCTTTGATATTTCTAAATGTATTTGTACTTCAATAGGTGTCTATTTAAGTCCTAAAAATATTTTTCAGGGTTCCCCACGGTCCAGGGCTAGTCAACGGTCCACGCCGTGACTTCTCGATGCGGTCACCCATCGCTAGGGTTCTCGGCTCGCTTAACTTAGTTGCATTTCTTTACTATTATTTTTCCTTTATTTTTCTTGTATTTTCTTTTCTTGTATTTCATTATTTAATGTCTCCTCACTCATATCGAAGTGTAGTTCTAGGCATTCTAGCTGTCCGGACAACACTGGTCACCGGAACAGTAGAACGCACTACCGAACTTAGGGGTGTTACAAAGAATGTATAAAAGTTATTCATTCATATAGAAATCAATGATAAAGATGATCATATATTTAATGAATAAATTATATTGGATATAGTTTTTTTGTTAATACTAAAAGCCATAACATCTAAAATGGATTCAATCATTAAGAATTATATCTATGTTCTTGTAAAACTTCTTACAAGTATGGTACCTAGTAGGAGCTAAAAATGTTTTTCAAGAGATAGACAAGTCCTAATGAATAGGTAAAGATTAATAAGGCAAGGTTAATTATGAAAAATAGTTTCACTTAAGGAAAGGGGTTATATATGAGGATATCTCCTTACTTATGGCTATGTTTGAATTCATTTAAATTTTAATGGCAATATATTTACACTATGATTGTAAGTTTTCAGCAAGTATTTGTCAACACTAACTTCCTTAATGGAGACATGAAGGAAGACACAATCTTGGAAAGTTTTCAAAGTGTATAAGCTTAAGAGATTTACTCATGGTTTTAAGCAAAACTTTGAGGAGTCCTATATGCACAAGAAGGTTAATGGTAGCAACTACTTTCCTAAACTTGCATATGGATGACATTTTATTAAGGGGAAATGACAATTAGCTCACTAGTGACTTGTAAAGTTTAATTACATAGATCTTTCTCCATAAATGACATAAGGAAGGAAATCAATGTTCTTGGTTTTGCATCTATAGAGATATAGCAATTAAGAATAATAAGATCTGTGACACCCCTTACCCGTCTACAGTGTAGCCGAGCAAGTTATGCCACTCAGTGTGTCGGAACACCAATTCATATTTCAATTTCAACTAATCTCTTTTAATTCATTTATTTATAATTTTTGATAAATCTAAATTTTTCCGCAAATTTTATAGAAAATCCAGCAGAGTGCCGGCTATAAATTGGAAAAACAGTTCTTCTGAACCTGTTAAAAACACTCCCAATAATATCATCACCTTATTCTCAATCAACCTCCAATATATTCTCAACAATTTCTCAATTCACTTCAATATCTCAAAATTCAATTAAATTCAAACCACAGTCAACTCAATAAAAAAAATGCTCAATTTATTACTGAACATGTTTCATAGATATTTACATCAAAAGCATAATTACATGAATTTATAATATACATTACAGAAGGTTACAAAATACAAAATATCAAAATATCAAAATGGCCTAAGGTCCTACCAAATGCACTGCAATGTGAGGTGACTCTGAAGTCTGAGTGCAGATATGAAGGCTCACCCTATGTGAGGTCTGCTGGACTCCCCAGTTATGTCTCTAGTACCTGCGCGTGGCAAAAGTGACACGCTAAGCAATTCTGCTTAGTGGTGACCATATAAAATAAAATAAAATAAAATAAAAACATGTGTACAGAATGTATGTTTATATTTTTGAGTGAACTAAGTCTCAAATGTTTATTGCAATATTATTCAATTGAAGTTTGGTAAGATTTATTAATACTGCCCGAGTAACCTATACTAGTTGACTGGACTGGATAAACGGGTAAACTGGTACTGGGTACTAAGTACCTCGGACCATCACACCATCGGTCACATTGTGTCTCCCGGTGTGCAATAAAACAGCTAATAAGCTATGATAATTATCGGGGATTAAACCCGAGTATAACAACTCAATATTATAGCCAAAGGCTATTATGTCACAGAATGGCATGGGAAGCCATGAAATACAGAATGGCATGAAGCCATATGCAGTACTGCTAACAGAACCCTATTGGCATGCCAATCTATCCAAACCAATCACATTAGGCCTACTAGGGCATTTAACACTTTCATTTATGTAATTCTTTGAAATTGAATTTTTATGATTACTATTCATTTCATTGGTCAACCAAAATGTTGACTTTTGTATAGAAAATAGGTACATTAATTTTAATACTCCCAACATACCACATTTTGCATTCAAAATTTGTTGGTATTGGTTGCCAATACCATTTCTAAGTTTAAAGTTAATGGGGCAGAATTTTCAGTTTTGATACCTTATTTTTCCTGGTCCATTAGTTACTGTTGCAGTGGGAATTTGAAAAAATGATAAACATGAAAGTTGTTCCTTATTTTGTCTAGTTGAATTTCCTTTTTTGAATCACTCCATTTGGTGTTTTTTAGCTCAAGTTATGGTCCAAAAACCACAACTGGCCAGATTGAAAATTTTCAGGGCTGATCATATCTACAGTGTAGTGAACAGTGACTGTAACTCAATTGTTGGATAGGTTCTGGTCATAATTTGGGGTAGATTTATTAATGAAAGTTGTTGGTCTATATCTCAGCTTGTTGCTGGTAAAATTTCAGGTCAATTGGACCTTTCTACATTGAGTTATGGCCAGTCACTCTACAGAAACAGCCTGCAGGTCACCCGGATTTAAGCAAGTTTTTGGTCCACTTGGTTTGGTTTTATGGGCATGGTTTCTTCAACAAAGTTGTGCCATTTTGTGTCTAGTTTCATGTCTAATTAGCCAAACACCAATTGAACCTCTACAAGTCAAGTTATGGCTGTCCAAACAGGCTGGACTCACAGCCACACCTGCAGGTCACACAAGGCAGCCACATCCACCTCAAATCCCACAACCCAATTCACTTCATTTTTAATTCAAACCAAACCAAATGGTCACTAATTGACCATTAAAACCTACTTCCATCATCACAAGATCAAGTCTCATTCTTCAACCCAAACCCTAACTCAACAATTCAAAACCATGCATTATCATTGCATTTATCAATTCACTTATAAGTTACACTTTAAGGGCAGCCATACTTGCATGTTAGCTCCCCAAAAATTATCACCATATTACCCTAACCATGGCTGCCAAAATTTAGGGTTAGCATACCAATGTCTTTCATCAAATTTCTTGGTCATTTGCTCACCTATATAGTTCTTAAACTTGAAATTAAAGTGAAATTCAAAGGTTTAGGTCACTAACCTCTTTTAGCTAAAATCCAAGCCAACCAAGACTTTAATTTTTCTTTACTTTCTTACTCTTTCTTGGCTGCCAAACACTTCTCCTTGGTGTGGGTATAATTTTTATTGAAGAGAGGATAAGGTTTTGAGGTGAAATAAGGTGAGGTTTGGGAGCTTTAGTAAAGCTTTCATGGTGGAATGGCTTTAGGAGAGAAAGTGACGCTGGTTTGGGTGAGGAAGAGCAGATGGGTTTTGTTTTTTTTTTTTTTTTTTGTCTCAATTATCCTCTTTAATAGGTTAATTTAGGTGGTGCTTAATTGTGATTGGTGGATAGGCTTTTAATGACATCATATGATGTCATAATTAGGTATTTTCTTTCATTTTCTTTTCTTCTCTTCTCTACTCATTTCCAATTTAATTTTTAGAAATATTTATTCATATTTTAGATCATAATAATTATTTACTTAACTAGACAAGTCGGCCAAAAATCACCTCTGAAGGTAAAATGACCAAAATGCCCTCCGTTTGGCTTAACAGACAAAAATTGTCTGTACTGATTGAAAAATTTTTCTAAACTTTTTCTTGGCATTCTAATGCCATAGAACCCTCAATAACCCTTCTCTGGAGTCCCAAAAATTATTTTATGAATTTTCTCTCTAGTCTAGGGCTCCTAGTTGCGAGAACCGCAACTTCCCACTGGGTTACCCCTCGCTTGGGCATCGGCTCATTTAACTTGATTGTATTTTATTTCTAAAATTTTTTCTAAATTTTTCTTATTAATATTTGAGTTAATTATGGTTCCTCACTTTAGTTTAAATATTTTTCCGGACGTTCTAGCTGTCCGGACGAACATTGGTCACTAGAATAGTAGAATGTACGAAATTGCTACAGGGAGGGCGTTACAAGATCCCTCATAAGCTTGTATTTGGAAAGAATCCTAAAAGAGTTCAGCATGCTTGACTCTAAGGCATTATATTCTTTGGAATGCTTTTATTGATTGATATTCAAGTTTAGTTAATTGGTTTAGATTTTATTTCATCTAATTTAAGTTTAATTACTACTTCTCTACAAATTAACTATCTAGATAATTGTAATAATGTGTAGTTTGATACTCAACATAGTCCTCGTGGGAACGATACTCGACTCATTACTTTATTAATTGTTAATGATTTGTGCACTTGCGAGATTTTGCAAAACAAGTCTTTGGCGCCTTTGCCAAGGACCGGTGCTTAATATCAAATGATTAGTAATTTAATTAATCTAGACATTTTTATTTTTTTATAGTTTATTTTTTTTGTTTTTACTTTTCTATATATCTAATTTCATTTTTACTTGTTTATATTGTGAGGTACTTTGAGAGGTTTCATAAACAGGTATTCACAAGTTCTATTTAACAATAAAATGAACCTTTTTATGCCACTTAGGGAAGGCTTAATGAATCGGTAGAGAGATTTCCTCATCTTAATCTTTCAAATCAGTATTTAACTCTTTGTTTCTATGATGGTTTGGATGAAGTGATAAGAAATTGTATAGATTATGGAGCTTGGGCCACTGGTGATCACGTTTTTCAAAGAGGCCATAAGGATGTCATTCACTTATTAAATGACATCGTGGATTTTGATTTCCATTTGTATTAAAATCCTTCACTATAGTGTTATAGTCACCAAATCCCCCATATATCTATCAACCTAATATTTCCCACTAACCATTTGAGCTTCAAGAAGAGAAGGGACTAGGACTTAAAGAGGTAGTAGCTTAATTAGAAAATTTTAATAACCTAATGGTGAATAATAAGCTATCACTTTATGAAGAGGAATTAAACAAGCAAGGTAGGGATAGTGAGTTGAATGGTGTAAGAGCATCATGGGAATTTGAACTTATAGAAGAAGTTGAGCCTCAATTAGAATAACAAAATTCCTTTGAAGATGATTTACCAGTAGAGTTTCCATTAGAAAAGGAGTTACTTGGAGAAGAAGTGATACCTAAAGTTGAAAAAAAAAATAACTCCTTTGTAGTTAGGGGGGGGTCATTAGAAGAGTGTTTACATGAAGACAAATAAAAAATGAAGGTGGTGGATAAAGAAATTGATGAGACTATCAATTTAAGTTTATTGATGGTGCTTACACATACACCACCATAAAACCCTTTTCTATCATGGACACCTCCTGCATCATCATATGTCCTCCATGAGCTTAAGTAGTCCTCATTATAAGAATATCATTCCAAGCCAAGTGTTGTTTGTGCTATATGCAAACTTCTTTGAAATCATACCAATCTTGAGTGTACCTTAAATTAAGACCCATATGTAGTGTTATATGACAATTACTATGGGCAGAAGCTACTTTTTAATTAGCACTTCTAAAAAGGGTCAAGTTGATGACCTTAAATTAGCACTTCTTGGGAGGCAACCCAAGTTTTGCTTTGAATTTTTGCATTTGTCTATTTCTTTTGTTTTATCATCCTTGCAAACTTGTTTTGATGTTTGTTCACTTTTAGGTTCAAGAAGCACTTGAAAAGAGCAATGGAGATCAAGCATACAAATCTTTGAGGAAAGGTATACTTCAAAGGAGGAGTATTCTTTATACATTAACTTTTCCTTATTGATTGTATTTATAATATTACTCTTGACCTGATTGTACTATCTTGATAACATTGAGGACAATGTCAAATTTGAGTTTGAGGGTAAAATAAAATTTGCACTTTAGGTTTTGCATTTTAGCTAGAAAATTTTGGCATTTTAGTAATAAAATCAATAAAATTTTTTCTTTTCCTTTTTACTCTTTTGATATGATAAGAATTATTTTGATGGAGGATTGAAGTGACTTTGAGAAGTTTGATACGTTGATTGCTTAGAAAGTATAAGGGGAAGAATGTTCATAGGAAAATTGATAGTTAGCTTTGTGTAGATTATTTTTTCCGGGCATGTGTACATCATTCCATTGTAATGAAATTATGAGTTCTTAGAGCAAGTATATGTGCATGGATATGATTTTTTACTTGTCTCACCAGTCCTAGAATAATTCTTTTAAACTTATCGAGGTGAAATCCTAACATATACTTGATAAAGAGATGATTTCAGCCTTCTTTGATTTTAGCCTCACTATAGCATTAGCCACCCTTTGTTTAAATTATCCCTTGTAGCCAACATGAGCCTATGTATTTACTTATATATTTTCTTTGCTTTCCCACATCAATTACCTAGCCCTTAGCCCAAATACTTAAATTACCCTTATGAGAGAGGTTATTTGCTAAAGTGAGAGGTACATTAAATATATAAAAAAAAGGAGAAAAGAAAAAAGAGAAAATATGCAGAAAGAAATAAAATATAAGGGTTAGTATGTGAAAAATAATTACAAAGAATTAATCTACTTAAGTGTTAGAAAAACGAGTATGGGGGTAGATAGTTGTAACATCCCCATTGTACGTGTTCTGTACGTTATGTTGCTCTAGTGGCCAAATAACAGTCCAAGCAAGTCAAGATGTCTGGAACTACACTTCGGTGATAGTGAACAGACATATAATGATGAAATAAATAAAAAGAAAATACAAGAAAAATCAAACAAAAATGAAAGAGAGAAAATGAAGCTAAGTTAAACGAGTCGACACCGCAGCGATGGGTGACCGCATTGGGAAGGCCGTTGCCGACCCCAGGACAGCGGAGAACCCTCAGAATTTAATTCCGAGACGTAAGTAATGGTCTATTGAAAAATAATTGATACTAGAATTATTAAAAAAAATTAATAAATTAGTACAAAGAAAAACGAAAAATCGGGAAACAGACAAAAATCGGTGTTACTGAAAAATCGGGAATATAACCCGAAATGGGGTATTTTGGTCATTTGATTCCTAGATTTGCCTTTTGACCTCAATGTCCATTAAAAATAAATGGAATTAAACTTTGAAAATTCCATGAAAAATGAAATTATAAATGAAATGCAATTAAAGGAAATATGGGGCTATAATTAGAATTATGAAAGTTTAATTATTTTAACTATTATTTAAATGTTTAGTGGGGTATAAAAACCATAAGTGGACAGCATTTTCCACTAAACCATTTCATCTTCTTCACTCCTTCATCACCATTGCCGAATTTGATTTTCTCTCCCAAGCTCATCCATGGATGTCCATGAAGCAAGCTTCATCAACCCATGATCAAGCCATTTTTTCCTATAAGTTTCTTTATTAAAATTGTTCTACACATCATGGGCAACACATAGAGAGGAAAAAGGGCAGCTTTTGATGAAGTTTGATCAAGCTCCATAAAAGGTTAGTGCTAGTTTTCCTTACCTCACTTAATTAAAAATTGTACTGAGGTTGAGATGAGTTGAATTATTGAAAAATTAGAAGGATTGGATGAATATTTAATGGTGATTGAATTTGGCAGCCATGGAACCTAAAGAGGTTTGAATTATCTTTACATGTACTTGATGGGAAATGATATTGATTAAGGTAATTAGAGGTCCTAGCAAATTAACTTTATGTATATGTTGAGATTGAGTGATTGAATTAGGAGTTTGAAAGAATTATTGAAGACCTTGGATAATTGTTGAATTGGGGCAGCCTTGAGAAGCATGAAAATGGTTAATTTATGCATATTATTGTTGATTAATGATGCTCAATTTATGTGATTATAAGTGTTAGAATTTAATTATAAGAGTGCATGTGAGGTTGACAATGTGAAAGTGGGTTTTGAACAAAATTTTGAAGACTTGGACATTTGAGCTTGAAATTGGCAGCCTATTAAATCATGAATTTGTGTGTGTGAATATGTAGTTTATTAATGAAATGTAATGGTGTTAAATTGTGAGCAGTATGTATAGTTAAAATGGAAGTGTTTGTGTGTAACATAAGTGTTGATGCAAATTGAATTTGGGTGGATGTAAATGTTGAAGTTTAATGGTGTATTGTGTGCCTTGTGCACTTGAGTATTCTACCTAGAATTTTTTCTGGAATTGTGTACAATATATATATGGAAGTGTTGTTGATTGAATATTGTAGTAATGAGGAGAAGAAGGAACATCAAATTGGGAGTGTATGTGCTTTGTGCAGGTTGTGTATCGAAGGCAGCACCTAAATTAGGCCATAAGTGCCAAACTGTGAACCCAATTGGTATAAGGCCAATACGGGGTGAAACTAGACACCAAATAGACCAACTTTCATGTAGAAATGTTTCCAAAATTCTGCCTAGAAACTGACCTTAAAAAGTGACCAAATCCGGATTAGTGCATTTAAGGCCTGAAAACTGACCATTTGGGTAGCAGTTAGTGTTTAGGGCATAACTTACTCAAAACAGGTCCAATTGACCTGAAATTTTGACCATGAATAGTTAAGACCTATATCTACAAGTCTTTGAAGACACCCAAGCCCAGAAATGACCATAAGCAAGTCAAAAAGCTTGCAAAACTTCAGGTCCAAAAACTGGCCGAACCTAAAATGACCTAAAATGACCTAAAGTGACCAATTTTGATACAATTTGTCCAGCTTTAGTAAATTGACCATATCTTGGTCTATATAAATTAGAATGACCTGAAATTTTGCCCTGAGTGCAATAAGACATAGAGCTACAATTCTTATGAAGATACCAAAACCCAGAAATGGCCAGAACCAAGTGAAATGGCTTGCACAAGTTCAGGTGCCAAAACTGCTAGAACTAAAACTGACCAAATTTTGCACTAAAGGTGCAATCTATCCAGCTTTAGTAAATTGACCATATCTTGATCTACAGAACTCAGAATGACCTGAAATTTTGTCCCGTGTACAATTAAGACATAGAGCTACAATTTTACTTCTTTGACCAGAAGCTAAAAACCAAGGAAAATAGGACTTTAAGCTAGACCAATCTAGCATACTAAAATTGAAATTTGGTAATTACATAAAATGATGCTTGAAGTAATTTAGCAATGAATGCCAACTTGTGAAAAAGGTAAATTGCATTATATTGACAACATATTGAATTGTAAATTGTGACATGTTGATGCTAGAATCAACCTATCCATGATGCATAAAAAGATCAATAATTTTATTGACCAGTGAAAGGCATAAAGATGTATAAACCCTATGAATAAAAAATTAAATATGTAACATTGTAATATGCCCTAATTTGCCTAGTTGACTAGTTTGGATAGGTTGGCATGCCAATAGGATTATGACGATTGTTCTGTAAATGACTTTATGTCATACTGTGTTTTGTGGCTTATTATGCCATACTATGATTTTAATAGCCTATGGCTATACAGTTTGTGTTATTATACTCGGCTTAATGCCTGATTGATTATATGGCTTTTAGCCACACTGCTTGCATACCGGGAGATACTTTGTGACCGATGGTGTGACTACCCGAGGTACTAGGTACCCAGTGCTAGTATATCCGTTTATCCAGTCTAGTCAGTGTATAGGCTATATGGGCAGTCATTTAAAACATTATTCAATTCAGGAAGCTAAGTTAAGTTAAGTATAATGAAATTTCAGTACAATTCAATTAAGTATTGAATAAATGAGTAAAAGAGATTAGCAAAAGAAACATAACAAAAATATAAATTGCAGAACAGTAGAGACTTGAAATACATTACAGTTAGAATAATTTGAATACTGGGTAGTATTACTAAAAAGTTATAAACTAAGCACTTCCAAAGAGGAACAAACTAGTACATAAGATCATTGATACTAGAAATACCATACCAAATTAAATTGATTCCTGAGTATCCGAATTATGAGTTATTTCTTTCTTTATTTGTATATATTTATTTCTTGTCATACTATTGCACCACTAAGCAGAAATGCTTAGCGCGATGGAATTGCTTCCTCAGTGAGTCTTGAAGGTAAAACCAGAGGTATCGATCGAGATTTTTGGAGTCCAGATCTGCAGAAGTGTCAGAAGAATTGAAGGTTGTCACCTCCTCAGCAATGCATGTACATAGGGCTCATATTTGCACATGTTATGTATTTTGTTCATTCTAAGTATAATGTAAATTATTTGTACATCCTGTACTTGACAAATTTATGTAATTAGTTGGCAAATTATGCAAAATAATAAAATGTAAGAATTTTGATATATGAGTTAAGTATCTGATCATGATGATTCTGGTTGAGATTGAGTTTAAGAAATTTTGAGAAACTGATGAGATATTATTGAGATAAATTGAGCTATGAATTTGAATATGTTGTGAATTGTCTTTGGTAGGTTCAGAAGAACTGTTAGTCCAAATTACAGCCGACATTTTGTCGGATTATCGTTAAAAGTTTTTTGAAATTTCCAAATTAGTTAGATTTTGATAAAAGTAAAAATAGCCTAAACCTTAAATAAAGTTTTTGAATAAATAAATAAAGAACTGTAATGAAATCAGATAAAATCAGGTGCTCCGGCACGCTGTGTAGCACGCCTCACTCGGCTACACTGTAGACGGGTGAGGGGTGTTACATTTAGTGGTATCAGAGCACGGTTTAGGCGTTCCTAGGCAAAGATAACTGGAAAGATAGTGTGCATACATACATTGCATTCATAAGAGTTGAGGTGACACTATGCAGATCTGTTTACTTTTGATTATTTAAAGTTAAGGTATAGACTCAGAGTCGCAGAGGGTATTAGAAAAAGAAGTAGAAAACCTAGATCATGAAGTTATAACGTAGTGACTATGTAATATTCTCGATGTTTGTATTGTAAGCTGTAGATTATAGTACCGACATGGGATTATTGTATAGAGCTACGTGCTTCCTCATGGTACAATAAACTAAGAATATTTGTAAGTAATCTATAATTTGATACAGTTACGCCCGAATAGAGTACTATTATGGGAAATAAATGTGAAAATTCTAGTCTGAAATTTAAAACTTCAGAACTAGCCTATCGAAAGACTACACTTCTAAGGTAGTTAGAGTAAGTGACTCAGTTACACTAATGTGGACTAACATTACCACAAAAATTACTATGAGCTTAGAGAATCTAGTATGGCTATAAATTAGAAAGAACACCTTGAGGATAAAGATATCTGGACATTGATATGGAGTCTTATCAGTATTTTAATATTTTTGACAGGAAGGAATGATGTAGGTATTTGAGAATACATTTAGAAATTGTATTGATGCTCTCTCCGGAAGCAAGAATAGATACCTTCCATTGATGGAGTTATTTTGGCTGAGTTGCAAGTGAAGCCGAATCTGTTACAATAAATACAGGATGGGCAGAAGACAGATGGGAAATTAATGGCTGTTATGGGCAAAATCACTGAGGGGAAGGAAACTGAATATGAAGTGAAAGAAAATGGGTGCCTGTACTATAAAGAAAGAGTGTGTATTCTAGATGATAAAGAATTGAAAACCAGTATTCTGAAAGAAGCACATAACAGTGTGTATGCTATGCACCCAGGAAGCACAAAAATGTACCATGACCTGAAACTCCGATACTGGTGGCCAAGTATGAAGAAGGACATAGTTGACTATGTAACTAGATGCTTGACATGTCAGTAAGTCAAAGTAGAACATCAAGTTCCATCAGGTTTGTTACAGCCCATAAACATACCTGAATGGAAATGGGATTAAGTCACTATGGACTTTGTCAGTGGTCTACCTCTCACTCAGAAGAAGCATGATGCAGTATGGGTGATTGTGGATAGGTTAACCAAATCAGCACATTTTACGCGATCGAATCGACTACTCACTGGAAAAGCTAGCAGAATTGTACATCAGTGAGATAGTTAGACTACATGGAATTCCACTTTCCATTATATCTGATAGAGACCCGAGGCTTACATCTAGATTTTGGAAGAAATTACAGGAATCCTTGGGTACACAACTCCATTTTAGTACGGCTTTTCATCCTCAGACGGATGGACAGTCAGAAAGAATAATTTAGGTCCTCGAGGATATGCTGAGAAGTTATGTTATTGAGTTTGAAGGAAGTTGGGACAGATACCTTCCATTGGCAGAATTTGCATACAATAATAGCTATCAAGCTAGCATACAAATGGCACCCTATGAAGCACTATATGGGAGAAAATGCAGAACACCTGTATGTTGGACTAAGTTGGGTGAAGATAAGCTAGTGGGGCCAGACCTGATAAAACAGACAGAGGAAAAGGTGAAACTGATAAAGGCCATTTTGAAAATTGCCTCAGACCGACAGAAATCTTATGCTTACTTGAGGAGAAAAGACATTGAGTATGAAGTTGGCGAGAAGGTATTTCTCAAAGTATCACCATGGAAAAAAGTGTTGAGATTGGGGAAAAAGGGAAAATTAAGCCCTAGGTTCATTGGCCCATATGAAGTTATTGA
Organism: Hevea brasiliensis; assembly: GCF_030052815.1. Taxonomy (NCBI): domain Eukaryota; kingdom Viridiplantae; phylum Streptophyta; class Magnoliopsida; order Malpighiales; family Euphorbiaceae; genus Hevea; species Hevea brasiliensis. The sequence goes on from NC_079501.1 coordinate 44,681,871, forward strand.
ACGTGTGGGACCAAAGAGCCTCTGATTAGCCTTACCACCTGAGCTGGACAAGATACATAATGTGTTCCATGTCTCGATGCTTAGAAGATACAGATCAGATCCTTCACATGTCATCTCAGCAGAAGAAATTGTAGTACAACCTGACCTGACATATGAAAAAGAACCAATTAAAATCTTGGCACGAGAGGTAAAAGAGCTTAGAAATAAGACAATTCCACTAGTGAAAATCCTATGGAGACACCACAACACGGAAGAGGCAACATTGGAGAGCGAGGAGACAATGAGACAATAGTTCCCTCAGCCCTTCACATCAAGTAAATTTCGAGGACAAAATTTTTATTTAGAGGGGAAGAGTTGTAACATCCGCACTGTACGTGTTCTGTACGTTCTGCTACTCTAGTGGCCAAATAACAGTCCAGGCAAGTCAGGATGTCTGGAACTACACTTCGGTGATAGTGAACAGACATATAATGATGAAATAAATAAAAAGAAAATACAATAAAAATCAAACAAAAATGAAAGAGAGAAAATGAAGCTAAGTTAAACGAGCCGACACTGCAGCGATGGGTGACCGCACTGGGAAGGCCGTTGCCGACCCCAGGACAGCGGGGAACCCTCAGAATTTAATTCCAGGACGTAAGTAAAGGTCTATTGAAATATAATTGACACTAGAATTATTAAAAAAAATTAATAAATTAGTACAAAGAAAAACGAAAAATCGAGAAACAGATAAAAATCGGTGTTACCGAAAAATCGGGAATATAACCCGAAATGGCGTATTTTGGTCATTTGACACCTAAATTTGCCTTTTGACCTCAATGTCCATTAAAAATAAATGGAATTAAACTTTGAAAATTCCATGAAAAATGAAATGCAATTAAAGGAAATATGGGGCTATAATTAGAATTATGAAAGTTTAATTATTTTAACTATTATTTAAATGTTTAGTGGGGTATAAAACCATAAGTGGACAACATTTTCCACTAAACCATTTCATCTTCTTCACTCCTTCATCACCATTGCCGAATTTGATTTTCTCTCCCAAGCTCATCCATGGATGTCCATGAAGCAAGCTTCATCAACCCATGATCAAGCCATTTTTTCCTATAAGTTTCTTTATTAAAATTGTTCTACACATCATGGGCAACACATAGAGAGGAAAAAGGGCAGCTTTTGATGAAGTTTGATCAAGCACCATAAAAGGTTAGTGCTAGTTTTCCTTACCTCACTTAATTAAAAATTGTACTGAGGTTGAGATGATTTGAATTATTGAAAAATTAGAAGGATTGGATGAATATTTAATGGTGATTGAATTTGGCAGCCATGGAACCTAAAGAGGTTTGAATTATCTTTACATGTACTTGATGGGAAATGATATTGATTAAGGTAATTAGAGGTCCTAGCAGATTAACTTTATGTATATGTTGAGATTGAGTGATTGAATTAGGAGTTTGAAAGAATTATTGAAGACCTTGGATAATTGTTGAATTGGGGCAGCCTTGAGAAGTATGAAAATGGTTAATTTATGCATATTATTGTTGATTAATGATGCTCAATTTATGTGATTATAAGTGTTAGAATTTAATTATAAGAGTGCATGTGAGGTTGACAATGTGAAAGTGGGTTTTGAACAAAATTTTGAAGACTTGGACATTTGAGATTGAAATTGGCAGCCTATTAAATCATGAATTTGTGTGTGTGAATATGTAGTTTATTAATGAAATGTAATGGTGTTAAATTGTGGACAGTATGTATAGTTAAAATGGAAGTGTTTGTGTGTAACATAAGTGTTGATGCACATTGAATTTGGGTGGATGTAAATGTTGAAGTTTAATGGTGTATTGTGTGCCTTGTGCACTTGAGTATTCTGCCCAGAATTTTTGCTGGAATTTTGTACAATATATATATATATGGAAGTGTTGTTGATTGAATATTGTAGTAATAAGGAGGAGAAGGAACATTAAATTGGGAGTGTATTTGCTTTGTGCAGGTTTTGTATCGAAGGCAGCACCTAAATTAGGCCATAAGTGCCAAACTGTGAACCCAATTGGTATGAGGCCAATACGGGGTGAAACTAGACACAAAATAGACCAACTTTCATGTAGAGATGTTGCCAAAATTCTGCCTAGAAACTGACCTTAAAAAGTGACAAAATACGGATTAGTGCATTTAAGGCCTGAAAACTGACCATTTGGGCAGCAGTTAGTGTTTAGGGCATAACTCACTCAAAACAGGTCCAATTGACCTGAAATTTTGACCATGAATAGTTAAGACCTATATCTACAAGTCTTATGAAGACACCCAAGCAGAGAAATGACCATAAGCAAGTCAAAAAGCTTGCACAAGTTCGGGTCCAAAAACTGGCCGAACCTAAAATGACCTAAAATGACCTAAAGTGACCAATTTTGATACAATCTATCCAGCTTTAGTAAATTGACCATATCTTGGTCTATATAACTTAGAATGACCTGAAATTTTTCCCCGAGTGCAATAAGACATAGAGCTACAATTCTTATGAAGACACCAAAACCCAAAAATAGCCAGAACCAAGTCAAATGGCTTGCACAAGTTCAGGTACCAAAACTGCTAGAACTAATACTGACCAAATTTTGCACTAAAGGTGCAATCTATCCAGCTTTAGTAAATTGACCATATCTTGATCTACAGAACTCAGAATGACCTGAAATTTTGCCCCGCGTGCAATAAGACATAGGCCTACAAGTTTGTAGTTAGGACAGAAACCCAAAAACTAAGGGAACTCGGTTGTCCGGCTAGGTCAAAATAGTACACCGAAATCCGGTAAATTGCAATAAAATGCAATACACTTGGAAATGAAATTGGTAACATTAGAATTGACTCACATAGAGTGCATCAAGGGTCAACATTATAGGTTGTCAAATGAAATGAATTGAAGGGAATAGTACCAAGAGAAATAGGACTTTAAGCTAGACAAATCTAGCACACAAAAATTGAGAAATTGACCAAATTTTGAAGTAAAGGTGCAATCTGTCTAGCTTTAGTAAATTGACCATAACTTAGTCTATACAACTCGAAATGACCTGAAATTTTGCCCCGCGTGCAATAAGACATAGAGCTACAATTTTGCTTCTTTGACCAGAAGCTAAAAGCCAAGGAAAATAGGACTTAAATCTAGACCAATCTAGCATACTAAAATTGAAATTTGGTAATTACATAAAATGATGCTTGAAGTAATTTGGCAATGAATGCCAACTTGTGAAAAAGGTAAATTGCATTATATTGACAACATATTGAATTGTAAATTGTAACATGTTGATGCTAGAATCAACCTATCCATGATGCATAAAAAGGTCAATAATTCTATTGATCAGTGAAAGGCATAAAGATGTATAAACCCTATGAATAAAAAATTAAATATGTAACATTGTAATATGCCCTAATTTGCCTAGTTGACTAGTTTGGATAGGTTGGCTTGCCAATAGGATTCTGACAGCTGTTCTGTAAATGACTTTACGTCATACTGTGTTTTATGGCTTATTATGCCATACTATGATTTTAATAGCCTATGGCTATACAGTTTGTGTTATTATATTCGGCTTAATGCCTGATTGATTATATGGCTTTTAGCCACACTGCTTGCACACTGGGAGATACTTTGTGACCGATGGTGTGACGGCCCGAGGTACTAGGTACCCAGTGCTAGTATATCCATTTATCCAGTCTGGTCAGTGTATAGGCTATATGGCAGTCATTTAAGACATTATTCAATTCAGGAAGCTAAGTTAAGTTAAGTATAATGAAATTTCAGTACAATTCAATTAAGTATTGAATAAATGAGTAAAAGAGATTAGCAAAAGAAACATAACAAAAATATAAATTGCAGAACAGTAGAGACTTGAAATACAATACAGTTAGAATAATTTGAATACTGGATAGTATTACTGAAAAGTTATAAACTAAGCACTTCCAAAGAGGAACAAACTAGTACATAAGATCATTGATACTAGAAATACCATACCAAGTTAAATTGATTCCTGAGTATCCGAATTATGAGTTATTTCTTTCTTTATTTGTATATATTATTTCTTGTTATACTATTGCACCACTAAGCAGAAATGCTTAGCGCGATGGAATTGCTTCCTCGCACAGGTACTGAAGGTAAAACTAGTAGACTGTCGACTGAGATTTTTGGAGTCCAGATCTGCAGAAGTGTCTAAAGAATTGAAGGTTGTCACCTCCTCAGCAATGCATGTACATAGGGCTTATATTTTCACATGTTATGTATTTTGTTCATTCTAAGTATAATGTAAATTATTTGTACATCCTGTAATTGACAAATTTATGTAATTAGTTGGCAAATTATGCAAAATAATAAAATATAAGAATTTTGATATATGAGTTAAGTATCTGATCATGATGATTCTGATTGAGATTGAGTTTAAGAAATTTTGAGAAACTGATGAGATATTATTGAGATAAATTGAGCTATGAATTTGAATATTTTGTGAATTGTCTTTGGCAGGTTCAGAAGAACTGTTAGTCCAAATTACAGCTGACATTTTGTCGGATTATTGTTAAAATTTTTTTGAAATTTCCAAATTAGTTAGATTTTGATAAAAGTAAAAATAGCCTAAACTTTAAATAAAGTTTTTGAATAAATAAATAAATAACTATAATGAAATCAAATAAGATCAGGTGCTCCGGCACGCTGTGTAGCACGCCTCACTTGGCTACACTGTAGACGGGTGAGGGGTGTTACAATACCAAAAAGGGACATGTACATTAAATTCAAAAATTATAAATAAAGCCCCAATTCAGTTATCAAGAAGTATGCTAGCACTTGAGTGAATTTATAAATTTCTTTCCTCTATAAATAAATAAAATAAAATAATGAAAAAAATAACAAGAAATAAAGAAAAAAATGCTAGTGGGTCTTAATCATTTATAGATTAATTGTTATCATACTTTGATTACCTTTTATCCTTTTCTTTGACTACTACATTATTAACTTTAACTCCTTTACAACTTTATGAAAATACCTTTTGATCTTTTGAAAGTATGTGCTACATTTGCGAAGATTTAGTTAGGAGATCTACCTGGGGGGCTTGGGAAAATGAAATTCAACATATTCATATAGAGGCATTAGAAATTGCTAAGTGTACACTTACTTATTTAAGTAAAACAATTTCTTAAAACTGGTATGTGCACGTATGTTTTGAGTTGATAATTTGTGCTTTGCTAGATATTGGCACGTATAATGGATGTTTGACTTCTTAGCATTTTGAAGAGTTATCGACATGTTGATCTTTTTAAGGTTATCTTTAAAAAGTGCATAATTTAAATTCTTGTTATATCAAAAGGAAAATACCTCTCATATGCATTTAATTTGTCACACCCTATCTCTCTATAAGGCACAGCATGGTCCCGTAGTATACCTAATGAATTACCAACTTCGTCTACCGATAACCCATTAAATACACTACAAGGGATTTTAAAACTTTTCTTACTTCTTTTTACAGTGGTGAGCACTATTTACCTGTATAAAAAAAAAAAAAGAAAAAAAGAAAAAAACCTTTTGGAATTGAAATGAAACAGTTAACACATTTGAAAGATTAGTAATTTCTGTAAAAATTTTGGCAGAGTGCCGTCTGTATTTTGGATAAAACAGTTCTTCAAAAACCTGTAAATAGTACTTCAAATATATTTCTCAATCTCAAACTCCAACATAATTCAACACAATATGTTTCTCAACTCAAATCCACAACAATTTTTCAAAGGCTGAGATAAAAGAAATACAGTAAAAATTTTACAAGCCAAAATAACTCATAATTTATTTTTACAACTTCAATGTACAATTTTAATTTACAACTGCTCAAAACCAAAAACACTATATACATACAGTGAATATACATTACAATACAAAATGCAAAATACAGTATACTTAATATACCCGATGATCTCTTGCTGAATGTACTAGCAGCCTAGTCTGCTGTCCAATCAGTCTGCCTACCTGCGACAGCAATGAAAAACTATCGCTGAGACAATGTCTCAATGGTGCACAACATTAACCAAATACAACTTTAAATCACAAATCATAAATCATATAAATAGTGGATACGTAAAACCATAGTTAAATTCAAGATAATGAATGTCATAAAGAATTTAAACTCCATTTCACAATATCACAATAAATTTCAATAATCAAAACATAGCTAAATTCAACAGATAGTGAATGTCAATAAGAATTTAAACTCCATTTCACAATCTCACAATACATATCAATAAATCACACACAGCTTAATCATGTTCCAAAGTTCAATTCGTCCCAAAAGCTGATGGCTAATGAGGTATTCAATTCGTCCCAAAAGCTGATGGCTAATGAGGAATAACATAGCTAGCTAGCAATAATATGAGTACTCATTCTATTCGTCCTCAACAGGCACACACCTCAACACTTCAGCCAGAGAGGGAATTCAATTCGTCCCACTAGACAAGCTAGCGAGGAATACAATCGATATATATGATAGCTGTGGTTTCAAACCATTTACAATGCTTTTCAATCAATAAGTATCCATCAATATCATTCAAACAATTTTTCACAGTTTCAAACCATTTACAATGTTTTTTCAAGTAGTAAGTATCCATTCAAACACATTTTCACAATTTAAAACAATAATGTACAAATAGTCATAATTCATTTCAATTGAAAAATTCAAAAGAAATAGCTGTTGTGCACAAACCTCTAATAATTGTCTCCTAGCCTTGACTCAGTGTTTCCTTCCCTTTCCCTGAGTCTTTGCTAACTGAGAAACACAATTTGAAGTGTTTCAGTACTCATTTAAATTGTCTCTAATGATAATGCTTGATAATTAATTCACTGAATTCTATTATTTGCTTAGTCAACCTAATGTGTTGACCCTCGATGCATTCTAGGTAATTTAGGTTTTAATGTTACTAATATATCACATTTGTAACCTTTTAGTACTTGTTACCCAATTCATTTCCATGTATTTTGCATTTTATTGCAATTTGCTGGATTCCGAGATACTAGTTTGACCTAGCCGGACGACCTAGTTCCCTCAGTTTTCGGGTTTCAGTCAAAACTAAAAACTTATAGATCTATGTCTTATTGCACGCGGGGAAAAATTTCAGGTCATTCTGAGTTATGTAGACCAAATTATGGTCATTTTACTCTTGCTGGTCAAAATGCATCAAAATTGGTCACTTTAGGTCATTTTAGGTCATTTTAAGTTCGGCCAGTTTTTGGACCCAAACTTGTGCAAACTATTTGACTTGCTTATGGTCATTTATGGGATTGTGTCTTCATAAGACTTGTAGATATATATCTTAGCTATTCATGGTTAAAATTTCAGATCAATTGGACCTGTTTTGAGTGAGTTATGGCCAAAACACTAACTGCTGCCCAAATGGTCAATTTTCAGGCCTTAATTGCACTAATCCGGATTTGGTCACTTTTTAAGTTACCTTACAAGCAGAATTTTGGTAAGCTTCCTTCATGAAAGTTAGCATATTTTGTGCCTAGTTTCACCTTCAATTGGTTTCATACCAATTGGAGCCACACACTTAAAGTTCTAGGCCAAAATGCACACTGCCCTATTGCAGATTATCCATCACTCATTAAGGATACATTTAACACCTACCAAATTGCACATTCATGCCCATTCTGGTTTGTACCATAACCTAAACACAATTCACAACATATTGTTGGTCATTTTGGCAGCTTACAATCACACTTAATATGCACCATATAGTACAGAATTTTTCAAGCTCAAATTATAACAATTCAATCACTTAACCTGGCTCATTTACATGTCCAATCTCACACCATCATACATATACCCAAGCTGCCATAATAACTATCACAATTCAACATTAATATTCCATAAACCAAACATGAAATAACATCCTTATGGTTCACCAAAGCAAGATGCCGATTCATACATTACACTCCATTAATTTCCAAGCTTCCAATTTCAAATACACATTCACATATACTAAGTATACATCACCCAAATTAATTCCTACACACAAAAATATTTAATCAACCTTTTAATCTACCATTTACAAGAAAGAATAAACTATCCTCAAGGAGTTTTCATGGCTGCCAAAAGTACACATCCCCCTTTAAACATCAAACCTCAAAAATCTCTCCAAAATTCAAGTACCCATAACATCCTTACAAACTTTAATGAAACAATAATCAAAATTACAAACTTACCACTTTGGAAATTCTTCAAAACCTCACCAAAACTTCTTAAAATTGCTTTCAAACTCTTCCTTGCAAGGTGAGGATAAACTTTAATGAAGACAAGTGTGGGAAAAGATGGCTTGATCATGGAGTTGTAAAAAGATGGCTTGATCATGGAGTTGTAATGGCTTGAAGGTGGGCGGCCATGGGAGAGGTTTGAGAGCTTTCATGCGGGTAATGGGACTTTTCAAGTGAAGAAGATGAATTGCAGATTTGTTAGTGGACATTTCTATCCACTTATGATATAATATGTTGTATAATGGTCCACTAACATAGTTTAATAATAAATAATTGTTAAACTTTCCATATTCCCACATTAAGTCCCTAATTTTTGCTAATTTAATTAGGTATCACTAATTTAAATTTTCATGAAATTTTACAAATACAATATCATGTATTTTTAATGGACATTTAGGTCAAAAGACAACTAAGGGTGTCAAATGACCACAATGCCCATGTTCGGGTTGTATTCCCAATTTTTCAGTAACACCGGGTTTTGTCCGTTTTTCGATTTCTCACTTTCCTTTGTACTAATTAATTAATTTTTCTTTGATATTTCTAATGGCATTTATACTTCAATAGACATTTATTTAAGTCCTAAAAATATTTTCCAGGGTTCCCCACCATCCAGGGCTAGTCAACGGTCCACGTCGTGACTTCCCGGTACGGTCACCCATCGCTAGGGTTCTCGACTCGTTTAACTTGGTTACATTTCATTGCTATTATTTTTCCTTTATTTTTCTTGTATTTTCTTTTCTTGTGTTTCATTATTTTATGTCTCCTTATTCATATCTAAGTTTAGTTCTAGGCATCCTAGCTGTCTGGACAACACTGGTCGTCAGAACAGTAGAACGCATTACTGCACTTAGGGGTGTTACAATTCTCCCCCCCTTAAAATAAATTTTGTCTCGAAATTTTACCTGACATTAGTCTCTGAACAGCTGTGGGTGTTGTCTCCTCATATCCTCTTCACGTTCCCAAGTAGCTTCTTGGCCTGAATGATGGTTCCACAACACTTTAACCAGGTGTATCTGTTTGTTCCTTAGCTGCTTCACCTCATAAGCCAGAATTTCTATGGATTCTTCCTTATATTAGAGGTCTGGATTTACCTCAATCTCTTCAACTGATAGCACATGAGATGGCTCAGATCTGTACCTCCTTAACATGGACACATGGTAGACACTGTGTATCCTTGCTAACTCCGGAGGTAATGCCAACCGATATGCCAGAGGACCCACTCTTTCCAGAACCTCATATGGTCCGATGAAACGAGGACTCAGTTTCCCCTTTCTGCCAAATTTCATAATCCTCTTCCAAGGAGAAACTTTAAGGAATACCTTATCACCCACTGCATATTCAATATCTCTTCTCTTCAGATTAACATAGGACTTCTAACAGTCTGATGCAGCCTTGAGTCTATCTCTGATCAATCTGATCTTTTCCTCTGTCTGCTGAACAATTTCTGGCCCAATCATCTTCCTTTCACCTACTTCATCCCAACATAAGGGAATTCTGCACTTTCTGCCATATAAAGCTTCGTATGGAGGCATCCCAATGCTAGATTGGTAGCTGTTGTTATAAGCAAACTCAATCAAAGGCAAGTGTGTATCCCAACTACCTTCAAACTCATTCACACAAGCCCGTAGCATATCCTCCAATATCTGAATTACCCTTTCAGACTGGCCATCAATGCGTGGATGGAATCTTGTCTTTGAAGTTCAATCTAGTTCCTAGGGCTCTCTGAAGACTACCCCAGAATCTAAAAGTGAACCTAGGATCTCTGTCAGACACAATTGATACTGGCACTCCATGCAGTTTTACAATCTCATATATGTACAATCTGGCCAATCTTTCCAGGCTATAGTCCATCCGAACTGGCAAAAAGTGAGCAGACTTGGTCAATCTGTTAACTATAGCCCATACTGCATCATGACTATTATGTGTCCTTGGAAGTCCCGCAAAAAAATCCATAGTTATCCTCTCCCATTTCCACTCTGGTACTGGCAATGGATGTAACAAACCAGTTGGAACTTGATGTTCTGCCTTTACTTGCTGACAAGTTAGGCACTTGGAAACAAATTTAGCTATATCTCTCTTCATACCCATCTACCAGTAATGCTCTTTCAGCCCTCTGTACATTTTAGTTCCACCAGGGTGTATAGCAAAAGGAGACTCATGTGCTTCCTTCATAATGATCTTTCTCAATTCAGCATCATTAGGAACCCACATTCTGCCCTGATGTAGCAATAAACCATCATTTTTCACATAAAAATCAGGTTTCTTGCCCTGCTGGACTTCTTTCAGTAGCTTCTGATATTTAACATCACTCTGAGCAGCCATTCTGATCTGATCAATCAACAGTGGCTGTACATGCCATGCAACTACTGTCTGTCCCTCATCATCAATCTCTAAACTGGCATGCTGTGCTTTCAATTCATATACCATGGACAAAGGAGAAACTCTGAAACTTGCCATAGTCTTACGACTTAAGGTGTCAGCCACCATATTTGCTTTCCCTGGCTGATAGTCTATTAAGCAATCATAATCTTTAATGAGTTCTAACCATCTCCTCTGCCTCAAATTCAATTCCTTCTGGGTGCCTAAGTACTTCAAGCTCTTGTGATCTGTGTAAATGTAGCATTTCTCCCCATACAAATAGTGTCTCCAGATCTTCAGAGCAAAAACAATAGCTGCTAGCTCTAAATCATGTGTTGGGTAGTTCCTCCCATGCGGTTTCAGCTGGCGTGATGCATAAGCAATGACATTCCGATCTTGCATCAGTACACAGCCTAACCCATTGTGAGAAGCATCACTATAAACTGTGTATTCTTTACCCGGAGTAGGTAAAGTGAGGACTGGAGCTTCAGTCAAACACCTATTCAACTCATCAAAACTTTATTGGCATTTATCTGTCCACTGAAATTTTACATCTTTCCGAAGCAGCTTGGTCAGTGGAGAAGATAACATAGAAAACCCTTTCACAAACCGACAGTAATATCCAGCTAAACCCAGAAAACTGCGAATTTCTGTGATATTCTTGGGTGGCTTCCAATTAAGGATAGCTTCTACCTTGCTGGAATCTACCTTGATCCCTTCAGCTGACACAATATGTCCCAAAAAGGAGATTTCTTTCAGCCAAAATTCACATTTCGATAATTTGGCGTATAACTGTTTCTCCCTTAAGGTTTGCAGTACAATCCACAAATGCCTGTCATGCTCCTCTGCATTCCTCGAATATATCAAAATGTCATCAATAAACACCACCACAAATTGATCGAGATATGGTCTGAAGATAGTGTTCATAAGATCCATAAAAGCAGCTGGAGCATTAGTTAACTCGAATGGCATTACTAGAAACTCATAGTGGCCATACCGAGTTCTGAAAGCAGTTTTTGGAATACTCTCCTCTTGCACCTTCAACTGATAATAACTAGATCGCAAATCAATTTTGGAGAATACAGCTGCACCCTTCAACTGATCAAACAGATCATCAATGCAAGGCAACGGATATCTATTCTTTATTGTCACCTTATTCAACTGCCAGTAATCAATACATAAGCGGAGGGTGCCATCTTTCTTCTTAAAAAACAATACTGGCGCTCCCCAAGGTGACACACTAGGGCGGATAAAGCCCTTTTCAAGTAGTTCTTGCAACTGTATCTTTAACTCCTTCAACTCTGCTGGTGCCATTCTGTATGGTGTTATGGAGACTGGATCCACACCAGGCAGAACATTAATTTCAAACTGCACTTCTCTTTCCAGAGGTAATCTTGGCAATTCATCAGGAAACACATCTGGAAACTTATATACTGTAGGGATGTCTTTCAATGCTGGACTCTCCACTTGGGTGTCTACCACATGTGCCAAGTATGCTTCACACCCCTTTCTGATCATTTTTTTGGCTAGTGCAGCCGAAATAATGTTTGATGGCAATAGCTGCCTCTCCCCATGTATTACCACATCACTGTACTGAGGGAGACCAAAAGTAACTGTCTTCAGCCTATAGTCAATCATGGCATGATGCCTGGCTAATCAATCCATGCCCAAGATGATATCATAATCTCTGAAGGGCATTTCAATGAAATCAGACAGAAAAGTGTGTCCTTGGATCACTAAAGGACAATCCCTATACATTATATTAACCCTGACCTCCTGTCCTAACGAACTTGTTACTAGCACCTCAAAGTCCATTTTTGTACATGGAACAGCAATGCAATCAATGATGCTAGCACTCACATAAGAATGGGTAGAATCCAGATCAAATAACACAAACACATCTTGATTAAAAGTTGAGAAGGTACCAGCCACAACATCAGATGTCTCGGCCTCTTCTCGCTGTCTCATTGCATAGATTCTGACTGGAGCACTGTCTTGCTCTGATTGTTTCACTGTGCCTTGGCTGCCTGCTGGGCTACCTCTACCCCTACCTCTACCTCTGCTAGGTGGTTGTGAACTTTTGGTGACAGGGCTCTGAACTGACCCTTCTGCAATAATAGGAGGTGGTCCAACTCTGCGACTACTGGTGCAGTGCTTGGCAAAGTGTGCTGTGTCTCCACAGTTATAACAGGTTCCAATAGCCTTATAGCATATCCCACCATGATTTCTTCCACAAGTTTCACATTGGCGGGGAGGGTAGGAACCTCTGGTACTCTGCTGACCAGATAAAGGAGGTTTTTGTCCTAAATATCTTCCCCTACCAGACTTCTTGCCACCTCTGCTGTGTCCCCCATGGTTCTTCCTCTTTCCAATAGGACCACTGGGACTCTATTCTACTGATTTCCCCTCTTTCTCTATCTTCTCTGATTTCTTTTTCTCAGGGGCAGCTTCAGATTCAATTCTTTCAAACTCTAGGGCTTCAGAAATAATTTCAGAGAAGTTAGTGTGTTTGAATCCGACCACTTGCAATATGATACTGGGCTTCAAGCCGGTTTCAAACCTCTTGCATCTCTCCCTGCTGGTAGAAAGTAGACTTACTGCATAATGGCTCAGGCGGGAAAATTCCCTTTCATATTCAGCCACTGATCTACTCCCCTGTTTTAGACTTAGGAACTCTTGCAGCTTCTGGTCCACATAAGCATCAGGGACATATTTTTGTCTGAATTCCCTGAGAAAGTCATTCCATGATTCTAACTCCCTATGGTCGGGGAGGTCGAATCAGATTCTAACTCCCTATGGTCGGGGAGGTCGAATCAGATTCTAACTCCCTATGGTCGGGGAGGTCGAATCATCGTGCACAGTACCATCACAATAATGAATCTTCCGCAAGGGCCATAACGATAAAATAAACTTAGATCTAACCACAAATCAGAGGAAAATCTAAGCCTGTGAACGTACCATGGTAATCAAAACACAACTAACTCCATTGTCTTCTCAACAAATGAGAGAGACGGGTAATAACCTAGTCAAGCATCTATAGTGAGATATAAAACAATATCACAATCCTTTTAGTGAGCATAAATCACAGTATAATTCGATTCAAAGTCAATTCCAATATCCAATAATTTTTATGCTCATCACAATTCAAATCATAAATTTGCATTTTTCCATGAAAATTACCATCATAATTCAAAACATGTTCTATCACAATTTTCCAAAACATAATTTATTCAATCCATAACAATGCTTAATACTTGTGGAAATACCATTTCACAAAGCTAAATTCATACATACTATAACAATTTCAATAATCATTGAATTAAATCCAATGCTTGTTAAACATAATACATAAGAAAATATGTCATTTAATCATATGAAATATTCAAAACAAAATCAGTTAAAAACTAGTTGTGCACAAACCTCTGATAACTGTTTCTTGGATCTGACTCAGTGTTTCCTTCCCCTTCCCTGAGTCTTTGCTAACTGAGAAACACAATTTGAAGTGTTTCAGTACTCATTTAAACTGTCTCTAAGAATAAGGTTCAATAATTAATTTGTTGAATTCTATTATTTCCTTAGTCAACCTAATATGTCGACCCTCGATGCGTTCTAGGTAAATTCGGTTTTAATGTCACTAATATGTCACATTCAATAGTCTTTTAGGGTTGGTACATGTTACCAAATTCATTTCCATGTATCTTGCATTTTCTTGCAATTTGCTGGATTCTGGGATACTAGTTTGACCTAGCCGGACGACCTAGTTCCGTCGGTTTTCGACCAAGACATGAATTCCAGCATTTTAACATCATTATTCCATAAACCAAGCATGAATTCCAGCATTCCTCAAGAGTTAGCAAACTGCCACAATGGTACACTTACATTCCATTACTTTCCAAGCTTTAAATTTCATTTTACATTTACATATACTAAGTGTACATTACCCAAACAATTTCCTACACAATATACATTTAATCAATCATTTAATTCACCATTTACAAGCACAAATAAACTGCCTTCAAGGTGTTTCCATGGCTGCCAAAAGTACACATTCACATTCAACATCAAACCTCAAAAATTTCTTCATAAATCAAACACCCATAACATCCTTACAAACTTAATGAAGCAATAACCCAAAAATACAAACTTACTACTTTGGAAATTCTTCAAAACCTCTCCAAAACTTGGTTTTCTTGTTGCCTATCTACTGCCCATGGTGTGAGGATTAACTTTAATGAAGGAAGGTGCATGGAAAGTGGCTTAGATCAAGCTTGCATGAAGCTTTAACCCATGCATCCTTGGAGGAACACCATTCTTGGTTTCGGCTGCCCTTTTGAAAGGTTGAAAAAGATGAAATATTCTGCCCATTTTAGCTCTTAAGTGTCCGACATAATATTTATTTAATCCCCATAGTGCTCCACTTACATAAAATCAATTATTTTATATGTTTAAATATGTTAATTACCTAATTTGAACTCCATTTTTGCTATTTATATTAAGTACCCGTAAATTAATTTTTCATTATATTTTTCAAGTGTAATATTATTTATTTTTAATGGACATTTAGGTCAAAAGACAACTCGGGGTGTCAAATGATCGCAATGCCCCAGTTCGGGTTGCATTCCCGATTTTTCAGTAACACCGGGTTTTGTCTGTTTTTCGATTTCCCACTTTTCTTTGTACTAATTATTTAATTTTTATTTAATATTTCTAATGATATTTATACTTCAATAGGGGTCTATTTAATTCCTAAAAATATTTTCCAGGGTTCCCCGCAGTCCAGGGCTAGTCAACAGTCCACGCTGTGACTTCCCGGTGCGGTCACCCATCGCAAGGGTTCTCGGCTCGCTTAACTTGATTACATTTCTTTGCTATTATTTTTCCTTTCTTTTTCTTGTATTTTCTTTTCTTGTATTTTATTATTTTATGTCTCCTCACTCATATCGAAGTGTAGTTCTAGGCATCCTAGCTCTCCGGACAACACTGGTCATCGGAACAGTAGAACGCACTACCGAACTTACGGGTGTTACAATTCTCCCCCCCTTAAAATAAATTTCATCTCGAAATTTTACCTGACATTAGTCTCTGAACAGCTATGAGTGTTGTCTCCTCATATCCTCTTCACGTTCCCAAGTAGTTTCCTAGCCTGAACGATGGTTCCACAGCACTTTAACCAGGTGTATCTGTTTATTCCTCAGCTGTTTCACCTCATAAGCCAGAATTTCTATGGGTTCTTCCTCATATGAGAGGTCTGGATTTTACCTCAATCTATTCAACTGATAGTACATGAGATGGGTCTGATTTGTACCTCCTTAACATGGACACATGGAAGACACTGTGTATCCTTGCTAACTCCGGAGGTAATGCCAACCGATATGCCAAAGGACCCACTCTTTCCATAACCTCATATGGTCCGATGAAACGAGGACTCAGTTTCCCCTTTCTGCCAAATCTCATAATCCTCTTCCAAGGAGAAACTTTGAGGAATACTTTATTACCCACTGCATATTTAATATCTCTTCTCTTCAGATCAACATAAAACTTCTGACGGTCTGACGCAACCTTGAGTCTATCTCTGATCAATTTGATCTTTTCCTATGTTTACTGAATAATTTCTAGCCCAATCATCTTTCTTTCACCAACTTCATCCCAACATAGGGGAGTTCTGCACTTTCTGCCATACAAAGCTTTATATGGAGGCATCCTAATGCTTGATTGGTAGCTGTTGTTATAAGCAAACTCAATCAAAGGCAAGTGTGTATCCCAACTACCTTCAAACTCAATCACACAAGCCCGTAGCATATCCTCCAATATCTGAATAAACCTTTCAGGTTGGCCATCTGTCTGTGGGCGGAATGCTGTGCTGAAGTTCAATCTAGTTCTTAGGGCTCTCTGAAGACTACCCCAGAATCTAGAAGTGAACCTAGGATCTCTGTCAGATACAATCGATATTGGCACTCCATGCAATTTTACAATTTCATATATGTACAATCTGGCCAATCTTTCCAGGCTATAGTCCATCCGAACTGGCAAAAAGTGAGCATACTTGGTTAGTCTATCAACTATAACCTATACTGCATCATGACTATTCTGTGTCCTCAGAAGTTTCATCACAAAATCCATAGTTATCCGTTCTCTTACTATGTTTCATAGGGTGCCACTTGTATGCTAGCTTGACACTTATTAATGTATACAAATTCTGTTAGTGGGATGTATCTGTCCCATCTCCCTCGGATTCAATGACACAAGTTCTCAGTATATTCTTGAGGGCTTATCACATTTTACAGGTTATTATTATCATTTCATTTCATTATTTATAGAAACTCAATGAGTTTCAAAATTTACCTGAATCACTTGTTTCGAATGTCCATCCGTCTGAGGATGATAAGTCATACTGATATCTCTAAGCTTATTGCAATTACTGTGGTACAGGTAGTTCACATTAATGTAACTGAGTCACTGACTCCAGCTACCTTACAAGTGTAGTCTTTTGATAGGCTAGTTCTGAAGTTTTAAATTTCTGACTAAAATTTTCACATTTATTTCTAGTAATAGTACTCTATTCGGGTGCAACTGTATCAATTTATAGATTACTTACAAATATTCTTAATTTATTATACCACGAGGAAGCACGTAGCTCTACACAATAATCCCGTGTCGGTACTGTAATCTGCAGCTTACAATACAAACATCGAGAACATTATATAGTCACTACATTATAACCTCATGGACTAGGTTTTCTAACATCTTATCTTTCTCCAATCCACTAATATCCTAATCCGATTCTGATTCCAATATCCATTAATAATTACTAACAGTAACATCTTTTCCCTCATCTAGAGCAATTCTATTACTGTAACTTACTTTTAGGTCCTCTTGCCTTACATTAAGTAGGCTCGCCAATTAGCTTTATAATTTATGGTATGTTAGAAAATACTTTTAGCTAACAATTCTTCCAAAATTAATGTCAATCATACTTGTTATTGTAGTTTTGATCCTAAAAGACTAGTCACTAATGCATCAAAATTTATTCCCCTGTAAAGGAATAGCAACAAAACATATAGTTCTGACACTAACACACAACTATGTAGTGCTGGGATCAAATAATAACTAATTGTTTCTTTCAAAAATTAAGAACTTACTAGCAACTACATCTGAAGTTTCTGCTCTTTCTCCTTGGCGCATAGTGGACGCTCTGATTGGTGCGCTACTATATTCAGGTTGATTCACTATGTTATAGTGGTGAGGAGTACCAACTCTATTTCTATCTCGACTGATTGTGATGCGTGAACTCTGGAAAGCAGATCGAGGTGCTCTAGTACAATTTTTAGCAAAGTGTCCAAGTTTTCCACAATTGTAGAAGGCTCCAGAGGCCCTTCGATAAATACCTCCATGTAGCTTACCACAAATATGGCAGAAACGGGCAGAATAGGAACTTCTGGTTGTTCGACGACTAGATCTTGGAGTTCTCTGCCCTGATGATCTGCCTCTATCGTATCCCTGAGCTCGGGATTCTTCAAATTCTTTTCTCTTTCTCAAATAACTGCTCGAGCTCTGACCCGTAGATTTCTCCCTCTTCTCTATTTCATACTGCCCTTGTGGGGGTTGGGTCTGTACTTGGGCTTGGGCTGACAGATTATCAGCCATTTGTTGGAAAAAAGTGGCCATTTGATAGGCCATTTGTGCAGTAATTTGTACTGGTAAAACTGGTACAGTCGAGCCTTCGACACATTGTGGAGCTGGGGCCTCAACTTGTACTTCTGCCATCACGGACTATTCTATTGTCTCATTCTTCTCTTCCATATCTTTTCATAGGATTTTCTATTCCTGTACAACCAACATAAGGAGACTCCTCTCCGTTAGTTCATATTTATGATGTAAATGTACTATATGTGTCAAACATTTGAGCAGTTGTAGTTACCGACAAAAAGATTTCAAATTCACAGTTCAAAATTTACTTTAAAACCATTGCTCTGATACCACAAAACATGTCACACCCTACTCCCCTATAAGATGTAACATGATCCCATAGTATACCTAATGAATTACCGTACTTCTTCTACCGATAATCCATTAAATATACTACAAGGGATTTTAAAATAATTTTTGGGAAATTTAAGTCATAGATTAAAATCTGGTGTTATAAAATTTTTTTTTTTCAAAATTTCGGCAAAGTGCCGGCTGTATTTTGAGAAAACAGTTCTTCAATCCTGCAAAAGAAAATGCTCCCAATATGTTTTCTCAAATACAACTCTAATAAACTTTATTTCAATTCACAATTCAATTCTCAATACACAATCAATTCATTTTCAAACTAATCTCATCATGAAGAAATATTTAATTGATTATAAGGCTCAAAATTTATATTACAAAACTATTCAAGTAAATGAAATCTCAAATTTACATTTACAATAATTTACATTTAATTACATACCAAAATATTTTACAAGAGTTTTTATACAACTGCTCAAATAATTTACATACATATTATTACATGCATACATCAAAACCTATGTACATGGGTATACCTATAATATACCTAGAGCTGAACTGAAAGTGTCTTCAAAGAAACTTACTCACTGCTCTGTGCTCTTCTTACCTGCGACAGCATACAAAGCTATCGCTGAGTGGTGAACTCAGTGGTGCACAACTATAATTTAAAATATAGTACAATATACATTGACAAAATTTATAGTAAATAATTTGGAAATCTGAATACTCATCAAATTCTAAAACTCAAAATATTCATTGCCAATAATGTAAATCATTGTTATAAAATGACTTCGATCATGAAATTCAATTTATCAAATCATAACTAACCATTTAGGTAATTCCAACAAAATCAATTATACATAAATCAAAATTGAAATCACAATTCTTTACCATTCAAAAGCCATTCTATGTCTCAAAAACCATTTTGTATCTCAAAAATCATTCTGTATCTCAAAAATCATTCTTTATCTCACTAACTATGCAAGACTAATCCGAAGGGCCATATTCGATGTGATTCTAACTCCCTATGGTCGGGGAGGTCGAATCAGATTCTAACTCCCTATGGTCGGGGAGGTCGAATCATCGTGCACAGTACCATCACAATAATGAATCTTCCGCAAGGGCCATAACGATAAAATAAACTTAGATCTAACCTCAAATCAGAGGAAAATCTAAGCCTGTGCACGTACCATGGTAATCAAAATACAACTAACTCCATTGTCTTCTCAACAAATGAGAGAGATGGGTAATAACCTAGTCAAGCATCTATAGTGAGATATAAAACAATATCACAATCCTTTTAGTGAGCATAAATCACAATATAATTCGATTCAAAGTCAATTCCAATATCCAATAATTTTTATGCTCATCACAATTCAAATCATAAATTTGCATTTTTCCATGAAAATTACCATCATAATTCAAAACATGTTCTATCACAATTTTCCAAAACATAATTTATTCAATCCATAACAATGCTTAATACTTGTGGAAATACCATTTCACAAAGCTAAATTCATACATACTATAACAATTTCAATAATCATTGAATTAAATCCAATGCTTGTTAAACATAATACATAAGAAAATATGTCATTTAATCATATGAAATATTCAAAACAAAATCAGTTAAAAACTAGTTGTGCACAAACCTCTGATAACTGTTTCTTGGCTCTGACTCAGTGTTTCCTTCCCCTTCCCTGAGTCTTTGCTAACTGAGAATAACAATTTGAAGTGTTTCAGTACTCATTTAAACTGTCTCTAAGAATAAGGTTCAATAATTAATTTGTTGAATTCTATTATTTCCTTAGTCAACCTAATATGTCGACCCTTGATGCGTTCTAGGTAAATTCGGTTTTAATGTCACTAATATGTCACATTCAATAGTCTTTTAGGGTTGGTACATGTTACCAAATTCATTTCCATGTATGTTGCATTTTCTTGCAATTTGCTGGATTCCGGGATACTAGTTTGACCAAGCCGGACGACCTAGTTTCGTCGGTTTTCGAGTTTCGGTCAAAACTACAAACTTGTATACGCAAGGCAAAATTTCAGGTCATTCTGAGTTATGTAGACCAAGTTATGGTCATTTAACTATTACTGGTCAACTTGCACTAAAATTGGTCACTTTAGGTCATTTTAGGTCATTTTAGGTTCGGCCAGTTTTTGGACCCGAACTTGTGCAAGCTGTTTGACTTGCTTATGGTCATTTCTGGGCTTTGGTGTCTTCATAATACTTGTAGATATGGGTCGTAGCTATTCATGGTTAAAATTTCAGGTCAATTGGACCTGTTTTGAGTGAGTTATTGTCTAAACACTAACTGCTGCCCAAATGGTCAATTTTCAAGCCTCATTTGCACTTAATACGGATTTAGTCATTTTTTAAGCTACCTTGCAAGCAGAATTTTGGCAAGCTTTCTTCATGAAAGTTGGCACATTTTGTGCCTAGTTTCACCTTCAATTGGTCTCATACCAATTGGAGCCACACAATTAAAGTTCTAGGCCTAAAACACAAACTGCCTTATTGAAATTCTGGCATACACATCAAGCACCACTTTTAACACTCACCAAACTTAACATTCAAACCAATTCTGGTTATACCACAACCTAAACATAATTTATAACATATTATAGGTCATTTTGGCAGCTTGCAATTACATTGAATGTGCACCAACAAGTGCAGAATTTGTCCAACTCAATTTATAACAATTCAATCACCAATTCATGCTCATTTACATGTCCCACTTCACACCACCATACATACACTCAAACTGCCATAACAACCAACACATTTTAACATCATTATTCCATAAACCAAGTGTAACACCCTCCCGGTAATCATTCCGTACATTCTACTGTTCTGGTGACCGGTGTCGGTCCGGACAGCTAGAACGTCCGGAAAATTAATTAAATTTAAGTGCGGGACCATAATTAACTCAAATATTAATAAGAAAAATTTAGTAAAAATTTTAGAAATAAAATACAACCAAGTAAAACTAGCCGATGCCCAAGCGATGGGTAACCGGAGGGAAGTTGCGGTTCTCGCAACGAGGAGCCCTAGACCCGGGGGAAAAATTATAAAATAATTTTTGGGACTCCAGAGAAGGGTAATTGAGGTTCCCATGGCATTAGAATGCCAAGAAAATACTTAGAAAAATTTTTCAATTGGTACAGACAATTTTGACCCGTTAAGCCAAACGGAGGGCATTTTGGTCATTTCGCCTTCCGAGGTGATTTTTGGCCGACTTGTCCAGTTGAGTAAATAATTAATATGACATAAAATATGAATAAACATTACTAAAAATGAAATTGGAAATGAGTAGTGAAAGAAAAGAAAAGAAAATGAAAAATAATGCAAATAATGACATATTATGATGTCATTCAAGATTTTCCACCAATCACCATTAAACCCTCATTTGACTAACTATTAAAATGGACTAAAAGAAGACCAAAATAACACAAATTGCAGCAGCTACCTCCCTCCCCAAAGGCCAGCCGAAACTGCCCTAGACACCTCCATGGATTTTTTTTTCAATCAAGCTCAATCTCTCCCTTTCTTACACCACTAAACCCTAACCCCTTTCATTAAACCTTGACCATATCACTTGGAGAAGCTCTTGGCAGCCAAGAAGAAGAAGTAAAGTGAGGTTTAGGGGCTTGGAAAATTCTGCCCATTCAAGGTTAGTGCACTTATACCCATTAAACTCTTTATTTCCATGATTTTGGACTTGAACTTAGTAAGATTTGTAGTTTAAATAAACAAAAAAAAAACCTATGAGTATGAACACTTGAATTTCGGCTGCCCTATTAAAAGAATATGTAGGAATGTTTTTGATGAGCTTGAAGTGAATTAGAAACCATATTTGAAGTTATAAACATATGAGTAATGCCTTAGTAGCTAGCTAAGGTAAATGGCATAAATTATGAATTTGAATTAGGGTTTTGGGAAGTGAAAAATTGATTTGGCTTAGGAAATTGTTAGCGCACATTTTAATGGTCAATTAGTGACCATTTTAGGTATGTTGACCATAATTAGAACTGAAAAATGGTATGGCAAAGTCAAGGTATAAACTGCCCTAGGACAGCAGCATAGGGACGGAAAATTCAGTCCCTTTGCACTGCCATAAATTGGGCTATGTTAGTCCAATTGGTGTTTGGCCAATTGGACATGAAACTAGGCTTATAATGGCACATTTTTTCTGAAGAAACCATGCCCAAAAGACCAAAGCAAGAGGACCAAAACTTGGCCCCAATCCGGAACCCTAAAACTGATTCTGCAGAATTGACCAAATGAACAGTAACTGTTCATTTGGCCATAACTCACTGTAGATTTGGTCAATTGACCTGAAATTTTTACAGAAACAAGTTAAGATATAGACAAACAACTTTCATGAAGGAACCTACCCCAAATTATGGCCAGAACCCATCCAACCAAGTGACTCTAGTTACTGTTCATGCACTGTAGATATGGTAATTTTCTGCAGAATGCACATTCGGCCAGCTTGGGTCTTTGGACCATATCTAGAGCTACAAAACTCCAAATGGAGTGATTCAAAAAAGGAAATTCAACTAGACAAAATAAGGAACAATTTTCATGTTTTACATTTCTTCAAATTCCTACAGTAACAGTGTCCAATGGAACAGTGAAGTTGACTCACCAAAACTGAAAATTCTGCTTGTGTTGAGTTACACTTTGAAATGGTATTAACACTTAATGCCAACAAGTTTAAAACACTAAATGTGGTATATTGGGAGTGCCAAAGTCAATGTACATATTTGCTATCAAAAAGTCAACATTTTAGTTGACCATAGAGGTGAATAGTAACACCAAAACTTGAAATTCAAAGATTGAAGAATTTAAAAGTTTCAAATGCCCTAGTATACCTAACAAGATTGGTTTGGATAGTTTGGCATGCCAATAGGGTTCAGTTAGCAGTACTGCACATGGCAATATGCCATTCCGTGATTTTATGGCTTTTAGCCATTCTGACTTTGTATTGAGACTTGGCCTTGTGCCTGATATTATTCTGACTTGTTAGTACATTCTGTTGCCTGCCGGAGATGCATATGTGACCGATGGTGTGACGGCCCGAGGTACTAGGTACCCAGTGCCAGTTTACCCGTTATCCAGTCCAGTCGTCTAGTGTAGGTTACTTGGGCAACCAAATGAATGAAAATGAGCAATGTAGAAGAAATAAATGAATGGACATACAAATACATGACAAACAAAACATGTACATGCAATACATATTTATATCTGTTATTTCTTGTTATTTTTATTATTGCACCACTAAGCATTATTGCTTAGCACGTTGCTTTTGCTACGCGTAGGTACTGGAGATCCTGATCGTGAGCCCAGTAGACCACAGACTGGGTGAGTCCATCCTGCGATTAAATGCGATGTCCGTGTCACCTCACTACTGCGATTGCATTGGTAGGGCACTAGGTGTCATTTTGTCATTTTGATATTTTGTAACAGATTTTTACTTTTTCATATGTATTTGAACTCATGTAATATATTTTGATGTCCATGTAAATAATGAAAGCTATGACTATGAATGCAAAATTTGAGCATGTATTTATCGCTTGTATATGAGAAATGGATGTTTATGAAATGAAAAGATTATTGAGAATTTGCTATTGAGAAATATTGTTGAGATTTTGGATATTGGAGTTTGAGATGATGGAATAAAAATATTGGAAGTGTTTTTAACAGGTTCCGAAGAACGGTTTTCTCTATTTTTAGCCGGTACTCCGCCGGATTTTCTTTAAAATTTTCGGAACCTTAAATGAATGATACTTTTGATAAATGGTTTAAATAAATTGTATTTCATAAATTATATGCAAAAGCATGATATAAATTAATTGAGGAACATTAGAGTGTGCCGGTACACCGTGTGGCATTACTTACTCGGGTATACTGTACATGGGTAAGGGGTGTCACATTTAGTGGTATCAGAGCACGGTTTAGGCGTTTCTGGGCCTAGATTGAGTCCATACCATGCATTGCATTTGTAAGAGTCGAGGTGACACTAACACAGATTTGTTTATCCTTCTTATTTTGAATAGGATATGGATCCTTCATCTCAGAGAGCCGTTGAGGAGGAAGTGGAGAGTCATGCTCCACCTGCAGCAGCTGAGACTGGGGGCATGAGAGAATCTGCTCTGCCAGCTCAAGCGAGCACTTTCGGCCTCCACAGCCATGTTCCAACAAATGGCCAACTTCTTTAGACAAATGGCCGGGTAATGCCAAGCACCACCACCACCACCACCGGCTCCACAGTAAATCACACTGGAAAGGCTAAGGAAGTTTGGGCTGTGGACTTCTATGGCAAGAGAGAAGATGACTCATTGCGGTAGAATTGGTTGAGCAGAGCAGTGAGTACTAAAACAACTCCACTTTGCACTCCAGAGCAAAACACGAAGCTGCCATCTCTTTCTTGCAAGATGATGCATATGAGTGGTGGGACACCGTGTCGATGAAGTCTGACGGAAAGTGTAACTTGGGACTTCTTTCTCTCGAGTTCAAGAAGAAATATGTGGGTCTTGTATACGGAAGAGAGAAGAAGAGAATTTATTAACACAGCGAGACAATTGTCGGTGGTGAGTATGAGAAAGAATTCGTTCGATTAAGCCGCTATGGAAGGGAGATAGTCCCAAATGAAGCTGAAAGATGCAAGAGATTTGAAGAGGGACTAAATGACAACATCAAGATCCAGCTCACTGCCTTGGGAATCACAGAATTTACCAAGTTAGTGGAAGCTGCAATAAAGGTGGAAAAAGTAAGAATTAGTGAGCAGACCGGAAGGGATAGGCGAGAAGAGGGGACCAGTCGGTCTAGTTCCGCTCTGGATTTGGGAAGAAGTTTAAGGGTCCTCCTGCACAGAGTTCGGGTCAGCCACAGGGTCAGGGTCAGTTTTAGGGGCCCAGGCCACAGTTCACCCCTAGGAGAGGTCAGTCCACACCATCAGTGGGCGCTCTCGAGGATGGGGTTGAGGACTAGCCCGGCATCTTCTGCGTGTCCACACCGAGAAATGGCATAAGAAGTGTTGGAGAGTGGCGGTGCTGTTTGAGGTGTGGGTCAACAGAGCATCGGTTGAAGAAGCGTCCACGCAGAACTACTACTGTTGCTCCAACACAAGCGACAGGCGCTCTCTGCACCACCAAGGGTAGAAGGTGCAGTAAATCCGGCTGTGGGACCATCTCGAGGCTGCATGCGAGCCACAGAAGGCCGGATAAAAGACCACCTGCGAGAAATTATGCCACGAGCTCGGGAGGAGCAAGATGCCGGGCGTCATCGAGTGCGTTCTCCTCTACACTACACTGTGCATGCATTGGTGGATCCAGATCCACCCATTCATACATCTGCATCAACCTACCCGTAGAAAGGGGATGCGATAGGGAGAGTGACCAAGACATTCTGGTCACTAATCCATTGGGCCACAGTGTAGTGGTGAACAAAGTATACAAGGGTTGCCCGTTAAGGATTCAGGGGTATGAATTCTTGGCAGACCTGATTGAGCTGCCTTTCCATGAGTTTGACGTGATTTTGGGAATGGACTGGTTGTCACGTCATCAGGCAATAGTTGATTGCAAACTGAAGAGGATTTCTCTAAAAACCCCTGAGGGTAATGAAATTACAGTTGTGGGTGAAAGGACTGATTTTCTGTCTAATGTCATCTCAGCCACTGTTGCAAGAAGAATGATGAGAAAAGGCTATGAAGCCTACCTAGCACATGTGGTGGATACTAGGCAGGCTAAGCCAAACTTGAGTGACATACCCACAGTAAAGGACTTCCCAGAGGTATTTCCTAAAGAATTGCCTGGCTTGCCACCAGAAAGGGAAGTTGAATTTGCTATTGAGACACTGCCGGGTACAGCACCCATTTCCATTGCTCCTTATAGGATGGCACCCACTAAATTGAGGGAGTTGAAAACTCAGTTGCAAGAGTTGCTTGATAAGGGGTTCATACGCCCCACTATGTCACCATGCGGAGCTCCAGTGCTATTCGTGAAAAAGAAGGATGGGACTTTGAGACTTTGTATTGACTACCGGCAGTTGAATAAAGTGACTGTGAAGAACAAATATCCGTTGCCTAGAATTGATGATCTGTTTGATCAGTTGAAGGAGGTAGGAGTATTTTCTAAGATTGATCTCAGATCAGGGTATCATCAGCTGAGGGTGAAGGATGTAGATGTGCCCAAGACTGCATTCAGGACCCGGTATAGGCATTATGAGTTCCTGGTGATGCCCTTTGGCCTAACAAATGCACCAGCGGCATTCATGGACCTTATGAACCGTATCTTCCATCCATACCTGGATCGGTTCGTAGTGGTTTTTATTGATGATATTCTGGTGTACTCCAAGACCAGGGAAGAACATGATGAACATTTGAGGATTGTTCTGCAAACCCTACGGGAAAAGAAGCTGTATGCTAAGTTGTCCAAGTGTGACTTTTGGCTGAATGAGATTGCATTCCTTGGACACATAGTGTCAGCTGATGGGATTAGGGTGGATCCCAAGAAAATAGAAGCAGTGATGGAATGGAAGCCTCCCAGAATACAAGCGAGGTCGAAGCTTCTTGGGGCTAGCTGGGTATTCTGAAGATTTGTGAAGGATTTTCCTTAATAGCTGCTCCAATGACCAAGTTGTTACACAAGAATGTCAGTTGTTGGAATGACAAGTGTCGAGACCAGTTTGAGAAAAATTGAAGGCTATGTTGACAGAGGCACCGGTGTTAACACAGCCAGTGTCAGGAAAGGACTTTGTGGTCTATAGTGATGCCTCACATAATGGGTTAGGGTGTGTATTGATGCAAGAGGGGAAAGTGATTGCCTATGCTTCCAGGCGGCTAAGGCCACATGAACAGAACTACCCTAACCATGATCTAGAGCTTGCGGCAATTATCTTATGCTTGAAGATATGGAGGCATTACTTGTATGGTGAAAAGTGCTACATTTACACGGACCACAAGAGTCTAAAATATTTGCCAACTCGGAGGAGCTCAACCTTAGACAGCGATGGATTGAGTTCTGAAGGACTATATTTGTGTAATTGACTACCATCTGGGAAGGCAAATGTAGTTCTTGATGCTTTGAGCGAAAAATCCATGACTTTGAGATCATTGAATGCCCGTCTATCTTTGATTCGAGATGGAGCTATTTTGGCGGAGTTGCAAGTGAGGCCAAACACTGCTCTGACAGATTTTAGATGGGCAAAAGTAGATGAAAAGTTCTTGGCTATTATGAGCAAACTCCCGGAGGAAAAGCGGTGACTATGAGGTGAAAGCGGATGGGTGTCTGCACTACAAAGGAAGACGTGTGTACGGATAATGGGAATTGAAAGCTAGTATTCTAAAAAGGCACACACGGTGTATATGCTATGCACCCAAGAAGTACAAAGATGTATCATGACACGAAGCTTGATATTGGTGGCACGGTATGAAGAGGACATAGTGACTATGTGACTAAATGCTTGACATGTCGACAAGTCAAAGCGAACATCAAGTTCCATCAGGTTTGCTACAGCCTATACGCATACCTGAATGGAAATGGGATCGGGTCACCATGGATTTTGTAAGTGGTCTACCTCTCACCCGGAAGAAACATGATGCAGCATGGGTGATAGTTGATAGATTGACAAAGTCAGCACACTTTCTTCCAGTTAGGACTGACTACTCACTAGAGAGGTTAGCAGAATTGTATATCAGTGAGATAGTTAGACTACATGGAATTCCACTTTCCATCATATCTGATCGAGACCCAAGATTTACATCGAGATTTTGGAAGAAGTTGCATGAATCCTTCGGTACACAACTCCATTTCAGCACAGCTTTCCATCCTCAGACGGATGGGTAATCCGAAAGAGTAATCCAGGTAAACAATTCAAACCAATGAAATTGATACAAATATTGAATTGAAATGATAACAATAACGTGAAATATATGTCAGGTCCTTGAGGATATGCTGAGGAGTTGTGTCATTGAGTTTGAGGGAAGTTGGGATAGATACCTCCCACTGGCAGAATTTGCATACAACAATAGCTACCAAGCTAGCATCCAAATGGCCCCGTATGAAGCACTGTATGGGAGAAAATGTAGAACTCAGGTGTCTTTGGACTGAATTGGCGAACAAACTGGTAGGGCGGACACAGTGAAACAAGCCGAGAGAAGGTAAAATCAATCAAAGCCAATCTCAAAGTTGCCTCGCAGACAGTAAATCTTATGCCGACACGAAGAAAAGAAATAGAATATGTGGTTGGCGACAAAGTGTTCCTCAAGGTGTCACCATGGAAGAAAGTGTTGAGGTTTGGAAGGAAAGGTAAGTTAAGCCCTAGGTTCATTGGCCCATATGAAATCATTGAACGTGTGGGTCCAGTGGCCTATAAGCTAGCTTTACCACCAGAGCTGGACAAGATCCACAATGTGTTCCACGTGTCTATGCTCAGAAGATACTGCTCAGATCCTTCGCATGTCATCTCCAGAGAAGAAATTGAAATACAGCCGGATTTGACATATGAAGAAGAACCTCTACGGATCCTAGCTCGGGAAGTGAAAGAATTGAGGAACAAACAGATTCCATTGGTGAAAGTGCTTTGGAGGCACCATAACACCGAGGAGGCAACTTGGGAAAGTGAAGAAACGATGAGGCAACAGTTCCCTCAACTGTTTGCATCAGGTAAATTTCGAGGACGAAATTTAAATTAGAGGGGAAGAGTTGTAACACCCTCCCGGTAATCATTCCGTACATTCTCTTTATTCGGTGACGGTGTCGTCGGACAGCTAGAACGTCCGGAAAAATAATTAAATTTAAGTGAGGGACCATAATTAACTCAAATATTAATAAGAAAAATTTAGTAAAAATTTTAGAAATAAAATACAACCAAGTAAAACAAGCCGGTGCCCAAGCGATGGGTAACCGGAGGGAAGTTGCGGTTCTAGCAACGAGGAGCCCTAGACCCGGGGGAAAAATTATAAAATAATTTTTGAGACTCCAGAGAAGGGTAATTGAGGTTCCCATGGCATTAGAATGCCAAGAAAACACCTAGAAAAATTTTTTAATCGGTACAGACAATTTTGACCCGTTAAGCCATACGGAGGGCATTTTGGTCATTTCGCCTTCCGAGGTGATTTTTGGCCGACTTGTCCAGTTGAGTAAATAATTAATATGACATAAAATATGAATAAACATTACTAAAAATGAAATTGGAAATGAGTAGTGAAAGAAAAGAAAAGAAAATGAAAAATAATGCAAATAATGACATATTATGATGTCATTCAAGATTTTCCACCAATCACCATTAAACCCTCATTTGACTAACTATTAAAATGGACTAAAAGAAGACCAAAATAACACAAATTGCAGCAGCTACCTCCCTCCCCAAAGGCCAGCCGAAACTGCCCTAGACACCTCCACGGATTTTTTTTTCAATCAAGCTCAATCTCTCCCTTTCTTACACCACTAAACCCTAACCCCTTTCATTAAACCTTGACCATATCACTTGGAGAAGCTCTTGGTAGCCAAGAAGAAGAAGTAAAGTGAGGTTTAGGGGCTTGGAAAATTTTTCCCATTCAAGGTTAGTGCACTTATACCCATTAAACTCTTTATTTCCATGATTTTGGACTTGAACTTTGTAAGATTTGTAGTTTAAATGAACAAAAAAAAAACCTATGAGTATGAACACTTGAATTTCGGCTGCCCTAGTAAAAGAATATGTAGGAATGTTTTTGATGAGCTTGAAGTGAATTAGAAACCATATTTGAAGTTATAAACATATGAGTAATGCCTTAGTAGCTAGCTAAGGTAAATGGCATAAATTATGAATTTGAATTAGGGTTTTGGGAAGTGAAAAATTGATTTGGCTTAGGAAATTGTTAGAGCACATTTTAATGGTCAATTAGTGACCATTTTAGGTATGTTGACCATAATTAGAACTGAAAAATGGTATGGCAAAGTCAAGGTATAAACTGCCCTAGGACAGCAGCATAGGGACGGAAAATTCAGTCTCTTTGCACTGCCATAACTTGGGCTGTGTTAGTCCAATTGGTGTTTGGCCAATTGGACATGAAACTAGGCTTATAATGGCACATTTTTGCTGAAGAAACCATGCCCAAAAGACCAAAGCAAGAGGACCAAAACTTGGCCCCAATCCGGAACCCTGAAACTGATTCTGCAGAATTGACCAAATGAACAGTAACTGTTCATTTGGCCATAACTCACTGTAGATTTGGTCAATTGACCTGAAATGTTTACAGCAACAAGTTAAGACATAGACAAACAACTTTCATGAAGGAACCTACCCCAAATTATGGCCAGAACCCATCCAACCAAGTGACTCTAGTTACTGTTTATGCACTATAGATATGGTAATTTTCTGCAGAATGCACATTCGGCCAGCTTGGGTCTTTGGACCATATCTAGAGCTACAAAACTCCAAATGGAGTGATTCAAAAAAGGAAATTCAACTGGACAAAATAAGGAACAATTTTCATGTTTTAGATTTCTTCAAATTCCTACAGTAACAGTGTCCAATGGAACAGTGAAGTTGACTCACCAAAACTGAAAATTCTGCTTGTGTTGAGTTACACTTTGAAATGGTATTAACACTTAATGCCAACAAGTTTTAAACACTAAATGTGGTATATTGGGAGTGCCAAAGTCAATGTACATATTTGCTATCAAAAAGTCAACATTTTAGTTGACCATAGAGGTGAATAGTAACACCAAAACTTGAAATTCAAAGATTGAAGAATTTAAAAGTTTCAAATGCCCTAGTATACCTAACAAGATTGGTTTGGATAGTTTGGCATGCCAATAGGGTTCAGTTAGCAGTACTGCACGTGGCAATTTGCCATTCCGTGATTTTATGGCTTTTAACCATTCTGACTTTGTATTGAGACTTGGCCTTGTGCCTGATATTATTCTGACATTGTTGTTACATTTGCCTGGGAGATGCATATGTGACCGATGGTGTGACGGCCCGAGGTACTAGGTACCCAGTGCCAGTTTACCCGTTATCCAGTCCAGTCGTCTAGTGTAGGTTACTTGGGCAACCAAATGAATGAAAATGAGCAATGTAGAAGAAATAAATGAATGGATATACAAATACATGACAAATAAAATATGTACATGTAATACATATTTATATCTGTTATTTCTTGTTATTTTATTATTGCACCACTAAGCATTATTGCTTAGCGCGTTGCTTTTGCTATGCGTAGGTACTGGAGATCCTGATCGTGAGCCCAGTAGACCACAGACTAGGTGAGTCTATCCTGCAGTTCTGCGCAATATCCGTGTCACCTCACTACCTACAGTGCATTGGTAGGGCACTAGGTGTCATTTTTTCATTTTGATATTTTGTAACAGATTTTTACTTTTTCATATGTATTTGAACTCATGTAATATATTTTGATGTCCATGTAAATAATGAAAGCTATGACTATGAATGCAAAATTTGAGCATGTATTTATCGCTTGTATATGAGAAATGGATGTTTGTGAAATGAAAAGATTATTGAGAATTTGCTATTGAGAAATATTGTTGAGATTTTGGATATTGGAGTTTGAGATGATGGAATAAAAATATTGGAAGTGTTTTAACAGGTTCCGAAGAACGATTTTCTCCATTTTTAGCCGGTACTCCGCCGGATTTTCTTTAAAATTTTCGAAACCTTAAATGAATGATACTTTTGATAAATGGTTTAAATAAATTGTATTTCATAAATTATATGCAAAAGCATGATATAAATTAATTGAGGAACATTAGAGTGTGTCGGTACACCGTGTGGCATTACTTACTCGGGTATACTGTACACGGGTAAGGGGTGTCACACCAAGCATGAATTCCAGCATTCCTCAAGAGTTAGCAAACTGCCACAATGGTACACTTACATTCCATTACTTTCCAAGCTTTAAATTTCATTTTACATTTACATATACTAAGTGTACATTACCCAAACAATTTCCTACACAATATACATTTAATCAATCATTTAATTCACCATTTACAAGCACAAATAAACTGCCTTCAAGGTGTTTCCATGGCTGCCAAAAGTACACATTCACATTCAACATCAAACCTCAAAAATTTCTTCATAAATCAAACACCCATAACATCCTTACAAACTTAATAAAGCAATAACCCAAAAATACAAACTTACTACTTTGGAAATTCTTCAAAACCTCTCCAAAACTTGGTTTTCTTGTTGCCTATCTACTGCCCATGGTGTGAGGATTAACTTTAATGAAGGAAGGTGCATGGAAAGTGGCTTAGATAAAGCTTGCATGAAGCTTTAACCCATGCATCCATGGAGGAACTCCATTCTTGGTTTCGGCTGCCCTTTTGAAAGGTTGAAGAAGATGAAATATTCTGCCCATTTTAGCTCTTAAGTGTCCGACATAATATTTATTTAATCCCCATAGTGCTCCACTTACATAAAATCAATTATTTTATATGTTTAAATATGTTAATTACCTAATTTGAACTCCATTTTTGCTATTTATATTAGGTACCCCTAAATTAATTTTTCATTATATTTTCCAAGTGTAATATTATTTATTTTTAATGGACATTTAGGTCAAAAGACAACTCGAGGTGTCAAATGACCGCAATGCCCCAGTTTGGGTTGCATTCCCGATTTTTCGGTAACACCGGGTTTTGTCCGTTTTTCAATTTCTCACTTTTCTTTGTACTAATTATTTAATTTTTATTTAATATTTCTAATGATATTTATACTTCAATAGGGGTCTATTTAATTCCTAAAAATATTTTCCAGGGTTCCCCGCGGTCCAGGGCTAGTCAATGGTCCACGCCGTGACTTCCCGGTGCGGTCACCCATCGCTAGGGTTCTCGGCTCGCTTAACTTGGTTACATTTCTTTGCTATTATTTTTCTTTTGTTTTTCTTGTATTTTCTTTTCTTGTATTTCATTATTTTATGTCTCCTCACTCATATCGAAGTGTAGTTCTAGGCATCCTAGTTGTCCGGACAACACTGGTCACCGGAATAGTAGAACGCACTACCGAACATAGGGGTGTTACATCGAGGTACTAGGTACCCAGTGCCAGTATATTCATTTATCCAGTCTAGTTAGTGTATAGGCTACACGAGCAATTAATTTAAGCATTATTAAATTCAAAATGCTAAATTCAGTTTATTGACATACAGCTCCACCAAAATTAGCAAAAATGAAAAGTTAGCAAATAAAAGTAGAAACAGTAACTGCAAAGAATATCGATATCATAAATTCATAAACAATTCATTTATTTTATTTTAGTGTATATTTCTTTATATTTGGCACCACTAAGCAGAATTGCTTAGCGCGTTGCTTTTATAATGCGTAAGTATTGGAGACACAGCTGGGGAGACCAGCAGACCTACGACCAGGTGAGATGTCAGATCTGCACAGGAGTCTAGAGTCATCTGCACTACACTGCATACATGGTAGGACTTAGGATCTTGTGTAATGACTATCAGTTGTATATTGACATTTTGTTATGTAATATGTATAGATATCATAAAACTTTAAAGTTTGTAATAATTTGTATATATTAAACTCCTATGGATAGTGTTTTGATGAATGTAAAATATGATGGACTGTATTTTGAAATTATGAAATTTTGAGACTGAAAAATTATTTGGATGGTTGAGATTATCATATTGAACTGTTTTTAATAGGTTTAGAAGTACATTTTATCCGAAATACAGACAGCACCATGCCGAATTTTTATTACCATTTTTGAAACAATGATTTTATTAAAGTATGAAAATAGTATCAGCATGATATGAATATTATATAAATGTCTTCTTAAAAAAAATTGAGTTCAGGAAATGAGTTGATTACAGACTAGGTGCTCCGGCACGCCGTGTAGCACGCCTTGTTCGGCTATACTGTAGACCGGCGAGAGGTGTTACACGAACCATTAGTGTTCTTCACAATATCGCCACCTTTCCTTTGCAACCAGCAATGGATCAATCATCTCATGATCAAACCACACAATTAAATCATATAATTAACAATCTAAATGGCAAATATAGTGGCTCTGATACCAATTAAAGGAGCGAAAGCATGAAAAACATAGATTTAGATAATTGAATTCAAAAATTTTTCATATAGAGTCACATGCATCATTCAAGATTCATTTTTATCTATTTGATTTCAATGATAAACAGCATACTAAAACTCTTTTAATATGTTTTTAGATCTACATTTGCCATTTAAGATTTTAGAATTAATAGATTAATTTATTAGAACTCTAGATTAGATCAAGAACAAGTGCACTAACCTTTTTGATGCACTGCAGTGTCTTTAGCACCTTTGTGATGCGCCTAAGACACCAGATATTGTCTCTGTAGCTTGTTCACACCAAGAACACCAATGGCATCCCCTTGAACAGCTTCTAAAGCTTTTCTAACCAATTAGAAAATCAAGTTTTTCCTTTTAAGAGATTACAGATGTAAACAGCACACTAGAAACAATTTCTAGTATTTTTAATTCAAGAGATTATTGGGAAATCTCTTTGAATTGATGAGAGATGAAGAAGATGAGAAGAAGAACACTCCAAGGGTGGTGGCACCAAGAGAATACAATAGCTTGTATTTTTGTTCTTTCATCCTTACACTTATATACCTAGGTCACCACTTAAAACCCTTGCCACATGTCACATTCTGATTGGCTCTAGGTTTAATTGACCCAATCACATTGTGCCAAGTGTCAAACCTATAATTAATCTTAATTTTGATCATCTTACATGATTAAAAGACATATGGCAAGCTTATGTGTAGTGCCATGTGTCACCATCTCATGGTGCCACATGTCACCCTGTGAAATGACCAAAATACCCCTGTGTTTTAATTTTGAGTTCTCAACCCAGAATAATTATTTCTCTTCTTCTAATCAATTTATATCAAATACAAATTAATTAATTAATCTCTATTAATTAATTTCTCATTAATTAAATTTATATTTAAACACTTTAAATATAAATTTAACTTATACTATACATCCAATAATCTAGATTTGGTTTCAAGCCATGCTAGGGACTTTGCGATATAATTGCAAACCAAATCTATTTAAGTAATCAATTAAACTCTTTAATTCATTAATTAAATCATATTTAATTTAGTGATTACTTGTGTATGTGTGTGACTTACTAGGCTCATCACTAATTGGCAATGAGACATGATATCAACTCTTAATATCATCGGAACTCTTTCTTACCATAAATGATTTCTCTAAATCATTTTATGCACCTCATAGACTATGGTTAACACCTAGCATAGCATGCCATGGCCACCCAATCAGTAATAAGGTTTACCTTAAATGAACCTATAATCATATGTTACCATGCACTAGAATCTCTTTGTTACAAAATCCCAATTCAAGCTGGAGTAATGGTTTATGTCAAACCCCATTTGATATGAATATTATGTTCTCTTTTAATTCTAGTTCTTGATTTTAAAGATTTTCTCACCAGAAACTCTTTTCTGATTAAATTTATCTGTCCTAGCCAGGAACTTGAAATATCAAGAACAATTAAATGAACATAGGATTTTATCCCTATTTACTTTGGGTAACAGATTCCATCTTGATCAACACCTACCTCCATATATAACTAGTAGGAGCCAACACATGCCCATATACCCATACACAGTACAAATATGAAAGTAGTATCAAACTCAAACCACCTATATACAAGATAACTATGCTATCTTAGGTCTAAAGATTATGTGCACTGATATGATTTATGATAATACATTGACAAGAGTAAACTCCATGTGCTTATCATAAATGTCACTGGTTCGGCCTACTTATCATGTATAAGTGCCTATCATATTTGTTATAGGGCATGAGACTCACCATTCCATCTTATTTACATCTCATATAAATAACTTGGGAACAAACATGATTACAATCTTTCTGGATAAGCCATGTACTTATTGTAAAGTATCCTCGATTGCGAACCTATTTATGACACTTTGTGCTAGAAATACTATCACTCATATTCTTAACAATTTAAGAATAGAATTTCTAATAAAATATCAACAGACCTTTTCTATTACACATAAATATATTATGTAAACGGAAAAGTGAAAATGCCTTTTATTAATAAAACATGTATAAGATACATACTAAATGATATGCTCTAGGGCATGCTACTAACATGCACAACTTAAAGAAAATAATAATTTATACATTAAAATAATCACAATTTTGTAAATTAAATCAATTGAAATATTAACACATATAAAATCATGCTTTATTTTTAAAACTGGAAATTTTTTTAAATAAACCAAAATTTATTCCATAAATCATAGAACAAAAATTTCGAAAAGTCACGCAGTTTTGATCATGACACGATTATCCAATTCATCCTAATAACCAAAGGTTAATGAGGAATGCAAATGCTAGCTAGCACATATATATGTGTACTTATTCAATTCGTCCTCAGCTGGCACACACCTCAACACTTCAGCTAGAAAGGGAATATAATCCAATTTGGACCACTAGGCAAGCTAGTGAGTGATTCAAACATATAGTTATGACAACTGTGGTTTCAAATCATTTCAATAATTTTCCAAGCATTAAAATATTCATCAATTCACATTCTTATTTCATTCAAATAAATTCCCAAAATTGGGCTAGCAACACATAATTTTTGTCAATCAAAGTATTCAATAATATAATAAAGACCATAAACTATTTTCACAACTCATTCAATACCAAATTCAATTTGAAAAACAAAAGAGAGTTAATTGTTGTGCACAAACCTCTTTAATTAGTCTTGACTTGATCCAACCTTTCCTTGTTCCTTGGATGGCTCTTTACTAACTAAAACACATAATTAAAGTGTTTCAATATCCATCCAAATCATTTCTAATAATTAATCTAACAATTGAATTTTTCGCACTTAATTTTACTTATAAAATTTCATAAGGGTTGAGTTCTTTGCATTTGACATTATTGTGATTACTATTCACATTACTATTCATTCAAAATATTGACTTTTTCATAATTAATAGGTATACAATTCCCAAATACATGATCCTACCACATTTTGGATCACAATTTTCTTGGCATTGCTTGTCAATTGCAATTCAAGCCTTCCTAAGAGAATTTCAAAATTTCAGTTTTTGTCTCCAATGTTTACTATCCCATTGGACCAATCTACAGTGGAAATTTGACTAAACTTTCTTCATCAAAATTTCTCCTTAATGTCTTTACTTTAATTCCCTTTTTGAATCACTCCATTTGGAGTTTTTTAGCTCAAGTTATGGCATTTTAACTATAGCTGGCCGGATTAGTCATTTCTCGATTTTCTGAGTAAATTCTGGTTCTGACAATTTTGGTGACCTAAATTTGGTTAGCAATTTGATTAGGTTATGGTCAGAATTTGGGTTTCTGTTCTTCATGAAAGTTGTTCTACTATGTCTAAGATTTTTAATGGTTCAAAAATCAGATCATTTGGACCTTTCTACACAAAGTTATGACGATTTGAACATGTACTGTTCATTTGGTCAATTCTGCCCAGAATCAAGGCACCAATTCTAGATTCAACCAAATTTTAGACCAACTTGTGGTCAGTTTTTGGGCAAAGTTTCTTCATAAAAAATGTACCATTATGACCCTAATTTCATCTCCAATTGGCTTCACACCAATTAAAGCAACACACTTCAACTTATGGCTATTTAAACTTACTAGACTCATTGGTTCTGAATTCAGCAACATAACCTACCTCCCTTATTTCAATTCTATATAACAAGGTCTCAATTCTAAACACATCAAATGACCAAAATTGAGCATTATACACATCAATTGGTCAAAATTTCTCAAAAATCTCTAATTTCATTGAAAACCCTAATCACCATAAACCCTAATTTTCCAATTCCCTAATTCATGCAAATTCAAGCATACTACTTACTTATTCTAACTCATTTAAGCTTAAATACATGTTTAATTGGATTAAAACATAACAAAGCTTCACTACACCATGGCTGGCCAAAAATTCATCTCTCCCCAACATGCATGATTTTTCATGTTTCTTCATATAAATTCATCAATTTCAACTAAAATTCATGCACATATAATTAATTTGAACTAATAAAACACTTACCTCTATGAAGCTTTTCCCAAACTTCACTTCCTTTTAATATTTCTTGAGTTTTTTTCCTTTTTATTTTCAAGTTAAGATGCAAGAACAAGCTTTTGTTCAATTAAGTATGAAATTTAATGGAAGAAACTAGGGTTTTAAAAGCGTGTTAGGTTCATCAATGGTGGAATTTTTGAGAGAGAATGAGAGAGAGAGAGGGACGGCACTTGGGTAGAAGAAGACCAACTTTTGTTTTCTTTCTAATTGTAATTATCCAATCTATGCTTATCCAAAATAATTAATTTAAATTATAAATTGTTATTGTGTCATGCTTACATAAGGATGATGTCATAATCACTTTAATTTTTTGAATTTTCTTTTCTTTTGTTCTTTTCTTCAATACACCACCTCACTTTTAATCTATTTTTCTTAATTTTAATTTCCTACATTTTAATGGACATTTAGGCCAAGAGTCACCTCTAAAGGTGAATTGACTAAATTACCCTTTATCGGTCTAATCAGTTATTCTAATAGCACTAAGTTGCTTCTTGAATTCTGATTCGATTATTTGAACTTGTTCTCTATTCTTTTTTTATGGTTTGCACATTACCATTAGCTTCAAAATTATTCCTAGTCCTGAGGTGTCATGGGGTTGTTAGTAGTATGCCCTAGAGCATATCATTTAGTATGTATCTTGTACATATTTTAATAATAAAAGGCATTTCCACTTTTCCGTTTACATAATATATTTATGTGTAATAGAAAAGGTCCATTGATATTTTGTTAGAAATATTATTCTTAAGTTGTTAAGAATATGAGTGACAATATTTCTAGCACAAAGTATCATAAATAGGTTCACAATCGAGGATACTTCATAATAAGGACATGACTTATCCAGAAAGATTGTATTCATGTTTGTTCCCAAGTTATTTATATGAGATATAAATAAGATGGAATGGTGAGTCTCATGCCATATAACAAACTTGATAGGCACTTATAAATGATAAGTAGGCCGAACCAGTGACACTTATGACAAGCACATGGAGTTTACTCTTGTCAATGTTTTGTCATAAATCATATCAGTGCATATAATCTTTAGACCTGAGATAGCACGCTTATCTTGTATATAGGTAGTTTGAGTTTGATATCGCTTTCATACTTGTACTATGTATGGGTATATGGGCATGTGTTGGCTCGTGCTAGTTATATATGGAGGTAGGTGTTGATCAAGATGGAATCTGTTCCTCTAAGTAAATAGAGATAAAATCCTATGTTCATTTAATTGTTCTTGATGTTTCAAGTTCTGGCCAGACAGATAGATTTATTCGTAAAAGAGTTTCGATGAGAAAATCTTTTAATCAAGAACTGAATTAAAAGAGAACATAATATTCATAGCAAATGGAGTTTGACATAAACCATGACTCAAATTGAGTTGGGATTTTGTAACAGAGATTCTAGTGCATGGTAACATATGATTATAGGTTCATTTAAGGTAAATCTTATTACTAATTGGGTGGCCATGGCATGCTATGCTAGGTGTTAACCATGGTCTATGAGGTTCATAAAATGATTTAGAGAAATCATTTATGGTAAGAAAGAGTTACGATGATATTAAGAGTTGATATCATGTCTCATTGCCAATTAGTGATGAGCCTAGTAAGTCACACACATACACAAGTTATCACCTATTTAAATATGATTTAATTAATTAATTAAAGAGTTTAATTGATTAATTAAATAGATTTGGTTTGCAATAAAATTGCAAAGTCCCTAGCATGACTTGAAACCAAATCTAGATTATTGGATGTGTAGTATAAATTAAATTTATATTTAAAGTGTTTAAATATGAATTTAATTGATGAGAAATTAATTAATAGAGATTAATTAATTAATTTATATTTGATATAAATTAATTAGAAGAAGAAAATAATTATTTTGGGTTAAGAACTCAAAATTAAGACACAGGGGCATTTTGGTCATTTTGCAGTGTGACACGTGGCACCATGAGATGGTGACACATGGCATAACACATAAGCTTGCCAAATATTTTTAATCATGTAAGATGATTAAAATCAAGATTAAATATAGGTTTGACACTTGGCACAATGTGATTGGGCCACTTAAACCTAGAGCTAATCAAAAGGTGACATGTGGCTAGGGTTTAATGTGTTAACCTAGCTATTTAAGTGTGGTTATGAAAAGAAAACATAACCAGTAGCCTCTCCTCTCAATTGTCACGCCATTTTGAGCCTCTCCAGCTATTTCTCTTCATCTCTCATCAATTCAAAGAGATTAGCCATCAATCTCTTGAATTAAGAACACTAGAAATTGTTTCTAGTGTCCTGTTTGTCTCTAATCTCTTAAAAGGCAGAACTTGAATTTCTAATTAATAGAAAAGGCTTTAGAAGCTGTTCAAGGGCTGCCATAGGTGTTCTGGGTGTGGACAAGCTAGAGGGACAACATCTGGTGTCCTGAAGACGAATCTCAAAGCGCATTGCTGCAAAGACATCAAGAGGTTAGTGTAATCGTTCTTGATTTAATCTAGGGTTCTAAAATTAATCTGATTAATTTTAAAATCTTAAATGGCAAATACAGATCCAAAAACATATTAAAAGAGTTTTAATATGTTGTTTATCATTGAAATCAAATAGATAAAAATAAATCTTGCATGGTGCATGTGACCCTAGGTGAAAATTTTTGAATTCAATGGTATAATCTTGTGTTTTTACGCCCGTTCCTTCAATTGGTATCAGAGCCACTATATTTGCCATTTAGATTGTTGATTATATAATTTAATTGTGTGTTTGATCATGAGATCAAGAGGTTCATTGCTGGTTGGATCATGAGATGTGGCGTCACACATGGAGAAGCCACCATTGGTGGCGGCAACAATGGTTCCATGGGTGATTCAAGGTTTGGCTTTTAATTCTGCAATTGTTGTATGATCTAAGGCCTATTCTTTGACTAATTAAAGTGTTTAATTAGTTGTTTTAATCACACAATTAAATTATGATTCAAATCAGAATTTTAAAAATGTTTGAATGTGATTCAAATCTGAATTTTAAAAGTTGTTTGAATGAGATTCAAATCAGAATTTTTAAAGATGTTTGAATCATATTTAAAAATGATATTTTAAAATTGATTCAATAAAATTCAGATATGATTTTTTAAAAAATATTTGAATGTGATTCAAATATGATTATTTAAAAATGTTTGAATGTGATTCAAATCTGAATTTTTGAAGTTGTTTGAATGTGATTCAAATCTGAATTTTTAAATTTGTTTGAATGAGATTCAAATCTGAATTTTTAAATTTATTTGAATCATATTCAAATCTGGAATTTTAAGTTGAATATGAGATATTCAATTTAATTTAAGAATGTATGTTTTATTTAATTGTTAAATAGTAATATGCATGATGGATGATCATGGACTATAAAAGACCAATGTGATTGGATTTATTTCTTTTATGTTTCTTTGGGATTGTAAATTAATTAATTTATTTTAATTTATTTTGGGCATGTATTATTAAGTTTGTAATATTTTTGGGTTGTAATTTCATTTATTTAAGTTCTTGTAAATTCGCCTTGGTATGCCAAGGATTACTATGTAATATTGGATTGCAAG
This sequence comes from Hevea brasiliensis, assembly GCF_030052815.1. Lineage (NCBI taxonomy): Eukaryota > Viridiplantae > Streptophyta > Magnoliopsida > Malpighiales > Euphorbiaceae > Hevea > Hevea brasiliensis. The sequence goes on from NC_079501.1 coordinate 44,724,200, forward strand.
AAGTTCAAGGAGGTCAAGAGCATTGGTGGGACCAGTGGGAGGAATTCAATATCAAGTGTTGATTATGTACTCCTTCAGCAACTCTTGTAAAATGAATGAATGAAATGCACCTAGGAATGCCCTGATTCAATTCTTGGTGGCTCAATTGAATCCCTTAGAAAGTCCATGATCATACCATATTTATCGCTTATCCATGAATGCATGAGATGTATGGGAATGTATGCAATTATATGATATATGCATGCTAAATGGATAATGTGCAAAGTGAGACCTTAATAGTAATTAGGATGGCTATAAAATCTTCCAAACAAATGATTAAGTTGGAAATGCTATAATTAAAGTAATTATAACATAAGCCCTCCATTAGGGCAATTATTTTAAGAAATTTTAAATAGTTGCATGAGATGCAATTAATTTAAGAGATTTTCTTAAGAATAATTGTTAAGCATGAGATGTTGTAAATATGTAAATGGTTTGGTGGCCAATATTGGATGTACTGAGGACATTAAAATTATTTGCATAATTCTTGGCTCAATGGGATCAACTTAACTAATGCAAGATAAGTCAATATTGGATGTACACGAGATTTTGAGCATTAGGGGCTAGTAAAAGGATTGAACCTCACATGAGATGTGATGGGCAAGGAGTTGCTCACTTATAGTTTATTGTAATTCCAATAATGGATGTACCTGAGGATGATCAATAGAATTATAAGAATTCAATCACCCACTAGAAATCCATCCAACTAGGATTTCCGTTTTTTACTTTGGAAGTGTAGGATTCGCTAAGTTAGTGGGAGGACCAATTTGATTAAAAGACCATAATCATTTTGGTTAAATACATGATACATTTACTAATTAATCTGGTTATTTTCTGCAGTTAATTTTCTCGATAAAAATGAGCACAAAACAACCACCACCATCCAATATCCTTGCAAGCATACTTGATCACAACAGTTGACAGACCTAACTGTCTGATTGGCTAAGAAATTTGAAACTTGTCTTGAACCTTGAACATATAGGATATGTTCTATATTCAAATGTTCCTGGTCCCTTACCTCCAGAGGCCACACAAGAGGAACATGATACTTTGGACAAGTGGAAGGAGCATGATATGAGAGCTAAGTGTTACATGCTTGCTTCCATGAGTAATGAGTTACGTAAGCAACATGAGAACATGCAGAGTGCTAGTGAGATCCTCCTTCACCTACAAGAGTTGTATGGTGAGCACAAAGCAGAATGCTAGGTATGAGATATCTAAATGCTTATTTCGTATGAGGATGTCCGAGGGATGTAATGTTGGGGATCATGTCCACAAGATGATTCGGTGATTGAGCGGTTGGAACATCTTGACTTCAACATGGATTTCCAACTACAAACGGATTTGATCCTTCACCCTTCTGAGTCTTTTGGGAATTTTGTGACAAATTTCCATATGACTAAACAGAATGCACCTTAGTGAATTACTCAACATGCTAGTTATTGCCCAAAAGAATATGCTGTGCAATAAAGGAAAAGAGGTAGCTTTGGTTGCATCTTCTTCTCTGGAAAGTCCAACAAGAAGAAAGGCAATAAGAAAAAGAAACCTCGATTCTGGTCCTTCCAAGAAAATAGCTAAACAGTAAAAGAAAGACTAAAGTCGATAAAGGCAAAGGAAAGTGTCTCCACCGCCAACAGAAAGTGTTTCCATTGCCAACAGAAAGTGTTTCCATTGTCAAGAAAGTGTTTCCACCGGCGCAGTATAGTAATCTAAATGAATGCAATGCCATGGTGAAAACCCACTCAAGTTCAAAATATATTTGGCACTTAAGGTTATGTCATGTTGCAGAAGATAGGATTGCAAAAATGGAGAAAATGCGGATTTAATCCTCATTGGGCTCGAGCCTACTCCAGCTTGTGAATCTTGCCTTCAAGGCAAATTGACTAGAATACCCTTTGTTGGACAAGGGCTAAGAGCTGAAAATATTTTGGAACTAATACATATTGATGTATGTTGTCCGTTTAAAGAAATGGATAGAGGGGCTTTCATTATTTTATTACCTTTCTCGATGATAAATCAAGGTTTGGGTATTTGTATTTGATGAAATACAAACATGAATCCTTTGAAAAGTTTAAGGAATTTAAATCTGAAGTAGAAAATCAAACAGGAAAAAGTATTAAAGCTCTTCGATCAGATCGTGGAGGTGAATATTTGAGTACTGAATTTGATGAATACTTGAGAGAGCATGGCATTGTTTCTCAGCTGACTCCTCCAGGAACGCCACAGCTGAATGGTGTATCTGAAAGGAGAAATCGTACCCTATTGGATATGGTACGTAGTATGATGAGCTATACTGATATGCCAATCTCCTTTAGGGATTTGCATTAGAATCACTTTATATATTCGAATAGGATTCCATCAAAATCAGTTTCTTCCACACCTTATGAGATATGGCATGGAAGAAAACCAAGTCTTAAGCATGTTAAGATTTGGGGTTGTCCAGCTTATATCAAAAAGTTGAACACTGATAAATTGGAAACCAGATCAGAAAGAGGTCGATTTGTTGGATATCCAAAAGATAGTTTTGGATTTTATTTTTATTTGCCTACTTCACAAAAGGTTGCGATAAGTAGAGATGCCACATTTCTTGAACAACAGTTTGTTCAAGAAGGAGGCAAAGGAAGGCAAACAGAGTTAGAATTGGAGACTTCGACCAACCAATGCATCGAGATGGATATAAATCCATCTAGTCAACCTATACCCATTGATGAAACATCTACACTGTTCCTCGTAGAACAACTGGTATCTCACCCACCGGTGAGATATGGTTTTCTTCATGAAGAAGAACAAGAGTTGTCTACTCATGAAGAAGTAGATCATGGAGATGATCAACTTACCTATGAAGAAGCTATATCAGATATAGACTCTTCAAAATGGATTGATGCTATGAAATCCGAGATTGATTCCATGTATAAGAATCAAGTTTGGGATCTTGTTGACCCACCTAAAGGTATTGTACCTATAGGGAACAAATGGGTTTTCAAGAAGAAAATTGGTTCTGATGGAAAGGTAGAGACCTATAAGGCAAGGCTAGTAGCGAAAGGGTTTCGCCAAAGGCAAGGAATAGACTATGAGGAGACTTTCTACTTTGTTGCCATGCTTAAATCAATTAGGATTTTATTAGCAATAGCTGCATACTATGATTATGAGATTTGGCAGATGGATGTCAAAATAGCTTTTCTCAATGGATACATTGAAGAAAACATTTTCATGGAACAACCTAAGGGATTTGAATCCCAAGATGGTTCCAAGGTATGCAAGCTAAAGCGATCCATTTATGGGTTGAAACAAGCTTCGAGGAGTTGGAACATCCGCTTTGATGAAGCCATTAAATCTTTTGGTTTTATCAAAAATGAGGATGAGCCATGTGTATATAAGAAGGTTAGTGACAGTGCTATCACTTTCCTTGTCTTATATGTGGATGACATAATCGTTGATGGGTAATGATACGTATGTTGACGACTATAAAGGTATGGTTGTCAAATACATTCTCCATGAAAGACTTAGGGAGGCAACCTATATTCTTGGGATTCGCATCTATAGAGATAGAGCGAAAAGAATAATTGGTTTATCCCAAAGTCTATACTTGGAAAAGGTGTTAAAGAGGTTTAACATGCTTGATTCCAAGAGAGGATTGTTACCAGTGAGACATGGTATCCACCTTTCTAAAGAGATGTCTCCAAAGACACCGGAAGAAAGAGATAAAATGGCTAGGATTCCATATGCTTCAGCTATTGGAAGTTTAATGTATGCAATGTTGTGTACTAGGCCTGATATCGCATATGTTGTTAGTTTGACTAGCGTATCAATCCAATCCGGTTTGAAACATCGATAGTCATCAAGAATATCCTTAAGTACTTGAGAAGAACTAAGGATTTATTCTTGATTTATGGAGGTGGAGACTTGCAATTGGATGGTTATACTGATTCTGATTTCCAATCAGATATCGATGATAGAAAGTCTACCTCTGGATATGTGTTCATTTGTAATGGAGGTGCGATCGGTTGGAAGAGTTCTAAACAGAGCACGATTGTAGATTCCACTATCGAGGTGAGTATATTGCTGCATCGATGTCGCAAAAGAAGTTGTTTGGATAAAGAAGTTCGTGATGTAACTTACTGAGTTCCTTCCATTGAGTCGCCAGCCCACTACATCGTGACAACAATGGAGCGATCATACAAGCTAAGGAACTAAGGTCTCACCCAAAATCCAAACACATAGAAAGGCACTACCACATTATCGAGATATAGTTGGGCAAGGCGATATAGCCATGCAGAAAATAACATCGACTAAAAATTCAGTGATCCATTCACTAAGCTTTTGTCACAAGTTCGATTAGACCGACATCTTGAGAAGATAGGTCTAAGGTATTGTAATGAATGGCTCTAGTGCTAGTGGGAGATTGTTAGTAGTATGCCCTAGAGCATATCATTTAGTATGTATCTTGTACATATTTTAATAATAAAAGGCATTTCCACTTTTCCGTTTACATAATATATTTATGTGTAATAGAAAAGGTCCATTGATATTTTGTTAGAAATATTATTCTTAAGTTGTTAAGAATATGAGTGACAATATTTCTAGCACAAAGTATCATAAATAGGTTCACAATCGAGGATACTTCATAATAAGGACATGACTTATCCGTAAAGATTGTATTCATGTTTGTTCCCAAGTTATTTATATGAGATATAAATAAGATGGAATGGTGAGTCTCATGCCATATAACAAACTTGATAGGCACTTATAAATGATAAGTAGGTCGAACCGGTGACACTTATGACAAGCACATGGAGTTTACTCTTGTCAATGTTTTGTCATAAATCATATCGATGCATATAATCTTTAGACTGAGATAGCACATTATCTTGTATATAGGTAGTTTGAGTTTGATATCGCTTTCATACTTGTACTATGTATGGGTATATGGGCATGTGTTGGCTCTGCTAGTTATATATGGAGGTAGGTGTTGATCAAGATGGAATCTGCCTCTAAGTAAATAGAGATAAAATCCTATGTTCATTTAATTGTTCTTGATGTTTCAAGTTCTGGCCAGACAGATAGATTTATTCGTAAAAGAGTTTCGATGAGAAAAATCTTTTAATCAAGAACTGGAATTAAAAGAGAACATAATATTCATAGCAAATGGAGTTTGACATAAACCATGACTCGGCTTGAGTTGGGATTTTGTAAGAGAGATTCTAGTGCATGGTAACATATGATTATAGGTTCATTTAAGGTAAATCTTATTACTAATTGGGTGGCCATGGCATGCTATGCTAGGTGTTAACCATGGTCTATGAGGTTCATAAAATGATTTAGAGAAATCATTTATGGTAAGAAAGAGTTCGATGATATTAAGAGTTGATATCATGTCTCATTGCTAATTAGTGATGAGCCTAGTAAGTCACACACATACACAAGTTATCACCTATTTAAATATGATTTAATTAATTAATTAAAGAGTTTAATTGATTAATTAAATAGATTTGGTTTGCAATAAAATTGCAAAGTCCCTAGCATGACTTGAAACCAACTCTAGATTATTGGATGTAGTATAAATTAAATTTATATTTAAAGTGTTTAAATATGAATTTAATTGATGAGAAATTAATTAATAGAGATTAATTAATTAATTTATATTTGATATAAATTAATTAGAAGAAGAAAATAATTATTTTGGGTTAAGAACTCAAAATTAAGACACAGGGGCATTTTGGTCATTTTGTAGTGTGACACGTGGCACCATGAGATGGTGACACATGGCATAACAGATAAGCTTGCAAATATTTTTAATCATGTAAGATGATTAAAATCAAGATTAAATATAGGTTTGACACTTGGCACAATGTGATTGGGTCACTTAAACCTAGAGCTAATCAAAAGGTGACATGTGGCTAGGGTTTAATGTGTTAACCTAGCTATTTAAGTGTGGTTATGAAAAGAAAACATAACCAGCAGCCTCTCCTCTCAATTTTCACGCCATTTTGAGCCTCTCCAGCTATTTCTCTTCATCTCTCATCAATTCAAAGAGATTAGCCATCAATCTCTTGAATTAAGAACACTAGAAATTGTTTCTAGTGTCCTGTTTACATCTCTAATCTCTTAAAAGGCAGAACTTGAATTTCTAATTAATAGAAAAGGCTTTAGAAGCTGTTCAAGGGCTGCCATAGGTGTTCTTGGTGTGGACAAGCTAGAGGGACAACATCTGGTGTCCTGAAGACGAATCTCAAAGGCGCAGACACGCTGCAGCACATCAAGAGGTTAGTGTAATCGTTCTTGATTTAATCTAGGGTTCTAAAATTAATCTGATTAATTTTAAAATCTTAAATGGCAAATACAGATCCAAAAACATCTTAAAAGAGTTTTGATATGTTGTTTATCATTGAAATCAAATAGATAAAAATAAATCTTGCATGGTGCATGTGACCCTAGGTGAAAATTTTTGAATTCAATGGTATAATCTTGTGTTTTTTACGCTTCCGTTCCTTCAGGGGTCCCACTCGAAATTAGGGTAGCAACTAAGTACGCAGTTGCTACCCGGTTCAATCACCCATCGCTGGGACCTCGGCTCATTTAGCTGATTATGTTTTATTTTTCTTATTTCCATTTCACCTTCATATAATTTCTTTTAATTTTTATTTATAGCTTTTCTAGATGACATAAATATGGTTTTACACATCCTGACTATCCGGACAGACACTAGTTACCGGAACAGTGGAATGTATAGACTACTTAATATGGGGGTGTTATATCTTTTATGTTTATTTTTAATTATTTTTACTTATGTTTTGGAAAACTTATTAGTCCAACCTAATCCCTTGATTTTTATACTATATCAGGATTTTTGATATGATCTTAGAGCCAAGAATGAGTTTGAAAGAGGTTTGAAGGTCAAAAAGAGAAGAACAAGAAGGTGGAAGCATTGCACCAGGCATGTAAACGCATTACACAGCTCCTGCAATCTAACACTATAGAAAGCCAATTACATAGCCCATGCAATCAACCTCCTGCAACCACCTTGTAACATCCCTAATTTTTAAATAATTATATATATATATATATATATATATATATATATATATATATATATATATATATATATATATATATATATATATTATTCTAACCCTGATATTGTGGACTTCGCGTATGTACTTTCATTTCGTAGAAATTCGATCGTCACCCGAATCTGCAATTTCAGGCCGAGCAAATAAGCTGCTGGAACCATATCAGAACTGGGTCAAGATTATAGGCTATCACACCATTTTCAGACGTTCTGGACGCATTCCAATTGTCAGATTTGACATAGGTTATAATGCCCCTATTTGCATAGCCTGGTATATTTCACTATTCTGGTGACCGGTGTCGGTCTGGACAATTAAGGGGACTAGAACCATACATAAGATAACTAGATAAGCCCTGAACACAAATAATTATTAATTTCCAATTAGTTAAGTATAAATAAGAAAAACAGAACATAAGAAGTTAAACGAGCCGAGAGTCACAGCGATGGGTGACCTTCTCGGGAAGGACTACGAAGTCTTTGAACCGTAAAATGTGACGTTGCGGTCCTTAGGACTATTATGAACACAGTGGAAAAGAGAAAATCATGAAAAAGAATGGTTAAGTCAGTCAAATAATTAGTTCAGGGAGCTGAAAAAAATATTAAATTATTTGCAAACCGGGTTGAACCGGCGAGGGGCAATTTGGTCAATTGACCCCAAGAGCTGACCCCTGACCTCACTGTCAAATAAAATCGAAGAAAAGAAAATTTTGGAACCAAAAATTAAATTAAAAAACTAGGAAAAAATAAATAAAAAGAAAAAAGAAAAGTTGAAATGAGTGACATCATGCATGACATCATGCATGATGTCATAAACACTAATATAATTAAAACTTAAATTTTGGATAATTATGGTCTTCCATAAGACTAAAAACAAAAAGGAAAAGAAAAAAAAAAAAAAAAAAAAAGCCTTCTTCCTTAAACCTTGCCGCCTCACTCTTCCTCTCAACTCTCCCTCACTAAATCACTATTAAAGCTCATTTTGAGCTTGAAGAAATCAAACCTTAGCCATAAAAATTATTAACCTCTAAATTAAACTTGCTCTTTTAGTCTTGCAAAGAAGTTTGAGGAAGAAAGAAAGAAGAAAGGAAGGAGTTGAAGAAAAAAAAAATTCTGCAATTCAAGTTTAGTGAGTTCACTTTAAGTTTTTAGTTTAATTTAAGTATTTATAGCATGAAGAACCTAGAAATATGCTTAAAATGAAATGAAAACATCTTTGGAGGACTAGATGGAAATTCTAGCAGCTAGGGTTTGTGATGGAAATGCATGTGTTTTGATTGAATTTAATATGTTAGGAAGCTTAATTGAGTTGATGAATGATGTTGGTATGCTTTGAATTAAGTAAATATAACAAAAATGTGAATTAGGTTTTGGACCTAGGGCTTTGGAAGCCAAAAATTAGAAAAATGGTCAAATGGTGTGTTTGACCTTGTTTGAGGTGAGAAATGGTCATTTGTGACCAACTGAGATGTGTTTGAAGTGAGAGTGAATTTAGATTGAAAATGGCCATGCTACAGGCAGCAGGACCAAGGTCCCTTTGAGGGACCAAAACTAAATATTTACAAGTCCAATTGGTATGAGACCAATTGGGAATGAAAATAGACACAAAATGGAACATTTTTAATTTAGGAATCTTGCCCAAAAAGTGACCATAGCCTAGTGAACAAATTGACTAAATCTGGATTTATGCAGTCTGACCTGTACAAAAATGACCAAATGAACAGTGTTTGTTCATTTGGCCATAACTTGGGCTAGGCAGGTCAAAATGACCTTAAATTTTACTAGTGGACAGCTGAGATATATACCTAAAACTTTTATGAAGAACACAAACCCAAATTATGCACTTAGCCAAGTCATTTGGCCACCCAAATTTGGTGACCTAAAACTGCCAGAACCAGTTTGGTGCCAAGAAACCTGGGTTATGTCCAATCCGGCAGCCATGATTCAAATGGCTATAACTTGAGCTAAAAACTCCAATTGGAGTGATTCAAAAAGGAGAATAAAGTTAAGACAATAGGGAACATTTTCTATGAAGAAAATTTTGTCAAATTCTAACAGCAAAATGACCAATGGAACAGCGCAACCTAAGACACCAAAACTGAAAATTTACAATTTTGCCTAAAAGACCTAAGTTTTGAGAAAAAGACCAAAATCAACAAGTTTGGTAACCAAAATGTGGTATGTGGGTGAAGTTGGAGTTCCCATACCTATTAAGCCTTAGAAAGTCAACAAATTGACTTGAATAGTACCATGAATAGTAATCTCAACATGAAATTTGCAAGAATGCAAGTTTAAACATATTGTAATTAATTATTGGAATTGTTATGAAGTAAAAATACTGAGATACTATAAATTTTGTGTTTCAGCTGAAAAAGACTTGGAAGGTCTGAGAGACTGAGTCAAGGCCTAGAGGCGACTCACATCAGGTTTGTGCACAATAAACCCTATTTAAGCATTTTATCCTTGAAAAATTGATTTAGTACGCATTATGAGTTTAAGAACTTTTGTGTTGTCACTTTGTGAATGAAAATGTAACTTTGGAAATTGATTTGATTTTTATATGCAATATTTGAATAAATTATTTTAAATTGATTTCGGATTCACACTTAGCATGATAGCACCATATTATTCCCCCATTTATGGGATTAAGATCGATTATTTTCCTCCCTATCTGGTTTACCAATTGAGGTTGTAGATCGGATGAGTACTCATTAGCTAGCTAGCCACCTCCCTCATTGATTTTGATTAGTGGGGTTGTAGATTGCTTTGTCGTGGTATACAATGCGGTATTGATCGGAAATTTTGTGTCATGGCCTAAGTTTTGTATGATTTGGCAACATTGTGTTTATTAAATTATTGGACCAAATTGTGCTATTATGAGTTTTGATAATTTGTGAAATGTGATTGAGAAATAATTAATTTGTGATTTGTCAATGAATGTTTTATGTACTGCATTTTAAATTTTTATTGTGCACCACTGAGTATTTTTATACTCAGCGATAGCTTATTTTGCTGTCGCAGATAAGGGCAAGGAGAAAACAGCAGAGTGAGCTACTACTGAGATAGTGGACTTCACTGATCACTTTTGTATGGGTATTTATTTATACCCTTGTAGTTAATTAATGTAAATATTGTAATGTTTTATATATCAACGTAAAGTTGAGCAGTTGTATCATAAATTATAATAATATTTTTTTCTGTATTTTATATCTGTAAATTAAACTTGTGAATGTAAATTAGCTTTGTTGAATGAAATGATGAAATATTTTGAGATGACAAACTTGGATTAAATTGTGGAATTATTTTGAAGTGGTTTGATTTGAGAATTGGGATTAATTGGAGGTTGGGAGTTGTGGAAAAATTTATTGGAAGTGTTTTTACAGGTTTTTGAAGAACTATTTTCTCCAAATACAGACGACACTCTGCCGAAATTTTTATAAAATTTGCGGAAGAATAAAATGGACAAAAATTTTTACTAATTTTGAGACTTTAATTAAATGTTTTTAATTCCTACCAAAACGTTCACCACTTCCAAAATATAAGAAAATGGTTTTAAAATCCGTTGTAGTGTACTTAATGAATTATCGGTAGGTGACGTTTGGTAGTTCATTAGGTATTCTACGGGGTCATGTTATGCCTTACAGAGGGGTAAGGTGTGACATGTTTTAGTGGTATCAGAGCATGGTTTTGCAATAAATTTTGACTATTTATATGAATATTTCTTTGATAAGTACAACTACTCAAGTGTCTTTAATTGATACATATGACATATTTACATCATGAATATGCACTAACGGAGGTCAACCTCCTTATGTTTGATCTCAGGAAGTAGAAATTTTGGAAAACAGAATGGAAGAAGGAGATCATTCTGTGGAACAATCTGTTGAGGCTGAGGTTCAAGGGGAAGCCCCAGCACTCCAGAACGTGAGTGGGTCAGCCACTCCAGCTCCTACTCCAGCACCGCAGTTTCCTGCTCAGTTTGCACAGCAGATGGCTGCGTTTTTCAAACAAATGGCGGGAAATGTGCCACCCCAAGCTCAGATGCATGCACCTATAGCACAACCACAGTCCTGGGCTCGATAATATGAAAAATTAATGAAATTTGGGGCCACCGAGTTTAAGGGCACTATGGATCCACTGGAGGCAGAACAGTGGTTAGAGCGAATGGAACGGATTTTCAGGAAGCTGCAGTGTGCAAAAAAGATGAAGTTCGAGTATTCTGTTTCTTTGTTGCAAGGGGATGCATATGAATGGTGGAAGACCATCCCCCACAGCCTGGTAGAACCTCCAGTACTTACTTGGTCAGACTTTTTTAGGGAGTTTCGACAGAAGTGGGTCCTCAATGCATATGTGGATATGAAGTTACAAGAATTCCTGAGTTTGAAACAAGGGGACAGAACCATAGCAGAATATGAGAGAGACTTCTCTCGACTGAGCCAGTACACTGGAAGCTTAGTCTCCACCCCCAGAGATAGATGTAAGAGGTTTGAGGCCGGGTTAAGGCCGAATCTGAGAATGCAAGTTGTGGGTCTCCGACATCAGAATTTCTCTGAGTTGATCTCACAGGCCTTGGAACTGGAAAGGATAGAATCAGAAGTGGCAGTGAAGAAGGGTGCACAAGAGAAAGAGAAGACTGAAAAGACTACTAGTGAAGCACCTGAAAGTGGTTCAGGGAAGAGGAAACAGTCTGGGGGATCTAGCTCTTGCAGATCTGGCAGAGGTAGATTCTCTGGCCAAAGACCACCTCGGTCTGGTCAGCAGGCCCAATAAGCTTTTTGAGGATCTTTATTAGTCCGGCAGTGTGAGACTTGTGGTAAAACACATGGTGGGGTTTGTTTCAAGGCCATAGGTGCATGCTATAACTGTGGAGGGAGCAAACATTCTGCTAAGGATTGTACTAGTCCGCGCCGGTCTAGACCTTCCACTACATCAGAGGGATCAGCCCAAGTCTCTGCAGCTAGAGGGTCACAGTCAGCTGCTAGAGGTAGAGGCAGAGGTAGGGGTCCTAGTAACACTCCTAGAAGTCAAAGCACTGTTAACCAGCCAGTACCCAGTGGCGCACCAGTCAAAGTGTATACCATGCGTCAGAGGGAGGAGGTTGAAACATCAGATGTAGTAGCTGGTATTTTCTCCATCTTTGACCAAGATGTATATGTGTTATTTGATCTTGGCTCCACATATTCATATGTTAGTGCTAGTGTGATGTGTTCTACTGCTATTCAGTGTGTACCAATGGACTATGATGTGGTAGTAACTAGTCCATTAGGCCAGGAGGTCAGGGTAAATAGACTATATAGGGATTGTCCTTTGGTGATCCAAGGACACATTTTTCTGTCTGATTTGATTGAAATGCCCTTCAGAGATTATGACATTATTTTAGGCATGGATTGGTTAGCCCGGCATCATACAATGATTGACTGTAGACTGAAGACAGTCACTTTTGGTCTCCCTCGGTATGGTGATGTAGTAATACATGGGAAGAGGCAGTTATTGCCTTCAAACATTATTTCAGCTACACTGGCCAGAAAAATGATTAGGAAGGGGTGTGAGGCGTACTTGGCACATGTGATAGACACCCAAGTGGGTAGTCCAGCATTGAGGGACATCCCCACAGTATGTGACTTTCCGGATGTATTTCCTGATTAATTGCCAGGATTACCTCCAGAAAGAGAAGTGCAGTTTGAGATTGATGTTATGCCTGGTGTGGACCCAATCTCCATAACGCCATACAGAATGGCACCAGTAGAACTAAAAGAATTGAAAGTGCAGTTGCAAGAGCTGCTTGACAAGGGCTTTATCCACCCTAGTGTGTCACCTTGGGGAGCACCAGTGTTGTTTGTAAAGAAGAAAGATGGCACTCTTCGATTATGCATTGACTATCGTCAGTTGAATAAGGTGACAATAAAGAACAGATACCCATTTCCCCGCATTGATAACTTGTTTGATCAGTTGAGGGGTGCAGTTGTGTTCTCCAAAATTGACCTGAGATCAGGTTATTATCAGCTGAAAGTACAAGAGCAGAGTATTCCTAAAACTGCCTTTAGAACCCGTTATGGCCATTATGAGTTCTTGGTCATGCCATTCGGGTTAACTAATGCTCCGGCTACTTTTATAGATCTGATGAACACTATCTTCAGACCATACCTCGACCAGTTCGTTGTGGTATTCATAGATGATATATTGGTTTATTCGAGGAATGCAAAAGAGCATGATAGACATCTGCACATTGTACTGCAAATTTTGAGGGAGAAACAGCTATGTGCCAAATTATTGAAGTGTGAATTTTGACTGAAAGAAATATCTTTTTTGGGGCACATAGTATCAGCAGAGGGTATTAAGGTAGATCCTAGCAAGATAGAAGCTGTCCTTAATTGGAAGCCACCCAAAAATATCATAGAGATTCGTAGTTTTATGGGTTTAGCTGGATACTACCGTCATTTTGTAAAAGGATTCTCCATGTTGGCATCTCCATTGACCAAGTTGCTTAGGAAAGATGTGAAATTTTAGTGGACGGATAAATTCCAACAGAGTTTTGATGAATTGAAGAGGTGTTTGACTGAGGCTCCAGTCCGGACTTTACCTACACCGGGTAAAGAATATATAGTTTATAGCGATGCTTCTCACAATGGGTTAGGTTGTATGTTGATGCAAGATCGGAATGTCATTGCCTATGCATCACGCTAGCTAAAACCGCATGAGAGGAATTATCCGACACATGATTTGGAGCTTACAGCTATTGTATTTGCTCTTAAGATCTGGAGACATTATTTGTATGGAGAGAAGTGCTACATCTACACAGATCATAAGAGTTTGAAGTATTTGGGCACCCAAAAAGAGTTGAATTTGAGACAGAGGAGATGGTTAGAGTTGATAAAAGACTATGATTGTCTGATAGACTATCAGCCAGGGAAAGCTAATGTGGTGGCTAACGCCTTAACTCGCAAGACTATGACAAGTCTACGGGTTACTCTTTTATCTATGGTACATGAGCTGAGATCATTACATGCCAGCTTAGAGATTATTGATGAGGGGCAGACAGTAGTTGCATGGCATGTACAGCCAGTGTTGATTGATTAGAGCAGAATGGCTGCTCAGAATGATTAGAAGTATCAGAGGCTGTTGGAAGAAGTCCAGCAAGGTAAGAAACTAGAATTATCAATAAGAGATGATGGTCTATTGCTACACTAGGGCAGAATATGTGTTCCTAATGATGTTGATTTGAGGAAAATCATTTTGAAGGAAGCACATGAGTCTCCTTTTACCATGCACCCTGGTGGTACAAAAATATATAGAGGGCTAAAAGAGCATTACTGGTGGATGGGTATGAAAAGAGATGTGGCAGAATTTGTTTCCAAATGCCTAACTTATCAGTAAGTGAAGGCAGAGCATCAAGTACCAACTGGGTTATTACATCCACTACCAGTACCAGAATGGAAAAGGGAGAGAATAACAATGGATTTTGTGATGGGACTTCCGAGGACACAGAAGAGTCATGATGCAGTATGGGTCATTGTTGACAGACTAACCAAGTCTGCTCATTTTCTGCCAGTTTGGATGGACTACAGTTTAGAAAGATTGGCCAAGTTGTACATTGATGAGATTGTGAGACTGCATGGAGTGCCAGTATCCATCGTATCTGACAGAGATCCTAGGTTCACTTCTAGATTCTGGGGTAGTCTTCAGAGAGCCCTAGGAACTAGATTGAACTTCAGCACGGCATTCCACCCATAGACAGATGGCCAATCTGAGAGGGTAATTCAAATATTGGAGGACATGCTACGGGCTTGTGTGATTGAGTTTGAGGGAAGTTGGGACACACACTTGCCTTTGATTGAGTTTGCTTACAACAATAGCTACCAATCAAGCATTGGGATGCCTCCATATGAAGCTTTGTATGGCAGAAAATATAGAACCCCTTTGTATTGGGATGACGTGGGTGAAAGGAAGATGATTGGGCTCGAAATTGTTCAGCAAACTGAAGAGAAAATCAGATTGATAAGAGATTGACTTAAGACTGCATCAGACCGTCAGAAGTCCTACATTGATTTAAAGAGAAGGGATATTGAATATGCAGTGGGTGATAAAGTATTCCTCAAGGTTTCCTCTTGGAAGAGGATTATGAGATTCGGCAGAAAGGGGAAACTGAGTCCTCGTTTCATTGGGCCATATGAGGTTCTAGAAAGAATGGGTCCTTTGGCATATCGGTTGGCACTACCTCTAGAGTTGGAGAAGATACATAATGTCTTTCATGTGTCCATGTTGAGGAGGTATCGATCAGACCCATCTCATGTACTACCAGTGGAAGAAATTGAAGTGAATCCAGCCCTCACATATGAAGAAGAACCCATAGAGATTCTGGCTTATAAGGTGAAGCAGCTATGAAACAAGCAGATACCATTGGTAAAAGTGTTGTGGAACCATCATTTGGGCCAAGAAGCTACTTGGTAACAAGAGGAGGATATGAGGAGACAGTACCCACAGCTGTTCAGAGATTGATACCAGGTAAAATTTCGAGATGAAATTTATTTTAAGAGGGGGAGAATTGTAACGCCCCTATTTGCATAGCTTGGTATATTTCACTATTTCGGTGACCGGTGTCAGTCCGAACAATTAAGGGGACTATAACCATACTTAAGACAACTAGATAAACCCTGAACAAAATAATTAGTAATTTCTAATTAGTTAAGTATAAATAAGAAAAACAGAACATAAGAAGTTAAACGAGCCAAGAGTCACAGCGATGGGTGACCTTCTCGGGAAGGACTGCGAAGTCGATTTAAACTCAAATTTTGAACCATAAAATGTGATGCTGCGGTCCTTAGGACTATTACGAAAACAATGGAAAAGAGAAAATCACAAAAAAGAATTGTTAAGCCAGTCAAATAATTAGGTCAGAGAGCCGGAAGAAATATTGAATTATTTGCAAACTGGGTTGAACCGGCGAGGGGTAATTTGGTCAATTGACCCCGAGAGCTAACTCTTGACCTAACTGTCAAATAAAATCGAAGAAAAGAAAATTTTGGAACTGAAAATTAAATTAAAGAACAAGGGAAAAATAAATAAAAAGAAAAAAGAAAAGTTGATATGAGTGACATCATGCATGACATTATGCATGATGTCATAAACACTAATATAATTAAAACTTGAATTTTGGATAATTATGGTCTTCCATTAGACTAAAAACAAAAAGGAAAAGAAAAAGAAAAAAAAAATAAAAAGCCTTCTTCCCTAAACCTTGCCGCCTCACTCTTCCTCTCAACTCTCCCTCACAAATCACCATTAAAGCTCATTTTGACCTTGAAGAAATCAAACATTAGCCATCAAAATTGTTAACCCCTTAATTAAACTTGGTCTTTTAGTCTTGAAAAGAAGTTTGAGCAAGAAAGAAAGAAGAAAGGAAGGAGTTGAAGAAAAAAAAAATTCTGCCATTCAAGGTTAGTGAGTTCACTTTAAGTTTTTAATTTAATTTAAGTATTTATAGCATGAAGAACCTAGAAATATGCTTAAAATGAAATGAAAACATCTTTGGAGGACTAGATGAAAATTCTAGCATCTAGGGTTTGTGATGGAAATGCATGTGTTTTGATTGAATTAAATATGTTAGGAAGCTTAATTGAGTTGATGAATGATGTTGGTATGCTTTAAATCAAGTAAATGTAACAAAAATGTGAATTAGGGTTTGGACCTAGGGTTTTGGAAGCCAAAAATTGGAAAAATGGTCAAATGGTGTGTTTGACCTTGTTTGAGGTGAGAAATGGTCATTTGTGACTAATTGAGATGTGTTGGAAGTGTTGGAAGTGAGAGTGAATTCGGATTGAAAATGGCCATGCTGCAGGCAGCAGGACCAAGGTCCCTTTGAGGGACCAAACTGAAAATTTACAAGTCTAATTGGTATAAGACCAATTGGGAATGAAAATAGACATAAAATGGAACATTTTTCATTTCGGAATGATGCCCAAAAAGTGACCATAGCCTAGTGAACAAATTGACTAAATCTGGATTTATGCAGTCTGACCTATACAAAAAAGACTAAATGAATAGTATTTGTTCATTTAGCCATAACTTGGGCTAGGCAGGTCTAAATGACCTGAAATTTTACCAGTGGATAGCTGAGATATAGACCTAAAACTTTCATGAAGAACACAAACCCAAATTATGCACTTAACCAAGTCATTTGGCCACCCAAAGTTGGTGACCTAAAACTGCCAGAACCAGTTTGGTGCCCAGAAATCTGCGTTAAGTCCAATCCAGCAACCATGATTCAAATGGCTATAACTTGAGCTACAAAACTCCAATTGGAGTGATTCAAAAAGGAGAATAAATTTAAGACAATAGGGAACATTTTCTGTGAAGAAACATTTTCCAAATTCTAACAGAAAAATGACCAATAGAACAGTGCAACCTAAGACACCAAAACTGAAAATTTACAATTTTGCCTAAAAGACCTAAGTTTTGAGAAAATGACCAAAACCAAGTTTGGTAACCAAAATGTGGTATGTGGGTGAAGTTGGAGTTCCCATACCTATTAAGCCTTAGAAAGTCAACAAATTTACTTGAATAGTACCATAAATAGCAACCTCAATATGAAATTTACAAGAATGTAAGTTTAAACATATTGGAATTAATTATTGGAATTGTTATGAAGTAAAGATACTGAGACACTATAAATTTTGTGTTTTAGCTGAAAAAGACTTGGAAGGTCTGAGAGACTGAGTCAAGGCCTAGAGGCGACTCACGTCAGGTTTGTGCACAATAAACCCTATTTAAGCATTTTATCCTTGAAAAATTGATTTAGTACGCATTATGATTTTAAGAACTTTTGTGTTGCCAGTTTGTGAATGAAAATGTAACTTTGGAAATTGATTTGATTTTTGTATGCAATATTTGAATAAATTGTTTTAAATTAATTTCGGATTCACACTTAGCATGACAGTACTATATTATTCCCCCATTTATGAGGTTGAGATCGATTATTTTCCTCCCTCTCTAGTTTACCAGTTGAGGTTGTAGATCGAATGAGTACTCATTAGCTAGCTAGCCACCTCCCTCATTGATTTCGATTAGTGGGGTTGTAGATTGCTTTATCGTGGTGTACAACGCGGCATTGATTGGAAATTTTGTGTCATGGCTTAAGTTGTGTATGATTTGGCAATACTGAGTTTATTAAATTATTTGACCAAATTGTCCTATTATGAGTTTTGATAATTTGTGAAATGTGATTGAGAAATAATTAATTTGTGATTTGTCAATGAATGTTTTATGTACTACATTTCAAATTTTTATTGTGCACCACTGAGTATTTTTATACTCAGCGATAGCTTATTTTGGTGTCGCAGATAAGGGCAAGGAGAAAACAGCAGAGTGAGCTACTACTGAGATAGTGGACTTCACTGATCACTTTTGTACGGGCATTTATTTATACCCTTGTAGTTAATTAATGTAAATATTGTAATGTTTTATGTATCAATGTAAAGTTGAGCAGTTGTATCATAAATTGTAATAATATTTTTTCTGTATTTTATATCTGTAAATTAAACTTGTGAATGTAAATTAGCTTTGTTGATTGAAATGATGAAATATTTTGAGATGACAAACTTGGATTAAATTGTGGAATTATTTTGAAGTGGTTTGATTTGAGAATTGGGATTAATTGGAGGTTGGGAGTTGTGGAAAAATTTATTGGAAGTGTTTTTACAGGTTTTTGAAGAACTGTTTTCTCCAAATACAAACGGCACTTTGCCGAAATTTTTATAAAATTTGCGAAAGAATAAAATGGACAAAAATTTTTACTGATTTTGAGACTTCAATTAAATGTTTTTAATTTCTACCAAAATGCTCACCACTTCCAAAATGTAAGAAAATGGTTTTAAAATCCCTTGTAGTGTACTTAATGAATTATCGGTAGGTAAAGTTCAGTAGTTCATTAGGTATTCTACGAGATCATATTATGCCTTACAGAGGGGTAAGGTGTGACATAGGTAAACTCGAACTCTATATTACTCAATTTTTGCCTTGTATTGGGTTAGAATAAAATTTATAAAATATTCGTGGATGATAAGAAAATTGTGATTCCTATTGTAATAGCCTTATAATATTGTTAAGGACCGCGGGGCTGGTTTATAGAATTTTAAAAGTTAGTTTGGATAGTTTTTAAAAAATATTAGTTTTGAAGTCTTATAATTGAGTTGTTTGATGTTGTGATTATTTCTTGGTTTGGAGGGCCTAAGAGGGGCCATATAAAGATGATGAGATATGGGTTGAGTTTAGAAGTGTTATTTGAACTATTTTGCAGGTTGGGTTAGTCATAGGTATAAGGGAGATTCTGCCAAATTTTCAGCACGACTTAGGGTGTTTTTGGTATTTTCCATGCTTGTATCGAGTCAAATATATTAAATAATTGCAATGAAATTTGTCAGGTGAGCTAGGACAGCCTTTCTCCTCCACCCAGCCGCCACAGTGACTTCGGTTAAGTCTATGGCTAAAATATTAATTTTAATTGTAATTTCGATATTATTATATGTTCAATCATGCCCATGCATCACTTATAAATATATATCCATGTAGTTAAACACTAGGCACATTTTATATTGCATTCATAATTGTTGAAGTGCCATGGATGTTGTTTGTGGTAATTTGGAGCAGTGTGTGTGCATGGCATGTGTGTGGTATGGTATTGGATATGGACAGGACGGGTAGACATGGCTTCAGAGACACTCGCTGGGACCTAGTCCTTCGGGGTAGACACGGCTTGAGAGACACTCGCTAGGACCTAGTCCTTCAGGGTAGACACGGCTTGAGAGACAATCGCTGGGACCCCGCATTTGGTTTATTAAGCGAAAGTCCAGCTTGAGAGACACTCGTTGGCAGAGGTTGGATTAAGAGGGCTGTATAGGGTATCAACTCCCATATATGTATGGTTTGACAGTGTTGGTGTGTGAGTGCTCCAAATTGCCTTTTTGCTGTTGTGATATGAAAATTTTGACGATGTTGCATTTCACTCCACAAGGTGCATTAGCTTTAAATAGCTATAGAGATTATGGTTAAAATTGATATTTTACTCTCTAAGTCGAACGCTCACTCCTGTTCATCTATTTTTCTAGGCTACAGGAGAATTATTTGTTGTGGCTAACCTGCTCTTCTTCATCTTAGGTCCATTGATAGTAATTAATGTATTTTGTACAATTGAGTTAAATTATTAGACTCCGCATGTGTTAGAAGCACTTATTTTATTTGAGCTTGTATTATAAAAGTTATGTTGGACCTGTAAGATTAATAACTCTATGCATGATGGGATTGGATAAGGGAGCTGAGCTCCCATTTGAGTTATGACTTTTTGATTATGTGGAGGGTGAGCTGAGCTCCCCAATTTATTATATATTGTGTTTATAGGCCGAGCGAGTCAAAAACTCCCAGTAAAATGCGAAGGAACGGAAGCATGAAAAACACAAGTTTATATCATTGAATTCAAAAATTTGTCACCTAGGGTCACATGCATCATGCAAGATTTATTTTTATCTATTTGATTTCAATGATAAACAGCATATTAAAACTCTTTTAATATGTTTTTGGATCTACATTTGCCATTTAAGATTTTAGAATTAATCAGATTAATTTTAAGAACCCTAGATTAGATCAAGAACAAGTGCACTAGCCTCTTGATGCACTGCAGTGTGTTTGTCACCTTTGGGATGCGTCTTTAGGACACCAGATGTTGTCCCTCTAGCTTGTCCACACCAAGATCACTTATGGAAGCCCTTGAATAGCTTCTAAAGCTTTTTCTATGAATTAGAAAATCAAGTTTTTCCTTTTGAGAGATTACAAATATAAACAAGACACTAGAAATAATTTCTAGTATTTTTAATTCAAGAGATTGTTTGCTAATCTCTTTGAAATGATGAGAGATGAAGAAGAAGAGAAGGGAGAGGAGCCAAGGGTGGTGGCACCTTTTTGAGAATGAGCAGGCTGTATGTTTGCTCTTTCATCCTTACACTTATATAGCTAGGTCACCATTTAAAACCCTTGCCACATGTCACCTTCTGATTGGCTCTAGGTTTTAATTGACCCAATCACATTGTGCCAAGTGTCAAACCTATATTTAATCTTGACTTTGATCGTCTTACATGATTAAAAGACATATGGCAAGCTTATGTGTAGTGCCATGTGTCACCATCTCATGGTGCCACATGTCACCCAATGAAATGACCAAAATACCCCTATGTCTTAATTTTGAGTTCTCAACCCAAAATAATTATTTCTCTTCTTCTAATCAATTTATATCAAATATAAATTAATTAATTAATCTCTATTAATTAATTTCTCATTAATTAAATTCATATTTAAACACTTTAAATATAAATTTAACTTATACTATACATCCAATAATCTAGATTTGATTTCAAGCCATGCTAGAGACTTTGCAATCTAATTGCAAACCAAACCTATTTAATTAATTAATTAAACTCTTTAATTCATTAATTAAATCATATTTAATTTGGTGATTACTTATGTATGTGTGTGACTTACTAGGCTCATCACTAATTGGCAATGAGACATGATATCAACGCTTAATATCAACAGAACTCTTTCTTACCATAAATGATTTCTCTAAATCATTTTATGTAGCTCATAGACTATGGTTAACACCTAGCATAGCATGCCATAGCCACCTAATCAGTAATAAGGTTTACCTTAAATGAACCTATAATCATATGTTACCATGAACTAGAATCTCTCTGTTACAAAATCCCAATTCAAGTTGGAGTCATGGTTTATGTCAAACCTCATTTGCTATGAATATTATGTTCTTTTTTAATTCCAGTTCTTGAATAAAAAGATTTTCTCATCAGAAAATCTTTTCTGATTAAATATATCTATCCTGGCCAGGAACTTGAAACATCAAGAACAATTAAATGAACTTAGGATTTTATCCCTATTTACTTAAAGGAACAGATTCCATCTTGATAAACACGTACCTCCATATATAACTAGTAGGAGCCAATACATGCCCATATACCCATACACAGTACAAGTATGAAAGCAGTATCAAACTCAAACCACTTATGTACAAGATAACTGTGCTATCTCAGGTTTAAAGATTATATGCACTGTTATGATTTATGACAATCCATTGACAAGAGTAAACTCCATGTGCTTATCATAAGTGTCACTAGTTCGGCCTACTTATCATGTATACGTGCCTATCATGTTTGTTATATGGCATGAGACTCACTATTCCATCTTATTTATATCTCATATGAATAACTTGGGAACAAACATGAATACAATCTTACTGGATAAGTCATGTCCTTATTGTGAAGTATCCTCGATTGTGAACCTATTTATGATACTTTGTGCTAGAAATACTGTTACTCATATTCTTAATAACTTAATTATAGAATTTCTAACAAAATATCAATGGTCCTTTTCTATTACACATAAATATATTATGTAAACGGAAAAGTAAAAATGCCTTTTATTAATAAAAGATGTACAAGATACATACTAAATGATATGCTCTAGGCCATACTACTAACAAAATGGTCCATTTTATGGCTGGACTCTGTTTGGCTGAATTCTTGAAATTGGGTCCAAATGGGCCTTAGAGTTGGGTTGAGGAATAGTTAGGCTTACTACAGGCCTCGGGGGCTTTAGGCTGGCCCAGGTCCTAGTGCCGGTCCGGCCCATAGGTTAGGTTGTGATAAATGTGGTATCAGAGCTTAGGCGTTAGATTCATGAGAAAGTGTGCACCTAGAGTTATCACATGGGGAGTATAGGATTCTGTTTCGTCTTTTTTCTGTAATTCTTTGTTTCTAGATTATGCATTATTCCTCGGTTAATATAAAAGTGCTTCAGTTTAGTACCTCAATTTTGTTAAGTACATAGAAGTGTGAAATAGAGTTAGCAAACATGTTGAGGTCTGCTATGGAAATACGTTCTCCAAGAAACACTATATTTCTATCAGTATGGGTCTAAGTGTTGTGCCTATCTGGTGCTAGGCATGAGTACATAAAGGTGAGTTTTGATAATATAATTGCACTAGATAAGGGTGAGGATACCATTACTGGCAATCATCAGTGGATGACCTAGTCAGAGTAAGTTTATGATAATAGTAGATTCAAGAGAGATAAGAGATTAGGAGACCTAGTCTGTCAGGACGTACCATAGTAACTATGCAATATTCTCGATGTTTGTGTTATAAGCTACATATTACAGTATAGACATGGGATTATTGTGTAGAGCTACGTGCATTCCCGTGGTGCTCCATAATGAGGGTGTTTGCAGATGGCCTCTATTTTTGTACAATTATGCCAGAATAGAGTTCTATATCTGCAAAGGAGTTGAACTCCTAGTTAGGGGTTTAGAGTTAGAATATTGAAAGGTCACAGTTCGGTGATAACTAGAGTCAATGACTCGGTTACCCTAGCATGAGCTAGAGTTATATTTAGAGTTACCATCAGACCAGAGGTTGCGGATTAGGTGCACAGTAAGGTTGACATCTATAGAGTGAAACCATCTGATCTTTGGTATGGAATTTTGGATGGTTTTTGCAATATGACAAACGTTTTGCTTAGAGCTTAGTGAGAATAGTATACCTTATGTGTATTAGTAAGGTGTAAAGTACAACCCTACTACCTAGAGAAGGTCGAAACTATGAATTGATGATTTACAGAGCTATGATATGATAAGAGAGTCATTAATTTAACATGGTTTTAGCAAGGTGGTAAATGTAGTACCTTTGTTGCAGTAAGTTAGGGTATAATCCTATCTTTTTAGAAGGGATAGAAGGTTATTACTGATAATGATGACTTATGAAATAGTGTCCCAGATGGGACTATTGTGTGAGATAGAGAGTTGTTAGCTCAGGTGTTCTAGAGAGGATACAAGTTCCATTATATGAACCATAAATGATCAGATCATGATGGATGTAAAGCCTTTGAATTGAATAACGGGTTTGGGTGCCCAGTATCTTATGTTTTGGCTAATTGAGTAAACATGGAAAAAATTAAATAAATAAAATTTCTACAGAATCAGTTCTCAAGGTAGTAAGGGTATTATGTAGGCTAAAGGATAAGAATATAGATCACACAATAAATGTATGACTGCAATTTTCTGAGTTCCTTTCTGACTTCATATTGTTCAAAACAGTAGTATAATCTAATTATAATACTGTTAAGAATAATAAATTAGTGAAGATAAATCACAGAAGGCTAGTAGATAGAGAAAGTGTAAAATGAAAATTTGGACAATTGATTGCAGATACAACATAATATAAATGCCAATGGAAATATTAGCTAGAGTGGTCAAAGGACCAAATCTGAGTAGCACAGATATGTGATAACCTAGTAGAGACTCTGAAAGATACAGTTAGCAAGTACAGCTGTCATGTTAGGAAGAAGAATCGAACCAGAGATAGAATAGTCAAGTTTTATTTTTGGTAAGACAAAGGAAATAAATGAAAGGATAACCTGAAGTGTGTAGAATAAAAGGAATAAGGTTAAGATATAAGGTAGGCTAAGCGTTATTCTTGGTAAGGTGAATGACAATGACGGAGAACCCAAAATGGGACCACATTAGTGAGAATAGTGATGGAGGTATGGAATCTAGTAATGTGATACTCATAGCATGATGTAGTTGAGGTAGTGCCAGGGGCTAAAATATAGTGCTTAGAGTTGCATGATTAGATCATACTTTATTTATTCCCTATTCCTAGAGTGAAGTGGATAGCAATGGGGCAAGATTTTTTAACTTGTTAATAGTATCAAGAAGATTAGGTGAGGAATACAATAATAATGAGCAAAAGCTAGAAGGTGTGCGATGGTATTGCAAACTATCTAATTAAGCAGAGAAAAAAAAGTTAGTAAGCAGTAAGTTGAATAAAAGTCAATCTAAGGGATCAAATAGGTATGATGAGAGGAAAAGTATGATAGATAATGACACATAGGCTTTAGGTTAGACTTTTGAGATAGTAAAAAGGTAGTTAGAGGTTCGTTTTGAATGTCAGGCAAACATTTTTAGTGTGATCAACAGAATCACTTTGCAGTGAAGCAATAACGACAGAACAACAGTAGGGGTAGAATGAAAAGTGACAAGTATGGGTGGTTATCAATCACTAGAAAGTTCAAGGATCAAATTAATGACCATAGATAAGGGTGGAATTAGTGCCTGGAGGAATCTATTAGTGAGAGAAATCTTTTAGGATTCAACAAAAGTTAAGGGGACAATATAAACGATGATAGATATGAATCATAGGTCGAGTATAAGTAAATTTAATAAATTATAAAATATTATGTCAAGAAGGATAATGGTACGGTAAAGGGTTCATGCAAATGATACCTTATAGGTAGAGTACAATTATGCTAGAAGATGATAAGATTTGAAGAGAAAGACCAAGAAACATAGGTTAAACATTATTATATGGACAATTGGCTGTAGTTGAATATAAGAGGATATTTTTCTTTCTTTTCAAGTTTAGCTCATGCTTTTGGTTCATGAGGGTTATAGAAGGAACAGAGACTAATCAAGGAGACCTAGTTATTTAAGAGTTTGGTAGGCACTAATTCATACACAATTTCCTGATATGAGAATGACAGTAAGTGCATACCTAGTGTTAAGTATGAAAGGACGATCAGAGTAATGACAGGAGTTAAATTAAGTTAGCTATTAAGGCTTGCAACTATCTTAAACTATGAGCTAGAGGAAATACTAATTATGGATGAGTTTCAATAGATGAAATTGTTGCTAATGGGAAGGGTTGAGGCTAAAGTTTGGAAAGCTATGGGCAGTATATGTGATTATATTAAGAAGAATGAACACGTGAAGTATCTTGTTTGGAATTAAGGCATGGCACACATTTCCCATAGCCGTGTTAGTTCAGATGGAACTTATAGTTTTTGGGGCTCCTATCCATCCAGGATGAGCAATTTCCTACTAAGGCTGGTAGGGAATGATAATGTTCTGATAGTTAAGTTGAAAAAGGGGATACAAAAAGAATTTTCTATGGTTAATTACAAGTGTTACATAAGGTGAAGAATGTGCTGGTAAGAGTAAATCGTAAGGTTAGAATTCCCGAAGTAATGGAACTAGTAATCAAGATAGGACTAAGATTAAGGAATAGGTACAACATGTTGAAAAGATATCAACGATAGCAGAAATAGGAAAAGAAAGTGGATAAGATCCAAAGGACGGGAAGAAAGCTCAGTAGAGCTAGTTATAATGATGAGGATAAAAAGGAATAGGTATGCTAGGAACATACTAAGAGATGTTTGAAACAAGTTATTATGAGATGATAGATTAAAGGAGTAGTAGAGCCTCGATCTAAGTGCCAATGTGTCAGAAGTAGGCCATATACTAAGAAGCTTTAGGAAGAAGTCTAGATATTTCCATTCTAGAGAAGGAGTGGAAAACGATAAAGTTGCATTAACTGGGTTGTCAGGGAATACAAATACATTTGTCCTATAAGAGAAGAGACCCAGTTCACTTTCCAATATTGGGAAGTGGTGTAGGGTACGCTTGACACTTGGATGGAGCTCAACATAACTAGTTACATAAGATGGACAGGAGTTGGTCTAAGGACCTTAGTAATGACACAAAAGAGATTGAAAATTTGAAGTATCATAGGAGTGAGAAGATTTATAGGTATTGACCATTAAGGTCATAGGACAAGTAAAGGTTTCGAACGAGATGTACATGATAGGTGCTACAGGAAAGCATTTCATAGGATACTATAGGGTAAGGAACATAATTCATGTTTTTGGGGAACAGAGATTATTGAAACAAAGGAATGAGGACTGAAGTCACCAAGAGACACGTTAGGGCGTAATAAAAGTGAGGTAAGCGCCAAAGTTGATTAAAGTTATCAGATATCAAGTCGAGAGTAGTGGAGTTATAATGAGTACTAGAGATGACAACAAAAAAAAAAGGGTAAACAAATAGTCAGATGTGATGGTTTAGACTCAGAAGGAGGATGGTAGCTGGCATACTACAACAGGGGCAAATAGACATAAAAATTTTTAACCATCCATGCAGATCCAAGGCGGAAAGATGTAAAATTTACAATGGGTGACCGTGTTCTTGAAGGTTTCTCCTATGAAAAGGGTTATGAGATTTGGAAAGAAAAGGCAAATTGGCACTCCGTTATATAGGACCTTTTAAGATCATGGACAGAGTGGGAGCAGTTGCCTATCAATTAGAGTTGCCACCAAACCTTTCTCATGTCCACCAAGTATTCCACATTTTCATGATTAGAAATTATGTTCCCGATCCTTCTCATGTGCTTTTACCAGACACAGTGGAGTTAAAAGAGAATTTGATCTTTGAGGAGCAACTAGTAGCCATAGTAGACTATCAGATGAGATAACTTTAGTCAAGGCAAATCGCTATGGTTAGTCCTATGGAGGAGTTAATCTATGGAGGAATGCACATGGAAGTTAGAGCGACATATGCACAGCAAGTACTCATAAGTTTGATATGCAACTATGTGTCATTGTTCTGCCTTGAGTAAAATTCGAGGACAAATTTTCTATAAGGGGGGAAGAATGTAACATCCCTAATTTTCAAATAATTATTATTATTATCATATATATATATATATATATATATATATATATATATATATATATATATATATATATATATATATATTTTATTCAAACCTTGGTGTTGTGAACTTTGTGTATGTACTTTCATTTCGTAGAAATTCGATAGTCGTCCGGATCTATAATTTCGGGCCAAGCAAATAAGCTGCTGGAATCATTTCAGAACTAGGTCAAGATTATAAGCTACCCCACCATTTTCAGATGTTCTGGACGTGTTCCAGTTGTCAGATTTGGCATAGGTAAACTCGAACTCTACATTACTCAATTTTTGCCTTGTTCTGGATTAGAATAAAATTTATAAAATATTTGTGGATGATAAGAAAATTACGATTCCTATTGCAATAGCCTTGTAATATTGTTAAGGACCGCGGGATAGGTTTATAGAATTTTTAAAGTTAGTTTGTATAGTTTTTGAAAAATATTAGTTTTGAAGTCTTATAATTGAATTGTCTGATGTTGTGATTATTGCTTGGTTTGGAGGGCCCAGGAGGGGCCATATAATGATGATGAGATATGGGTTGAGTTTAGAATTGTTATTTGAACCATTTTGCAGGTTAGGTAGGTAATAGGTATAGGGGAGATTCTGCCGGATTTTTAGCACGACTTAGGGTGTCTTTAGCCTTTTTCAAGCTTGTATCGAGTCAAATATATTAAATAATTGCAATGAAATTTGTCAGGTGAGCCGGAACAGCCTTTCTCCTCCGCCCAGCCGCCACAGTCACTTCGGTTAAGTCTATGAGTAAAATATTAATTTTAATTATAATTTCGATATTATTATATGTTCAAGCATGCCCATGCATCACTTATAAATATGTATCTATGTAGTTAAACACTAGGCACATTTTATATTGCATTCATAATTGTTGAAGTGCCATGGATGTTGTTTGTGGTAATTTGGAGCAGTGTGTGTGCGTGGTGTGCATGTGGTATGGTATTGGATATGGACAGGACGGGTAGACACGGCTTGAGAGACACTCGCTGGGACCCCACATTTAGTTTATTAAGCGAAAGTACAGCTTGAGAGACACTCGCTAGCAGAGGTTGGATTAAGAGGGCTGTATAGGGGATCAGCTACCATAAATGTATGGTTTGACAGTGTTGGGTGTGTGAGTGCTCCAAATTGCCTTTTTGCTGTTATGATAAGAAAATTTTGACGATATTACATTTCATTCCACATGGTGCATTAGCTTTAGATAGCTATAGAGATTATGGTTAAAATTGATATTTTACTCTCTGAGTCAAACGCTCACTCCTGTTCATCTATTTTTCCAGGCTACAGGTGTTAGTAGTATGCCCTAGAGCATATCATTTAGTATGTATCTTGTACATATTTTAACAATAAAAGGCATTTCCACTTTTCCGTTTACATAATATATTTATGTGTAATAGAAAAGGTCCATTGATATTTTGTTAGAAATATTATTCTTAAGTTGTTAAGAATATGAGTGACAATATTTCTAGCACAAAGTATCATAAATAGGTTCACAATCGAGGATACTTCATAATAAGGACATGACTTATCCAGAAAGATTGTATTCATGTTTGTTCCCAAGTTATTTATATGAGATATAAATAAGATGGAATGGTGAGTCTCATGCCATATAACAAACTTGATAGGCACTTATAAATGATAAGTAGGCCGAACCAGTGACACTTATGACAAGCACATGGAGTTTACTCTTGTCAATGTTTTGTCATAAATCATATCAGTGCATATAATCTTTAGACCTGAGATAGCACAGTTATCTTGTATATAGGTAGTTTGAGTTTGATACTGCTTTCATACTTGTACTATGTATGGGTATATGGGCATGTGTTGGCTCCTGCTAGTTATATATGGAGGTAGGTGTTGATCAAGAAGGAATCTGTTCCTCTAAGTAAATAGAGATAAAATCCTATGTTCATTTAATTGTTCTTGATGTTTCAAGTTCTGCCAGACAGATAGATTTATTCGTAAAAGAGTTTCGATGAGAAAATCTTTTAATCAAGAACTGGAATTAAAAGAGAACATAATATTCATAGCAAATGGAGTTTGACATAAACCATGACTCAAATTGAGTTGGGATTTTGTAACAGAGAGATTCTAGTGCATGGTAACATATGATTATAGGTTCATTTAAGGTAAATCTTATTACTAATTGGGTGGCCATGGCATGCTATGCTAGGTGTTAACCATGGTCTATGAGGTTCATAAAATGATTTAGAGAAATCATTTATGGTAAGAAAGAGTTCTGATGATATTAAGAGTTGATATCATGTCTCATTGCCAATTAGTGATGAGCCTAGTAAGTCACACACATACACAAGTTATCACCTATTTAAATATGATTTAATTAATTAATTAAAGAGTTTAATTGATTAATTAAATAGATTTGGTTTGCAATTAAATTGCAAAGTCCCTAGCATGACTTGAAACCAAATCTAGATTATTGGATGTGTAGTATAAATTAAATTTATATTTAAAGTATTTAAATATGAATTTAATTAATGATAAATTAATTAATAGAGATTAATTAATTAATTTATATTTGATATAAATTAATTAGAAGAAGAAAATAATTATTTTGGGTTGAGAAGTCAAAATTAAGACACAGGGGCATTTTGGTCATTTCACAGTGTGACAAGTGGCACCATGAGATGGTGACACATGGCATAACACATAAGCTTACCAAATGTTTTTTTTTAATCATGTAAGATGATTAAAATCAAGATTAAATATAGGTTTGACACTTGGCACAATGTGATTGGGTCACTTAAACCTAGAGCTAATCAAAAGGTGATATGTGGCTAGGGTTTAATGTGTTAACCTAGCTATTTAAGTGTGGTTATGAAAAGAAAACATAACCAGCAGCCTCTCCTCTCAATTGTCACGCCACTTTGAGCCTCTCCAGCTATTTCTCTTCATCTCTCATCAATTCAAAGAGATTAGCCATCAATCTCTTGAATTAAGAACACTAGAAATTGTTTCTAGTGTCCTGTTTACATCTTTAATCTCTTAAAAGGCAGAACTTGATTTTCTAACTAATAGAAAAAGCTTTAGAAGCTATTCAAGGGCTGCCATAGGTGTTCTTGGTGTGGACAAGCTAGAGGGACAACATTTGGTGTCCTGAAGACCAATCTCAAAGGCGCAGACACGCTGCAGTGCATTAAGAGGTTAGTGTAATCGTTCTTGATTTAATCTAGGGTTCTAAAATTAATCTGATTAATTTAAAATCTTAAATGGCAAATACAGATCCAAAAACATATTAAAAGAGTTTTAATATGTTGTTTATCATTGAAATCAAATAGATAAAAATAAATCTTGCATGGTGCATGTGACCCTAAGTGAAAATTTTTGAATTCAATGGTATAATCTTGTGTTTTTCACGCTTCCGTTCCTTCAATTGGTATCAGAGCCACTATATTTGCCATTTAGATTGTTGATTATATGATTTAATTGTGTGTTTGATCAAGAGATCAAGGGTTCATTGCTGGTTGCAAAGCAAGTTGGCGGCATACTTGAAAAAACACCATCAATGGTGCGCATGGTTTGGCTTCCATGGGTGGTTCAAGGTTTGGCTTTTAATTCTGCAATTGTTGTATGATCTAAGGCCTATTCTTTGACTAATTAAAGTGTTTAATTAGTTGTTTTAATCACACAATTAAATTATGATTCAAATCAGAATTTTAAAAATTGTTTGAATGTGATTCAAATCTGAATTTTAAAAGTTGTTTGAATGTGATTCAAATCTAAATTTTTAAAGTTGTTTGAATCATATTTAAATCTGATTTTTTAAAATTGATTCAATAAAATTCAGATCTGATTTTTTAAAAAATGTTTGAATGTGATTCAAATCTGATTTTTTTAAAAAATGTTTGAATGTGATTCAAATATGAATTTTTGAAGTTGTTTGAATGTGATTCAAATCTGAATTTTTAAATTTGTTTGAATGAGATTCAAATCTGAATTTTTAAATTTATTTGAATCATATTCAAATCTGGATTTTTAAGTTGAATATGAGATATTCAATTTAATTTAAGTATGTATGTTTTATTTAATTGTTAAATAGTGATATGCATGATGGATAATCATGGACTATAAAAGACCAATGTGATTGGATTTATTTCTTTTATGTTTCTTTGGGATTGTAAATTAATTAATTTATTTTAATTTATTTTGGGCATGTATTATTAAGTTTGTAATATTTTTGGGTTGTAATTTCATTTATTTAAGTTCTTGTAAATTCGCCTTGGTATGCCAAGGATTACTATGTAATATTGGATTGCAAGAAGTTCAAGGAGGTCAAGAGCATTGGTGGGACCAGTGGGAGGAATTCAATATCAAGTGTTGATTATGTACTCCTTCAGCAACTCTTGTAAAATGAATGAATGAAATGCACCTAGGAATGCCCGATTCAATTCTTGGTGGCTCAATTGAATCCCTTAGAAAGTCCATGATCATACCATATTTATCGCTTATCCATGAATGCATGAGATGTATGGGAATGTATGCAATTATATGATATATGCATGCTAAATGGATAATGTGCAAAGTGAGACCTTAATAGTAATTAGGATGGCTATAAAATCTTCCAAACAAATGATTAAGTTGGAAATGCTATAATTAAAGTAATTATAACATAAGTCCTCCATTGGGGCAATTATTTTAAGAAATTTTAAATAGTTGCATGAGATGCAATTAATTTAAGAGATTTTCTTAAGAATAATTGTTAAGCATGAGATGTTGTAAATATGTAAATGGTTTGGTGGCCAATATTGGATGTACCTGAGGACATTAAAATTATTTGCATAATTATCGGCTCAATGGGATCAACTTAACTAATGCAAGATAAGTCAATAATGGATGTACACGAGATTTTGAGCATTAGGGGCTAGGTAAAGGATTGAACCTCACATGAGATGTGATGGGCAAGGAGTTGCTCACTTATAGTTTATTGTAATTCCAATAATGGATGTACTGATGATGATCAATAGAATTATAAGAATTCAATCACCCACTAGAAATCCATCCAACTAGGATTTCCGTTTTCTACTTTGGAAGTGTAGGATTCGCTAAGTTAGTGGGAGGACCAATTTGATTAAAAGACCATAATCATATTTGGTTAATTACATGATACATTTACTAATTAATCTGGTTATTTCTGCAATTAATTTTCTGATAATAATGAGCACATAACAACCACCACCATCCAATATCCTTGCAAGCATACTTGATCACAACAAAGTTGACCTAATGCATGCGATTGGCTAAGAAATTTGAAACTTGTCCTGAACCTTGAACATATAGGATATGTTCTAGATTCAAATGTTCCTGGTCCCTTACCTCTAGAGGCCACACAAGAGGAACATGAAACTTTGGACAAGTGGAAGGAGCATGATATGAGAGCTAAGTGTTACATGCTTGCTTCTATGAGTAATGAGTTACAGAAGCAATATGAGAACATGCAGAGTGCGAGTGAGATCCTCCTTCACCTACAAGAGTTGTATGGTGAGCACAGCAGGAATGCTAGGTATGAGATATCTAGACAGTTATTCCGTATGAGGATGTCTGAGGGACAGAATGTTGGGGATCATGTCCACAAGATGATTCGGCTGATTGAGCAGTTGGAACATCTTGACTTCAACATGGATTTCCAACTACAGACGGATTTGATCCTTCAGTCCCATCCTGAGTCTTTTGGGAATTTTGTGACAAATTTCCATATGACTAAACAGGAATGCACCTTAGCTGGTTTACTCAACATGCTGGTTATTGCCCAAAAGAATATGCCAGGCAATAAAGGAAAAGAGGTAGCTTTGGTTGCATCTTCTTCTGCTGGAAAGTCCAACAAGAAGAAGGGCAATAAGAAAAAGAAACCTCAGATTCCTGGTCCTTCCAAGAAAATAGCTAAACAGAAAAGGAAGACTAAAGCTGATAAAGGCACAGGAAAGTGTTTCCATTACCAACAGGAAAGTGTTTCCATTGCCAGTAAGAAAGTGTTTCCACTAGCCAGAGTATAGCAATCTAAATGAATGCAATGCCATGGTGAAAACCAACTCAAGTTCAAAATATATTTGGCACTTAAGGTTATGTCATGTTGCAGAAGATAGGATTGAAAAATTGGAGAAAATGGGGATTCTATCCTCATTGGGCTCTGAGCCTACTCCAACTTGTGAATCTTGCCTTCAGGGCAAAATGACTAGATCACCCTTTGTTGGACAGGGGCTAAGAGCTGAAAATATTTTGGAGCTAATACATAGTGATGTATGTGGTCCATTTAAAGAAATGGCTAGAGGGGGCTTTCATTATTTTATTAGCTTTACTGATGATAAATCAAGGTTTGGGTATTTGTATTTGATGAAATACAAACATGAAACTTTTGAAAAGTTCAAAGAATTTAAATCTGAAGTAGAAAGTCAAACAGGAAAGAGTATTAAAGCTCTTCGATCAGATCGTGGAGGTGAATATTTGAAATCTTGAATTTGATGAATACTTGAGAGAGCATGGCATTGTTTCTCACCGACTCTCCAGAACACCACAACCGAATGGTGTATCCGAAGGAGAAATCGTACCCTATTGGATATGGTACGTAGTATGATGAGCTATCTTGATATGCCAATCTCCTTTGGGGATTTGCATTAGAATCACTTTGTATATTCTGAATAGGATTCCATCAAAATCGCTTTCTTCCACACCTTATGAGATATGGCATGGAAGAAAACCAAGTCTTAAGCATGTTAAGATTTGGGGTTGTCCACTTATATCAAAAGTGAACACCGATAAATTGGAGACCAGATCGTAAAGAGGTCGATTTGTTGGATATCCAAAAGATAGTTTTGGATATTATTTTTATTTGCCTACTTCAAAAAGGTTGTGATAGGTAGAGATGCCACATTTCTTGAACAACGTTTGTTCAAGAAGGAGGCAAAGGAAGGCAAATAGAGTTAGAATTGGAGAATTCGACCAACCAACGCATCGATGGATATAGATCCATCTAGTCAACCTATACCCATTGATGAAACATCTACACTGTTCCTCGTAGAACAACCAGGATATCTCACCCACCAGTGAGATATGGTTTTCTTCATAAAGAAAAACAAGAGTTGTCTACTCATGAAGAAGTAGATCATGGAGATGATCCACTTCCCTATGAAGAAGCTATATCAGATATAGACTCTTCAAAATAGATAGATGCTATGAAATCCGAGATTGATTCTATATATAAGAATCAAGTTTGGGATCTTGTTGACTCACCTGAAGGTATTATACCTATAGGGAACAAATGGGTTTTCAAGAAGAAAATTGGTTCTGATGGAAAGGTAGAGACCTATAAGGCAAGGCTAGTAGCGAAAGGGTTTCGCCAAAGGCAAGGAATAGACTATGAGGAGACTTTCTCGCCTGTTGCCATGCTTAAATCAATTAGGATTTTATTAGCAATAGCTGCATACTATGATTATGAGATTTGGCAGATGGATGTCAAAACAGCTTTTCTCAATGGATACATTGAAGAAAACATTTTCATGGAACAACCTAGGGGATTTGAATCCCACGATGGTTCCAAGGTATGCAAGCTAAAGCGATCCATTTATGGGTTGAAACAAGCTTCGAGGAGTTGGAACATCCGTTTTGATGAAGCCATTAAATCTTTTGGTTTTATCAAAAATGAGGATGAGCCATGTGTATATAAGAAGGTTAGTGACAGTGCTATCACTTTCCTTGTCTTATATGTGGATGACATACTGTTGATGGGTAATGATACAGGTATGTTGACGACTATAAATGTATGGTTGTCAAATACATTCTCCATGAAAGACTTAGGGGAGGCAACCTATATTATTGGGATTCGCATCTATAGAGATAGAGCGAAAAGAATAATTGGTTTATCCCAAAGTCTATACTTGGAAAAGGTGTTAAAGAGGTTTAACATGCTTGATTCCAAGAGAGGATTGTTACCAGTGAGACATGGTATCCACCTTTCTAAAGAGATGTCTCCAAAGACACCTGAAGAAAGAGATAAGATGGCCAGGATTCCATATCGGCTATTGGAAGTTTAATGTATGCAATGTTGTGTACTAGGCCGAATATCGCATATGCTGTTAGTTTGACTAGCAGGTATCAATCCAATCCAGGTTTGGAACACTGGATAGCTGTCAAGAATATCCTTAAGTACTTGAGAAGAACTAAGGATTTATTCTTGATTTATGGAGGTGGAAACTTGCAATTGGATGGTTATACTGATTCTGATTTCCAATCAGATATCGATGATAGAAAGTCTACCTCTGGATATGTGTTCATTTGTAATGGAGGTGCAGTCAGTTGGAAGAGTTCCAAATAGAACACGACTGCAGATTCCACTACGGAGGCTGAGTATATTCTCGCATCGATGTCGCGCAAAAGAAGTCGCTTTGGATAAAGAAGTTCGTGACAGAACTTACAGTAGTTCCTTCCATTGAGTCAGCAGTTCCCATTACACTGTGATAATAATGGAGCAGTCATACAGGCTAAGGAACTAAGGTCTCACCCAAAATCCAAACACATAGAAAGGCACTACCACATTATCAGAGATATAGTTGGGCAAGGCGATATAGCCATGCAGAAAAATAACATCAGCTGAAAATCCAGCTGATCCATTCACTAAGCCTATGTCACAGACTCAGTTAGACCGACATCTTGAGAAGATAGGTCTAAGATATTGTAATGAATGGCTCTAGTGCTAGTGGGAGATTGTTAGTAGTATGCCCTAGAGCATATCATTTAGTATGTATCTTGTACATATTTTAACAATAAAAGGCATTTCCACTTTTCCGTTTACATAATATATTTATGTGTAATAGAAAAGGTCCATTGATATTTTGTTAGAAATATTATTCTTAAGTTGTTAAGAATATGAGTGACAATATTTCTAGCACAAAGTATCATAAATAGGTTCACAATCGAGGATACTTCATAATAAGGACATGACTTATCCAGAAAGATTGTATTCATGTTTGTTCCCAAGTTATTTATATGAGATATAAATAAGATGGAATGGTGAGTTTCATGCCATATAACAAACTTGATAGGCACTTATAAATGATAAGTAGGCCGAACCAGTGACACTTATGACAAGCACATGGAGTTTACTCTTGTCAATGTTTTGTCATAAATCATATCAGTGCATATAATCTTTAGACACGAGATAGCATGATTATCTTGTATATAGGTAGTTTGAGTTTGATCTGCTTTCATACTTGTACTATGTATGGGTATATGGGCATGTGTTGGCTCGCTAGTTATATATGGAGGTAGGTGTTGATCAAGAAGGAATCTGTTCCTCTAAGTAAATAGAGATAAAATCCTATGTTCATTTAATTGTTCTTGATGTTTCAAGTTCTGGCCAGACAGATAGATTTATTCGTAAAAGAGTTTCGATGAGAAAAATCTTTTAATCAAGAACTGGAATTAAAAGAGAACATAATATTCATAGCAAATGGAGTTTAACATAAACCATGACTCCGGCTTGAGTTGGGATTTTGTAACAGAGAGATTCTAGTGCATGGTAACATATGATTATAGGTTCATTTAAGGTAAATCTTATTACTAATTGGGTGGCCATGGCATGCTATGCTAGGTGTTAACCATGGTCTATGAGGTTCATAAAATGATTTAGAGAAATCATTTATGGTAAGAAAGAGTTCTGATGATATTAAGAGTTAATATCATGTCTCATTGCCAATTAGTGATGAGCCTAGTAAGTCACACACATACACAAGTTATCACCTATTTAAATATGATTTAATTAATTAATTAAAGAGTTTAATTGATTAATTAAATAGATTTGGTTTGCAATTAAATTGCAAAGTCCCTAGCATGACTTGAAACCAAATCTAGATTATTGGATGTGTAGTATAAATTAAATTTATATTTAAAGTGTTTAAATATGAATTTAATTAATGAGAAATTAATTAATAGAGATTAATTAATTAATTTATATTTGATATAAATTAATTAGAAGAAGAAAATAATTATTTTGGGTTGAGAAGTCAAAATTAAGACACGGGCAATTTGGTCATTTCACAGTGTGACAAGTGGCACCATGAGATGGTGACACATGGCATAACACATAAGCTTGCCAAATGTTTTTTTTTTAATCATGTAAGATGATTAAAATCAAGATTAAATATAGGTTTGACACTTGGCACAATGTGATTGGGTCACTTAAACCTAGAGCTAATCAAAAGGTGACATGTGGCTAGGGTTTAATGTGTTAACCTAGCTATTTAAGTGTGGTTATGAAAAGAAAACATAACCAGCAGCCTCTCCTCTCAATTGTCACGCCACTTTGAGCCTCTCCAGCTATTTCTCTTCATCTCTCATCAATTCAAAGAGATTAGCCATCAATCTCTTGAATTAAGAACACTAGAAATTGTTTCTAGTGTCCTGTTTACATCTTTAATCTCTTAAAAGGCAGAACTTGATTTTCTAATTAATAGAAAAAGCTTTAGAAGCTATTCAAGGGCTGCCATAGGTGTTCTTGGTGTGGACAAGCTAGAGGGACAACATTTGGTGTCCTGAAGACCAATCTCAAAGGCGCAGACACGCTGCAGTGCATCAAGAGGTTAGTGTAATCGTTCTTGATTTAATCTAGGGTTCTAAAATTAATCTGATTAATTTAAAATCTTAAATGGCAAATACAGATCCAAAAACATATTAAAATAGTTTTAATATGTTGTTTATCATTGAAATCAAATAGATAAAATTAAATCTTGCATGGTGCATGTGACCCTAGGTGAAAATTTTTGAATTCAATGGTATAATCTTGTGTTTTTGATGCTTCCGTTCCTTCAACAGGAGGATTATTTGTTGTGGCTAACCTGCTTTTCTTCTTCGCAGGTCCATTGATAGTAATTAATGTATTTTGTACAATTGAGTTAAATTGTTAGACACCGCATGTATTAAAAGCACTTATTTTATTTGGGCCTATATTATAAAAGTTATGTTGGACCTGTAAGATTAATAACTGTATCCATGATGGGATTGGATGAGGGAGCTGAGCTCCCATTTGAGTTATGACTTTTTTATTACGTGGGGGGTGAGTTGAGCTCCCCAATTTATTATATATTGTGTTTACAGGTCGGACGAGTCAAAAACACTCCGTTAAATAGTCCATTTTATGGTCGGACTCTATTCGGTTGAATTCTTGAAATTGGGCCCAAATGGGCCTTAGAGTTGAGTTGAGGAATAGTTAGGCTTACTACGAGTTGAATTCTTGAAATTGGGCCCAAATGGGCCTTAGAGTTGGGTTGAGGAATAGTTAGGCTTACTACGAGCATCGGAGGCTTTAGGCTGGCCCAGGTCCTAGTGCCGGTCCGGCCCATAGGTTGGGTTGTGACACTCCTGGACCCCGTGCAACCTTCTGAACAAAAGAAAACTCAAAGAACAAAGCTATAAAATATTACACGGGGAACCCCCTGTAGCACTACACGGCCCATGTAATGAGTCCAGATAGCTATTTTAATCCAACTTTTCTTCCTTCTAACTCGATCTAGGAGGATTTTTAAGGCTTTTAGAACTATGAAATAAAGGTTTTTAGATCAGATATAAATATAACAAGTTAGGATTTAAGGGAGGGAACCTTTAACATTCAAGATTGCACATTACCTTGAAAAGAGGCAAAGGAGAAATAGATTTGCAAGATTGCTAGAAGGGATTTTTAGCTAAAGTTCCAAGAGTCCAAGACTACAATTCTCCATCTGGGTTCTTTTATTCTATTTCTTTTCATGTCTTTTCTCTTTTATTTTATAAACTTGATTGTAAAACTCTCCATGTATAAGTAGTTTTTTTATTCTATGGTTATGGATGTAGGACTTTCAATTCAATTATGGATTTAGTTTGATTTTATTTAATATTTTTTTTATTCAATTTCTTATGTTTTTAATGCATGTTAAATTGAAGGACTGGAGGGTGAAGGCAAATATTAGAATAACAAGATTTTGAGCTTAGGGTTCTTAATCTAGAGATAGGCTAGAATTCTATATGGATCTAACAATTAATCAAAGAACTTAATGGGTTTTAATTGATTTAATCACCAAGAAAGTAGGTTTTAAGTTGATTAAGATACAACTTGAGTGCCTTGAGAGAGGACTTGAGATAACTTAGGATTATGATTAACTTTCTTCAAAGTAATAATCTCCATTAATTGAATGAAATGGATTAAATCTATAATTGATTGAAATGTGAACCCCTAGATCTGTAATGCTTTTATTAATTGATATTCAAGTTTAGTTAATTACTTTAGATTTTATTTCATCTAATTTAGGTTTAAGTACTACTTTTCTACAAATCAATTGTCTAGATAATCATAATTGCTGTGTGGTTTGGTACTCAACATGGTCCTCATGGGAACAATACTCAACTCATCACTTTATTACTTTTTAACATTCCATGCATTTTGTTGACGTTGGAAGTGTGCAAACTATAAAGAAATAAAACAAATATACAAAATACTAATATTTACGTAGTTTACTCTCTCCATATAGGACTACATCCACTGGCATAATATTATCCACTATAATCAATAATAAATTATTATTACAAGCTCAAACTATGCCATCCATCAACCCAATTACACCCAAAAGAAACTTTACAAGAAACTGCTTATGGTAAATATATTTGTTAGTCCTCTCAGTCTCCTCTAAACATAACGCAATATATTTACTACTTTAATTACTACATCATAGAGGGTATATTTAACTACATAGGCAAGAGTCATCTCACCAATGGACAAGAATTCATTCCTCTTGAATTCGATGTCCTTTTCTCACCTTAGGCCGAAGACTTTTTCCCTCCATGAGATTGCAATAGGGCAAGAGCCCCTCATCAATAAACAAAGCTAAATTCTTAGCAATTTGCAAGGTCATTCTCTGCAGTAGGTGAAAGCTCCTTTTCATGGGCAAAGCCACTCTCTATAGTCAAAAGCCTTTCTTCATGGGCAAAGCTACTCTCCATAGGCAATGCCAAATTAATATTTCCATAATACTTCTATTTATAGTATTAGTCCTTCAGTCCTAATCTAATCAGAAATCCCATTCAATTTAGGAATAGCACTAAAATAGGAGTTCTAATCTATATAGGAAATATTCTTCTATCTTATTAAGAAATATTTCTCCCACTCAAATAAGGTCTTCAAAAGATCATAAATCTAACAGTGCACTTACGGGATTTTG
The DNA here is from genome assembly GCF_030052815.1 of Hevea brasiliensis. NCBI lineage: Eukaryota > Viridiplantae > Streptophyta > Magnoliopsida > Malpighiales > Euphorbiaceae > Hevea > Hevea brasiliensis. Next base: position 44,765,084 of record NC_079501.1, read on the forward strand.
CACAACGTTTCTGCTCAATGAAATTGAAGGAAACTATTGAAGTAAGGAATTATATGGTTTATGTGATATGTTGGTGGAACATAATGCACGTATAGTAGTGTAGGTAGACGTTAAAATTTGTCGAGAGATAAAGGCAAAATATTTTTGTCATATATGAAAGTCATTTAGTAAGTTGTTCTACAATTAGTCCACATAATTCATCAAAAACGGTGAGTGGTGGATCAACAAAGGGACCCCTCAGACATTAAACGATTATGAAACGCACAAAAAAAAAAAAAAAAAAAAAAAAATATATATATATATATATATATATATATATATATATATTCAAGCGGTACGATTGGTTTTTCTAAGTTAGAAGTATATTTAATAATTTTTTGAATTTGATAGCAGAGATTTTGTTTTACTCATCTTTTCAATAATAGAGAAAACATGAACCAAAATTTTTAATTGTGGTGTTGGAACATGGTTTTGGTGCGAGGGGCAAAATCCTAGATGAGAGTCGCTCCAAAATGACCATTGAATCATTAGAAGCACAAGTTTGCACCAATGATTAAACTAAAACCAACCATCACAATAATAAAATACAATATATAATATGCATGACAATTTAACAAGCCAAGGCATTTTTGGGCAGGAATGAAGATTAAGATAATAGAAGATTTAAAAAACGTATGTCAAATATGAGGTCTTTGATAACCCAAAAGAATACTTTTGGACAATTTAATTATCCAATAATTAAGTGCAGGCCATTTTTCTTTTAATTTCCTTTTCACAGTAAAATTTATATGTATTTTTTTTTTGTTAAATTCATATAATTTTTAAATTTACTTGCAAAGAAATTACATAAGTATTTTTTTATTTTTTAAATTTATATAATTTTTATTCTTTGTAATTTTGTTTTAGTTTATATTAAGATCATGAATATATAATAAATTTCAAATTTAATAAATATATCCTTTTATTTTTCTTCCATTCTATAAATACACTTGCAATAATTTTTCCTTGTCAAAATTTAATAAAAACAAAAATGTTTTATTTTAATTTTTTTTCTTAAAAAAGGAAAATGGTTGATTTTGCTTTGACTCGAATTAATCTGTTTGCAAATTAAATTGAACTTAGATATGAGTACTAAAATTTGATTGAACCATTATATAATTTATTTTCTATCCTGGTATTATTGTGCACTCTTAATTATATATATAAAATAAAATAAAACCTTTAACCGCTAATAATAAATAAATAAATAAATCCCTTTCATTGACAATGATCTGGTGATATTCGTCTTTTGGCGGCCTTTAATCGCACGGGGGCAAAAAATAAATTGAAGCTGTTGGGAATCTTTATCAAATCATAAATAGTACTCTCAATAGGCTAATTATTAGATGTATTTGGAGTACTAAAAAATAGTACTCTCTCTTTCATAGAAAAGTGACTCCTTCCTATAATATAGAGAGTGAATTCAACATGATTGTGAGAGATGGTGCATGTGCACTGGATGCAGCTAATAATTTCTTCTCTCAATAATTCTGCCTCTTTTTTTATAAAAAAAAAAATTCAGCAGCTAAAAATAGTTACTAAGATTCTAACAATTTGAAAAAGAAAAAAAACCACTAAGAAAATTAAGCTAATGCATTTTTATTTGGTAGAATTAATACAATTGCTAAGGGTGATGATTTTCTGTCTTATCAGTTAAAGAAAATGTTAGATTATTTATATGAAAAAGTGCGAGTTTATATTTCGTAGAGCGTAATATAATTAATTATATAATAAAATTAAAATTATAATTTAATATAATTATTATTATATTTTTATATTTAATTATAAAATAAAAATATAAATATTATAATGTAATGATAATTTTTATTTTAATATTTAATTTTATGGTATCAATAATAAGTAATAATTGTTACACTAATTGGTGATCGAATAGTAATAATCACTAAGTGGTGGTGGTGGTGGCGGTAACAGTAGTGATTAGGTGATGATAGTGATTAGGTGATGACAACGAAGTGAGGTATGGTAGTGGTAGTGGCCAGGTGGTAGAAGTGACAATGGCTAATTAATAATAGCAGCTGTCAAGTGGTGATAGTGGTAGTGGTGACAGCAATTATAGCAACAAGGTAGGGTGGTGGTGGTGGTGACAACAAGATAAGATGATGATAATAGCAGTAGTGGCAACATAGTAATGATGGTAATGGTAATGTTAAAAATAAATAAAAATATTCAAGATAAATAATATAATTACATCTATTTTTGTATATAGTGATTATTACATTATTTTAAATATAATTGATTATATTATATAATTGCTATTTCATCGTATTAATTTTTTTATTATCAAATACATAACTAAATATAAAATATAATCACGATTATCTTATAATTTTGATTAAAATTACTTAAAAATTTTAGTTTTAATATAAATATATCTAACTATTAAAAAAAATAATGCACTTTTTATTTTGCATGCATTTTTTCTTTTTATCGGAAATCTGCATTCTTTCCGTATTAAACTGGAGAGAAAGAAACAAGGGTTAACATCATCAAAAACAAACAGACAATGAACATTGTCAAAAACAAATCAAGCTCTGGCAATTTTGTTTTGCATGTATGTATTGGATTAGTTAATGAAAGATTCAAACGTACGATGCAAAAACTAAGAAACATATTAGTACTTACTCCAAAACATTAAAAAATTAATAATAATAAAATTTAATCATTTAAAATAGGATTAATTATAAACTAATTTCCAAATTAATTTTTAAAATAAAATAAATTTCATTCTTATTATTTAAAAATAAATAATTTTTTACAATTTGTTAATGACATTATTTTTAATAATAATTAAAATGATAAAAATTCATTTTATATATTTAAATTAAATTAAATTGTATCTTAATTCCTAAAATTTGAAATTTTTTATTACTTATTAGTCACCAAATTGTAGAATTAAAAACTATTTTAAACTTAATATATTAAATTAAATGTAATTTCATTCAAAAATTAAGTGTAATTTAAACGTTACATATTAGTAGCGTTTGAAATTGAAATATACGAGTTCTCATATTTTGCAATGTTTATCACTATGTCTTGATAGAACTTGACACAGCTCGCCACACATTCGTAAGACTTGTTACGTGTATCAATCCAATTCAATTTAGTTATCGTGTCCTACCATATTATTAATTTAATTATTTCATATTTCTAGCTTAATGTGTAAAAGAAGTTTTATACAATTGGCATGAAAAATACTTATAGTTTTAAAAACGATTTTAATATCATTAAGCTTAAATTTATAATTATTTTATATTTTAATAAAGCACATTATATTTTGACAGCGTAAAAAATTAAAGATCTCATATAAAAAAAAAAAATACAAAAACTGAAGTTGAAAACGTGGCCTTTTGAGCTAAATTGAGTGTTCCTAAATAATAAGCAGGAGAAGCAAGCAGAAAAAACAGCTCAAAACAAAAGAAAACGAGAAGCTGCATTTATTCCCCCTGAGGAGCCCAAAGAGCAGACTGGTTTATCTGAAGATAAGAATAATAATGTCACTGCCATGGCCATTGCAATAAATGTATAATTCGTAAACTAATTGTAACAAAATCTTTTTTGCTTTTGGCTTCATTTCTAATAAACTATTTCTAAAAAAAAAAAGAATTTAAAAAATATTAAATAATTTATTTAAATTAAAAATAATTATATTTTTTTATTTTAAACATGAGAATTGATAAAAAGAAATAATTTCTTAAGGTCATATGATCAGAACAACTCTAGAAATATGGATGCCATGTTTATGATGTATATATCAATAAGTGGTGAAGCGGATCTTATTGCCTATGTGCATAATAATAATAATAATAATAATAATAATAATAATAATAATAATAATAATAGACATTACAAGTGGCGTATTTAAAGATTAAGTAAAAATATGACAGAAATAAAAATCAACCAAAACGTGATGCATACTATTGTTTATCGAAGAAAGCAAATAGCAAACAAACACTGAGTGGATACCGAGTCATAAAACAGCTTCTGGGTCATAGTAGAGATTGATGGAGGTAAAAGAGTGAATGGGTCCCCACGACGACTGCTTGCTTCTTTTCAACGAAAAAAATGTTCGGTCAGGTAGAAAGAGAGCACAAGCTACACGCGAGGCTTGTCCATATAGCACTAATTGTATTGAATTCTCATTTCAAACACTGCAAGAACAGGGTGATATGTTCCCTCATCGAGACTAAACAACTATCAATTTTTCAGTCACTGACTGTGGAGGGTATCGTCCTTTAGCCAGTCGCTGTATATCCATCACCTAATAATGTAGAAATGTGAATTTCGTTGGGTTTCAGAACCATGTAACTGATTGGTGTAAAACCAGAGGTTTTAATTTAACTGTATAACCCCTCATCCATTTTGATTTTAATTTTCATTTTTATTATATTTTTAACTAGCTAAATGCTTGCATAAATTTCAAAAGAATATAACATTTTATATTTAATTTAAATTATAAATAAATTACCACTAAAGGTAATTTATTATTCTAATTTTTAAAATTATAAACGTAATATAATTGATTAAAAAAATAAAATATTAATATAATAATATTAAAAAATAATAATTAATAATTAGTAAGTCAAGCTCCACTTAAAATGCGTCACATAACAATTTTTAGGAAAGTTCGAATTGCTTAATATAATAGATAGATTTTGGTTTTTATTTTTTAGGAAATAAAATCTAAAGCAAGAATGAAGCGTCCAACAGAAAAAGCATCTAAAATGCAGTGGGAAACTTTCTCCATCCAAATACTATCAGCTTCAAACATATTCCTGGCTAGCTTAACTAGAGAGTGAGCAACGTTATTAGCCTCACGGTAGACATGACAGCAATTAAACCCAGAACAAAGATCAGACATTGACTTTAACTTGAGAAGGCGGGCACCATAAAAGGAGTCTGGAAATAAACTCTTGGATAGATGGTGAACCAATGCCAACGAATTAGTCTCTAAAATTATATTATGGAAAATTGCTTCAACAGCACTCGACAAGCCATAGCACGCTCCTCAACTACAGCGTCATCCACATGCAGCTGAGAATTGAGTTTAAAACATCCGCCATTAGCACAGCCCCACTTGAATCACGCAGAGCCTATCCAAAGCCATATGACGTGTCACCAAGAATTGCCTCATCTGTATTAAGTTTTGACTTGACTCGGCACCATTTGGGATGATCACGTTGAACATTTGAAACACCCAACGATGCATTATGCTGCTTAAACTCTTGAAGAAGGCTGAGAGCTTTCTGCATAATTATATAAATAGATTTGGTTTGGTTTAATTTGAATAAAATCTAATAATAATTTTTAAAATTTCTTTTTTCTTAAAAGGAAAAAAAAATTTGAATTTAGATTGAAAATAAACCATTCAATTCCAATCTGCGTCAAAAAAATTTTTTTAATTAGTTTCAGTTTGATTTCTGTTTCAAATTGAATTGATTGATTTCAAACCAGACCGTTAACAATTATACTTGCAACCTTAACTGCAACTAATGCAACTTCCATTCTTTTTATTTTATTTATTTATGTTTTTTTAACTTCCAAAATTGTAATATACGCCTACACAAGCTGAATCCGTGCTCAAATAGCACCTTTATAGTTGTTAAAGTTCAATTAGTTCCAAATTAAAATTTTCAATGAAATTAATTCATAACTTTTGATATAAAATCAATCAAGTCCAATTTTTGAGGAAAACTAAAATAATATATATATTTTTTTAATTTTTAAATAATAAAAAAATTATTTTTATATAACTAAAAATTTTAATTATCCTGAGATCGTTATTATTGGAAGAGTTTTATCTGAATACTGCTTCTGGCTCGAGCATATAAAACTCACGTACTTAAATAAAAAAAATTAACTATGTTAAAAATTAAAATATAGAAAGTTAAAAATTAACCCACCGATTTGGAATGGAGAGGATGGAGATTGAAGCAAAATGAACATTTTCACTAATAAGCTTACGCTGCATTTGGATTTTAGAATTTGAATTTGAAATTTAGATTTCAAATGTTAGATTTTAAATTTAGAATTTCAAATTCATAAATTTAAAAATCTTTTATTTGACTAATAAAAAGAATTTTCATGGAAGTGTCTATAATTTGTGACAACATATAGAACTAATACATTTGATTGTAGTGTGATGGATTCGAAATAACAAGATAAAAGTATTTACTTTAAATGTTTAGTTTTTAAGCTTGTCATAAATACGGGGATTTGGATCAAATTCAAATCTATTTTCATTAAGAATATCTAAACAATTTATTTAATCCAAATGCAAATCCACATGGTCAAATCCCTCAATTCAAACATAGCACAAATTTGGATGAAGTCGATGATTCATCATCCGTTAAGACAATAATTGTAAATTTGGCCAAGAGGTGAACCAAGAGTGGAGATAGACTTGTGATGGACAGTGGTAGCCTAACCAACCCTAACCTTAGCCTATTCGAGCTTATCAATTGTTGGGCCCAAGAAGAAAAGAAACATTGGGGATTGGATCTTAGGGAGTTTGGCTTGAGATATGGGCATTACTATGTGATATAGTTGTTAGTAGTATGCCCTAAAACATATAATTTTGTATATATCTTGTGCATATTTTTATTAATAAAAGGCAATTTCACTTTTCTGTTTACATAATTCATTTATGTGTAATTGAAAAGGTCTATTGATATTTTGTTAGAAATTCTATTCTTAAGTTGTTAAGAATATGAGTGACAGTATTTCTAGCACAAAGTATTATAAATTGGTTCACAATCGAGAATACTTTACAAAGTACATGACTTATCCAGAAAGATTGTAATCATATTTGTTCCCAAAGTATTAATATGAGATATAAATAAGTTGGAGTGGTGAGTCTCATGTCACATAACAAATATGATAGGCACTTATACACGATAAGTAGGCCGAACCAGTGACGCTTATGACAAGCACATGGAGTTTACTCTTGTCAATGCATTGTCATATATCATATTAGTGCATATAATCTTTAGACCTAAGGTAACACGGTTATCTTGTATATAGGTGGTTTGAGTTTGATACTGCTTTCATACTCGTACTGTGTATGGGTATATGGGCATATGTTGGCTCCTACTAGTTATATATGGAGATAGGTGTTGATCAAGATGGAATCCGTTACCCTAAGTAAATAGGGATAAAATCCTATGTTCATTTAATTGTTCTTAATGATTCAAGTTCCTGGCCAGGACAGGTAGATTTAGTCAGAAAAAAGTTTCTGACAAGAAAATCTAATTAATCAAAAATTGAAATTAAAATAGAACATAATTTTCATAGCAAATGGAGTTTGACATTAAGCATGACTCCAGTTGGAATTGAGATTTTGAAACAGAGAGATTCTAGTACATGGTAATATATGATTAAAGGTTCATTTAAGGTATTCCTTATTACTGATTGGGTGGCCATGGCATGTTATGCTAGGTGTCAACCATGGTCTATGAGATGCCTAAAATAATTTAGAGAAATCATTTAAGGTAAGAAAGAGTTCGAATGATATTAAGAGATAATATCATTTCTCATTGGCAATAAGTAATGAGCCTAGTAAGTCACACATCTACACAAGTTAATCACGAAGTAAAATGTGATTTAATTGATTAATTAAAGAGTTTAATAATTAAATAAATAGGTTTGGTTTGCAATAAGATTGCAAAGTCCCTAGCATGACTTGAAACCAAATCTAGGTTATTGGGTATATAACATAAATTAAATTTATATTTAAATTATTTAAATATGAATTTAATTGTGAGAGATTAATTAATGAAGATTAATTAATTAATTAATTTATATTTGATATAAATTAATTTGAAGAGGAGAAATTATAATTTTGGGTTGAGAACTCAAATTAAAACATAAGGGTAAATTGGTCTTTTCACATGGTGACATGTGGTACTATGAGATGGTGACACATGACACTATACAAGCTTGCCATTTTTCTTTCCATAATGGAAGACCACCTTTTAGTGATTTTATTGGAGCTTGACACTTGGCTTGATGAGATTAAGTCAAACAAAAGTAAGATTGAATCTTGTGGTGACATGTGGCAAGGGAGTAAGTGAACTTTGACTTAAGTATATAAGTGAAAAAGAAGAAAGAAAAATGATCTTCTTCTTCTCTCCCATTTTGGATGGCAACTTGAGGACTTCTTCTCCTCTCTTCATTTCTCATTTAATTCAAGAAGAAAACCTTAATTTCCTTTAAATTAAAATTACTAGAAAAGGTTTCTAGTACCCTATACATCCATTAACCCTCACCAAAGTAAACCCCTCTAATTCCATGTGGTTGGCAAGAGCTAAAGGGACTTCTAGGGGCTGCCATTGGTATAAGTTGGTGTGCTTGTGGTGGACAAGTTAGAGGGACTACAATTGGAGTCCTAAAAGCATTCTAAGGAAGTGAGATTCATTGATTGTGCACCTTGGAGGTTAGTACTCAAAATCCCTCTTTTAGTTAGGGTTTAATGAATTAATTTATTAATTCATATTCTTAAATGGCAAATGAAATTCTAATGCATGCTAAAATATGTTTGGTATGCTTTTGGGCATTGGAAATTGATTAGGCACATAAAACACTTGGTATGGTGCATGTAACCCTAGATTGAATTTTAAAATTCAATGTTCTAATGCCCTTAATTCCATGCTTCCTTGCCTTCAATTGCTTTCAATCTCTTACTAGCATTAGAGCCATTCATTATAATATCTTAGACCCATCTTCTCAAGATGTCGATCTAACTGAGCTTGTGACATAGCCTTCATGAATGGATCAGTTGGATTTTCAGCTGATGCTATTTTCTGCATGGCTACATTGCCTCGCCCAACTATCTCTCTGATAATGTGGTAGCGCCTTTCTATGTGTTTGGATTTCTAGTGAGACCGGGGTTCCTTAGCCTACATGACCGCTCCATTGTTTTCACAGTAGAGAGAAACTGTTGACTCAATGGAAGGAACTACTGCAAGTTCTGTCATGAACTTCTTTATCCAAACAGCCTCTTTTACAGTACCTGATGCAGCAATGTACTCGACCTTTGTAGTGGAATTAGCAGTCGTACTCTGTTTGGAACTCTTCCAACTAACTGCACCTCCATTACAAATGAACACAAATCCAGAGGTAGACTTTCTATCATCGATATCTGATTGAAAATCAAAATCAGTATAACCATACAATTGTAGGTTGCTACCTCCATAGATCAAGAATAAATCCTTAGTTCTTCTCAAGTACTTAAGGATATTCTTAATAACTATCCAATATTCCAAACCTAGTTTGATTGAAACCTGCTAGTCAAACTAATAGCATACGCGATATCCGGCCTAGTACATAACATTGCATACATTAAACTGCCAATAGCTGAGTCATATAGAATCCTGGCCATTTTTTCTCTTTCTTCAGGTGTCTTTGGAGACATCTCTTAGAAAGATGGATACCATTTCTTACTGGTAACAATCCCCTCTTGGAATCAAGCATGTTAAACCTTTTTAACACCTTTTCCAAGTATAGACTTTGGGATAAACTAATTATTCTTTTTCACTCTATGTCTATAGATGCAAATTCCAAGAATATAGGTTGCTTCCCCTAAGTCTTTCATGGAGAATGTATTTAACAACCATACCTTGAAAGTTGTCAACATACCTATGTCATTGCCTATAAATAAAATGTCATTTACATTTAAGGCAAGAAAAGTGACAGCACTCTCACTAACCTTCTTATTCACATATGGCTAATCCACATTTTTTATAAAATCAAATGATTTAATGGCTTCATCAAAATGGATGTTCCAACTCCTCAAAACTTGCTTTAACCCATAAATGGATCGTTTTAGCTTGCACACCTTGGAATGATCTTGGGATTCAAAACCCCTAGGTTGTTCCATGAAAATGTTTTCATCAATGTTTCCATTGAGAAAAGATGTTTTGAAATCCATCTGCCAAATTTCATAATCATAGTATACAGCTATTGCTAATAAAATCCTAATTGATTTAAGCATGGCAACAGGAGAGAAAGTCTCCTCATAGTCGATTCTTTGCCTTTGGTGAAACCCTTTCGCAACTAGCCCTACTTTATAGGTCTCTATCTTTCCATCAGAACTTATTTTCTTCTTGAAAACCCATTTATTTCCTATAGGTACAATACCTTCAGGTGGGTCAACAGGATCCCAAACTTGCTTCTTATACATGGAATCAATTTCAGATTTCATAGCTTTAATCCATTTAGAAGAGTCTATATCTGATACAGCTTTTTCATAGGTAAAAGGATCATCTCCATGATCTATTTCTTCATGAGAAAACAACTCTTATTTATCTTTATAAAGAAAACCATATCTCTCTGGTGGGTGAGATATTTTGGTCGATCTACGAGGAATTATTGTAGATGTTTCATCAATAAGCGTAGGTTGACTAGACGGATCTATATCCATTTAATTTGTTGATTGGTCAGAATTCTCCAATTCTAACTCTATTTACCTTCCTTTGCCACCTTCTTGAATAAACTATTGTTCAAGAAATATGCCATCTTTGCTTATCACAACCTTTTGTGATGTAGGCAAATAAAAATAATATCCAAAACTTTCTTTTGGATATCCAACAAATCTACCCCTTTCTGATTTGGTTTCTAATTTATCAGTCTTCAGTTTTTTAATGTAAGCTGGACAACCCCAAATCTTAACATGCTTAAGACTTGATTTTCTTCCATGCCATATCTCATAAGGTGTGGAAGAGACCGACTTTGATGGAATCCTATTCAGAATGTGCAAAGCTGATTCTAATGTAAATCCCCAAAATGAGATTGGCATATCAGTATAGCTCATCATACTGTGTACCATATCTAATAGGGTATGATTCCTCCTTTCAAATACATCATTCAATTATGGCATTCCTAGAGGAGTTAACTAGGAAATAATGCCATGCTCTTTCAAGTATTCATCAAATTCAGTACTTAAGTATTCACCTCCACGATCTGATCGAAGAGTTTTAATACTTTTTTCCATTTGATTTTCTACTTCAGATTTAAATTCTTTGAACTTTTCAAAGGACTCATGCTTGTATTTCATCAAATACAAATACCCAAACCTTTATTTGTCATCAGTAAAGGTAATAAAGTAATGAAAACTACCTCTAACCATTTCCTTAAATGGACCACATACATCACTATGTATTAGTTCCAAAATATTTTCAGCTCTTAACCCTTGTCCAACAAAAGGTGATCTAGTCATTTTTCCTAGAAAGCAGGATTCACAAGTTGGAGTAGGTTCAGAATCCAATGAGGATAAAATCCCTATTTTCTTCAGCTTTGTAATCCTATCTTCTGCAATATGACCTAATCTTAAGTGCCAAAGATGTTTTGAACTTGAGTTGATTTACATTATGGCATTACATTCATTTAGATTGCTTGCATTAGGTTTGTATTTAACATTATTATCCAAATAATAAAGTCCATCATGCATATAACCTGAGCCAACATTTTCATTTCCAAAATAAATATTGCAAACATCATTTGTGAACTGAAATTCATAACCATTTCTAGCCAAACTAGATACAGAAATGATATTCTTAAAAGCATCAGGTACATACAAAATATTATTTAAATACAAAACATGTCCATACATGTACAAAGATTCAGATCCTATGGTAAAAGCTTCAACAGTTGAGCGATTGCCAATCCGAAGTCTAACATTTTATAACTGCAAGCTGCTGCTACTTGCTAGTTCCTGCATATCAAAAGAAATGTGACAACTGGCATCAGTATCTAAAACCCAAGCTATAGATGAACTATGAGCATCATTAGAATCTAAATAACAAGATATAGACATACCTTTTGAAGGTTTATCTTTCCTGTCCTTCAGAGATGCAAGATACTCTGGGCAGTTCCTTTTCCAGTGCCCATCCTTCTGGCAGTGGAAACATTTTCCTTTGCCTTTGTCAGCTTCAGTCTTGCCCTTCTGTTTGGCTATCTTCTTGGAAGGTTTAGGAACTAAAGGTTTCTTTTTCTTATTGCCCTTCCTCTTCTTGGACTTTCTAGCAGAAGATGAAAATGCAACCAAAGCCACTTCTTTTCCTTTATTGCCTGGCATATTCTTTTGGGTAATAACTAGCATGTTAAGTAACCCAGCCAAAGTGTATTCTTGCTTGGTCATATAGAAATTTGTCACAAAATTCCCAAATGACTTCGGTAGGGACTGAAGGATCAAGTCCGTCTGCAGTTGGAAATCCATATGAAAATCAAGATGTTCCAGTTGTTCAATAAGCCAAATCATCTTATGGACATGATCTCTTACATTCTGTCCCTCTGACATCCTCATTCGGAATAACTGTCTAGATATCTCATACCTAGCATTCCTACTATGCTCACCATATAACTCTTGCAAGTGAAGAAGGATCTCATTTGCACTTTGTATGTTTTCATGCTGCTTCTGTAACTCATTAGTCATAGAGGTAAGCATGTAACATCTGGCTCTTATATCATGTTTCTTCCACTTGTCCAAAGTCTCTGATTCCTCTGGAGTGTCCCTTGGAGGTAAGGGACTAGGAATCTTTGAATCTAGAACATATCTAATACGTTCTAGGTTCAGGACAAGTTTCAAATTTCTGAGCCAATCAAAAAGATTAGGTCCTGTCAACCTATTATGATTAAGTATGCTCGCAAGGATATTGGATGGTGGTGGTTGTTGTTGTGTGCTCATTATTATTAGAAAATAAACTACAAAAAATAACGAGATTAATTAGTAAATATATCAAGTAATTAACCAAAATGATTATGGTCTTTTAATCAAATTGGTCCTCCCACAAACTTGGTGAATCCTACACTTCCAAAGTAGGAAACGGAAATCCTAATTGGATGGATTTCTAGTGGGTGGTTAAATTCTTATAGTCTTATTGATCATCCTCAGGCACATCCATTATTAGAATCACAATAAACTATAAGTGAGCAACTCCTTGCCTATCACATCTCATGTGAGGTTCAATCATTTATTTGTCTCCTAATGCTCAAAATCTCAGGCACATCAATTATTGATTTATCTTGCATTAGTTAAGTTAATCCATTGAGCTAGTACGCATGCAAATAACTTTAATGACCTCAGGCACATCCATCATTGGCCACCAACAATTTACATGCTTACAACATCTTATGCTTAACAACTATTCTTAAGAAAATCTCTTAAACAAATGCATCATTCCCAAGCTCATATAGCTAATAATGCAAGTGTTTAAAATTTTTTAAAATAACTGCCTCAATGGAGGGTCATGATATAATTACCATAATTATACCATTACCAGCTTAATCATTTATTTGGAAGATTTTGTGGTCGACTTAATTACTATTATGGTCTCACTTTGCACATTATCCAGTTGGCATGCATATATCACATACTTGCATACATTCATACACATCTCATGCATACATGGATAAACAAATAATATGGTATGATCATGGACTTTCTAAGGGATTCAATTCTGAGCCACCAAGAATTGAATCAGGGCATTCCTAAGTGTATTTCATTCATTCATTTTACAAGAATTGCTGAAGGAGTACATAATCAACCCTTGATCTTGATCTCCTCCCACTGGTCCCACCAATGCTCTTGACCTCCTTGTTCTTCTTGCAATCCAATTACATTGTAACCCTTGGTATAACAAGGTGAATATACAAGAATATGGACTTTTAAAGTCCTTAAATAAATGAAAATACATCCTAAGTTATCACAACATTTATAATACATGCCTTTAAAATAAAATTAATTATTTTACATCCCAAAGAAAAATAAAAGAAATAAATCCAATGAAATTGATCTTTCATTGTCCATGATCATCCATCATGCATATTAAAATTTAACAATTAAATAAAATATACATGTTTAAAAGTTAAATTGAATATCATATATTCAATTAAAAATTAAATTGAATATCATATATTCAACTAAAAATTAAATTTTAATCTTATTCAAATAATTTTAAATTTAGAAACTTTTTTCTAAATTTAATTCTATGAAAACAATTTTCATAATTATTTGTGTGATTTGAATTCCTAATTAAACAATTTAATTAGGTTCAGGCTTAATTCTGGGTCCAAAATTATACAACATTTGCATAAAAAGCCAAAATTCAAGCCAAACATGCCCCTAAGGAGAAAACATAGCCTGTGTAACTATTACATAGCCTGAGGCGTGCCAGAACATGTGGTAGCCCATGCAAACGTTGGAGTCCAGATCTGCAGAAGTGTCAGAAGAGTTCAAGGTTGTCACCTCCTCAGCAATGCATGTAGATAGGGCTCATTTTAAGCATGTTTTCTAATCTGTACATTATAATTACTGCTTATATTATAATGTGAATTAGTAACTATAATTTCATTTGTATATCCTGTACTTGACAAATTTATGTACTTAATTGACAAATTATATACGTTAATGAAATATAAAAATTCTGATATCTGAGTTGATTATGTAATCATATTAATTCTGAATGAGATTGAGTTTGAGAAATTTTGAGACTGAATCTGAGTTTGAGAAACTGTTGAGAATGCTTTGAGATAATCTGAGTTATGAATTTGAGTATATATTGAAATTATTTTTGGCAAGTTCAGAAGAGCTGTTAGTCCAAATTACAGCCGGCACTCTGCCGGATTATCATTAAAATTTTTGAAATTTCCAAATTAGTTAGATTTTGATAAAAGTAAAAATAGCCTAAACCTTAAATAAAGTTTTTGAATAAATAAATCAAGAACTGTAATGAAATCAGATAAGATCAGGTGCTCCGGCACTCTGTGTGACACACTTTGCTTGGTTACACTATAGACGGGTGAGGGGTGTTACATTTAGTGGTATCAGAGCACGGTTTAGGCATTCCTAGGCACAGATAGGTTGAAAGAAATATTATGCATACACGCATTGCATTCATAAGAGTCAAGGTGACACTAATGCAGATCTGTTTACTTTTGATTATTCAAAGTTAAGATATGGACTCAGAGTCCCAGAGGGCATTAGAAAAAGAAGTAAAAAACCTAGTTCATGAGGTTATAACATAGTGACTATGTAATGTTCTCGATGTTTATATCGTAAGCTACAGATTACAGTACCGATATGAGATATTGTATAGAGCTACGTGCTTCCTTGTGGTATAATAAAATAAGAATATTTGTAAGTAATCTATAATTTGATACAGTTAAGTCTAAATAGAGTACTATTACGAGAAATAAATGTGAAAATTCTAGTCAGAAATTTAAAACTTCAGAACTAGCCTATCAAAAGACTACACTTCTAAGATAGCTAGAGTCAGTGACTTGGTTACATTAATGTGAACTACCTGTACCACAGTAATTGCTATAAGCTTAGAGATATCAGTATGACTTATCATCCTCAGATGGATGGACAGTCGAAACGAGTAATTCAGATAAATTCTGAAACTCATTGAGTTCCTATAAACAATGAAATAAAATGATAATAATAACTTGTAATATGTGATAAGTCCTCGAGAATATACTGAGAACTTGTCTCATTGAATCCAAGGGGAGATGGGACAGATACCTCCCACTAACAGAATTTGTATACAATAATAAATGTCAAGCTAGCATACAAACAACACCCTATGAAACACTATAAGGGAAAAAGTGCAGAACATTAGTACGTTGAACTGAGTAGGGAAAAGATATCTAGACATTGATATTGTCACATCCTACTCCTCGTAAGATGTAACATGCTCCCGTAGTACACCTAATGAATTACCGTACTTTACCTACCGGTAACCCATTAAATATACTGCAAGGGATTTTGAAACAAATTTTGTTCATTTTAAATTGGTGGGTAAAATTTTCTCAGATATTAAAAACCTTTGTTTAAAGTCCAAACATAAATCAAATTTTTAGATATTTAAAATCTCCGCAATTTTTACAAAAATTTTGGCAGAGTGCCGTCTGTATTTTAAGAAAACGATTCTTCAAAACCTGAAAATAAAGACACTCCCAATATTTTTCTCAATCACAACTCCATTATTCAATCTCATTTCACAAATCAATACAAGCAACTCAATACACAGTTTAAATTAAATCAAACATTGAAACCTCTCATTAAGGTAACAAAATTAATATTTACATTCATAGGATCATAAAAAAAATTTAGTAGTGTAAAACTTTATAAATACATAAAATCTCAAGATAACCTTATAATAATTTGTATTTCATTACAATTCAAAAATATATTACAAAAGAGTTGGTACAACTGCTCAAAGTAAATTTTATACATATAATTACAGAATTACATCAAAATCTAAAGTACAAGGGTATACCTATGATATACCCGAAGATAGTCTCCCTATGCCTTTTTGTAATATTGTTCAGTTGCTTTATATTTTCTTTCACCTGCGACAGCATACAAAGCTATCGCTGAGTGGTGAACTTAGTGGTGCACAAACTAATAATTTAAAACTTAATACAAGTTATGCTTGATAATTCATAACAAATAAAAATTTAAAATTTCTAAATTCTTCAAAATTCATAACATTTAGAAATCAATATTTTCATTCATGCAAATTATTCATTTGAATAACATTTTGATCAAACAGTAACTATTTATCTTCATTTCTTTTAAATCCCGAAACAATACAAAAATATTTTGAATCACTGACAAATTATTTATTTCAACCACAATTTATCAAACTATGCATAATTTAAAGGGCGTTGCCAACAATTCATACAGTTGAACCCATGACCCAAAATTCAAATAGATGCTGTGTTGTACACCGCGACATTTCACACTCTCCCAATAACCGAGGCTAAAAGGGAGGAACAAAGACTAGCTAGTATATATGAGCACTCATTCAAACTCTTCCCCAACTAGCAAGCCAGAGAGGAAGGAACTTGCCCCATCTAGTGGGGCAGATTTCTCACTAGACAAGCTAATGAGAATTCACAACATATTTTGCCATGTCAACTATGGTTTCAAATCATATTCAAAATAATTTATATTTAGAAAGTGTTACAAATCATTAACATATTTAATCATCATAAATTCATGCCTAAGGTTTGCAACACATCAAACTTAAAATTTACAATCCTCAAAACCATGCAATAAATCCTTAAATGCATAAGAAAATTTTCATTTAATTTATACAATTTCATTCAACAAATTAAAATCCTCAACACAACAAAATTATAAATCATAAAATAAACTTGTTCAAATCAATTTAGAAGTGAAAAGTAACAAAATAGTTAGTTGTGCACAAACCTTATACGAGTCACCTCTTGGCCTTAACTCGATGTCTCGGGTTCTTTTCCGGGGTTCTTTTCCACTAAAATGCACAGTTTCACATTGTTTCAGTATCACCATTTATCATAACTCCAAAAATAAATTCAAATCTACTTATACCTAACTTAATATGCTAAACTTGACGTTCTTTAAAATTAGTATTTTGGGGTTACTATTCATGACACTATTCAAGTCAATTTATTGACTTTCTAATGCTTAATAGGTATGGGAATTCTAATTTCACCCACATACCACATTTTGGTTACCTGATTTGTTAGTTTTGGTTGTTTTCTCAAATTTTAAGTCTTTTAGGCAAAATTGCAAATTTTGAGTTTTGGTGTCCTATGTTGCACTTTTCCATTGGTCATGTTGCTGTTAGAATTTGGCTAAGTTTTCTTCATAGAATTGTTCCTTATTGTCTTAACTTTATTCTCCTTTTTGAATCACTCTAATTGGAGTTTTGTAGCTCAAGTTATAGCCATTTGAATCATGGCTGCCGGATTAGACTTAACTCAGATTTCTGGGCACCAAACTGATTCTAGCAGTTTTAGGTCACCAAATTTGAGTGGCCAAATGACTTGGTTAAGGGCATAATTTGGGTTTATATTCTTCATGAAAGTTTTAGGTCTATATCTCAGCTGTCCACTGGTAAATCTGCAGGTCATTTAGACCTACCTAGCCTAAGTTATGGCCAAATGAACAAACACTATTCATTTGGTCATTTTTGTACAGGTCAGATTGCCTGAGTCTGGATTTGGTCAATTTGTTCACTAGGTTTTGGTCACTTTTTGGGCATGATTCCTAAATGAAAAAAGTGTCATTTTGTGTCTATTTTTATTCCCAATTGGCCTAACACCAATTGGACTTGTAAATTTTCAGTTTTGGTCCCTGAAAGGGACCTTGGTCCTGCTGCCTATAGCATGGCCATTTTTAGTTCGAATTTAAACTCACTTCTAACACTTCCAACACATCTCAATTAGTCACAAATGACCATTTTTCATCTCAAACAAGGTTAAACACACCATTTGACCATTTCTCCAAATTTTGTCTCCCAAACCCTAGGTCTAAATCCCTAACTCACTAATTTTGTTATATTTTATTCATTCAAAGTATATAAACATAATCACTCAACTCATTCAAGCTCCCATTCACCTTTAATTCTACTAAAACACCATAAACTCCACTATTCCCATGGCTGCCAAATTTCCCATAAGTCCATACATGAATAAATTTCCAAGTTTCTTTATATAATTTCATCAATTTCAATTTATCTCATGCATCTAACTCATAAAAATAGAAGGAATTTGAAGGAAAATCACTAACCTTTACTTTGAATTCCAAATCTTCAAATCTCTCCACTTTCCTTCCCAATTCCTTCTTCAATCTTCTTTCCAAGGCAAACACAACTTTTAACTAGGGAGCCTACAATTTCTATGGCTGAATTTAGGGTTTCTTCAAGCTCAAAATGAGCTTTAATGGAGGTGAAGTGAGGGAGAGAGGAGTGGGGCGGCACACTTGAGGTAAAGAAGAAGAAAATGATTTTTCTTTTCTTTTTTTGAGTATTTTATGTCTTTTAAAATTGCTTTTGACTTGGTTAATTTAGGTAGGAAAAATCAAAATTAGTTTTGACATCATGATGATGTCATAAAGGTGATGTAATAAACTTTTTCAATTTTCTTTTTCTTTTGTATTTATTTTTCTATTAGTTCTTTAATTTAATTCTTGATCCCAAAATTTTCTTTTCTTCGATTTTATTTGACAGTTAGGTCAGGAGTAAGCTCTAGGGGTGAATTGACCAAATTGGCCCTCGCCGATTTGATCCGGTTTGCAAGTTATTTGATATTTCTTCCGGATCCCTGACCTAATTATTTGACCTGCTTAACAATTTTTTTTTTGTGATTTTCTCTTTTCCACTGTGTTCGCAATAGTCCTAAGGACCACAACGTCACATTTTACGGTTTGAAATTTGTGTTTAAATCAACCTCGCAATCCTTCCTGAGAAGGTCACCCATCGCTGTGACTCTCGGCTCATTTTACTTTTTATGTTCTGTTTTTCTTATTTTTACTTTTCTATCTGGTAATCACTATTTATTTTTAATCAGGGCTTTTCTAGGTATCTTAAACATAGTTCTAATCCTCTTAATTGTCCGGACCGACACCGGTCACCGGAATAGTAAAATATACCAGGCTATGCAAATAGGGGTGTTACAATTCTCCCCCCCTTAAAAAAAATTTCGTCATCGAAATTTTACCTAGTAACAGTCTCTGAACAGTTATGGGTGATGTCTCCTCATGTCTTATTAACGCTCAAATGTAACACCCCCGTTTGCATAGCTTGGTATATTTCACTGTTCTAATGACCGGTGTCGGTCCAAACAATTAAGGGGATTAGAACCATACTTAAGACAACTAGAGAAGCCATAAACACAAAAAATTAGTAATGTTTAATTATTTAACTATAAATAAGAAAAACAGAACATAAGAGGTTAAACGAGCCGAGAGTTACAGCGATGGGTGACCTCCTCGGGAACGACTGCGAAGTCATTTTAAACTCAAATTTCGAACCGTAAAAAGTGACGCTGCGGTCCGTAGGACCCTTATGAACACAGTGGAAAAGAGAAAATTGCGAAAAAGAACTATTAAGCCAGTCAAATAATTAGGTCCGGGAGCCGGAAGAAATATGGAATTATTTGCAAACCGGGATGAACTGGCGAGGGGCAATTTGGTCAATTGACCCTGAGAGCTGACTCCTGACCTAACTGTCAAATAAAATCGGAGAAAAGAAAATTTCAGAATCGAGAATTAAATTAAAAAACTAATAGAAAAATAGAAAAAAAAAGAGAAAAATGAAAAAGAGAAAAATGAAAAAGGTAAAAAGGTGATGACATCATGCATGACCTCATGCATGATGCCATAAATAAATAAATTAATTAAATTAATTAATTAGGTTTTTGTAGTCTTCCATAAACCAAAATAAATAAAAGAAAAGAAAAAAAAATTTTTTTTTACTTCTCCATTCCCGTCACTCCCTCTCTCCCATTTCTCTCTCTCATTTTCTCTTCATTTCCACCATTTTTGAACTTAGAAAGCTTGCTTTTCTCTAGTTTCTTCCCATAAATTTCTTAAACTCCAACACAAAATCACACTCTTAGACCTAGATACATCACTTGGGAGTAAAAAGGAGAAGAAAAAACTTGAAGAATAGAGGAAAGAAAAAGGGAGAAATTGGAACAAAGATTGAAGATCAAAGACTTCACCTAAGGTTAGTATGCTAACTTTCAATTCTACTTCTTTAAATGCATAATTAGTTGTGAAAGTGAGCTTAGAACTTGATTAAATGAAACAAATATGGGGGAAGGACAAACTGAATTGTCGGCCAGCTTGAAGGGAGTATGAATTGCATGAATTTAATGAATGAGTTTAGAAACCTTCCTTAGTTGAATGATTAGCATTAAAACCATTAAGTGTGATTAATTGCAACAAAGTAGTGAAATTAGGGTTTGTGAACCAAAATTTGGAGAAATGCATAAATGGCATGTTTGACCTATTGTGAAGTGAAATAATGGTCAATTATGACCAAATAAGTTGTGTGGGAATGATAGGAAATTAAGTTAAATTCGGAGGTAAATGGTCATCTTCTTTGGCATGATGACCAAACCTACTGAAGGACCAAAACGGGAATTTTACAAGCCCAATTGATATGCCACCAATTGGAGATGAAAATAAACATAAAATAACACAATTTTCATTAAGGAACCATGGCCAAAAACTGACTAAAACTTGGTGAACCAATTGACCAAAGTGAAATGAGAGCAGTCGCCATCAAGCGACCAAATGTACAAGAATCGCTCATTTGGTCATAACTCGAGCTAGGAAGGTCAAATTGACCTGAAATTTTACCAAAATTAGATACGACATAGATCTAAAACTGTCATGAAGAACACCATCCCAAATTATGCCATTAACCTAGTCATATTATTGAGCAATGTGGAGTTACTGTACCTGCGATTCTGCAGAATTGCCATTGAGCAGTAAAGTTCCAATGGCTATAACTCTCTCTAGAAAACTTCGATTTAGGCGATTCTTAAACCGATGGAAACCTAAGAGATAGTAGAACATTTCATATGAAGAAAGTTAGACCAAATTATGAACTTAACTTGATCAAATTACTGAACAAAGTTGGACCAAAAATCTGCCAGAACCAAAATCTTAGCATGAGCGATTGCGTGAGCGAATTGTATTTTGGCCATAACTTGAGCTACAAAACTCTGATTGGAGTGATCCAAAAATGAGAATACACTTAAGACAATAAGGAACATTTTCTATGAAGGAAGTTTTGCTAAATTCCAACAGTAGATTGACCAATGTAACAGTGCAACTTCGGAGCACCAAAACCGAAAATTGGCAATTTTGCCAAAATGACCTAAGCTTTGAGAAAGTGACCAAAACCAACAAGTTTAATGACCAAAATGTGGTATGTGGGTGAAGTTGGAGTTCCCATACCTATTAAGCCTTAAAAAGTCAACAATCTGACTTGAATAGTGTAGTGAATAGTAACCCAAAACACAAAAACTTCGAGAACGTCAAATTTAACGCAATAGAGCTAGTTAAAATGAAGTAAAATTTATTTTTGGATTTAAGCTAAGTTATGGTACTGAATGTAACACCCTCCCGATAACCACTCCGTACATCCTACTGTTCCGGTAACCGGTGTCGGTCCGGACAGCTAGAATGTCCGGAAAAATATTCAAACTAAAGTCAGGAACCATAATTAACTCAAATATTAACAAGAAAAATTTAGTAAAAATTTTAGAAATAAAATACAATCAAGTTAAACGAGCCGGTGCCCTAGCGATGGGTAACCGGAGGGAAGTTGCGGTTCTCGCAACGAGGAGCCCTAGACCCGGTGGAAAAATTATAAAATAATTTTTGGGACTCCAGAGAAGGGTAATTGAGATTACCATGGCATTAGAATGCCAAGAAAATACCTAGAAAAATTTTTCAATCAGTACAGACGATTTTGACCCGTTAAGCCAAACGGAGGGCATTTTGGTCATTTCGCCTTCAGAGGTGATTTTTGGCCGACTTGTCCGGTTGAGTAAACAATTAATATGACATAAAATATGAAGAAATATTGCTAGAAATTAAATTGAAAATGAGTAGTGGAGGAAAGAAAAGAAAAATGCAACAAATGCAAATTATGACCTCAAAGTGATGTCATTTAAAATGTCTAACCAATCACCATTAAGCCATCCATTGACTAATTAATAAAAGGACAAAATGAAGACTAAATAACCACAAAACCCAGCAGCCTTCCTCCTCATCCTCTTGCAGCCGTGACCCTTGCCCTTAGCCAAACCTCCATTGTTGCTCAAATTGAGCTTGAATCCTCCCAAAAACCAACCTTAAAATCCTAAGTCACCTTCACCAAAATTTATCTACACATCCTAAGGAAGCTTTTGGCAGCCAAGGAAAGGAAGAAAAGTGAGGTTTAGGGCTTTGGAAATTCTGCCCAAACAAGGTTAGTGCATTTATACCCATTAAACTCTTTATTTCCATGATTTTGGACTTGAACTTAGTAAGATTTGTAGTTAAATGAACAAAAAAACCTATGGGTATGAACACTTGAATTTCGGCAGCCCTAATAGAGGAAGGGTTTTGAATGTTTTTAATGGACTTAGCATGAGTTGAAGATTGTATTTAAGTTATATATTTACATAGATGTTTAACTAGGGTGCTAATGGAGGTTTATGGGTAAATTGCCTTGGACACTAGGGTTTTGAGGCATGAAAAATTAACTTGGCTTACCAACCTATTAAAGAACACTCTATTGGTCAATGAGTGACCATTTGGGGTATGTTGGCCACAAATTGAACTTAAAAATGCTATGGCAAAGTGAGGTTGCAGGCTGCCCTATGACAGCAGCATAGGGACTGAAAATTCAGTCCCTTTGCACTGCCATAACTTGGGCTGTGCTAGTCCAATTGGTGTTTGGCCAATTGGACATGAAACTAGGCTTATAATGGCACATTTTTGCTGAAGAAACCATGCCCAAAAGACCAAATCAAGAGGACCAAAACTTGGCCCCAATCCGGAACCCTGAAACTGCCTCTGCAGAATTGACCAAATGAACAGTAACTGTTCATTTGGCCATAACTCACTGTAGATTTGGTCAATTGACCTGAAATTTTTACAGCAACAAGTTAAGACATAGACAAACAACTTTTATGAAGGAACCTACCCCAAATTATGGCCAGAACCCATCCAACCAAGTGACTCTAGTTACTGTTCATGCACTGTAGATATGGTAAATCTGCAAATTTGGCAATCCGGCCAGCTTGGGTTTTTGGGCCATATCTGGAGCTACAAAACTCCAAATGGAGTGATTCAAAAAAGGAAATTCAACTAGACAAAATAAGGAACAACTTTCATGTTTTACATTTCTTCAAATTCCCACAGTAACAGTGTCCAATGAAACAGTGAACTTGACTCACCAAAACTGAAAATTCTGCTGGTTTTGAGTTTCACTTTGGAATGGTATTAACACTTAATGCCAACAAGTTTTATACTTTGTTTTGTTGCAAATAAAGATATGTTATTTTTTCCATTAGCACTTTAAAGACAAATTGCTAACCGCATTTAGTATTGGTGATTTGGCACTAACTTGGCATGCCGACATTAGTGCCATGTTAGTCTCTTATATTTCTTTTTTCATTTTGTGTCCTAAATGTGAATGACTAAAGTACATGCTTTGAATTGCTAATAAAAATCATGTTTTAAGTCCTAAATACTAAAATCGTGAAAATTTCAAGAGTACATGAAAAAAAAAATAAAAAAAGAATGAGAGAAGCACAGAGATAAACAAAATTAAGAAAATGAGGGAGGCATAGAGAGAAAGAGAGAGAGATATGAAAAGAAAGAGGCATGGGAGAGAGAAAGATAGAGCGAGAGAGATATGGAGAAAGAGAGAGACAAGAAAAGAGAGAGATAGGAAGAGGCATAGGAGAGTCAATCTCTCTCTCTTCTTATTTGTCTCTTTCTCCATCTCTCTCATTCTTTCCTTTTATCTCCTAATTTTTTATCCAACTCTCCCCTTTTCTCTTTCACTCTAGCTAATTAATAGATAAAAAAATTTGAAGAGAGAGAGAAAGTGACTTAATGAGAGGAGAGAGAGAGACAGAATGACTCCTCCATGCCTCTCCCCTTCTCTTTCACTACATCTCTCTCTCTTTCTCTCTTTACATATCTCTCCTGACACCACGTATCCGTCTACAGCCGAGAAAAGGGTACCACATTTGGTGCCAGAGCACCCTATCTTATCTTGTCCTGTCCATTGTTAATTTTATACTTCATAGAAAACATGTGGTAAATTTTTTTTTTTATCACAAATTATTTCTGTGGAAACTCGGGCAATGCCACTATTTTATTAGTATCTAGCGGGTTTCAATATTTGCCTGTTAAAAAAAATTTCATATGTATCTCATATTTCCAAATTGTAGGAGTGGAAGCATGAAAATTATTAGATTAGAACATTGAATTCAAAAATTTTCTTCTAGGGCCTCATGCATCATGCAAGATTCATTATGTACCTAATTGATTTCAATGTTCAATTGCATATTAAAGCACTTTTAATATGTATTTGGATCTATATTTTCCATTAAAGATTTTAGAATTAACAAATTAATTTATTAGAACCCTAGATTAATTCAAGAACAAGTGCACTAACCTTTTAATGCTCTATAGATGTGTTTGATACCTTTGTGAAGCACCTAGGACCCCAGATGTTGTGCCTTTAGCTTGTCCACACTAAGATCATCAATGGCAGCCCCTTGAACGACTTCTAAAGCCTTGCCAACCAATTAGAAATTAAGGATTTACCTTTAAAGAGGTTGTAGATGTATATATGACACTAGAAACAATTTCTAGCAATTTTAATTCAAGAGAATATGGACAATTCTCTTTGAATTGATGAGAGATGAAGAAGAAGAGAGGATGAAAGCTTCAAGGGTGGTGGCACCTCTTTGATAAAAATCAGAATGATATATTATTCTTTTATAACATCACATTATATAATTAGGTCATCACTTAAAACCCTTGCCACATGTCATCTTCTGATTGCACCTTAATTTTAATTGACCCAATCACATTAAGCCAAGTGTCAAAGCTAGATTTAATCTTGATTTTGATCATCTTACATGATTGGAAGACAAATGGAAAGCTTATATGGTGCCATGTGTCACCATCTCATGGTGCCACATGTCACCCTGTGAAATGATCAAATTGCCCTTGTGTTATAATTTTGAGTTCTTAACCCAAAATAATTATTTCTCCTCTTCTAATCAATTTATATCAAATATAAATTAATTAATCAATCTCTATTAATTAATTTCTCAAAATTAAATTTATATTTAAGTACTTTAAATATAAATTTAATTTATATTATACATCCAATAACCTATATTTAGTTTCAAGCCATGCTAGGGACTTTACAATCTAATTGCAAATCAAACCTATTTAATTAATCAATTAAACTCCTTAACTAATTAATTAAATCACATTTAACTTAGTGATTATCTTGTATATGTGTGTGACTCACTAGGCTCATCACGAATTGGCAATGAGATATGATATCAACTCTTAATATCATCAAAACGTTTTCTTACCATAAATGATTTCTCTAAATCATTTAGGCACCTCATAGATCATGGTTAACACCTAGCATAGCATGCCATGGCCACCCAATTAGTAATAAGGAACACCTTAAATGAATCTTTAATCATATGTTACCATCCACTAGAATCTCTCTGTTACAAAATCCCAATTAGAGCTGGAGTCATGGTTTATATCAAACCCCATTTGCTATGAATATTATGTTCTCTTTTAATTCCAGTTCTTGATTAAAAAGATTTTCTCATCAGAAACTCTTTTCTAATTAAATATGTCTATCCTGGCCAGGAACTTGAAACATCAAGAGCAATTAAATGAACATAGGATTTTATCCCTATTTACTTAGGGTAATAGATTCCATCTTGATCAATACCTATCTCCATATATAACTGATAGGAGCCAACACAAGCTCATATACCCATACACACTACAAATATGAAAGCAGTATCAAACTCAAACCACCTATATACAAGATAACTATGCTATCTCAGGTCTAAAGATTATATGCACTAATATGATTTATGACAATGCATTAACAAGAGTAAACTTCCACGTGATTGTTATAAG
This sequence comes from Hevea brasiliensis, assembly GCF_030052815.1. NCBI lineage: Eukaryota > Viridiplantae > Streptophyta > Magnoliopsida > Malpighiales > Euphorbiaceae > Hevea > Hevea brasiliensis. Next base: position 44,791,611 of record NC_079501.1, read on the forward strand.
TGTCACAGGTTCTGCCTACTTATCATGCATAAGTGCCTATCATGTTTGTTATATGGCATGAGACTCACCATTCCATCTTATTTATATCTCATATAAATAACTTGGGAAAAAACATGATTATAATCTTTTTGGATAAGTCATGTCCTTATTGTGAAGTATCCTCGATTGTGAACCAATTTATGATACTTTGTGCTAGAAATACTGTCACTCATATTCTTAACAACTTAAGAATAGAATTTCTAATAAAATATCAATGGACCTTTTCTATTACACATAAATATATTATGTAAATAGAAAAGTGAAATTGCCTTTTTATTAATAAAACATGTACAAGATACATACTAAATGATATGCTTTAGGGCATACTTCTAACAATCTCTCACTAGCACTAGAGCCATTCATTATAATACCTTAGACCCATCTTCTCAAGACATCGGTCTAACTGAGCTTGTGACATAGGCTTAGTGAATGGATTAGTTGGATTTTCAGCTGATGCTATTGTCACACCCTACTCCTCGTAAGATGTAACATGTTCCCATAGTACACCTAATGAATTACCGTACTTCACCTACAGGTAACCCATTAAATATACTACAAGGGATTTTAAAACAATTTTCGTTCATTTTGGAATTGGTGGGTAAAATTTTTTTCAAATATTAAAAACCTTCATTTAGAGTCCAAACATAAATCAAATTTTTGGATATTTAAAATCTCTGCAATTTTTACAAAAATTTCGGCAGAGTGCCATCTGTATTTTGAGAAAACAGTTCTTCAAAACCTGAAAATAGAAACACTCCCAATATATTTCTCAATCACAACTCCATTTGCAACCACCAAACTTCAAATCAACAGCAATAGCAACACTTCTATTCAAAATCCAAATTTCAAATCAAGAATTAATATCTCAAAACATTTCATAACTCATGAACATTACATTTTAAATCATTAATTTACAATCATAAGTTAATTTACAGATGCAAAATCTTAAAAATAATATTATTACAATTTTATCTGTACAATTGCTTAAATTATAGAGATACATATGCATACTATCATATTTACATCAAACTAAACTACCAGGGTATAGACAAATACCCGTACAAAAATTCTTCAATTGTACTCCTCTCTAACTGTAGCAGCTCGCTCTGCTGCTATGTCCTTTTCTCTATCTGCGACAGTAAGTTAAAGCTATCGCTGAGTATATAAATACTCAGTGGTGCACAATAAAGCATAAAATGCATAATATAAAACATTTATGAACAAATCATCATTCAAAAATCTCATAATCGCATTTCATAATTTTTTTTTCAAATCACATTTATAACAAATCATAATTTTCAAAGCTTAATATAACACAACTTGATCAAATAATTTAATAAACATAGTGTTGCCAAACAATAACACAACTTAGGCCATGACACAAAATTTCCGAACATGTCATGTGTACATCATGACAAGGCAAACTCACCCCACTAATCGAAATCAATGAGGGAGGTGGCTAGCTAACTAATGAGTACTCATCCAAACTCATCCCTCAGACTGGGAAACCAGAGAGAGAGGAAAGTGATCAAATATCAAACTTACCCCACAAGTGGAGGAGGAACATATTAATATTGCCATGCCAAGTGTGAATTACAAACAATTCAAATCAAGTTATTTAAACATTTCATACAATTTACAAATCATATTTCATTCCAAACTTTTCATTTACAAAGTAGGCAACACACTATTTTTCAAATAAGATTTGCAAAGCCATAACTAAATTCCAAACCATATTGTTCAAATATTCATACAAATCAATAAATAATTTTCATTCAAAATTTCCATTGTAAAATAGGCAACACAACATTCTCGAAATTCTTAATGAACAAAAAAAAAACATTCACAATGTATAACAAATCAATTTCCATTATGAAAACTATGATTTAAAAATTTTTTTGCACAAACCTGACGTGAGTTGCCTCTAAGCCTTGACTCAGTCCCTTGTACCTTCCGGGTCTTTTTCAGCTGAAACACAAAATTTATAGTGTTTCAGTATCTTATTTCCCAATAAATCTATTAATTAATTCATAAATACTTAATTTTAGCCCAAATATGCTTAAACTAACATTCTTGGAAATTTTCATTTTGGAGTTACTATTCATGATACTATTCAAGTCAATTTGTTGACTTTCTAAAGCTTAATAGGTATGGAAACTTCAACTTCACCCACATACCACATTTTGGTCACTAAATTTGTTGTTTTTGGTTGTTTATTCAAATTCTAAGTCTTTTAGGCAAATTTGATAATTTTCAGTTTTGGTTTCTAAGGTTGCACTATTCCACTGGTTATTTTACTGTTAGAATTTGGCAAAACTTTCTTAATAGAAAATGTTCCCTATTGTCTTAAGTTTATTCTCCTTTTTGAATCACTCTAATTAGAGTTTTGTAGCTCAAGTTATAGCCATTTGAACCATGGCTGCCGAATTGGACTTAACCCAATTTTTTGGGCAAATTTTGGTTCTGGCAGTTTTAGGTCACCAATTTAGGTGGCAAAATGACTTGGTTAATAGCATAATTTGGATTTGTGTTCTTCATGAAAGTTTTAGGGCTATATCTAAACTATCCATTGGTAAAATTTCAGGTCATTTAGACCTTCCTAGCTCATGTTATGGCTAAATGAATAAACATTATTCATTTGGTCAGTTTGTACAGGATAGACTGAGATTTTCCAAGTTTGGTCAATTTGTTCACTAGGTTTTCGTCACTTTTTGGGCATGCTTCCTAAATGAAAATTGTGTTATTTAGTGTCTATTTTCATTCCCAATTGGTCACATACCAATTGGACTTGTAAAGTTTCAGTTTTAGTCCCTCAAAGGGACCTTGGTCATGCTGCCAGCTGCATGACCACACTGAATCCGAATTTGGTTTCAACTCCAACACTTTCAACACACTTCATTTGGTCACCATTGACCATTTCTTACTTTAAATTAGGTCAAAGACAACATTTACCAAATTTTCACATTTTTCTATAAACCCTAAGGGTCCAAAACCCTAATTCACAAATTCTTGCATTTAACCAATTCAATGCATATCAATCTCATTACCACATCCATACAAGCTTGCTTAACATATTAAATTCAATCAAACCATGCAAATATACCTCCACAACATGCTGGCTGACATTTACTCATGGTCCCTCAACAATTTATTTCATTTCATTTTAAGTTTATTTCTAAGTTAATCAAGCTATAAACACAACTAATAAACTAATTTTACAACTTAAATCACTAACCTCAATCTTTGATGTCCAATTCTTCAATTATCTTCCTTTTTCTTTTTCTTTGCTCTTTCAATCCTCTTCTTAGGTTGAGGTAACAAGTTTTGATGAAGTGTTTATGGAAAATCTTAAGGTTAAATGAGGGAATTTGAGCTTGAGTACAAGCTTCAATGGAGGTTTAACAATGAAGAGGGAGAGAGAAATGGGAGACGGCAACTAGGGAAAAAAAAAAAAAGAAGACTTTGGATATATATTTTTTTTCTTTCTTTATGTCTTTTGTCTTATAGAAGACCCAAAAATCAATTTAATTAAATTTATTAATTATAATCTTTATGGCATCATGCATGATGTCATGCATGATGTTATCTCCCTACACCTTTTTCATTTTCTTTTTTTTTTATTTATTTTTCTATTAGTTCTTTAATTTAATTCCTGACTCCCAAATTTTCTTTTCTCCGATTTTATTTGACAGTTAGGTCAAGAGTCAGCTCTCGGGGTCAATTGACCAAATTGCCCCTCACCGATTTAACTCGGTTTGTAAATAATTCAATATTTCTTCCGGATCACTGACCTAAGTATTTGACTGGCTTAACAATTCTTTTTCGTGATTTTCTCTTATCCACTGTGTTCATAATGATCCTAAGGACCACGGCGTCATATTTTACGGTTCGAAATTTGAATTTAAGACGACTTCGCAGTCGTTCCTGAGAACGTCACCCATCCCTGTGATTCTCGGCTCATTTAACTTCTTATGTTCTGTTTTTCTTATTTATACTTAACTAATTATTTGTGTTTATGGTTTATCTAGTTGTCTTAAATGTGATTCTATTCTCCTTAATTATCTGGACCGACACCGGTCACCGGAATAGTGAAATATACCAGGCTATGCAAATAGGGGTGTTATAGCTATTTTCTACATGGCTACATCGCCTTGCCCAACTATCTCTTTGATAATGTGGTAGCGCTTTTCTATGTGTTTGGATTTCTAGCGAGATCGGGGTTTCTTATCCAAACAACCTCTTTTGCGGCATCTGATGCCACAATGTACTTGGCCTCTGCAATGGAATCAATAGTTGTACTCTGTTTGGAACTCTTCCAACTGACTTTACCTCTATTATAAATGAACACAAACCAGAGGTAAACTTTCTATCATCGATATCTGATTGAAAATTAGAATAAGTATAACCATCCAATTGCAAGTCACCATTGAAAGGAACGGAAGCGTGAAAAACACAAGATTATACCATTGAATTCAAAAATTTTCACCTAGGGTCACATGCACCATGCAAGATTTATTTTTATCTATTTGATTTCAATGATAAACAACATATTAAAACTCTTTTAATATGTTTTTTGGATCTGTATTTGCCATTTAAGATTTTAAAATTAATCAGATTAATTTTAGAACCCTAGATTAAATCAAGAACGATTACACTAACCTCTTGATGCACTGCAGCGTGTCTGCGCCTTTGAGATTCGTCTTCAGGACACCAAATGTTGTCCCTCTAACTTGTCCACACCAAGAACACCTATGGCAGCCCTTGAACAGCCTCTAAAGCTTTTTCTATTAATTAGAAATTAAAGTTCTGCCTTTTAAGAGATTAGAGATGTAAACAGGACACTAGAAACAATTTCTAGTGTTCTTAATTCAAGAGATTGATGGCTAATCTCTTTGAATTGATGAGAGATGAAGAGAAATAGCTGGAGAGGCTCAAAGTGGCGTGACAAATGAGAGGAGAGGCTGCTGGTTATTTTTTCTTTTCATAACCACACTTAAATAGCTAGGTTAACACATTAAACCCTAGCCACATGTCACCTTTTGATTAGCTCTAGGTTTAAGTGACCCAATCACATTGTGCCAAGTGTCAAACCTATATTTAATCTTGATTTTAATCATCTTACATGATTAAAAAAAACATTTGGCAAGCTTATGTGTAATCCCATGTGTCACCATCTCATGGTGCCACGTGTCACACTGTGAAATGACCAATATGCCCCTGTGTCTTAATTTTGAGTTCTTAACCCAAAACAATTATTTTCTTCTTCTAATTAATTTATATCAAATATAAATTAATTAATTGATCTCTATTAATTAATTTCTCATCAATTAAATTCATATTTAAACACTTTAAATATAAATTTAATTTATACTACACATCCAATAATCTAGATTTGGTTTCAAGTCATGCTAGGGACTTTACAATTTAATTGCAAACCAAATCTATTTAATTAATCAATTAAACTCTTTAATTAATTAATTAAATCATATTTAAATAGGTGATAACTTGTGTATGTGTGTGACTTACTAGGCTCATCACTAATTGGCAATGAGACATGATATCAACTCTTAATATCATCAGAACTCTTTCTTACCATAAATGATTTCTCTAAATCATTTTATGAACCTCATAGACCATGGTTAACACCTAGCATAGCATGCCATGGCCACCCAATTAGTAATAAGATTTATCTTAAATGAACCTATAATCATATGTTACCATGCACTAGAATCTCTCTGTTACAAAATCCCAACTCAATTTGAGTCATGGTTTATGTCAAACTCCATTTGCTATGAATATTATGTTCTCTTTTAATTCCAGTTCTTGATTAAAAGATTTTTCTCATCGAAACTCTTTTCTCAATAAATCTATCTGTCTGGCCAGCAACTTGAAACATAAAGAACAAATAAATGAATATAGGATTTTATCTCTATTTACTTAGAGGAACAGATTCCATCTTGATCAACACCTATCTCCATATATAACTAGTAGGAGCCAACACATGCCCATATACCCATACATAGTACAAGTATGAAAGCAGTATCAAACTCAAACTACCTATATACAAGATAACTGTGCTATCTCAGGTCTAAAGATTATATGCACTGATATGATTTATGACAAAACATTGACAAGAGTAAACTCCATGTGCTTGTCATAAGTGTCACTGGTTCGGCCTACTTATCATTTATAAGTGCCTATCAAGTTTGTTATATGGAATGAGACTCACCATTCCATCTTATTTCTATCTCATATAAATAACTTGGGAACAAACATGAATACAATCTTTCTGGATAAGTCATGTCCTTATTATGAAGTATCCTCGATTGTGAACCTATTTATGATACTTTGTGCTAGAAATATTGTCACTCATATTCTTAACAACTTAAGAATAAAATTTCTAACAAAATATCAATGGACCTTTTCTAATACACATAAATATATTATGTAAACGGAAAAGTGGAAATGCCTTTTATTAACAAAATTATGTACAAGATACATACTAAATGATATGCTCTAGGGCATACTACTAACAATCTCCCACTAGCACTAGAGCCATTCATTACAATATCTTAGACCTATCTTCTCAAGATGTCGGTCTAATTGAGTCTGTGACATAGGCTTAGTGAATGGATCAGCTGGATTTTCAGCTGATGCTATTTTCTGCATGGCTACATCGCCTCGCCCAACTATTTCTCTGATAATGTGGTAACGCCTTTCTATGTGTTTGGATTTCTGGTGAGACCTCGGTTCCTTAGCCTATATGACTGCTCCATTATTGTCACAGTGTAGTGGAACTGCTGACTCAATGGAGGGAACTACTGTAAGTTCTGTCACGAACTTCTTTATCCAAGCGACTTTTTTTGCAACATCGATGCAAAGATATACTCGACCTCGAGAGTGGAATGCGCATTCGTGCTCGCTTTGGAACTCTTCCAACCGATCGCACCTCCATTACAAATGAACACATATCCAGGTAGACTTTCTATCATCGATATCGATTGGAAGTCGAATCGGTATAACCATCCAATTGCAAGTCTCCACCTCCATAAATCAAGAATAAATCCTTAGTTCTTCTCAAGTACTTAAGGATATTCTTGTGACTATCGATGTTCCAAACACGGATTGGATTTATACCTGCTAGTTAAACTAACAGCATATGCGATATCCGGCCTAGTACACAACATTGCATACATTAAACTTCCAATAGCCGAAACATATGGAATCCTGGCCATCTTATCTCTTTCTTCAGGTGTCTTTGGAGACATCTCTTTAGAAAGATGGATACCATGTCTCACTGGTAACAGTCCTCTCTTGGAATCAAGCATGTTAAACCTCTTTAACACCTTTTCCAAGTATAGACTTTTGGGATAAACCTATTATTCTTTTCGCTCTATCTCTATAGATGCGAATCCCAAGAATATAGGTTGCCTCCCCTAAGTCTTTCATGGAGAATGTATTTGACAACCATACCTTTATAGTTGTCAACATACCTGTGTCATTACCTATCAACAGTATGTCATCCACATATAAGACAAGGAAAGTGATAGCTCTATCACTAACCTTCTTATATACACATGGCTCATCCTCATTTTTGATAAAACCAAAGGATTTAATGGCTTCATCAAAACGGATGTTCCAACTCCTCGAAGCTTGTTTCAACCCATAAATGGATCACTTTAGCTTGCATACCTTGGAACCATCTTGGGATTCAAATCCCCTAGGTTGTTCCATGAAAATGTTTTCTTCAATGTATCCATTGAGAAAAGGCATTTTGACATCCATCCGCCAAATCTCATAATCATAGTATGCATTATTGCTAATAAAATCCTAATTGATTTAAGCATGGCAACAAAGTAGAAAAGTCTCCTCATAGTCTATTCCTTGCCTTTGGCGAAACCCTTTCGCTACTAGCCTTGCCTTATAGGTCTCTACCTTTCCATCGAACCAATTTTCTTCTTGAAAACCCATTTGTTCCCTATAAGTACAATACCTTGGTGGGTCAACAAGATCCCAAACTTGATTCTTATACATGGAATCAATCTCGGATTTCATAGCATCAATCCATTTTGAAGAGTCTATATCCGATATAGCTTCTTCATAGGTAAGTGGATCATCTCCATGATCTACTTCTTCATGAGTAGACAACTCTTGTTCTTCTCCATGAAGAAAACCATATCTCACCGTGGGTGAGATACCACGGTTGTTCTACGAGGAACAGTGTAGATGTTTCATCAATGGGTATAGGTTGACTAGATGGATTTATATCCATCCGATGCTGGTTGGTCGAATTCTCCAATTCTAACTCTATTTGCTGCCTTTGCCTCCTTCTTGAACAAACCGTTGTTCAAGAAATGTGGCATCTCTACTTATCACAACCTTTTGTGAAGTAGGCAAATAAAAATAATATCCAAAACTATCTTTTGGATATCCAACAAATCGACCTTTTACGATCTGGTCTCCAATTTATCGGTGTTGACTTTTTAATATAAGTGGACAACCCCAAATCTTAACATGCTTAAGACTTGGTTTTCTTCCATGCCATATCTCATAAGGTGTGGAAGAAACTGATTTTGATGGAATCCTATTCAGAATATACAAAGCTGATTCTAATGCAAATCCCCAAAAGGAGATTGGCATATCAGTATAGCTCATCATACCACGTACCATATCTAATAGGGTACGATTTCTCCTTTCAGATACACCATTCAGTTGTGGCGTTCCTGGAGGAGTCAGCTGAGAAACAATGCCATGCTCTCTCAAGTATTCATCAAATTCAGTACTCAAATATTCACCTCCACGATCTGATCGAAGAGCTTTAATATTCTTTCCTGTTTGATTTTCTACTTCAGATTTAAATTCTTTGAACTTTTCAAAAGATTCATGTTTGTATTTCATCAAATACAAATACCCAAACCTTGATTTATCATCAGTAAAGGTAATAAAATAATGAAAACCCCCTCTAGCCATTTCTTTAAACGGACCACATACATCACTATGTATTAGCTCCACAATATTTTCAGCTTTTAGCCCTTGTCCAACAAAGGGTGATCTAGTCATTTTGCCCTGAAGGCAAGATTCACAAGTTGGAGTAGGCTCAGAGCCCAATGAGGATAGAATCCCCATTTTCTCCAGTTTTGCAATCCTATCTTCTGCAACATGACATAACCTTAAGTGCCAAATATATTTTGAACTTGAGTTGGTTTTCACCATGGCATTGTATTCTTTTAGATCACTTGCATTCAATTTGTGTTTGTCATTATTATCCAAATAATAAAGACCATCATTCATATAACCCGAACCAACATATTTATTTCCAAAATAAATATTGCAAACATCATCTGTGAACTGAAACTCATAGCCATTTCTAGTCAAACTAGATATAGAAATGATGTTCTTAAAAGCATCAGGTACATATAAAATATTATCCAAACACAAAACATGTCCAAACATGTAAAAAGATTTAGATCCTATGGCTAAAGCTTCAACAGTTGAGCCATTGCCAATCCGGACTCTAATATCTTGAGAACGCAAGCTGCTACTGTTTGCTAGTTCCTGCATATCATTAGAAATGTGAGAAGCGGCACGATATCTAAAACCCAAGTGTAGATGAACTATGAGTATCATCATAATCTAAATAACAAGATATGGACATACCTTAGAAGGTGTATCCTTCTTGTCCTTCAGAGAAGCAAGATACTCAGGCGTTCCTTTTCCAAAGTGCCCATCCTTTTGGCGTGGAAACACTTTCTTTGCCTCCATCGACTTTAGTCTTCCTTTTCTGTTTAGCTATTTTCTTGGAAGGACCAGAATCGAGGTTTCTTTTTCTTATTGCCCTTCTTCTTATTGGACTTTCCAGCAGAAGAAGATGCAACCAAAGCTACCTCTTTTCCTTTATTGCCTGGCATATTATTTTGGGCAATAACCAGCATGTTGAATAAACCAGCTAAGGTGCATTCCTGTTTAGTCATATGGAAATTTGTCACAAAATTCCCAAAAGACTCAGGAAGGGACTGAAGGATCAAATCCGTTTGTAGTTGGAAATCCATGTTGAAGTCAAGATGTTCCAACTGCTCAATCAGCCGAATCATCTTGTGGACATGATCCCCAACATTCTATCCCTCAGACATCCTCATACGGAATAGTTATCTAGATATCTCATACCTAGCATTCTGCTTTGTGCTCACCATACAGCTCTTGTAGGTCAAGAAGGATCTCACTCGCACTCTGCATGTTCTCATGTTGCTTCTGTAACTCATTACTCATGGAAGCAAGCATGTAACACTTAGCTCTCATATCATGCTCCTTCCACTTGTCCAAAGTTTCATGTTCCTCTTGTGTGGCCTCTGGAGGTAAGGGACCAGGAACATTTGAATCTAGAACATATCCTATATGTTCAAGGTTCAGGACAAGTTTCAAATTTCATAGCCAATCGCATGATTAGGTCCTGTCAACCTATTGTGATCAAGTATGCTTGCAAGGATATTGGATGGTGGTGGTTGTTTTGTGCTCATTTTTATCGAGAAAATTAGCTGCAGAAAATAACCAGATTAATTAGTAAATGTATCATGTAATTAACCAAAATGATTATGGTCTTTTAATCAAATTGGTCCTCCCACTAACTTAGCGAATCCTACACTTCCAGAGTAGAAAACGGAAATCCTAGTTGGATGGATTTCTAGTGGGTGATTGAATTCTTATAATTCTATTGATCATCCTCAGGTACATCCATTATTGGAATTACAATAAACTATAAGTGAGCAACTCCTTGCCCATCACATCTCATGTGAGGTTCAATCCTTTACCTAGCCCCTAATGCTAAAAATCTGGTACATCCATTATTGACTTATCTTGCATTAGTTAAGTTGATCCCATTGAGTCGATAATTATGCAAATAATTTTAATGTCCTCAGGTACATCCAATATTGGCCACCAAACCATTTACATATTTACAACATCTCATGCTTAACAATTATTCTTAAGAAAATCTCTTAAATTAATTGCATCTCATGCAACTATTTAAAATTTCTTAAAATAATTGCCCCAATGGAGGGCTTATGTTATAATTACTTTAATTATAGCATTTCCAACTTAATCATTTGTTTGGAAGATTTTATAGCCATCCTTATTACTATTAAGGTCTCACTTTGCACATTATCCATTTAGCATGCATATATCATATAATTGCATACATTCCCATACATCTCATGCATTCATGGATAAGCAGTAAATATGGTATGATCATGGACTTTCTAAGGGATTCAATTTTGAGCCACCAAGAATTGAATCAGGGCATTCCTAGGTGCATTTCATTCATTCATTTCACAAGAGTTGCTGAAGGAGTACATAATCAACACTTGATATTGAATTCCTCCTACTGGTCCCACCAATGCTCTTGACCTCCTTGAACTTCTTGCAAATTCAATATTACATAGTAATCCTTGGCATACCAAGGCGAATTTACAAGAACTTAAATAAATGAAATTACAACCCAAAAATATTACAAACTTAATAATACATGCCCAAAATAAATTAAAATAAATTAATTAATTTACAATCCCAAAGAAACATAAAAGAAATAAATCCAATCACATTGGTCTTTTATAGTCCATGATCATCCATCTTGCATATCACTATTTAACAATTAAATAAAACATACATACTTAAATTAAATTGAATATCTCATATTCAACTTAAAAATCCAGATTTGAATATGATTCAAATAAATTTAAAAATTCAGATTTGAATCTCATTCAAACAAATTTAAAAATTCAGATTTGAATCACATTCAAAAAACTTCAAAAATTCAGATTTGAATCACATTCAAATATTTTTTAAAAAATCAGATTTGAATCACATTCAAATATTTTTTAAAAAATCAGATCTGAATTTTATTGAATCAATTTTAAAAAATCAGATTTAAATATGATTCAAACAACTTTAAAAATTCAGATTTGAATCACATTCAAACAACTTTTAAAATTCAGATTTGAATCACATTCAAACAATTTTTAAAATTCTGATTTGAATCATAATTTAATTGTGTGATTAAAACTACCAATTAAACACTTTAATTAGTCAAAGAATAGGCCTTAGATCATACAACAATTGCAGAATTAAAAGCCAAACCTTGAACCACCCATGGAACCAATGTTGCCGCCACTAATGGTGGCTTCACCATGTGTGCCGCCACACCTCTTGATCCAACCAGCAATGAATCAATCATCTCATGATCAAATCACACAATTAAATCATATAATCAACAATCTAAATGGCAAATATAGTGGCTCTGATACCAATTGAAAGGAACGGAAGCGTGAAAAACACAAGATTATACCATTGAATTCAAAAATTTTCACCTAGGGTCACATGCACCATGCAAGATTTATTTTTATCTATTTGATTTCAATGATAAACAACATATTAAAACTCTTTTAATATGCTTTTGGATCTGTATTTGCCATTTAAGATTTTAAAATTAATCAGATTAATTTTAGAACCCTAGATTAAATCAAGAATGATTACACTAACCTCTTGATGCACTGCAGCGTGTCTGCGCCTTTGAGATTCGTCTTCAGGACACCAAATGTTGTCCCTCTAACTTGTCCACACCAAGAACACCTATGGCAGCCCTTGAATAGCCTCTAAAGCTTTTTCTATTAATTAGAAATTCAAGTTCTGCCTTTTAAGAGATTAGAGATGTAAATAGGACACTAGAAACAATTTCTAGTGTTCTTAATTCAAGAGATTGATGGCTAATCTCTTTGAATTGATGAGAGATGAAGAGAAATAGCTGGAGAGGCTCAAAGTGGCGTGAAAAATGAGAGGAGAGGCTGCTGGTTATTTTTTCTTTTCATAACCACACTTAAATAGCTAGGTTAACACATTAAACCCTAGCCACATGTCACCTTTTGATTAGCTCTAGGTTTAAGTGACCCAATCACATTGTGCCAAGAGTCAAACCTATATTTAATCTTGATTTTAATCATCTTACATGATTAAAAAAACCATTTGGCAAGCTTATGTGTAATCCCATGTGTCACCATCTCATGGTGCCACGTGTCACACTGTGAAATGACCAAAATGCCTATGTGTCTTAATTTTGAGTTCTTAACCCAAAACAATTATTTTCTTCTTCTAATTAATTTATATCAAATATAAATTAATTAATTAATCTCTATTAATTAATTTCTCATCAATTAAATTCATATTTAAACACTTTAAATATAAATTTAATTTATACTACGCATCCAATAATCTAGATTTGGTTTCAAGTCATGCTAGGGACTTTGCAATTTAATTGCAAACCAAATCTATTTAATTAATCAATTAAACTCTTTAATTAATTAATTAAATCATATTTAAATAGGTGATAACTTGTGTATGTGTGTGACTTACTAGGCTCATCACTAATTGGCAATGAGACATGATATCAACTCTTAATATCATCAGAACTCTTTCTTACTATAAATGATTTCTCTAAATCATTTTATGAACCTCATAGACCATGGTTAACACCTAGCATAGCATGCCATGGCCATCCAATTAGTACTAAGATTTATCTTAAATGAACCTATAATCATATGTTACCATGCACTAGAATCTCTCTGTTACAAAATCCCAACTCAAGCTGGAGTCATGGTTTATGTCAAACTCCATTTGCTATGAATATTATGTACTCTTTTAATTCCAGTTCTTGATTAAAAGATTTTTCTCATCAGAAACTCTTTTCTGAATAAATCTATCTGTCCTGGCCAGGAACTTGAAACATCAAGAACAATTAAATGAACATAGGATTTTATCTCTATTTACTCAGAGGAACAGATTCCATCTTGATCAACACCTATCTCCATATATAACTAGTAGGAGCCAACACATGCCCATATACCCATACATAGTACAAGTATGAAAGCAGTATCAAACTCAAACTACCTATATACAAGATAACTGTGCTATCTCAGGTCTAAAGATTATATGCACTGATATGATTTATGACAAAACATTGACAAGAGTAAACTCCATGTGCTTGTCATAAGTGTCACTGGTTCGGCCTACTTATCATTTATAAGTGCCTATCATGTTTGTTATATGGCATGAGACTCACCATTCCATCTTATTTATATCTCATATAAATAACTTGGGAACAAACATGAATACAATCTTTCTGGATAAGTCATGTCCTTATTATGAAGTATCCTCGATTGTGAACCTATTTATGATACTTTGTGCTAGAAATATTGTCACTCATATTCTTAACAACTTAAGAATAATATTTTTAACAAAATATCAATGGACCTTTTCTATTACACATAAATATATTATGTAAACGGAAAAGTGGAAATGCCTTTTATTAATAAAATTATGTACAAGATACATACTAAATGATATGCTCTAGGGCATATTACTAACAACCATGTCCATAAATCAAGAATAAATCCATAGTTCTTCTCAAGTACTTAAGGATATTCTTAACAGCTATCTAGTATTCCAAACCTAGATTGGATTGAAACCTACTGGTCAAACTAATAACATATTTGATATCCAGCCTAATACACAATATTGCATACATTAAACTTCCAATAGCCAAAGCATATGGAATCTTGGTCATTTTATCTCTTTCTTCAAGTGTCTTTGGAGACATCTTTAGAAAGGTGGATACCATGTCTCACTGGTAACAATCCTCTCTTAGAATCAAGCATGTTAAACCTCTTTAACACTTTTTCCAAGTACAGACTTTGGGATAAACCAATTATTCTTTTCGCTCTATCTCTATAGATGTGAATCCCAAGAATATAGGTTGCCTCCCCTAAGTCTTTCATGGAGATGGTATTTGACAACCATACCTTTACATCTGTCAACATACCTATGTCATTACTCATCAACAAAATGTCATCCATATATAAGACAAGGAATGTGATAGCACTATCACTAACCTTCTTATATACACATGGCTCATCCTCATTTTTGATAAAACCAAATGACTTAATAGCTTCATCAAAACGGATGTTCCAACTCCTCGAAGCTTGTTTCAACCCATAAATGGATCGCTTTAGCTTGCACACATTGGAACTATCTTAGGATTCAAAACCCTTAAGTTGTTCCATGAGAACATTTTCTTCAATCTATCCATTGAGAAAAGCTATTTTGACATCCATCTGCCAAATCTCATAATCATAGTATGTAGCTATTGCTAATAGAATCCTAATTGATTTAAGCATGGCAACAGGTGAGAAAGTCTCCTCATAGTCGATTTCTCGCCTTTGGCGAAACCCTTTCGCTACTAGCCTTGCTTTATAGGTCTCTACCTTTCCATCAGAACCAATTTTCTTCTTGAAAAGCCATTTATTCCCTATAGGTACAATACCTTCAGGTGGGTCAATAAAATCCCAAACTTAATTCTTACACATGGAATCAATTTTAGATTTCATAGCAACAATCCATTTTGAAGAGTTTATATCTAATATAGCTTCTTCATAGGTAAGTGGATCATCTCCATGATCTACTTCTTCATGGGTAAACAACTTTTGTTCATCATCATGAAGAAAACCATATCTCACTGGTAGGTGAGATATCCTAGTTGATCTGCGAGACATAGCTGTAGATGCTTCATTAATAGGTGTAGGTTGACTAGATGGATCTATATCCATCTGATCTGTTGGTTAGTCAGAAATCTCCAATTCTAACTCTATTTACCTTCCTTTGCCTCCTTCTTGAATAAACTGTTGTTCAAGAAATGTGGCATCTCTACTTACCACAACCTTTTGTGATGTAGGCAAATAAAAATAATATCCAAAACTCTATTTTAGATATTCAACAAATCGACCCTTTTCTGATCTGGTTTCCAATTTATCAGTGTTCAACTTTTTGATATAAGCTGGACAACCTTAAATCTTAACATGCTTAAGACTTGGTTTTCTTCCATGCCATATCTCATAAGGTGTGGAAGATAATAATTTTGATGGAATCCTATTCAGAATATGCAAAGTTGATTTTAATGCAAATCCCCAAAAGAAGATTGGCATATTAGTATAGCTTATCATACTACATACCATATCTAATAGGGTACGATTTCTCCTTTTAGATACACCATTCAGCTGTGGTGTTCCTGGAGGAGTCAGCTGGGAAACAATGCCATGCTCTTTCAAGTATTCATCAAATTCAGTACTCAAGTATTCACCTCCACGATATGATCAAAGTGCTTTAGTACTTTTTTCTGTTTGATTTTCTACTTCAGATTTAAATTCTTTGAACTTTTCAAATGATTCATATTTGTACCTTGATTTATCATCAGTAAAGGAAATAAAATAATAAAAACAGCCTCTAGCCATTTCTCTAAATGGGCCACATACATCACTATGTATTAGCTCCAAAATATTTTCAGCTCTTAGCCCTTGTCCAACAAAGTGTGATCTAGTCATTTTGCCCTGAAGGCAGGATTCACAAGTTGGAGTAAGAACCCAATGAGGATAAAATCTCCATTTTCTCCAGCTTTGCAATCCTATCTTCTGCAACATGACCTAATCTTAAGTGCCAAATATATTTTGAACTTGAGTTAATTTTTATCATGGGATTGCATTCTTTTAAATTGCTTGCATTCATTTGTATTTAACATTACTATCTAAATAATAAAGTCCATCATGCATATAACCAGAACCAACATATTTATTTCCAAAATAAATATTGCAAACATCATTTATGAACTGAAATTCATAACCATCTCTAGTCAAACTAGATATAGAAATGATGTTCTTAAAAGCATCAGGCACATGCAAAACCTTATTTAAATATAAAACATGTCCATACATATATAAAGATTTAAATCCTATGGCTAAAGCTTCAACAGTTGAGCCATTGCCAACCTGGAGTCTAATATCTCGTTGCTGCAAGCTGCTACTACTTGCTATACTCTAGGCAGTTCCTTTTTCAGTGCCTATCCTTTTGGCAGTGGAACCACTTTCCCTTGCTTTTGTCAGCTTTGGTATTTATTTTCTATTTGGCTATCTTCTTGGAAGATCCTGGAACTTGAGGTTCTTTTTCTAATTGCCCTTCTTCTTGATGGACTTTCCAGCAGAAGATGATGCAATCAAAGCGACCTCTTTTCCTTTATTACTCGGCATATTCTTTTGGGCAATAACCAGCATGTTAAGTAGACTAACCAAGGTTTATTCCTACTTAGCCAAATGGAAATTTGCCACAAAATTCCCAAATGACTCAGGAAGGGACTGAAGGATCAAATCCATCTACAGTTGGAAATCCATGTTAAAGTCAAGATGTTTCAGCTGCTCAATAAGCTGGATCATCTTGTGTACATGATCCCCAACATTTTGTCCCTCAAACATCTTCATTCGAAATAGCTGTATAGATATCTCATACCTGGCATTCCTGCTATACTTACCATACAACTCTTGTAGGTGTAGGAGGATCTCACTTGCACTCTGCATGTTCTCTCGCTGCTTCTGTAACTCATTACTGTCACACCCTACTCCTCGTAAGATGTAACATGTTCCCATAGTACACCTAATGAATTACTGTACTTCACCTACTGGTAACCCATTAAATATACTACAAGGGATTTTAAAACAATTTTCGTTCATTTTGGAATTGGTGGGCAAATTTTTTTTTTCAAATTTTAAAAACCTTAATTTAGAGTCCAAACATAAATCAAATTTTTGGATATTTAAAATCTCTGCAATTTCTACAAAAATTTCGGCAGAGTGCTGTCTGTATTTTGAGAAAACAGTTCTTCAAAACCTAAAAATAGAAACACTCCCAGTATATTTCTCAATCACAACTACATTTTCAACCACCAAACTTCAAATCAACAGCAATAGCAACACTTCAATTCAAAATCCAAATTTCAAATCAAGAATTAATATCTCAAAACATTTCATGACTCATGCACATTGCATTTTAAATCATTAATTTACAATCATAAGTTAATTTACAGATGCAAAATCTCAAAAATAATATTATTACAATTTTATCTGTACAATTGCTCAAATTACAGAGATACATATGCATATATATGCATACTATCATATTTACATCAAACAAATCATAATTTTCAAAGCTTAATATAGCACAACTTGATCAAACAATTTAATAAACATGGTGTTGTCAAACAATAACACAGCTTAGGCCATGACACAAAATTTCCGAACATGTCGTGTGTACATCACGACAAGGCAGACTCACCCCACTAATCAAAATCAATGAGGGAGATGGCTAGCTAGCTAACGAGTACTCATCCAAACTCACCCCTCAGACTGGAAAGCCAGAGAAGGAGGAAAGTGATCAAATATCAAACTCACCCCACAAGTGGAGGAGGAACATATTAGTATTGCCATGCCAAGTGTGAATTAAAAACAATTTAAATCAAGTTATTCAAATATTTTATACAATTCACAATTCATATTTCACTCTAAACTTTTCATTTACAAAGTAGGCAACACACTATTTTTCAAATAAGATTTTGAAAGCCATAACTAAATTCAAAATCATATTTTTCAAATATTTCATACAAATCAATAATTAATTTTCCTTCCAAATTTCCATTGTAGAATAGGCAACACAACATTCTTGAAATTCATAATGAACAAATACATTCAAAATGTATAACAAATCAATTTCCATTATGAAAACTATAATTTAAAAATTTTTGTGCACAAACCTGACGTGAGTCGCCTCTAGGCCTTGACTCAGTCCCTTATACCTTCCAAGTCTTTTTCAGCTGAAACACAATATTTATAGTGTTTCAGTATCTTATTTCACATTAAATCCAATAATTAATTCATAAATACTTAATTCAAGCCCAAATATGCTTAAACTAAAATTCTTGGAAATTTTCATTTTTGAGTTACTATTCATGGTACTATTCAGTCAATTTGCTAACTTTTTAAGGCTTAATAGGTATGGGAACTCCAACTTCACCCACATACCACATTTTGGTCACTAAATTTGTTGGTTTTGGATGTTTATTCAAATTCTAAGTCTATTAGGCAAAATTGCAAATTTTCAGTTTTGGTATCTTAAGTTGCACTATTCCATTGGTCATTTTACTGTTAGAATTTGGAAAAACTTCCTTCATAGAAAATGTTCCCTATTGTCTTAAATAAATTATCCTTTTTGAATCACTCCAATTGGAGTTTTGTAGCTCAAGTTATAGCCATTTGAACCATGGCTGCCGGATTGGACTTAACCCAGATTTTCTGACCAAATTTTGGTTCTGGCAGTTTTAGGTCACCAACTTTGGGTGGCCAAATGACTTGGTTAATGGTATAATTTGGGTTTGTATTCTTCATGAAAGTTTTAGATCTATATCTCATATGTCCACTGGTAAAATTTCAGGTCATTTAGACCTGCCTAGCTCAAGTTGTTCATTTGGTTAGTTTGTACAAGGCAGACTGAGATTTTCCAAGTTTGGTCAATTTGTTCACTAGGTTTTGGTCACTTTTTGGGCATGCTTCCTAAATGAAAATTGTGTCATTTAGTGTCTATTTTCATTCTCAATTGGTCTTACACCAATTGGACTTGTAAATTTTTAGTATTAGTCCCTCAAAGGGACCTGGCAGCATGACCACACTGAATCCGAATTTGGTTTCAACTCCAACACTTTCAACACACTTCATTTGGTCACCATTGACCATTTCTTACTTCAAATTAGGTCAAAGACAACATTTACCAATTTTTCACATTTTTTCCAGTAATTATATTTAACCACATCCAAGTATCTCAACATCATCTCTACATTCATATAAGCTTGCCTACACTTATAATCTAATCAAATTCATGCACTACCATAGCAAACCCTAGCTGATCAAAATCCATGTTTAGTCCTCCAACAATTAATTTCATTTTATTTTAAGTTTATTTCTAAGTTAATTAAGCTATAAACACAACTAATTCAACTAGAAAATCAAATTTAGTTTACTAACCTTAGTGCAGAATTTTCTTTCCCTTCAAACCTCTTCCTTTCTTCTTTCTTTATTCTTCAATCACCTCTTCTAGTTGCCAAAACAAGCTTTAACCATGGTAGAGTAATTTTCTATAGTGAGATTTTTAGTTTTTCAAGCTCAAAGATGAGCTTTTATGGAGGTTTTAAGGGTGAGAGAACTTTGGGAGAAAGAGAGAAAGAGACCTACGGGAAAGAAGAAGATGGATCTTTTTATTTTATTTATTTATTTTTTTCATTTTTTGTGTATTTATGCAAAATTTGACTTAGTGAAATTGGTTAATTAAATTAAAATTAATTTTGATGTCATATCTTATATCATTTGGTGATGTCATTATTTAATTTTCTTTTTTTTTCTTTTTCTTTTATTTGTTTTTTAAATATTTAGTAAGACAAAATTATCCTAAAATTTAAATTTTTAATTATTAAGTTTATTGCATCATGCATGATGTCATGCATGATGTAATAAGCTTTTTCACCTTTTCCAAATTTTTCTTTTTCTTTTTCATATATTTTTCTATTAGTTCTTTAATTTAATTCTTGATCCCAAAATTTTCTTTTCTCCGATTTTATTGGACAGTTAGGTCAGGAGTCAGCTCTCGGGGTCAATTGACCAAATTGCCCCTCGCCAGTTCAACTCGATTTGCAAATAATTCAATATTTCTTCCGGATCCCTAACCTAATTATTTGACTGGCTTAACAATTCTTTTTCGTGATTTTCTCTTTTCCACTGTGTTCGTAATGGTCCTAAGGACTGCAGCGTCACATTTTACGGTTCGAAATTTGAGTTTAACTCGACTTTGTAGTCATTCCTGAGAAGGTCACCCATCGCTGTGACTCTCAGCTCGTTTAACTTCTTATGTTCTGTTTTTCTTATTTATACTTAACTAATTGACAATTACTAATTATTTGTGTTTATGGCTTATCTAGTTGTCTTAAGTATGGTTCCAATCCCCTTAATTGTCCGGACCGACTCCGGTCACCGGAACAGTGAAATATACCAGGCTATGCAAATAGGGGTGTTACAATTACTCATAAAAGTAAGCATGTAACACTTGGCTCTCATATCAAGCTCCTTCCACTTGTCCAAAGTGTCATGTTCCTCTTGAGTGGCCTCAGGAGGTAAGGGACAAGGAACATTTGAGTCTAGAACATATTCTATATGTTCAAGATTTAAGACAAGTTTTAAATTTCTAAGCCAATCAGAAAGATTAAGCCCTGTCAACCTATTGTGATCAAGTATGCTCACAAGGATATTGGATGGTGGTGGTTGCAGTGTGCTCATTATTATCAGAAAATTAACTGCAGGAAATAACCAGATTAATTAGTAAATGTATCATGTATTTAACCAAAATGATTATGGTCTTTTAATCAAATTGGTCCTCCACTAACTTAGCGAATCCTACACTTCCAAAGTAGGTAACGAAAATCCTAGTTGGATGGATTTCTAGTGGGTGATTGAATTCTTATAGTCTTATTGATCATCCTCAAGCACATCCATTATTGGAATTACAATAAACTGTAAGTGAGCAACTCTTTTCCCATCACATTTCATGTGAGGTTCAATCATTTACCTAGCCCCTAATGCTCAAAATCTCAGTCACATCCATTATTGACTTATCTTGCGTTAGTTAAGTTGATCCCATTGAGCTAGTAAACATGCAAATAATTTTAATGTCCTCAGGCATATCCATTATTGGCCACCAAACCATTTACATATTTACAACATCTCATGATTAACAATTATTCTTAAGAAAATCTCTTAAATTAATTGCATCATATGCAAGTATTTAAAAATTCTTAAAATAATTACCTTAATGGAGGATCCATGATATAATTATTTTTAATTATACCATTTCTAACTTAATCATTTGTTTAGAAGATTTTGTAGTCGGCTTAATTACTATTATGGTCTCACTTTGCACATTATCCAATTAGCATGCATATATCATATACTTGCATACATTCCCATACATCTCATGCATTCATGGATAAACATATAAATATTGTATGATCATGGACTTTCTAAGGGATTCAATTCTGAGCCACCAAGAATTGAATCAAGACATTCCTAGGTGCATTTCATTCATTCATTTTACAAGAGTTGCTGAAGGAGTACATAATCAACACTTGATCTTGAATTCCTCCCACTGGTGCCACCAATGCTCTTGACCTCCTTGATCTTCTTGTAATCCAATTACATAGTAATCCTTGGCATACCAAGGCGAATTTACAAGAACCAAATAAATGAAATTAGAACCCAAAAATATTATAACCTTTATAATACATGCCACTAAAATAAATTAATTAATTTAGAACCCAAAGAAACAAAAAAGAAATAAATCCAATCACATTGGTCTTTTATTGTCCATGTCATCCATCATGCATATCACTATTTAACAATTAAATAAAACATATATACTAAAATTAAATTGAATATCTCATATTCAACTTAAAAATCCAGATTTTAATCTCATTCAAATAAATTTAAAAATTCAGATTTGAATCACATTCAAACAAATTTAATTGTGTGATTATAATTCTAATTAAACAATTTAATTAGACATAGGCATAATTATGGGCATCAAAGCATACAATAATTGCACAATTGAAGTCCATACCATGCGCACCATTGAGGTGCTTCAATCCGCCACCTATGGTGTGTCACACCCTACCCCTCCGTAAGGCATAACATGATCCTGTAGTATACCTAATGAATTAACAACTTTGTTTCCTGATAACCCATTAAATACACTACAAGGGATTTTAAAACTTTTCTTACTTCTTTTTACAGTGGTGAGCACTATTTACAGGTGTTAAAAAATTTTTTGAACTGAAGTGAAACAGCTAACACATTTGAATAATTAACAATTTCTGCAAAAATTTTGGCAGAGTGCCCTCTGTAATTTGAATAAAACAGTTCTTTAAAACCCTGTAAAAAGCGCTTCAAATATATTTCTCAATCTCAAACTCTAACATCCAAATCAACACAATAAGTTTCTCAACATTTGTCTACTCAATCCATAATAATTTTCTAGTGTTTTCAAAAGCTGAGATAAAAGAAATATATCACAATATTTACAAACCAAAATAATTTATAAATTTAGTTTACAACTTTAATGTATAATTTTAATTTACAACTGTTCAAAACCAAGAACACTATATACATATAATGAGCATACATTACAATACAAAATGCAAAAAATGGTATACTCAATATATCTGATGAACTCTCAATATAGCATTAGCAGCCTAGTGCGCTACCTCACGATCATTTCACTCACATAAAGAATGAAAAGCTATCGCTGAGTAAAATTTACTTAGTGGTGCACAATAACAATTTGAAATGCGATATATAAATCTTTTATTGACAATTCACAAATCAAATAATTCACAATTCCATTTCACAATTTACAAAGTTCATGTAACACCATTTGATCAAATAACTGAATAATACAGTTTTGCTAATCAATAATACCATTTGATCAAATAACTGAATAATACAGTTTTACCAATCAATAACACCATTTGATCAAATAACTGAATAATATAGTTTTGCTAATCAATAACACAATTTGATCAAATAACTGAATAATATAGTTTTGCCAACCAATAACACAATTTAGGCCATGACACAAATTTTCCTCACATGCCGTGTTGTACACCACGATAAGACACACTCACCCCAATAATCGAAATCAATGAGGGAGGAAGCTAGCTAAATAATGAGTACTCATCTACACTCACCTCAGACTGACAAGTCAAAGAGGGAGGAATATAATCACACTCACCCCATAAATGGAGGAGGAACATAGTAATATTGTCATACCAAGTGAATCAAAACAATTCCAAATCACAATATTTCATACAAACCAAAAATCATATTTTATCTCAAAATTTCCATTTGCAAAGTAGGCAACACAATAATTTCCAAATAAAATTCCAAAGTCAAAACAATAAAAAATTATTCATAACTCAATTCTCCAAATAAATTTTCTAGTAAAAGCAGTGAATATAAAAAGTATTGTGCACAGACACAATTTAAAACTATAATGTTCAAATAAATTTTTAAGTAGAAAATAAGAAATCAAAATTATTGTGCACAAACATAATTTAAAACAATAACATACAAATAATTCTAGTTTATTTCAATTGAAAAATTCAAAAGAAATAACTATTGTGCACAAACCTCTGATATATGCCTCTTTGCCCTGACCAGTGTTCCTTATGCTTCTCAATATCCTTTTCAACTGAGACACACAATTTAAAGTGTTTCAGTACTCAATGAATTTATTTCTAACAATAAAATCCAATATTTAAATTTTCTTGGTACTATTTCCTTCAATACATTTCATTAGTCAACCTATAATATTGACCCTTGATACACTCTAAGTGAGTCAATTCTAATGTTACCAATAGGTCACATTTAATAGCCTTTTAGTGTTGGTACATGTTACCAAATTCATTTTCAAGTATATTGCATTTTATTACAATTTGTCGGATTTTTGTACACTAATTTGACCTAACTGGATGACCTAGTTTCCTCGATTTTCGAGTTTCGGTCAAAGCTACAAACTTGTAGATCTATGTCTTACTGCACGTGGGGCAAAATTTCAGGTCATTCTGAGTTGTGTAGACCAAGTTATGGTCAATCTACCAATGCTAGACAGAATGTACCAAAATGGTAGCTTTATGTCATTTTTAGGTCACTTTTGGTTCGGCCAGTTTTTGGACCTGAACTTGTGCAAGCTATTTGGCTTGGTTTTGGCCATTTCTAGGCTTTGGTGTCTTCATAAGAATTGTAGATATATGTCTCAACTATTCATAGTAAAGATTTCAGGTCAATTGGACCTGTTTTGAGTGAGTTATGGCCAAAACACTAACTACTGCCCAAATGGTCAATTTTCAAGTTTTCAAAGCACTAATCCAGATTTGGTCATTTTTCAAGTCACCTTTTAAGCAGAATTTTGGTAGGCATCCTTCATGAAAGTTGGCACATTTTGTGCCTAGTTTCACCTCCAATTGGTCTCATAACAATTGGAGCCACACACTTAAGGTTCTAAGTCAAAACATACACTGCCCTATTACACATTGTTCATCACTCATCAATTACACATCCTATGCTTACCAAGTTAACTCTTCCATGTCATTTATGTTTTGTACCTTACCATTAAAACATTTCACAAAACATTTTTGGTCATTTTGGCAGATTATAACCATTCTTAATATGCACACTATAACCCAGAATTTTCCAAGTCCAATTACAACAATTAAACACATGAATGCACCTCATTTACATGTCCAAATTCAAACCTTAATACACGCATACATGCTGCCATCCATAACAACATAATTCAACAATATAATTCCATAAACCAAACCATGAAACAACACATTTTGATCTTTTTCATAAGGCTGCCACAAGTTTACACATACCCATCAATTTCCACTTTCACTTTTCAAGCTTACAATTCAAACCTTACACATGGGATTCAACTTCAATACAATTAAACATTTCAATCATCATTCAAACCACTATTTACATGCAAGAATAAACTATTCTTATTGAAGTTCCATGGCTGCCAAAATGTACCTCTCCATTAACTCATCAAACTTCAAAAATCCTTCCACAAATTAACTACCCACAACACCCATTCAAAGTTTAATGAAACAAGAATTAAAAACACATACTTACCACTTTTGAAATTCTCAAAACCTCACCAAAACTTAATTTTCTTGCTACCTATCTACTGCCCAAGTTTTGTAGAATAACATTAGTAAAGGAAAATGCAAGGATCATGGCTTGAAGATGGGAGAGTGAAGCTTGCATGGTTAGCCATCCATGGAGGTTTTGGAGTTTTTTCTTCAATTCGGCAAGGTGAGTGAGGTTGAAGAAGATAAGTGATCTGCTGTCCACAATATGTTTAATGGCCCACTTTAGTGGAGTTAGTGGAGCATTAATAGAATTAAAAGCATTTTTTATGTTCTTCCATAATTTGCACATTTTCCTCCTATCTTTTGCTATTTAGATTTTGTACCACTATTTTAATTTTTCTTTGATCTTTCTAATGATATTTATACTTCAATAGACATTTATTTAAGTCCTAAAAATATTTTCTAGGGTTTACTGTGGTCTAGGGCTAGTCAACGGTCCACGCTGCAACTTCCCAGTGCGGTCACCTATCGCTATAGTTCTCGGCTCGTTTAACTTGGTTACATTTCATTGCTATTATTTTTCCTTTGTTTTTCTTGTCTTTTCTTTTCTTCTATTTCATTATTCTTTGTCTCCTCACTAATATTTAAATATAGTTCTAGGCATTCTAGCTATCCGAATAGACACTGGTCACCGGAGCAGTAGAACGCACTACGGAACATAGGGGTGTTACATGGTGAATCCACCATGTGTGCCGCCACACATGGACATCCAACTAGCAATGATCAATTAAATTTTTGATCAAATCACACAATTAAATTTTATATTAAACAATCTAAATGGCAAATATAGTGGCTCTGATACCAATTGAAGGAGCGGAAGCATGAAAATTATCAGATTAAAACATTGGATTCAGAAATTTTCTTCTAGGGTCTCATGCATCATGCAAGATTCATTATGTACCTAATTGATTTCAATGTTCAATTGCACTTTAAAACACTTTTAATATGTATTTGGATCTACATTTGCCATTTAAGATTTTACAATTAATAAATTAATTTATTAGAACCCTAGATTAATTCAAGAACAAGTGCACTAACCTTTTAATGCACTATAGATGTGTTTGGTACCTTTGTGAAGCACCTAAGACCCCAGATGTTATCCCTCTAGCTTGTCCACACCAAGATCACCAATGGCAGCCCCTTGAACAGCTTCTAAAGCCTTGCCAACCAATTAGAAATTAGGGATTTGCCTTTAAAGAGGTTGTAGATGTATATAGGACACTAGAAACAATTTCTAGCAATTTTAATTCAAGAGAATATGGGCAATTCTCTTTGAATTGATGAGAGATGAAGAAGAAGAGAGGATGAAAGCTTCAAGGGTGGCAGCACCTCTTTGATAAAAATCAGAATGATATATTATTTTTTCATAACATCACATTATATAATTAGGTCATCACTTAAAACTCTTGCCATATGTCATTTTCTGATTGCACTTTAATTTTAATTGACCCAATCACATTATGCCAAATGTCAAAGCTAGATTTAATCTTGACTTTGATCATCTTACATGATTGGAAGACAAATGGCAAGCTTATATGGTGCCATGTGTCACCATCTCATAGTGCCACATGTCACCCTGTGAAATGACCAAATTACCCTTGTGTTGTAATTTTGAGTTCTTAACCCAAAATAATTATTTCTCTTCTTTTAATCAATTTATATCAAATATAAATTAATTAATTAATCTCTATTAATTAATTTCTTATAATTAAATTCATATTTAAACACTTTAAATATAAATTTAACTTATACTATACATCTAGTAACCTAGATTTGGTTTCAAGCCATGCTAGGGACTTTGCAATCTAATTGTAAAACAAACATATTTAATTAATCAATTAAACTCTTTAACTAATTAATTAAATCACATTTAACTTGGTGATTATCTTGTATATGTGTGTGACTCACTAGGCTCATCACTAATTGGCAATGAGATATGATATCAACTCTTAATATCATCAGAACTTTTTCTTACCATAAATGATTTCTCTAAATTATTTAGGCACCTCATAAACCATGGTGAACACCTTACATAGCATGCCATGGTCACCCAATCAGTAATAAGGAATACCTTAAATGAACCTTTAATCATATGTTACCATGCACTAGAATCTCTCTGTTATAAAATCCCAATTCGAGCTAGAGTCATGGTTTATGTCAAACCGCATTTGCTATGAATATTATGTTCTCTTTTTATTTCAGTTCTTGATTAAAAAGATTTTCTCATCAGAAACTCTTTTCTGATTAAATCTGTCTGTCCCAGCCAGGAACTTGAAACATCAAGAACAATTAAATGAACATAGGATTTTATCCCTATTTACTTAGGGTAACAGATTCCATCTTGATCAACACCTATCTCTATATATAACTGGTAGGAGCCAACACATGCCCATATACCCATACACAGTAGAAATATGAAAGCAGTATCAAACTCAAACCACCTATATGCAAGATAACTGTGCTATCTCAGGTCTAAAGATTATATGCACTGATATGATTTATGATAATGCATTGACAAGAGTAGACTTCCACGTGATTGTCATAAGTGTCACTGGTTCGACCTACTTATCATGCATAAATACCTATCATATTTGTTATATGGCATGAGACTCACCATTCCATCTTATTTACATCTCATATAAAAAAATTGGGAACAAACATCATTATAATCTTTCTGGATAAGTCATGTCCTTATTGTGAAGTATCCTCGATTGTGAACCAATTTATGATACTTTGTGCTAAAAATACTGTCACTCATATTCTTAACAACTTAAGAATAGAATTTCTAACAAAATATCAATTGACCTTTTTTATTACACATAAATATATTATGTAAATGGAAAAGTGAAATTGCCTTTTTTTTAAATAAAACATGTACAAGATATAAACTAAATGATATGCTCTAGGGCATACTACTAACACATATACATCATGTCATTCACAAATTTTCATATAATTTCAAGAAAAATATTGTAACTCATTCATATGGAAATTTATATACAAAAGCTTACATCCAAAATATAATTACAATTTATTTACAAAGTTCAAAATTAATTATACTGTATCTACTTATGTACAATAAACAAAATGCAAAATCTAATAACATGGGCCCTACTAAAATAAATACTGCTAAGATGACTAGTAGACACTATCAGATTTGATCAAATCTTTGTCAGGGCACTACTGCTGCGGTTGTTACTGTGGCTGTGTCTGGTCTCCAGTACCTACGCGATGGAAAACTAACGCGCTAAGCACATCACTTAGTAGTGCATAGCTTTAAAAGGAAAATATCTGAATAATTAAAAATAATAATTCTAGGCAAATTTCATAAATTCTAAGTCTTTATAAATTTATTTGACTTTGGGATCAATTTATTTATCAGGATTTTATCTGTACATTTATTTCATTTTCAGTCTCTTTACAATCATATCAGTGCCCAAGTAACCTATAACAGACTATAAAGGCCGGATACACGGAAGTATACTGGTTAGATAACCATATGTCTACCCTATATACAACTGTCATGTCTAGCATAAGGCCAGCGGGCAGGCTTCAAAGCCTATAATAAAATTAGGCTCAATGGATAACGAGTATGAATATAGCCTGTAAAACAATCATATCAAACATATTTTATCAATCAATGATTATTCATATAGGCAGTACTACTATTTGTAGTCCCTAATTGGTATACCAATCGATCCAAACTATATACATAAGCCTAGGTTTTCTTGGCAATTAAGCATTAACAATTACTTATTAGAAATTTCATGTCACTTTGTAGTGAGAAAGTGGGTCCCACACCTATTTCATGTAATTCAGTGTTTAGCAATATATTAGGGTTAAAACCCTATCATAAAATAGTTTGTCTTGTGAACCTTCCTTTAGGTTCAATTTTAATATCTTAATTTTACCTATCAATTTGATCACTTTAAGGCCATTGTTTGGCCATACTTCCTACATGGAAGTTGTTTCTCTATGTCTTGTCTTTGTTTTCCCTTTTTGAATCATATCATTTGGATTTCTAGAACTCAAGTTATGGTCAAATAAACATAACTGGTTCATTTCCTAATTCTGGATCCTTAGATAGGCAGATTTTGGAGTTATAATTTACCAATTTAATTGAACATGTTGCAGTCACTTTTAGGCTTAGTATTCTTCATAGAGTTTGTTGCCCTATGTCTTATGGTCACTTAGAAGTTTTGATTGCAATTTTTCAAGTTTTATAGAATTACTTATAGCCAAATCACTGGTCTAGACTTAAGTACCCTGTGTCAACAGGATCCCAGTTCAGGTCAGTGACTTTGACTCAACTTTTAGGATTCCTATATTCTTAATTTCAGGAAAATGTTTGAAACAAAGTTGAAGCCCTATTCCTCAAGTTTCCAAAACAATATGGCTCATCCCAATTGGAGTTTTCTAGTGGGAGATATGACTAAAAGACTGTTCTAGGGTCAAATGATCACTTAGGCAATTTCTAGAATTTGCATACTAACTTGATCTAGCCAATTGACCTAGTTCCCTTGATTTCTGGGTTTTGGTCAAAATACCAATATTGTAGATTGATGTCTTGTGGAAATTTTTCCATTGATTTCATTGCGTTTGGATTTTTGTAGACCATGTTATGGCTTATTTTCCAAAACTGGTCAAGTAAGCCTATGTCTAGCAATTTCTAGGCAATATGGTTCTGGACAGTTTTGTGACCTAACTTGAGCCAACAATTTGGTTTGTGTGACACCCCTTACCCATCTACAGTGTAGCTGAGCAAGTTATACCACTCAGTATGCTGGAGCACCAATTCATATTTTAATTACAATTTATCCCTTTTAATTCATTTATTTACAATTTTTGATAAATCTGAATTTTTCCAAAATTTTTTGTAATGATCGGGCTCCAACCACTAGAGGAATTGTCTGCTTTGGCCATAAGCCTCGCGGTTTTATCCCATAGGTGGAATGGAGAACTTCACAGGAAGTCACTCATCCTAGGATTTCTCTCAAGCGAGCACGCTTAACCCTGGAGTTCTTCCAACTCTCCAGGCCATTCCACCAAAAGGCGCCTCTAATGATTTGTTCCCCCATTTTATATATCATTACTTTTTGAATCCAAGACCATCTCCATGCTTTGCCGATGTGGGATTTGCCTAAGGGACCTTTCTCTCCCCTTTTCGGGACTCAGCGTCCTCGCTGAGGTTTGCCCCCACCATCGCCCAAGAGGACACGCGAGCGGCTCTAACACCAATTGTAATGATCGGGCTCCAACCACTAGAGGAATTGTCCGCTTTGGCCATAAGCCTCACGGTTTTGTCCCATAGGTGGAATGGAGAGCTTCCCAGGAGGTCACCCATCTTAGGATTTCTCTCAAGCGAGCACGCTTAACCCTGGAGTTCTTCCAACTCTCCAAGCCATTCCACCAAAAGGCGCCTCTAGTGATTTGTTCCCCCATTTTATATATCATTACTTTTTGAATCCAAGACCATCTCCGTGCTTTGCCGATGTGGGATTTGCCTAAGGGACCTTCAAAGCACGAAGATGGTCTTCGATTCAAAAAGTAATGATATATAAAATAGGTGAACAGATCACTAGAAGCGCCTTTTGGTGGAATGGCCTAGAGAGTTGGAAGAACTCCAGGGTTAAGCTTGCTCGCTTGAGAGAAATCCTAGGATGGGTGACCTCCTGGGAAGTTCTCCATTCCACCTATGAGACAAAACCGTGAGGCTTATGGCCAAAGCGGACAATTCCTCTAGTAGTTGGAGCCCGATCATTACATTTTTATAGAAAATCCGGCAGAATGCCGGCAGTAAATTGGAAAAACAGTTCTTTTGAACCTGTTTAAAAGACACTTCCAATATAATTTCCAAATCTAGCACTCCATTACATACATTTCAAATCAATCTCAAAATCTCAATACTATTTTCAGAACTTTTCTGTTCACTTCATCACTTGAAGCACATTTATACATATTTCTCAACATTTCATTTTTCCACACATTATACAGAAAATTTCAGTAACATGAAATTTCATATATTTACATCATCAAATAATTTCAAGAGTTTATAGTTACAATCCAAAACTAATACAAAATACGAAATATAAAATGCTACCCCAAAGTCCTAATGTCCTACCATGTGCACTGCAAATGTGAGGTGACTCTAGACTCCGGATGCAGCTCTGAAAGTTTACCCTGTCTTATGTCTGCTGGGCTCCCCAGCTAGGTCTCCAGTTCCTGCGCATGGCAAAGGCAACGCGCGAAGCAATTCTGCTTAGTGGTGACAATATAAAATAAAATAACTAAAATAAAGTAATATGCAGAATGTATGTTTATATTTTTGGCAGACTTAATTTCTGATATTTATTGCAGTATTATTCGATTAAAATTTGGTAAAATTTATTATCATTGCCCGAGTAACCCATATTAGTCGACTAGATTGGATAAACGAGTAAACTGGCACTGGGTACTAAGTACCTCAGACCATCACACCATCGATCACATTGTGTCTCCCGGTATGCAACAGAACAGCTAATAAGCTGTAATAATTATCGAGGATAAAACCCAAGTATATTATCTCAATCAACATAGCCAAAGGCTATTTTATCACAGAATAGCATGGAAGGCCATGAAACACAGAATGAAGTGAAGCCATATGCAGTACTGCTAACAGAACCCTATTGGCATGCCAACCTATCCAAACCAATCTTGCTAAGTGTACTAGGGCACACTTTTAAATTGTATAATTTTAGAAATTTAAGTTTAGGTGTTACTATTCATTTCATTAGTCAACTAAAATGTTGACTTTTGCATAGGTAATAGGTACATTGGTTCTAATACTCCCAACATACCATATTTTGCATTCTAAAATTGTTGGTATTGGTTACCAATACCATTCTAAGCTTAATGTTGATTGGATAGAATTTTCAGTTTTCAAGCTTTGTGTTTACTATTCTATTAGTCATTTTTGTAGTGGGAATTTGGCAAAATGATCAACATGAGAGTTGTTCCTTATTTTGTCTAGTTGTATTTCCTTTTTTGAATCACTCCATTTGGGGTTTTGTAGCTTAAGTTATTACTCAAAAACCACAACTGGCCGGATTATGATTTTTCCAGAATTTCTGGACTGACCAAATTTACAGTATTAGGAGCAGTGACTTCAAGTCACTTTTTGAATATGTTATGGTCATAATTTGGGTTAGGTTTCTTCATGAAAGTTATAGGTCTATATCTCAGCTTATTGCTGGTAATATTTCAGGTCAATTGGACCTTTCTACACTGAGTTATGGCCAAATGACTAAACACTGTTCATTTGGTCATTTTGCCCAGGTAGAATGCAGGTCACCCGGATTAGGGCAATCTTTTGGTCAACTTGGTTTGGTTTTTTAGGGATGGCTTCCTTCCAAAAGTTGTGCCATTATGTGTCTAGTTTCATGTCTAATTGGCCTTGCACAAATTAAACCTCTACAATTCTAGTTATTATTGCCCAAACCTACTGGACTCATGCCTAGTCCTGCAGGTAACCAAGGGCAGCCACACCAAACTCAAATCCCACTACACAATTCACTTCATTTTTGATGATTTTTCCCACTTCCAATCTCTTCCAAATCTTGTTCTTCTTCTAATCTCTTGTTTTCCCCTGCTTTTAATCTCTAAACCAAAGATTAATTTGATGTTCTCTACCAATTAGATGGAAAACCCATGGAGAAAAAGTGGGGAAAATCAAGGGTTGAGAGAGGTTATAAGTGGAAGAATGAACAGAGAAAAAAGAAAAGAGAGGGAGAGGAGGTGTGTGGGGGGGCAACTAAATGAGGGAGGGAGGAAGATGGCTTCCTTTTATACTTATCTCAATTTTTTATTTATTTAATTAATTTTAATTGAGTTGTCCAAAGCCCATTGTTCCTAAAATTTTAATTGGGTCAAAATGGACTTAAATTTCTAGATTTTTATTTCTTTTATTTTCCTTTCACTTTATACTTGAATTCCTTTCCTCAAAAATTTATTCATAATTCAATTTATTATTTTCATTTACTTAAATTGACATTTTGGTTAAAAATCAACTCTTAAAGTGAATTGACCAAAATACCCCTTATCGGGTCATAATCCCTCTTTTACAATATACCCAGTAAGTCCTTATATTTTTGGGTTACTTGAATTTTTATTGTATCTATCTCAATTACTATTCTATTTATTTTTGGTCCTCAATGTGTCTTTCAATAGTACTGGTCACGGACCAAAAATAGTACTATTCATAACTCAGAGGTTTGGGGTGTTACAATTTGGGCATGGTTTCTTCCTGAAAAATGGAGCATTTTAGGTCTAGTTTCATCTCCAATTGGCCTCATACCAATTGGAGCAACACAATTTCAATTATGGCTCAAAACATTCACTAGATTTTCAAAGTCTCAACCTGCATGGAAAAGTACACTTCCAAATTTCATTTCCTCCAACTCCCAAACTACAAATTGACATTCATGGCACTTCTAACATCATCAATTCATCTCAACACAATCAAATTCCAACAATTACACAAAGTCTCCAATTTGTCAATCACAACATACACATGCAATCACATTCTAACACATACAACTTCATCTACTTATCCATCAACATCACTAATCACCATTTACCTATATGAATTTATCAATCTCCCATAGTTTCAATGGCTTCCGAAATGACGGTTCCAAGTTTCTTACCATTTACTTTCAATTTCATGTTATACTTACTCATTTCAACCTCAATTCAAGATTTAACAAAGGAAGGAAGAGAAAACATGCACTAACCTTTAATGTCAGCTTCTCAACCTTGTAAAAACTTCAAGATTTCTTCTTTTCTTGGCTCCCTATTGACTTCCCAAGGTGTGCCGACTAATTTTAGTGAAGGAACTTGTGAGGTTTATGGTGAAAATGGGAGAGATTTGAAGCTTGGAAGTGAGAATCCATGGAGGAGAATGGGAGCATTGGTTTCGGCCATGGAAGAGTGTTAAAGAAGAAGATGAAGTTTGAGTGGATAATCTTGTCACCTTATGGCTATTTATATCCCACTAAGTTTTGTTTATTAATTTCAATACCTAAAGTTTTAATATTCCTAATATTTCCCCCTTATGTTTCCTTTAATTACATTACATATAGTTTCATATTTTCATGGGATTTTCAAAATTTAAATATCACTCATTTTAATGGAAATTTAGGTCAAAAGTCGACTCTAGGTGCTAAATGACCAAAATGCCCCTCTTCGGGTTATAGTCAAACTTTTTCAGTAATACCGACTAAATTCCTGACCCGACGGTTCTTTTAATTTTATACTGTCCATTTCATTTTTATTTTCATCTGTACCTATTAACTAAATTTTCTTTGACATTTTTAATGTCATTTATACCTCAGTAAGCCTTTAATTAAGTTTCGAAAATTATTTCCTAGGTTCCTCACAAGTTTGGGGTCATCAACTGTCTATGCAGTGACTTTCTGGTACAGTCACCCATCGCCGTGCTTTCGGTTCCTTTAATCTAGTTAAATTTTATTTCTTTTATTTTCCCTTAATTTCTTTTTTGTCTTTATTTCATCAATTTATGTCTCCTCACCCTACTTTAAGTGTAGTTCCAGGCATTCTAGCTGTCCGAACAGACGTGAGTCGTCGAAACAGTAGAACGTACGGACTACCTACGGTGAGGGTGTTACATACTCTGTCTCTTTCTCCTATGCCTTCCTCCCTTTCTATTTATGTCTCTCTTTGTCTTTCTCTCTTTCTCTCTCTCTCTCTCTCTCTCTCCCCCATGCCTCCTTCTCTTTCCTAATTTTTCCACGTACTTCCAAAATTTTCTCTCTTTTAGCATTTAGGGCTTAAAGTTTTCTTTTTTAAGAGATTCAGTACGTGTACTTTCAAGCTTTTGCACTTAGATGACAAAATGAAAAAAGGCATAAAAATTACTGAATTGGCGCTGATTTGGAGCTAATATTAATGTCAACATGCTAGGTTCTTTGATAGTACTGGCCATCTATATGACCTTCCCTATAAACTCTAGGAAAGAGAATTATTCTTTCATTTTATTAGGGATTCTAACAAAGTAAAGGCCTTTATTTATTTACTCAGGGGTAAGAAAATGACTCAAGCAGAAGGAGTTTTAAATAATCGAATGCTCTTTACGGTTAGGCACAATAGAGGAGACATAAGAAAGAACAAGATAAGTGTGCCTTAATAAGAATGCTAAGGAAAGAAGACACAAGGGAAACTACAGTAGGAAGTGTTAGTAGTATGCCCTAGAGTATATCATTTAGCATGTATCTTGTATATGTTTTTATTAATAAAATGCATTTCCACTTTTCTGTTTACATAAGATATTTATGTGTAATAGAAAAGGTCCATTGATATTTTGTTAGAAATTCTATTCTTAAGTTGTTAAGAATATGAGTGACAGTATTTCTAGTACAAAGTATCATAAATAGGTTCACAATCGGGGATACTTCATAATAAGGACATGACTTATCCAGAAAGATTGTATTCATGTTTGTTCCCAAGTTATTTATATGAGATATAAATAAGATGGAATGGTGAGTCTCATGCCATATAACAAACATGATAGGCACTTATAAATGATAAGTAGGCCAAACCAGTGACACTTATGACAAGCACACGAAGTTTACTCTTGTCAATGCATTATCATAAATCATATCAGTGCATATAATCTTTAGACCTGAGATAGCATAGTTATCTTGTATATAGGTAGTTTGAGTTCGATACTGCTTTTTATATTTGTACTATGTATGGGTATATGGGCATGTGTTGGCTCCTACTAGTTATATATGGAGGTAGGTGTTAATCAAGATGGAATTTGTTCCTCTAAGTAAATAGAGATAAAATCCTATGTTTATTTAATTGTTCTTGATGTTTCAAGTTCCTAGCCAGGACAGATAGATTTATTCAGAAAAGAGTTTCTGATGAGAAAATCTTTTAATCAAGAATTGGAATTAAAAGAGAACATAATATTCATAGCAAATGGAGTTTGACATAAACCATGACTCTAGCTTGAGTTGGAATTTTGTAACAGAGAGATTCTAGTGCATGGTAACATATGATTTTAAGTTCATTTAAGGTAAACCTTATTGCTAATTGGGTGACCATGGCATGCTATGCTAGGTGTTAACTATGGTCTATGAGGTGCATAAAATGATTTAGAGAAATCATTCATGGTAAAAAAGAGTTCTGATGATATTAAGAGTTGATATCATATCTCATTGCCAAATAGTGATGAGCCTAGTAAGTCACACACATACACAAGTTATCACCTAATTAAATATGATTTAATTAATTAATTAAAGAGTTTAATTGATTAATTAAATAGGTTTGGTTTGTAATTAGAATGCAAAGTCCCTAGCATAACTTGAAATCAAATTTAGATTATTCGATGTATAGTATAAGTTAAATTTATATTTAAAATGTTTAAATATGAATTTAATTAATGAGAAATTAATTAATAGAGATTAATTAATTAATTTATATTTCATATAAATTGATTAGAAGAAGAGAAATAATTATTTTGGATTGAGAACTCAAAATTAAGACACAGGGGCATTTTGGTCATTTCACAGGGTGACATGTGGCACCATGAGATGGTGACACATGGCATTACACATAAGCTTGTCTTTTAATCATGTAAGATGATTAAAATTAAGATTAAATATAGGTTTGACACTTGGCACAATGTGATTGGGTCAATTAAACCTAAAACCAATCAGATGGTGACATGTGGCAAGGGTTTAATGTACTGTTGACCTAGCAATATAAGTGATGTTGTGAAAAGAAAAAAAAAAAAAAAAAAAACCAGCATCTCCTCATCCTTGGTGCTGCCACCCAAGAGTCTCCCTTCTCTTCTTTTTCATCTCTCACCAATTCCAAGAGATTAGCAAACAATCTCTTGAATTAAAAATACTAGAAATCGTTTCTAGTGTCCTGTTTACATCTTGAATCTCTTAAAAGGAAGAACTTGATTTTCTAATTAATAGAAAAAGGTTTAGAAGCTGTTCAAGGGTTACCATAGGTGTTCTTGGTGTGGACAAGCTAGAGGGACAACATCTGGTGTCCTGAAGACGCATCTGAAAAGCACAAATACACTGCAGTGCATCAACAGGTTAGTGTGTTTATTCTTGATGTAATCTAGAGTTCTAAAATTAATCTGATTAATTTTAAAATTTTAAATGGAAAATACAAATTCAAAAACATATTAAAAGAGTTTTAATATGTTGTTTATCATTGAAATCAAATAGATAAAAATAAATCTTGCATGATGCATGTGACTCTAGGTGAAAATTTTTGAATTCAATAGTATAAACTTGTGTTTTTCATGCTTCCGCTCCTTCAATTGGTATCAGAGCCACTATATTTTCCATTTAGATTTTTGATTATATGATTTAATTGTGTGTTTTGATCATGAGATGATTTATCCATTGCTAGTTGCAATGGATGTGTGGCGGCTTGCTCAACAGAGCACCAACATGGTGCGCATGGTATGGCTTCATGGATGGTGCAAGGTTTGGTTTTTTAATTTGCAATTGTTGTATGATCTAAAAGCTCATCCTATGTTTAATTAAATTATTTAATTAGAATTTTAATCACACAATTAAATTTTGATTCAAATCAAAATTTTAAAAATTGTTTGAATGTGATTCAAATCTGAATTTTAAAAGTTATTTGAATGTGATTCAAATCTGAATTTTTAAAATTGTTTGAATCATATTTAAATCTGATTTTTTAGAGTTGTTTGAATAATATTCATATCTAAATTTTTAAAAATTGTTTGAATGTGATTCAAATCTGATTTTTTAAAAAATATTTGAATGTGATTCAAATTTGATTTTTTAAGGTTGTTTGAATGTGATTCAAATCTGAATTATTAAATTCGTTTGAATGAGATTCAAATCTGAATTTTTAAATTTATTTGAATCATATTGAAATTTGGATTTTTAAGTTGAATATGAGATATTCAATTTAATTTAAGTATGTATGTTTTATTTAATTATTAAATAGTGATATGCATGATGGATGATCATGGACTACAAAAGACCAATGTGATTGGATTTATTTCTTTTATGTTTCTTTGGGATTGTAAATTAATTAATTTATTTTGGGCATGTATTATTATATTTGTAATAATTTTTGGGTTGTAATTTTATTTATTTAAGTTCTTATAAATTCACCTTGGTATGCTAAGGATTACTATGTAATATTGGATGACAAGAAGTTCAAGGAGGTCAAGAGCATTGGTGGGACTAGTGGGAGGAATTCAAGATCAAGTGTTGATTATGTACTCCTTCAGCAACTCTTGTAAAATGAATGAATGAAATGCACCTAGGAATGTCCTGATTCAATTCTTGGTGGCTCAGAATTGAATCCCTTAGAAAGTCCATGATCATACTATATTTACTGCTTATCCATGAATGCATGAGATGTATGAGAATGTATGCAATTATATGATATATGCATGCTAAATGGATAATGTGCAAAGTGAGACCTTAATAGTAATTAGGATGGCCATAAAATCTTCCAAACAAATGATTAAGTTGGAAATGCTATAATTAAAGTAATTATAACATGGGCCCTCTATTGGGACAATTATTTTAAGAAATTTTAAATAGTTGCATAAGATGCAATTAATTTAAGAGATTTGCTTAAGAATAATTGTTAAGCATGAGATGTTGTAAATATGTAAATGGTTTGGTGGCCAATATTGGATGTACCTGAGGACATTAAAATTATTTGCATAATTACTGGCTCAATGGGATCAACTTAACTAATGCAAGATAAGTCAATAATAGATTTACCTGAGATTTTGAGCATTAGGGGCTAGGTAAAGGATTGAACCTCACATATGATGTGATGGGCAAGGAGTTGCTCACTTACAGTTTATTGTAATTCCAATAACAGATGTACCTAAGGATGATCAATAGAATTATAAGAATTCAATCACTCATTAGAAATCCATCCAACTAAAATTTCCATTTTCTACTTTGGAAGTGTAGGATTTGCTAAGTTAGTGGGAGGACCAATTTGATTAAAAGACCATAATCATTTTGGTTAATTACATGATACATTTACTAATTAATCTAGTTATTTTCTGCAATTAATTTTCTGATAATAATGAGCACAGAACAACCACCACCATCCAATATCCTTGCAAGTATACTTGATCGCAATAGGTTGACAGGACCTAATCTGTCTGATTGGCTTAGAAATTTGAAACTTGTCCTAAATCTTGAATATATAGGATATGTTCTAGATTCAAATGTTCTTGGTCCCTTACCTCTAGAGGCCACTCAAGAGGAACATGAAACTTTGGATAAGTGGAAGGAGCATGATATGAGAGCTAAGTGTTACATGCTTGCTTCCATGAGTAATGAGTTACAGAAGCAACATGAGAACATGCAGAGTGCGAGTGAGATCCTCCTTCACCTATAAGAGTTGTATAGTGAGCACAGCAAAAATGCTAGGTATGAGATATTTAGGTAGCTATTCCGCATGAGGATGTTTGAGGGACAGAATGTTGGGGATCATGTCCACAAGATGATTCGACTGATTGAGCAGTTAGAACATCTTGACTTCAACATGGATTTCCCACTACAGATGGATTCGATCCTTCAATCCCTTCCTGAGTCTTTTGGGAATTTTGTGACAAATTTCCATATGACTAAACAGGAATGCACCTTAGCTGGTTTACTCAACATGCTGGTTATTGCCCAAAAGAATATGCTGGGCAATAAAGAAAAAGAGGTAGCTTTGATTGCATCTTCTTCTATTGGAAAGTCCAACAAGAAGAAGGGAAATAAGAAAAAGAAATCTCAGATTCCTAGTCCTTCTAAGAAAATAGCTAAACAGAAAGGGAAGACTAAAGCTGATGGAGGCAAAGGAAAGTGTTTCCACTACCAGAAGGATGGGCACTGGAAAAGGAACTGCCCAGAGTGCCTTGCTTCTCTAAAGGACAAGAAGGATACAACTTTAGAAGGTATGTCCATATCTTCTTATTTAGATTCTGATGATACTCATAGTTCATCTACAACTTGGGTTTTAGATACTGGTGCCAGTTCTCACATTTCTAATGATATGCAGGAACTAGCAAATAGTAGGAGCTTGCGTTCTCAAGATGTTAAGAGTCCGGATTGGCAATGGTTCAACTGTTGAACTTTAGCCATAAGATCTAAATATTTTTATATGTTTGGACATGTTTTGTGTTTGGATAATATTTTATATGTACCTGATGCTTTTAAGAACATCATTTCTCTATCTAGTTTGACTAGAAATGGCTATGTATTTTAATTCACAGATGATGTTTGCAATATTTATTTTGGAAATAAATATATTGGTTCGGGTTATATGAATGAAGGTCTTTATTATTTAGATAATAATGACAAACACAAAATGAATGCTAGTGATCTAAATGAATGCAATGCCATGATGAAAACCAACTCAAGTTCAAAACATATTTGGCACTTAAGGTTATGTCATGCTACAGAAGGTAGGATTGCAAAACTGGAAAAAATGGGGATTTTATCCTCATTGGGCTCTGAGCCTACTTTAACTTGTGAATCTTGCCTTCAGGGCAAAATGACTAGATCACCCTTTGTTTGACAAGGGCTAAGGGCTAAAAATATTTTGGAGCTAATACATAGTGATGTATGTGGTCTATTTAAGCAAATGGCTAGAGGCGGTTTTCATTACTTTATTACCTTTACTGATGATAAATCAAGGTTTGGGTCATCAAACATGAATCTTTTGAAAAGTTTAAAGAATTTAAATCTGAAGTAGAAAATCAAATAGGAAAGAGTATTAAAGCTCTTCGATCAGATCATGGAGGTGAATATTTGAGTACTGAATTTGATGAATACTTGAGAGAACATGGCATTGTTTCCCAGTTGACTCCTCCAGGAATGCCACAACTGAATGGTGTATCTGAAAGGAGAAATCGTATCCTATTGGATATGGTATGTAGTTTGATGAGCTATACTGATATGCCAATCTCATTTTGGGATTTTGCATTAGAATCAGCTTTGTATATTCTGAATAGGATTCCATTAAAATCAGTTTATTCCACACCATATGAGATATGGCATGGAAGAAAACCAAGTCTTAAGCATGTTAAGATTTGGGGTTGTCCAGCTTATATCAAAAAGCTGAACACTGATAAATTGAAAATCAGATCAGAAAAGAGTCAATTTGTTGGATATCCAAAAGATAGTTTTGGATATTATTTTTATTTGCCTACATCACAAAAGGTTGTGGTGAGTAGAGATGCCACATTTCTTGAACAACAGTTTATTCAAGAAGGAGGCAAAGTAAGGCAAATAGAGTTGGAATTGGAGAATTCTGACCAACCAATAGATTAGATGGATATAAATCCATCTAGTCAACCTAAACCCATTGATGAAACATCTACAGCTATTCCTCATAGAACAACCAAGGTATCTCACCCACCAGTGAGATATGGTTTCCTTTATGAAGAAGAACAAGAGTTGTGTACTCATGAAGAAGTAGATCATGGAGATGATCCACTTACCTATGAAGAAGCTATATCAGATATAGATTCTTTAAAATGGATTGATGCTATCAAATCTGAATTGATTCCATGTAAAAGAATCAAGTTTGGGATCTTGTTGACCCACCTGAAGGTATTGTACCTATAGGGAACAAATGAGTTTTCAAGAAGAAAATTTGTTCTGATGGAAAGGTAGAGACCTATAAGGCAAGGCTAATAGCGAAAGGGTTTTGCCAAAGGCAAGGAATCGACTATGAGGAGACTTTCTCACCTATTGCCATGCTTAAATCAATTAGGATTTTATTAATAATAGCTACATACTATGATTATGAGATTTGGCAGATGGATGTCAAAATAGCTTTTCTCAATGGATACATTGAAGATAACATTTTCATGGAACAACCTAGGGGTTTTGAATCCTAAGATGGTTCCAAGGTTTGCAAGCTAAAGAGATCCATTTATGGGTTGAAACAAGCTTCGAGGAGTTGGAATATCCATTTTGATGAGGCCATTAAATCCTTTGGTTTTATCAAAAATTAGGATGAGCCATGTGTATATAAGAAGGTTAGTGACAGTGCTATCACTTTCCTTGTCTTATATGTGGATGACATACTATTGATGGGTAATGACACAGGTATGTTGACAACTGTAAAGGTATGGTTGTCAAATACATTCTCCATGAAAGACTTTGAAGAGGTAACCTATATTCTTGGGATTCACATCTATAGAGATAGAGCGAAAAGAATAATTGGTTTATCCCAAAGGCTATACTTGGAAAAGGTGTTGAAGAGGTTAAACATGCTTGATTCCAAGAGAGGATTGTTACCACTGAAACATGGTATCCATCTTTCTAAAGAGATGTCTCCAAAGACACCTGAAGAATGAGATAAGATGGCCAGGATTCCATATGCTTCGGCTATTGGAAGTTTAATGTATGCAATGTTGTGTACTAGGCCAGATATCGCATATGCTGTTAGTTTGACTAGCAAGTATCAATCTAATCCAGGTTTGGAACACTGGATAGCTGTCAAGAATATCCTTAAGTACTTGAGAAGAACTAAGGATTTATTCTTGATCTATGGAGGTGGAGACTTGCAATTGGATG
Source organism: Hevea brasiliensis (assembly GCF_030052815.1). Lineage (NCBI taxonomy): Eukaryota > Viridiplantae > Streptophyta > Magnoliopsida > Malpighiales > Euphorbiaceae > Hevea > Hevea brasiliensis. The sequence goes on from NC_079501.1 coordinate 44,834,925, forward strand.
GTTATACTGATTCTGATTTCTAATCAGATATCGATGATAGAAAGTCTACGTCTGGGTATGTGTTCATTTGTAATGGAGGTGCAGTCAGTTGGAAGAGTTCCAAATAGAGCACAAATGCAGATTCCACTATAGAGGCTGAGTATATTGCTGCATCAGATGCTGCAAAAAGAAGCTATTTGGATAAAAAAGTTCGTGATAGAACTTACAATAGTTCCTTCCATTGAGTCAGCAGTTCCACTACACTGTGACAACAATGGAGTAGTCATACAGGCTAAGGAACAAAGGTCTCACCAGAAATCCAAACACATAGAAAGGCGCTACCACATTATCAGAGAAATAGTTGGACGAGGCAATGTAGCCATGTAGAAAATAGCATCAGCTGAAAATCCAGTTGATCCATTCACTAAGCCTATGTTACAGACTCAGCTAGACTGACATCTTGAGAAGATGGGTCTAAGATATTATAATGAATGGCTCTAGTGTTAGTGGAAGATTGTTAGTAGTATGCCCTAGAGCATATCATTTAGTATGTATCTTGTACATGTTTTTATTAATAAAATGCATTTCCACTTTTCCATTTACATAAGATATTGATGTGTAATAGAAAAGGTCCATTGATATTTTGTTAGAAATTCTATTCTTAAGTTGTTAAGAATATGAGTGACAGTATTTCTAGTACAAAGTATCATAAATAGGTTCACAATCGAGGATACTTTATAATAAGGACATGACTTATCTAGAAAGATTGTATTCATGTTTGTTCCCAAGTTATTTATATGAGATATAAATAAGATGGAATGGTGAGTCTCATGCCATATAACAAACATAATAGGCACTTATAAATAATAAGTAGGCCAAACCAGTAACACTTATGACAAGCACATGGAGTTTACTCTTGTCAATGCATTGTCATAAATCATATAAGTGCATATAATCTTTAGACCTAAGATAGCATAGTTATCTAGTATATAGGTAGTTTGAGTTTGATACTGCTTTCATACTTGTACTATGTATGGGTATATGGCATGTGTTGGCTCCTACTAGCTATATATGAAGGTAAGTGTTAATCAAGATGGAATCTATTCCTCTAAGTAAATAGAGATAAAATCCTATATTCATTTAATTATTCTTGATGTTTCAAGTTCTTGGCTAGGACAGATAGATTTATTCAGAAAAGAGTTTCTGATGAGAAAATCTTTTAATCAAGAACTATAATTAAAAGAGAACATAATATTCATAGCAAATGGAGTTTGACATAAACCATGACTCCAACATGAGTTGGGATTTTGTAACAGAGAGATTCTAGTGTATGGTAACATATGATTATAGGTTCATTTAAGGTAAACCTAGTCTGCTGCCCTGTTAGTCTGTCTACCTGCGACAGCAATGAAAAGCTATTGCTGAGTAAAATTTACTCAGTGGTGCACAATAACAATTTGAAATGCGATATATATAAATCTTTTATTGACAATTCACAAATCAAATAGTACACAAAATTTACAAAGTTTATATAATAAAAATGGTAACAAATAACTGAGTAACACAGTTTTGCCAATCAATAACACAATTTGATCAAATAACTGAATAATACAGTTTTGCCCATCAATAACACAATTTGATCAAATAACTGAATAATATAGTTTTGCCCATAAATATCGCAATTTAAGCCATGAAACAATTTTTCCACACATGCCATGTTGTACACCACGACAAGACAATCACAACCCCACTAATCGAAATCAATGAGGAAGGAAGCTAGTTATATAATGAGTACTCATCCACACTCACCTCAGACTGGCAAGTCAAAGAGGGAGGAATATAATCACACTCACCCCAGACTGATAAGTCAAAGAGGGAGGAATATATCACACTCACCCCATAAATGGAGCAGAAACATAGTACCAGTGTCATGCCAAGTGTGAATCAAAACAATTTCAAATCATAATATTTCATACAAACCATAAATCACATTTTATCTCAAAATTTCCATTTGCAAAGTTGGCAACACAATAATTTCCAAATAATATTCCCAAAACCAAAGCAATCAAAAATTATTCATAACTCATTTCTCCAAATAAATTTGCTAGCAAAAGCAGTGAATATAAAAGTATTGTGCACGGACAGAATTTAAAACTATAATGTTCAATTAAATTTTTAAGTAGAAAATGAGAAGTCAAAATTATTGTGCACAAACATAATTTAAAACAATGACATACAAATAATCATAATTTATTTCAATTGAAAAATTCTAAAGAAATAACTATTGTGCACAAACACAATTTAAAACAATAACATATAAATAATCATAATTTATTTCAATTGAAAAATCCAAAAGAAATAACTATTGTGCACAAACCTCTGATAACTGTCTCCTAGCCTTGACTCAGTGTTTCCTTCCCTTTCCCTGAGTCTTTGCTAACTGAGAAACACAATTTGAGGTGTTTCAGTACTCATTTAAACTGTCTCTAACGATAATACTTGATAATTAATTCGCTGAATTCTATTATTTGCTTAATCACCTAATATGTCGACCCTCAATGCGTTCTAGGTAAATTAGGTTTTAATGTTACTAATATGTCACATTCGATAGTCTTTTAGGGTTGGTACATGTTACCAATTTCATTTCCATGTATACTGCATTTTATTGCAACTTGCTTGATTCCGGGATACTAGTTTGACCTACCCGGACGACCTAGTTTCCTCAGTTTTCGGGTTTCGATCAAAACTAAAAACTTGTAGATCTATGTCTTATTGCATGCGGGGCAAAATTTCAGGTCATTCTGAGTTATGTAGACTAAGTTATGGTCATTTTACTATTGCTGGTCGAAATGCATCAAAATTGGTCACTTTAGGTCACTTTAGGTCAATTTTGGTTCGGCCATTTTTTGGACCCGAATTTATGCAAGCTGTTTGGCTTGCTTATGGTCATTTCTGGGCTTTGGTGTCTTCATAAGACTTGTAGATATAGGTCTTAACTATTCATGGTCAAAATTTCAGTTCAATTGGACCTGTTTTAAGTGAGTTATGGCCAAAAAACTAAATGTTGCCCAAATGGTCAATTTTCAGGCCTTATTTGTACTTAATCTGGATTTGGTCATTTTTCAAGCTACCTTCCAAGCAGAATTTTGGCAAGCTTCCTTCATGAAAGTTGGCACATTTTATGCCTAGTTTCACCTCCAATTGGTCTCATGCCAATTGGTGTGACACCCCTTACCCGACTACAGTGTAGCCGAGCAAGTTATGCCGCTCAGTGTGCCAGAGCACTCTATTTTATCTGATTTCATTACAGTCCTTGATTTATTTATTCAAAAACTTTATTGAAGATTTAGGCTATTTTTACTTTTATCAAAATCTAACTAAGTTGGAAATTTCAAAAATTTTAACGATAATCCGACGAAGTGTCGGCTGTAATTTGGACTATGATTCTTCTGAACCTGCCAAAGACAATTTCAATATATACTCAATTTCTCAAACTTAATAGTCTCAAAAATTTTCAAACATAATGTATCTCAATGCAGTATCCAGATTTCTCAGAAATCTCATTAGATTTTCAATATCTCAATATTTACAAGTATAATCTCATTATAACTCAAATTCAATTCACATACTAAAATACTTACTTTGAATAGCTTCCATAATTCATAGGTTAATTACATGAGTTTATTTTGTAAAAGATATACAAATAATTTACAATGTGCTAGGAATGAACAATATACATAACATGTATAAAATGAGCCCTATCTACATGCATTCTTTGAGGTGACAATCTTGAACTCTTCTCGACACTTCGCAGATCTGGACTCCAAAAATCTCGATCGACAGTCTCTGGTTTTACCTTGATGCACATGCGATGAAGTATTTCCATCGATCTAAGCATTTCTGCTTAGTGGTGCAATAATATAACCAGAAATAATATATACAAGTAAAGAAAGAAAGAAATGATAATTCAGATACTCAAGAATCAATTTAATTTGGTATGGTATTTCTAGTATCAACGATCTTATATACTAGTTTGTTCCTCTTTGGAAGGGCTTAGTTTATAACTTTTTAGCAATACTAACAGGTATATAATTTATTCTATCTGTATTGTATTTCAAGTCTGTACGGTTCTGCAATTTATATTTTTGTTATGTTTCTTTTGCTAATCTCTTTTGCTTATTCATTCAATACTTAATTTAATTGTACTGGATTTTCATTATACTTAACTTAACTTAACTGCCTGAATTGAATAATACTTTAATTGACTGCCCAAGTAACCTATACTAGATGACTGGACTGGATAACGGGTCGTTGGCACTGGACACCGCGGTGCCTCGGGCCGTCATACCATGGGACGCAGAACGTCAACCACGTATGCAGTCAGTATGGCTAAAAAGCCATGATATCACATAATTGGCATAAAAGCCATGAATACGGGCATAAAGCCATGAATACAGGCATAAAGCCTTTCGCAGTACTGCTAAAACAATACCCTATTGGCATGCCAAACTATCCAAACCAATCTTGTTAGGTATACTAGGGCATTTAATATTTTAAAATATTAATATATTGTGCTTTATGACTTCATTATTTCATGATAAATTTCAATCATAATTTATACATTCATTTGATCATTTATATGATCACAATTCACATCAATTATCCTTTTATACCATTGTATTCAAAATACTTCTCCTCTTTACAATAATGAGAACTAATGTCTCATTCATACATTAATACGGTTTATTTGTCCATTCATTATGTTATTCATATTGATCACAATTCTAAACAATGGTTCACATGTACCATTGTATTCAAAACATTTTTCCTTTCTCATTTATACATTCAAGAATCTACTTATGTAATTACAAATTTTATATTTCAAGTTGAGTTTCTAATATTTTATGAATTCCATTTGTGATGAGCATATGTGCTCTAACTATCTATTCACATCAATTAGGTGACTTATTTTTCATGTTTCAAGTAATCCATGAATATTTCATGGATTTCAAATTTATGGCCTAAATTTCTTTTTAACAATTTTGACTAGGATGCATAGTCCATATTTGTCATACAATTCTAAGCATTTAAGCTTAGAATTGGTTCTAGGTCTTCATCTTAATTTACTAATCATTTTGATTACTATTCACCTTACTAGTCAACCAAAAAGTTGACCTTTTTATACTTAATGAATATATTAATTCTTATTACACCAAGATCCCACATTTTGAGTTTTACATTTGCTAGTATTAATTGCCAATTGCAATTTAAAGTCCCCTAGATGCATTTCTAATTTCAAATTTTGAATTTCAAGTTTTGGTGTCACTATTCATTTCATTAGTCAACTAAAATGTTGACTTTTGCATAAACAATAGGTACATTGGTTTTAATACTCCCAACATACCACATTTTGTATTCAAAACTTGTTGGTTTTGGTCACTTTCTCAAAGCTTAGGTCATTTTGGCAAAATTGCCAATTTTTGGTTTTGGTGTCACTATTCACCTCATTGGTCAACAAAAATGTTGACTTTTGGATAAAAAATAGGTGTATTGGTCTTAACACCTCAAACATACCACATTTTGTATTTCAAACTTGTTGGTATTGGTTGCCAATGCCATTTTTAAGCTTAATGCTAATTGAGCAAAATTTTCGGTTTTCATGCTTCATCTTTACTGTTCCATTTGTTATTTTTATAGTGGGAATTTGAGAAAATGGTAAACATGAAAGTTGTTCCTTATTTTGTCTAGTTGAATTTCCTTTTTTGAATCACTCGATTTGGAGTTTTGTAGCTCAAGTTATGGCCAAAATAAGTTTACTGTTCATGCTGAGATTTTGGGTCTGGCAGATTTTTGGTCCAACTTTGGTCAGTAATTTGATCAAGTTAAGTTCATAATTTGGTCTAACTTTCTTCATATGAAATGGTCTACTATGCCTTAGGTTTTCATCGGTTCAAGAATCGCCTAAATCCGAGTTTTCTAGAGAGAGTTATAGCCATCCAAACATTACTGCTCAAATGAAAATCTGCAGAGTTGCAGGTTTGAACAGTAACTGTGACTGCCATTTGGGTTAGGTTCTGGTCATAATTTGGGGTAGGCTTCTTCATGAAAGTTGTTTGTATATGTCTTAACTTATTGCTGTAAAAAATTCAGATCAATTGACCATTTCTACAGTGAGTTATGGCCAAATGAACAGTTACTATTCATTTGGTCATTCTGCAGGGGCTGTTTGCAGGGTATCCGGATTGGGGCCAATTTTTGGTCCTCTTGCTTTGGTCTTTTGGGCATGGTTTCTTCAGAAAAAATGTGTCATTATAAGCCTAGTTTCATGTCCAATTGGCCAAACATCAATTGGACTAACACAGCCCAAGTTATGGCAGTCCAAGTGGACTGAATTTTCAGTCACTCTGCTGCACTAACAAGGCAGCCTACACATTCACTTGGCTATACTATTTTTCAGTCCAATTCATGGTCAACATACCTAAAATGGTCACTAATTGACCCTTATAATGTTCTTTCACAATTCCATAAGCTAAATCCAAGTTTCACTTCTCAAAACCCTAATGTCCAATTTAAATTATCCATAAACCTCAATTAGCACACTAATTCAACATCCATGCATATTCATACCTTAAACATCATTTCTATCCATTCTAAATTCATTAAAACAATCAACCTCATCCTTCCTTAGGGCTTCCAAAAATTAAAGATGCCCTAACACATATAACTTACTTCAAACTCTTACAATTTCTTAACTTAAAATGATGCTTTAACAAGGATTAAAGGAGTGAGAGTGAAAGGATAGCACTAACCTCACTTTAACCTCTTGTAGGGCAGATTTCTTCAAGCTAAAACTTCACTTTCCTTCCTTTTCTAGGCTGCCAAACACTCTCCCAAGATGAATGGACAAGTTTTAATGAAAGGGGTTTAGGGTTTAGTAGTGGAAACAAGGGAGAAATGAAGCTTTTTGGTTAAACATCAATGGAGGGAAAAGAGGGAGAGGTTTAAAACGTTTTGAAGAAGAAGAAGGCAGCTGGTATTTTTAATTCCTTTGGCCTTGTTTATCTCTTTTTATTAGTTAGTAAATTGGTTGTTTAATTGTCATTGGTGGATGCTTTTAAATGACATCACCTTATGTCATAAATAAGCCTTTTCCTCTCATTTTCTTTTCTTTTCTTCTCTACTTCTTTTCAATTTCATTTTTAGTAATATTTATTCATATTTTATGTCACATTAATTATTTACTCAACTGGACAAGTCGGCCAAAAATCAGCTCGGAAGGCGAAATGACCAAAATGCCCTCCGTTTGGCTTAACGGGTCAAAATTGTCTGTACCAATTGAAAAATTTTTCTAAGTATTTTCTTGGCATTCTAATTCCATAGGAACCTCAATGACCCTTCTCTGGAGTCCCAACAATTATTTTATAATTTTTCCCCCGGGTCTAGGGCTCCTCGTTGCGAGAACCGCAACTTACCTCTGGTTACCCATCGCTTGGGCACCGGCTCTTTTGACTTAACTGTATTTTATTTCTAAAATTTTTACTAAATTTTTCTCATTAATATTTGAGTTAATTATGGTCCCTCACTTTGATTTGAATATTTTTCCGGACGTTCTAGCTGTCCGGACCAACACCGGTCACCGGAATAGTAGACTGTGCAGAATTGCTATCGGGAGGATGTTACAACTCTTCCCCTCTTATTTAAATTTCGTCCTCGAAATTTATCCGGTGTAAATAGTTGAGGAGCTACTACCTCTTTATTTCTTCATCTTTCCGTGTTATCCTACTTCACTTTCTCCTTAGTCTCAATCCTATCCTCAAACAGTTATGTACTCATCCTTTTTCATCTTAAATATAGTCTCCTTCTCATCTTCATTCGCTACCTCATTGTCTCTTCACTCTCTTATTCCATACCTTAACCTAAAATAAACAGGAAATACAGATCTGCAATAGTGTCACCTCGACTCTTATGAATGCAATGCATGATATGCAATCTATCTAGGTCCAGAAACGCCTAAACCGTGCTCTGATACCACTAAATGTGACACCCCTTACCCGACTATAGTATAGCCGAGCAAGTTATGCCGCTCAGTGTGCCGGAGCACTCTATTTTATCTGATTTCATTACAGTCCTTGATTTATTTATTCAAAAACTTTATTGAAGATTTAGGCTATTTTTACTTTTATCAAAATCTAACTAAGTTGGAAATTTCAAAAATTTTAACGATAATCCGACGAAGTGTCGGCTGTAATTTGGACTAACAGTTCTTCTGAACCTGCCAAAGACAATTTCAATATATACTCAATTTCTCAAACTTAATAGTCTCAAAAATTTTCAAACATAATGTATCTCAATGCAGTATCCAGATTTCTCAGAAATCTCATTAGATTTTCAATATCTCAATATTCACAAGTATAATCTCATTATAACTCAAATTCAATTCACATACTAAAATACTTACTTTGAATAGCTTCCATAATTCATAGGTTAATTACATGAGTTTATTTTGTAAAAGATATACAAATAATTTACAATGTGCTAGGAATGAACAATATACATAACATGTATAAAATGAGCCCTATCTACATGCATTGCTGAGGAGGTGACAATCTTGAACTCTTCTGACACTTCTGCATATCTGGACTCCAAAAATCTCAGTCGACAGTCTACTGGTTTTACCTTCAGTACCTGCGCGAGGAAGCAATTCCATCGCGCTAAGCATTTCTACTTAGTGGTGCAATAATATAACTAGAAATAATATATACAAGTAAAGAAAGAAATAAATGATAATTCAGATACTCAAGAATCAATTTAATTTGGTATGGTATTTCTAGTATCAACGATCTTATATACTAGTTTGTTCCTCTTTGGAAGTGCTTAGTTTATAACTTTTTAGCAATACTAACAGGTATATAATTTATTCTATCTGTATTGTATTTCAAGTCTGTACGGTTCTGCAATTTATATTTTTGTTATGTTTCTTTTGCTAATCTCTTTTGCTTATTCATTCAATACTTAATTTAATTGTACTGGATTTTCATTATACTTAACTTAACTTAACTGCCTGAATTGAATAATACTTTAATTGACTGCCCAAGTAACCTATACTAGATGACTGGACTAGATAACGGGTCGTTGGCACTGGACACCGCGGTGCCTCGGGCCGTCATACCATGGGACGCAGAACATCAACCACGTATGCAGTCAGTATGGCTAAAAGCCATGATATCACATAATTGGCATAAAAGCCATGAATACGGGCATAAAAGCCATGAATACGGGCATAAAGCCATGAATACAGGCATAAAGCCTTTCGCAGTACTGCTAAAACAATACCCTATTGGCATGCCAAACTATCCAAACCAATCTTGTTAGGTATACTAGGGCATTTAATATTTTAAAATATTAATATATTGTGCTTTATGACTTCATTATTTCATGATAAATTTCAATCATAATTCATACATTCATTTGATCATTTATATGATCACAATTCACATCAATTATCCTTTTATACCATTGTATTCAAAATACTTCTCCTCTTTACAATAATGAGAACTAATGTCTCATTCATACATTAATACGGTTTATTTGTCCATTCATTATGTTATTCATATTGATCACAATTCTAAACAATGGTTCACATGTACCATTGTATTCAAAACATTTTTCCTTTCTCATTTATACATTCAAGAATCTACTTATGTAATTACAAATTTTATATTTCAAGTTGAGTTTCTAATATTTTATGAATTCCATTTGTGATGAGCATATGTGCTCTAACTATCTATTCACATCAATTAGGTGACTTATTTTTCATGTTTCAAGTAATCCATGAATATTTCATGGATTTCAAATTTATGGCCTAAATTTCTTTTTAACAATTTTGACTAGGATGCATAGTCCATATTTGTCATACAATTCTAAGCATTTAAGCTTAGAATTGGTTCTAGGTCTTCATCTTAATTTACTAATCATTTTGATTACTATTCACCTTACTAGTCAACCAAAATGTTGACCTTTTTATACTTAATGAATATATTAATTCTTATTACACCAAGATCCCACATTTTGAGTTTTACATTTGCTAGTATTAATTGCCAATTGCAATTTAAAGTCCCCTAGATGCATTTCTAATTTCAAATTTTGAATTTCAAGTTTTGGTGTCACTATTCATTTCATTAGTCAACTAAAATGTTGACTTTTGCATAAACAATAGGTACATTGGTTTTAATACTCCCAACATACCACATTTTGTATTCAAAACTTGTTGGTTTTGGTCACTTTCTCAAAGCTTAGGTCATTTTGGCAAAATTGCCAATTTTTGGTTTTGGTGTCACTATTCACCTCATTGGTCAACAAAAATGTTGACTTTTGGAAAGAAAATAGGTGTATTGGTCTTAACACCTCAAACATACCACATTTTGTATTTCAAACTTGTTGGTATTGGTTGCCAATGCCATTTTTAAGCTTAATGCTAATTGAGCAAAATTTTCGATTTTCATGCTTCATCTTTACTGTTCCATTTGTTATTTTTACAGTGGGAATTTGAGGAAATGGTAAACATGAAAGTTGTTCCTTATTTTGACTAGTTGAATTTCCTTTTTTCAATCACTCCATTTGGAGTTTTGTAGCTCAAGTTATGGCCAAAATAAGTTTACTGTTCACGTGCACTATTCATGCTGAGATTTTGGGTCTGGCAGATTTTTGGTCCAACTTTGGTCAGTAATTTGATCAAGTTAAGTTCATAATTTGGTCTAACTTTCTTCATATGAAATGTTCTACTATGCCTTAGGTTTTCATCGGTTCAAGAATCGCTTAAATCCGAGTTTTCTAGAGAGAGTTATAGCCATCCAAACATTACTGCTCAAATGAAAATCTGCAGAGTTGCAGGTTTGAACAGTAATTGTGACTGCCATTTGGGTTAGGTTCTGGTCATAATTTGGGGTAGGCTTCTTCATGAAAGTTGTTTGTCTATGTCTTAACTTATTGCTGTAAAAATTTCAGATCAATTGACCATTTCTACAGTGAGTTATGGCCAAATGAACAGTTACTGTTCATTTGGTCATTCTACAGAGCCTGTTTGCAGGGTATCCGGATTGGGGCCAATTTTTGGTCCTCTTGCTTTGGTCTTTTGGGCATGGTTTCTTCAGCAAAAATGTGTCATTATAAGCCTAGTTTCATGTCCAATTGGCCAAACATCAATTGGACTAACACAGCCCAAGTTATGGCAGTCCAAGTGGACTGAATTTTCAGTCACTCTGCTGCACTAACAAGGCAGCCTACACATTCACTTGGCTATACTATTTTTCAGTCCAATTCATGGTCAACATACCTAAAATGGTCACTAATTGACCCTTATAATGTTCTTTCACAATTCCATAAGCTAAATCCAAGTTTCACTTCTCAAAACCCTAATGTCCAATTTAAATTATCCATAAACCTCAATTAGCACACTAATTCAACATCCATGCATATTCATACCTTAAACATAATTTCTATCCATTCTAAATTCATTAAAACAATCAACATCATCCTTCCTTAGGGCTTCCAAAAATTAAAGATGCCCTAACACATATAACTTACTTCAAACTCTTACAATTTCTTAACTTAAAATGATGCTTTAACAAGGATTAAAGGAGTGAGAGTGAAAGGATAGCACTAACCTCACTTTAACCTCTTGTAGGGCAGATTTCTTCAAGCTAAAACTTCACTTTCCTTCCTTTTCTAGGCTGCCAAACACTCTCCCAAGATGAGTGGACAAGTTTTAATGAAAGGGGTTTAGGGTTTAGTAGTGGAAACAAGAGAGAAATGAAGCTTTTTGGTTAAACATCAATGGAGGGAAAAGAGGGAGAGGTTTAAAACGTTTTGAAGAAGAAGAAGGCAGCTGATATTTTTAATTCCTTTGGCCTTGTTTATCTCTTTTTATTAGTTAGTAAATTGGTTGTTTAATTGTCATTGGTGGATGCTTTTAAATGACATCACCTTATGTCATAAATAAGCCTTTTCTTCTCATTTTCTTTTCTTTTCTTCTCTACTTCTTTTCAATTTCATTTTTAGTAATATTTATTCATATTTTATGTCACATTAATTATTTACTCAACTGGACAAGTCGGCCAAAAATCACCTCGGAAGGCGAAATGACCAAAATGCCCTCCGTTTGGCTTAACGGGTCAAAATTGTCTGTACCGATTGAAAAATTTTTCTAAGTATTTTCTTGGAATTCTAATGCCATAGGAACCTCAATGACCCTTCTCTGGAGTCCCAACAATTATTTTATAATTTTTCCCCCGGGTCTAGGGCTCCTCGTTGCGAGAACCGCAACTTACCTCTGGTTACCCATCGCTTGGGCACCGGCTCTTTTGACTTAACTGTATTTTATTTCTAAAATTTTTACTAAATTTTTCTCATTAATATTTGAGTTAATTATGGTCCCTCACTTTGATTTGAATATTTTTCCGGACGTTCTAGCTGTCCGGACCGACACCGGTCACCGGAACAGTAGACTGTGCGGAATTGCTATCGGGAGGATGTTACAATTGGAGCCACACTCTTAAGGTTTTAAGCCCAAAACACAAACTGCCCTATTACATTTTGTTTATACTCATCAAGATCACCTTTAATACATACCAAACTTTACCTTCATGCCAATTCTGGTTTGTACCCTAACCTAAACATATTTTATCACATATTGTTGATCATTTTGGTAGCTTACAATCACATTCAACATACACCATAAAGTGCAGAATTTGTCAAACTCATTTACAATAATTTAATCACCTATTCATGCTCATTTACATGTCCAACTTCACACCATCACACATATACCCAAACTGCCATAACAATTAACACAATTCAACATTAATATTCCATAATCCAAATGTAAAATAACATCCTTATGGTTCACTAAACCAGGCTGTCGATTCATGCATTACATTCTCTAAATTTCCAAGCACTCAAATTTCAATAAACATTCACATATACTAAGTATACATCACCCAAATAATTTTCTACACACATAAACATTTAATCAATCCTTTAATCCACCATTTACAAGCAAAAGTAAACTGTCTTCAAGGATTTTTCATGGCTGCCAAAAGTACACATCCCCATTCAACATCAAACCTCAAAAATTTCTCCATAAATCAAATACCCATAACATCCTTACAAACTTTAACAAAATAATAATAAAAAACACAAACTTACCTATTGATGAGGCTTGTTAAATCTTCACCAAACTCCTTAAATTTAGTATCTACTTCTTCCTTGTGAGGTGGGGATCAAGATTGGTGAAGTGACTTTGGTGTTTGGAGGTGAAAATGGAGGAGATTTGGAAGCTTGAATAAATGCGGCAATGGAGGATTTGCAACTCTTCTTTCGGCATGGAAGAATGGATGAAGATGGTGAAGTGTTTAGTGGAATTACACCTGCCCATATGATGTTTATTTAATCCCCAAAGTGCTCCACTCACCAAATTTTAATTATATTATAAGTTAAATGTGTTAATTACTCAATTTGAATCCCATTTTTGCTATTTATATTAGGTACCCCTAATTTAATATTTCATTATATTTTCTAAGTGTAATATCATGTATTTTCAATGGACATTTAGGTCAAAAGATAACTTGGGATGTAAAAATGACCACAATGCCCCTGTTCGGGTTGCATTTCCGATTTTTCGGTAACATCGGGTTTTGTCCGTTTTTCGATTTCTCACTTTTCTTTGTACTAACTATTTAATTTTTATTTAATATTTCTTATGGTATTTATACTTCAATAGGGGTCTATTTAAGTCCTAAAAATATTTTTCAGGGTTCCCGCAGTCGAGGCTAGTCAACGGTCCACGCCGTGACTTCCGGTCATGATCACCCATCGCTAGGGTTCTCGGCTCGCTTAACTTGGTTACATTTCTTTGCTATTATTTTTCCTTTGTTTTTCTTGTATTTTCTTTTCTTGTATTTCTTTATTTTATGTCTCCTCACTCATATCGAAGTGTAGTTCTAGGCATCCTAGCTGTCCGGACAACACTGGTCACCGGAACAGTAGAACGCACTACCAAACATAGGGGTGTTACAATTCTCCCCCCCTTAAATAAATTTTGTCCACGAAATTTTACCCAATAGCCATCTTACAATAGTCATACGTTTATTTTCTCCTTTCTATATGATCGTATAATCTTCTTTTTCCTCAAATTTGTATAAGACTTTTAACAATCTGATACAACGTTTAATTTGTTTGTATAACACCAATCTTCTCTTACTATTGTCCTTTCTAATATTTCGGTTTATGTTCCTTCTTGAATGACCCTTGAGGTCATATTAGAATGATTTATCTAGTCGTTGGTCCTCAGACCATTGTAGTCAATAGTCTTCCTCACATTCGTAACATTTTTTTTTGTTATATCTGAACCAACTGTTCGAATTTTTACTTCCATAACTCCTTTTATCTATCAATATTCTATAACTTACTTCCCTTTTGTACTAAACTATAACCTTTCGATATTCTAACTTTTGAGTTTTAAATCCCTAAGTAGGATTTTCAAACTTATTTCCAACAATAAAATTCTGTCCTGGCATAACTATACCAAAACAGATGCCGTTGGCAACTATTCTCATCTTGGTGTATTATCGAGTTGTACGTAGCTCTATACAATAATCTCAAGTTAGTACTGTAATCTGCAGCTTACAGTATAAACATCAAGAACATTGCATAGTTACTACGATACATCCCAATAGATCAAATTTTCTGATATTTTATCCTTTTCGAATTTACTGATATTTGAATCTTATTCTGATTACAATATCCATTAGCAATTACTAAGAGTAACATCCTTGCCCTCATCTAGAGCAATTCCATTACTGCATCTTACTTTTATGTCCTCTTGCCTTACATTAAGTAGGCTCGCCAATTAGCTTTATAATTAATGGTGTGTTAGAAAATACTTTTCGCCGATAAACTCTTTCAAAACTAATTTCACTTATTATCACAATCCTTATCTTAAAGGACTAATCACTAATGCATCAAAATTTATTCCCTTGTAAAGGAATAACAACAGAACATATAGTTCTAATACTAACATAAAAGTATACAAACTCCAGGTCAAACAATACATATATATATCTTAGTTACTAATTGAGAAAATACCAGCAACAATGTCAAAAGTCTCAGCCTCTTCTCTCTGCCATATAGCGTATACTCCAGCTGAAGCATCACCTTGTTCTGGCTGATTCACAGTACTCTGACCTCTAGGTGTACTACCCCTACCTCTACCTCTGCCTCTACTAACTGATGGTGAACTCTTTGGGGTAAAAACTTGGGTTGATCCCTTTGGTGTAGTAAATGATCTAGAACGACATGGATTTATACAATCCCTAGCAAAATGACCAGTCTCTCCACAATTAAAACATGCTCCTGCGGCTCTATAACATACCCCACTATGTGGTTTACCACAAATTTCACAATGTCGATCTGACAGCGCATTTCTGGGTTTCTGTTGAGTTTGCTGATCGGATTGAGGTGGTTTCCATCCAGAAGATCTATCTCTACCGGACTTCTTACTACCTCGGTTGTATCCCCCAAAGTTTTTCCTCTTTCTAGTAGAACCACTAGAACTCTGTTCTACTGACTTTTCCTCTTTTTCTGTCTTTTCTGATTTCTTTTTCTCAGGAGCCGCTTCAGATTCAATTCTTTCTAATTCTAGTGCTTGAGAAATAAGTTCAGAGAAGTTGTTATGTTTGAATCCGACCACTTGTAATCTGATACTAGGCTTTAAGCCGGTTTCAAACCTCTTACATCTCTCCCTACTGGTAGAAAGTAGACTTACTGCAAAATGGCTTAGGCAGGAAAATTCCCTTTCATATTCAGCCACCGATCTACTCCCCTGTTTCAGACTTAGGAACTCTTGTAGCTTCTGGTCTACATAAGCATCGGGGACATATTTTTGTCTGAATTCCCTGAGAAAGCCATTCCATGTTAGCACTATAGGTTCTACCAGACTGTGGGGAATGGTTTTCCACCAGTCATAAGCATCCCCCTGGAGCAAAGATACTGAGTATTCAAATCTGAGCTCCTCCGTGCAATGCAGTTTCTTGAATACCCTATCCATCCTCTCTAACCATTGTTCTGCCTCTAGAGGATCTACTGTCCCCTTGAACTCTGTAGCCCCATATTTCATCAATTTGTCATACTGTCTAGCAGAAGACTGTGGTTGTACCACTGGTGTCTGTATTGGGACTTGAGTAGGCACATTACCAGCCATTTGTTGGAACATTACAGCCATCTGCTGAGTGAACTGAGCAGGAAACTGCAGTACTGCAGGGGCTGGTGCTGCTGAACCACTGACATTGTGTAGGGCTGGGGCATCCCCTTGCACCTCAGCCTCTATAGATTGATCGACTGAATGATCACCCTCTTCCATGGTCAATGCGAGGATCTTAGATCTCCTGAACAAATAACACAAGGAGATTTCCTCCCGTTAGTGCATATTTATAATGTAATATACTGTATGTATCAAACAATGACATTGAGCAGTTGCACTATGAAGAAAGAATATTCAAATAACATGTGAAAATAGAATTTAAAAACTAGCTCTGATACCACTAAAATATGTCACACCCTACCCCTCTGTAAGGCATAACATGATCCCGTAGTATACCTAATGAATTACCAACTTCGTCTGCTGATAACCCATTAAATACACTACAAGGGATTTTAAAACTTTTCTTACTTCTTTTTATAGTGGTGAGCACTATTTACAGGTGTTAAAAACTTTTTTGAACTGAAGTAAAACAACTAACACACTTGAACTATTAATAATTTATGTAAAAATTTTGGCAGAGTGCCATCTGTATTTTGGACAAAATAGTTCTTCAAAAACCTATAAAAAGCACTTCAATATTTTTCTCAATTTCAAACTCCTACATAACTCAACACAATACGTTTTTCAACTCAAATCCACAATAATTTTTCAAAGACTGAGATTAAAGAAATACAATACAAATTTTACAAGCTAAAATAACTCATAATTTACTTTACAACTTCAAGGTACAATTTTAATTTACAACTGCTTAAAACCAAGAACAATGTATACATACAGTGAACATACATTATAGTACAAAATGCAAAATGTGGTATACTCAATATGCCCGATGATCTCTCAATGTAGTACTAGCAGCCTAGTCTACTGCCCTGTCAGTCTGTCTACCTGCGATAGCAATGAAAAGCTATCGCTGAGTAAAATTTACTCAGTGGTGCACAATAACAATTTGAAATGCAATATATATAAATCTTTTATTGAGAATTCAGAAATCAAATAGTTCACAAAATTTACAAAGTTCATATAATACAAATTTGATCAAATAACTGAGTAACACAGTTTTGCCAATCAATAACACAATTTGATCAAATAACTGAATAATATAGTTTTGCCCATCAATAACACAATTTGATCAAATAACTGAACAATACAGTGTTGCCCATCAATATCACAATTTAAGCCATGACACAATTTTTCCACACATGCCGTGTTGTACACCACGACAAGACAATCACAACCCCACTAATCGAAATCAATGAGGAAGGAAGCTAGCTATATAATGAGTACTCATCCACACTAACCTCAGACTGGCAAGTCAAAGAGGGAGGAACATAATCACACTCACCCCAGACTGATAAGTCAAAGAGGGAGGAATATATCACACTCACCCCATAAATGGAGGAGGAACATAGTAACAGTGTCATGCCAAGTGTGAATCAAAACAATTTCAAATCATAATATTTCATACAAACCATAAATCACATTTTATCTTAAAATTTCCATTTGCAAAGTTGGCAACACAATAATTTCCAAACAATATTCCCAAAACCAAAGGAATCAAAAATTATTCATAACTCATTTCTCCAAATAAATTTGCTAGTAAAAGCAGTGAATATAAAAGTATTGTGCACGGACACAATTTAAAACTATAATGCTCAATTAAATTTTTAAGTAGAAAATGAGAAGTCAAAATTATTGTGCACAAACATAATTTAAAACAATGACATACAAATAATCATAATTTATTTCAATTGAAAAATTCAAAAGAAATAACTATTGTGCACAAACACAATTTAAAACAATAACATACAAATAATAATAATTTATTTCAATTGAAAAATCCAAAAGAAATAACTATTGTGCAAAAACCTCTGATAACTGTCTCCTGGCCTTGACTTAGTGTTTCCTTCCCTTTTCATGAGTCTTTGCTAACTGAGAAACACAATTTGAGGTGTTTCAGTACTCATTTAAACTGTCTCTGACGATAATGCTTGATAATTAATTCGCTGAATTCTATTATTTGCTTAATCACCTAATATGTTGACCCTCAATGCATTCTAGGAAAATTAGGTTTTAATGTTACTAATATGTCACATTCAATAGTCTTTTAGGGTTGGTACATGTTACCAATTTCATTTCCATGTATACTGCGTTTTATTGCAACTTGCTGGATTCCGAAATACTAGTTTGACCTAGCCGGACGACCTAGTTCCCTCAGTTTTCGGGTTTCGATCAAAACTACAAACTTGTAGATCTATGTCTTATTGCACGCGGGGCAAAATTTCAGGTTATTCTGAGTTATGTAGACTAAGTTATGGTCATTTTACTATTGCTGGTCGAAATGCATCAAAATTGGTCACTTTAGATCACTTTAGGTCAATTTTGGTTCGGCTAGTTTTTGGACCTGAAATTGTGTAAGCTGTTTGACTTGCTTGTGGTCATTTCTGAGCTTTGGTGTCTTCATAAGACTTGTAGATATAGGTCTTAAATATTCATGTTTAAAATTTCAAGTCAATTGGACTTGTTTTGAGTGAGTTATAGCCAAAACACTAACTACTGCCCAAATGGTCAATTTTCAGGCCTTATTTGTACTTAATCCGGATTCGGTCATTTTTCAAGCTACCTTGCAAGCAGAATTTTGCCAAGCTTCCTTCATAAAAGTTGGCACATTTTGTGCCTAGCTTCACCTCCAATTGGTCTCATACCAATTGGAGCCACACTCTTAAGGTTTTAAGCCCAAAACACAAACTGCCCTATTACATTTTGTTTATACTCATCAAGATCACCTTTAACACTTACCAAACTTCACCTTCATGCCAATTCTGGTTTGTACCCTAACCTAAATATATTTTACCACATATTGTTGATCATTTTGGCAGCTTAAAATCACATTCAACATACACCACAAAGTGCAGAATTTGTCAAACTCATTTACAACAATTTAATCACCTATTCATGCTCATTTACATGTCCAACTTCATACCATCACACATATACCCAAACTGCCATAACAATTAACACAATTCAACATTAATATTCCATAATCCAAATGTGAAATAACATCCTTATGGTTCACTAAACCAGGCTGTCGATTCATGCATTACATTCCCTAAATTTCCAAGCACTCAAATTTCAATACACATTCACATATACTAAGTATACATCACTCAAATAATTTCCTATACACATAAACATTTAATCAATCCTTTAATCCACCATTTACAAGCAAAAGTAAACTGTCTTCAAGGATTTTCCATGGCTGCCAAAAGTACACATCCCCATTCAACATTAAACCTCAAAAATTTCTCCATAAATCAAATACCCATAACATCCTTACAAACTTTAACAAAACAATAATAGAAAACACAAACTTACCTATTGATGAGGCTTGTTAAATCTTCACCAAACTCCTTAAATTTAGTATCTACTTCTTCCTTGTGAGGTGGGGATCAAGATTGGTGAAGTGACTTTGGTGTTTGGAGGTGAAAATGGAGGATATTTGGAAGCTTGAATAAATGCGGCAATGGAGGATTTGCAACTCTTCTTTTCGGCATGGAAGAATGGATGAAGATGGTGAAGTGTTTAGTGGAAGCACACCTGCCCATATGATGTTTATTTAATCCCCAAAGTGCTCCACTCACCAATATTTAATTACATTATAAGTTAAATGTGTTAATTACTCAATTTGAATCCCATTTTTGCTATTTATATTAGGTACCCCTAATTTAATGTTTCATTATATTTACCAAGTGTAATATCATGTATTTTCAATGGACATTTAGGTCAAAAGACAACTCGGGATGTCAAATAACTACAATGCCCCTGTTCGGGTTGCATTCCCGATTATTCGGTAACACTGGGTTTGTCCGTTATTCGATTTCTCACATTTCTTTGTACTAACTATTTAATTTTTATTTAATATTTCTTATGGTATTTATACTTCAATAGGGGTCTATTTAAGTCATAAAAATATTTTCCAGAGTTCCCCGCAGTCTAGAGCTAGTCAATGGTACACGCCGTGACTTACCGGTGCGGTCACCCACCGCTAGGGTTCTCGGCTCGCTTAACTTGGTTACATTTCTTTGCTATTATTTTTCCTTTATTTTTCTTGTATTTTATTTTCTTGTATTTCATTATTTTATGTCTCCTCACTCATATCGAAGTGTAGTTCTAGACATCCTAGCTGTCCGGACAACACTGGTCACCGGAACAGTAGAACGCACTACCAAACATAGGGGTGTTACAAATGGATTAGAAGAAGAGAAATAATTATTTTGGGTTGAGAACTCAAAATTAAGACACAGGGACATTTTGATCATTTCACAGGGTGACATGTGGCACCATGAAATGGTGACACATGGCATTACACATAAGCTTGCCAAATGTCTTTTAATCATGTAAGATGATTAAAATTAAGATTAAATATTGG
The DNA here is from genome assembly GCF_030052815.1 of Hevea brasiliensis. Taxonomy (NCBI): domain Eukaryota; kingdom Viridiplantae; phylum Streptophyta; class Magnoliopsida; order Malpighiales; family Euphorbiaceae; genus Hevea; species Hevea brasiliensis. The sequence continues at coordinate 44,855,645 of NC_079501.1, forward strand.
TTTGACACTTGGCACAATGTGGTTGGGTCAATTAAACCTAAAACCAATCAGAGGGTGACATGTGGCAAGGGTAACATGTGTTGACCTAGCTATATAAGTGATGTTATGAAAAGGAAAAAAAAAAAAAAAAATACCAGCAGCTCCTCATCCTTGGTGCGGCCACCCAAGAGTCTCCCTTCTCTTCTTCTTCATCTCTCACCAATTCCAAGAGATTAGCAAACAATCTCTTGAATTAAAAATACTAGAAATCGTTTCTAGTGTCCTGTTTACATCTTTAATCTCTTAAAAGGCAGAACTTGATTTTCTAATTAATAGAAAAAGCTTTAGAAGCTGTTCAATGGTTGCCATAGGTGTTCTTGGTGTAGACAAGCTAGAGGGACAATATTTGTTGTCCTAAAGACGCATCTAAAAGGCACAAATACACTGCAATGCATCAACAGGTTAGTGTGTTTTGTTCTTGATTTAATCTAGGGTTCTAAAATTAATCTGATTAATTTTAAAATTTTAAATGGAAAATATAGATCCAAAAACATATTAAAAGAGTTTGAATATGTTGTTTGTCATTGAAATCAAATAGATAAAAATAAATCTTACATGATGCATGTGATCTAAGTGAAAATTTTTGAATTTAATAATATAAATTTGTATTTTTCATGCTTTCGCTGCTTCAGAAAGGGAGTAAAGCAAAAGCAATAATTACAAGGAAAGCTTAGAGAAATTGACTTGAAGAAGAAGGGAAGACAATAAATAGGCTAAGTGGCTCTCCAGCTTCATGACACATGGTGAAAAGTTTAAATGATGCCAATTTTATTGTGCACTCAAGGGACATTTGAATTTAAAAAGATTGATGCATGGACAGCACACAAATCAAAGAGGCATGGTTATTTAATAGAAATTATGGGAGTGTCTACTCCAAGGTAAAAGCCATACATAGGTCATACTCGGAGTGTGGAGCGAAAAATATAAGGTGAAAACATATGCCTCTTCAGATCACACCACATGTCCAAGACAACGACCATGACCTCTATGCTGAAATAAGGAAAGGAAATCTAGGACCATAGAGATCAATTTAGGTCCTCAAAGGGGTAAGCCTGCGCTTAACATATTAAGACCACGATTGCTCATAAGAGTTTTGCAAGCCATTAAGAGCAATATACACTCTTCCAATGAGTACCCTAGAGCCTTGCGAAAAGTACTAGGCATTCCAAGTCACCTTAAGCAAGCCAAGAACATTAAATAGCACACTGATCGCATTAAACATGTAAAAGCTCAAGGAACACCTGCTCAAACAAGACATTTATATAACTACTCAAGTAAGACCTAGATTCCAAGATATCAGCCATTGAGATCCTAGGGTATAATCGTAATAACTACCATTTATAAGTGCTGCAAACAAAAACTCCTACTTAGAGTATGCATCAATCCAATAATACCTTTAACTTGTCAACTTGCTCTGACAGGCCACATGGCACATTCCTACTGGTTGGATAACAATATAAGCCTTCACGAGTACCAAGTATAGGACAATTTCAAAACTAATTTACTTCTCTTATTTTCTCTCTTGTATTTACTCTATTAGTCTCATTTATTCACTCTTAAACACTGCCACTAAGTCATTAGAGTGCCAAGTATTTTGACCCTTTCTTGTCTTGTGGACCACCCCACATTCTTTCACAAGGACTCCTTTTAGCCAAAAGTAGTGATCATCCAAGCTCATCACTGTTCACTAATATACATGTTGCACATCAACAGGCTTATCAGATCAAAGGTTTGTCAAAATTAAATTTTATAATCTAACAGCTCAACTATGCATTTTGATTAAAACCCACTTTTTACAAATCATAGTTAAATCAGTCTGACAGATGGGTCACTGCAATTTTAATAAATATGGACTTTCCTAGTGGGTCTAACTAAATAGAAAGGTTATATATAGTGAATATGATAAATCTAGCATCACCATACGGTTGAGATGCTCAAAGGTAATGTGGTCAGTGACGTTTGGGAGCTATCAAAGTATTGTGAGTTGCATTCAAAGGCTTTTAATTTGTAGCAAGACTGGATAGTTCATTTATATCGATCATAATTACATTTTGAAGTCGATTCTTGTGCTGACTTAACTTCTAAAGTTTGCAATCAATTTACATGTGGTATAACTCTTTCTTTTAATGTCCCTCCACCAAGAATTCTTTCTTAGCCTCTTGTATGATGTGCGTGGCGTGTCTCATTCTAGGCGTGTAACCATGTAGTAAAGCTGAATGCAATAAAGAAACCTTGAAAAAAAAAAGGTAATAAACATATGGGAGATTTATGATTTCGTCCCTAGGTATTTCCATTATTTACAAATCAATCCCTGTATTTTGAAAAACTCATTAAATGGTCCCTAAATTTTCCTGCATTTACAATTTAGTCTTTCCATCCATTTTTAATCAATTATATCATTAATGCATTAAGAAAAGACAAAAATGCCCTTTTCTTCTAAGCTCATACCCATCTACTCCATAAACTGCAAATCGTCAGCAAATCAATTAAACCCATTTAAGCTCTTCATCATCTCAAAAAAATAACTACATTTGTGTCTCCCAACACAACTAGCTAATGCACATTTTATTGAACATCGAATCTTACTACATCCAAAATCTTCTTACATGCCTCATAAAATGGATCAAATTATTATTGACATACAAATCATAATGAAAACCATGCTTAATAACACTATCCATTGTAAGACCTCCGTCCAATGGAGGCCATTTTGAAGCCACATTTCTCCTTGAAACAAAATGTAGATACCTTAATTAAGAATGGATAAGATTCAGAAGTGAAAGAAACTGCAAAAGTCTTTTGCTCTACATTGTTTTGCTTCCTGTAAATCAATAATGCTGCTAGCATGAAAGCCATAACAAAGGGAGTGCCAAACCGTGTGGATGGACTTCATCGCTGACATTAGGGAGCAAGGATTGATGGGTAGTGATGGAAATAAGTGATGTAGGCTCACTCATGATCTTTGACGAAGGCATTATTAATACTAATAATAAGCTAACTGATGTTAATTTCTTCAACAATTTCATGGACATTTGATGAAATGAGATAGAATTTGAGGTACCCAAAACCAATGAGAGTCATGCTAACACTTTTCCTTCTAGGTTCATGGAATGGGCTAAGTCCAATGGGTGATTCGTGCTTGAAATTTGCTATGGGTTGCAATTGATAGTGCGGAGATTGGGAGGGGATAATGAGGGTTGGAGAAAAGCTGGATTATGGGAGGATGAAAATTGAGGTCAAAAGGAATTTGGCTATTTTTAGGAATAAAAAGGTTGGCAATAGGTAGGTGCTTTGGATGAGCCACTGGGATGAAGTTGTGCAATTTCTAATTTTGAAGTGGAATAGGGAGAGAAAGTTTATTGGTTGTGGAGAGGATAGGACAGGGAGAGGAAGAAGAACAAAGAGAAAGGGAGAGAAATAAAGCGTATGGGAGGAGAAAGGATAATTTTGGTTTTCTAAAATTTTCTCTCTTTTGACTAAATTTTTAACGAAAAAATGGATGGAGGGAAAAAAATATAAACAAAGGCAAAATTTAAGGACCTTTTAATGAGTTTTTGAAAATATTATACTAACTTTCAAATAATGACGATAGCAAGGGGCAAAATCATAAATTTCCTAAACATATATGATAGCTGAACGGAATAAAGAAAGTTGAACGTAAACAATCATGCAAAAGGTCATTGAATTTAGAACATGTGTGAGAGCTACATGTTAGTAGTATGCCCTAGAGCATATCATTTTGTATGTATATTGTACATATTTTATTAATAAAAGGCAATTACAGTTTTCTATTTACAAAATCTATTTATGTATAATTGAGAAGGTCTATTGATATTTTGTTAGAAATTCTATTCTTAAGTTGTTAAGAATATGAGTGATAGTATTTCTAGTATAAATTATCATCAATTGGTTTACAATCGAAGATACTTCACAAAGGACACTACTTATCCAAAAAGATTGTAATCATATTTATTCTCAAAGTATTAACATGAGATATTAATAAGTTGGAGTAGTGGGTCTCATGCCACATAACAAACATGATAGGCACTTATATATGATAAGTAGGCTAAACCAGTGGCACTTATGACAAGCACGTGGAGTTTACTTTTGTCAATGCATTGTCATATATCATATCAGTGCATATAATCTTTAGACCTGAGATAACACAGTTATCTTCTATATAAGTAGTTTGAGTTTGATATTGCTTTCATACTCATACTGTGTGTGGATATATGGGTATGTGTTGGCTCTTACTAGCTATATATGGAGATAAGTGTTAATCAAGATGAGATCCGTTACCCTAAGTAAATAGGGAGAAAATCCTATGTTCATTTAATTGTTCTTGATGATTCATGTTGCTGGCCAGAACAAATAGACTTAGTCGGAAAAGAGTTTCTGACAAGAAAATCTGATTAATCAAGAATTAGAATTAAAAGAGAACATAATATTTATAGCATATGAAGTTTGACATTAACCATGACTCCAGCTAGAATTAGAATTTTGTAATGAAAAGATTTTTGTGCATGGTGACTATAACACCCCTTACTCGACTACAGTGTAGCAGAGCAATGCGTGCTGCATTCGGTGCCAGAGCACCCTATCTTATCTTACTTTATTCTTTTAATAATTTTGAATTCGTTTAATTTAATATCAATTATTTTTCGATGGAGAAACTAATGGAGTTTCCCCTATTTCTATTATCATTTGGCGTATTTTACTATTCACCTGTTGAAATTTTCAATAATATTTTTAAAATAAAAATCTCATCATTTTATGCATCATCTATATATTTCAATTCCGTATTCAAATCTATACAATTTCATTCATGCTCAAATTATATAATTTAAAAAATAATTATATAATTTCATAATTTATATGATATATAAATTAATTACATAAGAAAAAGCTAATTTATTAGTTTACATCACATTCCTATTAATTACCTTTTCATAATCTACATTATAATACAATAACTAAGCATTTTATACAAAATACAAAAGATGATCTGTATGGGCCCTATCTATATGTATTGCTGAGGAGGTGACAACCTTAAATACTTAACACTTTTGCATATCAAACTCCAAAATTCCTGTTTAATATTCGCTGGGCTTTACCTTCAGTACTTGCGCGAGGAAACAAATCCATCGCGCTAAGCATTGCTGCTTAGTGGTGCAATAATATAACAAGAAAATAATATACAATAAAAAAGAAATGGATCAAAATTTGAATACTCTGGAATTTAATCTAATTTCATATAATACTTCTAGTATTAATTATCCTTTGTTCTAATTTATTCCTCCTCAGAAGTGCTCAATTCTTTCATAATAATTAAATTTTAATATCATTCTAATTCATTTCAATTCTTTCTACTAAATAACTAATCTAATTTATTTTAAATATTCTTACTCATTTATTTAATTGCTAATATTTTTAGTTGCTAATGTTCTTAACTTATTTAAATAAATTTTACTACCCAAGTAACCTATGACAGGCTGACTAAACTGGATAACGGGTCGTTGGCACTGGACACCGTGGTGCCTCGGGTCGTCATACCATGGGACGCGGAATGTCAACCACGTATGCAGTCAGTATGGCTAAAAAGCCATGATAACACATAATCAGGCATAAAAGCCATGAGTACAGGTGTAAAGCCATGAGTGCGGGTATAAAGCCATGAATACAGGCATAAAGCCTTTCGCAGTACTGCTAAAACAATACCCTAATGGCATGCCAATCTATCAAATCTGACACACTTGTCTAGGCAATGCATGGGCACATAATACCATTAAATATTCATAAGTTTCATTATTTCATTTTAGGTTCTAATTATAATTTCTAGCATTTTAATCATTTTTCATAATAGAAATATAAATCTCCAAGTTTAATATTTACATAATTTATACATTCATGGTAATTTATATATTCATTATGTTATCCATAATGATCACAATTCAAAACAATAGTTCTTATGCACCATTGTACTCAAAATACTTTTTCTTGTCCTTTCTCCCATAATGGGAACTAAAGTCTTATTTATACATTCATTTATTCATTGCCCTATTTATATAAATTATTATTCATATTCCAAGTAGTCCATGCATATTTCATGAATTTTAAATTTAGCTAAATTTTCCTTAAATCCTAGTATCACTAAAATTCAAAAATTTAAATCAACTATTTACATTATCTATATCTTAACCATTACAATAGCTTTCTAATTTATTATACCCTTTCCTATATTATTGGGGTCACTCAACTTTACCATTCTCAATTTACCTTCCACATCCTATATTAACAACTACAATGATTCTTATAGTTTGTTTTTCTACTTCACATAATTTAGTGATACTATTCATTTGGTCATTTAAGTCAAAATATTGACTTTCCCATATATAATGGTTACATGAGTTTTAATCACATAGATTTACCACATTTTGTTTCCAAAAATGCTGGCATTGGCTGCCAATCATTGCTTCTAACAAATGGAGAATAAATTAGAAATTTCAGTTTTAGGTTTTAAAGTTAACTGTTCCATTAGGCCATTCTATAGTGAGAATTTGGCCAAGTGTTCTTAATCAAAGTTGTTCGTTATTGTGTCTAGTTATATTTCACTTTTTGAATCACCCCATTTGGAGTTTTCTAGCTCAAGTTATGGCTATTTCACCAAAACTGGTCAGATTGCCTTTACCCAGAATTTCTAGGCAATTTTTTATTCTGCCAGATTTGGTATCTTGATTTTAGTGGAAAAATCTATTAAGTTCTGGTCAAATTTGGAGTTATGTTCTTCATGAAAGTTATTCTAAATTGTCTAATATTTCCATTGATATAAAATTTAGGTCATTTGGACATTTCTACACTGAGTTATGACCATTTGAACAAATACTGTTCATTTAGTCAATTTCCAGGACCAGCAGGTTGGTTACCCGGATATTGTCAATTTTTAGGGTATCCTAAATTTGTTTTCTAGGCAAGGTTTCTTAATCAAAGTTGTGTCATTATGTGTCTAATTTCATGTCCAATTGGCCTTGCACTAATTGAACCTACACAACTCAAGTTAAAGCTGTCCAGCCTTGCTGGACTCACACCTAGCCCTACAGGTCACTCAAGGCAGCACCTCTAACCTCAATTTCTATGGCTCAATTCATTTCATTTCCTCATCAAACACAATCAAATGGTCACTAATTGACTATTAGAACTTTCTTTCACCACTAAATGAGAAAAATCATAAATTTGTTGTCCAAACCCTAACCCTAACAATCCTAAATTCTCAAATCTTACATTATACTCACAATTAAAGTTTTCAATTCACTTATAAATGTCAAGGGACAGCCCTACACCATTTTAAATCCATTAAAAACTATCAAACTCAAGAAGATTTAAGGCTGCTGAAAATTGGATAGTGTCCCTACATGCATATTTTTACACAATTTCTTCAATTCTTAGTTCAATTCCTAGTTCTAATCAAGAATTAAAAGAGAGAAAGAAAGACTCTAGCACTAACCTTGTTTGATGGAATTTCTAAGCTTGTAAAACTCTTTCTTTTCTCTTCCTTTTTGCTGCCTCAAGCTTGGTCTAGTTGCAAGGATGAATTTTAGTGAAGCAAGCTAGTGGTTTTATGGTGAAATAGAGAGGGAAATGGAGCTTTGGTTGAGAATCAATGGAGGGAGAGAGAAGTGAGGTTTCGGCAAGTTTGATGAAGGAAGATGAAAACTATATTTTTTTTCTTTCATTTCTGCCCATTTAACTCATTTTAAGTGAGTTATAGCCATGTGTCACAATGTGATTAGATAAAAATGTTTTAATGACATCATAATGATATCAAAATTCTTATTTAATCCATTTTCTTTTCTTTTTTCTTTTCTACTCATTTTAAATTCAATTTTTAACAATATTTATTCATATTTTATGTCATAATAATTATTTACTTTACTAGAAAAGTAGGTCAAAAATCATCTTCCAAGACGAAATGACCAAAATGCCCTCCGTTTGGCTTTTTGAGCCAAAATCGTCTGTACTAATCGAAAAATTTTTCTAAGCCTTTTCTTGGCATTCTAATGCCATAGAAACCTCAATGACTCTTCTCTGGAGTCCCAAAAATTATTTCATGAATTTTCTTCCAGGTTTAGGGCTCCTAGCTGCGAGAACCGCAACTTTCCATTAGGTTACCCATCGCTAAGGCACCGGCTCATTTAACTTAGTTGTATTTTATTTCTAAAATTTTTTCTAAATTTTTCTTACACTTATTTGAGTTATTTATGACTCCTCACTCTAGTCTACATATAGTTCTAGTCATTCTAGCTATCCGGACAAATATTGGTCACCGAAATAATAGAATGTACGGACTAGTTAAAGTGAGGGTAATACAGTGACATATGATTAAAGGTTAATTTAAGGTATTCTTTATTACTGATTGAGTGGTCATAGCATACTATGCTAGGTATCAACTATGGTCTATGAGATGCCTAAAATAATTTAGAGAAATCATTTACGGTAAAAAATAGTTCTAATGATATTAAGAGTTAATATCATTTCTCATTGTCAATTAGTAATGAGCCTAGTAAGTCACACATCTACATAAGCAATTCACCAAGTGCATTATGATTTAATTGATTAATTAAAGAGATTAATTAATTAATTAATTAAATAGATTTGATTTTCAATAAGATTGCAAAGTCCCTAGTGTGACTTGAAATCAAATCTAGGTTGTTAGATGTATAATATAAATTATATTTATATTTAAAGAGTTTAAATATAAATAAAATGGAGAAATTAATTAATGGGGATTAATTAATTAATTGATTAATATTTTATATAAATTAATTTAAGAGAGAAATTATAATTTTAGATTTAAAACTCAAAATTATATATAAGGGTAAAATGGTAATTTTACATGGCGACATATGTCACCCATGTAAGTGTGCTACTTGTCTTCCTATGATAGAAGACTACTTTTTAATGATTTAATTAAAACTTGACACTTGGCTTGATGAGATTGAGTCAAAGAAAAGTAAGATTAAATCTTACGATGACATGTAGCACTTCATTAAGTCAATTTGTCTTATGCATATAAATGAAGAAAGAAGAAAAAAGTTGCATCTTTTTCCTCTTGGTGTGTTGGATGGCAACTATGTCATTCTCCCTCTTCTCATTTTCTTTTCATTAATTCAAAAGGAAAATCTTGATTTCCTTTGAATTAATTTTACTAGAAAGAGTTTCTAGTGCACCCACATCTTTATACCTTCATTAAAGTATAAACCCTAAAGCATTAGTGGTTGGTAATCTTCAAAGAGAGGATTTGGGGCAACCTTTGGTGAGTCTTGGTGAAGCTCTTGGTGGACAAGCTAGAGGGGCAACTCTTGGAGCCCTAGGAGCACCCAAAGGAAATAAGACTGATTGATTCTGCACATTGGAGGTTAGAAATCAATAATCGCTATTTTAGTTAGGGTTTAATGAAATCAATTTCTAAACTTCAATTCTTGATGGCAAATGAACCTTTAATGCATGCTAAAATGTGTTTTGGTATGCTTTTGGGCATTAGAAATTGGCTAGGCACATAACTCATTTGGTATGGTGCATGTAACCTAAGAAGAAAATTTAAAATTCAATGCTCTAATGCCCTTAAATTCATGCTTCCAAGCCTTCACTACAAACAATTGAATCTAGGGAGTAAAAAATCTTTTTTTTGATATTGAATAAACTTATCTTGAATATTTATATATCTATATTAAAGCTGAAACAAAGGAAAAACTTTTAAGAGCGAAAAACTTTTAAGAGCCTCTATATATGCATCTTTTCTAATTTTTTTAGAGCATTTTGAAATTTTTACTGAATTTTTAATCAATCAAAAATAAAAAATTTTATATTAATATATGCGTTATTTTGGTATTTAGCAAAAAGACTTTTAAAAATTTTTTATATTTTTTAAAATTTCAATAGGGTTAAATTTTTGTGTATTAATTTAATTTGTGGTTAGATTCATTAATATTTAATTTAATTTTATTGTAGTTCTTAGCAATATTAGTTCAATTGATTAGGATGAAATTGAAGAGATGGTTCACTCCTTTCATGTATTTCTTTGCAATAGTTATTTTAATATTAAATAATAGGTAAGATAAATGCAATCCATCCCCTTCCCATGTATTTCTTACCAATATTTATTTTAATATTAATGATAAGATAAAATCAAGTGTACATTAAAGTTGGTTTTATGTATGAGCAAGTGATTCTTATATTTAGTTTTCCATTATAGGGAAAATACCCTATGCATTTGTTCCGGTGGTTGCAAGGAGTCATGCTAAGCAATAATAAGCAAGTGATTTTGGACAGGCTTGATATTGAACCTACAGCTGAAACCTTGAAAGGAGTGAAAATGGAATTGAGCAATGTTGCTTTTCCTCTGCTTAAAGGTAACCCTCATAACATCAAGGTATTAGTTTAAACTAGATACTATAATTCTCACCTTTCATTTTTCTTGAATCTTAAAGGAAGGTATGGAGAGAAAGGAAGTGATGTCCAAAAATATATCTTTTTACAAGGCTTAGACTTCAGACTTTGAGAAGCATGCTGCTGCAGATTGCAAGGCCTTTCCTGAAATGCTATATGATGATAATGATTATTTTATATTTTTAGTTTTGATGAATTTTTTCAGCAATATTAGTGCAATTAATTAAGATAAAATCAAAGAGAAGATTCATCCATTCAAGTGCATTTCTTTATAATATTAATTTTGATGTATTTATTAACAATTTTTATTTTAATATTAAATAATAAACTAGATAAATGCAATTAATTAAAATAAAAATTTGTAAATATCTTCCTATTGTACATAATATTTTAACCAAATAGTAATGCTATCTTATGTATTATGATGGTACCATATAATTTATTTTAAATTTTTTTGAAATTATTGTTTGTACATAATTAATTAAAACAGTAAATACCTAATAATATCATTAAATTTTGACAAAATTCATTATACATTACCATTTCCTACGTTGTATTTATTAAAAATTGATGGGGGAAAAATGGAGTTGAGATTATATTCATTCTTTTGTATTAATTGAGTTTGAATTTGAAAATAATACAAATTGTTGGTAAAAGAAATAAGTATGCTATAATTATCCAAACATAAATATAATAATGTATCTAAAAACTTCAATTCAATAAATGAATTACAATATAGCATGTATAAAGAGAAGGGATCACTTATTACTTGTTTCAAAGCAGCTGTATTAATATGAATAAATAAATAATTAAAATGAAAAACAAACCCTAAAATAGATAAAAAAAAAATAAAATTAGAAAGTAAATATTTTGTGAACATTTCGATTTTAGAGTAAAGGGGGAGGTGCCGTAAGGAATGAAAGAAAAAAAATATATAATTTACAAAATTTACAAAGCTTAATCGAGACGAACTTAATTTAAAAAAAAATAGCAAATAAAACAAAATATTTGAAGACACATGAAAGAGGGGAAGAATCACCTACTTGACACAATCTTAATTGCACATATCTAATCTAATATTTACTATTTAATATTTAATTAAATATTAATAAAAAATACACAAAAAATATTACCAAAGAAAAAAATTTTAAAATTCCACAAGAAATGACAGACACAAGAAAGAGAAGAAGAACCTTTCTCCATATTTGTATTTTAATTACACTAATAAAAATAATAAAAATCTATAAAAAGTTAAAATTACCATTCAAAATACCAAAAAAAAAAACCACCATTTTAAGAAATTTGAGATACTTAAAAATAATCATATAAACATTACAAACAATTTTCAATTCTGAATTATCTTTGATCACAATGGACTCTAGAAAAATATCTCTCATTGAAGGATAAAGAAGAAAAAGTGTTGGTGAAAGATGAGAACATTAAAAAAAGACGGAGAAATTATTTTCATAATCTCTTTAACAATAGTCAAAGTGGTAATAGCGTGAATATATGATACAGAGCAGTAGAAAATAATATGAATTAGAAGGATTAGATCTTTAGAAGTAAAGGAAGCACTTAAGAGAATGAAAGTGGGTAAAGCCTGTGGACCCGATGAAATACCAATTGAAGTATGAAAGTGTTTGGGAGATACGGGAGTAGCATGATTAACTAAATTGTTTAATAAGATTCTAAACTCAAAGAAAATGCCTGATGAATGGAGAAGGAGTATTTTAGTACCTATTTTTAAAAATAAGGAAGACATATAGAGTTACTCAAACTATAGGGGAATTAAACTCATAAGCCATACTATGAAGTTGTGGGAGAGAGTTATGGAACATTGACTACGTCATGACACTTCTATCTCTTTCAATCAATTTAGCTTCATACCCGATCGTTCAACTATGGAAGTGATCTGTCTTATTAGAAGGCTGATAGAGAAATATAGAGATGTGAAGAAATATCTACATATAGTTTTTATCGATTTGGATAAGGCTTATGATGGTGTTCTAAGAGATGTCTTATGGAGAGTGTTAGAACAAAAGAGGGTATCTATAAGGTATATACAAGTATTGAAAGATATGTATGAAGGAGCAACTACTATTGTGCGTACAATGGGAGGGGACACAAGAGATTTTCCTATCTCAATTAGATTACACCAAGGTTCAGCTGTAAGCCCTTACCTTTTTACATTAGTTTTAGATAAATTGATGAAACATATACAAGAGAGTATCCCTTGGTGCATGATATTTGCAGATGATATAGTTCTGATATATGAGACGTGAGAAGGAGTCAATAGAAAGCTAGAGCTTTAGAGAAGTACTCTAGATTCAAAGGGTTTTAAGTTAAGTAGAACAAAGATAGAATACATGCATTGCAAGTTTAGTGAAGGCCAAACTAGTGATAGGGAAAGAGTTAGTTTGAATAGAATGGTACTGCCCCAAAGTACTTTAAATATCTCGGCTCAATCTTCAAGTAGATGGGGGATGTGAGGAGGATATTAGTCATAGGATTAAATTTGAATGGTTGAAGTGGAGAAGTACCACGGGAGTTTTATGTGATTGCAAGATTCCCAATAAGTTCAAAGGAAAATTTTACCGTACAACCATACGAGGACCATGTTATATGGTAGTAAGTGTTGGGCACTGAATGAGTCGTCTGTATCTAAGATAAGAGATGCAGAGATAAGAATGTTAAGGTGGATGAGTGGTCATACTAGACTAGATAAAATTCATAATAAGAGTATTAGAGAAAAGGTAGGAGTGGTGCCAATTGAGGTGGTTTGGTCATGTGAAGCGTAGACATACAGAGGCTTAAGTTAAAAAAGTAGAGCACATTAGGTTAGGGGATAGAAAAAAAGAAGGGGTAGACCTAAACTAATTTGAAGAAGAGTAATACAGCATGACCTAGAAGCATTATACATTTCCAAAGATTTAACCTAAAATCATCTAAAATGGAGAAAGAGAATCCATATAACTGACTCCAAATTCTTGGGATAAAAGCTTAGTTGAGTTGAGTTATATGATTTTGTTAATTCTCTTTCATATGATGCGTTATTGCTCAGTTTATACAAGATAATAAAAAATATCAAAAAGTTTGTAAATATTACTTTGTGGTAAACCATTCTACACTAAATGACTTTCCATCGGTTGATTTTATTGTATTATTAAACTAATTTAAATCACAATTTCTTTTATTGTATCACTTTCCATTCTTTTTTTATCTCATAAATCAAAATCCTTTATTTATTTATTTATTGCAATACATTATCATATTTAAATTTATACAATTTCTATTTAGAAAGCATTTAGTTTTACAATTTACTTTTAACTATTGGCATAAAATATATTTATATTTTTTTAACTTATGAATCAAATTAAAAATAAGAAATTAATTGTCACACCCTACCCCTCAATAAGATATAACATGATCCCGTAATACATCTAATAAATTACCATACTTCATGTACCGGTAACCCATTAAATATACTACAAGGGATTTTAAAACAATTTTCTTACTGCTCGACGGTGGCGAGAACTTTTAGTAGGAATTAAAAACTTTTACTTGAAGTTTAAAGACTAGTTAAAATTTTTATAAATTTTTATTTTCACGCAAATTTTGAAAAATTTTCTGCAGAGTGCCATCTATATTTGGAAAAAACAGTTCCTCAAACACCTGTAAAATCACTTCCAATAATTTATTTCATCAAAATCAACCACTTCCATAATACAAATCAACATCATTTCTCCCAACTCCATAATTCAAAATAATTCTCATTTCAATTGTCTTCAAAAAATAATATTAAATGACTTCATTCATATTCCACTAAAGAAAAATTAATTTATATTCATTACAAAACTAAAAAATAAGTTTGAACTTTACAATAATTTACATTTTATTACATACCAAAATAATATTACAAAAGTTTTTGTACAACTACTCAAAATATTTTACACACATATATTTATATGCATAATCAAAATCTAATATACAAAGGTATACCTATAATATACCCGAGGCTAGTCACAAGCAGTCTTCAAGGTGCAGCTGCATGAATCTCACTCAACTGCTATATCTCTACTCTCACCTGCAACAGCATACAAAGCTATCACTGAGTGGTGAACTCAGTGGTGTACAACTATAATTTAAAATGTAATACAATATACATTAATAATAATTTTACCAAAAATTTTTGAATCTCGAAACTTAACTAATTTTCAAATGTCAAAATTTTCATTGCCAATAATAATAGTCACTTATTAAAATAACCTTGATCAAAATTTCAATTTGTCAAATCACAACTAAACAATTAAAATAATTCTTGCAATTATGGAAATAAATAATTATTTTAACAAAATCATTTGTGCACAATCTCATTTAAAATCACAATTTCTTATCAATCAAAACCCATTCTTTATCTCACTAACTATGCAAGACTAATCCGAAAGGGCCATCTTCGGGGTGATTCTAACTCCCTATGGTCGAAGAGGTTGAATCATATTGCATAGTACACAGCACAATAATGAAACTTCTGATGGGTCAATAACAAAAACATATATCTAACCTCTAATGAGAGGAGAATCTAAGCTTGTGCACATACCATGATACTCGAAACAAAACAAAGCTAACTCCATTATCTCATCAACAAATGATATAGAGACAGGTAATAACCTAGCCAAGCATCTATAGTGAGATATAAAATCATATCATGCATTTCTTTGTCCTTTTTGTGATAATAAATCACAACACAATATTAATTCAAGATCAATTTTAATATTTCATAATTTTTTTATGCTCATCACAATCCAAAACAAAATTTTGTATTTTATTTATGCAAATTGCCCGTCACAATTCAAAACATAATTTATCTAGTCCAAAACAGTATTCAACAATTGTTGAAATAACATTTCACAAAACTAGACTCATGCTTGCTATACCAATTTCAATAATCATTGAAATAAATCCCATAATTGATAAACATAGTGCACAAGGAAGAATAAAATCATTTAATTACGTAAAATATTCAAAACAAATTCAATCAAAAACTAGTTGTGCACAAACCTCTTTTGTCAACTCAATTTACTCAAACTTTCATTTCTCCTTCGAAGATCCCTTTCCAACTGAAATACATAAATTTAAAGTGCTTCAGTATCCATTTCTAATACTTAAATTCCAATAATTTTTTTACAGACTTATCCTACCTATTACGGTTTATAAATTTCGGGTCTTTCACATTTTTGTGTATGATGGCACTATTCATGGCACTATTCAAGTCAAAATATTGACTTTTCTATACTTAATAGGTTTATTAGTTCTAATTGCACTCATATACCACATTTTGGATGTTAATTTTGCTGGCATTAATTGCCAATTCAATTTCTAAGTCTCCTAAGAGAAATTACAATTTTTCAGTTTTGGTCCCCTGTTTTTTACTATTCCATTGGTTTAGTTACTGTGAGAATTTGGCTAAGTGTCCTTCATCAAAGTTGTTCCTTATTGTCTTAGCTTTAATTCTCTTTTTGAATCACTCCATTTGGAGTTTTGTATCACTCCATTTGGAGTTTTGTATCCCAAGATATAACTATTTGAATGGGACTGGCCGGATTTGGTGTTACTCAGAATTATGGGCAATTTCTGGATATTGGCAGTTTTTGGTGTGTTGACTGCAGGTGGTTTTTCAGATAGGTTATGGTCAAAATTTGGATTTGTTTTCTTCATGAAAGTTGTAGGGTTATGTCTTAGATTTCTATCGGTATAAAATTCAGGTCATTTGGACCTTCCTATACCAAGTTATAGTTATTTACGTAATTATTGTTTTTTTTGGTTATTTTTGTATAGGGCAGTGTGCCTAATTCCGGATTTAGCCTAATTGTTCACTAAGTTATGGTCATTTTTTGGACATGATTCCTAGATGAAAAATGGTCCATTTTGTGTCTAGTTTCATTCCCAATCGGCCTCACACCAATTGGGTTAGTAAATTTTCAGTTTTTATCCCTGAAAAGGACCTAGGTCAAGCTATCTGCATAATGACCCTAACCAATCCGAATTGAAATTTGGTTATAACAATTCACACACACCACAAATGGTCACAATTGACCATTTCTCAACTCAAATAAGGTCAACTACATCAATTGACCAATTCTCAACTTTTTCTCCAATTTCTCAAAATGCCCAAAACCCTAATTACATAGAGTTCAAATCTAATGCATTCAAAACATATACCCATACTTCACATACACAACTCAACCTAAACAACCATTCAAACACCTCAAAATCATTCATTTCAAACCCTAACTAAGGCTAGCCAAAATTCTCTTTTGGTCCCTCAATAATTATTTTCTTTTGATTTTAAGTTAAGTTCTTACTTAATTGAGTCATAAACACAACAAATAAACTTAAATTTCCAAGTACAAGTGCTTACCTCCACTAGAATTTTCAATTCTTCCCTTTCTTCCTTTTCTTCTTTTTTTTTTTTTTTCCTTCTTCTAAAGCTTCCTCAAGTTGATCTAACAAGTTCTTATGAACTAGTTTGGGGTAAAAGTAGGGTTAAGTGGTTGGAAGAAAGCTTAAAGTATGCTTTAATAGAGGTTTTTGGTGAGAGAAGAAATGGGATAGAGAGAGCTACAGGAATTTGGAGAAGACGAAGAAAAAAATTTGTCTTTTTAATTTTGTTTTTATCCCTTTAATTGACTTAGTCAAGTAAAATAATTAAATGGTAATTATTTATGAGGTAATGCTTCGGTCATGTAGGTGATGTCATTATTCTAATTTTCTTTTCTTTTTTTTTTCCTTTATTTTTCCACTAGTTCTTGAATTCATTTCTTGATCCTGAAATTTTCTTTTCTCTAATTTTATTTGACAGTTAGGTTAGGAGTAAGCTCTACTGGTGAATTGACCAAATTGCCCCTCGCTGTTCAATCCGGTTTGCAAATTATTCGATATTTTTTTTGGATCTCTGACCTAATTATTTGACCTGCTTAACAACTCTTTTTCGTGATTTTCTCTTTTCCACTGTGTTCGAAATAGTCCTAAGGATCGCAACGTCATATTTTTCAGTTCGAAATTCGGGTTAAGACTGACCTCGCAGTCACTTCCCGCGAAGGTCGCCCATCGCTGTGACTCCCGGCTCATTTAAATTTTTATGCTTTGTTTTTTTTTTTTTTTTATTTATACTTAACCTTTTAGTTAGCACTATTTATTTTCATTCAGGGCTTTTCTAGGTGTCTTAACATGCTTCTAATCCTCTTAATTGTCTGGATCGACACCGATCACCGGAACAGTGAAATATACTAGGCTATGCATATGGGGGTGTTACAATTCTTCTCCCCCCCCCCCCCCTTAAAATAAATTTTGTCTCGAAATTTTTACCTGGTATCAGTCTTTGAACAGCTGTGGGTGTTGTCTCCTCATGTCCTCTTCTTGTTCCCAAGTAGCTTCCTAGCCTAAATGATGGTTCCACAACATTTTAACCAATATTATTTACTCATCAATTGCTCACCTCGTGTGCCAAGTTTCTTATGAGCTTCTGTCATAAGTTAGATTCAAATTCATTTCAATTTTAGAGGTAAGCAAATCTGTGTGCTAGTGGATCCACTTTTTCTAGGACCTCGTATGATCGTATGGGTGAGAACTTAGTTTTACTCTTTTCTTATCAAATCTCTTGATCATTTGATGCAACCTTCAGTTTAGTTTGGAATATTTTAGTATTTTCTTGCTGTTGTTTTAACAATTATTTTTCTTTGTAGTCATTTTTTTTTAAATGACCTTGTTGGTCATATATGAACTACTTATCTCTTTATTGGCCATAGGTCCATAACCATTATCTTACCATCTCCATTTATGAACAAGGCCTATGTGCCATTTTGTACTATCTTGTTTTCTTTTGCTTAACTTATTTCTTTTTTGATAAAATAGTTTGGGATATCGTTACGCGTCTTAAGTAGGTTGTTTGCCCTTGTGGCAATTCCTCATCTAGTGTTTTTCTCATTTTTTACTGTTCTATTTGTTTCTTTTTTTTTTTTTTCATTCCACAACTTAACTTTAATTATTTTATTCCTCAATCTTATCTTCTTCTTTAACTTGACTGTAGAGTCATGATTTAGCACCTCTTGTCATCCCTAATAAATCCGCTATACTTTAATATTACTTTGATTTGGTCCTCTGACCATTCTAGTCAACACTTTAACTAATATTCATAACGTTTGTTTATTACAATTGCACCAACTATTCTAATTTTTACTTCCACAACTCTTTTATCTATCGATATTCTATAGCTTATTTTGCACTGATGTGTAATCATTACTTCCTTTTGTATTGAACTATAACCTTTTGATATTCTAACTTTAGAGTTTTAAATCCCGGGTTAGGATTTTCAAACTCCCTTCTAATAATAAAATTCTGTCCCATCAGAATTTTACCAAAACTGATGCCGTTTGCAATAATCCTCATCTTAGTGCACTATCGAGTAGTACGTAGCTCTACACAATAATCTCAAGTTAGTATTGTAATCTACAACTTACAATACAAACATCAAGAACATTGCATAGTTACTACGATACAGCCCAATAGATCAAACTTTCCTATATCTTATTCTTTTCGAATTCACTAATATCTAGAACTTATTCTGATTACAATATTCATTGACAATTACTAACAGTAACATCTTTGCCCTCATCTAGAGTAATTATATTACTATAATTTACTTTTAGGTCCTCTTGCTTTATATTAAATAGGCTCACTAATTAACTTATAATTTATTGTATACTAATAATTACTTTTCGCTGACAAACTCTTCCAAAACTAATGTCAATCACACTTATTAACGTAGTTTATATCCTAAAGGACTAGTTACTAATGCATCAAAATTTATTCCCATGCAAATGAATAACAGCAGAACATATAATTCTAACACTAACATACAAATAAGTAGTACTGAGGTCATATAATAACTAATTGTTTCCTCTAAAAATTAAAAACTTACCAGTAGCTACATCTGAAGTCTCTGCTTCTTCCCCTCGATGCATGGCGTTCCATCTTTCTAGTGTATTCCTCTGCTCGGGTTTGTCCATTGTGTTAGGATTACTCGAAGTGCTGTCTCTACTTCTACCTCTGCCCCTATTGACTATTAATGAGCCTCTAAAATCAGAACCTTGGATTGATTCTTCTGATGTAATATATGGCATAAATCGACATGCGCTAGTAAAATCTCAGGTGTAATGCCCGATTCCACCACAATTGAAGTAAGCTCCAGTAACCTTATAGCAAATACCCCCGTGTAACTTGCCACATACCTCACAGACACGGATAGGGTAGGAACTTCTGATTCTTTGTCGACGGGTTTTCGATTGCTTCCACCTTGAAGATCCGCCTCTGTCATATCTATAACTTCGAGGTTCCTCAAATTCTTTTATTTTCCCCAATTGCCTATTCTAATTCTGACCCATAGATTTCTCACTCTTTTCTATCTCATACTGCCCTTGTGGGGGTTGAGTCTGTACTTGGGCTTGAGCTTGAGTTGACAAACTATCAGCCATTTATTGGAAGAAGGTGGCCATTTACTGTGCCACTTGTGCGGTGATTTGTACCGATGGAATTGGTACAGTTGAGCCTTCGACACTCCGAGGAGTTGAGGCCTCCTTTAATGCCTCAACCATATCTGATTGTTCTACTAGTTTATTTCCCTCTTCCATTTCTATTCAAAAAATTTTCTTTTCTCAGGACAACCTACATAAGGATATTTCTCTCCATTAATTCATTTTTATGATGCAATTGTACTATATGTATCAAATAGTTGAGCAGTTGTATGTACTGATAAAATATTTCAAATTCACAATTCAAAATTTACTTTAAAACCATTGCTCTGATACCACTAAACATGTCACACCCTACCTCTCAGTAAGATGTAACATGATCCCATTGTACATCTAATGAATTACTGTACTTCGCCTACCGGTAACCCATTAAATATACTATAAGGGATTTTAAAATAATTTTCTTACTTTTTGAAGGTGGCAAGAACTTTTGGTAGGAATTAAAAACTTTTACTTGAAGTTTAAAGACTAGTTAAATTTTTGTACATTTTTATTTTTACGCAAAATTTGGAAAATTTTCGGCAGAGTACCGTCTATATTTGAGAAAAACAGTTCTTCAAACACCTATAAAAACACTCTCAATAATTCATTTCATCAAAATCAACCACTTCCACAGAACAAATCAATATCATTTCTCCCAACTCCATAATTCAAAACAATTCTCAATTCAATTGTCTTCAAAAATAATATTAAATGACTTCATTCATATTCCACTAAAGAAAAATTAATTTACATTCATTATAAAACTAAAAAATAAGTTTGAACATTACAATAATTTGCATTTCATTACATACCAAAATAATATTACAAAAGTTTTTGTACAACAGCTCAAAAAATTTTACACACATATATTTACATGCATAATCAAAATATAATATACAATGGTATAACTATAATATACCCGAGGTTAGACACAAGCAGCCGTCAAGGTGCAGTTGTAGGAATCTCACTCAACTGCTCTATCTCTACTCTCACCTGCGACAGCATACAAAGCTATTACTGAGTGGTGAATTCAGTGGTGCACAACTATAATTTAAAATGTAATACAATATACATTGACAATAATTATACCAAAAATTTTGGAATCTCGAAATTTAACCAATTTGTAAATGTCAAAATTTTCATTGTCAATAATAATAGTCACTTGTTAAAATAACCTTGATCAAAATTTCTATTTGTCAAATCACAACTGAACAATATAAATAATTCTTGCAATTATAGAAATAAACAATTATTTTAACAAAATCATTTGCACACAATCTCATTTAAAATCACAATTTCTTATCATTCAAAACCCATTCTTTATCTCACTAACTATGCAAGACTAATCCGAAAGGGCCATCTTCGGAGGGATTCTAACTCCCTATGGTCAGGCAGGTCGAATCAGAATTCTAACTCCCTATGGTTGGAGAGGTCGAATCATTGTGCACAGTACACAACACAATAATGAAACTTCCGATGGATCAATAACAAAAACTTAGATCTAACCTCTAATAAGAGGAGAATCTAAGCCTGTGCACATACCATAGTATTCAAAACCAAACAAAGCTAACTCCATTGTCTCATCAACAAATGATATAGAGACGAATAATAACCTAGTCAAGTATCTATAGTGAGATATAAAACCATATCTTGCATTTCTTTGTCCTTTTTGTGAGCATAAATTACAACACAATAGTAATTCAATATTAATTCCAATATTCCATAATTTTTTTATGCTCATCACAATCCAAAACAAAATTTTGTATTTTATTCATGCAAATTGCCCGTTACAATTCAAAACATAATTTATCCAGTCCAAAACAGTATTAAAAAATTGTTGAAATAACATTTCACAAAACTAGACTCATGCTTGCTATACTAATTTCAATAATTATTGAAATAAATCCCATAATTGATAAACATAGTGCACAAGGAAGAATAAAATCATTTAATTACGTAAAATATTCAAAACAAATTCAATCAAAAACTAGTTGTGCACAAACCTCTTTTGTCGACTCAATTTACTCAAACTTTCATTTCTCTTTCGAAGATCCCTTTCCAACTAAAACACATAAATTTAAAGTACTTCAGTATCCATTTCTAATACTTAAATTCCAACAATTTCTTTACAGACTTATCCTACGTATTACGGTTTATAAATTTCGGGTCTTTTACATTTTTATGTATGGTGACACTATTCATGACACTATTCAAGTCAAAATGTTGACTTTTCTATACTTAATAGGTTTATTAGTTCTAATTGCACCCATATACCACATTTTGGGTGTCAATTTTGTTGGTATTGATTGCAAATTTAATTTCTAAGTCTCCTAAGAGAAATTACAATTTTTTAGTTTTGATTTCCTGTTTTCTATTGTTTCATTGGTCTGGTTACTATAAGAATTTGGCTAAGTGTCCTTCATCAAAGTGCTTCCTTATTGTCTTAGCTTTAATTTCCTTTTTGAATCACTCCATTTGGAGTTTTGTAGCCCAAGATATAACTATTTGAATGGGGTTGGGCGGATTTGATATTACCCAGAATTCTGGGCATTTTCTGGATATTGACAGTTTTTGGTGTGTTGACTGCAGGTGGTTTTTTAGATAGGTTATGGTCAAAATTTGGATTTGTTTTCTTCATAAAAGTTGTAGGGTTATGTCTCAGCTTTCTATCGGTATAAAATTTAGGTCATTTGGACCTTCGTAGGCCAAGTTATGGTCATTTATGTAACTACTATTCATTTAGTCATTTTTGTACAGGGCAGTGTGCCCAATTCCAGATTCAGCCTAATTGTTCACTAAGTTATGATCATTTTCTAGACATGATTCCTGAATGAAAAATGGTCCATTTTGTGTCTAATATCATTCCCAATTAGCCTCACACCAATTGGGTTGGTAAATTTTCAGTTTGGGTCCCTGAAAGGGACCTAGGTCAAGTTGTCTGCTTAATGACCCTAACCAAATTGAAACTTGGTTCTAACAATTCACACACACCACAAATGTTCACAATTGACCATTTCTCAACTCAAATAAGGTCAACTACATCAATTGACCAATTCTCAAATTTTTCTCCAATTTTTCAGAATGCTCAAAACCCTAATTACATAGAGTTCAAATCTAATGCATTCAAAACATATACCCATACTTTACATATACAACTCAACCTAAACAACCATTCAAACACCTCAAAATCATTCATTTCAAACCCTAACTAAGGCTGGCCAAAATTCTCTTTCGGTCCGTCAACAATTATTTTCTTTTGATTTTAAGTTAAGAACTAAGTTAATTGAGTCGTAAACACAACAAATAAACTTAAATTTCCAAGTATAAGTGCTTACCTCCACTAGAATTTTAAATTCTTCCCTTTTTTCTTTTCTTTCCTTCTTCTAAAGCTTCCTCAAGTTGTTCTAACAAGTTCTTATGGACTAGTTTGGGGTCAAAGTAGGGTTAAGTGGTTGGAAGAAAGCTTAAAGCATACTTTAATGGAGGTTTGTGGTGAGAGAAGAAATGGGATAGAGAGAGCTACGGGAATTTGGAGAAGAAGAAAAAAATTTGCCTTTTTAATTTTTTTTTTATCCCTTTAATTGACTTAGTCAAATGGAATAATTAAATGGTAATTATTTATGAGGTAATGCTTAGGTCATTTAGGTGATGTCATTATTCTAGCTTTCTTTTCTTTTTTTTTTCCTTTGTTTTTCCACTAGTTCTTTAATTCAATTCTTGATCCCGAAATTTTCTTTTCTCCGATTTTATTTGACAGTTAGGTTAGGAGTCAGCTCTAAGGGTGAATTGACCAAATTGCCCCTCGCTGGTTCATTCCGGTTTGCAAGTTATTCGATATTTCTTTCGAATCCCTAACCTAATTATTTGACCTGCTTAACAACTCTTTTTCTTGATTTTCTCTTTTTCACTGTGTTCGTAAAAGTCCTAAGGACCGCAACATCACATTTTTCAGTTCGAAATTCAGGTTAAGATTGATCTCGCAGTCACTTCTCGCGAATGTCACCTATCGCTGTGACTCCCAGCTCATTTAACTTTTTATTCTTTGTTTTTCTTATTTATACTTAACCTTCTAGTTAGCACTATTTATTTTCGTTCAGGGCTTTTCTAGGTGTCTTAACATGGTTCTAATCCTCTTAATTGTCAGGATCGACACTGATCACCGGAACAGTGAAATATACCAGGCTATGCATATGGGGATGTTACATTAATTATTTGATAGAATTACTTAAAAGATAACTTTTAAATAATTAAAGTGTTTGGTTAAAAGGTACTTAAAAGTAATTTAATTTATTAAAATTACTAAAAAAATATATAATCAATTATTTTAATTATTAAAATGAGGATAATATTAATATTTTTAAAATTTATTAGGATAATATAGCCTTTTATTTGATCAAAAAATAGTTTTAAAATAAGTAAATCGATCACTTATGATTTTTAATTTATTTTAAATATTTTTTTAGCTTATGAGCTAAATAAAATACTAATCTACTTACGACATTCAACTTATAAATAGGTTGACCAACTTATAAGCCAAATCAAACACTTTCCTAATAAAAATATCTATATTTTCTATTTAATAAAAATGTCTGCATGTTGTATACCTAATTCCACTTGAAATTCAACTTCAACAATATAAAATTATTAAAAAAAAAATAAAATTTGCTTTCTGATTAAAATGTCTATTAACTAATTAATATATCAATGTATATTATTTAAATAATTAACCGAGCGCAGCACTGCATTTTGACTATTCAAAAAATAATATTATTCCATTAAATATTAACCAAACAATTTCATTAAAAATAGAAGAAAACAACCAAGGGCCCTTATTAAACCCAGGGTAAAGCATTCTTAGAATCAGCTTCAATTTTCACATTGAAATGTTTGACCCATGGCTTCCAAGAAGAGAGAGAAGTAGCTTTATGAACTGTTAGAATTCTATTTAACATACTTATTTAGGCCTCCAAAGGCAACAATAATACAAATTATATATATATATATATATATATATATATATTATTAAACTAGTCGTCCGAAACGGCAAGAGCAGCGCGTCAATGTAATTAGATAAAATCTTTATCAGATATATAATTTTTTTTAAACATTAAAACAGGAGTTTTATAGAAATTAAAAAAAAAAAGTAAGATGAATCAGCCAAAGCTAAAAGAGGGGCTCAAAATGAGCTATTGTTAGCACTCCTATGTACTCGATCGATCACTCAAAAGCTGAGAAATTTAAAGCGTTCTCATTGCTATCACTTTCTGCAATCAGCTTGCAAATTAAAGCCACAGTCAAAAGCACTTTCCAGCGTACAATAGAGGCCCAAAGCTTCCACCATCATCACACAACACCCTACCTGCATGCATATCCTCTCGTGCGCAGCGACCATTACTTGACCACAACTTTCTCTGCATTAAAATATAAATTTCTTTGTATCTGTCATGGGATTTATCAGTCGTACACAAAGTTTAAATCGTAAAATATATACTTGTAATTAATTACTGTATTTCCTTAATCCAATGAAATAAGAAAGTTAATAATATGAGAAATTATTAAGTGTATTTGATACACATTTAACATTTCTTATAATGTTGAGACTCATTATCCATATTATAAAGAGACTCAAAATTTCTATGAGAAAATAACACGATTTTTATATGTACCATAATATTTTATAACATTCTAAATAACATATCAGTATTATGATAAAATTGTAAAATTTTAAGGTGCACTAAAAAATTGTGCACTTCTACTCACCTAAATTCAGTATCTTCATAAATTATAGAAATGAGATTCACATAAATGTAAGTGATTGTATATATACATCGAGAATACAATAATTTTCAGAGAAAATTATTAATATTATAAAAATTATAGAATTGAAGAAAAAAAATCAACGGTCTGTAATCTTCATGCTGAGTCTGTAATTATTCTTTTTGCTTCGATAAATAATAAAAAAAG
The DNA here is from genome assembly GCF_030052815.1 of Hevea brasiliensis. NCBI lineage: Eukaryota > Viridiplantae > Streptophyta > Magnoliopsida > Malpighiales > Euphorbiaceae > Hevea > Hevea brasiliensis. Next base: position 44,881,660 of record NC_079501.1, read on the forward strand.
GATAATTTTATAAAAGTAATTAGTTGTCTTGGACTAGAATTGATAAAAAAAAAAAACCCTTAAAATTTTGTATTGTAGTTAATTTATAAGATTGGATTATAATTGGTGATAAGTGTACTAAGAAATAATTAAATTTTTATTCTTACAGTACTATAAAAATGAAATTATTGAATAATACATAAAGTGCAATTGTGATCAGCTTACTCATTTTTGCAATTAATCAGGCTTTGTTGCTATTAGAATTTTTGTTCTTATCGTTTGATATGCCTGTAACATATGTTACATGTACACGTATGTAAATGGTTTGGTATTTTTATTACTCCATATTGAGACTGTTTCGTAGAATATAATTAAATTTGGGATTTTTTTAATTAAAGAAATATTATTTATATCCAATTTGAATTGATTCCAATTTTATATGTTAAATACGTGTTAACTAAATTTATTTATATAAATAAATAATTCTATATAATATATTTTTTATTAATATTTATAAATTTCTATATAATGTATTTTAAATGAATAAAATTTAAATATTTTAAAACATTATTAAATTTTAAAATATAAATTATTAATAAGAATATATATATTTTTATGTATGTATGCCATGTCATGTAAATAAAAGAAAAAAAAAATTTTGCCTTTAAATTTTTTATATTTATATTGTTGGGCACTTAAAAAAAGTGTACGTTTGATTAAGCTGCAATTTTTTTTTCTCATATTATATTTTTTTCTAACAGATATAATAAAAATTATTAAAATTTTTAACCGTAAAATAAGCTAATGAAAAACCCATTGCCTAATTGTAAAAATAATTATAACCTTTTCACATTGTGACAGTATGATGCAAATGTTTACATCTCAGCATAATTGATCAAAATTCTAAAAATTATTAAAATTTGTTCAAATTTTCTTCAAACAAATCTTTTAACTTAATTTTTCAACTGGTTTATGTTTAGTGATATGTCCTAAAACAATATCGAAGTGTTGTGTGTTTAAATTTAATTCTCAATAAATGGATTTTAATATTTCTTTTAAATTTAAAGTGTTTATCATTAGTAGAATAGCCCAATACTTTTTTGTTAGGAAGTTCCATTCTCAAAAAGTTGAGAATATAAATGACAAAATTGTCCGATACTTTGTAGGACATAGTCTATCTAGTTAGACTGCCACTTCTTTTTATTTCTATGGATTAGCATGGGATATTAATAAAAGCGGAATGGTGAATCTTATGCCATCCAATATTATGATATTAGAAAAATATAGTGAGCACTTATTAGATAAGTAGGTCGAACTAGTGGCGCTTAGATGATATACACACAGAGTTTACTCTTGACAATTTAATATCATCTAGATAATGCTAGTGCATATAATCTCTTGACTTAAGATGACAAGGTTATCTTATGTATAGGTAGTTTGAGTTTAATATCGCTTACATACTTGTATAATGTATAGGTAAACTGTGTTTGTTAGCTTTGACTAGTTATATATAAAGGTACGTGTTTAGTCAAAAAGGGATTCATCACCTTGAGTAAAAAGGGATAAAGTCCTTTACTATCTAAATTGTTCTTAATAAAGAAAGTTCCTAGCCAAGATAGTTTGACTTAGTTAGAAAAGAGTTTCTGGTGATAAGTCTTACTAATCAATAATTAGAATTAAGATGAGGACATATGAATTAGAGCAATTGGTGTTTGGCATATACCATGTCATCTTAAGTGTCACACCCCTTACCTGATCTATAGTGAAACCGAGCAAAAGAATGCCATATTCTGTGCACGGAGCACCTAAACTTGTATTATAATAATTTTCTTTTTTAAGGTTTACTTTTTAATTTTAATCATAAATTTCAAATGGAAAAATTTGAAGAGTTTCCCCTAAACAATTTATATCCACCTCTTAATAATAATATTTACAATTTCCAAGTTTAACAGTATTGGCAATCAATTCTCATCATATTTGTAATCAAATTCATTCCTTCATCATTTGCAAATATTAACATAACATATATTCAGACATAAACCTGTAAATATAATAAAATATGTTTATACTTAAATTTACAGTCATCCAAAATAAATTTACATTATGTGTTTTTAATACATGGCAAATGGGCATATAAATATGAGTGACAAAATGCATCTAGTCTTGTAGTGCATCTACTACAAAGCCCAAGTGTGAGGTGACTTTAGACTTTCCTGCATATCCACTCTCTACTCTCCTGTCTAACTATCTACTCCTTACCTTTTGCACCTGCACGAAGAAAAACCTATGTGCCAAGCTTTACAGCTTAGTGGTGCACTCTTAATTTAAAAAAAAATAAAAGCAAAACTTGCATAAATACTATAAGAGATTTAAAAAAAAAAAATGTTCAAAAATAAAGAAATTCAAAACATCAAATCTATGACCACTTCCAAATACAAATATACTGAATCGATTAAATGATACAATGATTATATGAAATCTTTAAAGTTCAAGGTTTAACATAATTCTCATTATATTTGTACACATTTTCTTAATTAAATCATATTTTAAGATTTGTTATGTGCCCACAGTAACCTATGATAGAATTGTACGAAATGGATATGGGACTCCCGGTACTGAACAGTCGGAGTTTCTGACCGGTTTAACAATGGGCACTCGGTGCCTCTATATAATTGTCAACATAGACTCTCAGTATTGAACACTCAGTGTCTTTGATAGATTCAACAAGAGGCACTTGGTGCCTCTATATAACTATCAACATGGACCATAATAAATTCGGCACCAAAAGCCATAGATAAAGAATCACTAACTGGGCACTTGGTGCCTCTAATAGACAATCATCAATCCAGTAGTATAATTAATGCAGTACTGCTAATGATGTCCCCTATTGGCATACCAATCTATCCATACTTATGATACACTGTCTAGGTTTACCCGAGTTTAATAAGGTAATTATCATTTTTATTTTTACATGATGTAATCAACAATACTTGTATGCACAAAAACTTTTTCCATTACCATATTTTCATATCACATACATTTAAATTTCATACAAAATTCTTACAAATTTTCTCAAGTTATCAAAGGCCATATCATATTTAAAAAATAAGAGATTAAGAGTGCACTAACCTGCTAATATCCAGCCTAAGTTGATTTGGCTCCTAAACCAATATTTTCACCTTTCTCTTTATGAACTACTGTAACACAAAAGAATACAAACAATTCATAATAAATTCCTTAACTATTTCTAACAACATTCCCACTGAATTATTTTTACCGTTACCTAATAATTTTCCTACCCAGTTGGCCATAATTAATTCTTTAGCTAATTGGTTACTTTTCTCACATAACAACAAGTTCATTTAGGCATTTTATCAAACACTTGGTGTGCAAAATTTGTATGCCAAAATGAACTAGTTTCCTTTATTTTTTGGACCGCCAGAAAATACCTTTGTATTTTCCATCAAAATTACTTTAATCCTGCAATTGGAACCAACCAACAAACATTCATCCAATACTAATTTAATTTACCAAAGTGGCTGCCCCAAATGTAACATCCTCACTTTACGTAGTCTGTATGTTCCACTGTTCCGATGGTTAATGTCTACCCCGAAAAGTTGGAATGTTTGGAACTACACTTAATTGACTGTGAGGAAGCATAAAATAATGAAATATGTGATGAAAAAAATTAAGAAAAAATAAAAGAGATAAAATGTGACTAAGTTAAACGAGCCAAACCCGTAGCGATGAGTGATCGCACCGGAAAGTTACAGCAAGGACCGTTGACTAGCCCTCGATAGTAGGGAACCCTGAGAAATATTTTCGAGACATAATTAAAGGTTTACTGAGGTGTAATTGATATTAAAAATTTCAAAGAAAATTTAGTAAGTCAATATAAAGAAAAACAAAAATTTAAGAAATCGACGGGTTAAGAAGTTAATCGGTAGTATAAAAAAATTCGAAATAGAACCTGAAGAGGGGCATTTTGGTCAATTGACAACTAGAGTTGACTTTTGACCTAAATGTCCATTAAAAATATGTAGTATTAAATTTTGAAAATTACATGAAAAATGAAATTATACATGAAATGCAATTAAGGAAAAATGAGTGGTATAATTTGGAATAATTAAAAGTGGATTATTAAACTAATTAACCTAATATTAGTGGAGCATAATATATATTATTTAACCTAAAGATAATGGGGGTATAAAAGGGCCATAGTGGAAAGATTTCTCCACTAACTCATCTCATTTCCTTCAATTCTTCATCCATGGCCGATTTGAAGATCTTAAGGTTCCTCCATGGATGAGTTCCAAGTAAAGCTTCATTTCCTCATGTTCAAGCCATTATTTCTTCAAGCTACCTTCATGAAAAATGATCCTTACACCATTGGCAGTGTATCCGAAGCAAAAAGAAAGAGTTTTAGTGAAGTTTGTTAAAGCTCAAATTAAGGTTAGTGCTTATTTTTCCTCCCTTGCTTAATTAAACTTTGAGTTGATGTTGTGATGAGTTGAATTATGGAGAAATTGAAAGAATTGGATGAGTATTTGTGGGGATTTAAATTCAGCAACCAAGGAAGTCCATGGGAAGTTAATTAATTCTACTTGTAATTGATGGGTAGACATGTTGATTTAAGTAAATAAATGAATTAGAGTTTATGGGCATGTGTATGTTTGAAATGATAATTGAATTAGGGTTTGAATAAGTGTTAGAGACTTTGGACAATTGAGCTTAAATGTGACAGCCTTGAAGTACATAAGGGATTGGTAATTCATGAATTTTATTGTTGAATTATGGTATAGATAGATTAGTGGGATGGTATTGTAAGTTGTTAGTGGAAATTTCAAGTATTAACTAATTGTTTGCAAGTATATATTGTTGACCTTGACTTTGTGAATTAGGGTTCTATACTGATTAATGAGGACTTGAGTAACTATTTGGAATTGAACAATTTGAGACTTGATGAATGCGATTAGAAGTACTATGAATGCTGTATTGTAGCTTGGGAGAAGGAGGATTAAACATTGGAAGTGGAATTTTTGTGCAGGCTGTGTGATTGATGAAGGCAGTGTATAAATTAGGCCATAACTGACCTTGTGCGACCCCAATTGGTATGAGGCCAATTGGAGGTGAAACTAGGTACAAAATGTGCTAACTTTCATATTGAAAGCATACATAAATTCTGTCCAAAAAGTGACAGTAAAACTGACCCAATCTGGATTTGCAACCTTACAAACCTAAAAACTGACCATTTGAACAGTGATTACGTAATTGGCCATAACTCCCTGTAAACAGGTCCAAATGACCTGAAATTTATATCATTGGAAAGCTTAGACATAGGGCTACAACTTTGGTAGAGACCACCAAGCCCAGAAATGCCATTAAGTAAGTCAAATTGATTGCTCAAGTTGGGTTACAAAAACTAGCCGAATTGACTTTGACTTAAAAATGACCTAATTGTGTAATATAAGTGCAACTTGACCAGCCATAGTAAAATAGCCATATCTTGGTCTACACAATTCCAAATGACCTGAAATTTATAACGATAGAAAGCTTAGACGTAGGGCTACAACTTTGGTGAAGATCACAGAACCCAGAAATGTAATTTACTAAGTCAAACTGCTTGCACAAGTTGAGGTACCGAAACTATCCTGAACCATTGCAACCCAGAATTTGACCAAATGAACAATAGTCACTCATTTGACCATAACTCATTCAAAACAGGTCCAAATGACCTAAAATTTATATCAATGGAAAGATAGACATAGAGCTATAACTCTTATGAAGACACCAAAGCCCAGAAATAACTAGAACCTATTCAAATTGATTGCCCAAGTTAGGGTACCAAGTCTGTCAGAATTGAACTTGACCTAAAAATGACCTAAAGTTGCATTGAAAATGCAATTTGTCCAGTTTTAGCAAATTGACCATATCTTGGTCTATACAACTCAGAATGACCTAAATCAGTGCCAAAAGTTCAATAAGACATAAACCTACAATATTGTAATTTTGACCATAACCCAGTAATCAAGGAAACAATGAGAATTAAGTTGATTAAGTTGACACACTAAATCTGGAATTGGTACAATTGACCATTAAGTTCAGAAAATTCAAATAAGCATATCTCCCACAAGAAGTCTCCAAATGTAATGAGCCATACCAATCTCGAATGCTAAGAAACAGACCTAAAGCTTTGTTTTAGGCAACTTCCTCAAATTATAAACGTATAAGGGCAGAATTTAAGGTTAAATCCATTGACCTAATTGAGAATTATGCCAATATAGGACCTTTGAGTCCAAGTCAATAATTTGACTATAAATAATTCCATAAAACTTGATAAATCACAACTAAAATTTCTGATTGACCCTAAGACATAGGGCAACAATACTTATAGAGAATACTAGACCTCAATGTTATTATAAACAGTCTAAATAAATTAGTAAAGTCAGAATAAAAAATGCCTAATAAGGAAGTCGAAATTTAGTTTTGACCTAGTTATGGTTAAATGACCATAACTTGAGTTATACAACTCAAAATGGAATAATTCAAAAAGGGAATTAAAGAAGACACAATAAGAAACAATTTGATGAAGAGAATTTTTCTAATTTCACCCTATAGCTTGAACTAATGGAATAGTAACCATTGGCCATGAAATCTAAAAATTTGGAATCACTTATAATTAGCCTTGGATTAAATTTGGAAATCAATGCCAACGAGTATAACTCAAAAAGAGGAATCCTAGTGCAACTAGAATCAACATATCTATTTAGTGTGGAAAAGTCAATGTTTATATTTAACTAGTAATGTGAATAAGAAACATAATGACTTAATAAATCACATGAGTGCATGAATAGGACATTAGTCCTTACTATTAGAGATAGGAAAAATGCTTTGAGCACAACGGCACTTTAGAATAATTAATATGAAATATGATCTGTCTAATGATCTACTGAATAATTGTGATATGTTAATACTAGAATCAACCTATCCATGATGTATAAAAAGGGTCAATATTTTTATTAACCAGTGAATGGCATAATGACTTATAAACCCTATGAATAAAGAATTAAATATTTAGGCTTGTAAATGCCCTAGTATTGCCTAGTTGACTAGTTTGGATAGGTTGGCATGCCAATACGTTCTAACAACTGTTTTGTAAATGGCTTTACGCCATATTGTGTTTTATGGCTTATTATGCCACACTGTGATTTTAATAGCCTATGGTTAGACGGATTATGTTATTATACTTAACCTTATGCTTGATTGATTACTTGGCTTTTTAGCCACACTGTTTGTACACCGGAAGATACTTTGTGACCGATGTTGTGACGGCCTGAGGTACTAGGTGCCCAATGTTATTTTTACCGTTTATCCAGTCTGGTCAGTGTATAGGCTACACGGGCAGTCAATTAAAACATTATTTAATTTAGGCAGTTAAGTATAATGAAATTTCAATACGATTAAATTAAGTATTGAATGAAAAAAGTAAAAGAGATTAGTAATGGAAACATAATAAAAATACAATTTGCAGAACTGTAGAGACTTATAATACAATACAGTTATAATAATTTGTATACTAGGCATTATTACTGAAAGGTTATAACTTAGTACTTCCAAAGAAGGTCAAACTAGTATATAAGATAGTTGATACTAGAAATATCATACCAAAATTAAATCGATTCCTGAGTATCTGAATTATGATTTATTTCTTTCTTTATTTATATATATTATTTCTTGTTATACTATTGCACCACTAAGCAGAAATGCTTAGCGCGATGGAATTGCTTGCTCGCGCAGGCACTGAAGGTAAAACCAGTAGACTGTCGACTGAGATTTTAGGAGTCCAGATCTGCAAAAGTGTCAAAAGTGTACAAGATTGTCACCTCCTCAGCAATGCATGTAGATAGGGCTCATATTTACGCATGTTATGTATTTTGTTCATTCTAAGTATATTGTAAATTATTTGTATATCCTGTACTTGACAAACTTATGTAATTAGTTGGCAATTTATGTAACATAATGAAATGTAAGAATTCAGATATATGAGTTAAGTATTTGATCATGATGATTCTGATTGAGATTGAGTATATATTGAAATTGTTTTTTTGGCAGGTTCAGAAGAACTGTTAGTCCAAATTATTGTCGGCACTCTACTGGATTGTCATTAAAAATTTTTGAATTTTCTAAATTAGTCAGATTTTGATAAACAGTAAAAATAGCCTAAACCTCAGATAAAGTTTTTGAACAAGTAAATTAAGAACTATAATGAAATCAGATAAGATCAGGTGCTCCGGCACTCCGTGTGACACGCCTTGCTCGGCTACATTATAGACGATGAGGGGTGTTACATTTAGTGGTATTAGAGCACGGTTTGGCATTCCTAGGCACAGATAAGTAGAAAGAACTAGTGTGCATACATGCATTGCATTCATAAGAGTCGAGGTGACACTAATGCAGATCTGTTTACTTTTGATTATTCAAGGTTAAGATATGGACTCAGAGTCGCATTGGGCATTAGAAAAAGAAGTAGAAAGCCTAGTTCATGAGGTTATAACATAGTGACTATGTAATGTTCTCGATGTTTGTATTGTAAGCTGCAGATTACAGTACCGACATGGGATTATTGTGTAGAGCTATGTGTTTCCTCGTGGTACAATAAAATAAGAATATTTGTAAGTAATCTATAAATTGATACAGTTACGCCCGAATAGAGTACTATTACGAAAAATAAATATGAAAATTTTAACCAGAAGTTTAAAACTTCAGAACTAGCCTATCGAAAGACTACACTTGTGAGGTAGCTAGAGTCAGTGACTCGGTTACGTTAATGTGAACTACCTATACCACAGTAATTGCTATAAGCTTAGAGATATCTGTGCGACTTATCATCCTTAGACCGATTGACAGTTGAAATGAGTAATTCAGGTAAATTCTGAAATCATTGAGTTCCTATAAACAATGAAATGAAATGATAATAATAACCTGTAATATGTGATAAGCCCTCGAGAATATACTGAGAACTTGTGTCATTGAATCCAAGGGGAGATGGGACAGATACCTCCCACTAATAGAATTTGTATACAATAATAAGTGTCAAGCTAGCAAACAAACGGCACCCAATGAAACACTGTAAGGGAAAAAGTGCAGAACACCAGTTTGTTGAACTGAGTTGGGTAAAGATATCTAGACACTGATATAGAGTCTTATAATTATTTTGATATTTTTGACAGAAAGGAATGATGTAGGTATTTGAGAATATATTTAGAAATTGTATTGATGCTCTCTCCGGAAGCAAGAATATATAACTTCCATTGATGGAGTTCGTGTGTAGTGATAGTTATTAAATAAGCATGATGATAACAAGATATACGGTTTTGTATGAAACAAATGCAGAATACCTAGAAAATGGCAAGTTAACAGAATTAGAATTGGTAAAAGAGACTGAAGGACTGGTAAAGAATCCTAGTATGAGAGATTAAGAACTAATGAATAATAGAATTTCATGAGTAGGAATACTAAAGGCAGAGGAAAATAATGATGGGAAAGTGAATAAAATTATGAGCTAACAATAAGCTCAGTTGTTTGAATTCAATGAATTTCGAGGACGAAATTCCTTTTTAGAGGGGAAGAGTTGTAACATCCTCACTTTACGTAGTCCATATGTTCCACTATTCCGACGGCTAATGTCTGCCCCGGAAAGTTGGAATGTTTGGAACTACACTTAATTGACAGTGAGAAAGCATAAAATAATAAAATATATAATGAGAAAAATTAAAGAAAAATGAAAGAGATAGAATGTGACTAAGTTAAACGAGCCAAACCCATAGCGATGAGTGACCGCACCCTAAAGTAACGGCAAGGACTGTTGATTAGCCCTGGACTGCGGGGAAACCTGAGAAATATTTTTGAGAAATAATTAAAGGTTTTCTGAGGTGTAATTGATATTGAAAATGTCAAAGAAAATTTAGTAAGTCAATATAAACGAAAACAAAAATTTAATTAAATTTTGAAAATTACATGAAAAATGAAATTATGCATGAAATGCAATTAAGGAAAAAATGACTGGTATAATTTGAAATAATTAAAAGTGGATTATTAAACTAATTAACCTAAGATTAGTGGAGCATAATAAATATTATTTAACCTAAAGATAATGGGGGTATAAAAGGGCCATAGTAGACAGATTTCTCCACTAACTCATCTCATTTCCTTCAATTCTTCATCCATGGTCGATTTGAAGATCTCAATGTTCCTCTATGGATGAGTTCCAAGCAAAGCTTCATTTCCTCATGTTTAAGCCATTATTTCTTCAAGCTCCCTTCATAAAAAATGATCCTTACACCATGGGTAGTGTACTACGAGCAAAAAGAATGAGTTTTAGTGAAGTTTGTTAAAGCTCAAATTAAAGTTAGTGCTTATTTTTCCTCCCTTGCTTAATTAAACTTTGAGTTGATGTTGTGATGAGTTGAATTGTGGAGAAATTGAAAGAATTGGATAAGTATTTATGGGGATTTAAATTCAGTATCCAAGGAAGTCCATGGGAAGTTGATTAATTCTACTTATAATTGATGGGTAGACATGTTGATTTAAGTAAATAAATGAATTAGAGTTTATGGGCATATGTATGTTTGAAATGATAATTCAATTAGGGGTTTGAATTAGTGTTAGAGACTTTGGACAATTGAGCTTAAATGTGACAGCCTTGAAATACATAAGGGATTGGTAATTCATGAATTTTATTGTTGAATTATGGTATAGATAGATTAGTGGGAGGGTATTGTAAGTTGTTAGTGGAAATTTCAAGTATTAACTAATTGTTTGCAAGTATATATGATTGACCATGACTTTGTGAATTAGGGTTCTGTACTGATTAATGAGGACTTGAGTAAAATGTTGGGAATTGACCAATTTGAGACTTGATGAATGAGATTAGAAGTGCTATGAATGCTGTATTATAATTTGGGAGAAGGAGGATTAAACATTGGAAGTGTAATTTGTGTGCAGGTTGTGTGATTGATGAAGGCAGTATATAAATTAAGCCATAACTCACCTTGTGTGACCCCAATTGGTATGAGGCCAATTGGAGGTGAAAATAGGTACAAAATATGCCAACTTTTATGTTGGAAGCATACCTAAATTCTGTCCAGAAAGTGACACTAAAACTGACCTAATTTGGATTTGCAACCTTGCAAAGCTGACCATTTGAATAGTAATTATGTAATTAGCAATAACTCCCTGTAAATAGGTCCAAATGACCTAAAATTTATATCATTGGAAAGCTTAGACACAGGGCTACAACTTTGGTATAGACCACCAAGCCCAGAAATGCCATTAAGCAAGTCGAATTGATTGCCCAAGTTGGGTTACAAAAACTGGCCGAATTGACTTTGACTTAAAAATGACATAATTGTGCAATATAAGTGCAACCTGACCAGCCATAGTAAAATGACCATATCTTGGACTACACAACTCCAAATGATCTGAAATTTATTCCGACGAAAAGCTTAGACATAGGGCTACAACTTTGGTGAAGATCACAGAACCCAGAAATGCAATTTACTAAGTCAAACTACTTGCACAAGTTGAGGTACCAAAACTGTCCAGAACCATTGCAGCCCAGAATTTGGCCATATGAACAGTAGTCACTCATTTGACCATAACTCATTCCAAACAGGTCCAAATGACCTGAAATTTATATCAATGGAAAGATTAGACATAGAGCTATAACTCTTATGAAGACACCAAAGCCCAGAAATGACTAGAATCAATTCAAATTGATTGCCCAAGTTAGGGTACCAAATATGCTAGAATTGAACTTGACCTAAAAATGACCTAAAGTTGCATTGAAAATGCAATCTGTCCAGCTTTAGTAAATTGACAATATCTTGGTCTGTACAACTCAGAATGACCTAAAATCAGTGCCAAAAGTTTAATAAGACATGAACCTACAATATTGAAATTTTGACCAGAACCTAGAAATCAAGGGAACAAGGCCAATTAAGTTGATTAAGTTGACTAAGTTGACATACTAAATCTGGAATTGGTACAATTGACCATTAAGTCCAGAAAATTCAAATAGGCATATCTCCCACAAGAAGTCTCCAAATGTAATGAACCATACCAATTTGGAAAGCTAAGAAAGAGACCTAAAGCTTTGTTTTAGGCAACTTCCTCAAATTATAAATGTATAAGGCCAGAATTTAAGGTTAAAGCCATTGACCTAATTGAGAACCATGCCAATATAGGACCTTCGAGTCCAAGTCAACAATTTGACTACAAATAATTCCATAAAACTTGATAAATCACAACTAAAATTTTTTATTGACCCTAAGACATAGGGCAACAATACTTATAAAGATTACTAGACCTCAATATTATTACAAATAATCCAAATAAATTAGTAAAGTCAGAACCGAAAATGCCTAATAAGGAAGTCGAAATTTAGATTTGACCTAGTTATGGTTAAATGACCATAACTTGAGTTATACAACTCAAAATGGAGTAATTCAGAGAGGGAATTAAAGAAGACACAATAAGAAACAATTTGATGAAGAGAATTTAGCTAATTTCACCCTATAGCCTGACCCAATACAATAGTAACCATTGGCCATGAAATCTGAAAATTTGGAATCACTTATAATTAGCCTTGAATTAAATTTGGAAATCAATGCCAACAAGTATAAACTCAAAATGAGGAATCCTAGTGCAACTAGAACCAACATATCTATTTAGTGTGGAAAAGTCAACGTTTATGTTTGACTAATAATGTGAATAAGAAACATAATGACTTAATAAATCACATAAATGTATGAATGGGACATTAGTCCTTATTATTAGAGACAGGAAAAATGCTTTGAGCACAATGGTACAATAGAACAATTGATCTATCTGATGATCTACTGAATAATTATGATATGTTGATACTAGAATCAACCTATCCATGATGTATAAAAAGGGTCAACATTTTTATTGACCAGTGAAAGGCATAATGACTTATAAACCCAAAGAATAAAGAATTAAATATTTAAGCTTGTAAATGACCTAGTATTGCCTAGTTGACTAGTTTGGATATGTTGGCAAGCCAATAGGTTCTGACAGCTATTCTGTATATGGCTTTATGCCATATTGTGTTTTATGGCTTATTATGCCACACTGTGATTTTAATAGCCTATGGCTATATAGATTATGTTATTATACTCGGCTTTATAGTTGATTGATTACATAGCTTTTTAGCCACACTGTTTGCACAATGGAAGACACTTTGTGACTGATAGTGTGATGGCCCGAGGCACTAGGTACCCAGTGCTATTTTAACCGTTTATCCAGTCTGGTATGTGTATAGGCTACACGGGCAATCAATTAAAACATTATTCAATTCAGGCAGTTAAGTATAATGAAATTTCAGTACAATTAAATTAAGTATTGAATGAAATATGTAAGAGAGATTAGCAATAGAAACATAACAAAAATATAATTTGCAGAACCGTAGAGACTTAAAATACAATACAATTATAATAATTTGTATACTAGGCATTATTACTGAAAGGTTATAACTTAGTACTTCCAAAGAAGGTCAAACTAGTATATAAGATAGTTGATACTAGAAATATCATACCAAAATTAAATCGATTCCTGAGTATCCGAATTATGATTTATTTCTTTCTTTATTTGTATATATTATTTCTTGTTATACTATTGCACCACTAAGTAGAAATGCTTAGCGCGATGGAATTGCTTGCTCGCGCAGGTACTGAAGGTAAAACCAGTAGACTATCGACTGGGATTTTTGGAGTTAAGATCTGTAGAAGTGTCAAAAGTGTACAAGGTTGTCACCTCCTCGGCATTATATATAGATGGGGCTATTTTGTTCATTCTAAGTATATTGTAAATTATTTGTATATCCTGTAGTTGACAAACTTATGTAATTAGTTGGCAATTTATGTAAGATAATGAAATGTAAGAATTCTGATATATGAGTTAAGTATCTGATCATGATGATTGTGATTGAGATTGAATATATATTGAAATTGATTTTTTTGGCAGGTTCAAAAGAACTATTGTCCAAATTATTGCCGGCACTCTGCTGGATTGTCATTTAAAATTTTTGAATGTAACACCCCTATTTGTATAGTCTTGTATATTTCACTATTCCGGTGACCGGTGTCGGTTCGGATAATTTAGGGGATTAGAACCACACTTAAGACAACTAGATAAGCCCTAAACACAAATAATTAGTAATTGTCAATTAGTTAAGTATAAATAAGAGAAACAAAACATAAGAGGTTAAATGAGCCGAGAGTCACAACGATGGGTGACCTTCTTGAGAAGGACTGCGAAGTTGATTTAAACTCAAATTTCGAACCGTAAAATGTGACGTTGCAGTCCCTAGGACTATTGCAAACACAGTGGAAAAAAGAAAATCATGGAAAAGAATTGTTAATCTGATCAAATAATTAGGTCAGGGATCCAAAAGAAATATTAAATTATTTGTAAACCGGGTTGAACCGACGAGGGGCAATTTAGTCAATTGACCCCTGGAGCTGACTCTTGACCTGACTGTCAAATAAAATCAAAGAAAAGAAAATTTTGGGATCAAAAACTAAATTAAAAGAACTAAAGAAAAAAATAAATGAAAAAGAAAAAATTGAAAGTTAAAACAATTGATGACGTCATCATGATGATGCAACTATGACTTCATAATTAATTTTAATTTAATTAACTAATTGACTAAGTCAAATTAAAGAATAAAAACAAAATTAAAAAGCCAAATTTTTATCTTCTTCTTCTTCCATTTGCCGTGGCCTCTCATCTCTCTCCCTTTTCTCACTAAATCTTCCATAGCTACTTAATTTCAAGTTTTTAAAGCTTGAATCAACCCCACAAATCCTACAATTTTCCTAAAAAAAACTTGTTCTTGGATCTTGGTAAGCCTATTGAGAAGGAAATTTCAAGGAAAATAAAGGGAAATTGAAGCTTTGGGAAACTTCACAAGAAGTTAGTGACAAATTCTTCAATTATCTATTTGAATTCTTGTTTAAGTAATTGATGTAAGTTAGAAATTGTTGTAAATGAAACAAAAACACTATGTTAGGGATATAGAAGAAATTTTGGCCAAGATGTGGGGACTAGGATTTGATGAGTTCCATTGAATTAAATGTGTTAGGAAGCTTGAATGAGTTGAGAAATGGTGTTTGTATGTTTGGAATTAATTAAATGTAACAAAGTAGTGAGTTAGGGTTTGGACCAAGGGTTTGGAAGACAAAAATTGGAGAATTGGTCAAATGGTGTGTTTGACCTAGTTTGAGCTAAAAAATGGTCATTTGTGACCAATTGTGGTATGTTAGAAGTGTTGGAATTGAATGGAAATTCGGATTGGATGTGGTCAGTTTTCTAGTAGCAAGACCAAGGTCCCTTCCAAGGACCAAAACTGAAAATTTACCAACCCAATTAGTGTGAGGCCAATTGGAAATGAAACTAGACACAAAATGACACATTTTTCATTTAGGAATCATGCCCAGAAAGTGATTAAAACCTAGTGATCAAATTGACCAAACTCGAAAATAGGTATTCTGCCCTGTACAAAAATGACCAAATGAATAGTATTTGTTTATTTGGCCATAACTTGGGCTAGGCAGGTCTAAATGACTTGAAATTTTACCAGTAGAAACTTGAGATACAGAACTAAAACTTTAATGAAGAATAAAAACCCAAATTATGCCCTTAATCAAGTCATTTAGCCACCCAAATTTGGTGACCTAAAACTGCCAGAACCAGTTTTGGTGCCCAAAAAATTTGGGTTAGACTAATCCGGCAGCCATGATTCAAATGGCTATAACATGAGCTAAAGAACTCCAATTAGAGTGATTAAAAAAAGAAAATAAATTTAAGACAATAAGGAACAATTTCTATGAGGAAAACTTAGCCAAATTCTAATAGCAACATGACCAATGGAATAGTGAAACATAAGACACCAAAATTGAAAATTTGAAATTTTGCCCAAAAGACTTAAGTTTTGAGAAAACAATGCAAACCAACAAATTAGGTAACCAAAATGTGGTATGTAAGTGAAATTAGAATTTCCATACCTATTAAGCCTTAGAAAGTCAACAAATTGACTTGAATAGTGTAGTGAATAGTAACCCCAAAAAACAAATTTTAAAGAACGCCAAGTTTAGCATATTAAAGCTAGGTAAAAGAAAATTTGAATTTATTTTTGAATTTATGATAAGTTATGATACTGAAACACTGTGAAACTGTGTGTTTCAGTGGAAAAGAATACCGAGAAAGAACCTGAGGTGTCGAGTCAAGGCCAAGAGGTGACTCGTATAAGGTTTGTGCACAACATAGAATTTTTGTAAGTTTTCTTCTCCACCGTTTTGAATGAATTGAAATATTGAATTGTGATATCATTGTCTTGAAATGTTTATTATGCCTTTAATTTAAATTGTTAAAAGTTTAATTGTATATATTTGAAATGGCATCAAATGCTTAGTAAATTATTAAGATAGTTTTGAAACCATAGTGTCATGACCATATATTTGAATACCTCAGTAGCATGACTAGTGGGGGAAATCAGTTTCGAATTTTGATTTCTTCTCTGGCTGAAGTGTTGAGGTGTGTACTAGTAGAAGAAGAAAAAGAATGGGTTCCCATATATTTGAGCTAGCTAGCCTTGTATTGTGACTTTTCCTTAGCCTCTGGCTATTGAGATGATATTTATTTCGAATGGCATGATATAACTGTGTGTTTTTATGAAATTTGTTTTGAGACTTTTGAAATGAAATTTTTTGGATTAAAATTTCACAAGTCATGTTTTGAATTTATTTCTCATGTTCAGTTTAATTTTTAAATAAATATGATTTAAATTCTGCATAAATGTTATTTTAGTAAGTTGTGCACCACTGAGTCATAGTACTCAGCGATGGCTGTTATTGCTTTCGCAGATATAGAGACTAGAGGAGCAGCAGAGTAAGCTACTGAGGATTGTGGAGACACCTTCCCTGAAGTTCTATCGGGTATATTTTATATCCTGATTGTAATAATTATTTTGATGTATATAAATGTATGTGCATGTAGAACTGGTCATGAGCAGTTGTATAAAGTTTGTAATAATATTAGTTTGGATTTTTCTAATGTAAATTCTCGATTGATGAATGAACTTATTTTGTTTTAATTTGAACGAAATTACTTAGTATTATTTTTTATGATGTTTGAATTGGAAATTATTTATTTGAATTTTGGAATTTGAGAAATGATATTGAAATTTGTTGTGGTGGATGTTAAGTTGATGAGATAAATCATTGGAAGTGTTTTTTTCAGGTATTTGAAGAACTATTTTATCAAAATACAAACGACATTCTGCCGAAATTTTTCTAAAATTTACGGATAAATAAAAAGGGACAAAAATTTTAACTAATTTTCAAACTCTAATTAAATGTTTTAATACCTAGTAGAAAATGCTCACCACTTATGAAAGTAAGAAAATTGTTTTAAAATCCCTTGTAGGGTACTTAATGAGTTATCGGTGGGTGAAGTTTGGTAGTTTATTAGGTATTCTACGGGATCATGTTATGCCTTACAGAGGGGTAATGTGTGACATGTTTTAGTGGTATTAGAGCAAATTTTTAAAGTACGTTTTAACTTGTGATTTTGTGTCTTTCCTTGTTAAGTACAACTGCTCAATGTCCTTATTTGTTACATACAGTGCATTACACCATAAATATGAACTAACGGAGGAAAATCTCCATGTGTTACTTGTTCAGGAGATATCCTACTCCAGACTGTTATGGAAGAAGGGGATCGCTCAGTTGAGCAATCTGTTGAAGCTGAGGCGCAAGGGGAAGCCCCAGCTCTACAGAATATTAGTGGGTCAGTGGCGCCAACCTCACAAATGCAGCAGTTTCTTGCACAGTTCGCACAGCAGATGGCGGCAATGTTTCAGTAAATGGCTGGGGGTATGCCGGCTCAAGCTCCACCCAGACACCTGTGATACAACCACAGCCTCCAGCCAGATAGTATGACAAGCTATTAAAATATGGGGCTACGAAATTTAAGGGTACAGTAAACCCTTTAGAGGCAGAGCAGTGGCTAGAGAGAATGGACAGAGTATTCAAGAAGCTGCACTGCCCAGATGAGTTGAAATTTGAATACTCCGTGTCACTACTACAAGGGAATGCGTATGGTTGGTAGAAGACCATCTCCCACAGCTTGGCTGAACCACCAGTACTGACCTGGGAAGATTTCATCAGAGAATTCAGACAGAAATACCTCCTAGATGCAATTGTGGATCAGAAACTACAAGAATTTCTGAGTTTAAAGTAAGGTAACAGAACAGTGGCAGAATATGAGAGGGAGTTCTCCCGCTTAAGCCACTATGCTGGGAGTCTCCTTTCTACCAGCAAGGAAAGGTGCAAGAGATTTGAGACGAGTTTGAAGCCCAGCCTACGGAGGCAAGTTGTGGGATTCAGACATAGTAATTTCTCAGAGCTCATCTCTCAGGCACTTAAGTTGGAAAGAATTGAATCAGAAGCGACCCCAGTAAAAGAAAAATCAGAAAAAGTTGAAAAATCAGAGAAAGACAAGGGGGAAAAGTCAGTAGATCCAAGTCCTAGTGGTACTTCTGGGAAGAGGAGGAAATTTGGTGGACCTAGCAGAGGTCGAGGTGGAAGGTTTGGAAGGGGCAGATTCTCTGGATAGAGACCCCCTAGGTCTGGTCAACAGTCGAGCAGGGGTTCACAACCTCCCTGCCCCTGTGAGACTTGTGGCAAGATTCATGGGGGAGAATGCTATTGGGAAATAGGAGCTTGTTTTAACTATGGAGGCAAGGGTCATATTGCAAAAGATTGCACTAGTGCTCCTAGATTCGGTCCAGTTCCTATGACTGCAGAAAGATCTATTCAGAGTCCTACTCCCAGAGGTTCACAACCAGTAGGCAGAGGAAGAGGCAGAGGTAGAGGCACTGCTTCTGGTAGTCAGGGTACTATTGGTCAGTCAGCACAAGGAAGTGCTTCAGTCAGAGTTTATACGATGAGACAGCGAGAAGAGGCTGAGACTTCCGATGTGGTAGCTGGTACATTCTCTATCTCTGATCAAGAAGTATTTGTGTTGTTTGATCCGAGTTCAACCCACTTATATGTTAGTGCTAGCATAGTCAGTTCACTTGCTGTTCTGTGTGTCAAAATGGGTTTTGAAGTGCTAGTAACTAGTCCATTAAGACCAGAGGTTTGGGTCAACAGAATTTATAGAGACTGTCCTTTGGTGATCCAAGGACATGTTTTTCTGTCAGATTTGATTGAAATGCCCTTCAGAGATTATGATATCATCTTAGGCATGGATTAGTTAGCCAAGCATCACGCCATGATTGACTGTAGACTAAAGACAGTCACTTTTGGTCTCCCTCTGTACGGTGATGTGGTAATACATGGGAAGAGGCATTTACTGCCATCAAACATCATTTCGGCTAGACTAGCCAGAAGGATGATCAGAAAGGGGTGTGAAGCATACTTGGCACATGTGATAGACACCCAAGTAGGGAGCCCAGCACTGAGGGACATCCCTACAGTATGTGACTTTCTGGATGTGTTTCCTAATGAATTGCTAGGATTACCTCCAGAAAGAGAGGTACAGTTTGAGATTAATGTTATGCCTAGTGTGGACCCAATCTCTATAACACCATATAGAATGGCACCTGCAGAATTGAAAGAGTTGAAAGTGCAGTTGTAAGAGCTGCTTGACAAGAGCTTTATCTGCCCTAGTGTGTCACCTTGGGGAGCACCAGTGTTGTTTGTTAAGAAGAAAGATAGCACTCTCTGCTTATGTATTGACTATCGACAGTTGAATAAGGTGACAATAAAGAATAGATATCCATTGCCCCACATTGATGACTTATTTGATCAGTTGAGGGGTGCAACCCTAAAATTGACCTGGGATCAGGTTATTATCAGCTGAAAGTACAAGATCAGAGTATTTCTAAAATTGCCTTCAGAACCCGCTATGGCCATTATGAGTTCTTGGTCATGCCATTCGGGTTAACTAATGCTCCAGCTACTTTTATGGATCTGATGAACACTATCTTCAGACCATACCTCGACCAGTTTGTTGTGGTATTCATAGATGATATATTGGTCTATTCGAGGAGTGCAGAAAAGCATCATAGACATCTACGGATTGTACTGCAGAATTTGAGGGAGAAACAACTATATGCCAAATTGTCGAAGTGTGAATTTTGGCTAAAGGAAATATCCTTCTTGGGGCACATAGTATCAGCAGAGGGCATTAAGGTAGATCCAAGTAAGATAGAAGCTATCCTTAATTAGAAACCACCCAGAAATATCACGTAGATTCGCAGTTTTCTAAGTTTAGCTGGATACTACTATCGATTTGTGAAAGGATTCTCCATGTTGGCATCTCCATTGACTAAGTTACTTCGAAAAGATGTGAAATTTCAGTGGATGGATAAATGTCAGCAGAGTTTTGATGAATTAAAGAGATGTTTGACTGAGGCTCCAGTCCTGACTTTACCTACTCTGGGTAAAAAATACACAGTTTACAGTGATGCTTCTCACAATGGGTTAGGCTGTGTATTAATGCAAGATAATATTGTCATTGCTTATGCATCACTCCAGCTAAAACCACATGAGAGAAATTATCCAACACATGACTTGGAGCTTGTAGCTATTGTGTTCACTCTTAAGATCTTGTAGCTATTGTGTATATTTCAACATAATATACAGAAAATTTTAATAACATGAAATTTCATATATTTACATTATTACATAATTTCAAGAGTTTATAGTTACAATCCAAACTAATACAAAATGCAAGATACAAAATATTACCCAAAGTCCTAATGTCCTACCATATGCACTGCAGATGTGAGGTGACTCTGGACTCTGGATGTAGCTCTAAAAGTTTACCCCTGTTTGATGTCTGCTGGGCTCCCCAGCTAGGTCTCCAGTACCTACGCGTGGCAAAAGCGACGTGCTAAGCAATTCTGCTTAGTGGTGACAATATAAAATAAAATAAAATAAAATAAAATAAAATAAAATAAGTATGCAGAATGTATGATTACATTTTTGGATAGACTTAATTTTTGATATTTATTGCAGTATTATTCAATTAAAATTTGGTAAGGTTTATTATCATTGCTCGAGTAACCCATACTACTTGAATGGACTAGATAAATGGGTAAACTGGCACTGGGTACTAAGTACCTCGGACCATCACACCATCGATCACATTGTGTCTCCCGGTGTGCAACAGAACAGCTAATAAGCTGTAATAATTATCAGGGATAAAACCCGAGTGTAACAACTCAAATAACGTAGCCAAAGGCTATTATGTCACAAAATGGCATGGGAGGCCATGAAACATAGAATGACATGAAGCCATATGCAGTACTGCTAACAGAACCCTATTGGCATGCCAACCTATCCAAACCAATCTTGCTAGGTGTACTAGGACATATTACACTTTTAAATTGTATAATTCTAAAAATTTAAGTTTAGGTGTTACTATTCATTTCATTAGTCAATTAAAATGTTGACTTCTACATGGACAATAGGTACATTGGTTCTAATACTCCTTTGCATTCTAAAATTGTTGATATTGGTTGCCAATACCATTTCTAAGCTTAATGTTAATTGGACAGAATTTTTAGTTTTCAAGCTTTGTGTTTACTGTTCCATTAGTCATTATTGCAGTGGGAATTTGGCAAAATAATCCGCATGAAAGTTGTTCCTTATTTTTTCTAGTTATATTTCTTTTTTTGAATCACTCCATTTGGAGTTTTGTAGCTCACGTTATGGCCCAAAAACCACAACTGGCCAGATTGAAATTTTTCCCAAATTTCTGGACTGACCAAATCTATAGTATTAGGAGCAGTGACTTCAAGACACTTTTTGAATATGTTATGCTCATAATTTGGGTTAGGCTTCTTCATGAGAGTTGTTGGTCTATATCTCAACTTGTTTCTGGTAAACTTTCAGGTCAATTGGACCTTTCTACACTGAGTTATGACCAAATGACTAAACACTGTTCATTTGGTAATTTTGCCCACGCAAAATGCAGCTCACCCGGATTAGGGCAATCTTCTGGTCAACTTAGTTTGGTTTTCTAGGCATGGTTTCTTCACCAAAGTTGTGCCATTATGTGTCTAGTTTTATGTCTAATTGGCCTTACACCAATTGAACTTCTACAATTCCAGTTATTGCTGCCCAAACCTGCTAGACTCATGCCTAGTCCTGTAGGTCACCAAGGGCAGCCACACCAAACTCAAATCCCACTACACAATTCACTTCATTTTTGATTCAAACAAAACCAAATGGTCACCAATTGACCATTAAAACCTACTTTCATCATCACATGATTAAAGTCTCATTTTCATCCCAAACCCTAATTCAAACATCATCAACCATGCATTATCATTTGCATTTCATCACTTTACTCGAGAGATGCATAGGGAGGGTAGCCATACTACCATTTTAACTCCATAAAACTCATCACAATCATACCCCAGCCAAGGCTGCCGAAATTAAGGGATGGCATATAAATAGTATTTCATCAATTTCTTTGTAATTTGCACTCATTCATAGTTCTTAAACAAAAATTTAAAGTGAAAATCAAGGTTAGGTCACAAACCTCTAATGGAGTGACGTTTCCCACTTGTTAGGGTTCTTCCTTTCCTCTTCTTTTTGCTCCCAAAAGACTCTCCAAGATGTAAGAACATTTTTTCATGCTGGGAATATGGGGTTTAGTTGGGTAAAAGTTAGGGAAATCAAGCTTTGAAAAGCTTACTCAAGGTTGGCTATGGATGGATAGGTGACGGTAAGAAGAAGGTGAGGGAGAGAGTTCTAATTTTTTTTTTCATTTTTCAGCTCATTTGGTCTCTTTTAAATAAGCTTATGCCATGTGTCAACATTAGATTGGTTGGGAGAATTTTAATGACATCATTATGATGTCATAATTACATTTTCTTTTATTTTCTCTCCTTTTCTTGTCTATTTAATTTTAATTAAATTTTTAACAATATTTATTCATATTTTATGTTATAAAAATTATTTATTTAACTGGATAAGTTGGCCAAAAATCATCTCTGAAGATGAAATGACCAAAATGCCCTCCGTTCGGCTTAACGAGCCAAAATTATGTGTACTGATAGAAAAATTTTTCTAAGCATTTCCTTGGCATTCTAACGCCATAAGAACCTCAATAACCCTTCTCTAGAGTCTAAAAAATTATTTTATAATTTTTCCCCCAGGTCTAAGGCTGCTAACGGCCTTCGCCATCACTTCCCCTTCGGGTTACTCATCCCTGGGGTTTCGGCTCGTTTAACCTTAGTATATTTGATTTCTAAAATTTTTCCTTGATTTTTATGAGCATTATTTAGTTTCTTTATAACTCCTCACTCCAGTCTATTTATAATTTCAAACATTCTAGCTACCCGGACCGACATTGGTCACCGGAATAGTAGACTGTACGAACTAGCTAAAGTGAGGATGTTACAGGAGAAGTGCTACATCTGCATAGATCATAAGAGTTTGAAGTATCTGGGCACTCAGAAGGAGTTGAATTTGAGATAGAGGAGATGGTTAAAGTTGATAAAAGACTATGATTGTCTGATAGACTATCAACCAGTGAAAGCTAATGTAGTGGCTGACGCCTTAAGTCGCAAGACTATGGCAAGTCTACGGGTTACTCCTTTATGTCATACCCTACTTGTAACACCCTCCCGGTAGCAACTCCGTACATTCTACTGTTCTGGTGACCGGTATCAGTCCGGACAGCTAGAACGTCCGGAAAAATATTTAAACTAAAGTAAGGAACCATAATTAACTCAAATATTAATAAGAAAAATTTAGTAAAAATTTTAGAAATAAAATACAACCAAGTTAAACGGTAGGTGCCTAGCGAGGGGTAACCCAGAGGGAAGTTGCGGTTCTCGCAACGAGGAGCCCTAGACCCGGGGGAAAAATTATAAAATAATTTTTGGGACTCCAGAGAAGGGTCATTGGGGTTCCTATGGTATTAGAATTCCAAGAAAATATTTAGAAAAAATTTTCAATCGGTACAGACAATTTTGACCGGTTAAGCCAAACGGAGGGCATTTTGGTCATTTCGCCTTCAGAGGTGATTTTTGGCCGACTTTTCCAGTTGAGTAAATAATTAATATGACATAAAATATGAATAAACATTACTAGAAATTAAATGGAAATTTGATAGAAAAGAAAAGAAAGAAAAAGGAGCTAAATTGGGAATTATGATGTCATGCTTAGGTAATTAAAAGTGTATTGGCCAATCAAATTTAAGCAAGTCCATTAAAATGAAATAAAAATGGGTAAATGAAGCAGAATTCTAGAAATCCAAAACTAGCTCCCTCTCTTCTTCTTCATGCCGTCCACTCACCCTTACCCATTCCACCATTAACAACCTTTCATCCTTCATCTTTCTTAGCTTTCTTCCACTAAAAACCCTAACTACCAACACAAAAATTCATTCTATCATCTTGGTGATTATTGTGGGAGCAAAAAGAAAAGGAAACCAAGACTTTGAGGAAGGGAAAAATCTGCCCTATTCAAGGTTAGTGCAACTATATACATAAAACTCATTAATTTCATGATTTGTGACTTGAAACTTAGTAGGAATTGTAATTTGAATGAACAAAAACTCATGTGTATGAGTATATAAATTTCGGCTGCCCTAGCTATGGAATGGGAGGGAGTGTTTTTGATGAGCTTGAAGTGAGCTAGAATCATATTGGAAGTTTATAAACACAAGAATAATGAATTAAAAGCTAACTAAGGTAAATTGTATAAAACATGAATTTGAATTAGGGTTTTGTGAGCAAAATGTAAACTTGGTTTAGGAAATTATTAGAGAACATTTTAATGGTCAATTAATGACCATTTTAGGTAAGTTGACCATAAAATGGACTGAAAAATAGGATTGCAAAGTGAAGTTGCAGGCTGCCCTAGGACAGTAGCAGAGGGACTGAAAATTCAGTCCACTTGCACTGCCATAACTTGGGCTGTGTTGGTTCAATTGGTGTTTGGCCAATTGTACATGAAACTAGGCTTATAATGGCACATTTTTGCTGAAGAAACCATGCCCAAAAGACCAAAGCAAGAGGACCAAAACTTGGCCCCAATCCGGACACACTGCAACAGCCCCTGCAGAATTGACCAAATAAACAGTAACTGTTCATTTGGCCATAACTCACTGTAGATTTGGTCAATTGACCTGAAACTTTTACAGCAACAAGTTAAGACATAGAAAAACAACTTTCATGAAGAAACCTACCCCAAATTATGGCCAGAACCTAACCTAAATGGCAGTGGCAGTCACTATTCATGTTACTGTAGATATGGTAATTTCTGCAGAATGGAAATCCGGCCAGCTGTGGTTTTTGGACCATATCTGGAGCTACAAAACTCCAAATGGAGTGATTCAAAAAAGGAAATTCAACTAGACAAAATAAGGAACAACTTTCATGTTTTCCATTTCTTCAAATTTCCACTATAACAGTTCCAAATAGAACAGTAAATTTATGGTACAAAATCTGAAAAATCTGCTCCTTTTGTTTAATGCTTAGAAATGGTATTAACGCTCAATGCCAACAAGTTTTAAATACAAAATGTGGTATGTTGGGAGTGCCAAAACCAATGTACCTAATTTCTACCTAAAAGTCAACATTTTAGTTGACCATAGAGGTGAATAGTAACACCGAAACTTGAAATTCAAAGATTGAAGAATTTTAAAGTATCGAATGCCCTAGTATACCTAACAAGATTGGTTTGGATAGTTTGGCATGCCAATAGAGTTCAGTTAGCAGTACTGCACATAGCAATATGCCATTCCGTGATTTTATGGCTTTTAGCCATTTTGACATTATATTGAGACTTGGCCTCATGCCTAATATTATTTACAGCTTGTTAGCTGTTTTGTTGCACACCGGGAGATGCATATGTGACCGATGGTGTGACGGCCCGAGGTACTAGATACCCAGTGCCAGTTTACCCGTTATCCAGTCCAGTCATCTAGTGTAGGTTACTTGGGGCAACCAAATGAATAAAAGTGGACAAAGTAAATGATATACAAATACCAAACAAATAAAACGTACACATTCACTACACATTTAATTTCTTGCTATTTTCTTTTATTATATTATTGCACCACTAAGCATTATTGCTTAGCGCGTTGCTTTTGCCACGCGTAGGTACTGGAGATACAGATCGTGAGCCCAGTAGACCACAGACTGGGTGAGTCCATCCTGCAGCTCTGCACAGTGTCCGTGTCACCTCAACTTCTGCAGTGCATTGGTAGGACATTAGGTGTCATTTTGACATTTTGTAACTTAACTTTGTTTTTCTCCTATGTAATTAAACTTGTGTAATGTATATTGATGTTTATGTAAATTATGAAAATTGTACTTGTGAATGGAAAAGTAAATGTTTACTTGTGATTTATATGTGATCATCACATGTGATGGATGATTGAGAACTGGAATTGAAATGTTGTTGAGATCTTAATATTGAGATTTTGCTGATAAATTGAAGTTGGGATTGTTTGGTAATTATTTGGAAGTGTTTTTAACAGGTTCCGAAGAACTGTTTTCTCCATTTTTAGCCGGTACTCAGCCGGATTTTCTTTAAAATTTTCGGAACCTCAAATAAATAATAATTTCGATAAATGGCTTAAATAAATCATATTTCATAAATTAGCTTCAAAAGCATGATACAAATTAAGTAAGGTATATTAGAGTGTGCCAGTACACCGTGTGGCATTACTTACTCGGGTATACTGTACACGGGTAAGGGGTGTCACACTACTCCTCCGTAAGATGTAACATGTTCCTGTAGTACACCTAATGAATTACCGTACTTCGCCTACTGGCAACCCATTAAATATACTACACGGGATTTTAAATCAATTTTTGTGAAATTTGTATCATCGATTAAAATCTGGTATTATAAAAATTTTTCAAAATTTCGGCAGAGTGCTGGCTATATTTTAAGAAAACAGTTCTTCAAACCTGAAAAAGAAAACACTCCCAATATGTTTTCTCAAATACAACTCCAATAAACTTCATTTCATCCCATAATTCAATCTCAATAATCAAATCATTTCATTTTCAAATCAAACTCATGATAAAAGAAACATTTCATTGATTACAAGACTCAAAAATTAATATTACAAAACTATATAGGTAAATGAAATCTCAAATTTACATTACAATAATTTACATTTAATTACATACCAAAATATTTTACAAGAGTTTTTATACAACTGCTCAAATAATTTACATACATATTATTACATGCATACATCAAAACCTATGTACATGGGTATACCTATGATATACCTGAAGCTGATCTGCATGTGTCTTCAAAGAAGCTTGCTCAAGTGCACTATACTCTTTTCACCTGCGATAGCATACAAAGCTATCACTGAGTGGTGAACTCAGTGGTGCACAACTATAATTTAAAACATAGTACAATAGACATTGATAAAATTATAATAATTAATTTGAAAGTCTCGAAATTTAACAAAATTCCAAAAGTCAAAATCTTCATTGCCAATAATATAAATCATTAGTTAAAATGACTTTGAGCAAGAAATTTAATTTATCAAATCACAACTGAAATTTTAAAGTAATTTTAGCAATCAGGAAATAAAGATTAATTCCAACAAAATCAATTATACATAAATCGTAATTGAAATCACAATTCTTTACTATTCAAAAACCATTCTTTATCTCAGTAACTATGCAAGACTAATCTGCAAGGGCCATCTTTAGAGTGATTCTAACTCCCTATGGTCAGGGAGGTTGAATCGGATTCTAACTCCCTATGGTCGGGGAGGTCGAATCACCGTGCACAGTACACATCACAATAATGAAACTTCTGACAGGGCCATAACATATAAACTTAGATCTAACCTCTAATAAGAGGAGAATCTAAGCCTATGCACGTACCATGGTAATCAAAACAAAGCTAACTCCATTGTCTTCTCAATAAATGAGAGAGACGGGTAATAACCTAGTCAAGCATCTATAGTGAGATACAAAACAATATCTTAAATCTCTTTGTCCTTTTTGTGAGCATAAATCACAACACAATTCGATTCAAAGTCAATTCCAATATCCAATAATTTTTGTGCTCATCACAATTCAAAACATAAGTTTGTATTTTTTTTCCATGCAAATTGTCCATCACAATTCAAAACATACTATATCACATTTTTCCAAAACATAATTTATTCAATTCACAACAATGCTTAATACTTGTTGAAATACCATTTCACAAAGCTAAATTCATACATACTATAATAATTTCAATAATCATTGAATTAAATCCAATACTTGATAAACATAATACGTAAGGAAAATAACTTCATTTAATCATATGAAATATTTAGAACAAAATCAATTAAAAACTAGTTGTGCACAAACCTCTGATGAGTGCCTCTTGGCCTTGACTAAGTGGGTCTTTTCCCTTGCTTGTGTCTTTTCTAACTGAAACACACAATTTAAAGTGTTTCAGTACTCATTTAAATTGTTTCTAATAATAAGGTTCAATAATTAAATTTTATTAATACTATTCCTTTCATTAGTCAACCTATAATGTTGACCTTTAATGCACACTAGGTGAATTAGTTTTAATGTCACTAATATGTACCATTTTTCATTCCTCGCATATTGACATATGTTACCAATTTCATTTCAAAGCTTGATTGTATGTTAATGTCAAAATTTCAATTTTAGTGTGCTACATTGGTCTAGATTAATGTCCTATTTCTCTTGGATTTTAGCTTTTGGTTCAAGAAGCAAAATTGTAGCTCTATGTCTTATTGCACTCTGGGCAAAATTTCAAGACATTCTGAGTTGTATAGACCAAGATATGGTCAATTTACTAAAGCTGGACAGATTGCACCTTCAGTGCAAAATTTGGTCAATTTTAGGTCACTTTTAGTTTTGGTAGTTTTGGTACCCGAATTTGTGCAAGCTATTTGACTTGGTTCTGGCCATTTCTGGGCTTTGGTGTCTTCATAAGAATTGTAGGTCTATTTCTTATTACACTCTGGGCAAAATTTCAAGTCATTCTGAATTGTATAGACCAAGATATGGTCAATTTACTAAAGCTAGACAGATTGCACCTTTAGTGCAAAATTTGGTCAATTTTAGGTCACTTTTAGTTCTGGCAGTTTTAGTATCCGAACTTATGCAAGCTATTTGACTTGGTTCTGGCCATTTATGGGCTTTGGTGTCTTCATAAGAATTGTAGCTCTATGTCTAATCTATCCATGGTAAAAATTTTAGGTCAATTGGACCTGTTTTGAGTGAGTTATGGTCATCCTAATGACTACTGTTCATATGGTCAAAAATCTGGGTTGCAAGGTTGCCATTCCAGATTTGGTCATTTTTAAGGTCAGTTTCTAGGCATAATTTTGGCAACATTTCTACATGAAAATTGGCCTATTTGGTTCTAGTTTCACTCCCCATTGGCCTCATACCAATTAGGTTCACAGTTTTTCACTTATGACCTAATTTAGGTGCTGCCAACATACACAACCTACATTTGAATATTACACTTCCAATTTTGACAATCCTCCTCCTCCCAATACTTCAACATTTAATCATGGCACTTCTATATATATTGTACACAATTCCAGCAAGAACTTTGGGAAGAACACTCAAGTGCTCAATGCACTCAATACACCATTCAAGTTCAATATTTACTTCCACTAAAATTCAACATACCTCAATATCAATATTATACATACACTTCCATAGCAACTACACATCCTACCCACAATTTAACACCATCACATCTCATCAATATATTACATAAAATCACATACAATTTCATTACATTATAGGCTGCCAATTTCAAGCTTAATTGTCCAAGTCTTTAAAAATTGTTCAAAACCCAAATTCACATTGTCAACCTCACATGTACTCTTACAATTAAATTCTACTACTTATAATCACATAAATTGAGCATCATTAATCAACAATTGTATGCATAAATACATTTTCATGCTTTTAAGGCTGCCCCAAATCAATAATTATCCAAGGTCTTAACAATTTTTTCAAACTCCTAATTTAATTACTCAATCTCAACATACACATAAAGTTAATTTGCTATGACCTCTAGTTACCTTAATCAATATCATTTCCCATCAAATACATGTAAATATAATTCAAACCTCTTTAGGTTCTATGGCTGCCAAATTCAATCACCATCAAATACTAATCCAATTCTTCTAATTTTTCAATAATTCAACTCATCTCAATCTTAGTACAAAGTTTAATTAAGTGAGGTAAGGAAAATTAGCACTAACCTTTTTTGAGCTTGACCAAAACCTCATCAAATCCTTTTCTTTTTGCTTCCAATATACTGCCCATGATGTATAGACTAAATTTAATGAAGGAAGCATTTGATTTCATGGAGAGAATGAAGAGCTTGGATGTGTTGCATGTGGGGCGGCCATGGGAGTTTTGGGAGAAAATTTCAATTCGGCAAGAAGAAGAAATGAAGAAGAAGATGAGTGAAATGGCTGATTCTCTTGTCTTCATGTGGCCTTATATACCCCACTAAGGTCCACTAACTTAAGTTTAATTATTATTATAATTAAACTTTTAATTATCCCACATTTTATCCCATAATTTCTCTTAATTGCATTTGAATTTCATTTCATTTTTTTTCATGGGAATTTCTAAATTTAATACCACTTATTTTTCATGGAAATTTAAGTCAAAAGTCCACTCTAGGTGTCAAATCACCAAAATGCCCTTCTTCGGGTTAAATTCAGACTTTTTCGGTAACACTGATTTAATCCTTGTTCCACCGATTTTCTTAAATTTTCGTTTTTATTTGTACTGACTTACTAATTTTTCTTTGACATTTGCAATATCAATTATACCTCAGTAGATCTTTAATTATGTCCCGAAAATACTTTTCCGAGTTCCCCATGATCCAGGGCTAGTCAACTGTCCTCACCGTAACTTCCCGGTGCGGTCACCCATCGCTACGGGTTCGGCTCGTTTAACTTTATTTTACATATTTCATTATTTTATGCTTCCTCACTATCAATTAAGTGTAGTTCTAGACACTCTGACTTTCCAGGGCAAACATTAGCCGTCGGAATAATAAGATGTATGGACTATGAAAATGAGGATGTTACAATTCTTTCCCTCAAAATAAAAGTTTCATCCATGAAATTTACCTGATATATCTGTTGCTTCCTTGCTTCTTCATTTCTTTTTGTTGTTTCATCAATATCTAGGTTCGGCTCCTCTCTAGCCTTCGTGGCATACACCCGTGGTGTCACCTTGATTTCAGGCCTTTTGACCGTCTCAGAAATAGCCTTTTGTGAAATCTCAGTTGTCTCTACTCTGACTACACCTCACTGGATATTGTGTCCCACCATTGATACACATCATGATGGAGTAAAGACATAGCACTCTCTAGGTTCTGTTCTGACCAATTCTCATACTTACTTTCCTATTTACTTCTCTTTCCATTCCACAACTTAACTTTAATTGTAACACCCCTAAGTTCGGTAGTGCGTTTTACTGTTCCGGTGACTAGTGTTGTCCGGACAGCTAGAATGCCTAGAACTACACTTCGATATGAGTGAGGAAACATTAAATAATGAAATACAAGAAAAGAAAATACAAGAAAAATAAAGGAAAAATAATAGTAAAGAAATGCAACTAAGTTAAGCGAGCCGAGAATCCTAGCGATGGGTGACCGCACCGGGAAGTCACGGCGTAGACCGTTGACTAGCCCTGGACCGCGGGGAACCCTGAAAAATATTTTTAAGACTTAAAGAGACACCTATTGAAGTATAAATATCATAAGAAATATTAAAGAAAAATTAAATAATTAGTACAAAGAAAAGTGAGAAATCGAAAAACGGACAAAACCCGGTGTTACCGAAAAATCGGGAATGCAACCCGAACAGGGGCATTGTGGTCATTTGACACCCCGAGTTGTCTTTTGACCTAAATGTCCATTAAAAATAAATAATATTACACTTGGAAAATATAATGAAAAAATTAATTTAGTGGTACCTAATGTAAATAACAAAAAATGGAGTGTAAATGGAGTAATTATCACTTAAAACTTATTAAATGATTATCCTAGCATGAGTGGAGCACTATGGGAATTAAAAATTCACTAAGTGGGCAGATTACTCCACTAATGTCTTATTCTTCCTATCAAATCCTCACTTTGCCGAATTGAATTTTCTCTCCATTGTCCACCATGGGCACACCTTGCATGCAAGCTCCACTCCTAATAATCAAGCCACAATTTCTCCAATTGTTCTTCATTAAACTTGTTCTACACATCATGGGCAGCATGTAGGAAGCAAGAAAAAGAAGTTTTGGTGAAGATTTAAGAAGTCTCATCCATAGGTAAGTTTGAGTTTTTAAATATTGCTTTGTTAAAGTTTGTAAGCATGTTATGGGTGTTTGAATTATGAAGAAATTTTTGAGGTTTGATGTTGAATGGGAATGTGTAATTTTGGTAGCCATGGAAATACCTTGAAGGCAGGTTATTTGTGCTTGTAAATGGTGAATTAAATGATTGATTAAATGTATATTGTGTAGGAAATTGTTTAGGTGATGTATACTTAGTATATGTAAATGTAAAATGAAATTTAAAGCTTGGAAAGTAATGGAATGTAAGTGTACCATTGTGGCAGTTTGCTAACCCTTGAAGAATGTTGGAATTCATGCTTGGTTTATGGAATAATGATGTTAAAATGTGTTGGTTGTTATGGCAGTTTGAATGTATGTATAGTGGTGTGAAGGTTGGACATGTGAATGAGCTTGGTTATGGAGTTAAATTGTTGTAAATTTAGTTGGGAAAATTCTGCACTTGTTGGTGCACATTGAATGTAATTGTAAGCTGCCAAAATGACCTATAATGTGTTGTGAATTATGTTTAGGTCATGGTACAACCAGAATTAGTTTGAATGTTAAGTTTGGTGAGTGTTAAAAGTGATGTTTGATATGTATGCAAGAATTGCAATAAGGCAGTTTGTGTTTTAGGCCTATAACTTTAAGTGTGTGGCTCCAATTGGTATGGGACCAATTGGAGGTGAAACTTGGCACAAAATGTGCCAACTTTCATGAAGGAAGCTTGCCAAAATTCTGCTTGCAAGGTAGCTTGAAAAATGACCAAATCCGGATTAAGTGCAAATGAGGCCTGAAAATTGACCATTTGGGCAGCAGTTAGTGTTTAGGCCATAACTCACTCAAAACAGGTCCAATTGACCTGAAATTTTAACCATGCATAGTTAAGACCCATATCTACAAGTCTTATGAGACACCAAAGCCCAGAAATGACCATAAGTAAGTCAAACAGCTTGCACAAGTTCGGGTCCAAAAACTGGCCGAACCTAAAATGACCTAAAGTGACCTAAAGTGACCAATTTTGGTGCAATTTGACCAGCAATAGTAAAATGACCATAACTTGGTCTACATAACTCAGAATGACCTGAAATTTTGCCCTGCGTGCAATAAGACATAGATCTACAAGTTTGTAGTTTTGACCGAAACCCGAAAACCAAGGGAACTAGGTCGTCCGGCTAGGTCAAACTAGTATCCCGGAATCCAGCAAATCACAAGAAAACGCAGTATACACGGAAATGAATTTGGTAACATGTACCAACCCTAAAAGACTATCGAATGTGACATATTAATGACATTAAAACCTAAACTACCTAGAATGTACCAAGGGTTGACATAGTAGGTTGACTAAGCGAATAAATGAATTCAGTGAATTAATTATCAAGCATTATCGTTAGAGATAGTTTAAATGAGCACTGAAACACTTCAAATTGTGTTTCTCAGTTAACAAAGACTCAGGGAGGGGAAGGAAACACTGAGTCAGAGCCAAGAGACAGTTATTAGAGGTTTGTGCACAATAAGTATTTCTTTTGAATTTTTCAATTGAAATAAATTACAATTATTTATATGTTATTATTTTAAATTGTGTTTGTGCACAATAAGTATTTCTTTTGAACTTTTCAATTGAAATAAATTACGATTATTTATATGTTATTGTTTTATTGTTTTAAATTGTGTTTGTGCATAATTAGTATTTCTTTTGAATTTTTCAATTGAAATAAACTATGATTATTTCTATGTTATTATTTTAAATTGTGTTTGTGCACAATAAGTTTGACTTCTCATTTTCTACTTAAAAATTTAATTGAACATTATAGTTTTAAATTGTGTCCGTGCACAATACTTTTATATTCACTGCTTTTACTAGCAAATTTATGTAGAAAAATGAGTTAGGAATAAGTTTTGATTGCTTTGGTTTTGGGAATATTATTTAGAACTTATTGTATTGCCAACTTTGCAAATGGAAATTTTGAGATAAAATGTGATTCATGGTTTGTATGAAATATTGTGATTTGAAATTGTTTTGATTCACATTTGGCATGACACTGTTGATACATTCCTCCCTCTTTGACTTATCAGTCTGGGGTAAGTGTGATTATGTTCCTCCCTCTTTGACTTCCCAGTCTGAGGTGAGTGTGGATGAGTACTCATTATTCAGCTAGCTTCCTCCCTCATTGATTTCGATTATTAGGGTGAGTGTGTCTTGTCATGGTGTACAACACGGCATGTGTGGAAAAATTGTGTCATGGCCTAAATTATGTTATCGATTGGCAACATTGTATTATTCAGTTATTTGATCGAATTGTGTTATTGATTTGCAAAACGGTATTATTCAGTTATTTGATCGAATTGTGTTATTGATTTGCAAAATGGTATTATTCAGTTATTTGATCGAATTGTGTTATTGATTTGCAAAACGGTATTATTCAATTACTTGATCAAATTTGTGTTAGGTGAATTTTGTAAATTGTGAAATGGAATTGTGAATCATTTGATTTGTGAACTATCAATAAAAGATTTATATATCGCATTTCAAATTGTTATTGTGCACCACTGAGTAAATTTTACTCAGCGATAGCTTTTCATTCTTTATCACAGTAGACAGATCGACAGATGCAGACTAGGCTGCTAGTACATTCAGCGAGAAATCATCGGGTATATTGAGTATATCATATTCTGTATTTTATATTGTAATGTATGTTCACTGTATGTATATAGTGTTCTTGGTTTTGAGCAGTTGTAAATTAAAATTGTACATTAAAGTTGTAAAATAAATTATGAGTTATTTGGACTTGTAAAAATTGTATTATATTTCTTGTATCTCAGTCTCTGAAAAATTATTGTGGATTTGTGTTGAGAAACATGTTGGAGTTGAGATTTGGAAATATATATTGAAGTGCTTTTTACCGGTTTTTCTGAAGAACTGTTTTATCCAAAATATAGATGGCACTCTGCCAAAAATTTTTACAGAAATTCCAAATAATTCAAATGTGTTAGTTCTATCACTTCAGTTCAAAAAGGTTTTTAACACCTGTAAATAGTGCCCACCACTGTAAAAGAAGTAAGAAAAGTTTTTAAAATCCATTGTAGTGTATTCAATGGGTTATCAGTAGACGGAGTTGGTAATTCATTAGGTATACTACGGGATCATGTTATGCCTTACAGAGGGGTAGGGTGTGACATTAATTAGTTCATTTCTTGGTCTTATCTTTTTCCTTGACTCAAATCCTTGACTTGACTGTTGAGTCAAAATTTAGCACCGCTTATCACCCCTAAGAAATCCACTATACCTCGGTATTACTCTGATTTGGCCCTCTAACCATTCTAGTCAACCCCTTTACTAATATTCATAACATTTCTTTATTACATTTGAACCAACTATTCAAAATTTCACTTCCAAAACTCTTTTTTCTATCATGATTCTATAACTTACTTCCTTTTGTACAACTATAACCTTTCGATATTTTAACTGTTCAGTTTTAAATCCCTAAGTAGGATTTCCAAACTCATTTTAGATAATAAAATTCTGTCCTAGCATAACTATACCAAAATAGATGCCGTTGACAACTATTCTCATCTTGGTGTACTATTGAGTAGTACGTAGCTCTACACAATAATCTCAAGTCAGTACTGTAATCTACAGCTTACAGTACAAACATCAAGAACATTGCATAGTTACTACGATACATTCCAATAGATCAAATTTTCTTATATCTTATCCTTCTTGAGTTCACTTATATCCTAAACTTATTCTGATTATAATATCCATTAATAATTACTAACTGTAACAACTTTACCCTCGTCTAGAGCAAGTCTATTACTATAACTTAGTTTTAGGTCCTCTTGCCTTACATTAAGTAGGCTTGCCAATTAGCTTTATAATTTATGGTGTGCTAGAAAATACTTTTAACTGAAAATTCTTTCAAAATTAATGTCAATCATACTTGTTATCGTAGTTTTTATCCTAAAGGACTAGTCACTAATGCATCAAAATTTATTACCCTGTAAAGGAATAACAACAAAATATATAATTATAACACTAATATATAAATATGTAGTGCTGGGATCAAATAATAACTAATTGTTTCCTCCTAAATTAAGAACTTACCAATAGTTACATCCGAAGTTTCTGCTCTTTCCCCTTGGCACATAGTGGACGCTCTAACTAGTGCGCTACTATATTCGGGTTGATTTGCTATGCTAGGGTTGCTAGAAATATCGATTCTGTTTCTATCTCAGCCCAGACTGACTGTCTGTGAATTTCGAAGAGCAGATCGAGGTGCTCTAGTACAATCTTTAACAAAATGTCCATGTTTACCACAATTGTAGCAGGCTCAAGTGGCTTTATGACAAATACCCTCATGTAGTTTGCCACAAGAGTTATAGATACGAGGAGGATAGGAACTTCTAGTTGTTCAACGACTAGGTCTTGGTGGTCTCTGCCCTGATGATCCACCTTTGTCATATCCCTGAGCTCAGGGCTCCTCAAATTCTTTTTTCTTCCCCAAATTACTGCTCGAGTTCTGACCCATAGATTTCTCCCTCTTCTCTATTTCACACTGCCCTTGTGGGGGTTGGGTTTGTGTTTGAGTTTGAGCTGACAGTGTATCAGCCATTTGTTGAAAGAAAGTGGCCATTTGTTGGGCCATTTGTGTAGTAATTTGTATAGGCAGGGCTGGTAAAGTCAGGCTTCCGACTCTCTG
The DNA here is from genome assembly GCF_030052815.1 of Hevea brasiliensis. Taxonomy (NCBI): domain Eukaryota; kingdom Viridiplantae; phylum Streptophyta; class Magnoliopsida; order Malpighiales; family Euphorbiaceae; genus Hevea; species Hevea brasiliensis. Next base: position 44,918,761 of record NC_079501.1, read on the forward strand.
AGGGGCTGGGGCCTCACCTTGTACTTCCACGGTCACAGACTGTTCTATTGTCTAATTCTTCTCTTCCATATCTTTTCATAGGATTTTCTATTTCCTGTACAACCAACACAAGGAGATTTCTCTCAATTAGTTCATATTTATTATGTAAATGTACTATATGTATCAAACATTTGAGCAGTTGTATTTATTGACAAAAAGATTTCAAATTCATAGTTCAAAATTTACTTTAAAACCATTGCTCTGATACCACTAAACATGTCACACCCTACTCCTCTGTAAGATGTAAGATGATCCCGTAGTACACCTAATGAATTACTGTACTTCGCCTACCGGTAACCCATTAAATATACTACAAGGAATTTTAAATCAATTTTCATGAAATTTGTATCATCGATTAAAATCTGGTGTTATAAAAATTTTTCAAAATTTCGGCAGAGTGCCGGCTGTATTTTGAGAAAACAGTTCTTCAAACCTGAAAAAGAAAATACTCCCAATTTGTTTTCTCAAATACAACTCCAATAAACTTCATTTCATCTCATAATTCAATCTCAATAATTAAATCATTTCATTTTCAAACAAACCTCATGATAAAAGAAACATTTCATTGATTACATGACTCAAAAATTAATATTACAAAACTATACAGGTAAATGAAATCTCAAATTTACATTACAATAATTTACATTTAATTACATACCAAAATATTTTACAAGAGTTTTTATACAACTGCTCAAATAATTTACATACATATTATTACATGCATACATCAAAACCAATGTACATGGGTATACCTATGATATACCTAGAGCTGATCTACATGTGTCTTCAAAGAAGCTTACTCAAGTGCTCTATGCTCTTTTCACCTGCGACAGCATACAAAGCTATCGCTGAGTGGTGAACTCAGTGGTGCACAACTATAATTTAAAACAAAGTACAATATACATTGATAAATTTACAACAATTAATTTGAAAGTCTCGAAATTCAACAAAATTCTAAAAGTCAAAATCTTCGTTGCCAATAATATAAATCATTAGTTAAAATGACTTTAAGCAAGAAATTCAATTTATCAAATCACAACTAGACATTTAAAGTAATTCCAGCAATCATGGAAATAAAGATTAATTCTAACAAAATCAATTATACATAAATCATAATTGAAATCACAATTCTTTACTATTCAAACTTTATCTCACTAACTATGCAAGACTAATCCGCAAGGGCCATCTTCAGAGTGATTCTAACTACCTATGGTCGGGAGGTCAAATCAGATTCTAACTCCCTATGGTCGAGGAGGTCGAATCATCGTGCACAGTATACATCACAATAATGAAACTTCTGAAAGGGCTATAACATATAAACTTAGATCTAACCTCTAATAAGAGGAGAATTTAATCCTGCACACGTACCATGGTAATCAAAACAAAGCTAACTCCATTGTCTTCTCAACAAATGAGAGAGACGGGTAATAACCTAGTCAAGGATCTATAGTGAGATACAAAACAATATCATAAATCTCTTTGTCCTTTTTGTGAGCGTAAATCACAACACAATTAGATTCAAAGCCAATTCCAATATCCGATAATTTTTATGCTCATCACAATTCAAAACATAAGTTTGCATTTTTTTTCTATGCAAATTGCCCATCACAATTCAAAACATACTCTATCACAATTTTCCAAAACATAATTTATTCAATCCACAACAATGCTTAATACTTGTTGAAATACCATTTCACAAAGCTAAATTCATAAATACCATAATAATTTCAATAATCATTGAATTAAATCCAATACTTGATAAACATAATACGTAAGGAAAATAACTTCATTTAATCATATGAAATATTCAGAACAAAATCAATTAAAAACTAGTTGCGAACACAGTGAAAAAGAGAAAATCATGAACAAGAATCATTAAGCCGGTCAAATAATTAGGTTAGGGATCCAGAAGAAATATTGAATTATTTGCAAACCGGGTCGAACTGGCGAGGGGCAATTTGGTCAATTGACCCCTGGAGCTGACTCCTGACCTGACTGTCAAATAAAATCGGAGAAAAGAAAATTTTGGGATCAAGAATTAAATTAAAAGAACCAAAGAAAAAAATAAATGAAAAAGTAAAAAATGAAAGTTAAAACAATTGATGACATCATCATGATGATGCAACTATGACTTTATAATTAATTTTAATTTAATTAACTAATTGACTAAGTCAAATTAAAGAATAAAAACAAAATTAAAAGCCAAATTTTTATCTTCTTCTTCTTCCATTTACCGTGGCCTCTTATCTCTCTCCCTTCTCTCACTAAATCCTCTATAGCTACTTAATTTCAAGCTTTTAAAGCTTGAATCAACCCCATAAATCCCACAATTTTCCTAAATAAAACTTGTTCTTGGATCTTGGCAAGCCTATTGAGAAGGAAATTTCAAGGAAAATAAAGGGAAATTGAAGCTTTGGGAAACTTCACAAGAGGTTAGTGACAAATTCTTCAATTATCTATTTGAATTATTGTTTAAGTAATTGGTGTAAGTTAGAAATTGTTGTAAATGAAACAAAAGCACTATGTTAGGGATACAGAGGAAATTTTGGCCAAGATGTGGGAACTAGAGTTTGATGAGTTCCATTGAATTAAATGTGTTAGGAAGCTTGAATGAGTTGAGAAATGGTGTTTGTATGTTTGGAATTAATTAAATGTAACAAAGTAGTGAGTTAGGGTTTGAACCTAGGGTTTTTGAAGACAAAAAATGGAGAATTGGTCAAATGGTGTGTTTGACCTAGTTTGAGCTGAAAAATGGTCATTTGTGACCAATTGTGGTATGTTGGAAGTGTTGGAATTGAATGGAAATTCGGATTGGATGTGGTCAGTTTTCTGGCAGCATGACCAAGGTCCCTTCCAGGGACCAAAACTGATAATTTACCGACCCAATTGGTGTAGGCCAATTGGGAATAAAGCTAGACACAAAATGACACATTTTTCATTTGGTAATCATGCCCAGAAAGTGACTAAAACCTAGTGAACAAATTGACCAAACCTGGAAATAGGTATTTTGCCCTATACAAAAATGACCAAATGAACAGTATTTGTTCATTTGGTCATAACTTGGGCTAGCCAGGTCTAAATGACCTGAAATTTTACCAGTAGAAAGCTGAGATATAGACCTAAAACTTTCATGCAGAACACAAACCCAAATTATGCCCTTAACCAAGTCATTTAGTCACCCAAATTTGGTGACCTAAAACTGCCAAAACCAGTTTTGGTGCCCAGAAAATCTGGGTTAGGCCAATCCGGCAGCCATGATTCAAATGGCTATAACTTGAGGTACAAAACTCCAATTTGAGTGATTCAAGGAGGAGAATAAAGTTAAGATAATAAGGAACAATTTTTATGAATAAAACTTAGCCAAATTCTAACAGCAACATGACCAATGGAACAGTGCAACATAAGATAAAAAAAACTGAAATTTTGAAATTTTGCCTAAAAGACTTAAGTTTTGAGAAAACAACCAAAACCAACAAATTAGATAACCAAAATGTGGTATGTGAGTGGAATTAGAATTTCCATACCTATTATGCCATAGAAAGTTAACAAATTGACTTGAATAGTATAGTGAATAATAACCCCAAAAAATAAATTTTAAAGAATGCCAAGTTTAGCATATTAAAGCTAGATAAAAGTAAATTTGAATTTATTTTTGGATTTATGATATGTTATGATACTGAAATACTGTGAAACTATGTGTTTCAGTGGAAAAGAATATCGGAAAAGAACCCGAGGTGTCGAGTCAAGGCCAAGAGGTGACTCGTGTAAGATTTGTGCACAATATAGAATTTTTATAAATTTTCTTCTGCACATTATTTTGAATGAATTGAAATATTGATTTGTGATATCATTGTCTTGAAATGTTTATTATGCTTTTAATTTAAATTGTTGAAAGTTTAATTGTATATATTTGAAATGGCATCAAATGTTTAGTAAATTGTTAAGATAGTTTTGAAACCACAGTGTCATGACCATATATTTGAATACCTCACTAGCATGACTAGTGGGAGAAATCAATTTTGAATTTTGATTCCTTCTCTGGTTAAAGTGTTGAGGTGTGTGCCAGTAGAAGAAGAAAAAGAATGGGTTCCCATATATTTAAGCTAGCTAGTCTTGTGTTGTGACTTCTCCTTAGCCTCTGGCTACTGAGATGATATTTGTTTCGAATGGCATGATATAACTGTGTGTTTTTATGAAATTTGTTTTGAGACTTTTGAAATGAAATTGTTTGGATTAAAATTTCATAAGTCATGTTTTGAATTTATTTCTCATGTTCAGTTTAATTTTTGAATAAATATAATTTAAATTATGCATAAATGTTATTTTAGTATGTTATGCACCATTGAGTCATAGTACTCAGCGATGGCTATTATTGCTGTCATAGATATAGAGACTAGAGGAGCAACAGAGTGAGCTACTAAGGATTGTGGAGCCACCTTCCCTGAAGTTCTATCGATACCCTGATTGTAATAATTATTTTGATGTATGTAAATGTATATACATATAGAACTGGTCATGAGCAGTTGTATAAAGTTTGTAATAATATTAGTTTGGATTTTTCTGATGTAAATTTTGGATTGATGAATGAAGTTATTTTGTTTTAATTTGAACGAAATTACTTAGTATTATTTTTGATGATGTTTGAATTGGAAATTATAGATTTGAATTTTGGAATTTGAGAAATGATGTTGAAATTTGTTGTGGTGGATGTTGAGTTGATGAGATAAATCATTGAAAGTGTTTTTTTTAAGTATTTGAAGAATTATTTTATCAAAATACAGACGACACTATGCCGAAATTTTTCTAAAATTTGCGGACAAATAAAAAGGGACAAAAATTTTAACTAGTTTTCAAACTCTAATTAAATATTTTAATACCTAGTAGAAAATGCTCAACACTTATGAAAGTAAGAAAATTATTTTAAAATCCCTTGTAGGGTACTTAATGAGTTATCGGTAGATGAAGTTCGGTAGTTCATTAAGTATTGTACGGGATCATATTATGCCTTACAGAGGGGTAATGTGTGACATTGAATTTTCCAAATTAGTCAGACTAGCCTAAACCTCGGATGTCACACCCTACCCCTTTGTAAGGCATAACATGATCCTGTAGTATACCTAATGAATTACCAACTTCGTCTACTGATAACCCATTAAATACACTACAAGGGATTTTAAATCTTTTCTTACTTCATTTTAGAGTGGTGAGCACTATTCACAAGTGTTAAAAATATTTTTCAACTGAAGTGAAACAGCTAACACATTTGAAGAATTAACAATTTCTGCAAAAATTTTGGCCGAGTGCCATCTGTATTTTGAATAAAGCAGTTCTTAAAAAACCTGTAAAAAAAGCACTTCAATTATTTTGTTCAATCCCCAAACTCCAATATTCAATCAACACAATATGTTTCTCAACAGTTGTCAACTCAAATCCACAATGATTTTCCAGTGTTTTCAAAAGCTGAGATAAAAGGAATATATCACAATATTTACAAACCAAAATAATTTACAAATTTAGTTTACAACTTTAATGTACAATTTTAATTTACAACTGCTCAAAACCAAGAACAATATATACATACAGTAAACATACATTACAATACAAAATGCAAAATATGGTATACTCAATATACCTGATGATCTCTCAGTGTAGTACTAGCAGCCTAGTCTCACGCCTGTCGATCTGTCTACACTGATAAAGAAAGAAAAGCTATCGCTAAGCCAATGTCTCAGTGATGCACAACATTAACCAAATACAACTTTAAATCACAAATCATAAGTCATATAAATAGTGAATACTTAAAACATAGTTAAATTCAAAGACAGTGAATGTCATAAAGAATTTAAACTCCATTTCATAATATCACAATGAATATCAATAAATCACACACACAGCTTAATCATGTTGCCAAAGTTCAATTCATCCCAAAAGCCAATGGCTAGTGAGGAATTCAATTCATCCCAAAAGCTGATGGCTAGTGAGGAATAACATAGCTAGCTAGCAATAATATGAGTACTCATTCCATTCATCCTCAACAGGCACATACCTCAACACTTCAGCCAGAGAGGGAATTCAAAGTCAACTCGTTCCACTAGACAAGCTAGCAAGGAATTCAATCAATATAAATGATAGCTGTGGCTTCAAATCATTTACAATCTTTTTCAATCAATAAGTATCCACCAAATATCATTCAAATAAATTTTTACAATTCAAAACAATAACATACAAAATTCTTATAATTTATTTCAATTGAAAAGTCAAAAGAAATAACTTTTGTGCACAAACCTCTGATAAATGTCTCTTGGCTTTGACTCAGTGTTTTTTTCCCCTTCCCTGAGTCTTTGCTAACTGAAACACACAATTTGAAGTGTTTCAGTACTCATTTAAACTGTCTCTAAGAATAAAGTTTAATAATTAACTTATTGAATTCTATTATTTCCTTAGTCAATCTAAAATGTTGACCCTCGATGCACTCTAGGTGAATTAGGTTTTAATGTTACCAATATTTGTAGCCTTTTAGTATTGGTACATGTTACCAAATTCATTTCCAAGTATGTTGCATTTTATTGCAATTTACTGGATTTTGGTATACTAACTTGACCTAGCCGGATGACCTAGTTCCCTCGATTTTCGGGTTTCGGTCAAAACTACAAACTTGTAGGCCTATGTCTTATTGCACGCAAGGCAAAATTTTAGGTCATTCTGAGTTGTGTAGACCAAGATATGGTCAATTTACCAATGCTGGACAGAATGCACCAAAATGGTAGGTTTAGGTCATTTTTAGGTCACTTTTGGTTCGACCAGTTTTTATACCCAAACTTGTGCAAGCTATTTGATGTGCTTATGGCCATTTCTGCGTGTCTTCATAAGAATTGTAGATATATGTCTAAACTATTCATGGTAAAAATTTCAGGTCAATTGGACATGTTTTGAGTAAGTTATGATCAAAACACTAACTACTGCCCAAATGGTCAATTTTCAGGCTTTCAAAGCACTAATCCGGATTTGGTTATTTTTCAAGTCACCTTCTAGGCAGAATTTTGGTAAGCTTCCTTCATGAAAGTTGGCACATTTTGTGCCTAATTTCACCTCCAATTGGTCTCATACCAATTGGAGCCACACACTTAAGGTTCAAAGCCAAAACACACGCTGCTCTATTACAATTTGTTCATCCTTTACTAATTACACATCCTATGCTTACCAAGTCACTCTTCCATGCCAATTCTGGTTTGTACCATAACATTAACACATTTAGCAACATATTTTTGGTCATTTTGGCAGCTTGTAACTACTCTCAACATACACACTATAATACAAAATTTTTTAAAGTCCCATTTACAACAATTAAAGTCCCATTTACCACAATTCAACCACATGAACATACCTCATTTCCATGTCCAAATTCTAACAATTAAATACACACACATGTTGCCATCTATGACAACATAATTCAACAATATTTCATGAACTCAAACACTACAATCTTCTTCATGAGCCTGCCACAAGTTTACACATACCCATCAATCTCCATTTGCAATTTTCAAGCTTACAAATCAAACCTTACTCATGGAATTTAACTACAATACAACCAAACATTTAAATCATCATCCAAATCACTATTTACATACAAGAAAAAGTTGTTCATGGTGAGTCCTCATGGCTGCCAAAATGTACATCTCCATTAATTCATCAAACTTCAAAAATCCTTCCACAAATCAACTACCCACAACACCCATTCAAAGTTTAATGAAACAAGAATTAAAAATACATATTTACCACTTTTGAAGCTTGATCAAAACCTCACTAAACCTCTTAAAATTGTTATCAAACTCTTCCTTATAAGGTGAGGAGCAAGGTTAAGGAAGGAACTTAGGGGGAAAATGGCTTAAACAAGCTTGCATGGAGCTTGGTAGATTCGGCCATAGAGGATTTCTTTCAAAGGAGTTTCAGCTAGTTTTGGGAGGTTGAAGAAGATGAGTGATTTACTGTCATATGATGTTTAATGGTCCACTTTAGTGGTGTTAGTGGAGCACTAATAGGATTAAAAACATTTTATTTTTTTTATGTTAAACTTCCATATTTTAGTTTTTACCCCCCATTTTTTTCACTATTCTTATAATGTGTCACAATTAATTTTTTCATGACATTTCTAAATTGTAATATCATATATTTTTAATTGAAATTTAGGTCAAAAGACAACTCGTGGTGTCAAATGACCACAATGCCCCTGTTCGGGTTGCATTCCTGATTTTTCGATAACATCGAGTTTTGTCGTTTTCTCGATTTCTCGTTTTTCTTTGTACTAATTAATTAATTTTTTTTTTGATATTTCTAATGATATTTATGCTTCAATAAGTATTTAATTATGTTTTAAAATATTTTCCAGGGTTCTCCGCAATCCAGGGCTAGTCAACGGTCCACGCCGCAACTTCCCAGTGCGGTCACCCATCGCTAGGGTTCTCGGCTTGTTTAACTTGGTTACATTTCGTTGCTATTATTTTTCCTTTATTTTTTTTGTATTTTTTTTTCTTGTATTTCATTATTTTATGTCTCCTCACCAATATTTGAGTGTAGTTCTAGGTATTCTAGCTGTCCGGATAGACACTGGTCACCGGAACAGTAGAACGCACTACCGAACATAGGAGTGTTACATCGGATAAAGTTTTTGAAAAAGTAAATCAAGAACTATAATGAAATCAGATAAGATCAGGTGCTCCGGCACTCCGTGTGACACGCCTTGCTCGGCTACACTGTAGACGGGTGAGGGGTGTTACACCAAAAGAATAAACACACACACAATTAAAATTTCTAGTCAATTAAAGTAAATAAGGCAGCAAAGTTAAAATTCTGCCAAAAATTCTAGCAACAAGGATTTCATAGCATCTTTTCCACAATTGAACTTTCATATGTCCATTTCAATCTCTAATTTGAATCATATCAAAATCAGGTCTACATCTAAAGTTATAAAGAAAAATGTGCAGTCTGTTCCAGACTTCAATCATACCTAGGGTAGTAATAGAAAATGTAAAGGTGTCACTATATAGCTAGTAAAATTAATTCTTGGCCATTACTACAAAGTTTTAGGGTATTCATTGTTTCACCTTACCCCTCCATAAGATGTGGCATAATTCCGTAGTATACCTAATAAATTACCGAACTTCGCCTACCGATAATCTATTAAATATACTATAAGGGATTTTGGCAAAATAAATTCATTTTTAATGTTTGGCTTGGTGATAAAAATTTAATTGAAGTGCTTTCAATTCAATTATGTATCATAAAGCTTATTTAGAAATAATTAGGTATTTTTAAAAATTTGCCTAAATCCCTGTGGTTATGGCTAAAAATATAATAAAACAGTTCTTCTAAACTTGTGAAAATCAATTTATAAAAATTATGTCATACTCAAATTGAACTCAATCAATATCAAATCATCTCATTTCATTCTCAACAAAACTCATCATAAAGAAAATAATTCATTATTTACAAGACTCAAAAAGTAATTTAAATATTGCTTTCATTGAGGTAACAAAATTAATTTTATAAAAATATACATGTAAATAAAATCTCAAAATAACATTACAATAATTTCAATCTCAGAGTTTTATTATAGAGCTCTTTATACAACTAGTCAATATTTGTACAAACTTACATATAGTTACAAAATACATCAAAAAGAAATTACCAATGGTATGCTTATAATATACCCACAGCTAATCAAACCATAGTCCAACACGACTTCAAATCACAGCTTCAAGTAATCTCACCTAGCTGCTCTATCTTTTCTCTCATCTGCGACAGCATACAAAGCTATCGCTGAGTGATGAACTCAGTGTTGCACAACTAATAATTTAAAATTTGAATACAAAACCTAATTTGACAAATCATAACAAAGAGCTTGAAATTTCCAAATTCTTCATAATTCATAAAATCAAAGTCAATATTTTCAATCATGCAAATCATTTGTTTGAATGACATTTTAGTCAAGTAACAACAATTTATCCAATTCATAATAAAGCATTTAAAATACTCATATTTTCCTTGGTCCAAGAAAATAATATAATATATTCAACCGTTTGCAAGCATTTGTTTCAAACAATATAATATATTCAACCATTTGCAAGCATTTGTTTCAATCACCTTTTTATCAAAATATGCACAATTTAAGGGTGATGAGAACATTCACGCAGTTCAGAGCATGACACTAAAATAATGTCAGGTTGTACACAACGACAAAGCCAATACTCCCAATAACCATAGGTTAAAGGGGAACACAAGGGCTAGCTAGCATATATGAGTACTCATTCATTACTTCCTCAACTGGCAATACAGCACACCACTTCAGTCAGAGAGGGAAAACTCAACCCCACAAGTGGAGGAGATCATAATCAATGTCATCCCACTAGGCAAGTTAATGAGGAATACAAATTATGTTGCCATGCTAACTATGATTTTAAAACAATTTCAAACAATTTCCATTTAAAGAATCGCATTGCAAATCAAGTAAATACATTTCACAATTCACAATCTTAAAAAAAATGCATGAAATTCTTAAGTGCACAAAAGTAATTGTATTTAATGAAGGAGTGGAAGCATGATTATTGGACATTAGAACCTTGAATTTCAAAAATTATTTGTAAGCTTACATGCACCATACCAAGTTTCTTATGAACATAATCAATTTCCAATGCCCAATTGCATACCAAAACATATTTTAGCATGCATTAAAATTTCATTTGCCATTAAAGATTATGAATTAACATTTAATTCAATTAAACCCTAACTAAAAGAGGGATTTTTAGATACTAACCTCTTGATGCACAATTGATGCAATCTTAGGATGTTTTTAGGACCCCAAATGTTGTCCCTCTAGCTTGTCCACCACAAGCACACACCAAGATAGCAATGGTAGCCCTTAGATTGGCTTCTCAAGTCTTGTTAACTAATTATGAGATGGGGTTTATGCTTTGTGAAGGTTGTATGAATGTATTGGGTGTTAGAAACACTTTCTAATAATTTAATTCAAGAGGAAATATTAGTTTTTCCCTTTGAATCAATTCAGAAATTGAAGAGGAGAGGAAGAGTTCTTGTTGCCATCACACTTGAGAGAAAAGAGAAGTGGGCTGATTTTTCTTTATAACTTCTCTTTATATACTTAGGTCAAAACCAAACTCCCTTGCCACATGTCACCATAAGATCCCATCTTCTTATTATTTGATTTAATCCTATGAAGCCATGTGTCAAGCTCCATTTAAATCATAACATGTGGTCTTCCATCATAGGAAGATAAGTGGCAAGATCATATGGTACCATGTGTCACCATCTCATGGTGCCACATGTCACCATGTGAAAAGACCAATTTGCCCCTAGTCTTTAATTTGAGTTCTTAACCCAAAATTATAATTTCTCCTCTTTAAATCAATTTATATTAAATATAAATTAATTAATTAATTAATTAATTATATTAATTAATTTCTCATAATTAAATTCATATTTAATCAAATTAAATATAAATTTAATTTATACTATACATCCAATAACCTAGATTTGGTTTCAGGTCATGCTAGAGACTTTGTAATCTTATTGCAAACCAAACCTCTTTAATTAATTAATTAAACTCATTAATTAATTAATTAAATCGCATTTTAAATGGTGATTAGCTTGTGCAGATGTGTGACTTACTAGGCTCATTACTTATTGGCAATGAAAAATGATATTAACTCTTAATATCATTAGAACTCTTTCTTACCATAAATGATTTCTCTGAATCATTTCAGGCATCTCATAGACCATAGTTGACACCTAGCATAGTATGCCATGGCCACCCAATTAGTAATAAGGAATACCTTAAATGAACCTTTAATCATATGTTACCATGCACTATAATCTCTTCGTTACAAAATCCTAATTCGAGCCGGAGTCATGATTAATGTCAAACCCCATTTGCTATGAACATTATGTTCTCTTTTAATTCCAGTTCTTAATTAATTAGATTTTCTTGTCAAAAACTCTTTTTTGACTAAATCTGTCCGTCCTGGCCAGGAACTTGAAACATCAAGAACAATTAAATGAACATAGGATTTTATCCCTATTTACTTAGGGTAACGAATTCCATCTTGATCAACACTTATCTCCATATATAACTAGTAGGAGCCAACACATGCCCATATACCCATACATAGTACAAGTATGACAGCAGTATCAAACTCAAACCACCTATATACAAGATAACTGTGTTATCTCAGGTCTAAAGATTATACGCACTGATATGATATATGACAACGCATTGACAAGAGTAAACTCCATGTGCTTGTCATAAGCGTTACTTGTTCAACCTACTTATCATGTATAAATGCCTATCATGTTTGTTATGTGGCATGAGACTCACCACTCCATCTTATTTATATCTCATATAAATACCTTGAGAACAAACATGATTACAATCTTTCTAGATAAGTCATGTCCTTTGTAAAGTATCCTTGATTGTGAACCAATTTATGATACTTTGTGCTAGAAATACTCACTTATATTCTTAACAACTTAAGAATAGAATTTCTAACAAAATATCAATGGACCTTTTCTATAACAGATAAATATATTATGTAAATGGAAAAGTGAAATTGCCTTTTTTATTAATAAAATATATACTAGATACATACAAAATGATATGCTCTAGGGCATACTACTAACATTTAAATCATGCAAAACCAATTCAACAATTTAAAGTTCACAATTACAAAGAAAAAGCATAATTCATTCATATAAAGTTTATTCCAATCAATTCCAAATTTAAAACATAGTAAAAGAATAGTTGTGCACAAACCTCCTTTTAATTTTCTTTTCTTAGCTTAATCTTTCCCTTCCTTGGAAGTCTCTTTGTCCACTGAAATCACACAATTTCTAAGCTTTAATACTCATTCCAATTATCTCTTATGGTTAATCAAATAAATGCCTACGCCATCCCTATGTAGACATTGAAATTTAATGTATTTTGGGTCTAAGGAAGTTTTAGACCCAGATTTGTAACCCCATTTTAACTTAGTTATGCTCATAATTTAGTGTAGTGTTCTTCATGAAACTTGTTCTTCTATGTCTTAGTTTTATTTTCCAATTTGAATCACTCAATTTGGAGTTCTGGATCTCAAGTTATGGCCAAATTCCTAAACACCATTCCAAGTGCCATATCCTGAGATTCCAGGTTTCCAGATTTATACCTTAACTTTCCATTTTTGGAGCCTAAGTTATGGCCATTTTTCCAAAACTGGTCGGATAGGCAATTGTCCAGAATTTCCAAGTTAGTCCAGAATCACGGCAGATTTACTGGACCAATTTTTGTCTAGCAATTTGATTAACTTAGGGTTATAATTTAGCTCTATGTTCTTCATAAGAGTTGTTCTCCTATGTCTCAGATTTCAATTGGTTCAAGAATCACATAATTTGTAATTTTCTAAAGTGAGTTATGCCTAATTTACTAAGTACTATTGATTTAGTCATTTTTTATCAGGTCCAGAATTGTAATCTGGATTCAAGGAAATTTTAGGATAACCTATGGTTAGTTTATGGATAAGGTGTCTTCATAACATTTCTAGCATTATGTCTTAAGTTTCATCTCCAATTGGTTTCACACCAATTGGAGCTATGTAACTCAACTTATACCTATTCAAACCTACCAGATTCAAGGGTCCAGAATTTCAGCTCATTAACACACTACAAATCCATCAATTCCTTTCATCATTTTCACATCAAATCACATCCAAAATACATTAATTAACCTTAATTTGGCCTTAGTAACACTAATTGCACTACATATCAAAGAAACCCTAATTTCACCGAAACCCTAATCTTCATATTCCCAATTCATGTAATTTCGTGTGACTTCAATATACTAATCACATATACAATTTCATACAAGCTAGAGTTCATCATTAATTCAATCAAAACCCACCAAAACCCTAAAGTCCCTATGCTAGCCAAAATTCACTCTCAAAGTTCATGCATAATTTGCAACGCTCTCACTTTAGGTAGTTTCGTATGTTTTACTATTCCGGTGATCAATATTTGTCCTGAGAGCCAGAATGTCTGGAATTATAATTGGACTAGAGTGAGGAGTCATAAATAATTCAAATAAGTGTAAGAAAAATTAAGGAAAAAGTTTAGAAATAAAATACAATAAAGTTAAATGAGCCGGTGCCCTAGCGATGGGTGATCTAACGAGAAGTTGCTGTCTTTATAGCTAGTCGCCCTAAACCCTAGGGAAATTTTGTAAAATAATTTTTAGGACTCTAGAGAAGAGTCATTGAGGTTTCGATGGCATAAGAATGCCAAGAAAATGATCAAAAATTTTTTTAGATCGGTACAGACAATTTTAGTCTGTTAAGCAAAACGAAGGGCATTTTGGTCATTTCATCTTCAGAGATGATTTTTTACCAACTTGTTCATTTATGTAAGTGAATTATATGCATAAAATATGAATAAATATTGCTAAAAATTTAATTGAAAATGAATAGAAAAGAAAGAGGAAGAAAATGAATCAAATGTCCAATTATGACATCATAATGATGTCATTTAAAATCTATCCACAAATCACATTTAAATAAACCTTCTTAAAACAAATAAAAAGGGAAAAATTAAGTTAAAAATCAGTCATCTTCTCCCCATTCTTCATGCTAGCCAAAATCTTGAGAGAGAGAGAGAGAGAGAGAGAGAGAGCCTTCCACCATTTTTGGTTTCACAAAGTTTGATTCCCTCTTGTTTTTCACCCTAAAACCCATAGTTATCTTCACAAAAACTTGAACCCACACCTTGGAGAAGTGTTTGGCAGAAAAGAAAGAGAAGGAAAGTGAAGATTAAGCAAGGTCAAAATTGGCTCCAAAGAGGTTAGTGCTAATTATTACCTCTCTCCCTCTTTATTCTATGTTAATAGCTTAAATTGAGTAAGAAATTGCAAGAAAAAGAAATAAAATATATATGTATGAACACCATGTATTTTTGGCAGCCATGAGAGAGTTTGAGAATTGTTGGTTTTTGCTGAAATTAAGTGGTTTATTTATTTTATCGATGAGTATAGATGATGGATAAAGTAATTGGTATGAGTTTGGTGCTGTATGCCATGAATTGGAAATTTGAAGTTAGGGTTTGGGGCAAAAATTTGAGTTTTGCTCATGTGTTGGTGAATGGAAGTTCTAATGGTCAGTTAGAGACCATTTGGCTATGTTTGATGAGGAATTGAAGTGAGTTATGGCTTTGGATTCGAGGTTGGGTATGCTACCTCATAGGACCTGTAGGGCTGAATGTGAGTCTAGCATGTTTGGCCAGCTGTAACTTGAGTGGTGTAGGTTCAATTGGTGCAAGGCTAATTGGAAATGAAACTAGACACATAATTGCACAAATTTGATGAAGAAACCTTGCCCATAAAACAAACTTAGAATACCATAAAAATTGACCAAATTTTGGTAACCAACATACTGGTCCTGGAAATTGACCAAATAAACAGTGCTTGTTCACTTAGCGATAACTCAATGTAGAAATGTCCAAGTGACCTAAATTTTATATCAATAGAAAGATTAGACAATTTAGAATAACTTTCGTGTGGAGCATAAACTCAAATTCTAGACTTAATCAAATGAAATTGCTAGCCAAATTTGAGCTACCAAATTTTGCAGAACCAGGACTGCCCAGAATTCTGGGTATAGGTCAATTGGCCAGTTATGGTAAAATAGCCATAACTTGAGTTACAAAACTGAAAATGGAGTGATTCAAAAAGAGAAATAATGAAGACACATAAAGGAACAACTTTCATGAAGAAAGTTTTGTCAAAATTTCAATGTAGCAAGGTATAATGGAATAGTAAACATGGACCTCAAATTCTGGAAATTTGAAATAAAACCTAGAAGACTAGGAATTGAGTTTGGCAACCAATGCCAACAAAGATAAAATGTAAAATGTGGTGTATTGTTAAACTTAGGCTTAACAAATCTATTATCAATTAAAAAGTCAACTTTTGTGTAGGAATGGCCAAGTGAATAGTAACAACCAAAATTAATAAAGTGAAAGGTACCTCACTAAAATGATCTAATGAATGTTTAAATTATGTAAATGTATAGATGGGGTTTGTATTCTCATCACAAATAGAACTTAGGAGACATTGTTAATATATTTTGAAACTGTTAGTAGTATGCCCTAGAGCATATCATTTAGTATATATCTTGTACATGTTTTATTAATAAAAGGCATTTTCACTTTTTCGTTTACATAATATATTTATGTGTAATAAAAAAAGGTCCATTGATATTTTGTTAGAAATTCTATTCTTAAGTTGTTAAGAATATGAGTGATAGTATTTCTAGCACAAAGTATCATAAATTGGTTCACAATCGAGGATACTTCACAATAAGGACATGACTTATCCAGAAAGATTGTAATCATGTTTGTTCCCAAGTTATTTATATGAGATGTAAATAAGTTGGAGTGGTGACTCTCATGCCATATAACAAACATGATAGGAACTTATATGTGATAAGTAGGTTGAACCAGTGACATTTATAACAAGCATATGGAGTTTACTCTTATCAATGCATTGTCATAAATCATAGCAGTGCACATAATCTTTAGACCTGAGATAGCACAGTTATCTTTTATATAGGGGGTTTGAGTTTGATATTGCTTTCATACTTGTACTGTGTATGGGTATATGGGCATGTGTTGGCTCCTACTAGTTATATATGGAGGTAGGTGTTGATCAAGATGGAATCTGTTCCTCTAAGTAAATAGGGATAAAATCCTACGTTCATTTAATTGTTCTTGATGTTTCAAGTTCCTCGCCAGGACAGATAGATTTAATTAGAAAAGAGTTTCTAATGAGAAAATCTTTTTAATCAAGAACTGGAATTAAAAGAGAACATAATATTCATAGCAATTGGGGTTTGACATAAACCATGACCCCAGCTCGAATTGAGATTTTGTAATAGAAAGATTTTAGTGCATGGTAACATATGATTATAGGTTCATTTAAGGTAAACCTTATTACTAATTGGGTGGCCATGGCATGCTATGTTAGGTGTTAACCATGGTCAATGAGGTGCATAAAATGATTTAGAGAAATTATTTATGGTAAGAAAGAATTCTGATGATATTAAGAGTTGATATCATGTCTCATTGTCAATTAGTGATGAGTTAGTACGTCACACACATACACAAGTAATCACCAAATTAAATATGATTTAATTAATTAATTAACGAGTTTAATTAATTAATTAAATAGGCTTGGTTTGCAATTAGATTGCAAAGTCCCTAGCATGACTTGAAACCAAATCTACATTATTGGATGTATAGTATAAGTTATATTTTATTTAAAGTGTTTAAATATGAATTTAATTAATGAGAAATTAATTAATAGAGATTAATTAATTAATTAATTTATATTTGATATAAATTGATTAGAAGAAGAGAAATAATTATTTTGAGTTGAGAACTCAAAATTAAGACACAAGGGTATTTTGGTCATTTCATAGGGTGACATGTAGCACCATGAGATGGTGACACATGGCACTACACATAAGCTTGCCAAATGTCTTTTAATCATGTAAGATGGTTAAAATTAAGACTAAATATGCATTTGACACTTGGCACAATGTGGTTGGGTCAATTAAACCTAGAGCCAATCAGAAGGTGACATGTGGCAAGGGTTTAAGGTGGTGACCCAGCTATATAAGTGTAAGGATGAAAGAACAAAATACACAAGCTGCTCATTCTCTTTTTGCCGCCACCCTTGGCTGCCATTCCCTTCTCTTCTTCTTCTTCTCTCATCAATTCAAAGAGATTAGCAAACAATCTCTTGAATTAAAAATGCTAGAAATTTTTTCTAGTGTCCTGTTTACATTTGTAACCTCTCAAAAGGCAAAACTTGATTTTCTAATTCATAGAAAAAGCTTTAGAAGCTGTTCAAAGGCTGCCATTGGTGATCTTAGTGTGGACAAGCTAGAGGGACAACATCTAGTGTCCTAGACGCATCCCAAAGGTGTCAAATACACTGCAGTGCATCAAGAGGTTAGTGCACTTGTTCTTGATCTAATCTAGGGTTCTAATAATTAATCTGATTAATTCTAAAATCTTAAATGGCAAATATAGATCCAAAAAATATATTAAAAGAGTTTTAATATGCTGTTTATCATTGAAATCGAATAGACAAAAATGAATCTTGCATGATGCATGTGACCCTAGATGAAAAATTTTGAATTTCAATAATCTAAACTTGTGATTTTCATGCTTCCGCTCCTTCAATTGGTATCAGAGCCACTATATTTGCCATTTAGATTGTTGATTATATGATTTAATTATGTGGTATGATCATGAGATGATAGATCCATTGCTGGTTGCAAAGAAAGGTGGCGGCTTGGTGATGAACACCATTGTTTGAGCAAGGTTTGTTCATCCCTTATGGTGTGCATGGTTTTGAGCAATATTTGTACAATTGTTGTATGATCTAATGCTCATAATTATGACCATTTTATGTCTAATTAAATTATTTAATTAGAGTTTTAAATCACACAATTATATTTTAATTCAAATCTGAATTTTAAAAATTATTTGAATGTGATTCAAATCTGAATTTTTAAAGTTGTTTGAATGTGATTCAAATCTGAATTTTTAAAGTTGTTTGAATGTGATTCAAATCTGAATTTTAAAAGTTGTTTGAATGAGATTCAAATCTGAATTTTTAAAGCTGTTTGAATGTGATTCAAATCTGAATTTTTTGAATTTGTTTAAATGTGATTCAAATCTGAATTTTTAAATTTGTTTGAATCATATTCAATTCTGGATTTTTAAGTTGAATATGAGATATTCAACTTAGTTTAAGTATGTATGTTTTATTTAATTGTTAAATAGTGATATACATGATGGATGATCATGGACTATAAAAGACCAGTGCGATTGGATTTATTTCTTTTATGTTTCTTTGGGTTGTAATTTAATTAATTTATTTTGGGCATGTATTATTAAGATTGTAATAATTTTGGGTTGTAATTTCATTTATTTAGTTCTTGTAAATTCACCTTGGTATGCGAAGGATTACTATATAATATTGGATTGCAAGAAGATCAAGGAGGTCAAGAGCATTGGTGGGACCAGTGGGAGGAATTCAATATCAAGTGTTGATTATGTATTCCTTCAGCAACTCTTATAAAATGAATGAATGAAATGCACCTAGGAATGCCCTGATTCAATTCTTAGTGGCTCAGAATTGAATCCCTTAGAAAGTCCATGATCATACCATATTTACTGTTTATCCATAAATGCATGAGATGTATGGGAATGTATGCAAATATATGATATATGCATGCTAAATGGATAATGTGTAAAGTGAGACCTTAATAGTAATTAGGATGACCATAAAATCTTCAAAACAAATGATTAAGTTAGAAATGCTATAATTAAAGTAATTATAACATGGGCCCTCCATTGGAGCAATTATTTTAAGAAATTTTAAATAGTTACATATAATGCAATTAATTTAAGAGATATTCTTAAGAATAATTATTAAGCATGAGATGTTGTGAATATGTAAATAGTTTGGTGGCCAATATTGGATGTACCTGAGATTTTGAGCATTAGGGGCTAGGTAAAGGATTGAACCTCACATGAGATGTGATGGGCAAGGAGTTGCTCACTTATAGTTTACTGTAATTCCAATAATGGATGTACCTGAGGATGATCAATAGAATTATAAGAATTCAACCACCCACTAGAAATCCATCCAACTAGGATTTCCGTTTTCTACTTTGGAAGTGTAGGATTCGCTAACTTAGTGGGAGGACAACTTGATTAAAAGACCATAATCATTTTAGTTAATTACATGATACATTTAGCAATTAATCTAGTTAACTTCTGCAGTTAATTTTTTGATAATAATGAGCACAGAACAACCACCACCATCCAATATCCTTGCAAGCATACTTGATCACAATAGGTTGACAGGACTTAATCTATCTGATTGGCTAAGAAATTTGAAACTTATCCTAAACCTTGAACATATTGGATATGTTCTAGACTCACAGGTTCTTGGTCCCTTACCTCTAGAGACCACTTAAGAGGAACATGAAACTTTGGACAAGTGGAAGGAGCATGATATGAGAGCTAAGTGTTACATGCTTGCTTCCATGAGTAATGAGTTATAGAAGCAGCATGAGAACATGCAGAGTGCGAGTGGGATCCTCCTTCACCTACAAGAGTTGTATGGTGAGCACAGCAGGAATGCTAGTTATGGGATATCTAAACAGCTATTCTGCATGAGGATGTATGAGGGACAGAATGTTGGGGATCATGTCAACAAGATGATTTAGCTGATTGAGCAGCTGGAACATCTTGACTTTAACATGGATTTCCAACTATAGAAGGATTTGATCCTTCAGTCCCTTCCTGAGTTATTTGGGAATTTTGTGATAAATTTCCATATGATTAAGCAGGAATGCACCTTAGCTGGTTTACTCAACATGCTGGTTATTGCCCAAAAGAATATGTCAAGCAATAAAGGAAAAGAGATAGCTTTGATTGCATCTTCTTCTACTGGAAAGTCCAACAACAAGAAGGGCAATAAGAAAAAGAAACCTCATATTCCTGGTCCTTCCATGAAAATAGCTAAACAGAAAGGGAAGACTAAAGCAGATGGAGGCATAGGAAAGTGTTTTCATTGTTAGAAAGATGGGCACCGGAATAGGAACTGCCTATAGTATAGCAATCTAAAAGAATGCAATGCCATGATGAAAATCAACTCAAGTTCAAAATATATTTGGCACTTAAAGTTAGGTCATATTGCAAAAGATAGGATTACAAAATTGGAGAAAATGGGGATTTTATCTTCTTTGTTCTCTGAGCCTACTCCAACTTGCGAATCTTACCTTCAGGGCAACATGACTAGATCACCCTCTATTGGATAAGGACTAAGAGCTGAAAATATTTTGGAGCTAATACATAGTGATGTATGTTATCCATTTAAAGTAATGGATAGAGGCGATTTTCATTATTTTATTACCTTTACTAATGATAAATCAAGGTTTGGGTATTTGTATTTGATGAAATACAAACATGAATCCTTTGAGAAGTTCAAAGAATTTAAATCTGAAGTAGAAAATCAAACAGGAAAAAGTATTAAAGCTCTTTGATCAAATCGTGGAGGTGAATACTTAAGTACTGAATTTTATGAATACTTCAGAGAGCATTGCATTGTTTCCAGCTAACTCCTCCAGGAACGCCACAGCTAAATGGTGTATCTGAAAAGAAAAATCGTACCCTATTGGATATGGTACATAGTATGATGAGCTATATTGATATGCCAATCTCCTTTTTGGGATTTGCATTAGAATCAGCTTTGTATATTCTGAATAGGATTCCATCAAAATCAGTTTCTTCCACACCTTATGAGATATAGCATGAAAGAAAACCAAGTCTTAAGCATGTTAAGATTTGGGATTGTCCAGCTTATATTAAAAAGCTGAACACTGATAAATTAGAAACCAGATCAGAAAAGGGTATATTTGTTGAATATCCAAAAGATAGTTTTGGATACTATTTTTATTTTCCTACATCACAAAAGGTTGTGATAAGTAGAGATGCCACATTTCTTGAACAATAGTTTGTTCAAGAAGGAGGCAAAGGAAAGCAAATAGAGTTAGAATTGGAGAATTCTGACTAACCAACAGATCAGATGGATATAGATCCATCTAGTTAACCTACACCTATTGATGAAATATCTACAACTATTCCTCGTAGAACAACCAGGGTATCTCACCCACCAGTGAGATATGGTTTCCTTCATGAAGAAGAACATGAGTTGTCTACATGAGTTGTCTACTCATGAAGAAGTTGATCATGGAGATGATCCACTTCCCTATGAAGAAGCTATATCAGATATAGACTCTTCAAAATGGATCGATGCTATGAAATTCGAGATTGATTCCATGTATAAGAATCAAGTTTGGGATCTTATTGACCCACCTGAAGGTATTGTACCTATAGGGAACAATTTCAAGAAGAAATTGGTTCTGATAGAAAGGTAGAGACCTATAAGACAAGGCTAATAGCGAAAGGGTTTCGCCAAAGGCAAGGAATCAATTATGAGGAGATTTTCTTGCCTGTTGCCATGCTTAAATCAATTAGGATTCTATTAGCAATAGCTGTTTACTATGATTATGAGATTTGGAAGATGGATGTCAAAATAGTTTTTCTCAATGGATACATTGAAGAAAACATTTTTATAGGACAACCTACGGGTTTTGAATCCCAAGATGGTTTCAAAGTGCGCAAGCTAAAGTGATCCATTTATGGGTTAAAACAAGCTTCGAGGAGTTGGAACATCTGCTTTGATGAAGCCATTAAGTCATTTAGTTTTATCAAATATGAGGATGAGCCATGTGTATATAAGAAGGTTAGTGATAATGTTATCATTTTCCTTGTCTTATATGTGAATAATATTCTGTTGATAGGTAATGACACAGGTATGTTGACAACTATGAAGATATGGTTGTCAAATACATTCTCCATGAAAAACTTAAGGGAGGCAACCTATATTCTTGGGATTTACATTTATAGAGATAGAGCGAAAAGAATAATTGGTTTATCCCAAAGTCTATACTTGGAAAAGGTGTTAAAAGGTATTAACATGCTTGATTCCAAGAAAGGATTGTTACTAATGAGACATGGTATCCACCTTTCTAAAGAGATGTCTCCAAAGATACCTGAAGAAAGAGATAAAATGGCCAGGATTCCATATGCTTTGGCTATTGGAAGTTTAATGTATGCAATGTTGTGTACTAGGCCAGATATCGCATATGTTGTAAGTTTGACTAGTAGGTATCAATCCAATCCAGGTTTGGAACACTGGATAGCTGTCAAGAATATCCTTAAGTACTTGAGAAGAACTAAGGATTTATTCTTGATAAATGGAGGTGGAGACTTGCAATTGGATGGTTATACTGATTTTGATTTCCAATCAGATATCGATGATAGAAAGTCTACCTCTAGATATGTGTTCATTATAATGGAGGTGCAGTCAGTTGGAAGAGTTACAAACAGAGCACGACTGCAGATTCCACTACAAAGGCCAGGTATATTGCTGCATAAAATGCTGCAAAAGAAGCTGTTTGTAGATAAGAAACCCTAGTCTCACTAGAAATCCAAACACATAGAAAGGCGCTATCACATTATCAGAGAAATAGTTGGGCAAGGTGATGTAGCCATGCAGAAAATAGCATCAGCTGAAAATCCAGTTGATTCATTCACTAAGCCTTTGTCACAAGCTCAGTTAGACCGATATCTTGAGAAGATGGGTCTAAGGTATTGTAATGAATGGCTCTAGTGCTAGTGGGAGATTGTTAGTAGTATGCCCTAGAGCATATCATTTAATATGTATCTTGTACATGTTTTATTAATAAAAGGCAATTTCACTTTTCCGTTTACATAATATATTTATGTGTAATAAAAAAGGTCCATTGATATTTTGTTAGAAATTCTATTCATAAGTTGTTAGAAATATGAGTGATAGTATTTCTAGCATAAATTATCGTAAATTGGTTCACAATCGAGGATACTTCATAATAAGGACATGACTTATCCAGAAAGATTGAAATCATGTTTGTTCCTAAGTTATTTATATGAGATGTAAATAAAATGGAATGGTGAGTCTCATGCCAAAGAACAAACATGATAGGCACTTATACATGATAAGTAGGTCGAACCAGTGACATTTATGATAAATACATGGAGTTTACTCTTGTCAATGCCATGTCATAAATCATATCAGTGCATATAATCTTTAGACCTGAGATAGCACAGTTATCTTGTATATAGGTGGTTTAAGTTTGATATTGCTTTCATACTTGTACTGTGTATGGGTATATGGGCATGTGTTGGCTCCTACTAGTTATATATGGAAGTAGGTGTTGATCAAGATGGAATCTGTATTAGTAGTATGCCCTAGAGCATATCATTTAGTATGTATCTTGTACATATTTTTATTAATAAAAGGCATTTCCACTTTTCCATTTACATAATATATTTATGTGTAATAGAAAAGGTCCATTGATATTTTGTTAGAAATATTATTCTTAAGTTGTTAACAATATGAGTGACAATATTTCTAGCACAAAGTATCATAAATAGGTTCACAATCGATGATACTTCATAATAAGGACATGACTTATCCAGAAAGATTGTATTCATGTTTGTTCCCAAGTTATTTATATGAGATATAAATAAGATGGAATGGTGAGTCTCATGCCATATAACAAACATGATAGGCACTTATAAATGATAAGTAGGCCGAACTAGTGACACTTATGACAAGCAGATGGAGTTTACTCTTGTCAATGTTTTGTCAGAAATCATATCAGTGCATATAATCTTTAGACCTGAGATAGCACAGTTATCTTGTATACAGGTAGTTTGAGTTTAATACTGCTTTCATACTTGTACTATGTATGGGTATATGGGCATGTGTTGGCTCCTACTAGTTATATATGGAGGTAGGTGTTGATCAAGATAGAATCTGTTCCTCTAAGTAAATAGAGATAAAATCCTATGTTCATTTAATTATTCTTGATGTTTCAAGTTCCTGGTCAGGACAGATAGATTTATTCAGAAAAGAGTTTCTGATGATAAAATCTTTTTAATCAAGAACTGGAATTAAAAGAGAACATAATATTCATAGCAAATGGAGTTTGACATAAACCATGACTCCAGCTTGAGTTGGGATTTTGTAACAGAGAGATTCAAGTGCATGGTAACATATGATTATAGGTTCATTTAAGGTAAACCTTATTACTAATTGGGTGGCCATGGCATGCTATGCTCGGTGTTAACAATGGTCTATGAGTTTCATAAAATGATTTAGAGAAATCATTTATGGTAAGAAAGAGTTCTGATGATATTAAGAGTTGATATCATGTCTCATTGCCAATTAGTGATGAGCCTAGTAAGTCACACACATACACAAGTTATCACCTATTTAAATATGATTTAATTAATTAATTAAAGAGTTTAATTGGTTAATTAAATAGGTTTGGTTTGCAATTAAATTGCAAAGTCCCTAGCATAACTTGAAACCAAATCTAGATTATTGGATGTATAGTATAAGTTAAATTTATATTTAATGTGTTTAAATATGAATTTAATTAATGAGAAATTAATTAATAGAGATTAATTAATTAATTTATATTTGATATAAATTGATTAGAAGAAGAAAAATAATTATTTTGGGTTAAGAACTCAAAATTAAGACACAGGGGCATTTTGGTCATTTCACAGTGTGACACGTGGCACCATGAGATGGTGACACATGGGATTACACATAAGCTTGTCAAATGTTTTTTAATCATGTAAGATGATTAAAATCAAGATTAAATATAGGTTTGACACTTGGCACAATGTGATTGGGTCACTTAAACCTAGAGCTAATCAAAGGGTGACATGTGGCAAGGGTTTAATGAGTTAACCTAGCTATTTAAGTGTTGTTATAAAAAGAAAAGCAACCAGCAGCCACTCCTCTCCTTTGTCACGCCACTTTGAGGCTTTTCATCTATTCTTCTTCATCTCTCATCAATTCAAAGAGATTAGCCATCAATCTCTTGAATTAAGAACACTAGAAATTGTTTCTAGTGTCCTGTTTACATCTCTAATCTCTTAAAAGGCAGAACTTGAATTTGTAATTAATAGAAAAAGCTTTAGAAGCTGTTCAAGGGCTGCCATAGGTGTTCTTGGTGTGGACAAGCTAAAGGGACAACATCTGGTGTCCTGAAGACGAATCTCAAAGGCGCAGACACGCTGCAGTGCATCAAGAGGTTATTGTAATCGTTATTGATTTAATCTAGGGTTCTAAAATTAATCTGGTTAATTTTAAAATCTTAAATGGCAAATACAAATCCAAAAACATATTAAAAGAGTTTTAATATGTTGTTTATCATTGAAATCAAATAGATAAAAATAAATCGTGCATGATGCATGTGACCCTAGGTGAAAATTTTTGAATTCAATGGTATAAACTTATGTTTTTCACGCTTCTGTTCCTTCAATTGGTGTCAGAGCCACTTTATTATATGATTTAATTGTGTGATTTGATCATGAGATGATTGATCCATTGCTGGTTGGATCAAGAGGTGTGGCGGCAAGCTTGATGAACTCCAACATGGTACGCATGGCTTGGGAAGATCATGGTGCGCATGGTTGTTATTAAATTCTGCAATTGTTGCATGATGAAAGGTTCATCATATGACTAATTAAAATGTTTAATTAGGATTTTTAATCACACAATTAAATTATGATTCAAATCAGAATTTTAAAAATTGTTTGAATGTGATTCAAATCTGAATTTTAAAAGTTGTTTGAATGTGATTCAAATTTGAATTTTTAAAGTTGTTTGAATCATATTTAAATCTGATTTTTTAAAATTGATTGAATAAAATTCAGATCTGATTTTTTAAAAAATGTTTGAATGAATTTCAAATCTGATCTTTTAAAAAATGTTTGAATGTGATTCAAATCTGAATTTTTAAAGTTGTTTGAATGTGATTCAAATCTGAATTTTTAAATTTGTTTGAATAAGATTCAAATCTGAATTTTTAAATTTATTTGAATCATATTCAAATCTGGATTTTTAAGTTGAATATGAGATATTCAATTTAATTTAAGTATGTATGTTTTATTTAATTGTTAAATAGTGATATGCATGATGGATGATCATGGACTATAAAAGACCAATGTGATTGGATTTATTTCTTTTATGTTTCTTTGGGATTGTAAATTAATTAATTAATTTTAATTTATTTTGGGCATGTATTATTAAGTTTGTAATAATTTTTGGGTTGTAATTTCATTTATTTAAGTTCTTGTAAATTTGCCTTGGTATGCCAAGGATTACCATGTAATATTGGATTGCAAGAAGTTCAAGGAGGTCAAGAGCATTGGTGGGACCAGTGGGAGGAATTCAAGATCAAGTGTTGATTATGTACTCCTTCAGCAACTCTTGTAAAATGAATGAATGAATGAAATGCACCTAGGAATGCCCTGATTCAATTCTTGGTGGCTCAGAATTGAATCCCTTAAAAAGTCCATGATCATACCATATTTATTGCTTATCCATGAATGCATGAGATGTATGGGAATGTATGGTATTATATGATATATGCATGCTAATTGGATAATGTGCAAAGTGAGACCTTAATAGTAATTAGAATGACCATAAAATCTTCCAAACAAATGATTAAGTTGGAAATGCTATAATTAAAGTAATTATAACATAGGCCCTCTATTGGGGCAATTATTTTAAGAAATTTTAAATAGTTGCATAAGATGCAATTAATTTAAGAGATTTTCTTAAGAATAATTGTTAAGCATGAGATATTGTAAATATGTAAATGGTTTAGTGGCCAATATTGGATGTACCTGAGGACATTAAAATTATTTGCATAATTACTGGCTAAATGGGATCAACTTAACTAATGCAAGATAAGTCAATAATGGATGTACCTGAGATTTTGAGCATTAGGGGCTAGGTAAAGGATTGAACCTCACATGAGATGTGATGGGCAAGGAGTTGCTCACTTATAGTTTATTGTAATTCCAATAATGGATGTACCTGAGGATGATCAATAGAATTATAAGAATTCAATCACCCACTAGAAATCCATCCAACTAGGATTTCCGTTTTCTACTTTGGAAGTGTAGGATTCGTTAAGTTAGTGGGAGGACCAATTTGATTAAAAGACCATAATCATTTTGGTTAATTACATGATACATTTACTAATTAATATGGTTATTTTTCTACAGTTAATTTTTTGATAAAAATGAGCATAAAACAACCACCACCATCCAATATCCTTGCAAGCATACTTGATCACAATAGGTTGACAGGACCTAATCTGTCTGATTGGCTAAGAAATTTGAAACTTGTCCTGAACCTTGAACATATAGGATATGTTCTAGATTCAAATGTTCCTGGTCCCTTACCTCCAGAGGCCACACAAGAGGAACAAGAAACTTTGGACAAGTGGAAGGAGCATGATATGAGAGCTAAGTGTTACATGCTTACTTCCATGAGTAATGAGTTACAGAAGCAACATGAGAACATGCAGAGTGCGAGTGAGATCCTCCTTCACCTACAAGAGTTGTATGGTGAGCACAGCAGGAATGCTAGGTATGAGATATCTAGACAGTTATTCCGTATGAGGATGTCTGAGGGACAAAATGTTGGGGATCATGTCCACAAGATGATTTTGCTGATTGAGCAGTTGGAACATCTTGACTTCAACATGGATTTCCAACTACAAACGGATTTGATCCTTCAGTCCCTTCTTGAGTCTTTTGGGAATTTTGTGACAAATTTCCATATGACTAAACAAGAATGCACCTTAGCTGGTTTACTCAACATGCTGGTTATTGCCCAAAAGAATATGCCAGGCAATAAAGGAAAAGAGGTAGCTTTGGTTGCATCTTCTTCTGCTAGAAAGTCCAACAAGAAGAAGGGCAATAAGAAAAAGAAACCTCAGATTCCTGGTCCTTCCAAGAAAATAGCTAAACAGAAAATGAAAACTAAAGCTGATGGAGGCAAAGGAAAGTGTTTCCACTGCCAAAAGGATGGG
This sequence comes from Hevea brasiliensis, assembly GCF_030052815.1. Lineage (NCBI taxonomy): Eukaryota > Viridiplantae > Streptophyta > Magnoliopsida > Malpighiales > Euphorbiaceae > Hevea > Hevea brasiliensis. Next base: position 44,947,425 of record NC_079501.1, read on the forward strand.
CACTGGAAAGGGAATTGCCCAGAGTATCTTGCTTCTCTGAAGGACAAGAAGGATACACCTTCGGAAGGTATGTCCATATCTTGTTATTTAGATTATGATGATACTCATAGTTCATCTATAGCTTGGGTTTTAGATACTGGTGCCGGTTCTCACATTTCTAATGATATGCAGGAACTAGCAAACAGTAGTAGCTTGCGTTCTCAAGATATTAGAATCCGGATTGGCAATGGTTCAACTGTTGAAGCTTTAGCCATAGGATCTAAATCTTTTTACATGTTTAGACATGTTTTGTGTTTGGATAATATTTTATATGTACCTGATGCTTTTAAGAACATCATTTCTATATCTAGTTTGACTAGAAATGGCTATGAATTTCAGTTCACAGATGATGTTTGCAATATTTATTTTGGAAATAAATATGTTGGTTCGGGTTATGTGAATGATGGTCTTTATTATTTGGATAATAATGACAAACACAAATTGAATGCAAGTGATCTAAAAGAATGCAATGCCATGGTGAAAACCAACTCAAGTTCAAAATATATTTGGCACTTAAGGTTATGTCATGTTGCAGAAGATAGGATTGCAAAACTGGAGAAAATAGGGATTCTATCCTCATTGGGCTCTGAGCCTACTCCAACTTGTGAATCTTGCCTTCAAGGCAAAATGACTAGATCACCCTTTATTGGACAAGGCCTAAGAGCTGAAAATATTTTGGAGCTAATACATAGTGATGTATGTGGTCCATTTAAATAAATGGCTAGAGGGGGTTTTGATTATTTTATTACCTTTACTGATGATAAATCAAGGTTTGGGTATTTGTATTTGATGAAATACAAACATGAATACTTTGAAAAGTTTAAAGAATTTAAATCTAAAGTAGAAAATCAAACGGGAAAGAGTATTAAAGCTCTTCGATTAGATCATAGAGGTGAATATTTGAGTACTGAATTTGATGAATACTTGAGAGAGCATGGCATTGTTTCTTAGCTGACTCCTCCAGGAACGCCACAGCTGAATGGTGTATCTGAAAGGAGAAATCGTACCCTATTGGATATGGTACGTATTATGATGAGCTATACTGATATGCCAATCTTCTTTTGGTGATTTGCATTAGAATCAGCTTTGTATATTCTGAATAGGATTCCATCAAAATCAGTTTCTTCCACACCTTATGAGATATGGCATGGAAGAAAACCAAGTCTTAAGCATGTTAAGATTTGGGGTTGTCCAGCTTATATCAAAAGCTGAACACTGATAAATTGGAGACCAGATCAGAAAAATGTCGATTTGTTGGATATCCAAAAGATAGTTTTGGATATTATTTTTATTTGCCTACTTCACAAAAGGTTGTGATAAGTAGAGATGCCACATTTCTTGAACAACAGTTTGTTCAAGAAGGAGGCAAAGGAAGGCAAATAGAGTTAGAATTGGAGAATTCTGACCAATCAAAAGATCAGATGGATATAGATCCATCTAGTCAACCTATACCTGTTGATGAAACATCTACAGCTGTTCCTTGTAGAACAACCAGGGTATCTCATCCACCAGTGAGATATGATTTTCTTCATGAAGAAGAACAAGAGTTGTCTACTCATGAAGAAGTAGATAATGGAGATGATCCACTTACCTATGAAGAAGCTATGTTAGATATAGACTCTTCAAAATGGATTGATGCTATGAAATCCGAAATTGATTCCATGTATAAGAATCAAGTTTGGGATCTTGTTGACCCACCTGAAGGTATTGTACCTATAGGGAATAAATGGGTTTTCAAGAAGAAAATTGGTTCTGATGGAAATGTAGAGACCAATAAGGCAAGGCTAGTAGCAAAAGGGTTTCGCCAAAGGCAAGGAATCGACTATGAGGAGACTTTCTCGCCTGTTGCCATGCTTAAATCAATTAGGATTTTATTAGCAATAGCTGCATACTATGATTATGAGATTTGCCAGATGGATGTCAAAACAGCTTTTCTCAATGGATACATTGAAGAAAACATTTTCATGGAACAACCTAGGGGTTTTGAGTCCCAAGATGGTTCCAAGGTATGTAAGCTAAAGCGATCCATTTATGGGTTGAAACAAGCTTCGAGGAGTTGGAACATCCGTTTTGATGAAGCCATTAAATCCTTTGGTTTTATAAAAAATGAGGATGAGCCATGTGTATATAAGAAGGTTAGTGACACTGCTATCACTTTCCTTGTCTTATATGTGGATGACATACTATTGATGGGTAATGACACAGGTATGTTGACAACTATAAAGGTATGGTTGTCAAATACATTCTCCATGAAAGACTTCGGGGAGGCAACCTATATTCTTAGGATTCGCATCTATAGGGATAGAGCGAAAAGAATAATTGGTTTATCTCAAAGTCTATACTTGGAAAAGGTGTTAAAGAGGTTTAACATGCTTGATTCCAAGAGAGGATTGTTACCAGTGAGACATGGTATCCACCTTTCTAAAGAGATGTCTCCAAAGACACCTGAAGAAAGAGATAAGATGGCCAGGATTCCATATACTTCGGCTATTGGAAGTTTAATGTATGCAATGTTGTGTACTAGGCTGGATATCGCATATGCTGTTAGTTTGACTAGCAGGTATCAATCCAATCCAGGTTTGGAACACTGGATAGCTGTCAAGAATATCCTTAAGTACTTGAGAAGAACTAAGGATTTATTCTTGATTTATGGAGGTGGAGACTGGCAATTGGATGGTTTTACTGATTCTGATTTCCAATCAGATATCGATGATAGAAAGTCTACCTCTGGATATGTGTTCATTTGTAATGGGGGTGTAGTCAGTTAGAAGAGTTCCAAACAGAGCACGACTGCAGATTCCACTACAGAGGCTGAGTATATTGCTACATCAGATGCTGTAAAGGAAGCTGTTTGGATAAAGAAGTTCGTGACAGAACTTACAGTAGTTCCTTCCATTGGGTCAGCAGTTCCACTACACTGTGACAATAATGGAGCAGTCATACAGGCTAAGGAACCAAGGTCTCACCAGAAATCCAAACACATAGAAAGGCGCTACCACATTATCAGAGAAATAGTTGGGCGAGGCGATGTAGCCATGCAGAAAATAGCATCAGCTAAAAATCCAGCTGATCCATTCACTAAGCCTATGTCACAGACTCAATTAAACCGACATCTTGAGAAGATAGGTCTAAGATATTATAATGAATGGCTCTAGTGCTAGTGGGAGATTGTTAGTAGTATGCCCTAGAGCATATCATTTAGTATCTATCTTGTACATATTTTTATTAATAAAAGGCATTTCCACTTTTCCGTTTACATAATATATTTAAGTGTAATAGAAAAGGTCCATTGATATTTTGTTAGAAATATTATTCTTAAGTTGTTAACAATATGAGTGACAATATTTCTAGCACAAAGAATCATAAATAGGTTCACAATCGAGGATACTTCATAATAAGGACATGACTTATCCAGAAAGATTGTATTCATGTTTGTTCCCAAGTTATTTACATGAGATATAAATAAGATGGAATGGTGAGTCTCATGCCATATAACAAATATGATAGGCACTTATAAATGATAAGTAGGCCGAACCAGTGACACTTATGACAAGCACATGGATTTTACTCTTGTCAATGTTTTGTCATAAATCATATCAGTGCATATAATCTTTAGACCTGAGATAGCACAGTTATCTTGTATATTGGTAGTTTGAGTTTGATACTGCTTTCATACTTGTACTATGTATGGGTATATGGGCATGTGTTGGCTCCTACTAGTTATATATGGAGGTAGGTGTTGATAAAGATGGAATCTGTTCCTCTAAGTAAATAGAGATAAAATCCTATGTGCATTTAATTATTCTTGATGTTTCAAGTTCCTGGCCAGGACAGATAGATTTATTCAGAAAATAGTTTCTGATGAGAAAATATTTTTAATCAAGAACTGGAATTAAAAGAGAACATAATATTCATAGCAAATGGAGTTTGACATAAACCATGACTCCAGCTTGAGTTGGGATTTTGTAACAGAGAGATTCTAGTGCATGGTAACATATGATTATAGGTTCATTTAAGGTAAACCTTATTACTAATTGGGTGGCCATGGAATGCTATGCTAGGTGTTAACCATGGTTTATGAGGTTCATAAAATGATTTAGAGAAATCATTTATGGTAAGAAAGAGTTCTGATGATATTAAGAGTTGATATCATGTCTCATTGCCAATTAGTGATGAGCCTAGTAAGTCACACACATACACAAGTTATCACCTATTTAAATATGATTTAATTAATTAATTAAAGAGTTTAATTGATTAATTAAATAGGTTTGGTTTGCAATTAAATTGCAAAGTCCCTAGCATGACTTGAAACCAAATCTAGATTATTGGATGTATAGTATAAGTTAAATTTATATTTAAAGTGTTTAAATATGAATTTAATTAATGAGAAATTAATTAATATAGATTAATTAATTAATTTATATTTGATATAAATTGATTAGAAGAAGAAAAACAATTATTTTGGGTTAAGAACTCAAAATTAAGACACAGGGGCATTTTGGTCATTTCACAGTGTGACACGTGGCACCATGAGATGATGACACATGGGATTACGCATAAGCTGGCCAAATGTTTTTTAATCATGTAAGATGATTAAAATCAAGATTAAATATAGGTTTGACACTTAGCACAATGTGATTGGGTCACTTAAACCTAGAGCTAATCAAAGGGTGACATGTGGCAAGGGTTTAATGAGTTAACCTAGCTATTTAAGTGTTGTTATGAAAAGAAAAGCAACCAGCAGCCACTCCTCTCCTTTGTCACACCACTTTGAGGCTTTTCATCTATTCTTCTTCATATCTCATCAATTCAAAGAGATTAGCCATCAATCTCTTGAATTAAGAACACTAGAAATTGTTTCTAGTGTCCTGTTTACATCTCTAATCTCTTAAAAGGCAAAACTTGAATTTGTAATTAATAGAAAAAGTTTTAGAAGCTGTTCAAGGGCTGCCATAGGTGTTCTTGGTGTGGACAAGCTAGAGAGACAACATCTGGTGTCCTGATGACGAATCTCAAAGGCGCAGACACGCTGCAGTGCATCAAGAAGTTAGTGTAATCGTTTTTGATTTAATCTAGAGTTCTAAAATTAATCTGATTAATTTTAAAATGTTAAATGGCAAATATAGATCCAAAAACATATTAAAAGAGTTTTAATATGTTGTTTATCATTGAAATCAAATAGATAAAAATAAATCTTGCATGATGCATGTGACCCTAGGTGAAAATTTTTGAATTCAATGGTATAAACTTGTGTTTTTCACGCTTCCGTTCATTTCCTTCAATCTGTTCCTCTAAGTAAATAGGGATAAAATCCTATGTTCATTTAATTGTTCTTGATGTTTCAAGTTCCTGGCCAAGACAGATAGATTTAATCAGAAAAAAGTTTCTAATAAGAAAATCTTTTTAATCAAGAACTGGAATTAAAAGAGAGCATAATATTCATAGTAAATAGGGTTTGACATAAACCATGACTCCAGCTCGAATTGAGATTTTGTAACAAAAAGATTCTAGTGCATGGTAACATATGATTATAGGTTCATTTAAGGTAAACCGTATTACTAATTGGGTGGCCATGGCATGCTATGCTAGGTGTTAACCATGGTCAATGAGGTGCATAAAATGATTTAGAGAAATCATTTATGGTAAGAAAGAGTTCTGATGATATTAAGAGTTGATATCATGTCTCATTACCAATTAGTGATGAGCCTAAAAAGTCACATACATACACAAGTAATCACCAAATTAAAAATGATTTAATTAATTAATTTAAGAGTTTAATTAATTAACTAAATAGGTTTGGTTTGCAATTGATTGCAAAGTCCCTAGCATGACTTGAAACCAAATATAGGTTATTGGATGTATAGTATAAGTTAAATTTATATTTAAAGTGTTTAAATATGAAATTAATTAATGAGAAATTAATTAATAAAGATTAATTAATTGATTTATATTTGATATAAATTGATTAGAAGAAGAGAAATAATTATTTTGAGTTGAGAACTCAAAATTAAGACATAGGGGTATTTTGGTCATTTCACAGGGTGACATGTGGCACTATGAGATGGTGACACATGGCACTACACATAAGCTTAGCAAATGTCTTTTAATAATGTAAGATGACTAAAATTAAGATTAAATATAGGTTTGACACTTGGCACAATGTGATTGGGTCAATTAAACCTAGAGCCAATCAGAAGGTGACATGTGGCAAGGGTTTTAAGTGGTGACCTAGCTATATAAGTGTAAGGATGAAAAAACAAAACACACAAGCTGCTCATTCTCTTTGGGTCGCAACCCTTTGCTGCCATTCTCTTCTCTTCTTCTTCTTCTCTCATCAATTCAAAGAGATTAGCAAACAATCTCTTGAATTAAAAATACTAGAAATTATTTCTAGTATCCTGTTTATATCTGTAATCTCTCAAAAGTTAAAACTTAATTTTCTGATTCATAAAAAAAGCTTTAGAAGCTGTTCAAGGCGTACCATAGGTGATCTTAGTGTGGACAAGCTTGAGGGACAATATCTGGTGTCCTAGACGCATCCCAAAGGTGTCAAATACACTGTAGTGCATCAAGAGGTTAGTGCATTTGTTCTTGATCTAATCTATTATTCTTATAATTAATATGATTAATTCTAAAATCTTAAATGGCAAATATAGATCCAAAAATATATTAAAAAAGTTTTAATATGCTGTTTATCATTGAAATCAAATAGATAAAAATGAATTTTGCATGATGCATGTGACCCTAGATAAAAAAATTTTGAATTTCAATGATCTAAACTTGTGATTTTCATACTTCCGCTCCTTCAGAAACGTGGTTTGGAAATCAATATAAATGAAAATGTTGAACCTCGGGACATGTAAAATGATGTAATAAATTATATAAGGAATTATAAAAGAAAAAAAATAGATGATATGATTGATAAATTGTGAATTATATAAATGATATTCATGAATATATGCATTAGATGAGAATGAGTCTAGATATTGTACTTCCACTAGGAAATAAAGTTTGGAATGTTACAAAAAAAATATATAATGAATATATAATGAAATAATTATTATAAATTGTGATCATTTGAATGATATAATGAATGAATAAATGAATCATGTTAATGTATGAATGAGACATTAGTTTTCATTATTGTAGAAAGGAAAAGTACTTTGAGTAAAATGGTATATGATAACTATTGTTGTGAATTGTGATTGACACAAATGATATAATGAATAAATATATGAATTATGATGAAGGTAAAATTTATGTAGAAATGTATTTTAAAAATTTATACTTCTGTTAGGAATACAATTGAAATGTTATAAATTATAATTGAAATTTTTCATGAAATAATAAAGTTATAAAACACAATATATTAACATTTAATGGTACTAATGTGCCCATGTATTGCCTAGACACGTGTGTTAGATTAGATAGATTGGCATGCCAATAGGGTATTGTTTTAGTAGTACTGTGTAAGGCTTTATGCCTGTATTCATGCCTTTATGCCCCCACTCGTGGCTTTATGCCCGCACTCACGGCTTTTATGCCTGATTATATGTTATCATGGCTTTTTAGCTATACTGACTGCATACGTGGTTGAAGTTTTGCATCCCATGGTATGACGGCCCGAGGCACCGCGGTGTCCAGTGCCAATGACCCGTTATCCAGTTTAGTCAGCCTGTCATAGGTTACCTGGGCAGTGTAAATTATTGAAATTATTTAAGAATATTAGTAATTAAAAACATTAGAAAGTGTTGAATGAAATGAGAAAAAAGATTAGCAATGGAAACATAACTGAATCAAGTAGTACAAATGAAATTTTCAGAATTGTAGGAACTGAAATTACAATACTCCTAGAATTAATTTGTATATCGAATATTATTATTGTATAAACTCAACACTTCCAAAGATGAACAAAATAGAATATAAGATAGTGGATATTAGAATATCACACCAAACTTAATTGATACTCGAGGATTTAAATTATATTTTAGAATTATAGTTCAGTCTTTCTTATTTGTATATATTAATTTCTTGTTATATTATTGCACCAATGAGCAAAAATGCTTAGCATAATGGATTTATTTCCTTCGTGCAGGTACTGAAGCTAAAACCCAGTGGACATTTGACTGGGATTTTTGGAGTCCAAATCTGTAAAAGTGTCAGAAGTGTTCAAGTTGTCACCTCCTCAGTAATGCATGTAGATAGGGCTCATAAGAGTTATTTTATGTATTTATAATTAGTTATTAATTGTAATGTAAATTATGGTATTTTAATTAATTTGTACATATGTAAATTGTGAATTTATGAAATTAGCTTGTAAATCATGTAAATTATGAAGTTTAAGAACTTTGATACATAAATTGAGTATGAATGGATATGTATGCCAATGAGTTGCAAGAATTGAATGTGTGATGAGATGATTATAAAAATAACTGATGAGATTTTATTGTAAAAATATTATTGAAATTTCAAGCAGGTGAATAGTGAAATATGTCAAATGGTAATAGAAACAGGGGAAACTCCGCCGGTTTCACCTTAGAAAAATAATTACTATTAAAATATAACGAGAATAAAGTATCAAAAGAATAAAGTAATATAAAATAGAATGCTCCGGCACCGAGTGTGACATATTTTGCTTGGTTACACTATAGACGAGTGAGGGGTATCACATGATTCTCATCTTTTCTTAATTTATTACTACATATTTGAACTTAAATCCAAGGATTAAATGTGTAGAATATCTTAAAGTGCACTTACCTCAATTGATGTATTTCAATCTTCTATTCCCTTCATTTTTCTTGATTTTTCTTTCTCCCAATCTTCAGTTGGAGGTTCTATTTAAAGTTTTCTAACAATTTGATGGAATTTTTATGGAAGGATTGAGAGGTTCAAAAGCTTGGAACAATGGAAATGGTGGATGGAAATGGTAGAGAGGGAACCGACCAATTCTTTGGGAAAAAGATGACTTTTGATTTTAATTTTTTTCTCTTTTGTCTTATTTAAGTAAAGATAATTATCTCATAATTTAAATAGTTTAATTTATAATTTTAATTGTGTCATGCTTATATCATACTTATGTCATAATTCAATTTAAAATTGAAAATTTCCTTTCTTTCTTTTTCTTTTCCATACACATTTATATATTTTTAATTCTTTTTCCCTATTTTAATCTCATACAATTTAATGGACATTTAGGTCAAAAGTCACCTCTAGGAGTGAATTGACTAAAATGCCCCTCATCAGGTTATAGTCCATCTTTTTCTATAATGCTCGATGAGTCCTAAGGTTCTGATTCACTTAATTTTACTTCTTCCCTTATCATTTCTTTGATTTCCAAATTTCCAATAATTTGTAAATAATTCCTTCATTAAGATTTCCATGGGGTCCCACACAAATTTAGGGTAGCAACTGAGCTTATAGTTGCTTCCCGTGTAAGTTACTCATAACTGTGACCTAAGCTCATTTAACCTATTGGTGCTCCACTTCTTTTATTTTTATCCAACTTTATTTGGTCTTTATCAATTTTAATTATAACTTGTTTGTGTCATTTGAGTATAGTTCCAGACATTCTAGCTGTCCGGACAGACATTAGTCAACGGAACAGTAAGTTGTACGAAGCTACTTAATTTGAGGGTGTTACAATTCTCCCCTACTTACAAGAAATTTCATCCTTGAAATTTGCCTAATATCAGTCTTTTCTTATGTCTTTCTTACATTTCCATATGGCTTCCTAGCCTGAATGATGGTTCGATAGCACTTTAACTAGTGGTATCTATTTATTTATCAACTGCTTTACCTCATGTGCTAAGATCCTTATGAGCTCCTCATCATAAGTTAAGTTTGAAGTTATTTCAATTCTGGAGGTAAAACAAGTCTATGTGCTAAAGGACCCACTTTTTCTATAACCTCGTATGGTCCTATGAAGCGGGGACTTAGTTTTCCCCTTTCTCCATAATCTCATGATCTTCTTTCAGGGGGAAAACCTTTAAAAACACTTTATCATTCACATTATCATCAATATCTCTCTTCTTTAAGTCTAGCACTTATGACAATCTGATGTAGATTTTAGTCTGTTTGAATAATCCTTATTTTCCTTTACTGTTGTTCTGTCAATTATTTTCATTCATGTTTCTTTAAAAAGTGACCTTATTGGTCCTATTAGAAATACTTATCTAATCCTTGGCTGTAGACCTCATAACTGCTATCTCACCATCTCTGTTCATGACTAGCCTATGTGCTATTTTGTACCATCTTGTTCACTTTTATTTAACTCACTACTCATTAATTCATTCCTTTATCTTCCCCATAACTCAACTTTGGTTACTTTATTCTTTAGTCTTATTCTCTTTCTTAACCCGACTATCGTGTCAAAAGTTGGTACCTTTTATCATTTTTAATAAATCTTCTACACTTTAATATTACTCTGGATTGGTCCTTTGACTACTCTAGTCAGCACTTTTACTAATATTCGTGACATTTCTTTATTATATTTAAAACAACTATTCAAATTTTCACTTATACATTTTCTTTTATCTACCGATATTCTATAACTTATTTTTCATTGATTTGTAATCATTGTCCTCTCCTCTACTGAACTATAAACTACCCCCTAATACCTTAAAAAGGGAGTTTACAGGACTGTTCTTTTTCTCTTACCATTCAAAAGTTTCGCACTAATCATAATCTGGTTCTTATGATCCTCACAATGAAAATTGTACTCTTCCTAAGGAATACCTGAGCCAATTATTTACTATCACACTACTATCTTAGTTAGAACATTATTTCACAAATCATTTTATTAATGGTATTCATCCATCCTTTCTTTGAAAACACTATTATAATCTTATAGTATAACTGACTATAATAAAATACTATATCTACCATCTTACCACATCTATGTAAAGTTATTACTCTCTTTTCATACTATAAGTTTCTTAAAGCATCATTTTACAAGTTGTGAACATCATCCATAACATCCTGTCTCTTTCTGGAGAAACAAAATTATACCTTGTGCCTGGCTACTACACACTTAAGATATTGTTTTTCACTAAACTTTAGGCAGAAGGTCCATTGCAATGGCAAAACAATTGTATGACCCCATATCAGAGACTGGATGACCTCATCCTATAGGTGTTACCTTTAATTTATGACTATACTAAAATCTATAGTCTCATAGCAATTCCTAATGTACTATAGTTCATGTTAGGGTAACTGAGTTATTGACTCTAGCCACCTCACAACTGTAACCTTTCGATATTCTAATTATAAGGTTTTAAATCCTGAGTTAGGATTTTCAAATTCATTTCTAGTAATAGAACTCTACTCTAGCATCACTGTACCAAAGCAGAAGCCATTTGCAACTATTCTTATCTTGGTGCACTATTGGGTAGTTCGTAGCACTACACAATAATTCCAACTTAGTATTGTAATCTACAGCTTACAGCACAAATGTCAAGAACATTACATATTTACTACGATGCATCCTAATAGATCAAACTTCCCTATATCTTATTCCTCTTGAATCCACTGATATCTTAAACTTATTCTGATTATGGTATCCACTGACATCTATCAGTAGTAATACCTTTACCCTCATTTCGGGCAACTTTATTACTATAACTCACTTTTAGGTCCTCTTACCTTTCACTAAATAGGCACGCTAATTAGCTCTATAATTTATCGTATTCGAGGAGATGTCTCTCACTAACAAACTCTTCCAAAATTGATTCCAATCACACTTATTACCTGTAACACCCCGAACCTCCAAGCTTCAAATAGTACCTTTTTTGGTTTGTGACTAGTACTATTTAAAGACACCTTGAGGACCAAAAATAAAAGGAAAATTAATTGAGATAGGCATAATAAAAATTCAAGTGAACTAAAGACCTAATGATTTTATCGAGTATTATGAAAAAGAAGAATTATGACCTGATGAAGGGCATTTTGGTCAATTCACTTCAAGAGTTGATTTTTGACCAAAATGTTAATTTAATTAAATGAAAATGATATATTCAATTAGGGAGAAATTTTGAGGAAAATTATGAGTAAAAGTAAAAGAAAAGAAGGGAAATAAAAATTTAAGTTAATGACAATTATGGCACAATTAAAATTTATAATTTAAATAAACTAATTTTGGGGGATAAATATATAAGGGACAAGATAAAAATTGACTAAAAAAAAAAAACTCATTTTCTCTCCTTTTCCATATGTGTGCTGCCACCCTTTTCCCATTCTCTCTCTCTCATTTCTTCATTCCACCATCACTAATCTCCCTTCACTCTTGATTTCCCACCTTTCATCCATGGGTTTTCTATGTAATTAATAGAAAACATCAAAGAAAACCTTGATTGAGGGATTGAAGCAAGAAGATTAAGAGAATTGGAAGAAAATTAAAGTTGAAAAGAAATCACCAAGAGGTAAGTTCTTTAATGCTCAATTAGTTATACAAACCTTGAATTAAGATAGATTTTGATAAAAATTACATGAGAAAGCATGAGAATCATGCATGTATGAAGAGGAGTGATTGTGGCCAATTTAGGGAAAACTTAGGGTTTGATGTGTTTTAGCTAAATAGATGATGAATTTAAGTTTAATTGAAGTAGTATACATGATTGGGGTGGGGAGATTACATGGGATTTGCATAAATTGAAAAATGGAAGATTAGGGTTCATGAGAAATTAGGGATTTTGTATTGTGTTATGCAATTGAGGGTTATAAAACCTAATTATGATTATTTAAGGTTCCTTTAGTTTGAATTGACATATATATGATGAATGGAAGTGATTAAATGGTAGGGAGTGGGGAAATTGTAAATTAAGGATTTGAAAAATTAGGAGTTTTTGTGATATGAAGTGCCATTGATGTGTTTAATGTTAAATTATGGTCATTTAGGGTGAATTAAATATGAATTGAGGTTAGTTAGTGGAAGTAATTGAAGAAATGAAAATTGAACCTTAGGCATAGTTTCTGCACACTAAGTCCAGTGTGCTTGGCAGCTCATAAGTTGAGCTACACAACTCCAACTGGTATGAAACTAATTGAAAATGAAACTTAAGATATAGGGCTAGAATTTTCATGAAGATGCCTTGCCCAGAAAATGACCATAAACTACCCTAAATGAACCTTGAAACAGGAAGTGAAACTCTGAATCTGCAGAATTTGAACCATATGAACAGTAAATTTTGCATAGTCATAACTCTCTCTAGAAAACTCCAATTTATGTGATTTTTGAACTGATGAAAACCTAAAACATAGTATAACATTTTATATGAAGAACTTAAGGCCAAATTATGAACTTAACCCAATCAAATTGCTAAGCAATTTTGAGTCACCAAATCTGCCAAAATCTGGAAATCTACAAATTGACCATATAAACAGTAAATTTTGCATAGTTGTAACTTTCTCTAGAAAACTCTAAATTAGGTGATTCTTAAACTGATGGAAATCTAAAACATATTAGAATATTTCATATGCGGAACTTCAAACCAAATTATGAACTTAACCCATTCAAATTGCTAAGCAAATTTGAGTCACCAAATCAACCAAAATCTAGAAATCTGCAAATTGATCATATAAATAGTAAAATTTACATAGTCTTAACTCTCTCTAGAAAAGTCTAATTTAGGTGATTCTTGAACCGATGGAAATTTAAAACATAATAGAACATTTCGTATGAACAACTTGAAGCCAAATTATGAACTTAACCCAATCAAATTGCTCTGAGCAAATTTGAGTCGATGAATTTGCTAGAACTGGAACAGTTGCATGAATAGTAAATTTTACATAGCCATAACTTTCTCTAGAAAACTCTGATTTAGGTGATTCTTGAACCGATGAAAACCTAAAATATATTAGAACATTTCATATGAAGAATATAAGGCCAAATTATGAACTTAACTCAATCAAATTATTGGACAAAATTAAGTCACCAAATGTGCCAGAATCAGCCCATGTGAACAGTAATTGCTATTTTTGCCATAACTTGAGCTACACAACTCCGAATTAGGTGATTCAAGTAGGAAAATAAAGTTAAGACCTAGATGAACAATTTCCATGAACAACACCTTACCAAATTATGATGGGAACTAGATAAAAATTTTATTCAAAGATTAGGACACCAAGATGTCCAAAATGCAAAACTCTATGAAAATTGTTAATCTAACTTAGGGAAGCATTAGACATTTATGAAATGAGTTTTGGAAATAGTTGGGATGAGTATTAAAACATTATACTTGTGTGTTTTCAGTAGAAAATGAAGTTGGGACGGACAAGGAGAAGTAAATAATGAGAAAGGAAAATTATTGAAAGTCTGTGCACAACTAACCTTTTTCTTTGTTTTTAAACTTGTAAATTGATTGGAATGAGTTTATTTGGATGGATTTGCTTTAAAAGAGTTTAATTTGACTGAGATATAATTTTTCTCTTGCATTTGAGAAATTTGGGTGTTGCCACCTTTATATGGGTTTTATGATGATTTGAATGTGTTTATTGGTTTGCAAATGTGATTGTTGAGTAGAAAACTTTTGAAAATTGTTTTGAAACCGTAGTTAGCATAACAGTCCCTTTTGGAACTCCCCAATAGTAACAGCTACTTGGGGTTTGATATTTGATTATGATTATATTCCCCATTAATAACGGTTAGTGGGGTGAGACTAAATGAGTGCTCATTAGCTAGCTAGCCCTTCCCTCATTAATAACGGTTAGTGAGGCTGAGATTGCTTTGTCGTGGTGTACAACATGACATTGATCGTGAAATTTTATGTCATGGTCTAAATTGTCTGTTGATGTTGGCAACACTTATGTTTGTGAATTGTGATTTGTGAAGTATGATTTCTCATTTGAAATGTGATTTCAATAAATGATTCTTATGGACTCAGAAAGTTTTGTGATGCTATCATGATTATGAAAATATACGATTTCTTGTATTTTGATAAGTTGTGTTTTACCTTAAGTTTTAAAGTTATTAGTTGTGCAACACTGAGTGACATACTCAGCGATAACTTATTTATGCTGTCACAGGTAAGAGAAAGGAGAAGGCTGCTGAGTGAGAGACTTAGAGCAACTTTTGTATTGATTGTGGGTATTTACATTAGGTATATCCTTGTAATTCCTTTTAATGTATTTTGTACCTATATGTATGGATGTATGGACATTGAGCAGTTTGTATTAAAAAGCATTACATTGCTCTAGCATTTTGAGTTGTACATATTTAAACTTCATTTTGAGACTTATGCAAAACGTAACTTTTGTAATATTAAGTTTATTTCCTCTAATGAATGTCTACTTGAAATATAATTGAATTTATTATGCTTGTGAAACAGATTGAAGAAAATCTTTGACTTGACTTATAATATGCTTTCAACAGGTTATTTATTTGGGTTTTGCTAAAGTTTTAACTATCACCACACAGTTTTTCATAAAATAAAAATAAGATAAAAAGCTATGATTTGTTCAAAATCTCTTGTAGTATATTTAATGGGTTATTGGTAGGTGTAGCTCTGTAATTCATTAGGTGTGCTATGGAAACATGTCATGCCTTAGAAGGGATAAGGTGTGTCATGTTTTAGTGATATCAGAGCTTTGGTTTTCACAGAAGTTTTGAATTGCATATTTGAACATTTTTGATAAGTACGACTACTCAATTATCATTAACTGATACATATAGTGCATTACATTATGAGTTTGGACTAATAGAGGGAAATCTCCTTATGTTGGTTGTTTAGGGAGTAAAATTCTTTGTGATTCATCATGGAAGAGGGGGATCACACTGTAGAGCAATCTGTAGTAGTTGAGGTACAGAGGGAGGCCCCAGCTCCTCAGAATGTCAGTGGATCAGCTGCACCCATCCCACCCATGCAGTTTCCTGCTCAGTTCGCTCAGCAGTTAGCTACACTATTTCAGTAAATGGTTGGCAATATACCAGTCCAAGCTCCAATACAAGCACCTCTAGTGCAACCACCACTGCCAGCCAGACAGTATGAAAAGTTAATGAAGTATGGGGTAATAGAGTTCAAGGGTGCAGTGGACCCATTGGAAGCAGAACAATGGCTTGAGAGAATAGAGAGAGTATTCAAGAAATTACATTGCTTAGATGATATGAAGTTCGAATACTCAGTTTCTTTATTGCAAGAGGATGCTTATGAATGGTGGAAGACCATTACCTACTGTCTGGTAGAGCCCCCAGTGTTAACATGGTAAGACTTCCTAAGGGAATTTCGACAGAAGTATGCTCTAGATACACATATGGATATGAAGCTTCAAGAGTTTTTGAGTTTGAAACAAGGGGATAGGATAGTGGCAGAGTATGAGAGGGAGTTCTCTCGCCTGAGTCACTATGCTGGGAGTTTGCTCACCACCAACAGGGACAGATGCAAGCAGTTTAAAGCCGGATTGAGGCCTAGCTTACGAATGCGAGTGGTTATGTTTCGACATGAGAACTTCTCAGAACTGATATCCCAAGCCCTGGAATTTGAAAGGATTGAGTTAAAAGGGGCTGTTAAAAAGGGAATAAAAGAAAAAGAGAAAAGTGGAAAGACTTCAGGTCAAAGTTCAAGTAGCAATCCGAGTAAGAGAAAGAGTTTTGGGGGACCGAGCAGTAGAGGATCTGGTAGGAGAAGATTCTCAGGGCAGAGGCCACCTAGATCCAGTCAGCAGACATCCAGGGGTTCCTTTCCTATCCGTAACTATGAAACCTATGGCAAGACTCATAGAGGAGTATGTTATAAGGACATAGGAGCTTGTTACAACTATGGTGGAAGTGCGCATTTTGCTAGAGATTGCACTAGTGCCTGCATATTTGGGCCACCTACCATCACTGAGGGGTTTGCTCAAGGTTTTGGTTCCAGAGGATAACAAACAATTACTAGAGGCTGAGGTAGGGTAGAGGTAGCACTTTTGGTAGCCAGGGCACAATGAGCTAACCAGAGCAGAGTGGTGCACTAGCCAGGGTATACATCATGAACCAGAGGAATGAGGCTGAGACATCAGATGTTGTGGCTGGTACCTTCTCCATCTTTGAACAAGCTGTTTATGTGTTGTTTGATCCTGCCTCCACACAGTCATATGTTAGTGCTAGCATTGCTTATTCTACTACTATTCCCTACATGAAAATGGACTTTGATGTATTAGTGACTAGTCCATTAGGTCAGGAGGTCAAAGTAAATAAGTTGTATAAGGATTGTCCTTTGGTGATCCAAGGACATACATTCCTGTGAAATTTAATTGAAATGTCCTTCCAAGATTATGATATCATCTTGCGCATGGATTGGTTAGCTAGGCATCATGCCATAATCGACTGTAGACTGAAGATAGTCACTTTTGGTCTTCCCAAGTATGCAGATGTAGTAATACACGAGGAAAGGCAGTTATTGCCATCCAACATCATTTCATCTACCCTTGTTTGAAAGATGATTAGAAAAGGGTGTGAAGCATATTTGGCCATGTGATAGGCACCCAAGTGGGGAGTCCAGAATTAAGGGATATTCCTACTGTATGTGATTTTTGGAATGTCTTTTCGAAAAAATTGCCAAGATTGCATTTGGAGAGAGAGGTGCAGTTTGACATTGAGATCATACCTAGTGTGGAACCAATTTCCATCACTCCTTACAGGATGGCACCTACTGAGTTGAAAGAGTTAAAGGTGCAATTGCAGAAGTTACTAGATAAGGGTTTCATCCGCCCTAGCATGTCACATTGGGGAGCACCAGTATTGTTTGTGAAGAAGAAGGATGGTACTCTCCGTCTATGCATAGACTATGGACAGTTGAATAAGGTGACCATAAACAACAGATATCCTCTGCCATGGATTGATGATCTATTTGATCAGCTGAAGGATACAATTGTATTCTCCAAGATTGACTTGAGATCGGGCTACTATCAATTGAGGGTGTAGGAGCATAGTATACCTAAAACTACCTTTAGGACTCGGTATGGCCACTGTGAATTCTTGGTGATGCCATTCGGGTTAAATAATACTCCAGCTACTTTTATGGGCTTGATGAACACTATTTTCAGGCCATATTTGGATCAGTTTGTAGTGATGTTCATTGATGATATTTTGGTGTACTCAAAGAATGCAGAGGAACATGACAAGCACTTGATGATAGTATTGCAGACTTTGAGGGAGAAACAGTTGTATGCCAAACTATCAAAATGTGAGTTTTGGCTGAAGGAGGTTACATTTTTAAGGCATATTGTATCTGCAGAGGGTATCCAGGTGGATCTTAGCAAGGTAGAAGCCATTCTTAATTGGAAGCCACCCAGAAATGTCACTAAAATTCAGAGTTGTCTTGGTTTAGCTGGGTATTACTGAAGATTTGTGAAAAGATTCTCCATGCTTGCATCTCCACTTACTAAGCTATTTAGGAAGGATGTGAAATTTTAGTGGACTGATCTCTGCCAAGAGAGTTTTGATGAGTTAAAGTGAAGGAGCGGAAGCATGAAAATTGTTCATTAGAGCATTGAATTTCAAAAAATTTTCTTCTAGGGTTTCATGCATCATGCCACATCCATTAAGTGCCTAATTAATTTCAATGCTCAATTGCATATTAAAAAACTTTTAATATGTATTAGGATCTATGTTTGCCATTCAAGATTGTGATTAACAAATTAATTCATTTAAACCCTAGTTTAAAAGAGAAGTTAGAGCACTAACCTCTTTGATGCAATATAGATGTGATTAGCAACTTTAGGAAGAACCTAGGACCCCAAGTGTTGTCCCTTTAACTTGTCCACACCAAGATAACCAATGGGCAGCCCCCAACTTGCTTCTCAAGCCTTTGCCAACCACTTATAAATTGAGTTCTTACCTTTAGCGAGGTTGTTTGTGTGTATGGAACACTAGAAACAATTTCTAGCTATTTTAATTCAAAGAAATTTGGGCAATTCTCTTTGAATTGATGAGAAAAGATGAAGAGGAGAGGGAGAGGAAGAGCTACCGCCACACTTGATAGGCTAGGCTGAAAAATTATATTGTTTCTTCCTTTATTTTCCCTTTTATAATTAGGTCATCACTTAAAACCCTTGCCATATGTCATCACCACATTGCATCTAAGTTTTAATTAACTTAATCACATTAAGCCAAGTGTCAAAGCTAGACATAATCTTGACTTTGATCACTTTGCATGATAGGAAGACAAATGGCAAACTTATATGATGCCATGTGTCACCATCTCATGGTGCCAGATGTCACCCTGTGAAATGACCAAATTACCATAATGTTGTAATTTTGAGTTCTCAACCCAAAATCATTATTTCTTCTCTTCTAATAAAATTATATCAAATATAAATTAATTAATTAATCTCATTAATTAATTTCTCACAATTAAATTCATATTTAAACACTTTAAATATAAATTTAACTTGTACTAAACATCCAATAACTTAGATTTGGTTTCAAGCTATACTAGAGACTTTGCAATCTTATTGCAAATCAAACCTATTTAACTGATCAATTAAACTCTTTAATTAGTCAATTAAATCACATTTAACTTGGTGATTAACTTGTGTATGTGTGTGACTCACTAGGCTCATCACTAATTGGCAATGAGATATGATATTAAGCCTTAATATCATCAGAACTCTTTCTTACCATAAATGATTTCTCTAAATCATTTTAGACACCTCATAGACCATGGTTAACACCTAGTATAACATGCCATGGCCACCCAATCAGTAATAAGGAATATCTTAAATGAACCTTTAATCATATGTTACCATGTAATAGAATCTTTCTGTTACAAAATCCCAATTCGAGCCGGAGCCATGGTTTATGTCAAACCCCATTTGCTATGAATATTATGTTCTCTTTTAATTCCAGTTCTTGATTAATTAGATTTTCTTGTCAGAAAATCTTTTTTGACTAAATATGTCTATCCTGGCTAGGAACTTACAACATTAAGAACAATTAAATGAACATAGGATTTTATCCCTATTTACTTAGGGTAACAGATTCCATTTTGATTAACACCTACCTCCATATATAACTAGTAGGATCCAACACATGCCCATATACCCATACACAGTACAAGAATGAAAGCAGTATCAAACTCAAACCACCTATATACAAGATAACTGTGTTATCTCAGGTCTAAAGATTATATGCATCGATATGATATATGACAATGCATTGACAAGAGTAAACTCCATGTGCTTGTCATATGCGTCACTGGTTCGGCTTACTTATCATGTATAAGTGCCTATCATATTTTTTATATGGCATGAGACTCACCATTTCATCTTATTTATATCTCATATAAATACCTTGAGAACAAACATGATTATAATGTCCTTATTGTGAAGTATCCTCGATTGTGAACCAATTTATGATACTTTGTGCTAGAAATACTGTTACTCATATTCTTAACAACTTAAGAATAGAATTTCTAGCAAAATATCAATGGACCTTTTCTATTACACATAAATACATTATGCAAGTGGAAAAGTGAATTTGTCTTTTATTAATAAAATATGTACAAGATACACACTAAATGATATGCTCTAGGGCATACTACTAACAATCTCCCACTTGCACAAGAGCCATTCATTACAATATCTTAGATCCATCTTCTCAAGATGTTGGTTTAACTGATCTTGTGACGTAGGCTTCGTGAATGGATCAGCTGGATTTTCAGCTAATGCTATTTTCTGCATGGCTACATCGGCTCGCTTAACTATTTCTCTGATAATGTGGTAGTGCCTTTCTATGTGTTTGGATTTCTGATGAGACCAGGGTTCTTTAGCCTGTATGACCGCTCCATTGTTGTCATAGTAGAGTGGAACTACTGACTCAATGGAAGGAACTACTGCAAGTTCTGTCACAAACTTCTTTATCCAAACAGCTTCTTTTGCAGCATCTAATGCAGCAATATACTTAGCCTCTATAGCGGAATTAGCAGTCGTACTCTGTTTGGAACTCTTCCAACTAACTGCACCTCTATTACAAATGAACACAAACCCAGAGGTAGACTTTCTATCATCGATATCTGATTGAAAATCAGAATCAGTATAACCATCCAATTGCAAGTCACCACCTCCATAAATCAAGAATAAATCCTTAGTTCTTCTCAAGTACTTAAGGATGTTCTTGACAGCCATCCAATATTCCAAACCTGGATTGGATTAAAACCTGCTAGTCTAACTAACAACATGTGTGATATTCAGCCTAGCACACATTATTGCATACATCAAACTTCTAATAGCTGAAGCATATAGAATTCTAGCCATTTTATCACTTTCTTCATGTGTCTTTGGAGACATCTCTTTAGAAAGGTGGATACCATATCTCATTAGTAGTAATCCTCTCTTGTAATCAAGTATGTTAAACCTCTTTAACACCTTTTCTAAGTATAAACTTCGAGATAAACCAATTATTCTTTTCGCTCTATCTCCATAAATGCAAATTCCAAGAATATAGGTTGAATATATTTGACAACCATACCTTTACAGCTGTCAACATACCTATGTCTTACCTATCAATAGAATATCATCCACATATAGGACAAGGAAAGTGATAGCACTATCACTAACCTTCTTATATACACATGGTTAATCCACATTTTTTATAAAACCAAATGACTTAATAGCTTCATCAAAACGGATGTTCCAACTCCTCGAAGCTTGTTTCAACCCATAAATAGATCGTTTTAGCTTGCATACCTTAGAACTATCCTGGGACTCAAAACCCTTAAGTTGTTCCATGAAAATATTTTCTTCAATGTATCCATTAAGAAAAGTTGTTTTGACATCCATATGCCAAATCTCATAATCACCATATGCAGCTATTGCTACTAGAATTGTAATTGATTTAAGCATGGTAACAAGCGAAAAAATCTCTTCATAATCGATTCCTTGCCTTTGGCGAAACCCTTTCACTACTATCCTTGCTTTATAGGTCTCTAGCTTTCCATCAGAACCAATTTACTTCTTGAAAACTCATTTATTCCCTATAGGTACAATACCTTCAGGTGGGTCAACAAGATCCCAAACTTGATTCATATTCATGGAATCAATTTCAGATTTCATATGTTCAATACATTTTGAAGAGTCTATATCTGATATAGCTTCTTCATAGGTAAGTGGATCATCTCCATAATCTACTTCTTCACGAGTAAACAACTCTTATTCATCTTTATGAAGGAAACCATATCTCACTGGTGGGTGAGATATCCTGGTTGATCTATGAGGAATTACTATAGATGTTTCATCAATAGGTGCAAGTTGACTAGATGGATCTATATCCATTTGATCTGTTGGTTGGTTAGAATTCTCCAATTCTAACTCTATTTGCCTTCCTTTGCCTCCTTCTTAAATAAATTATTATTCAAGAAATGTGGCATCCCTACTTACCACAACCTTTTATGATGTAGGCAAATAAAAATAATATCCAAAACTCTCTTTTGGATATCCAACAAATAGACCTTTTTTTGATCTGATTTCCAATTTATCATTGTTCAGCTTTTTGATATAAGCTGGACAACCCCAAATCTTAACATGCTTAAGACTTGGTTTTCTTCCATGCCATATTTCATAAGGTGTGGAAGAAACTGATTTTGATGGAATCCTATTCAGAATATGCAAAGTTGATTCTAATGCAAATCCCCAAAAGGAGACTGGCATATAAGCATAGCTCATCATACTGCGTACCATATCTAATGGGATACGATTTCTCCTTTCAGATACACCATTCAGTTGTGGCGTTCCTGGAGGAGTCAGCTGGGAAATAATGCCATGTTCTTTCAAATATTCATCAAATTCAGTACTTAAGTATTCACCTCCATGATCTGATCGAAGAGTTTTAATACTTTTTCTTGTTTGATTTTCTACTTCAGATTTACATTCTTTGAACTTTTCAAAGGATTCATGTTTGTATTTCATCAAATACAAATACCAAAACCTTGATTTATCATCAGTAAAGGTAAAAAAGTAATGAAAACCACCTCTAGCCATTTTCTTAAATGGATCACATACATAAATATGTATTAGCTTCAAAATATTTTCAGCTCTTAGTCCTTGTTCAACAAAGGGTGATCTAGTCATTTTGCCCTGAAGGCAGGACAATGCATTGACAAGAGTAAACTGACAAGTTATCTCAGGTCTAGAGATTATATGCACTGATATGATATATGACAATGCATTGACAAGAGTAAACTCCACGTGCTTGTCATATGCGCCACTAGTTCGGCCTACTTATCATGTATAAGTGCCTATCATGTTTGTTATATGGCATGAGACTCACCATTCCATCTTATTTGTATCTCATATAAATACCTTGGGAACAAACATGATTACAATCTTTCTGGATAAGTCATGTCCTTATTGTGAAGTATCCTCGATTGTGAACTAATTTATAATACTTTATGCTAGAAATACTGTTACTCATATTCTTAACAACTTAAGAATAGAATTTTTAAATAAAATATCAAGGGACCTTTTCTATTACACATAATTACATTATGCAAACGAAAAAGTGAAATTGCCTTTTATTAATAAAATATGTACAAGATACACACTAAATGATATGCTCTAGGGCATACTACTAACATAAAGAGTTATTTAACTTAAGCTCCAGTCTTAACCTTATCTGCGTAGGGTAAAGATTACACCATATACAGTGATGCTTCTCATAACGGATTGGGCTGTGTGTTGATGCAAGATAGGAGCGTTATTTCCTATGCTTCACGCCAGCTTAAACTGCATCAGAGGAATTATCCTACACGTGACTTAGAGCTAGCAGCCATTGTCTTTGCCTTGAAGATCTGAAGACATTACTTGTATGGGGAGAGATGTTACATATACACAGATCATAAATGTATGGAGTACTTGGGCACACAAAAGGAGTTAAATTTGAGATAGAGGAGACGGATTGAGCTGATAAAAGATTATGATTGCTTGATAGACTATCTGTCTGGAAAAGCTAATATTGTAATACCCCGAACCTCCAAGTTATGAATAGTACCATTTTTGGTCCGTGACTAATACTATTCAAAGACACCTTGAGGACAAAAAATAAATAGAAAATTAATTGAGATAGACACAATAAAAATTCTAACGAACAAAAAAGCTGAGGACTCATCGGGTATTATAAAAAGAAGGATTATGACCCGATTAGGGACATTTTGATCAATTCACCTCAAGAGTTAAGTTTTGACCAAAATGTCAATTAAATTAAATGAAATTAATGAATTGAATTATGGGGTAAAAATTGAAGAAAAATTCAACTAAAAATATGTAAGGGAAAATTTATGAAATAAAAACTTAAACTTTCATTTTCATTATGACAAAACTAAAATGAAAGACTTATGGGCTTTTGATAGTTAAATTTAATTATTTAATTCAAAGGAAAAATTAAGTGTAAATGTAAAAAAAAGGAATAAAAATTTAAGTTTAATTATTCTTATGACACAATTAAAATTTATAATTTTAATAAGCTAATTTTGGGGATAAATATATGTGTGTGTGTGTGTGTATATATATATATATAAGAAGACAAATGTCTTCTTCATTTCTTGTTTTTCATAAGATGCCACCACCCTCTCCTCTCTCTTCCTCTCTCTCTCTTTTCTCTTCTTCTTCCACTTCTTTCCCTCATTTATTTCCCCTCCCAAGTTTTAATTTCCTTAAATTCTCTTCATAAATTCCATAGCCCACTAAAAGAAAACATGAAAGAGATCTTTGATTGAGAGATTAAAAGCAAGGAGAACAAGAATTGGAAGAAAAGTGAAGTTGGAAAGAAATCAAAAAGAGGTAAGTTTCTTTTCATGTTTGATTAGTTGTACAAACTTGGAATGAAGTTAATTTATGATGAATTTCATAAGAAAATGAAAGAAAACATGTATGGAACCTAAACTAGGATTTTGACCAAATGAGAGAAAAATTAGGGTTAGATGTATTTTTAGTTAAATTGATGATAAATCTAAGTTAAAGTGAAGTAGTATGCATGATTGGAAGTAGTAAGATTTCATGGGATTGCATAAATTGAATTATGGAAGATTAAGGTTCATGGGAAAATTGGGTTTTGGTGCTAGAGAGTGAAAATGGTGTGTGTAGTGTTAAATTATGGTCATTTGAGATTTATTTAGTTTGAATTGACATTACGTTGATGAATGGAGGTAATGAAATGGTAGGATTAGGGAAATTGCAAACTTTGGTATTTGAAAATTGTAGGTTTTGTGCTAGGAAGTGCCATTGATGTGTTAATGCTAAATTATAGTCATTTTGGATGAATTAAATGTGAATTGAGGTTGGTTAGTGGGAATAATTGAAGAAATGAAAAATTTGAACCTAGGGTAGAATTTACACACTGAGTTTAGTGTGTTTAACAGCCCATAAATTGAGCTATACAACTCCAATTGGTGTGAACTAATTGGAAATGAAACTTAAGACATAGGGCTAGAATTTTTGTAAAGATACCCTGCCCCAAAAATGACCTTAAGCTATTCGAAATGAGCCTTGAACTTAGAGACAAAATTCTGGAACCTGCAGAATTTGGCCATATAAACAGTAAAATTTACATGGCCATAACTCTCTTTAGAAAACTAGGATTTAGGCGATTCTTGAACCGATGGAAACCTAAGACATAGTAGAACATTTGATATTAAGAACTTGGGCCAAATTATGGACTTAACCCAATCAAATTGCTGAGCAAAGTTGAATCATTGAATCTGCAGAATTACAGATTTATCATATGAACAGTAAAATTTACATGGCCATAACTCTCTCTAGAAAACTCCAATTTAGGAGATTCTTGAACCGATGGAAACCTAAGACATATTAGAACATTTCGTATGAAGAATATTATATCAAATTATGGGCTTAACTTGATCAAATTGCTGAACGAAGTTGGATCGATAAATCTGCCAAAACTAAATCTGCAGCATGAATAGTGATGTGAACAGTAATCGTATTTTGGGCATAACTTGAGCTACAATGCTCCGAATTAGGCCATTCAAAAATGAAAATAAAGATAAGACCTAGATGAACAATTTTCATGAAGAACACCTCACCAAATTATGATTCAAACTAAGTAATAATTGGGTTCAAAGATTGGGGCACCAAGTTGTCCAAAACAAAAATTTTCTAAAATTTGTAAAGTGAAATTGGGATGCATTGGACATGCATGTAATGAGTTCTTTTGCAGCAATTGAGATTGGTATTGTAACAACCTAGGCAAATCCCACATCGGCAAAACACGGGAGAGATGCTAGATTTATAAGTTGGTGGCTCGTAACCCCTAGTGACGCATTTTAAAACTATGAGGGCTTCGGCCCAGAGCGGACAATATCACTAGTGGGCCGGGCCATTACATTTGTGGTATCAGAGCCGCTCTGGGCCGAAGCCCTCACAGTTTTAAAATGCGTCACTAGGGGTTACGAACCACCAATTTATAAACCCAGCATCTCTCTCGTGTTTTGTTGATGTGGGATTTGCCTAGGGTGTTACAATCCACCCCCCTTTATGGGACTCAACGTCCTCTCTAAGGTTTGCCCTACCATCGCTCAAGGTTGCACGCGGAGCGGCTCTGATACCATAAATGTAATGGCCTGGCCCACTAGTAATATTGTCCGCTCTGGGCCGAAGCCCTCACGATTTTAAAATGCGTCATTAGGGATTACGAACCACCAACTTATAAACCCAGTATCTCTCCCGTGTTTTGCTGATGTGGGATTTGCCTAGGGTGTTACAAGTATTGAGGTATTTTATTTGTGTATTTTCAGTAGAAAAAGTAGTTGGAACGGACAAGGAATAGTGAGTAAAGAGAAAGGAGAGCATTGAAGGTTTGTGCACAACTAACCTTTTTCTTTGTTTTAGCTTCGTAAATTGATTTGAATGAGTTTATTTGAATGTGTTTGATTTGAAATGAGTTTATTTTGAATGAGGTATGTTCTTCTTTTGTATTTGAGGAATTTTAATATGCTATTGTTTTGCAAACATGATTATTGATTTAGAAACTCTTGAAAGTTGTTTTGGAACAACAGTTAGCATGACAGTCCCTTCGGAACTCCCCAGTAATAACGGCTATTTGGGGTTTTATAATTGATGTTGATTATATCCCTCATTAATAATGGTTAGTGGGGTAAGACTACATGAGTACTCATTAGCTAGCTAGCTAGCCCTTCCCTCATTAATAATGGTTAGTGAGGTTGAGATTGCTTTGTCGTGGTGTACAACATGGCACTGATCGTGAAATTTTGTGTCATGGCCTGAACTGTGTGTTGATGTTGGCAACACTAATGCTTTGTGAATTGTGATTTATGAAGTATGATTTCTCATTTGAAATGTTATTCCAATAAATGGCTCTTATGAACTTAGAACTATTGTGAAGTTTTCATGCTTAAGAAAAATATGATTTATTATGCAGTGACAAATTGTGTTTTACCTTAAGTTTTAAAGTTATTAGTTGTGCACCACTGAGTGATATACTCAGTGATAACTTCTTTATGCTGTCATAGGTAAGGGAAAGGAGAAGGCTGCCGAGTGAGAGACTTGGAAGCAGCATTTTGGTATTGTTTGTGAGTATATATTGTAGTTATACCCCTTTAATTTCCTTTTGATGTATTTTGCACCTATATGCATGGATGTACGGACATTGAGCATTTTGTATTTAAAAGCATTGCATTGCTATCACATTTTGAGTTTGTAACTATTTTGTATTTTACTTTGAGACTTATGAAAATGTAACTTTTGCAATATTTAGTCTATCATTATTTCCAATGAATGTTTACATGGAATTTTAACTATTCTCATACAGTTTTCCGCAAAAGAATTGATAAGATAAAAAGCTATGGTTTGTTTTAAAATCCTTCGTAGCATAACTAATGGGTTATCGGTAGGTGGAGTTCGGTGATTCATTAGGTATGCTACGGGAACATGTCATGCCATGCAAGGGAGAAGGTGTGACAAATATTGTAGCTGATGATTTAAGTCGGAAGACTATGGCTAGTTTAAGGGTTTTTCCTTTGTCCATGGTGCATGAGTTAAGGACATTGCATGCTAATCTATAGATTGGCAAATGGTAGCTACATGGCAAGTGGAGCCAATGTTGACCGAACAAATTAAAGCAGCTACACAAGATGATGATAAGTATGTGAAGTTGATGGAAGAGGCTCGGGATGGCAAGAAACCAGAGTTATCGGTAAATGATGAGGGCTTATTGTTATATAAGGGCAGAATGTGCATTCCTGATTATGTTGAACTGAGACATACCATTTTAAAGGAAGCACATGATTCACCTGTTGCGATGCACCCTGGTGGAACCAAAATGTACAGAACTATGAAAGAGCACTATTGGTGGAGGGAAATGAAGAAGGACATTACAGAATATGTTGCCAAATGCCTAACTTGTTAGCAAGTAAAGGCAGAACACCAAGTGCCAGCAGGGTTGCTACAACCATTGCCAATTCTCGAGTGGAAATGGGAGAGAATCACAATGGATTTTGTGACTGGACTTCCTAGAACACAAAAGAATCACAATGTAGTTTGGGTTATTATTGATAGATTGACCAAGTCTGCATACTTTCTGTGATGCCCCTTATTCGTCTACTGTATAGCCGAGCAAGAAGTGCCACATTCGGTGTCGGAGCACCCTTTCTTGTCTTATCATGTCCATTGTAAATTTTTAATATCATTTAAAAATTGGTAATTCATGTGTAGAATTTTTTTTTTTGTATGACTTGTTTCTGTGGAGACCCGGACAGAACCTCTTCTATTTTGTTAGCATCTAACGGGTTCCACTAATCACCTGTTAACATGTTCATATTCATTTCACACATTTCCGTATCATATTTTATTGCATCATATCATTCACAGTTATTTATGAGATCTCAAAATATCATCTATTGCATTCATATAGAAATTCAAAGATAATAAATTACAAGTTTACTTACAATCTCAAAGTTTAATTACAAATCCAAAATAAAATACATCATGTGTTTATGTACAATAGATAAAAAGACAAAATCTAGACATACATGGGCCCTACCATCAAAATACAAAAGACTGAGGTGACTCTGGACGTGGTAGATCTGGTCAGAGCTCTGTCAGGGCACTACTGGTGCTGCTGCTGTGGCTGCTCGGACTGGTCTCTAATACCTACATGATGGAAAACCAACGCGCTAAGTATAACGCTTAGTGGTCCATAATTTATAATAACAATAACTAAACAATTGAAATAGTAATGGAAATTCATAATTTCTGTGTCTTTTATATTTTTATTGTACTTTAGAAACAATTAAAATTATTAGAATCTTTTCTGTTTACTTATTGTATATTCAGTCTTAATTAATCATTATCAGTGCCCAATAAACCTATAACAGATTATAAAAACTAGTTACACGGGAGCATACTAGTTAGATAGTCGTATGTCTATTCAGCACACATCGGTCATGTCAGGCATGAAGCCTGCACGTAGGCATTTAAGCCAAATATAATATGTAACACCCTCACTTTAGCAAGTCCGTACATTCTATTGTTCCGGTGACAAGTGTCAGTTTGGACAGCTAGAATGTCTAAAACTATATTTAGACTAGAGTGAAGAGTCATAAATAATTCAAATAAGTATAAGAAAAATTAAGGAAAAATTTTCGAAATAAAATACAACAAAGTTAAATGAGCTGGTGCCCTAGTGATGGATGACCCAAACGGGAAGTAGCGGTGAAGACAACTAGTAAACCTAAACCCAAGGGGAATCCCATGAAATAATTTTTGGGATGCTAGAGAAGAGTTATGGAGCCCTAGGTAGCATTGGAATGCCAAGAAAATATTAGGAGAATTTTTAGGATCGGTACAGACGATTTTGGCTCCTTAAGCCAAACGAAGGGCATTTTGGTCATTTCGCCTTCAGAGACAATTTTTGACCAACTTGTCCATTTAAGTAAGTGAATTATATGACATAAAATATGAATAAATATAGCTAAAAATTAAATTGAAAATGAGTAGGAAAGAAAAGAAAACAAAATGAATAAAAATTGGAATTATGACATAAGATGATGTCATTTAACATGCCTCCACCAATGACAATGCAATAAGCTTTCTTAAAAAAATTTAAAGGGATATAAAAAAAAAAAAAAACAGATTTTCCGTCTTCCTCTTCAGCTTACCGAGACACTTCCATGAGCCTTCCACCATTAATGAATTTTTGAGCTTTATTTCCTTCCTTATCTCACCCCAAACCTACTAGTTGTCTTCACAAAAATTAATTCTAGCACCTTGAACAACCCCTAGGCAGCAAAAATGAAGGGAAACTAAGAAGTTTATGAAGCTTGGGGTTAGCTTTCAAAGAGGTTAGTGCTACTTCTTTTTACTTTCTCTTTAGATTTCATGTTGGAAGCATGAATTGAGTTGAAAATTTAAGGAATTGAAAGAAAATAATCATCTATGGACCAACTTCAATTTTTGGCAGCCTTGATGATTAAAGTGTTTAATGAGTTTTGAATGAGTTAAAATTTTGTCAAATTTCCACTGTAAAAATAACCAATGGAACAGTAAACTTTAGGTATAAAATCTGAAAATTTTGAATAACATAAAATAAGCTTTGAAATGGTATTGGAAATCAATGCCAACAAAATAAAATGCAAAATGTGGTATCTTGGTGAACTTAGGCTTAACAAATCTATTATGAATTAAAAAGTCAACTTTTGTGAAGGAATGGCCAAGTGAATAGTAACAATTAAAATTAATGGGGTGAAAGGTACCCCACTTAAATGGTTTAATGAATGTTTAAATTATGTAAATGTGCAGATGAGGGTTTATTCTCATCACAAGTAGAACTTAGGGGATATTGTTAATTTAATTTGAAATGTGATTTATAAATGACTATAAATGAAATATTAAAGGTATAAAGGATGTGCAAATAATATTTGAGGCTTAGGTTTCTTTTATGAATACAAATGAAAATACTTGAATCTAGGTACATATAAATGAAAATGCTTGAACCTAGACACCTGTAAATTAGTGTAATAAATTAGCTAAATGATAAATAGATAGTCAGGTTGATATCCATGAAGTGTTCATGGATTACTTGATAATTTATATATAAATAGTGTAATGAATAAATGAATTATGTTAATGTATGAATGAGACATTAGTTCTCATTATTATAGAAAGGAAAAGTATTTTGAGTACAATGGTATATGAGAACCATTGTTGTGAAATGTGATCAACACAAAAGATATAATGAATAAATATATGAATTATGATGAAGGTAAAATTTATGTAGAAATGCATTTTAAAAATTTATACTTCTGTTAGGAATAGAATTGAAATGTTATAAATTATAATTCGAATTTTTCATGAAATAATAAAGTCATAAAAAAAACTATATATTAGCATTTAATGTTACTATGTGTCCATGTATTGCCTAGACACGTGTGTCAGATTGGATAGATTGGCATGCCAATAGGGTATTATTTTAGCAGTACTATGTAAGGCTTTATACCTGTATTCATGACTTAATGCTCGTACTCATGGCTTTATGCCCGCACTCATGGCTTTTATATCTGATTATATGTTATCATGGCTTTTTAGCTATATAGACTGCATATGTAGTTGACGTTCTGCGTCCCATGGTATGACGGCCCGAGGCACCGCGGTGTCCAGTTTCAACGACTCATTATCCTGTTTAGTCAGCCTATCATAGGTTACTTGGGCAGTGAAATTTATTGAAATGATTTAAGAATATTAGCAATTAAATAAATAAGTAAGAATATTCAAAATAAATTAGATTAGTTATTTAGTAGAAAGAATTGAAATGAATTAGAACGATATTAAAATTTAATTATTATGAAATAATCTGCGATAACCTAGAAAGTATTAAATGAAATGACAAAAAGATTTATAAAAGAGATATAAGTATATTACTACTGTAAATTTAGGAATAAATTGCTTCTTAAGAGGAATAAATTAGAACGAAAGATAGTTGATATTGGAAGTATTATATTAATTTAGATTAAATTCTAGAATATCCAAAGTATAATCAATTTCTTTCTTTATTTGTATAATATTTTCTTTGTTATATTATCGCACCACTAAGCAGTAATTCTTAGCGCGATGGATTTGTTTTCTTGCGCAGGTACTAAAGATAAAGCCCAATGGACAGTGATTGGGATTTTTGGAGTTCGGATATGCAGAAGTGTCAGAGGTGCTCAAGGATGTCACCTCTTCAGCAATACATATAGATAGGGCTCACATTAGTCATATTATGTAACTTGTGAATGATAATTATTTATTATGTTATAATAAAAATTAGAAAATTGTATGTAATATGCACCTGATGTAAATTATGAATTTATGCAATTAGTTTGTAAATTATGTAAACTAATGAAATTGAGAATATTGATATATGTAATAAGCATGAATGAATTTGCACAAATGAGTATGTGATTTGCAAGAATTGAATTTGAATTACATAATGATTTTTGAAATGATGATATGAGTATGGATGAATTATTGTATGTAAAAATGCTATTGAAATTTCAAGCAAGTGAATAGTAAAATACACTAACTGGCAATATAATCGGGGAAACTCCTCTAGTTTCTCCTTAGATAAATAATTAATATTAAAATATAACGAGAACAAATTATTAAAGGAATAAAGTAAGATAAGATAGGGTGCTCCTGCATCGAATGTGACATGCCTTGCTTGGCTACACTGTAGTCGGGTGAGGGGTGTCACATTTATTGGTATCAGAGCATGGTTTAGGTGTTCCTAGGCATCGATAGATAGAATAAGATCGTGTGCATAACATGCATTGCATTCATATGAGCTAAGGTGATACTAATGCATATCTGTTTTCTCTGGTAAAGAGTCCCTCGACTACTTACGTTAGGTAAATTTCAAGAACGAAATTTTTGTTAGAGGGAAAGAATTGTAACACCCTCACTTTAGCAAGTCCGTACATTCTACTGTTCTAGTGACTGGTATCGGTCCGGATAACTAGAATGTCTGGAACTATATTTAGACTAGAGTGAGGAGTCATAAATAATGCAAATAAGTATAAGAAAAATTAAGGACAAATTTAGAAATAAAATACAATAAAGTTAAATTAGCCGGTGCCCCGGTGATGAGTGACCCTAACGGGAAGTAGCGGTAAAGACAACTAGTAACCCTAAACCTAAGGGGAATCTCGTGAAATAATTTTTGAGATGCCAGAGAAGAGTTACAGAGCCCTAGGTAGCATTAGAATGCCAAGAAAAAGGTTAGGAGAATTTTTAAGATCGGTACAGACAATTTTGGCACTTTAAGCCAAATGAAGGGCATTTTGGTCATTTCACCTTCAGAGACGACTTTTGACCAACTTGTCCATTTAAGTAAGTGAATTATATGACATAAAATATGAATAAATATTACTAAAAATCAAATTAAAAATGAGTAGGAAAGAAAATAAAGGAAAATAAATAAAAATTGAAATTATGACAAAAGATGATGTCATTTAACATGCCTCCACGAATGACAATGCAATAAGCTTTCTTAAAACAATTAAAATAGATAAAAATTAAAGAAAAAAAAAATCAAATTTTACTTCTTCTTCTTTAGCTTGCCAAAACACTTCCATGAGCCTTCCACCATTGATGAATTTTTGAGCTTTATTTCCTTCCTTATCTCACCCCAAACCTACTACTTGTCTTCACAAAAATTAATCCTAGCACATTGAACAATCCCTAGGCAGTAAAAAGAAAGGGAAACCAAGAAGTTTATCAAGCTTGGGGTTAGGTTACAAAGAGGTTAGTGCTATTTCTCTTTACTTTCTCTTTAGATTTCATGTTGGGAGGATGAATTGAGTTGGAAATTTAAGGAATTGAAAGAAAATAATCATGTATGGATGATAGGTGTCGAATCCACCAGAAATAAAATTAACTGAAATAACCAATTATGAAATATTTTCTACAGTAAGTGGTAAATCCAAGTCAAACCCTAGAGACTGAATTATTAAATTTCGTGCACTTGTGTAATGGAAAAAGAAACAAAGGTTGGGGGGGGGGGGGGGTGGGGTTAATTTGCAATCCAGAGAAGAAATCAAAAATCCAAAATTAAGATCTAAAATTAAATAAAAAATTCTCGAATTAAACAAACTTCAGTCCAAGGTAATTCGCATTCTAATGCATTGATTTGATCATAGACAAAAGTAATACAATTATCTCTTATTGAATACTAAACGTAGATTTACCAAGTAGCAAGATAAACCTATGACTTCCCTATACTCATTAATTCGAGCCCAGCTCTCTTATTGACTCTAATTATTAACTGAATTGGTATTAAGCAATCCTCATAAAGTTAATAACTACTTTAAGAATAGGAAGTAGTTTAGCTGAACAACAATTTATAAAGCATAAATCATTTAATTCACCCTATTATTTCCTTAGGTTATTATTGAAAACTGGGATCATAACCAATAAAACCTAATTGCTACTCATGTTCAATCTTACACAACAATTACGGATTATGAAGATGAACTAGCAATTGATCAAATCAAACAATTAACTAATAGGCCTTTTTAGCAAATCATTCAATAGATCAAAAACAATTAAATCAGAAAACAATAGATATTCAAAAAGACATAAATTAAATTAAGAACCTGGTCTCACAAATCAAGCAAAAGAACTTGAATCCCTTGAACTGAATTAAAAAAGTAGCCACTCATGTTCATGGCTGACAAAAAATTAAAGAAGAAAATTGAAGAAATCTAGAATGTGAATGGAGAATGAAAGTCTGCTTTTCTATTTTTGAGAGGTTGCTCAATGGTGCCTTGTGTCAGCTGCTGCCTCTTCTATTTATAATAAATGGTCTAGGGTTAGGTTTTTAGAATCTTTGTCAAAAACTGCAATTGGAGCAAAATCAAGAAACTGATTGTCAACAGATACACGACCCGTGTATCACTACATGGCCTAGGGCCGTGTAACTTACCAGAGCTGAATGGGTATGTCTTGCATTGGCACAGAAGGTGACACGGGTTTCCAAGATTTACACAGGTCAAGTTACACGGCCCGTGTACTTTGTTTCTTCCTCGATTCTCTGGATTTCTTCTGGCAGAATGTTACACGGGTCTGTGGCTGTGCTTACACGACTCGTGTACTTTGTATCAATAACGCTTCTCAATCCTTCGACCTTTCCAAGTTTCCTTCCACACTTCTATGTTCTGGGACCTCACCAAAACCCTTAAAAATACAGCAAGAGTCAAATTAATGCAAATGGTGAAAATTTCTCCATTTAACACAATTATTTCAACAACTCTCTAAATATATGCCTAATAGATAATTATACTTTAATAAACTGAATTAGGCATAAAGATACCCTAGAAACACTAAATGTGATGGGAGTAAAATTAATAAATTATGCATTTATCAAATTCCCCCATACTTATTCCATGCTTGTCCTCAAGCGTGACTTAAATTCTGAATCAACTCCACTTAGAAGTCCACTTAACTTCATCCTATTACAACATTTTCTAAGAAAATATTAAAAGTTTAAAAGAAGAGGCAAGTAAGGTAATAACCATCATAATAAATTCTATCAACACCATACCAATATATCAACAATTTTCCAACACAAAACAAAAGGCTTGAAATCAATTAAGCTCACACAATTAAAGTTCCATAAAATTTTAAATCAATACATATCAAAACACAAGACTAATTTATCAAGGCACAATAATTATAGCTCTTTGTAAATCTTATGGGAGATAGAAATGGGCTTTTTTTTTTTTTATTTGAAATTGATACTTCTCTCTTGTCACAGTTATATATATATATATATATATATTAACCTTCAACCTTCAGAAAAGTACATTGCTCATATCCTAGCTAGCTTTTTGCCTGAGAATCAACATGGGGTTCATGAAGACCCCTGGTTAGTTTGCTTAACTAAAATAGCAGAGTAATTTTTAAGTTTAATCTTTTATTTCCCCCAATTTATGAATCTACATATTACAAAGTGCCCTGATAAATTAAACAAAGTTTTGAAATATACATGACATTAGTTTAAAGTACACATAATTAAATTTCACCATTAAATCAAGCCTAAATGATTTATGTAGAAAAAAAATTACTATATGGTATGGAGAAGAAGGAAAATCTATTATTAAAGTTACTATTACCTTGCCTAAAATTTCAAAAATTCAACCTAAATAGAAAAGTCATTTCAAGGACAAAGCACTTCTCTCCGAGAGTTAATATAGAATCATTAATCAAGCTTATAAGAACAAATTTTTATTTTTATTTTTATTTTTATTTTTTTATTTTATTATATATTTTATTATTATTATTATTATTATTTTTTTTAATTAATAAAAAAAAAGATTGCAGCAATAAATTTATCCTCCCCCACACATAAAACTTACATTGTCCCAATGTAAAGCCCAAATGCAAAAGAAAAGCAAAGAAAAAAAATGCTAGAAAATAAACTAAAATAAGGGAAAGAAAACAAATCTGATTGTGGCTAACAAGCCACCCATGGGTTGCCCCCTAAGAAGCGCTTTTGTTTATCGTCGTGAGCTCGACATGGCTAAGCTCCTTAATCCACTGAATGCTCTTAAAACCCCTCATAAAATGGCTTGAGTTCATGACAGTTGACCTTGAACACTTTGTTAGTTCCTAAACTTTGAATTTCAACTGCACCATAAGGAAACACATTTGTTAGTTCCTAAACTTTGAATTTCAACTACACCATAAGGAAACACATTAGTAACAACAAAGGTTCTAATCCAATGAGAACGCAACTTACTAGGCATCAGCTTCAATATGAAATTATACAATAAAACTTTTTGTCCAATCACAAACTGCTTCCTTAGTTTGTCATGGATTGCCTTTGTCTTTTCTTAATAGATCATAGAATTCTCAATAGCCTTAAGGTGAATTTCCTCTAATTCATGCAATTGTGATTTTCTTTCCACAGCAGCAGTATCCAAATTCAAGTTACAATGTCTAACAACCTTATATTCTAACTCATCCTCCATGCTTAACTCACACACATCCTACAAAAATGTATCAACAACATCAACAGAAAAGACATAATGATCATCAGTAGGATACTTCATAGCATCAAAGATATTAAATTTGACAGTCTCTCCATCAAACTCCATAGTTAAGGTACCCTCATCCACATCAATTATTGTCTTGGCAGTTTTTAGGATAGGTCTTCCAAACAAAATCAAAGCTAACTTTGATGAAAGAGCACTATCATCCATATCCAGAATGTAAAAATCAATAGGAAAATCAGTTCTCTAACCTGCACCAACCTATCCTCAACTACTCCCAATGGGTAAGCATTAGAACGATCAGCTAAATAAATAATGACACTGGTTTCTTTCAAAGGACCGAAATTTAAAGTTTAAAAAACTGAATTTGACATAACATTAATAGATGCTCCTAAATCTGCCATTGCACTTTCAAATCTAGAATCACCTATTTTGCAGGGAATAGAAAATGAAGTTGGATCCTTACACTTAGGGGGTAATTTTTGCTAAATTAATGCCAACACATTTTCCCCCATACTGATCTTTTCATTATTCCTCAACTTGCGCTTTGTAGTGCATAGTTTCTTAAGGAATTTAGCATACCTAGGAACTTTTTGATCTCATCTAGTAAAGGTATATTGATCTCTACCTTCCTGAAAGTCTCCAAAATTTCTTTCTCTTGTTCTTCTTTCTTATTTTTAGCCAACCTGCATAGGAAAGGAGGAAGAATCGAATTATTAACCTTATTCATTTTACGTTCAGTATTTATCTCAACTTCAGGAACTTCAGACTCTTTTGCTCCTTGCTTCTTCTTTTTTATTGGCTCATGTGTAGTCTGATTATCAACTTCTTTCCCACTCCGCAACAGTATCGCACTCGCATTTTCTCTAGGATTCGTGACTATTTGGGATAGAAGCTTTCCAGAACCTTGAGCTTCAAGCTTGCTCATAGATGAAGCTAACTGACCAATCTGTCTCTCTATGTTTTGAATGCTATTTCTGGTCTCCCGTTGAAACTGTTGTGTATTCCTAGCCAAAGCCTTAACAATTTCATCAAGTGACATACCTTGATTTGAGGGAGGCGGAGGTGGAGGTGGTTGATTCACTTGTCTCTGTTACTGGTATCGGTTTTGCACAGGTTGATTCCCATAACTCAGATTGGGATGATCTCGCCATCCTGGATTATAAGCATCCGAATAGGGATCATACCTGTGTTGTAGCTGTCCATAATTTCCTACTGCATTAACATTTTGCATTGATTCATCCTCTTGTAATGTGATGCGTCCCAACCGCAAGTGCACGGGTCGTACAAGTAGTATAGAAAAATATCGATCCCACGAGGAGTTGTGTTAATGATTGAATTTTCGATATAAAAGTTGACTAAATTGAAGTATTTATGAGATTAAAATGATGAATTAATGGGTAATGGAGTGTGAAATCTAATTGTGCAAAATTAATATTCTATTCAACAATGTATTAATTAAACTAAAATTGCATCAAATAGAAATAAGCAAGTTCAAATATGGCAATATTTAAATTGGCGAATGATTAAATTCGATTAGAAATTAACAATGGTAAAAAGGCGATTCCGGAGTTCGGGATTTCATATTCGAGCTATTTTGGGATTTTAAATTGGTTATCCAATCTTGTGAAACTAATGGGTTTTAAGGAGATTAATTCTTAAATCCTTTGAATTCCCTTTCGAGTGAGACAAAGAGTGCCTTAATCAAACTAATCCTACTTTCGTGGAGTTAGAATTAATTAAGACCCATTAAGTTCTTTAATTAATCTATGAATCCTCTTAATCCTTAGCCTATTTCTAGGTCTAAGTTAATTAAGTCCAATTTCCTGATTATCTATCACAAGGCCTTCTCCTTTCGGTGCTTCAACCATGGATTAAGAACATTACTCAATGGGATCCTACATTAAGCATGTCATTAAGCATACAAGAAATGAATAAAACTCATTAAGACCACAAAATATAGATTACCCAATCAAAATCCACAAAATATCCCAAATATTACAACCCTTACTCCAGAATCAAAAGTAAACTACTCACTATCCATAATGCTTACAAGATATGATGAGTTTAAATGGAAATAAAGCTTTAATCTAGGCTAAGAAGTAAGTAATTAAACACTAGAAGTGTAGAAAAGTGTAAAGAAAGAAAGAAATCTGCAAATCTTAGTTGAAAATGGTGTGGAAGGTGAAATGACTCCTCAAATTCTGCTTAGCCTCCTCCTTTCTTCCTTTGCTCCTTGCCTCTCCCTTCTAAAATGAGAAAATGGGACTATTTATATCATTTTTCTGACATGGAGCCCTAAAATAGTATGTTCTAGGAGGAATACATTAAGGGAATCTTCTGCCAGCTCATTAATGAGCTCTTTTTGGGATCAGATAAGTGGATCGCATAAGTTATGCATCCCTTATGCACATTTCTGATTCTGGGTTACTTATGCGGTTGCATGACTTGGTGCATAGGTTATGCACAATTTCGTGAATCTGCATAAGGGAGGTGAGAATGTGCATAAGTCGTGCGATCTCCTTATGCACATTTCGGTGGTTCTGAACAGTGTTCTTCCTCCTTATGCGAATCGCATAGCTTATGCGCAAGTTATGCACGCCGTCAATGCATATTTCAGCTTGAAAACTTGTTTTGGCATCTTTTCTGTAGAAGACACTCCTCAATGGCAAAATTCTCTTTAGTCCTTCAAAACACCATTTTTTCCTACAATACAAAGCAAAAATTACAAATTAATCCAAAGTTGACAATTATGGAAAACTAACTAAATAACTAATGAAATTAGCTAAAAATGACTAATAACCAAATAAAATGATTGTGAAATTAGACCTAAATGACTATGCAAAATATGTGCATCAAATACCCCCAAACTCAAGCTTTTGCTTGTCCTCAAGCAAACTTTAAAATGTGATGCAAAGTTTTTAGGGGTGCCTTATCCAAAGAGTTATGAAAATCACTCATTAAGGTAACTTAACACACCTTTAGCCATACCAACAATCCATATACCCATCCTTCAAAATGCAAAGAATTTAATGCTTATCCAAGCTTTCACCGCTTAGCCATCAAGTCAATTATCATTCAAATCCCCAAACCAACTAGTCAAAAGAGAGAGTCATGCTCAAAAGGAATTCTAGGACAATTGATAACCAAAGTATCTCAACATGGAATGATAGAATTGAATGAATAGATGAATAGTTTTCCAATCCCATAGGCAAATTCCCTACTCCTATCTCCACTAATGTAGCAAGTACTATCAAGAGATCAAAGGTCTTTTTAGGGATGTAGTGGGGCCATGGGGTTCAAAATGAGACTAAGAAGAAAGATAGGTAAAAGGATTCAAAGCATGAGAATATTTTCAATTTTGAAACATAAGGTACACTTTATTATATATATATATTTTTTATATGGGAGAGAAGAATACACAATGAGGACTGTCAAGTGCTAGCATAGTTTACAAAACACATAAAATGGAGGGACATTTTGATACTTTAACTTGTATTTTGTATTTTCTTTTGATGATTGTCCCTAAAATTGCCACCCCCAAACTCATTTCTTTTGATACTTTGGGTGGATTTCTTTCATTTTGAATGGCAATAGTGAAAAGCACATATACTAGCACTTTTACAAGGTGACAAGTATTTCTTCTCCCTTTTATTGTATTCTTTTATTTTCTTTTTTTTTTTTATTTTTTTTTTATTTTTTTTAATATATGTACCTAATGTTGTAAATAATTATTCTCATGAAAAGGGTTGGAGTGTTTGGTTCATTTGCTAGGTAACAATAAGGGTTTCAAGAAAAATTAGAGGTAAAAAGGTTCAAAGGGGTTTGCAAGGGTCAATTTTAATTAGGAAAAGGGCCAAAGGTTTAAAATGAGAAGGTTTAAATCAATGAATGCCTAATCATCTCTCTTTTCAAGTACAAGCTGGTATTTCGCCTTGAAAGGTTTAGAAAATTTGTTCTAGGATTGGTGAGACATCATTTGACTACCTTATATCCAATAATTCCCTCTAAACACTTCCATCTCCAAATGACTAATTAGGTGGCTTTTTGGCTAAGAAGATATAGGCAAGAGATAGACACTTCAAAACTTTGCACCTCTTAGGAAACTTTCAATCCACAAACCCAACTAAAGGTAAGTCAAATCACTCTCATAGGCAACTTTTCAATACTCAAGGGATTTGGCAAAAGATTTTAATGCATGATGCATGATTCCTAAAATGAGTAATGCATGAACTAAATGGAGGAAGTCTATTTGTATGCAATTTGTATAATTTCTAAGTGATGTATAATGTGTGTGTAGATGTGTTATGTATATATATGTATGGATGTATATGTAAAATATTTACAATATATGTAAATGAAATGGGATGAGATGTTCCTATACTCAAAATGTAAAAAAATGAAGCAAAAATCAAAATGAATGTGCACCCCCAAACTCAAAATTGGACATTGTCCTCAATGTCTCAAGTAGTGCATTATCAAAATTCAAAGTAAAGAGAAATTACCAGGAATTGTGAAATTTAAGAGCAAAAGGAAAGAGTTACCTGGTATAGAGCATTCAAGGTAAAGGGATGCATAAGAAGCTGCACAGGTTATGCGGAGTTAAGTGCTGTCCAGAACATGTGCATAGGTAAGGTGCATAAGCCATGCAGTGCTGCATAAGAGGCAATAGATGTGGCATAGGCTATGCAGGACAGTTGCATAAGGGAAATACAACCATGCGATTCTGCGAAGTAGCGAAAAGGGTTGCAGGCTATGCAAAGGTTATGCATGAGGAAATTCATAGCTGTGCAGGGTATACAAAAACTGCTGCATGGGAATTGGCAAGGGGAAATGTACAACCAGCAGTAAAAGTATGGGAATATAGACAGAGTATGGGCAAATATGTACAAAAAGGCAATAAGTGCAATAAAAATCAAAGAAGACGAATGTAATAGCTATTCAATAAAACTTCAAAGGAAACAGAATTTAAAAGAAACTAATTCAGAGCAAATCAACAAAATCCAAAACAAAGTATAAATGTTTGAACATATTTACAAAGAAAAGGTCCTACAAGATTGAACAAAAGTAAACTAAACACTAATCTATGTCTATTGTTTTTCCTTTGTCCAAGGATGTTGCTAAGGTGCTTGTGGCTGCGGACGGCTGTAGAAATGATGGTGCAGGAGGAGGTGATGGAGGGTGGGGTGTCATGCCCAGGAAAATCACGATTTGCTTCACCATTTCCTTGATTCTTTCTGTTTGTCCTCGGTTTCCATGACAAGGTCAAGCAGCTTGCTCATGACGATCCTTTAGTGTATCAAGACCATCACAAGCTTCCTATCCACAAAGTAGATATCATCACTAAGCTTTGTCGAGGTAGGTGAATAAGGCTTTAGTGTTGAATGGAGGAGGTGTGGATGAGGTAGGTTCACCAGTAGGAGGAATGGGCCGAGCAGGTAGCTGGAGTGTCTGAGTAGGCCGAGGGGTGGGGTAGGGGTAGTAGGGTCGTGGGGCTGGTGTGAAAGGGTGGGTTTCTGGTTGTGCAATAGGCTCGGGCTGCGCAGGTGGCAGTGTCATCAAAATATGATAAATGGAACCTGTTTTGGTTAAGTGTGCAGATCAAAATAGGAAGTGTCCTCAAGTCTCGGGATTGAGTGCTCTGCAGATTAAAGCCAAAATGTTTGGCTATGACGATGATGAGTCCACCCAAAACAATATCACCAATGGATTTGGTGGCAATATGCAGCACATGTTCGCAAAAGAAGTAACCTGGAGA
Organism: Hevea brasiliensis; assembly: GCF_030052815.1. Taxonomy (NCBI): domain Eukaryota; kingdom Viridiplantae; phylum Streptophyta; class Magnoliopsida; order Malpighiales; family Euphorbiaceae; genus Hevea; species Hevea brasiliensis. The sequence continues at coordinate 44,990,184 of NC_079501.1, forward strand.
CACCTTAACTTTGTGAAATGCACACCATAACATAAAAAGTTCAGATTTGCCCACAGCACCAGAACTAGTCCCTCTGCCCAATATGGTGCTAGCCATCAACCTATGAATAAACCTAAGTGCAGGGTCAAGGATTTGGGATGTTTTGGACCTACCAGCAGAGAAGGTTTGGGGTTGATTTGTTATGATTCTCCAAAATTGGGCAGGATTCCAGATGCCTTTATTGGCTACCTCTACTCCAGTATGTGGTACTCTAAAGAACCCATCAATTGCAAAACCAAAAATGCTATGAAATTGATCCAATGACAGCTCTCTATGTTGCCCCAAGCATCTAAATGTCATAATTGGCTTATGGTCTACATCATGCAAGTTGAGGGTAGCAGAGAATGAAGAAATAAACTCCAAAACTAGAATTGGATAAACTACCTCTTGCTTATGCACAAATTCATCCAACCCATACCACAAGAAATGCAACTACATTATCAAATAAACCCAGAGATTGTAGAGCATCAGCAGATATATACCTAGTAGGTTGTACTTTCCTATCCTTGAGTCTTTTGAAAGCGGCTTTTTGAATTGTATCAGGGAGAGGCCAAGGCAGTTTGGATACAAATGGGGTTGCTGAAACTGTCCTTCTACTGGAAGAAGGTGTAGAGGCTGGAGCCTTTGGTTTTTTAGGAGGTGGTTCCGAAAATGGGGTGGGTGGGTCTTTGCGTTTGGACAGAGGAGGAGCAGAGGGCATGGGTCGCACGGATTTGGACCTAATTTTGCGTTTGTATGTGGTTGATGGAGGTGGTGGTGGTGTCGTTTGTGGTGGAGGATTGGAAGGGGGATGTATCGAAGACAATGGAGTGACTTCAAGAGGAGAGGCGGGGCGGGAATGGGGAGGGGAATCCATGGTCGATTGGAGAAGAGATGGAAATGTAGGGGGATTTAGGGTTTTTGTGATTAGAGCGCTGGAGAAGATGGGAGAGAGACGGCGAGAATGCCGGAAAGAAATGGAGGATGAAGGGCGGTCGTGGGGTTCAAGAGTCGGGAAGTGGAGGTGGTGGGAATGGCTTTTGCTGAAAATGAATTTGAATCGGGTTGTAGGAGATTGCATAAGGAGAAAATGATTTATGCATAACTTGCGTGTTTCAAAAAGGATTTATATTTGAGAAAGTGCTTATGCACAAGTGCATAGGTTATGCACTGTCCTTATGCATGTTTCGGTGACCCTGAAATGGTGAGGAGCGAAGTCATGCGGGAGTGCATAAGTTATGCACTCCCCTTATGCATCTCTCGGCAATAATTGTTTTTCAGAAACTTGGGTCATGCAGATGTGCATAAGCTATGCACTCTGCTTATGCACTCTGCGGCAATTTTTGGGATTCAGAAATTTTGGTTATGCAGAAGTGCATAGGCTATGCACATTCCTTATGCAGGTCTCGGTAACTTTTGGGGTTTTCTGTTTACGGTTATGCAGAGTGCATAGGCTATGCACTCGCTTATGCACTCTTCGGCTGAATTGATTTTTTGGAGATCTTGGTTATGCAGAGGTGCATAGGCTATGCACCTTCCTTATGCACCCCTCGGCAAGGATGATTTTTCTGGGTTTTTGGTCATGCAGAAGTGCATAGGTTATGCACTCTGCTTATGCAACCTTCGGCTGAATTGGAGCTGTGGGATTTTGGTTATGCAGAAGTGCATAGCTTATGCACCTTCCTTATGCAAACTTCGGCAGAGAGAGAAAATGAAGGATTTGAAGTTATGCAATTGTGCATAGGTCATGCACTCACCTTATGCAAGTTTTGACAGATATGAATTTTGACAAAATGAGGTTATGCAGGGTTGCATAAGCTATGCACTCTCCTTATGCACTTGCAATAAAGGTGAAAAATGGCAAGAATTTTGGTCATGCAGGATTGCATAAGCTATGCAGTTGCTTATGCACAAGTTTAACAAGATCAAGAATGCAATAGAACATGGATTGCAAGTGTGAAAGATACCCTGGAATGATGAAATATAATTCTATGAAGCACAAACCATGAGAAATTTTCACCAAAAACACATCAATATATTCAAAATTCATCAAAAGTGCATCACATAAGCATGTAAAAATGGATCCTACATAAAAGACCTTTGAGAGCTATGCCATTTTGACTCAAATTCTGCAAATCAACATTTAGCACATAAAACTCCATAAAAATCTGTATAAAGTTGCATCAAACCACAAATGAGAAATGAAATCTCCAAGATTTGCCAAGAAAATTCAACATTTCTACTTTGAATCCTACAACCCAAAGAAGCTCAAAACTGCAAAAATGACTCACTTACCACCATAATATCATTATAAGCACAAATATTAGAAAATTACCCACCCAACCTCACCAAAAACACATGTAATCTGCTGCAGATTTTATTGTTCTGCTCTGCATAAACCAGATAGCAATTTCATAGATTCACCAACCTTTCTCCATTGATATACATCCAACCTCATCAAAAATACAAGTCATTGGCTGCAGACACCCCTTTTGCTGCAGATTTTATTTTTCCTCTGCATGAACTAGATTGCGGCTCCTTGCAGATTATGCGAAAAGCTTATCAGTTCTTTTGAAGGACTAAATTTGTCAAGTTAAGAATTACTTCCCCAATAGTTCACCAGCCCTTCTTCATTGAATTACATCTACAAGAGACAAAATTTAACAATGTCAAAAATTGAATTTGGGGAGATTTAAGATAAAAACAAAATTAATGAAAATGAAAGTAAATCAACAAAAGCAAAATAAAAGGACTTGGGATGCCTCCCAAGAGGGCTAATTTATAGTCCTTAGCTGGACTTTTCATGAATTTCACTGAAAAGAGGTGAGGGATTGGAGAGCTTGTAACAGCTTGCTCCTAGTATTGGGTCTCCAGTTATGTAATGCTTCAATCTATGCCCATTGACCTTAAAATTCCCAGATTTTTCACTCCAAATTTCTATTGCTCCATAAGGGAAAACCTTAGAAACTCTATATGGACCAGTCCACCTTGACTTGAGTTTTCCAGGGAACAATTTCAATCTTGAGTTGAACAACAAAACTGAATCACCTTCTTTGAATTCCTTTTCCTCGGATGCTTATCATGCCAAACTTTAGTTCTTTCTTTGTAAATACTGGGCACTTTCATAAGCATCCATCCTCAATTCCTCAAGCTCATTAAGTTGTAACAACCTTTTCTCACCAAATTGCTTAAGATCAAAATTCAAGGTCCGAATGGCCCAATATGCTCTATGTTCTAGCTCCACGTGTAAATGACAAGACTTACCATACACCAACCTAAAGGGAGTAGTTCCTATAGGGTTTTGTAGGCGATCCTATATGCCCATAAAGCATCATCTAGTTTGATAGACCAATCTTTCCTAGAATTGTTCACGCTTTTCCAAAATATGCTTGAGCTCTCTGTTAGAAATTTCAACTTGTCACGAAGTTTGAGGATGGTATGGGGTAGCTATCTTGTGCACTACACCATACTTCCTCATTAAGCTCTCAAATTGCTTATTACAAAAATGGGAACCCCATCACTAATTATAGCCCTAGGAGCTCCAAATGCTCAAGACAAATTTTTCAAAAATTTTACTACCACTCTAGCATCATTAGTTGGAGTTGCAATAGCTTCCACCCACTTGACACATAGTCAACCCCAACTAAGATGTATCTATTACCATATGAAGGAGGGAATGGCCCCATAAAATCTATTCCCCAAACATCAAATAATTCCACTTCAAGAATATTATTTAGGGGCATTTGATCTCTTTTTGACAAATTTCCACTCCTTTGACATTTATCACAATCCAACACAAATTTCCTCACATCCTTAAAAGATTTGGCCAAAAGAAACTAGCTTGCAAAATTTTACTAGCTGTCTTAGAGATGCCAAAATGTCCTCCATAATCAGAAGCATGGCAATGATGCAAAATACTCTGGATTTCCTCTTCAGGAATACATCTTCTAATTAGACCATCACAACATCTCCTAAAGAGTAAAGGATCATCCCATCTATAAAACTTCACTTCATGCAAGAACTTTTCTTTTGTTGCCATGTCATACCTAGAGGTAAAACTCCACAAGATAGATAATTCACAAAGTGCATACCAAGGTAGTTTAGCAACAAGAGAGAAAAAGTTGTTCATCCAAGAAAAACTCATCAATAGGATTTCATCCAATTCTTCACCATCCAATTTCAACCTACTAAGATTATCAGCAACTACATTTTCAGCTCCCTTCTTATCTCTAATCTCCAAATCAAACTCTTGTAGCATCAGAATCCACCTAATGAGCCTTGGTTTGGCCTCCTTTTTACGGAGCAAATACCGATGGTCGCATGATCCAAAATATAACCACCTTTGAGTCAATAATGTAAGGTCGAACTTTTCCAATGCAAAGACAATTGCCAAAAATTCCTTTTCAGTTGTTGCATAATTTGTTTGAGCCTCATCCATAGTTCTACTAGCATAATAAATAGCATAAGCCTTTTTGTCATTTCTTTGACCAAGAACCCCAATTGCATAGTTGCTAGCATCACACATAATTTCAAAAGGTAGGCTCCAATCAGGTGGTTGCATGATTGGTGCAGTGATGAGAGCTTGCTTCAACCTGCAAAAGGCATCCAAACACTCTTGGTCAAATTCAAATGGTGTGTCATTACTTAACAAATTAGACAAAGGTTTAGCTATTTTAGAAAAATCCTTAATAAAGCGTCTGTAGAACCCGGCATGTCCTAGGAAACTTCGAATTCCCTTGACATTGGTAGGAGGAGCCATCTTCTCTATCACTTCAACTTTGGCTTTATCAACCTCTATTCCTCTGTTAGACACCAAATGTCCAAGCACTATCCCTTCCTGAACCATGAAATGACACTTTTCCCAGTTTAACACAAGGTCAGTATCTGCACATCGCTGCAAAATTTTAGAAAGGTTAGCCAAGCATATATCAAAAGAAGATCCATAAATAGAAAAATCGTCCATAAAAACCTCCATTATGTCTTCAATGAAATCTGAGAAGATTGCCATCATGCACCTCGAAAAGTGGTGGTGCATTACACAACCCAAATGGCATCCTTCTATAAGCAAAGGTTCCATATGGGCAAGTAAAAGTGGTTTTCTCTTGATCATTTGGATGGATAGGGATTTGAAAAAAACCTGAATATCCATCTAAATAGCAAAAGTAAGAATGCCTAGCTAGTCTTTCCAACATTTGATCAATGAAGGGAAGTGGAAAATGATCTTTTCTAGTGGCAACATTTAATTTTACGTAATCTATGCACATTCGCCAACTAGTCACCGTTCTAGTGGGAATTAATTCATTATTTTCATTTTTGACCACTGTCATTCCACCCTTCTTTGGGACAACATGTACTGGGCTTACCCAAGTACTGTCTGAGATGGGATATATGATCCCTGCATCAAGCAACTTCAAAATTTCCTTTTTAACAACTTCTTTCATATTTGGGTTCAACCTCCTTTGATGTTCAATAGATGGTTTACAATTTTCTTCCAAACCGATTCTATGCATGCAAAAATGTGGGCTTATTCCTTTAATGTCATCTATGGTGTATCCCAAAACTTTCCTAAATTTTCTCAACACTCTTAACAACTTATCACCTCTAAAGTACTCAAGTTTGCATTTACAATTCTTTGGATAAGTGTTATTAGTGCCAAGAAATTCATACAGTGAGAAGGAAGTTGCTTAAGTTCTACCTTAGGTGCATCTTCTTCCTTGAATGATGATTGCTTAAATTCAGCTTTTTCCTTTTGTGTGAGTTGAAAAACTGGAGCAGAAATGAATGGTGGACTTCCCTCTAAGTGTTGAGTATATGCAGCTACATGAGGGTTGTCATAGTCTATGCCTCCTCCATGAACCAAACAATTTTCAAGTGGATCTTCTGGATATTTCTTTCTGAAGTGTTCTTCAACCAGCTCATCAATAATATCAACTCTCAAGCAAGTATCAGCTTCAGAATGATGCTTTTTCATAGTGTTATTGATATTGAAAATTAACTGCTCTTCACCAACTCTAAGAGTAAGCTTTTCTCCTTTCACATCAATCAATGCTCCTGCTGTAGCTAGAAAGGGTCTCCCCAAGATAATTGGAATATTAGAATCTTCCTCCATGTCCAAGATGACAAAGTCAACGGGTATATAGAACTTTCCAACCTTCAGGGGCACATTCTCCAAAATCCCTTCAGGATACTTGATTGTTCTGTCAGCTAACTGAAGAGAAATGTGGGTTGGCTTTAGATCTCCCATGTTGAGCTTTTCATAGATAGAAAGGGGCATAAGGCTAACGCTGGCCCCTAAATCACATAGAGCTTTTGTAGAACAAGACTCTCCAATGTGGCATGGAATTGAAAAACTCCCTGGATCCTTAAGCTTTGGAGGAAGTTTCCTCTGGAGGATAGCACTACATTCTTCTGTCAAAGCTACAGTTTCATCATCTTCAAGTTTTCTCTTATTTGAGAGAATTTCTTTCAAGAATTTTGCATAAGAGGGCATTTGTGAAAGAGCATCAACAAAAGGCACATTTATGTAAAGTTTCTTCAAAACCTCTAAGAACTTCCCAAATTGCCTATCAAGCTTGGCTTTGTGAAATCTTTGAGGAAAGGGAAGTTGTGGCTTGTAGGGCTCAGGAGGTATATACTTCTCTTCTTTTTCTTCAAATTTCTCCTTACATTTTTCTGCACTCTCTTGTTTTCCACTCTCATCAGTTCCTTTCTCATTTTCTCTCTTCTCACTGTTTTCACTCTTCTCATCATTTATAACTTTACCACTTCTTAAAGTAATAGCTTGACAATGCTCTCTTGGATTTTCTGGTTGACTTGGAAGCTTTCCAAAAGATTTGGCACTTGAGGAAGATGCTTGTTGTGCAATCTGGTTTTCCAGCATTCTGTTGTGTGTTTGCATTTGTTCCAGCCTTGCTTTCACCTCTCTCATCTCCTCATCATGCTTATTTTGGTTGGCAAGAATCTGTTGCAATAAAGCTTGATGGTGGAATTTCGTTCTTCTTTGTTTTGGTGGAGGGTTCATATTTTTCTGTGAAAATTAGGCAATGGTTGCCTATTTTCTTGATATGGAACTTGACTTTCTTGTTGTGGTTGAAAATTCTGATTTTGAACTTGATTTTGCTGATTGCCCCATGAAAAGTTGGGATGATTCCTCCAATTTGGATTGTAAGTTTGAGAATAAGGATTCCCCATTTGCTTGTTTCCATAATTACCAACATATGCCGCTTGTTCTCCATAATCTACTCCACAGCTGGTAGTTTCCTCTGCATAAGCCACTTGTTGTGAACTTCCAGCTGATGATGTTGAACTAACCAACATACTCAAATCTTCCATCTTCTTAGCAAGGACATTTGTAAGTGCATCAAACTTTGCATTAATCATGTTGAATGGATCAAGATCATACATCCCAGCAGCTTGCCTTTTCTGAGTTGGGTGGTCCTCTTGGACTACTCCAAAGATGAGTATTCTTTGCAATTTTCTCTAATAACTCATAAGCTTCATCTTCATGCTTTATAATAAATTCTCCTCCTGTTTGAGCATCAATAATTCCTCTGATTGCAGGAGTGACATTTGTGTAGAAATTCTGATTTATCATCCATTTTGGAATGGCATGATGTGGGCACAATCTTTCCAATTCCTTCCATCTCATCCATGATTCATAGAGAGTTTCATCTTCTCTTGGTCTGAAAGATGTCATTTGATTCCTCAGCTCTTGAGTTTTTCCAGGTGGAAAATATTGTGCAAGAAATGCATCAGTTAGTTGCTCCCAATTTGTAATGGAGTTGTGAGGTAAAGAATCAAGCCAATCCAATGCTCTATCTTTCAAAGAGAATGGAAATAGCTTCAATCTTGCTGCATCATCAGACACTCCAGGTTGTTTTTGCATGTCGCAAATCATAGCAAATTTCTTCAAGTGTGTGTGTGGATTTTCAGAAGGATGTCCTCCAAATTGAGAGTTTTGGATCATTTGAAGAACTCCAAAATCCATCTTGTAGCTGTTTGCATCAATCCTTGGTCTTGCTATGCTCTCTCTCAAGTCATCAAAACGAGGAAAAGCATGATCCATCATACTTCCCCTAGGCACGTTTGCATTAACAACTTCTTCTCCTTGGGCTTCATTTTCATTGTTTTGACCATTTCCAGCATTACCAACACCAATTCTAATTCTTTCATCAGCCATATTTGCTTCAATTTCGGTTTCTCTCGAAGCTTCCTTCCTTCTTCTGGTTTCTTTCTTGTTGGCCTTGCAAAATTTCTCAATTTCATGATTGAAAAGTAAGGTTGTGTCACTTGAGCTTCTAGCTCTTCTCATAAAAGATTAAAGTACCTGAAAAAGAACAAACAAACACAAAATGAAAAGATAACAAAGATAAAACTAAAAACAACTAAAATAATCAAGAATTCAATCTTAAACAAACAACTCCCCGGCAACGGCGCCAAAAACTTGATGCGTCCCAACCGCAAGTGCACGGGTCGTACAAGTAGTATAGAAAAATATCGATCCCACGAGGAGTTGTGTTAATGATTGAATTTTCGATATAAAAGTTGACTAAATTGAAGTATTTATGAGATTAAAATGATGAATTAATGGGTAATGGAGTGTGAAATCTAATTGTGCAAAATTAATATTCTATTCAACAATGTATTAATTAAACTAAAATTGCATCAAATAGAAATAAGCAAGTTCAAATATGGCAATATTTAAATTGGCGAATGATTAAATTCGATTAGAAATTAACAATGGTAAAAAGGCGATTCCGGAGTTCGGGATTTCATATTCGAGCTATTTTGGGATTTTAAATTGGTTATCCAATCTTGTGAAACTAATGGGTTTTAAGGAGATTAATTCTTAAATCCTTTGAATTCCCTTTCGAGTGAGACAAAGAGTGCCTTAATCAAACTAATCCTACTTTCGTGGAGTTAGAATTAATTAAGACCCATTAAGTTCTTTAATTAATCTATGAATCCTCTTAATCCTTAGCCTATTTCTAGGTCTAAGTTAATTAAGTCCAATTTCACGATTATCTATCACAAGGCCTTCTCCTTTCTGCTTCAACCATGGATTAAGAACATTACTCAATGGGATCCTACATTAAGCATGTCATTAAGCATACAAGAAATGAATAAAACTCATTAAGACCACAAAATATAGATTACCCAATCAAAATCCACAAAATATCCCAAATATTACAACCCTTACTCCGAATCAAAAGTAAACTACTCACTATCCATAATGCATACAAGATATGATGAGATTAAATGGAAATAAAGCTTTAATCTAGGCTAAGAAGTAAGTAATTAAACACTAGAAGTGTAGAAAAGTGTAAAGAAAGAAAGAAATCTGCAAATCTTAGTTGAAAATGGTGTGGAAGGTGAAATGACTCCTCAAATTCGCTTAGCCTCCTCCTTTCTTCCTTTGCTCCTTGCCTCTCCCTTCTAAAATGAGAAAATGGGACTATTTATATCATTTTTCTGACATGGAGCCCTAAAATAGTATGTTCTAGGAGGAATACATTAAGGGAATCTTCTGCCAGCTCATTAATGAGCTCTTTTTGGGATCAGATATAAGTGGATCGCATAAGTTATGCATCCCTTATGCACATTCAGCTGATTCTGGTTACTTATGCGAGTTGCATGACTTGGTGCATAGGTTATGCACAATTTCGTGAATCTGCATAAGGGAGGTGAGAATGTGCATAAGTGCGATCTCCTTATGCACATTTCGTGGTTCTGAATGTTGTTCTTCCTCCTTATGCAGAATCGCATAGCTTATGCGCAAGTTATGCACTGCCAATCAATGCATATTTCAGCTTGAAAACTTGTTTTTGGCATCTTTTTGCTGTAGAAGACACTCCTCAATGGCAAAATTCTCTTTAGTCCTTCAAAAACACCATTTTTTCCTACAATACAAAGCAAAAATTACAAATTAATCCAAAGTTGACAATTATGGAAAACTAACTAAATAACTAATGAAATTAGCTAAAAATGACTAATAACCAAATAAAATGATTGTGAAATTAGACCTAAATGACTATGCAAAATATGTGCATCATAATGCAGGACACATCTCAGTAGCATGACCTGAACCTAAACAAATCCCACATACCTTAACAGTTTGCATTTTTCCTATAGCTAATTGCCTCACCAAAGAAGTTAAATCAGAAATATGTTTATCAAGGTTAGATGTACTTACCTCATTAACCTTCTTAGGTGTGTGATCCATTCTCATTCCAAACTGCTGAGAGTTTGCTGCCATGTTAGCAATCAGTCTCCTTGCTTCATCTGGTGTCTTGTCAACCAAAGCTCCTCCACTAGCAGCATCTATCATACTACGGTCCATTGGTAGAAGTCCTTCATAGAAATACTGAATCAAAAGCTGCTCACTTATTTTATGATGGGGACAACTTGCACACAGTTTCTTAAATTGTTCCCAATACTCATACAAGCTCTCTCTATTGTACTGCCAAATTCCACAAATTTCTTTTCTTATGTTGGCAGCATGGGAAGCAGGAAAATACTTGTCCAGAAATATCTACTTCATCCATTCCATGAGTTGATAGATCCGAAAGAAAGGTAATATAACCAATCCTTGGCTGTGCCCTCTAGTGAGAAAGGGAAAGCTCGAAACTTGATTTGATCCTCTTAAACTCCTTGAGGTTTCATGCTGGAACACACAACATGAAATTCTTTTAAATCCTTATGTGGATCCTCACCTGTAAGACCATGAAACTTAGGCAACAAATGGATTAATCTAGATTTTAACTCAAAAGCAACATTTAAAGTAGGATATTGAATACACAAAGGCTGTTGGTTTAGATCAGGAGCAGCCAACTTTTTCAAAGTTCTAGCAGCCATGGTTTCATTTTTAGAATTTGAATCTGAATCCAAACTTAATTCCCATGGAGATTGGACTCCTTCAGATGTACTCGAAATCTGCCTAGTTTTCTTAGCCAATTTTCTAAACTATTTAGATATTTTTTCTACTTCTGGATCAAAGATCAATTCATTAAATTGAGAAGTTCTTGTCATATACAAAAAGAATTCAAAGTAAAAATAAAAGAATACCTCAAAACCCTAGAAAACAATCGAATTTGGCCTCAAAAGGGTTAATTGGTCTTGATCAGAACATCGTTTCCTTCAAAATAGGTATGGCCCACCCTCCAAATTCAACCAAAAATCTATCGATGAATAGTAACACCGTTATTTGTTCCAAAAACTTGAGAATAGCAACACTTCACAAAAAAAAGATTAAATAAATAATCGAATACCCTATAAAAAAAATAAAAAATCCAATAAATTTCAGTCCCTGACAACGGCGCCAAAATGCTTGATGGGTGTCGAATCCATAAGAAATTAAATTAACTGAAATCACCAATTATGAAATATTTTCTATAGTAAGTGGTAAATCTAGGTCGAACCCTAGAGACTGAATTATTAAATTTTGTGCACCTGTGTAATGGAAAAAGAAACAAAGGTTGGGGGGGGGGGGGGAGGGGGGGGGGTTAATTCGCAATCCAGAGAAGAAATCAAAAATCCAAAATTAAGATCTAAAATTAAAGAAGAAACTCTTGAATTAAACAAACTCTAGTCTAAGGTAATTCGCATTCTAATGTATTAATTTGATTATAGACAAACGTAATACAATTATCTCTTATTGAATACTTAACGTAGATTTACAAAATAGCGAGCTAAACCCCTGACTTCCCTATACTTATCAATTCGAGCCCAGCATTCTTATTGACTCTAATTATTAACTGAATTGGTATTAAGCCATCGTCATAAAGTTAATAACTATTTTAAGAATAGGAAGTTGTTAAGCTGAACAACAATTTATAAAGCATAAATTATTTATTTCACTCTATTATTTTCTTAGGTTATTATCGAAAACTGGGATCATAATCAATAAAACCTAATTGCTACTCATGTTCAATCTTACACAACAATTACGGCTTATGAATATGAACTAGCAATTGATCAAATCAAACAATTAACGAATAGGCCTTTTTAGCAAATCATTCAATAGATAAAAAACAATTAAATCAGAAAACAATAGATATTTAAAAAGACATAAATTCAATTAAGAACCTGGTCTCACAAATCAAGCAAAAGAACTTGAATCCCTTGAACTGAATTAGAAACTTAGCTGCTCATGCTCATGGCTTATAGAAAATTAAAGAAGAAAATTGAAGAAATCTATAATGTGAATGGAGAACAAAAGTCTGCTTCTCTCTTTTCGAGAGGCTACTCAATGGTGCCTTGTGTCAGCTGCTGCCTATTCTATTTATAATAAATGGTCTGGGGTTAGGTTTTTAGAGTCTCTGTCAAAAACTACAACTAGAGCAAAATCAGGAAACTGATTGTTAACAGATACATGGCTTGTGTATCACTACATGGCCCAGGGCCGTGTAACTTAGTAGAGCTGAATGGGTATGTCTTGCATTGGCACAGAAGGTTACACGGGTCTCCAGGATTTACATGGGTCAAGTTACACGGCCCGTGTACTTTGTTTCTTCCTCGGTTCTTTAGATTTCTTCTGGCAGAATGTTACACGGGTCTGTGGTTGTGCTTACACAACCCGTGTACTTTGTATCAATAACGCTTCTCAATCCTTCAACCTTTCCAAGCACACTTCTATGTTCTGGGACTTCACCAAAACCCTGAAAAATACAGCAAGAGTCAAATTAATGCAAATGCTGAAAATTTCTCCATTTAACACAATTATTTCAACAACTCTCTAAACATATGCCTAATAGATAATTATACTTTAATCATCTGAATTAGGCATAAAGTTACCCTAGAAACATTAAATGTGATGGGAGTAAAATTAATAAATTATACACTTATTAAAGGACCAACTTAAATTTTTGGAAGCCTTAATGATTGATGTGTTTGATGAGTTTTGAATGAGTTAAAATTGTTTATGGGTGGCTTTGAATATGAATATGAGACTTATAACATCATTAAGTATGTTGAATTGATGTAAGTGCATGAATCGATATTTAAGAATTAGGGTTTAAGGCATGAAGTTAGGGTTTTGCTTATGTATTAATGAATGGAAGTCCTAATGGTTAATTAGTGACCATTTAGCTATGCTTGATGAGGAACTGAAGTGAATTATAGCTTTGAATTTGAGGTTGAGTATGCCACCTCATAGGACCTACAGGGCTGGATATGAGTTTAGCAAGTTTGGATAGCTGTAACTTGAGTTCTATAGGTTCAATTGGTGCAAAGACAATTAGACATGAAACTCGACACAGAATGGCACAACTTTGATGAAGAAACCTTGCCGAGAAAACAAACTTAGAATACCCTAAAAATTGATCAAATCTGTGTAACCAACTTGTTGGTACTAGAAATTGAGCAAATGAACAGTGTTTGTTTATTTGGCCATAACACAGTGTAGAAATATCCAAATGACCTGAAATTTATATGAATGGAAAGATTAGACAATTTAGAACAACTTTCTTGAAGAATACAAACTCAAATTCTGAACCTAACCAATTCAAATTGCTAGTCCAAGTTAGGATACCAAATATTGCAGAACCAAATTTGCCTAGAAAATCTTGGTAATGACCAATCCGGCCAGTTATGGTAAATTGACTATAACTTGAGCTAAAAAAAACTCCAAATTGAGTGATTCAAAAAGGAAATTAAAGAAGACACATAAAGGAACAACTTTGATGAAGAGAATTTTGTCAAATTTCTACTGTAACAATGACCAATGGTATGAAATCTGAAAATTTTGAATAACATAAAATAAGCTTCGAAATGGTATTGAAAATCAAAACCAACAAAAATAAAATGCAAAATGTGGTATCTTGGTGAACTTAGGCTTAACAAATTTATTATGAATTACAAAGTCAACTTTTGTGTAGGAATGGCCAAGTGAATAGTAACAACCAAAATTAATAGAGTGAAAGGTACCCCACTTAAATGATTTAATGAATGTTTAAATTATGTAAATGTGTAGATGGGGGTTGTATTCTCATCACAAGTAAAACTTAGGAGATACTGTTAATTTAATTTGAAATGTGATTTATAAATGACTATAAATGAAATATTAAAGGTATAAAGGATGTGCAAATAATATTTGAGACTTAGGTTTCTTTTATGAATACAAATGAAAATACTTGAATCTAGGTACATATAAATGAAAATGCTTAAACCTAGGCACTTGTAAATTGGTGTAATAAATTGGCTAAATGATAAATAGATAGTGAGGTTGATATCCATGAAATGTTCATGGATTACTTGATAATTTATATATAAATAGTCTAATGAATAAATGAATTATGTTAATGTATGAATGAGACATTAGTTCTCATTATTGTAGAAAGGAAAAGTATTTTGAGTACAATGGTATATGAAAACCATTGTTGTGAAATGTGATCAACACAAATGATATAATGAATAAATATATGAATTATGATGAAGGTAAAATTTATGTAGAAATATATTTTAAAAATTTATACTTCTGTTAGGAATAGAATTGAAATGTTATAAATTATAATTGGATTTTGTCATGAAATAATGAAGTCATAAAAAAACAATATATTAACATTTAATGGTACTATGTGCCCTTTATGCCTGTACTCATGGCTTTATGCCCGTACTCATGGCTTTATGCCCGCACTCATGGCTTTTATGCCCGATTATATGTTATCATGGCTTTTTAGCCACACTGATTGCATACGTGGTTGACGTTCTGCATCCCATGGTATGACGATCCGAGGCACCGCGGTGTCCAATGCCAATGACCCGTTATCCAGTTTAGTCAGCATATCATAGGTTGCTTGGGCAGTGAAATTTATTGAAATGAGTTAAGAATATTAGCAATTAAATAAATGAGTATAAATTAGATTAGTTATTTGGTAGAAAGAATTGAAATGAATTGGAATGATATTAAAATTTAATTATTATAAAATAATCTACGATAGCGTAGAAAGTATTGAATGAAATGATAAAAAGATTTGTAAAAGAGATATAAGTGTATTACTACTGTGAATTTAGGAATAAATTGCTTCTTAAGAGGAATAAATTAGAACAAAGGATAGTTGATACTAGAAGTATTATATTAAATTAGATTAAATTCCAGAATATCCAAAGTATAATCCATTTCTTTCTTTATTTGTATATTATTTTCTTTGTTATATTATTGCATCACTAAGCAGCAATGCTTAGCACGATGGATTTGTTTCCTTGCGCAGGTACTGAAGATAAAGCCCAGTGGATATTGACTGTGATTTTTGGAGTCTGGATCTTCGAAAGTGTCAGAAGTGCTCAAGGATGTCACTTCCTCAGCAATGCATGTAGATAGGGCTCACATTAGTCATATTATGTAATTTGTGAATTATAATTATTTATTATGTTGTAATCAAAATTAGGAAATTGTATGAAATATGCACCTGATGTAAATTATGAATTTATGCAATTAGTTTGCAAATTATGTAAACTAATGAAATTGAGAATATTGATATACGTAATAAGCATGAATGAATTTGTACAAATGAGTATGTGATTTGCAAGAATTGAATTTGAATTACATAATGCTTTTTGAAATAATGATATGAGTATGGATGAATTATTGTATGTAAAAATGTTATTGAAATTTTCAAGCAAGTGAATAGTAAAATACGCTAACTGGCAATAAAATAGGGGGGAGTCCGCTGGTTTCCCCTTAGATAAATAATTGATATTAAAATATAATGAGAACAAATTATTAAAGAAATAAAGTAGGATAAGATAGAGTGTTTTGGCACCAAATGTGACATGCATTGCTCGGCTACACTGCAGTCGGGTGAGGGGTGTTACATAATATTAGGCACAATGGCCAATGGGAAAGCATAAAGCTTGTAGAATAATCATGTCAGATAGATTTTATCTGTTAATGATTATTCCTATGGGCAGTACTGCTATCTGTACTCCCTAATTGATCCAAATTAAATAAATAAGTCTAGGTATACTATGGGCAACTAAACATTATTACTTTTTTACTTGAAATGTTCATGTCACTTTATAGTAGGAAAATAGGTCCCACATACTCCTTTCATGTGGTTTAGTGTTAATGACTTGTTAGGGTTAAATTCCCTACCATAAGATAATTTATCTCATGGACCCTTCTTTAGTTTCAGTTTTTGTGTCTTACTTTTGCCTATCCATATAATCAGTTTGTAGCCACTGTTTGGCTACATTTCCTTCATGGAAGTTGTTCCTCTATGTCATATCATTATTTTCCCTTTTAAATCATGTCAATTTGATTTTTAGAACTCAAGTTATAGTTAGATAACCGTAACTGACTCATTTCCAGATTCTAGTTCCTTAACTAGGCAGCTTTTGGACTTAGAGTTTACCTAATTAATGGAACATGTTGTAGTCACTTTTTGTCACACCCTACCCCTCTGTAAGGCGTAACATGATCCCGTAGTATACCTAATGAATTACCAAACTACGTCTACTGATAACCCATTAAATACACTACAAGGGATTTTAAAACTTTTCTTCTTTTTACAGTGGTGAGCACTATTGACAGGTGTTAAAAATTTTCTTTTACTGAAGTGAAACCAAATAACAAATCTGAGTATCAATAATTTCTGTAAAAATTTTGGCAGAGTGCCATCTATATTTTAAATAAAACAGTTCTTCAAAAACCTGTAAAAAGCACTTCCAATATTTTTCTCAATCCTAACCTCCATTAACAATTCAACACAATAATTTTCTCAACATTTATCAACTCAGTTCAATAATCAATTTTCTGGTGTTTCCAAAAGATGAGATAAAAGAAACATGTCACAATATTTTTACAAGCCAAAATAATTTACAATATCAGTTTACAACTGCTCAAAACCAAGTATAATATATACATACAGTGTACATACATTACAACAAAACCTACAAAATATGGTATACTCAATATACCCGACGAGATCTCAAAACGTAGCACAAGCAGCCTACTCTGCTACTCTGTCCGTTTGTCTACCTGCGACAGCAATGAAAAAGTTATCGCTGAGCCAATGTCTCAGTGGTGTACAACTTTAAGAAAATACAATTTAAAACCATAAGCCATAAATCATATAAGCAGTGGATACTTAAAATCATAGTAAAATTCAAAAGACAGTGAATGTCAATTTAAACTCCATTTCACAATATCACAATAAATATCAATAAATCACACACAGCTTTATCATGATTCCATAGTCCAATTCGTCCCAAAAGCCGATGGCTAGTGAGGAATAACATAGCCAGCTAGCAAATAAATGAGTACTCATCCTATTCGTCCTCAACAGGCACACACCTCAACACTTCAGCCAGAGAGGGAATTCAAAGTCAATTCATCCCACTAGACAAGCTAGCGAGGAATTCAATCAATATACATGATAGTTGTGGTTTCAAACCATTTGAAATGTTTTTCAAGCAATAAGTATCCATCAAATATCATTCAAACAATTTTCCACAATTTAAACAATAAAAAACAATTTGTCATAATTTATTTCAATTGAAAGTTCAAAAGAAATAACTGTTGTGCACAAACCTCTGATAAATGTCTCTTTACTCTGACTCAGTGTTTCCTTCCCCTTCCTTGAGTCTTTGCTAACTGAAACACACAATTCGAAGTGTTTCAGTACTCATTTAAACTGTCTCTAACATTAAGGCTTAATAATTAATTTATTGAATTCTATTATTTTCCTTAGTCAACAAAAAATGTTGACCCTCGATGCACTGTAGGTGAGTTTGGTTTAATGTTACCAATATGTCACATTTTATAGCCCTTTAGTGTTGGTATATGTTACCAATTTCATTTTCAAGTGTATTGCATTTTATTGCAATTTACCGGATTTCGGTGTACTATTTTGACCTACCCGGACGACCTAGTTCCCTTAGTTTTTGGGTTTTGATCCACACTACGTACTTATAAGTCTATGTCTTATTGCACGTGGGGCAAAATTTTAGGTCATTATGAGTTGTATAGACCAAGATATGGTCAATTTACCAATGCTGGACAAAATGCACCAAAATGGTAGGCTTAGGTCATTTTTAGGTCACTTTTGGTTCGGCCAGTTTTGATACCTGAACTTATGCAAGCTATTTGGCTTGGTTCTAGCCATTTCTAGGCTTTGGTGTCTTCATAAGAATTGTAGATCTATGTCTATACTATCCATGGTAAACATTTCAGGTTATTTGGACCTGTTTTGAGTAAGTTATGGTTAAAACACTGACTGCTGCCCAAATGGTCAATTTTCAGGCTTTTAAGTCACTAATCCAGATTTGGTCATTTTTCAAGTCACCTTCTAGGCAGAATTTTGGTAAACTTTCTTCATGAAAGTTGGCACATTTTGTGCCTAGTTTCACCTCCAATTGGCCTCATACCAATTGGAGTCACACACTTAAGGTTATAAGCTAAAACATACACTGCCCTGCTATACACTCTTCATCACATACCAATTACACATTCTATACTTACCAAGCTAATCCTTTCATGTCAATTCTGGTTTGTACCATACCATTAACATACTTAAAAACACATTTTGGTCATTTTGGAAAGCTTGTAACCATTCTTAACATACACATTATAACTCAGAATTTTCCAAAGTCCATTTACACAATTTAACCACATGAACATACCTCATTTACATGTCTAAATCCAAACAATTATACACATACACATGCTGCCACCATAAGCATCATAATTCAATAAACCAAACCATGAAACAACACATTTCTAACTAAACTTTAAAGTTGCTGAATCACCTCATGAACACATCTCCTTCAAATTTGCTTTTAAGCTCCCAAAACCAAGTGCACTATCACACTTACACTTAGTATACATTATCTAAATTATATCTATACATAAACACTTACATCAACATATTAACAACCATTTAATGCAAGGATAAGCTGTTCAAGGTGAGGTTTCATGGCTGCTAAAATGGCTCAACTCCAATAATTCATTAAACATAAAAAATTCTTCCATAAATCAACTACCCACAACATCCACTCAAAATTTAATGAAACAAGAATGGAAAATACTCACTTACCACTTTTGAAGCTTGATCAAAACCTCACTAAACTTCTTAAAATTGCTATCAAACTCTTCCTTGCAAGGTGAGGATTAACTTTAATGAAGGAACCTAGTGGAAATGGTGGCTTAAGGTTGGTTGCATGAAGCTCCCTCACATTCGGCGATGGAGGTTTTCTCTCAAGTTGGTTTCAACTGGTTGTCCCAAGGTTGAAGATGACAGAATTTTCTATCCAAAGGCTGATTAAATGTCTACTTAGGTGATTTTAGTGGAGCACTAATGAAGTTTTAATATTAGTTTAATCAAATTTTCTATAATTCCCACATTTAACCTCTTTTCTTTCACTATTGAAATTATGGACCACCATTTTAATTTTCATGATATTTTCAAAGTTTAATATCATGTATTTTTAATGTACCTTTAGGTCAAAAGGCAACTCGGGGTGTCAATTGACCACAATACCCGTATTCGGGTTGCTTTTCAGCTTTTTCGGTAACACCGATTTTTGTCGATTTCTCGATTTTTCACTTTTCTTTGTACTAATTATTTAATTTTTATTTGATATTTCTAATAACATTTATACTTCAATAGATGTTTATTTAAGTCTTAAAAATATTTTCTAGGGTTTCCTGCAGTCCATGGCTAGTCAGTGGTCCACGCCGTAACTTTCCGGTGCGGTCACCCATCGCTATGGTTCTTGGCTCGTTTAACTTGGTTACATTTCATTGCTATTATTTTTCCTTGTTTTTCTTGTATTTTTTTTTCTTGTATTTCATTATCTTATGTCTCCTCACCCATATTTAAGTGTAGTTCTAGGCATCCTAGCTATCTAGACAAACACTGGTCACCAGAATAGTAGAACGCACTACCGAACATAGGGGTGTTACAATTCTCCTCCTTTTAAAATAAATTTCGTCTTGAAATTTTACCTGGCATCAGTCTTTGAATAGCTGTGGGTATTGTCTCCTCATGTCCTCTTCACATTCCCAAGTAGCTTCCTAGCCTGAATGATGGTTCCACAACACTTTAACCAGGTGTATTTGTTTATTCCTCAGCTGCTTCACCTGAAATGCTAGAATTTCTATGGGTTTTTCCTCATATGAGAGGTCTGGATTTACCTCAATCTCTTCAACTGATAGTACATGAGATGGGTCAGATCTGTACCTCCTTAACATGGATACATGAAAGACACTATGTATCCTTTCTAGCTCTGGAGGTAATGCCAACTGATATGCCAAAGGACCCACTCTCTCTAGGACCTCATATGGTCCGATGAAACGAGGACTCAGTTTCCCCTTCCTGCCAAATCTCATAATCCTCTTCCAAGGAGAAACTTTGAGAACTACCTTATCACCCACTGCATATTCAATATCTCTTCTCTTCAAATCAACATAGGACTTCTCACGGTCTGATGCAGCCTTGAGTCGATCTCTGATCAATCTGATCTTTTTCTCTGTCTGCTAAAAAATTTCTGGCCCAATCATCTTTCTTTCACCTACTTCATCTAAACATAGGGGAGTTCTGCACTTCCTACCATACAAAGCTTCATATGGAGGCATCCCAATGCTTGATTGGTAGTTGTTGTTATAAGCAAACTCAATCAAAGGCAAGTGTATATCCCAACTACCTTCAAACTCAATTACACAAGCCCGTACACATATCCTCCAATATCTGAATTACCCTCTCAGACTGGCTATCTGTCTATGGGTGAAATGCTGTGCTGAAGTTCAATATAGTTCCTAGGGCTCTCTGAAGACTACCCCAGAATCTAGCAGTGAACCTAGGATCTCTGTCAGATACAATCAATACTGGCACTCCAAGCAGTCTTACAATCTCATTTATGTACAATCTGGCCAATCTTTTCATGCTATAGTCCATTCAGACTGGAAAAAAAGTGAGCAAACTTGGTTAGTCTATCAACTATAACCCATACTGCATCATGATTATTCTGTGTCCTAGGAAGTCCCATCACAAAATCCATAGTTATCCGTTCCTATTTCCACTCTGGTACTGGCAATGGATGTAACAAACCAGCTGGAACTTGATGTTCTGCCTTTACTTACTGACAAGTTAGGCATTTAGAAACAAAATCAGCTACATCCCTTTTCATACCCATCCACTAGTAATGCTCTTTCAGCCCTCTGTACATTTTAGTTCCACCAAGATGCATAGCAAAAGGAGACTCATGTGCTTCCTTCATAATGATCTGTCTCAAGTCAACATCATTAAGAATGCACATTCTGCCCTGATGTAGTAGTAAACCATCATCTCTCATAGAGAATTCAGGTTTTTTGCCCTGCTGGACTTCATTTAGTAGCTTCTGATATTTCTCCTCATTCTGAGCAGCCATTCTGATCTGATCAATCAACACTGGCTGTACATGCCATGCAACTACTATCTGTCCCTCATCATCAATCTCCAAACTGGCATGCTGTGCTTTCATTTCATGTACCATGGACAAAGGAGAAACTCTAAGACTTGCCATAGTCTTGTGACTTAAGGCGTCAGCCACTACATTTGCTTTCCCTGGCTGATAGTCTATTCTCCTCTGCCTCAAATTCAATTCCTTCTGGGTGCCCAAGTACTTCAATCTCTTGTGATCTGTGTAAATGTAGCATTTTTCCCCATATAAATAGTGTCTCTAAATCTTCAGAGCAAAAACAATAGCTACAAGCTCCAAATCATGTGTTGGGTAGTTCCTCTCATGCAGTTTTAGCTGGCGTGATGCATAAGCAATGACATTTCGATCTTGCATCAGTACACAGCCTAACCCATTGTGAGAAGCATCACTATAAACTGTGTATTCTTTACCCGGTATAAGTAAAGTAATGACTGGAGCTTCAGTCAAACACCTTTTCAACTCATCAAAACTCTGTTGGCATTTATTTGTCCACTGAAATTTTACATCTTTCCGAAGTAGCTTGGTTAGTGGAGAAGCTAACATAGAAAATGCTTTCACAAACCGATGATAATATCCTGCTAAACCCAGAAAACTGCGAATTTCTGTGATATTCCTGGGTGGCTTCCAATTAAGGATAGCTTCTACCTTGCTGAAATCTACATTGATCCCTTCAGCTGACACAACATGTCCCAAGAAGGAGATTTCTTTCAGCCAAAATTCACATTTTGACAATTTGGTGTATAGCTATTTCTCCCTTAAAGTCTGCAGTACAATCCGCAGATGTCTGTCATGCTCCTCTGCATTCCTCGAATATATCAAAATATCATTAATAAAAACCACCACAAATTGGTCGAGATATGGTCTGAAGATAGTGTTCATCATATCCATAAAAGCAGCTGGAGCATTAGTTAACCCGAATGGCATTACCATAAACTCATAGTGGCCATATCGAGTTCTGAAAGCAGTCTTTGGAGTACTTTGCTCTTACACTTTCAACTGATAATAACCAGATCACAAATCAATTTTGGAGAATACAACTGCACCCTTCAACTAATCAAACAGATTATCAATGCGAGGCAATGGATATCTGTTCTTTATTGTCACCTTATTCAACTGCCGGTAGTCAATACATAAGCGGAGAGTGCCATCTTTCTTCTTAACAAAAAATACTAGTGCTCTCCAAGGTGACACACTAGGGCAGATGAAGCCCTTTTTAAGTAGTTCTTGCAACTATACCTTCAACTCCTTCAACTCTACTAGTGCCATTCTATATGGTGTTATGGAGATTGGATCCACACCAGGCATAACATTAATCTCAAACTGCACCTCTCTTTCTAAAGGTAATCCTGGCAATTCATCAGGAAGCACATCTGGAAAGTCATATACTATAGGGATGTCCCTCAATGCTGGACTCCCCACTTGGGTGTCTACCACATGTGCCAAGTATGCTTCACACGCCTTTCTGATCATTTTTTCTGGCTAGTGTAGCCTAAATGATGTTTGATGGCAATAACTGCCTCTTCCCATGTATTACCACTTCACTGTATTGAGAAAAACTAAAAGTGACTGTCTTTAGTCTACAGTCAATCATGGCGTGATGCCTGGCTAACCAATTCATACCCAAGATGATATCATAATCTCTGAAGGGCATTTTAATGAGATCAGATAGAAAAGTATGTCCTTGGATCACCAAAGGACAATCCCTATACATTCTATTGACCCTGGACCTCTTGTCCTAGCGGACTTGTTACTAGAACCTCAAAGTCCATTTTTGTACATGGAACAACAATGCAATCAATGATGCTAGCACTCACATAAGAATGGGTAGAACCCAGATCAAATAACACAAATACATCTTGATTAAAAGTTGAGAAGGTACCAGCCATAATATCAGATGTCTCTACCTCTTCTCTCTGTCTCATTGCATAGACTCTGACTGGAGCACTACCTTGCTTTGATTGATTCACTGTGACTTGGCTGCCTACTAGACGACCTCTACCCTTGCCTCTGCCTCTGTTAGGTGGTTGTGAACCTCTGGTGACAAGATTCTAAACTGACCCTTCAGCAGTAGTAGGAGGTGGCCCAACTTTACGGGCACTGGTGCAGTCCTTGGCAAAGTGTCCTGTGCCTCCACAGTTATAACAGGCTCCTATGACCTTGTAGCATACCCCACCATGGCTTCTACCATAAGTTTCACAATGGCGAGGAAGGTAAGAACTTCTGGTACTCTATTGACCAGATGGAGGAGGTTTATGTCCCAAATATCTTCCCCTACCGGACTTTTTACCACCTCTGTTGTGTCCCCCAAACTTCTTTCTCTTCCCAGTAGGACCACTGGAACTCTGATCTACTGACTTCCCCTCTTTCCTTTTTTCTGTCTTCTCTGATTTCTTTTTCTCTGGGGCCACTTCTGACTCAATTCTCTCTAATTCCAGTGCTTAAGAAATAAGCTCAGAGAAGTTAGTATGCTTGAATCCGACCACTTGTAGTATGAGATTGGGCTTCAAGTCGGTTTTAAACCTTTTACACCTTTCCCTACTGGTAGCAAGGAGACTTCCTGCATAGTGGCTCAGGCGGGAAAATTCCCTTTCATACTCTGCCACTGTTCTACTTCCCTGTTTTAGACTTTAGAACTCCTGTAGCTTCTGGTCCACATAGGCATCTGGGACATATTTTTGTCTGAACTCCCGTAGAAAGTCATCCCAAGTTAGTACTGGAGGTTTCACCAAACTATGAGGAATGGTTTTCCACTAGTCATATGCGTCTTCCTGTAATAGTGACACTGAATGCTCAAATCTCAGCTCTTTTATACAGTGTAGTTTTTTGAATACCCTATCTATTCTCTCTAACCATTATTCTGTCTCTAGAGGATCTACTATTCCCTTGAACTCAGTAGCCCCATATTTAATTAGCTTGTCATACTGCCTAGCTGAAGATGGTGGTTGTACCAATGGTGTCTGTAGTGGGACTTGAGTAGGCATGTTACCAGCCATCTGTTGGAACATTGCGACCATTCTTTGTCGAGCCCGAGTAAGAAACTACGATGATCGAGGGTGGTGCGGTGATCCACTGACATTGTGTAGGGCTGGGGCATCCCCTTGTACCTCAGCCTCTATAGATTGATCGACTGAACGATTCCCTTCTTCCATAGTCGATTTGAGGATCTTAGACCTCCTGAACAATAACACAAGGAGATTTCCTCCTGTTAGTGCATATTTATAATGTAATGTACTATATGTATTAAATAATGACATTGAGCAGTTGTACTATGAAGAAAGAATATTCAAATTACAGGTGAAAACAGAATTTAAAAACTAGCTCTGATACCACTAAAATATGTCACACCCTACCCCTCCGTAAGGCGTACCATAATCCCGTAGTTTACCCAATGAATTACCAAACTACGTCTACTGATAACCCATTAAATACGCTACAAGGGATTCTTTTTACAGTGGGAAGCACTATTGACAGGTGTTAAAAATTTTATTTTACTGAAGTGAAACCAAATAACAAATCTGAGTATCAATAATTTCTATAAAAATTTTGGCAGAGTGCCATCTGTATTTTGAATAAAACAGTTCTTCAAAAACCTGTAAAAAGCACTTCTAATATTTTTCTCAATCCCAAACTCTAATAACAATTCAACACAATAATTTTCTCAACATTTATCAACTCAGTTCAATAATCAATTTTCCAGTGTTTCCAAAAGATGAGATAAAAGAAACATGTCACAATATTTTTACAAGCCAAAATAATTTACAATTTTAGTTTACAACTGCTCAAGACCAAGTACAATATATACATGCAATGTATATACATTACAACAAAAACTACAAAACATGGTATACCCAATATACCCGGTGAGATCTCAAAACGTAGCACATGCAGCCTACTCTACTGCTCTGCCCGTCTATCTGCCTGCAACAGCAATGAAAAGTCTATCGTTGAGCCAATGTCTCAGTGGTGCACAACATTAAGAAAATACAATTTAAAACCATAAGCCATAAATCATATAAATAGTGGATACTTAAAATCATAGTTAAATTCAAAAGACAGTGAATGTCATAAAGAATTTAAACTCCATTTCACAATATCATAAATATAAATAAGTCACACATAGCTTAATCATGATTCCATAGTCCAATTTTTCCCAAAAGCCGATGGCTAGTGAGGAATAACATATCTAGCTAGCAAATAAATGAGTACTCATCCTATTCGTCCTCAATAGGCACACACCTTAACACTTTAGCCAGAGAGGGAATTCAAAGTCAATTCGTCCCACTAGACAAGCTAGCAAGGAATTTAATCAATATACATGATAGTTGTGGTTTCAAACCATTTGCAATATTTTTCAAGCAATAAGTATCCATCAAATATCATTCAAACAATTTTCCACAATTTAAACAATAATAAAAAATTTGTCATAATTTATTTCAATTAAAAGTTCAAAAGAAATAACTGTTGCGCACAAACCTCTAATAAATGTCTCTTGGCTCTGATTCAGTGTTTCCTTCCCCTTCCCTTAGTCTTTGCTAACTGAAACATACAATTTGAAGTGTTTCAGTACTCATTTAAACTGTCTCTAATAATAAGGCTTAATAATTAATTTATTGAATTCTATTATTTTCCTTAGTCAACTAAAAATGTTAACGCTCGATGCACTCTAGGTGAATTAGGTTTAATGTTACCAATATGTCACATTTTATAGCCCTTTAGTTTTGGTATATGTTACCAATTTCATTTCCAAGTGTATTGCATTTTATTGCAATTTACCAAATTTCGGTGTACTATTTTGACCTAGCTGAACGACCTAGTTCCCTGGGTTTTCGGGTTTCGGTCCAAACTACAAACTTGTAGGTCTATGTCTTATTGCACGCGGGGCAAAATTTCAGGTCATTCTGAGTTGTATAGACCATGATATGGTAAATTTACCAATGATAGACAAAATGCACTAAAATGGTAAGCTTAAGTCATTTTTTGGTCACTTTTGGTTCGGCCAGTTTTGGTACCTGAACTTGTGCAAGCTATTTGGCTTGGTTCTGGCCATTTATGGGCTTTGGTGTCTTGAAAAGAATTGTATATCTATGTCTAAGCTATTCATGGTAAAAATTTTAGGTCATTTGGACCTGTTTTGAGTAAGTTATAGTCAAAACACTAACTGCTGCCCAAATGGTCAATTTTCGGACTTTCAAGTCACTAATACGGATTTGGTCATTTTTCCAGTCACCTTCTAGGCAGAATTTTGGTAAACTTTCTTCATGAAAGTTGGTACATTTTGTGCCTAGATTCACCTCCAATTGGCCTCATACCAATTGGAGTCACACACTTAAGGTTATAAGCTAAAACATACACTGCCATGCTACACATTTTTCATCACATAACAATTACACATTCTATACTTACCAAGCTAATCCTTTCATGCCAATTCTGGTTTGTACCATACCATTAACATACTTAATAACACATTTTGGTCATTTTAGATAGCTTGTAACCATTCTCAACATATACATTATAACTCAGAATTTTCCAAAGTCCATTTACACAATTTAACCACATGAACATACCTCATTTACATGTCTAAATCCATACAATTATACACATACACATGCTGCCACCATAAGCATCATAATTCAATAAACCAAACCAAGAAACAACACATTTCTAACTAAACTTTAAAGTTGCCAAATCACCTCATGAACACATCTCCTTCAAATTTGCTTTCAAGCTTCCAAAACCAAGTGCACTATCACACATACACTTAGTATACATTATTTAAATTATTTCTATACACATAAACACTTTTATCAACATCTTAACAACCATTTAATGCAAGGAAAAGCAGTTCATGGTGAGGTTTCATGGCTGCCAAAATGGCTCATCTCTAATAATTCATCAAACATAAAAAATTCTTCCATAAATCAACTACCGACAACATACACTCAAAGTTTAGTGAAACAAGAATGGAAAATACTCACTTAGCACTTTTGAAGCTTGATCAAAACCTCACTAAACTTCTTAAAATTGCTATCAAACTCTTCCTTGCAAGGTGAGGATTAACTTTAATGAAGGAACCTAGTGGAAATGGTGGCTTAAGGTTGGTTGCATGAAGCTCCCTCACATTCGGCCATGGAGGTTTTCTCTCAAGTTGGTTTTGGCTGGTTGTCCCAAGGTTGAAGATGACAGAATTTTCTATCGAAAGGCTGATTAAAAGTCCACTTAGGTGATGTTAGTGGAGCACTAATGAAGTTTTAATATTAGTTTAATCAAATTTTTCATAATTTTCACATTTAACCTCTTTTCTTTCACTATTTAAATTATGGGCCACTATTTTAATTTTCATGATATTTTAAAAGTTTAATATCATTTATTTTTAATGTACCTTTAGTCAAAAGGCAACTCGTGGTGTCAATTGACCAATGCCCGTATTCGGGTTGCTTTTCGGCTTTTTCGGTAACACCGATTTTTATCGGTTTCTTGATTTTTCACTTTTCTTTATACTAATTATTTAATTTTTCTTTGATATTTCTAATGACATTTATACTTCAATAGATGTTTATTTAAGTCTTAAAAATAATTTTCAGGGTTCCCTGCGGTCTAGGGCTAGTCAACGGTCCATGCCGCAACTTCCCAGTGTGGTCACCCATCACTATGGTTCTCGGCTCGTTTAACTTAGTTACATTTCATTGCTATTATTTTTTCTTATTTCTCTTGCATTATATTTTCTTGTATTTCATTATATTATGTCTCCTCACCCATATCTAAGTGTAGTTATAGGCATCCTAGCTGTCCGGATAGACACTAGTCACCAGAACAGTAGAACGCACTACCGAACATAGGGTTTTTACACTTTTAAGCATGGTGACCTTTACAGAAATTGTTTTCCTATGTCTTATGATCATTGAGAAATTTGTATCATAAATTTTCAAGTTTTTTGGAATTATTTATGGCCAATTTACTGACCTGGACTCAGGTTTCCTATGCCAATAGGTGTTCAGTTCAGGTCAATGACTGCAGGTCACTTTTTGAGGTTCTTAAATTCATAATTTGAGGAAGTTTCCTAAAACAAAGTTGTAGCCTTGTTTCTTATGTTTCTGCAAAAGTATGGCTCATCCAAATTGGATTTTTCTAGTAGAAGATATGACTTAAAGACTATTCTGGGGTCAAATGAAGTTTGGTCAGATTCCAGGTTTTGATGTATTGACTTGTTCTAACAATTTGACCTAGTTCTCTTGATTTCTGGGTTTTGGTCAAAATACCAATTTTGTAGATCTATGTTTTGTGGACATTTTGCCACTGGTTTCACTACATTTGGGTTCTTGTACACCAAGTTATGGCCATTTTTCCAAAACTGGTCAAGTAAGTTTATGTCCAGTAGTTTCTGGACAACCTAATTCTGGACAGTTTTGTGACGCAATTTGGGCCAGCAATTTGGTTTGGTTTTTGGCATTTATGGGTTCAGTGGTCTTCATGAAAATTGTAGCCCTATATCTAAGCTTTCCAATGGTATCAAATTCAGGGCATTTGGACCAATATAGAGGGAGTTATGACCAAATGAATATGTACTGTTCATTTAGTCATTTTCTGGGTTTTGTGCAAGGTCATCCAGATTTGGGCAGAAAATTGGTTAGGATTTTGATGAAATTTGGGCATGGTGTCTTCATGAAAAATGGGATATTTTGGGTTTAGTTTCACCTCCAATTAGCCTCATACTAACTGGAGTCACATAATTTTAGTTATGGTTCAAAACTCATGCTGGACTCATTGAGTCCCAAACCTGCAGAAAATAAGCACTCTCAATTTTCAATTTCCTCCATCTTCCTTACTTCAATAGGCATGCATAGCACTTCTATAGGCAACAATCTCAACTCAATTAGGTCAATTTTAAACATTTAAATAAAGTCCTCAAATCATGTACAAAAACCCTAGTTTCAATTATCCAATTTATACAACACAACACATTTAACTCCTAATCATATCAACTTATCAAGCAATCCTTTGAAGGAGCGGAAGTATGAAAAACATAAGTTTATATAATTGAATTCAAAAAAATTTCACTTAGGGTCACATGCATCATGCAAGATTCATTTTTATCTATTTGATTTCAATGATAAATAGCATATTAAAACTCTTTTAATATATTTTTGGATCTACATTTGCCATTTAAGATTTTAGAATTAATTAGATTAATTCATTAGAACCCTAGATTAGATCAAGAATAAGTGCACTAACCTTTTGATGCACTGTAGTGTATTTGGCACCTTTGGGATGCGCCTTAGGGCACCAGGTGTTGTCCCTCTAGCTTATCCACACCAAGATCACCAATGGCAGCCTTGAACAACTTCTAAAGCTTTCCCAATTAATTAGAAAATCAAGTTTTGCCTTTTGAGATATTACAGATGTAAGCAGGATACTAGAAACGATTTCTAGTATTTTTAATTCAAGAGATTGTTGTCTAATCTCTTTAAATTGATGAGAGATGAAGAAGAAGAGAAGGGATGG
The DNA here is from genome assembly GCF_030052815.1 of Hevea brasiliensis. Classification (NCBI taxonomy): domain Eukaryota; kingdom Viridiplantae; phylum Streptophyta; class Magnoliopsida; order Malpighiales; family Euphorbiaceae; genus Hevea; species Hevea brasiliensis. The sequence continues at coordinate 45,020,115 of NC_079501.1, forward strand.
TAGCGAAGGGTGTCGGCATAAAATAGATGAATGGCAGCTTGTATTTTTTCTTTTCATTGTTTCCCTTATATAGCTAGGTCACCACTTAAAACCCTTGCCACATGTCACCCTCTGATTGGTTCTAAGTTTAATTGTGTAACATCCTCACTTTAGCTAGTCCATACAGTCTATTATTCCGGAGACCAATGTTGGTCCGAGCAGCTAGAATGTTTGAAATTTTAAATAGACTAGAGTGAGGAGTTATAAAGAAACTAAGTAATGCCCATAAAAATCAAGGAAAAAATTTTAGAAACCAAATACACTAAGGTTAAACGAGCTGAACCCCAGGGATGAGTAACCCGTAGGGGAAGTGATGGTGAAGGCCGTTAGCAACCCTAGACCCGAGGGAAAAATTATAAAATAATTTTTGGGACTCCAGAGAAGGGTCATTGACGTTCTTATGGCATTAGAATGCCAAGGAAATACATAGAAAAATTTTTCTATCGGTACACACAATTTTGGCTCGTTAAGCCAAACGGAGGGCATTTTGGTCATTTCTTCTTCAGAGATGATTTTTGACCAACTTGTCCATTTATTTAATTGAATTATATGACATAAAATATGAACAAATATTGATGAAAAATTATTTAAAAATGAATAGGAAATGAAAGAAAAAAAATGAAAATTATGGGAGTTATTACCTCATGCTTATGTAAGCATGAGGTAATTAAAAATGCAATGGCCAATCAATTAAAGCAAGAAAATGATAATACATTAAAAATAGAGAAAGGAGGCAGAATTATAGAAAACAAAACAGCAGCCTTCTCTTTTTCTTCAAGCCGTCCCACATACCCTCCCTTACTCCACCATTAACAAACTTCTAAACCTCCATTTCCCTAGCTTTCTTCCACCAAAAGCCCTAATTGTCAATACGAAAACTTGCTCTTTCATCTTGGTGAAGCTTTTGGGAGCAAAAAGAATTAAAAGGAAAGAGTTCTTGCAAGCTTTGGATTAGCTCCCTAAGAGGTTAGTGACTTAAACTTATGTTTCTCTTCAAATTCATGTTGAATAAGGATGATTGAGTGCAAAATTGCAAAGAATTTGATAAATATCTTGTGTATGCCTATCCCAAAATTTTGGGCAGCCTTGAACTTAGTAGAGTTTTGAAGACTTCTTAGAGTTAAATTGAAATTTGGCTGCCTTTAACATCAATACATTGCTTAGGACAATGGAAGGTATGGAAATACATGACTTAGGGTTAGGGTTTGGGCATAAATTTGAGACCCTAATCATTTAATGGTGAAAGTAAGCTTTAATGGTCAATTAGTGACCATTTGGTTCTGTTTAAATCAAAAATGAAGTGTGTTGAGTAGTGGGATTTGGGTTTGGTGTGGCTGCCCTTGGTGACCCGCAGAATTGGACATTAGTCCAGCAGGTTTGGGCTGCAATAACGTGAATTGTAGAGGTTCAATTGGTGCAAGGCCAATTCTACATGAAACTAGACACATAATGTCACAACTTGGTGAAGAAACAATGCCTATAAAACCAAAACAAGTTGACCAAAACTTTGCCTTAATCCGGGTCACCTGTGGTCTACCTGGGCAAATGACCAAATGAACAGTGTTTGGTCATTTGGCCGTAACTCAGTGTAGAAAGGTCCAATTGACCTGAAATTAATCAGCTACAAGCTGAGATATAGACCAACAACTTTCATGAAGACACCTAACCCAAATTATGACCAAAACATATTCAAAAGGTGAGTTGTAGTCACTGTTCCTAACACTGTAGATTTGGTCAGTCCAGAAATTCTGGACAAAATTTCAATTCGGCCAGTTGTGGTTTTTGGGCCATAACTAGAGCTAAAAAACTCCAAATGGAGTGATTCAAAAAAGGAAATGCAACTAGACAAAATAATGAACAACTTTCATGTTGATCCGTTTGCCAAATTCCCACTGCAAAAATGACTAATGGAACAGTAAAGACAAAGCATGAAAACTGAAAATTCTATCCAATTAGCATTAATCATAGAAATGGTATTGGCAGCCAATACCAACAAGTTTAAAATGCAAAATGTGGTATGTTGATGATATTAAAACCAATGTACCTTTTGTCTATGCAAAAGTCAATATTTTAGTTGACTAATGAAATGAATAGTAACATTCAAACTTGAAATTCAAAAATTATGAAATTTAAAAGTGTAATATGCCCTAGTATACCTAACAAGATTGGTTTGGATAGCTTGGCATGCCAATAGGGTTCTATTAGCAGTACTGCATATGGATTCATATCATTCTATGTTTCATGGCTTTCCATGCCATTCTGTGACATAATAGCCTTTGGCTATGTTATTTGAGTTGTTACACTCGGGTTTTAACTCTAAAAATTATTACAGCTTATTAGCTGTTCTGTTGCACACCGGGAGACACAATGTGACCGATGGTGTGATGGTCCGAGGTACTTAGTACCCAGTGCCAGTTTACCCGTTTATCCAGTTCAGTCAACTAGTATGAGTTACTCGGGCAATGATAATAAACTTTACCAAATTTTAATTGAACAATACTGCAAATAATATCAGAAATTAAGTCTACCCAAAAAAATATAAACATACATTATGTATACTTATTTTTATTTTATTTTATATTGTCACCATTAAGCAGAATTGCTTAGCACGTCGCTTTTGCCACGCGCAGGTACTGGAGACCTAGTTGGGGAGCCTAGCAGACATCAGACGGGGTGAGCCTTCAGAGCTGCATCCGGGGTCCAGAGTCACCTCACATCTGCACTGCATATGGCAGGACATTAGGACAATGGGTGGTCCTTTTGTATTTTGCACTTTGTGTTAGTTTGGATTGTAACTATAAACTCTTATAATTATGTATTAATGTAAATATATGAAAGTTCATATTATTGAAATTTTCTGCATAATGTATGTTGATAAATGAAATGTTGAGAAATATTTATGAATGAGCTTCTAGTGATGATGTGAACTGAAAAGAAAAATTTCTGAAAATAGTGTTGTGATTTCAGATTGAGATTTTGAGATTGATTTGAAATGTGTATAATGGAGTTTGGATTTGGAAATTATATTGGAAGTGTTTTTAAACAGGTCTAGAAGAACTGTTTTTTCAATTTACCGCTAGCACTCTACCGAATTTTCTATAAAATTTGCGGATAAATTTAGATTTTTCAAAAATTTAAAATAAATGAATTAAAAGGGATAAATTGTAATAGAAACATAAATTGGTGCTCCAGCACACTAAGTGGCATAACTTGCTCGGCTACACTGTAGACGGGTAAGGGGTGTCACAAATTAACCCAATCACAATGTGCCAAGTGTCGAACCTATATTCAATCTTGACTTTGATCATCTTACATGATTAAAGACATTTGGCAAGCTTATGTGTAGTGCCATGTGTCACCATCTCATGGTGCCACATGCCACCTTGTGAAATGACCAAAATACCCCTGTGTCTTAATTTTGAGTTCTCAGCTCAAAATAATTATTTCTCTTCTTCTAATCAATTTATATCAAATATAAATTAATTAATTAATCTTTATTAATTAATTTCTCATTAATTAAATTCATATTTGAACACTTTAAACATAAATTTAACTTACACTATACATCCAATAACCTAGATTTGGTTTCAAGCCATGCTAGTGACTTTGCAATCTAATTGCAAACCAAACCTATTTAATTAATCAATTAAACTCTTTAATTAATTAATTAAATCATATTTAATTTTGTGATTACTTGTGTATATATGTGACTTACTAGGCTCATCACTAATTGACAATGAGACATGATATCAACTCTTAATATTATCAGAACTTTTTCTTACCATAAATGATTTCTCTAAATCATTTTATACACCTCATAGACCATGGTTAACACCTAGCATAGCATGCCATGGCCACCCAATCAGTAATAAGGTTTACCTTAAATGAACCTATAATCATATGTTACCATGCACTAGAATCTCTCTGTTACAAAATCTCATTTCGAGCTGGAGTCATGGTTTATGTCAAACCCTATTTGCTATGAATATTATGTTCTCTTTTAATTCTAGTTCTTGATTAAAAAGATTTTTTTATCAGAAACTCTTTTCTAATTAAATCTATATGTCTTGGCCAGCGATAGCACTGTCACTAACCTTCTTATATACACATGGCTCATCCTCATTTTTGATAAAACCAAATGATTTAATGGTTTCATCAAAAATGGATGTTCCAACTCCTCGAATCTTGTTTTTACCCATAAATGGATTGCTTTAGCTTGCGCACTTTGGAACCATCTTGGGATTCAAAAACCCCTAGGTTGTTCCATGAAAATGTTTTCTTCAATGTATCCATTGGGAAAAACTATTTTGACATCCATCTGCCAAATCTCATAATCATAGCATGTAGCTATTGCTAATAGAATCCTAATTGATTTAAGCATAGCAACAGGTGAGAAAGTCTCCTCATAATCGATTCTTTGCCTTTGGCGAAACCCTTTCTTTACTAGCATTGCTTTATAGGTCTCTACCTTTCCATTAGAACCAATTTTCATCTTGAAAACCCATTTGCTTCCTATAGGTACAATACCTTCAGGTGGGTTAACAAGATCCCAAACTTGATTCTTATACATGGAATCAATCTCGGATTTCATGGCATCAATCCATTTTGAAGAGTCTATATCTGATATAGCTTCTTCATAGGTAAGTGGATCATTTCCATGATTTACTTTTTCATGAATAGACAACTCTTGTTCTTCTTCATGAAGGAAACCATATCTCACTGGTGGGTGAGATACCCTGGTTGTTCTACGAGGAACAGCTGTAGATGTTTCATCAATAGGTGCAGGTTGACTAGATGGATTTGTATCCATCTGATCTGTTAGTTAATCAGAATTCTCCAATTCTAACTCTATTTTCCTTCCTTTGCCTCCTTCTTAAACAAAATGTTGCTCAAGAAATGTGGCATCTCTACTTACCACAACCTTTTGTGATGTAGGCAAAAAATAATATCCAAAACTATTTTTTGGATATCCAATAAATCAATCCTTTTCTGATCCAGTTTCCAAATTATTAGTGTTCAGCTTTTTGATGTAAGCTGGACAACCCCAAATCTTAACACGCTTAAGACTTGATTTTCTTCCATGCCATATCTCATAAGGTGTAAAAGATACTAATTTTGATGGAATTATATTCAGAATATACAAAGCTGATTCTAATGCAAATCCCTAAAAAGAGATTGGCATATCAGTAGAGCTCATCATACTACGTACCATATCCAATAGGGTACGATTTCTCCTTTTAGATACACCATTTAGTTGTAATGATCCTGAAGGAGTTAGCTAGAAACAATACCATGCTTTCTCAAGTATTCATCAAATTCAGTACTCAAGTATTCATCTCCACGATTTGATCGAAGAGGTTTAATACTTTTTCTTGTTTGATTTTCTACTTCAAATTTAAATTCTTTAAACTTTTCAAAGGATTCATGTTTGCATTTCATCAAATACAAATATCCAAACATTGATTTGTCATCAGTAAAGGTAATAAAGTAATGAAAACTACCTTTAGCCATTTCTCTAAATGGGCCACACACATCACTATCTATTAGTTCCTAAATATTTTCAGCTCTTAGTCCTTGTCCAACAAAGGGTGATCTAGTCATTTTGCCCTGAAGGTATGATTCACAAGTTGGAGTAGGCTCAAAGCCCAATGAGGATAAAATCCCCATTTTCTCTAGTTTTGCAATTCTATCTTCTGCAACATGACCTAATCTTAAGTGCTAAATATGTTTTGAACTTGAGTTGATTTTCATCATGGCATTGCATTCCTTTAGATTGCTATACTCTGGGCAGTTCTGTAACACCCCTATTTGCATAGCCTGGTATTTTTCACTATTCTGGTGATTGATGTCGGTTCGGATAATTAAGGGGATTAGAACCACATCTAAGACAACTAGATAAGCCCTGAACACAAATAATTAGTAATTGTCAATTAGTTAAGTATAAATAAGAAAAATAGAACATAAGAAGTTAAATGAGCCGAGAGTCACAACGATGGGTGACCTTCTCGAGAATGACTGCGAGGTCAATTTAAACTCAAATTCTGAACTATAAAATGTGATGCCGCGGTCCTTAGGACTATTGCGAACACACTGGAAGAGAGAAAATCACAAAAAATAATTGTGAAGCTGGTCAAATAATTAGGTTAGAGATCTGGAAGAAATATTGAATTATTTAAGATAATTAGACACATAAAAGAAAAGAAAAAAACAAAAATAAACAACACTCTTCTTCCTTGCCGTGAACCTTCACCCTTCTCTCTTCCTCTCTATTTTTAAAACCTCCATTAAAGCTAGGGTAAAGCTTGATTTTACCCCACTAAGCCCTAAGCCCCCCACAATTACCTCGTAAAACCTTGTTAACCTCACTTAAGAAGAATATTGATCAAGAAGAAAAAAGGAAGAAAAGAAGAAGAAAATTGAAGATTGAACATCAAAGTGAGGTTAGTTATTTTAATTGAAATTTTAGTTTATTAGTTGTGTTTGTGGTATGAATAACCTAGAAATTAACTAAAATGAAAAGAAAATAATTGTTGGAGGACTATATGTAAATTTCGGCTAGCTTATGCAGAGGAGTGATTTGCACGTGTTTGATTGAATTAAATATGTTAGGAAGCTTGAATGAGTTGAGAAATGGTGTTGGTATGCTTGGAATCAATTAAATGTAACAAATCAAGTTAGGGTTTTGGTGTGACACCCCTTACCCGTGTACAGTATACCCGAGTAAGTAATGCCACACGGTGTACTGGCACACTCTAATATTCCTCAATTCATTTATATCATGCTTTTGAAGTTAATTTATGAAATATGATTTATTTTAACCATTTATCAAAAGCATTATTCATTTGAGGTTCTGAAGATTTTAAAGAAAATCCGGCGGAGTACCGGCTAAAAATGGAGAAAACAGTTCTTCGGAACCTGTTAAAAACACTTCCAATATTTGTATTTCATCATCTCAACTCCATTTATCAAATTCTCAACATTTTTCAATCATTCATTCCTCATATACAAACAATAAATAAATGCTCAAGCTTTGCATTTATAACCATAACTTTCATTATTTACATAAACATCAAAATACATTACATAGATCCAAATACATATGAGAAAATCAAAATTAATTATAGAATGCCAAAATGACACCTAGTGTCCTACCAATGCACCGCAGAAGTTGAGGTGACAAGGACACTGAGCGTAATCAGAGGACGGACTCACCTACCGTGGTCTACCGGGCTCACGATCGGATCTCCAGTACCTACGCTGGCAAATAACGCACTAAGCAATGATGCTTAGTGGTGCAATAATATAATAGAAGAAAATAGCAAGAAAATAAATGTGTATGGAATGTGTATGCTTTCTTTGTTTGGTATTGGTACATTCGTGATTTCATTAACGTTGTTCACTTTTATTCATTTGGTTGCCCCAAGTAACCTACACTAGATGACTGGACTGGATAACGGGTAAACTGGCACTGGGTACCTAGTACCTCGGGCCGTCACACCATCGGTCACATATGCATCTCCCGGTAAATGTAATGCCTAACAAGTCAGAATAATATCAGGCACAAGGCCAAGTCTCAATATAAAGTCAGAATGGCTAAAAGCCATGAAATCACGGAATGGCATATTGCCATGTGCAGTACTGCTAACTGAACCCTATTGGCATGCCAAACTATCCAAACCAATCTTGTTAAATATACTAGGGCATTTGAAACTTTTAAATTCTTCAATTTGTGAATTTCAAATTTTTGGTGTCACTATTCATCATTGGTCAACAAAAATGTTGACTTTTAGAATAAAAATGTGTACATTGACTTTGGCACTCCCAACATACCACATTTGGTGTTTAAAACTTGTTGGCATTAAGTGTTAATACCATTCCAAAGTGTAACTCAACACAAGTAGAATTTTCAGTTTTGGTGAGTCAACTTCACTGTTCCATTGGACACTGTTACTGTAGGAATTTGAAGAAATGTAAAACATAAACGTTGTTCCTTATTTTGTCTAGTTGAATTTCCTTTTTTGAATCACTCCATTTGGAGTTTTTTAGCTCCAGATATGACTCAAAAACCCAGGCTGGCCGGATTTGCATTCTGCAGAAAATACCATATCTACAGTAGCATGAACAGTGACTTCCATAGCCATTTGGGTTAGGTTTTGGCCATACTTTGGGGTAGGTTCCTTCATGAAAGTTGTTTGTCTATGTCTTAACTTGTTGCTGTAAAAATTTCAGGTCAATTGACCAAATCTACAGTGAGTTATGGCCAAATGAACAGTTACTGTTCATTTGGTCAATTCTGCAGAGGCAGTTTCAGGGTATCCGGATTGGGGCCAAGTTTTGGTCCTCTTGCTTTGGTCTTTTGGGCATGGTTTCTTCAGTAAAAATGTGCCATTATAAGCCTAGTTTCATGTCCAATTGGCCAAACATAAATTGGACTAACACAGCCCAAGTTATGGCAGTGCAAATGGACTGAATTTTCAGTCCCTATGCTGCTGTCCTAGGGCAGATTTCACCTTCACTTTACCATACTATTTTTCAGTTCTAATTATGGTCAACATACCTAAAATGGTCACTAATTGACCATTAAAATGTGCTCTAACAATTTCCTAAGCCAAATCAATTTTTCACTCCCCAAAACCCTAATTCAAATTCATAATTTATGCCATTTACCTTAGCTAGCTACTAAGGCATTACTCATATGTTTATAACTTGAAATATGGTTTCTAATTCACTTCAAGCTCATCAAAAACATTCCTACATATTCTTTTACTAGGGCAGCCGAAATTCAAGTGTTCATACACATAGGTTTTTTTGTTCATTTAAACTACAAGTCTTACTAAGTTCAAGTCCAAAATCATGGAAATAAAGAGTTTAATGGATATAAGTGCACTAACCTCAAGTGGCAAAATTTTCCAAGCCCTTAAACCTCACTTTCTTTCTCCTTCTTGGCTGCCAAAAGGTCATGCAAAGTGCTAGGATGAATTTTAATGAAAGTGACTTAGGGTTTTGAGGTAAAGCTTGAGAGTTTCTTAAGCTTGAATGAAGAGAAGAAATGGGGTTCTCCCTTGGCTATGGTGCGGCTGGTTTTGGGGAAGAAGGTGTTAGTAGTATGCCCTAGAGCATATCATTTAGTATGTATCTTGTACATATTTTTAATAATAAAAGGCATTTCCACTTTTCCGTTTACATAATTGTCGCAATGGGATTTTGCGGTCGCCCGGACGATCACTCACCGAAGTGGGAAAGAGTGAGGAGTCGCCACCTTAGTTTTGAGGGTAACTAAAGAAAACCATTTGAGAAGATAAATAAAGAATGAAACCACTTCAAGACAGAGATTCTAGGTTCGGGGTCCGTAAACGGGTGGGGAAGGTGTTAGGCACCCCACCTCGTCCCTTAATAAGGGTAAGTAGATTTAATTTTGCGTCCTTTATAAATTAGTTAGAAGGGCTTGAACGGGAATGTTAATCCTTTTGGTAAGAGGAATATTTGGTTTTTCACTAATTAGGATTACCCAGATACACAAGTAAATGAGACAACCTTAGTGAACGAGTGTGAGAATCGGATAAGAACTCTCCTCCGACCTCTTTTAAGTTATTTATTAAAGTTTTGAGGGGAGACCGGATAAGAACTCTCCTCCGATCCCCTTTAAGTTATTTATTTTTAGGATGAGACCGGATAAGAACTCTCCTCCGATCCCTTTTAGACGTTTATTAAAATTTTGAGGGGAGACCGGATAAGAACCCTCCTCCGATCTCCTTTAGAGTTATTTATTAATGTTTTGAGTTGAGACCGGATAAGAACTCTCCTCCGATCTCTATTTAATGTTTATTAAAATTTTGAAGGGAGACCGGATAAGAACTCTCCTCCGATCTCTTTTAGACGTTTATTAGAATTTTGAGGGGAGACCGGATAAGAACCCTCCTCCGATCTCTTTCGGATTAGCAGGAGCCTGGAAGGGGCTTTGCCGATCTCCCGAATTTCAATTTCAGCTACATGTCACAATAACCTAAAACTAAGGTTTCTGGCATTCAAAAATGCTGGATATAAGGTTTCTTGATACCCTATGACTAAATGGGTAATACTAAACTTGATTTACCGACCTTCCATGTAGTCATTTTACGCATACCTATTAATGTCCGATCTGTTCTATCTAGTTTATTTTGGTTTTATTCCTCTTCATGGTATCTTGCGAATTCCTGCTCACGCCACCTAATAGTTTGGCTATTTTCCTGACGTGTTATTCAAGCTTTCTCTTTTAAAAGAGACCCTTAAGTTGCAGATACCTATATTTTGCCTGACCACTTACACGCTACTAGGAGCTAAAAGCTCGTATTCAGAAATGAAGAAAATTGATGAAATGATAGACCGATCACTAAAGAGATAATTCGAGAGTAACGTTCTTTGAGATTTTTTTGCTTAGAATAAACTTAGAGAAAACCGCATACGTAAAGAGAACAAAGAAAGCGCGAAAAGTAAACGCAAATACTTAATAAAACAAGAATATGAACTCTTACCGTGAGGAGCCAAATATATTGAAATAATCGTGAGGTGGTAAATAGTGATGAAGATGGCGGATTGATCACCGAGAGTTGATGTCTGTGAGGAGCTAAATGTATTGAAATAACTATGAGGTGGTAAATAGTGATGAAGATGGCGGATTGATCACCGAGAGTTGATGTCTGTCGTGAAACCGAGAGATGCTTTAGCTAAAAGGTAACTGTGTAAGAACCAGTGGAAGGAAGTTGAGCTTGAACAGAGGAAAAGAAAGCAGAGATGATGAGAGTATGACCAGATAATGAACAAACCGAAATGTAGAGTTCCAAAGATTCAAAATCTTTTCCAAGAAAACACTCGAAAACTAGTTTCAAAAGTCTTTTAATCACTACAAACAAAGCAGAGTAACAAACCGAATGAAGTTTCAGAGTTCCTCCACGATAATAGCACCTCTTGTCTATATTTTTCCCCGCCCTGAACAGCTTTTTCATGCGGTATTTATAGGAATCGGTGCTCCCATGAAGGGTCGATTTATTTTGAGGGAGATGGAGGGTCAAGATTTTGAAGTACATGATCGGATGTTCAGAATTAAAGAGAATCAAAACAAATGGTTGAGATCGCTTCGTAATATTTGTCCTTTCCTCTTTTAATCTGACGGTCTTGAATCCTCTTGTCCGAACGATCCGAGGGCTAAGAGTGAAAACGCCGTATTGTCGCCTTCTCTTTTGATCCAAGGGTTCCGAATTCATCCTTACAAGTGAGATCAACGGTGGAGATTGGGATGTACAGGATCCATGACATACCTCGCACTCCAAGATTAAGTGCGATTCTTAGGCGTGCGGTGGAGATCTCATCCGCCACGCTTTAACTACCTCGGCCCGATTCGACGACGGTTATTGGGATTTGTCTTATTCTTTTGTCTTCCGATCCTCCCTAGCTCTTATTCCGATCTCTCATGCCGATCTCCTATCTCCGATCTCTATTATCCCTTAATCACCGATTCGGTCCAAGCATTAATTACATCTCGATTCTCAAGCGCCCGCTGCTTTCCGCCGCATTAAATGTCCATTTCCTATATATACCCCGTCGACGAGACATTTTCTTCATCCGACTTTCCTCTCTTCTTTTCTTACTTTCCTCGTTTCTACCGCCCGGTGGAAGTTCGCTATAATCGCGCTTTGATCTTTTCCGATGAACTTCTTTACTTACCGATCAAAATTCACGATCCTTGATCGAATGACCTTTACCGATGATGGTGAGAGGACCGGATTTGACCGATCTGTATTGCGGACTTTGGTTGTACCGATCTCGAGTCGCCAACCGAGTTCATTCGGCTTCTCATCGGTTTGGGTGTTCCGTCAGCGTCTTTCCTGCACATTGGGTGTTCCGACATAGGGTCGGTTTCGAGTTGTAACATCGGTGAAGATGTCTCTCATCTTCATGGGAGTCATAGTCACCCCATCTGAGCTGCACATCTATCCGATGCCAACAAATGGCCTCCGGTCAAACACATCTTTTGATTCACCACAAGACTAGGCTTTGACATAGGCCTTTTAGATAGGATGTTCCACCTGGCCTCTAGAGATCGCCCAAATGATGTAATCTCGAAATGTAATCAGATCTCTAGAGATTGCCCAAATGATGTAGTTAGACCTTTATTGTAGTCCGATCCTAGAGATCGCCCAAATAATGTATTTTATTTTCAATGCAATCCGATCTCTAGAGATCACGTAAATGATGTGATCCAATGTTAGTGTAATCCGATCCCTAGAGATCGCCCAAATGATGTAATCCGATCTTTTGAAAATAAAGACTTTATTTTGCTTGTTATCATCTTATTATTTTTGCATTGATTATTTTTCCGATCTCTAATGTGGTTATCCGATCGATTCTTTACCCGAATGACACTTAGCTGATCCTTTATTCAAAATTTTTAACTTATTATGCCGATCTCTAATAAACCGATCTCGTAACATTCGGATATTTGAGAGAAGTGTCGAACAAATGCCGAGTCCCACCAATCGATGCGCCGCTTAGAACCTCGCGAGCATTAAATGCTCTGACTAGTATAAATAGGGGTGGGAGGATTAGCCGCTTGTTCTCTCATTCCATTTTCAATCCCTCGCTCACAACTTCAAGTTCTCTCATTTTCTCCAGCTTCTCCGACGCCGATCGACTCGGTAAGGACTTTGATCTTCTTTCTTGTTTAAGTTCTTTGTTTCTTTTAAAAATGAGCGTGCCGAAGGTCGAGAGCGAGCCCTCCTTCCATTCGGTTCTCATGGTCATCGCCCGACGAAGAAGAGGCACGGGCCTGGGCGTGCAACCTAAACCCCTAGGGTCTCTCGCCTGTGCCGGGTCCTGGTCATACCATCAAGGCTTGCACCACCTTCAAGGAGAGAGACCTTCCTATAGACGAAGCTTCCGCTGGTTCTTCGAGAACTGACCGCAATCGCTTGTTCAAGAATACAATATTTGTCCCGATTCATATGAGCGATCAAGTGCCATGGCGATCTTCGTGTCAATCATTCTTTTGAAGAGAATGACATGGTCATGGTGTACGAGGAATGCTTAAAGGCGGCCCGAGGTTCCTCTAGCCGATTTCTATAAGGAGGTCCTAAAACTTCACCGAGCATCCATTGTTCAAATCCACCCCAACTCGTGGCGGATCTTGGTAGCTTTCCGAGGTCTATGCCGAGCTAAGGAATCAGACCTACGGCTAAGGTGTTCGCCGAGCTGCATGCACTAACTCGCCAAAGGATGACGAACATCGGTTCTTTCAGCGAAGCCTCGCTATGGACTCTTTTCCGACCGCCTCATCCCTTAAGAATTGGAAGAACCGATTCTTCATTCCGAGGAGTAAAGATCCGAGCCGCTTGAGGACTTTCCTCGTAGCTGGTGGTACCAGGGGCCCTCGCTCAAGCACATTACCCCGAGTCAAGAGGAAAGCTTGATAGTGATGGAGCTGAAAAGTCGTGCCGCCACTCTAAAATATTCTCGCCCAAATGCGGTGATCGCCGAATCGCACCATTGACCATGCAATCGATCACCGGCCGAGATCGCGAACTTCCGCTCGACTCTGCATTGGTATTTTCTATATCTCGCTTCAGACCTTAGCGATCTCACTAACCTCTTTTCTCGTGCGGTGTATGGCGGGTGGTGAGGGTTCTAGGAAGCGGAAGAAGGAAAGAGAGATCTCCTAAGGTAAAGGAGATGAAGCGCTCGAACGTCTTCAAACACCCGGCCACGAACTCGGGAGATACAAAGAGACCCGCCTCAACCTTCGGTCCGCCGACCATTGAGGTCGTAGATCTCCTCCTAGATCTAAGAGCAGCCCGCCTCTCTCGCTATTCCAAGCACGGAAAGGAGCCTTCTCAATCTTCTCGAGGACCTCTTCTCGTGGCGCCGACATCGATCGATCGCTTGAAGAATAACCGAACTATTAGGAGAACTCCGATTTTGCCAAAGTCCCGGATCTACCATCTTCTTTCAAGAGGATCGGACAGTTATCCTAATGGTCTCGATGATATCTTGACTCAACCATGAGCCTAAACGTGGAGTGTCCGTGAACCGCACTCATGATTTGGGAAAAGATTCAGTTCGGGTAAGGAGGTTGGGAAGAAAATCAGAATTGACTTCCTCCGATCCCAACTCTCATCCGCCGGATTATATATCTCAAGTCGAGGACGGGCGAAGTACCATGAAGACCACCTGGCCGAAAGATCTCGTGACTTGGCCGAAAGTGAACGGCTCGTGAGAAGTCCAGCACTTCAGCCAACGAAGCCGCTGTCGCTCAACTTGTAGAGGAGCTTAACGCTAAGGATAAGGAGCTTGAGAAAGACAAAGAGCTCAAGGAAAAGGATGAAGAGATGGTGTCGAATAGCCGAGCCTATGTGAATGCTCATAAGGATCTCTTGGCCGAACTTCAAAAGCGCTATCCTCAAGAGGACTTCTCTTGGATGGACGACTGCTCTGGGGCGATGGTGAAGATAGTGAGGGGAGGGCGAGGAAGAGAGAGAGAGTGAGCAGAATGTAAATCAGTGGGGTGATCCTCACCGAATAACTTGTACAAATTATGAAATGAAATGGAATATCTCTTTGTTCAATGAATGATTGTGATCGGAAAATTTTAAACCATTGTTTGTCCGAGTATTTGATTGTATAAGCACAGCAAAACAAAAACTAAATGTGATTATTAATCTAAGTATAAAAGATCGGAAAGCACAATAAGCATGAGATCGGTGGGGGAGAAATGCTGAACGGGACTTGATTAAATTTGTAAATTTAACTTGAACAGTTAAGATCGGAACCCTCGTTAAACCGAACCCAAACTTTAGCTCTTAATCTTCCAAAAGGAGGTCGGCAATAAACCGGTAGGAAAAGATCTAGTGCCGTTCATTTTATTTATCAACAGAGATCAGAATATACTTGATGTGTCCAAAATTCGACAACGGGTTTGAGAGGTCGATAAATGATTTGAGAGATCGGCGATGCCTTAATGAATATGAGGGCTCAGCATTAATTAAATTCTTTGTGATGAGAGATCGGAAATGTGACCGCCTATCAAAGAGGGATCTAAACGTGATTAGCTGCTCAAAGAAGAATTTTTATTGATTCTAGGATCGCCAAAATATGGTGTCGACAATGCTTTCTTCTTACATAATTCCTATTAAAGGAAAAATTTCCGTATAGGAATTATGTAAAGATTCAGACTCATATTTTGGACGATTAGGTGTTCGAAATTAGGGAACTAAAGCACACCTAAGTTAATGACCTCGAAAATTAAAATCAACTTGGATCTAGAAACCAGAGGTTGATAACAGGAATGTAAATTGCATGAAATTAAAATCAACTTAGATCAAGGAACCAGAGGTTGGTAGCATGAAATGTAAATTGCATGAAATTAAAATCAACTTGGATCAAGGAACCAGAGGTTGATAACAGAAATGTAAATTGCATGAAATTAAAATCAACTTAGATCAAGGAACCAGAGGTTGATAACAGAAATGTAAATTGCATGAAATTAAAATCAACTTAGATCAAGGAACCAGAGGTTGATAACAGAAATTAAAATTGCATGAAATTAAAATCAACTTAGATTAAGGAACCAGAGGTTGATAACAGAAATGTAAATTGCATGAAATTAAAATCAACTTAGATCAAGGAACCAGAGGTTGATAACAGAAATTAAAATTGCATGAAATTAAAATCAACTTAGATCAAGGAACCAGAGGTTGATAACAGAAATTAAAATCAACTTAGATCAAGGAACCAGAGGTTGATAACAGAAATTAAAATCAACTTAGATCAAGGAACCAGAGGTTGATAACAGAAATTAAAATCAACTTAGATCAAGGAACCAGAGGTTGATGGTGGAATTGCAGGAAATTAAAATCAACTTAGATCAAGGAACCAGAGGTTGATGACAGAAATGTAAATTGCATGAAATTAAAATCAACTTAGATCAAGGAACCAGAGGTTGATAACAGAAATTAAAATTGCATGAAATTAAAATCAACTTAGATCAAGGAACCAGAGGTTGATAACAGAAATTAAAATAAACTTAGATCAAGGAACCAGAGGTTGATAACAGAAATTAAAATTGCATGAAATTAAAATCAACTTAGATCAAGGAACCAGAGGTTGATAACAGAAATTAAAATCAACTTAGATCAAGGAACCAGAGGTTGATAACAGAAATTAAAATCAACTTAGATCAAGGAACCAGAGGTTGATGGTGGAATTGCAGGAAATTAAAATCAACTTAGATCAAGGAACCAGAGGTTGATAACAGAAATGTAAATTGTATGAAATTAAAATCAACTTACAAAACAAGTCTGACTTTGGCACATGAAGTTATTCCTTGACAAAGTGTACTTAACAAGATAATGAAGGCGGACGATTAATGGAGGAGGAGTTGTAAGGCCTGACCTATGACCTTGTTCTTTCGGATGTCCCTTTTCCGTTCCCGACTTTCTCCTTATTCTTCGGAAAGCGCCCTTGTGGGTTTTCACTTTCTTTTCGTCCATTCGACCAGAAGCGCCCTTTCGGGTTTTCACCTCTATTTTTTTTTTTTTTTTTTTTTTTTTTTTTTTAGCGGCTATTCCCTGCAAATCTCATAGTAAAGTACGCGAGGTTATCAATTTTTAAATTCAAATCATATGGCAGAAATTTAACTAATCAATAGCGCATTAGTCAAAGAGAAAGGATAGTATTAAAAGTGAGTAAGGTGAAAAACAAAAGGTATGAATGGAGTATAACTTTATCATGGCTTTAGGAAAAATAGACTTTCAAAGGAAAAGGAAAGGTACAAGGATAGATCTCATATATTCTTTTAGTTGGTTTTGAAGTCTTTTAACCGCCATATTCCAAGTTCTCTCAAGTCTCTTGCCGTGACGGTTGCCTCTCTATCCGCGGTTTCATGCCCCCTTCCTTATTCCTCCGCTTTGGTTCTTGGGACGCCTTTTTGGTTTTCACCCCAAGAAGGTTTTTTTTTTTTTTTTTTTTTTTTTTTGGACGCCTTTCGGTTTTCATCCCTTCTCCTTTTATGCATAGTATCTCTTGACAGTTGTCAAGATTCACTGTGTCTCGGAATTCTTCACCGCCCATGTGGGTCAAGAAAAAGGCTCCACCAGTAAACGCCTTTATAACAACATAGGGTCCTCGAGGTTGGTGACCATTTGCCCCGGGATCGCTTTTGGTTTGGTAGTACTTTCTTTAGAACTAAGTCCCCGGTAGGAATTCCTGGGCGACGCTTTTTATCAAATGCTCGCCATTCTCCTCCGATATAATTGCCCGTGACATGCCGTTAACCTTTTCTCATCCAAAGAAGTTTAATCGATCCAACCTTGATCGATCCATTCTCGACTCACCAATCCTCGATTCCTTCGTAATCCTTAGTGAAGGAATTTCAACCTTAACAGGTAATACAGCTTCCATACACTAGACTATTGAGTATGGAGTTTCCCCAGATGAGGTTCATATGGAATTCCGTTATGCAAGAATAGCGTAGGGTAGCATGTAATGACAATCCCTATATTAAACCGTCATTTTCCGGATTATCCTCTTTAGATTTTTGTTCGCGCTTCCACCGCTCCATTCATCCGGGACGGTATGGGGAGGAATTGAGATGTCGGATTCTGTATTGATCACACGCCTTCCGAATCTTCTGACTGCTCAGTTCTTGGCGTTATCGCGAACAATTTCATTCGAGACCATGCCGCATATGATATTGTTTCAAGAATTTGAGAAACGTGTTCGCGTGATGTGAGCATAGGATGTCGCCGACCCATTTGGAGAAATAGTCGATGGCTACAAGGATGAATCTGCGCTCATTGGATGCCTTGGGATTGATGGGACCAATCACATCTATGCCCCACATTGCAAAAGGCCACGGTGAGACGAGATTGAACAGCCTTGTGAGGTGGCACATTTATCTGATCTCAGAATCTGACACTTGTGGCACTTCCGAAATACTGATGCAATCCTTTTCCATTGTGGTCCAAAAATACCCACGCCGATGATTTGCTTGGCCATCATGTGTCCATTGGCGTGAGTTGCACAATTTCCTCATGAGTTTCAAAAGGATTCTCTTTGCCTCCTTTGCATCCACACATCTCAATAATTCACCGTTGGAGCTTCTTTTGTATAGGGTTTCCAGACCGGGAAAGTACCCCAATGCTAACCTCCGAATCATCTTCTTTTCATTTTTGCTTGCCCTCAAGGGAATTCTCCTGTTCTACAAGAGACTGTGATGTCGTGATACCAAGGCTTTCCATCGAGCTCTTCTTCAATCATGAAGCAATAGGTCGCTCATCCCTTACTTTAATCTTCAACGTCAAACGCTCGCTCTTCTTCGATTTGAGCCATAACAGCTAGAGTAGCTAAGGCGCAAAGAAATTGATTCTTGTCTCTACTCAGATGAGTGAAAGAGATTTCTTCGAATTCTCGATCATCTCCAAGAAGTATTTCGGTAGGGATTAGCTTGGAATCCTTGGTTTGCCATTCTCCCTTGACCTGATAAATTATCAGAGCCGAGTCTCCATACACCTCCAACTTTCTGATTTTCATCTCTATAGCAGCATGTAGACCCATTACACAAGCTTCATATTCTGCGACATTGTTGGTAATACCAAATCCCAACTTAGCAGCCTATTGGGAAGTGCTTTCTTCCGGGGATACTAGTACAGCTCCAATTCCATTCCTGATAAATTGATCGCTCCACAAAATACATTTCCCACACATCGATCGACCCTCTTCTTCGCAGCCTACTTCATTAATATGTTCGCTGTGAACTCAAAATCTAGAGCTTCATAATCCGATAGGGTTTTCCGCTAGAGGTCGCAATTACGCTACCTTTCACCGCTTCCGGTCATGTAGACTATATCATATTGGGAGAGTATAACCGCCACTTGGCTATCCTTCCCGCACGTAATGGGCTTTCAATACGATTCGATAGGATCCATCCGGAGATAAGCCATGTCTTGTGATTCAACATGTAGTGCTTGAGGCGATTTGTCGTCTGTGCTAACGCCAGCAAGTCTTTTCTAAGAAAGAGTACCTTGACTCACAATCATTGAACTTCTTGCTCGTAGTAAATGGCCCTCTCTTTCGCAGATCATCATGTCGTCCCAAAACACATCCCATAGAGCTCGTTGGACCGCCATGTACAGGATCGAGGCCCGCTCGCCACAAAGTGACCAATACCGTGGGTTTGACAAATACCGCTTGATTGTCTCGAAAGCCTTTTGACAATCCGAATCCCATTGGGTAGGATTGTTCTTCCGAGTAGTTCAAAATAGGCTCACTTTGGCAAAGTGAGATTAGAAATAAATCTTGAAATGTAGTTCAACTTTCCTAGAAAATCATGACTCCCTTTCTCGCTTTTGGGGACGGCATTTCTTGAATAGCTCGAACTTTGTCCGATC
Source organism: Hevea brasiliensis (assembly GCF_030052815.1). Classification (NCBI taxonomy): domain Eukaryota; kingdom Viridiplantae; phylum Streptophyta; class Magnoliopsida; order Malpighiales; family Euphorbiaceae; genus Hevea; species Hevea brasiliensis. The sequence continues at coordinate 45,039,569 of NC_079501.1, forward strand.
CACTTCTATCCCTTTCTCGCTACTATGAATCCCAACAGCTTTTCCGATCTAGCTCAAGATGCATTTAGCAGGTGGTTCAGCTTCAACTTGTATTTCTCGAGCCTTTCGAGCACCCTCCTCATCACCGAACGTGGCTCTTCTCCTCGGATTTAATGATCATATCATCCACATATACCTCCACTTCTTTATGCATCATATCGTGGAATAATGTGACCATTGCGCTACCGGGTAAGTAGCCCCTGATTCTTCAACCCAAGGGCATGACCCGATAGCAAAATACCCCCATTGGGTGATGAAAGCGCTTTATCCTTGTCTTCCTTGTCCATCGGAATCGATTGTACCCGATGCCCCATCAATACACGAACACCTACCCAATCCCGCAAAGATTGTCAACTAACACATCAATGTGAGGGAGAGGGAAATCATCTTTCAAACTTGCTTTATTAAGGTCCCCGTAGTCAACACACACCCCGACTCTCCCGCCTTTCTTCATTATCGACGACATTAGCCACCCATTGGGGATATTTGACTACTTCCAAGAATCCGCGGCCATATCGCTTTGACTTCATCCCGAACCTTGAGCAAGGTGTGTCGATTCATTCTCCTCGCCGCTTCACCGGATCGCTCTCGAATTAAGGGAATCTTGTGCGCCACTATCCGAGGGTCCAAACCAACCATATCATCATAGCTCCATGAAAATACGCCGAGAAATTCCTTGCTGCACCGATCATATCTCCCAATTCCTCACTCTCCACTACCTTAAGTTCCCTTTTTACTTCTTACGAGCCTAAGTTTATTGTGTGCGTTTCATCTACACAAGGCACGAGGGAGGGTTCATCTTTTTCATTGCTTTCTTCTGTAAGGTCTTCCTCGTAATTACTTGAAGTAATGGCGCTTATGGGGATTTCAAAATTAACCAGAGGAATTTCGAGTCTATTGGATTATTAGGTGTTAATTGATGAATGGTCCCGAATGAATAAAGAATAGAACATGTTATAAGGATGGAATTAAAAGGAAAGAGAGTATTGGATTTAAAATGCGCTATCAATTCATTAATATTAATGCCATAAGAAAAGGTCCATTTACAAGATTACACTTGTCACCATGGACAAAATGATCAAGTGTAGATAACTGCAGGTACTTTACTCAAATTGAGTACAGTGGATATCCTCCGTTGTCCAGCTTGTCAAGCTCCCGCCCTCACCCATGGGTGAAACTAGGGCCTCATACAAGGAATCCAGTTGGATGACATCTATGGATGGATCATCCGTGATTCTTCCAGACTTGTCGGATGTTGGATGACCGGTTTGGTGAAGATCTCCGTAATTCTGGACTATTTTCATTTTTCCCGCCTCCCGGTCGAACCTCCGATCCCAAGCATCCTCCTCATCCGTAATCGCCCATCCACGAGGGCATCCTCCTCATACCCCAAACCACAACGGCCTATCTTCCGAATAGCAGATAGGCTCGACGATTCCTTGCAAGGCAAAGGCCCAAGCCTTTCCTCTTGATACCCGCTTTCTTGACATTACTTTGGCCACCATAGCCATAGCCCCTTCCTTCCCAAGATCTTGCAATTCAAGGGCCTGGAAAGAACTCTCCAATGATTCTCACCGCTCCACATAAGGAAGTGATTGCGCTTGGTGACCAGATGGCCTCTTCGCCCTTACCGTGATGATTTTGCCGCCCTTAATGTATTTGATCTTCCGGTGTAAGGTTGAAGGAACAGCTTCGCAGAGTGGATCCACGGCCTCCTAATAACATAGTGTAAGCCGCTCAATGTTCATTACTTGAAACATGACGCTGAAAGTACATGCCCGACTTGATTGGCAAGTCAATGTCTCCCAAGACTTCTCCCCGGTACCGCCAAAGGCTCTTACCACCATTGCACTCGACGATATGCGATTGGTCAACCCAGAGCTCGGCTAAGGTCGCGCTTAGGCAATACATTGAGGGCCGATCCGTTATCGATGAGAACCTTGGCCACTATACAACCCTTACACTTCACGCTACATGTAGAGCTTTATTGTGCCCTAAGCCCGCAGTGGTCTACCTCCTCTTCGTAAAAGGCTACAGAGCCGATGCCCGGATTTGTCCTACTATTTTCTCAAACCGCCTGAGTAATGTCTGGGTTCACAAAGGCCCGATCCAGATTTTTGTAGGGCTTGTCGGTGGACTTCCGAGCTCAGATCGGTGATAAAGTGAAATTCAAGCGGGGTTTTTCTCAATTGCTCCACCACGCCATACTCGCTCGCTTCATTATTTGGAGCAGCAGCTTCTTCATCTTCCTTGCGCTCAATAGGCTCGCTTCCTCGCTTTCTCAACCTCTTCTTCCGTGTTTCTTGATGACTCTCCCATTTTTACTTTCCCTTTTTTCTTCTCTCTTTCTTTGTTCCCGTAACACCTCCCACTTCGAGTTATAAACTCGACTTCTTGCTCAGGTGGAGAAGGTTTTGTTGCAATAACGGGCCGAGAACCGGTTTGGGGAGTAATGTTGCTAGTGTGTCCAAAGATAAGTCATCCTGAAATGCTCGTGAGGAGCGAAACATGGTTTTGGTGGTGTCGGAGGTGAGGCAAGGCTAGGGGCAGATGCGCTGCTTGACGCTCCCTGAGTAAAAACTTGGAAATTATAGTTCCAAGGGACTGCGTGAGTATTGGTGACAGGAAGTCAGCGTAGTTCTGATAATCATATCGCGGTGAGGCTACCGGGGTGAGAAGGTGATTCGGGCTTGGAGGTAGAAGCGCTTTGGTGAGTCTAGCGGTGTTCACTTCCTTCCGCCTTTGTCCGCATCTCGTAACTTTAAGAGATAACAAATTTCGGACTTCTTGCCCGAACCCTCACAATCTTGCACTTATGGTCACCGCTCTCCATGGTAAGGACACCTGCACTCTCTTCAAATCCTCGCTACTGAGGGCAAAGGTGACCTTCTCTTACCGATATGGCAAAAATTTCTTTGAAATAAGGGACCAATTTGTCCACTTCCTGTTGATCCTTCTCCTCGCACTAATCATATTCACACCACTACCCGCATTATGGTTAGGTAGTGGGTTTGAGGTGACATTGGGAGGGAACCATTTCCTCGATCTTCAACCACCTGCTCGGATTAGAGCGTGCACTCTCCTCCGAGTGCCCCGCAGCTTGTCGCTGAATGCCCTTGTGCTCCTCCATGATACTCACAACGGCAAGGGGCATCATACCACCCGGGATATGGCTACCGGATTGGGTCTAAAGGGACTGGTACGATTTGGTTTATACCGACAAGGTATCGGTATATTTCACCGAGAGGGAGGGGAAGGTGGATCAGATTCCTTGGAGGTCTTGGGTTATTTTGTGGTGGTCGTGGTTGAGCCGGAGGAGGAGGTGGTCTTGGTTGGAAATTTGTGTGGGGCGATTGGGGCGTGGTTGTGAATAATTAGGGAAAGGGGTGGGATGTTTATGATAGTTGGGCCATGAGAGGGAGGATATGGCCAGTAGTTATTTTGGGGGAATTGGGGAAAATTATTCTGCCGAGTGATGGAATGCACATCACTCTCCTTCTTGCCAAAATTGGCGCCTTTTTCACAGTGGTTCTCACCAACTCTCGTAGCCTTCCTATTCTCGCATTAGCTTCAATTCTCTCACCGCTTGGATGATATCCGAGAAGTCGTTGGAGGTATTTCCGATCATCAAAGTTGAAGTAGGGAGCCTTCAATGTTTCATGAATAGGAGCAGAGTTCATTATCGGGCCACCGGAGGATATACTTCGCGCCTTCTCCTCCATCGTTGGGCATACCGCTTGAAACCTTCCCGCTCTTTCTGCACTGTGTTCCGGAGGTCCTCCTCATGGGTGCCGATCACAATTGAATTTGTACCGCTTTAGAAAGGTATCGCTAAGTCCTTCCAGTGAGTGCAAATTTTGCTCGGCCCAATTGTATGCACCATCTCGTAGCCGCTCCGAGAGGCTCTCGTGAAAGAAGTGAATGAGAAGTCTATCGCCTTCGTTAAGGCGCATTTTGGCAATGTAGGTTGCCGTGTGGATGCGGGATCCGAAGTTTCTGTATTTGTCAAATCAGAACCTTGAATTTGGGTGGTACCACCACATCCGCACCAATCTCGTGATTTACACATCGATCGAGCCATACATGTTCAACCCTTCTATTGCTCTCAATCTTTCTTCTAGGCGTATAGTTTCTCGCTTTCTCTCACCCTATGTTCTCCTTCCATCGCATGATACGCCTCCAACCGGAGCCGAGGGGTGGAGTAAACTGGAGGGATCGGATTGAATGGTGAGGCTCGGCATTTGAGACGGCCGTAATAGGAAAAAGGTGGGTCATTATTTATGGTCACCGATTGACAAAGTGATTGTCGGTCCGAATGGGAGACCAAAGGTAAAAGAGGTTGAAGCTTGCCGAGGATCATTTGTTGTAGGAGGCGAGGAGGTAATGGTGGGCTAGGTTCTCAAGCAGTGTTTGTTCTCGAGACATTTCTCATTAGTCTCATAATTTCGTAAAGTCGATCTTTCAACTCTGAGACTGTCCTCGTAGGTTCTGCACTTGCTCCCGATTTTCCATTATCTTCCTCGCTCGAGATCTTGTTAAGTACACTCGCTTGGCTCGTGCTTGGTCGACTTGCGTTGTTAGAAGCAATATTGATTTCTCGTGAGGATAAAAAAAAATTTAAATGAATTTGAGTTTTGTAAAGAAACTAAAAGTCCCGGTCCGACGAAGGATACAAAGGGCATTTGAGAGCCAGGTTGGAATCTGCAAAAGGATAATCGCCTCAGCTTTATCATGGCATCGTTCGATAGTCTGACCGTGAATGACGGGATTGAATGCGCATTTATGATACCTGTCCATATAGCGCATTTCAATTTTTCACATAACCCTAGCGAGGGAGTTCCTACGGGAGTCATATTATTCATTCACAAATCGCTTAGACAATGGTCCAAAAATCATTTCATTAATCAATAATTTGTACAAAGATATTTTTTACATCGCCTAGGTTCTGGGAGGTTCTTTATAATGAGATGACATTTTCTCGAGATACTCATATAACCTTTCCTCTTGTTTGGCAGATCGAACACTTTCAGAGCATACTTGATCTGTAATAGTTCCTTTTTCCCTGTGCTATCATTTTCTCCAACTGGTCCACATTTTCTTTCAGTCCTTGATAGAGGGCAGCTTGTTTCTCTTTCTCTTTCCTTTCTTTAGCACACTCTTTCAAGATGTCGTTGATGAGGAGTGCCTGTTCTTTTAATTCAAGCTTCTTCTTCTTGTTTTCCTGTTTATACTCTTCAACGAGTACCTCTTGGTACTTCATCCTTTCCTCAAGCTTACTATTCTCGCCTCTTTCATCTCTTTGACCTCACTTGGAGAGAGTTTCTTTCTTTTCCCACTGCACTCTTGCTCTTCGAACCCTATCCTTTCGGCCCTTGCCTCTTCCTTGAGCTTTCTTGCCCTTCTCTTAAGTTTCTCGTTGGTCCTCCAATTGTTTCATTCGTTCTTGCACCGTGAGTTCTCGGTATTTGCCTTTTGTAGCGAGTCAACCAGCGATTATCGCCTTCCTCTAATAGGGCGCCTTGGCGAGGGTTGTCGTTCTTGAATTCTATGGTAGAGCGCTCTTGGTCCCTATCGCCTCCATTTAAGGTAATCGCCCGAGGCACTTGGGCCTTTGGGTGATCTCTCCATTAGAGTGATGTTTTCCTGTGACTTGCGAGCCATTTTCAACCCTTCTTCTTCCTTGAGCTCATGGTAGAAGTGACCTTGGTGGTATTCTTTAATGTTGATCATGGATCGTGTTGAGCCAAACCGCCTCATTACTGGCCGGAGTGTAACTTGTATACCCTGCTATTCCAATCGTGGACACCGATCGAATACCTCCTGCACTAATCAAGACGGGTTGGCTTGACGCCCACGCCTTCCTCCAACAAGAATCATGGCTATTGAAACTCAAAATCCGCTCCCGCCATCGTTTTCATTCTTCGAGCCGATCACTAACCGGATCATTTTCTCAATGGGAGGCTGGTCAAGGTACCAAGTCAATCCTTTGTCTCCACAGACACATGTGACCGATAGTCCAGAGGTATAATAACCGAGAGCAACACTTAATGGACCCTTTCCCCGTTGTCCGCAGTAGTTAGGTTAACAAGGTTTCGCAAGAATTGCCAGACGGATTGATCCTCGCCTTTCTATCGCCCAAAATACCTCCACCGCACCGCAAGTGATGATCCCCAATGGCCCCGGAAACAGGATCGCACCATAGATTCCCAAGGCGAGTGCCACTAAGCTTGATCCCACTGCTTTCTCTTGGAGGTGATGATCTAACCGCTTCTCAAGGTACGCCCAATGCCATCCATGCGTGTTCCTTTGATCAAGCTTTCCGACTTTACTTCTTCTAGGTGAGAACAAAACATATGTGCCAACCGCTTCTGTGTCCGCCTATGCTCGAGGTGTAAGTAGATCCTGCTTCGCAATGAGTATGGGATCCTCAAAGAATGCCTCGACATTCCTCCATAGTGGGGGCCGACAATGTCATTGAAAGAGAACACTGCATTTAGGATTCCAAACCGTCAACATGGCTTTTAATGCAGTGGATTTGGACCTTGACTTGCATTAAGGTTGCAATCCTTCCGCATTTCTTCAAACCGCACTTGACTGGTCGGAAGCAACCTCCATCTATTAGATGCACTTCGAGGTTGTTCATTTTGACCTCTATTTTGTCCAGATCCAGTGAAGGTATTGAGCTAATGTGTGCCTCGAAACATCATTTTGCGAGGGTACCACCAATGAGCTGATTTGGACCAAAGTTTAGCATGTCGAGCCTCTTCTCGCCGATCGACTCGAGGATGCCATGATAAAAATGATGCCTATCCTTATACGTACTCTTGGTTTGGTAACGCTGGGAAAATTTGTTAGTAAGACAAATTAGGTAATTTTGAATCATACTGCTGATTGTAGGACACGCATACACATTTATCAAAGTAGGAAAATGTGTAGGCGTTTTAGTAGGATTCAAGATTACCTCAAAAGAAATGAACAAAAGGAAATTAAAGGTAATAGGTAAGAGTAAGTATGCCCTTTGTCCTATAGTAGGGAGACTCCTAACACCGGTAAGCGCTACCTATCCGGATAGTTCTATCTTATGAGGCGCTTTACTACGGCTTTCACTATCGTGACGGTTTAGCTCAGATCTAATTTTCTAATAGCCACAGTTCCCAAATTGCCCCCATCAGAACAAGAGAGCCCCATTCTACCCCCATGATATTATCGGAAAATTCCACTGTATCACGGTAAATAGAACGAAGTTTCAATTTGAGAAGCCTTCACGGATACTAACGGGTAAAACCCACTGCACCGCTACATGACCCTCCTACTTTCCTAAAAGGGTAAGAAAGCCCGTTAGGACCATAGTGTGTGAGGACATTGTGTAAGTGTTCAGTGTGTGAAGGACACTTTACCTCTTCCCAATTCAGGGGATTTTATTTTTCCATTTTTTCCTTTTTTCTTTTCTTTGAAATGAAGAGCAATCGTAGGAGATAGAACAGCAAAACAAAATAGTTAGTAGCAATAATAATTAGCATATAAGACATCGCCGAGTGAGCCCTCTAAATATAATTTGATCTGACAAAAATTAAGCCTACTTTTGGACCTCTAGACTGGGTCAAGTCAATAATGTCCCCAGTGAGTCGCTAAGTCGCCGCAATGGGATTTTATGTCGCCTGACGATCACTCACCAAGTGGGAAAGAGTGAGGAGTCGCCACCTTAGTTTTGAGGGTAACTAAAGAAAACCATTTGAGAAGATAAATAAAGAATGAAACCACTTCAAGACAGAGATTCTAGGTTCGAGGTTCGTAAACGGGTGGGGAAGGTGTTAGGCACCCCACCTCGTCCCTTAATAAGGGTAAGTAGATTTAATTTTAAGGCCCTTTATAAATTAGTTAGAAGGGCTTGAACGGGAATGTTAATCCTTTTGGTAAGAGGAATATTTGGTTTTTCACTAATTAGGATTACCTGTATACACAAGTAAATGAGACAACCTTAGTGAACGAGTGTGAGAATCTGATAAGAACTCTCCTCCGACCTGTTTTATGTTATTTATTATTTTTTTGTGGGGAGACCTGATAAGAACTCTCCTCCGATCCCCTTTAAGTTATTTATTTTAGGATGAGACCGGATAAGAACTCTCCTCCGATCCCTTTTAGACATTTATTAAAATTTTGAGGGGAGACCGGATAAGAACCCTCCTCCGATCTCCTTTAGAGTTATTTATTAATGTTTTGAGTTGAGACCGGATAAGAACTCTCCTCCGATCTCTATTTAATGTTTATTAAAATTTTGAAGGGAGACCGGATAAGAACTCTCCTCCGATCTCTTTTAGACGTTTATTAGAATTTTGAGGGGAGACCGGATAAGAACCCTCCTCCGATCTCTTTCGGATTAGCAGGAGCCTGGAAGGGGCTTTGCCGATCTCCCGAATTTCAATTTCAGCTACATGTCACAAGAACCTAAAACTAAGGTTTCTGGCATTCAAAAATGCTGGAGATAAGGTTTCTTGATACCCTATGACTAAATGGGTAATACTAAACTTGATTTACCGACCTTCCATGTAGTCATTTTACGCATACCTATTAATGTCCGATCTGTTCTGTCTAGTTTATTTTGGTTTTATTCCTCTTCATGGTATCTTGCCGAATTCCCGTTCACGCCAGCCTAATAGTTTGTCTATTTTCCGATGTGTTATTCAAGCTTTCTTTTAAAAGAGACCCTTAAGTTGCAGATACCTATATTTTGCCTGACCACTTACACGCTACTAGGAGCTAAAAGCTCGTATTCAGAAATGACGAAAATTGATGAAATGATGGACCGATCACTAAAGAGATAATTCGAGAGTAACGTTCTTTGAGATTTTTTGCTTAGAATAAACTTAGAGAAAACCGCGTACGTAAAGAGAACAAAGAAAGTGCGAAAAGTAAACGCAAATACTTAATAAAACAAGAATATGAACTCTTACCGTGAGGAGCCAAATATATTGAAATAATCGTGAGGTGGTAAATAGTGATGAAGATGGCGGATTGATCACCGAGAGTTGATGTCTGAGGAGCTAAATGTATTGAAATAACTATGAGGTGGTAAATAGTGATGAAGATGGCGGATTGATCACCGAGAGTTGATGTCCGTCGTGAAACCGAGAGATGCTTTAGCTAAAAGGTAACTGTGTAAGAACTGTGGAAGGAAGTTGAGCTTGAACAGAGGAAAAGAAAGCAGAGATGATGAGAGTATGACCAGATAATGAACAAACTGAAATGTAGAGTTCCAAAGATTCAAAATCTTTTCCAAGAAAACACTCAAAACTAGTTTCAAAAGTCTTTTAATCACTACAAAACAAAGCAGAGTAACAAACCGAATGAAGTTTCGTAGTTCCTCCACGATAATAGCAGCCTCTTGTCTATATTTTTCCCCGCCCTGAACAGCTTTTTCATGTGTATTTATAGGAATCGGGTGCTCCCATGAAGGGTCAGATTTATTTTGAGGGAGATGGAGGGTCAAGATTTTGAAGTACATGATCGGATGTTCAGAATTAAAGAGAATCAAAACAAATGGTTGAGATCGCTTCTAATATTTGTCCTTTTCCTCTTTTAACTGACGGTCTTGAATCCTCTTGTCCGAACGATCCGAGGGCTAAGAGTGAAAAACGCCGTATTGTCGCCTTCTCTTTTGATCCAAGGGTTCCGAATTCATCCTTACAAGTGAGATCAACGGTGGAGATTGGGATGTACAGGATCACATGACATACCCCGCACTGCAAGATTATGGCGATTCTTAGGCGTGCGGTGGAGATCTCATCTCGCCACGCTTTAACTACTCGGCTCGATTCTCGACGACGGTTATTGGGATTTGTCTTATTCTTTTGTCTTCCGATCCTCCCTAGCTCCTATTCCGATCTCTCATGCCGATCTCCTATCTCCGATCTCTATTATCCCTTAATCACCTGGATTCGTTCCAAGCATTAATTACATATCGATTCTCAAGCGCCCGCTGCTTTCCGCTCAAGATTAAATGTCCATTTCCTATATATACCTCGCCGACGGAGACATTTTCTTCATCCGACTTTCCTCTCTTCTTTTCTTACTTTCCTCGTTCTAGCCGGTGGAAGTTCGCTATAATCGTGGCTTTGATCTTTTCCGATGAACTTCTTTACTTACCGATGAAAATTCACGATCCTGATCGAAAGAACTTTACTGATGATGGTGAGAGGACTGGATTTGACCGATCTGTATTGCGGACTTTGGTTGTACCGATCTCGAGTCGCTCAACTGAGTTCATTCGGCTTCTCATCGCATTGGGTGTTCCGACAGCGTCTTTCCTCCACATTGGGTGTTCCGACAGCGGGTCGGTTTCGAGTGGTAACATCGATGACGATGTCTCTCATCTTCATGGGAGTCATAGTCACCCCATCTGAGCTGCACATCTATCCGATGCCAACAGATGGTCTCCTGGTCAAACACATCTTTTGATTCAGCCACAAGACTAGGCTTTGACATAGGCCTTTTAGATAGGATGTTCCACCGGTCTCTAGAGATCGCCCAAATGATGTAATCCTGAAATGTAATCAGATCTCTAGAGATTGCCCAAATGATGTAGTTAGACCTTTATTGTAGTCCGATCCCTAGAGATCGCCCAAATGATGTATTTTATTTTCAATGCAATCCGATCTCTAGAGATCACAGAAATGATGTGATCCAATGTTAGTGTAATCCGATCCCTAGAGATCGCCCAAATGATGTAATCCGATCTTTTGAAAATAAAGACTTTATTTTGTCGGTTATCATCTTATTATTTTTGCATTGATTATTTTTCCGATCTCTAATGTGGTTATCCGATCTGATTCTTTACCTGAATGACACTTAGCTGATCCTTTATTCAAAATTTTTAACTTATTATGCCGATCTCTAATAAACCGATCTCAGAACATTCGGATATTTGAGAGAAGTGTCAGAACAGCTGTCGAGTCCCACCAATCGATGCGCCTTTAGAACCTCGCGAGCATTAAATGCTCTGACTAGTATAAATAGGGGTGGGAGGATTAGCCGCTTGTTCTCTCATTCCATTTTCAATCTCGCTCACAACTTCAAGTTCTCTCATTTTCTCCGTCTCTCGACGCCGATCGACTCGTAAGGACTTTGATCTTCTTTCTTGTTTAAGTTCTTTGTTTCTTTTAAAAATGAGCGGTGCCGAAGGTCAGAGAGCGGCGAGCCCTCCTTCCATTCAGTTCTCATGGTCATCGTCTGACGAAGAAGAGGCAGTCGGGCCCAGCGTGCAACCTAAACCCCTAGGGTCTCTCGCCTGTGCCTGGCCTGGTCATACCATCAAGGCTTGCACCACCTTCAAGGAGAGAGACCCTTCCTATAGACGAGCTTCCGGTTCTTTCGAGAATCCGACCGCAATCGCTTGTTCAAGAATACAATATTTGTCCCGATTCATATGAGCGATCAAGTGCCATGGCGATCTTCGTGTCGATCACTCTTTTGAAGAGAATGACATGGTCATGGTGTACGAGGAACGCTTAAAGGCCGGTCCGAGGTTCCTCTAGCCGATTTCTATAAGGAGGTCCTAAAACTTCACCGAGCATCCATTGTTCAAATCCACCCCAACTCGTGGCGAATCTTGGTAGCTTTCCGAGGTCTATGCCGAGCTAAGGGAATCAGACCTACGGCTAAGGTGTTCGCCGAGCTGCACAGACTAACTCGCCGAAAGGATGACGAACATCGGTTCTTTCAGCGAAGCCTCGTTGCGGACTCTTTTCCGACCGCCTCATCCCTTAAGAATTGGAAGAACCGATTCTTCATTCCGAGGAGTAAAGATCCGAGCCGCTTTGAGGACTTTCCTCGTAGTGGTGGTACCAGGGCCCTCGCTCAAGCACATTACCTCGAGTCAAGAGGAAAGCTTGATAGTGATGGAGCCAAAAGTCGTGCCGCCACTCTAAAATATTCCTATCCAAATGCGGTGATCGCCGAATCGCACCATTGACCATGCAATCGATCACCGGCCGAGATCGCGAACTTCCGCTCTCGACCTCGGCATTGGTATTTTCTATATCTCGCTCAGACCTTAGCGATCTCACTAACCTCTTTTACGTGCGTGTATGGCGGGTGGTGAGGGTTCTAGGAAGCGGAAGAAGGAAAGAGAGATCTCGGAAGGTAAAGGAGATGAAGCGTCGAACGTCTTCAAACACCGGCCACGAACTCGGGAGATACAAAGAGACCCGCCTCAACCTTGGGTCCGCCGACCATTGAGGTCGCGATCTCCTCCTAGATCGGAAGAGCACCCGCCTCTCTCGCTTATTCCAAGCACGGAAAGGGAGCCTTCTCAATCTTCTCGGGAGGACCTCTTCTCATGGTGCTCGACATCGATCGATCGCTTGAAGAATAACCGATCGTTAGGGAGAACTCCGATTTTGCCAAAGTCCCGGGATCTACCATCTTCTTTCAAGAGGATCGACAGCTATCCTGAATGGTCTCGATGATATCTTGACTCAACCATGAGCCTAAACGTGGAGTGTCCGTGAACCGCACCATGATTCGGGAAAAGATTCAGCGTGCAGGTAAGGAGGTTGGGAAGAAAATCAGAATTGACTTCGCTCCGATCCCAACTCTCATCCGCCGGGATTATATATCTCAAGTCGAGGGACGGGCGAAGTACCATGAAGACCACCGCCGAAAGATCTCGTGACTTGGCTGAAAGTGAACGGCTCTCGAGAGAAGTCCGTGCACTTCAGCCAACGGCCGCCAGTCGCTCAACTTGTAGAGGAGCTTAACGCGAAGGATAAGGAGCTTTCGGAGAAAGACAAAGAGCTCAAGGAAAAGCAAGACGAGAAGGTGTCCGGAATAGCCGGAGCCTATGTGAATGCTCATAAGGATCTCTTGGCCGAACTTCAAAAGCGCTATCCTGAAGAGGACTTCTCTTGGATGGACGACCTGGCTCCCGGGGGCGATGGTGAAGATAGTGAGGGGGAGGGCGAGGAAGAGAGAGAGAGTGAGCAGAATGTAAATCAGTGGGGTGATCCTCACCGAATAACTTGTACAAATTATGAAATGAAATGGAATATCTCTTTTGTTCAATGAATGATTGTGATCGGAAAATTTTAAACCATTGTTTGTCTGAGTATTTGATTGTATAAGCACAGCAAAACAAAAACTAAATGTGATTATTAATCTAAGTATAAAAGATCGGAAAGCACAATAAGCATGAGATCGGTGGGGGAGAAATGCTGAACGGGACTTGATTAAAATTGAAAATTTAACTTGAACACTTAAGATCGGAACCCTCGTTAAACCGAACCCAAACTTTAGCTCTTAATCTTCAGAAAAGGAGGTCGGCAATAAAACTGGTAGGAAAAGATCTAGTGCCAGTTCATTTTATTTATCAACAGAGATCAGGAATATACTTGACAGGTCCGGAAATTCGACAACGGGTTTGAGAGGTCGGTAAATGATTTGAGAGATCGGCGAGGCCTTAATGAATATAAAGGCTCAGCATTAATTCAATTCTTTGTGAGGAGAGATCGGAAATGTAACCGCCTATCAAAGAGGGATCGGAAACGTGATTAGCTGTTCAAAGAAGAATTTTTATTGATTCTAGGGATCGGCCAAAATATGGTGTCGACAATAATATATTTATGTGTAATAGAAAAGGTCCATTGATATTTTGTTAGAAATATTATTCTTAAGTTGTTAAGAATATGAGTGACAATATTTCTAGCACAAAGTATCATAAATAGGTTCACAATCAAGGATACTTCATAATAAGGACATGACTTATCCAGAAAGATTGTATTCATGTTTGTTCCCAAGTTATTTATATGAGATATAAATAAGATGGAATGGTGAGTCTCATGCCATATAACAAACATGATAGGCACTTATAAATGATAAGTAGGCCGAACCAGTGACACTTATGACAAGCTGACAAAGGCAAAGGAAAGTGTTTCCACTGCCAACAGGAAAGTGTTTCCATTGCTAACAGGAAAGTGTTTCCATTGCCAGTAAGAAAGTGTTACCACTGGCCAGAGTATAGCAATCTAAATGAATGCAATGCCATGGTGAAAAACAACTCAAGTTCAAAATATATTTGGCACTTAAGGTTATGTCATGTTGCAGAAGATAGGATTGCAAAATTGGAGAAAATGGGGATTCTATCCTCATTGGGCTCTGAGCCTACTCCAACTTGTGAATTTTGCCTTCAAGGCAAAATGACTAGATCACCCTTTGTTGGACAAGGGCTAAGAGCTGAAAATATTTTGGAACTAATACATAGTGATGTATGTGGTCCGTTTAAAGAAATGGCTAGAGGGGGTTTTCATTATTTTATTACCTTTATCGATGATAAATCAAGGTTTGGGTATTTGTATTTGATGAAATAAAAACGTGAATCTTTTGAAAAGTTCAAAGAATTTAAATATGAAGTAGAAAATCAAACTGGAAAGAATATTAAACCACTTCGAGCAGATCGTGGAGGTGAATATTTGAGTAATCGAATTTGATGAATACTTGAGAGAGCATGGCATTGTTTCTCACCGACTCTCCAGAACGCCACACCGAATGGTGTATCCGAAGGAGAAATCGTACCTTATTGGATATGGTACGTAGTATGATCACTATACCGATATGCCAATCTCCTTTGGGATTTGCATAAGAATCACTTTGTATATTCGAATAGGATTCCATCAAAATCGCTTTCTTCGGACCTTATGAGATATGTCATGGAAGAAAACCAAGTCTTAAGCATGTTAAGATTTGGGGTTGTCCAGCTTATATCAAAAATCTGAACACTGATAAATTGGAGACCAGATCAGAAAAAGGTCGATTTGTTGGATATCCAAAAGATAGTTTTGGATATTATTTTTATTTGCCTACTTCACAAAAGGTTGTGATAAGTAGAGATGCCACATTTCTTGAACAACAGTTTGTTCAAGAAGGAGGCAAAGGAAGGCAAATAGAGTTAGAATTGGAGAATTCTGACCAACCAATGCATCGATGGATATAGATCCATCTAGTCAACCTATACCCGTTGATGAAACATCTACACTGCTCCTCGTAGAACAACCAGGTATCTCACCCACCAGTGAGATATGGTTTTCTTCATGAAGAAGAACAAGAGTTGTCTACTCATGAAGAAGTAGATCATGGGGATGATCCACTTACCTATGAAGAAGCTATATCAGATATAGACTCTTCAAAATGGATTGATGCTATGAAATCCGAGATTGATTCCATGTATAAGAATCAAGTTTGGGATCTTGTTGACCCACCTGAAGGTATTGTACCTATAGGGAACAAATGGGTTTTCAAGAAGAAAATTGGTTTTGATGGAAAGGTAGAGACCTATAAGGCAAGGCTAGTAGCGAAAGGGTTTCGCCAAAGGCAAGGAATAGATTATGAGGAGACTTTCTACTTTGTTGCCATGCTTAAATCAATTAGGATTTTATTAGCAATACCTGCCTACTATGATTATGAGATTTGGCAGATGGATGTCAAAACAGCTTTTCTCAATGGATACATTGAAGAAAACATTTTCATGGAACAACCTTTGGGATTTGAATCCCAAGATGGTTCCAAGGTATGCAAGCTAAAGCGATCCATTTATGGGTTGAAACAAGCTTCGAGGAGTTGGAACATCCGTTTTGATGAAGCCATTAAATCTTTTGGTTTTATCAAAAATGAGGATGAGCCATGTGTATATAAGAAGGTTAGTGATGGCTATCACTTTCCTTGTCTTATATGTGGATGACATATCGTTGATGGGTAATGATACGGTATGTTGACGACTATAAAGGTATGGTTGTCAAATACATTCTCCATGAAAGACTTAGGGGAGGCAACCTATATTCTTGGGATTCGCATCTATAGAGATAGAGCGAAAAGAATAATTGGTTTATCCCAAAGTCTATACTTGGAAAAGGTGTTAAAGAGGTTTAACATGCTTGATTCCAAGAGAGGATTTTTACCAGTGAAACATGGTATCCACCTTTCTAAAGAGATGTCTCCAAAGACACCTGAAGAAAGAGATAAGATGGCCAGGATTCCATATGCTTCGGCTATTGGAAGTTTAATGTATGCACTGTTGTGTACTAGGCCGGATATCGCATATGCTGTTAGTTTGACTAGCAGGTATCAATCCAATCCAGGTTTGGAACATCGATAGTCACAAGAATATCCTTAAGTACTAGAGAAGAACTAAGGATTTATTCTTGATTTATGGAGGTGGAGACTTGCAATTGGATGGTTATACTGATTCTGATTTCCAATCAGATATCGATGATAGAAAGTCTACCTCTGGATATGTGTTCATTTGTAATGGAGGTGCGATGGTTGGAAGAGTTCCAAACAGAGCACGATTGCAGATTCCACTATCGAGGTCGAGTATATTCTCGCATCGATGTCGCAAAAGAAGTCGCTTTGGATAAAGAAGTTCGTGACAGAACTTACAGTAGTTCCTTCCATTGAGTCAGCAGTTCCACTACACTGTGACAATAATGGAGCAGTCATACAGGCTAAGGAACTAAGGTCTCACCCAAAATCCAAACACATAGAAAGGCACTACCATATTATCAGAGATATAGTTGGGCAAGGCGATATAGCCATGCAGAAAATAGCATCAGCTGAAAATCCAGCTGATTCATTCACTAAGCCTTTGTCACAAGCTCAGTTAGACTGACATCTTGAGAAAATGGGTCTAAGGTATTGTAATGAATGGCTCTAGTGCTAGTAGGAGATTGTTAGTAGTATGCCCTAGAGCATATCATTTAGTATGTATCTTGTACATATTTTTAATAATAAAAGGCATTTCCACTTTTCCGTTTACATAATATATTTATGTGTAATAGAAAAGGTCCATTGATATTTTGTTAGAAATATTATTCTTAAGTTGTTAAGAATATGAGTGACAATATTTCTAGCACAAAGTATCATAAATAGGTTCACAATCAAGGATACTTCATAATAAGGACATGACTTATCCAGAAAGATTGTATTCATGTTTGTTCCCAAGTTATTTATATGAGATATAAATAAGATGGAATGGTGAGTCTCATGCCATATAACAAACATGATAGGCACTTATAAATGATAAGTAGGCCGAACCAGTGACACTTATGACAAGCACATGGAGTTTACTCTTGTCAATGTTTTGTCATAAATCATATCAGTGCATATAATCTTTAGACATGAGATAGCACAGTTATCTTGTATATAGGTAGTTTGAGTTTGATAATTCTTTCATACTTTTACTTTGTATGGTTTTATTGGCATTTTTTGGCTCATGCTAGTTATATATGGATGTAGGTTTTGATCAAGATTGAATCTGTTCATCTAAGTAAATAGAGATAAAATCCTATGTTCATTTAATTGTTCTTTATGTTTAAAGTTACTGGACAGTACAGATAGATATATTCGTAAAAGAGTTTCTGATGAGAAAAATCTTTTAATCAAGAACTGGAATTAAAAGAGAACATAATATTCATAGCAAATGGAGTTTGACATAAACCATGACTCCAGCTTGAGTTGGGATTTTGTAACAGAGAGATTCTAGTGCATGGTAACATATGATTATAGGTTCATTTAAGGTAAATCTTATTACTAATTGGGTGGCCATGGCATGCTATGCTAGGTGTTAACCATGGTCTATGAGGTTCATAAAATGATTTAGAGAAATCATTTATGGTAAGAAAGAGTTCTGATGATATTAAGAGTTGATATCATGTCTCATTGCCAATTAGTGATGAGCCTAGTAAGTCACACACATACACAAGTTATCACCTATTTAAATATGATTTAATTAATTAATTAAAGAGTTTAATTGATTAATTAAATAGATTTGGTTTGCAATTAAATTGCAAAGTCCCTAGCATGACTTGAAACCAAATCTAGATTATTGGATGTGTAGTATAAATTAAATTTATATTTAAAGTGTTTAAATATGAATTTAATTGATGAGAAATTAATTAATAGAGATTAATTAATTAATTTATATTTGATATAAATTAATTAGAAGAAGAAAATAATTATTTTGGGTTAAGAACTCAAAATTAAGACACAGGGGCATTTTTGTCATTTCACAGTGTGACACGTGGCACCATGAGATGGTGACACATGGCATAACACATAAGCTTGCCAAATGTTTTTTTTTTTTTTTTAATCATGTAAGATGATTAAAATCAAGATTAAATATAGGTTTGACACTTGGCACAATGTGATTGGGTCACTTAAACCTAGAGCTAATCAAAAGGTGACATGTGGCTAGGGTTTAATGTGTTAACCTAGCTATTTAAGTGTGGTTATGAAAAGAAAACATAACCAGCAGCCTCTCCTCTCAATTGTCACGCCACTTTGAGCCTCTCCAGCTATTTCTCTTCATCTCTCATCAATTCAAAGAGATTAGCCATCAATCTCTTGAATTAAGAACACTAGAAATTGTTTCTAGTGTCCTGTTTACATCTCTAATCTCTTAAAAGGCAGAACTTGAATTTCTAATTAATAGAAAAGGCTTTAGAAGCTGTTCAAGGGCTGCCATAGGTGTTCTTGGTGTGGACAAGCTAGAGGGATAACATCTGGTGTCCTGAAGACGAATCTCAAAGGCGCAGACACGCTGCAGCACATCAAGAGGTTAGTGTAATCGTTCTTGATTTAATCTAGGGTTCTAAAATTAATCTGATTAATTTTAAAATCTTAAATGGCAAATACAGATCCAAAAACATATTAAAAGAGTTTTAATATGTTGTTTATCATTGAAATCATATAGATAAAAATAAATCTTGCATGGTGCATGTGACCCTAGGTGAAAATTTTTGAATTCAATGGTATAATCTTGTGTTTTTCACGCTTCCGTTCCTTCAGAAGGAGCTGCTCACGTTTTTAATTCCTTTAGTCTTTATTTGTCCCTTTTATTACTTAATTAATTAGTTGTTTTATTATGATTGGAGAAGGCTTTTTAAATGACATCATAATAGGTCATATTTGGCATTTTATTTCATTTTTCTTTTCTTTCCTCTACTACTCATTTCCAATTTAATTTCTAGCAATATTTCTTCATATTTTATGTCATATTAATTATTTACTCAACTGGACAAGTCGGCCAAAAGTCACCTCTGAAGGCGAAATGACCAAAATGCCCTCCGTTTGGCTTAACGGGTCAAAATTGTCTGTACCGATTGAAAAAATTTTCTAGGTATTTTCTTGGCATTCTAATGTCATGGGAACCTCAATTACCCTTCTATGGAGTCCCAAAAATTATTTTATAATTTTTCCCCCGGGTCTAGGGCTCCTCGTTGTGAGAACCGCAACTTCCCTCTGGTTACCCATCGCTTGGGCACCGGCTCGTTTTGCTTGGTTGTATTTTATTTCTAAAATTTTTACTAAGTGTTTCTTATTAATATTTGAGTTAATTATGATTCCTGACTTTAGTTTAAATATTTTTCCGGACATTCTAGTTGTCTGCATCGACACCGGTCACCGAATAAAGAGAGGATGTACGGAGTGGTTACCGGGAGGGTGTTACAACTCTTCCCCTCTAATTTAAATTTCGTCCTCGAAATTTACCTGATGCAAACAATTGAGGGAACTGTTGCCTCATCGACTCTTCACTTTCCCAATTTGCCTCCTCGGTGTTGTGGTGCCTCCAAAGCACTTTCACCAATGGAATTTGCTTGTTTCTCAACTCTTTCACTTCCCGAGCCAAGATCCGTAGAGGTTCTTCTTCGTATGTCAAATCCGGCTGTATTTCAATTTCTTCTCTGGAGATGACATGTGAAGGATCTGAGCGGTATCTTCTGAGCATAGACACGTGGAACACATTGTGGATCTTGTCCAGCTCTGGTGGTAAAGCTAGCCTATAGGCCACTGGACCCACACGTTCGATGACTTCATATGGGCCAATGAACCTAGGGCTCAACTTACCTTTCCTTCCAAACCTCAATACTTTCTTCCATGGTGACACCTTGAGAAACACTTTGTCGCCAACCCCATATTCTATTTCTTTCCTCTTCAGGTCGGCATAAGATTTCTGCCTGTCTGAGGCAACCTTTAAGTTGGCTTTGATTGATTTTACCTTCTCCTCAGCCTGTTTCACTGTGTCCGCCCTACCGC
The DNA here is from genome assembly GCF_030052815.1 of Hevea brasiliensis. Lineage (NCBI taxonomy): Eukaryota > Viridiplantae > Streptophyta > Magnoliopsida > Malpighiales > Euphorbiaceae > Hevea > Hevea brasiliensis. Next base: position 45,059,687 of record NC_079501.1, read on the forward strand.
TTGTCTTCGCCCAATTCACCCAAAGACACCTGGAGTTCTACATTTTCTCCCATACAGCGCTTCATACGGGGCCATTTGGATACTAGCTTGGTAGCTATTGTTGTATGCAAATTCTGCCAGTGGGAGGTATCTATCCCAACTTCCCTCAAACTCAATGACACAACTCCTCAGCATATCCTCAAGGACCTAACACATATTTCATGTTATTGTTATCATTTCTATTCAATATTTGTATCAATTTCATTGGTTTCAATTGTTTACCTGGATTACTCTTTCTGATTGCCCATCCGTCTAAGGATGGAAAGCTGTGCTGAAGTGGAGTTGTGTACCCAAGGACTCATGCAACTTCTTCCAAAATCTCGATGTAAACCTTAGGTCTCGATCAGATATGATGGAAAGTGGAATTCCATGCAGTCTAACTATCTCACTAATATACAATTCTGCTAACCTCTCTAGTGAGTAGTCAGTCCTAACTGGCAGAAAGTGTGTTGACTTTGTCAATCTATCAACTATCACCCATGCTGCATCATGTTTCTTCTGGGTGAGAGGTAGACCACTTACAAAATCCATGGTGACCCGATCCCATTTCCATTCGTATGCGTATAGGCTGTAGCAAACCTGATGGAACTTGGTGTTCTGCCTTGACTTGCTGACATGTCAAGCATTTAGTCACATAGTCAGCTATGTCCTTTTTCATACCAGGCCACCAATATTGAAGCTTCAGGTCACGATACATCTTTGTACTTCCTAGGTGCATAGCATATACACTGGTGTGTGCCTCTTTTAGAATACTGGCTTTCAATTCCCCATTATCTGGTACACACAGTCTTCCTTTGTAATACATACACCCATCTGCTTTCACCTCATAGTCAGTTGCTTTTCCCTCTGGGATTTTGCTCATAATAGCCATTAGCTTCTCATCTACCTTCTGCCCATCTAAAATCTGCTGTAGCAGGTTTGGCCTCACTTGCAACTCAGCCAAGATAGCTCCATCACGAACCAAAGATAGACGGGCATTCAATGATCTCAAGGCTGTTATGGATTTTCTGCTCAAAGCATCAGCAACTACATTTGCCTTCCCAGGATGGTAGTCAATTACACAATCATAATCCTTCAGGAACTCAATCCATCACCTCTGTCTAAGGTTGAGCTCCCTCTGAGTTGGCAAATATTTTAGACTCTTGTGGTCTGTGTAAATGTAGCACTTTTCACCATATAAGTAATGTCTCCATATCTTCAGTGCGAAGATAATTGCTGCAAGCTCTAGATCATGGGTAGGGTAGTTCTGTTCATGTGGCCTCAACTGCCTGGAGGCATAGGCGACCACCTTCCCCTCTTGCATCAATACACACCCTAACCCATTATGAGAGGCATCACTGTAGACCACAAAGTCCTTTCCTGACACTGGCTGTGTTAACACTGGTGCCTCTGTCAACATAGCCTTCAACCTCTCAAAACTGGTCTGACATTTGTCATTCCAGTCAAATCTGACATTCTTGTGTAACAACTTGGTCATTGGAGCAGCTATTAAGGAAAATCCCTTCACAAATCTTCTCAGAATACCTACTAGCCCCAAGAAGCTTCGACTCGATTGTGTTTCTGGGAGGCTTCCATTCCATCACTGCTTCTATTTTCTTGGGATCCACCCTAATCCCATCAGCTGACACTATGTGTCTAAGGAATGCAATCTCATTCAGCCAAAAGTCACATTTGGACAACTTAGCATACAACTTCTTTTCTTTCAGGGTTTGCAGAACAATCCTCAAAATGCTCATCATGTTCTTCCCTGGTCTTGGAATACACCAAAATATCATCAATAAAGACCACTACGAACCGATCTAAGTATGGATGGAAGATACGGTTCATAAGGTCCATGAATGCTGCTGGTGCATTTGTTAGGCCAAAGGGCATCACTAGGAACTCATAATGCCCATATCGGGTCCTGAATGCAGTCTTTGGCACATCTGCATCCTTCACCCTCAATCGATGATACCGATGCGAGATCAATCTTAGAAAATACTCCTGCTCCCTTCAACTGATCAAACAGATCATCAATTCTAGGCTACGGATATTTGTTCTTCACAGTCACTTTATTCAACTGCCGGTAATCAATACATAGCCTCAAAGTCCCATCCTTCTTCTTTACAAACAGCACTGGAGCTCCCCATGGTGACACACTGGGGCGTATAAACCCCTTATCCAGCAACTCTTGCAATTGAGTTTTCAACTCCCTCAATTCAGTGGGTGCCATCCTATAAGGAGCAATGGAAATGGGTCTTTGTACCGGCGATGTCTCAATAGCAAATTCAACTTCCCTTTACGGTGGCAAACTGTGGCAATTCTTCAGAAATACCTGCAGGAAGTCCCTTCTGTGGGTATGTTACTCGGGTTTGGCTTAGCTTTGCCTAGTATCCACCACATGTGCTAGGTAGGCTTCATGACCTCTTCTCATCATTCTTCTTGTAATCGTATTTGAGATGACATTGGACAAGAAATCATCCTTTCCCCACAACTGTGATCTCATTACCCTCTGAAGTTTTTAGAGAAATTCTCTTCAATTTGCAATCAACTATTGCCTGATGACGTGACAACCAGTCCATTCCCAATATCACGTCAAACTCATGGAAGGGCAACTCAATTAGGTTTGCCAAGAATTCATACCCCTGAATCCTCAACGGGCAACCCCTGTATACTTTGTTCACTACCATACTGTGGCCTAATGGATTAGTGACCAGAATGTCTTGGTCACTCTCCCCTACTAGTATCCCCCTTTCTACGGGTAGGTTGATGCAAATATAGGAATGAGTGGATCCTGGATCCACCAATGCATGCACATGCTCCTCCTGAGCTCTCAGGGCATAATTTCTGGCAGGTGGTCTGTTTTCTGGCCTCTCTGCTGGCTCAGATGTAGGCCTCTGAGATGGTCCCACAGCTTCGGATTTACCAGACCTTTTACCCCTTGGTGGTGCAGGAGCAGTGCATGCGCTTGTGTTGGAGCAGTGTAGTAGTTCTGCGTGGGCGGTTTCTCAACCGATGCTCACGACCCACACCTCGTGCAAGCACCGGTCACTCTCCAACACTCCTCCTTATGCCATTTCGGCGGTGTGGACACGCGAGAAGATGCCGGGCTGGTCCTGAACCCCATCCTCGGAGGCGCCACCGATGGTGTGGACCGACCTCTCCTAGGGGTGAATCGTGGCTGGGCCCGAGGTGACCACGACCACGTGGCTGACCGAACTGCGTGCGGGAGGACCCTTAAACTTCTTCCCAAATCCAGGCGGAACTAGACCGACTGGTCCTCTTCTCGCTGTCTATCCCTTCAGTACATTCACTAATTCTTACTTTTTCCACCTTTATTGCAGCTTCCACTAACTTGGTAAATTCTGTGATTCCCAAGGCAGTGAGCTGGATCTTGATGTTGTCATTTAGTCCCTTTTCAAATCTCTTGCATCTTTCAGCTTCATTAGGGACTATCTCCCTTCCATAGCGGCTCAATCGAACAAATTCTTTCTCATACTCGGCCACTGACAACTGCCTCTGCCTCAGATTAATGAACTCTCTTCTTCTCTCTTCCAGGTATACAGTACCCACATATTTCTTCTTGAATTCGGAGAGGAAGAAGTCCCAAGTTCTGACTTCTGGCTGCACTTCACTGGACACAGTGTCCCACCATTCGTAGGCATCGTCTTGTAACAAGGATACAGCAGCTTCTAAGTTCTGCTCTGGGGTGCAGTGGAGTTGTTTTAAGACTCTGCCCGTTCTGTTCAACCAATTTTCGGCTGCAACAGAGTCATCTTCCCTCTTGCCGAAGAAATCCACCGCCCCAAACTTTCTTAGCCTTTCCAGGTGTGATTTCTACTGTGGAGCTGGTGGTGGTGGTGGTGCTGGCATTACCCCGGCCATTTGTCTAAAGAAGTCGGCCATTTGTTGGAACATGGCCTGTGGAGGCTGAGCAGGCTCTGCTTGAGCTGGCGGAGCAGATTCTCTCATGCCCCCAGTCTCAGCTGCTGCAGGTGGAGCATGACTCTCCACTTCCTCCTCAACGGCTCTCTGAGATGAAGGATCCATATCCTATTCAAAATAAGAAAGATAAACAGATCTGCGTTAGTGTCACCTCGACTCTTACAAATGCAATGCATAGTATGGACTCAATCTAGGCCCAGAAACGCCTAAACCGTGCTCTGATACCACTAAATGTGATACCCCTTACCCGTGTACAGTATACCCGAGTAAGTAATGCCACACGGTGTACTGGCACACTCTAATATTCCTCAATTCATTTATATCATGCTTTTGAAGTTAATTTATGAAATATGATTTATTTTAACCATTTATCAAAAGCATTATTCATTTGAGGTTCCGAAGATTTTAAAGAAAATCCGGCGGAGTACCGGCTAAAAATGGAGAAAACAGTTCTTCGGAACCTGTTAAAAACACTTCCAATATTTGTATTTCATCATCTCAACTCCATTTATCAAATTCTCAACATTTTTCAATCATTCATTCCTCATATACAAATAATAAATAAATGCTTAAGTTTTGCATTTATAACCATAACTTTCATTATTTACATAAACATCAAAATACAATACATAGATCCAAATACATATGAGAAAATCAAAATTAATTACAGAATGCCAAAATGACACCTAGTGTCCTACCAATGCACTGCAGAAGTTGAGGTGACAAGGACACTGAGCAGAACTACAGGACGGACTCACCCAGTCTGTGGTCTACTGGGCTCACGATCGGGATCTCCAGTACCTACGCGTGGCAAAAACAACGCACTAAGCAATGATGCTTAGTGGTGCAATAATATAATAGAAGAAAATAGCAAGAAAATAAATGTGTATGGAATGTGTATGCTTTCTTTGTTTGGTATTGGTACATTCGTGATTTCATTAACGTTGTTCACTTTTATTCATTTGGTTGCCCCAAGTAACCTACACTAGACGATCGGATGGATAACGGGTAACCGCTTTGGGTACCTAGTACCTCGGGCGTCACACCATCGGTCACATATGCATCTCCGGTGTAATGAGCAGCTAACAAGTCAGTAAATAATATCAGGCACAAGGCCAAGTCTCAATATAAAGTCAGAATGGCTAAAAGCCATGAAATCACGGAATGGCATATTGCCATGTGCAGTACTGCTAACTGAACCCTATTGGCATGCTAAACTATCCAAACCAATCTTGTTAGGTATACTAGGGCATTTGAAACTTTTAAATTCTTCAATTTGTGAATTTCAAATTTTTGGTGTCACTATTCATCATTGGTCAACAAAAATGTTGACTTTTAGAATAAAAATGTGTACATTGACTTTGGCACTCTCAACATACCACATTTGGTGTTTAAAACTTGTTGGCATTAAGTGTTAATACCATTCCAAAGTGTAACTCAACACAAGCAGAATTTTCAGTTTTGGTGAGTCAAATTCACTGTTCCATTGGACACTGTTACTGTAGGAATTTGAAGAAATGTAAAACATAAAAGTTGTTCATTATTTTGTCTAATTGAATTTCCTTTTTTGAATCACTCCATTTGGAGTTTTGTAGCTCCAGATATGACCCAAAAACCCAGGCTGGCCGGATTTGCATTCTGCAGAAAATACCATATCTACAGTAGCATGAACAATGACTGCTATAGCCATTTGGTTTAGGTTCTGGCCATAATTTGGGGTAGGTTCCTTCATCAAAGTTTTTTGTCTATGTCTTAACTTGTTGCTGTAAAACTTTCAGGCCAATTGACCAAATCTACAGTGAGTTATGGCCAAATGAACAGTTACTGTTCATTTGGTCAATTCTGCAGAGGCAGTTTCAGGGTATCCGGATTGGGGCCAAGTTTTAGTCCTCTTGCTTTGGTCTTTTGGGCATGGTTTCTTCAGCAAAAATGTGCCATTATAAGCCTAATTTCATGTCCAATTGGCCAAACATCAATTGGACTAACACAGCCCAAGTTATGGCAGTGCAAATAGACTGAATTTTCAGTCCCTATGCTGCTGTCCTAGGGCAGATTTCACCTTCACTTTACCATACTATTTTTTAGTTCTAATTATGGTCAACATACCTAAAATGGTCACTAATTGACCATTAAAATGTGCTCTAACAATTTCCTAAGCCAAATCAATTTTTCACTCCCCAAAACCCTAATTCAAATTCATAATTTATGCCATTTACCTTAGCTAGCTACTAAGGCATTACTCATATGTTTATAACTTCAAATATGGTTTCTAATTCACTTCAAGCTCATCAAAAACATTCCTACATATTCTTTTACTAGGGCAGCCGAAATTCAAGTGTTCATACACATAGGTTTTTTTGTTCATTTAAACTACAAGTCTTACTAAGTTCAAGTCCAAAATCATGGAAATAAAGAGTTTAATGGATATAAGTGCACTAACCTCAAGTGGCAAAATTTTCCAAGCCCTTAAACCTCACTTTCTTTCTCCTTCTTGGCTGCCAAAAGGTCATGCAAGGTGCTAGGATGAATTTTAATGAAAGTGACTTAGGGTTTTGAGGTAAAGCTTGAGAGTTTCTTAAGCTTGAATAAAGAGAAGAAATGGGGTTCTCCCTTGGCTATGGTGCGGCTGGTTTTGGGGAAGAAGGTGCTGCTCACGTTTTTAATTCCTTTAGTCTTTATTTGTCCCTTTTATTACTTAATTAATTGGTTGTTTTATTATGATTGGAGAAGGCTTTTTAAATGACATCATAATAGGTCATATTTGGCATTTTATGTCATTTTTCTTTTCTTTCCTCTACTACTCATTTCCAATTTAATTTCTAGCAATATTTCTTCATAGTTTATGTCATATTAATTATTTACTCAAATGGACAAGTCGGCCAAAAATCACCTCTGAAGGCGAAATGACCAAAATGCCCTCCGTTTGGCTTAACGGGTCAAAATTGTCTGTACCAATTGAAAAATTTTTCTAGGTATTTTCTTGGCATTCTAATGCCATGGGAACCTCAATTACCCTTCTCTGGAGTCCCAAAAATTATTTTATAATTTTTCCCCCGCGTCTAGGGCTTCTCGTTAGAACAAGAACTTCCTCCTGTTACCCATCGCTTGGGCACCTACTGCTTTTGCTTGGTTGTATTTTATTTCTAAAATTTTTACTAAGTGTTTCTTATTAATATTTGAGTTAATTATGGTTCCTGACTTTAGTTTAAATATTTTTCCAACGTCTAGCCATCTGACCGACACTGGTCACCGAATAAGAGAGGATGTACGGAGTGGTTACCGGGAGAGTGTTACATTTGGCACCAAGGGTTTGGGAGACAAAATTTTAAGAATTGGTCAAATGGTGTGTTTGACCTTGTTTGAGCTGAAAAATGGTCATATGTGACCAATTGTGGTATGTTGGAAGTGTGGGAATCAAGTGGAAATTCGGATTAGTTATGGGCATTATATAGGGAGCAGGACCAAGGTCCTTTTCAGGGACAAAAACTAAAAATTTACCAACCCAATTGGTGTGAGGCTAATTGGAATGAAACTAGACACAAAATGACACATTTTTCATTTAGGAATCATGCCCAAAAAGTGACCATAGCATAGCGATCAAATTGACCAAATCCAGAAATCAGTGTTCTGACTTGTACAAAAATGACCAAATATTTGTTCATTTGGCCATATCTTGGGCTAGGCAGGTCTAAATGACCTGAAATTTCACTAGCAGAAAGCTGAGATATAGATCTAAAGCTTTCATGAAGAACACAAATCCAAATTATGCCCTTAACCAAGTCATTTAGTCATCCAAATTTGGTAACCTAAAACTGCCAAAACCCAGAATTTACCCAGAAAATCTGGGTTAGGCCAATCAGGCAGCCATGATTCAAATGGCTATAACATGAGCTACAAAACTCCAAAAAGGGAAATAAAGTTAAGACAATAAGGAACAATTTCTATGAAGAAAACTTGGCCAAATTCTAGCAGCAACATGACCAACGGAACAGTACAAAATAGGTCACAAAAACTGAAAATTTGTAATTTTGCCTAAAAGACCTAAGTTTTAAGAGAACAACCAAAACCAACAAGTTAGGTAACCAAAATATGGTATGTAGGTATAATTGGAGTTCCATACCTTTTAAGTATAAGAAAGTCAATATTTTGACTTGAATAGTATCATGAATAGTAACCTCAACATGAAAATGTTCAAGGATGAAGTTTAAGCTATAGGAATTAATTATTGAAATTGTTGTGAGGCAAAGTTATTGAGACACTATAAATTTTGTGTTTAAGCTGGAAAATACTCGGAAGGTCTAAGAGATTGAGTTAAGGCCTAGAGGCGACTCACGCTAGGTTTGTGCATAATAAACCTTAATTTATCGTTTTCTCATAGAAAATTCGTTTAGTTATACATTGTGAAATTATTGTGTTAATTATGGGTTTTGAGAACTATTGTCTTGCCACTTTGGGAATGGAAATTTGACTTTGGAAATCGATTGTGTTTTGCATAAAATATTTGAATAACTTGATTTAAATTGTTTTTAATTCAAACTTGACATGGCAATATTAATATGTTCCTCCTCCAATTGTGGGGTGAGTTTGATATTTGATCACTTTCCTCCCTCTCTGGCTTCCCAATTTGAGGGGTGATTTGGATGAGTGCTCATTAGCTAGCTAGCCACCTCCCTCATTGGTTTCGATTAATGGCGTGAGTTTGCCTTGTCGTGGTGTACAACACGGCATGTTTGGAAATTCTGTGTCATGGCCTAAGTTGTGTTATTGATTGACAACACTATGATTATTAAATTGTTTGATCAAATTTGTGTTATATTAAGTTTTGAAATTTGTTAAATGTGATTGTGAAATATTTGAACTTTGAATTAATGACAAATGTTTTATATTTTGCATTTTATATTTATTGTGCACCACTGAGTATTTTATACTTAGTGATAGCTTTCTTTGCTGTCGTAGATAGAGAAAAGGACATAACAGCAGAGTGAGCTGCTACAGTCAGAGAGGAGCACAGTTGAAGAATTTTTGTACGGGTATTTGTTAATACCTTTGTAATTATTTTGATATAAATGATTTAGTGTCATATGTATCAAGGTAGATTGAGCAATTGTACAGTCAATGTATAATAATATTATTTTGAGATTTTGCGTTTGTAAATTAACTTATGAATGTAAATTAAATATTTAAAAGGCAATGTGCATGATTTTATGAAATGTTTTGAGATATCAATTATTGATTTGAAATTTGGATTTTGAATTGAAGTGTTGCTATTGTTGTTGATTTGAAGTTTGGTGGTTGCAAATGGGGTTGAAATTAATTATTTGGAAGTGTTTTTCCCAAATATAGACGGCACTCTGCCGAAATTTTTATAAAATTTATGAAAAAATAAAATGGGATAAAAATCTTAACTAGTTTTCAAACTTCAATTAAATATTTTTAATTCCTACCAAAACGCTCACCACTTCAAAAAAGTAAGAAAATTATTTTAAAATCCCTTGTAGTATATTTAATGGGTTACCGGCAGGCGAAGAACGGTAATTCATTAGATGTACTACGGGATTATGTTACATTTTACGGAAGGGTAGGGTGTGAAATGTTTATTGGTATCAGTGCAAAGATTTTAAAATAAATTTTGAACTGTGAATTTGAAATATTTTGTCGGTAAATATGACTGCTCAAATGTTTGATACATATGACATATTTACATCATGAATATGCACTAACGGAGGTCAACCTCCTTGTGTTTGTTATCAGAGAGTAGAAAATTTCTGGAAAACAGAATGGAAGAGGGAGATCATTCCATGGAGCAATCTGTCGAGGCTGAGGTCCAAGGGGAAGCCCCAGCACTCCAGAACGTGAGTGGGTCAGCCATTCTAGCTCCTACTCCAGCATCGCAGTTTCCTGCTCAGTTTGCACAGCAGATGGTTGCATTTTTCCAACAAATGACAGGAAATGTGCCACCTCAAGTGCAAATGCAAGCACCTGTAGCACAACCACAGCCCTCGGCTCGGCAATATGAAAAATTAATGAAATTTAGGGCCACCGAATTTAAGGGTACTGTGAATCAATTGGAGGCAGAACAATGGTTAGAGATAATGGAATGGATTTTCAGAAAGCTACAGTGTGTAGAAGAGTTGAAGTTCAAATATTCAGTATCACTTCTGCAAGGGGATGCATATGAGTGGTGGAAGACCATCCCCCATAGCTAGGTAGAGCCACCAGTCCTCACATGGGCAGACTTTTCAAGGGAATTTCGACAAAAGTAGGTCCCTAATACTTATGTAGACGTGAAGCTATAAGAGTTTTTAAGTTTGAAGCAAGGGGACAGAACTGTAGCAGAGTATGAGTAGGATTTCTCTTGACTAAGCCACTATGCCAGAAGTTTGGTCACCACCCCCAGAGACAGGTGTAAGAGGTTTGAGGCTGGGTTAAGGCCTAGCTTGAGAATGCAAGTGATGGGGTTCCAACACCAGAATTTTTCTGAATTGATTTCATAAGCCCTAGAACTGGAAACGATAGAATCGGAAGGGGCAGTGAAAAAAAGTATAAAAGAGAAAGAGAAAACTGAAAAGGTTATTGGCTAAGCAACTGAGAGTGGCTCTGGAAAAAGAAAACATTTTGGAGGATCTAGTTCGTGCGAATTGGGTAGAGGTAGATCTTCTAGACAGAAACCACCCCAATCCTATCAGCAAACTCAACAGACACGCAAAAATACATTGTCTAATCGACTTTGTGAGACTTGTGGTAAACCACATAGTGGAGTATGTTATAGAGCTATAGGAGCATGTTTTAATTGTGGAGGGACTAGTCATTTTGCTAAGGATAGTGTAAGTCCACATTGTTATGGATTATTTACCATGTCAGAAGGATCAGCCCAAGTTTCTACCCCGAAGAGTTCACTAGCAGTTGGTAGAGGCAGAGGCAGAGGCAGAGGTAGGGGTAGTATACCTAGAAATCAGAGTACTATGAATTAACTAGGACAAGGTGATGCTCTAGTGAGAGTATACACTATGTGACAGAGGGACGAGGATGAGACTTCTGACATGGTTGCTGGTATTTTCTTGATTCTTAACTAAGATATGTATATGTGTAAAAAAAAAAAAAAATTTGATATGTTAGTGACTAGTCTTTTTAAAATTAATTTTGGAAGAGTTTGTCAGTAAAAAATATTTGCTAGCATACAAAAATTTGTAAAGCTAATTAGTAAGCCAAATTAGGTAAGGCAAGAGAAAATAAAAGTAAGTTATAGTAATATAGCTACCTTAGATGCGAGTAAGGGTATTACTGCTGATAAATGTCAGTGGGTACCATAATCAAAATAAGTTTGAGATATTAGTGGATTTCAAAGAAATAAGATATAGGGAAGTTTGATCTATTGGGATGTATCGTAGTAACTATACAATGTTCTTGATGTTTATACTGTAAGCTGCAGATTACAGTATTGACTTGGGATTTATTGTGTAGAGCTGTGTACTACCCGATAGTGTATCAAGATAAGAATAGTTGCAAACGGCATCTGTTTTGATAAAATTCTGCCGGGACAGAATTATATTATTGGAAGGGAGTTTGAAAATCCTAACTCGGGATTTAAAACTCTAATGTTAGAATATCAAAAGGTTATAGTACAGTACAAAAGGAAGTAATGACTACACATTAGTGCAAAATAAGCTATAGAATATCAATAGATAAAAAAAAAATTTATGGAAGTAAAAATTAGAATAGTTGGTGCAAATGTAATAAAAAAAATATTATGAATAATAGTTAAAGTGTTGACTAGAATGGTCTGAGGACCAAATCAAAGTAATATTGAAGTATAGTGGAGTTATTAGGGATGATAAGAAGTGCTAAATTAGGACTCGATAGTAAAGTAAAGGAAGAGGATAAGATTGAAGAATAAAATAATTAAAGTTAAGTTGTGAAATGAAAAAAGGAGAAATAAATAGAATAGTAAAAAATGAGAAAAACACTAGATGAGGAATTGCCACCAAGGTAAACAACCTACTTAAGATGCGTAACGATATCCCGAACTATTTTATCAAGAAGGAAATAAGTTAAACAAAAGCAAACAAGAGAGTGCAAAATAGCACATGGGCCTTGGTCATAAATAGAGATGGTAAGATAATGGTTATGGACCTATGGCCAAGAAAGAGATAAGCAGTTCATATATGACCAACAGGGTCATTAAAAAAAAAAAAAAAGACTACAAAGGAAAGTAATTGCTAAAACAACAGTAAGAAAAGATTAAAATATTCTAAACTAAACTAAAGGTTGCATCAAATGATCAAGAAATTTGATAAGAAAAGAGTAAAATTGAGTTCTCACCCATAGGATCGTTAAAGATCCTAGAAAGAGTGGATCCACTAGCACACAGATTTGCTTACCTTCAAAATTGAAATGAATTTGAATCTAACTTATGACAGAAGTTCATAAGAAACTGGGCACACGAGGTAAGCAATCGATGAGTAAATAGCATTGGTTAAAGTGTTACAGACCATTATTTCAATTCTGAAACTATGCAGAAATGTGAGAAAAACATGAGAAAACAACATGTATGACTATTTGAGGATAGATAGTGGACACAAATTTGAGGACGAAATTATTTTAAGTGGGGGAGAATTGTAACACCTCTATTTGCATAGCTTGGTATATTTCACTATTCTGGTGATCGATGTCAATCCAGATAATTAAGGGGATTAGAACCACATCTAAGACAACTAGATAAGCCCTAAACACAAATAATTAGTAATTGTCAATTAGTTAAGTATAAATAAGAAAAACAGAACATAAGAAGTTAAATGAGCCGAGAGTTACAGTGATGGGTGACCTTCTCGGGAATGACTGCGAGGTCGATTTAAACTCAAATTTCGAACTGTAAAATGTGACGCCGCTGTCCTTAGGACTATTGTGAACACAGTGAAAGAGAGAAAATCAGGAAAAAGAATTGTTAAGCTGGTAAAATAATTAGGTCAGGGATCCAGAAGAAATATTGAAATATTTACAAATTGGATCAAACCGGCGAGGGGCAATTTGGTCAATTGACCCCTAGAGTTGACTTCTAACCTGACTGTCAAATAAAATCGGAGAAAAGAAAATTTTGGGATCAAGAATTAAATTAAAGAACTAATAGAAAAAAAAAGAAAAAAGAAAAGAAATTGAAATGTGAATTATGACATTATCCAAATGACATCATACATTATGTCAAAAATGCAATTTATTTAATTAAAGTTGACTAAGTCAAAATTTAAGATAATTAGACACATAAAAGAAAAAAAAAGCAAAAATAAACAACACTCTTCTTCCTTGCAGTGAACCTTCACCCTTCTCTCTCCCTCTCTATTTTTAAAACCTCCATTAAAGCTTAAGTAAAGCTTGATTTTACCCCCACTAAACCCTAAGCCCCCCACAATTGCCTCATAAAACCTTATTAACCTCACTTGAGAAGAATATTGATCAAGAAAAAAAAAGGAAGAAAAGAAGAAGAAAATTGAAGATTGAACATCAAAGTGAGGTTAGTTCTTTTAATTGAAATTTTAGTTTATTAGTTGTGTTTGTGGTATGAATAACCTAAAAATTAACTAAAATGAAAAGAAAACAATTGTTGGAGGACTATATGTAAATTTCGGCCAGCCTATGTAGTGGAGTGATTTGCACATGTTTGATTGAATAAAATATGTTAGAAAGCTTGAATGAGTTGAGAAATGGTGTTGGTATGCTTGGAATTAATTAAATGTAACAAATCAAGCGAGTTAGGGTTTTGGCACCAAGGGTTTGGGAGACAAAATTTTGAGAATTGGTCAAATGGTGTGTTTGGCCTTGTTTGAGCTGAAAAATGGTCATATGTGACCAATTATGGTGTGTTGGAAGTGTGGGAATCAAGTGGAAATTCGGATTGGTTATGGGCATTTTGCAGGCAGCAGAACCAAGGTGCTTTCAGGGACCCAAACGGAAAATTTATCAACCCAATTTGTGAGTCCAATTGGGAATGAAACTAAACACAAAATGGCACGCTTTCCATTCAGGAATCATGCCCAAAAAGTGACCATAGCATAGTGAACCTGTCACACCCTACCCCTCTGTAAGGCATAACATGATCCCGTAGTATACTAATGAATTACTAACTTCGTCTACTGATAACCCATTAAATACACTACAAGGGATTTTAAAACTTTTCTTACTTCTTTTACAGTGGTGAGCACTATTTAAAGATGTTAAAAACCTTTTTGAACTGAAGTGATAGAACTAACACATTTAAATTATTTGGAATTTCTGTAAAAATTTTGGCAGAGTGCCATCTGTATTTTGGATAAAACAGTTCTTGTAAAACTCAGTAAAAGCACTTCAATATATTTTCAAATCTCAACTTCAACATATTTCTCAACACAACATATTTCTCAACTCAAATCCACAGCAATTTTTCAAAGACTGAGATACAAGAAATATAATACAATTTTTACAAGTCAAAATAACTCATAATTTATTTTACAACTTTAATGTACAATTTTAATTTACAACTGCTCAAAACCAATAACAATATATACATAAAGTGAACATACATTACAGTACAAAATGCAAAATGTGGTATACTCAATATGCCCTATGATCTCTCGCTGAATGCACTAGCAACCTAGTCTGCTGCCCTGTCAATCTGTCTACCTGCGACAGCAATGAAAAGCTATCGCTAAGACAATGTCTTAGTGGTGCACAACATTAACCAAATACAATTTTAAATCTCAATTCATAAATCATATAAGTGATGGATACGTAAAACCATAGTTAAATTCAAGAAAATGAATGTCATAAAGAATTTAACACAATATCACATTAAATCTCAGCAATCAAAACATAGTTAAATTCATAAGACAGTGAATGTCAATAAGGATTTAAACTCCATTTCACAATATCACAATAAATTTCAATAGTCAAAACATGGTTAAATTCAAAAGACAGTGAATGTCAATAAGGATTTAAACTCCATTTCACAATATCACAATAAATCTCAATAGTCAAAACATGGTTAAATTCAAAAGACAGTGAATGTCAATAAGAATTTAAACTCCATTTCACAAATTATCAAATCGCATAATAACATAATTTAGTCGAATAATTTAAGAATACAGTGTTGCCAATTCATTCACAACTTAAGCCATGACATAAAATTTCCGATCAATGCCGCGTTGTACACCACGACAAAGCAATCACGACCCCACTAATTAAAATCAATGAGGAAGGGAGCTAGCTATTTAATGAGTACTCATCCGATCACCTCAACTGGTAAACCAGAGAGGGAGAAAAATAAACGATCACGACTCCATAAATGGAGAAGGAAAATAAACGATCACAACCCCATAAATGGAGAAGGAATGATATGATACTGTCATGCTAAGAGTGAACACAAAATCAATTCCAAACATTTTATTCAAATGATTCGTGAGAATCCAATAAATTTCCAAAGTCATAATTTCATTCACAAAATGGCAACACAATTCATAATTAACTTCAAATTTCACAAATCACACTAAATCAATTTTTCCACAGTTTCAAACCATTTACAATGCTTTTCAAGCAATAAGTATCCATCAATATCATTCAAACAATTTTTCACAATTTCAAACTATTTACAATGCTTTTCAAGAAATAAGTATCCATTCAAATACATTTCCATAATTGAAAACAATAATATTCAAATAGTCATAATTTATTTCAATTGAAAAATTCAAAAGAAATAATCAAGTGCACAAACCTCTGATAACTGTCTCCTGGCCTTGACTCAGTGTTTCCTTCCCTTTCTCTGAGTCTTTGCTAACTGAGAAACACAATTTGAAGTGTTTCAGTACTCATTTAAACTGTCTCTAACGATAATGCTTGATAATTAATTCACTGAATCCTATTATTTGCTTAGTCAACCTAATATGTCGACTCTCGATGCATTCTAGGTAAATTAGGTTTTAATGTTATTAATATGTCACATTCGATAGTATTTTAGGGTTGGTACATGTTACCAAGTTCATTTCCGTGTATACTGCATTTTCTTGCAATTTGCTGGATTACGGGATACTAGTTTGACATAGCCGGACGACCTAGTTCTCTCGGTTTTTGGGTTTCGGTTAAAACTACAAACTTGTAGATCTATGTCTTATGGAATGCGGGGAAAAATTTTAGGTTATTCTGAGTTATGTAGACCAAGTTATGGTCATTTTACTATTGCTGGTCAAATTGCACCAAAATTGGTCACTTTAGGTCATTTTAGGTCATTTTAGGTTCGGCTAGTTTTTGGATCCGAACTTGTGCAAGATGTTTGACTTGCTTATGGTCATTTCTGGGCTTTTGTGTCTTCATAAGACTTGTAGATATGGGTCCTAACTATTCATGGTCAAAATTTCAGGTCAATTGGACCTGTTTTGAGTGAGTTATGGCCTAAACACTAACTACTGCCCAAATGGTCAATTTTCAGGCCTCAATTGCACTTGATATGGATTTGGTCATTTTTCAAGCTACCTTGCAAGCAGAATTTTGGCAAGCTTCCTTCATGAAAGTTGGCACATTTTGTGCCTAGTTTCACCTCCAATTGGTCTCATACCAATTGGAGCCACACACTTAAAGTTATAGGACTAAAACATAAACTGCTTTATTGCATTTCTTTCATACACATCAAGGATCACTCCTAACACTTACCAAACTCAATATTTAAGTCAATTCTGGTTGTATCATGACCTAAACATAATTTACAACATTTTATAGGTCATTTTGGCAGCTTACAATTACATTCAATGTGCACCAACAAGTGCAGAATTTTTCAATCCAATTTACAACAATTCAATCACCTATTCATGCTCATTTACATGTCCCACTTCACACCACCATACATACACTCAAACTGCCATAACAACCAACACATTTTAACATCATTATTCCATAAACCAAGCATGAATTCCAGCATTCCTCAAGAGTTAGCAAACTGCCACAATGGTACACTTGCATTCCATTACTTTCCAAGCTTTAAATTTCATTTTACATTTACATATACTAAGTATACATCACTCAAACAATTTCCTACATAATATACATTTAATCAATCATTTAATTCACCATTTACAAGCACAATTAAACTGCCTTCAAGGTGTTTCCAAGGCTGCCAAAAGTACACTTCCTCATTCAACATCAAACCTCAAAAATCTCTCCATAAATCAAACACCCATAACATTCTTACAAACTTTAACAAAGCAACAATCAAAAACTCAAACTTACCTATTGTTGGGACTTGCTAAATCTTCACCAAAACTTCATGAAATTGCTATCAAACTATTCCTTGTGATGTGGGGATAAACTTTAATGAAGACAAGTAAAGAAAGTGTAGCTTGAAATGGGTGTAAGAAGCCATGCAAATGGGGTGGCCGTGGGAGGGGTTTGAGCTTTCATGCGGCAATGGGACTTCTCAATTGAAGAAGATGAATTATAGATTGGTTAGTGGATATACACCTGCCTATTTAGTGTTTAATTTAATCCATAGTGGTCCACTCACCTTAATTAAATCATATTATATGTTTTAATTAATAATTACTCCATTTACCCTCCATTTTTGCTATTTATATTAGGTACCACTAATTAAATTTTTCATTATATTTTCCAAGTGTAATATTATTTATTTTTAATGGAAATTTATGTCAAAAGACAAGTCGGGATGTCAAATGACCACAATGCCCCTGCTCGGGTTGCATTCCCGATTTTTCGATAACACCGTGTTTTGTCCGTTTTTTGATTTCTCACTTTTCTTTGTACTAATTATTTAATTTTTCTTTTGATATTTCTAATGATATTTATACTTCAATAAATATTTATTTGAGTCCTAAAAATATTTTCCAGGGTTCCCCGCAGTCCAGGGCTAGTCAACGGTCCACGCCGTGACTTCCCGTTGCGGTCACCCATCGCGAGGGTTCTCGGCTCGCTTAACTTGATTACATTTCTTTACTATTATTTTTCCTTTGTTTTTCTTCTATTTTCTTTTTCTTGAATTTCATTATTTTATGTCTCCTCACTCATATCGAAGTGTAGTTCTAGGCATCCTAGCTATTCGGACAACACTAGTCACCGGAACAGTAGAACACACTACCGAACTTAGGGGTGTTACAATTCTCCCCACGTTAAAATAAATTTTGTCCACAAAATTTTACCCAATAGCAATCTTACAATAGTCATACGTTTATTTTCACCTTTTTATATGATCGTATAATCTTTTTTTCCTCAAATTTGTATAAGACTTTTAACAATCTAATACAACGTTTAATTTGTTTGGATAACACCAATCTCCTCTTACTATTGTGCTGTCTAATATTTCGGTTCATGTTCCTTTTTGAATGACCCTTGAGGTCATGTTAGAATCATTTATCTAGTCATTGGTCCTCTGACCATTCTAGTCCATAGTCTTCCTCACATTCGTAATATTTATTTGTTATATATGAATCAACTGTTCAAATCTCGACTTCCATAACTCTTTTTATCTATCAATATTCTATAACTTACTTCCTTTTGTACTGAATTATAACCTTTCGATATTCTAACTTTTGAGTTTTAGATCCCTAAGTAGGATTTTCAAACTTATTCCTAACAATTAAATTCTGTCCTGGCATAACTATACCAAAACAGATGCCGTTGGCAACTATTCTCATCTAGGTGTACTATCGGGTAGTACGTAGCTTTACACAATAATCTCAAGTTAGTACTGCAATCTGTAGCTTACAGTATAAACATCAAGAATATTGCATAGTTACTACGATACATTCCAATAAATCAAACTTTCCTCTCTTTCATCCTTTTCGAATTCACTGATATCCAAACTTATTCTGATTACAATATCCATTAGCAATTACTAACAGTAACATCCTTGCCCTCATCTAGAGCAATTCCATTACTGCATCTTACTTTTACGTCCTCTTGCCTTCCATTAAGTAGGCTCGCTAATTAGCTTTATAATTTATGGTGTGTCAGAAAATACTTTTCACCGATAAACTCTTCCAAAACTAATTTCACTTATTATCACAATCCTTATCTTAAAGGACTAATCACTAATGCATCAAAATTTATTCCCCTGTAAAGGAATAACAACAGAACATATAATTCTAACACTAACATAAAAGTATTCAGACTCCTTCAACTCTGCTGGTGTCATTCTGTATGGTGTTATGGAGATTGGATCCACACCAGGCATAACATTAATTTCAAACTGCGCTTCTCTTTCCGGAGGTAATCCTGGTAAATTATCAGGAAACACATCTGGAAAGTCATATACTGTAGTGATGTCCCTCAATGCTGGACTCCCCACTTGGGTGTCTACCACATGTGCCAAGTATGCTTCACACCCCTTTCTGATCATTTTTCTGGCTAGTGCAGCCGAAATGATGTTTGATGGCAATAACTGCCTCTCCCCATGTATTACCACATCACTGTACTGAGGGAGACCAAAAGTGACTGTCTTCAGCCTACAGTCAATCATGGCATGATGCCTAGCTAACCAATCCATGCCCAAGATGATATCATAATCTCTGAAGGGCATTTCAATGAAATCAGACAGAAAAGTGTGTCCTTAGATCACCAAAGGACAATCTCTATACATTCTATTAACCCTGACTTCCTGTCCTAACGGACTTGTTACTAGCACTACAAAGTCCATTTTTGTACATGGAACAGCAATACAATCAATGATGCTAGCACTCACATAAGAATGGGTAGAACCCGGATCAAATAACACAAACACAGCCTGATTAAAAGTTGAGAAGGTACCAGCCACAAAATCAGATGTCTCGGCCTCTTCTCTCTGTCTCAATGCATAGACTCTGACTGAAGCACTGTCTTGCTCTGACTGTTTCACTGTGCCTTGGCTGCCTACTGTGCTACCTCTGCCCCTGCCTCTACCTCTGCTGGGTGGTTATGAACTTCTGGTGACAGGGCTCTGAACTGACCCTTCTGCAGTAGTTGGAGGTGGTCCAACTCTGCGACTACTGGTGCAGTCCTTGGCAAAGTGTCCTGTGCCTTCATAGTTATAACAGGCTCCTATGGCCTTGTAGCATACCCCACCATGATTTCTACCACAAGTTTCGCATTGGCAGGGAGGGTAGGAACTTCTAGTTGTTCGACGACTGACCCTTGGTGGTCTCTGCCTCGATGATCCACCTCTGTTATATCCCTAAGCTCGGAGCTCCTCATATTCTTTTCTCTTTCTTAAAATACTGCTTGAGCTCTGACCCATAGGTTTCTCCCTCTTATCTATTTCATATTGCCCTTGTGGGGGTTGGGCCTGTACTTGAGCTTGAGCTGACAGAGTATTGGCCATTTATTAAAAGAAAGTGGCCATTTGCTGGGCCATTTGTGCAGTAATTTGTACCGGTAAAACTGGTACAGTCGGGCCTTCGACACTTTGTGGAGCTGGGGTCTCAACTTGTACCTCAGCCTCTATCGATTGATCGACTGAACGATCACCCTCTTCCATAGTCAATTCGAGGATCTTAGACCTTCTAAACAAATAACACAAGGAGATTTGCTCCCGTTAATGCATTTTTATAATGTAAAGTACTGTATGTATCAAACAATGACATTGAGCAGTTGTACTATGAAGAAAGAATATTCAAATTATATGTGAAAACAGAATTTGAAAACTCAATCTGATACTACTAAAACATGTCACACCCTACCCCTTTGTAAGGCATAACATAATCCCGTAGTATACCTAATGAATTACCAACTTCATCTACTGATAACCCATTAAATACACTACAAGAAATTTTAAAACTTTTCTTACTTCTTTTACAGTGGTGAGCACTATTTACGAGTGTTAAAAACCTTTTTGAACTGAAGTGTTAGAACTAACACATTTAAATTATTTAGAATTTCTGTAAAAATTTTGGCAGAGTGCCATCAGTATTTTGGATAAAACAGTTCTTCAGAAAACCTGTAAAAAGCACTTCAATATGTTTCCAAATCTCAACTCCAACATATTTCTCAGCACAATATATTTCTCAACTCAAATCCACAGTAATTTTTCAAAGACTGAGATACAAGAAATATAATACAATTTTTACAAGTCAAAATAACTCATAATTTATTTTACAACTTTAATGTACAATTTTAATTTACAACTGCTCAAAACCAATAACAATATATACATACAGTGAACATACATTACAGTACAAAATGCAAAATGTGGTATACTCAATATACCCAATGATCTCTCGCTGAATGCACTAGCAGCCTAGTCTCACGCTCACAACTGTCTCACCGTGATAAAGAATGAAAGCTATCATTTGAGACAATGTCTCAGTGGTGCACAACATTAACCAAATACAATTTTAAATCTCAATTCATAAATCATATAAATGATAGATACGTAAAACCATAGTTAAATTCAAGACAATGAATGTCATAAAGAATTTAACACAATATCACATTAAAAATGTCAATAAGGATTTAAGCTCCATTTCACAATATCACAATAAATCTCATTAGTCAAAATATGGTTAAATTCAAAAGACAGTGAATGTCAATAAGGATTTAAACTCCATTTCACAATATCACAATAAATCTCAATAGTCAAAACATGGTTAAATTCAAAAGACAGTGAATGTCAATAAGAATTTAAACTCCATTTCACAAATTATCAAATCGCATAATAACACAATTTAGTCGAATAATTTAAGAATACAGTGTTGCCAATTCATTCACAACTTAAGCCATGACATAAAATTTTCGATCAATGCCGCGTTGTACACCACGACAAAGCAATCACGACCCACTAATCGAAATCAATGAGGAAGGGAGCTAGCTATATAATGAGTACTCATCCAATCACCTCAACTGGTAAACCAGAGAGGGAGAAAAATAAACGATCACAACTCCATAAAGAGAGAAGGAAAATAAACGATCACAGCCCCATAAATGGAGAAGGAATGATATGATACTGTCATGCTAAGTGTGAACACAAAATCAATTCCAAACATTTTATTCAAATGATTCGTGAGAATCCAATAAATTTCCAAAGTCATAATTTCATTCACAAAATGGCAACACAATTCATAATTAACTTCAATTTTCACAAATCACACTAAATCAATTTTTCCACAGTTTCAAACCATTTACAATGCTTTTCAAGCAATAAGTATCCATCAATATCATTCAAACAATTTTTCACAATTTCAAACTATTTACAATGCTTTTCAAGAAATAAGTATCCATTTAAACACATTTCCATAATTGAAAACAATAATATTCAAATAGTCATAATTTATTTCAATTGAAAAATTCAAAAGAAATAATTTTTGTGCACAAACCTCAGATAACTGTCTCCTGGCCTTGACTCAGTGTTTCCTTCCCTTTCTCTGAGTCTTTGCTAACTGAGAAACACAATTTGAAGTGTTTCAGTACTCATTTAAACTGTCTCTAACGATAATGCTTGATAATTAATTCACTGAATTCTATTATTTGCTTAGTCAACTTAATATGTTAGCCCTCGATGCATTCTAGGTAAATTAGGTTTTAATGTTATTAATATGTCACATTCGATAGTATTTTAGGGTTGGTACATATTACGAAGTTCATTTCAGTGTATACTGCATTTTCTTGCAATTTGCTGGATTCCGGGATACTAGTTTGACCTAATCGGACGACCTAGTTCCCTCAGTTTACGGGTTTCGGTCAAAACTACAAACTTGTAGATCTATGTCTTATGGAAAGCGGGGCAAAATTTTAGGTCATTCTGAGTTATGTAGACCAAGTTATGGTCATTTTACTATTGCTGGTAAAGTTGCACCAAAATTGGTCACTTTAGGTCATTTTAGGTTCGGCCAGTTTTTGGACCCGAATATGTGCAAGCTGTTTGACTTGCTTATGGTCATTTCTGGGCTTTGGTGTCTTCATAAGACTTGTATATATGGGTCTTAAATATTCATGGTCAAAATTTCAGGTCAATTGGACCTGTTTTGAGTGAGTTATGGCCTAAACACTAACTGCTGCCCAAATGGTCAATTTTCAGGCCTCAATTGCACTTGATCCGGATTTGGTCATTTTTCAAGGTACCTTACAAGCAGAATTTTGGCAAGCTTCCTTCATGAAAGTTGGCACATTTTGTGCCTAGTTTCACCTCCAATTGGTCTCATACCAATTGGAGCCGCACACTTAAAGTTATAGTGTAACACCCCTAAGTTTGGTAGTGCGTTCTACTGTTCCGGTGACCAGTGTTGTCCGGACAGCTAGAATGCCTAGAACTATACTTCGATATGAGTGAGGAGACATTAAATAATGAAATACAAGAAAAGAAAATACAAGAAAAATAAAGAAAAAATAATAGTAAAGAAAGGCAACTAAGTTAAGCGAGCCGAGAACCCTAGCGATGGGTGACCGCACCGGGAAGTCATGGCGTGAACCGTTGACTAGCCCTGGACCACGGGGAACCCTGAAGAATATTTTTAGGAGTTAAAGAGACATCAATTGAAGTAGAAATATCATTAGAAATATCAAAGAAAAATTAAATAATTAGTACAAAGAAAAGCGAGAAATCGAAAAACGAACAAAACCCGGTGTTACCGAAAAATCGGGAATGCAACCCGAACAGGGGCATTGTGGTCATTTGACACCCCGAGTTGTCTTTTCACCTAAATGTCCATTAAAAATAAATAATATTACACTTGGAAAATGTCATGAAAAATCTAATTGGTGGTACCTAATGTAAATAACAAAAATTGGGAGTTAAATGTGGAAAAATGAAACCTTAGAATAAACAATGATTTCATTCTTACATAGTGGTCCACTAACTCATTTAAGTGGACCTCTAAAGCTTCATTTGGGCAGAATATACATCTTCATCTTCAACCTTAGAACCAGCAGAAAATTTGCTCCCAAAAAACTCCATTGACGCATGGTTGAAGCTCCATGCATATGAGATTCAAGCTTCTTTCCTTCTACCTGCCTTCATCAAAGTTAGTCTACACCACTTGGGCAGTAGATTGGCAGCAAGAAGACCAAGTTTTGGTGAAGATTTAAGAAGTCTCATCCACAGGTAAGTTTGAGTTTTTGATTGTTGCTTTGTTAAAGTTTGTAAGGGTGTTATGGGTGTTTGATTTATGGAGAAATTTTTGAGTTTTGATGTTGAATGGGAATGTGCACTTTTGGCAGCCATGGAAACACCTTGAAGGCAGTTTAATTGTGCTTGTAAATGGTGAATTAAATAATTGATTAAATGTATATTGTGTAGGAAATTGTTTGGGTAATGTGTACTTAGTATATGTAAATGTAAAATGAGATTTAAAGCTTGGAAAGTAATGAATGTAAGTGTACCATTGTGGCAGTTTGTTAACTCTTGAAGAATGCTGGAATTCATGCTTGGTTTATGGAATAATGATGTTAGAATGTGTTGGTTTTTATGGCAGTTTGAATGTATGTACAGTGGTGTGAAGGTTGGACATGTGAATGAGCTTGGTTATGGAGTTAAATTGTTGTAAATTGAGTTGGGCAAATTCTGCACTTGTTGGTGCACATTGAATGTAATTGTAAGCTGCCAAAATGACCTATAATGTGTTGTGAATTATGTTTACGTCATGGTACAACCAGAATTAGTTTGAATGTTAAGTTTGGTGAGTGTTAAAAGTGATGTTTGATATGTATGCAAGAATTGCAATAAGGCAGTTTGTATTTTAGGCCTATAACTTTAAGTGTGTGGCTCCAATTGGTATGAGACCAATTGGAGGTGAAACTAGGCACAAAATGTGCCAAATTTCATGGAGGAAGCTTGCCAAAATTCTGCTTGCAAGGTAGCTTGAAAAATGACCAAATCTGGATTAAGTACAATTGAGACCTAAAAATTGACCATTTGGGCAGCAGTTAGTGTTTAGGCCATAACTCACTCAAAACAGGTCCAATTGACCTGAACTTTTAACCATGAATAGTGAAGACCCATATCTACAAGTCTTATGAAGACACCAAAGCCCATAAATTACCATAAGTAAGTCAAACAACTTGCACAAGTTCGGGTCCAAAAACTAGCCAAACCTAAAATGACCTAAAGTGACCTAAAATGACCAATTTTGGTGCAATTTGACCAGCAATAGTAAAATGACCATAACTTGGCCTACACAACTTAGAATAACCTGAAATTTTGCCCCACGTTCCATAAGACATAGATCTAAAAGTTTGTAGTTTTGACCGAAACCTGAAAACCGAGGGAACTAGGTTGTCCGGCTAGGTCAAACTAGTATCCCGGAATCCAGCAAATCGTAAGAAAATACAGTATACACGGAAATGAATTTGGTAACATGTACCAACCCTAAAAGACTATCGAATGTGACATGTTAGTAACATTAAAACCTAATTTACCTAGAATGCATCGAGGGTCGACATATTAGGTTGATTAAGCAAATAATAGCATTCAGTGAATTATTTATCAAACATTATCGTTAGAGACAGTTTAATTAAGTACTGAAACACTTCAAATTGTGTTTCTCAGTTAGCAAAGACTCAGGGAAGGGGAAGGAAACACTGAGTCAGAGCCAAGAAACAGTTATCAGAGGTTTGTGCACAATAAGTATTTCTTTTGAATTTTTTAATTGAAATAAATTACGATTATTTATATGTTATTGTTTTAAATTATGTTTGTGTACAATAAGTATTTCTTTTGAATTTTTCAATTGAAATAAATTACGATTATTTATATGTTATTGTTTTAAATTGTATTTGTGCACAATAAGTTTGACTTCTCATTTTCTACTTAAAAATTTAATTCGACATTTTAGTTTTAAATTGTGTCCGTGCCCAATACTTTTATATTCACTGCTTTTACTAGCAAATTTATGTAAAGAAATGAGTTATGAATAAGTTTTGATTGCTTTGGTTTTGGGAATATTATTTGGAACTTATTGTATTGCCAACTTTGCAAATGGAAATTTTGAGATAAAATGTGATTTATGGTTTGTATGAAATATTGTGATTTGAAATTGTTTTGATTCACATTTGGCATGACACTGTTGATATATTCCTCCCTCTTTGACTTATCAGTCTGGGGTGAGTGTGATTATGTTCCTCCCTCTTTGACTTGCCAGTCTGAGGTGAGTGTAGATGAGTACTCATTATTCAGCTAGCTTCCTCCCTCATTGATTTCGATTATTGGGGTGAGTGTGTCTTGTCGTGGTGTACAACACGGCATGTGTGGAAAAATTGTGTCATGGCCTAAATTATGTTATCGATTGGCAACATTGTATTATTCAGTTATTTGATCGAATTGTGTTATTGATTTACAAAACGGTATTATTCAATTACTTGATTAAATTTGTGTTAGGTGAATTTTGTAAATTGTGAAATGGAATTGTGAATCATTTGATTTGTGAACTGTCAATAAAAGATTTATATATTGGATTTCAAATTGTTATTGTGCACCACTGAGTAAATTTTACTCAGCGATAGCTTTTCATTGCTGTCGCAGGTAGACAGACTGACAGGGCTGCAGACTAGGCTGCTAGTACATTCAGCGAGAAATCATCGGGTATTTTGAGTATAACATATTCTGCATTTTATATTGTAATGTATGTTCACTGTATGTATATAGTGTTCTTGGTTTTTAGCAGTTGTAAATTAAAATTGTAAATTAAAGTTGTAAAATAAATTATGAGTTATTTGGACTTGTAAAAATTGTATTATATTTCTTGTATCTTAGTCTTTGAAAAATTATTGTGGATTTGTGTTGAATTATGCTAGAGTTTGAGATTGAGAAAAATATTGAAGTGCTTTTTACAGGTTTTTGAAGAACTGTTTTATCCAAATTACGGAGGGCACTCTGCCAAAATATTTTTTACAGAAATTACTAATAGTCTAAATGTGTTAGTTAATTCACCTCAGTTCAAAAAGGTTTTTAATACCTGTAAATAGTGCTCACCACTGTAAAAGAAGTAAGAAAAGTTTTGAAAATCCCTTGTAGTGTATTTAATGGGTTATCAGTAGGCGAATTTGGTAATTCATTAGGTATACTATGGGATCATGTTATGCCTTACAGAGGGGTAGGGTGTGACATGTTTTAGTGGTATCAGAGCCAGTTTTTTAAATTCTGTTTTCACATGTTACTTGAATATTTTTTCTTCATAGTACAACTGCTCAATATCATTGTCTGATACATACAGTACATTACATTATAAATATGCACTAACGGGAGGAAATTTCCTTGTGTTATTTATTTAGGAGGTCTAAGATCCTCGCATTGACTATGGAAGAGGATGATCGTTCAGTCGATCAATCTATAGAGGCTGCGGTGCAAGGGGCTGCCCCAGCCCTACATAATGTCGATGGTTCAAGAAGACCACCCGCAGCATCGCAGATTCTGCTTCGCTTCAAAGAGATGGTCGCAATGTTCCAACAAATGGTGGTAATGTGCTTACTCAAGCCCCAATACACACGATGGTACAACCACGATCTTACGCTAGACAATATGACAAATTGATGAAATATGGGGCTACAGAGTTCAAGGGGACAGATCCTCTAGAGGCGTAATGAGTGGTTAGAAAGGATGGATAGGGTATTCAAGAAATCGCGCATGCAGGAGCTCAGATTTGAATACTCAGATCTTTGCTCTGTGGGGATGCTTATGACTGGTGGAAAACCATTCCCCACAGTTTGGTAGAACCTGCGGTGCTAACCTGGAGTGACTTTCTCAAGGAATCCAGACAAAAATATGTCCCTGATGCTTATGTAGATCAAAAACTGCAAGAGTTCCTAAGTCTGAAACAGGGGAGTAGATCGGTGGCTGAATATGAAAGGGAATTTTTCCGCCTGAGCCATTATGCAGTAAGTCTACTTTCTACCAATAGGGAGAGATGTAAGAGGTTTGAAACCGGCTTGAAGCCTTGTATCAGTTTGCATGTGTTCTGATTCAAACATAACAACTTCTCTGAACTTATTTCTCAAGCACTAGAATTAGAAAGAATTGAATCTGAAGCAGCTTCTGAGAAAAAGAAATCAGAGAAGACAGAAAAAGAGGAAAAGTCAGTAGAACAGAGTTCTAGTGGTCTTACTGGAAAAAGGAAAAACTTTGGGGGATACAACAGAGATAGTAAGAAGTTCGGTATAGATAGATCTTCTGGACAGAAACCACCTCGATCCGATCAGCAAACTCAACAGAAACCCAGGAATGCGCTATCAGATCGACTTTGTGAAACTTGTGATAAACCACATAGTGAGGTATGTTATAGAGCCGTAGGAGCATGTTTTAACTGTGGAGAGATTGGCCATTTTGCTAGGGATTGTGTAAATCTAGGTCGTTCTGGATCATTTACTACACCAAAGGGATCAACCCAAGTTTCTACCCTAAAGAGTTCACCATCAGTTAGTAGAGGCAAAGGTAGAGGTGAAGGAACGGAAGCGTGAAAAACACAAGATTATACCATTGAATTCAAAAATTTTCACCTAGGGTCACATGCACCATGCAAGATTTATTTTTATCTATTTGATTTCAATGATAAACAACATATTAAAACTCTTTTAATATGTTTTTGGATCTGTATTTGCCATTTAAGATTTTAAAATTAATCAGATTAATTTTAGAACCCTAGATTAAATCAAGAACGATTACACTAACCTCTTGATGTGCTGCAGCGTGTCTGCGCCTTTGAGATTCATCTTCAGGACACCAGATGTTGTCCCTCTAGCTTGTCCACACCAAGAACACCTATGGCAGCCCTTGAACAGCTTCTAAAGCCTTTTCTATTAATTAGAAATTCAAGTTACGCTTTTAAGAGATTAGAGATAAACAGGACACTAGAAACAATTTCTAGTGTTCTTAATTCAAGAGATTGATGGCTAATCTCTTTGAATTGATGAGAGATGAAGAGAAATAGCTGGAGAGGCTCAAAGTGGCGTGACATATGAGAGGAGAGGCTGCTGGTTATGTTTTCTTTCATAACCACACTTAAATAGCTAGGTTAACACATTAAACTGACCACATGTCACCTTTTGATTAGCTCTAGGTTTAAGTGACCCAATCACATTGTGCCAAGTGTCAAACCTATATTTAATCTTGATTTTAATCATCTTACATGATTAAAAAACATTTGGCAAGCTTATGTGTTATGCCATGTGTCACCATCTCATGGTGCCACGTGTCACATCGTGAAATGACCAAAATGCCCCTGTGTCTTAATTTTGAGTTCTTAACCCAAAATAATTATTTTCTTCTTCTAATTAATTTATATCAAATATAAATTAATTAATTAATCTCTATTAATTAATTTCTCATCAATTAAATTCATATTTAAACACTTTAAATATAAATTTAATTTATACTACACATCCAATAATCTAGATTTGGTTTCAAGTCATGCTAGGGACTTTGCAATTTAATTGCAAACAAAATCTATTTAATTAATCAATTAAACTCTTTAATTAATTAATTAAATCATATTTAAATAGGTGATAACTTGTGTATGTGTGTGACTTACTAGGCTCATCACTAATTGGCAATGAGACATGATATCAACTCTTAATATCATCAGAACTCTTTCTTACCATAAATGATTTCTCTAAATCATTTTATGAACCTCATAAACCATGGTTAACACCTAGCATAGCATGCCATGGCCACCCAATTAGTAATAAGATTTACCTTAAATGAACCTATAATCATATGTTACCATGCACTAGAATCTCTCTGTTACAAAATCCCAACTCAAGCCGAGTCATGATTTATGTCAAACTCCATTTGCTATGAATATTATGTTCTCTTTTAATTCCAGTTCTTGATTAAAAGATTTTTCTCATCGAAACTCTTTTACGAATAAATCTATCTGTCTCTGCCAGAACTTGAAACATCAAGAACAATTAAATGAACATAGGATTTTATCTCTATTTACTTAGAGGAACAGATTCCTTCTTAATCAACACCTACCTCCATATATAACTAGCGTGAGCCAACACAAGCACATATAACCATAAAAAGTAAAAGAATGAAAGCAGAATCAAAATCAAACTACCTATATACAAGATAACTGTGCTATCTCAGGTCTAAAGATTATATGCAATGATATGATTTATGACAAAACATTGACAAGAGTAAACTCTATGTGCTTGTCATAAGTGTCACTGGTTCGGCCTACTTATCATTTATAAGTGCCTATCATGTTTGTTATATGGCATGAGACTCACCATTCCATCTTATTTATATCTCATATAAATAACTTGGGAACAAACATGAATACAATCTTTCTGGATAAGTCATGTCCTTATTATGAAGTATCCTCGATTGTGAACCTATTTATGATACTTTGTGCTAGAAATATTGTCACTCATATTCTTAACAACTTAAGAATAATATTTCTAACAAAATATCAATGGACCTTTTCTATTACACATAAATATATTATGTAAACGGAAAAGTGGAAATGCCTTTAATTATTAAAAATATGTACAAGATACATACTAAATGATATGCTCTAGGGCATACTACTAACAATCTCCCACTAGCACTAGAGCCATTCATTATAATATCTTAGACCCATCTTCTCAAGATGTCACTAACTGAGCTTATGACAAAGGCTTAGTGAATGGATCACCTGAATTTTTCATGATGTTATTTTTCCGCATGACTATATCGCTTGCCCAACTATATCTCCGATAATGTGATAATGCCTTTCTATGTGTTTGGATTTTGGGTGAGACCTTAGTTCCTTAGCTCAGTATGATCGCTCCATTATTGTCACAGGTAGTGGAACCGGCGACTCAATGGAAGGAACTACTGTAAGTTCTCACACGAACTTCTTTATCCAAAGCGACTTCTTTTGCAAGATCTCGATGCAGCAATATACTCACCTCGAGTGGAATCTGCAATCGTGCTCGCTTGGAACTCTTCCAACCGATCGCACCTCCATTACAAATGAACACATATCCAGAGGTAGACTTTCTATCATCGATATCTGATTGGAAATCAGAATCAGTATAACCATCCAATTGCAAGTCTCCACCTCCATAAATCAAGAATAAATCCTTAGTTCTTCTCAAGTACTTAAGGATATTCTTGACAGCTATCCAGTGTTCCAAACCCGATTGGATTGATACCGCTAGTCAAACTAACAAAGATATGCGATATCCGGCCTAGTACACAACATTGCATACATTAAACTTCCAATAGCCGAAGCATATGGAATCCTAGCCATCTTATCTCTTTCTTCGGGTGTCTTTGGAGACATCTCTTTAGAAAGATGGATACCATGTCTCACTGGTAACAATCCTCTCTTGGAATCAAGCATGTTAAACCTCTTTAACACCTTTTCCAAGTATAGACTTTGGGATAAATCAATTATTCTTTTCGCTCTATCTCTATAGATGCGAATCCCAAGAATATAGGTTGCCTCCCCTAAGTCTTTCATGGAGAATGTATTTGACAACCATACCTTTACAGTCAACATACCCGTGTCATTACCTATCAACAATATGTCATCCACATATAAGACAAGGAAAGTGATAGCACTGTCACTAACCTTCTTATATACACATGGCTCATCCTCATTTTTGATAAAACCAAAGGATTTAATGGCTTCATCAAAACGGATGTTCCAACTCCTCAAGCTTGTTTCAACCCATAAATGGATCGCTTTAGCTTGCATACCTTGGAACCATCTTGGGATTCAAATCCCTTAGGTTGTTCCATGAAAATGTTTTCTTCAATGTATCCATTGAGAAAAGTCGCTTTGACATCCATCCGCCAAATCTCATAATCATAGTATGCACTATTGCTAATAAAATCCTAATTGTTTTAAGCATGGCAACAAAGTAGAAAGTCTCCTCATAGTCTATTCCTTGCCTTTGGCGAAACCCTTTCGCTACTAGCCTTGCCTTATAGGTCTCTACCTTTCCATTAGAACCAATTTTCTTCTTGAAAACCCATTTGTTCCCTATAGGTACAATACCTTCAGGTGGGTCAACAAGATCCCAAACTTGATTCTTATACATGGAATCAATCTCAGATTTCATAGCATCAATCCATTTTGAAGAGTCTATATCTGATATAGCTTCTTCATAGGTAAGTGGATCATCTCCATGATCTACTTCTTCATGAGTAGACAACTCTTGTTCTTCTTCATGAAGAAAACCATATCTCACTGGTGGGTGAGATACCCTGGTTGTTCTACGAGGAACATATGTAGATGTTTCATCAATGGGTATAGGTTGACTAGATGGATCTATATCCATCTGATCTATTGGTTGGTCAGAATTCTCCAATTCTAACTCTATTTGCCTTCCTTTGCCTCCTTCTTGGACAAATTGTTGTTCAAGAAATGTGGCATCTCTACTTATCACAACTTTTGTGAAGTAGGCAAATAAAATAATATCCAAAACTATCTTTTGAATATCCAACAAATCGACCTTTTTCTGATCTGGTCTCCAATTTATCAGTGTTCAGCTTTTTGATATAAGCTGGACAACCCTAAATCTTAACATGCTTAAGACTTGGTTTTCTTCCATGCCATATCTCATAAGGTGTGGAAGAAACTGATTTTGATGGAATCCTATTCAGAATATATAAAGCTGATTCTAATGCAAATCCCCAAAAGGAGATTGGCATATCAGTATAGCTCATCATACTATGTACCATATCCAATAGGGTACGATTTCTCCTTTCAGATACACCATTCAGCTGTGGCGTTCCTGGAGGAGTCAGCTGAGAAACAATGCCATGCTCTCTCAAGTATTCATCAAATTCAGTACTCAAATATTCACCTCCACGATCTGATCGAAGAGCTTTAATACTCTTTCTTGTTTGATTTTCTACTTCAGATTTAAATTCTTTGAACTTTTCAAAAGATTCATGTTTGTATTTCATCAAATACAAATACCCAAACCTTGATTTATCATAAGTAAAGGAAATAAAATAATGAAAGCCCCCTCTAGCCATTTTTTAAATGGACCACATACATCACTATGTATTAGCTCCAAAATATTTTCAGCTCTTAGCCCTTGTCCAACAAAGGGTGATCTAGTCATTTTGCCTTGAAGGCAAGATTCACAAGTTGGAGTAGGCTCAGAACCCAATGAGGATAAAATCCCCATTTTTCTCTAATTTTGCAATCCTATCTTCTGCAACATGACATAACCTTAAGTGCCAAATATATTTTGAACTTGAGTTGGTTTTCACCATGGCATTGCATTCATTTAGATTGCTATACTCTGGCCAGTGGAAACACTTTCTTACTGACAATGGAAACACTTTCCTGTTGGTAATGGAAACACTTTCCTGTTGGCAGTGGAGACACTTTCCTTTGCCTTTATCAGCTTTAGTCTTCCTTTTCTGTTTAGCTATTTTCTTGGAAGGACCAGGAATCTGAGGTTTCTTTTTCTTGTTGCCCTTCTTCTTGTTGGACTTTCCAGCAGAAGAAGATGTAACCAAAGCTACCTCTTTTCCTTTATTGCCTGGCATATTCTTTTGGGCAATAACCAGCATGTTGAGTAATTCAGCTAAGGTGCATTCCTGTTTAGTCATATGGAAATTTATCACAAAATTCCCAAAAGACTCAGGAAGGGACTGAAGGATCAAATCCGTTTGTAGTTGGAAATCCATGTTGAAGTCAAGATGTTCCAACTGCTCAATCAGCCGAATCATCTTGTGGACATGATCCCCAACATTCTGTCCCTCAGAGATCTTCATGCGGAACAGCTGCCTAGATATCTCATACCTAGCATTCCTACTGTGCTCACCATACAACTCTTGTAGGTGAAGGAGGATCTCACTCGCACTCTGCATGTTCTCATGTTGCTTCTGTAACTCATTACTCATAGAAGCAAGCATGTAACACTTAGCTCTCATATTATGCTCCTTCCACTTGTCCAAAGTTTCATGTTCCTCTTGTGTGGCCTCTGGAGGTAAGGGACCAGGAACATTTGAATCTAGAACATATCCTATATGTTCAAGGTTCAGGACAAGTTTCAAATTTCTTAGCCAATTAGACAGATTAGGTCCTGTCAACCTGTTGTGATCAAGTATGCTTGCAAGGATATTGGATGGTGGTGGTTGTTTTGTGCTCATTTTTATCGGAAAATTAATTGCAGAAAATAACCAGATTAATTAGTAAATGTATCATGTAATTAACCAAAATGATTATGGTCTTTTAATCAAATTGGTCCTCCCACTAACTTAGCGAATCCTACACTTCCAAAGTAGAAAACGGAAATCCTAGTTGGATGGATTTCTAGTGGGTGATTGAATTCTTATAATTCTATTGATCATCCTCAGGTACATCCATTATTGGAATTCCAATAAACTATAAGTGAGCAACTCCTTGCCCATCACATCTCATGTGAGGTTCAATCCTTTTGCTAGCCCCTAATGCTCAAAATCTCAGGTACATCCAATATTGACTTATCTTGCATTAGTTAAGTTGATCCCATTGAGCCAGTAATTATGCAAATAATTTTAATGTCCTCAGGTACATCCAATATTGGCCACCAAACCATTTACATATTTACAACATCTCATGCTTGATAATTATTCTTAAGAAAATCTCTTAAATTAATTGCATCTCATGCAACTATTTAAAATTTCTTAAAATAATTGCCCCAATGGAGGGCTTATGTTATAATTACTTTAATTATAGCATTTCCAACTTAATCATTTGTTTGGAAGATTTTATAGCCATCCTAATTACTATTAAGGTCTCACTTTGCACATTATCCATTTAGCATGCATATATCATATAATTGCATACATTCCCATACATCTCATGCATTCATGGATAAGCAGTAAATATGTTATGATCATGGACTTTCTAAGGGATTCAATTCTGAGCCACCAAGAATTGAATCAGGGCATTCCTAGGTGCATTTCATTCATTCATTCATTTTACAAGAGTTGCTGAAGGAGTACATAATCAACACTTGATCTTGAATTCCTCCCACTGGTCCCACCAATGCTCTTGACCTCCTTGAACTTCTTGCAATCCAATATTACATAGTAATCCTTGGCATACCAAGGCGAATTTACAAGAACTTAAATAAATGAAATTACAACCCAAAAATTATTACAAACTTAATAATACATGCCCAAAATAAATTAAAATAAATTAATTAATTTACAATCCCAAAGAAACATAAAAGAAATAAATCCAGTCACATTGGTCTTTTATAGTCCATGATCATCCATCATGCATATCACTATTTAACAATTAAATAAAACATACATACTTATATTAAATTGAATATCTCATATTCAACTTAAAAATCCATATTTGAATATGATTCAAATAAATTTAAAAAGTCAGATTTGAATCTCATTCAAACAAATTTAAAAATTCAGATTTGAATCACATTCAAACAACTTCAAAAATTCAGATTTGAATCACATTCAAACATTTTTTAAAAAATCATATTTGAATCACATTCAAATATTTTTTAAAAAATCAGATCTGAATTTTATTGAATCAATTTTAAAAAATGAGATTTAAATATGATTCAAACAACTTTAAAAATTCAGATTTGAATCACATTCAAACAACTTTTAAAATTCAGATTTGAATCACATTCAAATATTTTTTAAAATTCTGATTTGAATCATAATTTAATTGTGTGATTAAAACAACTAATTAAACACTTTAATTAGTCAAAGAATGGCCTTAGATCATACAACAATTGCAGAATTAAAAGCTAAACCTT
Source organism: Hevea brasiliensis (assembly GCF_030052815.1). NCBI lineage: Eukaryota > Viridiplantae > Streptophyta > Magnoliopsida > Malpighiales > Euphorbiaceae > Hevea > Hevea brasiliensis. The sequence goes on from NC_079501.1 coordinate 45,095,300, forward strand.
GAATCACCCATGGAACCATTGTTGCCGCCACCATTGGTGGCTTCACCATGTGTGACGCCACACCTTGCTTTGCAACCAGCAATAATCTCTTGATCTCATGATCATACACACAATTAAATTATATAGTCAACAATCTAAATGGCAAATATAGTGGCTCTGATACCAATTGAAGGAACGGAAGCGTGAAAAACACAAGATTATACCATTGAATTCAAAAATTTTCACCTAGGGTCACATGCACCATGCAAGATTTATTTTTATCTATTTGATTTCAATGATAAACAACATATTAAAACTCTTTTAATATGTTTTTGGATCTGTATTTGCCATTTAAGATTTTAAAATTAATCAGATTAATTTTAGAACCCTAGATTAAATCAAGAACGATTACACTAACCTCTTGATGTGCTGCAGCGTGTCTGCGCCTTTGAGATTCGTCTTCAGGACACCAGATGTTGTCCCTCTAGCTTGTCCACACCAAGAACACCTATGGCAGCCCTTGAACAGCTTCTAAAGCCTTTTCTATTAATTAGAAATTCAAGTTCTGCCTTTTAAGAGATTAGAGATGTAAACAGGACACTAGAAACAATTTCTAGTGTTCTTAATTCAAGAGATTGATGGCTAATCTCTTTGAATTGATGAGAGATGAAGAGAAATAGTTGGAGAGGCTCAAAGTGGCGTGACATATGAGAGGAGAGGCTGCTGGTTATGTTTTCTCTTCATAACCACACTTAAATAGCTAGGTTAACACATTAAACCCTAGCCACATGTCACCTTTTGATTAGCTCTAGGTTTAAGTGACCCAATCACATTGTGCCAAGTGTCAAACCTATATTTAATCTTGATTTTAATCATCTTACATGATTAGAAAACATTTGGCAAGCTTATGTGTTATGCAATGTGTCACCATCTCATGGTGCCACGTGTCACACTGTGAAATGACCAAAATGCCCCTGTGTCTTAATTTTGAGTTCTTAACCCAAAATAATTATTTTCTTCTTCTAATTAATTTATATCAAATATAAATTAATTAATTAATCTCTATTAATTAATTTCTCATCAATTAAATTCATATTTAAACACTTTAAATATAAATTTAATTTATACTACACATCCAATAATCTAGATTTGGTTTCAAGTCATGCTAGGGACTTTGCAATTTAATTGCAAACCAAATCTATTTAATTAATCAATTAAACTCTTTAATTAATTAATTAAATCATATTTAAATAGGTGATAACTTGTGTATGTGTGTGACTTACTAGGCTCATCACTAATTGGCAATGAGACATGATATCAACTCTTAATATCATCAGAACTCTTTCTTACCATAAATGATTTCTCTAAATCATTTTATGAACCTCATAAACCATGGTTAACACCTAGCATAGCATGCCATGGCCACCCAATTAGTAATAAGATTTACCTTAAATGAACCTATAATCATATGTTACCACGCACTAGAATCTCTCTGTTACAAAATCCCAACTCAAGCTGGAGTCATGGTTTATGTCAAACTCCATTTGCTATGAATATTATGTTCTCTTTTAATTCCAGTTCTTGATTAAAAGATTTTTCTCATCAGAAACTCTTTTCTGAATAAATCTATCTGTCCTGGCCAGGAACTTGAAACATCAAGAACAATTAAATGAACATAGGATTTTATCTCTATTTACTTAGAGGAACAGATTCCTTCTTAATCAACACCTACCTCCATATATAACTAGCAGGAGCCAACACATGCCCATATACCCATACATAGTACAAGTATGAAAGCAGTATCAAACTCAAACTACCTATATACAAGATAACTGTGCTATCTCAGGTCTAAAGATTATATGCACTGATATGATTTATGACAAAACATTGACAAGAGTAAACTCCATGTGCTTGTCATAAGTGTCACTGGTTCGGCCTACTTATCATTTATAAGTGCCTATCATGTTTGTTATATGGCATGAGACTCACCATTCCATCTTATTTATATCTCATATAAATAACTTGGGAACAACCATGAATACAATCTTTCTGGATAAGTCATGTCCTTATTATGAAGTATCCTCGATTGTGAACCTATTTATGATACTTTGTGCTAGAAATATTGTCACTCATATTCTTAACAACTTAAGAATAATATTTCTAACAAAATATCAATGGACCTTTTCTATTACACATAAATATATTATGTAAACGGAAAAGTGGAAATGCCTTTTATTATTAAAAATATGTACAAGATACATACTAAATGATATGCTCTAGGGCATACTACTAACAAGAGGTAGGGGTAGTACACCTAGAAGTCAGAGTACTATGAATCGGCCAGAACAGGGTGATGCTCCAGCTGGAGTATACGCTATACGGCAGAGAGAAGAGACTTAGACTTTTGATATTATTGCTGGTACTTTCTCAAATAGTAACTAAGATATATATATATATGTTTTGTTTGACCTGGGGTTTGCATACTTTTATGTTAGTGTTAGAACTATATGTTCTATTGTTATTCCTTTACAGGGGAATAAATTTTGATGCATTAGTGATTAGCCCTTTAAAATAAGGATTGTGATAATAAGTGAAATTAGTTTTGAAAGAATTTATTGGCAAAAAGTATTTTCTAACACACCATAAATTATAAAGCTAATTGGCGAGCCTACTTAATGTAAGGCAAGAGGACGTAAAAGTAAGATGCAGTAATGGAATTGCTCTATATGAGAGCAAGGATGTCACTGTTAGTAATTGTTAATGGATATTGTAATCATAATAAGTTCGGGATATTAGTGAATTCGAAAAGGATAAAAGATAGGAAAATTTGATCTATTCAGATGTATCGTAGTAACTATACAATGTTCTTGATGTTTATACTGTAAGCTGCAGATTACAGTACTGACTTGAGATTATTGTGTAGAGCTACGTACTACCCGATAGTACACCTAGATAAGAATAGTTGCCAACGGCATCTGTTTTGGTATAGTTATGCCATGACAGAATTTAATTGTTAGAAATAAGTTTGAAAATCCTACTTAGGGATCTAAAACTCAAAGGTTAGAATATCGAAAGGTTATAGTTCAGTACAAAAGAAAGTAAGTTATAGAATATTGACAGATAAAAGAGTTATGGAAGTAAAAATTTGAACAGTTGGTTCAAATATAACAAAGAAATGTTACGAATGTGAGGAAGACTATGGACTAGAATGGTCAGAGGACCAATGACTAGATAAATGATTCTAACATGACCTCAAGGGTCATTCAAGAAGGAACATGAATCGAAATATTAGACAGGACAATAGTAAGAGAAGATTGGTGTTATACAAACAAATTAAATGTTGTATTAGATTGTTAAAAGTCTTATACAAATTCGAGAGAAAGAAGATTATACGATCATATAGAAAGGAGAAAATAAACGTATAACTATTGTAAGATGGCTATTGGGAAAAATTTCGTGGACGAAATTTATTTTAAGGGGGGGAGAATTGTAACACCCCTAAGTTTGGAAGTGCGTTCTACTGTTCCGGTGACCAGTGTTGTCCGGACAGCTAGAATGCCTAGACCTACACTTCGACATGAGTGAGGAGACATTAAATAATGAAATACAAGAAAAGAAAATACAAGAAAAATAAAGGAAAAATAATAGTAAAGAAATGCAACTAAGTTAAGCGAGCCGAGAACCCTAGCGATGGGTGACCGCACCGGGAAGTCACGGCGTGGACCGTTGACTAGCCCTGGACCACGGGGAACCCATAAAAATATTTTTAGGAGTTAAAGAGACATCAATTGAAGTAGAAATATCATTAGAAATATCAAAGAAAAATTAAATAATTAGTACAAAGAAAAGCGAGAAATCGAAAAATAGACAAAACCCGGTGTTACCGAAAAATCGGGAATGCAACTCGAACAGGGGCACTGTGGTCATTTGACACCCCGAGTTGTCTTTTGACCTAAATGTCCATTAAAAATAAATAATATTACACTTGGAAAATGTCATGAAAAATTTAATTGGTGGTACCTAATGTAAATAGCAAAAATTGGGAGTTAAATGTGGAAAAATGAAACCTTAGAATAAACAATGATTTAATTCTTACATAGTGGTCCACTAACTCATTTAAGTGGACAACTAAAGCTTCATTTGGGCAGAATATACATCTTCATCTTCAACCTTAGAACCAGCAGAAAATTTGCTCCCAAAAAACTCTATTGACGCATGGTTGAAGCTCCATGCATATGAGATTCAAGCTTCTTTCCTTCTACCTTCCTTCATCAAAGTTAGTCTACACCACTTGGGCAGTAGATTGGCAGCAAGAAGACCAAGTTTTGGTGAAGATTTAAGAAGTCTCATCCATAGGTAAGTTTGAGTTTTTGATTGTTGCTTTGTTAAAGTTTGTAAGGGTGTTATGGGTGTTTAATTTATGGAGAAATTTTTGAGTTTTGATGTTGAATGGGAATGTGCACTTTTGGCAGCCATGGAAACACCTTGAAGGCAGTTTAATTGTTCTTGTAAATGGTGAATTAAATAATTGATTAAATGTATATTGTGTAGGAAATTTTTTGGGTAATGTGTACTTAGTATATGTAAATGTAAAATGAGATTTAAAGCTTGGAAAGCAATGGAATGTAAGTGTACCATTGTGGCAGTTTGTTAACTCTTGAAGAATGCTGGAATTCATGCTTGGTTTATGCAATAATGATGTTAAAATGTGTTGGTTGTTATGGCAGTTTGAATGTATGTACAGTGGTGTGAAGGTTGGACATGTGAATGAGCTTGGTTATGGAGTTAAATTGTTGTAAATTGAGTTGGGCAAATTCTGCACTTGTTGGTGCACATTAAATGTAATTGTAAGCTGCCAAAATGACCTATAATGTGTTGTGAATTATGTTTAGGCCATGGTACAACCAGAATTATTTTGAATGTTAAGTTTGGTGAGTGTTAAAAGTGATGTTTGATATGTATGCAAGAATTGCAATAAGGCAATTTGTATTTTAGGCCTATAACTTTAAGTGTGTGGCTCCAATTGGTATGAGACCAATTGGAGGTGAAACTAGGCACAAAATGTGCCAAATTTCATGGAGGAAGCTTGCCAAAATTCTGCTTGCAAGGTAGCTTGAAAAATGACCAAATCCGGATTAAGTACAATTGAGACCTGAAAATTGACCATTTGGGCAGCAGTTAGTGCTTAGGCCATAACTCACTCAAAACAGGTCCAATTGACCTGAACTTTTAACCATGAATAGTGAAGACCCATATCTACAAGTCTTATGAAGACACCAAAGCCCATAAATTACCATAAGTAAGTCAAACAACTTGCACAAGTTCGGGTCCAAAAACTAGCCAAACCTAAAATGACCTAAAGTGACCTAAAATGACCAATTTTGGTGCAATTTGACCAGCAATAGTAAAATGACCATAACTTGGCCTACACAACTCAGAATAACCTGAAATTTTGCCCCGCGTTCCATAAGACATAGATCTACAAGTTTGTAGTTTTGACCGAAACCCGAAAACCGAGGGAACTAGGTTGTCCGGCTAGGTCAAACTAGTATCCCAGAATCCAGCAAATCGTAAGAAAATACAGTATACACGGAAATGAATTTGGTAACATGTACCAACCCTAAAAGACTATCGAATGTGACATGTTAGTAACATTAAAACCTAATTTACCTAGAATGCATCGAGGGTCGACATATTAGGTTGATTAAGCAAATAATAGCATTCAGTGAATTATTTATCAAACATTATCGTTAGAGACAGTTTAATTAAAATCTTGAAACACTTCAAATTGTGTTTCTCAGTTAGCAAAGACTCAGGGAAGGGGAAGGAAACACTGAGTCAGAGCCAAGAGACAGTTATCAGAGGTTTGTGCACAATAAGTATTTCTTTTGAATTTTTCAATTGAAATAAATTACGATTATTTATATGTTATTGTTTTAAATTATGTTTGTGTACAATAAGTATTTCTTTTGAATTTTTCAATTGAAATAAATTACGATTATTTATATGTTATTGTTTTAAATTGTGTTTGTGCACAATAAGTTTGACTTCTCATTTTCTACTTAAAAATTTAATTCGACATTATAGTTTTAAATTGTGTCCATGCCCAATACTTTTATATTCACTGCTTTTACTAGCAAATTTATGTAAAGAAATGAGTTATGAATAAGTTTTGATTGCTTTGGTTTTGGGAATATTATTTGGAACTTATTGTATTGCCAACTTTGCAAATGGAAATTTTGAGATAAAATGTGATTTATGGTTTGTATGAAATATTGTGATTTGAAATTGTTTTGATTCACATTTGGCATGACACTGTTGATATATTCCTCCCTCTTTGACTTATCGATCTGGGTGAGTGTGATTATGTTCCTCCTCTTTGACTTGCCACCGAGGTGAGTGTGGATGAGTACTCATTATTCAGCTAGCTTCCTCCCTCATTGATTTCGATTATTGGGGTGAGTGTGTCTTGTCGTGGTGTACAACACGGCATGTGTGGAAAAATTGTGTCATGGCCTAAATTATGTTATCGATTGGCAACATTGTATTATTCAGTTATTTGATCGAATTGTGTTATTGATTTGCAAAATGGTATTATTCAGTTATTTGATCGAATTGTCTTATTGATTTACAAAATGGTGTTATTCAATTACTTGATCAAATTTGTGTTAGGTGAATTTTGTAAATTGTGAAATGGAATTGTTAATCATTTGATTTGTGAACTGTCAATAAAAGATTTATATATCGCATTTCAAATTGTTATTGTGCACCACTGAGTAAATTTTACTCAGAGATAGCTTTTCATTGCCGCAGTAGACAGATCGACAGTGCAAAGCAGACTAGGCCGTTAGTACATTCAATGAGAAATCATCGGGTATATTGAGTATACCATATTCTGCATTTTATATTGTAATGTATGTTCACTGTATGTATATAGTGTTCTTGGTTTTGAGCAGTTGTAAATTAAAATTGTAAATTAAAGTTGTAAAATTAAAATATATGTTATTGTTTTAAATTGTATTATATTTCTTGTATCTCAGTCTTTGAAAAATTATTGTGGATTTGTGTTGAATTATGCTAGAGTTTGAGAATGAGAAAAATATTGAAGTGCTTTTTACAGGTTTTTGAAGAACTGTTTTATCCAAATTACGGAGGGCACTCTGCCAAAATATTTTTTACAGAAATTACTAATAGTCTAAATGTGTTAGTTAATTCACCTCAGTTCAAAAAGGTTTTTAACACCTGTAAATAGTGCTCACCACTGTAAAAGAAGTAAGAAAAGTTTTTGAAAATCCCTTGTAGTGTATTTAATGGGTTATCAGTAGGCGAAGTTGGTAATTCATAAGGTATACTACGGGATCATGTTATACCTTACAGAGGGGTAGGGTGTGACATATAGGCCTAAAACACAAACTGCCTTATTGCATTTCTTTCATACACATCAAGGATCACTCCTAACACTTACCAAACTCAATATTTAAGTCAATTCTGGTTGTATCATGACCTAAACATAATTTACAACATTTTATAGGTCATTTTGGCAGCTTATAATTACATTCAATGTGCACCAACAAGTGCAGAATTTTTCAATCCAATTTACAACAATTCAATCACCTATTCATGCTCATTTACATGTCCCACTTCACACCACCATACATACACTCAAACTTCCATAACAATCAACACATTTTAACATCATTATTCCATAAACCAAGCATGAATTCCAGCATTCCTCAAGAGTTAGCAAACTGCCACAATGGTACACTTACATTCCATTACTTTCCAAGCTTTAAATTTCATTTTATATTTACATATACTAAGTACACATCACCCAAACAATTTCCTACACAATATACATTTAATCAATCATTTAATTCACCATTTACAAGCACAATTAAACTGCCTTCAAGGTGTTTCCATGGCTGCCAAAAGTACACTTCCTCATTCAACATCAAACCTCAAAAATCTCTCCATAAAGCAAACACCCATAACATTCTTACAAACTTTAACAAAGCAACAATCAAAAACTCAAACTTACCTATTGTTGGGACTTGCTAAATCTTCACCAAAACTTCATGAAATTGCTATCAAACTATTCCTTGTGATGTGGGGATAAACTTTAATGAAGACAAGTAAAGAAAGTGTAGCTTGAAATGGGTGTAAGAAGCCATGCAAATGGGGTGGCCATGGGAGGGGTTTGAGCTTTCATGCAGCAATGGGACTTTTCAATTGAAGAAGATGAATTGCAGATTGGTTAGTGGATATACACCTGCCTATTTAGTGTTTAATTTAATCCATAGTCGTCCACTCACCTTAATTAAATCATATTATATGTTTTAATTGATAATTACTCCATTTACCCTCCATTTTTGCTATTTATATTAGGTACCACTAATTAAATTTTTCATTATAATTTCCAAGTTTAATATTATTTATTTTTAATGGAAATTTAGGTTAAAAGGAAACTCGGGATGTCAAATGACCACAATGCCCCTGCTCGGGTTGCATTCCCGATTTTTCGGTAACACTGGGTTTTGTCCGTTTTTCGATTTCTCACTTTTCTTTGTACTAATTATTTAATTTTTCTTTGATATTTCTAATGATATTTATACTTCAATAAATATTTATTTAAGTCCTAAAAATATTTTCCAGGGTTCCCCGCAGTCCAGGGCTAGTCAACGGTCCATGCCGTGACTTCCCAGTGCGGTCACCTATCGCTAGGGTTCTCGGCTCGCTTAACTTGATTACATTTCTTTACTATTATTTTTCCTTCGTTTTTCTTGTATTTTTTTTTCTTTTATTTTATTATTTTATGTCTCCTCACTCATATCGAAGTGTAGTTCTAGGCATCCTAGCTGTTCGGATAACACTGGTCACCGGAACAGTAGAATGCACTACCGAACTTAGGGGTGTTACAAAACCAATTGATCAAATCTGAAAATGGGTGTTCTGACCTTTACAAAAATGACCAAATGAACTTCATTTGGCCATATCTTGGGCTAGGCAGGTCTAAATGACCTGAAATTTCACCAGTAGAAAGCTGAGATATAGACCTAAAACTTTCATGAGGAACACAAACCCAAATTATGCCCTTAACTAAGTCATTTAGTCACCCAAATTTTGTAACCTAAAACTGCTAGAACCTAGAATTTGCCTAGAAAATCTGGGTTAGGCCAATCTAGTAGCCATGATTCAAATGGTTGTAACATGAGCTACAAAACTCCAAATAGAGTGATACAAAAAGGGAAATAAAGTTAAGAAAATAAGGAAAAATTTCTATGAAGAAAAGTTGGCCAAATTCTAACAGCAACATGACCAATAGAACAGTGCAAAATAGGTCACCACAACTGAAAATTTACAATTTTGCCTAAAAGACCTAAGTTTTGAGAGAATAACCAAAACCAACAAGTTAGGTAACCAAAATATGGCATGTGGGTATAATTGGAGTTCCTATAGCTTTTAAGTATAAGAAAGTCAATATTTTGACTTGAATAGTACCATGAATATTAACCTCAACATGAAAATGTTAAAGGATGAAGTTTAAGCTATAGGAATTAATTATTGAAATTGTTGTGTGGCAAAGTTGCTGAGACACTATAAATTTTGTGTTTCAGTTGAAAAAGACTCGGAAGGTCTAAAAGATTGAGTTAAGGCCTAGAGGCGATTTATATCAGGTTTGTGCACAATAAACCATAATTTATCGTTTTCTCATAGAAAATTTGTTTAGTTATGCGTTATGAAATTATTGTGTTAATTATGGGTTTTGAGAACTATTGTGTTGCCACTTTGGGAATGGAAATTTAACTTTGGAAATCGATTGTGTTTTGCATAAAATATTTGAATAACTTGATTTAAATTATTTTTTATTCATACTTGGCATGGCAATATTAATATGTTCCTCCTCCACTTATGGGGTGAGTTTGATATTTGATCACTTTCCCCCCTGTCTGGCTTCCCAGTCTGAGGGGTGAGTTTGGATGAGTACTCATTAGCTAGCTAGCCATCTCCCTCATTGATTTCGATTAGTGGGGTGAGTTTGCCTTGTCGTGGTGTACAAAACGGCATGTTTGGAAATTTTGTGTCATGGCTTAAGTTGTGTTATTGATTGGCAATACTATGATTATTAAATTGTTTGATCAATTTGTGTTATATTAAGTTTTGAAATTTGTGAAATGTGATTATGAAATATTTGAACTATGAATTAATGACAAATGTTTTATATTTTGCATTTTATATTTACTGTGCACCATTGAGTATTTTTATACTCAGCGATAGCTTTCCTTGCTATTGCAGATAGAGAAAAGGACATAGCAGCAAAGTGAGCTGCTACAGTCAGAGAGGAGCACAATTGAAGAATTTTTGTACGGGTATTTGTTAATATCTTTGTAATTATTTTGATTTAAATGGTTTAGTGTCATATGTATTAAGGTAGATTGAGCAGTTATACTGTCAATGTATAATAATATTATTTTAAGATTTTGCATCTGTAAATTAACTTATGAATGTAAATTAAAATTTTAAAAGGCAATGTATATGAGTTTATGAAATGTTTTGAGATATCAATTCTTGATTTAAATTTTGGATTTTGAATTGAAGTATTGCTACTGCTGTTGATTTGAAGTTTGGTAATTGCAAATGGAGTTGAAATTAATTATTTGGAAGTGTTTTTCATAGGTTTTGAAAAATTGTTTTTCCCAAATATAGACGACACTACCGAAATTTTTATAAAATTTACGAAAAAATAAAATGGGACAAAAATCTTAACTAGTTTTCAAACTTCAATTAAATATTTTTAATTCCTACCAAAACGCTTACCACTTCAAAAAAGTATGAAAATTGTTTTAAAATCCCTTGTAGTATATTTAATGAGTTATCGGTAGGCGAAGTACGGTAATTCATTTGATGTACTACGGGATCATGTTACATCTTACGGAAGGGTAGGGTGTGATAAGTTCCCTTTCTAGTGCCCATCCTGCTGGCAGTGGAAACACTTTCCTTTGCCTTTGTTAGCTTTGATCTTTATTTTTTTGTTTGGCTATCTTCTTGAAAGATCCTGGAACTTGAGATTTCTTTTTGTAATTGCCCTTCTTCTTGTTGGACTTTCTATACCTCTTTTCCTTTATTGCCCAACATATTCTTCTAGGCAATAACCAACATATTGAGTAAACTAGCCAAGGTGTATTCTTGTTTAGTCATATGAAAATTTGTTACAAAATTCCCAAAAGACTCAAGAAGGGACTGAAGGATCAAATCCGTCTGTAGTTGGAAATTCATGTTAAAGTCAAGATGTTCCAACTGTTCAATTAGCCAAATCATCTTGTGGACATGATCCCCAACATTCTATCTCTCAGACATCCTTATATGGAATAGCTGCCTGGATATCTCACTATACAACTCTTGTAGGTGAAGGAGGATCTCACTCGCACTTTGCATGTTCTCATGCTGCTTCTGTGACTCATTACTCATGGAAGCAAGCATGTAACACTTAACTCTCATATCATGCTCCTTTCACTTGTCCAAAGTTTCATATTCCTCTTGTGTGGCCTCTTGAGGTAAGGGACTAGGAACTTATTAGTCTAGAACATATCCAATATGTTTAAGGTTTAGGACAAGTTTCAAATTTCTTTGCCAATCAGATAAATTAGGTCCTGTCAACCTATTGCGATCAAGTATGCTTGCAAGGATATTGGATGGTGGCGGTTGTTCTGTGCTCATTATATCAGGAAATTAACTACACAAAATAACAAGATTAATTAGTAAATGTATCAGGTAATTAACCAAAATGATTATGATCTTTTAATCAAATTGGTCCTCCCACTAACTTAGCGAATCCTACACTTCTATAGTAGAAAATGGAAATCCTAGTTGGATGGATTTCTAGTGGGTGATTGAATTCTTATAATCCTATTGATCTTCCTCAAGCACATCCATTATTGGAATTACAATAAATTATAAGTGAGCAACTCCTTGCCCATCACATCTCATGTGAGGTTCAATCCTTTACCTAGCCCCTAATGCTCAAAATCTCAAGCACATCCATTATTGACTTATCTTGCATTAGTTAAGTTGATCCCATTGAGCCAGTAAACATGCAAATAATTTTAGTGTTCTCAGGCACATCCATTATTTGCCCACCAAACCATTTACATATCTACAATATCTCATGCTTAACAATTATTCTTAAGAAAATCTCTTAAATTAATTGCATCATATGCAACTATTTAAAATTTCTTAAAATAATTGCCCCAATGGAGGGCCCATGTTATAATTACTTTAATTATAGCATATCCAACTTAATCATTTGTTTGGAAGAATTTGCGGTTGTCCTAATTACTATTATGGTCTCACTTCGTATATTATCCATTTAGCATGCATATATCATATACTTGCATACATTCCCATACATCTCATGCATTCATGGATAAACAGTAAATATGGTATGATCATGCACTTTCTAAGGGATTCAATTCTGAGCCACCAAGAATTGAATCACGGTATTCCTAGGTGCATTTCATTTATTCATTTTACAAGAGTTGCTGAAGGAGTACATAATCAACACTTGATATTGAATTCCTCCCACTGGCCCCACTAATGCTCTTGACCTCCTTGATCTTCTTGCAATCCAATTACATAGTAATCCTTGGCATACCAAGGCGAATTTACAAGAACTAAATAAATGAAATTACAATCCAAAATTATTACAACCTTTATAATACCTGCCCAAAATAAATTAAAATAAATTAATTAATTTACAACCCAAATAAACATAAAAGAAATAAATCCAATCACATTGGTCTTTTATAGTCCATGATCATCCATCATGTATATCACTGTTTAACAATTAAATAAAACATACATACTTAAAATAAATTGAATATCTTATATTCAACTTAAAAATCCAGATTTGAATATGATTCAAACAAATTTAAAAATTTAGATTTGAATCACATTCAAACAACTTTTAAAAAAATTCAGATTTGAATCACTTTCAAATAACTCTAAAAATCAGATTTGAATCACATTCAAACAACTTTTAAAATTCAGATTTGAATCACATCCAAACAACTTTAAAATTCAGATTTGAATCACATCCAAATAACTTTAAAAATTCAAATTTGAATCACATTCAAACAATTTTTAAAAATTCAGATTTGAATCACATTTAAGCAATTTTTAAAATTTAGATTTGAATCACATTCAAACAACTTTAAAAATTCAGATTTGAATCACATTCAAACAACTTTAAAAATTCATATTTGAATCACATTCAATCAATTTTTAAAATTCAGATTTGAATCACATTCAAACAACTTTTGAAATTTAGATTTGAATCACATTCAAACAATTTTTAAAATTCAGATCTGAATCACAATTTAATTGTGTGATTAAAACACCTAATTAAACATTTTAATTTGTCATAGGATGAACCTTAGATCATACAACAACTGTAGATTCAAAAACCAAACCTTGCGCACACCATTGGAGACCACAAAGTGTGCGCACCATTGGTGTTCATCACCTTGCTGCCACTTTTCCTTTGCAACCAGCAGTGGGTCTATCATCTCATGATCAAATCACACAATTAAATCATATAATCAATAATCTAAATGGAAAATATAGCGGCTATGATACCAATTGAAGGAGCGGAAGCATGAAAAACACAAGTTTAGATCATTGAAATTCAAAATATTTCATCTAGGGTCATATGCATCATGCAAGATTCATTTTTATCTATTTGATTTCAATGATAAACAGCATATTAAAACTCTTTTAATATATTTTTGGATCTACATTTTCCATTTAAGATTTTAAAATTAACAGATTAATTCATTAGAACACTAGATTAGATCAAAAACAAGTGCACCAACCTTTTTGATGCACTGTAGTGTGTTTGACACCTTTGGGATGCGCCTTAGGATACCAGATGTTGTCCCTCTAGCTTGTCCACACCAAGATGTTAGTAGTATGCCCTAGAGCATATCATTTAGTATGTATCTTGTACATATTTTTATTAATAAAAGGCATTTTCACTTTTCTGTTTACATAATATATTTATGTGTAATAGAAAAGGTCTATTGATATTTTGTTAGAAATTCTATTCTTAAGTTGTTAAGAATATGAGAGACAATATTTCTAGTACAAAGTATCATAAATAGGTTTACAATCAAGGATACTTCATAATAAGGACATGACTTATCCAGAAAAGATTGTATTCATGTTTGTTCCCAAGTTATTTATATGAGATATAGATAAGATGGAATGGTGAGTCTCATGCCATATAACAAATATGATAGGCATGTAACACCCCTCACCCGTCTACAGTGTAGGCAAGCGAAGTGTGTTACATGGAGTGCCGGAGCACCTGATTTTATCAGATTTCATTACAGTTCTTGATTTATTTATTAAAAAAAAACTTTGTTTAAGGTTTAGGCATTTTTTTTTTTTTTTACTTTTATGAAAATCTAACTAATTTGGAAATTTAAAAAATTTTAACGATAATCCGACAAAGTTTCGGCTGTAATTTGGACTAATAGTTCTTCTGAACCTGCCAAAGACAAGTCACAACATATTCAAATTCATAGCTCAATTTATCTCAATAATATCTCATCAATTTCTCAAAATTTCTTAAACTCAATCTCATTCAGAATCATTATGATTAGACAATCAATTCAGACATCAGAATTCTTACATTTCATTAACATATATAATTTTCCAATTAAGTACATAAATTTGTTAAGTACAGGATATACAAATGAAATTACAATATACTTAGAATGAACAAAATACATAACATGTATAATTATGAGCCCTATCTACATGCATTGCTGAGGAGGTGACAATCTTGAACTCTTCTGACACTTCTGCAGATCTGGACTCCAAAAATCTCAGTCGACAGTCTACTGGTTTTACCTTCAGTACCTGCGCGAGGAAGCAATTCCATCGCGCTAAGCATTTCTGCTTAGTGGTGCAATAGTATAACAAGAAATAATATATACAAATAAAGAAAGAAATAACTCATAATTAGGATATCCAGGAATCAATTATTCTAATTGTATTGTATTTTAAATCTCTAAGGTTCTGCAAATTGTATCTTTGTTATGTTTCTGTTGCTAATCTCTTTTACTCATTTCATTCAATGCTTAATTTAATTGTACTGAAATTTTCATATACTTAACTTAACTTAACTGCCTGAATTGAATAATGTTTTAATTGACTGCCCATGTAGCCTATACACTGACCAGACTGGATAAACGAATATACTAGCACTGGTTACCTAGTACCTCGGGCCGTCACACCATCGGTCACAAAGTATCTCCCGATGTGCAAACAGTGTGGCTAAAAAGCCATATAATCAATCAAGCATTAAGCCGAGTATAATAACATAATCTGTATAGCCATAAGCTATTAAAATCATAGTATGGCATAATAAGCCATAAAACACAACATGACGTAAAGTCATTTACAGAACAGCTGTCAGAATCCTATTAGCATGCCAACCTATCCAAACTAGTCAACTAGGCAAATTAGGGCATATTACAATGTTACAAGTTTAATTCTTTATTCATAGGGTTCATACATCTTTATGCCTTTCACTTGTCAATAAAATTATTAACCTTTTTATGCATCATGGATAGGTTGATTCTAGTATCAACATGTCACAATTTACAATTCAATATGTTGTCAATATATTACAATTTACCCTTTTCACAAGTTGGCATTCATTGCCAAATTACTTCAAGCATCATTTTATGTAATTACCAATTTGCAAGTTTAGTGTGCTAGATTGGTCTAGCTTAAAGTCTTATTTCCCTTGGTTTTTAGCTTATGGTCAAAGAAGCAAAATTGTAGCTCTATGTCTTATTCCACTCGGCGCAAAATTTCAGGTTATTATGAGTTGTATAGACCAAGATATGGTCAATTTACTAAAGCTGGACAGATTATACCTTTAGTGCAAAATTTGGTCAATTTTAGGTCACTTTTGGTTTGGCAGTTTTTGTACCCGAACTTGTGCAAGCCATTTGACTTGGTTCTGGCCATTTTTGGGCTTATGTGTCTTCATAAGAATTGTAGATCTATGTCTAAGCTAACTATGGTAAAAATTTCAGGTTAATTGGACCTGTTTTGAGTGAGTTATGGTCATCCCAATGACTACTGTTCATATGGTCAAAAGTCTGGGTTGCAAAGTTGCTAATCCGGATTCGGTCATTTTTAAGGTCAGTTTCTAGGCAGAATTTTGGCAACATTTCTACATGAAAGTTGGCCTACTTGGTGTCTAGTTTCACCCTCCATTGGCCTCATAACAATTGGGTTCATAGTTTGGCACTTATGGCCTAATTTAGGTACTGCCTTCAATACACAACCTGCACAAAGCACATACACTTCCAATTTGATATTCCTTCTCCTCCTCATTACTTCAATATTCAATCAATAACACTTCCATATATATATATTGTACACAATTCCAGCAACAATTTTGAGCAGAATATTCAAGTGCTCAATGTACACAATTCACTATTAAGTTCAACATTCACTTCCACCAAAATTCAACATATCTCAATGTCAATATTACACATACACTTCAACATAATCGTACTTCAATATCACTTACACATACTGCCCACAATTTAATACTAGCATATTTCATTAATAAACTACATATTCACACACAAATTCATGATTTAATAGGCTGCCAAACATGGTAGTTTTCCAAAGCATCAAGACCCATATTCAAACCCTTAATTCAAGCACTAACATGCACATCATTGGATATTAACTTACTACCACTTCCATTTAAGTTAATCAACCTTAATTTCCATCCATTAGAGGTAAGAAAACTCAAATACAATAAACTTTCATGGCTGTCCAAAATTAAATATATCAATAGCTCATCGAATCCTTCAAATTTCTTCACCATCCAACTCATCTCAACCTTAATACAAACTTTAATGAAGCAAGGGATGAAAAACTAGCACTAACCTTTTTTGAGCTTCACCAAAACTTCATCAAATCCTCTTCTTGTTGCTTCCAACATACTGCCCAAGGTGTGTGTGCAAGCTTTGATGAAGAAACTATGGTGAAATGAGAGCTTGAACATGGTTGCATGGTGGTTGAAGTGAGGTCGGCCATGGAGTTTCCATGGGGTAGTTTCGGCTGGTTATTTCCCAAGCTTGAAGATGATGATTTCTGCCCAATTCCACTTTGATATATCCCATTTATTTAAGGTTAGTGGAGCACTAACCAATAAATTAATGTTTAATGATTTAAAAGTTTCCTAATTTGCACATTTAGCTCAATTCTTTCACTATTTACATATTGTATCCCATTTTAATTTTTCATGACATTTACTAAGTGCAATATCATTTAATTTTAATGGACATTTAGGTCAAAAGGAAACTCCAGGTGTCAAATGACCAAAATAGCCCACTTCGGGTTATATTCTCAATTTTTCGGTAATACCGATTTTTTTCTGTTTCTCAATTTTTTGCTTTTCTTTGTACTAATTTATTAATTTTTCTTTAATAATTATAGTGTCAATTATATTTCAATAGACCTTTACTTACGTCCCGGAATTAAATTCTGAGGGTTCCCCGCGGTCCTGGGGTCGGCAACGGCCTTCCCAGTGCGGTCACCCATCGCTGCGGTGTCGGCTCGTTTAACTTAGCTTCATTTTCTCTCTTTCATTTGTCTTTGATTTTTCTTGCATTTTCTTCTTATTTATTTCATCATTATATGTTTATTTATTATCACCGAAGTGTAGTTCCAGACATTCTGACTTTCCGGGATAGACATTAGCTATCAGAACAGTAGAATGTACGGACTACGAAAATGAGGATGTTACAACTCTTTCCCTCTAAAAAGGAATTTCGTCCTCGAAATTCATCTGATTCAAACAACCGAGCTTATCGTTGTCTCATAATTTTATTCACTTTTCCATCATTGTTTTCCTCTATCTTTAGTATTCCTACTCATGAAATTCTATTATTCATTAGTTTCTTGATCTCTCATACTAGGATTCTTTACCAGTCCTTCTGTTTTTTTTACCAATTCTAACTCTGTTAAATTACCCTTTGTCTAGGTATTCTGCATTTATCTGATACAAGACCTTATACCTTGGTATCTTCATGCTTCTTCTGAGTGAGAGGTAGACCATTGACAAAGTCCATAGTGACTCGGTCCCATTTCCATTCAGGTATGTTTATGGGCTGTAACAAACCTGATGGAACTTGATGTTCTGCTTTGACTTGTTGACATGTCAAGCATCTAGTTACATAGTCAACTATGTCCTTCTTCATACCTGGCCACCAATATCGGAGTTTTAGGTCATGGTACATTTTTGTGCTTTCTGGGTGCATAGCATACACACTGTTATGTGCTTCTTTCAGAATACTGGTTTTCAACTCTTTATCATCTGGTACACATACTCTTTCTTTATAGTATAGGCACCCATTTTCTTTCACTTTATATTCAGTTTCCTTCCCCTCAGTGATTTTGCCCATAACAGCCATTAATTTCTCATTTATCTTCAGCCCATCCTGTATCTGTTGTAACATATTCGACTTCACTTGCAACTCAGTCAAAATAACTCCATCATGAGTTAAGGACAGTTGGGCATTCAGAGATCTTAATGCTACAATAGATTTTCTGCTTAAAGCATCAGTTACTACAATTGCCTTCCCAGGGTGGTAGTCAATCACACAATCATAATATTTCAGGAATTCAATCCATCGCCTCTGTCTCAAATTAAGTTCCTTCTGGGTTGGCAAATACTTCAGACTCTTATGGTCTGTGTATATGTAGCATTTTTCTCCATACAAGTAATGCCTCCATATCTTCAATGCAAAGATAATTGATGCTAACTCTAAATCATGAGTAGGGTAATTCTTTTCATATGGCCTTAACTGCCTGGAAGCATATGCGACCACTTTCCCTTCTTGCATGAGTACACACCCTAACCCAATGTGTGAGGCATCACTGTAGACTACAAAGTCTTTTCCAGACATTAGCTATGTTAACACTGGTGCCCTGTCAACATAGCCTTCAGCCTTTCAAAACTGGCTTGACACTTGTCATTCCAGTCAAATTTCATATTCTTGTGTAGTAATTTGGTCATTAGAGCAGCTATCAAGGAAAATCTCTTTACAAATCTTATATAATATCCAGCTAACCCCAAGAAACTTTTGATCTCAGTTGTATTTCTGGGAGGCTTCCATTCCATCACTGCTTCAATCTTCTTGGTATCCACTCTAATCCCTTCAGCTGATACTACATGTCCAAGGAATGCAATCTCATTCAACCAGAACTCACACTTGGACAATTTAGCATATAATTTCTTCTCTTTTAGAGTCTGCAGAACAATTCTCAAATACTCATCATGTTCTGCTTATCCTTGGAATACACCAGGATGTCATCAATGAAGACCACTACGAACCGATCTAAGTATGGATGGAAGATACGGTTCATAAGGTCCATGAATGCTGCTGGAGCATTTGTTAACCCAAATGGCATCACCAGGAATTTATAATGCCCATACCGGGTTCTAAATGTTATCTTAGGCACATCTGCATCTTTAACCCTTAGCTGATGATACCCTGATCTGAGATCAATCTTAGAAAACACACCGGCTCCCTTCAACTGATCAAACAGATTGTCAATTCTAGGCAACGGATACTTGTTCTTCACTGTTACTCTGTTTAACTGCCGGTAGTCAACACATAACCTCAGTGTCCCATCTTTCTTCTTTACAAACAGTACCAAAGCTCCCCAAGGTGACACACTGGGGTGTATGAACCCCTTGTCCAGTAATTCTTGCAGCTGGATTTTTAACTCTTTCAATTCAGCAGGTGCCATCCTATACGGAGCAATTGAAATTGGAGCTGTACCCGGCATAATCTCAATAGCAAATTCAACTTCCCTTTCTAGTGGCAAACTAGGTAATTCCTCAGGAAATACGTCAGAGAAATCCCTTACTGTGAGTATGTCAGACAAGTTAAGTTTACCCTGCCTAGTGTCAACCACGTGTGCCAGATAGGCTTCACACCCTTTTCTCAACCATCTCCTTGCAACTGTAGCTGAGATGACATTGGACAAGAAATCTGTCCTTTCACCCACTACTATTATTTCTTTGTTCTCAGCAGTTTTCAGAGAGATTCTCTTCAATTTACAATCTACTATTGCCTGATGATGGGATAACCAGTCCATTCCCAAATACACATCAAACTCATGGAAAGGCAGTTCGATTAAGTCTGGTGAGAAC
Organism: Hevea brasiliensis; assembly: GCF_030052815.1. Lineage (NCBI taxonomy): Eukaryota > Viridiplantae > Streptophyta > Magnoliopsida > Malpighiales > Euphorbiaceae > Hevea > Hevea brasiliensis. The sequence continues at coordinate 45,115,533 of NC_079501.1, forward strand.
TCTTTCCCTTGAATCTTCAATGGACAGCCCTTATACATTTTGTTTATTGCCACACTGTGGCCTAGCAGATTTGTGACCAGGATATCTTGGTCACTTTCCTCTACTGGTATTCCCTTTTCTACGGGCAGCTTGATACCAATATAAAAATGAGTAGATCCAGGATCCACTAATGCATGCACAGAAGTATTATAAAGGAGGAACGTACCCTTGATGACATATGGAGCATCCTGTTCCTCCTGTGCCCTTATAGCATAAGCTCTGGCTGGTTTTCTGCTTTCTGCTCTCTCCATAGATTCTGATATAGGTTTCTGTGAAGTACCGACTGCCTTAACATTACTCGGCCTTCTACCCCTTAGAGCTGGAGGGGCAGGCCTATCAGTTGATACTGGAGTGGATGTAGTAGTTATGCGAGGACAATCTCGGACTAGGTGGTCTGTAGATCCACACCGTAAACAAGCACCTATCATCCTCCAACATTCACCCTTATGCCATTTTTGGCAATGTGGGCAAGCAACAGATACTGTTGGGGCTGGTCCCCTGTACCCTATCCCTGGAGAGCTAGCCATTGAAGGGGTGGACTGACCTCTCCTTGGTGCAAACTGAGATTTGGGCCTCTGTGACTGACCCTAACTTGGTGCTCTACTGAAACTCTGGGTAGGCGAACCTCTGAATTTCTTGCTTCCAGATAGAGCATCAATACAATTTCTAAATGTATTCTCAAATACCTACATCATTCCTTTCTGTCAAAAATATTAAAATACTGATAAGACTCCATATCTATGTCCAAATATCTTCATCCTCAAGGTGTTCTTTCTAATTTATAGCTATACTGAACTCTCAAATCTTATAGCAATTTTTTTTTCTTTTTTGTGGTAATGGTAGTCCACATTAGTGTAACCGAGTCACTGACCCTAGCTACCTTAGAAGTGTAGTCTTTTGATAGGCTAGTTCTAAAGTTTTAAATTTCTGACTAGAATTTTCACATTTATTTCCCGTAATAGTACTCTATTCGGGCGTAACTGTATCAAATTATGGATTACTTACAAATATTCTTATTTTATTCTACCACGAGGAAGCACGTAGCTCTACAAAATAATCTCATGTCGGTACTGTAATCTGCAGCTTACAATACAAACATCGAGAACATTACGTAGTTATTATGTTATAACCTCATGAACTAGGTTTTCTACTTCTTTTTCTAATGCCCTCTGTGGCTCTAAGTCCATATCTTAACTTTGAATAATCAAAAGTAAACAGATCTGCATCAGTGTCACCTCGACTCTTATGAATGCAATGCATATATGCAGACTATCTTTCCACTTATCTTTGCCTAGGAACGCCTAAACCGTGCTCTGATGCCACTAAATGTAACACCCCTCACCCGTCTACAGTGTAGCCAAGCAAAGTGTGTTACATGGAGTGCCGGAGCACCTGATCTTATCTGATTTCATTACAGTTCTTGATTTATTTATTAGAAAAAAAAACTTTATTTAAGGTTTAGGCTTTTTTTTTTTTTTTTTTTTTTTACTTTTATCAAAATCTAACTAATTTGGAAATTTAAAAAATTTTAACAATAATCCAACAATGTGTCGGCTGTAATTTGGACTAACAGTTCTTCTGAACCTGCCAAAGACAATTCACAACATATTCAAATTCATAGCTCAATTTATGTCAATAATATCTCATCAATTTCTCAAAATTTCTTAAACTCAATCTCATTCAGAATCATTATGATTAGACAATCAATTCAGACATCAAAATTCTTACATTTCATTAACATATATAATTTTCCAAATTAACTACATAAATTTGTCAAGTACAGGATATACAAATGAAATTACAATATACTTAGAATGAACAAAATACATAACATGTATAATTATGAGCCCTATCTACATGCATTGTTGAGGAGGTGACAATCTTGAACTCTTCTAACACTTCTGCAGATCTGGACTCCAAAAATCTCAGTCGACAGTCTACTGATTTTACCTTCAATACCTGCGCGAGGAAGCAATTCCATCGCGCTAAGCATTTCTGCTTAGTGGTGCAATAGTATAACAAGAAATAATATATACAAATAAGGAAAGAAATAACTCATAATTCGGATATCCAAGAATCAATTATTCTAACTGTATTGTATTTTAAATCTCTAAGGTTCTGCAAATTGTATCTTTGTTATGTTTCTGTTGCTAATCTCCTTTACTCATTTCATTCAATGCTTAATTTAATTGTACTGAAATTTTCGTATACTTAACTTAACTGCCTGAATTGAATAATGTTTTAATTGACTGCCCATGTAGCCTATACACTGACTGGACTGGATAAATGGATATACTAGCACTAGGTATCTAGTACCTCGGGCCGTCACACCATCGGTCACAAAGTATCCCTCAGTGTGCAAATAGTGTGGCTAAAATGCCATATAATCAATCAAGCATTAAGTCGAGCATAATAACACAATCTGCATAGCCATAAGCTATTAAAATCATAGTAAGGCATAATAAGACATAAAACACAATATGACGTAAAGTCATTTACAGAACAGCTGTCAGAATCCTATTAGCATGCCAACCAATCCAAACTAGTCAACTAGGCAAATTAGGGCATATTACAATGTTACATATTTAATTCTTTATTCTTAGGGTTTACACATCTTTATGCCTTTCACTTGTCAATAAAATTATTGACCTTTTATGCATCATGGATAGGTTGATTCTAGCATCAACATGTCACAATTTACAATTCAATATATTGTCAATATAATGCAATTTACCCTTTTCACAAGTTGGCATTCATTGCCAAATCACTTCAAGCATCATTTTATGTAATTACCAATTTGCAATTTTATTGTGCTAGATTGGTCTAGCTTAAAGTCCTATTTCCGTTCGTTTTTAGCTTATGGTCAAAGAAGCAAAATTGTAGCTCTATGTCTTATTACACTCGGGGAAAAGTTTCAGGTCATTATGAGTTGTATAAAGAAAGATATGGTCAATTTACTAAAGCTGGACAGATTGTACCTTTAGTGCAAAATTTGGTCAATTTTAGGTCACTTTTGGTTCGGCAGTTTTTCTAACCGAAATTTTGGAAGCCATTTGACTTAGTTCTGGCCATTTCTGTGCTTAGGTTTCTTCATAAGAATTGTAGATCTATGTCTAAACTAACCATGGTAAAAATTTCAGGTCAATTGGACCTGTTTTAAGTGAGTTATGGTCATCCAAAGGAATACTGTTCATATGGTAAAAAATCTGGGTTGCAAGGTTGCTAATCTGAATTTGGTCATTTACAAGGTCAGTTTCTAGACAGAATTTTGGCAACATTTCTAAATGAAAGTTGGCCTATTTGGTGTCTAGTTTCACCTCCCATTGGCTTCATACCAATTGGGTTCATAGTTTGGTACTTATGGCCTAATTTAGGTACTGCCTTCAATACACAACCTGCACAAAGCACATACACTTCCAATTTGATATTCCTTCTCCTCCTCATTACTTCAATATTCAATCAATAACACTTCCATATATATAAATATACATTGTACACAATTCCAGAAACAATTTTGAGCAGAATATTCAAGTGCTCAATGCACACAATTCACCATTAAGTTCAACATTCACTTCCACCAAAATTCAACATATCTCAATGTCAATATTACACATACACTTCAACATAATCATACTTCAATATCACTTACACATACTGCCCACAATTTAATACTAGCATATTTCATTAATAAACTACATATTCACACACAAATTCTGTTAGTAGTATGCCCTAGAGCATATCATTTAGTATGTATCTTGTACATATTTTATTAATAAATGGCATTTCCACTTTTCTGTTTATATAATATATTTATGTGTAATAGAAAAGGTCCATTGATATTTTGTTAGAAATATTATTCTTAAGTTGCTAAGAATATGAGTGACAATATTTCTAGCTGTGACACCCCTTACCCGTGTACAGTATACCCGAGTAAGTAATGCCACACGGTGTACCGGCACACTCTAATATTCCTCAATTAATTTATATCATGCTTTTGCATATAATTTATGAAATACAATTTATTTAAACCATTTATCAAAAGTATCATTCATTTAAGGTTCCGAAAATTTTAAAGAAAATCCAAGTGAGTCTGGCTAAAAATGGAGAAAACCGTTCTTCGGAACCTGTTAAAAACACTTCCAATATTTTTATTCCATCATCTCAAACTCCAATATCCAAAATCTCAACAATATTTCTCAATAGCAAATTCTCAATAATCTTTTCATTTCACAAACATCCATTTCTCATATACAAGCGATAAATACATGCTCAAATTTTGCATTCATAGTCATAACTTTCATTATTTACATGGACATTAAAATATATTGCATGAGTTCAAATACATATGAAAAAGTAAAAATCTGCTACAAAATATCAAAATGACAAAATGACACCTAGTGCCCTACCAATGCTGCAGTAGTGAGGTGACACGGACAACTGCAGAGCTGCAGGATGGACTCACCCGATCACGTGGTCTCACGGGCTCACGATCAGGATCTCCAGTACCTACGCGTGGCAAAAGCAATACGCTAAGCAATAATGCTTAGTGGTGCAATAATAAAATAACAAGAAATAACAGATATAAATATGTATTGCATGTACATGTTTTGTTTGTCATGTATTTGTATATCCATTCATTTATTTCTTCTACATTGCTCATTTTCATTCATTTGGTTGCCCAAGTAACCTACACTAGGCGATGGGTGGATAACGGGTAAGCGCCTTGGGTATCTAGTACCTCGGGCGTCACACCATCGATCGCATATGCATCACCCGGTGTGCATGAGCGACTACCAAGTCGTAAATAATCTCAGGCACAAGGCCAAGTCTCAATGCAAAGTCAGAATGGCTAAAAGCCATGAAATCACAGAATGGCATTTTTGCCATGTGTAGTACTGCTAACTGAACCCTATTGGCATGCCAAACTATCCAAATTAATCTTGTTAGGTATACTAGGGCATTTGAAACTTTTAAATTCTTCAATTTGTGAATTTCAAATTTTTGGTGTCACTATTCATCATTGGTCAACAAAAATGTTTACTTTTAGAATAAAAATGTGTACATTGACTTTGGCACTCCCAACATACCACATTTGGTGTTTAAAACTTGTTGGCATTAAGTGTTAATACCATTCCAAAGTGTAACTCAACACAAGCAGAATTTTCAGTTTTGGTGAGTCAACTTTACTGTTCCATTAGACACTATTACTGTAGGAATTTGAAGAAATGTAAAACATGAAAGTTGTTCCTTATTTTGTCTAGTTGAATTTCCTTTTTTGATTCACTCCATTTGGAGTTTTGTAGCTCTAGATATGGTCCAAAGACCCAAGCTGGCCGAATGTGCATTCTGCAGAAAATTACCATATCTACAGTGCATGAACAGTAACTAAAGTCACTTGGTTGGATGGGTTCTGGCCATAATTTGGGGTAGGTTCCTTCATCAAAGTTGTTTGTCTATGTCCTAGCTTGTCGCTGTAAAAATTTCAGGTCAATTGACCAAATCTACAGTGAGTTATGGCCAAATGAACAGTTACTATTCATTTGGCCAATTCTGCAGAATCAGTTTCAGGGTTCCGGATTGGGGCCAAGTTTTGGTCCTCTTGCTTTGGTCCTTTGGGCATGGTTTCTTTAGCAAAAATGTGCCATTATAAACCTAGTTTCATGTCCAATTGGCCAAACACCAATTGGACTAACACAGCCAAAGTTATGGCTGTGTAATTGGACTGAATTTTCAGTCACCATTTTGCACCCTCTAGGCAGCACACACCTTCCCTTTGCCATGCTTCATTCCAGTCCCAATTAAGGTCAAATTCCTTCAAATGGTCACTAATTGACCATTAGGATGTACTTTAACAATTTCATAAGCCAAGCTAATTTTTACTTCCCAAAACCCTAGCTTCACAATATAATTTCTACAAGGTGCCTTAGTTAGCATACCAATTCATCACCTATATATATATATATATATATATATATATATATATCCTCAACATCATTTTTAGTCCACTTTATGACCAACAAAACACTTATTCCTATACCTTCAATAGGGCTGCCGAATTCTATATTGGACATACACATGAGTTTGGTTCATTTCATTCACAAATACTTGTTGGTTTCAAGTCCTTAACATAGAAATTAAAAGTTTTAAGTGTATATATGCACTAACCTTGTTGTGTGCCAATCCAAGCTTGAGAAAGCTTCACTTTCTTTCTTCTTCTTGGCTGCCAAAAGATTATGCAAGGTGCTAGGATAAATTTTAGTGAAAGGAAACTAGGGTTTTAGGGTGAAATGAAGGAGGGAATTGAAGGTTTGAAGTGAACATCAATGGAGGAGGGTTCTAGTGTGTTTCGGCTGGTTTGTTTTGGGGAGGATGACTGCTGCAATTTTTGCCAATTTGGTCTTCTCTTATCTCTTTTAATAGTTAGTCAAATAATAGTTTAATTTTGATTGGTCATTGTTTTCTTAATGACATCACCATGATGTCATAAATACCTTTTTTCCTCATTTTCTTTTCTTTCCTCCACTACTCATTTTCAATTTAATTTCTAGTAATGTTTATTCATATTTTACGTTATATTAATTATTTACTCAACTGGACAAGTCGGCCAAAAATCACCTCGGAAGGCGAAATGACCAAAATGCCCTCCGTTTAGCTTAATGGGTCAAAATCGTCTGTACCGATTGAAAAATTTTTCTAGGTATTTTCTTGGCATTTTAATGCCATGGGAACCTCAATTACCCTTCTCTGGAGTCCCAAAAATTATTTTATAATTTTTCCCCCGGGTCTAGGGCTCCTCGTTGCGAGAACCGCAACTTCCCTCCGGTTACCCATCGCTTAGGCACCTACTGCTTTTGCTTGGTTGTATTTTATTTCTAAAATTTTTACTAAGTGTTTCTTATTAATATTTGAGTTAATTATGGTTCCTGACTTTAGTTTAAATATTTTTCCAGACGTTCTAGCTGTCCGGACCGACACCGGTCACCGAAACAGTAGGATGTACGGAGTGGTTACCGGGACGGTGTTACACTAGCACAAAGTATCATAAATAGGTTCACAATCGAGGATACTTCATAATAAGGACATGACTTATCCAGAAAGATTGTATTCATGTTTATTCCCAAGTTATTTATATGAGATATAAATAAGATGGAATGGTGAGTCTCATGCCATATAACAAACATGATAGGCAGTTATAAATGATAAGTAGGCCGAACCAGTGACACTTATGACAAGCACATGGAGTTTACTCTTGTCAATGTTTTGTCATAAATCATATCAGTGCATATAATCTTTAGACCTGAGATAGCACAGTTATCTTGTATATAGGTAGTTTGAGTTTGATACTCCTTTCATACTTGTACTGTGTATGGGTATATGGGCATGTGTTGGCTCCTACTAGTTATATATGGAGGTAGGTGTTGATCAAGATGGAATCTGTTCCTCTAAGTAAATAGAGATAAAATCCTATATTCATTTAATTGTTCTTGATGTTTCAAGTTCCTGGCCAGGACAGATAGATTTATTCAGAAAAGAGTTTCTGATAAGAAAATCTTTTTAATCAAGAACTGGAATTAAAAGAGAACATAATATTTATAGCAAATGGAGTTTGACATAAACCATGACTCCAGCTTGAGTTGGGATTTTATAACAGAGAGATTCTAGTGCATGGTAACATATGATTATAGGTTCATTTAAGGTAAACCTTATTACTAATTGGGTGGCCATGGCATGCTATGCTAGGTGTTAACCATGGTCTATGAGGTTCATAAAATGATTTAGAGAAATCATTTATGGTAAGAAAGAGTTCTGATGATATTAAGAGTTGATATCATTTCTCATTGCCAATTAGTGATGAGCCTAGTAAGTCACACTCATACACAAGTTATCACCTAATTAAATATGATTTAATTAATTAATTAAAGAGTTTAATTGATTAATTAAATAGGTTTGGTTTGCAATTAGATTGCAAAGTCCCTAGCATGACTTGAAACCAAATCTAGATTATTGGATGTACAATATAAGTTAAATTTATATTTAAAGTGTTTAAATATGATTTTACTTAATGAGAAATTAATTAATAGAGATTAATTAATTAATTTATATTTGATATAAATTAATTAGAAGAAGAAAATAATTATTTTGGGTTGAGAACTCAAAATTAAGACACAGGGGCATTTTGGTCATTTTGCAGTGTGACATGTGGCATCATGAGATGGTGACACATGGCATAACACATAAGCTTGCCAAATGTTTTTTTTAATCATGTAAGATGATTAAAATCAAGATTAAATATAGGTTTGACACTTGGAACAATGTGATTGGGTCACTTAAACCTAGAGCTAATCAAAGGGTGACATGTGGCAAGGGTTTAATGTGTTAACCTAGCTATTTAAGTGTTGTTATGAGAAAATAAAACACAACCAGTAGCCACACTCCTTTGTCACGCCACTTTGAGGGTTTTTATCTCTTCTTCTTCATCTCTCATCAATTCAAAGAGATTAGCCATCAATCTCTTGAATTAAGAACACTAGAAATTGTTTCTAGTGTCCTGTTTACATCTCTAATCTCTTAAAAGGCAGAACTTGAATTTCTAATTAATAGAAAAGGCTTTAGAAGCTGTTCAAGGGCTGCCATAGGTGTTCTTGGTGTGGACAAGCTAGAGGGACAACATCTGGTGTCCTGAAGATGAATCTCAAAGGCGCAGACACGCTGCAGTGCATCAAGAGGTTAGTGTAATCGTTCTTGATTTAATCTAGTGTTCTAAAATTAATCTGATTAATTTTAAAATCTTAAATGGCAAATACATATCCAAAAACATATTAAAAGAGTTTTAATATGTTGTTTATCATTGAAATCAAATAGATAAAAATAAATCTTGCATGATGCATGTGACCCTAGGTGAAAATTTTTGAATTCAATGGTATAAACTTGTGTTTTTCACGCTTCCGTTCCTTCAATTGGTATCAGAGCCACTATATTTGCCATTTAGATTGTTTATTATATGATTTAATTGTGTGTTTGATCATGAGATCAAAAGTTCATTGCTGGTTGCAAAGCATGTTGGCGGCATACTTGAAAAAAATTCCATCAATGGTGCGCATGGTTTGGCTTCCATGGGTTGTTTAAGGTTTGGCTTTTAATTCTGCAATTGTTGTATAATCTAAGGCCTATTCTTTGACTAATTAAACTGTTTAATTAGTAGTTTTTATCACACAATTAAATTATGATTCAAATCAGAATTTTAAAAATTGTTTGAATGTGATTCAAATCTGAATTTTAAAAGTTGTTTGAATGTGATTCAAATCTGAATTTTTTAAATTGTTTGAATCATATTTAAATCTGATTTTTTAAAATTGATTGAATAAAATTCAGATCTGATTTTTTAAAAAATATTTGAATGTGATTCAAATCTGATTTTTTAAAAAATGTTTGAATGTGATTCAAATCTGAATTTTTAAAGTTGTTTAAATGTGATTCAAATCTGAATTTTAAAATTTGTTTGAATGAGATTCAAATCTGAATTTTTAAATTTATTTGAATCATATTCAAATCTGAATTTTTAAGCTGAATATGAGATATTCAATTTAATTTAAGTATGTATGCTTTATTTAATTGTTAAATAGTGATATGCATGATGGATGATCATGGACTATAAAAACCAATGTGATTGGATTTATTTCTTTTATGTTTCTTTGGGATTGTAAATTAATTAATTTATTTTAATTTATTTTGGGCATGTATTATTAAGTTTGTAACAATTTTTGGGTTGTAATTTCATTTATTTAAGTTCTTGTAAATTCGCCTTGGTATGCCAAGGATTACCATGTAATATTGGATTGCAAGAAGTTCAAGGAGGTTAAGAGCATTGGTGGGACCAGTGGGAGGAATTCAAGATCAAGTGTTGATTATGTACTCCTTCAGCAACTCTTGTAAAATGAATGAATGAAATGCACCTAGGAATGCCCTGATTCAATTCTTGGTGGCTCAGAATTGAATCCCTTAGAAAGTCCATGATCATACCATATTTACTGCTTATCCATGAATGCATGAGATGTATGGGAATGTATGCAATTATATGATATATGCATGCTAAATGGATAATGTGCAAAGTGAGACCTTAATAGTAAATAGAATGACCATAAAATCTTCCAAACAAATGATTAAGTTGGAAATGCTATAATTAAAGTAATTATAACATAGGCCCTCCATTGGGGCAATTATTTTAAGAAATTTTAAATAGTTGCATAAGATGCAATTTATTTAAGAGATTTTCTTAAGAATAATTGTTAAGCATGAGATGTTGTAAATATGTAAATGGTTTAGTGGCCAATATTGGATGTACCTGAGGACATTAAAATTATTTGCATAATTACTGGCTCAATGGGATCAACTTAACTAATGCAAGATAAGTCAATAATGGATGTACCTGAGATTTTGAGCATTGGGGGCTAGGTAAAGGATTGAACCTCACATGAGATGTGATGGGCAAAGAGTTGCTCACTTATAGTTTATTGTAATTCCAATAATGGATGTACCTGAGGATGATCAATAGAATTATAAGAATTCAATCACCCACTAGAAATCCATCCAACTAGGATTTCCATTTTCTACTTTGGAAGTGTAGGATTCGCTAAGTTAGTGGGAGGACCAATTTGATTAAAAGACCATAATCATTTTGGTTAATTACATGATACATTTACTAATTAATTTGGTTATTTTTTGCAGTTAATTTTCTGATAAAAATGAGCACAAAACAACCACCACCATCCAATATCCTTGCAAGCATACTTGATCACAATAGGTTGACAGGACCTAATCATTCGATTGGCTAAGAAATTTGAAACTTGTCCTGAACCTTGAACATATAGGATATGTTCTAGATTCAAATGTTCCTGGTCCCTTACCTCCAGAGGCCACACAAGAGGAACATGAAACTTTGGACAAGTGGAAGGAGCATGATATGAGGGCTAAGTGCTACATACTTGCTTCCATGAGTAATGAGTTACAGAAGCAACATGAGAACATGCAAAGTGCTAGTGAGATCCTCCTTCACCTACAAGAGTTGTATAGTGAGCACAGCAGGAATGCTAGGTATGAGATATCTAGACAGCTATTCCGTAAGAGGATGTCTGAGGGACAGAATGTTGGGGATCATGTCCACAAGATGATTCGGCTAATTGAGCAGTTGGAACATCTTGACTTCAACATGGATTTCCAACTACAGACGGATTTAATCCTTCAGTCCCTTCCTGAGTCTTTTGGGAATTTTGTGACAAATTTTCATATGACTAAACAGGAATGCACCTTAGCTGGTTTACTCAACATGCTGGTTATTGCCCAAAAGAATATGCCAGGCAATAAAGGAAAAGAGGTAGCTTTGGTTGCATCTTCTTCTGCTGGAAAGTCCAACAAGAAGAAGGGCAATAAGAAAAAGAAACCTCAGATTCCTAGTCCTTCTAAGAAAATAGCTAAACAGAAAAGGAAGACTAAAGCTGATGAAGGCAAAGGAAAGTGTTTCCACTGCCAACAGGAAAGTGTTTCCATTGCCAATAGGAAAGTGTTTCCATTGCCAGTAAGAAAGTGTTTCCACTGGCCAGAGTATAGCAATCTAAATGAATGCAATGCCGTGGTGAAAACCAACTCAAGTTCAAAATATATTTGGCACTTAAGGTTATGTCATGTTGCAGAAGATAGGATTGCAAAACTGGAGAAAATGGGGATTCTATCCTCATTGGGCTCTGAGCCTACTCCAACTTGTGAATCTTGCCTTCAAGGCAAAATGACTAAATCACCCTTTGTTGGACAAGGGCTAAGAGCTGAAAATATTTTGGAGCTAATACATAGTGATGTATGTGGTCCATTTAAAGAAATGGCTAGAGGGGGTTTTCATTATTTTATTACCTTTACTGATGATAAATCAAGGTTTGGGTATTTGTATTTGATGAAATACAAACATGAATCTTTTGAAAAGTTCAAAGAATTTAAATCTGAAGTAGAAAATCAAACAGGAAAGAGAGGTGAATATTTGAGTACTAAATTTGATGAATACTTGAGAGAGCATGGCATTGTTTCTCAGCTGACGCCTCTAGGAAAGCCACAACTGAATGGTGTATCTGAAAGGAGAAATCGTACCCTATTGGATATGGTACGTAGTATGATGAGCTATACTGATATGCCAATCTCCTTTTGGGGATTTGCATTAGAATCAGCTTTGTATATTCTGAATAGGATTCCATCAAAATCAGTTTCTTCCACACCTTATGAGATATGGCATGGAAGAAAACCAAGTCTTAAGCATGTTAAGATTTGGGGTTGTCCAGCTTATATCAAAAAGCTGAACACTGATAAATTGGAGACCAGATCAGAAAAAGGTCGATTTGTTGGATATCCAAAAGATAGTTTTGGATATTATTTTTATTTGCCTACTTCACAAAAGGTTGTGATAAGTAGAGATGCCACATTTCTTGAACAACAGTTTGTTCAAGAAGGAGGCAAAGGAAGGCAAATAGAGTTAGAATTGGAGAATTCTGACCAACCAACAGATCAGATGGATATAGATCCATCTAGTCAACCAATACCCGTTGATGAAACATCTACAACTGTTCCTCATAGAACAACCAGGGTATCTCACCCACCAGTGAGATATGGTTTTCTTCATGAAGAAGAATAAGAGCTGTCTACTCATGAAGAAGTAGATCATGGAGATGATCCACTTAACTATGAAGAAGCTATATCAGATATAGACTCTTCAAAATGGATTGATGCTATGAAATCCGAGATTGATTCCATGTATAAGAATCAAGTTTGGGATCTTGTTGACCCACCTGAAGGTATTGTACCTATAGGGAACAAATGGGTTTTCAAGAAGAAAATTGGTTCTGATGGAAAGGTAGAGACCTATAAAGCAAGGCTAGTAGCGAAAGGGTTTCGCCAAAGGCAAGGAATCGACTATGAGGAGACTTTCTCGCCTGTTGCCATGCTTAAATCAATTAGGATTTTATTAGCAATAGCTGCATACTATGATTATGAGATTTGGCAGATGGATGTCAAAACAGCTTTTCTCAATGGATACATTGAAGAAAACATTTTCATGGAACAACCTAAGGGATTTGAATCCCAAGATGGTTCCAAGATATGCAAGCTAAAGCGATCCATTTATGGGTTGAAACAAGCTTCGAGGAGTTGGAACATCCGTTTTGATGAAGCCATTAAATCCTTTGGTTTTATCAAAAATGAGGATGAGCCATGTGTATATAAGAAAGGTTAGTGACAGTGCTATCACTTTCCTTGTCTTATATGTGGATGACATACTGTTGATGGGCAATGACACAGGTATGTTGATGACTATAAAGGTATGGTTGTCAAATACATTCTCCATGAAAGACTTAGGGGAGGCAACCTATATTCTTGGGATTCGCATCTATAGAGATAGAGCGAAACGAATAATTGGTTTATCCCAAAGTCTATACTTGGAAAAGGTGTTAAAGAGGTTTAACATGCTTGATTCCAAGAGAGGATTGTTACCAGTGAGACATGGTATCCATCTTTCTAAAGAGATGTCTCCAAAGACACCTGAAGAAAGAGATAAGATGGCCAGGATTCCATGTGCTTCGGCTATTGGAAGTTTAATGTATGCAATGTTGTGTACTAGGCCGGATATCGCATATGCTGTTAGTTTGACTAGCAGGTATCAATCCAATCCAGGTTTGGAACACTGGATAGCTGTCAAGAATATTCTTAAGTACTTGAGAAGAACTAAGGATTTATTCTTGATTTATGGAGGTGGAAACTTGCAATTGGATGGTTATCACGATTCGATTTCCAATCGATATCGATGATAGAAAGTCTACCTCTGGATATGTGTTCATTTGTAATGGAGGTGCGATCGGTTGGAAGAGTTCCAAGCGAGCACGACTGCAGATTCCACTACAGAGGCTGAGTATATTGCTGCATCAGATGCTGCAAAGGAAGCTGTTTGGATTAAAAAGTTCGTGACAGAACTTACAGTAGTTCCTTCCATTGAGTTAGCAGTTCCATTACACTGTGACAACAATGGAGTAGTCATACAGGCTAAGGAACTAAGGTCTCACCCAAAATCCAAACACATAGAAACGCACTACCACATTATCAGAGATATAGTTGGGCAAGGCGATTTAGCCATGCAGAAAATAGCATCAGCTGAAAATCCAGCTGATCCATTCACTAAGCCTATGTCACAGACTCAGTTAGACCGACATCTTGAGAAGATAAGTCTAAGATATTGTAATGAATGGCTCTAGTGCTAGTGGGAGATTGTTAGTAGTATGCCCTAGAGCATATCATTTAGTATGTATCTTGTACATATTTTATTAATAAATGGCATTTCCACTTTTCTGTTTATATAATATATTTATGTGTAATAGAAAAGGTCCATTGATATTTTGTTAGAAATATTATTCTTAAGTTGTTAAGAATATGAGTGACAATATTTCTAGCACAAAGCATCATAAATAGGTTCACATTCGAGGATACTTCATAATAAGGACATGACTTATCCAGAAAGATTGTATTCATGTTTGTTCCCAAGTTATTTATATGAGATATAAATAAGATGGAATGGTGAGTCTCATGCCATATAACAAACATGATAGGCACTTATAAATGATAAGTAGGCCGAACCAGTGACACTTATGACAAGCACATGGAGTTTACTCTTGTCAATGTTTTGTCATAAATCATATCAGTGCATATAATCTTTAGACCTGAGATAGCACAATTATCTTGTATATAGGTAGTTTGAGTTTGATATTGCTTTCATACTTGTACTATGTATGGGTATATGGGCATGTGTTGGCTCCTACTAGTTATATATGGAGGTAGGTGTTGATCAAGATGGAATCTGTTCCTCTAAGTAAATAGAGATAAAATCCTATGTTCATTTAATTGTTCTTGATGTTTCAAGTTCCTGGCCAGGACAGATAGATTTATTCAGAAAAGAGTTTCTGATAAGAAAGTCTTTTTCATCAAGAACTGGAATTAAAAGAGAACATAATATTCATAGCAAATGGAGTTTGACATAAACCATGACTCCAGCTTGAGTTGGGATTTTGTAACAAAGAGATTCTAGTGCATGGCAACTTATGATTATAGGTTCATTTAAGGTAAACCTTATTACTAATTGGGTGGCCATGGCATGCTATGCTAGGTGTTAACCATGGTCTATGAGGTTCATAAAATGATTTAGAGAAATCATTTATGGTAAGAAAGAGTTCTGATGATATTAAGAGTTGATATCATTTCTCATTGCCAATTAGTGATGAGCCTAGTAAGTCACACACATACACAAGTTATCACCTAATTAAATATGATTTAATTAATTAATTAAAGAGTTTAATTGATTAATTAAATAGGTTTGGTTTGCAATTAGATTGCAAAGTCCCTAGCATGACTTAAAACCAAATCTAGATTATTGGATGTATAATATAAGTTAAATTTATATTTAAAGTGTTTAAATATGAATTTAATTAATGAGAAATTAATTAATAGAGATTAATTAATTAATTTATATTTGATATAAATTAATTAGAAGAAGAAAATAATTATTTTGGGTTGAGAACTCAAAATTAAGACACAGGGGCATTTTGGTCATTTTGCAGTGTGACACGTGGCATCATGAGATGGTGACACATGGCATAACACATAAGCTTGCCAAATGTTTTTTTTAATCATGTAAGATGATTAAAATCAAGATTAAATATAGGTTTGACACTTGGCACAATGTGATTGGGTCACTTAAACCTAGAGCTAATCAAAGGGTGACATGTGGCAAGGGTTTAATGTGTTAACCTAGCTATTTAAGTGTTGTTATGAAAAAATAAAACACAACCAGCAGCCACACTCCTTTGTCACGCCACTTTGAGGGTTTTTATCTCTTATTCTTCATCTCTCATCAATTCAAAGAGATTAGCCATCAATCTCTTGAATTAAGAACACTAGAAATTGTTTCTAGTGTCCTGTTTACATCTCTAATCTCTTAAAAGGCAGAACTTGAATTTCTAATTAATGGAAAAGGCTTTAGAAGCTGTTCAAGGGCTGCCATTGGTGTTTTTCGTATGGACAAGCTAGAGGGACAACATCTGGTGTCCTGAAGACGAATCTCAAAGGCGCAGACACGCTGCAGTGCATCAAGAGGTTAGTGTAATCGTTCTTGATTTAATCTAGGGTTCTAAAATTAATTTGATTAATTTTAAAATCTTAAATGGCAAATACATATCCAAAAACATATTAAAAGAGTTTTAATATGTTGTTTATCATTGAAATCAAATAGATAAAAATAAATCTTGCATGATGCATGTGACCCTAGGTGAAAATTTTGAATTCAATGGTATAAACTTGTGTTTTTCACGCTTCCGTTCCTTCAAATTCATGATTTAATAGGCTGCCAAACATGGCAGTTTGCCAAAGCATCAAGACCCATATTTAAACCCTTAATTCAAGCACTAACATGCACATCATTGAATATTAACTTACTACTACTTCCATTTAAGTTAATCAACCTTAATTTCCATCCATTAGAGGTAAGAAAAACTCAACTACAATAAACTTTCACGGCTGTCCAAAATTAAATATATCAATAACTCATCGAATCCTTTAAATTTCTTCACCATCCAACTCATCTCAACCTTAATACAAACTTTAATGAAGCAAGGGATGAAAAACTAGCACTAAGCTTTTTTGAGCTTCACCAAAACTTCATCAAATCCTCTTCTTGTTGCTTCCAACATACTGCCCAAGGTGTGTGTGCAAGCTTTGATGAAGAAACTATGGTGAAATGGGAGCTTGAACATGGTTGCATGGTGGTTGAAGTGAGGTCGGCCATGGAGTTTCCATGGGGTAGTTTTGGCTGGTTATTTCCCAAGCTTGAAGATGATGATTTCTGCCCAATTCCACTTTGATATATCCCATTTATTTAAGGTTAGTGGAGCACTAACCAATAAATTAATGTTTAATGATTTAAAAGTTTCCTAATTTGCACATTTAGCTCAATTCTTTCACTATTTACATATTGTATCCCATTTTAATTTTTCATGACATTTACTAAGTGAAATATCATTTATTTTTAATGGAAATTTAGGTCAAAAGGTAACTTTAGGTGTCAAATGACCAAAATAACCCACTTCGGATTATATTCCCGATTTTTTGATAATACCGATTTTTGTCTGTTTCTCGATTTTTCGTTTTTATTTGTACTAATTTATTAATTTTTCTTCAATAATTCTAGTGTCAATTATATTTCAATAGAACTTTACTTACGTCCCGAAATTAAATTCTGAGGGTTCCTAGCTGTCCTGGGGTCGGCAACGGCCTTCCCAATGTAGTCACCCATCGTTGCAGTGTCGGCTCATTTAACTTAGCTTCATTTTCTCTCTTTCATTTGTCTTTGATTTCTCTTGCATTTTCTTCTTATTTATTTCATTATTATATGTCTATTCATTATCACCGAAGTGTAATTCCAGACATTCTGACTTTCCGGGATAGACATTAGCTGTCGGAACAGTAGAATGTACGGACTACGAAAATGAGGATGTTATAAGGCACTTATACATGATAAGTAGGCTGAACCAGTGACACTTATGACAAGCACATGGAGTTTACTCTTATCAATGCATTGTAATAAATCATATCAGTGCATATAATCTTTAGACCTGAGATAGCACAATTATCTTGTATATAGGTGGTTTGAGTTTGATACTGCTTTCATACTTGTACTGTATATGGGTATATGGGCATGTGTTGGCTCCTACTAGTTATATATGGAGGTTGGTGTTGGTCAAGATGGAATCTGTTCCTCTAAGTAAATAGAGATAAAATCCTATGTTCATTTAATTGTTCTTGATGTTTTAAGTTCCTGGCCAGGACAGATAGATTTAATCAGAAAAGAGTTTCTATTGAAAAAATCTTTTTAATCAAGAACTGGAATTAAAAGAGAACATAATATTCATAGCAAATGGAGTTTGACATAAACCATGACTCCAGCTTGAGTTGGGATTTTGTAACAAAGAGATTCTAGTGCATGGTAACATATGATTATAGGTTCATTTAAAGTAAACCTTATTACTGATTCGGTGGCCATGGCATGATATGCTAGGTGTTAACCGTGGTCTATGAGGTGCATAAAATGATTTAGAGAAATCATTTATGGTAAGAAAGAGTTATGATGATATAAAGAGTTGATATCATGTCTCATTGCCAATTAGTGATGAGCCTAGTAAGTCACACACATACACAAGTTATCACCTAATTAAATATGATTTAATTAATTAATTGAAGAGTTTAATTGATTAATTAAATAGGTTTGGTTTGTAATTAGATTGCAAAGTCCCTAGCATGACTTGAAACCAAATCTACATTATTGGATGTATAGTATAAGTTAAATTTATATTTAAAGTGTTTAAATGTCACACCCTACTCCTCTGTAAGATGTAACATGATCCCGTAGTACACCTAATGAATTACCGTACTTCGTCTACTGATAACCAATTATATATATTATAAGGGATTTTAAAATAATTTTCGTCAAATTTAAATCATCGATTAAAATCTGGTGTTATAATTTTTTTTTTTCAAAATTTCGGCAAAGTGCCAACTGTGTTTTGAGAAAACAGTTCTTCAAACCTGAAAAGGAAAACACTCCCAATATGTTTTCTCAAATACAACTCCAATAAACTTCATTTCAACTCACAATTCAATCTCAATAATCAAATCAATTTATTTTCAAACCAACTTCATCATAAAAGAAACATTACCATGATTACAAGACCCAAAATTAATATTACAAAACTATTCAAGCAAATGAAATCTCAAATTTACATTTACAATAATTTATATTTAATTGCATACCAAAATATTTTACAAGAGTTTTTATACAACCGCTCAAATAATTTATATACATATTATTACATGCATACTGAAGGAACGGAAGCGTGAAAAACACAAGATTATACCATTGAATTCAAAAATTTTCACCTAGGATCACAAGCACCATGCAAGATTTATTTTTATCTATTTGATTTCAATGATAAACAACATATTAAAACTCTTTTAATATGTTTTTGGATCTGTATTTGCCATTTAAGATTTTAAAATTAATCAGATTAATTTTAGAACCCTAGATTAAATCAAGAACGATTACACTAACCTCTTGATGTGCTGCAGCGTGTCTGCCTTTGAGATTCGTCTTGAGGACACGGATGTTGTCCCTCTAGCTTGTCCACACCAAGAACACCTATGGCAGCCCTTGAACAGCTTCTAAAGCCTTTTCTATTAATTAGAAATTCAAGTTCGCCTTTTAAGAGATTAGAGATGCAAACGACACTAGAAACAATTTCTAGTGTTCTTAATTCAAGAGATTGATGGCTAATCTCTTTGAATTGATGAGAGATGAAGAGAAATAGCTGGAGAGGCTCAAAGTGGCGTGACATATGAGAGGAGAGGCTGCTGGTTGTGTTTTCTTTTCATAACCCCACTTAAATAGCTAGGTTAACACATTAAACCCTAGCCACATGTCACCTTTGATTAGCTCTAGGTTTAAGTGACCCAATCACATTGTGCCAAGTGTCAAACCTATATTTAATCTTGATTTTAATCATCTTACATGATTAAAAATATTTGGCAAGCTTATGTGTTATGCCATGTGTCACCATCTCATGGTGCCACGTGTCACACTGCAAAATGACCAAAATGCCCCTGTGTCTTAATTTTGAGTTCTTAACCCAAAATAATTATTTTCTTCTTCTAATTAATTTATATCAAATATAAATTAATTAATTAATCTCTATTAATTAATTTCTCATCAATTAAATTCATATTTAAACACTTTAAATATAAATTTAATTTATACTACACATCCAATAATCTAGATTTGGTTTCAAGTCATGCTAGGGACTTTGCAATTTTATTGCAAACCAAATCTATTTAATTAATCAATTAAACTCTTTAATTAATTAATTAAATCATATTTAAATAGGTGATAACTTGTGTATGTGTGTGACTTACTAGGCTCATCACTAATTGGCAATGAGACATGATATCAACTCTTAACATCATTAGAACTCTTTCTTACCATAAATGATTTCTCTAAATCATTTTATGAACCTCATAGACCATGGTTAACACCTAGCATAGCATGCCATGGCCACCCAATTAATAATAAGGTTTACCTTAAATGAACCTATAATCATATGTTACCATGCACTAGAATCTCTCTGTTACAAAATCCCAACTCAAGCTGGAGTCATGGTTTATGTCAAACTCCATTTGCTATGAATATTATGTTCTCTTTTAATTCCAGTTCTTGATTAAAAGATTTTCTCATCGAAACTCTTTTACGAATAAATCTATCTGTCTGGCAGAACTTGAAACATCAAGAACAATTAAATGAACATAGGATTTTATCTCTATTTACTTAGAGGCAGATTCCTTCTTGATCAACACCTACCTCCATATATAACTAGCAGAGCCAACACATGCCCATATACCCATACATAGTACAAGTATGAAAGTTAGATCAAACTCAAACTACCTATATACAAGATAAGCTGTGCTATCTCAGTCTAAAGATTATATGCTGATATGATTTATGACAAAACATTGACAAGAGTAAACTCCATGTGCTTGTCATAAGTGTCACCGGTTGACCTACTTATCATTTATAAGTGCCTATCATGTTTGTTATATGGCATGAGACTCACCATTCCATCTTATTTATATCTCATATAAATAACTTGGGAACAAACATGAATACAATCTTTCTGGATAAGTCATGTCCTTATTATGAAGTATCCTCGATTGTGAACCTATTTATGATACTTTGTGCTAGAAATATTGTCACTCATATTCTTAACAACTTAAGAATAATATTTCTAACAAAATATCAATGGACCTTTTCTATTACACATAAATATATTATGTAAACGGAAAAGTGGAAATGCCTTTTATTATTAAAAATATGTACAAGATACATACTAAATGATATGCTCTAGGGCATACTACTAACAATCTCCCACTAGCACTAGAGCCATTCATTACAATATCTTAGACCCATCTTCTCAAGATGCCGGTCTAACTGAACTTGTGATAAAAGCTTAGTGAATGGATCAGCTGGATTTTTCAGCTGATGTTATTTTTCTGCACGGCTATATCGCCTTACCCAACTATATCTCTGATAATGTGGTAGTGCCTTTCTATGTGTTTGGATTTTGGGTGAGACCTTAGTTCCTTAGCTCATGTATCGCTCCATTGTTGTCACGATGTAGTGGAGCTGGCGACTCAATGGAAGGAACTACTGTAAGTTACATCACGAACTTCTTTATCCAACGACTTCCTTTGCGACATCTGATGCAGCAATATACTCAGCCTCAGTAGTGGAATCTGCAGTCGTGCTCTGTTTGGAACTCTTCCAACTGACTGCACCTCCATTACAAATGAACACATATCCAAAGGTAGACTTTCTATCATCGATATCTGATTGGAAATCAGAATCAGTATAACCATCCAACTGCAAGTCTCCACCTCCATAAATCAAGAATAAATCCTTAGTTCTTCTCAAGTACTTAAGGATATTCTTGTGACTATCGATGTTCCAAACCTGGATTGGATTGATACCTGCTAGTCAAACTAACAGCATATGCGATATCCGGCCTAGTACACAACATTGCATACATTAAACTTCCAATAGCCGAAGCATATGGAATCCTGGCCATCTTATCTCTTTCTTCAGGTGTCTTTGGAGACATCTCTTTAGAAAGGTGGATACCATGTCTCACTGGTAACAATCCTCTCTTGGAATCAAGCATGTTAAACCTCTTTAACACCTTTTCCAAGTATAGACTTTGGGATAAACCAATTATTCTTTTCGCTCTATCTCTATAGATGCGAATCCCAAGAATATAGGTTGCCTCCCCTAAGTCTTTCATGGAGAATGTATTTGACAACCATACCTTTATAGTCGTCAACATACCTGTGTCATTACCCATCAACAGTATGTCATCCACATATAAGACAAGGAAAGTGATAGCACTGTCACTAACCTTCTTATATACACATGGCTCATCCTCATTTTTGATAAAACCAAAGGATTTAATGGCTTCATCAAAACGGATGTTCCAACTCCTCGAAGCTTGTTTCAACCCATAAATGGATCGCTTTAGCTTGCATACCTTGGAACCATTTTGGGATTCAAAACCCTTAGGTTGTTCCATGAAAATGTTTTCTTCAATGTATCCATTGAAAAAAGCTGTTTTGACATCCATCTGCCAAATCTCATAATCATAGTATGCAGTTATTGCTAATAAAATCCTAATTGATTTAACCATGGCAACAGGCGAGAAAGTCTCCTCATAGTTGATTCCTTGCCTTTGGCGAAACCCTTTCGCTACTAGCCTTGCCTTATAGGTCTCTACCTTTCCATCAGAACCAATTTTCTTCTTGAAAACCCATTTGTTCCCTATAGGTACAATACCTTTAGGTGGGTCAACAAGATCCCAAACTTGATTCTTATACATGGAATCAATCTCGGATTTCATAGCATCAATCCATTTTGAAGAGTCTATATCTGATATAGCTTCTTCATAGGTAAGTGGATCATCTCCATGATCTACTTCTTCATGAGTAGACAACTCTTGTTCTTCTTCATGAAGAAAACCATATCTCACTCTTTGGGTGAGATACTGCAGTTGTTCTACGAGGAACAGTGTAGATGTTTCATCAACGGGTATAGGTTGACTAGATGGATCTATATCCATCGATGCATTGGTTGGTCGAATTCTCCAATTCTAACTCTATTTGCCTTCCTTTGCCTCCTTCTTGAACAAACATTTGTTCAAGAAATGTGGCATCTCTACTTATCACAACCTTTTGTGAAGTAGGCAAATAAAAATAATATCCAAAACTATCTTTTGGATATCCAACAAATCGACCTTTTACGATCTGGTCTCCAATTTATCGGTGTTGACTTTTGATATAATTTGGACAACCCCAAATCTTAACATGCTTAAGACTTGGTTTTCTTCCATGCCATATCTCATAAGGTGTGGAAGAAAGCGATTTTGATGGAATCCTATTCGAGAATATATAAAGTGATTCTAATGCAAATCCCCAAAGGAGATTGGCATATCGGTATAGCTCATCATACTACGTACCATATCCAATAGGGTACGATTTCTCCTTCAGATACACCATTCAATTTGTGGCGTTCTGGAGGAGTCGGTGAGAAACAATGCCATGCTCTCTCAAGTATTCATCAAATTCAAGACTCAAATATTCACCTCCACGATCGATCGAAGAGCTTTAATATTCTTTCTGTTTGATTTTCTACTTGATTTAAATTCTTTGAACTTTTCAAAGATTCATGTTTGTATTTCATCAAATACAAATACCCAAACCTTGATTTATCATCAAGAAAGGTAATAAAATAATGAAAGCCCTCTAGCCATTTCTTTAAATGGACCACATACATCACTATGTATTAGCTCCAAAATATTTTCACTCTTAGCCTGTCCAACAAAGGGTGATCTAGTCATTTTGCCTTGAAGGCAAGATTCACAAGTTGAGTAGGCTCGAGCCCAATGAGGATAGAATCCCCATTTTCTCCAATTTTGCAATCCTATCTTACGCCAAATATATTTTGAACTTGAGTTGGTTTTCACCATGGCATTGTATTCTTTTAGATCACTTGCATTCATTTTGTGTTTGTCATTATTATCCAAATAATAAAGACCATCATTCATATAACCGAACCAACATATTTATTTCCAAAATAAATATTGCAAACATCATCTGTGTGAAATTCATAGCCATTTCTAGTCAAACTAGATATTGAAATGATGTTCTTAAAAGCATCAGTACATATAAAATATTATCCAAACACAAAACATGTCCAAACATGTAAAAGATTTAGATCCTATGGCTAAAGCTTCAACAGTTGATCCATTGACAATCAGGAATATAATATCTTGAGAATGCAAGTCGCTCTTGTTTGCTAGTTCTGCATATCATTAGAAATGTGAGAAGCGCACGATATCTAAAACCCAAGCTGTAGATGAACTATAAGTATCATCAGAATCTAAATATCAAGATATGGACATACCTTCAGAAGTTGTATCCTTCTTGTCCTTGAGAGAAGGTAGTTACTCTGGGATGTTCCTTTTCAAGTGCCCATCCTTTTGGCAGTGGAATCACTTTCCTTTGCCTTCATCAGCTTTTGTCTTCCTTTTCTGTTTAGCTATTTTCTTGGAAGGACTAGGAATCGAGGTTTCTTTTTCTTATTGCCTTTCTTCTTGTTGGAC
Organism: Hevea brasiliensis; assembly: GCF_030052815.1. Taxonomy (NCBI): domain Eukaryota; kingdom Viridiplantae; phylum Streptophyta; class Magnoliopsida; order Malpighiales; family Euphorbiaceae; genus Hevea; species Hevea brasiliensis. Next base: position 45,139,895 of record NC_079501.1, read on the forward strand.
TTTCCAGTGAAGAAGATGCAACAAAGCTACCTCTTTTCCTTTATTGCCTGGCATATTCTTTTGGGAAATAACCAGCATGTTGAGTAATTCAGCTAAGGTGCATTCCTGTTTAGTCATATGGAAATTTGTCACAAAATTCCCAAAAGACTCAGGAAGGGACTGAAGGATCAAATCCGTTTGTAGTTGGAAATCCATATTGAAGTCAAGATGTTCCAACTGCTCAATCAGCCGAATCATCTTGTGGACATGATCCCCAACATTACATCCCTCGGACATCCTCATACGGAATAAGCTGTTTAGATATCTCATACCTAGCATTCTGTGTGCTCACCATACAACTCTTGTAGGTGAAGGAGGATCTCACTAGCACTCTGCATGTTCTCATGTTGCTTCTGTAACTCATTACTCATGGAAGCAAGCATGTAACACTTAGCTCTCATATCATGCTCCTTCCACTTGTCCAAAGTATCATGTTCCTCTTGTGTGGCCTCTGGAGGTAAGGGACCAGGAACATTTGAATATAGAACATATCCTATATGTTCAAGGTTCAGGACTAGTTTCAAATTTCTTAGCCAATCAGACAGATTAGGTCCTGTCAACCTGTTGTGATCAAGTATGCTTGCAAGGATATTGGATGGTGGTGGTTGTTTTGTGCTCATTTTTATTAGAAAATTAACTGCAGAAAATAACCAGATTAATTAGTAAATGTATCATGTAATTAACCAAAATGATTATGGTCTTTTAATCAAATTGGTCCTCCCACTAACTTAGCGAATCCTACACTTCCAAAGTAGAAAACGGAAATCCTAGTTGGATGGATTTCTAGTGGGTGATTGAATTCTTATAATTCTATTGATCATCCTCAGGTACATCCATTATTGGAATTACAATAAACTATAAGTGAGCAACTCCTTGCCCATCACATCTCATGTGAGGTTCAATCCTTTTACTAGCCCCTAATGCTCAAAATCTCAGGTACATCCAATATTGACTTATCTTGCATTAGTTAAGTTGATCCCATTGAGCCAATAATTATGCAAATAATTTTAATGTCCTCAGGTACATCCAATATTGGCCACCAAACCATTTACATATTTACAACATCTCATGCTTAACAATTATTCTTAAGAAAATCTCTTAAATTAATTACATCTCATGCAACTATTTAAAATTTCTTAAAATAATTGCCCCAATGGAGGGCTTATGTTATAATTACTTTAATTATAGCATTTCCAACTTAATCATTTGTTTGGAAGATTTTATAGCCATCCTAATTACTATTAAGGTCTCACTTTGCACATTATCCATTTAGCATGCATATATCATATAATTGCATACATTCCCATACATCTCATGCATTCATGGATAAGCGATAAATATGGTATGATCATGGACTTTCTAAGGGATTCAATTGAGCCACTAAGAATTGAATCAGGGCATTCTAGGTGCATTTCATTCATTCATTTTACAAGAGTTGCTGAAGGAGTACATAATCAACACTTGATATTGAATTCCTCCGGTCCCACCAATGCTCTTGACCTCCTTGAACTTCTTGCAATCCAATATTACATAGTAATCCTTGGCATACCAAGCGAATTTACAAGAACTTAAATAAATGAAATTACAACCCAAAAATATTACAAACTTAATAATACATGCCCAAAATAAATTAAAATAAATTAATTAATTTACAATCCCAAAGAAACATAAAAGAAATAAATCCAATCACATTGGTCTTTTATAGTCCATGATCATCCATCATGCATATCACTATTTAACAATTAAATAAAACATACATTCTTAAATTAAATTGAATATCTCATATTAAACTTAAAATTCCAGATTTGAATATGATTCAAATAAATTTAAAAATTCAGATTTGAATCTCATTCAAACAAATTTAAAAATTCAGATTTGAATCACATTCAAACAACTTCAAAAATTCAGATTTGAATCACATTCAAACATTTTTTAAAAAATCAGATTTGAATCACATTCAAATATTTTTTAAAAAATCAGATCTGAATTTTATTGAATCAATTTTAAAAAATCAGATTTAAATATGATTCAAACAACTTTAAAAATTCAGATTTGAATCTCATTCAAACAACTTTTAAAATTCAGATTTGAATCACATTCAAACATTTTTTAAATTTCTGATTTGAATCATAATTTAATTGTGTGATTAAAACAACTAATTAAACACTTTAATTAGTCAAAGAATAGGCCTTAGATCATACAACAATTGCAGAATTAAAAGCCAAACCTTGAATCACCCATGGAACCATTGTTGCCGCCACCAATGGTGGCTTCTCCATTTGTGATGCCACATCTCATGATCCAACCAGCAATGAATCTCTTGATCTCATGATCAAACACACAATTAAATTATATAATCAACAATCTAAATGGCAAATATAGTGGCTCTGATACCAATTGAAGGCAGGCGTGAAAAACACAAGATTATACCATTGAATTCAAAAATTTTCACCTAGGATCACAAGCACCATGCAAGATTTATTTTTATCTATTTGATTTCAATGATAAACAACATATTAAAACTCTTTTAATATGTTTTTTGGATCTGTATTTGCCATTTAAGATTTTAAAATTAATCAGATTAATTTTAGAACCCTAGATTAAATCAAGAACGATTACACTAACCTCTTGATGTCTCGCAGCGTGTCTGCGCCTTTGAGATCGTCTTGAGGACACGGATGTTGTCCCTCTAGCTTGTCCACACCTAGAACACCTATGGAAGCCCTTGAACAGCTTCTAAAGCCTTTTCTATTAATTAGAAATTCAAGTTCTGCCTTTTAAGAGATTAGAGATGCAAACAGGACACTAGAAACAATTTCTAGTGTTCTTAATTCAAGAGATTGATGGCTAATCTCTTTGAATTGATGAGAGATGAAGAGAAATAGCTGGAGAGGCTCAAAGTGGCGTGACATATGAGAGGAGAGGCTGCTGGTTGTGTTTTCTTTTCATAACCCCACTTAAATAGCTAGGTTAACACATTAAACCCTAGCCACATGTCACCTTTTGATTAGCTCTAGGTTTAAGTGACCCAATCACATTGTGCCAAGTGTCAAACCTATATTTAATCTTGATTTTAATCATCTTACATGATTAAAAATATTTGTAAGCTTATGTGTTATGCCATGTGTCACCATCTCATGGTGCCACGTGTCACACTGCAAAATGACCAAAATGCCCCTGTGTCTTAATTTTGAGTTCTTAACCCAAAATAATTATTTTCTTCTTCTAATTAATTTATATCAAATATAAATTAATTAATTAATCTCTATTAATTAATTTCTCATCAATTAAATTCATATTTAAACACTTTAAATATAAATTTAATTTATACTACATCCAATAATCTAGATTTGGTTTCAAGTCATGCTAGGGACTTTGCAATTTTATTGCAAACCAAATCTATTTAATTAATCAATTAAACTCTTTAATTAATTAATTAAATCATATTTAAATAGGTGATAACTTGTGTATGTGTGTGACTTACTAGGCTCATCACTAATTGGCAATGAGACATGATATCAACTCTTAACATCATTAGAACTCTTTCTTACCATAAATGATTTCTCTAAATCATTTTATGAACCTCATAGACCATGGTTAACACCTAGCATAGCATGCCATGGCCACCCAATTAGTAATAAGATTTACCTTAAATGAACCTATAATCATATGTTACCATGCACTAGAATCTCTCATTACAAAATCCCAACTCAAGCCGAGTCATGGTTTATGTCAAACTCCATTTGCTATGAGTCTTATGTTCTCTTTTAATTCAAGTTCTAGATTAAAAGATTTTTCTCATCGAAACTCTTTTACGAATAAATCTATCTGTCCTGGCTAGGAACTTGAAACATCAAGAACAATTAAATGAACATAGGATTTTATCTCTATTTACTTAGAGGAACAGATTCCTTCTTGATCAACACCTACCTCCATATATAACTAGCAGGAGCCAACACATGCCCATATACCCATACATAGTACAAGTATGAAAGCAGTATCAAACTCAAACTACCTATATACAAGATAACTGTGCTATCTCAGGTCTAAAGATTATATGCATCGATATGATTTATGACAAAACATTGACAAGAGTAAACTCCATGTGCTTGTCATAAGTGTCACCGGTTGACCTACTTATCATTTATAAGTGCCTATCATGTTTGTTATATGGCATGAGACTCACCATTCCATCTTATTTATATCTCATATAAATAACTTGGGAACAAACATGAATACAATCTTTCTGGATAAGTCATGTCCTTATTATGAAGTATCCTCGATTGTGAACCTATTTATGATACTTTGTGCTAGAAATATTGTCACTCATATTCTTAACAACTTAAGAATAATATTTCTAACAAAATATCAATGGACCTTTTCTATTACACATAAATATATTATGTAAACGGAAAAGTGGAAATGCCTTTTATTATTAAAAATATGTACAAGATACATACTAAATGATATGCTCTAGGGCATACTACTAACACATACATCAAAACCTGTATACATGGGTATACCTGAAGCTGATCTGAATGTCTTTTCAAAGAAGCTTACTCAATTACTCTATGCTCTTTTCACCTGCAACAGCATCCAAAGCTATCGTTGAGTGGTGAACTCAGTGGTGCATAACTATAATTTAAAACATAGTACAATATACCTTAACAAAAATTACAGCAAATAATTTGGAAATCTGAATACTCATCAAATTCCAAAATTCAAAATATTCATTGCCAATAATATAAATCATTTGTATAAAATGACTTTGATCACAAAATTCAATTTATCAAATCATAACTAACCATTTAAGGTAATTCCAACAATTTATTGGAAATAAAGATTAATTCCAAGAAAATCAATTATACATAAATCATAATTAAAATCATAATTCTTTACTATTCAAAAACCATTCTTTATCTCGAAAGCCATTCTTTATCTCCAAAGCCATTCTTTATCTCAAAAGCCATTCTTTATTTCAAAAGCCATTTTTTATCTCAAAAATCATTCTTTATCTCAAAAACCATTCTTTATCTCACTAACTATGCAAGACTAATCCGAAAGGGCCATCTTCGAGGTGATTCTAACTCCCTATGGTCTGGGAGGTCGAATCAGATTCTAACTCCCTATGGTCGAGGAGGTCAAATCATCGTGCACAATACACATCACAATAATGAAACTTTCGAAAGGGCCATAACATTAAAAACTTATATCTAACCTCTAACAAGAGGAGAATCTAAGTCTGTGCACGTGCCATGGTTCTAACTCCTCGAACCTCCGAGTTATGAATAGTACCATTTTTGGTCCATGACTAATACTATTCAAAGACACCTTGAAAATCAAAAATAAATAGAAAATTAATTGAGATAGACACAATAAAAATTCTAGTGAACAAAAAAGCTAAGGACTCATCGGGCATTATAAAAAGAAGGATTATGATCCGATGTCACACCCCCATTTGCATAGCCTGGTAGATTTCACTGTTCCGGTGACCGGTGTCGGTCCGGACAATTAAGGGGATTAGAACCACACTTAAGACAACTAGAGAAATCATAAACACAAATAATTAGTAATGTTCAATTAGTTAAGTATAAATAAGAAAAATAGAACATATGAAGTTAAACAAGCCGAGAGTCACAGCGATGGGTGACCTCCTCGGGAACGACTGCTAAGTCATTTTAAACTCAAATTTTGAACCGTAAAATGTAACGCTGTGGTCCTTAGGACCATTATGAACACAGTGGAAAAGAGAAAATCATGAAAAGGAACTGTTAAGCCAGTCAAATAATTAGGTTAGGGAGCCAGAAGAAATATTGGATTATTTACAAACCGGGATAAACCGACGAGGGGCAATTTGGTCAATTAACCCCGAGAGCTGACTCCTGACCTAACTGTCAAATAAAATCGGGAAAAAAAATTTCACAATCGAGAATTAAATTAAAGAACTAATAGAAAAATAGAAAAAAAAGAGGAAAATGAAAAAGTAAAAAGGGTGATGACATCATGCATGACCTCGTGCATGATGTCATAAAAGAATTAATTAATAAAAGAATTAATTAGGTTTTTGTGGTCTTCCATAACCTAAAATAAATAAAGAAAACAAAAGAAAAAAAAAATAGAAAATCTCTTCTTGTTTCTTCTTCCTTGCCGCCCCACTTTCTTCCCAAATTCCTCCATGAATGGTCCTCCATTTAAGCTTACATTTAAGCTTAATTTTCTTCACTTAATCCAAATAACTCCCTTAAAAACCTCCCTAGAGCTTGTTATTGCAACTTAAGAAGAAGATTACAAGAAGAAAGAAGAGTTAAAGATAGGGTTTTGAAGCTTTAAGAAAGGTTAGCGTGCTAACTTACCATTTTACTTCTTTAAATGCATATGTAATGGTTGAAATGAGTTTAGAATTTATGAAATGAAATAAAAATATGTGAAGAGGACTAAACTGAAATTTCGTCCAGCTTGGAGGGGGTATGATTTTGTATGGTTTGAGGGTTTTGAATGAGTGTAGAAACTTTAATTAGTTGAATGATTAGCATTAAAACCATTAAATGTAGTTAAATACAATGATTTAGTGAGATTAGGGTTTGAATGTTAGGGTTTGTGAACCAAAATTTAGAGAAATGCATAAATAATGACTTTGACCTATTGTGAGCTGAAAAATGGTCAATAATGACCAAAGGAGATGTGTTTGAATTGTTGGAAGTGAAGCCAAATTCGGAGGTTGAATGGTCATGCTGCTGGCAGCATGACCAAGTCAACTTTGAAGGACCAAAACGGAAATTTTACAAGTCCAATTGATATGCCATCAATTGAAGATGAAAATAGACATAAAATTCCACAATTTTCATTAAGGAACCATGGCCAAAAACTGATTAAAACTTAGTGAACCAATTGACCAAAGTGAAATGAGAGCAGGCTGCCACTGTACAAACTGACCAAATGAATAGTATTAGTTCATTTGGTCATAACTCGAGCTAGGAATTCAAATTAAGCTGAAATTTTACCAGTAGTTAGATCACATATAGACCTAAAACTTTCATGAAGAACACAAGTCCAAATTCTGCCAGCAACCAAGCCATTTGGCCACCCCAATTTGGTGACTCAAATCTGCCAGCACCCAACTTTGCCTAGAAAATCTGGGTTATTTTCCATTTGGCCGCCCTGATTAAAAGGGCCATAACTTGAGCTACAAAACTCCAATTGGGGTGATCCAAAAACGAGAATAAACTTAAGACATTAAGGAACATTTTCTATGAAGGAAGTTTTGCCAAATTCCAACAGTAAAATTTCCAATGGAACAGTGCAACTTGGAGCACCAAAACTGAAAATTTGACAATTTGGCCAAAAGGATTTAAGCTTTGAGAAAATGACCAAAACCAACAAATTCAATGACCAAAACCAACAAATTCAATGACCAAAACCAACAAATTCAATCACCAAAATGTGGTATGTGGGTGAAGTTGGAGTTCCCATACCTATTAAGCCTTAAAAAGTCAACAATTTGACTTGAATAGTGTAGTGAATAGTGACCCGAAACACAAAAACTTCGAGAACGTCGAAATTAGCACATTAAAGCTAGGTAAAAATTGAGTGAAATTTATTTTTTGATTTATGTTAAGTTATGGTACTGAAACACTATGAAACTGTCTGTTTCAGTTGAAAAAGACTTAGAAATTCGAAGAGACTGAGTCAAGGCTTCAAGGCGACTTAAGTCAGGTTTGTGCACAATAAGAATTGTTTAAATATTTTAATCTCAAAAATTTGACTTCTTTGATTATTTATGTACTGTGTTGCCATTTTATAATCGTAAATGTGACTTTGAAAATTGATCAAATTTCTCATAAATTGTCTGTATAAATTGTTTTGAATTGATTTTATGTTCACACTTAGCCTGACAGTATCACATTATTCCTCCTCCATTTATGGGGTTGAGATCGTTTATTTTCCTCCCTCTCTGGCTTGCCAGTTGAGGTTGTAGATCGGATGAGTACTCATTAGCTAGCTAGCCACCTCCCTCATTGATTTCGATTAATGGGGTTGAGATTGCTTTGTCGTGGTCTACAACGCGGCATTGATCGAAAATTTTGTGTCATGACTTAAGTTGTGTATGACTTTGGCAACACTGTGTTTATGAAATTGTTTGATTAAACTGTGTTTAATAGATTATTTGACAAAATGATGTTATTATGAACTTTAATGTTTGTTAAATGTGATTGAGAAACATTTAAATTGTGTTTGGCAATGAATGATTTATTTATTGCATTTTAAATTTTTATTGTGCACCACTGAGTATTTTTATACTCAGCGATAGCTTATTTTGCTGTCGCAGATAAGAGCAAGGAGAAAGCAGCAGAGTGAGCTGCTGCTAAATCGAGGACTACTCTGACCATTTTGTACGGGTATTATTTTATACCCTTATAGATAATCTTGATGTAAATATAAAAATGTTGTATGTATCAATGTAGTTGAGCAGTTGTAAATAAATTGTAATAATATTATTTTGGATTTTCTTCTGTAAATTTAATATTTGTACATATAAATTTCCTGCTTTATGCTTTGTGAATGGAAATATTAAATATTTTGAGATGAGAAATCTTGAATTGTATTGTGAATTTATTTTGAAGTGTGTTGAACTGAGTTGATTGAGTTATTGAAGGTTGGGAGTTGTGAAATATTTTTGGAAGTGTTTTTTTTAGGTAATTGAAGAACTATTTTCTCCAGTTTTCAAATGGAACTCTGTCAAAATTTTTATAAAATTTGCAGCAAAATTTAAAATGGACAAAATTTTTACTAGTATTTAAGCTTTGAATAAATGGTTTTTAATTCTCACTAAAATGCTCACCACTTCCAAAATGTAAGAAAATCGTTTTAAAATCCCTTGTAGGGTACTTAATGGGTTATCGGTAGGTGAAGTTCGATAGTTCATTAAGTATTCTACGGGATTATGTTATGCCTTACAGAGGGGTAAGGTGTGACATGTTTTAGTGGTATCAGAGCATGGTTTTTCAATAAATTTTGACTATGTGTATGAACATTTTATCGATAAGTACAACTACTCAAGTGTCTTTAATTGATACATATGACATATTTACATTATGAATATTCATTAACGGAGGTCAACCTCCTTGTGTTTGATCTCAGGAAGTAGAAAAATTTGGAAAAACGTAATGGAAGGAGGAGATCATTCCGAAGAACAATATATTGAGGCTGAGGTTCAAGGGGAAGCCCCAGCACTCCAGAACGTGAGTGGGTTAGCCACTCCAGCTCCTGCACCAGCACCGCAGTTTCCTGCTCAATTTGTACAGCAGATGGCTGCATTCTTCCAGCAAATGGCGGGTAATGTACCATCCCCAGTTCAAATGCTAGTACCTGTAGCACAACCACAGCCCTCAGCTCGGCAATATGAAAAGTTGATGAAATTTGGAGCCACCGAGTTTAAAGGCACTGTGGATCCACTGGAGGCAGAACAGTGGTTGGAAAGAATGGAACGAGTTTACAGAAAACTACAGTGTACAGAAGAGATGAAGTTTGAGTATTCAGTATATCTTCTTCAAGGGGATGCATATGGATGGTGGAAGACCATCCCCCACTGCCTGGTTGAGCCCCTTGTGCTGACATGGATAGACTTCCTGAGGGAATTCAGGCAAAAATGGGTTCCTGATGCATATGTAGATAAGAAATTGCAAGAATTCCTGAGTTTGAAACAAGGGGACCGAACCATAGCAGAGTATGAGAGAGACTTCTCAAGGCTAAGCCACTATGCTGGAAGCTTAGTCTCCACCCCCAGAGACAGATGCAAGAGGTTTGAGTCAGGGCTAAGGCCAAGTCTGAGGATGCAAGTTGTGGGTTTCAGACATCATAATTTCACTGAATTGATCTCACAGGCCCTGGAACTGGAAAGGATAGAATTAGAAGGGGCAGTGAAGAAGGGTCCTCAAGAGAAAACTGAAAAGACTACGGGGCAAGCATCTGAAAGTGGTTCTGGAAAGAGGAAACAGTTTGGGGAATCTAGCTCCCGTAAACTGCAGAGGCGATTTTTCCGCCAAAGACCACCACAGTGCAGTCACCAACCCAACAAGCTTCTCGAGGATCTCTATCAGTACAATAGTGTGAAACTTGTGGGAAAACTCATGGCGGGGTTTGTTTCAAAGCTACTGGCGCATGTTTTAACTGTGGAGGGAGCGGACATTTCGCGAAGGATTGCACTAGTCCGCGCTGGCCTGGATCTTTTGCTACATCGGAAGGATCAGCCCAAGTCTCTGCACCTAGAGGGTCACCATCAGCTGCTAGAGGTAGAGGCAGAGGTAGGGGTCCTGGTAGCACTCCTGGAAGTCAGAGCACTATTAACCAGCCAATATCCAGTGGCGCACCAGTCAGAGTGTATACTATGCATCAGAGGGAGGAAGCTGAAACATCAAATGTAGTAGCTGGTATTTTCTCCATCCTTGACCAAGATGTGTATGTGTTATTTGATCCTGGCTCCACACATTCGTATGTTAGTGCTAGGGTGATGTGTTCTACTGCTATTCAGTGTGTACCAATGGACTATGATGTGCTAGTAACTAGTCCATTAGGCCAGGAGGTCAGGGTAAATAGGCTATATAGGGATTGTCCTTTGGTGATCCAAGGACAAACTTTTTTGTCTGATTTAATTGAAATGCCCTTCAGAGATTATGACATTATCTTGGGCATGGATTCGTTAGCCAGGCATTACGCCATGATTGACTGTAGACTAAAGACAGTCACTTTTGGTCTTCCTCAGTATGGTGATGTAGTAATACATGGGAAGAGACAGTTATTGCCTTCAAACATCATTTCACCAGACCGCCAGAAAATGATTAGAAAAGGGTGTGAGGCGTACTTGGCACATGTGATAGACACCTAAGTGGGGAGTCCAAAGATCGAGGACATTCCTATCAGATGTGACTTTCTGGATGCATTTCCTGAAGAATTGCCAGGATTACCTCCAGAAAGAGAAGTGCAGTTTGAAATTGATGTTATGCCTGGTTTGGACCCAATCTCCATAACTCCATATAGAATAGCGCCTGCAGAACCAAAAGAATTGAAAGTGCAGTTGCAAGAGCTGCTTGACAAGGGCTTTTTCTGCCCTAATGTGTCACCTTGGGGAGCGCCAGTCTTGTTTGTAAAGAAGAAAGATGGCACTCTCCGGTTATGCATTGACTATCGGCAGTTGAATAAGGTGACATTAAAGAACAGATACCCATTGCCCCGCATCGATGACTTATTTGATCAGTTAAGGGGTGCAGCTATGTTCTCCAAAATTTACCTGAGGTCAGGCTATTATCAGCTGAAAGTACAAGAGTAGAGTGTTCCTAAAACTGCCTTCAGAACCCGCTATGGACATTATGAGTTCTTAGTCATGCCATTCGGGTTAACTAATGCTCCGGCTGCTTTTATGGATCTGATGAACCAGTTTGTTGTGGTATTTATCGATGATATATTGGTCTATTCGAGGAATACAGAAGAGCATGATAGACATCTGCGGATTGTACTGCAAACTTTGAGGGAGAAATAGCTATATGCCAAATTGTCAAAATGTGAATTTTGGCTGAAAGAGATATCCTTTTTGGAGCACATAGTATCAGCAGAGGGTATTAAGGTAGATCCTAGCAAGATTGAAGCCGTCCTTAATTGGAAGCCACCCAGAAATGTCACAGAGATTCGCAGCTCAAGTTAATGGATACTACCGTCGATTTGTGAAGGAATTCTCCATGTTGGCATCTCCATTGACCAAGCTACTTGGAAAGGATGTGAAATTTCAGTGGATGGACAAATGCCAGCAAAGTTTTGATGAATTGAAGAGATGTTTGACTGAGGCTCCAGTCCTGACTTTACCTACATCGAGTAAAGAATATACAGTTTACAGCGATGCTTCTCATAATGGGTTAGGCTGTGTATTGATGCAAGATCGAAATGTCATTGCCCATGCATCACGCCAGCTAAAACCGCATGAGAGGAATTATCCGACACATGACTTGGAGCTTGCAGCTATTGTGTTTGCTCTTAAGATCTGGAGGCACTATTTGTATGGGGAGAAATGTTACATCTACACAGATCATAAGAGTTTAAAGTATTTGGGCACCCAGAAAGAGTTGAATTTGAGACAGAGGAGATGGTTAGAGTTGATAAAAGACTATGATTGTCTGATAGACTATCAGCCAGAGAAAGCTAATGTTGTGGCTAACGCCCTAAGTCGCAAGACTATGGCAAGTCTATAGGTTACTCCTTTGTCTTTAGTACATGAGTTGAGATCATTACATTCCAGTTTAGAGATTAATGATGAAGGGTAGACAGCAGTTGCATGGCATGTACAGCCAGTGTTAATTATCAGATCATAATGGCTGCTCAGAATGATGAAAAGTATCAGAAGCTGTTGGAAGAAGTTCGGCAGGGTAGGAAACTAGAGTTCTCAATCAGAGATGATGGTCTGTTGCTACACTAGGGTAGAATATGTATTCTTAATGATGTTGATTTGAGGCAGATCATTTTGAAGGAAGCACATGAGTCTCCTTTTGCTATGCACCCTGGTGGTACAAAAATATATAGAGGACTAAAGGAGCATTACTGGTGGATGGGTTTAAAAAGAGATGTGGCAGAGTTTGTATCCAAATGCCTAACTTGTCAGCAAGTAAAGGCAAAGCATCAAGTACCAACTGGGTTATTACATCCACTGTCAGTGCCAAAATGGAAATGGGAAAGAATAACTATGGATTTTGTGATGGGACTTCCCAGGACACAGAAGAGTCATGATGCAGTATGGGTCATTGTTGATAGACTAACTAAGTCTGCTCATTTTCTGCCAATCCGAATGGACTACAGTTTGGACAGATTGGCCAGGTTGTACATTGATGAGATTGTGAGACTACATGGAGTGCCAGTATCCATCGTATCAGACAGAGATCCTAGGTTCACTTCTAGATTCTGGGGTAGTCTTTAGAGAGCCCTAGGAACTAGATTGAACTTTAGTACTGCATTCCACCCACAGACAGATGGCCAGTCTGAGAGGGTAATTCAGATCTTGGAGGACATGCTACAGGCTTGTGTAATTGAGTTTGAGGGTAGTTGGGATACACACTTGCCTTTGATTGAGTTTGCTTACAACAACAGCTACCAATCAAGCATTGGGATGCCTCCATATGAAGCTTTGTATGGCAGGAAATGTAGAACCCCGTTGTGTTGGGATGACGTGGGTGAAAGAAAAATGATCGGACCCGAAATTGTTCAACAGATTGAAGAGAAAATCAGGGTGATCAGAGATCGACTTAAAGCTGCATCAGACCGTCAGAAGTCCTATATTGATTTGAAGAGAAGGGATATTGAGTATGCAGTGGGTGAGAAAGTTTTTCTCAAGGTTTCTCCTTGGAAGAGGATTATGAGATTCGGCAGGAAGGAGAAACTAAGTCCTCATTTTATTGGGCCATATGAGGTATTGGAAAGAGTGGGTCCTTTGGCATATCGTTTGGCACTACCTCCAAAGTTAGAGAAGATACATAACGTCTTCCATGTGTCGATGTTGAGGAGGTATCGATCAGACCCATCTCATGTACTACCAGTAGAAGAAATTGAAGTAAATCCTGACCTCACATATGAAGAAGAACCCATAAAGATTCTGGCTTATGAGGTGAAGCAGCTATGGAACAAGCAGATACCATTGGTAAAAGTGTTGTGGAACCATCATTCGGGCCAAGAAACTACTTGGGAATGAGAGGAGGACATGAGGAGACAACACCCACAGCTGTTCTGAGATTGATACTAGGTAAAATTTTGAGATGAAATTTATTTTAAGGGGGGGAGAATTGTAACACCCCCGTTTGCATAGCCTGGTAGATTTCACTGTACCGGTGACCGGTGTCTGTCCGGACAATTAAGGGGATTAGAACTACACTTAAGACAAATAGAGAAACCATAAACACAAATAATTAGTAATGTTTAATTAGTTAAGTATAAATAAGAAAAACAGAACATATGAAGTTAAACGAGCCGAGAGTCACAGCGATGGGTGACCTCCTCGGGAACGACTGCGAAGTCATTTTAAACTCAAATTTTGAACCGTAAAATGTGACGCTGTGGTCCTTAGGACCATTATGAACACAGTGGAAAAGAGAAAATCACAAAAAGGAACTGTTAAGCCAGTTAAATAATTAGGTCAGGGAGCCGGAAGAAATATTGGATTATTTGCGAACCGGGATGAACTGACGAGGGGCAATTTGGTCAATTGACCCCGAGGGCTGACTCCTGACCTAACTGTCAAATAAAATCGGGGAAAAGAAAATTTTGAAATCGAGAATTAAATTAAAGAACTAATAGAAAAATAGAAAAAAAAGAGGAAAATGAAAAAGTAAAAAGGGTGATGACATCATGCATGACCTCATGCATGATGTCATAAAAGAATTAATTAATAAAAAAATTAATTAGGTTTTTGTGGTCTTCCATAACCTAAAATAAATAAAGAAAACAAAAGAAAAAAAAATAGAAAATCTCTTCTTCTTTCTTCTTCCTTGCCGCCCCACTTTCCTCCCAAATTCCTCCATGAATGGTCCTCCATTTAAGCTTACATTTAAGCTTAATTTTCTTCACTTAATCCAAATAACTCCCTTAAAAACCTCCCTAGAGCTTGTTATTGCAACTTAAGAAGAAGATTACAAGAAGAAAGAAGAGTTAAAGATAGGGTTTTGAAGCTTTAAGAAAGGTTAGCGTGCTAACTTACCATTTTACTTCTTTAAATGCATATGTAATGGTTGAAATGAGTTTAGAATTTATGAAATGAAATAAAAATATGTGAAGAGGACTAAACTGAAATTTCATCCAGCTTGGAGGGAGTATGATTTTGTATGGTTTGAGGGTTTTGAATGAGTGTAGAAACTTTAATTAGTTGAATGATTAGCATTAAAACCATTAAATGTAGTTAAATACAATGATTTAGTGAGATTAGGGTCTGAATGTTAGGGTTTGTGAACCAAAATTTGGAGAAATGCATAAATGATGACTTTGACCTATTGTGAGCTGAAAAATTGTCAATAATGACCAAAGGAGATGTGTTTGAATTGTTGGAAGTGAAGCCAAATTCGGAGGTTGAATGGTCTTGCTGCTGGCAGCATGACCAAGCCAACTTTGAAGGACCAAAACGAAAATTTTACAAGATGAAAATAGACATAAAATGCCACAATTTTCATTAAGGAACTATGGCCAAAAACTGATTAAAACTCAGTGAACCAATTGACCAAAGTGAAATGAGAGCAGGCTGCCACTGTACAAACTGATCAAATGAACAGTGTTAGTTCATTTGGTTATAACTCGAGCTAAGAGGGTCACATTGACCTGAAATTTTACCAGTAGTTAGATCACATATAGACCTAAAACTTTCATGAAGAACACAAGTCCAAATTCTGTCAGCAACCAAGCCATTTGGCCACCCCAAGTTGGTGACTCAAATCTGCCAGCACCCAACTTTGCCCAGAAAATCTGGGTTATTTTCCATCCGGCAGCCCTGATTCAAAGGGCCATAACTTGAGCTACAAAACTCTAATTGGGGTGATCCAAAAATGAGAATAAACTTAAGGCATTAAGGAACATTTTCTATGAATGAATTTTTGCCAAATTCCAACAGTAAAATTGCCAATGGAACAGTGCAACTTGGAGCACTAAAACTGAACATTTGACAATTCGGCCAAAAGGATTTAAGCTTTGAGAAAATGACCAAACCAACAAATTTAATGACCAAAATGTGGTATGTGGGTGAAGTTGGAGTTCCCATACCTATTAAGCCTAAAAAAAGTAAACAATTTGACTTGAATAGTGTAGTGAATAGTAACCTAAAACACAAAAACTTCAAGAACGTCGAAATTAGCACATTAAAGCTAGGTAAAAATTGAGTGAAATTTATTTTTTGATTTATGCTAAGTTATGGTACTGAAACACTGTGAAACTGTGTGTTTCAGCTGAAAAAGACTTGGAAATTCGAAGAGACTGAGTCAAGGCTTCAAGGCGACTAAAGTCAGGTTTGTTTGTGCAAAATAAGAATTGTTTAAATATTTTAATCTCAAAAATTTGACTTCTTTGATTATTTATGTACTATGTTACCATTTTATAATCATAAATGTGACTTTGAAAATTGATCAAATTTCTCATAAATTGTCTGTATAAATTGTTTTGAATTGATTTTATGTTCACACTTAGCATGATAGTATCACATTATTCCTCCTCCATTTATGGGGTTGAGATCGTTTATTTTCCTCCCTCTCTAGCTTGCCAGTTGAAGTTGTAGATCGGATGAGTACTCATTAGCTAGCTAGCCACCTCCCTCACTGATTTTGATTAATGAGGTTGAGATTGCTTTGTCGTGGTGTACAACGCGGCATTGATCGGAAATTTTCTGTCATGGCTTAAGTTGTGTATGACTTTGGCAACACTGTGTTTATCAAAATTGTTTAACTAAACTGTGTTTAATAGATTATTTGACAAAATGATGTTATTATGAAATTTAATGTTTGTGAAATGTGATTGAGAAACATTTAAATTGTGTTTGGCAATTAATGATTTATTTATTGCATTTTAAATTTTTATTGTGCACCACTGAGTATTTTTATACTCAGCGATAGCTTATTTTGCTGTCGCAGATAAGAGCAAGGAGAAAGCAGCAGAGTGAGCTGCTGTTAAATCGAGGACTACTCTGACCATTTTGTATGGGTATTATTTTATACCCTTGTAGATAATCTTGATATAAATATAAAAATGTTGTATGTATCAATGTAGTTGAGCAGTTGTAAATAAATTGTAATAATATTATTTTGGATTTTCTTCTGTAAATTTAATATTTGTACATATAAATTTCCTGCTTTATGCTTTGTGAATGGAAATATTAAATATTTTGAGATGAGAAATCTTGAATTGTATTGTGAATTTATTTTGAAGTGTGTTGAACTGAGTTGATTGAGTTATTGAAGGTTGGGAGTTGTGAAATATTTTTGGAAGTGTTTTTTTTAGGTAATTGAAGAACTGTTTTCTCCAGTTTTCGAACGGAACTCTGTCAAAATTTTTATAAAATTTGTGGCAAAATTTAAAATGGACAAAGTTTTTACTAGTATTTAAGCTTTGAATAAATGGTTTTTAATTCTCACTAAAATGCTCACCACTTCCAAAATGTAAGAAAATCGTTTTAAAATCCCTTGTAGGGTACTTGGGGAAATTGGGTTTTGGCGCTAGAGAGTGAAGTTGGTGTGTGTAGTGTTAAATTATAATCATTTGAGGTTTATTTAGTTTGAATTGACAATGGGTTGATGAATGAAAGTAATGAAATGGTAGGATTAAGGAAAATTACAAACTTTCGTGTTTGAAAATTGTGAGTTTTGTGCTAGGAAGTGCCATTGATGTGTCAATGCTAAATTATAGTCATTTTGGGTGAATTAAATGTGAATTGAGGTTGGTTAGAGGGAATAATTGAAGAAATGAAAATTTTAAACCTAGGGCAGAATTTGCACACTGAGTTCGGTGTGGTTGACAGCCCATAATTTGAGCTACACAACTCCAATTGGAAATGAAACTTAAGACATAGGGCTAGAATTTTCATGAAGAGACCCACCCCAGAAACTGCCCATAAATTGCTAAATCTTGGCTTGAACTTAGAGACACAATTCTGGAACTTGCAAATTTTGACTATATAAATAGTAAACTTTACATGGCTATAACTTTCTCTAGAAAACTCCAATTTAGGTGATTCTTGAACCGATGGAAACCTAAGATATAGTACAACATTCATATGAAGAACTTGAGGCCAAATTATGCACTTAACTCAATCAAATTGCTGAGCAAATTTGAATCATCAAATCTGCAGAACTGCAAATTTACCATATGAACAGTAAACTTTGCATGGCCATAACTCTCTCTAGAAAACTCCGATTTAGGCAATTTTTGAACCGATGGAAACCTAAGACATATTAGAACATTTCATATGAAGAACATTGGACCAAATTATGGACTTAACTTGATCAAATTGCTGAACGAAGTTGGATTGATAAATCTGTCAGAGCTGATTCTGCAGCATGAACAGTGACGTGAACAACAATGGTATTTTTGTCATAACTTGAGCTACACAATTCTGAATTAGGTGATTCAAAAAGGAAAATAAAGTTAAGACCTAAATGAACAATTTTCATGAAGAACACCTCAACAAATTATGATCGACGTTAGGTACAAATTGGGTTCAATGATTGCGGCACCAAGCTGTCCCATAACCAAAATATTCTAAAATTTTGAAAGCTAACTTGGGATGCATTAGACATGCATGTAATGAGTTCTTTGCAGCAATTGAGATTGGTATTGAGGTATTCTATTTGTGTATTTTCAGTAGGAAAAGAAGTTGGAACAGACAAGGGGAAGTAGGTAACAAGGAAGGAGAATTATTGAAGGTTTGTGCACAACTAACATTTTCTTCGTTTTTAAACTTGTAAATTATTTAGAATGTTTTTATTTGAATGAGTTTTCTTTGAACAAGTTTACTTTGACTATAATATAGTTTTTCTCTTGCATTTGAGAAATTTGGGTGTTGCCACCTTTATTTGGATACTATGATGAATTTAAATGTGTGTATTGCTTTATAAATGTGATTGTTGAATGGAAAATTTTCAGAAACTGTTTTGAAACCACAGTTAGCATGAAAATCCCTTTCGGAACTCCCCAGTAGTAATGGCTACTTAGGGTTGATAATTCATATTGATTATATCTCCCAGTAATAACGGTTAGTGGGGTAAGACTATATGAGTACTCATTAGCTAGCTAGACCTTCTCTCATTAATAACGGTTAGTGAGGTTGAGATTGCTTTGTCGTGATGTACAGCACGGTACTGATCGTGAAATTTTGTATCATGGCCTAAACTGTGTATTGATGTTGGCAACACTAATGTTTTGTGAATTGTGATTTATGAAGTATGATTTCTCATTTGAAATGTTATTCCAATAAATGGCTCTTATGAACTTAGAACTATTGTGAAGTTTTCATGCTTAAGAAAAATGTGGTTTATTATGCTTTGACAAATTGTATTTTACCTTAAGTTTTAAAGTTATTTGTTGTGCACCACTGAGTGATATACTCAGCGATAGCTTCTTTATGCTGTCGCAGGTAAGGGAAAGGAGAAGGCTACCGAGTGAGAGACTTGGAAGTAGCATTTTGGTATTGTTTATGGGTATATATTGTAGTTATACCCCTGTAATTTCCTTTTGATGCATTTTATACCTATATGTATGGATGTATGGACATTGAGCAGTTTGTATTTAAAAGCATTGCATTGCTATCACATTTTGAGTTTGTAACTATTTTATATTTTACTTTGAGACTTATGAAAAAGTAACTTTTGCAATATTTAGTCTATCATTATTTCCAATGAATGTTTACATGGAATTTTAACTATTCTCATGCAGTTTTCCGCAAAAGAATTGATAAGATAAAAAGCTATGGTTTGTATTAAAATCCTTTGTAGCATAACTAATGGGTTATCGGTAGGTGGAGTTCGGTGATTCATTAGTTATACTACGGGAACATGTTGTGCCTTACAAGGGATAAGGTGTGAAATGTTTTAGTGGTATCAGAGCTTTAGTTTTTATACAAGTTTTGAAATTGCATGTTTGAAAATTTTTTATAAGTACAACTGCTCAATTGTCATTATTGATACATATAGTGCATTACATCATAAATATGGACTAATGGAGGGAAATCTCCTTGTGTTGGTTGTTCAGGGAGTAGAATTCCTTGTGATTGAATATGGAAGAGGGGGATCACACAGTAGAGCAATCAGTAGCAGCTGAGGTACAGGGGGAAGCCCCAGCTCCTCAGAATGCCAGTGGATCGACTGCACCCATCCCACCCAAGCAGTTTCTTGCTCAGTTCGCTCAGCAGATGGCTGCACTATTTCAGCAAATGGCTGGCAATATACCAGTCCAAGCTCCTGTGCAAGCACCTCCAATGCGACCACCATCCCTAGCCAGACAATATGATAAGTTAATGAAGTATGGGGAAATAGAGTTCAAGGGTACAGTGGACCCATTGGAAGCTGAGCAATGGTTAGAATGGATGGAGAGGGTCTTCAAGAAATTGCACTGCACAGATGAGTTGAAGTTTGAATATTCAATTTCCTTGCTGCATGGAGATGCATATGAGTGTTGGAAAACCATTCCCCATAGTTTGGCTGAGCCGCCAATGTTGACATGGGATGACTTTCTAAGGGAGTTTAGACAAAAGTATGTTCCTGATACCTATGTGGATATGAACCTACAGGAGTTTCTCAGTTTGAAGCAAGGGAGCAAGACTGTAGCCGAGTATGAGAGAGACTTTTCTCGCCTCAGCCACTATGCTAGAAGCCTACTCACTACCAGTAGAGACAGATGCAAATGGTTTGAGGCCAGTTTGAGGCCTAGTTTGAGATTGCAAGTGGTTGGGTTTCGACATGACAACTTCTCTGGGTTGATATCACAGGCCCTTGAATTGGAAAGGATAGAACTGGAAGGGGCATCTAAGAAGGTAACCACTGAAAAAGAGAAAAGTAGTAAGCCTACAGGTTAGAGTCTAAGTAACAATTCAGGTAAGAGGAAGAGCTTTGGGGGACCAAGTAACAGAGGATCTAGTAGGGGAAGATTCTCAGGGTAGAGACCACTTAGATCCGGACAGCAGACATCTAGGTGTTCCTTTCCTACCCTGTGCTTGTGAGACTCGTGGCAGGACTCATGGAGGAGTATGTTATAAGGCCACAGGAGCCTGTTACAACTGTCGTGGAAGTGGGCATTTTGCTAGAGATTGCACTAGTGCCCGCAGATCTGGGCTGCCTGCTACCACTGAGGGATCTGTTCAAGGTTCTGCTTCCAGAGGACAACAGACAACTAGTAGAGGCAGAGGTAGGGGTAGAGGTAACACTTCTGGCAGCCTGGGCACAGTGAGCCAACTAGAGCAGAGTGGTGCACCAGTCAAGGTGTGCACCATGCGCTAGAGGGATGAAGCTAAGACATCAGATATTGTGGCAGGTACTTTCTCCACTTTTTATAGAGATGTATATGTGCTGTTTGACCCTAGTTCTACACATTCTTATGCTAGTGCCAGTATTGCATGCTCTATTGCTATTCCTTGTGTGAAATTGGGTTATGATGTGCTAGTAACTAGTCCTTTAGGACAAGAGGTCAAGGTGAACAAATTGTATAAGGATTTTCCTTTAGTGATCCAAAGACATATATTCCTGTCAGACTTAATTAACATGCCCTTTTGAGATTATGATATCATCTTAGGCATGGATTGGTTAGCCAGGCATCACGCCATGATCGACTGTAGACTGAAGATAGTCACTTTTGGTCTTCCCAAGTATGCAGACGTAGTGATACACAGGGAGAGGCAGTTATTGCCATCCAACATCATTTCAGCTGCACTTGCTAGAAAGATGATTAGAAAGGGATGTGAAGCTTATCTAGCTCATGTGGTAGACACCCAGGTGGGGAGTCCTGATCTTAAAGATATTCCTACAATATGGGATTTTTCGGATGTCTTTTCAGAAGAATTACTGGGATTGCCTCTGGAAAGAGAGGTGCAGTTTGAAATTGAGACTATGCCTGGTGTGGAGCCAATCTCCATCACTCCTTATAGGATGGCACCTGCTAAGTTGAAAGAGTTAAAGGTACAATTGCAGGAATTGTTAGATAAGGGTTTCGTCCGCCCTAGCGTGCCACCTTGGGAGTACCAGTATTATTTGTGAAGAAGAAGGATGGTACTCTCCGCCTATGCATAGACTACAGACAGTTGAATAAAGTGACCATAAAGAATAGATATCCTCTGCCATGGATCGATGATTTGTTTGATCAGTTGAAGGGTGCAACTGTATTCTCCAAAATTGATTTGAGATCGGGCTACTACCAGTTGAGGGTGCAGGGGCAAAGTATTCCTAAAACTGCCTTTAAGACTCGGTATGGCCACTATGAGTTTTTGGTAATGCCATTCGGGTTGACTAATGCTCCAGCTGCTTTTATGGGCCTAATGAACACTATCTTCAGGCCATATTTAGACCAGTTTGTTGTGGGGTTCATTGATGATATTTTAGTGTACTCAAATAATGCAGAGGAACATGACAAGCACTTGAGGAAAGTATTGCAGACTTTGAGGGAGAAGCAGTCATATGCCAAACTGTCGAAATGTGAGTTTTGGCTAAAGGAGATTTCATTTTTGGGGCATATTGTATATGCAGAAGGTATACAGCTGGATCCTAGCAAAGTAAGCCACCTAGAAATGTCATGGAAGTTCGGAGTTTCCTTGGTTTAGCAGGGTATTACCGAAGGTTTGTGAAGGGATTCTCCATGCTAGCATCTCCACTGACCAAGCTACTTAGGAAGGATGTAAAATTTCAGTGGACTAATCGGTGCTAGGAAAGTTTTGATGAGTTAAAGAGGCATTTAACTGAAGCTCTAGTCTTAACCTTGCCCACTTTGGGTAAGGAGTATACCATATACAGTGATGCTTCTCATAACAGATTAGGCTATGTGTTGATGCAAGATAGAAACGTCATTGCCTATGCTTCACGCCAGCTTAAACCGTATGAGAGGAATTATCCTACACATGACTTAGAGCTAGCAGCCATTGTCTTTGCCTTGAAGATCTGGAGACATTACTTGTATGGAGAGAGATGTTATATATACACAGATCATACAAGTTTGAAATCCTTGGGCACACAGAAGGAGTTAAATTTGAGGCAAAGGAGATGGTTAGAGCTAATAAAATATTATGATTGCTTGATAGACTATCAGCTTGGAAAGGAAAATGTTATAGCTGATGCTTTAAGTCACAAGACTATGGTTGGTTTGAGGGTTTCTCCTTTGTCCATGGTGCATGAATTAAGGGCATTGCATGCTAATTTGGAGATTAATGAAGATGGGCAGATGGTAGCTACTTGGCGAGTGAAGCCAATGCTGGCTGAACAAATTAAAGCAGTTGCACAGAAGGATGATAAGTATGTGAAGTTGATGGAAGAGGCTCAGGATGCCAAGAAAACAGAATTATCAGTAAATGATGAGGGCTTATTGTTATATAAGGGCAAAATGTGCATTCCTGAGAATGTTAAACTGAGGCAGACCATTATAAAGGAAGCACATGATTCACCTTTTGCAATGCACCCTGGTGAAATCAAAATGTACAGAAGTGTGAAATAGCACTATTGGTGGAGAAGAATGAAGAAAGACATTGCAGAATATGTTGCCAAATGCCTAACTTGTTAGCAAGTAAAGGCAGAACACCAAGTGCCTGCAGGGTTGCTACAACCATTGCCAATTCCTGAGTGGAAATGGGAAAGAATCACTATGGATTTCGTGACAGGACTTCCACGTACACAAAAGAATCATGATGCAGTTTGGGTTATTGTTGATATATTGACCAAGTCTGCACACTTTTTGCCAGTGAGAATGGATTACAGCCTGGAAAGATTGGCCAAATTGTACATTGATGATGTTGTGAGGTTACATGGAGTGCCAGTGTCTATTGTATCAGACAGAGACCCAAGGTTCACTTCTAGATTTTGGCGTTGTCTCCAAAAAGCCCTAAGAACTAGATTGAACTTCAGTACAGCATTCCATCCACAAATAGACGGCCAATCTGAAAGGATCATTCAGATTTTGGAAGATATGCTTCGGGCTTGTGTGATTGAGTTTGAAGGGAGTTGGGACACACACTTGCCTTTAATTGAATTTTCCTACAATAACAGTTATCAGTCAAGCATCGGGATGCCTCCATACGAAGCACTTTATGGCAAAAAGTGTAGAACTCCCTTGTGTTGGGATGAAGTGGACGAGAGGAAGTTGATTGGTCCATAATTAGTGCAACAGACAGAAGAAAAGGTTAAGCTCATTAGAGACAGACTCAAAGTTGCAACGGATAGACAGAAGTCCTACATTGACCTAAAGAGAAGAGATATTCGGTATAATGTGGGTGACAAAGTGTTCCTGAAAGTTTCCCCATGGAAGAGGATCATGAGGTTTGGTAGAGAGGGGAAACTAAGTCCTCGCTTCATTGGGCTGTATGAGGTTCTGGAAAGAGTGGGTCCATTAGTATATAGAGTTGCATTGCCTCCGGAGTTGGAAAAGATTCACAATGTCTTCCATGTCTCCATGTTGAGGAGGTACAGATCAGACCCCTCTCACATTTTGCCAATAGAGGAGATTGAGGTGAATCCAGACCTGACATATGGTGAAGAGGCCATAAAGATCTTAGCACATGAGGTGAATCAGCTGAGAAACAAATAGATACCTCTAGTCAAAGTGCTATGGAACCATCATTCAGGCTAGGAGGCTACATGGGAGTGTGAGGAGGACATGAGGAGACAGCACCCACAGCTATTCAGAGACTGAGAACAGGTAAATTTTGAGGACGAAATTTATTTTTAAGGAGGGGAGAATTGTAACACCCCGAACCTTCGAGTTATGAATAGTACCATTTTTGGTCCGTGACTAATACTATTCAAAGACACCTTGAGGACTAAAAATAAATAGAAAATTAATTGAGATAGACACAATAAAATTTCTAGTGAACAAAAAAGCTAAGGACTCATCAGGTATTATAAAAAGAAGGATTATGACCCGATGAGGGGCATTTTGGTCAATTCACCTCAAGAGTTGACTTTTGATCAAAATGTCAATTAAATTAAATGAAATTAATGAATTGGATTATGGGGTAAAAATTGAAGAAAAATTCAAGTAAAAATATGTAAGGGAAAATTTAAGAAATGAAAACTTAAACTTTCATTTCCATTATGAAAAAATTAAAATGAAAGACTTATGGGCTTTTGATAGTTAAATTTAATTATTTAATTAAAAGGAAAAATTAAGTGTAAATGTAAAAAAAAGAGGAATAAAAATTTAAGTTTAATTATCCTTATGACATAATTAAAATTTATAATTTTAATAAGCTAATTTTGGGGATAAATTTATGTGTATATATATATATATATGTATATATATATATATATATATATATATATATATATATATATATATAAGAAGACAAATGTCTTCTTCAATTTTTTTTTTCATAACATGCCACCACCCTCTCATCTCTCTTCCTCTCTCTCTCTTTTTCTCTTCTTCTTCCACTTCTTCCCCTCATTGATTTCTCCTCCTAAGTTTTAATTCTCTTAAATTTCCTTCATAAATTCCATAGCCAACTAAAAGAAAATATCAAAGAGATCTTTGATTGAGAGATTAAAAGCAAGGAGAATAAGAATTGGAAGAAAAGTGAAGTTGGAAAGAAATCAATAAGATGTAAGTTTCTTTTCATGTTAGATTAGTTGTACAAACTTAGAATGAAATTAATTTATGATGAAATTTCATAACAAAATGAAAGAAAACATGTATGAAATCTAAACTAGGGTTTTGGCCAAATGGCAGAAAAATTAGGGTTTGATGTATTTTTAGTTAAATTGATCATAAATTTAAGTTAAAGTGGAGTAGTATGCATAATTGGAAGTAGTAAGATTTCATGGGATTGCATAAATTGAATTATGGAAGATTAGGGTTCATGGGAAAATTGGGTTTTGGTGCTAGAGAGTAAAGTTGGTGTGTGTAGTGTTAAATTATGATCATTTGAGGTTTATTTAGTTTGAATTGACATTGGGTTGATGAATGGAAGTAATGAAATGGTAGGATTAGGGAAAATTACAAACTTTGGTATTTGAAAATTGTGGGTTTTATGCTAAGAAGATGTGTCAATGCTAAATTATAGCCATTTTGGGTGAATTAAATGTGAATTGAGGTTGGTTAGAGGGAATAATTGAAGAAATGAAAATTTTAAACCTAGGGTAGAATTTGCACACTGAGTTCAGTGTGTTTGATAGCCCATAAATTGAGCAACACAACTCCAATTGGTGTGAAACCAATTGGAAATGAAACTTAAGACATAGAGCTAGAATTTTCATGAAGAGACCCACCGAGAAACTGCCCAGAAATTGCCTAAACCTTGGCTTGAACTTAGAGACACAATTCTGGAACCTGCAGAATTTGATCATATGAACAGTAAACTTTGCATGGCTATAACTCTCTCTAGAAAACTCCAATTTAGGCAATTCTTGAATCGATGGAAACATAAGATATAGTAGAACATTTCATATGAAGATCTTGAGGCCAAATTATGGACTTAACCCAATCAAATTGCTGAGCAAAATTGAATAATCGAATCTGCAGAACTGTAAATTTACCATATAAACAGTAAATTTTGCATGGCCATAACTCTCTCTAGAAAACTCCGATTTAGGTGAATCTTAAACCAATGGAAACCTAAGACATAGTAGAAAATTTTGTATGAAGAACATTAGACCAAATTATGGACTTAACATGATCAAATTGCTGAAAGAATTTGGATTGATAAATCTGTCAGAGCTGATTTTGCAGCATGAACAGTGACGTGAATAGTAATGGTATTTTTGTCATAAATTGAGCTACACAGCTCTGCATTAGGTGATTCAAAAAGGAAAATAAAGTTAAGACCTAAATGAACAATTTTCATGAAGAACACCTCACCAAATTATGATCGACGCTAGGTACAAATTCGGTTCAATGATTGGGGCACCAAGTTGTCCCATAACCAAAATATTCTAAAATTTTCAAAGCTAACTTGGATGCATTAGACATGCATGTAATGAGTTCTTAGCAGCAATTGAGATTGGTGTTGAGGTATTCTATTTGTGTATTTTCAGTAGAAAAAGAAGTTGGAACGGACAAGGAGAAGTAGGTAACAAGGAAGGAGAATTATTGAAGGTTTGTGCACAACTAACATTTTCTTTGTTTTTAAACTTGTAAATTGTTTGGAATGTGTTTATTTGAATGAGTTTTCTTTGAACAAGTTTACTTTGACTATAATATAGTTTTTCTCTTGCATTTGAGAAATTTGGGTGTTGCCACCTTTATTTGGATATTATGATGAATTTAAATGTGTTTATTGGTTTATAAATGTGATTGTTGAATGGAAAATTTTTGGAAACTGTTTTGAAACCACAGTTAGCATGACAGTCCCTTTCAGAACTCCCCAGTAGTAACGGCTACTTGGGGTTGATAATTGATATTGATTATGTCTCCCATTAATAACAGTTAGTGGGGTAAGACTACATGAGTACTCATTAGCTAGCTAGCCCTTCCCTCATTAATAATAATTAGTGAGCTTTGTCATGGTGTACAACACGACACTGATCGTGAAATTTTGTGTCATGGCCTAAACTGTGTGTTGATGTTGGCAACACTAATGCTTTGTGAATTGTGATTTATGAAGTATGATTTCTCATTTGAAATGTTATTCCAATAAATGACTCTTATGAACTTATAACTATTGTGAAGTTTTCATGCTTAAGAAAAATGTGATTTATTATACTTTGACAAATTGTGTTTTACCTTAAGTTTTAAAGTTATTAGTTATACACTACTGAGTGATATACTCAGCGATAGCTTCTTTATGCTGTCGCAGGTAAGGGAAAGGAGAAGGCTATCGAGTGAGAGACTTGGAAGCGGCATTTTAGTATTATTTGTGGGTATATATTGTAGTTATACCCCTGTAATTTCCTTGTGATATATTTTATACGTATATGTATGGATGTATGAACATTGTGTAGTTTGTATTTAAAAGCATTGCATTGCTATCACATTTTGAGTTTGTAACTATTTTGTATTTTACTTTGAGACTTATGAAAATGTAACTTTTGTAATATTTAGTCTATCATTATTTCCAATGAATGTTTACATGAAATTTTAACTATTCTCATGCAGTTTTCTGCAAAAGAATTTATAAAATAAAAAGCTATGGTTTGTATTAAAATCCTTTGTAACATAACTAATGGGTTATCGGTAGGTGGAGTTCGGTGATTCATTAGGTATGCTACAGAAACATGTCGTGCCTTATGAGGGATAAGGTGTGACAATGGTAATCAAAACACAACTAACTCCATTCTCTTCTCAACAAATGAGAGAGACGGGTAATAACCTAGTCAAGCATCTATAGTGAGATATAAAACAATATCACAATCCTTTTAGTGAGCACAAATCACAATACAATTCGATTCAAAGTCAATTCCAATATCTAATAATTTTTATGCTCAACACAATTCAAATCATAAATTTGCATTTTTCCATGCAAATTGCCCATCACAATTCAAAACATGTTCTATCACAATTTTCCAAAACATAATTTATTCAATTCACAACAATGCTTAATACTTGTGGAAATACTATTTCACAAAGCTAAATTCATACATACTATAACAATTTCAATAATCATTGAATTAAATCCAAAGCTTGTTAAATATAATACATAAGAAAAATATGTTATTTAAACATATGAAATATCCAGAATAAAATCAGTTAAAAACTAGTTGTGCACAAACCTAATTTGAGTCGCTCCTAGGCCTTGACTCCTTATCAACTGAAACACACAATTTAAAGTGTTTAAGTACTCAATGAATTTGTTTCCAACCATAAAATCTAATATTTAAATTTTCTTGGTACTATTTCCTTTAATTCATTTCATTAGTCAGCCTATAATGTTGACCCTTGATGTACTCTAAGTGAGTCAATTCCAATATGTCACATTTTATAGCCCTTTAGTGTTGGTATATGTTACCAAATTCATTTTCAGATGTATTGCATTTTATTGCAATTTACCAGATTTCGGTGTACTATTTTGACCTAGCCGGATGACCTAGTTCCCTCAGTTCTCAGGTTTCGGTCCAAACTTATGTCTTATTGCATGTGGGGTAAGATTTCAGGTAATTCTGAGTTGTGTAGACCAAGATATGGTCAATTTACCGATTATGGACAGAATGCACAAAAATGGTATTCTTAGGTCATTTTTAGGTCACTTTTTGTTCGGCCAGTTTTGGTACCTGAACTTGTGCAAGCTATTTGGCTTGGTTCTGGCCATTTCTGGGCTTTGGCGTCTTCATAAGAATTGTAGATATATGTCTAAACTATTCATGATAAATATTTCAGGTCAATTGGACCTATTTTGTGTGAGTTATGGCCAAAACACCAACTGCTGCCCAAATGGTCAATTTTCAGGCTTTCAAGTCACTAATCCAGATTTGGTCATTTTTCGAATCACCTTCTAGGCAGAATTTAGTAAGCTTCCTTCATGAAAGTTGACACATTTTGTGCCTAGTTTGACCTCCAATTGGTCTCATACCAATTGGAATCACACACTTAAGGTTCTAAGCTAAAATATACACTGTCCTATTACACATTGTTCGTCACTTACCGATTGCACATTCTATACTTACCAAGTTTACCTTTCATGCCAATTCTGATTTGGTACCATAGCATTAACATGCTTAACAACACATTTTGGTCATTTTGGACAGCTTGTAACCATTCTCAACATACATATTATAACTCAGAATTTTCCAAAGTTCATTTACACAATTTAACCACATGAACATAACCTATTTAAATGTCCAAATCCAAACAATTATTCACATATACATGCTGCCACCATAAGCAACATAATTTTAAAATATTTCATGAACTTAAATACTTCAATCTTTTTCATGAGGCTGCCACAAGTTTACACATACCCATCAACTTCTATTTTCGTTTTTCAAGCTTACAAATGAAATTTTACATATGGAATTCAACTTCAATACAATTAAACATCTAAATCAACATCTAAACAACCATTTACATGCAAGGACAAGCTGTTCATGGTGAGGTTTCATGGCTTCCAAAATTCTCCATCACCAATAATTCATCAAACCTCAAATTTCTTCCATAATTCAACTACCCACAACTTTAGTTACACTTTCAGTGAAACAAGAATTAAAAACACCCACTTACCTCTTTTGTACTTCTTCAAAACTCCACCAAAACTTCCCTTTCTTGCTCCCAAAATGTTGCCCAAGGTGTGTACTCCAACTTTAATGAAGAAGACTTGATGGTTCCATGGCTTGATCTTGAGTGGATGAAGCTCCACACATGGATGTCAATGGAGTTTTGGAAGGAATTTCAATTCGGCTTAGTAAAGAAGAAGAAGAAGATTAGAAAATGAGATAGTGGACTTGTCCACATTTGTCCATATATGTTTATAAATTCTCCCTTTGTGCCCCACTAACTCATTTTAACATTTTAATAATCCAAAGTTTCATAATTCAAATTAATTCATCACATTTTCCCTAATTTTCATTACATATCTAATTTTCTTTTTTTATGGGGTCCCCAATTTTAATACTATTTATTTTTAATGGACATTTAGGTCAAAAGGCAACTCTGGGTGTCAATTGACTACAATGCCCCTATTCGGGTTGCATTCCCGATTTTTCGGTAACACCAAGTTTTGTCATTTTCTCGATTTCTCGTTTTTCTTTATACTAATTCATTAATTTTTCTTTGATATTTCTAATGATATTTATACTTCAATAAGTCTTTAATTATGTCTCAAAATTAAATTTCAAGGGTTTCCCTCTGATTCGCCTGGCTATTACGTGCGTAGTAACTTCCGTATGTCACCCATCATTGCAGGTCTTGGCTCGTTTAACTTAGTTTCATTTCATTTCTATTATTTTTCCTTTGTTTTTCTTGTTTTTTCTTTTCTTGTATTTCATTATTTTATGTCTCCTCACTAACAATTAAATGTAGTTCTAGGCATCCTAGCTGTCTGGACCGACACTGGTCACCGGAACAGTAGAACGCACTACCGAACATAGGGGTGTTACAATTCTCTCCCCCCCTTAAAATAAATTTTGTCCAAGAAATTTTACCCAATGGCCATCTTACAATATTTACACGTTTATTTCCTCCCTTTTATATGATCATATAATCTTCTTTGCTCTGAATTTGAGTAAGACTTTTAACAATCAAATATAATATTTACTTTGTTTATTCAGCACCAATCTTTTCTTACTATCGTTCTGTCTAATATTTCGATTCATGTTCCCTTCTCGAATGACCATTATGGTTGTATTAGAATTACTTATCTAATCATGCGTCTAGTCAATAATCTTACTCACATTCGTAACATTTCTTTGTTATATCTGAACCAACTGTTTAAATTTTTAATTCCACAACTCTTTTTATCTATTAATATTTTATAACTTACTTCCTTTTGTACTAAACTATAACCTTTCGATGTTCTAACTTTTGAGTTTTAAATCCCTAAATAGGATTTCTAAACTCATTTCTAATAATAAAATTTTTTCCTAACATAACTATACTAATACAGATGCCATTGGCAACTATTCTCATCTTAGTGTACTATCGGGTAGTACGTAGCTCTACACAATAATCTCAAGTCAGTACTGTAATCTGCAGCTTACAGTATAAACATCAAGAACATTGCACAGTTACTACGATACATTCCAATAGATCAAACTTTTCTATCTTTTATTCTTTTCGAATTCACTAATATCCGAAACTTATTCTGATTACAATATCCACTGACAATTACTAACTGTAACATCTTTGCCCTCATCTAGAGCAAGTCTATTATCGCAACTTACTTTTATGTCCTCTTGCCTTACATTAAGTAGGCTTGCTATTTAGCTTTATAATTTATGGTGTGTTAGAAAATACCTTTCGCCGATAAACTCTTCCAAAAATAATTTCACTTATTATCACATTCCTTATCTTAAAGGACTAATCACTAATGCATCAAAATTTATTCTCCTATAAAGGAATAACAACAGAACATATAGTTTTAATACTAACATACAACTGAGTAGTGCTGGGATTAAACAAAAATAATTAATTGTTTCTTTTAAAAATTAAAAACTTACCAGCAGCGACATCCAAAGTTTATATTCTTTCCCCTTGGCGCATAGTGGATGCTCTAACTGATGCGCTACTATGTTCGAGTTGATTCACTGTGTTATGGTTGCGAGGAGTACCAACTTTATTTCTATCTCAACCTTTACTGACTATCTGTGAACTTTAGAAAGTAGGTTGAGGTGCTCTAGTACAATATTTAATAAAGTGTCCAAGTTTTCCACAATTGTATCAAGCTCTAGAGGCCTTATGACAAATACTTCCATGTAGCTTAGCACAAACATGACAAAAATGGGCAGAATAGGAACTTCTGGTTATTCGACGGCTAGATCTTGGTGTTCACTGCCCTGATGATCCGCCTCTGTCATATCCCTGGGCTCGGGGTTCCTCAAATTCTTTTTTCTTCCTCAAATTACTGTTCGAGCTCTGACCCAAAGGTCTCTTCCTCTTCTCTATTTCACGTTGCCCTTGTAGGGGTTGGGTTTGTGCTTTAGCTTGAGCTGACAGAGTATCAGCCATTTGTTGAAAAAAAGTGGTCTGGGCCATTTGTGCAGTAATTTGTACCGGTAAAACTGGTACAGTCGGGCCTTCGACACTTTGTGGAGCTAGGGTCTCAACTTGTACTTCTGCCATCACAGACTGTTCTACTGTCTCATTCTTCTCTTTCATATCTTTTCACAGGATTTTCTATTCCTGTACAACCAATACAAGGAGATTCCTCTCTATTAGTTCATATTTATTATGTAAATGTACTATATGTATCAAACATTTGAGCAGTTGTAGTTACCGATAAAAAGATTTCAAATTCACAGTTCAAAATTTACTTTAAAACCATTGCTCTGATGCCATAAAATGTCACACCCTACTCCTCTGTAAGATGTAACATGATCCCGTAGTACACCTAATGAATTACCGTACTTCGCCTACCAATAACCCATTAGATATACTACAAGAGATTTTAAAACAATTTTCGTGAAATTTAAATCATCGATTAAAATCTGGTGTTATAAAATTTTTTTCAAAATTTCGGCAAAGTGCTGGCTGTGTTTTAAGAAAACAGTTCTTCAAACCTGAAAAGGAAAACACTCCCAATATGTTTTCTCAAATACAACTCCAATAAACTTCATTTCAAGTCAAAATTCAATCTCAATAATTAAATCAATTTATTTTCAAACCAACCTCATCATAAAAGAAACATTACCTTGATTACAAGACTCAAAATTAATATTACAAAACTATTCAGGTAAATGAAATCTCAAATTTACATTTACAATAATTTACATTTAATTAGATACCAAAATATTTTACAAGAGTTTTTATACAGCTGCTCAAATAATTTACATACGTATTATTATATGCATACATCAAAACCAGTATACATTGGCACAACTGGAGCTGATCTGAATGTCTCTTCAAATAAGCTTACTCAATTGCTCGATGCTCTTTTCACCTGCGATAGCATACAAAGCTATCGCTGAGTGGTAAACTCAGTGGTGCACAACTATAATTTAAAACATAGTACAATATACCTTAACAAAAATTAAAGCAAATAATTTGAAAATCTGAATACTCATCAAATTCCAAAGCTCAAAATATTCATTGCCAATAATATAAATCATTTTTATAAAATGACTTTGATATCGAAATTCAATTTATCAAATCATAACTAACCATTTAAGGGAATTCCAACAATTTATTGGAAATAAAGATTAATTGCAACAGAATAAATTATACATAAATTATAATTGAAATCACAATTCTTTAGTATTGAAAAACCATTCTTTATCTCGAAAATCATTCTTTATCTCAAAAACCATTATTTATCTTAAAAGCCATTCTTTATCTCAAAAACCATTCTTTATCTCAAAAACCATTCTTTATCTCACTAACTATGCAAGACTAATCCGAAAGGGCCATCTTCGGGGTGATTCTAACTCCCTATGGTCGAGGAGGTCGAATCATCGTAAACAGTACACATCACAATAATGAAACTTCTGAAAGGGCCATAACATAAAAAACTTAGATCTAACCTCTAACAAGAGGAGAATCTAACCCTGTGCACGTACCATGGTAATCAAAACACAACTAACTCCATTGTCTTCTCAACAAATGAGAGAGACGGATAATAACCTAGTCAAGCATCTATAGTAAGATATAAAATAATATCACAATCCTTTTAGTGAGCATAAATCACAATACAATTCGATTCAAAGTCAATTCCAATATCCAATAATTTTTATGCTCATCACAATTCAAATCATAAATTTGCATTTTTCCATGCAAAATGCCCATCACAATTCAAAACATGTTCTATCATAATTTTTCAAAACATAATTTATTCAATTCACAACAATGTTTAATACTTGTGGAAATACCATTTCACAAAGCTAAATTCATACATACTATAACAATTTCAATAATCATTGAATTAAATCCAATGCTTGTTAAACATAATACATAAGAAAAATATGTCATTTAAACATATGAAATATTCAGAATAAAATCAGTTAAAAACTAGTTGTGCACAAACTTGATTTGAGTCACTCTTAGGCCTTCACTCAATGTTCTTTATGCTTCTCAATATCCTTATCAACTAAAACACACAATTTAAAGTGTTTTAGTACTCAATGAATTTGTTTCCAAACATAAAATCCAATATTTAAATTTTCTTAGTACTATTCCCTTCAATTCATTTCATTAGTCAACCTATAATGTTGACCCTTGATGCACTCTAAGTGAGTCAATTTCAATGTTACCAATATGTCACATTTTATAGCCCTTTAATGTTGGTATATGTTAACAAATTAATTTTCAAGTGTATTGCATTTTATTGCAATTTACCAGATTTCGGTGTACTATTTTGACCTAGTCGGATGACCTAGTGTCCTCGGTTTTCGGGTTCCGGTCCAAACTACAAACTTGTAGGTCTATGTCTTATTGCATAAGGGGCAAAATTTCAGGTCATTCTAAGTTGTGTAGACCAAGATATGGTCAATTTATCAATGCTGGACAGAATGCACTAAAATGGTAGGCTTAGGTCATTTTTAGGTCATTTTTAGGTCACTTTTGGTTTGGGCAGTTTTGGTATCTGAACTTGTGCAAGCTATTTGGCTTGGTTCTGGTCATTTCTAGGCTTTGGTGTCTTCATAAGAATTTTAGATATATGTCTAAACTATTTATGGTAAAACTTTCAGGTCAATTGGACCTTTTTTTAGTAAGTTATGGCCAAAAAACTAACTACTGCCCAAATAGTCAATTTTTAGGCTTCCAAGTCACTAATCCGGATTTGGTCATTTGTTGAGTTACCTTTTAGGCAGAATTTAGGTAAGCTTCCTTCATGAAAGTTGGCACATTTTGTGCCTAGTTTTACCTCTAATTGGTCTCATACCAATTGGAATCACACACTTAAGGTTCTAAGCTAAAATATACACTGCCCTATTACACATTGTTCATCACTTAACGATTACACATTCTATACTTACCAAGTTTACTTTTCATGCCAATTCTGATTTGGTACCATAACATTAACATACTTAACAACACATTTTGGTCATTTTGGATAGCTTGTAACCATTCTCAATATACACAATATAACTCAGAATTTTCCAAAGTTCATTTACACAATTTAACCACATGAACATACCCTATTTACATGTCCAAATCCAAACAATTATTCACATACACATGCTGCCACCATAAGCAACATAATTCAACAATATTTCATGAACTTAAATACTTCAATCTTCTTCATGAGGCTGCTACAAGTTTACACATACCCATCAACTTCCATTTTCACTTTTCAAGCTTACAAATCAAAGTTTACACTTGGAATTCAACTTCAATACAATTAAACATTTAAATCAACATCCAAACAACCATTTACATGCAAGGACATCCTGTTCATGGTGAGATTTCATGGCTACCAAAATGCTCCATCACCAATAATTCATCAAACCTCAAATTTCTTCCATAATTCAACTACCCACAACCTTAGTTACACTTTTAATGAAACAATAATTAAAAACACCCACTTACCTCTTTTGGACTTCTTCAAAACTCCACCAAAACTTCCCTTTCTTGCTCCCAAAATGTTGCCTAAGGTGTGTACTCTAACTTTAATGAAGAAGACTTGATGGTTCCATGGCTTGATCTTGAGTGGATGAAGCTCCACACATGGACGTCAATGGAGTTTTGGAAGGAATTTCAATTCGGCTTAGTGAAGAAAAAGAAGAAGAGTAGAAAATGAGATAGTGGACTTGTCCACATTTGTCCATATATGTTTATAAATTCTCCCTTAGTGCCCCACTAACTCATTTTAACATTTTAATAATCCAAAGTTTCATAATTCAAATTAATTCCTCACATTTTTCCTAATTTTCATTACATATCTAATTTTCTTTTTTTATGGGGTCCCCATTTTTACTACTATTTATTTTTAATGGAAATTTAGGTCAAAAGGCAACTTGGGGTGTCAATTGACTACAACGTCCCTATTCGGGTTGCATTCCCGATTTTTCGGTAACATCAAGTTTTGTTGTTTTCTCGATTTCTCGTATTTCTTTGTACTAATTAATTAATTTTTCTTTGATATTTCTAATGACATTTATACTTCAATAAGTCTTTAATTATGTCTCAAAATTAAATTCCAAGGGTTCCCTACAGTCCTGTGGTCGGCTATTGCCTGCACCATAACTTCCCCGTGCGGTCACCCATCGTTGTGGTGCTGGCTCGTTTAACTTAATTTCATTTCATTGCTATTATTTTTCCTTTGTTTTTCTTGTATTTTCTTTTTTTGTATTTCATTATTTTATGTCTCCTCACTAACAATTAAATGTAGTTCTAGGCATTCTAGCTGTCCGGATCGATACTGGCCACCGAAACAGTAAAAAGCACTACCGAACATAGGAGTGTTACATTTAAATATGAATTTAATTAATGAGAAATTAATTAATAAAGATTAATTAATTGATTTATATTTGATATAAATTGATTAGAAAAAGAGAAATAATTATTTTGGGTTGAGAACTCAAAATTAAGACACAGGGGCATTTTGGTCATTTCACAGGGTAAAATGTGGCACCATGAGATGGTGACACATGACATTATACATAAGCTTGCTAAATATCTTTTAATCATGTAAGATAATTAAAATTAAAATTAAATATAGGTTTGACACTTGGCACAATGTGATTGGGTCAATTAAACCTAGAACCAATCAGAGGGTGACATGTGGCAAGGGTTTAATGTGTTGACCTAGCTATATAAGTATTGTTATGAAAAGAAAACAACACAACCAGCAGCTTTCCTCCTTTGAGCCACCACCTTGAAGTTCCCCTTCTCTTATTCTTCATCTCTCACCAATTCCAAGAGATTAGCAAACAATCTCTTGAATTAAAAATACTAAAAATTATTTCTAGTGTCCTGTTTACATCTTTAATATCTTAAAAGGTAAAACTTGATTTTCTAACTAATAGAAAAAGCTTTAGAAGCTGTTCAAGGGCTGCCATAGGTGTTCTTGGTGTGGACAAGCTAGAGGGACAACATTTGGTGTCCTGAAGACGCATCCGAAAGGCATAAATACATTGCAGTGCATCAAGAGGTTAGTGTATTTGTTCTTGACCTAAACTAGGGTTCTAAAATTAATCTAATTAATTTTAAAATCTCAAATGACAAATACAGATCCAAAAACATGTTAAAAGTGTTTTAATATGTTGTTTATCATTGAAATCAAATAGATAAAAATAAATCTTGCATGATGCATGTGACCCTTTGTGAAAAATTCTTGAATTCAATGTTTTTCATGCTTCCGCTCCTTCCCAAGATCACCTATGGCAGCCCTTCAATAGCTTCTAAAGCTTTTTCTATGAATTAGAAAATCAAGTTTTGCCTTTTGAGAGATTGTAGATGTAAACAGGACACTAGAAATTATTCCTAGTATTTTTAATCCAAGAGATTATTTGGTAATCTCTTTGAATTGATGAGAGATGAAGAAGAAGAGAAGGGAGAGCATTCAAGGGTGGTGGCACAAAGAGATGAATAGCAGCTTATTTTTTTGGTTCTTTCATCCTTACACTTATATAGCTACGTCACAACTTAAAACCCTTGCCACATATCACCCTCTGATTGGTTCTAGGTTTAATTGACCCAATCACATTGTGCCAAGTGTCAAACCTATATTTAATTTTAACTTTGATCATCTTACATGATTAAAAGACATTTGGCAAGCTTATGTATAGTGCCATGTATCACCATCTCATGGAGCCACATGTCACCCTGTGAAATGACTAAAATACCCCTGTGTCTTAATTTTGATTTCTCAACCCAAAATAATTATTTCTCTTCTTCTAATCAATTTATATCAAATATAAATTAATTAATTAATCTTTATTAATTAATTTCTTATTAATTAAATTCATATTTAAATACTTTAAATATAAATTTAACTTATAATATACATCCAATAACCTAAATTTGGTCTCAAGCCATGCTAGGGACTTTGTAATCTAATTGCAAACCAAACCTATTTAATTAATCAATTAAACTCTTTAATTAATTAATTAAATCATATTTAATTTGGTGATTACTTGTGTATGTGTGTGACTTACTAGGGTCATCACTAATTGCCAATGAGACATGATATCAACACTTAATATCATCAGAACTCATTCTTACTAACAACGATTTATCTAAATCATTTTATGCACCTCATAGACCATGGTTAACACCTAGCATAGCATGGCATGGCCACCCAATTAGTAATAAGGTTTACCTTAAATGAACCTATAATCATATGTTACCATGCACTAGAATCTATCTATTACAAAATTCCAATTCGAGCTGGAGTCATGGTTTATGTCAAACCCCATTTGCTATGAATATTATGTTCTCTTTTAATTACAGTTTTTGACTAAAAAGATTTTCTCATTAGAAACTCTCTTCTGATTAAATGTATCTATCCTAGCCAGGAACTTAAAACATCAAGAACAATTAAATGAATATAGGATTTTATCCCTATTTACTTAAAGGAACAGATTCCATCTTGATCAACACCTACCTCCATATATAACTAGTAGGAACCAATACATGCCCATATACCCATACACAGTACAAGTATGAAAGCAGTATCAAGCTCAAACCACCTATATACAAGATAACTGTGCTATCTCAGGTCTAAAGATTATATGCATTGACAAGAGCAAACTCCTTGTGCTTGTCATAAATGTCACTAGTTCGGCCTACTTATCATGTATAAGTGCTTATCATTTTTATTATATGGCATAAGACTCACTATTCCATCTTATTTACATCTCATATAAATAACTTGGGAACAAACATGATTATAATCTTTATGGATAAGTCATGTCCTTATTGTGAAGTATCCTCGATTGTGAACCTATTTATGATAATTTTTGCTAGAAATACTGTCACTCATATTTTTAACAACTTAATAATAGAATTTCTAACAAAATATCAATGGTCCTTTTCTATTACACATAAATATGTTAACGGAAAAGTGAAAATGCCTTTAATTAATAAAAACATATACAAGATACTAAATGATATGCTCTAGGGCATACTACTAACATTCCAAACCTGCAGAAAATAGGCACTCCCAAATTTCAATTTCCTCCATCTTCTTTACTTTAATTGGCATGCATAACACTTCTATAAGTAACAATCTCAACTTAATTAGGTCAATTTCAAGCATTTACATAAAGTTCTCAAATCATGTACACAAACCCTAGTTTCAATTATCCAATTTATACAACATAACACATTCAATTCCTCATCATATCAACTTATCAAACCATCCTCATGGAACCCATTTTCATCATTTAAAAGCATCAAACCCCAAGGGTTCCATGGCTGCTGAAATTAGGGTATTTAATTTTCTTATCATTTGTTTTCATTTTCATGTGATACTCATCTCATCATTCTTATAAGATTTAAAGAAGAGAGGGAGTGGTATCTTGCACGTACCTTTGTGACCCAACTTGCAAACTTCAATTTCCCTTCTTCTAATGGCTACCAATAGCTTCCTTATGGGGTGAAGATGATTTTTAGTGAAGAGGGCTAAGGGTTTTGATGAGTAAATGAGGGAAGATTCAAGCTTGAAGCTTGAATAACAATGGTGGAAAAAGAGAGTAAAGCAGCCGGCTCATGGAGAGAGAGAAGAGATGGAGAAAAAGATGAGTTAGATGTCTTTTGTTTCTTGTTGGTATTTATATATTATGTATATGTTGTACTTTAATTTTTTAAAATTTCATAAGTTTTTCTTTTCTTTTCTTTTCTTTTCTTTTCTTCTTTTCTTCTTCTTCTTAATTCAATTCATAAATTTTAATTTATGTTAATTATTTTAATTCTCTCAAATTTTAAATTTTGACATTTAGGTCAAATTTCACCTTTGGGGGTGAAATGACCAAAATGCCCTTCATGGTGCATATTGGGTAATTTTTATTATTTTTGTACCAATTAATAAATTTTCTAAATTTTATTTTATTTTCTCTAAATTTTTCCTATATTTTCTTAACATTTATTCCATCAATTTATGTCTTCTCACTATAGTTTAAGTATAGTTCCAAACATTCTGACTGTTAGAACAGACATTAGTTGTCGGAACAATGAAATGTACGGACTACCTACGATGAGGGCATTACACTTTCTGCTAGTGAGGATGGATTACTGCCTGGAAAGACTGGCTAAATTGTAAATTGATGAGGTGGTGAGATTACATGGGGTGCTAGTGTCTATTGTATCAGATAGAGATCCAAGGTTCACTTCTAGATTATGGGGTAGTCTCCAAAAAGCCCTAGGAACTACATTGAACTTCAGCACAGCATTTCATCCACAGACAGATGGCCAGTCTGAAAGGATCATTCCGATTTTGGAGGATATGCTTCAGGCTTGTGTGATTGAGTTTGAAGGAAGCTGGGACACACAGTTGCCTTTAATTGAATTTGCCTATAATAACAGCTATCAGTCGAGTATTGGTTGCCTCCATATGAAGCTTTATATGGTAGAAAGTGTAGAACTCCCTTGTGTTGGGATGAAGTGGGCGAAAGGATGTTGATTGGCCCCAAACTTGTGCAGCAGATGGAAGAAAAGGTTTAGCTCATTAGAGATAGACTCAAGGCTGAATCGGATAGACAAAAGTCCTACATTGATTTGAAGAGAAGAGATATTCAGTACAGTGTGGGTGACAAAGTATTCCTTAAAGCTTCTCCATGGAAAAGGATCATGAGGTTTGGTAGAAAGGGGAAACTAAGTCCTCGCTTCATCGGGCCATACAAGGTTCTGGAAAGAGTGGGTCGTTCGCATATAGATTGGCATTGCCTCTAGAGTTGGAAAAGATTCATAATGTCTTTCATATCTCTATGTTGAGGAGGTACAGATCAGACCTTGCTCACATTTTTCCAGTAGAGGAGATTGAGGTAAATCCAGACCTGACATATGATGAAGAGCCCATAAAGATCTTGGCATATGAGGTGAAACAACTGAGGAACAAGTAGATACCTCTAGTGAAAGTGTTGTGAAACCATCATTTAGGCCAGGAGGCTACATGGGAGCGTGAGGAGGACATGAGGAGACAGTACCCACAACTCTTCAGAGACTGAGACCAGGTAAATTTCGAGGATGAAATTTTATTTTTTTTAGGAGGGGAGAATTGTAACACTCTGAACCTTCGAGCTCCGAATAGTACCATTTTTAGTCTGTGACTAGTACTATTCGAAGACACTTTCAGGACCAAAAACAAAAAGAAAATTAATTGATATAGGCCTAATAAAAATTCAAGTGAACCAAAGATCTAAGGATTTATCGGGTATTACGAAAAAGAAGGATTATGACCAGATGAGGGGCATTTTGGTTAAATCACTTCAAGAGTTGATTTTTGGCCAAAATGTAAATTTAATTAAATGAAAATGATATATTCAATTAGGGAGAAATTTTAAGGAAAATTAAGAGTAAAAGTAAAAAGAAAATAAGGGAAATAAAAATTTGAGTTAATGACAATTATGACACAATTAAAATTTGTAATTTAAATAAACTAATTTTGGGGATAAATATATAATGGACAAGATAAAAATGGACTAAAAACAAAAAACTCATTTCCTCTCTTTTTCCGTATGTGTGCCGCCACCCTCTCCCCATTCTCTCTCTCTCATTTCTTCATTCCACCATCACTAATCTCCCTCCACTCTTGATTTCCCATCTTTCATCCATGGGTTTTCTATGTAATTAATAGAAAACATCAAAGAAAACCTTGATTGAGAGATTAAAGCAAGGAGATTAAGAGAATTGAAAGAAAATTGAAGTCAGAAAAAAATCATCAAGAGGTAAGTTCTTTAATACTCAATTAGTTATACAAACCTTGAATTAAGATAGATTTTGATAAAAATTACATGAGAAAGCGTGAGAATCATGCATATATGAAGTGATTTTTGCCAACTTAGGGAAAACTTAGGGTTTAATGTTTTTTAGCTAAATAGATAATAAATTCAAGTTTAATTGAAGTAGTATACATGATTGGGGTAGAGAGATTGCATGGGATTTGCATAAATTGAAAAATGGAAGATTATGGTTCATGAGAAATTAGGGCTTTTGGGTTGTGTTATACAATTGAGGGTTATAAAACCTAATTATAGTCATTTGAGATTGCTTTAGTTTGAATTGACATATATATGATGAATGAAAGTGATGAAATGGTAGGGAGTGGGGAAATTGCAAATTAGAGATTTAAAAAATTAAGGGTTTTTGTGCTATGAAGTGCCATTAATGTGTTTAATATTAAATTATGGTCATTTGTGGTGAATTAAATGTGAATTGAGGTTGACTAGTGGAAGTAATTGAAGAAATGAAAATTGAACCTTAGGTAGAATTTCTTTACACAGAGTCTAGTGTGCTTGGCAGCTCATAAGTTGAGCTACACAACTCCAATTGGTGTGAAACCAATTGAAAATGAAACTTAAGACATAGGGCTAGAATTTTTGTGAAGATACCCTACTCAGAAAATGACCATAAACCTCCCTAAATGAACCTTGAAACTAGAAGTGAAACTCTAAATCTACAGAATTTGAACCACGTGAGCAGTAAAATTTGCATAGTCATAACTCTCTCTATAAAACTCCAATTTAGGTGATTCTTGAACCGATGGAAACCTAAAATATAGTAGAACATTTCATATGAAGAACTTAAGGCCAAATTATAAATTTAACCCAATCAAATTCTTAAGCAAATTTGAGTTACCAAATATATCAAAATCTGAAAATCTGCCAATTGACTATATGAATAGTAAAATTTTCATAGTCATAACTCTCTCTATAAAGCTTAAAATTAGGTGATTCTTGAACCAATGGAAACCTAAAACATATAAAACATTTCATATGCAGAACTTGAAGCCAAATTATGAACTTAACCCAATTAAATTGTTAAGTGAAGTTGAGTCATCAAATCTGCCAAAATCTAGAAATCTGCAAATTGACCATACAAATAGTAATTTTTGCATAGTTATAACTCTCTCCAGAAAACTCCAATTTAGGTGATTCTTGAACTAATGGAAACTTAAAACATAGTAGAACATTTCATATGAAGAACTTGAAGCCAAATTATGAACTTAACCCAACCAAATTGCTGAGCAAAGTTGAGTCGATGAATCTACCAGAATTGGAACAGTCATGTGAATAGTAATTTTTGCATGGCCATAACATTCTCTAGAAAACTCTGATTTAGGTGATTCTTAAACCGATGGAAATGAAAAACATAGTAGAATATTTAATATCTAGAATGTAAGGCCAAATTATGAACTTAATTCAATTAAATTGTTAGACAAAGTTAAGTCACCAAATCTGCCAGAATTAGCTCACGTGAATAGTAATTACCTTTTTGGTAATAACTTGAGCTACACAACTCCAATTAGGTGATTCAAAATGGAAAATAAAGTCAAGACTTAGATGAAAATTTTTTATGAAGAACACCTCACCAAATTATGATGGGAACTAGATAAAAATTTCATTCAAAAATTAGGACACCAAGATGTCCAAAATTCAAAATGAAGGAGCGGAAGCATGAAAAACATAAGTTTAGATAATTGAAATCAAAAATTTCATCTAGGGTCACATGCATCATGCAAGATTCATTTTAATTTATTTGATTACAATGGTAAACAGCATATTAAAACTTTTTTAATGTCTTTGGATTTGTATTTGCCATTTAAGATTTTAGAATTAATCAGATTAATTTTAGAACCCTAGATTAGATCAAGAACAAGTGCACTAACCTTTTGATGCATTGCAGTGTGTTTGGCACCTTTGGGATGCATCTTTAGGACACTAGATGCTGTCCCTCTATGTCGACACCATATTTTCGCCGATCCCCGAAATCAACAGACTTTGAAATCAATCCCCAGCACCAAGTCTTCATTACCGATCTCTCTTCAAAGAGACCAAACCAACACCAAGTCTCCAGGTCGCTTAATTCATTACCGATCTCTCAAACCAATTATCGAGTCACCTTACCAGACAATCACATTCCTGATCTCTCTAAAAAAAAAAACGAACCAATACCAAGTTTCCATATCACTCAAATCCTTATCGATCTCTTGAACCAATTATTAAGCCTATTGGCCAATTAGTCACATTTCCGATCTCTCGTCAAGCGAAATCAAACCAATATTAGGTCTTTGTGCTGTCCAGTTTTATTTATGACCTCCCTTTTAAAATTTTATGGATAATCAAGTTAAGGCTTTAATCCGGTTTAATGATGCTTCCGATCCAAAGTGTTCAAATCAGGTTTCCAATTTTAATAATCTTAAGTCCTGTGCGGTGTTTGTTCAAAGCCGATCTCATGCTCACAATGTTTTCCGACCTCTTATTCTTAAATTAATAATCACTTTTAAGTTTGATGTTCTAATTGGTTCAGACAGTCAGGCGCTTATACAAATTACATACTTTCCGATCTCATCCAGTCATTGAACAAAAGAAAGAACTTCATTTCAT
Source organism: Hevea brasiliensis (assembly GCF_030052815.1). Taxonomy (NCBI): domain Eukaryota; kingdom Viridiplantae; phylum Streptophyta; class Magnoliopsida; order Malpighiales; family Euphorbiaceae; genus Hevea; species Hevea brasiliensis. The sequence continues at coordinate 45,184,684 of NC_079501.1, forward strand.
TTCAAAATAAAAAAATACAACTCATTCGGCTGGAGGATCACCCCCAGCCTGTTTTACATCTCGTTCACCCTCTCTATTGCCCTCAGCCTCCTCCTCGCTATCCTCTTCTTCTTGGGGAGCTAGGTCCACCATCTAGGAAAAGTCCTCCTCCGGATAACGCTTCTTGAGTTCTGCCAAAAGGTCCCCGTGGGCGTTCACATAAGCACCGGCCTCCCTCGTCACTGCCTCTTCTTCTTTTGCCTTAAGTTCTGCAGTGAGGCGTGCGACATCAGCAGCTTGGAGTGCCCGAGCTTCTTCAATAGCATGGGCCTGTTCAGCCAATTTATCCTCATAGAATTTCATCCGCCCCTCAATTTTAGCTATATACTCCCGGGCGGATGAATGTTGGGCTCGGGCGGAAGCCGCTTCCTAGCCCACCTTCTGGATCTCCTGCTTTAAATGATGAGCCTTTTCCCGGATGATATTTGGTTCACCAAACTCTCCACACTCAGGCTCATAGTCTGGGTCAGGATATCATTGAGACTGTTCGGGGTTAGCCTATCTCGATCCTCCCGAAGGCAGATGTAGGTCCCCAAAACCTTAGCCAAACCCGGATGCTCCCAAATAGTTCGGTTCTTCTCCAGGGAGTGGATTAGTACTTGAGCGCTGCTGGAGAGGGTCCTCGAGGTAGGTTGGGAAGGACCCCCTTCCGCACTTGAAGTAACTGGTGGAGGTAGTGGCAGCTCTTCATGTCAAGGAGGAGATCGGATCACTTTTACTTCAGGGATCAGCGGTCCCGAGGGTCGGGACGAGCCTCCCTACATCTCCTCTAGGTCGTGCCTTGGCATCTGAGAGGCCTCAGCGCGCTTCATCTCTCGCACTTTTTTGGAGACCTCTCTCTTCCGCTTTTGGCTCTCCTTGGAAGCCTCGCCGCTCGCCATGCTTGTACAAAGGAAAAGTCAGTGAGTTCTCTAAGGCCCAAAGATCAGAGATATAGAAAGTACCGAGGCTGAGGTCAGAGAGCTGAAGCCCACGTTCTACGCTGGTAATCAGCTGTATTGTCCAATGATGCAGTTTGGCCATCACCGCATCTAAACAGGAGAATTTCTCAGTGGCCGCCTGATCTTTTAACTCCATCACCATTATGCCCTCTTCCTTATTCAAGGTGATGCGCTTCGGAAGTAATGGGCCCTGATGCAACCAGCTACGCGGGAAACCCTCAAAACTGCTCGAAACCTTGCTCCTCAGAATAAAAAAGTGATTCTTCCAATTCTTCAGGGAGGAGGGCAGGTCAGTAAAAAGCCCACAATGTGGTTTCGCCTAAAAGAACCAATATTCATCGTCCTTTCAACGAGTTAGCCTATGTAGCTTGGCAAACACCTTCGCTGTAGGACTGAGTCCCTTAGCTCAGTAGAGACCTCTGAAGGCTACCACGATTCGCCATAAGTTCGGGTGAACTTGACCTATGCATACTTGGTGGAATTTCATAACTTCCTTGAAGAAGTCATCAAGAGGAAACCGCAGCCCAGCTTTTAATTGCTCTTCGTATACCATGATCATATCATTTTCTTCGAAGAAGTGATCTGCTCGGAGATCGCCATGGCATCTGATAAGTTCGTATGAATCGGGCCGAAGGTTATATTCTTGGCTAAACGTTTGCAGATCGGTTTCTTGAAGGATTAAAAGCAGCTCATCCACGGGAAGGTTTTCTCTCCCTGAGGGATGCGTCCGTCTTGAGGGTCCTGCTTGACCACGAGCTGGAACGGAGGATGTAGGAGGATCAGATCGCCCGCTTGGTCCAACCACCTCAACTTCATCAGACGACCATGAAACATGAACGGAAGGGGGGCTCGTCGCTCTCTGACCCTCGGCACCACTCATTTTCAAAGAAAAGAGAGAAATTTAACTAAAGAAAAGATCAAAACCCTTATCGGAGTGTGATCGGTGTCGGAACAACTTGAAGAAACGAGAGAATTTTGGAATTGCTCGCGAGGTGCTGAAAATGACATAAGGGAGCAACTAGCTGTCCCTTCCCCTATTTATACCCGTCTGAGCATTCAATGCTCACGGTATCCCAAGCGACGCATCGGTCAATGAAATTTGCCAGCTTTTCTTACACTTCGCAGGAACATTCCAAAAACTCATTAAATAAATAAGGGGAGATCGGCTAGTTAAAGATCGGTGAATTAAAGTAGATGTTCAGAATTATAGATCGGTTAAGGGATATTCAGTTAGGAATCGGATCGGATATGCACATTAGAGATCGAAAAATAATTAATGCAACAATAATAAAATGATAATTGTCAAAATAAGATCTCATTTCCAAAGGGTCGGATTACATCATTTGGGCGATCTCAAGAGATCGGATTACATTAAAGGTCAGATTATATCATTTGGGCGATCTCAAGAGATCGAATTACATTAAAGGTCAGATTACATCATTTGGGCGATCTCTAGAGATCAGCGGTACATTCTACTTAGTAAAGACCTATGTCAAAGCCTAGTCTCGTGGCTGAATCAAAAGATGTGTTTGATCGGGAAACTAGCCACCGACATCGGATAGATATACAGCTCAGATGGGGTGACTATGACTCTCATGAAGATAGGAGAGGTCATTGTCAATGTTATCGCTTGGAACCGAGCCGCGGTCGAGACACCCGATGTAGTGAGGAGCCAAATGAACTTTGAAGGGCAGTCACCAATGATAAGAGGGAAATTAGAGGTCTTCTCGCTCGAAATCGGTTCACCGACTAGATCGGTCGCCCGACTCGAGATCAACACGACCGACATTCTTGATCAGGATCGGTAAATTAGCCCAGTTCTCCCATTGTTATCAAAGGCGGTTATTGTGATTTTCTGATGACTGGGATCGTAAATCTTCAGTCGGAAAGTAGAGAAAATATCCAGAAAAAGATCAAAAGCAGTCGTCGTGGTCATAATGTTACCAAAAAATTAGAACAGTAGGAAAGAGGGATGGAAATAGGAAGAAATGGAATGTGGGAGAAATTTCTGATTGAAGGCATATATATAGGAAGGGTTTGAGCATTTATTACTAGCGAAAATCAAAGCGGGTGCCTCGATAATCAAAGTAATAAATGCTTTGACCGGATCAGCCCGGACGGAGGACAAGGAGCTAAAATGGGAGAGATCGGGAGAGGGGCCTGACATGAGAGATCGGAAAAAAGCCATAATGGAAAGATCGAAAGGGATGAGAGATCGAAAAGAAAGAAGAGGATGAGACAACTTTCAATAACTGCCATCATAATCAGAGCCGAGGTAGTTAAAGCATTGCGGACAAGATCAAATCTCCACTGCACGCCTCATCTGCAGAATCGCTCGCACTACTGACAGGTGCCAGGACATGTTATGACAGTCCTGTACATCTCGATCTCCATCGTTGATCTAACTTGTAAGGATGAGTCCGGAGCCCTTGGATCAAAGAGAAGGCGACAAGACCGGCGCCTTTTATTCCCAGCCCTCAGATCTCCCTTGACAAGAAAGTTTTGGAACCGTTGGATTAGAAAGGAGAAAGGATAAATATTCTGAAAAGGATCTCAGCCGTTCATCTTGATTCTCCTTAATTCCCAAGCATCAGATCATGTCCTTTAAAATCCTAACCTTCCATCTCCCTCAAAGAAAATCCTGACCCTTCATTGGGAGCACCCGTTCCCTATAAATACCTGCATGAAAACTGTTGAAAAGGGGACATAGAAAAAAAGAGTGGTGATTATAGTGGAAAAGCTCTGAAAATTGATTCAGTTTTGCTACTCTGTTATTTTTTTTTAAGCTAGAAAAAAACTTCAGAAACCAGTTTTCTAAAGTATTTTTTTCTTTGAAAGAGTGTTGGACACTGGAACTCTTTATTTTCAGTTTGTTCATTGCTCTGTGATACCCTTTCTTAGTTCCAGTTCTGTTTTCATCACTTTTATATCCACTTTTATTTTTCCAGCTCAATCTCATTCATTGTCATTCCAGTTCGATTACATTCTAACTCGGTATTCTTCATTTTAAGGTAAGCATTAGTCCCCAGACTATTAGCACGCAACTCTGCAACATTCGTGACTCCATAGTTAGTTCAATAGGTTCAACTTCCTACAGGTGAGTGTCTGAACCGTTGCCCTATTCAGTGTTTGTCTCTATTTTCTTTTTTTTTTTTATAATCGTAATTTTCGTTAAAGTTTATCTTATGTTAGAAGGTCCCACGTAGGTGGTTATTCTCTTGAGTCTATCTTTTGATACATCAGTTCATGTTATTTATTTGTTCTTGGTCTTTTATTTTCTCTTAATGTAGGTGTTCTGGTTACGGGTAGCGTATAGGTAGTTTGATAAAATGTTGGTAACTGTATCATAACACAAGAGTTTCTTTAAATAAAAGTTCGGATAATAAATCAGAGAAAATTATAAAGACGAGCCACCAGACTAGCTCAAGAAGGTGACTGGGTAAGGTGGGGAGTCGGAGTAAAATTGAATTTCAGACTAGCAAATGAAATAGAGCAAATATGGCTTGCCGAAAGGTACTGGTAAGGTGACCACATAGGAGATCGGTAAAAATTAAGTCTGGTTTCCCCTATCTAGTCACAAGGTACCGATGAGTTAAAAGAAGCTTAATCCGGGTTCCCAGTGTCTTCGAATGCCAGAACCCTTAGCTTAAGGTCCTTGCGCGATACGAACATAATTAAAGTTCAAGAGGTCGGAAGAGAGTTCTTATCCGATTCTCAACCAAAATTTTAATAAATATTAAAGAGACCGGAGGAGAGCTCTTATCCGATTCTCAATTAAAAGTTTTAATAAATATTAAAGAGATCGGAGGAGAGTTCTTATCTGATTCTCTATTAAAATTTTTAATAAATATTTAAAAAAGATCGGAGGAGAGTTCTTATTCGATCTTTAATTGAAATTTTTAATAATCATTTAAAGAGATCGGAGGAGAGTTCTTATCCGATTCTCAATTAAAAGTTTCAATAAATATTTAAAAAGATCGCAGGAGAGTTCTTATCCGATCTTCAATTAAAACTTTTAATAATCATTTAAAGAGATCGGAGGAGAGTTCTTATCCAATTCTCAACCAAAATTTTAATAAATATGTGAAGATCGGAGGAGAGTTCTTATTCGAGATCCATCATTCAAACTTTAAATAGAGTATCCCCAGAGATCGGAAAAGCTTTTACCCGGATTTTCTCAAATTCAAACTAAGACAGCACAGTACGCAAAGTAACCCCCTAAATAAAACTGATACGCAACACCATCTCACTAAGGGTTGTCTCATTTATTTATGTATCTGGGTAACCCGAATTAGTGAAAAATCAAATATTCCCTTTTATCAAAGGAATTAACATCTTCATCCTAACCCCCCCCCCCCTAACTATCGATTTTAATAAAAAGCGTAAGGTTAAATCTGCTCACCCTCATTGAGGGACGAGGTGGGGTGCCTAACACCTTCCCCACCCGTTTACGGACCTCGAACCTAGAATCTCTGTTTTTGAAGTGGTTTCATTTTAATTTATTTTCACAAATGGTTTTCTTTAATTTCCCTCAAAATTAAAGTGGCAACTCCTCACTCTTTTCCACTTCGGTGAGTATTCGTCCAGGCGACCATAAAATACCTTGCAACAGCTTGGCGACTCCACTGGGGAGTTAAAATCTTTCCACCTTAACCCCGGTTAAGAGGTCCAAAGGCAGATTTAATTTTATGATCAAACCGTAAGTTAGGTGGGCTTAATTTACAAAATTCCATATGTTAATTATTGTTATTTTTGCTAATAGTTTTGCTTGTCTTGATTCTCTTATCTCCTACAGCACTCTTCGTCTAAAAAAAGAAAAAAACTCTCCCGTATTGGGAAGAGGTAAAGGTGTCCCTTCACACACTGAACACTCACATAAAGTCCTCACACACTTCAGCCCTATACCCAGGCTTTCTCATCCTCTAAGAAAATAGGAGGGAGTCATGTAGCGGTACCCGTGGGTTTTACCCCATTATTATCCGTGAAGGCTTCTGCTCAGATTGAAACTCGTTCTATTTACTGTGATACCCGTGGAACTCTCCCGTTAGTATCATGGTGGTAGAATGGGGCTCTACTGTTTACAGTGGTGGCAATTTGGGAACCTATGGCTTTTAGAAATTTAGACCTTGTGTTAAACTATCACAATAGCTGGAAGCCATAGCAAACTACCTCATAAGATAGAACTATCCAATTAGGTAGCACCTATCCGGTATCAGGACTCTCCTTATAGGATAAAAGGGACATGCCTGCTCTCACCCTATTTTATTTGTGTTTTCTTATGTTCTTATTTTTAAGGGTAATCTTGGATCATACTGTTAGGAGGACCTACACACTTTCCTACTTTGATAAATGTGTAGGTGTTACCCTGCCAACAGTATAATTCAAAATTACCTAAATTCGTCCTGCTAACAAATTTTCCCTGCAGGCATCACCGAATTAAGGTCTGTAAAAGAATAAGCATCATTTTTAACATGGCATCCTCGAGTCAGTCGGTAGAAGAAATTCCTAGATCGGAACAGCATGCTAAACCGTGGTCTGAATCGCCTCAGGGTTCAGTACCTCTATGAAGTGATGTCATCAGGGCAGATGCCAACTTGTTACCCCCGTTGGATCTAAGCAAAGTCGAAGTCAAAAGCACCTTCGTCGAAGGTTTATCCAGTAGTTGGAGGTCGCTTCCCAATCAGGTCAAGGCACAATTTGAGGAAAAATATGGAAGGATTGTGCCCTTGATGTGAGTCAAAGTCCAAGTCCTGGTATTGAAGGCCATGCTGTTAGTTTTGAATCCCAAGTATGGGGTGTTTTCCTTCAATGATATCGATACTACCCCCACTATGGAAGAATATCAGGCATTGCTAGAAATTCCTTATGCGGTGCAGAATCGGATCTACCTACACCTTGAACATAGGCAGACCTAGAAACAGTTCGCACACATGTTGGGGATTCCCCCAGAAGAAGCAAAGGCAAGGGAAACTGTCAAAGGAAACACGCATTGATGGTATTGGACTTACCTCAGGAAGGGGTTAGATCAATACATCCATAATGAACAATGGGAGCAACCTTCATTGGCACTTGCTTTGGGGATCTATGGCTTGATATTGTTCCCTGTGCCTCCGGGAATTATAACCTATAACGTTGTGGAGATATTCTGGGCAGTAAAAAAGCAGAAGGTCAATCCAATACCGGCAATTCTTGCAGAGACTTTATTAACCCTTACTTACTGTCGAAAATAAGGCAAGGGGTCCATCAAGTATTGTTCTCAATTGTTGCACCTCTGGATCATCAGTCACATGTGCCCTGTACAGACAAAGGGGTTAACTTAGGATCTTGACCAATCTCTTATCGAAAAGATGACCAGATTAGTAATCAGCCCAAAGGATGAGCTGCAGTGGCGAGAACAGATTCTGAGTTTCGACAGCCATAACTACTGTTGGAAGAAATTGTGGACGTCAGGTCAACCCATTTTGTTCAGCACAGGGAGTAATTGTTCAGTGTCTCTAATTAGAGTCACCGGACACACAAATTACATCCCAACATTAGTAATAGGATAGTTCGGTTCAACCCAGTCCGCAATCAGTATTGAAGAATACCACTGAGGTCATTTCTATCATGAGCTCGATAATGAAGAAGAATTAAAAGTAGCTCATAAATCCTGGGAAAACATCACTATGATGGAAAGGTTGCCTAAAGGTCCGAGTGTCACGCGCGATTATCTTAAATGGAGGGCTAGCAGGGATCAAGGACACTTGACTGCAGATCCAACCAAATTCGAAGGCAGTGACCCTCGTCAAAACATCCTTTCAGAAAAAGCTAGCGCTCGTTTGGCCGAATCTCTAAAAAAGGCGAATACCAAAAACTCGCAATTACAAGAACAAATAAAACAGTTAGAGGACCAACAGCAGATCCTCAAAAGAAAAGTAAGAAGGCTCAAGGAAGACACAAGGACTGAAAAGATAGGGTTTGAAGAGTAAGAAACACGATGGGAAAGGGAAAAGAACTCTCTCCAAGCTACAATAAAAGAGCCAAAAGTACAGAATGGCAAGCTTCAAGAGAAAATGAAATACCAGGAGATACTCATGGAGGAGTATAAACAAGAAAGCAAAAAGAAGAAGCTTGAACTGAAGGAGCAAGCACAGCTTATCAATGATATCCTGAGAGAATGTGCTAAAGAAAGGAAGGAAAGAGAAAGACAAGCCACTCTCTATAAAGAGCTAAAAGAAAATGTTGACCAGCTGGAGAGAATGGTAGCACAGGGGAAACAAGAACTATTACCTGAATCCGAGTATGCCCTGAGGATATTCAACCCCGCCAGATAAGAAGAAAGGCTTTATGAATATCTCAGGAAATGTCATTACATTATAAATAACCTCCCTGAGCCTAGACCAATGTAAAGAATGCCATGTACGAATTATTCAATTAATGGAACAACTTTTGGGCTATTGTTTAGCAAAATTGTGAATGAATAGTATGACTCCCGTAGGAACCCCCTCACTAGGGTTATGCGAAAAATTGGATGCACCATATGGACAGGTATCATGGATGCACATTCAATTCAGTTATTCACCATCGGACTATCGAACGATGCCATGATAAAATTGATGCAATTATTCTTCTGTAGATTTCATTCTTGGCTCTCAGATGCCACCGTATCCTTTGTCCAAACCAGGACCTTTTTAATTTTTAACAAAATTTAAAATTCACTAAAAGGTTTTTTTTTTCTTCCTGCAGCAAATCAACATTGCTTCAAACAAAGCAAGCCTGACCAGACACGCAGTTCAACCCAGACGAGTGTACTTAACGAGGTCACGAACAAGAAGGCTAATAGAAGACCAGGAACAAGTCCAGAACCTACAAGGACAAGTGTCTGAATTGAAAGACTAGGTCTCAGAGCTCATGAGACTAATGAGAGAGATGTCCCATAATAAGCCTGCTTCAGAGCCTAACTTACTACTACCTCCCCCACCTCCTACAACGGTTGATTCTCATCATGCTTCAACCTCTTTCACCTTTCAGCCATCTATCCCGGATCTGACAATCACCGTCAATCCGGCTCCCCTGAATAATGATCCACCTTTCTCCCATTACCCAACTGTCCCAAATGCAGAGCCATACCCTTCAATCCTGATCCCTCTGGTTCATTCCGCCCCTCATTTCCCAACTGGGGGAGTATTTCATGCAGTAGGAGGGGAAAATAAGACGAGAGAAAATGAAAAGTTGTCCGCTCTAGAAGAGAGATTAAGAGCGATAGAGGGACTGAACATGTATGGTTTAGTTGATGTGGCAAAACTGAGATTGGTGCCTGATGTGGTGGTGCCGCATAAGTTCAAGGTCCCAGACTTCGACAAATACACCGGGAATTCAGACCCTCCCATTCACTTGGCCACTTATATCGCTAAAATGTCTGCCCTGACGGAAGACGATAGACTCTTGGTTCACTTCTTTCACGAGAGTCTCTCCGAGGCAGCCTTGAGGTGGTGTATTCAGTTAGGCAGGAGCAAATTATGCTCCTGGAAAGATTTGGCTCACGCTTTCCTGAAACAATACAAGTTCAATTGTGACATTGCCCCCACAAGGACAGACCTCCAAAACCTGGTGCAGAGAGACAGGGAAAGTTTCAAAGAATATGCCCAGAGATGGAGAGAGAAAGCCGCAGAAGTATATCCTCCGGTGACTTACAATGAACTATGCTCTCTGTTCATTGAGACGTTGAAGGCACCTTATTTCAATATGTTGATTGGGAACACCTCCAATAGTTTCTTGGACATCATCCAAGCTGGTGAGAGGATAGAAGCTAACATAAGGATGGGAAGACTGCAGGAGTTGACTGAGAATCCTGTAAAGAAAATTGCCAGTTTTGGCAAGAAGAAAGAAGGTGATGTGCATTCCATCACCCGACAGAACACCCAATCTTCATTACCTCCAAATAACTATCGGCCATATCCTCCCCCTCATGGCCAAACCATTGCAAACATTCCACCCCCTTTCCCAAATTATCCTCACCACGCCCACAGTATCCACCCCCGATAACTTACCAGCCCAGACCACCTCCTTAACCTATTCAACCCAGACCACCTCAAAATAACTCGAGACCACAAAGAAATCCTGATCCACCTCTTCCCCTGCCACTTAGCGAAATATATCGATACCTCATCGGTATAGATTAAATAGTGCCAATTCCCCTTGACCCAATTCAGCCGCCATACCCCAAGTGGTATGATGCCAGTGCCCGGTGTGAGTATCGTGGAGGGGTACAGGGGCACTCTACTGATAATTGTGGGGCATTCAGAGGGAGAGTACACGCCCTAATCAGAAATGGATGGTTAAAAATCGAAGGGAATGGCTCCCTTCCCAATGTCACCTCAAACCCTTTGCCCAATCACGGTACGGGCAGTGGCGTGAATATGATAGATTTAGAAGGAGAAGGGTCAACTTTGGAGATAGATCAACTGATTCCTCACTTTGAGGAAATCTTTACAATGGCAGTAAGGGAAGGTTATCTCTACCCTCAAACACCAGAGCCTGAAAATTATGCAGGATGCCCCTATCATGGAGGAGCAGCTGACCACGAGCTGCAAAATTGTGAGGAGTTCAAACAAGAGGTCCAGAACCTACTGTCCCTCAAGGTCTTAAGATGCCAAGCAAGGTCAAAAATGGAGGGCGGAGTAAATGCAGCCCGATTCGGCCAAAATGCCTCTAATCACAGAATGACCTTCTCTACCCCAACATCATCACCATCAATAATAATCATCCAAACCCCGTCCCAGCTCCCAGTTACAAACACTCGTGCTGTACCCTGGAACTATGATTTCCAAGTCTTCACCCAAGGAGCATCGAGCAGTACACCAGCTCCTAGCCTTGCCTCACCTTCAATACCTCCTAAACCATGCTTCGCTCCTCACGAGCACTTCAAGATGACTTACGCTGGACCTTCTGGTAATGCTACTCCCCAATCAAACCCCCAGCCCGTCGCTACTATAAAATCCTCCCCACTTGAGCAAGAGGTTGAATTTATAACCCGAAGTGGGAGATGTTACGGGGGTGAAGAGAAAGAAAAGAAAAGAGGGAAAGTAAAAATGGGAGAGCCCCAAGAGAATACAGAATAGGAGGTTGAGAAAGTGGAGAGAGGAGAACCTGCCGGATCAAACGAAGAAGAGAAGCTGTTGCTTCAAATAATGAAGCAAAAGTGAGTACGACATTGTTGAACAGTTAAGAAAGACACCTGCTCGAATTTCACCATTGTCGCTGATTCTGACCTTAAAGGTGCACGGTCAAGCTTTGTAGAAAATTCTGGATCAGGCCTTCGTAAACCCTGACATCACACCAGGGCAATTTGAGAAAATAATGGGACAAATTCAGGCATCCAGCTTTGTCACTTTTTCAGGAGAAGAGACAGACCCGGCAGGCCTAAAGCACACTAAGGCTCTGCATGTGACAGTAAAGTGTAAAGGTTGCATAGTTGCCAAGGTCCTCATTGACAATGGATGCGCACTCAACGTCTTGCTTAATGCCACTTTGGCTAGGCTACCGGTCGACCGGTCAAACATATATGAAAGTGCTATGGTGGTAAGAGCTTTTGATGGCACAAGGAGGGAGGTACTAGGAGACATTTACTTGCCACTCCAAATCGGTGCATGCACCTTCAGCGTCATGTTCCAAGTGATGAACATTAAAGCTGCATACACTATGTTGCTGGGGAGGCCTTGGATCCATTCAGCAAATGTTGTTCCTTCAACTTTACACTAGAAGATCAAATACATTATGGACGGCAAAATCATCACTGTGAAAGGGGAGGAAGCCATGCTGGTCAACAAGCTGCAATCACTTCCTTATGTGGAAGCAGCTGAGGAATCATTGGAAAGCTCTTTTCAAGCTCTAGAGTTGCAAGAAACTATCCTGAGGGATGAAGGGGCCACAGCTATGGTAGCAAAGGTGATGCTGACGAATGGCTATGAGATGGGCAAGGGGTTAGGCGCTACATTACAGGGGATTGTCGAACCTATACCAGTTATCTAAAAGGTTGGTCGTTGCGGTTTGGGTTATGAGGAAGACGCCCACATGGATGGACGATTCTGGATGAGAAGTATGCTTCGGGATTAGAGATTTAATCAGAAGATCGGGAAAATGAAGGTAGTCCCGAAAATCGCAGAGGTCTTCACCAAGCCAGTTATTGAAAATCTGGCGGAAACTGAAGAATCACCCGATGAACCATTCATTAATGTCATCCATCTCGATTCCTTGTATGAAGCTCTAGTCTCGCCAATAGCTGAAGGGCAAGAACTGGACAACTGGATGGCAGAGGACATTCCTGTACTCAATTTCAAGTAAAGTACTTTTAATTATCAACACTTGATCATTTTGTCCATGGTGACAAGTGTAATACTACTTACATTAACATCAAAATACATTACATAAGTCTCAATTACACAAGAGAAAATAAAAGTTAGTTATAAAATACCAAAATGAAACTTAGTGTCCTACCAATGCACTGAAGATGGTGAGGTGACGCGGACACTATGCAGAGCTGCAGGAGGTCTCACCCAGTCTGTGGTCTACTAGGCTCTTGGTCAGTATCTCTGGAACCTACGCATGGGAAAAGCAACACGCTAAGCAATAATGCTTAGTGGTGCCAATAATAAAATAAAAAGAAATAACAAGAAGTAAATATACAGTGCATGTTTTGATGTCTTATGCAGACAAATTTTTTTTTTTTTATCATTATTGGTAATCTTATTTATTATGTACTAGTTCTATTCATTATTTTATTAAATTTGTTCACTTTCATTTTTGGGTGCCCAAGTAACCTATACTGGATGACTGGACTGGATAAACGGGTAAACTGGCACTGGGTATCTAGTACCTCAGGCCGTCACACCATCGGTCACATATGTATCTCCCAGTGTGCAACAGAACAGCTAATAAGCCGTAATAACAATAGGCACAAGGCCAAATATCAACACAATGTCAGAATGGCTAAAAGCCATGAAATCACAAAATGGCATAATGCCATGTGCAGTACTGCTAACTGAACCCTATTGGCATGCCAAGCTATCTAAACCAATCTTGTTAGGTATACTAGGGCATTTTACACTTTTGAGTTTTACAATTTTTGAATTTCAAGTTTTGGTGTTACTATTCACTTCATTAGTCAACCAAAATGTTGAATTTTGCATAGACAATAGGTACATTGGTTTTAATACTCCCAACATACCACATTTTGCATTCAAAATTTGTTGGTATTGGTTGCCAATACCATTTCTAAGCTTAAAGTTAAGTGAGCAGAATTTTCAGTTTTCATACCTTATTTTTACTGTTCCATTAGTCATTTTTGCAGTGGGAATTTGGCAAAATGATCAACATGAAAGTTGTTCCTTATTTTGTCTAGTTGAATTTCCTTTATTGAATCACTCCATTTGGAGTTTTGTAGCTCAAGTTATGGTCCAAAAACTACAACTGGCCGGATTGGAATTTTTCTAGACTAACCATATCTACAATGTAGTGAATAGTGACTGCAACTCACTTGTTGGATAGGTTTTGGTCATAATTTGGGTTGGATTTCTTCATGATAGTTGTTGGTCTATATCTCAACTTATTTCTGGTAAAATTTCAGGTCAATTGGACCATTCTACACTGAGTTATGGCTAAATGAACAATTACTGTTCATTTGGTCATTCTTCAGAAACAGACTGCAGGTCACCCAGATTGGGGAAAGCTTTTGGTCCACTTAATTTGGTTTTATGGGCATGGTTTCTTCACCAAAGTTGTGCCATTATGTGTCTAGTTTCATGTCCAATTGGCCTTACACCAATTTAACCTCTACAATTCAAGTTATGGCTGCCCAAACCTGCTGGACCACGTCCAATTCTGCAAGTCACCTAGGGCAGCCACACTAAACCTAAATCCCATCACTAAACACACTTCATTTCTTGTTTACCAATAACCAAATGGTCACTACTTGACCATTAAAATGTTCCTACACCATTATAAGATTAAAACCTCAATTTGGTCAAAACCCTAAATTCTCAATTCCTCTATTCTTCCATTAACTTACAATATAAGGTGCTAAGTGTTAATTTCATATCAAAGGACATCTTATATACCCTTTTAATCTAAAAAAAATCATCAAAGCTCTCATAAGGCCATGGCTACCAAAAGTGGTAAAAGTTCATCATGCAACTTTTGTTTAATTTCACTTAATTTTCACACTTAATTCCTACTCCACATATGATATACATAAAATTTTTAGAAGGAATTTGCACTAACCTCTTTTGGGAGATAACTTGAGCTTATGAATCTTCTTAATTTCTTCTTCTAATTGCTGCCTAGAGATGGTTTAAGGTGTGATGAAGAGGTTTAGTGAAGAAAGTTTAGGGTTTTATGGTGAAAAGGTAAGGTTTGGCATGAGAGAAAAAGAGAAGCTCTTCAATGGTGGAGGGAGAAGATGGCTGCCCAAATTTGGGAAGAACAATCTGGTTTCTTTTTAATTTTTTTTATACTTTTTTATTAAGTTTTTATCCTCTTAAAATGTTTGTCAAGCTCCCATTGGTTGGCACTTTAATTTATTGTAAATTTTAATTTTAACTTTATGACATCATGGCTTATGTCATAAGTCTAATTTTTATTTTAAATTTCTTTTCTTTTCTACTCATTTCTAATTTAATTTTTAGCAATATTTATTCATATTTTATGTCATAATAATTATTTACTTAACTGGACAAGTTGGTCAAAAATCATCTCTGAAAACGAAATGACCAAAATGCCCTCCGTTTGGCTTAACAGACTAAAATTGTCTGTACCGATTGAAAAATTTTCCTAAGCATTTTCTTGGCATTCTAATGCCATAGGAACCTCAATGACCCTTCTCTGGAGTCCTAAAAATTATTTTGTGAATTTTTCCCCGGGTCTAGGGCTCCTAGTTGCGAGAACTGCAACTTCCCACTGGGTTACCCATCGCTAGGGCACCGGCTCATTCAACTTAGTTGTATTTTATTTCTAAAATTTTTCCTAAATATTTCTTATTAATATTTGAGTTGATTATGGTTCCTCACTTTAGTTTAAATATTTTTCTGGATGTTTTAGCTGTCCGGACCGACACTGGTCACCGGAACAGTATAATGTACAGAGTTGCTACAGGGAGGGTGTTACATAGAAGCAGCATGAGAACATGCAGAGTGCGAGTGAGATCCTCCTTCACCTACAAGAGTTATATGGTGAGCACAGCAGGAATGCTATGTATGAGATATCTAGGTAGCTATTCCGCATGAGGATGTCTAAGGGACAGAATGTTGGGGATCATATCCACAAGATGATTCGACTAATTGAGCAACTGGAACATCTTAACTTTAACATGGATTTCCAACTACAGACGGATTTGATCCTTCAGTCCCTTACTGAGTCTTTTGGGAATTTTGTGACAAATTTCCATATGACTAAATAGAAATGCACCTTGGCTAGTTTACTCAACATGCTGGATATTGCCCAAAAGAATATGCCAGGCAATAAAGGAAAAGAGGTAGCTTTGATTGGATCTTCTTCTGCTGGAAAGCCCAACAAGAAGAAGGGTAATAAGAAAAAGAAACCTTAGATTCCTGGTCCTTCCAAGAAAATAGTTAAACAGAAAGGGAAGACTAAAACTGATGGAGGCAAAGGAAAGTGTTTCCACTACCAGAAGGATGGGCACTGGAAGAGGAACTGCCTAGAGTATCTTGCTTATCTGAAGGATAAGAAGGATAGACCTTTGGAAGGTATGTCCCTATCTTGTTATTTAGATTCTGATGATACTCATAGTTCATCTACAGCTTGGGTTTTAGATACTGGTGCCAGTTTTCACATTTCTTATGATATGCAGGAACTAGCAAATAGTAGCAGCTTGCGTTCTCGAGATGTTAGAGTCCGGATTGGCAATGGCTCAACTGTTAAAGCTTTAGCCATAGGTTCTAAATCTTTTTACATGTTTTGTGTTTGGATAACAATTTATATGTACCTGATGCTTTTAAGAACAACATTTCTATATCTAGTTTGACTATAAATGGCTATGAATTTCAGTTCACAGATGATGTTTGCAATATTTATTTTAGAAAAAAATACGTTGGTTCTGGTTATGTGAATGATGGTCTTTATTATTTGGATAATAATGACAAACACAAAATGAATGCAAGTGATCTGAATGAATGCAATGCCATGGTGAAAATCAACTCAAGTTCAAAATATATTTGGCACTTAAGGTTATGTCATGTTGCAGAAGATAGGATTGCAAAACTGGAGAAAATGGGGATTCTTTCCTCATTGGGCTCTGAGCATAATCCAACTTGTGAATCTTGCCTTCAGGGCAAAATGACTAAATCACCCTTTGTTGGACAAGGGCTAAGGGCTAAAAATATTTTGGAGCTAATACATAGTGATGTATGTGGTCCATTTAAGGAAATCGCTAGAGGCGGTTTTCATTACTTTATTACCTTTACTAATGATAAATCAAGGTTTGGGTATTTGTATTTGATGAAATACAAACATGAATCCTCTGAAAAGTTCAAATAATTTAAATTTGAAGTAGAAATCAAACAGGAAAGAGTATTAAAGCTCTTCGATCAGATCGTGGAGGTGAATATTTGAGTACTGAATTTGATGAATACTTGAGAGAGCATGACATTATTTCCCAGCTAACTCCTCCAGGAACACCACAGCTGAATAGTGTATCTGAAAGGAGAAATCGTACCCTATTAGATATGGTACGTAGTATGATGAGCTATACTGATATGTTAATCTCCTTTTGGGGATTTGCATTAGAATCAGCTTTGTATATTCTGAATAGGATTCCAGCAAAATCGTTTCTTCCACACCTTTTGAGATATGGCATGGAAGAAAACCAAGTCCTAAGCATGTTAACATTTGGGGTTGTCCAGCTTATATTAAAAAGCTAAACACTAATAAATTGGAAATCAGATTAGAAAAGGGTCGATCGTTGGATATCCAAAAGATAGTTTTGGATATTATTTTTATTTGCCTACTTCACAAAAGGTCGTGGTAAGTAAAGATGTCCCATTTCTTGAACAATAGTTTGTTCAAGAAGGAGGCAAAGGACGGCAAATAGAGTTAGAATTGGAGAATTCTGACCAACCAACAGATCAGATGGATATAGATCCATCTAGTTAACCTACACCTATTGATGAAATATCTACAGTTATTCCTCGTAGAACAACCAGGGTATCTCACCCACCAGTGAGATATGGTTTCCTTCATGAAGAAGAACAAGAGTTGTCTACTCATGAAGAAGTAGATCATGGAGATGATCCACTTAGCTATAAAGAAGCTATATCAGATATAGACTCTTCAAAATGGATTGATGCTATGAAATCTGAGATTGATTCCATGTATAAGAATTAAGTTTGGGATCTTGTTGACCCACATAAAGGTATTTTACTTATAGGGAGCAAATGGGTTTTTAAGAAGAAAATTAGTTTTGATGGAAAGGTAGAGACTTATAAGGCAAGGCTAGTAGCGAAACGGTTTCGCCAAAGGCAAGGAATCGACTATGAGGAGACTTTCTCGCCTATTGCCATACTTAAAACAATTAGGATTCTATTAGCAATAGCTGAATACTATGATTATGAGATTTGGCAAATGGATGTCAAAACAGCTTTTCTCAATAGATGCATTGAAGAAAACATTTTCATGGAACAACCTAGGGGTTTTGAATTCCAAGATAGTTCCAAGGTATGCAAGCTAAAGCGATCCATTTATGGGTTGAAACAAGCTTCAAGGGGTTAGAACATCCATTTTGATAAAGGCATTAAATCATTTGGTTTTATCAAAAATGAGGATGAGCCATGTATATATAAGAAGGTTAGTGATAGTGCTATCACTTTCCTTGTCTTATATGTGGATGATATACGATTGATGGGTAACGACACTAGTATGTTGACAACTGTAAAGGTATGGTTGTCAAATACGTTCTCCATGAAAGACTTAGGGGAGGCAACCTATATTCTTGGGATTCGCATCTATAGAGATAGAGCCAAAAGAATAATTGGTTTATCCCAAAGTCTATACTTGGAAAAGGTGTTAAATAGGTTTAACATGTTTGATTCTAAGAGAGGATTGTTACCAGTGAGACATGGTATCCACCTTTCTAAAGAGATGTCTCCAAAGACACTTGAAGAAAGAGATAAAATGGCCAGGATTCCATATACTTCGGCTATTGGAAGTTTAATGTGTGCAATGTTGTGTACTAGGCCGGATATCGCATATGCTATTAGTTTAACTAGCAGGTATCAATCCAATCTAGGTTTGGAACACTGGATAACTATCAAAAATATCCTTAAGTACTTGAGAAGAACTAAGGATTTATTCATGATTTATGGAGGTGGAGACTTGCAATTGGATGGTTATACTGATTCTGATTTCCAATCAGATGTCATTGATAGAAAGTCTACCTCTGGGTATGTGTTCATTTGTAATGGAGGTGCAGTCAATTGGAAGATTTCCAAACAGAGCATGACTGCATATTCCACTACCAAGGCTGAGTCTATTGCTGCATTAGATGCTGCAAAGGAAGCTGTTTGGATAAAGAAGTTCGTGACAGAATTTGCAGTAGTTCCACTACACAGTGACAATAATGGAGCAGTCATACAGGCTAAGGAACCCCAGTCTCACCAAAAATCCAAACACATAGAAAGGCGCTACCACATTATCAGATAAATAGTTGGACGAGGTGATGTAGCCATGTAAAAAATAGCATCAGCTGAAAATCCAGCTGATCCATTCACTAAGCTTATGTTAAAGACTCAGCTAGACCGACATCTTGAGAAGATGGGTCTAAGATATTGTAATGAGTGGCTCTAGTGCTAGTGGGAGATTTGTAACACCCTCCTGACAACCACTCCGTACATCCTACTGTTCCGGTGACCGGTGTCGGCCCAGACAGCTAGAATGTCCGAAAAAATATTTAAACTAAAGTCAGGAACCATAATTAACTCAAATATTAATAAGAAAAATTTAGTAAAAATTTTAGGAATAAAATACAACCGAGTTAAGCAGTAGGTGCCCAAGCGATGGGTAACCAGAGGGAAGTTGCGGTTCTCGCAACGAGGAGCCCTAGACTTGGGAGAAAAATTATAAAATAATTTTTGGGACTCCAGAGAAGGGTTATTGAGGTTCTCATGGCATTAGAATGCCAAGAAAATACCTAGAAAAATTTTTCAATCGGTACAGATAATTTTGACCCGTTAAGCCAAACGGAGGGCATTTTGGTCATTTCGCCTTCAGAGGTGATTTTTGGTCGACTTGTCCAGTTGAGTAAATAATTAATATGACATAAAATATGAAGAAACATTACTAGAAATCAAATTGAAAATGAGTAGTGGAGGAAAGGAAAGAAAATGAGGAAAAAAGATTAATTATGGCATCATGGTGATGTCATTAAGGAAATTTGGACCAATCACAATTTAGCCATCCTTTGACTAAGTAAATAAAAGACTAAATGAAGACTAAATCCACCAAAATTTGCAGCAGCCACCCCTTTCCTCAAGCAGCTGAAATCCCTTCCCTCCTTCCTCCATTGATGTGCCATCAAAAGCTCCATTTCTCCTTTGTTTCCACCACTAAACCCTAACCCCTTTCATTAAACCTTGACCATATCACTTGGAGAAGCTCTTGGCAGCCAAGAAGGAGAAAGAAATTGAAGTTTAGGGGCTTGGAAAATTCTGCCACTTGAGGTTAGTGCATATATACACTTAAAACTTTTAATTTCTATGTTAAGGACTTGAAACCAACAAGTATTTGTGAATGAAATGAACCAAACTCATGTGTATGTCCAATATAGAATTCGGCAGCCCTATTGAAGGTATAGGAATAAGTGTTTTGTTGGTCTTAAAGTGGACTAAAAATGATGTTGAGGATATATATATATATATAAATATATATAGGTGATGGATTGGTATGCTAACTAAGGCACCTTGTAGAAATTATATTGTGAAGCTAGGGTTTTGGGAAGTAAAAATTAGCTTGGCTTATGAAATTGTTAAAGTACATCCTAATGGTCAATTAGTGACCATTTGAAGGAATTTGACCTTAATTGGGACTGGAATGAAGCATGGCAAAGGGAAGGTGTGTGCTGCGTAGAGGGTGCAGAATGGTGACTGAAAATTCAGTCCAATTACACAGCCATAACTTTGGCTGTGTTAGTCCAATTGGTGTTTGGCCAATTGGACATGAAACTAGGTTTATAATGGCACATTTTTGCTGAAGAAACCATGCCCAAAGGACCAAAGCAAGAGGACCAAAACTTGGCCCCAATCCGGAACCCTGCAACTGATTCTGCAGAATTGGCCAAATGAACAGTAACTGTTCATTTGGCCATAACTCACTGCAGATTTGGTCAATTAACCTGGAATTTTTACAGCAACAAGTTAAGACATAGACAAACAACTTTCATGAAGGAACCTACCCCAAATTATGGCCAGAACCCATCCAACCAAGTGACTCTAGTATTATAAATGCACTGTAGATATGGTAATTTTCTGCAGAATGCACATTCGGCCAGCTTGTGTCTTTGGACCATATCTAGAGCTACAAAACTCCAAATGGAGTGATTCAAAAAAGGAAATTCAACTAGACAAAATAAGGAACAACTTTCATGTTTTACATTTCTTCAAATTCCCACAGTAACAGTGTCCAATGGAACAGTGAAGTTGACTCACCAAAACTGAAAATTCTGCTTGTGTTGAGTTACACTTTGAAATGGTATTAACACTTAATGCCAACAAGTTTTAAACACTAAATGTGGTATATTGGGAGTGCCAAAGTCAATGTACATATTTGCTATCAAAAAGTCAACATTTTAGTTGACCATAGAGGTGAATAGTAACACCAAAACTTGAAATTCAAAGATTGAAGAATTTAAAAGTTTCAAATGCCCTAGTATACCTAACAAGATTGGTTTGGATAGTTTGGCATGCCAATAGGGTTCAGTTACCAGTACTGCACATGGCAATATGCCATTCCGTGATTTTATGGCTTTTAGCCATTCTGACTTTGCATTGAGACTTGGCCTTGTGCTCGAGATTATTCTGACTTGGTAGCCGTACATTGCACACCGGGAAATGCATATGCGATCGATGGTGTGACGGCGAGTACTAGATACCCAGTGCGGTTACCCGTTATCGATCCGATCGTCTAGTGTAGGTTACTTGGGCAACCAAATGAATGAAAATGAGCAATGTAGAAGAAATAAATGAATGGATATACAAATACATGACCAACAAAACATGTACATGCAAAACATATTTATATCTGTTATTTCTTGTTATTTTATTATTGCACCACTAAGCATTATTGCTTAGCGCGTTGCTTTTGCCACGCGTAGGTACTGGAGATCCCGATCGTGAGCCCGTGAGACCCAGATCGGGTGAGTTCATCCTGTAGATCTCACGATGTCCGTGTCACCTCACTACCTGCAGTGCATTGGTAGGGCACTAGGTGTCATTTTGTCATTTTGATATTTTGTAGCAGATTTTTACTTTCTCATATGTATTTGAACTCATGTAATATATTTTGATGTTCATGTAAACAATGAAAGTTATGACTATGAATGCAAAAATTTGAGCATGTATTTATCGTTTGTATATGAGAAATGGATGTTTGAGAAATGAAAAGATTATTGAGAATTGAAATTGAGAAATATTGTTGAGATTTTGGATATTGGAGTTTGAGATGATGAAATACAAATATTGGAAGTGTTTTTAACAGTTCAAGAAGCTATTTCTCCATTTTTAGCCGGTACTCCGCCGGATTTTCTTTAAAATCTTCGGAACCTCAAATGAATAATGCTTTTGATAAATGGTTAAAATAAATCATATTTCATAAATTAACTTCAAAAGCATGATATAAATGAATTGAGGAATATTAGAGTGTGCCAGTACATCGTGTGGCATTACTTACTCGGGTATACTGTACACGGGTAAGGGGTGTCACATTTAGTGGTATCAGAGCACGTTTTAAGCGTTTCTGGGCCTAGATTGAGTCCATACCATGCATTGCATTTGTAAGAGTCGAGGTGACACTAACGTAGATCTGTTTATCTTTCTTATTTTGAATAGGATATGGACCCTTCATCTCAGAGAGCCGTTGAGGAGGAAGTGGAGAGTCATGCTCCACCTGCAGCAGCTGAGACTGGGGCATGAGAGAATCTGCTCCGCCAGCTCAAGCAGAGCCTGCTCAGCCTCCACAGGCCATGTTTCAGCAAATGGCCGACTTCTTTAGACAAATGGCCGGGGTAATGCCAGCACCACCACCACCACCACCAGCTCCACAGCAGAAATCACACCAGGAAAGGCTAAGGAAGTTTGGAGCTGTGGACTTCTATGGCAAGAGAGAAGATGACTCATTGCGGTAGAATTGGTTGAGCAGGCAGTGCGAGTCCTAAAACAACTCCACTGCACTCCAGAGCAAAACCTGGAAGCTGCCATATCTTTGCTGCAAGATGATGCTTATGAGTGGTGGGACACGGTGTCCAGTGAAGTGCAGCCAGAAGCTGTAACTTGGGACTTCTTTCTCTCTTAGTTCAAGAAGAAATATGTGGGTACTGTATACCTGGAAGAGAGAAGAAGAGAATTTATTAACCTGAGGCAGAGACAATTGTCAGTGGCTGAGTATGAGAAAGAATTCGTAAGATTGAGCCGCTATGGAAGGGAGATAGTCCCTAATGAAGCTGAAAGGTGCAAGAGATTTGAAGAGGGACTAAATGATAACATCAAGATCCAGCTCACTGCCTTGGGAATCACAGAATTTACCAAGTTAGTGGAAGCTACAATAAAGGTGGAAAAAGTAAGAATTAGTGAACAGACTAGAAGGGATAGACAGCAGAAGAGGGGACCAGGTCAGTCTAGTTCCGCTCCTGGATTTGGGAAGAAGTTTAAGGGTCCTCCTGCACAGAGTTCGGGTCAGCCACAGGGTCAAGGTCAGTCTCAGGGGCCCAGGACATAGTTCACCCCAAGGAGAGGTCAATCCACACCATCAGTGGGCAACTCTCCAGGGATGGGGTTCAGGGGACCAACCCCAGCATCTTCTGCGTGTCCACACTGTCAGAAATGGCATAAGGGGGAGTGTTGGAGAGTGACTGGTGCTTGCTTGAGGTGTGGGTCAACAGAGCATCAGTTGAAGAACTGTCCACGCAGAACTACTACAGCTGCTCCAACATAAGCAGACAGACCTGCTCCTGCACCACAGAGAGGTAGAAAATCTGGTAAGTCTGACGCAGTGGGACCATCACGAGGCACGCATCGAGCGGAGAGAGGCGGATAACAGACCACCTGCCAGAAATTATGCTATTAGAGCTCAGGAGGAGCAAGATGCCCCGGACGTCATCAGGGGTACGTTCTCCCTCTACAATACTCCTGTGCATGCATTGGTGGATCCAGGATCCACTCATTCCTATATTTGCATCAACCTACCCGTAGAAAGGGGGATACTAGTAGGGGAGAGTGACCAAGACATTCTGGTCACTAATCCATTGGGCCACAGTGTAGTGGTGAACAAGGTATACAACGGTTGCCCGTTAAGGATTCAAGGGTATGAATTCTTGGCAGACCTGATTGAGTTGCCCTTCTACGAGTTTGACGTGATTTTGGGAATGGATTGGTTGTCACGTCATCAGGCAATAGTTGATTGCAAATTGAAGAGGATTTCTCTGAAAACTCTAGAGTGTAATGAGATTATATTTGTGTGGGAAAGGTCAGATTTTCTGTCAAATGTCATCTCATCCACAGTTGCAAGAAGAATTATGAGAAAAGGCTGTGAAGCCTACCTAGCACTTGTGGTGGATACTAGGCGGCTAAGCCAAACTCGAGTGACATACCCACGGTGAGAGACTTCCCAGGTGTTTCTGAAGAGTTGCACAGTTTGCCACGAGAAAGGGAAGTTGAATTTGCTATTGAGACAACTGCAGATCTGCACCCATTTCCATTGCTCCTTATAGGATGGCACCCATCGAATTGTGGAGTTGAAAACTCAGTTGCAAGAGTTGCTAGATAAGGGGTTCATACGCCCCAGTGTGTCACCATGGGGAGCTCCAGTGCTGTTTGTGAAAAAGAAGGATGGGACTTTGAGGCTTTGTATAGATTACCGGCAGTTGAATAAAGTGACTGTGAAGAATAAATATCCGTTGCCTAGAATTGATGATCTGTTTGATCAGTAGAAGGGAGCAGGAGTATTTTCTAAGATTGATCTCAGATCAGGGTATCATCAGTTGAGGGTGAAGGATACAGATGTGCCAAAGACTGCATTCAGGACCCGATATGGGCATTATGAGTTCCTAGTGATGCCCTTTGGCCTAACAAATGCACCAGTAGCATTCATGGACCTTATGAACCGTATCTTCCATCCATACTTAGATTGGTTCGTAGTGGTCTTTATTGATGATATTTTGGTGTATTCCAAGACCAGGGAAGAATATGATGAGCATTTGAGGATTGTTCTGCAAACCCTGAAAGAAAAGAAGCTGTATGCTAAGTTGTCCAAATGTGACTTTTGGCTAAATGAGATTGCATTCCTTGGACACATAGTGTCAGCTGATGGGATTAGGGTGGATCCCAAGAAAATAGAAGCAGTGATGGAATGGAAGCCTCCCAGAAACACAAGCGAGGTCGAAGCTTCTTGGGGCTAGCTGTGTATTACTGAAGATTTGTGAAGGGATTTTCCCTAATAGCTGCTCGAATGACCAAGTTGTTACACAAGAATGTCGATTTGATTTGGAATGACAAGTGTCGGACAGTTTGAGAAATTGAAGGCTATGTTGACAGAGGCACCGGTGTGCACAACGGTGTCAGGAAAGGAATTTGTGGTCTATAGTGATGCCTCACATATTTGGTTAGGGTGTGTATTGATGCAAGAGGGGAAAGTGATCGCCTATGCTTCCGCGGCTAAGGCCACATGAGCAGAACTACCCTACCCATGATCTAGAGCTTGCGGCAATTATCTTATGCTTGAAGATATGGAGGCATTACTTGTATGGTGAAAAGTGCTACATTTACACGGACCACAAAAGCACGAAATATTTGCCAACCCGAAGGAGCTCAACCTTGAAGCAGAGGCGATGGATTGAGTTCCTAAAGGATTATTTGTGTAATTGACTATCATCACAGGAAGGCAAATGTAGTTCTTGATGCTTTGAGCGAAAATCCATGACTTTGAGATCATTGAATGCCCGTCTATCTTTGGTTCGAGATGGAGCTATTTTGGCCGAGTTGCAAGTGAGGCCAAACTCTGGCAGAATCTTTGGATGGGCAAAAGCGGATGAGAAGTTAATGGCTATTATGAGCAAGATCTCGGAGGGAAAAGCAACTGACTATGAGGTGAAAGCAGATGGGTGTCTGTACTACAAAGGAAGACTGTGTGTACCAGATGATGGGGAATTGAAGACCAGTATTCTAAAAGAGGCACACACCAGTGTGTATGCTATGCACCCAGGAAGTACAAAGATGTATCATGATCTGAAGCTTCAGTATTGGTGGCCTGGTATGAAGAAGGACATAGCTGATTATGTGACTAAATGCTTGACATGTCAGCAAGTCAAGGCAGAACATCAAGTTCCATCAGGTTTGCTACAGCCTATACGCATACAGTAATGGAAATGGGATCGGGTCACCATGGATTTTGTAAGTGGCCTACCTCTCACCCGGAAGAAGCATGATGCAGATGGGTGATAGTTGATAGATTGACAAAGTCAGCACACTTTCTGCCAGTTAGGACTGACCACTCACTAGAGAGGTTAGCAGAATTGTATATCAGTGAGATAGTTAGACTGCATGGAATTCCACTTTCCATCATATCTGATCGAGACCCAAGATTTACATCGAGATTTTGGAAGAAGTTGCATGAATCCTTGGGTACACAACTCCATTTCAGCACAGCTTTCCATCCTCAGACGGATGGGCAATCCGAAAGAGTAATCCAGGTAAACAATTGAAACCAATGAAATTGATACAAATATTGAATTGAAATGATAACAATAACGTGAAATATATGTCAGGTCCTTGAGGATATGCTGAGGAGTTGTGTCATTGAGTTTGAGGGAAGTTGGGATAGATACCTCCCACTGGCAGAATTTGCATACAACAATAGCTACCAAGCTAGTATCCAAATGGCCGTATGAAGCCTTTGTATGGAAGAAAATGTAGAACCCGGTGTCTTTGGGTGAATTGGCGAAGACAAGCTGGTAGGGCGGACACAGTGAAACAGGCTGAGGAGAAGGTAAAATCAATCAAAGCCAATCTCAAAGTTGCCTCATACAGACAAAAATCTTATGCCGACCTGAAGAGAAAAGAAATAGAATATGAGGTTGGTGACAAAGTGTTCCTCAAGGTGTCACCATGGAGGAAAGTATTGAGGTTTGGAAGGAAAGGTAAGTTAAGCCCTAGGTTCATTGTGTTAGTAGTATGCCCTAGAGCATATCATTTAGTATGTATCTTGTATATATTTTATTAATAAAAGGCATTTCCACTTTTCCGTTTACATAATATATTTATGTGTAATAGAAAAGGTCCATTGATATTTTGTTAGAAATATTATTCTTAAGTTGTTAAGAATATGAGTGACAATATTTCTAGCACAAAGTATCATAAATAGGTTCATTTAAGGTAAATCTTATTACTAATTGGGTGGCCATGGCATGCTATGCTAGGTGTTAACCATGGTCTATGAGGTTCATAAAATGATTTAGAGAAATCATTTATGGTAAGAAAGAGTTCTGATGATATTAAGAGTTGATATCATGTCTCATTGCCAATTAGTGATGAGCCTAGTAAGTCACACACATACACAAGTTATCACCTATTTAAATATGATTTAATTAATTAATTAAAGAGTTTAATTGATTAATTAAATAGATTTGGTTTGCAATAAAATTGCAAAGTCCCTAGCATGACTTGAAACCAAATCTAGATTATTGGATGTGTAGTATAAATTAAATTTATATTTAAAGTGTTTAAATATGAATTTAATTGATGAGAAATTAATTAATAGAGATTAATTAATTAATTTATATTTGATATAAATTAATTAGAAGAAGAAAATAATTATTTTGGGTTAAGAACTCAAAATTAAGACACAGGGGCATTTTGGTCATTTCACAGTGTGACACGTGGCACCATGAGATGGTGACACATGGCATAACACATAAGCTTGCCAAATGTTTTTTTTTAATCATGTAAGATGATTAAAATCAAGATTAAATATAGGTTTGACACTTGGCACAATGTGATTGGGTCACTTAAACCTAGAGCTAATCAAAAGGTGACATGTGGCTAGGGTTTAATGTGTTAACCTAGCTATTTAAGTGTGGTTATGAAAAGAAAACATAACCAGCAGCCTCTCCTCTCATATGTCACGCCACTTTGAGCCTCTCCAGCTATTTCTCTTCATCTCTCATCAATTCAAAGAGATTAGCCATCAATCTCTTGAATTAAGAACACTAGAAATTGTTTCTAGTGTCCTGTTTGCATCTCTAATCTCTTAAAAGGCAGAACTTGAATTTCTAATTAATAGAAAAGGCTTTAGAAGCTGTTCAAGGGCTGCCATAGGTGTTCTTGGTGTGGACAAGCTAGAGGGACAACATCTGGTGTCCTGAAGACGAATCTCAAAGGCGCAGACACTGCGGCACATCAAGAGGTTAGTGTAATCGTTCTTGATTTAATCTAGGGTTCTAAAATTAATCTGATTAATTTTAAAATCTTAAATGGCAAATACAGATCCAAAAACATATTAAAAGAGTTTTAATATGTTGTTTATCATTGAAATCAAATAGATAAAAATAAATCTTGCATGGTGCTTGTGACCCTAGGTGAAAATTTTTGAATTCAATGGTATAATCTTGTGTTTTTCACGCTTCCGTTCCTTCAATTGGTATCAGATCCACTATATTTACCATTTAGATTGTTGATTATATAATTTAATTGTGTGTTTGATCATGAGATCAAGAGATTCATTGCTGGTTGGATCATGAGATGTGGCGTCACACATGGAGAAGCCACCATTGGTGGCGGCAACAATGGTTCCATGGGTGATTCAAGGTTTGGCTTTTAATTCTGCAATTGTTGTATGATCTAAGGCCTACTCTTTGACTAATTAAAGTGTTTAATTAGTTGTTTTAATCACACAATTAAATTATGATTCAAATCAGAATTTTAAAAAATGTTTGAATGTGATTCAAATCTGAATTTTAAAAGTTGTTTGAATGAGATTCAAATCTGAATTTTTAAAGTTGTTTGAATCATATTTAAATCTGATTTTTTAAAATTGATTCAATAAAATTCAGATCTGATATTTTAAAAAATATTTGAATGTGATTCAAATCTGATTTTTTAAAAAATGTTTGAATGTGATTCAAATCTGAATTTTTGATGTTGTTTGAATGTGATTCAAATCTGAATTTTTAAATTTGTTTGAATGAGATTCAAATCTGAATTTTTATATTTATTTGAATCATATTCAAATCTGGAATTTTAAGTTGAATATGAGATATTCAATTTAATTTAAGTATGTATGTTTTATTTAATTGTTAAATAGTGATATGCATGATGGATGATCATGGACTATAAAAGACCAATGTGATTGGATTTATTTCTTTTATGTTTCTTTGGGATTGTAAATTAATTAATTTATTTTAATTTATTTTGGGCATGTATTATTAAGTTTGTAATATTTTTGGGTTGTAATTTCATTTATTTAAGTTCTTGTAAATTCGCCTTGGTATGCCAAGGATTACTATGTAATATTGGATTGCAAGAAGTTCAAGGAGGTCAAGAGCATTGGTGGGACCAGTGGGAGGAATTCAATATCAAGTGTTGATTATGTACTCCTTCAGCAACTCTTGTAAAATGAATGAATGAAATGCACCTAGGAATGCCCTGATTCAATTCTTGGTGGTTCAGAATTGAATCCCTTAGAAAGTCCATGATCATACCATATTTTCTGCTTATCCATGAATGCATGAGATGTATGGGAATGTATGCAATTATATGATATATGCATGCTAAATGGATAATGTGCAAAGTGAGACCTTAATAGTAATTAGGATGGCTATAAAATCTTCCAAACAAATGATTAAGTTGGAAATGCTATAATTAAAGTAATTATAACATAAGCCCTCCATTGGGGCAATTATTTTAAGAAATTTTAAATAGTTGCATGAGATGCAATTAATTTAAGAGATTTTCTTAAGAATAATTGTTAAGCATGAGATGTTGTAAATATGTAAATGGTTTGGTGGCCAATATTGGATGTACTGAGGACATTAAAATTATTTGCATAATTCTGGCTCAATGGGATCAACTTAACTAATGCAAGATAAGTCAATATTGGATGTACGAGATTTTGAGCATTAGGGGCTAGTAAAAGGTTGAGCCTCACATGAGATGTGATGGGCAAGGAGTTGCTCACTTATAGTTTATTGTAATTCCAATAATGGATGTACGAGGATGATCAATAGAATTATAAGAATTCAATCACCCACTAGAAATCCATCCAACTAGGATTTCGTTTTCTACTTTGGAAGTGTAGGATTCGCTAAGTTAGTGGGAGGACCAATTTGATTAAAAGACCATAATCATTTTGGTTAATTACATGATACATTTACTAATTAATCTGGTTATTTTCTGCGATTAATTTTACGATAAAAATGAGCACAAAACAACCACCACCATCCAATATCCTTGCAAGCATACTTGATCATAACAGGTTGACAGGACCTAATCATGCGATTGGCTAAGAAATTTGAAACTTGTCTGAACCTTGAACATATAGGATATGTTCTAGATTCAAATGTTCTGGTCCCTTACCTCCAGAGGCCACACAAGAGGAACATGATACTTTGGACAAGTGGAAGGAGCATGATATGAGAGCTAAGTGTTACATGCTTGCTTCCATGAGTAATGAGTTCTGAAGCAACATGAGAACATGCAGTGCGAGTGAGATCCTCCTTCACCTACAAGAGTTGTATGGTGAGCACGGCAGAATGCTAGGTATGAGATATCTAGACAGTTATTCCGTATGAGGATGTCCGAGGGAGTAATGTTGGGGATCATGTCCACAAGATGATTCGACTGATTGAGCAGTTGGAACATCTTGACTTCAACATGGATTTCCAACTACAAACGGATTTGATCCTTCAGTCCCTTCCTGAGTCTTTTGGGAATTTTGTGACAAATTTCCATATGACTAAATAGGAATGCACCTTAGCTGGTTTACTCAACATGCTAGTTATTGCCCAAAAGAATATGCTGGGCAATAAAGGAAAAGAGGTAGCTTTGGTTGCATCTTCTTCTGCTGGAAAGTCCAATAAGAAGAAGGGCAATAAGAAAAAGAAACCTCGATTCACGGTCCTTCCAAGAAAATAGCTAAACAGAAAGGGAAGACCAAAGCTGACAAAGGCAAAGGAAAGTGTTTCCACTGCCAACAGGAAAGTGTTTCCATTGCTAACAGGAAAGTGTTTCCATTGCCAGTAAGAAAGTGTTTCCACTGGCCAGAGTATAGCAATCTAAATGAATGCAATGCCGTGGTGAAAACCAACTCAAGTTCAAAATATATTTGGCACTTAAGGTTATGTCATGTTGCAGAAGATAGGATTGCAAAATTGGAGAAAATGGGGATTCTGTCCTCATTGGGCTCTGAGCCTACTTCAACTTGTGAATCTTGCCTTCATGGCAAAATGACTAGATCACCCTTTGTTGGACAAGGGCTAAAAGCTGAAAATATTTTGGAGGTAATACATAGTGATGTATGTGGTCCATTTAAAGAAATGGCTAGAGGAGGCTTTCATTATTTTATTACCTTTACTGATGATAAATCAAGGTTTGGGTATTTGTATTTGATGAAATACAAACATGAATCCTTTGAAAAGTTCAAAGAATTTAAATCTGAAGTAGAAAATCAAACAGGAAAGAATATTAAAGCTCTTCGATCAGATCGTGGAGGTGAATATTTGAGTACTGAATTTGATGAATACTTGAGAGAGCATGGCATTGTTTCTCAGCTGACTCCTCCAGGAACGCCACAGCTGAATGGTGTATCTGAAAGGAGAAATCGTACCCTATTAGATATGGTACGTAGTATGATGAGCTATACTGATATGCCAATCTCCTTTTGGGGATTTGCATTAGAATCAGCTTTATATATTCTAAATAGGATTCCATCAAAATCAGTTTCTTCCACACCTTATGAGATATGGCATGGAAGAAAACCAAGTCTTAAGCATGTTAAGATTTGGGGTTGTCCAGCTTATATCAAAAGTGAACACTGATAAATTGGAGACCAGATCAGAAAAAGGTCTATTTGTTGGATATCCAAAAGATAGTTTTGGATATTATTTTTATTTGCCTACTTCACAAAAGGTTGTGATAAGTAGAGATGCCACATTTCTTGAACAACAATTTGTCCAAGAAGGAGGCAAAGGAAGGCAAATAGAGTTAGAATTGGAGAATTCGACCAACCAATGCATCGATGGATATAGATCCATCTAGTCAACCTATACCCGTTGATGAAACATCTACACTGTTCCTCGTAGAACAATCTGGGTATCTCAACCAGAATTTATATTTGGTTTTCTTCATGAAGAAGAACAAGAGTTGTCTACTCATGAAGAAGTAGATCATGGAGATGATCCACTTACCTATGAAGAAGCTATATCAGATATAGACTCTTCAAAATGGATTGAAGCTATGAAATCCGAGATTGATTCCATGTATAAGAATCAAGTTTGGGATCTTGTTGACCCACCTGAAGGTATTGTACCTATAGGGAACAAATGGGTTTTCAAGAAGAAAATTGGATATGATGGAAAGGTAGAGACCTATAAGGCAAGGCTAGTAGCGAAAGGGTTTCGCCAAAGGCATGGAATAGACTATGAGGAGACTTTCTCGCCTGTTGCCATGCTTAAATCAATTAGGATTTTATTAGCAATAGCTGCATACTATGATTATGAGATTTGGCAGATGGATGTCAAAACAGCCTTTCTCAATGGATACATTGAAGAAAACATTTTCATGGAACAACCTAAGGGATTTGAATCCCAAGATGGTTCCAAGGTATGCAAGCTAAAGCGATCCATTTATGGGTTGAAACAAGCTTCGAGGAGTTGGAACATCCGTTTTGATGAAGCCATTAAATCTTTTGGTTTTATCAAAAATGAGGATGAGCCATGTGTATATAAGAAGGTTAGTGACAGTGCTATCACTTTCCTTGTCTTATATGTGGATGACATCTCGTTGATGGGTAATGATACAGGTATGTTGACGACTATAAAGGTATGGTTGTCAAATACATTCTCCATGAAAGACTTAGGGGAGGCAACCTATATTCTTGGGATTCGCATCTATAGAGATAGAGCGAAAAGAATAATTGGTTTATCCCAAAGTCTATACTTGGAAAAGGTGTTAAAGAGGTTTAACATGCTTGATTCCAAGAGAGGATTGTTACCAGTGAGACATGGTATCCACCTTTCTAAAGAGATGTCTCCAAAGACACCTGAAGAAAGAGATAAGATGGCCAGATTCCATATGCTTGGCTATTGGAAGTTTAATGTATGCAATGTTGTGTACTAGGCCTGATATCGCATATCTCGTTAGTTTGACTAGCGGTATCAATCCAATCCAGTTTGGAACATCGGATAGTCACAAGAATATTCTTAAGTACTTAAGAAAAACTAAGGATTTATTCTTGATTTATGGAGGTGGAGACTTGCAATTGGATGGTTATACCGATTACGATTTCCAATCGATATCGATGATAGAAAGTCTACCTCTGGATATGTGTTCATTTGTAATGGAGGTGCGATCGGTTGGAAGAGTTCCAAACAGAGCACATTGCAGATTCCACTCATCGAGGTGAGTATATTCTCGCATCGATCTTTGCAAAAGAAGTCGTTGGATAAAGAAGTTCATGACGTAACTTACGAGTTCCTTCCATTGAGTCAGCGTTCCACTACATCGCGTGACAATAATGGAGCGATCATCTGAGCTAAGGAACCAAGGTCTCACCAGAAATCCAAACACATAGAAATGTGCTACCACATTATCAGAGATATAGTTGGGCAAGGCAATATAGCCATGCAGAAAATAGCATCAGCTGAAAATCCAGCTGATTCATTCACTAAGCCTTTGTCACAAGCTCAGTTAGACTGACATCTTGAGAAGATGGGTCTAAGGTATTGTAATGAATGGCTCTAGTGCTAGTGGGAGATTGTTAGTAGTATGCCCTAGAGCATATCATTTAGTATGTATCTTGTATATATTTTATTAATAAAAGGCATTTCCACTTTTCCGTTTACATAATATATTTATGTGTAATAGAAAAGGTCCATTGATATTTTGTTAGAAATATTATTCTTAAGTTGTTAAGAATATGAGTGACAATATTTCTAGCACAAAGTATCATAAATAGGTTCACAATCGAGGATACTTCATAATAAGGACATGACTTATCCGTAAAGATTGTATTCATGTTTGTTCCCAAGTTATTTATATGAGATATAAATAAGATGGAATGGTGAGTCTCATGCCATATAACAAACTTGATAGGCACTTATAAATGATAAGTAGGCCGAACCAGTGACACTTATGACAAGCACATGGAGTTTACTCTTGTCAATGTTTTGTCATAAATCATATCGATGCATATAATCTTTAGACCGAGATAGCACAGTTATCTTGTATATAGGTAGTTTGAGATTTATCTCGCTTTCATACTTGTACTTGTGTATGGGTATATGGGCATGTGTTGGCTCCTACTAGTTATATATGGAGGTAGGTGTTGATCAAGATGGAATCTGCTCTCTAAGTAAATAGAGATAAAATCCTATGTTCATTTAATTGTTCTTGATGTTTCAAGTTCTGCCAGACAGATAGATTTATTCAGAAAAGAGTTTCGATGAGAAAAATCTTTTAATCAAGAACTGGAATTAAAAGAGAACATAATATTCATAGCAAATGGCGTTTGACATAAACCATGACTCCAGCTTGAGTTGGGATTTTGTAACAGAGAGATTCTAATGCATGGTAACATATGATTATAGGTTCATTTAAGGTAAATCTTATTACTAATTGGGTGGCCATGGCATGCTATGCTAGGTGTTAACCATGGTCTATGAGGTTCATAAAATGATTTAGAGAAATCATTTATGGTAAGAAAGAGTTCTGATGATATTAAGAGTTGATATCATGTCTCATTGCCAATTAGTGATGAGCCTAGTAAGTCACACACATACACAAGTTATCACCTATTTAAATATGATTTAATTAATTAATTAAAGAGTTTAATTGATTAATTAAATAGATTTGGTTTGCAATAAAATTGCAAAGTCCCTAGCATGACTTGAAACCAAATCTAGATTATTGGATGTGTAGTATAAATTAAATTTATATTTAAAGTGTTTAAATATGAATTTAATTGATGAGAAATTAATTAATAGAGATTAATTAATTAATTTATATTTGATATAAATTAATTAGAAGAAGAAAATAATTATTTTGGGTTAAGAACTCAAAATTAAGACACAGGGGCATTTTGGTCATTTCACAGTGTGACACGTGGCACCATGAGATGGTGACACATGGCATAACACATAAGCTTGCCAAATGTTTTTTTTTAATCATGTAAGATGATTAAAATCAAGATTAAATATAGGTTTGACACTTGGCACAATGTGATTGGGTCACTTAAACCTAGAGCTAATCAAAAGGTGACATGTGGCTAGGGTTTAATGTGTTAACCTAGCTATTTAAGTGTGGTTATGAAAAGAAAACATAACCAGCAGCCTCTCCTCTCATATGTCACGCCACTTTGAGCCTCTCCAGCTATTTCTCTTCATCTCTCATCAATTCAAAGAGATTAGCCATCAATCTCTTGAATTAAGAACACTAGAAATTGTTTCTAGTGTCTGCTTGCATCTCTAATCTCTTAAAAGGCAGAACTTGAATTTCTAATTAATAGAAAAGGCTTTAGAAGCTGTTCAAGGGCTGCCATAGGTGTTCTTGGTGTGGACAAGCTAGAGGGACAACATCCGTGTCCTCAAGACGAATCTCAAAGGCGCAGACACGCTGCAAAGACATCAAGAGGTTAGTGTAATCGTTCTTGATTTAATCTAGGGTTCTAAAATTAATCTGATTAATTTTAAAATCTTAAATGGCAAATACATATCCAAAAACATATTAAAAGAGTTTTAATATGTTGTTTATCATTGAAATCAAATAGATAAAAATAAATCTTGCATGGTGCTTGTGACCCTAGGTGAAAATTTTTGAATTCAATGGTCTAATCTTGTGTTTTTCACGCCTGTTCCTTCAATTGGTATCGAGCCACTATATTTGCCATTTAGATTGTTGATTATATAATTTAATTGTGTGTTTGATCATGAGATCAAGAGATTCATTGCTGGTTGGATCATGAGATGTGGCGTCACACATGGAGAAGCCACCATTGGTGGCGGCAACAATGGTTCCATGGGTGATTCAAGGTTTGGCTTTTAATTCTGCAATTGTTGTATGATCTAAGGCCTACTCTTTGACTAATTAAAGTGTTTAATTAGTTGTTTTAATCACACAATTAAATTATGATTCAAATCAGAATTTTAAAAAAGGCTTTCTCTGAATTCAAATCAGAACAAGGTATACAACGGTTGCCCGTTAAGGATTCAAGGGTATGAATTCTTGGCAGACCTGATTGAGTTGCCCTTCCACGAGTTTGACGTGATTTTGGGAATGGATTGGTTGTCACGTCATCAGGCAATAGTTGATTGCAAATTGAAGAGGATTTCTCTGAAAACTCTAGAGGGTAATGAGATTATAGTTGTGGGGGAAAGGTCAGATTTTCTGTCCAATGTCATCTCAGCCACAGTTGCAAGAAGAATGATGAGAAAAGGCTGTGAAGCCTACCTAGCACATGTGGTGGATACTAGGCAGGCTAAGCCAAACCTGAGTGACATACCCACAGTGAGAGACTTCCCAGAGGTGTTTCCTGAAGAGTTGCCTGGTTTGCCACCAGAAAGGGAAGTTGAATTTGCTATTGAGACACTGCCGGGTACAGCACCCATTTCCATTGCTCCTTATAGGATGGCACCCACTGAATTGACGGAGTTGAAAACTCAGTTGCAAGAGTTGCTAGATAAGGGGTTCATACGCCCCAGTGTGTCACCATGGGGAGCTCCAGTGCTGTTTGTGAAAAAGAAGGATGGGACTTTGAGGCTTTGTATAGATTACCGGCAGTTGAATAAAGTGACTGTGAAGAATAAATATCCGTTGCCTAGAATTGATGATCTGTTTGATCAGTTGAAGGGAGCAGGAGTATTTTCTAAGATTGATCTCGCATCGAGGTATCATCAGTTGAGGGTGAAGGATGCAGATGTGCCAAAGACTGCATTCAGGACCCGATATGGGCATTATGAGTTCCTAGTGATGCCCTTTGGCCTAACAAATGCACCAGTAGCATTCATGGACCTTATGAACCGTATCTTCCATCCATACTTAGATTGGTTCGTAGTGGTCTTTATTGATGATATTTTGGTGTATTCCAAGACCAGGGAAGAATATGATGAGCATTTGAGGATTGTTCTGCAAACCCTGAAAGAAAAGAAGCTGTATGCTAAGTTGTCCAAATGTGACTTTTGGCTAAATGAGATTGCATTCCTTGGACACATAGTGTCAGCTGATGGGATTAGGGTGGATCCCAAGAAAATAGAAGCAGTGATGGAATGGAAGCCTCCCAGAAACACAACTGAGGTCAGAAGCTTCTTGGGGCTAGCTGGGTATTACAGAAGATTTGTGAAGGGATTTTCCCTAATAGCTGCTCGAATGACCAAGTTGTTACACAAGAATGTCAGATTTGACTGGAATGACAAGTGTCAGACCAGTTTTGAGAAATTGAAGGCTATGTTGACAGATGCACCAAGCAGCACACGGTGTCCGGAAAGGACTTTGTGGTCTATAGTGAGGCCTCACATAATGGGTTAGGGTGTGTATTGATGCAAGAGGGGAAAGTGAGCGCCTATGCTTCCGCATGCTAAGGCCACATGAACAGAACTACCCTACCCATGATCTAGAGCTTGCAGCAATTATCTTCGCACTGAAGATATGGAGGCATTACTTGTATGGTGAAAAGTGCTACATTTACACAGACCACAAGAGCCTGAAATATTTGCCAACCCAGAAGGAGCTCAACCTTAGACAGAGGCGATGGATTGAGTTCCTAAAGGATTATGACTGTGTAATTGACTATCATCCTGGGAAGGCAAATGTAGTTGCTGATGCTTTGAGCAGAAAATCCATGACAGCTTTGAGATCATTGAATGCCCGTCTATCTTTGGTTCGAGATGGAGCTATTTTGGCTGAGTTGCAAGTGAGGCCAAACCTGCTACAGCAGATACTGGATGGGCAAAAGGCAGATGAGAAGTTAATGGCTATTATGAGCAAGATCTCAGAGGGAAAAGCAACTGACTATGAGGTGAAAGCAGATGGGTGTCTGTACTACAAAGGAAGACTGTGTGTACCAGATGATGGGGAATTGAAGACCAGTATTCTAAAAGAGGCACACACCAGTGTGTATGCTATGCATCCAGGAAGTACAAAGATGTATCATGATCTGAAGCTTCAGTATTGGTGGCCTGGTATGAAGAAGGACATAGCTGATTATGTGACTAAATGCTTGACATGTCAGCAAGTCAAGGCAGAACATCAAGTTCCATCAGGTTTGCTACAGCCTATACGCATACCTGAATGGAAATGGGATCGGGTCACCATGGATTTTGTAAGTGGCCTACCTCTCACCCGGAAGAAGCATGATGCAGCATGGGTGATAGTTGATAGATTGACAAAGTCAGCACACTTTCTGCCAGTTAGGACTGACCACTCACTAGAGAGGTTAGCAGAATTGTATATCAGTGAGATAGTTAGACTGCATGGAATTCCACTTTCCATCATATCTGATCGAGACCCAAGATTTACATCGAGATTTTGGAAGAAGTTGCATGAATCCTTGGGTACACAACTCCATTTCAGCACAGCTTTCCATCCTCAGACGGATGGGCAATCCGAAAGAGTAATCCAGGTAAACAATTGAAACCAATGAAATTGATACAAATATTGAATTGAAATGATAACAATAACGTGAAATATATGTCAGGTCCTTGAGGATATGCTGAGGAGTTGTGTCATTGAGTTTGAGGGAAGTTGGGATAGATACCTCCCACTGGCAGAATTTGCATACAACAATAGCTACCAAGCTAGTATCCAAATGGCCCCGTATGAAGCACTGTATGGAAGAAAATGTAGAACCCCAGTGTGCTGGACTGAATTGGGCGAAGACAAACTGGTAGGGCCAGACCTGGTGAAACAGGCTGAGGAGAAGGTAAAATCAATCAAAGCCAATCTCAAAGTTGCCTCATACAGACAAAAATCTTATGCCGACCTGAAGAGAAAAGAAATAGAATATGAGGTTGGTGACAAAGTGTTCCTCAAGGTGTCACCATGGAGGAAAGTATTGAGGTTTGGAAGGAAAGGCAAGTTAAGCCCTAGGTTCATTGTGTTAGTAGTATGCCCTAGAGCATATCATTTAGTATGTATCTTGTATATATTTTATTAATAAAAGGCATTTCCACTTTTCCGTTTACATAATATATTTATGTGTAATAGAAAAGGTCCATTGATATTTTGTTAGAAATATTATTCTTAAGTTGTTAAGAATATGAGTGACAATATTTCTAGCACAAAGTATCATAAATAGGTTCATTTAAGGTAAATCTTATTACTAATTGGGTGGCCATGGCATGCTATGCTAGGTGTTAACCATGGTCTATGAGGTTCATAAAATGATTTAGAGAAATCATTTATGGTAAGAAAGAGTTCTGATGATATTAAGAGTTGATATCATGTCTCATTGCCAATTAGTGATGAGCCTAGTAAGTCACACACATACACAAGTTATCACCTATTTAAATATGATTTAATTAATTAATTAAAGAGTTTAATTGATTAATTAAATAGATTTGGTTTGCAATAAAATTGCAAAGTCCCTAGCATGACTTGAAACCAAATCTAGATTATTGGATGTGTAGTATAAATTAAATTTATATTTAAAGTGTTTAAATATGAATTTAATTGATGAGAAATTAATTAATAGAGATTAATTAATTAATTTATATTTGATATAAATTAATTAGAAGAAGAAAATAATTATTTTGGGTTAAGAACTCAAAATTAAGACACAGGTGCATTTTGGTCATTTTTTAGAGTGACACGTGGCACCATGAGATGGTGACACATGGCATAACACATAAGCTTGCCAAATGTTTTTTTTTTAATCATGTAAGATGATTAAAATCAAGATTAAATATAGGTTTGACACTTGGCACAATGTGATTGGGTCACTTAAACCTAGAGCTAATCAAAAGGTGACATGTGGCTAGGGTTTAATGTGTTAACCTAGCTATTTAAGTGTGGTTATGAAAAGAAAACATAACCAGCAGCCTCTCCTCTCATATGTCACGCCACTTTGAGCCTCTCCAGCTATTTCTCTTCATCTCTCATCAATTCAAAGAGATTAGCCATCAATCTCTTGAATTAAGAACACTAGAAATTGTTTCTAGTGTCTGCTTGCATCTCTAATCTCTTAAAAGGCAGAACTTGAATTTCTAATTAATAGAAAAGGCTTTAGAAGCTGTTCAAGGGCTGCCATAGGTGTTCTTGGTGTGAACAAGCTAGAGGGACAACATCTGGTGTCCTGAAGACGAATCTCAAAGGCGCAGACACGCTGCAGCACATCAAGAGGTTAGTGTAATCGTTCTTGATTTAATCTAGGGTTCTAAAATTAATCTGATTAATTTTAAAATCTTAAATGGCAAATACAGATCCAAAAACATATTAAAAGAGTTTTAATATGTTGTTTATCATTGAAATCAAATAGATAAAAATAAATCTTGCATGGTGCTTGTGACCCTAGGTGAAAATTTTTGAATTCAATGGTATAATCTTGTGTTTTTCACGCTTCCGTTCCTTCACATTGGCCCATATGAAGTTATTGAACGTGTGGGTCCAGTGGCCTATAGGCTAGCTTTACCACCAGAGCTGGACAAGATCCACAATGTGTTCCATGTATCCATGCTCAGAAGATACCGCTCAGATCCTTCACATGTCATCTCCAGAGAAGAAATTGAAATACAGCCGGATTTGACATATGAAGAAGAACCTCTACGGATCTTAGCTCGGGAAGTGAAAGAGTTGAGGAACAAACAGATTCCATTGGTGAAAGTGCTTTGGAGGCACCACAGCACCGAGGAGGCAACTTGGGAAAGTGAAGAAACGATGAGGCAACAGTTCCCTCAACTGTTTGCATCAGGTAAATTTCGAGGACGAAATTTAAATTAGAGGGGAAGAGTTGTAACACCCTCCCGATAACCACTCCGTACATCCTACTGTTCCGGTGACCGGTGTCGGTCCGGACAGCTAGAATGTCCGGAAAAATATTTAAACTAAAGTCAGGAACCATAATTAACTCAAATATTAATAAGAAAAATTTAGTAAAAATTTTAGGAATAAAATACAACCGAGTTAAACGAGCCGGTGCCCAAGCGATGGGTAACCAGAGGGAAGTTGCGGTTCTCGCAACGAGGAGCCCTAGACCCGGGAGAAAAATTATAAAATAATTTTTGGGACTCCAGAGAAGGGTTATTGAGGTTCCCATGGCATTAGAATGCTAATAAAATACCTAGAAAAATTTTTCAATCGGTACAGACAATTTTGACCCGTTAAGCCAAACGGAGGGCATTTTGGTCATTTCGCCTTCAGAGGTGATTTTTGGCCGACTTGTCCAGTTGAGTAAATAATTAATATGACATAAAATATGAAGAAACATTACTAGAAATCAAATTGAAAATGAGTAGTGGAGGAAAGGAAAGAAAATGAGGAAAAAAATTAATTATGGCATCATGGTGATGTCATTAAGGAAATTTGGACCAATCACAATTTAGCCATCCTTTGACTACGTAAATAAAAGACTAAATGAAGACTAAATCCACCAAAATTTGCAGCAGCCACCCCTTTCCTCAAGCAGCCGAAATCCCTTCCCTCCTTCCTCCATTGATGTGCCATCAAAAGCTCCATTTCTCCTTTGTTTCCACCACTAAACCCTAACCCCTTTCATTAAACCTTGACCATATCACTTGGAGAAGCTCTTGGCAGCCAAGAAGGAGAAAGAAATTGAAGTTTAGGGGCTTGGAAAATTCTGCCACTTGAGGTTAGTGCATATATACACTTAAAACTTTTAATTTCTATGTTAAGGACTTGAAACCAACAAGTATTTGTGAATGAAATGAACCAAACTCATGTGTATGTCCAATATAGAATTCGGAAGCCCTATTGAAGGTATAGGAATAAGTGTTTTGTTGGTCTTAAAGTGGACTAAAAATGATTTTGAGGATATATATATATATATATATAAATATATATAGGTGATGGATTGGTATGCTAACTAAGGCACCTTGTAGAAATTATATTGTGAAGCTAGGGTTTTGGGAAGTAAAAATTAGCTTGGCTTATGAAATTGTTAAAGTACATCCTAATGGTCAATTAGTGACCATTTGAAGGAATTTGACCTTAATTGGGACTGGAATGAAGCATGGCAAAGGGAAGGTGTGTGCTGCTTAGAGGGTGCAGAATGGTGACTGAAAATTCAGTCCAATTACATAGCCATAACTTTGGCTGTGTTAGTCCAATTGGTGTTTGGCCAATTGGACATGAAACTAGGTTTATAATGGCACATTTTTGCTGAAGAAACCATGCCCAAAGGACCAAAGCAAGAGGACCAAAACTTGGCCCCAATCCGGAACCCTGCAACTGATTCTGCAGAATTGGCTAAATGAATAGTAACTGTTCATTTGGCCATAACTCACTGTAGATTTGGTCAATTGACCTGAATTTTTTACAGCAACAAGTTAAGACATAGACAAACAACTTTCATGAAGGAACCTACCCAAAATTATGGCCAGAACCCATCCAACCAAGTGACTCTAGTTACTGTTCATGCACTGTAGATATGGTAATTTTCTGCAGAATGCACATTCGGCCAGCTTGGGTCTTTGGACCATATCTAGAGCTACAAAACTCCAAATAGAGTGATTCAAAAAATGAAATTCAACTAGACAAAATATGGAACAACTTTAATGTTTTACATTTCTTCAAATTCCCACAGTAACAGTGTCCAATGGAACAGTGAAGTTGACTCACCAAAACTGAAAATTCTGCTTGTGTTGAGTTACACTTTGAAATGGTATTAACACTTAATGCCAACAAGTTTTAAACACTAAATGTGGTATATTGGGAGTGCCAAAGTCAATGTACATATTTGCTATCAAAAAGTCAACATTTTAGTTGACCATAGAGGTGAATAGTAACACCAAAACTTGAAATTCAAAGATTGAAGAATTTAAAAGTTTCAAATGCCCTAGTATACCTAACAAGATTGGTTTGGATAGTTTGGCATGCCAATAGGGTTCAGTTAGCAGTACTGCACATGGCAATATGCCATTCCGTGATTTTATGGCTTTTAGCCATTCTGACTTTGCATTGAGACTTGGCCTTGTGCTCGAGATTATTCTGACTTGGTAGGCTTACATTGCACCGGGTGATGCATATGAGACCGATGGAGTGACGGCACTAGGTACTAGATAACCAGTGCGGTTACCGTTATCGATCCGATGCGTCTAGTGTAGGTTACTTGGGCAACCAAATGAATGAAAATGAGCAATGTAGAAGAAATAAATGAATGGATATACAAATACATGACCAACAAAACATGTACATGCAAAACATATTTATATATGTTATTTCTTGTTATTTTATTATTGCACCACTAAGCATTATTGCTTAGCGCGTTGCTTTTGCCACGTGTAGGTACTGGAGATCCCGATCGTGAGCCCAGTAGACCGCAGACTGGGTGAGTTCATCCTGTAGATCTGCATAGTGTCCGTGTCACCTCACTACCTGCAGTGCATTGGTAGGGCACTAGGTGTCATTTTGTCATTTTGATATTTTGTAGCAGATTTTTACTTTCTCATATGTATTTGAACTCATGTAATATATTTTGATGTTCATGTAAATAATGAAAGTTATGACTATGAATGCAAAAATTTGAGCATGTATTTATCGCTTGTATATGAGAAATGGATGTTTGAGAAATGAAAAGATTATTGAGAATTGAAATTGAGAAATATTGTTGAGATTTTGGATATTGGAGTTTGAGATGATGAAATACAAATATTGGAAGTG
The DNA here is from genome assembly GCF_030052815.1 of Hevea brasiliensis. NCBI lineage: Eukaryota > Viridiplantae > Streptophyta > Magnoliopsida > Malpighiales > Euphorbiaceae > Hevea > Hevea brasiliensis. Next base: position 45,227,951 of record NC_079501.1, read on the forward strand.
TTTTTAACAGGTTCCGAAGAACTGTTTTCTCCATTTTTAGCCGGTACTCCGCCGGATTTTCTTTAAAATCTTCGGAACCTCAAATGAATAATGCTTTTGATAAATGGTTAAAATAAATCATATTTCATAAATTAACTTCAAAAGCATGATATAAATGAATTGAGGAATATTAGAGTGTGCCAGTACACCGTGTGGCATTACTTACTCGGGTATACTGTACACGGGTAAGGGGTGTCACAAGATTGTTAGTAGTATGCCCTAGAGTATATCATTTAGTATGTATCTTGTACATGTTTTTATTAATAAAAGGCATTTTCACTTTTCCGTTTACATAATATATTTATGTGTAATAGAAAAGGTCCATTGATATTTTGTAAGAAATTCTATTCTTAAGTTGTTAAGAACATGAGTGATAGTATTTCTAGCACAAAGTATCATAAATAGGTTCACAATTAAGGATACTTCACAATAAGGACATGACTTATCCAGAAAGATTATATTCATGTTTGTTCCCAAGTTATTTATATGAGATATAAATAAGATGAAATGGTGAGTCTCATGCCATATGACAAATATGATAGGCACTTATACATGATAAGTAGGTCGAACCAGTGACACTTATGACAAGCACATGGAGTTTACTCTTGTCAATATATTGTCATAAATTGTAACACCCCTAAGTTCGGTAGTGCGTTCTACTACTCCGGTGACTAATGTGTGTCCGAACAACTAGGATGCCTAAAGCCACATTTAAATGTTAGTGAGAAGACATAAAATAATGAAATACAAGAAAAACGAAGGAAAAAAATAGCAATGAAATGAAACTAAGTTAAACGAGTCAGCACCGCAGCGATGGGTGATCGCACGGGGAAGTTATAGCGCAGGCAATAGTCGACCCCAGGACTACAGGGAACCCTAAGAATTTAGTTTCGAGACATAATTAAAGACTTATTAAAGTATAAATTTCATTACAAATATCAAAGAAAAATTAATTAATTAGTACAAAGAAAAACGAGAAATTGAGAAAACAACAAAACTCAGTATTACTGAAAAATCGGGAATGCAACTCGAATAGGGGCATTGTGGTCAATTGACACCCCGAGTTGCCTTTTGACCTAAATGTCCATTAAAAATAAATGGTAATAAAGTTTGAAAATGCCATGAAAAAATGAAATATTATGTGTTGTATAAATAAGAAAAATTATGGGTATAATGTGGAATAAATGGAAGTTTAACAGTAACTTAGATTCTTTAATCACTTAGTGGACCACTATAGGATATCTACCACTAATATTCTAAAACACTCTTTCTTCCTCAAGCTCTCTCCTTGCCGAATTCAAGCTCCATTTCAAACCACCATTGCCGGCCATGGAAGGAGCTCCATGCAACCTTGATCAAGTCACCTTTTCCACTAGGTTCCTTCACTAAACCTTGTCTACACACCTTGGGCAGAAATAAGGGAGCAAGAAAGATAAGTTTTGGTGAGATTTTGAAGAAGTCCAAAAGAGGCAAGTGATTATTTTCAATCCTTGTTTCATTAAAAGTATAACTAAGGTTGTGGGTAGTTGAATTATGGAAGAAGTTTGAGGTTTGATGAATTATTGGAGTTAAGCCATGGAACCTCACCATGTACAACTTATATTTGCATGTAAATGGTTGTTTGAGATTTTGATTTAAATGTTTAATTATATTGAAGTTGAATTCCATGTGTGAAGTTTGAATGTTAAGCTTGAAAAGTGAAAAGGGAAGTGGATGTGTATGTGTAAATTTGTGGCAGCCTCATGATGAAGATTGAAGTGTTTAAGTTCATGAAATATTGTTGAAATATTTTATAAAAAATGGCAGCATATATGTGTGTGGATAATAGTGATAAGGTAAGCAAATTGTTAATGGAAGTATGTGTGATAATTAGAAGTATTTATGTGTATATATTATTAGGATTGAACTTTGTAAATTATGGCTGCAATTGGTGTATTTTGAAGTGGTTATATTCTGTCCAAGTTGACCTATAATGTAGACAATTGAATGGTTTTGGCTAGTGCCAAATGCAGAATGGTATGGGAAGTGAAAATGTAATTGGTAAACATGTGTTTGGTTTGGTGTTTGAAAAGCATGTAGAGGGCAGTGTGCAAATGGACCTATAACCCTAAGTGTGTGGCTCCAATTGGTATGAGGCCAAATGGAGGTAAAACTAGGCACAAAATGTGCTAACTTTCATGAAGAAAACCTACCTAAATTCTATCCATAAGGTAACTTGAAAAATGACCAAATGTGGATTAGTGACTTGAAAGCCTGAAAATTGACAATTTGGGCAACAATTAGTTTTTTTGCCATAACTCACTCAAAACAGGTCCAAATGACCTGAAATTTTTACCATGAATAGACTAGACATAATGCTACAATTCTTATGAAGACACCAAAACCCAGAAAATGACCATAAGCAAGTCAAATAGCTTGAACAAGTTCGGATATAAAAACTGCCAGAACCAAAAATGACCTAAAGTTGCTATTTTAGTGCAATCTGACCAACAATAGTAAAATGTTGGTCTATACAACTCAGAATGACCTGAAATTTTTCCCTGCGTGCAATAAGACATAGATCTACAATTTTACTTGTTTGACTAGAAGCTAAAAACCAAGAGAAATAGGACTTTAAGCTAGACCAATTTAGCACACAAAAATTGAGAACTTGACATTTACATGCAATGATGCTTGAAATAACTCGGCAATGGATGCCAACTTGTAAAAATGGTAAATTGCACTATATTGGTAGCATATTGAAATGCAAAATGTGACATCTTGTTAACATTAAACCTAATTCACCTACAGTGCATCAAGGGTCAACATTATAGGTTGACTAAGGAAAAATAGAATTAAATAAATTAATTATTGAACCTTATTGAAAGAGATAGTTTAAATGAGTACTAAAACACTTCAAATTGTGTTTCAGTTAGCAAAGACTCAGGGAAGGGGAAGGAAATAATGAGTCAGGGCCAAGAGGTTACTCTACAGAGGTTTGTGCACAACTAGTTTTTAATTGATTTTGTTCTAAATATTTTATATGATTAAATGAAGTTATTTTCCTTATGTATTATGTTTATCAAGTATTGGATTGAATAAATTAGTTTTAGAAAAATGTGATAGAATATGTTTTGAATTGTGATGGGCAATTTGCATGGAAAAATGCAAACTTATGTTCTGAATTGGGATTAGCATAAAAATTATTGAATATCGGAATTGACTTTGAATCGAATTGTGTTGTGATTTATGCTCACAAAAGGACAAAGAGATTCATGATATTGTTTTATATCTCACAATAGATGCTTGACTAGGTTATTACCCATCTCTCTCATTTGTTGAGGAGACAATGGAGTTAGTTTTGTTTTGATTACCATGGTAAGTGCACAAGCTTAGATTCTCCTCTTATTAGAGGTTAGATCTAAGTTTATATGTTATGGCCCTTTCGGAAGTTTCATTATTGTGCTGTGTACTGTGCACGATGATTCGACCTCCCCAACCATAGGGAGTTAGAATCCGATTCAACCTCCCTGACCATAGGGAGTTAGAATCACCCTGAAGATGGCCCTTACGAATTAGTCTTGCATAGTTAGTGAGATAAAGAATGGTTTTTGAATAGTAAAGAATTGTGATTTCAATTATGATTTATGTATAATTGATTTTGTTGGAATTACCTTCAATGTTTCGTTCTGATTTGATAATTTGAATTTCGTGATCAAAGTCATTTCATACAAATGATTTATGTTATTGGGAACGAATAATTTGATTTTAGGAATTTGATGAGTATCCGGATTTCTAAATTATTTGCTGTAATTTTGCTAAGGTATATTGAACTATGTTTTAAGTTATAGTTGTGCACCACTAAGGTCACCACTCAGCGAAAGCTTTGTATGCTGTCGCAGGTGAAAAGAGCATAGAGTAGTTGAGTAAGCTTATTTGAAGACACATTCAGATCAGCTCCAGATATATCATAGGTATACCCATGTACATAGGTTTTGATGTATGCATGTAATAATATGTATTTAAATTATTTGAGCAGTTGTATAAAACTATTACAAAATATTTTGGTATGTAATTAAATATAAATTATTATAATGCAAATTTAAGATTTCATTTACCTATATAGTTTTGTAATATTAATTTTTGAGTCTTGTTGTCACACCCTACTCCCCTATAAGATATAACATGATCCCGTAGTATACCTAATGAATTATCGTAGTTCTCCTACCGATAATCCATTAAATATACTACAAGGGATTTTAAAACAATTTTCGAGAAATTTAAGTCATAGATTAAAATCTAGTGTTATAAAAAATTTTTTTCAAAATTTCGGCAAAATGTCGGCTGTATTTTGAGAAAATAGTTCTGCAATCCTACAAAAGAAAATGCTCCTAATATGTTTTCTCAAATACAACTCCAATAAACTTTATTTCAATTCACAATTCAATTCTCAATAAACAATCAATTCATTTTCAAACTAATCTCATCATGAAGAAATATTTCATTGATTATAAGGCTCAAAATTTATATTACAAAACTATTCAAGTAAATGAAATCTCAAATTTACATTTACAATAATTTACATTTAATTACATACCAAAATATTTTACAAGAGTTTTTATACAACTGCTCAAATAATTTACATACATATTATTACATGCATACATCAAAACCTATGTACATGGGTATACCTATAATATACCTAGAGCTGATCTGAAAGTGTCTTCAAAGAAACTTACTCACTGCTCTATGCTTTTCTTACCTGCGACAACATACAAAGCTATCACTGAGTGGTGAACTCAGTGGTGCACAACTATAATTTAAAACATAGTACAATATACATTAACAAAATTTACAGTAAATAATTTGGAAATCTGAATACTCATCAAATTCTAAAGCTCAAAATATTCATTGCCAATAATGTGAATCATTTGTATAAAATGACTTCGATCATGAAATTCAATTTATCAAATCATAACTAACCATTTAGGTAATTCCAACAAAATCAATTATACATAAATCATAATTGAAATCACAATTCTTTACCATTCAAAAGCCATTATGTATCTCAAAAACTATGTTGTATCTTAAAAATCATTCTTTATCTCACTAACTATGCAAGACTAATCTGAAAGGGCCATATTCGATGTGATTCTAACTCCCTGTGGTCAGGGAGGTCGAATCAGATTCTAACTCCCTATGGTCGGGGAGGTCGAATCATCGTGCACAGTACCATCACAATAATGAATCTTCTGCAAGGGCCATAACGAACAAAAAAAACATAGATCTAACCTCAAATCAGAGGAAAATCTAAGCCTGTGCACGTATCATGGTAATCAAAACACAACTAACTCCATTGTCTTCTCAACAAATGAGAGAGACGGGTAATAACCTAGTCAAGCATCTATAGTGAGATATAAAACAATATCACAATCCTTTTAGTGAGCATAAATCACAATATAATTCGATTCAAATTCAATTCCAATATCCAATAATTTTAATGCTCATCACAATTCAAATCATAAATTTGCATTTTTCCATGAAAATTACCATCACAATTCAAAACATGTTCTACCATAATTTTCTAAAACATAATTTATTCAATCCATAACAATGCTTAATACTTGTGGAAATACCATTTCACAAAGCTAAAGTCATACATACTATAACAATTTCAATAATCATTGAATTAAATCCAATGCTTGTTAAACATAATACATAAGAAAAATATGTCATTTAATCATATGAAATATTAAAAAAAAAATCAGTTAAAAACTAGTTGTACACAAACCTCTGATAACTGTCTCTTGGCTCTGACTCAGTGTTTCCTTCCCCTTCCCTGAGTCTTTGCTAACTGAGAAACACAATTTGAAGTGTTTCAGTACTCATTTAAATTGTCTCTAAGAATAAGGTTCAAAAATTAATTTATCGAAATTTATTATTTCCTTAGTCAACCTAATATGTCGACCCTCAATGCATTCTAGGTAAATTAGGTTTTAATGTTACTAATATGTCACATTCAATAGTCTTTTAGGGTTGGTACATGTTACCAAATTCATTTCCATGTATCTTGCATTTTCTTGCAATTTGCTGGATTCCGGGATACTAGTTTGACCTAGCCGGACGACCTAGTTCCCTCAGTTTTCGGGTTTTGGTCAAAACTACAAACTTGTAGATCTATGTCTTATTGCACGCGGGGCAAAATTTCAGCTCATTCTGAGTTATGTAGACTAAGTTATGGTCATTTTACTATTGCTGGTCAAATTGCACTAAAATTGGTCATTTTAGGTCAATTTTGGTTCGGCCAGTTTTTGGACCCGAACTTGTGCAAGCTGTTTGACTTGTGCAATCTGTTTGACTTGCTTATGGTCATTTCTGGGCTTTGGTGTCTTCATAAGACTTGTAAATATGGGTCTTAACTGTTCATGGTCGAAATTTCAGGCAATTGGACCTGTTTTGAGTGAGTTGTGGCCTAAACACTAACTGCTGCCCAAATGGTCAATTTTCAGGCCTTATTTGCACTTAATCCGGATTTGGTCATTTTTCAAGCTACCTTGCAAGCATAATTTTGGTATGCTTCCTTCATGAAAGTTGACACATTTTGTGTCTAGTCTCACCTCCAATTGGTGTCATACCAATTAGAGCCACACACTTAAAGTTCTAGGCCTAAAACTCAAACTGCCTTAGTGCATTTCCTTTATACACATCAAATACCACTTTTAACACTTACCAAACTCAACATTCAAGCCAATTCTGGTTTGTACCATAACCTAAACATAGTTCACAACATATTATAGGTCATTTTGGCAGCTTACAATTACATTCAACATACACCATGAAGTGCAGAATTTATCAAACTCATTTACAATAATTCAATCACCTAACCATAACACTTTTACATGTCCAACTTCACACCATCACACACATACCCAAACTGCCATAACAACCAACACAATTCAATATTAATATTTCGTAATCCAAACATGAAATAACATCCTTATGGTTCACCAAACCAGGCTGCCATTTCATGCATTACATTCCCATAATTTCCAAGCATTCAAATTTCAATACACATTCACATATACTAAGTATACATCACCCAAATAATTTCCTACGCACATAAACATTTAATCAATGCTTTAATCCACCATTTACAAGCAAAAATAAACTGTCTTCAAGGTGTTTCCATGGCTGCCAAAAGTACACATCCCCATTCAATATCAAACCTCAAAAATTTCTCCATAAATCAAACACCCATAACATCCTTACAAACTTTAATGAAGCAATAACCCAAAAATACAAACTTACCACTTTGGAAATTCTTCAAAACCTCTCCAAAACTTGGTCTTCTTGCTGCCTATCTACTGCCCAAGGTATGGTGATCACTTTTAATGAAGAAACCATAACCATTAGAAGCTTGGATCATGGATGCATGGAGGACTTCAAGGTGTGGCCATGGAGTCCCATGGAGGATAAATTTGGCTGGTTTGAGAGGAGGTTGAAGATGAACTCATTTCTGCCCATTTTAGCTCTTAAGTGTCCCACAATTCTAAGTTAGTGGAGCACTAACCATTATTTAATATTAGTTTAACCTTAACTTTCCTTATTCCCACAATTAACTCTTTATTTTTGCTATTTACATTATGTACCACTAATTTAATTTTTCATTATATTTTCCAAGTGTAATATCCTGTATTTTTAATGGACATTTAGGTCAAAAGACAACTCGAGATGTCAAATGACCACAATGCCCCTGTTCGGGTTGCATTCCCGATTTTTCGGTAACACCGGGTTTTGTCTGTTTTCTCGATTTCTCACTTTTCTTTGTACTAATTAATTAATTTTTTTTTTGATATTTCTAATGGTATTTGTCACACCTTACCCCTCTGTAAGGCATAATATGATCCCGTAGTATACCAAATGAATTACCAACTCCGTCTACTGATAACCCATTAAATACACTACAAGGGATTTTAAAAACTTTTGTTACTTCTTTTACAGTTGTGGGCACTATTTACAGGTGTTAAAAACCTTTTTGAACTGAAGTGATAGAACTAACACATTTGAATAATTTGGAATTTCTGTAAAAATTTTGGCAGAGTGCCATCTGTATTTTGGATAAAACAGTTCTTCAGAAAACCTGTAAAAAGCACTTCCATATATTTCCAAATCTCAACTCCAATATATTTCTCAACACAACATATTTCTCAACTCAAATCCACAGTAATTTTTCAAAAACTGAGATACAAGAAATATAATATAATTTTTACAAGTCAAAATAACTCATAATTTACTTTACAACTTCAATGTACAATTTTAATTTACCACTGCTCAAATCAAGAACAATATGTACATACAATGGTCATACATTACAGTACAAAATGCAAAATGTGGTATACTCATTATACCTGATAATCTCTCGCTGGATGTACTAGCAGCCTAGTCTCACGCTCGTCTGTCTGTCTACCTGCGACATCAATAAAAAGCTATCGCTGAGACAATGTCTTAGTGGTGCACAACATTAACCAAATACAACTTTAAATCACAATTCATAAATCATTTAAATGATGGATACGTAAAATCATAGTTAAATTCAAAACAATGAATGTCAGAAGAAATTTAACACAATATCACAATAAATCTCAGTAATCAAAACATAGTTAAATTTAAAAGACAGTGAATGTCAATAAGACTTTAAACTCCATTTCTCAATATCACAATAAATTTCAATAAGTCAAATCACGGTTAAATTCAAAAGACAGTGAATGTCAATAAGAATTTAAACTCCATTTCACAATTTCACAATACATATCAATAAACCACACACAGCTTAATCATATTCCAAAGTTCAATTCGTCCCAAAAGCCGATGGCTAATGAGGTATTCAATTCGTCCCAAAAGTCAATTACTAATGAGGAATAATATAGCTAGCTAGCAAAAATATGAGTACTCATTCGATTCGTCCTCAACAGGAACACACCTCAACACTTCAGCCAGAGAGGGAATTCAATTCGTCCCGCTAGACAAGCTAGTGAGGAATACAATCAATATACATGATAGCTATGGTTTCAAATCATTTCCAATGCTTTTCAATCAATAAGTATCCATCAATATCATTCAAACAATTTTTCATAGTTTCAAACCATTTACAATGCTTTTCAAGCAATAAATATCCATCAAATATCATTCAAACAAATTTTCACATTTTAAAACAATAATGTACAAATAGTCATAATTTATTTCAATTGAAAATAATTCAAAAAAATAGTTGTTGTCCACAAACCTTTGATAACTGTCTTCTGGTCTGGACTCAGTGTTTCCTTCCCTTTTCCTGAGTCTTTGCTAACTGAGAAACACAATTTGAAGTGTTTCAATACTCATTTAAACTGTCTCTAATGATAATGCTTGATAATTAATTCACTGAATTCTAATATTTGCTTAGTCAACCTAATATGTCGACCCTCGATGCATTCTAGGTAAATTAGGTTTTAATGTTATTAATATGTCACATTCGATAGTATTTTAGGGTTGGTACATGTTACCAAGTTCATTTCCGTGTATACTGCATTTTCTTGCAATTTGCTGGATTCCGGGATACTAGTTTGACCTAGCCGGACGACATAGTTTCCTCGGTTTTCAGGTTTCGATCAGAACTACAAACTTATAGATCTATGTCTTATGGAACGCGGGGCAAATTTTCAGGTTATTATGAGTTATGTAGACCAAGTTATGGTCATTTTACTATTGTTGGTCAAATTGCACCAAAATTGGTCATTTTAGGTCATTTTAGGTCAATTTTGGTTCGGCCAGTTTTTTGACCCGAATTTTTGCAAGCTGTTTGACTTGCTTATGGTCATTTCTGGGTTTTGGTTTCTTCATAAGACTTGTAGATATGGGTCTTAACTATTCATGGTCAAAATTTCAGGTCAATTGAACCTGTTTTCAGTGAGTTATGGCCTAAACACTAACTGCTGCCCAAATGGTCAATTTTCAGGCCTCAATTGCACTTAATCCGGATTTGGTCATTTTTCAAGCTACCTTGCAAGCAAAATTTTGGTATGCTTTCTTCATGAAAGTTGGCACATTTTGTGCCTAGTTTCACCTCCAATTGGTTTCATACCAATTGGAGCCACACACTTAAAGTTATAGGCCTAAAACACAAACTGCCTTATTGCATTTCTTTCATACACATCAAGCATCACTTTTAACACTTACCAAACTTAACATTCAAGCCAATTCTAGTTGTACCATGACCTAAACATAATTCACAACACATTATAGGTCATTTTGGCAGTTTACAATTACATTCAATGTGCACCATAAAGTGCAAAATTTATCAACTCATTTACAACAATTTAAGCATCTAACCATAACACTTTTACATGTCCAACTTCATACCATCATACATACACTCAAACTGCCATAACCAGTATTACAATTCCACATTATTATTCCATAAACCAAGCATGAATTCCAGCATTCTTCAAGAATTAACAAACTGCCGCAATGGTACCTTTACATTCCATTAATTTCCAAGCTTCAAATTTCAATTTACATTTATATATACTAAGTATACATCACCCAAAAAATTTCCTACCCAATATACATTTAATCAATCATTTAATTCACCATTTACAAGCAAAATAAAACTGTCTTTAAAGGGTTTCCATGGCTGCCAAAAGTACACTTCCCCATTCAACGTCAAACTTTAAAAATCTCTCCATAAATCAAACACCCACAACATCCTTACAAACTTTAATTAAACAATAATCAAAAACACAAACTTACCACTTTGGAAATTCTTCAAAACCTCACCAAAACTTCTTAAAATTGCTAGCAAACTCTTCCTTGTGATGTGGGGATAAACTTTAATGAAGCAACCTTGGTGTTTGGAGGTGGAATGGAGGAGATGTGGGAGCTTGAATCAAATGCGGCAATGGAGGATTTGGGAGCTCTTCAATACGGCAATGGTGGTTTTGAAGGTTGAAGATGAAGTGTGAGTGGAGTAATCTGCCCACTTAATGCATATTATAATCCTTAATGGTCCACTCAAATAAATTAAATCATATTATATGTTTTAATTGATTATTACTCCATTTACCCTCCATTTTTGCTATTTACATTAGTTACCCCTAAATTAATTTTTCATTATATTTTCCAAGTGTAATATTATTTATTTTTAATGGACATTTAGGTCAAAAGACAACTCGGGATGTCAAATGACCACAATGCCCCTGTTCGGGTTGCATTCCCGATTTTTCGGTAACACCGGGTTTTGTCCGTTTTTCGATTTCTCACTTTTCTCTGTACTAATTATTTAATTTTTCTTTGATATTTCTAATGATATTTATACTTCCATAAGGGTATATTTAAGTCCTAAAAATATATTTCAGGGTTCCCCGCGGTCCAGGGCTAGTCAACGGTCCACGCCGTGACTTCCCGGTGCGGTCACCCATCGCTAGGGTTCTTGGCTCGCTTAACTTGGTTACATTTCCTTGCTATTATTTTTCCTTTATTTTTCTTGTATTTTCTTTTCTTGTATTTCATTATTTTATGTCTCCTAACTCATATCGAAGTGTAGTTCTAGGCATTCTAGCTATCCGAACAACACTGGTCACTGGAACAGTAGAACGCACTACCGAACATAGGGGTGTTACAATTCTCCCCCCCTTAATATAAATTTCGTCTTGAAATTTTACCTGGCATTAGTCTCTGAACAGCTGTGGGTGCTGTCTCCTCATATCCTCTTTACGTTCCCAAGTAGCTTCCTGGCCTGAATGATGGTTCCACAGCACTTTAACCAGGTCTATCTGTTTATTCCTCAGCTGTTTCACCTCATAAGCCAGAATTTTTATGGGTTCTTCCTCATATGAGAGGTCTGGGTTTACCTCAATCTCTTCAACTGATAGTATGAGATGGGTCAGATCTGTACCTCCTTAACATGGACACATAGAAGACACTGTGTATCCTTGCTAACTCCGGAGGTAATGCCAACCGATGTGCCAAAGGACCCACTCTTTCCAGAACCTCATATGGTCCAATGAAATGAGGACTCAGTTTCCCCTTTCTGCCAAATCTCATAATCCTCTTCCAAGGTGAAACTTTGAGGAATACCTTATCACCCACTGCATATTCAATATCTCTTCTCTTTAGATCAATATAGGACTTCTGACGGTCTGATGCAGCCTTGAGTCTATCTTTGATCAACCTGATCTTTTCCTCTGTCTGCTGAACAATTTCTGGTCCAATCATCATCCTTTCACCTACTTCATCCCAACATAGGGGAGTTCTGCACTTTCTGCCATGCAAAGATTCATATGGAGGCATTCCAATGCTTGATTGATAGCTGTTGTTATAAGCAAACTCAATCAAAGGCAAGTGTGTATCCCAACTACCTTCAAACTCAATCACACAAGCCCATAGCATATCCTCCAATATCTGAATAACCCTCTCGGGTGGCCATGCATGCGTGGGTGGAATCTTTGTCTTTGAAGTTCAATCTAGTTCCTAGGGCTCTCTGAGGACTACCCCAGAATCTAGAAGTGAACTTAGGATCTCTGTCAGACACAATTGATACTGGCACTCCATGCAGTTTTACAATCTCATATATGTATGATCTAGCCAATCTTTCCAGGTTATAATCCATCCGAACTGGCCAAAAGTGAGCAGACTTGGTCATTCTGTCAACTATAACCCATACTGCATCATGATTACTTTGTGTCCTTAGAAGTCCTGTAACAAAATCCATAGTTATTCATTCCCATTTCCACTCTGGTACTGACAAAAGATGTAACAAACCAGCTGGAACTTGATGTTCTGCCTTTACTTGCTGGCAAGTTAGGCATTTGGAAACAAATTCAGCTATATCTCTCTTCATACCCATCCACCAGTAATGCACTTTCAGCCCTCTGTACATTTTAGTTCCACCAGGGTGCATAGCAAAAGGAGACTCATGTGCTTCCTTCATAATGATTTGTCTCAATTCCACATCACTAGGAATGCACATTCTGCCCTGATGTAGCAATAAACCATCATCTCTCACAGAAAATTCAGGTTTCTTGCCCTGCTGGACTTCTTTCAGTAGCTTTTGATATTTTTCATCACTCTGAGCAGCTATTCTGATCTGATCAATCAACACTGGCTGTACATGCCATGCAACTACTGTCTGTCCCTCATCATCAATCTCTAAACTGGCATGCTGTGCTTTCAACTCATATACCATGGATAAAGGAGAAACTCTGAGACTTGCCATAATCTTGCGACTTAAGGCGTCAGCCACCACATTTGCTTTCCCTGGCTGATAGTCTATTAAGCAATCATAATCTTTAATAAGTTCTAACCATCTCCTCTGCCTCAAATTCAATTCCTTCTGGGTGCCCAAATACTTTAAGCTCTTGTGATCTATGTAAATGTAACATTTCTCCCCATAAAAATAGTGTCTCCAGATCTTCAGAGCAAAAAAAATAACTGCTAGCTCTAAATCATGTGTTGGGTAGTTCCTCTCATGCGGTTTCAGCTGGCGTGATGCATAAGCAATGACAATATGATCTTGCATCAGTACATAGCCTAACCCATTGTGAGAAGCATCACTATAAACTGTGTATTCTTTACCCGGAGTAGGTAAAGTGAGGATTGGAGCTTCAGTTAAACACCTCTTTAACTCGTCAAAACTTTGCTGCCATTTATCAGTCCACTGAAATTTTACATCTTTCCGAAGCAGTTTGGTCAGTGGAGAAGATAACATAGAAAACCCCTTCACAAACCGGCGGTAATATCCAAATAAACCCAGAAAACGGCAAATTTCTGTGATGTTCCTGGGCAGCTTCCAATTAAGGATAGCTTCTACCTTGCTGGAATCTACCTTGATCCCTTCAGCTGACACAACATGTCCCAAAAAGGAGATTTCTTTCAGCCAAAATTCACATTTCGACAATTTGGCATATAGCTGTTTCTCCCTTAAAGTCTGCAGTACAATCCGAAGATGTCTGTCATGCTCCTCTGCATTCCTCGAGTATATCAAAATGTCATTAATAAATACCACCACAAATTGATTAAGATATGGTCTGAAGATAGTGTTCATCAGATCCATAAAAGCAGCTGGAGCATTTGTTAAACCGAATGGCATTACTAGAAACTCATAGTGGCCATACCGAGTTCTGAAAGCAGTTTTTGGAATACTCTGCTCTTGCACCTTCAACTGATAATAACCAGATCGCAAATCAATTTTGGAGAATACAGCTGCACCCTTCAACTGATCAAACAGATCATCAATGCGAGGCAATGGATATCTATTCTTTATGGTCACCTTATTCAATTGCCGGTAATCTATACATAAGTGGAGAGTACCATCCTTCTTCTTAACAAACAACACTGGTGCTCCCCAAGGTGACACACTAGGGCGGATGAAGCCCTTTTCAAGTAGTTCTTGCAACTGTATTTTCAACTCCCTCAACTCTGCTGGTGCCATTCTGTATGGCGTTATGGAGATTGGGTCCACACCAGGCATAACATTAATTTCAAACTGCACTTCTCTTTCCGGAGGTAGTCCTGGCAATTCATCAGGAAACACATCTGGAAAGTCATGTACTGTAAGGATGTCCTTCAATGCTGGACTCCCCGCTGGGGTGTCTACCACATATGCTAAGTATGCTTCACACCCCTTTCTGATCATTTTTCTGGCTAGTGCAGCCGAAATGATGTTTGATGGCAATAACTGCCTCTCCCCATGTATTACCACATCATCAGCATCGAGGAGACCAAAAGTGACTGTCTTCAGCCTACAGTCAATCATGGCATGATGCCTAGCTAACCAATCCTTGCCCAAGATGATATCATAATCTCTGAAGGGCATTTCAATGAAATCAGACAGAAAAGTGTGTCATTAGATTACCAAAGGACAATCTCTATACATTTTATTAACCCTACCTCCTGTCCTAGTGGACTTGTTACTAGCACCTCAAAGTCCATTTTTGTACATGGAACAGCAATGCAATAAATGATGCTAGCACTCACATAAGAATGGGTAGAACCCGGATCAAATAACACAAACACATCTTGATTAAAAGTTGAGAAGGTACCAGCCACAACATCAGATGTCTCGGCCTCTTCTCTCTGTCTCATTGCATAGATTCTGACTGGAGCACTGTCTTGCTCTGAATGTTTCACTGTGCCTTAGCTGCCTACTGGGCTACCTCTACCCTTGCCTCTACCTCTACTAGGTGGTTGTGAACTTCTGGTGACAGGGCTCTGAATTGACCCTTCTGCAGTAGTAGGAGGTGGTCCAACTCTGCGACTACTGGTGCAGTCCTTGGCAAAGTGTCTTGTGCTTCCACAGTTATAACAGGCTCCAATAGCCTTGTAGCGTATGCCACCATGATTTCTTCCACAAGTTTCACATTGGCGGGGAGGGTAGGAACATTTGGTACTCTACTGACCAGATAGAGGAGGCTTCTGTCTTGAATATCTTCCCCTGCCAGACTTCTTGCCATTTCTGCCATGTCCCCCATGATTCTTCCTCTTTCCAGTAGGACCACTGGAACTCTGTTCTACTGATTTTCCCTCTTTCTCTGTCTTCTCTGATTTCTTTTTCTCAGGAGCAGCTTCAGACTCAATTCTTTCCAACTCTAGGGCTTGAGAAACAAGTTCAGAGAAGTTAGTGTGTTTGAATCCGACTACTTGTAATCTGATACTGGGCTTCAAGCCAGTTTCAAACCTCTTGCATCTCTCCCTGCTAGTAGAAAGTAGACTCACTGCATAATGGCTCAGGCGGGAAAATTCTATTTCATATTCAGCCATTGATCTGCTCCCCTGTTTAAGACTTAGGAACTCTTGTAACTTCTGGTCTACATAAGCATCAGGGACATATTTTTGTCTGAATTCCCTGAGAAAGTCACTCCATGTTAGCATTGCAGGTTCTACCAGACTGTGGGGAATGGTTTTCCACCAGTCATAAGCACCCCCCTGTAGCAAGGATATTGAGTATTCAAATATGAGCTCCTCCATGCAATGCAGTTTCTTGAATACCCTATCCATCCTTTCTAACCACTGTTCAGCCTCTAGAGGATCTACTGTCCCCTTGAACTCTGTAGCCCCATATTTCATCAATTTGTCGTACTGCCTAGCAGGAGACTGTGGTCGTATCACTGGTGTCTGTATTGGGTCTTGAGTAGGCACATTACCAGCCATTTGTTGGAACATTGTAGCCATCTGCTGAGCGAACTGAGCAAGAAACTGCGGTACTGCAGACATTATGTAGGGCTAGGGCATCCCCTTGCACCTCAGCCTCAATAGATTGATCGACTGAACGATCACCCTTTTCCATGGTAATGCGAGGATCTTAGATTTCCTGAATAAATAACACAAGGAGATTTCCTCCCGTTAGTGCATATTTATAATGTAATGTACTATATATATCAAACAATGATATTGAGCAGTTGTACTATGAAGAAAGAATATTCAAGTAACAGGTGAAAACAGAATTTAAAAACTTTGCTCTAATACCACTAAAACATGTCACACCCTACCCCTCTATAAGGCATAACATGATCCCGTAGTATACATAATGAATTACCAACTCCGTCTACTGATAACCCATTAAATACACTACAAGGGATTTTAAAAACTTTTCTTACTTCTTTTACAGTGGTGGGCACTATTTACAGGTGTTAAAAACCTTTTTGAACTGAAGTGATAGAACTAACACATTTGAATTATTTGGAATTTCTGTAAAAATTTTGGCAGAGTGCCATCTGAATTTTGAATAAAACAGTTCTTTAGAAAACCTGTAAAAAGCACTTCAATATATTTCCAAATCTCAACTCCAACATATTTCTCAACACAACATATTTCTCAACTCAAATCCACAGTAATTTTTCAAAGATTATGATACAAGAAATATAATACAATTTTTACAAGTCAAAATAACTCATAATTTACTTTACAACTTCAATGTACAATTTTAATTTACAACTGCTCAAAACCAAGAACAATATGTATATACAACGGTCATACATTACAGTACAAAATGCAAAATGTGGTATACTCATTACACCCAATAATCTCTCCCTGGATGTACTAGCAGCCTAGCCTGCTACCCTGTCCGTCTGTCTACCTGCGAGAGCAATAAAAAGCTATCGCTGAGACAATGTCTTAGTGGTGCACAACATTAACCAAATACAACTTTAAATCACAATTCATAAATCATATAAATGATGGATACGTAAAATTATAGTTAAATTCAAGACAATGAATGTCAGAAGGAATTTAACATAATATCACAATAAATCTCAGTAATCAAAACATAGTTAAATTCAAAAGACAGTGAATGTCAATAAGACTTTAAACTCCATTTCTCAATATCACAATAAATTTCAATAAGTCAAATCACGGTTAAATTCAAAAGACAGTGAATGTCAATAAGAATTTAAACTCCATTTCACAATTTCACAATACATATCAATAAACCACACACAGCTTAATCATGTTCCAAAGTTCAATTCGTCCCAAAAGCCGATGGCTAATGAGGTATTCAGTTCGTCCCAAAAGCCGATGGCTAATGAGGTATTCAATTCGTCCCAAAAGTCGATGACTATAGCTAGCTAGCAAAAATATGAGTACTCATTCGATTCGTCCTCAACAGGCACACACCTCAACACTTCAGCCAGAGAGGGAATTCAATTTGTCCCACTAGACAAGCTAGTGAGGAATACAATCAATATACATGATAGCTATGATTTCAAATCATTTTCAATGCTTTTCAATCAATAAGTATCCATCAATATCATTCAAACAATTTTTCATAGTTTCAAACCATTTACAATGCTTTTCAAGCAATAAATATCCATCAAATATCATTCAAACAATTTTTCACATTTTAAAATAATGATGTACAAATAGTCATAATTTATTTCAATTGAAAATAATTCAAAAGAAATAGTTGTTGTGCATAAACCTCTGATAACTGTCTCCTGGTCTAGACTCAGTGTTTCCTTCCCTTTTCCTGAGTCTTTGCTAACTGAGAAATACAATTTGAAGTGTTTTAGGACTTATTTAAACTGTCTCTAACGATAATGCCTAATAATTAATTCACTGAATTCTAATATTTGCTTAGTCAACCTAATATCTCGACCCTCGATGCATTCTAGGTAAATTAGGTTTTAATGTTATTAATATGTCACATTCGATAGTATTTTCGGGTTGGTACATATTATCAAGTTCATTTCCGTGTATACTGCATTTTCTTGCAATTTGTTGGATTCCGGGATACTAGTTTGACCTAGCCGGACGATCTAGTTTTCTCTATTTTCGGGTTTCGGTCAAAACTACAAACTTGTAGATCTATGTCTTATGGAATGCGGGGCAAAATTTTAGGTCATTCTGAGTTATGTAGACCAAGTTACGGTCATTTTACTATTGCTGGTCAAATTGCACCAAAATTGGTCATTTTAGGTCATTTTAGGTCAATTTTGGTTCGGGCAGTTTTTGGACCCGAACTTGTGCAAGCTTTTTGACTTGCTTATGGTCATTTCTGGGTTTTGGTGTCTTCATAAGACATGTAGATATGGGTCTTAACAATTCATGGTCAAAATTTTAGGTCAATTGGACCTGTTTTGTGTGAGTTATGGGCTAAACACTAACTGCTGCCCAAATGGTCAATTTTCAGGCCTCAATTGCACTTAATCCGGATTTGGTTATTTTTCAAGCGTCCTTGCAAGCAGAATTTTGGTATGCATCCTTCATGAAAGTTGGCAAATTTTGTGCTTAGTTTCACCTCTAATTGGTCTCATACCAATTGGAGCCACACACTTAAAGTTATAGGCCTAAAACACAAACTGCCTTATTGCATTTCTTTCATACACATCAAGCATCACTTTTAACACTTACCAAACTTAACATTCAAGCCAATTCTGGTTGTACCATGACCTAAACATAATTCACAACATATTATAGGTCATTTTGGCAGTTTACAATTACATTCAATGTGCACAATAAAGTGCATAATTTATCAACTCATTTGCAACCATTTAAGCATCTAACCATAACACTTTTACATGTCCAACTTCACACCATCATAGATACACTCAAACTGCCATAACCACTATTACAATTCCACATTATTAGTCCATAAACCAAGCATGAATTCCAGCATTCTTCAAGAATTAACAAACTGCCGCAATGGTACCTTTACATTCCATTAATTTCCAAGCTTCAAATTTCAATTTACATTTACATATACTAAGTATGCATCACCCAAACAATTTCCTACACAATATACATTTAATCAATCATTTAATTCACCATTTACAAGCAAAAATAAACTGTCTTTAAAGTGTTTCCATAGCTGCCAAAAGTACACTTCCCCATTCAACATCAAACTTCAAAAATCTCTCCATAAATCAAACACCCATAACATCCTTACAAACTTTAATTAAACAATAATCAAAAACACAAACTTACCACTTTGGAAATTCTTCAAAACCTCACCAAAACTTCTGAAAATTGCTATCAAACACTTCCTTGTGATGTCGGGATAAACTTTAATGAAGCAACCTTGGTGTTTGGAGGTGGAATGGAGGAGATGTGGGAGCTTGAATCAAATGCGTCAATGGAGGATTTGGGAGCTCTTCACTACGGCAATGGTGGTTTTGAAGGTTAAAGATGAAGTGTGAGTGGAGTAATCTGCCCAATTAATGCATATTATAATCCTTAGTGGTCCACTCACATAAATTAAATCATATTATATGTTTTAATTGATAATTACTCCATTTACCCTCCATTTTTGCTATTTACATTAGGTACCCCTAAATTAATTTTTCATTACATTTTACAAGTGTAATATTATTTATTTTTAATGGACATTTAGGTCAAAAGACAACTCAGGATGTCAAATGACCACAATGCCCCTGTTCGGGTTGCATTCCCGATTTTTCGGTAACACCGGGTTTTATCTATTTTTCGATTTCTCACTTTTCTTTGTACTAATTATTTAATTTTTCTTTGATATTTCTAATGATATTTATACTTCCATAGGGGTATATTTAAGTCCTAAAAATATTTTCCAGGGTTCCTCGCGGTCCATGGCTAGTCAACGGTCCACGCTGTGACTTCTCGGTGCGGTCACCCATCACTAGGGTTCTCGGCTCGCTTAACTTGGTTACATTTCTTTGCTATTATTTTTCCTTTATTTTTCTTGTATTTTATTTTCTTGTATTTCATTATTTGATGTCTCCTCACTCATATCGAAGTGTAGTTCTAGGCATTCTAGCTGTCCGGACAACACTGGTCACTAGAACAGTAGAACGCACTACCGAACATAGGGGTGTTACAGTATTTATACTTTAATAGGTGTTTATTTAAGTCCTAAAAAAATTTTCCAGGGTTCCCTGCGGTCTAGGGCTAGTCAACGGTCCACGCCACGACTTCCCGGTGCGGTCACCCATTGCTAAGGTTATCGGCTCGCTTAACTTGGTTACATTTTTTTGCTTTTATTTTTCCTTTGTTTTTTTTGTATTTTCTTTTCTTGTATTTCATTATTTTATGTCTCCTCACTCATATCGAAGTGTAGTTCTAGGCATCCTAGCTGTCTGGACAAAACTGGTCACTGGAACAGTAGAACGCACTACCGAGCATAGGGGTGTTACAATTCTCCCCCCCTAAAATAAATTTCGTCTCGAAATTTTACCTGGCATTAGTCTCTGAACAGCTGTGGGTGTTGTATCCTCGTATCCTCTTCACGTTCCCAAGTAGCTTCCTGGCTTGAACGATGGTTCCACAACACTTTAACCAGGTGTATCTGTTTATTCCTCAACTACTTCACCTCATAAGCCAAAATTTCTATGGGTTCTTCCTCATATAAGAGGTCTGGATTTCACCTCAATCTATTCAACTGATAGTACATGAGATGGGTCTGATCTGTACCTCCTTAACATGGACACATGGAAGACACTGTGTATCCTTGCTAACTCCGGAGGTAATGCCAACCGATATGCCAAAGTATCCACTCTTTCCAGAACCTCATATGGTCTGATGAAACGAGGACTCAGTTTCCCCTTTCTGCCAAATCTCATAATCCTCTTCCAAGGAGAAACTTTGAGGAATACTTTATCACCCACTGCATATTCAATATCTCTTCTCTTCGGATCAACATAAGACTTATGACGGTCTGACGCAGCCTTGAGTCTATCTCTGATCAATTTGATCTTTTCCTATGTCTGCTGAATAATTTCTGGCCCAATCATCTTTCTTTCACCAACTTCATCCCAACATAGGGGAGTTCTACACTTTCTGCCATAAAAAGCTTCATATGGAGGTATCCCAATGCTTGATTGGTAGCTGTTGTTATAAGCAAACTCAATCAAAGGCAAGTGTGTATCCCAACTACCTTCAAACTCAATCATACAAGCCCTTAGCATATCCTCCAATATCTGAATAACCCTTCCAGGTTGGCCATCTATCTGTGGGTGGAATGTTGTGCTGAAGTTCAATTTAGTTCTTAGGGCTCTCTGAAGACTACCCCAGAACCTAGAAGTGAACCTAGGTCCTCTATCAGATACAATCGATACTGGCACTCCATGCAATTTTACAATTTCATATATGTACAATCTGGCTAATCTTTCCAGGCTATAATCCATCCGAACTGGCAAAAAGTGAGCAGACTTGGTTAGTCTATCAACTATAACCTATACTGCATCATGACTATTCTGTGTCCTCAGAAATCTCATCACAAAATCCATAGTTATCTGTTCCCTTACAATGTTTCATAGGGTGCCACTTATATGTTAGCTTGACACTTATTAATGTATACAAATTCTGTTAGAGGAATGTATCTATCCCATCACCCTTCGGATTCAAGGACAGAAGTTCTCAGTATATTCTCGAGGGTTTATTACATTTTATAGGTTATTATTATCATTTCATTTCATTATTTATAGAAACTCAACGAGTTTCAAAATTTACCTGAATCACTTGTTTCGACTGTCCATCCGTCTGAGGATGATAAGTCGTACTGATATCTCTAAGCTTATAACAACTACTGTGGTACAGGTAATTCACATTAATATAACTGAGTCACTGACTCTAGCTACCTTACAAGTGTAGTCATTTGATAGGCTAGTTCTGAAGTTTTAAATTTCAGACTAAAATTTTCACATTTATTTCCAGTAATAGAACTCTATTCCGGTGCAACTGTATCAATTTATAAATTACTTACAAATATTCTTAATTTATTATACCACGAGGAAGCACGTAGCTCTACACAATAATCCTGTGTCGGTACTATAATCTGCAGCTTACAATACAAACATCGAGAACATTATATAGTCACTACGTTATAACCTCATGGACTAGGTTTTCTAACATCTTATATTTCTCGAATCCACTAATATCCTAAATTGATTCTGATTGCAATATCCATTAATAATTACTAACAGTAACATCTTTGCCCTCATCTAGAGCAATTCTATTACTGTAACTTACTTTTAGGTCCTCTTGCCTTATATTCAGTAGGCTTGCCAATTAGCTTTATAATTTATGGTATGTTAGAAAATACTTTTAGCTAACAATTCTTCCAAAATTAATGTCAATCATACTTGTTATTATAGTTATTATCCTAAAGGACTAGTCACTAATACATCAAAATTCATTCCCATGTAAAGGAATAACAATAGAACATATAGTTCTGACACTAAGACACAACTAAGTAGTGCTGGGGTCAAATAATAACTAATTGTTTCTTTCAAAAATTAAGAACTTACCAGCAGCTACATCTTAAGTTTTTGCTCTTTCTCCTTGGCGCATAGTGGACGCTCTGATTGGTGCGCTACTATATTCAGGTTGATTCACTGTGTTATAGTGGTGAGGAGTACCAACTCTATTTCTATCTCGACTCTGACTGACGGTTTGTGAACTCCGGAAAGCAGATCGAGGTGCTCTAGTACAATCTTTAGCAAAGTTTCCAAGTTTTCCACAATTGTAGCCGGCTCCAGAGGCCCTTCGACAAATACCTCCATGTAGCTTACCACAAACATGGCAGAAACGGGCAGAATAGGAACTTCTGGTTGTTCGATGACTAGATCTTTGTGTTCTCTGCCCTGATGATCTGCCTCTATTGTATCCCTGAGCTCGGGGTTCGTCAAATCCTTTTCTCTTCCTCAAATTACTGCTCGAGCTCTAACCCGTAGATTTGTCCCTCTTCTCTATTTCACACTGCCCTTGTGGGGGTTGGGTCTGTACTTGGGCTTGGGCTGACAGATTATCAGTCATTTGTTGGAAGAAAGTGGCCATTTGCTGGGCCATTTGTGCAGTAATTTTACTGGTAAAACTGGTACAATCGGGCCTTCGACACTTTGTGGAGCTGGGGCCTCAACTTGTACTTCTGCCATCACGGACTGTTCTATTGTCTCATTCTTCTCTTCCATATCTTTTCATAGGATTTTCTATTCCTGTACAACCAACATAAGGAGATTCCTCTCCATTAGTTCATATTTATGATGTAAATGTACTATATGTATCAAACATTTGAGCAGTTGTAGTTACCGACAAAAAGATTTCAAATTCACAGTTCAAAATTTACTTTAAAACCATTGCTCTGATACCACAAAACATGTCACACCCTACTCCCCTATAAGATGTAACATGATCCCGTAGTATACCTAATGAATTACTGTACTTCTCCTACCGATAATCCATTAAATATACTACAAGGGATTTTAAAACAATTTTCGAAAAATTTAAGTCATAGATTAAAATCTGGTATTATAAAAATTTTTTTTCAAAATTTCGGCAAAGTGCCGGCTGTATTTTGAGAAAACAGTTCTTCAATCCTGCAAAAGAAAATGCTCCTAATATGTTTTCTCAAATACAACTCCAATAAACTTTATTTCAATTCACGATTCAATTCTCAATAAAAAATCAATTCATTTTCAAACTAATCTCATCATGAAGAAATATTTCATTGATTATAAGACTCAAAATTTATATTACAAAACTATTCAAGTAAATGAAATCTCAAATTTACATTTACAATAATTTACATTTAATTACATACCAAAATATTTTACAAGAGTTTTTATACAACTTCTCAAATAATTTACATACATATTATTACATGCATACATCAAAACCTACGTACATGGGTATACCTATAATATACCTGGGGCAAATCTGAAAGTGTCTTCAAAGAAACTTACTCACTGCTCTATGCTCTTCTTACCTGCGACAGCATACAAAGCTATCGCTGAGTGGTGAACTCATTGGTGCACAACTATAATTTAAAACATAGTACAATATAAATTGACAAAATTTATAGTAAATAATTTAGAAATCTGAATACTCATCAAATTCTAAAACTCAAAATATTCATTGCCAATAATGTGAATCATTTGTATAAAATGACTTCGATCATGAAATTCAATTTATCAAATCATAACTAACCATTTAGGTAATTCCAAAAAAATCAATTATACATAAATCATAATTGAAATCACAATTCTTTACCATTCAAAAGCCATTCTGTATCTCAAAAATCATGTTGTATCTCAAAAATAATTCTTTATCTCACTAACTATGCAAGACTAATCCAAAAGGGCCATATTCGATGTGATTCTAACTCCCTGTGGTTAGGGAGGTCGAATCATCGTGCACAATACCATCACAATAATGAATCTTCTGCAAGGGCCATAATGAACAAAAAAAACTAAGATCTAACATCAAATCAGAGGAAAATCTAAGCCTGTGCACGTACCATGGTAATCAAAACACAACTAACTCCATTGTTTTCTCAACAAATGAGAGAGATGGGTAATAACCTAGTCAAGCATCTATAGTGAGATATAAAACAATATCACAATCCTTTTAGTGAGCATAAATCACAATATAATTTGATTCAAATTCAACTCCAATATCCAATAATTTTTATGCTCATCACAATTCAAATCATAAATTTGCATTTTTCCATGAAAATTACCATCACAAGCAACAATAAACTGTCTTCAAGGTGTTTCCATGGCTGCCAAAAGTACACATCCCCATTCAATATCGAACCTCAAAAATTTCTCCATAAATCAAACACCCATAACATCCTTACAAACTTTAATGAAGCAATAACCCAAAAATACAAACTTACCACTTTGGAAATTCTTCAAAACCTCTCCAAAACATGGTCTTCTTGCTGCCTATCTACTGCCCAAGGTATGGTGATCACTTTTAATGAAGAAACCATAACCATTAGAAGCTTGGATCATGGATGCATGGAGGACTTCAAGGTGTGGCCATGGAGTCCCACAGAGGATAAATTCGGCTGGTTTGAGAGGAGGTTGAAGATGAACTCATTTATGCCCATTTTAGCTCTTTAGTGTCCCACAATTCTAAGTTAGTGGAGCACTAACCAATATTTAATATTAGTTTAACCTTAACTTTCCTTATTCCCACAATTAACTCCCCATTTTTGCAATTTATATTATGTACCACTAATTTAATTTTTCATTATATTTTCCAAGTGTAATATCATGTATTTTTAATGGACATTTGGGTCAAAAGAAAACTCAAGATGTCAAATGACCACAATGCCCCTGTTCTGGTTGCATTCCCGATTTTTCGGTAACATCGGGTTTTTTCCGTTTTCTCGATTTCTCACTTTTCTTTGTACTAATTAATTAATTTTTCTTTGATATTTCTAATGGTATTTATACTTCAATTGGTGTCTATTTAAGTCCTAAAAATATTTTCCAGGGTTCCCTACGGTCCAGGGCTAGTGAACGGTCCACGGTGCGACTTCCCGGTGTGGTCACCCATCGCTAGGGTTCTCGGCTCGCTTAACTTGGTTACATTTCTTTGCTATTATTTTTCTTTTATTTTTCTTGTATTTTCTTTTCTTGTATTTCATTATTTTATGTCTCCTCACTCATATCAAAGTGTAGTTCTAGGCATCCTAGCTGTCCGGACAACACTAGTCACTGGAACAGTAGAACACACTACCGAACATAGGGGTGTTACACTTGTAATCAATGAAATGTTTCTTTTATCATGAGGTTGATTTGAAAATGAAATGATTTGATTGTTGAGATTGAATTATGAGATGAAATGAAGTTTATTGGAGTTGTATTTGAGAAAACATATTAGGAGTGTTTTCTTTTTCAGGTTTGAAGAACTGTTTTCTCAAAATATAGCCAGTACTCTGATGAAATTTTGAAAATAATTTTTATAACACCATATTTTGATCGATGATACAAATTTCATGAAAATTGATTTAAAATCCCTTGTAGTATATTTAATAGGTTATCGGTAGGCGAAATACGGTAATTCATTAGGTGTACTACGGGATCAAGTTACATCTTATGGAGGAGTAGGGTGTGACATGTTTAGTGGTATCAGAGCAATGGTTTTAAAGTAAATTTTGAATTGTGAAATTGAATTAATTTTGTTGGTAAATACAACTGCTCAAATGTTTGTTACATATAGTACATTTACATCATAAATATGAACTAATGGAGAGAAATCTCCTTGTGTTGGTTGTACAGGAAATAGAAAATGCTATGAAAAAATATGGAAGAGAAGGATGAGACAATAGAACAGTCTGTGACAACGGAAGTACAAGGTGAGGCCCCAGCTCCTCAGAGTGTCAAAGGCCAAACTATACAAGTTTTACTGATACAAATTGTTGGACAAATGGCCCAGCAAATGGCCACTTTCTTTCAACAAATGGCTGATACTCTGTCAGCTCAAGCTCAAGCACAAACCCAACCCCCACAAGGCAGTGTGAAATGGAGAAGGGGGAGAAACATATGGGTCAGAGCTCAAGCAGTAATTTGGAAAAGAGAAAAGAATTTGAGGAGCCCCGAGCTCAGGGATATGACAGAGGCGGATCATCAGGGCAGCGACCACCAAGATCTAATCGTTGAACAACCAGAAGTGCCTATTCTACCCGTATCAGCCATGTTTGTGGCAGGTTACATGGGGGTATTTATTGTAAAGCCACTAGAGCCTGCAATAATTGTGGTGAACATAAACATTTTGTTAGAGATTGTACTAGAGCACCTTAATCTCCTCTCCGAAGTTCATAGACAGTCAGTAGAGGTCGAGATAGAAATAGAGTTGGTACTCCTTGTAATCATAGTATAACAAATAAACCCGAACATAGTAGCGCACCAGTCAAAGCATCCACTATGCACCAAGGAGAAAGAGCAAAAACTTCGGATGTAGCTAGTGGTAAGTTCTTAATTTTTGAAAGAAACAATTAGTTATTATTTGATCCCAACACTACTTAATTGTGTGCTAGTGTTAGAACTATATGTTCTATTGCTATTCCTTTACATGGAAATAAATTTTGATGTATTAGTGACTAGTCCTTTAGGATAAAAACTATAATAACAAGTATGATTGACATTAATTTTGGAAGAATTGTTAGCTAGAAGTATTTTCTAACACACCATAAATTATAAAGGTAATTAGTGAGCCTACTTAACGTAAGGCAAGAGGATGTAAAAGTAAGTTACAGTAATAGAATTGCTCTAAATGAGGTTCTGGAAAGAGTGGGTCCTTTAGCATATCGGTTAGCATTAACTCCAGAGCTAGAAAGAATACACAGTGTCTTCCATGTGTCCATGTTAAGGAGGTACAGATCTGACACATCTCACGTTCTATCAGTTGAAGAGATTGACGTAAATCTAGACCTTTCATATGAGGAAGAACCCATAGAGATTCTAGCATATGAGGTGAAGCAGCTAAGGACCAAACAGATAACCTTGGTGAAAGTGCTGTGAAACCATCATTCAGGCTAGGAAGCTACTTGAGAACGTGAAGAGGACATGAGGAGACGGCACCCACAGCTATTCAGAGACTGATGCCAGGTAAAATTTTGAGATGAAATTTATTTTAAGGGGGGGAGAATTGTAACACCCCTATGTTCGGTAGTGCATTCTACTGCTCCGGTGATCAATGTCTGTCTAGATAGCTAGGATGCCTAGAACTACATTTAAATGTTAGTGAGGAGACATAAAATAATGAAATATAAGAAAAGAAAATACAAGAAAAACGAAGAAAAAATAATAGCAATGAAATGAAACTAAGTTAAACGAGCCAACACCGCAGCAATGGGTGACCGCATGGGGAAGTTACGGCGCAGGCAATAGCTGACCCTAGGACTGCAGAGAACCCTCGAAATTTAGTTTCGAGAAATAATTAAAGACTTATTAAAGTATAAATTTCATTAGAAATATCAAAGAAAAATTAATTAATTGGTACAAAGAAAAATGAGAAATTGAGAAAACGACAAAACTCGGTGTTACCGAAAATGCGGGAATGCAACCCGAATAGGGGCATTGTGGTCAATTGACACCCTGAGTTGCCTTTTGACCTAAATGTCCATTAAAAAAAAATGGTAATAAAGTTTGAAAATGCCATGAAAAAATGAAATATTATGTGTTGTATAAATAAGAAAAATTATGGGTATAATGTGGAATAACTGGAAGTTTAACATTAACTTAGATTCTTTAACCACTTAGTGGACCACTATGGGATATCTAAAGCATTAAAAAACCAAAATTTGTCCCACCAATATTTTGCAATACTCTTTCTTCCTCAAGCTCTCTCCTTGCTGAATTCAAGCTCCATTTCAAACCACCATTGTTGGCCATGGAAGGAGCTCCATGCAACCTTGATCAAGTCACCTTGTGCACTAGGTTCCTTCACTAAACCTTGTCTACACACCTTGGACAACAATAAGGGAGCAAGAAAGATAAGTTTTGGTGAGGTTTTGAAGAAGTCCAAAAGAGGTAAGTGGTTATTTTCAATCCCTGTTTCATTAAAAGTACAACTAAGGTTGTGGGTAGTTGAATTATGGAAGAAGTTTGAGGTTTGATGAATTATTGGAGTTGAGCCATTTTGGCAGCCATGGAACCTCACAATGTACAACTTATCTTTACATGTAAATGGTTGTTTGAGATGTTGATTTAAATGTTTAATTGTATTGAAGTTGAATTCTATGTGTGAAGTTTGAATGTTATGCTTGAAAAGTGAAAAGGGAAGTGGATGTGTATGTGTAAATTTGTGGTAGCCTCATGATGAAGATTGAAGTGTTTAAGTTCATAAAATATTGTTAAAGTATTGTACAAAAAATGGCAGCATATATGTGTGTGGATAATAGTGGTAAGGTAGGCAAATTGTTAATGGAAGTATGTGTGATAATTAAAAGTATTTATGTGTATATATTGTTGGGATTGAACTTTGTAAATTGTGACTGCAATTGGTGTATTTTGAAGTGGTTATATTCTGTCCAAGTTGACCTATAATGTAGAAAATTGAATGGTTTTGGCTAGTGCCAAATGCAGAATGGTATGGGAAGTGAAAATGTAATTGGTAAACATGTGTTTGGTTGGGTGTTTGAAAAGCATGTAGAGGGCAATGTTCAAATGGACCTATAACCCTAAGTATGTGGCTCCAATTGGCATGAGGCCAATTGGAGGTGAAACTAGGCACAAAATGTGCCAACTTTCATGAAGAAAGCCTACCTAAATTCTGTCCAGAAAGTAACTTGAAAAATGACCAAATCCAGATTAGTGACTTGAAAGCCTGAAAATTGACCATTTGGGCAACAGTTAGTTTTTTTACCATAACTCACTCAAAACAGGTCCAAATGACCTGACATTTTTACCATGAATAGATAATACATAATGCTACAATTCTTATGAAGGCACCAAAATCCATAAATGACCATAAGCAAGTCAAATAGCTTGCACAAATTCGGATATAAAAACTGCCAGAACCAAAAATGACCTAACAATGATCTAAAGTTGCCATTTTAGTGCAATCTGACCAGCAATAGTAAAATGACCATATCTTGGTCTATACAACTCAGAATGACCTGAAATTTTGCCCCACGTGTAATAAGACATAGATCTACAATTTTGCTTCTTTGACCAAAATCTAAAAACCAAGATAAATAGGACTTTAAGCTAGACCAATTTAGCAGACAAAAATTGAGAACTTGACATTTACGTACAATGATGCTTGAAATAATTTGGCAATGAATGCCAACTTGTAAAAATGGTAAATTGCACTATATTGGTAGAATATTGAAATGCAAAATGTGACATATTGTTAACATTAAACCTAATTCACCTAGAGTGCATCAAGGGTCAACATTACAGGTTGACTAAGGAAAATAATAGAATTAAATAAATTATTTATTGAACCTTATTGGCAGAGACAGTTTAAATGAGTATTGAAACACTTCAAATTAAGTGTTTCAGTTAGCAAAGACTCAGGAAAAGGGGAAGGAAACACTGAGTCAGGGCCAAGAGGTTACTCTTCAGAGGTTTGTGCACAACTAGTTTTTAATTGATTTTGTTCTAAATATTTTATATGATTAAATGAAGTTATTTTCCTTATGTATTATATTTATCAAGTATTGGATTGAATAAATTTGTTTTGAATAATTGTGATAGAATATGTTTTGAATTGTCGTGGGTAATTTGCATGGAAAAATGCAAACTTATGTTTTGAATTGTGATGAGCAAAAAAATTATTGGATATTGGAATTGACTTTGAATCAAATTGTGTTGCGATTTATTCTCACAAAAAGGACAAAGAGATTCATGATATTGTTCTATATCTCACTATAGATGCTTGACTAGTTTATTACCCGTCTCTCTCATTTGTTGAGGAGACAATGGAGTTAGTTTTGTTTTAATTACTATGGTACGTACACAGGCTTAGATTCTCCTCTTATTAGAGGTTAGATCTAAGTTTATATGTTATGGCCCTTTCAAAAGTTTCATTATTGTGGTGTGTACTGTGCATGTTGATTTGACCTCCCCGACCATAGGGAGTTAGAATCACCCTGAAGATGGCCCTTGCGGGTTAGTCTTGCATTGTTAATGAGATAAAGAATGGTTTTTGAATAGTAAAGAATTGTGATTTCAATTATGATTTATGTATAATTGATTTTGTTAGAATTACATTAAATGTTTTGTTGTGATTTGATAATTTGAATTTCGTGATCAAAGTCATTTCATACAAATGATTTATGTTATTGGGAATGAATAATTTGATTTTAGGAATTTAATGAGTATCCTGATTTCCAAATTATTTGCTGTAATTTTGCTAAGGTATATTGAACTATGTTTTAAGTTATAGTTATGCACCACCGAGTTCACCACTCAGCGATAGCTTTGTATGTTGTCGCAGATGAAAAGAGCATAGAGCAATTGAGTAAGCTTCTTTGAAGACACATTCAGATCAGCTCTAGGTATATCATAGGTATACCCACGTACATAGGTTTTGGTGTATGCATGTAATTATATGTATGTAAATTATTTGAGCAATTGTATAAAAACTCTTGTAAAATATTTTGTTATGTAATTAAATATAAATTATTGTAATGTAAATTTGAGATTTAATTTACCTGTATAGTTTTGTAATAATAGTTTTTGAGACTTGTAATCAATGAAATGTTTCTTTTATCACGAGGTTGAAGGAACGGAAGCATGAAAAACACAAGTTTATATCATTAAATTCAAAAATTTTCACCCAGCGTCACATGCATGATGCAAGATTTATTTGTATCTATTTGATTTCAATGATACATAACATATTAAAACTCTTTTAATATGTTTTTGGATCTATATTTGCAATTTAAGATTTTAAACTTAATCAGATTAATTTTAGAACCCTATATTAAATCAAGAACAAACATGCTAACCTCTTAATGCACTACAGTGTATTTGCGCCTTTGAGATGAGTCTTCAGGACCCCAGATGTTGTCCCTCTAGCTTATCCACACCAAGAACACCTATGGCAGCCCTTGAACAGCTTCTAAAGCTTTTTCTATTAATTAGAAAATTAAGTTTTGCCTTTTAAGAGATTAAAGATGTAAACAGGACACTAGAAACGATTTCTAGCATTTTTAATTCAAGAGATTGTTTGCTAATCTCTTGGAATAGATGAGAGATGAAGAAGAAGAGAGGGAGAGCCTCAAGGTGGCGGCACAAATGAGAACAGCAGCTGGTTGTCATATTTTCTTTTCATAACAATACTTATATAGCTAGGTCAACACATTAAACCCTTGCCACATGTCACCCTCTGATTGGTTCTAGGTTTAAGTGACCCAATCACATTGTGCCAAGTGTCAAACCTATATTTAATCTTAATTTTAATCATCTTACATGATTAAAAGACATTTGGTAAGCTTATGTGTAAAGCAATGTGTCACCATCTCATGGTGCCATATGTCACCATCTCATGGTGCCATATGTCACCATCTCATGGTGCCATATGTCACCCTATGAAATGACCAAAATGCCCCTGTGTCTTAATTTTGAGTTCTTAACCCAAAATAATTATTTCTCTTCTTCTAATCAATTTATATCAAATATAAATTAATTAATTAATCTCTATTAATTAATTTCCCATTAATTAAATTCATATTTAAACACTTTAAATATAAATTTAACTTATACTATACATCCAATAATCTAGATTTGGTTTCAAGTCATGCTACGGACTTTGCAATTTAATTATAAACCAAACCTATTTAATTAATCAATTAAACTCTTCAATTAATCAATTAAATTATATTTAATTAGGTGATAACTTATGTTTGTGTGTGACTTACTAGGCTCATCACTAATTGGCAATGAGATATGATATCAACTCTTAATATCATCAGAACTCTTTCTTACCATAAATGATTTCTCTAAATCATTTTATGCACCTCATAGACCATGCTTAACAATTAGTTATAAGGTTTACCTTAAATGAACTTATAATCATATGTTTCCATGGACTAGAATCTCTCTGTTACAAAATCCTAACTCAAACTGGAGTCATGGTTTATGTCAAACTCCATTTACTATGAATATTATGTTCTCTTTTAATTCCAGTTCTTGATTAAAACATTTTCTCATCAGAAACTCTTTTTTGATTAAATCTATCTGTCCTTTCCAAGAACTCGAAACATCAAGAACAATTAAATGAACATAGGATTTTATTTCTATTTACTTAGAGGAACAGATTCTATCTTGATCAACACCTACCTCCATATATAACTAGCAGGAGCCAACACATGCCCATATACCCATACACAGTACAAGTATGAAACCAGTATCAAACTCAAACTATCTATATACAAGATAACTGTGATATCTCAGGTTTAAAGATTATATGCACTGATATGATTTATGACAAAATATTGACAAGAGTAAACTCCATGTGCTTGTCATAAGTGTCACTGGTTCGGCCTACTTATCATTTATAAGTGCCTATCATGTTTGTTATATAGCATGAGACTCACCATTCCATCTTATTTATATCTCATATAAATAACTTGGGAACAAACATGAATACAATCTTTCTCGATAAGTCATGTCCTTATTATGAAGTATCCTCGATTGTGAACCTATTTATGATACTTTGTACTAGAAATACTGTAACTCATATTCTTAACAACTTAAGAATAGAATTTCTAACAAAATATCAATGGACCTTTTCTATTACACATAAATATCTTATGTAAATGGAAAAGTGGAAATGCCTTTTATTAATAAAAACATGTACAAGATGCATACTAAATGATATGCTCTAGGGCATACCACTAACAATCTCCCACTAGCGCTAGAGCCATTCATTACAATATCTTAGACCCATCTTCTCAAGATGTCGGTCTAGCTAAATCTGTGACATAGGCTTAGTGAATGGATCAGCTAGATTTTTAGCTGATGCTATTTTCTGCATGGCTATATCGCCTTGTCCAACTATTTCTCTGATAATGTGGTAAGTCTTTCTATGTGTTTGGATTTCTAGTGAGACCTTGGTTCCTTAGTCTGTATGACTGCTCCATTATTGTCACAGTGTAGTGGAACTGCTGACTCAATGGAAGGAACTACTGTAAGTTCTATCACAAACTTCTTTATCCAAACAGCTTCCTTTGTAGCATCTGATGCAGCAATATACTCAGCCTCGGCAGTGGAATCTGCAGTCGTGCTCTGTTTGGAACTCTTCCGATAGACTGCACCTCCATTATAAATGAACACATATCCAGAGATAGACTTTCTATCATCGATATCTGATTGGAAATGAAAATCAGTATAACCATCCAATTGCAAGTCTCCACCTCCATAGATCAAGAATAAATCCTTAGTTCTTCTCAAGTACTTAAGGATATTCTTAACAGCTATCCAGTGTTCCAAACCAGGATTGGATTGATACCTGTTAATCAAACTAACAGTATATGCGATATCCGGCCTAGTACACAACATTGCATACATTAAACTTCCAATAGCCAAAGCATATGGAATCCTGGCCATCTTATCTCTTTCTTCAGGTGTATTTGGAGACATCTCTTTAGAAAGATGGATACCATGCCTCACTGGTAACAATCCTCTCTTGGAATCAAGCATGTTAAACCTCTTTAAGACCTTTTCCAAGTATAGACTATGGGATAAACCAATTATTTTTTTCGCTCTATCTCTATAGATGCGAATCCCAAGAATATAGGTTGCCTCCCCTAAGTCTTTCATGGAGAATGTATTTGACATCCATACCTTTACAGTTGTCAACAAACATGTGTCATTACCCATCAACAGTATGTCATCCACATATAAGACAAGGAAAGTGATAGCAATGTCACTAACCTTCTTATATACACATGGCTCATCCTCATTTTTTGATAAAACCAAAGGATTTAATGGCTTCATCAAAAAGGATGTTCCAACTCCTTGAAGCTTGCTTCAACCCATAAATGGATCGCTTTAGCTTGCATACCTTGGAACCATCTTGGGATTCAAAACCCCTAGATTGTTCCATGAAAATGTTTTCTTCAATGTATCCATTGAGAAAAGCTGTTTTGACATCCATCTGCCAAATCTCATAATCATAGTATGCAGCTATTGCTAATAGAATCTTAATTGAGTTAAGCATGGCAACAGGCGAGAAAGTCTCCTCATAGTCGATTCCTTGCCTTTGACGAAACCTTTTTGCTACTAGCCTTGCCTTATAGGTCTCTATCTTTCCATCAGAACCAATTTTCTTCTTGAAAACTCATTTGTTCCCTATAGGTACAATACCTTTAGATGGGTCAACAAGATCCAAAACTTGATTCTTATACATGGAATCAATTTCAGATTTCATAGCATCAATCCATTTTGAAGAGTCTATATCTGATATAGCTTATTCATAGGTAAGTGGATCATCTCCATGATCTACTTCTTCATGAGTAGACAACTCTTGTTCTTCTTCATGAAGGAAACCGTATCTCACTAGTGAGTGAGATACCCTGGTTGTTCTACAAGGAACAGCTGTAGATGTTTCATCAACGGGTGTAGGTTGACTAGATGGATCTATATCCATCTGATCTGTTGGTTGGTCAGAATTCTCTAATTCCAACTCTATTTGCCTTCCTTTGCCTCCTTCTTGAACAAACTGTTGTTCAAGAAATATGGCATCTCAACTCACCACAACCTTTTGTGATGTAGACAAATAAAAATAATGTTCAAAACTATCTTTTTGATATCTAACAAATCGACCCTTTTCTGATCTGGTTTCCAATTTATCAGTGTTCAGCTTTTTGATATAAGCTGGACAACCCCAAATCTTAACATGCTCAAGACTTGGTTTTCTTCCATGCCATAACTCATAAGGTGTGGAAGAAACGGATTTTGATGGAATCCTATTCAGAATATACAAAGCTGTTTCTAATGCAAATCCCCAAAAGGAGAATGGCATTTCAGTATAGCTCATCATACTACGTACCATATCCAATAGGGTACGATTTCTCCTTTCAGATACACCATTCAGCTGTGGTGTTCCTAGAAGAGTCAGCTGGGAAACAATGCCGTGCTCTCTCAAGTATTCATTGAATTCAGTACTCAAATATTCTCCTCCACAATCTGATCAAAGAACTTTAATACTCTTTCCTATTTGATTTTCTACTTCAGATTTAAATTCTTTGAACTTTTCAAAGGATTCATATTTGTATTTCATCAAATACAAACACCCAAACCTTGATTTATCATCAGTAAAGGTAATAAGGTAATGAAAACCGCCTCTAGCCATTTCCTTAAATGGACCACATACATCACTATGTATTAGCTCCAAAATATTTTCAGCCCTTAGCCCTTGTCCAACAAAGGGTGATCTAGTCATTTTGCCCTGAAGGCAAGATTCATAAGTAGGAGTAGGCTCAGAGCCCAATGAGGATAGAATCCCCATTATCTCCAGTTTTGTAATCCTATCTTCTACAACATGATATAACCTTAAGTGCTAAATATATTTTGAACTTGAGTTGGTTTTCACCATGGCATTGCATTCTTTTAGATTGCTATACTCTGGGTAGTTCCTTTTCCAATGCCCATCCTTCTGGCAGCGGAAACACTTTCCTTTGCCTCCATCAGCTTTAGTCTTCCCTTTATGTTTAGCTATTTTATTATAAGGCCCAGGAATCTGAGGTTTCTTTTTCTTATTGCCCTTCTTCTTATTGGACTTTCCAACAGAAGAAGATGCAATCAAAGCTACCTCTTTTCCTTTATTGCTCGGCATATTCTTTTGGGCAATAACCAGCATGTTGAATAAACCAGCTAAGGTGCATTCCTATTTAGTCATATGAAAATTTGTCACAAAATTCCCAAAACACTCAGGAAGGGACTAAAGGATCAAATCCGTTTGTAGTTGGAAATCCATGTTGAAGTCAAGATGTTCCAACAACTCAATTAGCCGAATCATCTTGTGGACATGAACCTCAACATTTTGTCCCTCAGACATCCTCATGCGGAATAGCTGCCTAGATATCTCATACCTAGCATTCCTGCTATGCTCACCATATAACTCTTGTAGGTGAAGGAGGATCTCACTCGCACTCTGCATGTTCTCATGCTGCTTCTGTAACTCATTACTCATGGAAGCAAGCATGTAACACTTAGCTCTCATATCATGCTCCTTCCACTTATCCAAGGTTTCATGTTCCTCTTGAGTAGATCCTGGAGGTAATGGACCAGGAACATTTGAATCTAGAACATATCCTATATGTTCAAGTTTAAGGACAAGTTTCAAATTTCTTAGCCAATAAAATAGATTAGGTCTTATCAACCTATTGCGATCAAGTACACTTGTAAGGATATTGGATGGTGGTAGTTGTTCTATGCTCATTATTATCAGAAAATTAACTGCAGAAAATAACCAAATTAATTAGTAAATGTATCAAGTAATTAACCAAAATGATTATAGTCTTTTAATCAATTTGGTCCTCCGACTAACTTAGCGAATCCTACACTTTCAAAGTAGAAAATGGAAATTCTAGTTGGATGGATTTCTAGTGGGTGATTGAATTCTTATAATTCTATTAATCATCCTCAGGTATATTCGTTATTGGAATTACAATAAACTATAAGTGAGCAACTCCTTGCCCATCACATCTCATGTGAGGTTCAATCCTTTACCTAGCCCCTAATGCTCAAAATCTCAGGTACATCCATTATTGACTTATCTTGCATTAGTTAAGTTGATCCCATTGAGCCAGTAATTATGCAAATAATTTTAATATCCTCAGGTACATCTAATATTGGCCACCAAACCATTTACATATTTATAACATCTCATGCTTAATAATTATTCTTAAGAAAATCTCTTAAATTAATTGCATCTTATGCAACTATTTAAAATTTTTTAAAATAATTGCCCCAATGGAGGGCCCATGTTATAATTACTTTTATTATAGCATTTCCAACTTAATCATTTGTTTGGAAGATTTTATGGTCATCCTAATTACTATTAAGGTCTCACTTTGCACATTATCCATTTAGCATGCATATATCATATAATTGCATACATTCCCATGCACCTCATGCATTCATGGATAAGCAGTAAATATGGTATGATCATGGACTTTCTAAGGGATTCAATTCTGAGCCTCCAAGAATTGAATCAGGGCATTCCTAGGTGCATTTCATTCATTCATTTTACAAGAGTTACTGAAGGAGTACATAATCAACACTTGATCTTGAATTCCTCCCACTGGTCCCACCAATGCTATTGACCTCCTTGAACTTCTTGCAATCCAATTACATAGTAATCCTTGGCATACCAAGGCGAATTTACAAGAACTTAAATAAATGAAATTACAACCCAAAAAATTATTACAAACTTAATAATACATGCCAAAAATAAATTAAAATAAATTAATTAATTTACATTCCCAAAGAGACATAAAACAAATAAATCCAATCACATTGGTCTTTTTATAGTCCATAATCATCCATCATGCATATCACTATTTAATAATTAAATAAAACATACATAATTAAATTAAATTGAATATCTTATATTCAACTTAAAAATCTAGATTTGAATATGATTCAATAATTTTAAAAATTCAGATTTGAATCTCATTCAAACAAATTTAAAAATTCAGATTTGAATCACATTCAAATAACCTTAAAAATTTAGATTTGAATCACACTCAAATAATTTTTAAA
The DNA here is from genome assembly GCF_030052815.1 of Hevea brasiliensis. Taxonomy (NCBI): domain Eukaryota; kingdom Viridiplantae; phylum Streptophyta; class Magnoliopsida; order Malpighiales; family Euphorbiaceae; genus Hevea; species Hevea brasiliensis. The sequence goes on from NC_079501.1 coordinate 45,266,425, forward strand.
AAAACAAATTCGAATCACATTCAAACAATTCATAAAAATTCAGATTTGAATATTATTCAAACAACTTTAAAAAATCAGATTTAAATATGATTCAAACAACTTTAAAAATTCAGATTTGAATCACATTCAAATAACTTTTAAAATTCGGATTTGAATCACATTCAAACAATTTTTAAAATTCTGATTTGAATCAAAATTTAATTGTGTGATTGAAATTCTAATTAAACAATTTAATTAGACATAAGATGAGCTTTTAGATCATACAACAATTGCAAATTAAAAAGCCAAACCTTGAGCCACCCATGAAGCCACAAACCTTGCGCACTATTAGGTGTTCTCTTGCATGCTGCCACACATTCATTGCAACCAGCGATGGATAAATCATCTCATGTTCAAAACACACAATTAAATCATATAATCAAAAATCTAAATGGCAAATATAGTGGCTATGATATCAATTGAAGGAACGGAAGCGTAAAAAACACAAGTTTATATCATTGAATTCAAAAATTTTCATCTAGAGTCACATGCATCATGCAAGATTTATTTTTATCTATTTGATTTCAATGATAAACAATATATTAAAACTCTTTTAATATGTTTTTGGATCTGTATTTGCCATTTAAGATTTTAAAATTAATCAGATTATTTTTAGAACCTTAGATTAAATCAAGAAAAAACACACTAACCTCTTGATGCACTGCAGTATCTTTGCACCTTTGAGATGCATCTTCAAGACACCAAATGTTGTCCCTCTAGCTTGTCCACACCAAGAACACCTATAGCAGCCCTTGAACAGCTTATAAAGCTTTTTCTATTAATTAAAAAATCAAGTTTTGCCTTTTTAGAGATTAAAGATATAAACAGGACACAAAAAATGATTTCTAGTATTTTTAATTCAAGAGATTGTTTGCTAATCTCTTGGAATAGATGAGAGATGTAGAAGAAGAGAGGGAGAGCCTCAAGGTGGCTGAACAAATGAGAATAGGAGCTGGTTGTCATATTTTCTTTTCATAACACCACTTATATAGCTAGGTCAACACATTAAACCCTTGCCACATGTCACCCTCTGATTGGTTCTAGGTTTAATTAACCCAATCACATTGTGCCAAGTGTTAAACCTATATTTAATCTTAATTTTAATCATCTTACATGATTAAAAGACATTTGGCAAGCTTATGTGTAAGGCCATGTGTCACCATGTCATAGTGCCACATGTCTCCCTGTGAAATGACCAAAATGCTCCTGTGTCTTAATTTTGAGTTCTTAACCCAAAATAATTATTTCTCTTCTTCTAATCAATTTATATCAAACATAAATTAATTAATTAATCTCCATTAATTAATTTTTCATTAATTAAATTCATATTTAAACACTTTAAATATAAATTTAACTTATACTATACATCCAATAATCTAGATTTGGTTTCAAGTCATGCTACGGACTTTGCAATCTAATTGCAAACCAAACCTATTTAATTAATCAATTAAACTCTTTAATTAATTAATTAAATCATATTTAATTAGGTGATAACTTGTGTTTGTGTTTGACTTACTAGGCTCATCACTAATTGGCAATGAGAAATGATATCAACTCTTAATATCATCAGAACTCTTTCTTACCATAAATGATTTCTCTAAATCATTTTATGCACCTCATAGACAATGGTTAACACCTAGCATAGCATGCCATGGCCACCCAATTAGTAATAAGGTTTACCTTAAACGAACCTATAATCATATGTTACCATGCACTGGAATCTGTCTGTTACAAAATCCCAACTCAAGCTAGAGTCATGGTTTATGTGAAACTCCATTTGCTATGAATATTATGTTCTCTTTTAATTCCTGTTCTTGATTAAAAGATTTTCTCATTAGAAACTCTTTTCTGATTAAATCTATCTGTTCTGGCCAGGAACTTGAAACATCAAGAACAATTAAATGAACATAGGATTTTATCTTTATTTACTTAGAGGAACAGATTGCATGTTGATCAACACCTACCTCCATATATAACTAGTAGGAGCCAACACATGCCCATATACCCATACACAATACAAGTATGAAAGCGGTATCAAATTCAAACTACCTATATACAAGACAACTGTGCTATCTTAGGTTTAAAGATTATATGCACTGATATGATTTATGACAAAATATTGACAAGAGTAAACTCCATTTGCTTATCATAAGTGTCATTGGTTCGGCCTACTTATCATTTATAAGTGCCTATCATGTTTGTCATATAGCATGAGACTCACCATTTCATCTTATTTATATCTCATATAAATAACTTGGGAACAAACATGAATACAATCTTTCTGGATAAGTCATGTCCTTATTATGAAGTATCCTCGATTGTGAACCTATTTATGATACTTTGTACTAGAAATACTGTTACTCATTTTCTTAACAACTTAAGAATAGAATTTTTAACAAAATATCAATGGACCTTTTCTATTACACATAAATATCTTATGTAAATGGAAAAGTAGAAATGCCTTTTATTAATAAAAACATGTACAAGATACATACTAAATGATATGCTCTAAGGCATACTACTAATAGAGGTTGGTTTGAAAATTAAATGATTTGATTATTGAGATTGAAATATGAGATGAAATGAAGTTTGTTGGAGTTGTATTTGAGGAAACATATTGGGAGTGTTTTCTTTCTCAAGTTTGAAGAACTGTTTTCTCAAAATACAGCCGGCACTCTGCCGAAACTTTGAAAAAAATTTTTATAACACCAAATTTTAATTAATGATACAAATTTCACGAAAATTGATCTAAAATCCTTTGTAGTATATTTAATGGGTTACTGGTAGGCGAAGTACGGTAATTCATTAGGTGTACTACAGGATCATGTTATATCTTACGGAGGAGTAGGGTGTGACATAAATCATATCAGTGCATATAATCTTTAGACCTGAGATAGCACAGTTATCTTGTATATAGGTGGTTTGAGTTTGATACTGCTTTCATACTTGTACTGTGTATGGGTATATGGGCATGTGTTAGCTCCTACTAGTTATATATGAAGGTAGGCGTTGATCAAGATGGAATCTGTTCCTCTAAGTAAATAGGGATAAAATCCTATGTTCATTTAATTATTCTTGATGTTTCAAGTTCCTGCTAGGACAGATAGATTTAATCAGAAAAGAGTTTCTGATGAGAAAATCTTTTAATCAAGAACTGAAATTAAAAGAGAACATAATATTCATAGCAAATGGGGTTTGACATAAACCATGACTCCAGCTTGAGTTGGGATTTTGTAACAGAGAGATTCTAGTGCATGGTAACATATGATTATAGGTTCATTTAAGGTAAACCTTATTACTGATTAGGTGGCCATGGCATGCTATGCTAGGTGTTAACCATGGTCTATGAGGTTCATAAAATGGTTTAAAGAAATCATTTATGATAAGAAAGAGTTCTGATGATATTAGGAGTTGATATCATGTCTCATTGCCAATTAGTGATGAGCCTAGTAAGTCACACACATACACAAGTAATCACCAAATTAAATATGATTTAATTAATTAATTAAAGAGTTTAATTGATTAATTAAATAGGTTTGGTTTGCAATTAGATTGCAAAGTCCCTAGCATGACTTGAAACCAAATATAGGTTATTAGATGTATAGTATAAGTTAAATTTATATTTAAAGTGTTTAAATATGAATTTAATTAATGAAAAATTGATTAATAGAGATTAATTAATTAATTTATATTTGATATGAATTGATTAGGAGAAGATAAATAATTATTTTGGGTTAAGAACTCAAAATTAAGATACAGGGGCATTTTGGTCATTTCACAGGATGACATGTGGCACCATGAGATGGTGACATGTGGCACCACATAAGCTTGCCAAATGTCTTTTAAACATGTAAGATGATTAAAATTAAGATTAAATATAGGTTTGACACTTGACACAATGTGATTGGGTCAATTAAACCTAGAGCTAATCAAAAGGTGACATGTGGCAAGGGTTTTAAGTGGTGACCTAGCTATATAAGTGTAAGGATGAAAGAAAAATACACACAAGCTGCTGCTCCTCTTATGTGATGCTACCCAAAAGAACATCTTTCTTCTCTTCTTCTTCTTCTTGTCTCATCAATTCAAGGAGATTAGCAGACAATCTCTTGAATTAAAAATACTAGAAATTATTTATAGTGTTCTGTTTACATCTGTAATCTCTTAAAAGGAAAAACTTGATTTTCTAATTCATAGAAAAAGCTTTAGAAGCTGTTCAAGGGCTGCCATAGGTGATCTTGGTGTGGACAAGCTAGAGGGACAACATCTAGTGTCCTAAAGACGCATCCCAAAGGTGCAAACACATTGCAATGTATCAAGAGGTTAGTGCACTTGTTCTTGATCTAATCTAGGGTTCTTAAAATTAATCTGATTAATTCTAAAATCTTAAATGGCAAATACAGATCTAAAAAACATATTAGAAGAGATTTAATATGTTGTTTATCATTGAAATTAAATAGATAAAAATAAATCTTGTATGATGCATGTGACCCTAGGTGAAAATTTTTAAATTCAATGATATAAACTTGTGTTTTTCATGTTTCCGCTCCATCAAGGGAGAGGTCTCCAAGGTGGCGGCACAAAGAGAAAGGCAGTAGCTTGTTATGTTTTTCTTTTCATAACAACACTTATATAGCTAGGTCACCACTTAAAACCTTTACCACATTTCACCTTCTGATTGGCTCTAGGTTTGATTGACCTAATCACATTGTGCCAAGTGTCGAACCCATTTTTAATCTTGACTTTGATCATCTTACATGATTAAAAGACATTTGGCAAGCTTATGTGTCGTGCCATGTGTCACCATCTCATGGTGCCAATGTCACCCTGTGAAATGACTAAAATGCCCCTGTGTCTTAATTTTGAGTTCTCAACCTAAAATATTTATTTCTCTTCTTCTAATCAATTTACATCAAATATAAATTAATTAATTAATCTCTATTAATTAATTTCTCATTAATTAAATTCATATTTAAACACTTTAAATATAAATGTAAGTTATACTTATTTAGTTTCAAGCCATGCTAGGGACTTTGCAATCTAATTGCAAACCAAATCTATTTAATTAATCAATTAAACTCTTTAATTAATTAATTAATTAAATCATATTTAATTTGGTGATTACTTGTGTATGTGTGTGACTTACTAGGCTCATCACTAATTGGCAATGAGACATGATATCAACTCTTAATATCATCAAAACTCTTTCTTATCATAAATGATTTCTCTAAACCATTTTATTCACCTCATAGACCATGGTTAACACCTAGCATAGCATGCCATGGCCACCCAATCAATAATAAGGGTTACTTTAAATGAACCTATAATCATATGTTACCATGCACTAGAATCTCTCTGTTACAAAATCCCAACTCAAGTTAGAGTCATGGTTTGTAACACCCTAGGCAAATCCCATATCGGAAAAACACGGGAGAAATGCTGGGTTTATAAGTTGGCGGTTCGTAACCCCTAGTGACGCTTTTTAAAACTGTGAGGGCTTCGGCCAAGAGTGGACAATATCACTAGTGGGCCGGGCCTGTTACATTTGTGGTATCAGAGCCGCTCCGCATGCAACCTTGGGAGGTGGTGGGGCAAACCTCAGCGAGGACGCTGAGTCCCATAAGGGGGGTGGATTGTAATACCTGAGGCAAATCCCACATGGGCAAAACACAAGAGAGATGCTGGGTTTATAAGTTGGTGGTTCGTAACCCCTAGTGACGACAAATGTAACAGGCCCAGCCCACTAGTTATATTGCCCGCTCTGGGCTGAAGCCCTCACGGTTTTAAAACGCGTTACTAGGGGGTTACGAACCACTAACTTATAAACACAGCATCTCTCCCGCGTTTTACTGATGTGGGATTTGCCTAGGGTGTTACATAGTTTATGTCAAATCCCATTTGCTATGAATATGACGTTCTTTTTTAATTCCAGTTCTTGATTAAAAGATTTTTCTCATCAGAAACTCTTTTCTGATTAAATCTATTTGTCCTAGCCAGGAACTTGAAACATCAAGAACAATTAAATGAGCATAGGATTTTATCCCTATTTACTTAGAGGAACAGATTCCATCTTGATCAACACCTACCTCTATATATAACTAGTAGGAGCTAACACATGCCCATATACCCATACACAGTACAAGTATGAAAGCAGTATCAAACTCAAACCTCGTATATACAAGATAACTATGCTATCTCAGGTCTAAAAATTATATGCACTGATATGATTTATGACAATGCATTGACAAGAGTAAACTCCATATGCTTGTCATAAGTGTCATTGTTTCAACCTACTTATCATGTATAAGTGCCTATCATATTTGTTATATGGTATGAGACTCGCCATTCCATCTTATTTATATCTCATATAAATAACTTGGGAACAAACATGAATACAATATCTCTGGATAAGTCATGTCCTTATTGTGAAGTATCCTCAATTGTGAACCTATTTATGATACTTTGTGCTAAAAATACTGTCATTCATATTCTTAACAACTTAAGAATAGAATTTCTAACAAAATATCAATGGACCTTTTCTATTACACATAAATATATTATGTAAATGGAAAATGGAAAATGCCTTCTATTAATAAAAACATGTACAAAATACATACTAAATGATATGCTATAGGGCATACTACTAACACAAAACTCTTTGAAAATTGTCAATCTAACTTAGGGAAGCATTAGACATTTATGAAATGAGTTTTGGCAATAGTTGGGATAAGTATTAAAAGATTTTACCCGTGTGTTTTCAGTAGAAAACGAAGTTGGGATGGACAAGGAGAAGCAAGTAACGAGAAAGTAAAATTATTGAAGGTTTGTGCACAGCTAACCTTTTTCCTTATTTTTAAACTTGTAAATTGATGGGAATGGGTTTATTTGGATGGATTTGCTTGGAATGAGTTTAATTTGATTGAGATGTAATTTTTCTTTTGCATTTGAGAAATTTTGGTGTTGTCACCTTTATATAGGTTTTATGATGATTTTCAAGTGTTTATTGGTTTGCAAATGTGATTGTTGAGTGGAAAACTTTTGAAAATTATTTTGAAACCGTAGTTAGCATGATAGTCCCTCTCGAAACTCCCTAGTAGTAATGGATACTTTGAGTTTGATATTTGATTATGATTATGTCCCCCATTAATAACGGTTAGTGAGGTGAGACTAAATGAGTACTCATTAGCTAGCTAGCCCTTCCTTCGTTAATAACAGTTAGTGAGGTTGAGATTGCTTTGTTGTGGTCTATAACACGGCATTGATCGTGAAATTTTGTGTCATGGTCTAAACTGTGTATTGATGTTGGCAATACTTATGTTTGTGAATTGTGATTTGTGAAGTACGATTTCTCATTCGAAATATGATTTCAACAAATGATTCTTATGGACTCAGAAAGTTTTGTGATGCTATCATGATTATGCAAATATAAGATTTCTTGTATTTTGATAAGTTGTGTTTTACCTTAAGTTTTAAAGTTATTAGTTATGTACCACTGAGTGATATACTCAGCGATAGCTTATTTATGCTGTTGCAAGTAAAGGAAAGGAGAACGCTACTAAGTGAGAGACTTGGAGCAGCTTTTGTATTGATTATGGATATTTACATTAGGTATACCCTTGTAATTCCTTTTGATGTATTTTGTACCTATATGTATGGATGTATGGACATTGAGCAGTTTGTATTAAAAAGCATGACATTGCTCTAGCATTTTGAGTTGTACATATTTAAACTTCATTTTGAGACTTATGAAAAATGTAACTTTTATAATATTAAGTTTATTTCCTCTAATGAATGTCTACTTGAAATACAATTGAATTTATTATGCTTGTGAAACAGATTGAAGAAAATCTTTGACTTGACTTATAATATGCTTTCAACAGGTTATTTATTTGGGTTTTGCTAAAGTTTTAACTATCACCACACAATTTTTCACAAAATAAATATAAGATAAAAAGCTATGATTTGTTCAAAATCTCTTGTAGTATATTTAATGAGTTGTCGGTAGATGTGGTTCGGTAATTCATTAGGTATGCTACGGGAACATGTCATGCCTTACAAGGGATAAGGTGTGGCATTACCGTCGTTCTTATCCAAAAGGACTAGTCACTAACACATCAAAATTTATTTCCATGCAAGGGAATAGCAGCAGAATGCATAATTCTAGCACTAACATGAGAATAAATAGAGCCAGAATCAAGTAGTACATAATCATTCCTTTCAAAAATTGAGAACATACTGGCAACTGCATCTAAAGTCTCTGCTTCTTTCCCTTGGCTAATGGTGTACACCTTGGCTGGTGCATTACTCTATTTAGGTTAGTTCACTGTGCCTTGACTACCAGTAACACCGTTTCTACCTTTGTCTCTACCCTACTAACTATCTGTGAACTTCTAAAAGTAGAACCTTGAATTGACTCTTCAACTGTGGTAGGGGGCACAAATCTACAGGCATTGGTGCAATCTCTGATGAAATTTCCAATTTTACCACAATTGTAATAGGCTCTCGTGGCCTTATAGCAGATACCCCCCTGTAACTTACCACATGTCTTACAAGTACGAGTTAATAATGCTCCTATGATCATTTGCTGATTAGTTTTGGGTGGCCTCTGTGCTGCTGGTTTGTCTTTACCATATCTATGACTTTGGGGTCCCTCAAATTCTTTTCTCTTCCCTAAACTGCTGCCTAAATTCTGGCCAACAAGTTTCACACCCTTCCCCTTTTCATGCTGATTTTGTGGGGGTTGGGTTTATACTTGGTCTTGGGCTAACATATTATCGGCCATTTATTGAAAGAACGTGGCCGTCTGCTGGGCCATTTGTGCAGTAATTTGTATAGGTGGGATTGGTGTAGCCAGGCCTCCGACACTCTAAAGAGATTGGGCCTCACCTTGTACATCAGTTGCAACAAACTATTCTACTATATTATCCTTCTCTTTCATATCTTTTCATAGGATTTTCTATCTCCTGAATAACCAACACAAAGAGATTTCTCCCCATTAGCTCATATTGATGATATAAATGTACTATATGTATTAAACATTTGAGTAGTTGTACCTATCAAAAAGTATTTCAAATTCATAGTTCAAAACTTACATTAAAACTAGCTCTGATACCACTAAAACAGATCACACCTTACCCCTTCATAAGATGTGGTATGATCCCATAGTATACCTAATAAATTACCAAACTTTGCCCACCGATAATCTATTAAATATACTACAAGGGATTTTGGCCAAACAAATTCATTTTTAAAGTTTAGCGTGGTGATAAAAATTTAATTGAAGTGTTTTCAATTCAAGTATGTGTCATAAAACTTATTTAGAAATAATTATGAATTTTTAAAATTTTGTGAAAAATTCGCGTGATTGCTACTAAAAATATAATAAAGCAGTTCTTCTAAACCTGTGAAAATCAATTTAGAAAAATTATGTCATACTCAAATTAAACTCAATCAACATCAAATAATCTCATTTCATTCTCTACAAAACTCTTCATTATTTATAATACTTAGAAAGAAATTGAAATATTGCTTTCATTGAGGTAATGAAATTAATTTTACAAAACTATACATGTAAATAAAATCTCAAAATAACATTACAATAATTACAACCTTAGAATTTTATTACAGAGCTCTTTTATACAACTGCTCAATATTTGTACAACCTTACATATAATTACAAAATACATCAAAAAGAAATTACCAAGGGTATACTTATAATATACCCATAGCTAATCAAACCATAGTCTCAACATGACTTCAAATCACAGCTTTAAGTAATCTCACCCAGTTGCTCTATGTTTTCTCTCACCTGCAATAACATACAAAGCTATCACTGAGCGGTGAATTCAGTGATGTACAACTAATAATTTAAAATTTGAATACAAAACCTACTTTGACAAATCATAACAAAGAGCTTGAAATTTCCAAATTCTTCATAATTCACAAAATCAAAGTCAATATTTTCAATCATGCAAATCATTTGTTTGAATGGAATTTTAGTCAAGCAATAACAATTTATCCAATTCATAATAAAGCATTTAAAATACTCATATTTTCTGTAACACCCCTCACCAGACTACAGTGTAGCCGAGCAAGGCGTGCTATATTTGGTGCTGAAGCACCCTATCTTATCTTACGTTATTATTTTAGTAATTTTGAATTCGTTTAATTTAATATCAATTATTTTTCAATGGAGAAACCAGTGGAGTTTACCCTATTTTTTTATCAGTTGGCATACTTCACTATTCACCTGTTTGAAATTTTCAATAATATTTTATAATAAAAATCTGATCAATTATTCTCATAACCATCTCATAATTCACATCTCATTCATATATCTCAATTTCATATTCATTTCCATGCATTTCCATTCATGCACAATTTATATATATATATTCTCAAGTTTCATTAATTTACATGATTTACAGACTAATTATATAATTCATAATTTACATGATCTGCAAACTAATTATAGTTCCATAATCTATATTTCAACATACAATTCATAGTTTACATTACAAATAATAACTAATTATAATGTACAAAATACATAATATAATCTATATGGGCCCTATCTACATGCATTGCTGAGGAGGTGACAACCTTGAACACTCTGCAGATCAGACTCCAAAATCTTTGTTTAGTATTCGCTAGGCTTTAACTTCAGTACCTACGCGAGGAAACAAATCCATCGCGCTAAGCATTGCTGCTTAGTGGTGCAATAATATAACAAGAAATAATGTATACAAATAAAAATAATTGGAGGATATTTTCTATACTCAAGAATTTTATTGGGTTCATATGAAATTTGCCATACAATATATTTTTCGTCATTTATGTTGCTCTCTAGAATCTCTTTTGTCATAAGTTTACAATAATAATTTATGTAATGTACAAATAAATCTAAATATTTAGTTTATGTTTATTTTATTATGGATGATGCATTTCTAATAATTACTTATGTTTTGCTTATTTTGCTAGTCTTTCATTTACTCTCTTAATATTTTCTGTGTTGTAAATCATTTCATAATAATTAAATTCTTAATACTAGTTTAATACCTTTCTGATCTATTTAGTTTAATTTCTTCTACCAATTGAGTTTAATTTCTTCTACCAATTAAACTTAAGACCATAATTACTTTACGTTTTTCTCAGTGATTTATTTAGTTTCTAATATTTTTAACTTATTTCAATAAATTTTTCTTTTTTCTCTGCCCAAGTAACCTATAACAGGCTAACTAAACTGGATAACGGGTTGTTGGCACTGGACACCACAATGCCTCGGGCTGTCATACCATGGGACGCAGAACGTCAACCACATATGCAGTTAGTATGGCTAAAAAGCCATGCTAACACATAATCGGGCATAAAAGCCATGAATGTTGGCATAAAGCCATGAATACGGGCATAAAGCCATGAATACGGGCATAAAGCCTTTCGCAGTATTGCTAAAACAATACCCTATTGACATGCCAATCTATTCAATCTTACACACATGTCTAGGCAATACAAGGGCACATAATATCATTAAATATTAATATATTGTGTTTTATGACTTCATTTTTTCATGAAAAATTCCATAATTTATACATTCATCATAATATTCATACATTACTTACATCATTCGTATTGATCACAATTCACAACAATGGTGTTCATGTACCATTGTACTAAAGACATTCCTCCTTTACTCATGAAGAAAACTAATGTTCCATTCATATTTTAATGTGAATGATTTATTCATTACAATATTTATATGAATTCATAACTCATACAAGGTGTTATTATCTTATTTGTAATGGAAACATAAGTCCTAATGTAAACCTCATCCCATTTATACTCAACAATCCATCTAGGTTAATTTCATTTAATATTCAAGTGGTATCACTTATGTTTAATTAGACCTACTAGTAATGGGAATACAAATCTTAACTATATACTCACATAACTTAAATGTTCATTAAGTCATTTAGGTGAATTACTATTTCTATTCCAAGTAATCCATGAACATTTCATGGATTCCAAATTTCATACCTTAATTTCTTCTACCAATTGAGTTCTTACACTTTGTGTCTTTGTACTACTATTCACATTACTATTCACTTAAATTGTTGACTTTTTAATGCATAATAAATTTATTGAACCTAAGTTCTCCAAGATACCACATTTTGCATATTATTTTTGTTGGTATTGATTTCCAATACCATTTCAAAGCTTATCTTATGTTATTCAAAATTTTTGGATTTCATACTCTAGGTTTACTGTTCCATTGGTCATTTGTACATTAAGAATCTGACAAAATTGTCATCATGAAAGTTGTTCTTTATTGTGTCTAATTACATTTCTTTTTTTGAATCACTCCATTTGGAGTTTTTTAACTCAAGTTATGGTCAATTTACCATAACTGGCCGGATTGACCTGTACCCAGAGTTTTTGGGCATTTTGGTTCTGCCAGATTTGGTGACCTAAGTTTAGTTGGCAATTTGACTAGGTTATAGTCAGAATTTTGATTTGTGTTATTCATGAAAGTTGTAGGGCTTTATCTCAGCTTTCTTCTAGTAAAATTTCAGATCAATTGAACCTTTTTACTCTGAGTTATGACCATTTGAACAAATACTATTTATTTGGTCATTTTCTAGGGACAGCATGTTGGTCACCCGGATTAGGGTAATTTTTAGGTCAACTTGGTTTGGCTTTCTAGGTAGGGTTTCTCCACCAAAGTTGTGCCATTATGTATCTATTTTCATATCCAATTGGCATTGCACCTATTGAACCTATACAACTCCATTTATAGCTGCCCAAACCTACTGGACTCACAACCAGTCCTGCAGGTCACCAAGGGCAGCATGCGTAAGCTCAACTCCAACATCCTTACTCACTTCAACTCCTTCTCACACACATTCAAATGGCCACTAATTTACCATTACAAGGTTAATATACCATTTCATGAGAAAACCCTAATTTTTTTCAAAAACCCTAATTTCCAAGTGTCCATTTCATGCTATCATGCCATCTAACACATCCAACACACATAATCTAACATCTAACTCAAGTTTTCTCATCGCAAACCACTTCTAAACAATTCAATTCATACAAATCAAAAAATCCAATCCTTCTCCCATGGTTGCCAATTTTCATACATAGTTCAATATAAATGCTTTGTTCAATTTTACAACAAATTCTCATTTAATTTGTCTTCCTAACAAAGATTAAAAAGAGAAGGAAGTAAGCATAGGCACTAACCTTCTTGGAGCTACTCCAAAGCTTGCCAAAACTTTTCTTTTTCCTCTTCAAATTGCTGTACAATGCTTGCTCTAGTGGTAGGGACAATTTTTCATGAAGAGAAATTAGGGTTTGGAGGTGATTTGGTGGGTTAGCTCAAGCTTGATCAAGCTTCCATGGAGTTTTCTTTCCTTTCTCTCTCTCTCTATGTTTTTGGCTGCCCAAAGGTTGAAGATGCAGATTTTTTGTCAATTTTTGGTCTCTTTTATCCCTTTTTATTTGTTTTATGTAAGCTTGTTGAATGGTGATTGATGGATAAGTTTTTAATGACATCATATGATGTCATAATTATGTATTTGTTTTCATTTTCATTTTCTTTTTTTTCTACTCATTTTCAATTTAATTTTTAGCAATATTTATTCATATTTTAGATCATAATAATTATTTACTTAACTGGACAAGTCGGCAAAAAATCATCTCTAAAGACGAAATAACCAAAATGCCCTCCGTTTAGCTTAACAGACTAAAATTGTCTGTACCGATTGAAAAAAAATTTTAAGCATTTTCTTAGCATTCTAATGCCATAGAAAGCTCAATGACTCTTCCATGGAGTCCCAAAAATTATTTCATGAATTTTCTCTCGGGTTTAAGGCTTATTGTCACACCCTACACCTCTGTAAGGCATAACATGATCTCGTAGTATACCTAATGAATTACCAACTTCGTCTACTGATAACCCATTAAATATACTACAAGGGATTTTAAAACTTTTCTTACTTCTTTACAATGGTGAGCACTATTTACAGGTGTTAAAAAAAAATTTTTGAACTGAAGTGAAACAGTTAACACATTTGAAGAAATAATAATTTCTTTCAAAATTTCGGCAAAGTGCCGGTTGTATTTTGAGAAAACAGTTCTTCAAAACCTACAAAGAACACACTCCCAATATGTTTTCTCAAATACAACATCAATAACTTCATTTGAACCCATAATTCAAATCTCAATAATCAAATCAATCTCCTCATAATAGAAACATTTCATTGATTACAAGACTCAAAATTAATATTACAAAACTATTCAGATAAATGAAATCCTAAATTTACATTTACAATAATTTACATTTAAATACATACCAAAATATTTTACAAGAGTTTTTATACAACTGCTCAAATAATTTACATACATATTATTACATGCATACATCAAAACTTATGTACATGGGTATACCTATTATATACCTAGAGCTGATCTCAATGTGTCTTCAAAGAAACTTACTCACTGCTCTATGCTCTTCTTACCTGCGACATCATACAAAGCTATCGCTGAGTGGTGAACTCAGTGGTGCACAACTATAATTTAAAACATAGTACAATATACATTGACAAAATTTACAGTAAATAATTTGGAAATCTAAATACTCATCAATTTCCAAAACTCAAAATATTCATTGCCAATAATGTAAATCATTTGTATAAAATAACTTTGATCACGAAATTCAATTTATCAAATCATAACTAACCATTTAAGGTAATTCCAACAAAATCAATTATATATAAATCATAATTGAAATCACAATTCTTTACTATTCAAAAATACATTCTGTATCTCAAAAACTATTCTGTATCTCAAAAACCATTATGTATCTAAAAAATTATTCTTTATCTCAAAAACCATGCTATATCTCAAAAATCATTCTTTATCTCAAAAACCATGCTGTATCTCAAAAACCATTCTTTATCTCACTAACTATGCAACACTAATCCAAAAGGGCCATATTCGAAGTGATTCTAACTCCCTATGGTCGGGGAGGTCGAATCAGATTCTAACTCCCTATGGTCAGGGAGTTCGAATCATCATGCACAGTACACATCACAATAATGAATCTTTCGCAATGGCCATAACGATAAAAAACTTAGATCTAACCTCAAATCAGAGGAAAATCTAAGCCTGTGCACGTACCATGGTAATCAAAACACAACTAACTCCATTGTCTTCTCAACAAATGAGAGAGACGGGTAATAACCTAGTCAAGCATCTATAGTGAGATATAAAATAATATCACAATCCTTTTAGTGAGCATAAATCACAATATAATTCGATTCAAATTCAATTCCAATATCCAATAATTTTTATGCTCATCATAATTCAAATTATAAATTTGCATTTTTCCATGAAAATTACCATCACAATTTAAAATATGTTCTATCACAATTTTCCAAAATATAATTTATTCAATCCATAACAATGCTTAATACTTGTGGAAATACCATTTCACAAAGATAAAGTCATACATACTATAACAATTTCAATAATCATTGAATTAAATCCAATGCTTGTTAAATATAATACATAAGAAAAATATGTCATTTAATCATATGAAATATTCAAAACAAAATCAGTTAAAAACTAGTTGTGCATAAACCTCTGATAACTGTCTCTTGGCTCTGACTCAGTGTTTCCTTCCCCTTCCCTGAGTCTTTGCTAACTGAAACATACAATTTGAAGTGTTTCAGTACTCATTTAAACTGTCTCTAAGAATAAAGCTTAATAATTAACCTATTGAATTCTATTATTTCCTTAGTCAACCTAATATGTCAACCCTCGATGCATTCTAGGTGAATTAGGTTTTAATGTTACCAATATGTCACATTTATAGCCTTTTAGTATTGGTACATGTTACCGAATTTATTTCCATGTATATTGCGTTTTATTGCAATTTGTTAGATCCCGGTATACTAATTTGACCTAGCTGGATGACCTAGTTACCTCGGCTTTCGGGTTTTGGTAAAAACTACAAACTTTTAGATCTATGTCTTATTGCACGCAGGGCAAAATTTCAGGTCATTCTGAGTTTACTAGACCAAGTTATGGTCATTTTACTATTGCTGGTCAGAATGTACCAAAATTGGTCACTTTAGGTTATTTTAGGTCAATTTTGGTTCGGCCAGTTTTTGGACTCGAATTTATGCAAGCTTTTCGACTTGCTTATGGTCATTTCTGGGCTTTGGTGTCTTCATAAGACTTGTAGATATATGTCTTAACTATTCATGGTCAAAATTTCAGGTCAATTGGACCTGTTTTAAGTGAGTTATGGCCAAATACTAACTGCTACCCAAATGATCAATTTTCAGGCCTTAAATGCACTAATCCGGATTTGGTCATTTTTCAAGCTACCATACAAGCAGAATTTTGGTAAGCTTCCTTCATGAAAGTTGGCACATTTTGTGCCTAGTTTCACCTCCAATTGGTTTCATATGAATTGGAGCCACACACTTAGGGTTCTAAGCCAAATTACACACTGCCCTATTGAATTTTATTCATTACTCATCAAGGACACTTTTAACACTTACCAAACTACACATTCATGCCAATTCTGGTTTGTACCATAACCTAAATACATTTCACAACATATTGTTGGTCATTTTGGCAGCTTATAATCACACTCAACATGCACCATTTAGTATAGAATTTTTCAAGCTCAAATTACAACAATTCAATCACCTAACCTAGCTCATTTACATGTCCAACCTTACACCATCATACATATACCCAAGCTGCCATAACAACTATCACAATTCAACATTAATATTCTATAAACCAAACATGAAATAACATCTTTATGGTTCACCAAACTAGGATGCCGATTCATACATTACAGTCCATTAATTTCCAAGCTTTCAAATTCAAGTACACATTCACATATACTAAGTATACATCACCCAAATTAATTCTTACACACATAAACATTTAATTAACCCTTTAATCCACCATTTACAAGAAGGAATAAACTGCCCTTAAGGAGTTTCCATGGCTGCCAAAAATACACCTCTCCTTTTAAACATCAAACCTCAAAAATCTCTCCATAATTTAAGTACCAATAACATTCTTGCTAACTTTAATGAAGCCATAACCCAAAAACACAAACTTACCACTTTGGAAACTCTTCAAAATCTCTCCAAAACTTGGTCTTCTTATTGCCTATCTACTTCCCAAGGTGTATGGATAATCTTTAATGAAGGAAAGTGGCAAGAAAGGAGCTTGAATCTCACATGCATGGAGCTTCAAACCATGTGTCAATGGAGTTTTTTGGGAGAAAATTTCTGCTGGTTCTAAGGTTGAAGATGAAGATGTGTATTTTGCCCAAGATGATAAGTTAGTGGTCCACTTTGATGGGTGAGTGGAGCACTAAGCTTAAATTAAATATTAGTTTAATATAAGATTTTATTTTCCCACATTAAGCTTCCCATTTTTGCTATTTACATTAGGTACCACTAATTTAATTTTTCATGACATTTTCCAAGTGTAATATCATTTTGTTTTAATGGACATTTAGGTCAAAAGACAACCTGGGGTGTCAAATGACCACAATGCCCCTGTTCGGGTTGCATTCCTGATTTTTCGGTAACACTGGGTTTTGTCCGTTTTTCGATTTCTCACTTTTATTTGTACTAATTAATTAATTTTTCTTTGATATTTCTAATGGCATTTATACTTAAATAGACATTTATTTAAGTCCTAAAAATATTTTCCAGGGTTCCCCGTGGTCCAGGGCTAGTCAACGGTCCACGCTGCGACTTCCCGGTGCGGTCACCCATCACTAGGGTTCTCGGCTCGCTTAACTTGGTTACATTTCTTTGCTATTATTTTTTCTTTGTTTTTCTTGTATTTTCTTTTCTTGTATTTAATTATTTTATGTCTCCTCACTCATATCGAAGTGTAGCTCTAGGCATCCTAGCTGTCCAGACAACACTGGTCACTAGAACAGTAGAACGCACTACCGAACTTAGGGATGTTACACTTATAGTTGCAAAGACTGCAACTTTCCACTAGGTTACCCATCGCTAGGGCACCGGCTCATTTAACTTGGTTGTATTTTATTTAAAAAAATTTTCCTAAATTTTTCTTATTATTATTTGAGCTATTTATGACTCCTCACTCTAGTTTAAATATTTTTTCAAACGTTCTAGCTATTCAGACTGACATCGGTCACTGAAATAGTAGAATGTACGGAATTACTACAGTGAGGGTGTTACATTTTCCTTGGTCCGAGAAAACAATATAATATATTCAACCATTTACAAGCATTTGTTTCAATCATCTTTTTTTCAAAATGTGCACAATTTAAGGGTGATGAAAACATTCACACAGTTCAAAGCATGACACTAAAACAATGTCAGGTTGCACACCACGATAAAGCCAATATTCCGAATAACCAAAGGCTAAAGGGGAACTCAAAGGCTAGCTAGCATATATGTATACTCATTCAATATTTCCTCAACTGGTAACACACCACAACACTTCAGCCAGAGAGAGAAAACTCAACCCCACAAGTGGAGGAGATCATAATCAATATCATCCCCCTAGGCAAGTTAATGAGGAATACAAATTATGTTGCTATGCTAATTGTGGTTTCAAAACAATTTCAAACAATTTCTATTCAAAGAATTGCATTGCAAATCAAGTAAATACATTTAACAATTCACAATCTTCAAAACAATGCATTAAATTCTTAAGTGCACAAAAGTAATTGTATTTAAATCATACAAAACCAATTCAACAATTTAAAGTTCACAATTACAAAGAAAGCATAATTCTTTCATAAAAAGTTTATTCCAATCAATTCAAAATTTAAAACATAGTAAAAGAATAGTTGTGCACAAACCTCCTTTGACTTTTCTTTTCTTGTCTTAATCCTTCCTTCCTTGGAAGTCTCTTTATCCACTGAAATCACACAATTTCTAAGCTTTAATACTCATTCCAATTATCTCTAATAGTTAATCAAATAAATGCCTAAGGCATCTTTAAGCAGACATTCAAATTTCAATGTATTCTGGGTCCAGGGCAGTTCTAGACCCTAACTTTCCAACACCATTTTATCTTAGTTTTGGTCATAATTTAGTGTAATGTTCTGCATGAAACTTGTTCCTCTATGTCTTAGTTTTATTTTCCAATTTGAATCACTTAATTTGGAGTTCTGGATCTCAAGTTATGGTCAAATTACTAAACAGCGTTCCAAGAACCATATCATGAGATTCCAGGTTTCCAGATTTATACCTTCACTTTGCATTTTTATAGCCCAAGTTATTGCCATTTTACCAAAACTGGTCGGATAGGTAATTGTCCAGAATTTCCAGGTTAGTACATAATTAGGGCAGATTTTATGGACCAACTTGTAATCTAGATTTACTATTCATTTGGTCATTTTTGGTCAGGACCAGAATTGTAATCCGGATTCAAGGAAATTTTAGGGTAACCTATCGTCAGTTTTTGGACAAGGTCTCTTCATGACATTTTCTAGCATTATGTCTTAAGTTTCATCTCTAATTAGCCTCATACCAATTGGAGCTATGTAACTCAACTTATACCCATTCAACCTTACTGGACTTAAGGGTCCAGACTTTCAGCTCATTAACACACTATAAATCCATCAATTCCTTTCATCAATTTCACACCAAATCACATCCAATGTACATTAATTGACCTTAATTTGGCCTTAGGAATAGTAATTGCACTACACATCAAAGAAACCCTAATTTCACCAAAACCCTAATCTTCATCTTCCCAATTCATGCAATTCCATGCAACTTCAATATACTAATCACAAATACAACCTTATACAAGCTAGAATTCATCATTAATTCAATCAAAACCCAATAAAACCCTAAAGTCCCTATGTTGGCCAAAATTCACTCTCAAAGTTCATGCATGATTCTCATCTTTTCTTAAGTTATTACTACATATTTGAACTTAAATTCAAGGATTAAATGTGTAGAATATCTTAAAGTGCACTTACCTTAATTGATGAATTTCAATCTTCTATTTTCTTCAATTTTCTTTCTCCCAATCTTCACTTGGAGGTCCAATTTGAAGTTTGTTAACAATTTGATGGAATTTTTATGAAAGGATTAGGAGGTTCAAAGGCTTGGAACAATGGAAATGGTGGATGGAAATGGCAGAGAGGGAGTCGGCCAATTCTTTGGGAAAAAGATGACTTTTGATTTTAATTTTTTTCTCTTTTGTCTTATTTAAGTAAAGATAATTATCTCATAATTTAAATAATTTAATTTATAATTTTAATTATGTCATGCTTATATCATGCTTATGCCATAATTCAATTTAAAATTGAAAATTTCCTTTCTTTTTTTTTTTCTTTTCCATACACATTTCTATATTTTTAATTCTTTTTCCATATTTTAATCTTATATAATTTAATAGACATTTAGGTCAAAAGTCACCTCTAGAAGTGAATTGACTAAAATGCCCCTCATTGGGTTATAGTCCATCTTTTCCCATAATGCTCGATGAGTTATAAGGTTCTGATTCACTTAATTTTAGTTCTTCCCTTATCACTTCTTTGATTTCTGAATTCCCAATAATTTTTAAATAATTCCTTCATTAAGATTTCCATAGAGTCCCACACGAATTTTGTAACACCCCTATTTGTATAGCCTGGTATATTTCACTGTTCCGGTGACCGGAGTCGGTCCGGACAATTAAGGGGATTAGAACCATACTTAAGACAACTACAAAAGTCATAAACACAAATAATTAGTAATGTTCAATTAGTTAAGTATAAATAACAAAAACAGAACTTAAGAGGTTAAACGAGCCAAGAGTCACAGCGATGGGTGACCGTCTCGGGAATGACAACGAAGTCGTTTTAAACTCAAATTTTGAACCGTAAAATGTGACGCCGCGGTCCTTAGGACCCTTACGAACACAGTGGAAAAGAGAAAATCACCAAAAAGAACTGTTAAGTCAGTCAAATAATTAGGTCAGGGAGCCGAAAGAAATATTGAATTATTTACAAATCGGGATGAACCGGCAAGGGGCAATTTGGTCAATTGACCCCATGAGCTGACTCCTGACCTAACTGTCAAATAAAATCGGAGAAAAGAAAATTTCAGAATCGAGAATTAAATTAAAGAACTAATAAAAAAAAAATAAAAAGTGTAGGGAGATGACATCATGCATAACATCATGCATGATGTCATAAAAGTAATAATTAATATATTTAATTTATTAGATTTTTTTTGGGTCTTCCATAAGTTAAAATAGATAAAAGAAAAGAAAAAAAAAATAAAGTCATCTTCCTTACCAAACTTGCTGCCTCACCTCTCTCTCCCCATTCTCTCACTTGTTCCACAATTGTTAAGGGAAAGGAAGCTTGAATTTCCCTACTCTATCCCATAAATTCACAAAGTCCCAACACAAAAAATTCTCCTTACATGTTGAGGAAACATTAGAGACTAAAAGGAAGAAGAAAGAAGCAAGGTTAGTAATGCAAACTTCAAATTTTTAGTTTAATTAGTGTATGTATGGCATCAAGAACTTGTAAATAAACTCAAAATGAATTAAAAATATGTGTGAGGGACCAAACTGAATTTTTGGCCAGCAGGTGATGGGAGTATGATTTGCATGGTTTGATGGATTTAAATGAGTTTAGAAACTTTATTTAGTTGAATGGTGAGGATTAAAAGCATTAAATGTGGTTAAATACAACAATTTAGTAAGTTAGGATTTTGGGACTTAGTGTTTATGAATCAAAAATGTAAGAAATGAGTAAATGGTGTCTTGGACCTATTGTGAAGTGAAAAATGGTCATTTATGACCAAATGAGTTGTGTTGAAGTGATTGGAATTAAAGCTCAATTCGGAAGGAGTGTGGTCATGATGCTGGCAGCATGACCAAGTCAGCTTTAAAGGACCAAAAATGAAATTTTACAAGTCCAATTGATATGGGACCAATAGGGGATGAAAATACACATAAAATGACACAATTTTCATTCAGGAACCATGCCCAAAAAGTGACCAAAACCTAGTGAACAAATTGACCAAAGTTGGAAAAGTGCAGGCTGCCCTGTACAAACTGACCAAATGAATAGTATTTTTTCATTTGGTCATAACTCGAGCTAGGAAGGTCCAAATGAACTGCAAGTTTACCAGTGGTTAGATGACATATAGACCTAAAACTTTCATGAAGAACACAAATCCAAATTCTGCCAGCAACCAAGTCATTTGGCCACCTCAAGTTGGTGATTCAAAACTGTCAGCACCAAAATTGCCCATAAAATCTGGGTTGTTTCCAATCCGGCAGCCATGGTTCAAATGGCCATAACTTGAGCTACAAAACTCCAATTGGGGTGATTCAAAAATGAGAATAAACTTAAGACAATAAGAAACATTTTTTGCCAAATTCCAACAGTAAAATTACCAATAGAACAGTGCAAATAGGGACACCAAAACTGAAAATTTGTTAATTTTGCCTAAAGGACTTAAGCTTTGAGAAAATGACCAAAACCAACAAATTTAATGACCAAAATGTGGTATGTGGGTGAAGTTGGAGTTCTCAAATCTATTAAGCCTTAGAAAGTCAACAATTTGACTTGAATAGTGTAGTAAATAGTAAGCCGAAACACAAAAACTTCGAGAACATCGAATTTAGCATGTTAGAGCTAGGTAAAAGTGAAGTTAAATTTATTTTTGGATTTATGCTAAGTTATGGTACTGAAACACTATGAAACTGTGTGTTTCAGCTGAAAAAGACTTGGAAACTCGGAAAGACTAAGTCAAGGCCTAGAGGCCACTCACATCAGGTCTGTGCACAGTAATTTTTGTTTAAATATATGATTCTTGAAAATTTGATATTTTTTGAGTTAATTATGAATTGTGTTGCCATTTATGATTGTGAATATGACTTTGAAAATTGACAAGATTTCTCATAAATTATTTGAATAAATTGTTTTGAATTGATTTTGTGTTCACACTTAGCATGACAATATCACATTATTCCTCCTCCATTTATGGGGTTGAGATCGTTTATTTTCCTCCCTCTCTGGCTTGCCAGTTGAGGTTGAGATCGGATGAGTACTCATTAGCTAGCTAGCCACCTCACTCATTGATTTCGATTAATGGGGTTGTAGATTGCTTTGTCGTGGTGTACAACACGGCATTGATTGGAAATTTTATATCATGGCTTAAGTTGTGTATGAATTGGCAACACTGTGTTTTTTAAATTATTTGACAAAATTATGTTATTATGAGCTCTGATAGTTTTTGAAATGTGATTGAGAAATATTTAAACTGTGTTTTGATAATGAATGATTTATGTATTGCATTTTAAATTTTTATTGTACACCACTGAGTATTTTTATACTCAGCGATAGCTTATTTTGCTGTGGCAGATAAGAGCAAGGAGAAAGCAGCAGAGTGAGCTGCTATTTAATTGAGAACTACACCGGTCATTTTGCACGGGTATTATTTTATACCCTTGTATTTAATTTTGATGTAAATATAGAAATGTTGTATGTATCAATGTAAAGTTGAGCAGTTGTAAAATAAATTGTAATAATATTATTTTTGAATTTCCTTCTATAAATTAATATTTGCACTTGTGAATCTCATACTTTATGCCTTGTGAATGAAGTTATTAAATATTTGAGACGATAAATTTTGATTTGGATTGTGGAATTATTTTGAAGAGAATTGAATTGAATTGATTTGAGATTTATTGGAGGTTGGGAGTTGAGAAAATTATTGGAAGTGTTTTTTTTAGGTATTTGAAGAACTGTTTTCTCCAAATACAAATGGAACTCTGTCAAAATTTTTATAAAATTTGCGGCAAAATTAAAATGGACAAAAATTTTTACTAGTATTTAAACTTTGAATAAATGGTTTTTAATTCCTCCCAAAATGCTCACCACTTCTAGAATGTAAAAAAATTGTTTTAAAATCTCTTGTAGTGTACTTAATGAATTATCGGTAGGTGAAGTTCGGTAGTTCATTAGGTATTCTATGGGATCATATCATGCCTTACAGAGGGGTGAGGTGTGACAAATTTATGGTAGCAACTAAACTTATAACTGCTTCCCATGTAGGTCACTCATCGCTGTGACCTAAGCTCATTTAACCTATTGGTGCTCCATTTCTTTTATTTTTATCCAACTTTATTTGGTCTTTATTAATTTTAATTATAACTCCTCTGTGCCATTTAAGTATAGTTCTAGATATTCTAGCTATCCGGACAGACATTAGTCACTGAAACAGTAGAATGTACAGAACTACATAGTATGAGGGTGTTACATTCATTAAGCTTTAAAAAAGTTTAAGAATTACCCTATTTCAAGTTTTGTAGAAGAATTTATGAATTTTTAAAGTTGGATGTCCTACTTTTAGAAATCATCAGGTCAATTTTTTAGATTTGAGCAATAAAAAGTTTTTCCTTCAAACGCTATTTTAACAGGGGAATTAGGTTTGGCACAAAACTACAAAGTTTTAGAGCATTCACCAAGGTTTTTATAGACATAAAGATCACAGAAATCCAACTTTCCTAGCTCAAGTTATAAATTTTAAAAAGTGACTAATCCTGCAACCTACTAGCAGAACCAGTGTTCCAACATCCGTACTAACTATCTTTTCTACTATCATGTAATTTCTCCTTATCCCTAGAGATATCCCTACTCAAATTTGAAAAAAAATAAAGGTTATAGCACTAACCTTGGTTGTGAACCAACTGTTACTCCCTCTTTTCTTCCAAATCTCCTGAAAACACTTTAAGGAGTTAGGGTTATTCAAGCTTGATTCACCAAATCTCTTATTCCCTTCTTGTTTAAACCTCAAAAATGGTTTAATCTAGGGTTTTTGTAACACCCCTATGTTCAGTAGTGCGTTCTACTGTTCCGGTGACCAGTGTTGTCCGGACAGCTAGGATGCCTAGAACTACACTTCAATATGAGTGAGTAGACATAAAATAATGAAATACAAGAAAATAAAATACAAGAAAAACAAAGGAAAAATAATAGTAAAGAAATGCAATCAAGTTAAGCGAGTCGAGAACCCTAGCAATGGGTGACCTCACCGGGAAGTCACGGCGTGGACCGTTGACTAGCCTTGGACTGTGGGGAACCCTGTAAAATATTTTTAGGACTCAAATAAATATTTATTGAAGTATAAATATCATTAGAAATATCAAAAGAAAAATTAAATAATTATTACAAAGAAAAGTGAGAAATCGAAAAATTGACAAAACTCGGTGTTACCGAAAAATCGGGAATGCAACCCGAACAGGGGCATTGTGGTCATTTGACACCCCGAGTTGTCTTTTGACCTAAATATCCATTAAAAATAAATAATATTACACTAGGAAAATATAATGAAAAATTAATTTAGGGGTACCCAATGTAAATAGTAAAAATAGAGGGCAAATTGACTAATTATCACATTTAAACATAAAATATGATTGATTTTATGTGAGTGGACCACTAAGGATTTTAATATGTATTAAGTGGGCAGATTGCTCCACTAAAACTTCATCTTTAACCTTTGAAGACCTCCATTGCTGAAATGAAAGCCTTAGAAACCTCTATTGCCAAAAATTGAAGGAGCTTCATCATCCTCTCCATTTCACCTCCAAACACCAAGGTTGCTTCATCAAAATTTATCCCCACATCACAAGGAAGAGTTTGATAGCAATTTCAAGAAGTTTTAGTGAAGATTTAAGAAGTCTCATCCATAAGTAAGTTTGAGTTTTTGATTGTTGTTTTGTTAAAGTTTGTAAGGGTGTTATGGGTGTTTGATTTATGAAGAAATTTTTGAGGTTTGATGTTGAATGGGAATGTGTACTTTTGGCAGCCATGGAAACACCTTGAAGTCAGTTCATTTATGCTTGTAAATGGTGAATTAAATGATTGATTAAATGTATATTGTGTAGGAAATTGTTTGGCTGATGGAAGTTTGAGTGCATGTATGATGGTGTGAAGTTGGACATGTAAATGAGCATGAATTGATGATTGAATTGTTGTAAATTGAGTTGGACAAATTCTGCACTTGTTGGTGCACATTGAACGTAATTGTAAGCTGCCAAAATGACCTATATTATGTTGTAAATTATGTTTAGGTTGTGGTACAACCAGAATTGGTTTGAATGTTAAGTTTGGTGAGTATTAAAAGTGATGCTTGATGTGTATGCAAGAATTGCAATAAGGCAGTTTGAGTTTTAGGCCTAGAACTTTAATTGTGTGGCTCCAATTGGTATGAGACCAATTGGAGGTGAAACTAGGCACAAAATGTGCCAACTTTCATGAAGAAAGCTTACCAAAATTCTGCTTGCAAGGTAGCTTGAAAAATAACCAAATCTGGATTAAGTGCAAATAAGGCCTGAAAATTGACCATTTGGGCAGCAGTTAGTGTTTAGGCCATAACTCACTCAAAACAGGTCCAATTGACCTGAAATTTTGACCATGAATAGAAGACCCATATCTACAAGTCTTATGAAGACACCAAAGCCAAGAAATGACCATAAGCAAGTCAAACAGCTTGTACAAGTTCGGGTCAAAAAACTGGCCGAACCTAAAATGACCTAAAGTGACCTAAAGTGACCAATTTTGATGCAATTTGACCAGCAATAGTAAAATGACCATAACTTGGTCTAAATAACTCAGAATGACCTAAAATTTTGCCCCGCGTTCCATAAGACATAGATCTACAAGTTTGTAGTTCTGACCAAAACCCGAAAACCGAGGAAACTAGGTCGTCCGGTTAGGTCAAACTAGTATCCCGGAATCCAGCAAGTTGCAATAAAATGCAATAAACAAGGAAATAAACTTGGTAACATGTACCAACCCTAAAAGACTATCGAATGTGACATATTAGTAACACTAAAACCTAATTTACCTAAAACGCATCGAGGGTCGATATATTAGGTTGATTAAGCAAATAATAGCATTCAGTGAATTACTTATCAAGCATTATCGTTAGAGACAGTTTAATTAAGTACTGAAACACTTCAAATTGTGTTTCTCAGTTAGCAAAGACTCAGGAAAAGGGAAGGAAACACTGAGTCAAGACCAGGAGACAGTTATCAGAGGTTTGTGCATAACAGCTATTTCTTTTAAATTATTTTCAATTGAAATAAATTATGACTATTTGTATATTGTTGTTTTGAATTGTGAAACTGTGAAAAATTGTTTGAATGATATTGATGGATACTTATTGATTGAAAAGCATTGGAAATGATTTGAAACCACAGCTATCATGTATATTGATTGTATTCCTCGCTAGCTTGTCCAGTGGGACGAATTGAATTCCCTCTCTAGCTGAAGTGTTGAGGTGTGTGCCTGTTGAGGATGAATCAAATGAGTACTCATATTTTTGCTAGCTAGCTATGTTATTCCTCATTAGTCATCGACTTTTGGGACGAATTGAACTTTGGAACATGATTAAGCTGTGTGTGTGATTTATTGATTTGTATTATGAGATTGTGAAATGGAGTTAAATTCTTATTGACCTTCACTGTCTTTTGAATTTAATCATGATTTGATTTATTGAAATTATTGTGATATTGAGAAATGGAGTTTAAATTCTTATTGACATTTATTGTCTTGAATTTAACTATGGTTTTGAGTACCCACTCTTTATACGAATTATCAATTGTGATTTAAAATTTTATTGGTTAATGTTGTGCACCACTGAGACATTGTCTCAGCGATAGCTTTTCATTGCTGTCGCAGGTAGACAGACGGACAGGGCAGCAGAGTAGGCTGCTAGTACATCCAACGAGAGATTATCGGGTATAATGAGTATACTACATTTTGCATTTTGTACTGTAATGTATATTCACTGTATGTATATATATATTTTTTTTGATTTTGAGCAGTGGTAAATTAAAATTGTACATTGAAGTTGTAAAGTAAATTATGAGTTATTTTGACTTGTAAAAATTTTATTATATTTCTTGTATCTCAGTCTTCGAAAAGTTACTGTGGATTTGAGTTGAGAAATATGCTGTGTTGAGAAATATGTTGGAGTTGAGATTTGGAAATATATTGAAGTGCCTTTTTACAGGTTTTCTGAAGAACTGTTTTATCCAAAATACAGATGGCACTCTACCAAAATTTTTACAGAAATTACTAATAGTCCAAATGTGTTAGTTCTATCACTTCAGTTCACAAAGGTTTTTAACACCTGTAAATAGTGCTCACCACTATAAAAGAAATAATTTTTAAAATCCCTTGTAGTATATTTAATGGGTTATCAGTAGACGGAGTTGGTAATTCATTAGGTATACTACGGGATCATGTTATGCCTTACAGAGGGGTAGGGTGTGACAGTTTTGGCTTGATTCTCTCTTTCAATTTTGAGGGAATATGGCTGTTAGAAGAAATAAAAGAGAAGAGGAGAAGGATGAAAATGAATGGTCGACTAGTTTGGGAGGGCCTTATGTAGAAGCTTCCTTGGTTTTTACCCAATGATCCATCATCCTTTACCCATTGGTTTATAAGATGTTTTTCTATTATTCCCAAAATTTTCACTAAACTTTTTAATATATTCAATTTAGTCCTCCAATCTTTTATTTACCCCATAACTTATTGATTAATTCACTTTAGTCCTCCAACTCTTAGTGGCCAACTTCCTAGGTATCAAAGGAAGTAAGTGCACACCCACTTAGTTTGCCATTTATGTGAATACTTTTACTCTTTTTTTTTTTTAATAAATTCAAGATGTTACATTAGGTTAAGGGATTATGTGCACTATTATAATCTAGATCACAATATATTAACAAGAATAAACTCCATATATATGTCATCTATGTGCCATTGGTTAAGCTTACTTATGTTATAAGTCCCACTATATTTGTCCTAACATCTTAATGTCAAATGCCATGAGACTTGCCATTCCACTTTTATTAACATCTTATACTAATCTATGAAAATAAATAGAGGTGACTTTTGAACCTTATATAACATATCAGCATCCTTGATTGTGAACTAAAACTTTATAGCACTTGCATCGGACAGTTCTGTTACTCATATTCTCAACTCTTTGAGAATGGAACTTCCTGTTAGTAACTTCATGTTAGTAGTATGCCCTAGAGCATATTATTTTATTGTATGTAAAGGAGCGGAAGCATGAAAAATTATTAGATTAGAACACCGAATTCAAAATTTTTCTTATAGGATCTCATGCATCATGCAAGATTCAATTTTTACCTATTGATTTCAATATTCAATTGCATATTAAAACTCTTTTAATATGTATTTGGATCTATATTTGCCATTTAAGATTTTAAAATTAATAGATTAATTCATTAGAACCCTAGATTAAATCAAGAACATGTGCACTAACCTTTTGAAGCACTGTTGATGTGTTTGGTACCTTTGGGAAGCACCTTGGACACCAAGATCAGCAATGGCAGCCCCTCGAACAGCTTCTCAAGCCTTTCCAATGAATTGGAAATTAAGGTTTTTCCTTTAGAGATGTAATAGATGTATATAGGACACCAGAAACGATTTCTAGCAATTTTAATTCAAGAGAATGTTGGCAACTCTCTTTGAATTGATTAGAGATGAAGAAGAAGAGATGAAGAAGACAACAAGGGTGGTGGCATCTCTTTGAGAAAATCATATTGTTCTTTTGTTCTTTCATCCTTTCCCTTATATAGCTAGGTCATCACTTAAAACCCTTGCCACACGCTATCTTCTGATTGAATCTTAGTTTAATTGACTCAATCACATTATGCCAAGTGTTAAAGCTACATTTACTCTTAACTTTGATCATCTTACAAGATTAAAAGACAAATGGCAAGCTTATGTGTAGTGCCATGTGTCACCATTTCATGGTGCCACATGTCACCCTGTGAAATGACTAAATTACCCTTGTGTCTTAATTTTGAGTTCTCAATCCAAAATAATTATTTCTCTTCTTCTAATTAATTTATATCAAATATAAATCAATTAATTAATCTCTATTAATTAATTTCTCATAATTAAATTCATATTTAAACACTTTAAATATAAATTTAACTTATACTATACATCCAATAACCTAGATTTGGTTTCAAGCCATGCTAGGGACTTTGCAATTTAATTGCAAACCAAACCTATTTAATTAATCAATTAAACTCTTTAATTAATTAATTAAATCATATTTAACTTGGTGATTACTTGTGTATGTGTGTGACTCACTAGGCTCATCACTAATTGGCAATGAGATATAATATTAACTCTTAATATCATCAGAACTCTTTCTTACCGTAAATCATTTCTCTAAATCATTTTATGCACCTCATAGACCATGGTTAACACTTAGCATAGGATGCCACGGCTACCCAATTAGTAATAAGGAATATCATAAATGAACCTTTAATCATATGTTACCATGCACTAAAATCTCTCTGTTATAAAATCCCAATTCAAGCTGGAGTCATGGTTTATGTCAAACTCCCTTTGCTATAAATATTATGTTCTCTTTTAATTCCAAATCTTGATTAAAAAGATTTTTCTCATCAGAAACTCTTTTCTGATTAAATCTATCTTTCCTGGCCAAGAACTTAAAACATCAAGCATAAGTAAATGAACATAGGATTTTATCCCTATTTACTTAGGGTAACAAACTCCATCTTGATCAACACCTACCTCCATATATAACTAGTAGGAGCCAATACATACCCATATACCCATACACAGTACAAGTATGAAAGCAGTATCAAACTCAAATCACCTATTGAAGGAGCGGAAGCATGAAAAACACAAGTTTATATCATTGAATTCAAAAATTTTCACCTAGGGTCACATGCATCATGCAAGATTTATTTTTATCTATTTGATTTCAATGATAAACAACATATTAAAACACTTTCAATATGTTTTTCGATCTGTATTTTCCATTTAAGATTTTAAAATTAATCAGATTAATTTTAGAACCCTAGATTACATGAAGAACAAATACACTAACCTCTTGATGCACTACAATGTATTTGTGCCTTTCGGATGCGTCTCAAGACACCAGATGTTGTCTCTCTAGCTTGTCCACACCAAGTTCACCTATGGCAGCCCTTGAATAGCTTCTAAAGCTTTTTCTATTAATTAGAAAATCAAGTTTTGCCTTTTAAGAGATTAAAGATGTAAACAAGATACTAGAAACAATTTCTAGTATTTTCAATTCAAGAGATTGTTAGCTAATCTCTTGGAATAGATGAGAGAAGAAGATGAATAGAAGGGAGAGCCTTTTGGGTGGCGGCACCAAGGATATCAGCTGCTAGTTTTGTTGGTTTCTTTTCATAATAATACTTATATAGCTAGGTCAACACATTAAACCTTTGCCACATGTCATCCTCTGATTGGTTCTAGGTTTAATTGACCCAATCACATTGTGCCAAGTGTCAAATGTGACACCCCTTATCCGTCTACAGTGTAGCTGAGCAAGTTATGCCACTCAGTGTACCGAAGCACCAATTCATATTTTAGTTACAATTTATCCCTTTTAATTCATTTATTTAACATTTTTGATAAATCTGAATTTTTCCTCAAATTTTATAGAAAATCCGGCAGAGTGCCAGCTATAATTTGGAAAAACAGTTCTTTTGAACCTGTTTAAAAACACTTCCAATATAATTTCTAAATCCAAACTCCATTATACACACATATCTCAACTCAATCTCAAAATCTCAATATTATTTTCATAAATTTTTCTTTTCTGTTCACATCATCACTAGAAGCTCATTCATAAACATTTCTCAACATTTCATTTATTAACATACATTATACAGAAAATTTCAATAATATGAAATTTCATATATTTACATCATCAAATAATTTCAAGAGTTTATAGTTACAAATGAAAATTAATACAAAATACAAAATACAAAATACAAAATGCTACCCCAAAGTCCTAATGTCCTACCATGTGCACTGCAGATGTGAGGTGACTCTGGACTCCGGATGCAGATTTGAAGGCTCACCCGGTCTGATGTCTGCTGGGCTCCCCAGCTAGGTCTCTCGTACCTGTGCGTTGCAAAAGCGACGCGCTAAGCAATTCTGCTTAGTGGTGACAATATAAAATAAAATAAAATAAAATAAAAATAAGTATGCAAAATGTATGTTTACATTTTTTGGTAGACTTAATTTCTGATATTCTTTGCAGTATTATTCGATTAAAATTTGGTAAGGTTTATTATCATTGCCCGAGTAACCCATACAAGTTGACTGGACTGGATAAACGGGTAAACTGGCGCTGGTTACTAAGTACATCGGACCATCACACCATCGGTCACATTGTGTCTCCCGGTGTGCAACAGAACAGCTAATAAGCTGTAATAATCATCAGGGATAAAACCCGAGTGTAACAGCTCAAATAACATAGCCAAAGGCTATTATGTCACAGAATGGCATGGGAAGCCATGAAACACAGAATGGCATGAAGCCGTATGCAGTACTGCTAACTGAACCCTATTGGCATGCCAACCTATCCAAACCAATCACATTAGGCCTACTAGGGCATTTAACACTTTTAATTTATGTAATTCTTTGAAATTGAAATTTTATGGCTACTATTCATTTCATTAGTCAACTAAAATGTTGACTTTTGCATTGACAATAGGTATATTGGTTTAAATGTCATCAACATATCACATTTTGCATTTTAAAATTGTTGGTATTGGTTGCCAATACAATTTCTAAGCTTAATGTTAATTAGACAGAATTTTCAGTTTTCAAGCTTTGGGTTTACTATTCCATTAGTCATTTTTGTAATGGGAATTTGGCAAAATGATCAACATGAAAGTTGTTTCTTATTTTGTCTAGTTGCATTTCCATTTTTGAATCACTCTATTTGGAGCTTTGTAGCTCAAGTTATGGCCCAAAAACCACAACTGGCCGGATTATGATTTTTCCAGAATTTCTGGACTGACCAAATCTATAATGTTAGGAGCAGTGACTTCAGGTCACTTTTTGAATATGTTATGGTCATAATTTGGGTTAGGTTTCTTCATGAAACCTGTTGGTATATATCTCAACTTGTTTCTAGAAAATCTCAGGTCAATTGGACCTTTCTACACTGAGTTATGGCTAAATGACTAAACACTATTCATTTAGTCATTTTGCCCGGGCAGAATGCAGGTCACCCGGATTAGGGCAATCTTTTGGTCAACTCGGTTTGGTTTTCTGAGCATGGTTTCTTCACCAAAGTTGTGCCATTATGTATCTAGTTTCATGTTCAATTGGCCTTGCACCAATTGAACCTCTACAATTTCAGTTATTGCTGCCCAAACCTGCTAGACTCATGCCCAGTCCTGCAGGTCACCAAGGGCAGCCACACCAAACTCCAATCCCACTACATAATTCACTCCATTTTTTATTTAAACAGAACCAAATGGTCACTAATTGACCATTAAAACCTACTTTCATCATCACATGATCAAAGTCTCATTCTTCCACCCCAAACCCTAACTCAAACATCACAAACCATGCATTGTCTTTGCATTTCATCAATCCACTTACAAGATACATATTAAGGGCAGCCATACTAGCATGTTAGCTCCATAAAACTCATCACAAGCATACCCTAACCAAGGCTATTGAAATTATAGGTTGGCAAACAAATAGTATTTAACAAATATTCTTTGTAAATTACACTCATTCTTAGTCCTTACACATGAATTTAAATGAAAACCATAGTTAGGTCACAAACCTCTATTGAAGTGAAGTTTCCCACTTGCTAGGGTTCTTCCTTTCCTTTTCTTTTTGCTCCAAAAAGACTCTCCAAGGTGTAAGAACACTTTTTTGTGTTGCTAGGCTAGGGTTTTTTTGGGTAGAAGATAGGGAAATCAAGCTTGAAAAGCCTTGTTTATGGTTAGCTATGGTGGAAAGGTGACGGCAAGAAGAAGAAGGTAGAGAGTTCTGATTTTTCTTTCTTCATTTTCTGCCCATTTGGCCTCTTTTAAATAAGATTATGCCGTGTGTCAACATTGGATTGGTTGGGAGAATTTTAATGACATCATGATAATGTCACAATTCCATTTTCTTCCATTTTCTCTCAATTTCTTGTCTAGTTAATTTCAATTAAATTTTTAACATTTATTCATATTTTATGTTATATAAATTATTTATTTAACTAGATAAGTTGGCCAAAAATCATCTCTGAAGACGAAATGACCAAAATGCCCTCCGTTTGGCTTAACGAGCCAAAATTGTCTGTACCGATAGAAAAATTTTTCTAAGTATTTCCTTGGCATTCTAATGCCATAAGAATCTCAATGAACCTTCTCTAGAGTTCCAAAAATTATTTTATAATTTTTCCTCCGGGTCTAGGGTTGCTAACGGCCTTCACCGTCACTTCCCCTTCGGGTTACTCATCCCTGGTGTTTCGGCTCGTTTAACCTTAGTGTATTGAAGGAACGGAAGCGTGAAAAACACAAGATTATACCATTGAATTCAAAAAATTTCACCTAGGGTCACATGCACCATGCAAGATTTATTTTTATCTATTTGATTTCAATGATAAACAACATATTAAAACTCTTTTAATATGTTTTTGGATCTGTATTTGCCATTTAAGATTTTAAAATTAATCAGATTAATTTTAGAACCCTAGATTAAATCAAGAACGATTACACTAACCTCTTGATGCCTCTGCAGTGTGCGCCTTTGAGATTCGTCTTGAGGACACGGATGTTGTCCCTCTAGCTTGTCCACACCAAGAACACCTATGGCAGCCCTTGAACAGCTTCTAAAGCCTTTTCTATTAATTAGAAATTCAAGTTCTGCCTGTTAAGAGATTAGAGATGTAAACAGGACACTAGAAACAATTTCTAGTGTTCTTAATTCAAGAGATTGATGGCTAATCTCTTTGAATTGATGAGAGATGAAGAGAAATAGCTAGAGAGGCTCAAAGTGGCGTGACATATGAGAGGAGAGGCTGCTGGTTATGTTTTCCATTCATAACCACACTTAAATAGCTAGGTTAACACATTAAACCCTAGCCACATGTCACCTTTTGATTAGCTCTAGGTTTAAGTGACCCAATCACATTGTGCCAAGTGTCAAACCTATATTTAATCTTGATTTTAATCATCTTACATGATTAAAAAACATTTGGCAAGCTTATGTGTTATGCCATGTGTCACCATCTCATGGTGCCACGTGTCACACTGTGAAATGACCAAAATGCCCCTGTGTCTTAATTTTGAGTTCTTAACCCAAAATAATTATTTTCTTCTTCTAATTAATTTATATCAAATATAAATTAATTAATTAATCTCTATTAATTAATTTCTCATCAATTAAATTCATATTTAAACACTTTAAATATAAATTTAATTTATACTACACATCCAATAATCTAGATTTGGTTTCAAGTCATGCTAGGGACTTTGCAATTTTATTGCAAACCAAATCTATTTAATTAATCAATTAAACTCTTTAATTAATTAATTAAATCATATTTAAATAGGTGATAACTTGTGTATGTGTGTGACTTACTAGGCTCATCACTAATTGGCAATGAGACATGATATCAACTCTTAATATCATCAGAACTCTTTCTTACCATAAATGATTTCTCTAAATCATTTTATGAACCTCATAGACCATGGTTAACACCTAGCATAGCATGCCATGGCCACCCAATTAGTAATAAGATTTACCTTAAATGAACCTATAATCATATGTTACCATGCACTAGAATCTCTCTGTTACAAAATCCCAACTCAAGTTGGAGTCATGGTTTATGTCAAACTCCATTTGCTATAAATATTATGTTCTCTTTTAATTCCAGTTCTTGATTAAAAGATTTTTCTCATCAGAAACTCTTTTCTGAATAAATCTATCTGTCTGGCCAGAACTTGAAACATCAAGAACAATTAAATGAACATAGGATTTTATCTCTATTTACTTAGAGGACAGATTCCTTCTTGATCAACACCTACCTCCATATATAACTAGCAGAGCCAACACATGCCCATATACCCATACATAGTACAAGTATGAAAGCGATATCAAACTTAAACTACCTATATACAAGATAAGCGTGCTATCTCAGTCTAAAGATTATATGCACCGATATGATTTATGACAAAACATTGACAAGAGTAAACTCCATGTGCTTGTCATAAGTGTCACCGGTTCACCTACTTATCATTTATAAGTGCCTATCATGTTTGTTATATGGGATGATTCTCACCATTCCATCTTATTTATATCTCATATAAATAACTTGGTAATAAACATGAATACAATCTTTATGGATTAGTCTTGTCCTTACTATGAAGTTTCCTCGATTGTGAACCTATTTATGATACTTTGTGCTAGAAATATTGTCACTCATATTCTTAACAACTTAAGAATAATATTTCTAACAAAATATCAATGGACCTTTTCTATTACACATAAATATATTATGTAAACGGAAAAGTGGAAATGCCTTTTATTAATAAAATTATGTACAAGATACATACTAAATGATATGCTCTAGGGCATACTACTAACAATCTCCCACTAGCACTAGAGCCATTTATTACAATATCTTAGACCTCTCTTCTCAAGATGTCGGTCTAACTGAGTTTGTGACATAGGCTTAGTGAATGGATCATTTGGATTTTCGGTGATGCTATTTTCTGCATGGCTAAATCGCCTTGCCCAACTATATCTCCGATAATGTGGTAGTGCCTTTCTATGTGTTTGGATTTTGGTGAGACCTTAGTTCCTTAGCTTTGTATGATCGCTCCATTATTGTCACGTAGTGGGCTGTTGACTCAATGGAAGGAACTCTGTAAGTTACATCACGAACTTCTTTATCCAAGCGACTTCCTTTGCGACATCGATGCGAATATACTCACCTCGATGAGTGGAATCTGCAATGTGCTCTGTTTGGAACTCTTCCAACTGACTGCACCTCCATTACAAATGAACACATATCTAGAGGTAGACTTTCTATCATCGATATCTGATTGGAAATCAGAATCAGTATAACCATCTAATTGCAAGTGTCCACTTCCATAAATCAAGAATAAATCCTTAGTTCTTCTCAAGTACTTAAGGATATTCTTGTGACTATCGATGTTCCAAACTGGATTGGATTGATACCGCTAGTCAAACTAACAAAGATATGCGATATCCGCCTAGTACACAACATTGCATACATTAAACTTCCAATAGCCGAAGCATATGGAATCCTGGCCATCTTATCTCTTTCTTCAGGTGTCTTTGGAGACATCTCTTTAGAAAGATGGATACCATGTCTCACTGGTAACAATCCTCTCTTGGAATCAAGCATGTTAAACCTTTTTAACACCTTTTCCAAGTATAGACTTTGGGATAAACCAATTATTCTTTTCGCTCTATCTCTATAGATGCGAATCCCAAGAATATAGGTTACCTCCCCTAAGTCCTTCATGGAGAATGTATTTGACAACCATACCTTTATAGTCGTCAACATACCTGTGTCATTACCCATCAATAGTATGTCATCCACATATAGACAAGGAAAGTGATAGCACTGTCACTAACCTTCTTATATACACATGGCTCATCCTCTTTTTTGATAAAACCAAAAGATTTAATGGCTTCATCAAAACGGATGTTCCAACTCCTCGAAGCTTGTTTCAACCCATAAATGGATCGCTTTAGCTTGTATACCTTGGAACCATATTGGGATTCAAAACCCTTAGGTTGTTCCATGAAAATGTTTTCTTCAATGTATCCATTGAGAAAAGCTGTTTTGACATCCATATGCCAAATCTCATAATCATAGTACGCAGCTATTGCTAATAAAATCCTAATTGATTTAAGCATGGCAACAGGCGAGAAAGTCTCCTCATAGTCTATTCCTTGCCTTTGGCGAAACCCTTTCGCTACTAGCCTTGCCTTATAGGTCTCTACATTTCCATCAGAACCAATTTTCTTCTTGAAAACCCATTTGTTCCCTATAGGTACAATACCTTCAGGTGGGTCAACAAGATCCCAAACTTGATTCTTATACATGGAATCAATCTCGGATTTCATAGCATCGATCCATTTTGAAGAGTCTATATCTGATATAGCTTCTTCATAGGTAAGTGGATCATCTCCATGATCTACTTCTTCATGAGTAGACAACTCTTGTTCTTCTTCATGAAGAAAACCATATCTCATTCTTTGGGTGAGATACCCGTTGTTCTATGAGGAACAGTGTAGATGTTTCATCAATGGGTATAGGTTGACTAGATGGATCTATATCCATCGATCATTGGTTGGTCGAATTCTCCAATTCTAACTCTATTTGCCTTCCTTTGCCTCCTTCTTGAACAAACTGTTGTTCAAGAAATGTGGCATCTCTACTTATTACAACCTTTTGTGAAGTAGGCAAATAAAAATAATATCCAAAACTATCTTTTGGATATCCAACAAATCGACCTTTTACGATCCGGTCTCCAATTTATCGGTGTTCGCTTTTTGATATAAGTGGACAACCCCAAATCTTAACATGCTTAAGACTTGGTTTTCTTCCATGCCATATCTCATAAGGTGTGGAAGAAAGCGATTTTGATGGAATCCTATTCGAATATATAAAGTGATTCTAATGCAAATCCCCAAAAGGAGATTGGCATATCAAGATAGCTCATCATACTACGTACCATATCCAATAGGGTACGATTTCTCCTTCAGATACACCATTCGGTTGTGGCGTTCTGGAGGAGTCGGTGAGAAACAATGCCATGCTCTCTCAAGTATTCATCAAATTCGATTACTCAAATATTCACCTCCACGATCCGATCGAAGAGCTTTAATATTTTTTTCGTTTGATTTTCTACTTGATTTAAATTCTTTGAACTTTTCAAAGGATTCATGTTTGTATTTCATCAAATACAAATACCCAAACCTTGATTTATCATCAGTAAAGGTAATAAAATAATGAAAACCCCCTCTATCCATTTCTTTAAATGGACCACATACATCACTATGTATTAGCTCCAAAATATTTTCAGCTCTTAGCCCCTGTCCAACAAAGGGTGATCTAGTCATTTTGCCCTGAAGGCAAGATTCACAAGTTGGAGTAGGCTCAGAGTCCAAAAAGGATAGAATCCCCATTTTCTCCAATTTTGTAATCCTATCTTCTGCAACATGACATAACCTTAAGTGCCAAATATATTTTGAACTTGAGTTGTTTTTCACCACGCATTGCTTTCATTTAGATTGCTATACTCGACCGGTGGAAACACTTTCTTCGGTAATGGAAACACTTTCTTATTGGCAATGGAAACACTTTCTGTTGGCGGTGGAAACACTTTCCTTTGCCTTCATCGACTTTAGTCTTCCTTTTCATTTAGCTATTTTCTTAGAAGGACCAGAATCGAGGTTTCTTTTTCTTATTGCCCTTCTTCTTGTTGGACTTTCCAGTGAAGAAGATGCAACCAAAGTTACCTCTTTTCCTTTATTGCTGGCATATTCTTTTGGGCAATAACCAGCATGTTGAGTAAACGGCTAAGGTGCATTCTGTTGAGTCATATGGAAATTTGTCACAAAATTCCCAAAAAGACTCGTAAGGGATGAAGGATTAAATCCGTCTGTAGTTGGAAATCCATGTTGAAGTCAAGATGTTCCAACCGCTCAATCAGCGAATAATCTTGTGGACATGATCCCCAACATTCGTCCCTCAAACATCCTCATACGGAATATGTCTAGATATCTCATACCTAGCATTCGTGCTCACCATACAACTCCTGTAGGTGAAGGAGGATCTCACTTGCACTCTGCAAGTTTTCATCTTCACGTAACTCATTACTCATGAAAGCAAACATGTAACACTTAGCTCTCATATCATGCTCCTTCCACTTGTCCAAAGTTTCATGTTCCTCTTAAGTGGCCTCTGGAGGTAAGGGACCAGAACATTTGAATCTAGAACATATCCTATATGTTCAAGGTTCAAGACAAGTTTCAAATTTCTTAGCCAATCGCATGATTAGGTCCTGTCAACCTATTGCGATCAAGTATGCTTGCAAGGATATTGGATGGTGGTGGTTGTTCGTGCTTATTATTATCGTAAAATTAATTGCGAAATAACGATTGATTAGTAAATGTATCATGTAATTAACCAAATATGATTATGGTCTTTTAATCAAATTGGTCCTCCCACTAACTTAGCGAATCCTACACTTCCAAAGTAGAAAACGGAAATCCTAGTTGGATGGATTTCTAGTGGGTGATTGAATTCTTATAATTCTATTGATCATCCTCAGGTACATCCATTATTGGAATTACAATAAACTATAAGTGAGCAACTCCTTGCCCATCACATCTCATGTGAGGTTCAATCCTTTACCTAGCCCCTAATGCTCAAAATCTGTGTACATCCATTATTGACTTATCTTGCATTAGTTAAGTTGATCCCATTGAGCGATAATTATGCAAATAATGTTAATGTCCTCAGGTACATCCAATATTGGCCACTAAACCATTTACATATTTACAACATCTCATGCTTAACAATTATTCTTAAGAAAATCTCTTAAATAAATTGCATCTTATGCAACTATTTAAAATTTCTTAAAATAATTGCCCCAATGGAGGGCCTATGTTATAATTACTTTAATTATAGCATTTCCAACTTAATCATTTGTTTGGAAGATTTTATGGTCATTCTATTTACTATTAAGGTCTCACTTTGCACATTATCCATTTAGCATGCATATATCATATAATTGCATACATTCCCATACATCTCATGCATTCATGGATAAGCGATAAATATGGTATGATCATGGACTTTCTAAGGGATTCAATTCGAGCCACCAAGAATTGAATCAGGGCATTCGTAGGTGCATTTCATTCATTCATTTTACAAGAGTTGCTGAAGGAGTACATAATCAACACTTGATATTGAATTCCTCCCACCGGTCCCACCAATGCTCTTGACCTCCTTGAACTTCTTGCAATCCAATATTACATAGTAATCCTTGGCATACCAAGGCGAATTTACAAGAACTTAAATAAATGAAATTACAACCCAAAAAATATTACAAACTTAATAATACATGCCCAAAATAAATTAAAATAAATTAATTAATTTACAATCCCAAAGAAACATAAAAGAAATAAATCCAATCACATTGGTCTTTTATAGTCCATGATCATCCATCATGCATATCACTATTTAACAATTAAATAAAACATATATTCTTAAATTAAATTGAATATCTCATATTCAACTTAAAAATCAAGATTTGAATATGATTCAAATAAATTTAAAAAAACAGATTTGAATATCAAACAAACAAATTTAAAAAATAACATTTGAATCAAATTCAAACAACATCAAAATTCAGATTTGAATCACATTCAAACATTTTTTAAAAATCAGATTTTAATAACAATAAAATATTTTTTAAAAAATCATATATTAATTTTATTGAATCAATTTTAAAAAATCAGATTTAAATATGATTCAAACAACTTTAAAAATTCAGATTTGAATCTCATTCAAACAACTTTTAAAATTCAGATTTGAATCACATTCAAACATTTTTTAAAATTCTGATTTGAATCATAATTTAATTGTGTGATTAATACAACTAATTAAACACTTTAATTAGTCAAAGAATAGGCCTTAGATCATACAACAATTGCAGAATTAAAAGCCAAACCTTGAATCACCCATGGAACCATTGTTGCCGCCACCATTGGTGGCTTCTCCATGTGTGACGCCACATCTCATGATCCAACCAGCAATGAATCTCTTGATCTCATGATCAAACACAAAATTAAATTATATAATCAACAATCTAAATGGCAAATATAGTGGCTCTGATACCAATTGAAGGAACGGAAGCGTGAAAAACACAAGATTATACCATTGAATTCAAAAAATTTCACCTAGGGTCACATGCACCATGCAAGATTTATTTTTATCTATTTGATTTCAATGATAAACAACATATTAAAACTCTTTTAATATGTTTTTGGATCTGTATTTGCCATTTAAGATTTTAAAATTAATCAGATTAATTTTAGAACCCTAGATTAAATCAAGAACGATTACACTAACCTCTTGATGCACTTTGCGTGTCTGCGCCTTTGAGATTCGTCTTCAGGACACCAGATGTTGTCCCTCTAGCTTGTCCACACCAAGAACACCTATGGCAGCCCTTGAACAGCTTCTAAAGCCTTTTCTATTAATTAGAAATTCAAGTTCTGCCTGTTAAGAGATTAGAGATGTAAACAGGACACTAGAAACAATTTCTAGTGTTCTTAATTCAAGAGATTGATGGCTAATCTCTTTGAATTGATGAGAGATGAAGAGAAATAGCTGGAGAGGCTCAAAGTGGCGTGACATATGAGAGGAGAGGCTGCTGGTTATGTTTTCCATTCATAACCACACTTAAATAGCTAGGTTAACACATTAAACCCTAGCCACATGTCACCTTTTGATTAGCTCTAGGTTTAAGTGACCCAATCACATTGTGCCAAGTGTCAAACCTATATTTAATCTTGATTTTAATCATCTTACATGATTAAAAACATTTGGCAAGCTTATGTGTTATGCCATGTGTCACCATCTCATGGTGCCACGTGTCACACTGTGAAATGACCAAAATGCCCCTGTGTCTTAATTTTGAGTTCTTAACCCAAAATAATTATTTTCTTCTTCTAATTAATTTATATCAAATATAAATTAATTAATTAATCTCTATTAATTAATTTCTCATCAATTAAATTCATATTTAAACACTTTAAATATAAATTTAATTTATACTACACATCCAATAATCTAGATTTGGTTTCAAGTCATGCTAGGGACTTTGCAATTTTATTGCAAACCAAATCTATTTAATTAATCAATTAAACTCTTTAATTAATTAATTAAATCATATTTAAATAGGTGATAACTTGTGTATGTGTGTGACTTACTAGGCTCATCACTAATTGGCAATGAGACATGATATCAACTCTTAATATCATCAGAACTCTTTCTTACCATAAATGATTTCTCTAAATCATTTTATGAACCTCATAGACCATGGTTAACACCTAGCATAGCATGCCATGGCCACCCAATTAGTAATAAGATTTACCTTAAATGAACCTATAATCATATGTTACCATGCACTAGAATCTCTCTGTTACAAAATCCCAACTCAAGCTGGAGTCATGGTTTATGTCAAACTCCATTTGCTATGAATATTATGTTCTCTTTTAATTCCAGTTCTTGATTAAAAGATTTTTCTCATCAGAAACTCTTTTCTGAATAAATCTATCTGTCATGGCCAGGAACTTGAAACATCAAGAACAATTAAATGAACATAGGATTTTATCTCTATTTACTTAGAGGAACAGATTCCTTCTTGATCAACACCTACCTCCATATATAACTAGCAGGATCCAACACATGCCCATATACCCATACATAGTACAAGTATGAAAGCAGTATCAAACTTAAACTACCTATATACAAGATAACTGTGCTATCTCAGGTCTAAAGATTATATGCACTGATATGATTTATGACAAAACATTGACAAGAGTAAACTCCATGTGCTTGTCATAAGTGTCACTGGTT
This sequence comes from Hevea brasiliensis, assembly GCF_030052815.1. Classification (NCBI taxonomy): domain Eukaryota; kingdom Viridiplantae; phylum Streptophyta; class Magnoliopsida; order Malpighiales; family Euphorbiaceae; genus Hevea; species Hevea brasiliensis. The sequence goes on from NC_079501.1 coordinate 45,309,984, forward strand.
CGGCCTACTTATCATTTATAAGTGCCTATCATGTTTGTTATATGGCATGAGACTCACCATTCCATCTTATTTATATCTCATATAAATAACTTGGGAACAAACATGAATACAATCTTTCTGGATAAGTCATGTCCTTACTATGAAGTATCCTCGATTGTGAACCTATTTATGATACTTCGTGCTAGAAATATTGTCACTAATATTCTTAACAACTTAAGAATAATATTTCTAACAAAATATCAATGGACCTTTTCTATTACACATAAATATATTATGTAAACGGAAAAGTGGAAATGCCTTTTATTAATAAAATTATGTACAAGATACATACTAAATGATATGCTCTAGGGCATACTACTAACATGTATTTCGTTTCTAAAATTTTTCCTTGATTTTTATGAGCATTATTTAGTTTCATTATAACTCCAAACTCTAGTCTATTTATAATTTTCAAACATTCTAGCTGCCCAGACCGACATTGGTCACCGGAACAGTAGACTGTACGGACCAGCTGAAGTGAGGATTTTACAACTCTTCCCCTCTAATAAAAATTTCGTCCTCGAAATTTACCTGATGCAAACAGTTGAGGAAACTATTGCCTCATCATCTTTTCACTTTCCCAAGTTGCCTCTTTAGTGTTGTGGTGCCTCCAAAGCACTTTCACCAGTGGAATTTGTTTATTTCTCAGTTCCTTCACTTCCCGAGCTAGGATCTGTATAGGTTCTTCTGTATATGTCAAGTCCGGTACGATTTCAATCTCTTCCATGGAAATGACATGTGAAGGGTCTGAGCGATATCTTCTCAGCATAGAAACATGAAATACATTATGGATTTTATCTAGTTCTGGTGGTAAAGCTAGCCGATAGGCCAATGGTCCCACACATTCAATGACTTCATATGGGCCAATGAACCTAGGGCTTAACTTACCCTTCCTTCCAAACCTCAGTACTTTCTTCCATGGTGAGACTTTGAGAAACACTTTATCACCAACTGCATACTCTATCTCTTTTCCCTTCAAGTCGGCATATGATTTCTGTCTATCTGAGGCAACCTTCAGGTTAGCTTTGATTATCTTCACTTTTTCCTCAGTTTGTTTCACCAGGTCTGGTCCTACCAGCTTATCTTCGCCCAATTCAGTCCAACACACTAGGGTTCTACATTTCCTCCCATATAGTGCTTCATACGGAGCCATTTGTATGCTAGTTTGGTAGCTATTGTTATATGCGAATTCTGCCAGTGGGAGGTATCTATCCTAACTCCCCTCAAACTCAATGAGACAACTCCTTAGCATATCCTTTAGGATCTATCACATAATTCACATTGTTACTATTATTTCAATTTATTAATTGTGAAAATTCAATTAGGTTCTAAATTTACCTGGATTACTCATTCTGACTGTCCATCCATTTGGGGATGAAAAGCCGTGCTAAAATGGAGTTGTGTGCCTAAGGATTCTTGTAACTTTTTCTAGAATCTCGATGTAAACCTTGGGTCTCGGTCAGATATGATGGAAAGTGGGATTCCATGCAGTCTAACTATCTCACTAATATACAATTCTGCTAGCTTCTCCAGTGAGTAGTCAATCCTAACTGGCAGAAAGTATGCTGACTTCATCAATCTATCCACTATCACCCATACTGCATCATGTTTCTTCTGGGTGAGAGGTAGACCACTAACAAAATCCATAGTGACCCAGTCCCATTTCCATTCAGGTATGCTTATAGGTTGTAGCAATCCTGATGGAACTTGATGTTCTACTTTAACTTCCTGACATGTCAAACACTTAGTCACATAGTCAGCTATATCCTTCTTCATACCAGGCCACCAATAATGAGGCTTCAAATCATTATATATTTTTGTACTTCCCGGGTGCATAGCATAAACACTAGTGTGTGCTTCTTTCAAAATACTAGTCTTCAGTTCCCCATCATCTGGTACACACACTCTTCCTCTGTAGTACAGACACCCATTTGCTTTCATCTCATATTCAGTTTCCTTTCCTTCTGAAATTTTACCCACAATGGCTATTAATTTTTCATCTGCCCTCTGCCCATCTTGTATCTGCTATAGCAGGGTTAGCCTCACTTGTAACTCAACCAAAATAGCTCCATCTTGAGCTAAGGACAGAAAAACAATTAGTGATCTTAAAGCTATGATAGACTTTCTGCTTAAAGCATCAGCAACTACATTTGCCTTCCAAGGATGATAATCTATCACACAATCATAGTCCTTCAGGAACTCAATCCATCGCCTCTGTTTGAGGTTGAGCTCCTTATGGGTTGGCAAGTATTTCAGACTTTTGTAGTCTGTGTAAATGTAGCACTTTTCACCATACAAGTAATGCCTCCATGTCTTCAGTGCGAAGATAATTGCTGCTAACTCCAGGTCATGAGTAGGGTAGTTCGGTTCATGTGGCCTTAACTGCCTGGAAGCATAGGCGACCATTTTCCCCTCTCGCATCAATAGACACCCTAGCCCATTATGTAAGGCATCACTGTAGACCACAAAGTCTTTTCTCGACACTGGCTGTGTTAACACTGGTGCTTCTGTCAACATAGCCTTTAGCGTCTCAAAACTTTCTTAGCACTTGTCATTCCAACCAAATTTCACATTCTTGTGCAACAACTTGGTCATTGGAGCAGCTATAAGAAAGAACCCCTTCACAAATCTTCTGTAATACCCAGCTAGCACCAAGAAACTTCTGACCTCAGTTGTATTTCTGGGAGGCTTCCATTCCATCACTGCTTCTATCTTTTTGGGATCCACTCTAATCCCCTCAGCTGATACTATGTGTCCAAGAAAGGAGATTTCACTCATCCAGAAGTCACACTTAGACAACTTAGCATACAACTTCTTTTCTCGTAGGGTTTGTAGAACAATCCTCAAATGTTCATCATGTTCTTTCCTAGTCTTAGAATACACCAAAATATCATCAATAAAGACCACTGTAAACCGATCTAAGTGTGGATGGAAGATACGGTTCATAAGGTCCGTAAATGCTGCTGGTGCATTTGTTAACCCAAACGGCATCACTAAAAATTCATAATGCCTATACTGGGTTCTGAATGCAGTTTTTGACACATCTGCATCCTTTACCTTCAACTGATGATATCCTGATTTGAGATCAATTTTTGAAAATACACCGGCTCCCTTCAACTGATCAAACAGATCGTCAATTCTGGGCAATGGATATTTATTCTTCACAGTTACCTTATTCAACTGTCAGTAATCAATACACAATCTCAAGGTTCCATCCTTCTTTTTCACAAATAGCACCGGAGCTCCTCATGGTGACACACTAGGGCGTATGAACCCCTTATTGGGTAACTCCTGCAATTGAATTTTCAACTCCTTCAATTAAGTAGGTGCCATCCTATAAGAAGCAATAGAAATTGGTGCTGTACTCGGCATTACCTCAATAGCAAACTCTAGTTTCCTTTTTGGTGGTAAACTAGGCAATTCTTCAGGAAATACATATGGGAAGTCTCTTATTATGGGTATATCACCCAGGTTTGGCTTAGCCTGCCTAGTATCAACCACATGTGCTAGGTAAGCTTCACAGCCTTTTCTCATCAATTTTCTTACAACTGTGGCTGAGATAACATTGGACAGGAAATCTGTCCTTTCACCCACAACAGTAATCTCATTACCCTTAGAAGTTTTCAGAGAAATCCTCTTCAATTTGCAATCAACTATTGCTTGATGACGTGACAACCAGTCCATTCCCAAAATCACATCAAACTCGTGGAAGGGCAATTCAATTAGGTCTACTGAGAATTCATACCCCTGAATCCTCAACGGGCAACCTTTATACACCTTATTCACTACCACATTGTGGCCTAGTAGATTTGTGATGAGAATGTCTTGATCACTCTCCTCTATTGGAACTCCCCTCTCTATAGGTAGTTTGATGCAAATGTAGGAATGAGTGGATCCTGGATCCACCAATGCATGCATAGAAGTGTTGTAGAGGGAAAACGTACCCCTGATGACATCCGGGGCATCTTGCTCCTCCTGAGCTCTGATGGCATAGGCCCTGGCAGGTACTCTAGTGTCTAGCCTCTCAGTTGACTTAGATGCAGGGCCCAGTGATGGACCAATTGCCATAGATTTACTAGACTTCCTACCCCTTTGTGGTGCAGGAGCAGGTCTATCAGCTTGTGTTGGAGCAACTGTAGTTGTCCTCTTCGGACAATTCTTGATTTGATGTTCAATCGATCCACACCATAAGCATGCATCAGTCACTCGCCAACAATGCCACTTCTGATAGTACTGACAGGCAGAAGATGCTGGGGCTGGTCCCCTAAACACTGTCCCTGGAGAGTTGCCCACTGATGTTGTGGACTTGCCTCTCCTAAGTGTTAATTATAGTCTGGGCCCCTGAGACTAACCCAGACCCTGTGGTGGTCCTGAACTCTGAGCAGGAGGACCCTTACTCTTCTTACTGAGAGCAGAAAATGTACTGGACTGATCCGGACCCCTCTTCTGCTGTCTTTCCCTTCTATTTTGTTCATTTATTCGGACCCTTTCCACTTTTGATGCAGCATCAACTAGCTTAGAAAAATTAGTAATCTCTAATGCTGTGATCATGACTTTGATATTGTCATTGAGTCCTTCTTCAAACCTTCTGTAACTCTCTGCCTCTGTAGGGACTATCTCCCTCCCATATTGGCTCAGTTTGACAAACTCACGCTCATACTCAACCACTGACAATTACCTCTGTCTCAGACTAATAAATTCTCTCCTTCGCTCTTCTAAATACACTTTACTAACATATTTCTTCCTGAACTCTATGAGGAAGAATTCCTAGGTGATCCGCTCAGGTTGCACATCACTGGTTACTGTGTCTCACCACTGACATGTATCATCCTGAAGTAGGGACACAACACCCTCCAGGTTCTGCTCGGGGGTGCAGTTAAGCTATTTCAGCACTCTGATGGTTCTATCCAACCAATTTTCTGCAGTCATGGGATCATCCTCCCTCTTCCCAAAGAAATCTACAGCCCCATGCTTTCGCAGTTTCTCTAGATGGGACTTCTGTGGTGCTGGTGGAGGTTGTGGTTGTGGTTGTGGTGGTTGAATTGCCACCATCATTTACCGATAGAATTCAGTCATTTGCTGAAATAGAGCAAACTGAGGTTGGGCAGGTGCCTCAGCTACTGGTGGAGCAGATTCTCCCCTACCCCCAGATTCAGCCCTTGGTGGAGCACGACTCTCCACCTCTTCATCAACTGCACTTTGTGAAGCAAGATCCATATCCTATTCAAAATAAAAAAACAAACAGATCTGCATCAGCGTCACCTCAACACTTACAAATGCAATGCAATGGTATGCACTCTATTTAGGCCTAGAAACGCCTAAACCGATGCTCTGATACCACTAAATGTGATACCCATTACCCGTCTACAGTGTAGCTGAGCAAGTTATGCCACTCAGTGTGCCGGAGCACCAATTCATATTTTAATTACAATTTATCCCTTTTAATTCATTTTTTTAACATTTTTGATAAATCTAAATCTTTCGGCAATTTTTATAGAAAATCCGGCAGAGTGCCGGCTATAATTTGGAAAAACAGTTCTTCTAAACCTGTTTAAAAACACTTCTAATATAATTTCCAAATCCAAACTCCATTATACACATATGTCTCAACTCAATCTCGAAATCTCAATATTATTTTCAGAAATTTTTCTGTTATGTTCACATCATCACACGAAGCTCATTCATAAATATTTCTAAACATTTCATTTATCAACATACATTATACAGAAAATTTCAACGATATGAAATTTCATATATTTACATCATCAAATAATTTCAAGAGTTTATAGTTACAATCCAAAACTAATACAAAATACAAAATACAAAATGCTAACCCAAAGTCCTAATGTCCTACCATGTGCACTGCAGATGTGAGGTGACTCTGCACTCCAGATGCAGATTCGAAGGCTCACCCGGTCTGATGTCTACTGGGCTCCCCAGCTAGGTCTCTAATACCTGCGCGTGGCAAAATCGACGCGCTAAGCAATTCTGCTTAGTGGTGACAATATAAAATAAAATAAAAATAAGTATGCAGAATGTATGTTTACATTTTTTGGTAAACTTAATTTTTGATATTCTTGGCAGTATTATTCGATTAAAATTTGGTAAGGTTTATTATCATTGCCCAAGTAACCTATACTAGTTGACTGGACTGGATAAATGGGTAAACTGGCACTGGATACTAGGTACCTCGGACCATCTCACCATCAGTCACATTGTGTCTCTCAGTGTGCAACAGAACAACTAATAAACTGTAATAATCATCAGGGATAAAACCCGAGTGTAATATTGTGTTGATTGAATATTGGAGTTTGAGATTGAGAAATATATTTAAAGTTCTTTTTACAGGTTTTTGAAGAACTGTTTTATTCAAAATGCAGATGGCACTTCGCTAAAATTTTTATAGAAATGACTAATTATTCAAATGTGTTAGCTGTTTCACTTCAGTTCAAAAAATTTGTAACACCTGTAAATAGTGCTCACCACTGTAAAAAGAAGTAAAAAAAAGTTTTAAAATCCCTAGTAGTGTATTTAATGGGTTATCAGTAGACGAAGTTAGTAATTCATTAGGTATACTACGGGATCATGTTTTGCCTTACAGAGGGGTAGGGTGTGACATTAAAAGTATCAGGTACATATAAAATATTATCAAAACATAAAACATATCTAGACATGTAAAAAGATTTAGATCCTATGGCTAAAGCTTCAAAAGTTGAGCCATTGCCAATCCAGACTCTAACATCTTGAGAACGCAAGCTGCTACTATTTGCTAGTTCCTGCATATCATTAGAAATGTGAGAACTAGCACTAGTATCTAAAACCCAAGCTATAGATGAACTATGAGTATCATCAGAATCTAAATAACAAGATATGGACATACCTTCCGAAGATGTATCCTTCTTGTCCTTCAGATAAGCAAGATGCTCTAGGCAGTTCCTTTTCCAGTGCCCATCCTTCTGGTAGTGGAAATAGTTTCCTTTGCCTCCATCAGCTTTAGTATTCCCTTTTTGTTTAGCTATTTCCTTGGAAGGACCAGGACTCTGAGATTTCCTTTTCTTATTACCCTTCTTCTTGTTGGACTTTCTAGTAGAAGAAGATGTAATCAAAGCTATCTCTTTCCCTTTATTGCCTGGCATATTCTTTTGCGCAATAACCAGCATGTTGAGTAAACCAGCTAAGGTGCATTCCTATTTAGTCATATGGAAATTTATCACAAAATTCCCAAAAGACTCAGGAAGGGACTGAAGGATCAAATCCGTCTATAGTTGGAAATCCATGTTGAAGTCAAGATGTTTCAGCTGCTCAATCAGTCGAATCATCTTGTGGACATGATCCCCAATATTCTGTCCCTCAGACATCCTCATGCAGAACAGCTGTCTAGATATCTCATACCTAGCATTCTTGCTGTGCTCACCATACAACTCTTTTAGGTGAAGGAGAATCTCACTCGCACTCTGCATGTTCTAATGCTGCTTCTGTAACTCATTACTCATGGAAGCAAGCATGTAACACTTAGCTCTCATATCATGCTACTGCCACTCATCCAAAGTTTCACGTTCCTCTTGAGTGGCCTTTGGAGGTAAAGGACCAGGAACATTTCAATCTAGAACATATCCTATATGTTCAAGGTTCAGGACAAGTTCCAAATTTCTTAGCCAATCAGATAGATTAGGTCCTGTCAACCTATTGCGATCAAGTATGCTTACAAGGATATAGGATGGTGGTGGTTGTTCTGTGCTCATTATTATCAAAAAATTAACTGCAGAAAATAACCAGAATAATTAGTAAATGTATCATGTAATTAACCAAAATGATTATGGTCTTTTAATCAAATTGGTCCTCCCACTAGCTTAGTGAATCCTACACTTCCAAAGTAGAAAACGGAAATCCTAGTTGGATGGATTTCTAGTGGGTGATTGAATTCTTATAGTTCTATTGATCATCCTCAGGTACATCCATTATTGGAATTATAATAAACTATAAGTGAGCAACTCCTTGCCCATCACATCTCATATGAGGTTCAATCCTTTACCTAGCCCCTAATGCTCAAAATCTCAGGTACATCCATTATAAACTTATCTTGCATTAGTGAAGTTGATCCCATTGAGCCAGTAATTATGCAAATAATTTTAATGTCTTCAGGTACACCCAATGTTGGCCACCAAACCATTTACATATTTACAACTTCTCATGCTTAACAATTATTCTTAAGAAAAACTCTTAAATTAATTGTATCTTATGCAACTATTTAAAATTTCTTAAAATAATTGCCCCAATGGAGGGCCCATGTTATAATTACTTTAATTATAGTATTTCCAACTTAATCCTTTGTTTGGAAGATTTTATGGCCATCCTAATTACTATTAAGGTCTCACATTGCACATTATCCATTTAGCATGCATATATCATATAATTGCATACATTCCCATACATCTCATGCATTCATGGATAAACAGTAAATATGGTATGATTATGGACTTTCTAAGGGATTCAATTTTGAGCCACTAAGAATTGAATCAGGGCATTCCTAGGTGCATTTCATTCATTCATTTTACAAGAGTTACTGAAGGAGTACATAATCAACACTTGATCTTGAATTCCTCCCACTGGTCCCACCAATGCTCTTGACCTCCTTGAACTTCTTGCAATCCAATTACATAGTAATCCTTGGTATACCAAGGTGAATTTACAAGAACTTAAATAAATAAAATTACAACCCAAAAATTATTACAAACTTAATAATACATGCCCAAAATAAATTAAAATAAATTAATTAATTTACAATCCCAAAGAAACGTAAAAGAAATAAATCCAATCACATTGATCTTTTATAGTCCATGATCATCCATCATGCATATCACTATTTAATAATTAAATAAAACATACATAATTAAATTAAATTGAATATCTCATATTCAACTTAAAAATCTAGATTTGAATATGATTAAAATAAATTTAAAAATTCAGATTTGAATCTCATTCAAACAAATTTAAAAATTCAAATTTGAATCACATTCAAACAACTTTAAAAATTCAGATTTAAATCACATTGAACAAATTTTTAAAAGATCAGATTTGAATCACATTCAAACAATTTTTTAAAAATTCAGATCTGAATATTATTCAAACAACTTTAAAAATTCAGATTTGAATATGATTCAAACAACTTTAAAAATTCAGATTTGAATCACATTCAAACAACTTTTAAAATTCAAATTTGAATTACATTCAAATAATTTTTAAAATTCTGATTTGAATCACAATTTAATTGTGTGATTGAAACTACTAATTAAACACTTTAATTAGTCATAGGATATGCATTAGATCATACAACAATTGCAGAATCAAAAAGCCAAACCTTGCACCACCCATGAAGCCACAAACCTTGCGCACCATGTTGGTGTTCTTCAAACATGCTGCCACACATTCATTGCAATCAGGAATGGATAAATCATCTTATTATCAAAACACATAATTAAATTATATATTATATAATCTAAATGGCAAATATAGTGGCTCTGATACCAATTGAAGGAGCGAAAGCATGAAAAACACAAGTTTATACTATTGAATTAAAAAATTTTCACCTAGGGTCACATGCATCATGCAAAATTTATTTTTATCAATTTGATTTCAATGATAAATAACATATTAAAACTATTTTAATATGTTTTTGGATATGTATTTGCTATTTAAGATTTTAAAATTAATCAGATTAATTTTAGAACCTTAGATTAAATCAAGAACAAATACACTAACCTCTTGATGCACTGTAGTGTATTTGTGCCTTTCGGATGTGTCTTCAGGACACCAAATGTTGTCCCTCTAGCTTTTTCACACCAAGAACAGCTATGGCAGCCCTTGAACTGCTTCTAAAGCTTTTTCTATTAAATAGAAAAACAAGTTTTGCCTTTTAAGAGATTAAATATGTAAATAGAACACTAGAAATAATTTCTAGTATTTTTAATTCAAGAGATTGTTTGCTAATCTCTTGGAATAGATGAGAGATGAAGAAAAAGAGAGAATGGGAGCTTCTAGGTGGAGGTACAAAGAAGGATAGCTACTAGTTGTATTGTTTTCTTTTCATAACAACACTTATATAGCTAGGTCAACACATTAAACCCTTGCCACATGTCACCCTCTAATTGGTTGTAGGCTTAATTGACCCAATCACATTGTGCCAAGTGTCAAACCTATATTCAATCTTAATTTTAATCATCTTACATGATTAAAAGACATTTGGCAAGCTTATGTGTAGTGCCATGTGTCACCATCTCATGGTGTCACATGTCACCCTGTGGAATGACCAAAATGCCCCTATGTCTTAATTTTGAGTTCTCAACCCAAAATAATTATTTCTCTTCTTCTAATCAATTTATATCAAATATAAATCAATTAATTAATCTTTATTAATTAATTTCTCATTAATTAAATTCATATTTAAACACTTTAAATATAAATTTAATTTATACTATGTTACACCCTACCCCTCTGTAAGGCATAACATGGTCCCGTAGTATACCTAATGAATTACCAAACTTCGTCTACTAATAACCCATTAAATGTAATACAAGGGATTTTAAAACTTTTCTTACTTCTTTTTACAGTGGTGAGCACTTTTGACATGTATTAAAAATTTTTAACTGAAGTGAAACAAAATAACAAATTTGAGTATCAATAATTTCTGTAAAAATTTTGGTAGAGTGCCAACTGTATTTTGAATAAAACAGTTCTTCAAAAACTTGTAAAAAGAAGCACTTCCAATATATTTCTCAATCCCAAACTCCAATAACAATTCAACACAATAATTTTCTCAACATAATCAACTCAGTTCAACAATCAATTTTCCAGTGTTCCCAAAAGATGAGATAAAAGATATATGTCACAATATTTTTACAAGCTAAAATAATTTACAATTTTAGTTTACAACTGCTTAAGACCAAGTACAATATATACATGCAGTGCACATACATTACAACAAAAGCTACACAATATGGTACACTCGATATACCCGAAGAAATCTCAAAATGTGGTACAAGTAGCCTACTCTGATGCTCTGTCCGTCTGTCTACCTGCAACAGCAATAAAAAAGCTATCGCTGAGTAAAATTTACTCAGTAGTGCACAATAACAATTTAAAATGCAGTATGTAAAACTTTTATTGACAATTCAGAATCCAAACAATTCACAATTTTTCAAAGCTCATATAACACAAATTTGATCAAACAATTGAATAACACAGTGTTGCCAATAAATAACATAACTTAGGTCATGACACAAATTTTCCGAACATGCCATGTTGTACACCACGATAAGGCATACTCACCCAACTAATCAAAATCAATGAGGGAGGTGGCTAGCTAGCTAATGAGTACTCATCCATACTCACCTCAAACTGATAAGTCAAAGAAGGAGGAATATAGTCATACTCAACCCATAAATGGAGGAGGAACATAATGATATTTCCATGTCAATTGTGAATAAAAAACAATTCGAAATCACAATATTTAAATATTTCATACAAATCATAAATCACATTTTATCTTAAAATTTCCATTTACAAAGTAGGCAATACAATAATTTCCAAATAAGATTTCCAAAGCCAAAACAATAAAAAATTATTCATGACTCATTTCTCCAAATAAATTTTCTAGTAAAAGTAGTGAATATAAAAAGTATTGTGCACAGACCTCTTATATGTGCCTCTTGGCCCTAACTCAGTGTTCCTTATGCTTCTCAATATCCTTTTCAACTGAAACACACAATTTAAAGTGTTTCAGTACTCAATGAATTTTTTTCTAATAATAAAATCCAATATTTAAATTTTCTTTATACTATTCCCTTCAATTCATTTCATTAGTCAACCTATAATGTTGACCCTTGATGCACTCTAAGTGAGTCAATTCTAATGTTATCAATATGTCACATTTTATAGCCCTTTAGTGTTGGTATATGTTACCAATTTTCCAAGTGTATTGCATTTTATTACAATTTACCAGATTTCAGTGTACTATTTCGACCTAGCCGGACGACCTAGTTCTCTCAGTTTTCAGGTTTTGGTCAAAACTCTAAACTTGTAGATCTATGTCTTATTGCACGCGGGGTAAAATTTCAGGTTATTCTTAGTTTTATAAATGAAGATATGGCCAATTTACCCATGTTGGACAGAATGCACTAAAATAGTAGGCTTAGGTCATTTTTAGGTCACTTTCGGTTCGGCCAGTTTTGGTACTCGAAATTTTGCAAGCTATTTGGCTTGGTTCTGTCCTTTTCTGGGCTTTGGTGTCCTTATAAGAATTGTAGATCTATGTCTAAGCTATTCATGGTAAAAATTTCAGGTCATTTGGACCTGTTTTTAGTAAGTTATGGTCAAAACACTAACTGCTGCCCAAATGGTCAATTTTCAGGCTTTCAAGTCACTAATCCAGATTTGGTAATTTTTCAAGTCACCTTTTAGGAAGAATTTAGGTAAGCTTCCTTCATGAAAGTTGGCACATTTTGTGCCTAGTTTCACCTCCAATTGGTCAAATACCAATTGGAGTCACACACTTAAGGTTCTAAACTAAAGTGTATACTGCCCTGTTACACATTATTCAACACTTACCAATTACACATTCAATACTTACTAAGTTTACCTTTCATGCCAATTCTGATTTGGTACCATAACATTAATACACTTTACATCACATTTTGGTCATTTTGGGCAGCTTCTAACTACTCTCGACATACACATTATAACTCAAAATTTTCAAAGTTCAATTACAATAATTTAACCACATGAACATACCTCATTTACATGTCCAAATCCAAACAATTATTCACATACGCATGCTGCCACCATAAGCAACATAATTCAACAAACCATTCCATGAAACTACCCATTTCTAACCACACTTAAAAGTTGCCAAGCTACCCCATTGAACATATCTCCTTCAAATTGCTTTCAAGCTTCCAAAACCAATTGCACCATTACACGAACTCTTAATACACATTGTCTAAATCATTTCTATATAAATAAACATTTACATCAACATCTTAAACTACCATTAACAAGTAAAAACAAACTAAATATGTTGAGTTCTCATGGCTACCGAAATGGTGTACCACCATTAAATCATCAAACTTCAAAACTTCTTGCACAAAACAACTCACCACAACATCCACTCAAAGTTTAATGAAAACAATAATGGAAAATACACACTTATCACCTTTGAAGCTTGATCAAAACTTCACTAAACCTCCTTAAAATTGCCACTAAAATCTTCCTTGCAAGGTGAGGATTAACTTTGAAGAAGGGACTTAGTGGAAAGGATGGCTCAAAATGGGTTGCATGGAGCTTCCTCTCACTCGGCCATGGAGGTTTCTCTCAAGGTACATTCGACTGGTTGGCTCAAGGCTGAAGAAGATGGAATCTTTTGATCAAAGCTGATTAAAAGTCCACTTTGGTGGTGTTAGTGGAGCACTAAGTTAAGTTTAATACTTGTTTAATCAATGTTTTCACAATTCCCACATTTAACCTTTTTTCTTTTACTATTTAAATTATGGATCACCATTTTAATTTTCATAATATTTTCAAAGTTTAATATTATTTATTTTTAATGGACATTTAGGTCAAAAGGCAACTTGGGATGTCAATTGACCACAATGCCCCTTTTCGGCTTTTTTGGTAACACCGATTTTTATTGGTTTCTCGATTTTTTATTTTTCTTTGTACTAATTTTTTTAATTTTTCTTTGACATTTCTAATACCATTTATTTTTCAATAGACGTTTATTTAAGTTCCAAAAATATTTGTTAGGGTTCCCCGTGGTCCATGGTTGGTCAACGGCCCACGCCGCAACTTCCCGGTGCGGTTACCCATCGATACGGTTTTGTCCATTTATCTTAGTTCCATTTTCTCTCTTTTATTTTTCTTTTATTTTTTTCTTGTATTTTCCTCTATTATATTTCACTACCTCATATCTCCACACTAATATTTAAATATAATTCCAAGCATCCTAGCTGTCCGGACAGACACTGTCACTGGAACAGTAGAACGCACTACCGAACATAGGGGTGTTACAATTCTCCCCCCCTTAAAATAAATTTCGTCCGCGAAATTTTACCCAATGGCCGTCTTATAATATTCACACTTTTATTTTCTCCTTTCTATATGATCCCATAATCTTCTTTCCTCTGAAGTTGTGTAAAACTTTTAATAATCTAATATAATATTTACTTTGTTTATATAGCACTAATCTTTTCTTACTATTGTTCCATCTAATATTTTGATTCATGTTCCCTTTTTGAATGACCATTATGGTCAAATTAGAATTACTTATCTAATCATGGGTCCTTTGACCATTCTAGTCAATAATCTTACTCACATTCATAACATTTTTGTTATATTTGAACCAACTGTTCAAAATTTTTTTTTTTCTTTCATAACTCTTTTTATCTATTAATATTATACAGCTTACTTTCTTTTATAATAAACTATAACCTTTCGATATTCTAACTTTTGAGTTTTAAATCCCTAAGTAGGATTTTCAAACTAATTTCTAATAATAAAATTTTGTCCTGACATGATTATACCAATACAGATGCCATTGGCAACTATTCTCATCTTGGTGCACTATCAGTAGTATGTAGCTCTACACAATAATCTCAAGTCAGTACTATAATCTGTAGCTTACAGTATAAACATCAAAAACATTGCATAGTTACTATGATACATTATAATAGTTCAAATTTTCCTATATTTTATCGTTTTCAAATTTACTGATATTCGAATCTTATTCTGATTACAATATCCATTGAGAATTACTAACTGTAACATCTTTGTCCTCATCTACAGCAATTCCATTACTGTAACTTACTTTTAGATAACTATATATATATTTTTTTTATATATGAGGGACAGTAGGAAGGCAAATAATACTGGCACTAACATAAAAATATACAGACCCCAGGTCAAGCAATACATATATATATATATATATATATATATATATATATCTTAGTTACTAATCGAGAAAGTACCAGTAACAATGTCAAAAGTCTCAGCCTCTTCTCTCGATCTCATTGCATAGACTCTGACTGGAGCACTACCTTGCTCTGACTGATTCACTGTGCCTTGGTTGCTTGATGGACTACCTCTACCCCTGCCTCTACCTCTGCTAGGTGGTTGTGAACCTCTGGTGACAGGATTCTGAACTGACCCCTCAGTAGTAGTAGGAGGTGGCCCAACTCTACGGGCACTGGTGCAGTCCCTTGGAAAAGTGTCCTATGCCTCCACATTTATAACAGGCTCATATGGCCTTTTAGCATACCCCACCATGATTTCTACCACAAGTTTCACATTGGCAGGGAGTGTAGGAAATTCTAGTTGTTCAATGACTGGACCTTGGTGGTCTCTGTCCTGATGATCCGCCTCTGTCATATTCCTGAGCTCGGGGCTCCTCAAATTCTTTTCTCTTCCCCAAATTATTGCTGCGCTCTGAGCCATAGGTTTCTCCCTCTTCTCTATTTCACACTGCCCTTGTGGGGGTTGGCTTTGTACTTGGGCTTGGGTTGACAGATTATCAGCCATATGTTGAAAGAAAGTGGCCATTTGCTAGGCTATTTATGCAGTAATTTGTATAGGTGGGGCTGGTAAAGTCGAGCTTCCTACTCTTTGAGGGGCTAGGGCATCCCCTTGTACCTCAGCCTCTATTGATTGATCGACTGAATGAACCCCTTCTTCCATAGTCAATTACAGGATATTACAACTCCATAACAAATAACATAGGGAGATTTCCTCCCATTAGTGCATATTTATAATGTAATGTACTGTATGTATCGAACAATGACATTGAGCAGTTGTACTATGAAGAAAGAATATTTAAATTACAGGTCAAAACAGAATTTAAAAACTTGCTCTGATACCACTAAAACATGCCACACCCTACCCCTCTGTAAGGCATAATATGATCCCGTAGTATACCTAATGAATTACCAAACTTCGTCTACTAATAACACATTAAATACACTATAAGAGATTTTAAAACTTTTCTTACTTCTTTTTACAGTGGTGAGCACTTTTGACAGGTACTAAAAAATTTTAACTGAAGTGAAACAAAATAATAAATTTGAGTATTAATAATTTCTGTAAAAATTTTAGCAGAGTGCCATCTGTATTTTGAATAAAACAGTTCTTGAAAAACCTATAAAAAAAGCACTTCCAATATATTTCTCAATCCCTAACTCCAATAACAATTCAACACAATAATTTTCTCAACATTATCAACTCAGTTCAACAATCAATTTTTTAGTGTTCCCAATAGATGAGATAAAAGAAATATGTCTCAATATTTTTACAAGCCAAAATAATTTACAATTTTAGTTTACAACTGCTCAAGACCAAGTACAATATATACATATACTGCACATACATTACAACAAAAACTACACAATATGGTATACTTGATATACCCGGCGAAATCTCAAAATGTGGTACAAGTAGTCTACTCTGCTACTCTGTCCGTCTGTCTACCTGCGACAGCAATGAAAAAGCTATCGCTGAGTAAAATTTACTCAGTGGTGTACAATAACAATTTAAAATGCTGTATGTAAAACATTTATTGACAATTTACAATCCAAACAATTCACAATTTTTCAAAGGTCATATAACACAAACTTGATCAAACAATTGAATAACACAGTGTTGCCAATAAATAACACAACTTAGGTCATGACACAAATTTTCCTAACATGCCGTGTTGTACACCACGACAAGGCATACTCACCCCACTAATCGAAATCAATGAGGGAGGTGGCTAGTTAGCTAATGAGTACTCATCCATACTCACCTCAAACTGATAAGTCAAAGAGGGAGGAATATAGTCATACTCACCCTATAAATGGAGGAGGAACATAATGATATTGCCATGCCAAGTGTGAATAAAAAACAATTCTAAATCACAATATTTAAATATTTCATACAAATCATAAATCACATTTTATCTCAAAATTTCTATTTACAAAGTAGGCAATACAATAATTTCCAAATAAGATTCCCAAAGCCAAAACAGTAAAAAATTATTCATAACTCATTTCTCCAAATAAATTTTCTAGTAAAAGCAGTGAATATAAAAGGTATTATGCACAGACCTCTGATATATGCCTTTTGGCCCTGACTTAGTATTCCTTATGCTTCTCAATATCCTTTTTGAACTGAAAAACACAATTTAAAGTGTTTCAGTACTCAATGAATTTATTTCTAATAATAAAATCTAATATTTAAATTTTCTTGGTACTATTCCCTTCAATTCATTTCATTAGTAAACTTATAATATTGACCCTTGATGCACTCTAAGTGAGTCAATTCTAATGTTACCCATATGTCACATTTTATAGCCCTTTAGTGTTGGTATATGTTAACAATTTCATTTCTAAGTGTATTGCATTTTATTGCAATTTATCGGATTTCGGTGTACTATTTTGACCTAGCCGGACGACCAAGTTCCCTCGGTTTTCGAGTTTTGGTCCAAACTACAAACTTGTAGGTCTATGTCTTATTGCACGTGGGGCAAAATTTCAAGTCATTCTGAGTTGTATAGACCAAGATATGATCAATTTACCAATGCTGGACAAAATGCACTAAAATGGTAGGCTTAGGTTATTTTTAGGTCACTTTTGGTTCGGCTAGTTTTGGTACCTGAATTTATGCAAGCTATTTGGCTTGGTTCGAGCCATTTCTGGGCTTTGGTGTCTTCATATGAATTGTAGATCTATGTCTAAACTGTTGATGGTTAAAATTTCAGGTCATTTGGACCTGTTTTGAGTACGTTATGGTCAAAAAACTAACTGCTGCCCAAATGGTCAATTTTCAGGCTTTCAAATCACTAATCCGGATTTGGTAATTTTTCAAGTCACCTTCTAGGCAGAATTTAGGTAAGCTTCCTTCATGAAAGTTGGCACATTTTGTGCCTAGTTTCACCTCCAATTGGTCTCATACCAATTAGAGTCACGAACTTAAGGTTCTAAGCTAAAGTGTACACTGCCCTTTTACACATTATTCAACACTTACCAATTACACATTCAATACTTACCAAGTTTACCTTTCGTGCCAATTCTGAATTGGTACCATAACATTAACACACTTTACATCACATTTTGGTCATTTTGGGCAGCTTGTAACCACTCTCAACATACATATTATAACTAAGAATTTTCAAAGTCCAATTACAATAATTTAACCACATGAACATACCTCATTTACATGTCCAAATCCAAACAATTATTCACATACACATGCTGCCACCATAAGCAACATAATTCAACAAACCATTCCATGAAACTACCCATTTCTAACCACACTTAAAAGTTGCCGAACTACCCCATTGAACATATCTCCTTCAAATTGCTTTCAAGCTTCCAAAACCAATTGCAACATTACACATACTCTTAATACACATTGTCTAAATCATTTCTATACACACAAACACTTACATCAACATCTTAAACTACCATTAACAAGTAAAAACAAAATAAATATGCTGAGTTCGCATGGCTGCCGAAATGGTATACCACCATTAAATCATAAAACTTCAAAACTTCTTCCACTAAACAACTCACCACAATATCCACTCAAGGTTTAATGAAACAAGAATGGAAAATACACACCTACCACCTTTAAAGCTTGATCAAAACTTCACTAAACCTCCTTAAAATTGCTACCAAATCTTCCTTGCAAGGTGAGGATTAACTTTAAAGAAGGGACTTTGTGGAAAGGATGGCTCAAAATGGGTTGCATAGAGCTTCCTCTCACTCGGCCATGGAGGTTTCTCTCAAGGTACATTCGGCTGGTTGGCTCAAGGTTGAAGAAGATGGAATCTTCTTCCCAAAGTTGATTAAAAGTCCACTTTGGTGGTCTTAGTGGAGCACTAAGGTAAGTTTAATATTTGTTTAATGAAAGTTTTCACAATTCCCACATTTAACCTCTTTTCTTTTACTATTTAAATTATGGACCACCATTTTAATTTTCATGGTTTTTCAAAGTTTAATATCATTTATTTTTAATGGACATTTAGGTCAAAAGGCAACTTGGGGTGTGAATTGACCACAATGCCCCTATTCGGATTGCTTTTCAGCTTTTTCGATAACACCTATTTTTATTGGTTTCTCAATTTTTCATTTTTCTTTGTACTAATTAAATTTTTTTTGACATTTTTAATACCATTTATTTTTCAATAGATGTTTATTTAAGTCCCAAAAATATTTTCTAGGGTTCTCCGTGGTCCAAGGTTAGTCAACGGTGCACACCGCAACTTTCCAGTGCGGTTACCCATCAGTACGGTTTTGTCCGTTTAGCTTAGTTCCATTTTCTCTCTTTTATTTTTCCTTTATTTTTTTTCTTGTATTTTCCTCTATTGTATTTCACTACCTTACATCTCCACACTAATATTTAAATATAATTCCAAGCATCCTAGCTATCCAGACAGACACTGTCACCGGAACAGTAGAACACACTACTGAACATAAGGGTGTTACATACTATATACATCCAATAATCTAGATTTGGTTTCAAGTCATGCTAGGGACTTTGCAATCTAATTGCAAACCAAACCTATTTAATTAATTAATTAAAATCTTCAATTAATTAATTAAATCATATTTAATTAGGTGATAACTTCTGTATGTTTATGACTTACTAGACTCATCACTAATTGGCAATGAGACATGATATCAACTCTTAATATCATCAGAACTCTTTCTTATCATAAATGATTTCTCTAAATCATTTTATGCACCTCATAAACCATGGTTAACACCTAGCATAGCATGCCATGGCTACACAATTAGTAATAAGATTTACTTTAAATGAACCTATAATCATGTGTTACCATGCACTAGAATCTCTCTGTTATAAAATCCCAAGTCAAGCTGGAGTCATGGTTTATGTCAAACCCCATTTGCTATGAATATTATGTTCTCTTTTAATTCCAGTTCTTGATTAAAAGATTTTCTCATCAGAAACTCTTTTCTGATTAAATCTATCTGTCTTGGCCAGGAACTTGAAACATCAAGAACAATTAAATGAACATAGGATTTTATCTCTATTTACTTAGAGGAACAGATTCCATCTTGATCAACACTTACCTCCATATATAACCAATAGGAGCCAACACATGCCCATATACCCATACACAGTATAAGTATGAAAGCAGTATCAAACTCAAATCACCTATATACAAGATAAGTGTGCTATCTCAGGTCTAAAGATTATATGCACTAATATGATTTATGACAATGCATTGACAAGTGTAAACTCCATATGCTTGTCATAAGTGTCACTGGTTCGACCTACTTATCATGTATAAGTGCCTATCATGTTCGTTATATGGCATGAGACTCACCATTCCATCTTATTTATATCTCATATAAATAACTTGAGAACAAACATGAATACAATCTTTTTGGATAAGTCATGTCCTTATTATGAAGTATCCTCGATTGTGAACCTACTTATGATACTTTGTGCTAGAAATGCTGTCACTCATATTCTTAACAACTTAAGAATAGAATTTCTAACAAAATATCAATGGACCTTTTCTATTACACATAAATATATTATGTAAATGGAAAAGTGGAAATGCCTTTTATTAATAAAAACATGTACAAGATATATACTAAATGATATGCTCTAGGGCATACTACTAATAATAGAAACCTCAATGACTCTTCTTTGAAATCTCAAAAATTATTTTATGAATTTTCTCCCGAGTTTTGGGCTTCTAGTTGCGAAAACCGCAACTTTCTACTGGGTTACCCATCACTAGGGCAATGGCTCATTTAACTTGGTTGCATTTTATTTCTAAAATTTTGCCTAAATTTTTCTTACCATTATTTGAGTTATTTATGACTCCTCACTCTAGTCTAAATATTTTTCCTGACGTTCTAGCTGTCCAGACTGACACCGGTCACTGGAACAGTGGAATGTATGAAATTGCTATAATGAGGGTGTTAAAGTTTACATCGAGATTTTGGAAGAAGTTGCAAGAATCCTTGGGCACAAAACTCTACTTTAGCACAGCTTTTCATCCTCAGACGGATGAACAGTCGGAACGAGTAATCCAGGTAAGCCTAAAACTAATTGAATTCTTACAAATAATAAATTGAAATGATAGTAACAACGTGAATTGTGTGATAGGTTCTTGAGGATATGCTGAGGAGTTGTGTCATTGAGTTTGAGGGGAGTCGGGATAGATACCTCTGACTTGAGGAGAAAAAAGATAGAATATGCAGTTGGCGATAAAGTGTATCTCAAAGTCTCACCGTGGAAGAAGGTACTGAGGTTTGGAAGGAAGGGTAAGTTAAGCCCTAGATTCATTGGCCCATATGAAATCATTAAGCGTATGGGAATAGTGGCCTATCTGCTAGCTTTATCGCTAGAGCTGGATAAGATCCGCAACATGTTTCATGTGTCTATGCTAAGAAAATACCGGTTAGACCCTTCATATGTCATCTCCATGGAAGAGATTGAAATTTTACTAGTATGCCCTAGAGCATATCATTTAGTATGTATCTTGTACATATTTTATTAATAAAAAGGCATTTTCACTTTTTTGTTTACATAATATATTTTTATGTAATAGAAAAGGTCCATTGATATTTTTTTAGAAATTCTATTCTTAAGTTGTTAAGAATATGAGTGACAGTATTTATAGCACAAATTATCATAAATTGGTTCACAATCGAGGATACTTCACAATAAGGATATTACTTATCCAGAAAGATTGTAATCATGTTTGCTCCCAAGTTATTTATATGAGATGTAAATAAGATGGAATGGTGAGTCTCATGCCATATAACAAACATGATAGGCACTTATGCATGATAAGTAGGCCGAACCAGTGACTTTTATGACAAGCACATAGAGTTTACTCTTGTCAATGCATTGTCATAAAACATATCAGTGCATATAATCTTTAGATTTGAGACAGCACAATTATCTTGTATATAGGTGGTTTGAGTTTGATACTGCTTTCATACCTGTACTGTGTAGAGATTGTTAGTAGTATGCCCTAGAGCATATCATTTAGTATGTATTTTGTACATATTTTTATTAATAAAAGGCATTTCCACTTTTCCGTTTACATAATATATTTATGTGTAATAGAAAAGGTTCATTGATATTTTGCTAGAAATATTATTCTTATGTTGTTAAGAATATGAGTGACAATATTTCTAGCGCAAAGTATCATAAATAGGTTCACAATCGAGGATACTTCATAATAAGGACATGACTTATCCAGAAAGAATGTATTCATGTTTGTTCCCAAGTTATTTATATGAGATATAAATAAGATGGAATGGTGAGTCTCATGCTATATAACAAACATGATAAGCACTTATAAATGATAAGTAGGCCGAATCAGTTACACTTATGACAAGCATATGGAGTTTACGCTTGTCAATGTTTTGTCATAAATCATATCAGTGCATATAATCTTTAGACCTGAGATAGCACAGTTATCTTGTATATAGGTAGTTTGAGTTTGATACTGCTTTCATACTTGTACTATGTATGGGTATATGGGCATGTGTTGGCTCCTACTAGTTATATATGGAGGTAGGTGTTGATCAAGATGGAATCTGTTCCTCTAAGTAAATAGATATAAAATCCAATGTTCATTTAATTGTTCTTGATGTTTCAAGTTCCTGGCCAGGACAGATAGATTTATTCAGAAAAGAGTTTCTGATGAGAAAATCTTTTTAATCAAGAACTGGAATTAAAAGAGAACATAATATTCATAGCAAATAGAGTTTGACATAAACCATGACTCCAGCTTGAGTTGGGATTTCGTAACAGAGAGATTCTAGTGCATGGTAACATATGATTATAGGTTCATTTAAGGTAAACCTTATTACTAATTGGGTGGCCATGGCATGCTATGCTAGGTGTTACCCATGGTCTATGAGGTTCATAAAATGATTTAGAGAAATCATTTATGTTAAGAAAGAGTTCTGATGATATTAAGAGTTGATATCATGTCTCATTGCCAATTAGTGATGAGCCTAGTAAGTCACACATATACACAAGTTATCACCTATTTAAATGTGATTTAATTAATTAATTAAAGAGTTTAATTGATTAATTAAATAGGTTTGGTTTGCAATTAAATTGCAAAAGTCCCTAGCATGACTTGAAACCAAATCTAGATTATTGAATGTATAGTATAAGTTAAATTTATATTTAAAGTGTTTAAATATGAATTTAATTAATGAGAAATTAATTAATAGAGATTAATTAATTAATTTATATTTGATATAAATTGATTAGAAGAAGAAAAATAATTATTTTGGGTTGGGAACTCAAAATTAAGACACAGAGGCATTTTGGTCATTTCACAGTGTGACACGTGGCATCATGAGATAGTGACACATGGGATTACACATAAGCTTGCCAAATGTTTTTTAATCATGTAAGATGATTAAAATCAAGATTAAATATAGGTTTGACACTTGGCACAATGTGATTGCATCACTTAAACCTAGAGCTAATCAAAGGGTGACATGTGGCAAGGGTTTAATGTGTTAACCTAGCTATTTAAGTGTTGTTATGAAAAAGAAAAGCAACGATCAGCCACTCCTCTCCTTTGTCATGACACTTTGAGGCTTTTCATCTATTCTTTTTTATCTCTCATTAATTCGAAGAGATTAGCCATCAATCTCTTGAACTAAGAATACTAGAAATTGTTTCTAGTGTCCTGTTTACATCTCTAATCTCTTAAAAGGCAGAACTTGAATTTCTTATTAATAGAAAAATCTTTAGAAGCTGTTCAAGGGCTGCCATAGGTGTTCTTGGTGTGGACAAGCTAGAGGGACAACATCTGGTGTCCTGAAGATGAATCTCAAAGGTGCAAACACGCTGCAGTGCATCAAGAGGTTAGTGTAATCGTTCTTGATTTAATCTAGTGTTCTAAAATTAATCTGATTAATTTTAAAATCTTAAATTGCAAATATAGATCCAAAAACATATTAAAAGAGTTCTAATATGTTGTTTATCATTGAAATCAAATAGATAAAAATAAATCTTACATGATGCATGTGACGATAGGTGAGAATTTTTGAATTCAATGGTATAAACTTGTGTTTTTCACCCTTCCGTTCCTTCAATTGGTATAAGAGCCACTATATTTGTCATTTAGATTGTTGATTATATGATTTAATTGTGTGATTTGATCATGAGATGATTGATCCATTGCTGGTTGGATCAAGAGGTGTGGCAGCATGCTTGATGAACTCCAACATGGTGCGCATGGCTTGGGAAGATCATGGTGCGCATGGTTGTTATTAAATTCTGCAATTGTTGCATGATGAAAGGTTCATCATACCACTAATTAAAATGTTTAATTAGGATTTTTAATCACACAATTAAATTATGATTCAAATCAAAATTTTAAAAATTGTTTGAATGTGATTCAAATCTGAATTTTAAAAGTTGTTTGAATGTGATTCAAATTTGAATTTTTAAAGTTGTTTGAATCATATTTAAATCTGATTTTTTAAAATTGATTGAATAAAATTCAGATATGATTTTTTAAAAAATGTTTGAATGTGATTCAAATCTGATTTTTTTAAAAAATGTTTGAATGTGATTCAAATCTGAATTTTTAAAGTTGTTTGAATGTGATTCAAATCTGAATTTTTAAATTTGTTTGAATGAGATTCAAATCTGAATTTTTAAATTTATTTGAATCATATTCAAATCTGGATTTTTAAGTTGAATATGAGATATTCAATTTAATTTAAGTATGTATGTTTTATTTAATTGTTAAATAGTGATATGCATGATGGATGATCGTGGACTATAAAAGACCAATGTGATTGGATTTATTTCTTTTATGTTTCTTTGGGATTGTAAATTAATTAATTAATTTTAATTTGTTTTGGGCATGTATTATTAAGTTTGTAATATTTTTTGGGTTGTAATTTCATCTATTTAAGTTCTTATAAATTCGCCTTGGTATGCTAAGGATTACTATATAATAATGGATTGCAAGAAGTTCAAGGAGGCCAAGAGCATTGGTGGGACCAGTGGGAGGAATTTAAGATCAAGTGTTGATTATGTATTCCTTCAGCAACTCTTGTAAAATGAATGAATGAATGAAATGCACCTAAGAATGCCCTGATTCAATTCTTGGTGGCTCAGAATTGAATCCCTTAGAAAGTCCATGATCATACCATATTTATTGCTTATCCATGAATGCATGAGATGTATGGGAATGTATGCTATTATATGATATATGCATGCTAATTGGATAATGTGTCAAGTGAGACCTTAATAGTAATTAGAATGACCATAAAATCTTCCAAACAAATGATTAAGTTGGAAATGCTATAATTAAAGTAATTATAACATAGGCCCTCCATTGGGGCAATTATTTTAAGAAATTTTAAATAGTTGTATGAGATGCAATTAATTTAAGAGATTTTCTTAAGAATAATTGTTAAGCATGAGATGTTGTAAATACGTAAATGGTTTAGTGGCTAATATTGGATGTACCTAAGGACATTAAAATTATTTGCATAATTACTGGCTCAATGGGATCAACTTAACTAATGCAAGATAAGTCAATAATGGATGTACCTAAGATTTTGAGCATTAAGGGCTAGGTAAAGGATTGAACCTCACATGAGATGTGATGGGCAAGGAGTTTCTCACTTATAGTTTATTATAATTCCAATAATGGATGTACCTGAGGATGATCAATAGAATTATAAGAATTCAATCACCCACTAGAAATCTATCCAACTAGGATTTCCGTTTTCTACTTTGGAAGTGTAGGATTCGCTAAGTTAGTGGGAGGACCAATTTGATTAAAAGACCATAATCATTTTGGTTAATTACATGATACATTTTCTGCAGTTAATTTTCTAATAAAAGTGAGCACAAAACAACCACCACCATCCAATATCCTTGCAAGCATACTTGATCACAATAGGTTGACAGGACCTAATCTGTCTGATTGGCTAAGAAATTTGAAACTTGTCCTGAACCTTGAACATATAGGATATGTTCTAGATTCAAATGTTCCTGGTCCCTTACCTCCAGAGGCCACACAAGAGGAACATGAAACTTTGGACAAGTGGAAGGAGCATGATATAAGAGCTAAGTGTTACATGCTTGCTTCCATGAGTAATGAGTTCTGAGAAACAAGCGAGAACATGCAGAGTGCAGTGAGATCCTCCTTCACCTACAAGAGTTGTATGGTGAGCATAGTAGGAATGCTAGGTATGAGATATCTAGACAGCCTATTCCGTATGAGGATGTCTGAGGGACAGAATGTTGGGGATCATGTCCACAAGATGATTCGGCTGATTGAGCAGTTGGAACATCTTGACTTCAACATGGATTTCCAACTACAGATGGATTTGATCCTTCAGTCCCTTCCTGAGTCTTTTGGGAATTTAAATTTCCATATGACTAAACAGGAATGCACCTTAGCTGGTTTACTCAACATGCTGGTTATTGCCCAAAAGAATATGCCAGGCAATAAAAGAAAAAAGGTAGCTTTGGTTGCATCTACTTCTGCTGGAAAGTCCAACAAGAAGAAGGGCAATAAGAAAAAGAAACCTCAGATTCCTGGTCCTTCTAAGAAAATAGCTAAACAGAAAAGGAAGACTAAAGCTGATGGAGGCAAAGGAAAGTGTTTCCACTGCCAAAAGGATAGGCACTGGAAAAGGAACTGCCCAGAGTATCTTGCTTCTCTGAAGGACAAGAAGGATACACCTTCTGAAGGTATGTCCATATCTTGTTATTTAAATTCTGATGATACTCATAGTTCATCTACAGCTTGGGTTTTAGATACTGGTGCCAATTCTCACATTTCTAATGATATGCAGGAACTAGCAAACAGTAGCAACTTGCGTTCTCAAGATATTAGAGTCCGGATTGGCAATGGTTCAACTGCTGAAGCTTTAGCCATAGGATCTAAATCTTTTTACATGTTTGGACATGTTTTGTGTTTGGATAATATTTTTTATGTACCTGATGCTTTTAAGAATATCATTTCTATATCTAGTTTGACTAGAAATGGCTATGAATTTCAGTTCACAGATGATGTTTGCAATATTTATTTTGGAAATAAATATGTTGGTTCGAGTTATATGAATGATGGTCTTTATTTTTTGGATAATAATGAAAAACACAAATTGAATGCAAGTGATCTAAAAGAATGAAATGCCATGGTGAAAACCAACTCAAGTTCAAAACATATTTGGCACTTAAGGTTATGTCATGTTGCAGAAGATAGGATTGCAAAACTGGAGAAAATGGGGATTCTATCCTCATTGGGCTCTGAGCCTACTCCAACTTGTGAATCTTGCCTTCAGAGAAAAATGACTAGATCACCCTTTGTTGGACAAGGGCTAAGAGCTGAAAATATTTTGGAGCTAATACATAGTGATGTATGTGGTCCATTCAAAGAAATGGCTAGAAGGGGTTTTCATTATTTTATTACCTTTACTGATGATAAATCAAGGTTTGGGTATTTGTATTTGATGAAATACAAACATGAATCCTTTGAAAAGTTTAAGGAATTTAAATCTGAAGTAGAAAATCAAACAGGAAAGAGTATTAAAGCTCTTCGATCAGATCATGGAGGTGAATGTTTGAGTACTGAATTTGATGAATACTTGAGAGAGCATGGCATTGTTTCTCAGCTGACTCCTCTAGGAACGCCACAGCTGAATGGTGTATCTGAAAGGAGAAATCGTACCCTATTGGATATGGTACGTAGTATGATGAGCTATACTGATATGCCAATCTTCTTTTGGGGATTTGCATTTGAATCAGCTTTGCATATTCTGAATAGGATTCCATCAAAATCAGTTTCTTCCACACCTTATGAGATATGGCATGGAAGAAAATCAAGTCTTAAGCATGTTAAAATTTGGGGTTGTCCAGCTTATATCAAAAACCTGAACACTGATAAATTAGAGACCAGATCAGAAAAAGGTCGATTTGTTGGATATCTAAAAGATTGTTTTGGATATTATTTTTATATTTGCCTACTTCACAAAAGGTTATGATAAGTAGAGATGCCACATTTCTTGAACAACAGTTTGTTCAAGAAGGAGGCAAAGGAAGGCAAATAGAGTTAGAATTGGAGAATTCTAACCAACCAACAGATCAGATGGATATAGATCCATCTAGTCAACCTATACCCGTTGATGAAACATCTACAGCTGTTCCTCTTAGAACAACCACGGTATCTCACCCACCAGTGAGATATGGTTTTCTTCATGAAAAAGAACAAGAGTTGTCTACTCATGAAGAAGTAGATCATGGAGATGATCCACTTACCTATGAAGAAGCTATATCAGATATAGACTCTTCAAAATGGATTGATGCTATGAAATCCGAAATTGATTCCATGTATAAGAATCAAGTTTGGGATCTTATTGACCCACTTGAAGGTATTGTACCTATAGGGAACAAATGGTTTTCAAGAAGAAAATTGATTCTGATGGAAAGGTAGAGACCTATAAGGCAAGGCTAGTAGCGAAAGGGTTTTGCCAAAGGCAAGGAATCGACTGTGAGGAGACTTTCTCGCCTGTTGCCATGCTTAAATCAATTAGGATTTTATTAGCAATAGCTGCATACTATGATTATGAGATTTGGCAGATGGATGTCAAAACAACTTTTCCCAATGGATACATTGAAGAAAACATTTTCATGGAACAACTTAGGGGTTTTGAATCCCAAGATGGTTCCAAGGTATGCAAGCTAAAGCGATCCATTTATGGGTTGAAACAAGTTTCGAGGAGTTGGAACATCCATTTTGATGAAGCCATTAAATCCTTTGGTTTTATCAAAAATGAGGATGAGCCATGTGTATATAAGAAGGTTAGTGACAGTGCTATCACTTTCCTTGTCTTATATGTGGATGACATACTGTTGATGGGTAATGACATAGGTATGTTGACGACTATAACGGTATGGTTGTCAAATACATTCTCCATGAAAGACTTAAGGGAGGCAACCTATATTATTGGGATTCGCATCTATAGAGATAGAGCGAAAAGAATAATTAGTTTATCTCAAAGTCTATACATGGAAAAGGTGTTAAAGAGGTTTAACATGCTTGATTCCAAGAGAGGATTGTTACCAGTGAGACATGGTATCCACCTTTCTAAAGAGATGTCTCCAAAGACACCTGAAGAAAGAGATAAGATGGCCAGGATTCCATATGCATCGGCTATTGGAAGTTAAATGTATGCAATGTTGTGTACTAGGCCGGATATCGCATATGCTGTTAGTTTGACTAGCAGGTATCAATCCAATTCAGGTTTGGAACACTTGATAGCTATCAAGAATATCCTTAAGTACTTGAGAAGAACTAAGGATTTATTCTTGATTTATGGAGGTGGAGACTTGCAATTGGATGGTTATACTGGTTCTGATTTCCAATCAGATATCGATGATAGAAAGTCTACCTCTGGGTATGTGTTCATTTGTAATGGGGGTGCAGTCAGTTGGAAGAGTTCCAAACAGAGAACGACTGTAGATTCCACTACAGAGGCTGAGTATATTGTTGCATCAGATGCTGCAAAGGAAGCTGTTTGGATAAAGAAGTTCGTGACAGAACTTATAGTAGTTCCTTCCATTGAGTCAGCAGTTCCACTACACTGTGACAATAATGGAGCAGTCATACAGGCTAAGGAACCAAGGTCTCACCAGAAATCCAAACACATAGAAAGGCGCTACCACATTATCAGAGAAATAGTTGGGCGAGGCGATGTAGCCATGCAGAAAATAGCATCAGCTGAAAATCCAGCTGATCCATTCACTAAGCCTATGTCACAGACTCAGTTAGACTGACATCTTGAGAAGATAGGTCTAAGATATTGTAATGAATGGCTCTAATGCTAGTGGGAGATTGTTAGTTGTATGCCCTAGAGCATATCATTTAGTATGTATCTTGTACATATTTTTATTAATAAAAGGCATTTCCACTTTTCCATTTACATAATATATTTATGTGTAATAGAAAAGGTCCATTGATATTTTGTTAGAAATATTATTCGTAAGTTGTTAAGAATATGAGTGACAATATTTCTAGCACAAAGTATCATAAATAGGTTCACAATCGAGGATACTTCATAATAAGGACATGACTTATCCAGAA
The DNA here is from genome assembly GCF_030052815.1 of Hevea brasiliensis. Classification (NCBI taxonomy): domain Eukaryota; kingdom Viridiplantae; phylum Streptophyta; class Magnoliopsida; order Malpighiales; family Euphorbiaceae; genus Hevea; species Hevea brasiliensis. The sequence continues at coordinate 45,340,180 of NC_079501.1, forward strand.
AGATTGTATTCATGTTTGTTCCCAAGTTATTTATATGAGATATAAATAAGATGGAATGGTGAGTCTCATGCCATATAACAAACATGATAGGCACTTATAAATGATAAGTAGGCCGAACCAGTGACACTTATGACAAGCACATGGAGCTTACTCTTGTCAATGTTTTGTCATAAATCATATTAGTGCATTTAATCCTTAGACCTGAGATAGCACAGTTATCTTATATATAAGTAGTTTGAGTTTGATACTGCTTTCATACTTGTACTATGTATGGGTATATGGGCATGTGTTGGCTCCTACTAGTTATATAAGGAGGTAGGTGTTGATCAAGATGGAATATGTTCCTCTAAGTAAATAGAGATAAAATCCTATGTTCATTTAATTGTTCTTGATGTTTCAAGTTCCTGGCCAGGACAGATAGATTTATTCAGAAAAGAGTTTCTGATGAGAAAATCTTTTTAATCAAGAACTGGAATTAAAAGAGAACATAATATTCATAGCAAATGGAGTTTGACATAAACCATGACTCCAGCTTGAGTTGGGATTTTGTAACAGAGAGATTTTAGTGCATGGTAACATATGATTATAGGTTCATTTAAGGTAAATCTTATTACTAATTGGGTGGCCATGGCATGCTATGCTAGGTGTTAACCATGGTCTATGAGGTTCATAAAATGATTTAGAGAAATCCTTTATGGTAAGAAAGAGTTCTGATGATATTAAGAGTTGATATCATGTGTCATTGCCAATTAGTGATGAGCCTAGTAAGTCACACACATACACAAGTTATCACCTATTTAAATATGATTTATTTAATTAATTAAAGAGTTTAATTGATTAATTAAATAGGTTTGGTTTGCAATTAAATTGCAAAGTCCCTAGCATGACTTGAAACCAAATCTAGATTATTGGATGTATATTATAAGTTAAATTTATATTTAAAGTGTTTAAATATGAATTTAATTAATGAGAAATTAATTAATAGAGATTAATTAATTAATTTATATTTGATATAGATTGATTAGAAGAAGAAAAATAATTATTTTGGGTTAAGAACTCAAAATTAAGACACAGGGGCATTTTGGTCATTTCACAGTGTGACACGTGGCATTATGAGATGGTGACACATGGGATTACACATAAGCTTGCCAAATGTTTTTTTATCATGTAAGATGATTAAAATTAAGATTAAATATAGGTTTGACACTTGGCACAATGTGATTGGGTCACTTAAACCTAGAGCTAATCAAAGGGTGACATGTGGCAAGGGTTTAATGTGTTAACCTAGCTATTTAAGTGTTGTTATGAAAAAGAAAAGCAACGAGCAGCCACTCCTCTCCTTTTTCACGCCACTTTGAGGCTTTTCATCTATTCTTCTTCATCTCTCATCAATTCAAAGAGATTAGCCATCAATCTCTTGAACTAAGAACACTATAAATTGTTTCTAGTGTCCTGTTTACATCTCTAATCTCTTGAAAGGCAGAACTTGAATTTCTAATTAATAGAAAAAGCTTTAAAAGCTGTTCAAGGGCTGCCATAGGTGTTCTTGGTGTGGACAAGCTAGAGGGACAACATCTGATGTCCTGAAGACGAATCTCAAAGGCATAGACACATTGTAGTGCATCAAGAGGTTAGTGTAATCGTTCTTGAATTAATCTAGGGTTCTAAAATTAATCTGATTAATTTTAAAATCTTAAATGGCAAATATAGATCCAAAAACATATTAAAAGAGTTTTAATATGTTGTTTATCATTGAAATCAAATAGATAAAAATAAATCTTGCATGATGCATGTAACCCTAGGTGAGAATTTTTGAATTCAATGGTATAAACTTGTGTTTTTCACCCTTCCGTTCCTTCAGAGGTATATTGAAGGAGCGAAAGCATGAAAAACACAAGTTTAGATCATTGAAATTCAAAATTTTTCATCTAGGGTCACATGCATCATGCAAGATTTATTTTTATCTATTTGATTTCAATGATAAACAACATATTAAAACTCTTTTAATATATTTTTGGATTTACATTTGCTATTTAACATTTTAAAATTAATCAAATTAATTCATCAGAACTCTAGATTAGATAAAAAACAAGTGCACTAACCTCTTGATACATTGTAGTGTGTTTGACAGCTTTGGGATGCGTCTAGGACACCAGATATTGTCCCTCTAGATTGTCCACACCAAGATCACCTATGCTAGCCCTTCAACAGCTTCTAAAACTTTTTCTATGAATTAGAAAATCAAGTTTTGCCTTTTGAGAGATTATAGAAGTGAACAGGACACTAGAAATAATTTCTAATATTTTTAATTCAAGAGATTATTATCTAATCTCTTTTAATTGATGAGAGATGAAGAAGAAGAGAAGGAGAGGCAGCCAAGGGTGGCGGCACAAAAGAGAGAACAGTAGCTTGCCTTTTTTGTTCTTTCATCCTTACACTTATATAGCTAGGTCACCACTTAAAACCCTTGCCACATGTCACCCTCTGATTGGTTCTAGGTTTAATTGACCCAATCACATTGTGCCAAGTGGCAAACCTATATTTAATATTGACTTTGATCATCTTACATGATTAAAAGACATTTGGAAAGCTTATGTGTAGTGCCATGTGCCACCATCTTATGGTGCCACATGTCACCCTATGAAATGACCAAGCTACCACTGTGTCTTAATTTTGAGTTCTCAACCCAAAATATTTATTTCTCTTCTTTTAATCAATCTATATCAAATATAAATTAATTAATTAATCTCTATTAATTAATTTCTTACTAATTAAATTCATATTTAAATACTTTAAATATAAATTTAACTTATATTATACATCCAATAACCTAGATTTGGTTTCAAGTCATGCTAGGGACTTTGCAATCTAATTGTAAATCAAACCTATTTAACTAATCAATTAAACTCTTTAATTAATTAATTAAATCATATTTAATTTGGTGATTACTTGTGTATGTATGTGACTTACTAGGCTTATCACTAATTGGCAATGAGACATAATAACAACTCTTAATATCATCAAAACTCTTTCTTACCATAAATGATTTCTCTAATCCATTTTATGCACCTCATAGACCATGGCTAACACCTAGCATAACATGCCATGGCCACCCAATTAGTAATAAGGTTTACCTTAAATGAACCTATAATCATATGTTACCATGCACTAGAATCTCTCTGTTACAAATTCGCAATCGAGTTGGAGTCATGGTTTATGTCAAACCCCATTTGCTTTGAATATTATGTTCTCTTTTAATTTCAGCTCTTGATTAAAAAGATTTTCTCACTAGAAACTCTTTTCTGATTAAATCTATCTGTTTTAGCTAGAAACTTGAAACATCAAGAACAATTAAATGAACATAGGATTTTATCCCTATTTACTTAGATGAACAGATTATATCTTAATCAACACCTACCTCCATATATAACTAGTAAATGCCAACACATGCCCATATACCCATACACAGTATAAGTATGAAAGCAGTATCAAACTCAAACCACGTATATACAAGATAACTGTGCTATCTCAAGTATAAAAATTATATGCACTGATATGATTTATGATAATACATTGACAAGAGTAAACTCCACATGCTTGTCATAAATGTCACTGATTCGGCCTACTTATCATGCATAAGTGCCTATCATGTTTGTTGTATGGCATGAGACTCACCATTCTATTTTATTTACATCTCATATAAATAACTTAAGAACCAACATGATTACAATCTTTCTGGATAAGTCATGTCCTTATTGTGAAGTATCCTCGATTGTGAACCAATTTATGACACTTTGTGCTAGAAATACTGTCACTCATATTCTTAACAACTTAGGAATAGAATTTCTAACAAAATATCAATGGACCTTTTCTATTACACATAAATATATTATGTAAACGGAAAAGTGAAAATGCCTTTTATTAATAAAATATGTATAAGATACATACTAAATTATATGTTCTAGAGCATACTACTAACATATATGGGCATGTGTTGGCTCCTATTAGTTATATATAGTGGTAGGTGTTTATCAAGACGGAATCTATTACCCTAAGTAAATAGGGATAAAATCCTATTTTTATTTAATTGTTCTAGATGTTTCAAGTTCCTAGCCAGGATAGATTTAATCAGAAAAGAGTTTTTAATAAGAAAATCTTTTTAATCAAGAATCGGAATTAAAAGAGAACATAATATTCACAGCAAATGGAGTTTGACATAAACCATGGCTCCAGCTCAAATTGGGATTTTCTAACTGAGAGATTCTAGTGCATAGTAACATATGATTAAAGGTTCATTTAAGGTAATCCTTATTACTAATTGGGTGGTCATGGCATGCTATGCTAGGTGTTAACCGTGGTCTATGAGGTGCCTAAAATGATTTAGAGAAATCATTTATGGTAAGAAAGAGTTCTGATGATATTAAGAGTTAATATCATATCTCATTGCCAATTAGTGATGAGCCTAGTGAGTCACACACACACACAAGTAATCACCAAGTTAAATGTGATTTAATTAATTAGTTAAAGAGTTTAATTAATTAATTAAATGGGTTTAGCTTGTAATTAAATTGTAAAGTCCCTAGCATGGCTTGAAAACAAATATAGGTTATTGGATGTGTAGTGTAAGTTAAATTTTTATTTAAAGTGTTTAAATATGAATTTAATTATGAGAATCAATTAGTAGAGATTAATTAATTAATTCATATTTGATATAAATTGATTAGAAGAGGAGAAATAATTATTTTGAGTTAAGAACTCAAAATTACAACACATGGGTAATTTGGTCATTTCACAGGGTGACATGTGGCACCATGAGATGGTGACACATGGCACCATATAAGCTTGCCATTTGTCTTTTAATCATGTAATATGATCAAAGTCAATATTAAATCTAGGTTTGACACTTGGCACAATGTGATTGGGTCAATTAAACTAATAGGCAATCAAAAGATGACATGTGGCAAGGGTTTTAAGTGATGACCTAGTTATATAATGTGATGTTATGAAAGAATGAAAAACCAATCTATTATTCTCTCATATGTGCCACCACCTTTGATCCTCTCTTCCTCTCTTCTTCTTCATCTCTCTTCAATTCAAAGAGAATTGCCAATATTCTCTTGAATTAAAATTGCTAGAAATTGTTTATAGTGTCCTGTATACATCTACAACCTCTCTAAAGGCAAATCCCTATTTTCTAATTGGTTGGCAAGGCTTTAGAAGCTATTTAAGGGGCTGCCATTGGTGATCTTGGTGTGGACAATCTAGAGGGACAACATTTGGGGTCCTAGGTGCTTCATAAAGGTACCAAACACAACTACAGTGCATCAAAAGGTTAGTGCACATGTTCTTGATTTAATCTAGAGTTCTAATCAATTAATCTATTAATTCTAAAATCTTAAATGGCAAATATAGATCTAAATACATATTAAAAAAGTTTTAATATGCAATTGAACATTGAAATCAATAGGTAAAAATTGAATATTGTATGATGCACGAGACGCTAGAAGAAAATTTTTGAATTCAATGTTCTAATCTAATAATTTTCATACTTCCGCTCTTTCAATTGGTATCAGAGCCACTATATTTGCCATTTGGATTGTTTAATATATGATTTATTTGTGTGATTTGATCAAAAGTTGATTGATTCATTGCTGGTTGCAAAGAATAGGTGGCGGCATGGTGATGAGCACCATTGGTGCGCATGGTTTGGTTCATTCACCATGCGCATGGATTTGGGCTTGAATGTGGGCTTGTTTTCAAGGCCCAAAATTAGGCCCATGACTAATTAAAATGTTTAATTAGAAGTTTTAATTGCACAATTAAATTTTTATTCAAATATGAAATTTTAAATTTGTTTGAATGTGATTCAAATATGAATTTTTAAATTTGTTTGAATCATATTTAAATCTGGATTTTTAAGTTGAATATGAGATATTCAATTTAATTTTAGTATGTATGTTTTATTTAATTGTTAAATGGTGATATGCATGATGGATGATCATAGACAATAAAAGACCAATGTGATTGGATTTATTTCTTTTAAGTTTCTTTGGATTGTAAATTAATTAATTTATTTTAGTGGCATGTATTATAAAGGTTGTAATATTTTTGGATTGTAATTTCATTTATTTGGTTCTTGTAAATTCACCTTGGTATTCAAAGGATTACTATGTAATTGGATTGCAAGAAGATCAAGGAGGTCAAAAGCAATGGTGGGACCAGTGGGAGGAATTCAAGATCAAGTTTTTATTATGTACTCCTTCAGCAACTCTTGTAATATGAATGAATGAAATGCACCTAGGAATGCCCTGATTCAATTGAATCCCTTAGAAAGTCCATGATTATACCATATTTATACGTTTATCTATGAATGCATGAGATGTATGGGAATGAATGCAAGTATATGATATATGCATGCCAATTGGATAATGTGCAAAGTGAGACAATAATAGTAATTACGCAGACCACGAAATCTTCCAAACAAATTATTAAGTTGGAAATGGTATAATTAAAGGTAATTATAATTAAAGGTATTTTAAGAAATTTTAAATACTTGCATATGATGCAATTAATTTAAGAGATTTTCTTAAGAATAATTATTAAGCATGAGATGTTGTAAATATGTAAATGGTTTAGTGGCCAATAATGGATGTGCCTGAGGAGATTAAAATTATTTGCATATTTACTGGCTCAATGGGATCAACTTAACTGATGCAAGATAAGTCAATAATGGATGTGTCTGAGATTTTGAGCATTAGGGGCTAGGTAAAGGAATGAACCTCACATGAGATGTGATGGGCAAGGAGTTGCTCACTTATAGTTTATTGTAATTCCAATAATGAATGTGCCTGAGGATGATCAATAAGATTATAAGAATTCAATCACCCACTAGAAATCTATCCAACTAGGATTTTCGTGTCTACTTTGGAAGTGTAAGATTCGCTAAGTTAGTGGGAGGACCAATTTGATTAAAAGACCATAATCATTTTGGTTAAATACATGATATATTTACTAATTAATCTGATTATTTTATGTAGTTAATTTTCTAATAATAATGAGCACACCATAACCACCACCATCCAATATCCTTGCAAGCATACTTGATCACAATAGGTTGATAGGACCTAATCTTTCTGATTGGCTAAGAAATTTAAAACTTGTCCTGAACCTTGAACATATATGATATGTTATAGACTCATAGGTTCCTGGTCCCTTATCTCAAGAGGCCACTCAAGAGGAACATGAAACTTTGGACAAGTGGAAGGAGCATGATATGAGAGCCAAGTGTTACATGTTTGCTTCTATGAGTAATGAGTTATAGAAGCAGCATGAGAACATGCAAAGCGCAAGTGAGATCCTCCTTCACCTAAAAGAGTTGTATGGTGAACATAGTAGGAATGCCAGGTACGAGATATTTAGGCAGCTATTTCGCATGAGGATGTCTGAGGGACAAAATGATGGGGATCAAGTCCACAAGATGATTCGGCTTATTGAGCAGCTGGAACATCTTGACTTTAACATGGATTTCCAACTGCAGGCGGATTTGATCCTTCTGTCCCTTCCTGAGTCATTTGGGAATTTTGTAACAAATTTCCATATGATTAAGCAGGAATACACCTTGGCTGGTCTACTTAACATGCTGGTTATTGCCCAAAAGAATATGTTAGGTAATAAAGGAAAAGAGGTAGCTTTGATTGCATCTTCTTCTGCTGGAAAGTCCAACAAGAAGAAGGGCAATAAAAAAAAAGAAACCTCAAATTCTTGGTCCTACTAAGAAGATAGCTAAACAGAAAAGGAAGACCAAGCTGATGCAGGCAAAGGAAAGTGTTTCCACTGCCAGAAAGATGGGCACTAGAAAAGGAACTGCCCAGAGTATCTTGCTTCTCTGAAGGGCAAGAAGGATACACCTTCAGAAGGTATGTCTATATCTTGTTATTTAGATGTTGATGATGTTCATAGTTCATCTATAGCTTGGGTTTTAGATACTGGTGCCAGTTCTCACATTTCTTATGATATGCTGGAACTAGACAGTAGCAGCATGAGTTCTCGAGATGTTAGACTCCGGATTGGCGATGGCTCAACTGTTGAAGCTTTAGCCATAGGATCTAAATCTTTTTACATGTCTGGACATGTTTTGTGTTTGCATAATATTTTATATGTACCTGATGCTTTTAAGAACATCATTTCGATATCTAGTTTGACTAGAGATGGTTATGAATTTTAGTTCACAAATGAAGATTGCAATATTTATTTTGGAAATAAATATGTTGACTCGGGTTATATGCATGATGATCTTTATTATTTGGATAATAATGACAAACACAAATTGAACACAAGTGATCTAAATGAATGCAATGCCATGGTGAAAATCAACTGAAGTAAAAATATATTTGGCACTTAAGATGAGGTCATGTTGTAGAAGATAGGATTGCAAAATTGGAGAAAATAGAGATTTTATCCTCATTGGGTTCTGAGCCTACTCCAACTTGTGAATCCTACCTTCAGGGCAAAATGGCTAGATCACCCTTTGTTGGACAAGGGCTAAGAGCAGAAAATATTTTAGAGCTAATACATTGTGATGTATGTGGCCCATTTAGAGAATGACTAGAGGTTGTTTTCATTACTTTATTACCTTTACTGATGATAAATCAAGGTTTGGGTATTTGTATTTGACGAAATACAAACATAAATCCTTTGAAAAGTTTAAAAAATTTAAATCTGAAGTAGAAAATCAAATAGGAAAAAGTATTAAAGCTCTTTGATCAGATCGTGAAGGTGAATACTTGAATACTGAATTTGATGAATACTTGAAAGAGCATGGCATTGTTTCCCAGCTAACTCCTCTAGGAACACCACAGCTGAATGCTGTATCTAAAAGGAGAAATTGTACCCTATTAGATATGGTACATAGTATGATGAGCTATACTAATATGCCAATCTCCTTTTGGGGATTTGCATTAGAATTAACTTTGCATATTTTGAATAGGATTCCATCAAAATCGGTGTCTTCCACACCTTATGAGATATGGCATGGAAGAAAACCAAGTCTTAAGCATGTTAATATTTGGGGTTGTCTAGCTTATATCAAAAAGTTGAACACTGATAAATTAGAAACCAGATCAGGAAAGAGTCGATTTGTTGGATATCCAAAAGATAGTTTTGGATATTATTTTTATTTGCCTACATCACAAAAGATTATGGTAAGTAGAGATGCCACATTTCTTGAACAATAGTTTGTTCAAGAAGGAGGCAAAGGAAGGCAAATAAAGTTAGAATTGGAGAATTCTGACCAATCAACAGATCAGATGGATATGGATCTATCTAGTCAACCTACAGCTATTAATGAAACATCTATAGCTATTCCTCGTAGATCAACCAGGGTATCTCACCCACCAATGAGATATGGTTTCCTTCATGAAGATGAACAAGAGTTGTTTAGTCATGAAGAAGTAGATCATGGAGATAATCCACTTACCTATGAAGAAGCTATATCAGATATAAACTCTTCAAAATGGATTGAAGCTATGAAATCTGAGATTGATTCCATGTATAAGAATCAAGTTTGGGATCTTGTTGTCTCACCTGAAGGTATTGTACCTATAGGGAACAAATGGGTTTTCAAGAAGAAAATTGGTTATGATGGAAAGGTAGAGAACTATAAAGCAAGGCTAGTAGCGAAAGGGTTTTGCCAAAGGCAAGCAATCGACTATGAGGAGACTTTCTCACCTGTAGCCATGCTTAAATGAATTAGGATTCTATTAGCAATAGCTGCATACTGTGATTATGAGATTTAGCAGATGGATGTCAAAATAGCTTTTCTTAATGGATATATTGAAGAAAACATTTTCATAAAACAACCTAGGGGTTTTGAATCCCAAGATGGTTCCAAAGTATGCAAGCTAAAGCGATCCATTTATGGGTTGAAACAAGCTTTGAGAAATTGGAACATCCGTTTTGATAAAGCCATTAAGTCATTTGGTTTTATCAAAAATGAGGATGATCCATGTGTATATAAGAAGGTTAGTGATAATATTGTCACTTTTCATGTTTTATATGTGGATGACATTTTGTTGATGGGTAATGACACAGGTATATTGACAACTGTAAAGGTATGATTGTGAAATACATTCTCCATGAAAGACTTAGGGGAGGCAACCTATATTCTTGGGATTTGCATCTATAGAGATAGAGCGAAAAGAATAATTGATTTATCCCAAAGTCTATAATTAGAAAAGGTGTTAAAGAGGTTTAACGGGCTTGATTCCAAGAGAGGATTGTTACCAATGAGACATGGTATCCGCCTTTTTAAAGAGATATCTCCTAAAACATCTGAAGAAAGAGATAAAATGGCCAGGATTCCATACGCTTCGGCTATTGGAAGTTTGATGTATGCAATGTTGTGTACTAGGCTGGATATTGCATATGCTGTTAGTTTGACTAGCAGTTATCAATCCAATCTAGGTTTGGAACACTGGATGGCTGTCAAGAATATCCTTAAGTACTTGAGAAGAACTAAGGATTTATTCTTGATATATGGAGGTGGTGACTTATAATTGGATGGTTATACTGATTCTGATTTCCAATCAGATATCGATGATGGAAAGTTAACCTCTAGATATGTGTTCATTTGTAATGGAGGTGCAGTCAGTTTGAAGAGTTCCAAACAGAGTACGACTACAGATTCCACTACAGAACCTGAGTATATTATTGCATCAGATGCTGCAAAGGAAGCTGTTTGGATAAAGAAGTTCGTGACAAAACTTACATGTAACACCCATATGTTCGGTAGTGTGTTCTACTGTTCCGGTGACCAGTGTCTGTCTGGACAGCTGAGATGCCTAGAACTATATTTAAATGTTAGTGAGGAGACATAAAATAATGAAATACAAGGTAAATACAAGAAAAAACAAAGGAAAAATAATAGCAATGAAATGTAACCAAGTTAAACGAGCTAGTACCGTAGCGATGGGTGACAACACGGGAAAGTTACAGCGCAGGCAATGGCCGACCCTAGGACTACAAGGAACCTTTCGGAATTTATTTTTGAGATATAATTAAAGACTTATTGAAGTATAAGTGATATTAGAAATGTCAAAGAAAAACTAATTAATTAGTACAAAGAAAAACGAGAAATCAAGAAACCGACAAAAATCGGTGTTACCAAAAAATCATAAATACAACCCGAATAGGGGCATTTTGGTAAATTGACACCCTGAGTTGTCTTTTGACCTAAATGTCCATTAAAAATAAGTGATATTAAACCTTGAAAATGTCATGAAAATTGAAAGAGTGGTACCTAATATAATTAGTGAAAGTGTGGTGGCCAAATTATAAAATTTAGAAACTTTAAATAAACAACTATTATAAGTTAATTAGTGCTCCACTAAAATTGTATTTGGGACACCTAAAAACTAAAGTGGGATAGGTGTAGAACCATTTATCTTTTTCTTCCTCATCACCTTCATTCGCCCTATGTTCGGTAGTGCATCCTACTGTTCCGGTGACCAGTGTCTGTCCGGACAGCTAGGATGCCTAGAACTATATTTAAATGTTAGTGAGAAGAAATAAAATAATGAAATACAAGAAAAGGAAAATACAAAAAAAAGCAAAGGAAAAATAATAGCAATGAAATGTAACCAAGTTAAACGAGCCAGCATCACAGCGATGGGTGACCGCACGGGGAAGTTACGGCGCAGCCAATAGCCAACCCCAGGACTGCAAGGAACCCTCAAAATTTAGTTTCGAGACATAATTAAAGACTTATTGAAGTATAAGTGACATTAGAAATGTCAAAGAAAAATTAATTAATTAGTACAATGAAAAACGAGAAATCGAGAAACTGACAAAAATCGGTGTTACTGAAAAATTGGGAATACAATCCGAATAGGGGCATTTTGGTAAATTGACACCCTGAGTTGTCTTTTGACCTAAATTTTCATTAAAAATAAATGATATTAAACTTTGAAATGTCATGAAAATTAAAAGAGTGGTACCTAATATAATTGGTGAAAGTGTGGTGGCTAAATTGCAAAATTTGAAAACTTTAAATAAACAACTATTACAAGTTAATTAGTGCTCCACTAAAATTGCATTTGGGACACCTAAAAACTAAAGTGGGACAGGTGTAGAACCATTTATCTTCTTCTTCCTCATCACCTTCACTTTGGCCGAAGTCCAAGTTCCATGAAAGTCCTCCATTGCCGTTCACCACCAAGCTTTAGTCCACCATGATTAAGCCATAAAAACCTTAAGTCTCTTCATTAAACTTAGCCTACACACCTTCGGCAGCAATTAGGGAGCAAGAAAGATAAGTTTTGGTGAGTTTTTAAGATGCTTCAAAGGAGGTAAGTGGGTGTTTTCATTTTTTGTTTCATTAAAATTGTAACTAAGGTTGTGGTTGTTTGATTTATGGAAGAAGTTTTGAGTTTTGATGAGTTAGGGTGCTACTCCATTTCGGCAGCCATGGGAGTTCATCATATATAGCTTATTTTTGCATGTAAATGGTAGTTTGAGATGTTAAATTAAGTGCTTATATGCATTGAAGTTGATTTCCATGTACAAAGTTTGAATAGTGAGCTTGAAAAGTGAAAATGGAAATTTGATGTGAATGTGTTACTTGGGTAGCCTCATAATTGAAATGGGTAATGTTTAAGTTCATGAAATGTTGTTGAAGTATTATACAAAAAAATGGCAGCATGTGTATGTGGAATAGTAGTGATAAGGCATGTAATTTGATGATGGAAGTATGTGTAATAATTATAAGTATTTATTTGTATATATTATAGGGTTTGGACCTTGTGAATTATGGTTGCATTTGGTGCATTGTGAAATTGTTATATTCTATCCAAGTTGACCTATAATGTAAAGAATTAAATGGTTATGGTTAGTGCCAAATGCAGAATGGTATGGAGAAGTGAAGATGCAGTTGGTAAATATGTGTTTGGTTTGGTGTTTGAAAGGCATGTAGAGGGCAGTGTGCAAATGAGCCTATAACCCTAAGTGTGTGACTCCAATTGGTATGAGGAAAATTGGAGGTGAAACTATTATGAAGAAAGCCTACCCAAATTCTGTCCAAAAAGTGACATGAGAATTGACCAAATCCGGCTTAGTGACTTAAAAACTTGAAAATTGACCATTTGGACAGCAGTTAGTGTTTTGGCCATAACTCACTTAAAATAGGTCCAAATGACCTGAAAGTTTTATCATGGATAGATTAGACATAGAGCTACAACTCTTATGAAGATACCAAAACCCATAAATGAACATAAGCAAGTCAAAATGCTTGCATAATTTCGGGTATAAAAACTGCTAGAACCGAAAATGATCTAAAAATGACCTAAGTTTGCCATTTTAGTGCAATCTGACTAGCAATAGTAAAATGACCATAACTTGGTCTAGTAAACTCCAAATAACCTAAAATTTGAGGCAAAAGTTCACTATGACATAGACTTACAAGTTTGTGAGTCAGACCAGAAACCGAAAACTGAGGAAACTAGGTCAAAATAGCGTACCGAAATCCGATAAATTGTAATAAAATGCAATACACTTAAAAATGTAATTGGTAACTTATACCAACACTAAAGGACTATAAAATGTGACATATTGGTAATATTAAAATTAATTCACCTAGATTGCATCAAAGGATAAACATTATAGGTTGACTAAGGAAAGTAATAAAATTAAATAAATTAATTATTGAACCTTATTGTTAGAGACAATTTAAATGAGTACTGAAACACTTTAAATTGTGTGTTTTAATTAGCAAAGACTCAGGGAAGGGGAAGGAAACACTGAGTTCGGGCTAAGAGATTACACTTCAGAGGTTTGTGCACAACAGTTATTTCTTTTGAATTTTTCAATTGAAATAAATTATGAAAATTTATATGTTATTGTTTTAAATTGTGGAAAATTGTTTGAATGGAAATTTGATGGATACTTATTACTTGAAAAATATTGTAAGTAGTTTAAAACCACAGCTATCATGTATATTGATTGAATTCCTCGCTAGCTTGTCTAGTGGGACGAATTGACTTTGAATTCCCTCTCTGGCTGAAGTGTTGAGATGTGTGCCTATTGAGGAAGAATAGGATGAGTACTCATTTATTTTCTAGCTAGCTATGTTATTCCTCACTAGCCATCAACTTTTGGGATGAATTGGACTTTGGAAACATGATTAAGTTGTGTGTGTGTGATTTATTGATATTTATTGTGATATTGTGAAATGGAGTTTAATTCTTTATGACATTGACTGTCTTTTAAATTTAACTACGATTTTAAGTATCCACAGTTTATATGATTTATGGTTTATGGTTTTAAATTGTATTTTCTTAATGTTGTGCATCACTAACATATTGACTCAGCGATAGCTTTTTCATTGCTGTCTTAAGTAGATAGATGGACAGAGCAGCAGAGTAGGCTGCTTATGCTACATTTTGAGATTTCGCTAGGTATATTGAGTATACCATATTTTGTAGTTTTTGTTGTAATGTGTGTGCTCTGTATGTATATATTGTACTGGTCTTGAGTAGTTGTAAACTAAAATTGTAAATTATTTTGGCTTGTAAAAATATTGTGACATATTTCTTTTATCTCAGCTTTGAAAACACTGAAAAATTGATGTTGAATTGAGTTGAGAAATTTATTATGTTGAACTATTATTGGAGTTTGGGATTGAAGAAATATATACTGGAAGTGCTTTTTATAAGTTTTTGAAGAACTATTTTATTCAAAATACAGATGGCACTCTGCCAAAATTTTTATAGAATTTATTAATACTCAGAATTGTTATTTGCTTTCACTTCAGAAAAAAAATTTTAACACCTGCCAAAAGTGCTCACCACTGTAAAAAGAAATAAGAAAAGGTTTAAAATCCCTTGTAGTATACTTAATGGGTTATCAGTAGGCAAAGTTTGGTAATTCATTAGGTATACTATGGGATCATGTCATGCCATAGAGAGGGGTAGGGTGTGACATTTTTTAGTGGTATTAGAGCTAGTTTTTAAATTATGTTTTCACTTGTAATTTGAATATTCTTTCTTCATAGTACAATTGCTCAATGTCATTGTTTGATACATACAGTACATTACATTATAAAAATGCACTAACAGGAGGAAATCTACTTGTGTTATTTGTTCAGGAGGTCTAAGATCTTCGAATTGACTATGAAAGAAGGGGATGGTTTAGTCGATCAATCAATAGAGGCTGAGGTACAAGGGGATGCCCCAGCCCTACACAATGTGAGTGTGTCAACCACAGCAGCCCCCTCAGTACCGCAGTTCTCTGCTCAGTTTGCTCAACAGATGGCTGCAATGTTCCAACAGATGGCTAATAACATTCATAGCAAATGGGGCCATGGCATAAAAGAGAAAATATTTTTAATCAAGAACCGGAATTAAATGAGAACATAATATTCATAGCAAATGGGGTTTGACATAAATCATGACTCCAGCTCGAATTGGGATTTTATAACAGAGAGATTCTAGTGCATGGTAACATATGATTAAAGGTTCATTTAAGGTAATCCTTATTAATAATTTGGTAGCCATGGCATGCTATGCTATGTGTTAACCATGGTCTATGAGGTGCCTAAAATGATTTTGTGATGCCCCTTACCCATCTATTGTATAGCCGAGCAAGGAGTGCCACATTCGTTGCCGGAGTACCCTATCTTGTTTTATCATATCTATTGTATACTTTTGATGTCATTTAAAACATGTAATTTATGTGTAGAATTTTTTTTTTTATATCTTATTTCTGTGGAGACCCGGACAGATCCTTCTCTGTTTTATTAGCATCTGGCAGGTTCCACTATCACGTGTTAACATATTCATAGTCATCTCACATATTTCCATATCATATTCTCTTTTATCATATCATTCACAACTACTTATGAGATCTCAAAATGAAGTGTCATCTATTGCATTCATATGGAAATTCATAGATAATAAATTATAAGTTTTCATTTCAAGTCCAAAATAAAATACATCATAAACTAGTAATTACATCATGACTAGACATAATGAACCAAAATACTAGTCTACACATGGGCCCTACCAAAATACAAAAGACTGGTGAGGTGACGCTGATCGGTGGCAGATATGGTCGGAACTCTATTCGAATACTACTATGGCGGCTGCTGATCTTCAGTACCTACGCGATGGAAAACCAACGCGCTAAGCATAATGCTTAGTGGTGCATAATTTATAATAACAATAATTAAAAAATTGAATTAATATTTACAAATCATAAATTTTGGGTCTTTTACATTTTTTTATTACACTTTGGAAACAATTAAAATTATTGGGATCTTTCCTGTTTACTTATTGTATATTCAGTATTAATTAATTATTATCAATGCCCAAGAAACCTATAACAAATTATAAAAGCTGGATACACGGGAGTATACGGGTTAGACAGCCATATGTCTACCCTGTATACATCTGTCAGGCACGAGGCCAGCTGTCGGGCACGAGACCCGCTGTCAGGCTTGTAAAGCCAGAAATAAGGTAGGCACAATGGCCCGTAAGTAGGCATATAGCCTGTAGAACAATCATAGCAGACATATATTATCAGTTCATGATTTTCTCGGTAGGCAGTACTGCTATCTGTAGTCCCTAATTGGTATACCAATTTATCCAAACTAAATAAATAAGTCTAGGTATACTATGGGCAATTAAACATTTTTAATTAATTTAGCACTATTCACTGTTACTATTTTCTAGTACTGTTCATTAGTACCATTAATTTCATATTAATAGGACATTATTCCCAATTTACATATTCATATCATTTTTAATATTTAATTTTCCTTATGAGTATCTTAATTATCATATATAGCATTTTTCCCATGAACCTTTCTTTAGGTTCATGGTGATGTGTTATCTTTATCTAGGAATTTGATTAGGTTAGGATGTCTATTTAGTCACACTTCCTTCATAACAATTGCTCCTCTATGTTTAAACTTGAATTTCAGTTTTTGAATCACTGAATTTGGAGTTATAGAACTCAAGTTATGGTCAAAATACCATAACTGGTCCCTTTGCCTCTAAGCTGTCCAGAATTTACAATTCCTGGTCAATAAAATTACTCATTTGATCATTTTATGGTCATTTTTAGACTTAGGTTCCTTCACAAGATATGTTCCTCTATGTCTTAGGGACTCCCAGGTACAATTTCATAATTTTTCAAGCTTGGTATAGTGAGTTATAGTCAGTGTATTAACCTGGACTCTTAGTCCTATAAGGGCAATAACCAACTTCAGGGCAGTATGTTTGACCCTCTTTTTAGGGTCTTTACACTTAGAATTTGGCAAAGGTGTCTAAATCAATGTTGTAGCCCTAAGTATCATGTTTCTAGATCATATTGGCACATCTCAAATGGAATTTCCTAGTGGGAGCTATGGCCAAATGAACACACAAGTATCAAATGGCATTCTGGGTTCAACTTAACATTTTCTAGATTTCAATTCCTAACTTTGGCTAATATTTTCCCTAGGATGCAATGGTTTCTAGAGCTTGGTCAAAACATAAAAATTATTGTGATATGTCTTATAATACTTTTGGCACTAGTTTCACTCAATTTGCAGCTTTGGAGACCAAGTTATGGCATTTTTGCTAAAACTGGTCAAGCATACCAAAGGAACAGTATTTTGGACAATTTCTGGGTTGGCAGTGTTAGTGACTCAACTTGTGCTAACAATTTGATTTGGTTAAAAGCAAAACTAGGTTAAGTGGTCTTCATGAAAAGTGTAGCCCTATGTCTAAACTTTCCATTGATGAAATTTTAGGTCATTTGGACCGGTATAGAGAGAGTTATGACCAAATGAACAGTACTGTTCATTTGGTCATTTTCTGGGTTGGCAGTTTCAGTGACCCAACTTGTGCTAACAATTTGAATTTGTTAAAGGCAAAACTGGGTTAAGTGGTCTTCATGAAAAGTGTAGCCCTATGTCTAGAATTTCCATGGGTAAAATTTTAGGTCATTTGGACCAGTATAGAGAAAGTTATGACCAAATGAACACGTACTGTTCATTTGGTCATTTTCTGGGTTGGCAGTTTCAGTGACCCAACTTCTGCTAACAATTTGAATTTGTTAAAGGCAAAACTGGGTTAAGTGGCCTTCATGAAAATTGTAGCCCTATGTCTAAACTTTCTATGGGTAAAAGTTTAGGTCATTTGGACCAGTATAGAGAGAGTTATGACCAAATGAACATGTACTGTTCATTTGATCATTTTCTGGGTTGGGTGCAGGGAAATCCGAATTTGGGCAGTATTTAGCTCAAGTTTTGGACAGAATTTGGGCATGGTTTCTTCATGGAAAATGGGCTATTTTGGGTCTAGTTTCACCTCCAATTGGCCTCATACCAATTGGGGTCACACAATTTTATTTATGGCCTAAAATGTACACTGCCCTCAACAATCACAACCTGCAGAAAATTAACACTTCCAAAACTCAATCTCCTCCAACTTCCTTACTTCAATTTGCATGCAATACACTTCTATAAGCAACAATCTCATCACAATAGGTAAATTTCAACATTTTACACAAAGTCCTCAACATTTACACAAACCCTAGTTTTCAAAGTTTCAAATTTATACAAACACTACACAATCAAACACCCAAACATTTCAACTAATTACACATTCTCATGGAACCATTTTTCATCACTTAAAAGCAATAAACTTCAAGTTCCATGGCTGCCAAAAGTTCAAGGGTTCTTTCCTCTAGATTTTCTTTTTGTTTTAATGGTATTTATGCTTAGCTAAACATGCTTTTCATGTTTAATAAAGAGAAGAAGAGGGATTAGTGCACTAACCTCTTGTGACCCACTTCAAACTTTAATTTTTCTTCTTCTTATGGGTATCTAAAGCTTCCTTATGGTGTGGGCTAAATTTTTTGTGAAGGGGTCTATGGGTTTTGGTGAGTGAAAGCTTGGGAAATCAAGCTTTAAGCTTGATAACAATGGTGGGGAGGGAGAGACTAAGGGAGACGGCAAGGAGGGAGAGAGAAGAGGAAGAAGAAGATGGTTGGTGAGGTTTTGTCTCTTGTGGTTATTTATATATATACATTTATGTGTATTTTATTATTTTTAAATTTCATAAATCTATTTCCTTTCTTTTCTTTTCTTTCCTTTTCTTTCCTTTTCTTTTCTTTTCTTTTCTTCTTCTTTCTCTTCTCATTTTTCAAATTCAAATTCATAAAATTAATTTATGTTAATTATTCTATTTCCAAATTTTAATTTGACATTTAAGTCAAAATTCACCTCTAGGGGTGAAATGACCAAAATGCCTTTCATGGTGCCATCGGATTATTTTTATTTTTTATACCAATTAATAAATTCTCTAAATTTTATTTTATTTCTCAAAATTTTTTTCTATATTTTTTAAATATTTATTTCATTAATTTATGCCTCCTCACTATAGCTTAAGTGTAGTTCCAAACATCCTGACTGTCCGAACAGACATTAGTCATCGGAACAGTAAAATGTACGGACTACCTACGGTGAGGGCGTTACAGATTTAGAGAAATCATTTATGGTAAGAAAGAGTTCTGATTATATTAAGAGTTAATATCATATGTCATTGCTAATTCGTGATGAGCCTAGTGAGTCACACACACACACACAAGTAATCACCAAGATAAATGTGATTTAATTAATTAGTTAAAGAGTTTAATTGATTAATTAAATAGGTTTGGTTTGTAATTAGATTGAAAAGTCCCTAGCATGGCTTGAAATCAAATCTAGGTTATTGGATGTATAGTGTATGTTAAATTTATATTTAAAACGTTTAAATATGAATTTAATTATGAGAAATAATTATTTTGGGTTAAGAACTCAAAATTACAATACAAGGGTAATTTGGTCATTTCACAGGGTGACATGTGGCACCATGAGATGGTGACACATGGCACCATATAAGCTTGCCATTTGTCTTTTAATCATGTAAGATGATCAAAGTCAGGATTAAATCTAGGTTTGACACTTGGCATAATGTGATTAGGTCAATTAAACTAAGAGGCAATCAGAAGATGACATGTGATGACCAAATTGTATAATGTGATGTTATGAAAGAATGAAAAACCAATATGCTATTCTCTCATATGTGCTGCCACCTTTGAGCCTGTCTTCCTCTCTTCTTCTTCTTCATCTCTCATCAATTCAAAGAGAATTGACAATATTCTCTGGAATTAAAATTGCTAGAAATCGTTTCTAGTATTCTGTATACATTTACAACCTCTCTAATTGGTTGGCAAGGCTTTAGAAGCTGCTTAAGGGGCTACCATTAGTGATCTTGGTGTCGACAATCTAGAGGGACAACATCTAGGGTCCTAGGTGCTTCACAAAGGTACCAAACACAACTATAGTGTATCAAAAGGTTAGTGCACATATTCTTGATTTAATCTAGGGTTCTAATGAATTAATCTGTTAATTCTAAAATCTTAAATAGCAAACATAGATCCAGATACATATTAAAAGAGTTTTAATATGTAATTGAACATTGAAATCAATAGGTAAAAATTGAATCTTGCATAATGCATGAGACCCTAGAAGAAAATTTTTGAATTCAATGCTCTAATCTAATAATTTTCATGCTTCCACTCCTTCATGAAATTCAACCAGACTTGACATATGCAGAAGAACCCATATGAATCCTGGCTTGGAAAGTAAAGGAACTTAAAAATAAACAAATTTCACTAGTGAAAGTGCTTTGGAGGCACCATAATACCGAGGAGACAACTTGGGAAAGTGAAGAGATGATGAGGCAGCAGTTCCCTTAACTGTTTGCATCAGGTAAATTTCGAGGACGAAATTTTTATTAGAGAGAAAGAGTTGTAACATCCTTACTTTAGCTAGTCCATACGTTCTACTGTTTCGGTGACCAGTATCAGTCTGGGAAGCTAGAATATCTGGAATTATAATTAGACTAGAGTGAGGAGTTATAAATAAACCAAATAATTCTAAGAAAAATTAAGGAAAATTTTTAGAAATGAAATGCACTAAGGTCAAATGAGCCGTAGCCCCAGCAATAAGTGACCCTAACGGGAAGTGACGATGAAGGCCTTTAGCAGCCCTAAACCAAGGGGAAACTCCATGAAATAATTTTTGGGATTTTTGGGAAGGATTATTGGGGTGTCAATGACAATAAAATGCTAAGAAAACACAAGGAAAATTAAATCAATTGGTACACACACTTTTAGCTCGTTAAGCCAAATGGAGGGCATTTTGGTCATTTCGTCTTCAGAGATGATTTTTGAACAATTTGTCCAGTTAAGTAAATAAATTATATGGCATAAAATATGAATAAACATTGCTAAAAGTGAAATTAAAGGTGAGTAGTAAAGAAAAGAAAATAAATGAAGATAAATTGATTTATTAAGTAAGCATGACGTCATTAAAAATTTTTTGGCCAATCAAAATTCGG
This sequence comes from Hevea brasiliensis, assembly GCF_030052815.1. Taxonomy (NCBI): domain Eukaryota; kingdom Viridiplantae; phylum Streptophyta; class Magnoliopsida; order Malpighiales; family Euphorbiaceae; genus Hevea; species Hevea brasiliensis. The sequence continues at coordinate 45,361,602 of NC_079501.1, forward strand.
TAAAATCATTTATAATACATTAAAAAGAAGAAGAAGAAGTCAAAAATTGGGAAAAGCTATCAGCCATCCTCATCTCCTCTTTGGGCGAACCTTGTTCTTCTCTCTCTCCTCCATTTTTATGGTTACCAAAGCTTCATTTCTTTAGTTTTCTTTCAATAAAACCCTAATTTTCCAACATAAAACCTTAATATTTCATCTTGGTGAAGATTTTGGGAGCAAAAAGAAATAGAGAAGTTATAATATCCTCACTTTAGCTAGTCCATACAGTCTACTGTTTTGGTGACCATTATCGGTCTGGACAGCTAGAACGTCTAGAAAAATATTTAAACTAAAGTGAGGAACTATAATTAACTCAAATATTAATAATAAAAGTTTAGGAAAAATTTTAGGAATAAAATACAACCAAGTTAAATGAGCCGGTGCCCTAGCGATGGGTAACTTAGTGAGAAGTTGCGGTTCTCGCAACTAGGAGCCCTAGACCAGGGGGAAAAATTATAAAATAATTTTTGAGACTCCAGAGAAGGGCCATTGAGGTTCTTATGGCATTAGAATGCCAAAAAAATACTTAGAAAAATTTTTCAATCTGTACAGACAATTTTGGCTCGTTAAGCCAAACGGAGGGCATTTTGGTCATTTCGTCTTTAGAGATAATTTTTGGCCAACTTGTCCAGTTAAATAAATAATTTATATAACATAAAATATGATTAAATGTTGTTAAAAATTTAATTGAAATTAATTAGACAAGAAATGGAGAGAAAATGAAAGAAAATGGACTTATGACATCATAATGATGTCATTAAGATTCTCCCAACTAACCCAAAGTTGACACATGGCATAAGCTTACTTAAAAGAGAAAAATGGGCTAGAAAATGAACAAAAAATCAGACTTCTTCTCCCTTTCTTCTTCCTTGTCGTGAACCATTCCACCATAACCACCATTAACAAACTTCTAAACCTCCATTTCCCTAGTTTTCTTCCACCAAAAACCCTAATTGTCAACATAAAAAATTGTTCTTACATCCTAGTGAAGCTTTTGGGAGCAAAAAGAATTAAAAAGAAAGAGTTCTTGCAAGCTTTGGATTAGCTCCCTAAGAGGTTAGTGACTTAAACTCATATTTCTCATCAAATTTATGTTGAATAAGTATAATTGAGTGAAAAATTGCAAAGAAATTTGCTACCTATTTTTGTGTATGCCCATCCCAAAATTTTAGGCAGCCTTGAACCTAGTAGAGTTTTGAAGATTTCCTAGAGATAAATTGCAAGTTGGCTGCCTTTAACATCAATACAATGCTTAGGACAATGGAAGGTATGTAAATGCATGACTTAAGATATTAGGGTTAGGGTTTGGGCATAAATTAGAGACTTTAATCATTTAATGGTGAAAGTAAGTTTTCAATGGTCAATTATTGACCATTTGGCTGTGTGTAACTTAGAAATGAAGTGGTTTATATAGTGGGAATTGAGATTGGTGTGGCTGCCCATGGTGACCTACAGAATTGGACATGAGTCCAGCAGGTTTGGGCTGCCATAACTTGAATTGTAGAGGTTCAATTGGTGCAAGGCCAATTGGACATGAAACTAGACACATAATGGCACAACTTTGGTGAAGAACCCATGCCTATAAAACCAAACCAAGTAGACCAAAAGCTCTCCCTAATTCGGGTGACCTGCAGTCTGCCTGGGCAAAATGACCAAATGAACAGTATTTGGTCATTTGGCCATAAATTAGTGTAGAAAGGTTCAATTGACCTGAAATTTTACCAGCAACAAGCTGAGATATATACTAACAACTTTAATGAAGAAACATAACCCAAATTATGAACAGAACATATTTAAAATGTGAGTTGCAGTCACTGTTCATTGCACTGTAGATATGGTCAGTGCAGAAATTTTGGACAGAATTTCAATCCGGCCAGTTGTGGTTTTTAGACCATAACTTGAGCTACAAAACTCCAAATGGAGTGATTCAAAAAAAGAAATGGAACTAGACAACATAAGGAACAACTTTCATGTTGATGAGTTTGCCAAATTCCCACTGCAAAATTTAGCAATGGAATAGTAAATACAAGGCATAAAAAGTGAAAATTCTACCCAACTAACATTAAGCTTAGAAATGGTATTGGCAACCAATCCCAACAAATTTTGAATGTAAAGTGTGGTATGTTGATGATATTAAAACCAATGTACCCATTGCCTATGCAAAAGTCAGCATTTTTGTTGACCAATGAATGGAATAGTAACACTAAAACTTAAATTCCAAAAATTGTAAAACTTAAAAGTGTGAAATGCCCTAGTATACCTAACAAGATTGGTTTGGATAGCTTGGCATGCCAATAGGGTTATGTTAGCAGCACTGCATATGGCTTCATGCCATTCTGTGTTTCATGGCTTCCATGCCATTTTGTGACATAATAGCCTTTGGCTATGTTATTTGAATTATTACACTTGGGTTTTAACCCCGATAATTATTATAGCTAATTAGCTGTTCTGTTGCACACCGGGAGACACAATGTGACCGATGGTGTGATGGTCAGAGGTACTTAGTAGCCAGTGCTAGTTTACCTGTTTATCCAGTCCAGTCAATTAGTATGGGTTACTCGGGCAATGATAATAAATCTTACCAAATTTTAATCGAATAATAATGCAAATAATATTAGAAGTTAAGTCTACAAAAAATGTAAACATACATTCTGCATATTCATTTTATTTTATTTTATATGGTCACCACTAAGCAGAATTGCTTAGCGCGTCACTTTTGCTATGCGCAGGTACTGGAGACCAAGCTGGTGAGCCCAGCAAACATCAGACCGGGTGAGCCTTCAAATTTGCATCCAGAGTCCCGAGTCACCTCACACCTGTAGTGCATATGGTAGGACATAGGATTTTGGGAGCATTTTGCATTTTGGCATTTTGTATTAGTTTGGATTGTAACTATAAACTTTTATAATTATGTATTAATGTAAATATATGAAATTTCATATTATTGAAATTTTCTGTATAATGTATTTTGATAAATAAAATTTTGAGAAATATTTATGAATATGCTTCAAGTGATGAAGTGAAAAGAAAAATTTCTGAAAATAGTATTGTGATTTGAGATTGAGATTTTGAGATTGACTTGAATGTGTATAATGGAGTTTGGAGTTAGAAATTATATTGGAAGTGTTTTTAAACAGGTTCAGAAGAACTGTTTTTTCAATTTATAGCTGCCACTCTGCCGGATTTCCTATAAAATTTGTGAAAAAATTCAGATTTATCAAAATTGTAAATAAATGAATTAAAAAGGGATAAATTGTAAATAGAAACATAACTTGGTGCTCCGGCACATTGAGTGGCATAACTTCCTTGGCTACATTGTAGACGGGTAAGGGCTGTCACATTTAGTGGTATCAGAGCATCGATTTAGGCATTTCTTGGCCTAGATAGAGTGCATACCATTGCATTGCATTTGTAAGTGTTGAGGTGACACTAATGCATATCTATTTATTTTCTTATTTTGAATAGGATATGGATCCTGCTTCGCAAAGAGCAATTAATGAAGAGGTGGAGAGTCGTGCTCCACCTAGGGCAGAATCTGGGGGCAGGGGAGAATCTGCTCCACTAGCAGCTGAGGCACCAACCTGAAGGAACGGAAGCGTGAAAAACACAAGTTTATACCATTGAATTCAAAAATTTTCACCTAGGGTCACATGCATCATGCAAGATTTATTTTTATCTATTTGATTTCAATGATAAACAACATATTAAAACTCTTTTAATATGTTTTTGGATCTGTATTTGCCATTTAAGATTTTAAAATTAATCAGATTAATTTTAGAACCCTAGATTAAATCAAGAACGATTACACTAACCTCTTGATGCACTGCAGCGTGTCTGCGCCTTTGAGATTCATCTTCAGGACACCAGATGTTGTCCCTCTAGCTTGTCCACACCAAGAACACCTATGGCAGCCCTTGAACAGCTTCTAAAGCCTTTTCTATTAATTAGAAAATCAAGTTCTGCCTTTTAAGAGATTAGAGATGTAAACAGGACACTAGAAACAATTTCTAGTGTTCTTAATTCAAGAGATTGATGGCTAATCTCTTTGAATTGATGAGAGATGAAGAAGAATAGAGGGAGGGCTGCAAAATGGCGTGACCAAGGAGTGTGGCTGCTGGTTGTATTTTATTTTCTCATAACAACACTTAAATAGCTAGGTTAACACAGTAAACCCTTGCCACATGTCACCCTTTGATTAGCTATAGGTTTAAGTGACCCAATCACATTGTGCCAAGTGTCAAACCTATATGTAATCTTGATTTTAATCATCTTACATGATTAAAAAAAAAACATTTGGCAAGCTTATGTGTTATGCCATGTGTCACCATCTCATGGTGCCACGTGTCACACTGCAAAATGACCAAAATACCCCTGTGTCTTAATTTTGAGTTCTCAACCCAAAATAATTATTTTTCTTCTTCTAATTAATTTATATCAAATATAAATTAATTAATTAATCTCTATTAATTAATTTCTCATTAATTAAATTCATATTTAAACACTTTAAATATAAATTTAACTTATATTATTCATCCAATAATCTATATTTGGTTTCAAGTCATGCTAGGGACTTTGCAAACTAATTGCAAACCAAACCTATTTAATTAATCAATTAAACTCTTTAATTAATTAATTAAATCATATTTAATTAGGTGATAACTTGTGTATGTGTGTGACTTACTAGGCTCATCACTAATTGGCAATGAGACATGATATCAACTCTTAATATCATCAGAACTCTTTCTTACCATAAATGATTTCTCTAAATCACTTTATGAACCTCATAGACCATGGTTAACACCTAGCATAGCATGCCATGGCCACCCATTTAGTAATAAGGTTTACCTTAAATGAACCTATAATCATATGTTACCATGCACTAGAATCTCTCTGTTACAAAATCCCAACTCAAGCTGCATTCATGGTTTATGTCAAACTCCATTTGCTATGAATATTATGTTCTCTTTTTAATTCCAGTTCTTGATTAAAAATATTTTCTCATCAGAAACTCTTTTCTGAATAAATCTATCTGTCCTGGCCAGGAACTTGAAACATCAAGAACAATAAAATGAACATAGGATTTTATCTCTATTTACTTAGAGGAACAGATTCCATCTTGATCAACACCTACCTCCATATATAACTAGTAGGAGCCAACACATGCCCATATACCCATACACAGTACAAGTATGAAAGCAGTATCAAACTCAAACTACCTATATACAAGATAACTGTGCTATCTTAGGTCTAAAGATTATATGCACTGATATGATTTATGACAAAACATTGACAAGAGTAAACTCCATGTGCTTGTCATAAGTGTCACTGGTTCGGCCTACTTATCATTTATAAGTGCCTATCATGTTTGTTATATGGCATGAGACTCACCATTCCATCTTATTTATATCTCATATAAATAACTTGGGAACAAACATGAATAGAATCTTTCTGGATAAGTCATGTCCTTATTATGAAGTATCCTCGATTGTGAACCTATTTATGATACTTCGTGCTAGAAATATTGTCACTCATATTTTTAACAACTTAAGAATAATATTTCTAACAAAATATCAATGGACCTTTTCTATTACACATAAATATATTATGGAAAAGTAAAATTGAAAATGCCTTTTATTAATAAAAATATGTGCAAGATACATACTAAATGATATGCTCTAGGGCATACTACTAACAATCTCCCACTAGCACTAAAGCCATTCATTACAATATCTTAGACCTATCTTCTCAAGATGTCGGTCTAACTGAGTCTGTGACATAGGCTTAGTGAATGGATCAGCTGGATTTTCAGCTGATGCTATTTTCTACATGGCTACATCGCCTCTCCCAACTATTTCTCTGATAATGTGGTAGCGCCTTTCTATGTGTTTGGATTTCTGGTGAGACCTTGATTCCTTAGCTCAGATGATCGCTCCATTATTGTCACGATGTAGTGGAACCGCCGACTTAATGGAAGGAACTACTGTAAGTTCTCACACGAACTTCTTTATCCAAATGACTTCCTTTGCAAAGATTCGATGAAGCAATATACTCACCAGTAGTGGAATCTGAGTCGTGCTCGCTTGGAACTCTTCCAACCGATCGCACCTCCATTATAAATGAACGCATATCCGAGGTAGACTTTCTATCATCGATATCCGATTGGAAATCGAATCGTGATAACCATCCAATTGCAAGTCTCCACCTCCATAAATCAAGAATAAATCCTTAGTTCTTCTCAAGTACTTAAGAATATTCTTGTGACTATCCATGTTCCAAACTGGATTGGATTGATACCGCTAGTCAAACTAATAAAGATATGTGATATCCGGCCTAGTACACAACATTGCATACATTAAACTTCCAATAGCCGAAGCATATGGAATCATGGCCATCTTATCTCTTTCATCAGGTGTCTTTGGAGACATCTCTTTAGAAAGATGGATACCATGTCTCACTGGTAACAATCCTCTCTAGGAATCAAGCATGTTAAACCTCTTTAACACCTTTTCCAAGTATAGACTTTGGGATAAACCAATTATTCTTTTCGCTCTATCTCTATAGATGCGAATTCCAAGAATATAGGTTGCCTCTCCTAAGTCTTTCATGGAGAATGTATTTGACAACCATACCTTTATAGTCGTCAACATACTTGTGTCATTACCAATCAACAGTATGTCATCCACATATAAGACAAGGAAAGTGATAGCACTGTTACTAACCTTCTTATATACACATGGCTCATCCTCATTTTTGATAAAACCAAAGGATTTAATGGCTTCATCAAAACGGATGTTCCTACTCCTCGAAGCTTGTTTCAACCCATAAATGGATCGCTTTAGCTTGCATACCTTGGAACCATCTTGGGATTCAAATCCCCTAGGTTGTTCTATGAAAATGTTTTCTTAAATGTATCCATTGAGAAAAGCTGTTTTGACATCCATCTGCCAAATCTCATAATCATAGTATGCAGTTATTGCTAATAAAATCCTAATTGATTTAAGCATGGCAACAGGCGAGAAAGTCTCCTCATAGTCGATTCCTTGCCTTTGGCGAAACCCTTTCGCTACTAGCCTTGCCTTATAGGTCTCTACCTTTCCATCAGAACCAATTTTCTTCTTGAAAACCCATTTGTTCCCTATAGGTATAATAAATTCAGGTGGGTCAACAAGATCCCAAACTTGATTCTTATACATGGAATCAATCTCGGATTTCATAGCATCAATCCATTTTGAAGAGTCTATATATGATATAGCTTCTTCATAAGTAAGTGGATCATCTCCATGATCTACTTCTTCATGAGTATACAACTCTTGTTCTTCTTCATGAAGAAAACCATATCTCACTGGTGGGTGAGATACCCTGGTTGTTCTACGAGGAATAGCTGTAGATGTTTCATCAATGGGTATTGGTTGACTAGATGGATCTATATCCATCTGATCTGTTGGTTGGTTAGAATTCTCCAATTCTAACTCTATTTGCCTTCCTTTGCCTCCTTCTTGAACAAAATGTTGTTCAAGAAATGTGGCATCTCTACTTATCACAACCTTTTGTGAAGTAGGCAAATAAAAATAATATCCAAAACTATCTTTTGGATATCCAACAAATCGACCTTTTTCTGATCTGGTCTAAAATTTATCAGTGTTCAGCTTTTTGATATAAGCTGGACAACCCCAAATCTTAACATGCTTAAGACTTGGTTTTCTTCCATGCCATATCTCATAAGGTGTGGAAGAAACTGATTTTGATGGAATCCTATTCAGCATATACAAAGCTGATTCTAATGCAAATCCCCAAAAGAAGATTGGCATATCAGTATAGCTCATCATACTACGTACCATATCCAATAGGGTGTGATTTGTCCTTTCAGATACACCATTCAGCTGTGGCGTTCCTGGAGGAGTCAGCTGAGAAACAATGCCATGCTCTTTCAAGTATTCATCAAATTCAGTACTCAAATATTCACCTCCACGATCTGATCGAAGAGCTTTAATATTTTTTCCTGTTGATTTTCTACTTCAGATTTAAATTCTTTGAACTTTTCAAAAGATTCATGTTTGTATTTCATCAAATACAAATACCCAAACCTTGATTTATCATCAGTAAAGGTAATAAAATAATGAAAACCCCCTCTAGCCATTTCTTTAAATGGACCACATACATCACTATGTATTAGCTCCAAAATATTTTCAGCTCTTAGCCCTTATCCAACAAAGGGTGATCTAGTCATTTTACCCTGAAGGCAAGATTCATAAGTTCGAGTAGGCTCAGAGCCCAATGAGGATAGAATCCCCATTTTCTCCAATTTTGCAATCCTATCTTCTGCAATATGACATAATCTTAAGTGCCAAATATATTTTGAACTTGAGTTGGTTTTCACCATGGCATTGCATTCTTTTAGATCACTTGCATTCAATTTGTGTTTGTCATTATTATCCAAATAATAAAGACCATCATTCATATAACCCGAACCAACATTTTTATTTCCAAAATAAATATTGCAAACATCATCAGTGAACTGAAATTCATAGCCATTTCTAGTCAAACTAGATATAGAAATGATGTTCTTAAAAGCATCAGGTACATATAAAATATTATCCAAACACAAAATATGTCCAAACATGTAAAAAGATTTAGATCCTGTGGCTAAAGCTTCAACAGTTGAGCCATTGCCAATCTGGAACTCTAATATCTTGAGAACGTAAGCTGCTACTGTTTGCTAGTTCCTGCATATCATTAGAAATATGAGAACTGGCACCGATTCTAAAACCCAAGTCAGAGATGAACTATGAGTATCATCGAATCTAAATAACAAGATATGGACATACCTTTCAAGGTGTATCCTTCTTGTCCTTCAGAGAAGCAAGATACTGCAGGCGGTTCCTTTTCCAAAGGCCCATCCTTTTGGCAGTGGAAACACTTTCCTTTGCCTCCATCAGCTTTAGTCTTCCTTTTCTGATTAGCTATTTTCTTGGAAGGACCAGGAATCTGAGGTTTCTTTTTCTTATTGCCCTTCTTCTTATTGGACTTTCCAGCAGAAGAAGATGCAACCAAAGCTACCTCTTACCCTTTATTGCCTGGTATATTCTTTTGGGCAATAACCAGCATGTTGAGTAAACCAGCTAAGGTGCATTCCTGTTTAGTCATATGGAAATTTGTCACAAAATTCCCAAAAGACTCAGGAAGGGACTGAAGGATCAAATCCGTCTGTAGTTGGAAATCCATGTTGAAGTTAAGATGTTCCAACTGCTCAATCAGCCAAATCATCTTGTGGACATGATCCCCAACATTTTGTCCCTCAGACATCCTCATACGGAATAGCTGTCTAGATATCTCATACCTAGCATTCCTGTTGTGCTCACCATACAACTCTTGTAGGTGAAGGACGATCTCACTCGCACTCTGCATGTTCTCATGTTGCTTCTGTAACTCATTACTCATGGAAGCAAGCATGTAACACTTAGCTCTCATATCATGCTCCTTCCACTTGTCCAAAGTATCATGCTCCTCTTGTGTGGCCTCTGGAGGTAAGGGACCAGGAACATTTGAATCTAGAACATATCCTATATGTTCAATGTTTAGGACAAGCTTCAAATTTCTTAGCCAATCAGACAGATTTGGTCATGTCAACCTATTGTGATCAAGTATGCTCGCAAGGATATTGGATGGTGGTGGTTGTTTTGTGCTCATTTTTATCAGAAAATTAACTGCAGAAAATAACCAGATTAATTAGTAAATGTATCATGTAATTAACCAAAATGATTATGGTCTTTTAATCAAATTGGTCCTCCCACTAACTTAGCGAATCCTACACTTCCAAAGTAGGAAATGGAAATCCTAGTTGGATGGATTTCTAGTGGGTGATTGAATTCTTATAATTCTATTGATCATCCTTAGGTACATCCATTATTGGAATTACAATAAAGTATAAGTGAGAAACTCCTTGCCCATCACATCTCATGTGAGGTTCAATCCTTTACCTAGCCCCTAATGCTCAAAATCTCAGGTACATCCATTATTGACTTATCTTGCATTAGTTAAGTTGATCCTATTGAGCCAGTAATGATGTAAATAATTTTAATGTCCTCAGGTACATCCAATATTGGCCACCAAACCATTTACATATTTACAACATCTCATGCTTAATAATTATTCTTAAGAAAATCTCTTAAATTAATTGCATCTCATGCAACTATTTAAAATTTCTTAAAATAATTGCCCCAATTGAGGGCCTATGTTATAATTACTTTAATTATAGCATATCCAATTTAATCATTTGTTTGGAAGATTTATGGTCATTCTAATTACTATTAAGGTCTCACTTTGCACATTATCCATTTAGCATGCATATATCATATAATTGCATGCATTTCCATACATCTCATGCATTCATGGATAAGCAGTAAATATGGTATGATCATGGACTTTCTAAGGGATTCAATTCTGAGCCACCAAGAATTGAATCAGGGCATTCCTAGGTGTATTTTATTCATTCATTTTACAAGAGTTGCTGAAGGAGTACATAATCAACACTTGATCTTGAATTCCTCCCACTGGTCCCATCAATGCTCTTGACCTCCTTGAACTTCTTGCAATCCAATATTACATAGTAATCCTTGGCATACCAAGGCGAATTTACAAGAACTTAAATAAATGAAATTACAACCCAAAAATTATTACAAACTTAATAATACATGCCCAAAATAAATTAAAATAAATTAATTAATTTACAATCCCAAAGAAACATAAAAAAAATAAATCCAATCACATTGGTCTTTTATAGTCCATGATCATCCATCATGCATATCACTATTTAACAATTAAATAAAACATACAAACTTAAATTAAATTGAATATCTCATATTCAACTTAAAAATCCAGATTTGAATATGATTCAAATAAATTTAAAAATTCAGATTTGAATCTCATTCAAATAACTTTAAAAATTCAGATTTGAATCACATTTAAATAACTTTAAAAATTCAGATTTGAATCACATTCAAACATTTTTTAAAAAATCAGATTTGAATCACATTCAAACATTTTTTATAAAATCAGATCTGAATTTTATTCAATTAATTTTAAAAAAATCAGATTTAAATATGATTCAAACAACTTTAAAAATTTAGATTTGAATCACATTCAAACAACTTTTAAAATTCAGATTTGAATCACATTCAAACAATTTTTAAAATTCTAATTTGAATCATAATTTAACTGTGTGATTAAAAATCCTAATTAAACATTTTAATTAGTCATATGATGAACCTTTCATTATGCAACAGTTGCAGAATTTAATAACAACCACGCGCACCATGATCTTCCAAAGCCATGCGCACCATGTTGAAGTTCATCAAGCATGCCGCCACACCTCTTGATCCAACCAGCAATGGATCAATCATCTCATGATCAAATCACACAATTAAATCATATAATAAACAATCTAAATGGCAAATATAGTGGCTCTGATACCAATTGAAGGAACGAAAGCGTGAAAAACACAAGTTTATACCATTGAATTCAAAAATTTTCACCTAGGGTCACATACATCATGCAAGATTTATTTTTATCTATTTGATTTCAATGATAAACAACATATTAAAACTCTTTTAATATATTTTTGAATCTGTATTTGCCATTTAAGATTTTAAAATTAATCAGATTAATTTTAGAACCCTAGATTAAATCAAGAATGATTACACTAACCTCTTGATGCACTGCAGCGTGTCTGCGCCTTTGAGATTCGTCTTCAGGACACTAGATGTTGTCCCTCTAGCTTGTCCACACCAAGAACATCTATGGCAGCCCTTCAACAGCTTCTAAAGCCTTTTCTATTAATTAGAAATTCAAGTTCTGCCTTTTAAGAGATTAGAGATGTAAACAGGACACTAGAAACAATTTCTAGTGTTCTTAATTTAAGAGATTGATGGCTAATCTCTTTGAATTGATGAGGGATGAAGAATAATAGAGGGAGGGCTGCAAAATGGCGTGACCAAGGAGTGTGGCTGCTGGTTCTATTTTATTTTCTCATAACAACACTTAAATAGCTAGGTTAACATATGTCACCCTTTGATTAGCTCTAGGTTTAAGTGACCCAATCACATTGTGCCAAGTGTCAAACCTATATGTAATCTTGATTTTAATCATCTTACACGATTAAAAAAAAAATTTGCAAGCTTATGTGTTATGCCATGTGTCACCACCTCATGGTGCCACGTGTCACACTGCAAAATGACCAAAATGCCCCTGTGTCTTAATTTTGAGTTCTCAACCCAAAATAATTATTTTTCTTCTTCTAATTAATTTATATCAAATATTAATTAATTAATTAATCTCTAGTAATTAATTTCTCATTAATTAAATTCATATTTAAACACTTTAAATATAAATTTAACTTATATTATACATCCAATAATCTAGATTTGGTTTCAAGTCATGATATGGACTTTCCAAACTAATTGCAAACCAAACCTATTTAATTAATCAATTAAACTCTTTAATTAATTAATTAAATCATATTTAATTAGGTGATAACTTGTGTATGTGTGTGACTTACTAGGCTCATCACTAATTGGCAATGAGACATGATATCAACTCTTAATATCATCAGAACTCTTTCTTACCATAAATGATTTCTCTAAATCACTTTATGAACCTCATAGACCATGGTTAAAACCTAGCATAGCATGCCATGGACACCCAATTAGTAATAAGGTTTATCGTAAATGAACCTATAATCATATGTTACCATGCACTAGAATCTCTTTGTTACAAAATCCCAACTCAAGCTGGAGTCATGGTTTATGTCAAACTCCATTTGCTATGAATATTATGTTCTCTTTTAATTCCAGTTCATGATTAAAAAGATTTTCTCATCAGAAACTCTTTTCTGAATAAATCTATCTGTCCTGGCCAGGAACTTGAAACATCAAGGACAATTAAATGAACATAGGATTTTATCTCTATTTACTTAGAGGAACAGATTCCATCTTGATCAACACCTACCTCCATATATAACTAGTAGGAGCCAACACATGCCCATATACCCATACAAAGTACAAGTATGAAAGCAGTATCAAACTCAAACTACCTATATACAAGATAACTGTGCTATCTCAGGTCTAAAGATTATATGCACTGATATGATTTATGACAAAACATTGACAAGAGTAAACTCCATGTGCTTGTCATAAGTGTCACTAGTTCGGCCTACTTATCATTTATAAGTGCCTATCATGTTTGTTATATGGCATGAGACTCACCATTCCATCTTATTTATATCTCATATAAATAACTTGGGAACAAACATGAATACAATCTTTCTGGATAAGTCATGTCCTTATTATGAAGTATCCTCGATTGTGAACCTATTTATGATACTTCGTGCTAGAAATATTGTCACTCATATTCTTAACAACTTAAGAATAATATTTATAACAAAATATCAATGGACCTTTTCTATTACACATAAATATATTATGTAAACGAAAAAGTGGAAATGCCTTTTATTAATAAAAATATGTACAAGATACATACTAAATGATATGCTCTAGGGCATACTACTAACACTGCCCAATCTCAGTTTGCTCTATTTCAGCAAATGACTGAATTCTACTGGCAAATGATGGGGGCAATTCCACCACCACAACCACAGCCACAACCACCACCAGCACCACATAAATCTCATTTGGAGAAACTGCGTAAGCATGGGGCTATGGACTTCTTTGGGAAGAGGGAGGATGATCCCATGGCTGTAGAAACTAGTTGGATAGAACCATCAGAGTGCTGAAACAACTAAACTGCACCCTCGAGTAAAACCTGGTTGGTGCTGTGTCCTTACTTCAGGATGATGCATATCAGTGGTGGGACACTGTAACTAGTGAGGTGCAACCTGAACGAATCCCCTGGGAATTCTTCCTCACAGAGTTCAGGAAGAAATATGTGAGCAAAGTGTATCTAGAAGAGCGCAGAAGAGAATTTATCAGTCTGAGACAGAGACAATTGTCAGTAGTTGAGTATGAGTGTGAGTTTGTTAGACTGAGCTGATATGGGAGGGAGATAGTCCCTATAGAGGCAGGGAGGTGTAGACGGTTTAAATAAGGCCTCAATGATAACATCAAAGTCATGTACACAGCACTGGAGATTACTGATTTTGCTAAATTAGTTGATGCTGCAACAAAAGTGGAAAGGGTCAGAATCAATGAACAAAATAAAAGGGAAAGACAGTAGAAGAGGGGTCCGGGTCAGTCCAATACATTTTCTGCTCTCAGCAAAAGGAGTAAGGGTCCTCCTGCTCAGAGTTCAGGACCACCACAGGGTCAGGGTTAGTCTCAGGGGCCCAGACCATAGTTCACACCTAGGAGAGGCCAGTCCACACCATCAATGGGCAGCTCTCCAGCGACGGTGTTTAGGGGACCAGCCCCTGCATCTTCTGCTTGTCACTACTGTCAGAAGTGGCAAAAGGGGGAATATTGGCGAGTGACCGGTGCATGCTTGCGGTGTGGATCAACAGAACATCAGATCAAGAATTGTCCAAAGAGGACTACTACAGTCGCTCCAACACAAACTAACAGACCTGCTCCTGCACCACAGAGGGGTAGGAAGCCCGGTAAACCTGAGGCAGCTAGTCCATCACTGAGGCCTGCATCCGAGTCAGCTGAGAGGCCAGACACTAGAATACCTGCCAAGGCCTATGCCATCAGAGCTCAGGAGGAGCAAGATGCCCCGGATGTCATCAGGGGTACGTTTTCCCTCTACAACACTTCTGTGCATGCATTGGTGGATCTAGGATCCACTTATTCCTACATTTGCATCAAACTACCCATAGAGAGGGGAGATCCAGTATAGGAGAATGATCAAGACATTCTGGTCACAAATCCACTACGCCACAGTGTGGTAGTGAATAAAGTGTATAAGGATTGCCCGTTGAGGATTCAAGGGTATGAATTCTCGGCAGACCAAATTGAGTTGCCCTTCTATGAGTTTGACATGATTTTAGTTATGGACTGGTTGTCACATCATCAGGCAATAGTTGATTGTAAATTGAAGAGTATTTCTCTGAAAACTTCTGAGGGTAATGAGATCACTATTGTGGGTGAAAGGACAGATTTCCTGTCCAATGTTATGTCAGCCACAGTTGCAAGAAGATTGATGAGAAAAGGCTGTGAAGCTTACCTAGCACATGTGGTTGATACTAGGCAGGCTAAGCCAAAACCTAGGTGATATACCTACAGTGAGACACTTCCCAGATGTGTTTCCTGTCACACCTTACCCCTCCGTAAGGCATAGCATGCTCCCGTAGAATACTTAATGAACTACCGAACTTCACCTACCGATAACTCATTAAGTACCCTACAAGGGATTTTAAAACAATTTTCTTACATTTTGGAAGTGGTGAGCATTTTGGTAAGAATTAAAAACCATTTATTCAAAGTTTAAATACTAGTAAAAATTTTTGTCCATTCAAATTTTGTCGCAAATTTTATAAAAATTTTGTGAGTTCCTCTGTATTTTGAGAAACCAGTTCTTCAAATACCTATAAAAAGCACTTCCAAAACTATTTTACAACTCCCAACCTCCAATAATTCACAATTCAACTCAAGTCAATCCATTTCAAAACAGTTTCACAATCCAAGTCAAATTTGTCAACCCAGTAGGTTCAATAATTCCATTCACAAAACATAAGGCAGAAAATCCATATGTACAAATATCAAATTTACAGGAAAAAATCTAAAATAATATTATTATAGTTTATTTACAACTGCTCAATTTACATTGATACTTATGACATTACAGTATTTACATCAAAATAACTATAAGGGTATAAAACAATACCCGCATAAAAAGGATCAAAAGATCTTGTCAATCCCGCACTCACTCTTTGCTTTCTCCTTGCTTTTATCTCATGATAAGAAATTAAACTATCGCTGAGTATAAACATACTCAGTGGTGCACAATAAAGATTTAAAATGCGATACATAAATCATTTATTGATGAAACATAATTTGAATACTTCACAATCACATTTCGCAAATATCAAAGCTCATAACAACTCATTTTGTCAAATAATATATTAAACAGTTTAGTCAAACAATTGCATAAACACAGTGTTGCCAAAGTCGTACACAACTTAAGCCATGACACAAAATTTTCGATCAATGCCGTGTTGTACACCACGACAAAGCAATCTCAACCCCATTAATCGAAACCAATGAGGGAGGTGGCTAGCTAGCTAATGAGTACTCATCCGATCTACAACCTCAACTGGCAAGCCAGAGAGGGAGGAAAATAAACGATCTCAACCCCATAAATGGAGCAGAATAATAAGTAATCACATGCTAAGTGTGAATCAAAATTGCTTTCTAACATTTCATTCAAATATTGCATACAAAAATCAATCCATTTCCAAAGTTACAATTTGATCACAAGGTGGCAACACAAAAGTTCATAAATTCATAATGCGTAATAAATCAATTTTTCAAGGATAAAATGCTTAAATAGGGTTTATTGTGCACAAACCTCAAGCGAGTCGTCCCTTAGCCTCGACTCGTTTTCTCGGGTTCCTTCCCGACATTCTTTTCAACTGAAACACAAAATTTTACAATGTTTCAGTACTAGAACTTAACATAAATCCCAAAATAAATTTTTAACTTCGCATTTACCTATTTCTAACGTGTTAAATTCGACGTTTTCGAAATTGTGTTTCGGGTTACTATTCACTGCACTATTTAAGTCAAATAATTGACTTTCTAAGGATTAATAGGTATGGAAACTCCAACTTCACCCACATACCACATTTTTTTCATTAAACTTGTTGGTTTTGGTCACTTTTTCAAAGCATAGGTCATTTTGGCAAAATTGCCAATTTTCGGTTTTGTGCTCCGAAGTTGCACTATTCCATTGGTCGATCTACTGTTGGAATTTGACAAAACTTCCTTCATAGAAAATGTTCCTTATTGTCTTAAGTGTATTCTCATTTTTGGATCACCTCAATCGGAGTTTTGTAGCTCAAGTTATGGCCAAAATAAGTTTACTGTTCACATGTACTGTTCATACTGAGATTTTGGTGCTGGCAGATTTTTGGTCCAACTTTGGTTAATAATTTGATCAAGTTAAGTTCATAATTTGGTCTCACTTTCTTCATATGAAATGTTGTACTATGTCTTACGTTTCCATCGGTTCAAGAATCGCCTAAATCCGAGTTTTCTAGAGGGAGTTATAGCTATCCAAACATTGCTGCTCAACTGAAAATCTGCAGAGTTGCAGTACAGTAATTTAATTTTGCTCAATGATTTTGAAAGGGTTAATGGCCTAATTTGGGTTGGTGTTCTTCATGAAAGTTTTAGGTCTATATCATATCTAATTGCTGGTAAAATTTCAGGTCAATTTGACCTACCTAGCTCGAGTTATGACCAAATGAACAGTTACTGTTCATTTGGTCAGTTTCTTGAGGCAGCCTGCTATCAATTCACTTTGGTCAATTGTTTCACCAAGTTTTGGTCAGTTTTTGGTCATGGTTCCTTAATGAAAATTGTGCTCTTTTATGTCTATTTTCATCTCCAATTGGTGGCATATCAATTGGACTTGTAAAATTTGAGTTTTGGTCCTTCAAAGTGGGTTACGAATTTAGCTAAATTTTCCACCATTCCCACACAACTTATTTGGTCATAATTGACCATTATTTCATTTCACAATAGGTTAAACATGCCATTTATGTATTTCTCCAATTTTTGGTTCATAAACCCTAGCATTTAAAACCCTAACTCATCATTTTCATGCCTTTAACTAGTTCTAATGGTTTAAATGTTAATCATTTAACTATGTAAAGTTTCTAAACTCATTAAATTGCATCATATTCATGCAAACCATACTCCTCCCAACCAGGCCAAATTTCAGCAATGGTCATTCTCCCATGTTTGTTTCATTTAATCAAGTTCTAAGCTCACTTTCAACCATCACATGTGCATTTGAATGGATAAATGAAGAGTTTAGCATACTAACCTTTGTGTAGCAATTTTCTTCCTCCTTTCCTTCAAATTTTCCTTCTTTATTTCTTGCTCAATCCTCTTCTCAAGTTGCCTAGATAAGCTTTAACTATGGTGGCTAATTTTTCTATGGTGGAATTAGGGATTTGATCAAGCTCAAAATGAGCTTTAATGGAGGTTTTGGGTGAGGGAGAGGGTGAGGGAGAGAGAATCACGTTTTTGATGAAGAAGATGACTTTATTATATTTTTCTTTTCTTTTCTTTTCTTTTCTTTTATGTCTTAGGAAGACCAAAATTCCCAAATTAATAAAATAAATCAATTAAGCCTTTATGACATCATGCATGATGTCATCACTTTGACTTTTCCAACCTCTTTC
The DNA here is from genome assembly GCF_030052815.1 of Hevea brasiliensis. NCBI lineage: Eukaryota > Viridiplantae > Streptophyta > Magnoliopsida > Malpighiales > Euphorbiaceae > Hevea > Hevea brasiliensis. The sequence continues at coordinate 45,379,999 of NC_079501.1, forward strand.
CTTTTCTTTTTTTTTTCTATTTATTTTTCTATTAGTTCTTTAATTCTATTGTCGATTTCAAAATTTTCTTTTCTCCGATTTTGTTTGGCAGTTATGTCAGGAGTCAGCTCTCGGGGTCAATTGACCAAATTGACCCTCGCCGGTTCATCCCGGTTTGCAAATAATCCAATATTTCTTCCGGCTCCCTGACCTAATTATTTGACTGACTTAATAGTTCTTTTTCGTGATTTTCTCTTTTCCACTGTGTTCATAAGGGTCCTAAGGACCGCAGCGTCACTTTTTACGGTTTGAAATTTGAGTTTAAAACGACTTCGCAGTCGTTCTCGAGGAGGTCACTCATCGCTGTGACTCTCGGCTCGTTTAACCTCTTATGTTCTGTTTTTCTTATTTATAGTTAACTAATTAAACATTACTAATTATTTGTGTTTATGGCTTCTCAAGTTGTCTTAAGTGTGGCCCTAATCCCATTAATTGTCCGGACTGACACCGGTCACCGGAACAGTGAAATATACCAGGCTATGCAAACGGGGGTGTTACAATTCTCCCCCCCTTAAAATAAATTTCGTCTCGAAATTTTACCTGGTATCAATCTCTGAATAGCTGTGGGTGTTGTCTCCTCATGTCCTCCTCTCGTTCCCAAGTAGCCTCCTAGCTTGAATGATGGTTCCATAGTACTTTTACTAACGATATCTGCTTTTTCCGTAGCTGTTTCACCTCATATGCCAGAATCTCTATGGGTTCTTCTTCATATGTGAGGTCTGGATTCACTTCAATTTCCTCTACTGGTAGTACATGAGATGGGTATGATCGATACCTCCTCAACATAGACACATGGAAGACATTATGTATCTTCTCCAACTCTGGAGGTAGTGCCAAACGATAAGCCAAAGGACCCACTCTCTCCAGAACCTCATATGGCCCAATGAAACGAGGGCTTAGTTTTCCCTTTCTGTCGAATCTCATAATTCTCTTCCAAGGAGAAACCTTGAGGAAAACTTTCTCACCTACTGCATACTCAATATCCCTTCTTTTCAAATCAACATAGGACTTTTGACGGTCTGATGCAGCTTTAAGTCGATCTCTGATCACCCTGATTTTCTCTTCAGTCTATTGAACAATTTCGGGTCCGATCATCTTTCTTTCACCCACGTCATCCCAACACAACGGGGTTCTACATTTTCTGCCATACAAAGCTTCATATGGAGGCATCCCAATGCTTGATTGGTAGTCATGTTGTAAGCAAACTCAATCAAAGGCAAGTGTGTATCCCAACCGCCTCAAACTCAATCACACAAGCCCGTAGCATATCCTCCAAAATCTGAATTACCCTCTCAGACTGGCCATCTGTCTGTGGATGGAATGCAGTACTGAAGTTCAATCTAGTTCCTAGGGCTCTCTGAAGACTACCCCAGAATCTAGAAGTGAACCTAGGATCTCTGTCTGATACGATAGATACTGGGACTCCATGCAATCTCACAATCTCATCGATGTACAACCTGGCCAATCTGTCCAAACTATTGTCCATTCGGACTGGCAGAAAATGAGCAGACTTGGTTAGTCTGTCAACAATGACCCAAACTGCATCATGACTCTTCTGTGTCCTTGGAAGTCCCATCACAAAATCCATTGTTATTCTCTCCCATTTCCACTCTGGTACTGGTAGTGGATGTAACAACCCTGCGGGTACTTGATGCTCTACCTTTACTTGCTGACAAGTTAGGCATTTAGAAATAAACTCTGCCACATCTCTCTTCATACCCATCCACCAGTAATGCTCCTTTAACCCTTTATACATTTTTGTGCCACCAGGGTGCATGGCAAAAGGAGACTCATGTGCTTCCTTCAAAATGATCTTCCTTAATTCAACATCAATAGGAACACATATTCTGCCCTGGTGTAGCAGTAAACCATCATCTCTAACTGAGAACTCTGGTTTCTTGCCTTGCCGGACTTCTCCCAACACGATACTTCGATCATTCTGAGTAGCCATTCTAATCTGATCAATAAACACTGGCTGTACATGCCATGCAACTGCTGCTTGCCCATCATCATAAACCTCAAAGCAGGCATGCAATGATCTTAACTCATGTACCAAAGACAAATGAGAAACCCGAAGACTTGCCATAGACTTGAGACTTAAGGCATCACCACAATATTAGCTTTCCTGGTGATAGTCTATCGGACAATCATAGTCTTTATCAATTCTAACCATCTCCTCTGTCTCAAATTCAACTCTTCTGGTGCCCAAATACTTCAAACTCTTATGATCCGTAAATGTAACACTTCTCCCCATACAAATAATGTCTCGGATCTTAAGAGCAAACACAATGGTCGCAAGCTCCAAATCATGCATCGGATAATTCCTCTCATGCGGTTTTAGTGGCGTGATGCATAGGCAATAACATTTCGATCTTGCATCAACACACAACCTAATCCGTTGTGAGAAGCATCGCTGTAAACTGTATATTCTTTACCCGGTGTAGGTAAAGTCAGGACTGGAGCCTCTGTCAAACATCTTTTCAATTCATCAAAACTTTGCTGGCATTTGTCCGTCCACTGAAATTTCACATCCTTTCTAAGCAGCTTGGTCAATGGAGATGCCAACATGGAGAATCCCTTCACAAATCGACGGTAGTATCCATTAACCCAAAAATGCGAATCTACGTGACATTTCGGGTGGCTTCCAATTAAGGACAACTTCAATCTTGCTAGGATCTACCTTAATGCCCTCTTCTGATACTACATGCCCCAAAAAGGATATCTCATTCAGCCAAAATTCACATTTCGACAATTTGGCATATAGTTGTTTCTCCCTCAAAGTCTGTAGTACAATCCGCAGATGTCTATCATGCTCTTCTGCATTCCTCGAATAGACCAATATATCATCGATAAATACCACAACAAACTGGTCGAGGTATGGTCTGAAGATAGTGTTCATCAGATCCATAAAAGCAGCCGGAGCATTGGTTAACCCGAATGGCATGACTAGGAATTCATAATGGCCATAGCTGGTTCTGAAGGCAGTTTTAGAAATACTCTGCTCTTGTACTTTTAGCTGATAATAACCTGATCTCAGGTCAATTTTAGAGAACAATTGCACCTCAACCGATCAAACAAGTCATCAATACGGGGTAATGGATATCTGTTCTTTATTGTCACCTTATTCAACTGCCGATAGTCAATGCATAGCCGGAGAGTGCCATCCTTCTTCTTTACAAATAATACTGGCGCTCCCCAAGGTGACACACTAGGGCGAATGAAGCCCTTATCAAGCAACTCTTGCAACTGCACTTTCAATTCTTTTAGTTCCGCTGGTGCCATTCTGTATGGCGTTATGGAGATTGGGTCCACACCAGGCATAACATCAATTTCAAACTGCACTTCTCTTTCTGGAGGTAATCCTGGCAATTCATCAGAAACACATCCGGAAAGTCACATCTGAGGAATGTCCTTGATCTTTGGACTCCCCACTTGGGTGTCTATCACATGTGCCAAGTACGCCTCACACCCTTTTCTAATCATTTTTCTAGCCAGTGCAGCTGAAATGATGTTTGAAGGCAATAACTGCCTCTCCCCCCGTATTACTACATCACCATACTGAGGAAGACCAAAAGTGACTATCTTCAGTCTACAGTCAATCATAGCATAATGCCTGGCTAACCAATCCATGCCCAAGATAATGTCATAATCTCTGAAGGGCATTTCAATTAAATCAGACAAAAAAGTGTGTCCTTGGATCACCAAAGGACAGTCTCTATATAGCCTATTTACCCTGACCTCCTGGCCTAATGGACTAGTTACTAACACATCATAGTCCATTGGTACACACGGAATAGTAGTAGAACACATCACACTAGCACTAACATACGAATGTGTGGAGCCAGGATCAAATAACACATGCACATCTTTGTCAAGGATGGAGAAATTACCAGTTACAACATCTGATGTTTCAGCCTCTTCCCTTTGACGCATGGTATATACTCTAACCGTGCGCCATCGATGCTGGCTGGTTAACGTGCTCGACTTCCAGGTGTTACCGGGACCCCTACCTACCGCCTCGCCTCTAACGGTGATTGTGACCCTGGGTGCAGACTTGAGCCGATCCTTCGATGTAGTGAAAGACCTGCATCGCGCGACTAGTGCAATCCTTAGCGAAATGTCCGCTCCTCCACAGCTTAAAACACGCACCAAGATGGCTCAGAACAAACCCCACCATGAGTTCTACCACGGGTTTCGTGACCGCTGCATCGATAGAGCTCCTGGTGCTGGTTGGGTCTCACGACTGCACCGAGGTGGTCTTTGGCCGAAATCTGCCTCGGCCTCTACGGAGCTAGATCCCCAAACTGCTTTCTCTTCCCATAACCACTTCGGATGCTTGTTCAAGAGTCTTTTCGCTTTTCTTATGGACCCTTCTTCACCGCCTTCGATTCTATCTTTTCAAATTCTAGGGCTGTGAGATCAATTCGCAAAATCGATGTCCAATCCCACAACTTGCATTCTCGGACTGCCTTAGCCCGACCTCAAACCTCTTGCATCTGTCTCTGGGGTGGAGACTAAGCTTCCAAAGATAGTGGCTTAGTCTTGAAAAATCTCTCTCATATTCTCACGCCTGGTTCCCTTGTTTCAAACTCAAGAATTCTTGCAACTTCATGTCCACATATGCATCGGAACCCATTTCTGAACTCCTCAAGAAGTCCGACTGTGTTAACACAGTGGCTCCACCAGTCGTGGGGATGGTCTTCCACCATTCATAGGCATCCCCTTGTAATAAGGAGACAGAATACTCAAATTTCATTTCTTCAGCAATCGCAGCCTTTCTAAAACCCGTTCCATTCTTTCCAACCATCGCTTCGCTTCAAAGTGGATCCACAAAGGCCTTTAAACTCGGTGGCCCCAAATTTCATCAATTTTTCATCTTTGCCGAGGGTCGTGTGGTTGTCTTTGCAATCTTGGCATTTGAGCTTGGGGTGGCACATTACCCGCCATTTCTTGAAAGAAGGCAGCCATCTCACTGCATAAATTGAGCAGAAACTACGGTCGAGCAGAGCCGGAGTGGTGACCCACTCACATTCAGGAGTGCCGGGCTTCCCCTTGAACCTCGGCCTCAACATTGTTCTTGAATGATCTCCTCCTTCCATTCTGCTTTTCACAATTTTCTACTTCACGAGATCAAACACAAGGAGGTTGACCTCGTTAGTGCATATTCATGATGTAAATATGTCATATGCATCAATTAAAGATACTTGAGCAGTTGTACTTATCAAAGAAATATTCACATACATAGTCAAAATTTATTGCAAAACCATGCTCTGATACCACTAAAACATGTCACACCTTACCCCTCCGTAAGGCATAGCATGCTCCCGTAGAATACTTAATGAACTACCGAACTTCACCTACCGATAACTCATTAAGTACCCTACAAGGGATTTTAAAACAATTTTCTTACATATTGGAAGTGGTGAGCATTTTGGTAAGAATTAAAACCATTTATTCAAAGTTTAAATACTAGTAAAAATTTTTGTCCATTCAAATTTTGTTTAAATTTTATAAAAATTTTGACAGAGTTCCCTCTGTATTTTGAGAAACCAGTTCGTCAAATAGCTGTAAATAGCACTTCCTAAACTATTTTTCATCTGCCAACCTCCAATAATTCAAATTTCAACTCATGTCAATCCATTTCAAAACAGTTTCACAATCCAAGTCAAATTTGTCAACCCAAAGAGGTTCAATAATTCCATTCACAAAACATAAGGCGTAAAATCCATATGTACAAATATCAAATTTACAGGAGAAAATCTAAAATAATATTATTATAGTTTATTTACAATCGCTCAATTTACATTGATACTTATGACATTACAGATTTACATCAAAATAACCATAAGGGTATAAAACAATACCCGCATAAAAAGGGATCAAAAGATCTTGTCAATCCCGACTCACTCACTTGCTTTCTCCTTGCTTTTATCCGCAACAAGAAATTAAACTATCACTGAGTATAAACATACTCGCAGTGCACAATAAAGATTTAAAATGCGATACATAAATCATTTATTGATGAAACATAATTTGAATACTTCACAATCACATTTCGCAAATATCAAAGCTCATAACAACTCATTTTGTCAAATAATATATTAAACAACAGTTTAGTCAAACAATTGCATAAACACAGTGTTGCCAAAGTCGTACACAACTTAAGCCATGACACAAAATTTCCGATCAATGCTGTGTTGTACACCACGACAAAGCAATCTCAACCCCATTAATCGAAACCAATGAGGGAGGTGGCTAGCTAGCTAATGAGTACTCATCCGATCTACAACCTCAACTGGTAAGCCAGAGAGGGAGGAAAATAAACGATCTCAACCCCATAAATGGAGCAGGAATAATAAGTAACTGTCATGCTAAGTGTGAATCAAAAATTCGTTTCAAACATTTCATTCAAATATTGCATACAAAAATCAATCCATTTCCAAAGTTACAATTTCATCACAAGGTGGCAACACAAAAGTTCATAAATTCATAATGCGTAATAAATCAATTTTTCAAGGATAAAATGCTTAAATAGGGTTTATTGTGCACAAACCTCAAGCGAGTCGTCCCTTAGCCTCGACTCGTTTCCTCGGGTTCCTTCCCGATATTCTTTTCAACTGAAACACAAAATTTTACAATGTTTCAGTACTAGAACTTAACATAAATCCCAAAATAAATTTTTAACTTCGCATTTACCTATTTCTAACGTGTTAAATTCGACGTTTTCGAAATTTTGTGTTTCGGGTTACTATTCACTGCACTATTTAAGTCAAATAATTGACTTTCTAAGGATTAATAGGTATGGGAACTCCAACTTCACCCACATACCACATTTTTTTCATTAAACTTGTTGGTTTTGGTCACTTTTTCAAAGCATAGGTCATTTTGGCAAAATTGCCAATTTTCGGTTTTGTGCTCCGAAGTTGCACTATTCCATTGGTCGATCTACTGTTGGAATTTGACAAAACTTCCTTCATAGAAAATGTTCCTTATTGTCTTAAGTGTATTCTCATATTTGGATCACCTCAATCGGAGTTTTGTAGCTCAAGTTATGGCCAAAATAAGTTTACTGTTCACATGTACTGTTCATACTGAGATTTTGGTGCTGGCAGATTTTTGGTCCAACTTTGGTTAATAATTTGATCAATTTAAGTTCATAATTTGGTCTCACTTTCTTCATATGAAATTTTGTACTATGTCTTACGTTTCCATCGGTTCAAGAATCGCCTAAATCCGAGTTTTCTAGAGGGAGTTATAGCTATCCAAACATTGCTGCTCAACTGAAAATCTGCAGAGTTGCAGTACAGTAATTTAATTTTGCTCAATGATTTTGAAAGGGTTAATGGCCTAATTTGGGTTGGTGTTCTTCATGAAAGTTTTAGGTCTATATCATATCTAATTGCTGGTAAAATTTCAGGTCAATTTGACCTACCTAGCTCGAGTTATGACCAAATGAACAGTAACTGTTCATTTGGATAGTTTGGTGCAGGGCAGCCTGCTATCAATTCACTTTGGTCAATTGTTTCACCAAGTTTTGGTCAGTTTTTTGTCATGGTTCCTTAATGAAAATTGTGCTCTTTTATGTCTATTTTCATCTCCAATTGGTGGCATATCAATTGGACTTGTAAAATTTGAGTTTTGGTCCTTCAAAATGGGTTTGCTCATGCTGCCAGCAGCATGACCATTGACCTACGAATTTAGCTAAATTTTCCACCATTCCCACACAACTTATTTGGTCATAATTGACCATTATTTCATTTCACAATAGGTTAAACATGCCATTTATGTATTTCTCCAATTTTTGGTTCATAAACCCTAGCATTTAAAACCCTAACTCATCATTTTCATGCCTTTAACTAGTTCTAATGGTTTAAATGTTAATCATTTAACTATGTAAAGTTTCTAAACTCATTAAATTGCATCATATTCATGCAAACCATACTCCTCCCAACCAGGCCAAATTTCAGCAATGGTCATTCTCCCATGTTTGTTTCATTTAATCAAGTTCTAAGCTCACTTTCAACCATCACATGTGCATTTGAATGGATAAATGAAGAGTTTAGCATACTAACCTTTGTGTAGCAATTTTCTTCCTCCTTTCCTTCAAATTTTCCTTCTTTCTTTCTTGCTCGATCCTCTTCTCAAGTTGCCTAGATAAGCTTTAACTATGGTGGCTAATTTTTCTATGGTGGAATTAGGGATTTGATCAAGCTCAAAATGAGCTTTAATGGAGGTTTTGGGTGAGGGAGAGGGTGAGGGAGAGAGAATCACGTTTTTGATGAAGAAGATGACTTTATTATATTTTTCTTTTCTTTTCTTTTCTTTTCTTTTATGTCTTAGGAAGACCAAAATTCCCAAATTAATAAAATAAATCAATTAAGCCTTTATGACATCATACATGATGTCATCACTTTGACTTTTCCAACCTCTTTCCTTTTCTTTTTTTTCTATTTATTTTTCTATTAGTTCTTTAATTCTATTGTCGATTTCGAAATTTTCTTTTCTCCGATTTTATTTGACAGTTATGTCAGGAGTCAGCTCTCGGGGTCAATTGACCAAATTGCCCCTCGCCAGTTCATCCCGGTTTGCAAATAATCCAATATTTCTTCCGGCTCCCTGACCTAATTATTTGACTGACTTAACAGTTATTTTTCGTGATTTTCTCTTTTCCACTGTGTTCATAAGGGTCCTAAGGACCGCAGCGTCACTTTTTACGGTTTGAAATTTGAGTTTAAAACGACTTCGCAGTCGTTCTCGTTGAGGTCACTCATCGCTGTGACTCTCGGCTCATTTAACCTCTTATGTTCTGTTTTTCTTATTTATATTTAACTAATTAAACATTACTAATTATTTGTGTTTATGGCTTCTCAAGTTGTCTAAAGTGTGGCCCTAATCCCATTAATTGTCCGGACTGACACCGGTCACCGGAACAGTGAAATATACCAGGCTATGCAAACGGGGGTGTTACATTTCCTGAAGAGTTACCTGGTTTACCACCAGAAAGAGAAGTCGATTTTGCTATTGAGGTAATGCGGGTACAACAACCATTTCTATTGCTCCTTATAAGATGGCACCCACTGAATTGAGGGAGTTCAAAACTCAGTTGCAAGAGTTGCTTGATAAGGGGTTCATACGCCCCAGTGTGTCACCATGGGGAGCTCTAGTGCTGTTTGTGAAGAAGAAGGATGGAACTTTGAGATTGTGTATTGGTTACCGGCAGTTGAACAAAGTAACTGTGAAGAATAAATATCCATTGCCCAGAATTGACAATCTGTTTGATCAGTTGAAGGGAGCCGGTGTATTTCAAAAAATTGATCTCAGATCAGGGTATCATCAGTTGAGGGTAAAGGATGCAGATGTGTCAAAAACTGTATTTAGAACCCGGTATGGGCACTATGAATTTCTAGTGATGCTGTTTGGTTTGACAAATGCACCAGCAGCATTTATATACCTTATGAACCTTATTTTCCATCCGTATCTAGATCGGTTTGTAGTGGTCTTCATTGATGATATTCTGGTATATTCCAATACCAGGGAAGAACATGATGAACATTTGAGGATTGTTCTGCAAACCCTGCGGGAAAAGAAGCTGTATGCTAAGCTGTCCAAGTGTGACTTTTGGATGAGTGAGATCTCTTTCCTTGGACACATAGTATCAGCAGAGGGGATTAGAGTGGATCCCAAAAAGATAGAAGCAGTGATGGAATGGAAGCTCCCAGAAATACAACTGAGGTTAGAATTTTCTTGGGACTAGCTGGGTATTACAAAAGATTTGTGAAGGGGTTCTCTCTTATAGCTGCTCCAATGACCAAGTTGTTGCATAAGAATGTGAAATTTGGCTGGAACAACAAGTGCCAAGCCAGTTTCAAGAGGCTTAAGGCTATGTTGATAGAAGCACCAGTGTTAACACAGCCAGTGTCAGGAAAAGACTTTGTGGTCTACAGTGATGCCTCACATAATGGGCTAGGGTGTGTATTGATGTAAGAGAGGAAAGTGGTCGCCTATGTTTTCAGGCAGTTAAGACCACATGAACAGAACTACCCTAGCCATGATCTAGAGCTTGCAGCAATTATCTTCGTGCTGAAGATATGGAGGCATTACTTGTATGGTGAAAAATGCTATATTTATACAGATCACAAGAGTCTAAAATATTTGCCAACCCAGAAGGAGCTCAATCTTAGACAGAAGCGATGAATTGAGCTCTTAAAGGATTATGATTGTGTGATAGATTATCATCCTGGGAAGGCAAATGTAGTTGCTGATGCTTTAAGTAGGAAGTCCATCACAGCTTTAAGATCACTCAATACCTGTCTGTCCTTAGCTCAAGATGGAGCTATTTTAGCTGAGTTGCAAGTGAGGCCAACCCTGCTACAGCAGATACAAGATGGGTAGAGGGCAGATGAAAAACTAATGGCCATTATGGGTAAAATTCCTGAGGGAAAGGAAACTGAATATGAGGTGAAAGCAGATGGGTGTCTGTACTATAGAGGAAGAGTGTGTGTACCAGATGATGGGCAACTGAAGACTAGTATTCTGAAAGAAGTACACACTAGTGTTTCTGCTATGCACCCGGGAAGCACAAAAATGTGTAATGATTTGAAGCCTCATTATTGGTGGCCTGGTATGAAGAGGGATATAGCTGACTATGTGACTAAGTGTTTGACATGTCAACAAGTTAAAGCAGAACATCAAGTTCCATCAGGATTGCTACAGCCTATAAGCATACCTGAATGGAAATGGGACCGGGTCATTATGGATTTTGTTAGTGGTCTACCTCTCACCCAAAGGAAGCATGATGCAGTATGGGTGATAGTGGATAGATTGACGAAGTCAGCACATTTTCTGCCAGTTAGGACTGACTACTCACTGGAGAAGCTAGCAGAACTGTATATCAGTGAGATAGTTAGACTGCATGGAATCCCACTTTCTATCATATCTGATCGAGACCTAAGGTTTACATCGAGATTCTAGAAAAAGTTGCAAGAAGCCTTGGGCACACAACTCCGCTTTAGCATGGCTTTTCATCCCCAGACGGATGGACAGTCAGAACGAGTAATCTAGGTAAACCCAAGAACTAATTGAATTTTCGTAATTAATAAATTGAAACGATAGTAACAATGTAAATTATGTGATAGATCCTGGAGGATATGCTAAGGAGTTATGCCATTGAGTTTGAGGGGAGCTGGGATAGATACCTCCCACTGTTAGAATTCGCATATAACAATAGCTACCAAGCTAGCATTCAAATGGCTCCGTATGAAGCACTGTATAGGAGAAAATGTAGAACCCTAGTGTGTTGGACTGAATTGGGCGAAGATAAGCTGGTAGGACCAGACCTGGTGAAACAGACTAAGGAGAAAGTAAAAATAATCAAAGCTAACTTGAAGGTTGCCTCAGATAGACATAAATCTTATGCCGACTTTAAGAGAAAAGAGATAGAGTATTCAGTTGGCAATAAAGTGTTTCTCAAAGTCTCACCGTAGAAGAAAGTACTGAGGTTTGGAAGGAAGGGTAAGTTAAGCCCTAGGTTCATTGGCCCATATGAAGTCATTGAACGTGTGGGACCATTGGTCCATCGGCTAGCTTTACCATCAGAATTAGATAAAATTCACAATGTATTCCATGTTTCCATGCCGAGAAGATATCGCACAGACCCTTCACATGTCATTTCCATGGAAGAGATTGAAATCCAACCGGACATGACATATACAGAAGAACCTATACAGATCCTAGCTCGGGAAGTGAAGGAACTGAGAAATAAACAAATTCCACTGGTGAAAGTGCTTTGGAGGCACCACAACACTGAAGAGGCAACTTGGGAAAGTGAAGAGATGATGAGACAACAGTTCCCTCAACTGTTTGCATCAGATAAATTTCGAGGACGAAATTTTTTTCTTAGAGGGGAAGAGTTGTAACATCCTCACTTTAGCTAGTCCGTACAGTCTACTGTTCCGGTGACCAGTGTCGGTCCGGACAGCTAGAACATCCGGAAAAATATTTAAACTAAAGTGAGGAACCATAATTAACTCAAATATTAATAAGAAAAATTTAGAAAAAATTTTAGGAATAAAAAACAACCAAGTTAAATGAGCCGGTGCCCTAGCGATGGGTAACCTAGTGAGAAGTTGCGGTTCTCGCAACTAGGAGCCCTAGACTAGGGGGGGAAATTATAAAATAATTTTTGAGACTCTAGAGAATGGTCATTGAGGTTCTTAGAAAATACTTAGAAAACATTTTCAATAGATACAGACAATTTTGGCTCGTTAAGCCAAACGGATGGCATTTTAGTCATTTCGTCTTCAGAGATGATTTTTGGCCAACTTTTCTAGTTAAATAAATAATTTATATAACATAAAATATGATTAAAAGTTGTTAAAAATTTAATTGAAATTAATTAGGCAACGAATGGAGAGAAAATGAAAGAAAATGGACTTACGACATCATAATGATGTCATTAAGATTCTCCCAACCAACTCAAAGTTGACACATGGCATAAGCTTACTTAAAAGAGACAAATGGGCTGGAAAATGAACAAAAAATCAGACTTCTTCTCCCTTTCTTCTTCCTTGCCGTGAACCATTCCACCATAACCACCATTAATAGACTTCTAAACCTCCATTTCCCTAGCTTTCTTCCACCAAAAACCCTAATTGTCAACACAAAAAATTGTTCTTACATCCTAGTGAAGCTTTTGGGAGGAAAAAAAATTAAAAAGAAAGAGTTCTTGCAAGCTTTGGATTAGCTCCCTAAGAGGTTAGTGACTTAAACTCATATTTCTCATCAAATTTATGTTGAATAAGTATAATTGAGTGAAAAATTGCAAAGAAATTACCTACCTATTTTGTGTATGCCCATTCCAAAATTTTGGGCAGCCTTGAACCTAGTAGATTTTTGAAGATTTCTTAGAGATAAATTGCAAATTGGCTGTCATTAACATCAATAAAATGCTTAGGACAATGGAAGGTATGTAAATGCATGACTTAAGATATTAGGGTTAGGGTTTGGGCATAAATTGGAGACTTTAATAATTTAATGGTGAAAGTAAGCTTTAAATGGTCAATTATTGACCATTTGGCTGTGTGTAACTTAGAAATGAAGTGGTTTATGTAGTGGGAATTGAGATTGGTGTGGCTGCCCATGGTGACCTACAGAATTGGACATGAGTCTAGTAGGTTTGGGCAGCCATAACTTGAATTGTAGAGGTTCAATGGGTGCAAGGCCAATTGGAAATGAAACAAGACACATAATGGCACAACTTTGGTGAAGAAATCATGCCCACAAATCCAAACCAAGTGGACCAAAAGCTTGCCCTAATCCGGGTGACCTGCAGTCTGCCTAGGCAAAATGACCAAATGAATAGTATTTGGTCATTTGGCCATAAATCAATGTAGAAAGGTCCAATTGACCTGACATTTTACCAAGAATAAGCTGAGATATAGACCAGTAACTTTCATGAAGAAACCTAACTCAAATTATGGCCAGAACATATTCAAAAGGTGAGTTGCAGTCACTGTTCATTGCACTGTAGATATGGTCACCCGTAAATTCGATGCAATTTCAACTGCAAATTGTGGTTTTTGGACCATAACTTGAGCTACAAAACTCCAAATGGAGTGGTTTAAAAAAAAGAAATGCAACTAGACAAAATAAGGAACAACTTTCATGTTGATTAGTTTGCCAAATTCCCACTGCAAAATTGACCAATGGAACAGTAAATACAAGGCATTAAAAGTGAAAATTCTGCCCAACTAACATTAAGCTTAGAAATGGTATTGGCAATCAATACCAATAAATTTTGAATGCAAAATGTGGTATGTTGATGATATTAAAACCAATGTGCCTATTGCCTATGCAAAAGTCAACATTTTTGTTGACCAATGAATGGAATAGTAATACTAAAACTTAAATTCCAAAAATTGTGAATCTTAAAAGTGTGAAATGCCCTAGTATACCTAACAAGATTGGTTTGAATAGCTTGGTATGCCAATAGGGTTCTGTTAGCAGTACTGCATATGGCTTCATGCCATTCCGTGTTTCATGGCTTCCCATGCCATTCTATGACATAATACCTTTGGCCATGTTATTTGAATTATTACACTTGGGTTTTAACCCCGATAATTATTACAGCTTATTAGCTATTCTGTTGCACACCGGGAGACACAATGTGACCGATGGTGTGATGGTCCGAGGTACTTAGTACCTAGTGCCAGTTTACCCATTTATCCAGTCCAGTCAATTAGTATGGGTTACTCGGGCAATGATAATAAATTTTACCAAATTTTAATCGAATAATAATGCAAATAATATCAAAAGTTAAGTTTACCAAAAATGTAAACATACATTCTGCATATTCATTTTATTTTATTTTATTTTATTTTATATTGTCACCACTAAGCAGAATCGCTTAGCGTGTCGCTTTTGCCGTGTGCAGGTACTGCAGACTTAGCTGGTGAGCCCAGTAGGCATCAGATCGGGTGAGCCTTCAGATTTGCATCCGGAGTCCCGAGTCACCTCACACCTGCAGTGCATATGGTAGGACATAGGATTTTGGGAGCATTTTGTATTTTGGCATTTTGTATTAGTTTGGATTGTAACTATAAACTTTTATAATTATGTATTAATGTAAATATATGAAGTTTCATATTATTGAAATTTTCTGCATAATGTATGTTGATAAATGAAATGTTGAGAAATATTTATAAATATGCTTTAAGTGATGAAGTGAGAAGAAAATTTTCTAAAAATAGTATTGTGATTTGAGATTGACTTGAACGTGTATAATGGAGTTTGGAGTTGGAAATTATATTGGAAGTGTTTTTAAACAGGTTATGAAGAACTATTTTTCCAATTTACAACCGGAACTCTGCCGAATTTCCTATAAAATTTGCGAAAAAATTCAGATTTATCAAAATTGTAAATAAATGAATTAGAAATGGATAAATTGTAAATAGAAACATAAATTGATGCTCCGGCACACTGAGTGGCATAACTTGCTCGGCTACACTGTAGACAGGTAAGGTGTGTCACAGAAGTTGAGTCTTGGCAGGCTTGGGTGTCACCTAAGTGACGTTACTATCCAATTTCTTGTCTCTCTCACTCAATTCATGTTTAAGTACATGAGATAAGTTGAAATTGTAAGAAAAATAAAATAAAATTTATGTGTATGCATCCCTAAATTTTCGGCAGCCTAGGGATGGTTAGGGTTTGATGAATTTCCTTGAAACAAAGTGGTATGTTAGCTACCCTTGACATGAGTTGAGTAATTGAACATTTAATTGTAAGTTTAATGCATGAATGGAACTTGAAGAATTGGGGACTTGAGCAAAATTAGCGTTTGCTCATGTAATGGTATATGAACATTGTAATGGTCAATTAGTGAACATTTGGCTATATTTGATGAGCAATGAAGTGATTTATGCCAATGGAATTGAGGTTAGGTATGCTGCCTTAGGTGACTTACAGGGCTGGATTTGAGTCCAGCAAGTTTTGATAGTTGTAACTTGAGAGGTCTAGGTTCAATTGGTGCAAGGCCAATTGGACATGAAACTAGACACATAATGGCACAACTTTGGTCAATAAACCCTGCCCAAAAAACTAACCCAAGTTGACCTAAAAACTACGCTAATTCGGGTGATCAATATGTTATCCATGGAAAATGACCAAATAAATAATATTTGTTCAAATGGTCATAACTCAGTGTAGAAAAGTCCAATTGACCTGAAATTTATATCAATGAAAAGCTTAGACAATTTAGAACAACTTTCATGAAGAACACTCAAAACCAAATTCTGACCATAACCCATCTGAATTGCTAACCAAAATCAGGGTATCAAAACTGCCAGAACCATTTCTTCCTAGAAATTCTGGGTAGATACTAATCCGGCCAGTCTTAAAGAAATTAGCATAACTTGAGCTAGAAAACTCCAAATGGAGTGATTCAAAAAGGCAATTAAAGAAGAAACATAAAGGAACAACTTTGATTGAAAACATTTGGCAAAATTCTCATTGTAGAATTACCTAATGAAACAGTGAACTCTAGCACCCAAAGCTGAAATTTTTAATTTATTTTCTATTAGTTTTAAGTATTAATTAGCAACCAATGCCAACACTTTTGCGAACTAAAATGTGATAATTTTGTGTGGTTAGAACTCATGTAACTATTATGTATAAGAAAGTCAATATTTTGACTCGAATAATAAAATAAATAGTAAGCTTACATGTTCAACATAAATATTCAATTAAGAGTTTTGTAATATGCCCTAGTAGACCTAGTAAGATTGGTTTGGATAGGTTAGCATGCCAATAGGGTTCTGTTAGCAGTACTGCATATGGCTTTATGCTATTCTATGTTTTATGGCCTTTCATGCCATTCTGTGATATAATAGCCTTTGGCTATTTTGATTGAGATTACTATACTTGGTTTCATGCCTAATAGTTATTACAGCTTATTAGCTATTCTGTTGCACACCGGACACATTGTGACTAAAGGTGTGACGGCTCGAGGTACTTGGTACCCAGTGTTACTTTACCCGTTTATCCAGTCTAGTCTACTAGTATAGGTTACTTGTGAAGGAACGGAAGCGTGAAAAACACAAGTTTATACCATTGAATTCAAAAATTTTCACCTAGGGTCACATGCATCATGCAAGATTTATTTTTATCTATTTGATTTCAATGATAAACAACATATTAAAACTCTTTTAATATGTTTTTGGATCTGTATTTGCCATTTAAGATTTTAAAATTAATCAGATTAATTTTAGAACCCTAGATTAAATCAAGAACGATTACACTAACCTCTTGATGCACTGCAGCGTGTCTGCGCCTTTGAGATTCGTCTTCAGGACACCAGATGTTGTCCCTCTAGCTTTTCCACACCAAGAACACCTATGGCAGCCCTTGAACAGCTTCTAAAGCCTTTTCTATTAATTAGAAATTCAAGTTCTGCCTTTTAAGAGATTAAAGATGTAAACAGGACACTAGAAACAATTCCTAGTGTTCTTAATTCAAGAGATTGATGGCTAATCTCTTTGAATTGATAAGAGATGAAGAAGAAGAGATAAAAACCCTCAAAGTGGCGTGACAAAGGAGTGTGGCTGCTGGTTGTATTTTATTTTCTCATAACAACACTTAAATAGCTAGGTTAACACATTAAACCCTTGCCACATGTCACCCTTTGATTAGCTATAGGTTTAAGTGACCCAATCACATTGTGCCAAGTGTCGAACCTATATTTAATCTTGATTTTAATCATCTTACATGATTAAAAAACATTTGGCAAGACGTGTCACCATCTCATGGTGCCACGTGTCACACTGCAAAATGACCAAAATGCCCCTGTGTCTTAATTTTGAGTTCTCAACCCAAAATAATTATTTTCTTCTTCTAATTAATTTATATCAAATATAAATTAATTAATTAATCTCTATTAATTAATTTCTCATTAATTAAATTCATATTTAATCACTTTAAATATAAATTTAACTTATATTATACATCCAATAATCTAGATTTGGTTTCAAGTCATGCTAGGGACTTTGCAATCTAATTGCAAACCAAACCTATTTAATTAATCAATTAAACTCTTTAATTAATTAATTAAATTATATTTTATTAGGTGATAACTTGTGTATGTGTGTGACTTACTAGGCTCATCACTAATTGGCAATGAGACATGATATCAACTCTTAATATCATCAGAACTCTTTCTTACCATAAATGATTTCTCTAAATCATTTTATGAGCCTCATAGACCATGGTTAACACCTAGCATAGCATGCCATGGCCACCCAATTAGTAATAAGATTTACCTTAAATGAACCTATAATCATATGTTACCATGCACTAGAATCTCTACATAAAATCCCAACTCAAGCCGAGTCATGGTTTATGTCAAACTCCATTTGCTATGAATATTATGTTCTCTTTTAATTCCAGTTCTTGATTAAAAGATTTTTCTCATCGAAACTCTTTTACGAATAAATCTATCTGTCTGCCAGGAACTTGAAACATCAAGAACAATTAAATGAACATAGGATTTTATCTCTATTTACTTAGAGGAACAGATTCCATCTTGATCAACACCTACCTCCATATATAACTAACAGGAGCCAACACATGCCCATATACCCATACATAGTACAAGTATGAAAGCGATCAAACTCAAACTACCTATATACAAGATAACTGTGCTATCTCAGGTCTAAAGATTATATGCACTGATATGATTTATGACAAAACATTGACAAGAGTAAACTCCATGTGCTTGTCATAAGTGTCACTGGTTCGGCCTACTTATCATTTAAAGTGCCTATCATGTTTGTTATATGGCATGAGACTCACCATTCCATCTTATTTATATCTCATATAAATAACTTGGGAACAAACATGAATACAATCTTTCTGGATAAGTCATGTCCTTATTATGAAGTATCCTCAATTGTGAACCTATTTATGATACTTTGTGCTAGAAATATTGTCACTCATATTCTTAACAACTTAAGAATAATATTTCTAACAAAATATCAATGGACCTTTTGTCACACCCTACCCCTCTGTAAGGCATAACATGATCCCGTAGTATACCTAATGAATTACCAACTCCGTCTACTGATAACCCATTAAATATACTACAAGGGATTTTAAAAACTTTTCTTACTTCTTTTACAGTGGTGAGTACTATTTACAGGTGTTAAAAACCTTTTTGATCTGAAGTGATAGAACTAACACATTTGAATTATTTGGAGTATCTGTAAAAATTTTGGCAAGGTGCGATTTGTATTTTGGACAAAACAGTTCTTCAGAAACTCAGAAAAGCACTTCAATATATTTTCAAATCTCAACTCAAACATTTTTATCAACACAACACATTTCTCAAGTCAAATCCACAGTGATTTTCAAAGACTAAGATACAAAGATATAACACAATTTTTACAAGCCAAATAACTCATAATTATTTTACAACTTTACTGTACAACTTAAATTTACAACTGCTCAAAACCAAGAACAAAATATACATACAGTGAATATACATTACAGTACAAAATGCCATATGTGGTATACTCACTATACCCAAAAATCTCTCGCTGGCGATACTAGCGACTAGCCTCACGCTCTGTCTGTCTCTCTACCTGCGACAGCAATAAAAAGCTATCGCTGAGACAATGTCTCAGTGGTGCACAACATTTACCAAATACAAATTTTAAATCACAATTCATAAATCATATCAATAGTGGATACTTAAAACCATAGTTAAATTCATGACAATAAATGTCAACAAGAATTTAAACTCCATTTGTTAATATCACAATAATTTTCAATAAGTCAGATCATGGTTGAATTCAATAGACAGTATATGTCAATAAGAGTTTAAATCAATTTCACAATCTCACAATACATAATAACACAATTCGATCAAATAACTGAAGAATACAGTGTTGCCAATCTATAACACAATTTAGGCCATGACACAATTTTTTCCATATATGCCGTGTTGTACACCACGACAAGACATGCTCACCCCAATAATCGAAATCAATGAGGAGGAAGCTAGCTATATAATGAGAACTCATCCATACTCACCTCGGGGAAGTCAAAGAGGGAGGAACATAATCATACTCACCCCAGACTAATAAGTCAAAGAGGGAGGAATAATCACACTCACCCCATTAATGGAGGAGGAACATATTATCAGTGTCATGCCAATTGTGAGTCAAAACAATTCCAAAGTTATAATTTTATTCACAAAATGGCAACACAATTCGTAATTCACTTCAATTTCCACAAAAACCATTTACAGTGCTTTTCAATCAATAAGTATCCATCAAATACCATTCAAACAATTTTTCACAGTTTCAAACCATTCACAATGTTTTTCAATCAATAAGTGTCCACCAAACACATTTCCACAATTTAAAACAATGATATGCAAATAGTCAATATTTATTTCCATTGAAAATAATTCAAAAGAAACAGTTGTTGTGCACAAACCTCGATGATCCCCTCTCGATCCGACTCAGTGTTTCCTTCCCTTTTCCCGAGTCTTTGGTAATCGAGAAACACAATTTGAAGTGTTTGATTAATTTAAACTGTCTCTATCGATGGTGTTTGGTAAATAATGCACTGGACTCAATTATTCACTTAATCACCTAATATACCGACCCTCGTTGCGTTTTAGGTAAATTAGGTTTTAGTGTCGTTAATATGTCACATTCGATAGGGTTTTAGGTTTGGTACGTTTTGCCAAACTCGTTTCCTTGTTTAGTGCATTTTAATGCAACTTGCTGGATTCCGGGATACTGGTTTGACCTAACCGGACGATCTAGTTCCCTCGGTTTTCGGGTCTCGGTCGAAACTACAAACTTGTAGATCTAGGTCTTATTGCACGCGGGGCAAAATTTCAGGTCAATCCGAGTTAAGTAGACCAAGTTATGGTCATTATACTATTGCTGGTCAAATGGCATCAATTAGGTCATTTTTTGGTCAATTTGGTCAACTTTGGTTCGGCCAGTTTTGGACCCGAACTTGTGCAAGCTTTTTGACTTGCTTCTGGTCATTTCTGGGCTTTGGTGTCTTCATAAGACTTGTAGGTATGGGTCTTAACTATTCATGGTTAAAATTTCAGGTCAATTGGACCTGTTTTGAGTGAGTTATGGCCTAAATACTCACTGCTGCCCAAATGGTCAGTTTTGAGGTCTCAAGTGTACCTAATCCGAATTGGTCATTTTTCACATCAACTTGCAAGCAGAATTTTGGTATGGTTTCTCAATGAAAGTTGGCACATTTTGTGCCTAGTTTCACCTCAAATTGGTCTCTTACCAATTGAGGTTACACATTTCAGGTTATGGGCTAAAATGTACACTGCCCTCAATATGCATTTCACACCCCACTTCAAACACACATATACCTTGCAATTTGGTTCACTTCCCTACCAATCTGTTTTGGTACATTAACCACAGTATAATCTACTTTACATTAACATTATTTTGGGCAGATTACCATTACCCTCAACACACCAAATATAATTCACATTTACAATATCTCAATACCATTACATACACACCTAAACACCACTAATTCTCACATACACTTTACACAATAATTTCATACACATATCCTTCATTCCTTAATGCCACAATTCTGCCAACACTCCCATGAATATACACATTTATTCAAGTGTCCCCAAGGCTGCCCAAATTTGTCCTTCAACATCAAAGTGCTGCCCAAGTTACCAATTCCCATCCAAGTGCATAAATCACCATATAAACATGAAATAATTCACTAGGTTATTAATTTACCATGATCAACATTATTTCTCATCAATTATATGCATAATAAATCATCAAATGTGTGACCCCATGGCTGTCCAAAAATGGCTATCTCAATAACTATTTAAACTTCAAAATTTCCTTCACAAAACCAACACCCATAACATGCACACAAAACTTAACAAAGCTATCTTCAAAATTATGAACTTACCTTATGCTTGGAGTTTGTTAAACCTTGCTTAAACTTCTCAAATTTAGTATCAAACTCTTCCTTGTGATGAGTAGACAAAGTTTCATGAAGGAACTTAAGAGGTTGGAGTTGAAAATGGAGAGTTAAGAGAGCTTGCATGAAAAATGGCCATGGTGGTTCCCATTTTCTTCATTCACGGCAATGTTGATGAAATGAGGAAGATGAAATTTTCTGCCTTGGATAATGGATGTACACCTGCCCCATAATGTGTTTATTTTATTCCCTTAGTGGTCCACTTACTCTAATTAATTCATATTATAAGTTACTTTCACTTAATCCCACATTAAACCCTTAATTCTCACTATTTACTTTAGGTACCACTAAATTAATTTTTCATTTTATTTTCTAAGTGTAATATTATTTATTTTTAATGGATATTTAAGTCAAAAGACACTTCGGGATGTCAAATGACCATAATGCCTGCTCGGGTTGCATTCCGATTTTTCGGTAACACCGGGTTTTGTCCGTTTTTCGATTTCTCACTTTTCTTTGTACTAATTATTTAATTTTTCTTTGATCTTTCTAATGATATTTATTCTTCAATAAGGGTCTATTTAAGTCCCAAAAATGTTTTCCAGGGTTCCCCGCAGTCCAGGGCTAGTCAACGGTCCACGCCGTGGCTTCCTGCATGTCACCCATCGCTAGGTTTCCCGGCTCACTTAACTTGGTTACATTTCTTTGCTATTATTTTTCCTTTATTTTTCTTGTATTTCCTTTTCTTGTATTTCATTATTTTATGTCTCCTCACTCATATTGAAGTGTGGTTCTAGGCATCCTAGCTGTCCGGACAGCACTGGTCACCGGAACAGCAGAACGCACTACCGAACTTAGGGGTGTTACAATTCTCCCCCCCTTAAATAAATTTCGTCCACGAAATTTTACCCAATAGCTATCTTACAATAGTCATACGTTTATTTTCTCCTTTCTATATGATCGTATAATCTTCTTTTCCTCAAATTTGTATAAGACTTTTAACAATCTAATACAACGTTTAATTTGTTTGTATAATACTAATCTCCTCTTACTATTGTGTTGTCTAATATTTCGGTTCACGTTCCTTCTTGAATGACCCTTGAGGTCATGTTAGAATCATTCATCTAGTCATTGGTCCTCTGACCATTCTAGTCCATAGTCTTCCTCACATTCGTAATATTTCTTTGTTATATATGAATCAACTGTTCAAATTTCTACTTTCATAACTCTTTTTATCTGTCAATATTCTATAACTTACTTCCTTTGGTACTGAACTATAACCTTTCGATATTCTAACTTTTGAGTTTTAGATCCCTAAGTAGGATTTTCAAACTTATTCCTAACAATTAAATTCTGTCCTGGCATAACTATACCAAAACAGATGCCGTTGGCAACTATTCTTATCTAGGTATACTATCGGGTAGTACGTAGCTCTATACAATAATCTCAAGTCAGTACTGTAATCTGCAGCTTACAGTATAAACATAAAGAATATTGCATAGTTACTACGATACATTCCAATAGATCAGACTTTCCTATCTTTTATCCTTTTTGAATTCATTGATATTCGAATCTTATTCTGATTACAATATCCATTAGCAATTTCTAACAAGAACCTCGATGCCCTTATCAAGAGTAATTCCATTACTGCATCTTACTTTTACGTCCTCTTGCCTTACATTAAGTAGGCTCACTAATTAGCTTTATAATTTATGGTGTGTTAGAAAATACTTTTCGCCAATAAACTCTTTCAAAACTAATTTCACTTATTATCACAATCCTTATCTTAAGGACTAATCACTAATGCATCAAAATTTATTCCTCAGAAGGAATAACAACAGAACATGTAGTTCTAACACTAATATAAAAGTATGCAAACTGTGTCAAACAATACATATATATATCTTAGTTGCTAATTGAGAAGGTACCAGAATAATGTCAAAAGTCTAAGTCTCTTTTACGTCGTATAGCGTATACTCTAGTTGAAGCATCACCTGCTTTGGGTGATTCACGAGTCGACTTCTAGGTGTACTACCCTACCTCTACCTTTGCCTCTACTAGCGATGGTGAACTATTTGGGGTAGAAACTTGGGTTGATCCCTTTGGTGTAGTAAATGATCGAACGACCTGGATTTACACAATCCCTAGCAAAATGACCAGTCTCCACAGCTTAAAACATGCTCCTACGGCTCTATAACATACCCCACTATGTGGTTTACCACAAGTTTTACAAAGTCGATCCGACGCATTTACGGGTTTCTGTTGAGTTTGCTGATCGGATCGAGGTGGTTTCTGTCCAAAAGATCTATCTCTACCGGACTTCTTACTATCTCTGTTGTATCCCCCAAAGTTTTTCCTCTTTCAAGTAAAACCACTAGAACTCGTTTCACGACTTTCCTCTTTTTGTCTTCTCGATTTCTTTTTCAGAGCCACTTGATTCAATTCTTTCTAATTCTAGTGCTTGAGAAATAAGTTCGGAGAAGTTATTATGTTTGAATCCAACCACTTGTAACTGATACTAGGCTTCAAGTGGTTTCAAACCTCTTACATCTCTCCCCTTTGGTAGAAAGTAGACTTCATTGCATAATGGCTTAGGCGGAGAATTCCCTTTCATACTCACCACCGACCGCCCCTGTTTGGACTTAGGAATTCTTGCACTTCCGGTCTACATAAGCATCGGGGACATATTTTTGCCCGAATTCCCGAGGAAGTCATTCCATGTTAGCACCGCAGTTCTACTGCATGTGGGAATGGTTTTCCACGATCATAAGCATCCCCCTGTAGCAAAGATACTGAGTATTCAAATCTAAGCTCCTCTGTGCAGTGCAGTTTCTTGAATACCCTATCCATCCTTTCTAACCACTGTTCAGCTTCTAGAGGATCTATTGTGCCGTTAAACTCTGTAGCCCCATACTTCATCAATTTGTCATATTGTCTAGCGTAAGGCGTGGTTGTACCACGAGTCTGTATTGGGGCTTGAGTAGGCACATTACCATCCATTTGTTGGAACATTGCACCGTCTGGCCGAGCGAATCGAGCAGATGCTGCGGTGCTCTTGAACCATCGACATTATGTAGGCATGGGGCATCCTTGCACCTCGGCCTCTATCGATTGATCATTGAGCGATCACCCTCTTCCATAATCAATTCGAGGATTTTAGACCTCTGTACAATGATACAAGGAGATTTCCTCCGTTAGTGTATTTTTATAATGTAATGTCTTGTATGTATCAAACAATGATATTGAGCGGTTATCTTTGTGAAGAAAGAATATTCAAGTAACAAGTGAAAACAGAATTTAAAAACTTTGCTCTGATACCACTAAAACATGTCACACCCTACCCCTCTATAAGCATAACATGATCCCGTAGTATACCTAATGAATTACCAACTCCGTCATCGATAACCCATTAAATATACTACAAGGGATTTTAAAAACTTTTCTTACTTCTTTTACAGTGGTGAGTACTATTTACAGGTGTTAAAAACCTTTTTGATCTGAAGTGATAGAACTAACACATTTGAATTATTTGGAGTATCTGTAAAATTTTGGCAAGGTGCGATTTGTATTTTGGACAAAACAGTTCTTCAGAAAACCTGTAAAAAGCACTTCAATATATTTTCAAATCTCAACTCCAACATTTTTATCAACACAACACATTTCTCAAGTCAAATCCACAGTGATTTTCAAAGACTAAGATACAAAGATATAACACAATTTTTACAAGCCAAATAACTCATAATTATTTTACAACTTTCTTACAACTTAAATTTACAATGCTCAAAACCAAGAACAAAATATACATACAGTGAATATACATTCTGATTACAAAATGCCACATGTGGTATACTCACTATACCCAAAAATCTCTCATTGGCGATACTAGCGACCTAGCTTTCTTGCCTCTGTCTCTCTACTGCGGCGGCAATAAAAGCTATCATTTGAGACAATGTCTCGATGGTGCACAACATTTACCAAATACAAATTTTAAATCACAATTCATAAATCATATCAATAGTGGATACTTAAAACCATAGTTAAATTCGGGACAATAAATGTCAACAAGAATTTAAACTCCATTTGTTAATATCACAATAATTTTCAATAAGTCGGATCATGGTTGAATTCAATAGATGATATGTCAATAAGAGTTTAAATCAATTTCACAATCTCACAATACTTAATAACAGAATTCGATCAAATAAATGAAGAATACAGTGTTGCCAATCGATAACAAACTTTAGGCAGAGAAACAATTTTGACATCTATGCCGTGTTGTACAGCACGACAAGACATGCTCACCCCAATAATCGAAATCAATGAGGAGGAAGCTAGCTATATAATGAGAACTCATCCATACTCACCTCGGTGGGAAGTCAAAGAGGGAGGAACATAATCATACTCACCCTGGACTAATAAGTCAAAGAGGGAGGAATAATCACACTAACCCCATTAATGGAGTATGAACATATTATCAGTTTCATGACAATTTTGAGTCAAAACAATTCCAAAGTTATAATTTTATTCACAAAATGGCAACACAATTCGTAATTCACTTCAATTTCCACAAAACCATTTACTGTTGCTTTTCAATCAATAAGTATCCATCAAATACCATTCAAACAATTTTTCTGATTTCAAACCATTCACAATGTTTTTCAATCAATAAGTGTCCACCAAACACATTTCCACAATTTAAAACAATGATATGCAAATAGTCAATATTTATTTCCATTGAAAATAATTCAAAAGAAAGCGATTGTTGTGCACAAACCTCCGATGGTATCCCCACGATCCGGACTCAGTGTTTCCTTCCCTTTTCTGAGTCTTTGGTAGCGAAACACAATTTGAAGTGTTTCAGTACTAATTTAAACTGTCTCTATCGATGGTGTTTGGTAAATAATGCACTGGACTCAATTATTCACTTAATCACCTAATATACCGACCCTCGTTGCGTTTTAGGTAAATTAGGTTTTAGTGTCGTTAATATGTCACATTCGATAGGGTTTTAGGTTTGGTACGTTTTGCCAAACTCGTTTCCTTGTTTAGTGCATTTTAATGCAACTTCTTGGTCCGGATACTGGTTTGACCTAACCGGACGATCTAGTTCCTCGGTTTTGGGTCTCGGTCGAAACTACAAACTTGTAGATCTAGGTCTTATTGCACGCGGGCAAAATTTCAGGTCAATCCGAGTTAAGTAGACCAAGTTATGGTCATTATACTATTGCTGGTCAAATGGCATCAATTAGGTCATTTTTGGTCAATTTGGTCAACTTTGGTTCGGCCAGTTTTGGACCCGAACTTGTGCAAGCTTTTTGACTTGCTTCTGGTCATTTCTGGGCTTTGGTGTCTTCATAAGAC
Source organism: Hevea brasiliensis (assembly GCF_030052815.1). Lineage (NCBI taxonomy): Eukaryota > Viridiplantae > Streptophyta > Magnoliopsida > Malpighiales > Euphorbiaceae > Hevea > Hevea brasiliensis. The sequence continues at coordinate 45,406,888 of NC_079501.1, forward strand.
TTGTAGGTATGGGTCTTAACTATTCATGGTTAAAATTTCAGGTCAATTGGACCTGTTTTGAGTGAGTTATGGCCTAAATACTCACTGCTGCCCAAATGGTCAGTTTTTAGGTCTCAAGTGTACCTAATCCGAATTGGTCATTTTCACATCAACTTGCAAGCAGAATTTTGGTATGGTTTCTCAATGAAAGTTGGCACATTTTGTGCCTAGTTTCACCTCAAATTGGTCTCTTACCAATTGAGGTTACACATTTCAGGTTATGGGCTAAAATGTACACTGCCCTCAATATGCATTTCACACCCCACTTCAAACACACATATACCTTGCAATTTGGTTCACTTCCCTACCAATCTGTTTTGGTACATTAACCACAGTATAATCTACTTTACATTAACATTATTTTGGGCAGATTACCATTACCCTCAACACACCAAATATAATTCACATTTACAATATCTCAATACCATTACATACACACCTAAACACCACTAATTCTCACATACACTTTACACAATAATTTCATACACATATCCTTCATTCCTTAATGCCACAATTCTGCCAACACTCCCATGAATATACACATTTATTCAAGTGTCCCCAAGGCTGCCCAAATTTGTCCTTCAACATCAAAGTGCTGCCCAAGTTACCAATTCCCATCCAAGTGCATAAATCACCATATAAACATGAAATAATTCACTAGGTTATTAATTTACCATGATCAACATTATTTCTCATCAATTATATGCATAATAAATCATCAAATGTGTGACCCCATGGCTGTCCAAAAATGGCTATCTCAATAACTATTTAAACTTCAAAATTTCCTTCACAAAACCAACACCCATAACATGCACACAAAACTTAACAAAGCTATCTTCAAAATTATGAACTTACCTTATGCTTGGAGTTTGTTAAACCTTGCTTAAACTTCTCAAATTTAGTATCAAACTCTTCCTTGTGATGAGTAGACAAAGTTTCATGAAGGAACTTAAGAGGTTGGAGTTGAAAATGGAGAGTTAAGAGAGCTTGCATGAAAAATGGCCATGGTGGTTCCCATTTTCTTCATTCACGGCAATGTTGATGAAATGAGGAAGATGAAATTTTCTGCCTTGGATAATGGATGTACACCTGCCCCATAATGTGTTTATTTTATTCCCTTAGTGGTCCACTTACTCTAATTAATTCATATTATAAGTTACTTTCACTTAATCCCACATTAAACCCTTAATTCTCACTATTTACTTTAGGTACCACTAAATTAATTTTTCATTTTATTTTCTAAGTGTAATATTATTTATTTTTAATGGATATTTAAGTCAAAAGACACTTCGGGATGTCAAATGACCATAATGCCCCTGTTCGGGTTGCATTCCCGATTTTTCGGTAACACCGGGTTTTGTCCGTTTTTCGATTTCTCACTTTTCTTTGTACTAATTATTTAATTTTTCTTTGATCTTTCTAATGATATTTATTCTTCAATAAGGGTCTATTTAAGTCCCAAAAATGTTTTCCAGGGTTCCCCGCAGTCCAGGGCTAGTCAACGGTCCACGCCGTGGCTTCCCGGTGCGGTCACCCATCGCTAGGTTTCCCGGCTCACTTAACTTGGTTACATTTCTTTGCTATTATTTTTCCTTTATTTTTCTTGTATTTCCTTTTCTTGTATTTCATTATTTTATGTCTCCTCACTCATATTGAAGTGTGGTTCTAGGCATCCTAGCTGTCCGGACAGCGCTGGTCACCGGAACAGCAGAACGCACTACCGAACTTAGGGGTGTTACACCTTTTTTATTACACATAAATATATTATGTAAACGGAAAAGTGGAAATGCCTTTTATTAATAAAATTATGTACAAGATACATACTAAATGATATGCTCTAGGGCATACTACTAATAACTTGGGCAATCGAAATAAATCTTACTAAATTTTAATGAAATGATTAACATAAAAAGTATCAAATTACTGCAAATAATTGCTAAAAACTCAGTTTGCATAAAATGTCAGCATACACTTTGCATGTTTATTTCATTTTAGTTATTTTTATTTTATTATTGGCACCACTAAGCAGTATTGCTTAGTGCGTTGCTTTTGCCATGCGTAGGTATAGGAGATACAGAGCGTGAGCCCAGTAGACCCCAGACTGGTTGAGAGTCAGATCTGCCAGTGTTCTGTGTCACCTCTTATCTGCAGTGTATTTTGGTAGGGCACTAGGATTCTCTTTTGTATTTTTGTAAATTGTATTTTGTATTTAGGTCTTTATGTTATCATGTAAATTATAATCACTTGTATCATTTTATATTGTAAATTAATGAAATTAAGTGTTGCCTTCATAAACTTGAGTTAAAATTGAATTATATATGATACGGATTGAATGAATGAAAATTGTTGAGATGATAGTAATTATTTGGAGTTGAGTATGATTGGAAAAATATTTGGAAGTGTTTTCCACAGGTTTCGAAGAACTTTTTTCTCCATTTTTAACTAGCACTCTGCCGGATTTTTCTGAAAAATATTCAGAACCTCAAATAAATTTAAAATTTCAATAAATGATGTAAATGATATCAATTTTATAAGTTTCACTTAGTGATCCATAAATAAATGAGCCACCAAGAATTGAATCAGGGCATTCCTAGGTGTATTTCATTCATTTATTTTACAAGAGTTGCTAAAGGAGTACATAATCAACCCTTGATCTTGATTTCCTTCCACTAGTCTCACCAATGCTCTTGACCTCCTTGCTCTTCTTGCAATCCAATTACATTGTAACCCTTGGCATACCAAGGTGAATTTACAAGAATATGGACTTAAAGTCCTTAAATAAATGAAATTACATCCGAAGTTATCATAACATTTATGATACAAGCCACTAAAATAAATTAATTATTTTATATCCCAAAGAAAAATTAAAATAAATAAATAAATCCAATCACAATGGTCTTTTATTGTCCATGATCATACATCATGCATATTTAAAATTTAACAATTAAATAAAAATATACATGCTTAAAAATTAAATTGAATATCACATATCCAACTAAAATTCAAATTTGAATCTTATAAAATAAATTTAAATTTAGAAACCCTTTTTCAAATTTAATTCTATGAAAACAATTTTCATAAATTAATTGTATGATTAAAATTCTTAATTAAACAATTTAATTAGGTATGGGCTTAATTTTAGGCTTTAAAATACACAACAATTGCATAATGGGCCCAAAACCAAGCCCAACACACCCAACTTAGTCCAACACGGCCCAACTCGGTCCAACACGGCCCGTGTAACATTTACACTATAACGCCCTCACCATAGGTAGTCCGTACATTCTACTGTTCCTATGACTAATGTCTGTTTGGACAGCCAGAATGTTTGGAACTACACTTAAACTATAGTGAGGAGACATAAATTGATGGAATAAATGCTAAGAAAATATAGGAAAAATTTAGAGAAAATAAAATAAAATTTAAGAGAATTTATTAATTGGTACAAAAATATAATAATAACCCGATGAGCACCATGGAGGGCATTTTAGTCATTTCACCCCCAGAGATGAATTTTGACCTAAGTGTTAAATTAAAAATTTAGAGAACAAAATAATTAACATAAATCAAAACTTTATGAATTGAATTAGGAAAATGAGAAGAGAAATAAGAAGAAAAGAAAAGAAAAGAAAAAGGCTTATGACATAAAATAAAGATTTAAGTACAATATATATATATATAGGCATAAGAGACAAAAGCCACCAACCAAGTCTTCTTCTTCCTCTTCTCTCTCCATGGCCGAACTCCAAGCTCCCTCTCTCCCTGATGGGTGTCGAATCCACCAGAAATTAAATTAACTGAAATCACCAAGTATAAAATATTTTCTGCAGTAAGTGGTGAATCCAGGTTGAACCCTAGAGACTGAATTATTAAATTTTGTGCGCTTGTTTAAAGGAAAAGAAACAAAGGTTGGGGAGGGGAGGGGGGTTTTGTAACACAAAATCAGAAGAAATCAAAAATTCAAGAACTAAATATGAAAATCTCAATTTAAACAAACTTCAGTCCAAGGTAATTCTCATTCCAATGCATTGATTTGATCATAGACAAAATAAATACAATTATCTCTTATTGAATACTTAACGTAGATTTACCAAACAGCGAGGTAAACTCCTGACTTCCCTATACCCATCAATTCGAGCCTGGCACTCTTATTGACTCTAATTATTAACTGAGTTGGTATTAAGCAATCTTCCTCAAATTAATAACTACTTTAAGAAAGTGAAGTAGTTAAGCTGAACAACAATTTATGAAGCATAGATCATTTAATCCACCCTATTGTTTCCTTAGGTTATTAACGAAAATTGGGATCATAATCAATAAAACCTAATTGGTACTTATGTTCAATCTTACACAATAATTACGGACTATGAAGATGAATTAGCAATTGATCTCATCAAACAATTAACTAATAGGCCTTTTTAGCAAATCATTCAATAGATAAAAAATAATTAAATCAGAAAACAATAGATATTCAAAAAGACATAAATTAATTTAAGAACCTGGCCTCACAAATCAAGCAAAAGAACCTGAATCCCTTAAACTGAATAAAAAACTTAGCCATTCATGTTCATGGCTTATAGAAAAATAAAGAAAAGAAATCTAAAGCGTGAATGGAAAGGCTGCTAAAAGATTTTTGGAGGCGTCTGAATCTCCTGAGTCGGCTGTTATCTCTTCTATTTATAATAAATGGTCTAGGGTGAAGGAACGGAAGCGTGAAAAACACAAAATTATACCATTGAATTCAAAAATTTTCACCTAGGGTCATATGCACCATACAAGATTTATTTTTATCTATTTGATTTCAATGATAAACAACATATTAAAACTCTTTTAATATGTTTTTGGATCTGTATTTGCCATTTAATATTTTAAAATTAATCAGATTAATTTTAGAACCCTAGATTAAATCAAGAACGATTACACTAACCTCTTGATGTACTGCGTGTGTCTGCGCCTTTGAGATTCGTCTTCAGGATACCAGATGTTGTCCCTCTAGCTTGTCCACACCAAGAACACCTATGGCAGCCCTTGAACAGCTTCTAAAGCCTTTTCTATTAATTAGAAATTCAAGTTCTGCCTTTTAAGAGATTAGAGATGCAAACAGGACACTAGAAACAATTTCTAGTGTTCTTAATTCAAGAGATTGATGGCTAATCTCTTTGAATTGATGAGAGATGAAGAGAAATAGCTGGAGAGGCTCAAAGTGGCGTGACATATGAGAGGAGAGGCTGCTGGTTATGTTTTCTTTTCATAACCCCACTTAAATAGCTAGGTTAACACATTAAACCCTAGCCACATGTCACCTTTTGATTAGCTCTAGGTTTAAGTGACCCAATCACATTGTGCCAAGTGTCAAACCTATATTTAATCTTGATTTTAATCATCTTACATGATTAAAAATATTTTTATAGCTTATGTGTTATGCCATGTGTCACCATCTCATGGTGCCATGTGTCACACTGCAAAATGACCAAAATGCCCCTGTGTCTTAATTTTGAGTTCTTAATCCAAAATAATTATTTTCTTCTTCTAATTAATTTATATCAAATATAAATTAATTAATTAATCTCTATTAATTAATTTCTCATCAATTAAATTCATATTTAAACAATTTAAATATAAATTTAATTTATACTACAAATCCAATAATCTAGATTTGGTTTCAAGTCATGCTAGGGACTTTGCAATTTTATTGCAAACCAAATCTATTTAATTAATCAATTAAACTCTTTAATTAATTAATTAAATCATATTTAAATAGGTGATAACTTGTGTATGTGTGTGACTTACTAGGCTCATCACTAATTGGCAATGAGACATGATATCAACTCTTAATATTATCAGAACTCTTTCTTACCATAAATGATTTCTCTAAATCATTTTATGAACCTCATAGACCATGGTTAACACCTAGCATAGCATGCCATGGCCACCCAATTAGTAATAAGATTTACCTTAAATGAACCTATAATCATATGTTACCATGCACTAGAATCTCTCTGTTACAAAATCCCAACTCAAGCTTGAGTCATGGTTTATGTCAAACTCCATTTGCTATGAATATTATGTTCTCTTTTAATTCCAGTTCTTGATTAAAATGATTTTTCTCATCGAAACTCTTTTACGAATAAATCTATCTGTCTGCCAGAACTTGAAACATCAAGAACAATTAAATAAACATAGGATTTTATCTCTATTTACTTAGAGGAACAGATTCCATCTTGATCAACACCTACCTCCATATATAACTAGTAGGAGCCAACACATGCCCATATACCCATACATAGTACAAGTATGAAAGCAGTATCAAACTCAAACTACCTATATACAAGATAACTGTGCTATCTCAGGTCTAAAGATTATATGCACTGATATGATTTATGACAAAACATTGACAAGAGTAAACTCCATGTGCTTGTCATAAGTGTCACTGGTTCGGCCTACTTATCATTTATAAGTGCCTATTATATTTGTTATATGGCATGAGACTCACCATTCCATCTTATTTATATCTCATATAAATAACTTGGGAACAAACATGAATACAATCTTTCTGGATAAGTCATGTCCTTATTATGAAGTATCCTCGATTGTGAACCTATTTATGATACTTTGTGCTAGAAATATTGTCACTCATATTCTTAACAACTTAAGAATAATATTTCTAACAAAATATCAATGGACCTTTTCTATTACACATAAATATATTATGTAAACGGAAAAGTGGAAATGCCTTTTATTAATAAAAATATGTACAAGATACATACTAAATGATATGCTCTAGGGCATACTACTAACAATCTCCCACTAGCACTAGAGCCATTCATTACAATACCTTAGACCCATCTTCTCAAGATGCCGGTCTAACTGAACTTGTGACAAAAGCTTAGTGAATGGATCAGCTGATTTATATAGCGGATGTTATTTTTCTGAATTTCTATATCGCATTGCCCAACTTTATCTCTGTTATTGTGGTAGTGCATTTATATTTGTTTGTATTTTGGGTGAGACCTTTGTTCATTAGCTCAGTATGATCGCTCCATTATTGTCGAGTGTAGTGGAACCGCTGACTCAATGGAAGGAACTACTGTAAGTTCTCACACGAACTTCTTCATCCAAACTTCTTTTGCAAAGATTCGATGCAAAGAATATACTCAGCCTCTGTAGTGGAATCTGCAATGTGCTCGTTTGGAACTCTTCCAACCGATCGCACCTCCATTACAAATGAACACATATCCAGAGGTAGACTTTCTATCATCGATATCCGATTGGAAATCGAATCGGTATAACCATCCAATTGCAAGTCTCCACCTTCCATAAATCAAGAATAAATCCTTAGTTCTTCTCAAGTACTTAAGGATATTCTTGACGACTATCGATGTTCCAAACTGGATTGGATTGATACCGCTAGTCAAACTAACAAAGATATGCGATATCCGCCTAGTACACAACATTGCATACATTAAACTTCCAATAGCCAAGCATATGGAATCCTGGCCATCTTATCTCTTTCTTCAGGTGTCTTTGGAGACATCTCTTTAGAAAGGTGGATACCATGTCTCACTGGTAACAATCCTCTCTTAGAATCAAGCATGTTAAACCTCTTTAACACCTTTTCCAAGTATAGACTTTGGGATAAACCAATTATTCTTTTCGCTCTATCTCTATAGATGCGAATCCCAAGAATATAGGTTGCCTCCCCTAAGTCTTTCATGGAGAATGTATTTGACAACCATACCTTTATAGTCGTCAACATACCTGTATCATTACCCATCAACAGTATGTCATCCACATATAAGACAAGGAAAGTGATAGCACTGTCACTAACCTTCTTATACACACATGGCTCATCCTCATTTTTGATAAAACCAAAAGATTTAATGGCTTCATCAAAACAGATGTTCCAACTCCTCGAAGCTTGTTTCAACCCATAAATGGATCGCTTTAGCTTGCATACCTTGGAACCATCTTGGGATTCAAATCCCTTAGGTTGTTCCATGAAAATGTTTTCTTCAATGTATCCATTGAGAAAAGCTGTTTGACATCCATCCGCCAAATCTCATAATCATGGTATGCACTATTGCTAATAAAATCCTAATTGATTTAAGCATGGCAACAAAGTAGAAAGTCTCCTCATAGTCTATTCCTTGCCTTTGGCGAAACCCTTTCGCTACTAGCCTTGCCTTATAGGTCTCTACCTTTCCATCAGAACCAATTTTCTTCTTGAAAACCCATTTGTTCCCTATAGGTACAATACCTTTAGGTGGGTCAACAAGATCCCAAACTTGATTCTTATACATGGAATCAATCTCGGATTTCATAGCATCAATCCATTTTGAAGAGTCTATATCTGATATAGCTTCTTCATAGGTAAGTGGATCATCTCCATGATCTACTTCTTCATGAGTAGACAACTCTTGTTCTTCTTCATGAAGAAAACCATATCTCACCGTGGGTGAGATACCACAGTTGTTCTACGAGGAACAGCTGTAGATGTTTCATCAATGGGTATAGGTTGACTAGATGGATCTATATCCATCTGATCTGTTGGTTGGTCAGAATTCTCCAATTCTAACTCTATTTGCCTTCCTTTGCCTCCTTCTTGAACAAATTGTTGTTCAAGAAATGTGGCATCTCTACTTATCACAACCTTTTGTGAAGTAGGCAAATAAAAATAATATCTAAAACTATCTTTTGGATATCCAACAAATCGACCTTTTTCTGAACTGGTCTCCAATTTATCAGTGTTCAGCTCTTTGATATAAGCTGGACAACCCCAAATCTTAACATGCTTAAGACTTGGTTTTCTTCCATGCCAAATCTCATAAGGTGTGGAAGAAACTGATTTTGATGGAATCCTATTCAGAATATACAAAGCTGATTCTAATGCAAATCCCCAAAAGAAGATTGGCATATCAGTATAGCTCATCATACTACGTACCATATCCAATAGGGTACGATTTCTCCTTTCAAATACACCATTCAGCTGTGGCGTTCCTGGAGGAGTCAGCTGAGAAACAATGCCATGCTCTCTCAAGTATTCATCAAATTCAGTACTCAAATATTCACCTCCACGATCTGATCGAAGAGCTTTAATACTCTTTCCTGTTTGATTTTCTACTTCAGATTTAAATTCTTTGAACTTTTCAAAAGATTCATGTTTGTATTTCATCAAATACAAATACCCAAATCTTGATTTATCATCAGTAAAGGTAATAAAATAATGAAAGCCCCTTCTAGCCATTTCTTTAAATGGACCACATACATCACTATGTATTAGCTCCAAAATATTTTCAGCTCTTAGCCCTTGTCCAACAAAGGGTGATCTAGTCATTTTGCCCTGAAGGCAAGATTCACAAGTTGGAGTAGGCTCAGAGCCCAATAAGGATAGAATCCCCATTTTCTCCAGTTTTGCAATCCTATCTTCTGCAACATGAAATAACCTTAAGTGCCAAATATATTTTGAACTTGAGTTGGTTTTCACCATGGCATTGCATTCATTTAGATTGCTATACTCTGGGCAGTGGAAACACTTTCCTGCTGGCAATGGAAACACTTTCCTTTTGGTAATGGAAACACTTTCCTGTTGGCAGTGGAAACACTTTCCTTTGCCATTGTCAGCTTTGGTCTTCCTTTTCTGTTTAGCTATTTTCTTAGAAGGACCAGGAATCTGAGGTTTCTTTTTCTTATTGCCCTTCTTCTTGTTGGACTTTCCAGCAGAAGAAGATGCAACCAAAGCTACCTCTTTTCCTTTATTGCCTGGCATATTGTTTTGGGCAATAACCAGCATGTTGAGTAAACCAGCTAAGGTGCATTCCTGTTTAGTCATATGGAAATTTGTCACAAAATTTCCCAAAAGACCCAGGAAGGGACTGAAGGATCAAATCCGTCTGTAGTTGGAAATCCATCTTGAAGTCAAGATGTTCCAACTGCTCAATCAGCCGAATCATCTTGTGGACATGATCCCCAACATTCTGTCCCTCAGACATCCTCATGCGGAACAGCTGCCTAGATATCTCATACCTAGCATTCCTGCTGTGCTCACCACACAACTCTTGTAGGTGAAGGAGGATCTCACTCGCACTCTGCATGTTCTCATGTTGCTTCTGTAACTCATTACTCATGGAAGCAAGCATGTAACACTTAGCTCTCATATCATGCTCCTTCCACTTGTCCAAAGTTTCATGTTCCTCTTGTGTGGCCTCTGGAGGTAAGGGACTAGGAACATTCGAATCTAGAACATATCCTATATGTTCAAGGTTCAGGACAAGTTTCAAATTTCTTAGCCAATCGCATGATTAGGTCCTCAACCTATTGTGATCAAGTATGCTTGCAACGATATTGGATGGTGGTGGTTGTTTTGTGCTCATTTTTATCGTAAAATTAATCGCAGAAAATAACCAGATTAATTAGTAAATGTATCATGTAATTAACCAAAATGATTATGGTCTTTTAATCAAATTGGTCCTCCCACTAACTTAGCGAATCCTACACTTCCAAAGTAGAAAACGGAAATCCTAGTTGGATGGATTTCTAGTGGGTAATTGAATTCTTATAATTCTATTGATCATCCTCAGGTACATCCATTATTGGAATTACAAAAATCTATAAGTGAGCAACTCTTTGCCCATCACATCTCATGTGAGGTTCAATCCTTTACCTAGCCCCTAATGCTCAAAATCTCAGGTACATCCATTATTGACTTATCTTGCATTAGTTAAGTTGATCCCATTGAGCGATAATTATGCAAATAATTTTAATGTCCTCAGGTACATCCAATATTGGCCACTAAACCATTTACATATTTACAACATCTCATGCTTAACAATTATTCTTAAGAAAATCTCTTAAATAAATTGCATCTTATGCAACTATTTAAAATTTCTTAAAATAATTGCCCCAATGGAGGGCCTATGTTATAATTACTTTAATTATAGCATTTCCAACTTAATCATTTGTTTGGAAGATTTTATGGTCATTCTATTTACTATTAAGGTCTCACTTTGCACATTATCCATTTAGCATGCATATATCATATAATTGCATACATTCCCATACATCTCATGCATTCATGGATAAACAGAAATATGGTATGATCATGGACTTTCTAAGGATTCAATTGAGCCACCAAGAATTGAATCTGGGAATTCCTAGGTGCATTTCATTCATTCATTTTACAAGAGTTGCTGAAGGAGTACATAATCAACACTTGATATTGAATTCCTCCCACTGGTCCCACCAATGCTCTTGACCTCCTTGAACTTCTTGCAATCCAATATTACATAGTAATCCTTGGCATACCAAGGCGAATTTACAAGAACTTAAATAAATGAAATTACAACCCAAAAATTATTACAAACTTAATAATACATGCCCAAAATAAATTAAAATAAATTAATTAATTTACATTCCCAAAGAAACATAAAAGAAATAAATCCAATCACATTGGTCTTTTATAGTCCATGATCATCCATCATGCATATCACTATTTAACAATTAAATAAAACATACATACTTAAATTAAATTGAATATCTCATATTCAACTTAAAAATCCATATTTGAATATGATTCAAATAAATTTAAAAATTCAGATTTGAATCTCATTCAAATAAATTTAAAAATTCAGATTTGAATCACATTCAAACAAGTTCAAAAATTCAGATTTGAATCTCATTCAAACATTTTTTAAAAAATCAAATTTGAATCACATTCAAATATTTTTTAAAAAATCAGATCTGAATTTTACTGAATCAATTTTAAAAAATCAGATTTAAATATGATTCAAACAACTTTAAAAATTCAGATTTGAATCACATTCAAACAACTTCAAAAATTCAGATTTGAATCACATTCAAACAATTTTTAAAATTCTGATTTGAATCATAATTTAATTGTGTGATAAAAATTCTAATTAAACAATTTAATTAGACATAAAATGGATCTTAAATCATACAACAATTGCACATTCACCATCCATTTACCTTTGCACACCATTGTGATGCATCAACCATGCGCACCATGGTGTTCATCATTTGTGCCGCCACTTTGACTTTGCAACCAGCAATAAACTCTTGATCTCATGATCAAACACACAATTAAATAATATAAACATCAATCTAAATGGCAAATATAGTGGCTCTGATACCAATTGAAGGAACGGAAGCGTGAAAAACACAAAATTATACCATTGAATTCAAAAATTTTCACCTAGGGTCATATGCACCATGCAAGATTTATTTTTATCTATTTGATTTCAATGATAAACAACATATTAAAACTCTTTTAATATGTTTTTGGATCTGTATTTGCCATTTAAGATTTTAAAATTAATCAGATTAATTTTAGAACCCTAGATTAAATCAAGAACGATTACACTAACCTCTTGATGTGCTGCAGCGTGTCTGCGCCTTTGAGATTCGTCTTCAGGACACCAGATGTTGTCCCTCTAGCTTGTCCACACCAAGAACACCTATGGCAGCCCTTGAACAGCTTCTAAAGCCTTTTCTATTAATTAGAAATTCAAGTTCTGCCTTTTAAGAGATTAGAGATACAAACAGGACACTAGAAACAATTTCTAGTGTTCTTAATTCAAGAGATTGATGGCTAATCTCTTTGAATTGATGAGAGATGAAGAGAAATAGCTGGAGAGGCTCAAAATGGCGTGACATATGAGAGGAGAGGCTGCTGGTTATGTTTTCTTTTCATAACCCCACTTAAATAGCTAGGTTAACACATTAAACCCTAGCCACATGTCACCTTTTGATTAGCTCTAGGTTTAAGTGACCCAATCACATTATGCCAAGTGTCAAACCTATATTTAATCTTGATTTTAATCATCTTACATGATTAAAAATATTTGGCAAGCTTATGTGTTATGCCATGTGTCACCATCTCATGGTGCCACGTGTCACACTGCAAAATGACCAAAATGCCCCTGTGTCTTAATTTTGAGTTCTTAATCCAAAATAATTATTTTCTTCTTCTAATTAATTTATATCAAATATAAATTAATTAATTAATCTCTATTAATTAATTTCTCGTCAATTAAATTCATATTTAAACACTTTAAATATAAATTTAATTTATACTACATCCAATACTCTAGATTTGGTTTCAAGTCATGCTAGGGACTTTGCAATTTTATTGCAAACCAAATCTATTTAATTAATCAATTAAACTCTTTAATTAATTAATTAAATCATATTTAAATAGGTGATAACTTGTGTATGTGTGTGACTTACTAGGCTCATCACTAATTGGCAATGAGACATGATATCAACTCTTAATATCATCAGAACTCTTTCTTACCATAAATGATTTCTCTAAATCATTTTATGAACCTCATAGACCATGGTTAACACCTAGCATAGCATGCCATGGCCACCCAATTAGTAATAAGATTTACCTTAAATGAACCTATAATCATATGTTACCATGCACTAGAATCTCTCTGTACAAAATCCCAACTCAAGCCGAGTCATGGTTTATGTCAAACTCCATTTGCTATGAATATTATGTTCTCTTTTAATTCCAGTTCTTGATTAAAAGATTTTTCTCATCAGAAACTCTTTTCTGAATAAATCTATCTGTCCTGGCCAGGAACTTGAAACATCAAGAACAATTAAATAAACATAGGATTTTATCTCTATTTACTTAGAGGAACAGATTCCATCTTGATCAACACCTACCTCCATATATAACTAGTAGGAGCCAACACATGCCCATATACCCATACATAGTACAAGTATGAAAGCAGTATCAAACTCAAACTACCTATATACAAGATAACTGTGCTATTTCAGGTCTAAAGATTATATGCACTGATATGATTTATGACAAAACATTGACAAGAGTAAACTCCATGTGCTTGTCATAAGTGTCACTGGTTCGGCCTACTTATCATTTATAAGTGCCTATTATATTTGTTATATGGCATGAGACTCACCATTCCATCTTATTTATATCTCATATAAATAACTTGGGAACAAACATGAATACAATCTTTCTGGATAAGTCATGTCCTTATTATGAAGTATCCTCGATTGTGAACCTATTTATGATACTTTGTGCTAGAAATATTGTCACTCATATTCTTAACAACTTAAGAATAATATTTCTAACAAAATATCAATGGACCTTTTCTATTACACATAAATATATTATGTAAACGGAAAAGTGGAAATGCCTTTTATTAATAAAAATATGTACAAGATACATACTAAATGATATGCTCTAGGGCATACTACTAACATAGGGTTAGGTTTTTTTAGAGTCTCTGTTAAAAACTACAACTATAGCAAAATTAGGAATCTGTCCGTCGATGGATACACGGCCCGTGTATCACTACATGGCCCAGGGCCATATAACTTACTGGCGCTGAATGGGCATGTTTCGCATGGGCACAGAAAGTTACACGGGTCTCCAAGATTTACACGAGTTAAGTTACGCGGCCCATGTACTTCGTCTCTTCCTCGGTTCTCTGGATTCCTTCTGGCAGAATGTTACATGGGTACTTTGTATCAACAATGCTTCTCAATCCTTCGACCTTTCCAAGCTTCCTTCCACACTATATTGCTCTGGAATTTCACCAAAACCCTAAAAAATATAACAAGAGTCAAATTTCTCCATTTAACACAACTATTTCAACAACTCTCTAAACATATGCCTAATAAATAACTATACTTTAATCAACTAAATTAGATATAAAGATACATTAAAAACACTAAATGTGATGGGAGTAAAATTAATAAATTATGCACTTATCACTCCCTCCATTTTTGCTTTCTTGAAGCTTGATTTCCCAAGCTTCCTCCCCACAAAACCCTTAGCCCTTTTCATTAAAAATTTAACCCACACCATAAGGAAGCTTTAGGTACCGATAAGAAGAAAGAAAGTTGAAGTTTTGGGACGTTTACAAGTTAGTTCACAAAAAGTTAGTGCTTTTCTTCCTTACATCTTCTTTTAACCTTAAAAAGTGACTTGAGATAAGTAGAAATTGTAAGAAATTAACAAAAAATTCATGAACCCATGATGTTACCATTTTCGGCAGCCAAAAAATGTGTTGGGCTTTTGATGTGTTCAAATGATGTAAATGAGTTTAAAGATGATGATTGGTATGAGTATATGTATGAGAAGTGAAAGGGATTGAATTAATTGAGTTTGAAATTTGAAATTAGGGTTTGTGTACATGAATTGAGGATTCTTATCTTTAATTGACATTGACCTAATTGAGATGAAATTGTTTCTTATAGAAGTGCAATGTATGCCAATTGAAATAAGGAAGTTGGAGGAGATTGAAAAATTTGGGAGTGCTTTTTCTACAGGTTTGGAACTCATTGAGTGCAACTTGGCCATAACTCCAACTATACTAGTCCAAATGACCTGAATTTGATACTATTAGAAAGCTTAGATATAGGGATACAATTTTCATGAAGACCACTGAACTTAGAAATGCCTAAAACCAAATCAAATTGCTGGCCCAATTAGGGTCACAAAACTGTCCAGAACTAGGTTGTCCAAAAACTGCTGGACATAAACTTACCTGATCAGTTTTGGAAAACTGGCCATAACATGGTCTACAAGAATCAAATGTAATGAAACTAGTGGTAAAATTTTCACAAGGCACAGATATACAAAATTATTATTTTGACTAAAACCCAAAAACCAAGAGAACTAGGTCAAAATGTTAGAACAATTCAATACATCAAAACCTAGAATCTGACCAAACTTCAGTTAACCCTAGAATAGTCTTTTAGTCATATCTCCCACTGTAAAAATCCAATTAGGAAGAGCCATACCTTTCCAGAAACCTAAGAAATAGGGCTCCAAATTTTTAGAAAACTTCCTTAAATTATGATTGTAGGGACCTCAAAAGTTAACCTGCAGTCACTAACCTGAACTAAAATCTTGTTAGCATAGGGTACATGAGTCTAGGTCAATTAATTGGCCATAAATAATTCCACCAAACTTGAAAATAGTGATACAAATTTCTCAATTATCATAAGACATAGGACAACAATTTTATAAAGATCACCTTGCCTTAAAGTGATTGCAACATGTTCCATTAATTAGATAAAATTTAAGTCCAAAAGCTGCCTAATTAAAGAACCTGAATTTGGAAATTAATCAGTTATGGTTATCTGACCATAACTTGAGTTCTAAAATTTAAATTGACGTGATTCAAAAGAGAAAATAAATAAAAGACATAGAGGAACAACTTCCATGAAGGAAGTGTGGCCAAACAGTGGCTACAAATTAATCAAATGGATAGGTAAAAGTAAGACACAAAAACTGAACCTAAAGAAAGGTCCATGAAATAAATTATCATATGGTAGGAATTTAACCCTAACAAGCCATTAAACACTAAACCACATGAATGGGGTATGTGGAACCTATTTTCCCACTACAAAGTGTTATGAACACTTCAAATAAATAAATAATAATGTGTAATTACCCATAGTATACCTAGACTTATTTATTTAATTTGGATCAATTGGTATACCAATTAGGGACTACAGATAGTAGTACTACCCATAGGAATAATCATTAATAGATAAAATCTGTTTAATATGATTGTTTTACAGGCTTTATGCCTGCCCGTTGGCTAATGTGCCTAATACTATATCTGGCTTAAATGCTTGCCCGCAGGCTTCATGCCTGATATGATCGACATATACTGGATAGACATATAGCTGTCTAACAAGTATACTCACATGTATCCAGCTTTTATAATCTGTTATAGGTTTCTTGTGAACTAATAAAAAGTAATTAAGACTTAATATACAATAAGTAAATAGAAAAGATACGATAAGTGCATAATTTATTAATTTTACTCCCATCACATTTAGCGTTTTTAAAGTGTTTTTTTGTTTAATTTAATTGGTTAAGTATAGTTATCTATTAGGCAAATGTTTAGAGAGTTGTTGAAATAATTGTGTTAAATGGAGAAATTTGACTCTTGCTGTATTTTTCAGGGTTTTGGTGAAGTTCCGGAGCAATATAGTGCGGCAGGAAGCTTGGAAAGGTCAAAGGATTGAGAAGCATTATTGATACAAAGTACACGGGCCGTGTAAGCATAACTAGAGACTCGTGTAACATTCTGTCAGAAGGAATCCAGAGAACCGAGAAATAAACAAAGTACACGGGCCGTGTAAATTGACCCGTGTAAATCCTGGAGACCCGGGTAACTTTTTGTGCCCATGCGAAACATGCCCATTCAGCTCTAGTAAGTTACATGGCCCAGGGCCGTGTAGTGATACACGGGCCGTGTATCCGTCGACAATCAAGTTCCTGTGTAACACCCTCCCTGTAGCAATTTCGTACATTCTACTGTTCTGGTGATCGGTGTCGGTCCGGACAGCTAGAATGTCTAGAATAATATTTAAACTAAAGTGAGGAACTATAATTAACTCAAATATTAATAAGAAAAATTTAGGAAAAATTTTAGAAATAAAATACAACCAAGTTAAATGAGCCGATGCCAAAGCGAGGGGTAACCCAGTGGGAAGTTGCGGTTCTCGCAACTAGGAGCCTTAGACCCGAGAGAAAATTCATAAAATAATTTTTGGGACTCCAGAGAAGGGTTATTGAGGGTTCTATGGCATTATAATGCCAAGAAAAAGTTTAGAAAAATTTTTCAATCGGTACAGACAATTTTTGTCTATTAAGCGAAACAGAGAGCATTTTGGTCATTTCACCTTTAGAGGTGATTTTTGGCTGACTTGTCCAGTTAATTAAATAATTATTATGATCTAAAATATGAATAAATATTGCTAAAAATTAAATTGGAAATGAGTAGAGAAGAGAAGAAAAGAAAATGAAAGAAAATACCTAATTATGACATCATATGATGTCATTAAAAGCCTATCCACCAATCACAATTAAGCACCACTTAAATTAACCTATTAAAGAGGATAATTGAGAAAAAAAAAAAAAAAAAAAAAAAAAAACAAAACCCATCTGCTCTTCCTCACCCAAACCAGCGTCACTTTCTCTCCCAAATCCATTCCACCATGAAAGCTTACTAAAGCTCCCAAACCTCACCTTATTTCACCTCAAAACCTTATCCTCTCTTCACTAAAAATTATACCCACACCAAGGAGAAGTTTTTGGTAGCTAAGAAAGAGTAAGAAAGTAAAGAAAAATTAAAGTCTTGGTTGGCTTGGATTTGAGCTAAAAGAGGCTAGTGACCTAAACCTTGAATTTCACTTTAGTTTCATGTTTAAGAACTATATATGTGAGCAAATGACAAAGAAATTTAATGAAAGAACATTGGTATGCTAACCCTAGATTTTGGCAGCCATGGTTAGGGTAATAGGGTGATGATTTTTGGGGAGCTAACATGCATGTATGGCTGCCCTTAAAGTGTAACTTATAAGTGAATTGATAAATGCAATGATAATGCATGGTTTTGAATTGTTGAGTTAGGGTTTGGGTTGAAGAATGAGACTTTGATCTTGTGATGATGGAAGTAGGCTTTAATGGTCAATTAGTGACCATTTGGTTTGGTTTGAACCAAAAATGAAGTGAATTGGGCTGTGGGATTTGAGGTTGGAGTGGCTGCCTTGTGTGACCTGCAGGTGTGGCTGTGAGTCCAGCCTGTTTGGACAGCCATAACTTGAATTGTAGAGGTTCAATTGGTGTTTGGCCAATTGGGCATGAAACTAGACACATAATGGCACAACTTTGATGAAGAAACCATGCCCAGCAAACCAAACCAACTTGACCAAAAGTTTACCCTAATCCGGGTGACCTGCAATCTGCCTGGGCAAAATGACCAAATGAACAGTATTTGTTCATTTGGCCATAACTCAATGTAGCAAGGTCCAATTGACCTGAAATTTTACTAGCAACACATATAGACCAACAACTTTCATGAAGAAACTTGACCCAAATTATGACCATAACTTAGTCAAATTGCCAACCAAACTTAGGTTACCAACCGCGTAACCGCTTTGACCTGATTTTTGGAATCTGCCCAATCCGGCCAGTTATTGTTTTTATGCCATAACTTGAGCTACAAAACTCCAAATGGAGTGATTCAAAAAAGGAAATTCAACTAGACAAAATGAGGAACAACTTTCATGTTTACCATTTTTCCAAATTCCCACTGCAACAGTAACTAATGGAACAGTAAACCCGAGGCTTGAAATTTGAAAATTCTGTCCAATTCACATTAAGCTTAGAGATGGTATTGGCAACCAATACCAACAAGTTTAAAATGAAAAATGTGGTATGTTGATGATATTTAAACTAAATTACCTATTTTCAATGCAAAAGTCAACATTTTGGTTGACTAATGAAATGAATAGTGGTCATAAAATTTTCAATTTCAAAGAATTACACAAATTAAAAGTGTTAAATGCCCTAGTAGGCCTAATGTGATTGGTTTGGATAGGTTGGCATGCCAATAGGGTTCTGTTAGCTGTACTGCATATGGCTTTATGCTTTTGATGTTTTGATATTTTGATATTTTGATATTTTGTATTTTGTAACCTTCTGTAATGTATATTATAAATTCATGTAATTATGCTTTTGATGTGAATACCTATGAAACATGTTCACTAATAAATTGAGCATTTTTTTTTTGAGTTGACTGTGGTTTGAATTTAATTGAATTTTGAGATATTGAAGTGAATTGAGAAATTGTTGAGAATATATTGGAGGTTGATTGAGAATAAGGTGATGATATTATTGGGAGTGTTTTTAACAGGTTCAGAAGAACGGTTTTTCCAATTTATAGCCGACACTCTGCCAGATTTTCTATAAAATTTGTGGAAAAATTTAGTTTTATTAGAAATTATAAATAAATGAATTAAAAAGGATTAATTGAAATTAAAACATGAATTGGTGTTCTGACACATTGAGTGGCATAACTTGCTCGGCTACACTGTAGACGGGTAAGGGGTGTCACATTTAGTGGTATCAGAGCATCGGTTTAGGCATTTCTGGGTCTAGATAGAGTACATACCATTGCATTGCATTTGTAAGTGTTGAGGTGATACTGATGCAGATCTGTTTGTTTTCTCATTTTGAATGGGTTATGGATCCTGCTTCGCAATGAGCAGTTGATGAAGAGGTGGAGAGTCATGCTCCACCAAGGGCTGAGTCAGGGACCCGGAGAGAATCTGCTCCACCAGCAGCTGAGGCACCTGCCCAACCTTAGTTTGCGCTATTCCAGCAAATGACTGAATTCTACCGGCAAATGATGGGGGCAATTCCACCACCACAACCACAGCCACAACCTCCACCAGCACCACAAAAATCTCATCTGGAGAAATTATGAAAACATGGGGCTGTAGACTTCTTTGGAAAGAGGGAGGATGATCCCATGGCTGCAGATAATTGGTTGGACAGAATCATCAGAGTACTGAAATAGTTAAACTGCACCCCGAGCGTAACTCGGTGGGTCTTTGTGTCCCTACTTCAGGATGACGCATATCAGTGGTGGGACACAGTAACCAGTGAGGTGCAACCTGAACGGATCACCTGGGAATTCTTCCTTACAGAGTTCAGGAAGAAATATATTAGTAAAGTGTATTTAGAAGAGCGAAGAAGGGAATTCATCAGTTTGAGACAAAGACAGTTGTCAGTGGCTGAGTATGAGCGTGAATTTGTCAGACTGAGCCGATATGGGAGGGA
Source organism: Hevea brasiliensis (assembly GCF_030052815.1). Taxonomy (NCBI): domain Eukaryota; kingdom Viridiplantae; phylum Streptophyta; class Magnoliopsida; order Malpighiales; family Euphorbiaceae; genus Hevea; species Hevea brasiliensis. The sequence continues at coordinate 45,427,568 of NC_079501.1, forward strand.
GATAGTCCCTATCGAGGCAGAGAGGTGCAGACGGTTTGAGGAAGGGCTCAATGACAACATCAAAGTTATGATCACAGCACTAGAGATTACAAATTTTGCTAAACTGGTAGATGCAGCATCGAAAGTGGAAAGGGTCAGAATCAATGAACAAAATAGAAGGGAAAGACAGAAAAAGAGGGGTCCGGGTCAGTCCAGTGCATTTTCTACTACAAGTAAGAAGAGTAAGGGTCCTCCTGCTCAGAGTTCAAGACTACCACAGGGTTAGGGTCAGTCTCAGGGGCCTAGACCGCAGTTCACACCTAGGAGAGGCCAGCCCATACCATCAATGGGTAGCTCTCTAGGGACGGTGTTTAGGGGACCAGCCCCTGCATCTTCTGCTTGTCAAGACTGTCAAAAGTGGCATAAGGGGGAGTGTTGGCGAGTGACCGGTGCATGTTTACGGTGTGGATCGATAGAACATCAGATCAAGAATTGTCCAAAGAGGACTACTACTGTTGCTTCAACATAAACTGACAGACCTACTCCTGCACCACAAAGGGGTAGGAGCACGTAAACTCGAGACAATGGTCCATCATCGAGGCTGACTGAGTCAGCTGAGAGGCCAGACACTAGAATACCAGCCAGGGCCTATGCCATCAGAGCTCAGGAGGAGCAAGATGCCCCGGATGTCATCAGGGGTACGTTTTCCCTCTATAACGCTTCTGTTCATGCATTGGTGGATCCAGGATCCACTCATTCCTACATTTGCATCAAACTACCCGTAGAGAGGGGAGTTCCAGTAGAGGAGAGTGATCAAGACATTCTGGTCACAAATCCACTAGGCCACAGTGTGGTAGTGAATAAGGTGTATAAAGGGTGCCCGTTGAGGATTCAGGGGTATGAATTCTCGGCAGACCTAATTGAATTTCCCTTCCATGAGTTTGATGTGATTTTGGGAATGGACTGGTTGTCACGTCATCAGGCAATAGTTGATTGCAAATTGAAGAGAATTTCTCTGAAAACTTCTGAGGATAATAAGATCACTGTTGTGGGTGAAAGGACAGATTTCCTGTCCAATGTTATCTCAGCTACAGTTGCAAGAAGAATGATGAGAAAAGGCTGTGAAGCTTACCTAGCACACGTGGTTGATACTAGGCAAGCTAAGCCAAACCTGAGTGATATACCCACAGTAAGAGACTTCCCAGATGTATTTCCTGAAGAGTTGTCTGGTTTACCACCAGAAAGGGAAGTTGAGTTTGCTATTGAGGTAATGCCGGGTACAGCACCCATTTCCATTGCTCCTTACAGGATGGCACCCACTGAATTGAGGGAGTTGAAAACTCAGTTGCAAGAGTTGCTTGATAAGGGGTTCATATGCCCCAATGTGTCACCATGGGGAGCTCCGGTGCTGTTTGTGAAGAAAAAGGATGGAACCTTGAGATTGTGTATTGATTACCGACAGTTGAACAAAGTAACTGTGAAGAATAAATATCCATTGCCCAGAATCGACGATCTATTTGATCAGTTGAAAGGAGCCGGTGTTTTTTCAAAAATTGATTTCAGATCAGGATATCATCAGCTGAGGGTAAAGGATGCAGATGTGTCAAAAATTCCATTCAGAACTCGGTATGGGCACTATGAATTTCTAGTGATGCCGTTTGGGTTAACAAATGCACCAGCAGCATTTATGGACCTTATGAACCGTATCTTCCATCCATACTTAGATCGGTTTGTAGTGGTCTTTATTGATGATATTCTGGTGTATTCCAAGACCAAAGAAGAACATGATGAACATTTGAGGATTATTCTACAAACCCTGCGAGAAAAGAAGCTGTATGCTAAGTTGTCCAAGTGTGACTTCTGGATGAGTGAAATCTCTTTCCTTGGACACATAGTATCAGTAGAGGGGATTAGAGTGGATCCCAAAAAGATAGAAGTGGTGATGGAATGGAAGCCTCCCAGAAATACAACTGAGGTCAGAAGTTTCTTGGGGCTAGCTAGATACTATAGAAGATTTGTGAAGGGGTTTTCTCTTATAGCTGCTCCAATGACCAAGTTATTGCATAAGAATGTGAAATTTAGCTCGAACGACAAGTGCCGAGCTAGTTTTGAGAGGTTGAAGGCTATGTTGACAGAAGCACCAGTGTTAACACAGCCAGTGTTAGGAAAAGACTTTGTGGTCTACAGTGATGCCTCACATAATGGGCTAGGGTGTGTATTGATGCAAGAGGGGAAAGTGGTCGCCTATGCTTCCAGGCAGTTAAGGCCACATGAACAGAACTACCCTACCCATGACTTGGAGTTAGCATCGATTATCTTCGCACTGAAGATATGGAGGCATTATTTATATGGTGAAAAATGCTACATCTATACAGACCACAAGAGTCTAAAATATTTGCCAACCCAGAAGGAGCTCAATCTTAGATAGAGGCGATGGATTGAGTTCCTAAAGGACTATGATTGTGTGATAGATTATCATCCTGGGAAGGCAAATGTAGTGGCTGATGATTTGAGCAGGAAGTCCATCACCGCTTTAAGATCACTAAATGCCTGTCTGTCCTTAGCTTAAGATAGAGCTATTTTGGCTGAGTTGCAAGTGAGGCCAACCCTGCTACAGCAAATACAAGATGGGCAGAAGGCAGATGAAAAACTAATGGCAATTATGGCTAAAATTCCTGAGGGAAAGGAAACTGAATATGAGGTGAAAGCAGATGGGTGTCTATACTACAGAGGAAGAGTGTGTGTACCAGATGATGTGGAGCTGAAGACTAATATTCTGAAAGAAGCACACACTAGTGTATATGCTATGCACCCTGGGAGCGAAAAAATGTATCATATTCTAAAGCTTCAGTATTGGTGGCCTGGTATGAAGAGGGATATAGCTGACTATGTGACTAAATGCTTGACATGTCAGCAAGTTAAGGCAGAACATCAAGTTAAATCAGGTTTGTTATAGCCTATAAACATACCTGAATGGAAATGGGACCGGGTCACTATGGATTTTGTTAGTGGGCTACCCCTCACCCAAAGGAAGCATGATGCAGTATGGGTGATAGTGGATAGATTGACGAAGTCAGCACATTTTCTGCCAGTTAGGACTAACTACTCACTGGAGAAGCTAGCAGAATTGTATATCAGTGAGATAGTTAGGCTACATGGAACCCCACTTTCTATCATATCTGACCGAGACCCAATTTTTACATCAAGATTCTTGAAGAAGTTGCATGAATCCTTGGGTACACAACTCCACTTCAGCACAACTTTTCATCCTCAGAAGGATGGGTAATCAGAAAGAGTAATCCAGGTAAACACTTTAAACCAATTGAACTAATGCAAATATTGAATTGAAATGATAATAATAACATGAAATATATGTCAGGTCCTTGAGGATATGTTGAGGAGTTGTGTCATTGAGTTTGAGGGAAGTTGGGATAGATACCTCCCATTGGCAGAATTCGCATACAACAATAGCTACCAAGCCAGCATTCAAATGGCTCCGTATGAAGCTCTGTATGGGAGGAAATGTTTGGACTGAATTGGGCGAAGATAAGCTGGTAGGACCAGACCTGGTGAAACAGACTGAGGAAAAAGTGAAAATAATCAAAGCCAATCTGAAGGTTGCCTCAGACATACAGAAATCCTATGCCGACTTAAAGAGAAAAGAAATAGAATATGCGGTTGGCGATAAAGTGTTTCTCAAAGTCTCACCGTGGAAGAAGGTACTGAGGTTTCGAAGAAAAGGTAAGTTAAGCCCTAGGTTTATTGGCCCATATGAAGTCATTGAACGTGTGGGTCCAGTGGCCTATAGGCTAGCTTTACCACCAGAGCTGGACAAGATCCACAATGTGTTCCACGTGTCTATGTTAAGAAGATACTGCTCAGATCCTTCACATGTCATCTCCATGGAAGAAATTGAAGTACAACCAGATTTGACATATGAAGAAGAACCCAAACGGATCCTGGCTCGGGAAGTGAAAGAGTTGAGAAATAAACAGATCCCACTAGTGAAAGTGCTTTGGAGGCACCACAACACCGAGGAGGCAACTTGGGAAAGTGAAGAGACGATGAGGCAACAGTTCCCTCAACTGTTTGCATCAGGTAAATTTCAAGGACGAAATTTAAATTAGAGGGGAAGAGTTGTAACACCCTCCCTGTAGCAATTTCGTACATTCTACTGTTCCGGTGATCGGTGTCAGTCCGGACAGCTAGAGTGTCTGGAAAATTATTTAAACTAAAGTGAGGAACTATAATTAACTCAAATATTAATAAGAAAAATTTAGGAAAAATTTTAGAAATAAAATACAACCAAGTTAAATGAGTCGATGCCCAAGCGAGGGGTAACCCAGTGGGAAGTTGCGGTTCTCGCAACTAGGAGCCTTAGACCCTAGAGAAAATTCATAAAATAATTTTTGGGACTCCAGAGAAGGGTTATTGAGGGTTCTATGGCATTAGAATTCCAAGAAAAAGTTTAGAAAAATTTTTCAATCGGTACAGACAATTTTTGTCTGTTAAGCCAAACGGAGGGCATTTTGGTCATTTCACCTTCAGAGGTGATTTTTGGCCGACTTGTCCAGTTAAGTAAATAATTATTATGATCTTAAATATGAATAAATATTGCTAAAAATTAAATTGGAAATGAGTAGAGAAGAGAAGAAAAGAAAATGAAAGAAAATACCTAATTATGACATCATATGATGTCATTAAAAACCTATCCACAAATCACAATTAAGCACCACTTAAATTAACCTATTAAAGAGGATAATTGAGACAAAAAAAAAAAAAAAACCCATCTGCTCTTCCTCACCCAAACCAGCGTCACTTTCTCTCCCAAAGCCATTCCACCATGAAAGCTTACTAAAGCTCCCAAACCTCACCTTATTTCACCTCAAAACCTTATCCTCTCTTCACTAAAAATTGTACCCACACCAAGGAGAAGTGTTTGGCAGCCAAGAAAGAGTAAGGAAGTAAAGAAAAATTAAAGTCTTGGTTGGCTTGGATTTGAGCTAAAAGAGGTTAGTGACCTAAACCTCTAATTTCACCTTAGTTTCATGTTTAAGAACTATATATGTGAGCAAATGACAAAGAAATTTAATGAAAGACCATTGGTATGCTAACCCCAGATTTTGGCAGCCATGGTTAGGGTAATAGGGTGATGATTTTTGGGGAGCTAACATGCATGTATGGCTGCCCTTAAAGTGTAACTTATAAGTGAATTGATAAATGCAATGATAATGCATGGTTTTGAATTGTTGAGTTAGGGTTTGGGTTGAAGAATGAGACTTTGATCTTGTGATGATGGAAGTAGGCTTTAATGGTCAATTAGTGACCATTTGGTTTGGTGTGAACCAAAAATGAAGTGAATTGGGTTGTGGGATTTGAGGTTGGAGTGGCTGCCTTGTGTGACCTACAGGTGTGGCTGTGAGTCCAGCCTGTTTGGATAGCCATAACTTGAATTGTAGAGGTTCAATTAGTGTTTGGCCAATTGGACATGAAACTAGACACATAATGGCACAACTTTGATGAAGAAACCATGCCCAGCAAACCAAACCAACTTGACCAAAAGTTTACCCTAATCCGGGTGACCTGCAATCTGCCTGGGCAAAATGACCAAATGAACAGTATTTGGTCATTTGGCCATAACTCAATGTAGCAAGGTCCAATTGACCTGAAATTTTACCAGCAACACATATAGACCAACAACTTTCATGAAGAAACTTGACCCAAATTATGACCATAACTTAGTCAAATTGCCAACCAAACTTAGGTTACCAAATCTGGCAGAACCAGTTTTGCCCAGATTTTTGGAATCTGCCTAATCCGGCAAGTTATGGTTTTTAGGCCATAACTTTAGCTACAAAACTCCAAATGGAGTGATTTAAAAAAGGAAATTCAACTAGACAAAATGAGGAACAACTTTCATGTTTACCATTTTTCCAAATTCCCACTACAACAGTAACTAATGGAACAGTAAACCCAAGGCTTGAAATTTGAAAATTCTGTCCAATTCACATTAAGCTTAGAGATGGTATTGGCAACCAATACCAACAAGTTTAAAATGCAAAATGTGGTATGTTGATGATATTTAAACTAAATTACCTATTGTCAATGCAAAAGTCAACATTTTGGTTGACTAATGAAATGAATAGTGGTCATAAAAATTTCAATTTCAAAGAATTACACAAATTAAAAGTGTTAAATGCCCTAGTAGGCCTAATGTGATTGGTTTGGATAGGTTGGCATGCCAATAGGGTTCTGTTAGCAGTACTGCATATGGCTTTATGCCATTCTGTATTTCATGGCTTCCCATGCCATTCTGTGACATAATAGCCTTTGGCTATGATAATGAGTTATTATACTCGGGTTTAATCCCCGATAATTATCACAGCTTATTAGCTGTTCTGTTGCACACCGGGAGACACAATGTGACCGATGGTGTGATGGTCCGAGATACTTAGTACCCAGTACCAGTTTACCCGTTTATCCAGTCCAGTCAACTAGTGCAGTTTACTCGGGCAGTATTAATAAATTTTACGAAGCTTTAATCGAATAATATTGCAATAAATATTTGAAATTTAGTCCACCCAAAAATGTAAATATACATTTTGCACACATGTCTTATTTTATTTTATTTTATTTTATTTTATATGGTCACCACTAAGCAGAATTGCTTAACGCGTCGCTTTTGTCACGCGCAGGTACTAGAGACATAGCTGGAGAGTCCAGCAGACCTCACACAGGGTGAGCCTTCATATCTGCACTCAGAGTTCAGAGTCACCTCACATTGCAGTGCATTTGGTAGGACCTTAGGCTATTTTGATATTTTGTATTTTGTAACCTTCTGTAATGTATATTATAAATTCACGTAATTATGCTTTTGATGTAAATACCTATGAAACATGTTGAGTAATAAATTGAGCAATTTTTTTTTTGAGTTGACTGTGGTTTGAATTTAATTGAATTTTGAGATATTGAAGTGAATTGAGAAATTGTTGAGAATATATTGGAGGTTGATTGAGAATAAGGTGATGATATTATTGGGAGTTTTTTTAACAGGTTTAGAAGAACGGTTTTTCCAATTTATAGCCGGCACTCTGCCGAATTTTCTATAAAATTTTTGGAAAAATTTACTTTTATCAGAAACTATAAATAAATGAATTAAAAAGGATTAATTGAAATTAAAACATGAATTGGTGTTCCGACACACTGAGTGGCATAACTTGCTCGGCTACACTGTAGACAGGTAAAGGGTGTCACATCCTGATTTTGCTCCAGTTGCAATTTTTAACAGAGACTCTAAAAACCTAACCCTAGACCATTTATTATAAATAGAAGAGATAGCAGTCGACTCAGGGGGTATTGGAGAGAGGCCTCCAAAAAAATCATTCAGCAGCCTCTCCATTCATCTTTTAGAATTCTTCTTTATTTTTCTTTAAGCCATGAGTGGCTAAGTTTTTAATTCAGTTCAAGGGATTCAAGTTCTTTTGCTTGATTTATGAGACCAGGTTCTTAATTTAATTTATATCTTTTTGAATATCTATTGTTTTCTGATTTCTTTGTCTTTGATCTATTGAATGATTTGCTAAAAAGGCCTATTAGTTGATTGTTTGATGAGATCAATTGCTAGTTCATCTTCATAATCCGTAATTGTTATGTGAGATTGAACATATGTAGCAATTAGGTTTTATTGATTATGATCCTAGTTTTTTTATAATAACCTAAGGAAACAATAGGGTGGATTAAATGATTTATGCTTCATAAATTGTTGTTTAGCTTAACTACTTCCTTTTCTTAAAGTAGTTATTAATTTGATAAGGATTGCTTAATACCAACTCAGTTAATAATTAGAGTCAATAAGAGTGTTGGGCTCAAATTGATGAGTATAGAGAAGTCAGGGGTTTACCTCGCAGTTTGGTAAATCTACGTTAAGGATTCAATAAGAGATAATTATATTTCTTTTGTCTATGATCAAATCAATGCATTGGAATGAGAATTACCTTGGATTGAAGTTTGTTTAATTTGATATTTTCGTATTTAGTTCTTGAATTTCTGATTTCTTCTGATTTTGTGTTACAAAACCCCCTCAATCTTTGTCTATTCCATTTCCATTACACAAGTGCACGAAATTTAATAATTCAGTCTCTAGGGTTCAACCTAGATTTACCATTTGCTACAGAAAATATTTCATAGTTGGTAATTTCAGCTAATTTAATTTCTGGTGGATTCGACACCCATCAAGAATTTTGGCGCCGTTACCAAGGACTGAAATTTTTAGATTTTATGTTTTGTGTATTTTATTATTAAATTTGTTTGTGAAGTGTTGTTATTTTCAGGTTTTTGGAAAAAATTACGGTGTTACTGTTCATTGTTACTGCTCATTAAGAATTTTGGCTGAATTTGGATTGCGGCCTATACCTATTTCGAAGGAAATGATGCTTTGATCAAGACCCATTAGTCCGTAGGATTCCTTGGCCCCACCATCTTGAGGCCAAATTCCATTGTTTTCTAGGGTTTTGAGGCATTTTTCTGTTTTTATTTTGACTTTTTTTTTTCTATATGACAAGAACTTCTCAATCTGGTGAGTTGATCTTTGATCTAGAAGTGGAAAAAATACTTAAATAGTCGAGAAAATTGGCTAAGCAAGGTAGGCTGATTTCGAGTACATCTGAAGGAGTCCAATCTCCAAAGGAGCTAAGTTCAAGTTCGGGTTCGAATTCGGATTCAGAGTCAAATTCTGAAAATGAAACCATGGCTGCTAGGACTTGTTAGTAGTATGCCTTAGAACATATCATTTAGTATATATCTTGTACATATTTGCCATTTAGATTGTTGATTATATGATTTAATTGTGTGATTTGATCATGAGATGATTGATCCATTGCTGGTTGCAATGGATGTGTGGCGGCACACAAGGTGAAGCCACCATTAGTTGCGGCAACAATGGTTCTTCAAGGTGGCGCAAGGTTTGCCTTTTTAATTTACAATTGTTGTATGATCTAAAAGCTCATCCTATGTCTAATTAAATTGTTTAATTAGAATTTTAATCACATAATTAAATTATGATTCAAATCAGAATTTTAAAAATTGTTTGAATGTGATTCAAATCTGAATTTTAAAAGTTGTTTGAATGTGATTCAAATCTGAATTTTTAAAGTTGTTTGAATCATATTTAAATCTGATTTTCTAAAATTGTTTGAATAAAATTCAGATCTGATTTTTTTAAAAATGTTTGAATGTGATTCAAATCTGATTTTTTAAAAAATGTTTGAATGTGATTCAAATCTGAATTTTTAAAGTTGTTTGAATGTGATTCAAATCTGAATTTTTAAATTTGTTTGAATAAGATTCAAATATGAATTTTTAAATTTATTTGAATCATATTCAAATCTGGATTTTTAAGTTGAATATGAGATATTCAATTTAATTTAAGTATGTATGTAACACCCCTCACCCGTCTACAGTATAGCCGAGCGAGGCATGCTACACGGCATGCCGGAACACCTAGTCTGTGATTATCTCATTTCTTGAACTCAATTTGATTTTAAGAAGTCATTTATGAAATATTCATATCATGTTGATACTATTGTCATACTTTGTTAAAATCTGTGTTTCAAGACTGGTAATATAAATTTGCCAAGGTTCCGTTTATATTTAGGACTAACTGTCCTTCCAAACCTGTTGAAAACAGTTTAATATTATGATATCAAAATCTCAAATATTTCACAGTCCCTATTTCTCAGTAAAGTCAATAGACTTTTACAGTCATTAAACAGTTCCATAATACAGTCCATAATAATTTAAATATATACAGAAAATCTCCATATTATTTAATATGTACAAAATATTACAAACTTTAAAGCTTTCATAATATTACAAAATACAAGGCCAAAATTCAAATATACAACAAAAGTACAAAATACAAGATATCCTAAGTCCTACCATGTATGCAATGCAGTGCAGATGACTCTGGACTCCTGTGCAGATCTGATGTCTCACCCGGTAGTAGGTCTGCTAGGCTCCCCAGCTGTGTCTCCAATACCTACGCGTTACAAAAGCAACGAGCTAAGCAATTTTGCTTAGTGGTGCCAAATGTAAAGAAATATACACTAAAATAAGGTAAATAAAGTGTTTACAAATTTTTGGTGGTGCTGTATGTTAGTAGATTGGATTTAGGTATTTGAATTTAATAGTACTTGAATTACTGCTCGTGTAGCCTATATACTGACCAGACTGGATAAACGAATATACTGGCACTGGGTACCTAGTACCTCGGGCCGTCACACCATCGGTCACAAAGTGTCTCCCGGTGTGCAAATAGCATGGCTGAAAAGCCATATAGTCAATCTGGCGATAAGCCAAAAATAAATACACAATATGTATAGCCATAGGCTATTAAAGTCACAGTGCGGTATAATAGGAAGTAAAAACATAGTATGGCATAAAGCCATTTACAGAACAGCTGTCAGAATCCTATTGGCATGCCAACCTATCCATACTAGTCAACTAGGCAAATTAGGGCACATTATAAATTAATTGTTTACTTCTTCAATCTTTGGAGTTTACTAACTATTATATAATTCACAAGTCAATGCATGTGTTGACCTTTTTAGGTAATATGGATAAGTTGTTTCTAGCATCAATATGTCACAATTTAAATCTCAATATGCTTCAATATAGTGCAATTTACCATTTTTACAAGTTGGCATTCATTGCCAAAATGCTTCAAGCATCATTGTATGCAAAATGTCACATTCTCTATTTTTATGTGCTAGATTGGTATAGGTTAAAGTCCTATTTACCTAACATTTCAAAGATGCATGATGAGCATATTTTCAAATTACATTGATACTTGCATTGAGGTGTTCATGGATGATTTTACCGTGTATGGTGATTCATTTGATGCATGTTTACATCATTTAACTTCTGTTCTTGAGAGATGCATTGAGAAAAATCTTGTTTTGAATTATGAGAAGTGTCATTTCATGGTGGAACAGGGGATTGTTTTGGGTCATGTTATATCTAATAGGGGTATTGAGGTGGATAAGTCAAAAATTGATTTAATTGTGAACTTACCCTACCCCACAACTATGAGTGAAGCACGCTCTTTTCTTGGTCATGCAGGTCTCTATCGCAGATTCTTTAAGGATTTCTCTAAGATAGCATTGCCTTTGTCTAAACTCTTGCAAAAAGATGTTTCTTTTGAGTTCAGTGAAGAATGCAAGGAGGCTTTTGACAAATTGAAATCTACATTGACATCACCTCCTATTATCTAGGATCTTAATTTGACTATATCATTTGAAATTTTGTGTGATGCGAGTAATTATGCAATGGGAGCAGTTTTAGGGCAGCGTGTTGGGAAGCTCTTTCATGTGATTTATTATGTATCCAGAACACTCAATTTAGCTCAGCGCAATTATTCTATGATCAAAAAAGAGTTTTTGGCTATATTTTTTGCTTTAGACAAATTTCGATCATATTTGCTTGCTTCTAAAATAATTATCTTCTCTGATCATACAGCGTTGAAATATCTCTTGGCAAAGAAGGAAGCAAAACCAAGGTTGATTAGGTGGATCCTTCTGCTGCAAGAATTTGATCTTCAAATCAATGATAAGAAAGGAGCTAAGAACCTGGTAGCAGATCATTTGAGCAGGTTTGGAGTTCCTAGAGCTATAATCAGTGACCAGGGTACACATTTTTGTAATAAAACTATTGAGGCATTATTGAGGAGATATGGTGTTTTTCATAGAGTATTTACAGCTTATCACCCTCAAACAAGTGGGCAAGCAGAGGTGTCTAATAGAGAGATCAAGTCTATTTTGGAAAAAAACAGTGAAACCAAATAGAAAATATTAGAGCCTTAGACTTGATGATGTATTGTGGGCTTATAGAACTGCTTATAAGACACCAATAGGTATGTCCCCTTTCACATTGGTATTTGGTAAGTTATGTCACCTTCTTATGGAGTTAGAATATAAGGCTTATTGGGCTATTAGACAATGTAATTTGAATTTGGATACTGCTGGTGTGGAAAGAAAATTACAATTGCAGGAATTAGAGGAAATTTGACTTGAAGCTTATGAGAACTCTAAGATCTATAAAGAAAATACCAAGGCATTCCATGACAAACTAATTCTAAGGAAGCAGTTTGTGGTTGGACAAAAAGTTTTATTGTATAATTCCAAATTGAAGCTGATGCCTGGTAAGTTGCATTCTCATTGGATTGGACCCTTTGTTGTTACTAATGTGTTTCCTTATGGTGCAATTGAAATTCAAAGTTTAGGAACTAATAAGGTGTTCAAGGTCAATGGTCATAGACTCAAGCCATTTTTATGAAGGGTTTCAGGAGCATACAGTGGAGGAACTCAAATTGAGTAACCCAATTTATAAGGATTAAGGAGATTTGCCATGTCGACCTAACGACAATAAACAAAGGTGCTACTTGGGAGTCAACCCATGGGTGGCTTGTTAGCTACAATCAGATTTGTTTTCTTTCCTCTATTTTACTTTATTTTCTAGCATTTTTTTTCTTTCTTTCTTTTATTTTGCATTTAGGCTTTACATTGGGGACAATGTAAGTTTTAAGTGTGGGGGAGGAGAAATTTATTGCTTTAATAAAAAAATAATAATAAATAAATAAATAAAAATAAAAATAAAATTTGTTCTCATAAGCTTGATTCATGATTCTATATTAACTCTCGAAGAGAAGTGCTTTGTCCTTGAAATGACTTTTCTATTTTAGATTGAATTTTTAAAATTTTAGGCAAGGTAATAGTAATTTTAATGATGGATTTTCTCTCTTCTCCATACCATATAGCAATTTTTTTCTGCATAAATCATTTAGGCTTGATTTAATGGTGAAATAATTAGTTATGTATGCTTTAAACTAGTGTCATGCATATTTCAGAACTTTATTTAATTTATCAGGGCACTTTATAATATGTAGATACATAAATTGGGAGAAATAAAATCTTGAACTTGAAAATTGCTTCGCTATTTTAGTTAAGCAAACTAATCAGTGGTCTTCATGAACCCCATATCGATTCTTAGGCCAAAAGCTAACTAGGATATGAGCAAGGTACTTCTCTGAAGGTAATGGTTAAAAAAATAAAAATAAAAAAACTGTGACAAAAGAGAAGTACCAATTTGAAATATAAAATAAAAAAAAGGGCATTCCTATCTCTCCTAAGATTTTCAAAGAGCTATAATTATTATGCCTTGATAAATTAGCCTTTTATTTTGGTATATATTGACTTAAAATTTTATGGAACTCTAATTGTGTGAGCTTAATTGATGTCAAGTCTTTTGTTTTATGTTAGAAAATTATTGATATATTGGTATGGTGTTGATGGAATTTATTATGATGGTTAATACCTTACTTGCCTCTTCTTTCAAATTTTTAATCGTTTGTTAGAAAATGTTGTGATAGGATGAAGTTAAGGAACTTCTAAGTAGAGTTGATCATGAGTTTAAGTCATGCTTGAGGACAAGCATGGAATAAGTGTGGGGGAATTTGATAAGTGCATAATTTATTAATTCTACTCCCATCACGTTTAGTGTTTTTAAAGTGTTTTTATGTTTAATTAAGTTGGATAAGTATAGTTATCTATTAGGCACATGTTTAGAGAGTTGCTGAAATAATTGTGTTAAATGGAAAAATTTGACTCTTGCTGTATTTTTTAGGGTTTTAGTGAAGTTCTAGAGCAATATAGTGTGGAAGGAAGCTTGGAAAGGCTGAAGGATTGAGAAGCATTGTTGATACAAAGTACATGGGCCATGTAAGCATAACTAGAGACCCATGTAACATTCTGCCAGAAGGAATCCAGAGAACGGAGGAAGAAATAAAATACACGGGCCGTGTAAATTGAGCCTTGTAAATTTATGGAGACCCGTGTAACTTTCTGTGCCCATGCGAAACATGCCCATTCAGCTCTTGTAAGTTACACGGCCCTGGCCCATGTAGTGATACACGGGTCATGTATCCGTCGACAGTCAGATTCCTGATTTCGCTCCAGTTGTAGTTTTTGACAGAGACTCTAAAAACCAAACCCTAGACCATTTATTATAAATAGAAGAGATAGCAGCCGACTCAGGGGGTATTGGAGAGAGGCCTCCGAAAAAATCATTCAGCAGCGTCTCCATTCATCTTTTAGAATTCTTCTTTATTTTTCTGTAAGCCATGAGTGGCTAAGTTTTTAATTCAGTTCAAGGGATTCAAGTTCTTTTACTTGATTTGTGAGACTAGGTTCTTAATTTAATTTATGTCTTTTTGAATATCTATTGTTTTTTGATTTCTTTGTCTTTGATCTATTGAATGATTTGTTAAAAAGACCTATTAGTTGATTGTTTAATGAGATCAATTGCTAGTTCATCTTCATAATCCGTAATTATTGTGTAAGATTAAGCATAAATAGTAATTAGGTTTTATTGATTATGATCCTAGTTTTCGATAATAACCTAAGGAAACAATAGGGTGGATTAAATGATTTATGCTTTATAAATTGTTGTTCAGCTTAGCTACTTTCTTTTCTTAACGTAGTTATTAATTTGATGAGGATTGCTTAATACCAACTCAGTTAATAATTAGAGTCAATTGGAGTGCTGGGCTCGAATTGATGAGTATAGAGAAGTCAGGGGTTTACCTTGCTATTTGGTGAATCTACATTAAGGATTCAATAAGAGATAATTATATTTATTTTGTCTATGATCAAATCAATGCATTAGAATGAGAATTAACTTGGACTGAAGTTTGTTTAAATTGAGATTTTCGTATTTAGTTCTTGAATTTCTGATTTCTTCTGATTTTGTGTTACAAAACCCTCTCAATCTTTGTCTATTCTATTTCCATTATACAAGTGCACGAAATTTAATAATTCAGTCTCTAGGGTTCGACTTGGATCTACCATTTGCTACAGAAAATATTTCATAGTTGGTAATTTCAGTTAATTTAATTTTTGGTGGATTCGACACCCATCAAGATCCCGATAATTTCAATTGTTTCCAAAGTGAAATAAAAATGTAAAATAACTCAAAATTATGAATTGCCATATAGAATTATTATTTCAATTGTTTAATTATTGTTATTATAAATTATGTAGCACTAAACGTTATGCTTAGCACGTTGGTTTTCCATCTCGTAGGTAGTGGAGACCAGTCCCAATAGCCGCAGCAGCAGCAGCAGTAGTGCTCATACAGAGGCCGATCAGATTTGCTAGTGTCTACTAGTCACCTAGACAGTTGTAATATTGTGGGTAGGGCCCTTGTATGTCTAGATTTTATCTTCTTGTTCATTGCGCATAAACACATGATGTATTTCATTTTGGATTGTAATTAAACTTTGAGATTGTAAGTAAACTTGTAATTTATTATCTATGAATTTCTATATGAATGCAATATATAATACCTTTTGAGATCTCATAAATAATTATAAATGATATGATACAATAGAATATGATATGGAAATGTGTGAAACGAATATGACCATGTTAACAGGTAATTAGTAGAACCCACCAGATGCCAACAAAACAGAGGAGGCTCTGTCCAGGTCTCTACAAAAAAAAAAAAAAAAAAAAAAAAAATTCTACACATAGATTATGTAACACCCTCACTGTATCAATTCCGCACATTCTACTGTTTCGATGATCGGTGTCAGTCAGGACAGTAAGCATGCCTGGAAAAATATTTAGACTAGAGTGAAGAGTCATAAATAACTCAAATAATAACAAGAAAAATTTAGGAAAAATTTTAGAAATAAAATACAACTAAGTTAAATGAGTCGGTGCCCTAGCAATGGGTAACCAGTGGGAAGTTGCGGTACTTGCAGCTAGGAGCACTAAACCCGGGAGAAAATTCGTGAAATAATTTTTGGGACTCCAGAGAAGAGCCATTGAGGTTTCTATGGCATTAGAATGCCAAGGAAAGGTTTAGAAAAATTTTTAGATTGGTACAGACCATTTTAGTCTGTTAAGCCAAACGGAGGGTATTTTGGTCATTTCATATTCAGAGCTAATTTTTAGCCCACTTGTCCAGTTAATTAAATATTTATTATGACATAAAATATGAATAAATATTATTAAAAATTGAATTGAAAATGAGTAGAAAAGAAAAGGAAAGAAAAATGAAAGAAATTGAGAATTATGACATCACATGATGTCATTAACATGCCCCCACCCAATCACATTTTGACACCTCATTATAAACCCAATTAAAGGAGTTAAATGGGTTGAAAAATCAAAAGAATTTTGCTCATCCTTTCCTTCTTCCAGCCATAACACATTCTCTCCCCGTCTTCCACCATTAACAACTTCACCCAAGCTTCATCTCACCTACTAAATCACCTCAAAAGCCCATTTTCCCTTGACAAAAACTTGTCATCACCACTAGAGCAAGACTTGAGCAGCAAAACAAAGTGAAAATAAAGGAGTTTGTCAAGCTTGGATTGACACACCACAAGGTTGGTGCACTAATTCATTTTTATTTCTTTTCTAAGCATGACAAGCTTGATAAATTAAGTTAGACTGATATGAAATTAAAAGAAATTCATAGGGATAGGAAATTACTAAATTTTAGCAGCCATGATAAGAGTTGTGGTTTGATGGTTTATATGAAATTATTTGTGTTTATTAGTGAGATTGATGAGTAATTGTGATGAACAAATTGATTAGCATGTGTTTACATGAATTGAGGAATGTGAGTCAGGGTTTCTGACCTAACTTTGGGAAATTAATGTGTGTGTAACACCCCTATTGGCATAGCCTGGTATATTTCACTATTCCAGTGATCGATGTCGGTCCGGATAATTAAGAATTGTTAAGCAGGTCAAATAATTAGGTTAGGGATCTGAAAGAAATATTGAATTATTTGTAAACCTAATCGAACCAACGAGGGGCAATTTGGTCAATTAACCCCTAGAGCTGACTCCTGACCTAACTGTCCAATAAAGTCAGAGAAAAGAAAATTTCGGAATCGAAAATTAAATTAAAGAACTAAAGAAAAATAAATAAAAAAAAAGGAAAAAGGAAAAAGTTGATAAAGTTTATTACATCATGCATGATATCATGCATGATGCAATAAACCTAATAATTAAACAAATTGAAAATTAGAGGATAATCATTTAAAGGGATAATTTAAACAAATTAAAAAGACATTTTTTTTTTATTTCCTTCTTCTTCTTGCCGTGAGTTTCCCTCTCTCTCATTTCTCTCTTTTCTCTTTCATCTTCCTCCATTGAAGCTCATTTAAAAGCTTCTTAAACCCCAAAATTTAGCCAAAAAATTTATAGATTTCTTAGCTAAAACTTGTAATTAAGTCTTGTTAAGAATATTGAAAAGAAAAAATTTGAAGAAAACTTGAAGAATCAAGAAGTTAGAAAGCTCCATTTGAGGTAAGCACTCTTTCTTAACTATAATTGAATTATAAGTATAGAATTAAGATTAAAGTAGTTAGAATTACATGAAAACATGAAAAATCATACTTATCTAGAATCCTATATGTCCCAAGGTATTTTGCGGTCGCCTGGACGAACACTCACCGAAGTGGGAAAAGTGAGGAGTCACCACTTTAATTTTGAGGGAAATTAAAGAAAACCATTTATGAAGGTAAATAAAAAAAGGCACCACTTCAAAAAACAAAGATTCTAGGTTTGGGGTCCGTATACGAGTGGGGAAGGTGTTAGGCACCCCACCTCGTCCCTTAACGAGGGTAAACAGATTTAATGTTATGGTCTTCATAAGTCAAAAAGATAATTAGAGGGTTGGGATAGTGATGATGTTAATCCTTTATGCGAAATAAAGGAATATTTGATATTTCACATATTTTTTATTACCCCAAGAACACAAGTTCATAAGATGACCCTTTAGTGATTAGGTGTTGAGTAAAGTTATCTTGTGTATTGGAATTGTGTTATTTTCATTTGGATTTTGTTAAGAGAGCTCGGATGAGGAGCTTTTCCCGATCTCTAGATATGTTTTATTAAGAGTTTTAAGAAGGAGATTTCAGATAAGAACTCTCCTCCAATCTCCACATATTTTATTAAGGTTTTGGCTAAGAATCGAGTAAGAACTCTCCCCCGATCCCCTAGAGTGTTCGGTTTAAAAATTTTTTAAGTGAAGGATTTCAGATGAGAACTTTCCTCCGATCTCCACATTTTATTTAAATGAGAATCAGGTAAGGACTCTCCCACAATCTCTCATAATATTTGATTTAAAATTTTAAGCGAAGGATCTCAGATAAGAACTCTCCTCTGATCTCCATGTTTTATTTAAATGAGAATCAGGTAAGAACTCTCTCCCAATCTCTTAGAATTTTTGATTTAAAATTTTAAGCGAAGGATCTTGGATAAGAACTCTCCTCCGATCTCCATGTTTTATTGAAATGAGAATCAGGTAAGAACTCTCCCCCAATCTCTTAGAATATTTGATTTAATATTTTAAGCTAAGGATCTCGGATAAGAACTCTCCTCTGATCTCCATGTTTTATTTTAAATGAGAATCAGGTAAGAACTCTCCCCCGATCTCTTAGAATATTTGATTTAAAATTTTAAGCGAAGGATCTAGGATAAGAATCTCCTTCGATCTCTATGTTTTATTTTAAATGAGAATCAGTTAAGAACTCTCCCTCGATCTCTTAGAATATTTGATTTAAAATTTTTAGCAAAGGATCTCGGATAAGAACTCTCCTCCGATCCACTATAATTACCACCACCTTTTTTTGTCCATCCCTTCTACAGTATTGCATGCAGGTATTTATTGGGAACGAGTGCTCTTAATGAAGGGTCAAGATCTCCCTGGGGGAGACGAAGGGTTTGGATTCAAAGGTACATGATTCGATGTCTAAGAATTAAAGGGAATCAAAATGGAGGGCTGGGAACCTATTCAGAATATCCATCCTTTCTCTTTTTAATCCAACGGCTCAGGGTCTTACCTACAAGATGGATCCGAGGGCTAGGAATAAAAAGCGTCGATCCTATCATCTACCTTTCGATCCAAGGGCTCCGGGTTCGTCCTTACAAGTATGATCAACGGTTGAGATCAAAGTGTACAGGACTGTCGTAACTATTTTGGTGTCTGTCAGCTAGGTGGGCTTTTCTACAGATGAGGCATGTGGTGAAGATTTAATCCACCTGCAACGCTTTAACTAACTCGGCACTGGTTATGAAGAGAGTTGATTGGAGGTTATTTTATCCTCTTCGTGCTTTCCGATCTCTATTCCTTCCGATCTCTCTATTATGACCCTTTCCTTTTCCGAACTTCCTCACATTGGGTCCCTCATCGCTTCCCGATCTCTCCCATTCTAGATTCTTCCTCTTTATCCGTCCTGCCTAGGTCAAAGCAACTAATTCTTCCGCTACTGATGCATCTGCTTTGGTTTCTGTGTGCAATAAATGCTCAAGCCTTATATATATGCACCCATGAGAAAGCCTCTTCACACTTCACTTCTCCTTCAGTTTCTCGATTTCTCTGATTCTAGTTTTTTCGGTAATAATTCTGACTATAGTGATTGCTTTTGATCTTTTTGCGACTATTTTCTTTGCCCCTGGCCTGAAAATTTATGATCCTGGCTTATGAGAACAATATCTGATGACAGTGAGGGAACTAGACTAATTTACAGATCAAGATCAAAAATGACGATCATACCGATCTCGAATCGGTCTACCAGTATAATCAGTGGGCCGATCTTAGGCAAAAGTACTGCTAATTTCAATCTTAATGTCGGTGACTGACCACATCAGGCGTCCTGACTGCAGCTCGATTCTGGTTGATGACATCGATGATGACTCCACTCACCATCATGAAAGTCATAGTCACCCTATCTGAGCTGCACATCTATCTAATACTTGTGGTCAGCTTTCTGATCAAACACATCTTTTGATTTAGCTACAAGACTAGGCTTCGACATAGGCCGCTACTATGTAAGATGTAGTGCTGATCTTTTGAGATCGCCCAATTCATGTAATCTGATCTTTAAAGGTTTTCTTAATGATGTAATTCGATCTCTTGAGATCGTCCAAATGATGTAATATGACCTTTTGGAAATGAAATGAAATTCTATTTGAAGGTTATTATTTATTTATTACATCAGTTATTTTTCTGATCTTTGATGTGCATATTCGATCTGATCTCTAACTAAACCATCATTAGCCAATCTGTGGCTCTGAAAATTTCCCCAATCCGATAACCCTAACTAACCGATCTCATTTTATTCAATTTTATTATTATGTTTCTGGAACCTTCTCGCGATGTGTCAGGAAAGCGGGCCGATTCCGCTAACCGATGTGCCACTTGGGACTTTGTGAGCATTAAATGCTCAGACGGGTATAAATAAGGGGGAGGGTCAATCAGTTGCTCCCTTATGTCATTTTAAGAACTTTGCTAGCAATCTCAGCATTATCTCGTTTCTTCACATTTTTCTGGCACCGATCACATTCCGGTAAGGATTTTGATTTTTTTTCTCGGTTAATTTCCTTTGCTTTTCTAAAAATGAGTATGAGCCTGCCTTTAGTCCATGTTTCGTCGACCTCGGAGGAGGGCGATGTGATTAGATCAGGCAGTCAAACCAGCACGGCCATTATTCCAGTTACTGGACCGGCTACTGGATCGTGGCGAGGGGCGTATTTGAGGAGATAAAACTTTCCAATTGATGAGTTGCCTTCAGTCTTGAGAGAAACCAATCTCCAATCTATAAGTGAGGAGTACATTCTGTGGATCGACTCCATTGAATTGATAAAATGCCACGGCGATCATCGGGCCGATCACTTCTTCGATGAGAGCTATCTCATCATGGTGTATGAAGAGTAGCTGAAAACCGAGCTCCATTTCCCTTTGGACAAATTTTACAAGGCCGTCCTAAAGTTCCACCACGTCTCAGTAGCTCAAGTGCCTCCGAACTCCTGGCGAACTCTAATAGCTTTCCGGGGCCTCTGCCGAGCTAAGGAACTGGAAACCGCGGCCAAAGTCTTTGCCGAGCTACATAGGCTTGCCCGAAGGAAGGATAATGAGTTTTGGTTCTTTCAGGCTAAGCCTAACTGCTCCCTCTTTATCGATCTCCCTTCTTCATTGAAGAATTGGAAGAACCGGTTCATGATTTTGAGCAAAATCTATAACGGTTTTGAGGGTATCCCACGGAGTTGGCAACACCTGGTCACTCCGATCCCGAAGAAGATCGCCTTAAATAAGGATGAAGATGCCATGGTGAAAGAGTTAAAATCTCAGGCGTCTATCCCAGAAATTTTCATGCTTAGACGCGGTGATGGCCAAACTGTAGTATTGGATAATGCGGCTGATCACTGATGAAGAATGAGAGCTTCAACTCTCTGACCTCGGCCCTGGTACTACCCATATCTCTAGTCTCTGAATCTTAGCGAACTCACTGACTTCTTCTTTGTGTTGGTATGGCGGGTGGTGATGCTTCCAAGGAGAGCCACAAGCGAAAGAGGGAGGGTCTCTAGAAAAGTGTGGGCGATGAAGGGGGCCACCATTGCTGATGCTCAGACCCCTCGTCATGAATTAGCAGAGATCCCAAGCTCTCCTCCCTGATCTCAAGAGCAACCAATCCCTGAGGTAGAGGTCATCACTCCTGCTCCTCAGCAAATTGAGCTTCCACCTCCCCCTCCTCCTCTGATCTCTTCCAATGTGGAAGGGGAGTCTTCCGGTCCTACGGTCAGGACGCTTTCCTAGGGTGCTTAACTCCTAATCCAATCACTGGAAAGGAACCGCTCTATTAAAGGGAATCCTAGCCTGGCCAAAGTCATGGGAGCTTCCATTTTCTTCCAAGAAGATCGGAACAGGTTAGCAGAGGAGAGCCTTGATGATCTTAGCTCAGACAATGTGCTTAGGCTTAGAGGCCATTGCAAACCAGCACATACTCAGAGAGAAAGCTCACGCCTCAAAGAAAGAGATCCTTAAGGCGATCCAAGACACCTCCGCTGCACAAGCTCAGCTCTCCTCTGCTAATGACTACATCGCCATAAAGGAAGATTAGATGAAGCATTATGAGGAGAGGATAGCGGAGGTGGAACGAGAACTTGAAGAATCTTGAGCTGGTTGGTCTGTCGATCTCACTCGTTACGCTGAAGACCTTCGGGCGAAGGAGGAAGAGCTCTGAGCCAAGGATGAGGAGCTTTAAGCTAAGGAAGAGAAGAGCACCACAAAGGAGGTTGGGGCTTATGTGAACGCCCATAATGACCTTCTGGCCGAGCTGAGGAAGCGGTATCTTGAAGAGGACTTCTCTTGGATGAATGAGCTCACCACAAATGCCGAAGAGGAGAGCGATGAGGAGCCAGAGAGAGAGAGAGAGAGGGAGAGAATCAAAGAGAGGATGTATCTGGGGAGTAGGCTGGGGGTGATCCCCCTATTGAGTGACTTGTATATATTTTCCTTGAAATGAATAGAAGTCCTTTTGTTTACTTTCTTTGTTGAGATCAGAAAGCGCCCAAATCATATGAGTACTTAATTGTTTGCATTAAACTTGAAAGCAACCATTAATCAGAGTATGACAGATCAATAAGACATTACACGTAAGTTTGAGGTCGAACTAAATGTAAGCTTGAGATCGAGCTAAACACGGGATAAAACTTTAGAATATTAGAATCATTGACTTGAACCTTTAAGATTGGAATCATCTTTAGATTAGAAAGAAACCGTGTATTTATTTTTAAAACATCGTGGGAATTCAAAACACCTCAGTAGTCAAATGAAGTTCTACAATATTTTTATGGAGGGATCTAAAAGCATCAATTGGCAAGACTGAATAGCCTGGAAACCCAATATTGATTCAGACTTATCTGATAAGAGATGTGAAACAATTAACTAAACGTGGGATCGGTTCATTCCGTGGTCGAGCAATCGGTGAGTTTGGAAAAGTCATTTGTGATCGAAGGACATCGACTGAGAGTGGATGATGAAGTCAATTTTAAAGTCCCTTAACTTCGAAGGTCGGCCAAAATATGGTGTTGACAACTGCCCCTCTTTACATAATTTCTATTAAAGAAGATGAAATTCTTTTATATAGGAATTATGTAAAGATTGAGACCCATATTTTGGGCGAGTGGGATACAAAAAATTAGAATGCTAAGAATCAAAATTTGACTTGGAAGTTAAAAGCTTGAAACTAAAATCAACTTGGATCAAGGAACCAGAGGTCGACGACAAGAATTTAAATGCAAAAAATTAACATGGATCAAGGAACCAGAGATAGATAGCTGGAAATTAAAAAGTTGGAAATTAAAATGCTGAAAATTAAAATCAACTTGGATCAAGGAACCCGAGGTTGATAGCAAGAAATTAAAATGCTAGAAATTAAAATGCTAAAAATTAAAATCAACTTGGATCAAGGAACCAGAGGTTGATAGCTGGAAATTAAAATGCTAAAAATTAAAATCAACTTAGATCAAGGAACCAGAGGTTGATGACAGGAAATTAAAACACTAAAAATTAAAATCAACTTGGATCAAGGAACTAGAACTTGATAACATGAAATTTAAATATTGAAAATTAAAATCAACTTGGATCAAGGAACCAGAGGTTGATAAGGCTAACCTGACTCGAGAAGTTCTTCCGCGTTGAAGTGTACTTAACAGGATCTCGAGGATAAACGATTAGTGGAGGACGATTCCCAAGACTTAACTTACAACTTTCCTTTTCTTATTCACTTCCCAGGATGCCTCTTCTGTTTTCGACTTCTTTCTTATTTTGCGAAAAGTGCCCTTGCGGGTAATCACTTTTCCCTCCGCATATTTGACTAGAAGTGCCCTTTCGGGTTTTCACCCCAATTTTTTTTTTTTTTTTTTTTTTGTTATCGATCATTTCCTACAAATCTCAGAACAAAGTACATGAGGTTATTAATATTCAAATCTTAATCTTATGATAAAATTGTGACGGATTAGTAACGCATAAATATAGGTGTAGAAGAAATATAACATTAGAGTATGGGTATATAAGAAAGATAAATTAAAGTGTAAATAGATAAAGAAGATAAATTAAAGTGAAAGAATGACTTTATTATGGCTTGAGAAAAAAAAGGTACAGCTTCAAAGAAAAATGGTACAAGAATAGATCTCACAGATTCCTTGTAGTTAACTTTGAACTCCCTTAACTATCATTATTTCGAGCAATCTTTTGATGAACGTCCATGCCGTGGTGGCTTATTTTCTCTCCTGGTCCTGTGCTCGCTTCCTTATTTCTCCATTTTCTGGTCCTAAGGGCACCCTTTCGGGTTTTCACCCCTAGATTGATTTTTTTTTCAAGGTGCCTTTTTGGGTTTTCACCTTTCACTCATTTTACAGAAAGCGCCCTTGCGGGTTTTCGCTCCTCTTTCACACATTTTGCTAGGAGCGCCCTTTCGAGTTTTCACTCCTACTTTTTTTTTTTTTAGGCATAATACCTTTTGACAGCATCTGTATTCATAGGTCTTGGGAATTTTTTGTGATCCATGTGAGTCAAGATTAGTGCACCACCAGAAAATGCCTTTTAACTTCATAGGGTCACTCATAAGTTAGCGGCCATTTGCCCCTAGTATCATTTAGGTTTGGAATAATCTTTTTCAAAACCAAATCTCATAGATAGAATTCACGCAAGCGAATGCCTTTGTTAAATGCCCTAGCCATTCTTCTTTGGTACAATTGCCCATGACACACTGCTGCTAGCCTTTTTTCGTCTAGTAAATTCAATTGGTCCAACCTTGACTGGATCCATTCTGACTCATTGATTCCTGATTCTTTCAGAATTCTCAGGAAAGGAATTTATACCTCGATAGGCAAAATGACCTCCATTCCATAAACCAGTGAGTATGGAGTTGCGCCAGTCGATGTTCTTACAGAGGTCTGATAAGCATGAAGGGCGAAGGAAAGCATATCATGCCAATCTCTATAGGTGACAGTCATTTTATGAATTATTTTCTTAAGGTTTTTGTTAGCAGCTTCTACCGCTCCATTCATCTGGGGTCGATATGGGGAAGAATTGAGATGCCGGATTTTGTACTGGTCACATAAACTTCGGACCTTCGGACCATTCAAATTCTTGGCATTGTCAGTAATGATTTCGCTGGCGAGGCTGTGTCAGCAGATGACATTATTTCGGAGAAATTTAAGGAATGTATTCCGCATGATGTGGGCATATGATGTTGTTTCGACCCATTTAGAAAAGTAATCAATGGCTACCAAGATGAACCTATGCCCATTGGATGCCTTGGGATTAATGGGACCAATTACGTCGATGCCCCGCATTGCAAAATGCCAAGGTGATATAAGATTAAACAATTGATAAGGCGGAACGTTTATCGGATCCGCATAGATTTGACATTTATGATACTTCTGAAAGTACTCGATGCATTCTTTCTCCATAGTAGTCTAGAAGTATCCCCGTCTCATGATTTGATTGGCCATCATATGTCCATTAGCGTAGGTTGCGCAATTTCCCTCATGAGTCTCAAAAAGGATCCTCCTTGCTTCTTACGCATCTTAATAATTCACCATTGGAGCTCCTTTTGTACAGAATTTCAACCCTAGGGAAATATACCAAAGCTAATCTCCTGATCATTCTCCTTTCATTTCTGCTTGCCCCGGGGGGCATTCCCTGGTTTTGATGTAGACCTGAATATCATGATACCAGGGTTTTCCATCGATTTCATTCTCGACCATGAAACAATAAGCTTGCTCACCCTTTGCTTTGATCTGCAATACCTGAGTCGTCTGCCCCTCTTCCATTTGAGCCATGATAGCCAGAGTGGCTAAGGCATCCATGAATTGATTCTTGTCCCGACTGAGGTGAATGAAAGAAATTTCTTCAAATTTCATGATCAATTCTAATAGGTATTTTTGATACGGGATCAGCTTCGGGTCCTTAGTTTGCCATTCTCCCTTTATTTGATAAATGATCAAGGCCGAATCTCCATGCATCTCTAACTTTCTGACTCTCATTTTAATGGCAGCCTGTAAACGTATCACACAGGCTTCGTATTCTGCGACGTTGTCTATGCAGTCAAATCTTAACTTGATAATTATCAGGAAGTGTTTTCCATCAGGGGATACTGACATAGCTCTGATCCCATTACCAGACAAATTGATAGCTCCATCAAAATACATTTCTCATACATCAGCTGGTTCCTTTTCTTCACCGCTGACCTCATTAACATGCTCATTAGGAAATTTGAAATCTAAGGCTTCATATTCTTGGATAGGGTTTTCTATTAGGAGATCAGCAATTACGCTCCCTTTTACTGCTTTTCTTGTCATATAGACAATGTCATATTGAGATAGTATGACATGCCATTTTGCTATCCTCCCTGGCACGAATGGGCTTTCAAATACATACTTGATGGGATCCATCCCGGAGATGAGCCATGTTTTATGATTACCTTGACTCGCAAGTAGTATTTAAGCCAATTCGCCGTCCTGGCCAACGCGCAACGAGTTTTCTCTAGGAATGAGTACCTTGACTCGCAATCATTGAATTTCTTGCTCAACTAATAAATAACCCTCTCCTTTCGACCTGTGTCATCATGGTGCTCCAGAACACACCCCATCAAGCTCTGTTGAACTGCCATGTATAGAATCAATAGCCTTCCTGCTACTGGAGGGACTAATATTGGCGGATTTGACAGGTACTGTTTAATTCTCTCAAAAGCTTCCTGACAAACTTGGTCCCATCGAGTGGTGTTGTTCTTTCTGAGTAACTTAAAGATGGGCTCAGCTTTAGCAGTGAGGTTGGAAATAAATCTCAAGATGTAGTTCAGCTTTCCCAGGAAACTGCGCACCTCCCTTTCTGTCTTTGGGGATGGCATTTCTTGAATGGCTCGAACTTTGTCTGGATCCACTTCTATTGCCTTCTCACTCATTATGAATCCCAATAGCTTTCCAGATCTAGCTCCAAACACACACTTGGCTGGGTTTAATTTCAGCTAATACTTCCCGAGTCTTTCGAATACTTTCCTCAGCACTTATACATGACTTTCTCCCTCTCTAGACTTGATGATCATATCATCGACATACATCTCCACTTCTTTGTGCATCATGTCGTAGAATAATGTGACCATAGCACGTTGGTAGGTAGCTCCAGCATTCTTTAACCCAAATGGCATGACCCGATAGCAGAATACCCCCCACTGAGCGATAAAAGCAATTTTCTCTTTGTCTTCTTCGTCCATGGGGATTTGGTTGTACCCGGATGCCCCGTTAATGCACGAACATCTACCCAATCCCGCAGCATTGTCTACTAACACGTCTATGTGTGGGAGAGGGAAATCATCCTTCAAGCGTGCTTTATTGAGATCCCTGTAATCAACACATACCCTCACTCTCCCATCCTTCTTCATTATTGGGACAACATTGGCTATCCACTGAGGGTACTTAACCACTTCCAAAAATCTAGCATCATACTACTTTTTGACTTCATCCCTAACTTTGAATAGGGTGTCGGGATTCATTCTTCTTAACTTCTGCTTTACTGGAATTGTCCCAGGAGTTAGGGGAATCTTGTGTGTCACTATCTGAGGGTCTAATCCGGTCATGTCGTAGTAGCTCCATGAAAATACATCTAAGAATTCTTTGAGCAAACTGACCATATCTTTGAATTCTCCACTTCCCACAATCTTAAGTTCCCTCTTTATTTCTTCAGTCCCTAGATTTATTGTGTGTGTTTCATCCCTACAAAGCACTAGGGAAGGTTCGTCTCTTTCACCCCATTCTTCTATAAGTTAATCTTCAGAATCACTTGAAGCAATGACAGTTATGGGAGTTTCAAAGTTAACATAAGGAACTTCTGAGTCAATTGAATTATTACGTGTGAATTGGTCAATGGTCCTGGAGAAATGAAAGTGGAGTATATTAAAAAAAAAAAGGCTTTCAATGGCAAAAGAAAAAGAGAATTGGACACAAAATGCGCTTAGTTAATTCATTAATACTTTAATCATAAGAAAAGGGTCCATTTACAGCATTACACTTATCACCATGGACAAAATGATCAAGTGTTGATAACAAAATGTACTTTACTCGATATTGAGCACAGGAAGGTCTTCTGCTTCCCAATTATCCAACTCTTACCCCTCAGCCATTGGGAAGATCAGGGCTTCATATGGGGAGTCTAGTTGTATGACATCAATGGATGGCTCTTCGGGAAATTCTTCACCTTCCTCCAGATTCTCAGTGGCCGATTTGGTGAAAACATCTGTAATTTTTGGGACAACTTTCATTTTCCCGATTCTCTAGTCAAACCTTTGATCCCGGAGCATGTTCCTCATCCATAATTGCCCATCCATGAGAGCATCCTCCTCCTATCCCAGGTCGAAGCGTCCAATCTTCTAAATAGCCGGTATGGGTTCAATAATACCCTGTAATGCAATGCCCAATCCCTTACCCTTTTCGTATCCGCTCTTAAACATTACCTTTGCCACTGTAGCCGTAGCCCCTTCCTCCCTCAGGGTACTTTCTTGTAACTCTAGTACTTAGAAAGAACTTTCTAAGGACTTTTCAGTTGTTTCCACATACGGAACTGATTGCGGCTTGGTGACCAGCATGGCTTCTTCTCCCCTTACTGTAATGATCATGCCGCCCATGATGTATTTAATTTTCTAGTGCAGGGTCGATGGTACAACATTTACTGAATGGATCCAGAGTCTCCCTAGCAGCATGGTGTACGCAAGTTCAATGTGCATCACCTGGAATGTGACGTTGAAAGTGCATGCCCTGTTTTGGAGCGATAAATTGATGTCTCCATGTACCTCCCTCCTTGTGCCATCAAAGGCTCTTACCACCATGGCACTTTGGCATATATCTGATTGATCAACAGGTAGTCTCGCCAGGGTGGCATTGGGCAAGACATTAAGAGCGGATCCATTGTCAATCAAGACTTTGCCGACTATGCACCATTTACATTTTGCTGTCACGTGCAAAGCTTTGGTGTGCTTTAAGCTAGTTGGGTCTATCTCTTCTTCTAAGAAAGTGACAAAACTGGATGCTTGTATTTGCCCAATTATTTTCTCGAATTGCCCCGGTGTGATATCGGGGTTTACAAAAGCCTAATGCAAAATCTATTGCAGAGCTTTGCGATGCACTTTCTAGCTCAGGATCAGTGACAGCAATGAAATTTGGGCAGGCGTCTTCCTCAGTTGCTCGACAACATCGTATTCACTTTGCCTCATTATTTGAAGCAACAGCTCCTTTTCTCTCCTTGGTTCTTTCTCAACTTTCTCAACCTCCTCCTCCATGTTCTCTTGTGGCTCTCCCATTTTTTCTTTCCACTTCTTCTTTTCCCTTTCTTCATTCCCTTAACATCTCCCACTTTGGCTTATAAATTCTACCTCTTGCTTTAGTGAGGAGGAGTTACTGGTTGTTTCTGGGTTTGATTGGGGAGTAGCATCGTTGGATGGTATAGCGTAAGTCATTTTAAAATGCTCATAAGGAGTAAAGCACGGTCTAGGAGGAGTGATTGGTTGAACTTGAGCCTGGTTGAGGGTAGGAGTTGGAGTGCTACTGGATGCATTTTGAGTAAATACCTAGAGATTGTAATTCCAAGGTATTGCATGGGTGTTGGTGACTAGGAGTTAAGGCGAGGTTTGGATGACTATTATTGGTGGTGGTGGTGGTGGTGCACTAGGAGCAAAAAAGGTTAATCTGGGATGGGGAGTGGAGGCATTCTGGCCAAACCTGGTTGTGTTCACTTCACCCTCCAACCTCAATCTATGCTGACATCTCAAAGTTTAGAGTGACAGGATCCTCTAGACTTCTTATTTGAACTCTTCACAGTTTTGCAGCTCGTGGTTAGCCGCTCCTCCCTGATAGGGGCATCCTGTATCATCTTTAGACCCCAGTGTCTGAGGGTAGAGGTAACCTTCCCTCACTGCATTACAAAAATTTCCTCAAAGTGAGGAATCAACTGATCTACCTCCAAGGTTGACCTTTCTTCTTTGGAGTCTATCATATTGATGCCATTGCTTGTACCATGATTGGGCAATGGGTTTGAAGTGACATTGGGGAGAGAACTGTTTCCTTCAATCTTTAACCACCCATTTCTGATCAGGGCCTATACTCTTCTCCTAAGAGCTCTGTAATTATCAGTCGAGTGCCCGAGTGCCCCTCCATGATATTCACATCGGGCATTGGCGTTATACCACCTGGGATATGGTGGCTGAATCAGATCAAGGGGTATCGGCATTATCTGATTTATACCGAGGAGGTATCGATATATTTTGCTGAGTGGGAGGGGGAGAGGTGGATCAGGATTTCTCAGCAGTCTAGGATTATTTTGGGGAGGAGGTGGTCTTGGTTGAATAGGTTGAGGAGACGGTCTGAGTTGGTAAGCTGCTTGCGGTGGATACTGTGGGTGTAGGTGAAGATAATTTAGAAAAGGGGATGGAATGTTAGCTATTGTCGAGCCATGAGTAGGAGGATATGGCAAAAAATTATTCTGAGAGAAAGGAGGTTGGGTTTGTCGGGTGATGTAGTGCACATCACCTTCTTTCTTCTTACCAAAGCTGGCGGTCTTCTTTGCAGGATTTTCAATCATCTCCTGTAATCGTCCTAACCTTAGGTGAGCTTCAATTCTTTCACCGGCTTGGATTATATCTAAAAAGCTGTTGGAGGTGTTTCCAGTCATCAGATTGAAATACGAAGCTTTTAATGTTTCAATGAATAGGGAGCAGAGTTCATTGTCAGTAACCGGTGGATATAACTTTGTCGCTTTCTCTCTGCATCTCTGGGCATACTCTTTAAAGCTTTCCCTCTCTCTCTGCACTAGATTTTTGAGGTCTCTCTTTGTGGGGGCGATGTCACAATTGAATTTGTACTGTTTCAGGAAGGCGTCTGCCAAATCTTTCTAGGAGCATAGTTTGCTCCTATCTAATTGAATGCTTCATCGTAAGGCTACCCCAGAGAGAGACTCTCATAGAGGAAGTGGACTAGGAGTCTATCATCTTCCGTAAAGGCGAACATCTTGGCAATGTAAGTAGCCAGGTGAATGCGAGGGTCTGAATTCTCGGTGTATTTATCGAAGTCTGGAACTTTGAATTTGGGTGGCACCACCACATCTGTCACCAATCATAGCGATGACACATCTACCGAACTGTACATATTCAGGCCCTCTATTGCCCTTAATCTTTCTTCAAGAGTAGAAAGCTTCTCATTCTCTCTCGCTCTGCTCTCTTCTACAGTATGAGCTATCCCCCTTGTTGGGAGATAAGGTCCAAGGTGGACTGGAGGGATCGGGATAGAAGGGTGTAACTCGGCATTTGAGATAGCCGAGTAATAGGGGAAAGGTAAGTCATTATTTAGGAGGGTCAAACTGACAGTGATTGTCGGATCTTGAATAGGTGGCTGAAAAGTAAAAGAGGTTGAAGCTTGGTGAGAATCAACTGTTGTAGGAAGTGGGGGAGGTAATGGCAAATTTGATTCTGATGCAGGCTTATTTTGGGATATCTCCTTCATCAGTTTCATGACCTCTAAGACTTGATCTCTCAATTCGAAAACTTGTCCCTGTAGGTTCTGGACTTGTTCCTGATCTTCCATTATCTTCTTCGTTTGTGATCTTGTTAAGTACACTCATCTCAGTCGAAATTGTAACACCCTAGGCAAATCCCACATCGGCAAAACATGGTAGAGATGCTAGGTTTATAAGTTGGTGGTTCGTAACTCCTAGGGACGCGTTTTAAAACCGTGAGGGCTTAGGCCCAGAGCGGACAATATCACTAGTGGACCGGGCCGTTATATTTGTGGTATCAGAGCCGCTCCGCATGCAACCTTGAATGATGGTGGGGCAAACCTCAGCGAGCACGCTGAGTCCCATAAGGGGGTTGGATTGTAACACCCTAGGCAAATCCCACATCGGCAAAACATGGGAGAGATGCTGGGTTTATAAGTTGGTGGTTCGTAACCCCTAGTGATGCGTTTTAAAACTGTGAGGGCTTAGGCCCAGAGCAGACAATATCACTAGTGGGCCAGGCCGTTACAAAACTGCTTATTCGATCAGGCTTGCTTTACTTGAAGTAATGTTGGTTTCCTGTGAAAGAAATCATTAAATGAATTTCAAATTTGTTAAAATTAAAGGTCCTAATTTGGATAAAGGATACAGTGGCATCTGAAAGCCAGGAATGGAATTTGTAGAAGGATAATTGCGTCAATTTCATCATGGCATCGCTCGATAGTCTAATAGTGAATAACTGGATCGAATTCGAGTCTATGATACTTGTCCATATGGCACATTCGTCTTTTCGTACAACCCTAGTGAGGATAGTTCCTACGGGAGTTATACTATTCATTCACATTTTGCTAAACAATGATCTAAAGCAATTCATTAATCAAACAGTTCATACATAGCATTCTTTACAATTGTCTAGGCTCATGGAGACTTTTAGAATGCAATGGCATCTTGTGAAGTACTCATAGAGTCTTTCTTCTTGTCTGGCAGGGTTGAATGTTCTCAAGGCATATTCAGATTTTGGCAAGAGCTCTTGTTTCCCTTGTGCTATCATTCTTTCTAGCTGGTCAACATTTTCTCTCAACTCTTGATGGAGGGTAGCTTGTCTTTATTTTTCTTTTCTTTCTTTAGCACATTCCTTCAAAATGTCATTGATAAGCTGTGCTTGCTCTTTTAGTTCAAGCTTCTTCTTTTTGCCTTCTCGCTTATACTCTTCCATGAGTATCTCTTGGTATTCCATTCTTTCTTATAACTTGTCATTCTGAACTCCTACCTCTCTTATTGAGCCTTGAAGGGAGATCTTTTCCTCTTCCCATCGTGTTTCTTGTTTCTCAAATTCTGCCTTTTCTGCCATCGCTTCTTCCCTGAGCCTTTTCACCTCCTTTTTTGGGATTTGCTATTGGTCTTCCAACTTCCTTATCTGCTCTAGCAATTGCTGGTTCTCGGCATCTGATCTTTGTAGAGAGTTGACCAAACGAGCATTAGCTTCTTTTGAAAGGGTGCTCTGATGGGGGATACTACCTTCAGGTTCTATTGGCTTGGCAATTGGGTATCCTTGATCCCTGGTGGCCCTCCATCTAAGGTAATCTTCTGTGGCACCTAGCCCTTTAGTCGATCTTTCAATCATAGTGATGCTCTCCTAGGATTTGTGGAATACTTTCAATTCTTCCTCGCTGTCGAGCTCATGATAGAAATGACCTTGATGGTATTCTTTACACTGAGCGTGGATTGGGTTAAACCGAACTGCCTCATTACCAAAGCTGGGGCGTAACTCGTGTATCTGATCACTCCGATCAAAGATACCGAATGATTACCCCCCGCACTGAACAAAATAGGTTGACCCAATGTCTATAATTTCCTCCAGCAGTAGTTGTAACTGTTGAAGCTTATAATCTGCTTTTGCCACTGTAGCTCGTTCTTTGGACTAATTGCTAATCTAGCCATTTTCTCAATAAGAGGCTGGTCAGGATACCAAATTAATTCCTTAGTCTCCAGAGGGCACTTGTGACTGAGGATCCAGAGGTGTAACAATTGAGAACAGCACTTAATAGATCCCCTACCTTGTCGTCGATAATAAGTAGGAGTCAATAAGGTCTCTGTAAAGATTGCTGGTGGGTTGACCTTTTGCTTTTCTATTGCCCAAAACATCTCCGTAACACTGCAGGTTATAATTCCCAAAGGCTCAGGGAATATGATCAGGCCGTAGATCCCCAAAGCCAATTCCAACGAAGCTTGCTCCCATTGTTTTTTCTGGATGTACAGATCCAACTGCTTCTTGAGGTAGGCCCAATACCATCCATGTGTGTTCCCTTTAACAGTTTCTCTTGCCTTTGCTTCCTCTGGGCCGATCCCTAACATATGCGTGAACCATTTCCAAGTCTGCCTATGCTCGAGGTGTAGGTAGATCCAATTCTGTGCCACATAAGGAATCTCTAGCAGCACCTAATATTCTTCCATAGTGGGGGTTGTATTGATGTCGTTGAAGGAGTGAAGGAACGGAAGCGTGAAAAACACAAGATTATACCATTGAATTCAAAAAATTTTCACCTAGGGTCACAAGCACCATGCAAGATTTATTTTTATATATTTGATTTCAATGATAAACAACATATTAAAACTCTTTTAATATGTTTTTGGATCTGTATTTGCCATTTAAGATTTTAAAATTAATCAAATTAATTTTAGAACCCTAGATTAAATCAAGAACGATTACACTAACCTCTTGATGTCTTTGCATGAGTCTGCGCCTTTGAGATTCGTCTTCAGGACACCAGATGTTGTCCCTCTAGCTTGTCCACACCAAGAACACCTATGGCAGCCCTTGAACAGCTTCTAAAGCCTTTTCTATTAATTAGAAATTCAAGTTCTGCCTTTTAAGATATTAGAGATGTAAACAGGACACTAGAAACAATTTCTAGTGTTCTTAATTCAAGAGATTGATGGCTAATCTCTTTGAATTGATGAGAGATGAAGAGAAATAGCTGGAGAGGCTCAAAGTGGCGTGACAATTGAGAGGAGAGGCTGCTGGTTATGTTTTCTTTTCATAACTACACTTAAATAGCTAGGTTAACACATTAAACCCTAGCCACATGTCACCTTTTGATTAGCTCTAGGTTTAAGTGACCCAATCACATTGTGCCAAGTGTCAAACCTATATTTAATCTTGATTTTAATCATCTTACATGATTAAAAAAAATATTTGGCAAGCTTATGTGTTATGCCATGTGTCACCATCTCATGGTGCCACGTGTCTGCTCGTGAAATGACCAAAATGCCCCTGTGTCTTAATTTTGAGTTCTCAACCCAAAATAATTATTTTCTTCTTCTAATTAATTTATATCAAATATAAATTAATTAATTAATCTCTATTAATTAATTTCTCATTAATTAAATTCATATTTAAACACTTTAAATATAAATTTAACTTATATTATACATCCAATAATCTAGATTTGGTTTCAAGTCATGCTAGGGACTTTGCAATTTTATTGCAAACCAAATCTATTTAATTAATCAATTAAACTCTTTAATTAATTAATTAAATCATATTTAAATAGGTGATAACTTGTGTATGTGTGTGACTTACTAGGCTCATCACTAATTGGCAATGAGAAATGATATCAACTCTTAATATCATCAGAACTCTTTCTTACCATAAATGATTTCTCTATATCATTTTATGAACCTCATAGACCATGGTTAACACCTAGCATAGCATGCCATGGCCACCCAATTAGTAATAAGATTTACCTTAAATGAACCTATAATCATATGTTACCATGCACTAGAATCTCTCTGTTACAAAATCCCAACTCAAATTTGGAGTCATGGTTTATGTCAAACTCCATTTGCTATGAATATTATGTTCTCTTTTAATTCCAGTTCTTGATTAAAAGATTTTTCTCATCGAAACTCTTTTACGAATAAATCTATCTGTCTGGCAGGAACTTGAAACATCAAGAACAATTAAATGAACATAGGATTTTATCTCTATTTACTTAGAGGAACAGATTCCATCTTGATCAACACCTACCTCCATATATAACTAGCAGAGCCAACACATGCCCATATACCCATACATAGTACAAGTATGAAAGCGATATCAAACTCAAACTACCTATATACAAGATAAGCTGTGCTATCTCAGTCTAAAGATTATATGCATCGATATGATTTATGACAAAACATTGACAAGAGTAAACTCCATGTGCTTGTCATAAGTGTCACTGGTTCGGCCTACTTATCATTTATAAGTGCCTATCATGTTTGTTATATGGCATGAGACTCACCATTCCATCTTATTTATATCTCATATAAATAACTTGGGAACAAACATGAATACAATCTTTCTGGATAAGTCATGTCCTTATTATGAAGTATCCTCGATTGTGAACCTATTTATGATACTTTGTGCTAGAAATATTGTCACTCATATTCTTAACAACTTAAGAATAATATTTCTAACAAAATATCAATGGACCTTTTCTATTACACATAAATATATTATGTAAACGGAAAAGTGGAAATGCCTTTTATTATTAAAAATATGTACAAGATACATACTAAATGATATGCTCTAGGGCATACTACTAACAATCTCCCACTAGCACTAGAGCCATTCATTACAATATCTTAGACCTATCTTCTCAAGATGTCGGTCTAACTGAGCTTGTGACAAATGCTTAGTGAATGGATCAGCGGGTTTTTCAGCTGATGTTATTTTCTGCATGGCTATATCGCCTTTGCCCAACTATATGTCTGATAATGTGGTAGTGCCTTTCTATGTGTTTGGATTTTGGGTGAGACCTTAGTTCCTTAGCCTGTATGACTGCTCCATTGTTGTCACAGTGTAATGGAACTGCTAACTCAATGGAAAGAACTCTTGTAAGTTACATCACGAACTTCTTTATCCAAAGCAGTTTCCTTTGCGACATCGATGCAACAATATACTCGACCTCTGTAGTGGAATCTGCGATGCGTGCTCTGTTTGGAACTCTTCCAATGATCGCACCTCCATTACAAATGAACACATATCGAGGTAGACTTTCTATCATCGATATCGATTGGAAATCGAATCGATATAACCATCCAATTGCAAGTCTCCACCTCCATAAATCAAGAATAAATCCTTAGTTCTTCTTAAGTACTTAAGAATATTCTTGTGACTATCGATGTTCCAAACTTGGATTGGATTGATACACTTGATCAAACTAACGACATATGCGATATCAGGCCTAGTACACAACATTGCATACATTAAACTTCTAATAGCCAAGCATATGGAATCGACCATCTTATCTCTTTCTTGGTGTCTTTGGAGACATCTCTTTAGAAAGGTGGATACCATGTCTCACTTGGTAACAATCCTCTCTTGGAATCAAGCATGTTAAACCTCTTTAACACCTTTTCAAAGTATAGACTTTGGGATAAACCAATTATTCTTTTCGCTCTATCTCTATAGATGCGAATCCCAAGAATATAGGTTGCCTCCCCTAAGTCTTTCATGGAGAATGTATTTGACAACCATACCTTTATAGTCGTCAACATACGTATCATTACCCATCAACGATATGTCATCCACATATAAGACAAGGAAAGTGATAGCCTTTGTCACTAACCTTCTTATATACACATGGCTCATCCTCATTTTTATAAAACCAAAAGATTTAATGGCTTCATCAAAAAGGATGTTCCAACTCCTCGAAGCTTGTTTCAACCCATAAATGGATCGCTTTAGCTTGCATACCTTGGAACCATCTTGGGATTCAAATCCCCTAGGTTGTTCCATGAAAATGTTTTCTTCAATGTATCCATTGAGAAAAGCTATTTTGACATCCATCTGCCAAATCTCATAATCATAGTATGCACTATTGCTAATAAAATCCTAATTGATTTAAGCATGGCAAAGCAGAAAGTATCCTCATAATCTATTCCGTTCCTTTTGCGAAACCCTTTCGCTTATTGTCTTGCCTTATAGGTCTCTACCTTTCCATCAGAACCAATTTTCTTCTTGAAAACCCATTTGTTCAGTTTAGGTACAATACATTTTGTTGGGTTAACTTGATCCCTAACTTGATTCTTAAACATGGAATCAATCTCGGATTTTATAGCAACAATCCATTTTGAAGAGTCTATATCTGATATAGCTTCTTCATAGGTAAGTGGATCACCTCCATGATCTACTTCTTCATGAGTAGACAACTCTTGTTCTTCTTCATGAAGGAAACCATATCTCAGGGTGGGTGAGATACCACAGTTGTTCTACAAGGAAGAGCTGTAGATGTTTCATCAATGTGTATAGGTTGACTAGATGGATCTATATCCATCTGATCTGTTGGTTGTTCAGAATTCTCCAATTCTAACTCTATTTGCCTTCCTTTGCCTCCTTCTTGAACAAACATTGTTCAAGAAATGTGGCATCTCTACTTATCACAACCTTTTGTGAAGTAGTCAAATAAAAATAATATCCAAAACTATATTTTGGATATCCAACAAATCGACCTCTTTCTGATCTTGTCTCCAATTTATCAGTGTTGACTTTTGATATAAGTGGACAACCCCAAATCTTAACATGCTTAAGACTTGGTTTTCTTCCATGCCATATCTCATAAGGTGTGGAAGAAAGCGATTTTGATGGAATCCTATTCAGAATATACAAAGTGATTCTAATGCAAATCCCCAAAGGGGATTGGCATATCGATATAGCTCATCATACTACGTACCATATCCAATAGGTACGATTTCTCCTTCGGATACACCATTTAGTTTGTGGCGTTCTGGAGAGTCGGTGAGAAACAATGCCATGCTCTCTCAAGTATTCATCAAATTCAGTACTCAAATATTCACCTCCACGATCTGATCGAAGAGCTTTAATACTTTTTCCTGTTTGATTTTCTACTTCAGATTTAAATTCTTTAAACTTTTCAAAGGATTCATGTTTGTATTTCATCAAATACAAATACCCAAACCTTGATTTATCATCAGTAAAGGTAATAAAATAATGAAAGCCCCCTCTAACCATTTCTTTAAACGGACCACATACATCACTATGTATTAGTTCCAAAATATTTTCAGCTCTTAGCCCTTGTCCAACAAAGGGTGTTCTAGTCATTTTGCCTTGAATGCAAGATTCACAAGTTGGAGTAGGCTCAGAGCCCAATG
Source organism: Hevea brasiliensis (assembly GCF_030052815.1). NCBI lineage: Eukaryota > Viridiplantae > Streptophyta > Magnoliopsida > Malpighiales > Euphorbiaceae > Hevea > Hevea brasiliensis. The sequence goes on from NC_079501.1 coordinate 45,466,102, forward strand.
AGGATAGAATCCCCATTTTCTCCAATTTTGCAATCCTATCTTCTGCAACATGACATAACCTTAAGTGCCAAATATATTTTGAACTTGAGTTGGTTTTCACCATGGCATTGCATTCATTTAGATTACTATACTCTGGCCAGTGGAAACACTTTCTTACTGGCAATGGAAACACTTTCATGTTGGCAGTGGAAACACTTTCCTGTTGGCAGTGGAAACACTTTCCTTTGCCTTTGTCAGCTTTGGTCTTCCCTTTCTGTTTAGCTATTTTCTTGGAAGGACCAGGAATCTGAGGTTTCTTTTTCTTATTGCCTTTCTTCTTGTTGGACTTTCCAGTGAAGAAGATGCAACAAAGCTACCTCTTTTCCTTTATTGCACAGCATATTCTTTTGGGCAATAACCAGACATGTTGAGTAATTCGGCTAAGGTGCATTCTGTTTAGTCATATGGAAATTTGTCACAAAATTCCCAAAAGACTCGGGGAAGGTGAAGGATCAAATCCGTCTGTAGTTGGAAATCCATGTTGAAGTCAAGATGTTCCAAGCTGCTCAATCAGCCGAATCATCTTGTGGACATGATTCCCAACATTACATCCCTCGGACATCCTCATAAGGACTAACTGTTTAGATATCTCATACCTAGCATTCCTGCTGTGCTCACCATACAACTCTTGTAGGTGAAGGAGGATCTCACTCGCACTCTGCATGTTCTCATGTTGCTTCTGTAACTCATTACTCATAGAAGCAAGCATGTAACACTTAGCTCTCATATCATGCTCCTTCCACTTGTCCAAAGTATCATGTTCCTCTTGTGTGTCCTCTGGAGGTAAGGGACCAGGAACATTTGAATCTAGAACATATCCTATATGTTCAAGGTTCAAGACAAGTTTCAAATTTCTTAGCCAATCAGATAGATTAGGTCCTGTCAACCTATTGCGATCAAGTATGCTTGCAAGGATATTGGATGGTGGTGGTTGTTCTGTGCTCATTATTATCAGAAAATTAATTGCAGAAATAACCAGATTAATTAGTAAATGTATCATGTAATTAACCAAATATGATTATGGTCTTTTAATCAAATTGGTCCTCCCACTAACTTAGCGAATCCTACACTTCCAAAGTAAGCGGAAATCCTAGTTGGATGGATTTCTAGTGGGTGATTGAATTCTTATAATTCTATTGATCATCCTCGGTACATCCATTATTGGAATTACAATAAACTATAAGTGAGCAACTCCTTGCCCATCACATCTCATGTGAGGTTCAATCCTTTGCTAGCCCTAATGCTCAAAATCTCGGTACATCCAATATTGACTTATCTTGCATTAGTTAAGTTGATCCCATTGAGCGATAATTATGCAAATAATTTTAATGTCCTCAGTACATCCAATATTGGCCACCAAACCATTTACATATTTACAACATCTCATGCTTAACAATTATTCTTAAGAAAATCTCTTAAATTAATTGCATCTCATGCAACTATTTAAAATTTCTTAAAATAATTGCCCCAATGGAGGGCTTATGTTATAATTACTTTAATTATAGCATTTCCAACTTAATCATTTGTTTGGAAGATTTTATAGCCATCCTAATTACTATTAAGGTCTCACTTTGCACATTATCCATTTAGCATGCATATATCATATAATTGCATACATTCCCATACATCTCATGCATTCATGGATAAGCGATAAATATGGTATGATCATGGACTTTCTAAGGGATTCAATTACGAGCCACCAAGAATTGAATCAGGGCATTCTAGGTGCATTTCATTCATTCATTTTACAAGAGTTGCTGAAGGAGTACATAATCAACACTTGATATTGAATTCCTCCCACTGGTCCCACCAATGCTCTTGACCTCCTTGAACTTCTTGCAATCCAATATTACATAGTAATCCTTGGCATACCAAGGCGAATTTACAAGAACTTAAATAAATGAAATTACAACCCAAAAATTATTACAAACTTAATAATACATGCCCAAAATAAATTAAAATAAATTAATTAATTTACAATCCCAAAGAAACATAAAAGAAATAAATCCAATCACATTGGTCTTTTATAGTCCATGATCATCCATCATGCATATCACTATTTAACAATTAAATAAAACATACATACTTAAATTAAATTGAATATCTCATATTCAACTTAAAATTCCAGATTTGAATATGATTCAAATAAATTTAAAAATTCAGATTTGAATCTCATTCAAACAAATTTAAAAATTCAGATTTAAATCACATTCAAACAACTTCAAAAATTCAGATTTGAATCACATTCAAACATTTTTTAAAAAATCAGATTTGAATCACATTCAAATATTTTTTAAAAAATCAGATCTGAATTTTATTGAATCAATTTTAAAAAATCAGATTTAAATATGATTCAAACAACTTTAAAAATTCAGATTTGAATCTCATTCAAACAACTTTTAAAATTCAGATTTGAATCACATTCAAACATTTTTTAAAATTCTGATTTGAATCATAATTTAATTGTGTGATTAAAACAACTAATTAAACACTTTAATTAGTCAAAGAATAGGCCTTAGATCATACAACAATTGCAGAATTAAAAGCCAAACCTTGAATCACCCATGGAACCATTGTTGCCGCCACCAATGGTGGCTTCACCATGTGTGACGCCACACCTCTTGATCCAACCAGCAATGGATCACTTGATCTCATGATCAAACACACAATTAAATTATATAAACAACAATCTAAATGGAAAATATAGTGGCTCTGATACCAATTAAAGGAACGGAAGCGTGAAAAACACAAGATTATACCATTGAATTCAAAAAATTTTCACCTAGGGTCACAAGCACCATGCAAGATTTATTTTTATCTATTTGATTTCAATGATAAACAACATATTAAAACTCTTTTAATATGTTTTTGGATCTGTATTTGCCATTTAAGATTTTAAAATTAATCAAATTAATTTTAGAACCCTAGATTAAATCAAGAACGATTACACTAACCTCTTGATGTCTCGCAATGAGTCTGCGCCTTTGAGATTCGTCTTGAGGACACGGATGTTGTCCCTCTAGCTTGTCCACACCAAGAACACCTATGGCAGCCCTTGAACAGCTTCTAAAGCCTTTTCTATTAATTAGAAATTCAAGTTCTGCCTTTTAAGAGATTAGAGATGTAAACAGGACACTAGAAACAATTTCTAGTGTTCTTAATTCAAGAGATTGATGGCTAATCTCTTTGAATTGATGAGAGATGAAGAGAAATAGCTGGAGAGGCTCAAAGTGGCGTGACAATTGAGAGGAGAGGCTGCTGGTTATGTTTTCTTTTCATAACCACACTTAAATAGCTAGGTTAACACATTAAACCCTAGCCACATGTCACCTTTTGATTAGCTCTAGGTTTAAGTGACCCAATCACATTGTGCCAAGTGTCAAACCTATATTTAATCTTGATTTTAATCATCTTACATGATTAAAAAAAAATATTTGGCAAGCTTATGTGTTATGCCATGTGTCACTATCTCATGGTGCCACGTGTCACCTCGTGAAATGACCAAAATGCCCTTGTGTATTAATTTTGAGTTCTCAACCCAAAATAATTATTTTCTTCTTCTAATTAATTTATATCAAATATAAATTAATTAATTAATCTCTATTAATTAATTTCTCATTAATTAAATTCATATTTAAACACTTTAAATATAAATTTAACTTATATTATACATCCAATAATCTAGATTTGGTTTCAAGTCATGCTAGGGACTTTGCAATTTTATTGCAAATCAAATCTATTTAATTAATCAATTAAACTCTTTAATTAATTAATTAAATCATATTTAAATAGGTGATAACTTGTGTATGTGTGTGACTTACTAGGCTCATCACTAATTGGCAATGAGAAATGATATCAACTCTTAATATCATCAGAACTCTTTCTTACCATAAATGATTTCTCTATATCATTTTATGAACCTCATAGACCATGGTTAACACCTAGCATAGCATGCCATGGCCACCCAATTAGTAATAAGATTTACCTTAAATGAACCTATAATCATATGTTACCATGCACTAGAATCTCTCTGTTACAAAATCCCAACTCAAGCTGGAGTCATGGTTTATGTCAAACTCCATTTGCTATGAATATTATGTTCTCTTTTAATTCCAGTTCTTGATTAAAAGATTTTCTCATCGAAACTCTTTTACGAATAAATCTATCTGTCTGGCAGGAACTTGAAACATCAAGAACAATTAAATGAACATAGGATTTTATCTCTATTTACTTAGAGAGCAGATTCCATCTTGATCAACACCTACCTCCATATATAACTAGCGAGAGCCAACACATGCCCATATACCCATACATAGTACAAGTATGAAAGCATATCAAACTCAAACTACCTATATACAAGATAAGCTGTGCTATCTCGGTCTAAAGATTATATGCCTCGATATGATTTATGACAAAACATTGACAAGAGTAAACTCCATGTGCTTGTCATAAGTGTCACTGGTTCGGCCTACTTATCATTTATAAGTGCCTATCATGTTTGTTATATGGCATGAGACTCACCATTCCATCTTATTTATATCTCATATAAATAACTTGGGAACAAACATGAATACAATCTTTCTGGATAAGTCATGTCCTTATTATGAAGTATCCTCGATTGTGAACCTATTTATGATACTTTGTGCTAGAAATATTATCACTCATATTCTTAACAACTTAAGAATAATATTTCTAACAAAATATCAATGGACCTTTTCTATTACACATAAATATATTATGTAAACGGAAAAGTGGAAATGCCTTTTATTATTAAAAATATGTACAAGATACATACTAAATGATATGCTCTAGGGCATACTACTAACAAGGAGAACACCCCATACTTGGGATTCCAAATTGACAGCTTGGCCTTTAGTGCTGGAACTTGGACTTTGACCCGTATCAAGGTCGCAATCCTTCCATATTTTTCCTCGAGCTTTGCCTTGACGTAATCAGGAAGCAATTTCCAACTACTGGATAGACCCTTGAGACCGATCATTCTGACTTCGACCTTGCTTTGGTCTAATGGAGGTAACAGGCCAGTATCTACCTCAGTGACATCACTTTGTGGGGACACTGAACTATGAGGCGGTCTGGATCATGGTTTAGCATTCTGTTCTTTTCTAGGAACTTCTTTCGTCGACTGCCTCGAGGATGTCATGTTAAAATTGACGTTTATTCTTTTACAGACTCTAATTCTGTGATGCTTATGGAGAAAACTCATTAGCGGGATGAATTCAGGTAATTTTGAATTATACCGTTGGTAGGGAGATACCTACACATCTATCAAAGTAGGAAGATGTGCAGATCATCCTAACAATATGATTCAAAATTACCCTCAAAACTAAAAAACACAAGAAAACACAAACAGAGTAGGGTGAGAGTAAATATGTCCCTTTTGTCCAAAAATAGGGAGAATCCTAATACTGGGTAAGTGCTATCTAATTGAATAGTTCTATCTTATGAGGTAGTTTGCTACGGCTTCCAACTACTGTGATAGTTTAGCTCAAGGTCTAATTTTCTAAAAGCCACAGGTTCCTAAATTGCCCCTACAGTAGATAGTAGAAACCCATTCCATCACTATGATACTAACGGGAGAATTCCACGGGTATCGCAGTAAATAGAACGAGTTTCAATCTGAGCAGAAGCCTTCACGGATACTAATGGGGTAAAACTCACGGGTACCACTACATGATTCCCTCCTACTTCCCTAAAGGGTAAGAAAGCCTGGGTATAGGGCTGAAGTGTGTGAGGACATTGTGTAAGAAATTGGTGTGTGAAGGGACACATTTACCTCTTCCTTTCATGGGGGAGTTTTTTTTTTTTTTGCATTTTTTTTGACGAAAGTTGCTGTGGGAGATAAGACAATCAAAATAAGCAAGAATGGTTAGAAAGTACAATAATAAATCAATATATAAAGATTTTCGAATTTTGCAAATTAAACCCTCCCCTAATTACGATTTCAATTTATATGAGCATAAAACTAAATCTTTTCTTTGACCTCTAAACTAGGGTATTAAAAAAAACCAAGATTCCCCAGTGGAGTCGCCAAGCTGTCGCAAGGTATTTGCGGCCACCTGGACGAACACTCACCGAAGTGGGAAAAGTGAGGAGTCGCCACTTTAATTTTGAGGAAAATTAAAGAAAACCATTTATGAAGGTAAATAAAAAAAAAAACACCACTTCAAAAAACAGAGATTCTAGGTTTTTGTGTCCGTATATGGGTGAGGAAGGTGTTAGGCACCCCACCTCGTCCCTCAATGAGGGTAAACAGATTTAATGTTATGCTTTTCATAAGTTAAAAAGATAATTAGAGGGTTGGAATAGTGATAATGTTAATCCTTTATGCAAAATAAAGGAATATTTGTTACTTCACTTATTTTGAATTACCCCAAGAACACAAGTTCTTGAGATGACCCTTTAATGATTAGGTGTCGAGTAAGGTTATCTTGTGTATTGGAATTGTGTTATTTTAATTTGGATTTTGTTAAGAGAGCTCAGATGAGGAGCTTTTCCCGATCTCTAGATATGTTTTATTAAGAGTTTTAAGCGAGAGATTTTGGATAAGAACTTTCCTTCGATCTCCACATATTTTATTAAGGTCTTGGCTAAGAAAAGGGTCAGAACTCTCCCCCGATCTCTTAGAGTGTTCAGTTTAAAAATTTTTTAAGTGAAGGATATTGGATAAGAACTTTCCTCTGATCTCCACGTTTTATTTAAATGAGAATCAGGTAAGGACTCTCCCCCAATCTCTCAAAATATTTGATTTAAAATTTTAAGCGAAGGATCTCGGATAAGAACTCTCCTCCGATCTCCATGTTTTATTTAAATGAGAATCAGGTAAGAACTCTCCCCCAATCTTCGAGAATATTAGATTTAAAATTTTAAGCAAAGAATCTCGGATAAGAACAGTCCTCCGATCTTCATGTTTTATTTTAAATGAGAATCTGGTAAAAACTCTCCCCCGATCTCTTAGAATATTTGATTTAAAATTTTAAGCGAAGGATCTTGGATAAGAACTCTCCTCTGATCTCCATGTTTTATTTAAATGAGAATCAGGTAAGAACTCTCCCCCAATCTCTTAGAATATTAGATTTAAAATTTTAAGCGAATAATCGTGGATAAGAACTCTCCTCCGATCTTCATGTTTTATTTTAAATGAGAATCAGGTAAGAACTCTCCCCCAATATCTTAGAATATTTGATTTAAAATTTTAAGTGAAGGATCTTGGATAAGAACTCTCCTCCGATCTCCATGTTTTATTTTAAATAAGAATCCAGTAAGAACTCTCCCTCGATCTCTTAGAATATTTGATTTAAAATTTTAAGCGAAGGATCTCGGATAAGAACTCTCCTTCGATCTCCATGTTTTATTTTAAATGAGAATCAGGTAAGAGCTCTCCCCCGATCTCTTAAAATATTTGATTTAAAATTTTAAGGGAAGGATCTCGGATAAGAACTCTCCTCCGATCTCCATGTTTTATTTTAAATGAGAATCAAGTAAGAACTCTCCCTCGATCTCTTAGAGTGTTTGTTATGATCGCATACCGTAAGGACCTTGGACTAAGGATTCTAGCACCTGAAAGTGCCAGAAACCCCCACGATGCTGTTCTTAATCCACTGATGCCTTATAACTAGAGGGTGGATACAAGACCGAACTTTTCACTGATCTCCTATGTGATTGCCTTGTCAGAATTCTTTAGCTGGCGATATACGATCTCTTTTGGTTACTAGTATGGGATCCGATCTTCACTCGATTCCCGCTTTATTATGCTCTCTCCTGGGCTCGTTTAGTAGCCTAACCTTGTAACTCATTTCTCTGGCCTACTATTCGACCTTTTATTATTTTATTTGTTCGAAAAAAAAACCTTCACGTTAAGATATTTTTACCGATATCTTTTAAGTTACCTACGAGTTGCCCACAACCAAGACACCTACTTTCGAAGGAAATGAAAACTAAGAAGAAATAAATAAAGTTCGCGAATGAATAGAAGAAGTAAACTCAAGAAATAAGTATCAGCCTGAATAATCTACGTTGGGATTTTTAGTGCCAATGAACTTAATGGAAATTTTGAGAATAAAAGCAGAGAAAATAAAACACGAGCATTTGCTAAAGTGACAGTCTAGACACTTACCTGTGGGAGGTTGAGGCTATTGAACTAACTCTGGGACCACAAATATTGAAGAGTTGAAAGCTGATGGTCTAGGGACTAATGCTTACATCGAAGTAACAAAAACTAGGTCATAATGCAATTGAGTCGAAGCGACAGTAACCAGGTCGGAATAAGATCAAGCTTGGAGAATAATATGCTGATGTTAGGGTGATGAAGATGAAACTGAACAAAAAAAAAAATGGTATCGCAGAGTAATGAACATACTAAAAATGAAGAATTTCAGGGTCCAAAACTTCTTTAATGGAGATACTTAAGAAAACTAGTTTCTGAAGTTTCTCGATTTTATGAAAGCTTAGAATGACAAAGTAGCAAGACTGAATTAAATTTCAGAGCCTTTCCACTATAATTACCACCACCTTTTTTCATCCGTCCCCTCTACAGTATTGCATGCAGGTATTTATTGGGAACGGGTTCTCTTAATAAAGGGTCAGGATCTCCCTGTGGGAGATGGAGGGTTTGGATTGAAAGGTACATGATCCAATGTCTAAGAATTAAAGGGAATCAAAATGGAGGGCTGGGATCCTATTCAGAATATCCATCCTTTCTCCTTTTAATCCAATGGCTCAGGGTCTTGCCTATAAGATGGATTTGAGGGCTGCGAATAAAAATCACCGATCCTGTCGTCTACCTTTCAATCCAAGGGCTCCAGTTTCATCCTTACAAGTATGATTAATGGTTGAGATCAAGGTGTATAGGACTGTCGTAACTGTTTTGGCGTCTGTCAGCTAGATGGGCTTTTCTGCAGATGAGGCGTGCGGTGAAGATTTGATCCGCCTATAACGCTTTAACTAACTTGGCACTGGTTGTGAAGAGAGTTGATTGGAGGTTATTTTATCCTCTTCATGCTTTCCAATCTCTATTTCTTCTGATCTCTCTATTATGACCCTTTCCTTTTCCGATCTTCCTCACATCGGGTCCCCCATTGCTTCCTGATATCTCCCATTCTAGATTCTTCCTCTTTATCTATCCTGCCTAGGTCAAAGCAATTAATTCTTCAGTTACCGATGCATCCGCTTTGGTTTCTATGTGCAATAAATGCTCAGGCCCTATATATATGCACTCATGAGAAAGCCTCTTCACACTTTACTTCTCCTTCAGTTTCTCGATTTCTCTGATTCTAGTTTCTCCATTAATAATTCCGACTATGGTGACAACTTTGATATTTTTCTTACTGTTTTCTTTGCCCCTGGCCTGAAAATTTATGATCCTGGCGATCGGAGAATCATGAGAACAATATCTGATGACAGTAAAGAAACCAGATTAATTTATCGATCAAGATAAAAAATGACAATCATGCCGATCTCGAATCGGTCTACCAGTATAATTGGTGGGCCGATCTCTGGCAAGAGTACTGTTAATTTCAATCTGAATGTCGGTGACTGCCTCTTGAAGTTCATTTGGCTCCTCACCACATTGGCCGTCCTGATTGCAGCTCGGTTCTGGTCGATGACATCGATGATGACTCCGCTCACCATCATGAGAGTCATAGTCACCGTATCTGAGCTGCACATCTATCCAATACTTGTGGCCGGCTTTCTGATCAAACACATCATTTGATTCAGCCATAAGACTAGGCTTTGACATAAGCCGCTACTAGGTAAGATGTAGTGCTGATCTTTCGAGATCGCCCAAATGATGTAATCTAATCTTTAAAGGTTCTCTTAATGATATAATCCGATCTCTTGAGATCACCCAAATGATGTAATCTGACCTTTTGGAAATGAAATGAAATTCTATTTGAAGGTTATTTTTTATTTATTACATCAGTTATTTTTCTGATCTATGATGTGCATATCCGATCTGATCTCTAACTAAATCATCATTAGTCGATCTGTGGCTCTGAAAATTTCCCCAATCCGATAACCCTAACTAACCAATCTCATTTTATTCAATTTTATTATTGTGCTTCTGGAACCTTTGCGCGACGTGTCAGGAAAGCGGGCCGATTCCGCTAACTGATGCTCAGATGGGTATAAATAAGGGGGAGGGTCAATCAGTTGCTCCCTTATGTCATTTTAAGAACTTTGCTAACAATCTCAGCATTCTCTCATTTCTTCACATTTTTCTGGCACCGATCACATTCCGGTAAGGATTTTGATTCTTTTTCTTGATTAATTTCTTTTGCTTTTCTAAAAATGAGTAGCGCCGAGGGTTAGAGAGCCGCGAGCCCACCTTTCGTCCATGTTTCATGGACCTCAGAGGAGGGAAATGTGATTAGATCAGGTAGTCAAACTAGCATGGCCATCATTCCGATTACTAGACCGACTACTGGATCGAGGCGAGGGGCATCTTTGAGAAGAGAAAACTTGCCAATTGATGAGTTGCCTTCAGTCTTGAGAGAAACCGATCTCTAATCTATAAGTCAAGAGTACAATTTGTGGATTGATTCCTTTGAACTGATTAAATGCCACGGTGATCATCGGGCTGATCACTTCTTCGACAAGAGCAATCTCTTCATGGTGTATGAAGAGCAGCTGAAAGCCGGGCTCCGTTTCCCTTTGGACGAATTTTACAAGGCTGTCCTAAAGTTCCACCACGTCTCGGTAGCTCAAGTGCATCCGAACTCTTGGCGGACTCTAATAGCTTTCCAGGGCTTTTGCCAAGCTAAGGGACTGGAACCCATGAACAAAGTCTTTGCCGAGCTACATAGGCTTGCCCGAAGGAAGGATGATGAGTTATGGTTCTTTCAGGCTAAGCCTAACTGCTCCCTCTTTACCGATCTCCCTTCTTCATTGAAGAATTGGAAGAATCGGTTCTTTATTTTAATGAACAAAATCCTGAATGGCTTTGAGGGTATCCCACGGAGTTGGCAACATCTGGTCGCTCCAATCCCAAAGAAGATTGCCTTAAATAAGGATGAATACGCCATGGTGAAAGAGTTAAAACCTCAGGCATCGACTCAAAATTTATCGTGCTTAGGCGCGCTGATGGCCAAACTGAAGTATTGGATGATGCGGCTAATCACTGACGAAGAATGCAAGCTTCAGCTCTCTGACCTCGGCACTGGTACTACCCATATCTCTGGTCTTTGAATCTTAGCAAACTCACTGATTTCTTCTTTGTGTAGGTATGGCGAGCGGTGATGCTTCCAAGGAGAGCCGCAAGTGAAAGAGGGAGATCTCCAGAAAAGTGTGGGTAATGAAGGGGACCACCATTACTGATGCTCAGACCCTTCGTTATGAATTAGCAGAGATCCCGAGCTCTCCTCCCCAATCTCAGGAGCAATCGATCCCTGAGGTAAAGGTCATCGCTCCTGCTCCTCAGTAAATCTAGATTCCACCTCTCCCTCCTCTTCCAATGTGGAAGGGGAGTATTCCAGTCCTATAATCAAGACGCTTTCCGGGGTGCTCAACTCCTAATCCAATCGCTAGAAAGGAACCTCTCTACTAGAGGGAATCCTAGCCTGGCCAAAGTCATGGGAGCTTTCATTTGTTTCCAATAAGATCGAAACAGGTTGGCAGAGGAGAGCATTGGTCATATCTTAGCTCAGACAATGAGCTTAGGCTTAAAGGCCATTGCAAACCAGCACATACTCAAAGAGAAAGCTCATGCCTTAAAAAAAGATATCCTTAAGGCGGTCTAAGGTGCCTCCACTTCACAAGCTCATCTCTCCTCTGCTAATGACTACATCGCCAGAATGGAAGATTAGATGAAGCATTATGAGGAGAGGATAATGGAGGTGGAACGAGAACTTGAAGACTCTCGAGTTGGTTGGTCTGCCAATCTCGCTCGTTATGCTGAAGACCTTCGGGCGAAGGAGGAAGAGCTCCGAGCTAAGGATGAGGAGCTCCAAGCTAAGGAAGAGGAGAGCACCACAAAGGAGGCCAGGGCTTATGTGAAGGCCCATAATGACCTTCTGGCCGAGCTGAGGAAGTAGTATCCTAAAGAGGACTTCTCCTTGATGAATGAGCTCGCCCCAGATGCCGAAGAGGAGAGCGACGAGGAGCCAGAGAGAGAGAGAGAGAGGGAGAGAATTAGAGAGAGGATGTATCTGGGGAGCAAGCTGGGGGTGATCTACCTGCTGAGTGACTTGTATATATTTTCCTTGAAATGAATAAAAGTCCTTTTGTTTACTTTCTTTGTTGAGATCAGAGAGCGCCCTAATCATATGGGTACTTAATTGTTTGCATTAAACTTGAAAGCAACCATTAATCAGAGTATGAGAGATCGGCAAGACATTACACGTAAGCTTGAGATCAGGCTAAACACAGGGTAAAACTTTAGAACATTATAATTATTGACTTGAACATTTAAGATTGGAATCATCATTAGATTAGAAAGAAATCGTGATTTTATTTTTAAAACATCATGGTTCTTCAAACAAGAAATTCAAAACACCTGAGTAGTCAAATGAAGTTCTACAATATTTGTACGGAGGAATCTGAGAGCATTGGTTGGTAAGACTGAATAGTCTGGAAACCCAATATTTATTCAGACTTATCTGATAAGAGATAGGAAATAATTAACTAAATGTGGGATTAGTTCATTCTGTGGTCGAGCAATCGGTGAGTTCAAAAAAGTCATTTGTGATCGAAGGGCATCGGCTGAGAGCGGATGATGAAGTCGATTTTAAAGTCCCTTAACTTCGGAGGTCGGCCAAAATATGGTGTCAACATTATAAAATTCAGTTAGCATGAGGAATTTAGAGTTTGATAGTTTTGAGTGGAATTAACCATGTAATTGAGCTTGGATGATCAAAAGTGTGTTGCTTGTATGTTAGAATGACATTAATTGCATGAAAAATTGTAAGATGGATAAATTAGGGTTTTGGCACCTACGGTTTGGGAGATAAAATTTTAAGAATTGGTCAAATGGTGTGTTTGAGCTTGTTTGAGCTGCAAAATGGTCATGTATAACCAATTTTGGTGTGTTAGAAGTGTTGGAACCAAATGGAAATTCAGATTGGATATGGCCATTCTACAGGTAGCATGACCAAGGTCTCTTTCAGGGACCAAACTGAAAATTTACTAACCCAACTGGTGTGAGACTAATTGGGAATGAAACTAGACACAAAATGGCACATTTTTCATGTAGGAATCATGCCCAAAAAGTGAACATAGCATAGTGAACAAATTGGCCAAATTCGTAATTGGGTGTTCGGCCCTGTACAAAAATGATCAAATGAACAGTGTTTATTCATTTGACCATAACTTAGGCTAGGCAAGGCCAAATAACTTGAAATTTTACCAGTAAATATCTGAGATATAGACCTACAACTTTCATGAGGAACAAAAACCCAAATTATGCCCTTAACCAAGTCATTTAGCCACCAAAATTTAGTGACCTAAAACTGCCAGAACCAGTTTTGGTGCCCAGAAAATCTGGGTTAGGCCAATCCGGCCAGCCATGTTCAAATAGCTATAACTTGAGCTAAAAAACTCCAAATGGAGTGATTCAAAAAGGAAAATAAAGGTAAGACAATAAGGAAAAACTTCTATGAAGAAAACTTAGCCAAATTCTAACAGCAACATGACCAATGGAACAGTGTAAAATAGGTCACCAAAACTAAAAATTTGAAAGTTTGCCTAAAAGACTTAAGTTTTGAGAAAATGACCAAAACCAACAAGTTAGGTAACCAAAATGTGGTATGTGGGTATAATTAGATTTCCCGTGCCTATTAAGCATAAAAAGGTCAATATTTTGACTTGAATAGTATCATGAATAGTAACCTCAATATGAAAATTTTCGAGAATGTAAGTTTAAGCATATTGAAGCTAGAATTGAATATATATAAATTAATTATTAGAATTATTGTGAGATAAGATACTAAAACACTATAAATTTCATATTTCAGCTGAAAAAGACCTGAAAAAGGATAGGGCAAACTGAGTCAAGGCCTAGAGGCGACTCACATTAGGTTTGCGCACAACAAACTTAAAATTCTTTGTTTCTACTTGACAATTCTTGAAATAAATGTTGTGAATAATTTTGATTGTTATGGCTTTGAAAATATTATTTGAAAAATAGTAGGTTACCTACTTTGTAAATAAAAAGTTTGGAATGAAATATGATTTGTGAATTATATGAAATGTTTGAATAACTTTATTTAAATTATTTTTTTATTCACACTTGGCATGGAAATATCACTATGTTCCTCCTCCATTTATGGGGTGAGTTTGACTATATTCCTCCCTCTTTAGCTTTCTAGTCAGAAGGTGAGTTTGGATGAGTACTCATTAGCTAGCTAGCCACCTGCCTCATTGATTTCGATTAGTGGGGTGACTTTGCCTTGTCGTGGTGTACAACGCGGCATGTTTGAAAATTTTGTGTCATGGCCTAAGTTGTGTTATTGATTGGCAACGCTATGATTATTAAATTGTTTGATCAAAATTATGTTATATTAAGCTTTGAAAATTATGATTTGATATAAATGTGATTAGAAAATTTGTGAAATGTGATTGTGAGATTTTTGAATTATGAATTGTTCATAAATGTTTTATATTATGCATTTTGTATTTCATTGTGCACCACTGAGTATTTTATACTCAGTGATAACTTTCTTTGTTGTCACAGATAGAGACAAGGAAAAAGCAGTAGAGTGAGCTACTGATTTTGGGACTTCACTGATCTTTTTGTACGGGTATTTATTTATACCCTTGTAGTTATGTGATGTAAATATTGCAATGTCATATGTATTAATGTAAAGTTAAGCAGTTGTACAGTAAATTGTAATATTGTTATTTGGATTTTCTTTTGTAAATTAAGATATGTATATGTATATGTCAATTAAATTTTAAATGCAATGTCAATGAAATTATGAAATATTTTGAGATCACAAACTTTGATTGAATTGTGGAATTGATTCGAGTTATGTTGAATTGGGTAAATTTGGTGGTTGGGAGTTGTGGAAACAAGTATTGGAAATGTTTTTACAGGTTTTTGAAGAACTATTTTCTCAAAATACAGACGGCACTCTGCTGAAATTTTTCCAAAATTTGCGGACAAATAAAAATGGATAAAAATTTTTACCAGTTTTGAAACTTTAATTAAAAGTTTTAAATTCCTACTAAAATGCTCACCACTTCCAAGAAGTAAGAAAATGGTTTTAAAATCCCTTGTAGGATACTTAATGAGTTATCGGTAGGTGAAGTTCGGTAGTTCATTAGGTATTCTATGAGATAATGTTATGCCTTACAGAGGGGTAAGGTGTGATAGTGTATCTTGAAGTGAATGATGTTCAGATGATTTAATGATCATTAAAAGTGCCATGTAGGTCAAATGAAGTTTGTGGAGTTGAGAGAATTGAATTTGGGAGTGTTGATTCTTATGCAGGAAATTCAGACCTTTGAGTCCAATGTATTTTTTGAGCCATAAATGGAGTTATATAGGTTCAATTGGTGTATGACCAATTGGAAATAAAACTAGACACATAATGGCACAACTTTGGTGAAGAAACCCTGCCCAAAAAACCAAATCAAGTTGACATAAAAAGTGCCCTAATCTAGGTGACTTGCATTCTACCTGTGCAAAATGACCAAATAAATAATGTTTATTCATTTGGTCATAACTCAGTGTAGAAAGGTCCAATTGACTTGACATTTTACCAGCAGAAATCTGAGACATAGTGCTACAACTTTCATGAAGAACACAAATCCAAATTCTGACCATAACCTAGTCAAATTGCCAACCAAACTTAGGTCACCAAATTTGGCAGAACCAAATTGCCCATAAATTCTGTGTACAGGTCAATCCGGCCAGTTATGGTAAAATGACCATAACTTGAGCTATAAAACTTCAAATGGAGTGATTCAAAAAAAGAAATGTGTCTAGACACAATAAAGAACAACTTTCATGAAGACAAATTTGCCAAATTCCTACTGTACAAATGACTAATGGAACAGTAAACTTAGTGCATGAAATCTGAAAATTGTGAATAACTAACACTAAGCTTTGAAATGGTATTGACAACCAATACCAACAACTTTAGAATGCAAAATGTGGTATCTTGGTTAACTTAGGTTTAATAAATTCATTATGTATTAAAAAGTCAACAATTTGAGTGAATAGTAATGTGAATAGTAATATAAAGACACAAAGTGTAAGAATTATATTGTTAAAGGGAAATTAGGGCCATAAATTTGAAATCAATGAAATGTTCATGGATTACTTGAGACATGAAAAGTAAGTCACCTAATTGATGTGCATAGGTAGTTAGGGCTTATATGCCCATCACAAATAGAATTCATAAAATATATAAATGAGAAAGGGAAAATGTTTTGAATACAATGGTACATGTGAACTATTTTTATGAATTGTGATAAATATGAATAACATAATGAATGAATAAATGAACCATATTAATGTATGAATAAGACATTAGTTCTCATTATTGTAGAAAGGAAAAGTACTTTGAGTACAACGATATAAAAGGATAATTGATGTGAATTGTGATCATATATATGATCAAATAAATGTATACATTATAATTGAAAATTATTATGAAATAATGAAGTCATAAAGCACAATATATTAAAATTTAATGGTGTTATGTGCCTTTGTATTGTCTATACATGTGTGTCAGATTGGATGCCAATAGGGTATTGTTTTAGCAATACAGCAAAGGCTTTATACCCATATTCATAGCTTTATACCAACATTCATGGCTTTTATGCTCGATTATGTTTTATCATGGCTTTTTAGCCATACTGACTGCATACGTGATTGACGTTCTGCATCCCATGGTATGACAGCCCGAGGCATCGCGGTGTCCAGTGCCAATGACCCGTTATCCAGTTTAGTCAGCCTGTCGTAGGTTACTTGGGCAGTCTAATTTATTAAAATAGGTTATAAATATTAGCAATTAAAAATACTAGAAAGTACATAAATGAGAAGAAGTTCTAAAATAAATTAGATTAGCTCCAAAACTTTTTTCCTAAAAATGATCTGAAGTAAATTAAACTAGTTCTATAAATATTACGAAATGATTGTAAATGTAACACCCCTATTTGCATAGCCTGGTATATTTCACTATTCCGGCGATCGGTGTCATTCTGGATAATTAAGAGAAGTAGAACCCCATAAATAGATAAGCCTTGAACACAATTAATTAATAATTGTCAATTAGTTAAGTATAAATAAGAAAAACAGAACATAAGAAGTTAAATGAGTCCAGAGTCACAGCGATGGGTGACCTTCTCGGGAAGGACTACCAGGTTGATTTAAACTCAAGTTTCAAATCTTAAAATGTGACACCGCGGTCCTTAGGACTATTGCGAACACAGTGAAAAAGAGAAAGTCATAGAAAAGAATTGTTAAGCAGGTCAAATAATTAGGTCAGGGATCCGAAAGAATAATCAAATAACTAGCAAACCGGATCGAACCAACGAGGGGCAATTTGGTCAATTCACCCCTAGAGCTGACTCCTGACCTAACTGTCTAATAAAATCAGAGAAAATAAAATTTCGGGATCAAGAATTAAATTAAAGAACTAATAGAAAAATGAATGTAAAAGGAAAAGAAAATTGAAAAAGTTTATTACATCACCTTTATGACATCATCATGATGTCAAAACTAATTTTAATTTTCCTACCTAAATTGACTAAGTCAAAAGTAATTTTAAAAGACATAAAATACCTAAAAAAAGGAAAGAAAAATCATTTCTTCTTCTTCCACCCAAGTGTGCCGCCTCACCTTTCTCTTAAATCACCATTGTGGCACCACCATAAAAGCTTGACTTTAAGCTTTCTTTCAACCACTAAAACCTACTG
Source organism: Hevea brasiliensis (assembly GCF_030052815.1). NCBI lineage: Eukaryota > Viridiplantae > Streptophyta > Magnoliopsida > Malpighiales > Euphorbiaceae > Hevea > Hevea brasiliensis. The sequence goes on from NC_079501.1 coordinate 45,484,021, forward strand.
TGACCCCAAACTAGTGCATAAAAACTTGTTAGATCAACTTGCGAAAGCTTTAGAGGAAGGAAAGAAAAGAAGAAAAGGAAGAAATTGAGGAGTTGAATATCAAAGTTAAGGTTAGTGGTTTAAATTGAAAATTTGTTGTTTAATATTTATTTTTTTAGTGTAAATAACATATCTTAACTTGAAAATTAAAAGCAAACTATTATGGGGGACCAATTAAAATTAAAGGATAAAAAAAAAGAAAAACAAAATAGTTATCTTCTTATTCAACCTCCTTGCCACCCCATTTCATTCATTTCTCTCCTCTCTTTCTTTCCACCATTAACAACACTACCAAGCTCAAACACTCCCATTTCTTACATAAATCCCATGCTAAATTAATAGAAAAAATTTAATTGACATTTGATAGGAAGAAGTAAAGCAAAAGAAACAAGAAAATTTGGAAGGATTTTGAGAATTTGAAAAGCTCCATGAAAGGTAAGCTAATCTAACCTTCCCTTTTTGGTATTAATGGTTGATTTAGGATAGGATTGAATGAAATTATATGAAGAAAAGTGAAAAACTATGCATGATTGGTAACTAGAGATTTCAGCCAACTTAGTAGTAAGTAGGAATTGATGGATTTGGATGCAATTAAATATGTAGGCAAGTTTGATTGAGTGTATAGATAGTGTTTATACACTTTGATTTCATTATTTGAAGCTTTTGAAGAATTAGGGTTTTGGCACATAGGGTTTTGGGAGGAAAAATTTTGAGAATTGGTCAAATGGTGTGTTTGACCTTGTTTGAGCTGGAAAATGATCATGTATGACCAATTGTGGTGTGTTGGAAGTGTTGGAACCAAATGGAAATTTGGATTGGTTATGGACATTCTATAGGCAGCATGACTAATATCCCTTTCAGGGATCAAAATTGAAAATTTACAAACCCAATTGGTGTGAGGCTAATTAGGAATGAAACTAGACACAAAATGGCACATATTTTATTTAGAAATCATGCTTAAAAAGTGACCATAACTTAGTGAACAATTGGCCAAATCCAGATTAGGCAAACTGACTTGTACAAAAATGATCAAACAATGTGTGTGTTCATTTTTTATATAACAGGCTAAGGTCCCAAAAAATGAATTTTTTTTTCAGTAGAAAGCTGGGACATAGCCCTACAACTTTCATGAAGAACACAAGTCCAAATTATGCCCTTAACCAAGTCATTTAGCCACCCAAACTTAGTGACCTAAAACTGCCAGAACCAAATTAGTTGCCCAGAAAATCTGGGTTCGACCAATCCGACCTGCCATGTTCAAATGGCTATAACTTGAGCTACAAAACTCCAAATGGAGTGACTCAAAAAGGGAAATAAATTTAAGACAATAAGGAACAATTTCTATGAAGAAACCTTAGCTAAATTCTAACAGCAACATGACCAATGGAGTAGTGCAAAATAGGACACCAAAACTAAAAATTTGAAATTTTGCCTAAAAGACTTAAAATTTTAGAAAAGAACCAAAAACAACAAATTAGGTAACCAAAAAGTGGTATGTGGGTGAAATTAGAATTCCCATGCCTGTTAAGCCTTAGAAAATCAACAAGTTGACTTGAATAGTATCGTGAATAGTAACCCCGAAATACAAATTGTAAAGAACGTTAAGTTTAGCATATTAAATCTAGGTATATGTAGATTTAAATTTATTTTTGGACTTATGATAAGTTGTGATACTGAAACACTGTGAAATTGTGTGTTTCAGTTGAAAAGAATACCAGGAAAGAACCCGAGGCATCGAGTCAAGGCCAAGAGGCGACTCATATAAGGTTTGTGCACAACTAACTCTTTTGTTTTTTTTTTTTTTTCACTTCCAAATTGATTTGAATAAATTTATTGTATGATATATGATTTTTGTTGTGTTGAGAATTTTAACATTGTTGAATGAAATTGTATAAATTAAATGTAAATTTTCTTATGCATTTAAGGATTTATTGCATGGTTTTGAGAATTGTAAATTTTAAGTTTGATGTATTGCCAACCTTAAGCATGAATTTATGATGATTCAATATGTTAATGGTTTGTAAACACTTGGTAAATATAAATTTTTTTGAATATGATTTGAAACCACAGTTGACATGGCAATATATATTGTGAAATCTCATTAGCTTGTCTAGTGAGATATCTCCTCAACTAGATGGGGTGAGTTCCTTCCTCTCTGGCTTGCCAGTTGGGGAAGAGTTTGAATGAGTGCTCATATATACTAGTTAGTCTTTGTTCCTCCCTTTTAGCCCCGGTTATTGGGAGAGTTTGAAATGTCGTAGTGTACAACACGGCATCTATTTGAATTTTGGGTCATGGGTTCAACTGTGTGAATTGTTGGCAACGCTCTTTAAATTATGCATGGTTTGATAAATTGTGGTTGAAATAAATAATTTGCCAGTGATTCAAAATATTTTTGTATTGTTTCGAGATTTAAATGAAATGTAGACAAATAGTTACTGTTTGATCAAAACGTTATTCAAAGGAATAATTTGTATGAATGAAAATATCGATTTATGAATGTCATGGATTTTGAAGAATTTAGAAATTTTAAATTTTAATTTGTTATGAATTGTCAAGTATAACTTGTATTAAGTTTTAAATTATTAGTTTATGCACCACTGAGTTCACCACTCAGCGATAGCAGGAGAAAGGAATAAAAAGCAGCTGAGCAAGAATTCTGAAATGACAAAGCAGGTATATCATAGGTATACCCTTGTACTTTAGATTTTGAAATAATTATATAATTATATGTATGAAATTTTTGAAAGAGCGGAAGCATGAAAAACACAAGTTTATACCATTAAATTCAAAAATTTTCACCTAGGGTCATATACATCATGCAAGATTTATTTTTATCTATTTGATTTCAATGATAAACAATATATTAAAACTCTTTTAATATGTTTTTGGATCTGTATTTGCTATTTAAGATTTTAGAATTAATCAGATTAATTTTAGAACCCTAGATTAAATCAAGAACAAATACACTAATCTCTTGATTCACTGTAGCGTATTTGTGCCTTTGGCATGCGTCTTCAGGACACCAGATGTTGTCCCTCTAGCTTGTCCATACCAAGTTCACCTATGGCAGCCCTTGAACAGCTTCTAAAGCTTTTTCTATTAATTAGAAAATCAAGTTTTTCCTTTTAAGAGATTAAAGATATAAACAGGACGCTAAAAACAATTTCTAGTATTTTTAATTCAAGAGATTGTTTGCTAATCTCTTGGAATTGATGAGAGATGAAGAAGAAGAGAGAATGAGAGCTTCAATAGTGGTGGCACAAAGAGGAGGCAGCAGCTTGTGTTATTTTTCTTTTCATAACAACACTTATATAGCTAGGTCACCACTTAAAACCCTTTGCCACATGTCACCTTCTGATTGGTTCTAGGTTTAATTGACCCAATCACATTGTGCCAGGTGTCAAACCAATATTTAATCTTAATTTTAATCATCTTACATGATTAAAAGACATTTGGCAAGCTTATGTGTAATGCCATGTGTAACACCCCTATTTGTATAGCCTGGTATATTTCACTATTCCGATGACCAGAGTCGGTCCGGACAATTAAGGGGATTAGAACCACACTTAAAACAACTAGATAAGCCTTAAACACAAATAATTAGTAATTTCTAATTTGTTAAGTATAAATAAGAAAAACAAAACATAAAAAGTTAAATAAGCCAAGAGTCACAGCGATGGGTGACCTTCTCGGGAAGGATTGCGAAGTCGATTTAAACCCAAGTTTCGAACCGTAAAATTTGACACTGTGGTCCTTAGGACTATTATGAACACAGTGGAAAAGAGAAAATCATGAAAAAAGAATTTTTAAGCCAGCAAATAATTAGGTCAGAGAACCGGAAGAAATATTGATTTATTTACAAACTGGGTTGAACCGGCGAGGGGCAATTTGGTTAATTGACTCCGAGAGCTGACTCCTGACCTAACTGCCAAATAAAATAAGAGAAAAGAAAATTTCGGAGTCGGGAATTAAATTAAAGAACTAATGAAAAAATAAATAGAACAACAAAGAAAAAGAAAAAGTAAAAAAGTGATGACATCATCATGCATGACATAATGCATGACATAATAAATTTAATTTTAAATTTTGAAAAGTGGGATAATTATCTACTTAAGTGACCAATAAAAAAAAAGCAATTAAATTAAAACAAAATTCATTTTTGGGTCTTCTTCATCCATATTGCCGTAGCTCTCCCTTGGTCACTCTCTCATTTTATTTCTTGAAACCTCCATGGAAGCTTGACTCAAGCTTCATAAACCCTAACCTAGACATAATTTCCCTAAGGTTTCTTGAGTAAATATTGTCCTTGAACCTTGATTCATCTATTGACAACAAAAAAAAAAAGAAGAAAGGAAGAAGTTGAAGAGGTGAAAAAAATTCTGCATAAAGGTTAGTAATCTAAACTTTAAATTGCTAGTTTAATTATTATGCTTATGGTTGAATAAACTTAGAAATTATGGAAAATGGAAAAGAAAACAATTGTTAGAGGACTAAACATGAATTTTGGCCAGCCATGGTACCTTGAAGTTTTGATATGTTCACTTTAATTTAGACATGAATTTGACATTGATTAAGGTTGAATATGTGGTTAGGGTAGTAAATTGGGTATGAATTAATCAATTGTGTAAATTAGGGTTTGGAATCTAGGGTTTTGGAGACAAAAATGTGAGAATGGGTCAAATGTTGTGTTTGACCTTGTTTGAAATGAAAAATGGTCATTTGTGACCAATTGAGATGTGTTGAAGTGTTAGAGGTGAGTTTAAATTCGTATTGAAAATGGTCATACTGCAGGTAGCAGGACCAAGGTCCTTTTGAGGGACCAAAACTGAAAACTTGACAAGTCCAATTGGTATAAGACCAATTGGGAATGAAAATAGACACAAAATGGAACATTTTTCATTGAGGAAACATGCCCAAAATGTGGCCAAAACCTAGTGAACAAATTGACCAAATCCGGATTTATGCAGTCTGACTTGTACAAAAATGACTAAATGAACAGTGTTTGTTCATTTGGCCATAACTTGGGCTAGGCAAGTATAAATGACCTAAAATTTTACCAGTGGATAGCTGAGATATAGATCTAAAACTTTCATGAAGAACAGAAACCCAAATTATGCCCTTAACCAAGTCATTTGGCCACCCAAATTTGGTGACCTAAAACTGCCAGAACCAGTTTGGTGCCCAAAAATCTGGGTTAAGTCCAATCCTGTAGCCATGATTCAAATGGCTATAACTTGAGCTAAAAAACTACAAATGGAGTGATTCAAAAAGGAGAATAAATTTAAGACAATATGGAACATTTTCTATGAAGAAAGTTTTGCCAAATTCTAATAGAAAAATGATCAATGGAACAGTGCAACATAAGACACCAAAACTAAAAAATTGCAAATTTGCCTAAAGAACGTCAAGTTTAGCATACATAAACTAGATAATAGTGAATTTGAATTTATTTTTGGATTTATGCTAAGTTATGGTATTGAAACACCGTGAAACTGTATGTTTCAGTGGAAAGGAACACCAGGAAAGAACCCGAGGAATCGAGTCAAGGCCAAGAGGCGACTCGCTTAAGATTTGTGCACAACGTAGAATTTCTGTAAATTTTCTTCTGCATATTGTTTTGAATAATTTGAAATATTGAATTGTGACATCATTGTGATGAAATATTTATTATGCTTTTGATTTAAATTGTTGAAAGTTATTTGTGTATATTTGAAATGGAAATGTTAAGTAAATTGTTAAGATAAGTTTTAAAACCACAGTGTCATGACCATATATTTGAACACCTCAATAGCATGATTAGTGGGGGTAATCAGTTTCAAATTTTGATTCATTCTCTGGCTGAAGTGTTGAGGTATGTGCAAGTAGAAGAAAAAATTGAATGGATATCTATATATTTGAGCTACCTAGCCTTGTGATGTGACTTCTCCTTAGCCTCTGGCTATTGAGATTATATTTATTTCGAATGGCAGGATATAACTGTGGGTTTTATGAAATTGGTTTTGATACTTCGAAATGAAATTGTTTGGATTAAAATCTCATAATTCAAGTTTTGTATTTAATTCTCATGTTCAGTCCAATTTTTGAATAAATGCGATTTAAATTTTGCATAAAGATTATTTTAGTATGTTGTGCACCATTGAGTCCTAGTACTTAGGATAGCTGTTGTTGCTGTCGCAGATATAGAGACTAGAGGAGCAGCAGATTGAGCTGCTGAGGATTGAGGAGCTACCTGCTTTGAAGCTATCGGGTATAATTTATACCCTGACTGTAAAAATTTATTTTGATGTATGTAATGTATGTAAAGGTATGGACATGTAAAATTGGTCTTGAGCAGTTTGTATAAAGTTTGTAATAAATTTTAGTTTGAATTTCTCTTATTATAAATTTTTGTAATGATATATATAAATTGTTTTATCTTTACTGAAATATGAATGGAAGTATTTTGCTTTAAATTGAATGAAATTGATTAATGGTATTTTGATGAATGTTGAATATTGGAAATTGTGGATTTGCATTTTTGGAAGTTGATAAATGATGTTGAAATTGATTGGGACGATTATGAATTTGAAGAATTGGTTTAGATAAATAATTGAAAGTGTTTTTTTTTAGGTATTTGAAGAGCTGTTTTCTCAAAATACAGAAGGCACTCTGCCGAAATTTTTATAAAATTTGCAGAAAAATAAAATAGGCCAAAAATTTTAACTAGTTTTCAACTTTAATATAATGTTTTAATATCTATTAGAAAATGCTCGCCACTTATAAAAAGTAAGAAAATTGTTTTAAAATCCCTTGTAGGGTACTTAATGAGTTATCGGTAAGTGAAGTTCGATAGTTCATTATGTATTCTACGGGATCATGTTATGCCTTACAGAGGGGGAAGGTGTGACATGTTTTAGTGGCATTAGAGAAAAATTTTTGAAGTATGTTTTAACTTATGAATTCGTGTCTTTTCTTTGTTAAGTACAACTACTCAATGTCCTTATTTGTTACATACAATGCATTTCATCATAAATATGAACTAACGGAGGAAAATCTCCTTGTGTTATTTATTCACGAGATACTCTAACTTCAAACTGAAATGGAAGAAGGGGATCGCTCAGTTGGGCAATATGTTGAAGCTGAGGCACAAGGGGAAGCCCCAGCTCTACAAAATGTCAATGGGTCAGTGGCACCAGTCCCACAAATGTCGCAGTTTCCTGCACAGTTCGCATAGCAGATGGCTGCAATGTTGCAACAAATGAATGGGGGTATGCCTGCTCAAGCTCCACCATAGACTGCTGTGGTGCAATCTCAAGCTCCAGTTAGAAAGTATGACAAGTTATTAAAGTATGGGGCTACAGAATTTAAGGGTACAATGGACCCTTTAGAGGCAGAGCAATGGCTTGAAAGGATGGACAGAGTGTTTAAGAAGCTGCACTACCATGATGAGCTTAAATTTGAATACTCCATGTCGCTACTGCAAAGGGATGCGTATGATTGGTGGAAGACCATCCCCCACAGCTTGGTTGAACCACCATTACTGACCTGGGAGAACTTCATCAGAGAATTTAGACAAAAATACATCCCAGACGCATATGTGGATCAAAAGTTATAAGAATTTCTGAGCCTGAAACAAGGGAACAGATCAGTGGCAGAGTATGAGAGGGAGTTCTCTCGCTTAAGCCACTATGCTGGGAGTCTCCTTTCTACTAGCAAGGCAAGGTGCAAGAGATTGAGACGGGTTTGAAGCCTAGTTTGAGGATGCAAGTAGTGGGATTCAGGCACAGTAATTTTTCAGAACTCATCTCTTAAGCACTTGAGCTAGAAAGGATTGAATCAAAAGCGATACCTGTAAAAGAAAAATCAGAGAGGACTGAGAAAATAGAGAAAGATAAAGGTGAAAAGTCAGTAGAGCCAAGTCCTAGTGGTACCTCTGCAAAAGAGAAGAAACTTGGCGAACCTAGTAGAGGTCGAGGTGGAAGATTTGGATGGGCAGATTCTCTGGACAGAGACACCCTAGGTCTGGCCAGCAGTCAAGCAGGGGTTCATATCCTGCCCGCCCTTATGTGACTTGCGGCAAGATTCATTAGGGAGAATGCTATTGGGCAACAGGAGCCTATTTTAACTATGGAGGCAAGGGCCATTTAGCTAAAGACTGCACTAGTGTTCCTAGATTCGGTCCAGCTCCTACGACTGCAGAAGGATCTATTCATAGTCCTGCTCCTAGAGGTTCACAATCAGTTGGCAGAGGAAGAGGCAGAGGTAAAAGCACTGCTTCTGGCAGTCAGGGCACTGTTGGTCAATCAGCACAAGGAAGTGCTTCAGCCAGGGTTTAGACAATGAGACAGCGAGAAGAGACTGAGACTTCTGCTGTTGTAGCTAGTACATTCTATATCTCTGATCAAGAAGTATTTGTGTTGTTTGATCCAAGTTCAACCCACTCATATGTTAGTGTTAGCATAGTCAGTTCACTTGCTATTCCGTGTGTCAAAATGGGTTTTGAAGTGCTAGTAACTAGTCCGTTAGGATAAGAAGTTTGAGTCAACAGAATCTATAGAGACCGTCCTTTGGTGATCCAAGGACATATTTTTCTGTCATATTTGATTGAAATGCCCTTCGGAGATTATGATATTATCTTAGGCATGGATTGTTTAGCAAGGCATCACGCCATGATTGACTGTAGACTGAAGATAGTCACTTTTGGTCTCCCTCTGTATAGTGATGTGGTAATACATGGGGAGAGGCATTTACTGCCATCAAACATCATTTCAGCTGCACTAGCAGAAAAATGATTAGAAAGGGGTGTGAAGCATACTTGGCACATGTGATAGACACCCAAGTGGGGAGCCCAGCACTGAGGGACATCCCTACAATATGTGACTTTCCAGATGTGTTTCCTGATGAACTGCCAGGATTACCTCCAGAAAGAGAGGTGCATTTTGAGATTGATGCTATGCCTGGTGTGGACCTAATCTCCATAACACCATATAGAATGTCACTTGCAAAATTGAAAGAATTGAAAGTGCAATTGCAAGAGTTGATTAACAAGGGCTTTATCCGCCCCAGTGTGCCACCTTGGGGAGCACCAGTGTTGTTTGTTAAGAAGAAAGATGGCACTCTCCGATTTTAGATTTACTATCGCCAGTTAAATAAGGTGATAATAAAGAACAGATATCCATTGCCCCGCATTGATGACTTATTTGATCAGTTGAGGGGTGCAGCTGTGTTCTCCAAAATTGACCTGAGATCAGGTTATTATCAGCTGAAACTACAAGAGTAGAGTATTCCTAAAACTACCTTCAGAACCTGCTATGGCCATTATGAGTTCTTGGTTATGCCATTCGGGTTAACTAATACTTCGGCTACTTTTATGGATCTGATGAACACTATCTTCAGACCATACCTCGACCAGTTTGTTGTGGTATTCATAGATGATATATTGGTCTATTCGAGGAGTGCAAAAAAGCATGATAGACATCTGTGGATTGTACTGTAGACTTTGAGGGAGGAACAACTATACGCCAAATTATCGAAATGTGAATTTTGGCTTAAGGAAATATCCTTCTTGGGGCATGTAGTATCAGTAAAGGGCATCAAAGTAGATCCAAGTAAGATAGAAGCTGTCCTTAGTTGGAGACCACCCAGAAATATCACAAAGATTCGTAGTTTTCTGGGTTTAGCTAGATACTACCGTCGATTTGTGAAAGGGTTCTCCATGTTGGCATCTCCATTGACTAAGCTACTTCGAAAAGATGTGATATTTCAGTGGACAGATAAATGCCAACAGAGTTTTGATGAATTGAAGAGATGTTTGACTGAAGCTCTAGTCCTGACTTTACCTACTCTGGGTAAAGAATACACAGTTTATAGTGATGCTTCTCACAATGGGTTAGGTTGTGTAATGATGCAAGATCGAAATGTCATTGCCTATGCATCACACCAGCTGAAACCGCATGAGAGGAACTATCCTACACATGATTTGGAGCTTACAGCTACAGTGTTTGCCCTTAAGATCTGAAGACACTATTTGTATGGGGAGAAGTGCTACATTTACAGAGATCATAAGAGTTTGAAGTACTTGGGCGCTCAAAAAGAGTTGAATTTGAGACAGAGGAGATGGCTAGAGTTGATAAAAGACTATGATTGTTTGATAGCTATCAGCCAGGGAAAGCTAATGTAGTAGCTGACGCCTTAAGTCGTAAGACTATGGCAAGTCTACTGGTTACTCCTTTATTTATGGTACATGAGTCAAGATGATTACATGCCAATGTAGAGATTAAAGATGAGGGGCAGACAACAGTTGCATGGCATGTATAGCCAGTGTTGATTGATCATATCAGAATGGCTGCTCAGAATGATCATAAGTATCAGAAGCTATTGGAAAAAGTCAGGCAGGGCAAGAAACCAGAATTCTCAATAAGAGATGATGGTCTACTGTTACACCAGGGAAGAATGTGTGTTCCTAATGATGTTGATTTGAGGCAAATCATTTTGAAGGAAGCACATAAATCTCCTTTTGCCATGCACCCTGGTGGCACAAAAATATATAAAGGGCTAAAGGAGTATTACTGGTGGATGGATATGAAAAGAGATGTGGCAGAGTTTATTTTCAAATGCCTACTTGTCAGCAAGTGTAGGCAGAGTATCAAGTACCCGCTGGGTTATTACATCCACTACCAGTACCAGAATGGAAATTACATCCACTACCAGTACCAGAATGGAAATGGGAGAGAATAACGATGGATTTTATGATGGGACTTCCGAGGACACAGAAGAGTTATGATGCAGTTTGGGTCATTGTTGACAGACTAACGAAGTCTGCTCATTTTTTGCCAGTCCGGAAGGACTATAGTCTAGAAATATTGGCCAAGTTGTACATAGATGAGATTGTGAGACTGCATGGAGTGCCAGTATCCATCGTATCTGACAAAGATCCTAGGTCCACTTTTAGATTTTGGGGTAGTCTTCAGAGAGCTCTAGGAACTATATTGAACTTCAGTACAGCATTCCACCCACAAACAGATGGCCAATTTGAGAGGGTAATTCAGATCTTGGAGGACATGCTACGGGCTTGTGTAATTGAATTTGAGGGAAGTTGGGACACACACTTGCCTTTGATTGAGTTGGCTTATAACAACAGCTACCAATCAAGCATTAGAATGCCTCCATATGAAGCTTTGTATGACAGAAAGTGCAGAACTCCCTTGTGTTGGCATGAAGTAAGTGAAAGGAAGATGATTGGGCCCAAAATTGTTCAGCAAACTAAGGAGAAGATCAGGGTGATCAGAGATCAACTTAAGACTGCATCAGACCACCAGAAGTCCTATATTGATTTAAAGAGAAGGGATATTGAGTATGCAGTGGGTGAGAAAGTATTCCTCAAGGTGTAACACCCCTAGGTTCGGTAGTGCGTTCTGCTGCTCCGGTGACCAGTGTTGTCCGGACAGCTAGGATGCCTAGAACCACACTTCGTTATGAGTGAGGAGACATAAAATAATGAAATACAAGAAAAGAAAATACAAGAAAAACAAAGGAAAAATAATAGCAAAGAAATGTAACAAAGTTAAGCGAGCCGAGAACCATAGCGATGGGGGACCGCACCCGGAAGTCACGGCGTGGACCGTTGACTAGCCCTGGACTGCGGAAACCCTGGAAAATATTTTTAGGACTTAAATAGACCCTTATTGAAGAATAAATATCATTAGAAAGATCAAAGAAAAATTAAATAATTAGTACAAAGAAAATTGAGAAATCAAAAAACAGATAAAACCGATTATTCTGAAAAATCGGAATGTAACTTGAGCAGGGCATTATGGTCATTTGACATCCCGAATTGTCTTTTGACCTATATTTCCATTAAAAATAAATAATATTACACTTAGAAAATAAAATGAAAAATTAAATTGAGGGTACCTAATACAAATAGCCAAAATGGAGTGAAAAATGTGTAAATAAAACATGTAAGCTTATTATATAGTTAAATTTGAGTGAGTGGGCCACTAAAGGAATATAATAGACACATAATGGGGCAGCTGTAACTCTATTATCCAAGCAGAAAAGTTCATCTTCTCCAAAACACCAAACCAGCCGAATTGAAGAAAGGAGAAAACCTCCATGGCCATTTTCATCAAGCTCCCCTAACTCCTCCATTTCAACTCCATTCACTGAGGTTCCTTCATGAAAAATTGTCTACACATCACAAGGAAGAGTTTGATACCAAATTTAAGAAGTTTAATCAAGGTTTAACAAGTTCCAACTATAAGGTAAGTTAGCATTTTTGAAGATAGCTTTGTTAAACTCTGTGTGCATGTATTGGGTGTTGAATTTGTGAAGAAAATTTTTAAGTTTGAAGAGTTATTAAGATGTTCATTTTGGACAGCCATGGAGTCATGTAATTGATGAAATAATTGTGTATATATTTGATGAGAAATGTTGTTGGTTATGGTGATTTAATATCCTAATAAATTACATCATATGTATATAGTGATTTTTGCACTTGGATGGAAATTGATGAATCGTGGGATACTTTGGTGTTCAGGAAATTTTCGGCAGCCTTGAGATTCTTGGAAAAATGTATATGTTCATGAAGGTATTGGCATAATATTGACCTTGAGAATTGATGGATATGTGTAAAGATTGATTGTGTAAAGTGTATGTAAGAATTAGTGATGTTTAGGTGTGTATGTGATTGTATTTAGACTTTGTAAATGTGAGCTTTAATTGGTGTATTAAGGATGTTTGTAATATGCCCAAAGTGATGTTAATGTAAAGTGGGATATGGTTTTGGTAATGAACCAAAACAGAAATGGTAAGGGAAGTGAACATATAGTAAGGTACATGTGTAATTGATGTGTGTTTAAGCATGGTAGTTAAGGGCAGCATGCATTTTAGTCAATAACTTTAGATGTGTAACCTCAATTGGTATGAGACCAATTGGAGGTGAAACTATGCACAAAATGTGCCAACTTTCATTGAGAAAGCATACCAAAATTTTGCTTGCAAGGTGATATGAAAAATGACCAATTCGGATTAGATGCAATTGAGACCTAAAAACTGACCATTTGGGCAGCAGTTAGTGTTTAGGCCATAACTCACTCAAAACAGGTCCAATTGACCTGAAATTTTAACCATGAATAGTTAAGACCCATACCTACAAGTCTTATGAAGACACCAAAACCCAGAAATGACCAGAAGCAAGCCAAAATGCACAAGTTCGGGTCCAAAAACTGGCCGAACCAAAGTTGACCAAATTGACCTAAAATTGACCTAATTTGATGCCATTTGACCAGCAATAGTATAATGACCATAACTTGGTCTACATAACTCGGATTGACCTGAAATTTTGCCCCGTGTGCAATAAGACATAGATCTACAAGTTTGTAGTTTTGACCGAAACCCGAAAACTGAGGAACTAGGTCGTCCGGCTAGGTCAAACTAGTATCCCAAAATCCAGCAATTTGCAATGAAATGCAAGAAAATGCAATATACATAGAATTGAGTTTGGTAACACGTACCAACCCTAAAACCCTATCGAATGTGACATATTAATGACACTTAAACCTAATTTACCTAAAACGCATCGAGGGTCGGTATATTAGGTGATTGAACAAATAATAGCCTTTAGTGAATTACTTATCGAACATTATCGTTAGAGACAGTTTAATTTAGTACTGAAACACTTCAAATTGTGTTTCTCAGTTACCAAAGACTCAGGAAAAGGGAAGGAAATACTGAGCCAGACCCAGAGACAGTCATCAGAGGTTTGTGCACAAAAGCTATTTCTTTTGAATTATTTTCAATTGAAATAAATTTTGAATATTTGTATATTATTGTTTTAAATTGTGAAACTGTGAAAAATTGTTTGAATGATATTTGATGGATACTTATTGATTGAAAAGCACTGTAAATGGTTTGAAACCACAGCTATCATGTATATTGATTGTATTCCTCGCTAGCTTGTCTAGTGGGATGAATTGAATTCCCTCTCTGGCTGAAGTGTTGAGGTGTGTGCCTGTTGAGGACGAATAGAATGAGTACTCATATTTTTGCTAGCTAGCTATGTTATTCCTCATTAGTCATTGACTTTTGGGATGAATTGAATACCTCATTAGCCATCGGCTTTTGGGATGAATTGAACTTTGGAACATGATTAAAGCTGTGTGTGATTTATATATATGTATTGTGAGATTGTGAAATGAATTTAAACTCTTATTGACATATACTGTCTTTTGAATTCAACCATGATTTGACTTATTGAAATTTATTGTGATATTGAGAAATGGAGTTTAAATTCTGGTTGACAATTATTGTCTTGAAATTAACTATGATTTTAAGTATCCACTGTTTACATGACTTATGAATTGTGATTTAAATTGTATTTAGTTAATGTTGTGCACCACTGAGACATTGTCTCGTGATAGCTTTATTCTTTGTCGCAGTGAAGCAGGCAGAGCGGCCAGATTAAGTCGCTAGTACCTCCAGCGAGAGACTACGGGGTATAATGAGTATACCAGTATTTTGTATTTTGTAATGTAATGTATGTTCACTGTATGTACATATTGTTTTTGATTTTGAGCAGTTGTAAATTAAAATTGTACATTGGAGTTGTAAAGTAAATTATGAGATATTTTGACTTGTAAAAATTGTATTATATTTTCTCTATCTCAGTCCTTGAAAAATTACTGTGAATTTGACTTGAGAACTGTGTTGGGTTGAGAAAAATGTTGAAGTTGAGATTTGGAAATATATTGAAGTGCTTTTTACAGGTTTTCTGAAGAACCGTTTTATCCAAAATACAGATAGCACTCTGCCAAAATTTTTACAGAAATTCCCAGTAATCCAAATGAGTTAGTTGTTTGACTTCAGTTCATAAAAGTTTTTAACACCTGTAAATAGTGCTCACCACTGTAAAAGAAGTAAGAAAAGTTTTTAAAATCCCTTGTAGTGTATTTAATGGATTATCAGTAGACGGAGTTGGTAATTCATTAGGTATACTACGGGATCATGTTATGCCTTACAGAGGGGTAGGGTGTGACACAAGGTTTCCCCTTGGAAGAGAATTATGAGATTCGGCTGAAAGGGGGAACTGAGTTCTCGTATCATTGGGCCATATGAGGTTCTAGAAAGAGTGGGGCCTTTGGCATATCGGTTGGCACTACCTCCAGAGTTAGAGAAGATACATAATGTCTTCCATGTGTCTATGTTGAGGAGGTATCGATCAGACCCATCTCATATACTACCAGTAGAAGAAATTGAAGTGAATCCAGACCTCACATATGAGGAATAACCCATAGAGATTCTGGCTTATGAGGTGAAGCAGCTACGGAATAAGCAGATCCCGTTAGTAAAAGTACTGTGGAACCATCATTCGGGCCAGGAGGCTACTTGAGAACGAGAGGAGGACATGAGGAGACAGCACTCACAGCTGTTCAGAGATTGATACCAGGTAAAATTTTGAGACAAAATTTATTTTAAAAGGGAGGGGGGGGGGGGAGAATTGTAAAACTCCTATTTGTATAGCCTGGTATATTTCACTATTCCGGTTACTAGAGTCAGTCTGGACAATTAAGGGAATTAGAACCACACTTAAAAGAACTATATAACCCTAAACAAAAATAATTAGTGATTGCCAATTAGTTAAGTATAAATAAGAAAAACAGAATATAAGAAGTTAAATGAGCCGAGAGTTACAACGATGGGTGACCTTCTCATGAAGGATTACAAAGTCGATTTATACCCAAATTTTGAACCGTAAAAGGCGACGCTGCGGTCCTTAGGACTATTACGAACACAGTAGAAAAGAGAAAATCACGAAAAAGAATTATTAAGCCAGTCAAAAAATTAGGTCAGAGAGCTGGAAGAAATATTGAATTATTTGCAAAACAAGTTGAACCGGCAAGGGGCAATTTGGTCAATTGACCCCGAGAGCTGACTCCTGACTTAACTGTCAAATAAAATCGGAAAAAATAAAATTTCAGAGTCGGGAATTAAATTAAAGAACTAATGGATAAATAAATAGAAAAAAAAGAAAAAGAAAAAGTAAAAAAGTGATGACATCATCATGCATGACATAATGCATAACATAATAAATTTAATTTTAAATTTTGAAAAGGGGGATAATTATCTACTTATGTAACACCCCTATTTGTATAGCCTGGTATATTGCACTGTTCTAGTGACCGGTGTCGGTCCGGACAATTAAGGGGATTAGAACCATACTTAAGACAACTAGAGAAGCCATAAATACAAATAATTAGTAATGTTCAATTAGTTAAGTATAAACAAGAAAAACAGAACATAAGAAGTTAAACGAGCCGAGAGTCACAGCGATGGGTGACCTTCTTGGGAACGACTGCGAAGTCGATTTAAACTCAAATTTTGAACCGTAAAATGTGACGCTGCGGTCCTTAGGACCGTTACGAACATAGTGGAAAAGAGAAAATTATGAAAAAGAACTGTTAAGCCAGTCAAATAATTAGGTCAGGGAGTCGGAAAAAATATTGAATTATTTGCAAACCGGGATGAACCGGCGAGGGGCAATTTGGTCAATTGACCCCGAGAGCTGACTCCTGACCTAACTGTCAAATAAAATCAGAGAAAAGAAAATTTCAAAGTCGGGAATTAAATTAAAGAACTAATAGAAAAAAAAAACAAAGGAAACTAAAAGAAAAAGCTAATTACATCACGTTATAACATCAAAATGATGTCAAAATTAATTATTTTCATTCCCACAATTTTTGACCCATTCAAATACATAAAGCAAGACTTAGAATACATAAATATATATATATATATATATATATATATATATATATATATATATATATATATATATATATATATATATAACCTTTCTCCAACCTCAAAGAAATCGGCAGCCATGGCTCTCCAAACTCCGCTATTGACTCCTCTATGAAAGCTTGAATACAAGCTTTTAAACACCCATTTGACCCTACCTTACCCCAAATTCCCCCATAAAAACTCGTTTTAGTCACTTGAGAAGAAGCTTGATCACCAAAGAAAGAAGAAAAGAGGAAGGAAATTAGAGAATTCAAATCCAAGTGGAGGTAAGCACCCTAAGTTGAAAATTTGAGAATTTTTAGTTATGTTTGTAGCTTAAAATAACTTAGAAGTTAAAGAAATGAAATGAAATAAATTGTGGAGGACCAAAATGAATGTAACATCCTCCCGGTAACAACTCCGTACATTCTACTGTTCCGGTGACCGGTGTCGGTCCGGACAGCTAGAACGTTCGGAAAAATATTTAAATTAAAGTCAGGAACCATAATTAACTCAAATATTAACAAGAAAAATATAGTAAAAATTTTAGAAATAAAATACAACCAAGTCAAATGAGCCGGTGCCCAAGCGATGGGTAACCAGAGGTAAGTTGCGGTTCTCGCAACGAGGAGCCCTAGACCCGGGGAAAAATTCATAAAATAATTTTTGGGACTCCAGAGAAGGGTCATTGAGGTTCCTATGGCATTATAATGCCAAAAAATACTTACAAAAATTTTTCAATCGGTACAGACAATTTTGACCCGTTAAGCCAAACGGAGGGCATTTTGGTCATTTCGCCTTCAGAGACGATTTTTGGCCGACTTGTCCAGTTGAGTAAATAATTATTATGACATAAAATATGAATTAATGTTGATGAAAAATTAATTTGAAGCTAGTAGAAAAGAAAAGAAAAGAAAATAAGGAAAATTAAAGATAATGACATCACATGATGTCACTCACTTAATCCCAACCAATCACAAGTTAATAAGCATTCTTAAAACACTTAAAAGAGTCAAAATGGACCAAAATAAATCTGCTCTTCTTCTTCTTCATCCTCCAATACGTGACTCTCTTCTCCATAGCCTCCATAGAAGTTTCTTTCATCACTTTCATTTTTCCCATGAATTTCCACTACTAAACCCTAAGCCACCTTCATCAAAACTTGTCCATACCTCTTGGGGAAATGTTTGGCAGCCAAGAAAAGGAAAGGAAGTGAAGTTTGAGTTGGGAAAAATCTGCCCTATTCAAGGTTAGTGCACATATATACTCAAAACTCTTTATTTCCATGCTAGAGACTTGAAACAAGTATGAATTTGTAACTTAAATGAACCAAAATTATGTGTATGCCTACTATGATTTTCGGCAGCCCTAAGGAAGGAACAATGATGGAGTGTTTTTGATGGTTTTAATGGACTTAGAATGAATTAGAGATTATGTTTAAGGTGTATATACACATATATAATGAATGGAAGTGCTTAAGTAGGTGTATATGTGAATCATAAGGGAAAACTAGGGTTTTGAGAAGTGAAAATTTGACTTGGCTTAGGAAATTGTTAGAGAACCTTTTAATGGTCAATTAGTGACCATTTGAGGTAAGTTGGCCATAAATTGGACTGAAATGTAGCATGGCAAAGTGAAGGAGCATGCTGCCTTGTGAGTGCAGCAGGGTGACTGAAATTTCAGTCCACTTGGACTGCCATAGCTTGGGTTGTGTTGGTCCAATTGGTTTTTGGCCAATTGGACATGAAACTAGGCTTATAATGGCACATTTTTGCTGAAGAAACCATGTCCAAAAGACCAAAGCAAGAGGACCAAAAGTTGGCACCAATCCGGATACCCTGCAAACAGCCCCTGCAAAATGACCAAATGAACAGTATTTGGCCATAACTCACTGTAGAAATGGTCAATTGATCTGAAATTTTTACAGCAACAAGATAAGATATAGACAAACAACTTTCATGAAGGACACCAATCTAAATTATGCCATTAACCTAATCAAATCATTGAGCAAAGTGAAGTTTACTGTACTGAGATTTCTAGAATTTTCATTTGAGCAGTAATGTTTGGATGGCTATAACTCTCTCTAGAAAACTCAGATTTAGGCGATTCTTGAACCGATGGAAACCTAAGGTATGGTAGAACATGTCATATGAAGAAAGTTAGACCAAATTATGAACTTAACTTGGTCAAATTACTGACCAAAGTTGGACCAAAATCTGTCAAAACCCAAAATTTCAGCATGAACAGTACACGTGAACAGTAAAATTATTTTGGCCATAACTTGTGCTACAAAACTCCAAATGGAGTGATTCAAAAAAAGAAATGCAACTAGACAAAATAAGGAACAACTTTTATGTTTACCATTTCCTCAAATTCCCACTGTAGAAATATCAAATGGAACAATAAAGATGAAGCACCAAATTTGAAAATTTTGTTCAATTAGCATTATGCTTAGAAATGGTATTGGCAACCAATACCAACAAGTTTTAAATACAAAATGTGGTATGTTTGGGGTGTTAAAACCAATACACCAATTTTCTATCCAAAAGTCAACATTTTTGTTGACCAATGAGGTGAATAGTGACACCAAAACCAAAAATTGGCAATTTTGCCAAAATGACCTAAGCTTTGAGAAAGTGACCAAAACTAACAAGTTTTGAATACAAAATGTGGTATGTTGGGAGTATTAAAACCAATGTACCTATTGTTTATGCAAAAGTCAACATTTTAGTTGACTAATGAAATGAATAGTGACATGAAAACTTGAAATTCAAAAATTATGAAACTTAAAAATGCAAAATGCCCTAGTAGGCCTAATGTGATTGGTTTGGATAGTTTGGCATGCCAATAGGGTATTGTTTTAGCAGTACTGCGAAAGGCTTTATGCCTATGTTCATGGCTTTATGCCCGTATTCATAGCTTTTATGCCCGATTATGTGATATCATGGCTTTTTAGCCATACTGACTGCATACATGGTTGACGTTCTGCGTCCCATGGTATGACGGCCCGAGGCACCGCGGTGTCCAGTGCCAACGACCCGTTATCCAGTCCAGTCGTCCAGTATAGGTTACTTGGGCATGGAAAAGTATAACTGTGATTGAACTGATTATTAAAGAAAATACGAAAATTAAGTATCAGGAATGATTACAAAAATACAAAGAAGCTCAAGATCATGAAGAAAATAATTAACGAAATGCATGAAGAAGTTAATATCATAAAACATGATTAGCCCTTGACTAAACAATAAGTTAGTAATTATTTAGTTCTTATGAACACAATGGCTAAGAAATTATGATTTTTATTTGCATATTATATTTTCTTGTATTATTGGCACCACTAAGCTTTATGCTTAGCGCGTCGCTTTTGCAACGCGTAGGTACTGAAGATTTGGACAGAGGGCCCAGTAGACCACACATTCGATAAGGCAGTTCACAGTTCTGCATAGCGTCCGTGCCACCTCACAGACTACAGTGCATTGGTAGGACACTAGGTCCCATTTTGTATTTTGACATTTTTGTAAATTTGGTAATTAAACTCTTATTTTATCATATGTATTTGAACAAATGTAATATAATTTTGTATTAATGTAAGTACTTGTAAATTGTGATTATAAATTACATGTGAGAATTTATTTATGATTTGAGTCTAATGATGATGTGAAATGAATGAATGACAAATAGAGAAATTGTTAAGAAAATTGTGTTTGTGAAAGGAAAAGTGAATGTGTATCTGTAATTTATATATGATTATCACATGTGATGAATGATTGAGAAATGAATGGTTGAAAAATGTTGAGATTTTGATAAATGGAATTGAGATGATTGAATATGAATATAGAAAGTGTTTTTCACAGGTTCCGAAGAACGGTTTTCTCCATTTTTAGCCGGTATTCTGCCGGAGTTTCTTTAAAATTTTCGGAACCTCAAATAAATAAAAATTTTGATAAATGGCTTAAAATGAATTATATTTCACAAGTTATATTCAAAACTATGATAAAAATGAATTAAGATAAAATAGAGTGCTCGGCACACTGAGTGGCATAACTTGCTCGGCTACACTATAGTCGGGTAAGGGGTGTCACAATGAAATTTTTGCCAGCATGATGGGGAGGGTGATTTGCATGGTTTGATTTATTTGAATGGATATATGAACCTTAATTAGTTGAATGACTATGGCTAAAGGCATGGAATTGGTTAAACGCAAGAATTGGTGAATTAGGGTTTGGACACTTAGGGTTTAGAGACCAAAAATGTGAAAATTTGGTAAATGACATCTTGGACCTAGTTTGAAGGGAGAAATGGTCAATTGTGACAAAATAGAATGTGTTAGAAGTGTTTGAACCCAAACCAAATTCGGGTTGATTGTGGTCATGCTACTGGTAGCATGACCAAAGTCCTTTTGTGGGACCAAAAATGAAAATTTACAAGTCCAATTGGTATGAAACCAATTGGGAATGAAAATAGGCACTAAATGGGACAATTTTAATTTAGGAAGCATGCTCAAAAAGTGACCAAAACCTAGTGAACAAATTGACCAAACTTGGAAAAGCACAGTCTGCCCTGTACAAAGTGACCAAATGAACAGTGTTTATTCATTTGGTCATAACTTGAGCTAGGCAGGTCAAATTGACCTAAAATTTTACGAGTGGATAGATTAGATATAGACCTAAAACTTTAATGAAGAATACAAACCTAAATTTTGCCATTAACTAAGTCATTTGGCCACACTAGTTGGTGACCTAAAACGGCCAGAACTAAAAATTACCCAAAAAACTGGGTTGAGTCCAATCCGTCAGCCATGGTTCAAATGGCTATAACTTGAGCTATAAAACTCTAATTGGAGTGATTCAAAAAGGTAAATAAACTTAAGACAATAGGGAACATTTTCTATAAAGGAAGTTTTGCTAAATGCTAAAAGAAAAGTGACAAATGGAATAGTGCAACCTTAGACTCCAAAACTTAAAATTATCAAATTTACCTAAAAGACTTAGAATTTGAATAAACAACCAAAACCAACAAATTTAGTGACCAAAATGTGGTATGTGGGTGAAGTTAGAATTCCCATACCTATTAAGCCTTAGAAAGTCAACAATTTGACTTGAATAGTATAGTGAATAGTAACTCGAAACACAAAATTTAAAGAACATCGAGTTTAGCATATTAAAGCTATGTAAAAGTGAAGTTAAATTTATTTTTGGATTTATGCTAAGTTATGGTATTAAAATAATGTAAAATTGAGTGTTTCAGTTGAAAAGAATACCGGGAAAGAACCCGAGGAACCGAGTCAAGGCCAAGAGGCGACTCGCTTGAGGTCTGTGCACAACATCACTATGCTTTAAAATTCATTGATAAAGTGAATGAAATATGTATTTTACTTTTGTTTTGAATTGTTGAAAGTTTATTTGTGACATTATTTATGATGTTTTGATTTAAACTGTGAAAGTTATTGTGTATATTTGTAATAGCAATGTTTAGCAAATTGTTAAGATAAGTTTTGAAACCACAGTGTCATAACCATATATTTGAACACCTCACTAGCATGACTAGTGAGGGTAATTAGTTTCGAATTTTGATTCCTTCTCTGGAGAAGTATTGAGGTGTGCCAGTAGAAGAGGATTTGAACGGATATCCATATATTTGAGCTAGCTAGCCTTGTGATGTGACCTCTCGTTAGCCTCTGGCTATTGAGATTATATTTGTTTCGAATGGCATGATCTAACAGTGGGTTTTATGAATTGTGTTTGATACTTTGAAATGAAACTATTTGGAATAAAATCTCATAATTCATGTTTTGAGTTTAACTCACATGCTCAGTTCTATTTTTGAATAAATGTGATTTAAATTCTGCATAAAGAGTTTTTTAGTATGTTGTGCACCACTGAGTCCTAATACTCAGCGATAGCTTTTATTGCTGTTGCAGATTTGTAGACTAGAGGAGCAGCAGACTGAGCTGCTGAGGTATGAGGATCTATCAGCTTGAAGTTATCGGGTATAATTTATACCCTAACTGTAAATATTTCTTTTGATGTATGTATTGCACATAAATGCATGGGTATGTAAATTCAGTCTTGAGTAGCTTGTACAAAGTTTGTATAAAGTTGTAATGAAATTTAGTTTGGATTTTCCCAATGTAGATTTTATTATTATGTATATATAGATTGTTTGTCTTTAATGAATGGAAATGTTTTATTTTAATTTGTATGAGATTGATAGATATTATTTTAATGATTATTGAATTTTAGGAATTGAGAAATGTTGACTGTTGAATTTTGAGACTTGAGAAATTGGTTGAGATTGATTATGATATTGAAGTAGTGGTTGAGAAAAATTATTGTAAGTGCTTTTTTTCAGGTATTTGAGGAACTGTTTTCTCAAAATACAAACGGAACTCTGTCAAAATTTTTATAAAATTTGCAAAAAAGTAAAATGGACCAAAAATATTAACTAGTTTTAAATTTAATTAAATGTTTTAAATACCTATTAGAAAATGCTCACCACTTATCAAAAGTAAGAAAATTGTTTTAAAATCCCTTGTAGGATACTTAATGAGTTATCGGTAGGTGAAGTTTGGTAGTTCATTAGGTATTCTACGGGATCATGTTATGCCTTACAGAGGGGTGAGGTGTGACACGTTTTAGTGGTATCAGAGCAAATTTTTGAAGTATGTTTTAACTTATGAATTTGTGTCTTTTCCTTGTTAGGTACAACTGCTGAATGTCCATATTTGTTACATACAGTGTATTACATCATAAATATGAACTAACAGAGGGAATCTCCATGTGTTACTTGTTCAAGAGATACCCTAACTTCAGAATGAAATGGAAGAAGGGGATCGCTCAGTCGAGCCTGTTGAAGCTGAGGCACAAGGGGAAGCCCTAGCTTTACAAAATGTCAGTGGATTTGTAGCACCAGCCCCACAAATGCTGTAGTTTCCTGCATAGTTTGCACAGCAGATGGCTGCGATGTTTCAACAAATGGCTGGGGGTATGCCTGCTCAAGCTCCACCCCAGACATCTGTGGCACAACCACTACCTCTAGCCAGATAGTATGATAAATTACTGAAGTATGGGGCTACAGAATTTAAGGGTACAGTGGACCCTTTAGAGGCAAAGCAATAGCTTGAAAAAATGTACAGCGTATTTAAGAAGCTGCACTGGCAAGATGAACTGAAGTTTGAATACTCTGTGTCTCTATTGCAAGGGGATGCGTACGATTTGTTGAAGACCATCCCCCACAGTTTAGCTGAACCACCAGTATTGACCTGGGATGACTTTATCAGAGAATTCAGACAGAAATACATCCCAGAAGCATATGTTGATCAGAAACTGCAAGAATTTTTTAGTTTGAAACAAGGGAACCGATCAGTGGAAAAGTATGAGAGGGAGTTCTCCTGCTTAAGTCATTATGCTGGGAGTCTCCTTTATACCAACACGGAAAGTTGCAAGAGATTTGAGACTGGTTTGAAGCCTAGTTTGAGAATGCAAGTAGTGGGATTCAGGCACAGTAATTTTTCATAGCTCATGTCTCAAGCACTTGAGCTAGAAAGGATTGAATCAGAAGCAACCCCAGTGAAAGGAAAATCAGAGAAAGCTGAGAAATCAGAAAAAGACAAGGGGAAAAAGTCAGTAGAATATAGTTCTAGTGGGACTTCTGGGAAGAACACGAAATTTTATGGACCCAGCAGGGGTCGAGATGGAAGATTTGGTAGGGGTCGATTCTCTGGACAGAGATCCCCTAGGTCTGGTCAGCAGTCGAGTAGGGGTTCACGTTTTGCCCGCCCCTATGAGACATGTGGCAAGATTCATGGGGGGGAATGTTATTGGGCCACTGAAGCCTGCTTTAACTGTGGAGGCAAGGGCCATATAGCTAAAGACTACACTAGTGCTCCGAGATATGGTCCAGCTCCTACTACTGCCGAGGGATCTATTCAGAGTCCTGCTCCCAGAGGTTCACAATCAGTTGGTAGAGGAAGAGGCAGAGGTAGAGGCACTACTTCAGGCAGTCAGGGTACGGTTGGTCAGTCAGCACAAGGAAGTGCTTCAGCCATAGTCTACACGATGAGACAGCGAGAAGAGGGTGAGACTTCCGATGTGGTAGCTGGTACATTCTCTATCTCTGATCAAGAAGTATTTGTATTGTTTGATCCGGGTTCAACCCATTCATATGTTAGTGGTAGCATAGTCAGTTCACTTGCTGTTCCATGTGTGCAAATGGGTTTTGAAGTGCTAGTAACTAGTCCATTAGGATAAGAGGTTTGGGTCAACAGAATTTATAGAGACTATCCTTTGGTGATCCAAGGACATGTTTTTCTGTCAGATTTGATTGAAATGCCCTTCAGAGATTATGATATCATCTTGGGCATCGAATGGTTAGCCAGGCATCACGCAATGATTGACTGTAGACTGAAGACAGTCACTTTTGGTCTCCCTTTGTGCGGTGATGTGGTAATACATGGGGAGAGGCATTTACTGCCATCAAACATCATTTCGGCTGCACTAGCCAGAAGGATGATCAGAAAGGGGTGTGAAGCATACTTGGCACATGTGATAGACACCCAAGTGGGGAGTCCAGCACTAAGGGACATCCCTACTGTATATGACTTTCCAGATGTGTTTCCTGATGAATTGCCAGGATTACCTCCAGAAAGAGAGGTGCAGTTTGAGATTGATGTTATGCCTGGTGTGGACCTAATCTCCACAACGCCATATAGAATGGCACCTGCAGAATTGAAAGAGTTAAAAGTGCAGTTGCAAGAATTGCTTGACAAGGGCTTTATCTGCCCTAGTGTGTCACCTTAGGGAGCGCCGGTGCTATTTGTGAAGAAGAAAGATGGCACTCTTCACTTGTGTATTGATTATCGGCAGTTGAATAAGGTGACAATAAAGAACATATATCCATTACCCCGCATTGATGACTTGTTTGATCAATTGAGGGGTGCAGTTGTGTTCTCCAAAATTAACCTGAGATTAGGTTATTATCAACTGAAAGTACAAGAGCAGAGTATTCCTAAAACTGCTTTCAGAAAATGCTATAGCTATTATGAGTTCCTAGTCATGCCATTCGGGTTAACTAATGCTCCGGCTGCTTTTATGGATCTGATGAACACTATCTTCAGACCATACCTCGATCAGCTTGTTGTGGTATTCATTAATGATATATTGGTCTATTCGAGGAGTGCAGAAGAGCATGATAGACATCTGCGCATTGTACTACAAACTTTGAGGGAGAAACAGCTATACACCAAATTATCGAAATGTGAATTTTGGCTGAAGGAGATATCCTTTTTGGGGCATGTAGTATCAGAAGAGGGCATCAAGGTAGATCCAAGTAAGATAGAAGCTGTCCTTAATTGGAGACCACCCAGAAATGTCACAGAGATTCGTAGTTTTCTCAGTTCAGTTGGATACTATCGTAGATTTGTAAAGGGATTCTCCATGTTGGCATCTCCATTAACCAAGCTGTTTAGAAAAGATGTGAAATTTCAGTGGACGGATAAATGCCAACAGAGTTTTAATGAATTGAAGAAATGTTTGACTGAAGCTCCAGTCCTAACTTTACCTACTCCGGGTAAAGAATATACAGTATATAGTGATGCTTCTCACAATGGGTTAGGCTGTGTATTGATGCAAGATCGAAATGTCATTGCCTATGCATTACGCCAGCTGAAACCGCATGAGAAGAATTATCCGACACATGACTTGGAGCTTGCAGCCATTGTGTTTGCACTTAAGATCTGGAGACATTATTTGCATGGGGAGAAGTGCTACATCTACACAGATCATAAGAGTTTAAAGTATTTGGGCACCCAGAAAGAGTTGAATTTGAGACAGAGGAGATGGTTAGAGTTGATAAAAGACTATGATTGTCTGATAGATTATCAGCCAGTGAAAGCTAATATTGTGGTTGACGCCTGAAGTCACAAGACTATGGCAAGTCTACGAGTTACTCCTTTGTCTATGGTACATGAATTGAGATCATTACATGCCAGATTAGAGATTAATGACGAGGGGCAGACAATAGTTGCATGGCATGTACAGCCAGTGTTGATTGATCAGATCAGAATGGCTACTCAGAATGATGAAAAGTATCAGAAGTTGTTGGAGGAAGTCAGGCAGGGCAAGAAACCAGAATTCTCTATAAGAGATGATAGTCTACTGCTACACCAGGGCAGAATGTGTGTTCTTAATGATGTCGATTTGAGGTAGATCATTTTGAAGGAAGCACATAAGTCTCCTTTTGCCATGTACCCTAGTGGCACAAAAATGTATACAGGGCTAAAGGAACATTACTGGTGGATGGGTATGAAAAGAGATGTGGCAGAGTTTGTTTCTAAATGCCTAACTTGTCAGCAAGTGAAGGCAGAGCATCAAGTACCCGCTGGGTTGTTACATCCACTACCAGTACCATAATGGAAATGGGAGAGAATAACGATGGATTTTGTAACACCCTCCCGGTAGCAACTCCGTACATCATACTGTTCCGGTGACCGGTGTAGGTCCGGACAGCTAGAACGTCCGGAAAAATATTTAAACTAAAGTCAGGAACCATAATTAACTCAAATATTAATAAGAAAAATTTTGGAAAAATTTTATAAATAAAATACAACCAAGTTAAACGAGCCGGTGCCCAAGCGATGGGTAACCAGAGGGAAGTTGCGGTTCTCGCAACGAGGAGCCCTAGACTCGGGAAAAAATTCATAAAATAATTTTTGGGACTCCAGAAAAGGGTCATTGAGGTTCCTATGGCATTAGAATGCCAAGGAAATATTTAGAAAAATTTTTCAATCGGTATAGACAATTTTGACCCGTTAAGCCAAAAGGAGGGCATTTTGGTCATTTCGCCTTCAGAGACGATTTTTGGCCGACTTGTCCAGTTAAGTAAATAATTATTATGATCTAAAATATGAATAAATATTGCTAAAAATTAAATTAAAAATGAATAGAAAAGAAAGAAAAAGAAAATGACTTAAATGCTTAATTATGACATCACCATGATGTCATTTAAGTGCTCTCCACTAATCACCATTCAACAACACAACAAAGACTCTTTAAAAAGAGAAAAATGGCAAATTAAGAAACCAATTTTCTGGTTCTTCTTCTTCCTTAAAACGTGAACCTCCCCTCCATAACCCTCCATGAAAGTTTCCTTTAATTACTTCCATTTCCTATGAAATTCCACTACTAAAACCTAAGTCACCTTCATTAAAACTTATCTACACACCCTAAGGAAGCTCTAGGCAGCCAAAAAGAGGAGAAATTCTAAGGAGAATACAAATCCAAGAAGTGCCACTTAAAGGTTAGTTCACATATATACTTAGAACTCTTTACTTTCATGTTAAAGACTTAAAAGGGAGTAAGAATTTGAAAGCCAAATGAATGAAATTTATGTGTATGCATGCCCTGAATTTTGGCAGCCCTAAGGAAGGGATAAGAGTGATTGTTTTGATGGACTTAAAGTGGACTAAAGATCATGATTAAAGAATATATACATGTGGATAATGAATTAGTGAGTTAAACTAAGGTAATATGGGTGAACCTTGAATTTGGGCTAGGGTTTGGGGGTGAAAATTTGACTTGGCTTATGAATTGTTAAAGAACATTCTAATGGTCAATTAGTGACCATTTGAGGAAATTTGACCATAATTTGGACTGAAATATAGCATGGCAAAGTGAATGAGTATGCTGCCTAGTGAGTGCAGCGGGATGGCTGTGATTCCAGCCCACTTGGACTGCTATATCTTTGGCTGTGTTGGTCCAATTGGTGTTTAGACAATTGGACATGAAACTAGGCTTATAATGGCACATTTTTGCTCAAGAACCCATGCCCAAAAGACTAAAGCAAGTGGACCAAAAGTTGGCCCCAATCCGGATACCCTGCAACAGCACCTGCAGAAATGATCAAATGAACAGTAACTGTTCATTTGGCCATAACTCACTGTAGATAAGGTCAATTGACCTCAAATTTTTACAGAAATAAGCTAAGACATAGACAAACAATTTTCATGAAGAAACCTACCCCAAATTATGACCAGAACCTAACCCAAATGGCAGTGGCAGTCACTGTTCAAGTTACTATAGATATGGTAATTTCTGCATAATGGAAATCCGGCCAGCTGTGGTTTTTGGACCATATCTGGAGCTACAAAACTCCAAATGGAGTGATTCAAAAAAGGAAATTCAACTAGACAAAATAGGGAACAACTTTCATGTTTGCCATTTCTTCAAATTCCCAATGCAACAGTGCTTAATGGAATAGTAAAGTTAAGCTTCACAAACTGAAAATTCTGCTTCCCTTGGTTTAAACTTAGAAATGGTAATAGTAATCAATTCCAACAAGTTTTAAATACAAAATGTGGTATGTTTGGGGTGTTAAAACCAATACACCTATTTTCTATCCAAAAGTCAACATTTTTGTTGACCAATGAGGTGAATAGTGACACCAAAACTTGAAATTCAAAATTTGAAAAATTTAAAAGTATCAAATGCCCTAGTATACCTAACTAGATTGGTTTGGATAGTTTGGCATGCCAATAGGGTATTGTTTTAGCAGTACTGCGAAAGGAAAGGCTTTTATACCCGTATTCATGGCTTTTATGCCCGATTATGTGATATCATAGCTTTTAGCTATATTGACTGCATACGTGGTTGACGTTCTGCGTCCCATGGTATGACGGCCCGAGGCACCGCGGTGCCCAGTGCCAACGACCCATTATCCAGTCCAGTCATCCAGTATAGGTTACTTGGGCAACCAAATGAATGGAAAAGTATAACTGTGAACTGATTATTAAAGAAAATACGAAAATTAAGCATCAGGAATGATTACAAAAATACAAGGAAGCTCAGGATCATGAAAAAAAAAAATAATTAACGAAATGCATGAAGAAGTTAATATCATAAAACATGATTAGCCCTCGACTAAACAATAAGTTAGTTATTACTCATTTCATATGAACACAATAGCAAGGAAATTATTATTTTTATTTGCATATTATATTTTCTTGTATTATTAGCACCACTAAGCTTTATGCTTAGCGCGTCGCTTTTGCAACGCGTAGGTACTGAAGATTTGGACAGAGGGCCCAGTAGACCACGCAGTTGATGCAGCGGTTCCTGATTACGCATAGTGTCCGTGTCACCTCACCGTCTACAGTGCATTGGTAGGACACTAGGCTTCATTTTGGTATTTTGTAATTGATTTTTATTTTCCTTTGTGTAAATGAAACTTATCTAATGTATTTTGATTTTCATGTAAATAATGCAAGATTGTGTTTGTAAATGGAAAAGTGAATATTGATCTGTGACTGTTACATGACTATCAAATGTGATGAATGATTGAGAAACAAATGGTTGAAAAATATTGAGATTTTTATATTGGAGTTTGTGAATAGATGAATATGATTATTAAAAGTGTTTTTCACAGGTTCCGAAGAACTGTTTTCTCCATTTTTAGCCGGTACTCCGCTGGATTTTCTTTAAAATTTTCAGAACCTCAAATAAATTACAATTTCAATAAATGAATTATATTTCACAAGTTATATTCAAAACTACGATAAAAATGAATTAAGATAAAATAGAGTGCTCCGGCACGCTGAGTGGCATAACTTGCTCGGCTACACTGTAGTCGGGTAAGGGGTGTTACATTTATTGGTATCAGAGCGCGGTTTAGGCGTTTCTGGACCTAGATAAATTGCATACCATGCATTGCATTTGTAAGAGTCGAGGTGACACTAATGCAGATCTGTTTGTCTTTCTTATTTTGAATGGGATATGGGCCCTTCATCACAGAGAGTAGTCGAGGAGGAAGTGGAGAGTCATGCTCCACCTGTAGCAGCTGAGACTGGGGGTAGGGGAGAACCTACTCCACCAGCTCAAGCAGAGCCTGCTCAGCCTCCACAGGCCATGTTCCAGCAAATGGCTGATTTCTTTAGACAAATGGCCGGAGTAATGCCAGCACCACCACCAGCTCCACAGCAGAAATCACACCTGGAAAGGCTAAGAAAGTTTGGAGCAGTGGACTTCTATGGTAAGAGAGAAGATGATTCTATTGCAGCCGAAAATTGGTTGAACAGAACAGGCAGAATTCTAAAACAACTCCATTGCACTCCAGAGCAAAACTTGGAATCTGCTGTATCTCTGCTGCAAGACGATGCATATGAATGGTGGGACACTGTGTCCAGTGAAGTGCAGCCAGAAATAGTGACATGGGACTTCTTTCTCTCCGAATTTAAGAAGAAATATGTGGGTACTGTATACCTAGAAGAGAGAAGAAGAGAGTTTATTAACCTGAGGCAGAGACAGTTGTTAGTGGCCGAGTATGA
Source organism: Hevea brasiliensis (assembly GCF_030052815.1). Classification (NCBI taxonomy): domain Eukaryota; kingdom Viridiplantae; phylum Streptophyta; class Magnoliopsida; order Malpighiales; family Euphorbiaceae; genus Hevea; species Hevea brasiliensis. The sequence continues at coordinate 45,515,138 of NC_079501.1, forward strand.
GAAGGAATTCGTAAGATTGAGCCGCTATGGAAGGGAGATAGTCCCTAATGAAGCTGGAAGGTGTAAGAGATTTGAAGAGGGATTAAATGATAATATAAAGATCATGATCACTGCCTTGGGGTTCACAGACTTCGCCAAGTTAGTGGAAGCTGCATTAAAAGTGGAGAAAGTGAGAATAAATGAACAAAATAGGAAAGATAGGCAGCGTAAGAGGGAATTTGGACCAGGACAGTTAAGTATACCAACTGATAGTAAGAAGTTTAAGGGTTCTAGTTCACAAGATTAGACACAGGGCCACAGAGGCCAGATTGGAATATCTATAGCTAGTTCCCTGGGCACAATAACAAGGGGATCAACCCCAGTGCCTGAATGTATGCATTGTGGTAGAAGACACAGAGGAGAGTGTTTCAAGTGTGGGGCTACGGATCATTTCATAAGAGATTGCCCTCAGAGGAGTGGTTCAATAGCTCCGGTACAAGTTGATAGACCTTTCCCTATAGTTCAAAGGGGTAAAAGATCGGGTAGAGCAGAAATGGCTGACATTTCACAGAAGATTGTTTCTGAGACAGTTGAAAAACCTAAAGTCAGGGTGGCACCACAAGTATATGCTATGGAAGCTCAGGAAGAGCCAAACCCAGACACTAATGAGGCGATACAAGGAAGTGAAGAAACAAGAAGGTAGCAACTCCCCGATTACTTAAGTCAGGTAAATTTCGAGGACGAAATTTAAATTAGAGGGGAAGAGTTGTAACACCCTCCCGGTAGCAACTCCGTACATTCTACTGTTCCGGTGACCGGTGTCGGTCCGGACAGCTAGAACGTCTGGAAAAATATTTAAACTAAAGTCAGGAACCATAATTAACTCAAATATTAATAAGAAAAATTTTGGAAAAATTTTAGAAATAAAATACAACCAAGTTAAACGAGCCGGTGCCCAAGCGATGGGTAACCAGAGGAAAGTTGCGGTTCTCGCAACGAGGAGCCCTAGACCTGGGAAAAAATTCATAAAATAATTTTTGGGACTCCATAAAAGGGTCATTGAGGTTCCTATGGCATTAGAATGCCAAGAAAATATTTTGAAAAATTTTTCAATCGGTACAGACAATTTTGACCCGTTAAGTCAAACGGAGGGCATTTTGGTCATTTCGCCTTCAGAGACGATTTTTGGCCGACTTGTCCAGTTAAGTAAATAATTATTATGATCTAAAATATGAATAAATATTGCTAAAAATTAAATTAAAAATGAATAGAAAAGAAAGAAAAAGAAAATGACTTAAATGCTTAATTATGACATCACCATGATGTCATTTAAGTGCCCTCCACTAATCACCATTCAACAACACAACAAAGACTCTTTAAAAAGAGAAAAATGGCAAATTAAGAAACCAATTTTCTGGTTCTTCTTCTTCCTCAAAACGTGAACCTCCCCTCCATAACCCTCCATGAAAGTTTCCTTTAATTACTTCCATTTCCTATGAAATTCCACTACTAAACCCTGAGTCACCTTCATTAAAACTTATCCACACACCCTAAGGAAGCTCTAGGCAGCAACAAAGAGGAGAAATTCTAAGGAGAATACAAGTCCAAGAAGTGCCACTTAAAGGTTGGTGCACATATATACTTAGAACTCTTTATTTTCATGTTAAAGACTTAAACGTGAGTAAGAATTTGAAAGCCAAATGAATGAAATTTATGTGTATGCATGCCCTGAATTTTGGCAGCCCTAAGGAAGGGATAAGAGTGATTGTTTTGATGGACTTAAAGTGGACTAAAGATCATGATTAAAGAATATATACATGTGGATAATGAATTAGTGAGTTAAACTAAGGTAATATGGGTGAACCTTGAATTTGGGCTAGGGTTTGGGGGTGAAAATTTGACTTGGCTTATGAAATTGTTAAAGAACATTCTAATGGTCAATTAGTGACCATTTGAGGAAATTTGACCATAATTTGGACTGAAATATAGCATGGCAAAGTGAATGAGTATGCTGCCTAGTGAGTGCAGCAGGATGGCTGTGATTCCAACCCACTTGGACTGCCATATCTTTGGCTGTGTTGGTCTAATTGGTGTTTGGCCAATCGGACATGAAACTAGGCTTATAATGGCACATTTTTGCTGAAGAAACCAAGCCCAAAAGACCAAAGCAAGTGGACCAAAAGTTGGCCCCAATCCGGATACCCTGCAACAGCACCTGCAGAAATGACCAAATGAACAGTTGTAACTGTTCATTTGGCCATAACTCACTGTAGATAAGGTCAATTGACCTGAAATTTTTACAGCAACAAGTTAAGACATATACAAACAATTTTCATGAAGAAACCTACCCCAAATTATGACCAGAACCTAACCGAAATGGCAGTGGCAGTCACTGTTCATGTTACTGTAGATATGGTAATTTCTGCATAATGGAAATCCGGCTAGCTGTGGTTTTTGGACCATATCTGGAGCTACAAAACTCCAAATGGAGTGATTCAAAAAAGGAAATTCAACTAGACAAAATAAGGAACAACTTTCATGTTTGCCATTTCTTCAAATTCCCACTGCAACAGTGCTTAATGGAACAGTAAATTTAAGCTTCACAAACTGAAAATTCTGCTTCCCTTGGTTTAAACTTAGAAATGGTAATAGTAATCAATTCCAACAAGTTTTAAATACAAAATGTGGTATGTTTGGGGTGTTAAAACCAATACACCTATTTTCTATCCAAAAGTCAACATTTTTATTGACCAATGAGGTGAATAGTGACACCAAAACTTGAAATTCAAAATTTGAAAAATTTAAAAGTATCAAATGCCCTAGTATACCTAACTAGATTGGTTTGGATAGTTTGGCATGCCAATAGGGTATTGTTTTAGCAGTACTGCGAAAGGAAAGGCTTTTATGCCCGTATTCATGGCTTTTATGCCCGATTATGTGATATCATAGCTTTTAGCTATATTGACTGCATACGTGGTTGACGTTCTGCGTCCCATGGTATGACGGCCCGAGGCACCGCGGTGCTCAGTGCCAACGACCGTTATCGATCCAGTCATCGGTATAGGTTACTTGGGCAACCAAATGAATGGAAAAGTATAACTGTGAACTGATTATTAAAGAAAATACGAAAATTAAGTATCAGGAATGATTACAAAAATACAAGGAAGCTCAAGATCATGAAAAAAAAAAATAATTAACGAAATGCATGAAGAAGTTAATATCATAAAACATGATTAGCCCTCGACTAAACAATAAGTTAGTAATTACTCATTTCTTATAAACACAATAGCAAGGAAATTATTATTTTTATTTGCATATTATATTTTCTTGTATTATTGGCACCACTAAGCTTTATGCTTAGCGCGTCGCTTTTGCAACGCGTAGGTACTAAAGATTTGGACAGAGGGCCCAGTAGACCACAGATGCAGTAAGGCAGTTCACAGTTCTGCATAGTGTCCGTGTCACCTCACCGTCTACAGTGCATTGGTAGGACACTAGGCTTCATTTTGGTATTTTGTAATTGATTTTTATTTTCCTTTGTGTAAATGAAACTTATGTAATGTATTTTGATTTTCATGTAAATAATGCAAGATTGTGTTTGTAAATGGAAAAGTGAATATTGATCTGTGACTGTTACATGACTATCAAATGTGATGAATGATAGAGAAACGAATGGTTGAAAAATATTGAGATTTTTATATTGGAGTTTGTGAATAGATGAATATGATTATTAGAAGTGTTTTTCACAGGTTCCGAAGAACTGTTTTCTCCATTTTTAGCCGGTACTCCGCCGGATTTTCTTTAAAATTTTCGGAACCTCAAATAAATTACAATTTCAATAAATGAATTATATTTCACAAGTTATATTCAAAACTACTATAAAAATGAATTAAGATAATATAGAGTGCTCCGGCACACTGAGTGGCATAACTTGCTCGGCTACACTGTAGTCGGGTAAGGGGTGTTACAGATTTTGTGATGGGACTTCCGAGGACATAGAAGAGTCATTATGCAGTTTTAGTCATTGTTGACAGACTGACTAAGTCTGCTCATTTTCTGCTAGTCCGGATGGACTACAATTTAGAAAGATTGGCCAGGTTGTACATTGATGAGATTGTGAGACTAAATGGAGTGCCAGTATCCATTATAGCAGACAGATATCCTAGGTTCACTTTTAGATTATGGGGTAGTCTTCAGAGAGCTCTAGTAACTAGATTGAACTTTAGTACTGCATTCCACCCACAGACGGATGGGTAGTCTGAGAGGGTAATTCAGATCTTAGAGGACATGCTACGGGCTTGTGTGATTGAATTTGAGGGCAGTCGGGATACACACTTGCCTTTGATTGAGTTTGCTTACAACAACAGCTATCAATCAAGCATTGGGATGCCTCCATATGAAGCGTTGTATGGCAGAAAATGTAGAACCCCGTTGTGTTGGGATGACGTGGGTGAAAGAAAGATGATTGGACCCAAAATTGTTTAGCAAACTGAGGAGAAGATCAAGGTGATCAGAGATCGACTTAAGACTATATCCGACCAGTAGAAGTCCTACATTGATTTGAAGAGAAGAGATATTGAGTATGCAGTGGGTGAGAAAGTATTCCTCAAGGTTTCCCCATGGAAGAGGATTATGAGATTCGGCAGAAAGGGGAAACTGAGTCCTCGTTTCATTGGGCCATATGAGGTTCTAGAAAGAGTGGGTCCTTTAGCATATCGTTTGGCACTACCTCCAGAGTTGGAGAAGATACATAACGTCTTTCATGTGTTTATGTTGAGGAGGTATCGATCAGACCCATCTCATGTACAACCAGTAGAGGAAATTGAAGTGAATCCAAACCTCACATATGAGGAATAACCCATAGAGATTCTGGCTTATGAGGTGAAGCAACTACGGAATAAGCAGATCCTGTTAGTAAAAGTGCTGTGGAACCATCATTCGGGCAAGCAGGCTACTTGGGAACGAGAGGAGGACAAGAGTAGACAGCACCCACAGCTATTCAGGGATTGATACCAGGTAAAATTTCGAGACAAAATTTATTTTAAAAGAAGGGGGGGGGGAGAATTGTAACACCCCTGCCTTGTATATTTCACTATTCCGATGACCGGTGTCTGTCCGGATTGTTAGTAGTATGCACTAGAGCATATCATTTAGTATGTATCTTGTACATATTTTTATTAATAAAAGGCATTTCCACTTTTCCGTTTACATAATATATTTATGTGTAATAGAAAAGGTCCATTGATATTTTGTTAGAAATATTATTCTTAAGTTGTTAAGAATATGAGTGATAACATTTCTAGCACAAAGTATCATAAATAGGTTCACAATCGAGGATAGATGGATTCTGTTCCTCTAAGTAAATAGAGATAAAATCCTATGTTCATTTAATTGTTCTTGATGTTTCAAGTTCCTGGCCAGGACAGATAGATTTATTCAGAAAAGAGTTTCTGATGAGAAAATCTTTTTAATCAAGAACTGGAATTAAAAGAAAACATAATATTCATAGCAAATGGAGTTTGACATAAACCATGACTCCAGCTTGAGTTGGGATTTTGTAGCAGAGAGATTCTAGTGCATGGTAACATATTACTAATTGGGTGGCCATGGCATGCTATGCTAGGTGTTAACCATGGTCTATGAGGTGCATAAAATGATTTAGAGAAATCATTTATGGTAAGAAAGAGTTCTGATGATATTAAGAGTTGATATCATGTCTCATTGCCAATTAGTAATGAGCCTAGTAACTCACACACATACACAAGTTATCACCTATTTAAATATGATTTAATTAATTAATTAAAGAGTTTAATTGATTAATTAAATAGGTTTGGTTTTCAATTAAATTGCAAAGTCCCTAGCATGACTTGAAACCAAATCTAGATTATTGGATGCGTAGTATAAATTAAATTTATATTTAAAGTGTTTAAATATGAATTTAATTAATGAAAAATTAATTAATAGAGATTAATTAATTAATTTATATTTGATATAAATTAATTAGAAGAAGAAAAATAATTATTTTGGGTTAAGAACTCAAAATTAAGACACAAGGGCATTTTGCTCATTTCACAGTGTGACACGTGGCACCATGAGATGGTGACACATGGGATTACACATAAACTTGCCAAATATTTTTTAATCATGTAAGATTATTAAAATCAGGATTAAATATAGGTTTGACACTTCGCACAATGTGATTGGGTCACTTAAACCTAGAGCTAATCAAAGGGTGACATGTGGCAAGGGTTTAATGTGTTAACCTAGCTATTTAAGTGTGGTTATGAAAAGAAAAATAACCAGCAGCCACTCCTCTCCTTTGTCACGCCACTTAGAGGCTTTTCATCTATTCTTCTTCATCTCTCATCAATTCAAAGAGATTAGCCATCAACCTCTTGAATTAAGAACACTAGAAATTATTTCTAGTGTCCTGTTTACATCTCTAATCTCTTAAAGGCAGAACTTGAATTTCTAATTAATAGAAAAAGCTTTAGAAGCTGTTCAAGGGCTGCCATAGGTGTTCTTGGTGTGGACAAGCTAGAGGGACAACATCTGGTGTCCTGAAGACGAATCTCAAAGGCGCAGACACGCTGTAGTGCATTAAGAGGTTAGTGTAATCGTTCTTGATTTAATCTAGGGTTCTAAAATTAATCTGATTAATTTAAAATCTTAAATAGCAAATACAGATCCAAAAACATATTAAAAGAGTTTTAATATGTTGTTTATCATTGAAATCAAATAGATAAAAATAAATTTTGCATGGTGCATGTGACCCTAGGTGAAAAGTTTTGAATTCAATGGTATAAACTTGTGTTTTTCACGCTTCCGTTCCTTCACGGATAATTAAGGGGATTAGAACCATACTTATGACAACTAGAGAAGCCATAAACACAAATAATTAGTAATGTTCAATTAGTTAAGTATAAACAAGAAAAACAGAACATAAGAAGTTAAACGAGCCGAGAGTCACAACGATGGGTGACCTTCTCGGGAATGACTGCGAAGTCGATTTAAACTCAAATTTTAAACCATAAAATATGACACCATGGTCCTTAGGACCCTTACAAACATAGTGGAAAAGAAAAAATTATGAAAAAGAACTATTAAGCCAGTCAAATAATTAAGTCAAAAAGCCAAAAGAAATAATGAATTATTTGCAAATGGGGATGAATAGGCGAGGGGCAATTTGGTCAATTGACCCCGAGAGCTGACTCCTGACCTAACTGTCAAATAAAATCGGAGAAAAGAAAATTTCGGAGTCAGGAATTAAAATAAAGTACTAATAGAAAAAAAAGGAAAAGAAAAGAAAAAGCTAATTACATCACTTTATGATATCAAAATGATGTCAAAATTAATTATTTTAATTCCCATAATTTTTGACCCATTCAAATACATAATGCAAGACTTAAAATACATAAAAAAAAAATATATATATAACCTTTCTCCTACCTCAAAGAAATCGGCAGCCATGGCTCTCCAAACTCCACTATTGACTCCTCTATGAAAGCTTGAATACAAGCTTTTAAACACTCATTTGACCCTACCTTACCCCAAATTCTCCCATAAAAACTTGTTTTAGTCACTTGAGAAGAAGCTTGATCACCAAAAAAAGAACAAAAGAGGAAGGAAATTAGAGAGTTCAAATCCAAGTGGAGGTAAGCACCCTAAGTTGAAAATTTGAGAATTTTTACTTATGTTTGTAGCTTAAAATAACTTAGAAGTTTAAGAAATGAAATGAAATAAATTGTGGAGGACCAAACTGAAATTTCAACTAGTATGATGGGGAGGGTGATTTGCATGGTTTGATATATTTGAATGGGTATATGAACCTTAATTAGTTGAATGACTGTGGTTAAAGGCATGGAATTGGTTAACTGCAAGAATTGGCGAATTACGGTTTGGACACTTAGGGTTTAGAGACCAAAAATGTGAAAAATTGGTAAATGATATCTTGGACCTAGTTTGAAGGGAGAAATGGTCAATTGTGACCAAATAGAATGTGTTAGAAGTGTTTGAACCCAAACCAAATTCGGGTTGACCAGCAGCATGACCAAAGTCCCTTTGAGGGACCAAAAATGAAAATTTACAAGTCCAATTGGTATGAGACTAATTGGGAATGAAAATAGACACTAAATGACGCAATTTTCATTTAGGAAGAATGCCCAAAAAGTGAACAAATCTAGTAAACAAATTGACCAAAGTTGGAAAATCACAGTCTGCCCTGTACTAAGTGACCAAATGAACAGTGTTTGTTCATTTGGTCATAACTTTAGCTAGGCAGGTCAAAATGACCTGAAATTTTACCAGTGGATAGTTTAGACATAGGCCTAAAACTTTCATGCAGAATACAAACCCAAATTTTTCCATTAACCAAGTCATTTGGCCACCCAAAATTGGTGACCTAAAATTGCTAGAACCAAAAATTGCCCCAGAAAACTGGGTTGAGTCTAATCCGGTAGCCATGGTTCGAATGGCTATAACTTGGGCTACAAAACTCCATTTGGAGTGATTCAAAAAGGAGAATAAAATTAAGATAATAGGGAACATTTTCTATGAAGGAAGTTTTGCCAAATTCTAATAGAAAAGTGACCAATGGGACAGTGCAACCTTAGACTCCAAAACTAAAAATTATCAAATTTACCTAAAAGACTTAGAATTTCAATAAACAACCAAAACCAACAAATTTAGTGACCAAAATGTAGTATGTGAGTGAAATTGGAATTCCCATACCAATTAAGCCTTAGAAAGTCAATAATTTGACTTGAATAGTGTAGTGAATAGTAACCCGAAACACAAAATTTAAAGAATGTCGAGTTTAGCATATTAGAACTAGGTAAAAGTGAAGTTAAATTTATTTTTGGATTTATGCTAAGTTATGGTACTATAACACTGTAAAATTGTGTGTTTCAGTTGAAAATAATACCGGAAAAGAACCCGACGAACCGAATCAAGGCCAAGAGGCGACTCGCTTGAGGTTTGTGCACAACATCACTATTCTTTAAAATTCATTGATAAAGTGAATGAAATATGTATTTTACTTTTGCTTTGAATTGTGAAAGTTTATTTGTGACATTATTTATGATGTTTTGATTTAAACTGTGAAAGTTATTGTGTATATTTGAAATAGCAATGCTTAGCAAATTGTTAAGATAAGTTTTGAAACCACAGTGTCATGACCATATATTTGAACACCTCACTATCATGAGTAGTGGGGGTAATTAGTTTCGAATTTTGATTCCTTCTCTAGAGAAGTGTTGAGGTGTGCCAGTAGAAGAGGATTTGAATGGATATCCATATATTTGAGCTAGCTAGCCTTGTGATGTGACTTCTCCTTAGCCTCTGGCTATTAAGATTATATTTATTTCGAATGGCATGATCTAACTGTGGGTTTTATGAATTGTGTTTGATACTTCGAAATGAAATTATTTGGAATAAAATCTCATAATTCATGTTTTGTGTTTAACTCGCTTGCTCAGTTCAATTTTTGAATAAATGTGATTTAAATTATGCACAAAGGGGTTTGTTAGTATGTTGTGCACCACTAAGTCCTAGTACTCAGCGATAGCTTTTATTGCTGTCACAGATTTAGAGACCAGAGGAGCAGTTGACTGAGCTGCTGAGGTGTGAGGATCTATCAGCATGAAGTTATCGGGTATAATTTATACCCTGACTGTAAATATTTCTTTTGATGTATGTATTGCACATAAATGTATGGACATGTAAATTTAGTCTTGAGCAGCTTGTACAAAGTTTGTATAAAGTTGTAATAAAATTTAGTTTGGATTTTCCCAATGTAGATTTTACTATGATGTATATATAGATTGTTTGTCTTTAATGAATGGAAATATTTTATTTTAATGTGAATGAGATTGATAGATATTATTTTAATGATTATTGAATTTTGGGAATTGAGAAATGTTGACTGTTGAATTTTGAGACTTGAGAAATTGGTTGAGACTGATTATGAAACGAAACTTTGCCAAAATTTTTATAAAATTGGCGGAAAAATAAAATGGACCAAAAAGATTAACTAGTTTTAAATTTAATTAAATATTTTAAATACCTATTAGAAAATGCTCACCACTTATCAAAAGTAAGAAAATTGTTTTAAAATCCCTTGTAGGGTACTTAATGAGTTATCGGTAGTTGAAGTTTGGTAGTTCATTAGGTATTCTACGGGATCATGTTATGCCTTACAGAGGGGTAAGGTGTGACAACTTAAGTGACCAATAAAAAAAAAAGGAATTAAATTTTAAAAAAAAAATCATTTTTGGGTCTTCTTCATCCATATTGCCGTAGCTCTCCCTTGGTCACTCTCTCATTTTCTTTCTTGAAACCTCCATGGAAGCTTGACTCAAGCTTCATAAACCCTAACCTAGCCATAATTTCCCTAAGGTTTCTTGAGTAAATATTGTCCTTGAACCTTGATTCATCTATTGGCAACAAAAAAAAAAAAGAAAAAAAAAAGAAAGGAAGAAGTTGAAGAGGTGAAAAAAATTCTGCATAAAGGTTAGTAATCTAAACTTTAAATTGCTAGTTTAATTATTATGCTTATGTTTGAATAAACTTAGAAATTATAGAAAATGGAAAAGAAAACAATTTTTAGAGGACTAAACATGAATTTTGGCCAGCCATAGTACCTTGAAGTTTTGATATGTTCAATTTAATTTAGACATGAATTTGACATTGATTAAGGTTGAATATGCGGTTAGTATAGTAAATTGGGTATGAATTATTCAATTGTGTAAATTAGGGTTTGGCATCTAGGGTTTTGGAGACAAAAATGTGAGAATGGATCAAATGGTGTGTTTGACCTTGTTTGAAAAGAAAAATGGTCATTTGTGACCAATTGAGATGTGTTGAAAGTGTTAGAGGTGAGTCTAAATTCGGATTGAAAATGGTCATGCTGCAAGCAGCAGGACCAAGGTCCCTTTGAGGAACCAAAACTAAAAAATTTGTAAGTCCAATTGGTATGAGACCAATTGGAAATGAAAATAGACACAAAATGGAACATTTTTCATTTAGGAATCATGCCTAAAAAGTGACCAAAACCTAGTGAACAAATTGACCAAATCCGGATTTATGCAGTCTGACCTGTACAAATATGACCAAATAAACAGTGTTTGTTCAATTAGCCAAAACTTGGGCTAAGTGGGTCTAAATGACCTGAAATTTTACCAGTAGACAGTAGAGATATAGACCTAAAACTTTCATGAAGAACATAAACCCAAATTATGCCTTTAACCAAGTCATTTGGCCACCCAAATTTGGTGACCAAAAATTGCCAGAACTAGTTTGGTGCCCAGAAATCTTGGTTAAGTCCAATTCGGCAGTTATGATTCAAATAGCTATAACATAAGTTACAAAACTCTAAATGGAGTGATTCAAAAAGGAGAATAAAGTTAAGATAATAGGGAACATTTTCTATGGAGAAAGTTTTGCCAAATTCTAACAAAAAAATGACCAATAGAACAGTGCAACATAAGACACCAAAGCTGAAAAATTGCAAATTTGCCTAAAAGACTTAGATTTTGAGTAAACAACCAAATCCAACAAATTTAGTAACCAAAATGTTGTATGTAGGTGAAGTTGGATCATGACCATATATTTGAACACCTCACTAGCATGACTAGTGGGGGTAATCAGTTTCGAATTTTGATTTCTTCTCTGGCTGAAGTGTTGAGGTGTGTGCCAGTAGAAGAAGAAATTGAATGGATATCCATATATTTGAGCTAGCTAGCCTTGTGATGTGACTTATCCTTAGCCTCTGGCTATTGAGATTATATTTGTTTTGAATGACATGATATAACTGTGGGTTTTATGAAATTGGTTTTGATACTTTGAAATGAAATTGTTTGGATTAAAATCTCATAATACATGTTTTGTATTTAATTCTTATGTTCAGTCCAATTTTTGAATAAATGTGATTTAAATTATGCATAAAGATTATTTTATTATGTTGTGCACCATTGAGTCCTAGGGCTCAACGATAGCTGTTATTGCTGTCGCAGATACAGAGACTAGAGGAGCAGCAGATTGACCTGTTGAGGATTGAGGAGCTACCGGCTTTGAAGCTATCGGGTATAATTTATACCCTGACTGTAAAAATTTATTTTGATGTATGTAATATACGTAAAGGTATGGACATATAAAACTGGTCTTGAGCAGTTTGTATAAAGTCTGTATAAAGTTTGTAATAAATTTTTGTTCGAATTTCTCTTAATATAAATTTTTGTAATGATATATATATATTGTTTTATCTTTAATGAAATATGAATGGAAGTATTTTGCTTTAAATTGAATGAAATTGATTAATGGTATTTTAATGAATGTTGAATATTGGAAATTGTGGATTTACATTTTTGGAAGTTGATAAATGATGTTGAAATTGATTGGGACGATTGTGAATTTGAAGAAGTGGTTGAGATAAATAATTGAAAGTGATTTTTTTAGGTATTTGAAGAACTATTTTATTAAAATACAGACGGCACTCTGCCGAAATTTTTATAAAATTTGCGGAAAAATAAAATGGGCTAAAAATTTTAGCTAGTTTTTAACTTTAATATAATGTTTTAATACCTATTAGAAAATGTTCACCACTTATAAAAAGTAAGAAAATTGTTTTAAAATCCCTTGTAGGGTACTTAATGAGCAACTGGTTGGTGAATTTCGGTAGTTCATTATGTTAGTAGTATGCCCTAGAGCATATCATTTAGTATGTATCTTGTACATATTTTTATTAGTAAAAGGCATTTCCACTTTTTCGTTTACATAATATATTTATGTTTAATAGAAAAGGTCCATTGATATTTTGTTAGAAATATTATTATTAATTTGTTAAGAATATGAGTGACAATATTTCTAGCACAAAGTATCATAAATAGGTTCACAATCGAGGATACTTCATAATAATGACATGACTTATCCAGAAAGATTGTATTCATGTTTGTTCCCAAGTTATTTATATGAGATATAAACAAGATAGAATGGTGAGTCTCATGCCATATAACAAACATTATAGGCTCTTATAAATGATAAGTAGGCCGAACCAGTGACACTTATGACAAGCACATGGAGTTTACTCTTGTCAATGTTTTGTCATAAATCATATCAGTGCATATAATCTTTAGACCTGAGATAGCACAGTTATCTTGTATATAGGTAGTTTGAGTTTGATACTGCTTTCATACTTGTACTGTGTATGGGTATATGGGCATCTGTTGGCTCCTACTAGTTATATATGGAGGTAGGTGTTGATCAAGATGGAATATGTTCTTTTAAGTAAATAGAGATAAAATCCTATGTTCATTTAATTGTTCTTGATGTTTCAAGTTCCTGGCCAGAATAGATAGATTTATTCAGAAAAGAGTTTCTTATGAGAAAATCTTTTTAATCAAGAACTGGAATTAAAAGAAAACATAATATTCATAGCAAATGGAGTTTGACATAAACCATGACTCCAGCTTGAGTTGGGATTTTGTAACAGACAGATTCTAGTGCATGGTAACATATGATTATAGGTTCATTTAAGGTAAACCTTATTACTAATTGGGTGGCCATGGCATGCTATACTAGGCGTTAACCATGGTCTATGAGGTTCATAAAATGATTTAGAGAAATCATTTATGGTAAGAAAGAGTTCTGATGATATTAAGAGTTGATATCATGTCTCATTGCTAATTAGTGATGAGCCTAGTAAGTCACACACATACACAAGTTATCACCTATTTAAATATGATTTAATTAATTAATTAAAGAGTTTAATTGATTAATTAAATAGGTTTGGTTTGCAATTAAGTTACAAAGTCCCTAGCATGGCTTGAAACCAAATCCAGATTATTGGATGTATAGTATAAGTTAAATTTATATTTAAAGTGTTTAAATATGAATTTAATTAATGAGAAATTAATTAATAGAGATTAATTAATTAATTTATATTTGATATAAATTGATTAGAAGAAGAAAAATAATTATTTTGAGTTAAGAACTCAAAATTAAGACACAGGGGCATTTTAGTCATTTCACAGTGTGACACGTGGCACCATGAGATGGTGACACATGGGACTACACATAAGTTTGCCAAATGTTTTTTAATCATGTAGTATGATTAAAATCAAGATTAAATATAGGTTTGACACTTGGCACAATGTGATTGGGTCACTTAAACCTAGAGCTAATCAAAGGGTGACATGTGGCAAGGGTTTAATGTGTTAACCTAGCTATTTAAGTGTTGTTATGAAAAGAAAAGCAACCAGCAGCCACTCCTCTCCTTTGTCACTCCACTTTGAGGCTTTTCATCTATTCTTCTTCATCTCTCATCAATTCAAAGAGATTAGCCATCAATCTCTTGAATTAAGAACACTAGAAATTGTTTCTAGTGTCCTGTTTACATCTCTAATCTCTTAAAAGGCAGAACTTGAATTTCTAATTAATAAAAAAGCTTTAGAAGCTATTCAAGGGCTGCCATAGGTGTTCTTGGTGTGGACAAGCTAGAGGGACAACCTCTGGTATCTTGAAGACGAATCTCAAAGGCGCAGACACGCTGCAGTGCATTAAGAGGTTAGTGTAATCATTCTTGATTTAATCTAGGGTTCTAAAATTAATCTGATTCGTTTTAAAATCTTAAGTGGAAAATACAGATCCAAAAACATATTAAAAGAGTTTTAATATGTTGTTTATCATTGAAATCAAATAGATAAAAATAAATCTTGCATGATGCATGTGACCCGAGGTGAAAATTTTTGAATTCAATGGTATAAACTTGTGTTTTTCATGCTTCTGTTCCTTCAATTGGTATCAGAGCCACTATATTTGCCATTTAGATTGTTGATTATATGATTTAATTGTGTGATTTGATCAAGAGATGATTGATCCATTGCTGGTTGGATCAAGAGGTGTGGGGGAATGCTTGATGAACTCCAACATGGTGCGCATGGCTTGGGAAGATCATGGTGCGCGTGGTTGTTATTAAAATCTGCAATTGTTACATGATGAAAGGTTCATCATATGACTAATTAAAATGTTTAATTAGAATTTTTAATCAGACAAATAAATTATGATTCAAATTAAAATTTTAAAAATTGTTTGAATGTGATTCAAATCTGAATTTTAAAAGTTGTTTGAATGTGATTCAAATCTGAATTTTTAAAGTTGTTTGAATCATATTTAAATCTGATTTTTTTAAAATTGATTGAATAAAATTCAGATCTGATTTTTTAAAAAATGTTTGAATGTGATTCAAATCTGATTTTTTAAAAAATGTTTGAATGTGATTCAAATCTGAATTTTTAAAGTTGTTTGAATGTGATTCAAATCTGAATTTTTAAATTTGTTTGAATGAGATTCAAATCTGAATTTTTAAATTTATTTGAATCATATTCAAATCTTGATTTTTAAGTTGAATATGAGATATTCAACTTAATTTAAGTATGTATGTTTTATTTAATTGTTAAATAGTGATATGCATGATGGATGATCATGGACTATAAAAGACCAATGTGATTGGATTTATTTCTTTTATGTTTCTTTGGGATTGTAAATTAATTAATTTATTTTAATTTATTTTGGACATGTATTATTAAGTTTGTAATAATTTTTGGATTATAATTTCATTTATTGAAGTTCTTGTAAATTCGCCTTGGTATGCCAAGGATTACTATGTAATAAAGGATTGCAAGAAGTTCAAGGAGGTCAAGAGCATTGGTGGGACCAGTGGGAGGAATTCAAGATCAAGTGTTGATTATGTACTCCTTCAGCAACTCTTGTAAAATGAATGAATGAATGAAATGCACCTAGGAATGCCCTGATTCAATTCTTGGTGGCTCAGAATTGAATCCCTTAGAAAGTCCATGATCATACCATATTTATTGCTTATCCATGAATGCATGAGATGTATTGGAATGTATGCTATTTTATGATATATGCATGCTAATTGGATAATGTGCAAAGTGAGACCTTAATAGTAATTAGAATGACCATAAAATCTTCCAAACAAATGATTAAGTTGGAAATGCTATAATTAAAGTAATTATAACATAGGCCCTCCATTGGGCCAATTATTTTAAGAAATTTTAAATAGTTGTATGAGATGCAATTAATTTAAGAGATTTTCTTAAGAATAATTATTAAGTATGAGATGTTGTAAATATATAAATGGTTTAGTGGCCAATATTGGATGTACCTGAGGACATTAAAATTATTGGAATAATTACTGGCTCAATGGGATCAACTTAACTAATGCAAGATAAGTCAATAATGGATGTACCTAAGATTTTGAGCATTAGGGGCTAGGTAAAGGATTAAACCTCACATGAGATGTGATGGGCAAGGAGTTGCTCACTTATAGTTTATTGTAATTCCAATAATGGATGTACCTAAGGATGATCAATAGAATTATAAGAATTCAATCACCCACTAGAAATCTATCCAACTAGGATTTCCGTTTTCTACTTTGGAAGTGTAGGATTCGCTAAGTTAGTGGGAGGACCAATTTGATTAAAAGACCATAATCATTTTGGTTAATTACATGATACATTTACTAATTAATCTGGTTATTTTCTGCAGTTAATTTTTTGATAAAAATGAGCACAAAACAACCACCACCATCCAATATCCTTGCAAGCATACTTGATCACAATAGGTTGACAGGACCTAATCTGTCTGATTGGCTAAGAAATTTGAAACTTGTCCTGAACCTTGAACATATAGGATATGTTCTAGATTCAAATGTTTCTGGTCCCTTACCTCTAGAGGCCACACAAGAGGAACATGAAACTTTGGACAAGTGGAAGGAGCATGATATGAGTGCTAAGTGTTACATGCTTGCTTCCATGAGTAATGAGTTACAGAAGCAACATGAGAACATGCAGAGTGCAAGTTAGATCCTCCTTCACCTACAAGAGTTGTATGGTGAGCATAGAAGGAATGCTAGGTATGAGATATCTAGACAACTATTCCGTATGAGGATGTCTAAGGGACAAAATGTTGGGGATCATGTCCACAAGATGATTCGGCTGATTGAGCTGTTGGAACATCTTGACTTCAACATGGATTTCCAACTACAGACGGATTTGATCCTTTAATCCCTTCCTGGGTCTTTTGGGAATTTTGTGACAAATTTCCATATGACAAAACAGGAATGCACCTCAGCTAGTTTACTCAACATGCTGGTTATTGCCCAAAATAATATGCCAGGCAATAAAGGAAAAGAGGTAGCTTTGGTTGCATCTTCTTCTGCTGGAAAGTCCAACAAGAAAAAGGGTAATAAGAAAAAGAAACCTCAGGTTCCTGGTCCTTCCAAGAAAATAGCTAAATGGAAAAGGAATACTAAAGCTGATAGAGGCAAAGGAAAGTGTTTCCACTGTAAAAAGTGAAGGAACGAAAGCGTGAAAAACACAAGTTTATACCATTGAATTCAAAAATTTTCACCTAGGGTCACATCATCATGCAAGATTTATTTTTATCTATTTGATTTCAATGATAAACAATATATTAAAACTCTTTTAATATGTTTTTGGATTTTTATTTGCCATTTAAGATTTTAAAATTAATCAGATTAATTTTAGAACCCTAGATTCAATCAAGAACGATTACACTAACCTCTTGATGCACTGCAGCGTGTCTGCGCCTTTGAGATTCGTCTTCAGGACACCAGATGTTGTCCCTCTAGCTTGTCCACACCAAGAACACCTATGGCAGCCCTTGAACAGCTTCTAAAGCCTTTTCTATTAATTAGAAATTCAAGTTATGCCTTTTAAGAGAACAGGACACTAGAAACAATTTCTAGTGTTCTTAATTCAAGAGATTGATGGCTAATCTCTTTGAATTGATGAGAGATGAAAAAGAATAGATGAAAAGCCTCAAAGTGGCATGACAAAGGAGAGGAGTGGCTGCTGGTTATTTTTTCTTTTCGTAACCACACTTAAATAGCTAGGTTAACACATTAAACCCTTGCCACATGTCACCCTTTGATTAGCTCTAGGTTTAAGTGACCCAATCACATTGTGCCAAGTGTCAAACCTATATTTAATCTTGATTTTAATCATCTTACATGATTAAAAAACATTTGGCAGGCTTATGTGTAATCTCTGGTGTCACCATCTCATGGTGCCACGTGTCACACTATGAAATGACCAAAATGCCCTTGTGTCTTAATTTTGAGTTCTTAACCCAAAATAATTATTTTTCTTCTTCTAATTAATTTATATCAAATATAAATTAATTAATTAATCTCTATTAATTAATTTCTCATTAATTAAATTCATATTTAAACACTTTAAATATAAATTTAATTTATACTACACATCCAATAATCTAGATTTGGTTTCAAGTCATGCTAGGGACTTTGCAATTTAATTGCAAACCAAACCTATTTAATTAATCAATTAAACTCTTTAATTAATTAATTAAATCATATTTAAATAGGTAATAACTTGTGTATGTGTGTGACTTACTAGGCTCAACACTAATTGGCAATGAGACATGATATCAACTCTTAATATCATCAGAACTCTTTCTTACCATAAATGATTTCTCTAAATCATTTTATGCACCTCATAGACCATGATTAACACCTAGCATAGCATGCCATGGCCACCCAATTAGTAATAAGGTTTACCTTAAATGAACCTATAATCATATGTTACCATGCACTAGAATCTCTCTGTTACAAAATCCCAACTCAAGATGGAGTCATGGTTTATGTTAAACTCCATTTGCTATGAATATTATGTTCTCTTTTAATTCCAGTTCTTGATTAAAAGATTTTCACATCAGAAACTCTTTTCTGAATAAATCTATCTATCCTGGCCAGGAACTTGAAACATCAAGAATAATTAAATGAACATAGGATTTTATCTCTATTTACTTAGAGGAACAGATTCCATCTTGTTCAACACCTACCTCCATATATAACTAGTAGGAGCCAACACATGCCCATATACCCATACATAGTACAAGTATGAAAGCAATATCAAACTCAAACTACCTATATACAAGATAACTGTGCTATCTCAGGTCTAAAGATTATATGCACTGATATGATTTATGACAAAACATTGGCAAGAGTAAACTCCATGTGCTTGTCATAAGTGTCACTGGTTCGGCTTACTTATCATTTATAAGTGCCTATCATGTTTGTTATATGGCATGAGACTCACCATTCCATCTTATTTATATCTCATATAAACAACTTGGGAACAAACATGAATACAATATTTCTGGATAAGTCATGTCCTTATTATGAAGTATCCTCGATTGTGAACCTATTTATGATACTTTGTGCTAGAAATATTGTCACTCATATTCTTAACAACTTAAGAATAATATTTCTAACAAAATATCAATGGACCTTTTCTATTACACATAAATATATTATGTAAACGGAAAAGTGGAAATGCCTTTTATTAATAAAAATATGTACAAGATACATACTAAATGATGTGCTCTAGGGCATACTACTAACAAAAAGGATGGGCACTAGAAAAGGAATTGCCTAGAGTATCATGCTTCTCTGAAGGACAAGAAGGATACACCTTCGAAAGTTATGTCCATATCTTGTTATTTAGATTCTGATGATACTCATAGTTCATCTACAGCTTGGGTTTTAGATACTGGTGCTAGTTCTCACATTTCTAATGATATGCAGGAACTAGCAAACAATAGCAGCTTGCGTTCTCAAGATATTAGAGTCCGGATTGGCAATGGTTCAACTGTTGAAGCTTTAGCTATAGGATCTAAATCTTTTTACATGTTTGGACATGTTTTGTGTTTGGATAATATTTTATATGTACCTGATGCTTTTAAGAACATCATTTCTATATCTAGTTTGACTAGAAATGGCTATGAATTTCAGTTCACAGATGATGTTTGCAATATTTATTTTGGAAATAAATATGTTAGTTCGGATTATATGAATGATGGTCTTTATTATTTGGATAATAATTACAAACAAAAATTGAATGCAAGTGATCTAAAAGAATGCAATGCCATGGTGAAAACCAACTCAAGTTCAAAATATATTTGGCACTTAAGGTTATGTCATGTTGCAGAAGATAGGATTGCAAAACTGGAGAAAATGGGGATTCTATCCTCATTGGGCTCTGAGCCTACTCCAACTTGTGAATCTTGCCTTCAGGGCAAAATGACTAGATCACTCTTTGTTGGACAAGGGCTAAGAGCTGAAAATATTTTGGAGCTAATACATAGTGATGCTTGTGGTCCATTTAAAGAAATGGCTAGAAGGGGTTTTCATTATTTTATTACATTTACTGATGATAAATCAAGGTTTGGGTATTTGTATTTGATGAAATACAAACATGAATCCCTTGAAAAGTTTAAGGAATTTAAATCTGAAGTTGAAAATCAAATAGGAAAGAGTATTAAAGCTCTTCGATCAGATCGTGGAGGTGAATATTTGAGTACTGAATTTGATGAATACTTGAGAGAGCATGGCGTTGTTTCTCAGCTGGCTCCTCCAGGAACGCTACAGCTGAATGGTGTATCTGAAAGGAGAAATCGTACCCTATTAGATATGGTACATAGTATGATGAGCTATACTGATATTCCAATCTTCTTTTGGGGATTTGCATTAGAATTAGCTTTGTATATTCTGAATAGGATTCCATCAAAATCAGTTTCTTCCAGACCTTATGAGATATGGCATGGAAGAAAACTAAGTCTTAAGCATGTTAAGATTTGGGGTTGTCCAGCTTATATCAAAAAGCTGAACACTGATAAATTGGAGACCAGATCAGAAAAAGGTCGAATTGTTAGATATCCAAAAGATAGTTTTGGATATTATTTTTATTTGCCTACTTCACAAAAGGTTGTGATAAGTAGAGATGCCACATTTCTTGAACAACAGTTTGTTCAATAAGGAGGCAAAGAAAGGCATGATATCAACTCTTAATATCATCTCAACTCTTTCTTACCATAAATGATTTCTCTAAATCATTTTATGCACCTCATAGACCATGGTTAACACCTAGCATAGCATGCCATGGCCACCCAATTAGTAATAAGGTTTACCGTAAATGAACCTATAATCATATGTTACCATGCACCAGAATCTCTCTATTACAAAATCCCAACTCAAGATGGAGTCATGGTTTATGTCAAACTCCATTTGCTATGAATATTATGTTCTCTTTTAATTCCAGTTCTTGATTAAAAGATTTTCACATCAGAAATTCTTTTCTGAATAAATCTATCTATCACGGCAGAACTTGAAACATCTAGTACAATTAAATGAACATAGGATTTTATCTCTATTTACTTAGAGGAACAGATTCCATCTTGTTCAACACCTACCTCCATATATAACTAGTAGGAGCCAACACATGCCCATATACCCATACATAGTACAAGTATGAAAGCAATATCAAACTCAAACTACCTATATACAAGATAACATTGCTATCTCAGGTCTAAAGATTATATGCACTGATATGATTTATGACAAAACATTTGCAAGAGTAAACTCCATGTGCTTGTCATAAGTGTCACTGGTTCGGCCTACTTATCATTTCTAAGTGCCTATCATGTTTGTTATATGGCATGAGACTCACCATTCCATCTTATTTATATCTCATATAAACAACTTGGGAACAAACATGAATACAATCTTTCTGGATAAGTCATGTCCTTATTATGAAGTATCCTCGATTGTGAACCTATTTATGATACTTTGTGCTAGAAATATTGTCACTCATATTCTTAACAACTTAAGAATAATATTTCTAACAAAATATCAATGGACCTTTTCTATTACACATAAATATATTATGTAAACGGAAAAGTGGAAATGCCTTTTATTAATAAAAATATGTACAAGATACAGACTAAATGATATGCTCTAGGGCATACTACTAACAAAAAGGATGGGCACTAGAAAAGGAACTGCCCAGAGTATCTTGCTTCTCTGAAGGACAAGAAGGATGCACCTTCGGAAGGTATGTCCATATCTTGTTATTTAGATTATGATGATACTCATAGTTCATCTACAGCTTGGGTTTTAGATACTGGTGCTAGTTCTCACATTTCTAATGATATGCAGGAACTAGCAAACAATAGCAGCTTGCGTTCTCAAGATATTAGAGTCCGGATTGGCAATGGTTCAACTGTTGAAGCTTTAGCTATAGGATCTAAATCTTTTTACATGTTTGGACATGTTTTGTGTTTGGATAATATTTTATATGTACCTGATGCTTTTAAGAACATCATTTCTATATCTAGTTTGACTAGAAATGGCTATGAATTTCAGTTCACAGATGATGTTTGCAATATTTATTTTGGAAATAAATATGTTAGTTCGGATTATATGAATGATGGTTTTTATTATTTGGATAATAATTACAAACAAAAATTGAATGCAAGTGATCTAAAAGAATGCAATGCCATGGTGAAAACCAACTCAAGTTCAAAATATATTTGGCACTTAAGGTTATGTCATGTTGCAGAAGATAGGATTGCAAAACTGGAGAAAATGGGGATTCTATCCTCATTGGGCTCTGAGCCTACTCCAACTTGTGAATCTTGCCTTCAGGGTAAAATGACTAGATCACCCTTTGTTGGACAAGGGCTAAGAGCTGAAAATATTTTGGAGCTAATACATAGTGATGCTTGTGGTCCATTTAAAGAAATGGCTAGAAGGGGTTTTCATTATTTTATTACCTTTACTGACGATAAATCAAGGTTTGGGTATTTGTATTTGATGAAATACAAACATGAATCCCTTGAAAAGTTTAAGGAATTTAAATCTGAAGTTGAAAATCAAATAGGAAAGAGTATTAAAGCTCTTCGATCAGATCGTGGAGGTGAATATTTGAGTACTGAATTTGATGAATACTTGAGAGAGCATGGCATTGTTTCTCAGCTGACTCCTCCAGGAACGCCATAGCTGAATGGTGTATCTGAAAGGAGAAATCGTACCCTATTAGATATGGTATGTAATATGATGAGCTATACTGATATTCCAATCTTCTTTTGGGGATTTGCATTAGAATTAGCTTTGTATATTCTGAATAGGATTCCATCAAAATCAGTTTCTTCCACACCTTATGAGATATGGCATGGAAGAAAACTAAGTCTTAAGCATGTTCAGATTTGGGGTTGTCCAGCTTATATCAAAAAGCTGAACACTAATAAATTGGAGACCAGATCAGAAAAAGGTCTATTTATTGGATATCCAAAAGATAGTTTTGGATATTATTTTTATTTGCCTACTTCACAAAAGGTTGTGATAAGTAGAGATGCCACATTTCTTGAACAACAGTTTGTTCAAGAAGGAGGCAAAGAAAGGCATGATATAAACTCTTAATATCATCTCAACTCTTTCTTACCATAAATGATTTCTCTAAATCATTTTATGCACCTCATAGACCATGGTTAACACCTAGCATAGCATGCCATGGCCACCCAATTAGTAATAAGGTTTACCGTAAATGAACCTATAATCATATGTTACCATGCACTAGAATCTCTCTGTTACAAAATCCCAACTCAATATGGAGTCATTGTTTATGTCAAACTCCATTTACTATGAATATTATGTTCTCTTTTAATTCCAGTTCTTGATTAAAAGATTTTCACATCAGAAACTCTTTTCTGAATAAATCTATCTATCCTGGCCAGGAACTTGAAACATCAAGAATAATTAAATGAACATAGGATTTTATCTCTATTTACTTAGAAGAACAGATTCCATCTTGATCAACACCTACCTCCATATATAACTAGTAGGAGCCAACACATGCCCATATACCCATACATAGTACAAGTATGAAAGCAATATCAAACTCAAACTACCTATATACAAGATAACTGTGCTATCTCAGGTCTAAAGATTATATGCACTGATATGATTTATGACAAAACATTGACAAGAGTAAACTCCATGTGCTTGTCATAAGTGTCACTGGTTCGGCCTACTTATCATTTATAAGTGCCTATCATGTTTGTTATATGGCATGAGACTCACCATTCCATCTTATTTATATCTCATATAAACAACTTAGGAACAAACATGAATACAATCTTTCTGGATAAGTTATGTCCTTATTATGAAGTATCCTCGATTGTGAACCTATTTATGATACTTTGTGCTAGAAATATTGTCACTCATATTCTTAACAACTTAAGAATAATATTTCTAACAAAATATCAATGGACCTTTTCTATTACACATAAATATATTATGTAAATGGAAAAGTGGAAATGCCTTTTATTAATAAAAATATATACAAGACACATACTAAATGATATGCTCTAGGGCATACTACTAACAATCTCCCATTAGCACTAGAGCCATTCATTACAATACCTTAGACCCATCTTCTCAAGATATCGGTCTAACTGAGCTTGTGACAAAAGCTTAGTGAATGGATCAGCTGGATTTTTTAGCTGATGTTATTTTTCTACGTGGCTATATCGCCTTGCCCAACTATATCTCTGGTAACGTGGTAGTGCCTTTCTATGTGTTTGGATTTTGGGTGAGACCTTAGTTCCTTAGCCTGTATGACTACTCCATTGTTGTCACAGTGTAGTGGAACTGCTGACTCAATGGAAGGAACTACTGTAAGTTCTGTCACGAACTTCTTTATCCAAACAGCTTCCTTTACAAAGATCGATGCAAAGAATATACTTAGCCTCAGAGTGGAATCTGCAATGCTCTGCTTAGAACTCTTCCAACCGATCGCACCTCCATTACAAATGAACACATATCCAGAGGTAGACTTTCTATCATCGATATCCGATTGGAAATCGTAATCGAGATAACCATCCAATTGTAAGTCTCCACCTCCATAAATCAAGAATAAATCCTTAGTTCTTCTCAAGTACTTAAGGATATTCTTGTGACTATCGATGTTCCAAACCTGGATTGGATTGATACCTGCTAGTCAAACTAACAGCATATGCGATATCCGGCCTAGTACAAAACATTGCATACATTAAACTTCCAATAGCCGAAGCATATGGAATCCTGGCCATCTTATCTCTTTCTTTAGGTGTCTTTGGAGACATCCTTTTAGAATGGTGGATACCATGTCTCACTGGTAACAATCCTCTCTTGGAATCAAGCATGTTCAACTTCTTTAACACCTTTTCCAAGTATAGACTTTGGGATAAACCAATTATTCTTTTCGCTCTATCTCTATAGATGCGAATCCTAAGAATATAGGTTGCCTCCGGTAAGTCTTTCATGGAGAATGTATTTGACAACCATAACTTTATAGTCGTCAACATACCTGTGTCATTACCCATCAACAGTATGTCATCCACATATAAGACAAGGAAAGTGATAGCACTGTCACTAACCTTCTTATATACACATGGCTCATCCTCATTTTCTATAAAACCAAAGGATTTAATGGCTTCATCAAAACGGATGTTCCAACTCCTCGAAGCTTGTTTCAACCTATAAATGGATCACTTTAGCTTGCATACCTTGGAACCATCTTGGGATTCAAAACCCCTAGGTTGTTCCATGAAAATGTTTTCTTCAACGTATCCATTGAGAAAAGCTGTTTTGACATCCATCTGCCAAATCTCATAATCATAGTATGCAGCTATTGCTAATAAAATCCTAATTGATTTAAGCATGGCAACAGGTGAGAAAGTCTCCTCATAGTCGATTCCTTGCCTTTGGCGAAACCCTTTCGCTACTAGCCTTGCCTTATAGGTCTCTACCTTTCCATTAGAACCAATTTTCTTCTTGAAAACCCATTTGTTCCCTATAGGTACAATACCTTCAGGTGGGTCAACAAGATCCCAAACTTGATTCTTATACATGGAATCAATCTCGGATTTCATAGCATCAATCCATTTTGAAGAGTCTATATCTGATATAGCTTCTTCATAATTAAGTGGATAATCTCCATGATCTACTTCTTCATGAGTAGACAACTCTTGTTCTTCTTCATGAAGAAAACCATATCTCACTGGTGGGTGAGATACCCTGGTTGTTCTACGAGGAACAGCTGTAGATGTTTCATCAACGGGTATATGTTGAATAGATAGATGTATATCCATCGATGCATTGATTGGTCAGAATTCTCCAATTCTAACTCTATTTGCCTTCCTTTGCCTCCTTCTTGAACAAACTGTTGTTCAAGAAATGTGGCATCTCTACTGATCACAACCTTTTGTGAAGTAGGCAAATAAAAATAATATCCAAAACTATCTTTTGGATATCCAACAAATCGACCTTTTTCTAATCTGGTCTCCAATTTATCAGTGTTCAACTTTTTGATATAAACTGGACAACCCCAAATCTTAACATGCTTAAGACTTGGTTTTCTTCCATGCCATATCTCATAAGGTGTGGAAGAAACTAATTTTGATGGAATCCTATTCAGAATATACAAAGCTGATTCTAATGCAAATCCCCAAAAGAAGATTGGCATATCAGTATAGCTCATCATACTACGTACCATATCCAATAGGGTATGATTTCTCCTTTCAGATACACCATTCAGTTGTGGCGTTCCTGGAGAAGTCAGCTGAGAAACAATGCCATGCTCTCTCAAGTATTCATCAAATTCAGTACTCAAATATTCACCTCCACGATCTGATCGAAGAGCTTTAATACTCTTTCCTGTTTGATTTTCTACTTCAAATTTAAATTCTTCGAACTTTTCAAAATATTCATGTTTGTATTTCATCAAATACAAATACCCAAACCTTGATTTATCATCAGTAAAGGTAATAAAATAATGAAAACCCCCTCTAGCCATTTCTTTCAATGGACCGCATACATCACTATGTATTAGCTCCAAAATATTTTCAGCTCTTAGCCCTTGTCCAACAAAGGGTGGTCTAGTCATTTTGCCCTGAAGGCAAGATTCACAAGTTGGAGTAGGCTCAGAGCCCAATGAGGATAGAATCCCCATTTTCTCCAGTTTTGCAATCCTATCTTCTGCAACATGACATAACCTTAAGTGCCAAATATATTTTGAACTTGAGTTGGTTTTCACCATGGCATTGCATTCTTTTAGATCACTCGCATTCAATTTGTGTTTGTCATTATTATCCAAATAATAAAGACCATCATTCATATAACCCGAACCAACATATTTATTTCCAAAATAAATATTGCAAACATCATCTGTGAACTGAAATTCATAGCCATTTCTAGTCAAACTAGATATAGAAATGATATTCTTAAAAGCATCAGGTACATATAAAATATTATCTAAACACAAAACATGTCCAAACATGTAAAAAGATTTAGATCATATGGCTAAAGCTTTAACAGTTGTGCCATTGCCAATCCGGACTCTAATATCTTGAGAACGCAAGCTGCTACTATTTACTAGTTCCCGCATATCATTAGAAATGTGAGAACTGGCACCAGTATCTAAAACCCAAGCTGTAGATGAACTATGAGTATCATCAGAATCTAAATAACAAGATATGGACATACCTTCCAAAGGTGTATCCTTATTGTCCTTCAGAGAAGCAATATACTCTGGGCAGTTCCTTTTCCAGTGCCCATCCTTTTGGCAGTGGAAACACTTTCCTTTGCCTCCATCAGCTTTAGTCTTCCTTTTCTGTTTAGCTATTTTCTTGAAAGGACCAGGAATCTGAGGTTTCTTTTTCTTATTACCCTTCTTCTTGTTGGACTTTCCAGTAGAAGAAGATGCAACCAAAGCTACCTCTTTTCCTTTATTGCCTGGCATATTCTTTTGGGCAATAACCAGCATGCTGAGTAAACCAGCAAAGGTGCATTCCTGTTTAGTCATATGAAAATTTGTCACAAAATTCCAAAAAGACTCAGGAAGGGACTGAAGGATCAAATCCATTTGTAGTTGGAAATCCATGTTGAAGTCAAGATGTTCCAACTGCTCAATTAGCCGAATCATCTTGTGGACATGATCCCCAACATTCTGTCCCTCAGACATCCTCATATGGAATAGCTGTCTAGATATCTCATACCTAGCATTCTTGCTGTGCTCACCATACAACTCTTGTAGGTGAAGGAGGATCTCACTCGCACTCTGCATGTTCTCATGTTGCTTCTGTAACTCATTACTCATGGAAGCAAGCATGTAACACTTAGCTCTCATATCATGCTCCTTCCACTTGTCCAAAGTTTCATGTTCCTATTGTGTGGCCTCTAGAGGTAAGGGACTAGGAACATTTGAATCTAGAACATATCCTATATGTTCAAGGTTCAGGACAAGTTTCAAATTTCTTAGCCAATCAGACAGTTTAGGTCCTGTCAACCTATTGTGATCAAGTATGCTTGCAAGGATATTGGATGGTGGTGGTTGTTTTGTGCTCATTTTTATCAGAAAATTAACTACAGAAAATAACCAGATTAATTAGTAAATGTATCATGTAATTAACCAAAATGATTATGGTCTTTTAATTAAATTGGTCCTCCCACTAACTTAGCGAATCCTACACTTCCGAAGTAGAAAATGGAAATCCTAGTTGGATGGATTTCTAGTGGGTGATTGAATTCTTATAATTCTATTGATCATCCTCAGGTACATCCATTATTGGAATTACAATAAACTATAAGTGAGTAACTCCTTGCCCATCACATCTCATGTGAGGTTCAATCCTTTACCTGGCCCCTAATGCTCAAAATCTCAGGTACATCTATTATTGACTTATCTTGCATTAGTTAAGTTGATCCCATTGAGCCAGTAATTATGCAAATAATTTTAATGTCCTCAGGTACATCCAATATTGGCCACTAAACCATTTACATATTTACAACATCTCATGCTTAACAATTATTCTTAAGAAAATCTCTTAAATTAATTGCATCTTATGCAACTATTTAAAATTTCTTAAAATAATTGCCCCAATGGAGGGCCTATGTTATAATTACTTTAATTATAGCATTTCCAACTTAATCATTTGTTTAGAAGATTTTATGGTCATTCTAATTACTATTAAGGTCTCACTTTGCACATTATCCAATTAGCATGCATATATCATATAATAGCATACATTCCCATACATCTCATGCATTTATAGATGAGCAATAAATATGGTATGATCATGGACTTTCTAAGGGATTCAATTCTGAGCCACCAAGAATTGAATCAGGGCATTCCTAGGTGCATTTCATTCATTCATTTTACAAGAGTTGCTGAAGGAGTACATAATCAACACTTGATCTTGAATTCCTCCCGCTGGTCCCACCAATGCTCTTGACCTCCTTGAACTTCTTGCAATCCAATATTACATGGTAATCCTTGGCATACCAAGGCAAATTTACAAGAACTTAAATAAATGAAATTACAACCCAAAAATTATTACAAACTTAATAATACATGCCCAAAATAAATTAAAATAAATTAATTAATTTACAATCCCAAAAAAACATAAAAGAAATAAATCCAATCACATTGGTCTTTTATAGTTCATGATCATCCATCATGCATATCACTATTTAACAATTAAATAAAACATACATACTTAAATTAAATTGAATATCTCATATTCAACTTAAAAATCCAAATTTGAATATGATTCAAATAAATTTAAAAATTCAGATTTGAATCTCATTCAAACAAATTTAAAAATTCAGATTTGAATCACATTCAAACAACTTTAAAAATTCAGATTTGAATCACATTCAAATATTTTTTAAAAAATCAGATTTGAATCACATTCAAACATTTTTTAAAAAATCAGATCTGAATTTTATTCAATCAATTTTAAAAAATCAGATTTAAATATGATTCAAACAACTTTAAAAATTCAGATCTGAATCACATTCAAACAACTTTTAAAATTCAGGTTTGAATCACATTCAAACAATTTTTAAAATTCTGATTTGAATCATAATTTAATTGTGTAATTAAAACTACTAATTAAACACTTTAATTAGTCAAAGAATAGGCCTTAGATCATACAACAATTGCAGAATTAAAAGCCAAACCTTGAACCACCCATGGAAGCCAAACCATGCACGCCATTGATGGTGATTTTCAATCATGCAGCCACACCTCCATTGCAACCAGCAATGGATCAATTATCTCATGATCAAATCACACAATTAAATCATATAATCAACAATCTAAATGGCAAATATAGTGGCTCTAATATCAATTGAAGGAACGAAAGCGTGAAAAACACAAGTTTATACCATTGAATTCAAAAATTTTCACCTAGGGTCATATGCATCATGCAAGATTTATTTTTATCTATTTGATTTCAATGATAAACAACATATTAAAACTCTTTTAATATGTTTTTGGATATGTATTTGCCATTTAAGATTTTAAAATTAATCAGATTAATTTTAGAACCCTAGATTAAATCAAGAACGATTACACTAACCTCTTGATGCAATCGCAAATGTCCGCGCTTTGAGATTCGTCTTCAGGACACCAGATGTTGCCCCTCTAGCTTGTCCACACCAAGAACACCTATGGCAGCCCTTGAACAGCTTCTAAAGCCTTTTCTATTAATTAGAAATTCAAGTTCTGCCTTTTAAGAGATTAGAGATGTAAACAGGACACTAGAAACAATTTCTAGTGTTCTTAATTCAAGAGATTGATGGCTAAACTCTTTGAATTGATGAGAGATGAAAAAGAATAGATGAAAAGCCTCAAAGTGGCGTGACAAAGGAGAGGAGTGGCTGCTGTTTATTTTTTCGTTTCGTAACCACACTTAAATAGCTAGGTTAACACATTAAACCCTTGCCACATGTCACCTTTTGATTAGCTCTAGGTTTAAGTGACCCAATCACATTGTGCCAAGTATCAAACCTATATTTAATCTTGATTTTAATCATCTTACATGATTAAAAAACATTTGGCAGGCTTATATGTAATCTCAGGTGACACCATCTCATGGTGCCACGTGTCACACTGTTAAATGACCAAAATGCCCCTGTGTCTTAATTTTGATTTCTTAACCCAAAATAATTATTTTTCTTCTTCTAATTAATTTATATCAAATATAAATTAATTAATTAATCTCTATTAATTAATTTCTCATTAATTAAATTCATATTTAAACACTTTAAATATAAATTTAATTTATACTACACATCCAATAATCTAGATTTGGTTTCAAGTCATGCTAGGGACTTTGCAATTTAATTGAAAACCAAACCTATTTAATTAATCAATTAAACTCTTTAATTAATTAATTAAATCATATTTAAATAGGTGATAACTTGTGTATGTGTGTGACTTACTAGGCTCAACACTAATTGGCAATGAGACATGATATCAACTCTTAATATCATCAGAACTCTTTCTTACCATAAATGATTTCTCTAAATCATTTTATGCACCTCATAGACCATGGTTAAAACCTAGCATAGCATGCCATGGCCACCCAATTAGTAATAAGGTTTACCTTAAATGAACCTATAATCATATGTTACCATGCACTAGAATCTCTCTGTTACAAAATCCCAACTCAAGAGGGAGTCATGGTTTATGTCAAACTCCATTTGCTATGAATATTATGTTCTCTTTTAATTCTAGTTCTTGATTAAAAGATTTTCACATCAGAAACTCTTTTCTGAATAAATCTATCTATCCTCGCCAGGAACTTGAAACATCAAGAACAATTAAATGAACATAGGATTTTATCTCCATTTACTTACAGGAACAGATTCCATCTTGATCAACACCTACCTCCATATATAACTAGTAGGAGCCAACACATGCCCATATACCCATACATAGTACAAGTATGAAAGCAATATCAAACTCAAACTACCTATATATAAGATAACTGTGCTATCTCAGGTCCAAAGATTATATGCACTGATATGATTTATGACAAAACATTGGCAAGAGTAAACTCCTTGTGCTTGACATAAGTGTCACTGGTTCGGCCTACTTATCATTTATAAGTGCCTATCATGTTTGTTATATGGCATGAGACTCACCATTCCATCTTATTTATATCTCATATAAACAACTTGGGAACAAATATAAATACAATCTTTCTGGATAAGTCATGTCCTTATTATGAAGTATCCTCGATTGTGAACCTATTTATGATACTTTGTGCTAGAAATATTGTCACTCATATTCTTAACAACTTAAGAATAATATTTCTAACGAGATATCAATGGACCTTTTCTATTACACATAAATATATTATGTAAATGGAAAAGTGGAAATGCCTTTTATTAATAAAAATATGTACAAGATACATACTAAATGATATGCTCTAGGGTATACTACTAACAAAAAGGATGGGCACTATAAAAGGAATTGCCTAGAGTATCTTGCTTCTCTGAAGGACAAGAAGGATACACCTTCGAAAGGTATGTCCATATCTTGTTATTTAGATTCTGATGATACTCATAGTTCATCTACAGCTTGGGTTTTAGATACTGGTGCCAGTTCTCACATTTCTAATGATATGCAGGAACTAGCAAACAATAGCAGCTTGCGTTCTCAAGATATTAGAGTCCGGATTGGCAATGGTTCAACTGTTGAAGCTTTAGCTATAGGATCTAAATCTTTTTACATGTTTGGACATGTTTTGTGTTTGGATAATATTTTATATGTACCTGATGCTTTTAAGAACATCATTTCTATATCTAGTTTGACTAGAGATGGCTATGAATTTCAGTTCACAGATGATGTTTACAATATTTATTTTGGAAATAAATATGTTAGTTCAGATTATATGAATGATGGTCTTTATTATTTGGATAATAATGACAAACACAAATTGAATGCAAGTGATCTAAAAGAATGCAATGCCATGGTGAAAACCAACTCAAGTTCAAAATATATTTGGCACTTAAGGTTATGTCATGTTGCAGAAGATAGGATTGCAAAACTGGAGAAAATGGGGATTCTATCCTCATTGGGCTCTGAGCCTACTCCAACTTTTGAATCTTGCCTTCAGGGCAAAATGACTAGATCACCCTTTGTTGGACAAGGGCTAAGAGCTGAAAATATTTTGGAGCTAATACATAGTGATGCTTGTGGTCCATTTAAAGAAATGGCTAGAAGGGGTTTTCATTATTTTATTACCTTTACTGATGATAAATCAAGGTTTGGGTATTTGTATTTGATGAAATACAAACATGAATCCCTTGAAAAGTTTAAGGAATTTAAATCTGAAGTTGAAAATCAAATAGGAAAGAGTATTAAAGCTCTTCGATCAGATCGTGGAGGTGAATATTTGACTACTGAATTTGATGAATACTTGAGAGAGCATGGCATTGTTTCTCAGCTGACTCCTCCAGGAACGCCACAGCTGAATGGTGTATTTGAAAGGAGAAATCGTACCCTATTAGATATGGTACGTAATATGATGAGCTATACTGATATGCCAATTTTCTTTTGGGGATTTGCATTAGAATCAGCTTTGTATATTCTGAATAGGATTCCATCAAAATAGGATTCCACACCTTATGAGATATGGCATGGAAGAAAACCAAGTCTTAAGCATGTTAAGATTTGGGGTTGTCCAGCTTATATCAAAAAGCTGAACACTGATAAATTGGAGACCAGATCAGAAAAAGGTCGATTTGTTGGATATCCAAAAGATAGTTTTGGATATTATTTTTATTTGCCTACTTCACAAAAGGTTGTGATAAGTAGAGATGCCACATTTCTTGAACAACAGTTTGTTCAAGAAGGAGGCAAAGGAAGGCAAATAGAGTTAGAATTGGATAATTCTGACCAACCAAAAGATCAGATGGATATAGATCCATCTAGTTAGTCTATACCCGTTGATGAAACATCTACAGCTGCTCCTCGTAGAACAACTAGGGTATCTCACCCACCAGTGAGATATGGTTTTCTTCATGAAGAAGAACAAGAGTTGTCTACTCATGAAGAAGTAGATCATGGAGATGATCCACTTACCTATGAAGAAGCTATATCAGATATAGACTCTTCAAAATGGATTGATGCTATGAAATCCGAAATTGATTCCATGTATAAGAATCAAGTTTAGGATCTTGTTGACCCACCTGAAGGTATTGTACCTATAGGGAACAAATGGGTTTTCAAGAAGAAAATTGGTTCTGATGGAAAGGTAGAGACCTATAAGGCAAGGCTAGTAGCGAAAGGGTTTCGCTAAAGGCAAGGAAACGACTATGAGGAGACTTTCTCGCCCGTTGCCATGCTTAAATCAATTAGGATTTTATTAGCAATAGCTGCATACTATGATTATGAGATTTGGCAGATGGATGTCAAACAGCTTTTCTCAATGGATACATTGAAGAAAACATTTTCATGGAATAACCTAGGGGTTTTGAATCCCAAGATGGTTCTAAGGTATGCAAGCTAAAGCTATCCATTTATGGGTTGAAACAAGCTTTGAGGAGTTGGAACATCCGTTTTGATGAAGCCATTAAATCCTTTGGTTTTATCAAAAATGAGGATGAGCCATGTGTATATAAGAAGGTTAGTGACAGTGCTATCACTTTCCTTGTCTTATATGTGGATGACATACTGTTGATGGGTAATGACACTGGTATGTTGACGACTGTAAAGGTATGGTTGTCAAATACATTCTCCATGAAAGACTTAGGGGAGGCAACCTATATTCTTGGGATTCACATCTATAGAGATAGAGCGAAAAGAATAATTGGTTTATCTCAAAGTCTATACTTGGAAAAGGGTATTAAAGAGGTTTCACATGGTTGATTCCAAGAGAGGATTGTTACCAGTGAGACATGGTATCCACCTTTCTAAAGAGATGTCTACAAAGACACCTGAAGAAAGAGATAAGATGGCTAGGATTCCATATGCTTCGGCTATTTGAAGTTTAATGTATGCAATGTTGTGTACTTGGCCAGATATCGCATATGCTGTTAGTTTGACTAGCAGGTATCAATCTAATCCGGGTTTGGAACACTGGATAACTGTCAAGAATATCCTTAAGTACTTGAGAAGAACTAAGGATTTATTCTTGATTTATGGAGATGGAGACTTGCAATTGGATGGTTACACTGATTCTGATTTCTAATCAGATATTGATGATAGAAAGTCTACCTCTGGATATGTGTTCATTTGTAATGGAGGTGCAGTCAGTTGGAAGAGTTCCAAATAGAGCACGACTACAGATTCCACTACAGAGGCAGAGTATGTTGTTGCATCAGATGCTGCAAAGGAAGCTGTTTGGATAAAAAAGTTCGTGACAGAACTTATAGTAGTTCCTTCCATTGAGTCAGTAGTTCCACTACACTGTGACAATAATGGAGCAGTCATACAGGCTAAGGAACCAAGGTCTCACCAGAAATCCAAACACATAGAAAGGCGCTACCACATTATCAGAGAAATAGTTGGGCGAGGCGATGTAGCCATGCAGAAAATAGCATCAGCTGAAAATCCAGCTGATCCATTCACTAAGCCTATGTCATAGACTCAGTTAGATCGATATCTTGAGAAGGTAGGTCTAAGATATTGTAATGAATGGCTCTAGTGCTAGTGGGAGATTGTTAGTAGTATGCCCTAGAGCATATCATTTAGTATGTATCTTGTACATATTTTTATTAATAAAAGGCATTTCCACTTTTTCGTTTACATAATATATTTATGTTTAATAGAAAAGGTCCATTGATATTTTGTTAGAAATATTATTCTTAAGTTGTTAAGAATATGAGTGACAATATTTCTAGCACAAAGTATCATAAATAGGTTTACAATCGAGGATACTTCATAATAAGGACATGACTTATCCAGAAAGATTGTATTCATGTTTGTTCCCAAGTTATTTATATGAGATATAAATAAGATGTAATGGTGAGTCTCAAGCCATATAACAAACATGATAGGCACTTATAAATGATAAGTAGGCCGAACCAATGACACTTATGACAAGCACATGGAGCTTACTCTTATCAATGTTTTTTCATAAATCATATCAGTGCATATAATCTTTAGACCAGAGATAGCACAGTTATCTTGTATATAGGTAGTTTGAGTTTGATACTGCTTTCATACTTGTACTGTGTATGGGTATATGGGCATCTGTTGACTCCTACTAGTTATATATGGAGATAGGTGTTGATCAAGATGGAATCTATTCCTCTAAGTAAATAGAGATAAAATCCTATGTTCATTTCATTTTTCTTGATGTTTCAAGTTCCTGGCCAGGACATAGATTTATTCATAAAAGAGTTTCTGATGAGAAAATCTTTTTAATCAAGAACTGGAATTAAAAGAGAACATAATATTCATAGCAAATGGAGTTTGACATAAACCATGACTCCAGCTTGAGTTGGGATTTTGTAACAGAGAGATTCTAGTGCATGGTAACATATGATTATAGGTTCATTTAAGGTAAACCTTATTACTAATTGGGTGGCCATGGCATGCTATGCTAGGTGTTAACCATGATCTATGAGGTTTATAAAATGATTTAGAGAAATCATTTATGGTAAGAAAGAGTTCTGATGATATTAAGAGTTGATACCATGTTTCATTGCCAATTAGTGATGAGCCTAGTAAGTCACACACATACGCAAGTTATCACCTATTTAAATATGATTTAATTAATTAATTAAAGAGTTTAATTGATTAATTAATTAGGTTTGGTTTGCAATTAAATTACAAAGTCCCTAGCATGACTTGAAACCAAATCTAGATTATTGGATGTATAGTATAAGTTAAATTTACATTTAAAGTGTTTAAATATGAATTTAATTAACGAGAAATTAATTAATAGAGATTAATTAATTAATTTATATTTGATATAAATTGATTAGAAGAAGAGAAATAATTATTTTGGGTTAAGAACTCAAAATTAAGACACAGGGGCATTTTTGTCATTTCACAGTGTGACACGTGGCACCATGAGATGGTGACACATGGGACTACACATAAGTTTGCCAAATGTTTTTTAATCATGTAATATGATTAAAATCAAGATTAAATATAGGTTTGACACTTGGCACAATGTGATTGGGTCACTTAAACCTAGAGCTAATCAAAGTGTGACATGTAGCAAGGTTTAATGTGTTAACCTAGCTATTTAAGTGTTGTTATGAAAAGAAAAGCAACCAGCAGCCACTCCTCTCCTTTGTCACTCCACTTTGAGGCTTTTCATCTATTCTTCTTCATCTCTCATCAATTCAAAGAGATTAGCGATCAATCTCTTGAATTAAGAACACTAGAAATTGTTTCTAGTGTCCTGTTTACATCTCTAATCTCTTAAAAGGCAGAACTTGAATTTCTAATTAATAAAAAAGCTTTAGAAGCTGTTCAAGGTCTGCCATAGTTGTTCTTGGTGTGGACAAGCTAGAGGGACAACATCTGGTGTCCTGAAGACGAATCTCAAAGGCGCAGACACGCTGCAGTGCATCAAGAGGTTAGTGTAATCGTTATTGATTTAATTTAGGGTTCTAAAATTAATCTGATTCATTTTAAAATCTTAAATGGCAAATACAGATCCAAAAACATATTAAAAGAGTTTAATATGTTGTTTATCATTGAAATCAAATAGATAAAAATAAATCTTGCATGATGCATGTGACCCTAGGTGAAAATTTTTGAATTCAATGGTATAAACTTGTGTTTTTCACGCTTCCGTTCCTTCACATTAGGTATTCTACGGGATCATGCTATGCCTTACAGAGGGGTAAGGTTTGGCACCATGTGTCACAATCTCATGGTGCGACATGTCATCCTGTGAAATGACCAAAATGTCCCTGTGTCTTAATTTTGAGTTCTCAACACAAAATAATTATTTCTCTTCTTCTAATCAATTTATATCAAATATAAATTAATTAATTAATTAATCTTTATTAATTAATTTCTCATTAATTAAATTCATATTTAAACACTTTAAATATAAATTTGACTTATACTATATATCCAACAATCTAGATTTGGTTTCAAGTCATGCTAGGCACTTTGCAATCTAATTGCAAACTAAACCTATTTAATTAATCAATTAAACTCTTTAATTAATTAATTAAATCATATTTAATTTGCTGATTACTTGTGTATGTGTGTAACTTACTAGGCTCGTCACTAATTGGCAATGAGAAATGATATAAACTCTTAATATCATCAGTACTCTTTCTTACCATAAATGATTTCTCTAAATCATTTTATGCACCTCATAGACCATAATTAACACCTAGCATAGCATGCCATGGCCACCCAATTAGTAATAAGGTTTACCTTAAATGAACCTATAATCATATGTTACCATGCACTAGAATCTCTCTATTACAAAATCCCAATTCAAACTGGAGTCATGGTTTATGTCAAACCCCATTTGCTATGAATATTATGTTCTCTTTTAATTTCAGTTCATGATTAGAAGATTTTCTCATTAGAAACTCTTTTTTGATTAAATCTATCTGTCCTGGCCAGGAACTTGAAACATCAAGAATAATTAAATAAACATAAGATTTTATCCCTATTTACTTAGAGGAACAGATTCCATCTTGATCAACACCTACCTCCATATAACTAGTAGGAGCTAACACATGCCCATATACCCATACATAGTATAAGTATGAAAGCAGTATCAAACTCAAACCACCTATATACAAGATAACTATGCTATCTCAGGTCTAAAGATTATATGCACTGATATAATTTATGATAATGCATTGACAAGAGTAAACTCCATGTGCTTGTCATAAGTGTCACTAGTTCGACCTACTTATCATGTATAAGTGCCTATCATGTTTGTTATATGGCATGAGACTCACCATTCCATCTTATTTATACCTCATATAAATAACTTGGGAACAAACATGAATACAATCTTTCTGCGTAAGTCATGTTCTTATTATGAAGTATCCTCGATTGTGAACCTATTTATGATACTTTGTGCTAGAGATACTGTCACTCATATTCTTAACAACATAAGAATAATATTTCTAACAAAATATAAATGGACTTTTTTTATTACACATAAATATATTATGCAAATGAAAAAGTGAAAATGTCTTTTATTAATAAAAAATATACAAGATACATACTAAATGATATGCTCTGGGGCATACTACTAACAATCTCCCACTAGCACTAGAGCCATTCATTACAATATCTTAGACCCATCTTCTCAAGATGTCGGTCTAGCTGAGTCTATGACATAGGCTTAGTGAATGGATCAACTGGATTTTTAGCTAATTCTATTTTTTGCATGGCTACATTGCCTCGCCCAACTATTTCTCTTATAATGTGGTAGCACCTTTCTATGTGTTTGGATTTCTGGTGAGACCTGGGTTCCTTAGCATGTATGACTGCTCCATTGTTGTCACAGTGTAGTGGAACTGCTGACTCAATGGAAGGAACTACTGTAAGTTCTGTCATGAACTTCTTTATCCAAACAGCTTCCTTTGCAAAGATCTCGATGCAAGAATATACTCAAATTTCGGTAGTGGAATCTGCAGTCGTACTCCGTTTGGAACTCTTCCAACTGAGTACACTTCCATTACAAATGAACACATACCCAGAGGTAGACTTTCTATCATCAATATCTTATTGAAAATCAGAATCAGTATAACCATCGAATTGCAAGTCTCCACCTCTATAAATCAAGAATAAATCCTTAGTTCTTCTCACGTACTTAAGGATATTCTTGACAGCTATCCAGTGTTCCAAACCTGGATTGGATTGATACCTGCTAGTCAAACTAACAGCATATGTAATATCCAGCCTAGTACACAATATTGCATACATTAAACTGCTAGTAGTATGTCCTAGAGCATATCATTTAGTATGTATCTTATATATGTTTTATTAATAAAAAGCATTTCCACTTTTCTGTTTACATAATACATTTATGTGTAATAGAAAAGGTCCATTTATATTTTGTTAGAAATTCTATTCTTAAGTTGTTAAGAATATGAGTGACAGTATTTCTACCACAAAGTATCATAAATAGGTTCACAATCGAGGATACTTCATAATAAGGACATGACTTATCCAAAAAGATTGTATTCATGTTTGTTACCAAGTTATTTATATGAGATATAAATAAAATGGAATGGTGAGTCTCATGCCATATAGCAAACATGATAGGCACTTATAAATAATAAGTAGGCCGAACCAATGACTCTTATGACAAGCACATGGAGTTTACTCTTGCCAATGTTTTGTCATAAATCATATCAGTGCATATAATCTT
This sequence comes from Hevea brasiliensis, assembly GCF_030052815.1. Lineage (NCBI taxonomy): Eukaryota > Viridiplantae > Streptophyta > Magnoliopsida > Malpighiales > Euphorbiaceae > Hevea > Hevea brasiliensis. The sequence goes on from NC_079501.1 coordinate 45,555,164, forward strand.
TAGACCTGAGATAGCACAGTTATCTTGTATATAGGTAGTTTGAGTTTGATACTGCTTTCATACTTGTATTGTGTATGGGTATGTGGGCATGTGTTGGCTCCTACTAGTTATATATGGAGGTAGGTGTTGATCAAGATGGAATCTGTTCCTCTAAGTAAATAGAGATAAAATCCTATGTTCATTTAATTGTTCTTAATGTTTCAAGTTCCTGGCCAGGACAGATAAATTTAATAAGAAAAGAGTTTCTAATGAGAAAATCTTTTTAATCAAGAACTTGAATTAAAAGAGAACATAACATTCATAACAAATGGAGTTTGACATAAACCATGACTCTAGCTTGAGTTGGGATTTTGTAACAGAGAGATTCCAGTGCATGGTAATATATGATTATAGGTTCATTTAAGGTAAACCTTATTACTAATTGGGTGGCCATGGCATGCTATGCTAGGTGTTAACCATGGTCTATGAGGTGCATAAAATGATTTAGAGAAATCATTTATGGTAAGAAATAGTTCTGATGATATTAAGTGTTGATATCATATCTCATTGCCAATTAGTGATGAGCCTAATAAGTCACACACATACAAAAGTTATTACCTAATCAAATATGATTTAATTAATTAATTAAAGATTTTAATTGATTAATTAAATAGGTTTGGTTTTCAATTAGATTGCAAAGTCCCTAGCTTGACTTGAAACCAAATCTAGATTATTGGATGTATAGTATAAGTTAAATTTATATTTAAAGTGTTTAAATATGAATTTAATTAATGGGAAATTAATTAATAGAGATTAATTAATTAATTTATTTTTGATATAAATTGATTAGAAGAAGAGAAATAATTATTTTGGGTTAAGAACTCAAAATTAAGACACAAGGGCATTTTGGTCATTTCACAGGGTAACATGTGGCACCATGAGATGGTGACACATGGTATTACACATAAGCTTGCAAAATGTCTTTTAATCATGTAAGATGATTAAAATTAAGATTAAATATAGGTTTGACACTTGGCACAATGTGATTGGGTCACTTAAACCTAGAGCTAATCAAAGGGTGACATGTGGCAAGGGTTTAATGTGTTGACCTAGCTATATAAGTATTGTTATGAATTAAACATAAGACAACCAGCAGCCACACTCCTTTGTCACGCCATTTTGAAGCTCACCCTCTCTTCCTCTTCATCTCTCATCAATTCAAAGAGATTAGCCATCAATCTCTTGAATTAAAAGTACTAGAAATCGTTTCTAGTGTCCTGTTTACATCTTTAATCTCTTAAAAGGCAGAACTTGAATTTCTAATTAATAGAAAAAACTTTAGAAGCTGTTCAAGGGCTACCATAGGTGTTCTTGGTGTGGACATGCTAGAGGGACAACATTTGGTGTCCTAAAGACGAATCTCAAAGGCGCAAATACACTGTAGTGTATCAAGAGGTTACTGTGTTTGTTTTTTATTTAATCGAGGGTTCTAAAATTAATCTGAATAATTTTGAAATCTTAAATGGCAAATACAGATCCAAAAACATGTTAAACGAGTTTTAATATGTTGTTTATCATTGAAATCAAGTAGTTAAAAATAAATCTTGCATGATGCATGTGACCCTAGGTGAAAATTTTTGAATTCAATGGTATAAACTTGTGTTTTTCACGCTTTCGCTCCATCAATTGGTATCAGAGCTACTATATTTACCATTTAGATTGCTGATTATATGATTTAATTGTCTGTTTGATCATGAGATGATTTATCCATTGCTGGTTGCAATGGATATGTGGCGGCATGCTTGAAGAACACCATCAATGGTGCTCATGGTTTGGCTTCATAGGTGGTGCAAAGGTTTGGCTTTTTAATTTGCAATTTTTGTATGATTTGAAAGCTCATCCTATGTTTAATTAAATTATTTAATTATAATTTTAATCACACAATTAATTTTTGATTCAAATTAGAATTTTAAAAAATTGTTTAAATGTGATTCAAATCTCAATCTTAAAAGTTGTTTGAATGTGATTCAAATCTGAATTTTTAAAGTTGTTTGAATCATATTTAAATCTGTTTTTTTTTTTTAAGTTATTTGAATAATATTCAGATCTGAATTTTTAAAAATTGTTTGAATGTGATTCCAATCTGATTTTTTTAAAAATTGTTTGATTGTGATTCAAATCTGAATTTTTAAGGTTGTTTGAATGTGATTCAAATATGAATTTTTAAATTTGTTTGAATGAGATTCAAATCTGATTTTTTAAATTTATTTGAATCATATTCAAATATGGATTTTTAAGTTGAATATGAGATATTCAATTTAATTTAAGTATGTATGTTTTATTTAATTGTTAAATAGTGGTATGCATGATGGATGATCATGGACTATAAAAGACCAATGTGATTGGATTTATTTCTTTTATGTTTCTTTGGGATTGTAAATTAGTTAATTTATTTTAATTTATTTGGGCATTTATTATTAAGTTTGTAATAATTTTTAGTTGTAATTTCATTTATTTAAGTTCTTGTAAATTCGCCTTGGTATGCCAAGGATTATTATGTAATATTGGATTGTAAGAAGTTCAAGGAGGTCAAGAGCATTGGTAGGACCAGTGGGAGGAATTCAAGATCAAGTGTTGATTATGTACTCCAACAACTCTTGTAAAATGAATGAATGAAATGCACCTAGGAATGCCCTGATTCAATTCTTGGTGGCTCAGAATTGAATCCCTTAGAAAGTCCATGATCATACCATATTTACTACTTATCCATGAATGCATGAGATGTATGGGAATGTATGCAATTATGTGATATATGCATGCTAAATGGATAATGTGCAAAGTGAGACCTTAATAGTAATTAGGATGACTATAAAATCTTCCAAACAAATGATTAAGTTGGAAATGCTATAATTAAAGTAATTATAACATGGGCCCTCCATTGGGGCAATTATTTTAAGAAATTTTAAATAGTTGCATAAGATGCTATTAATTTAAGAGATTTTCTTAAGAATAATTGTTAAGCATGAGATGTTGTAAATATGTAAATGGTTTGGTGGCCAATATTGGATGTACCTCAGGATAGTAAAATTATTTGCATAATCATTGGCTTAATGGGATCAACTTAACTAATGCAAGATAAGTCAATAATGGATGTACCTAAGATTTTGAGCATTAGGGGCTAGGTAAAGGATTGAACCTCACATGAGATGTGATGGGCAAGGAGTTGCTCACTTATAGTTTATTGTAATTCCAATAACGGATGTACCTGAGGATGATCAATAGAATTATAAGAATTCAATCACCCACTAGAAATCCATCCAACTAGGATTTCCATTTTCTACTTTGGAAGTGTAGGATTCGCTAAGTTAGTGGGAGGACCAATTTGATTAAAAGACCATAATCATTTTGGTTAATTACTTGATACATTTACTAATTAATCTGGTTATTTTCTACAATTAATTTTCTGATAATAATGAGCACACAACAACCACCACCATCCAATATCCTCGCAAGCATACTTGATCGCAATAGGTTGACAGGACCTAATCTCTCTGATTGGCTAAGAAATTTGAAACTTGTCCTGAACCTTAAACATATAGGATATGTTCTAGATTCAAATGTTCCTGGTCCCTTACCTCTAGTGGCCACTCAAGAGGAACATGAAACTTTGTACAAGTGGAAGGAGCATGATATGAGAACTAAGTGTTACATGCTTGCTTCCATGAGTAATGAGTTACAGAAGTAGCATGAGAACATGAAGAGTGCGAGTGAGATCCTCCTTCACCTATAAGACTTGTATGGTGAGCATAGTAGGAATACTAGGTATGAGATATCTTGGGAGCTGTTCTGCATGAAGATGTCTAAGGGACAGAATGTTGGGGATCCTGTCCACAAGATGATTCGGCTGATTGAGCAGTTGGAACATATTGACTTCAACGTGGATTTCCAACTACAGATGGATTTGATCCTTCAATCCCTTCCTGAGTCTTTTGGAAATTTTGTGACAAATTCCCATATGTCTAAACAGGAATGCACCTTAGCTGGTTTACTCAACATGCTGGTTATTTCCCAAAAGAATATGTCGGGCAATAAAGGAAAAAAGGTAGCTTTGATTGCATCTTCTTCTACTGGAAAGTCCAATAAGAAGAGGGGCAATAAGAAAAAGAAACCTTTGATTCATGGTCCTTCTGAGAAGATAGCCAAACAGAAAAACAAAGATCAAAGTTGACAAAGGTAAAGGAAAGTGTTTCCACTATCAGCAGGAAAGTGTTTCCACTGCCAGCAGGAAAGTGTTTCCACTATCCAGAGTATAGCAATCTAAAAGAATGCAATGCCATGATGAAAATCAACTGAAAATTCAAAATATATTTGGCACTTAAGATTAGGTCATGTTGCAGAAGATAGGATTACAAAATTGGAGAAAATAGGGATTTTATCTTCATGGGCTCTGAGCCTACTCCAACTTGTGAATCTTGCATTCATGGTAAAATGACTAGATCACTCTTTGCTAGACAAGGGCTAAGGGCTAAAAATATTTTGGAGCTAATAAATAGTGATGTATGTGATCCATTTAAGGAAATGGTTAAAGGTGATTTTCATTACTTTATTACCTTTACTGATGATAAATCAAGGTTTGGGTATTTGTATTTGATGAAACACAAACATGAATCCATTGAAAAGTTCAAAGAATTTAAATCTGAAGTAGAAAATCAAACAGGAAAGAGTATTAAAGCTCTTCAATCAGATAGTGGAGGAAAATATTTGAGTACTGAATTTGATGAATACTTGAGAGAGCATGGCATTGTTTCTAACTGACTCCTCCAGGAACACTATAGTTGAATGGTGTATTTGAAAGGAGAAATCATACCCTATTGGATATGGTACATAGTATGATGAGCTATACTGATATGCCAATCTCCTCTTGGGGATTTGCATTAGAATTAGCTTTGTATATTCTGAATAGGATTTAATCAAAATCAGTTTCTTCCACACCTTATGAGATATGGCATGGAAGAAAATCAAGTCTTAAGCATGTTAAGATTTGGGGTTGTCCAACTTATATCAAAAAGCTAAACAGTGATAAATTGGAAACCAGATCAGAAGAGGGTCGATTTGTTGGATATCCAAAAGATAGTTTTGGAAATTATTTTTATTTGCCTACATCACAAAAGGTTGTGGTGAGTAGAGATGCCACATTTCTTGAACAACAGTTTGTCCAAGAAGGAGGCAAAGGAAGGCAAATAGAGTTGGAATTAGAGAATTCTGACCAATCAATAGATCAGATGGATATAGATCCATATAGTCGACCCACACCCATTAATGAAACATCTACAGTTGTTCCTCGTAGAACAACCAGGGTATCTCACCCACCAGTGAGATATGGTTTCTTTCATAAAGAAGAACAAGAGTGTCTACTCATGAAGAATTAGATTATGGAGATGATCCACTTACCTATGAAGAAGCTATATCAGATATAGACTCTTCAAAATGGATTGATGCTATGAAATATGAAATTGATTCCATGTATAAGAATCAAGTTTGGGATCTTGTTGACCCACCTGAAGGTATTGTACCTATAGGGAACAAATGGGTTTTCAAGAAAAAAATTGGTTCTGATGGAAAGGTAGAGACCTAAAAGGCAAGGCTATTAGTGAAATGGTTTCGCCAAAGGCAAGGAATCGACTATGAGGAGACTTTCTCGCCTGTTGCCATGCTTAAATCAATTAGGATTCTATTACCAATAGCTGCATACTATGATTATGAAATTTGGCAAATGGATGTCAAAACAGCTTTTCTCAATGGATACATTGAAGAAAACATTTTCATGGAACAACCTAGGGGTTTTGAATCCCAAGATGATTCTAAGGTATGCAAGCTAAAGCGATCCATTTATGGGTTAAAGCAAGCTTCGAGGAGTTGGAACATCCATTTTGATAAAGCCATTAAATCTTTTGGTTTTATCAAAAATGAGGATGAGCCATGTGTATATAAGAAGGTTAGTGATAGTGTTATCACTTTCCTTGTCTTATATGTGGATGACATACTGTTGATGGGTGATGACACAGGTATGTTGACAACTATAAAGGTATGGTTGTCAAATACATTCTCCATGAAAGACTTAGGGGAGGCAACCTATATTCTTGGGAGTCGCATCTATAGAGATAGAGCAAAAAGAATAATTGGTTTATCCCAAAGTCTATACTTGGAAAAGGTGTTAAAGAGGTTTAACATTATCCATCTTTCTAAAGAGATGTCTCCAAAGATACCTTAAGAAAGAGATAAGATGGCTAGGATTCCATATGCTTCGGCTATTGGAAGTTTAATATACGCAATGTTGTGTACTAGGCCAGATATCGCATATGCTGTTAGTTTGACTAGCAGGTATCAATCAAATCCAGGTTTGGAACACTGGATAGCTGTCAAGAATATCCTTAAGTACTTGAAAAGAACCAAGGATTTATTCTTGATCTATGGAGGTGGAGACTTGTAATTGGATGGTTATACTAATTCTGACTTCTAATCAGATATCGATGATAGAAAGTCTACCTCTGGATATGTGTTCATTTGTAATAGAGGTGTACTCAGTTGGAAGACTTCCAAATAGAGCATGACTGCAGATTCCACTACTGAGGCTGAGTATATTGCTGCATCAGATGCTGCAAAGGAAGTTGTTTGGATAAAAAGTTTGTGACAAAACTTACAGTAGTTCCTTTCATTGAGTCAGTAGTTCCACTACACTGTGACAACAATGGAGCAGTCATACAGGCTAAGGAACCAATACCTCATTATAAATCCAAACACATAGAAAGGCACTACCACATTATTAGACATATAGTTAGGCATGGCGATATAGCCATGCAGAAAAATAACATTAGCTGAAAAATTCAACTGATCCATTCACTAAGCCTTTGTCACAAGCTCAGTTAGACTGACATCTTGAGAAGATAGGTCTAAGGTATTGTAATGAATGGCTCTAGTGCTAGTGAGAGATTGTTAGTAGTATGCCCTAGAGCATACCATTTAGTATGTATCTTGTATGTGTTTTATTAATAAAAGGCATTTCCACTTTTCCGTTTACATAATATATTTATGTGTAATAGAAAAGGTCCATTGATATTTTGTTAGAAATTATATTCTTAAGTTGTTAAGAATATGAGTGATAGTATTTCTAGTACAAAGTATCATAAATAGGTTCACAATCAAGGATACTTCATAATAAGGACATGACTTATCCAGAAAGATTATATTCATGTTTGTTACCAAGTTATTTATATGAGATACAAATAAGATGGAATAGTGAGTCTCATGCCATATAGCAAACATGATAGGCACTTATAAATGATAAATAGGCCGAACCAGTGACACTTATGACAAGCACATGGAGTTTACACTTGTCAATGTTTTGTCATAAATCATATCAGTGCATATAATCTTTAGACCTGAGATAGCACAATTATTTTGTATATAGGTAGTTTGAGTTTGATACTGCTTTCATATTTGTACTGTGTATGGGTATATGGGCATGTGTTGCCTCCTACTAGTTATATATGGAGGTAGGTGTTGATCAATATGGAATCTGTTCCTCTAAGTAAATAGAGATAAAATCCTATGTTCATTTAATTGTTCTTGATGTTTCAAGTTCCTGGCCAGGACAGATAGATTTAATAAGAAAAGAGTTTATGATGAGAAAATCTTTTTAATCAAGAACTGGAATTAAAAGAGAACATAACATTCATAACAAATATAGTTTGACATAAACCATGACTCTAGCTTGAGTTGGGATTTTGTAACAGAGAGATTCCAGTGCATGGTAACATATGATTATAGGTTCATTTAAGGTAAACCTTATTACTAATTGGGTGCCTATGGCATGCTATGCTAGGTGTTAACCATGGTCTATGAGGTGCATAAAATAATTTAGAGAAATCATTTATGGTAAGAAAGAGTTCTGATGATATTAAGAGTTGATATCGTATCTCATTGCCAATTAGTGATGAGCCTAGTAAGTCACACACATACACAAGTTATCACCTAATTAAATATGATTTAATTAATTAATTAAAGAGTTTAATTGATTAATTAAATAGGTTTGGTTTCCAATTAGATTGCAAAGTCCCTAGCATGACTTGAAACTAAATCTAGATTATTGGATGTATAGTAAGTTAAATTTATATTTAAAGTGTTTAAATATGAATTTAATTAATGAGAAATTAATTAATAAAGATTAATTAGTTAATTTATATTTGATATAAAATGATTAGAAGAAGAGAAATAATTATTTTGGGTTAAGAACTCAAAATTAAGACACAGGGGCATTTTGATCATTTCACAGGGTGACATGTGGCACCATGAGTTGGTGACACATGGCATCACACATAAGCTTGCCAAATGTCTTTTAATCATGTAAGATGATCAAAATTAAGATTAAATATAGGTTTGACACCTGGCACAATGTGATTGGGTCACTTAAACCTAGAGCTAATCAAAGGGTGACATGTGGCAAGGGTTTAATGTGTTGACCTAGCTATATAAGTGTTGTTATGAATTAAAAATAAGACAACCAGTAGTCACACTCCTTTTTCAGACCATTTTGAAGCTTTCCATCTCTTCTTCTTCATCTCTCGTCAATTGAAAGAGATTAGCCATCAATCTCTTGAATTAAAAATACTAGAAATCGTTTCTAGTGTCATGTTTACATCTTTAATCTCTTAAAAGGCAGAACTTGAATTTCTAATTAATAGAAAAAGCTTTAGAAGCTATTCAAGGGCTGCCATAGGTGTTCTTGGTGTGGACAAACTAGAAGGACAACATTTGGTGTCCTGAAGATGAATCTCAAAGGCACAAATACGCTGCAGTACATCAAGAGGTTAGTGTGTTTGTTCTTGATTTAATTTAGGGTTCTAAAATTAATCTGATTAATTTTAAAATCTTAAATGGCAAATACAGACCCAAAAACATATTAAAAGAGTTTTAATATGTTGTTTATCATTGAAATCAAACAGTTAAAAATAAATCTTGCATGATACATGTGACCCTAGGTGAAAATTTTTGAATTCAATGGTATAAACTTGTGTTTTTCACGCTTCCGCTCCATCATAAACTTCCAATAGCCGAAGCATATGGAATCTTGGCCATTTTATCTCTTTCTTTAGGTGTCTTTGGAGACATCTCTTTAGAAAGGTGGATACCATGTCTCACTGGCAACAATCCTGTCTTAGAATCAAGCATGTTAAACCTCTTTAACACCTTTTCCAAGTATAGACTTTGGGATAAACCAATTATTCTTTTCACTCTATCTCTATAGATGTGAATCCCAAGAATATAGGTTGCCTCCCCTAAGTCTTTCATGGAGAATGTATTTGACAACTATACCTTTACAGTTGTCAACATACATGTGTCATTACCTATCAACAGTATGTCATCCACATATAAGACAAGGAAAGTGATAGCACTATCACTAACCTTCTTATATACACTTGGCTCATCCTCATTTTTGATAAAATTAAACTATTTAATGGCTTCATCAAAACGGATGTTCCAACTCCTCAAAGCTTGATTCAACCAATAAATGGATCGCTTTAGCTTGCATACCTTAGAACCATATTGGGATTCAAAACCCCTAGGTTGTTCCATGAAAATGTTTTCTTCAATGTATCCATTAAGAAAAGCTATTTTGACATCCATCTGTCAAATCTCATAATCATAGTATGCAGCTATTGCTAATAGAATCCTAATTGATTTAAGAATGGCAACAGGCGAGAAAGTCTCCTCATAGTCGATTCCTTACCCATGGCAAAACCCTTTCGCTACTAGCCTTGCCTTATAGGTCTCTACATTTCCATCAGAACTAATTTTCTTCTTGAAAACCCATTTGTTCCCTATAGGTACAATGCCTTCAGCTAGGTCAGCAAGATCCCAAACTTGATTCTTATACATGAAATTAATCTCGAATTTCATAGCATCAATCCATTTTGAAGAGTCTATATCTGATATAGCTTCTTCATAGGTAAGTGGATCATCTCCATGATCTACTTCTTCATGAGTAGACAACTCTTGTTCTTCTTCATAAAGGAAACCATATCTCACTGGTGGCTGAGATACCTTGGTTGTTCTCCGAGGAATAGCTGTTGATGTTTCATCAATGGGTGTAGGTTAACTAGATGGATCTATATCCATCTGATCTGTTGGTTGGTCAGAATTCTCCAATTCTAACTCTATTTGCCTTCCTTTTCCTCCTTTTTAAACAAACTATTATTCATGAAATATGGCATCTCTACTTACCACAACCTTTTGTGAAGTAGGTAAGTAAATTTAATATCCAAAACTATCTTTTGGATATCCAACAAATCGACCCTTTTCTGATCTGGTTTCCAATTTATTAGTGTTCAACTTTTTGATACAAGCTAGACAACCCCAAATCTTAACATGCTTAAGACTTAGTTTTCTTCCATGCCATATCTCATAAGGTGTGGAAGAAACTAATTTTGATGAAATTCTATTCAGAATATACAAAGCTGATTCTAATGCAAATCCCCAAAAGGAGATTGGCATATCAGTATAGCTCATCATACTACGTACCATATCCAATAGGGTACGATTTCTCCTTTAAGATACACCATTCAGCTATGGTGTTTCTGAAGGAGTTAGCTGGGAAACAATGTTGTGCACTCTTAAGTATTCATTAAATTCAATACTCAAATATTCACCTCCACGATCTGATCGAAGAGCTTTAATACTCTTTCCTATTTGATTTTCAACTTCAGATTTAAATTCTTTGAACTTTTCAAAGGATTCATGTTTGTATTTCATCAAATACATATATCCAAACCTTGATTTATCATCAGTAAAGGTAATAAAGTAATGAAAACTGCCTCTACCCATTTCCTTAAATGGCCCACATACATCACTAAGTATTAGCTCCAAAATATTTTCAGCCCTTAGCCCTTGTCCAATAAAGGATGATTTAGTCATTTTACCCTGAAGGTAAGATTCACAAGTTGGAGTAGGCTCAGAGCCTAATAAGGATAGAATCCCCATTTTCTCCCATTTTGCGATCTTATCTTCTGCAACATGACATAACCTTAAGTGTCAAATATATTTTGAATTTAAGTTGGTTTTCACCATGGCATTGCATTCATTTTGTGTTTGTCATTATTATCTAAATAATAAAGACCATCATTCATATAACCCGAACCAACATATTTATTTTCAAAATAAATATTGCAAACATCATCTATGAACTAAAATTCATAGCCATTTCTAGTCAAACTAGATATAGAAATGATGTTCTTAAAAGTATCAGGTACATATAAAATATTATCCAAACGCAAAACATGTCCAAACATGTAAAAAGATTTAGATCCTATGGCTAAAGCTTCAACAGTTGAGCCATTGCCAATCCGGACTCTAATATCTTGAGAACGCAAGCTGCTACTATTTGCTAGTTCCTGCATATCATGAGAAATGTGAGAATTGGCACCAGTATCTAAAACCCAAGCTGTAGATGAACTATGAGTATCATCAGAATCTAAATAACAAGATATGGACATACCTTCCGAAGGTCTATTCTACTTGTCCTTCAGAGAAGCAAGATACTCTGGGCAATTCCTTTTCCAATGCCCATCCTTCTGGTAGTGGAAACACTTTCCTTTGCCTCATCAGTTTTAGCCTTCCCTTTCTGTTTAGCTATTTTCTTGGAAGGACTAGGAATATGAGATTTCTTTTTCTTATTGCCCTTCTTCTTGTTGGACTTTCCAGTAGAAGAAGATGCAATCAAAGCTCCCTCTTTTCCTTTATTGCTCGGCATATTCTTTTGGGTAATAACTAGCATGTTGAGTAAACCAGCTAAGGTGCATTCCTATTTAGTCATATGGAAATTTGTCACAAGATTCCCAAAAGACACAGGAAGGGACTGAAGGATCAAATCCATATGTAGCTAGAAATCCATATTGAAGTCAAGATGTTCCAATTGTTCAATCAGCCAAATCATCTTGTGGACATGATCCCTAATATTTTGTCCCTCAGACATCCTCATGCGGAACAGCTGCCTAGATATCTCATACCTAGCATTCCTTTTGTGCTCACCATACAACTGTTGTAGGTGAAGGAGGATCTCACTCACACTCTGCATGTTCTCATGCTGCTTTTGTAACTCATTACTCATGGAAGCAAGCATGTAACACTTAGCTCTCATATCATGCTCCTTCCACTTGTCCAAAGTTTCATGTTCCTCTTGAGTGGCCTCTGGAGATAAGGGACCAAAAACATTTGAGTCTAGAACATATCCTATATGTTCAAGGTTCAGGACAAGTTTCAAATTTCTTAGCCAATCACACAGATTAGGTCCTGTCAACCTATTGTGATCAACTATGCTTGCAAGGATATTGGATGGTGGTGGTTGTTCTGCGCTCATTATTGTCAGAAAATTAACTGCATAAAATAACTAGATTAACTAGTAAATGTATCATGTAATTAACCAAAATGATTATGGTCTTTTAATTAAATTGGTCCTCCCACTAACTTAGCGAACCCTACACTTCGAAAGTAGAAAACGGAAATCCTAGTTGGATGGATTTCTAGTGGATGATTGAATTCTTATAATTCTATTGATCATCCTCAGGTACATTCATTATTGGAATTACAATAAACTATAAGTGAGCAACTCCTTGCCCATCATATCTCATGTGAAGTTCAATCCTTTACCTAGCCCCTAATGCTCAAAATCTCAAGTACATCCATATTGACTTATCTTACATTAGTTAAGTTGATCCCATTGAGCCAGTAATTATGCAAATAATTTTAATGTCCTCAGGTACATCCAATATTGGCCACCAAACCATTTACATATTTACAACATATCATGCTTAATAATTATTCTTAAGAAAATCTCTTAAATTAATTGCATCTTATGCAAGTATTTAAAATTTCTTAAAATAATTGCCTCAATGGAGGGCCCATTTTATAATTACTTTAATTATAACATTTCCAACTTAATCATTTATTTGGAAGATTTTATGGTCATCCTAATTACTATTAAGGTCTCACTTTGCACATTATCCATTTAGCATGCATATATCACATACTTGCATACATTCACATACATCTCATGCATTCATGGATAAACAGTAAATATGGCATGATCATGGACTTTCTAAGGGATTCAATTCTGAGCCACCAAGAATTAAATCAGGGCATGCCTAGGTGCATTTCATTGATTCATTTTACAAGAGTTGCTAAAGGAGTACATAATCAACACTTGATATTGAATTCCTCTCACTCTTCCCACCAATGCTCTTGACCTCCTTGATCTTCTTGCAATCCAATTACATAGTAATCCTTGGTATACCAAGGCGAATTCACAAAGAACTTCAATAAATGAAATTACAATCCAAAATTATTACAACCTTAATAATACATGCCCAAAATAAATTAAAATAAATTAATTAATTTACAATCCCAAAGAAACATAAAAGAAATAAATCCAATCACATTGGTCTTTTATAGTCCATGATCATCCATCATGCATATCACTATTTAAAAATTAAATAAAACATACATACTTAAATTAAATTGAATATCTCATATTCAACTTAAAAATCCAGATTTGAGTATGATCCAAACAAATTTAAAAATTCAGATTTGAATCACATTCAAACAATTTTTAAAAGTTAGATTTGAATCACATTCAAACAATTTTTGAAAATCAGATTTGAATCACATTCAAACAATTTTTAAAAATTCAGATTTAAATATTATTCAAACAACTTTAAAAATTTAGATTTGAATATGATTCAAATAATTTTAAAAATTCAGATTTGAATATTATTCAAACAACTTTAAAAATTCAGATTTGAATCACATTCAAACAATTTTTAAATTTTTGATTTGAATCAAAATTTAATTGTTTGATTAAAACTCTAATTAAACAATTTAATTAGACATAGGATGAGCTTTTAAATCATACAACAATTGCAAATTAAAAAGCCAAACCTTGCACCACCCATGAAGCCCGAAAATGGCGCACCATGTTGGAGTTCATCAAGCATGCCGCCACACATCCATTGCAACCAGCAATGGATAAATCATCTCATGATCAAAACACACAATTAAATCATATAATCAATAATCTAAATGGAAAATATAGTGGCTCTGATACCAATTGAAGGAGCGGAAGCATGAAAAACACAAGTTTAAACCATTGAATTCTAAAATTTTCACCTAGGGTCACATGCATCATGCAAGATTTATTTTTATCTATTTGATTTCAATGATAAACAACATATTAAAACTCTTTTAATATGTTTTTTGATCTGTATTTGCCATTTAAGATTTTATAATTAATCAGATTAATTTTAGAACCCTATATTAAATCAAGAACAAATACACTAACCTCTTGATGCACTGCATCGTATTTGTGCCTTTGGGATGCGTCTTCAGGATACCAAATATTGTCTTTCTAGCTTGTCCACACCAAGTTCACTTATGGCAGCCCTTGAATAGCTTCTAAAGTTTTTTCTATTAATTAGAAAATCAAGTTTTACGTTTTAAGAGATTAAAGATGTAAACAGGATACTAGAAATAATTTCTAGTATTTTTAATTCAAGAGATTGTTTGCTAATCTCTTGGAATTGACGAGAGATGAAGAAGAAGAGAGAAAGAGAGCTTCAAGGGTGGCGGCACAAAGAGAAGGCAGTAGCTTGTGTCATTTTTCTTTTCATAACAACACTTATATAGCTAGGTCACCACTTATAACCCTTTGACACATGTCACCTTCTGATTGGTTCTAAGTTTAATTGACCCAATCACATTATGCCAGTGTCAAACCTATATTTAATCTTATTTTTAATCATCTTACATGATTAAAAGACATTTGGCAAGCTTATGTGTAATGACATGTGTCACCATCTCATGGTGCCACATGTCACCCTATGAAATGACCAAAATGTCCATGTGTCTTAATTTTGAGTTCTCAAGCCAAAATAATTATTTCTATTCTTCTAATCAATTTATATCAAATATAAATTAATTAATCAATCTCTATTAATTAATTTCTCATTAATTAAATTCATATTTAAACACTTTAAATATAAATTTAACTTATACTATACATCCAATAATCTAGATTTGGTTTCAAGTCATGCTAGGGACTTTGCAATCTAATTACAAACCAAACCTATTTAATTAATCAATTAAACTCTTTAATTAATTAATTAAATCATATTTAATTTGGTGATTACTTGTGTATGTGTGTGACTTACTAGGCTCATCACTAATTGGCAATGAGACATGATATCAACTCTCAATATCATCAGAACTCTTTTACCATAAATGATTTCTCTAAATCATTTTATGCACCTCATTGACCATGGTTAACACCTAGCATAGCATGCCATGGCCACCCAATTAGTAATAAGGTTTATCTTAAATGAACCTATAATCATATGTTACCATGCACTAGAATCTCTCTGTTACAAAATCCCAATTCTAGCTGGAGTCATGGTTTATGTCAAACCTGTGACACCCCTTACCCGTGTACAGTATACCCGAGTAAGTAATGCCACACGGTGTACCGGCACATTCTAATATACCTTAAATAATTTATACCATGCTTGTGAATATAATTTATGAAATATAATTTATTTTAGCCATTTATCAAAAGTATTATTTATTTGAGGTTCCGAAAATTTTAAAGAAAATCCGGCAGAGTACCGACTAAAAATGGAGAAAACAGTTCTTTGGAACCTGAAAAAAAAACACTTCCAATATTCACATTCAATCATTCCCAAACTCCAATATCCAAAATCTCAACAATTTTTCAATTTCAAGTCTCAACAACCTTTTCATTTCTCAAACATCCATTTCTCAGAATACTCATATACAAACAATAAATAAATGCTCAAATTTTGCATTCATGACCATAACTTTCATTATTTACATGAACATCAAAATGCATTATATAGATCCAAATACATATGAGAAAATAAAAATTTAGTTACAAAATGACAAAATGACACCTAGTGCCCTACCAATGCACTGCAGGTAGTGAGGTGACACGGACACTATGCAGAGCTGCAGGATGAACTCACCCAGTCTGCGGTCTACTGGGCTCACAATCTGTATCTCCAGTACCTACGCGTGGCAAAAGCAACGCGCTAAGCCATAATGCTCAGTGGTGCAATAATATAATAAAAGAAAATAGCTGAAAGTAAGTATGTATAGAATGTGTATGATTTCTTTATTTGGTATTGGTATATCTATTATTTCATTAACTTTGCCCACTTTTATTCATTTGGTTGCCCAAGTAACCTACACTAGATGACTGGACTGGATAAACGGGTAAACTGGCACTGGGTATCGAGTACCTCGGGCCGTCACACCATCGGTCACATATGCATCTCCCGGTGTGCAACAGAACAGCTAACAAGCTGTAAATAATATCAGGCACAAGGCTAAGTCTCAATGCAAGATCAGAATGGCTAAAAGCCATAAAATCACAGAATGGCATATTGCCATGTGCGATCTTTAATCGAACCCTATTGGCATGCCAAACTATCCAAACCAATCTTGTTAAGTATACTAGGGCATTTGAAACTTTTAAATTCTTCAATTTGTGAATTTCATGTTTTGGTGTTACTATTCACCTCATTGGTCAATAAAAATGTTGACTTTTGGATAGAAAATATGTACATTGACTTTGGCACTCCCAACATACCACATTTTGTATTTAATACTTGTTGGCATTAAGCGTTAATACCATTTCTAAGCATTAAAACAAAGGAGCAGATTTTTCAGATTTTGTACCATAACTTTACTGTTCCATTAGGAACTGTTACAGTGGAAATTTGAGGAATTGGTAAACATAAAAGTTGTTCCTTATTTTGTCTAGTTGAATTTCCTTTTTTGAATCACTCCATTCGGAGTTTTGTAGCTCCAGATATGGTCCAAAAACCACAGCTTTCCGGATTTCCATTCTGCGGAAATTACCATATCTGATAACATGAGCAGTGGATCGTGACTGCATATTTGAATAGGTTCTGGCCATAATTTGGGGTAGGTTTCTTCATGAAAATTGTTTGTCTATGGCTTAAATTGTTGCTGTAAAACTTTCAGGTCAATTGACCAAATCTACAGTGAGTTATGGCCAAATGAATAGTTACTGTTCATTTGGTCATTTCTGCAGGTGCTGTTGCAGGAGATCCGGATTGGGGCCAACTTTTGGTCCTCTTGCTTTGGTCTTTTGGACATGGTTTCTTCAGATAAAATGTGTCATTGTAAGCCTAGTTTCATGTCCAATTGGCCAAACACCAATTGGACCAACACAACCAAAGATATGGCTATGCAAGTGGACTGAAATTTCAGTCACCTTGCTGCTGTCTTTAGGCAGCCTACACATTCACTTTGCCATGCATTATTTCAGTCCAAATTGTGGTCAACTTACCTAAAATGGTCACTAATTGACCATTAAAAGGTTCTCTAACAATTTCCTAAGCCAAGTCAAATTTTCACTTCTCAAAACCCTAATTTCCATATGAGTTTTCACAACATGCTTGAATTAACTATCTCATTCACTATCAACATGCATATATGGTTTAAACATAATCTCTAATCCACTTTAAGTCCATCAAAACACTCCATTATTGTTCCTTCAATAGGGCATCCGAAATTTATGGTATGTATACACATAATTATTGTTCATTTTAGTTACAAATTCTTACTCAATTCAAATTACTAATTATGAAAATAAAGAGTTTTAGGTATCTAATGCACTAACCTTTAAGTGGCACTTTTTTCCCAAGTTTAATCTTCACTTTTCTTGTACTCTCTTGGCTGCCAAACACTTCCTCTAGGTCCAAGGATTCATTTTAGTGTTGGGGTCTTGAGGAAATATGGTGAGGAAGCATGAGAATGAAAGCTTGTAAAGAATGGCTATGGTGGAAACCCTATCTTCTCTCTCTCTACATTTTGGCTGGTTTGAAGGAGGTGGCTACTGTATTTTTGGTTAATTTGGTCTTCATTTAGTCTCTTTTATTAGTTAATAATATGGTTGTTTTATTATAATTGGTGGAGACTTTCAAATGACATCATAATGATGTCATATTTGGCATTTTTATGGATTTTTCTTTTCTTTTCATCACTACTCAATTTCAATTTAATTTTTAGTAATGTTTCTTCATATTTTATGTCATATTAATTATTTACTTAACTGGACAAGTCGGCCAAAAATCACCTCTGAAGGCGAAATGACCAAAATGCCCTCCGTTTGGCTTAACGGGTCAAAATTGGCTGTACCGATTGAAAAATTTTCCTAAATATTTTCTTGGCATTCTAATGCCATAGGAACCTCAATGACCCTTCTCTGGAGTCCCAAAAATTATTTTATAATTTTTCCCTCGGGTCTAGGGCTCATCGTTGCGAGAACCGCAACTTCCCTCTGAGTTACCCCTCGCTAGGGCACCGGCTCGTTTAACTTGGTTGTATTTTATTTCTAAAATTTTTACTAAATTTTTCTTATTAATATTTGAGTTAATTATGGTTCTTGACTTTAGTTTAAATATTTTTCCAGACGTTCTAGCTGTCCGGACCGACAGGTCAGGAGCGATGAGAATGTCTGAGTTGCTACAGGGAGGGTGTTACAACTCTTCCCCTATAATTTAAATTTCGTCCTCGAAATTTACCTGATGCAAACAGTTGTGGGAACTCTTGCCTCATCGTTTCTTCACTTTCCCAAGTTGCCTCCTCGGTGTTGTGGTGCCTCCAAAGCACTTTCACCAGTGGAATCTGCTTGTTCCTCAACTCCTTCACTTCCCGAGCTAGGATCCGTAGAGGTTCTTCTTCATATGTCAAATCCGGTTGTATTTCAATTTCTTCCCTGGAGATGACATGTGAAGGATCTGAGCGGTATCTTCTGAGCATGGACACATGGAACACATTGTGGATCTTGTCCAGCTCTGGTGGTAAAGCTAGCCTATAGGCTACTGGACCCACACGTTCAATGACTTCATATGGGCCAATGAACCTAGGGCTTAACTTACCTTTTTTTCCAAACCTCAATACCTTCTTCCACGGTGACACCTTGAGGAACACTTTGCCGCCAACCACATATTCTATTTCTTTTCTCTTCAGGTCGACATAAGATTTTTGTCTGTCCGAGGCAACCTTCAAGTTGGCTTTGATTAGTTTCACTTTCTCCTCAGTCAGTTTCACCAGGTTTGGCCCTACCAATTTGTCTTCGCCCAATTCAGTCCAGCACACTGGAGTTCTACATTTTCTCCCATACAGTGCTTCATACGGGGCCATTTGGATACTAGCTTGGTAGCTATTGTTGTATGCAAATTACGCGATGGGAGGTATCATCCCAACTTCCCTCAAACTCAATGACACAACTCCTCAGCATATCCTCAAGGACCTGATATATATTTCACGTTATTGTTATCATTTTAATTCAATATTTGTATCAATTTCATTGGTTTCAATTGTTTACCTGGATTACTCTTTCTGATTGCCCATCCGTCTGAGGATGGAAAGCTGTGCTGAAATGGAGTTGTGTACCCAAGGACTCATGCAACTTCTTCTAGAATCTCAATGTAAACCTTGGGTCTCGATCAGATATGATGGAAAGTGGAATTCCATGCAGTCTAACTATCTCACTGATATACAATTCTGCTAACCTCTCTAGTGAGTAGTCAGTCCTAATCGGCGAAAGTGTCTTGACTTTGTCAATCTATCAACTATCACCCATCTGCATCATGTTTCTTCCGGGTGAGAGGTAGACCACTTACAAAATCCATGGTGACCCGATCCCATTTCCATTCAGGTATGCGTATAGGCTGTAGCAAACCTGATGGAACTTGATGTTCTGCCTTGACTTGCTGACATGTCAAGCATTTAGTCATATAGTCAGCTATGTCTTTCTTCATACCAGGCAACCAATACTGAAGCTTCAGATCATGATACATCTTTGTACTTCCTGGGTGCATAGCATATACACTGGTGTGTGCCTCTTTTAGAATACTGGCCTTCAATTACCCATCATCTGGTACACAGTCTTCCTTTGTAAATCTGAGACACCCATCTGCTTTCACCCCATAGTTAGTTGCTTTTCCCTCTGAGATCTTGCTCATAATAGTCATTAACTTTTCATCTGCCTTTTGCCCATCTAAAATCTGCTGTAGCAGGTTTGGCCTCACTTGCAACTCAGCCAAAATAGCTCCATCTCGAACCAAAGATAGACGGGCATTCAATGATCTCAAAGCTGTCATGGATTTTCTGCTCAAAGCATCAGCAACTACATTTGCCTTCCCAGGATGGTAGTCAATTACACAATCATAGTCTTTCAGGAACTCAATCCATCGCCTCTGTCTAAGGTTGAGCTCCTTCTGGGTTGGCAAGTATTTTAGGCTCTTGTGGTCTGTGTAAATGTAGCACTTTTCACCATACAAGTAGTGCCTCCATATCTTGATCACGAAGATAATTGCATGAGCTCTAGATCATGGGTAGGGTAGTTCTGTTCATGTGGCCTTAGTGCTGGAAGCATAGGTGATCACTTTCCCCTATTGCATCAATACACACTAACCCATTATGAGAGGCATCACTTGTAGACCACAAAGTCCTTTCACGACCTTTGTGTGTTAACACTGGTGCCTCTGTCAACATAGCCTTCAACTTCTCAAAACTGGTCTGACACTTGTCATTCCAGTCAAATCTGACATTCTTGTGTAACAACTAGGTCATTGGAGCAGCTATTAAAGAAAATTCCTTCACAAATCTTCTGTAATACCCAGCTAGCCCCAAGAAGCTTCTGACCTCAGTTGTATTCCTGGGAGGCTTCCATTCCATCACTGCTTCTATTTTCTTGGGATCCACCCTAATCCCATCAGCTGACACTATGTGTCCAAGGAATGCAATTTCATTCAGCCAAAAGTCACACTTGGACAACTTAGCATACAGCTTCTTTTCTCTCAGGGTTTGTAGAACAATCCTCAAATGCTCATCATGTTCTTCCCTGGTCTTGGAATACACCAAAATATCATCAATAAAGACCACTATGAACCGATCTAGGTATGGATGAAAGATACGGTTCATAAGGTCCATAAATGCCGCTGGTGCATTTGTTAGGCCAAAGGGCATCACTAGAAACTCATAATGCCCATATCGGGTCCTGAATGCAGTCTTTGGCACATCTGCATCCTTCACCCTCAACTGATGATACCTTGATCTGAGATCAATCTTAGAAAATACTCCTGCTCCCTTCAGCTGATCAAACAGATCATCAATTCTAGGGAACGGATATTTGTTCTTCACTGTCACTTTATTCAACTGCCGGTAATCAATGCATAGCCTCAAAGTCCCATCCTTCTTTTTCACAAACAGCACTGGAGCTCCCCATGGTGACACACTGGGGCGTATGAACCCCTTATCAAGCAACTCTTGCAACTGAGTTTTCAACTCCCTCAATTCAGTGGGTGCCATCCTATAAGGAGCAATGGAAATAGGTCTTTGTGCCGGCAGTGTCTCAATAGGAAATTCAACTTCCCTTTCTGGTGGCAAACCAGGCAATTCTTCAGGAAATACCTCTGGGAAGTCTCTCGTTGTGGGTATATTACTCAGGTTTGGCTTAGCCTGCCTAGTATCCACCACATGTGCTAGGTAGGCTTCACAGCCTTTTCTCATCATTCTTCTTGCAACTGTGGCTGAGATGACATTGGACAAGAAATCTGTCCTTTCACCCACAACTGTAATCTCACTACCCTCAAGAGTTTTCAGAGAAATTCTCTTTAATTTGCAATCAACTATTGCCTGATGACGTGACAACCAGTCCATTCCCAAAATCACGTCAAACTCGTGGAAGGGCAACTCAATCAGGTCTGCCAATAATTCATACCCCTGAATCCTTAACGGGCAACCCTTGTATACCTTGTTCACCACTACACTGTGACCCAATGGATTAGTGACCAGAATGTCTTGGTCACTCTCCCCTATTAGTATCCCCCTTTCTACGGGCAAGTTGATGCAAATGTAGGAATGAGTGGATCCTGGATCCACCAATGCATGCACAGGAGTATTGTAGAGGGAGAACGTACCCCTGATGACGTCCGGGGCATCTTGCTCCTCCTGAGCTCTCAGGGCATAATTTCTGGCAGGTGGTCTGTTATCTGGCCTCTCTGCTGGCTCAGATGCAGGCCTCTGTGATGGTCCCACTGCGTCAGACTTACCAGATTTTCTACCTCTCTGTGGTGCAGGAGCAGGTCTGTCTGCTTGTGTTGGAGTAGCTGTAGTAGTTCTACGTGGGCAGTTCCTCAGCTGATGCTCTGTCGACCCACATCTTAAACAGGCACCAGTTACTCTCCAACACTCTCCCTTGTGCCATTTCAGACAGTGTGGACATGCAGAAGATGTTGGGCTAGTCCCCTGAACCCCATCCCTGGAGAGCTGCCCACAGATGGTGTGGACTGACCTCTCCTAGGGGTGAACTGTGGCCTGGGCCCCTGAGACTGACCCTGACCATGTGGCTGACCTGAACTCTGTGCAGGTGGACCTTTGAACCTCTTCCCAGATGCAGGAGCTGAACTAGACTGACCTGGGCCCCTCTTCTGCTGTCTATCCCTTCTGGTCTGCTCACTGATTCTCACTTTTTCAACCCTTATTGCAGCTTCCACTAACTTGCTAAATTCTGTGATTCCCAAGGCAGTGAGCTGGATCTTGATGTTGTCATTTAGTCCCTCTTCAAATCTCTTACATCTTTCAGCTTCATTAGGGACTATCTCCCTTCCATAGCGGCTTAATCGAACAAATTCTTTCTCATATTCGGCCACTGACAGCTGTCTTTGCCTCAGGTTAATAAACTCTCTTCTTCTCTTTTCCAGGTATACAGTACCCACATATTTCTTCTTGAATTCGGAGAGAAAGAAGTCCCAAGTTACACCTTCTGGCTGCACTTTCACTGGATACCGTGTCCCACCACTCATATGCATCATCTTGCAACAAGGATACTGCAGCTTCTAGACTTTGCTCTGAGGTGTAGTGGAGTTGTTTTAAGACTCTGCCCGTTTTGTTCAACCAATTCTACCGCAATGAGTCATCTTCTCTTACCGAAAAAGTCCATTGCTCCAAACTTTCTTAGCCTTTCCAGGTGTGATTTCTGCTGTGGAGCTGGTGGTGGTGGTGGTGCTGGCATTACTCCCGCCATTTGTCTAAAGAAGTTGGCCATTTGTTGGAACATGGCCTGTGGATGCCGAAAGGTGCTCGGCTTGAGCCGGGCGAGCAGTTCTCCCATGCCCCGCCTCTCACGCTGCAGGTGGAGCATGACTCTCCACTTCCTCCTGGACTGCTCTTTGAGATGAAGGGTCCATATCCTATTCAAAATAAGAAAGACAAACAGATCTGCATTAGTGTCACCTCGACTCTTATAAATGCAATGCATGGTATGGACTAAATCTAGGCCCAGAAACGCCTAAACCGTGCTCTGATACCACTAAATGTGACACCCCTTACCCGTGTACAGTATACCCGAGTAAGTAATGCCACACGGTGTACCGGCACATTCTAATATACCTTAAATAATTTATACCATGCTTGTGAATATAATTTATGAAATATAATTTATTTTAGCCATTTATCAAAAGTATTATTTATTTGAGGTTCCGAAAATTTTAAAGAAAATCCGGCAGAGTACCGGCTAAAAATGGAGAAAACAGTTCTTCGGAACTTGAAAAAAAACACTTCCAATATTCACATTCAATCATTCCCAAACTCCAATATCCAAAATCTCAACAATTTTTCAATTTCAGGTCTCAAAAACCTTTTCATTTCTCAAACATCCATTTCTCAGAATACTCATATACAAACAACAAATAAATGCTCAAATTTTGCATTCATGACCATAACTTTCATTATTTACATGAACATCAAAATGCATTACATAGATCCAAATACATATGAGAAAATAAAAATTTAGTTACAAAATGACAAAATGACACCTAGTGCCCTACCAATGCACTGCAGGTAGTGAGGTGACACGAACACTGTGCAGAGCTGCAGGATGAACTCACCCAGTCTGCGGTCTACTAGGCTCACGATCTGTATCTCCATTACCAACGCGTGGCAAAAGCAACACGCTAAGCAATAATGCTTAGTGGTGCAATAATATAATAAAAGAAAATAGCTGAAAGTAAGTATGTATAGAATGTGTATGATTTCTTTATTTGGTATTGGTATATCTATTATTTCATTAACTTTGCCCAATTTTATTCATTTGGTTGCCCAAGTAACCGACACTAGATGACTGGACTGGATAAACGGGTAAACTGGCACTGGGTATCGAGTACCTCGGGCCGTCACACCATCGGTCACATATGCATCTCCCGGTGTGTAATGAGCTAACAATGTCAGAATAATATCGTGCACAAGGCCAAGTCTCAATGCAAGGTCGAATGGCTAAAAGCCATAAAATCACGAATGGCATATTGCCATGTGCGATCGCTAACTGAACCCTATTGGCATGCCAAACTATCCAAACCAATCTTGTTAGGTATACTAGGGCATTTGAAACTTTTAAATTCTTCAATTTGTGAATTTCATGTTTTGGTGTTACTATTCACCTCATTGGTCAAAAAAAATGTTGACTTTTAGATAGAAAATATGTACATTGACTTTGGCACTCCCAACATACCACATTTTGTATTTAAAACTTGTTGGCATTAAGCGTTAATACCATTTCTAAGCATTAAACCAAAGGAGCAGATTTTTCAGATTTTGTACCATAACTTTACTGTTCCATTAGGAACTGTTACAGTGGAAATTTGAGGAATTGGTAAACATAAAAGTTGTTCCTTATTTTGTCTAGTTGAATTTCCTTTTTTGAATCACTCCATTTGGAGTTTTGTAGCTCTAGATATGGTCCAAAAACCATAGCTGGCCGGATTTCCATTCTGCAGAAATTACCATATCTAAAGTAACATGAACAGTAACTGTGACTGCATATTTGAATAGGTTCTGGCCATAATTTGGGGTAGGTTTCTTCATGAAAGTTGTTTTTCTATGTCTTAACTTGTTGCTGTAAAACGTTCAGGTCAATTGACCAAACCTATAGTGAGTTATGGCCAAATGAGTCATTTCTGCAGGTGTTGTTGCAGGGGATCCGGATTGGGGCCAACTTTTGGTCCTCTTGCTTTGGTCTTTTGGACATGGTTTCTTCAGAAAAAATGTGCCATTGTAAGCCTAGTTTCATGTCCAATTGGCCAAACACAAATTGGACCAACACAGCCAAAGATATGGCTGTGCAAGTGGACTGAAATTTCAGTCACCTTGCTGCTATCTTTAGGCAGCCTACACATTCACTTTGCCATGCATTATTTCAGTCCAAATTGTGGTCAACTTACCTAAAATGGTCACTAATTGACCATTAAAAGGTTCTCTAACAATTTCCTAAGCCATGTCAAATTTTCACTTCTCAAAACCCTAATTTCCATATGAGTTTTCACAACACGCTTGAATTAACTATCTCATTCACTATCCACATGCATATATGGTTTAAACATAATCTCTAATCCACTTTAAGTCCATCAAAACACTCCATTATTGTTCCTTCAATAGGGCAGCCGAAATTTAAGGTATGTATACACATATTTATTGTTCATTTTAGTTACACATTCTTACTCAATTCAAGTTACTAATCATGAAAATAAAGAGTTTTAGGTATCTAATGCACTAACCTTTAAGTGGCACTTTTTTCCCAAGTTTAATCTTTCCTTTTCTTGTACTCTCTTGGCTGCCAAACACTTCCTCTAGGTCCAAGGATTCATTTTAGTGTTGGGGTCTTGAGGAAATATGGTGAGGAAGCATGAGAATGAAAGCTTGCAAAGAATGGCTATGGTGGAAACCCTATCTTCTCTCTCTCTACGTTTTGGCTGGTTTGAAGGAGGTGGCTGCTGTATTTTTGGTTAATTTGGTCTTCATTTAGTCTCTTTTATTAGTTAATAATATGGTTGTTTAATTATAATTGGTGGAGACTTTCAAATGACATCATAATGATGTCATATTTGGCACTTTTATGGATATTTCTTTTCTTTTCATCACTACTCAATTTCAATTTAATTTTTAGTAATGTTTCTTCATATTTTATGTCATATTAATTATTTACTTAACTGGACAAGTTGGCCAAAAATCACCTCTGAAGGCGAAATGACCAAAATGCCCTCCGTTTGGCTTAACGTGTCAAAATTGGCTGTACCGATTGAAAAATTTTCCTAAATATTTTCTTGGCATTCTAATGCCATAGGAACCTCAATGACCCTTCTCTGGAGTCCCAAAAATTATTTTATAATTTTTTCCCCAGGTCTAGGGCTCCTCGTTGCGAGAACCGCAACTTCCCTCTAAGTTACCCCTCGCTAGGGCACCGGCTCGTTTAACTTGGTTGTATTTTATTTCTAAAATTTTTACTAAATTTTTCTTATTAATATTTGAGTTAATTATGGTTCCTGACTTTAGTTTAAATATTTTTTCGAATGTTCTAGCTGTCCGGACCGACACCGTTCACCTGAACAGTAGAATGTACGGAGTTGCTACCGGGAGAGTGTTACAACACTTCCCCTCTAATTTAAATTTCGTCCTCGAAATTTACCTAATGCAAACAGTTGAGGGAACTGTTGCCTCATCGTTTCTTCACTTTCCCAAGTTGCCTCCTCAGTGTTGTGGTGCCTCCAAAGCACTTTCACCAGTGGAATCTGCTTGTTCCTCAACTCTTTCACTTCCCGAGCTAGGATCCGTAGAGGTTCTTCTTCATATGTCAAATCCGGTTGTATTTCAATTTCTTCCCTGGAGATGACATGTGAAGGATCTGAGCGGTATCTTCTGAGCATGGACACGTGGAACACATTGTGGATCTTGTCCAACTCTGGTGGTAAAGCTAGCCTATAGGCTACTGGACCCACACGTTCAATGACTTCATATGGGCCAATGAACCTAGGGCTTAACTTACCTTTTTTTCCAAACCTCAATACCTTCTTCCACGGTGACACCTTAAGGAACACTTTGTCGCCAACCACATATTCTATTTCTTTTCTCTTCAGGTCGGCATAAGATTTTTGTCTGTCCGAGGCAACCTTCAAGTTGGCTTTGATTAGTTTCACTTTCTCCTCAGTCTATTTCACCAGGTCTGGCCCTAACAATTTGTCTTCGCCCAATTCAGTCCAGCACACTGGAGTTCTACATTTTCTCCCATACAGTGCTTCATACGGGGCCATTTGGATACTAGCTTGGTAGCTATTGTTGTATGCAAATTCTGCCAGTGGGAGGTATCTGTCCCAACTTCCCTCAAACTCAATGACACAACTCCTCAGCATATCCTCAAGGACCTGATATATATTTCACGTAATTGTTATCATTTTAATTCAATATTTGTATCAATTTCATTGGTTTCAATTGTTTACCTGGATTACTCTTTCTGATTGCCCATCCGTCTGAGGATGGAAAGCTGTGCTGAAATGGAGTTGTGTACCCAATGACTCATGCAACTTCTTCCAGAATCTCGATGTAAACCTTGGGTCTCGATCAGATATGATGGAAAGTGGAATTCCATGCAGTCTAACTATCTCACTGATATACAATTCTGCTAACCTCTCTAGTGAGTAGTCAGTCCTAACTGGCAGAAAGTGTGCTAACTTTGTCAATCTATCAACTATCACCCATGCTGTATCATGTTTCTTCTGGGTGAGAGGTAGACCACTTACAAAATCCATGGTGACCCGATCCCATTTCCATTCAGGTATGCGTATAGGCTGTAGCAAACCTGATGGAACTTGATGTTCTACCTTGACTTGGCGATGTGTCAAGCATTTAGTCATATAGTCGGCTATGTCCTTCTTCATACTGTGCCACCAATATCAAGCTTGGATCATGATACATCTTTGTACTTCCTGGGTGCATAGCATATACACTGGTGTGTGCCTCTTTTAGAATACTGGCCTTCCATTCCCCATCATCTGGTACACAGAGTCTTCCTTTGTAGTACAGACACCCATCTGCTTTCACCCCATAGTTAGTTGCTTTTCCCTCTGAGATCTTGCTCATAATGGTCATTAACTTTTCATCTGCCTTTTGCCCATCTAAAATCTGTTGTAGCAGGTTTGGCCTCACTTGCAACTCAGCCAAAATAGCTCCATCTCGAACCAAAGATAGACGGGCATTCAATGATCTCAAAGCTGTCATGGATTTTCTGCTCAAAGCATCAGCAACTACATTTGCCTTCCCAGGATGGTAGTCAATTACACAATCATAGTCTTTCAGGAACTCAATCCATCGCCTCTGTCTAAGGTTGAGCTCCTTCTGGGTTGGCAAGTATTTTAGGCTCTTGTGGTCTGTGTAAATGTAGCACTTTTCACCATACAAGTAGTGCCTCCATATCTTCAGTGCGAAGATAATTGCCGCGAGCTCTAGATCATGGGTAGGGTAGTTCTGTTCATGTGGCCTTAGCTGCCTGGAAGCATAGGCGATCACTTTCCCCTCTTGCATCAATACACACCCTAACCCATTATGAGAGGCATCACTGTAGACCACAAAGTCCTTTCTCGACATCGTGAGCACACCGGTGCCTCTCAACATAGCCTTCAACTTCTCAAAACTTGTCTGACACTTGTCATTCCAGTCAAATCTGACATTCTTGTGTAACAACTTGGTCATTGGAGCAGCTCTTAAAGAAAATCACTACACAAATCTTCTCAGAATACCCAGCTAGGCCCAAGAAGCTTGACCTCGCTTGTATTCTGGGAGGCTTCCATTCCATCATCGCTTCTATTTTCTTGGGATCCACCCTAATCCCATCAGCTGACACTATGTGTCCAAGGAATGCAATTTCATTCAGCCAAAAGTCACACTTGGACAACTTAGCATACAGCTTCTTTTCTCTCAGGGTTTGTAGAACAGTCCTCAAATGCTCATCATGTTCTTCCCTGGTCTTGGAATACACCAAAATATCATCAATAAAGACCACTACGAACTGATCTAGGTATGGATGAAAGATACGGTTCATAAGGTCCATAAATGCCGCTGGTGCATTTGTTAGGCCAAAGGGCATCACTAGAAACTCATAATGCCCATATCGGGTCTTGAATGCAGTCTTTGGCACATCTACATCCTTCACCCTCAACTGATGATACCCTGATCTGAGATCAATCTTAGAAAATACTCGCTTCCTTCACTGATCAAACAGATCATCAATTCTAGGCAACGGATATTTGTTCTTCATCACACTTTATTCAATCGCCAGAATCAATGCATAGCCTCAAAGTCCCATCCTTCTTTTCCACAACAAAGACCTGGAGCTCCCCATGGTGACACATCGGGCGTATGAACCCCTTATCAAGCAACTCTTGCAAATCGAAGTTTTCAACTCCTCAATTCGTGGGTGCCATCCTATAAGGAGCAATGGAAATAGGTCTGCATCTTACAGTTGTCTCAATAGGAAATTAAACTTCCCTTTCTGGTGGCAAACCAGGCAATTCTTCAGGAAATAACTCTGGGAAGTCTCTCACTGTGGGTATATTACTCAGGTTTGGCTTAGCCTGCCTAGTATCCACCACATGTGCTAGGTAGGCCACAGCCTTTTCTCATCATTATTCTTGCAATCGTGGTGAGATGACATTGGACAAGAAATCATCCTTTCACCCACAATCTGTAATCTCATTACCCTCAGGAGTTTTCAGAGAAATTCTCTTCAATTTGCAATCAACTATTGCCTGATGACGTGACAACCCGTCCATTCCCAAAATCACGTCAAACTCGTGGACTGGCAACTCAATCAGGTCTGCCAAGAATTCATACCTCGAATCCTTAACGGCAACCTTGTATACCTTGTTCACCACTACACTGTGACCCAATGGATTAGTGACCAGAACGTCTTGGTCACTCTCCCCTATTAGTATCCCCCTTTCTACGGGTAAGTTGATGCAAATGTAGGAATGAGTGGATCTTGGATCCACCAATGCATGCACAGGAGTATTGTAGAGGGAGAACGTACCCCTGATGACGTCCGGGGCATCTTGCTCCTCCTGAGCTCCCAGGGCATAATTTCTGGCAAGTGGTCTGTTATCCGCCTCTCTGCCGCTCGGATGCAGCCTCGTGATGGTCCCACCGCCGACTTACTGCATTTTCTACCTCTGTGGTGCAGAGCAGTGTCTTTCTCGCTTGTGTTGGAGTAGTCAGAGTAGTTCTACGTGGGCTTCTCACCGGTGATGCTCGATCGACCCACATCTTAAACAGCACCGCCATTTCTCCAACACTCTCCCTTGTGCCATTTCGCATGCTGTGGACATGCAGAAGATGTTGGGGCTGGTCCCCTGAACCCCATCCCTGGAGAGCTGCCAACAGATGGTGTGGACTGACCTCTCCTAGGGGTGAACTGTGGCCTGGGCCCCTGAGACTGACCCTGACCATGTGGCTAACCTGAACTCTATGCAGGTGGACCTTTGAACCTCTTCCCAGATGCAGGAGCTGAACTAGACTGACCTGGGCCCCTCTTCTGCTGTCTATCCCTTCTGGTCTGCTCACTGATTCTCACTTTTTCAACCCTTATTGCAGCTTCCACTAACTTGCTAAATTCTATGATTCCCAAGGCAGTGAGCTGGATCTTGATGTTGTCATTTAGTCCCTCTTCAAATCTCTTACATCTTTCAGCTTCATTAGGGACTATCTCCCTTCCATAGCGGCTTAATCGAACAAATTCTTTCTCATATTCGCCACCGACACTGCCTCGCCTGTAAATAAACTCTCTTCTTCTCTCTTCCAGGTATACAGCACCCACATATTTCTTCTTGAATTCGGAGAGAAAGAAGTCCCAAGTTACAGCTTCTGGCTGCACTTCACTGGATACCGTGTCCCACCACTTATATGCATCATCTTGCAACAAGGATACTGCAGCTTCTAGATTTTGCTCTGAGGTGCAGTGGAGTTGTTTTAAGACTCTGCCCGTTCTGTTCAACCAATTCTCGGCTGCAACAGAGTCATCTTCTCTCTTACCGAAAAAGTCCACTGCTCCAAACTTTCTTAGCCTTTCCAGGTGTGATTTTTGCTGTGGAGCTGGTGGTGGTGGTGGTGCTGGCATTACTCCCGCCATTTGTCTAAAGAAGTCGGCCATTTGTTGGAACATGACCTGTGGATGCTGAGTAGGCTCGGCTTGAGCTGGCGGAGCAGGTTCTCCCATGCCCCCAGTTTCCGCTGCTGCAGGTGGAGCATGACTCTCCACTTCCTCCTCGACTGCTCTTTGAGATGAAGGATCCATATCCTATTCAAAATAAGAAAGCCAAACCGATCTGCATTAGTGTCACCTCGACTCTTACAAATGCAATGCATGGTATGGACTCAATCTAGGCCCAGAAACGCCTAAACCGTGCTCTGATACCACTAAATGTGACACCCCTTACCCGTGTACAGTATACCCGAGTAAGTAATGCCACACGGTGTACCGGCACATTATAATATACCTTAAATAATTTATACCATGCTTGTGAATATAATTTATGAAATATAATTTATTTTAGCCATTTATCAAAAGTATTATTTATTTGAGGTTCCGAAAATTTTAAAGAAAATCCGACAGAGTACCGGCTAAAAATGGAGAAAACAGTTCTTCGGAACCTGAAAAAAAACACTTCCAATATTCACATTCAATCATTCCCAAACTCCAATATCCAAAATCTCAACAATTTTTCAATTTCAGGTCTCAACAACCTTTTCATTTCTCAAACATCCATTTCTCAGAATACTCATATACAAACAACAAATAAATGCTCAAATTTTGCATTCATGACCATAACTTTCATTATATACATGAACATCAAAATGCATTACATAGATCCAAATACATATGAGAAAATAAAAATTTAGTTACAAAATGACAAAATGACACCTAGTGCCCTACGGTAATCGCAGTAGTGAGGTGACACATAATCGCGGCAGAGTGCAGGATGAACTCACCATCTGCGGTCCACTGGGCTCACGATCTGTATCTCCATTACCTACGCTGGCAAAGCAACGCTAAGCAATTATGCTTAGTGTTTCAATAATATAATAAAAGAAAATAGCTGAAAGTAAGTATGTATAGAATGTGTATGATTTCTTTATTTGGTATTGGTATATCTATTATTTCATTAACTTTGCCCAATTTTATTCATTTGGTTGCCCAAGTAACCTACACTAGACGACTAGACTGGATAAACGGGTAAACTGGCACTGGGTATCGAGTACCGCGGGCCATCACACCATCGGTCACATATGCATCTCCCGGTGTAAAGAGAACTAACAATGTCAGAATTATATCGTGCACAAGGCCAAGTCTCAATGCAAGGTCGAATGGCTAAAAGCCATAAAATCACAGAATGGCATATTGCCATGTGCGATCGCTAACTGAACCCTATTGGCATGCCAAACTATCCAAACCAATCTTGTTAGGTATACTAGGGCATTTGAAACTTTTAAATTCTTCAATTTATGAATTTCATGTTTTGGTGTTACTATTCACCTCATTGGTCAATAAAAATGTTGACTTTTAGATAGAAAATATGTACATTGACTTTGGCACTCCCAAAATACCACATTTTGTATTTAAAACTTGTTGGCATTAAGCGTTAATACCATTTCTAAGCATTAAACCAAAGGAGCAGATTTTTCAGATTTTGTGCTATAACTTTACTGTTCCATTAGGAACTGTTACAGTGGAAATTTGAGGAATTGGTAAACATAAAAGTTGTTCCTTATTTTGTCTAGTTGAATTTTCTTTTTTGAATCACTCCATTTGGAGTTTTGTAGCTCCAGATATGGTCCAAAAACCACAGCTGGCCGGATTTCCATTCTGCAGAAATTACCATATCTATAGTAACATGAACAGTAACTGTGACTGCATATTTGAATAGGTTCTGGCCATAATTTGGGGTAGGTTTCTTCATGAAAGTTGTTTTTCTATGTCTTAACTTGTTGCTGTAAAAGTTTCAGGTCAATTGACCAAATCTACAGTGAGTTATGGCTTTGGTCATTTCTGCAAGTGCTGTTGCAGGGGATCCGGATTGGGGCCAACTTTTGGTCCTCCTGCTTTGGTCTTTTGGACATGGTTTCTTCAGAAAAAATGTGCCATTGTAAGCCTAGTTTCATGTCCAATTGGCCAAACACAAATTGGACCAACACAGCCAAAGATATGGCTGTGCAAGTGGACTGAAATTTTAGTCACCTTGCTGCTATCTTTAGGCAGCCTACACATTCACTTTGCCATGCATTATTTCAGTCCAAATTGTGGTCAACTTACCTAAAATGGTCACTAATTGACCATTAAAAGGTTCTCTAACAATTTCCTAAGCCATGTCAAATTTTCACTTCTCAAAACCCTAATTTCCATATGAGTTTTCACAACATGCTTGAATTAACTATCTCATTCACTATCCACATGCATATATGGTTTAAACATAATCTCTAATCCACTTTAAGTCCATCAAAACACTCCATTATTGTTCCTTCAATAGGGCAGCTGAAATTTATGGTATGTATACACATAATTATTGTTCATTTTAGTTACAAATTCTTACTCAATTCAAGTTACTAATCATGAAAATAAAGAGTTTTAGGTATCTAATGCACTAACCTTTAAGTGGCACTTTTTTCCCAAGTTTAATCTTCACTTTTCTTGTGCTCTCTTGGCTGCCAAACACTTCCTCTAGGTCCAAGGATTCATTTTAGTGTTTCGGTCTTGAGGAAATATGGTGAGGAAGCATGAGAATGAAAGCTTGCAAAGAATGGCTATGGTGGAAACCCTATCTTCTCTCTCTCTACGTTTTGGCTGGTTTGAAGGAGGTGGCTGCTGTATTTTTGGTTAATTTGGTCTTCATTTAGCCTCTTTTATTAGTTAATAATATGGTTGTTTAATTATAATTGGTGGAGACTTTCAAATGACATCATAATGATGTCATATTTGGCATTTTTATGGATTTTTCTTTTCTTTTCATCACTACTCAATTTCAATTTAATTTTTAGTAATGTTTCTTCATATTTTATGTCATATTAATTATTTACTTAACTGGACAAGTCAGCCAAAAATCACCTCTAAAGGCGAAATGACCAAAATGCCTTCCGTTTGGCTTAACGGGTCAAAATTGGCTGTACCGATTGAAAAATTTTCCTAAATATTTTCTTGGCATTCTAATGCCATAGGAACCTCAATGACCCTTCTCTGGAGTCCCAAAAATTATTTTATAATTTTTCCCCCGGGTCTAGGGCTCCTCGTTGCGAGAACCACAACTTCCCTCTGAGTTACCCCTCGCTAGGGCACCGGCTCGTTTAACTTGGTTGTATTTTATTTCTAAAATTTTTACTAAATTTTTCTTATTAATATTTGAGTTAATTATGGTTCCTGACTTTAGTTTAAATATTTTTCTGGACGTTCTAGCTGTCCGGACCGACACCGGTCACCGGAACAATAGAATGTACGGAGTTGCTACCAGGAGGGTGTTACAAAACCCCATTTGCTATGAATATTATGTTCTCTTTTAATTCCAGTTCTTGATTAACCAGGAACTTGAAACATTAAGAACAATTAAATGAACATAGGATTTTATCCCTATTTACTTAGAGGAACATATTCCATCTTGATCAACACCTACCTCCATATATAGCTAGTAGGAGCTAATACATGCCCATATACCCATACATAGCACAAGTGTGAAAGTAGTATCAAACTCAAACCACCTATATACAAGATAACTATGCTATCTCAGGTCTAAAGATTATATGCACTGGTATGATTTATGACAATGCTTTGACAAGAGTAAACTCCATGTGTTTGTCATAAGTGTCACTGGTTCGACCTACTTATCATTTATAAGTGCCTATGATGTTTGTTATATGGCATGAGACTCACCATTCCATCTTATTTATATCTCACATAAATAACTTGGGAACAAACATGAATACAATCTTTCTGGATAAGTCATGTACTTATTATGAAGTATCCTCGATTGTGAAACTATTTATGATACTTTGTGCTAGAGATACTATCACTCATATTCTTAACAACTTAAGAATAATATTTCTAACAAAATATCAATGGACATTTTCTATTACACATAAATATATTATGTAAATGGAAAAGTGAAAATGCTTTTTATTAATAAATGATGTACAAGATACATACTAAATGATATGCTCTAGGGCATACTACTAATAATTTCCTTTGAGTAGCTGTACCAACTCTTTTGTAATATATTTTTGGACTATAATCAAAAATAAAATTATTATAATATTATCTTAAGATTTTATATACTTATAAAGTTTTAAACTACTGAATTTTTAATCCTCCCATGAATGTAAAAATTAATTTTGTCACCATAATGAGCTATTCCAATATTTGATTTAATTTAAACTGTGTATTGAATTGCTTGTGTTGATTTGTGAAATGAGATTGAATAATGGAGTTGTGATTGAAAAATATATTGGGAGTGACTTTGTTTTAGGTTTTGAAGAACTGTTTTCTCAAAATACAGACGGCACTATGCCTAAATTTTTGTAAAAATTGCAAAGATTTTAAATATCTAAAAATTAGATTTATGTTTGGACTTTAAATAAAGGTTTTTAATATCTGAAAAAAATTTTACCCACCAATTTAAAAATGAATGAAAATTGTTTTAAAATTCCTTGTAGTATATTTAATGGTTTACTGGTAGGCGAAGTATGGTAATTCATTAGGTGTACTACAGGAGCATGTTACATCTTACGAGGAGTAGGGTGTGACATGTTTTAGTTGTATCAGAGCTAGTTTTTAAAGTAAATTTTGAAATATGAATTTTAAATATTTTTCGATAAGTACAACTGCTCGAATGTTTGATACATATAGTACATTTACATAATAAATATGAACTAACGTGGAGAAATCTCCTTATGTTGGTTATACAGAAGAAAAAAAATCCTGTGAATAGGTATGGACAAGGGGGATAAAATGGTAGAGCAGTCTGATACAACTGACGTACAAGCAGAGGCCCCAGCTCCGCAGAGCGTTGGAGGTCCAGCTGCACCAGTTCCTCCTATATAAATTACTGCATAAATGGCTCAGCAGATGGTCATGTTCTTTCAGTAAATGGCTGATAATCTGTCAGCCTAGGCCCAAGTACAAACCCAACCTCCACAAGAGTAGCACAAAAAAGAAAAAAGTGGGAAACCTATCGGTCAAAGTTCGAGTAGTAATTTAGGAATGGGAAAAGATTTTGAGGGGCCTCGAGCTCTTAAGTATGACAGAGGCGGATCTTCAGGGCAGAATCAATTAAGAACCATTCGTCAAAGGACCAGAAGTTCCAACCCTATCCATATCTGTGATGTTTGTGGAAAATTACATGGGGGTATTTGCTATAGGGTCACTGGCGCCTGCTTCAATTGTGGTGGAATCAGACATTACGCCCGAGATTGTACTAGCACACGTTGATTTATGCCACATACTACACCAGAGGAATCAGTTTATGGTTCTGATTTTAGAGGCTCATTAATAGTTAATAGGGGCAGAGGTAGAAGTAGAGATAGCACTTTGGGTAATCCTAGCACAATGGACCAACCGAGCAGAGGAATACACTAGAAAGAGGGAACGCCATGCATTGAGGGGAAAAAACAGAGACTTTAGATGTAGTTGCCGATACGTTCTTAACTTTTGGAAGGAATAATTATGTATTATTTGATTCCGGCTCTACTTATTTATATTCTAATGCAAAATTATATATTCTACTGCTATTCCCTTGTGTGGAGATAAATTTTGATGTATTAGTGATTAGTCTTTTAGGAAAAGAATTACGATAATAAGCGTGATTGGAATTAATTTTGAAAAAGTTTATAGTGAGAGACATCTCCTAGACTATGATAAGTTATAAAGTTAATTAGTAAGCCTAATTAGGTAAGGCAAGAGGACCTAAAAGTAAGTTATAGTAATATAGCTACCTTAGATGCAGGTAAGGGTATTACTGCTGATAGATGTCAGTAGATACCATAATCAAAATAAGTTTAAGATATTAGTGGATTTGAAAGAAATATGATATAGGGAAGTTTGATCTGCTGGGATGTATCATAGTAACTATGCAATATTCTTGATGTTGTGCTGTAAGCTGTAGATTACAGTACTGACTTCAGATTTATTGTGTAGAGCTACATACTACCCAATAGTACATAAGGATAAGAATAGTTACAAATGACTTTCGCTCCAGTATAAATATACCAGAATAGAGTTTTATTACTAAAACTGAGTTTGAAAATCCTAATTCGGGATTTAAAACTCTATAATTGAAGTTTCAAAAGATCATGGTTGCAAGGTAGTGAGAGTTAAAGACTTCGTTGCCCTAGCATGAATTACAGTACATCAGGAATTGTTATGGGACTAGAGATTTTAGCATGGTCAAAATTTAAAAATAACACCTATAGGGCTAAGTCATCCAGTCTCTGATATGGGGTTTATAGTTGTTCTGGCATTGCAATGGATCTTTGGCTCAAAGTTTAGTAAGGAACAGTATTCTATTTGTGTAGAAATGAGACACAAAATATGATTTTGTTCCCCTGGAAGAGACAGGATGCTATGGATGACAATTATAACTTATAAAACAGTTAAGAAATGATGTTCTATTGATAACAGTAATTCGATAGGAACTAGTTGGCTACGTATTCTTTAGGAAGAGCACAATTTTCTTATGCGAACCATAAGGATTAGATTACAATTAAAGCGAAACTTTTGAATAGCATGGGAAAAAGGAGAGTCTGGTGGACTTCCTTCTTAAGATCGAAGAATTGTTTATGGTTAAAAAAAAAAAGGTAATGATCGCAAACCAGCTGAAAATAAGCTATAGAATATCGATAGATAAAAGAAAATATAAAAGTAAAAATTAGAATAGTTGGTACAAATGTAATAAAGAAACGTTATGAATGTTAGTTAAAGTGTGGAGTAGAATGGTCAGAGGACAAAATCAAAGTAATATTGAAGTATAGTAGATTTATTAGGGACGATAAGAGGTGCTAAATTACGA
Source organism: Hevea brasiliensis (assembly GCF_030052815.1). Taxonomy (NCBI): domain Eukaryota; kingdom Viridiplantae; phylum Streptophyta; class Magnoliopsida; order Malpighiales; family Euphorbiaceae; genus Hevea; species Hevea brasiliensis. Next base: position 45,593,164 of record NC_079501.1, read on the forward strand.
CTCGACAGTCAAGTTAAGGAAAAAGATAGGATTGAGGAATAAAATAATTAAAGTTAAGTTGTGAAATAAAAAAGAAACAAATAGAACAGTAAGAAATGAGAAAAACACTATATGAGGAATTGCCACAAAGGCAAACAACATACTTAAGACGCGTAATGATATCCCAAACTATTTATCAAGAAAGAAATAAGTTAAACAAAAGCAAACAAGATAGTGCAAAATGGCTAATAGGCCTTGGTCATAAATGGAGATAGTAAAATAATGTTTATGGACCTATGGCCAATAAAGAGATAAGTAATTCATATATGACCAACAAGGTCATTTAAAAAAAATAATAAAAAAAAAACTATAAAGGAAAATAATTGCTAAAACAACAGCAAGAAAAGACTAAAATATTCTAAACTAAAATGAAGGTTGCATCAAATGATCAAGAGATTTGATAAGAAAAGAGTAAAACTGAGTTCTCACCCATAGGATCGTACGAGGTCCTAGAAAGAGTGGATCCACTAGGACATGGATTTGCTTACCTCTAAAATTGAAATGAATTTGAATATAACTTATGACAGAAGCTCATAAGAAACTTGCCACACGAGGTGAGTAATCGATGAGTAAATAGTATTGGTTAAATTGCTAAGGAACCATCATTCAGGCTAGGAAACTATTTGGGAGTGTGAATAAAACATAAGAAAACAACCTGTATGACTATTTGAGGACAGATAGTGGACATAATTTCGAGGATGAAATTATTTTAAGGGGAGAAGAATTGTAACACCCCTATTTGCATAGCCTGGTATATTTTACTGTTCTGGTGACCAATGTCGGTCCGGATAATTAAGAGAAGTAGAACCATATCTAAGACAACTAGATAAGCCCTGAACGCAATTAATTAGTAATTTTCAATTAGTTAAGTATATATATAAAAAAAAAAAAACAGAACATAAGAAGTTAAATGAGTCGAGAGTCACGGTGATGGGTGACCTTCTCGGGAAGGACTGTTAGGTCGATTTAAACTCAAATTTCGAACCGTAAAATGTGACACCGCAGTCCTTAGCACTATTGCAAACACATTGGAAAAGAGAAAATCATAGAAAATAATTTTTAAGCAGGTCAAATAATTAGGTCAGGGATCCGGAAGAAATATCAAATAACTAGCAAATCGAATCGAACCAGCGAGGGGCAATTTGGTCAATTCACAACTAGAGCTAACTCCTAACCTAACTGTCCAATAAAATCGGAGAAAAGAAAATTTCGGGATCAAGAATTAAATTAAAGAACTAATGAAAAAATAAATGTAAAAGAAGAAGAAAATTGAAAAAGTTTATTACATCACCTTTATGACATCATCATGATGTCAAAACTAATTTTAATTTTCCTACCTAAATTGACCAAGTCAAAAGTAATTTTAAAAGACATAAAATACCTAAAAAAAAAAAATTATCATTTTCTTCTTCTTCCGCCCAAATGTGCCTCCCCACCTTTCTCTTAAATCACAATTGTAGCACCACCATGAAAGCTTGAGTTTAAGCTTTCTTTCAACCACTAAAACCTATTTTGACCCCAAACTAGTCCATAAAAACTTGTTAGATCATTAAGAAAGCTTTAGAGGAAGGAAAGAAAAGAAGAAAAGGAAGAAATTGAGGAGTTGAACATCAAAGTTAAGGTTAGCGGTTTAAATTGAAAATTTGTTATTTAATATTTATGTTTTTAGTGTAAATAACATAGATCTTAACTTAAAAATTAAAAGAAAACTATTATGGGGGACCAATTAAAATTAAAGGATAAAAAAAAAGAAAAACAAAATAGTTTTCTTCTTCTTCAACCTCCTTACTGCCCTATTTCATTCATTTCTCTCTTCTCTCTTTCTTTCCACCATTAACAACACTGCCAAGCTTTAACACTGCCATTTCTTCCATAAATCCCATGCTAAATTAATAGAAAACATTTAATTGACACTTGATCGGAAGAATTGAAGCAAAAGAAATAAGAAAATTTGGAAGGATTTTGAGAATTGGAAAAGCTCCATGAAAGGTAAGCTAATCTAACCTTCCCTTTTTTGTATTAATGGTTGATTTAGGATAGGATTGAATGGAATTATATGAAGCAAAGTGAAATGTTAGTAGTATGCCCTAGAGCATATCATTTAGTATGTATCTTGTATATATTTTATTAATAAAAGGCATTTCCACTTTTCCGTTTACATAATATATTTATGTGTAATAGAAAAGGTCCATTGATATTTTGTTAGAAATATTATTCTTAAGTTGTTAAGAATATGAGTGACAATATTTCTAGCACAAAGTATCATAAATAGGTTCACAATCGAGGATACTTCATAATAAGGACATGACTTATCCAGAAAGATTGTATTCATGTTTGTTCCCAAGTTATTTATATGAGATATAAATAAGATGGAATGGTGAGTCTCATGCCATATAACAAACATGATAGGCACTTATAAATGATAAGTAGGCCGAACCAGTGACACTTATGACAAGCACATGGAGTTTACTCTTGTCAATGTTTTGTCATAAATCATATCAGTGCATATAATCTTTAGACCTGAGATAGCACAGTTATCTTGTATATAGGTAGTTTGAGTTTGATATCGCTTTCATACTTGTCTGTGTGTATGGGTATATGGGCATGTGTTGACTCCTACTAGTTATATATGGAGGTAGGTGTTGATCAAGATGGAATCTGTTCCTCTAAGTAAATAGAGATAAAATCCTATGTTCATTTAATTGTTCTTGATGTTTCAAGTTCCTGGCCAGACAGATAGATTTATTCGTAAAAGAGTTTCGATGAGAAAAATCTTTTAATCAAGAACTGGAATTAAAAGAGAACATAATATTCATAGCAAATGGAGTTTGACATAAACCATGACTCCACTTGAGTTGGGATTTTGTAATGAGAGATTCTAGTGCATGGTAACATATGATTATAGGTTCATTTAAGGTAAATCTTATTACTAATTGGGTGGCCATGGCATGCTATGCTAGGTGTTAACCATGGTCTATGAGGTTCATAAAATGATTTAGAGAAATCATTTATGGTAAGAAAGAGTTCTGATGATATTAAGAGTTGATATCATGTCTCATTGCCAATTAGTGATGAGCCTAGTAAGTCACACACATACACAAGTTATCACCTATTTAAATATGATTTAATTAATTAATTAAAGAGTTTAATTGATTAATTAAATAGATTTGGTTTGCAATAAAATTGCAAAGTCCCTAGCATGACTTGAAACCAAATCTAGATTATTGGATGTAGTATAAATTAAATTTATATTTAAAGTATTTAAATATGAATTTAATTGATGAGAAATTAATTAATAGAGATTAATTAATTAATTTATATTTGATATAAATTAATTAGAAGAAGAAAATAATTATTTTGGGTTAAGAACTCAAAATTAAGACACAGGGGCATTTTGGTCATTTTGCAGTGTGACACGTGGCACCATGAGATGGTGACACATGGCATAACACATAAGCTTGCCAAATATTTTTAATCATGTAAGATGATTAAAATCAAGATTAAATATAGGTTTGACACTTGGCACAATGTGATTGGGTCACTTAAACCTAGAGCTAATCAAAAGGTGACATGTGGCTAGGGTTTAATGTGTTAACCTAGCTATTTAAGTGGGGTTATGAAAAGAAAACACAACCAGCAGCCTCTCCTCTCATATGTCATGCCACTTTGAGCCTCTCCAGCTATTTCTCTTCATCTCTCATCAATTCAAAGAGATTAGCCATCAATCTCTTGAATTAAGAACACTAGAAATTGTTTCTAGTGTCCTGTTTACATCTCTAATCTCTTAAAAGGCAGAACTTGAATTTCTAATTAATAGAAAAGGCTTTAGAAGCTGTTCAAGGGCTGCCATAGGTGTTCTTGGTGTGGACAAGCTAGAGGGACAACATTTGGTGTCCTGAAGACGAATCTCAAAGGCGCAGATACGGCAAAGACATCAAGAGGGTAGTGTAATCGTTCTTGATTTAATCTAGGGTTCTAAAATTAATCTGATTAATTTTAAAATCTTAAATGGCAAATACAGATCCAAAAACATATTAAAAGAGTTTTAATATGTTGTTTATCATTGAAATCAAATAGATAAAAATAAATCTTGCATGGTGCTTGTGACCCTAGGTGAAAATTTTTGAATTAAATGGTATAATCTTGTGTTTTCCACGCTTCCGTTCCTTCAATTGGTATCAGAGCCACTATATTTTCCATTTAGATTGTTGATTATATAATTTAATTGTGTGTTTGATCATGAGATCAAGAGATTCATTGCTGGTTGGATCATGAGGTGTGGCGTCACACATGGTGAAGCCACCATTGGTGGCGGCAACAATGGTTCCATGGGTGGTTCAAGGTTTGGCTTTTAATTCTGCAATTGTTGTATGATCTAAGGCCTATTCTTTGACTAATTAAAGTGTTTAATTAGTTGTTTTAATCACACAATTAAATTATTATTCAAATCAGAATTTTAAAAATTTGTTTGAATGTGATTCAAATCTGAATTTTTAAAAGTTGTTTGAATGTGATTCAAATCTGAATTTTTAAAGTTGTTTGAATCATATTTAAATCTGATTTTTTAAAATTGATTCAATAAAATTCAGATCTGATTTTTTAAAAAATATTTGAATGTGATTCAAATCTGATTTTTTAAAAAATGTTTGGATGTGATTCAAATCTGAATTTTTGAAGTTGTTTGAATGTGATTCAAATCTGAATTTTTAAATTTGTTTGAATGAGATTCAAATCTGAATTTTTAAATTTATTTGAATCATATTCAAATCTGGATTTTTAAGTTGAATATGAGATATTCAATTTAATTTAAGTATGTATGTTTTATTTAATTGTTAAATAGTGATATGCATGATGGATGATCATGGACTATAAAAGACCAATGTGATTGGATTTATTTCTTTTATGTTTCTTTGGGATTGTAAATTAATTAATTTATTTTAATTTATTTTGGGCATGTATTATTAAGTTTATAATATTTTTGGGTTGTAATTTCATTTATTTAAGTTCTTGTAAATTCGCCTTGGTATGCCAAGGATTACTATGTAATATTGGATTGCAAGAAGTTCAAGGAGGTCAAGAGCATTGGTGGGACCAGTGGGAGGAATTCAAGATCAAGTGTTGATTATGTACTCCTTCAGCAACTCTTGTAAAATGAATGAATGAAATGCACCTAGGAATGCCCTGATTCAATTCTTGGTGGCTGAATTGAATCCCTTAGAAAGTCCATGATCATACCATATTTATCGCTTATCCATGAATGCATGAGATGTATGGGAATGTATGCAATTATATGATATATGCATGCTAAATGGATAATGTGCAAAGTGAGACCTTAATAGTAATTAGGATGGCTATAAAATCTTCCAAACAAATGATTAAGTTGGAAATGCTATAATTAAAGTAATTATAACATAAGCCCTCCATTGGGGCAATTATTTTAAGAAATTTTAAATAGTTGCATGAGATGCAATTAATTTAAGAGATTTTCTTAAGAATAATTGTTAAGCATGAGATGTTGTAAATATGTAAATGGTTTGGTGGCCAATATTGGATGTACCTGAGGACATTAAAATTATTTGCATAATTACTGGCTCAATGGGATCAACTTAACTAATGCAAGATAAGTCAATATTGGATGTACCTGAGATTTTGAGCATTAGGGGCTAGTAAAAGGATTGAGCCTCACATGAGATGTGATGGGCAAGGAGTTGCTCACTTATAGTTTATTGTAATTCCAATAATGGATGTACCTAAGGATGATCAATAGAATTATAAGAATTCAATCACCCACTAGAAATCCATCCAACTAGGATTTCCGTTTTCTACTTTGGAAGTGTAGGATTCGCTAAGTTAGTGGGAGGACCAATTTGATTAAAAGACCATAATCATTTTGGTTAATTACATGATACATTTACTAATTAATCTGGTTATTTTCTGTGGTTAATTTTCTGATAAAAATGAGCATAAAACAACCACCACCATCCAATATCCTTGCAAGCATACTTGATCATAACAGGTTGACAGGACCTAATCATGCGATTGGCTAAGAAATTTGAAACTTGTCTGAACCTTGAACATATAGGATATGTTCTAGATTCAAATGTTCTGGTCCCTTACCTCCGGAGGCCACACAAGAGGAACATGATACTTTAGACAAGTGGAAGGAGCATGATATGAGAGCTAAGTGTTACATGCTTGCTTCCATGAGTAATGAGTTCTGAAGCAACATGAGAACATGCAGTGCAGTGAGATCCTCCTTCACCTACAAGAGTTGTATGGTGAGCATAGCAGAAATGCTAGGTATGAGATATCTAGGCAGTTATTCCGTATGAGGATGTCTGAGGGACAGAATGTTGGGGATCATGTCCACAAGATGATTCGGCTGATTGAGCAGTTGGAACATCTTGACTTCAACATGGATTTCCAACTACAAACGGATTTGATCCTTCAGTCCCTTCCTGAGTCTTTTGGGAATTTTGTGACAAATTTCCATATGACTAAATAGGAATGCACCTTAGTGGTTTACTCACCATGCTAGTTATTGCCCAAAAGAATATGATGGGCAATAAAGGGAACAGAGGTAGCTTGGGTTGCATCTTCTTCTGCTGGAAAGTCCAAGAAGAAGATGGGCAATAAGACAAAGAAACCTCGATTCTGGTCCTTCCAAGAAAATAGCTAAGCAGAAGGGAAGACCAAAGTGACAAAGGCAAAGGAAAGTGTTTCCACCTTAACAGGAAAGTGTTTCCATTCCTAACAGAAAGTGTTTCCATTGCCGAAGAAAGTGTTTCCACTAGCAGTATAGCAATCTAAATGAATGCAATGCCATGGTGAAAACCAACTCAAGTTCAAAATATATTTGGCACTTAAGGTTATGTCATGTTGCAGAAGATAGGATTGCAAAATTGGAGAAAATGGGGATTCTATCCTCATTGGGCTCTGAGCCTACTCCAACTTGTGAATCTTGCCTTCAAGGGAAAATGACTAGATCACCCTTTGTTGGACAGAGGCTAAAAGCTGAAAATATTTTGGAGCTAATACATAGTGATGTATGTGGTCCGATTAAAGAAATAGCTAGAGGGGGCTTTCATTATTTTATTACCTTTACTGATGATAAATCAAGGTTTGGGTATTTGTATTTGATGAAATGCAAACATGAATCCTTTGAAAAGTTCAAAGAATTTAAATCTGAAGTAGAAAATCAAACAGAAAAAGTATTAAAGCTCTTGATCGGATCGTGGAGGTGAATATTTGAAATCTTGAATTTGATGAATATTTGAGAGAGCATGGCATTGTTTCTCAACCGACTCCTCCAGAACGCATACGGTGAATGGTGTATCTGAAGGAGAAATCGTACCTTATTGGATATGGTACGTAGTATGATGAGCTATACTGATATGCCAATCTTCTTTTAGGGATTTGCATTAGAATCAGCTTTGTATATTCTGAATAGGATTCCATCAAAATCAGTTTCTTCCACACCTTATGAGATATGGCATGGAAGAAAACCAAGTCTTAAGCATGTTAAGATTTAGGGTTGTCCAGCTTATATCAAAAAGCTGAACACTGATAAATTGGAGACCAGATCAGAAAGAGGTCTATTTGTTGGATATCCAAAAGATAGTTTTGGATATTATTTTTATTTGCCTACTTCACAAAAGGTTGTGATAAGTAGAGATGCCACATTTCTTGAACAACAGTTTGTTCAAGAAGGAGGCAAAGGAAGGCAAATAGAGTTAGAATTGGAGAATTCGACCAACCAGATCGATGGATATAGATCCATCTAGTCAACCTATACCCGTTGATGAAACATCTACACTGTTCCTCGTAGAACAACCAGGTATCTCACCCAAAGTGAGATATGGTTTTCTTCATGAAGAAGAACAAGAGTTGTCTACTCATGAAGAAGTAGATCATGGAGATGATCCACTTACCTATGAAGAAGCTATATCAGATATAGACTCTTCAAAATGGATTGAAGCTATGAAATCCGAGATTGATTCCATGTATAAGAATCAAGTTTGGGATCTTGTTGACCCACCTGAAGGTATTGTACCTATAGGGAACAAATGGGTTTTCAAGAAGAAAATTGGTTCTGATGGAAAGGTAGAGACCTATAAGGCAAGGCTAGTAGCGAAAGGTTTCGCCAAAGGCAAGGAATAGACTATGAGGAGACTTTCTACTTTGTTGCCATGCTTAAATCAATTAGGATTTTATTAGCAATAGTGCATACTATGATTATGAGATTTGGCGGATGGATGTCAAAGCGACTTTTCTTAATGGATACATTGAAGAAAACATTTTCATGGAACAACCTAGGGGATTTGAATCCCAAGATGGTTCCAAGGTATGCAAGCTAAAGCGATCCATTTATGGGTTGAAACAAGCTTCGAGGAGTTGGAACATCCGTTTTGATGAAGCCATTAAATCTTTTAGTTTTATCAAAAATGAGGATGAGCCATGTGTATATAAGAAGGTTAGTGACAGTGCTATCACTTTCCTTGTCTTATATGTGGATGACATACTGTTGATAGGTAATGATACAGGTATGTTGACGACTATAAAGGTATGGTTGTCAAATACATTCTCCATGAAAGACTTAGGGGAGGCAACCTATATTCTTGGGATTCGCATCTATAGAGATAGAGCGAAAAGAATAATTGGTTTATCCCAAAGTCTATACTTGGAAAAGGTGTTAAAGAGGTTTAACATGCTTGATTCCAAGAGAGGATTGTTACCAGTGAGACATGGTATCCATCTTTCTAAAGAGATGTCTCCAAAGACACCTGAAGAAAGAGATAAGATGGCTAGGATTCCATATGCTTCGGCTATTGGAAGTTTAATGTATGCAATGTTGTGTACTAGGCCGGATATCGCATATGCTGTTAGTTTGACTAGCAGGTATCAATCCAATCCAGGTTTGGAACACTTGATAGTATCAAGAATATCCTTAAGTACTTGAGAAGAACTAAGGATTTATTCTTGATTTATGGAGTGGAGACTTGCAATTGGATGGTTATCTGATTACGATTTCCAATCGGATATCGATGATAGAAAGTCTACCTCTGGATATGTGTTCATTTGTAATGGAGGTGCGATCGGTTGGAAGAGTTCCAAGCGAGCACATTGCAGATTCCACTCTCGAGGTGAGTATATTCTTGCATCGAATCTTTGCAAAAGAAGTCATTTGGATAAAGAAGTTCATGTGAGAACTTACGATAGTTCCTTCCATTGAGTCAACGGTTCCATTACCTTTGTGACAACAATGGAGTAGTCATCTGAGCTAAGGAACTAAGGTCTCACCCAAAATCCAAACACATAGAAAGCGCTACCACATTATCGAGAGAGATATAGTTGGGCAAGGCAATATAGCCATGCAGAAAATAGCATCGGTGAAAATCCGGTGATTCATTCACTAAGCCTTTGTCACAAGCTCAGTTAGGTGACATCTTGAGAAGATGGGTCTAAGGTATTGTAATGAATGGCTCTAGTGCTAGTGGGAGATTGTTAGTAGTATGCCCTAGAGCATATCATTTAGTATGTATCTTGTATATATTTTATTAATAAAAGGCATTTCCACTTTTCCGTTTACATAATATATTTATGTGTAATAGAAAAGGTCCATTGATATTTTGTTAGAAATATTATTCTTAAGTTGTTAAGAATATGAGTGACAATATTTCTAGCACAAAGTATCATAAATAGGTTCACAATCGGGGATACTTCATAATAAGGACATGACTTATCCGGAAAGATTGTATTCATGTTTGTTCCCAAGTTATTTATATGAGATATAAATAAGATGGAATGGTGAGTCTCATGCCATATAACAAACATGATAGGCACTTATAAATGATAAGTAGGCGAACCGGTGACACTTATGACAAGCACATGGAGTTTACTCTTGTCAATGTTTTGTCATAAATCATATCAGTGCATATAATCTTTAGACTGAGATAGCACGATTATCTTGTATATAGGTAGTTTGAGTTTGATCTGCTTTCATACTTGTCTTGTGTATGGGTATATGGGCATGTGTTGGCTCCTACTAGTTATATATGGAGGTAGGTGTTGATCAAGATGGAATCTGTTCCTCTAAGTAAATAGAGATAAAATCCTATGTTCATTTAATTGTTCTTGATGTTTCAAGTTCTGGCAGACAGATAGATTTATTCGTAAAAGAGTTTACGATGAGAAAAATCTTTTAATCAAGAACTGGAATTAAAAGAGAACATAATATTCATAGCAAATGGAGTTTGACATAAACCATGACTCGGCTTGAGTTGGGATTTTGTGAGAGAGATTCTAGTGCATGGTAACATATGATTATAGGTTCATTTAAGGTAAATCTTATTACTAATTGGGTGGCCATGGCATGCTATGCTAGGTGTTAACAATGGTCTATGAGGTTCATAAAATGATTTAGAGAAATCATTTATGGTAAGAAAGAGTTCTGATGATATTAAGAGTTGATATCATGTCTCATTGCCAATTAGTGATGAGCCTAGTAAGTCACACACATACACAAGTTATCACCTATTTAAATATGATTTAATTAATTAATTAAAGAGTTTAATTGATTAATTAAATAGATTTGGTTTGCAATAAAATTGCAAAGTCCCTAGCATGACTTGAAACCAAATCTAGATTATTGGATGTGTAGTATAAATTAAATTTATATTAAAGTGTTTAAATATGAATTTAATTGATGAGAAATTAATTAATAGAGATTAATTAATTAATTTATATTTGATATAAATTAATTAGAAGAAGAAAATAATTATTTTGGGTTAAGAACTCAAAATTAAGACACATGTGCATTTTGGTCATTTTGCAGTGTGACACGTGGCACCATGAGATGGTGACACATGGCATAACACATAAGCTTGCCAAATATTTTTAATCATGTAAGATGATTAAAATCAAGATTAAATATAGGTTTGACACTTGGCACAATGTGATTGGGTCACTTAAACCTAGAGCTAATCAAAAGGTGACATGTGGCTAGGGTTTAATGTGTTAACCTAGCTATTTAAGTGGGGTTATGAAAAGAAAACACAACCAGCAGCCTCTCCTCTCATATGTCACGCCACTTTGAGCCTCTCCAGCTATTTCTCTTCATCTCTCATCAATTCAAAGAGATTAGCCATCAATCTCTTGAATTAAGAACACTAGAAATTGTTTCTAGTGTCCTGTTTACATCTCTAATCTCTTAAAAGGCAGAACTTGAATTTCTAATTAATAGAAAAGGCTTTAGAAGCTGTTCAAGGGCTTCCATAGGTGTTCTTGGTTTGGACAAGCTAGAGGGACAACATTTGGTGTCCTGAAGATGAATCTCAAAGGCGCAGACACGCTGCAGCACATCAAGAGGTTAGTGTAATCGTTCTTGATTTAATCTAGGGTTCTAAAATTAATCTGATTAATTTTAAAATCTTAAATGGCAAATACAGATCCAAAAACTTATTAAAAGAGTTTTAATATGTTGTTTATCATTGAAATCAAATAGATAAAAATAAATCTTGCATGGTGCTTGTGACCCTAGGTGAAAATTTTTGAATTCAATGGTATAATCTTGTGTTTTTCACGCTTCCGTTCCTTCATGAAAAACAACGCATGATTGGTAACTAGAGATTTCAGCCAACTTAGTAGTAAGTAGGAATTGATGGATTTGGATGCAATTAAATATGTAGGCAAGTTTGATTGAGTGTGTAGATAATGTTTACACACTTTGATTTCATGATTTGAAGCTATTGAAGAATTAGGGTTTTTGCACCTAGGGTATTGAGAGGAAAATTTTTGAGAATTGGTCAAATGGTGTGTTTGACCTTGTTTGAACTGAAAAATGGTCATGTATGTCCACAATTCGGATTGGTTATGGACATTCTGCATGCAGCATGACCAAGATTCATTTCAAGGACCAAAACTGAAAATTTACAAATCCAATTGGTATGAGGCCAATTGGGAATGAAACTAGACACAAAATGGCACATTTTTCATCCATGAATCATGCCCAAAAAATTACCATAACTTAGTGAACAAATTGGCCAAATCCGGATTAGGCAAACAAACTTGTACAAAAATGACCAAATGAACAGTGTTTGTTCATTTGGTCATAACATGGGCTAGGCAGGTCCAAATGACCTGAAATTTACCAGTAGAAAGCTGAGACATAGCCCTACAACTTTCATGAGGAACGCAAGTCCAAATTATGCCCTTAACCAAGTCATTTAGCCACCCAAAGTCAGTGACCTAAAACTGCCAGAATCAAATTAGTTGCCCAGAAAATCTGGGTTAGACCAATCTGGCCAGCCATGTTTAAATGGCTATAACTTGAGCTACAAAACTCAAAATAGAGTGATTCAAAAAGAGAAATAAAGTTAAGACAATAAGAAACAATTTGTACGAAGAAAACTTCGCCAAATTCTAATAGCAATATGACCAATAGAATAGTGCAAAATATGATACTAAAATTGAAAAATTGAAATTTTACCTAAAAGACTTAAAATTTGAGAAAAAGAACTAAAACCAACAATTTAGGTAACCAAAATGTGGTATGTGGGTGAAATTAGAATTCCCATACCTATTAAGCCTTAGAAAGTCAACAAATTAACTTGAATAGTGTCGTGAATCGTAACCCCAAAATACAAATTTTAAAGAACGTCAAGTTTAGCATATTAAAGCTAGGTATAAGTAGATTTGTATTTATTTTTGGACTCATGATAAGTTGTAATACTGAAACACTGTGAAATTGTGTGTTTCAGTTGAAAAGAATATCGGGAAAGAACTCGATTTCACTTCCAAATTGATTTGAATAAATTTATTGTATGATTTATGATTTTTGTTGTGTTGAGAATTTTAACATTGTTGAATGAAATTGTATAAATTAAATGTAAATTTTCTTATGCATTTAAGGATATATTGCATGGTTTTGAGGATTGTAAATTTTAAGTTTGATGTGTTGCCAACCTTGAGCATGAATTTATGATGATTCAATATGTTAATGGTTTGTAAACACTTAGTAACGAGAAATTATTTTGAATATGATTTGAAACCACAGTTGACATGGAAATATATGTTGTGAATTCTCATTAGCTTGTCTAGTGAGATATCTCCTCCACAAGATGGGGTGAGTTCCTTCCTCTCTGGCTTGCCAGTTGGGGAAGAGTTTGAATGAGTACTCATATACACTAGCTAGTCTTTGTCCCTCCCTTTTAGCCTCAGTTATTGGGAGAGTTTGAAATGTCGTGGTGTACAACATGGCATCTATTTGAATTTTGGGTCATGAGTTCAACTGTGTGAATTATTGGCAGCGCCCTTTAAATTATGCATAGTTTGATAAATTGTGGTTGAAATAAATAATTTTTCAGTGATTCAAAATATTTTGTTTCGAGATTTAAAAGAAATGTAGACAAATAGTTACTATTTGATCAAAACGTTATTCAAAGGAATAAATTGTATGAATGAAAATATTGATTTATGAATGTCATGGATTTTGAAGAATTTAGAAATTTTAATTTTTTATTTGCTATGAATTGTCAAGTACAACTTGTATTAAGTTTTAAATTATTAGTTTGTGCACCACTGAGTTCACCACTCAGCGATAGCTTTGTATGCTATCGCAGGTGAAAGGAATAATAAAGCAGCTGAGCAAGATTTCTGAAAAGACAAAGTGAGACTATCTTCAGGTATATCGTAGGTATGCCCTTGTACTTTAGATTTTGATGTAATTCTATAATTATATGTATGAAATTTCATTTGAGCAGTTGTACCAACTCTTTTGTAATATATTTTTGGACTGTAATCAAATACAAAATTATTGTAATATTATCTTGAGATTTTATATAGTTATAATGTTTTGTACTACTAAATTTTTAATACTCCCATGAATGTAAAAATTAATTTTGTCACCATATTGAGCTGTTCCAATATTTGATTTAATTTAAACAGTGTGTTGAGTTGCTTGTGTTGATTTGTGAAATGAGATTGAATAATAGAGTTGTGATTGAAAAATATATTGGGAGTGTCTTTGTTTTTAGGTTTTAAAGAACTGTTTTCCCAAAATACAGATGGCACTCTGCCAAAATTTTTGTAAAAATTATGAAGATTTTAAATATCTAAAAATTAGATTTATGTTTGGACTTTAAATAAAGGTTTTTAATATCTGAAAAAAATTTTACCCACCAATTTAAAAAAGAACAAAAAATTATTTTAAAATCCCTTGTAGTATATTTAATGGGTTACCGATAAGCAAAGTACGGTAATTCATTAGGTATACTATGGGAGCATGTTACATCTTACGAGGAGTAGGGTGTGACATGTTTTAGTGGTATCAGAGCTAGTTTTTAAAGTAAATTTTGAATTGTGAATTTGAAATTTTTTTCGATAAGTACAACTACTCGAATGTTTAATACATGTAGTACATTTACATCATAAATATGAACTAACGGGGAGAAATCTCCTTATGTTGGTTGTACAGAAAAAAAAAAATCTTGTGAATAGGTATGGACAAGAGGGATAAATTGGTTGAGCAGTCTGATACAGATGACATATAAGGAGAGGCCCCAGTTTCGCAGAGCATTGGAGGTCCAGCTGCACCTGTTCCTCCTATACAAATTACTGCAGAAATGGCCCAGCAGATGGCCATGTTCTTTCAGCAAATGGCTGATAATCTATCAGCTCAGGCCCAAGTACAAACCCAACCCCCTCAAGAGCAGCATAAAAAAGAAAAGAGGGGGAAACCTATCAGTCAAAGTTTGAGTAGTAATTTGGGAAAGAGAAAAGATTTTGAGGGACCCTGAGCTCTTAAGTATGACAGAGGCGGATCTTCAGGGCAGAAGCAATTAAAAACCATTCGTCAAAGAACCAGAAGTTCCAATCTTATCCGTATCTGTGACGTTTGTGGAAAATTACAAGGGGGTATTTGCTATAGAGTCACTGGAGCCTGCTTCAATTTGGTGGAATCGGACATTACGCCCAAGATTTTACTAGCGCATGTCGATTTATTCCATATATTACACCAGAGGAATCAATTCAAGGTTCTAATTCTAGAGGCTCATTAATAGTTAGTAGGGGTAGAGGTAGAAGTAGATATAGCACGTTAGGTAATCCTAGCATAATGGACCAACCCGACCAGAGGAATACACTAAAAAGAGGGAACGCCATGCATCGAGGGGAAAAAGTTGTAACACCCCTATGTTCGGCAGTGCGTTCTACTGTTCCGGTGACTAGTGTGGTCCGAACAGCTAGGATGCCTAGAACTACACTTAAATATTAGTGAGGAGACATAAAATAATGAAATAAAAGAAAAGACAATACAAGAAATGTCACACCCTACCCCTCTGTAAGGCATAACATGATCCCGTAGTATACCTAATGAATTACCAACTTCGTCTACTGATAACCCATTAAATACACTACAAGGGATTTTAAAACTTTTCTTACTTCTTTATATAGTGGTGAGCACTATTTACAGGTGTTAAAAAAACTTTTTGAACTGAAGTGAAATAGCTAACACATTTGGACTATTAATAATTTCTGTAAAAATTTTGGTAGAGTGCCATCTGTATTTTGGACAAAACAATTCTTTAAAAACCTGTAAAAAGCACTTCAATATTTTTCTCAATCTCAAACTCCAACATAATTCAACACAATATGTTTTTCAACTCAAATTCACAATAATTTTTCAAAGAGTGAGATAAAAGAAATACAGTACAAATTTTTCAAGCCAAAATACTCATAATTTACTTTACAACTTCAATGTACAATTTTAATTTACAACTACTCAAAACCAAGAACAATATATACATACAGTGAACATACATTACAGTACAAAATACAAAATATGGTATACTCAATATACCCGATGATCTCTCAATGTAGTACTAGCAGCCTAGTCTGCTACCCTGTCAGTCTGCCTACCTGCGACAGCAATGAAAAGCTATCGCTGAGTAAAATTTACTCAGTGGTTCACAATATTCATTTGAAATGCGATATATAAATCTTTTATTGACAATTCACAAATCAAATGATTCACAATTCCATTTCACAATTTACAAAATTCACTTAACACAAATTTGATCAAGTAATTGAATAATACTGTTTTGCAAATCAATAACACAATTCGATCAAATAACTGAATAATACCGCTTTGCAAATCAATAACACAATTCGGTCAAATAACTGAATAATACCGTTTTGCAAATCAATAACACAATTCGATCAAATAACTGAATAATACAATTTTGCCAATCAATAACATAATTTAGGTCATGACACAATTTTTCCACACATGCCGTGTTGTACACCAAGACAAGACATACTCACCCCAATAATCAAAATCAATGAGGGAGGAAGCTAGCTGAATAATGAGTACTCATCCACACTCACCTCAGACTGGGAAGTCAAAGAGGGAGGAACATAATCACACTCACCCCAGACTGATAAGTCAAAGAAGGAGGAATAATCACACTTACCCCAAAAATTGAGGAGGAACATAGTAACAGTGTCATGCCAAGTGTGAATCAAAACAATTTCAAATCACAATATTTCATACAAACCATAAATCACATTTTATCTCAAAATTTCCATTTGCAATGTTGGCAACACAATAATTTCCAAATAAGATTCTCAAAGCCAAAATAATAAAAAACTATTCATAACTCATTTCTCCAAATAAATTTGCTAGTAAAAGCAGTGAATATAAAAGTATTGTGCACGGACACAATTTAAAACTATAATGTTCAATTAAATTTTTAAGTAGAAAATGAGAAGTCAAAATTATTGTGCACAAACATAATTTAAAACAATGACATACAAATAATCATAATTTATTTCAATTGAAAAATTCAAAAGAAATAGCTATTGTGCACAAACCTCTGATAACTGTCTCTTGGCTCTAACTCAGTGTTTCCTTCCCCTCCCTGAGTCTTTGCTAACTGAGAAACACAATTTGAAGTGTTTCAGTACTCATTTAAACTGTCTCTAACGATAATGCTTGATAATTAATTCACTGAATTCATTTATTCGCTTAGTCAACCTACTATGTCGATCCTTGGTACATTCTAGGTAATTTAGGTTTTAATATCATTAATATGTCACATTCGATAATCTTTTAGGGTTGGTACATGTTACCAAATTCATTTCCGTGTATACTGCATTTTCTTGCGATTTGCTGGATTCCGGGATACTAGTTTGACCTAGTCGGACGACCTAGTTTCCTCGGTTTTCAGGTTTCGGTCAAAACTACAAACTTGTAGATCTATGTCTTATTGCACGCGGGGCAAAATTTCAGGTCATTCTGAGTTATTTAGACCAAGTTATGGTCATTTTACTATTGCTGGTCAAATTACACCAAAATTGGTCATTTTAGGTCACTTTAGGTCATTTTAGGTTCGGCCAGTTTTTGGACCCGAACTTGTGCAAGCTGTTTGACTTACTTATAGTCATTTCTGGGCTTTGGTGTCTTCATAAGACTTTTAGATATGGGTCTTAACTATTCATGGTTAAAATTTCAGGTCAATTGGACCTGTTTTGAGTGAGTTATGGCCTAAAAACTAACTGCTGCCCAAATGGTCAGTTTTCAGGCCTCAATTGCACTTAATCCGGATTTGGTCATTTTTCAAGCTACCTTGCAAGCAGAATTTTGGCAAGCTTCCTTCATGAAAGTTGGCACATTTTGTGCCTAGTTTCACCTCCAATTGGTCTCATACCAATTGGAGCCACACACTTAAAGTTATAGGGATAAAATGCATACTGCCCTATTGCACTTTCTTTATTACTCATCAAAGCTCACTTTTAGCATTTACCAATTCACACATTCTTACCCAATCTGGTTTGTACCATAACCTAAACATATTTTACCACATATTGTTGATCATTTTGGCAGCTTACAATCACATTCAACATACACCATAAAGTACAGAATTTACCAAGTCCAAGTTACACACAATTTAACTACATAACAAGCTCATTTACATGCCTAAACTCAAACCCTTGTACACATATACAATCTGCCATAGCAAGCACCAAAATTCAACCATGTAATTTCATAAACCAACCCATGAAATAACATTTTTTTGGTTCACAATGCAAGCTGCCAATTCATACATCACACTCCATTAATTTCCAAGCTTCAAATTTCAAATAAACATCCACATATACTAAGTATACATCACCCAAATAATTTCCTACACACCTATACATTTAATCAATATTTTAATCTACCATTTAGAAGCAAGAATAAGCTGTTCTCAAAGTGTTTCCATGGCTGCCAAAAATACAGCTCTCCCTTTAAACATCAAACCTCAAAATTCTTTCCATAATTCAACTACCCATAACATCCACACAAACTTTAATGAAGCAAGCATCAAAAATACATACTTACCACTTTTGAAATTCTTCAAAACCTCACCAAAACTTAAATTTCTTGCTGCCTATCTACTGCCCAAGTTGTATAGAACAACTTTAGTGAAGGACTCTTGAAGAAACTAGGGCTTGATCATGGAGGATTGGAGCTTCATGCATGAATGGCCATGGAGTTTTCTTTGGGATGCATTCGGCTGGTTCATTTACTGGAGGTTGAAGATGATGTTCAGCTGTCCAAAGTGTCTTTTATAGGTGGTCCAAGCTGCCTTAGTGGAGCACTTAATTTATTTTAATGTTTAATTATTCAAACTTTCTCAATTTTCATTTTTATGCCCCAAACTTCCATCATTTATACTATGTACCACAATTTTAATTTTCATGAAATTTTACAAATATAATATCATGTATTTTTAATGGACATTTAGGTCAAAAGACAACTGGGGTGTCAAATGACCACAATGCCCCTGTTCGGGTTGCATTTCTGATTTTTCGGTAACACCGGGTTTTATCCGTTTTTCGATTTCTCACTTTTCTTTGTACTAATTATTTAATTTTTCTTTAATATTTCTTATGATATTTATACTTCAATAGGTGTCTCTTTAAGTCTTAAAAATATTTTCCAGGGTTCCATGATCCGAGGCTAGTCAACGATTCACGCCGTGACTTCCCGGTGCGGTCACCCATCGCTAGGGTTCTCGGCTCGCTTAACTTAGTTGCATTTCTTTACTATTATTTTTCCTTTATTTTTCTTGTATTTTCTTTTCTTGCATTTCATTATTTAATGTTTCCTCACTCATATCGAAGTGTAGTTCTAGGCATTCTAGCTGTCCGGACAACACTGGCCACCGAAACAGTAGAACGCACTACCGAACTTAGGGGTGTTACAAGAAAAACAAAGGAAAAATAATAGCAATGAAATGTAACCAAGTTAAACAAGCCGAAAACCATAGCGATGGGTGACTGCACTAGAAAGCTACGGCGTGGACCATTAACTAGCCCTGGACCACTGGAAACCCTAGAAAATATTTTTAAGACATAAATAAATATCTATTGAAGTATAAATGACATTAGAAATGTCAAAGAAAAGTAAAGTAATTAGTACAAAGAAAAACAAGAAATCGAGAAAACGACAAAACTCGGTGTTACTGAAAAATCGAGAATACAACACAAATAAGGGCATTTTGGTCAATTGACATCCTGAGTTTCCTTTTAACCTAAATGTCCATTAAAAATAAGTGACATTAAAGTTGGAAAACCCCATGAAAAAAATGAAATTTAAATGAAAAATAAATGAGGAAACTTTTGGGGTAAGATTTTGAATAATGAAAATTTTAACATTAATTTATCCTTAAGCTAAGTTAGTGGACCATTATTCCTCATATAATATCATAAGTGGACAGAAACATCCACTAACTTTCTGCATTCATCATCTTTTCCACTTAATTTTCATTTGGCCGAACCAAATTTTCTTCCAAGGTCCATCCATGGCCACCCCTTCATGCAAGCTCCATCCACCATCATCAAGCCATTAGTTCTTCTAGGTTTCTTCGCTAAAGTTGTTCTATACAGCTTGGGCAACATTTTGGGAGCAAGAAGGGAAAGTTTTAGTGGAGTTTTGAAGAAGTCCAAAAGAGGTAAGTGGGTATTTTTCATTCTTGTTTCATTAAAAGTGTAACCAAGGTTGTGGGTAGTTGATTTATGGAAGAATTTTTGAAGTTTGATGTTTTAATGGAGATGTACATTTTAGCAGCCATGGAACTTCATATTGTATAGCTTGCTTGTGCATGTAAATGGTGGTTTGAGATGTTGAATTAAATGTTTAATTGTATTGAAGTTGAATTCCATGTTTGAAGTTGAATGGTAAGCTTAAAAAGTGAAAATGGAAGTTGATGTGTATGTATAATATTTGGGCAGCCTCAAAATGGAAATTTGTAATATTCAAATTCATGAAATGTTATTGAAATATTGTACAAAAATTTGGCAGCATATATCTGTGTGGAATAGTAGTGATAGGTATGTAATTTGATGATGGAAGTTTGTATGATGATTAGAAGTATTTATGTGTATATATTATTAGGATTGAACTTTATGAATGGTGACTGCATTTGGTGTATTTGAAGTGGTTATATTCTGTCCAAGTTGACCTATAATGTAGAGAATGGAATGGTTTTGGTTAGTGCCAAATGCAGAATATGATGGGGAAATGAAGATGTAATTAGTAAACTTGTGTTTGGTTTGGTGTTTGAAAAGGATGTAGAGGGTAGTGTGCAAATGGACCTATAACCCTAAGTGTGTGGCTCCAATTGGTATGAGGCTAATTGAAGGTGAAACTAGGCACAAAATGTCCCAACTTTCATGAAGAAAGTCTACCTAAATTCTATCCAGAAGTGACTTGAAAAATGACCAAATCCTGATTAGTGACTTGGAAGCCTGAAAATTGACCATTTGGGCAGTAGTAAGTTTTTTTACCATAACATACTCAAAACAAGTCTAATTGACCTGAAATTTTTACCATATATAGTCTAGAAATATATCTATAATTCTTATGAAGACACAAAAGTCTAGAAATGGCCAGAACCAAGCCAAATAACCTGCACAAATTTAGCAACCAAAACTAGCCAAACCAAAAGTGACCTAAAAATGACTTAAAGTTACCATTTTGGTGCATTATGTCCAGCATTGGTAAATTGACAATAACTTGGTCTAAACAACTCAGAATGACCAGAAATTTTACCTCGCGTGCAATAAGACATAGGCCTAAAAGTTTGTAGTTTGGACCTAAACCCGAAAACCGAGGGAACTAGGTCATTCGGCGAGGTCAAAAAATTATACCAAAATCCGATAAATTGCAATAAAATGTAGTACACTTGAAAATGAATTTGGTAACATATACCAATACTAAAGGGCTCTAAAATGTGACATATTGGTAACATTGGAATTGACACACTTAGAGTGCATCAAGGGTCAATATTATAAGTTGACTAATGAAATAAATTAAAGGGAGTAGTACCAAGAAAATTTTGATATTGGATTTTATGGTTGGAAACAAACTCATTGAGTACTGAAAAACTTTAAATTGTGTGTTTCAGTTGATAAGGATATTGAGAAGCATAAAAAACATTGAGTCAAGGCCTAGGAGCGACTCAAATCAAGTTTGTGCACAACTAGTTTTTAACTGATTTTGTTCTCAATATTTCATATGATTAAATGACATATTTTTCTTATGTATTATGTTTAATAAGCATTGGATTTAATTCAATGATTATTGAAATTGTTATAGTATGTATAAATTTAACTTTGTGAAATGGTATTTCCACAAGTATGAAGCATTATTATGGATTGAATAAATTATGTTTTGAAAAATTGTGATAGAACATGTTTTAAATTGTAATGGGCAATTTGCATGGAAAAATGCAAATTGATGATTTGAATTGTGATGAGCATAAAATTATTGCATATTGGAATTCACTTGAATCGAATTGTATTGTGATTTATGCTCACTAAAAGGATTGTGATATTGTTTTATATCTTACTATAGATGCTTGACTAGGTTATTACCCGTCTCTCTCATTTGTTGAGAAAACAATGGAGTTAGTTGTGTTTTGATTACCATGGTACATGCACAGGCTTAGATTGTCCACTTATTAGAGGTTAGATCTAAGTTTTTTATGTTATGGCCCTCTCGGAAGATTCATTATTGTGGTGTGTATTGTGCACGATGATTCGACCTCCCTGACCATAGGGAGTTAGAATCCGATTCGACCTCCCCGACCGTAGGGAGTTAGAATCAACCCAAAGATGGCCCTTTCGGATTAGTCTTGCACAATTAGTGGGATAAAGAATGGCTTCTGAGATAAAGAATGGTTTTTGAATAGTAAAGAATTGTGATTTCATTATGATTTATGTATAATTGATTTTGTTAGAATTACCTTAAATGATTAGTTATGATTTGATAAATTTAAATTCATGATCACAGTCCTATGTTCAGTAGTGCGTTCTATTGTTCCGTTGACCCAGGTCCGGACAGCTAGGATGCCTAGAACTACACTTAAATATTAGTGAGGAGACATAAAATAATGAAATACAAGAAAAGAGAATACAAGAAAAACAAAGGAAAAATAATAGCAATGAAATGTAACCAAGTTAAACGAGCCAAAAACCATAGCGATGGGTGACCTCACTGGGAAGTTGCAGCGTGGACCGTTGACTAGTCCTGGACCAAGAGGAACCCTGAAAAATATTTTTAAGACTTAAATAAACATCTATTGAAGTATAAATGACATTAGAAATGTTAAAGAAAAATAAAGTAATTAGTATAAAGAAAAATGATAAATCGAGAAACGATAAAACCCGGTATTACCGAAAAATTAGGAATGCAACTTGAATAAGGGCATTGTGGTCAATTGACACCCTGAGTTTCCTTTTAACCTAAATGTCCATTAAAAATAAGTGATATTAAAGTTGGAAAACCCCATGAAAAAAATGAAATTTAAATGAAAAATAAATGAGGAAACTTTTGCGGTAAGATTTTGAATAATGAAAAGTTTAACATTAATTTATCCTTAAGCTAAGTTAGTAGACCATTATTCCTCAGATGATATCATAAGTGGAAAGAAACATGCACTAACTTTCTGCATTCATCATCTTTTCCACTTAATTTTCATTTGGCCGAACCAAATTTTCTTCCAAGGTCCATCCATGGCCACCCCTTCATGCAAGCTCCATCCACCATCACCAAGCCATTAGTTCTTCTAGGTTCCTTCACTAAAGTTGTTCTATACAACTTGGGAAACATTTTGGGAGCAAGAAAGGAAAGTTTTTGTGGAGTTTTGAAGAAGTCCAAAAGAGGTAAGTGGGTATTTTCAATTCTTGTTTCATTAAAAGTGTAACCAAGGTTGTGGGTAGTTGATTATGGAAGAATTTTTTAAGTTTAATGTTTTAATGGAGATGTACATTTTGGCAGCCTTGGAACTTCATATTGTATAGCTTGCTTGTGCATGTAAATGGTGGTTTGAGATGTTGAATTAAATGTTTAATTGTATTGAAGTTAAACTCCATGTGTTAAGTTGAATGTAAGCTTGAAAAGTAAAAATGGAAGTTGATGTGTATGTATAATGTTTGGGCAGCCTCAAAATGGAAATTTGTAATGTTCAAATTCATGAAATGTTGTTGAAATATTATACAAAAATTTGGCAGCATATATGTGTGTGGATTAGTAGTGATAGGTATGTAATTTGATGATGAAAGTTTGTGTGATGATTATAAGTATTTATGTGTATACATTGTTGGGATTGAACTTTGTGAATGGTGACTGCATTTGGTGTATTTGAAGTGGTTATATTCTGTCCAAGTTGACCAATAATGTAGAGAATGGAATGGTTTTGGTTAGTGCCAAATGCAGAATATGGTGGGGAAATGAAGATGTAATTAGTAAACTTGTGTTTGGTTTGGTGTTTGAAAAGGATGTAGAGGGCAGTGTGCAAATAGACCTATAACCCTAAGTGTGTGGCTCCAATTGGTATGAGGCCAATTGGAGGTGAAACTAGGCACAAAATGTGCCAACTTTCATGAAGAAAGTCTACCTAAATTCTGTCCAAAAAGTGACTTGAAAAATGACCAAGTCCGGATTAGTGACTTGGATGCCTGAAATTTGACCATTTGGGCAGTAGTTAGTGTTTTGACCATAACGTACTCAAAACAGGTCCAATTGACCTGAAATTTTTACCATGAATAGCTTAGACATATATCTATAGTTATTATGAGACACAAATGCCCAAAAATAGCCAGAACCAAGCCAAATAGCTTGCACAAATTCAGGTACCAAAACTAGCCGAACCAAAAGTGACCTAAAGTTACCATTTTGGTGCATTTTGTCCAACATTGGTAAATTGACCATAACTTGGTCTACACAACTCAGAATGACCAGAAATTTTAGCCCACATGCAATAAGGCATAGACCTACAAGTTTGTAGTTTGGACCGAAACTCGAAAATCGAGGAAACTAGGTCATCCGACTAGGTTAAAATTGTACACCAAAATCTAGTAAATTGTAATAAAATGCAATACACTTGAAAATGAATTTGGTAACATATAACAATACTAAAGGGCTCTAAAATGTGATATATTGGTAACATTGGAATTGACTCACTTAGAGTGCATTAAGGGTCAACATTATAAGTTGGCTAATGAAATAAATTAAAAGGAATAGTACCAAAAAAATTTAGATATTGGATTTTATGGTTGGAAACAAATTCATTGAGTACTGAAAAACTTTAAATTCTATGTTTCAGTTAATAAGGATATTGAGAAGCATACAAAAACATTGAGTCAAGGCCTAGCAGCCACTCAAATCAGGTTTGTGCATAACTAGTTTTTAACTGATTTTGTTTTGAATATTTTATATGATTCAATGACATATTTTTCTTATGTATTATGTTTAACAAGCATTGGATTTAATTCAATGATTATTGAAATTGTTATAGTATGTATGAATTTAGCTTTGTGAAATGGTATTTCCACAAGTATAAGCATTGTTGTGGATTAATAAATTATGTTTTGAAAAATTGTGATAGAACATGTTTTAAATTGTGATGGGCAATTTGTATGGAAAAATGCAAATTTATGATTTGAATTGTGATGAGCATAAAAATTATTCGATATTGGAATTGACTTGAATCGAATTATATTGTGATTTATGCTCACTAAAAGGATTGTGATATTATTTTATATCTCACTATAGATGCTTGACTAGGTTATTGCCCGTCTCTCTCATTTGTTGAGAAGACAATGGAGTTAGTTGTGTTTTGATTACCATGGTACGTTCACAGGCTTAGATTGTCCACTTATTATAGGTTAGATCTAAGTTTTTTATGTTATGGCCCTTTCAGAAGATTCATTATTGTGGTGTATATTGTGCACGATGATTTGACCTCTCTGACCATAGGGAGTTAGAATTCGATTCGACCTCCCCGATAATAGGGAGTTAGAATCACCCCGAAGATGGCCCTTTAGGATTAGTCTTGCACAGTTAGTGAGATAAAGAATGGCTTTTGAGATAAAGAATGGTTTTTGAATTGTAAAGAATTGTGATTTCAATTATGATTTATGTATAATTGATTTTATTAGAATTACCTTAAATGGTTAGTTATGATTTGATAAATTGAATTTCGTGATCACAGTCATTTTATACAAATGATTTATATTGTTGGCAATGAATATTTCGAGTTTTGGAATTTGATGAGTATTTAGATTTCCAAATTATTTATTTGCGGTAAATTTTGTCAATGTATATTGTACTATGTTTTAAATTATAGTTGTACACCACTGCGTTCACCACTCAGCGATAGCTTTGTATGCTGTCGCAGGTGAAAAGAGCATAGAGCAATTGAGTAAGCTTCTTTGAAGAGACATTCAGATCAGCTCCAGGTATATCATAGGTATACCCATGCACATAAGTTGATGTATGCATGTAATAATATGTATGTAAATTATAGCAGTTGTATAAAAACTCTTTTAAAATATTTTGGTATGTAATTAAATGTAAATTATTGTGATATAAATATTGAATCTTGTAATCAATAAAATGTTCTTTATGATGAGATTGGTTTGAAAATGAATTGATTTGATTATTGAGATTTGAATTGTGACTTGAAATGAAGTTATTGGATTTGTATTTGAGAAAATATATTGGGAGTGTTTTCCTTTTCAGGTTTGAAGAACTGTTTTCTCAAAATACAGCAGGCAAAGATGCCAAAATTTTGAAAAAAAATTTATAACACCAGATTTTAATCGATGATTTAAATTTCACAAAAATTATTTTAAAATCCCTTGTAGTATATCTAATGGGTTGTCGGTAGGTAAAGCACGGTAATTCATTTGGTGTACTACGGGATCATGTTGCCGGTACGTTCTTAACTTTTGGAAGAAATAATTATGTATTATTTGATTCTGGCTCTACTTATTTATATGCTAATGCAAAATTATATGTTCTACTGCTATTCTCTTGCATGGAGATAAATTTTGATGTGTTAGTGATTAGTCTTTTAGGAAAATAATTACGATAATAAGCGTGATTGGAATTAATTTCGGAAAAGTTTCTAGTGAGAGACATTTCATAGACTACGATAAGTTATAAAGTTAATTAGTAAGCCTAATTAGGTAAGGCAAGAGGACCTAAAAGTAAGTTATAGTAATATAGCTATCTTAGAGCGGGAAAGGGTATTACTACTGATAGATGTTAGTAGATACCATAATCAAAATAAGTTTAAGATATTAGTAGATTTGAAAGAAATAAGATATAGGGAAGTTTGATCTATTAGGATGTATCGTAGTAACTATGCAATATTCTTAATGTTGTGCTGTAAGCTGCAGATTACAGTATTGACTTGAGATTTTTGTGTAGAGCTACGTACTACCCATAGTACATAAGGATAAGAATAGTTACAAATGGCTGTCACTCTAGTATAAATATACTATAATAGAGTTTTATTACTAGAACTAAGTTTCAAATTCCTAATTCGAGATTTAAAACTCTATAATTAGAATATCAAAAGATCATGGTTGCAAGGTAGTGGCAATTAAATACTCCGTTACCCTAGCACGAATTATAGTACATCAGGAATTGTTATGGGACTAGAGATTTTAGTATGGTCAAAATTTAAAAATAAGACCTATAGGGCTAAGTCATCCAGTCTCTGATATGGGGTTTATAGTTGTTTTGGTATTGCAATGGATCTTTTGCTCAAAGTTTAGTAAGAAACAGTATTCTATTTATGTAGCAGTGAGACATAAAATATGATTTTATTCCCCTAGTGTTAGTAGTATGCCCTAGAGCATATCATTTAGTATGTATCTTGTACATATTTTTATTAATAAAAGGCATTTCCACTTTTCCGTTTACATAATATATTTATGTGTAATAGAAAAGGTCCATTGATATTTTGCTAGAAATATTATTCTTAAGTTGTTAAGAATATGAGTGACAATATTTCTAGCACAAAGTATCATAAATAGGTTCACAATCAAGGATACTTCATAATAAGGACATGACCTATTCAGAAAGATTGTATTCATGTTTGTTCCCAAGTTATTTATATGAGATATAAATAAGATGGAATAGTGAGTCTCATGCCATATAACAAACATGATAGGCACTTATAAATCATAAGTAGGCCGAACCAGTGACACTTATGACAAGCACATGGAGTTTACTCTTGTCAATGTTTTGTCATAAATCATATCAGTGCATATAATCTTTAGACCTGAGATAGCACAGTTATCTTGTATATAGGTAGTTTGAGTTTGATACTGCTTTCATACTTGTACTATATATGGGTATATGGGCATGTGTTGGCTCCTACTAGTTATATATGGAGGTAGGTGTTGATCAAGATGCAATCTGTTCCTCTAAGTAAATAGAGATAAAATCCTATGTTCATTTAATTGTTCTTGATATTTCAAGTTCCTGGCCAGGATAGATAGATTTATTCAGAAAAGAGTTTCTGATGAGAAGATCTTTTTAATAAAGAACTGGAATTAAAAGAGAACATAATATTCATAGCGAATGGAGTTTGGCATAAACCATGACTCCAGCTTGAGTTGGGATTTTGTAACAGAGAGATTCTAGTGCATGGTAACATATAATTATAGGTTCATTTAAGGTAAACCTTATTACTAATTGGGTGGCCATGGCATGCTATGCTAGGTGTTAACCATGGTCTATGAGGTTCATAAAATGATTTAGAGAAATAATTTGTGGTAAGAAAGAGTTCTGATGATATTAAGAGTTGATATTATGTCTCATTGCCAATTAGTGATGAGCCTAGTAAGTCACACACATACACAAGTTATCACCTATTTAAATATGATTTAATTAATTAATTAAAGAGTTTAATTGATTAATTAAATAGGTTTGGTTTGCAATTAAATTGCAAAATCCCTAGCATGACTTGAAACCAAATCTAGATTATTGGATGTATAGTCTAAGTTAAATTTATATTTAAAGTGTCTAAATATGAATTTAATTAATGAGAAATTAATTAATAGAGATTAATTAATTAATTTATATTTGATATAAATTGATTAGAAGAAGAAAAATAATTATTTTGGGTTAAGAACTCAAAATTAAGACACAGGGGCATTTTGGTCATTTCATAGTGTGACACGTGGCACAATGAGATGGTGACACATGGGATTACACATAAGCTTGCCAAATGTTTTTTAATCATGTAAGATGATTAAAATCAAGATTAAATATAGGTTTGACACTTGGCACAATGTGATTGGGTCACTTAAACCTAGAGCTAATCAAAGGGTAACATGTGGCAAGGGTTTAATGTGTTAACCTAGCTATTTAAGTGTTGTTATGAAAAGAAAAGCAACCAGAAGCTACTCCTCTCCTTTGTCACGCCACTTTGAGGCTTTTCATCTATTCTTCTTCATCTCTCATCAATTCAAAGAGATTAGCCATCAATCTCTTGAACTAAGAACACTAGAAATTGTTTCTAGTGTCCTGTTTACATCTCTAATCTCTTAAAAGGCAGAACTTGAATTTCTAATTAATATAAAAAAGCTTTAGAAGCTGTTCAAGGGCTGCCATAGGTGTTCTTAGTGTGGACAAGCTAGAGGGACAACATCTGCTGTCCTGAAGACGAATCTCAAAGGCGCAGACACGCTGCAGTGCATCAAGAGGTTAGTGTAATCGTTCTTGATTTAATCTAGGGTTCTAAAATTAATTTGATTAATTTTAAAATCTTAAATGGCAAATAAAGATCCAAAAACATGTTAAAGGAGTTTTAATATGTTGTTTATCATTGAAATCAAATAGATAAAAATAAATCCTGCATGATGCATGTGACCCTAGGTGAAAATTTTTGAATTCAATGGTATAAACTTGTGTTTTTCACACTTCCGTTCCTTCACCTGGAAGAGACAGGATGCTACAGATGACAATTATAACTTATAAAACAGTAAAGAAATGATGTTTTACTAATAATAGTAATTCGATAGGAACTAGTTGGCTAGGTATTCTTTAGGCAGAGCACAATTTTATTGTGCAAACCATAATGATTAGATTAGAATTAAAGCGAAACTTTTGAATAGCATGGGAAAAAAGAAAGTTTGGTAGACTCCCTTCTTAAGATTGAATAATTGTTTATGGTTCAACAAAAAAAAAAAGGTAATGGTCGCAAACCAGCGAAAATAAGCTCTAGATTATCGGTAGACAAAAGAAAATATAGAAGTAAAAATTAAAATAGTTGGTGCAAATGTAATAAAGAAACGTTATGAATATTAGTTAAAGTGTGGACTAGAATTGTCAGAGGACCAAATCAAAGTAATATTGAAGTATAGTGGATTTATTAGGGACGATAAGAGGTGCTAAATTACGACTTGACAATCAAGTTAAGGAAGAAGATAAGATTAAGGAATAAAATAATTAAAGTTAAGTTGTGAAATAAAAAAAGAAACAGATAGAGCAGTAAGAAATGAGAAAAACACTAGATATGGAATTGCCACAAAGGCAAACAACTTACTTAAGATGCGTAACAATATCCCGAACTATTTTATCAAGAAAGAAATAAGTTAAACAAAAGCAAATAAGATAGTGCAAAATGGCTCATAGGCCTTGGTCAAAAATGGAGATGGTAAAATAATGGTTATGGACCTATGGCCAATAAAGAGATAAGTAATTCATATATGACCAACAAGGACGTTTAAAAAGAAAAAAAAAACTACAAAGGAAAATAATTGCTAAAACAACAGTAAAAAAAATAATAAAATATTCTAAACTAAACTGAAGGTTGCATCCAATGATCCAGAGATTTGATAAAAAAAGAGTAAAACTGAGTTCTCACCCATAGGATCATACGAGGTCCTAAAAAGAGTGGATCCACTAGTACATAGATTTGCTTACCTCTAAAATTGTAATGAATGTGAATATAACTTATGACAGAAGCTCATAAGAAACTTGGCACACGAGGTGAGTAATCGATGAGTAAATAGTATTGGTTAAAGTGCTAAGGAACCATCATTCAGGCCAGGAAACTACTTAGGAGTGTGAATAAAACAAAAGAAAACAACACGTATGACTATTTGAGGACAGATAGCGGACACAATTTCGAGGACAAAATTATTTTAAGGGAGGAAGAATTGTAATACCCCTATTTGCATAGCCTGGTATATTTCACTGTTCCGATGACCAGTGTTGGTCCAGATAATTAAGAGAAGTAGAACCACATCTAAGACAACTAGATAAGCCCTGAACACAATTAATTAGTAATTTTCAATTAGTTGAGTATAAATAAGAAAAACAGAATATAAGAAGTTAAATGAGCCGAGAGTCACAACGATGGGTGACCTTCACAGGAAGGACTGCAAGGTCGATTTAAACTCTAATTTCGAACCATAAAATATGACGCTGCGGTCCTTAGGACTATTGCGAACATAGTAGAGAAGAGAAAATCATAGAAAATAATTATTAAGCTGGTCAAATAATTAGGTCAGGGATCAGGAAGAAATATCAAATAACTAGCAAACCGGATCGAACCAGCGAGGGGCAATTTGGTCAATTCACCCCTAGAGCTGACTCCTTACCTAACTGTCCAATAAAATCAAAGAAAAGAAAATTTTGGGATCAAGAATTAAATTAAAGAACTAATGAAAAAATAAATTCAAAACAAAAAGAAAATTGAAAAAATTTATTACATCACGTTTATGACATCATCATGATGTCAAAAACTAATTTTAATTTTCCTACCTAAATTGGCCAAGTCAAAAGCAATTTTAAAATACATAAAATACCTAAAAAGAGAAAAGAAAAATCATTTTCTTCTTCTTCCACCCAAGTGTGCCGCCCCACTTTTCTCTTAAATCACCATTGTAGCACCACCATGAAAGCTTGAGTTTAAGCTTTCTTTCAACCACTAAAACCTACTTTGAACCTAAATTAGTCCATAAAAACTTGTTAGATCAACTTAAGAAAGCTTTAGAGGAAGGAAAGAAAAGAAGAAAAGGAAGAAATTGAGGAGTTGAACATCAAAGTTAACATTAGTGGTTTAAATTGAAAATTTATTGTTTAATATTTATGTTTTTAGTGTAAATAACATAGATGTTAACTTAAAAATTAAAAGAAAACTACTATGGGGGACCAATTAAAATTAAAGGATAAAAAAAAAAAGAAAAACAAAATAGTTATCTTCTTCTTCAACCTCCTTGCCGCCCCATTTCATTCATTTCTCTCTTCTATCTTTCTTTCCACCATTAACAACACTACTAAGCTCTAAGACTCCCATTATTCCACATTATTCCACATTAAACCCTTCATTTTTGCTATTTACTTTAGGTACCACTAAACTAATTTTTCATTTTATTTTCTAAGTGTAATATTATTTATTTTTAATGGACATTTAGGTCAAAAGACAATTCGGGATGTCAAATGACCATAATGCCTGTTGAGTTGCATTCAGATTTTTAGTATCTGGGTTTTGTCCGTTTTTCGATTTCTCACTTTTCTTTGTACTAATTATTTAATTTTTCTTTGATTTTTCTAATGATATTTATACTTCAATAAGGGTCTATTTAAGTCCTAAAAATATTTTCCAGGGTTCTCCGCAGTCCAGGGCTAGTCAACGGTCCACGCCGTGGCTTCCCGGTGCGGTCACCCATCGCTAGGCTTTTCGGCTCGCTTAACTTGGTTACATTTCTTTGCTATGATTTTTCCTTTATTTTTCTTGTATTTTCTTTTCTTGTATTTCATTATTTTATGTCTCCTCACTCATATTAAAGTGTGGTTCTAGGCATCCTAACTGTCAGGACAGCACTAGTCACCGAGACAGCAGAACGCACTACCGAACATAGGGGTGTTACAATTCTCCCCCCCTTAAATAAATTTCGTCCACGAAATTTTACCCAATAGCTATCTTACAATAGTCATACATTTATTTTCTCCTTTCTATATGATCGTATAATCTTCTTTTCCTCAAATTTGTATAAGACTTTTAACAATCTAATACAACGTTTAATTTGTTTGTATAATACTAATCTCCTCTTACTATTGTGTTGTCTAATATTTCGGTTCACGTTCCTTCTTGAATGACCCTTGAGGTCATGGTAGAATCATTCATCAGTCATTGGTCCTCTGACCATTCTAGTCCATAGTCTTCCTCACATTCGTAATATGTCTTTGTTATATATGAATCAACTGTTCAAATCTCTACTTCCATAACTCTTTTTATCTGTCAATATTCTATAACTTACTTCTTTTTTGTACTGAACTATAACCTTTCGATATTCTAACTTTTAAGTTTTAGATCCCTAAGTAGGATTTTCAAACTTATTTCTAACAATTAAATTCTGTCCTAGCATAACTATACCAAAACAGATGCCGTTGGTAACTATTCTTAGCTAGGTATACTATCGGGTAGTACATAGCTCTACATAATAATCTCAAGTCAATACTGTAATTTGCAGCTTACAGTATAAACATCAAGAACATTGCATAGTTACTACGATACATCCCAATAGATCAAATTTTCCTATCTTTTATCCTTTTTGAATTCACTGATATTCGAATCTTATTCTGATTACAATATCCATTAGCAATTTCTAACAGTAACCTCCTTGCCCTTATCAAGAGCAATTCCATTACTGCATCTTACTTTTACGTCCTCTTGCCTTACATTAAGTAGGCTCACTAATTAGCTTTATAATTTATGGTGTGTTAGAAAAAACTTTTCGCCGATAAACTCTTTCAAAACTAATTTCACTTATTATCACAATCCTTATCTTAAGGACTAATCACTAATGCATCAAAATTTATTCCCCTGTAAAGGAATAACAACAGAACATGTAGTTCTAACACTAACATAAAAGTATGCAAACTCCAGGTCAAACAATACATATATATATCTTAGTTGCTAATTGAGAAAGTACCAGCAATAATGTCAAAAGTCTCAGCCTCTTCTCTCTGCCGTATAGCGTATACTCCAGCTGGAGCATCACCCTATTCTGGCTGATTCACGGTACTCTGACTTCTAGGTGTACTAGCCCTACCTCTACCTCTGCCTCTACTAACTGATGGTGAACTATTTGGGGTAGAAACTTGGGTTGATCCCTTTGGTGTAGTAAATGATCGAGCGACACTGGATTTACACAATCCCTAGCAAAATGGCCAGTCTCTCCACAGTTAAAACATGCTCCTACGGCTCTATAACATACCCCACTATGTGGTTTACCACAAGTTTCACAAAGTCGATCTGACAGCGCATTCCTGGGTTTCTGTTGAGTTTGCTGATCCGATCGAGGTGGTTTCTGTCTAAAAGATCTATCTCTACCGGACTTCTTACTATCTCTGTCGTATCCCCCAAAGTTTTTCCTCTTTCCAGTAGGACCACTAGAACTTTGTTCTGCTGACTTTCCCTCTTTTTCTGTCTTCTCTGATTTCTTTTTCTCAAGAGCCGCTTCAGATTCAATTCTTTCTAATTCTAGTGCTTGAGAAATAAGTTCAGAGAAGTTGTTATGTTTGAATCCGACCACTTGTAATCTGATACTAGGCTTCAAGCCGGTTTCAAACCTCTTACATCTCTCCCTACTGGTAGAAAGTAGACTTACTGCATAATGGCTCAGGCGGAAAAATTCCCTTTCATATTCAGCACCGATCCGCTCCTGTTTGGACTTAGGAACTCTTGCGACTACGGTCTACATAAGCATCGAGGACATATTTACATCAATTCCCTGAGAAAGTCATTCCATGTTAGCACTGCAGGTTCTACCAGACTGTGGGGAATGGTTTTCCACCAATCATAAGCATCCCCCTGTAGCAAAGATACTGAGTATTCAAATCTAAGCTCCTCTGTGTAGTGCAGTTTCTTGAATACCCTATCCATCCTTTCTAACCACTGTTCTGCCTCTAGAGGATCTACTGTCTCCTTGAACTCTGTAGCCCCATATTTCATCAATTTGTCATATTGTCTAGCAGAAGACTGTGGTTGTACCATTGGTGTCTATATTGGGACTTGAGTAGGCACATTACCAGCCATTTGTTGGAACATTGCGTGCATCTGAGCGGCGAAGCGAGAAGCTGCAGATGCTGCGGTAGTCTTCTTGAACCACTGACATTATGTAGGGCTGGGGTATCCCCTTGCACCTCAGCCTCTATAGATTGATCGACTGAACGATCACCCTCTTCCATAGTTAATTCGAGGATCTTAGACCTCCTGTACAATAATACAAGGAGATTTCCTCCCGTTAGTGCATTTTTATAATGTAATGTACTGTATGTATCAACCAATGATATTGAGCAGTTGTACTATGAAGAAAGAATATTCAAATAACAGGTGAAAACAGAATTTAAAAACTTTGCTCTGATACCACTAAAACATGTCACACCCTACCCCTCTGTAAGGCATAACATGATCCGTAGTATACCTAATGAATTACCAACTCCGTCTCGATAACCCATTAAATACACTACAAGGGATTTTAAAAACTTTTCTTACTTCTTTTACGATGGTGAGCACTATTTACAGTGTTAAAAACCTTTTTGATCCAAGTGATAGAACTAACACATTTGAATTATTTGGAATTTCTGTAAAAATTTTGGCGAATGCCATCGTATTTTGGATAAAGCAGTTCTTGAAAACCTGTAAAAAGCACTTCAATTATTTTCCAAATCTCAACTCCAACATTTTTCTCAATACAACATATTTCTCAACTCAAATCCACAGTGATTTTTCAAAAGCTGAGATATAGGAAATATAATACAATTTTTTTACAAGTCAAAATAACTCATAATTATTTTACAACCTCAAGTTACAATTTGAATTTACAACTGCTCAAACCAAAACAATATGTACATACAGTGGTCATACATTCTGATTACAAAATGCAAAAAGCGGTATACTCGTTATACCCAAAAATCTCTAGTGGAGGTACTAGCGGCCTAGTCTGCTGCCACATACATGCTGTCTACTGCGGCGGCAATAAAAGCTATCATTTGAGACAATGTCTCAGTGGTGCACAACATTAACCAAATACAACTTTAAATCACAATTTAATCAAATAACTGAATAATATTGTTTTGCAAATCAATAACACAATTCGATCAAATAACTGAATAATATCGTTTTGCAAATCAATAACACAATTCGATCAAATAACTGAAGAATACAGTGTTGCCAATCAATATCACAATTTAAGCCATGACACAATTTTTCCGTACATGCCGTGTTGTACACCACGACAAGACATACTCACCCCAATAATCGAAATCAATGAGGGAGGAAGCTAGCTATATAATGAGAACTCATCCACACTTACCTCAGACTGGCAAGTCAAAGGGGGAGGA
Organism: Hevea brasiliensis; assembly: GCF_030052815.1. Classification (NCBI taxonomy): domain Eukaryota; kingdom Viridiplantae; phylum Streptophyta; class Magnoliopsida; order Malpighiales; family Euphorbiaceae; genus Hevea; species Hevea brasiliensis. The sequence continues at coordinate 45,628,904 of NC_079501.1, forward strand.
ACATAATCACACTCACCCCAGACTGATAAGTCAAAGAGGGAGGAATATATCACACTCACCCCATAAATGGAGGAGGAACATAGTAACAGTGTCATGCCAAGTGTGAATCAAAACAATTTCAAATCACAATATTTCATACAAACCACAATTCACATTTTATCTCAAAATTTCCATTTGCAAAGTTGGCAACACAATAATTTCCAAATAATATTCCCAAAACCAAAGCAATCAAAACTTATTCATAACTCATTTCTCTATATAAATTTGCTAGTAAAAGCAGTGAATATAAAAGTATTGTGCACGGACACAATTTAAAACTATAATGTTGAATTAAATTTTTAAGTAGAAAATGAGAAGTCAAACTTATTGTGCACAAACACAATTTAAAACAATAACGTACAAATAATCATAATTTATTTCAATTGAAAAATTCAAAAGAAATAAATATTGTGCACAAACACAATTTAAAACAATAACGTACAAATAATCGTAATTTATTTCAATTGAAAAATTCAAAAGAAATACTTATTGTGCACAAACACAATTTAAAACAATAACGTACAAATAATCATAATTTATTTCAATTGAAAAATTCAAAAGAAATAAATATTGTGCACAAACACAATTTAAAACAATAACATATAAATAATCGTAATTTATTTCAATTGAAAAATTCAAAAGAAATACTTATTGTGCACAAACCTCTGATGACTGTCTTCCTGGTCTGCACTCAGTGTTTCCTTCCCTTTCCCTGAGTCTTTAGTAACTGAGAAACACAATTTGAAGTGTCTCAGTGCTAATTTAATTTGCTTCTAACAATAATGTTCGATAAACAATTCACTGAATACCTTTGTTTGCTTAATCAACCCATATATCGACCCTCAATGTGTTCTAGGTAAATTAGGTCTTAACGTTATCAATATGTCATATTCGATAGTATTTTAGGGTTGGTACGTTTTACCAAACTCGTTTCCTTGTTTAGTGCATTTTAATGCAACTTGCTGGATTCCGGAATACTAGTTTGACCTAGCCGGACGACCTAGTTCCCTCGGTTTTCGGGTTTCGGTCAAAACTACAAACTTGTAGATCTATGTCTTATGGACCGCGGTGCAAAATTTTAGGTCAATCCAAGTTAAGTAGACCAAGTTATGGTCATTATACTATTGCTGGTCAAATGGTATCAAATTAGGTCATTTTTAGGTCAATTTGGTCAACTTTGGTCCGGCCAGTTTTTGGATCCGAATTTGTGCAAGCTTTTTTACTTGCTTATGGTCATTTCTGGGCTTTGGTGTCTTCATAAGACTTGTAGGTATGGGTCTTAACTATTCATGGTTAAAATTTCAGGTCAATTGGACCTGTTTTGAGTGAGTTATTGCCTAAACACTCACTGCTGCCCAATTGGTCATTTTTCAGGTCCTAATTGTACCTAATCCGAATTGGTCATTTTCTTAGGTCACCTTGCAAGCAGAATTTTGGTATGCTTTCTCAATGAAAGTTGGCACATTTTGTGCCTAGTTCCACCTCCAATTGGTCTCATACCAATTGAGGTTACACATTTAAACTTATTGGCTAAAATGTACACTGCCCTTGGTTACTTTGCTTAACACACATCAATTACACACATTTACCTTGCAATATGTTTACTTCCCTACCAAATCTGTTTTGGTACATTACCAAAAACACATTCCCCTTTACATTAACATCATTTTGGGCAGATTACAATTATCCTCAATACACCAATTAACACTCAATTTACAAGTTCTAAGTACAATCACATACACACCTAACCATTACAAATTTTTGCATATACTTTACACAACAAGTTCATATACATATCCATCAATCCTTCTATGTCAATATTCTGCCAACACTTCCATGAATACATACATTTATTCAAGTGTCCCCAAGCTACCGAAAATCTTCTTCAACACCAAATTGTCCTACAATTCATCAATTCCCATCCAAGTGCCAAAAATCACCATATAAATATGAAGTAATTCACTAGGTTTATTAAATCATCATAACTAACATAATTCTCATCAAATATATGTACAATTACTTCATCAATACATGATTACATGGCTGCCCAAAAATGGATATCTCAATACTCTTCAAACTTAAAAATTTCCTTCACAAAACCAACACCCATAACATGTAAACAAAGTTTATCAAAGAAATCTTCAAAAATGCTAACTTACCTTATGGTTGGAGCTTGTTAAACCTTGCTTAAACTTCTTAAATTTGGTATCAAACTCTTCCTTGTGATGTGTAGACAAACTTTAATGAACAACCCTAGGTGATTGGAGTTGAAATGGAGGAGTGCATGGAGCTTGATTGAAAAATGGCCATGGAGGATTTTGGGGAGTTTTTCATTCACGGCAAATGGAGGTTTCAATGTTGAAGATGATCTTTTAGTGGAGCAATCTGCCCACTTATGCTTATTTTTAATTCATTTTATGATTCTTAGTGGTCCACTTACTTACTTTAAATCATATAATATGTTGAATTTCCACTTATTCCACATTAAACCCTTCATTTTTGCTATTTACTTTAGGTACCACTAAACTAATTTTTCATTTTATTTTCTAAGTGTAATATTATTTATTTTTAATGGACATTTAGGTCAAAAGACAATTCGGGATGTCAAATGACCATAATGCCCCTGTTCGGGTTGCATTCCCGATTTTTTGGTAATACCGGGTTTTGTCCGTTTTTCGATTTCTCACTTTTCTTTGTACTAATTATTTAATTTTTCTTTGATTTTTCTAATGATATTTATACTTCAATAAGGGTCTATTTAAGTCCTAAAAATATTTTCCAGGGTTCTCCGCAGTCCAGGGCTAGTCAACGGTCCACGCCGTGGCTTCCCGGTGCGGTCACCCATCGCTAGGCTTTTCGGCTCGCTTAACTTGGTTACATTTCTTTGCTATGATTTTTCCTTTGTTTTTCTTGTATTTTCTTTTCTTGTATTTCATTATTTTATGTCTCCTCACTCATATTAAAGTGTGGTTCTAGGCATCCTAGCTGTCAGGACAGCACTAGTCACCGGGACAGCAGAACGCACTACCGAACATAGGGGTGTTACATAAAATGTGATATATTGGTAACATTGGAATTGACTCACTTAGAGTGCATTAAGGGTCAACATTATAAGTTGGCTAATGAAATAAATTAAAGGGAATAGTACCAAAAAAATTTAGATATTGGATTTTATGGTTGGAAACAAATTCATTGAGTACTGAAAAACTTTAAATTCTATGTTTCAGTTAATAAGGATATTGAGAAGCATACAAAAACATTGAGTCAAGGCCTAGCAGCCACTCAAATCAGGTTTGTGCATAACTAGTTTTTAACTGATTTTGTTTTGAATATTTTATATGATTCAATGACATATTTTTCTTATGTATTATGTTTAACAAGCATTGGATTTAATTCAATGATTATTGAAATTGTTATAGTATTTATGAATTTAGCTTTGTGAAATGGTATTTCCACAAGTATAAGCATTGTTGTGGATTAATAAATTATGTTTTGAAAAATTGTGATAGAACATGTTTTAAATTGTGATGGGCAATTTGTATGGAAAAATGCAAATTTATGATTTGAATTGTGATGAGCATAAAAATTATTCGATATTGGAATTGACTTGAATCGAATTATATTGTGATTTATGCTCACTAAAAGGATTGTGATATTATTTTATATCTCACTATAGATGCTTGACTAGGTTATTGCCCGTCTCTCTCATTTGTTGAGAAGACAATGGAGTTAGTTGTGTTTTGATTACCATGGTACGTTCACAGGCTTAGATTGTCCACTTATTATAGGTTAGATCTAAGTTTTTTATGTTATGGCCCTTTCAGAAGATTCATTATTGTGGTGTATATTGTGCACGATGATTTGACCTCTCTGACCATAGGGAGTTAGAATTCGATTCGACCTCCCCGATAATAGGGAGTTAGAATCACCCCGAAGATGGCCCTTTAGGATTAGTCTTGCACAGTTAGTGAGATAAAGAATGGCTTTTGAGATAAAGAATGGTTTTTGAATTGTAAAGAATTGTGATTTCAATTATGATTTATGTATAATTGATTTTATTAGAATTACCTTAAATGGTTAGTTATGATTTGATAAATTGAATTTCGTGATCACAGTCATTTTATACAAATGATTTATATTGTTGGCAATGAATATTTCGAGTTTTGGAATTTGATGAGTATTTAGATTTCCAAATTATTTGCGGTAAATTTTGTCAATGTATATTGTACTATGTTTTAAATTATAGTTGTACACCACTGCGTTCACCACTCAGCGATAGCTTTGTATGCTGTCGCAGGTGAAAAGAGCATAGAGCAATTGAGTAAGCTTCTTTGAAGAGACATTCAGATCAGCTCCAGGTATATCATAGGTATACCCATGCACATAAGTTGATGTATGCATGTAATAATATGTATGTAAATTATAGCAGTTGTATAAAAACTCTTTTAAAATATTTTGGTATGTAATTAAATGTAAATTATTGTGATATAAATATTGAATCTTGTAATCAATAAAATGTTCTTTATGATGAGATTGGTTTGAAAATGAATTGATTTGATTATTGAGATTTGAATTGTGAGTTGAAATGAAGTTATTGGATTTGTATTTGAGAAAATATATTGGGAGTGTTTTCCTTTTCAGGTTTGAAGAACTGTTTTCTCAAAATACAGCAGGCACTTTGCCAAAATTTTGAAAAAAAAATTATAACACCAGATTTTAATCGATGATTTAAATTTCACAAAAATTGTTTTAAAATCCCTTGTAGTATATCTAATGGGTTGTCGGTAGGTAAAGCACGGTAATTCATTTGGTGTACTACGGGATCATGTTGCCGGTACGTTCTTAACTTTTGGAAGAAATAATTATGTATTATTTGATTCTGGCTCTACTTATTTATATGCTAATGCAAAATTATATGTTCTACTGCTATTCTCTTGCATGGAGATAAATTTTGATGTGTTAGTGATTAGTCTTTTAGGAAAATAATTACGATAATAAGCGTGATTGGAATTAATTTCGGAAAAGTTTCTAGTGAGAGACATTTCATAGACTACGATAAGTTATAAAGTTAATTAGTAAGCCTAATTAGGTAAGGCAAGAGGACCTAAAAGTAAGTTATAGTAATATAGCTATCTTAGAGCGGGAAAGGGTATTACTACTGATAGATGTTAGTAGATACCATAATCAAAATAAGTTTAAGATATTAGTAGATTTGAAAGAAATAAGATATAGGGAAGTTTGATCTATTAGGATGTATCGTAGTAACTATGCAATATTCTTAATGTTGTGCTGTAAGCTGCAGATTACAGTATTGACTTGAGATTTTTGTGTAGAGCTACGTACTACCCATAGTACATAAGGATAAGAATAGTTACAAATGGCTTTCACTCTAGTATAAATATACTATAATAGAGTTTTATTACTAGAACTAAGTTTCAAATTCCTAATTCGAGATTTAAAACTCTATAATTAGAATATCAAAAGATCATGGTTGCAAGGTAGTGGCAATTAAATACTCCGTTACCCTAGCACGAATTATAGTACATCAGGAATTGTTATGGGACTAGAGATTTTAGTATGGTCAAAATTTAAAAATAAGACCTATAGGGCTAAGTCATCCAATCTCTGATATGGGGTTTATAGTTGTTTTGGTATTGCAATGGATCTTTTGCTCAAAGTTTAGTAAGAAACAGTATTCTATTTATGTAGCAGTGAGACATAAAATATGATTTTATTCCCCTAGTGTTAGTAGTATGCCCTAGAGCATATCATTTAGTATGTATCTTGTACATATTTTTATTAATAAAAGGCATTTCCACTTTTCCGTTTACATAATATATTTATGTGTAATAGAAAAGGTCCATTGATATTTTGCTAGAAATATTATTCTTAAGTTGTTAAGAATATGAGTGACAATATTTCTAGCACAAAGTATCATAAATAGGTTCACAATCAAGGATACTTCATAATAAGGACATGACCTATTCAGAAAGATTGTATTCATGTTTGTTCCCAAGTTATTTATATGAGATATAAATAAGATGGAATAGTGAGTCTCATGCCATATAACAGACATGATAGGCACTTGTAAATCATAAGTAGGCCGAACCAGTGACACTTATGACAAGCACATGGAGTTTACTATTGTCAATGTTTTGTCATAAATCATATCAGTGCATATAATCTTTAGACCTGAGATAGCACAGTTATCTTGTATATAGGTAGTTTGAGTTTGATACTGCTTTCATACTTGTACTATATATGGGTATATGGGCATGTGTTGGCTCCTACTAGTTATATATGGAGGTAGGTGTTGATCAGGATGCAATCTGTTCCTCTAAGTAAATAGAGATAAAATCCTATGTTCATTTAATTGTTCTTGATGTTTCAAGTTCCTGGCCAGGATAGATAGATTTATTCAGAAAAGAGTTTCTGATGAGAAGATCTTTTTAATAAAGAACTGGAATTAAAAGAGAACATAATATTCATAGCGAATGGAGTTTGGCATAAACCATGACTCCAGCTTGAGTTGGGATTTTGTAACAGAGAGATTCTAGTGCATGGTAACATATAATTATAGGTTCATTTAAGGTAAACCTTATTACTAATTGGGTGGCCATGGCATGCTATGCTAGGTGTTAACCATGGTCTATGAGGTTCATAAAATGATTTAGAGAAATAATTTGTGGTAAGAAAGAGTTCTGATGATATTAAGAGTTGATATTATGTCTCATTGCCAATTAGTGATGAGCCTAGTAAGTCACACACATACACAAGTTATCACCTATTTAAATATGATTTAATTAATTAATTAAAGAGTTTAATTGATTAATTAAATAGGTTTGGTTTGCAATTAAATTGCAAAATCCCTAGCATGACTTGAAACCAAATCTAGATTATTGAATGTATAGTCTAAGTTAAATTTATATTTAAAGTGTCTAAATATGAATTTAATTAATGAGAAATTAATTAATAGAGATTAATTAATTAATTTATATTTGATATAAATTGATTAGAAGAAGAAAAATAATTATTTTGGGTTAAGAACTCAAAATTAAGACACAGGGGCATTTTGGTCATTTCATAGTGTGACACGTGGCACAATGAGATGGTGACACATGGGATTACACATAAGCTTGCCAAATGTTTTTTAATCATGTAAGATGATTAAAATCAAGATTAAATATAGGTTTGACACTTGGCACAATGTGATTGGGTCACTTAAACCTAGAGCTAATCAAAGGGTAACATGTGGCAAGGGTTTAATGTGTTAACCTAGCTATTTAAGTGTTGTTATGAAAAGAAAAGCAACCAGAAGCTACTCCTCTCCTTTGTCACGCCACTTTGAGGCTTTTCATCTATTCTTCTTCATCTCTCATCAATTCAAAGAGATTAGCCATCAATCTCTTGAACTAAGAACACTAGAAATTGTTTCTAGTGTCCTGTTTACATCTCTAATCTCTTAAAAGGCAGAACTTGAATTTCTAATTAATATAAAAAAGCTTTAGAAGCTGTTCAAGGGCTGCCATAGGTGTTCTTAGTGTGGACAAGCTAGAGGACAACATCTGTCACGAAGACGAATCTCAAAGCGCGAGACATTTGCGATTGCATCAAGAGGTTAGTGTAATCGTTCTTGATTTAATCTAGGGTTCTAAAATTAATTTGATTAATTTTAAAATCTTAAATGGCAAATAAAGATCCAAAAACATGTTAAAGGAGTTTTAATATGTTGTTTATCATTGAAATCAAATAGATAAAAATAAATCCTGCATGATGCATGTGACCCTAGGTGAAAATTTTTGAATTCAATGGTATAAACTTGTGTTTTTCACACTTCTGTTCCTTCACCTGGAAGAGACAGGATGCTACAGATGACAATTATAACTTATAAAACAGTAAAGAAATGATGTTTTACTAATAATAGTAATTCGATAGGAACTAGTTGGCTAGGTATTCTTTAGGCAGAGCACAATTTTATTGTGCAAACCATAATGATTAGATTAGAATTAAAGCGAAACTTTTGAATAGCATGGGAAAAAAGAAAGTTTGGTAGACTCCCTTCTTAAGATTGAATAATTGTTTATGGTTCAACAAAAAAAAAAAGGTAATGGTATAAACCCAAATAAAATAAGCTCTAGATTATCGGTAGACAAAAGAAAATATAGAAGTAAAAATTAAAATAGTTGGTGCAAATGTAATAAAGAAACGTTATGAATATTAGTTAAAGTGTGGACTAGAATTGTCAGAGGACCAAATCAAAGTAATATTGAAGTATAGTGGATTTATTAGGGACGATAAGAGGTGCTAAATTACGACTTGACAATCAAGTTAAGGAAGAAGATAAGATTAAGGAATAAAATAATTAAAGTTAAGTTGTGAAATAAAAAAAGAAACAGATAGAGCAGTAAGAAATGAGAAAAACACTAGATATGGAATTGCCACAAAGGCAAACAACTTACTTAAGATGCGTAACAATATCCCGAACTATTTTATCAAGAAAGAAATAAGTTAAACAAAAGCAAATAAGATAGTGCAAAATGGCTCATAGGCCTTGGTCAAAAATGGAGATGGTAAAATAATGGTTATGGACCTATGGCCAATAAAGAGATAAGTAATTCATATATGACCAACAAGGACGTTTAAAAAGAAAAAAAAAACTACAAAGGAAAATAATTGCTAAAACAACAGTAAAAAAAATAATAAAATATTCTAAACTAAACTGAAGGTTGCATCCAATGATCCAGAGATTTGATAAAAAAAGAGTAAAACTGAGTTCTCACCCATAAGATCATACGAGGTCCTAAAAAGAGTGGATCCACTAGTACATAGATTTGCTTACCTCTAAAATTGTAATGAATGTGAATATAACTTATGACAGAAGCTCATAAGAAACTTGGCACACGAGGTGAGTAATCGATGAGTAAATAGTATTGGTTAAAGTGCTAAGGAACCATCATTCAGGCCAGGAAACTACTTAGGAGTGTGAATAAAACAAAAGAAAACAACACGTATGACTATTTGAGGACAGATAGCGGACACAATTTAAAGGACAAAATTATTTTAAGGGAGGAAGAATTGTAATACCCCTATTTGCATAGCCTGGTATATTTCACTGTTCCGATGACCAGTGTTGGTCCAGATAATTAAGAGAAGTAGAACCACATCTAAGACAACTAGATAAGCCCTGAACACAATTAATTAGTAATTTTCAATTAGTTGAGTATAAATAAGAAAAACAGAATATAAGAAGTTAAATGAGCCGAGAGTCACAACGATGGGTGACCTTCACAGGAAGGACCGCAAGGTCGATTTAAACTCTAATTTCGAACCATAAAATATGACGCTGCGGTCCTTAGGACTATTGCGAACATAGTAGAGAAGAGAAAATCATAGAAAATAATTATTAAGCTGGTCAAATAATTAGGTCAGGGATCAGGAAGAAATATCAAATAACTAGCAAACCGGATCGAACCAGCGAGGGGTAATTTGGTCAATTCACCCCTAGAGCTGACTCCTTACCTAACTGTCCAATAAAATCAAAGAACAGAAAATTTTGGGATCAAGAATTAAATTAAAGAACTAATGAAAAAATAAATTCAAAACAAAAAGAAAATTGAAAAAATTTATTACATCACGTTTATGACATCATCATGATGTCAAAAACTAATTTTAATTTTCCTACCTAAATTGGCCAAGTCAAAAGCAATTTTAAAAGACATAAAATACCTAAAAAGAGAAAAGAAAAATCATTTTCTTCTTCTTCCACCCAAGTGTGCCGCCCCACTTTTCTCTTAAATCACCATTGTAGCACCACCATGAAAGCTTGAGTTTAAGCTTTCTTTCAACCACTAAAACCTACTTTGAACCTAAATTAGTCCATAAAAACTTGTTAGATCAACTTAAGAAAGCTTTAGAGGAAGGAAAGAAAAGAAGAAAAGGAAGAAATTGAGGAGTTGAACATCAAAGTTAACATTAGTGGTTTAAATTGAAAATTTATTGTTTAATATTTATGTTTTTAGTGTAAATAACATAGATGTTAACTTAAAAATTAAAAGAAAACTACTATGGGGGACCAATTAAAATTAAAGGATAAAAAAAAAAAGAAAAACAAAATAGTTATCTTCTTCTTCAACCTCCTTGCCGCCCCATTTCATTCATTTCTCTCTTCTATCTTTCTTTCCACCATTAACAACACTACTAAGCTCTAAGACTCCCATTTCTTCCATAAATCCCTTGCTAAATTAATAGAAAACATTTAATTGACACTTGATAGGAACAATTGAAGCAAAAGAAACTGGAAAATTTGGAAGGATTTTGAGAATTGGAAAAGCTCCATGAAAGGTACACTAATCTAACCTTCCCTTTTTGGTATTAATGGTTGATTTAGGATAGGATTGAATGAAATTATATGAAGAAAAGTGAAAAACTATGCATGATTGGTAACTAGAGATTTCAGCCAACTTAGTAGTAAGTAGGAATTGATAGATTTGGATGCAATTAAATATGTAGGTAAGTTTGATTGAGTGTGTAGATAATGTTTATACACTTTGATTTCATGATTTGAAGCTATTGAAGAATTAGGGTTTTGGGAGGAAAAATTTTGAGAATTGGTCAAATGGTGTGTTTAACCTTGTTTGAGCTGAAAAATGATCATGTATGACCAATTGTGGTGTGTTGAAAGTGTTGGAACCAAATGGAAATTCGGATTGGTTATGGATATTCTGCAGGCAGTATGACCAAGGTCCCTTTCAAGGACCAAAACTGAAAATTTAAAAACCCAATTGGTGTGAAGCCAATTGGGAATGAAACTAGACACAAAATGGCACATTTTTCATTCAGCAATCATGCCCAAAAAGTGACCATAACTTAGTGAACAAATTGGCCAAATCCGGATTAGGCAAACTGACCTGTACAGAAATGATCAAATGCACAGTGTTTGTTAATTTGGCCATAACTTGGGCTAGGCAGCTCTAAATGACCTAAACTTTTACCAGTAGAAAGCTGAGACATAGCCCTACAACTTTCATGCAGAACACAAGTTCAAATTATGCACTTAACCAAGTCATTTAGCCACCCAAAATTAGTGACCTAAAACTGCCAGAACCAAATTAGCTTCCCAGAAAATTTGGGTTAGACCAATCCGGCCAGCCATGTTTAAATGGCTATAACTTAAGCTGCAAAACTCCAAATGGAGTGATTCAAAAAGTGAAATAAATTTAAAACAATAAGGAACAATTTCTATGAAAAAACTTAGCCAAATTCTAACAGCAACATCACTAATGGAACAGTGTAAAATAGGACACCAAAACTAAAAATTTGAAATTTTGCCTAAAAGACTTAAAATTTGAGAAAAGAACCAAAACCAACAAATTAGATAACCAAAATGTGGTATGTGGGTGATATTAGAATTCCCATACCATCGAGTCAAGGTTTGTGCATAACTAACTCTTTTGTTATTTTTCACTTCTAAATTGATTTGAATAAATTTATTGTACGATTATGATTTTTGTTGTGTTGAGAATTTTAACATTGTTTAATGAAATTGTATAAATTAAATGTAAATTTTCTTATGCATTTAAGGATTTATTGCATGGTTTTGAGGATTGTAAATTTTAAGTTTGATGTGTTTCCAACCTTGAGCATGAATTTATGATGATTCAATATGTTGATGGTTTGTAAACACTTAGTAAATAGAAATTGTTTTGAATATGATTTGAAACAACAATTGACATGGCAATATATGTTGTGAATGCTCATTAGGTTGTCTAGTGAGATATCTCCTCCATTAGATGGGGTGACTTCCTTCCTCTCTGGCTTGCCAGTTGGGGAAGAGTTTGAATGAGTACTCATATATACTAGCTAGTCTTTGCTCCTCCCTTTTAGCCTCAGTTTATAACGGCCCGGCCCACTAGTGAAATTGTCCGCTCTAGGCCGAAGCCCACACGGTTTTAAAACGCATCACTAGGGGTTATGAACTATCAACTTATAAACCCAGCATCTCTCCCGTGTTTTACCGATGTGGGATTTGCCTAGGGTGTTACAATCCACCCCCCTTATAGGACTCAGCGTCCTCGCTGAGGTTTGCCCTACCATCGCTCAAGGTTGCACTCGGAGCGACTCTAATACCACAAATGTAATGGCCTGGCCCACTAGTGCAATTGTCCGCTCTGGGCCAAAGCCCTTACGGTTTTAAAACGCGTCACTAGGGGTTACGAACCATCAACTTATAAACCTAGCATCTCTCCCATGTTTTGCCGATGTGGGATTTGCCTAGGGTGTTACATTCCCCCTGTACCTCAGCCGGTACTGATTGCTCTACTGTGTGATCCCCCTCTTCCATATTGAATCACAAGGAATTCTACTCCCTGAACAACCAACACAAGGAGATTTCCCTCCATTAGTCCATATTTATGATGTAATGCACTATATGTATCAATAATGACAGTTGTACTTATCAAAAAATTTTAAACATGCAATTTTAAAACTTGTATAAAAACCAAAGCTCTGATACCACTAATGTAACGGGCCCGCCCACTAGTGAAATTGCCCGCTCAGGGCTGAAGCCCTCACGGTTTTAAAACGCGTCACTAGGGGTTACGAACCATCAACTTATAAACCTAGTATCTCTCCCGTGTTTTGCCCATGTGGGATTTACCTAGGGTGTTACACGGTTATTAGGAGAGTTTGAAATGTCATGGTGTACAACACGACATCTATTTGAATTTTGGGTCATGGGTTCAACTGTGTGAATTGTTGGCAACGCCCTTTAAATTATGCATAGTCTGATAATTTGTGGTTGAAATAAATAATTTGTCAGTGAATCAAATTTTTTTTTATTGTTTCGAGATTTAAAAGAAATGTAGACAAATAATTACTGTTTGACCAAAACATTATTCAAAGGAATAATTTGTATAAATGAAAATATTGATTTATGAATGTCATGGATTTTGAAGATTTTAAAAATTTTAAATTTTTATTTGTTATGAATTGAATTATCAAGTATAACTTGTATTATGTTTTAAATTATTAGTTTGTGCACCACTAAGTTCACCACTCAGCGATAGCTTTGTATTTGATTTAATTTAAACTGTGTATTGAGTTGCTTGTGTTGATTTGTGAAATGAGATTGAATAATGGAGTTGTGATTGAAAAATATATTGGGAGTGTTTTTGTTTTCAGGTTTTGAAGAGCTATTTTCTCCAAATACAGACGGCACTTTGCCGAAACTTTTTTAAAAATTGCAGAGATTTTAAATATTTAAAAATTAGATTTATATTCGGATTTTAAATAAAGGTTTTTAATATCTAAAAAAAATTTTATCCACGAATTTAAAAATGAACGAAAATTGTTTTAAAATCCCTTGTAGTATATTTAATGGGTTACCGGTAGGCGAAGTACCGTAATTCATTAGGTGTAATACGGAAGCATGTTACATCGTACGAGGAGTAGGGTGTGACAGTGAACAACTTAGAAAGTATCAAGGAAGTGATAAAAAACCTAGTAGAAAAATTATAACTTAAATAACATTACAAATGTGACTTTCATAAGAATATAAGTATAAGTATATATTTTAGATTTATTTGTACATGATATAAATGATTATTGTAAACTTATGAAATAAGTGATTCTAAAGAGCAACATAAATGACGAAAGATATATTGTATGGAAAATTTCATATGAATCCAGTAAAATTCTTGAGTATAGAAAATATTCTCCAATTATTTTTACTTGTTCTATTATTTTCTTGTTATATTATTACACCACTAAGCGGCAATGCTTAGTGCGATGGATTTGTTTCCTCGTGCAGGTACTGAAGTTAAAGCCCAGCGAATACCAAACAGAGATTTTGGAGTTCTGATCTGCAGAGTGTTCAAGGTTGTCACTTCCTCAGCAATGCATATAGATAGGGCCCATATATATCATATTATGTATTTTGTACATTATAATTAGTTATTATTTGTAATGCAAACTATGAATTGTATGTTGAATATAGATTATGGAACTGTAATAAATTTATAAATCATGTAAATTATGAATTTATGTAATCGGTCTGTAAATCATATAAATTAATGAAACTTGAGAACTTATATATATAAATTGTGTATGAATGGAAATGCATGGAAATGAATATGAAATTGAGATATATGAATGAGATGTGAATTATGAGATGATTATGAAAATAATTGATGAGATTTTTATTATAAAATATTATTGAAATTTTCAAACAGGTGAATAGTAAAACACGTCAAACGATAAATAAAATAGGGGAAACTCTGCTGGTTTCTCCGTTTAAAAATAATTGATATTAAAATATAACGAGATTAAATTATTAAAGGAATAAAGTAAGATAAGATAGGGTGCTTCGGCACTGAATGTAGCACACTTTGCTCGACTACACTGTAGTCGGATGAGGGGTGTTACATTTATTGGTAGCAGAGCGCGGTTTTGGCATTTCTGGACCTAGATAGACTACATATCATGCATTGCATTCATAAGAGTCGAGGTGACATTATTACAGATCTATATTTCCTGTTTATTTTAGGTTAAGGTACGGAATAAGAGAGTGAAAAGACAATATGATAGCGAATGGAGATGAGAAGGAGACTATATTTAAGATGAAAAAGAGTAAGTACAGAACTGTTTGAGGATAGGATTGAGACTAACGAGAGGGTGAAGTATGATAACACAGAAAGGTGAAGAAATAATGAGGTAGTAGCTCCTCGATTATTTACATCGGGTAAATTTTGAGGACGAAATTTTTGTTAGCGGGGAAGAATTGTAACGCCCTCACTATAGTAATTCTGCACATTTTATTGTTCCGGTGACCAGTGTCAGTCGGGACAACTAGAATGCCTAGAAAAATATTTAGACTACAGTAAGGAGTCATAAATAACTCAAATAATAATAAGAAAAATTTAGGAAAAATTTTAGAAATAAAATACAACTAAGTTAAATGAGCCGGTGCCCTAGCGATGGCTAACCCAGTGGGAAGTTGCGGTACTCGCAGCTAGGAGCCGTAAACCCAAGAGAAAATTCATGAAATAATTTTTGGGACTCCAGAGAAGAGTCATTGAGGTTTCTATAGTATTAGAATGCCAAGAAAGGATTTAGAAAAAATTTTAGATCGGTATAGACAATTTTAGTTTGTTAAGCGAAACGGAGGGCATTTTGGTCATTTCGTCTTCAGAGATGATTTTTGGCTGACTTGTCCAGTTAAGTAAATAATTAATATGACATAAAATATTAATAAATATTATTAAAAATTGAATTGAAAATGAGTAGAAAAGAAAAGGAAAGAAAAATAAAAGAAATTGAGAATTATGACATCACATGATGTCATTAACATGCCCCCACCCAATCACATTTTGACACCTCATTATAAACCCAATTAAAGGAGTTAAATGGGCTGAAAAATCAAAAGAATTCTGCTCATCCTTTCCTTCTTCCAGCCATAACACATTCTCTCCCTCTCTTCCACCATTAACAACTTCACCCAAGCTTCATGTCACCAACTAAATCACCTCAAAAGGCCATCTTTCCTTCATAAAAACTTGTCATCAACACTAGAGCAAGACATGGGTAGCAAAAAGAAGTGAAAATAAAGTAGTTTGTCAAGCTTGGATTGACACACAACAAGGTTGGTGCACTAATTCATTTTTATTTCTTTTCTAAGCATGACAAGCTTGCTAAATTAAGTTAGATTGATATGAAATTAAAAGAAATTCATAGGGATAGGAAATTACTAAATTTCAGCAGCCATGATAGGAGTTGTGGTTTGATGGTTTTGATGAAATTATTTGTGTCTGTTTCTAAAATTGATGAGTAATTGTGATGAACAAATTGATTGGCATGTGTTTACATGAATTGAGGAATGTGAGTTATGGTTTTTGACCTAACTTTGGGGAAATAGATGTATGTCTTGAAGTTGATGATGTTGAGATGATTTAATGACCATTAGAAGTGCCATGTAAGTCAAATGAAGATTGTGGAGTTGGGAGAATTGAATTTGGGAGTGTTGATTCTTATGCAGGAAATTCAGACCTTTGAGTGCAATGTATTATTTGAGCCATAAATGGAGTTATATAGGTTCAATTGGTGCAAGGCCAATTGGACATGAAACTAGATACATAATAGCACAACTTTGGTGAAGAAATCCTGCCTAAAAAACTAAACCAAGTTGACTTAAAAATCACCCTAATCCGGGTGACTTTCATTCTACCTGTGCAAAATGACCAAATAAATAGTGTTTATTCATTTCATCATAACTCAGTGTAGAAAGGTCCAATTGACCTGAAATTTTACCAGCTGAAAGCTGAGACATATTCCTATAACTTTCATGAAGAACACAAATCCAAATTCTGAACATAACCTAGTCAAATTGCCAACCAAACTTAGGTCACCAAATTTGGCTGAACCAAATTGCGCAGAAATTCTGGGTACAGGTCAATCCGGCCAATTATGGTAAAATGACCATAACTTGAGCTATAAAACTCCAAATGGAGTGATTTCAAAAAAAGAAATGTATCATGACACAATAAGGAACAACTTTCATGAAGATAATTTTGCCAAATTTCTACTGCACAAATGACCAATGGAATAGTAGACTTAGTGCTTGAAATCTGAAAATTGTGAATAACTAATACTAAGCTTTGAAATGGTATTGGCAACTAATACCAACAACTTTAGAATGCAAAATGTGGCATCTTGGTGAACTTAGGTTCAATAAATTCATTATGTATTAAAAAGTCAACAATTTGAGTGAATAGTAATGTGAATAGTAATATAAAGACACAAAGTGTAAGAACTATATTGTTAAAGGAAAATTAAGGCCATAAATTTGAAATCCATAAAATATTCATGGATTTCTTGAAACATGAAAAGTTAGTCACCTAATTGATGTGAATAGGTAGTTAGGGCTTATATGCCTATCACAAATAGAATTCATAAAATGTATAAATGAGAAAGAAAAAATGTTTTGAATACAATGGTACATGTGAACCATTGTTTTGAATTGTGATCAATATGAATAACATAATGAATGAACAAATGAACCATATTAATGTATGAATGAGACATTAGTTCTTATTATTGTAGAAAGGAAAAGTACTTTGAGTACAATGATATAAAAGGATAATTGATGTGAATTGTGATCATATATATGATCAAATGAATGTATACATTATAATTGAAAATTATTATGAAATAATAAAATCATAAAATACAATATATTAATATTTAATGATATTATGTGCCTTTATATTGCCTAGACATATGTGTCAGATTGGATAGTTTGGCATGCTAATAGGGTATTATTTTAGCAGTACTGCAAAAGGCTTTATGCCTGTATTCATGGTTTTATGCTCGTATTCATGGCTTTATGCCAACATTCATGGCTTTTATGCCTGATTATGTGTTATCATGGCTTTTTAGCCATACTGACTGCATACGTGATTGACGTTCTATGTCCCATGGTAAGACGGCCCAAGGCACTGCGATGTCCAATGCCAACGACCTGTTATCCAGTTTAGTTAGCCTGTCGTAGGTTACTTGGGCAGTCTAATTTCTTAAAATAAGTTATGAATATTAGCAATTAAAAATACTAGAAAGTAAATAAATGAGAAGAAG
Organism: Hevea brasiliensis; assembly: GCF_030052815.1. Classification (NCBI taxonomy): domain Eukaryota; kingdom Viridiplantae; phylum Streptophyta; class Magnoliopsida; order Malpighiales; family Euphorbiaceae; genus Hevea; species Hevea brasiliensis. The sequence continues at coordinate 45,646,568 of NC_079501.1, forward strand.
TTCTAAAATAAATTAGATTAGCTCCAAAAATTTATTCCTTAGAATGATCTGAAGTAAATTAAACTAGTTCTAAAAATTCTAAATATTACGAAATGATTGTAAACAACTTAGAAAGTATCAAGGAAGTGATAAAAAGACTAGTAGAAAAATTATAACTTAAATAACATTACAAATGTGACTTTAATAAGAATATAAATATAAGTATAAATTTTAGATTTATTTGTATATGATATAAATAATTATTGTAAACTTTTGAAAGAAGTGATTCTAGAAAGCAACATAAATGACGAAAGATATATTTTATGGAAAATTTCATATGAACCTAGAAAAATTCTTGAGTATAGAAAATATGCTCCAATTATTTTTACTTGTTATATTATTTCCTTATTATATTATTGCACCACTAAGCAGCAGTGCTTAGCACGATGGATTTGTTTCATTGTGCAGGTACTGAAGTTAAAGCCCAGCGAATACCAAACAGAGATTTTGGAGTTCTGATCTGCAAAGTGTTCAAGGTTGTCACCTCCTCAGCAATGCATGTAGATAGGGCTGAGATCATATTATGTATTTTGTACATTATAATTAGTTATTATTTGTAATGTAAACTATGAATTGTATGTTGAAATATAGATTATGGAACTATAATTAATTTGTAAATCATGTAAATTATGAATTTATGTAATCAGTCTGTAAATTATGTAAATTAATGAAACTTGAGAACTTATATATATAAATTATGCATTAATGGAAATGCATAGGAATGAATATGAAATCGAGATATATGAATGAGATGTGAATTATGAGATGATTATGAGAATAATTGATGAGATTTTTATTGTAAAATATTATTGAAATTTTCAAATATGTGAATAGTAAAACACATCAAATGATAAATATAATAGGGGAAACTCTGCTGGTTTCTCCATTTAAAAATAATTGATATCAAAATATAACGATATCAAATTATTAAAGAAATAAAGTAAGATCAGATAGGATGCTCCGGCACCGAATGTAGCACACTTTGCTCGACTACATGATAGTCGGGTGAGGGGTGTTGCAGATTATCTATTTTAAATGATTTAAATTTTTGCAATTGACATGATAAGATAATATAGGGTGCTCCGACACCAAATGTGGTACTTCTTGCTCGGCTATATAGTGGATGGGTAAGGGGTATCACATTTAGTGGTATCAAAGCAGAGGTTTAGGCAGTCCTAGACCTAGATAGGTAGAAATAGACAGAGTGTATTATATGCATGGGCCTTTAAATAGAGTCGAGGTGACACTAATGCAGATCTGTTCTTTGTCTACTTAATATGATCAATGGCATCTGATCCTTCAGAGCACGAACCTCCAGGACCGATAGAGGAGGAGGTAGAGAGTCACCCACCCGCACCTGCTCCTAGTAGGGAGCAAAGCAGTAAGGCCGAGTCATCCTGTGGTACTGCAGGGAGAGCATGTTAGTAGTATGCCCTAGAGCATATCATTTAGTATGTATCTTGTACATATTTTTATTAATAAAAGGCATTTCCACTTTTCCGTTTACATAATATATTTATGTGTAATAGAAAAGGTCCATTGATATTTTGTTAGAAATATTATTCTTAAGTTGTTAAGAATATGAGTGACAATATTTCTAGCACGAAGTATCATAAATAGGTTCACAATTGAGGATACTTCATAATAAGGACATGACTTATCCAGAAAGATTGCATTCATGTTTGTTTCCAAGTTATTTATATGAGATATAAATAAGATGGAATGGTGAGTCTCATGCCATATAACAAACATGATAGGCACTTATAAATAATAAGTAGGCCGAAGCAGTGACACTTATGACAAGCACATGGAGTTTACACTAGTCAATGTTTTGTCATAAATCATATCAGTGCATATAATCTTTAGACCTGAGATAGCACAGTTATCTTGTATATAGGTAGTTTGAGTTTGATACTGCTTTCATACTTGTACTGTGTATGGGTATATGGGCATGTGTTGGCTCCTACTAGTTATATATGGAGGTAGGTGTTGATCAAGATGGAATCTGTTCCTCTAAGTAAATAGAGATAAAATCCTATGTTCATTTAATTGTTCTTGATGTTTCAAGTTCTGGCAGACAGAGAGATTTATTCAGAAAAGAGTTTCTGATGAGAAAATCTTTTTAATTAAGAACTGGAATTAAAAGAGAACATAATATTCATAGCAAATGGAGTTTGACATAAACCATTACTCCAGCTTGAGTTGGGATTTTGTAACAGAGAGATTCTAGTGCATGGTAACATATGATTATAGGTTCATTTAAGGTAAACCTTATTACTAATTGGGTGGCCATGGCATGCTATGCTAGGTGTTAACCATGGTCTATGAGGTTCATAAAATGATTTAGAGAAATCATTTATGGTAAGAAAGAGTTCTGATGATATTAAGAGTTGATATCATGTCTCATTGCCAATTAGTGATGAGCCTAGTAAGTCACACACATACACAAGTTATCACTTAATTAAATATGATTTAATTAATTAATTAAAGAGTTTAATTGATTAATTAAATAGGTTTGGTTTGCAATTAGTTTGCACAGTCCCTAGCATGACTTGAAACCAAATCTAGATTATTGGATGTATAATATAAGTTAAATTTATATTTAAAGTGTTTAAATATGAATTTAATTAATGAGAAATTAATTAATAGAGATTAATTAATTAATTTATATTTGATATAAATGAATTAGAAGAAGAAAAATAATTATTTTGGGTTGAGAACTCAAAATTAAGACACAGGGGCATTTTGGTCATTTTGCAGTGTGACACGTGGTACCATGAGATGGTGACACATGGCATAACACATAAGCTTGCCAAATGTTTTTTTAATCATGCAAGATGATTAAAATCAAGATTACATATAGGTTTGACACTTGACACAATGTGATTGGATCACTTAAACCTAGAGCTAATCAAAGGGTGACATGTGGCAAGGGTTTAATGTGTTAACCTAGCTATTTAAGTATTGTTATGAGAAAATAAAATACAACCAGCAGCCACACTCCTTGGTCACGCCATTTTGCAGCCCTCCCTCTATTCTTCTTCATCTCTCATCAATTCAAAGAGATTAGCCATCAATCTTTTGAATTAAGAACACTAGAAATTGTTTCTAGTGTCCTGTTTACATCTCTAATCTCTTAAAAGGCAGAACTTGAATTTCTAATTAATAGAAAAGGCTTTAGAAGCTATTCAAGGGCTGCCATAGGTGTTCTTGGTGTGGACAAGCTAGAGGGACAATATCTGGTGTCCTGAAGACGAATCTCAAAGGCGCAGACATGCTGCAGTGCATCAAGAGGTTAGTGTAATCGTTCTTGATTTAATCTAGGGTTCTAAAATTAATCTGATTAATTTTAAAATCTTAAATGGCAAATACAGATCTAAAAACATATTAAAAGAGTTTTAATATGTTGTTTATCATTGAAATCAAATAGATAAAAATAAATCTTGCATGATGCATGTGACCCTAGGTGAAAATTTTTGAATTCAATGGTATAAACTTGTGTTTTTCACGCTTCCGTTCCATCAATTGGTATCAGAGCCACTATATTTGCCATTTAGATTGTTTATTATACGATTTAATTGTGTGATTTGATCATGAGATGATTGATCCATTGCTGGTTGGATCAAGAGGTGTGGCGGCATGCTTGATGAACTCCAACATGGTGCGCATGGCTTTGGAAGAACATGGTGTGCATGGTTGTTATTAAATTCTGCAATTGTTGCATGATGAAAGGTTCATCATATGACTAATTAAAATGTTTAATTAGGATTTTTAATCACACAATTAAATTATGATTTCTATCAAAAATTTTAAAAATTGTTTGAATGTGATTCAAATTTGAATTTTAAAAGGTTTTTGAATGTGATTCAAATCTGAATTTTTAAAGTTGTTTGAATCATATTTAAATCTAATTTTTTAAAATTGATTGAATAAAATTCAGATCTGATTTTTTAAAAAATGTTTGAATGTGATTCAAATCTGATTTTTTTAAAAAAATGTTTGAATGTGATTCAAATCTGAATTTTTGAAGTTGTTTGAATGTGATTAAAATCTGAATTTTTATATTTGTTTGAATGAGATTCAAATCTGAATTTTTATATTTATTTGAATCATATTCAAATCTAGATTTTTAAGTTGAATATGAGATATTCAATTTAATTTAAGTATGTATGTTTTATTTAATTGTTAAATAGTGATATGCATGATGGATGATCATGGACTATAAAAGACCAATGTGATTGGATTTATTTCTTTTATTTTTCTTTGGGATTGTAAATTAATTAATTTATTTTAATTTATTTTGGGCATGTATTATTAAGTTTGTAATAATTTTTGGGTTGTAATTTCATTTATTTAAGTTCTTGTAAATTCGCCTTGGTATGCCAAGGATTACTATGTAATATTGGATTGCAAGAAGTTCAAGGAGGTCAAGAGGATTGGTGGGACCAGTGGGAGGAATTCAAGATCAAGTGTTGATTATGTACTCCTTCAGCAACTCTTGTAAAATGAATGAATGAAATGCACGTAGGAATGCCCTGATTCAATTCTTGGTGGCTCAGAATTGAATCCCTTAGAAAGTCCATGATCATACCATATTTACTGCTTATCCATGAATCCATGAGATGTATGGAAATGTATGCAATTATATGATATATGCATGCTAAATGGATAATGTGCAAAGTGAGACCTTAATATAATTAGAATGACCATAAAATCTTCCAAACAAATGATTAAGTTGGATATGTTATAATTAAAGTAATTATAACATAGGCCCTCTATTGGGGCAATTATTTTAAGAAATTTTAAATAGTTGCATGAGATGCAATTAATTTAAGAGATTTTCTTAAAAATAATTGTTAAGCATGAGATGTTGTAAATATGTAAATGGTTTGGTGGCCAATATTGGATGTACCTGAGGACATTAAAATTATTTACATAATTACTGACTCAATGGGATCAACTTAACTAATGCAAGATAAGTCAATAATGGATGTACCTGAGATTTTGAGCATTAGGGGCTAGGTAAAGGATTGAACCTCACATGAGATGTGATGGGCAAGGAGTTGCTCACTTATAGTTTATTGTAATTCCAATAATGGATGTACCTGAGGATGATCAATAGAATTATAAGAATTCAATCACCCACTAGAAATCCATCCAACTAGGATTTTCGTTTCCTACTTTGGAAGTGTAGGATTCGCTAAGTTAGTGGGAGGACCAATTTGATTAAAAGACCATAATCATTTTGGTTAATTACATGATACATTTACTAATTAATCTGGTTATTTTCTGCAGTTAATTTTCTAATAAAAATGAGCACAAAACAACCACCACCATCCAATATCCTTGCAAGCATACTTGATCACAATAGGTCGACAGGACCAAATCATACGATTGGCTAAGAAATTTGAAGCTTGTCCTGAACCTTGAACATATAGGATATGTTCTAGATTCAAATGTTCCTGGTCCCTTACCTCCAGAGGCCACACAAGAGGAACATGATACTTTGGACAAGTGGAAGGAGCATGATATGAGAGCTAAGTGTTACATGCTTGCTTCCATGAGTAATGAGTTACAGAAGCAACATGAGAACATGCAGAGTGCGAGTGAGATCCTCCTTCACCTACAAGAGTTATATGGTGAGCACAGCAGGAATGCTAGGTATGAGATATCTAGACAGCTATTCCGTATGAGGATGTCTGAGGGACAGAATGTTGGGGATCATGTCCATAAGATGATTCGGCTGATTGAGCAGTTGGAACATCTTGACTTCAACATGGATTTCCAACTACAGATGGATTTGATCCTTCAGTCCCTTCCTGAGTCTTTTGGGAATTTTGTGATAAATTTCCATATGACTAAATGGGAATGCACCTTAGCTGGTTTACTCAACATGTTGGTTATTGCCTAAAAGAATATGCCAGGCAATAAAGGGATAGAGGTAGCTTTGGTTGCATCTTCTTCTGCTGGAAAGTCCAACAAGAAGAAGGGCAATAAGAAAAAGAAACCTCAGATTCCTAGCCCTTCCAAGAAAATAGCTAAACAGAAAAGGAAGACTAAAGCTGATAGAGGCAAAGGAAAGTGTTTCCACTGCCAAAACGATGGGCACTAGAAAAGGAACTGCCCAGAGTATCTTGCTTCTCTGAAGGACAAGAAGGATACACCTTCAGAAGGTATGTCCATATCTTGTTATTTAGATTGTGATGATACTCATAGTTCATCTACAGCTTGGGTTTTAGATACTGGTGCCAGTTCTCACATTTCTAATGATATGCAGGAACTCGCAAATAGTAGCAGCTTGCGTTCTAAAGATATTAGAGTCCGGATTGGCAATGGATCAACTGTTGAAGCTTTAGCCATAGGATCTAAATCTTTTTACATGTTTGGACATGTTTTGTGTTTGGATAATATTTTATATGTACCTGATGCTTTTAAGAACATCATTTCTATATCTAGTTTGACTAGAAATGGCTATGAATTTCAGTTCACTGATGATGTTTGCAATATTTATTTTGGAAGTAAATATGTTGGTTCGGGTTATATGAATGATGGTCTTTATTATTTGGATACTAATGATAAACACAAATTGAATGCAAGTGATCTAAAAGAATGCAATGCCATGGTGAAAACCAACTCAAGTTCAAAATATACTTGGCACTTAAGATTATGTCATATTGCAGAAGATAGGATTGCAAAATTGGAGAAAATGGGGATTCTATCCTCATTGGGCTCTGAGCCTACTCCAACTTGTGAATCTTGCCTTCAGGGTAAAATGACTAGATCACCCTTTGTTGGACAAGGGCTAAGAGCTGAAAATATTTTGGAGCTAATACATAGTGATGTATGTGGTCCATTTAAAGAAATGGCTAGAAGGGGTTTTCATTATTTTATTACCTTTACTGATAATAAATCAAGGTTTGGGTATTTGTATTTGATGAAATACAAACATGAATCTTTTGAAAAGTTCAAAGAATTTAAATCTGAAGTAGAAAATCAAACAGGAAAGAATATTAAAGCTCTTCGATCAGATCGTGGAGGTGAATATTTGAGTATTGAATTTGATGAATACTTGAGAGAGCATGGCATTGTTTCTCAGCTGACTCCTCCAGGCATACGGTTGAATGGTGTATCTGAAAGGAGAAATCGTACCCTATTGGATATGGTACGTAGTATGATGAGCTATACTGATATGCCAATCTTCTTTTGGGGATTTGCATTAGAATCAGCTTTGTATATTCTGAATAGGATTTCCATCAAAATTAGTTTCTTCCACACCTTATGAGATATGGCATGGAAGAAAACCAGGTCTTAAGCATGTTAAGATTTGGGGTTGTCCAGCTTATATCAAAAAGTTGAACACTGATAAATTGGAGACCGGATCAGAAAAAGGTCGATTTGTTGGATATCCAAAAGATAGTTTTGGATATTATTTTTATTTGCCTACTTCATAAAAGGTTGTGATAAGTAGAGATGCCACATTTCTTGAACAACAGTTTGTTCAAGAAGGAGGCAAAGGAAGGCAAATAGAGTTAGAATTGGAGAATTCTGACCAACCAATAGATCAGATGGATATAGATCCATCTAGTCAACCAATACCCATTGATGAAACATCTACAGCTGTTCCTCGTAGAACAACCAGGGTATCTCACCCACCAGTGAGATATGGCTTTCTTCATGAAGAAGAACAAGAGTTGTCTACTCATGAAGAAGTAGATCATGGAGATGATCCACTTACCTATGAAGAAGCTATATCAGATATAGACTATTCAAAATGGATTGATGCTATGAAATCCGAGATTGATTCCATGTATAAGAATCAAGTTTGGGATCTTGTTGACCCACCTGAAGGTATTATACCTATAGGGAACAAATGGGTTTTCAAGAAGAAAATTGGTTCTGATGGAAAGGTAGAGACCTATAAGGCAAGGCTAGTAGCGAAAGGGTTTCGCCAAAGGCAAGGAATCGACTATGAGGAGACTTTCTCGCCTGTTGCCATGCTTAAATCAATTAGGATTTTATTAGCAATAGCTGCATACTATGATTATGAGATTTGGCAGATGGATGTCAAAACAGCTATTCTCAATGGATACATTGAAGAAAACATTTTCATGGAACAACCTAGGGGATTTGAATCCCAAGATGGTTCCAAGGTATACAAGCTAAAGCGATCCATTTTATGGGTTGAAACAAGCTTCGAGGAGTTGGAACATCCGTTTTGATGAGGCCATTAAATCCTTTGGTTTTATCAAAAACGAGGATGAGCCATGTGTATATAAGAAGGTTAGTGACAGTGCTATCACTTTCCTTGTCTTATATGTGGGTGACATACTGTTGATGGGTAATGACACAGGTATGTTGACGACTATAAAGGTATGGTTGTCAAATACATTCTCCATGAAAGACTTAGGGGAGGCAACCTATATTCTTGGAATTCGCATCTATAGAGATAGAGCGAAAAGAATAATTGGTTTATCCCAAAGTCTATACTTGGAAAAGGTGTTAAAGAGGTTTAACATGCTTGATTCCAAGAGAAGATTGTTACCAGTGAGACATGGTATCCATCTTTCTAAAGAGATGTCTCCAAAGACACCTGAAGAAAGAGATAAGATGGCCAGGGTTCCATATGCTTCGGCTATTGGAAGTTTAATGTATGTAATGTTGTGTACTAGGCCGGATATCGCATATGCTATTAGTTTGACTAGCAGGTATCAATCCAATCCAAGTTTGGAACACTGGATAGCTGTCAAGAATATTCTTAAGTACTTGAGAAGAACTAAGGATTTTTTCTTGATTTATGGAGGTGGAGACTTGCAATTGGATGGTTATACTGATTCTGATTTCCAATCAGATATCGATGATAGAAAGTCTACCTCTGGATATGTGTTCTTTTGTAATGGAGGTGCAGTCAGTAGGAAGAGTTCCAAACAGAGCACGACTGCAGATTCCACTACAGAGGCTGAGTATATTGCTGCATCAGATGCTTCAAAGGAAGCTGTTTGGATAAAGAAGTTCGTGACAGAACTTCCAGTAGTTCCTTTCATTGAGTCAGCAGTTCCTCTACACTGTGACAATAATGGAGCAGTCATACAGGCTAAGGAACCAACGTCTCACCATAAATCCAAACACATAGAAAGGTGCTACCACATTATCAGAGAAATAGTTAGGCGAGGCGATGTAGCCATGCAGAAAATAGCATCAGCTGAAAATCCAGCTGATCCATTCACTAAGCCTATGTCACAGACTCAGTTAGACCGACATATTGAGAAGATAGGTCTAAGATATTGTAATGAATGGCTCTAGTGCTAGTGGGAGATTGTTAGTAGTATGCCCTATGGCATATCATTTAGTATGTATCTTGTACATATTTTTATTAATAAAAGGCATTTCCACTTTTCCGTTTACATAATATATTTATGTGTAATAGAAAAGATCCATTGATATTTTGTTAGAAATATTATTCTTAAGTTGTTAAGAATATGAGTGACAATATTTCTAGCACGAAGTATCATAAATAGGTTCACAATCGAGGATACTTCATAATAAGGATATGACTTATCTAGAAAGATTGTATTCATGTTTGTTCCCAAGTTATTTATATGAGATATAAATAAGATGGAATGGTGAGTCTCATGCCATATAACAAACATGATAGGCACTTATAAATGATAAGTAGGCCGAACCAGTGACACTTATGACAAGCACATGGAGTTTACTCTTGTCAATGTTTTGTCATAAATCATATCAGTGCATATAATCTTTAGATCTGAGATAGCACAGTTATCTTGTATATAGGTAGTTTGAGTTTGATACTGCTTTCATACTTGTACTGTGTATGGGTATATGAGCATGTGTTGGCTCCTACTAGTTATATTTGGAGGTAGGTATTGATCAAGATGGAATCTGTTCCTCTAAGTAAATAGAGATAAAATCCTATGTTCATTTAATTGTTCTTGATGTTTCAAGTTCCTGGCCAGGACAGATAGATTTATTCAGAAAAGAGTTTCTGATGAGAAAATCTTTTTAATCAAGAAATGGAATTAAAAGAGAACATAATATTCATAGCAAATGGAGTTTGACATAAACCATGACTCCAGCTTGAGTTGGGATTTTGTAACAGAAAGATTCTAGTGCTTGGTAACATATGATTATAGGTTCATTTAAGGTAAACCTTATTACTAATTGGGTGGCCATGGCATGCTATGCTAGGTGTTAACCATGGTCTATGAGGTTCATAAAATGATTTAGAGAAATCATTTATGGTAAGAAAGAGTTCTGATGATATTAAGAGTTGATATCATGTCTCATTGCCAATTAGTGATGAGCCTAGTAAGTCACACACATTCACAAGTTATCACCTAATTAAATATGATTTAATTAATTAATTAAAGAGTTTAATTGATTAATTAAATAGGTTTGATTTGCAATTAGTTTGCAAAGTCTCTAGCATGACTTGAAACCAAATCTAGATTATTAGATGTATAATATAAGTTAAATTTATATTTAAAGTGTTTAAATATGAATTTAATTATTGAGAAATTAATTAATAGAGATTAATTAATTAATTTATATTTGATATAAATGAATTAGAAGAGAAATAATTATTTTGGGTTGAGAACTCAAAATTAAGACGCAGGGGCATTTTGGTCATTTTGCAGTGTGACACGTGGTACCATGAGATGGTGACACATGGCACCATGAGATGGTGACACATGGCATAACACATAAGCTTGCCAAATGTTTTTTTAATCATGTAAGATGATTAAAATCAAGATTACATATAGGTTTGACACTTGGCACAATGTGATTGGGTCACTTAAACCTAGAGCTAATCAAAGGGTGACATGTGGCAAGGGTTTAATGTGTTAACCTAGCTATTTAAGTATTGTTATGAGAAAATAAAATACAACCAGCAGCCACACTCCTTGGTCATGCCATTTTGCAGCCCTCCCTCTATTATTCTTCATCTCTCATCAATTCAAAGAGAATAGCCATCAATCTCTTGAATTAAGAACACTAGAAATTGTTTCTAGTATCCTGTTTACATCTCTAATCTCTTAAAAGGCAGAACTTGAATTTCTAATTAATAGAAAAGGCTTTAGAAGCTGTTCAAGGGCTGCCATATGTGTTTTTGGTGTGGACAAGCTAGAGGGACAACATCTGTTGTCCTGAGGACGAATCTCAAAGGCGCAGACACGCTGCAGTGCATCAAGAGGTTAGTGTAATCGTTCTTAATTTAATCTAGGGTTATAAAATTAATCTGATTAATTTTAAAATCTTAAATGGCAAATACAGATCTAAAAACATATTAAAAGAGTTTTAATATGTTGTTTATCATTGAAATCAAATAGATAAAAATAAATCTTTCATGATGCATGTGACCCTAGGTAAAAATTTTTGAATTCAATGGTATAAACTTGTGTTTTTCACGCTTCCATTCCTTCAGAGCACAGCAGACCTTCCTATAATAGATGACTCAGCTGCTCTGCCAGGTCACTGGAGCTATACCTCAGTCATAGCCACCTCCACCTCCACAGCCACAGCCCTTACCACCTGTACAGCCACCACCACCTCCATAGTCACAACCTATACACAGATCCCTACTAGAGAGACTGTGGAAGTATGGGGCAGTTGACTTTAGGGGTAAGAAGGAGGATGATCAAGCCACATCAGAGTATTGGCTAGAGAGGACAGAGTGGGTATTGCAGCAGTTGCACAGAACCCCAAAGTAGCAATTGGAGTGTGCTCTATCAGTGCTACAGACGGATGCATATAGATGGTGGGTGACAGTATCGAGAGTGGTACAGCCTGCACAGATCACTTGGGAGTTCTTTCTGGCTGAATTCAGAAAGAAATACATCAGCCATGTATACTTAGAGGCCAAAAGGAGAGAATTCCTGGCACTGAGACAGAGGTAGCTTACAGTCTCCGAATATGAGCGGGAATTCATGAAACTTAGCAGATATGCATTGGAGTTGATGCCCACAGAAACTGACAAATATAGAAGCTCTGAGGATGGACTGAATGACAACATCAGGTTGATAGTCACATCTCATCACTTCATAGACTTCCTCCAGTTGATAACACCAGCCCTTGATGTGGAGAGAGTAAAAAATGAAGAGCAGTCCAGAAAGGACAGGCAACATAAGAGGGGTTTTGGATCTGGTCAGTCTAGTTCAGCACACACGGACAGTAAGAGGCCAAAGGAGTCTCAGGGTCAGACTCAGGGTCAAGGTAAGAAGCAGAGATCCCGATTTGCTCCAAGGAGAGGAGGAGGACAATCTGGTGCATCAGTGGGTAGTTTTCCAGGTCCAGCTACACGGGGATCAGCCCCACCACCAGCTTGTATACATTGTGGTAGGCCTCATAGAGGAGAGTGCAGATTGTTGACTAGTGGGTGCTTCAGATGTGGGTCTATATATCACTTTTGAAGGATTGTCCATGGAGTAATGCTAGTGTTCCTATTATTCCACCCCAGACAGAGAGACCTGCCCCAACAGCACAGAGGGGTAGAAGACCTGTGAGGCTTGATACAGTTGGTACATCACAGAGGCCTAACGCATAGATAGTTCAGACGCAGGAGACTAGAGTAGCACCCCGTGCCTATCCTATGAGAGCTCGAGATGAGCCAAAAGCCAGCTGATGTCATAAGGGGTACTTTCTCACTTTATGATCTATTTGTATGTGCATTAATTGATCCTGGTTCGACACATTCTTATGTGTGCATTGCACCACCTATCGGTAGAGAGGTACAGTTATTAGAGTTAGAGGAAGACATACAAGTTACAAACCCTTTGGGCTATAGTGTCATGGTGAAAAAGGTCTATAAGGGTTGTCCTCTGAGGATACAGGGTTATGAGTTTCTAGCTGATTTGATTGAGCTATAATTCCATGAGTTTGATTTGATATTGGGAATGGATCAATTATCACATCATCAGGCGATGGTAGATTGTCGGCTAAAGAGGATGTCACTACAAACAGCAGAAGGGGATGACATTATAGTTGTAGGAGAACGAACGGGTTGTCTTTCTACTATCATATCAGCCACAGGAGTCAGAAAAATGATAAGAAAGGGCTGTGAGGCTTTCTTAGCACACGTGGCTGACACCAGGAAGACTAGCCCAAGCATATAGGAGATCCCCATAGCAAGTGAATTTTTGGATGTGTTTCCAAAAGAGTTGTCGAGTTTGCCACCTGATAGAGAAGTGGAGTTTTGCTATAGAGGTTATGTCGGGTACTGCACCAATCTCCATTGCTCCATATATGATGGCACCTATTAAACTGAGAGAATTGAAAGTTTAGTTATAGGAGCTACTGGATAAGAGTTTTATACGCACTAGTGTGTCACCCTGAGGCATACCAGTGCTATTTTTGAAGAAGAAGGATGTTACACTTCGGCTATATATGGACTATTGGTAGTTGAATAAAGTGACTATGAAAAAGAAATATCCTTTACCTCGGGTAGATGATCTGTTTGATCAGCTGAGGGGAGCTAGAGTATTCTCCAAGATAGATCTCAGATCAGGCTATCACTAGTTGAGAGTGAAGGAGATAGAAGTTCCTAAAACTGCTTTCAGGACTCGGTATGGACATTATGAGTTTCTAGTGATGCCATTTGGGCTGACGTATGCACCAATAACTTTCATGAATCTAATGAATTGTATCTTTCATCCTTACTTGGATCAGTTTGTCATTGTCTTTATAGATGATATCTTGGTGTATTCTAAGAATCGGGAAGAGCATGATGAACACCTAAGAGTAGTACTACAAACACTGAGGGAAAAGCAGTTGTATGCCAAGTTGTCCAAGTGTGACTTCTGGTTGGATGAGATATCCTTCCTTTGACACATTGTGTCAGTAGATGGGATCAGGGTAGATCCAAAGAAGATTGAAGCAATAGTTGAATGGAAGCCTCCTAGAAATATAACAGAGGTCAGAAGCTTTTTGGGGTTAGCTAGATACTACAAGAGATTTGTGAATGGATTCTCCATTATAGCAGCCCCACTGACTAAACTGCTACATAAGAATGCAAATTTTGATTGGAATGATAAATGTCAAACATTTTTTAGAAGCTGAAAGCTATGCTTACAGAAGCTCCAATGTTGACACTGCCCGAGTCAGAGAAAGACTATGTGATCTACAATGATGCCTCTCACAATGGGCTTGGGTGTGTTTTGATGCAGGAAGGGAAAGTAGATGCCTATGCTTCCAGACAACTAAGGCCACAGGAAAAGAACTACCTAACCCATGATATAGAATCAGCAGCAATAAAATTTGCATTGAAGATATGGAGGCATTACCTATATGGTGAGAAATGCTACATATATACGGATCATAAGAGTCTGAAGTATTTGCCAACCCAGAAGGAACTCAATTTGAGACAGAGGAGATGGATTGAATTCCTTAAAGATTATGACTGTGTGATCGACTATCACCCGGGAAAGGCAAATGTAGTGGCTAACTCACTGAGCAGGAAGTCCATGATGGCTTTAAGAGCACCGAATGCTTGGTTGTCTTTAGCACAGGATGGGGTACTTTTGGTAGAGCTGCTTGTAAAGCCAAGCTTGTTACAGCAAATACAAGAAGCACAGCTAAGGGATGAAAAGTTGCTAACTGTTATGGGCAAAACTCAAAAGGGGAAGGAGACTAACTATGAGTTGAAAGGAGATGGGTGTCTATATTATAAAGGCATAATATGTGTACCGGGAGATGAGGAACTGAAGAAGAATATTTTGAAAGAGGCGCATAGTAGCTTTCATGCTATGTACCCAGGAAGTACCAAGATATACCAAGACCTGAAAACACATTATTAGTGGCTTGGAATGAAGAAAGAGATTAGTGATTTTGTGACCGGATGTCTTACATTCCAGTAAGTTAAGGTTGAACATCAGGTTCCATAAGGGATGTTGCAAACTATATCCATACCAGAGTGGAAATGGGATGGCATTGTTAGTAGTATGCCCTAGAGCATATCATTTAGTATGTATCTTGTACATATTTTTATTAATAAAAGGCATTTCCACTTTTCCGTTTACATAATATATTTATGTGTAATAGAAAAGGTCCATTGATATTTTATTAGAAATATTATTCTTAAGTTGTTAAGAATATGAGTGACAATATTTCTAGCACAAAGTATCATAAATAGGTTCACAATCGAGGATACTTCATAATAAGGACATGACTTATCCAGAAAGATTGTATTCATGTTTGTTCCCAAGTTATTTATATGAGATATAAATAAGATGGAATGGTGAGTCTCATGCCATATAACAAACATGATAGGCACTTATAAATGATAAGTAGGCCGAACCAGTGACACTTATGACAAGCACATGGAGTTTACTCTTGTCAATGTTTTGTCATAAATCATATCAGTGCATATAATCTTTAGACCTGAGATAGCACAGTTATCTTGTATATAGGTAGTTTGAGTTTGATACTGCTTTCATACTTGTACTGTGTATGGGTATATGTTGGCTCCTACTAGTTATATATGGAGGTAGGTGTTGATCAAGATGGAATCTGTTCCTCTAAGTAAATAGAGATAAAATCCTATGTTCATTTAATTGTTCTTGATGTTTCAAGTTCCTGGCCAGGACAGATAGATTTATTCAGAAAAGAGTTTCTGATGAGAAAATCTTTTTAATCAAGAACTGGAATTAAAAGAGAACATAATATTCATAGCAAATGGAGTTTGACATAAACCATGACTCTAGCTTGAGTTGGGATTTTGTAATAGAGAGATTCCAGTGCATGGTAACATATTATTATAGGTTCATTTAAGGTAAATCTTATTACTAATTGGGTGGCCATGGCATGCTATGCTAGGTGTTAACCATGGTTTATGAGGTTCATAAAATGATTTAGAGAAATCATTTATGGTAAGAAAGAGTTCTGATGATATTAAGAGTTGATATCATGTCTCATTGCCAATTAGTGATGAGCCTAGTAAGTCACACACATACACAAGTTATCACCTATTTAAATATATTTGGTTTGCAATTAAATTGCAAAGTCCCTAGCATGACTTGAAACCAAATCTAGATAATTGGATGTATAGTTTAAGTTAAATTTATATTTAAAGTGTTTAAATATAAATTTAATTAATGAGAAATTAATTAATAGAGATTAATTAATTAATTTATATTTGATATAAATTGATTAGAAGAAGAAAAATAATTATTTTGGGTTAAGAACTCAAAATTAAGACACAGGAGCATTTTGGTCATTTCACAGTGTGACACATGGCACCATGAGATGGTGACACATGGGATTACACATAAGCTTGCCAAATGCTTTTTTAATCATGTAAGATGATTAAAATCAAGAATAAATATAGGTTTGACACTTCGCACAATGTGATTGGGTCACTTAAACCTAGAGCTAATCAAAGGGTGACATGTGGCAAGGGTTTAATGTGTTAACCTAGCTATTTAAGTATTGTTATGAAAAGAAAAAGCAACCAGCAGCCACTCCTCTCCTTTGTCACGCCACTTTGATGCTTTTCATCTATTCTTCTTCATCTCTCAATAATTCAAAGAGATTAGCCATCAATCTCTTGAATTAAGAACACTAGAAATTGTTTCTAGTGTCCTGTTTACATCTCTAATCTCTTAAAAGGTAGAACTTGAATTTCTAATTAATAGAAAAAGCTTTAGAAGCTATTCAAGGGCTGCCATAGGTGTTCTTGGTGTGGACAAGCTAGAGGGACAACATCTGGTGTCCTGAAGACGAATCTCAAAGGCGCAGACACGCTGCAGTGCATCAAGAGGTTAGTGTAATCGTTCTTGATTTAATCTAGGGTTCTAAAATTAATCTGATTAATTTTAAAATCTTAAATGGCAAATACAGATCCAAAAACATATTAAAAGGGTTTTTAATATGTTTTTTATCATTGAAATCAAATAGATAAAAATAAATCTTGCATGATGCATGTGACCCTAGGTGAAAATTTTTGAATTCAATAGTATAAACTTGTGTTTTTCACGCTTCCGTTCCTTCAGGCATCACCATGGATTTTATCACTGGGCTACCATTGACACAAAGGAAGCATGATACTATATGGGTGATTGTGGATAGATTAACCAAGTCATGTGACACCCCTTACCCGTCTATAGCATAGCCGAGTAAGATATGTCACACAGTGTACTGGAACACCCTATTTTATTTTAATCCTTTTTATCCTTCCTTATTTATTTTTATCATAGTTATGAAGTACGATTGGTGAAGTATAATTTATTTAAGTCATTTATGGAAAACATCAATTTATTTGAGGTTCCCCAAATTTTATAGAAAATTCGTTAGAGTACCTGCTAAAAATAGAGAAAACAGTTCTTCGAAACCTGTGAAAAATACTTCCAAAATTTTCTATCAATCCCAAACTCTATTTCATCAACAAAATCTCAATATTTCTCAAATATACTCCCATTTCTCATTCATTCATTTCATATGATATTCATATAAAAGTCATAAATAAATATTCACTTTTTCATTCACAAACACAATTTCTATTATTTACATCAATACCCAAAATAAATTACATAAGTGTTAATTACACATGAGAAAATAAAAGTTAATTACAAAATACCAAAATAAAACCTAGTGTCTTACCAATGCACTGATGACGGTGAGGTTACACGGACACTATGTAAAGCTGTAAAAGATCTCACCCAGTATGTAGTCTACTGGGCTCTCGGTCGGTCTCTCCAGAACCTACGCGTGGCAAAAAGTAACACGCTAAGCAATAGTGCTTAGTGGTGTCAATAATAAAATAAAAAGAAATAACAGAAAATAAATATGCAGTGCATGTCCTGATGTCTTATGCAGACAATTTTTCTATCATTATTGGTAATCTTATTTATTTTGTACTTGTTATATTTATAATTTCATTAAATTTATTTACTTTCATTTTTGGTTGCCCAAGTAACCTATACTGGATGACTAGACTGGATAAACAGGTAAATTGGCACTGGGTATCTAATACCTCGAGCCGTCACACCATCGATCACATATGCATCTCCCGGTGTGCAACAGAACAGCTAATAAGCTGTAATAATATTAGGCACAAGGCCAAGTATCAACACAATGTCAGAATGGCTAAAAGCCATAAAATCACAAAATGGCATAATGCCATGTGCAGTACTGCTAACTGAATCCTATTGGCATACCAACTTATCCAAACCAATCTTGCTAGGTGTACTAGGGCATGTTACACTTTTAAATTGTACAATTCTTAAAATTTAAGTTTAGGTGTTACTATTCAGTTCATTAGTCAACTAAAATGTTGACTTTTGCATTGACAATAGGTACATTGGTTCTAATACTCCCAACATTCCACATTTTGCATTCTAAAATTATTGGTATTGGTTGCCAATACCATTTCTAAGCTTAGTGTTAGTTATTCAAAATTTTCAAATTTCAAGGTTCATATTTACTGTTCCATTGGTCATTTGTACAGTAGCAATTTTGGAAAAATTGTCTTCATGAAAGTTGTTCCTTATTTTATCTAGTTACATTTCATTTTTTGAATTACTCTATTTGGATTCCTGTAGCTCAAGTTATGGCCTAAACACCATAACAGGCCAGATTGGACAGAATCCAAAATTATGGGCAAAACTGGTTCTGCCAGATTTGGTAACCTAAGTTTGGTTGGCAATTTGACTAGGTTATGGTCATAATTTGGAATTTGTGTTCTTCATGAAACTTGTAGGTCTATGTATCCGCTTTCTGATGGTAAAATTTCAGGTCAATTGGACCTTTCTACAGTGAGTTATGACCAAATGAATAAACACTATTCATTTGATCATTTTGCCCAGGCAGAATGCAAGTCACCTGGATTAGGGCAATTTTTAAGCCAACTAAGTTTGGTTTTCTGGGCAGGGTTTCTTCACCAAAGTTATGCCATTATGTGTCTTGTTTCATGTCCAATTGGTCTTGCACCAATTGAACCTCTACAACTCCATTTATAGCTACCCAAACCTATTGGACTCATGCTCAGTCCTGCAAGTCAGCCAAGGCAGCTCACCCATACACAATTGCCATGCCTCAACTCACTTCATTTCCTCTTCATACACATTCAAATGGTCACTAATTGACCATTACAAGGTTAATGAACCATCACATGAGCAAACCCTAACTAACCCTAGCTGCCTAAACTTGTAGGGTGCACACAAACACTTGTTTGTTTCATTTTCTTACATTTCCTACACATATCATGCCATTAAACATGAATTAGACTAAAAATAGCAAGAGTATGGTCACTTAGAACTTGGAACTAAATTTTCTCCCTTCACAAACTTCTTTTTCTTGGCTTTTCTTAGCAGCCAAACACCTTGCCAAGTTATGTAAATAAGTTTTGTTGAAGTGGACTTAAGGTTTAGAGGAGTAGAATCAAGGTTTGGGAAGAGGTGTGGAAACTTCTTCAATGGAGAAAGAGAAATGGGTATCCAGCTGGTTGAGGAAGAAGAGATGAATTTGATTGCTTTTTGTTATTTTGGTCTCAATTATCTCTTTTTAGTAAGTTAGCTTAATTGTGATGTGTGGGGAGGGTTTAAATGACATAAGCATGAGGTAAAAATTCACATTTAACTTATTTTCTCTTTTTTTCTCCTCTACTCATTTTTAATTTAATTTTTAGAAATATTTATTCACATTTTATGTCATAATAATTATTTGCTTAACTGGACAAGTCGGCCAAAAATCACCTCTGAAGGCAAAATGACCAAAATGCCCTCCGTTTGGCTTAACAGACTAAAATTGTCTGTACCAATTGAAAATTTTTTTTAAGTATTTTCTTGGCATTCTAATGCTATAGGAACCTTAATGACCCTTCTCTAGAGTCTCAAAAATTATTTTATGGATTTTCCCTCTGGTCTAGGGCTCCTAGTAGCAAGAACCGCAACTTCCCACTAGGTTACCCATCGTTAGGGCACCGGCTCATTTAACTTGATTGTATTTTATTTCTAAAATTTTTTCTACACTTTTCTTATTAATATTTGAGTTAATTATGGTTCCTCACTTTAGTTTAAATATTTTTTTGGATGTTCTAAATGTCCGGATCCACACTGGTCACCGAAAAAGTAGAATGTACGGAGTTGCTACAGGGAGGGTGTTACAACTCTTCCCCTCTAATTTAAATTTCGTCCTTGAAATTTAGCTGATGCAAACAGCTGAGGGAACTGTTGCCTCATCATCTCGTCACTTTCCCATGTTGCCTCTTTGGTGTTGTGGTGCCTCCAAAGTACTTGCACCAGTGGAATCTGCTTATTTCTCAATTCTTTTCACTTCCTGAGCCAAGATCTGTATGGGTTCTTCTTCATATGTTAAATCCGGTTGTACTTCAATTTCTTCCATGGAGATGACATGTGAAGGATCTAAGCGGTATCTTCTTAGCATAGATACGTGGAACACATTGTGGATCTTGTCCAGCTCTGGTGGTAATGCTAGCCTGTAGCCCACTGGACCCACACGTTCGATGACTTCATATGGGCTAATGAACCTAGGGCTTAACTTACCTTGCCTTCCAAACCTTAATACCTTCTTCCATGGTTACACCTTGAGGAACACTTTGTTGCCCACTGCATATTCTATTTCTTTTCTCTTTAGTTCGGCATAGGATTTATGTCTGTCTGAGGAAACCTTCAGATTGGCTTTGATTAGTTTTACCTTCTCCTCAGTCTGTTTCACCAAGTCTGGCCCTACCAGTTTATCATCCCCCAATTCAGTCCAACACACTGGAGTTCTACATTTCCTCCTATATAGTGCTTCATATGAGGCCATTTGGATGCTAGCTTGGTAGCTATTATTGTATGCAAATTCTACCAGTAAGAGGTATCTATCCCAACTTTCCTCAAATTCAATGACACAACTCCTCAGCAGATCCTCAAGGACCTGACATATATTTCATGTTATCATTATCATTTCAGTTCAATATTTGTATTAGTTCAATTGGTTTCAATTGTTTACCTAGATTACTCTTTCTGATTACCCATCCATCTGAGGATGGAAAGCTTTGCTGAAGTGGAGTTGTGTACCCAAGGATTCATGCAATTTCTTCCAAAATCTCGATGTAAACCTTGGATCTCGATCAGATATAATGGAAAGTGGAATTCCATGCAGTCTAACTATCTCACTGATATGCAATTCTGCTAATTTCTCCACTGAATAGTCAGTCCTTACTGGCAGAAAGTGTGCTAACTTCGTCAATCTATCTACTATCACCCATACTGTATCATGCTTCTTCTGAGTGAGTGTAACACCCTATGTTCGGTAGTGCATTCTACTGTTCCGATGACCAATGTCTATTTGGATAGTTAGGATGCCTAGATTTATAATCAAAGGTTAGTAAGGAAACATGAAATGATGAAATACAATATATAGAAAAATATAAGAAAAATAAAGGAAAAATAATAGCAATGAAATGTGACTAACTTAAACGAGCCGATGTCGAAGCGAAGGGAGACCGCACAGGGAAGTTATTGCGCAGGCAATAGCCGACCCTAGGACTGCGGGGAACTGTCAGAATTAATTTTTGAGACATAATGAAAGACATATTAAAGTACAATTGATATTAGAAATATCCAAGAAAAATTAATGAATTAGTACAAAGAAAAGTGAAAAAAAAAATCGAGAAACCGATAAAAATCGGTGTTACCGAAAAATCGGGAATATAAACCGAATAGAGGCATTTTGGTCATTTGACACCTTGAGTTGCCTTTTGACCTAAATTTCCATTAAAAATAATTAGTATTAAATTTTAAAAATGCCATGAAAATGAGAAACTTGACACATAATGTAAATAGTAAGAAATTTGGGTGTTAATTGCAAATTAGGAAACTTAGGGTTATTTAAATGTTAATTAAGGTAAGTGGAGCACTAAGTGGATTATTTAAATGTTAGTTGACATGGAGGGCAGTGCTAACCATCATCTTCAAACTTCATATTCAACATAACCGAATGGTTCTCTCAAGCTCTCCATCCATGGCCGTTTCAGGCAACCTCCCTAAACTCCACCATTTTCAACTTAAAAGCCAAAGCTTGCTTCACTAACCTTGCTCCCCACATCACAAGGAAGAGTTAGATAGCAATTTTAAGAATTTTAGTGAAGTTTTGGTCAAGCTTTAAAAGTGGTAAGTGTGTACTTTCAATTCTTGTTTATTTAAACTTTGAGTGGATGTTGTGGTGAGTTGTTTTGTGGGGAAAGTTTTGAAGTTTGATGATTTAATGCTGATACACTATTTCGGTAGGCATGGGAATTCAGTATAATTAGTGTGACACCCCTTACCCGACTACAGTGTAGCCGAGCAAGTTATGCCACTCAGTGTGCCGGAGCACTCTATTTTATCTTAATTCATTTTTATCATGGTTTTGAATACAATTTGTGAAATATAATTCATTTAAGCCATTTATCGAAATTATTATTTATTTGAGGTTCCGAAAATTTTAAAGAAAATCCGGCAGAGTACCGGCTAAAAATGGAGAAAACAGTTCTTCGGAACCTGTGAAAAACACTTCCTATGATCATATTTAATCAATCCCAACTCCAATTATCAACAAAGTCTCAGAATAATTTCAGCAATTTCATTTATTTCTCAATCATTCATCTCATGGTACTCAAATACAATTCACATTTTGTATCACATCAAGTTACAGCAATTTCTTAACGATTCCTCTATTTGTCATTTCACATCATCATTAGACTCAAATCATAAATAAATTCTCACATGTGATTTATAATCACAAATTACAAGTACTTACATTAATACAAAATTATATTACATTTGTTCAAATACATATGATAAAATAAGAGTTTAATTACCAAATTTACAAAAATCTCAAAATACAAAATGGGACCTAGTGTCCTACCAATGCACTGTAGTCTGTGAGGTGACACGGACACTATGCAGAACTGTGAACTGCCTTACCGAATCTGTGGTCTACTGGGCCCTCTGTCCAAATCTTCAGTACCTACGCGTTGCAAAAGCGACGCGCTAAGCATAAAGCTTAGTGGTGCCAATAATACAAGAAAATATAATATGCAAATAAAGATAATAATTTCCTTGCTATTGTGTTCATAATAAATGAATAATTACTAACTTATTATTTAGTCGAGGGCTATTCATGTTTTATGATATTAACTTCTTCATGCATTTCGTTAATTATTTTCTTCATGATCTTGAGCTTCTTTGTATTTTTGTAATCATTCCTGATACTTAATTTTCGTATTTTCTTTAATAATCAGTGCAACCACAGTTATACTTTTCCATGCCCAAGTAACCTATACTGGATGACTGGACTGGATAACGGGTCGTTGGCACTGGACACCGCGGTGTCTCAGGCCGTCATACCATGGGACGCAGAATGTCAACCACGTATGCAGTCAGTATGGCTAAAAAGCCATGATATCACATAATCGGCATAAAAGCCATGCATACGGGCATAAAAGCCATGAATACGGGCATAAAAGCCATGAATACAGGCATAAAGCCTTTCGCAGTACTGCTAAAACAATACCCTATTGGCATGCCAAACTATCCAAACCAATCTTGTTAGGTATACTAGGGCATTTGATACTTTAAAATTCTTCAATCTTTGAATTTCAACTTTTGGTGTCACTATTCATTTCATTGGTCAACAAGAAAGTTGACTTTTGCATAGAAAGTAGGTACACTGACTTTAGCACTTCAAACATACCACATTTTTCATTTAAAAATTGTTGGAAGTGATCACCATTACTATTTCTAGGCTTAAACCAAGGGAAACAAAATTTTCAGTTTTTGAAGCTTAATTTTACTATTCCATTAAGCGCTGTTACAGTGGGAATTTGAGGAAATGGTAAACATGAAAGTTGTTCCTTATTTTGTCTAGTTGAATTTCATTTTTTGAATCACTCCATTTGGAGTTTTGTAGCTCAAGTTATGGCCAAAATAAGTTTACTGTTCACGTGCAATCGCTCATGCCGAGATTTTGGTCCGCAGATTTTTGGTCCAACTTTGGTCAGTAATTTGATCAAGTTAAGTTCATAATTTGGTCTAACTTTCTTCATATGAAATGTTCTACCATACCTTAGGTTTCCATCGGTTCAAGAATCGCCTAAATCCGAGTTTTCTAGAGAGAGTTATAGCCATCCAAACATTACTGTTCAAATGTAAATCTGCAGAGTTGCAGGTTTGATAACTCAACTTTGTTCAATAATTTGAATGGGTTAATGGCTTAATTTGGGGTGATGTTCTTCATGAAAGTTGTTTTTCTATATCATATCTTGTTGCTGTAAAAATTTCAGGTCAATTTGACCATTCTACAGTGAGTTATGGCCAAATGAACAGTTACTGTTCATTTGGTCATTCTGCAGGGGCTGTTTGCAGGGTATCCGGATTGGGACCAACTTTTGGTCCTCTTGCTTTGGTCTTTTGGGCATGGTTTCTTCAGCAAAAATGTGCCATTATAAGCCTAGTTTCATGTCCAATTGGCCAAACACCAATTGGACCAACACAGCCCAAGATATGGCAGTCCAAGTGGACTGAAATTTCAGTCACTCTGCTGCTGTCCTTAGGCAGCCTACACATTCACTTTGCCATGCTATATTTCAGTCCAAATTGTGGTCAACTTACCTAAAATGGTCACTAATTGACCCTTATAATGTTCTTTCACAATTTCATAAGCTAAATCCAAGTTTCACACCTCAAAACCCTAATTTCCATTATAAATTTTCACAACTACCTTAATTAATCACTTTTATTCCTTACATATACATATATATATTTTTTAAACATACTCTCTAGTTCACTCTAAGTCCATCAAGACACTCAATCATGTTCCTTTCTTTAGGGCTGCCAAAAATCATGGTGGACATACACATAACTTTTATTCATTTAAGTTACAAATTCATACTTGTTTCAAATCTCTAGCATGGGATTAAAGAGTTTTAAGTATATATGTGCACTAAACTCTTGTAGGGCAGAATTTTCCCAAGTTAATCTTCGCTTTCTTTCCCTTTCTAGGCTGCCAAACACTTCCCAAGAGGTAGAGACAAGTTTTTAGTGAAGGGACTTAGGGATTTGGGGTGAGGAAAGCATGGAAATTGAAGCTTTAGAAAGTTTGTTAATGGAGGAGTGAGGGAGGAGGTGAAAAACGTTTTTGAAGGAGAAGAAGGGCTGCTGTTTGCTTTTGAATTCTTTGGTCTCTTTTGACTCTTTTTATTAGTTAATTTGATGGTTACTTAATTGTGATTGGTGTTCAATTTTAAATAACCTCATAATATGTCATAATTGGCATTTTATTGTATTTTCTTTTCTCTTCTTCTCTACTCACTTTCAATTAATTTTTTATCAATATTAATTCATATTTTATGTCATAATAATTATTTACTTAACTGGACAAGTCGGCCAAAAATCACCTCTAAAGGCAAAATGACCAAAATGCCCTCCGTTTGGCTTAACGGGTCAAAATTGACTGTACCGATTGAAAAATTTTTCTAGGTATTTTCTTGGCATTCTAATGCCATAGGAACCTCAATAACCCTTCTTTGGAGTCCCAAAAATTATTTTAAAATTTTTTCCCCGGGTCTAGGGCTCCTCGTTGCGAGAACCGCAACTTACCTCTGGTTACCCATTGTAACATCCTCCCGGTAGCAACTCTGTACATTCTACTGTTTCGGTGACCGGTGTCGGTCCGGACAGCTAGAACGTCCGGAAAAATATTTAAACTAAAGTCAGGAACCATAATTAACTCAAATATTAATAAGAAAAATTTAGTAAAAATTTTAGAAATAAAATACAACCAAGTTAAACGAGCCGGTGCCCAAGCGATGGGTAACCAGAGGGAAGTTGCGGTTCTCGCAACGAGGAGCCCTAGACCCAGGGAAAAATTCATAAAATAATTATTGGGACTCCAGAGAAGGGTCATTGAGGTTCCTATAGCATTAGAATGCCAAGAAAATATTTAGAAAAATTTTTCAATCGGTACAGGCAATTTTGACCCGTTAAGCCAAACGGAGGGCATTTTGGTCATTTCGCCTTCAGAGACGATTTTTGGCCGACTTGTCCAGTTGAGTAAATAATTATTATGACATAAAATATGAATTAATGTTGATGAAAAATTAATTTGAGCTAGTAGAAAAGAAAAGAAAAGAAAAGAAAATAAGGAAAATTAAAGATAATGACATCACATGATGTCACTCACTTAATCCCAACCAATCACAAGTTAATAAGCATTTTTAAAACACTTAAAAGAGTCAAAATGGACCAAAATAAATATGCTCTTCTTCTTCTTCTTCCTCCAATACGTGACTTGTAACACCACTAAGTTCAGTAGTGCGTTCTACTGCTCCAGTGACCAGTGTTGTCCGGACAGCTAGGATGCCTAAAACCACACTTCAATTTGAGTGAGGAGACATAAAATAATGAAATACAAGAAAAGGAAATACAAGAAAAACAAAGGAAAAATAATAGCAAAGAAATGTAACCAAGTTAAGTGAGCCGGGAAACCTAGCGATGGGTGACTGCTCCGGGAAGTCACGGCGTGGACCGTTGACTAGCCTTGGACTGCGGGGAACCCTGGAAAATATTTTTAGGACTTAAATAGACCCTTATTGAAGTATAAATATCATTAGAAAAATCAAAGAAAAATTAAATAATTAGTACAAAGAAAAGTGAGAAATCGAAAAACGGACAAAATCCGGTATTATCGAAAAATCGGGAATGCAACCCGAACAGGGGCATTATGGTCATTTGACATCCCGAATTGTCTTTTGACCTAAATGTCCATTAAAAATAAATAATATTACACTTAGAAAATGAAATGAAAAATTTGTTTAGTGGTACCTAAAATAAATAGCCAAAGATGGAGTGGAAATGGTGTAAATAACACATTAAACTTATAATATGGTTAAATAATGTGAGTGGGCCACTAAGGGAATAAACTAAAGACATAATGGGGCAGGTGTACACCCATTATCACATCTGCACTTCACCTTCTTCATTTGAGTTCCTTCATGCCGATTTGAGAAAGAAAAGAACCACCATTGACGTTTCTCTCAAGCTTCACTTAACTCTCCATTTTCAACTCCAACCTCTTAGGTTTCTTCATTAAACTTTGTCTACACATCACAAGGAAGATATTGATACCAAATTTGAGAAGTTTGGTGAAGGTTTAGCAAGTTACAATCAAAGGTAAGTTTACATTTTGAGAATTCCTTTGTTAAACTTTATGTTCATGTTATGGGTATTAGTTTTGTGAAGGAAATTTTAAAGTTTAAATAGTTATTGAGATAGCCATTTTGGACAGCCATGGGGTCATGCATTTAATGATTTATTATGCATATAATTGATGAGAAATAATGTTGATCATGGTGATTTAATGTCCTAGTGAATTATTTCACATTTATATGGTGATTTTGGCACTTGGATGAGTATGGATGAATTGTAGGGCAATGTGGTGTTGAAGGACAATTTTCGCAGCTTGGGAACCCTTGAATAATTGTATGTATTGATGGAAGTATAGGCAGAATATTGACCTAGAAGGATTGATGGATATGTATGTAGATTGATATTGTAAAGTGTATGTAAGATTTGTAATGGTTAGGTGTGTATGTAATGGTATTTAGAACTTGTAAATGTGAATTATATTTGGTGTGTTGAGGGTAATTGTAATCTACCCAAAGTAATGTTAATGTAAAGTAGAAAATGCTTTTGGTAATGTACCAAAACAGATTGGTAGGGAAGTGAACCAAATTGCAAGGTATATGTGTGTTTGAATTGGGGTTTGAAAGACATATAGAGGACAGTGTGCAAATAGACCTATAACTTTAAATGTGTAACCTCAATTGGTATGAGACCAATTGAGGGTTGAACTAGGCACAAAATGTGCCAACTTTCATTGAGAGAACATACCAAAATTGTGCTTGCAAGGTGATGTGAAAAATGACCAATTCGGATTAGGTACACTTGAGACCTAAAAACTGACCATTTGGGCAGCAGTGAGTGTTTAGGCCATAACTCACTCAAAACAGGTCCAATTGACCTGAAATTTTGACCAAGAATAGTTAAGACCCATACCTACAAGTCTTATGAAGACACCAAAACCCAGAAATGACCAGAAGCAAGTCAAAAAGCTTGCACAAGTTCGGGTCCAAAAACTGGCCGAACCAAAGTTGACCAAATTGACCAAAAATTGACCTAATTTGATACCAATTGACCAGCAATAGTATAATGACCATAAGTTGATCTACTTAACTCGGATTGACCTGAAATTTTGCCCCGCGTGCAATAAGACCTAGGTCTACAAGTTTGTAGTTTTGACCGAAACCCGAAAACTGAGGGAACTAGGCCGTCCGGCTAGGTCAAACCAGTATCCCGGAATCCAGCAAGTTGCATTAAAATGCACTAAACAAAGAAACGAGTTTGGTAAAACGTACCAAACCTAAAACCCTATCGAATGAGACATATTAATGACACTAAAACCTAATTTACCTAAAACGCAACGAGGGTCGGTATATTAGGTGATTAAGTGAATAATTGAGTTCAGTGCATTTTTACCAAACACCATCGATAGAGAACGGTTTAATTTAGTCTTGAAACACTTCAAATTGTGTTTCTCGATTAACAAGGACTCGGCAAAGGGAAGGAAACACGAGTCGGACTGAGGACGATCATCAGAGGTTTGTGCACAACGGCTATTTCTTTTGAATTTTTCAATTGAAATGAATTATGACTATTGTACATTATTATTTTAAATTGTGTTTGTGCACAACGGCTATTTCTTTTGAATTTTTCAATTGAAATGAATTATGACTATTGTACATTATTATTTTAAATTGTGTTTGTGCACAACGGCTATTTCTTTTGAATTTTTCAATTGAAATAAAATATGACTATTGTACATTATTATTTTAAATTGTGTTTGTGCACAACTAGTTTTCAACTGATTTTGTTCTGAATAATATTTCATATGATAAATTGTATGTTATTATTTTAAATTGTATTTGTGCACAATATTTATCTCTTTTGAATTATTTTCAATTAAAATAAATTATGACTACTTGTATATTATTGTTTTAAATTGTGGAAATGTGTTTGATGGACACTTATTGATTGAAAAACATTGTGAATGGTTTGAAACTGTGAAAAATTGTTTGAATGATATTGATGGATACTTATTGATTGAAAAGCACTGTAAATGGTTTTTGTGGAAATTTAAGTGAATTACGAATTGTGTTGCCATTTTGTGAATGAAATTATAACTTTGTAAATTTATTGGACTCTTACGGATCATTTGAATAAAATGTTTGGAATTGCTTTGACTCACAATTGGCATGACACTGATACTATTTCCTCCTCCATTAATGGGGTGAGTGTGATGATTCCTCCCTCTTTGACTTATCAGTCTGGGGTGAGTATGATTATGTTCCTCCCTCTTTGACTTCCCAGTCTGAGGTGAGTATGGATGAGTACTCATTATATAGCTAGCTTCCTCCCTCATTGATTTCGATTATTGGGGTGAGTATGTCTTGTCATGGTGTACAACACGACATATATGAAAAAAATGTGTGTCATGACCTAAATTGTGTTATTGATTGGCAACATTGTATTGTTCAATTATTTGATCAAATTGTGCATGAATTGGCAATACGGTATTCTTAAACTATTTGACTAAATTGTGTTATTATGAATTTTGATAATTTGTGAATTGGAGTTTAAATTCCTTATGACATTCATTGTCTTGAATTTAACTATGGTTTTAAGTATCCACTATTGATATGATTTATGAATTGTGATTTAAAATTTGTATTTGGTTAATGTTGTGCACCACTGAGACATTGTCTCAGCGATAGCTTTTTATTGCTGTCGCAGGTAGACAGACAGATAGGGCATCAGACTAGGCTGCTAGTACCGCCAGCGAGAGATTTTTGGGTATAGTGAGTATACCGCATTTTGTATTTTGTAATGTAATGTATATTCACTGTATGTATATTTTGTTTTTGGTTTTGAGCAGTTGCAAATTCAAATTGTACCTTGAAGTTGTAAATTAATTATGAGCTATTTGACTTGTAAAAACTGTATTATATTTTCTTATCTCAGACTTTGAAAAATTTCTATGGATTTGACTTGAGAAATGTGTTGTGTTGATTAAAATGTTGGAGTTGAGATTTGAAAATATATTGAAGTGCTTTTACAGTTTTCAAGAACTGCTTTTGTCCAAAATACAAATGGCACCTTGCCAAAATTTTTCTGAATACTCCAAATAAATCAATTGAGTTAGTTGTTTCTCTGAAGTTCACCAAAGTCTTTCACACCGGTAAATAGTGCTCACCACTGTCAAAGACGTAAGAAAACGTTTTACAATCCCTTGTAGTGTATTTAATGGATTATCGATGAGCGAGTTGGTAATTCATTAGGTATACTACTGGGATCATGTTATGCCTTACAGAGGGTAGGGTGTGACATGTTTTGTGGTATCGAGCAAAGTTTTTAAATTACATTTTCACTTGTTACTTGAATATTCTTTCTTCACAAGTACAACCGCTCAATATCATTGTTTGATACGTCTGACATTACATTATAAATATGCACTAACGGGAGGAAATCTCCTTGTATTATTGTACAGGAGGTCTAAAATCCTCGAATTGACTATGGAAGAGGATGGTCGTTCAGTCGATCAATCTATAGAGGCTGAGGTGCAAGGGGATGCCCCAGCCCTACATAACGTCAGTGGTTCAAGACACCGCATGATGCAGATTCTACTGCTCGATTCGCTCGTGAGCACGTGCAATGTTCCAACAAATGGATGGTAATGTGCCTACTCAAGCCCCAATCTGAGACTCGGTGGTACAACCACGGTCTTACGCTAGACAATATGACAAATTGATGAAGTATGGGGCTACTGAGTTTGAGGGACAGAGATCCTCTAGAAGCTTAACAATGTTTAGAGAGGATGGATAGGGTTTTCTAGATACTGCATTGCATAGATGAGCTCAGATTTGAGTACTCAGTATCTTTGCTACAGGGGGATGCTTATGATTGGTGGAAAACCATTCCCCACAGTCTGGTAGAACCTGCAGTGCTAACATGGAATGACTTCCTCAGGGAATTCAGGCAAAAATATGTCCCTGATGCTTATGTAGACCAGAAGCTGCAAGAATTCCTAAGTCTGAAACAGGGGGGTAGATCAGTGGCTGAGTATGAAAGGGAATTCTCCGCCTAAGCCATTATGCGATAAGTCTACTTTCTACCGGTAGGAGAGATGTAAGAGGTTTGAAACCGGCTTGAAGCCTAGTATCAGTTACAAGTGGTGGATTCAAACATAACAACTTCTCTGAACTTATTTCTCAAGCACTAGAATTAGAAAGAATTGAATCAAGCGGCTCTTGAGAAAAAGAAATCGGAGAAGACGAAAAAGAGGAAAGTCGTGACGAGTTCTAGTGGTCCCTCTTGGAAAGAGGAAAAACTTTGGGGATCTGACAGAGATAGTAAGAAGTCCGGTAGAGATAGATCTTTTGGACAGAAACCACCTCGATCGGATCAGCAAACTCAACAGAAACCCAGGAATGCGCTGTCAGATCGACTTTGTGAAACTTGTGGTAAACCACATAGTGGGGTATGTTATAGAGCCGTAGGAGCATGTTTTAAGCGTGGAGAGATGGCCATTTTGCTAGGGATTGTGTAAATCCAGGTCGTTCTGGATCATTTACTACACCAAAGGGATCAACCCAAGTTTCTACCCCAAATAGTTCACCATCAGTTAGTAGAGGTAGAGGTAGAGGTAGGGGCAGTACACCTAGAAGTCAAAGTACTGTGAATCAGCCAGAACAAGGTGATGCTTCAGCTGGAAAATATGCTATACAGCAGAGAGAAGAGGCTTAGACTTTTGACATTATTGCTGGTACCTTCTCAATTAGCAACTAAGATATATATATGTATTGTTTGACCTGGAGTTTGCATACTTTTATGTTAGTGTTAGAACTATATGTTATGTTGTTATTCCTTCTGAGGAATAAATTTTGATGCATTAGTGATTAGTCCTTTAAGATAAGGATTGTAATAATAAGTGAAATTACTTTTGAAAGAGTTTATCGGCGAAAAGTATTTTCTAACACACTATAAATTATAAAGCCAATTGGCGAGCCTACTTAATGTAAGGCAAGAGGACGTAAAAGTAAGATGCAGTAATGAAATTGCTCTAGATGAGGGCAAGGAGGTTACTGTTAGAAATTGCTAATGGATATTGTAATCAGCATAAGATTCGAATATCAGTGAATTCAAAAAGAATAAAAGATAACAAAGTTTGATCTATTGGGATGCATCGTAGTAACTATGCAATGTTCTTGATGTTTATACTGTAAGCTGCAGATTACAGTACTGACTTGAGATTATTATGTAGAGCTACGTACTACCCAATAGTACACCTAGATGAGAATAGTTACCAACGGTATCTGTTTTGGTATAGTTATGCCAGGACAGAATTTAATTGTTAGAAATAAGTTTGAAAATCCTACTTAGGGATCTAAAACTCAAAAGTTAAAATATCGAAAGGTTATAGTTCAATACAAAAGGAAGTAAGTTATAGAATATTGACAGATAAAAAGAGTTATGAAAGTAGAGAATTGAACAGTTAATTCATATATAACAAAGAAATATTACGAATGTGAGGAAGACTATGGATTAGAATGGTCAGAGGACCAATGCCTGATGAATGATTCTAACATGACCTCAAGGGTCATTCAAGGAGCAACGTGAACCAAAATATTAGACAGCATAATAGTAAGAGGAGATTGGTGTTATCCAAACAAATTAAACATTGTATTAGATTGTTAAAAGTCTTACGATCATATAAAAAGGAGAAATAAATGTATGACTATTGTAAGATGGCTACTGGGTAAAAATTTCGTGGATGAAATTTATTTAAGGGGGGGAGAATTGTAACACCCCTAAGTTCAGTAGTGCGTTCTACTGCTCCAGTGACCAGTGTTGTCCGGACAGCTAGGATGCCTAAAACCACACTTCAATTTGAGTGAGGAGACATAAAATAATGAAATACAAGAAAAGGAAATACAAGAAAATCAAAGGAAAAATAATAGCAAAGAAATGTAACCAAGTTAAGTGAGCCGGGAAACCTAGCGATGGGTGACAGCACCGGGAAGTCACGGTGTAACACCCCTAAGTTCGGTAGTGCGTTCTGCTGCTCCAGTGACCAGTGTTGTCCGGACAGCTAGGATGCCTAGAACCACACTTCAATGAGAGTGAGGAGACATAAAATAATGAAATAAAAGAAAAGAAAGTACAAGAAAAACAAAGGAACAATGATTGCAAAGAAATGTGATCAAGTTAAACGAGCCGGGAAACCTAGCGATGGGTGACCGCACCGGGAAGCCACGGCGTGGACCGTTGACTAGCCCTGGACTGCGGGGAACCCTGGAAAACATTTTTGGGACTTAAATAGACCCTTATTGAAGAATAAATATCATTAGAAAGATCAAAGAAAAATTAAATAATTAGTACAAAGAAAAGTGAGAAATCGAAAAACGGACAAAACCCGGTGTTACCGAAAAATCGGGAATGCAACCCGAACAGGGGCATTATGGTCATTTGAATCCCGAAGTGTCTTTTGACTTAAATGTCCATTAAAAATAAATAATATTACACTTAGAAAATAA
Source organism: Hevea brasiliensis (assembly GCF_030052815.1). NCBI lineage: Eukaryota > Viridiplantae > Streptophyta > Magnoliopsida > Malpighiales > Euphorbiaceae > Hevea > Hevea brasiliensis. The sequence continues at coordinate 45,680,253 of NC_079501.1, forward strand.
AATGAAAAATTAAATTAGTGGTACCTAAAGTAAATAGTGAGAATTAAGGGTTTAATGTGGGATTAAGTGAAAGTAACTTATAATATGAATTAATTAGAGTAAGTGGACCACTAAGGGAATAAAATAAACACATTATGGGGCAGGTGTACATCCATTATCCAAGGCAGAAAATTTCATCTTCCTCATTTCATCAACATTGCCGTGAATGAAGAAAATGGGAACCACCATGGCCATTTTTCATGCAAGCTCTCTTAACTCTCCATTTTCAACTCCAACCTCTTAGGTTCCTTCATGAAACTTTGTCTACTCATCACAAGGAAGAGTTTGATACCAATTTTGAGAAGTTTGGTGAAGGTTTAGCAAGTTACAATTAAAGGTAAGTTTGCATTTTTGAGAAATTCTTTGTTAAAGTTTATGTTCATGTTATGGGTGTTAGTTTGGTGAAGGAAAATTTTGAGTTTGAAGGGTTATTGTTGTCTTCACTTTGGACAGCCATGAGTCACGTTTTTGATGAGGTATTTGTGCATATAATTGATGAGAAATAATGTTAATCATGGTGATTTAGTAACTTAGTGAATTGTTTCATGTTTATATGGTGAATTATGCACTTTGATGGGAATTGGTATATGGGACGGCAATGTGATGTTGAAGAATGGTTTGTGGCAGCTTGTGGACTCTTGAGTAATGGTATATATTGAAGGAAGTGTGGGCAGAATATTGACCTAGAAGGATTGATGATATGTATGTAAATTAACATTGTAAAGTGTATGTAAAGTTTGTAATGTTTTTGTGTGTTTGTAATGGTACTTAGAAATTGTAATTGTGAATGATATTTGGTGTGTTGAGGGTGATTGGAATCTGCCCAAAATAATGATAATGTAATGTAGAAAATGCTTTTGGTAATGTGCCAAAACAGTTTGGTAGGTAAGTAAACAAATAGCAAAGGTAAGTGTGTGTTTGAAGTTGGGGTGTGAAATGCATATTGAGGGCAGTGTATATTTTAGCCTTTAACCTTGAATGTGTAACCTCAATTGGTATGAGACCAATTTGAGGTGAAACTAGGCACAAAATGTGCCAACTTTCATTGAGAGAACATACCAAAATTCTGCTTGCAAGGTGATGTGAAAAATGACCAATTCGGATTAGGTACACTTGAGACCTAAAAACTGACCATTTGGGCAGCAGTGAGTGTTTAGGCCATAACTCACTCAAAACAGGTCCAATTGACCTGAAATTTTAACCATGAATAGTTAAGACCCATACCTACAAGTCTTATGAAGATACCAAAGCCCAGAAATGACCATAAGCAAGTCAAAAAGCTTGCACAAGTTCGGGTCCAAAAACTGGCCGAACCAGAGTTGACCAAATTGACCAAAAATTGACCTAAATTGATACCATTTGACCAGCAATAGTGTAATGACCATAACTTGGTCTACTTAACTCGGATTGACCTAAAATTTAGCCCCGCGTGCAATAAGACATAGATCTACAAGTTTGTAGTTTTGACCAAGCCCGAAAAACCGAGGGAACTAGGCCATCCAGTAGGTCAAACCAGTATCCGGAATCCAAAGAAGTTGCATTAAAATGCACTAAACAAGAAACGAGTTTGGCAAAGCGTACCAAACCTAAAACTCTATCGAATGTGACATATTAATGACACTAAAACCTAATTTACCTAAAGCATAGCGAGGGTCGGTATATTAGGTGATTAAGTGAATAATTGAGTTCATGCATTATTTACCAAACACCATCGATAGAGACAATTTAATTTGATCTGAAACACTTCAATTGTGTTTCTCGATTAACAAGGACTCAAAAGGAAAGAAATACTGAGTCAGGACCAGGAGACAAATATCAGAGGTTTGTGCACAACTAGTTTTCAACTGATTTTACTCTGAATGAGATTTCATATGATTAATTATATGTTATTGATTTAAATTGTGTTTGTGCACAACGGCTATTGCTTTTGAATTTTTCAATTGAAATAAATATTGAATATTTGTTTATTATTGTTTTAAATTGTGTTTGTGCACAACAACTTTTTCTTTTGAATTATTTTCAATTGAAATAAATATTGACTATTTGTATATTATTGTTTTAAATTGTGGAAATGTGTTTGATGGACACTTATTGATTGAAAAACATTGTGAATGGTTTGAAACTGTGAAAAATTGTTTGAATGATATTGATGGATACTTATTGATTGAAAAGCACTGTCACTGGTTTTTGTGGAAATTGAAGTGAATTACGAATTGTGTTGCCATTTTGGGAATGAAATTATAACTTTGGAAATTTATTGGATTCTTACGGATCATTTGAATAAAATGTTTGGAATTGTTTTGACTCACAATTGGCATGACACTGATAATATGTTCCTCCTCCATTAATGGGGTGAGTGTGATTATTCCTCCCTCTTTGACTTATCGATGCAGGGTGAGTATGATTATGTTCCTCCCTCTTTGACTTCGACCGAGGTGAGTGTGGATGAGTACTCATTATATAGCTAGCTTCCTCCTCATTGATTTCGATTATTGGGGTGAGCATGTCTTGTCGTGGTGTACAACACGGCATGTATGGAAAAAATTGTGTCATGGCTTAAATTGTGATATTGATTGGCAACTGTATTCTTGATTATTTGATCGAATTGTGTTATTGATTTGCAAAACGATATTATTCATTATTTGATCGAATTGTGTTATTGATTTGCAAAAGCGTATAGTTCGATTATTTGATTAAATTGTGTTATTCTTAAACTATTTGATTAAATTGTGTTATAGATTGGCAACCTTTGTATTCTTGATTATTTGATCGAATTGTGTTATTATATATTGTGAGATTGTGAAATTGATTTAAACTCTTATTGACATATATCTATTGAATTCAACCATGATCTGACTTATTGAAAATTATTGTGATATTAACAAATGGAGTTTAAATTCTTGTTGACATTTATTGTCTTGAATTTAACTATGGTTTTAAGTATCCACTATTGATATGATTTATGAATTGTGATTTAAAATTGTATTTGGTTAATGTTGTGCACCATCGAGACATTGTCTCGTGATAGCTTTATTCTTTGCCGCGGTAGAGAGACAGAGCAGGCGTGAGCTAGGGCTGCTAGTATCGCCAATGAGAGATTTTTGGGTATAGTGAGTATACCACATGTGGCATTTGTCTTGTAATGTATATTCACTGTATGTATATTTTGTTCTTGGTTTTGGCATTGTAAATTTAAGTTGTACTGATAAAGTTGTAAAATAATTATGAGTTATTTGGCTTGTAAAAATTGTGTTATATCTTTGTATCTTAGTCTTTGAAAATCACTGGATTTGACTTGAGAAATGTGTTGTGTTGATAAAAATGTTGGAGTTGAGATTTGAAAATATATTGAAGTGTTTTTTACTGAGTTTTCAAGAAGCTGCTTTGTCCAAAATACAAATGGCACCTTGCCAAAATTTTCTGAATATTCCAAATAAATCAAATGAGTTAGTTGTTTCACTTGATTCACCAAAGTCTTTCACACTGTAAATAGTGCTTACCACGTAAAAGAAGTAAGAAAAGTTTTAAAATCCCTTGTAGTGTATTTAATGGATTATCGATGACGGAGTTGGTAATTCATTAGGTATACTACTGGGATCATGTTATGCCTTACGGAGGGTAGGGTGTGACATGTTTTAGTGGTATCGAGCAATGGTTTTAAAGTGAATTTGAATCGTGAATTTGAAATCTTTTTGTCGGTAACTACAATTTGCTCAAATGTTTGATACAAACAGTACATTACATTATAAATATGCACTAACGGGAGGAAATCTCCTTGTATTATTGTACAGGAGGTCAGGGAAATAAATTTTGATGCATTAGTGACTAGTCCTTTAGGATAAGGATTGTGATAACAAGTGAAATTAGTTTTGGAAGAGTTTATCGGCGAAAAGTATTTGCTGACACACCATAAAATTATAAGCTAATTAGCGAGCCTACTTAATGTAAGGCAAGAGGACGTAAAAGTAAGATGCAGTAATGGAATTGCTCTAGATGAGGGCAAGGAGGTTACTGTTAGAAATTGCTAATGGATATTGTAATCAGAATAAGATTCGAATATCAGTGAATTCAAAAAGAATAAAAGATAACAAAGTCTGATCTATTGGAATGTATCGTAGTAACTATGCAATATTCTTGATGTTTATACTGTAAGCTGCAGATTACAGTACTAACTTGAGATTATTGTGTAGAGCTACGTACTAACCGATAGTACACCTAGATAAGAATAGTTGCCAACGGCATACATTTTAGTATAGTTATGCCATGACAGAATTTAATTGTTAGAAATAAGTTTGAAAATCCTACTTAGGGATCTAAAACTCAAAAGTTAAAATATCGAAAGGTTATAGTTCAGTACCAAAGGAAGTAAGTTATAGAATATTGACAGATAAAAAGAGTTATGAAAGTAGAAATTTGAACAGTTGATTCATATATAACAAAGAAATATTACGAATGTGAGGAAGACTATGGACTAGAATGGTCAGAGGACCAATGACTAGATGAATGATTCTAACATGACCTCAAGGGTCATTCAAGAAGGAACGTGAACCGAAATATTAGACAACATAATAGTAAGAGGAGATTAGTGTTATCCAAACAAATTAAACATTGTATTAGATTGTTAAAAGTCTTACGATCATATAGAAAGGAGAAATAAACGTATGACTATTGTAAGATGGCTACTGGGTAAAAATTTCGTGGACGAAATTTATTTAAGGGGGGGAGAATTGTAACACCCCTAAGTTCGGTAGTGCGTTCTGCTGTTCCGGTGACCAGTGCTGTCCGGACAGCTAGGATGCCTAGAACCACACTTCAATGAGAGTGAGGAGACATAAAATAATGAAATAAAAGAAAAGAAAGTACAAGAAAAACAAAGGAACAATGATTGCAAAGAAATGTGATCAAGTTAAACGAGCCGGGAAACCTAGCGATGGGTGACCGCACCGGGAAGCCACGGCGTGGATCGTTGACTAGCCCTGGACTGCGGGGAACCCTGGAAAATATTTTTGGGACTTAAATAGACCCTTATTGAAGAATAAATATCATTAGAAAGATCAAAGAAAAATTAAATAATTAGTACAAAGAAAAGTGAGAAATCGAAAAACGGACAAAACCCGGTGTTACCGAAAAATCGGGAATGCAACCCGAACAGGGGCATTATGGTCATTTGAATCCCGAAGTGTCTTTTGACTTAAATGTCCATTAAAAATAAATAATATTACACTTAGAAAATAAAATGAAAAATTAAATTAGTGGTACCTAAAGTAAATAGTGAGAATTAAGGGTTTAATGTGGGATTAAGTGAAAGTAACTTATAATATGAATTAATTAGAGTAAGTGGACCACTAAGGGAATAAAATAAACACATTATGGGGCAGGTGTACATCCATTATCCAAGGCAGAAAATTTCATCTTCCTCATTTCATCAACATTGCCGTGAATGAAGAAAATGGGAACCACCATGGCCATTTTTCATGCAAGCTCTCTTAACTCTCCATTTTCAACTCCAACCTCTTAGGTTCCTTCATGAAACTTTGTCTACTCATCACAAGGAAGAGTTTGATACCAATTTTGAGAAGTTTGGTGAAGGTTTAGCAAGTTACAATTAAAGGTAAGTTTGCATTTTTGAGAAATTCTTTGTTAAAGTTTATGTTCATGTTATGGGTGTTAGTTTGGTGAAGGAAAATTTTGAGTTTGAAGGGTTATTGTTGTCTTCATTTTGGACAGCCATGAGTCACGTTTTTGATGAGGTATTTGTGCATATAATTGATGAGAAATAATGTTAATCATGGTGATTTAGTAACTTAGTGAATTGTTTCATGTTTATATGGTGAATTATGCACTTTGATGGGAATTGGTATATGGGACGGCAATGTGATGTTGAAGAATGGTTTGTGGCAGCTTGTGGACACTTGAGTAATGGTATATATTGAAGGAAGTGTGGGCAGAATATTGACCTAGAAGGATTGATGATATGTATGTAAATTAACATTGTAAAGTGTATGTAAAGTTTGTAATGTTTATGTGTGTTTGTAATGGTACTTAGAAATTGTAATTGTGAATGATATTTGGTGTGTTGAGGGTGATTGGAATCTGCCCAAAATAATGATAATGTAATGTAGAAAATGCTTTTGGTAATGTGCCAAAACAGTTTGGTAGGTAAGTAAACAAATGGCAAAGGTAAGTGTGTGTTTGAAGTTGGGGTGTGAAATGCATATTGAGGGCAGTGTATATTTTAGCCTTTAACCTTGAATGTGTAACCTCAATTGGTATGAGACCAATTTGAGGTGAAACTAGGCACAAAATGTGCCAACTTTCATTGAGAGAACATACCAAAATTCTGCTTGCAAGGTGATGTGAAAAATGACCAATTCGGATTAGGTACACTTGAGACCTAAAAACTGACCATTTGGGCAGCAGTGAGTGTTTAGGCCATAACTCACTCAAAACAGGTCCAATTGACCTGAAATTTTAACCATGAATAGTTAAGACCCATACCTACAAGTCTTATGAAGATACCAAAGCCCAGAAATGACCATAAGCAAGTCAAAAAGCTTGCACAAGTTCGGGTCCAAAAACTGGCCGAACCAGAGTTGACCAAATTGACCAAAAATTGACCTAAATTGATACCATTTGACCAGCAATAGTGTAATGACCATAACTTGGTCTACTTAACTCGGATTGACCTAAAATTTAGCCCCGCGTGCAATAAGACATAGATCTACAAGTTTGTAGTTTTGACCGAAGCCCGAAAACTGAGGGAACTAGGCCATCCAGGTAGGTCAAACCAGATCCCTAATCCAAAGAAGTTGCATTAAAATACACTAAACAAGGAAACGAGTTTGGCAAAACGTACCAAACCTAAAACTCTATCGAATGTGACATATTAATGACACTAAAACCTAATTTACCTAAAACGCAACGAGGGTCGGTATATTAGGTGATTAAGTGAATAATTGAGTTCAGTGCATTATTTACCAAACACCATCGATAGAGACAATTTAATTTGAATCAAACACTTGGAATTGTGTTTCTCGTTAACAAGGACTCAGCAAAAGGGAAAGAAATACTGAGTCAGGACCAGGAGACAAATATCAGAGGTTTGTGCACAACTAGTTTTCAACTGATTTTACTCTGAATGAGATTTCATATGATTAATTATATGTTATTGATTTAAATTGTGTTTGTGCACAACGGCTATTGCTTTTGAATTTTTCAATTGAAATAAATATTGAATATTTGTATATTATTGTTTTAAATTGTGTTTGTGAACAACAACTGTTTCTTTTGAATTATTTTCAATTGAAATAAATATTGACTATTTGTATATTATTGTTTTAAATTGTGGAAATGTGTTTGATGGACACTTATTGATTGAAAAACATTGTGAATGGTTTGAAACTGTGAAAAATTGTTTGAATGATATTGATGGATACTTATTGATTGAAAAGCACTGTAAATGGTTTTTGTGGAAATTGAAGTGAATTACGAATTGTGTTGCCATTTTGGGAATGAAATTATAACTTTGGAAATTTATTGGATTCTTACGGATCATTTGAATAAAATGTTTGGAATTGTTTTGACTCACAATTGGCATGACACTGATACTATGTTCCTCCTCCATTAATGGGGTGAGTGTGATTATTCCTCCCTCTTTGACTTATCAGTCTGGGGTGAGTATGATTATGTTCCTCCCTCTTTGACTTCCCAGTCTGAGGTGAGTGTGGATGAGTACTCATTATATAGCTAGCTTCCTCCCTCATTGATTTCGATTATTGGGGTGAGCATGTCTTGTCGTGGTGTACAACACGGCATGTATGGAAAAATTGTGTCATGGCTTAAATTGTGATATTGATTGGCAACACTGTATTCTTCAGTTATTTGATCGAATTGTGTTATTGATTTGCAAAACGATATTATTCAGTTATTTGATCGAATTGTGTTATTGATTTGCAAAACTGTATAGTTCAGTTATTTGATTAAATTGTGTTATTCTTAAACTATTTGATTAAATTGTGTTATAGATTGGCAACACTGTATTCTTCAGTTATTTGATCGAATTGTGTTATTATGTATTGTGAGATTGTGAAATTGATTTAAACTCTTATTGACATATACTGTCTATTGAATTCAACCATGATCTGACTTATTGAAAATTATTGTGATATTAACAAATGGAGTTTAAATTCTTGTTGACATTTATTGTCTTGAATTTAACTACGGTTTTAAGTATCCACTATTGATATGATTTATGAATTGTGATTTAAAATTGTATTTGGTTAATGTTGTGCACCACTGAGACATTGTCTCAAATGATAGCTTTTATTGCCGCAGTAGAGAGACAGACAGTGAGGCTAGGTCGCTAGTATCGCCAATGAGAGATTTTTGGGTATAGTGAGTATACCACATGTGGCATTTTGTCTGTAATGTATATTCACCGTATGTATATTTTGTTCTTGGTTTTGAGCGATTTGTAAATTTAAGTTGTACAAGAAAGTTGTAAAATAATTATGAGTTATTTGGCTTGTAAAAATTGTGTTATATCTTTGTATCTTAGTCTTTGAAAATCACTGTGGATTTGACTTGAGAAATGTGTTGTGTTGATAAAAATGTTGGAGTTGAGATTTGAAAATATATTGAAGTGTTTTTTACAGGTTTTCTGAAGAACTGTTTTGTCCAAAATACAAATGGCACCTTGCCAAAATTTTTACAGATATTCCAAATAAATCAAATGAGTTAGTTGTTTCACTTCAGTTCACCAAAGTCTTTCACACCTGTAAATAGTGCTCACCACTGTAAAAGAAGTAAGAAAAGTTTTTAAAATCCCTTGTAGTGTATTTAATGGATTATCAGTAGACGGAGTTGGTAATTCATTAGGTATACTACGGGATCATGTTATGCCTTACAGAGGGGTAGGGTGTGACACACGGCGTGGACCGTTGACTAGCCTTGGACTGCGGGGAACCCTGGAAAATATTTTTAGGACTTAAATAGACCCTTATTGAAGTGTAAATATCATTAGAAAAATCAAAGAAAAATTAAATAATTAGTATAAAGAAAAGTGAGAAATCGAAAAACGGACAAAACCCGGTATTATCGAAAAATCGGGAATGCAACCCGAACAAGGGCATTATGGTCATTTGACATCCCGAATTTTCTTTTGACCTAAATGTCCATTAAAAATAAATAATATTACACTTAGAAAATGAAATGAAAAATTTGTTTAGTGGTACCTAAAATAAATAGCCAAAAATGGAGTGGAAATGGTGTAAATAACACATTAAACTTATAATATGGTTAAATAATGTGAGTGGGCCACTAAGGGAATAAACTAAAGACATAATGGGGCAGGTGTACACCCATTATCACATCTGCACTTCACCTTCTTCATTTGAGTTCCTTCATGCCGATTTGAGAAAGAAAAGAACCACCATTGACGTTTCTCTCAAGCTTCACTTAACTCTCCATTTTCAACTCCAACCTCTTAGGTTTCTTCATTAAACTTTGTCTACACATCACAAGGAAGATATTGATACCAAATTTGAGAAGTTTGGTGAAGGTTTAGCAAGTTACAATCAAAGGTAAGTTTACATTTTGAGAATTCCTTTGTTAAACTTTATGTTCATGTTATGGGTATTAGTTTTGTGAAGGAAATTTTAAAGTTTAAATAGTTATTGAGATAGCCATTTTGGACAGCCATGGGGTCATGCATTTAATGATTTATTATGCATATAATTGATGAGAAATAATGTTGATCATGGTGATTTAATGTCCTAGTGAATTATTTCACATTTATATGGTGATTTTGGCACTTGGATGAGTATGGATGAATTGTAGGGCAATGTGGTGTTGAAGGACAATTTTCGGCAGCTTGGGAACCCTTGAATAATTGTATGTATTGATGGAAGTATAGGCAGAATATTGACCTAGAAGGATTGATGGATATGTATGTAGATTGATATTGTAAAGTGTATGTAAGATTTGTAATGGTTAGGTGTGTATGTAATGGTATTTAGAACTTGTAAATGTGAATTATATTTGGTGTGTTGAGGGTAATTGTAATCTGCCCAAAGTAATGTTAATGTAAAGTAGAAAATGCTTTTGGTAATGTACCAAAACAGATTGGTAGGGAAGTGAACCAAATTGCAAAGTATATGTGTGTTTGAATTGGGGTTTGAAAGACATATAGAGGACAGTGTGCAAATAGACCTATAACTTTAAATGTGCAACCTCAATTGGTATGAGACCAATTGAGGGTGGAACTAGGCACAAAATGTGCCAACTTTCATTGAGAGAACATACCAAAATTGTGCTTGCAAGGTGATGTGAAAAATGACCAATTCGGATTAGGTACACTTGAGACCTAAAAACTGACCATTTGGGCAGCAGTGAGTGTTTAGGCCATAACTCACTCAAAACAGGTCCAATTGACCTGAAATTTTGACCAAGAATAGTTAAGACCCATACCTACAAGTCTTATGAAGACACCAAAACCCAGAAATGACCAGAAGTAAGTCAAAAAGCTTGCACAAGTTCGGGTCCAAAAACTGGCCGAACCAAAGTTGACCAAATTAACCAAAAATTGACCTAATTTGATACCAATTGACCAGCAATAGTATAATGACCATAACTTGATCTACTTAACTCGGATTGACCTGAAATTTTGCCCCGCGTGCAATAAGACCTAGGTCTACAAGTTTGTAGTTTTGACCGAAACCCGAAAACTGAGGGAACTAGGCCGTCCGGCTAGGTCAAACCAGTATCCCGGAATCCAGCAAGTTGCATTAAAATGCACTAAACAAAGAAACGAGTTTGGTAAAACGTACCAAACCTAAAACCCTATCGAATGAGACATATTAATGACACTAAAACCTAATTTACCTAAAACGCAACGAGGGTCGGTATATTAGGTGATTAAGTGAATAATTGAGTTCAGTGCATTATTTACCAAACACCATCGATAGAGACAGTTTAATTTAGTACTGAAACACTTCAAATTGTGTTTCTCAGTTAACAAGGACTCAGCAAAAGGGAAGGAAACACTGAGTCGGACTGAGGGACATCATCGAGGTTTGTGCACAACGGCTATTTCTTTTGAATTTTTCAATTGAAATGAATTATGACTATTGCACATTATTATTTTAAATTTTGTTTGTGCACAACGACTATTTCTTTTGAATTTTTCAATTGAAATGAATTATGACTATTGTACATTATTATTTTAAATTGTGTTTGTGCACAACGGCTATTTCTTTTGAATTTTTCAATTGAAATAAATTATGACTATTGTACATTATTATTTTAAATTGTGTTTGTGCACAACTAGTTTTCAACTGATTTTGTTCTGAATAATATTTCATATGATAAATTGTATGTTATTGTTTTAAATTGTATTTGTGCACAATATTTATCTCTTTTGAATTATTTTCAATTGAAATAAATTATAACTACTTGTATATTATTGTTTTAAATTGTGGAAATGTGTTTGATGGACACTTATTGATTGAAAAACATTGTGAATGGTTTGAAACTGTGAAAATTTGTTTGAATGATATTGATGGATACTTATTGATTGAAAAGCACTGTAAATGGTTTTTGTGGAAATTTAAGTGAATTACGAATTGTGTTGCCATTTTGTGAATGAAATTATAACTTTGTAAATTTATTGGACTCTTACGGATCATTTGAATAAAATGTTTGGAATTGCTTTGACTCACAATTGGCATGACACTGATACTATTTCCTCCTCCATTAATGGGGTGAGTGTGATGATTCCTCCCTCTTTGACTTATCAGTCTGGGGTGAGTATGATTATGTTCCTCCCTCTTTGACTTCCCAGTCTGAGGTGAGTATGGATGAGTACTCATTATATAGCTAGCTTCCTCCCTCATTGATTTCGATTATTGGGGTGAGTATGTCTTGTCGTGGTGTACAACACGACATATATGAAAAAAATGTGTGTCATGACCTAAATTGTGTTATTGATTGGCAACATTGTATTGTTCAATTATTTGATCAAATTGTGCATGAATTGGCAATACGGTATTCTTAAACTATTTGACTAAATTGTGTTATTATGAATTTTGATAATTTGTGAATTGGAGTTTAAATTCCTTATGACATTCATTGTCTTGAATTTAACTATGGTTTTAAGTATCCACTATTGATATGATTTATGAATTGTGATTTAAAATTTGTATTTGGTTAATGTTGTGCACCACTGAGACATTGTCTCAGCGATAGCTTTTTATTGCTGTCGCAGGTAGACAGACAGATAGGGCAGCAGACTAGGCTGCTAGTACCGCCAGCGAGAGATTTTTGGGTATAGTGAGTATACCGCATTTTGTATTTTGTAATGTAATGTATATTCACTGTATGTATATTTTGTTTTTGGTTTTGAGCAGTTGCAAATTCAAATTGTACCTTGAAGTTGTAAATTAATTATGAGCTATTTGACTTGTAAAAACTGTATTATATTTTCTTATCTCAGACTTTGAAAAATTTCTATGGATTTGACTTGAGAAATGTGTTGTGTTGATTAAAATGTTGGAGTTGAGATTTGAAAATATATTGAAGTGCTTTTTACAGGTTTTCTGAAGAACTGTTTTGTCCAAAATACAAATGGCACCTTGCCAAAATTTTTACAGATACTCCAAATAAATCAAATGAGTTAGTTGTTTCACTTCAGTTCACCAAAGTCTTTCACACCTGTAAATAGTGCTCACCACTGTAAAAGAAGTAAGAAAAGTTTTTAAAATCCCTTGTAGTGTATTTAATGGATTATCAGTAGACGGAGTTGGTAATTCATTAGGTATACTACAGGATCATGTTATGCCTTACAGAGGGATAGGGTGTGACATGACTCTCTTCTCCATAGCCTCCATAGAAGTTTCTTTCATCACTTTCATTTTTCCCATGAATTTCCACTACTAAACCCTAAGTCACCTTCATCAAAACTTGTCCATACCTCTTGGGGAAATGTTTGGCAGCCAAGAAAAGGAAAGGAAGTGAAGTTTGAGTTGGGAAAAATCTGCCCTATTCAAGGTTTGTGCACATATATACTCAAAACTCTTTATTTCCATGCTAGAGACTTGAAACAAGTATGAATTTGTAACTTAAATGAACCAAAATTATGTGTATGCCTACTATGATTTTCGGCAGCCCTAAGGAAGGAACAATGATGGAGTGTTTTTGATGGTTTTAATAGACTTAGAATGAATTAGAGATTATGTTTAAGGTGTATATACACATATATAATGAATGGAAGTGCTTTAGTAGGTGTATGTGTGAATCATAAGGGAAAACTAGGGTTTTGAGAAGTGAAAATTTGACTTGGCTTAGGAAATTGTTAGAGAACATTTTAATGGTCAATTAGTGACCATTTTAGGTAATTTGGCCATAAATTGGACTGAAATGTAGCATGGCAAAGTGAAGGAGCATGCTGCCTTGTGAGTGCAGCAGGGTGACTGAAATTTCAGTCCACTTGGACTGCCATAGCTTGGGCTGTGTTGGTCCAATTGGTGTTTGGCCAATTGGACATGAAACTAGGCTTATAATGGCACATTTTTTCTGAAGAAACCCTGCCCAAAAGACCAAAGCAAGAGGACCAAAAGTTGGCCCCAATCCGGATACCTTGCAAACAGCCCCTGCAGAATGACCAAATGAACAGTAACTGTTCATTTGGCCATAACTCACTGTAGAAATGGTCAATTGATCTGAAATTTTTACAGCAACAAGCTAAGACATAGCAAAACAACTTTCATGAAGAAACCTACCCCAAATTATGACCATAACCTAATCAAATCATTGAGCAAAGTGAAGTTTACTGTACTGAGATTTCCAGAATTTTCATTTGAGCAGTAATGTTTGGATGGCTATAAATCTCTCTAGAAAACTCAGATTTAGGCGATTCTTGAACTGATGGAAAACTAAGGCATGGTAGAACATTTCGTATGAAGAAAGCTAGACCAAATTATGAACTTAACTTGATTAAATTACTGACCAAAGTAGTACCAAAATCTGCCAGAACCCAAAATCTCAGCATAAACAGTGCACGTGAACAATAAGCTTATTTTGGCCATAACTTGAGCTACAAAACTCCAAATGGAGTGATTCAAAAAAAGAAATTCAGCTAGAAAAAATAAGGAACAACTTTCATGTTTACCATTTCCTCAAATTCCTACTACAATAGTGCCCAATGGAATAGTAAAGTTGAGTTAGCAAAATTGAAAATTTTGCTTCTCTTGGTTTAAGCTTAGAAATGGTATTAATGCTTAATGCCAACAAGTTTTAATTGAAAAATGTGGTATGTTTGAAGTGCCAAAGTCAATGTATATATTTTTTATGCAAAAGTCAACTTTCTTGTTGACCAATGAGGTGAATAGTGACACCAAAACCAAAAATTGGCAATTTTGCCAAAATGACCTAAGCTTTGAGAAAGTGACCAAAACCAACAAGTTTTAAATACAAAATATGGTATGTTTGGGGTGTTAAAACCAATACACCTATTTTCTATCCAAAAGTCAACATTTTTGTTGACTAATGAGGTGAATAGTGGCACCAAAACCAAAAATTGGCAATTTTGCCAAAATGACCTAAGCTTTGAGAAAGTGACCAAAACTAACAAGTTTTGAATACAAAATGTGGTATGTTGGGAGTATTAAAACCAATGTACCTATTGTTTATGCAAAAGTCAACATTTTAGTTGACTAATGAAATGAATAGTGACATGAAAACTTGAAATTCAAAAATTGTGAAACTTAAAAATGCAAAATGCCCTAGTAGGCCTAATGTGATTGGTTTGGATAGTTTGGCATGCCAATAGGGTATTGTTTTAGCAGTACTGTGAAAGGCTTTATGCCTGTATTCATGGCTTTATATCCGTATTCATGGCTTTTATGCCAGTATTCATGGCTTTTATGCCCGATCATGTGATATCATGGCTTTTTAGCCATACTGACTGCATACGTGGTTGACGTTCTGCGTCCCATGGTATGACGGCCCGAGGCACCGCGGTGTCCAGCGCCAACGACCCGTTATCCAGTCTAGTCGTTCAGTATAGGTTACTTGGGCATGGAAAAGTATAACTGTAATTGAACTGATTGTTAAAGAAAATACGAAAATTAAATATCAGGAATGATTACGATAGAATACAAAGAAACTCAAGATCATGAAGAAAATAATTAACAAAATGCATGAAGAAGTTAATATCATAAAACGTAATTAGCCCTCGAATAAACATTAAGTTGGTAATTATTCAGTTCTTATGAACACAATGGCTAAGAAATTATGATTTTATTTGCATATTATATTTTCTTGTATTATTTGCACCACTAAGCTTTATGCTTAGCGCGTCGCTTTTGCAACGCGTAGGTACAGAAGATTTGGACAGAGGGCCCAGTAGACCACAGATTCGGTAAGGCAGTTCACAGTTCTGCATAGTGTCCGTGTCACCTCACCATCCACAGTGCATTGGTAGGACACTAGGTTTCATTTTGTATTTTGAGATTTTTGTAAATTTTGTAATTAAACTCTTATTTTATCATGTGTATTTGAAACAAATATAATATAATTTTGTATTAATGTAAGTACTTGTAATTTGTGATTATAAATCACATGTGAGAATTTATTTATGATTTGAGTCTAATGATGATGTGAAATGACAAATAGAGGAATCGTTAAGAAATTGCTGTAAATTGATGTGCTACAAAATGTGTATCTGTAATTTATATATGATTATCACATGTGATGAATGATTGAGAAAAGAATGGTTCAAAAATGTTGAGATTTTGATAAATGGAATTGAGATGATTGAATATGAATATGGAAAGTGTTTTTCACAGGTTCCGAAGAACGGTTTTCTCCATTTTTAGCCGGTACTCCGCCGGATTTTCTATAAAATTTTCGGAACCTCAAATAAATTACAATTTCAATAAATGAATTATATTTCACAAGTTATATTCAAAATTACGATAAAAATGAATTAAGATAAAATAGAGTGCTCCGGCACACTGAGTGGCATAACTTGCTCGGCTACACTGTAGTCGGGTAAGGGGTGTCACACCCATCGCTTGGGTACCGGCTCGTTTAACTTGGTTGTATTTTATTTCTAAAATTTTTACTAAATTTTTCTTATTAATATTTGAGTTAATTATGGTCCCTCACTTTAGTTTAAATATTTTTTTCTAGAAGTTCTAGCTGTCCGGACCGACACCGGTCACCGGAACAATAGACTGTGCGGAATTACTACCGGGAGGATGTTACAACTCTTCCCCTCTTATTTAAATTTCGTCCTCGAAATTTACCCAATGTAAATAGCCAAGGAGCTAATACCTCTTTATTTCTTCACCTTTCCGTGTTATCCTACTTCACTTTCTCCTTAGTCTCAATCCTATCCTCAAACAGTTATGTACTCATCCTTTTTCATCTTAAATATAGTCTCCTTCTCATCTCCATTCGCTATCTCATTGTCTCTTCACTCTCTTATTCCATACCTTAACCTAAAATAAACAGGAAATACAAATCTGCAATAGTGTCACCTCGACTCTTATGAATGCAATGCATGATATGCAATCTATCTAGGTCCAGAAACGCCTAAACCGCGCTCTGATACCACTAAATGTGACACCCCTTACCCGACTACAGTGTAGCCGAGCAAGTTATGCCACTCAGTGTGCCAGAGCACTCTATTTTATCTTAATTCATTTTTATCATGGTTTTGAATACAATTTGTGAAATATAATTCATTTAAGCCATTTATCGAAATTATTATTTATTTGAGGTTCCGAAAATTTTAAAGAAAATCCGGCAGAGTACCGGCTAAAAATGGAGAAAACAGTTCTTCGGAACCTGTGAAAAACACTTCCTATGATCATATTTAATCAATCCCAACTCCAATTATCAACAAAGTCTCAGAATAATTTCAGCAATTTCATTTATTTCTCAATCATTCATCTCATGGTACTTATATACAATTCACATTTTGTATCACATCAAGTTACAGCAATTTCTTAACGATTCCTCTATTTGTCATTTCACATCATCATTAGACTCAAATCATAAATAAATTCTCACATGTGATTTATAATCACAAATTACAAGTACTTACATTAATACAAAATTATATTACATTTGTTCAAATACATATGATAAAATAAGAGTTTAATTACCAAATTTACAAAAATCTCAAAATACAAAATGGGACCTAGTGTCCTACCAATGCACTGTAGTCTGTGAGGTGACACGGACGCTATGTAGAACTGTGAACTGCCTTACCGAATCTGTGGTGTACTGGGCCCTCTGTCCAAATCTTCAGTACCTACGCGTTGCAAAAGCGACGCGCTAAGCATAAAGCTTAGTGGTGCCAATAATACAAGAAAATATAATATGCAAATAAAGATAATAATTTCCTTGCTATTGTGTTCATAATAAATGAATAATTACTAACTTATTGTTTAGCCGAGGGCTATTCATGTTTTATGATATTAACTTCTTCATGCATTTCGTTAATTATTTTCTTCATGATCTTGAGCTTCTTTGTATTTTTATAATCATTCCTGATACTTTATTTTCGTATTTTCTTTAATAATTAGTGCAACCACAGTTATACTTTTCCATGCCCAAGTAACCTATACTGGATGACTGGACTGGATAACGGGTCATTGGCACTCGACACCGCGGTGCCTCGGGCCGTCATACCATGGGACGCAGAACGTCAACCACGTATGCAGTCAGTATGGCTAAAAAGCCATGATATCACATAATCGGCATAAAAGCCATGCATACGGGCATAAAAGCCATTAATACGGGCATAAAAGCCATGAATACAGGCATAAAGCCTTTCGCAGTACTGCTAAAACAATACCCTATTGGCATGCCAAACTATCCAAACCAATCTTGTTAGGTATACTAGGGCATTTGATAGTTTAAAATTATTCAATCTTTGAATTTCAACTTTTGGTGTCACTATTCATTTCATTGGTCAACAAGAAAGTTGACTTTTGCATAGAAAGTAGGTACACTGACTTTGGCACTTCAAACATACCACATTTTTCATTTAAAACTTGTTGGAAGTGATCACCATTACCATTTCTAGGCTTAAAGCAAGGGAAACAAAATTTTCAGTTTTTGAACCTTAACTTTACTATTCCATTAAGCACTGTTACAGTGGGAATTTGAGGAAATGGTAAACATGAAAGTTGTTCCTTATTTTGTCTAGTTGAATTTCTTTTTTGAATCACTCCATTTGGAGTTTTTTAGCTCAAGTTATGGCCAAAATAAATTTACTGTTCACGTGCACTGTTCATGCTGAGATTTTGGGTCTGGCAGATTTTTGGTCCAACTTTGGTCAGTAATTTGATCAAGTTAAGTTCATAATTTGGTCTAACTTTCTTCATATGAAATGTTCTACCATACCTTAGGTTTCCATCGGTTCAAGAATCGCCTAAATCCGAGTTTTCTAGAGAGAGTTATAGCCATCCAAACATTACTGTTCAAATGTAAATCTGCAGAGTTGCAGGTTTGATAACTCAACTTTGTTCAATAATTTGAATGGGTTAATGGCATAATTTGGGGTGATGTTCTTCATGAAAGTTGTTTGTCTATATCATATCTTGTTGCTGTAAAAATTTCAGGTCAATTTGACCATTCTACAGTGAGTTATGGCCAAATGAACAGTTACTGTTCATTTGGTCATTCTGAAGGGGCTGTTTGCAGGGTATCCGGATTGGGACCAACTTTTGGTCCTCTTGCTTTGGTCTTTTGGGCATGGTTTCTTCAGCAAAAATGTGCCATTATAAGCCTAGTTTCATGTCCAATTGGCCAAACACCAATTGGACCAACACAGCCCAAGATATGGCAGTCCAAGTGGACTGAAATTTCAGTCACTCTGCTGCTGTCCTTAGGCAGCCTACACATTCACTTTGCCATGCTATATTTCAGTCCAAATTGTGGTAAACTTACCTAAAATGGTCACTAATTTACCCTTATAATGTTCTTTCACAATTTCATAAGCTAAATCCAAGTTTCACACCTCAAAACCCTAATTTCCATTATAAATTTTCACAACTACCTTAATTAATCACTTTCATTCCTTACATATATATATATATATATATATATATTTTAAACATACTCTCTAGTTCACTCTAAGTCCATCAAGAAACTCAATCATGTTCCTTCTTTAGGGCTGCCAAAAATCATGGTGGACATACACATAACTTTTATTCATTTAAGTTACAAATTCATACTTGTTTCAAGTCTCTAGCATGGGATTAAAGAGTTTTAAGTATATATGTGCACTAACCTCTTGTAGGGCAGAATTTTCCCAAGTTAATCTTCACTTTCTTTCCCTTTCTAGCCTGCCAAACACTTCCCAAGAGGTAGAGACAAGTTTTTAGTGAAGGGATTTAAGGTTTTGGGGTGAGGAAAGCATGGAAATTGAAGCTTTAGAAAGTTTGTTAATGGAGGAGTGAGGGAGGAGGTGAAAAACGTTTTTGAAGGAGAAGAAGGGCTGCTGTTTGCTTTTTAATTCTTCGGTCTCTTTTGACTCTTTTTATTAGTTAATTTCATGGTTACTTAATTGTGATTGGTGGACAATTTTAAATGACCTCATAATATGTCATAATTGGCATTTTATTGTATTTTCTTTTCTCTTCTTCTCTACTCACTTTCAATTAATTTTTTATCAATATTAATTCATATTTTATGTCATAATAATTATTTACTTAACTGGACAAGTCGGCCAAAAATCACCTCTGAAGGCGAAATGACCAAAATGCCCTCCGTTTGGCTTAACGGGTCAAAATTGTCTGTACCGATTGAAAAATTTTTCTAGGTATTTTCTTGGCATTCTAATGCCATAGGAACCTCAATAACCCTTCTCTGGAGTCCCAAAAATTATTTTAAAATTTTTTCCCCGGGTCTAGGGCTCCTCGCTGGTTACCCATCGCTTGGGCACCGGCTCGTTTAACTTGGTTGTATTTTATTTCTAAAATTTTTACTAAATTTTTCTTATTAATATTTGAGTTAATTATGGTCCCTCACTTTAGTTTAAATATTTTTTTCCAGAAGTTCTAGCTGTCCGGACCGACACCGGTCACCGGAACAGTAGACTGTGCGGAATTGCTACCGGGAGGATGTTACATTTAGCTTGTTTTCACTTGTAAATGGTTGTTTAAGATGTTGATGTAAGTGTTTATGTGTATAGGAATGATTTAGACAATGTATACTAAGTGTATATGTAATAGTGCAATTGGTTTTGGAAGCTTGAAAGCAATTTGAAAGAGATGTGTTCAATGAGGTAATTCAGCAACTTTAAAGCGTGGTTAGAAAGATGTAGTTTCATGGAATGGTTTGTTGAATTATGATGCTTATGGTGGCAGCATGTGTATGTGTATAATTGTTTGGATTTAGACATGTAAATGAGGTATGTTCATATGGTTAAATTATTGTAATTGGACTTTGAAAATTCTGAGTTATAATGTGTATATTGAGAATGTTTACAAGCTGCCCAAAATGACCAAAATGTGATGTAATGTTTGCTAATGGTATGGTACCAAATCAGAATTGGCATGCAAGGTAAACTTGGTAAGTATAGAATGTGTAATTGGTAAGTGATGAACAATGTGAAATAGGGCAGTGTATATTTTAGCTTAGAACCTTAAGTGTGCGACTCTAATTGGTATGAGACTAATTGGAGGTGAAACTAGGCACAAAAAGTGTCAACTTTTATGAAGGAAGCTTACCTAAATTCTGCCTAGAAGGTGACTTGAAAAATGACAAAATCCGGATTAGTGACTTGAAAGCCTGAAAATTGACCATGTAACACCCCTATGTTTGCTGGTGCGTTCTACTGTTCCTGCGACCAGTGTTGTCTGGATAGCTAGGATGCCTAGAACTACACATAGATATGGGTGAGGAGACATAAAATAATGAAATACAAGAAAAGAAAATACAAGAAAAACAAAGAAAAAATAATAGCAATAAAATGTAACCAAGTTAAACGAGCCGAGAACCCTAACGATGGGTGACCGCACCAGGAAGTTGCGGCGTGGACCGTTGACTAGCTCTAGACTGCGGGGAACTCTAAAAAGTATTTTTAAGACTTAAATAAAAATCTATTGAAGCATAAATATCATTAGAAATATCAAAGAAAAATGAATTAATTAGTACAAAGAAAAATGAGAAATCAAAAAAATGACAAAACTCGGTATTATCGAAAAATTGGGAATGTAACCCGAACAGGGGCATTGTGGTCATATAACACCCCGAGTTGTCTTTTGACCTAAATTTCCATTAAAAATAAGTGATATTACAATTGAAAAATGTCATAAATAATTAAAATAGTGGTACATAATTTAAAAAGCAAACTTAGGAGGAAAATGTGGGAAATTGACAATTTTAGAATAAACAAACATTAAAATGTTAATAGTGTTCCACTAACTACACCTAAGTGGACCATTAAGCAGAATTGTGGCTGAAATTAACTTCATCTTCAACCTTGGACAACCAGCCGAAACATCTTAGGAGAGAAACCTCTATGGCCGAAGCTTCCAAGCTCCATGCAAGCTTCACTCTTCCATCTTCAAGCCATGATCCTTATATTTTCCTTCACTAAAGTTGTTCTACACAACTTGGGCAGTAGATAGGCAGTAAGAAAATTAAGTTTTAGTGAGGTTTTGAAGAATTTCAAAAGTGGTAAGTATGTATTTTTAATTCTTGTTTCATTAAACTTTGAATGGGTGTTGTGGGTAGTTAATTTGTGGAAGGATTTTTGAAGTTTGATGAGTTAATGGAGAGGTACATTTTGGCAGCCATGGAACTTCAATAAAAACAGTTTATTCTTGCATGTAAATAGTGGTTTGAATGATGATTGATATGCTTAATTGTATTGAAGTTGAATCCCATGTGTAAGGTTTGAATTGTAGGCTTGGAAAGTGAAAGTGGAAATTGCAGCTCAATTGGTAAGAGGCGAAGCAAACCCGTGAGGTGATATGGGTTCGAATCCTAGCTCTGCAGGGCGAAGGGATTGAACTCCACCAAAGCGGACAGTACCGATTTGAGTCGCATCGCCGGCCTCTAGAGGGGTACGCCGGCAAGATGGCCACCCAGAGAGGGGCTTGAGCTGGGGCCCGCTAAGTCGGGATGTGACAATGGGTATGTGTAAACTTGTGGCAGCCTTATGAAGAAGATCAAAATGTGCTATTTCATGGTTTGGTTTAAGGAATTATATTGTTGAATTATGTTGTTATGGATGGCAGCATGTATGTGTGTATAAAGGTTTGAATTTGGACAAGTAAATGAAGTGCATTCATGTGTTTAATTATTGTAATTGGACTTGGGAAATTCTGGGTTATAGTGTGCATATTAAGAATGGTTATAAGCTGCCAAGATGACCAAGAATGAGTTGCTAAATGTGTTAATGTTATGGTACAAACCAGAATTGGCATAGAAGAGTGACTTGGTAAGCATAGGATGTGTAATTGGTAAAGGTTGAACAATGTGCAATAGGGCAGTGTATGTTTTGGCTTAGAACCTTAAGTGTGTGGCTCCAATTGGTATGAGACCAATTGTACGTGAAACTAGGCACAAAATGTGCCAACTTTCATGAAGGAAGCTTACCAATATTCTGCTTAGAAGGTGACTTGAAAAATGACCAAATCCGGATTAGTGGTTTGAAAGCCTGAAAATTGACCATTTGGGCAGCGGTTAGTGTTTTGGCCATAACTTACTCAAAACAGGTCCAATTGACCTGAAATTTTTACCATGAATATTTGAGACATATATCTACAATTATTATGAAGACACCAAAGACCATAAATGACCAAAACCAAGCCAAATAGCTTGCACAAATTCAGGTCCAAAGACTAGCCAAATAGAAAGTGACCTAAAAATGACCTAAAGTTACCTTTTTGGTGCATTCTGTCCAGCATTGGTAGATTGACCATAACTTGGTCTACACAACTCGGAATGACCTAAAATTTTTCCCCGCGTGCAATAAGACATAGACCTACAAATTTGTAGTTTGGATCAAAACCCGAAAACTGAGGGAACTAGGTCATCCGGTTAGGTCAAATTAGTATACCGAAATCCGGCAAATTGCAATAAAATGCACACATACTTAGAAATGAATTTGGTAACATGTACCAATCCTAAATGGCTATAAATGTGGCATATTGGTAACATTAAAACCTAATTCACCTAGAGTGCATCAAGGGTCAACATCTTAGGTTGACTAAGGAAATAATAGAATTCAATAAGTTAATTATTAAGCTTTATTCTTAGAGACAGTTTAAATGAGTACTGAAACACTTCAAATTGTATTTTTCAGTTAGCAAAGACTCAGGGAAGGGGAAGGAAACACTGAGTCAGGGCCAAGAGAAAGTTATCAGAGGTTTGTGCACAACAGTTATTTCTTTTAAATTTTTTAATTGAAATAAATTATGACTATTTGTATATTATTGTTTTAAATTGTGAAAAATTATTTGAATGATGTTTGATGGATACTTATTGATTGAAAAACATTGTAAATGGTTTGAAACCACAGCTATCATGTATATTGATTGAATTCCTTACTAGCTTGTCTAGTGGGATGAATTGAATTTCCTCTCTGGCTGAAGTGTTGAGGTATGTACCTGTTGAGGACGAATAGAATGAGCACTCATATTGTTGCTAGCTAGCTATGTTATTCCTCACTAACCATCGGCTTTTGGGATGAATTGAATTCCTCACTAGCCATCGACTTTTGGGATGAGTTGAACTTTTGCAACATGATTAAGCTGTGTGTGTGTGATTTATTGATATTTATTGTGATATTGTGAAATGGAGTTTAAATTCTTTATGACATTCACTGTCGTTGAATTTAACTATGGTTTTAAGTATCCACTATTTATATGACTTATGATTTGTGATTTAAAGTTGCATTTTGTTAATGTTGTGCACCACTAAGACATTGGCTCAGTGATAGTTTTTCATTGCTGTCGTAGGTAGACAAACTGACAGGGCAGCAGACTAGGCTGCTAATGCTTCAGTGAGTTCATCGGGTATGTTGAGTATACCATATTTTGCATTTTGTATTGTAATGTATATTCACTACATGTATATATTATTCTTGGTTTTCAGCAGTTGTAAATTAAAATTATATATTAAAGTTGTAAACTAAATTTGTAAATTATTTTGGTTTGTAAATATTATGATATATTTCTTTTATCTCAGCTTTTGAAAACATTGGAAAAATTATTATGGATTTGAGTTGGCAAATGTTGAGAAACATATTGTGCTGATTAAATATTGGAGTTTGGGGATTGAACAAAATATAGGAAGTGTTTTTTACAGGTTTTTGAAGAACTGTTTTATTCAAAATACAGAGGGCACTCTGCCAAAATTTTTACAGAAATTGTTAATTATTCAAATGTGTTAGTTGTTTCACTTCAGTTCAAAAAATTTTTTAACACCTGTAAATAGTGCTCACCACTGCAAAAAGAAGTAAGAAGAGTTTTAAAATCCCTTGTAGTATATTTAATAGGTTATCAGTAGACGAAGTTGGTAATTCATTAGGTATACTATGGGATCATGTTATGCCTTACAGAGGTGTAGGGTGTGATATGTTTTAGTGGTATCAGAGCTAGTTTTAAATTTTGTTTTCACCTGTAATTTGAATATTCTTTCTTCATAGTACAACTGCTCAATGTCATTGTTTGATACATACAGTACATTACATTATAAATATGCACTAACGGGAGGAAATCTCCTTGTGTTGTTGTTCAGGAGGTCTAAGATTCTTGCATTGACTATGGAAGAGGGTGATCGTTCAGTCGATCAATCAATAGAGGTTGAGGTACAAAGGGATGCCTCAGCCCTACACAATGTGAGTGGATTAGCCGCGCTAACCCCCTCAGTACCGCAGTTTCCTGCTTAATTTGCACAGCATATGGCTGCAATGTTCCAACAAATGGCTGGTAATATGCCTACTGAAGTCCCACTACAGATACCAGTGGTACAACCATAGTCTTCAGCTAGGCAATATGATAAGCTGATGAAATATGGGGCTACTGAGTTCAAGGGGACAGTAGATCCTCTAGAGGCAGAACAGTGGTTAGAAAGAATGGATAGGGTATTCAAGAAGCTACATTGTACAGAGGAGCTCAGGTTTGAATATTCAGTATCTCTGCTACAGGGGGATGCATATGACTGGTGGAAAACCATTCCCCATAGTTTGGTAGAACCTTCAGTGCTAACATGGAATGATTTTCTATGGAAATTCAGACAAAAATATGTCCCTGATGCTTATGTGGATCAGAAGCTGCAAGAGTTCCTAAGTCTAAAATAGGGGAGTAGATCGGTGGCTGAATATGAAAGGGAATTTTTCCGCCTGAGCCATTATGCAGTAAGTTTACTTGCTACCAGTAGGGAGAGATGTGAGAGGTTTGAAACCGACTTGAAGCCCAGTATCAGATTATAAGTGGTCGGATTCAAACATAACAACTTCTCTAAACTTATTTCTCAAGCACTATAGTTAGAAAAAATTGAATCTGAAGAGGCCCCAGAGAAAAAGAAATCAGAGAAGACAGAAAAAGAGGGAAAGTTAGTAGAACAGAGTTCTAGTGGTCCTACTGGAAAGAGGAAGAACTATGGGGGACACAGCAGAGGTGGTAAGAAGTCTGGTAAGGTAAGATATTTAGGACAGAAACCTCCTCTATATGGTCAACAGAGTACCAGAAGTTCCTACCCTCCCTGCCACTGTGAAACTTGTGGAAGAAATCATGGTAGGGTATGCTACAAGGCCATAGGAGCCTGTTATAACTATGGAGGCACAGGACACTTTGCCAAGGACTACACTAGTGCCCGTAGAGTTGGGCCACCTCCTCCTACTGCAGAAGGGTCAGTTCAGAGCCCTGTCACCAGAGGTTCACAACCACCTAGCAGAGGTAGAAGCAGGGGTAGAGGTAACCTAGTAGGCATCCAAGGCACTGTGAATCAATCAGAGCAAGGTAGTGCTCCAGTCAGAGTCTATGCAATGAGACAGAGAAAAGAGGCCGAGACATCTGATATTGTGGCTGGTACCTTCTCAACTTTTAATTAAGATGTGTTTGTGCTATTTGATCCGGGTTCTACCCATTCTTATGTGAGTGCTAGCATCATTGATTGCGTTGCTGTTCCATGCACAAAAATGGACTTTGAGGTGCTAACATCAAGTCCGCTGGGACAAGAGGTCAGGGTTAATAAAATGTATAGGGAATGTCCTTTGGTGATCCAAGGACATGTTTTTCTGTCTGATCTCATTGAAATGCCCTTCAGAGATTATGATATCATTTTGGGCATGGATTGGTTAGCCAGGCATCACACCATGATTGACTGTAGGCTGAAGACAATCACTTTTGGTCTTCCTCAGTACAGTGATGTGGTAATACATGGGGAGAGGCAACTATTGCCATCAAACATCATTTCGGCTGCATTAGCCAGAAAAATGATTAGAAAGGGGTGTAAAGCATACTTGGCACATGTGGTAGACACCCAAGTGGGGAGTCCAGCATTGAGGGACATCCCTACAGTATATGACTTTCCATATGTGTTTCCTGATGAATTACCAAGATTACCTCCAGAAAAAGAGGTGCAGTTTGAAATTAATATTATGCCTGGTGTGGATCCAATCTCTATAACACCATACAGAATGGCACCAGCATAGTTGAAGGAGTTGAAGGTACAGTTGCAAGAACTACTTGAAAAGGGCTTCATCCGCCCTAGTGTGTCACCTTGGGGAGCACCAGTATTGTTTGTTAAGAAGAAAGATGGCACTCTTCGCTTATGTATCGACTACCGGCAATTGAATAAGGTGACAACAAAGAACAGATATCCATTACCTCGCATTGATGATCTGTTTGATCAGTTGAAGGGTGCAGCTATATTCTCCATGATTGATTTGCGATCTGGTTATTATCAGTTGAAGGTGCAAGAGCAGAGTATTCGAAAAACTGCTTTCAGAACTCCATATGGCCACTATGAGTTTTTGGTAATGCCATTTGGGTTAACAAATGCTCCAACTGCTTTTATGGATTTGATGAACACTATCTCGACCAATTTGTGGTGGTGTTTATTGATGATATTTTGATATATTCGAGGAATGCAGAGGAGCATGATAGACATCTGCGGATTGTACTGCAGACCATAAGGAAGAAATAGCTATACGCCAAATTGTCGAAATGTGAATTTTGGCTAAAAGAAATCTCCTTATTGGGACATGTTGTGTCAACTGAAGGGATCAAGGTAGATTCTAGCTAGGTAGAGCTATCCTTAATTGGAAGCCACCCAGGAATATCACAAAAATTCTCAGTTTTCTGGGTTTAGCTAGATATTACCGGTGAAAGGGTTTTCTATGTTAGCTTCTCCACTGACCAAGTGTAACATCCCCACTGTACGTATTTTGTATGTTCTATTGCTCCAGTGGCCAAATAACAATCCAGGCAAGTCAGGATGTCTGGAACTACACTTCGGTGATAGTGAACAGACATATAATGATGAAATAAATAATAATAAATTACAAGAAAAATCAAAGAAAAATGAAAGAGAGAAAATGTGACTAAGTTAAACGAGCCAAACTCGTAGCGATGGGTGACCGCACCGGGAAGTTACGGCGAGGATCGTTGACTAACCCTGGACGCGGGGAACCCCGAGAAATATTTTTGGGACATAATTAAAGGTTTACTGATATGTAATTGGCACTAGAAATATCAAAGAAAAAAAATTAATAGATTAGTACAAAGAAAAATGAAAAATTGAGAAACAGACAAAAATCGGTGTTACCGAAAAATCGGGAATATAACCCGAAGTGGGGTATTTTGGTCATTTGACACATAGTGTTGCCTTTTGACCTCAATCCCCATTAAAAATAAATGATATTACACTTAGAAAATGTTAAAGAAAAATTAGAAAGTTAGTATAAACGACAAAACAAAAATTAAAGAAATCGTACAGATAATGAGTAAATCTGTTATTAAAAGAAAAGTCCGAACTTGACCCGAAGAGGGGCATTTTGGTCAATTGACACCTAGAGTTGACTTTTGACTTAAATTTCCATGAAAAATAAGTGGTATTATATTTTGAAAATTTAATGAAAAATGAAATTAAATATGAAATGCAATTAAAGGAAAAGTGGGGGATGAATTTGCAAAGATTGAAACTTTGAATTATAATAATAATAAACCTAAGTTAGTGGGCATGTAAAACACATAAGATGACAAGGAACAATCCACTAACTCACTTCATCTTCTCCAATTCTCTAAAATGCCGAAATGGAGCTCTTCCTTTCCTCCATGGATGAGTTCCATGCAAGCTCACCAAACTTATCATTTTCAACTTAAAACTCAAGACTCCCTTCATCAAAATTGGTCCTCACATCATGGGAAAGCTGTAGGTAGCAAAAAGAAAGGAAACTTTTGAAGTTTCACAAGCTTGGGAAGTTCTTGAATTAAGGTTAGTGCTTAATCTCCCCATTTTCTTTCATTAGATCTTGTTTTGAGCTTTGGGTGAGTTGATTTGCGAAGAAATTGAATAAATTAATGTATATTTTGTGAGCACTTCATTTCAGCAGCCAAGAAATTCATGGGATTTTGATGTGTTTAAATGATGTAGATGAGTTTAAAGATGATGTTTGATATGGGTATATGTATGGGAAGTGATAGGACTTGAATTGTTTGAAATTGAGAAATTTAAATTATGGTTTGAAACAATTATTGGAGATTTGTGTTGTTGCTTCATTTTTGGGCAGCCATGAACCTTTGTTGAGCTTTAGTTATTTTTACTTCTAATGAATGAAAATGAAAGTTGATTAATTCAAATGAAAGTTGTAGTAAGTTTGTATCTAAGTGTATGCATGTAGTGTTTGAATTAAGGGTGTGAAATGGAACTTTGATGCCTTGAGCAAACTGCCATATTTGGCAGCCCCTAATAGCTTAAATTTGTGTGTGAACATGTAGTTATTAATGATATATGCTAATGTTAAATTGTGGGCAGCAAGTGTAAGTGGTATTGAAGTATGATTATGTTGAAGTGTATGTGTAATATTGACATTGAAGTATGTTGAATTTTGGTGGAAGTGAATGTTGAACTTAATGATGAATTGTGTGCATTGAGCACTTAAATATTCTTCCCAGAATTGTTGCTAGAATGGTGTACAATATATGTATGGAAGTGTTGTTGATCGAATATTGTAGTAATGAGGAGGAGAAGGAACATCAAATTGGGAGTGTATGTGCTTTGTGCAGGTTGTGTATTGAAGGCAGCACCTAAATGAGGCCATAAGTGCCAAACTATGAACCCAATTGGTATGAGGCCAATATGGGGTGAAACTAGACACCAAATAGGCCAACTTTCGTGTAGAAATGTTGCCAAAATTCTACCTAGAAACTGACCTTAAAAAGTGACCAAATCCGGATTAGTGCATTTAAGGCCTGAAAACTGACCATTTGGGCAGCAGTTAGTTTTTAGGCCATAACTCACTCAAAACAGGTCCAATTGACCTGAAATTTTGACCATGAATAGTTAATACCTATATCTACAAGTCTTATGAAGACACCCAAGACCAGAAATGACCATAAGCAAGTCAAAAAGCTTTCACAAATTCGGGTCCAAAAACTGGCCGAACCTAAAATGACCTAAAATGACCTAAAGTGACCAATTTTGATACATTCTGTCCAGCTTTAGTAAATTGACCATATCTTGGTCTACACAACTCAGAATGACCTGAAATTTTGCTCTGCATGCAATAAGACATAGACCTATAAGTTTGTGGTTTGGACCGAAACCCGAAAACCGAGGGAACTAGGTCGTCCGCCTAGGTCAAAATAGTACACTGAAATCCGGTAAATTGCAATAAAATGCAATACACTTGGAAATAAAATTGGTAACATATACCAACACTAAAGGGCTATAAAATGTGATATATTGGTAACATTAGAATTGAATCACTTAGAGTACATCAAGGGTCAACATTATAGGTTCACTAATGAAATGAATTGAAGGGAATAGTACGTAGAGAAATAGAACTTTAAGCTAGACAAATCTAGCACACAAAAATTGAGAAATTGACCAAATTTTGCACCAAAAGTGCAATCTGTCTAGCTTTAGTAAATTAACCATATCTTGGTCTATACAACTCATAATGACCTGAAATTTTGCCCCGCGTGCAATAAGACATATAGCTATAATTTTGCTTCTTTGATCAGAAGCTAAAAACCAAGAGAAATAGGACTTTAAGCTAGACCAATCTAGCACACTAAAATTGAGAATTTGACATTACATACAATGATGCTTGAAGCAATTTAGCAATGAATGCCAACTTGTAAAAATGGTAAATTGCACTATACTGGCAGTATATTGAAATACGAATTGTGACATGTTGATACGAGAATCAACTTATGCATGATGCATGAAAAGGTCAACATTTTCATTGACCAGTGAATTGTATAATGACCAGTAAACCCTAAAAATAAATATTTTATCTTGTACTATGCCCTAATTTGCCTAGTTGACTAGTTTGGATAGGTTGGCATGCCAATAGGATTTTGATAGCTGTTCTGTAAATGACTTTACGTCATACTGTGTTTTATGGCTTATTATGCCATACTATGATTTTAATAGCCTATGGCTATACAGTTTGTATTATTATACTCGGCTTAATGCCTGATTAATTATATGGCTTTTTAGCCACACTGTTTGCACACCGGGAGATACTTTGTGACCGATGGTGTGACGGCCCGAGGTACTAGGTACCCAGTGCTAGTATATCCGTTTATCGATGCAGTCGATGTATAGGCTATATGGGCAGTCATTTAAAACATTATTCAATTCAGGAAGCTAAGTTAAGTTAAGTATAATGAAATTTCAGTACAATTAAATTAAATATTGAATGAATGAGTAAAAGAGATTAGCAAAAGAAACATAACAAAAATATAAATTGCAAAACCGTAGAGATTTGAAATACGATACAGTTAGAATAATTTGTATACTGTGTAGTATTACTGTAAAGTTATAAACTAAGCACTTCCAAAGAGGAACAAACTAGTATATAAGTGTTACTAATATGCCCTAGAGCATATCATTTAGTATGTATCTTGTAAATATTTTTATTAATAAAAGGCATTTCCACTTTTCCGTTTACATAATATATTTATGTGTAATAGAAAAGGTCCATTGATATTTTGTTAGAAATATTATTCTTAAGTTGTTAAGAATATGAGTGACAACATTTCTAGCACGAAGTATCATAAATAGGTTCACAATCGAGGATACTTCATAATAAGGACATGACTTATCCAGAAAGATTGTATTCATGTTTGTTCCCAAGTTATTTATATGAGATATAAATAAGATGGAATGGTGAGTCTCATGCCATATAACAAACATGATAGGCACTTATAAATGATAAGTAGGCCGAACCAGTGACACTTATGACAAGCACATGGAGTTTACTCTTGTCAATGTTTTGTCATAAATCATATCAGTGTATATAATCTTTAGACCTGAGATAGCACAGTTATCTTGTATATAGGTAGTTTGAGTTTGATACTGCTTTCATACTTGTACTGTGTATGGGTATATGGGCATGTGTTGGCTCCTACTAGTTATATATGGAGGTAGGTGTTGATCAAGATGGAATCTGTTCCTCTAAGTAAATAGAGATAAAATCCTATGTTCATTTAATTGTTCTTGATGTTTCAAGTTCTGCCAGACAGATAGATTTATTCGAAAAAGTTTACGATGAGAAAATCCTTTTAATCAAGAAGAAATTAAAAGAGAACATAATATTCATAGCAAATGGAGTTTGACATAAACCATGACTCCACTTTGAGTTGGGATTTTGTACAGAGAGATTCTAGTGCATGGTAACATATGATTATAGGTTCATTTAAGGTAAACCTTATTACTAATTAGGTGGCCATGGCATGCTATGCTAGGTGTTAACCATGGTCTATGAGGTTCATAAAATGATTTAGAGAAATCATTTATGGTAAGAAAGAGTTCTGATGATATTAAGAGTTGATATCATGTCTCATTGCCAATTAGTGATGAGCCTAGTAAGTCACACACATACACAAGTTATCACCTATTTAAATATGATTTAATTAATTAATTAAAGAGTTTAATTGATTAATTAAATAGGTTTGATTTGCAATTAAATTGCAAAGTCCCTAGCATGACTTGAAACCAAATCTATATTATTGGATGTATAGTATAAGTTAAATTTATATTTAAAGTGTTTAAATATGAATTTAATTAATGAAAAATTAATTAATAGAGATTAATTAATTAATTTATGTTTGATATAAATTAATTAGAAGAAGAAAAATAATTATTTGGGTTAAGAACTCAAAATTAAGACACAGGGGCATTTTGGTCATTTTGCAGTGTGACACGTGGCATCATGAGATTGTGACACATGGCATAACACATAAGCTTGCCAAATGTTTTTTAATCATGTAAGATGATTAAAATCAAGATTAAATATAGGTTTGACACTTGGCACAATGTGATTGGGTCACTTAAACCTAGAGCTAATCAAAGGGTGACATGTGGCAAGGGTTTAATGTGTTAACCTAGCTATTTAAGTGTTGTTATGAGAAAATAAAATACAACCAGCAGCCACGGTCCTTGGTCACGCCATTTTTGCAGCCCTCCCTCTATTCTTCTTCATCTCTCATCAATTCAAAGAGATTAGTCATCAATCTCTTGAATTAAGAACACTAGAAATTGTTTCTAGTGTCCTGTTTACATCTTTAATCTCTTAAAAGGCAGAATTTGAATTTCTAATTAATAGAAAAAGCTTTAGAAGATGTTCAAGGGCTGCCATAGGTGTTCTTGGTGTGGACAAGCTAGAGGGACAACATCTTGTGTCCTGAAGACGAATCTCAAAGGCGCAGACATGCTGCATTGCATCAAGAGGTTAGTGTAATCATTTGTTATTTAATCTAGGGTTCTAAAATTAATCTGATTAATTTTAAAATCTTAAATTGTAAATACAGATCCAAAAACATATTAAAAGAGTTTTAATATGTTGTTTATCATTGAAATCAAATAGATAAAAATAAATCTTGCATGATGCATGTGACCCTAGGTGAAAATTTTTGAATTCAATGGTATAAACTTGTGTTTTTCACGCTTCCGTTTCTTGAAATGGTATCAGAGCCACTATATTTGCCATTTAGATTGTTTATTATATGATTTAATTGTGTGATTTCATCATGAGATGATTCATCCATTGCTGGTTGGATCAAGAGGTGTGGCGGGATGCTTGATGAACTCTAACATGGTGCGCATGGCTTTGGAAGATCATGGTGCGCATGGTTGTTATTAAATTCTGCAATTGTTGCATGGTGAAAGGTTCATCATATAACTAATTAAAATATTTAATTAGGATTTTTAATCACACAATTAAATTATGATTCAAATCAAAAATTTTAAAAATTGTTTGAATATGATTCAAATCTGAATTTTAAAAGTTGTTTGAATGTGATTCAAATCTGAATTTTTAAAGTTGTTTGAATCATATTTAAATCTGATTTTTTAAAATTGATTGAATAAAATTCAGATATGATTTTTTAAAAAAATGTTTGAATGTGATTCAAATCTGATTTTTTAAAAAAATGTTTGAATGTGATTCAAATCTGAATTTTTGAAGTTGTTTGAATGTGATTCAAATCTGAATTTTTAAATTTGTTTGAATGAGATTCAAATCTGAATTTTTAAATTTATTTGAATCATATTCAAATCTGGATTTTTAAGTTGAATATGAGATATTCAATTTAATTTAAGTATGTATGTTTTATTTAATTGTTAAATAGTGATATGCATGATGGATGATCATGGACTATAAAAGACCAATGTGATTGGATTTATTTCTTTTATGTTTCTTTGGGTTTGTAAATTAATTAATTTATTTCAATTTATTTTGGGCATGTATTATTAAGTTTGTAATAATTTTTGGGTTGTAATTTCATTTATTTAAGTTCTTGTAAATTCGCCTTGGTATGCCAAGGATTACTATGTAATATTGGATTGCAAGAAGTTCAAGGAGGTCAAGAGCATTGGTGGGACTAGTGGGAGGAATTCAAGATCAAGTGTTGATTATGTACTCCTTCAGCAACTCTTGTAAAATGAATGAATGAAATGCACCTAGGAATGCCCTGATTCAATTCTTGGTGGCTCAAAATTGAATCCCTTAGAAAGTCCATGATCATACCATATTTACTGCTTATCCATTAATGCATGAGATGTATGGGAATGTATGCAATTATATGATATATGCATGCTAAGTGGATAATGTGCAAAGTGAGACCTTAATAGTAATTAGAATGACTATAAAATCTTCCAAACAAATGATTAAGTTGGAAATGCTATAATTAAAATAATTATAACATAGGCCCTCCATTGGGGCAATTATTTTAAGAAATTTTAAATAGTTGCATGAGATGCAATTAATTTAAGAGATTTTCTTAAGAATAATTGTTAAGCATGAGATGTTGTAAATATGTAAATGGTTTGGTGGCCAATATTGGATGTACCTGAGGACATTAAAATTATTTGCATAATTAATGGCTCAATGGGATCAACTTAACTAATGCAAGATAAGTCAATAATGGATGTACCTGAGATTTTGAGCATTCGGGGCTAGGTAAAGGATTGAACCTCACATGAGATGTGATAGGCAAGGAGTTGCTCACTTATAGTTTATTGTAATTCCAATAATGGATGTACTTGAGGATGATCAATAGAATTATAAGAATTCAATCACCCACTAGAAATCCATCCAACTAGGATTTCCGTTTTCTACTTTGGAAGTGTAGGATTCGCTAAGTTAGTGGGAGGACCGATTTGATTAAAAGACCATAATCATTTTGGTTAATTACAAGATACATTTACCAATTAATCTGGTTATTTCCTGCAATTAATTTTCTGATAAAAATGAGCACAAAACAACCACCACCATCCAATATCCTTGCAAGCATACTTGATCACAATAGGTTGACAGGACCTAATCTGTCTGATTGGCTAAGAAATTTGAAACTTGTCCTGAACCTTGAACATATAGGATATGTTCTAGATTCAAATGTTCCTGGTCCCTTACCTCCAAAGACAACACAAGAGGAACATGAAACTTTGGACAAGTGGAAGGAGCATGATATGAGAGCTAAGTGTTACATGCTTGCTTCCATGAGTAATGAGTTATAGGAGCAGCATGAAAAAATGTTGAGTGCGAGTGAGATCCTCCTTCACCTATAAGAGTTGTATGGTGAGTACAGTAGGAATGCTAGGTATGAGATATCTAGACAGCTATTCTGTCACACCCTACCCCTCTGTAAGGCATAACATGATCCCATAGTATACCTAATGAATTACCAACTCCGTCTACTGATAACCCATTAAATACACTACAAGGGATTTTAAAAACTTTTCTTACTTCTTTTACAATGGTGAGCACTATTTACAGGTGTTAAAACCTTTTTGAACTGAAGTGATAGAATTGACACATTTGAATTATTTGGAATTTCTGTAAAAATTTTGGCAGAGTGCCCTCTGTATTTTGGATACATGATTCTTGAGAAAACAGTAAAAGCACTTCAATATGTATTTGCAAATCTCAACTCCAACATTTTTCTCAACACAACATTTTTCTCAACTCAAATCCGCAGTGATTTTTCAAAGACTGAGATACAAGAAATATAATACAAAACTATTCAAGTAAATGAAATCTCAAATTTGCATTTATAATAATGTACATTTAATTACAACCCAAAATATTTTACAAGAGTTTCTATACAACTGCTCAAATAATTTACATACATATTATTACATGCATACATCAAAACCTATGTACATGAGTATACCCATGATATACCTGGAGCTGATCTGAATATATCTTCAAGGAAATTTACTTACTGCTCTATGCTCTTCTTACCTGCGACAGCATACAAAGCTATCGCTGAGTGGTGAACTCAGTGGTGCACAACTATAATTTAAAACATAGTACAATATACATTGACAAAATTTCTGATAAATAAATTGGGAATCTGAATACTCATCAAATTTCAAAACTCAAAATATTCGTTGCCAATAATGTAAATCATTTGTATAAATGACTTTGATCACAAAATTCAATTTATCAAATCATGACTAACCATTTAAGTAATTCAACAAAATCAATTATACATAAACCATAATTGAAATCACAATTTCTTAACATTCAAAAGCCATTCTGTATCTCAAAAAAATCAATCTTTATCTCACTAATATGCAAGACTAATCCGAAAGGGCCATATTCGATGTGATTCTAACTCCCTATGGTCGGGGAGGTCGAATCAGATTCTAACTCCCTATGGTCGGGGAGGTCGAATCATCGTGCACAGTACCATCACAATAATGAATCTTCCGCAAGGGCCATAACGATAAAATAAACTTAGATCTAACCTCAAATCAGAGGAAAATCTAAGCCTGTGCATGTACCATGGTAATCAAAACACAACTAACTCCATTGTCTTCTCAACAAATGAGAGAGAAGGGTAATAACCTAGTCAAGCATCTATAGTGAGATATAAAACAATATCACAATCCATTTAGTGAGCACAAATCACAATACAATTCGATTCAAAGTCAATTTCAATATCCAATAAAGTTTTATGCTTATCACAATTCAAATCATACAATTGCATTTTTCCATGAAAATTGCCATCACAATTCAAAACATGTTCTATCACAATTTTCGAAAACATAATTTATTCAATCCATAACAATACTTAATACTTGTGGAAATACCATTTTACAAAGCTAAATTCATACCTACTATAACAATTCCAATAATCATTGAATTAAATCCAATGCTTGTTAAACATAATACATAAGAAAAATATGCCATTTAATCATGTGAAATATTCAAAACAAAATCAGTTAAAAACTAGTTGTGCACAAACCTCTTATAATTGTCTCCTGGTCTGGACTCAGTGTTTCCTTCCCTTTTCCTGAGTCTTTGGTAACTGAGAAACACAATTTGAAGTGTTTCAGTACTAAATTAAACTGTCTCTAACGATAATGCTCGATAAGTAATTCACTGAAGGCTATTATTTGCTCAATTACCTAATATACCGACCCTCGATGCGTTTAAGGTAAATTAGGTTTTGGTGTCCTTAATATGTCACATTCGATAAGGTTTTAGGGTTGGTACGTTTTACCAAACTCATTTCCTTGTTTAGTGCATTTTCTTGCAATTTGTTGGATTCCGGGATACTAGTTTGACCTAGCCGGACGACCTAGTTCCCTCGGTTTTCGGGTTTCGGTCAAAACTACAAACTTGTAGATCTATGTCTTATTGCACGCGGGGCAAAATTTTAGGTCAATCCGAGTTAAGTAGACCAAGTTATGGTCATTATACTATTGCTGGTCAATTGGT
Source organism: Hevea brasiliensis (assembly GCF_030052815.1). Taxonomy (NCBI): domain Eukaryota; kingdom Viridiplantae; phylum Streptophyta; class Magnoliopsida; order Malpighiales; family Euphorbiaceae; genus Hevea; species Hevea brasiliensis. The sequence continues at coordinate 45,717,724 of NC_079501.1, forward strand.
ATCAATTTAGGTCAATTTGAGGTCAATTTGGTCAACTTTGGTTCGGCCAGTTTTTGGACCCGAACTTGTGCAAGTTGTTTGACTTGCTTATGGTCATTTCTGGGTTTTGGTGTCTTCATAAGACTTGTAGGTATGGGTCTTAGCTATTCATGGTTAAAATTTCAGGTCAATTGGACCTGTTTTGAGTGAGTTATGGCCTAAACACTCACTGCTGCCCAAATGGTCAGTTTTTAGGTCTCAAGTGTACCTAATCCGAATTGGTCATTTTTCACATCACCTTGCAAGCAGAATTTTGGTATGATCTCTCAATGAAAGTTGGCACATTTTGTGCCTAGTTCCACCTCCAATTGGTCTCATACCAATTGAGGTTACACATTTAAACTTATTGGCTAAAATGTACACTGCCCTTGGTTACTTTGCTTAACACACCTCAATTACACACATTTACCTTGCAATTTGTTTACTTCTCTACCGATCTGTTTTGGTACATTACCAAAAGCATATTCTACTTTACACTAACATTACTTTGGGCAGATTACAATTACCCTCAACACACCAAATATAATTCACATTTACAAGTTCTAAGTACCATTACATACACACCTAACCATTACAAATCTTACATACACTTTACAATATCAATCTCCATACATATCCATCAATCCTTCTAGGTCAATATTCTGCCTACACTTCCATGAGTACATACATTTACTCAAGTGTTCCCAAGCTGCCGAAAATTGTCCTTCAACATCAAAGTGCCCTACAATTTACCAATTCCCATCCAAGTGCATAAATCACCATATATATGTGAAATAATTCACTAGGATATTAAATCACCATGATCAACATTATTTCTCATCAATTATATGCATAATAAATCATTAAATGCATGACCCCATGGCTGTCCAAAAATGGCTATCTCAATAACTATTTAAACTTTAAAATTTCCTTCACAAAACTAACACCCATAACATGAACATAAAGTTTAACAAAGGAATTCTCAAAAATGTAAACTTACCTTTAATTGTAACTTGCTAAACCTTCACCAAACTTCTCAAATTTGGTGTCAATATCTTCCTTGTGATGTGTAGACAAAGTTTCATGAAGGAACCAAAGAGATTGGAGTTGAAAATGGAGGATGGATCAAGCTTGCATGCAAACGCCCATGGAGTTCTTTTCCTTTCCTTCAATTCGGCAAGTTTGAATGCTTTGGAGAAGATGAATATTTCTGCTGGTTTAGTGGAGTTACAGCTGCCCTATTATGTGTTTATTTTATGCATTAGTGGTCCACTCATAAATTTAATCATATTATAAACTTAACTCCCACTTATTCCACATTTAACCCATGATTTTAGCTATTTACTTTAGGTACCACTAAACTAATTTTTCATTTTATTTTCTAAGTATAATATTATTTATTTTTAATGGACATTTAGGTCAAAAGACAATTCGGGATGTCAAATGACCATAATGCCCCTGTTCGGGTGGCATTCCTGATTTTTCGGTAACACCGTATTTTGTCTGTTTTTCGATTTCTCACTTTTCTTTGTACTAATTATTTAATTTTTCTTTAATCTTTCTAATGAGATTTATACTTCAATAAGGGTCTATTTAAGTCCTAAAAATGTTTTCCAGGGTTCCCCGCAGTCCAGGGCTAGTCAACGGTCCACGCCGTGACTTCCCAGTGCGGTCATCCATCGTTAGGTTTCCCGGCTCGTTTAACTTGATCACATTTCTTTGCTATTATTTTTTCTTTGTTTTTCTTGTATTTTCTTTTCTTGTATTTCATTATTTTATGTCTCCTCACTCATATTGAAGTGTAGTTCTAGGCATCCTAGCTGTCCGGACAGCACTGGTCACCGGAGCAGTAGAACGCACTACCGAACTTTGGGGTGTTACAATTCTCTCCCTCTTAAAATAAATTTCGTCTCGAAATTTTACCTGGCATTAGTCTCTAAACAACTGTGGGTGCTGTCTCCTCATATCCTCTTCACGTTCCCAAGTAGCTTCCTGGCCTGAATGATGGTTCCACAGCACTTTAACCAGGTGTATCTGTTTGTTTCTCAGCTGTTTCACCTCATAAGCCAGAATTTTTATGGGTTCTTCCTCATATGAGAGGTCTGGATTTACTTCACTCTCTTCAACTGACAGTACATGAGATGGGTCAGATCTGTACCTCCTTAACATGGATACATGGAAGACACTGTGTATCTTTGCTAGCTCTGGAGGTAATGCCAACCGATATGCCAAAGGACCCACTCTTTCCAGAGCCTCATATGGTCCGATGAAACGAGGACTCAGTTTCCCCTTTCTGCCAAATCTCATAATCCTTTTCCAAGGAGAAACTTTAAGGAATACCTTATCACCCACTGCATATTCAATATCTATTCTCTTCAGATCAACATAGGACTTCTGACGGTCTGATGCAGCCTTAAGTCTATCTCTGATCAATCTGATCTTTTCCTCTGTCTGCTGAACAATTTCTGGCCCATTCATCTTCCTTTCACCTACTTCATCCTAACATAGGGGAGTTCTGCACTTTTTGCCATACAAAGCTTCATATGGAGGCATCCCAATGCTTGATTGGTAGCTGTTGTTATAAGCAAACTCAATCAAAGGCAAGTGGGTATCCCAACTACCTTCAAATTCAATCACACAAGCCCGTAGCATATCCTCCAATATCTGAATAACCCTCTCGGTGGCCATCATGCATGGGTGGAATCTTTGTCTTTGAAGTTCAATCTAGTTCCTAGGGCTCTCTGAAGACTACCCCAGAATCTAGAAGTGAACCTAGGATCCCTGTCAGATACAATTGATACTGGAACTCCATGCAATTTTACAATCTCATATATGTACAATCTGGCCAATCTTTCCAGGCTATAGTCCATCCGATCGGCAAAAGTGAGCAGACTTGGTTAGTCTGTCAATTATAACCTATAATGCATCATGACTATTCTGTGTCCTCAGAAATCTCATCACAAAATCCATAGTTATCTGTTCCCTTACAATGTTTCATAGGGTGCCACTTGTATGCTAGCTTGACACTTTTTAATGTATACAAATTCTGCTAGTGGAATGTATCTGTCCCATCTCCTCTCGGATTCAATGACACAAGTTCTCGATATATTCTTGAGGGCTTATCACATTTTACAGGTTATTTTTATCATTTCATTTCATTATTTATAGGAACTCAATGAGTTTCCGAATTTACCTGAATTACTTGTTTCAATTGTCCATCTGTCTGAGGATGATACGTTGTACTGATATCTCTAAGCTTATAGCAATTACTGTGGTACTGGTAGTTCACATTATTGTAACCGAGATTCTTGACTCGGCTACCTTACAAGTGTAGTCTTTCGACAGGCTAGTTCTGAAGTTTTAAATTTCTGACTAAAATTTTCACATTTATTTCCAGTAATAGTACCCTATTCGGGTGCAACTGTATCAATTTATAGATTACTTACAAATATTCTTACTTATTGTACCACGAGGAAACACGTAGCTCTACACAATAATCCGATTGTCAGATCTTATGTCTGCGACTTACAATACAAACATCGAGAACATTATATAGTCACTACGTTATAACCTCATGGACTAGGTTTTCTAACATCTTATCTTTCTTGAATCCACTAATATCCCAAACCGATTCTGATTACAATTTCCTTTGACAATTACTAACAGTAACATCTTTGCCCTCATCTAGAGCAATTCTATTACTGTAACTTACTTTTAGGTCCTCTTGCCTTACATTAAGTAGGCTCGCCATTTAGCTTTATAATTTATGGTATGTTAGTAAATACTTTTAGCTAACAATTCTTCCAAAAGTAATGTCAATCATACTTGTTATTATAGTTATTATCCTAAAGGACTAGTCACTAATACATCAAAATTCGTTCCCATGTAAAGGAATGACAACAGAACTTATAGTTCTGACACTAACACACAACTAAGTAGTGCTGGGATCAATTAATAACTAATTGTTTCTTTCAAAAATTAAGAACTTACCAGCAGCTACATCTGAAGTTTCTGCTCCTTTTACTTGGCGCATAGTGGACTCTCCGACTGGTGCGCTACTATATTCTGGTTGATTCACTGTGTTATACTGGTGAGGAGTACCAACTCTATTTCTATCTTGACTCTGACTGACGGTCTGTGAACTCCGGAGAGTAGATGGAGGTGGTTTAGCACAATCTTTAGCAAAGTGTCCAAGTTTTCCACAATTGTAACAAGCTCCAGAGGCCTTACGACAAATACCTCCATGATATCTTCTACAAGTTTCACATTGGCGGGAAGGGTAGGAACTTCTAGTTGTTCGACGACTAGTTCTTAGTGGTCTCTGTCCTGATGATCCGCCTCTATCATATTTCTGAGTTCGGGGTTCCTCAAATTCTTTTCTCTTCCCCAAATTACTGTTCGAACTCTGACCCATAGGTTTCTCCCTCTTTTCCATTTCACACTGCCCTTGTGGGGGTTGGGTCTGTACTTGGGCTTGGGCTGACAGATTATCAGCCATTTGTAGAAAGAAAGTGGCCATTTGTTGGGCCATTTGTGCCGGTAAAACTGGTACAGTCAGGCCTTCGACATTTTGTGGAGCTGGGGCTTCAACTTGTTCTTCTGCCATCACAGACTGTTCTATTATCTCATTCTTCTCTTCCATTTTTCTCACAGAATTTTCTATTCCTGTACAACCAACATAAGGAGATTCCTCTCCATTAGTTCATATTTATGATGTAAATGTACTATATGTATCAAACATTTGAGCAGTTATAGTTACCAACAAAAAGATTTCAAATTCACAGTTCAAAATTTACTTTAAAACCATTGCTCTGATACCACTAAAACATGTCACACCCTACCCCTCTGTAAGGCATAACATGATCCCGTAGTATACCTAATTAATTACCAACTCCGTCTACTGATAACCCATTAAATATACTACAAGGGATTTTAAAAACTTTTCTTACTTCTTTTACAATGGTGAGCACTATTTACAGGTGTTAAAACCTTTTTGAACTGAAGTGATAGAATTGACACATTTGAATTATTTGGAATTTCTGTAAAAATTTTGGCAGAGTGCCCTCTGTATTTTGGATACAACAGTTCTTCAGAAAACCTGTAAAAAGCACTTCAATATGTATTTGCAAATCTCAACTCCAACATTTTTCTCAACACAACATTTTTCTCAACTCAAATCCGCAGTGATTTTTCAAAGACTGAGATACAAGAAATATAATACAAAACTATTCAAGTAAATGAAATCTCAAATTTGCATTTATAATAATGTACATTTAATTACAAACCAAAATATTTTACAAGAGTTTCTATACAACTGCTCAAATAATTTACATACATATTATTACATGCATACATCAAAACCTATGTACATGAGTATACCCATGATATACCTGGAGCTGATCTGAATATATCTTCAAGGAAATTTACTTACTGCTCTATGCTCTTCTTACCTGCGACAGCATACAAAGCTATCGCTGAGTGGTGAACTCAGTGGTGCACAACTATAATTTAAAACATAGTACAATATACATTGACAAAATTTCGATAAATAAATTGGGAATCTGAATACTCATCAAATTTCAAAACTCAAAATATTCGTTGCCAATAATGTAAATCATTTGTATAAATGACTTTGATCACAAAATTCAATTTATCAAATCATGACTAACCATTTAAGTAATTCAACAAAATCAATTATACATAAACCATAATTGAAATCACAATTTCTTAACATTCAAAAGCCATTCTGTACTCAAAAAAATCAATCTTTATCTCACTAATATGCAAGACTAATCCGAAAGGGCCATATTCGATGTGATTCTAACTCCCTATGGTCGGGGAGGTCGAATCAGATTCTAACTCCCTATGGTCGGGGAGGTCGAATCATCGTGCACAGTACCATCACAATAATGAATCTTCCGCAAGGGCCATAACGATAAAATAAACTTAGATCTAACCTCAAATCAGAGGAAAATCTAAGCCTGTGCACGTACCATGGTAATCAAAACACAACTAACTCCATTGTCTTCTCAACAAATGAGAGAGACGGGTAATAACCTAGTCAAGCATCTATAGTGAGATATAAAACAATATCACAATCCATTTAGTGAGCACAAATCACAATACAATTCGATTCAAAGTCAATTTCAATATCCAATAAAGTTTTATGCTTATCACAATTCAAATCATACAATTGCATTTTTCCATGAAAATTGCCATCACAATTCAAAACATGTTCTATCACAATTTTCGAAAACATAATTTATTCAATCCATAACAATGCTTAATACTTGTGGAAATACCATTTTACAAAGCTAAATTCATACCTACTATAACAATTCCAATAATCATTGAATTAAATCCAATGCTTGTTAAACATAATACATAAGAAAAATATGTCATTTAATCATGTGAAATATTCAAAACAAAATCAGTTAAAAACTAGTTGTGCACAAACCTCTTATAATTGTCTCCTGGTCTGGACTCAGTGTTTCCTTCCCTTTTCCTGAGTCTTTGGTAACTGAGAAACACAATTTGAAGTGTTTCAGTACTAAATTAAACTGTCTCTAACGATAATGCTCGATAAGTAATTCACTGAAGGCTATTATTTGCTCAATTACCTAATATACCGACCCTCGATGCGTTTAAGGTAAATTAGGTTTTGGTGTCCTTAATATGTCACATTCGATAAGGTTTTAGGGTTGGTACGTTTTACCAAACTCATTTCCTTGTTTAGTGCATTTTCTTGCAATTTGTTGGATTCCGGGATACTAGTTTGACCTAGCCGGACGACCTAGTTCCCTCGGTTTTCGGGTTTCGGTCAAAACTACAAACTTGTAGATCTATGTCTTATTGCACGCGGGGCAAAATTTTAGGTCAATCCGAGTTAAGTAGACCAAGTTATGGTCATTATACTATTGCTGGTCAATTGGTATCAATTTAGGTCAATTTGAGGTCAATTTGGTCAACTTTGGTTCGGCCAGTTTTTGGACCCGAACTTGTACAAGTTGTTTGACTTGCTTATGGTCATTTCTGGGTTTTAGTGTCTTCATAAGACTTGTAGGTATGAGTCTTAAATATTCATGGTTAAAATTTCAGGTCAATTGGACCTGTTTTGAGTGAGTTATGGCCTAAACACTCACTGCTGCCCAAATGGTCAGTTTTTAGGTCTCAAGTGTACCTAATCCGAATTGGTCATTTTTCACATCACCTTGCAAGCAGAATTTTGGCATGATCTCTCAATGAAAGTTGGCACATTTTGTGCCTAGTTCCACCTCCAATTGGTCTCATACCAATTGAGGTTACACATTTAAACTTATTGGCTAAAATGTACACTGCCCTTGGTTACTTTGCTTAACACACCTCAATTACACACATTTACCTTGCAATTTGTTTACTTCTCTACCGATCTGTTTTGGTACATTACCAAAAGCATATTCTACTTTACACTAACATTACTTTGGGCAGATTACAATTACCCTCAACACACCAAATATAATTCACATTTACAAGTTCTAAGTACCATTACATACACACCTAACCATTACAAATCTTACATACACTTTACAATATCAATCTCCATACATATCCATCAATCCTTCTAGGTCAATATTCTGCCTACACTTCCATGAGTACATACATTTACTCAAGAGTTCCAAATCTGCATAAAATTGTCCTTCAACATCAAAGTGCCCTACAATTTACCAATTCCCATCCAAGTGCATAAATCACCATATATATGTGAAATAATTCACTAGGATATTAAATCACCATGATCAACATTATTTCTCATCAATTATATGCATAATAAATCATTAAATGCATGACCCCATGGCTGTCCAAAAATGGCTATCTCAATAACTATTTAAACTTTAAAATTTCCTTCACAAAACTAACACCCATAACATGAACATAAAGTTTAACAAAGGAATTCTCAAAAATGTAAACTTACCTTTAATTGTAACTTGCTAAACCTTCACCAAACTTCTCAAATTTGGTGTCAATATCTTCCTTGTGATGTGTAGACAAAGTTTCATGAAGGAACCAAAGAGATTGGAGTTGAAAATGGAGGATGGATCAAGCTTGCATGCAAACGCCCATGGAGTTCTTTTCCTTTCCTTCAATTCGGCAAGTTTGAATGCTTTGGAGAAGATGAATATTTCCGCTGGTTTAGTGGAGTTACAGCTGCCCTATTATGTGTTTATTTTATGCATTAGTGGTCCACTCATAAATTTAATCATATTATAAACTTAACTCCCACTTATTCCACATTTAACCCATGATTTTAGCTATTTACTTTAGGTACCACTAAACTAATTTTTCATTTTATTTTCTAAGTGTAATATTATTTATTTTTAATGGACATTTAGGTCAAAAGACAATTCGGGATGTCAAATGACCATAATGCCCCTGTTCGGGTGGCATTCCTGATTTTTCGATAACACAGTATTTTGTCTGTTTTTCGATTTCTCACTTTTCTTTGTACTAATTATTTAATTTTTCTTTAATCTTTCTAATGAGATTTATACTTCAATAAGGGTCTATTTAAGTCCTAAAAATGTTTTCCAGGGTTCCCCGCAGTCCAGGGCTAGTCAACGGTCCACGCCGTGACTTCCCAGTGCGGTCACCCATCGTTAGGTTTCCCGGCTCGTTTAACTTGATCACATTTCTTTGCTATTATTTTTCCTTTGTTTTTCTTGTATTTTCTTTTCTTGTATTTCATTATTTTATGTCTCCTCACTCATATTGAAGTATAGTTCTAGGCATCCTAGCTGTCCGGACAGCACTGGTCACCGGAGCAGTAGAACGCACTACCGAACTTTGGGGTGTTACATATTCCGTATGAGGATGTCTGAGGGACAGAATATTGGGGATCATGTCCACAAAATGATTCGGTTGATTGAGCAATTGGAACATCTTGACTTCAACATGGATTTCCAACTACAGATGGATTTGATCCTTCAGTCCCTTCCTGAGTCTTTTGGGAATTTTGTGATAAATTTCAATATGACTAAACAGGAATGCACCTTAGCTGGTTTACTCAACATGCTGGTTATTGCCCAAAAGAATATGTCGGGCAATAAAGGAAAACAGGTAGCTTTGATTGCATCTTCTTCTACTGGAAAGTCCAACAAGAAGAAGGGCAATAAGAAAAAGAAACCTCAGATTCCTAGTCCTTCCAAGAAAATAGTTAAACAGAAAAGGAAGACCAAAGCTGACAAAGGCACAGGAAAGTGTTTCCACTGCCAACAGGAAAGTGTTTCCATTACCAACAGGAAAGTGTTTCCATTGCCAGTAAGAAAGTGTTTCCACTGGCCAGAGTATAGTAATCTAAAAGAATGCAATGCCATGGTGAAAACCAACTCAAGTTCAAAATATATTTGGCACTTAAGGTTATGTCATATTGCAGAAGATAGGATTGCAAAACTGGAGAAAATGGGGATTCTATCCTTATTGGGCTCTGAGCCTACTCCAACTTGTGAATCTTGCCTTCAGGGCAAAATGACTAGATCACCCTTTGTTGGACAAGGGCTAAGAGCTAAAAATATTTTGGTGCTAATACATAGTGATGTATGTGGTCCATTTAAAGAAATGGCTAGAGGGGGCATAGAGATGGTGACACATGGCATAACACATAAGCTTGCCAAATGTTTTTTAATCATGTAAGATGATTAAAATCAAGATTAAATATAGATTTGACACTTGGCACAATGTGATTGGGTCACTTAAACCTAGAGCTAATCAAATGGTGACATGTGGCAAGGGTTTAATGTGTTAACCAGGCTATTTAAGTGTTGTTATGAGAAAATAAAATACAACCAGCAGCCACGCTCCTTGGTCACGCCATTTTTGCAGCCCTCCCTCTATTCGTCTTCATCTCTCATCAATTCAAAGAGATTAGCCATCAATCTCTTGAATTAAGAACACTAGAAATTGTTTCTAGTGTCCTATTTACATCTTTAATCTCTTAAAAGGCATAACTTGAATTTCTAATTAATAGAAAAAGCTTTAGAAGATGTTCAAGGGCTGCCATAGGTGTTCTTGGTGTGGACAAGCTAGAGGGACAACATCTTGTATCCTGAAGATGAATCTCAAAGGCGCAGACACGCTGCATTGCATCAAGAGGTTAGTGTAATCGTTTTTTATTTAATCTAGGGTTCTAAAATTAATCTGATTAATTTTAAAATCTTAAATGGTAAATACAGATCCAAAAACATATTATAAGAGTTTTAATATGTTGTTTATCATTGAAATCAAATAGATAAAAATAAATCTTGCATGATGCATGTGACCCTAGGTGAAAATTTTTGAATTCAATGGTATAAACTTGTGTTTTTCACGCTTCCGTTTCTACAATAAGATCGTTGATACTACAAATACCATACCAAATTAAATTGATTCTCGAGTATTCGAATTATGATTTATTTCTTTCTTTATTTGTATATATTATTTTTTTGTTATACTATTGCACCACTAAGTAGAAATGCTTAGCGCGATGGAATTGCTTCCTCGTGCAGGTACCGAAGGTAAAACTAGTAGACTGTCAATCGAGATTTTTGGAGTCCAGATCTGCAGAAGTGTCAGAAGAGTTCAAGATTGTCACCTCCTCAGCAATGCATGTAGATAGGGCTCATAATTATACATGTTATGTATTTTGTTCATTCTAATTATATTGTAATTTCATTTGTATATCCTGTACTTGACAAATTTATGTACTTAATTGGAAAAATTATATAAGTTAATGAAATGTAAGAATTCTGCTGCCTGAATTGGCTGTCTAATCATAATGATTCTGAATGACATTGAGTTTAAGAAATTTTGAGAAACTGATGAGATATTATTGAGATAAATTGAGCTATGAATTTGAATATGTATATTGAAATTGTTTTTAGCAGGTTCAGAAGAACTGTTAGTCCAAATTACGGCCAGCACTCTGCTGGATTATCTTTAAAATTTTTGAAATTTCCAAATTAGTCAGATTTTGATAAACAGTAAAAATAGCCTAAACCTCAGATAAAGTTTTTGAACGGGTAAACCAAGAACTGTAATGAAATCAGATAAGATCAGGTGCTCCGGCACTCCGTGTAACACACTTTGCTCGGCTACACTGTAGACGGGTGAGGGGTGTTACACCAAGCTACTTTGGAAAAATGTAAAATTTCAATGGACAGATAAATGCCAGCAGAGTTTTGATGAGTTGAAGAGGTGTTTGACTGAAGCTCCAGTCCTTACTTTACCTATACCGGGTAAAGAATACACAATTTATAGTGATGCTTCTCATAATGGGTTAGGCTGTGTACTGATGCAAGATCGGAATGTCATTGCTTATGCATCACGCCAGCTGAAACCGCATGAGAGGAACTACCCAACACATGATTTGGAGCTTACAGCTATTGTTTTTGCTCTGAAGATCTGGATACACTATTTGTATGGGGAGAAATACTACATTTACACATATCACAATAGCTTGAAGTGCTTAGGTACCCAGAAGGAATTGAATTTGTAACACCCCTAAGTTCGGTAGTGCGTTCTACTGTTCCTGTGACCAGTGTTGTCCGGACAACTAGGATGCCTAGAACTACACTTCGATATGAGTGAGGAGACATAAAATAATGAAATACAAGAAAGGAAAATACAAGAAAAACAAAGGAAAAATAATAGCAAAGAAATATAATCAAGTTAAGCGAGCCGAGAACCCTAGCGATGGGTGACCGCACCGGAAAGTCATGGCGTGGACCGTTGACTAGCCCTGGACTGCGAGGAACGTTGGAAAATATTTTTAGGAATTAAATAGACCCCTATTGAAGTATAAATATCATTAGAAATATTAAATAAAAATTAAATAACTAGTACAAAGAAAAGTGAGAAATCGAAAAACGGACAAAACCCATTGTTATCGAAAAATCGAGAATGTAACTCGAATAGGGGCATTGTGGTTATTTGACATCCCGAGTTGTCTTTTGACCTAAATGTCCATTAAAAATAAATAATATTACACTTGGAAAATATAATGAAAAATTAATTTAGGGGTACCTAATGTAAATAGCAAAAATGGGAAGCTTAATGTGGGAAAATGAAATTTTAGATTAAACTAATAATTTATTTTTACATAGTGCTCCACTAATTCATGAAAGTGGACCACTACCACTTCATTTGGATAGCAGATCATCTTCTTCCTCACTTCTCCAAGAACCAGCCAAATTTCTCCCAAGAAAATCCACCATTGACGTCCATTTGAAAGCTTCATGTAAGCTTGATTTAAGCTTCCTTCTTTGCACCTTCCTTCATTAAAGTTAATCTTCACACCATGGGCAGTAGATAGGCAGCAAGAAGACCAAGTTTTGGAGAGATTTTGAAGAATTTCCAAAGTGGTAAGTTTGTATTTTTGGGTTATTGCTTCATTAAAGTTAGTAGGAATGTTATGGGTGTTTGATTTATGAAGAAATTTTTGAGTTTTGATGTTGAATGGGAATGTGCACTTTTGGCAGCCATGGAAGCACCTTGAAGGCAGTTTATTTGTGCTTGTAAATGGTGAATTAAATGATTGATTAAATGTATATTGTGTAGGAAATTGTTTGGGTGATGTATACTTAGTACATGTAAATGTAAAATGAGATTTAAAGCTTGGAAAGTAATGGAATGTAAGTGTACCATTGTGGCAGTTTGTTAGCTATTGAAGAATGCTGGAATTCATGCTTGGTTTATGGAATAATGATGTTAAAATGTGTTGGTTGTTATGGCAGTTTGAGTGTGTGTAAGGTGGTGTGAAGTGGGACATGTAAATGAGCATAAAAAGGTGATTGAATTGTTGTAAATTGGATTGAAAAATTCTGCACTTGTTGGTGTATGTTGAATGTAATTGTAAGCTGCTAAAATGACCTATAATGTGTTGTGAATTATGTTTAGGTTGTGGTACAACCAGAATTGGTTTGAATGTTAAGTTTGGTTAGTGTTAAAAGTGATGCTTGATGTGTATGCAAGAAATGCAATAAGGCAGTTTGAGTTTTAGGCCTATAACTTTAAGTGTGTGGCTCCAATTGGTATGAGACCAATTGGAGATGAAATTACGCACAAAATGTGCCAACTTTCATGAAGAAAGCTTACCAAAATTCTGCTTGCAAGGTAGTTTGAAAAATGACCAAATCCGGATTAAGTGCAAATGAGGCCTGAAAATTTACTATTTGGGCAGCAGTTAGTGTTTAGGCCATAACTCACTCAAAAGAGGTCCAATTGACCTAACATTTTAACCATGAATAGTTAAGACCCATACCTACAAGTCTTATGAAGACACCAAAGCCCATAAATGACCATAAGCAAGTCAAAAAGCTTGCACAAGTTCGGGTCCAAAAACTGGCCGAACCTAAAATGACCTAAAGTGACCTAAAATGACCAATTTTGGTGCAATTTGACCAGCAATAGTAAAATGACCATAACTTGGTCTACATAACTCAGAATGACCTAAAATTTTTCCCCGTGTTCCATAAGACATAGATCTAAAAGTTTGTAGTTTTGATCAAAACTCGAAAACCGAGGAAACTAGGTCTTCCGGCTAGGTCAAACTAGTATCCCGAAATCTAGCAAATTGCAAGAAAATGCAGTATACACAGAAATGAACTTGGTAACATGTACCAACCCTAAAAGACTATTGAATGTGACATGTTAGTAACATTAAAACCTAATTTACCTAGAATGCATCGAGGGTCAACATATTAGGTTGACTAAGGAAATAATAGAATTCGATAAATTAATTATTGAACCTTATTCTTAGAGACAGTTTAAATGAGTACTGAAACACTTCAAATTGTGTTTCTCAGTTAGCAAAGACTCAGGGAAGGGGAAGGAAACACTAAGTCAGAGCCAAGAGACAGTTATCAGAGGTTTGTGAACAACTAGTTTTTAACTGATTTTGTTTTGAATATTTCATATGATTAAATGACATATTTTCTTATGTATTATGTTTAATAAGCATTGGATATAATTCAATGATTATTGAAATTATTATAGTATGTATGAATTTAGCTTTGTGAAATGGTATTTCCACAAGTATTAAGCATTGTTATAGATTGAATAAATTATGTTTTGGAAAATTGTGATAGAACATGTTTTGAATTATGATGGTAATTTTCATGGAAAAATGTAAATTTATGATTTGAATTGTGATGAGCATAAAAATTATTGGATATTGGAATTGACTTTGAATCGAATTATATTGTGATTTATTCTCACTAAAAGAATTGTGATATTGTTTTATATCTCACTATAGATGCTTGAATAGGTTATTACCCGTCTCTCTCATTTGTTGAGAAGACAATGGAGTTAGTTGTGTTTTGATTACCATGGTACGTGCACAGGCTTAGATTTTCCTCTGATTTGAGGTTAGATCTAAGTTTATTTTATCGTTATGGCCCTTGTGGAAGATTCATTATTGTGATGGTACTGTGCACGATGATTCGACCTCCCCGACCATAGGGAGTTAGAATCTGATTCGACCTCCCCGACCATAGGGAGTTACTATCACATCGAATATGGCCCTTTCGGATTAGTCTTGCATAGTTAGTGAGATAAAGAATGATTTTTGAGATACAGCATGGTTTTTGAGATACAGCATGATTTTTGAGACAGAATTTTTTTGAACAGTAAAGAATTATGATTTCAGGTATGATTTATTTATAATTGATTTTGTTGGAACTACCTTGAATGGTTAGTCAGGATTTGATAAATTGAATTTCGTGATCAAAGTCATTTTATACAAATGATTTACATTAATGGCAATGAATATTTTGAGTTTTGGAATTTGATGAGTATTCAGATTTCCAAATTATTTACTGTAAATTTTGTCAATGTATATTGTACTATGTTTTAAATTATAGTTGTGCACCACTGAGTTCACCACTCAGCGATAGCTTTGTATGCTATCGCAGGTAAGAAGAGCATAGAGCAGTGAGTAAGTTTTTTGAAGACACTTTTAGATCAGCTCCAGGTATATCATAGGTATACCCATGTACATAGGTTTTGATGTATGCATGTAATAATATGTATGTAAATTATTTGAGCAGTTGTATAAAAACTCTTGTAAAACATTTTGGTATGTAATTAAATGTAAATTATTGTAAATATAAATTTGAGATCTCATTTACTTGAATAGTTTTGTAATATAAATTTTAAGTCTTATAATCAATGAAATATTTCTTCATGATGAGATTGGTGTGAAAATGAATTGATTGTTTATTGAGAATTGAATTGTGAATTGAAATAAAGTTTATTGGAGTTGTATTTGAGAAAACATATTGGGAGCATTTTCTTTTGCAGGATTGAAGAACTGTTTTCTCAAAATATAGCTGGCACTTTGCCGAAATTTAAAAAAAAAAAAATTATAACACCAGATTTTAATCTATGACTTAAATTTCCCGAAAATTGTTTTAAAATCCCTTGTAGTATATTTAATGGATTATCGGTAGGAGAAGTACGGTAATTCATTAGGTATACTACGGGATCATGTTACATCTTATAGAGGAGTAGGGTGTGACAGAATTTGAGATAGAGGGGATGGTTAGAACTGATTAAAGACTATGATTGCTTAATAGACTATCAGCCAGGGAAAGCAAATGTGGTGGCTGACTCCTTAAGTCGCAAGACTATGGCAAGTCTCAGAGTTTCTCCTTTGTCCATGATACATGAATTAAAAGCACAGCATGCCAGTTTGGAGATTGATGATGAGAGACAGACAGTAGTTGCATGGCATGTACAGCCAGTGTTGATTGATTAGATCAGAATGGCTGCTCAGAGTGATGATGAATATCAGAAGCTACTGAAAGAAGTCCAGCAGGGCAAGAAACCTAAATTCTCTGTGAGAGATGATGGTTTACTACTACATCAGGATAGAATGTGCGTTCCTAATGATGTTGACTTGAGACAGATCATTACGAAGGAAGCACATGAGTCTCCTTTTTCTATGCATCCTGGTGGAACTAAAATGTACAAAGGGCTGAAAGAGCATTACTGGTAGATGGGTATGAAGAGGGATATAGCTGAATTTGTTTCCAAATGCCTAACTTGTCAGCAAGTGAAGGCAGAACATCAAGTTCTAGCTGATTTATTAAATCCATTGCTAGTACCAGAGTGGAAATGGGAACGGATAACTATGGATTTTGTTACGAGACTTCCAAGGACACATAATAGTCATGATGCAGTATGGGTTATAGTTGATAGATTAACCAAGTCTGCTCACTTTTTGCCAGTTCGGATGGACTATAGCCTGGAAAGATTGGCCAAATTGTACATATATGAGATTGTAAAACTACATGGAGTATCAGTATCGATTGTATCTGATAGAGATCCTAGGTTCACTTCTAAATTCTGGTGCAGTCTACAAAGAGCCCTAGGAACTAGATTGAACTTCAGCACAGTATTCCACCCACAGACAGATGGCTAGTTTGAGAGGGTTATTCAGATATTGGAGGATATTCTACGGGCTTGTGTGATTGAATTTGAAGGTAGTTGGGATATACACTTTCCTTTGATTGAGTTTGCTTATAACAACAGCTACTAATCAAGTATTGGGATGCCTCCATATGAAGCTTTGTATAGCAAAAAGTGCAGAACTCCACTATGTTGGGATGATGTGGGTGAAAGGAAGATGATTGGGACAGAAATTGTTCAGCAGACAAAGGAAAAGATCAAATTGATCATAGACCGACTCAAGGCTGCATCAGACCATCAGAAGTCCTATATTGATATGAAGAGAAGAGACATTGAATATGCAGTGGGTGATAAAGTATTCCTCAAAGTTTCTCCTTATAAGAGGATTATGAGATTTGGCAGAAAGGGAAAACTGAGTCCTCGTTTTGTCGGACCATATGAGGTTCTGGAAAGAGTGGGTCCTTTGGCATATCGGTTGGCATTACCTCCAGAGCTAGAAAGGATACACAGTGTCTTCCATGTGTCCATGTTAAGGAGGTACAGATCTGACCCATCTCATGTATTATAAGTTGAAGAGATTGAGGTAAATCCAGACCTCTCATATGAGCAAGAACCCATAGAAATTCTGGCATATTAGGTGAAGCAGCTGAGGAATAAACAGATACACCTAGTTAAAGTGCTGTGGAACCATCATTCAGGCCAGGAAGCTACTTGGGAACGTTAAGATGATATGAGGAGACAACACCCACAACTTTTCAGATACTAATGCCAGGTAAAATTTTGAGACAAAATTTATTTTAAGGGGGGGAGAATTGTAACACCCCTATGTTCAGTAGTGCATTTTGTTGTTCCTATGACCAGTGTTGTCCGGACAGCTAGGATGCCTAGAACTACACTTAGATATGGGTGAGGAGACATAAAATAATGAAATACAAGAAAAGAAAATACAAGAGAAACAAAGGAAAAATAATAGCAATGAAATGTAACCAAGTTAAACGAGTCGAGAACCCTAGCGATGGGTGACCGCACTAGGAAGTTACGGCGTGGACTATTGACTAGTCCTGGACTGCGGGGATGTCACACCTTACCCCTCTGTAAGGCATAACATGATCTCGTAGAATACCTAATGAACTACCGCACTTCATCTACCGATAACTCATTAAGTACGCTATAAGGGATTTTAAAACAATTTTCTTATTTTTGATAAGTGGCGAGCATTTTCTAATAGGTATTTAAACATTTAATTAAAATTAAAACTAGTTAATATTTTTAGTCCATTTCATTTTTTTCACAAATTTTGTAAAAATTTTGCTAGAGTTCCGTCTGTATTTTGAGAAAATAGTTCTTCAAATACCTGAAAAAAAGGCACTTCTAATAATTTTTCAACCACTGCTTCAAATTCATACTCAATCTCAACCAATTTCTCAACACATTTATCAACTTTCAAATTTCAAAACCACTATCCAATGATCATTAAAATGCCAGCAATCCAGTTCATTCAAATTAAATAAAATAGTTCCATCATAATTCATTAACGACAAAACAATTTATAAACATCCTTACAAAATTTACATTAAGAGAAATTCAACTAAAATTTATTACAAACTTTACACAAGCTTTATACAAGCTGCTCAAGACCAAATTTACATGTCCATACATTTATGTGCATTACATACATCAAAAGAAATATTTATAGTTAGGGTATAAATTATACCCGATAACTTCAAACTGATAGATCCTTAATCCTCAGCAGCTCAGTCTGCTACTCCTCTAGTCTCTAAATCTGCGATAGCAATAAAAGCTATCGCTGAGTACTAGGACTCAGTGGTGCACAACATACAAAAAAAATCTTTATGCAGAACTTAAATCACATTTATTCAAAAATTTGGCTGAATATGAGAATTAAATACAAATCATGCATTATGAGATTTTAATCCCAAACAATTTCGTTTTGAAGTATCAGGTCACATTTCATAAAACCCACAGTTAGTTCATGCCATTCGAAACAAATAGAATCTCAATAGCCAAAGGCTAAAGAGAAATCACATCTCAAGGCTAGCTAGCTTAAATATATGGATATCCATTCACATCCTCTTCTACTGGCACACCTCAACACTTCTCCAGAGAAGGAATCAAAATTCAAAATTAATTACCCCCACTAGTCATGCTAGTGAGGTGTCAAATATATGGTCATGACACTATAGTTTCAAAAATTATCTTAACAATTCGCTAAACATTGTCATTTCAAATATACACAATAACTTTCACAATTTAAATCAAAACATCATAAATAAGGTCACAATAAACTTTCAACAATTCAAAGCAAAAGTAAAAGCATATTTCATTCACTTTATCGATGAATTTTAAAGCATAGTGATGTTGTACACAAACCTCAAGTGAGTCGCCTCTTGGCCTTAACTCGGTTCCTCGGGTTCTTTTTCGGTATTCTTTTCAACTGAAACACACAATTTTATAGTGTTTCAGCACCATAACTTAACATAAATCCAAAAATAAATTTAACTTCACTTTTACCTAGCTCTAACGTGCTAAACTCGACATTCTTGAAATTTTTGTGTTTTGAGTTACTATCACTACACTATTCAAGTCAAATTGTTAACTTTCTAAGGCTTAATAGGTGTGGGAATTCCAACTTCACCCACATACCACATTTTGGTCACTAAATTTGTTTGGTTTTGGTTGTTTATTCAAATTCTAAGTCTTTTAAGTAAATTTGATAATTTTCAGTTTTGGTGTTTAAGGTTGGACTGTTCCATTGGTCACTTTTCTGTTGGAATTTGGGTAAAATTTCTTCATAGAAAATGTTCCCTATTGTCCTAAGTTTAATATCCTTTTTGAATCACTCCAATTGGAGTTTTTTAGCTCAAGTTATAGCCATTTAAACCATGGCTGCCGGATTGGACACAACCCAGAATTCTGGGCAATTTTTGGTTCTGACAGTTTTAGGTCACCAACTTTGGGTGGCTAAATGACTTGGTTACTAGCATAATTTGGGTTTGTGCTCTTTATGAAAGTTTTAGGTCTATATCTAAACTGTCCACTGTTCATTTGGTCAGTTTGTACAGGGATAGACTGAGATTTTCCAAGTTTGGTCAATATGTTGACTAGGTTTTGGTCACTTTTTGGGCATGCTTCCTAAATGAAAATTGTGTCATTTAGTGTCCATTTTCATTCCCAATTGGTCTCATACCAATTGGACTTTTAAATTTTCATTTTTGGTCCTTCAAAGGTAACTTGGTCATGCTGCCAGCAGCATGACCATACTCAATCCGAATTTGGCCTTAACTCCAACCATTCCAACACACTTCATTTGGTCACCATTGACCATTTGTCACTTCAAATTAGGTCCAAGACATCATTTACAAGTTTCTCACATTTTTTGTCTTTAAACCCTAATGTCCAAAACCCTAATTCACATTAATTGTTGCATTTAACCAAATCTAAGTATCTCAACCTCACTACCTCATTCATACAAACTTGCCTAACCTCTCAAATTAAAGCAAAACACAAACATATATATAGTAACCCTAGCTGGCCGAAATCTTTATGGTCCCTTATCTTAACATTTTGTTTCAACTTTTATCAAATTCCAACTTAATACAAGTATTTAATCATTAATATAAAGAAAAGTTTAAGGGATAAACACGAACCTTGCTTGGAGGGTTTCTAGGCTTTACTTTCTTCAAATATTTCTTCTTCTTGTTGTAGACAATAGTTAAATCAAAGGTCTAGGTTAAGATTTACTTAAGGACTTTGTCGACACCATATTTTGGCCGATCCCTAGAATCAATAAAAAAATCTTTTCTTTGAACAGCTAATCACGTTTCCGGTCCCTCCTTGATAGGCGGTCACATTTCCGATCTCTCCTCACAGAGAATTGAATCAATGCTAAGTCCTCACACTCATTAAAGCCTCGCCGATCTCTCAAAATCATTTTACCGACCTCTCAAACCCGATGCCGAATTTCCGGACTTGTCGGGTATATTCCTGATCTCTGTTGATGAATAAAATGAACGGGCACTAAATCTTTTCCTACCAGTTTTATTGCCGACCTCCTTTCCGAAAGTTTAAGAGCTAAAGTTTTGGTTCGATTCCGATCTTAAGTGTTCGAGTTAAATTTTCGGTCAAGTTTTGTTCAGCATTTCTTCCCTACCGATCTCATGTTCAAAGTGCTTTCCGATCTCTCATACTTAGATTAATAATCACATTTAGTTTTTGTTTTGCTGTGCTCATACAATCAAATACTCAGACAAATAATGGTTTAAAATTTTCCGATCACAATCATTCATTGAACAAAAGGCATTTCATTTCATGTCATAATTTGTACAAGTTATTCGGCTGGGGGATCACCCCCAGCCTGATCTACATTTGGATCACTCCCTCTCTCCCTCTCACCCTCGGCGTCATCCTCACTGTCTTCATCATTGTCCTCAGGAGCCACATCGGCCATCCAAGAAAAGTCTTCTTCTGGGTAACGCTCCTGGAGTGCGGCCAAGAGATCCTTGTGAGCCTTCACATAGGCCTCGGCTATTCCCGTCACCATCTCTTCATCCCTCTCCTTAAGCTCCTTATCTTTCTCCTTAAGCTCCTTATCCTTCGCCTCAAGTTCCTCTATAAGTTGAGCGACCTGAGCGGCTTCGTTGGCATGAAGCACCTGGACTTCCTTAAGAGCACGGTCCCTCTCATCCAAAGCACGATTCTGTTCGGCCAACCGGTCTTCATGGAGCTTTGCCCGTCCCTCGACTTGAGATATATAATCCCGAGCGGATGAGAGTTGGGATCGGAGGGAATCCACCTCCTGATTCTTCTTCCCGATCTCCTTACCCAGGCGCTGAATCCTCTCCCGGATCATGGTCTGGTTCACCAGACACTCCACGTTTAAGCTCATGGTCCGAGTCAATATGTCGTCGAGACCATTCTGGGATAGCCTGTCCCGATCCTCCTGAAAGAAGATGGTAGACCCCAGGACTTTGGCGAAATCAGAGTTCTCCTTGACAGTCCGGTTATTCCTCAAACAGTCGATCAGTACTTGAGCGCCCCGAGAAGAGGTCCTCCCAGAAGCTTGAGAAGGCCCCCCTTCCCTGCTTGGAACAACTGCAAGAGTCGGAGGCTGCTCCTCCGATCTAGGAGGAGATCGGGTAGCTTCAGTGGTCGGCGGACCCGAAGGTTGGGGAGGATCACTTTGTATCTCCCCAGGTTCGTGACCGGGCGTTTGGAGTCGTTCCGAACGCTTTATCTCCTTTATCTTCCGGGAGATCTCTCTCTCCTTCTTCCGTTTCCTTGAACCCTCACCACCCGCCATACCTGCACAAAGAAAAGGTTAGTGAGATCACTAAGGTCGTGAGAATTGAGATATAGGAAATACCGATGCCGAGGTTAGAGAGCGGAAGTTCGCGGTCTTGGCCATGAGCGGTGAAACAGTCAATGGTGCAGCTCGGCGATCCGAATCCAAACAAGAATACTTTTTAGTGGCAGCCTCACTCTTCAGATCCATCACTATCAAACTTTCCTCTTCGCTCAGGGTAATATGGTTCGGAAGCAAGGGTCCCTGGTACCACCAGCTGCGGGGGAAGTCCTCAAAGCGGCTCGGATCTTTGCTCCTCACAATGAAGAAACGATTCTTCCAGTTCTTAAGAGACGAGGGCAGATCGGAAAAGAGCCCGCAATTAGGCTTCGCCTGAAAGAACCAGTGGTCATCGTCCTTTCGGTGAGTTAGCCGGTGCAGCTTGGCGAACACTTTAGCTGTAGGTCTGATTCCTTTAGCTCGGCATAGACCTCGGAAAGCAACCAAGATCCGCCACGAGTTGGGGTGGATTTGAACAATGGATATTCGGTGAAATTTTAGGACCTCCTTATAGAAATCGGCTAGAGGGAACCTCAGACCGGCCTTTAATCGTCTTCGTACACCATGACCATGTCATCCTCTTCAAAAGAATGATCGACACGAAGATCGCCATGGCACTTGATCAGCTCATATGAATCAGGACAAATGTTGTATTCTTGAACAAACGATTGCAGATCGGATTCCCGAAGAACCGATGGAAGCTCGTCTATAGGAAGGGTCTCTCTCCTTAAAGAAGGGCGCGTACGCCTTAATGGTACGACCCGACCCCGACCTGGAGCAGGGACCCTAAGGGGTCCAGGTTGCGCGCTTGGCCCGACTGCCTCTTCTTCATCAGACGATGACCAAGAGAACTCAATGGAAGGAGGGCTCGCCGCTCTCTGACCTTCGGCACCGCTCATTTTCAAAAGAAACAAAGAACTTAAACAAAAAAGAAGATCAAAGTCCTTACCAGAGTCTAATCGGCGTCGGAGAAACTGGAGAAAATGAGAGAACTTCGAAGCTATGAGCAGGAGACTGAAAATGAAATGAGAGAACAACTGGCTAACCCTCCCCTATTTATACTAGTCCGAGCATTTAATGCTCGCGAGGTTCTAGGCGGCGCATCGATTGGTGAGACTCGACAGCTGTTCTGACACTTCTCTCAAATATCCGAATGTTCAGAGATCGATTAATTGGAGATCGGCATAATAAGTTAAATATTTTGAATAAAGGATTAGTCAAGTGTCATTCAAGTAAAGAACCAGATCGGATAACCACCTTAGAGATCGGAAAATAATCAATGCAAAAATAATAAGATGATAACTGCTAAATAAAGTCTTTATTTGCAAAAAGATCGGATTACATCATTTGGGCGATCTCTAGAGATCGGATTACACTAACATTGGATCACATCATTTCTGTGATCTCTAGAGACCGGTGAAAAATCCTATCTGAAGAGGCTGATCTAAGGATCAGTTTATAACTTATCCCAAGGATACTCCCAGGAGATCCATGGATCAGTTTATAACTAATTCCAAGGATACTCCCAGGTGTTCCAAGGATCAGTTTATAACTGATCCCAAGGATATTGCCGACCGGATGCTTCATCCGCTGTCGGAACACCCAATGTGGATCAGAATCGCTGTCGGAACACTCAATGTGATGAGAAGCCGAATGAACTCAGTTGAGCAACTCGAGATCGGTACAACCGAAGCCCGCAATACGGATCGGTCAAATCCAGTTCTCTCACCATCGTCAATTAGGACCATCCAATCACCGGGATCGTAAATTTTCAGTCGAGGAAAAGGGAATTCCATCGGAAGAGGATCAAAACCACAGTTGTAGCCGGAACTTTCCCCGGAACAGCTAGAACCAAGAAACAAGGAGAAAGAGAGAAAAATCGAATGAAGGAAATGCCACTATCAACAGGGGTATATATAGGGGAAAATGAGCATTTATTGCTGAGCGGAAAACGAAGCAGGCGCTTCGAGAATCGAGACGCAATTAATGCTTGGACCGAATCCAGACTAATTAAGGGATAATAGAGATCGGGAGATAGGAGATCAGCATGAGAGATCGGAATAGGAGCTAGGGGAGGGATCGGAAGACAAAAAGAATAAGACAAATTCCAATAACCGTCGTCAGAATCAGAGCCGAGGTAGTTAAAGCGTGACAGACGAGATCTCCACCGCACGCCTAAGAATCGCCCGCAATCTTGGCCGAGTGCCGTGGTATGTCATGACAGTCCTGTACATCCCAATCTCCACCGTTGATCTCACTTGTAAGGATGAATCCGGAACCCTTGGATCAAAAGAGAAGATGACAATACCAGCGTTTTTCACTCTCAGTCCTCAGATCGTTCCGGACAAGAGGATTCAAGACCGTCGGATTAAAAGAGGAAAAGGACAAATACTTTGAGAAGCGATCTCAGCCATTCGTTTTGATTCTCTTTAATTCCTGAACATCCGATCATGTACTTCAAAATCCTGACCCTCCATCTCCTCAAAATGAATCGACCCTTCATGGGGAGCACCCGATTCCTATAAATACTGCATGAAAACTGCTCAGGAACGAAAAAAGCGGACAAAAATATAGACAAGAGGTCGCTATTATCGTGGAGGAACTCAAACTTCATTCAGTTTGTTACTCATTGCTTTGTAGTGATCAAAAAGACTTTTGAAACTAGTTTTCAGGAGTGTTTTCTTGGAAAAGATTTTGAATACTGGAACTCTACATTTCCAGTTTGTTCATTATCTGGTCATACTCTCGTCATCTTTGCTTTCTTTTCTTCTGTTCAAGCTCAACTTCCTTCCACCTGGTTCTTACCCGGTTAACTTTTAGCTAAAGCATCTCTCGGTTTCACGACGGACATCAACTCTCAGGCTGATCAATCCGCCGTCTTCATCACTATTTACCACCTCAGTTATTTCAATATATTTGGCTCCTCACAGGTAAGAGTTCATATTACTGTTTTATTAAGTATTTGCGTTTACTTTTCGCACTTTCTTTGTTCTCTCTACGTACGCGGTTTACTCTAAGTTTATTCTAAGAAAAAAATCTCAAAGAACGTTACTCTCGAATTATCTCTTTAGTGATCGGTCCATCATTTCGTCAATTTTCGTCATTTCTGAATACGAGCTTTTAGCTCCTAGTAGCGTGTAAGTGGTCAGGCAAAATATAGGTATCTGCAACTTAAGGGCCTCTTTTACAAGAGAAAGCTTGAATAACACGTCGGAAAATAGCCAAACTATTAGGGTGACGTGAACGAATTCGCAAGATACCATGAAGAGGAATAAAACCAAAATAAACTAGATGTAATGATCGGACATTAATAGGTATGCGTGAAATGACTACATGGAAGGCCAGTAAATCAAGTTTAGTATTACCCATTTAGTCATAGGGTATCAAGAAACCTAACCTCCAGCATTTTTGAATGCGAAACCTTAGTTTTAGGTTCTTGTGACATGTAGCTGAAATTGAAATTCGGAGATCGGCAAAGCCCCTTCCAGCTCTCGCTAATCCGAAAGAGATCGGAGGAGAGTTCTTATCCGGTCTCGACTTAAAATTTTAATAAATACTTAAAAGAGGTCGGAGGAGAGTTCTTATCCGACCTCAATTCAAAATTTTTAATAAATATTTAAAAGAGATCGGAGGATAGTTCTTATCAGGTCTCACTTAAAATTTTAATAAATAGAGATTGGAGGAGAGTTCTTATCCGATCTTCTAAATTAAACTTTAAATAAAACATTCCTTTTTAAGTAAAATTAACATGCAAAAGTAATTCACTAAGGTTGTCTCATTTACTTATGTATCTGGGTGATCCTGATCGGTGAAAAATCAAACATTCCTTTTACCAAAAGGACTAACATTCCCATCCGAGCCCTTCTAACTAATTTATAAAGGACGCAAAATTAAATCTACCTACCCTTATTAAGGGACGAGGTGGGGTGCCTAACACCTTCCCACCCGCTTTAGGACCCCAACCTAGAATCTCTGTCTTGAAGTGGTTTCATTCTTTATTTATCTTCTCAAATGGTTTTCTTTAGTTCCCCTCAAAACTAAGGTGGCGACTCCTCACTCTTTCCCACTTCGGTGAGTGATCGTCCGGGCGACCGCAAAATCCCATTGCGACAGCTTGGCGACTCCACTGGGGAAATAGCGACTTAACCCCGGTCTAGTGGTCCAAAATTAGATTTAATTTTTGTCCGATCAAATTATAGTTAGATGGGCTCACTCGGCGATGTCTTATATGTTAATTATTACTGCCGCTAACTATTTTGTTTTGCATGTTCTATTTCTCACAGTGTTCTTCATTTCAAAAAGGAAGAAAAACGAAAAAAATGGAAAATAAAATCCCCCTGAATTGGGAAGAGGTAAAGGTGTCCCTTCACACACTGAACACTTACACAATGTCCTCACACACTATGGTCCTAACCCGGGCTTTCTTACCATTTTAGGAAAGTAGGAGGGGTCATGTAGCTGCACGTGGGTTTTACCCGTTAGTATCCGTGAAGGCTTCTGCTCAAATTGAAACTCGTTCTATTTACCGTGATACCCGTGGAATTTTCCCGACAATATCATGGGGGTAGAATGGGGCTCTACTGTTTACAGTAGGGGCAATTTGGGAACCTGTGGCTATTAGAAAAATTAGATCCTGAGCTAAACCGTCACGATAGTTGAAAGCCGTAGTAAACTACCTTATAAGATAGAACTAATCCAAATAAGTAGCGCTACTCCATCGTCGAGTCTCCTATTATAGGACAAAAAGGGACATGTTTACTCTTACTTTGCTCTCTTTTGATTTCCTTTCGTTCATTTTGTGAGGGTAATCTTGAATTCTACTGAAACACCTACACATTTTCCTACTTTGATAAATGTGTACGTGTCACCCTGTCAACAGTATGATTCAAAATTACCCTAATTTGTCTTACTAACGAATCTTCTCGCAGGCATTACCAAACCGAGGGTCTGTAAAAGGATAGGCATCATTTTTTATCATGGCATCCTCGAGTCAGTCGGCAGAAAAGACTCAGAATGCTAAACTTTGGTCCGAATCAGTTCATAGTCCGGTACCCTCGCAAAATGATGCTTCCGAGGCACCTGTTAGCTCGCTACCTTCGCTAGATCTGGACAAAATAGAGGTCAAAATGAACGACCTCGAAGGTATGTCTAATAGATGGAGGTTGCTTCACCGTGTCAAGGTACGCTTTGAAGAGAAGTACGAAGGATTGCAACCTTAATGCAAGTCAAGGTCCAAATCCTGCATTAAAAGTCATGTTGACGGTTTGGAATCCTGGCACGGAGTGTTCTCTTTCAATGACATTGATACGCCCCGCTATGGAGGAATATCAGGGCATTGCCGGGATCCCATACTCATTGCGAATCGGATCTACTTACACCTCGAGCATAGGCGCACTGAAACGGTTGGCACATATGTTGGGTTCTCCCGGAAGAAGTGAAGTCCAGAGAAACACCAAAGGAACACGTATGGATGGTATTGACGTACCTTGAGAAGCGGTTAGATCATCACCTCCAAGAGAAACGATGGGATCAAGCTTCCGTAGCACTCGCCTTGGGAATCTATGGTCCGATCCTGCTCCCTGGCCATTGGGGATCATCACTAGCAGCAAAGAGAGAGGTATTTTGGACAAGAGAAAGGCGGTGGATCAACCCGACACGGCAATCCTTGCCAAACCTTGTTAACCCTAACTTACATCGCACAACAGGAAAGGGTCCATTAAGTGTTGCTCTCGCTATTATACCTCTGGACTATCACCACATGTGTCCCGAGGAGACAAAAGGATTGACTTGGTACCTTGACCACCTCCCATTGAGAAGATGACCGGTTAGTGATCACCAAGAATGAAAACAAAGTGGCGGGAACGGATTCGAAGTTTCAATAGCCATGATTATCGTTGGAGGAAGTCGTGGACGTCAAGCCAACCCGTCTTGATTGGTACAGAGGTATTCACTGGTGTCCCTAATTGGAATAACCGCATATACAAGTTACACTCCAAAGACCGTAATGAGGCAGTTTGGCTCAACACAGTCCATGTTCAACATTAAAAAATACCACCAAGGTCACTTCTACCATGAGCTCAAGGAAGAAGAAGGGTTGAAAATGGCTCGCAAGTCCTGGGAAAACATCACTCTAATGGAGAAATCACCCAGAGGCCCGAGTGCCTCGGACGACACTTAAATGGAGAGCTGATAGGGACCAAGAACGCTCTACCATAGAATTCAAGGACGACAACCCTCGCCAAGACGCCCTATTAGAGGAAACTAATAATCGCCTGGTTGACTCGCTACAAAAGGCAAATACCGAAAACTCACAGCTGCAAGAACGAATGACACAATTGGAGGATCAACAGCAGAAACTTAAGAGGAGGATAAGAAAGCTCAAGGAAGAGGCAAGGGCCGAAAGGATAGGGTTCGAAGAGCAAGAGGTACAGTGGGAAAAAGAAAGAAACTCTCTCCAAGCTGAGGTCAAAGAAATGAAAGGGCAGAATAGTAAGCTTCAGGAAAGGATGAAGTACCAAGAGGTACTCGTTGAAGAGTATAAACAGGAAAACAAGAAGAAGAAGCTTGAATTAAAAGAACAGGCACTCCTCATCAACGAAATCTTGAAAGAGTGTGCTAAAGAAAGGAAAGAGAAAGAGAAACAAGCTGCCCTCTATCAAGGACTGAAAGAAAATGTGGACCGGTTGGAGAAGATGGTAGTACAGGGAAAAAAGGAACTATTACCTGAATCCGAGTATGCTCTGAAAGTGTTCGACCCTGCCAAGCAAGAAGAAAGGTTATATGAGTATCTCAGAAAATGTCATCTTATTATAAAGAATCTTCCAGAGCCTAGGCCAATGTAAAAGATACGATGTACAAATTTAATGAAGCGATTTTTGGACCATTGTTTAGCAAAATTTGTGAATGAATAGTATGACTCCCGTAGGAACTTCCTCGCTAGGGTTATGTGAAAAATTGAAATGCGCTATATGGACAGGTATCATAAATGCGCATTCAATCCCGTCATTCACGGTCAGACTATCGAGCGATGCCATGATAAAGTTGATGCGGTTATCCTTTTGCAGATTCCAACCTGGCTCTCAAATGCCACTGTATCCTTCGTCCAGACCAGGACTTTTAGTTTCTTTGCAAAACTCAAATTCATTTAAATTTTTTTTTTTTTATTCCTCACAGGAAATCAATATTGATTCAAACAAAGCAAGTCTGACCAAGCACACGATCCAACCCAAGCGAGTGTACTTAACAAGATCTCGAACGAAGAAGATAATGGAAAATCAGGAGCAAGTACGTAACCTACAGGTGGACAGTCTCCGAGTTGAAAGAGCGACTTTACAAATTATGAGACTAATGAAGGAAATGTCTCGTAACAAACTCGCTCGTAACCTAGCCCACCATTACCTCCTCCGCCCCTACAAAGAAATGATCCTCAACAAGCTTCAACCTCTTTTACCTTTCGCCTCCCATTCGGACCCGACAATCATCACAATCCGTGACCATAAATAATGACCCACCTTTTTCCTATTACCCGCCTGCCTCAAATGCCGAGCCTCACCATTCAATCCCGATCCTCCGCCATTTCCACCCTCGGCTCCCGGTTGGAGGAGCATATCATCTGATGGAAGGAGAACATAGGGCGAGAGATAACGAGAAACTATCTCGCCTAGAAGAAAGACTCGAGAGCAATAGAGGGGCTGAACATGTATGGTTCGATCGATGTGTCGTCACCGAGATTGGTGCCGATGTGGTGGTACCACCCAAATTCAAGGTTCGGATTTCGACAAGTACACCGAAACTCGATCCTCGCATCCACTGCAACCTACATTGCCAAAATGTCGCTTTAACGGAAGACGATAGACTTCTCATTCACTTCTTTCACGAGCCTCTCCGAGCGGCTACGAGATGGTGCATACAATTGACAGAGCAAGCTACACTCGGAAGGATTTAGCCGATACCTTCAAGCAATATAAATTCAATTGTGATGCGGCACCCACAAGGAGGGACCTCCAGAACCTGGTACAGAAAGACCGGGAGAGTTTCAAGCAGTACGCCCAACGATGGAGGGAGAAGGCTGCAGAAGTACATCCTCCAGTGACCGACAATGAACTTTGCTCCCTATTCATCGAAACATTAAAGGCTCCCTACTTCAACCTGATGATTGGCAATACCTCCAATAGCTTCTCAGATATCATCCAAGCCGGTGAGAGAATTGAAGCTAATCTGAAAATAGGAAGACTACAGGAGTTGGCTGAAAACCCTGTGAAGAAGCCCGCCAATTTTGGCAAAAAGAAGGAAGGTGATGTACACTCTGTCACCCGTCCAAATAATTACCCCCAATTTCCCCAAAATAACTACCGGCCATATTCCCCCTCTCATGGCCAAACCATCGCCAACATTCCACCTCCTTTCCCTAATTATCCACAAACACGCCCACAATACGCCCCACCCACAAATTTCCAACCAAGACCACCTCCTCCACCAACTCAACCACGACCACCACAAAATAACCCGAGACCTCCAAGGAATCCTGATCCACCCCTTCCCCTCCCTCTCAGTGAAATATACCGATACCTTGTCGGTATAAACCAAATCGCACAGTCCCTTTGGACCCAATCCACCGCCGTATCCTGTGGTATGATGCCACCGCCTGTGAGTACCATGGAGGGGCACAAGGGCATTCAACCGATAATCGCGGGCACTCGAGGAGAGTGCACGCTTAATCCGAACGGGTGGTTGAAGATTGAGGGGAATGGTTCCTCCCAATGTCACCTCAAATCCACCGCCCAACCATAATGCGGGTAGTGGTGTAAATGTGATTGAATCCGAGGGAGAAGGATCGACACCGGAAGTGGACAAGTTGGTCCCTTACTTCAAAGAAATTTTTGCCATATCAGTAAGAGAGGGTCACCTTTGCCTCCAGGCAACGGGATTAGAGGAGAATACGGGGTGTCCTTATCACGGAGGCGGTGACCACAGTGCGAGATTGTGAGGGGTTGCAAGAGGTCCGGAACTTATTGTCTTTTAAGGTTTTGAGATGTCAGAAGAGGTCAAAAACGGAAGGGGAAGTGAACACCACAAGATTCAGCCAAACTGCTTCTACCTCCAAGCCCAGAATCACCTTCTCACCCCCAGTAGCCTCACCACCAGTAACAGTTATTCAGACTCCGCCACAGCTCCCCATCACCAACACTCATGCTGTCCCTTGGAACTATAATTTCCAAGTTTTTACTCAGGGAGCGTCAAGCAGCACATCCGCTCCTAGCCTGGCCTCGCCTCCGGCACCACCAAAACCTTGTTTCGCTCCTCACGAGCACTTCAGGATGACTTATGCTGGACCTGCCAGCAACATCACTCCCCAAACCAGTTCTCGGCCCGTTATTGCAATAAAACCCTCTCCACCTGAGCAAGAAGTCGAGTTTATAACCCGAAGTGGGAGCTGTTACGGGAACGAGGAAAGAGAAAAGAGAAAAGGGAAAGTAAAGATGGGAGAGTCATCAAGAAACACGGAAGAGGAGGTTGAGAAAGCAGGGGAAGCAGAGCCTGTTGAGCATAGAGAAGATGA
Organism: Hevea brasiliensis; assembly: GCF_030052815.1. Lineage (NCBI taxonomy): Eukaryota > Viridiplantae > Streptophyta > Magnoliopsida > Malpighiales > Euphorbiaceae > Hevea > Hevea brasiliensis. The sequence continues at coordinate 45,749,082 of NC_079501.1, forward strand.
AGAACTGTTGCTCCAAATAATGAAGCAGAGCGAGTATGACGTGGTGGAACAGTTGAGAAAGACACCCGCTCGGATTTCGCTGTTATCGCTGATTTTGAGTTCGGAAGTGCACCGACAAGCCTTACAGAGAATCCTGGATCAGGCCTTTGTCAACCCTGACATTACTCCGGGGCAGTTTGAGAAGTTAGTGGGACAAATCCAGGCATCCAGCTCTGTAGCCTTTTCTGAAGAGGAGGTAGACCCTGCAGGCTTAGGGCATAATAAAGCTCTGCATGTAACGGTGAAATGTAAAGGCTGTATAGTGGCCAAGGTCCTCATCGATAACGGATCAGCCCTCAATGTACTGCCTAGCGCTACCTTGGCTAGATTGCCAGTTGACCAATCGCATATACGTCAAAGTGCTATGGTGGTGAGAGCTTTGACGGAACAAGGAGAGAGGTCTCGGGGGACATTGACTTGCCAATCCAGGTCGGTGCATGCACTTTCAATATCACGTTTCAAGTAATGAACATTGAGCCAGCCTACACCATGCTGTTAGGGAGGCCTTGGATCCATTCTGCGAATGCTGTTCCTTCGACTTTGCACCAGAAGATCAAATACATTAAGGACGGCAAAATCATCACGGTGAGGGGCGAAGAGGCCATACTGGTCACCAAGCCGCAATCACTCCCTTATGTGGAAGCAGCCGAGGAGTCATTGGAAAGTTCTTTCCGCACTTTGAATTGCAAGATCTTGGGAAGGAGGGGGCCATGGCTATGGTGGCCAAAGTAATGTCAAGAAGCGGGTATGAAGAGGGTAAAGGCCTAGGCGCCACATTACAAGGGATTGTCGAGCCTATACCGGCCATTCAGAAGATAGGCCGTTGTGGTTTGGGGTATGAGGAGGATGCCCTCGTGGATGGGCGATTCTGGATGAGAAAAATGCTTCGGGATCAGAGATTTGACCAGAAGATGGGAAAGGTGAAAGTAGTCCCGAGAATCACGGAAATCTTCACCAAACCGGTCATTCAACATCCGGCAAGTACAGAAGAATCACCTGATGACCCATCCATAGATGTCATCCAACTGGATTCCTTGTATGAGGCCCTAGTTTCGCCAATGGCTGAAGAGCAGGAGCTTGACAACTGGACAACGGAGGATATCCCTGTACTCAATCTCGAGTAAAGTACCTCTGGTTATCTACACTTGATCACTTTGTCCATGGTGACAAGTGTAATACTGTAAATGGACCTTTTCTTATGGCATTAATATTAATGAATTAATAGCGCATTTTTAATCCAATACTCTTTTTCTTTCCTTTTTAATTCCATCCTTATAACATGTTCTATTCTTTATTCCTTCAGGACAATTCATCAATTAACACCTAATAATCCAATAGACTCAGAAATTCCTCTGGTTAATTTTGAAATCCCCATAACTGCCATTACTTCAAGTGATTCTGAGGAAGACCTTACAGAGGAAAGCAATGAAAAAGATGAACCCTCCCTCGTGCCTTGTGAAGATGAAACGCGCACAATAAACTTAGGCTCGGAAGAAGTAAAAAGGGAACTTAAGGTAGTGGAGAGTGAGGAATTGGGAGATATGATCGGTCTGCTTAAGGAATTTCTCGACGTATTTTCATGGAGCTATGACGATATGGTCGGTTTGGACCCTCAGATAGTAACGCACAAAATCCCCTTGATCCCGGGGACAATCCCGGTAAAACAAAAGTTAAGGAGAATGAATCCCGACACACTGCTTAAGGTTCGGGATGAAGTCAAGAAACAGTATGACGCCGGGTTCTTAGAAGTGGTCAAATACCCCCAATGGGTGGCTAACGTCGTCCCGGTAATGAAGAAAGACGGGAGAGTCAGGGTGTGCGTTGACTACCGGGATCTTAATAAAGCTAGTTTGAAAGACGATTTCCCTCTCCCCCACATTGATGTGCTAGTTGACAATGCCGCGGGTTTGGGCAGATGTTCGTGTATTGATGGGGCATCAGGGTACAATCAGATTCCGATGGACAAGGAAGACAAGGATAAAACTGCTTTTATCACCCAATGGGGGGTATTCTGCTATCGGGTCATGCCATTCGGGTTGAAGAATGCCGGGGCCACTTACCAGCGCGCAATGGTCACATTATTCCACGATATGATGCATAAAGAAGTGGAGGTGTATGTTGATGATATGATCATCAAATCCCGGGGAGAGGAGAGCCACGTTCAGGTGATAAGGAGGGTGTTTGAAAGGCTCAGGAAATACCAGTTGAAGCTGAACCCTGCTAAGTGCATATTCGGAGCTAGATCGGGAAAATTGTTGGGATTCATAGTAAGCGAAAAAGGGATAGAAGTGGACCCAGACAAAGTTCGAGCTATTCAAGAAATGCCGTCCCCAAAAACAGAAAGGGAGGTGCGCAGTTTTCTGGGAAAGTTGAACTACATTTCGAGGTTTATTTCTAATCTCACTGCCAAAGCTGAGCCTATTTTCAGATTACTCCGGAAGAACAACCCTACCCAATGGGATTCGGATTGTCAAAAGGCTTTCGAGACAATCAAGCAGTATTTGTCAAATCCACCAGTATTGGTCCCGCCTGTGGCAGGCAGGCCTTTGATCCTGTACCTGGCAGTCCAACAGAATTCTATGGGGTGTGTTTTGGGACAGCATGATGATACCGGCCGAAAAGAGAGGGCCATTTATTACCTGAGCAAGAAGTTCAATGATTGTGAGTCGAGGTACTCCTTCTTAGAAAAGACTTGCTGCGCGTTAGCATGGACAGCAAATCGCCTCAAGCACTATATGTTGAATCACAAGACATGGCTTATCTCCAGGATGGATCCTATCAAATATGTATTCGAAAGCCCATTCGTGCCGGGAAGGATAGCCAAGTGGCAGGTTATACTCTCCCAATACGACATAGTCTACATGACCCGAAAAGCGGTGAAAGGTAGCGTGATTGCTGACCTCCTAGCAGAAAACCCTATCCAGGATTATGAAGCTCTGAATTTCGAGTTCCCTGATGAACATATTAATGAGGTCGACTGCAAAGAAGACGAGCCAACCGATGTATGGGAGATGTATTTTGATGGAGCAGTCAATTTATCGGGAAATGGAATCGGAGCTGTACTAGTATCCCCAGAAGGAAAGCACTTCCCAATAGCTGCTAAGTTGGGATTTGACTGTACCAACAATGTCGCAGAGTATGAAGCTTGTGTAATGGGTCTACATGCCGCTATAGAGATGAAAATCAGAAAGTTGGAGGTGTACGGAGACTCGCTACCGATAATCTATCAAGTCAAGGGAGAATGGCAAACTAAGGATCCCAAGTTGATCCCATATCAGAAGTACTTATTGGAGTTGATCAAGAAATTCGAAGAAATCTCTTTCACTCACCTGAGTAGAGACAAGAATCAATTTGCAGATGCCTTAGCTACTCTAGCTGTTATTTCTCAAATCGAAGAAGGGCAGACGTTTCAGACGTTGAAGATTAAGGTAAGGGATGAGCCAGCCTATTGCTTCATGATTGAAGAAGAGCCCGACGGAAAGCCTTGGTATCATGACATCACGATCATCAGAGAACTGAGAATTCCCTTGAGGGCAAGCAAAAATGAAAAGAAGATGATTCGGAGGTTAGCATTAGGGTACTTTCCCAGTGGAGAAACCCTATACAAGAGGAGCCCCAACGGAGAATTGTTGAGATGTGTAGATGCAAAGGAAGCAAAGAAAATCCTTTTTGAAACTCATGAGGGAAATTGTGCCACTCACGTCAATGGACACATGATGGCGAAGCAAATCATGCGACGTGGGTATTTTTGGATCACAATGGAAAAGGATTGCATCGAGTATTTCCGGAAGTGCCACAAGTGTCAGATTTACGCAGATCCGATAAATGTGCCACCTCACAAGTCGCTCAATCTGCCTCACCGTGGCCTTTTGCAATGTGGGGCATAGATGTGATTGGTCCCATCAATCCCAAGGCATCCAATGGGCACAGATTCATCCTTGTAGCCATCGACTATTTCTCCAAGTGGGTCGAGGCGACATCCTATGCTCACATCACGCATAACACGCTTTCTCAAATTCTTCGAATAATATCATCAGCCGGCATGGTCTCCCGAATGAAATTGTCACTGATAATGCCAAGAACTTGAATGGTCCGAAGATTCAGGAATTATGTGATCAATACAAAATCCGACACCTCAATTCCTCCCCATACCGTCCCCAGATGAATGGAGCGGTGGAAGCTGCAAACAAAAACCTCAAGAGAATAATCCGGAAAATGACGGTCACATATAGGGATTGGCATGATATGCTTCCCTACGCTCTTCACGCATACCGGACTTCCGTAAGAACCTCGACCGGGGCAACTCCATACTCACTGGTCTACGGGATGGAAGCTGTATTGCCTATTGAGGTTGAAATCCCGTCCCTAAGGATTTTGAAGGAATCAGGGATCGATGAGTCAGAATGGATCCAGTCAAGGTTGGATCAGTTGAGTTTGCTGGATGAGAAAAGGTTAACAGCAGCATGTCACGGACAATTATACCAGAGAAGAATGGCCAGGGCATTTGATAAAAATGTACGCACACGTGAATTCCAACCCGGGGACCTAGTACTGAAGAAAGTGCTGCTGAACCAAAACGACCCCCGGGGCAAGTGGTCACCAACCTATGAGGGACCCTATGTGGTTAAAAAGACATTTTCCGGAGGAGCCTTGATCTTGACCCACATAGACGGTGAAGAATTCCCGAGACTACCAATGCCGAAATCACAAGAGATACTATGCATAAAAGGAAAGGGTGAAACCCCGAAAGGCCATCCAAAAAAAAAAAAAAAAAAAAAACTTCTTGGGGTGAAAACCCAAAAGGGCGTCCCAAGAACCAAAGTGGAGAAATAAGGAAGAGGGTATGAAACCACGGATGGAGAGGAAACTGTCGCGACATGAAGCTTCAGAGAACTTGAAATAATGGCAGTTAAAAGACTTCAAAACTAACCATAAGGAATATGTGAGATCTAACCTTATGCCCTTTTCCTTTGAAAGTCTATTCTTTCTAATAAAGTTATACTTCATTCCTTCTGTTGTTATTTTCCCCATGCTATCCTTTCTCTTTGTTTAATGCGCTATTAATTAGTTAAAATTTTTGCCATAAGATTTGAATTTGAAAATTGATAACCTCACGTATTTTATTATGAGATTTGCAGGAAATAGCCTTCAAAAAAAAAAAAAAAAAAAAAAAAAAAAAAAAAAAACTTCTAGAGGTGAAAACCCGAAAGGGCGCTTCTGGTCGAATGGACGAAGAGAAAGTGAAAACCCGCAAGGGCGCTTTCCGAAGAATAAGAAGAAAGTCGGGAATGAAAAAGGGGCATCCGAAAGAATGAGATCATAGGTCAGGTCTTGCAACTCCCCCTCCATTAATCATCCGCCTTCGTTATCTTGTTAAGTACACTTCTTCAGGGAAAGAACTTCATGTGTCAGGGTTAGACTCGCCTTGTAAGTTGATTTTGATTTCCTGCAATTTAAATTTCTGCTATCAACCTCTGGTTCCTTGATCTAAGTTGATTTTAATTTCATGCAATTTACATTTCTATTATCGACCTCTGGATCCTTGATCCAAGTTGATTTTAATTTCATACAATTCCACCATCAACCTCTGGTTCCTTGATCCAAGTTGATTTTAATTTCATGCAATTTACATTTCTACCATCAACCTCTGGTTCCTTGATCTAAGTTGATTTTAATTTCATGCAATTTATATTTCTACCATCAACCTCTGGTTCTTTGATCCAAGTTGATTTTAATTTCATGCAATTTACATTTCTGCTATCAACCTCTGGTTCCTTGATCCAAGTTGATTTTAATTTCATGCAATTTACATTTCTGCTATCAACCTCTGGATCCTTGATCCAAGTTGATTTTAATTTCATGCAATTCCACCATCAACCTCTGGTTCCTTGATCTAAGTTGATTTTAATTTCATGCAATTTACATTTCTGTTATCAACCTCTGGTTCCTTGATCCAAGTTGATTTTAATTTCATGCAATTCCACCATCAACCTCTGGTTCCTTGATCCAAGTTGATTTTAATTTCATGCAATTTACATTTCTACCATCAACCTCTGGTTCTTTGATCCAAGTTGATTTTAATTTCATGCAATTTACATTTCTGCTATCAACCTCTGGTTCCTTGATCCAAGTTGATTTTAATTTCATGCAATTTACATTTCTGCTATCAACCTCTGGTTCCTTGATCCAAGTTGATTTTAATTTCATGCAATTTACATTTCTACCATCAACCTCTGGTTCCTTGATCCAAGTTGATTTTAATTTCATGCAATTTACATTTCTGCTATCAACCTCTGGTTCCTTGATCCAAGTTGATTTTAATGTCATGCAATTTACATTCCTGTTATCAACCTCTGGTTTCTAGATCCAAGTTGATTTTAATTCTCTAGGTCATTAATTTAGGTGTGCTTTAGTTCCCTAATTTCAAATACCTAATCGTCCAAAATATGAGTCGGAATCTTTACATAATTCCTATACGGAAATTTTTCCTTTAATTGAAATTATGTAAAGAGGGGCAGCTGTCGACACCATATTTTGGCCGATCCCTAGAATCAATAAAAAAATCTTTTCTTTGAACAGCTAATCACGTTTAGGTCCTCCTTGATAGGCGGTCACATTTCCGATCTCTCCTCACAGAGAATTGAATCAATGCTAAGTCCTCACACTCATTAAAGCCTCGCCGATCTCTCAAAATCATTTTACCGACCTCTCAAACCCGATGCCGAATTTCCGGACTTGTCGGGTATATTCCTGATCTCTGTTGATGAATAAAATGAACGGGCACTAGATCTTTTCCTACCAGTTTTATTGCCGACCTCCTTTCCGAAAGTTTAAGAGCTAAAGTTTTGGTTCGATTCCGATCTTAAGTGTTCGAGTTAAATTTTCGGTCAAGTTCTGATTTTTTTTCTTCCCTACCGATCTCATGTTCAAAGTGCTTTCCGATCTCTCATACTTAGATTAATAATCACATTTAGTTTTTGTTTTGCTGTGCTCATACAATCAAATACTCAGACAAATAATGGTTTAAAATTTTCCGATCACAATCATTCATTGAACAAAAGGCATTTCATTTCATGTCATAATTTGTACAAGTTATTCGGCTGGGGGATCACCCCCAGCCTGATCTACATTTGGATCACTCCCTCTCTCCCTCTCACCCTCGGCTTCATCCTCACTGTCTTCATCATTGTCCTCAGGAGCCACATCGGCCATCCAAGAAAAGTCTTCTTCTGGGTAACGCTCCTGGAGTGCGGCCAAGAGATCCTTGTGAGCCTTCACATAGGCCTCGGCTATTCCCGTCACCATCTCTTCATCCCTCTCCTTAAGCTCCTTATCTTTCTCCTTAAGCTCCTTATCCTTCGCCTCAAGTTCCTCTATAAGTTGAGCGACCTGAGCGGCTTCGTTGGCATGAAGCACCTGGACTTCCTTAAGAGCACGGTCCCTCTCATCCAAAGCACGATTCTGTTCGGCCAACCGGTCTTCATGGAGCTTTGCCCGTCCCTCGACTTGAGATATATAATCCCGAGCGGATGAGAGTTGGGATCGGAGGGAATCCACCTCCTGATTCTTCTTCCCGATCTCCTTACCCAGGCGCTGAATCCTCTCCCGGATCATGGTCTGGTTCACCAGACACTCCACGTTTAAGCTCATGGTCCGAGTCAATATGTCGTCGAGACCATTCTGGGATAGCCTGTCCCGATCCTCCTGAAAGAAGATGGTAGACCCCAGGACTTTGGCGAAATCAGAGTTCTCCTTGACAGTCCGGTTATTCCTCAAACACGATCAAGATTTTGAGCGCCCGAGAAGAGGTCCTCCCAGAAGCTTGAGAAGGCCCCCCTTCCCTGCTTGGAACAACTGCAAGAGTCGGAGGCTGCTCCTCCGATCTAGGAGGAGATCGGGTAGCTTCAGTGGTCGGCGGGCCCGAAGGTTGGGGAGGATCACTTTGTATCTCTCCAGGTTCGTGACCGGGCGTTTGGAGTCGTTCCGAACGCTTTATCTCCTTTATCTTCCGGGAGATCTCTCTCTCCTTCTTCCGTTTCCTTGAACCCTCACCACCCGCCATACCTGCACAAAGAAAAGGTTAGTGAGATCACTAAGGTCGTGAGAATTGAGATATAGAAAATACCGATGCCGAGGTTAGAGAGCGGAAGTTCGCGGTCTTGGCCAGTGAGCACCGAACAAATTAATGGTGCAAATTTCTACCACCGAATCCAAACAAGAATACTTTTAGTGGCAGCCTCACTCTTGAGATCCATCACTATCAAACTTTCCTCTTCGCTGGTAATATGGTTGGAAGCAAGGGTCCCCGTACCACCAAATGGGGAAGTCCTCAAAGCGGCTCGGATCTTTGCTCCTCACAATGAAGAAACGATTCTTCCAGTTCTTAAGAGACGAGGGCAGATCGGAAAAGAGCCCGCAATTAGGCTTCGCCTGAAAGAACCAAAGGGTCATCATCCTTTGGTGAGTTAGCCGGTGCAGCTTGGCGAACACTTTAGTCAGAGGTCCGATTCCTTTAGCTCGGCATAGACCTCGAAAGCAACCAAGATCCGCCACGAGTTGGGGTGGATTTGAACAATGGATATTCGTGAAATTTTAGGACCTCCTTATAGAAATCGGCTAGAGGGAACCTCGCATCGCCTTTAATCGTTTCTTCAGACACCATGACCATGTCATCCTCTTCAAAAGAATGATCAACACGAAGATCGCCATGGCACTTGATCAGCTCATATGAATCAGGACAAATGTTGTATTCTTGAACAAACGATTGCAGATCGGATTCCCGAAGAACCGATGGAAGCTCGTCTATAGGAAGGGTCTCTCTCCTTAAAGAAGGGCGCAGACGCCTTAATGGTACGACCGACCCGACTGAGCGAGGACCCTAAGGGGTCCAGTTGCGCTTGGTCTGATCGCCTCTTCTTCATCGACGATGACCAAGAGAACTCAATGGAAGGAGGGCTCGCCGCTCTCCGACCTTCTGACCGCTCATTTTCAAAAGAAACAAAGAACTTAAACAAAAAGAAGATCAAAGTCCTTACAGAGTCTAATCGGCGTGAGAAACCGGAGAAAATGAGAGAACTTGAAGCTATGAGCAGAGACCGAAAATGAAATGAGAGAACAACGGCTAACCCTCCCTATTTATACTAGTCCGAGCATTTAATGCTCGCGAGGTTCTAGGCGCATCGATTGGTGAGACTCGACAGCTGTTCTGACACTTCTCTCAAATATCCGAATGTTCAGAGATCGATTAATTGGAGATTGGCATAATAAGTTAAATATTTTGAATAAAGGATTAGTCAAGTGTCATTCAAGTAAAGAACCAGATCGGATAACCACCTTAGAGATCGGAAAATAATCAATGCAAAAATAATAAGATGATAACTGCTAAATAAAGTCTTTATTTGCAAAAAGATCGGATTACATCATTTGGGCGATCTCTAGAGATCGGATTACACTAACATTGGATCACATCATTTCTGTGATCGCTAGAGACCGGTGAAAAATCCTATCTGAAGAGGCTGATCTAAGGATCGCTTATAACTTATCCCAAGGATACTCCCAGGAGATCCATGGATCAGTTTATAACTAATTCCAAGGATACTCCCAGGTGTTCCAAGGATCAGTTTATAACTGATCCCAAGGATATTGCCGACCGGATGCTTCATCCGCTGTCGGAACACCCAATGTGGATCAGAATCGCCGGAACACTCAATGTGATGAGAAGCCGAATGAACTCAGTTGAGCAACTCGAGATCGGTACAACCGAAGCCCGCAATACGGATCGGTCAAATCCAGTTCTCTCACCATCGTCAATTAGGACCATCCAATCACCAGGATCGTAAATTTTCAGTCGAGGAACAGGGACTTCCATCTAAGAGGATCAAAACCACGCTTGTAGCCTAACTTTCCCGGAAGCTAGAACCAAGAAACAAGGAGAAAGAGAGAAAAATCGAATGAAGGAAATGCCACTATCAACAGGGGTATATATAGGGGAAAATGAGCATTTATTGCTGAGCGGAAAACGAAGCAGGCGCTTCGAGAATCGAGACGCAATTAATGCTTGGACCGAATCCAGACTAATTAAGGGATAATAGAGATCGGGAGATAGGAGATCAGCATGAGAGATCGGAATAGGAGCTAGGGGAGGGATCGGAAGACAAAAAGAATAAGACAAATTCCAATAACCGGCCGTAATCGAGCCGAGGTAGTTAAAGCGTGATGCACGAGATCTCCACCGCACGCCTAAGAATCGCCTCGCAATGCCGACAGTGCCGTGGTATGTCATGACATCCTGACATCCCAATCTCCACCGTTGATCTCACTTGTAAGGATGAATCCGGAACCCTTGGATCAAAAGAGAAGATGACAATACCAGCGTTTTTCACTCTCAGCCCTCAGATCGTTCCGGACAAGAGGATTCAAGACCGTCGGATTAAAAGAGGAAAAGGACAAATACTTTGAGAAGCGATCTCAGCCATTCGTTTTGATTCTCTTTAATTCCTGAACATCCGATCATGTACTTCAAAATCCTGACCCTCCATCTCCCTCAAAATGAATCCTGACCCTTCATGGGGAGCACCCGATTCCTATAAATACCTGCATGAAAAAACTGTTCAGGGAACGAAAAAAAAACGGACAAAAAATATAGACAAGAGGCTGCTATTATCGTGGAGGAACTCTGAAACTTCATTCAGTTTGTTACTCTGCTGTTTTGTAGTGATCAAAAAGACTTTTGAAACTAGTTTTCAGGAGTGTTTTCTTGGAAAAGATTTTGAATACTGGAACTCTACATTTCCAGTTTGTTCATTATCTGGTCATACTCTCGTCATCTTTGCTTTCTTTTCTTCTGTTCAAGCTCAACTTCCTTCCACCTGGTTCTTACCCGGTTAACTTTTAGCTAAAGCATCTCTCGGTTTCACGACGGACATCAACTCTCAGGCTGATCAATCCGCCGTCTTCATCACTATTTACCACCTCAGTTATTTCAATATATTTGGCTCCTCACAGGTAAGAGTTCATATTACTGTTTTATTAAGTATTTGCGTTTACTTTTCGCACTTTCTTTGTTCTCTCTACGTACGCGGTTTACTCTAAGTTTATTCTAAGAAAAAAATCTCAAAGAACGTTACTCTCGAATTATCTCTTTAGTGATCGGTCCATCATTTCGTCAATTTTCGTCATTTCGAATACGAGCTTTTAGCTCCTAGTAGCGTGTAAGTGGTCGTGCAAAATATAGGTATCTGCAACTTAAGGGCCTCTTTTACAAGAGAAAGCTTGAATAACACGTCAGAAAATAGCCAAACTATTAGGTCGACGTGAACGGGAATTCGCAAGATACCATGAAGAGGAATAAAACCAAAATAAACTAGATGTAATGCATCGGACATTAATAGGTATGCGTGAAATGACTACATGGAAGGCCTAAATCAAGTTTAGTATTACCCATTTAGTCATAGGGTATCAAGAAACCTAACCTCCAGCATTTTTGAATGCCGTAAACCTTAGTTTTAGGTTCTTGTGACATGTAGGAAATTGAAATTCGAGATCGCAAAGCCCCTTCCAGTGCTCCTCGCTAATCCGAAAGAGATCGGAGGAGAGTTCTTATCAGGTCTCACTTAAAATTTTAATAAATACTTAAAAGAGGTCGGAGGAGAGTTCTTATCCGACCTCAATTCAAAATTTTTAATAAATATTTAAAAGAGATCGGAGGATAGTTCTTATCCGGTCTCAGCTTAAAATTTTAATAAATAGAGATTGGAGGAGAGTTCTTATCCGGTCTCAGCTTAAAATTTTAATAAATACTTAAAAGAGGTCGGAGGAGAGTTCTTATCCGATCCCAAATTAAAATCTCTAATAAATATTTAATAGGATCGGAAGAGAGTCCTTATCCGATCCCCAACCAAAATTCTAATATCTAAAAGAAGATCGGAGGAGAGTTCTTATCCGATCTTCTAAATTAAACTTTAAATAAAACATTCCTTTTTAAGTAAAATTAACATGCAAAAGTAATTCACTAAGGTTGTCTCATTTACTTATGTATCTGGGTGATCCTGATCGGTGAAAAATCAAACATTCCTTTTACCAAAAGGACTAACATTCCCATCCGAGCCCTTCTAACTAATTTATAAAGGACGCAAAATTAAATCTACCTACCCTTATTAAGGGACGAGGTGGGGTGCCTAACACCTTCCCCACCCGCTACTTTAACCCGAACCTAGAATCTCTGTCTTGAAGTGGTTTCATTCTTTATTTATCTTCTCAAATGGTTTTCTTTAGTTCCCCTCAAAACTAAGGTGGCGACTCCTCACTCTTTCCCACTTCGGTGAGTGATCGTCCGGGCGACCGCAAAATCCCATTGCGACAGACTTTAGGGGAATTTATGGTTAAATTGGGGTGTATGAAGCTTAAATTTGGAGCTCCAATGGAGTTTGGAAGAGAGAAATTTGGGGAGAGAGAGAATGACTTGGAAGGGAAGAAGAAGACAATGATTTTTTTTTTCTTTATTTTGTTTATTTATCCCTTAATTGACTTAGTCAAAATATCAAGTAAATAAAAATTTATTTATGACTTCATATGTGATGTCACCTTGATGATGTCACTACCTTTTTTACTTTTCTTTTTTCTTTCTTTTTCTATTTATTTTTCTATTAGTTCTTTAATTTAATTTTGATTCTGGAATTTTCTTTTCTCCGATTTTATTTGACAGTTAGGTCAGGAGTCAGCTCTCGGGGTCAATTGACCAAATTGCCCCTCGCCAGTTCAACTAGGTTTGCAAATAATTCAATATTTCTTCTGGCTCCTTGACCTAATTATTTAACTGACTTACCAATTCTTTTTTGTGATTTTCTCTTTTCCACTATGTTCATAAGGGTCCTAAGGACTGCGGTATCACATTTTACAGTTCAAAATTTTAGTTTAAAACAACTTCGCAGTCCTTCCTGATAAGGTTACCCATAGCTGTGACTGTCGGCTCGTTTAACTTCTTATGTTCTATTTTTCTTATTTATGCTTAACTAATTGACAATTACTAATTATTTGTGTTTAAAGCTTATCTAGTTGTCTTAAGTGTGGTTCTAATCCCCTTAATTGTCCGGACCGACACAGGTTGCCGGAACAGTGAAATATACCAGGTTATACAAATAGGGGTGTTACAAAGGAACCCTAGAAAGTATTTTTAAGACTTAAATAAACATCTATTGAAGCGTAAATATCATTAGAAATATCAAAGAAAAATTAATTATTTAGTACAAAGAAAAATGAGAAATCAAGAAAACGACAAAACTCAATTTTACCGAAAAATCGGGAATGTAACCCGAACAGGGGCTTTGTGGTCATATAACACCCCGAGTTATCTTTTGACCTAAATGTACATTAAAAATAAATGAAATTACATTTGAAAAATGTCATGAAAAATTAAAATAGTGGTACATAATTTAAAAAGCAAAAGTTAGGAGGAAAATGTGGGAAATTGACAATTTTAGAATAAACAAACATTAAAATGTTAATAGTGCTCCACTAATTCCACCTAAGTGAACCATTAAGCAGAATTGTGGCTGAAATTAACTTCATCTTCAACCTTGGACAACCAGCCAAAACATCTTAGGAGAGAAACCTCCACGGTCGAAGCTTCCAAGCTCCATGCAAGCTTCACTCTTCCATCTTTAAGCCATGATCCTTATATTTTCCTTTACTATAGTTGTTTTACACAACTTGGGCAGTAGATAGGCAACAAGAAAATTAAGTTTTGGTGAGGTTTTGAAGAATTTTAAAAGTGATAAGTATGTATTTTTAATTCTTGTTTAATTAAACTTTGAATGGGTGTTGTGGGTAGTTGATTTGTGAAAGGATTTTTAAAGTTTGATGAGTTAATGGAGAGGTACATTTTGGCAGCCATAGAATTTCAATAAGAACAGTTTATTCTTGCATGTAAATAGTGGTTTGAATGATGATTGAAATGTTTAATTATATTGAAGTTGAATCCCATGTGTAAGGTTTGAATTGTAAGCTTGAAAAGTGAAAGTGGAAATTGATGGGTATGTGTAAACTTGTGGCAGCCTTATGAAGAAGATCAAAATGTGTTGTTTCATGGTTTGGTTTATGGAATTATATTGTTGAATTATGTTGTTATGGATGGCAGTATGTATGTATATAAAGGTTTGAATTTGGACATGTAAATGAAGTGCATTCATGTGTTTAATTATTGTAATTGGACTTGGAAAATTCTGGGTTATAGTGAGTATACTGAGAATGGTTATAAGCTGCCAAAATGACCAAAAATGATTTGCTAAATGTGTTAAAGTTATGGTACAAACCATAATTGGCATAGAAGAGTGACTTGGTAAGCACAGGATGTGTAATTGGTAAAGGATGAATAATGTACAATAGGGCAGTGTATGTTTTGGCTTAGAACCTTAAGTGTGTGGCTCCAATTGGTATGAGACCAATTGAAGGTGAAACTAGGCACAAAATGTGCCAACTTTCATGAAGGAAGCTTACCAAAATTCTACTTTGAAGGTGACTTGAAAAATGACCAAATCCGGATTAGTGGTTTGAAAGCCTAAAAATTGATCATTTGGGCAGCAGTTAGTTTTTTTACCATAACTCACACAAAAAAGGTCCAATTGACCTGAAATTTTTACCATGAATAGTTGAGACATATATCTACAATTCTTATCAAGATACATAAGCCCAAAAATGACCAGAACCAAGGCAAATAGCTTGCACAAGTTCAGGTCCAAAAACTGGCCGAACCAAAAGTGACCTAAAAATGACCTAAAGTTACCTTTTTGGTGCATTCTGTCCAGCATTGGTAGATTGACCATAACTTGGTCTACACAACTCAGAATGACCTGAAATTTTGCTCCGCATGCAATATGACATAGGCCTACAAGTTTGTAGTTTGGACCGAAACCCGAAAATTGAGGAAACTAGGTCATCGAGTTAGGTCAAATTAGTATACCGAAATCTGGCAAATTGCAATAAAATGCAACATACTTGGAAATGAATTTGGTAACATGTACCAATACTAAAAGGCTACAAATGTGACATATTGGTAACATTAAAACCTAATTCACCTAGAGCACATTGAGGGTCAACATCTTAGGTTGACTAAGAAAATAATATAATTCAATAAGCGAATTATTAAGCATTATTCTTAGAGACTATTTAAATGAGTACTGAAACACTTCAAATTTTGTGTTTCAGTTAGCAAAGAATCAGGGAAGGGGAAGGAAACACTGAGTCAGGGCCAAGAGACAGTTATCAGAGGTTTGTGCATAATAGTTATTTCTTTTAAAACTTGAAGAACTGTTTTATTCAAAATACAGAGGGCACTCTGCCAAAATTTTTGCAAAAATTGTTAATTATTCAAATGTGTTAGCTATTTCACTTTAGTTCAAAAAACTTTTTAACACCTGTAAATAGTGCTCACCACTGCAAAAAGAAGTAAGAAAAGTTTTAAAATCCCTTGTAGTGTATTTAATGGGTTATCAATAGATGAAGTTGGTAATTCATTAGGTATACTATGGGATCATGTTATGCCTTACGGAGGGGTAGGCTGTGACAGACTATTTGGGTAGCAGTTAGATTTTTTGCCACAACTCATTCAAAACAGGTACAATTGACCTGAAATTTTTACCATGAATAGTTTAGACATAGATCTACAATTCTTATGCAGACACCAAAGGCCAGAAATGGCCAGAACCAAGCCAAATAACTTGCACAAATTCAGGTACCAAAACTGGCCGAACCAAAAGTGACCTAAAAATGACCTAAGATTATCATTTTAGTGCATTCTGTTCAGCATTGGTAAATTGACCATATCTTGGGCTACACAATTCAGAATGACCTGAAATTTTGCCCCACATGAGATAAGACATAGACCTACAAGTTTGCAGTTTGGACCGACACCCGAAAACTGAGGAAACTAGGTCATCTGGCTAGGTCAAAATAGTACACCGAAATCCAGTAAATTTGCAATAAAATGCAATACACTTGGAAATGAAAATGGTAACATATACCAACACTAAAGGACTATAAAATGTGACATATTGATAACATAGGAATTGACTCACTTAGAGTGCATCATGGGTCAACATTATAGATTGACTAATGAAATGAATTAAAGGGAATAGTACCAAGAAAATTTAAATGTTGGATTTGCCCCACATGAGATAAGACATAGACCTACAAGTTTGCAGTTTGGACCGACACCCGAAAACTGAGGAAACTAGGTCATCTGGCTAGGTCAAAATAGTACACCGAAATCCAGTAAATTTGCAATAAAATGCAATACACTTGGAAATGAAAATGGTAACATATACCAACACTAAAGGACTATAAAATGTGAGATATTGGTAACATAGGAATAGACTCACTTAGAGTGCATCATGGGTCAACATTATAGATTGACTAATGAAATGAATTAAAGGGAATAGTACCAAGAAAATTTAAATGTTGGATTTTATGGTTGGAAACAAATTCATTGAGTACTAAAACACTTTAAATTGTGTGTTTCAGTCTAAAAGGATATTGGGAAGCATAAGGAACATTGAATCAAGGCCTAAGAGCGACTCAAATCAGGTTTGTGCACAACTAGTTTTTAACTGATTTTGTTCTGAATATTTCATATGATTAAATGACAAATTTTTCTTATGTATTATGTTTAACAAGTATTGGATTTAATTCAATGATTATTGAAATTGTTATAGTATGTATGAATTTAGCTTTGTGAAATGGTATTTCCACAAGTATTAAGCATTGTTATGGATTGAATAAATTATGCTTTGGAAAATTGTGATAGAACATGTTTTGAATTGTGATGGGCAATTTGCATGGAAAAATGCAAATTTATGATTTGAATTATGATAAGAATAAAAATTATTAGATATTAGAATTGACTTTGAATCGAATTGTATTGTGATTTATGCTCACTAAAAGGATTGTGATATTGTTTTATATCTCACTATAGATGCTTGACTAGGTTATTACCTGTCTCTCTCATTTGTTAAGAAGACAATGGAGTTAGTTGTGTTTTGATTACGATGGTACGTGCACAGGCTTAGATTCTCCTCTTATTAGAGGTTAGATATAATTTTTTATGTTATGGCCCTTTCAGAAGATTCATTATTGTGATGTGTACTGTGCACGATGATTCGACCTCCCCGACCATAGGGAGTTAGAATCTGATTCGACGTCCCCGACCATAAGGAGTTAGAATCACCCAGAAGATGGCCTTTTCGGATTAGTCTTGCATAGTTAATGAGATAAAGAATAGTTTTTGAATAATGAAGAATTGTGATTTCAATTATGATTTATGTATAATTGATTTTGTTAGAATTACCTCAAATGTTTGATTATGATTTGATAAATTGAATTTCGTGATCAAAGTCATTTCATACAAATGATTTATGTTATTGGCAATGAATATTTTGAGTTTTGAAATTTGATGAGTATTCAGATTTCTAAATTATTTGCTGTAAATTTTGTCAATGTATATTATACTATGTTTTAAATTATAGTTGTACACCACTGAGTTCACCACTCAGCGATAGCTTTGTATGCTGTCGCAGGTGAAAAGAGTATAGAGTAGTTGAGTAAGCTTCTTTGAAGACACATTCAGATCAGCTCTATGTATATCATCGTATACCCATATACATAGGTTTTGATGCATGTATGTGATAATATGTATGTAAATTATTTGAGCAGTTGTATAAAAACTCTTGTTAAATTTTTTGGTATGTAATTAAATGTAAATTATTATAAATGTAAATTTGAGATTTCATTTACCTGAATAGTTTTGTAATATTAATTTTTGAGTCTTGTAATCAATAAAATGTTTTTTTTATGATGAGGTTGGTTTGAAAATGAAATGATTGATTATTGAGATTGAATTGTGATATGAAATGAA
Organism: Hevea brasiliensis; assembly: GCF_030052815.1. NCBI lineage: Eukaryota > Viridiplantae > Streptophyta > Magnoliopsida > Malpighiales > Euphorbiaceae > Hevea > Hevea brasiliensis. The sequence goes on from NC_079501.1 coordinate 45,767,026, forward strand.
GTTTCTTGGAGTTGTATTTGAGAAAACATATTGGGAGTGTTTTCTTTTTCAGGTTTGAAGAACTGTTTTCACAAAATATAGTCAGCACTCTACTGAAATTTTGAAAAATTTTTATAACACCAGATTTTAATCGATGATTTAAATTTCACAAAAATTGATTTAAAATTCCTTGTAATATATTTAATGGGTTACCGGTAGGCGAAGTACAGTAATTCATTAGGTGTACTAGGGGATCATGTTACATCTTACGGAGGAGTAAGGTGTGACATATTTATTGGTATCAGAGTAATAGTTTTAAAGTAAATTTTGAACTATGAATTTGAAATCTTTTTGTCGATAACTACAACTGCTCAAATGTTTGATACGTATAGTACATTTACATCATAAATATGAACTAATGGAGAGAAATCTCCTTGTGTTGGTTGTATAGGAATGGAAAATCCTGTGAAAAGATATAGAAGAGAAGAATGAGACAATAAAACAGTTTGTGATAGCAGAAGTACAAGTTGAGGCCCCAGCTCCACAAAGTGTTGAAGGCCTGACTGTACCAGCTTTTACCGGTACAAATTACTATGCAAATGGCCCAGCAAATGGCCACTTTTTTCAACAAATGGCTGATACTTTGTTAGCTGAAGCTCAAACACAAACTCAACTCCCACAAGGGCAGTGTGAAATAGAAAAGAGGGAGAAACCTATGGGTCAGAGCTCGAATAGTAATTTGGGGAAGAGAAAAGAATTTTAGGAGCCTCGAGCTCAGGAATATGATAGAGACGGATCATCAAGGCAGAGACCACCAAGATCTAATCGTCGAACAACCAGAAGTTCCTATTCTGCCCGTTTCTGTCATGTTTGTGGTAAGCTACATGGAGGTATTTGTCGTAAGGCCTCTGAAGCCTGCTATAATTGTGGAAAGCTTGGACACTTTGTTAGAAATTGTACTAGAGTACCTCGATCTGCTCTCAAAAGTTCACAGACAATCAATAGAGTTCGAGATAGAAATAGAGTTGGTACTCCTCACAACTATAACACAGTGAATCAACCCAAACATAGTAGCGCATCAGTTAAAGCGTCCACTATGCGCCAAGGGGAAAGAACATAAACTTTGGATGTCGCTGCTGGTAAGTTCTTAATTTTTAAAAGAAATAATTAATTATTTTTGTTTTATCCCAGCACTACTTAGTTGTATGTTAGTGTTAAAACTATATGTTCTATTGTTATTCCTTTACATGGGAATAAATTTTGATGCAGTAGTATTTGGTCCTTTATGATAAGGAATGTGATAATAAGTGAAATTAGTTCTGGAAGAGTTTATCAGCGAAAAGTATTTTCTAAAACACTATAAATTATAAAGCTAAATGGCAAGCCAACTTAATATAAGGCAAGAGGATGTAAAAGTAAGTTATAGTAATAGAATTACTCTAGATTAGGGCAAAGATGTTACTGTTAGTAATTGTTAATAGATATTATAATCAGAATAAGATTCGAATATCAGTAAATTAGAAAAGGATAAAATATAGGAAAATTTGATCTATTGGGATGTATCGTAGTAACTATGCAATGTTCTTGACGTTTATACTATAAGCTACATATTACAATACTGACTTGAGATTATCGTGTAGAGCTACGCACTACTCGATAGTGCACTAATATGAGAATAGTTGCCAACGGCATCTGTATTGGTATAGTTATGTTAGGACAAAATTTTATTGCTAGAAATGAGTTTGGAAATGCTATTTAGGGTTTTAAAACTCAAAAGTTAGAATATCGAAAGGTTATAGTTTATTACAAAAGGAAGTAAGTTATAGAATATTAATAGATAAAAAGAGTTGTGGAAGTAAAAATTTGAACAGTTGATTCAGATATAACAAAGAAATGTTATGAATGTGAGTAAGATTGTTGACTAGAATGGTCAAAGGACCCATGATTGGATAAGTAATTCTAATACGACCATAATGGTCATTCAAGAATGGAACATGAATCGAAATATTAGACAGAACGATAGTAAGAAAAGATTAGTACTGTATAAACAAAGTAAATATTATATTAGATTGTTAAATGTCTTGCACAAATTCAGAGGAAAGAAGATTATACGATCATATAGAAAAGAGAAAATAAATGTGTAAATATTGTAAGATGGCTATTGGGTAAAATTTTGAGGACGAATTTTATTTTAAGGGAGGGAGAATTGTAACACCCCCTATGTTTGATAGTGTATTCTACTGTTTCGGTGACCAGTATCTATCCGGACAGTTAGGATACCTAGAATTATAATCAAAGGTTAGTAAGGAAACTTGAAATGATGAAATACAATAGAGAAAAATACAAGAAAAATAAAAGGAAAAATATTAGCAATGAAATGTGACTAAGTTAAACGAGCTGATGCCGAAGCGAAGGGCGACCGCACGGGGAAGTTACTGTGGAAGCAATAGCCGACCCTAGGACTGCAGGGAACTTTCGGAATTAAGTTTTGAGACATAATTAAAGACCTATTGAATTATAATTGATATTAGAAATGTCCAAGAAAAATTAATGAATTAGTACAAAGAAAAGTAAAAAAAAAAAGGTCGGGAAACAGATAAAAATCGGTGTTACCGAAAAATCGGGAATCTAAACTGAATAGGGGCATTTTGGTCATTTGACACTCCGAGTTGCCTTTTAACCTAAATGTCCATTAAAATGAAAAAAAAGAAAATTGGGTAAAATAAATGAAAAGAAAATTGGGTGTTAATTAAAAATTTAACTTTTTTTTTTTTAAATTATAAATAAGTTAAGTGGAGATTATTTGTGGTTTAGTGGAATGGGTGACATGGGAGGACCATCTATCATCTTCATCATCTTCTTCATCTCAACATTATCTCTCTCCTTCTCTTCCCCATCCATTCATTCATGCCACCCTCCCTAACTCTTTTCATTTCAACTTAAAACCCAAAGCTGCTTCACTTGCTTCTCTTGCTCCTCACATCACAAAAGAAAGAAGAGAATTTTTTTAAGTTTTTAGTGAAGTTTGGCTTTTTTTTAAAAGTGGTAGTTTTTTTTTTTTTTTTTTTTTCATTAAACTTGTGGATGTTGTTGTTGTTTGTTGTGTGGAAGAAAAGTTTTGAAGTTTGATGATTTATAATGATGATACACCATTTAGTAGCCATGAATTCATATATATTTTTTTTTTTTTCACTTGTATTGTGTGTGTTAAGATGTTGATTTAATTTGTGTGTGTATATAGGAATGATGATTTATATGTATACTGTATGTGTAATGGTGCAATTGGTTTTGGAAGCTTGAAAGCAATTTGAAGGAGATGTGTTCAATGAGGTAATTTGGCAACTTTAAAGTGTGGTTAGAAATGTGTAGTTTCATGGAATGGTTTGTTGAATTATGATGCTTATGGTAGCAGCATGTGTATGTGTGTAATTGTTTGGATTTAGACATGAAAATGAGGTATGTTCATGTGGTTAAATTGTTGTAATTGGACTTTGAAAATTATGAGTTATAATGTGTATATTGAGAATGGTTACAAGCTGCCCAAAATGACCAAAATGTAATGTAATGTGTGCTAATGGTATGGTACCAAATCAGAATTGGCATGCAAGGTAAACTTGGAAAGTATAGAATGTGTAATTGGTAAGTGATAAACAATGTGTAATAGGGAAGTGTATATTTTAGCTTAGAACCTTAAGCGTGTGACTCTAATTGGTATGAGACCAATTGGAGGTGAAACTAGGCACAAAAAGTGCCAACTTACATGAAGGAAGCATACCTAAATTCTGCCTAGAAGATGACATGAAAAATGACCAAATCCGTATTAGTGACTTAAAAGCCTGAAAATTGACCATTTGGGCAGCAGTTAGTGTTTTGGCCATAACTCATTCAAAACAGGTCCAATTGACCTGAAAGTTTTACCATCAATAGTTTAGACATAGATCTACAATTCTTATGAATATACTAAAGCCAAGAAATGGCCAGAACCAAGCCAAATAACTTGCATAAGTTTAGGTACCAAAACTAGCCGAACCAAAAGTGACCTAAAAATGACCTAGGCCTACCATTTTAGTGCATTCTGTCCAACATTGGTAAATTGACCATATCTTGGTCTACACAACTCAGAATGACCTGAAATTTTGGCCCGCGTGCAATAAGACATAGTCCTACAAGTTTGTAGTTTGGACCAAAACCCGAAAACTGAGGGAACTAGGTCGTCTGGCTAGGTCAAAATAGTACATTGAAATCCGGTAAATTTGCAATAAAATGCAATACACTTGGAAATGAAATTGGTAACATATACCAACACTAAAGGGCTATAAAATGTGACATATTGGTAACATTAGAATTGACGCACTTAGAGTGCATCAAGGGTCAATATTATAGGTTGACTAATGAAATGAATTGAAGGGAATAGTACCAAGAAAATTTAGATATTGGATTTTATGGTTGGAAACAATTTCATTGAGTACCGAAACGCTTTAAATTGTGTGTTTCAGTTGAAAAGGATATTGGGGAGCATAAGGATCATTGAGTCAAGGCCTAGGAGCGACTCAAATCAAGTTTGTGCACAACCAGTTTTTAACTGATTTTGTTCTGAATATTTTATATGATTAAATGACATATTTTTCTGATGTATTCTGTTTAACAAGTATTGGATTTAATTCAATGATTATTGAAATTGTTATAGTATGTATGAATTTAGCTTTGTGAAATGGTATTTCCACAAGTATTAAGCATTGTTATGGATTAAATAAATTATGTTTTGGAAAATTGTGATAGAACATCTTTTGAATTGTGATGGGCAATTTGCATGAAAAAATCCAAATTTATGATTTAAATGGTGATGAGCATAAAAATTATTGGATATTGGAATTGACTTTGAATCGAATTGTATTATGATTTATGCTCACTAAAAGGATTGTGATATTGTTTTATATCTCACTATAGATGCTTAACTAGGTTATTACCCGTCTCTCTCATTTGTTGAGAAGATAATGGAGTTTGTTGTGTTTTGATTACCATGGTACATGCACAGGCTTAGATTCTCCTCTTATTAGAGGTTAGATCTAAGTTTTTATGTTATGGCCCTTTCAGAAGATTCATTATTGTGATGTGTACTGTGCACGATGATTCGACCTCCCCGACCGTAGGGAGTTAGAATCACCCTGAAGATGGCCCTTTTGGATTAGTCTTGCATAGTTAGTGAGATAAAGAATAGTTCTTGAATAGTGAAGAGTTGTGATTTCAATTATGATTTATGTATAATTGATTTTGTTGGAATTACCTCAAATGTTTGATTGTGATTTCATAAATTAAATTTCGTGATCAAAGTCATTTCATATAAATCATTTATATTATGGGCAACGAATATTTTGAGTTTTGGAATTTGATGAGTATTCAGATTTCCAAATTATTTGCTATAAATTTTGTTAATGTATATTGTACTATGTTTTAAATTATAGTTGCACACCACTGAGTTCATCACTCAGCGATAGCTTTATATGCTGTCGCAGGTGAAAAGGTCATAGAGCAGTTGAGTAAGTTTCTTTGAAGACACATTCAGATCAGCACTAGGTATATCATAGGTATACCCATGTACATAGGTTTTGATGTATGTATGTGATAATATGTATGTAAATTATTTGAGCAGTTGTATAAAAACTTTTGTAAAATATTTTGATATGTAATTAAATGTAAATTATTGTAAATGTAAATTTGAGATTTCATTTACCTGAATAGTTTTGTAATATTAATTTTTGAGTCTTGTAATCAATGAAATGTTTCTTTTATGATGAGGTTGGTTTGAAAATGAAATGATTGATTATTGAGATTGAATTTTGAGATGAAATGAAGTTTCTTGGAGTTGTATTTGAGAAAACATATTAGGTGTGTTTTCTTTTTCAGGTTTTAAGAACTGTTTTCTTAAAATACAGTCGGCACTCTACCGAAATTATGAAAATTTTTTATAACACCAGATTTTAATTGATGATTTAAATTTCATGAAAATTGATTTAAAATCCCTTGTAGTATATTTAATGGGTTACCGGTAGGTGAAGTACGGTAATTCATTATGTATACTATGGGATCATGTTACATTTTACGAATGAGTCGGGTGTGACAGTGAGAGGTAGACCACTTACAAAATCCATGGGGACCCAATCCCATTTCCATTCAGGAATGCATATAGGCTGTAGCAAACCCGATAGAACTTGATGTTCTGCCTTGACTTGCTGACATGTTAAACATTGAGTCACATAGTCAGCTATGTCTTTCTTCATACCAGGCCACCAATATTAAAGCTTCAGATCATGATACATTTTTGTACTTCCTGGGTGCATAGCATAAACACTAGTGTGTGCCTCTTTCAGAATACTGGCTTTCAATTCCCCATCATCTGGTACACATACTCTTCTTTTGTACTACAGACATCCATATGCTTTCACCTCATAGTCAGTTGCTTTCCCTTTTGAGATTTTGCTCATAATAGTCATTAACTTTTCATCTACCTTCTGCCCATCTAAAATCTGCTGTAGCAGGTTTGGCCTCACTTGCAACTCAGCCAAAATAGCTCCATCTCGAGCCAAGGATAGATGGGCTTTCAATGATCTCAAAGCTGTGATGGATTTTCTGCTCAAAGCATCGGCAACTACATTTTCCTTCCCAGGATGGTAGTCAATCACACAATCATAGTCCTTCAGGAACTCAATCCATCGCCTCTGTCTAAGGTTGAGCTCCTTCTAGGTTGGTAAGTATTTTAGGCTTTTGTGGTTTGTTTAAATGTAACACTTTTCACCATACAAGTAATGCCTCCATATCTTCAATGCGAAGATAATTGTTGCAAGTTCTAGATTATGGGTAGGGTAATTCTGTTCATGTGGCCTTAGCTGCCTGGAAGTATAAGCAACCACCTTCCCCTCTTGTATCAATACACATTCTAACCCATTATGAGAGGCATCACTGTACACCACAAAGTCCTTTCCCGACACTGGCTGTGTTAACACTGGTGCCTCTATCAACATAGCCTTCAACTTTTCAAAACTGGTCTGACACTTGCCATTCTAGTCAAATTTGACATTCTTGTGTAACAACTTGGTCATTGGAGCAGCTATTAAGGAAAATTCCTTCACAAATCTTCAGTAATTCTCAGCTAGCCCCAAGAAACTTCTGACCTCAGTTGTATTTCTGGGAGGCTTCCATTGCATCATTGCTTCTATTTTCTTGGGATCCACCCTAATCCCATCAGCTAATACAATGTGTCCAAGGAATGCAATCTCATTCAACCAAAAGTCACACTTGGACAACTTAGCATACAACTTATTTTCTCTTAGGGTTTGCAGAACAATCCTCAAATGCTCATAATGTTCTTCCCTAGTATTGGAATACACCAAAATATCATCAATAAAGACCACTACGAATCGATCTAGGTATGGATGAAAGATAAGGTTCATAAGGTCCATGAATGCTGCTGTTGCATTTGTTAGGCCAAAGGGCATCACCAGAAACTCATAATGACCATACCGGGTCCTGAATGCAGTTTTTGGCACATTTGCATCCTTCACCCTCAGCTGATGATACCCTGATCTTATATCAATATTGGAAAATACTCATGCTCCCTTCAACTGATCAAACAGATCGTCAATTCTAGGCAACAGATATTTATTCTTCACAGTCACTTTATTCAACTATCAGTAATCGATGCATAACCTTAAAGTCCCATCCTTCTTTACAAACAGCACTGGAGCTCCCCATGGTGACACACTAGGGCGTATGAACCCCTTGTCCAGTAACTCCTATAACTAGATTTTCAGTTCTTTCAATTCTGTGGGTGACATCCTATAAAGAGTAATAGAGATTGGTGCTGTTCGCGACAGTATCTCAATAGCAAATTTGACTTCCTTTTCTAGTGGCAAGCCAGGCAATTCTTCAGGAAACACATCTGGGAAGTCTCTTACTATGGGTATGTCACACAAATTTGGCTTAGCCTGCCTAGTATCCACCACATGTGCTAGGTAGGCTTCACAGCCTTTTCTCATCAATTTTCTTACAACTGTGGCTGAGATGACATTAGACAAGAAATCTATCATTTCCCCCACAATTGTGATCTCATTACCCTAAGGAGTTTTCAAAGAAAAAATTCTATTCAATTTACAATCAACTATTGCCTGATGACGTGATAACTAGTCCATTCCCAAAATCGCGTTAAACTCATGGAAAGGCAACTCAATCAGGTCTGCCAAGAATTCATACCCCTGAATCCTTAACGTGCAACCCTTGTATACTTTGTTCACCACTACACTGTGGCCCAATGGATTAGTAACCAGAATGTCTTGGTCTCTCTCCCCTACCAATATCCCCCTTTCGATGGGTAAGTTGATGCAGAAGTATGAATGAGTGGATCCTGAATCCACCAATGCATGCACAGATGTATTGTAGAGGGAGAATGTACCCCTGATAACGTTCGGGGCATCTTGCTCCTCCTGAGCTCTTATGGCATAGGCTCTGGCAGGTGCTCTGCCCTCAGGCCTCTTTGCTGGCTCAGATGTAGGCCTCTGTGATGGTCCCACTACCTCAGATTTGCTAGATTTCCTACCCCCTTGTGGTGCAGGAGCATGTCTGTCTGCTTGTGCTGGAGCATCTATAGTAGTTATACTTGGACAGTTCCTCAACTGATACTCTATCGATCCACACCTTAACCAGGCACCAGTCACTCTCCAACACTCCCCCTTATGCCATTTCAGGCAATGCGGACATGTAGAAGATGTTGGGGCTGGCCCCTTGAACCCCGTCCCTAGAGAGCTGCCAACTGATGGTGTGGACTGACCTCTCCTAGGGATGAACTATCGCCTGGGCCCCTGGAACTGACCCTGACCTTGTGGTTGACCTGAACTCTGTGTAGGTGAACCTTTGAACTTCTTTTCTGGTGCATGAGATGAGCTAGATTGACCCAGGCCTCTCATCTATTGTCTCTCCCTTCTAGTCTGCTCACTTATTCTGACCTTTTCAACTTTTATTGCAGCTTCCACTAACTCGGTGAAGTCTATAATTCCCAAGGCAGTAATCATGATCTTTATGTTGTCATTTAATCCCTCTTCAAATCTCTTATACCTTTTGGCTTCATTAGGGACTCTCTTCTTCCATAGCGGCTCAGTCTGACAAATTCCTTTCCATATTCTGCACTGTCAGCTGTCTCTGCCTCAGATTAATGAACTCGCTTCTTCTCTCTTCTAGGTATACACTACCCATATATTTCTTCTTGAATTTTGAGAGGAAGAAGTCCCAAGTTATTAATTCTGGCTGCACTTCACTAGACACTGTATCCCACCATTGGTAGGCATCATCTTGCAACAGAGATACAACAGCTTCTAGATTTTGTTCTAGAGTGTAGTGGAGTTGTTTTAGAACTCTCCCTATTCTATTTAACCAGTTTTCGGTTGCAACATAATCATCTTCTCTCTTGCCAAAGAAATCTACTGCTCCAAATTTTCTCAGTCTTTCTAGATGTGATTTCTGCTGTGGAGGTAGTGGTGGTGGTGGCATTACGCTAGCCATTTGTCTAAAGAATTCAGCCATTTGCTGGAACATGGCCGTTGGAGGCTGAGCAGGCTCTACTAGAGCTGGTGGAGCAGGTGCTGCAGGTGGAGCATGACTCTCCACTTCCTCCTGAACTGTCCTCTGAGATGTGGGGTCCATATCCTATTCAAAATAACAAAGACAAACAGATCTGCATTAGTGTCACCTCGACTCTTACAAATGCAATGCATAGTATGGACTCAATCTAGGCCCACAAACGCCTAAACCGTGCTCTGATACCACTAAATGTGACATCTCTTACCCGTCTACAGCATAGCCGAGTAAGATATGTCACACAGTGTACCGGAACACCCTATTTTATTTTAATCCTTTTTATCCTTCCTTATTTATTTTTATCACAGTTATAAAGTACAATTGGTGAAGTATAATTTATTTAAGTCATTTATAGAAAACATCAATGTAACACCCCTCACCCGACTACAGTGTAGCCGAGCGAAGTGTGTCACACTCAGTGCTGGACCACCCTATCTTGTCTTACTTTATTATTTTAATAATTTGATCTTGTTATATTTTTAATATCAATTATTTTTTGACGGAGAAACCAACGGAGTTTTCCCCTATTTTATTATCGTTTGGCGTATTTCACTAGTCACCTGTTTGAAATTCAATAATATTTTCAAAATAAAATCTTATCCTTGCTAATCATAATGATCTCATCAATCATTCTCATAATTTTCTCATATTTTAAATCTCATCCATACATTTCAATTTCATAATCATTTCCATACATTTCCATTCATACTCAATTCATATGTAAGCATTCTCAAATTACATAAGCAAACTTTTTAAATTTCCTTAATTTATAAAATAATTACAAAATTTCATAATTTACATGATATATAAATTAATTATATATGAAAAAGCTAATTAATCAATTTACATCGCATTCCTATTAATTATTTGTTCATAATATACATTACAATACAATTTCTAAGTATTTTATACAAAATATAAAATATGATCTATATGAGCCCTATCTACATGCATTGCTGATGAGGTGACAACCTTGAATACTTCAGACACTTCTGCAAATCAAAACTCCCAAAATTCCCAGTCAAACGTCCATTGGGTTATAGCTTCAGTACCCGCGCGAAGGAAACAATTCCATCGCGCTAAGCATTGTTGCTTAGTGGTGCAATAATATAACAAGGAAATAATATACAAATAAAGATAGAAATAAAACATAATTCAAATAATTAAGATTTATTTATACTTCACATGCGGTTTCTAAAATTTAATATGTTCTATCCTAATTTAGTCTTCTTTGAAAGTGTTTATTTCACTAATGTACAGTAATAATGTACAAAGAAAAATGATCTAAAAATAATAAATTTATGCTTATATTATTATATAAGTCACATGTGCAATATTTATTTATGTTATAATTTTCCTTGCTAATCTTTTAGCATTTTCTCTATACTTGCTATGTTGTCTCAGATTATCTTATAATAAGTAAATTTTAATATCGGTCCAGTTCATTTCGATTATTTCTAATAAATAACTATTCTAATTTATTTTAGGTCATCTTACTCATTTATTTTATTTTATTTCTAAAATTTTTCCTTAATTTTTCTTATACTTATTTGAGTTATTTATGACTCCTCACTCTAGTCTAATTATTTTTCTAGACGTTCTAGCTGTCCGAACCAACACTAGTCACCGAAATAGTAGAATGTGCGGAATTGCTACAGTGAGGGTGTTACAACTCTTCCCCTCTAATTTAAATTTCGTCCTCGAAATTTACTGGGTGTAGGTATCTAAGATAATTCTTTTACCTTTCTATTGCTCCCTCTGTCTACTTCTTCTATATATATGGTACTATTTAGTCTTTTCAAATCTATCATTATACACTTAGGCATATCAGAAGGAAAGGATACTTTACCTCAAATTCACATTTGGGGCTTCTTGCTCCTCTCCGGCTTGGGTGACATTTGGAAGTGGTGTTACTATTGTACTTGGTCCTTCCACGGCCTCTGTCTGGGTCCGTGGTAAATTCCTCTTAGGACAATCTTTCAGGCGATGGTCTATGGCCCCACATCTATAACAGGCTCCAGTCAATCCCCTACATTCACCTTTATGCCACTTATTACAATGGCCACATTTTCTCGCTTGTCTTGGCGCACTCACTACTAGTGTTTCTGGTTGATCTCTTCTGGGTATAGGCCTGAGTCTGGATCTCCTACTTTGATCAAATGTCTGATTTAACTGTTCTCTCGGCCTCTTATTACTAGATTGTCCAAATTTCCTCTTTTGCTGATCACCACTCCTCTTCTGTTCCTCTTCATGAACACAGCTAATATATTTCTTTCTGAACTCCATTAGAAAGAATTCCCAAGTTACGTCGGCTGGTGGCACTACCTTGGTTACAACATCCCACCACCGATATGCAGCTTCTTGTCACAATGAAACTGCACACTCCAAACTTTGTTTTGGTGTGCAATGGAGTTGCTGCAAGACTCTTTCAGTCCTTTCTAACCAATACTCAGCCGCTGAAGAATCGTCTTCCTTTCTACCATTGAAATTTACAGCTCCATACTTCCTAATTTTTCCTAGAGGTGATTTATACTGAGACAATGGTAGAATAACCCCAATCATCTGTCGAAAGAATTCAGTCATCTGCTCAAACAAGGACTGTTGGGGTTGCATAGGCACCTCTTGCACTAGTGGAGCAGGATCTCCCCGATTTTCAATATCACTCCCAGTCGGAATACGACTTCCTACTTCTTCTTCTACTGCCCTCTGCGTTTCTGAGTCCATACCTTAACCTAAAATAACCAAGAAAATAGATCTGCATTAGTGTCACCTCGACTCATATGAATGCAATGCATGTCATGCACACAATCTTATTCTATCTATCTATGCCTAGGAACACCTAAACCGCGCTCTGATACCAATAAATGTAACACCCCTCACCCGACTACAGTGTAGCCGAGCGAAGTGTGTCACACTCGGTGCCGGAGCACCCTATCTTGTCTTACTTTATTATTTTAATAATTTGATCTTGTTATATTTTTAATATCAATTATTTTCGATGGAGAAACAAACGGAGTTTTCTCCTATTTTATTATCGTTTAGCGTATTTCACTATTCACCTGTTTGAAATTCAATAATATTTTCAAAATAAAATCTTATCCTTGCTAATCATAATGATCTCATCAATCATTCTTACAATTTTCTCATATTTTAAATCTCATCCATACATTTCAATTTCATAATCATTTCCATTCATACTCAATTCATATGTAAGCATTCTCAAATTACATAAGCAAACTTTTTAAATTTCCTTAATTTACAAAATAATTACAAAATTTCATAATTTACATGATATATAAATTAATTACATATGAAAAAGCTAATTAATTAATTTACATCGCATTCCTATTAATTACTTGTTCATAATATACATTACAATACAATTTCTAAGTATTTTATACAAAATATAAAATATGATCTATATGAGCCCTATCTACATGCATTGCTGATGAGGTGACAACCTTGAATACTTCAGACACTTCTGCAAATCAAAAATCCCAAAATTCCCAGTCAAACGTCCATTGGGTTCTAGCTTCAGTACCCGCGCGAAGGAAACAATTCCATCGCATTAAGCATTGTTGCTTAGTGGTGCAATAATATAACAAGGAAATAATATACAAGTAAAGATAGAAATAAAACATAATTCAAATAATTAAGATTTATTTATACTTCACATACAGTTTCTAAAATTTAATATGTTTTATCCTAATTTAGTCTTCTTTGAAAGTGTTTATTTCGCTAATGTACAGTAATAATGTACAAAGAAAAATGATCTAAAAATAATAAATTTATGCTTACATTATTATATAAGTCACATGTGCAATATTTATTTATGTTATAATTTTCCTTGCTAATCTTTTAGCATTTTCTCTATACTTGCTATGTTGTCTCAGATTATCTTCTAAAAAGTAAATTTTAATATCGGTCCAGTTCATTTCGATTATTGCTAATAAATAACTATTCCAATTTATTTTAGGTCATCTTACTCATTTATTTTATTTTATTTCTAATATTTTTAATTGCTAATATTCTTAACTTATCTCAATAAATTTCACTGCCTAAGTAACCTATGACAGGCTGACTAAACTGGGTAACGAGTCGTTGGCACTAGCACCGCGGTGCCTCGGGCCGTCATACCATGGGACGCAGAACATCAACCACGTATGCAGTCAGTATGGCTAAAAAGCCATGATAACATATAATCGGGCATAAAAGCCATGAATATTGGCATAAAGCCATGAATGCGGGCATAAAGCCATGAATACGGGCATAAAGCCATGAATACCGGTATAAAGCCTTTCGCAGTACTGCTAAAACAATACCCTATTGGCATGCCAAACTATCCAATCTGACACACATGTCTAGGCAATACAAAGGCACATAATATCATTAAATATTAATATATTGTGTTTTATGACTTCATTATTTCATGATAAATTTCAATTATAATTCATACATTCATTTGATCATTTATATGATCATAATTCACATCAATTATCCTTTTATACCATTGTACTCAAAATACTTCTCCTCTCTACAATAATGAGAACTAATGTCTCATTCATACATTAATATGGTTCATTTATTCATTCATTATGTTATTCATATTGATCACATTTCTAAATAATGGTTCACATGTACCATTGTATTCAAAACATTTTTCCTTTCTCATTTATACATTCAAGAATCTACTTATGTAATTACAAATTTTATATTTCAAGTTGAGTTACTAATATTTTATGAATTCCATTTGTGATGGGCATATAAGCCCTAACTATCTATTCACATCAATTAGGTGACTTATTTTTCATGTTTCAAGTAATCAATGAACATTTCATGGATTTCAAATTTATGGTCTTAATTTCCTTTTTACAATTTTGACTAAGATGCATAGTCCACATTTGTCATACAATTCTAAGCATTTAAGCTTAGAATTGGTTCTAAGTTTTATCTTAGTTTGCTAATCATTTTGATTACTATTCACCTTACTAGTCAACCAAAATGTTGACTTTTTAATACATAATAATTTTATTGAACCTAAGTTCTCCAAGATACCACATTTTGCATTTAAAATTTGTTGGTATTGGTTGCCAATACCATTTCCAAGCTTAATATTAATTGGGCAGAATTTTAAGTTTTCATGCCTTATCTTTACTGTTCCATTAGTCATTTTTGCAGTGGGAATTTGGAAAAATGTTCAACATGAAAGTTGTTTCTTATTTTGTCTAGTTGAATTTACTTTTTTGAATAACTCCATTTGGAGTTCTGTATCTCAAGTTATGGCCTAAAAACCATGACTGGCCGGATTAGGCAGAACCCAAAATTCTGGGTAAAATTGTTTCTAGCAGATTTGGTAACTCGAGTTTGGTTGGCAATTTCACTAGGTTATGGTCATAATTTGGGTCAGGTTTCTTCATGAAAGTTGTTGGTCTATATCTCAACTTGTTGTTGGTAAAATTTCAGGTCAATTGGATCTTGCTACATTGAGTTATGGCCAAATGACTAAATACTGTTTATTTGGTCATTTTGCCCAGGCAGATTGCAGGTCACCCAGATTAGGGCAAACTTTTGGTCCACTTGGTTTGGTTTTCTGGGCATGGTTTCTTCGCAAAAGTTGTGCCATTATGTGTCTAGTTTCACCTCCAATTGGTCTCATAACAATTGGAGTCACACAACTTCAGTTATAGGTCAAACAATACCCTGGACTCATAGGTCCGAATTTCCTGCATAAGAGAAGCACTACCAATTTTCAATTTCACCCAACTTCCAAACTTCAATTCACATTTATAACACTTCTAATAGTCAATAATCAACCTCAACATCATCAAATTCAAGTCACAACACAAAATTCCATATTTGAGCAAACCCTAAATCAACTTGCAATAATTTTAAATTCCAAGAGAATTTCTAGCACTAACCTTTGTGTACTAGCTTCAATCAACTCCAAGCTACTCCAATTAATCTTCAATTAATCTTCAATTCATTCAAAACACTTTGATCTTCTTCCTTGGGCTGCCCACTGAATTTCTTTCTTCTTTTCTTCCTTCTTTTTCTTGGTTTTTCTTGCTTATTCTTGGAGTTCATGCCTTGATGAAGGTTTTTCTTTAAATTTCTAAGAATTTTGGTTAAGAAATTTGCATGGTTTGGAAGCTTAAGCAAGCATCAATGGAGGAAATTTTGTTTTGAGAGAGAAATGGGAATGTGGGACGGCAAAGTAGTAGAGAAGAAGAGAAAAATCTATTTTCTTTCATTATTATAAGATATTTATATAACTTTAAATATTAAATAATGTATTTGTCTTATTAGGCAAATTTGCTAATTAATTTTTATTTAAAATATGTAACTAATTTTTCCATTTTTCATCCACTTTCTTTTTATTTATTTTTAATTAATCTTTTATCAATATTTATTCATATTTTATCCATTTTTATTAGTTTGTCAAATGGTGATTGGGTGGAGGCATTGTTAATGGCATCATGTGATGTCATAATTCCCAATTTCTTTCATTTTCTTTTTCTTTTCTTCTCTACTCATTTTAAATTTAATTTTTAGCAATATTTATTTTTATTTTAGATCATAATAATTATTTACTTAACTAGAAAAGTCGGCCAAAAATCACCTCTGAAGGCGAAATGACCAAAATGCCCTCCGCTTGGCTTAACAGACCAAAATTGTCTGTACCGATCGAAAAATTTTTCTAAACCTTTTTTTTTTGCATTCTAATGTCATAGAAAACTCAATGACTCTTCTTTGGAGCCTCAAAAATTATTTTATGAATTTTCTCCCGGGTCTAGGGCTCCTAGTTGCGAGAACCGCAACTTCCCACTGGGTTACCCATCGCTAGGGCACCGGCTCATTTAACTTGGTTGTATTTTATTTCTAAAATTTTTCCTTAATTTTTCTTATACTTATTTGAGTTATTTATGACTCCTCACTCTAGTCTAATTATTTTTCCAGACGTTCTAGCTGTCCGGACCGACACCGGTCACTGAAACAGTAGAATGTGCGGAATTGCTATAGTGAGGGTGTTACAATCAATTTATTTGAGGTTCCATAAATTTTATAGAAAATCCGGCAAAGTATCAGCTAAAAATGGAGAAAACAGTTATACGGAACCTGTGAAAAACACTTCCAAAATCTTCTATCAATCTCAAACTCCATTTCATCAACAAAATCTTAATATTTCTCAAATATACTCCCATTTCTCATTCATTCATTTCATATGATATTCATATAAAAGTCATAAATAAATATTCACTTTTTCATTCATAAACATAATTTTCATTATTTACATCAATATCCAAAATACATTACATAAGTGTTAATTACACATGAGAAAATAAAAGTTAATTACAAAATACCAAAATAAAATCTAGTGTCCTACCAATGCACTGATGACGGTGAGGTGACACAGACACTATGCAGAGCTGCAGAAGATCTCACCCAGTCTGTGGTCTACTGGGCTCTCGCTCGGTCTCTCTAGAACCTACGCGTGGCAAAAAAGCAATACGCTAAGCAATAATGCTTAGTGGTGCCAATAATAAAACAGAAAGAAATAACAGAAAATAAATATATAGTGCATGTCCTGTTGTCTGATACAGATAATTTTTCTATCATTATTGGTAATCTAATTTATTTTGTACTTGTTATATTTATAATTTCATTAAATTTATTCACTTTCATTTTTGGTTGCCCAAGTAACCTATACTGGATGACTGGATTGGATAAACGGGTAAATTTGCACTGGGTATCTAGTACCTCGGGCCATCATACCATCGGTCACATATGCATCTCGCGGTGTGCAACAGAACAGCTAATAAGCTGTAATAACATTAGGCACAAGGCCAAGTATCAACACAATGTCAGAATGGCTAAAAGCCATAAAATCATAGAATGATATAATGTCATGTGCAGTACTGCTAACTGAACCCTATTGGCATGCCAACCTATCCAAACCAATCTTACTAGGTGTACTAGGGCATGTTACACTTTTAAATTGTACAATTCTTGAAATTTAAGTTTAGGTGTTACTATTCATTTCATTAGTCAACTAAAATGTTGACTTTTGCATAGACAATAGGTACATTGGTTCTAATACTCCCAACATACCACATTTTGCATTCTAAAATTGTTGGTATTGGTTGCCAATACCATTTCTAAGCTTAGTGTTAGTTATTCAAAATTTTCATATTTCAAGCCTCATATTTACTGTTCCATTGGTCATTTGTACAGTAGGAATTTGGCAAAATTGTCTTCATAAAAGTTGTTCTTTATTTTGTCTAGTTACATTTCTTTTTTTGAATCACTTCATTTGGAGTTTTGTAGCTCAAGTTATGGCCTAAAAACCATAACTGCCGGATTGGATAGAATCCAAAATTCTGGGCAAAACTGGTTCTACCAAATTTGGTAACCTAAGTTTGATTGGCAATTTGACTAAGTTATGGTTAGAATTTAGATTTGTGTTCTTCATGAAAGTTGTAGGTCTATGTCTCTGCTTTTTGCTGGTAAAATTTCAGGTCAATTGAACCTTTCTACACTGAGTTATGACTAAATGAATAAACACTGTTCATTTAGTCATTTTGCCCAGGTAGAATGCAAGTCACCTGGATTAGGGAAATTTTTAAGCCAACTTGGTTTTGTTTTCTGGGCAGGGTTTCTTCACCAAAGTTGTGCCATTATGTGTCTAGTTTCATGTCCAATTGGCCTTGCTCTAATTGAACCTCTAGAACTCCATTTATAGCTGCCCAAACCTGCTGGACTCATGCTCAGTCTTGTAGGTTAGCTAAGGCAGCTCACCCATACACAATTGCCAAGCCTCAACTCAGTTCATTTCCTCATCATGCACATTCAAATGGTCACTAATTAACCATCACAAGGTTAATGAACCATCACATCAGCAAACCCTAACTAACCCTAGCTGCCTAAACTTGTAGGATGCACACACACACACTTCTTTGTTTCATTTTCTTACATTTCCTACACATATTATGCCATTAAATGTGAATTAAACTAAAAATAGCAAGAGTATGGTCACTTACAACTTGGAGCAGAATTTTCTCCCTTCACAAACTTCTTTTTCTTGGCTTTTCTTGGCAGCCAAACACCTTGCCAAGTTGTGTAAACAAGTTTTGTTGAAGTGGACTTAAGGTTTGAGGGAACAGAATCAAGGTTTGGGAAGAGGTGTGGAAACTTCTTCAATGGACAAAGGGAAATGGGCAGCTGGCTGATTGAGGAAAAAGAGATGAATCTGATTATTTTTTGTTATTTTAGTCTCAATTATCCTTTTTTAATAAGTTAGCTTAATTGTGATTGGTAGGGAGGGTTTAAATGACATAAGCATGAGGTAAATATTCACATTTAACTCATTTTCTCTTCTTTTCTCCTCTACTCATTTTCAATTTAATTTTTAGCAGTATTTATTCACATTTTATGTCATAATAATTATTTACTTAACTGGACAAGTAGGCCAAAAATCACATTTGAAGGCGAAATGACTAAAATGCCCTCCATTTGGCTTAACAGACTAAAATTGTCTGTACCGGTTGAAAAATTTTTCTAAGCGTTTTCTTGGCATTCTAGTGCTATAGGAACCTCAATGACCCTTCTCCTAGTTGCAAGAACCGCAACTTCCCACTAGGTTACCCATCGCTAGGGCACCGGCTCATTTAACTTGGTTGTATTTTATTTCTAAAATTTTTCCTAAATTTTTCTTATTAATATTTGAGTTAATTATGGTTTCTCAATTTAGTTTAAATATTTTTCCGGATGTTCTAACTGTCCGGACCCACACTGGTCACTGGAACAGTATAATGTACGGAGTTGTTATAGGGAGGGTATTACAAGTCAGCTCACTTCCTACCAGTTAGAGCCGACTTCTCACTGGAGAGGTTAGCAGAGATTTACATAGATGAGATAGTCCGGCTACATGGAGTGCCAACATCGATCATATCTGACTGAGACCCGAGACTTACTTCGAGGTTTTGGAAGAGACTACGGGAGTCTTTAGGCACTCAACTGCACTTTAGTATGGCTTTTCATCCACAGATTGATGGACACTCAGAAAGGGTGATTCAGATAACCCTTAGAACTTAATGAATTGTTGTAATTGTTAAAGGAATGATAATAATGACCTAACACTAATGACATGAATGATATGATATGATAGGTATTGGAGGATATGTTAAGAAGCTGCATCGTTGATTTTGAAGGAAGTTAGGAGAAGTATCCTCCTTTGGTAGAGTTTGCTTATAATAATAGCTACCAAGCTAGCATAAAAATAGCTCCATATGAAGTATTGTATGGGAGGAGATGCAGGACTCCCTTATGTTGGATAAAAATGGGGGAAGAGAAAATAGTGGGCCCAAACTTTTTGAGATAGATTGAGGAAAAAGTGAAACTCATCAAAGACAATTTGAAAGCCACCTTAGACAGACAAAAGTCATATGCTGACCTGAAGAGAAAAGATATAGAGTATGAGGTGGGTGATAAGGTGTTTCTCAAGGTATCACCTTGAAAGAAAGTGCTAAGATTTGGTAAGAAGGGTAAGTTAAGCCCTAGGTTTATTGGTCCATACGATGTCATTGAACGTGTGGGTCCAGTAGTCTACAGGCTAGCTTTACCACCTGAGATGGACAAGATTCACAATGTATTCCATGTGTCGATGCTTAGGAGATACAGTTCAGATCTTTCACATGTCATTACAGCAGAGGAGATAAATGTACAACCTGATTTTGAATGAGCAAAAGCATGAAAAATATAAGTTTAGATCATTGAAATTCAAAATTTTTCATATAGGGTCACATGCATCATGCAAGATTTATTTTTATCTATTTGATTTCAATGATAAACAGCATATTAAAGCTCTTTTAATATATATTTTGGATCTACATTTGCCATTTAAGATTTTAAAATTAACAGATTAATTCATTAGGACCCTAGATTAGATTAAGAACAAGTGCACTAACCTTTTGATGCACTACAGTGTGTTTGGCACCTTTGGGATGCGTCTTAGGACACCAGATGTTGTCTCTCTTGCTTGTGCACACCAAGATCACCTATGGCAGCCCTTGAACAGCTTCTAAAGCTTTTTCTCTGAATTAGAAAATCAAGTTTTGCCTTTTCAGAGATTACAGATGTAAACAGGACACTACAAACATTTTCTAGTATTTTTAATTCAAGAGATTGTTTGCTAATCTCTTTGAATTGATGAGAGATGAAGAAGAAGAGAAGGGATGGTAGCCAAGGGTGGTGGCACAAAATAGATGAATGGCAGGTTGTATTTTTGTTCTTTCATCCTTATATTTATATAGCTAGGTCACCACTTAAAACCCTTGCCACATGTCACCTTCTTATTGGCTCTAGGTTTAATTAACCCAATCATATTGTGCCAAGTGTCAAACCTATATTTAATATTGACTTTTAATCATCTTACATGATTATAAGACATGGCAAGCTTATGTGTAGTGCCATGTATCACAATCTCATGGTGCCATATGTCGCCCTGTGAAATGACCAAAATACCCCTGTGTCTTAATTTTGAGTTCTCAACCCAAAATAATTATTTCTCTTCTTCTAATCAATTTATATCAAATATAAATTAATTAATTAATCTCTATTAATTAATTTCTCATTAATTAAATTCATATTTAAATACTTTAAATATAAATTTAACTTATACTATACATCCAATAACCTAGATTTGATTTCAAATCATGCTAGGGACTTTGCAATCTAATTGCAAATCAAACCTAATTAATTAATTAATTAAACTCTTTAATTAATTATTAAATCATATTTAATTTGGTGATTACTTGCGTATGTGTGTGACTTACTAGGCTCATCACTAATTGGCAATGAGAAATAATATCAACTCTTAATATCATCAGAACTCTTTCTTACCATAAATGATTTTTCTAAATCATTTTATGGACCTCATAGACCATGGTTAACACCTAGTATAACATGCCATGGCCATCTAATCAGTAATAAGGTTTACTTTAAATGAACCTATAATCATATATTATCATGCACTAGAATCTCTCTGTTACAAAATCCCAATTCGAGCTGGAGTCATCGTTTATGTAAAACCCCATTTACTATGAATATTATGTTCTCTTTTAATTCCAGTTCTTGATCAAAAAGATTTTTTCATGAGAAACTCTTTTTTGATTAAATCTATCTGTCCTGGCCAGGAACTTGAAATATGAAAAAACAATTAAATGAACATAAGATTTTATCCCTATTTACTTAGAGAAACAGATTTCATCTTGATCAACACCTACCTTCATATATAACTAGTAGTAGCCAACACATGCCCATATACCCATGCATATTACAAGTATGAAATCAGTATCAAACTGAAACCACCTATATACAAGATAACTGTGCTATCTTAAGTCTAAAGATATATGCACTGATATGATTTATGACAATATATTGACAAGAGTAAACTCCATGTGCGTGTCTTAAATGTCACTGGTTCGGCCTACTTATCATGATAAGTGCCTATCATGTTTGTTATATGGTATGAGACTCACCATTTCATCTTATTTACATCTCATATAAATAACTTGGGAACAAACATGATTACAATTTTTCTGGATAAGTCATGTCCTTATTGTGAAGTATCCTCGATTGTGAACCTATTTATGATACTTTGCGCTAGAAATACTATTACTCATATTCTTAACATTAACTTAAGAATAGAATTTATAACAAAATATCAATGGACCTTTTCTATTACACATAAATATATTATGTAAACGGAAAAGTGAAAATGCCTTTTAACTAATAAAACATGTACAAGATACATACTAAATGATATCCTCTAGGGCATACTACTAATAGATTTAACATATGAAAAAGAACCAATCAGAATCTTGGCACGGTAAGTGAAAGAACTCAGAAACAAGAGGATCCCACTAGTGAAAGTCTTATGGAGACACCACAACACAGAAGAAGCGACATGGGAGAGTGAAGAGACGATGAGGCAACAGTTCCCTCAGCTCTTTACATCAGGTAAATTTTGAGGAGGAAATTTCTATTTAGAGGGGAAGAATTATAACACCCTCACCGTAGGTAGTCCTTACATTCTACTGTTCTGTCGACTAATATATGTTCGGACAGCCAGAATGTCTGGAACTATACTTAAACTATAGTGAGCAGACATAAATTGATGGAATAACTATTAAGAAGATATAGGAAAAATTTAGAGAAAATAAAATAAAATTTAAGAGAATTTATTAATTGGTACAAAAATATAATAATAACCCGATGAGTACCATGAAGGGCATTTTGGTCATTTCACCCCTAGAGGTAAATTTTTGCCTAAATGTCAAATTAAAAATTTAGAGAATAAAATAACTAACATAAATTAAAACTTTATGAATTGAATTAGGAAAATCAGAATAGAAAGAAAAAGAAAAGAAAAGAAAAGAAAAAGGCTTATGACATAAAATAAAGATTTAAGTACAATATATATATATATATATATATATATATATATATATATATATATATAGGCATAAGAGACGAAAGCCACCAACCAAGTCTTCTTCTTCCTCTTCTCTCTTCATGGCCGAACTCCATGCTCCCTCTCTCCCTCCATTTTTGCTTTCTTGAAGCTTGATTTCCTAAGCTTCCTCCCCACAAAACCCTTAGCCCTCTTTATTAAAAATTTAACCCACACCATAAGGAAGCTTTAGGTACCCATAAGAAGAAAGAAAGTTGAAGTTTTGGAAAGTTTACAAGTTGGGTCACAAAATTGTTAGTGCTTTTCTTCCTTCAATCTTCTTTTAATCTTTGAAAGTGACTTGAGATAAGTAGAAATTGTAAGAAATTAACAAGAAGTTCATGAACCCATGATGTCACCATTTGCGGCAGCCAAGAAATGTGTTCGGCTTTGATGTGTTCAAATGATGTAAATGAGTTTAAAGATGATGATTGGTATGAGTATATGTATGAGAAGTGAAAGGGATTGAATTGTTTAAGTTTGAAATTTGAAATTAGGGTTTGTGTACATGAATTGAGGAATTTTGTCTTTACTTGAGATTGACCTAATTGAGATGAAATTGTTGCTTATAGAAGTGCTATATATGCTTTGAAGTAAGGAAGTTGGAGGAGATTGAAAAATTTGGGAGTTCTTTTCCTACAGGTTTAGGACTAATTGAGTCCAGATTGAGTTTTGAGCCATAATTGATTTTGTGTTGCTCCAATTGGTATGAGGCCAATTGGAGGTAAAACTAGACCCAAAAAATTCCATTTTCCATGAAGAAACCATGCCCAAATTCTATCCAGAACTTGACCTAAACATTGTCCCAATCCGGATGACCTTGCACAAAACCCAGAAAATGACCAAATGAATAGTACACATTCATTTGGTCATAACTCCCTCTATACTGGTCCAAATGACCTCAATTTGATTCCATTGGAAAGCTTAGATATGGGGCTACAATTTCCATGGAGACCATAGAACCCAGAAATTCCTAAAACCAAACCAAATTTCTGGCCCAAATTGGGTCAGAAAACTATGCAGAACTAGGTTGTCTAGAAACTGATGGACATAAACTTGCTCGACCAGATTTAGAAAAATGGCCATAACTTGGTCTAAAAGAATTCAAATGTAATGAAACCAGTGGCATATTTTCACAAGACACAGATTTACAAAATTGGTATTTTGACCAAAACCTAGAAATCAAGAGAACTTGGTCAAATTGTTAGAATAATTCAATACATCAAAACCTGTAATCTGACCAAACTTCATTTGACCCCAGAAGAGTCTTTTAGTCATATCTCCCATTAGAAAACTCCAATTGGGATGATCCATACCTTTCCAAAACCTAAGAAATAGGGCTCCAACTTTGTTTTAGAAACCTTTCTAGAATTATGAATGTAGGGACCTCAAAAGTTGACCTGCAGTCATTAGCTTGAACTGAAATCCTGTTGGCATAGGGTACATGAGTCCAGGTTAGTTAATTGGCCATAAATAATTCGAAAAAACTTGAAAAATTGTGATACAAATTTTTCAATGATCATAATACATAGGATAACAATTTTTATGAAGATCACCATGCCTAAAAGTGACTATAACATGTTCCATTAATTAGGTAAAATTTAAGTTCAAAAGCTACCTAGTTAAGGAACCAGAATCTGGAAATGAATTAGTTATGGTTATCTGACCATAACTTGAGTTCTAAAAATTAAATTGACATGATTCAAAAGGGAAAATAAAGAGAAGACATAGAGGAACAACTTCCATGAAGGAAGTGTGGCCAAACAGTGGCTACAAACTGATCAAATGGATGGGTAAAAGTAAGACACAAAAATTGAACCTAAAAAAAGGTCCATGAGATAAATTATCCTATGGTAGGAATTTAACCCTAACAAGCCATTAAACACTAAACTACAAGAAAGGGGTATGTGGGACCTATTGTCCCATTATAAAGTGATATGAACATTTCAAATAAATAGGTAATAATGTATAATTACCCATAGTATACCTAGATTTATTTATTTAATTTGGATCAATTGGTATACCAATTAGGGACTACAGATAGCAGTACTGCCTATAGGAATAATCATTAACAGATAAAATCTGTTTGACGTGATTGTTCTATAGGCTTTATGCCTGCCCGTTGGCCAATGTGCCTAATATTATATCTGGCTTAAATGCCTCCCCGCAGGCTTCATGCCTGACATGACGACGTATACTGGATAGACATATGGTTGTCTAACTAGTATACTCCCGTGTATCCAGTTTTTATAATCCGTTATATGTTCCTTAGGCACTGATAAAGATTAATTAAGACTGAATAAATAATAAGTAAACAGAAAACATTCTAATAATTTCAATTATTTCCAAAGTGAAATAAAAATGTAAAATACCTATAAATTTTGAATTGCTATATAGAATTATTATTTCAATTGTTTAATTATTGTTATTATAAATTATGCACCACTAAGCATTATACTTAGGGCATTGTTTTTCCATTGCGTAGGTATTGGAGACTAGTCCAAGCTGCTGTAGCAGCAGCAGTAGTAGTGCTCATACAGAGGCTGATCAGATTTGCCAGTGTCTACTAGTTACCTCGATAGTTGTAATTTTGTTGGTAGGGTCCATGTATGTCTAGATTTTGTCTTTTTGTTCATTGTAAATAAACACATTTGTAATTAGACTTTGAGATTGTAAGTAAGCTTGTAATTTATTATCTATGAATTTCTATATAAATGCAATAGATGATACCTTTTGAGATCTCATAAATAATTGTGAATAATATGATACAATAGAATACGATATGGAAATATGTGAAATGAATATGAACATGTTAACAGGTAATTATTAGAACTCGCCAGATGCCAACAAAACAAAGGAGGCTCTGTCCGGGTCTCCACAGAAACAAGTTGTACAAAAAAAAAATTTCTACACATGGATTACCTATTTTAAATGATATTAAAATCTTACAATGGACATGATAAGACAAGATAGGGTGCTCCGTCACCGAATGTGGAACTTATTGCTCGGCTATACAGTAGACGGGTAAGGAGCGTCACATACACGGCCTAAGGGGCATGAAAACATGGCCACCCTATGTAAACGCGACGTTTGGCACGGGGTGAGACACGGGTCAACACTACCCGTGTAAGCTGAAACATGCCCTAGGCAGTGTAAAAAACCGAGAACATGCCCAGGCCGTGTTTCTTGTGGCAGTTTGGCAAATCTAGTGTTTTCATGAGCCGAACCAACTTCAAATCACCCCAAATTTGATCCAATCACACAATTAAGCTTCATAAATAATCTAAATGGCAAATATAGTGGCTTTGATACCAATTGTAGGTGTGGAAGCAAGGATTTAGGGCATTTAAAGCATTGAAATTTCAAAACCAATTCTAAGGTTTCATGCATCATACATGTGTATTATTATCCTAACCAATTTTCAATGCCCCAATTGTATACTAAAACATATTTTAGCATGCTATAAAACTTCGTTTGCCATCATAGATTGCGAATTAACATTTAATTCTAATTAACCCTAACCAAAAGAGGGCTTTTTGGTTACTAATCTGTTGAAGTACAATTGATGGAACCCACTTGCTTTTGATGCCTCTAGGACCGCAAATGAAGTCCCTTTAGCTTATCCACCACAAGCTCACCAATGGCAGCCCCTATTTGACTTCCCAAGCCTTTGCCAACCACTTGTAATTAGGGGTTTGTGTTTTAGTGAGTTTCAATAGATGTATTTGGCACTAGAAACCATTTCTAGCAATTTTAATTCAAGGAAGAATAAGGATTTCTTCTTGAATCAAGTGAGAAAAGAAGAGAGGAGATGGGAGCTCAATGTTGCGATCCAACATGTGAAGAAGAAGAAAAATTACTTCTCTTTCTTCTTTTTCCCCTTTTATAGCAAAGTCAAACTTTACTAATTCATGCCACATGTCACCATTAGATTCAATCTTGCTTTTAATTGACTTAATCCTATTGAGCCAAGTGTCATGCTCCATTCAAATGATGAAAAGTGGTCTTCCATCATAGGAAGATAAGTACCAAGATCATACGGTGCCATGTGTCAACATCCCATAGTGCCACATGTCACTATATGATTTAATCTTACTTTTTAAATTATTTTAATTTGAGTTCTCAACTCAAAAAATAATAATTTTTCCTCTTCAAAATAATTTATATCAAATATAAATTAATTGATTAATTAATCTTCATTAATTAATTTCCCACAATTAAATTCATAATTAAATAATTTAAATACAAATTTAATTTATGCTATATATCTAATAACCTAGATTTGGTTTCAAGTCATTCTAGGGACCTTGCAATCTAATTCCAAACCAAACCTATTTAATTAATTAATTAAACTCTTTAATTAATCAATTAAATCACATTTTACTTGGTGATAAACTTTTGTAGATGTGTGACTTGCTACGCTCATTACTTATTGGCAATGACAAATGATATTATCCCATAATATCATTAGAACTCTTTCTTACCTTAAATGATTTCTCTAAATCTTTTGAGGCATATCATAGATCATGGTTGACACCTAGCATAGCATGTCCTGGCCACCCAATTAATAATAACGAATACCTTAAATAAACGTTTAATCATATGTTACTATGCACTAGAATCTCTCTGTTACAAAATCCCAATTCGAGCTAGAGTTATGGTTTATGTTAAACCCCATTTGCTATGAATATTATGTGCTCTTTTAATTCCAGTTCTTGATTAAAAAGATTTTCTCATCAAAAACTCTTTTCTAATTAAATTTGTCTGTCCTGGCTAGGAACTTGAAACATCAAGAACAATTAAATAAACGTAGGATCTCATCCCTATTTACTTAGGGTAATGGATTCCATCTTGATCAACACCTATCTCCATATATAACTAGTACGAGCCAACACATGCCCATATACCCATACACAGTACAAGTATGAAAGCAGTATCAAACTCAAACCACTTATATATAAGATAACTATGTTATTTTAGGTCTAAAGATTATATGCACTGATATGATATATTACAATGCATTGATAAGAGTAAACTCCATGTACTTGTTATAAGCGTCACTAGTTCAGCCTACTTATCATGTATAAGAGCCTATCATGTTTGTTATGTGGAATGAGACTCACCACTCCATCTTATTTATATCTCATATAAATACCTTAGGAACAAACATGATTACAATCATTCTGGGTAAGTCATGTCCTTATTGAAGGAGCGGAAGCATGAAAAACACAAGTTTATACCATTGAATTCAAAAATTTTCACCTAGAGTCACATGCATCCTGCAAGATTTATTTTTATCTATTTGATTTCAATGATAAACAACATATTAAAACTCTTTTAATATGTTTTTTGATCTATATTTGTCATTTAAGATTTTAAAATTAATCAGATTAGTTTTAGAATCCTAGATTAAATCAAGAACAAATACAATAACCTCTTGATGCATGCAGCATATTTGTGCCTTTGGGATGCGTCTTCAGGACACCAAATGTTCCCTTTAGCTTGTCCACACCAAGTTCACCTATGGCAGCCCTTGAACAGCTTCTAAAGCTTTTTCTATTAATTAGAAAATCAAGTTTTGCCTTTTAAGAGATTAAAGATGTAAACAGGACACTAGAAACAATTTTAAATATTTTTAATTCAAGAGATTGTTTGCTAATCTCTTGGAATTGATGAGAGATGAGGAAGAAGAGAGAATGGGAGCTTCAAGGGTGGTGGCACAAAGGAGGCAGCAGCTGATTTTTGTTTTCTTTTCTTTTCATAACAACACTTATATAGCTAGGTCACCACTCAAAACCCTTGCCACATGTCATCTTCTGATTGGTTCTAGGTTTAATTGACCCAATCACATTGTGCCAAGTGTCAAACCTATATTTAATCTTAATTTTAATCATCTTACATGATTAAAAGACATTTGGCAAGCTTATGTGTAGTGCCATGTGTCACCATCTCATGGTGCCACATGTCCCTGTGAAATGACCAAAATGCCCCTATATCTTAATTTTGAGTTCTCAACCCAAAATAATTATTTCTCTTCTTCTAATCAATTTATATCAAATATAAATTAATTAAATCTCTATTAATTAATTTCTCATTAATTAACTTTATATTTAAACACTTTAAATATAAATTTAACTTATACTATACATCCAATAATCTAGATTTGGTTTCAAGCCATGCTAGGGACTTTGCATTGTAATTGCAAACCAAACCAATTAATTAATCAATTAAACTGTTTAATTTATTAATTAAATCATATTTAATTTGGTGATTACTTGTGTATGTGTGTGACTTACTAGGCTCATTACTAATTGGTAATGAGATATGATATCAACTCTTAATATCATCATAACTCTTTCTTACTATAAATGATTTCTCTAAATCATTTTATGCACCTCATAGATCATGATTAACACCTAGCATAGCATGCCATGGCCGCCCAATTAGTAATAAGGTTTACCTTAAATGAACCTATAATCATATGTTACTATGCACTAGAATCTCTCTGTTACAAAATCCTAATTCAAGCTGGAGTCATGGTTTATGTCAAACCCCATTTGCTATGAATATTATGTTTTCTTTTAATTCCAGTTCTTGATTAAAATGATTTTCTCATCAGAAACTCTTTTTTAATTAAATCTATCTGTCCTGGCTAGGAACTTTAAACATCTAGAATAATTAAATGAACATAGAATTTTATCCCTATTTACTTAGGGTAACAAATTCCATCTTTGTAAACTCCTACCTCCATATATAACTAGTAGGAGCCAACACATACCCATATATCCATACAAAGTACAAGTATGAAAGTAGTATCAAACTAAAACTACCTATATACAAGATAACTGTGCTATCTCAGTCTAAAGATTATATGCACTGATATGATTTATGACAATACATTGACAAGAGTAAACTCCATGTGCTTGTCATAAGTGCCACTGGTTCGGCCTACTTATCATGTATAAGTGCCTATCATGTTTGTTATGTGGCATGAGACTCACCATTCCATCTTATTTATATCTTATATAAATAACTTGGGAACAAATATGAATACAATCTTACTGGAAAAGTCATGTCCTTATTATGAAGTATCCTCGATTATGAACCTATTTATGGTACTTTGTGCTAGAAATACTGTCACTCACATTTTTAATAACTTAAGAATAGAATTTCTAACAAAATATCGATGGACCTTTTCTATTGCACATAAATATATTATGTAAACGGGAAAGTGAAAATGCCTTTTATTAATAAAAGATGTATAAGATACATACTAAATGATATACTCTAGGGCATACTACTAGCAATCTCCCACTAGCACTAGAGCCATTCATTACAATATCTTATACCCATCTTCTTAAGATGTTGGTCTAGCTGAGTCTGTGACATAGGCTTAGTGAATGGATCAGCTGGATTTTCAACTGATGCTATTTTCTGCATGGCTACATCTCCTCGTCCAACTATTTCTCTGATAACGTGGTAACACTTTTCTATGTGTTTAGATTTTTGGTGAGACCGGGGTTCCTTAGCCTGTATGACAGCTCCATTGTTGTCACAGTGTAGTGGAACTGCTGACTCAATAGAAGGAACAACTGCAAGTTTTGTCATAAACTTCTTTATCCAAACAGCTTCCTTTGCAGCATCTGATGCAGTAATATGCTCAGCTTCGGTAGTGGAATCTGCAGTCGTACTCTGTTTGGAACTCTTTCAACTAACTGCACCTCCATTACAAATGAACACATACCCAGAGGTAGACTTTTCTATCATCGATATCTGATTGAAAATCAGAATCAGTATAACCATCCAATTGCAAATCTCCACCTCCATAAATCAAGAATAAATCCTTAGTTCTTCTCAAGTACTTAACAGCTATCCAGTGTTCCAAACCTAGATTGGATTGATACCTGCTAGTCAAACTAACAGCATATGCGTTATCCGGCCTAGTACACAACATTGCATACATTAAACTTCCACTAGCCGAAGCGTATAGAATCCTAGCCATTTTATCTCTTTCTTCAGGTGTCTTTGGAGACATCTCTTTAGAAAGGTGGATACCATGTCTCACTGGCAACAATCCTCTCTTGGAATCAAGCATGTTAAACCTCTTCAACACCTTTTCCAAGTATAGACTTTGGGATAAACCAATTATTCTTTTCGCTCTTTCTCTATAGATGCAAATCCCAAGAATATAGGTTGCCTCCCCTAAGTCATTCATGGAGAATGTATTTGTAACACTCCTCACTCGTTTACAGTGTAACTGAGCGAGGTGTGCTACATTCATTGCCGGAGCACCCTATCTTATCTTACTTTATTATTTTAGTAATTTTGAATTTGTTTAATTTAATATCAATTATTTTTCTATGGAGAAACCAGCGGAGTTTTCCTTATTTTATTAAATATTGACGTGATTCACTATTCACCTGTTTGAAAATTCAACAATAATTTCACAATAAAAATATCATTCATGTTATCATATTCATCTCACATTCAATTCGTGTAATTCACTTACTCATTTGTATATCTCAATTTCATATTCATTTTCATGCATTTCCATTCATGCAAAATTTATATCTATAAATTCTCAAGTTTCATTAATTTACATGATTTACAGACTGATTGCATAAATTCATAATTTACATGATCTACAAATTAATTACAATTCCATAATCTATATTTCGACATACAATTCATAGTTTACGTTACAGATAACATCTAATTATAATGTACAAAATACATAATATAATCTATATGGGCCCTATCTACATGCATTGCTGAGGAGGTGACAACCTTTAACACTCTGCAAATCCAGACTCCGAAATTTCTGTTTAGTATTCGTTTGGCTTTTAACTTTAGTACTTGCGCGAGGAAACAAATCCATCCCGCTAAGCATTTTTGCTTAGTGGTGCAATAATATAGCAAGAAAATAATATACAAATAAAGGTAGAAATAAACCATAGTTTGAGAAAATTTAGATTTATAAATAATTTAGTTTCTAATATTAACTGTCCTCTATCCTGCCATGTTCTTCTTTGGAGGTGCTCAGTTCAGAAGTTTGCATTAATAATGTACCAAATATGAATAATCTAAAATTTAAACTTATGCTTATATTATTATGTAAGTCACATTTGTAATGTTATTTAAGTTATAATTCTTCTACTAGTCTTCTTATCACTTCCTTAATACTTTTACAATCATTTCAAAATATTTAAAATTGTTAGAACTAATTTAATTTACTTCAGACCCTTCTAAGAAATAAATTTTTGGAGCTAATCCAATTTATTTCAGAACTTCTTACTCATTTATTTGCTTTCTAGCATTTTTAATTGCTAATATTCGTAACTTATTTTAATAAATTAGCCTACCCAAGTAACCTACGACAGGCTGACTAAACTGGATAACGGGTCGTTGGCACTGGACACTGCAGTGCCTCAGGCCGTCATACCATGGGACGCAGAATGTCAACCACGTATGCAATCAGTATGGCTAAAAAGCCATGATAACACATAATCAGGCATTAAGCCATGAGTGCGGGCATAAAGCCATGAATGCGGGCATAAAGCCATGAATACGGGCATAAAGCCATGAATATAGGCATAAAGCCTTTCGCAGTACTGCTAAAATAATACCCTATTGGCATGCCAATCTATCCAATCTAACACACGTGTTTAGGCAATACAAAGGCACATAATATCATTAAATATTAATAAATTGTATTTTATGATTTCATTATTTCATGAAAAATTTCATAATTTATACATTCATCATAATATTCATTCTAATTTCTATTCACATTCATTTGGTTTGACATACTATTTATATTCATCATCTTTCTTTTCTCTCTTGATGGGAACCTAAATCTCAAATGACACTTTTATCTCATTTATACATTCAACAATTTATTCATGTCAAATACATTTCATACTTCAAGTTGTATTGCTAATATATTATGAACTCCATTAGTGTGGGAGTATAAATCTCAATTATCTATTCCAAGTAATCCATGAACCTTTCATGGATTCTAAATTTCATGTCTTAATTTCCTCTACCAATTTAATTCCTACACTTTGTGTCTTTGTATTACTATTCACCTTACTAGTCAATCAAAATGTTGACTTTTTCATACTTAATGGATATGTTAATTCTAATTACACCAAGATCCCACATTTTGAGTTTTACATTTGCTAGTATTAATTGCCAATTACAATTTAAAGTGCCCTAGATGCATTTCTAAATTTTTAGTTTTGATTACCTAAGTTTACTGTTCTATTGGACAATTTTACAGTAGAAACTGAGCTAACTTTTCTTCATCAAAGTTGTTCCTTATTGTGTCTTCTTTAATTCCCTTTTTGAGTCACTCCATTTGGAGTGTTGTAGCTCAAGTTATGGTCATTTTACCATAACTGGCCAGAGTGACCTGTACCCAGAATTTCTGGGCAATTTAGTTCTACCAGATTTGGTGACCTAAGTTTGATTGGCAATTTGACTAGGGTATGGTCAGAATTTGGATTTGTGTTCGCCATGAAAGTTGTAGGGCTATGTCTCACCTTTTTGCTGGTAAAATTTCAGATTAATTAAACTTTTCTATACTGAGTTATGACCATTTGAAATAACACTGTTTATTTGGTCATTTTCTAGGGACAGCATGTTAGTCACCCGGATTTGGTTAATTTTTAGGGCATCCTAAGTTTGGTTTCTAGATAGGGTTCCTTCATCGAAGTTATGCCATTATGTGTCTAATTTCATGTCCAATTGGCCTTACACCAATTGAAGCTAAACAACCCAAGTTATAGTTGCCCAAACATGCTGGACTCACATCTAGACATGCATGGTACATTGGACAGCATACCTAACCTCAAATCCAAAGCCACAATTCACTTCAACTCCTCATCAAACATAGCCAAATGGTCACTAATTGACCATTAGGACTTCCATTCACCAACACATGAACAAAACCCTTAGTTTGCTCCAAACCCTAACTTCCATACTCAACTACCATGCAACCCATACTCCATCAACCTATCCATCACATATATACATATCTTTAACCATTTCTGTGACACCCCTTATCTGTCCACAGTGTAGCCGAGCAAGATATGCCACACAGTGTATTGGAACACCACATTTTATTTCAATCATTTATATTCTTCCTTAATTTATTTCTTCATGGATATGAAGTGCAATTTGTGAAATTTAACTCATTTAATTCATTTATTGAAATTATAAATTCATTTGGAGTTCCAAAAATTTTATAGAAAATCCGACGGAGTACTAGCTAAAAATGGATAAAACAGTTCTTCAGAGCTTGTGAAAAACACTTCCAATAATTTCCAATCATTCTCAAACTCCATTTGTATCACATCAATTTACAACAATTTCTTAACAATTCCTCCATTTGTTGTTCATTCATTTCACATCATCATCAGGCTCAAATCATAAATAAATTCTCACATGTTATATATAAACACAAAGTTACAAATACTTACATTAATATAAAATTATATTACATCAGTTTCAAATATACATGATAAAATAAAAGTTTAATTACAAAACTTACAAAAATCACAAAACACAAAATGGGACCTAGTGTCCTACCAATGCACTGTAGCTTGTGAGGTGACACGAACACTATGCAAAACTGTGAACGGCCTTACCCAATCTGTGGTCTATTGGGCCCTCTGTCCAAATCTTCAGTACCTGTATGTTGCCAAAGCGACGCGCTAAGCATAAAGCTTAGTGGTGCCAATAATACAAGAAAATATAATATGCAAATAAAAGTAATAATTTCCTACTTATTGTGTTCATAAGAAATGAGTAATTACTAACTTATTATTTAGTTGAGGGCTAATTACATTTTATGATATTAACTTATTCATGCATTTTGTTAATTATTTTCTTGATGATTTTGAGCTTCTTTGTATTTTATTGTAATCATTCTTGATATTTAATTTCCGTATTTTCTTTAATAATCAGTTCAATTACAGTTATACTTTTCCATGCCCAAGTAACCTATACAAATTGACCGGACTGGATAAATGGGTAAACTAGCACTGGGTACCAGGTACCTCGGGCTGTCACACCATCGGTCACAATGTGTCTCCCGGTATGCAAACAGAATGACTAATATGCCATAAAAGCAATAAGGCATAAAGCCAAGTATAACATCATAATCAGTATAGCCATAGGCTATCACATCACAGAATGCAATGAAGCCATACATCATACGCAGTACTGCTATCAGAACCCTATTGGCATGCCAACCTATCCAAATCAATCACATTAGGCCTACTAGGGCATATTACAAAGTCATTTCTTGAATATTTGTACTTTATGTGTAAGGTTACTATTCATTTCATTAGTCAACTAAAATATTGAATTTTTCATAGATAATAGGTATATTGGTTCAAATATCATCAACATACCACATTTTGCATTCTAAAGTCATTGGCATTAGTTGCCAATTCCATTTCAAAGCTTAGTGTTAGTTATTCACAAATTTCAGATTTCAAGCCTCATGTTTACTGTTCCATTGGTCATTTGTACAATAGGAATTTGATAAAATTATCTTCATAAAAGTTGTTCCTTATTGTGTCTAGTTACATTTCCTTTTTAGAATCACTCCATTTGGAGTTTTGTAGCTCAAGTTATGGCCTAAACACCATAACTGGCCGGAGTGGATAGAATCCAAAACTGGTTCTGCCAGATTTGGTAACTTAAGTTTGGTTGGCAATTTGACTTGGTTATGGTCAGAATTTGGATTTGTGTTCTTCAAGAAAGTTGTAGATCTATGTCTCAGATTTTTGTTGGTAAAATTTCAGGTCAATTGGACCTTTCTACACTGAGTTATGACCAAATGAATAAACACTATTCATTTGGTCATTTTGCCCAGGCATAATGCAAGTCACCCGGATTAGGGCAATTTTTAGGTCAATTTGGTTTGGTTTTCTGGGCAGGGTTTCTTCACCAAAGTTGTGCCATTATGTGTCTAGTTTCATATCCAATTAGACTTGTACCAATTGAACCTCTACAACTCCATTTATAGCTGCCCAAACATGCTGGACTCACATCTAGACCTGTAGGGCGCTCAAGGGCAGCATACCAAACTTCAATTCCCATGGCACAAATCACTTCATTTCCTAATCAAACATAGCCAAATGGTCACTAATTGGCCATTACAACTTTAATTTATGTCCATTTTCATCCACCACTAAAATTAAATTTCAATACCCTAACCCTAATTGACCAAGCCTCCAATTCATGCATCTTACCCCTAATTTGCTATACTAATCATATAATTTATACTAGGGGTAGCTAATATGTCACTTTAAATCAAAGAATTCTCCTAACCCTAACTCATGTCAAGGCTGCCAAAATTTCATGGAACATAATAATGCCTCATTAATTCAATTTTTATCAAATTCTCAACTTAACTTAGCTTAAATTCATGTTTAGAAAGATGTAAAAGCAAAGAATATGGCACTAACCTCTTTGAGCAGAATTTTTCCTTAGCTAACTTCAATTTTTCCTTCACTTTTTCCTCTTCAAATTGTTGCCTCTAACTTGCCCAAGGTGTAAGATCAATTTTTCATGAAGAGGTTATGAGGTTTTATGGTGTAGTTGACTGAGAAATGGACCTTAGGTGATGGTTTAATAGAGGAAGAGAGAGGTAGGTGTGTTTTAATGGGAAGAAGGTGATGGATAATAGATTGTGTTTTCAATTTTTAACTCATTTTATCCCTTTTTAATGAGTTTGCTTAATTGTGATTGGTGGAGAGTTAACTAATGACATCATGTGATGTCATAATTTGAGTTTTATTTCATTTTCTTTTCTTTTCTTTTCCACTCATTTTCAATTCAATTTTTAATAATATTTATTCATATTTTAGATCATAATAATTATTTACTTAACTGGACAAGTCGGTCAAAAATCACCTCTAAAGGCGAAATGACCAAAATGCCCTCCGTTTGGCTTAACAGACTAAAATTGTCTGTACCAATTGAAATTTTTTTCTAAGCATTTTCTTAGTATTCTAATGCCATACGAACCTCAATGACCATTCTCTAAAGTTTCAAAAATTATTTTATGAATTTTTCCCCTGGTCTAGGGCTCCTAGTTGCGAGAACCGCAACTTCCTACTGGGTTACCCATCGCTTGGGCATCGGCTCATTTAACTTGGTTGTATTTTATTTCTAAATTTTTTATAAAATTTTTCTTATTAATATTTGAGTTAATTATGGTTCCTCACGTTAGTTTAAATATTTTTTCCAAACGTTCTAGTTGTCTAGACCGACACCGGTCACCGGAATAGTAGAATGTATGGAATGGTTACAGTGAGGGTGTTACAATTTCTAGGCAAGTTTAATATCAATTGAACTCATCATACCCTTATATATCAAAGCTGACAAAAGTTTAAGTTCCCATATACTTGATATTTTCTTCAATTTCATGTCATACTAACTTGATTTAGCATGCTTATAACACCTAAAGAAAAAAAGTAGGATGATTGTAGCACTAACCATGTGTGAGCAGAATTTTCTCTTGCTTAATCCTCAATTTTCCTTCACTTTCTTCCCACTTTCCTTGGGTTTAAGGGTTGGCTATGGAGGTTTATCAAGGTTGCCAACAATTTTGGTGAAGGAAGGTAGGTGTTTGGAAGCTTGGTGATGGTGCTTTAATGGTGGAAAGAAGGAAAGATAAAGAAAATGGAGAGGAAGTGTTGGGACGGAAGAATTTTTTTGCTAGAGAAGAAGATGGCTTTTTCCCATTTTAAGTTCATTTTTATCCCTTTTTATTAGTTTATCAAATGGTGATTGGGTGGAGGCCTTCTTAATGACATCATGTGATGTCAAAATTCCAATTTTCTTCATTTTTCATTTCTTTTCTTTTCTACTAATTTTTTAATTTAATTTTTAGCAATATTTATTCATATTTTAGATCATAATAATTATTTACTTAACTGGACAAGTCGACCAAAAATCATCTCTGCGGACGAAATGACCAAAATGCCCTCCGTTTGGCGTAACAGACTAAAATTGTCTGTACATATTGAAAAATTTTCTAAGCATTTTCTTAGCATTCTAATGCCATAGAAATCTCCATGACTCTTCTTTAGAGTCCCAAAAATTATTTCATGAATTTTCTCATGGGTTTAGGACTTCTAGTTGCAAAGGCCACAACTTCCCACTGGGTTACCCATCGCTAGGGCACCGGCTAATTTAACTTGGTTGTATTTTATTTCTAATTTTTTTTCTAAATTTTTCTTATTACTATTTGAGTTAATTATAACTCCTCACTCTATTCTAAATATTTTTCTAGACGTTCTAGTTGTCCAGACTGACACCGATCACCGAAATAATTGTAACATCCCCATTGCACGTGTTCTATACGTTCTGTTGCTCCAGTAGTCAAATAACAGTCCAAGCAAGTCAGTATATCTGGAACTACACTTCGGTGATGGTGAACAGACATATAATGATGAAATAAATAAAAATAAAATACAAGAAAAATTAAACAAAAATGAAAGAGAGAAAACAAAGCTAAGTTAAACGAGCCGGCACCGCAGCGATGGGTGACCACACCGGGAAGGCCGTTGTCGACCCCGGGACCGTAGTGAACCCTCGGAATTTAATTTTGAGACATAGATAAAGGTTTATTGAAATGTAATTGACACTAGAAATTTCAAAGAAAAATTAATAAATTAGTATAAAGAAAAATGAAAAATCGAGAAACAGACAAAAATCAGTGTTACCGAAAAATCGGGAATGTAACCCGAAGTGGGGTATTTTTGTCAATTGACACCTAGAGTTGGCTTTTGACGTAAATGTCCATTAAAAATAAATGATATTACACTTTATAAATGTCATGAAAAATTAAATGGTGACACATTATGTAAATAGTGAAATAATTGAGCTAAAGGTGCAAATAATGAAAGTTTAACTAATTAAACAATTAGTTTAGAGTTAGTGCTCCACTAACTCAATCCTTGGGACATTATCTAAGACATTAGTGGGTAGAAACCACTTCTTCTTCACTAAAGCACAAACCAGCCGAAACAAAACCTCCATGGAAGTCCACCATGGCCAAACTTCCTCCATCAACATGCACCATTGATCAAGCCCTCATTTTCACTTGCTTCCTTCATTAAAGCTTGCCTATTCACCTTGGGGAAGATATTGGCAACAAGAAAAACCAGATTTGGTGAAGTTTTGATAAGCATCAAAAGTTGTAAGTGTCCAAAATCCCTCCCTTGCTTTGGTAAAGCTTGTGTTTAGGTTGAGGTGAGTGTTTTGGTGAAGAGAAATGAAAGAAATAGTGAGAAATGAATTTGTCCATTTTTGGCAGCCATGAACCCTTGTTGAGCTTGAGTTATTTTTACTTCTAATGAATGAAAATGAAGGTTGATTGATTCAAATGAAAGTTAGAGTAAGTTTGTGCACAAGTATGTACATGTAGTGTTTAGATTAAAGGTGTGAAATGGAACCTTAAAGCCTTGAGCAAACTGCCATGTTTGGCAGCCCCTAATAGCATGAATTTGTGTGTGAATATATGGTTATTAATGATATATGTTAATGTCAATTTGTGGGCAGCAAGTGTAAGTGATGTTCAAGTATGAATATGTTGAAGTATATGTGTAATATTAACATTGAAGTATGTTGAATTTTGGTGGAAGTGAATGTTGAACTTAATGATGGATTGTGTGCATTGAGCACTTGAACATTCTGCCCAGAATTGTTGCTGAAATTGTGTACAATATATGTATAGAAGTGTTGTTGATTGAATATTGTAGTAATGAGGAGGAGGAGGAACATTAAATTGGAAGTGTATGAGCTTTGTGCAGGTTGTGTATTGAAGGCAGCACCTAACTGAGGCCATAAGTGCCAAACTATGAACCCAATTGGTATGAGGCCAATATGGGGTGAAACTAGACACCAAATAGGCCAACTTTCATGTAGAAAGGTTGCCAAAATTCTGCCTAGAAACTGACCTTAAAAAGTGACCAAATCCGGATTAGTGCATTTGAGGCCTGAAAACTGACCATTTGGGCAGCAGTTAGTTTTTAGGCCATAACTCACTCAAAACAGGTCCAATTGACCTGAAATTTTGACCATGAATAGTTAAGACCTATATCTACAAGTCGTATGAAGACACCAAAGCCCATAAATGAGCAGAACTAAGTCAAATGGCTTGCACAAATTCGGGCACAAAAACTGCCGAACCAAAAGTGACCTAAAATTTGACCAAATTGTGCACTAAAAGTGCAATCTGTCTAGCTTTAGTAAATTGACCATATCTTGGTCTACACAACTCGGAATGACCTGAAATTTTGCCCCGCGTGCAATAAGACATAGAGCTACAATTTTGCTTCTTTGACCAGAAGCTAAAAACCAAGGGAAATAGGACTTTAAGCTAGACTAATCTAGCACACAAAAATTGAGAATTTGACATTTTGCATACAATGATGCTTGAAGCATTTTGGCAATGAATGCCAACTTGTAAAAATGGTAAGTTGCACTATATTGGCAGCCTATTGAGATATAAATTGTGACATATTGATGCTAGAAACAACTTATCCATATTACCTAAAAAGGTCAACATATGCATTGACTTGTGAATTATATAATAGTTAGTAAACTCCAAAAATTGAAAAATTAAACAATTAATTAATAATGTGCCCTAGTTTGCCTAGTTGACTAGTATGGATAGGTTGGCATGCCAATAGGATTCTGACAGCTGTTCTGTAAATGGCTTTATCCCATACTGTGTTTTTACGGCCTATTATGCCGCACTGTGACTTTAATAGCCTACAGCTATACATATTGTGTATTTATTTTTGGCTTATCGCTAGATGGACTATATGGCTTTTTAGCCACGCTATTTGCACACCGGGAGACACTTTGTGACCGATGGTGTGACGGCCCGAGGTACTAGGTACCCAGTGCCAGTATATCCGTTTATCCAGTCTGGTCAGTATATAGGCTACACGGACAGTAATTCAAGTACTATTAAATTCAAATACCTAAATCCAATCTACTGACATACAGCACCACCAAAAATTTGTAAACACTTTATTTACTTTATTTTAGTATATATTTCTTTACATTTGGCACCACTAAGCAAAATTGCTTAGCGCGTTGCTTTTGTAACGCGTAGGTATTGGAGACACAGCTGGGGAGCCCAGTAGACCTACTACCGGGTGAGACATCAGATCTGCACCGGAGTCTAGAGTCATCTGCACTGCATTGCATACATGGTAGGACTTAGGATATCTTGTATTTTGTACTTTTATTGTATATTTGAAATTTGGCCTTGTATTTTGTAATATTATAAAAGCTTTAAAGTTTGTAATATTTTGTACATATTAAATAACATGGAGATTTTCTGTATATATTTAAATTATTATGGACTGTATTATGGAACTGTGTAATGACTGTAAAAGTCTATTGACTTTACTGAGAAATAGAGACTGTGAAATATTTGAGATTTTGATATCATAGTATTAAACTGTTTTCAACAGGTTGGAAGGACAGTTTGTCCTAATTATGGACGGCACCTTGCCAAATTTTTATTACCAATCTTGAAACACTGATTTTAACAAAGTATGACAATAGTATCAACATGATATGAATATTATGTAAATGACTTCTTAAAATCAAATGAGTTCAAGAAATGAGATAATCACAGACTAGGTGTTCCGGCACGCCGTGTAGCATGCCTTACTCGGCTATACTGTAGACGGGTGAGGGGTGTTACAATAATAGAATGTGCGGGATTGCTATAGTGAGGGTGTTACAGTATTTGACAACTGTACCTTTACAGTTGTCAACATACCTGTATCATTACCCATCAATATTATGTCATCCACATATAAGATAAGGAAGGTGATAGCACTGTCACTAACCTTCTTATATACACATGGCTTATCCTCATTTTTGATAAAACCAAATGATTTAATGGCTTTATCAAAACGGATGTTCCAACTCCTCAAAGCTTGTTTCAACCCATAAATAGATCGCTTTAGTTTGCATACCTTGGAACCATGTTGGGATTTAAAACCCTAGGTTATTCCATGAAAATGTTTTCTTCAATGTATCCATTGAGAAAAGCTGTTTTGACATCCATCTGCCAAATCTCATAATCATAGTATGCAGCTTTTGCTAATAGAATCCTAATTGATTTAAGCATGGAAATAGGCAAGAAAGTGTCCTCATAGTCGATTCCTTGCCTTTGGCGAAACCCTTTCGCTACTAGCTTTGAATAGGTTTCTACCCTTCCATTAGAACCAATTTTCTTCTTGAAAACCCATTTGTTCCCTATAGGTACAATACCTTCAGGTGGGTCAATAAGATCCCAAACTTGATTCTTATACATGGAATCAATTTCAGATTTCATAGCATCAATCCATTTTGAAGAGTCTATATCCGATATAGCTTCTTCATAGGTAAGTGGATCATCTCCAAGATCTACTTCTTCATGAGTAAACAACCCTTGTTCTTCTTCATGAAGGAAACCATATCTCAATGGTGGGTGAGATACCCTGGTTGTTCTACGAAGAACAGCTGTAGATGTTATATCACTAGGTGTAGGTTGACTAGATGGATCTATATCCATCTGATATGTTGGTTGATCAGAATTCTCCAATTCTAACTCAATTTGCCCTCCTTTGCCTTCTTCTTGAACAAACTATTGTTTAAGGAATATGGCATCTCTACTTATCACAACCTTTTGTGATGTAGGCAAATAAAAATAGTATCCAAAACTATCTTTTGGATATCCAACAAATCGACCCTTTTCTGATCTGGTTTCCAATTTATCAGTGTTCAGCTTTTTAATATAAGTTGGACAACTTCAAATCTTAACATGCTTAAGACTTAGTTTTCTTCCATGCCATATCTCATAAGGTGTCGAAGAAACTGATTTTGATGGAATCCTATTAAGAATATACAAAGCTGATTCTAATGCAAATCTCCAAAAGGAGATTGGGATATCAGTATAGCTCATCATACTACGTACCATATCCAATAGGTTATGATTTCTCCTTTCAGATACACCATTCAGCTATGGTGTTCCTGGAGGAGTCAGCAATGTCGTGCTCTCTCTGTAAAACCCCTATGCTCAGTAGTGTGTTCTACTGTTCCTGTGACCAATGTTGTCCGGACAGCTAGGATGCCTAGAACTATACTTAAAAGTTAGTGAGAAGACAAAAAATAATGAAATATAAGAAAATAAAATACAAGAAAAATAAAGGAAAAATAATAGCAATAAAATGCAACCAAGTTAAACGAGTCAAGAACCCTAGTGATGGGTGACCGCACCAGGAAGTTGCGGCGTGGACCGTTGACTAGCCCTGGACCGTGGGGAATCTTGAAAAATATTTTTAGGACTTAAATAAATATCTATTGAAGTATAAATATCATTAGAAATATCAAAGAAAAATTAATTAACTAGTACAAAGAAAAATGAGAAATCGAGAAAATGACAAAACTCGGTGTTACTGAAAAATCAGGAATACAACCCGAACAGGGGCATTGTAGTCATTTCATGTAACATCCTCCCGGTAGCAATTCCGCACAGTCTACTGTTCCTGTGACCAGTGTCGGTCCGGACAGCTAGACCTTCTGGAAAAATATTTAAACTAAAGTCAGGAACCATAATTAACTCAAATATTAATAAGAAAAATTTAGTAAAAATTTTAGAAATAAAATACAACCAAGTCAAATGAGCCGGTGCCCAAGCAATGGGTAACCGGAGGGAAGTTATGATTCGCAACTAGGAACCCTAGACCCGGGTAAAAATTCATAAAATAATTTTTGGGACTCCAGAGAAGGGTCATTGAGGTTCCTATGGCATTAGAATGCCAAGAAAATAATTAGAAAATTTTTTCAATCGGTACAGACAATTTTGACCCGTTAAGCCAAACGGAGGGCATTTTGCTCATTTCGCCTTCAAAGGTGATTTTTGGCTGACTTGTCCAGTTAAGTAAATAATTATAATGATCTAAAATATGAATAAATATTGCTAAAAATTGAATTGAAAATGAGTAGAGAAAAGAAAATGAAGGAAAATGCTTAATTATGACATATGATGATGTCATTTAAAAGCCCCCTCCAATCACCATTTGACAAACCAATAAAAAGAGATAAAAATGACTTAAAATGAGATAAAAAAACGAAGGAAACCAGCAGTTTCCTTCTTCATACGGGCTGGAATAAGAGAGAAAG
Organism: Hevea brasiliensis; assembly: GCF_030052815.1. Classification (NCBI taxonomy): domain Eukaryota; kingdom Viridiplantae; phylum Streptophyta; class Magnoliopsida; order Malpighiales; family Euphorbiaceae; genus Hevea; species Hevea brasiliensis. The sequence goes on from NC_079501.1 coordinate 45,811,355, forward strand.
AGAGAAAAAAGGAAAAGAAAGAAAGAAAGGAAGAAGGAGAAGGATATGAACAGTAGCAGAAAAAGGGGTTCAGCAGGGCAGCATGTTTCTCTTCCGTCCAGGTGAGTTTGGCTGAACATCTATGGCTGATTTTTGGATATGTTTGAGGTATGTATGTTTGGAAGTTATGGTTAAAATTTGGTGATTTTTCAACGGTTGGATTTGGAGAAATAAATTGTTGAATACAGGCTGTCTGTAGGTTGAATTCTGAATTTTGGCTACTGAAATTTGAGAAAAATAAATAGTTAGCATGCTTATAAAATTATGAAATTTGGTACAAATGATATCTGGGATGTTGAGGCTGCTGGGTTAAAATTTGGTGAATTTTAGACTTGTGGTTTATGAGATATAAATTGTTTTGCATGAGCTGTCTGAGTAAGACTGATTTCTGCAACAATTCAGATTTTGAAGGGTTGAATGAATGTTTTGATATCTCATGATATAGAGATTATTTGATGCTAAAATTTTACTGATATTGTATAGGGATGTCTAGAATATATGGTTAAAATTTGGTATTTATCTAACGGTTAGATCATTATATATAAATTTGAATGCACAAGCTGCCAGATTGGGTATTAATGGGTGGTTGTGGATTTAAGATTTATGATAGGAGTTTAGTCCAATTTAAGGGGAAATGCTGTTGAAGTTTTATTGGATATTTAATTTAGGAAAGTGAAGTTATAATTGATTATGATTATTATGATTCTAGGGGAAATCTTGAAGAATAACAAGCTCAAGGTTGATTTCAAAAAGGTTAGTGCCTAATTCCACTTATATCTCTATTATTCCATGTTAATGACTTAAAATAAGTATGAATTTGTGAACCAAATGAATAAAAGTTAAGTGTATGTAGCCCATGGATTTCGGCTGCCTTAAGGAAGGAGTAAGATTGAGTGTTTTTGATGGACTTGAAGTGAACTAAAGATTAGGTTTAAAGTATGTGAATATAAGGATAATAAACTAGTAGTTAATTAAGGTTTGTGGTGAAAACTCATAATGGGAACTAGGGTTTTGGAGAGTGAAATTTGGTTTTGGCTTATGAAGTGGTAAGCGAACATTATAAGGGTCAATTAGTGACCATTGGAGGTCAGTTCATCATAATTTGAAGAGATTTAGAGTGATGCAAACTGAATTAGTAGGCTGCCTAGGGTAACCAGTAGGGAGGCTGTGATTCCAGCCCACTTAGATAGCCATAACTTTGGCTGCATAGGTTCAATTGGTGTTTGGCTAATTGGACATGAAACTAGACATATAATGACATAATTTTTCTGAAGAAACCAAGCCCAAAAGACCAAAGCAAGTAGACCAAAAGTTGGTCCCAATCCGGATACCCTGCAAACAGCCCCGCAGAAATGACCAAATGAACAATAACTGTTAATTTGGCCATAACTCACTGTAGATATGGTCAATTGACATGAAATTTTTACAACAACAAGATAAGATATAGACAAACAACGTTCACGAAGGACACCAATCTAAATTATGCCATTAACCTAATCAAATCATTGAGCAAAGTGAAGTTTACTGTACTGAGATTTCCAGAATTTTCATTTGAGCAGTAATGTTTGGATGACTATAACTCTCTCGAGAAAACTCGGCTTTAGGCGATTCTTGAACTGATGAAAACCTAAGGCATAGTAGAACATTTCATATGAAGAAAGTTAGGCCAAATTATGAACTTAACTTGATCAAATTACTGACCAAAGTTGGACCAAAATCTGCCAAAACCCAAAAGTGCAGCATGAACAGTGCACGTGAACAGTAAACTTATTTTGGCCATAACATGAGATACAAAACTCCAAATGGAGTGATTCAAAAAATGAAATTCAACTAGACAGAATAAGGAACAACTTTCATGTTTACCATTTCCTCAAATTCCCACTGTAAAAATAACAAATGGAACAGTAAAGATAAAGCACCAAATCTGAAAATTTTGTTCAATTAGCATTAAGCTTAGAAATGGTATTGGCAACCAATACCAACAAGTTTTAAATACAAAATGTGGTATGTTTGGGGTGTTAAAACCAATACACCTATTCTCTATCCAAAAGTCAACATTTTTGTTGACCAATGAGGTGAATAGTGACACCAAAACCAAAAATTGGCAATTTTGCCAAAATGACCTAAGCTTTGAGAAAGTGACCAAAACCAACAAGTTTTGAATACAAAATGTGGTATGTTGGGAGTACTAAAACCAATGTACCTATTGTTTATGCAAAAGTCCACATTTTAGTTGACTAATGAAATGAATAGTGACATGAAAACTTGAAATTCAAAAATTGTGAAACTTAAAAGTGCAAAATGCCCTAGTAGGCCTAATGTGATTGGTTTGGATAGGTTGGCATGCCAATAGGGTATTGTTTTAGCAGTACTGCGAAAGGCTTTATGCCTGTATTCATGGCTATATGCCCGTATTCATGGCTTTTATGCCGTTTATGTGATATCATGGCTTTTTAGCCATACTGACTGCATACGTGGTTGACATTCTGCGTCCCATGGTATAACGGCAAGAGGCACCGCGGTGTCCAGTGCCAATGACCCGTTATCCAGTCTAGTCGTTCAGTATAGGTTACTTGGGCATGGAAAAGTATAACTGTGATTGAACTGATCATTAAAGAAAATACGAAAATTAAGTATCAGGAATGATTACCAAAAATACAAAGAAGCTCAAGATCATGAAGAAAATAATTAACGAAATGCATGAAGAAGTTAATATCATAAAACATGAATAGCCCTCGACTAAACAATAAGTTAGTAATTAGTCAATTCTTATGAACACAATAGCAAGGAAATTATTATTTTTATTTGCATATTATATTTTCTTGTATTATTGGCACCACTAAGCTTTATGCTTAGCGCGTCGCTTTTGCAACGCGTAGATACTGAAGATTTGGACAGAGGGCCCAGTAGACCACAGATTGGGTAAGGCCGTTCACAGTTCTGCATAGCGTCCGTGTCACCTCACAGACTACAGTGCATTGGTAGGACACTAGGTCCCATTTTGTATTTTGAGATTTTTGTAAATTTGGTAATTAAACTCTTATTTTATCATATGTATTTGAACAAATATAATATAATTTTGTATTAATGTAAGTACTTGTAATTTTGTGATTATAAATCACATGTGAGAATTTATTTATGATTTGAGTCTAATGATGATGTGAAATGACAAATAGAGGAATCGTTAAGAAATTGCTGTAACTTGATGTGATACAAAATGTGAATTGTATATGAGTACCATGAGATGAATGATTGAGAAATAAATGAAATTGATGAAATTATTCTGAGACTTTGTTGATAATTGGAGTTGGGATTAATTGAATATGATCATAGGAAGTGTTTTTCACAGTTCAAGAACTGCTTCTCCATTTTTAGCCAGACTCACGGATTTTCTATAAAATTTTCGGAACCTCAAATAAATTACAATTTCCATAAATGAATTATATTTCACAAGTTATTTTCAAAACTATGATAAAAATGAATTAAGATAAAATAGAGTGCTCCGGCACACTGAGTGGCATAACTTGCTCGGCTACACTATAGTCGGGTAAGGGGTGTCACATTTAGTGGTATCAGAGCATGGTTTAGGCGTTTCTGGGCCTAGATTGAGTCCATATCATGCATTGCATTCATATGAGTCGAGGTGACACTATTGCAGATCTGTATTTCTTGTTTATTTTAGGTTAAGGTATAGAATAAGAGAGTGAAGAGACAATGAGATAGTGAATGGAGATGAGAAGGAGACTGTATTTAAGATGAAAAAGGATGAGTACATAACTGTTTGAGGATAGGATTGAGACTAAGGAGAAAGTGAAGTAGGATAACACGGAAAGGTGAAGAAATAAAGAGGTATTAGCTCCTTGGCTATTTACATTGGGTAAATTTCGAGGACGAAATTTAAATAAGAGGGGAAGAGTTGTAACATCCTCCCGGTAGCAATTCCGCACAGTCTACTGTTCCTGTGACCAGTGTCGGTCCGGACAGCTAGACCTTCTGGAAAAATATTTAAACTAAAGTCAGGAACCATAATTAACTCAAATATTAATAAGAAAAATTTAGTAAAAATTTTAGAAATAAAATACAACCAAGTCAAATGAGCCGGTGCCCAAGCAATGGGTAACCGGAGGGAAGTTGCGGTTCTCGCAACTAGGAACCCTAGACCCGGGTAAAAATTCATAAAATAATTTTTGGGACTCCAGAGAAGGGTCATTGAGGTTCCTATGGCATTAGAATGCCAAGAAAATAATTAGAAAAATTTTTCAATCGGTACAGACAATTTTGACCCGTTAAGCCAAACGGAGGGCATTTTGCTCATTTCGCCTTCAGAGGTGATTTTTGGCTGACTTGTCCAGTTAAGTAAATAATTATAATGATCTAAAATATGAATAAATATTGCTAAAAATTGAATTGAAAATGAGTAGAGAAAAGAAGAAAAGAAAATGAAGGAAAATGCTTAATTATGACATATGATGATGTCATTTAAAAGCCCCCTCCAATCACCATTTGACAAACCAATAAAAAGAGATAAAAATGACTTAAAATGAGATAAAAAAACAAAGGAAACCAGCAGTTTCCTTCTTCATACGGGCTGGAATAAGAGAGAGAGAGAGAAAAAAGGAAAAGAAAGAAAGAAAGGAAGAAGGAGAAGGAGATGAACAGTAGCAGAAAAAGGGGTTCAGCAGGGCAGCATGTTTCTCTTCCGTCCAGGTGAGTTTGGCTGAACATCTATGGCTGATTTTTGGATATGTTTGAGGTATGTATGTGTGGAAGTTGTGGTTAAAATTTGGTGATTGTTCAACTGTTGGATTTGGAGAAATATATTGTTGAATACAGGCTGTCTGTAGGTTGAATTCTGAATTTTGGCTACTGAAATTTGAGAAAAATAAATAGTTAGCATGCTTATAAAATTATGAAATTTGGTACAAATGATATTTGGGATGTTGATGCTGCTGGGTTAAAATTTGGTGAATTTTAGACTTGTGGTTTATGAGATATAAATTGTTTTGCATGAGCTGTCTGAGTAAGACTGATTTCTGCAACAATTCAGATTTTGAAGGGTTGAATGAATGTTTTGATATCTCATGATATAGAGATTATTTGATGCTAAAATTTTTACTGATATTGTATAGGGATGTCTAGAATATATGGTTAAAATTTTGGATTTATCTAACGGTTAGATCATTATATATAAATTTGAATGCACAAGCTGCCAGATTGGGTATTAATGGGTGGTTGTGGATTTAAGATTTATGATAGGAGTTTAGTCCAATTTAAGGGGAAATGCTGTTGAATTTTTATTGGATATTTAATTTAGGAAAGTGAAGTTATAATTGATTATGATTATTATGATTCTAGGGGAAATCTTGAAGAATAACAAGCTCAAGGTTGGTTTCAAAAAGGTTAGTGCCTAATTCCACTTATATCTCTATTATTCCATGTTAATGACTTAAAATAAGTATGAATTTGTGAACCAAATGAATAAAAGTTAAGTGTATGTAGCCCATGGATTTCAGCTGCCTTAAGGAAGGAGTAGGATTGAGTGTTTTTGATGGACTTGAAGTGAACTAAAGATTAGGTTTAAAGTATGTGAATATAAGGATAATGAACTAGTAGTTAATTAAGGTTTGTGGTGAAAACTCATAATGGGAACTAGGGTTTTGGAGAGTGAAATTTGGTTTTGGCTTATGAAGTGGTAAGCGAACATTATAAGGGTCAATTAGTGACCATTGGAGGTCATTTCATCATAATTTGAAGAGATTTAGAGTGATGCAAACTGAATTAGTAGGCTGCCTAGGGTAACCAGTAGGGAGGCTGTGATTCCAGCCCACTTAGACAGCCATAACTTTGGCTGCGTAGGTTCAATTGGTGTTTGGCCAATTGGACATGAAACTAGACATATAATGACATAATTTTTCTGAAGAAACCAAGCCCAAAAGACCAAAGCAAGTGGACCAAAAGTTGGTCCCAATCCGGATGCCCTGCAAACAGCCCCTGCAGAAATGACCAAATGAACAGTAACAGTTCATTTGGCCATCACTCACTGTAGATATGGTCAATTGACCTGAAATTTTTACAGAAACAAGATAAGATATAGACAAACAACTTTCATGAAGGACACCAATCTAAATTATGCCATTAACCTAATCAAATCATTGAGCAAAGTGAAGTTTACTGTACTGAGATTTCCAGAATTTTCATTTGAGCAGTAATGTTTGGATGACTATAACTCTCTCTAGAAAACTCGGATTTAGGCGATTCTTGAACCGATGAAAACCTAAGGCATAGTAGAACATTTCATATGAAGAAAGTTAGGCCAAATTATGAACTTAAGTTGATCAAATTACTGACCAAAGTTGGACCAAAATCTGCCAAAACCCAAAAGTGCAGCATGAACAGTGCACGTGAACAGTAAACTTATTTTGGCCATAACTTGAGCTACAAAACTCCAAATGGAGTGATTCAAAAAAGGAAATTCAACTAGACAGAATAAGGAACAACTTTCATGTTTACCATTTCCTCAAATTCCCACTGTAAAAATAACAAATGGAACAGTAAAGATGAAGCACCAAATCTGAAAATTTTGTTCAATTAGCATTAAGCTTAGAAATGGTATTGGCAACCAATACCAACAAGTTTTAAATACAAAATGTGGTATGTTTGGGGTGTTAAAACCAATACACCTATTCTCTATCCAAAAGTCAACATTTTTGTTGACCAATGAGATGAATAGTGACACCAAAACCAAAAATTGGCAATTTTGCCAAAATGACCTAAGCTTTGAGAAAGTGACCAAAACCAATAAGTTTTGAATACAAAATGTGGTATGTTGGGAGTACTAAAACCAATGTACCTATTGTTTATGCAAAAGTCCACATTTTAGTTGACTAATGAAATGAATAGTGACATGAAAACTTGAAATTCAAAAATTGTGAAACTTAAAAGTGCAAAATGCCCTAGTAGGCCTAATGTGATTGGTTTGGATAGGTTGGCATGCCAATAGGGTATTGTTTTAGCAGTACTGCGAAAGGCTTTATGCCTGTATTCATGGCTATATGCCCGTATTCATGGCTTTTATGCCGTTTATGTGATATCATGGCTTTTTAGCCATACTGATTGCATACGTGGTTGACGTTCTGCGTCCCATGGTATGACGGCCCGAGGCACTGCGGTGTCCAGTGCCAATGACCCGTTATCCAGTCCAGTCGTTCAGTATAGGTTACTTGGGCATGGAAAAGTATAACTGTGATTGAACTGATCATTAAAGAAAATACGAAAATTAAGTATCAGGAATGATTATCAAAAATACAAAGAAGCTCAAGATCATGAAGAAAATAATTAACGAAATGCATGAAGAAGTTAATATCATAAAACATGAATAGTCCTCGACTAAACAATAAGTTAGTAATTAGTCAATTCTTATGAACGCAATAGCAAGGAAATTATTATTTTTATTTGCATATTATATTTTCTTGTATTATTGGCACCACTAAGCTTTATGCTTAGCGCGTCGCTTTTGCAATGCGTAGGTACTGAAGATTTGGACAGAGGGCCCAGTAGACCACAGATTGGGTAAGGCCGTTCACAGTTCTGCATAGCGTCCGTGTCACCTCACAGACTACAGTGCATTGGTAGGACACTAGGTCCCATTTTGTATTTTGAGATTTTTGTAAATTTGTTAATTAAACTCTTATTTTATCATATGTATTTGAACAAATGTAATATAATTTTGTATTAATGTAAGTACTTGTGAGAATTTATTTATGATTTGAGTCTAATGATGATGTGAAATGACAAATAGAGGAATCGTTAAGAAATTGCTGTAACTTGATGTGATACAAAATGTGAATTGTATATGAGTACCATGAGATAAATGATTGAGAAATAAATGAAATTGATGAAATTATTCTGAGACTTTGTTGATAATTGGAGTTGGGATTAATTGAATATGATCATAGGAAGTGTTTTTCACAGGTTCCGAAGAACTGTTTTCTCCATTTTTAGCCGGTACTCCGCCGGATTTTCTATAAAATTTTCGGAAACTCAAATAAATTACAATTTCAATAAATGAATTATATTTCACAAGTTATTTTCAAAACTATGATAAAAATGAATTAAGATAAAATAGAGTGCTCCGGCACACTGAGTGGCATAACTTGCTCAGCTACACTATAGTCGGGTAAGGGGTGTCACATTTGACACCCTGAGTTGCCTTTTGAACTAAATGTACATTAAAAATAAATGATATTACACTTGGAAAATGTCATGAAAAATTAAAATAGTGGTACATAATCTAAATAGCAAAAGATAAGAGAAAAAAGTGGAAAATTGGAAAGTTTAACATTAAAATATCCTTTTATTTAATTCGTGCTCCACTAACACCACTTAAGTGGACCACTAATCAACCCTTGGACAGAAAAATTCTATCATCTTCAACCTTGGGAAAAACCAGCCAAAACAAGGGAGAGAAACCTCCATGGCCAAATTGCATGCAAGCTCCCATTTCACCACCTTCAAGCCATAAATTCTTATAAGTCTCTTCCTTAAAAGTGATCCTCACACCATAAGCAGTAGATAGGCAGCAAGAAAGTTAAGTTTTAGTGAGGTTTTGTTCAAGATTCAAAAGTGGTAAGTGTGTATTTTTTATTCTTGTTTCATTAAACTTTGAGTGGATGTTGTGGTGAGTTGATTTGTGGAAGAAGTTTTGATGTTTGATGAGTTAATGGTGGTGCACCATTTTGGCAGCCATGAAACCTCAATATGAACAGCTTATTCTTGCATGTAAATAGTGGTTTGAATGATGATTTAAATGTTTGATTATATTGTAGTTGAATTCCATGTGTAAGGTTTGATTTGGAAGCTTGAAAAGTGAAAATGGAAATTGATGAGTATATATCAACTTGTGGCAGCCTCATGAAGAAGATTGAAGTGTTTGAGTTCATGAAATATTGTTGAATTATGTTGTCAATGATGGCAGCATGTGTATATAAATAATTGTTTGAATGTGGACATGGAAATGAGGTATGTTCATGTGGTTGAATTGTTGTAAATGGGACTTTAATTGTTGTAAGTGGGACTTTGGAAAATTCTATATTATAATGTGTATGTTGAGAGTGGTTACAAGCTACCAAAATGACCAAAAATGTGAAGTAAAATGTGTTAATGGTGTGGTAGAACCAGAATTGGCATGGAAGAGTTAACTTGGTAAGATTTGAATGTGTAATTGGTAAAGGATGAACAATGTGTAGTAGGGCGGTGTATGTTTTGGCTTAGAACCTTAAGTGTGTGACTCCAATTGGTATGAGACCAATTGGAGGTGAAACTAGACACAAAATGTACCAGCTTTCGTGATGGAAGCTTACCAAAATTCTGCCTAGAAGGTGACTTGAAAAATGACCAAATCCGGATTAGTGACTTGAAAGCCTGAAAATTTACCATTTGGGCAGTAGTTAGTATTTTGACCATAACTTACTCAAAACAGGTCTAATTGACCTGAAATTTTTCCCATGAATAGTTGAGACATATATCTACAATTCTTTTGAAGACATCAAAGCCCAGAAATGGCCAGAACCAAGCCAAATAGCTTACACAATTTCAAGTCCAAAAACTGGGCGAATCAAAAGTGACCTAAAAATGACCTAAAGTTACCATTTTCATACATTCTATCCAGCATTGGTAAATTGACCATAACTTGGTCTACACAACTCAGAATGACGTGAAATTTTGCCCTGCGTGCAATAAGACATAGACCTACAAGTTTGTAGTTTGGACCGAAACTCGAAAATTGAGAAAACTAGGTCATCTGGCTAGGTCAACTTAGCATACCGAAATCCGACAAATTGCAATAAAATACAATATAGTTGAAAGTGAATTTGGTAACATGTACCAACACTAAAAAACCATAAAATGTGACATATTGGTAACATTAAACCTAATTTACATAGAGTGCATCGAGGGTCAACATTTTAGGTTGACTAAGGAAAATAATAGAATTCAATAAATTAATTATTAAGCCTTATTATTAGAGACAGTTTAAATGAGTACTGAAACACTTCAAATTGTGTGTTTTAGTTAGCAAAGACTCAGGGAAGGGGAAGAAAACACTGAGTCAGGGCCAAGAGACATTTATCAGAGGTTTGTGCACAACAGTTATTTCTTTTGAATTTTTCAATTGAAATAAATTATGACTATTTGTATATTATTATTTTAAATTGTGAAAAAATATTTGAATGATATTTGATAGATACTTATTGATTGAAAAGAAATGTAAATGGTTTGAAACCACAGCTATCATGTATATTGATTAAATTCCTCGCTAGCTTGTCTAGTTGGATGAATTGACTTTGAATTCCCTCTTTGGCTAAAGTGTTGAGGTGTGTGCCTGTTGAGGACGAATAGAATGAGTACTCATATTATTGCTAGCTAGCTATGTTATTCCTCATTAGCCATCGGTTATGAAGAGAACATTATTGGTGTGTGATTTATTGATATTTATTGTGATATTATGAAATGGAGTTTAAATTCTTATTGACATTCACTGTCTTTTGAATTTAACTATGGTTTTAAGTATCCATTATTTATATGACTTATGATTTGTGATTTAAAGTTGCATTTTGTTAATTTTGTGCACCACTGAGACATTAGCTCAGTGATAGCTTTTCATTGCTGTTGCAGGAAGACAGACTGACAAGGCAGCAGACTAGGCTGCTAGCACTACACTGAGAGATCATCGGACATATTGAGTATAACTTTTGCATTTTGTATTGTAATGTATGTTCACTGTATGTATATATTGTTCTTGGTTTTGAGCAGTTGTAAATTAAAATTGTACATTAAAGTTGTAAACTAAATTTGTAAATTATTTTAGTTTGTACATATTGTGATATATTCTTTTGTCTCAGCTTTTGAAAACGCTGAAAAATTATTGTGGATTTGAGTTAACAATTGTTGAGAAACTTATTGTGTTGATTGAATATTAGAGTTTGGGGATTGAACAAAATAATTGAAGTGCATTTTTATAGGTTTTTGCAGAACTGTTTTATTCAAAATACAGATGGCACTCTGCCAAAATTCTCACAGAAATTATTTATTCTTCAAATGTGTTAGCTGTTTCACTTCAATTAAAATTTTTTTTTAACACTTGTAAATAGTGCTCACCACTCTAAAAGGAAGTAAGAAAAGGTTTAAAATCCCTTGTAGTGTATTTAATGGGTTATCAGTAGGCGAAGTTTGGTAATTCATTAGGTATACTACGGGATCATGTTATGCCTTGCAGAGGGGTAGGGTGTGACACTCTCAAGTATTCATCAAATTTAGTACTCAAATATTCACCTCTACGATCTGATCGAAGAGCTTTAATACTCTTTCCTATTTGATTTTCTACTTTAGATTTAAATTCTTTGAACTTTTCAACGGATTCATGTTTGTATTTCATCAAATGCAAATACCCAAACCTTGATTTATCATCAGTAAGGATAATAAAATAATGAAAACCGCCCCTAGCCATTTCCTTAAATGGACCACATACATCACTATGTATTAGCTCTAAAATATTTTTAGCCCTTAGCCCTTGTCCAACAAAGGGTGATCTAGTCATTTTGCCCTGAAGGCAAGATTCAAAAGTTGGAGTAGGCTCAGAACCCAATGAGGATAGAATCCCCATTTTCTCTAGTTTTGCAATCCTATCTTCTGCAACATGACATAACCTTAAGTGCCAAATATATTTTGAATTTGAGTTGGTTTTCACCATGACATTGAATTCATTTAGATCACTTGAATTCATTTGGTGTTTGTCATTATTATCCAAATAATAAAGACCATCATTCATATAACTCGAACCAACATATTTATTTTCAAAATAAATATTGCAAACATCATCTGTGAACTGAAATTCAAAGCCATTTCTAGTTAAACTAGATATAGAAATGATGTTCTTAAAAGCATCAGGTACATATAAAATATTATCGAAACACAAAACATGTCCAAACATGTAAAAGATTTAGATCCTATGGCTAAAGCTTCAATAGTTGAGCCATTGCCAATCCAGAGTTTAACATCTTGAGAACGCAAGCTGCTACTATTTGCTAGTTCCTGCATATCATAAGAAATGTGAGAACTAATACCAGTATCTAAAATGTAACACCCCTATGTTCGGTAGTGCGTTCTACTGTTCTAGTGACCAGTGTTATCCAGACAGCTAGGATGCCTAGAACTACACTTCAATAAAAGTGAGGAGACATAAAATAATAAATTACAAGAAAAGAAAATACAAGAAAAACAAAGAAAAAATAATAGTAAAGAAATGCAATCAAGTTAAGCGAGTCGAGAACCCTAGCGATGGGTGACCGCACCGGAAAGTCACGGCGTGGACCGTTGGCTAGCCCTGGACCGCGGGGAACCCTGGAAAATATTTTTAGGACTTAAATAGACACATATTGAAATACAAATACCATTAGAAATACTAAAGAAAAATTAATTAATTAGTACAAAGAAAAATGAGAAATCGAAAAACGGACAAAACCCGGTGTTATCAAAAAATCAGGAATGCAACCCGAACAGGGGCATTGTGGTCATTTGATACCCCGAGTTGTCTTTTAACCTAAATTTCCATGAAAAATAAATAATATTACACTTGGAAAATGTCATGAAAAATTAAATTAGGGGTACCTAATGTAAATAGCCAAAAGTGGAGTATAAGTTGGATAATTAGCACTTAAATCATATTTAATTAATTTCTTAGGTGAGTGGACAACTAAGGATTTAAAATATGCATTAAGTGGGCAGATTACCTCCACTCACACTTCATCTTCAACCTTAAAAATCACCATTGCCGAAATGAACTCCAACAAAATCCTCCCATGGCCGCCCCATTTGCATGCCACACTCCACCCATTTTCAAGTTGAATTTTCCTTACTTGTCTTAAGTAATTTTGATCCCCACCTCATAAGGAGGAAGTAGGTACCAAAATTAAGGGAGTTTAGTGAAGATTTAAGAAGCCTCATCCATAGGTAAGTTTGAGTTTTTGATTGTTGCTTTGTTAAAGTTTGTAAGGATGTTATGGGCATTTGATTTATGGAGAGATTTTGAAATTTTGGTGAATTGTTGTTATGCACTAGTTAGGCAGCCATGGCAACTTAAGAATTTGAATTATTTTCACATGCATTTGATGGGTATTAGTGTTGATTAAAGTAAATCAAAGTTTAGTAAGCTAGTTATTGATGTATGTTAAATTTGTGATTTTCTAAATGGACAGCCATGTGATTGCACACTAAATGAAATATAATTACATATATTATGGAGAATTAACTTTGGCTAATGTGATTCAAAGTTTGGTAAGTTAACTTCATGTATGTGGAATGGTGACCAAGTGAAAAATTTGAGTTTGAAGACAATTATGGAGGTATACCATTGTGGCAGTTTGTTAATTCTTGAAGAATGTTGGAATTAATGCTTGGTTTATGGAATAATGATGTTAAATTGTATTGGTTATTATGGCAGTTTGGGTATGTGTGTGATGGTGTGAAGTTGGACATGTAAAAGTGTTATGGTTAGGTGATTGAATTGTTGTAAATTTGGTTTGAAAATTCTGTACTAAATGGTGCACATTGAATGTAATTGTAAGCTGCCAAAATGACCTATAATATGTTGTGAATTATGTTTAGGTTATGGTACAACCAGAATTGGCTTGAATGTTGATGTTTGGTAAGTGTTAAAAGTGATCCTTGATATGTATGAAGGAAATGCAATAAGGCAGTTTGAGTTTTAGGCCTAGAACTTTAAGTGTGTGGCTCCAATTGGTATGAGACCAATTGGAGGTGAAACTAGGCACAAAATTGCCAACTTTGATGAAGGAAGCATGCCAAATTCTGCTTGCAAGGTAGCTTGAAAAATGACCAAATCCGAATTAAGTGCAAATAAGGCCTGAAAAGTTACCATTTGGGCAGCAGTAAGTGTTTAGGCCATAACTCACTCAAAACAGGTCCAATTGACCTGAAATTTTGACCATGAATAGCTAAGACCCATATCTACAAGTCTTATGAAGACACCAAAGCCCAGAAATGACCATAAGTAAGTCAAACTGCTTGCACAAGTTTGGGTCCAAAACTGGCCGAACCAAAATTGACCTAAAATGACAAATTTTAGTGCAATTTGACCAGCAATAGTAAAATGACCATAACTTGGTCTACATAACTCAGAATGACCCGAAATTTTGCCCCGCGTTCCATAAGACATGGATCTACAAGTTTGTAGTTTTGATCGAAACTCGAAATGTAACACCCCTATGATCGGTAATGCGTTCTACTGTTCCATTGACCAGTGTTGTCCGGACAGCTAGGATGCCTAGAACTACACTTTGGTATGAGTGAGGAGACATTAAATAATGAAATACAAGAAAAGAAAATACAAGAAAAACAAAGGAAAAATAATAGTAAAGAAATGCAATCAAAGTTAAGCGAGCCGAGAACCCTAGCGATGGGTGACCGCACCGAGAAGTCACGGCGTGGACCGTTGACTAGCCCTGGACCTCAGGGAACCCTGGAAAATATTTTTAGGACTTAAATAGACCCCTATTGAAGTATAAATACCATAAGAAATATTAAATGAAAATTAAATAATTAGTACAAAGAAAAGTGAGAAATCGAAAAACAAACAAAACCCGGTGTTACCGAAAAATCGGGAATGCAACCCGAACAGGGGCATTGTGGTCATTTGACACATCGAGTTGTCTTTTGACCTAAATGTATATTAAAAATAAATGATATTAAACTTTGAAAATGCAATGAAAAATAAAAATATGGTACATAATATAAAAGTGGAAATAATGAGGTAAATTTTTCAAATTTGGTAACTTTAATTAAATAAGTAATTTTCTAAAGTTAGTGGTCCACTAACTCATATTGTGGGACACCTTTATAATGTATTTGGAAAGATTTAAACTTCATCTTCAACCTCATTTCAACACTAGCAGAAAATAACTCCCATTGAAGCTCCCATGGCCGCCCTATTTTTCCACCTTCATCTACCCATGATCCAACCATGGAAACCTCAAGCTTCCTTCACTAAAATTGCTCTACATCACTTGGGCAGTAGATAGGCAGCAAGAAGACCAAGTTTTGGAGAGATTTTGAAGAGTTTCTAAAGTGGTAAGTTTATATTTTTGGTTAGTGCTTCATTAAAGTTAGTAAGGAGGTTATGGGTACTTGAATTTTGGAAAGAATTTTGAGGTTTGATGTTTAAAGGGAGAGCTGTATTTTTGGCAGCCATGGAAACTCCTTGAAGACAGTTTATTCTTGCTTTTAATTGGTAGATTAAAGGGTTGATTATGTGTTTATATGTGTAGAAATAAATTGGGTGATGTATATTTAGAATATGTAAATGTGAAATGAAATTTAAAGCTTGGAAATTAATGGATTGTAAACGTACCATTGTGGCAGTTTGCTAACTCTTGAAGAATGTTGGAATTCATGCTTGGTTTATGGAATAATGATGTTAAAATGTGTTGGTTGTTATGGCAGTTTGAGTGTGTGTAAAGTGGTGTGAAGTGGGATATGTAAATGAGCATAAAAAGGTGATTGAATTGTTGTAAATTGGATTGAAAAATTCTGCACTTGTTGGTATATGTTGAATGTAATTGTAAGCTGCCAAAATGACCTATAATGTGTTGTGAATTATGTTTAGGTTGTGGTACAACCAGAATTGGTTTGAATGTTAAGTTTTGTGAGTGTTAAAAGTGATGCTTGATGTATATGCAAGAAATGCAATAAGGCAGTTTGAGTTTTAGGCCTATAACTTTAAGTGTGTGGCTCCAATTGGTATGAGACCAATTGGAGGTGAAACTAGGCACAAAATTTGCCAACTTTCATGAAGAAAGCTTGCCAAAATTCTGCTTGCAAGGTAGCTTGAAAAATGACCAAATCCGGATTAAGTGCAATTGAGGCCTGAAATTTGACCATTTGGGCAGCAGTTAGTATTTAGGCCATAACTCACTCAAAACAGGTCCAATTGACCTGAAATTTTAACCATGAATATTTAAGAGCCATATCTACAAGTCTTATGAAGACACCAAAGCCCAGAAATGACCATAAGCAAGTCAAACAGCTTGCACAAGTTCAGGTCCAAAAACTGGCTGAACCAAAAATGACCTAAAGTGACCTAAAATGACCAATTTTGGTGCAATTGGACCAGCAATAGTAAAATGACCTGAAATTTTGCCCCGCGTTCCATAAGACATAGATCTACAAGTTTGTAGTTTAGACCAAAACCTGAAAACTGAGGGAACTAGGTCGTCCGGCTAGGTCAAACTAGTATCCCGGAATCTAGCAAATTGCAAGAAAATGCAGTATACACAGAAATGAACTTAGTAACATGTACCAACCCTAAAAGACTATTGAATGTGACATGTTAGTAACATTAAAACCTAATTTACCTAGAACGCATTGAGGGTCAACATGTTAGGTTGACTAAGGAAATAATAGAATTCGATAAATTAATTATTGAACCTTATTCTTAGAGACAGTTTAAATGAGTACTGAAACACTTCAAATTGTGTTTCTCAATTAGCAAAGACTAAGGGAAGGGGAAGGAAACACCGAGTCAGGCCCAAGAGACAGTTATCAGAGGTTTGTGCACAACTAGTTTTTAACTGATTTTGTTTGAATATTTCATATGATTAAATGACATACTTTTCTTATGTATTATGTCTAATAAGCATTGGATTTAATTCAATGATTATTGAAATTGTTATAGTATGTATGAATTTACCTTTGTGAAATGGTATTTCCACAAGTATTAAGCATTGTTATGGATTGAATAAATTATGTTTTGGAAAATTGTGAGAGAACATGTTTTGAATTATGATGGTAATTTTCATGGAAAATGCAAATTTATGATTTGAATTGTGATGGGCATAAAAAATTATTGGATATTGGAATTAAATTTGAATCGAATTATATTGTGATTTATACTCACTAAAAGGATTGTGATATTGTTTTATATCTCACTATAGATGCTTCACTAGGTTATTACTCGTCTCTCTCATTTGTTGAGAAGACAATGGAGTTAGTTGGGTTTTGATTACCATGGTACGTGCACAGGCTTAGATTTTCCTCTGATTTGAGGTTAGATCTAAGTTTATTTTATCCTTATGGCCCTTGCGGAAGATTCATTATTGTGATGGTACTGTGCACGATGATTCGACCTCCCCGACCATATGGAGTTAGAATCTGATTCGACCTCCCCGACCATAGGGAGTTAGAGTCACATTGAATATGGCCCTTTCGGATTAGTCTTGCATAGTTAGTGAGATAAAGATTGATTTTTGAGATACAACATAGTTTTTGAGATACAACATGGCTTTTGAGACACAAAATGTTTTTGAACAGTAAAGAATTGTGATTTCAGTTATGATTTATGTATAATTGATTTTGTTGGAACTGCCTTAAATGGTTAGTCATGATTTGATAAATTGAATTTCGTGATCAAAGTCATTTTATACAAATGATTTACATTAATGGCAATGAATATTTTGAGTTTTGGAATTTGATGAGTATTTAGATTTCCAAATTATTTACTATAAATTTTTTCAATGTATATTATACTATGTTTTAAATTATAGTTGTGCACCACTGAGTGCACCACTCAGCGATAGCTTTGTATGCTGTCGCAGGTAAGAAGAGCATAGAGCAGTGAGTAAGTTTTTTGAAGGCACTTTCATATCAGCTCTAGGTACATCATAGGTATACCCATGTACATAGGTTTTGATGTATGCATGTAATAATATGTATGTAAATTATTTGAGCAGCTATATAAAAACTCTTGTAAAACATTTTGGTATGTAATTAAATGTAAATTATTGTAAATATAAATTTGAGATTTCATTTACTTGAATAGTGTTGCAATATAAATTTTTAGTCTTATAATCAATGAAATATTTCTTCATGATGAGATTGGTTTGAAAATGAATTGATTGTTTATTGAGAATTGAATTGTGAATTAAAATAAAGTTTATTGGAGTTGTATTTGAGAAAACATATTGGGAGCATTTTCTTTTGCAGGATTGAAGAACTGTTTTCTCAAAATACAGCCGGCACTTTGCCGAAATTTAAAAAAAAAAAAAATTATAACACCAGATTTTAATCTATGACTTAAATTTACCGAAAATTATTTTAAAATCCCTTGTAGTATATTTAATGGATTATCGGTAGGAGAAGTACGGTAATTCATTAGGTATACTACGGGATCATGTTACATCTTATAGAGGAGTAGGGTGTGACATGTTTTGTGGTATCAGAGCAGTGGTTTTAAAGTGAATTTCGAACTGTGAATCTGAAATCTTTTTGTCGATAACTACAACTGCTCAAATGTTTGATACATATAGTACATTTACATCATAAATATGAACTAATGGAGAGGAATCTCCTTATGTTGGTTGTACAGGAATAGAAAATCTTGTGAAAAGATATGGAAGAGAAGAATGAGACAATAGAACAGTCTGTGATGGTAGAAGAACAAGTTAAGGCCCCAGCTCCACAAAATGTCGAAGGCCTGACTGTACCAGTTTTACCAGTACAAATTACTGCACAAATGGCCTAGCAGATGGCCACTTTCTTTCAACAAATGGCTGATAATCTGTCAGCCCAAGCCCAAGTACAGACCCAACCCCCACAAGGGCAACATGAAATAGAGAAGAGGGAGAAACCTATGGGTTAGAGCTCAAGCAGTAATTTGAGAAAGAGAAAAGAAATTGAGGAGCCCCGAGCTTAGGGATATAACAGAGGTGGATCATCAAGGCAGAGACCACCAAGGTCCAGTTGTCGAACAACTAGAAGTTCCTACCCTTCTCGTCAATGTGAAGCTTGTGGAAGATATCATGGTGGGATATGCTATAAGGCTATTGGAGCCTGTTATAACTGTGGAGGCACAGGACACTTTGCCAAGGATCGCACGAAGAGTCGAAGAGTTGGACCACCTCCTACTACTACGTATGGTCGATTCGAGCCCTGTCACTAGAAGTTCACAACCACCTAGCAGAGGTAGAGGCAGGGGTAGAGGTAGCCCAACAGGCAGCCAAGGCACAGTGAAACAATCAGAGCAAGACAGTGCTCCGATTAGAGTCTATGTAACGAGACAGAGGGAAAAAGTCGAGACATCTGATGTTGTGGCTTGTACCTTCTCAACTTTTAACTAAGATGTGTTTGTGTTATTTGATCTGGGTTCTACCCATTCTTATGTGAGTGCTAGCATCATTGATTGCATTGTTGTTCCATGTACAAAAATGGACTTTGAGGTGCTAGTAACAAGTCCGCTAGGACAGGAGGTCAGGGTTAATAGAATGTATAGAGATTGTCCTTTGGTGATCCAAGGACACACTTTTCTATCTGATTTCATTGAAATGCCCTTTAAAGATTATGACATCATCTTGGGCATGGATTGGTTAGCTAGGCATCATGCCATGATTGACTGTAGGCTGAAGACAGTCACTTTCGGTCTCCCTCAGTACAGTGATGTGGTAATACATGGGAAGAGGCAGCTATTGCCATCAAACATTATTTCGGCTGCACTAGCCAGAAAATGATCAGCAAGGGGTGTGAAGCATACTTGGCACATGTGGTAGACACCCAAGTGGGAAGTCCAGCATTGAGGGACATCCCTACAGTATATGACCTTCTATACGTGTTTCCTGATGAATCGCCAGGATTACCTCCGGAAAGAGAGGTGTAGTTTGAAATTAATGTTATGCTTGGTGTGGATCCAATCTCCATAAAACCATATAGAATGGCACCAGCAAAGTTGAAGGAGTTGAAGATACAGTTGCAAGAACTACTTGAAAAGGGCTTTATCCGCCCTAGTGTGTAACCATGGGGAGCGCCAGTATTGTTTGTTAAGAAGAAGGATGGCACTCTTCGTTTATGTATTATTTGACCTAGGGTCTGCATACTTTTATGTTAGAGTTAGAACTATATGTTCTGTTGTTATTCCTTTACAGGGGAATAAATTTTGATGCATTAGTGATTAGTCCTTAAGATAAGGATTGTGATAATAAGTGAAATTAGTTTTGGAAGAGTTTATCGGTGAAAAGTATTTTCTAACACACCATAAATTATAAAGCTAAATGGCAAGCCTACTTAATGTAAGGCAAGAAGACGTAAAAGTAAGATGCGGTAATAGAATTATTCTAGATGAAGGCAGAGATGTTCTAGTTGTTAATTGCTAATGGATATTGTAATCAGAATAAGTTCGGATATCAGTGAATTTGAAAAGGATAAAAGATAGGAAAGTTTGATCTATTGGAATGTATCATAGTAACTATGCAATGTTCTTGATGTTTATACTGTAAGCTGCAGATTACAGTACTAACTTGAGATTATTGTATAGAGCTACGTACTACCCGATAGTACACCTAGATGAGAATAGTTGCCAACGGCATCTGTTTTTGGTATAGTTATGCCAGGACAGAATTTAATTGTTAGAAATAAGTTTGAAAATCCTACTTATGGATCTAAAACTCAAAAGTTAGAATATCGAAAGGTTATAGTTCAGTACAAAAGGAAGTAAGTTATAAAATATTGACAGATAAACAGAGTTATGAAAGTAAAAAAATTCGAACAATTGGTTCAAATATAACAAAGAAATGTTACGAATGTGAGGAAGACTATGGATGTAACACCCTCCCGGTAGTAACTCCGTACATTCTACTGTTTCGGTGACCGGTGTCGGTCCGGACAGTTAGAACGTTCGGAAAAATATTTAAATTAAAGTGAGGGACCATAATTAACTCAAATATTAATAAGAAAAATTTAGTAAAAATTTTAGAAATAAAATACAACTAAGTCAAATGAGCTGGTGCCCAAGTGATGGGTAACCCAGAGGGCAGTTGCGGTTCTCGCAACTAGGAGCCCTAGACCCGGGTAAAAATTCATAAAATAATTTTTGGGACTCCAGAAAAGGGTCATTGAGGTTCCTATGGCATTAGAATGCCAAGAAAATATTTAGAAAAATTTTTCAATCGGTATAGACAATTTTGACCCGTTAAGCCAAACGGAGGGCATTTTGGTCATTTCGCCTTCAGAGACGGTTTTTGACCGACTTGTCCAGTTAAGTAAATAATTATTAGGACATAAAACATGAATTAATATTTATGAGAAAATAATCAAAAAATGAGTGAAAGAAATAAAGAAAAGAAAAGAAATAAGATTAATATATATAAATGATGTCATGATGACCTCAATCAAAATTTTTAAACCAATGGGAGATTAAAAAGTTTTATTAAGGGATAAGAAAGATATAAAATAAGGCCAAATAATAGGAAGAAATTATCATCTTCCTCTTTGTTTCCCATGGCCGGCACCCTTCCAACACTTTCTTCCTCCATTATTGCTTAAATTGAGCTTGAAATCTCCCAAAATCCAACCTTAAAATTCTAATATCCTTTCACAAAAATTCATCCCCACATCACAAGGCAACTCTAGGAAGCCATAAGAAGTAGAAATTCTAAGGAGAATACAAGTCCAAGAAGTGCCACTTAAAGGTTAGTGCACATATATACCTAAAACTATTTATTTCCATGTTAGAGACTAAAAAGGAGTAAGAAATTGTAAGTCAAATGAACACAATTTATGTGTATGTATACCATGAATTTCGGCAGCCCTAAGGAAGGAACAAGATTGAGTGTTTTGATGGACTAGGAGTGAACTAGAGATTATGTTTAAAGTATGTAATTATAAAGATAATGAATTAGTTGGTTAATTAAGGTATGTTGTGAAAACTCATAATGGGAATTAGGGTTTTGGGAGAAAAATTGGACTTTGCTTATGAAATTGTTAAAGAACATTATAATGGTCAATTAGTGACCATTTGAGGTAAGTTGACCATAATTTGGAGTGAACTATTGCATGGAAAACTGAAAAGGGTAGGCTGCCTAGTGACAGTAGCAGGGAGGCTGTGAGTCCAGCTTGTTTGGACTGCCATATCTTTGGCTGTGTAGGTTCAATTGGTATTTGGCCAATTGGACATGAAACTAGACATATAATGACACAATTTTGCTGAAGAAACCATGCCCAAAAGACCAAAGCAAGTGGACCAAAAGTTGGCCCCAATCCGGATACCCTGCAAGCAGATTCTGCAGAATGACCAAATGAATAGTAACTGTTCATTTGGCCATAACTCACTGTAAAATGGTCCATTTGACCTGAAATTTTTACAGAAACTAGATAAGATATAGAAAAACAACTTTCATGAAGAAACCTACCGCAAATTATGACCAGAACCTATCCAACAAGGCACTCACAATCACTGTTCATTGTACTATAGATTTGGTAAATTCTGCAGTTTTCAAATCCGGCCAGCTGTGGTTTTTGGACCATATCTGGAGCTACAAAACTCCAAATGGAGTGATTCAAAAAAAGAAATTCAACTAGACAAAATAAGGAACAACTTTCATGATTGCTATTTCCTCAAATTTCCACTGTAACAGTCCCTAATGGAACAGTAAATTTATGGTACGAAAATTGAAAATTCTGCCCCTTAGTGCTAAGTTTGGAAATGGATTTGGTGATTAATTCCAACAAGTTTTAAATGCAAAATGTGGTACATTGGAAGTGTTAAAACTAATACACCTATTTTCTATCCAAAATTCAACATTTTTGTTGACTAATGAAGTGAATAGTGACATCAAAACTTGAAATTCAAAAATTGAAGAATTTTAAAGTATCAAATGCCCTAGTATACCTAACAAGATTGGTTTGGATAGTTTGGCATGCCAATAGGGTTCAGCAGTACTGCACATGGCATTATGCCATTATGTGATTTTATGGCTTTTAACCATTTTGATATTGTGTTGAGACTTGGCCTGGTGCCTAATATTATTTACAGCTTGTTAGCTGTTCTGTTGCACACCGGGAGATACATATGTGACCGATGGTGTGACGGCCCGAGGTACTTGATACCCAATGCCAGTTTACCCGTTTATCCAGTCCAGTCGTCCAGTATAGGTTACTTAGGCAACCAAATGAATGAAAATGGACAAAGTTAAAGAAATAAATGAATATAACAAATACAAAATAAATAAGACATATACATTCAATACATATTTATTTGCTTTTGCCACGCGTAGGTTCTGGAGATACAGATCGAGAGCCCAGTAGACCAAAAACTAGGTGAGTCCATCCTGTAGCCCTGCATAGTGTCCGTGTCACCTCACCATTTACAGTGCATTGGTAGGACACTAGGCTTCATTTTGGTATTTTGTAATTGATTTTTATTTTCCTTTGTGTAAATGAAACTTATGTAATGTATTTTGATTTTCATGTAAATAATGAAAATTGTGTTGGTGAATGGAAAATGTGAATTGTACTTGATTATCGCATTAGATGAATGATTGAGAAATGAAACTTAAAAATACTGAGATTTTGATATGGGAGTTGAGATGATTGAATATGATTATAGGAAGTGTTTTTCACAGGTTCCAAAGAACTGTTTTCTCCATTTTTAGCCGGTACTCTGCCGGATTTTCTATAAAATTTTTGGAACCTTAAATAAATTAAAATTTCGATAAATAGCTCAAATATATTATATTTCACAGGTTATATTCAAAATCATGATAAAAAATTAATTAAGGTAAAATATAGTGTGCCGGTACACTGTGTGACATTGCTTACTCGGATATACTGTACACGGGTAAGGGGTGTCACATTTAGTTGTTATCAGAGCATGGTTTAGGCGTTTCTGGGCCTAGATTGAGTCCATACCATGCATTGCATTTGTAAGAGTCGAGGTGACACTAATGAAGATATGTTTATCTTTGTTATTTTGAATAGGATATGGACCCTACCTCTCAGAGAGCAGTTGAGGAGGAAGTGGAGAGTCATGCTCCACCTGCAGCAGCTGAGACTGGGGGTATGGGAGAACCTGCTCCACCAGCTCAAGCAGAGCCTGCTCAGCCTCCACAGGCCATGTTTCATCAAATGGCCGAATTCTTTAAACAATTGGCTGGGGTAATGCCACCACCTCCACCACCTCCACAACCGAAATCACACCTGGAAAGATTGAGAAAGTTTGGAGCAGTGGACTTCTTTGGCAAGAGAGAAGATGATTACAAATAAAAATTGGTTGAGCAGCAGCAGAGTTCTAAAATAACTCCACTGCACTCCAGAGCAAAATCTAGAAGCTGCTGTATCTCTGCTGCAAGACGACGCATATGAATGGTGGGATACTGTGTCCAGTGAAGTACAGCCAGAAATAGTAACTTGGAACTTCTTCCTCTCCGAATTTAAGAAGAAATATGTGGGTAGTGTATACCTGGAAGAGAGAAGAAGAGAGTTCATTAACCTGAGGCAGAGGCAGCTGTCAGTGGCCGAGTATGAGAAGGAATTCGTTAGATTGATCCGCTATGGAAGGGAGATAGTCCCTAATGAAGCTGAAAGGTGCAAGAGATTTGAAGAGGGACTAAATGACAACATAAAGATCATGATCACTGCCTTGGGAATCACAGACTTTACCAAGCTAGTGGAAGCTGCAATAATAGTTGAAAAGGTTAGAATTAGTGAGCAGACTAGAAGGGAAAGACAGCAGAAGAGGGGCCCAGGTCAGTCTAGTTCATCTCCTTGATTTGGGAAGAAGTTCAAGGGTTCACCTGCACAGACTTCAGGTCAGCCACAAGGTCAGGGTCAGTCTCAGGGGCCCAGGCCACAGTTTACCCCTAGGAGAGGTCAGTCCACACCATCAGTGGGCAGCTCTCCAGGGATGGGGTTCAGGGGACCAGCCCCAGCATCTTCTGCATGTCCACACTGTCTGAAGTGGCATAAGGGGGAGTGTTGGAGAGTAACTGGTGCCTGCTTAAGGTGTGGGTCAACAGAGCATCAGTTGAGGAACTGTCCACGCAGAACTACTACAGCTGCTCCAACACAAGCGCATGCACCTACTCCCGCACCACAAAGGGATAGGAAATCGCAACTGACGCGATGGGGACCATCACGAGGCTCGCACCGAGCCGCCAGAGAGGCCGATAATGCACCACTGCCGAGCCTATGCCATTAGAGCTCGGGAGGAGCAAGATGCCCTGACGTCATCGTGGTACGTTCTCCCTCTACAATACATCTGTGCATGCATTAGTGGATCCAGGATCCACTCATTCATACATCTGCATCAAGTTACCCGTAGAAAGGGGGATACTAGTAGGGGAGAGTGACCAAGAAATTCTAGTCACTAATCCATTGGGCCACAATGTAGTGGTGAACAAAGTGTACAAGGGTTGCCCGTTAAGGATTCAGGGGTATGAATTTTTGGCTGACCTGATTGAGTTGCCCTTCCACGAGTTTGACGTGATTTTGGGAATGGACTGGTTGTCACGTCATCAGGCAATAGTTGATTGCAAATTGAAGAGAATTTCTTTGAAAACTTCTGAAGGTAATGAGATCACTGTTGTGGGGGAAAGGACAGATTTCTTGTCCAATGTCATCTCAGCCATAGTTGCAAGAAGAATGATGAGAAAAGGCTGTGAAGCCTACCTAGCACATGTGGTGGATACTAGGCAGGCTAAGCCAAACCTGAGTGATATACCCACGAAGAGACTTCCTGCAGGTATGTCCTGAAGAGTTGCCTGGTTTGCCACCAGAAAGGGAAGTTGAATTTGCTATTGAGACACTGCCGGGTACAGCACCCATTTCCATTGCTCCTTATAGGATGGCACCCACTGAATTGAGGGAGTTGAAAACTCAGTTACAAGAGTATCTTGACAAGGGGTTTATACGCCCCAGTGTGTCACCATGGGGAGCTCCAGTGCTGTTTGTGAAAAAGAAGGATGGGACTTTGAGGTTATGTATCGATTACCGGCAGTTGAATAAAGTGACTGTGAAGAACAAATATCTGTTGCCTAGAATTGATGATCTGTTTGATCAATTGAAGGAAGCAGGAGTATTTTCCAAGATTAATCTCAGATCAGGGTATCATCAGTTGAAGGTGAAGGATGTAGATGTGCCAAAGACCGCATTCAGGACCCGATATGGGCATTATGAGTTTCTAGTGATGCCCTTTGGCCTAACAAATGCACCAGCAGCATTCATGGACCTTATGAACCGTATCTTCCATCCACACTTAGATCGGTTCGTAGTGGTCTTTATTGATGATATTTTGGTGTATTCCAAGACCAGGGAAGAACATGATGAGCATTTGAGGATTGTTCTGCAAACCCTGAGAGAAAAGAAGCTGTATGTTAAGTTGTCCAAGTGTGACTTCTGGTTGAATGAGATTGCATTCCTTGGACACATAGTGTCAGCTGATGGGATTAGAGTGGATCCCAAGAAAATAAAAGCAGTAATGGAATGGAAGCCTCCCAGGAATACAACTAAGGTCAGAAGTTTCTTGGGGCTAGCTGGGTATTACAGGAGATTTGTGAAGGGATTTTCCTTAATAGCTGCTCCAATGACCAAGTTATTACACAAGAATGTCAGATTTGACTGGAATGACAAGTGTCAGGCTAGTTTTGAGAAGTTGAAGGCTATGTTGACAGAGGCATCAGTGTTAACACAGCCAGTGTCAGGAAAGGACTTTGTGGTCTACAGTGATGCCTCTCATAATGGGTTAGGGTGTGTATTGATGAAAGAGGGAAAGGTGGTCGCTTATGCTTCCAGACAGCTAAGGTCACATGAACAGAATTACGCTACCCATGATTTAGAGCTTGCAGCAATTATCTTTGCACTGAAGATATGGAGGCATTACTTGTATGGTGAAAAGTGCTACATTTACACAGACCACAAAAGTCTGAAATATTTGCCAACTCAGAAGGAGCTCAACCTTAGACAGAGGCGATGGATTGAGTTCCTGAAGGACTATGATTGTGTGATTGACTATCATCCTGGGAAGGCAAATGTTGTTGCTGATGCTTTGAACAGAAAATCCATGACAGCCTTGAGATCATTGAATGCCCGTCTATCTTTGGTTCGAGATGGAGCTATTTTGGCTGAGTTGCAAGTGAGGCCAAACCTGCTACAGCAGATTTTAAATGGGCAGAAGGTAGATGAGAAGCTAATGGCTATTATGAGCAAAATCTTAGAAGGAAAAATAACTGACTATGGGGTGAAAGCAGATGGGTGTCTGTATTACAAAGGAAGACTGTGTGTACCAGATGATGGGGAATTAAAGGCCAGTATTCTAAAAGAGGCACACACCAGTGTATATGCTATCCACCCAAGAAGTACAAAAATGTATCATGATCTGAAGCTTCAGTATTGGTGGCCTGGTATGAAGAAAGACATAGCTGACTATGTGACTAAATGTTTAACATGTCAGCAAGTCAAGGCAGAACATCAAGTTCCATCGGGTTTGCTACAGCCTATACGCATACCTGAATGGAAATGGGATCGGATTACCATGGATTTTGTAAGTGGTCTACCTCTCATTCAGAAGAAACATGATGCAGTATGGGTGATAGTTGATAGATTGACAAAGTCAGCACACTTTCTGCCAGTTAGGACTGACTACTCACTGGAGAAGTTAGCAGAATTGTATATGAGTGAGATAGTTAGACTGCATGGAATTCCACTTTCCATCATATCTGATCGAGACCCAAGGTTTACATCGAGATTTTGGAAGAAGTTGCATGAGTCCTTGGGTACACAACTCCACTTCAGCACAACATTCCATCCACAGACGGATGGGCAATCCGAAAGAGTAATCCAGGTCCTTGAGGATATGCTGAGGGGTTGTGTCATTGAGTTTGAGGGAAGTTGGGATAGATACCTCCCACTGGCAGAATTTGCATACAACAATAGCTATCAAGCTAGTATCCAAATGGCCCCGTATAAAGCACTGTATGGGAGGAAATGTAGAACTCCAGTGTGCTGGACTGAATTGGGCGAAGACAAACTGGTGGGGCCAGACCTGGTGAAACAGACTGAGGAGAAAGTGAAACTAATCAAAGCTAATCTGAAGGTTGCCTCAGATAGACAGAAATCTTATGCCGACTTGAAGGGAAAAGAAATAGAATATGCGGTTGGCGACAAAGTGTTCCTCATGGTGTCACCGTGGAAGAAGGTATTGAGGTTTGGAAGAAAAGGTAAGTTAAGCCCTAGGTTCAATGGCCCATATGAAGTCATTGAACGTGTGGGTCCAGTGGCCTATAGGATAGCTTTACCACCAGAGCTGGACAAGATCCAGAATGTGTTCCACGTGTCTATGCTCAGAAGATACCGCTCAGATCCTTTACATGTCATCTCCAGGGAAGAAATTGAAATACAACCGGATTTGACATATGAAGAAGAACCTCTACGGATCCTAGCTCGGGAAGTAATAGAATTGAGGAACAAGCAGATTCCTCTGGTGAAAGTGCTTTGGAGGCACCACAACACCGAGGAGGCAACTTGGGAAAGTGAAGAGACGATGAGGTAACAGTTCCCTCAACTGTTTGCATCAGGTAAATTTCGAGGACGAAATTTAAATTAGAGGGGAAGAGTTGTAACACCCTCCCGGTAGCAACTCCTTACATTCTACTGTTCCGGTGACCGGTGTCGGTCTGGACAGTTAGAACGTTCGAAAAAATATTTAAATTAAAGTGAGGGATCATAATTAACACAAATATTAATAAGAAAAATTTAGTAAAAATTTTAGAAATAAAATACAACTAAGTCAAATGAGCCGGTGCCCAAGTGATGGGTAACCCAGAGGGAAGTTGCTGTTCTCGCAACTAGGAGCCCTAGACCCAGGTAAAAATTCATAAAATAAATTTTGGGACTCCAGAAAAGGGTCATTGAGGTTCCTATGGCATTAGAATGCCAATAAAATATTTAGAAAAATTTTTCAATCGGTACAGACAATTTTGACCCGTTAAGCCAAACGGAGGGCATTTTGGTCATTTTGCCTGCAGAGACGGTTTTTGGCCGACTTGTCCAGTTAAGTAAATAATTATTATGACATAAAACATGAATTAATATTTATGAGAAAATAATCAAAAAAATGAGTGAAAGAAATAAAGAAAAGAAAAGAAATAAGATTAATATATATAAATGATGTCATGATGACCTCAATTAAAATTTTTAAACCAATGGGAGATTAACAAGTTTTATTAAGGGATAAGAAAGATATAAAATAAGGCCAAATAATAGGAAGAAATTATCATCTTCCTCTTTGTTTCCCATGGCCGGCACCATTCCAACACTTTCTTCCTCCATTATTGCTCAAATTGACCTTGAAATCTCCCAAAATCCAACCTTAAAATTCTAATATCCTTTCACAAAAATTCATCCCCACATCACAAGGCAACTCTAGGCAGCCATAAGAAGTAGAAATTCTAAGGAGAATACAAGTCCAAGAAGTGCCACTTAAAGGTTAGTGCACATATATACCTAAAACTATTTATTTCCATGTTAGAGACTAAAAAGGAGTAAGAAATTGTAAGTCAAATGAACACAATTTATGTGTATGTATACCATGAATTTCGGCAGCCCTAAGGAAGGAACAAGATTGAGTGTTTTGATGGACTAGGAGTGAACTAGAGATTATGTTTAAAGTATGTAATTATAAAGATAATGAATTAGTTGGTTAATTAAGGTATGTTGTGAAAACTCATAATGGGAATTAGGGTTTTGGGAGAAAAATTGGACTTTGCTTATGAAATTGTTAAAGAACATTCTAATGGTCAATTAGTGACCATTTGAGGTAAGTTGACCATAATTTGGAGTGAACTATTGCATGGCAAACTGAAAAGGATAGGCTGCCTAGTGACAGCAGCAGGGAGGCTGTGAGTCCAGCCTGTTTGGACTGCCATATCTTTGGCTGTGTAGGTTCAATTGGTGTTTGGCCAATTGGACATGAAACTAGACATATAATGACACAATGTTTCTGAAGAAACCATGCCCAAAAGACCAAAGCAAGTGGACCAAAAGTTGGCCCCAATCCGGATACCCTGCAAGCAGATTCTGCAGAATGACCAAATGAACAGTAACTGTTCATTTGGCCATAACTCACTGTAAAATGGTCCATTTGACCTGAAATTTTTACAGCAACTAGATAAGATATAGACAAACAACTTTCATGAAGAAACCTACCCCAACTTATGACCAGCACCTATCCAACAAGGCACTCACAACACTTTCATCAGATCAGTAGATTTGATAAATTCTGCAGTTTTCAAATCCGGCCAGCTGTGGTTTTTGGACCACATCTGGAGCTACGAAACTCCAAATGGAGTGATTCAAAAAAAGAAATTCAACTAGACAAAATAAGGAACAAAACTTTCATGATTGCCATTTCCTCAAATTTCCACTGTAATAGTCCCTAATGGTACAAAAATTGAAAATTCTGCCCCTTAGTGCTAAGTTTGGAAATGGATTTGGTGATTAATTCCAACAAGTTTTAAATGCAAAATGTGGTACATTGGAAGTGTTAAAACTAATACACCTATTTTCTATCCAAAAGTCAACATTTTTGTTGACTAATGAAGTGAATAGTGACACCAAAACTTGAAATTCACAAATTGAAGAATTTTAAAGTATCAAATGCCCTAGTATACCTAACAAGATTGGTTTGGATAGTTTGGCATGCCAATAGGGCTCAGTTAGCAGTACTGCACATGGCATTATTCCATTATGTGATTTTATGGCTTTTAGCCATTTTGATATTGTGTTGAGACTTGGCCTCGTGCCTAATATTATTTACAGCTTGTTAGCTATTCTGTTGCACACCGGGAGATACATATGTGACCGATGGTGTGACGGCCCGAGGTACTTGATACCCAGTGCCAGTTTACCCATTTATCCAGTCCAGTCGTCCAGTATAGGTTACTTGGGCAACCAAATGAATGAAAATGGACAAAGTTAAAGAAATAAATCAATATAACAAATACAAAACAAATAAGACATATACATTCAATACATATTTATTTTCTGCTATTTTCTTTTATTTTATTATTGCACCACTAAGCATCATTGCTTAGCACGTTGCTTTTGCCACCCGAAGGTTCTGGAGATACAGATCGAGACCCCAGTAGATCGCAGGGTGAGTCCATCCTGCAGCCCTGCATAGTATCCGTGTCACCTCACCATCTACAGTGCATTGGTAGGACACTAGGCTTCATTTTGGTATTTTGTAATCGATTTTTATTTTCCTTTGTGCAAATGAAACTTATGTAATGTATTTTGATTTTCATGTAAATAATGAAAATTGTGTTGGTGAATGGAAAATGTGAATTGTACTTGATTATCACATTAGATGAATGATTGAGAAATGAAACTTAAAAATACTGAGATTTTGATATGGGAGTTGAGATGATTGAATATGATTATAGGAAGTGTTTTTCACAGGTTCCAAAGAACTGTTTTCTCCATTTTTAGCCGGTACTCTGCCGGATTTTCTATAAAATTTTCGGAACCTTAAATAAATAAAAATTTCGATAAATGGCTCAAATATATTATATTTCACAAGTTATATTCAAAATCATGATAAAAAATTAATTAAGGTAAAATAGAGTGTGCCGGTACACTGTGTGACATTGCTTACTCGGATATACTGTACACGGGTAAGGGGTGTCACAATGGACTAGAATGTTCAGAGGACCAATGACTAGATAAATGATTCTAACATGACCTCAAGGGTCATTCAAGGAGGAACATGACCCGAAATATTAGACAACACAATAGTAAGAGGAGATTGGTGTTATACAAACAAATTAAACGTTGTATTAGATTGTTAAAAGTCTTATACAAATTTGAGGAAAAGAAGATTATATGATCATATAGAAAGGAGAAAGTAAGCGTATGACTATTGTAAGATGGCTATTGGGTAAAATTTCATGGACGAAATTTATTTTAAGGGGGGGAGAATTGTAACACCCCTATGTTCGGTAATGCGTTCTACTGTTCAGGTGACCAGTGTTGTCCGGACAGCTAGGATGCCTAGAACTACACTTCGGTATGAGTGAGGAGACATTAAATAATGAAATACAAGAAAAGAAAATACAAGAAAAACAAAGGAAAAATAATAGTAAAGAAATGCAACCAAGTTAAGCGAGCCGAGAACCCTAGCGATGGGTGACCGCACCGGGAAGTCACGGCGTGGACCGTTGACTAGTCCTGGACCGCGGGGAACCCTGGAAAATATTTTTAGGACTTAAATAGACCCCTATTGAAGTATAAATACCATAAGAAATATTAAATGAAAATTAAATAATTAGTACAAAGAAAAGTGAGAAATCGAAAAACGGACAAAACCCGGTGTTACCAAAAAATCGGGAATGCAACCCGAACAGGGGCATTGTGGTCATTTGACACTTCGAGTTGTCTTTTGACCTAAATGTCTATTAAAAATAAATGATATTAAACTTTGAAAATGCAATGAAAAATAAAAATATGGTACATAATATAAAAGTGGAAATAATGAGGTAAATTTTGCAAATTTGATAACTTTAATTAACTAAGTAATTTTCTAAAGTTAGTGGTCCACTAACTCATATTGTGGGACACCTTTATAATGCATTTGGACAGATTTAAACTTCATCTTCAACCTCATTTGAACACCAGCAGAAAATAACTCCCATTGAAGCTCCCATGGCCGCCCCATTTTTCCACCTTCATCTACCCATGATCCAACCATGGAAACCTCAAGCTTCCTTCACTAAAATTGCTCTACATCACTTGGGCAGTAGATAGGCAGCAAGAAGACCAAGTTTTGGAGAGATTTTGAAGAGTTTCTAAAGTGGTAAGTTTATGTTTTTTGTTAGTGCTTCATTAAAGTTAGTAAGGAGGTTATGGGTACTTGAATTTTGGAAAGAATTTTGAGGTTTGATGTTTAAAGGGAGAGCTGTATTTTTGGCAGCCATGGAAACTCCTTGAAGACAGTTTATTCTTGCTTGTAAATGGTAGATTAAAGGGTTGATTATGTGTTTATATGTGTAGAAATAAATTGGGTGATGTATATTTAGAATATGTAAATGTGAAATGAAATTTAAAGCTTGGAAATTAATGGATTGTAAACGTACCATTGTGGCAGTTTGCTAACTCTTGAAGAATGTTGGAATTCATGCTTGGTTTATGGAATAATGATGTTAAAATGTGTTGGTTGTTATGGCAGTTTGAGTGTGTGTAAAGTGGTGTGAAGTGGGATATGTAAATGAGCATAAAAAGGTGATTGAATTGTTGTAAATTGGATTGAAAAATTCTGCACTTGTTGGTGTATGTTGAATGTAATTGTAAGCTGCCAAAATGACCTATAATGTGTTGTGAATTATGTTTAGGTTGTGGTACAACCAGAATTGGTTTGAATGTTAAGTTTGGTGAGTGTTAAAAGTGATGCTTGATGTATATGCAAGAAATGCAATAAGGCAGTTTGTGTTTTAGGCCTATAACTTTAAGTGTGTGGCTCCAATTGCGATGAGACCAATTGGAGGTGAAACTAGACACAAAATGTGCCACCTTTCATGAAGAAAGCTTGCCAAAATTCTGCTTGCAAGGTAGCTTGAAAAATGACCAAATCCGGATTAAGTGCAATTGAGGCCTGAAATTTGACCATTTGGGCAGCAGTTAGTATTTAGGCCATAACTCACTCAAAACAGGTCCAATTGACCTGAAATTTTAACCATGAATAGTTAATACCCATATCTACAAGTCTTATGAAGACACCAAAGCCCAGAAATGACCATAAGTAAGTCAAAAAGCTTGCACAAGTTCGGGTCCAAAAACTGGCCGAACCTAAAATGACCTAAAGTGACCTAAAATGACCAATTTTGGTGCAATTGGACCAGCAATAGTAAAATGACCATAACTTGGTCTACATAACTCAGAATGACCTGAAATTTTGCCCCGCGTTCCATAAGACATAGATCTACAAGTTTGTAGTTTAGACCAAAACCCGAAAACTGAGGGAACTAGGTCGTCCGGCCAGGTCAAACTAGTATCCCGGAATCTAGCTAATTGCAAGAAAATGCAGTATACACAGAAATGAACTTGGTAACATGTACCAACCCTAAAAGACTATTGAATGTGACATGTTAGTAACATTAAAACCTAACTTACCTAGAACGCATCAAGGGTCAACATATTAGGTTGACTAAGGAAATAATAGAATTCGATAAATTAATTATTGAACCTTATTCTTAGAGACAGTTTAAATGAGTACTGAAACACTTCAAATTGTGTTTCTCAATTAGTAAAGACTCAGGGAAGGGGAAGGAAACACTGAGTCAGACCCAAGAGACAGTTATCAGAGGTTTGTGTACAACTAGTTTTTAACTGATTTTGTTTGAATATTTCATATGATTAAATGACATACTTTTCTTATGTATTATGTTTAATAAGCATTGGATTTAATTCAATGATTATTGAAATTGTTATAGTATGTATGAATTTAGCTTTGTGAAATGGTATTTCCACAAGTATTAAGCATTGTTATGGATTGAATAAATTATGTTTTGGAAAATTGTGATAGAACATGTTTTGAATTGTGATGGTAATTTTCATGGAAAATGCAAATTTATGATTTGAATTGTGATGAGCATAAAAAATTATTGGATATTGGAATTAAATTTGAATCGAATTATATTATGATTTATACTCACTAAAAGGATTGTGATATTGTTTTATATCTCACTATAGATGCTTGACTAGGTTATTACCCGTCTCTCTCATTTGTTGAGAAGACAATGGAGTTAGTTGTGTTTTGATTACCATGGCACGTGCACAGGCTTAGATTTTCCTCTGATTTGAGGTTAGATCTAAGTTTATTTTATCGTTATGGCCCATGCGGAAGATTCATTATTGTGATGGTACTGTGCACGATGATTCGACCTCCCCGACCATAGGGAGTTAGAATCTGATTCGACCTCCTCGACCATAGGGAGTTAGAGTCACATCGAATATGGCCCTTTCGGATTATTCTTGCTTAGTTAGTGAGATAAAGATTGATTTTTGGGATACAACATGGTTTTTGGGATACAACATGGCTTTTGAGACACAGAATGTTTTTGAACAGTAAAGAATTGTGATTTCATTTATGATTTATGTATAATTGATTTTGTTGGAACTACCTTAAATGGTTAGTCATGATTTGATAAATTGAATTTCGTGATCAAAGTCATTTTATACAAATGATTTACAATAATGGCAATGAATATTTTGAGTTTTGGAATTTGATGAGTATTCAAATTTCCAAATTATTTACTGTAAATTTTGTCAATGTATATTGTACTATGTTTTAAATTATAGTTGTGCACCACTGAGTGCACCACTCAGCGATAGCTTTGTATGCTGTCGCAGGTAAGAAGAGCATAGAGCAGTGAGTAAGTTTTTTGAAGACACTTTCAGATCAGCTCCAGGTATATCATAGGTATACCCATGTACATAGGTTTTGATGTATGCATGTAATAATATGTATGTAAATTATTTGAGCAGTTATATAAAAATTCTTGTAAAACATTTTGGTATGTAATTAAATGTAAATTATTGTAAATATAAATTTGAGATTTCATTTACTTGAATAGTGTTGTAATATAAATTTTGAGTCTTATAATCAATAAAATATTTCTTCATGATGAGATTGGTTTGAACATGAATTGATTGTTTATTGAGAATTGAATTGTGAATTGAAATAAAGTTTATTGGAGTTATATTTGAGAAAACATATTGGGAGCATTTCTTTTGCAGGATTGAAGAACTGTTTTCTCAAAATACAGCCGGCACTTTGCCGAAATTTAAAAAAAAAAAAAATTTATAACACCAGATTTTAATCTATGACTTAAATTTGCCGAAAATTGTTTTAAAATCCCTTGTAGTATATTTAATGGATTATCGGTAGGAGAAGTACGGTAATTCATTAGGTATACTACGAGATCATGTTACATCTTATAGAGGAGTAGGGTGTGACACGAAAACCGAGGAAACTAGGTCGTCCGGCTAGGTCAAACTAGTATCCCAGAATCCAGCAAATTGCAAGAAAATGCAATATACAAGAAAATGAATTTGGTAACATGTACCAACCCTAAAAGACTATTGAATGTGACAAATGAGTAACATTAAAACCTAATTTACCTAGAATGCATCGAGGGTCGACATATTTGGTTGACTAAGCAAATAGTAGAATTCAGTGAATTAATTATCAAGCATTATCGTTAGAGACAGGTTAAATGAGTACTGAAACACCTCAAATTGTGTTTCTCAGTTAGCAAAGACTCAGGGAAAGGGGAGAAAACACTGAGTCAAGGCCAGGAGACAGTTATCAGAGGTTTGTGCACAACAGCTATTTCTTTTGAATTTTTCAATTAAAATGAATTATGACTATTTGTACATTATTGTTTTAAATTGTGGAAATGTGTTTGAATGGATACTTATTGCTTGAAAAACATTGTAAACGGTTTAAAACTGTGAAAATTTGTTTGAATGATATTGATGGATACTTATTGATTAAAAAGCATTGGAAATGGTTTGAAACCACCGCTATCATGTATATTGATTGTATTCCTCACTAGCTTGTCTAGTGGGACGAATTGAATTCCCTCTCTGGCTGAAGTGTTGAGGTGTGTGCCTGTTGAGGACGAATCGAATGAGTACTCATATTTCTGCTGGCTAGATATGTTGTTCCTCATTAGCCATCGGCTTCTGGGACGAATTGAATACCTCATTAGCCATCGGCTCTTGGGACGAATTGAACTTTGGAACATGATTAAGCTATGTGTGATTTATTGATATGTATTGTAAGATTGTGAAATGGAGTTTAAATTCTTATTGACATTCATTGTTTTTTGAATTTAACTATGTTTTGATTTTTGAGATTTATTGTGATATTATAAAATAGAGTTTAAATTCCTTATGACATTTATTGTTTTGAATCTAACTATGGTTTTAAGTATCCACTATTTATATGATTTATGAATTGTGGTTTAAAGTTGTATTTGGTAAATCTTGTGCACCACTGAGACATTGTCTCAGAGATAGCATTTCATTGCTATCACAGGTAGACAGACGGACAGGGCAGCAGACTAGGCTGCTAGAGCATTCAGCGAGAGAGCATCGGGTATATTGAGTATACTCCATTTTGCATTTTGTACTGTAATGTATATTCACTGTTTGTATATTTCTTTCTTGGTTTTGAGCAGTTGTAAATTAAAATTGTACATTAAAGTTGCAAAATAAATTATGAGTTATTTTGACTTGTAAAAATTGTATTATATTTCTTGGCTAGCCCTGGACCGTTGGCTAGCCCTGGACCCCGGGGAACCCTGGAAAATATTTTTAGGACTTAAATAGACACCTATTGAAATACAAATACCATTAGAAATACTAAGGAAAAATTAATTAATTAGTACAAAGAAAAGTGAGAAATCGAAAAATGGACAAAACCCGGTGTTATCGAAAAATCAGGAATGCAACCCGAACAGGGGCATTGTGGTCATTTAATATCCCGAGTTGTCTTTTGACCTAAATGTCCATTAAAAATAAATAATATTACACTTGAAAAATGTCATGAAAAATTAAATTAGGGGTACCTAATGTAAATAGCCAAAAGTGGAGTATAAGTTGGATAATTAGCACTTAAATCATATTTAATTATTTTCTTAGGTGAGTGGACCACTAAGGATTTAAAATATGCATTAAGTGGGCAGATTACCTCCACTCACACTTCATCTTTAACCTTAAAAATCACCATTGCCGAAATGAACTGCAACAAAATCCTCCCATGGCCGCCCCATTTGCATGCCACACTCCACCCATTTTCAAGTTGAATTTTCCTTACTTGTCTTAAGTAATTTTGATCCCCACCTCACAAGGAAGAAGTAGATATGAAAATCAAGGGAGTTTAGTGAAGATTTAAAAAGCCTCATCCATAGGTAAGTTTGAGTTTTTGATTGTAACTTTGTTAAAGTTTGTAAGGATGTTATGGGCATTTGATTTATGGAGAGATTTTGAAATTTTGGTGAATTGTTGTTATGCACTAGTTAGGCATCCATGGCAACTTAAGAATTTGAATTATTTTCACATGCATTTGATGGGTATTAGTGTTGATTAAAGTAAATCAAAGTTTAGTAAGTTAGTTATTGATGTATGTTAAATTGAACACTTGAATTGGAAATTTTTGTTGAATTTGGAATTATATGTGTGATTGTCTAAATGGACAGCCATGGGATTGTACACTAAATGAAATATAATTACATGTATTATGGAGAATTAACTTTGGCTAATGTGATTCAAAGTTTGGTAAGTTAACTTCATGTATGTGGAATGGTGACCAAGTGAAAAATTTGAGTTTGAAGACAATTATGGAGGTGTACCATTGTGGCAGTTTGTTAATTCTTGAAGAATGTTGGAATTAATGCTTGGTTTATGGAATAATGATGTTAAATTGTATTGGTTATTATGGCAGTTTGGGTATGTGTGTGATGGTGTGAAGTTGGACATGTAAAAGTGTTATGGTTAGGTGATTGAATTGTTGTAAATTTGGTTTGAAAATTCTATACTAAATTGTGCACATTGAATGTAATTGTTGTGAATTATGTTTAGGTTATGGTACAACCAGAATTGGCTTGAATGTTGACGTTTGGTAAGTGTTAAAAGTGATCCTTTATGTGTATGAAGGAAATGCAATAAGGCAGTTTGAGTTTTAGGCCTAGAACTTTAAGTGTGTGGCTCCAATTGGTATGAGACCAATTGGAGTTGAAACTAGGCACAAAATGTGCCAACTTTCATGAAGGAAGCATGCCAAATTCTGCTTGCAAGGTAGCTTGAAAAATGACCAAATCCGGATTAAGTGCAAATAAGGCCTGAAAAGTTACCATTTGGGCAGCAGTTAGTGTTTAGGCCATAACTCACTCAAAACAAGTCCAATTGACCTGAAATTTTGACCATGAATAGTTAAGACCCATATCTACAAGTCTTATGAAGACACCAAAGCCCAGAAATGACCATAAGCAAGTCAAACAGCTTGCACAAATTCGGGTCCAAAAACTGGCCGAACCAAAATTGACCTAAAATGACCTAAAATGACCAATTTTAGTGCAATTTGACCAGCAATAGTAAAATGACCATAACTTGGTCTACATAACTCAGAATGACCCGAAATTTTGCCCCACGTTCCATAAGACATAGATCTACAACTTTTTAGTTTTGACTGAAACCCGAAAACCGAGGGAACTAGGTCGTCCGGCTAGGTCAAACTAGTATCCCGGAATCTAGCAAATTGCAAGAAAATGCAATATACAAGCAAATGAATTTGGTAACATGTACCAACCCTAAAAGACTATTGAATGTGACAAATTAGTAACATTAAAACCTACTTTACCTAGAATGCATCGAGGGTCGACATATTAGGTTGACTAAGCAAATAGTAGAATTCAGTGAATTAATTATCAAGCATTATCGTTAGAGACAGTTTAAATGAGTACTGAAACACCTCAAATTATGTTTTTCAGTTAGCAAAGACTTAGGGAAAGGCGAGGAAACACTGAGTCAATGCCAAGAGACAGTTATTAGAGGTTTGTGCACAACAGCTATTTATTTTGAATTTTTTAATTGAAATGAATTATGACTATTTTTACATTATTGTTTTAAATTGTGAAAATGTGTTTGAGTGGATACTTATTGCTTGAAAAACATTATAAATGGTTTGAAACTGTGAAAATTTGTTTGAATGATATTGATGGATACTTATTGATTGAAAAGCATTTGGAAATGGTTTCAAACCACTGCTATCATGTATATTGATTGTATTCCTCACTAGCTTGTCTAGTGGGACGAATTGAATTCCCTCTCTGGCTGAAGTGTTGAGGTGTCTGCCTGTTGAGGACGAATCGAATGAGTACTCATATTTTTGCTAGCTAGCTATGTTATTCCTCATTAGCCATCGGCTTCTGGGACGAATTGAATACCTCATTAGCCATCGGCTTTTGGGACGAATTGAACTTTGGAACATGATTAAACTATGTGTAATTTATTGATATGTATTGTAAGATTGTGAAATGGAGTTTAAATTCTTATTGACATTCACTGTCTTTTGAATTTAACTATGTTTTGATTTTTGAGATTTATTGTGATATTGTAAAATAGAGTTTAAATTCCTTATGACATTTATTGTCTTGAATCTAACTATGGTTTTAACTATCCACTATTTATATGATTTATGAATTGTGGTTTAAAGTTGTATTTGGTAAATGTTGTGCACCACTGAGACATTGTCTTAGCGATAGCTTTCATTCTTTATCCTTGAGTAGACAGACGACAGTGAGACAGTACTTGAGCATTCAGCGAGAGAGCATTGGGTATATTGAGTATACTCCATTTCGCATTTTGTACTGTAATGTATATTCACTGTATGTATATTTTGTACTTGATTTTGAGCAGTTGTAAATTAAAATTGTACATTAAAGTTGCAAAATAAATAATGAGTTATTTTGACTTGTAAAAATTATATTATATTTCTTGTATCTCAGTTTTTAAAAAATTATTGTGGATTTGTGTTGAATTATGTTGGAGTTTGAGATTGAGAAAAATATTGAAGTGCTTTCTACAGGTTTTTGAAGAACTGTTTTATCCAAATTATAGAGGGCACTCTGCCAAAATTTTTACAGAAATTACTAATAGTCTAAATGTGTTAGCTAATTCACTTCAGTTCAAAAAAATTTTTTAACACCTGTAAATAGTGCTCACCACTGTAAAAGAAGTAAAAAAAGTTTTGAAAATCCCTTATAGTGTATTTAATGGGTTATCAGTAGGCGAAGTTGGTAATTCATTAGGCATACTACAGGATCATGTTATGCCTTACAGAGGGGTAGGGTGTGACATAAAACCCAAGCTGTAGATGAACTATGAGTAAAATCAGAATCTAAATAACAAGATATGGACATACCTTCCGAAGGTCTATCCTTCTTGTCCTTCAGAGAAGCAAGATACTCTAGGCAGTTCCTTTTCCAGTGCCCATCCTTCTGGTAGTGGAAACACTTTCCTTTGCCTCCATCAGCTTTAGTCTTCCCTTTCTGTTTAGCTATTTGCTTGGAAGGACCAGGAATTTGAGGTTTCTTTTTCTTATTGCCCTTCTTCTTGTTGGACTTTCCAGTAGAAGAAGATGCAATCAAAGCTACCTCTTTTCCTTTATTGTCCGGCATATTCTTTTGGGCAATAACCAGCATGTTGAGTAAACCAGCAAAGGTGCATTCCTATTTAGTCATATGGAAATTTGTCACAAAATTCCCAAAAGACTTAGGAAGGGACTGAAGGATCAAATCCGTCTGCAGTTAGAAATCCATGTTAAAGTCAAAGTGTTCCAACTACTCAATCAGCCGAATCATCTTGTGGACATGATCCCCAACATTCTGTCCCTCAGACATCCTCATGCGAAATAGCTGTATAGATATCTCATACCTAGCATTCCTACTGTGCTCACCATACAACTCTTGTAGGTGAAGGAGGATCTCATTCGCACACTTCATGTTTTCATGCTACTTTTGTAACTCATTACTCATAAAAGCAAGCATGTAACACTTAGCTCTCAAATCATGCTCCTTCCACTTGTCCAAAGTTTCATGTTCCTCTTGAGTGGCCTCTGGAGGTAAGGGACCAGAAACATTTTGTTAGTAGTATGCCTTAGAGCATATCATTTAGTATGTATCTTGTACATGTTTTTATTAATAAAAAACATTTCCACTTTTCCATTTACATAATATATTTATGTGTAATAGAAAAGGTCTGTTGATATTTTGTTAGAAATTATATTCTTAAGTTGTTAAGAATATGAGTGACAGTATTTCTAGTACAAAGTATCATAAATAGGTTCACAATCGAGGATACTTCATAATAAGGACATGGCTTATCCAGAAAGATTGTATTCATGTTTGTTCCCAAGTTATTTATATGAGATATAAATAAGATGGAATGGTGAGTCTCATGCCATATGATAAACATGATAGGCACTTATAAATGATAAGTAGGCCGAACCAGTGACACTTATGACAAGCACATGGAGTTTACTCTTGTCAATATTTTGTCATAAATCATATCAGGGTATATAATCTTTAGACTTGAGATAGCACAGTTATCTTGTATATAGGTAGTTTGAGTTTGATACTGCTTTCATACTTGTACTGTGTATGGGTATATGGGATGTGTTGGCTCCTACTAGTTATATATGGAGGTAGGTGTTGATCAAGATGGAATCTGTTCCTCTAAGTAAATAGAGATAAAATCCTATGTTCATTTAATTTTTCTTGATGTTTCAAGTTCCTGGCCAGGACAGATAGATTTAATCAGAAAAGAGTTTCTGAAGAGAAAATCTTTTTAATCAAGAACTAGAGTTAAAAGAGAACATAATATTCATAGCAAATGGAGTTTGAAATAAACCATGACTCCAGCTTGAGTTGGGATTTTGTAACAGAGAGATTCTAGTGCATGGTAACATATGATTATAGGTTTATTTAAGGTAAACCTTATTACTAATTGGGTGGCTATGGCATGCTATGCTAGGTGTTGACCATGGTCTATGAGGTGCATAAAATGATTTAGAGAAATCATTTATGGTAAGAATGAGTTGTGATGATAGTAAGAGTTAATATCATGTCTCATTACCAATTAGTGATGAGTCTAGTAAGTCACACACATACACAAGTTATCACCTAATTAAATATGATCTAATCAATTAATTAAAGAGTTTAACTGATTAATTAAATAGGTTTGGTTTGCAATTAGATTGCAAAGTCCCTAGCATGACTTGAAACCAAATCTAGATTATTGGATGCATAGTATAAGTTAACTTTATATTTAAAGTGTTTAAATATGAATTTAATTAATAATAAATTAATTAATAGAGATTAATTAATTAATTTATATTTGATATAAATTGATTAGAATAAGAGAAATAATTATTTTGCATTGAGAACTCAAAATTAAGACACAGGGGCATTTTGGTCATTTCACAGGGTGACATGTGGTACCATGAGATGGTGACACATGGCATTATAAGTGTTGTTATGAAAAGAAAAACAATACAACCAGTAGCTATCTTCCTTTGTGCCGCCACCTTGAAGTTTCCCTTCTCTTCTTCTTCATGTCTCACCAATTCCAAGAGATTAGCAAACAATCTCTTGAATTAAAAATATTAGAAATTGTTTTAGTGTCCTGTTTACATCTTTAATCTCTTAAAAGGCAAAAATTGATTTTCTAATTAATAAAAAAAGTTTTAGAAGCTATTCAAGGGTTGCCATAGGTGTTCTTGGTGTGGGCAAGCCAGAGGGACAACATCTGGTGTCCTGAAGACGAATCTCAAAGGTGCAAATACACTACAGTGCATCAAGAGGTTATAGTATTTGTTCTTGATTTAATATAGGGTTCTAAAATTAATATGATTAATTCTAAAATCTTAAATGTCAAATACAGATCCAAAAACATATTAAAAGTATTTTAATATGCTGTTTATCATTGAAATGAAATAGATAAAAAAAAAATCTTGCATGATGCATGTGACCCTAGGTGAAAATTTTTGAATTCAATGATATAAACTTGTGTTTTTCACGCTTCCGCTCCTTCAATTTGTATCAGAGCTACTATATTTGCCATTTAGATTGTTGATTACATGATTTAATTGTGTGATTTGATCATGAGATGATTAATCCATTGCTGGTTGCAAAGGATGTGTGGCGGCATGCTTGAAGAACACTATCTTTGGTGTGCTAATATTGGCTTCCATGGGTGGCTCAAGGTTTGGCTTTTTAATTTGCAATTCTTGTATGATCTAAAAGCTCATCCTATGTCTAATTAAATTATTTAATTAGAATTTTAATCACACAATTAAATTTTGATTCAAATCAGAATTTTAAAAATTGGTTGAATGTAATTCAAATCTGAATTTTAAAAGTTATTTGAATGTGATTCAAATCTCGATTTTTAAAGTTGTTTGAATCATATTTAAATCTGATTTTTTAAAGTTGTTTGAATAATATTCATATCTGAATTTTTAAAAATTGTTCGAATGTGATTCAAATCTGATTTTTTAAAAATTGTTTGAATGTGATTCAAATCTGAATTTTTAAGATTGTTTGAATGTGATTCAAATCTGAATTTTTAAATTTATTTGAATGAGATTCAAATATGAATTTTTAAATTTATTTGAATCATATTCAAATCTGGGTTTTTAAGTTGAATATGAGATATTCAATTTAATTTAAGTATGTATGTTTTATTTAATTGTTAAATAGAAATATGCATGATGGATGATCAGGGACTATAAAAGACCAATGTGATTGGATTTATTTCTTTTAAATTTCTTTAGGATTGTAAATTAATTTATTTATTTTAATTTATTTTGGGCATGTATTATTAAGTTTGTAATAATTTTTGGATTGTAATTTCATTTATTTAAGTTCTTGTAAATTCGCCTTGGTATGCCAAGGATTACTATGTAATATTGGATTGCAAGAAGTTCAAGGAGGTCAAGAGCATTGGTGGACCAGTGGGAGGAATTCAAGATCAAGTATTGATTATGTACTCCTTCAGCAACTCTTGTAAAATGAATGAATGAAATGCACCTAAGAATGCCCTAATTCAATTCTTGGTAGCTTAGAATTAAATCCCTTAGAAAGTCTATGATCATACCATAGTGAGACCTTAATAGTAATTAGGATGACCATAAAATCTTCCAAAGAAATGATTAAGTTGGAAATGCTATAATTAAAGTAATTATAACATAGGCCCTCCA
Source organism: Hevea brasiliensis (assembly GCF_030052815.1). Taxonomy (NCBI): domain Eukaryota; kingdom Viridiplantae; phylum Streptophyta; class Magnoliopsida; order Malpighiales; family Euphorbiaceae; genus Hevea; species Hevea brasiliensis. The sequence goes on from NC_079501.1 coordinate 45,856,041, forward strand.
TTGAGGCAATTATTTTAAGAAATTTTAAATACTTGCATAAGATGCAATTAATTTAAGAGATTTTCTTAAGAATAATTGTTAAGCATGAGATGTTGTAAATGTGTAAATGGTTTAGAAGTCAATAATGGATGTACTTGAGATTTTGAGCATTATGGGCTAGGTAAAGGATTGAACCTCACATGAGATGTGATGGGCAAGGAATTGCTCACTTATAGTTTATTGTAATTCAAATAATGGATGTACCTGAGGATGATCAATAGAATTATAAGAATTCAATCACCCACTAGAAATCCATCTAACTAGGATTTCCGTTTTCTACTATGGAAGTGTAGGATTCCATAAGTTAGTGGGAGGACCAATTTGATTAAAAGACCATAATCATTTTAGTTAATTACATGATAAATTTACTAATTAATCTAGTTATTTTCTGAAGTTAATTTTCTGATAATAATGAGCATAGAACAACCACCACCATCCAATATCCTTGCAAGCATACTTGATCGCAATAGGTTGACAGCAACTAATCTCTCTGATTGGCTAAGAAATTTGAAACTTGTCCGAAACCTTGAACATATAGGATATGTTCTAGATTCAAATGTTCCCGGTCCCTTACCTCCAGAGGTGACTCAAGAGGAACATGAAACTTTGGACAAGTGGAAGGAGCATGATATGAGAGCTAAGTGTTACATGCTTGCTTCCATGAGTAATGAGTTACAGAAGCAGCATGAGAACATGTAGAGTGCGAGTGAGATCCTCCTTCACCTACAAGAGTTGTATGGTGAGCACAGTAGGAATGCTAGGTATGAGATATCTAGGCAGCTGTTTCGCATAAGGATGTCTGAGAGACAGAATATTGGGGATCATGTCCACAAGATGATTCGGCTGATTGAGCAGTTGGAACATCTTGACTTCAACATGGATTTCCAACTACAGACGGATTTGATCCTTCAGTCCCTTCCTGAGTCTTTTGAGAATTTTGTGACAAATTTCCATATGACTAAAAATGAATGCACCTTAACTGGTTTACTCAACATGCTAGTTATTGCCCAAAAGAATATGCCGACAATAAAGGAAAAGAGGTAGCTTTGATTGCATCTTCTTCTGCTGGAAAGTCTAACAAGAAGAAGGGCAATAAGAAAAAGAAATCTTAGATTCTTGGTACTTCTAAGAAAATAGCTAAACAGAAAGGGAAGACTAAAGCTGATGGAGGCAAAGGAAAGTGTTTCCACTGCCAGAAGGATGGGCCTTTGGAAAAGGCGCGAGTATCTTGCTTCTTTGAAGGACAAGAAGGATAAACCTTCGAAAGGTATGTCTATATCTTGTTATTTAGATTTTGATGATACTCATAGTTCATCTACAGCTTGGGTTTTTGATACTGGTGCCAATTCTCACATTTCTAATGATATGCAGGAACTAGCAAATAGTAGCAGCTTGCATTCTCGATATGTTAGACTCCGGATTAGCAATGGCTCAACTGTTGAAGCTTTAGCTATAGGATCTAAATCTTTTTACATGTCTGGACATATTTTATATTTGGATAATATTTTATATGTATCTGATGCTTTTAAGAACATCATTTCTATATCTAGTTTGAATAGAAATGGCTATGAATTTCAGTTTACAGATGATGTTTGCAATATTTATTTTGGAAATAAAAGTGTTGGTTCAGGTTATATGAATGATGGTCTTTATTATTTAGATAATAATGACAAACACAAAATGAATGCAAGTGATCTAAATGAATGCAATGCCATGGTGAAAACCAACTCTAGTTCAAAATATGTTTGGCACTTAAGGTTATGTCATGTTGCAGAAGATAGGATTGCAAAATTAGAGACAATGGGGATTCTATCCTCATTGGGCTCTGAGCCTACTCCAACTTGTGAATCTTGCCTTCAGGGTAACATGACTAGATCACCCTTTGTTGGACAAGGACAAGTGATGTATGTGGTCTATTTAAAGAAATGGCTAGAGGCGGTTTTCATTACTTTATTACCTTTACTGATGATAAATAAAGGTTTGGGTATTTATATTTGATGAAATACAAACATGAATCCTTTGAAAAGTTCAAAGAATTTAAATCTGAAGTAGAAAATCAAACAAGAAAGAGTATTAAAGCTCTTCGATCAGATCGTGGAGGTGAATATTTGAGTACTGAATTTGATGAATACTTGAGAGAGCGCAACATTGTTTCCCAGTTGACTCCTCTAGGAATGCCACAGCTGAATGGTGTATCTAAAAGGAGAAATCGTACCGTATTGGATATGGTACTTAGTATGATGAGCTATACTGATATGCCAACCTCCGTTTGGGGATTTGCATTAGCATCAGCTTTGTATATTCTGAATAGGATTCCATCAAAATCAGTTTCTTCCACACCTTATGAGATATGGCATGGAAGGAAACGAAGTCTTAAGCATGTTAAGATTTGGGGTTGTCTAGCTTATATAAAAAAAGCTAAACACTGATAAATTGGAAACCAGATCAGAAAAGGGTCAATTTGTTGGATATCCTAAAGATAGTTTTGGATATTATTTTTATTTACCTATATCACAAAAGGTTGTGATGAGTAGAGACGCTACATTTCTTGAACAACAGTTTGTTCAATAAGGTGGCAAAGGAAGGCAAATAGAGTTGGAATTGGAGAATTTTGACCAACCAACAGATCAGATGGATATAGATCCATCTAGTCAACCTACACCCATTGATGAAACATCTACAGCTATTCCTCGTAGAACAACTAGGGTATCTCACCCACCAGTGAGATATGGTTTCCTTCATGAAGAAGAACAAGAGTTGTCTACTCATGAAGAAGTAGATCATGGAGATGATCCACTTACCTATGAAGAAGCTATATCAGATATAGACTCTTCAAAATGGATTGATGCAAAGAAATATGAAATTGATTCCATGTATAAGAATCAAGTTTGGGATCTTGTTGACCCACCTGAAGGTATTATACCTATAAGGAACAAATGGGTTTTCAAGAAGAAAATTGGTTTTGATGGAAAGGTAGAGACCTATAAGGTAAGGCTAGTAGCGAAATGATTTCGCCAAGGTAAGGAATCAACTATGAGGAGACTTTCTCGCCTATTGCCATGCTTAAATCAATTAGGATTCTAGTAGCAATAGCTGCATGCTATGATTATGAGATTTGGCAGATGGATGTCAAAACAGCTTTTCTCAATGGATACATTGAAGAAAACATTTTCATGGAACAACCTAGGGGTTTTGAATTCCAAGATGGTTCCAATGTATGCAAGCTAAAGCGATCCATTTAAGGGTTAGAGCAAGCTTTGAGGAGTTGGAACATCTGTTTTGATGAAGCCATTAAATCCTTTGGTTTTATCAAAAATGAGGATGAGCCATGTGTATATAAGAAGGTTAGTGATAGTACTATCACTTTCCTTGTCTTATATGTGGATGACATACTGTTGATGGGTAATGACACAGGTATGTTGACAACTGTAAAGGTATGGTTGTCAAACACATTCTCCATGAAAGACTTAGGGGAGGCAACCTATATTCTTGGGATTCACATTTATAGAGATAGAGCGAAAAGAATAATTAGTTTGTCCTAGAGTCTATACTTGGAAAAGGTGTTAAAGAGGTTTAACATGCTTGATTCCAAGAGAGGATTGTTACCAGTGACACATGGTATCTATCTTTCTAAAGAGATGTCTCTAAAGATGCCTGAAGAAAGAGATTAGATGGCCAATATTCCATATGCTTTAGCTATTGGAAGTTTAATGTATGCAATGTTGTGTACTAGGCCGGATATCGCATATGCTATTAGTTTGACTAGCATGTATCAATCTAATCCAAGTTTGGAACACTGGATAGCTATTAATAATATCCTTAATTACTTGAGAAGAACTAAGGATTTATTCTTGATCTATGGAGGTGGAGACTTGCAATTGGATGGTTAAACTGATTCTGATTTCCAATCAGATATTAATGATAGAAAGTCTACCTCGGGTATATGTTCATTTGTAATGGAGGTGCAGTCAGTTGAAAGAGTTCAAAACAGAGCACGATTGCAGATTCCATTACAGAGGCTGCGTATATTGCTGCATCAGATGCTGCAAAAGAAGCTATTTGGATAAATAAGTTTGTGACAGAACTTGCAGTAGTTCATTCCATTGAGTCAACAGTTCCACTACACTGTGACAACAATGGAGCAGTCATACAGTCTAAGGAACCAAGGTCTCACCAGAAATCCAAACACATAGAAAGGCGCTACCACATTATTAGAGAAATAGTTGGATGACGCGATATAGCCATGCAGAAAAATAACATCAGCTGAAAAATCTAGTTGATCCGTTCACTAAGCCTTTGTCATAAGCTCAGTTAGACTGACATCTTGAGAAGATGGGTCTAAGCTATTGTAATGAATGGCTCTAGTGCTAGTGGGAGATTATTAGTAGTATGCCCTAGAGCATATCATTTAGTATGTTTCTTGTACATGTTTTTATTAATAAATGACATGTCCACTTTTCCATTTACATAATATATTTATGTGTAATAGAAAAGGTCCATTGATATTTTGTTAGAAATTCTATTCTTAAGTTGTTAAGAATATGACTGACAGTATTTCTAGTACAAAGTATCATAAATAGGTTCACAATCGAGGATACTTCATAATAAGGACATGACTTATCCAGAAAGATTGTATTCATCTTTGATCTCAAGTTATTTATATGAGAGATAAATAAGATGGAATGGTGAGTCTCATGCCATATGACAAACATGATAGGCACTTATAAATGATAAGTAGGCCGAACCAGTGACACTTATGATAAGCACATGGAGTTTACTCTTATCAATGTTTTGTCATAAATCATATCAATGCATATAATCTTTAGACCTGAAATAGCACAATTATCTTATATATAGGTAGTTTTAGTTTGATACTACTTTCATACTTGTACCGTGTATGGGTATATGGGCATGTGTTGGCTCCTACTAGTTATATATAGAGGTAAAAGTTGATCAAGATGGAATCTATTCCTCTAAGTAAATAGAGATAAAATCCTATGTTCGTTTAATTATTCTTGATGTTTCAAGTTCCTGGCCAGGATAGATAGATTTAATCAGAAAAGAGTTTCTGAAGAGAAAATCTTTTTAATCAAGAACTGGAGTTAAAAGAGAACATAATATTCATAGCAAATGGAGTTTGAAATAAACCATGACTCCAGCTTGAGTTGGGATTTTGTAACAGAGAGATTCTAGTGCATGGTAACATATGATTATAGGTTCATTTAAGGTAAACCTTATTACTAATTGGGTGGCCATGGCATGCTATGCTAGGTGTTAACCATGGTCTATGAGGTGCATAAAATGATTTGGAGAAATCATTTATGGTAAAAAAGAGTTCTGATGATATTAAGAGTTCATGTCATGTCTCATTGCTAATTAGTGATGAGCCTAATAAGTCACATACATACACAAGTTATCATCTAATTAAATATGATTTAATTAATTAATTAAAGAGTTTAATTGATTAATTAAATAGGTTTGGTTTGCAATTACATTGCAAAGTCTCTAGCATGACTTGAAACCAAATCTAGATTATTGGATGTATAGTATAAGTTAAATTTATATTTAAAGTGTTTAAATATGAATTTAATTAATAATAAATTAATTAATAGAGATTAATTAATTAATTCATATTTGATATAAATTGATTAGAAGAAGAGAAATAATTATTTTGGGTTGAGAACTCAAAATTAAAACACAGGGGCATTTGGGTCATTTCACAGGGTGACATGTGACACCATTAGATGGTGACACATGGCATTATACATAAGCTTTCAAAATGTCTTTCAATCATGTAAGATGATGAAAATTAAGATTAAATATAGGTTTGACACTTGGCACAATGTGATTGGGTCAATTAAACCTAGAACCAATTAGGGGGTGACATGTGGCAAGGGTTTAATGTGTTGACCTAGCTATATAAGTGTTGTTATGAAAAGAAAAACAATACAACCAGCAGCCATCCTCCTTTGTGCAGCCAGCTTGAAGTTCCCCTTCTCTTCTTCTTCATCTCTCACCAATTCCAGGAGATAAGCAAACAATCTCTTGAATTAAAAATACTAAAAATTGTTTCTAGTGTCCTGTTTACATATTTAATCTCTTAAAAGGCAAAACTTGATTTTCTAATTAATAGAAAAAGCTTTAGAAGCTATTCAAGGGCTGCCATAGGTGTTTTTGGTGTGGACAAGCTAGAGGGACAATATCTGGTGTCTTGAAGACGAATATCAAAGGTGCAAATACACTGCAGTGCATCAAGAGGTTAGTGTGTTTGTTCTTAATTTAATCTAGGGTTCTAAAATTAATCTGATTAATTCTAAAATCTTAAATGGCAAATACAGATCCAAAAACATATTAAAAGTATTTTAATATGTTGTTTATCATTAAAATCAAATGGATAAAAATAAATTTTGTATAATGCATGTGACCCTAGGTGAAAATCTTTGAATTCAATGGTATAAACTTGTGTTTTCCACGCTTCCGTTCCTTCACATTTAAGTTTAGAACATATCCTATATGTTCAAGGTTTAGAACAAGTTTCAAATTTCTTAGCCAATCAGAGAGATTAGGTCCTGTCAATCTATTGCGATCAAGTATGCTTGCAAGGATATTGGATGGTGGTGGTTGTTCTGTGCTCATTATTTTCAGGAAACTAACTCCAAAAAATAACCAGATTAATTAGTAAATGTATCATATAATTAACCAAAATGATTATGGTCTTTTAATCAAATTGGTCCTCCCACTAACTTAGCGAATCCTACACTTCCATAATAGAAAGCAGAAATCCTAGTTGGATGGATTTCTAGTGGGTGATTGAATTCTTATAATTCTATTGATCATCCTCAGGTACATCCATTATTTGAATTACAATAAACTATAAGTGAGCAACTCCTTGCCCATCACATCTTATGTAAGGTTCAATCCTTTACTAGCCCCTAATGCTCAAAATCTTAGGTATATCCATTATTGACTTATCTTGCATTAGTTAAGTTGATCCCATTAAGCAAGTAATTATGCAAATAATTTTAATGTCCTCAGGTACATCCAATATTGGCCACCAAACAATTTACATATTTACAACATCTCATGCTTTACAATTATTCTTAAGAAAATCTCTTAAATTAATTGCATCTTATGCAAGTATTTAAAATTTCTTAAAATAATTGCCTCAATGGAGGGCCCATGTTATAATTACTTTAATTATAGCATTTTCAACTTAATCATTTGTTTGGAAGATTTTATGGTCATCCTAATTACTATTAAGGTCTCACTTTGCACATTATCCATTTAGCATGCATATATCACATACTTGCATACATTCCCATACATCTCATGCATTCATGGATAAACAGTAAATATGGTATGATCATGGACTTTCTAAGGGATTCAATTCTGAGCCACCAAGAATTGAATCAGGGCATTCCTAGGTGCATTTCATTCATTCATTTTACAAGAGTTGCTGAAGTAGTACATAATCAACACTTGATCTTGAATTCCTCTCACTGGTCCCACCAATGCTCTTGACCTCCTTGATCTTCTTGCAATCCAATTACATAGTAATCATTGGCATACCAAGGAAAATTTACAAGAACATAAATAAATGAAATTACAATCCAAAAAATATTACAACCTTAATAATACATGCCTAAAATAAACTAAAATAAATTAATTAATTTACAATCCCAAAGAAACATAAAAGAAATAAATCCAATCACATTGGTCTTTTATAGTTCATGATCATCCATCATGCATATCACTATTTAACAATTAAATAAAACATACATACTTAAATTAAATTGAATATCTCATATTTAACTTAAAAATCAAGATTTGAGTATGATTCAAATAAATTTAAAAATTCAGATTTGAATCATATTCAAATAAATTTAAAAATTCAGATTTGAATCACATTCAAACAATTTTTAAAAATCAGATTTGAATTACATTCAAAGAACTTTTAAAATTCAGATTTGAATATGATTCAAACAACTTTAAAATTTCAGATTTGAATCACGTTCAAATAACTTTTAAAAATTCTGATTTGAATCACATTCAAACAATTTTTAAAATTCTGATTTGAATAAAAAATTGATGGTGTGATTAAAATTCCTTATTAAACATTTTAATTAGTCATATGATGAACCTTTGATCATGTAACAATTGTAGAATTTAATAACAACCATGCGCACCATGATCTTCCTAAACCATGCGCACCATGTTGGAGTTCATCAAGCATGCCGCCACACATCCATTGCAAGCAGCAATGGATAAATCATCTCATGATCAAAAAATACAATTAAATCATATAAACAACAATCTAAATGGCAAATATAGTGGCTCTGATACTAATTGAAGGAGCGGAAGCATGAAAAACACAAGTTTATACCATTGAATTCAAAAATTTTCACCTAGGGTCACATGCATCATGCAAGATTTATTTTTATCTATTTGATTTCAATGATAAACAATATATTAAAACTCTTTTAATAAGTTTTTGGATCTGTATTTGCCATTTAAGATTTTAGAATTAATCAAATTAATTTTAGAACCCTAAATTAAATCAAGAATAAATACACTAACCTCTTAATGCACTGCAGTGCATTTGTGCCTTTGGGATGCATCTTTAGGACACTAGATGCTGTCCCTCTAGCTTGTCCACACTAAGTTCACCTATGGCAGCCCTTGAACAGTTTCTAAAGCTTTTTTTTATTATTTAGAAAATCAAGTTTTGCCTTTTAAGAGATTAAAGATGTAAACAGGACACTAGAAATAATTTCTAGCATTTTTAATTCAAGAGATTGTTTGCTAATCTCTTGGAATTGATGAGAGATGAGGAAGAAGAGAGAATGGAAGCTTCAAGGGTGGCGGCACAAAGGAGCCAGCAGCTGATTGTTATTTTTTTCTTTTCATAACAACACTTATATAGCTAGGTCACCACTCAAAACCCTTGCCACATGTCATCTTTTGATTGGTTCTAGGTTTAATTGACCCAAACACATTGTGCCAAGTGTCAAACCTATATTTAATCTTAATTTTAAACATCTTACATGATTAAAAGACATTTGGCAAGTTTATGTGTAGTGCCATGTGTTACCATCTCATGGTGCTACATGTCACCCTCTGAAATGACCAAAATGCTCCTATGTCTTAATTTTGAGTTCTCAACCCAAAATAATTATTTCTCTTCTTCTAATCAATTTATATCAAATATAAATTAATTAATTAATCTCTATTAATTAATTTCTCATTAATTAAATTCATATTTAAACACTTTAAATATAAATTTAACTTATACTATACATCCAATTATCTAGATTTGGTTTCAAGCCATGCTAGAGACTTTGTAATCTAATTACAAACTAAACCTATTTAATTAATCAATTAAACTCTTTAATAAATTAATTAAATCATATTTAATTTGGTGATTACTTGTGTATGTGTGTGACTTACTAGGCTCATCACTAATTGGCAATGAGATATGATATCAACTCTTAATATCATCAGAACTCTTTCTAACTATAAATGATTTCTCTAAATCATTTTATACACCTCATAGACCATAGTTAACACCTAGCATAGCATGCCATGGCTACCCAATTAGTAATAAGGTTTACCTTAAATGAACTTATAATCATATATTACCATGCACTAGAATCTCTCTGTTATAAAATCCCAATTCAAGCTGGAGTCATGTTCTCTTTTAATTCTAGTTCTTGATTAAAAAAATTTTCTCATCAGAAACTCTTTTCTGATTAAATCTATCTGTCCTGGTCAGGAACTTGAAATATCTAAAACAATTAAATGAACATAGGATTTTATCCTTATTTACTTCGGGTAACAGATTTCATCCTGATAAACACCTACCTCCATATATAACTAGTAGGAGCCAACACATGCCCATATACCCATACACAGTACAAGTATGAAAGTAGTATCAAACTCAAACCACCTATATACAAGATAACTGTGCTATCTCAGGTCTAAAGATTAATGCACTAATATAATTTATGATAATACATTGATAAAAGTAAACTCCATGTGCTTGTCATAAGTGTCACTGGTTCGGCCTACTTATCATGTATAAGTGCCTATCATGTTTGTTATGTGGCATGAGACTCACCATTCCATCTTATTTATATCTCATATAAATAACTTGGGAATAAACATGAATACAATCTTACTAGATAAGTCATGTCCTTATTGTGAAGTATCCTCGATTGTGAACTTATTTATGATACTTTGTACTAGAAATAATGTCACTCATATTCCTAACAACTTAAGAGTAGAATTTCTAACAAAATATCTATGGACCTTTTCTATTACACATAAATGTATTATGTAAACAGAAAAGTGAAAATGCATTTTATTAATAAAAGATGTACAAGATACATACTAAATGATATGCTCTAGGGCATACTACTAACACTTATTGTGAAGTATCCTCGATTATGGACAAATTTATGATACTTTGTTTTAGAAATATTGTCACTCATATTCTTAACAACTTAGGAATAGGATTTCTAACAAAATATTAATGGACCTTTTCAATTACATATAAATATATTATGTAAACGAAAAAGTGAAATTGCCTTTTATTAATAAAATATGTACAAGATACATACAAAAATGATATGATCTAAGGCATACTACTAACATTAGATGGATATTGAAACACTTTAATTATGTGTTTCAGTTGGTAAGAAGCCATCCAAAGAAGGAGGAAAAGTTAGATCCAGTCAAGACTAGTTAAAGAGGTTTGTGCACAACAACTAACTCTCTTTCGTTTTTCAAATTGAATTTGGTATTGAATGAGTTGTGAAAATAGTTTATGGTTTTTATTATATTATTGAATACTTTGATTGACAAAAATTATGTGTTGCTAGGCCAATTTCGGGAAATTATTTGAATGAAATAAGAATGTGAATTGATGAATATTTTGATGCTTGAAAAATTATTGAAATGGTTTCAAACCACAGTTGTCATGACTATATGTTTGAATTCCTTACTAGCTTACCTAGTGGGACGAATTGGATTGTATTCCCTCTATGGCTGAAGTGTTGAGGTGTGTGCCAACTAAAGACAAATTGAATGAGTACTCATATATATATATATATATATATATATATATATATATATATATATATATATGTGTGTGTGTGTGTGTGTGTGTGTGTGCTAGTTAGCCTTTGTATTCCCCATTAACCTTTGGTTATTGGGACCAATTAGATATTCATGTCATGATCAAAACTGTGTGACTTTTTAGAATTTTTGTTTTATGATTGATGAAATAAAATTTGTTTTTATTAAGTGATTCTCTGGCTTTAGAAATAAAGTATGATTTTATATGCATTAACATTTCAATTGATTTAACTTAGAAAATTGTGATTTATATTGATGTGTAAAATATATTTTTTTTCAGTTATGCACCAATAAGTCTTTGGCTCAGCGATAGCTTATTTATGCTGTCGTAGGTGAAGAGACAAATAAAGTAGCAGAGTAGGCTGCTTGTGACGAGGAGTGATTAGTATTTTGGAGTCATTACCGGGTATATAGATTATACCCTTGTAAATTTTCTTTTAATGCATATGTATCTGTGTGTATGTACATAATAGACTTGAGCAGTTGTATAAAGATTTTGAAATTTTATTTTTGATCAGTGTAAATATTTGTAATGTAAACCTGTTATTTCTTATTAATGAAATGCTTAAGTTATTTTGAATTTTTCAAATAATGAAATGCTATTTTTAATTCAGTTGATGGGATTGAATTGTGTTGAAATTATTGGAGTTGTGGTTAAAATGTATATTGGGAGTGTTTTTAACAGGTTTTGAAGAATTGATTTCTCAATTTATTGATGGAACTCTGTCAAAATTTTCATAAAAATTTTAGAAATTTCGAAAAGATCAAAAATTATCTTTATGATATAAATCCCAATAAAAAAGTTCTTTAATGGTTATTTATCATCTCTTTTCACTTTAAAAGGAATTGCAATTGTTCAAAATCCCTTGTAATATATTTAATGGATTATCTATAAGCGAAGTTTGCTAATTCATTGGATATATTACGGGATCATGTCATGCCTTATGTAAGAATAAGGTGTGACACCAAAAGCTTTAGAAGTCTATTTAGAATGAGTGTAGTAGAATCCAAGTAGAGTTAGAAGTCTTATTTGGTGTAAGCTACATAGCCAGTGTGGCACTACACGGCCTTACCCATATAAGTTCTTGGACCACTTTATGTTTCTTCTTTCAGGAGGGACAACAAGTTGCATGGGCCATGGCATGTTACACGGGGTCATTGTAACACCCTCACGCGAAGTAGTTTTGTACATTCTACTGTTCCAGTAACCAATGTCTGTTCAGACAGCTAGAATATCATGAACCATACTTAAATCACAAAGAGAAATCACAAATTAAACTAATAAAGATCAAATGAGGTTGTATGAAAATAAGAAAAATAAAGCACAAACAAGTTAAATGAGCTTAGGTCTCGGGGATGGGTGACCCACACGGGAAGTGACTATAAGTCCAGTTGCTACCCTAAATTTGAGTAGGACCATATAGAGTCCATAATGAAAGAATTATTTAGAAATTATTTGGAATGTAAAAATCATAGAATTGAAAAGAGAATAAGTACCAATAAGTGAATCAAAACTTAAGGACTCATCGGGTATTACGGAACAAGATGAACTATAACCCGATGAGGGGCATTTTGGTCAATTTAGTCCAAGAGTTGATGTTTGACCTAAATGTCAATTAAAATAAGTGAGATTAAAATATGAAAAAAAAATAAAAAAAAATAAAGAAGTATATGGAAAGGAATTAGCAAATTAGAATTTTGCAATTATCACATCATAATAACATCATCATGACACAATAAAAAATTATAATTTTGAATTATTTAAATTATGGATAATTATCTTTAGATATATATAAGATAAACCAACTAAAAAGAAGACTTCTTCCCTTAGTTTGGTCGGCCACCATCTCCCTCTCTCTACACCTATGTTTTCTTGATTTCAAGCTTTGATACCTCCACTTTTCTCCATAAATTTTATATAAAACTAATAGAAAACCCCTAATTAGCCTATGAATTAAAGATTGGGAGAAAGAGAAGCAAGAAAACTTGAAGAATTTGAGAGATTTGAAAAGCTCCATTGGAGGTAAGCTCCCTCTCAAGCTTAACCAGTTATGTATGCTTTGAATTAAGTTGGATTATAGGAAAAATTGTTGAAACAGCATGAAAATCATGCATGATGGGAACGTAGGATTTTCAGCTAGCTTGGGGACTTTAGGGTTTGATGTGTTTTAATTGAATTAAATATGAATCTAAGCTTGATTGCAGTTGTATACATAATAAGAATAGTAAAATTGCGTGGAATTTGCATGAATTGGAAGATGGAAAATTAGGATCTTGGAGAAATTAGGGTTTTGGTGATATAAAGTACAAATAGGGTTTTTGATACCAAATTAAGGTCATTGATGTGCAATTAATGTGATTTGGCGTTGATTAGAATTTTGCAATTATGACATCATAATAACATCATCATAACACAATAAAAAAATTATAATTTTAAATTATTTAAATTGTGGATAATTATCTCTAGATATATATAAGATAAACCAATTAAAAAGAAGACTTCTTCCCTTAGTTTGGTTGGCCACCATCTCCCTCTCTCTACACCTCTATTTTCTTGATTTCAAGCTTTGATACCTCCACTTTTCTCCATAAATTTTATATAAAACTAGTAGAAAGCCCCTAATTAGCCTATGAATTGAAGATTGGGAGAAAGAGAAACAAGAGAACTTGAAGAATTTGAGAGATTTGAAAAGCTCCATTAGAGGTAAGCTTCCTCTCAAGGTTAACCAGCTATGTATGGTTTGAATTAAGTTAGATTATGGGAAAAATTCTTGAAAAAGCATGAAAATCATGCGTGATGGGAATGTAGGAATTTCAGCTAGCTTGGGGACTTTAGGGTTTGATGTGTTTTGATTGAATTAAATATGAATCTAAGCTTGATTGAAGTTGTATACATGATTAGAATAGTAAAATTGCATGGAATTTGCATGAATTAGAAGATGGAAAATTAGGATCTTGGAGAAATTAGGGTTTTCGTGATATAAAGTACAATTAGGGTTTTTGATACCAAATTAAGGTCATTGATGTGCAATTAATGTGATTTGGCATTGATTAGAATTTTGCAATTATAACACCATAATAACATCATCATAACACAATAAAAAATTATAATTTTAAATTATTTAAATTATGGATAATTATCTCTAGATATATATTAGATAAACCAAATAAAAAGAAGACTTTTTCCCTTAGTTTGGTGGGCCACCATCTCCCTCTCTCTACACCTCTGTTTTCTTGATTTCAAGCTTTGATACCTCCACTTTTCTCCATAATTTTTCTATAAAACTACTAGAAAACCCCCAATTAGCCTATGAATTGAAGATTGGGAGAAAGAGAAGCAAGAAAACTTGAAGAATTTGAGAGATTTGAAAAGCTCCATTAGAGGTAAGCTTCCTCTCAAGCTTAACCGGCTATGTATGCTTTGAATTAAGTTGGATTATAGGAAAAATTCTTGAAAAAGTATGAAAATCATGCATGATGGGAATGTAGGATTTTCAGCTAGCTTGGGGACTTTAGGGTTTGATGTGTTTTGATTGAATTAAATATGAATCAAAGCTTGATTGAAGTTGTATACATGATTAGAATAGTAAAATTGCATGGAATTTGCATGAATTGGAAGATGGAAGATTAGGATCTTAGAGAAATTTGGGTTTTCGTGATATAAAGTACAATTAGGGTTTTTTATACCAAATTAAGGTAATTGATGTGCAATTAATGTGATTTGGCGTTGATTAGAATTTTGCAATTATGACATCATAATAACATCATCATGACACAATAAAAATTTATAATTTTAAATTATTTAAAATATGGATAATTATCTCTAGATATATATAAGATAAACCAATTAAAAAGAAGACTTCTTCCCTTAGTTTGGTGGGCCACCATCTTCCTCTCTCCACACCTCTGTTTTCTTGATTTTAAGCTTTGATATCTCCACTTTTCTCCATAAATTTAATATAAAACTAGTAGAAAACCCCTAATTAGCCTATGAATTGAAGATTGGGAGAAAGAGAAGCAAGAAAACTTGAAGAATTTGATAGATTTGAAAAGCTCCATTATAGATAAGCTTCCTCTCAAGCTTAACTAGCTATGCATGCTTTGAATTAAGTTGGATTATAGGAAAAATTGTTGAAAAAACATGAAAATCATGCATGATGGGAACGTAGGATTTTCAGCTAGCTTGGGGACTTTAGGGTTTGATGTGTTTTGATTGAATTAAGTATGAATCTAAGCTTGATTAAAGTTGGATACATGATTAGAATAGTAAAATTGCATGGAATCTGCATGAATTGGAAGATGGAAAATTAGGATCTTGGAGAAATTAGGGTTTTTGTGATATAAAGTACAATTAGGGTTTTTGATACCAAATTAAGGTCATTGATGTGCAATTAATGTGATTTGGCATTGATTAGAATTTTGCAATTATGACATCATAATAACATCATCATAGCACAATAAAAAATTATAATTTTAAATTATTTAAATTGTGGATAATTATCTCTAGATATATAAAAGATAAACCAATTAAAAAGAAGACTTCTTCCCTTAGTTTGGTCGGCCACCATCTCCCTCTCTCTACATCTCTATTTTATTGATTTCAAGCTTTGATACCTCCACTTTTCTCCATAAATTTTATATAAAACTAGTAGAAAGCCCCTTATTAGCCTATGAATTGAAGATTGGGAGAAAGAGAAGCCAGAAAACTTGAAGAATTTGAGAGATTTGAAAGGCTCCATTAGAGGTAAGCTTCCTCTCAAGCTTAACAAGCTATGTATGCTTTGAATTAAGTTGAATTATAGGAAAAATTCTTGAAAAAGCATGAAAATCATGCATGATGGGAATGTAGGATTTTCAGCTAGCTTGGGGACTTTAGGATTTGATGTGTTTTGGTTGAATTAAATATGAATCTAAGCTTGATTGAAGTTGTATACATGATTAGAGTAGTAAAATTGCATGGAACTTGCATGAATTGGAATATGGAAAATTAGGATCTTGGAGAAATTATGGTTTTCGTGATAAAAAGTACAAATAAGGTTTTTGATGCCAAATTAAGGTCATTGATGTGCAATTAATGTGATTTGGCGTTGATTAGAATTTTGCAATTATGACACCATAATAACATCATCATAACACAATAAAAAATTATAATTTTAAATTATTTAAATTATGGATAATTATCTCTTGATATATATAAGAAAAACCAATTAAAAAGAAAACTTCTTCCCTTAGTTTGGTGGGTCACCATCTCCCTCTCTCTACACCTCTGTTTTCTTGATTTCAAGCTTTGATACCTCCACTTTTCTCCACAAATTTTATATAAAACTACTAGAAAAACCCTCAATTAGCCTGTTAATTGAAGATTGGGAGAAAGAGAAGCAAGAAAACTTGAAGAATTTGAGAGATTTGAAAAGCTCCATTAGAGGTAAGCTTCCTCTCAAGCTTAACCGGCTATGTATGCTTTGAATTAAGTTGGATTATAGGAAAAATTCTTGAAAAAGCATGAAAATCATGCATGATGGGAATGTAGGATTTTCAGCTAGCTTGGGGACTTTAGGGTTTGATGTGTTTTGATTGAATTAAATATGAATCTAAGATTGATTGAAGTTGTATACATGATTAGAATAGTAAATTTGCATGGAATTTGCATGAATTGGAAGATGGAAAATTAGGATCTTGGAGAAATTAGGGTTTTCGTGATATAAAGTACAATTAGGGTTTTTGATACCAAATTAAAGTCATTGATGTGCAATTAATGTGATTTGGCGTTGATTAGAATTTTGCAATTATGACATCATAATAACATCATCATAACACAATAAAAAATTATAATTTTAAATTATTTAAATTGTGGATAATTATCTCTAGATATATATAAGATATATAAATTAAAAAGAAGACTTCTTCCCTTAGTTTGGTCGGCCACCATCTCCCTCTCTCTACACCTCTGTTTTCTTGATTTCAAGCTTTGATACCTCAACTTTTCTCCATAAATTTTATATAAAACTAGTAGAAAACCCCTAATTAGCCTATGAATTGAAGATTGGGAGAAAGAGAAGCAAGAAAACTTGAAGAATTTGAGAGATTTGAAAAGCTCCATTAGAGGTAAGCTTCCTCTCAAGCTTAACCAGCTATGTATGCTTTGAATTAAGTTGGATTATAGGAAAAATTCTAGAAAAAGCATGAAAATCATGCATGATGGGAACGTAGGATTTTGAGCTAGCTTGGGGACTTTAGGGTTTGATGTGTTTTAATTGAATTAAATATGAATCTAAGCTTGATTGAAGTTGTATACATGATAAGAATAGTAAAATTGCGTAGAATTTGCATGAATTGGAAGATGAAAAATTATGATCTTGGAGAAATTAGGGTTTTGGTGACATAAAGTTCAAATAGGGTTTTTAATACCAAATTAAGGTCATTGATGTGCAATTAATGTGATTTGGCGTTGATTAGAATTTTGCAATTATGACATCATAACAACATCATCATGACATAATAAAAAATTATAATTTTAAGCTATTTAAATTATGGATAATTATCTCTAGATATATATAAGATAAACCAATTAAAAAGAAGACTTCTTCCCTTAGTTTGGTGGGCCACCATCTCCTTCTATCTACACCTCTGTTTTCTTGATTTCAAGCTTTGATACCTCCACTTTTCTCCATAAATTTTATATAAAACTAGCAGAAAACCCCTAATTAGCCTATGAATTGAAGATTGGGAGAAAGAGAAGCAAGAAAACTTGAAGAATTTGAGAGATTTGGAAAGCTCCATCAGAGGTAAGCTTCCTCTCAAGCTTAACCAGCTGTGTATGCTTTGAATTAAGTTGAATTATAGGAAAAATTCGGCATTGATTTGATGAAAGGAATTAAATGAATGGTAGGGTGCTAATGTGCTAGAATTTAGGTTACTTGAGTCCAGCACACTTAAATGCTCATAAGTTAAGCTACCTAATTCCAATTGGTGTGAAACCAATTGGAGATGAAAGTTAAGACATTATGGTAGAATTTTCATGAAGACACCCTATCAAGAAAATGACCATAGGATATGTCAAATTAGGCTTGAATTTACCAATTCTGCATTTGGAGAAAATGACCATATGAATAGTACTTAGTAAATTAGCCATAACTCACTCTAGAAAACTCCAATTTATATGATTCTTAAACAAATGGAAACCTGAGACATAGATGAACAGTTCTTATGAAGACTATGGAATCAAATTATAACTCTAACTTGATCAAACTGCTAGATAAATTTAGTTTAGCAAATCTGCCTTAGTGCCAGACTAAACCTGGAAAATGTGAAGGATTAGGCATCCGATCAGTTTTGGGAAAATAACCATAACTTGGACTAAAAAATTGTAAATATAGTAATTCCAAAGCCAAAATTCTCATAAGACATAGAACTAAAAACTTTATGTTTTGACTAGAATCCAGTTTTTAGTGCAAAGTAGGGGAATTGTTGGGATAAGTCAGGAATCCCAAGTTTGGAATTCCTGCATCTTAGCCAAATTGACCTTATGACCTCCGAATGGTTATTATACCATAACTTTCTCTATAAAACTCTAATTAAAGTGATTCAAAATGATTTGGAAACCTAAGACAAAGGTCTAAAATATTGTTTCAGGGACTAGTGCCAAATTATGAGCTTATGATGCCCGGATATAAAATGCAAAGTTAATATACAAATCTACAAAACCTAGAATTTCATGATATGACAGCCAGAACAGTGTTTAGTAATTTGGCCATAACATGAGATCCAGAACTCCAAATTGAGTGATTCAAAAAGGAAAATAAAAATAAGACATAGAGTAATAACTTTCGTTATATCATCTTTCCAAATTATGACTAGAACTAGATTGAAATGGGGTTGCAAAATTAGGGTCCAGAACTGCCCTGAACCCAGAATACATTGAAATTTCAAAATTTACTTTGGGATGCATTAGGCATTTATTTGATTAGCTATTGTAGATAATTGGGATGAGTATTTAGACACTTTAATTTTGTGTTTTCAGTAGAAATGGAGGCCTTGAAAGGCAAGGAGAAGTAAATCAAGAAAAAGGAAATCCATTAAGGTTTCTACACAATTAATCTTTTTTCTTTGTTTTTAACTTTGTAATTGATTGGAATGAATTTATTATGAATGAGTTGTGATTTTTCTTGCATTTGAGAACTTTAATTTTGTGAAAAGAATTTGTAATTATGGAAAGTGGAAGTTGGCCCTTTAATATCATTGTAGCAGAGGGGTAGGCTGTTGTGAATGCTTTTAGAAGTGTTTTCATAAATTATGTGCTTCCAACCCTATAAGGGAAATTTGATAAATGAAATGTGATTTATTTGATTTGTGATACACTTGTATATAGATGTTTTTAAGTACATTTGTATAATATTTCATAGCATTTAGAATTGTAATCTAATGCCTAACCATTAATTTTATTAACTTCTGTAAATTTCATTACCAAGCTCTAAACTCCATGTTTTCTGCATCATTTTAAGTATTTAGGTGAAGTTTAAGAGCATAGGAGTGCGAAAGTAAACTTGGATAGGTTAAAGGATTGAGAAAAGTTACTGATACAAAGTACATGGGTCATGCAAGGAAAGCCACAAACCCGTGTAACCTACTGCCAGAAGAAAGCCAGAAGAGCCAAAGAAGAAGCAAAAGTACACGGGTTGTGTAATCAGACCTGTGTAAGCTATGGAGATCAGTGTAAGTGTTTGCTGGGCACAAGCTTGAAGAATTCTCCTAAAACAAAAGTACATGGACCGTGTAACCAAACCTATGTACCTAGCGTGAACCCGTGAAAACTCTTGTGCCAAAGCAAGACGCAACCATTCAGCTCCAGTAAGGTATACGGCTCTGGGCCGTGTACTATGCAGCAACCAGTTTCCTAATCCGAATTCCAGCTCTTGTTTACACACTCTATGTAACACCCTAGGCAAATCCCACATCGACAAAACACGCGAGAGATGCTGGGTTTATAAGTTGGTGGTTCGTAACCCCTAATGACGCGTTTTAAAACCGTGAGGACTTCAGTCCAGAGCGGATAATATCACTAGTGGGCCGGGCCATTACATTTGTAGTATCAGAGCCGCTTCGCGTGCAACCTTGAACAATGGTGGGGCAAACCTCAACAAGGACGCTGAGTCCCATAAGGGGGATGGATTGTAACACCCTAGGCAAATCCCAAATCGACAAAACACGGGAGAGATGTTGGGTTTATAAGTTGGTGGTTCGTAACCCCTAATGATGCGTTTTAAAACCGTGAGGGCTTCGGTCCAGAGCGGACAATATCACTAGTGGTGTAACACCCCTATTTGTATAGCCTAGTATATTTCACTGTTCCGGTGACTGGTGTCGGTCCGGACAATTAAGGAGATTAGAACCACACTTAAGACAACTAGAGAAGCCATAAACACAAATAATTAGTAATGTCCAATTAGTTAAGTATAAACAAGAAAAACAGAACATAAGAAGTTAAACGAGCCAATAGTCACAGTGATGGGTGACCTTCTCGGGAATGATTGCGAAGTCATTTTAAACTCAAATTTCGAGTCGTAAAATGTGACGCCGCGGTCCTTAGGACCCTTATGAACATAGTGGAAAAGAGAAAATCACGAAAAAGAACTGTTAAGCCAGTCCAATAATTAGGTCAGGGTGCCGGAAGAAATATGGAATTAATTGCAAACCGAGATGAATCGGCGAGGGGCAATTTAGTCAATTGACCTCGAGAGCTGACTCCTGACCTAACTGTCAAATAAGATTGGAGAAAAAAAAATTTCGGAATCGAAAATTAAATTAAGGAACTATTAGAAAAAAAAAAGAGAAGGAAAATGAAAAAAGTGTAGGGAAATGACATCATGCATGACATCATGCATGATGCCATAAATCCCATAATTAATAATTTGATTAAATGGATTTTTGGGTCTTCCATAAGACAAAAGACATAAAGAAAGAAAAGAAAAAAAAATAAAACACAAAGTCCTCTTCTTCAAAACGTCACTTTCCCTCTCCCTCATATCCCCATAGTTAAACCTCCATTAAAGCTCAATTTTGAGCTTGCATATTATAAGATTTCACCATAGAAAAGTAAGCCACCATAGTTAAAGCTTGTCTAGGCAACTTGAGAAGAAGATTGGTCATCAAAGAAAGAAGAAAAGAAGAAGGAAAATTGGAGAAAAGGGGAGTTAGAAGTTGCTACACAAAGGTTAGTGATTTAAGTTGCAAATGAGTTTATTACTTGTGTTTATAACTTTGTTAACTAAGAAAAATGCTTAAAATGAAATAAAAATTTATTGAGGGACCATGAATGATTTTCAGCCAGCATGTATATGGGAGTATATTTGCATGGTTTGATGGATTTAATTGGGTATATAAACCTTAGTTAGTTGAATGACTATGGTTAGAGGCATGGAATCAAGTAAATGCATGAGGTTAGTGAATTAGGGTTTGGACATTAGGGTTTAGAGACCAAAAATGTGAAAAACTTGTAAATGGTGTCTTTGACCTAATGTGAAGTGAAAATTGGTCATTTGTGACCAAATGAGGTGTGTTAGAAGTGTTGGAATTAAAAGCCAATTCGGATTGGATAAGGTTATGTGCTGGCAGCATGACCAAAATTTCCTTTGAGGGACCAAAAATGAAATTTTACAAGTCCAATGGATATGGGACCAATTGGGGATGAAAATAGGCACTAAATGACACAATTTTCATTTAGGAAGCCCGCCCAAAAAGTGACTAAAACCTAGTGAACAAAGTGACCGGAGTTGAGAAATCGCAGGCTGCCCTGCACAACCTGACCAAATGAATAGTATTTGTTCATTTGGTCATAACTCGAGCTAGGAAGGTCAAAATGTCCTGAAATTTTACCAGTGGTTAGATGAGATATATACCTAAAACTTTCATGAAGAACACCAACCCAAATTATGCCATGAACCCAATCAAATTACTGAGCCAAGTTAGATTACTAAATCTGCAGAATGCAGATTTGCCATTTGAACAGTAAAGTTTCAATGGCTATAACTCTCTCTAGAAAACTCCGATTTAGGTTCTTGAACCAATGGAAACCAAAGGCATAGTAGAACATTTCATATGAAGAAAGTTAGACCAAATTATGGACCTAACTTGATCAAATTGCTGAACGAATTTGGAATTAACAATCTGCCAGAACAAAATTCTGCAACATAAATAGTAAACGTAATTTGCTTATAACTTGAGCTACAAAACTCCAATTGGGGTGATTCAAAAAGGAGAATAAACTTGAGACAATAGGAAACATTTTCTATGAAGGAAATTTTGCCAAATTCCAACAGTAAACTGACCAATGAAACAGTAAAATTAAAGACACCAAAACTGAAAATTGGCAATTTTGCCTAAAAGACCTAAGTTTTGAGAAAATGACCAAAACCAACAAGTTCAGTGACCAAAATGTGGTATGTGGGTGAAGCTGGAGTTCCCATACCTATTAAGCCTTAGAAAGTCAACTATTTGAATTGAATAGTATAGTGAATAGTAACCCAAAACACAAAAATTTTAAAAACGTCGAATTTAGCACGTTAGAGCTAGGTAAAAGTGAAGTTAAATTTATTATTGGATTTATGCTAAGTTATGGTACTGAAACACTGTTAAATGGTGTGTTTCAGTGGAAAAGAATACCGGGACGGAACCCAAGGAGTCGAGTCAAGGCCAACAGGCAACTCGTTTGAGGTTTGTGCACAACATCACTATGCTTTAAAATTCATTGATAAAGTGAATGAAATATGCATTTTATTTTTGCTTTGAATTGTTGAAATTTTATTGTGACCTTATTTATGATGGTTTGATTTAAATTGTGAAAATTATTGTGTATATTTGAAATGACAATGTTTAGCAAATTTTTAAGATAAGTTTTGAAACCACAGTGTCATGACCATATATTTAAACACCTCACTAGCACGACTAGTGGGGGTAATTCGTTTCGAATTTTGATTCCTTCTCTGGAGAAGTTTGAGGTGTGCCAGTAGAAGAGGATGTGAATGGATATCCATATATTTGAGCTAGCTAGCCTTGTGATGTGATTTCCCTTTAGCCTCTGGCTATTGAGATTCTATTTGTTTCGAATGGCATGATCTAACTGTGGGTTTTATGAAATGTGTTTTGATACTTTGAAATGAACTTGGTTTGCATTAAAATCTCATAATTCATGTTTTGTGTTTAATGCTCACCACTTATCAAAAATAAGAAAATTGTTTTAAAATCCCTTGTAGGGTACTTAATGAGTTATCAGTAGGTGAAGTTCGGTAGTTCATTAGTTATTATACGAGATCATGTTATGCCTTACAGAGGGGTAAGGTGTGACATGTTTTAGTGGTATCAGAGCAAATTTTTGAAGTATGTTTTAACCTATGAATTTGTGTCTTTTCTTTGTTAAGTACAATTACTCAATGTCCATAATTGTTACATACAATGCATTACATCATGAATATGAACTAACGGGGGAAAATCTCCATGTGTTATTTGTTCAGGAGATAACCTAACTTCAGATTGAAATGGAAGAAGGGGATCACTCAGTTGAGCAGTCTGTTGAAGCTGAGGCATAAGGGGAAGCACCAGCTTTACCGAATGTTAGTGGGTCAGTAGCACCAGCCCCGCAAATGCCGTAGTTTCCTGCACAATTTGCACAGCAGATGGCTACGACGTTTCAACAAATGACTGTGGGTATGCCTGCTCAAGCTCCACCCCAACCACCTGTGGCACAACCACTGCCTCTAGCCAGACAGTATGACAAGTTATTGAAGTATGTGTTAGTAGTATGCCCTAGAGCATATCATTTAGTATGTATCTTGTACATAATTTTATTAATAAAAGGCATTTCCACTTTTCCGTTTACATAATATATTTATGTGTAATAGAAAAGGTCCATTGATATTTTGTTAGAAATATTATTCTTAAGTTGTTAAGAATATGAGTGACAATATTTCTAGCACAAAGTATCATAAATTGGTTCACAATCGAGGATACTTCATAATAAGGACATGACTTATCCAGAAAGATTGTATTCATGTTTGTTCCCAAGTTATTTATATGAGATATAAATAAGATGGAATGGTGAGTCTCATGCCATATAACAAACATGATAGGCACTTATAAATGATAAGTAGGCCGAACCAGTGACACTTATGACAAGCACATGGAGTTTACTCTTGTCAATGTTTTGTCATAAATCATATCAGTGCATATAATCTTTAGACTGAGATAGCACGATTATCTTGTATATAGGTAGTTTGAGTTTGATACTGCTTTCATACTGTACTGTGTATGGGTATATGGGCATGTGTTGGCTCCTACTAGTTATATATGGAGGTAGGTGTTGATCAAGATGGAATCTGTTCCTCTAAGTAAATAGAGATAAAATCCTATGTTCATTTAATTGTTCTTGATGTTTCAAGTTCCTGGCCAGGACAGATAGATTTATTCGAAAGAGTTTCGATGAGAAAAATCATTTAAACAATAACTCGAATTAAAATAGAAAAAAAAAATAATAGCAAAAGTAGTTAGACATAAACCATGACTCGGCTTGCGTTGGGATTTTGTAACAGAGAGATTCTAGTGCATGGTAACATATGATTATAGGTTCATTTAAGGTAAACCTTATTACTAATTGGGTGGCCATGGCATGCTATGCTAGGTGTTAACCATGGTCTATGAGGTTCATAAAATGATTTAGAGAAATCATTTATGGTAAGAAAGAGTTCTAATGATATTAAGAGTTGATATCATGTCTCATTACCAATTAGTGATGAGCCTAGTAAGTCACACACATACACAAGTTATCACCTATTTAAATATGATTTAATTAATTAATTAAAGAGTTTAATTGATTAATTAAATAGATTTGGTTTGCAATAAAATTGCAAAGTCCCTAGCATGACTTAAAACCAAATCTAGATTATTGGATGTGTAGTATAAATTAAATTTATATTTAAAGTGTTTAAATATGAATTTAATTGATGAGAAATTAATTAATAGAGATTAATTAATTAATTTATATTTGATATAAATTAATTAGAAGAAGAAAATAATTATTTTGGGTTAAGAACTCAAAATTAAGACACAGGGGCATTTTGGTCATTTTGCAGTGTGACACGTGGCACCATGAGATGGTGACACATGGCATAACACATAAGCTTGCCAAATGTTTTTTAATCATGTAAGATGATTAAAATCAAGATTAAATATAGGTTTGACACTTGGCACAATGTGATTGGGTCACTTAAACCTAGAGCTATTCAAAAGGTGACATGTGGCTAGGGTTTAATGTGTTAACCTAGCTATTTAAGTGTGGTTATGAAAAGAAAACATAACCAGCAGCCTCTCCTCTCAAATGTCACGCCACTTTGAGCCTCTCCAGCTATTTCTCTTCATCTCTCATCAATTCAAAGAGATTAGCCATCAATCTATTGAATTAAGAACACTAGAAATTGTTTCTAGTGTACTGTTTGCATCTCTAATCTCTTAAAAGGCAGAACTTGAATTTCTAATTAATAGAAAAGGCTTTAGAAGCTGTTCAAGGGCTGCCATAGGTGTTCTTGGTGTGGACAAGCTAGAGGGACAACATCTGGTGTCCTGAAGACGAATCTCAAAGGCGCAGACACGCTGCAGCAAATCAAGAGGTTAGTGTAATCGTTCTTGATTTAATCTAGGGTTCTAAAATTAATCTGATTAATTTTAAAATCTTAAATGGCAAATACAGATCCAAAAACATATTAAAAGAGTTTTAATATGTTGTTTATCATTGAAATCAAATAGATAAAAATAAATCTTGCATGGTGCATGTGACCCTAGGTGAAAATTTTTGAATTCAATGGTATAATATTGTGTTTTTCACGCCGTTCCTTCAATTGGTAGCCGAGCCACTATATTTGCCATTTAGATTGTTGATTATATAATTTAATTGTGTGTTTGATCATGAGATCAAGAGATTCATTGCTGGTTGGATCATGAGGTGTGGCGGCACACATGGTGGAGCCACCATTGGTGGCGGCAACAATGGTTCCATGGGTGGTTCAAGGTTTGGCTTTTAATTCTGCAATTGTTGTATGATCTAAGGCCTATTCTTTGACTAATTAAAGTGTTTAATTAGTTGTTTTAATCACACAATTAAATTATGATTCAAATCAGAATTTTAAAAAATTGTTTGAATGTGATTCAAATCTGAATTTTAAAAGTTGTTTGAATGTGATTCAAATCTGAATTTTTAAAGTTGTTTGAATCATATTTAAATCTGATTTTTTAAAATTGATTCAATAAAATTCAGATCTGATTTTTAAAAATATTTGAATGTGATTCAAATCTGATTTTTGAAAAACTGTTTGAATGTGATTCAAATCTGAATTTTGAAGTTGTTTGAATGTGATTCAAATCTGAATTTTTAAATTTGTTTGAATGAGATTCAAATCTGAATTTTTAAATTTATTTGAATCATATTCAAATCTGGATTTTTAAGTTGAATATGAGATATTCAATTTAATTTAAGTATGTATGTTTTATTTAATTGTTAAATAGTGATATGCATGATGGATGATCATGGACTATAAAAGACCAATGTGATTGGATTTATTTCTTTTATGTTTCTTTGGGATTGTAAATTAATTAATTTATTTTAATTTTTTTTTGGGCATGTATTATTAAGTTTGTAATATTTTTGGGTTGTAATTTCATTTATTTAAGTTCTTGTAAATTAGCCTTGGTATGCCAAGGATTACTATGTAATATTGGATTGCAAGAAGTCCAAGGAGGTCAAGAGCATTGGTGGGACCAGTGGGAGGAATTCAATATCAAGTGTTGATTATGTACTCCTTCAGCAACTCTTGTAAAATGAATGAATGAAATGCACCTAGGAATGCCCTGATTCAATTCTTGGTGGCTCAGAATTGAATCCCTTAGAAAGTCCATGATCATACCATATTTACTGCTTATCCATGAATGCATGAGATGTATGGGAATGTATGCAATTATATGATATATGCATGCTAAATGGATAATGTGCAAAGTGAGACCTTAATAGTAATTAGGATGGCTATAAAATCTTCCAAACAAATGATTAAGTTGGAAATGCTATAATTAAAGTAATTATAACATAAGCCCTCCATAGGGGCAATTATTTTAAGAAATTTTAAATAATTGCATGAGATGCAATTAATTTAAGAGATTTTCTTAAGAATAATTGTTAAGCATGAGATGTTGTAAATATGTAAATGGTTTGGTGGCCAATATTGGATGTACCTGAGGACATTAAAATTATTTGCATAATTACTGGCTCAATGGGATCAACTTAACTAATGCAAGATAAGTCAATATTGGATGTACATGAGATTTTGAGCATTAGGGGCTAGTAAAAGGATTGAACCTCACATGAGATGTGATGGGCAAGGAGTTGCTCACTTATAGTTTATTGTAATTCCAATAATGGATGTACCTGAGGATGATCAATAGAATTATAAGAATTCAATCACCCACTAGAAATCCATCCAACTAGGATTTCCGTTTTCTACTTTGGAAGTGTAGGATTCGCTAAGTTAGTGGGAGGACCAATTTGATTAAAAGACCATAATCATTTTGGTTAATTACATGATACATTTATTAATTAATCTGGTTATTTTCTGCGATTAATTTTACGATAAAAATGAGCACAAAACAACCACCACCATCCAATATCCTTGCAAGCATACTTGATCACAACAGTTGACAGGACCTAATCATGCGATTGGCTAAGAAATTTGAAACTTGTCTGAACCTTGAACATATAGGATATGTTCTAGATTCAAATGTTCTGGTCCCTTACCTCCAGAGGCCACACAAGAGGAACATGATACTTTGGACAAGTGGAAGGAGCATGATATGAGAGCTAAGTGTTACATGCTTGCTTCCATGAGTAATGAGTTCTGAAGCAACATGAGAACATGCAGTGCTAGTGAGATCCTCCTTCACCTACAAGAGTTGTATGGTGAGCACAAAGAGAATGCTAGGTATGAGATATCTAGACAGTTATTCCGTATGAGGATGTCCGAGGGATGAATGTTGGGGATCATGTCCACAAGATGATTCGGTGATTGAGCGGTTGGAACATCTTGACTTCAACATGGATTTCCAACTACAAACGGATTTGATCCTTGATCCCTTCTGAGTCTTTTGGGAATTTTGTGACAAATTTCCATATGACTAAACAGAATGCACCTTAGCTGAATTACTCAACATGCTGGTTATTGCCCAAAAGAATATGCCAGCAATAAAGAAAAAGAGGTAGCTTTGGTTGCATCTTCTTACTGGAAAGTCCAACAAGAAGAAAGGCAATAAGAAAAAGAAACCTCGATTCTGGTCCTTCCAAGAAAATAGCTAAGCAGAAAAAGTAAGACTAAAGCTGATGGAGGCAAAGGAAAGTGTTTCCACTGCCAACAGGAAAGTGTTTCCATTGCCAGTAAGAAAGTGTTTCCACTGGCCAGAGTGTAGCAATCTAAATGAAAGCAATGCCATGGTGAAAACCAACTCAAGTTCAAAATATACTTGGCACTTAAGGTTAGGTCATGTTGCAGAAGATAGGATTGTAAAATTGGAGAAAATGGGGATTCTATCCTCATTGGGCTCTGAGCCTACTCCAACTTGTGAATCTTGCCTTCAAGGCAAAATGACTAGATCACCCTTTGTTGGACAAGGGCTAAGAGCTGAAAATATTTTGGAACTAATACATAGTGATGTATGTGGTCCGTTTAAAGAAATGGCTAGAGGGCTTTCATTATTTTATTACCTTTCTTGATGATAAATCAAGGTTTGGGTATTTGTATTTGATGAAATACAAACATGAATCCTTTGAAAAGTTCAAAGAATTTAAGTTCAGTAGAAAATCAAACAGGAAAAAGTATTAAAGCTCTTCGATCAGATCGTGGAGGTGAATATTTGAGTACTGAATTTGATGAATACTTGAGAGAGCATGGCATTGTTTCTCAGCTGACTCCTCCAGGCATACGGTGAATGGTGTATCCGAAGGAGAAATCGTACCTATTGGATATGGTACGTAGTATGATGAGCTATATTGATATGCCAATCTCCTTTTGGGGATTTGCATTAGAATCGACTTTATATATTCGAATAGGATTCCATCAAAATCAGTTTCTTCCACACCTTATGAGATATGGCATGGAAGAAAACCAAGTCTTAAGCATGTTAAGATTTGGGGTTGTCCAACTTATATCAAAAAGTGAACAACGATAAATTGGAGACCGGATCGTAAAAGGTCGATTTGTTGGATATCCAAAAGATAGTTTTGGATATTATTTTTATTTGCCTACTTCACAAAAGGTTGTGATAAGTAGAGATGCCACATTTCTTGAACAACGGTTTGTTCAAGAAGGAGGCAAAGGAAGGCAAATAGATTTAGAATTGGAGAATTCGACCAACCAATGGATCGGATGGATATAGATCCATCTAGTCAACCTATACCCATTGATGAAACATCTACAATTTGTTCCTCGTAGAACAACCAGGTATCTCACCCACGGTGAGATATGGTTTTCTTTATGAAGAAGAACAAGAGTTGTCTACTCATGAAGAAGTAGATCATGGAGATGATCCACTTACCTATGAAGAAGCTATATCAGATATAGACTCTTCAAAATGGATTGATGCTATGAAATCCGAGATTGATTCCATGTATAAGAATCAAGTTTGGGATCTTGTTGACCCACCTGAAGGTATTGTACCTATAGGGAACAAATGGGTTTTCAAGAAGAAAATTGGTTCTGATGGAAAGGTAGAGACCTATAAGGCAAGGCTAGTAGCGAAAGGGTTTCGCCAAAGGCAAGGAATAGACTATGAGGAGACTTTCTACTTTGTTGCCATGCTTAAATCAATTAGGATTTTATTAGCAATAATGCATACTATGATTATGAGATTTGGCAGATGGATGTCAAAACAGCTTTTCTCAATGGATACATTGAAGAAAACATTTTCATGGAACAACTTAGGGGATTTGAATCCCAAGATGGTTCCAAGGTATGCAAGCTAAAGCGATCCATTTATGGGTTGAAACAAGCTTCGAGGAGTTGGAACATCCGTTTTGATGAAGCCATTAAATCCTTTGGTTTTATCAAAAATGAGGATGAGCCATGTGTATATAAGAAGGTTAGTGACACTATCACTTTCCTTGTCTTATATGTGGATGACATACTGTTGATGGGTAATGATACAGGTATGTTGACGACTATAAAGGTATGGTTGTCAAATACATTCTCCATGAAAGACTTAGGGGAGGCAACCTATATTCTTGGGATTCGCATCTATAGAGATAGAGCGAAAAGAATAATTGGTTTATCCCAAAGTCTATACTTGGAAAAGGTGTTAAAGAGGTTTAACATGCTTGATTCCAAGAGAGGATTGTTACCAGTGAGACATGGTATCCACCTTTCTAAAGAGATGTCTCCAAAGACACACGAAGAAAGAGATAAAATGGCAGGATTCCATATGCTTGGCTATTGGAAGTTTAATGTATGCAATGTTGTGTACTAGGGCGAATATCGCATATGCTGTTAGTTTGACTAGCAGGTATCAATCCAATCCAGGTTTGGAACACTGGATAGCTGTCAAGAATATTCTTAAGTACTTAAGAAGAACTAAGGATTTATTCTTGATTTATGGAGGTGGAGACTTGCAATTGGATGGTTATCACGATTCGATTTCCAATCGGATATCGATGATAGAAAGTCTACCTCTGGATATGTGTTCATTTGTAATGGAGGTGCGATCGGTTGGAAGAGTTCCAAGCGAGCACATTGCAGATTCCACTCGAGGTCGAGTATATTCGCATCGAGATCGCAAAGGAAGTCATTTGGATAAAGAAGTTCGTGGAGAACTTACAGTAGTTCCTTCCATTGAGTCGGCGGTTCCACTACATCGTGACAATAATGGAGCGATCATCTGAGCTAAGGAACTAAGGTCTCACCAAAATCCAAACACATAGAAAGGCACTACCACATTATCGGACATATAGTTGGGCAAAGCGACATAGCCATGCAGAAAAATAACATCGGTGAAAAATTCGGTGATCCATTCACTAAGCCTTTGTCACAAGCTCAGTTAGATGACATCTTGAGAAGATGGGTCTAAGGTATTGTAATGAATGGCTCTAGTGCTAGTGGGAGATTGTTAGTAGTATGCCCTAGAGCATATCATTTAGTATGTATCTTGTACATAATTTTATTAATAAAAGGCATTTCCACTTTTCCGTTTACATAATATATTTATGTGTAATAGAAAAGGTCCATTGATATTTTGTTAGAAATATTATTCTTAAGTTGTTAAGAATATGAGTGACAATATTTCTAGCACAAAGTATCATAAATTGGTTCACAATCGAGGATACTTCATAATAAGGACATGACTTATCCAGAAAGATTGTATTCATGTTTGTTCCCAAGTTATTTATATGAGATATAAATAAGATGGAATGGTGAGTCTCATGCCATATAACAAACATGATAGGCACTTATAAATGATAAGTAGGCCGAACCAGTGACACTTATGACAAGCACATGGAGTTTACTCTTGTCAATGTTTTGTCATAAATCATATCGATGCATATAATCTTTAGACACGAGATATACAGTTATCTTGTATATAGGTAGTTTGAGTTTGATCTCGCTTTCATACTTGTCTTGTGTATGGGTATATGGGCATGTGTTGGCTCCTACTAGTTATATATGGAGGTAGGTGTTGATCAAGATGGAATCTGTTCCTCTAAGTAAATAGAGATAAAATCCTATGTTCATTTAATTGTTCTTGATGTTTCAAGTTCTGGCAGACAGATAGATTTATTCGTAAAAGAGTTTACGATGAGAAAAATCTTTTAATCAAGAACTGGAATTAAAAGAGAACATAATATTCATAGCAAATGGAGTTTGACATAAACCATGACTCGGCTTGAGTTGGGATTTTGTATGAGAGATTCTAGTGCATGGTAACATATGATTATAGGTTCATTTAAGGTAAACCTTATTACTAATTGGGTGGCCATGGCATGCTATGCTAGGTGTTAACCATGGTCTATGAGGTTCATAAAATGATTTAGAGAAATCATTTATGGTAAGAAAGAGTTCTAATGATATTAAGAGTTGATATCATGTCTCATTACCAATTAGTGATGAGCCTAGTAAGTCACACACATACACAAGTTATCACCTATTTAAATATGATTTAATTAATTAATTAAAGAGTTTAATTGATTAATTAAATAGATTTGGTTTGCAATAAAATTGCAAAGTCCTAGCATGACTTAAAACCAAATCTAGATTAATGGAACTGTAGTATAAATTAAATTTATATTTAAAGTGTTTAAATATGAATTTAATTGATGAGAAATTAATTAATAGAGATTAATTAATTAATTTATATTTGATATAAATTAATTAGAAGAAGAAAATAATTATTTTGGGTTAAGAACTCAAAATTAAGACACGAGGCATTTTGGTCATTTTGCAGTGTGACACGTGGCACCATGAGATGGTGACACATGGCATAACACATAAGCTTGCCAAATGTTTTTTAATCATGTAAGATGATTAAAATCAAGATTAAATATAGGTTTGACACTTGGCACAATGTGATTGGGTCACTTAAACCTAGAGCTATTCAAAAGGTGACATGTGGCTAGGGTTTAATGTGTTAACCTAGCTATTTAAGTGTGGTTATGAAAAGAAAACATAACCAGCAGCCTCTCCTCTCAAATGTCACGCCACTTTGAGCCTCTCCAGCTATTTCTCTTCATCTCTCATCAATTCAAAGAGATTAGCCATCAATCTCTTGAATTAAGAACACTAGAAATTGTTTCTAGTGTCCTGTTTGCATCTCTAATCTCTTAAAAGGCAGAACTTGAATTTCTAATTAATAGAAAAGGCTTTAGAAGCTGTTCAAGGGCTGCCATAGGTGTTCTTGGTGTGGACAAGCTAGAGGGACAACATCTGGTGTCCTGAAGACGAATCTCAAAGCGCAGACGCTGCGACAAATCAAGAGATTAGTGTAATCGTTCTTGATTTAATCTAGGGTTCTAAAATTAATCTGATTAATTTTAAAATCTTAAATGGCAAATACAGATCCAAAAACATATTAAAAGAGTTTTAATATGTTGTTTATCATTGAAATCAAATAGATAAAAATAAATCTTGCATGGTGCATGTGACCCTAGGTGAAAATTTTTGAATTCAATGGTATAATATTGTGTTTTTCACGCTTCCGTTCCTTCAGTATGGGGCTGCAGAATTTAAGGGTACAGTGGACCCTTTCGAGGCAGAACAATGGCTTGAAAGAGTGGACAGAGTGTTCAAGAAGCTGCACTGCCAGGATGAATTGAAGTTTGAGTATTCTATGTCGCTACTGCAAGGGGATGCGTATGATTGGTGGAAGACAATCCCCCACAGCTTGGCTAAACCACCAGTGCTGACCTGGGATGACTTCATCAGAGAGTTCAGACAGAAATACATCCTAGATGCATATGTTGATCAGAAATTGCAAGAATTTTTAAGTTTGAAACAAGGAAACTGATCAGTGGCAGAGTATGAAAGGGAGTTCTCCCGCTTAAGTCACTATGCAGGGAGTCTCCTTACTACCAGCAAGGTAAGGTGCAAGAGATTTGAGAAGGGTTTGAAGCCTAGTATAAGGATGCAAGTTGTGGGATTTCGACACAGCAACTTCTAAGAGCTTATGTCTCAAGCACTTGAACTGGAGAGAATTGAATCAGAAGCAACCCCAGTGAAAGAAAAATCAGAAAAAGCTGAGAA
Source organism: Hevea brasiliensis (assembly GCF_030052815.1). Taxonomy (NCBI): domain Eukaryota; kingdom Viridiplantae; phylum Streptophyta; class Magnoliopsida; order Malpighiales; family Euphorbiaceae; genus Hevea; species Hevea brasiliensis. Next base: position 45,890,021 of record NC_079501.1, read on the forward strand.
ATCAGAAAAAGACAAGGGGGAAAAATCAGTTGAACATAGTTCTGGTGCTACCTCTGGAAAGAGAAAGAAATTTAGTGGACCCAGCAGAGGTCGAGGAGGAAGATTTGGTAAGGGCAGATTTTCCGGACAGAGACCCCCTAGGTCTGGTCAGCAGTCGAGCAGGGGTTCACATTCTACACGCCCCTGTGAGACTTATGGCAAGATTCATGGGGGGGAATGCTATTAGGCCACTGGAACCTGCTTTAACTGCGGATGTAAGGGTCATTTAGCAAGAGACTGCACTAGTGCTCCGTCTTCGAGATATGGTCCAGCTCTTATTACTGCTGAGGGATCTATTCAGAGTCCTACTCCCAGAGGTTCACAATTAATTGGCAGAGCAAGAGGCAGAGGTAGAGGCACTGCTTCAGGCAGTTAGGGCACAGTTGGTCAGTCGGGACAAGGAAGTGCTTCAACTAGAATCTACACAATGAGACAACGAGAAGAGGCTGAGACTTCTGATGTGGTAGCTGGTACATTCTCTATCTCTGATCAAAAAGTATTTGTATTGTTTGATCCGGGTTCAACCCATTCATATGTTAGTGCTAGCATAGTCAGTTAACTTGCTGTTCCATGTGTGCAAAGGGATTTTGAAGTGCTAGTAACTAGTCCGTTAGGACAAGAGGTCCGAGTCAACAGAATTTATAGAGACTGTCCTTTGGTGATCCAAGGACATGTTTTCCTGTCAGACTTAATTGAAATGCCCTTCAGAGAGTATGATATCATCTTAGGCATGGATTGGTTAGCCAAGCATCATGCCATGATTGACTGTAGATTGAAGACAGTCACTTTTGGTCTCCCTTTGTACAGTGATGTGGTGATACATGGGGAGAGGCATTTATTGCCATCAAATATCATTTCAGGTGCACTAGCCAGAAGGATGATCAGAAAGGGGTGTGAAGCATACTTGGCACTTGTGATAGACACCCAAGTGGGGAGTCTAGCACTAAGGGACATCCCTACTATATGTGACTTTTTGGATGTATTTCTTGATGAATTGCCAGGATTACCTCCAGAAAGAGAGGTGCAGTTTGAGATTAATGTTATGCCTGGTGTGGACCCAATCTCTATAACGCCATATAGAATAGCACCTGTAAAATTGAAAGAGTTGAAAGTGCAGTTGCAAGAATTGCTTGACAAGGGCTTTATCCGCCCTAGTGTGTCACCTTGGGGAGCACCAGTGTTGTTTGTAAAGAAGAAAGATGGCACTCTCCGCTTGTGTATTGATTATCGGCAGTTGAATAAGGTGACAATAAAGAATAGATATCCATTGCCCCGCATTGATGACTTCTTTGATCAGTTGAGGGGTGCATCTGTGTTCTCCAAAATTGACCTGAGATCAGGTTATTATCAGTTGAAAGTATAAGAGCAAAGTATTCCTAAAACTGCCTTCAGAACCCGCTATGACCATTATGAGTTTTTGGTTATGCCATTCGGGTTAACTAATGCTCCGGCTACTTTTATGGATCTGATGAACACTGTCTTCAGACCATACCTCGACCAGTTTGTTATGCTATTCATTGATGATATATTGGTCTATTCGAGGAATATAGAAGAGCATGATAGACATTTGCGGATTGTACTACAGACTTTGAGAGAGAAACAGCTATATGCCAAATTATCAAAGTGTGAATTTTGGCTGAAGGAAATATCCTTTTTGGGGCATGTAGTATCAGAAGAGGGCATTAAGGTAGATCCAAGTAAGATTGAAGTTGTCCTTAATTGGAGGCCACCCAGAAATGTCACAGAGATTCGTAGTTTTCTGGGATTAGCTGGATACTACCGTCGATTTGTGAAGAGATTCTCCATGTTGGCATCTCCATTGACCAAGCTGCTTAGAAAATATGTGAAATTTCAGTGGATGGATAAATGCCAACAGAGTTTTGATGAATTGAAGAAATGTTTGGCTGAAGCTCCAGTCTTGACTTTACCTACTTCGGGTAAAGAATACACAGTTTATTGTGATGCTTCTCATAATGGGATAGGCTGTGTATTGATGCAAGATCCAAATGTCATTGCCTATGCATCGCGTTAACTAAAACCGCATGAGAGGAATTATCCGACACATGATTTGGAGCTTGCAGCTATTGTGTTTGCTCTTAAGATCTGGAGACACTATTTATATGGGGAAAAGTGTTACATCTACACAGATCATAAGAGTTTAAAATATTTGGGCACCCAGAAAGAGTTGAATTTGGGACAGAGGAGATGGTTAGAGTTGATAAAAGACTATGATTGTCTGATAGACTATCACCTAGGGAAAGCTAATGTTGTGGCTGATGCCTTAAGTCGCAAGACTATAGCAAGTCTACGAGTTACTCCTTTGTCTATGGTACATGAGTTGAGATCATTACATGCCAGCTTAGAGATTAATGATGATGGGCAGGCAGCAGTTGCATGGCATGTACAGCCAGTATTGATTGATCAGATCAGAATGGCTGCTCAGAAAGATCAGAAGTATCAGAAGCTGATGGAACAAGTCCGAAAGGGCAAGAAACTAGAATTCTCAATCAGAGATGATGGTCTATTACTACACCAGGGCAGAATATGTGTTCCTAATGATGTTAATTTGAGGCAGATCATTTTGAAGGAAGCACATGAGTCTCATTTTGCCATGCACCCTGGTGGCACAAAAATGTATAGGGGGTTAAAGGAGCATTACTGGTGGATGGGTATGAAAAGAGATGTGGCAAAGTTTGTATCCAAATGCCTAACTTGTCAGCAAGTGAAGGCAGAGCATCAAGTACCCACTGGGTTGTTACATCCACTACCAATACCAGAATGGAAATGGGAAAGAATAACCATGGATTTTGTGATGGGACTTCCGAGGACACAGCAGAGTCATGAAGTAGTATGGGTCATTGTTGATAGACTAACCAAGTCTGCTCATTTTCTGCCAGTCCGGATGGACTACAGTTTGGAAAGATTGGCCAAGTTGTACATTGATGAGATTGTGAGACTGAATGGAGTGCCAGTGTCCATCATATCAGATAGAGATCCTAGGTTCACTTCTAGATTCTAGGGCAGTCTTCAGAAAGCCCTAGGAACTAGATTGAACTTTAGTACTGCATTCCACCCACCGACAGATGGCCAGTCTGAGAGGGTAATTCAGATCTTAGAGGACATGCTACGGGCTTGTGTGATTGAATTTGAGGGCAGTTAGGATGCACACTTGCCTTTAATTGAGTTTGTGTACAACAACAGCTACCAATCAAGCATTGGAATGCCTCCATATGAAGCTTTGTATGGCAGAAAATGTAGAACCCCGTTGTGTTGGGATGACGTGGGTGAAAGAAAGATGATTGGGCCTGAAATTGTTCAGCAGACTGAGAAGAAAATCAGGGTGATCAGAGATTGACTTAAGACTGCATCAGACCGTCAGAAGTCCTACATTGATCTAAAGAGAAGGGATATTGAGTATGCAGTGGGAGAGAAAGTTTTCCTCAAAGTTTCTTCTTGGAAGAGAATTATGAGATTTAGCAGAAAGGGGAAACTAAGTCCTCATTTCATTGGGCCATATGAGGTTCTGGAAAGAGTGGGTTCTTTAGCATATCGTTTGGCACTACCTCCAGAGTTGGAGAAGATACATAATGTCTTTCATGTGTCTATGTTGAGGAGGTATCAATCAGACCCATCTCATGTACTACCAGTAGAGGAAATTAAAGTGAATCCAGACCTCACATATGAAGAAGAACCCATAGAGATTCTGGCTTATGAGGTGAAGTAGCTACGGAAAAACAGATACCATTGGTAAAAGTGCTGTGAAACCATCATTCAGGCTAGGAGGCTACTTGGGAATGAGAGGAGGACATGAGGAGACAGCACCCACAGTTGTTCAGAGATTGATACCAGGTAAAAATTTCGAGACGAAATTTATTTAAGGGGGGAGAATTATAACACCCCTATTTGTATAGCCTAATATGTTTCACTGTTCCGGTGACCGGTGTCGGTCCGAACAATTAAGGAGATTAGAACCAAACTTAAGACAACTAGAGAAGCCATAAACACAAATAATTAGTAATGTCCAATTAGTTAAGTATAAACAAGAAAAACAAAACATAAGAAGTTAAACGAGCCGAGAGTCACAGCGATGGATGACCTTCTCGGGAACGACTGCAAAGTCATTTTAAACTCAAATTTCGAACAGTAAAATGTGACCCTGCGGTCCTTAGGACCCTTATGAACATAGTGGAAAAGAGAAAATCACAAAAAAGAACTGTTAAGTGTCACACCCTACCCCTCTGTAAGGCATAACATGATCCCGTAGTATACCTAATGAATTACCAACTCCGTCTACTGATAACCCATTAAATATACTACAAGGGATTTTAAAAACTTTTCTTACTTCTTTTACCATGGTGAGCACTATTTACAGGTGTTAAAAACTTTGGTGAACTGAAGTGAAACAACTAACTCATTTGATTTATTTGGAATTTCTGTAAAAATTTTAGCAAAGTGCCATCTGTATTTTGGACAAAACAGTTCTTCAGAAAACCTGTAAAAAGCACTTCAATAATGTTCCAAATCTCAACTCCAATATATTTCTCAACACAACAATTTATCAACTCAAATCCATAGAAATTTTTCAAAGTCTGAGATAAGGAAATATAATACAGCTTTTACAAGTCAAAACAGCTCATAATTATTTTACAACTTCAAGGTACAATTTGAATTTACAACTGCTCAAAACCAAAAACAAAATGTACATACAGTGTCATACATTACAGTACAAAATGCAAAATACTGGTATACTCATAATACCAGGTAATCCCTCGCTGGATGTATATGCAGCCTAGTCTGCTGCCCTGTCTGTCTCTCTACCTGCGACAGCAATAAAAAGCTATCGCTGAGACAATGTCTCAGTGGTGCACAACATTAACCAAATACAACTTTAAATCACAATTCATAAATCATATCAATAGTGGATACTTAAAACCATAGTCAAATTTAAGACAATAAAGGTCAATAAGAATTTAAACTCCATTTCTCAATATCACAATAGATTTTCATAAGTCAGGTCATGTTTGAATTCAAAAGACAGTATATGTCAATGAGAGTTTAAATCCATTTCACAATCTCACAATACACATTAATAAATCACACGCAACTTAATCATGATCCATAGTTCAATTCGTCCCAAAAGCCGATGGCTAATGAGGTATTCAATTCGTCCCAAAAGTCAATGACTAATGAGGAATAACATGGCTAGCTAGCAAAAATATGAGTACTCATCCAATTCGTCCTCAACAGGCACACACCTCAACACTTCAGCCAGAGAGGGAATTCAATTCGTCCCACTAGACAAGCTAATGAGGAATACAATCAATATACATGACAGCTGTGGTTTCAAACCATTTCCAATGCTTTTAAATCAATAAGTATCCATCAATGTCATTCAAACAGTTTTTCACAGTTTCAAACCATTCACAATATTTTTCAATCAATAAGTGTCCATCAAACACATTTTCACAATTTAAAACAATGATATACAAATAGTCAATATTTATTTCAATTGAAAATAATTCAAAAGAAACAGTTGTTGTGCACAAACCTCTGATGACTGTCTCCCTGGTCTGGACTCAGTGTTTCTTTCCCTTTTGTTGAGTCCTTGTTAACTGAGAAACACAATTTGAAGTGTTTCAGTGCTAAATTAATTTACCTCTAACGATAATGTTCGATAAGCAATTCACTGAATACCTTTATTTGCTAAGTCACCTAATATACCGACCCTCGACGTGTTCTAGGTAATTTAGGTCTGAGTGTCATTAATATGTCATATTCGATAGGGTTTTAGGTTTGGTATGTTTTACCAAAGTCATTTCCTTGTTTAGTGCATTTTAATGCAAATTGCTGGATTCCGGGACACTAGTTTGACCTAGCCGGACGGTCTAGTTCCCTCGATTTTCGGGTCTCGGTCGAAACTACAAACTTGTAGACCTATGTCTTATGGACCGCAGTACAAACTTTTAGGTCAATCCGAGTTAAGTAGACCAAGTTATGGTCATTACACTATTGCTGGTCAAATGGCATCAATTAGGTCATTTTTTTGTTCAATTTGGTCAACTTTGGTTCGGCCAGTTTTTGGACCCGAACTTGTGCAAGCTTTTTGACTTGCTTATGGTCATTTCTGGGCTTTAGTGTCTTCATAAGACTTGTAGGTATGGGTCTTAACTATTCTTGGTTAAAATTTCAGCTCAATTTGACCTGGTTTGAGTGAGTTATGGCCTAAACACTCACTGCTGCCCAATTGGTCATTTTTCAGGTCCTAATTGCACGTAATCCGAATTGGTCATTTTCTTAGGTCACCTTGCAAGCAGAATTTTGGTATGGTTTCTCAATGAAAGTTGGCACATTTTGTGCCTAGTTTCACCTCAAATTGGTCTCATACCAATTGAGGTTACACATTTAAGGTTATAGGCTAAAATGTACACTGCCCTCAATATGCCTTTCACACCCCACTTCAAACACACATTTACCTTTGCAATTTGTTTACTTACCTACCAATCTGTTTTGGTACATTACCAAAAGCATTTTCTACATTACATCAACATTACTTTGGGCAGATTACCATTACCCTCAACACACCAATTATAATTCACATTTACAATTTCTAAGTACCATTACATACACACCTAACCATTATAAATTTTACATACACTTTACAATATCAATCTACATACATATCATCAATCCTTCTAGGTCAATATTCTGCCTACACTTCCTTCAATATATACATTTACTCAAGTGTTCCCAAGCTGCCGCAAACCTTCTTCAACATCAAAGTGTCGTCCAACTTACCAATTCCCATCCAAGTGCATAAATCACCATATAAACATGAAGTAATTCACTAGGTTACTAACTCACCATGATCAACATTATTTCTCATCAATTATATGCACAATTATCTCATCAAAAACGTGACTCCATGGCTGTCCAAAATGAAAACAACAATAACTCTTCAAACTCAAAATTTTCCTTCACAAAACCAATACCCATAACATGCACACAAAACTTAACAAAGGAATTCTCAAAAATGTAAACTTACCTTTGATTGTATCTTGCTAAACCTTCACCAAACTTCTCAAATTTGGTATCAATATCTTCCTTGTGATGTGTAGACAAAGTTTAATGAGGAACCCTAGGTGATTTGGGGTTGAAATGAGGGGATGGATCAAGCTTTACCCAAAACGGCCATGGAGGTTTTTGTGTTCTTCAATTCGGCAATATTAAGAGGACATGAGGAAGATGAGATTTCAGCTGGTTAGTGGACTTACTTCAGCCATATTTATGTTTAATTAAATCCCTAGTGGTCCACTAACTAAATTTAAATCATATTTTAAGCTAACTTTCACTTAATCCCACATTTAACCTTGATTTTAGCTATTTACTTTAGGTACCACTAAATTAATTTTTCCTTTTATTTTCTAAGTGTAATACTATTTTTTTTTTAATGGACATTTAGGTCAAAAGACACTTCGGGATGTCAAATGACCATAATGCCCTGTTCGATTACGTTCGATTTTTGGTATTACCGGGTTTTGTCTGTTTTTCGATTTCTCACTTTTCTTTGTACTAATTATTTAATTTTTCTTTGATCTTTCTAATGATATTTATTCTTCAACAAGGGTCTATTTAAGTCCTAAAAATATTTTCCTGGGTTCCCCGTGAAGGAACGGAAGCGTGAAAAACACAAGATTATACCATTGAATTCAAAAATTTTCACCTAGGGTCACATGCACCATGCAAGATTTATTTTTATCTATTTGATTTCAATGATAAACAACATATTAAAACTCTTTTAATATGTTTTTGGATCTGTATTTGCCATTTAAGATTTTAAAATTAATCAGATTAATTTTAGAACCCTAGATTAAATCAAGAACGATTACACTAACCTCTTAATGTCTTTGCAGCGTGTCTGCCTTTGAGATTCGTCTTGAGGACACGGATGTTGTCCCTCTAGCTTGTCCACACCAAGAACACCTATGGCAGCCCTTGAACAGCTTCTAAAGCCTTTTCTATTAATTAGAAATTCAAGTTCTGCCTTTTAAGAGATTAGAGATGTAAACAGGACACTAGAAACAATTTCTAGCATTCTTAATTCAAGAGATTGATGGCTAATCTCTTTGAATTGATGAGAGATGAAGAGAAATAGCTGGAGAGGCTCAAAGTGGCGTGACAATTGAGAGGAGAGGCTGCTGGTTATGTTTTCTTTTCATAACCACACTTAAATAGCTAGGTTAACACATTAAACCCTAGCCACATGTCACCTTTTGATTAGCTCTAGGTTTAAGTGACCCAATCACATTGTGCCAAGTGTCAAACCTATATTTAATCTTGATTTTAATCATCTTACATGATTAAAAAACATTTGGCAAGCTTATGTGTTATGCCATGTGTTACCATCTCATGGTGCCACGTGTCACACTGTGAAATGACCAAAATGCCCCTATGTCTTAATTTTGAGTTCTTAACCCAAAATAATTATTTTCTTCTTCTAATTAATTTATATCAAATATAAACTAATTAATTAATCTCTATTAATTAATTTCTCATCAATTAAATTCATATTTAAACACTTTAAATATAAATTTAATTTATACTACACATCCAATAATCTAGATTTGGTTTCAAGTCATGCTAGGGACTTTGCAATTTAATTGCAAACCAAATCTATTTAATTAATCAATTAAACTCTTTAATTAATTAATTAAATCATATTTAAATAGGTGATAACTTGTGTATGTGTGTGACTTACTAGGCTCATCACTAATTGGCAATGAGACATGATATCAACTCTTAATATCATCAGAACTCTTTCTTACCATAAATGATTTCTCTAAATCATTTTATGAACCTCGTAGACCATGGTTAACACCTAGCATAGCATGCCATGGCCACCCAATTAGTAATAAGATTTACCTTAAATGAACCTATAATCATATGTTACCATGCACTAGAATCTCTCTGTTACAAAATCCCAACTCAAGCTGAAGTCATGGTTTATGTCAAACTCCATTTGCTATGAATATTATGTTCTCTTTTAATTCCAGTTCTTGATTAAAAGATTTTTCTCATCAGAAACTCTTTTCTGAATAAATCTATCTGTCCTGGCCAGGAACTTGAAACATCAAGAACAATTAAATGAACATAGGATTTTATCTCTATTTACTTAGAGGAACATATTCCTTCTTGATCAACACCTACCTCCATATATAACTAGCAGGAGCCAACACATGCCCATATACCCATACATAGTACAAGTATGAAAGCAATATCAAACTCAAACTACCTATATACAAGATAACTGTGCTATCTCAGGTCTAAAGATTATATGCACTGATATGATTTATGACAAAACATTGACAAGAGTAAACTCCATGTGCTTGTCATAAGTGTCACTGGTTCGGCCTATTTATCATTTATAAGTGCCTATCAAGTTTGTTATATGGCATGAGACTCACCATTCCATCTTATTTATATCTCATATAAATAACTTGGGAACAAACATGAATACAATCTTTCTGGATAAGTCATGTCCTTATTATGAAGTATCCTCGATTGTGAACCTATTTATGATACTTTGTGCTAGAAATATTGTCACTCATATTCTTAACAACTTAAGAATAATATTTCTAACAAAATATCAATGGACCTTTTCTATTACACATAAATATATTATGTAAACGGAAAAGTGGAAATGCCTTTTATTATTAAAAATATGTACAAGATACATACTAAATGATATGCTCTAGGGCATACTACTAACAATCTCCCACTAGCACTAGAGCCATTCATTACAATATCTTAGACCTATCTTCTCAAGATGTCGGTCTAATTGAGTCTGTGACATAGGCTTAGTGAATGGATCAGCTGGATTTTCAGCTGATGCTATTTTCTGCATGGCTACATCGCCTCGCCCAACTATTTCTCTGATAATGTGGTAGCGCCTTTCTATGTGTTTGGATTTCTGGTGAGACCTTGGTTCCTTAGCTCAGTATGATCGCTCCATTTTTGTCACGGTGTAATGGAACTGCGACTCAATGGAAGGAACTCTGTAAGTTACATCACGAACTTTTTCATCCAAACGACTTCTTTTGCAAAGATTCGATGCAGCAATATACTCAGCCTCAGTAGTGGAATCTGCAGTCGTGCTCTGTTTGGAACTCTTCCAACTGACTGCACCTCCATTACAAATGAACACATATCCAGAGGTAGACTTTCTATCATCGATATCTGATTGGAAATCAGAATCAGTATAACCATCCAATTGCAAGTCTCCACCTCCATAAATCAAGAATAAATCCTTAGTTCTTCTCAAGTACTTAAGGATATTCTTGACACTATCGATGTTCCAAACTGGATTGGATTGATACTGCTAGTCAAACTAACGGATATGCGATATCCGTCCTAGTACACAACATTGCATAGATAAAACTTCCAATAGCCGAAGCATATGGAATCATGGCCATCTTATCTCTTTCTTCAGGTGTCTTTGGAGACATCTCTTTAGAAAGGTGGATACCATGTCTCACTGGTAACAATCCTCTCTTGGAATCAAGCATGTTAAACCTCTTTAACACCTTTTCCAAGTATAGACTTTGGGATAAACCAATTATTCTTTTCGCTCTATCTCTATAGATGCGAATCCCAAGAATATAGGTTGCCTCCCCTAAGTCTTTCATGGAGAATGTATTTGACAACCATACCTTTATAGTCGTCAACATACCTGTATCATTACCCATCAACAGTATGTCATCCACATATAAGACAAGGAAAGTGATAGCACTGTCACTAACCTTCTTATATACACATGGCTCATCCTCATTTTTGATAAAACCAAAAGATTTAATGGCTTCATCAAAACGGATGTTCCAACTCCTCGAAGCTTGTTTCAACCCATAAATGGATCGCTTTAGCTTGCATACCTTGGAACCATCTTGGGATTCAAATCCCTTAGGTTGTTCCATGAAAATGTTTTCTTCAATGTATCCATTGAGAAAAGCTGTTTTGACATCCATCTGCCAAATCTCATAATCATAGTATGCAGCTATTGCTAATAAAATCCTAATTGATTTAAGCATGGCAACAGGCGAGAAAGTCTCCTCATAGTCTATTCCTTGCCTTTGGCGAAACCCTTTCGCTACTAGCCTTGCTTTATAGGTCTCTACCTTTCCATCAGAACCAATTTTCTTCTTGAAAACCCATTTGTTCCCTATAGGTACAATACCTTCAGGTGGGTCAACAAGATCCCAAACTTGATTCTTATACATGGAATCAATCTCGGATTTCATAGCATCAATCCATTTTGAAGAGTCTATATCTGATATAGCTTCTTCATAGGTAAGTGGATCATCTCCATGATCTACTTCTTCATGAGTAGACAACTCTTGTTCTTCTTCATGAAGAAAACCATATCTCACTGGTGGGTGAGATACCCTGGTTGTTCTACGAGGAACAGCTGTAGATGTTTCATCAATGGGTATAGGTTGACTAGATGGATCTATATCCATCGATGCATTGGTTGGTCAGAATTCTCCAATTCTAACTCTATTTGCCTTCCTTTGCCTCCTTCTTGAACAAACTGTTGTTCAAGAAATGTGGCATCTCTACTTATCACAACCTTTTGTGAAGTAGGCAAATAAAAATAATATCTAAAACTATCTTTTGGATATCCAACAAATCGACCTCTTTCTGATCTGGTCTCCAATTTATCAGTGTTCAGCTTTTTGATATAAGCTGGACAACCCCAAATCTTAACATGCTTGAGACTTGGTTTTCTTCCATGCCATATCTCATAAGGTGTGGACGAAACTGATTTTGATGGAATCCTATTCAGAATATATAAAGCTGATTCTAATGCAAATCCCCAAAAGGAGATTGGCATATCAGTATAGCTCATCATACTACGTACCATATCCAATAGGGTACGATTTCTTCTTTCAGATACACCATTCAGCTGTGGCGTTCCTGGAGGAGTCAGCTGAGAAACAATGCCATGCACTCTCAAGTATTCATCAAATTCAGTACTCAAATATTCACCTCCACGATCTGATCGAAGAGCTTTAATACTTTTTCCTGTTTGATTTTCTACTTCAGATTTAAATTCCTTAAACTTTTTAAAGGATTCATGTTTGTATTTCATCAAATACAAATACCTAAACCTTGATTTATCATCAGTAAAGGTAATAAAATAATGAAAGCCCCCTTTAGCCATTTCTTTAAACGGACCACATACATCACTATGTATTAGTTCCAAAATATTTTCAGCTCTTAGCCCTTGTCCAACAAAGGGTGATCTAGTCATTTTGCCTTGAAGGCAAGATTCACAAGTTGGAGTAGGCTCAGAGCCCAATGAGGATAGAATCCCCATTTTCTCCAATTTTGCAATCCTATCTTCTGCAACATGACATAACCTTAAGTGCCAAATATATTTTGAACTTGAGTTGGTTTTCACCATGGCATTGTATTCTTTTAGATCACTTGCATTCAATTTGTGTTTGTCATTATTATCAAAATAATAAAGACCATCATTCATATAACCCGAACCAACATATTTATTTCCAAAATAAATATTGCAAACATCATCTGAATGAAATTCATAGCCATTTCTAGTCAAACTAGATATAGAAATGATGTTCTTAAAAGCATCAGTACATATAAAATATTATCCAAACACAAAACATGTCCAAACATGTAAAAGATTTAGATCCTATGGCTAAAGCTTCAACAGTTGAGCCATTGCCAATCAGGACTCTAATATCTTGAGAACACAAGTACTCTTGTTTGCTAGTTCACGCATATCATTAGAAATGTGAGAAGCGCACTGATATCTAAAACCCAAGCTGTAGATGAGCTATAAGTATCATCGAGAATCTAAATAACAAGATATGGACATACCTTAGAAGGTGTATCCTTCTTGTCCTTCAGAGAAGCAAGATACTGCAGGCGGTTCCTTTTCAGGTGCCCATCCTTTTGGCGGTGGAAACACTTTCCTTCGCCTCCATCGACTTTAGTCTTCCTTTTACGTTTAGCTATTTTCTTGGAAGGACCAGAATCGAGGTTTCTTTTTCTTATTGCCCTTCTTCTTGTTGGACTTTCCAGTGAGAAGAAGATACAACAAAGCTACCTCTTTTCCTTTATTGCACAGCATATTCTTTTGGGCAATAACCCATGTTGAGTAATTCTGCTAAGGTGCATTCCTGTTTAGTCATATGGAAATTTGTCACAAAATTCCCAAAAGACTCAGGAAGGGACTGAAGGATCAAATCCGTTTGTAGTTGGAAATCCATGTTGAAGTCAAGATGTTCCAACTGCTCAATCAACCGAATCATCTTGTGGACATTATCCCAACATTACATCCCTCGGACATCCTCATACGGAATAAGCTGTTTAGATATCTCATACCTAGCATTCTGCTGTGCTCACCATACAACTCTTGTAGGTGAAGGAGGATCTCACTCGCACTCTGCATGTTCTCATGTTGCTTCTGTAACTCATTACTCATAGAAGCAAGCATGTAACACTTAGCTCTCATATCATGCTCCTTCCACTTGTCCAAAGTTTCATGTTCCTCTTGTGTGGCCTCTGGAGGTAAGGGACCAGGAACATTTGAATCTAGAACATATCCTATATGTTCAAGGTTCAGGACAAGTTTCAAATTTCTTAGCCAATCAGACAGATTAGGTCTGTCAACTGTTGTGATCAAGTATGCTTGCAAGGATATTGGATGGTGGTGGTTGTTTTGTGCTCATTTTTATCGAGAAAATTAAGCTGAGAAAATAACCAGATTAATTAGTAAATGTGTCATGTAATTAACCAAAATGATTATGGTCTTTTAATCAAATTGGTCCTCCCACTAACTTAGCGAATCCTACACTTCCAAAGTAGAAAACGGAAATCCTAGTTGGATGGATTTCTAGTGGGTGATTGAATTCTTATAATTCTATTGATCATCCTCAGTACATCCATTATTGGAATTACAATAAACTATAAGTGAGCAACTCCTTGCCCATCACATCTCATGTGAGGTTCAATCCTTTACCTAGCCCCTAATGCTCAAAATCTCGGTACATCCATTATTGACTTATCTTGCATTAGTTAAGTTGATCCCAGAGCGATAATTATGCAAATAATTTTAATGTCCTCAGGTACATCCAATATTGGCCACCAAACCATTTACATATTTATAACATCTCATGCTTAACAATTATTCTTAAGAAAATCTCTTAAATTAATTGCATCTCATGCAACTATTTAAAATTTCTTAAAATAATTGCCCCATGGAGGGCTTATGTTATAATTACTTTAATTATAGCATTTCCAACTTAATCATTTGTTTGGAAGATTTTATAGCCATCCTAATTACTATTAAGGTCTCACTTTGCACATTATCCATTTAGCATGCATATATCATATAATTGCATACATTCCCATACATCTCATGCATTCATGGATAAGCAGTAAATATGGTATGATCATGGACTTTCTAAGGGATTCAATTCTGAGCCACCAAAAATTGAATCAGGGCATTCCTAGGTGCATTTCATTCATTCATTTTACAAGAGTTGCTGAAGGAGTACATAATCAACACTTGATATTGAATTCCTCCCACTGGTCCCACCAATGCTCTTGACCTCCTTGAACTTCTTGCAATCCAATATTACATAGTAATCCTTGGCATACCAAGGCGAATTTACAAGAACTTAAATAAATGAAATTACAACCCAAAATATTACAAACTTAATAATACATGCCCAAAATAAATTAAAATAAATTAATTAATTTACAATCCCAAAGAAACATAAAAGAAATAAATCCAATCACATTGGTCTTTTATAGTCCCTGATCATCCATCATGCATATCACTATTTAACAATTAAATAAAACATACATACTTAAATTAAATTGAATATCTCATATTCAACTTAAAAATCCAGATTTGAATATGATTCAAATAAATTTAAAAATTCAGATTTGAATCTCATTCAAACAAATTTAAAAATTCAGATTTTAATCACATTCAAACAACTTCAAAAATTCAGATTTGAATCACATTCAAACATTTTTTAAAAAATCAGATTTGAATCACATTCAAATATTTTTTTAAAAAATCAGATTTGAATTTTATTAAATCAATTTTAAAAAATCAGATTTAAATATGATTCAAACAACTTTAAAAATTCAGATTTGAATCACATTCAAACAACTTTTAAAATTCAGATTTGAATCACATTCAAACAATTTTTAAAATTCTGATTTGAATCATAATTTAATTGTGTGATTAAAACAACTAATTAAACACTTCAATTAGTCAAAGAATAGGCCTTAGATCATACAACAATTGCAGAATTAAAAGCCAAACCTTGAACCACCCAAGGAACCATTGTTGCCGCCACCAATGGTGGCTTCACCATGTGTGCCGCCACACCTCATGATCCAACCAGCAATGAATCTCTTGATCTCATGATCAAACACACAATTAAATTATATAATCAACAATCTAAATGGCAAATATAGTGGCTCTGATACCAATTGAAGGAACGGAAGCGTGAAAAACACAAGATTATACCATTGAATTCAAAAATTTTCACCTAGGGTCACATGCACCATGCAAGATTTATTTTTATCTATTTGATTTCAATGATAAACAACATATTAAAACTCTTTTAATATGTTTTTGGATCTGTATTTGCCATTTAAGATTTTAAAATTAATCAGATTAATTTTAGAACCCTAGATTAAATCAAGAACGATTACACTAACCTCTTAATGTGCTGCAGCGTGTCGCGCTTTGAGATTCGTCTTGAGACACGGATGTTGTCCCTCTAGCTTGTCCACACCAAGAACACCTATGGCAGCCCTTGAACAGCTTCTAAAGCCTTTTCTATTAATTAGAAATTCAAGTTCTGCCTTTTAAGAGATTAGAGATGTAAACAGGACACTAGAAACAATTTCTAGCATTCTTAATTCAAGAGATTGATGGCTAATCTCTTTGAATTGATGAGAGATGAAGAGAAATAGCTGGAGAGGCTCAAAGTGGCGTGACAATTGAGAGGAGAGGCTGCTGGTTATGTTTTCTTTTCATAACCACACTTAAATAGCTAGGTTAACACATTAAACCCTAGCCACATGTCACCTTTTGATTAGCTCTAGGTTTAAGTGACCCAATCACATTGTGCCAAGTGTCAAACCTATATTTAATCTTGATTTTAATCATCTTACATGATTAAAAAACATTTGGCAAGCTTATGTGTTATGCCATGTGTTACCATCTCATGGTGCCACGTGTCACACTGTGAAATGACCAAAATGCCCCTGTGTCTTAATTTTGAGTTCTTAACCCAAAATAATTATTTTCTTCTTCTAATTAATTTATATCAAATATAAACTAATTAATTAATCTCTATTAATTAATTTCTCATCAATTAAATTCATATTTAAACACTTTAAATATAAATTTAATTTATACTACACATCCAATAATCTAGATTTGGTTTCAAGTCATGCTAGGGACTTTGCAATTTAATTGCAAACCAAATCTATTTAATTAATCAATTAAACTCTTTAATTAATTAATTAAATCATATTTAAATAGGTGATAACTTGTGTATGTGTGTGACTTACTAGGCTCATCACTAATTGGCAATGAGACATGATATCAACTCTTAATATCATCAGAACTCTTTCTTACCATAAATGATTTCTCTAAATCATTTTATGAACCTCATAGACCATGGTTAACACCTAGCATAGCATGCCATGGCCACCCAATTAGTAATAAGATTTACCTTAAATGAACCTATAATCATATGTTACCATGCACTAGAATCTCTCTGTTACAAAATCCCAACTCAAGCCGAGTCATGGTTTATGTCAAACTCCATTTGCTATGAATATTATGTTCTCTTTTAATTCCAGTTCTTGATTAAAAGATTTTTCTCATCGTAAACTCTTTCTCGAATAAATCTATCTGTCTGGCCAGAACTTGAAACATCAAGAACAATTAAATGAACATAGGATTTTATCTCTATTTACTTAGAGGAACAGATTCCTTCTTGATCAACACCTACCTCCATATATAACTAGCAGGAGCCAACACATGCCCATATACCCATACATAGTACAAGTATGAAAGCAGTATCAAACTCAAACTACCTATATACAAGATAACTGTGCTATCTCAGGTCTAAAGATTATATGCACTGATATGATTTAGGACAAAACATTGACAAGAGTAAACTCTATGTGCTTGTCATAAGTGTCACTGGTTCGGCCTATTTATCATTTATAAGTGCCTATCAAGTTTGTTATATGGCATGAGACTCACCATTCCATCTTATTTATATCTCATATAAATAACTTGGGAACAAACATGAATACAATCTTTCTGGATAAGTCATGTCCTTATTATGAAGTATCCTCGATTGTGAACCTATTTATGATACTTTGTGCTAGAAATATTGTCACTCATATTCTTAACAACTTAAGAATAATATTTCTAACAAAATATCAATGGACCTTTTCTATTACACATAAATATATTATGTAAACGGAAAAGTGGAAATGCCTTTTATTATTAAAAATATGTACAAGATACATACTAAATGATATGCTCTAGGGCATACTACTAACACCCCGCAGTCCAGGGCTAGTCAACGGTCCACGCCGTGACTTCCCGGTGCGGTCACCCATCGTTAGGTTTCCCGGCTCGTTTAACTTGGTCACATTTCTTTGCTATCATTTTTCCTTTGTTTTTCTTGTACTTTCTTTTCTTGTATTTCATTATTTTATGTCTCCTCACTCATATCGAAGTACGGTTCTAGGCATCCTAGCTGTCCGGACAACACTAGTCACCGGAGCAGCAGAACGCACTACCGAACTTTGGGGTGTTACAATTCTCTCCCCCTTAAAATAAATTTCGTCTCGAAATTTTACCTGGCATTAGTCTCTGAACAGCTGTGGGTGCTGTCTCCTCATATCCTCTTCACGTTCCCAAGTAGCTTCCTGGCCTGAATGATGGTTCCACAGCACTTTAACCAGGTGTATCTGTTTGTTCCTCAGCTGCTTCACCTCATATGCCAGAATTTTTATGGTTTCTTCCTCATATGAAAGGTTTGGATTTACTTCAATCTCTTCAACTGATAGTACATGAGATGGGTCAGATCTGTACCTCCTTAACATGGACACATGGAAGACACTGTATCCTTGCTAGCTCGAGGTAATGCCAACCGATATGCCAAAGGACCCACTCTTTCCGTAACTTCATATGGTCCGATGAAACGAGGACCGAGTTTCCTTTCTCACAAATCTCATAATCCTCTTCCAAGGAGAAACTTTGAGGAATACCTTATCACCCATCGCGTACTCAATATCTCTTCTTTTCATATCAACATAGGACTTGACGGTCCGATGCACCTTTGAGTCTATCTCTCGATCAACTGATCTTTCCTCTGTCTGCTGGACAATTTCTGGCCCAATCATCTTCCTTTCACCTACCTCATCCCAACATAAGGGAGTTCTGCACTTTCTACCATACAAAGCTTCATATGGAGGCATCCCAATGCTTGATTGGTAGTTGTTATAAGCAAACTCAATCAAAGGCAAGTGTGTATCCCAACTACCTTCAAATTCAATCACACAAGCCCGTAGCATATCCTCCAATATCCGAATAACCCTCTCGATCGCCATGCATGTCTGGGTGGAATCTTGTCTTTGAAGTTCAATCTAGTTCCTAGGGCTCTCTGAAGACTACCCTGAATCTAGAAGTGAACCTAGGATCTCTCGGACACAATTGATACTGCACTCCATGTAGTTTTACAATCTCATATATGTACAATCCGCCAATCTTTCCGTGCTATAGTCCATCCGAATCGTAAAAGTGAGCGATTTGGTCAATCACAACTATAACCCATACCGCATCATGACTACTCGTGTCCTTGGAAGTCCTGAACAAAATCCATAGTTATTCGTTCCCATTTCCACTGCATCGACAAAGGATGTAACAAACCAGCTGGAACTTGATGTTCTGCCTTTACTTGCTGACAAGTTAGGCATTTGGAAACGAATTCATCTATATCTCTCTTCATACCCATCCACCAGTAATGTTCTTTCAACCCTCTGTACATTTTAGTTCCACCAGGGTGCATAGCAAATGGAGACTCATGTGCTTCCTTCAAAATGGTTTGTCTCAATTCCACATCACTAGGAACGCACACTCGCTTCGATGTAGCAATAAACCATCATCTCTCATAGAGAATTCAGGTTTCTTGCCCTGCTGGACTTCTTTCAGTAGCTTCTGATACTTTTCATCACTCTGAGCAGCCATTATGATCTGATCAATCAACACTGGCTGTACATGCCAAGCAACTACTGTCTGTCCCTCATCATCAATCTCTAAACCGCATGTCGTGCTTTCAATTCACATACCATGGACAAAGGAGAAACTCTGAGACTTGCCATAGTCTTGCGACTTAAGGCGTCAGCCACCACATTTTCTTTCCCTGGCTGATAGTCTATTAAGCAATCATAGTCTTTAATGAGTTCTAACCATCTCCTCTGCCTCAAATTCAATTCCTTCTGGGTACCTAAGTACTTCAAGCTCTTGTGATCTGTGAAAATGTAGCATTTCTCCCCATACAAATAGTGTCTCCAGATCTTCAGAGCAAAAACAATAGCTGCTAACTCCAGATCATGTGTTGGGTAATTCCTCTCATGCGGTTTCAGCTGGCGTAATGCATAAGCAATGACATTCCGATCTTGCATCAAGATACGCCTAGCCCGTTGTGAGAAGCATCACTATAAACTGTGTATTCTTTACCCGGAGTAGGTAAAGTGAGAACTGGAGCTTCAGTTAAGCACCTCTTCAACTCATCAAAACTCTGCTGACATTTATCAGTCCACTGAAATTTCACATCTTTCCGAAGCAGCTTGGTCAGTGGAGAAGATAACATAGAAAACCCCTTCACAAACCGACGGTAATATCCAGCTAAACCCAGAAAACTGCGAATTTCTGTGATGTTCCTGGGCGGCTTCCAATTAAGGATAGCTTCTACCTTGCTGGAATCTACCTTGATCCCTTCAGCTGACACAACATGTCCCAAAAAGCAGATTTCTTTCAGCCAAAATTCACACTTCGACAATTTGGCGTATAGCTGTTTCTCCCTTAAGGTCTGCAGTACAATCCGCAGATGTCTGTCATGCTCCTCTGCATTCCTCGAGTATATCAAAATGTCATCAATAAACACCACCACAAATTGATCAAGATATGGTCTGAAGATAGTGTTCATCAGATCCATAAAAGCGGTGAGCATTTGTCAACCCAAATGGCATTACTAGAAACTCATAGTGGCCATATCGAGTTCTGAAAGCAGTTTTTGGAATACTCTGCTCTTGCACCTTCAACTAATAGTAACCAGATCGCAAATCAATTTTGGAGAATACAGCTGCACCCTTCAATTGATCAAACAGATCATCAATACGAGGCAATGGATATCTGTTCTTTATTGTCACCTTATTCAACTGCTGGTAGTCAACACATAAGCGGAGAGTACCATCCTTCTTCTTAACAAACAACACTGGTGCTCCCTAAGGTGACACACTAGGGCGGATGAAGCCCTTTTCAAGTAGTTCTTGCAATTGTATCTTCAGCTCCTTCAACTCTGCTGGTGCCATTCTGTATGGCGTTATGGAAATTGGATCCACACTAGGCATAACATTAATTTCAAACTGCACTTCTCTTTCCGGAGGTAATCCTGGCAATTCATCAGGAAACACATCTGGAAAGTCATGTACTGTAGGGATGTCCTTCAACGCTGGACTCCTCACTTGGGTGTCTACCACATGTGCCAAGTATGCTTCACACCCCTTTCTGATCATCTTTCCGCTAGTGCAAATTAAATGAGGTTTGATGGCAATAGCTGCCTCTCCTTGTATCACCACATCATCAGATCGAGGAAGGCCAAAAGTGACTGTCTTGACCTTACTGATCAATCATGGCATGATGCATAGCTAACCAATCCATGCCCAAGATGATATCATAATCTCTGAAGGGCATTTCAATGAAATCAGACAGGAAAGTGTGTCCTTGGATCACCAAAGGACAATCTCTATACATTCTATTAACCACGACCTCTGTCCTAACGGACTCGCATTAGCACCTCAAAGTCCATTTTTGTACATGGAACAAAGAATGCAATCAATGATGCTAGCACTCACATAAGAATGGGTAGAACCGGATCAAATAACACAAACACATTCGGTTAAAAGTTGAGAAGGTACCAGCCACAACATTCGATGTCTCTGCCTCTTCCTCTCGTCTCATGGCATAGACTCGATCGAGCACTATCTTGCTCGATTGTTTTATGTGCCTTGGCCGCTTGTCGGGTTACCTCTACCCCGCCTCTACCTCTGCTAGGTGGTTGTGAGCTTCGCAATGTGGCTCGAACCGACTTCTGCGCAGTAGTAGGAGGTGGTCCAACTCTGCGACTCATCGGTGCAGTCCTTGGCAAAGTCTCCTGTGCCTCCACAGCTATAACAGCTCCAATAGCCTTGTAGCAGATCCCACCATGATTTCTTCCACATGTTTCACATTGGCGGGAGGATAGGAACCTCTGGTACTCTGCCCGCATTGGGGAGGTCTCTGTCCCGAATATCTTCCCCTACCGCATTTCTTTCCACCTCCGCCATGTCCCCATAGTTCTTCCTCTTTCCAAGATGACCACCGGAACTCGTTTCATTGATTTTCCTCTTTCTCTGTCTTCTCCGACCTCTTCTTCTCGGGAGCAGTCTCAAATTCAACTCTTTCCAACTCTAGGGCTTGAGAAACAAGTTCGAGAAGTTAGTGTGTTTGAAGCCGAGCACTTGTACTGACATCTGGGCTTCAAGCCGCTTTCAAACCTCTTGCATCTTTCCTGCTGGTAGAGAGTAGACTCATTGCATAATGGCTAAGGCGGGAAAATTCTCTTTCATACTCACCACCGATCCGCCTGCTTTCAAACTTAGGAACTCTTGCAGCACGGTCTACATAAGCATCGAGGATATATTTACTCTGAATTCCCGAGCAAGTCATTCCATGTTAGCAATCAGAGGCTCTACTGCATGTGGGGAATGGTTTTCCAGTGATCATAAGCATCCCCCTGTAGTAAGGACACTGAGTATTCAAATCTAAGCTCTTCTGTACAATGTAGCTTCTTGAACACCCTATCCATCCTCTCTAACCATTGTTCAGCTTCTAGAGGATCTACTGTCCCTTAAACTCAGAGCCCCATACTTCATCAATTTATCATCTTGCCTTGTAGGAGATCGTGGTTGTACCATGGTGTGCGTATTGGGACTTGAGTAGGTACATTGCCGACCATTTGTTGGAACATTGCGACCATCTCACGAGTGAATCGAGCAGAAACTACAGATCGCAGGGCCGGTGTCTTCGAACCATCGACATTTTGTAGGCCTGGGGCATCCCCTTGCACCTCAGCCTCAATAGACTGATCGACTGAACGATCACCCTCTTCCATAGTTAATGCGAGGATCTAGATCTCCTGAACAAATAACACAAGGAGATTTCCTCCCGTTAGTGCATATTTATAATGTAATGTACTGTATGTATCAAAAATGATATTGAGCAGTTGTACTATGAAGAAAGAACATTCAAATAACAGGTGAAAATGAATTTAAAAGCGTGCTCGATACCACCAAAACATGTCACACCCTACCCCTCTGTAAGGCATAACATGATCCCGTAGTATACCTAATGAATTACCAACTCCGTCTACTGATAACCCATTAAATATACTACAAGGGATTTTAAAAACTTTTCTTACTTCTTTTACCGTGGTGAGCACTATTTATAGGTGTTAAAAACTTTGGTGAACTGAAGTGAAACAACTAACTCATTTGATTTATTTGGAATTTCTGTAAAAATTTTGGCAGATTGCCATCTGTATTTTGGACAAAACAGTTCTTCAGAAAACCTGTAAAAAGCACTTCAATAATGTTCCAAATCTCAACTCCAATATATTTCTCAACACAACAATTTATCAACTCAATTCCATAGAAATTTTTCAAAGTATGAGATAAGGAAATATAATACAGCTTTTACAAGTCAAAACAGCTCATAATTATTTTACAACTTCAAGGTACAATTTGAATTTACAACTGCTCAAAACCAAAAACAAAATGTACATACAGTGTCATACATTACAGTACAAAATGCAAAATACTGGTATACTCATAATACCAGGTAATCCCTCGTTGGATGTATATGCAGCCTAGTCTGCTGCCCTATCTGTCTACCTGCGACAGCAATAAAAAGCTATCGCTGAGACAATGTCTCAGTGGTGCACAACATTAACCAAATACAACTTTAAATCACAATTCATAAATCATATCAATAGTGGATACTTAAAACCATAGTCAAATTTAAGACAATAAAGGTCAATAAGAATTTAAACTCCATTTCTCAATATCACAATAGATTTTCATAAGTCAGGTCATGTTTGAATTCAAAAGACAGTATATGTCAATGAGAGTTTAAATCCATTTCATAATCTCACAATACACATTAATAAATCACACGCAGCTTAATCATGATCCATAGAAAATTCGTCCCAAAAGTCAATGACTAATGAGGAATAACATGGCTAGCTAGCAAGAATATGAGTACTCATCCAATTCGTCCTCAACAGGCACACACCTCAACACTTCAGCCAGAGAGGGAATTCAATTCATCCCACTAGACAAGCTAATGAGGAATACAATCAATATACATGACAGCTGTGGTTTCAAACCATTTCCAATGCTTTTAAATCAATAAGTATCCATCAATGTCATTCAAACAGTTTTTCACAGTTTCAAACCATTCACAATATTTTTCAATCAATAAGTGTCCATCAAACACATTTTCACAATTTAAAACAATGATATACAAATAGTCAATATTTATTTCAATTGAAAATAATTCAAAAGAAACAGTTGTTGTGCACAAACCTCTGATGACTATCTCCCTGGTCTGGACTCAGTGTTTCTTTCCCTTTTGTTGAGTCCTTGTTAACTGAGAAACACAATTTGAAGTGTTTCAGTGCAAAATTAATTTACCTCTAACGATAATGTTCGATAAACAATTCACTGAATACCTTTATTTGCTAAGTCACCTAATATACCGACCCTCGACGTGTTCTAGGTAATTTAGGTCTTAGTGTCATTAATATGTCATATTCGATAGGGTTTTAGGTTTGGTATGTTTTACCAAAGTCATTTCCTTGTTTAGTGCATTTTAATGCAAATTGCTGGATTCCGGGACACTGGTTTGACCTAGCCGGACGGTCTAGTTCCCTTGGTTTTCGGGTCTCAGTCGAAACTACAAACTTGTAGATATATGTCTTATGGACCGCGGTGCAAAATTTTAGGTCAATCCGAGTTAAGTAGACCAAGTTATGGTCATTACACTATTGCTGGTCAAATGGCATCAATTAGGTCATTTTTTTGTTCAATTTGGTCAACTTTGGTTCGGCCAGTTTTTGGACCCGAACTTGTGCAAGCTTTTTGACTTGCTTATGGTCATTTCTGGGCTTTGGTGTCTTCATAAGACTTGTAGGTATGGGTCTTAACTATTCTTGGTTAAAATTTCATGTCAATTGGACCTGGTTTGAGTGAGTTATGGCCTAAACACTCACTGCTGCCCAATTGGTCATTTTTCAGGTCCTAATTGCACCTAATCCGAATTGGTCATTTTCTTAGGTCACCTTGCAAGCAGAATTTTGGTATGGTTTCTCAATGAAAGTTGGCACATTTTGTGCCTAGTTTCACCTCAAATTGGTCTCATACCAATTGAGGTTACACATTTAAGGTTATAGGCTAAAATGTACACTGCCCTCAATATGCCTTTCACACCCCACTTCAAACACACATTTACCTTTGCAATTTGTTTACTTACCTACCAATCTGTTTTGGTACATTACCAAAAGCATTTTCTACATTACATCAACATTACTTTGGGCAGATTACCATTACCCTCAACACACCAATTATAATTCACATTTACAATTTCTAAGTACCATTACATACACACCTAACCATTACAAATTTTACATACACTTTACAATATCAATCTACATACATATCATCAATCCTTCTAGGTCAATATTCTGCCTACACTTCCTTCAATATATACATTTACTCAAGTGTTCCCAAGCTGCCGTAAACCTTCTTCAACATCAAAGTGTCGTCCAACTTACCAATTCCCATCCAAGTGCATAAATCACCATATAAACATGAAGTAATTCACTAGGTTACTAACTCACCATGATCAACATTATTTCTCATCAATTATATGCACAATTATCTCATCAAAAACGTGACTCCATGGCTGTCCAAAATGAAAACAACAATAACTCTTCAAACTCAAAATTTTCCTTCACAAAACCAATACCCATAACATGCACACAAAACTTAACAAAGGAATTCTAAAAAATGTAAACTTACCTTTGATTGTATCTTGCTAAACCTTCACCAAACTTCTCAAATTTGGTATCAATATCTTCCTTGTGATGTGTAGACAAAGTTTAATGAAGAACCCTAGGTGATTTGGGGTTGAAATGAGGGGATGGATCAAGCTTTACCCAAAACGGCCATGGAGGTTTTTGTGTTCTTCAATTCGGCAATATTGAGAGGACATGAGAAAGATGAGATTTCAGCTGGTTAGTGGACTTACTTCAGCCATATTTATGTTTAATTAAATCCCTAGTGGTCCACTAACTAAATTTAAATCATATTTTAAGCTAACTTTCACTTAATCCCACATTTAACCTTGATTTTAGCTATTTACTTTAGGTACCACTAAATTAATTTTTCCTTTTATTTTCTAAGTGTAATACTATTTATTTTTAATGGACATTTAGGTCAAAAGACACTTCGGGATGTCAAATGACCATAATGCCCCTGTTCGGGTTACGTTCCCGATTTTTCAGACATCGGGTTTTGTCTGTTTTTCGATTTCTCACTTTTCTTTGTACTAATTATTTAATTTTTCTTTGATCTTTCTAATGATATTTATTCTTCAACAAGGGTCT
Source organism: Hevea brasiliensis (assembly GCF_030052815.1). Lineage (NCBI taxonomy): Eukaryota > Viridiplantae > Streptophyta > Magnoliopsida > Malpighiales > Euphorbiaceae > Hevea > Hevea brasiliensis. The sequence goes on from NC_079501.1 coordinate 45,916,123, forward strand.
ATTTAAGTCCTAAAAATATTTTCCAGGGTTCCCCGCAGTCCAGGGCTAGTCAACGGTCCACGCCGTGACTTCCCGGTGCGGTCACCCATCGTTAGGTTTCCCGGCTCGTTTAACTTGGTCACATTTCTTTGCTATCATTTTTCCTTTGTTTTTCTTGTACTTTCTTTTCTTGTATTTCATCATTTTATGTCTCCTCACTCATATCGAAGTACGGTTCTAGGCATCCTAGCTGTCTGGACAATACTAGTCACCGGAGCAGCAGAACGCACTACCGAACTTTGGGGTGTTACATTAATCCAGTTAAATAATTAGGCTAGGGAGTCGGATGAAATATGGAATTAATTGCAAACCGGGATGAACAGGTGAAGGGCAATTTTGTCAATTGACCCCGAGAGCTGACTCCTGACCTAACTGTCAAATAAAATCGGAGAAAAGAAAATTTTAGAATCAAAAATTAAATTAAAGAACTAATAGAAAAAAAAAAGAAAAAAACAAGGAAAATGAAAAAGGTGTAGGGAAATGACATCATGCATGACATCATGCATGATGCCATAAATCCCATAATTAATCATTTGATTAAATGGATTTTTGGGTCTTCCATAAGATAAAAGACATAAAGAAAGAAAAGAAAAAAAAAATAAAACACAAAGTCTTCTTCTTCAAAACGTCACTTTCCCTCTCCCTCATATCTCCATAGTTAAACCTCCATTAAAGCTCAATTTTGAGATTGCATATTATAAGATTTCACCATAGAAAGGTAAGCCACCATAGTTAAAGCTTTTCTAGGCAACTTGAGAAGAAGATTGGTCATCAAAGAAAGAAGAAAAGAAGAAAGAAAATTGGAGAAAAGGGGAGTTAAAAGTTGCAACACAAAGGTTAGTGATTTAAGTTGCAAATGAGTTTATTACTTGTGTTTATAACTTTGTTAACTTAGAAAAATGCTTAAAATGAAATAAAAATTTATTGAGGGACCATGAATAATTTTCAGCCAGCATGTATATGGGAGTATATTTGCATGGTTTGATGGATTTAATTGTGTATATAAACCTTAGTTAGTTGAATGACTATGGTTAGAGGCATGGAATCAAGTAAATGCATGAGGTTAGTGAATTAGGGTTTGGACATTAGGGTTTAGAGACCAAAAATATGAAAAACTTGTAAATGGTGTCTTTGACCTAATGTGAAGTGAAAAATGGTCATTTGTGACCAAATGAGGTGTGTTAGAAATGTTGGAATTAAAAGCCAATTCGGATTGGATAAGGTCATGTGCTGGCAGCATGACCAAAATTTCCTTTGAAGGACAAAAAATAAAATTTTACAAGTCCAATGGATATGGGACATATTGGAGATGAAAATAGGCACTAAATGACACAATTTTCATTTAGGAAGCCTGCCCAAAAAGTGACTAAAACCTAGTGAACAAAGTGACCGAAGTTGAGAAATCGCAGGCTGCCCTGCACAACCTGACCAAATGAACAGTATTTGTTCATTTGGTCATAACCCGAGCTAGAAAGGTAAAAATGACCTGAAATTTTACCAGTGGTTAGATGAGATATATACCTAAAACTTTCATGAAGAACACCAACCCAAATTATGCCATTAACCCAATCAAATTACTGAGCCAAGTTGGATCACTGAATCTGCAGACTGCAGATTTGCCATTTAAACAGTAAAGTTTCAATAGCTATAACTCTCTCTAGAAAACTCCGATTTAGGTGATTCTTGAACCGATGGAAACCAAAGGCATATTAGAATATTTCATATGAAGAAAGTTAGACCAAATTATGGACCTAACTTGATCAAATTGCTGAACGAAGTTGGAATTAACAATCTGCCAGAACAAAATTCTGTAGCATGAACAGTAAACCTAATTTGCTTATAACTTGAGCTACAAAACTCCAATTGGGGTGATTCAAAAAGGAGAATAAACTTGAGACAATAGGGAACATTTTCTATGAAGAAAGTTTTGCCAAATTCCAACAGTAAACTGTCCAATGAAACAGTATAATTAAGGACACCAAAACCGAAAATTGGCAATTTTGCCTAAAAGACCTAAGTTTTGAGAAAATGATTAAAACCAACAAGTTTAGTGACCAAAATGTGGTATGTGGGTGAAGTTGGAGTTCCCATACCTATTAAGCCTTAGAAAGTCAACTATTTAACTTGAATAGTATAGTGAATAGTAACCCGAAACACAAAAATTTCAAGAACGTCGAATTTAGCACGTTAGAGCTAGGTAAAAGTGAAGTTAAATTTATTATTGGATTTATGCTAAGCTATGGTACTGAAACACTGTGAAATTGTGTGTTTCAGTGGAAAAGAATATCGGGACAGAACCCGAGGAGTCGAGTCAAGGCCAACAGGTGACTCGTTTGAGGTTTGTGCACAACATCACTATGCTTTAAAATTCATTGATAAAGTGAATGAAATATGCATTTTATTTTTGCTTTGAATTGTTGAAAGTTTATTGTGACCTTATTTATGATGTTTCGATTTAAATTGTGAAAATTATTGTGTATATTTGAAATGACAATGTTTAGCAAATTGTTAAGATAAGTGTTGAAACCACAGTGTCATGACCATATATTTGAACACCTCACTAGCACAACTAGTGGGGGTAATTCATTTTGAATTTTGATTCCTTCTCTGGAGAAGTGTTGAGGTGTGCCAGTAGAAGAGGATGTGAATGGATATCCATATATTTGAGCTAGCTAGCCTTGTGATGTGATTTCTCTTTAACCTCTGGCTATTGAGATTTTATTTGTTTCGAATGGCATGATCTAACTATGGGTTTTATGAAATGTGTTTTGATACTTCGAAATGAACTTGGTTTGCATTAAAATCTCATGATTCATGTTTTGTGTTTAATGCTCACCACTTATCAAAAATAAGAAAATTGTTTTAAAATCCCTTGTACGGCACTTAATGAGATATGGGTAAGTGAAGTTCGGTAGTTCATTAGGTATTTTATGGGATCATATTATGCCTTACAGAGGGGTAAGGTGTGACAAGTGGGCCGGGCCATTACACTCCAAATAGACTCTTAATGCTTTTGGTGTTACACCCTACCCCTCTGTAAGGCATCACATGATCCCGTAGTATACCTAATGAATTACCAACTTCGTCTATTGATAACCCATTAAATACACTACAAGGGATTTTAAAAACTTTTCTTACTTCTTTTACAGTGGTGAGCACTATTTACAGGTGTAAAAAACCTTTGTGAACTAAAGTGAAACAGCTAACTCATTTGGACTATTAGTGATTTCAGTAAAAATTTTGGCAGAGTTCCATCTGTATTTTGGATAAAACAGTTCTTCAGAAAACCTGTAAAAAGCACTTCAAATATATTTCCCAATCTCAACTCCAACAGTTAAATTAAACAATATTTTTCTCAAGTCAAATCCACAACAATTTTTCAGTATTTTTAAAGGATGAGATAAAAGAAATATAATACAAATTTTACAAGTCAAAATATCTCATAATTTACTTTACAACTTCAATGTACAAGTTTAATTTACAACTGCTCAAAACCAAAAACAATATATACATACAGTGGTCATATATTACAGTACAAAATGCAAAATGTGGTATACTCAATATACCCGATAATCTCTCACTGGATGTACTAGCAGTCTAGTCTGCTGCCCTGTCGGTCTGTCTACCTGCGACAGCAATGGAAAGCTATCGATGAGACAATGTCTTAGTGGTGCACAACATTTACCAAATACAACTTTAAATCACAATTCATAAATCATATAAATAGTGGATACTTAAAACCATAATTAAATTCAAGACAGTAAATGTCAACAAGAATTTAAACTCCATTTCTCAATATCACAATAATTTCAATAAATCAAATCATGATTAAATTCAAAAGACAGTGAATGTCAATAAGAATTTAACTCCATTTCACAATCTCATAATACATATCAATAAATCACACACTGCTTAATCATGTTCCAAGTTCAATTCGTCCCAAAAGTCGATGACTAATGAGGAATAACATAGCTAGCTAGCAAAAATATGAGTACTCATTCGATTCGTCCTCAACAGGCACACACCTCAACACTTTAGCTAGAGAAGGAATTCAATTCGTCCCACTAGACAAGCTAGCGAGGAATACAATCAATATACATGATAGCTGTGGTTTCAAATCATTTCCAATGTTTTTCAATCAATAAGTATCCATCAATATCATTCAAACAAATTTTCATAGTTTCAAACCATTTACAATGCTTTTCAAGCAATAAATATCCATAAAATATCATTCAAACAATTTTTCACAGTTTCACAATTCAAAACAACAATATACAAATAGTCATAATTTATTTCAATTGAAAATAATTCAAAAGAAATAGCTGTTGTGCACAAACCTCTAATAACTGTCTCCTGGTCTTGACTCAGTGTTTCCTTCCCTTTTCCTGAGTCTTTGCTAACTGAGAAACACAATTTGAAGTGTTTCAGTACTAAATTAAACTGTCTCTAACGATAATGCTTGATAAGTAATTCACTGAATGCTATTATTTGCTTAATCAACCTAATATATCGACCCTAGATGCGTTTTAGGTAAATTAGGTTTTAGTGTTACTAATATGTCACATTTGATAGTCTTTTATGGTTAGTACATGTTACCAATTTCAGTTTCATGTATACTGCATTTTCTTGCAATTTGCTGAATTCTGAGATACTAGTTTGACCTAGCCGGACGACCTAGTTCCCTCGGTTTTCGGCTTTTGGTCTAAACTACAAACTTGTAGATCTATGTCTTATGGAACGCGGGGCAAAATTTCAGGTCATTCTGAGTTATGTAGACCAAGTTATGGTAATTTTACTATTACTGGTCAAATTGCATAACAATTTGTCATTTTAGGTCATTTTAGGTCAATTTTGGTTCGGCTAGTTTTTGGACCCGAACTTGTGCAAGTTGTTTGACTTACTTATGGTCATTTCTGGGCTTTGGTGTCTTCATAAGACTTGTTGATATGGGTCTTATCTATCTATGGGAAAAATTTCAGGTCAATTAGACCTGTTTTGAGTGAGTTATGGCCTAAACACTAACTGCTGCCCAAATGGTCAATTTTCAGGCCTTACTTGCACTTAATCCGGATTTGGTCATTTTTCAAGCTACCTTGCAAGCAGAATTTTGGCAAGCTTCCTTCATGAATGTTGGAACATTTTGTGCCTAGTTTCACATCCAATTGGTCTCATACTAATTGGAGCCACACACTTAAAGTTCTAGGCCTAAAACACAAACTGCCTTATTGCATTTCTTTCATACACATCAAGGATCACTCCTAACACTTACCAAACTCAACATTCAAGCCAATTCTGGTTGTACCATAACCTAAATGTAATTCACAACATATTATAGGTCATTTTGGCAGCTTACAATTACATTCAACATACACCATAAAGTGCAGAATTTTTCAAACCAAATTTACAACAATTCAATCACCTAACTATAACACTTTTACATGTCCAACTTCACACCATCACACACATACCCAAACTGCCATAATAACCAACACAATTTAACATCATTATTCCATAAACCAAGCATGAATTCCAGCATTCTTCAAGAGTTAAAAAACTGCCACAATGGTACACCTCCATAATTGTCTTCAAACTCAAAATTTTCACTTGGTCACCATTCCACATACATGAAGTTAACTTACCAAACTTTGAATCACATTAGCCAAAGTTAATTCTCCACAATACATGTAATTATATTTCATTTAGTGTACAATCCCATGGCTGTCCATTTAGACAATCACACATATAATTCCAAATTCAACAAAAATTTCCAATTCAAGTGTTCAATTTAACATACATCAATAACTACCTTACTAAACTTTGATTTACTTTAATCAACACTAATACCCATCAAATGCATGTGAAAATAATTCAAATTCTTAAGTTGCCATGGCTGCCTAACTAGTGCATAATAACAATTCACCAAAATTTCAAAATCTCTCCATAAATCAAATGCCCATAACATCCTTACAAACTTTAACAAAGCAACAATCAAAAACTCAAACTTACCTATGGATGAGGCTTCTTAAATCTTCACTAAATTCCCTTGATTTTGGTATCTACTTCTTCCTTGTGAGGTGGGGATCAAAATTACTTAAGACAAGTAAGGAAAATTCAACTTGAAAATGGGTGGAGTGTGGCATGCAAATGGGGCGGCCATGGGAGGATTTTGTTGGAGTTCATTTCGGCAGTGGTGATTTTTAAGGTTGAAGATGAAGTGTGGGTGGAGGTAATCTGCCCACTTAATGCATATTTTAAATCCTTAGTGGTCCACTCGCCTAAGAAAATAATTAAATATGATTTAAGTGCTAATTATCCAACTTATACTCCACTTTTGGCTATTTACATTATGTACAACTAATTTAATTTTTCATGACATTTTCCAAGTGTAATATTATTTATTTTTAATGGACATTTAGGTCAAAAGACAACTCGGGGTATCAAATGACCACAATGCCCCTGTTCGGGTTGCATTCCCGATTTTTCGGTAACACCGTGTTTTGTCCATTTTTCAATTTCTCACTTTTCTTTGTACTAATTAATTAATTTTTCTTTGATATTTCTAATGGAATTTATAGTTCAATTGATGTCTCTTTAAGTCCTAAAAATATTTTCCAGGGCTTCCCGCGGTCTAGGGCTAGTCAACGGTCCACGCCGTGACTTCCCGGTGCGGTCACCCATCGCTAGGGTTCTTGGCTTGCTTAACTTGATTGCATTTCTTTACTATTATTTTTCCTTTGTTTTTCTTGTATTTTCTTTTCTTGTATTTCATTATTTTATGTCTCCTCACTCATATTGAAGTGTAGTTTTAGGCATCCTAACTGTCCGGACAACACTGGTCACTGGAACAGTAGAACGCACTACCGAACATAAGGGTGTTACAATTCTTCCCCCCTTAAAATAAATTTCGTCTCGAAATTTTACCTAGCATTAGTCTTTGAACAGCTGTGGGTGTTGTCTCCTCATATCCTCTTCACGTTCCCAAGTAGGTTCCTAGCCTGAATGATGGTTCCACAGCACTTTAACCAGGTGTATCTATTTATTCCTCAGTTACTTCACCTCATAAGCTAGAATTTCTATGGGTTCTTCCTCATATGAGAGGTCTGGGTTTACCTCAATCTCTTCAACTGATAGTACATGAGATGGGTCAGATCTGTACCTCCTTAACATGGACACATGGAAGATATTGTGTATCCTTGCTAACTCTGGAGGTAATGCCAACCGATATGCCAAGGGACCCACTCTTTCCAGAACCTCATATGGTCCGATGAAACGAGGACTCAGTTTCCCCTTTCTGCCAAATCTCATAATCCTTTTCCAAGGAGAAACTTTGAGGAATACCTTATCACCCACTGCATATTCAATGTCTCTTCTCTTCAAATAAACATAGGACTTATGACGGTCTGATACAGCCTTGAGTCTATCTCTGATCAATCTGATCTTTTCCTCTATCTGCTGAACAATTTCTGGCCCAATCATCTTCATTTCACCTACTTCATCCCAACATAAGGGAGTTCTGCACTTTCTGCCATACAAAGCTTCATATGGAGGCAACCCAATGCTTGATTGGTAGCTGTTGTTATAAGCAAACTCAATCAAAGGCAAGTGTGTATCCCAACTACCTTCAAACTCAATCACACAAGCCCGTAGCATATCCTCCAATATCTGAATAACCCTTTCAGATTGGCAATCTGTCTGTGGGTGGAATGCTGTGCTGAAGTTCAATCTAGTTCCTAGGGCTCTCTGTAGACTACCCCAGAATCTAGAAGTGAACCTAGGATCTTTGTCAAACACAATTGATACTGGCACTCCATGCAATTTTACAATCTCATATATGTACAATTTGGCCAATCTTTCTAGGCTATAATCCATCCGAACTGGCAAAAAGTTAGCAGACTTGGTCAATCTGTCAACTGTAACCCATACTGCATCATGACTACTATGTGTCCTTGGAAGTCCTATAACAAAATCCATAGTTATTCATTCCCATTTCCACTCTGGTACTGACAAAGGATGTAACAAACCAGCTGGAACTTGATGTTCTGCCTTCACTTGCTGACAAGTTAGGCATTTGGAAACAAACTCAGCTATATCTCTCTTCATACCCATCCACCAGTAATACTCTTTTAACCCTCTGTACATTTTAGTTCCACCAGGGCGCATAGCAAAAGGAGACTCATGTGCTTCCTTCATAATGATCTGTCTCAATTCCACATCACTAGGAATGCACATTCTACCCTGATGTAGTAGTAAACCATCATCTTTCACAGAAAATTCAGGTTTCTTGCCCTACTGGACTTCTTTCAGTAGCTTCTGGTATTTATCATCACTCTGAGTAGCCATTCTGATCTGATTAATCAACACTGGCTGTACATGCCATGCAACTACTGTCTGTCCCTCATCATCAATCTCTAAACTGGCATGTTGTGCTTTCAATTCATATACCATGGATAAAGGAGAAACTCCAAGACTTGCCATAGTCTTACGACTTAAGGCGTCAGCCACCACATTTGCTTTCCCTGGCTGATAGTCTATTAAGCAATCATAATCTTTAATGAGTTCTAACCATCTCCTCTGCCTTAAATTCAATTCTTTCTGGGTGCCTAAGTACTTCAAGCTCTTGTGATCTGTGTAAATGTAGCATTTCTCCCCATACAAATAGTGTCTCTAGATCTTCAGAGCAAAAACAATAGCTGCTAGCTCCAGATCATGTGTTGGGTAGCTCCTCTCATGCGGTTTCAGCTGACGTGATGCATAAGCAATGACATTCCGATATTGCATTAGTACACAGCCTAACCCATTGTGAGAAGCATCACTATAAACTGTGTACTCTTTACCTAGAGTAGGTAAAGTGAGGACTAGAGCTTTTGTCAAACACCTCTTCAACTCATCAAAACTCTGCTGACATTTATCTATCCACTGAAATTTTACATCTTTTCGAAGCAGTTTGGTCAGTGGAGAAGATAACATAGAAAACCCTTTCACAAACCGACGGTAATATCTAGCTAAACCCAGAAAACTGCGGATTTCTATGATGTTCCTGGGCAGCTTCCAACTAAGGATAGCTTCTACCTTGCTGGAATCTACCTTGATCCCTTCAGCTGACACAACATGTCCCAAAAAGGAGATTTCTTTCAGCCAAAATTCACACTTCAATAATTTGGCGTACAATTATTTCTCCCTTAAAGTCTGCAGTATAATCCGTAGATGTCTGTCAGCTCCTCTGCATTCCTTGAATATATCAAAATGTCATCAATAAACACCACCACAAATTGGTCGAGATATGGTCTGAAGATAGTGTTCATCATATCCATAAAAGCAGCTAGAGCATTTATTAACCCGAATGGCATTACTAGAAACTCATAGTGGCCATACCGAGTTCTGAAAGCAGTTTTTGGAATACTCTGCTCTTGTACCTTCAACTGATAATAACCAGATCACAAATCAATTTTGGAGAATACAGCTGCACCCTTCAACTGATCAAACAGATCATCAATGCGAGGCAATGGATATCTATTCTTTATTGTCACCTTATTTAATTGCCGATAATCTATACATAAGCGGAGAGTACCATCCCTCTTCTTACCAAACAACACTGGTGCTCCCCAAGGTGACACACTAGGGCGAATGAAGCCCTTTTCAAGTAGTTCTTGCAACTGTATTTTTAACTCCTTCAACTCTGCTGGTGCCATTCTGTATGGTGTTATGGAGATTGGTTCCACACCAGGCATAACATTAATTTCAAACTGCACTTCTCTTTCTAGAGGTAATCCTGGCAATTCATCAAGAAACACATATGGAAAGTCATGTACTATAGGGATGTCCTTCAATGCTGGACTCCCCACTTGGGTGTCTACCACATGTGCCAAGTATGCTTCACACCCCTTTCTGATCATTTTTCTGGCTAGTGCAGCCGAAATGATGTTTGATGGCAATAATTGCCTCTCCCCATGTATTACCACATCACTGTACTGACAGAGACCAAAAGTAACTGTCTTCAGTCTACAGTCAATCATGGCATGATGCCTGGCTAACCAATCTATGCCCAAGATGATATCATAATCTCTGAAGGGCATTTCAATGAAATCAGACAGAAAAGTGTGTCCTTGGATCACCAAAGGACAATCTCTATACATTCTATTAACCCTGACCTCCTGTCCTAGCGGACTTGTTACTAGCACCTCAAAGTCCATTTTTGTACATGGAACAGCAATGCAATCAATGATGCTAGCACTCATATAAGAATGGGTAGGACCTAGATCAAATAACACAAACACATCTTGATTAAAAGTTGAGAAGGTACCAGCCACAACATCAGATGTCTCAGCCTCTTCTCTAAGTCTCATTGCATAGATTCTGACTGGAGCACTGTCTTGCTCTGAATGTTTCACTGTGCCGTGGCTGCCTGCTGGGCTACCTCTACCCCTGCCTCTACCTCTGCTAGGTGGTTGTGAACTTACGTGACGTGGCTCGAATCGACCTTCTGCAGTAGTAGGAGGTGGTCCAACTTTGCGACTACTGGTGCAGTCCTTGGTAAAGTGTCCTGCGCCTCCACAGTTATAACAGGCTCCAATAGCCTTGTAGCATATCCCACCATGATTTATTCCACAAGTTTCACATTGGCGGGGAGGGTAGGAACCTCTGGTACTCTGCTGACCAGATAGGGGAGGCTTCTGTCTTGAATATCTTCCCCTACCAGACTTCTTGCCACCTCTGCTGTCTCCCCCATGATTCTTCCTCTTTCCAATAGGACCACTGAACTCTGTTCTACTGATTTTCCCTCTTTCTCTGTCTTCTTTGATTTCTTTTTCTCAAGAGCTGCTTCAGACTCAATTTTTTCTAACTCTAGGGCTTGAGAAACAAGTTCAGAGAAGTTAGTGTGTTTGAATCCGACCACTTGTAATCTGATACTGGGCTTCAAGCCGGTTTCAAACCTCTTGCATCTCTCCCTACTGGTAGCAAGTAAACTTACTGCATAACGGCTCTGGTGGGAAAATTCCCTTTCATATTCAGCCACTAATCTGCTCCCCTGTTTCAGACTTAGGAACTCTTGTAGCTTTTGATCTACATAAGCATCGGGGTCATACTTTTGTCTGAATTCCCTGAGAAAGTCATTCCATGTTAGCACTGCAGGTTCTACCAAACTGTGGGGAATGGTTTTCCACCAGTCATAAGCATCCCACTGTAGCAAAGATATTGAGTATTCAAATCTGAGCTCCTCTGTGCAGGGCAGTTTCTTGAATACCCTATCCATCCTCTCTAACCACTGTTCAGCCTCTAAAGGATCTACTGTCCCCTTGAACTCTGTAGCCCCATACTTCATCAATTTGTCATACTGCCTAGTAGGAGACTGTGGTTGTACCATCGTGTCTCAGATTGGGACTTGAGTAGGCACATTACATGCCATTTGTTGGAACATTACAGCCATCTGCTGAGTGAACTGAGCAGAAATCGCGTACTATAGGGCTGGTCTTCTTGAACCATTGACATTGTGTAGGCCTGGGGCATCCCCTTGCACCTCAGCCTCAATAGATTAATCGACTGAACGATCACCCTCTTCCATAGTCAATGCGAGGATCTTAGACCTCCTGAACAAATAACACAAGGAGATTTCCTCCCGTTAGTGCATATTTATAATGTAATGTACTGTATGTATCAAACAATGATATTGAGTAGTTGTACTATGAAGAAAGAATATTCAAGTAACAGAAAAGCAATTTAAAAACTTTGCTCGATACCACTAAAACATGTCACACCCTACCCTCTGTAAGGCATCACATGATCCCGTAGTATACCTAATGAATTACCAACTCCGCTTCATCGATAACCCATTAAATACACTACAAGGGATTTTAAAAACTTTTTTTACTTCTTTTACAGTGGTGAGCACTATTTACAGGTGTTAAAAACCTTTGTGAACTGAAGTGAAACAGCTAACTCATTTGGACTATTAGTAATTTCTGTAAAAATTTTGGTAGAGTGCTATCTGTATTTTGGATAAAATAGTTCTCCAGAAAAACCTGCAAAAAGCACTTCAAATATATTTCCCAATCTCAACTCCAACAGTTAAATTACACAATATTTTTCTCAAGTCTAATCCACAATAATTTTTTCAGTATTTTCAAAGGATGAGATAAAAGAAATATAATACAAATTTTACAAGTCTAAATATCTCATAATTTACTTTACAACTTCAATGTACAATTTTCATTTATAACTGCTCAAAACAAAAACAATATATACATACAGTGGTTATACATTACAATACAAAATGCAAAATGTGATATACTCAATATACCTGATAATCTCTCGCTGGATGCACTAGCAGTCTAGTCTGCTGCCCTATCGCTCTGTCTACCTGCGATAGCAATGGAAAGCTATCGCTGAGACAATGTCTCATTGGTGCACAACATTTACCAAATACAACTTTAAATCATAATTCATAAATCATATAAATAGTGGATACTTAAAACCATAGTTAAATTCAAGACAGTGAATGTCAACAAGAATTTAAACTCCATTTCTCAATATCACAATAATTTCAATAAATCAAATCATGATTAAATTCAAAAGACAGTGAATGTTAATAAGAATTTAACTCCATTTCACAATCTCATAATACATATCAATAAATCACACACAGTTTAATCATGTTCCAAAGTTCAATTCGTCCCAAAAGTCGATGACTAATGAGGAATAACATAGCTAGCTAGCAAAAATATGAGTACTCATTCGATTCGTCCTCAACAGGCACACACCTCAACACTTCAGCCAGAGAGGGAATTCAATTCGTCCCACTAGACAAGCTAGCGAGGAATACAATCAATATACATGATAGCTGTGGTTTCAAATCATTTCCAATACTTTTCAATCAATAAGTATCCATCAATATCATTCAAACAATTTTTCATAGTTTCAAACCATTTACAATACTTTTCAAGCAATAAATATCCATCAAATATCATTCAAAAAATTTTTCACAGTTTCACAATTCAAAACAACAATATACAAATAGTCATAATTTATTTCAATTGAAAATAATTCAAAAGAAATAGCTATTGTGCACAAACCTCTGATAACTGTCTCCTGGTCTTCACTCAGTGTTTCCTTCCCTTTTTCTGAGTCTTTGCTAACTGAGAAACACAATTTGAAGTGTTTCAGTACTAAATTAAACTGTCTCTAACAATAATGCTTGATAAGTAATTCCCTGAATGATATTATTTGCTTAATCAACCTAATATATCGACTCTCGATGCATTTTAGGTAAATTAGGTTTTAGTGTTACTAATATGTCACATTTGATAGTGTTTTAGGGTTGGTACATGTTACCAATTTTAGTTCCGTGTCTACTGCATTTTCTTGCAATTTGCTGGATTACGAGATACTAGTTTGACCTAGTCGGACGACCTAGTTCCCTCTGTTTTCGGGTTTCGGTCTAAACTATAAACTTGTAGATCTATGCCTTATGGAACGCAGGGAAAAATTTCAGGTCATTCTGAGTTATGTAGACCAAGTTATGGTCATTTTACTATTGCTGGTCAAATTGCATAAAAATTGGTCATTTTAGGTCAATTTTGGTTCGGCCAGTTTTTGGACCCGAACTTGTGCAAGCTGTTTGACTTTCTTATGGTCATTTCTGGGCTTTGGTGTCTTCATAAGACTTGTAGATATGGGTCTTAGCTATTCATGGTCAAAATTTCAGATCAATTGGACCTGTTTTGAGTGAGTTATGGCCTAAACACTAACTGCTGCCCAAATGGTCAATTTTCAAGCCTTACTTGTTAATCCGGATTTGGTAATTTTTCAAGCTACCTTGCAAGCAGAATTTTGGCAAGCTTTCTTCATGAAAGTTGGCAAAGTTTGTGCCTAGTTTCACTGCCAATTGATCTCTTACCAATTGGAGCCACACACTTAAAGTTCTAGGCCTAAAACACAAACTGCCTTATTGCATTTCTTTCATACACATCAAGGATCACTCTTAACACTTACCAAACTCAACATTCAAGCCAATTCTGGTTGTACCATGACCTAAACATAATTCACAACATATTATAGGTCATTTTGGCAGCTTACAATTACATTCAACATACACCATAAAGTGCAGAATTTTTGAAACCAAATTTACAACAATTCAATCACCTAACCATAACACTTTTACATGTCCAACTTCACACCATCACACACATACCCAAACTGCCATAACAACCAACACAATTTAACATCATTATTCCATAAACCAAGCATGAATTCCAGCATTCTTCAAGAATTAACAAACTGCCACAATGGTACACCTCCATAATTGTCTTCAAACTCAAATTTTTCACTTGGTCACCATTCCACATACATGAAGTTAACTTACCAAACTTTGAATCACATTAGCCAAAGTTAATTCTCCACAATACATGTAATTATATCTCATTTAGTGTACAATCCCGTGGTTGTCCATTTAGACAATCACACATATAATTCCAAATTCAACAAAAATTTCCAATTCAAGTGTTCAATTTGACATACATCAATAACTAACTTACTAAACTTTGATTTACTTTAATCAACACTAATACCCATTAAATGCATGTAAAAATAATTCAAATTCTTAAGTTGCCATGGCTGCCTAACTAGTGCATAACAACAATTCACCAAAATTTCAAAATCTCTCCATAAATCAAATGCCCATAACATCATTACAAACTTTAACAAAGCAACAATCAAAAACTCAAACTTACCTATGGATGAGGCTTCTTAAATCTTCACTAAACTCCCTTGATTTTGGTATCTACTTCTTCCTTGTGAGGTGGGGATCAAAATTACTTAAGACAAGTAAGGAAAATTCAACTTGAAAATGGGTGGAGTGTGGCATGCAAATGGGGCGGCCATGGGAGGATTTTGTTGGAGTTCATTTCGACAGTGGTGATTTTTAAGGTTGAAGATGAAGTGTGGGTGGAGGTAATCTGCCCACTTAATGCATATTTTAAATCCTTAGTGGTCCGCTCACCTAAGACAATAATTAAATATGATTTAAGTGCTAATTATCCAACTTATACTCCACTTTTGGCTATTTACATTAGGTACCACTAATTTAATTTTTCATGACATTTTCCAAGTGTAATATTATTTATTTTTAATGAACATTTAGGTCAAAAGACAACTCGGGGTATCAAATGACCACAATGCCCCTGTTCGGGTTGCATTCCCAATTTTTCGGTAACACAGGGTTTTGTTCGTTTTTCGATTTCTCACTTTTCTTTGTACTAATTAATTAATTTTTTTTTTTATATTTCTAATGGCATTTTATACTTCAATTGACGTCTCTTTAAGTCCTAAAAATATTTTCTAGGGTTCCCGCAGTCTAGGGCTAGTCAACGGTCCACGCCGTGACTTCCCGGTGCGGTCACCCATTGCTAGGGTTCTCAGCTCGCTTAACTTGATTGCATTTCTTTACTATTATTTTTCCTTTGTTTTTTTTGTATTTTCTTTTCTTGTATTTCATTATTTTATGTCTCCTCACACATATTGAAGTGTAGTTTTAGGCATCCTAGCTGTCCGGACAACACTGGTCACTGGAACAGTAGAACGCACTACCGAACAAAGGAGTGTTACATTTGGGATTCTAAAGACCTAACCCTATACCAACTATTATAAATAGAAGTAGAAAATGACAACAGGCACTCCCTTTCAGTTCAACCTTTTTACAGAGCTTTTCGTAGTTTTCAGGTGGGTTTTTCATTTTTCATACTTGTATCCTCCATAGCAGTCTTGAAGAGTAGAAGACCTACACAGAAGCGAAATCCTCAGTCGAAGTCCCTGAAGGATCGAGGCTGCAGTCATTCCTCTTCGGTTCTTTTATTCTATATCTCTAAACGGACTCTTTATGTTCTGTTATTTTATTTCCTTCTTGTTTGTTGAATTCGCCATGAGTGAGTAATTTCTTTATTCTGGAATTAGGAGAGTAACATTTGCAATTATTATTATGGATAAATATTGAGTTTTATTGATTGGATTTGAGTTTAGCTCTTTGATTCAACTTCTTGTGATCATAATGCATCCGATGTATCGATACCCAATTAGTATTGATTGCAGATATTAAGTGAAGGACTGAAAGGTGAAGATTAATATTAAAAAACTGAGATCTTAAAGCTAGGAAAATTGACATAGAGATAGGCTGATACCTTTGTGGAATTCCAAAATTAATCATAAATCTTAAAGGGTTTTAATTAATTTAATCACCACGAAAGTAGGGTTTAGGTTAATGAAAATACACCTTAAGTGCCTTGAGAAAGGACTTAGGATATCCCAGGATTAATTTTTGTCAAAGCAATTATTCTCAATCCGATGAATAGACAAGATTAAAATCTATAGTAAAATTATAGTGTGAAATCTTAATTCTAGAATTGCTTTTATAAACAGTTTAATTTCAAATATTACTTTCAGCATCTAAAATAGGTTTAACTCATTCTCATCCATATTCGGTAGCCTAAATAGTCAAAATTGTCATGTAGCCTGGTACTTGTTAATTAAATTCCTCATGGGAATGATACTCTACTCATC
The DNA here is from genome assembly GCF_030052815.1 of Hevea brasiliensis. NCBI lineage: Eukaryota > Viridiplantae > Streptophyta > Magnoliopsida > Malpighiales > Euphorbiaceae > Hevea > Hevea brasiliensis. Next base: position 45,932,707 of record NC_079501.1, read on the forward strand.
ACTTTATTACTTGTTAGCGATTTGTGCACTTGCGGTGGTTGTAAAACCAGCAAACAAGTTTTTGGCACCGTTGTCGGGGAGTTTTAATATTAATAATATTAGGTGATAAGTAATTTAGCTGATTTAGGCAATTTCATTTATTTTTTAGTTTTGCTTAAATTATTCTATTTTCTTATTCTTCCTCAGGTGATTGGTTTGGTACATGACCAGAACAAGACCAGAGGAAGAAGTCTTTGATTTGGATCCAGAGATAGACAGAACTTTAAAAACTATCAGGAGGGAGAGGAAACATGAAGGACAAGATCAAGGGAATCTAAAGATTCTAAATATGGCCAACAAAAACAATAATAAGCCGAGACTCTTAAAGCACTACGGAGCTCCCTCCATACAAGGATTCCAACCTAGTGTTACAAGACCGACAGTGGATGCCAATAATTTTGATTTAAAACCGGCATGACCCCAGATGATCCAATAGACCCAATTTAGGGGTTCACCAATAGAAGATCCGCACTACTTGCCCTTTGTGACACATTTAAGATGAATGGGGTCTTTGATCAAGCTATAAGACTCGGAGCATTTTCATTTTCCCTTCGAAATAGAGCAAGAAAGTGGTTACTTTCTCAGCCAGCTGGAACATTCAACACATGGGAGGACATCTCACAAGCTTTTCTAGCAAGGTACTTCCCACCTACGAAGAATGCAAAGTTGAGAGTTGAACTCAACACCTTTAGGCAGAGGGAAGGTGAATCACTCTATGATGCATGGGAGAGATATAAGGACCTATAGGGAGAATGTCCACACCATGGCATAAAAGATTGGCTCCTGGTTCAGAACTTCTATAATGGGCTACTACCCTCTACAAGGAGCATAGTAGATTCAGTAGCAGAACATGACTGAATGGAGAAAAAAGTGGATCAAGCACTTGAACTTCTGGAGAGGGTCGCATATCACAAATATGAGTGGTCGAATGAAAGGGGAAATACGAGGAGAACAACAGGAATCCTAGAAGTGGATGCCTTAAGCATGATAAATGCTCAATTTGACTAGCTCACAAAAAGGCTTGATAAAATGCAGGCTAATGCTATAGGGATGAACAGTCAACATGATGACAGCTATGGAGGAGGATACATGAGTCCAGAGTACAACAGATTCAATGAACTCCCCACAGAACAGATGAACTATGTGAATAATGGAGGAAACTTCAACCAGAGACAGCCCCACAACCCATATTCAAACACATACAACCCTGGATGGAGGAACCACCCAAATTTCTCATGGTCAAATTCTTAGAATTAACCAATAAATAAACAGCAAGGGTATAGACCACCTGCACCCCTTGGATTTTAGAACAAGGGACAAAACCCTACACAGCCACCGCCACTCCCTCAAAACCAATAGCATGAATCAATGACAACTATGGAATCCATGATGGAAAGCTTCCTACCAAACCAGCAACAACAAAATAAAATGATCAAACAGCTAGCTTCTAGAATGGACCAACTTGCCACCCACAACAAAATGCTTAAAAATCAAATTTTTCAGCAAGCAATCTCTACAAGCAAGGCTGCTAGTGAACTGCCTAGTCAACCATAGATGAAACCAAAGGAGCATTGTAAGGTAGTTACATTGAGAAGTGGAAGAATTTTAAAACAATCAGAGGAAGTGCCAACAGGGGAATCCTTTGAAAAATCTGAAAGCTAAACAGAGAAGAGAGAGGAAAAAGCCAAGAAGGATCAGGAGGAGGAAACTGGGAAGAAAAAGAAGCTACCAGAGCCATATCAGCCTCCTCTACCTTTTCCTCAGAGATTTCAAAAAGCCAAATTGGATAAGCAGTTTCGGAAGTTTTTAGAAGTTTTACAGAAACTTTATATCAATATTCCTATCACACCCTACCCCTCTGTAAGGCATAACATGATCCCGTAGTATATCTAATGAATTATCAACTTCGTCTACTGATAACCCATTAAATACACTATAAGAGATTTTAAACCTTTTCTTACTTCTTTTTACAGTGGTGAGCACTATTTACAGGTGTTAAAAATTTTTAACTGAAGTGAAACCAGATAATACATTTGAAGAATTAATAATTTCTGTAAAAATTTTGGCAGAGTGCCATCTGTATTTTAAATAAAATAGTTCTTCAAAAACCTGTAAAAAAGCACTTCCTGTATTTTGTTCAATCCCCAAACTCCAATATTTATTCAACACAATATGTTTTTCAACATTTGCCAACTCAAATCCACAATAATTTTTCCAGTGTTTTCACAAGCTGAGATAAAAGAAATATATCACAAATTTTACAAGCTAAAATAATTTACAATTTATTTTACAATTTCAATGTACAATTTTAATTTACAACAGCTCAAAACCAAGAACAATATATACATATAGTGAACATACATTACAATACAAAATGCAAAATATGGTATACTCAATATACCCGATGAACTCTCAATGTAGCACTAGCAGCCTAGTCTGCTGCCCTGTCAGTCTGTCTACCTGCGACAGCAATGAAAAGTTATCGCTGAGCCAATGTCTCAGTGGTGCACAACATTAACAAAATACAACTTTAAAACATAAATCATAAGTCATATAAATAGTGGATACTTAAGATCATAGTTAAATTCAAAGACAGTGAATGTCATAAAGAATTTAAATTCCATTTCACAATATCACAATAAATATCAATAAAATCACACACAGCTTAATCATGCTCCAAAGTCCAATTCATCCCAAGAGCCGATGGCTAATGAGGAATAATTGTCACACCGTACCCCTCTGTAAGGCATAGCATGATCCCGTAGTATACCTAATGAATTACCAACTTCGTCTACTGGTAACCCATTAAATACACTACAAGGGATTTTAAAACTTTTCTTACTTCTCTTCCACAGTGGTGAGCACTATTTACAGGAGTTAAAAACTTTTTTGAACTGAAGTGAAACAGCTAACACATTTGGACTATTAATAATTTCTGTAAAAATTTTGGCAGAGTGCCATCGGTATTTTGGACAAAACAGTTCTTCAAAAACCTGTAAAAAGCACTTCAATATTTTTCTCAATCTCCAACCCCAACATAATTCAACACAATATGTTTTTCAACTCAAATCCACAATAAATTTTTTCAAAGACTGAGATAAAAGAAATATTTACAAACCAAAATAATTTACAAATTTAATGTACAATTTTAATTTACAACTGCTCAAAACCAAGAACACTATATACATACACTGAACATACATTATAATATAAAATGCAAAATATGGTATACTCAGTATACCCGATGATCTCTCAGTGTAGTACTAGCAGCCTAGTCAGCTGCCCTGTCAGTCTGTCTACCTGTGACAGCAATGAAAAGCTATCGCTGAGTAAAATTTACTCAGTGGTGCACAATAACAATTTGAAATGCGATATATAAATCATTTATTGACAGTTCACAAATCAAATGATTCACAATTCCATTTCACAATTTACAAAATTCATATAACACAAATTTGATCAAATAACTGAGTAACACAGTTTTGGTCAATCAATAACACAATTTGATTAAATAACTGAACAATACAGTTTTGCTAATCAATAACACAATTTAGGCCATTACACAATTTTTCCACACATGCTGTGTTGTACATCACGACAAGACACACTCACCCCAATAATCGAATTCAATGAGGGAGGAAGCTAGCTGAATAATGAGTACTGTCACACCCTACCCCTCTGTAAGGCATAACATGATCCCGTAGTATACCTAATGAATTATCAACTCCATCTACTGATAACCCATTAAATACACTACAAGGGATTTTAAAAACTTTTCTTACTTCTTTTACAGTGGTGAGCACTATTTACAGGTGTTAAAGACTTTGGTGAACTGAAGTGAAGTAACTAACTCATTTGGTTTATTTGGAATTTCTGTAAAAATTTTGGCAGAGTGCCATCTGTATTTTGGATAAAACAGTTCTTCAGAAAACCTGAAAAAAAAAAAACACTTCAATAATTTTCCAAATCTCAACTCCACATTTTTCTCAACACAATATATTTCTCAACACAACAATTTATCAACTCAATTTCATAGAAATTTTTCAAAGTCTGAGATAAGGAAATATAATACAGCTTTTACAAGTCAAAACAGCTCATAATTATTTTACAACTTCAAGGTACAATTTGAATTTACAACTGCTCAAAACCAAAAACAAAATGTACATACAGTGTCATACATTACAGTACAAAATGCAAAATATTGGTATACTCATTATACCAGGAAATCCCTCGCTGGATGTATATGCAGCCTAGTCTGCTGCCCTGTCTGTCTCTCTACCTGCGACAGCAATAAAAAGCTATCGCTGAGACAATGTCTCAGTGGTGCACAACATTAACCAAATACAATTTCAAATCACAATTCATAAGTCATGTAAATAGTGGATACTTAAAATCATAGTTAAATTCAAGACAATAAATGTCAACAAGAATTTAAACTCCATTTGTCAATATCACAATAATTTTCAATAAGTCAGATCATGGTTGAATTCAATAGACAGTATATGTCAACAAGAGTTTAAATCAATTTCACAATCTCACAATACATAATAACGCAATTTAGTCGAATAATTTAAGAATACAGTGTTGCCAATTCATTCACAACTTAAGTCATGACACAAATTTCCGATCAATGCCGTGTTGTACACCACGACAAAGCAATCACAACCTCACTAATCAAAATCAATGAGGAAGGGGAGCTAGCTATATAATGAGTACTCATCCGATCACCTCAACTGGTAAACCAGAGAGGGAGAAAAATAAACGATCACGACTCCATAAATGGAGAAGGAAATAAACGATCACAACCCCATAATTGGAGAAGGAATGATACGATACTGTCATGCTAAGTGTGAATACAAAATCAATTCCAAACATTTTATTCAAATGATTCGTGAGAATCCAATAAATTTTCAAAGTCATAATTTCATTCACAACATGGCAACACAATTCATAATTAACTTCGATTTTCACAAATCACACTAAACTAATTTTCCCACAATTTCAAACCATTTACAATGCTTTTAAGCAATAAGTATCCATCAATATCATTCAAACAATTTCTCACAGTTTCAAATCATTTACAATGCTTTTCAAGCAATAAATACCCATTCAAAGACATTTCCACAATTTAAAACAATAATGTATAAATAGTCAATATTTATTTCAATTGAAAATTTCAAAAGAAATATTCGTTGTGCACAAACCTCTGATGACTTTCTCCCTGGTCTGGACTCAGTGTTTCCTTCTCTTTTCCTGAGTCTTTAGTAACTGAGAAACACAATTTGAAGTGTTTCAGTGCTAAATTAAATTGTCTCTAACGATAATGTTTGGTAAATAATGCACTGAACTCAATTTTTCACTTAATCACCTAATATACCGACCCTCGCTATGCTTTTAGGTAAATTAGGTTTTAGTGTCGTTAATATGTCACATTCGATAGGGTTTTAGGTTTGGTATGTTTTACCAAAGTCATTTCCTTGCTTAGTGCACTTTAATGCAAATTGCTGGATTTCGGGATACTGGTTTGACCTAGCCGGACGGCCTAGTTCCCTCGGTTTTCGGGCTTCGGTCAAAACTACAAACTTGTAGATCTAGGTCTTATGGACCGCGGTGCAAAATTTCAGGTCAATCCGAGTTAAGTAGACCGAGTTATGGTCATTATACTATTGCTGGTCAAATGGTACCATTTTAGGTCAATTTTAGGTCAATTTGGTCAACTCTGGTTCGGCCAGTTTTTGGACCCGAACTTGTGCAAGTTGTTTGACTTGCTTATGGTCATTTCTGGGCTTTTGTGTCTTCATAAGACTTGTAGGTATGGGTCTTAGCTATTCTTGGTCAAAATTTCAGGTCAATTGGACCTGGTTTGAGTGAGTTATGGCCTAAACACTCACTGCTGCCCAATTGGTCATTTTTCAGGTCCTAATTGCACCTAATCCGAATTGGTCATTTTTTTAGGTCACCTTGCAAGCAGAATTTTGGTATGGTTTCTCAATGAAAGTTGGCATATTTTGTGCCTAGTTTCACCTCAAATTGGTCTCATACCAATTGAGGTTACACATTTAAGGTTATAGGCTAAAATGTACACTGCCCTCACTATGCCTTTCACACCCCACTTCAAACACACATTTAACTTGCAAAGTTTACTTCCATACCCTACCAATCTGTTTTGGTACATTACCAAAAGCATTATCTACTTTACATTAATATTATTTTGGGCAGATTACCATTACCCTCAACACACCAAATATCATTCACAATTACAATTTCTAATTACCATTACAAACACACCTAACCATTACAAATTTTACATACACTTTACAATATCAATCTACATACATCTCATCAACCTTCTAGGTCAATATTCTGCCCACACTTCCTTCAATATATACCATTACTCAAGTGTCCCCAAGCTGCCGCAAACCATTCTTCAACATCAAAGTGCCATCCAATTTACCAATTCCCATCCAAGTGCATAAATCACCATATAAACATGAAATAATTCACTAGGTTACTAATTCATCATGATCAACACCATTTCTCATCAATTATATGCACAAATATCTCATCAAAAACGTGACTCATGGCTGTCCAAAATGAAAACAACAATAACCCTTCAAACTCAAAATTTTCCTTCACCAAACCAACACCCATAACATGAACATAAACTTTAACAAAGAAATTCTCAAAAATGCAAACTTACCTTTAATTGTAACTTGCTAAACCTTCACCAAACTTCTCAAAATTGGTATCAATATCTTCCTTGTGATGTGTAGACCATTTTTCATAAAGCTACTTAAAGGATTGGAGTTGAAATGGAGGGAGGAAATCAAGCTCAAAACCAAACGGCAATGGAGGTTTCAAGGTTCTTCATTTCGGCAATTTTGAGAGGACTTGAGGAAGATGAGATTTCAGGTGGTTAGTGGACCTACATCAGCCATATTTCATGTTTAATTAATCCTATAGTGGTCCACTAACTAAAATTAAATCATATTATAAGTTAACTTTCACTTATTCCACATTTAACCTTTAATTTTTACTATTTTCTTTAGGTACCACCAAATTAATTTTTCATTTTATTTTCTAAGTGTAATACTATTTATTTTTAATGGACATTTAGGTCAAAAGACAATTCGAGATGTCAAATTACCATAATGCCCCAGTTCGGGATGAATTCCTGATTTTTTGGTAAAATCGTATTTTGTCTATATTTCGATTTCTCACTTTTCTATGTACTAATTAATTAATTTTTCAATAATAATTCTAATGAGATTAATTCTTCAATAAGGTTCTATTTATTTCCTAAAAATGTTTTTCCGTGGTTCCCATACCAGGCAATACCAACGGTCCACGCCGTGACTTCCCGGTGCGGTCACCCATCGCTAGGTTTCCCGGCTCACTTACTCGGTTACATTTCTTTGCTATGATTTTTCTTGTATTTTCTTTTCTTGTATTTCATTATTTATGTCTCCTTTCTCATATCAAGGTACGGTTCTAGGCATCCTAGCTGTCCGGACGGCACTGGTCACCGGAACAGCAGAACGCACTACCGAACTTAGGGGTGTTTCAATTCTCCCCCCCTTAAATAAATTTCGTCCACGAAATTTTACCCAGTAGTCATCTTACAATAGTCATACGTTTACTTTCTCCTTTCTATATGATCGTAAGACTTTTAACAATCTAATACAATGTTTAATTTGCTTGGATAACACCAATCTCCTCTTACTATTATGCTGTCTAATATTTTGGTTCATGTTGCTTCTTTAATGACCCTTGAGGTCATGTTAGAATCATTCATCAGTCATTGGTCCTCTGACCATTCTAATCCATAGTCTTCCTCACATTCGTAATATTTCTTTGTTACATATGAATCAACTGTTCAAATCTCTACTTCCGTAACTCTTTTATCTCACAATATTCTATAACTTACTTCCTTTTGTATCGAATCAGAACCTTTCGATATTCTAACTTTTGAGTTTTAGATCCCTAAGTAGAATTTTCAAACTTATTTCTAACAATTAAATTCTGTCCTGGCATAACTATACCAAAACAGATGCCGTTGGCAACTATTCTCATGTAGATGTACTATCGGGTAGTACGTAGCTCTACACAATAATCTCAAGTTAGTACTGTAATCTACAGCTTATTCAATAGATCAAACTTTCCTGTCTTTTATCCTTTTCGAATTCACTGATATCCGAACTTATTCTGATTACAATATCCATTAACAATTACTAACAGTAACATCTCTGCCTTCATCTAGAGCAATTCTATTTCTGTAACTTATTTTTACGTCCTCTTGCCTTACATTAAGTAGGCTCACCAATTAGCTTATAATTTTATGGTGTGTCAGCAAATACTTTTCGCCGATAAACTCTTCCAAAACTAATTTCACTTGTTATCACAATCCTTATCCTAAAGGACTAGTCACTAATGCATCAAAATTTATTTCCCTAACCTCCTGTCCTAGCGGACTTGTTACTAGCACCTCAAAGTCCATTTTTGTACATGGAGCAGCAATGCAATCAATGATGCTAGCACACACATAAGAATGGGTAGAACCCAGATCCATTAACACAAACACATCTTGGTTAAAAGTTGAGAAGGTACCAGCCACAACATCAGATGTCTCTGCCTCTTCCCTCTGTCTCATGGCATAGACTCTGACTGGAGCACTATCTTGCTCTGATTGTTTTACTATGCCTTGGCTACCTGCTGGGTTACCTCTACTCCTGCCTCTACCTCTGCTGGGTGGTTGCGAACCTCTGGTGACAGGGCTTTGAACTGACCCTTCTGCAGTAGTAGGAGGTGGTCCAACTCGCGACATCGGTGCGTCCCTTGGCAAAGTGTCCTATGCCTCCACAGTTATAACAGGCTCCAATAGCCTTATAGCATATCCCACCATGATATCTTCCACAATTTTCACATTGGCGGGAATGGTAGGAACCTCTGGTACTATGCTGACCAGATAAAGGAGGTTTCTGTCCTGAATGTCCTCCCCTACCAGACTTCTTGCCACCTCTGTTGTGTCCCTCATAGTTCTTCCTCTTTCCAGTAAGACCACTGGAACTCTGTTCTAATGACTTTCCCTCTTCATTTGTCTTCTCTGATCTCTTTTTCTCAGGAGTAGTCTCAAACTCAACTCTTTCCAACTCTAGGGCTTGAGAAACAAGTTCAGAGAAGTTAGTGTGTTTGAAGCCGAGCACTTGTACTGACATCGGGCTTCAAGCCGGTTTCAAACCTCTTGCATCTCTCTGCTGGTAGCAAGCAAACTTCTTGCATAGTGGCTAAGGCGGAGAATTCTCTTTCATACTCACCACCGATCCGCCTGCTTTCAAACTTAGGAATTCTTGCAGCTTCGGTCTACATAAGCATCGTGACATATTTACTCGAATTCTCGAGGAAGTCATTCCATGTTAGCACCGCAAGCTCTACTGCATCGTGGGGAATGGTTTTCCACCACCATAAGCATCCCCGTAGTAAGGATACCGAGTATTCAAGTCCGAGCTCCTCTGCATACAATGAAGTTTCTTGAACACCCTATCCATCCTCTCTAACCACTGCTCACCTTCTAGAGGATCTACTGTCCCTTGAACTCAGAGCCCCATATTTCATCAATTTATCATATTGCCTCGTAGGAGATCGTGGTTGTACCATCGTGTCTGTATTGGGACTTGAGTAGGCGCATTACACCATTTGTTGGAATATTGCAGCCATCACGAGCGAATCGAGCAGAAATCTGCAGATCGCAGGCCGGTGTCACTTGAACCACTAACATTTTGTAGGCTTGGGGCATCCTTGCACCTCGGCCTCTATAGATCGATCGATCAACGATCACCCTCTTCCATATTCAATGCGAGGATCTTAGGTTTCTGAACAATAACACAAGGATATTTACCCTCGTTAGTGCATATTTATCTCAGAATGTCAGTATGTATCGACAATGATATTGAGCGATTGTACTATGAAGAAAGAACATTCAAATAACAGTGAAATGTAATTTAAAACTTTGCTCGATACCACTAAAACATGTCACACCCTACCCCTCTGTAAGGCATAACATGATCCCGTAGTATACCTAATGAATTACCAACTCCGTCTACTGATAACCCATTAAATACACTACAAGGGATTTTAAAAACTTTTCTTACTTCTTTTACAGTGGTGAGCACTATTTTCAGGTGTTAAAGACTTTGGTGAACTGAAGTGAAGTAACTAACTCATTTGGTTTATTTGGAATTTCTGTAAAAATTTTGGCAGAGTGCCATCTGTATTTTGGATAAAACAGTTCTTCAGAAAACCTGAAAAAAAAAAGCACTTCAATAATTTTCCAAATCTCAACTCCACATTTTTCTCAACACAATATATTTCTCAACACAACAATTTATCAACTCAATTTCATAGAAATTTTTCAAAGTCTGAGATAAGGAAATATAATCTGCCTTTTACAAGTCAAAACAGCTCATAATTATTTTACAACTTCAAGGTACAATTTGAATTTACAACTGCTCAAAACCAAAAACAAAATGTACATACAGTGTCATACATTACAGTACAAAATGCAAAATATTGGTATACTCATTATACTAGGAAATCCTCATTTGGATGTATATGCAAATTTAGTCACGCTGTCTGCTCTCTACTGCGATAAAGAATAAAGCTATCATTTGAGACAATGTCTCAGTGGTGCACAACATTAACCAAATACAATTTCAAATCACAATTCATAAGTCATGTAAATAGTGGATACTTAAAATCATAGTTAAATTCAAGACAATAAATGTCAACAAGAATTTAAACTCCATTTGTCAATATCACAATAATTTTCAATAAGTCAGATCATGGTTGAATTCAATAGACAGTATATGTTAACAAGAGTTTAAATCAATTTCACAATCTCACAATACATAATAACGCAATTTAGTCGAATAATTTAAGAATACAGTGTTGCCAATTCATTCACAACTTAAGTCATGACACAAATTTCCGATCAATGCCGTGTTGTACACCACGACAAAGCAATCACAACCTCACTAATCGAAATCAATGAGGAAGGGGAGCTAGCTATATAATGAGTACTCATCCGATCACCTCAACTGGTAAACCAGAGAGGGAAAAATAAACGATCACGACTCCATAAATGGAGAAGGAAATCAACGATCACAACCCCATAATTGGAGAAGGAATGATACGATACTGTCATGCTAAGTGTGAATACAAAATCAATTCCAAACATTTTATTCAAATGATTCGTGAGAATCCAATAAATTTCCAAAGTCATAATTTCATTCACAACATGGCAACACAATTCATAATTAACTTCGATTTTCACAAATCACACTAAACTAATTTTCCCACAATTTCAAACCATTTACAATGCTTTTAAGCAATAAGTATCCATCAATATCATTCAAACAATTTCTCACAGTTTCAAATCATTTACAATGCTTTTCAAGCAATAAATACCCATTCAAAGACATTTCCACAATTTAAAACAATAATGTATAAATAGTCAATATTTATTTCAATTGAAAAATTCAAAAGAAATATTCGTTGTGCACAAACCTCGATGTTGTCTCCTGGTCTGGACTCAGTGTTTCCTTCTCTTTTCCTGAGTCTTTAGTAACTGAGAAACACAATTTGAAGTGTTTCAGTGCTAAATTAAATTGTCTCTAACGATAATGTTTGGTAAATAATGCACTGAACTCAATTTTTCACTTAATCACCTAATATACCGACCCTCGTTGCGTTTTAGGTAAATTAGGTTTTAGTGTCGTTAATATGTCACATTCGATAGGGTTTTAGGTTTGGTATGTTTTACCAAAGTCATTTCCTTGCTTAGTGCACTTTAATGCAAATTGCTGGATTTCGGGATACTGGTTTGACCTAGCCGGACGGCCTAGTTCCCTCAGTTTTCGGGCTTCGGTCAAAACTACAAACTTATAGATCTAGGTCTTATGGACCGCATTACCAAAAGCATTATCTACTTTACATTAATATTATTTTGGGCAGATTACCATTACCCTCAACACACCAAATATCATTCACAATTACAATTTCTAATTACCATTACAAACACACCTAACCATTACAAATTTTACATACACTTTAAAATATCAATCTACATGCATCTCATCAACCTTCTAGGTCAATATTCTGCCCACACTTCCTTCAATATATACCATTACTCAAGTGTCCCCAAGCTGCCGCAAACCATTCTTCAACATCAAAGTGCCATCCAATTTACCAATTCCCATCCAAGTGCATAAATCACCATATAAACATGAAATAATTCACTAGGTTACTAATTCATCATGATCAACACCATTTCTCATCAATTATATGCACAAATATCTCATCAAAAACGTGACTCATGGCTGTCCAAAATGAAAACAACAATAACCCTTCAAACTCAAAATTTTCCTTCACCAAACCAACACCCATAACATGAACATAAACTTTAACAAAGAAATTCTCAAAAATGCAAACTTACCTTTAATTGTAACTTGCTAAACCTTCACCAAACTTCTCAAAATTGGTATCAATATCTTCCTTGTGATGTGTAGACCATTTTTCATAAAGCTACTTAAAGGATTGGAGTTGAAATGGAGGGAGGAAATCAAGCTCAAAACCAAACGGCAATGGAGGTTTCAAGGTTCTTCATTTCGGCAATTTTGAGAGGACTTGAGGAAGATGAGATTTCAGGTGGTTAGTGGACCTACATCAGCCATATTTCATGTTTAATTAATCCTATAGTGGTCCACTAACTAAAATTAAATCATATTATAAGTTAACTTTCACTTATTCCACATTTAACCTTTAATTTTTACTATTTTCTTTAGGTACCACCAAATTAATTTTTCATTTTATTTTCTAAGTGTAATACTATTTATTTTTAATGGACATTTAGGTCAAAAGACAATTCGGGATGTCAAATGACCATAATGCCCCTGTTCGGGTGGCATTCCTGATTTTTCGGTAACATCGTATTTTGTCTATTTTTCGATTTCTCACTTTTCTTTGTACTAATTATTTAATTTTTCTTTAATCTTTCTAATGAGATTAATTCTTCAATAAGGTTCTATTTATTTCCTAAAAATGTTTTTCCAGGGTTCCCCGCAGTCCAGGGCCAGTCAACGGTCCACGCCGTGACTTCCCGGTGCGGTCACCCATCGCTAGGTTTCCCGGCTCACTTACTCGGTTACATTTCTTTGCTATGATTTTTCTTGTATTTTCTTTTCTTGTATTTCATTATTTATGTCTCCTTTCTCATATCAAGGTACGGTTCTAGGCATCCTAGCTGTCCGGACGGCACTGGTCACCGGAACAGCAGAACGCACTACCGAACTTAGGGGTGTTACAAGTACTATCCACACTCACCTCAGACTAGCAAGTCAAAGAGGGAGGAACATAATCACAGTCACCATAGACTGATAAGTCAAAGAGGGAGGAATATATTAACAGTGTCATGCCAAGTGTGAATCAAAACAATTTCAAATCACAATATTTCATACAAACCATAAATCACATTTTATCTCAAAATTTCCATTTGCAAAGTTGGCGACACAATAAGTTCCAAATAATATTCCCAAAACTAAAGCAATAAAAAATTATTCATAACTCATTTCTCCAAATAATTTTGCTAGTAAAAGCAGTAAATATCAAAATTATGGTGCACAAACACAATTTAAAACAATAACATATAAATAATCGTAATTTATTTCAATTGAAAAATTCAAAAGAAATACTTATTATGCACAAACACAATTTAAAACAATAACATATAAATAATCGTAATTTATTTCAATTCAAAAATTCAAAAGAAATACTTATTATGCACAAACACAATTTAAAACAATAACATATAAATAATCGTAATTTATTTCAATTGAAAATTTCAAAAGGAATAGCTATTGTGCACAAACACAATTTAAAACAATAACATACAAATAATCATAATTTATTTTAATTGAAAAATTCAAAAGAAATAACTATTGTGCACAAACACAATTTAAAATAATAACATATAAATAATCGTATTTTATTTCAATTGAAAAATTCAAAAGAAATACTTATTGTGCACAAACACAATTTAAAACAATAACATATAAATAATCGTAATTTATTTCAATTAAAAAATTCAAAATAAATACTTATTGTACACAAACCTCTGATAACTGTCTTTTGGCTCTGACTTAGTGTTTCCTTCCCTTCCCTGAGTCTTTGCTAACTGAGAAACACAATTTGAAGTGTTTCAGTATTCATTTAAACTGTCTCTAACGATAATGCTCGACAATTAATTCACTGAATTCTATTATTTTCTTAGTCAACCTAATATGTTGACCCTCAATGCATTCTAGGTAAATTAGGTTTTAATGTTACTAATATGTCACATTCAATAGTCTTTTAGGGTTGGTACATGTTACCAAATTCATTTCCTTGTATATTGCATTTTCTTGCAATTAGCTGGATTCCGGGATACTAGTTTGACGTAGCCGGACGACCTAGTTTTCTCAGTTTTCGGGTTTCAGTCAAAACTACAAACTTGTAGATCTATGTCTCATTGCACGCGGGGAAAAATTTCAGGTCATTCTGAGTTATGTAGACCATGTTATGGTCATTTTACTATTGCTGGTCAAGTTGCATCAAAATTGGTCACTTTAGGCCATTCTAAGTCAATTTTGGTTCGGCCAGTTTTTGGACCCGAAATTATGCAAGCTGTTTGACTTGCTTATGGTCATTTCTGGGCTTTGGTGTCTTCATAGGGCTTGTAGATATGGGTCTTAACTATTCATTTTTAAAATTTCAGGTCAATTGGACCTGTTTTAAGTGAGTTATGGCCAAAACACTAACTCCTACCCAAATGGTCAATTTTCAGGCCTTATTTGCACTTAATCCAGATTTGGTCATTTTTCAAGTTACCTTGCAGGCAGAATTTTGGCAAGCTTCCTTCATGAAAGTTGGCACATTTTGTGCCTAGTTTCACCTCCAATTGGTCTGAGACCAATTGGAGCCACACACTTAAGGTTCTAAGCTCAAAACACAAACTGCCCTACTGCATTTTATTTACACTCATCAAGATCACCTTTAACCCTTACCAAACTTCACCTTCATGCCATTTCTGGTTTGTACCCTAACCTAAACATATTTCACAACATTTTATTGATCATTTTGGTAGCTTACAATCACATTCAACATACACCATTAAGTGCAGAATTTGTCAAAATCAATTACAACAATTTAGTCACCTATTCATGCTCATTTACATATCCAACTTTATGCCATCACACATATACCCAAACTGCCATCACAGCTAACACAATTCAATATTAATATTCCATAATCCAAACATGAATTAACATCCTTATGGTTCACCTAACCAGGCTGTCGATTCATGCATTACATTCCCGTAATTTTCAAGCATTCAAATTTCATTACACATTCACATATACTAAGTATACATCACCCAAATAATTTCCTACACACATAAACATTTAATCAATCCTTTAATCCACCATATACAAGCAAAAATAAACTGCCCTTAAAGAGTTTTCATGGCTGCCAAAAATAAACATCTCCCTTAGAACATCAAACTCCAAAATTCTTCTCACAATTCAAGTACCCATAACCTCCTTACTAACTTTAATGAACACTAACCAAAAACTCAAACTTACCACTTTGGAAACTCTTTAAAATCTCTCCAAAACTTGGTCTTCTTGCTGCCTATCTACTGCCCAAGCTATGTAGAGCAACTTTAATGAAGACAACTTGTGAAGATCATGGCTTGAAGGTGGTGTTTTTGCCCTTGCATGGTGAACACCATGGATGCTTCCATGGAAGAGAATTTCGGCTGGAATTTTAAAAAGTGAGGAAGAAGGTGATCTGCTGTCCAAATAAAGAGATAATGGTCCACTTTGATGGGTAAGTGGAGCACTAAGCTTAATCTAATATTACTTTAATCTTAACTTTCATTTTCCCACCTTTAACTCTCCATTTTTGCTATTTACATTAGGTACCACTAATTTATTTTTTTATGACATTTTCCAAGTGTAATATCATTTATTTTTAATGGAAATTTAGGTCAAAAGACAACTCGGGATGTCAAATTACCACAATACCCCTGTTCGGGTTGCATTCCGATTTTTCTGTAACACTGGGTTTTGTCCGTTTTTCGATTTCTCAGTTTTCTTTATACTAATTAATTAATTTTTCTTTAATATTTCTAATGGTATTTGTACTTCAATTGATGCCTCTTTAAGTCCTAAAAATATTTTTCAGGGTTCCCCGCGGTCCAGGGTTAGTCAACGATCCACGCCGTGACTTCCCGGTGCGGTCACCCATCGCTAGGGTTCTCGGCTCGCTTAACTTGGTTACATTTCTTTGCTATTATTTTTCCTTTGTTTTTCTTGTATTTTCTTTTCTTGTATTTCATTATTTTATGTCTCCTCACTCATATCGAAGTGTAGTTCTAGGCATCCTAG
Organism: Hevea brasiliensis; assembly: GCF_030052815.1. Lineage (NCBI taxonomy): Eukaryota > Viridiplantae > Streptophyta > Magnoliopsida > Malpighiales > Euphorbiaceae > Hevea > Hevea brasiliensis. The sequence goes on from NC_079501.1 coordinate 45,949,224, forward strand.
CTGTCCGGGCAACATTAGTCACTGGAACAGTAGAACGCACTACCGAACATAGGGGTGTTACAATTCTCCCCCCCTTAAATAAATTTCGTCCACGAAATTTTACCCAATAGCCATCTTACAATAGTCATACGTTTATTTTCTCCTTTCTATATGATCGTATAATCTTCTTTCTCTCAAATTTGTATAAGACTTTTAACAATCTAATACAATGTTTAATTTGTTTGTATAATACCAATCTTTTCTTACTATTGTGCTGTCTAATATTTCAGTTCAGGTTCCTTCTTGGATGACCCATTGAGGTCATGTTAGAATGATTTATCTAGTCATTGGTCCTCTGACCATTCTAGTCAATAGTCTTCCTCACATTCGTAACATTTCTTTGTTATATCTAAACCAACTGTTCGAATTTTTACTTCCATAACTCTTTTTATCTGTCAATATTCTATAACTTACTTCCCTTTTGTACTAAACTATAACCTTTCGATATTCTAACTTTTGAGTTTCAAATCCCTAAGTAGGATTTTCAAACTTATTTCCAATAATAAAATTTTGTCCTGGCATAACTATACCAAAACAGATGCCGTTGGTAACTATTCTTATCTTGGTGTACTATTGAGTAGTACGTAGCTCTACACAATAATCTCAAGTCAGTACTGTAATCTGCAGCTTACAGTATAAACATCAAGAACATTGCATAGTTACTACGATACATCCCAATAGATCAAACTTTCCTATCTTTTATCCTTTTCGAATTCACTGATATCCCGAACTTATTATGATTACAATATTCATTAACAATTACTAACAGTAACATCCTTGCCCTCATCTAGAGCAATTATATTACTGTAACTTACTTTTACGTCCTTTTTCCTTACATTAAGTAGGCTTGTCGTTTAGCTTTATAATTTATGGTGTGTTAGAAAATACTTTTCGCTGCTAAACTCTTTCAAAACTAATTTCACTTATTATCACAATCCATATCTTAAAGGACTAATCACTAATGCATCAAAATTTATTCCCCTGTAAAGGAATAACAACAGAACATATAGTTCTAACACTAACATAAAAGTATGCAAACTCCAGGTCAAACAATACATATATATATCTTAGTTACTAATTGAGAAAGTACTAGCAATAATGTCAAAAGTCCAAGCCTCTTCTCTCTACAGTATAGCGTATACTCTAGCTGAAGCATCACCTTGTTTTGGCTGATTCACAGTACTCTGACTTCTAGCTGTACTACCCCTACCTCTACCTCTGCTTCTACTAACTGATGGTGAACTTTTTGGGGTAGAAACTTGGGTTGATCCCTTTGGTGTAGTAAATGATCCAGAACGACATGGATTTACACAATCCCTAGCAAAATGACCAGTCTCTCCACAATTAAAACATGCTCGTACGGCTCTATAACATACCCCACTATGTGGTTTACCACAAGTTTCACAAAGTCGATCTGACAGCGCATTTCTGGGTTTCTTTTGAGTTTGCTGATCGGATCAGGGTGGTTTCTATCCAGAAGATCTATCTCTACCGGACTTCTTACTACCTCTGTTGTATCCCCCAAAATTTTTCCTCTTTCCAGTAGGACCACTGGAACTCTGTTCTACTGACTTTCCCTCTTTTTCTGTCTTCTCTGATTTCTTTTTCTCAGGGGCTGCTTCAGATTCAATTCTTTCTAACTCTAGTGCTTGAGAAATAAGTTCAGAGACGTTAGTATGTTTGAATCCGACCACTTGTAATCTAATACTGGACTTCAAGCCGGTTTCAAATCTCTTACATCTCTCCCTGCTGGTAGCAAGTAGACTTACTGCATAATGGCTTAGGCGGGAAAAATTCCCTTTCATATTCAGCCACCGATCTACTCCCCTATTTTAGACATAGGAACTCTTGCAGCTTCTGGTCCATATAAGCATCAGGGACATATTGTTGTCTAAACTCCCTGAAAAAGTCATTCCATGTTAGCACTGCAGGTTCTACCAGACTGTGGGGAATGGTTTTCCACCAGTCATATGCATCCTCTTATAGCAAAGATACTAAATATTCAAACCTGAGCTCTTCTGTACAATGTAGCTTCTTGAACACCCTATCCATTCTCTCTAACCACTGTTCTGCCTCTAGAGGATTTACTGTCCCCTTGAACTCAATAGCCCCATATTTCATCAATTTGTCATACTACCTTGCAGAAGACTGTGGTTGTACCACTGGTGTCTGTAGTGGGACTTGAGTAGGCATATTACCAGCCATTTGTTGGAACATTGCAGCCATCTATTGAGCGAACTGAGCAGGAAACTGCGTACTGCAGGGGCTGGTGCTGCTGAACCACTGACATTGTGTAGGGCTGGGGCATCCCCTTGCACCTCAGCCTCTATAGATTGATCGACTGAACGATCACCCTCTTCCATAGTCAATTCGAGGATCTTAGGCCTCCTAAAGAAATAACACAAGGAGATTTCCTCCTGCTAGTGCATATTTATAATGTAATGTACTGTATGTATCAAACAATGATATTGAGCAGTTGTACTATAAAGAAAGAATATTCAAATAACATGTGAAAACAGAATTTAAAAACTTTGCTCTGATACCACAAAAACATGTCACACCCTACCCCTCTGTAAGGCATAACATGATCCCGTAGTATACCTAATGAATTACCAACTTCGTCTACTGGTAACCTATTAAATACACTACAAGGGATTTTAAAACTTTTCTTACTTCTTTTCCACAGTGGTGAGCACAATTTACAGGTGTTAAAAACTTTTTTGAACTGAAGTAAAACAGCTAACACATTTGGACTATTAATAATTTCTGTAAAAATTTTGGCAGAGTGCCATCGGTATTTTGGACAAAACAGTTCTTCAAAAACCTGTAAAAAACACTTTAATATTTTTTCTCAATCTCCAACTCCAACATAATTCAACACAATATGTTTTTTCAACTCAAATCCACAATAAATTTTTTCAAAGATTTAGATAAAAAAAATATTTACAAACCAAAATAAGTTACATATTTAGTTTACAAATTTAATGTACAATTTTAATTTATAACTGCTCAAAACCAAGAACACTATATACATACAGTGAACATACATTACAATATAAAATATAGAATATGGTATACTCAATATACCCGATGATCTCTCAGTGTAGTACTAGTACCCTAGTCTGCTGCCCTGTCAGTCTGTCTACCTGCGACAGCAATGAAAAGCTATCGCTAAGTAAAATTTACTCAATGGTGCACAATAACAATTTGAAATGCGATATATAAATCTTTTATTGATAGTTCACAAATCAAATGATTCACAATTCCATTTCACAATTTACAAAATTCATATAACACAAATTTGATCAATAACTGAGTAACACAATTTTGGTCAATCAATAACACAATTTGATTAAATAACTGAACAATACAGTTTTGCCAATCAATAACATAATTTAGGCCATGACCTAATTTTTCCACACATGCCGTGTTGTACACCACGACAAGACACACTCACCCCAATAATCGAAATCAATGAGGGAGGAAGCTAGCTGAATAATGAGTACTCATCCACACTCACCTCAGACTGGCAAGTCAAAGAGGGAAGAACATAATCACAGTCATCCCAGACTGATAAGTCAAAGAGGGAGGAATATATTAACAGTATCATGCCAAGTGTGAATCAAAACAATTTCAAATCACAATATTTCATACAAACCATAAATCACATTTTATCTCAAAATTTCCATTTGCAAAGTTGGCAACACAATAAGTTCCAAATAATATTCCAAAAACCAAAGCAATAAAAAATTATTCATAACTCATTTCTCCAAATAAATTTGCAAGTAAAACTAGTAAATATCAAAATTATTGTGCACAAACACAATTTAAAACAATAACATATAAATAATCGTAATTTATTTCAATTGAAAATTTCAAAAGAAATACTTATTGTGCACAAACACAATTTAAAACAATAACATATAAATAATCGTAAATTATTTCAATTGAAAATTTCAAAAGGAATAGCTATTGTGCACAAACATAATTTAAAACAATAACATACAAATAATCATAATTTATTTCAATTGAAAAATTCAAAAGAAATAACAACTGCACACAAACACAATTTAAAACAATAACATACAAATAATCATAATTTATTTCAATTGCAAAATTCAAAAGAAATAACTATTGTGCTCAAACACAATTTAAAACAATAACATATAAATAATCGTAATTTATTTCAATTGAAAAATTCAAAAGAAATACTTATTGTGCACAAACGTTTGATAACTGTCTCTTAGCTCTGACTCAGTGTTTCCTTCCCTTCCCTGAGTCTTTGCTAACTGAGAAACACAATTTGAAGTGTTTCAGTATTCATTTAAACTGTCTCTAACGATAATGCTCGATAATTTATTCATTGAATTCTATTATTTGCTTAGTCAACCTAATATGTTGACCCGCAATGCATTCTAGGTAAATTAGGTTTTAATGTTACTAATATGTCACATTCAATAGTCTTTTAGGGTTGGTACATGTTACCAAATTTATTTCCTTGTATATTGCATTTTCTTGCAATTAGCTGGATTCCGAGATACTAGTTTGGCCTAGCCGGACGACCTAGTTCCCTTGGTTTTCGGGTTTCAGTCAAAACTACAAACTTGTAGATCTATGTCTTATTGCATGCAGGGCCAAATTTCAGGTCATTCTGAGTTATGCAGGCCAAGTTATGGTAATTTTACTATTGCTGGTCAAATTGCATCAAAATTGGTCACTTTATGTCATTTTAGGTCAATTTTGGTTCGGCCAATTTTTCGACCCGAACTTATGCAAGCTGTTTGACTTGCTTATGGTCATTTCTAGACTTTGTTGTCTTCATAAGACTTGTAGATATGGGTCTTGACTATTCCTGGTTAAATTTTGAGCTCAATTGGACCTGTTTTGAGTGAGTTATGGCCAAAATATTAACTGCTGCCCAAATGGTCAATTTTCAGGCCTTGTTTGCACTTAATCCGGATTTGGTCATTTTTGAAGTTACCTTGCAGGCAGAATTTTGGCAAGCTTCCTTCATGAAAGTTTGCACATTTTGTGCCTAGTTTCACCTCCAATTGGTCTCATACCAATTGGAGCTACACACTTAAGGTTCTAAGCTCAAAACCCAAACTGCCCTATTGCATTTTATTTATACTCATCAAGATCACCTTTAACCCTTACCAAACTTCACCTTCATGCCATTTCTGGTTTGTACCCTAACCTAAACATATTTCACAACATTTTATTGATCATTTTGGCAGCTGAAAATCACATTCAACATACACCATTAAGTGCAGAATTTGTCAAAATCAATTACAATAATTTAGTCACCTATTCATGCTCATTTGCATGTCCAACTTCACACCATCACACATATACCCAAACTGCCATCACAACACACAACAATTCAAAATTAATATTCCATAATCCAAACATGAATTAACATCCTTATGGTTCACCTAACCAGGCTGCCGATTCATGCATTACATTCCCATAATTTTCATGCATTCAAATTTCAATACACATTCACATATACTAAGTATACATCACCCAAATAATTTCCTACACACATAAACATTTAATCAATCCTTTAATCCACCATATACAAGCAAAAATAAACTGCCCTTAAAGAGTTTTCATGGCTGCCAAAAATAAACATCTTCCTTAGAACATCAAACTCCAAAATTCTTCTCACAATTCAAGTACCCATAACCTCCTTACTAACTTTAATGAAGCACTAACCAAAAACTCAAACTTACCACTTTGGAAAGTCTTCAAAATCTCTCAAAAACTTGGTCTTCTTACTGCCTATCTACTGCCCAAGCTATGTAGAGCAACTTTAATGAAGACAACTTATGAAGAACATGGCTTGAAGGTGGTGTTTTTGCCCTTGCATGGTGGACACCATGGATGCTTCCATGGAAGAGAATTTCGGCTGGAATTTTAAGAAGTGAGGAAGAAGGTGATCTGCTGTCCAAATAAAGAGATAATGGTCCAGTTTGATGGGTGAGTGGAGCCCTAACCTTAATCTAATATTAATTTAATCTTAACTTTCATTTTCCTACCTTTAACTCTCCATTTTTGCTATTTACATTAGGTACCACTAATTTATTTTTTTATGACATTTTCCAAGTCTAATATCATTTATTTTTAATGGAAATTTAGCTCAAAAGACAACTCAGGATGTCAAATGACCACAATGCCCCTGTTCGGGTTGCATTCTGATTTTTCGGCAACACCGGGCTTTGTCCGTTTTCGATTTCTCACTTTTCTTTATACTAATTAATTAATTTTTCTTTGATATTTCTAATGGTATTTGTACTTCAATTGATGTCTCTTTAAGTCCTAAAAATATTTCCAGGGTTCCCTGCGGTCCAGGGCTAGTCAACGGTCCACGCCTTGACTTCTAGGTGCGGTCACCCATTGCTAGGGTTCTCGGCTAGCTTAACTTGGTTACATTTCTTTGCTATTATTTTTCCTTTGTTTTTCTTGTATTTTCTTTTCTTTTATTTCATTATTTTATGTCTCCTCACTCATATCGAAGTGTAGTTCTAGGCATCCTAGCTGTCCGGTCAACACTGGTCACCAGAATAGTAGAACGCACTACCGAACATAGGGGTGTTACAATAACATAGCTAGCTAGCAATAATTTGAGTACTCATTCTATTCGTGCTCAACAGGCACACACCTCAACACTTCAGCCAAGGAGGAAATTCAAAGTCAATTCATCCCACTAGATAAGCTAGCGAGGAATTCAATCAATATACATGATAGCTGTGGTTTCAAACCATTTAAAATGCTTTTCAATCAATAAGTATCCATAAAATATCATTCAAACAAATTTTCACAATTTAAAATAATAATATACAAATAGTCATAATTTATTTCAATTGAAAAATTCAAAAGAAATAAATATTGTGCATAAATCTCTGATAAATGTCTCTTGGCTATGACTCAGTGTTTTATTGTGACACCCCTTACCCGTGTATAGTATACCCGAGTAAGTAATGCCACACGGTGTACCAGCATACTCTAATATTCCTCAATTAATTTATATCATGCTTTTGCATATAATTTATGAAATACAATTTATTTAAACCATTTATCAAAAGTATCATTCATTTAAGGTTCCGAAAATTTTAAAGAAAATCCGGCGGAGTACCGGCTAAAAATGGAGAAAACCGTTCTTCGGAACCTGTTAAAAACACTTCCAATATTTTTATTCCATCATCTCAAACTCCAATATCCAAAATCTCAACAATATTTCTCAATAGCAAATTCTCAATAATCTTTTCATTTCACAAACATCCATTTCTCATATACAAGCGATAAATACATGCTCAAATTTTGCATTCATAGTCATAACTTTCATTATTTACATGGACATCAAAATATATTACATGAGTTCAAATACGTATGAAAAAGTAAAAATCTGCTACAAAATATCAAAATGACAAAATGACACCTAGTGCCCTACCAATGCACTGCAGGTAGTGAGGTGACACGGACACTGAGCAGAACTGCCGGATGGACTCACCCAGTCTGTGGTCTACTGGGCTCACGATCGGTATCTCCAGTACCTACGCGTGGCAAAAGCAACGCGCTAAGCAATAATGCTTAGTGGTGCAATAATAAAATAACAAGAAATAACAGATATAAATATGTATTGCATGTACATGTTTTGTTTGTCATGTATTGGTATATCCATTCATTTATTTCTTCTACATTGCTCATTTTCATTCATTTGGTTGCCCAAGTAACCTACACTAGACGATCGGATGGATAACGTAACCGCACTGGGTATCTAGTACCTCGCCGTCACACCATCGGTCGCATATGCATCACCCGTGTGCAATGAATAGCTACCAAGTCAGAATAATCTCAGGCACAAGGCCAAGTCTCAATGCAAAGTCAGAATGGCTAAAAGCCATGAAATCACACAATGGCATTTTTGCCATGTGCGATCGCTAATCGAACCCTATTGGCATGCCAAACTATCCAAACCAATCTTGTTAGGTATACTAGGGCATTTGAAACTTTTAAATTCTTCAATTTGTGAATTTCAAATTTTTGGTGTCACTATTCATCATTGGTCAACAAAAATGTTGACTTTTAGAATAAAAATGTGTACATTGACTTTGGCACTCCCAACATACCACATTTGGTGTTTAAAACTTGTTGGCATTAAGTGTTAATACCATTCCAAAGTGTAACTCAACACAAGCAGAATTTTTAGTTTTGGTGAGTCAACTTCACTGTTCCATTGGACACTATTACTGTAGGAATTTGAAAAAATGTAAAACATGAAAGTTGTTCCTTATTTTGTCTAGTTGAATTTCCTTTTTTGAATCACTCCATTTGGAGTTTTTTAGCTCTAGATATGGTCCAAAGACCCAAGCTGGCCGAATGTGCATTCTGCAGAAAATTACCATATCTACAGTGCATGAACAGTAACTCGAGTCACTTGGTTGGATGGGTTCTGGCCATAATTTGGGGTAGGTTCCTTCATGAAAGTTGTTTGTCTATGTCTTAACTTGTTGCTGTAAAAATTTCAGGTCAATTGATCAACTCTACAGTGAGTTATGGCCAAATGAATAGTTACACTGTTCATTTGGCCAATTCTGCAGAATTAGTTTCAGGGTTCCGGATTGGGACCAAGTTTTGGTCCTCTTGCTTTGGTCTTTTGGGCATGGTTTCTTCAGCAAAAATGTGCCATTATAAGCCTAGTTTCATGTCCAATTGGACAAACCTCAATTGGACTAACACAGCCCAAGTTATGGCAGTGCAAAGGGACTGAATTTTCAGTCCCTATGCTGCTGTCCTAGGGCAGTTTATACTTTGACTTTGCCACACCATTTTTCAGTCCAAATACTATTCAACATACCTCAAATGGTCACTTATTGACCATTAGATTGTTCTTTAACAGTTTAGTAAGTCAAGTCAATTTTTCATGCCTCAAAACCCTAATATCCAATGCAATTTACCCATAAACCTCAACTAGCACCCTAGTTCAACATCTATATAGGTATATAGCTTAAACATAACCTCCAATTCATGCTAAGTCCATTAAAAACATCCAAAACAATTCCTCTATTAGGGCTGCCAAAATTCAAGTGTTCATACCCATAGGTTTTTTGTTCATTTAAACTACAAATCTTACTAAGTTTAAGTCCAAAATCATGGAAATAAAGAGTTTAATGGGTATAAGTGCACTAACCTTGTTTGGGCAGAATTTCCAAAGCCCTAAACTCCAATTTCTTTCTCCTTCTTGGCTGCCAAGAGCTTCTCCAAGTGATATGGTAAAGGTTTAATGAAAGGGGTTAGGGTTTAGTGGTGGAAACAAAGGAGAAATGGAGCTTTTGATGGCACATCAATGGAGGGAGAAGAAGAAGAATTTTCGGCTGGTGAAAGGGGAGAGGGATGGCTGCTGCATTTTTTGTTATTTTGGTCTTTATTTGCCTTTTTATTTGTTAGTCAATGGATGGTTAAATTTTGATTGGTCAAACTTTTCTTAATGACATCACCATGATGTCATAATTAAGCTTTTTCTTCATTTTCTTTCCTTTCCTCCACTACTCATTTTCAATTTGATTTCTAGTAATGTTTATTCATATTTTATGTCATATTAATTATTTACTCAACTGGACAAGTCGGCCAAAAATCACCTCGGAAGGCGAAATGACCAAAATGCCCTCCGTTTGGCTTAACGGGTCAAAATCATCTGTACCCATTGAAAAAATTTTCTAGGTATTTTCTTGGCATTCTAATGCCATGGGAACCTCAATCACCCTTCTCTGGAGTCCCAAAAATTATTTTATAATTTTTCCCCCGAGTCTAGGGCTCCTCGTTGCGAGAACCGCAACTTCCCTCCGGTTACCCATCGCTTGGGCACCGCATTGCTTTTGCTTGGTTGTATTTTATTTCTAAAATTTTTACTAAGTGTTTCTTATTAATATTTGAGTTAATTATGGTTCCTGACTTTAGTTTAAATATTTTTTCGGACGTTCTAGCTGTCCGGACCGACACCGGTCACCGGAACAGTAGGATGTACGGAGTGGTTACCGGGAGGGTGTTACAACTCTTCCCCTCTAATTTAAATTTCATCCCCGAAATTTACCTGATGCAAACAGTTGAGGGAACTGTTGCCTCATCGTCTCTTCACTTTCCCAAGTTGCTTCCTCGGTGTTGTGGTGCCTCCAAAGCACTTTCACCAATGGAATCTGCTTGTTCCTCAATTCTTTTACTTCCCGAGCCAGGATCCGTAGAGGTTCTTCTTCATACGTCAAATCCGGCTGTATTTCAATTTCTTCTCTGGAGATGACATGTGAAGGATCTGAGCGGTATCTTCTGAGCATGGACATGTGGAACACATTGTGGATCTTGTCCAGCTCTGGTTGTAAAGCTAGCCTATAGGCCACTGGACCCACACGTTCAATGACTTCATATGGGCCAATGAACCTAGGGCTTAACTTACCTTTTCTTCCAAACCTCAACACTTTCTTCCACGGTGACACCTTGAGGAACACTTTGTCGCCAACAACATATTCTATTTCTTTTCTCTTCAGGTCGGCATAAGATTTATGTCTGTCCGAGGCAACCTTCAGATTAGCTTTGATCAATTTTACTTTGTCCTCAGTCTGTTTCACCAGGTCTGGCCCTACCAGTTTATCTTCGCCCAATTCAGTCCAGCACACTGGAGTTCTACATTTTCTCCCATACAGTGCTTCATATGGGGCCATTTGAATGCTAGCTTGGTAGCTATTGTTGTATGCAAATTCTGCTAGTGGGAGATATCTATCCCAGCTTCCCTCAAACTCAATGACACAACTCCTCAGCATATCCTCAAGGACCTGACATATATTTCACGTTATTGTTATCATTTCAATTCAATATTTGTATCAATTTCATTAGTTTCAATTGTTTACCTGGATTACTCTTTCTGATTGCCCATCCGTCTGAGGATGGAAAGCTGTGCTGAAATGGAGTTGTGTACCCAAGGATTCATGCAACTTCTTCCAAAATCTCGATGTAAACCTTGGGTCTCGATCAGATATGATGGAAAGTGGGATTCCATGCAGTCTAACTATTGAAGGAACGGAAGCGTGAAAAACACAAGATTATACCATTGAATTCAAAAATTTTCACCTAGGGTCACATGCACCATGCAAGATTTATTTTTATCTATTTGATTTCAATGATAAACAACATATTAAAACTCTTTTAATATGTTTTTGGATCTGTATTTGGCATTTAAGATTTTAAAATTAATCAAATTAATTTTAGAACCCTAGATTAAATCAAGAAACAGCTTCTAAAGCCTTTTATTAATTAAATTCAAGTCTTTAAGAGATTAGAGATGTAAACAGGACACTAGAAACAATTTCTAGTGTTCTTAATTCAAGAGATTGATGGCTAATCTCTTTGAATTGATGAGAAGAGAGGAGGCTGCTGGTTATGTTTTCCTTTCATAACCACACTTAAATAGCTAGGTTAAGACATTAAACCCTAGCCACATGTCACTTTTGATTAGCTCTAGGTTTAAGTGACCCAATCACATTGTGCCAAGTGTCAAACCTATATTTAATCTTGATTTTAATCATCTTACATGATTAAAAAAACATTTGGCAAGCTTATGTGTTATGCCATGTGTCACCATCTCATGGTGCCACGTGTCACATCGTGAAATGACCAAAATGCCCTGTGTCTTAATTTTGAGTTCTTAACCCAAAATAATTATTTTCTTCTTCTAATTAATTTATATCAAATATAAATTAATTAATTAATCTCTATTAATTAATTTTTCATCAATTAAATTCATATTTAAACACTTTAAATATAAATTTAATTTATACTATACATCCAATAATCTAGATTTGGTTTCAAGTCATGCTAGGGACTTTGCAATTTAATTGCAAACCAAATCTATTTAATTAATCAATTAAACTCTTTAATTAATTAATTAAATCATATTTAAATAGGTGATAACTTGTGTATGTGTGTGACTTACTAGGCTCATCACTAATTGGCAATGAGACATGATATCAACTCTTAATATCATGAACTCTTTTTTACCATAAATGATTTCTCTAAATCATTTTATGAACCTCATAGACCATGGTTAACACCTAGCATAGCATGCCATGGCCACCCAATTAGTAATAAGGTTTACCTTAAATGAACCTATAATCATATGTTACCATGCACTAGAATCTCTCTGTACAAAATCCCAACTCAATTTGGAGTCATGGTTTATGTCAAACTCCATTTGCTATGAATATTATGTTCTCTTTTAATTCTTCTTGATTAAAAGATTTTTCTCATCAGAAACTCTTTTCTGAATAAATCTATCTGTCCTGGCCAGGAACTTGAAACATCAAGAACAATTAAATGAACATAGGATTTTAACTCTATTTACTTGATCAACACCTACCTCCATATATAACTAAGAGGAGCCAACACATGCCCATATACCCATACATAGTACAAGTATTAAGCGATATCAAACTCAAACTACCTATATACAAGATAACTGTGCTATCTCGTCTAAAGATTATATACATCGATATGATTTATGACAAAACATTGACAAGAGTAAACTCCATGTGCTTGTCATAAGTGTCACTGGTTCAGCCTACTTATCATTTATAAGTGCCTATCATGTTTGTCATATGGCATGAGACTCACCATTCCATCTTATTTATATCTCATATAAATAACTTGGGAACAAACATGAATACAATCTTTACGGATAAGTCATGTCCTTATTATGTAGTATCCTCGATTGTGAACCTATTTATGATACTTTGTGCTAGAAATATTGTCACTCATATTCTTAACAACTTTAGAATAATATTTCTAATAAAATATCAATGGACCTTTTCTTTTACACATAAATATATTATGTAAGCGGAAAAGTAGAAATGCCTTTTATTAATAAAATATGTACAAGATACATACTAAATGATATGCTGAAAAACACAAGATTATACCATTGAATTCAAAAATAATCACCTAGGGTCACATGCACCATGCAAGATTTATTTTTATCTATTTGATTTCAATGATAAACAACATATTAAAACTCTTTTAATATGTTTTTGGATCTGTATTTGGCATTTAAGATTTTAAAATTAATCAAATTAATTTTAGAACCCTAGATTAAATCAAGAACGATTACACTAACCTCTTGATGTGCCGCAGTGTTCGCGCTTTGAGATTCGTCTTGAGGACACCAGATGTTGTCCCTCTAGCTTGTCCACACCAAGAACACCTATGGCAGCCCTTGAACAGCTTCTAAAGCCTTTTCTATTAATTAGAAATTCAAGTTACGCCTTTTAAGAGATTAGAGATGTAAGCAGACACTAGAAACAATTTCTAGTGTTCTTAATTCAAGAGATTGATGGCTAATCTCTTTGAATTGATGAGAGATGAAGAGAAATAGCTGGAGAGGCTCAAAGTGGCGTGACAATTGAGAGGAGAGGCTGCTGGTTATGTTTTCCTTTCATAACCACACTTAAATAGCTAGGTTAAGACATTAAACCCTAGCCACATGTCACCTTTTGATTAGCTCTAGGTTTAAGTGACCCAATCACATTGTGCCAAGTGTCAAACCTATATTTAATCTTGATTTTAATCATCTTACATGATTAAAAAAAACATTTGGCAAGCTTATGTGTTATGCCATGTGTCACCATCTCATGGTGCCACGTGTCACAATCGTGAAATGACCAAAATGCCCTCGTGTCTTAATTTTGAGTTCTTAACCCAAAATAATTATTTTCTTCTTCTAATTAATTTATATCAAATATAAATTAATTAATTAATCTCTATTAATTAATTTTTCATCAATTAAATTCATATTTAAACACTTTAAATATAAATTTAATTTATACTATACATCCAATAATCTAGATTTGGTTTCAAGTCATGCTAGGGACTTTGCAATTTAATTGCAAACCAAATCTATTTAATTAATAAATTAAACTCTTTAATTAATTAATTAAATCATATTTAAATAGGTGATAACTTGTGTATGTGTGTGACTTACTAGGCTCATCACTAATTGGCAATGAGACATGATATCAACTCTTAATATCATCAGAACTCTTTCTTACCATAAATGATTTCTCTAAATCATTTTATGAACCTCATAGACCATGGTTAACACCTAGCATAGCATGCCATGGCCACCCAATTAGTAATAAGGTTTACCTTAAATGAACCTATAATCATATGTTACCATGCACTAGAATCTCTGCATACAAAATCCCAACTCAAGCCGAGTCATGGTTTATGTCAAACTCCATTTGCTATGAATATTATGTTCTCTTTTAATTCCAGTTCTTGATTAAAAGATTTTTCTCATCAGAAACTCTTTTCTGAATAAATCTATCTGTCCTGGCCAGGAACTTGAAACATCAAGAACAATTAAATGAACATAGGATTTTAACTCTATTTACTTGATCAACACCTACCTCCATATATAACTAGCAGGAGCCAACACATGCCCATATACCCATACATAGTACAAGTATTAAAGCAGTATCAAACTCAAACTACCTATATACAAGATAACTGTGCTATCTCAGGTCTAAAGATTATATACACTGATATGATTTATGACAAAACATTGACAAGAGTAAACTCCATGTGCTTGTCATAAGTGTCACTGGTTCGGCCTACTTATCATTTATAAGTGCCTATCATGTTTGTTATATGGCATGAGACTCACCATTCCATCTTATTTATATCTCATATAAATAACTTGGGAACAAACATGAATACAATCTTTCTGGATAAGTCATGTCCTTATTATGAAGTATCCTCGATTGTGAACCTATTTATGATACTTTGTGCTAGAAATATTGTCACTCATATTCTTAACAACTTTAGAATAATATTTCTAACAAAATATCAATGGACCTTTTCTATTACACATAAATATATTATGTAAACGGAAAAGTAGAAATGCCTTTTATTAATAAAATATGTACAAGATACATACTAAATGATATGCTCTAGGGCATACTACTAACAACTATCTCACTAATATACAATTCTGCTAACCTATCTAGTGAGTAGTCAGTCCTAACTGGCAGAAAGTGTGCTGACTTTGTCAATCTATCAACTATCACCCATGCTGCATCATGTTTCTTCTGGGTGAGAGGTAGACCACTTACAAAATCCATGGTGACCCGATCCCATTTCCATTCAGGTATGCATATAGGTCAGAGCAAACCCGATGGAACTTGGTGTTCGCCTTGACTTGTCGACATATCAAGCATTTAGTCACATAGTCACTATGTCTTTCTTCATACTGTGCCACCAATATCAAGCTTGTGTCATGATACATCTTTGTACCTCCTGGGTGCATAGCATATACACTAGTGTGTGCCTCTTTTAGAATACTAGCTTTCAATTCCCCATCATCTGGTACACACAGTCTTCCTTTGTAGTACAGACACCCATCTGCTTTCACCCCATAGTCAGTTGCTTCTCCCTCTGAGATTTTTTTCATAATAGCCATTAGCTTCTCATCTGCCTTTTGCCCATCTAAAATCTGCTGTAGCAGGTTTGGCCTCACTAGCAACTCAGCCAAAATAGCTCCATCTCGAACCAAAGATAGACGGGCATTCAATGATCTCAAAGCTGTCATGGATTTTCTGCTCAAAGCATCAGCAACTACATTTGCCTTCCCAGGATGGTAGTCAATTACACAGTCATAGTCCTTTAGGAACTCAATCCATCGCCTCTGTCTAAGGTTGAGCTCCTTCTGGGTTGGCAAATATTTCAGGCTCTTGTGGTCTGTGTAAATGTAGCACTTTTCACCATACAAGTAATGCCTCCATATCTTCAGTGCGAAGATAATTGCTGCAAGCTCTAGATCATGGGTAGGGTAGTTCTGTTCATGTGGCCTTAGCTGTCTGGAAGCATAGGCGATCACTTTCCCCTCTTGCATCAATACACACCCTAACCCATTATGAGAGGCATCACTGTAGACCACAAAGTCCTTTCCTAACACTGGCTGTGTTAACACTGGTGCCTCTGTCAACATAGGCTTCAACCTCTCAAAACTGGTCTGACATTTGTCATTCCAGTCAAATCTGACATTCTTGTGTAACAACTTGGTCATTGGAGCAGCTATTAGGGAAAATCCCTTCACAAATCTTCTGTAATACCCAGCTAGCCCTAAGAAGCTTCTGACCTCAATTGTATTCCTGGGAGGCTTCCATTCCATCATTGCTTCTATTTTATTGGGATCCACCCTAATCCCATCAGCTGACACTATGTGTCCAAGGAATGCAATCTCATTCAGCCAAAAGTCACACTTGGACAACTTAGCATACAGCTTCTTTTCCCGCAGGGTTTGCAGAACAATCCTCAAATGCTCATCATGTTCTTCCCTGGTCTTGGAATACACCAAAATATCATCAATAAAGACCACTACGAACCGATCTAGGTATGGATGGAAGATACGGTTCATAAGGTCCATAAATGCCGCTGGTGCATTTGTTAGGCCAAAGGGCATCACCAGAAACTCATAATGCCCGTATCGGGTCCTGAATGCAGTCTTGGGCACATCTACATCCTTCACCCCCAACTGATGATACCCTGATCTGAGATCAATCTTAGAAAATACTCCTGCTCCCTTCAACTGATCAAACAGATCATCAATTCTAGGCAGCGGATATTTGTTCTTAACTGTCACTTTATTCAACTGTCGGTAATCAATGCATAGCCTCAAAGTCCCATCCTTCTTTTTCACAAACAGCACTGGAGCTCCCCATGGTGACATACTGGGGCGTATAAACCCCTTATCCAGCAACTCTTGTAACTGAGTTTTCAACTCCCTCAATTCAGTGGGTGCCATCCTATAAGGAGCAATGGAAATGGGTGCTGTACCCAGCAGTGTCTCAATAGCAAATTCAACTTCCCTTTCTGGTGGCAGACCAGGCAACTCTTTAGGAAACACATCTGGGAAGTCTTTTACTATGGGTATGTCACTCAGATTTGGCTTAGCCTGCCTAGTATCCACCACATGTGCTAGGTAGGCTTAACAGCCTTTTCTCATCATTCTTCTTGCAACTGTGGCCGAGATGACATTGGACAAGAAATCTGTCCTTTCCCCCACAACTGTGATTTCATTACCCTCTGGAGTTTTCAGAGAAATCCTCTTCAGTTTGCAATCAACTATTGCCTGATGACGTGACAACCAGTCCATTCCCAAAATCACGTCAAACTCATGGAAGGGCAACTCAATTAGGTCTGCCAAGAATTCATACACCTGAATCCTTAACGGGCAACCCTTGTATACTTTGTTTACTACCACACTGTGGCCCAATGGATTAGTGACCAGAATGTCTTGGTCACTCTCCCCTACTAGTATCCCCCTTTCTATGGGTAAGTTGATGCAAATGTAGGAATGAGTGGATCCTGGATCCACCAATGCATGCACAGGTGTAGTGTAGAGGAAGAACATACCCCTTATGACGTCCGGGGCATCTTGCTCCTCCTGAGCTCTAATAGCATAAGCCCTTGCTGGTGGTCTACTATCAGGCCTCTGTGCTGGCTCAGATGCAGGCCTCTGTGATGGTCCAACAGCCTCAGATTTACCAGATTTTCTACCTCTCTGTGGTGCAGGAGCAGGTCTGTCTGCTTGTGTTGGAGCAGTTGTAGTGGTTCTGCGTGGACAATTTCTCAACTGATGCTCTGCTGACCCACACCTCAAGCAAGCACCAGTCACTCTCCAACACTCCCCCTTATGCCATTTCTGACAGTGTGGACACGCAGAAGATGCTGGGGCTGGTCCCCTGAACCCCATCCCTAGAGAGCTGCCCACTGATGGTGTGGACTGACCTCTCCCAGGGGTGAACTGTGGCCTGGGCCCCTGAGACTGACCCTGACCCTGTGGCTGACCCGAACTCTGTGCAGGAGGACCCTTAAACTTCTTCCCAAATCCAGGAGCGGAACTAGACTGACCTGGTCCCCTCTTCTGCTGTCTATCCCTTCTGGTCTGTTCACTGATTCTTACTTTTTCCACTTTTATTGCATCTTCCACTAACTTGGTAAATTCTGTGATTCCCAAGGCAGTGAGCTGGATCTTGATGTTGTCATTTAGTCCCTCTTCAAACCTCTTGCATCTTTCAGCTTCATTTGGGACTATCTCCCTTCCATAGCGGCTCAATCTTACAAATTCCTTCTCATACTCAGCCACTGACAATTGTCTCTACCTCAGGTTAATAAATTCTCTTCTTCTCTCTTCCTGGTATACAGTACCCACATATTTCTTCTTGAATTCAGAGAGGAAGAAGTCCCAAGTTACAGCTTCTGGCTGCACTTCACTGGACACAGTGTCCCACCACTCATAAGCATCGTCTTGCAGTAAAGAGATGGCAGCTTCCAGGTTTTGCTCTGGAGTGCAGTGAAGTTGTTTTAGTACTCTGCCTGTTCTGTTCAACCAATTCTCTACGCAACAGTCATCTTCTCTCTTGCCATAGAAGTCCACTCCAAACTTCCTTAGCCTTTCCAGTGTGATTTACTGTGGAGTGGTGGTGGTGGTGGTCTTGGCATTACCCACGCCATTTGTCTAAAGAAGTCGGCCATTTCTTGGAACATGGCTCGTGGAGGCTGGCAGGCTCGCTTGAGTGGCGGAGCAGATTCTCTCATGCCCCCAGTCTCAGCTGCTGCAGGTGGAGCATGACTCTCCACTTCCTCCTCAACGGCTCTCTGAGATGAAGGGTCCATATCCTATTCAAAATAAGAAGGATAAACAGATCTGCGTTAGTGTCACCTCGACTCTTACAAATGCAATGCATGGTATGGACTCAATCTAGGACCAGAAACGCCTAAACCGTGCTCTGATACCACTAAATGTGACACCCCTTACCCGTACAAGGTATACCCAGGTAAGTAATGCCACACGGTGTACCGGCACACTCTAATATTCCTCAATTAATTTATATCATGCTTTTGCATATAATTTATGAAATACAATTTATTTAAACCATTTATCAAAAGTATCATTCATTTAAGGTTCCGAAAATTTTAAAGAAAATCCGGCGGAGTACCGGCTAAAAATGGAGAAAACCGTTCTTCGGAACCTGTTAAAAACACTTCAAATATTTTTATTCCATCATCTCAAACTCCAATATCCAAAATCTCAACAATATTTCTCAATAGCAAATTCTCAATAATCTTTTCATTTCACAAACATCCATTTCTCATATACAAGCGATAAATACATGCTCAAATTTTGCATTCATAGTCATAACTTTCATTATTTTCATGGACATCAAAATATATTACATGAGTTCAAATACGTATGAAAAAGTAAAAATCTGCTACAAAATATCAAAATGACAAAATGACACCTAGTGCCCTTCCAATGCACTGCAGGTAGTGAGGTGACACGGACACTGAGCAGAACTGCCGGATGGACTCACCCAGTCTGTGGTCTACTAGGATCACGATCGGTATCTCCAGTACCTACGCGTGGCAAAAGCAATGTGCTAAGCAATAATGCTTAGTGGTGCAATAATAAAATAACAAGAAATAACAGATATAAATATGTATTGCATGTACATGTTTTGTTTGTCATGTATTTGTATATCCATTCATTTATTTCTTCTACATTGCTCATTTTCATTCATTTGGTTGCCCAAGTAACCTACACTAGATGACTGGACTGGATAACGGGTAAACTGGCACTGGGTATCTAGTACCTCGGGCCGTCACACCATCGGTCGCATATGCATCACCCGGTGTGCAATGAGCGACTACCAAGCTGTAAATAATCTCAGGCACAAGGCCAAGTCTCAATGCAAAGTCAGAATGGCTAAAAGCCATGAAATCACAGAAATGGCATTTTTGCCATGTGCAGTACTGCTAACTGAACCCTATTGGCATGCCAAACTATCCAAACCAATCTTGTTAGGTATACTAGGGCATTTGAAACTTTTAAATTCTTCAATTTGTGAATTTCAAATTTTTGGTGTCACTATTCATCATTGGTCAACAAAAATGTTGACTTTTAGAATAAAAATGTGTACATTGACTTTGGCACTCCCAACATACCACATTTGGTGTTTAAAACTTGTTGGCATTAAGTGTTAATACCATTCCAAAGTGTAACTCAACACAAGCAGAATTTTCAGTTTTGGTGAGTCAACTTCACTGTTCCATTGGACACTGTTACTGTAGGAATTTGAAGAAATGTAAAACATGAAAGTTGTTCCTTATTTTGTCTAGTTGAATTTCCTTTTTTGAATCACTCCATTTGGAGTTTTTTAGCTCTAGATATGGTCCAATGACCCAAGCTGGCCGAATGTGCATTCTGCAGAAAATTACCATATCTACAGTGCATGAACAGTAACTAGAGTCACTTGGTTGGATGGGTTCTGGCCATAATTTGGGGTAGGTTCCTTCATGAAAGTTGTTTGTCTATGTCTTAACTTGTTGCTGTAAAAATTTCAGATCAATTGACCAAATCTACAGTGAGTTATGGCCAAATGAACAGTTACTGTTTATTTGGCCAATTCTGCAGAATCAGTTTCAGGGTTCCGGATTGGGACCAAGTTTTGGTCCTCTTGCTTTGGTCTTTTGGGCATGGTTTCTTCAGAAAAAATGTGCCATTATAAGCCTAGTTTCATGTCCAATTGGTCAAACTTCAATTGGACTAACACAGCCCAAGTTATGGCAGTGCAAAGGGACTGAATTTTCAGTCCCTATGCTGCTGTCCTAGGGCAGTTTATACTTTGACTTTGCCACACCATTTTTCAGTCCAAATTGTATTCAACATACCTCAAATGGTCACTTATTGACCATTAGATTGTTCTTTAACAGTTTAGTAAGTCAAGTCAATTTTTCATGCCTCAAAACCCTAATATCCAATGCAATTTACCCATAAACCTCAACTAGCACCCTAGTTCAACATCTATATAGGTATATAGCTTAAACATAACCTCCAATTCATGCTAAGTCCATTAAAAACATCCAAAACCATTCCTCTATTAGGGCTGCCGAAATTCAAGTGTTCATACCCATAGGTTTTTTGTTCATTTAAACTACAAATCTTACTAAGTTTAAGTCCAAAATCATGGAAATAAAGAGTTTAATGGGTATAAGTGCACTAACCTTGTTTGGGCAGAATTTCCAAAGCCCTAAACTCCAATTTCTTTCTCCTTCTTGGCTGCCAAGAGCTTCTCCAAGTGATATGGTCAAGGTTTAATGAAAGGGGTTAGGGTTTAGTGGTGGAAACAAAGGAGAAATGGAGCTTTTGATGGCACATCAATGGAGGGAGAAGAAGAAGAATTTTCGGCTGGTGAAAGGGGAGAGGGATGGCTGCTGCATTTTGTGTTATTTTGGTCTTTATTTGCCTTTTTATTTGTTAGTCAATGGATGGTTAAATTTTGATTGGTCAAACTTTTCTTAATGACATCACCATGATGTCATAATTAAGCTTTTTCTTCATTTTCTTTCCTTTCCTCCACTACTCATTTTCAATTTGATTTCTAGTAATGTTTATTCATATTTTATGTCATATTAATTATTTACTCAACTGGAAAAGTCGGCCAAAAATCACCTCGGAAGGCGAAATGACCAAAATGCCCTCCGTTTGGCTTAACGGGTCAAAATCATCTGTACCCATTGAAAAAATTTTCTAGGTATTTTCTTGGCATTCTAATGCCATGGGAACCTCAATCACCCTTCTCTGGAGTCCCAAAAATTATTTTATAATTTTTCCCCCGAGTCTAGGGCTCCTCGTTGCGAAAACTGCAACTTCCCTCTGGTTACCCATCGCTTGGGCACCGGCTCGTTTTGCTTGGTTGTATTTTATTTCTAAAATTTTTACTAAGTGTTTCTTATTAATATTTGAGTTAATTATGGTTCCTGACTTTAGTTTAAATATTTTTCCGGACGTTCTAGCTGTCCGGACCGACACCGGTCACCGGAACAGTAGGATGTACGGAGTGGTTACCGGGAGGGTGTTACATTTCTTCCCCTTCCCTGAGTCTTTGCTAACTGAAACACACAATTTGAATTTTTTCAGTACTCATTTAAACCGTCTCTAATAACAAGGCTTAATAATTAATTTATTGATTTCTATTTATTTTCTTAGTCAACCTAAAATGTTAACCCTCGATGCACTCTAGGTGAATTAGGTTTTAATGTTACCAATATGTCACATTTTATAGCCTTTTATTGTTGGTACATGTTACCTAATTCATTTTCATGTATATTGCATTTTATTGCAATTTGCTGGATTTCGGTATACTAATTTGACCTAACCGAATGACCTAGTTCCCTCGGTTTTCGGGTTTCGGTCAAAACTACAAACTTGTAGTTCTATGTCTTATTGCACGCAGGGCAAAATTTCAGGTCATTCTGAGTTGTGTAGACCAAGATATGGTCAATTTACCAATGCTGGACAAAATGCACCAAAATGGCAACTTTAGGTCATTTTTAGGTCACTTTTGGTTCAACCAGTTTTTGGACCTGAACTTTTGCAAGCTATTTGACTTGGTTATGGCCATTTCTGGGCTTTGGTGTTCGCATAAGAATTGTAGATATATGTCTCAACTATTCATGGTAAAAATTTCAGGTCAATTGGACCTATTTTGAGTGAGTTATGGCAAAAAAACTAACTGCTGCCCAAATAGTCAATTTTCATGTTTTCAAAGCACTAATCCGGATTTAGTCATTTTTCAAGTCACCTTCTAGGCAGAATTTTGGTAAGCTTCCTTCAAGAAAGTTGGCACATTTTGTGCCTAGTTTCACCTCCAATTAGTCTCATACCAATTGGAGCCACAAACTTAAGGTTCTAAGCCAAAACAAACACTGACCTATTACAATTTGTTCATCCTTTACCAATTACACATCCTATGCTTACCAAGTTCACTATTCCATGCCAATTCTGGTTTGTACCATAACATTAACACATTTAGCAACATATTTTTGGTCATTTTGGCAGCTTGTAACTATACTTAACATACACCTTATAACTCATAATTTTTCCAAGTCCAATTACAATAATTAATCAACATGAACATACCTCATTTTCATGTTTAAACCCTAACAATTATACACACACACATGTTGCCACCATAAGTAACATAATTCAACAAACCATTCCATGAAACTTAAACACTTCATTCTTCTTCATGGGGCTGCCACAATTTACACATACCCATCAACCTCCATTTGAAATTTTCAAGCTTACAAATCAAGCCTTACTCATGGAATTCAACTATAATACAATCAAACATTTAAATCATCATTCAAACCAATATTTACATGCAAGAACAAGCTGTTCATATTGAGGTTTCATGGCTACCAAAATGTATATTTCCACTAATTCATCAAACTTCAAAAATCCTTCCACAATTCAACTACCCACAACACCCATTCTAAGTTTAATGAAACAAGAATTAAAAATACATACTTACCACTTTTGAAATTCTTCAAAACCTCACCAAAACTTAACTTTCTTACTGCCTATCTACTGCCCATGGTGTGAGGACAAAGTTTAGTGAAGAAAGCTAATGGAAAAAGTGGTTAAAACATGCTTGCATGGAGCATAGAGTGTGGACGTCCATGGAGGCTTTCTCCTAAGGTTTCGGCTGGTTTTTCTTCCTAAGGTTGACAATGAATTTTGCACTTCCCATGTGTCCCTTTAGGTGTCCATTTGCTGAAGTTAGTGGAGCACTAGTAATGGTTTTAATGATTATTTATTTAATTTTTAATATTTGCACATTTTCCTCCTATCTTTTGCTATTTAGATTATATACCACCATTTTAATTTTTAATGACATTTTCAAGTGTAATATCATTTATTTTTAATGGACATTTAGGTCAAAAGACAACTCGAGGTGTCAAATGACCACAATGCCCCTATTTGGGTTGCATTCCCAATTTTTTGGTAACATCAAGTTTTGTCGTTTTCTCGATTTCTCATTTTTCTTTGTACTAATTAATTAATTAATTTTTCTTTGATATTTATAATGATATTTATACTTCAATAAGTCTTTAATTATGTCTTAAAAATATTTTGTAGGGTTTCCCACAGTCTAGGGCTGGTCAACGGTCCATGCAGCAACTTCCCGGTGCGGTCACCCATCGCTATGGTTCTCGACTCGTTTAACTTGGTTACATTTCATTGATATTATTTTTCTTTTATTTTTCTTGTATTTTCTTTTCTTGTATTTCATTATTTTATGTCTCCTCACCCATATCTAAGTGTAGTTCTAAGCATCCTAGCTGTCCAGACAACACTGGTCACTAGAACAGTAGAACGCACTACCGAACATAGGGGTGTTACAATTCTCCCCCCCTTAAAATAAATTTGGTCTCGAAATTTTACCTGGCATCAGTTTCTGAATAGCTGTGGATGCTGTCTCCTCATGTCCTCTTCATGTTCCCAAGTAGCTTCCTGGCCTGAATGATGGTTCCACAGCACTTTAACCAGGTGTTTCTGTTTGTTCCTCAACTGTTT
Organism: Hevea brasiliensis; assembly: GCF_030052815.1. Taxonomy (NCBI): domain Eukaryota; kingdom Viridiplantae; phylum Streptophyta; class Magnoliopsida; order Malpighiales; family Euphorbiaceae; genus Hevea; species Hevea brasiliensis. Next base: position 45,973,729 of record NC_079501.1, read on the forward strand.
CACCTCATATGCCAGAATTTCTATGGGTTCTTCCTCATATGAGAGGTCTAGATTTACCTCAATCTCTTCAACTGATAGTACATGAGATGGGTCAGATCTGTACCTTCTTAACATGGACACATGGAATACACTTTGTATTCTTTCTAGCTCTGGAGGTAATGCTAACCGATATGCCAAAGGACCTACTCTTTCCAGAACCTCATATGGTCCGATGAAATGAGGACTCAATTTTCCCTTTCTGCCAAATCTCATAATCCTCTTCCAAGGAGAAACTTTAAGGAACACCTTATCACCCACTGCATATTCAATATCTCTTCTCTTCAGATCAACATAGGACTTCTGACGGTCTGATGCAGCCTTGAGTCGATCTCTGATCAATCTGATCTTTTCCTCTGTCTGCTGAATAATTTCTGGCCCAATCATCTTCCTTTCACCTACTTCATCCCAACATAGGGGAGTTCTGCACTTTCTGCCATACAAAGCTTTATATGGAGGCATCCCAATGCTTGATTGGTAGCTGTTGTTATAAGCAAACTTAATCAAAGGTAAGTGTGTATCCCAACTACCTTCAAACTCAATCACACAAGCCTGTAGCATATCCTCCAATATCTGAATTACCCTCTCAGACTGGCCATCTGTCTATGGGTGGAATGCTATGCTAAAGTTCATTTTAGTTCCTAACGCTCTCTGAAGACTACCCCAGAATCTAGAAGTGAACCTAGGATCTCTATCTGATACAATCGATACTGGCACTCCATGCAGTTTTACAATCTCATTTATGTACAATCTAGCCAATCTCTCCAGGCTATAGTCCATTTGGACTAGCAAAAAGTGAGTAGACTTGGTTAGTCTATCAATTATAACCCATACTGCATCATGACTATTCTGTGTCCTTGGAAGTCCCATAACGAAATCCATAGTTATCCGTTCCCACTTCCACTCTGGTACTAGTAATGGATGTAACAAACCTGCTGGTACTTGATGTTCTGCCTTTAATTGCTGACAAGTTAGGCATTTGGAAAGAAATTCAGCTATATCCTTCTTCATACCCATCCACCAGTAACTCTTTCAGCCCTCTATACATTTTTGTTCTACCAGGATGCATAGCAAAAGGAGACTCATGTGCTTCCTTCATAATTATCTGTCTCAATTCTACATCACTAGGAAAGCACATTTTGCCCTAATGTAGTAGTAAACCATCATCTCTCACATAGAATTCAAGTTTCTTGCCCTGCTGGACTTCTTTCAGTAGCTTCTGATATTTATCATCACTCTGAGCAGCCATTCTGATATGATTAATCAACACTGGCTGTACATGCCATGCAACTACTGTCTGTCCCTCATCACCAATCTCCAAACTGGCATGCTGTGCTTTCAACTCATGTACCATGGACAAAGGAGAAACTCTAAAACTTGCCATAGTCTTGCGACTTAAGGCATCTGCCACCACATTTGCTTTCCTTGGCTGATAGTCTATTAAGCAATCATAGTTTTTAATCAATTCTAACCATCTCCTCTGCCTCAAATTCAATTCCTTCTAAGTGCCTAAGTACTTCAAGCTCTTGTGATCTGTGTAAATGTAGCATTTCTCTCCATACAAATAGTGTCTCCAGATCTTCAGAGCAAAAACAATAGCTGTTAGCTCCAAATCATGTGTTGGGTAGTTCCTCTCATGCGATTTTAGCTAGCGTGATGCATAAGCAATGACATTCCGATCTTGCATTAGTAAACAGCCTAACCCATTGTGAGAAGCATCACTATAAATTGGGTATTCTTTACCCAGTGTAGGCAAAGTAAGGACTGGAGCTTCAGTCAGACACCTCTTCAACTCATCAAAACTCTGCTGGCATTTATCAGTCCACTGAAATTTTACATCTTTCCGAAGCAGCTTGGTCAGTGGAGAAGCTAACATAGAAAATCCTTTCACAAACTGGCAGTAATATCCAGCTTCCAATTAAGGATAGCTTCTACCTTGCTGGAATCTACCTTGATCCCTTCAGCTGACACAACATGTCCCAAGAAGGAGATTTCGTTCAGCCAAAATTCACATTTCGATAATTTGGCGTATAGCTGTTTCTCCCTTAAGGTCTGCAGCACAATCCGCAGATGTCTATCATGCTCCTCTGCATTCCTCAAATATATCAAGATATCATCAATAAACACCACCACAAATTGGTCGAGATATGGTCTGAAGATAGTATTCATCAGATCCATAAAAGCAGCTGAAGCATTAGTTAACCCGAATGGCATTACCAGAAACTCATAGTCGCCATATCGAGTTCTGAAAGCAGTCTTTGAAATACTCTGCTCTTGCACTTTCAGCTGATAATAACCAGATCACAAATCAATTTTGGAGAATATAGTTGCACCCTTCAACTGATCAAACAGATAATCAATGCGAGGTAATGGATATCTGCTCTTTATTGTCACCTTATTCAACTGCCGGTAGTCAATACATAAACGAAGAGTGCCATCTTTCTTCTTAACAAACAACACTGGTGCTCCCCAAGGTGACACAGACTAGGGCGAATGAAGCCCTTTTAAAGTAGTTCTTGCAACTCTACCTTCAACTCCTTCAACTCTGCTGGTGCCATTCTGTATGGTGTTATGGAGATTGGATCCACAACAGGCATAACATTTATTTCAAACTGCACCTCTGGAATAATCCTGGCAATCCATCAGGAAACACATCTGGAAAGTCATATGCCGTAGGGATGTCCCTCAATGCTGGACTTCCCACTTGGGTGTCTACCACATGTGCCAAGTATGCTTCACACCCCTTTCTGATCATTTTTCTAGCTAGTGCAGCCAAAATGATGTTTGATGGCAATAGCTGCCTCTCCCCATGTATTACCACATCACTGTACTGAGGGAGACCAAAAGTGACTTTCTTTAGTCTATAGTCAATCATAGCGTGATGCCTGGCTAACCAATCCATGCCTAAGATGATATCATAATCTCTGAAGGCATTTCAATGAGATCAGACAGAAAAGTGTGTCCTTAGATCACCAAAGGACAATCCCTATACATTCTATTAACCCTGACCTCTTGTCCTAGCGGACTTGTTACTAGCACTTCAAAGTCCATTTTCACACACGGAACAGTAATGCAATCAATGATGCTAGTACTCACATAGGAATGGGTAGAACCCGGATCAAATAATACAAACACATTTTGATTAAAAGTTGAGAAGGTACTAGCTGAAGGAACGGAAGCGTAAAAACACAAGTTTGTACCATTGAATTCAAAAATTTTCACCTAGGGTCACATGCATCATGCAAGATTTATTTTTATCTATTTGATTTCAATGATAAACAACATATTAAAACTCTTTTAATATGTTTTTGGATCTGTATTTGCCATTTAAGATTTTAAAATTAATCAGATTAATTTTAGAACCCTAGATTAAATCAAGAACGATTACACTAACCTGTTGATGCACTGTAGCGTGCCTGTGCCTTTGAGATTTGTCTTCAGGACACCAGATGTTGTTCCTCTAGCTTGTCCATACCAAGAACACCTATGGCAGCCCTTGAACAGCTTTTAAAGCTTTTTCTATTAATTAAAAATTCAAGTTATGCCTTTTAAGAGATTAGAGATGTAAACAGGACACTAGAAACAATTTCTAGTGTTCTTAATTCAAGAGATTGATGGCTAATCTCTTTGAATTGATGAGAGATGAAGAAGAATAGATGAAAAGCCTCAAAGTGGCGTGACAAAGGAGAGGAGTGGCTGCTGGTTGCTTTTCTTTTCATAACAACACTTAAATAGCTAGGTTAACACATTAAACCCTTGCCACATGTCACCCTTTGATTAGCTCTAGGTTTAAGTGACCCAATCACATTGTGCCAAGTGTCAAACCTATATTTAATCTTGATTTTAATCATCTTACATGATTAAAAAAACATTTGGCAAGCTTATGTATAATCCCATGTGTCACCATCTCATGGTGCCACGTGTCACACTGTGAAATGACCAAAATGCCCCTGTGTCTTAATTTTGAGTTCTTAACCCAAAATAATTATTTTTCTTCTTTTAATCAATTTATATCAAATATAAATTAATTAATTAATCTCTATTAATTAATTTCCCATTAATTAAACTCATATTTAAATACTTTAAATATAAATTTAACTTATACTATACATCCAATAATCTAGATTTGGTTTCATGTCATGCTAGGGACTTTGTAATTTTATTGCAAACCAAACCTATTTAATTAATCAATTAAACTCTTTAATTAATTAATTAAATCATATTTAAATAGGTGATAACTTGTGTATGTGTGTGACTTACTAGGCTCATCACTAATTGGCAATGAGACATGATATCAACTCTTAATATCGTTAGAACTCTTTCTTATCATAAATGATTTCTCTAAATCATTTTATGAACCTCATAGACCATGGTTAACACCTAGCATAGCATGCCATGGCCACCCAATTAGTAATAAGGTTTACCTTAAATGAACCTATAATCATATGTTACCATGCACTAGAATCTCTCTGTTACAAAATCCCAACTCAAGCTGGAGTCATGGTTTATGTCAAACTCCATTTGCTATGAATATTATGTTCTCTTTTAATTCCAGTTCTTGATTAAAAAGATTTTCTCATCAGAAACTCTTTTCTGAATAAATCTATCTGTCCTGGCCAGGAACTTGAAACATCAAGAACAATTAAATGAACATAGGATTTTATCTCTATTTACTTAGAGGAACAGATTCCATCTTGATCAACACCTACCTCCATATAAAACTAGTAGGAGCCAACACATGCCCATATACCCATACATAGTACAAGTATGAAAGCAGTATCAAACTCAAACTACCTATATACAAGATAACAGTGCTATCTCAGGTCTAAAGATTATATGCACTGATATGATTTATGACAAAACATTGACAAGAGTAAACTCCATGTGCTTGTCATAAGTGTCACTGGTTCGGCCTACTTATCATTTATAAGTGCCTATCATGTTTGTTATATGGCATGAGACTCACCATTCCATCTTATTTATATCTCATATAAATAACTTGGGAACAAATATGAACACAATCTTTCTGGATAAGTCATGTCCTTATTATGAAGTATCCTCGATTGTGAACCTATTTATGATACTTTGTGCTAGAAATATTATCACTCATATTCTTAACAACTTGAGAATACTATTTCTAACAAAATATCAATGGACCTTTTCTATTACACATAAATATATTATGTAAACGAAAAAGTGGAAATGCCTTTTATTAATAAAAATATGTACAAGATACATACTAAATGATATGCTCTAGGGCATACTACTAATAATCTCCCACTAGCACTAGAGTCATTCATTACAATATCTTAGACCTATCTTCTCAAAATGTTGGTCTAATAGAGTCTGTGACATAGGCTTAGTGAATGGATCAGCTGGATTTTCAGCTGATGCTATTTTCTGCATGGCTACATCGCCTCGCCCAACTATTTCTCTGATAATGTGGTAGCGCCTTTCTATGTGTTTGGATTTCTGGTGAGACCTTGGTTTGTTAGCCTGTATGACTGCTCCATTATTGTCACAGTGTAGTGGAACTACTGACTCAATGGAAGGAACTACTGTAAGTTCAGTCACGAACTACTTTATTCAAACAACTTCCTTTGCGACATCGATGCGACAATATACTCACCTCGTAGTGGAATCTACAATCGTGCTCTGTTGGAACTCTTCCAACCGATCGCACCTCCATTACAAATGAACACATATCCAGAGGTAGACTTTCTATCATCGATATCTGATTGGAAATCAGAATCAGTATAACCATCCAATTGCAAGTCTCCACCTCCATAAATCAAGAATAAATCCTTAGTTCTTCTCAAGTACTTAAGGATATTCTTGTGACTATCCATGTTCCAAACTGGATTGGATTGATACCGCTAGTCAAACTAACGACATATGCGATATCCGGCCTAGTACACAACATTGCATACATTAAACTTCCAATAGCCGAAGCATATGGAATCCTGGCCATCTTATCTCTTTCTTCAGGTGTCTTTGGAGACATCTCTTTAGAAAGATGGATACCATGTCTCACTGGTAACAATCCTCTCTTGGAATCAAGCATGTTAAACCTCTTTAACACTTTTTCCAAGTATAAACTTTGGGATAAACCAATTATTCATTTCGCTCTATCTCTATAGATGCGAATCCTAAGAATATAGGTTGCCTCCCCTAAGTCTTTCATGGAGAATGTATTTGACAACCATACCTTTATAGTCGTTAACATACCTGTGTCATTACCCATCAACAGTATGTCATCCACATATAAGACAAGGAAAGTGATAGCACTGTCACTAACCTTCTTATATACACATGGTTCATCCTCATTTTTGATAAAACCAAAGGATTTAATGGCTTCATCAAAACGGATGTTTCAACTCCTCGAAGCTTGTTTCAACCCATAAATGGATCGCTTTAGCTTGCATACCTTGGAACCATCTTGGGATTCAAAACCCCTAGGTTGTTCCATGAAAATGTTTTCTTCAATGTATCCATTGAGAAAAGCTGTTTTAACATCCATCTGCCAAATCTCATAATCATAGTATGCAGCTTTTGCTAATAAAATCCTAATTGATTTAAGCATGGCAACAGGCGAGAAAGTCTCCTCATAGTCGATTCCTTGCCTTTAGCGAAACCCTTTCGCTACTAGCTTTGCCTTATAGGTCTCTACCTTTCCATCAGAACCAATTTTCTTCTTGAAAACCCATTTGTTCCCTATAGGTACAATGCCTTGAGGTGGGTCAACAAGATCCCAAACTTGATTCTTATACATGGAATCAATTTCGGATTTCATAGCATCAATCCATTTTGAAGAGTCTATATCTGATATAACTTCTTCATAGGTAAGTGGATCATCTCCATGATCTACTTCTTCATGAGTAGATAACTCTTGTTCTTCTTCATGAAGAAAACCATATCTCATTGGTGGATGAGATACCCTGGTTGTTCTACGAGGAACAGCTGTAGATGTTTCATCAACGGGTATAGGTTGACTAGATGGATCTATATCCATCTGATCTGTTGGTTGGTCAGAATTCTCCAATTCTAACTCTATTTTCCTTCCTTTTCCTCCTTCTTGAACAAACTGTTGTTCAAGAAATGTGGCATCTCTACTTATCACAACCTTTTGTGAAGTAGGCAAATAAAAATAATATCCAAAACTATCTTTTGGATATCCAACAAATCGACCTTTTTCTGATATGGTCTCCAATTTATCAGTGTTTAGCTTTTTGATATAAGCTGGACAACCCCAAATCTTAACATGCTTAAGACTTGGTTTTCTTCCATGCCATATCTCATAAGGTGTGGAAGAAACTGATTTTGAAGGAATCCTATTCAGAATATACAAAGCTGATTCTAATGCAAATCCCTAAAAGAAGATTGGCATATCAGTATAGCTCATCATACTACGTACCATATCCAATAGGGTATGATTTCTCCTTTCAGATACACCATTCAGCTGTGGCGTTCCTGGAGGAGTCAGCTGAGAAACAATGCCATGCTCTCTCAAGTATTCATCAAATTCAGTACTCAAATATTCACCTCCACGATCTGATCGAAGAGCTTTAATACTCTTTCCTGTTTGATTTTCTACTTCAGATTTAAATTCCTTAAACTTTTCAAAGGATTCATGTTTGTATTTCATTAAATACAAATACCCAAACCTTGATTTATCATCAGTAAAGGTAATAAAATAATGAAAACCCCCTCTAGCCATTTCTTTAAATGGACCACATACATCACTATGCATTAACTCCAAAATATTTTCAGCTCTTAGCCCTTGTCCAACAAAGGGTGATCTAGTCATTTTGCCTTGAAGGCAAAATTCACAAGTTGGAGTAGGCTCAGAGCCCAATGAGGATAGAATCCCCATTTTCTCTAGTTTTGCAATCCTATCTTCTGTAACATGACATAACCTTAAGTGCCAAATATATTTTGAACTTGAGTTGGTTTTCACCATAGCATTGCATTCTTTTAGATCACTTGCATTCAATTTGTGTTTGTCATTATTATCCAAATAATAAAGACCATCATTCATATAACCTGAACCAACATATTTATTTCCAAAATAAATATTGCAAACATCATCTGTGAACTGAAATTCATAGCCATTTCTAGTTAAACTAGATATAGAAATGATGTTCTTAAAAGCATCAGGTACATATAAAATATTATCCAAACGCAAAACATGTCCAAACATATAAAAAGATTTAGATCCTATGGCTAAAGCTTCAACAGTTGAACCATTGCCAATCCGGACTCTAATATCTTGAGAACGCAAGCTGCTACTGTTAGCTAGTTCCTGCATATCATTAGAAATGTGAGAACTGGAACCAGTATCTAAAACCCAAGCTGTAGATGAACTATGAGTATTACCAGAATCTAAATAACAAGATATGGACATACCTTCCGAAGGTGTATCCTTCTTGTCTTTCAGAGAAGTAAGATACTCTAGGCAGTTCCTTTTCCAGTGCCCATCCTTTTGGCAGTGGAAACACTTTCCTTTGCCTCCATCAGCTTTAGTCTTCCTTTTCTATTTACCTATTTTCTTGGAAGGACCAAGAATCTGAGGTTTCTTTTTCTTATTGCCCTTCTTCTTGTTGGACTTTCCAGCAGAAGAAGATACAACCAAAGCTACCTCTTTTCCTTTATTGCCTGGCATATTCTTTTGGGCAATAACCAGCATGTTGAGTAAACCAGCTAAGCTGCATTCCTGTTTAGTCATATGGAAATTTGTCACAAAATTCCCAAAAGACTCAGGAAAGGACTGAAGGATCAAATATGTCTGTAGTTGGAAATACAAGTTGAAGTCAAGATGTTCCAACTGCTCAATCAGCCGAATCATCTTGTGGACATGATCCCCAACATTTTGTCCCTCAGATATCCTCATACGGAATAGTTGTCTAGATATCTCATACCTAGCATTCCTGCTGTGCTCACCATACAACTCTTGTAGGTGAAAGAGGATCTCACTCGCACTCTGCATGTTCTCATGTTGCTTCTGTAACTCATTACTCATGGAAGCAAGCATGTAACACTTAGCTATCATATCATGCTCCTTCCACTTGTCCAAAGTTTCATGTTCCTCTTGTGTGGCCTCTGGAGGTAAGGGACCAGGAACATTTGAATCTATAACATATCCTATATGTTCAAGGTTTAGGACAAGTTTCAAATTTTTTAGCCAATCCGACAGATTAGGTCCTGTCAACCTATTGTGATCAAGTATGCTTCCAAGGATATTGGATGGTGGTGGTTGTTTTGTGCTCATTTTTATCAGAAAATTAACTGCAGAAAATAACCAGATTAATTAGTAAATGTATCATGTAATTAACCAAAATGATTATGGTCTTTTAATCAAATTGGTCCTCCCACTAACTTAGCGAATCCTACACTTCCAAAGTAGAAAACGGAAATCCTAGTTGGATGGATTTCTAGTGGGTGATTAAATTCTTATAATTCTATTGATTATCCTCAGGTACATCCATTATTGGAATTACAATAAACTATAAGTAAGCAACTCCTTGCCCATCACATCTCATGTGAGGTTCAGTCCTTTACCTAGCCCCTAATGCTCAAAATCTCAGGTACATCCATTATTGACTTATCTTGCATTAGTTAAGTTGATCCCATTGAGCCAGTAATTATGCAAATAATTTTAATGTCCTCAGGTACATCCAATATTGGCCACTAAACCATTTACATATTTACAACATCTCATGCTTAACAATTATTCTTAAGAAAATCTCTTAAATTAATTGCATCTTATGTAACTATTTAAAATTTCTTAAAATAATTGCCCCAATGGAGGGCCTATGTTATAATTACTTTAATTATAGCATTTCCAACTAAATCATTTGTTTGGAAGATTTTATGGTCATTCTAATTACTATTAAGGTCTCACTTTGCACTTTATCCAATTAGCATGCATATATCATATAATAGCATACATTCCCATACATCTCATGCATTCATGGATAAGCAACAAATATGGTATGATCATGGACTTTCTAAGGGATTCAATTCTGAGCCACCAAGAATTGAATCAGGGCATTCCTAGGTGCATTTCATTCATTTATTCATTTTACAAGAGTTCCTAGGTGCATTTCATTCATTTATTCATTTCATTCATCAACACTTGATCTTGAATTCCTCCCACTGGTCCCACCAATGCTCTTGACCTCCTTGAACTTCTTGCAATCCAATATTACATAGTAATCCTTGGCATACCAAGGTGAATTTACAAGAACTTAAATAAATGAAATTACAACCCAAAAATTATTACAAACTTAATAATACATGCCCAAAATAAATTAAAATAAATTAATTAATTTACAATCCCAAAGAAACATAAAAGAAATAAATCAAATCACATTGGTCTTTTATAGTCCATGGTCATCCATCATGCATATCACTATTTAACAATTAAATAAAACATACATACTTAAATTAAATTGAATATCTCGTATTCAACTTAAAAATCCAGATTTGAATATGATTCAAATAAATTTAAAAATTTAGATTTGAATCTCATTCAAACAAATTTAAAAATTCAGATTTTAATCACATTCAAACAACTTTAAAAATTCGGATTTGAATCACATTCAAACATTTTTTAAAAAATCAGATCTGAATTTTATTCAATCAATTTTAAAAAATCAGATTTAAATATGAGTCAAACAACTTTAAAAATTCAGATTTGAATCACATTCAAACAACTTTAAAAATTCAGATTTGAATCACATTCAAACAACTTTTAAAATTCTGATTTGAATCATAATTTAATTGTGTGATTAAAAATCCTAATTGAACATTTTAATTAGTCATATGATGAACCTTTCATCATGCAACAATTGCAGAATTTAATAACAACTATGCGCACCATGATCTTCCCAAGCCATGCGCACCATGTTGGAGTTCATCAAGCATGCCGCCACACCTCTTGATCCAGCCAGCAACGGATCAATCATCTCATGATCAAATCACACAATTAAATCATATAATCAACAATCTAAATGGCAAAAATAGTAGCTTTGATACCAATTGAAGGAACAGAAGCGTAAAAAACACAAGTATATACCATTGAATTCAAAAATTTTCACCTAGGGTCACATGCATCATGCAAGATTTATTTTTATCTATTTGATTTCAATGATAAACAATATATTAAAACTCTTTTAATATGTTTTTGGATCTGTATTTGCCATTTAAGATTTTAAAATTAATCAGATTAATTTTAGAACCCCAGATTAAATCAAGAACGATTACACTAACCTCTTGATGCACTATAGCGTGCCTACGCCTTTGAGATTCGTCTTCAGGACACCAGATGTTGTCCCTCTAGCTTGTCCACACCAAGAACACCTATGGCAGCCCTTGAACAGCTTCTAAAGCTTTTTCTATTAATTAGAAATTCAAGTTCTGCCTTTTAAGAGATTAGAGATATAACAGGACACTAGAAACAATTTCTAGTGTTCTTAATTCAAGAGATTGATGGCTAATCTCTTTGATTTGATGAGAGATGAAGAAGAATAGATGAAAAGCCTCAAAGTGGGGTGACAAAGGAGAGGAGTGGCTGCTGGTTGCTTTTCTTTTCATAACAACACTTAAATAGCTAGGTTAACACATTAAACCCTTGCCACATGTCACCCTTTGATTAGCTCTAGGTTTAAGTGACCCAATCACATTGTGCCAAGTGTCAAACCTATATTTAATCTTGATTTTAATAATCTTACATGATTAAAAAAACATTTGGCAAGCTTATGTGTAATCCCATGTGTCACCATCTCATGGTGCCACGTGTCACTGTAATGAAATGACCAAAATACCCCTGTGTCTTAATTTTGAGTTCTTAACCCAAAATAATTATTTTTCTTCTTCTAATTAATTTATATCAAATATAAATTAATTAATTAATCTCTATTAATTAATTTCTCATTAATTAAATTCATATTTAAACACTTTAAATATAAATTTAACTTATACTATACATCCAATAATCTAGATTTGGTTTCAAGTCATGCTATGGACTTTGCAATTTTATTGCAAACCAAACCTATTTAATTAATCAATTAAACTCTTTAATTAATTAATTAAATCATATTTAAATAGGTGATAACTTGTGTATGTGTGTGACTTACTAGGCTCATCACTAATTGGCAATGAGACATGATATCAACTCTTAATATCATCAGAACTCTTTCTTACCATAAATGATTTCTCTAAATCATTTTATGAACCTCATAGACCATGGTTAACACCTAGCATAGCATGCAATGGCCACCCAATTAGTAATAAGGTTTACCTTAAATGAACCTATAATCATATGTTACCATGCACTAGAATCTCTCTGTTACAAAATCCCAACTCAAGCTGGAGTCATGGTTTATGTCAAACTCCATTTGCTATGAATATTATGTTCTCTTTTAATTCCAGTTCTTGATTAAAAAGATTTTCTCATCAGAAACTCTTTTCTGAATAAATCTATCTGTCATGGCCAGGAAATTGAAACATCAAGAACAATTAAATGAACATAGGATTTTATCTCTATTTACTTAGAGGAACAGATTCCATCTTGATCAACACCTACCTCAATATATAACTAGTAGGAGCCAACACATGCCCATATACCCATACATAGTACAAGTATTAAAGCAGTATCAAACTCAAACTACCTATATACAAGATAACTGTGCTATCTCAGATCTAAAGATTATATGCACTTATATGATTTATGACAAAACATTGACAAGAGTACACTCCATGTGCTTGTCATAAGTGTCACTGGTTCGGCCTACTTATCATTTATAAGTGCCTATCGTGTTTGTTATATGGCATGAGACTCACCATTCCATCTTATTTATATCTCATATAAATAACTTGGGAACAAACATGAATACAATCTTTTTGGATAAGTCATGTCCTTATTATGAAGTATCCTCGATTGTGAACCTATTTATGATACTTTGTGCTAGAAATATTGTCACTCATATTCTTAACAACTTAAGAATAATATTTCTAACAAAATATCAATGGACCTTTTCTATTACACATAAATATATTATGTAAATGGAAAATGTGGAAATGCCTTTTATTAATAAAAATATGTATAAGATACATACTAAATGATATGCTCTAGGGCATACTACTAACACTAGCCACAACATCAGATGTCTCAGCCACTTCTCTCTATCTCATTGCATGGACTCTGACTGGAGCACTGCCTTGCTCTGATTGATTCAGAGTGCCCTAGCTGCCTGCTGGACTACCTCTACCCTTAACTCTACCTCTGCTAGGTGGTTGTGAACCTCTGGTGACAGGACTCTGAACTAACCCTTATACAATAGTAGGAGGTGGTCCAACTCTGCGAGTACTGGTGTAGTCTTTGGCAAAGTGTCCTGTGCCTCCACAGTTATAACAGGCTCCTATGGCCTTATAGCACACTCCACCATGATTTCTTCCATAAGTTTCACATTGGCGGGGAGGGTAGGAACTTTTGGTACTCTGCTGACCAGATAGAGGAGGTTTCTGTGCTAAATATCTTCCCCTACCAGACCCCTTACGACCTCTACTGTGTCCCCCATGGTTCTTCCTCTTTCTAGTAGGACCAGTGGAACTCTATTCTACTGACTTTCCCTCTTTTTGTCTTCTCTGATTTCTTTTTCTTAGGGGCCACTTCATATTCAATTCTTTCTTATTCTAGTGCTTGAGAAATAAGCTCAGAGAAGTTGTTCTGTTTGAATCTGACCACTTGTAATCTGATACTAGGCTTCAAGCCGGTTTCAAACCTCTTACATCTCTCCCTACTGGTAGAAAGTAGACTCACTGCATAATGGCTTAGGCGGGAAAATTCCCTTTCATATTTAACCATCGATCTACTCCCCTGTTTCAGACTTAGGAACTCTTACAGTTTCTGGTCCACATAAGCATCAGGGATATATTTTTATCTGAAATCCAACAGAAAGTCATTCCATGTTAGCATTGATGGTTCTACTAGACTATGGGGAATGGTTTTCCACCAGTCATATGCATCCCCCTGTAGTAGAGATACTGAATATTCAAATATGAGCTCCTCTGTACAATGTAGCTTCTTTAACACCCTATCCATTCTCTCTAACCACTGTTTTGCCTTTAGAGGATCTACTATCCCCTTGAACTCAGTAGCCCCATATTTCATCAATTTGTCATACTACCTAGTAGAAGACTGTGGTTGTACCACTAGTGCCTGTAGTGGGACTTAAGTAGGCATGTTACCAGCCATTTGTTAGAACATTGCAGCCATCTGCTGAGCGAACTGAGCAAAAAATTGCGGTACTGAGGGGGCTGGCGCGGCTAATCCACTGACATTGTGTAGGGCTGGGGCATCCCCTTGTACCTTAGCCTCTATAGATTGATTGACTGAACGATCAGCCTCTTCCATAGTCAATTCGAGGATCTTAGACCTCCTGAATAAATAACACAAGGAGATTTCCTCCTGTTAGTGCATATTTATAATGTAAAGCACTGTATGTATCAAACAATGACATTGAGCAATTGTACTATGAAGAAAGAATATTCAAATTACAGGTGAAAACAAAATTTAAAAAAACTAGCTCTGATACCACTTAAACATGCCACACCCTACCCCCCCGTAAGGCATAACATGATCCCGTAGTATACCTAATGAATTACCAACTTCATCTACTGATAACCCATTAAATATACTACAAGGGATTTTAAACCTTTTCTTACTTCTTTTTACAGTGGTGAGCACTATTTACAGGTGTTAAAAATTTTTAACTGAAGTGAAACCAGATAATACATTTGAAGAATTAATAATTTCTGTAAAACTTTTGGCAGAGTGCCATCTGTATTTTAAATAAAACAGTTCTTAAAAAACCTGTAAAAAAGCACTTCCTATATTTTGTTCAATCCCCAAACTCCAATATTTAATCAACACAATATGTTTCTCAACATTTGCCAACTCAAATCGACAATAATTTTTCTAGTGTTTTCAAAAGCTGAGATAAAAGAAATATATCACAAATTTTACAAGCTAAAATAATTTACAATTTATTTTACAATTTCAATGTACAATTTTAATTTACAACTGCTCAAAACCAAGAACAATATATACATACAGTGAACATACATTAGAATGCAAAATGCAAAATATGGTATACTCAATATACCTGATGAACTCTCAATGTAACCCTAGCAGCCTAGTCTACCCGTGACAGCAATGAAAAGCTATTGCTGAGCCAATGTCTCAGTGGTGCACAACATTAACAAAATACAACTTTAAAACATAAATCATAAGTCATATAAATAGTGGATACTTAAAATCATAGTTAAATTCAAAGACAGTGAATGTCATAAAGAATTTAAATTCTATTTCACAATATCACAATAAATATCAATAAAATCACACACAGCTTAATCATGTTCCAAAGTCCAATTCATCCTAAGAGCCAATGGCTAATGAGGAATAACATAGCTAGCTAGCAATAATATGAGTACTCATTCTATTTATCCTCAACAGGCACACACCTCAACACTTCAACTAGAGAGGGAATTCAAAGTCAATTCATTCCACTAGACAAGCTAGTGAGAAATTCAATCAACATACATGATAGCTGTGGTTTCAAACCATTTACAATACATTTCAATCAATAAGTATCCATCAAATATCATTCAAACAATTTTTCACAATTTAAAACAATAATATACAAATAGTCATAATTTATTCAATTGAAAAATTCAAAAGAAATAAATGTTGTGCACAAACCTCTGATAAATGTCTATTAGCTCTGACTCAGTGTTTCCTTCCCCTTCCCTGAGTCTTTGCTAACTGAAACACACAATTTGAAGTGTTTCAATGCTCATTTAAACCGTCTCTAACAATAAGGCCTAATAATTAATTTATTAATTTCTATTATTTCCTTAATCAAACTAAAATGCTGACACTCGATGCACTCTAGGTGAATTAGGTTTTAATGTTACCAATATGTCACATTTTATAGCCTTTTAGTGTTGGTACATGGTACCCAATTCATTTTCATGTATATTGTATTTTATTGCAACTTGCTGGATTTCGGAATACTAATTTGACCTAACCGGATGACCTAGTTCCCTCGATTTTGGGTTTTGGTCAAAACTACAAACTTGTAGGTCTATGTCTTATTGCACGCGGGGAAAATTTTCAGGTCATTCTGAGTTGTGTAGACCATGATATGGTCAATTTATCAATGCTGGACAAAATACACCAAAATGGTAACTTTAGGTCATTTTTATGTCACTTTTGGTTCAACTAGTTTTTGGACCTGAAATTGTGAAAGCTATTTGGCTTGGTTCTGGCCATTTCTGGGCTTTGGTGTCTTCATAAGAATTGTAGATATATGTCTCAGCTATTCATGGTAAACATTTTAGGTGAATTGGACTTGTTTTGTGTGAGTTATGGCCAAAACACTAAATGCTGCCCAAATAGTCAATTTTCAGGTTTTCAAAGCACTAATCCGGATTTGGTCATTTTTCAAGTCACCTTCTAGGCAGAATTTTGGTAAGCTTCCTTCATGAAAGTTGGCACATTTTGTGCCTAGTTTCACCTCCAATTAGTCTCATACCAATTAGAGCCACACACTTAAGGTTCTAAGCAAAAACATACACTGCCCTATTACAATTTGTTCATCCTTTACCAATTACACATCCTATGCTTACCAAGTTCACTCTTTCATGCTAATTCTGGTTTGTACTATAACATTAACACATTTAGCAACATATTTTTGGTCATTTTGGCAACTTGTAACCACTCTCAACATACACCTTATAACTCATAATTTTTCCAAGTCCAATTACAATAATTAATCCACATGAAAATACCTCATTTTCATGTTTAAACCCTAATAATTAAACACACACACATTCTGCCACCATAAGTAACATAATTCAACAAACCATTCCATGAAACTTAAACACTTCAATCTTTGTCATGGGGCTGCCACAAGTTTACACATACCCATCAACCTCCACTTGAAATTTTCAAACTTACAAATCAAACCTTACTCATGGAATTCAACTACAATACAATCAAATATTTAAATCATCATTCAAACCAATATTTACATGCAAGAACAAGCTGTTCATATTGAGGTTTCATGGCTGCCAAAATGTACATTTCCACTAATTCATCAGACTTCAAAAAATCATTCCACAAATCAACTACCCACAACACCCATTCAAAGTTTAACGAAACAAGAATTAAAAATACATGCTTACCACTTTTGAAATTCTTCAAAACCTTATCAAAACTTAGCTTTCTTGCTGCCTATCTACTACCCATGGTGTGTGGACAAAGTTTAGTGAAGAAAGCTAATGGAAAAAGTGTCTAAAACATGCTTGCATGGAGCTTGGAATGTGGACGTCCATGGAGGCTTTCTCCCAAGGTTTTCGGCTGGTTTTTCTTCCTAAGTTTGAAGATGAATTCTGCACTTCCCATGTGTCCCTTAAGGTGTCCATTTGCTGAAGTTAGTGGAGCACTAGTAATGGTTTTAAGGATTATTTATTTAATTTCCAATTTTTGCACATTTTCCTCCTATCTTTTGCTATTTAGATTATGTACCACCATTTTAATTTTTCATGACATTTTCAGGGGTAATATCATTTATTTTTAATGTATATTTAGGTCAAAAGACAACTCGGGGTGTCAAATGACCACAATGTCCCTGTTCGGGTTGCATTCCTGATTTTTCGGAAACACCGAGTTTTGTCGTTTTCTCGATTTGTCGTTTTTCTTTGTACTAATTAATTAATTTTTCTTTGATATTTCTAATGATATTTATACTTCAATAAGTCTTTAATTATGTCTTAAAAAATTTTCCAGGGTTTGTCGTAGTCCAGGGCTAGTTAACGGTCTACGCCACAACTTCCCCATGCGGTCACCCATTGATGTGGTTCTCGGCTCGTTTAACTTGGTTACATTTCATTGCTATTATTTTTTCTTTGTTTTTCTTGTATTTTCTTTTCTTGTATTTCATTATTTTATGTCTCCTCACCCATATCTAAGTGTAGTTCTAGGCATCCTAGCTGTTCGGACAACACTGGTCACCAGAACAGTAAAATGCACTACCGAACATAGGGGTGTTAGAATTCCCTTCACTGAAGCACTCTCTCAGATGCCATCTTACACCAAATTCCTTAAGGAAATTCTATCAAAGAAAATAAAGTTGGAAGGCTATGAGATTGTTGCTTTAACATAGGAATGCAGTGCCATATTGCAAAACAAACTGCCTTTAAAGCTGAAGGATCCAATAAGCTTCTCCATACCTTGTCTCATTGGTGATAAGAAAATAGACAAGGCCCTCTACGACCTTGGGGCAAGTGTAAGTTTAATGCCTTTATCAATATGCCAAAAGCTAGAAGTCGGAGAACTAAAACTCATAGCAATTTAATTGCAATTGGCTAACCGATCCGTTAAATATCTTGTGGGAATACTTGAGAACATTCCTATCAATGTGGGAAATTTCTTCATTCTATTTGATTTTGTTATCCTTGAGATGGAAGAGGATGTTCAAATCTCCATCATATTGGGAAGACCTTCCTTGGCAACCGCCGAAGCAATCATAGATGTCAACAACGGGCGACTAACACTCAAGGTAGGGGATGAAGAAATGGAATTCAACTTGTTTGACATAATGAAGCACAAATTCAAACATGATGAATGCCTTAGAGTTGACATAGCTGACAAGCAAGTTGAGGAAGAATTTCATAAGACCCATCCTGATGATCCCCTTGAAGCATGCATTATGCACAGCCACACAGCAAATGATTAGAAGATAGAAATAGCAGTGTAACACCCTCCTTGTAGCAACTCTGTACATTCTACTGTTTCGGTGACCAGTGTCGGTCCGGACAGCTAGAACATCCGGAAAAATATTTAAACTAAAGTGAGGAACCATAATTAACTTAAATATTAATAAGAAAAATTTATGAAAAATTTATGAAATAAAATACAACCAAGTTAAATGAGCCGGTGCCCTAGCAATGGGTAACCTATTGAGAAGTTGCGGTTCTCGCAACTAGGAGCCCTAGACCTGGGGGAAAAATTATAAAATAAATATTGAGACTCCAGAGAAGGGTTATTAAGGTTCTTATGGCATTAGAATGCCAAGGAAATGCTTAGAAAAGTTTTTCAATCGGTACAGACAATTTTTGTCCGTTAAGCCAAACGGAGGGCATTTTGGTCATTTCGTCTTCAGAGATGATTTTTGGCCAACTTGTCCAGTTAAATAAATAATTTATATAACATAATATATAATTGAATGTTGTTACAAATTTAATTGAAATTAATTAGACAAGAAATGGAGAGAAAATGAAAGAAAATGGCATTATGACATCATGGTGATGTCATTAAAGTTTTCCCAACCAACCCAATGTGGACACATGGCATAAACTTATTTAAAAGAGACAAATGGGCTGGAAAAATGAAACAAAAGTCAGATTTCTCTTCTCTTCATCTTCCTTGCCGTGAACCTCCTCCATAGCCAAACCATTTTCAAGCTTTCAAAGCTTGATTTTCACTCACTTCTAAACAACAAAACCCTAACCTAGCAACACAAAAAAGTATTCTTGCATCTTGGAGATTCTTTTGGGAACAAAAAGAAAAGGAAAATAAGAATTCTAGCAAGTGGGAAATCTCACTCCATAGAGGTTAGTGATCTAAACCTTGAGTTTCACTTTAAACTCATGTTTAAGAACTATAAATGTGTGCAAATGACAAAGAAATTTGATGAAATACCATTGGTATGCTAACCCTAAATTTTGGCAGCCATGGTTAGGGTAATATGGTGATGATTTTTGGGTAGCTAACATGCTAGTATGGCTGCCCTTAATGTGTATCTCATAAGTGAATTGATAAATGCAATGATAATGCATGGTTTTGTAATGTTGAGTTACGGTTTGGGGTGGAAAAATGAGACTTTGACCATGTGATAATGGAAGTAGGTTTTATTAGTCAATTAGTGACCTTTTGGTATTGTTTGAATAAAAAATGAAGTGCATTGTGTAGTGGGATTGCAGCTTGGTGTGGCCACCCTTAGTGACCTGCAGAATTGGACATGAGTCCAGTAAGTTTGGGCAGCAATAACTTGAATTGTAGAGGTTCAATTGGTGCAAGGCCAATTGGACATGAAACTAAACACATAATGACACAACTTTGGTGAAGAAACCATGCCCAGAAAACTAAACTAAGTTGACCAAAAGTTTGCCCTAATCTGGGTGACCTGCAGTCTACCTAGGCAAAATGACCAAACAAACAGTGCTTGGTCATTTGGCCATAACTCAGTGTAGGAAGGTCCAATTGACCTGAAATTTTACCAGCAATAATCTGAGATATAGGCCAATAACTTTCATGAAGAAACCTAACCTAAATTATGTTAGTAGTATGCCCTAGAGCATATCATTTAGTATGTATCTTGTACATAATTTTATTAATAAAAGGCATTTCCACTTTTCCGTTTACATAATATATTTATGTGTAATAGAAAAGGTCCATTGATATTTTGTTAGAAATATTATTCTTAAGTTGTTAAGAATATGAGTGACAATATTTCTAGCACAAAGTATCATAAATAGGTTCACAATCGAGGATACTTCATAATAAGGACATGACTTATCCAGAAAGATTGTATTCATGTTTGTTCCCAAGTTATTTATATGAGATATAAATAAGATGGAATGGTGAGTCTCATGCCATATAACAAACATGATAGGCACTTATACATGATAAGTAGGCCGAACCAGTGACACTTATGACAAGCACAAGGAGTATACTCTTGTCACTCTATTGTCATAAATCATATCGATGCATATAATCTTTAGACACGAGATAGCACAGTTATCTTGTATATAGGTAGTTTGAGTTTGATACTGCTTTCATACTTGTACTATGTATGGGTATATGGGCATGTGTTGGCTCCTGCTAGTTATATATGGAGGTAGGTGTTGATCAAGATGGAATCTGTTCCTCTAAGTAAATAGAGATAAAATCCTATGTTCATTTAATTGTTCTTGATGTTTCAAGTTCTGGCCAGACAGATAGATTTATTGAAAAGAGTTTCGATGAGAAAAATCTTTTAATCAAGAACTGGAATTAAAAGAGAACATAATATTCATAGCAAATGGAGTTTGACATAAACCATGACTCGGCTTTGAGTTGGGATTTTGTAACAGAGAGATTCTAGTGCATGGTAACATATGATTATAGGTTCATTTAAGGTAAATCTTATTACTAATTGGGTGGCCATGGCATGCTATGCTAGGTGTTAACCATGGTCTATGAGGTTCATAAAATGATTTAGAGAAATCATTTATGGTAAGAAAGAGTTCTGATGATATTAAGAGTTGATATCATGTCTCATTACCAATTAGTGATGAGCCTAGTAAGTCACACACATACACAAGTTATCACCTATTTAAATATGATTTAATTAATTAATTAAAGAGTTTAATTGATTAATTAAATAGATTTGGTTTGCAATAAAATTGCAAAGTCCCTAGCATGACTTGAAACCAAATCTAGATTATTGGATGTGTAGTATAAATTAAATTTATATTTAAAGTGTTTAAATATGAATTTAATTGATGAGAAATTAATTAATAGAGATTAATTAATTAATTTATATTTGATATAAATTAATTAGAAGAAGAAAATAATTATTTTGGGTTAAGAACTCAAAATTAAGACACGGGCATTTTGGTCATTTTGCAGTGTGACACGTGGCACCATGAGATGGTGACACATGGCATAACACATAAGCTTGCCAAATATTTTTAATCATGTAAGATGATTAAAATCAAGATTAAATATAGGTTTGACACTTGGCACAATGTGATTGGGTCACTTAAACCTAGAGCTAATCAAAAGGTGACATGTGGCTAGGGTTTAATGTGTTAACCTAGCTATTTAAGTGGGGTTATGAAAAGAAAACATAACCAGCAGCCTCTCCTCTCATATGTCACGCCACTTTGAGCCTCTCCAGCTATTTCTCTTCATCTCTCATCAATTCAAAGAGATTAGCCATCAATCTCTTGAATTAAGAACACTAGAAATTGTTTCTAGTGTCCGTTTGCATCTCTAATCTCTTAAAAGGCAGAACTTGAATTTCTAATTAATAGAAAAGGCTTTAGAAGCTGTTCAAGGGCTGCCATAGGTGTTCTTGGTGTGGACAAGCTAGAGGGACAACATCTGGTGTCCTGAAGACGAATCTCAAATGCGCAGACACGCTGCAGCACATCAAGAGGTTAGTGTAATCGTTCTTGATTTAATCTAGGGTTCTAAAATTAATCTGATTAATTTTAAAATCTTAAATGGCAAATACAGATCCAAAAACATATTAAAAGAGTTTTAATATGTTGTTTATCATTGAAATCAAATAGATAAAAATAAATCTTGCATGGTGCATGTGACCCTAGGTGAAATTTTTGAATTCAATGGTATAATATTGTGTTTTTCACGCTTCCGTTCCTTCAATTGGTATCAGAGCCACTATATTTGCCATTTAGATTGTTGATTATATAATTTAATTGTGTGTTTGATCATGAGATCAAGAGATTCATTGCTGGTTGGATCATGAGATGTGGCGTCACACATGGAGAAGCCACCATTGGTGGCGGCAACAATGGTTCCATGGGTGATTCAAGGTTTGGCTTTTAATTCTGCAATTGTTGTATGATCTAAGGCCTATTCTTTGACTAATTAAAGTGTTTAATTAGTTGTTTTAATCACACAATTAAATTATGATTCAAATCAGAATTTTAAAAATGTTTGAATGTGATTCAAATCTGAATTTTAAAAGTTGTTTGAATGAGATTCAAATCTGAATTTTTAAAGTTGTTTGAATCATATTTAAATCTGATTTTTAAAATTGATTCAATAAAATTCAGATCTGATTTTTAAAAAATATTTGAATGTGATTCAAATCTGATTTTTAAAAATGTTTGAATGTGATTCAAATCTGAATTTTTGAAGTTGTTTGAATGTGATTTAAATCTGAATTTTTAAATTTGTTTGAATGAGATTCAAATCTGAATTTTTAAATTTATTTGAATCATATTCAAATCTGGAATTTTAAGTTGAATATGAGATATTCAATTTAATTTAAGAATGTATGTTTTATTTAATTGTTAAATAGTGATATGCATGATGGATGATCATGGACTATAAAAGACCAATGTGATTGGATTTATTTCTTTTATGTTTCTTTGGGATTGTAAATTAATTAATTTATTTTAATTTATTTTGGGCATGTATTATTAAGTTTGTAATATTTTTGGGTTGTAATTTCATTTATTTAAGTTCTTGTAAATTCGCTTGGTATGCCAAGGATTACTATGTAATATTGGATTGCAAGAAGTTCAAGGAGGTCAAGAGCATTGGTGGGACCAGTGGGAGGAATTCAATATCAAGTGTTGATTATGTACTCCTTCAGCAACTCTTGTAAAATGAATAAATGAAATGCACCTAGGAATGCCCTGATTCAATTCTTGGTGGCTCAATTGAATCCCTTAGAAAGTCCATGATCATACCATATTTCGCTTATCCATGAATGCATGAGATGTATGGGAATGTATGCAATTATATGATATATGCATGCTAAATGGATAATGTGCAAAGTGAGACCTTAATAGTAATTAGGATGGCTATAAAATCTTCCAAACAAATGATTAAGTTGGAAATGCTATAATTAAAGTAATTATAACATAAGCCCTCCATTGGGGCAATTATTTTAAGAAATTTTAAATAGTTGCATGAGATGCAATTAATTTAAGAGATTTTCTTAAGAATAATTGTTAAGCATGAGATGTTGTAAATATGTAAATGGTTTGGTGGCCAATATTGGATGTACCTGAGGATATTAAAATTATTTGCATAATTACTGGCTCAATGGGATCAACTTAACTAATGCAAGATAAGTCAATATTGGATGTACCTGAGATTTTGAGCATTAGGGGCTAGTAAAAGGATTGAACCTCACATGAGATGTGATGGGCAAGGAGTTGCTCACTTATAGTTTATTGTAATTCCAATAATGGATGTACCTGAGGATGATCAATAGAATTATAAGAATTCAATCACCCACTAGAAATCCATCCAACTAGGATTTCCGTTTTCTACTTTGGAAGTGTAGGATTCGCTAAGTTAGTGGGAGGACCAATTTGATTAAAAGACCATAATCATTTTGGTTAATTACATGATACATTTACTAATTAATCTGGTTATTTTCTGCGATTAATTTTACGATAAAAATGAGCACAAAACAACCACCACCATCCAATATCCTTGCAAGCATACTTGATCACAACAGTTGACAGGACCTAATCATGCGATTGGCTAAGAAATTTGAAACTTGTCCAGAACCTTGAACATATAGGATATGTTCTATATTCAAATGTTCCTGGTCCCTTACCTCCAGAGGCCACACAAGAGGAACATGATACTTTGGACAAGTGGAAGGAGCATGATATGAGAGCTAAGTGTTACATGCTTGCTTCCATGAGTAATGAGTTACAGAAGCAACATAAGAACATGCAGAGTGCTAGTGAGATCCTCCTTCACCTACAAGAGTTGTATGGTGAGCACGGCAGAATGCTAGGTATGAGATATCTAAACAGTTATTCCGTATGAGGATGTCTGAGGGACAGAATGTTGGGGATCATGTCCACAAGATGATTCGGCTGATTGAGCAGTTGGAACATCTTGACTTCAACATGGATTTCCAACTACAAACGGATTTGATCCTTCAGTCCCTTCCTGAGTCTTTTGGGAATTTTGTGACAAATTTCCATATGACTAAACAGGAATGCACCTTAGCTGAATTACTCAACATGCTGGTTATTGCCCAAAAGAATATGCTAGGCAATAAAGGAAAAGATGTAGCTTTGGTTGCATCTTCTTTTGTAAAGTCCAACAAGAAGAAAGGCAATAAGAAAAAGAAACCTCAGATTCCTGGTCCTTCCAAGAAAATAGCTAAACAGAAAAGTAAGACTAAAGCTGATGGAGGCAAAGGAAAGTGTTTCCACTGCCAACAGGAAAGTGTTTCCATTGCCAGTAAGAAAGTGTTTCCACTGGCCAGAGTGTAGCAATCTAAATGAAAGCAATGCCATGGTGAAAACCAACTCAAGTTCAAAATATACTTGGCACTTAAGGTTAGGTCATGTTGCAGAAGATAGGATTGCAAAATTGGAGAAAATGGGGATTCTATCCTCATTGGGCTCTGAGCCTACTCCAACTTGTGAATCTTGCCTTCAGGGCAATATTTCTAGTTCACCCTTTGTTGGACTAGGGCTAAGAGCTGAAAATATTTTGGTGCTAATACTTTGTGATGTATTTGGTCCGTTTAAAGTAAGGGCTAGAGGGCTTTCATTATTTTATTACCTTTCGATGATAAATCAAGGTTTGGGTATTTGTATTTGATGAAATACAAACATGAATCCTTTGAAAAGTTTAAGGAATTTAAATCTGAAGTAGTAAATCAAACAGGAAAAATATTAAAGCTCTTCGATCAGATCGTGGAGGTGAATATTTGAGTACTGAATTTGATGAATACTTGAGAGAGCATGGCATTGTTTCTCAGCTGACTCCTCCAGGAACGCCACAACTGAATGGTGTATCTAAAAGGAGAAATCGTACCCTATTGGATATGGTACGTAGTATGATGAGCTATCTTGATATGCCAATCTCCTTTTGGGATTTGCATTAGAATGAGCTTTGTATATTCTGAATAGGATTCCATCAAAATCGGTTTCTTCCACACCTTATGAGATATGGCATGGAAGAAAACCAAGTCTTAAGCATGTTAAGATTTGGGGTTGTCCAAATTTATATCAAAAAGCTGAACACTGATAAATTGGAGACCATATCAGAAAAAAGGTCGATTTGTTGGATATCCAAAAGATAGTTTTGGATATTATTTTTATTTGCCTACTTCACAAAAGGTTGTGATAAGTAGAGATGCCACATTTCTTGAACAACGCTTTGTTCAAGAAGGAGGCAAAGGAAGGCAAATAGAGTTAGAATTGGAGAATTCGACCAACCAATGCATCGATGGATATAGATCCATCTAGTCAACCTATACCCATTGATGAAACATCTACACTGTTCCTCGTAGAACAACTGTGGTATCTCACCCACGGTGAGATATGGTTTTCTTCATGAAGAAGAACAAGAGTTGTCTACTCATGAAGAAGTAGATCATGGAGATGATCCACTTACCTATGAAGAAGCTATATCAGATATAGACTCTTCAAAATGGATTGATGCTATGAAATCTGAGATTGATTCCATGTATAAGAATCAAGTTTGGGATCTTGTTGACCCACCTGAAGGTATTGTACCTATAGGGAACAAATGGGTTTTCAAGAAGAAAATTGGTTCTGATGGAAAGGTAGAGACCTATAAGGCAAGGCTAGTAGCGAAAGGGTTTCGCCAAAGGCAAGGAATAGACTATGAGGAGACTTTCTCGCCTGTTGCCATGCTTAAATCAATTAGGATTTTATTAGCAATAGCTGCATACTATGATTATGAGATTTGGCAGATGGATGTCAAAACAGCTTTTCTTAATGGATACATTGAAGAAAACATTTTCATGGAACAACCTAAGGGATTTGAATCCCAAGATGGTTCCAAGGTATGCAAGCTAAAGCGATCCATTTATGGGTTGAAACAAGCTTCGAGGAGTTGGAACATCCGTTTTGATGAAGCCATTAAATCTTTTGGTTTTATCAAAAAGAGGATGAGCCATGTATATATAAGAAGGTTAATGACAGTGCTATCACTTTTCTTATCTTATATGTGGATGACATTCTGTTGATGGGTAATGATACAGGTATGTTGACGACTATAAAGGTATGGTTGTCAAATACATTCTCCATGAAAGACTTAGGGGAGGCAACCTATATTCTTGGGATTCGCATCTATAGAGATAGAGCGAAAAGAATAATTGGTTTATCCCAAAGTCTATACTTGGAAAAGGTGTTAAAGAGGTTTAACATGCTTGATTCCAAGAGAGGATTGTTACCAGTGAGACATGGTATCCACCTTTCTAAAGAGATGTCTCCAAAGACACCTGAAGAAAGAGATAAGATGGCCAGATTCCATATGCTTGGCTATTGGAAGTTTAATGTATGCAATGTTGTGTACTAGGCCTGATATCGCATATGTCGTTAGTTTGACTAGCAAGTATCAATCCAATCCGTGTTTGGAATATCGATAGTCACAAGAATATCCTTAAGTACTTGAGAAGAACTAAGGATTTATTCTTGATTTATGGAGGTGGAGACTTGCAATTGGATGGTTATACCGATTCGATTTCCAATCGATATCGATGATAGAAAGTCTACCTCTAGATATGTGTTCATTTGTAATGGAGGTGCGATCGGTTGGAAGAGTTCCAAACAGAGCACGCATCGCAGATTCCACTCATCGAGGTCGAGTATATTCTCGCATCGATGTCGCAAAGGAAGTCGCTTTGGATAAAGAAGTTCGTGATGTAACTTACAAGAGTTCCTTCCATTGAGTCGCCAGTTCCACTACATCGTGACAATAATGGAGCAACATACGAGCTAAGGAACTAAGGTCTCACCAAAATCCAAACACATAGAAAGGCACTACCACATTATCAGACATATAGTTGGGCAAAGGCGATATAGGCATGCAGAAAAATAACATCAGCTGAAAAATTCAGCTGATCCATTCACTAAGCCTTTGTCACAAGCTCGCTTAGACCGACATCTTGAGAAGATGGGTCTAAGGTATTGTAATGAATGGCTCTAGTGCTAGTGGGAGATTGTTAGTAGTATGCCCTAGAGCATATCATTTAGTATGTATCTTGTACATAATTTTATTAATAAAAGGCATTTCCACTTTTCCGCTTACATAATATATTTATGTGTAATAGAAAAGGTCCATTGATATTTTGTTAGAAATATTATTCTTAAGTTGTTAAGAATATGAGTGACAATATTTCTAGCACAAAGTATCATAAATAGGTTCACAATCGAGGATACTTCATAATAAGGACATGACTTATCCGTAAAGATTGTATTCATGTTTGTTCCCAAGTTATTTATATGAGATATAAATAAGATGGAATGGTGAGTCTCATGCCATATAACAAACATGATAGGCACTTATACATGATAAGTAGGTCAACTAAAGGACACTTATGACAAGCACATGGAGTTTACTCTTGTCAATGTTTTGTCATAAATCATATCAGTGCATATAATCTTTAGACACGAGATAGCACAGCTTATCTTGTATATAGGTAGTTTGAGTTTGATATCGCTTTCATACTTGTACTATGTATGGGTATATGGGCATGTGTTGGCTCTGCTAGTTATATATGGAGGTAGGTGTTGATCAAGATGGAATCTGTTCCTCTAAGTAAATAGAGATAAAATCCTATGTTCATTTAATTGTTCTTGATGTTTCAAGTTCTGGCCAGACAGATAGATTTATTCAGAAAAGAGTTTCTGATGAGAAAAATCTTTTAATCAAGAACTGGAATTAAAAGAGAACATAATATTCATAGCAAATGGAGTTTGACATAAACCATGACTCAAGCTTGAGTTGGGATTTTATAACAGAGATTCTAGTGCATGGTAACATATGATTATAGGTTCATTTAAGGTAAATCTTATTACTAATTGGGTGGCCCTGGCATGCTATGCTAGGTGTTAACCATGGTCTCTGAGGTTCATAAAATGATTTAGAGAAATCATTTATGGTAAGAAAGAGTTCGATGATATTAAGAGTTGATATCATGTCTCATTGCCAATTAGTGATGAGCCTAGTAAGTCACACACATACACAAGTTATCACCTATTTAAATATGATTTAATTAATTAATTAAAGAGTTTAATTGATTAATTAAATAGATTTGGTTTGCAATAAAATTGCAAAGTCCCTAGCATGACTTGAAACCAAATCTAGATTATTGGATGTGTAGTATAAATTAAATTTATATTTAAAGTGTTTAAATATGAATTTAATTGATGAGAAATTAATTAATAGAGATTAATTAATTAATTTATATTTGATATAAATTAATTAGAAGAAGAAAATAATTATTTTGGGTTAAGAACTCAAAATTAAGACACAGGGCATTTTGGTCATTTTGCGGTGTGACACGTGGCACTATGAGATGGTGACACATGGCATAACACATAAGCTTACAAATATTTTTAATCATGTAAGATGATTAAAATCAAGATTAAATATAGGTTTGACACTTGGCACAATGTGATTGGGTCACTTAAACCTAGAGCTAATCAAAAGGTGACATGTGGCTAGGGTTTAATGTGTTAACCTAGCTATTTAAGTGGGGTTATGAAAAGAAAACATAACCAGCAGCCTCTCCTCTCATATGTCACGCCACTTTGAGCCTCTCCAACTATTTCTCTTCATCTCTCATCAATTCAAAGAGATTAGCCATCAATCTCTTGAATTAAGAACACTAGAAATTGTTTCTAGTGTCCTGTTTGCATCTCTAATCTCTTAAAAGGTAGAACTTGAATTTCTAATTAATAGAAAAGGCTTTAGAAGCTGTTCAAGGGCTGCCATAGGTGTTCTTGGTGTGGACAAGCTAGAGGGACAACATCTGGTGTCCTGAAGACGAATCTCAAAGGCGCAGACACTGCAAAGACATCAAGAGGTTAGTGTAATCGTTCTTGATTTAATCTAGGGTTCTAAAATTAATCTGATTAATTTTAAAATCTTAAATGGCAAATACAGATCCAAAAACATATTAAAAGAGTTTTAATATGTTGTTTATCATTGAAATCAAATAGATAAAAATAAATCTTGCATGGTGCATGTGACCCTAGGTGAAAATTTTTGAATTCAATGGTATAATATTGTGTTTTTCACGCTTCCGTTCCTTCAAATTATGACCAGAACATATTCAAAAAGTGAGTTGCAGTCACTGTTCCTAACACCGTAGATTTGGTCAGTCCTAAAATTTTGGACAAAATTTTAATCCGGCTTGTTGTGGTTTTTGGGCCATAACTTGTGCTACAAAATGCAAAATGGAGTGATTCAAAAAAGGAAATTCAACTAGACAAAATAAGGAACAACTTTTTTGTTGATCATTTTGCCAAATTCTCACTGTAAAAATAAGTAATGGAACAGTAAAGATAAAGTATGAAAATTGAAAATTTTGCCCAATTAATATTAAGCATAGAAATGGTATTGGCAACCAATACCAACAAATTTTGAATGCAAAATGTGGTATGTTGGGAGTATTAAAACCAATGTACCTATTGTCTATGCAAAAGTCAACATTTTAGTTGACTAATGAAATGAATAGTAATATTCAAACTTGAAATTCAAAAATTGTGAAATTTAAAAGTGTAATATGCCCTAGTATACCTAATAAGATTGGTTTGGATAGCTTGGTATGCCAATAGGGTTCTGTTAGCAGTACTGCACATGGCATTATGCCATTCTATGATTTCATGGCTTTTAGCCATTCTGACATTGTGTTGAGACTTGGCCTTGTGCCTAATGTTATTACAGCTTATTAGCTATTCCGTTGCACACCGAGAGACACAATGTGACCGATGGTGTGATAGTCCAAGGTACTTAGTACCCAGTGCCAGTTTACCCGTTTATCCAGTCCAGTCGACTAGTATGAGTTACTCAGGCAATGATAATAAACCTTATCAAATTTTAATCGAATAATGCTGCTATAAATATCAGAAATTAAGTCTACCAAAAAATGTAAACATACATTCTGTATACTTATTTTTAATTTATTTATTTTATTTTATATTGTCACCACTAAGCAGAATTGCTTAGAGCATCGCTTTTACCACGCGTAGGTACTGGAGACCTAGCTGGGGAGCCCAGCAGACATAAGACCGGGTGAGCCTTCCGATTTGCATCCGGAGTCCAGCATCACCTCACATCTGCAGTGCACATGGTAGGACATAGGACTTTGGGGTAGCATTTTGTATTTTGTATTTTGTATTAGTTTTGGGATTGTAACTATAAGCTCTTGAAATTATTGATAATGTAAATATATGAAATTTCATGTTATCGAAATTTTTGTATAATGTATGTTGATAAATGAAATGCTGAGAAATATTTATGATTATGCTTCAAGTGATGAAGTGAACGAAAAAGTTTTGAAAATAGTATTGTGATTTGAGGTTGAGATTTTGAGATTGACTTGAAATGTGTATAGTGGAGTTTGGATTTGGAAATTACATTGGAAGTGTTTTTAAACAGGTTCAGAAGAATTGTTTTTCCAATTTACAGCCGGCACTCTGCTGGATTTTCTATAAAATTTGCGAAAAATTCTAGATTTATCAAAAATTGAAAATAAATGAATTAAAAGGGATAAATTGTAATAGAAACATGAATTGGTGCTCCGGCACACTGAGTGGCATAACTTGCTCGGCTACACTATAGACGGGTGAGGGGTGCCACAAGTAGCCTATGCACAATATTTAGTAGCTTATCCACTCCTACCCCTAGCTCAAGCTTTCAAGGTAGAGGAGCTGAAGTAGGAACAAACCAAAAGCAATCTGGAGAAAATTTCTAAATAAGTAAAACTCAAACCTCTCCCCTCTATGCTAAGGTACACATTCTTGGACTCAAATTCTGAATATCTTGTTATTATTAATGCTAGTCTATCTGAAATAGAAGAGGAAATTTTGCTAAGAGTGCCTGGGACACATAGCAAGAGCTTAGTGAAGGAGCAGAAGCATGAAAAACATAAGTTTATATCATTGAATTCAAAAAATTTTCACCTAGGGTCTCATGCATCATGCAAGATTTATTTTATCTATTTGATTTCAATGATAAACAACATGTTAAAGCTCTTTTAATATGTTTTTGGATCTACATTTGCCATTTAAGATTTTAGAATTAATCAGATTAATTATAAGAACCCTAGATTAGATCAAGAACAAGTGCACTAACCTCTTTATACACTACAGTGTATTTGACACCTTTGGGATGCGTCTAGGACACCAGATGTTGTCCCTCTAACTTGTCCACACCAACATCACCTATGGCAGCCCTTGAATAGCTTCTAAAGCTTTTTCTATGAATTAGAAAATCAAGTTTTGCCGTTTGAGAGATTACAAATATAAACAGGACACTAGAAACAATTTCTAGTATTTTTAATTCAAGAGATTGTTTGCTAATCTCTTTGAATTGATGAGAGATGAAGAAGAGGAGAAGGGACAGGAACCAAGGGTGGCTGCACCTTTTTCAGAATGAGCAGATTGTATTTTTATTCTTTTATTCTTACACTTATATAGTTAAGTCACCACTTAAAACCCTTGCCACATGTGACCCTCTGATTAGTTCTAGGTTTAATTGACCCAATCACATTGTGCCAAGTGTAAATCCTATATTTAATCTTGACTTTTATCATCGTACATGATTAAAAGACATTTGGCAAGCTTATGTGTAGTGCCATGTGTTTAATCATTTATGGTAAGAAAGAGTTATGATGATATTAAGAGTTGATATCATGTCTCATTGCCAATTAGTGATGAGCCTAGTAAGTCACACACATACGCAAGTAAACACCAAATTAAATATGATTTAATTAATTAATTAAAGAGTTTAATTGATTAATTAAATAGGTTTGGTTTGCAATTAGATTGCAAAGTCCCTAGCATGGCTTGAAACCAAATCTAGGTTATTGGATGTATAGTATGAGTTAAATTTATATTTAAAGTGTCTAAATAAGAATTTAATTATGAGAAATTAATTAATAGAGATTACTTAATTAATTTATATTTGATATAAATTGATTAGAATAAGAGAAATAATTATTTTGGGCTGAGAACTGAAAATTAAGACACAGGGGTATTTTGGTCATTTCATAGGGTGACATGTGGTACCATGAGATGGTGACACATGGCACCACACATTAGCTTACCAATTGTCTTTTAATCATGTAGGATGATCAAAGACAAGATTAAATCTAAGTTTGACACTTGGCACAATGTGATTGGGTCAATTAAACTAAGAGCCAATCAGAATATGACATGTGGTAAGGGTTTTAAGTGGTGACCTAGCTATATAAGTGATACATTTGAATTTTATACATGTTTTTAAGCACATTTACATTCTATTTCATAGCATTTAGGCAAGTATTTTCATGCATAATAGTTGATTTCATTAGTTTTTTTAATTTATATTGTAAAGCCCTTAATTCCGTGTTTTCTGCATCATTTCATGTGTTTCGGTGAAGCTACAGAAGTATAAGAGTGTAAGAAAAGCTTTGAGGAGTCAAGAGACAGAGAATTACTGCTGATACAAAGTACACAGGTCGTGTAAACCAAGCCCCAGACCCATGTAAATCTCTGCCAGAAGAAAGCCAAGAGAATCGATGAGAAACACAAGTACACGGGCCGTGTAATAAGACCCGTGTAATCTGCAGGGACCCGTGTAAGTCTCTACCGAGCGCAAGTTTGAAGGAACTTATGGGAACAATAATACATGGCTCGTGTAATCAGGCTCGTGTAGTTGGCACAGACCCGTGTAACTTTTTGTGCCAAAACAAGACCATGCGATTCTCCACCAGCAAGTTACACGGCCCTACTTTGTGGGACCCATGTACTATGCTGCAGCCAGTTTTATAACTCAAATTTCCCTCCTATTTTTGGATAAAAATGAGACTCCTAAGGCCCTTTGGACTCAGAGCAACCTAACCCTAGAGTAACCAATATAAATAGAAAAGAAAATGTCAAAAGAGGGGTTGGAAAAAGGCGACTATAGCGGGGACACTACAAAAGGACACTGCTGTCAAGTTCTGCATCAATAACAAAAGAGGTTCTCCAACTAATGTTCCACAGGATCAAAGCTGCAAACTATCTTCGGTTTCTTCGTTTCATCTCCCTCGATAGATTCTTATTGCTTTATTTCTTTACATGGTTTTCTTTTTACTGTCTTTACTTTTTATCATGATGTTTGCTGAACTCACCATGAGTGAGTAGTTTCCTTATTTTGGATTTAAGACTGTAATGCTTGTAATTATTATTATGGAT
Organism: Hevea brasiliensis; assembly: GCF_030052815.1. Classification (NCBI taxonomy): domain Eukaryota; kingdom Viridiplantae; phylum Streptophyta; class Magnoliopsida; order Malpighiales; family Euphorbiaceae; genus Hevea; species Hevea brasiliensis. Next base: position 46,007,806 of record NC_079501.1, read on the forward strand.
GAACATTAAGTTTTATTTACTGGATTTGAGAATCGTTTCTTGATTTAATTTCTTGTTATCCTAATGCATGCTATGTGATGGTACCCAGTTAGACATTATTGTAGATGTTGATTGAAGGACTGAAAGATGAAGATTAACAATAGAAAATCAAGATCTTGCACGTAGGAATTCTGACCTAGACATAGGCTGATACCTTTGTGGAACCTAAAAATTGGTCAAAGGTCTTAAAGGATTTTAATTAATTTGATCACCATGAAAGTAGAGGTTGAATTAATTAAAATACAACCTAAATGCCTTGAGAAAGGATTTAGGATAACTTAGGGCTAATTTCCATTACAGAAAACGGACCTCAATTCAGTAAATAAATGATACACTTGAATTGTATAGATGTTTTTAAGCATATTTGTATTTTAAATCATAGCATTTAGGCAAGTATTTTTAGGCATAGTAGTTGATTTCATTAGTTTTTATAAATTTTGTTGCCAAGCCCTTAATTCCATGTTTTCTGCATTATTTCAGGTGTTTGGGTGAAGGCCCAAAGGATGGGAGTGCAAAGGAAAGCTTGGAGAGGTAAAAAGACAAAGAATTGTTGTTGATACAAAGTAAATGGGTTGTGTAAACCAAGCCCCAGACACGTTTAACTCTCTGCCAGAAGAAAGCCAAGAGAATCGATGAGAAACACAAGTACACGGGTCGTGTAAGTAGACCCGTGTAATCTGCAGGGACCCGTGTAAGTCTCTACCGAGCGCAAGTTTGAAGAAACTTATGGGAACAACAGTACACGGCCCGTGTAATCAGGCCCGTGTAGTTGCCACAGACCCGTGTAACTTTCTGTGCCAAAACAAGACCATGCGATTCTCCTCGAGCAAGTTACACAACCCTACTTTGCGGGACCCGTGTAGTGACACACGGGCCGTGTACTATGTACAGCCAGTTTTATAACTCGAATTTCCCTCCTGTTTTCGGATAAAAATGAGACTCCTAAGGCCCTTTGGCTCAGAGAAACCTAACCCTAGAGCAACCAATATAAATAGAAAAGAAAACATCAAAAGAGGGGTTGGAAAAAGACGACTGTCACGGGGAGACTATTGAAGGCTACTGCTGTCAGGTTCTGCATCAGTACCAAAAGAAGTTCTCCAGCTGTAGTTTCACAGGATCAAAGCTACAAACTATCTTCGGTTTCTTTGTGTCATCTCCCTAGACAGATTCCTTTTGCTTTATTTCTTTACATGGTTTTCTTTTTACTGTATTTACTTTTTATCATGATGTTTGCTGAACTCACCATGAGTGAGTAGTTTCCTTATTTTGGATTTAGGAGAGTAATGCTTGTAATTATTATTGTGGATGAACATTAAGTTTTATTTACTGGATTTAAGATTCGTTTCTTGATTTAATTTATTGTGATCCTAATGCATGCTATGTGATGGTACCCACTTAGGCATGATTGTAGAAATTGATTGAAGGACTGAAAGGTAAAGATTAACATTAGAAAATCAAGATCTTGCACCTAGGAATTCTGACCTAGACCTAGGCTGATACCTTTGTGGAACCTAAAAATTGGTCAAAGGTCTTAAAGGATTTTAACTAATTTGATCACCACGAAAGTAGGGTTTGAATTAATTAAAATACACCCCAGATACCTTGAGAGAGGATTTAGGATAACTTAGGGCTAATTTCCATCAAAGAAAATGAACCTCAATTCAGTAAGTAAATGACACACTTGAATTGTATAGATGTTTTTAAGCACGTTTGTATTATAAATCATAGTATTTGGGCAAGTTTTTTCATGCATGGTAGTTGATTTCATTAGTTTTCATAAATTTTGTTGCCAAGCCCTTAATTCCATGTTTTCTCTATTATTTCAGGTGTTTGGGCGAAGCCCCAAAGGATGGAAGTGCAAAGGAAAGCTTGGAGAGGTAAAAAGACAAAGAATTGCTGCTGATACAAAGTACACGGGTCGTGTAAACCAAGCCCAAGACTCATGTAACTCTCTACCAGAAGAAAGCCAAGTGAATCGATGAGAAACACAAGTACACGGGTCGTGTAAGTAGACCCATGTAATCTGCAAGGACCCGTGTAAGTCTCTACCGAGCGCAAGTTTGAAGAAACTTATGGGAATAACAGTACATAGCCCATGTAATCAGGCCCGTGTAGTTGGTACAGACCCGTGTAACTTTCAATGCCAAAACAAGACCACGCAATTCTCCTCCAATAAGTTACATGACCCTACTTTGTGAGACTCGTGTAGTGACAAATGGGCCATGTACTATGCTACAGCCAGTTATATAACTCGAATTTCCCTCCTGTTTTCGGATAAAAATGAGACTCCTAAGGCCCTTTGGACTCAGAGAAACCTAACCCTAGAGCAACCAATATAAATATAAAAGAAAACATCAAAAGAGGGGTTGGAAAAAGACGACTGTCACGGAGAGACTATTGAAGGCTACTGCTGTCAGGTTCTGCATCAGTACCAAAAGAAGTTCTCCAGCTGTAGTTTCACAGGATCAAAGCTACAAACTATCTTCGGTTTCTTTGTTTCATCTCCCTAGACAGATTCCTTTTGCTTTATTTCTTTACATGGTTTTCTTTTTACTGTATTTACTTTTTATCATGATGTTTGCTGAACTCACCATGAGTGAGTAGTTTCCTTATTTTGGATTTAGGAGAGTAATGCTTGTAATTATTATTATGGATGAACATTAAGTTTTATTTACTGGATTTAAGATTCGTTTCTTGATTTAATTTATTGTGATCCTAATGCATGCTATGTGATGGTACCCACTTAGGCATGATTGTAGAAATTGATTGAAGGACTGAAAGGTAAAGATTAACATTAGAAAATCAAGATCTTTCACCTAGGATTTCTGACCTAGACCTAGGCTGATACCTTTGTGGAACCTAAAAATTGGTCAAAGGTCTTAAAGGATTTTAATTAATTTGATCACCACGAAAGTAGGGTTTGAATTAATTAAAATACACCCCAGATACCTTGAGAGAGGATTTAGGATAACTTAGGGCTAATTTCCATCAAAGAAAATGAACCTCAATTCAGTAAGTAAATGACACACTTGAATTGTATAAATGTTTTTAAGCACGTTTGTATTATAAATCATAGTATTTGGGCAAGTTTTTTCATGCATAGTAGTTGATTTCATTAGTTTTCATAAATTTTGTTGCCAAGCCCTTAATTCCATGTTTTCTCTATTATTTCAGGTGTTTGGGTGAAGCCCCAAAGGATGGAAGTGCAAAGGAAAGCTTGGAGAGGTAAAAAGACAAAGAATTGCTGCTGATACAAAGTACACGGGTCGTGTAAACCAAGCCCAAGACTCATGTAACTCTCTACCAGAAGAAAGCCAAGTGAATCGATGAGAAACACAAGTACACAGGTCGTGTAAGTAGACCCATGTAATCTGCAGGGACCCGTGTAAGTCTCTACCGAGCGCAAGTTTGAAGAAACTTATGGGAATAACAGTACATAGCCCATGTAATCAGGCCCGTGTAGTTGGTACAGACCCGTGTAACTTTCAATGCCAAAATAAGACCACGCGATTCTCCTCCAATAAGTTACACGACCCTACTTTGTGAGACTCGTGTAGGGACAAATGGGCCGTGTACTATGCTACAGCCAGTTATATAACTCGAATTTCCCTCCTGTTTTCGGATAAAAATGAGACTCCTAAGGCCCTTTGGACTCAGAGAAACCTAACCCTAGAGCAACCAATATAAATAGAAAAGAAAACATCAAAAGAGGGGTTGGAAAAAGACGACTGTCACGGGGAGACTATTGAAGGCTACTGCTGTCAGGTTCTGCATCAGTACCAAAAGAAGTTCTCCAGCTGTAGTTTCACAGGATCAAAGCTACAAACTATCTTTGGTTTCTTTGTTTCATCTCCCTAAACAGATTCCTTTTGCTTTATTTCTTTACATGGTTTTTTTTTTTTACTGTATTTACTTTTTATCATGATGTTTGCTGAACTCACCCTGAGTGAGTAGTTTCCTTATTTTGGATTTAGGAGAGTAATGCTTGTAATTATTAATATGGATGAACATTAAGTTTTATTTATTGGATTTAAGATTCGTTTCTTGATTAAATTTATTGTGATCCTAATGCATGCTATGTGATGGTACCCACTTAGGCATGATTGTAGATGTTGATTGAAGGACTGAAAGGTAAAGATTAACATTAGAAAATCAATATCTTGCACCTAGGAATTCTGACCTAGACATAGGCTGATACCTTTGTGGAACCTAAAAATTGGTCAAAGGTCTTAAAGGATTTTAATTAATTTGATCACCACGAAAGTAGGGTTTGAATTAATTAAAATACACCCCAGATACCTTGAGAGAGGATTTAGGATAACTTAGGGCTAATTTCCATCAAAGAAAATGAACCTCAATTCAGTAAAAAAATGACACACTTGAATTGTATAGATGTTTTTAAGCACATTTGTATTATAAATCATAGTATTTGGGCAAGTTTTTTCATGGATAGTAGTTGATTTCATTAGTTTTCATAAATTTTGTTGCCAAGCCCTTAATTCCATGTTTTCTCTATTATTTCAGGTGTTTGGGTGAAGCCCCAAAGGATGGAAGTGCAAAGGAAAGCTTGGAGAGATAAAAAGACAAAGAATTGCTGCTGATACAAAGTACACAGGTCGTGTAAACCAAGCCCAAGACTCATGTAACTCTCTACCAGAAGAAAGCCAAGAGAATCGATGAGAAACACAAGTACACGGGTCGTGTAAGTAGACCCATGTAATCTGCAGGGACCCGTGTAAGTCTCTACTGAGCGCAAGTTTAAAGAAACTTATGGGAATAACAGTACACAGCACATGTAATCAGGCCCGTGTAATTGGTACAGACGCGTATAGTTGGTACAGACCCGTGTAACTTTCAATGCCAAAACAAGACCATGCGATTCTCCTCCAATAAGTTACACGACCCTACTTTGCGAGACTCGTGTAGTGACACATGGGCTGTGTACTATGCTACAGCCAGTTATATAACTCGAATTTCCCTCCTGTTTTTGGATAAAAATGAGACTCCTAAGGCCCTTTGGACTCAGAGAAACCTAACCCTAGAGCAACCAATATAAATAGAAAAGAAAACGTCAAAAGAGGGGTTGGAAAAAGACGACTGTTACAGGGAGACTACTAAAGGCTACTGCTGTCAGGTTCTGCATCAGTACCAAAAGATGTTCTCCAACTGAAGTTTCACAGGATCAAAGCTGCAAACTATCTTCTGTTTCTTCATTTCATCTCCCTAGACAGATTCCTATTGCTTTATTTCTTTACATGGTTTTCTTTTTACTGTCTTTACTTTTTATCATGATGTTTGCTGAACTCACCATGAGTGATTAGTTTCCTTATTTTGGATTTAAGACAGTAATGCTTGTAATTATTATTATGGATGAACATTAAGTTTTATTTACTAGATTTTAGATTCGTTTCTTAATTTAATTTCTTGTGATCCTAATGTATGCTATGTGATGGTACCCACTTAAACATGATTGTAGATGTTGATTGAAGGACTGAAAGGTGAAGATTAACATTAGAAAATTAAGATCTTGCACCTACGAATTCTGACCTAGACATAGGCTGATACCTTTGTGGAACCTAAAAATTGGTCAAAGGTCTTAAAGGATTTTAATTAGTTTGATCACCATGAAAGTAGGGTTTGAATTAATTAAAATACACCCTATATGCCTTGAGAGAGGATTTAGGATAACTTAGGGCTAATTTCCATCAAAGAAAATGAACCTCAATTCAGTAAATAAATGATACACTTGAATTGTATAGATATTTTTAAGCACATTTGTATTATAAATCATAGCATTTAGGCAAGTATTTTTAGGCATAGTTGTTGATTTCATTATTTTTCATAAATTTTGTTGCCAAGCTCTTAATTCCATGTTTTCTACATTATTTCAGGTGTTTGGGTGAAGGCCTAAAGGATGGGAGTGCAAAGGAAAGCTTGGAGAGGTAAAAAGATAAAGAATTGCTACTGATACAAAGTACACAAGTCGTGTAAACCAAGCCCCAGATGAAGGAACAGAAGCGTGAAAAACACAAGTTTACACCATTGAATTAAAAAATTTTCACCTAGGGTCACAGGCATCATGCAAGATTTATTTTTATCTATTTGATTTCAATGATAAACAACATGTTAAAACTCTTTTAACATGTTTTTGGATCTGTATTTTCCATTTAAGATTTTAAAATTAATCAGATTAATTTTAGAACCCTAGATTAAATCAGGAACGATTACACTAACCTCTTGATGCACCGCAAATGTCCGCGCTTTGAGATTCGTCTTCAGAACACCAGATGTTATCCCTCTAGCTTGTCCACACCAAGAACACCTATGGCAGCCCTTGAATAGCTTATAAAGCCTTTTCTATTAATTAGAAATTCAAGTTCTGCCTTTTAAGAGATTAGAGATGTAAACAGGACACTAGAAATAATTTCTAGTGTTCTTAATTCCAGAGATTGATGGCTAATCTCGTTGAATTGATGAGAGATGAACAAGAATAGATGAAAAGCCACAAAGTGGCATGACAAAGGAGAGGAGTGGCTGCTGGTTATTTTTTCTTTTCATAACCACACTTAAATAGTTAGGTTAACACATTAAACCCTTGCCACATGTCACCCATTGATTAGCTATAGGTTTAAGTGACCCAATCCCATTGTGCCAAGTGTCAAACCTATATTTAATCTTAATTTTAATCATCTTACATGATTAAAAAAAAAAACATTTGGCAAGCTTATGTGTAATCCCATGTGTCACCATCTCATGGTGCCACGTGTCACACTGTGAAATGACCAAAATGCCCCTGTGTCTCAATTTTGAGTTCTTAACCCAAAATAATTATTTTTTCTTCTTCTAATTAATTTATATCAAATATAAATAAATTAATTAATCTCTATTACTTAATTTCTCGTTAATTAAATTTGTATTTAAACACTTTAAATATAAATTTAATTTATACTAAACATCCAATAATCTAGATTTGGTTTCAAGTCATGCTAGGGACTTTTGTAATTTAATTGCAAACCAAACCTATTTAATTAATCAATTAAACTCTTTAATTAATTAATTAAATCATATTTAAATAGGTGATAACTTGTGTATGTGTGTGACTTACTAGGCTCATCACTAATTGGCAATGAGACATGATATCAACTCTTAATATCATCAGAACTCTTTCTTACCATAAATGATTTCTCTAAATCATTTTATGAACCTCATAGACTATGGTTAGCACCTAGCATAGCATGCCATGGCCACCCAATTAGTAATAAGGTTTACCTTAAATGAACCTATAATCATATATTACCATGCACTAGAATCTCTCTGTTACAAAATCCCAACTCAAGCTGGAGTCATGGTTTATGTCAAACTCCATTTGCTATGAATATTATGTTCTCTTTTAATTCCAATTCCTGATTAAAAAGATTTTCTCATCAGAAACTCTTTTCTGAATAAATCTATCTATCCTGGCCAGGAACTTGAAACATCAAGAACAATTAAATGAACATAGGATTTTATCTCTATTTAATTAGAGGAACAGATTCCATCTTAATCAAAACCTACCTCCATATATAACTAGTAGGAGGCAACACATGCCCATATACCCATACATAGTACAAGTATGAAAGCAGTATCAAACTCAAACTACCTATATACAAGATAACTATGCTATCTTAGGTCTAAAGATTATATGCACTGATATGATTTATGACAAAACATTGACAAGAGTAAACTCCATGTGCTTGTCATAAGTGTCACTAGTTCGGCCTACTTATCATTTATAAGTGCCTATCATGTTTGTTATATGGCATGAGACTCACCATTCCATCTTATTTATATCTCATATAAATAACTTGGGAACAAACATGAATACAATCTTTCTGGATAAGTCATGTCCTTATTATGAAGTATCCTCGATTGTGAACCAATTTATGATAGTTTGTGCTAGAAATGTTGTCACTCATATTCTTAACAACTTAAGAATAATATTTCTAACAAAATATCAATGGACCTTTTCTATTATACATAAATATATTGTGTAAACATAAAAGTGGAAATGCCTTTTGTTAATAAAAATATGTATAAGATACATACTAAATGATATGCTCTAGGGCATACTACTAACAATCTCCCACTAGCACTAGAGCCATTCATTTCAATATCTTATACCTATCTTCTCAAGATGTCGGTCTAATTGAGTCTGTGATATAGGCTTAGTGAATAGATCAACTGGATTTTCAGCTGATGCTATTTTCTGCATTGTTACATCGCCTCGCCCAACTATTTTCAGCAGCTCCACTACACTATGACAATAATGGAGCAGTCATACAGGCTAAGGAACCAAGGTCTCACCAGAAATCCAAACACATAGAAAGGCGCTACCACATTATCAGAGAAACTACTGTAAGTTCAGTCATGAACTTCTTTATCCAAACAACTTCCTTTGTAGCATCTGATGCAGCAATATACTCAGCCTCTATAGTGGAATCTGCAGTCGTGCTCTGTTTGGAACTCTTCCAACTGACTGCACCTCCATTACAAATGAACACATATTCAGAGGTAGACTTTCTATCATCGATATATGATTGGAAATCAGAATCAGTACAACCATCCAATTGCAAGTCTCCACCTCCATAAATCAAGAATAAATCCTTAGTTCTTCTCAAGTACTTAAGGATATTCTTGACAGCTATCCAGTGTTCCAAACCTGGATTGGATTGATACCTGCTAGTCAAACTAACAGCATATGCGATATCCGGCCTAGTACACAACATTGCATACATTAAACTTCCAATAGCCGAAGCATATGGAATCCTGGCCATCTTATCTCTTTCTTTAGGTGTCTTTGGAGACATCTCTTTAGAAAGGTGGATACCATGTCTCACTGGTAACAATCCTCTCTTGGAATTAAGCATGTTAAACCAATTATAGACTTTGGGATAAACCAATTATTCTTTTCACTCTATCTCTATAGATGCGAATCCCAAGAATATAGGTTGCCTCCCATAAGTCTTTCATGGAGAATGTATTTGACAACCATACCTTTATAGTTGTCAACATACCTGTGTCATTACCCATCAACAGTATGTCATCCACATATAAGACAAGGAAAGTGATAGCACTGTCACTAACCTTCTTATATGCACATGGCTCATCCTCATTTTTGATAAAACCAAAGGATTTAATGGCTTCATCAAAACGGATGTTCCAACTCCTCGAAGCTTGTTTCAACCCATAAATGGATCGCTTTAGCTTGCATACCTTGGAACCATCTTGGGATTCAAAACCCCTAGGTTGTTCCATGAAAATGTTTTCTTCAATGTATCTATTGAGAAAAGCTGTTTTGACATCCATCATAGTATGCAGCTATTGCTAATAAAATCCTAATTGATTTAAGCATGGCAACAGGCGAGAAAGTCTCCTCATAGTCAATTCCTTGCCTTTGGCGAAACCCTTTCGCTACTAGCCTTGCCTTATAGGTCTCTACCTTTCCATCAGAACAAATTTTCTTCTTGAAAAACCATTTGTTCCCTATAGGTACAATACCTTCAGGTTGGTCAACAAGATCCCAAACTTTATTCTTGTCACACCCTACCCCTCTGTAAGGCATAACATGATCCCGTAGTATACCTAATGAATTACCAACTCCGTCTACTGATAACCCATTAAATACACTACAAGGGATTTTAAAAACATTTCTTACTTCTTTTACAGTGGTGAGCACTATTTACAGGTGTGAAAGACTTTGGTGAACTGAAGTGAAACAACTAACTCATTTGATTTATTTGGAATATCTGTAAAATTTTTGGCAAGGTGCCATTTGTATTTTGGACAAAACAGTTCTTGTAAAACTCAGAAAAGCACTTCAAATCCACAGTGATTTTCAAAGACTAAGATACAAAAATATAACACAATTTTTACAAGCCAAATAACTCATAATTATTTTACAACTTTACTGTACAACTTAAATTTACAACTGCTCAAAACCAAGAACAAAATATACATATATTGTATATACATTACTGATAAAATGCCACATATGGTATACTCACTATACCCAAAATCTCTCATTGGTACTAGCAACCTAGTCTCGCCTGCCTATCTCTCTACTGCGACAAAGAATAAAGCTATCACGAGACAATGTCTCATGGTGCACAACATTAACCAAATACAATTAAAAATCACAATTCATAAATCATTTAATTACTTCATAATTAAAACCATAGATGATATCAACACAATCAATGTCATAAGGAATATAAACACCAATTCACAAATTATCAAAATTCATAATAACACAATTTAGTCAAATAGCTTAAGAATACCGTATTGCCAATTCATACACAATTTGATCAAATTATTGAATAACACAGTTTTTCCAATCAATGACACAATTTGATCAAATAATCGAATAATACCTTTTGCAAATCAATAACACAATTGATCAAATAATCAAGAATATAGTGTTGCCAATCAATATCACAATTTAAGTCATGACACAATTTTTTCCATATATGCCGTGTTGTACACCACGACAAGACATACTCACCCCAATAATCGAAATCAATGAGGAGGAAGCTATCTATATAATGAGTACTCATCCACACTCACCTCTGACTGACAAGTCAAAGAGGGAGGAACATAATCATACTCACCCCAGACTGATAAGTCAAAAAGGGAGGAATCATCACACTCACCCCATTAATGGAGGAGGAACATAGTATCAGTGTCATGCCAATTGCGAGTCAAAACAATTCCAAACATTTTATTCAAATGATCCGTAAGAATCCAATAAATTTCCAAAGTTATAATTTCATTCACAAAATGGCAACACAATTCGTAATTCACTTCAATTTCCACAAAACCATTTACGTGCTTTTCAATCAATAAGTATCCATCAATATCATTCAAACAATTTTTCACACTTTCAAACCATTCACCATGTTTTTCAATCAATAAGTGTTCATCAAACACATTTCCACAATTTAAAACAATAATATACAAATAGTCAATATTTATTTCAATTGAAAAATTCAAGAGAAATAGTTGTTGTGCACAAACACAATTTAAAACAATAATATACAAATAGTCAATATTTATTTCAATTGAAAATTCCAAAAGAAATAGCCACAGTGCACAAACCTCGATATTTGTCTCCGGTCCCGACTCAAGATTTCTTTCCCTTTTCCGAGTCCTTGTTAATCGAGAAACACAATTTGAAGTGTTTCAGTCAAATTAAACTGTCTCTATCGATGGTGTTTGGTAAATAATGCATCGAACTCAATTATTCACTTAATCACCTAATATACCGACCCTCGCTATGCTTTTAGGTAAATTAGGTTTTAGTGTCGTTAATATGTCACATTCGATAGGGTTTTAGGTTTGGTATGTTTTACCAAAGTCATTTCCTTGTTTAGTGCATTTTAATGCAAATTCTCGGATTCCGGGACACGGTTTGACCTAGCGGACGTTCTAGTTCCCTCGGTTTTCGGGTCTCGGTCGAAACTACAAACTTGTAGATCTATGTCTTATGGACCGCGGTGCAAAATTTTAGGTCAATCCAAGTTAAGTAGACCGAGTTATGGTCATTACACTATTGCTGGTCAAATGGTACCAATTTAGGTCAATTTTAGGTCAATTTGGTCAACTCGTTCGGCCGCTTTTGGACCCGAACTTGTGCAAGTTGTTTGACTTGCTTATGGTCATTTCTGGGCTTTGGTGTCTTCATAAGACTTGTAGGTATGGGTCTTCTATTCTTGGTTAAAATTTCAGGTCAATTGGACCTGGTTTGAGTGAGTTATGGCCTAAACACTCACTGCTGCCCAATTGGTCATTTTTCAGGTTCTAATTGCACCTAATCCGAATTGGTCATTTTCTTAGGTCACCTTGCAAGCAGAATTTTGGTATGGTTTCTCAATGAAAGTTGGCACATTTTGTGCCTAGTTTCACCTCAAATTGGTCTCATACCAATTGAGATTACACATTTAAGGTTATAGGCTAAAATGTACACTGCCCTCACTATGCCTTTCACACCCCACTTCAAACACACATTTAACTTGCAAAGTTTACTTCCATACCCTATCAATCTGTTTTGGTACATTACCAAAAGCATTATCTACTTTACATTAACATTATTTTGGGCAGATTACCATTACCCTCAACACACCAAATATCATTCACAATTACAATTTCTAATTACCATTACAAATACACCTAACCATTACAAATTTTACATACACTTTACAATATCAATCTACATACATCTCATCAACCTTCTAGGTCAATATTCTGCCCACACTTCCTTCAATATATACCATTACTCAAGTGTCCCCAAGCTGCCGCAAACCATTCTTCAACATTAAAGTGCCATCCAATTTACCAATTCCCATCCAAGTGCATAAATCACCATATAAACATGAAATAATTCACTAGGTTACTAATTCATCATGATCAACACCATTTCTCATCAATTATATGCACAAATATCTCATCAAAAACGTGACTCATGGCTGTCCAAAATGAAAACAACAATAACCCTTCAAACTCAAAATTTTCCTTCACCAAACCAACACCCATAACATGAACATAAACTTTAACAAAGAAATTCTCAAAAATGCAAACTTACCTTTAATTGTAACTTGCTAAACCTTCACCAAACTTCTCAAAATTGGTATCAATATCTTCCTTGTGATGTGTAGACCATTTTTCATAAAAGAACCTAAGTGTTTAGAGGTGGAATGGAGGGAGAGAATGAAGCTCATGCAAAACATCAATGGTGGTTCTCTTCTCTCTTGAATTCGCCACTTTGAATCTAAAGGAGGAAGATGAATTGCAGATGGTGAGATGAGTGTACACCTGCCCCATTATGTCTTTAGTTTATTCCCTTAGTGGCCCACTCACATTATTTAACCATATTATAAGTTTAATGTTTTATTTACACCATTTCCACTCCATTTTTGGCTATTTATTTTAGGTACCACTAAACAAATTTTTCATTTCATTTTCTAAGTGTAATATTATTTATTTTTAATGGACATTTAGGTCAAAAGACACTTCGGGATGTCAAATGACCATAATGCCCCTGTTCGGGTGGCATTCCCGATTTTTCAGATACTGGTTTTGTCTGCTTTTTCGATTTCTCACTTTTCTTTGTACTAATTATTTAATTTTTCTTTGATCTTTCTAATGATATTTATTCTTCAATAAGGTTCTATTTATGTCCTAAAAATGTTTTCCGTGGTTCCCACAGTCAGGCAGTACCAACGGTCCACGCCGTGACTTCCCATGGTCACCCATCGCTAGGTTTCCTGGCTCACTTACTCGGTTACATTTCTTTGCTATGATTTTTCCTTTGTTTTTCTTGTATTTTCTTTTCTTGTATTTCAATATTTATGTCTCCTCTCTCATATCAAGGTACGGTTCTAGGCATCCTAGCTGTCCGGACAACACTGGTCACTGGAGCAGTAGAACGCACTACCGAACTTAGGGGTGTTACAATTCTTATACATGGAATCAATCTCGGATTTCATAGCATCAATCCATTTTGAAGAGTGTCCATCTGATATAGCTGCTTCATAAGTAAGTGGATCATCTCCATGATCTACTTCTTCATGAGTAGACAACTCTTGTTCTTCTTCATGAAGAAAACCATATCTCACTGGTGGGTGAGATACCCTGGTTGTTCTACGAGGAACAGCTGTAGATGTTTCATCAACGGGTATAGGCTGACTAGATGGATCTATATCCATCTGATCTGTTGGTTGGTCAGAATTCTCCAATTCTAACTCTATTTGCCTTCCTTTGCCTCCTTCTTGAACAAACTGTTGTTCAAGAAATGTGGCATCTCTACTTATCACAACCTTTTGTGAAGTAGGCAAATAAAAATAATATCCAAAACTATCTTTTAGATATCCAACAAATCGACCTTTTTCTGATCTGGTCTCCAATTTACCAGTGTTCAGCTTTTTGATATAAGCTGGACAACCCCAATTCTTAACATGCTTAAGACTTGGTTTTCTTCCATGCCATATCTGATCAGGTGTGGAAGAAACTGATTTTGATGGAATCCTATTCAAAATATACAAAGCTTATTCTAATGCAAATCCCCAAAAGAAGATTGGCATATCAGTATAGCTCATCATACTTCGTACCATATCCAATAGGGTACGATTTCTCCTTTTAGATACACCATTTAGTTGTGGCGTTCCTGGAGGAGTCAGCTGAGACACAATGCCATGCTCTCTCAAGTATTCATCAAATTCAGTACTCAAATATTCACCTCCACGATCTGATCGAAGAGCTTTAATACTCTTCCCTATTTGATTTTCTACTTCAGATTTAAATTCTTTGAACTTTTCAAAAGATTCATGTTTGTATTTCATCAAATACAAATACCCAAACCTTGATTTATCATCAGTAAAGGTAATAAAATAATGAAAACCCCCTCTAGCCATTTCTTTAAATGGACCACATACATCACTATGTATTAGCTCCAAAATATTTTCAGCTCTTAGCCCTTATCCAACAAAGGGTGATCTAGTCATTTTGCCCTGAAGGCAAGATTCACAAGTTGGAGTAGGCTCAGAGCCCAGTGAGGATAAAATCCCCATTTTCTCCAGTTTTGCAATCCTATATTCTGCAACATGACATAACCTTAAGTGCCAAATATATTTTGAACTTAAGTTGGTTTTCACCATGGCATTGCATTCTTTTAGATCACTTGCATTCAATTTGTGTTTGTCATTATTATCCAAATAATAAAGACCATCATTCATATAACCCGAACCAACATATTTATTTCCAAAATAAATATTGCAAACATCATCTGTGAACTGAAATTCATAGCCATTTCTAGTCAAACTAGATATAGAAATGATGTTCTTAAAAGCATCAGGTACGTATAAAATATTATCTAAACACAAAACATCTTCAAACATGTAAAAAGATTTAGATCCTATGGCTAAAGCTTCAACAGTTGAGCCATTGCCAATCCGGACTCTAATATCTTGAGAACGTAAGCTGCTACTGTTTGCTAGTTCCTGCATATCATTAGATATGTGAGAACTGGCACCAGTATCTAAAATCCAAGTTGCAGATGAACTATGAGTATCATCAGAATCTAAATAACAAGATATGGACATACCTTCCAAAGGTGTATCCTTCTTGTCCTTCAGAGAAGCGAGATACTCTGGGCAGTTCCTTTTCCAGTGCCCATCTTTTTGGCAGTGGAAACACTTTCCTTTGCCTCCATCAGCTTTAGACTTCCTTTTCTGTTTAGCTATTTTCTTGGAAGGACCAGGAATCTGAGGTTTCTTTTTCTTATTGCCCTTCTTCTTGTTGGACTTTCCAGCAGAAGAAGATGCAACCAAAGCTACCTCTTTTCCTTTATTGCCTGGCATATTCTTTTGGGCAATAACCAGCATGTTGAGTAAACCAGCTAAGGTGCATTCCTGTTTAGTCATATGAAAATTTGTCACAAAATTCCCAAAAGACTCAGGAAGGGACTGAAGGATCAAATCCGTCTGTAGTGGGAAATCCATGTTGAAGTCAAGATGTTCCAACTGCTCAATCAGCCGAATCATCTTGTGGACATGATCCCCAACATTCTGTCCCTCAGACATCCTCATACGGAATAGCTGTCTAGATATCTCATACCTAGCATTCTTGCTGTGCTCACCTCACAACTCTTGTAGGTGAAGGACGATCTCACTCGCACTCTGCATGTTCTCATGTTACTTCTGTAACTCATTACTCATGGAAGCAAGCATGTAACACTTAGCTCTCATATCATGCTCCTTCCACCTGTCCAAAGTTTCATGTTCCTCTTGTGTGGCCTCTGGAGGTAAGGGACCAGGAACATTTGAATCTAGAACATATCCTATATGTTTAAGGTTCAGGACAAGTTTCAAATTTCTTAGCTAATCAGATAGATTAGGTCCTGTCAACCTATTGTGATCAAGTATGCTTGCAAGGATATTGGATGGTGGTGGTTGTTTTGTGCTTATTTTTATCAGAAAATTAACTGCAGAAAAAAACCAAATTAATTAGTAAATGTATCATGTAATAAACCAAAATGATTATGGTCTTTTAATCAAATTGGTCTCCCACTAACTTAGCGAATCCTACACATCCAAAGTAGAAAACGGAAATCTTAGTTGGATGGATTTCTAGTGGGTGATTGAATTCTTATAATTCTATTGATCATCCTCAGGTACATCCATTATTGGAATTACAATAAACTATAAGTGAGCAACTCCTTGCCCATCACATCTCATGTGAGGTTCAATCCTTTACCTAGCCCCTAATGCTCAAAATATCAGGTACATCCATTATTGGCTTATCTTGCATTAGTTAAGTTGATCCCATTGAGCCAGTAATTATGCAAATAATTTTAATGTCCTCAGGTACATCTAATATTGGCCATTAAACCATTTACATATTTACAACATCTCATGCTTAACAATTATTCTTAAGAAAATCTCTTAAATTAATTGCATCTTATGCAACTATTTAAAATTTCTTAAAATAATTCCCCCAATGGAGGGCCTATGTTATAATTACTTTAATTATAGCATTTCTAACTTAATCATTTGTTTGGAAGATTTTATGGTAATTCTAATTACTATTAAGGTCTCACTTTGCACATTATCCAATTAGCATGCATATATCATATAATAGCATACATTCCCATACATCTCATGCATTCATGGATAAGCAATAAATATGGTATGATCATGGACTTTCTAAGGGATTCAATTCTGAGCCACCAAGAATTGAATCAGGGCATTCCTAGGTGCATTTCATTCATTTATTCATTTTACAAGAGTTGCTGAAGGAGTACATAATCAACACTTGATCTTGAATTCCTCCCACTGGTCCCACCAATGCTCTTGACCTCCTTGAACTTCTTGCAATCCAATATTACATAGTAATCCTTGGCATACCAAGGCGAATTAACAAGAACTTAGATAAAGGAAATTACAACCCAAAAATTATTACAAACTTAATAATACATGCCCAAAATAAATTAAAATAAATTAATTAATTTACAATCCCAAAGAAACATAAAAGAAATAAATCCAATCACATTGGTCTTTTATAGTCCATGATCATCCATCATGCATATCACTACTTAACAATTAAATAAAACATACATACTTAAATTAAATTGAATATCTCATATTCAACTTAAAAATCCAGATTTGAATATGATTCAAATAAATTTAAAAATTCAGATTTGAATCTCATTCAAACAAATTTAAAAATTCAGATTTGAATCACATTCAAACAAGTTTAAAAATTCAGATTTGAATCACATTCAAACATTTTTTAAAAAATCAGATTTGAATCACATTCAAACATTTTTTTAAAAATCAGATCTGAATTTTATTCAATCAAATTTAAAAAATAAGATTTAAATATGATTGAAACAACTTTAAAAATTCAGATTTGAATCACATTCAAACAACTTTTAAAATTCAGATTTGAATCACATTCAAATAATTTTTAAAATTCTGATTTGAATCATAATTTAATTGTGTGATTAAAAATCTTAATTAAAAATTTTAATTAGTCATATGATGAACCTTTCATCATGCAACAATTGCAGAATTTAATAACAACCATGCGCACCATGATCTTCCTTAGCCATGCGCACCATGTTGGAGTTCATCAAGTATGCCGCCACACCTCTTGATCCAACCAGCAATGGATCAATCATCTCATGATCAAATCACACAATTAAATCATATAATCAACAATGTAAATGGAAAATATAGTGGCTCTGATACCAATTGAAAGAACAAAAGCGTGAAAAACACAAGTTTACACCAATGAATTAAAAAATTTTCACCTAGGGTCACATACATCATGCAAGATTTATTTTTATCTATTTGATTTCAATGATAAACAACATATTAAAACTCTTTTAATATGTTTTTTGATCTGTATTTTCCATTTAAGATTTTAAAATTAATCAGATTAATTTTAGAACCCTAGATTAAATCAAGAACGATTACACTAACCTCTTGATGCACTGCAGCGTGTCTGCGCCTTTGAGATTCGTCTTCAGGACAACAAATGTTGTCCCTCTAGCTTGTCCACACCAAGAACACCTATGGCAGCCCTTGAACAGCTTCTAAAGCCTTTTCTATTAATTAGAAATTCAAGTTCTGCCTTTTAAGAAATTAGAGATGTAAACAGGACACTAGAAACAATTTCTAGTGCTCTTAATTCAAGAGATTGATGGCTAATATCTTTGAATTGATGGGAGATGAAGAAGAATAGATGAAAAGCCTCAAAGTGGCATGACAAAGGAGAGGAGTGGCTGCTGGTTATTTTTTCTTTTCATAACCACACTTAAATAGCTAGGTTAACACATTAAACCCTTGCCACATGTCACCCTTTGATTAGCTCTAGGTTTAACTGACCCAATCACATTGTGTCAAGTGTCAAACTTATATTTAATCTTGATTTTAATCATCTTACATGATTAAAAAAAAAAAAAACATTTGGCAAGCTTATGTGTAATCCCATGTGTCACCATCTCATGGTGCCACGTGTCACACTGTGAAATGGCCAAAATGACCCTGTGTCGTAATTTTGAGTTCTTAACCCAAAATAATTATTTTTCTTCTTCTAATTAATTTATATCAAATATAAATTAATTAATTAATCTCTATTAATTAATTTCTCATTAATTAAATTCATATTTAAACACTTTAAATATAAATTTATTTTATACTAAACATCCAATAATCTAGATTTGGTTTCAAGTCATGCTAGGGACTTTGCAATTTAATTGCAAACCAAACCTATTTAATTAATCAATTAAACTCTTTAATTAATTAATTAAATCATATTTAAATAGGTGATAACTTGTCTATGCGTGTGACTTACTAGGCTCATCACTAATTGGCAATGAGACATGATATCAACTCTTAATATCATCAGAACTCTTTCTTACCATAAATGATTTCTCTAAATCATTTTATGAACCTCATAGACCATGGTTAACACCTAGCATAGCATGCCATGGCCACCCAATTAGTAATAAGGTTTACCTTAAATGAACCTATAATCATATGTTACCATGCACTAGAATCTCTCTATTACAAAATCCCAACTCAAGCTGGAGTCATGGTTTATGTCAAACTCCATTTGCTATGAATATTATGTTCTCTTTTAATTCCAATTCTTGATTAAAAAGATTTTCTCATAAGAAACACTTTTCTGAATAAATCTATCTGTCCTGGCCAGGAACTTGAAACATTAAGAACAATTAAATGAACATAGGATTTTATCTCTATTTACTTAGAGGAACATATTCCATCTTGATCAAAACCTACCTCCATATATAACTAGTAGGAGGTAACACGTGCCCATATACCCATACATAGTACAAGTATGAAAGTAGTATCAAACTCAAACTACCTATATATAAGATAACTGTGCTATCTCAGGTCTAAAGATTATATGCACTGATATGATTTATGACAAAACATTGACAAGAGTAAACTCCATGTGCTTGTCATAAGTGTCACTGGTTCAGCCTACTTATCATTTACAAGTGCCTATCATGTTTGTTATATGGCATGAGACTCACCATTCCATCTTATTTATATCTCATATAAATAACTTGAGAACATGCATGAATACAATCTTTCTGGATAAGTCATGTCCTTATTATGAAGTATCCTCGATTGTGAACCTATTTATGATACTTTGTGCTAGAAATATTGTCACTCATATTCTTAACAACTTAAGAATAATATTTTTAACAAAATATCAGTGGACCTTTTCTATTACACATAAATATATTATGTAAACGAAAAAGTGGAAATGCCTTTTATTAATAAAAATATGTACAAGATACATACTAAATGATATGCTCTAGGGCATACTACTAACACCAGACTCGTGTAACTCTCTGCCAAAAGAAAGCCAAGAGAATCGATGAGAAACACAAGTACACATGTTGTGTAAGTAGACCTGTGTAATCTGCAGGGTCCCGTGTAAGTTTCTGCTGGGCGCAAGCTTGAAGAACCTTATGGGAACAATAGTACACGGCCCATGTAATCAGGCCCGTGTAGTTGGCACAAACCTGTGTAACTTTCTGTGCCAAAAAAAGGCCACGCGATTCTCCTCCAGCAAATTACATGGCCCTACTTTGCGGGACCTATGTAGTGACACACGAGCCATGTACTATGCTACAGCCTTTTTTCTAACTCGAATTCCCCTTCTGTTTTCTGATTAGAACGAGACTCCTAAAGCCTTATGGACTTTAAATGACCTAACCCTATAGCAACTAATATAAATAAAGAAGAAAACATCAGGAAAGGAGGTTAGTCACTGTCATCAGGACTACTGCTGAAGGTTGCTGTTGTCGAGCTCTATATCAGTACCAAAAGAAGTTTTACAGTTGAAGCTCCACAAGATCAAAGCTGCAAACTCTCTTTGGTTCCTTCGTTTCATCTCCTTAGATAGATTTTTATTATTTTATTTCTTCTGCATAACTCTCTTTTTATTGTTTTTACTTTTTTATCATAACATTTGCTTAACTCACTATGAGTGAGTAGCTTTCTTGTAACACACTTCGCCCGTCTATAGTATAGCCGAGCAAGGCATGCTACACGGAGTGCCGGAGCACCTGATCTTATCTGATTTCATTACAGTTCTTGATTTATTTATATAAAAACTTTATTTAAGGTTTAGTCTATTTTTACTTTTATCAAAATCTAACTAATTTGGAAATTTCAAAAAATCTTAACGATAATCCAGCAGAGTGCCGGCTGTAATTTGGACTAATAGTTCTTCTGAACTTGCCAAAAATAATTTCAATATATGCTCAAATTCATAACTCAGATTATCTCAAAGCATTCTCATCAATTTTTCAAACTCAGATTCAGTCTCAAAATTTCTCAAACTCAATCTCACTCAGAATCATTATAATTAGATAATCAATTCAAATATCAGAATTCTTATATTTCATTAACATATATAATTTGCCATTTAAGTATATAAATTTATCAATTATAGGATATACAAATGAAATTACAATTACTAATTCACATTACAATAATAGCAGCAATTATAATGTAAAGATTATAAAAGATGCTTAAAGTGAGCCCTATCTACATGCATTGCTGAGGAGGTGACAACCTTGAACTCTTCTGACACTTATGCAGATCTCGACTCCAAAAATCTCAGTTGACAGTCTACTAGTTTTTACCTTCAGTACCTATGCGAGGAAGCAATTCCATCGCGCTAAGCATTTCTGCTTAGTGGTGCAATAGTATAACAAGAAATAATATATAAAAATAAAGAAAGAAATAAATCATCATTCGGATACTCAGGAATCAATTTAATTTAGTATGGTATTTCTAGTATCAACTATTTTATATACTAGTTTGTTCCTCTTTGGAAGTGCTTAGTTTATAACTTTTCAGTAAATATACTCAGTATACAAATTATTATAACTATATTGTATTTTAAGTCTCTATGGTTCTGTAAATTGTATTTTTATTATATTTCTATTGCTAATCTCTTTTCCTCATTTTATTCAATACTTAATTTAGTTATACTGAAATTTCATTATACTTAACTGCTTGAATTGAATAATGTTTTAATTGACTGCCCGTGTAGCCTATACACTGACCAGACTGGATATACGAATATACTAGCACTGGGTACCTAGTACCTCGGACCGTCACACCATTGGTCACAAAGTATCTCCCGGTGTGCAAATAGTGTGGCTAAAAAAAAGCCTTATAATCAATCAGGCATTAAGCTTAGTATAATAACACAATCCGTATAGCCATAGGCTATTAAAATCATAGTATGGCATAATAAGCCAGAAATCACAGCACGGTGTGAAGCCATTTACAGAATAGCTGTCAGAATCCTATTGGCATACCAACCTATCCAAACTAGTCAACTAGGCAAACTAGGGCATATTACAAGATTAAATATTTATTTCTTTATTTTCAGGGTTTACTGGTCATTATACAATTCATTGGTCAATGAAAATGTTGACCTTTTTATACATCATGGATAAGTTGATTCTAGAATCAACATGTCAAAATTTGCATTTCAATATGCTACCAATATAGTGCAATTTGCAATTCTCATAAGTTGGCATTTATTGCCAAATTACTTCAAGGCTTCATTGTATGTTAATGTCAAATTTTCAGTTTTAGTGTGTTAGATTGGTCTAGCTTAATGTCCTATTTCTCTTGGTTTTTAGCTTCTAGTCAAAGAAGTAAAATTGTAGCTCTATGTCTTATTGAACTTTTGGCACAAAATTTTAAGTCATTCTGAGTTATATAGACCAAGATATGGTCAATTTACTAAAGCTGGACAGATTGCATCTTTAGTGCAAAATTTGGTCAATTTTAGGTCAAATTCAGTTATGGCAGTTTTGGTATCCTAATTTGGGCAAGCAATTTGACTTGGTTCTGGTCATTTATGGGCTTTGGTGTCTTCATAATAATTGTAGCTATATGTCTAAGCTTTCCACGGTATAAATTTCAGGTCATTTGGACCTGTTTTGAGTGAGTTATGGTCATTTCAGTGACTACTATTCATATGGTCAAAAATCTGGGTTTGCACATTACCAATTCCGGATTTAGTCATTTTTAAGGTCAGTTTCTAGGCAGAATTTTGGCAACATTTATGCATAAAAGTTGGCCTATTTTGTGTCTAGTTTCATCTCCCATTGGTCTCATACCAATTGGGTTCACAAATTTTCACTTATGGTTCAATTTACTTACTTCCCTTATACACTTCATAAAATACACAACCATTACACATCCTACTTGCTTCACCTTAACTTTCCGTACCAAATTTCTGGATTTATAAGGCACAAACATCGTTTATCACATCTCAACATGGTAATTTTGGACATTTTATACAATTTTTCAATACACTAATTACAACCTTAATTACATCAACACAATATACACAAAATACCTAACAATTACACATAGTTTCCAAAGAACAATTTACATACACTTCCATTAATCCCTTAGTGCCAGAATTCATCAAGCAATTTCATGAAATCCAACACTTTTCTTGGTTCATCAAGGCTACTAAAAAATCACCATTGGCCAAAGTCTTCCACAATTTCTTTCAAACCCCAATTCTAAAGCTCATTCACACATGCACATCGAATTAATTCACTAACACATCAAATTACTTTAATTAACCTTAATTCTCATCAATTTCATGTAAGAATAAATCACTTACCTTTCACTTCCATGGCTTTCCAAAATTGAATATATCAATAACTCATCAAATCCTTTAAATTTCTTCACCATTTAACTCATCTCAACCTTAATACAAACTTTAGTGAAGCAAGAATGAAAAACTAGCACTAACCTTTTGTGGAGCTTGATCAAACTTCATCAAATGCTGCCCTTTTTGCTCCCTATGTGTTGCCCATGATGTGTAAAACAACTTTAGAGAAGAAACTTAGAGGAAAAAATGGCTTGATCATGGGTTGATGAAGCTTGCTTCATGGACGTCCATGGAGGAAAAATGGAATTCATTTTCGGCCATGGTTGTGCAAAATGAAGAAAATAAATGCTGAAGTGGTCATTGCTATCCACTTATGGGTATTTATAGCCCCACTAAGGTCCACTAATTGTCCACCAATAATAATTAAACATTAGTTCAATCCAATGTTTCAATATTTGCAAACTAATCCCTCATTTCTCTTTTAATGGCACTTCATTTTTAAATTTCATTTTTCATGGAGTTCCAAAAAATTTAATACCACTTATTTTTAATGGACATTTAGGTCAAAAGTCAACTAGGTGTCAATTGACCAAAATGCCCCTCTTCGGGTTGTATTTCAAATTTTTCGATGCCACCGATTTGCTCCTTATACCGCCGATTTCTTTAATTTTTGTTTTTTTATTTGTACGAACTTACTCATTTTTCTTTGACATTTCCAATGTCAATTGTGCCTTAGTAAACCTTTAATTATGTCTCAAAAATATTTCTCAGGGTTCTCCATAGTCCAAGGCTAGTCAACGGTCCTCGCCGTAACTTCCTGGTACGGTCACCCATCGCTATGGGTTCAGCTCGTTTAACTTAGTCACATTTTATCTCTTTTATTTTTCCTTAATTTTTCTCATCACATATTTCATTATTTTATACTTCGTTACTATCATTACAGTGTAGTTTCAGACATTCCGACTTTTCAAGGTAAATATTAGCTATCGGAATAGTAGGACGTACGGACTACAAAAATGAGGATGTTACATTTCTTATTCTGGATTTGGGAGAGTAGCTCTTGTAATTATTATTACGGATGAACACTTAATTTTATTTATTGGATTTGAGATTTGTTTCTTGATTTAATTTCTTGTGATCTTAATGTATGCTATGTGTTGGTACCCACTTAGTTATGGTTGTAGATGTTAATTGAAGGACTGAAAGGTGAAGATTAATATTAAAAAATCAATATCTTGAACCTATGAATTCTGACCTAGACATAGGTTGATGCCTTTGCGGAACCTAATAATTGGTCAAAGGACTTAAAGGATTTTAATTATTTTGATCACCACGAAAGTAGTGTAACACCCCTCACCAGTCTACAGTGTAGCCGAGCAAGGCATGCTACACTGCGTGCCGGAGCACCTGATCTTATCTGATTTCATTATAGTTCTAGATTTACTTATTCAAAAACTTTATCTGAGGTTTATGCTATTTTTACTTTTATCAAAATCTGACTAATTTGGAAAATTCAAAAATTTCAATGATAATCCAGCAGAGTGCTGGCAGTAATTTGGACTATGATTCTTCCAACTCACAAAACAATTTCAATATATACTCAAATTCACAACTCAGAATCAGTCTCAAAATTTTTCATACTCAATCTCAATCAGAATCATCATGATCAGATACTTAACTCATATATCAAAATTCTTACATTTTATTATTTTGCATAATTTGCCAACTAAGTACATAAATTTATCAAGTACAGAATATACAAATAAAATTACAGTTACTAATTCACATTACAATAATAGCAGTAATTATAATGTACAAATTATAGAACATGCTTAAAATGAGCCCTATCTACATGCATTGCTGAGGAGGTGACAACCTTCAATTCTTCTGACACTTCTGCAGATCTGGACTCCAAAAATCTCAGTCGACAGTCTACTGGTTTTACCTTCAGTACCTGTGCGAGGAAGCAATTCCATCGCGCTAAGCATTTCGGCATAGTGGTGCAATAGTATAACAAGAAATAATATATACAAATAAAGAAAGAAATAAATCATAATTTGGATACTCAAGAATCAATTTAATTTGGTATGGTATTTCTAGTATCAACGATCTTATATACTAGTTTGTTTCTCTTTGGAAGTGCTTAGTTTATAACTTTTCAGTAATACTACCCAGTATACAAATTATTCTAACTGTGTAACACTCTCCCTGTAGCAACTCTGTACATTCTACTGTTCCGGTGACCAGTGTTGGTCCGGACAGCTAGAACGTCCAGAAAAATATTTAAACTAAAGTGAGGAACCATAATTAACTCAAATATTAATAAGAAAAATTTAGAAAAAATTTTAGAAATAAAATACAACCAAGTTAAATGAGCCGGTGCCCAAGCGATGGGTAACCCAGAGGAAGTTGCGGTTCTCGCAACTAGGAGCCCTAGACTCGGGGAAAAATTCATAAAATAATTTTTGGGACTCCAGAGAAGGGTCATTGAGGTCCCTATGGCATTAGAATGCCAAGAAAATATTTAGAAAAAATTTTCAATCGGTACAGACAATTTTGACCCGTTAAGCCAAACGGAGGGCATTTTGGTCATTTCGCCTTCAGAGGCGATTTTTGGCCGACTTGTCCAGTTGAGTAAATAATTATTATGACAAAAAAAAATGAATTAATGTTGATGAAAAATTAATTTAAAGTTAACAGAAAAGAAAAGAAAAGAAAAATCAATATAATGCAAATAATGACATCATTATGATGTCATTTAAAAGTTCCCACCAATCACAATTAAACAACCATTTAATTAACTAATAAAAGAGACAATTGGGACCAAAGAAATTAAAAAAACCTATCAGCCATCTTCTTCCCCATTCCAGCCGCACCACCATGGAAGCCCTCATCTCCTTCTTCATTCAAGCTTCAAAATCTCTCTAACCTTACCCCAAAACCTTTAACTCCCTTCACAAAAATTGGTCACCCAACCTTGCTAAAGTGTTTGGCAGCCTAGAAAAGGAAAGAAAGTGAAGTTTAAGCTTGGAAAATTCTGCCCTACAAGAGGTTAGTGCCTATATATACATAAATCTTTCTTATTCCATGTTAGGGACTTGAATTGAGCATGAAAGTGTAACTTAAATAAAGTAAAACATAGGCATATGCATCCCATGGAATTCAGTAGCCTAGTGAGGGTCATGATTTTGATTGTTTAGATGGACTTAAAGTAGACTAGAGAGGGTGTTTAAAGTATATATTTATGTGGATAATGAATTAGTTAGTTAACTAAGGTAACTAGTGTGAAATTGAAATAGGAATTAGGGTTTTAGCAGTGAAATTTGGACTTAGCTTATGAAATGATGAGTGAACATTCTAATGGTCAATTAGTGACTAATTGAGGTAAGTCGACCATAATTTGATGTGAATTAGAGTATTACAAACTGAAATGGTATGCTGCCTAGTGAGGGCAGCAGGGGAGGCTGTGAGTCCAGCCTGTTTGGACTGCCATAACTCTGGCTGTGTAGGTTCAATTGGTGTTTGGCCAATTGGAAATGAAACTAGACACATAATGGCACAATTTTGGTGAAGAACCCATGCCCAAAAGACCAAAGCAAGTAGACCAAAAACTGGCCCCAACCCGGATGTCCTGCAACCAGAACCTGCAGAATGACCAAATGAACAGTAATTGTTCATTTGGCCATAACTCATTGTAGAATGGGCCAATTGACCTGAAAGTTTTACAGCAACAAGTTAAGATATAGACAAACAACTTTCATGAAGAAACCTACCCCAAATTACGGCCAGAACATATCCAAAAAGGTAGTTGCAATCACTGTTCACTACACTGTAGATATGGTCAATTCTGCAGTTTTTCAATCCGGCCAGCTGTGGTTTTTAGACCATAACTGGAGCTACAAAACTCCAAATGGAGTGATTCTAAAAAGGAAATTCTACTAGACAAAATAAGGAACAACTTTGATGTTTACCATTTCCTCAAATTCCCACTGTAACAGTCACTAATAGAACAGTAAATTTAGGGTACAAAAACTGAAAATTATGCTCCCTTAGTTCTAAGCTTAGAAATGGTATTGGTGATTAATTCCAACAAGTTTTGAATGCAAAATGTGGTACATTGGGGGTGTTAAAACCAATGTACCTATTTTCTATCCAAAAGTCAACATTTTTGTTGACCAATGAAGTGAATAGTGACACCAAAACTTGCAATTCAAAAATTGAAAAATTCAAAAGTATCAAATGCCCTAGTATACCTAACAAGATTGGTTTGGATTGTTTGGCATGCCAATAGGGTTCAACTAGCAGTACTGCACATGGCATTATGCCATTTTGTGATTTCATGGCTTTTGGCCATTCTGACATTGTGTTGATATTTGGCCTTGCGCCTATGGTCATTATAGCTTATTAGCTGTTCTGTTGCACACCGGGAGATGCATATGTGACCGATGGTGTGACGACCCGAGGTACTAGATACCCAGTGCCAGTTTAACCGTTTATCCAGTCCAGTCAACCAGTATAGGTTACTTGGGCAACCAAAAGAATGAAAGTGGATAAAGTTAACAAAATAAATGATTATAACAAGTACAAAACCAGTAAAACATCGATACATTCAATACATATTTATTTTCTGCTATTCCTTTTATTTTATTATTGCACCACTAAGCATTATTGCTTAGCGTGTTGCTTTTGCCACGCGTAGGTTCTGGAGATACTGATCGAGAGCCCAGTAAACCACAGACTGGGTGAGTCCATCCTGCAGCTCTGCATGGTGTCCACCTCACCATCTTCAGTGCATTGGTAGGACACTAGGTTTCATTTTGATATTTTGTAACTAATTTTTATTTTCTCATATGTAATTGAACTTATGAAATGTATTTTGATGTTCATGCAAATAATGAGAATTGTGTTTGTGAATGGAAAAGTGAATGTTTATATGTGATTTATACATGATTATCACATGAGATGAATGATTGAGAAATGAAATTGAAAAATGTTGAGATTTTGATATTGGAGTTTGAGATGATTGAATATGATTATTGGAAGTGTTTTTCACAGGTTTTGAAGAACTGTTTTCTCCATTTTTAGCCGGTACTCTGCCGGATTTTCTATAAAATTTTTGGAACCTCAAATAAATTAAAATTTCAACAAATAACTTAAATAGATCATATTTCACAAATTCTGTTCAAAATTATGATGAAAATTAATTAAGATAAAATAGAGTGTTCCGGTACACCATGTGACATAGCTTACTCGGATATATTGTAGACGGGTAAGGGGTGTCATATTTAGTGGTATTAGAGCATGGTTTAGGCGTTTCTGGGCCTAGATTGAGTCCATACCATGCATTCCATTTGTAAGAGTCGAGGTGACACTAATGCAGATCTGTTTGTCTTTCTTATTTTGAATAGGATATGGACCCTACATCACAGAGAGCAGTTGAGGAGGAAGTGGAGAGTCATGCTCCACCTGCAGCAGCTGAGACTGAGGGTATGGGAGAACCTGCTCCACCAGCTCAAGTAGAGCCTGCTCAAGCAGAGCTTGCTCAACCTCCACAGGCCATGTTTCGGCAAATGGCAGAATTCTTCAAACAAATGGCTGGGGTAATGCCACCACCACCACCACCTCCACAACCAAAATCACACCTGAAAAAATTGAGAAAGTTTGGAGCAGTGGATTTCTTTGGCAAGAGAGAAGATGATTACATTGCGGTGAAAATTGGTTGAAACGAGCAGTGATTTAAAACAACTCCACCGCACTCGAGCAAAACTTAGAAGTGCCATATCTCTGTTGCAAGATGATGCATATGAATGGTGGGATCTGTGTCGATGAAATCTGATCGAGAAATAATAACTTGGGACTTCTTTCTCTCTGAATTTAAGAAGAAATATGTGGGTAGTGTATACCTGGAAGAGAGAAGAAGAGAGTTTATTAATCTGAGGCAGAGACAGCTGTCAATGGCCGAGTATGAGAAGGAATTCATCAGATTGAGCCGCTATGGAAGGGAGATAGTCCCTAATGAGGCTGAAAGGTGTAAGAGATTTGAAGAGGGACTAAATGACAACATAAAGATCATGATCACTGCCTTGGGAATCACAGACTTCACCAAGTTAGTGGAAGCTGCAATAAAGGTTGAAAAGGTTAGAATAAGTGAGCAGACCAGAAGAGAGAGACAGCAGAAGAGGGGCCCGGGTCAGTCTAGTTCATTTCCTGCACCAGGGAAGAAGTTCAAGGGTCCACCTGCACAGAGTTCAGGTCAGCCACAAGGTCAGGGTCAGTCTCAGGGGCCCAGGCCACAGTTTACCCCTAGGAGAGGTCAGTCCACACCATCAGTGGGCAGCTCTCCAGGGATGGGGTTCAGGGGACCAGCCCCAGCATCTTCTGCGTGTCCACATTGTTTGAAATGGCATAAGGGGGAGTGTTGGAGAGTGACTGGTGCCTGCTTAAGGTGTGGGTCAACAGAGCATCAATTGAAGAACTGTCCACGCAGAACTACTACCGCTGCTCCAACACAAGCAGACAGACCTGCTCCTGCACCACAAAGGGGTAGGAAATCTGGCAAATCTGACGCAGTGGGACCATCACAGAGGCCTGCATCTGAGCCAGCAGAGAGGCCTGATAACAGACCACCTGCCAGAGCTTATGCCATGAGAGCTCAGGAGGAGCAAGATGTAACACCCTCATTGTAGCAATTACGTACATTATACTGTTTCAGTGACCGGTGTCGGTCCGGACAGCTAGAACGTCAGGAAAAATATTTAAACTAAAGTCAGGAACCATAATTAACTCAAATATTAATAAGAAAAATTTAGGAAAAATTTTTGAAATAAAATACAACCAAGTTAAACGAGCCGGTGCCCAAGATATCAGTAACCAGAGTGAAGTTGCGTTTCTCGCAACGAGGAGCCTAGACCCGGGGAAAAATTCATAAAATAATTTTTGGGACTCCAGAAAAGGTCCATTGAGGTTCCTATGGCATTAGAATGCCAAGAAAATATTTAGAAAAATTTTTCAATCGGTACAGACAATTTTGACCCATTAAGCCAAACGGAGGGCATTTTGGTCATTTCGCCTTCAGAGGTGATTTTTGGCCGACTTGTCCAGTTGAGTAAATAATTATTATGACATAAAATATGAATTAATATTGATGAAAAATTAATTTGAAGCTAGTAGAAAAGAAAAGAAAAGAAAAATACAAGAAAATGCCCATTTATGACATATGATGATGTCATTTACTTTCTCCCAACCAATCACCATTCAACAAGCTTTCTTAAATTACTTAAAAGAGACAAATGGACCTAAAAATTCTGCTCTTCTTCTTCTTCTTCTTCCTTCAATACGTGACCTCTCTTCCATAGCTAAGTATATTCAAGCTTTTCAAAGCTTGATTCACCCATTTCTACCCAACAAAATCATAACCTAGCTTCATAAAAAATTAACCTAGCAACTTGAGCAACCTCTAGGCAGCCAAAAGAAGAAGAAAGAAGGAGTTTGGGTAGCTTGAAAAATCTGCCACCTAAAGGTTAGTGCACCTATTTACTTAAAACTCTTATATTCCATGATAGTGACTTGAATTGAGTGAAGATTTGTAACTTAAATGAACAAAAATTATGTGTATACATACCATGGATTTCGGCAGCCCTATTGAAGGAAGAATAATGGAGTGTTTTGAAGGACTTAAAGTGGATTAGAGATTATGTTTAAACCATGTATGCATGTGGATAGTGAATGAGAATGTTAATTAAAGCATGTTGTGAAAACTCACATGGAAATTAGGGTTTTGAGAAGTGAAAATTTGACTTGGCTTAGGAAATTGTTAGAGAACATTTTAATGGTCAATTAGTGACCATTTTAGGTAAGTTGACCACAATTTGGACTGAAATATAGCATGGCAAAGTGAATGTGTAGGCTGCCTAGGGACAGCAGCAGAGTGGCTGAGATTCCAGCCCACTTGGACAGCCATAACTTTGGCTGTGTAGGTCCAATTGGTGTTTGGCCAATTGGAAATGAAACTAGGCTTATAGTGCCACCCTTTTGCTGAAGAAACCATGCCCAAAAGACCAAAGCAAGAGGACCAAAAGTTGGCCCCAATCCGGATACCCTGCAACAGCACCTACAGAAATGACCAAATTCATTTGGCCATAACTCACTGTAGATATGGTCAATTGACCTGAAAGTTTTACAGCAACAAGTTAAGACATAGAAAAACAACTTTCATGAAGAAACCTACCCCAAATTATGGCTAGAACCTAACCCAAATGGCAGTCACAGTCACTGTTCATATTATTGTAGATTTGGTAATTTTGCAGTTTTGGCAATCCGGCCAGCTATGGTTTTTGGACCATATATGGAGATACAAAACTCCAAATGGAGTGATTCAAAAAAGGAAATTCAACTAGACAAAATAAGGAACAACTTTCATGTTTACCATTTCCTCAAATTCCCACTGCAACAGGGCTTAATGGAACAGTAAAATTAGGCTTCAAAAACTGAAAATTCTGCCCTTTTGGTTTTAAGCATAGAAATGGTAATGGCAATCGATTCCAAGAAGTTTTAAATACAAAATGTGGTATGTTTGGGGTGTTAAAACCAATACACCTATTTTCTACCCAAAAGTCAACATTTTTGTTGACCAATGAGGTGAATAATGACACCAAAACTTGAAATTCAAAATTGAAATTAAAAATGCATCTAGGGGACTTTAAATTGCAATTGGCAATTAATACTAGCAAATGTTAAACTCAAAATGTGGGATCTTGGTGTAATTAGAATTAACATATCCCTTAAGTATGAAAAAGTCAACATTTTGGTTAACTAGTAAGGTGAATAGTAATCAAAATGAGTAACAAACTAAGATGAAGACCTAGAACCAATTCTATGCTTAAATGCTTAGAATTGTATGACAAATGTGGACTATGTATCTTAGTCAAAATTGTTAAAAGGAAATTAAGACCATAAATTTGAAATCCATGAAATATTTATGGATTACTTGAAACATGAAAAAAATAAGTCACCAAATTGATGTGAATAAATAGTTAAGGCTTATATGCCCATCACAAATGGAATTCATAAAATATTAATATCTCAACTTGAAATATAAAATTGTGACTACATAAGTAGATTCTTAAATGTATAAATGAGAAAGGAAAATGTTTTGAATACAATGGTACATGTGAACCATTGTTTAGAATTGTGATCAATATGAATAACATAATGAATGAATAAATGAACTATATTAATGTATGAATGAGACATTAGTTCTCATTATTATAGAAAGGAGAAGTATTTTGAGTACAATGGTATAAAAGGATAATTGATGTGAATTGTGATCATATAAATGATCAAATGAATGTATGAATTATAATTGAAATTTCCCATGAAATAATGAATTCATAAAACACAATATATTAATATTTAATGATATTATGTGCCCTTGTATTGCCTAAACACGCGTGTCAGATTGGATAGATTGGCATGCCAATAGGGTATTGTTTTAGCAGTACTGCGAAAGGCTTTATGCCTGTATTCATGGCTTTATGCCCGTATTCATGGCTTTATGCCAACATTCATGGCTTTTATGCCCGATTATGTGTTATCATGGCTTTTTAGCCATACTGACTGCATACGTGGTTGACGTTCTGCGTCCCATGGTATAACGGCCCGAGGCACCGCGGTGTCCAGTGCCAACGACCCGTTATCCAGTTCAGTCAGCTTGTCGTAGGTTACTTGGGTAGTGTAATTTATTGAGATAAGTTAAGAATATTAGCAATTAAAAATATTAGAAATTAAATAAAATAAATGAGTAAGATGACCTAAAATAAATTAGGATAGTTATTTATTAGAAAGAATCGAAATGAACTGGACAGATATCAAAATTTACTTATTATGAAATAATCTGAGACAACCTAGCAAGTATAGAGAAAATGCTAAAAGATTAGCAAGGAAAATTATAACATAAATAAATATTGCAAATGTGCTTATATAACAATATAAGCATAAATTTATTATTTTCAAATCATTTTTCTTTGTACATTATTACTGTACATTGGCAAATAAACACTTTCAAAGAAGACTAAATTAGGATATAACACATTAAATTTTAGAAATCGCATGTGAAGTATAAATAAATCTTGATTATTTGAATTATGTTTTATGTCTATCTTTATTGGTATATTATTTCCTTGTTATATTATTGCACCACTAAGCAGCAATGCTTAGCGCGATGGAATTGTTTCTTCTGCAGTGTGCATCAAGCTAGAATCCAATGGACGTTTGATCGAATTTTGGGAGTTTTGATCTCATGGAAGTATTCAAGTATTCAAGGTTGTCACCTCTCAAGAATGCATGTAGATAGGGCCCATATAGATCCTATTTTGTATTTTGTATAAAATGCTAGATATTGTATTATGATGTAAATTATGAAATTTTGTAATTATTTTGTAAATTATGTAAATTAAGGAAATTTGAAAATTTTGCTTATGTAATTTGAGAATGTTTACATATGAATTGAGTATGCATGGAAATGATTATGAAATTGAAATGTATGAATGAGATTTGAAATATGAGAAAATTATGAGAATGATTGATGAGATAATTATGATTAACATGGATAGGACTTTATTCTGAAAATATTGTTGAAACTTTCAAACAGGTAAATAGTAAAACACGTCAACTGGTAATAAAATAGGGGAAACTCCGCTGGTTTCTCCGTCAAAAAATAATTAATATTAAAATATAACGAGATCAAAATATGAAAGGAATAAAGTAAGATAAGATAGGGTGCTCCAGCACCGAATGTAGCACACTTTGCTCGGCTACACTGTAGTCGGGTGAGGGGTGTTACACAAGATGCCCCGAACATCATCAGGGGTACGTTCTCCCTCTACAATACATCTGTGCATGCATTGGTGGATCCAGGATCCACTCATTCATACATCTGCATCAACCTGCCCGTAGAAAGGGGGATACTAGTAGGGGAGAGTGACCAAGACATTCTGGTCACTAATCCATTGGGCCACAGTGTGGTAGTGAACAAAGTGTACAAGGGTTGCCCGTTAAGGATTCAGGGGTATGAATTCTTGGCAGACCTGATTGAGTTGCCTTTCTATGAGTTTGACGTGATTTTGGGAATGGACTGGTTGTCACGTCATCAGGCAATAATTGATTGCAAATTGAAGAGAATTTCTCTGAAAACTTCTGAGGGTAATGAGATCACAGTTGTGGGGGAAAGGACAGATTTCTTGTCCAATGTCATCTCAGCCACAGTTGCAAGAAGAATGATGAGAAAAGGCTGTGAAGCCTACCTAGCACATGTGGTGGATACTAGGCAGGCTAAGCCAGATCTGTGTGACATACCCACAGTAAGAGACTTCTCAGATGTATTTCCTGAAGAATTGCCTAGTTTACCACCATAAAGGGAAGTCGAATTTGCTATTGAGACACTACCGGGTACAGCACCCATTTCTATTGCTCCTTATAGGATGGCACCCACTGAATTGAGGGAGTTGAAAACTCAGCTGCAAGAGTTGCTTGATAAGGGGTTCATACGCCCCAGTGTCACCGTGGGGAGCTCCAGTGCTGTTTGTAAAGAAGAAGGATGGGACTTTGAGGCTATGTATCGATTACCGGCAGTTGAATAAAGTGACTGTGAAGAAGAAATATCCGTTGCCTAGAATTGATGATCTGTTTGATCAGTTGAAGGGAGCAGGAGTATTTTCCAAGATTGATCTCAGATCAGGGTATCATCAGTTGAGGGTGAAGGATGTAGATGTGCCAAAGACTGCATTCAGGACCTGGTATGGGCATTATGAGTTTCTGGTGATGCCCTTTGGACTATCAAATGCACCAGCAACATTCATGGACCTTATGAACCGTATCTTCCATCCACACTTAGATCGGTTCGTAGTGGTCTTTATTGATGATATTTTGGTGTATTCCAAGTCCAGGGAAGAACATGATGAACATTTGAGGATTGTTCTGCAAACCCTGAGAGAAAAGAAGATGTATGCTAAGTTGTCCAAGTGTGACTTCTTGTTGAATGAGATTGCATTCCTTGGACACATAGTGTCAACTGATGGGATTAGAGTGGATCCCAAGAAAATAGAAGCAGTGATGGAATGGAAGCCTCCCAGGAATACAACTGAGGTCAGAAGCTTCTTTGGGCTAGCTGGGTATTACATAAGATTTGTGAAGGGATTTTCCTTAATAGCCGCTCCAATGACCAAGTTGTTACACAAGAATGTCAGATTTGACTAGAATGACAAGTGTCAGACCAGTTTTGAGAAGTTAAAGGCTATGTTGACAGAGGCACCAGCGTTAATACAGCCAGTGTCAGGAAAGGACTTTGTGGTCTATAGTGATGCCTCTCATAATGGGTTAGGATGTGTATTGATGCAAGAGGGAAAGGTGGTCGCTTATGCATCCAGGCAGCTAAGGCCACATGAACAGAATTACCCTACCCATGATCTAGAGCTTGCAGCAATTATCTTCGCACTGAAGATATGGAGGCATTACTTGTACGGTGAAAAGTGCTACATTTACACGGACCACAAAAGCCTGAAATACTTGCCAACCCAGAAGGAGCTCAACCTTAGACAGAGATGATGGATTGAGTTCCTGAAGGACTATGATTGTGTAATTGACTACCATCCTGGGAAAGCAAATGTAGTTGCTGATGCTTTGAGCAGAAAATCTGTCACAGCTTTGAGATCATTGAATGCCCATCTATCTTTGGTTCGAGATGGAGCTATTGTGGCTGAGTTGCAAGTGAGGCCAAACCTGCTACAACAGATTTTAGATGGGCAAAAGGCAGATGAAAAATTAATGGCTATTATGAGCAAAATCTCAGAGGGAAAAGCAACGACTATTAGGTGAAAGCAGATGGGTGTCTGTACTATAAAGAAAGAGTATGTGTACCAGATGATGGGGAATTGAAGGCCAGTATTCTGAAAGAGGCACATACCAGTGTTTATGCTATGCACCCAGGAAGTACAAAAATGTATCATGATCTGAAGCTTCAGTATTGGTGGCCTGGTATGAAGAAGGACATAGCTGACTATGTGACTAAATGCTTGACATGTCAGCAAGTTAAGGCAGAACATCAAGTTCCATCAGGTTTGCTACAGCCTATACGCATACCTGAATGGAAATGGGATCAGGTCACCGTGGATTTTGTAAGTGGTCTACCTCTCACCAAGAAGAAACATGATACAGTACGGGTGATAGTAGATAGATTGACGAAGTCAGCACACTTTCTGCCAGTTAGGACTGACTACTCACTGGAGAAGTTAGCAGAATTGTATATCAGTGAGATAGTTAGACTACATGGAATTCCACTTTCCATCATATCTGATCGAGACCCAAGGTTTACATCGAGATTTTGGAAAAAGTTGCATGAGTCCTTGGGTACACAACTCCACTTCAGCACAGCTTTTCATCCTTAGACGGATGGGCAATCAGAAAGAGTAATCCAGGTAAACAATTGAATCAATTGAATTAATCAACTATTGAACTAAAATGATAACAATAACATGAAATATATGTCAGGTCCTTGAGGATATGCTGAGGAGTTGTGTCATTGAGTTTGAGGGAAGTTGGGATAGATACCTCCCACTGGCAGAATTTGCATACAACAATAGCTACCAAGCTAGTATCCAAATGGCCCCATATGAAGCACTGTATGGGAGGAAATGTAGAACTCTAGTGTGCTGGACTGAATTGGGTGAAGACAAACTGGTGGGGCCAGACCTGGTGAAACAGACTGAAGAGAAAGTGAAACTAATCAAAGCTAATTTGAAGGTTGCCTCAGACAGACAGAAATCTTATGCCGACCTGAAGAGAAAAGAAATAGAATATGGGGTTGGCGACAAAGTGTTCCTCAAGGTGTCACCGTGGAAGAAGGTATTGAGGTTTGGAAGAAAAGGTAAGTTAAGCCCTAGGTTCATTGGCCCATATGAAGTCATGGAACATGTGGGTCCAGTGGCCTATAGGCTAGCTTTACCACCAGAACTGGACAAGATCCACAATGTGTTCCACGTGTCCATGCGTAGAAGATACCGCTCAGATCCTTCACATGTCATCTCCACGGAAGAAATTGAAATACAACCGGATTTGACATATGAAGAAGAACCTCTATGGATCCTGGCTCGGGAAGTAAAAGAGTTGAGAAATAAGCAGATTCTACTGGTGAAAGTGCTTTGGAGGCACCACAACACCGAGGAGGCAACTTGCGAAAGTGAAGAGACGATGAGGCAACAGTTCCCTCAACTGTTTGCATCAGGTAAATTTTGAGGACGAAATTTAAATTAGAGGGGAAGAGTTGTAACACCCTCCCTGTAGCAACTCTGTACATTCTACTGTTCCGGTGACCAGTGTTGGTCCGGACAGCTAGAACGTCCAGAAAAATATTTAAACTAAAGTGAGGAACCATAATTAACTCAAATATTAATAAGAAAA
Source organism: Hevea brasiliensis (assembly GCF_030052815.1). Classification (NCBI taxonomy): domain Eukaryota; kingdom Viridiplantae; phylum Streptophyta; class Magnoliopsida; order Malpighiales; family Euphorbiaceae; genus Hevea; species Hevea brasiliensis. The sequence continues at coordinate 46,045,522 of NC_079501.1, forward strand.
ATTTAGAAAAAATTTTAGAAATAAAATACAACCAAGTTAAATGAGCCGGTGCCCAAGTGATGGGTAACCCAGAGGAAGTTGCGGTTCTCGCAACTAGGAGCCCTAGACTCGGGGAAAAATTCATAAAATAATTTTTGGGACTCCAGAGAAGGGTCATTGAGGTCCCTATGGCATTAGAATGCCAAGAAAATATTTAGAAAAAATTTTCAATCGGTACAGACAATTTTGACCCGTTAAGCCAAACGGAGGGCATTTTGGTCATTTCGCCTTCAGAGGCGATTTTTGGCCAACTTGTCCAGTTGAGTAAATAATTATTATGACAAAAAAAAAATGAATTAATGTTGATGAAAAATTAATTTAAAGTTAATAGAAAAGAAAAGAAAAGAAAAATCAATATAATGCAAATAATGACATCATTATGATGTCATTTAAAAGTTCCCACCAATCACAATTAAACAACCATTTAATTAACTAATAAAAGAGACAATTGGGACCAAAGAAATTAAAAAAACCTATCAGCCATCTTCTTCCCCATTCCAGCCGCACCACCATGGAAGCCCTCATCTCCTTCTTCATTCAAGCTTCAAAATCTCTCTAACCTTACCCCAAAACCTTTAACTCCCTTCACAAAAATTGGTCACCCAACCTTGCTAAAGTGTTTGGCAGCCTAGAAAAGGAAAGAAAGTGAAGTTTAAGCTTGGAAAATTCTACCCTACAAGAGGTTAGTGCCTATATATACATAAATCTTTCTTATTCCATGTTAGGGACTTGAATTGAGCATGAAAGTGTAACTTAAATAAAGTAAAACATAGGCATATGCATCCCATGGAATTCGGCAGCCTAGTGAGGGTCATTATTTTGATTGTTTAGATGGACTTAAAGTAGACTAGAGAGGGTGTTTAAAGTATATATTTATGTGGATAATGAATTAGTTAGTTAACTAAGGTAACTAGTGTGAAATTGAAATAGGAATTAGGGTTTTAGCAGTGAAATTTGGACTTAGCTTATGAAATGATGAGTGAACATTCTAATGGTCAATTAGTGACTATTTGAGGTAAGTTGACCATAATTTGATGTGAATTAGAGTATTACAAACTGAAATGGTATGCTGCCTAGTGAGGGCAGCAGGGGAGGCTGTGAGTCCAGCCTGTTTGGACTGCCATAACTCTGGCTGTGTAGGTTCAATTGGTGTTTGGCCAATTGGACATGAAACTAGACACATAATGGCACAATTTTGGTGAAGAAACCATGCCCAAAAGACCAAAGCAAGTGGACCAAAAACTGGCCCCAACCCGGATCTCCTGCAACCAGAACCTGCAGAATAACCAAATGAACAGTAATTGTTCATTTGGCCATAACTCATTGTAGAATTGGCCAATTGACCTGACATTTTTACAGCAACAAGTTAAGATATAGACAAACAACTTTCATGAAGAAACCTACCCCAAATTATGGCCAGAACATATCCAACAAGGCAGTTGCAATTACTGTTCACTGCACTGTAGATATGGTCAATTCTGCAGTTTTTCAATCCGGCCAGCTGTGGTTTTTGGAACATAACTGGAGCTAAAAAACTCCAAATGGAGTGATTAGAAAAAGGAAATTCTACTAGACAAAATAAGAAACAACTTTCATGTTTACCATTTCCTCAAATTCCCACTGTAACAGTCACTAATGGAACAATAAATTTAGGGTAGAAAAACTGAAAATTCTGCTCCCTTAGTTCTAAGCTTAGAAATGGTATTGGTGATTAATTCCAACAAGTTTTGAATGCAAAATGTGGTACATTGGGGGTGTTACAACCAATGTACCTATTTTCTATCCAAAAGTCAACATTTTTGTTGACCAATGAAGTGAATAGTGACACCAAAACTTAAAATTCAAAAATTGAATAATTCAAAAGTATCAAATGCCCTAGTATACCTAACAAGATTGGTTTGGATAGTTTGGCATGCCAATATGGTTCAGCTAGCAGTACTGCACATGGCATTATGCCATTTTGTGATTTGATGGCTTTTGGCCATTCTGACATTGTGTTGATATTTGGCCTTGTGCCTATGGTCATTATAGCTTATTAGCTGTTCTGTTGCACACCGGGAGATGCATATGTGACCGATGGTGTGACGGCCCGAGGTACTAGATACCCAGTGCCAGTTTACCCGTTTATCCAGTCCAATTATCCAGTATAGGTTACTTGGGCAACCAAAAGAATGAAAGTGGATAAAGTTAACAAAATAAATGATTATAACAAGCACAAAACCAGTAAAACATCGATACATTCAATACATATTTATTTTCTGCTATTCCTTTTATTTTATTATTGCACCACTAAGCATTATTGCTTAGCGCGTTACTTTTGCCACGCGTAGGTTCTGGAGATACTAATCGAGAGCCCAGTAAACCACAGACTGGGTGAGTCCATCCTGCAGCTCTGCATAGTGTCCGTGTCACCTCACCATCTTCAGTGCATTAGTGGGACACTAGGTTTCATTTTGATATTTTGTAACTAATTTTTATTTTCTCATATGTAATTGAACTTATGAATGTATTTTGATGTTCATGTAAATAATGAGAATTGTGTTTGTGAATGGAAAAGTGAATGTTTATCTGTGATTTATACATGATTATCACATGACATGAATGATTGAGAAATGAAATTGAAAAATGTTGAGATTTTGATATTGGAGTTTGAGATGATTGAATATGATTATTGGAAGTGTTTTTCACAGGTTCCGAAGAACTGTTTTCTCCATTTTTAGCCAGTGATCACTGGATTTTCTATAAAATTTTCGGAACCTCAAATAAATTAAAATTTCAACAAATGACTTAAATAGATTATATTTCACAAATTCTGTTCAAAATTATGATGAAAATTAATTAAGATAAAATAGAGTGTTCTGGTACACCGTGTGACATAGCTTACTCAGGTATACTGTAGACGGGTAAGGGGTGTCACAAACTGTATTGTATTTCAAGTCTCTACAGTTCTGCAATTTATATTTTTGTTATGTTTCTTTTGCTAATCTCCTTTACTCATTCATTCAATACTTAATTTAATTGTATTGAAATTTCATTATACTTAACTTAAATTAGCTTCCTAAAATGAATAATGTTTTAAATGACTGCCCATATAGCCTATACACTGACTAAACTGGATAAACGGATATACTAGCACTGGGTACCTAGTACCTCGGGCCGTCAAACCATTAGTCACAAAGTGTCTCCCGGTGTGCAAATAATGTGGCTAAAAAGCCATATAATCAATCAGGCATTAAGCCGAGTATAATAACACAAACTGTATAGCCATAGGCTATTAAAATCATAGTATGGCATAATAAGCCATAGAACACAGTATGACGTAAAGTCATTTACAAAACAGCTGTCAGAATCCTATTGGCATGTCAACCTATCCAAACTAGTCAACTAGGCAAATTAAGGCATATTACAAGATTAAATATTTATTTCTTTATTTTCAGGGTTTACTGGTCATTACACAATTCACTGGTCAATGAAAATATTGACCTTTTTATACATCATGGATAAGTTGATTCTAGTATCAACATGTCACAATTTGCATTTTAATATGCTGCCAATATAGTGCAATTTACCATTTTTATAAGTTGGCATTCATTGCCAAATCACTTCAAGCATCATTTTATGTAATTACCAATTTTCAATTTTAGTGAGCTAGATTGATCTAGCATAAAGTCCTATTACCCTTGGTTTTTAGCTTTTGGTCAAAGAAGCAAAATTGTAGCTCTATGTCTTATTGCACGCGGGGCAAAATTTCAGGTCATTCCGAGTTGTATAGACCAAGATATGGTCAATTTACTAAAGCTGGACAGATTGCACCTTTAGTGCAAAATTTGGTCAATTTCTCAATTTTTGTGTGCTAGATTTGTCTAGCTTAAAGTCCTATTTCTCTTGGTACTATTCTCTTCGATTCATTTCATTAGTCAACCTATAATGTTGACCCTTGATGCACTCTACGTGAATCAATTCTAATATTACCAATATGTCACATTTTATAGTCCTTTAATGTTGGTATATGTTACCAATTTCATTTCCAAGTGTATTGCATTTTATTGCAATTTATCGGATTTCAGTGTACTATTTTGACCTAGCCGGACGACCTAGTCCCCTCCATTTTTGGGTTTCGGTCCAAACTACAAACTTGTAAGTGTATGTCTTATGGAACGCGAGGCAAAATTTCAGGTCATTCTGAGTTATGTAGACCAAGCTATGGTCATTTTACTATTGCTGGTCAAAATGTATCAAAATTGGTCACTTTAGGCCATTTTAGGTCATTTTAGGTTCGGCCAGTTTTTGGACCCAAAATTGTGCAAGCTTTTTGACTTGCTTATGGTCATTTCTGGGCTTGGGTGTCTTCATAAGACTTGTAGATATAGGTCTTAAATATTCATGGTCAAAATTTCAGGTCAATTGGACGTATTTTGAGTGAGTTATGGCCTAAACACTAACTGCTGCCCAAATGGTTAGTTTTCAGGCCTTAAATGCACTAATCCTGATTTGGTCACTTTTTAAGGTCAGTTTCTAGGCAGAATTTTGGCAACCTTTCTACATGAAAGTTGGCCTATTTGGTGTCTAGTTTCACCCCATATTGGCCTCATACCAATTGGGTTCATAGTTTGGCACTTATGGCCTCATTTAGGTGCTGCCTTCAATACAGAACCTGCACAAAGCTCATACACTCCCAATTTAATGTTCCTTCTCCTCCTCATTACTACAATATTCAATCAACAACACTTCTATACATATATTGTACACAATTTCAGCAACAATTCTGGGCAGAATGTTCAAGTGCTCAATGCACACAATTCATTATTAAGTTCAACATTCACTTCCACCAACATTCAACATACTTCAATGTTAATATTACACATATACTTTAACATATTCATACTTCAATATCACTTACACTTGCTGCCCACAAATTGACATTAACATATATCATTAATAACCATATATTCACACACGAATTCATGCTATTAGGGGCTGCCAAACATGGCAGTTTGCTCAAGGCTTCAAGGTTCCATTTCACACCTTTAATCTAAACACTACATGCACATACTTATGCACAAACTTACTACAACTTTCATTTGGACAATTCAACCTTCATTTTCATTCATTAGAAGTAAAAATAACTCAAGCTCAACAAGGGTTCATGGCTGCCCAAAATGAAGCAACATCACAAATCTCCAATAATTGTTTCAAACCATAATTTAAATTTCTCAATTTCAATCAATTCAAGTCCTATCACTTCCCATATATATACCCATATCAAACATCACCTTTAAACTCATCTACATCATTTAAACACATTAAAATCCCATGAATGTCTTGGCTGCCGAAATGAAGGGCTCACTAAATATACATTAATTTACTCAAATTCTTCACAAATCAACTCACCCAAAGCTCAAAACAAGATCTAATGAAAGAAAATGGGGAGATTAAGCACTAACCTCAACTTAGGCTTGATTAAACTTCACCAAAACTCCTCTTTCTTGCTTCCTACATGCTGCCCATGATGTGTAGAACAAATTTAATGAAGGACTCTTGAAGAAATGATGGCTTGATCATAGGTGGATGAAAGCTTGTATTTTGGGCGGCCATGGATGAAGCTTAAAGCTCCAATTCGGCCATGGGAAGGGTGAGTAGAGAAGATGATGAAAAATGGGCTGATTAGTGTCCTTATGTGCCTCAAATAGTGCCACCTAACCCCACTAACTTAGATTAACATTTTAATAATCCAAAGTTTCATAATTCAATTTAATCCCCCCATATTTTCTCTAATTTTCATTACACATTTAATTTCCTTTTTCATGGGGTTCCCAAAATTTAATACTACTTATTTTTAATGGACATTTAGGTCAAAAGGCACCTCTAGATGTCAAATGACCAAAATACCCCACTTCGGGTTATATTCCTGATTTTTCAGTAACACTGATTTTTGTCTGTTTCTCGATTTTTCGTTTTTCTTTGTACTAATTTATTAATTTTTCTTTAATAATTCTAGTGTCAATTACATTTCAATAAATCTTTATTTATGTCTCAAAATTAAATTCCGAGGGTTCCCTGCGGTCCTGGGGTCGGCAACGGCCTTCCCGGTGCGGTCACCCATCGCTGTGGTGCCGGCTCGTTTAACTTAGCTTCATTTTCTCTCTTTCATTTTTGTTTGATTTTTCTTGTATTTTCTTTTTATTTATTTCATCATTATATGTCTGTTCACTATCACCGAAGTGTAGTTCCAGACATTCCGACTTGCCTGGACTGTTATTTGGCTACTAGAACAATAGAACGTACAGAACACGTATAGTGGGGATGTTACAAGTAGGGTTCGAGTTAATTAGAATACACCCTAGATGCCTTAAGAGAGGATTTAGGATAACTTAGGATTGATTTCCATTAAAGAAAAGGATCCTCAATTCAGTAAATAAACGAGATAACATCCCTAGCAAGATTCAAGTGTGAAATCTTAAATCCAGAATTACTTCAAATAAATCATTTCATTTCAAGTTTGCCATTTTAGTGTTTAAAGTTAACAAACTTCATTCCCTAAGTATTTGATAGGCTAAAAAGTGAAGATTTCTGTGTAGATTGGTACTTGCTAAATAAAATTCCTCATGGGAACGATACTCTGCTTATTACTTTATTACTTGTTAGCGATACGTGCACTTGCGGTGATTGCAAAATAGCGAAACAAGTTTTTGGCGCCGTTGCCAGGGAATTTTTGGTTTTAGTGATATCAAGCAATAGGCAATTTAGCTGATTTAGGCAATTATATTTATTATTTAATTTTATTTTAGTGGTTGTATTTCTTTTGTTTTCTCTCAGGTGCTTGATTTGGTATATGACCAGAACAAAGCCAGAAGAAATTTTGGACTGTGATCCAGAAATAGACAAAACTTTAAAAGCCATCAGGAGGGAAAGGAAACATCAAAAGCACGGTCAAGGAGATCCTAAAATCCCAACCATGGCTGATAATAATTATAGACCAAGACTCTTTAGAGATTACGGAGCTCCTTTTGTCCAAGGATTTCAGCCCAATGTCACTAGACCCACAGTGGAAGCCAACAACTTTGAATTAAAACCAGCATGGCTCCAAATGATTCAACAAACCCAGTTTGCAGGTTCACCAACTGAGGACCCACACTATTACCTCCAGTGCTTTCTTGCCCTATGTGATACATTCAAGATGAATGGAGTGTCTGATCAAGCAATAAGACTTAGAGGATTCCCATTCTACCTTCGGGATAGAGCAAGGAAGTGGTTAAGGAAGTGGTTACTTTCTCAACCGGCTGGAACATTCACTACCTAGGAAAACCTCTCTCAAGCTTTTCTAGCAAGGTATTTCCCACATGTAAAGACCACAATGCTAAGGCTTGAGCTCAACACCTTAAGAGAAAAGGAAGGAGTATCACTCTATGATGCATGGGAAAGATATAAAGACCTGCAGAGAGAATATCCACACCATGGCATAGAAGATTGGCTATTGGTGCAAAATTTCTATAATGGATTACTAGCCTCTACAAGGAGCACAGTTGATTCAACTGCTGAGGGTGATCTAATGGAGAAAATAGTGCCACAAGCACTTGAACTTCTAGAAAGGGTTGCATACCATAATTATGAGTGGTCAAATGAAACAGTAAATTCAAGGAAAACTGCAGGTGTACTAAAAGTAGATGCCCTAAGCATGATAAATGCCCAGTTTGATCATCTCATAAAGAAACTTGAAAGAATGCAAGCCAATGCAGTTGGTACGAATAGTCAACATGAGGACAGCTATGGAGGGGGATACATGAATTCAGAATAAAATAATTTCAATGAACCCTCCTCAGAACAGATGAACTGTGTGAATAATGGAGGATACTTCAACCAGAGGCAGCCAAACAATCCATATTCAAATACTTACAACCATGGATGGAGAAACCACCCAAATTTCTTATGGTCCAATCAGCAGAACTAGCCAATAAACAAGCAGCAAGGGTACAAACCTCCAGCACCCCTTGGATTTCAGAACAGAGGTCAGAACTTTGCACAGCCATCACTACCTCTCCAACCTCAGCAACCTGAATTGAAAATGACCATGGAAACCATGATGGAAGGATTCCTACCAGCTCAATAACAACAAACTGAATTGATTAAATAGCTAACTTCTAAAATGGACCAACTTGCTACCCATAACAAGATGTTAGAGAATCAAATCGCTCAGCAAGCAAGTTCTTTAAGTAAGGCTGCTGGCAAACTGCCCAGTCAACCAAAAATGAACCCAAGGGATCATTGTAAGGCAGTTGCACTGAGGAGTGGGAGAACTCTAGTACAACCAGAGGTAGAATCGACAGAGGAAATCATAGAAAAATCTAAAGACCAAGAAGAGAAAAAGGAGAAATAAGCTAAGAAAGATCAGGAAGAGGAAGCAAGGAAGACAAAGAAATTACTAGAACCATACCAGCCTCCCCTACCTTTCCCTTAGAGATTTCAGAAAGCCAAACTAGATAGGCAGTTTGGAAAGTTTTTGGAAGTTTTACAGAAACTTTACATTAACATCCCCTTCACTGAAACACTTTCTCAGATGCCATCTTATGCCAAATTTCTTAAGGAAATTCTTTCAAAGAAAAGGAACCTAGAACACTATGGAACAGTAGCTCTAACAGAGGAATGCAGTGCCATTCTGCAAAACAAACTGCCTCTAAAGTTGAAGGATCCAGGAAGCTTCTTCATACCCTGCATCATTGGTAATAAGAAAATAGACAAGGCCCTCTGCGATCTTGAGGCAAGCGTCAGTCTAATGTCTCTATCAATATGCAAAAAGCTGGAGATCGGGGAATTGAAACCCACAACAATCTCATTGCAATCGGCTGATCGATCTATTAAATATCCTGTAGGGATACTTGAGAACATCCCTATCAAAGTGGGCAAATTCTTCATTCAAGTGGACTTTGTTATCCTTGAGATGGAAGAAGATGTCCAAATTCCTATCATTTTGGGAAGACCATTCTAGGTAACCATCAGAGCCATCATAGACGTCAAAAATGGATGATTAACCCTCGAGGTAGGAGAAGAAGGAGTGAAGTTCAACTTGTTTGACACAATGAAACACAAATTTGAACATGATGAATGCTTTAAGGTTGACATAATTGATGAACAAGTTAAAGAGGAATTTCATAAGACACATCCTAGAGATCCTCTTGAAGCAAGTATTGTGCACAGCCACATAGTGGATGATGAAAATACAGAAATAGCAGCATGTGCACAATAGTTGGTAGCTCCTCCACCCCTACCCTTAGCTAAGGCTTCCGAGATAGAGAAGTTAAAGGAGGAACAAACCAAAGGTAAGCTCCAGGAAAACTCTAAATAGGTAGAGCTTAAAACTCTCCCATCTTCACTAAGGTACGCATTCTTGGACTCAAAGTCTAATTATCCTGTTATAATCAATGCTAGCCTGTTTAAGTTAGAAAAGGAAAAATTGTTAAGAGAACTTAGGATCCATAGCAAAGCATTAGGGTATAAAATAGAAGACCTGAAGGGGATCAACCCTTCGATTTGCATGCATGGGATACCCATGGAAGAAAACAGTAAACCCATAATCGAACACCAAATAATACTTAACCCAAACATGAAAGAAGTAGTCAAGAAAGAAATTTTAAAACTGTTAGATGCAGGTATCATATACCCAATTTCTAATAGTAAATGGGTTAGTCCAGTACATGTAGTTCCTAAGAAAGGTGGGACAATTGTTATCCAAAATGCAAGTAATGAACTAATCCCTACTAGAGTAGTCACTAGTTGGCGAATGTGTATAGATTATAGAAAATTGAACAGTGCCACCAGAAAAAGACCATTTCCCTCTCCCCTTCGTTGACCAAATGTTAGAAAGATTAGCGAAACACTCTTATTTCTGTTACCTGGATAGGTATTCGGGATTCTTTCAAATTCCTATTCACCTAGAAGACCAAGAAAAGACAACATTCACTTGTCCCTATGGAACATTTGCATATAGGAGAATACCTTTTGGTGTTTGTAATGACCCTGCTACCTTTCAAAAATGCAAGATGGCTATCTTTTCTGATTATATTGAAGATATCATGGAAGTTTTTATGGATGATTTTTTTGTCTATAGGACTACTTTTGATGATTGCCTAGCTAATTTATCTAAAGTGTTGTAAAGATGTGAAGAATCAAACCTGGTCCTAAATTGGGAAAAATGCCATTTTATGGTAAGGGAAGGCATAGTTCTAGGACATTTGATATCGGGAAGAGGAATTTAAGTTGGTAAGGCAAAAATTGAGATCATTTAAAATATGCAACCCCCAACATCAGTCAAGGAAGTGCGAAGCTTTTTGGGACATGTAAGATTCTACAGAAGATTCATCAAAGACTTTTCCAAAATAGCCAAACCACTTACTAACTTATTAAGTCAAGATGTTCCCTTTGATTTTGATGAAAATTGCCTTGTCTCCTTTAACAGAATCAAAGAGGCCTTGATATTAGCACCAATAATGCAGCCACCAAATTGAGAGCTACCATTCGAGGTGACGTGCGACGCGAGTGACATTGTAGTTGGAGCAGTGCTTGGGCAAAGAACAAATAAAAAGCTCTATGCTATTTATTATGCTAGCAAGACACTTGATGATGCACAAATCAATTATGCTACCACAGAGAAGGAATTCCTAGCAGTAGTATTTGCAATGGAAAAATTCAGATCTTACCTCATCAGGTCAAAAGTCATTGTATTCACAGATCATGCTGCAATCTGGTACCTTATGAACAAAAAGGAAGCAAAACCAAGACTAATTCGATGGATTTGACTCCTACATGAATTTGACCTTGAAATCAAGGACAAAAAGGGATCCGAAAATGTAGTAGCTGACCATCGTTCTAGACTAAAATTGGAGTACACAGAGGACTTCGAAGATTTGCCAATTGATGATTCATTTCCTGATGAGCAATTACCTGCATTCTCCAAAGCTCTATGGAACGCTGACTTTGTTAATTTTCTTGTATGCAGGGTAATGCCTCCAAACATGGCTTATCAGCAAAGGAAGAAATTCCTACATGATGTGAGATATTACTTATGGGAGGAACCCCTACTGTATAAGAGATGTAATGATGGGCTGATTAGAAGGTTCATACCAGAGGAAGATACGGAAAGTATCATTTATCATTGCCATTCATCACTATATGGAGGACATTTAGGCACTTCAAAGACTGCAGCCAAGATTTTACAAGCAAGGTTTTACTGGCCACATTTATTTAAGGATGTAAGATCCTTTTGTGCTAACTTGTGATCAATGCCAAAGAACAGGTAATAGCTCAAGAAGGAATGAAATGCCACTGCATGGTATACTTGAGATAGAATTGTTTGAATCTCTTTCCGGGGGATAAAAGAAGGAGATCTTATCCTCTTATTCAACTCTCGATTGAATCTCTTTCCGGGGAAGTTGAAATCAAGATGGTCCAGACCTTTTAAGGTCACCCAAGTCTTCCCACATGGAGTAGTAGAGGTATGGAGCGAAACCTCAGGTGCATTGAAGGTCAATGGGCAAAGGCTGAAGCCTTACTTTCAGGGAGAACCCATAGAAATAGGAGTAAATTGCACTCTCAATCCTCTTACTGAGAGACCATAAAGAAGCAAAGTCCAGCTAAAGACTATAAACAAGCGCTTTTTTGGAGGCAACCCAAAATTTTTCTAAACTTTTCTTCTTTTCTTTTTCTTCAATATTGAATTTTTGTTTCGTACTCATTAGTATTTCATTTTGTAGGATTTTTGAAAAGGGGAATAGAGATTAAGAGAGGAAGGGAATCACTAAGTCAAAACCATAAAAGGGAAAATTGAACAAAACCGGGGAAGTAACTCTATTGTTAATCTTTGCATCCATTTCATGTGTTATGATGATAAAATTTTTCATCTGCCAAAGATTTGAAAAATCATAAAATTACACACGTCGTGTACTGGTAGTACACGCCCTGTGTAACTTTCTGGAAGTCCATAAATTTCATGCAATCTCGACCTTCGAGAGATAGAAGTTTACATGAGTCCATATCCCAAATTACACAGACCGTGTAATGTCTCTAGCAGAATAACTGAGAGACAGAAGGTTACACGGAGCTCCTTGAATTTTACATGGGCTGTGTAACATATCCAGTAAAGAAACCTGAGAGACAGGAAGTTACACAGGTCCCATAGCCGATTTACATGGGCCGTGTACTATGACAGATTTCAAAAATTTTAGGCAGAAATTTACACGACCCTACATGTCGGGACCTGTGTAGTGAGACACGACCCATGTATTTCGTTGCAGACACAACTCCTGGGGCTCAAAACGTGCAAAACGAATAATCCTAACGACTCTTTAAATACACCCCTAGCATTAAAACCCTTCATAAACACAAAACCCTTCATCTACTCCCTTCCTAGCGTATAAAAACCTCTCAAATCTCATCTCCTTTCACTAAAATCATACTCTTCTCCTTCCCAAAAACACACCCATGGCTCCTGCGAAGAGATCTACAAGGAGGATCGGCTCTTCTTCAAGACAAAGAGGAGAATCCTCACCTTCTCCACCCTAACCTCCAACCCAACGCCCAAGAACGAGGGTAGCCACTCCCCAACCATCTCAACAAGCCCCTTTTCCACTGTAACCACAGCCACAACCTGCTCCACAACCCGAAATCTCTATTCCTTGGGGATTTTGAGATGATGCCCACAAAGCAAAGTGCACCCGACTTCATGCCGAAAAAGTATCCTCCACCAAATACATAGATTTCCCGCTTTTATAGCAAATCGGGTTGCAAAAAGAAATTAATGGGCTACTTGACAGCATTGGGTGGACAAGGTTGGCCCAACACCAATTTCCGGCTTACAAAGACAACGCTAGAATTTTTGGGTAGCTTCAAGGCCAACTTATGCCCCACCGACAGGGAAGACAGGGGCAGAGTTGAGTTTGCCTACTTGGTCTAGACTGGGTAATGAATATCGACGCCATATTCGGTTTTGACAGTACTGGCCACCAAGAAATCCCAAGGAACCACATGTTGTACAACAACTTCAACTTTTGGGATTCCATTACACTAAACACAGAGCCCTACAACTCCAGCAAATCCAAATCAATGGGCATCACTAGTCCAGCATTGCGATACATGTATCGATTCGTCGCCCGCACCATCATGGGCCATGGCGATAGCCTTAGCATTGTCAACGCCAGTGAGCTATTTTTCCTATGGTGCATGGTCACCGGGCAGTAGTGCAGTACTAGCTTTTTCTTGTGCAACCATCTCCGACGCCTTTGCCATCAGCCTACTGGGCACATAGTGCTTGGAGGCCTTGTCAGCACCATTGCCTTCCACTTCAGCTTTGTTCTAGGACATCACAGACTGCGCTTTGTTACTGGAACATCGAGAATTGATCAAACTATCTGCATATTCATGGGGATATGTAAAAAGGTGGGCAACAAATGCTACTTGGTGGATGCTGAAGGAAACACCATCCCTCGGAGAGACGAAGCAAGAGAGGGACCCGGTGAGACTTCACAGCCTCAAGAAGAAAGGTAAGGGCGGATGTGACACCCCTTACCCGTCTACAATGTAGCCGAGCAAGATATGCCACACAGTGTGCCGGAGCACCAAATCATATTTCCATTACAATTTACCCTTTTTAATTCATTTATTTATAATTTTGATTAATCTGAATTTTTTTGCAAATTTTATAGAAAATTCGATAGAGTGCCGGCTGTAAATTGGAAAAACAGTTCTTTTGAATCTCTTAAAAACACTTCCAATATAATCATAACATCAATCTCAATCAAACACTAACATATTTTCAACAATTTCTCAAATGACTTCAATATCTCACAATTCAATTCATTTCATATCATACTCAACTCAATAATAAAACTCAAATTTATTACTGAACATGATTTATAGATGTTTACATCAAAACATAATTACATGAGTTTATAATATACACGACAAAATAAAGGTCTGATTATAAAAGTTTATAAAATACAAACTACCAAAAGTGACCTAATGTCCTACCAATCCACTACAAAAGTGAGGTGACTCAGGACTCTATGTGCAGATCTGAAAGTTCACCCGGTTTGAGGTCTGCTAGACTCCCTAGCTATGTCTCCAGTACCTGCACATGGCAAAAGCGACGCACTAAGCAATTCTGCTTAGTGGTGACAACATAAAATAAAATAACTCAAATAAAATAAATATGCATAATGTATGTTTACATTTTAGGTAGACTTAATTTTTGGCATTTATTGCAGTATTATTCGATTAACATTTGGTAAGATTTATTTTTATTGCCCGAGTAACCCATACTAGTCGACTGGACTGGATAAACGAGTATACTGGCACTGGGTACCAAGTACCTCGGTGAAGGAACGGAAGCGTGAAAAACACAAGATTATACCATTGAATTCAAAAATTTTCACCTAGGGTCACAAGCACCATGCAATATTTATTTTTATCTATTTGATTTCAATGATAAACAACATATTAAAACTCTTTTAATATGTTTTTGGATCTGTATTTGCCATTTAAGATTTTAAAATTAATCAGATTAATTTTAGAACCCTAGATTAAATCAAGAACGATTACACTAACCTCTTGATGTGCTGCAGCGTGTCTGCGCCTTTGAGATCGTCTTGAGGACACGGATGTTGTCCCTCTAGCTTGTCCACACCAAGAACACCTATGGCAGCCCTTGAACAGCTTCTAAAGCCTTTTCTATTAATTAGAAATTCAAGTTCTGCCTTTTAAGAGATTAGAGATGCAAACAGGACACTAGAAACAATTTCTAGTGTTCTTAATTCAAGAGATTGATGGCTAATCTCTTTGAATTGATGAGAGATGAAGAGAAATAGCTGGAGAGGCTCAAAGTGGCGTGACATATGAGAGGAGAGGCTGCTGGTTGTGTTTTCTTTTCATAACCCCACTTAAATAGCTAGGTTAACACATTAAACCCTAGCCACATGTCACCTTTTGATTAGCTCTAGGTTTAAGTGACCCAATCACATTGTGCCAAGTGTCAAACCTATATTTAATCTTGATTTTAATCATCGTACATGATTAAAATTATTTGGCAAGCTTATGTGTTATGCCATGTGTCACCATCTCATGGTGCCACGTGTCACACTGCAAAATGACCAAAATGCCCCTGTGTCTTAATTTTGAGTTCTTAACCCAAAATAATTATTTTCTTCTTCTAATTAATTTATATCAAATATAAATTAATTAATTAATCTCTATTAATTAATTTCTCATCAATTAAATTCATATTTAAACACTTTAAATATAAATTTAATTTATACTACACATCCAATAATCTAGATTTGGTTTCAAGTCATGCTAGGGACTTTGCAATTTTATTGCAAACCAAATCTATTTAATTAATCAATTAAACTCTTTAATTAATTAATTAAATCATATTTAAATAGGTGATAACTTGTGTATGTGTGTGACTTACTAGGCTCATCACTAATTGGCAATGAGACATGATATCAACTCTTAATATCATCAGAACTCTTTCTTACCATAAATGATTTCTCTAAATCATTTTATGAACCTCATAGACCATGGTTAACACCTAGCATAGCATGCCATGGCCACCCAATTAGTAATAAGATTTACCTTAAATGAACCTATAATCATATGTTACCATGCACTAGAATCTCTCTGTTACAAAATCCCAACTCAAGCCGAGTCATGGTTTATGTCAAACTCCATTTGCTATGAATATTATGTTCTCTTTTAATTCCAGTTCTTGATTAAAAGATTTTCTCATCGTAAACTCTTTTCAATAAATCTATCTGTCTGGCCAGAACTTGAAACATCAAGAACAATTAAATGAACATAGGATTTTATCTCTATTTACTTAGAGGCAGATTCCATCTTGATCAACACCTACCTCCATATATAACTAGTAGGAGCCAACACATGCCCATATACCCATACATAGTACAAGTATGAAAGCGATATCAAACTCAAACTACCTATATACAAGATAATCGT
This sequence comes from Hevea brasiliensis, assembly GCF_030052815.1. Lineage (NCBI taxonomy): Eukaryota > Viridiplantae > Streptophyta > Magnoliopsida > Malpighiales > Euphorbiaceae > Hevea > Hevea brasiliensis. The sequence goes on from NC_079501.1 coordinate 46,061,560, forward strand.
GCTATCTCAGTCTAAAGATTATATGCATTGATATGATTTATGACAAAACATTGACAAGAGTAAACTCCATGTGCTTGTCATAAGCGTCACTGTTCGCCTACTTATCATTTATAAGTGCCTATCATGTTTGTTATATGGCATGAGACTCACCATTCCATCTTATTTATATCTCATATAAATAACTTGGGAACAAACATGAATACAATCTTTCTGGATAAGTCATGTCCTTATTATGAAGTATCCTCGATTGTGAACCTATTTATGATACTTCGTGCTAGAAATATTGTCACTCATATTCTTAACAACTTAAGAATAATATTTCTAACAAAATATCAATGGACCTTTTCTATTACACATAAATATATTATGTAAACGGAAAAGTGGAAATGCCTTTATTAATAAAAATATGTACAAGATACATACTAAATGATATGCTCTAGGGCATATTACTAACAATCTCCCACTAGCACTAGAGCCATTCATTACAATATCTTAGACCCATCTTCTCAAGATGTCAGTCTAACTGAGATTATGACAAAGGCTTAGTGAATGGATCAGCTGGTTTTTTAGCTGATGTTATATTTTCTGCATGGCTATATCGCCTTGCCCAACTATATCCCTGATAATATGGTAGTGCCTTTCTATGTGTTTGGATTTTGGGTGAGACCTTAGTTCCTTAGCCTGCATGACTGCTCCATTGTTGTCACAGTGTAGTGGAACTGCTGACTTAATGGAAGGAACTACTATAAGTTCTGTTACGAACTTCTTTATCCAAACAGCTTCCTTTGCAGCATCTGATGCAACAATATACTCAGCCTCAGTAGTGGAATCTGCAATCGTGCTCTGTTTGGAACTCTTCCAACTGACTGCACCTCCATTACAAATGAACACATATCCAGAGGTAGACTTTCTATCATCGATATCTGATTGGAAATCAGAATCAGTATAACCATCCAATTGCAAGTCTCCACCTCCATAAATCAAGAATAAATCCTTAGTTCTTCTTAAGTACTTAAGAATATTCTTGACAGCTATCCAGTGTTCCAAACCTGGATTGGATTGATACCTGCTAGTCAAACTAACAGCATATGCGATATCCGGCCTAGTACACAACATTGCATACATTAAACTTCCAATAGCCGAAGCATATGGAATCCTGGCCATCTTATCTCTTTCTTCAGATGTCTTTGGAGACATCTCTTTAGAAAGATGGATACCATGTCTCACTGGTAACAATCCTCTCTTGGAATCAAGCATGTTAAACCTCTTTAACACCTTTTCCAAGTATAGACTTTGTGATAAACCAATTATCCTTTTCGCTCTATCTCTATAGATGCGAATCCCAAGAATATAGGTTGCCTCCCCTAAGTCTTTCATGGAGAATGTATTTGACAACCATACCTTTATAGTCGTCAACATACCTGTATCATTACCCATCAACAGTATGTCATCCACATATAAGACAAGGAAAATGATAGCACTGTCACTAACCTTCTTATATACACATGGCTCATCCTCATTTTTGATAAAACTAAAGGATTTAATGGCTTCATCAAAACGGATGTTCCAACTCCTCGAAGCTTGTTTCAACCCATAAATGGATCGCTTTAGCTTGCATACCTTGGAACCATCTTGGGATTCAAATCCCCTAGGTTGTTCCATGAAAATGTTTTCTTCAATGTATCCATTAAGAAAATCTGTTTTGAAATCCATCTGCCAAATCTTATAATCATAGTATGCACTATTGCTAATAAAATCCTAATTGATTTAAGCATGGCAACAAAGTAGAAAGTCTCCTCATAGTCTATTCCTTGCCTTTGGCGAAACCCTTTCGCTACTAGCCTTGCCTTATAGGTCTCTACCTTTCCATCATAACCAATTTTCTTCTTGAAAACCCATTTGTTCCCTATAGGTACAATACCTTTAGGTGGGTCAACAAGATCCCAAACTTGATTCTTATTCATGGAATCAATCTCGGATTTCATAGCATCAATCCATTTTGAAGAGTCTATATCGATATAGCTTCTTCATAGGTAAGTGGATCATCTCCATGATCTACTTCTTCATGAGTAGACAACTCTTGTTCTTCTTCATGAAGAAAACCATATCTCACCGGTGGGTGAGATACCAGTTGTTCTACGAGGAACAGTTTGTAGATGTTTCATCAATGGGTATAGGTTGACTAGATGGATCTATATCCATCGATGCATTGGTTGGTCGAATTCTCCAATTCTAACTCTATTTGCCTTCCTTTGCCTCCTTCTTGAACAAACCGTTGTTCAAGAAATGTGGCATCTCTACTTATCACAACCTTTTGTGAAGTAGGCAAATAAAATAATATCCAAAACTATCTTTTGGATATCCAACAAATCGACCTTTTACGATCCGGTCTCCAATTTATCGGTGTTGACTTTTGATATAAGTGGACAACCCCAAATCTTAACATGCTTAAGACTTGGTTTTCTTCCATGCCATATCTCATAAGGTGTGGAAGAAACTGATTTTGATGGAATCCTATTCAGAATATACAAAGCTGATTCTAATGCAAATCCCCAAAAGGAGATTGGCATATCAGTATAGCTCATCATACTACGTACCATATCCAATAGGGTACGATTTCTCCTTCGATACACCATTCGGTTGTGGCGTTCTGGAGAGTCGGTGAGAAACAATGCCATGCTCTCTCAAGTATTCATCAAATTCGATTACTCAAATATTCACCTCCACGATCTGATCGAAGAGCTTTAATATTTTTCCTGTTTGATTTACTACTTCAGATTTAAATTCCTTAAACTTTTCAAAGGATTCATGTTTGTATTTCATCAAATACAAATACCCAAACCTTGATTTATCATCAGTAAAGGTAATAAAATAATGAAAGCCCCTTCTAGCCATTTCTTTAAATGGACCACATACATCACTATGTATTAGCTCCAAAATATTTTCACTCTTAGCCCTTGTCCAACAAAGGGTGATCTAGTCATTTTGCCACAAGGCAAGATTCACAAGTTGGATTAGGCTCCGAGCCCAATGAGGATAGAATCCACATTTTCTCCAATTTTGCAATCCTATCTTATGCAACATGACCTAACCTTGAGTGCAAAGTATATTTTGAACTTGAGTTTGTTTTCACCATGGCATTGCTTTCATTTAGATTGCTACACTGCCGATGGAAACACTTTCTTCGGCAATGGAAACACTTTCTGTTGGCGGTGGAAACACTTTCCTTTGCCTCCATCGACTTTAGTCTTACTTTTCTGTTTAGCTATTTTCTTGGAAGGACCAGAATGAGGTTTCTTTATCTTATTGCCTTTCTTCTTGTTGGACTTTCCAGAAGAAGAAGATGCAAACAAAGCTACCTCTTTATCTTTAATGCCTGGCATATTATTTTGGGAAATAACCAGCATTTTGAGTAATTCAGCTAAGGTGAATTCTGTTTAGTCATATGGAAATTTGTCACAAAATTCCCAAAAGACTCGGGAAGGATGAAGGATCAAATCCGTTTGTAGTTGGAAATCCATGTTGAAGTCAAGATGTTCCAAGCTGCTCAATCACCAATCATCTTGTGGACATGATCTCCAACATTACATCCCTCGGACATCCTCATACGGAATAAGCTGTTTAGATATCTCATACCTAGCATTCTGCTGTGCTCACCATACAACTCTTGTAGGTGAAGGAGGATCTCACTAGCACTCTGCATGTTCTCATGTTGTACGTAACTCATTACTCATGGAAGCAAGCATGTAACACTTAGCTCTCATATCATGCTCCTTCCACTTGTACAAAGTATCATGTTCCTCTTGTGTTGCCTCTGGAGGTAAGGGACCAGGAACATTTGAATATAGAACATATCCTATATGTTCAAGGTTCAGACAAGTTTCAAATTTCTTAGCCAATCAGATGATTAGGTCCTGTCAACTGTTGTGATCAAGTATGCTTGCAAGGATATTGGATGGTGGTGGTTGTTTTGTGCTCATTTTTATCGAGAAAATTAGCTGAGAAAATAACCAGATTAATTAGTAAATGTATCATGTAATTAACCAAAATGATTATGGTCTTTTAATCAAATTGGTCCTCCCACTAACTTAGCGAATCCTACACTTCCAAAGTAGAAAGCGGAAATCCTAGTTGGATGGATTTCTAGTGGGTGATTGAATTCTTATAATTCTATTGATCATCCTCAGGTACATCCATTATTGGAATTACAATAAACTATAAGTGAGCAACTCCTTGCCCATCACATCTCATGTGAGGTTCAATCCTTTTACTAGCCCCTAATGCTCAAAATCTCGTACATCCAATATTGACTTATCTTGCATTAGTTAAGTTGATCCCATTGAGCCAGTAATTATGCAAATAATTTTAATGTCCTCAGGTACATCCAATATTGGCCACCAAACCATTTACATATTTACAACATCTCATGCTTAACAATTATTCTTAAGAAAATCTCTTAAATTAATTGCATCTCATGCAACTATTTAAAATTTCTTAAAATAATTGCCCCAATGGAGGGCTTATGTTATAATTACTTTAATTATAGCATTTCCAACTTAATCATTTGTTTGGAAGATTTTATAGCCATCCTAATTACTATTAAGGTCTCACTTTGCACATTATCCATTTAGCATGCATATATCATATAATTGCATACATTCCCATACATCTCATGCATTCATGGATAAGCAGTAAATATGGTATGATCATGGACTTTCTAAGGGATTCAATTCTGAGCCACCAAGAATTGAATCAGGGCATTCCTAGGTGCATTTCATTCATTCATTTTACAAGAGTTCTTTGAAGGAGTACATAATCAACACTTGATCTTGAATTCCTCCCACTGGTCCCACCAATGCTCTTGACCTCCTTGAACTTCTTGCAATCCAATATTACATAGTAATCCTTGGCATACCAAGGCGAATTTACAAGAACATAAATAAATGAAATTACAACCCAAAAATATTATAAACTTAATAATATATGCCCAAAATAAATTAAAATAAATTAATTTACAATCCCAAAGAAACATAAAAGAAATAAATCCAATCACATTGGTCTTTTATAGTCCATGATCATCCATCATGCATATCACTATTTAACAATTAAATAAAACATACATACTTATATTAAATTGAATATCTCATATTCAACTTAAAAATCCAGATTTGAATATGATTCAAATAAATTTAAAAATTCAGATTTGAATCTCATTCAAACAAATTTAAAAATTCAGATTTGAATCACATTCAAATAACTTCAAAAATTCAGATTTGAATCACATTCAAATATTTTTTAAAAAATCAGATCTGAATTTTATTGAATCAATTTTAAAAAATCAGATTTAAATATGATTCAAACAACTTTAAAAATTCAGATTTGAATCACATTCAAACAACTTTTAAAATTCAGATTTGAATCACATTCAAACATTTTTTTAAAATTCTGATTTGAATCATAATTTAATTGTGTGATTAAAACAACTAATTAAACACTTTAATTAGTCAAAGAATAGGCCTTAGATCATACAACAATTGCAGAATTAAAAGCCAAACCTTGAATCACCCATGGAACGATTGTTGCCGCCACCATTGGTGGCTTCACCATGTGTGACGCCACACCTCTTAATCCAACCAGCAATGAATCAATCATCTTATGATCAAATCACACAATTAAATCATATAATCAACAATCTAAATGGCAAATATAGTGGCTCGATACCAATTGAAGGCAGGCGTGAAAAACACAAGATTATACCATTGAATTCAAAAATTTTCACCTAGGGTCACAAGCACCATGCAAGATTTATTTTTATCTATTTGATTTCAATGATAAACAACATATTAAAACTCTTTTAATATGTTTTTGGATCTGTATTTGCCATTTAAGATTTTAAAATTAATCAGATTAATTTTAGAACCCTAGATTAAATCAAGAACGATTACACTAACCTCTTGATGTGCTGCAGCGTGTCTGCGCCTTTGAGATTCGTCTTCAGGACACCGATGTTGTCCCTCTAGCTTGTCCACACCAAGAACACCTATGGCAGCCCTTGAACAGCTTCTAAAGCCTTTTCTATTAATTAGAAATTCAAGTTCTGCCTTTTAAGAGATTAGAGATGCAAACAGGACACTAGAAACAATTTCTAGTGTTCTTAATTCAAGAGATTGATGGCTAATCTCTTTGAATTGATGAGAGATGAAGAGAAATAGCTGGAGAGGCTCAAAGTGGCGTGACATATGAGAGGAGAGGCTGCTGGTTGTGTTTTCTTTTCATAACCCCACTTAAATAGCTAGGTTAACACATTAAACCCTAGCCACATGTCACCTTTTGATTAGCTCTAGGTTTAAGTGACCCAATCACATTGTGCCAAGTGTCAAACCTATATTTAATCTTGATTTTAATCATCGTACATGATTAAAATTATTTGTAAGCTTATGTGTTATGCCATGTGTCACCATCTCATGGTGCCACGTGTCTGCTACAAAATGACCAAAATGCCCTGTGTCTTAATTTTGAGTTCTTAACCCAAAATAATTATTTTCTTCTTCTAATTAATTTATATCAAATATAAATTAATTAATTAATCTCTATTAATTAATTTCTCATCAATTAAATTCATATTTAAACACTTTAAATATAAATTTAATTTATACTACACATCCAATAATCTATATTTGGTTTCAAGTCATGCTAGGGACTTTGCAATTTTATTGCAAACCAAATCTATTTAATTAATCAATTAAACTCTTTAATTAATTAATTAAATCATATTTAAATAGGTGATAACTTGTGTATGTGTGTGACTTACTAGGCTCATCACTAATTGGCAATGAGACATGATATCAACTCTTAATATCATCAGAACTCTTTCTTACCATAAATGATTTCTCTAAATCATTTTATGAACCTCATAGACCATGGTTAACACCTAGCATAGCATGCCATGGCCACCCAATTAGTAATAAGATTTACCTTAAATGAACCTATAATCATATGTTACCATGCACTAGAATCTCTCATTACAAAATCCCAACTCAATTTGAGTCATGGTTTATGTCAAACTCCATTTGCTATGAATATTATGTTCTCTTTTAATTCCAGTTCTTGATTAAAAGATTTTTCTCATCAGAAACTCTTTTCTGAATAAATCTATCTGTCCTGGCCAGGAACTTGAAACATCAAGAACAATTAAATGAACATAGGATTTTATCTCTATTTACTTAGAGGAACAGATTCCATCTTGATCAACACCTACCTCCATATATAACTAGTAGGAGCCAACACATGCCCATATACCCATACATAGTACAAGTATGAAAAGCAGTATCAAACTCAAACTACCTATATACAAGATAACTGTGCTATCTCAGGTCTAAAGATTATATGCACTGATATGATTTATGACAAAACATTGACAAGAGTAAACTCCATGTGCTTGTCATAAGCGTCACTGGTTCGACCTACTTATCATTTATAAGTGCCTATCATGTTTGTTATATGGCATGAGACTCACCATTCCATCTTATTTATATCTCATATAAATAACTTGGGAACAAACATGAATACAATCTTTCTGGATAATTCATGTCCTTATTATGAAGTATCCTCGATTGTGAACCTATTTATGATACTTCGTGCTAGAAATATTGTCACTCATATTCTTAACAACTTAAGAATAATATTTCTAACAAAATATCAATGGACCTTTTCTATTACACATAAATATATTATGTAAACGGAAAAGTGGAAATGCCTTTATTAATAAAAATATGTACAAGATACATACTAAATGATATGCTCTAGGGCATATTACTAACACTCGGACCATCACACCATCGGTCACATTGTGTCTCCCGATGTATAACATAACAGCTAATAAGTTGTAATAATTATCAGGGCTTAAACCCAAGTATAACAACTCAATCAACATAGCCAAAGGCTATTATAACACAGAATGGCACGTGAGGCCATAAAACACAGAATGACATGAAGCCATATGCAGTACTGCTATCAGAACCCTATTGGCATGCCAACCTATCCAAACCAATCTTGCTAGGTGTAATAGGGTATGTTACACTCTTAAATTGTACAATTCTTGAAATTTAAGTTTAGGTGTTACTATTCATTTTATTAGTCATAAAAAATGTTGACTTTTGTATAGGCAATAGGTACATTGGTTTTAATACTCCCAACATACCACATTTTTCATTCTAAAATTGTTGGTATTGGTTACCAATACCATTTCTAAGCTTAAGGTTAGTTGTTCAAAATTTTTATATTTTAAGCCTTGTATTTACTATTCCATTAGTCATTTTTGCAGTGGGAATTTGGCAAAGTTGTCAACATGAAAGTTGTTCCTTATTGTGTCTAGTTACATTTCATTTTTTGAATCACTCCATTTGGAGTTTTTTATCTCAAGTTATGGCCTAAATACCATGATTGGCCGGATTGCTAACTTCCTAGATTTTCTGGACTGACCAAATCTATAGTGTTTTGTGCAGTAAATACAGGTCATCCTTTGAAAATGTTATGATCAAAATTTGGGTTAGGTTTCTTCATGAAAGTTGTAGGATTATGTCTCAGCTATTTTTTGGCAAAATTTCAGGTCAATTGGGCCTTTCCACACTAAGTTATTACCAAATGAATAAACAATATTTATTTGGTCATTTTGCCCAGGCAAAATGCAGGTCACCCGGATTAGGGCAATCTTTAGGTCAACTTGGTTTGATTTTCTGGGCATGGTTTCCTCAACCCAAGTTGTGCCATTATGTGTCTAGTTTCATGTCCAATTATCTTTGCACCAATTGAACCTCTACAACTCCAGTTATTGCTGCCCAAACCTGTTGGACTCATGCCCAGTCATACAGGTCACCAAGGGCAGCAACACTAACTTCAATTCTTATTACACAAACTGCTTCATTTCTCATTCACACATAACCAAGTAGTCACTAATTGACCATTAAAACTTACTTTCACCATTGCATGATCAAATCTCAATTTTTGGGTCTAAACCCTAGCTCCACCATTCTAGATTTTTGCATTTACATGCACTTCACCTTCCTAATCAATATATTAGTATTAAGAGCAACTAGAGTACCCTTTTAATTGAAGAAAATATTCAAACCCTACCAATCCCAAAGCTGCTGAAATTTTACGAAAAGCTTACACATGGCATATTTTTAATTTTCATACAAATTTACTTTCCACTCAACTCCTTTAACATTAATCAAAAGAGGAAGAGTGAGTTTAGTCACAAATCTCTAATGGAGTAAATTTCAACCTTGCAAGAGCTCTTCCTTTGCACTTCTTTTTGCTCTCAAAAGCTTCACTAAGATCAAAGAGCAACATTTTGTGTTGACACTTAGGGTTTTTGTTGAAAGAAAACTAGGGAAATGAAGGTTTGGAAAGCTTGTTAATGGAGGAGTGAGGGAGAGCATATGGGACGTTTTGAAGAAGGGAGAGAGGGCTGTTGGTTTTTTTCCAGATTTCTGCCCTCTTTATTTTGATTGGCCATATACTTTAGTTACCTAATGCTTACATAAGCATTAGGTAATAAATCCCATTTATTTTCATTTTCTTTCCTCTCTTTTGCTATTCATTTTTAATAAATTTTTCATCAACATTTGTTCAAATTTTATGTCATATAATTCACTTCCAGAAATGGAAAAGTTGGTCAAAAATCATCTCTGAAGACGAAATGACCAAAATGTCCTCCGTTTGGCTTAACGAGCTAAAATTATGTGTACCGATTGAAAATTTTTTCTAAGCCTTTTCTTGACATTCTAATGCCATAGAATCCTCAATGACTCTTCTCTGGAGTCCCAAAAATTATTTTATGAAGTTTCTCCCTGGTTTAGGGCTCCTAGTTGCGAGGACCGCTACTTCCCACTAGGTTACCCATCACTAGAGCACCGGCTCATTTAACTTGTTTGTATTTTATTTCTAAAATTTTTCCTAAATTTTTCTTATTAATATTTGAGTTAATTATGGTTCCTCACTTTAGTTTAAATATTTTTCCAGACGATCTAGCTGTCTAAACTGACACTGGTCACCAGAACACTAGAATGTATAGAATTGCTACAGTGAGGGTGTTACAGCGGATGTTCGAAGAGTCCCCTGTCTGAGTCCCTCCATACTCACCACCACTGATAGACCCGGTCCTTGCATACCTATAGTGCATGGAGACCATAATATACGGCAGGATGCTAGCTATCGAGGACAGCCTCCAGGAAGCACACAACAAGCTGGACATTCTAATGGACAAACTAGATGAGGAGGATGAGGAGCAAGGATCACCAGCATCACCATCATCATCATCAGAGGCCTTTTAGAGATAGGACTATAGGATAGGATCTTTATTGTAATATCTTACATGCCCTAGTCCTAACTTGCAACCATAGGTCTCTTTTATTTGCTTTATGTTCAAAAATTTTCCATGCTTAATAAATATTATGCTTCCTTAAATTTTTATACGATTGCTCTAATTTTGCACATTATGCTAACATTGAGGACAATGTTTGGTTTGAGTTTGGGGGGATACAATTGCATTTGCATATCATTACATGCACATCATTGCATTGTGTAAATTTAGCTACATTATTCTTATATATTAAAAAAAAATTTTGAGATTTTTTTTTGAAAAATTTTGGATTTTAAATTATGAAGCTTAGCACCATAACCAAATTTTTGTAATCTAATAATTTGACTCCACGGGATAGAAGAATGAACGTATCTAGATGGGCAAAAAGGGATTCTAACATGTTGTTTGTGAGGAAGCTAATCTCTTTTATAGAACTAGACTAGCTAAACCTCTTCATAACTATTAATTTATCACATTGAACTTGTAAAATTAGGAGAACAATTTTTGAAATACAAGTAAAAATAAAAATTGCCGCACTAGCTCTAGAACATATCTCTTAGACCTATCAAGGCGAAATCCTAGCATATGCTTGATGAAGAAATGATTAAGGCATTATTTGATATAGCCTCACTATGCCTTAGCCATCCCTAATTAAAATGTATATCCCTTATAGCCAACTTGAAGCCTATGTTTATCCTGTAGAATTTATTGATTACCCATGTTATTTACCTAGGCCCTAGCCTAAACACCTACCACACCCTTTTGAGGAAGCAATATGCATAAGGAAAATGAGGAGAAGATGTAGTACTCAAGAAAGAGTGCAAGTGTGTAATAGAAATCAAAGAAAAACTTGCCTTTCCAAACCAGCAAAAGCAAGAAGTTTGGGGAAGAGGACAAAAGGAACATAAAAAGAAAGGAAAAGAGAAAAGAAAAGAAGTTCCAAGATAAGTATCATGGAAACATGCTTTGCACTATAAAAAGCCAAAAACCCTTCCTCTCCATACAAAGTCAGCATTTTATGCATACACGCTATCCTCACATTTGCATTCCCTAAAAACCTTTCATTGGCAACCAAGTCATTATCCCTTAGCCCCATTGCAACCCTTTCGAAGAACTTTTGATCTTTTGAAAATTACATGCTATATTAGTGGAGATAGAGAATTGAGATATGCCTATGGAGTTAGAATTGAATTACTTCTCCACAATTACTCCTAAAAGAGGCAGATTTGGGGGAATTAGTGTTTCTTAATTCTATCCCAATAAAATAGGTTGTTTATGGCTTATTAATGGTCTTGTATAGAGGAATAATTAGTCGAAACACCATGAAACGAGGTGAAGCTCTAAACAGGCAGCTGTTAGAACCCTTATGCCTTGAAAGAGGGAAATTGGTATGAAGGTTGGAGGAGTGCAATTCCATGCTTATTAAATTGATGGTTGTATTCCTACGTATCCCCATAAATGTGCTTTAAAACAAAGTTTTGCTTTGCTTGAGGACAAGCAAAAGTTTGAGTTTGGGGGTATTTGATACACTAGAATTGTATAGATATTTTTAAGCACATTTGTATTCTAAATCATAGCATTTAGGCAAATATTTTCATGCGCAGTAGTTGATTTCATTAGATTTCATAAATTTTGTTGCCAAGCCCTTAATTCCATATTTTCTGCATTATTTCAGGTGTTTGGGTGAAGCCCCAAAGGATGGGAGTGCAAAGGAAAGCTTGGAGAGGTAAAAAGACAAAGAATTACTGCTGATACAAAGTACACGGGTCATGTAAACCAAGCCCCAGACCTGTGTAACTCTCTGCCAGAAGAAAGCCAAGAGAATTGATGAGAAACACAAGTACACGGGTCATGTAAGTAAACCCGTCTAATTTGTAGGGACCCATGTAAGTCTCTGCCGAGTGCAAGCTTGAAGAACCTTATGGGAACAATAGTACACGGCCCGTGCAATCAGGCCCATGTAGTTGGCACAGAGCTGTGTAACTTTCTGTGCCAAAACAAGACCATGCGATTCTCATCCAGTAAGTTACACGACCCTACTTTGCGGGACCCGTGTAGTGACACACGAGCCGTGTACTATGCTGTAGCCTATTTTCTTACTCGAATTCCCCTCCTATTTTCTGATTTGAATGAGACTCCTAAAGCCTTTTGGACTCAAAATGACCTAACCCTAAAGCAACCAATGTAAATAGAAAAGAAAACATTAGGAAAGGAGGTCGGTCACTGTCATCAGGACTATTGTTGAAGGTTGCTATTGTCGGGCTCTACATCAGTACTAAAAGAAGTTTTCCAGCTGAAGCTCCACAAGATCAAAGCTGCAAACTCTCTTCGGTTCCTTCGTTTCATCTCCTTAGACAAATTTTTATTATTTTATTTCTTCTGCATAACTCTCTTTTTATTGTTTTTACTTTTTATCATGACATTTGCTGAACTCACCATGAGTGAGTAGTTTTCTTATTCTAGATTTGGGAGAGTAGCTCTTGTAATTATTATTATGGATGAACAATGAGTTTTATTTATTGGATTTGAGAATCATTTCTTGATTTAATTTCTTGTGATCTTAATACATGCTATGTGTTTGTACCCACTTAGTTATGATTGTAGATGTTAATTGAAGGACTGAAAGGTTAAGATTAATATTAGAAAATCAAGATCTTGAACCTAGGAATTCTAACTTGGACATAGGCTGATACCTTTGTGGAACCTAAAAATTGGTCAAAGGTGTTAAAGGATTTTAATTAATTTAATCACCATGAAAATAGGGTTCGAGTTAATTAGAATACACCCTAGATGCCTTGAGAGAGGATTTAGGATAACTTAGGACTGATTTCCATCAAGGTAAACGATCCTCAATTTAATAAATAAATGAGATAACATCCCTAGTAAGATTCAAGTGTGAAATCTTAATTCTAGAATTGCTTCAAATAAATCATTTCATTTTAAGTTTACCATTTTAGTGTTTAAAGTTAACAAACTTCATTCCCTAAGTATTCGATAGCCTAGACAGTCAAGATTTATGTGTAGATTGGTACTTGCTAAACAAAATACCTCATGGGAATGATACTCTTCTTATCACTTTATTACTTGTTAGCGATACATGCATTTGCGGTGATTGCAAAATAGCAAAACAATAAACGAGATAACATCCCTAATAAGATTCAAGTGTGAAATCTTAACTCTAGGATTGTTCCAACAATAGATTACTTCATTTAAAGTTTACTATTCTAGTGTTTAAAGTTAACGAACTTCATTCCCTAAATACTCGATAGCCTAGACAGTCAAAATTACTGTGTAGATTGGTACTTGCTAAATAAAGGTCCTCGTGGGAATGATACTCTACTTATCACTTTATTACTTGTTAGCGATCCATGCACTTGCGGGGTTGTAAAACCAAGCAAGCAAGTTTTTCGCGTCATTGCCGGGGAGTCTTTGGTGTTAGTAATATCAAGCGATAGGCAATTTAGCTGATTTAGGTAATTATATTTATTATATAATTTTGTTTTACTGGTTATATTTCTCTTCTTTTCTCTCAGATGCTCAATCTGGTATGTGACCAGAACAAGGCCAGAAGAAGAAATATTGGACGGTGATCCAGAGATAGACAAAACTTTGAAAGCCATCAGGAGGGAAAGGAAACATCAAGAGCACGGTCAAGGAGACCCTGAAATTCCAACCATGGGCGATAATAATGATAGACCGAGACTCTTAGGAGATTACGGAGATCCATCTGTCCAAGGATTTCAGCCCAGTGCCGCTGACCCACAGTGGAAGCCAATAACTTTGAATTAAAACCAGCATGGCTCCAAATGATTCAATAAACCCAGTTTGCAGGTTCACCTACAGAAGACCCACACTATCACCTCTAATGCTTTCTTGCCCTATTTGATACATTCAAGATGAATGGAGTGTCTGATCAAGCAATAAGACTTAGAGAATTGCCATTCTCCCTTCAGGACAGAGCAAGGAAGTGGTTACTTTCTCAACCAACTAGAACATTCACCACTTGGGAGAATCTCTCTCAAGCTTTCTAGCAAGGTATTTTCCACTTGCAAAAACTGCAAAACTAAGGCTTGAGCTCAACACCTTCAGACAAAAGGAGGGAGAATCACTCTATGACACATGGGAAAGATATAAAGACCTACAAAGAGAATGTCCACACCGTGGTGTAGAAGATTGCATATTAGTGCAAAACTTCTATAATGGGTTACTACCCTCTACAAGGAGCACAGTTGATTCAGCTGCAAAAGGTGATCTAATGGAAAAAATAGTGCTACAAATACTTGAACTTCTAGAAAGGGTGACATACCATAACTATGAGTGGTTAAATGAACGAGGAAATGCAAGGAAAACTGCAGGGGCACTAGAAGTAGATGCCCTAAGCATGATAAATGCTCAATTTGATTAGCTCGCAAGGAAACTCGAAAAGATGTAAGCTAACACAGTAGGTACAAACAGTCAACCTGAAGATAGCTATGGAGGAGGATACGTGAGTTCAGAATATAGCAATTTCACTGAACCCTCCTTAGAACAGATGAACTATGTGAATAACGGAGGAAGTTTCAACCAGAGGTAGTCAAACAGTCCATATTCAAATGCTTACAACCCTGGATGGAGGAACCACCCAAATTTCTCATGTTCCAATCAGCAGAACCATCCAATAAACAAGCAACAAGGGCATAAACCACCAGCACCCCTTGGATTTCAAAATAGAGGACAAAACTTTACACAATCATCACTACCTCCCCAAGCTCAACAACCTAAACCGAAAATGGCTATGGAAACCATGATGGAAAGGTTCCAAGCAGCTCAACAATAACAAACTGAATTGATTAAATAGCTTACTTTCAGAGTGGACAAACTTGCTACTCACAATAAGCTACTAGAGAATCAGATTGCTCAGCAAGCAAGCTCTTCAAGTAAGGTTGCTGGTAAACTGCCTAGCCAACCAGAAATGAACCCAAGGGAGCATTGTAAGGCGGTTACACTGAGGAGTGGGAGAACTCTAGTACAACCAGAGGCAGAACCAATAGAGAAAACCATAGAAAAATCTAAAAACCAAGCAGAGAAAAAGGAGGAAGAAGCTAAGAAAGATCAGGAAGAGGAAGCAAGGAAGATAAAGAAATTACTAGAACCATACCAGCCTCCCCTACCTTTTCTTCAGAGATTTCAGAAAGCCAAATTGGACAAGTAGTTTGGGAAGTTTTTAGAAGTCTTATAAAAGCTTTACATCAACATCCCCTTCACTGAAGCACTTTCTCAGATGCCATCCTATGCCAAATTTCTTAAGGAAATTCTGTCAAGGAAGAGAAAACTAGAAGACCATGGAACAGTAGCTCTAACAGAGGAATGCAGTGCTATACTGCAAAACAAACTGCCTCCAAAGTTGAAAGATCCAGGAACCTTTTCCATACCTTGCCTCATTGGTGACAAGAAAATAGATAAGGCCCTCTGTGATCTTAGATCAAGCATTAGTCTAATGCCTCTATCAATATGCAAAAAGCTAGAGATCGGGGAACTAAAACCAACAACAATCTCATTGCAATTGGATGATCGATCTATTAAATATCCTGTAGGAATACTGGAGAAGATTCCAATCAAAGTGGGAAAATTCTTAATTCCAGTGGATTTTGTTGTCCTCGAGATGGAAGATATTAAAATTCCTATCATCTTGGGAAGACCATTCTTGACAACTGCTAGAGCTATCATAGATGTCAAAAATGGGCGACTAACTCTCAAAGTAGGAGAAGAAAAAGTGGAGTTTAACTTGTTCGATATAATGAAACACAAATTTGAACCTAATGAATGCTTCAAAGTTGACACAATTGACGAATATGTTGAAAAGGAATTTCATGAGACACATCCTAAAGATCCTCTTGAAGCATGTATTGTGCAAAACCACATAGTGGATGATGAAAGTATAGAAATAGCAACCTGTGCACAACAGTTAACAGCTCATCCACCCCTACCATTAGCTAACGCTTCTGAGATGGAGGATTTGAAGGAGGAACAAACCGAAGGTAAGCTTCGGGAAAATGCCAAATAGGTAGAGCTTAAACCTCTCCCCTCCTCACTAATCAATGCTAGCCTGTCTAAATTATAAGAGGAAACATTGCTAAGAGAACTTAGTCCATAGCAAAGCCATAGGGTATAAGATAGAAGAGCTGAAGGGAATCAACCCTTCGATTTGCATACATAGGATAGCCATGGAAGAAAATAGTAAACACACAATCGAACATGAAAGAATACTTAACCCAAACATGATATAAGTAGTTAAGAAATAAATTTTAAAACTATTAGATGAAGGTATCATATACGCAATCTCTGATAGTAAATGGGTTAGTCCAGTACATGTAGTTCCTAAGAAAGGTGGGACAACTGTTATCCAAAATGCAAGCAATGAACTAATCCTTACTAGAGTAGTCACTGGTTGGCAAATGTGCATAGACTATAGGAAATTAAACGGTGCTACCAGAAAAGACCATTTCCCTCTCCCCTTCATTGACCAAATGTTAGAAAGATTAGTGAAACACTCTTATTTCTGTTACCTAGATGGGTATTCGGGATTCTTTCAAATTCCTATTCACCCAGAAGACCAAGGAAAGACAACATTCACTTGCCCCTATGGAACATTTACATATAGGAGAATGCTTTTTGGTTTTTGTAATGCCCCTGTTACCTTTCAAAGATGCATGATGGCTATCTTTTCTAATTATATTAAAGAAATCATGGAAACTTTTATGGATGATTTTTTTATCTATGGAACTACTTTTGATGATTGCCTAGCTAATTTATCTAAGGTGTTGTAAAGATGTGAAGAATTAAACCTGGTCCTAAATTGGGAAAAATGCCACTTCATGATAAGGGAAGGCATAGTTCTGGGACATTTGATATCAGAGAGTGGAATTGAAGTATATAAGGCAAAAATTGAGATCATTGAAAACATGCCACTACCAACATCAGTCAAGGGAGTGCGAAGCATTTTGGGACATGCAAGATTCTACAGAAGATTTATGAAGGACTTTTCTAGAATAGCTAAGCCACTTACTAACTTGTTAACTCAAGAGGTTCCCTTTGATTTTGATGAAAATTGCCTTGTTTCCTTTAACAGGATGAAAGAAGCCCTGATATCAACACCAATAATGCAGCCACCGAATTGGCAGCTACCATTCAAGGTTATGTACAACGCGAGCTACTTTGCAGTTGGAGCAGTGCTCGGGCAAAGAAAGGATAAAAAAACTCCATGCTATCTATTATGCTAGCAAGACATTAGATGATGCGTAAATCAATTATGCCACCACAGAAAAAGGAATTCCTAGCAGTGGTATTTGTAATGGACAAGTTCAGATATTACCTCATTGGGTTAAAAGTCATTGTATTTATAGATCATTTGTAATCCGATACCTTTTGAACAAGAAGGAAGCAAAACCAAGGCTGATTCGATAAATCCTACTCCTACAAGAAATTGACCTTGAAATAAATGACAAAAAGGGATTCGAAAATGTAGTAGCTGACCATCTTTCCAGACTAAAATTGGAGTACATGGAGAACTTCGAAGATTTTCCAATTGATGATTCATTTCCTGATGAGCAATTACTTGCATTCTCCAAGGCTTCATGGTACGCTGATTTTGTTAATTTTCTTGTATGCAAGACACTGCCTCCAAACATGACTTATCAGTAAAGGAAGAAATTCCTACATGATGTAAGATATTACTTATGGGAGGAAACTCTACTATACAAGAGATGTAATGATGGACTGATAAGAAGATGCATACCAAAGGAAGATATAGAAAGTGTCATTTATCATTGCCATTCATCACTATATGGAGGACATTTCGTCACCACAAAAACCGCAGCAAAAATTTTACAAGCAGAGTTTTACTGGCCACATCTGTTTAAGGATGTAAGATCCTTTGTGCTAAGTTGTGATCAATGCTAAAGAACAGGTAACAGTTCAAGAAGGAATGAAATGCCACTGCATGGTATATTTGAGATAGAATTGTTCGATATATGGGGAATAGACTTCATGGGCTCATTTCCCTCTTCCCGTGGAAATAAGTATATTCTGGCTGGAGTTGATTATGTATCAATTTGGGTAGAAGCAATTGCGACACCAACCAATGATGCTAGAGTAGTCACAAGGTTCCTTAAGAAAAACATTTTCACAAGACTTGGCACACCACAAGCAATAATCAGTGATGGAGGAAGTCAATTTTGCAACCAACAATTCGAAACACTACTGAAAAGTATGGAGTGACTCACAAAGTGGCCACACCTTATCATCCTCAAACCAACGGTCAAGTAGAAATCTCAAATAGGGAACTGAAGCAGATTCTGAAGAAAACTGTAAGCAGATCCATAAAGGACTGGTGCATGAAGTTAGATGATGCACTTTGGCCATACCGCACTGCATATAAAACCCGATTTGGCACAACACCCTTTCATCTGGTTTATGGAAAATCGTGTCATCTCCCTATTGAACTTGAGTGTAAAGCTTACTGGGCAATTCATATCTTAAACTTTGACCTCAAAGCTACTGGTGAGAAAAGGGTCTTACAACTGAATGAGTTGGAAGAAATCCAACAGGATGCAAACGAAAATGCCAAAATCTTCAAGGATAAAACCAAAAAATGGCATGACAGGCACATAGTAAGGAAAGAGATAAATGAAGGAGAACTTGTCCTCTTATTCAACTCTGGATTGAAACTCTTTCTGGGGAAGCTGAAATCAAGATGGTCCGAACCTTTCAAGGTCACCCAAGTCTTCCCACATGGAGCAGTAGAGGTATGGAGCGAAACCTCAGGCGCATTCAAGGTCAATGGACAGAGGCTGAAACCTCACTTTCAGGGAGAACCCATAGAAACGGGAGTCAATTGCACTCTCAATCCTCCTACTAACAGACCATAAACAAGCAAAGTCCAGCTAAAGACTATAAACGAGCTCTTTTTGGGAGGCAACTCAAAATTTTTCTGAACTTGTCTTCTTTTCTTTTGTCTTCAATATTGAATTTTTGTTTCGTACTCATTAGCATTTCATTTTGTAGGATTTTTAAAAAGGGCAATAGAGATCAAGAGAGGAAGGGAATCACCAAGTCAAAACCACAAAAGGGAAAATTGAACAAAACCAGGGAAGTAACTCTATTGTTAATCTTTGCATCCATTTCATGTGTTATTGATGATAAAATTTTTCATTTGCAAAAGATTTGAAATATCAGAAAATTACACGGGTCATGTACTAGTTTTACACGCCCTATGTAACTTTCTGGAAGTCTATAAATTTCATGCAATTTGAACTCTTCGGGAGATAGAAAGTTACATGGGTCCACATCTCAATTTACACGGACCATGTAATGTCTCTAGCATAATAACTTAGAGACAGGAAGTACACGGCCATCCTTAAATAATACACAGGCCGTGTAACATATCCAGTAAAGCAACACGAGAGAGAGAAAGTTACACGGGTCCCAAAGCTCATTTACATGGGCTGTGTACTACCACAGATTTTAAAAATTGTGGGCAGAAATTTGCATGGCCCTACATGTCGCAACCCATGTATTTCGTCGCAGCTGCGACTCCTAGGGCACGAAACGAAGAGTCCTAATCGCTCTTTAAATGCACCCCTAACAGTAAAACCCTTCATAAACACAAAACCCTTCATCTACTCCCTTCCAAGCCTATAAAAACCTCTCAAATCTCCTCTCTTGCGACACCCCTTACCCGTCTATAGTGTAGCCAAGCAAGTTATGCCAATCAGTGTGCCGGAGCACCAATTTATGTTTCTATTACAATTTATCCCTTTTAATTCATTTATTTTCAATTTTTGATAAATCTGAATTTTTCCATAAATTTTTATAGAAAATCCAGCAGAGTGCCGGCTGTAAATTGGAAAAACAGTTCTTCTAAACCTGTTTAAAAACACTTCCAATATAATTTCCAAATCCAAACTCCATTATACACATTTCAAGTCAATCTCAAAATCTAAAACTCAAATCACAACACTATTTTCAGAAATTTTTCTTTTCACTTCATGACTGGAAGCACATTCATAAATATTTCTCAACATAATATATAGAAAATTTCAATAATATGAAATTTTATATATTTACATCATCAAATAATTTCAAGAGTTTATAATTACAATTCCAAAACTAATACAAAATACAAAATGCTACCCCAAAGTCCTATGTCCTACCATGTGCACTGCAGATATGAGGTGACTCTGGACTCCAGATACAAATCTGAAGGCTCACCCGGTCTGATGTCTGCTGGGCTCCCCAGCTAGGTCTCCAATACCTGCGCGTGGCAAAAGTGACGCGCTAAGCAATTCTGCTTAGTAGTGACAATATAAAATAAAATAAATAAATTAAAAATAAGTATGCATAATGTATGTTTACATTTTTGGGTAGACTTAATTTCTGACATTTATAGCAGTGTTACTCGATTAAAATTTGGTAAGGTTTATTATCATTGCCCAAGTAACCTATACTAGTTGACTGGACTGGATAAATGGGTAAACTGGTACTAGGTACTAAGTACCTCGAACCATCACACCATCAGTCACATTGTGTCTCCCGGTGTGCAGCAGAAAAACTAATCATCAAGGTTAAAACCTGAGTGTAACAACTCAAATAACCAAAGGCTATTATGTTACAGAATGGCATGGGAATGAAGGAACGGAAGCGTGAAAAACACAAGTTTATACCATTGAATTCAAAAATTTTCACCTAGGGTCACATGCATCATGCAAGATTTATTTTTATCTATTTGATTTCAATGATAAACAACATATTAAAACTCTTTTAATATGTTTTTGGATCTGTATTTGCCATTTAAGATTTTAAAATTAATCAGATTAATTTTAGAACCCTAGATTAAATCAAGAACGATTACACTAACCTCTTGATGCACTGCAGCGTGTCTGCGCCTTTGAGATTCGTCTTCAGGACACCAAATGTTGTCCCTCTAGCTTGTCCACACCAAGAACACCTATGGCAGCCCTTGAACAGCCTCTAAAGCTTTTTCTATTAATTAGAAATTCAAGTTTTGCCTTTTAAGAGATTAGAGATGTAAACAGGACACTAGAAACAATTTCTAGTGTTCTTAATTCAAGAGATTGATGGCTAATCTCTTTGAATTGATGAGAGATGAAGAAAAATAGAGGGACGGCTGAAAAATGGCGTGACCAAGGAGTGTGGCTGCTGGTTGTATTTTATTTTCTCATAACAACACTTAAATAGCTAGGTTAACACATTAAACCCTTGCCACATGTCACCCTTTGATTAGCTCTAGGTTTAAGTGACCCAATCACATTGTGCCAAGTGTCAAACCTATATTTAATCTTGATTTTAATCATCTTACATGATTAAAAAAACATTTGGCAAGCTTATGTGTTATGCCATGTGTCACCATCTCATGGTGCCACGTGTCACACTGCAAAATGACCAAAATGCCCCTATGTCTTAATTTTGAGTTCTCAATCCAAAATAATTATTTTTCTTCTTCTAATTAATTTATATCAAATATAAATTAATTAATTAATCTCTATTAATTAATTTCTCATTAATTAAATTCATATTTAAACACTTTAAATATAAATTTAATTTATACTACACATCCAATAATCTAGATTTGGTTTCAAGTCATGCTAGGGACTTTGCAATTTAATTGCAAACCAAACCTATTTAATTAATCAATTAAACTCTTTAATTAATTAATTAAATCATAGTTAATTAGGTGATAACTTGTGTATGTGTGTGACTTACTAGGCTCATCACTAATTGGCAATGAGACATGATATCAACTCTTAATATCATCAGAACTCTTTCTTACCATAAATGATTTCTCTAAATCATTTTATGAACCTCATGGACCATGGTTAACACCTAGCATAGCATGCCATGGCCACCCAATTAGTAATAAGGTTTACCTTAAATGAACCTATAATCATATGTTACCATGCACTAGAATCTCTCTGTTACAAAATCCCAACTCAAGCTGGAGTCATGGTTTATGTCAAACTCCATTTGCTATGAATATTATGTTCTCTTTTAATTCCAGTTCTTGATTAAAAAGATTTTCTCATCAGAAACACTTTTCTGAATAAATCTATCTGTCCTGGCCAGCAACTTGAAAAATCAAGAACAATTAAATGAACATAGGATTTTATCTCTATTTACTTAGAGGAACATATTCCATCTTGATCAACACCTACCTCCATATATAACTAGTAGGAGCCAACACATGCCCATATACCCATACATAGTACAAGTATGAAAGCAGTATCAAACTCAAACTACCTATATACAAGATAACTGTGCTATCTCAGGTCTAAAGATTATATGCACTGATATGATTTATGACAAAACATTGACAAGAGTAAACTCCATGTGCTTGTCATAATTGTCACTGGTTCGGCCTACTTATCATTTATAAGTGCCTATCATGTTTGTTATATGGCATGAGACTCACCATTCCATCTTATTTATATCTCATATAAATAACTTGGGAACAAACATGAATACAATCTTTTTGGATAAGTCATGTCCTTATTATGAAGTATCCTCGATTGTGAACCTATTTATGATACTTCGTGCTAGAAATATTGTCACTCATATTCTTAACAACTTAAGAATAATATTTCTAACAAAATATCAATGGACCTTTTCTATTACACATAAATATATTATGTAAACGGAAAAGTGGAAATGCCTTTTATTAATAAAAATATGTACAAGATACATACTAAATGATATGCTCTAGGGCATACTACTAACAATCTCCCACTAGCACTAGAGCCATTCATTACAATATCTTAGACCTATCTTCTCAAGATGTCGGTCTAACTGAGTCTGTGACATAGGCTTAGTGAATGGATCAGCTGGATTTTTCAGCTGATGTTATTTTTCTGCATGGCTATATCGCTTTGCCTAACTATATATCTGATAATGTGGTAGTGCCTTTCTATGTGTTTAGATTTTGGGTGAGACCTTAGTTCCTTAGCCTGTATGACTGCTCCATTATTGTCACAGTGTAGTGGAACTGCTGACTCAATGGAAGGAACTACTGTAAGTTCTGTCATGAACTTCTTTATCGAACGACTTCCTTTGCGACATCGATGCGACAATATACTCGACCTCTGTTGTGGAATCTGGTGTCGTGCTCTGTTTGGAACTCTTCCAACTGACTGCACCTCCATTACAAATGAACACATATCCAGAGGTAGACTTTCTATCATCGATATCTGATTGGAAATCAGAATCAGTATAACCATCCAATTGCAAGTCTCCACCTCTATAAATCAAGAATAAATCCTTAGTTCTTCTCAAGTATTTAAGAATATTCTTGACAGCTATCCAGTGTTCCAAACCTGGATTGGATTGATACCTGCTAGTCAAACTAACAGCATATGCGATATCCGACCTAGTACACAACATTGCATACATTAAACTTCCAATAGCCGAAGCATATGGAATCCTGGCCAACTTATCTCTTTCTTCAGGTGTCTTTGGAGACATCTCTTTAGAAAGATGGATACCATGTCTCACTGGTAACAATCCTCTCTTGGAATCAAGCATGTTAAACCTCTTTAACACCTTTTCCAAGTATAGACTTTGGGATAAACCAATTATTCTTTTCGCTCTATCTCTATAGATGCGAATCCCAAGAATATAGGTTGCCTCCCCTAAGTCTTTCATGGAGAATGTATTTGACAACCATACCTTTATAGTCGTCAACATACCTGTGTCATTACCCATCAACAGTATGTCATCCACATATAAGACAAGGAAAGTGATAGCACTGTCACTAACCTTCTTATATACACATGGCTCATCCTCATTTTTGATAAAACCAAAGGATTTAATGGCTTCATCAAAACGAATGTTCCAACTCCTCGAAACTTGTTTCAACCCATAAATGGATCGCTTTAGCTTGCATACCTTGGAACCATCTTGGGATTCAAATCCCTTAGGTTGTTCCATGAAAATGTTTTCTTCAATGTATCCATTGAGAAAAGCTATTTTGACATCCATCTGCCAAATCTCATAATCATAGTATGCAGCTATTGCTAATAAAATCCTATTTGATTTAAGCATAGCAACAGGCGAGAAAGTCTCCTCATAGTCGATTCCTTGCCTTTGGCGAAACCCTTTCGCTACTAGCCTTGCCTTATAGGTCTCTACCTTTCCATCAGAACCAATTTTCTTCTTGAAAACCCATTTGTTCCCTATAGGTACAATACCTTCAGGTGGGTCAACAAGATCCCAAACTTGATTCTTATACATGGAATCAATCTCGGATTTCATAGCATCAATCCATTGTGAAGAGTCTATATCTGATATAGCTTCTTCATAGGTAAGTGGATCATCTCCATGATCTACTTCTTCATGAGTAGACAACTCTTGTTCTTCTTCATGAAGAAAACCATATCTCACTGGTGGGTGAGATACCCTGGTTGTTCTACGAGGAACAGCTGTAGATGTTTCATCAACGGGTATAGGTTGACTAGATGGATCTATATCCATCTGATATGTTGGTTGGTCAGAATTCTCCAATTCTAACTCTATTTGCCTTCCTTTGCCTCCTTCTTGAACAAACTGTTGTTCAAGAAATGTGGCATCTCTACTTATCATAACCTTTTCTGAAGTAGGCAAATAAAAATAATATCCAAAACTATCTTTTGGATATCCAACAAATCGACCTTTTTCTGATCAGGTCTCCAATTTATCAGTGTTCAGCTTTTCGATATAAGCTGGACAACCCCAAATCTTAACATGCTTAAGACTTGGTTTTCTTCCATGCCATATCTCATAAGGTGTGGAAGAAACTGATTTTGATGGAATCCTATTCAGAATATACAAAGCTGATTCTAATGCAAATTCCCAAAAGGAGATCGGCATATTAGTATAGCTCATCATACTACGTACCATATCCAATAGGGTACGATTTCTCCTTTCAGATACACCATTCACCGTATGGCGTTCTGGAGGAGTCGGTGAGAAACAATGCCATGCTCTCTCAAGTATTCATCAAATTCAGTACTCAAATATTCACCTCCACGATCTGATCGAAGAGCTTTAATATTCTTTCCTGTTTGATTTTCTACTTCAGATTTAAATTCTTTGAACTTTTCAAAAGATTCATGTTTGTATTTCATCAAATACAAATACCCAAATCTTGATTTATCATCAGTAAAGGTAATAAAATAATGAAAGCCCCCTATAGCCATTTTCTTTAAATGGACCACATACATCACTATGTATTAGCTCCAAAATATTTTCAGCTCTTAGCCCCTGTCCAACAAAGGGTGATCTAGTCATTTTGCCCTGAAGGCAAGATTCACAAGTTGGAGTAGGCTTAGAGTCCAATAAGGATAGAATCCCCATTTTCTCCAATTTTGTAATCCTATCTTCTGCAACATGACATAACCTTAAGTGCCAAATATATTTTGAACTTGAGTTGGTTTTCACCACGGCATTGCATTCATTTAGATTGCTATACTCTGGCCAGTGGAAACACTTTCTTACTGGCAATGGAAACACTTTCCTATTGGCAATGGAAACACTTTCCTGTTGGCAGTGGAAAAACTTTCCTTTGCCTTCATCAGCTTTAGTCTTCCTTTTCTGTTTAGCTATTTTCTTGGAAGGACCAGGAATCAGAGGTTTCTTTTTCCTATTGCCCTTCTTCTTGTTGGACTTTCCAGCAAAAGAAGATGCAACCAAAGCTACCTCTTTTCCTTTGTTGCCTAGCATATTCTTTTGGGCAATAACCAGCATGTTGAGTAAACCAGCTAAGGTGCATTCCTGTTTAGTCATATGGAAATTTGTCACAAAATTCCCAAAAGACTCAGGAAGGGACTGAAGGATCAAATCCGTCTGTAGTTGGAAATCCATGTTGAAGTCAAGATGTTCCAACTGCTCAATCAGCCGAATCATCTTGTGGACATGATACCCAACATTCTGTCCCTCAGACATCCTCATACGGAATAGCTGTCTAGATATGTCATACCTAGCATTCCTACTGTGCTCAACATACAACTCTTGTAGGTGAAGGAGGATCTCACTCGCACTCTGCATGTTCTCATGTTGCTTCTGTAACTCATTACTCATGGAAGTAAGCATGTAACACTTAGCTCTCATATCATGCTCCTTCCACTTGTCCAAAGTTTCATGTTCCTCTTGTGTGGCCTCTGGAGGTAAGGGACCAGGAACATTTGAATCTAGAACATATCCTATATGTTCAAGGTTCAGGACAAGTTTCAAATTTCTTAGCAAATCAGACAGATTAGGTCCTGTCAACCTATTTTGATCAAGTATGCTTGCAAGGATATTGGATGGTGGTGGTTGTTTTGTGCTCATTTTTATCAGAAAATTAATTGCATAAAATAACCAGATTAATTAGTAAATGTATCATGTAATTAACCAAAATGATTATGGTTTTTTAATCAAATTGGCCCTCCCACTAACTTAGTGAATCCTACAATTCCAAAGTAGGAAACGGAAATCCTAGTTGGATGGATTTCTAGTGGGTGATTGAATTCTTATAATTCTATTGATCATCCTCAGGTACATCCATTATTGGAATTACAATAAACTATAAGTGAGCAACTCCTTGCCCATCACATCTCATGTGAGGTTCAATCCTTTACCTAGCCCCTAATGCTCAAATTCTCAAGTACATCCATTATTGACTTATCTTGCATTAGTTAAGTTGATCCCATTGAGCCAGTAATTATGCAAATAATTTTAATGTCCTCAGGTACATCCAATATTGGCCACTAAACCATTTACATATTTACAACATTTCATGCTTAACAATTATTCTTAAGAAAATCTCTTAAATAAATTGCATCTTATGCAACTATTTAAAATTTCTTAAAATAATTGCCCCAATGGAGGGCCTATGTTATAATTACTTTAATTATAGCATTTCCAACTTAATCATTTGTTTGGAAGATTTTATGGTCATTCTATTTACTATTAAGGTCTCACTTTGCACATTATCCATTTAGCATGCATATATCATATAATTGCATACATTCCCATACATCTCATGCATTCATGGATAAGCGATAAATATGGTATGATCATGGACTTTCTAAGGGATTCAATTCGAGCCACCAAGAATTGAATCAGGGCATTCCTAGGTGCATTTCATTCATTCATTTTACAAGAGTTGCTGAAGGAGTACATAATCAACACTTGATATTGAATTCCTCCCACTGGTCCCACCAATGCTCTTGACCTCCTTGAACTTCTTGGAATCCAATATTACATAGTAATCCTTGGCATACCAAGGCGAATTTACAAGAACTTAAATAAATGAAATTACAACCCAAAAATATTACAAACTTAATAATACATGCCCAAAATAAATTAAAATAAATTAATTAATTTACAATCCCAAAGAAACATAAAAGAAATAAATCCAATCACATTGGTCTTTTATAGTCCATGATCATCCATCATGCATATCACTATTTAACAATTAAATAAAACATACATACTTAAATTAAATTGAATATCTCATATTCAACTTAAAAATCCTGATTTAAATATGATTCAAATAAATTGAAAATTTCAGATTTGAATCTCATTTAAACAAATTTTAAAATTCAGATTTGAATCACATTCAAACAACATTAAAAATTCGGATTTGAATCACATTCAAACATTTTTTTAAAAATCAGATTTGAATCACATTCAAACATTTTTTAAAAAATCAGATCTGAATATTATTCAATCAACTTTAAAAAATCAGATTTAAATATGATTCAAACAACTTTAAAAATTCAGTTTTGAATCACATTCAAACAACTTTTAAAATTCAGATTTGAATCACATTCAAACAATTTTTTTAATTCTGATTTGAATCATAATTTAATTGTGTGATAAAAACTACTAATTAAATACTTTAATTAGTCAAAGAATAGGCCTTAGATCATACAACAATTGCAGAATTAAAAGCCAAACCTTAAACCACCCATGGAAGCCAAACCATGCGCACCATTGATGGTGTTTTTTCAAGTATGTCGCCACCTTGCTTTGCAACCAGCAATGAACTCTTGATCTCATGATCAAACAAACAATTAAATCATATAATCAACAATCTAAATGGAAAATATAGTGGCTCTGATACCAATTGAAGGAACAGAAGCGTGAAAAACACAAGTTTATACCATTGAATTCAAAAATTTTCACCTAGGGTCACATGCATCATGCAAGATTTATTTTTATCTATTTGATTTCAATGATAAACAACATATTAAAACTCTTTTAATATGTTTTTGGATATGTATTTGCCATTTAAGATTTTAAAATTAATCAGATTAATTTTAGAACCCTATATTAAATCAAGAACGATTACACTAACCTCTTGATGCACTGCAGCGTGTCTGCGCCTTTGAGATTCGTCTTCAGGACACCAAATGTTGTCCCTCTAGCTTGTCCACACCAAGAACACCTATGGCAGCCCTTGAACAGCCTCCAAAGCTTTTTCTATTAATTAGAAATTCAAGTTCTGCCTTTTAAGAGATTAGAGATGTAAATAGGACACTAGAAACAATTTGTAGTGTTCTTAATTCAAGAGATTGATGGCTAATCTCTTTGAATTGATGAGAGATGAAGTAAAATAGAGGGAGGGCTGCAAAATGGCGTGACCAAGGAGTGTGGCTACTGGTTGTATTTTATTTTCTCATAACAACACTTAAATAGCTAGGTTAACACATTAAACCCTTGCCACATGTCACCCTTTGATTAGCTCTAGGTTTAAGTGACCCAATCACATTGTGCCAAGTGTCAAACCTATATTTAATCTTGATTTTAATCATCTTACATGATTAAAAAACATTTGGCAAGCTTATGTGTTATGCCACGTGTCACCATCTCATGGTGCCACGTGTCACACTGCAAAATGACCAAAATGCCCCTATGTCTTAATTTTGAGTTCTCAACCCAAAATAATTATTTTTCTTCTTCTAATTAATTTATATCAAATATAAATTAATTAATTAATCTCTATTAATTAATTTCTCATTAATTAAATTCATATTTAAACACTTTAAATATAAATTTAATTTATACTACACATCCAATAATCTAGATTTGGTTTCAAGTCATGCTAGGGACTTTGCAATTTAATTGCAAACCAAACCTATTTAATTAATCAATTAAACTCTTTAATTAATTAATTAAATCATATTTAAATAGGTGATAACTTGTGTATGTGTGTGACCTACTAGGCTCATCACTAATTGGCAATGAGACATGATATCAACTCTTAATATCATCAGAACTCTTTCTTACCATAAATGATTTCTCTAAATCATTTTATGAACCTCATGGACCATGGTTAACACCTAGCATAGCATGCCATGGCCACCCAATTAGTAATAAGGTTTACCTTAAATGAACCTATAATCATATGTTACCATGCACTAGAATCTCTCTGTTACAAAATCCCAACTCAAGCTGGAGTCATGGTTTATGTCAAACTCCATTTGCTATGAATATTATGTTCTCTTTTAATTCCAGTTCTTGATTAAAAAGATTTTCTCATCAGAAACTCTTTTCTGAATAAGTCTATCTGTCCTGGCCAGGAACTTGAAACATCAAGAACAATTAAATGAACATAGGATTTTATCTCTATTTACTTAGAGGAACAGATTCCAAAGTGATCAACACCTACCTCCATATATAACTAGTAGGAGCCAACACATGCCCATATACCCATACATAGTACAAGTATGAAAGCAGTATCAAACTCAAACTACCTATATACAAGATAACTGTGCTATCTCAGGTCTAAAGATTATATGCACTGATATGATTTATGACAAAACATTGATAAGAGTAAACTCCATGTGCTTGTCATAAGTGTCACTGGTTCGGCCTACTTATCATTTATAAGTGCCTATCATGTTTGTTATATGGCATGAGACTCACCATTCCATCTTATTTATATCTCATATAAATAACTTGGGAACAAACATGAATACAATCTTTCTGGATAAGTCATGTCCTTATTATGAAGTATCCTCGATTGTGAACCTATTTATGATACTTCGTGCTAGAAATATTGTCACTCATATTCTTAACAACTTAAGAATAATATTTCTAACAAAATATCAATGGACCTTTTCTATTACACATAAATATATTATGTAAACGGAAAAGTGGAAATGCCTTTTATTAATAAAAATATGTACAAGATACATACTAAATGATATGCTCTAGGGCATACTACTAACAGGGAAGCCATGAAACACAGAATGG
The DNA here is from genome assembly GCF_030052815.1 of Hevea brasiliensis. NCBI lineage: Eukaryota > Viridiplantae > Streptophyta > Magnoliopsida > Malpighiales > Euphorbiaceae > Hevea > Hevea brasiliensis. The sequence continues at coordinate 46,092,191 of NC_079501.1, forward strand.
CATAAAGCCATATGCAGTACCGCTAACAGAACCCTATTGGCATGCCAAGCTTTCCAAACCAATCTTGTTATGTATACTAGCGCATATTACACTTTTAAATTTCACAATTTTTGAATTTCAAGTTTGAATGTTACTATTCATTTCATTAGTCAACTGAAATGTTAACTTTTGCATAGACAATAGGTACATTGGTTTTAATACTCCCAAACATACCACATTTTGCATTCAAAATTTGTTGGTATTGGTTGCCAATACCATTTCTAAACTTAATGTTAATTGGGCAGAATTTTCAGTTTTCATGCTTTTTATTTACTGTTCCATTAGTCATTTTTATAGTGGGAATTTGGCAAAATGATCAACATAAAAGTTGTTCCTTGTTTTTTTCTAGTTGAATTTCCTTTTTTGAATTGCTCCATTTGGAGTTTTGTAACTCAATTTATGGCCTAAAAACAACAACTGGCCAGATTAAAATTTTGTCCGAAATTTCTAGACTGACCAAATCTATAGTGTTAGGAGCAGTGACTTCAACTCACTTTTTGAATATGTTATGGTCATAATTTGGGTTAGGTTTCTTCATGAAAGTTGTTGGTCTATATCTCAGATTATTTCTGGTAAAATTTTAGGTCAATTAGACCTTTCTACACTGAGTTATGGCCAAATGACCAAACACTGTTCATTTGGTCATTTTGCCCAGGTAGACTGCAGGTCACCCAGATTAGGACAATCTTTTGGTCCACTTAATTTGGTTTTCTGGGCATGGTTTCTTCACCAAAGTTGTGCCATTAGGTTTCTAGTTTCATGTCCAATTGGCCTTGCACCAATTGAACCTCTACAATTCCAGTTATTCCTGCCCAAACCTGCTGGACTCATGTCCAATTCTGTAGGTCACCAAGTGCAGCCACACCAAGCTCCAATCCCACTACACAATGCACTTCATTTTTTATTCAAACAATACCAAATGGTCACTAATTGACCATTAAAACCTACTTCCATCATCACATGGTCAAAGTCTCATTTTTCCGCCCTAAACCCTAACTCAACATTAGAAAACCATGCATTATCATTGCATTTATCAATTCACTAATGAGATACAGATTAAAGGCAGTCATACTAGCATTTTAGCTCCCCAAAAATCATCACCATATTACCCTAACCATGGCTGCCAAAATTTAGGGTTAGCATACCAATGGTATTTCATCAAATTTCTTTGTTATTTGCACACATTTATAGTTCTTAAACATGAATTTAAAATGAAATTCAATGTTTAGGTCACTAACCTCTATGAAGTGAGATTTCCCACTTGCTAGAATTCTTGTTTTACTTTTCTTTTTGTTCCCAAAAGAATCTCCAAGATACAAGATGTAACATCCTCCCGGTAGCAATTCCGCACAGTCTACTGTTCCGGTGACCGGTGTCGGTCCGGACAGCTAGAACGTCCGGAAAAATATTCAAATTAAAGTAAGGGACCATAATTAACTCAAATATTAATGAGAAAAATTTAGTAAAAATTTTAGAAATAAAATACAGTTAAGTCAAAAGAGCCGGTTCCCAAGCGATGGGTAACCAGAGGTAAGTTGCGGTTCTCGCAACGAGGAGCCCTAGACCCGGGGGAAAAATTATAAAATAATTTTTGGGACTCCAGAGAAGGGTCATTGAGGTTCCTATGGCATTAGAATGCCAAGAAAATACTTAGAAAAATTTTTCAATCGGTACAGACAATTTTTACCCGTTAAGCCAAACGGAGGGCATTTTGGTCATTTCGCCTTCCGAGGTGATTTTTGGCCGACTTGTCCAGTTGAGTAAATAATTAATATGACATAAAATATGAATAAATATTACTAAAAATTAATGTGAAAATGAGTAGAGAAAAGAAGAAAAGAAAATGAAAGAAAAACCTAAATATGACATCACATGATGTCAGTTGGAGGGCTTCCACCAATCACAACCTAATAAGCCAAATTAAAAAGAGAAAAAAATGACAAATGAAGACACAAAATTTCTGGTTCTTCTTCTTCATTTGGACGTGAATCTCTCCCTCTCCCTCCACCATTTTATCAAGCTTTGAACTTGATTTTCTCTTCATCCACTCACTAAAACCCATAAGTCTCTTCATCAAAAATTAATCCCACACCTAGACAAAGCTTTTGGTAGCCTAGAAAAGGAAGGAAAGTGAAGTTTTAGCTTGAAGAAATCTGCCCTACAAGAGGTTAAAGTGAGGTTAGTGCTATCCTTTCACTCTCACTCCTTTAATCCTTGTTAAAGCATCATTTTAAGTTAAGAAATTGTAAGAGTTTAAAGTAAGTTATATGTGTTAGGGCATCTTTAATTTTTGGCAGCCCTAAGGAAGGATGAGGTTGATTGTTTTAATGAATTTAGAATGGATAAAAATGATGTTTAAGGTATGAATATGCATGGATGTTGAATTAGTATGCTAATTGAGGTTTATGGATAATTTAAATTGGACATTAGGGTTTTGAGAAGTGAAACGTGGATTTAGCTTATGGAATTGTGAAAGAAAATTATAAGGGTCAATTAGTGACCATTTTAGGTATGTTGACCATGAATTGGACTGAAAAATAGTATAGCCAAGTGAATGTGTAGGCTGCCTTGTTAGTGCAGCAGAGGGACTGAAAATTCAGTCCACTTGCACAGCCATAACTTTGGCTGTGTAGGTCCAATTGATGTTTGGCCAATTGGACATGAAACTAGGCTTATAATGGCACATTTTTTCTGAAGAAACTATGCCCAAAAGACCAAAGCAAGAGGACCAAAAGTTGGCCCCAATCCGGACACCCTGCAACAGCCCCTGCAGAAATGACCAAATAAACAGTAACTGTTCATTTGGTCATAACTCACTGTAGATTTGGTCAATTGACCTAAACTTTTTACAGCAACAAGTTAAGACATAGAAAAACAACTTTCATGAAGAAACCTACCCCAAATTATGACCAGAACCTAACCCAAATGGCAGTCACAGTTACTGTTCAAACCTGCAACTCTGCAGATTTTCATTTGAGCAGTAATGTTTGGATGGCTATAACTCTCTCTAGAAAACTCGGATTTAGGCGATTCTTGAACCGATGAAAACCTAAGGCATATTAGAACATTTCATATGAAGAAAGTTAGACCAAATTATGAACTTAACTTGATCAAATTACTGACCAAAGTTGGACCAAAAATCTGCTAGACCCAAAATCTCAACATGAATAGTACACGTGAACAGTAAACTTATTTTGGCCATAACTTGAGCTACAAAACTCCAAATAGAGTGATTCAAAAAAGGAAATTCAACTAGACAAAATAAGGAACAACTTTCATGTTTACCATTTCCTCAAATTCCCACTGTAAAAATAACAAATGGAACAGTAAAGATGAAGTATGAAAACCGAAAATTTTGCTCAATTAGCATTAAGCTTAAAAATGGTATTGGCAACCAATACCAACAAGTTTGAAATACAAAATGTGGTATGTTTGAGGTGTTAAGACCAATACACCTATTTTCTATCCAAAAGTCAATATTTTTGTTGACCAATGAGGTGAATAGTGACACCAAAACCAAAAATTGGCAATTTTGCCAAAATGACCTAAGCTTTGAGAAAGTGACCAAAACCAACAAGTTTTAAATGAAAAATGTAGTATGTTTGAAGTGCCAAAGTCAATGTACATATTTTCTATGCAAAAGTCAACATTTTAGTTGACTAATGAAGTGAATAGTGACATGAAAACTTGAAATAAGCTTGGAAATGGATTTGGTAATTGATTCCAACAAGTTTTAAATGCAAAATGTGGTACATCGGGAGTGTTAAAATCAATGTACCTATTGTCTATGCAAAAGTCAACATTTTTGTTGACCAATGAGGTGAATAGTGACACCAAAACTTGAAATTCAAAATTTGAAATTAGAAATGCATCTAGGGGACTTTAAATTGCAATTGGCAATTAATACAAGTAAATGTAAAACTCAAAATGTGGGATCTTGGTGTAATTAGAATTAATATATCCATTAAGTATAAAAAGGTCAATATTTTGGTTGACTAGTATGGTGAATAGTAATCAAAATGATTAGTGAATTAAGATGAAGACCTAGAACCAATTCTAAGCTTAAATGCTTAGAATTGTATGACAAATATGGACTATGCATCCTAGTCAAAATTGTTTAAAAGAAATTTAGGCCATAAATTTGAAATCCATGAAATATTCATGGATTACTTGAAACATGAAAAATAAGTCACCTAATTAATGTGAATAGATAGTTAGGGCATATATGCCCATCACAAATGGAATTCATAAAATATTAGTAACTCAACTTGAAATATAAAATTTGTAATTACATAAGTAAACTCTTGAATGTATAAATGAGAAAGGAAAAATGTTTTGAATACAATGGTACATGTGAACCATTGTTTAGAATTGGGATCAATATGAATAACATAATGAAAGGATAAATAAACCATATTAATGTATGAATGAGACATTAGTTCTCATTATTGTAAAGAGGAGAAGTATTTTGAGTACAATGGTATAAAAGGATAATTGATGTGAATTGTGATCATATAAATGATCAAATGAATGTATGAATTATGATTGAAATTTATCATGAAATAATGAAGTCATAAAGCACAATATATTAATATTTTAAAGTATCAAATGCCCTAGTATACCTAACAAGATTGGTTTGGATAGTTTGGCATGCCAATAGGGTATTGTTTTAGCAGTACTGCGAAAGGCTTTATGCTCGTATTCATGGCTTTTATGTCGATTTCTTGGCTTTTATGCCCGATTATGTGATATCATGGCTTTTTAGCCATACTGACTACATACATGGTAGACGTTCTGTGTCCCATGGTATGACGGCCCGAGGCACCGCGGTGTCCAGTGCCAATGACCCGTTATCCAGTCCAGTCGTCTAGTATAGGTTACTTGTGTCACACCCTACCCCTCTGTAAGGCATAACATGATCCCGTAGTATACCTAATGAATTACCAACTTCGTCTACTGATAACCCATTAAATACACTACAAGGGATTTTAAAAACTTTTCTTACTTCTTTTGCAGTGGTGAGCACTATTTATAGGTGTTAAAGACTTTGGTGAACTGAAGTGAAATAACTAACTCATTTGGTTTTTTTGGAATTTCTGTAAAAATTTTGGCAGAGTGCCATCTGTATTTTGGATAAAACAGTTCTTCAGAAAACCTGTAAAAAAAAAAAAGCACTTCAATAATTTTCCAAATCTCAACTCCACATTTTTCTCAACACAATATATTTCTCAACACAACAATTTATCAACTCAATTTCATAGAAATTTTTCAAAGTCTGAGATAAGGAAATATAATACAGCTTTTACAAGTCAAAACAGCTCATAATTAATTTACAACTTCAAGGTACAATTTGAATTTATAACTGCTCAAAACCAAAAACAATATGTACATACAGTGTCATACATTACAGTACAAAATGCAAAATATTGGTATACTCATTATACCAGGAAATCCCTCGCTGGATGTACTAGCAGCCTAGTCTGCTGCTCGTCTGTCTCTCTACTGCGACAAGAATAAAGCTATCATTGAGACAATGTCTCGCAGTGCACAACATTAACCAAATACAATTTCAAATCACAATTCATAACTCATGTAAATAGTGGATACTTAAAATCATAGTTAAATTCAAGACAATAAATGTCAACAAGAATTTAAACTCCATTTGTCAATATCACAATAATTTTCAATAAGTCAGATCATGGTTGAATTCAATAGACAGTATATGTCAACAAGAGTTTAAATCAATTTCACAATCTCACAATACATAATAACGCAATTTAGTCGAATAATTTAAGAATACAGTGTTGCCAATTCATTCACAACTTAAGTCATGACACAAATTTCCGATCAATGCCGTGTTGTACACCACGACAAAGCAATCACAACCTCACTAATCGAAATCAATGAGGAAGGGGAGCTAGCTATATAATGAGTACTCATCCGATCACCTCAACTGGTAAACCAGAGAGGGAAAAATAAACGATCACGACTCCATAATTGGAGAAGGAAATAAACGATCACAACCCCATAAATGGAGAAGGAATGATATGATACTGTCATGCTAAGTGTGAACACAAAATCAATTTCAAACATTTTATTCAAATGATTCGTGAGAATCCAATAAATTTCCAAAGTCATAATTTCATTCACAAAATGGCAACACAATTCATAATTAACTTCGATTTTCACAAATCACACTAAACTAACTTTCCCACAATTTCAAACCATTTACAATGCTTTTTAATCAATAAGTATCCATCAATGTCATTCAAACAATTTTTCACAGTTTCAAATCATTCACAATATTTCTAAATCAATAAGTGTCCATCAAACTCATTTACACAATTTAAAACAATAATATACAAATAGTCAATATTTATTTCAATTGAAAATAATTCAAAAGAAACAGTTGTTGTGCACAAACACAATTTAAAACAATAATATACAAATATTCAATATTTATTTCAATTGAAAAATTCAAAAGCAATAACCGTTGTGCACAAACACAATTTAAATCAATAACATACAATTAATCATATGAAATCTTATTCAGAGTAAAATCAGTTGAAAACTAGTTGTGCACAAACCTCTGATGACTGTCTCCCTGGTCTGGACTCAGTGTTTCCTTCTCTTTTCCTGAGTCTTTAGTAACTGAGAAACACAATTTGAAGTGTTTCAGTACTAAATTAAATTGTCTCTAACGATAATGTTTGGTAAATAATGCACTAAACTCAATTTTTCACTTAATCACCTAATATACCGACCCTCGCTATGCTTTAGGTAAATTAGGTTTTAGTGTCGTTAATATGTCACATTTGATAGGGTTTTAGGTTTGGTACGTTTTACCAAAGTCATTTCCTTGCTTAGTGCATTTTAATGCAAATTGCTGGATTCCGGGACACTGGTTTGACCTAGCCGGACGACCTAATTTCCTCGGTTTTCGGGTTTCGGTCAAAACCACAAACTTGTAGATCTAGGTCTTATTGCACGCGGGACAAAATTTCAGGTCAATCCGAGTTAAGTAGACCAAGTTATGGTCATTATACTATTGCTGGTCAAATGGCATCAATTAGGTCATTTTTTTGGTCAATTTGGTCAACTTTGGTTCGGCCAGTTTTTGGACCCGAACTTGTGCAAGCATTTTGACTTGCTTCTGGTCATTTCTGGGCTTTGGTGTCTTCATAAGACTTGTAGGTATGGGTCTTAACTATTCTTGGTCAAAATTTCAGGTCAATTGGACCTGGTTTGAGTGAGTTATGGCCTAAACACTCACTGCTGCCCAATTGGTCATTTTTCAGGTCCTAATTGCACCTAATCCGAATTGGTCATTTTTTTAGGTCACCTTGCAAGCAGAATTTTGGTATGGTTTCTCAATGAAAGTTGGCACATTTTGTGCCTAGTTTCACCTCAAATTGGTCTCATACCAATTGAGGTTACACATTTAAGGTTATAGACTAAAATGTACACTGCCCTCACTATGCCTTTCACACCCCACTTCAAACACACATTTAACTTGCAAAGTTTACTTCCATACCCTACCAATTTGTTTTGGTACATTACCAAAAGCATTATCTACTTTACATTAACATTATTTTGGGCAGATTACCATTACCCTCAACACACCAAATATCATTCACAATTACAATTTCTAATTACCATTACAAACACACCTAACCATTACAAATTTTACATACACTTTACAATATCAATCTACATACATCTCATCAACCTTCTAGGTCAATATTCTGCCCACACTTCCTTCAATATATACCATTACTCAAGTGTCCCCAAGCTGCCGCAAACCATTCTTCAACATTAAAGTTGTCACACCCTACCCCTCTGTAAGGCATAACATGATCCCGTAGTATACCTAATGAATTACCAACTCCGTCTACTGATAATCCATTAATTACACTACAAGGGATTTTAAAAACTTTTCTTACTTCTTTTACAGTGGTGAGCACTATTTACAGGTGTAAAAGACTTTGGTGAACTAAAGTGAAACAACTAACTCATTTGATTTATTTGGAGTATCTGTAAAAATTTTGGCAAGGTGCGATTTGTATTTTGGACAAAACAGTTCTTCAGAAAACCTGTAAAAAGCACTTCAATATATTTTCAAATCTCAACTCCAACATTTTTATCAACACAACACATTTCTCAAGTCAATTCCATAGAAATTTTTCAAAGTCTGAGATAAGGAAATATAATACAAGTTTTACAAGTCAAATAACTCATAATAAATTTACAACTTCAAGGTACAATTTGAATTTACAATCGCTCAAAACCAAAAACAAAATGTACATACGATGTCATACATTACTGATACAAAATGCAAAATATTGGTATACTCATTATACTGTAATCCCTCATCTGGATGTATTAGCGGCCTAGTCTCACGCCTGTCATCTCTCTACTGCGACAAAGAATAAAGCTATCACGAGACAATGTCTCGCAGTGCACAACATTAACCAAATACATTTTTAATTCACAATTCATAAATCATATCAATAGTGGATACTTAAAATCATAGTTAAATTCAAGACAATGAATGTCATAAGGAATTTAAACTCCAATTCACAAATTATCAAAATTCATAATAACACAATTTAGTCAAATAGTTTAAGGATACCGTATTGCCAATTCATGCACAATTTGATCAAATAACTGAATAATACCTTTTTGCAAATCAATAACACAATTCGATCAAATAACTGAATAATATCGTTTTGCAAATCAATAACACAATTCAATCAAATAACTGAATAATATCGTTTGCAAATCAATAACACAATTGATCAAATAATCTGAATAATATCGCTTTTGCAAATCAATAACACAATTGATCAAATAACTGAATAATATCGTTTTGCAAATCAATAACACAATTGATCAAATAACTGAACAATACAATGTTGCCAATCAATAACACAATTTAGGTCATGACACAAATTTTTCCATATATGCCGTGTTGTACACCACGACAAGACATACTCACCCCAATAATCGAAATCAATGAGGGAGGAAGCTAGCTATCTAATGAGTACTCATCCATACTCACCTCAGACTGGGAAGTCAAAGAGGGAGGAACATAATCATACTCACCCTGCATCGATAAGTCAAAGAGGGAGGAATAATCACACTCACCCCATTAATGGAGGAGGAACATAATATCCGTGTCATGCCAATTGTGAGTCAAAACAATTCCAAACATTTTATTCAAATGATCCGTAAGAATCCAATAAATTTCCAAAGTTATAATTTCATTCACAAAATGGCAACACAATTCGTAATTCACTTCAATTTCCACAAAAACCATTTACAGTGCTTTTCAATCAATAAGTATCCATCAATATCATTCAAACAATTTTTCACAATTTAAAATAATAATATACAAATAGTCATAATTTATTTCGATTGAAAAATTCAAAAGAAATAGCCGTTGTGCACAAACCTCTGATATTTGTCTCCTGATCTTGACTCAGTATTTCTTTCCCTTTTCTTTGAGTCCTTGCTAATCGAGAAACACAATTTTGAAGTGTTTGGTGCTAAATTAATTTGCCTCTAACGATAATGTTCGATAAATAATTCACTGAATACCTTTATTTGCTTAATCACCCAATATACCGACCCTCGATGTTTTCTAGGTAAATTAGGTTTTAGTGTCCTTTACATGTCACATTCGATAGGGTTTTAGGTTTGGTACGTTTTACCAAAGTCATTTCCTTGCTTAGTGCATTTTAATGCAAATTGCTGGATTCCGGGACACTGGTTTGACCTAGCCGGACGACCTAATTCCCTCAGTTTTCGGGTTTCGGTCAAAACTACAAACTTGTAGATCTAGGTCTTATTGCACGCGGGGCAAAATTTCAGGTCAATCCGAGTTAAGTAGACCAAGTTATGGTCATTATACTATTGCTGGTCAAATGGTACCAATTTAGGTCAATTTTAGGTCAATTTGGTCAACTCTGGTTCGGCCAGTTTTTGGACCCGAACTTGTGCAAGCTTTTTGACTTGCTTCTGGTCATTTCTGGGTTTTGGTGTCTTCATAAGACTTGTAGGTATGGGTCTTAACTATTCATGGTTAAAATTTCAGGTCAATTGGACCTGTTTTGAGTGAGTTATGGCCTAAATACTCACTGCTGCCCAAATGGTCAGTTTTTAGGTCTCAAGTGTACCTAATCCGAATTGGTCATTTTTCACATCACCTTGCAAGCAGAATTTTGGTATGATTTCTCAATGAAAGTTGGCACATTTTGTGCCTAGTTTCACCTCAAATTGGTCTCATACCAATTGAGGTTACACATTTCAGGTTATGGGCTAAAATGTACACTGCCCTCAATATGCATTTCACACCCCACTTCAAACACACATATACCTTGCAATTTGGTTCACTTCCCTACCAATCTGTTTTGGTACATTAACCACAGTATAATCTACTTTACATTAACATTATTTTGGGCAGATTACCATTACTCTCAACACACCAAATATAATTCACATTTACAATATCTCAATACCATTACATACACACCTAAACACCACTAATTCTCACATACACTTTACACAATAATTTCATACACATAACCTTCATTCCTTAATGCCACAATTCTGCCAACACTCCCATGAATATACACATTTATTCAAGTGTCCCCAAGGCTGCCGAAATTTGTCCTTCAACATCAAAGTGCCCTACAATTTACCAATTCCCATCCAAGTGCATAAATCACCATATATATTTGAAATAATTCATTAGGATATTAAACCACCATGATCAACATTATTCCTCATCAATTATATGCATAATAATTCATCAAATGCATGACCCCATGGCTGTCCAAAATGGCTATTTCAATAACTAGTTAAACTCTAAAATTTCCTTCACAAAACTAACACCCATAACATGCACACAAAATTTAACAAAGGAATTATAAAAAATGCAAACTTACCTTTAATTGTAACTTGCTAAACCTTCACCAAACTTCTCAAAATTGGTATCAATATCTTCCTTGTGATGTGTAGACTAACTTTGATGAAGGAACTTAGGAAGAAATTGGCTTGGAAGTGGATGGGTGGAGCTTGAACATGGGGCGTCAATGGTGGAATTTGGGAGGTGGTTTCATTCGGCCAAGAAGAAAATCAATGAAGAAGAAGATGAAATGGACGTGCACTTGTCCACTTAAAGAATTTATATACCCCTCCCTAGTGCTCCACTAACTTAGGTTTTTTAATTATTATAATTAAACTTTCCATTATCCCATTTTATATCCCTTTATGTTTTTAATTATACTACCCATGAAATTTCATTTTTTTATGGCATTTTCAAAATTTAATACTATTTATTTTTAAAGGACATTTAGGTCAAAAGTTAACTCGGAGTGTGAATTGACCAAAATGCCCCTATTTGGGTTGTACTCCTGATATTTAGAATAATCGATTTTTGTCCGTTTTTCGATTTCTCACTTTTCTTTGTACTAATTATTTAATTTTTCTTTAATCTTTCTAATGAGATTAATTCTTCCATAAGGTTCTATTTATGTCCTAAAATGTTTTTTTCGAGGTTTCCCGCAGTCCAGGGCCAGTCAACGGTCCACGCCGTGACTTCCCGGTGCGGTCACCCATCGCTAGTTTTCCCGGCTCGCTTAACTTGATCACATTTCTTTGCTATTATTTTTCCTTTATTTTTCTTGTATTTTCTTTTCTTGTATTTCATTATTTTATGTCTCCTCCCTCATATCAAGGTGTGGTTCTAGGCATCCTAGCTGTCCGGACAACACTGGTCACCGGAGCAGTAGAACGCACTACCGAACTTTGGGGTGTTACAAAAGTGCCATCCAATTTACCAATTCCCATCCAAGTGCATAAATCACCATATAAACATGAAATAATTCACTAGGTTACTAATTCATCATGATCAACACCATTTCTCATCAATTATATGCACAAATATCTCATCAAAAACGTGACTCATGGCTGTCCAAAATGAAAACAACAATAACCCTTCAAACTCAAAATTTTCCTTCACCAAACCAACACCCATAACATGAACATAAACTTTAACAAAGAAATTCTCAAAAATGCAAACTTACCTTTAATTGTAACTTGCTAAACCTTCACCAAACTTCTCAAAATTGGTATCAATATCTTCCTTGTGATGTGTAGACCATTTTTCATAAAGGAACCTAAGTATTTAGAGATGAAAAGAGGGAGTGGATGAAGCTTTCATGCAAACGCCCATGGAGTTTCTATTTGGTTCTTCAATTCGGCAATGTTGAATGCAAATGAGGAAGATGGATTATTCAGCTGCATTTTAAGTGTACACATGTCCCACTATGTATTTAATTAATCCCCTTAGTGGTCCACTTAGTCACTTAATCATATAATAAGCTAAATTCCCACTTATTCCACATTTAACCTTTAATTTCTACTATTTACTTTAGGTACCACCAAATTAATTTTTCATTTCATTTTTTTAAGTGTAATATTATTTATTTTTAATGGATATTTAGGTCAAAAGACACTTCGGGATGTCAAATGACCATAATGCCTGCTCGGTGGCATTCAGATTTTTCAGATTAGGGTTTTGTCTGTTTTTCGATTTCTCACTTTTCTTTGTACTAATTATTTAATTTTTCTTTGATCTTTCTAATGATATTTATTCTTCAATAAGGTTCTATTTATGTCCTAAAAATGTTTTCCGTGGTTCCCATGATAGCAGTCAACGGTCCACGCCGTGACTTCCCGGTGCGGTCACCCATCGCTAGGTTTCCTGGCTCACTTACTCGGTTACATTTCTTTGCTATGATTTTTCCTTTTTTTTTCTTGTATTTTTTTTTCTTGTATTTCAATATTTATGTCTCCTCTCTCATATCAAGGTACGGTTCTAGGCATCCTAGCTGTCCGGACAACACTGGTCACTGGAGCAGTAGAACGCACTACCGAACTTAGGGGTATTACAATTCTCCCCCCCTTAAATAAATTTCATCCATGAAATTTTACCCAGTAGTCATCTTACAATAGTCATACGTTTATTTTCTCCTTTCTATATGATCGTAAGACTTTTAACAATCTAATACAATGTTTAATTTGCTTAGATAACACCAATCTCCTCTTACTATTATGCTGTCTAATATTTTGGTTCACGTTGCTTCTTGAATGACCCTTGAGGTCATGTTAGAATCATTCATCAGTCATTGGTCCTCTAACCATTCTAATCCATAGTCTTCCTCACATTCGTAATATTTCTTTGTTACATATGAATCAACTGTTCAAATCTCTACTTCCATAACTCTTTTTATCTGTCAATATTCTATAACTTACTTCCTTTTGTACTGAAATATAACCTTTCGATATTCTAACTTTTGAGTTTTAGATCCCTAAGTAGGATTTTCAAACTTATTTCTAACAATTAAATTCTGTCCTGGCATAACTATACCAAAACAGATGCCGTTGGCAACTATTCTCATCTAGGTGTACTATCGGGTAGTACGTAGCTCTACACAATAATCTCAAGTTAGTACTGTAATCTACAGCTTATTCAATAGATCAAACTTTCCTATCTTTTATCCTTTTCGAATTCACTAATATCCGAACTTATTCTGATTACAATATCCATTAACAATTACTAACAGTAACATCTCTGCCTTCATCTAGAGCAATTCTATTTCTGTAACTTACTTTTACGTTCTCTTGCCTTACATTAAGTAGGCTCGCCAATTAGCTTTATAATTTTATGGTGTGTCAGCAAATACTTTTCGCCGATAAACTCTTCCAAAACTAATTTCACTTGTTATCACAATCCTTATCCTAAAGGACTAATCACGAATGCATCAAAATTTATTTCCCCGACCTCCTGTCCTAACGGACCTGTTACTAGCACCTCAAAATCCATTTTTGTACCTCAGCCTCTATAGACTGATCGACTGAACGATCACCCTCTTCCATATTCAATGCGAGGATCTTAGCTTTCCTGAACAATAACACAAGGATATTTACTCTCGTTAGTGCATATTTATACTGTAATGTACTCTATGTATCAAACAATGATATTGAGCAGTTGTACTATGCAGAAGAACATTCAAATAACAAGTGAAAACAGAATTTAAAAACATTGCACTGATACCACTAAAACATGTCACACCCTACCCCTCTGTAAGGCATAACATGATCCCGTAGTATACCTAATGAATTACCAACTTCGTCTACTGATAACCCATTAAATACACTACAAGGGATTTTATAAAGTTGACTTACTTCTTTGGCAGTGGTGAGCACTATTTACAGGTGTTAAAGACTTTGGTGAATCAAGTGAAATAACTAACTCATTTGGTTTATTTGGAATTTCAGAAAATTTTGGCAGAGTGCCATCTGTATTTTGGATAAAGCAGTTCTTGTAAAAAAAAAAAAAAGCACTTCAATAATTTTCCAAATCTCAACTCCACATTTTTCTCAACACAATATATTTCTCAACACAACAATTTATCAACTCAATTTCATAGAAATTTTTCAAAGTCTGAGATAAGGAAATATAATACAGCTTTTACAAGTCAAAACAGCTCATAATTAATTTACAACTTCAAGGTACAATTTGAATTTACAACTGCTCAAAACCAAAAACAATATGTACATACAGTGTCATACATTACAGTACAAAATGCAAAATATTGGTATACTCATTATACCAGGAAATCCCTCGCTGGATGTACTAGCGACCTAGTCTCACGCCTGTCTGATCTCTCTACCTGCGACAGCAATAAAAAGCTATCGCTGAGACAATGTCTCAGTGGTGCACAACATTAACCAAATACAATTTCAAATCACAATTCATAAGTCATGTAAATAGTGGATACTTAAAATCATAGTTAAATTCAAGACAATAAATGTCAACAAGAATTTAAACTCTATTTGTCAATATCACAATAATTTTCAATAAGTCAGATCATGGTTGAATTCAATAGACAGTATATGTCAACAAGAGTTTAAATCAATTTCACAATCTCACAATACATAATAACGCAATTTAGTCGAATAATTTAAGAATACAGTGTTGCCAATTCATTCACAACTTAAGTCATGACACAAATTTCCGATCAATGCCGTGTTGTACACCACGACAAAGCAATCACAACCTCACTAATCGAAATCAATGAGGAAGGGGAGCTAGCTATATAATGAGTACTCATCCGATCACCTCAACTGGTAAACCAGAGAGGGAAAAATAAACGATCACGACTCCATAATTGGAGAAGGAAATAAACGATCACAACCCCATAAATGGAGAAGGAATGATATGATACTGTCATGCTAAGTGTGAACACAAAATCAATTCCAAACATTTTATTCAAATGATTCGTGAGAATCCAATAAATTTCCAAAGTCATAATTTCATTCACAAAATGGCAACACAATTCATAATTAACTTCGATTTTCACAAATCACACTAAACTAACTTTCCCACAATTTCAAACCATTTACAATGCTTTTTAATCAATAAGTATCCATCAATGTCATTCAAACAATTTTTTACAGTTTCAAATCATTCACAATATTTCTAAATCAATAAGTGTCCATCAAACTCATTTACACAATTTAAAACAATAATATACAAATAGTCAATATTTATTTCAATTGAAAATAATTCAAAAGAAACAGTTGTTGTGCACAAACACAATTTAAAACAATAATATACAAATATTCAATATTTATTTCAATTGAAAAATTCAAAAGCAATAACCGTTGTGCACAAACACAATTTAAATCAATAACATACAATTAATCATATGAAATCTTATTCAGAGTAAAATCAGTTGAAAACTAGTTGTGCACAAACCTCTGATGACTGTCTCCCTGGTCTGGACTCAGTGTTTCCTTCTCTTTTCCTGAGTCTTTAGTAACTGAGAAACACAATTTGAAGTGTTTCAGTACTAAATTAAATTGTCTCTAACGATAATGTTTGGTAAATAATGCACTAAACTCAATTTTTCACTTAATCACCTAATATACCGACCCTCGTTGCGTTTTAGGTAAATTAGGTTTTAGTGTCGTTAATATGTCACATTTGATAGGGTTTTAGGTTTGGTACGTTTTACCAAAGTCATTTCCTTGCTTAGTGCATTTTAATGCAAATTGCTGGATTCCGGGACACTGGTTTGACCTAGCCGGACGACCTAATTCCCTCGGTTTTCGGGTTTCGGTCAAAACTACAAACTTGTAGATCTAGGTCTTATTGCACGCGGGACAAAATTTCAGGTCAATCCGAGTTAAGTAGACCAAGTTATGGTCATTATACTATTGCTGGTCAAATGGCATCAATTAGGTCATTTTTTTGGTCAATTTGGTCAACTTTGGTTCGGCCAGTTTTTGGACCCGAACTTGTGCAAGCATTTTGACTTGCTTCTGGTCATTTCTGGGCTTTGGTGTCTTCATAATACTTGTAGGTATGGGTCTTAACTATTCTTGGTCAAAATTTCAGGTCAATTGGACCTGGTTTGAGTGAGTTATGGCCTAAACACTAACTGCTGCCCAATTGGTCATTTTTCAGGTCCTAATTGCACCTAATCCGAATTGGTCATTTTTTTAGGTCACCTTGCAAGCAGAATTTTGGTATGGTTTCTCAATGAAAGTTGGCACATTTTGTGCCTAGTTTCACCTCAAATTGGTCTCATACCAATTGAGGTTACACATTTAAGGTTATAGACTAAAATGTACACTGCCCTCACTATGCCTTTCACACCCCACTTCAAACACACATTTAACTTGCAAAGTTTACTTCCATACCCTACCAATCTGTTTTGGTACATTACCAAAAGCATTATCTACTTTACATTAACATTATTTTGGGCAGATTACCATTACCCTCAACACACCAAATATCATTCACAATTACAATTTCTAATTACAATTACAAACACACCTAACCATTAAAAATTTTACATACACTTTACAATATCAATCTACATACATCTCATCAACCTTCTAGGTCAATATTCTGCCCACACTTCCTTCAATATATACCATTACTCAAGTGTCCCCAAGGTGCCGCAAACCATTCTTCAACATTAAAGTGCCATCCAATTTACCAATTCCCATCCAAGTGCATAAATCACCATATAAACATGAAATAATTCACTAGGTTACTAATTCATCATGATCAATACCATTTCTCATCAATTATATGCACAAATATCTCATCAAAAACGTGACTCATGGCTGTCCAAAATGAAAACAACAATAACCCTTCAAACTCAAAATTTTCCTTCACCAAACCAACACCCATAACATGAACATAAACTTTAACAAAGAAATTCTCAAAAATGCAAACTTACCTTTAATTGTAACTTGCTAAACCTTCACCAAACTTCTCAAAATTGGTATCAATATCTTCCTTGTGATGTGTAGACCATTTTTCATAAAGGAACCTAAGTATTTAGAGATGAAAAGAGGGAGTGGATGAAGCTTTCATGCAAACGCCCATGGAGTTTCTATTTGGTTCTTCAATTGGCAATGTTGAATGCAAATGAGGAAGATGGATTATTCAGCTGCATTTTAAGTGTACACATGTCCCACTATGTATTTAATTAATCCCCTTAGTGGTCCACTTAGTCACTTAATCATATAATAAGCTAAATTCCCACTTATTCCACATTTAACCTTTAATTTCTACTATTTACTTTAGGTACCACCAAATTAATTTTTCATTTCATTTTTTTAAGTGTAATATTATTTATTTTTAATGGATATTTAGGTCAAAAGACACTTCGGGATGTCAAATGACCATAATGCCCCTGTTCGGGTGGCATTCGATTTTTCTATTCAGGGTTTTGTCTGTTTTTCGATTTCTCACTTTTCTTTGTACTAATTATTTAATTTTTCTTTGATCTTTCTAATGATATTTATTCTTCAATAAGGTTCTATTTATGTCCTAAAAATGTTTTCCGTGGTTCCTCAGATCCTACCAACGGTCCACGCCGTGACTTCCCGGTGCGGTCACCCATCGCTAGGTTTCCTGGCTCACTTACTCGGTTACATTTCTTTGCTATGATTTTTCCTTTGTTTTTCTTGTATTTTCTTTTCTTGTATTTCAATATTTATGTCTCCTCTCTCATATCAAGCTACGGTTCTAGGCATCCTAGCTGTCCGGACAACACTGGTCACTGGAGCAGTAGAACGCACTACCGAACTTAGGGGTGTTACAACTTGGGCAGTCAATTAAAGTATTATTCAATTCAGGCAGCTAAGTTAAGTTAAGTATAATGAAAATCCAGTACAATTAAATTAAGTATTGAATGAATAAGCAAAAGAGATTAGCAAAAGAAACATAACAAAAATATAAATTGCGTAACTGCATGCACTTGAAATACAATACAGATAGAATAAATTATATACCTGCTAGTATTACTGAAAAGTTATAAACTAAGCATTTCCAAAGAGGAACAAACTAGTATATAAGATCGTTGATACTAGAAATACCATACCAAATTAAATTGATTCTTGAGTATCTGAATTATCATTTATTTCTTTCTTTACTTGTATATATTATTTCTTGTTATATTATTGCACCACTAAGCAGAAATGCTTAGCGCGATGGAATTGCTTCCTCGCGCAGGTACTGAAGGTAAAACCAGTAGACTGTCGACTGAGATTTTTGGAGTCCAGATCTGCAGAAGTGTCAGAAGAGTTCAAGATTGTCACCTCCTCAGCAATGCATGTAGATAGGGCTCATTTTATACATGTTATGTATATTGTTCATTCCTAGCACATTGTAAATTATTTGTATATCTTGTACAAAATAAACTCATGTAATTAACCTATGAATTATGGAAGCTATTCAAAGTAAGTATTTTAGTATGTGAATTGAATTTGGGTTATAATGAGATTATACTTGTGAATATTGAGATATTGAAAATCTAATGAGATTTCTGAGAAATCTGAATACTGTATTGAGATACATTATGTTTGAAAATTTTTGAGACTATTAAGTTTGAGAAATTGAGTATATATTGAAATTGTCTTTGGCAGGTTCAGAAGAACTGTTAGTCCAAATTACAGCCGACACTTTGTCGGATTATCGTTAAAATTTTTGAAATTTCCAATTTAGTTAGATTTTGATAAAAGTAAAAATAGCCTAAATCTTCAATAAAGTTTTTGAATAAATAAATCAAGGACTGTAATGAAATCAGATAAAATAGAGTGCTCCGGCACATTGAGTGACATAACTTGCTCGGCTACACTGTAGTCGGGTAAGGGGTGTCACACAAGAATACTTTTTTGTGTTGCTAGTTTAGGATTTTGTTGGGTAGAAGTGAGTGAAAATCAAGCTTTGAAAGCCTGAAAATGGTTTGGCTATGGAGGAGGTTCACGGCAAGGAAGATGAAGAAGAGAAGAGAAATCTGATTTTTGTTTCATTTTTCCAGCCCATTTGTCTCTTTTAAATAAGTTTATACCATGTGTCCACATTGGGTTGGTTGGGAAAACTTTAATGACATCACTATGATGTCATAATGCCATTTTCTTTCATTTTCTCTCCATTTCTTATCTAATTAATTTCAATTAAATTTTTAACAATATTTAGTCATATTTTATATTATATAAATTATTTATTCAACTGGACAAGTTGGCCAAAAATCATCTCTGAAGATGAAATGACCAAAATGCCCTCCATTTGGCTTAACGGGCCAAAATTGTCTGTACCGATTGAAAAATTTTTCTAAGCATTTCCTTGGCATTCTAACGCCATAAGAACCTCAATAACCCTTCTCTGGAGTCCCAATAATTATTTTATAATTTTTTCCTCGGGTCTAGGGCTCCTAGTTGCGAGAACCGCAACTTCTCACTAGGTTACTCATCACTAGGGCACCGGCTCATTTAACTTGGTTGTATTTTATTTCTAAAATTTTTTCTAAATTTTTCTTATTAATATTTGAGTTAATTACGGTTCCTCACTTTAGTTTAAATATTTTTCCAGATGTTCTAGCTGCCGGATCGACACTGGTCACTGTAACAGTAGACTGTACGGACTAGCTAAAGTGAGGATGTTACATCTCTCTTCACTAAAATCCTGCTCCTCTCCTTCCCAAAAACACATCCATGGCTCCTGCGAAGAGATCTGCAAGAAGGACCGGCTCTTTTGTCAAGGAAAAGAGGAGAATCCTCGCCTTCTCCACCCCAGCCTCTAACCTAACGCCTAAGAATGATGGTAGCCACTCCCCAACCATCTCAACAAGCTCCCCCTCCACCGCAACCATAGCCACAACCTACTCTACAACCTAAAATATCTATTCCTTGGGGATTTTGAGATGATGCCCATAAAGCAATGTGCACCCGACTTCATGCCCGAAAAATATCCTCCACCAAATACATGGATTTTTTGCTTTTGGAGCAAATCGGGTTGCAAGAGGAAATCAATGGGCTACTTGATAGCATTAGGTGGACAAGGTTCGCCTACCTCTAATTTTTGGCCTACAAAGACACAACCCTGGAATTTTTGGGTAGCTTCAAGGCCAACTTATGGCCCACCGATAGGGAGGACAGGGGCAGGATTGAGTTTCGCCTCCTTGGTGTCGACCGAGTAATGAACATGGACAAGTTCAACGCCATCTTCGGCTTTGACAGTGTCGGCCACCAAGATATCCCAAGGAACCGCATGTTGTACAACAACATCAACTTTTGGGATTCCATTACACCGAACACAGAACCCTACAACTCTAGGAAATCCAAATCAACGAGCATGACTAGTCCAGCACTGTGATATATGCATTGGTTTGCCACCCATACCATCATGGGCCATGGCGACAGCCTCAGCATTGTCAACTCTAGCGAGCTATTTTTCCTATGCCGCATTGTAACTGGACAGCGCTGTAGCACTGGCTTTTTCCTGTGCAACCATCTCTGATGGCTCTGCCAATAGTCTACCAGGCACATTGTACTTGGTGGCCTTGTCACCACCATTGCCCTCCACTTCGGCTCTTTCCAAGACATCACAGACTGCACTTTGTTACTGGAACGTCGAGAATTGATCAAGCTATCTGTATATCCATGGGAATATGTAAGAAGGTGTGCAAAACATGATACTTGGTGCATGCTGAAGGAAACACCATCCCTCGAAGAGACGAGGCAAGGGAGGGACTTGGCGAAACTTCACAGCCTTAAGAAGAAGGGTAAGGGCGGATGTTCAAAGAATCCCCCATTCGAATGCCCCCATACACACCACCACTGACAGATCCGATCCTTGCATACCTGCAATGCATGGAGACCATAATATACGGCAAGATGCGAGCTATCGAAGACAGCCACCAAGAAGCACACAACAAGCTGGACATGCTAATGGACAAGTTAGATGAGGAGGATAAGGAGGAAAGGAGCAAGGATCACCAATATCACCATCATCATCATCAGAGGCCTTTTAGAGATAGGACTATAGGATAGGATCTTTATTGTAATATCTTACATGCCCTAGTCCTAACTTGCAACCATAGGTTTCTTTTATTTGCTTTATGTTCAAAAATTTTCCATGCTTAATGAATAATATGCTTCCTTAAAATTTTTGTACATTTGCTCTGATTTTGCACATTATATTGACATTAAGGACAATGTCTGGTTTGATTTTGGGGGGTGATACAATTGCACTTGCATATTATTACATGCACATCATTGCATTGTTTAAATTCAACTACATTATTCTTGTGTATCAAAATTTTTGAGAATTTTTGAAAATTTTTGGATTGTCAATTGTGAAACTTAGCACTATAACCAAATTTTTAGTAAGCTAATAATTGGACTCCACGGGATAGAGGAATGAATGTATCTAAATAGGAAAAAAGGGATTCTAACATGTTGTTTGTGAAGAAACTAATCTCCTTTATGTAACTAGACTAGTTAAACCTCTTCATAACTATTAATTTATCACATTAAACTTATAAAATTAGGAGAACAATTTTTGAAACACAAGAAAACTTAAAAATTGCCTCACTAGCTCTAGAACATATCTCTTCGACCTATTAAAGCGAAATCCTAGCATATGCTTGATGAAGAAATGATTAAGGCATTCTTTGATACAGCCTCACTAAGCCTTAGCCACCCCTGATTAAAATTTATATCCCTTGTAGCTAACTTGAAGCCTATATTCATCACTTAAAATTTATTGCTTAGCCATGTTATTTACCTAGCCCCTAACCTAAACACCTACCATACCCTTTTAAGGAAGCAAAATGGATAAAGAAAATGAAGAGAGGATGTGGAACTCAAAGAAAAATGCGAGTGTGTAATTGAAACCAAAGAAAAATTTGGTTTTCCAACCCAGCAAAAGTAATGAGTTTAGGGGAAAGGACAAAAAGGAAAAGGAAAAGAAGTCCCAAGATAAGTATCATGGAAGCATGCTTGAAAATATAAAAAGCCAAAAGCCTTTCGTCTCCACACAAAATATGTAGAAACAAACTCAGTACACTTAGATTTTATGCATACATGATATCCTCATAATTGCATTTCCCTAAAAACCTTTTCATTAGCAACCAAGTTTATCCCTCTAGTCCCATTACAACCCTTTTAAAGACCTTTTGATCTTTTGAAAAAGCACATGCTACATTAGTGGAGATAGAAAATTGAGATATGCCTATGGAGTTGGAATTGAAATACTTCATCTCAATTACTCACGAAAGAGGCAGATTTGGGGGAGTTAGTATTTCTTCATTCTATCCCAATAAAACAGGTTGTTTGTGGCTTATTAATGGTCTTGTATAGAGGAATAATTGGTCGAAACACCATGAAACGATGTGAAGTTCCAAACAAGCACCTATTAGAACCCTTATGCCTTGAAAGAGGGAAATTGGTATGAAGGTTGGAGGAGTTCAATTCTATACTTATTAAATTGATGATTGTATTCCTAAGTATCCCTGGAATTGCGTTTTAAAACAGAGTTTTGCTTTGCTTGAGGACAAGTAAAAGTTTGAGTTTGGGGGTATTTGATACACTTGAATTGTATAGATGTTTTTAAGCACATTTACATTCTATTTCATAGCATTTAGGCAAGTATTTTCATGCATAATAGTTGATTTCATTAGTTTTCATAATTTCTATTGCAAAGCCCTTAATTCCATGTTTTCTGCATAATTTTAGGTGTTTGGGTGAAGCTACAGAAGTATAGGAGTGCAAGAAAAGCTTGGAGGAGTTAAGAGACAGAGAATTACTACTGATACAAAGTACACGGGTCATGTAAACCAAGCCCCAGACTCGTGTAAATCTCTGCCATAAGAAAACCAAGAGAATCGATGAGAAACACAAGTACATGGGTCGTGTAATCAGACCCGTGTAATCTACAGGGACCCGTGTAAGTCTCTGCCGAGTGCAAGTTTGAAGAAACTTACGGGAACAATAGTACACGGCCCTTGTAATCAGGCTCATGTAGTTGGCACAGACCCGTGTAACTTTCTGTTCCAAAACAAGACCACGCGATTCTCCTCTAGCAAGTTACACGGCCATACTTTGCGAGACCTGTGTAGTGACACACAGGCCGTGTACTATGTTGCAGCCAGTTTTATAACTCGAATTTCCCTCCTGTTTTCGGATAAAAATGAGACTCTTAAGGCCCTTTGGACTCAGAGCAATCTAACCCTAGAGAAACCAATATAAATAGAAAAGAAAATGTCAAAAGAGGGGTTGGGAAAAGACGACTATCGCGGGGAGACTACTGAAGGTTGTTGCTGCCAGGTTTTGCATCAGTACCAAAGGAAGTTCTCCAGCTGAAGTTCCACAAGATCAAAGCTGCAAACTATCTGCGGTGTCTTTGTTTCATCTCCCTAGACAGATTCCTATTGCTTTATTTCTTTACACAGTTTTCTTTTTTCTGTCTTTACTTTTTATCATGATGTTTGCTGAAATCACTATGAGTGAATAGTTTCCTTATTTTTTATTTAGGAGAGTAATGCTTGTAATTATTCTTATGGATGAACATTAAGTTTTATTTACTAGATTTGAGATTCATTTCTTGATTTAATTTCTTGTGATCCTAATGCATGCTATGTGATGGTACCCACTTAGACATAATTGTAGATGTTGATTGAAGGACTAAAAGGTGAAGATTAACATTAGAAAATCAAGATCTTGAACCTAGGAATTCTGACCTAGACATAGGTTGATACCTTTGTGGAACATAAAAATTGGTCAAAGGTCTTAAAGGATTTTAATTAATTTGATCACCATGAAAGTAGGGTTTGAATTAATTAAAATACACCCTAGATGCCTTGAGAGAGGATTTAGGATAACTTAGGGCTAATTTCCATCAAAAGAAAATGAACCTCAATTCAGTAAATAAATGAGATAACATCCCTAATAAGATTCAAGTGTAAAATCTTAACTCTAGGATTGTTCCAACATAAGATTACTTCATTTTAAGTTTACTCTTCTAGTGTTTAAAGTTAACAAACTTCATTCCCTAAATATTCGATAGCCTAGACAGTCAAAATTACTGTGTAGATTGGTACTTGCTAAACAAAGGTCCTTGTAGGAACAATACTCTACTTATCACTTTATTACTTGTTAGCGATCCGTGCACTTGCAGGGTTGTAAAACCAAGCAAACAATAAGTGTAAGGATGAAAGAACAAAAATACAAGCTGTTGGTTTTCTTTTTATGCCGCCACATTGGAGACCTCTCCCTTCTCTTCTTCTTCATCTTTCATCAATTCAAAGAGATTTTTCAATAATCTTTTGAATTAAAAATACTAGAAATTTTTTCTAGTATCCTGTATACATCTGTAATCTCTTAAAAGGCTAAACTTAAATTTCTAATTGATTGGAAAGGCTTGAGAAGCTGTTCAAGGGTTGCCATTGGTGATCTTGGTGTGGACAAACTAGAAGCACAACATCTTGTGTTCTAGGCACATCCCAAAGGTGCCAAACATACTGCAGTGCATCAAAAAGGTTAGTGCACTTGTTCTTGATCTAATCTAGGGTTCTAATGAATTAATCTATTAATTCTAAAATCTTAAATGGCAAATGTAGATCCAAATACATATTAAAAGAGTTTTAATATGTTGTTTATCATTAAAATCAAGTAGATAAAAATGAATCTTGCATGACGCATGTGACCCTAGATGAAAAATTTTGAATTCATTAATCAAAAGTTATCTAAAATTTGGTATTTGAGCCACTATATTTTCCATTTAGATTGTTGATTATATGATTTAATTGTGTGATTTGATCATGAGATGATTGTTTCATTGCTAGTTGAACTAATAAAGGTGGGGGCTTGAGGAAGAACACCATGGTGCGCATGGTTTGATCCATTCAACCATGCGCATGGCTGTTTGGGCTTGTTTATGGGCTTGGTTTCAAGGCCCATAATTAGGCCCATGACTAATTAAAGTGTTTAATTAGGAGTTTTAATTACACAATTAAATTTTGATTCAAATCTGAATTTTTAAATTTGTTTGAATGTGATTCAAATCTGAATTTTTTAAATTTGTTTGAATGTGATTCAAATCTGAATTTTTAAATTTATTTGAATCATATTCAAATCTGGATTTTTAAGTTGAATATGAGATATTCAATTTAATTTAAGTTTAAAATTTGTTTGAATGTGATTCAAATCTGAATTTTTAAATTTGTTTGAACGTGATTTAAATCTGAATTTTTAAATTTGTTTGAATCATATTCAAATCTGGATTTTTAAGTTGAATATGAGATATTCAATTTAATTTAAGTATGTATGTTTTATTTAATTGTTAAATAGTAATATGCATGATGGATGATCATGGACTATAAAAGACCAATGTGATTGGATTTACTTCTTTTATGTTTCTTTGGGTTGTAAATTAATTAATTTATTTTAATTTATTTTGGGCATGTATTATAAAGGTTATAACATTTTTGGGTTGTAATTTTATTTATTTAGCTCTTGTAAATTCGCCTTGGTATGCCAAGGATTACTATGTAATTGGATTGCGAGAAGATCAAGGAGGTCAAGAGCATTGGTGGGACCAGTAGGAGGAATTCAAGATCAAGTGTTGATTATGTACTCCTTCAGCAACTCTTGTAATATGAATGAATGAAATACACCTAGGAATGCCCTGATTCAATTCTTGGTGGCTCAGAATTAAATCTCTTAGAAAGCCCATGATCATACCATATTTTATTATCCATGAATGCATTAGATGTATGGGAATGTATGCAAGTATATGATATATGCATGCTAATTGGATAATGTGCAAAGTGAGACGTTAATAGTAGTTGGGACTACCACAAAATCTTCCAAACAAATGATTAAGTTGAAAATGGTATAATTAAAGTAATTATAACATGGGCCCTCCATTGAGGCAATTATTTTAAGAAATTTTAAATACTTGCATAAGATGTAATTAATTTAAGAGATTTTCTTAAGAATAATTGTTAAGCATGAGATGTTATAAATATGTAAATAGTTTGGTGGCCAACATTGGATGTACCTGAGGACATTAAAATTATTTGCATAATTACTGGCTCAATGGGATCAATTTAACTAAAGCAAGATATGTCAATAATGGATGTACCTAAGATTTTAAGCATTAGGGGCTAGGTAAAGGATTGAACCTCACATGAGATGTGATGGGCAAGGAGTTGCTCACTTATAGTTTATTGTAATTCCAATAATGGATGCACCTAAGGATGATCAATAGGATTATAAGAATTCAATCACCCACTAGAAATCCATCCAACTAGGATTTTCGTTTTATACTTTGGAAGTGTAGGATTCACCAAGTTTGTGGGAGGATCAATTTGATTAAAAGACCATAATTATTTTGGTTAAATACATGATACATTTAATAATTAATCTGGTTATTTCCAACAATTAATTTTATAATAATAATGAGCACAGAACAGCCACCACCATCCAATATCTTTGCAGGCATACTTGATCGAAATAGGTTGGCAGGACCTAATCTATCTGATTGGCTAATAAATTTGAAACTTGTCCTGAATCTTGAACATATAGGATATGTTCTAGACTCAAATGCTCCTGGTCCCTTACATCCAGAGGCCACTCAAGAGGAACATAAAACTTTGGACAAGTGTAAGGAGCATTATATGAGAGCGAAGTGTTACATGCTTGCTTCCATGAGTAATGAGTTATAGAAGCAGCATGAGAACATGCAAAGTGGGAGTGAGATTCTTCTTCACCTACAAGGGTTGTATGGTGAGCACAGTAAGAATTCTAGGTATGAGATATCTAGACAGCTATTCTGCACAAGGATGTCTGAGGGACAGAATGTTGGGGATCATGTCCACAAGATGATTCGGCTGATTGAGCAGCTGGAACATCTTGACTTTAACATGGATTTCTAGCTACAGACGGATTTGATCCTTCAGTTGCTTCCTGAGTCTTTTGGAAAATTTGTGACAAATTTTCATATGACTAAACAGGAATGCACCTTGGCTGGTTTACTCAACATGCTAGTTATTGCCCAAAAGAATATACCGGGCAATAAAGGAAAAGAGGTAGCTTTAATTACATCTTCTTCTACTAGAAAGTCCAACAAGAAGAAGGGCAATAAGAAGAAGAAACCTCAAATTCCTAGTCCTTCCAAGAAAATAGCTCAACAAAAAGGAAAGACTAAAGCTGATGAAGGCAAAGGAAAGTGTTTCCACTGCCAGTAGGATGGGCACTGGAAAGAGAACTGCCCAGAGTATAGCAATCTAAAAGAATGCAATGCCATGATGAAAATAAACTCAAGTTTAAAATATATTCGGCACTTAAGATTAGGTCATGTTGCAGAAAATAGGATTGCAAAGCTGGAGAAAATGAGGATTTTATCATCATTAGGTTTTGGACCTACTCCAACTTGTGAATCCTGCCTTCAGGGAAAAATGACTAGATCACCCTTTGTTAGACAAGGACTAAGAGCTGAAAATAATTTGGATTTAATACATAGTGATATATGTGGTCCATTTAAGGAAATGGCTAGAGATGTTTTTCATTATTTTATTACCTTTACTGATGATAAATCAAGGTTTGGGAATTTGTATTTGATAAAATACAAACATAAATCCTTTGAAAAGTTCAAAGAATTTAAATCTGAAGTAGAAAATCAAACAGGAAAAAGTATTAAAGATCTTCGATCAGATCGTGGAGGTGAATACTTGAGTACTGAATTTGATGAATACTTGAGAGAGCATGGCATTATTTCCCAACTGACTCCTCCAGGAACACCACAGCTAAATGGTGTATCTGAAAGAAGAAATCGTACCTTATTAGATATAGCACGTAGTATGATGAGCTATACTGATATGCCAACCTCCTTTTAGGGATTTGCATTAGAATCAGCTTTATATATTTTGAATAGGATTCCATCTAAATCAATATCTTCCACACCAGGGTTTCACCAAAGGCAAGGAAACGACTATGAGGATATTTTCCCACCTGTTGCCATGCTTAAATCAATTAGGATTCTATTAGCAATAGCTGCATACTATGATTATGAGATTTGGCAGATGAATGTCAAAACAGCTTTTCTCATTGGATACATTGAAGAAAACATTTTCATGGAACAACCTAGGCGTTTTGAATCCCAAAGTGGTTCTAAAGTGTGCAAGCTAAAGCGATCCAGTTATGGGTTAAAACAAGCTTCGAGGAGTTGGAACATCCATTTTGATGAAGCCATTAAGTCATTTGGTTTTATCAAAAACGAGGATGACCCATGTGTACATAAAAAGGTAAGTGATAGTGCTGTCACTTTCCTTATCTTATATGTGGATAATATTCTGTTGATAGGTAATGACACATGTATGTTAACAACTATATAAGTATGGTTGTCAAATACATTCTTCATGAAAGACTTATGGGAGACAACCTATATTCTTGGGATTCGCATCTATAGAGATAGAGAGAAAAGAATAATTGATTTATACCAAAGTCTATATTTGGAAAATGTGTTAAAGATGTTTAACATGCTTGATTCCAAGAGAGGATTGTTATCAGTGAGACATGGTATCCTCCTTTCTAAAGATATGTCTCCAAAGAGACCCGAAGAAAGAGATAAAATGGCTAGGATTGTATATTCTTCGGCTATTGAAAGTTTGATGTATACAATGTTGTGTACTAGGTCAGATATCGCATATGCTGTTAGTTTGACTAGCAGGTATCAATCCAATCCAGGTTTAGAACACTGGATAGCTATCAAGAATATCCTTAAGTACTTGAAAAGAACTAAGGATTTATTCTTGATATATGGAGGTGGTGACTTGCAATTAGATGGTTATATTGATTCTGATTTCTAATCAGATATCGATAATAGAAAGTCTACCTCTAGGTTTGTGCTCATTTATAATGGAAGTGTAGTCAGTTGGAAGAGTTCCAAACAAAGTACGACTGCAGATTCCACTTCAGAGGCCGAGTAAATTGCTGCATCAGATGATGCAAAAGAAGCTGTTTGGATATATGGAACCCCGGTCTCACCAGAAATCCAAACACATAAAAAGGCGCTGCCACTTTATCGGAGAAATAGTTGGGGAAGGTAATGTAGCCATGCAGAAAATATCATTAGCTGAAAATCTAGTTGATTCATTCACTAAGCCTTTGTCACAAGCACAGTTAGACCGACATCTTGAGAAGATGGGTCTAAGGTATTGTAATGAATGGCTCTAGTGCTAGTGGGAGATTATTAGTAGTATGGCTTAGAGCTTATCATTTAGTATGTATCTTGTACATGTTTTGTTAATAAAAGGCATTTTCACTTTTCCATTTACATAATATATTTATGTGTAATAGAAAAGGTCCATTGATATTTTGTTAGAAATTCTATTCTTAAGTTATTAAGAATATGAGTGATAGTATTTCTAACACAAAGTATCATAAATAGGTTCACAATCAAGGATACTTCACAGTAAGGACATGACTTATCCAGAAAGATTCTATTCATGTTTGTTCCCAATGTATTTATATGAGATGTAAATAAGATGGAATGGTGAATCTCACGCCATATAACAAACATGATAGGCACTTATATATGATAAGTAGGCCGAATTAGTGACATTTATCACAAGCATATGGAGTTTACATTTATGACAAGCACATGGAGTTTACTCTTGTCAATGCATTGTCATAAATCATATCAGCGCATATAATCTTTAGACCTGAGATAGCACAGTTATCTTGTATATAGGTGGTTTGAGTTTGATACTGTTTTCATACTTGTACTGTGTATGGGTATATGGGCATGTGTTGGCTCCTACTAGTTATATATGGAGGTAGGTGTTGATCAAGATAGAATCTATTACCCTAAGTAAATAGGGATAAAATCCTATGTTCATTTAATTATTCTTGATATTTCAAGTTTCTAACCAGGACAGATAGATATAATCAGAAATGAGTTTCTGATGAGAAAATCTTTTTAATCAAGAACTGAAATTAAAAGAGAACATAATATTCATAGCAAATGGGGTTTGACATAAATCATGACTCCAGCTCGAATTGGGATTTTGTAACAGAGAGATTCTAGTGCATGGTAACATATGATTATAGGTTTATTTAAAGCAAACCTTATTACTGATTGGGTGGCTATGGCATACTATTGATCAATTAAAATTATTTAGAGAAATCATTTATTGTAAGAAAGAGTTCTGATGATATTAAGAGTTGATATTATGTCCCATTGTCAATTAGTGATTAGCCTAGTAAGTCACACCCAAATACAAGTAATCGACAAATTAAATATGATTTAATTAATTAATTAAAGAGTTGAATTGATTCATTAAATAGGTTTTATTTCCAATTAGATTGCAAAGTCCCTAGCATGGCTTGAAACCAAATCTAGGTTATTGGATATGTAGTATAAGTTAAATTTATATTTAAAGTATTTAAATATTAATTTAATTATGAGAAATTAATTAATAGATATTAATTAATTAATTTATGTTTGATATAAATTTATTAGAAGAAGAAAAATAATTATTTTGGGTTGAGAACTTAAAATTAAGAAACAGGGGTAGTTTGGTCATTTCACTGGGTGACATGTGGTACCATGAGATGGTGACACATGGCACAATACATAAGCTTGCCAATTGTCTTTTAGTCATGTAAGATGATCAAAGACAAGATTAAATCTAAGTTTGACTGTAACACCTCTATGTTCGATAGTGCGTTCTACTATTCCGGTGACAGTGTTTGTCCGGACAGCTAGGATGCTTGGAATTATATTTAAATATTAGTGTAGAGATATAAGGTAGTGAAATACAATAGAGGAAAATACAAGAAAAACAAAAGAAAAATAATAACAATGAAATATAACCAAGTTAAACGAGCTAGCACTGCAGCGATGGGTGACCGCACGGGGAAGTTACAGCGCAGGCAATAGCTGACCCTAGGACTACAGGGAACCCTCGAAATTTAGTTTCGAGACATAATTAAGGACTTATTGAAGTATAAATGTCATTAGAAATATCAAATAAAAATTAATTAATTAGTACAAAGAAAAATGAGAAATCGAGAAAACGACAAAACTCAGTGTTACAGAAAAATCGGGAATACAACCCGAATAGGGGCATTGTGGTCATTTGATACCTAGAGTTGAATTTTGACCTCAATGTCCATTAAAAATAAGTGGTATTACACTTTGAAAATGTCATAAAAAATGAAAATGTGGTACATTATTTAAATATTGAAAGAAATGAGGCAAATGCGCAAATTATGAAACTTTAAATAATTAAATCATTAATTTATGGTTAGTGCTCCACTGAGTGGGATTAGTGGACATATAAAACCAAGTGGACAGCATGTAAATTTACTTTCTTTCTCATTTTTTTCACTTTGCTGAATTGCTTTCTCAAGTTCTTCCATGGCCAAATGTTCTTCCAAGCTTCTTCCATGGCCATCCATGCATAAGCTCAAATCTACCATGATTCAAGCCATATTTCTTCAAACTCCCTTCATTAAAAGTGGTCTTCCCAACATGAGCAGTATGTGGGCAGCAAAAAAGAGAGGAAATTCCATGGATTTGTGAAGCTTAATTTGAGGTTAGTGCTTAATCATTCCATTTACCTTCACTAATCCTTGTGTTGAGCTTTGGGTAAGTTGAATTGCTATGAAAATTTGAGGAAATGATGAGTATTGGTGAACCTTAATTTTGGCAGCAATGGAAATACAGGGTTAGTGACTTATTCTTACATGTATTGGATGAGAATTAAGGTTTATTAACTGAAATAAAAGTTGTAGTAGGTCAATGTCCAAGTTTGTGCATATTAGTGCTTGAATTAAGGGTTTGAAATGGGACCTTGATGCTTTGGCAAACTGCTATATTTGGCAGTCTATAATATCATGAATTTGTGTGTGAATATGAAGTTTATTAATGAAATATGATAGTGTTAAATTGTGGGTAGCATGTGTAAGTGATATTGAAGTATGAGTATATTGAAGTGTATGTGTAATGTTGACATTGAGATATGTTGAATTTTGGTGGAAGTGAATGTTGGGCTTGAATGGTGAATTGTGTGCATTGAGCACTTGAGTTTTCTGCCCAATATACTTGCTGGAATTGTGTACAATATGTATATTGAAGTGCCATTTATTGAATATTAAAGTAATGAGGAGGAGAAGGAATATCAAATTGGAAGTGTAAGTGTTTTGTGCAGGTTGTGTATTAATGGCAGTACCTAAATTAGGTCATAAGTACCAAACTGTGAACCCAATTAGTATGAGGCCAATGGAGGGTGAAACTAGACAACAAATAAGCTAACATTCATGTAGAAATGTTACCTAAATTATGCCTAGAAGGTGACTTGAAAAATGACCAAATACCTTAAAATTGACCATTTGAGCAGCAGTTAGTGCTTTGACCATAACTTACTCAAAACAAGTGCAATTGACCTGAAATTTTTACCATAAATAGTTTAGACATATATCTACAGTTCTTATGAAGACACCAAAGCCTAGAAATGGCCATAACAAAGCCAAATAGCTTGCACAAATTCAGGTACCAAAATTGGCCGAACCAAAAGTGACCTAAAAATGACCTAAGCCTACCATTTTAGTGCATTCTATCCAGCATTGGTAAATTGACCATATCTTGGTCTACACAACTCAGAATGACCTGAAATTTTGCCCCGCGTGCAATAAGACATAGACCTACAAGTTTGTAGTTTGTACTGAAACCCAAAAACTGAGGGAACTAGGTCGTCTGGCTAGGTCAAAATAGTACACAGAAATCCGGTAAATTGCAATAAAATGTAATACACTTAGAAATAAAATTGGTAACATATACCAACACCAAAGGTCTATAAAATGTGACATATTGGTAACATTCGAATTGACTCACTAAGGGTGTATCAAGGGTCAACATTATAGGTTGACTAATAAAATGAATTGAAGGGAATAGTACCAAAAAAATTTAAATATTGGATTTTGTTGTTAGAAACAAATTCATTGAGTACTGAAACACTTTAAATTGTATGTTTCAGTTGAAAAGGATATTGAAACACTGAGTCAGGGCCAAGAGGCATATATCAAAGGTTTGTGCACAATAATTTTGATTTCTCATTTTCTACTTAAAAATTTAATTGAACATTATAGTTTAAAAATTGTGTTTGTGCACAATACTTTTTTTATATTCACTGCTTTTATCAGAAAATTTATTTAGAAAAATGAGTTGTGAATAATTTTTTATTATTTTTGCTTTGGGAATCTTAATTGGAAATGATTGTGTTGCCTACTTTGCAAATGGAAATTTTGAGATAACATATGATTTGTGGTTTGTATGAAATATCTAAATATTGTGATTTGAAATTACTTTGATTCACACTTGGCATGACAATATTACTATGTTCCTCCTCCATTTATGGGGTGAGTGTGATTATATTCCTCCCTCTTTGACTTGTCAGTCTGAGGTAAGTGTGGATGAGTTCTCATTATTTAGCTACCTACCTCCCTCATTGATTTCGATTATTGGGGTGAGTGTGCCTTGTCGTGATGTACACACGGCATGTTCGGAAAAATTTGTGTCATGGCCTAAATTGTGTTATTGATTGGCAAAATTGTATTATTCAGTTAATTGATCAAATTGTGTTATTGATTGGCAAAACTGTGTTATTCAGTTATTTGTTCAAATTGTGTTATTGATTGGCAACACTGTGTTATTCAGTTATTTGATTAAATTGTGTTATTGATTGGCAATATTGTGTTACTCAGTTATTTGATCAAATTGTGTTATTGAATTGGCAACACTGTGTTATTCAATTGTTTGATTAAATTTTTGTTATATGAGTTTTGAAAAATTGTGAATTGTTTAGATTGTAAATTGTCAATAAAAGTTTTACACACCACATTTTAAATTGTTATTGTGCACCACTGAGTAAATTTTACTTAACGATAGCTTTTCATTGCTATCGCAGGTAGATAGACTGACAGGGCAGCAGACTAGGCTGCTAGTGCTACATTGAGAGTTCATCGGGTATATTGAGTATACCATATTTTGTATTTTGTATTGTAATGTATGTTCACTGTATGTATATATATATTATTCTTGATTTTGAGTAGTTGTAAATTAAAATTGTAAATTAAAATTGTACATTAAAATTGTATATTAAAGTTGTAAACTAAATTTGTAAATTATTTTGGCTTGTAAATATTGTGATATTTTTCTTTTTATCTCAGCTTTTGAAAACACTGGAAAATTATTGTGGATTTAAGTTGACAAATGTTGAGAAACTTGTTGTGTTGATTGGATATTGGAGTTTAGGGATTGAACAAAATATTGGAAGTGCTTTTTACAGGTTTTTGAAGAACTATTTTATTCAAAATACAGATGGCACTCTGCCAAAATTTTTATAGAAATTGTTAATACTTCAAATGTGTTATTTGGTTTCACTTTAGTTAAAATAATTTTTAACACCTGTCAATAGTGCTCACCACTGTAAAAAGAAGTAAGAAAAGTTTTAAAATTCCTTATAGTGTATTTAATGGGTTATCAATAGACGAAGTTGGTAATTCATTAGGTATACTACGAGATCATGTTATACCTTATGGAGGGATAGGGTGTGACATTGACACTTGGCACAATGTGATTAGGTCAATTAAGCTAAGAGCTAATTAGAAGGTGACATGTGGCAAGGGTTTTAAGTGGTAACCTAGCTATATAAGTGTAAAGATGAAAGAATAAAAATACAAGCTGTTGGTTTTCTTTTTGTGCCGCCACATTGGAGACCTCTCCCTTCTCTTCTTCTTCATCTTTCATCAATTCAAAGAGATTTGCCAATAATCTTTTGAATTAAAAATACTAAAAATCGTTTCTAGTGTCCTGTATACATCTGTAATCTCTTAAAAGGCAAAACTTAAATTTCTAATTGATTGGATAGGCTTGAGAAGTTGTTCAAGGGCTGCCATTGGTGATCTTGGTGTGGACAAGCTAGAGGGACAACATCTGGTGTCCTAGGCGCATCCCAAAGGTGCCAAACACACTGCAGTACATCAAAAAGGTTAGTGCACTTATTCTTGATCTAATATAGTGTTCTAATGAATTAGTCTGTTAATTCTAAAATCCTAAATGGAAAATGTAGATCCAAATACATATAAAAAGAGTTTTAATATGCTATTTATCATTGAAATCAAATAGATAAAATGAATCTTGCATGATGCATATGACCCCAGATGAAAAAT
This sequence comes from Hevea brasiliensis, assembly GCF_030052815.1. Taxonomy (NCBI): domain Eukaryota; kingdom Viridiplantae; phylum Streptophyta; class Magnoliopsida; order Malpighiales; family Euphorbiaceae; genus Hevea; species Hevea brasiliensis. Next base: position 46,127,840 of record NC_079501.1, read on the forward strand.
TTTGAATTCATTGATTTAAAGTTATGTTTTTTTTTTTCATGCTTCCGCTCCTTCACAACCAACGATGCCAGAGTGGTTACAAAGTTCCTTACGAAGAATATCTTCACAAGATTTAGTGCACCATGAGCGATAATCAGTGATAGAAGAAGTCACTTCTGTAATCAACAATTCAAAATACTATTGAAGTATGGAGTGACTCACAAGATGGCAACACCTTATCATCCTCAAACCAGTGGTCAAGTAGAAATTACAAACAGGGAGCTGAAACGAATACTAGAGAAAACGATAAACCACTCAAGGAAGGATTGGTCTGTGAAGTTAGATGATGCAATGTGGGCATACCACACTACATATAAAACTCCAATTGGAATGAAACCCTTTAGGCTAATCTATGGGAAATCATGTCACCTCCCGGTTGAACTTGAACACAAAGCCTACTGGGCAACTCAGACCCTTAATTTTGACCTCAAGGTTGTAACAACCCTATTTGCATTGTTAGTAGTATGCCCTAGAGCATATCATTTAGTATGTATCTTGTACATATTTTATTAATAAATGGCATTTCCACTTTTCCGTTTACATAATATATTTATGTGTAATAGAAAAAGGTCCATTGATATTTTGTTAGAAATATTATTCTTAAGTTGTTAAGAATATGAGTGACAATATTTCTAGCACAAAGTATCATAAATAGGTTCACAATCGAGGATACTTCATAATAAGGACATGACTTATCCAGAAAGATTGTATTCATGTTTGTTCCCAAGTTATTTATGTGAGATATAAATAAGATGGAATGGTGAGTCTCATGCCATATAACAAACATGATAGGCACTTATAAATGATAAGTAGGCCGAACCAGTGACACTTATGACAAGCACATGGAGTTTACTCTTGTCAATGTTTTGTCATAAATCATATCAGTGCATATAATCTTTAGACCTGAGATAGCACAGTTATCTTGTATATAGGTAGTTTGAGTTTGATACTGCTTTCATACTTGTACTATGTATGGGTGTATGGGCATGTGTTGGCTCCTGCTAGTTATATATGGAGGTAGGTGTTGATCAAGATGGAATCTGTTCCTCTTAATAAATAGAGATAAAATCCTATATTCATTTAATTGTTCTTGATGTTTCAAGTTCCTAGCCAGGACAGATAGATTTATTTAGAAAAGAGTTTCTGATGAGAAAAATCTTTTTAATCAAGAACTAGAATTAAAAGAGAACATAATATTCATAGCAAATGGAGTTTGACATAAACCATGACTCCAGCTTGAGTTGGGATTTTGTAACAGAGAGATTCTAGTGCATGGTAACATATGATTATAGGTTCATTTAAGGTAAATCTTATTACTAATTGGGTGGCCATGGCATGCTATGCTAGGTGTTAACCATGGTCTATGAGGTTCATAAAATGATTTAGAGAAATTATTTATGGTAAGAAAGAGTTCTGATGATATTAAGAGTTGATATCATGTCTCATTGCCAATTAGTGATGAGCCTAGTAAGTCACACATATACACAAGTTATCACCTATTTAAATATGATTTAATTAATTAATTAAAGAGTTTAATTGATTAATTAAATAGGTTTGGTTTGCAATTAAATTGCAAAGTCCCTAGCATGACTTGAAGCCAAATCTAGATTATTGGATGTGAAGCATAAATTAAATTTATATTTAAACACTTTAAATATGAATTTAATTGATGAGAAATTAATAGAGATTAATTAATTAATTTATATTTGATATAAATTAATTAGAAGAAGAAAATAATTATTTTGGGTTGAGAACTCAAAATTAAGACACAGGGGCATTTTGGTCATTTCACAGTGTGACACGTGGCACCATGAGATGGTGACACATGGGATTACACATAAGATTGCCAAATGATATTTTTTAATCATGTAAGATGATTAAAATCAAGATTAAATATAGGTTTGACACTTGGCATAATGTGATTGGGTCACTAACACCTAAAGCTAATCAAAAGGTGACATGTGGCTAGGGTTTAATGTGTTAACCTAGCTATTTAAGTGTTGTTATGAAAAGAAAAAATAACCAGCAGCCTCTCCTCTCATTTGTCACGCCACTTTGAGCCTCTCCAGCTATTCCTCTTCATCTCTCATCAATTCAAAGAGATTATCCATCAATCTCTTGAATTAAGAACACTAGAAATTGTTTCTAGTGTCCTGTTTACATCTCTAATCTCTTAAAAGGCAGAACTTGAATTTCTAATTAATAGAAAAGGCTTTAGAGGCTGTTCAAGGGCTGCCATAGGTGTTCTTGGTGTGGACAAGCTAGAGGGACAATATTTGGTGTCCTGAAGACGAATCTCAAAGCGCGGACATTTGCGATTGCATCAAGAGGTTAGTGTAATCATTCTTGATTTAATCTAGGGTTCTAAAATTAATCTGATTAATTTTAAAATCTTAAATGGCAAATACAGATCCAAAAACATATTAAAAGAGTTTTAATATGTTGTTTATCATTGAAATCAAATAGATAAAAATAAATTTTGCATGGTGCATGTGACCCTAGGCGAAATTTTTTTGAATTCAATGGTATAATCTTGTGTTTTTTACGCTTCCGTTCCTTCAATTGGTATCAGAGCCACTATATTTGCCATTTAGATTGTTGATTATATGATTTAATTGTGTGATTTGATCATGAGATGATTGATTCATTGCTGGTTGGATCAAGAGGTGTGGCAGCACACATGGTGAAGCCACCATTGGTGGCGGCAACATTGGTTCCATGGGTGGTTCAAGGTTTGGCTTTTAATTCTGCAATTGTTGTATGATCTAAGGCCTATTCTTTGACTAATTAAAGTGTTTAATTAGTAGTTTTAATCACACAAATAAATTATGATTCAAATCAGAATTTTAAAAATTGTTTGAATGTGATTCAAATATGAATTTTAAAAGTTATTTGAATGTGATTCAAATCTGAATTTTTAAAGTTGTTTGAATCATATTTAAATCTGATTTTTTAAAATTGATTCAATAAAATTCAGATCTGATTTTTTAAAAAATATTTGAATGTGATTCAAATACGATTTTTTAAAAAATGTTTGAATGTGATTCAAATCTAAATTTTTGAAGTTGTTTGAATGTGATTCAAATCTGAATTTTTAAATTTGTTTGAATGAGATTCAAATCTGAATTTTTAAATTTATTTGAATCATATTCAAATCTGGATTTTTAAGTTGAATATGAGATATTCAATTTAATTTAAGTATGTATGTTTTATTTAATTGTTAAATAGTGATATGCATGATGGATGATCATGGACTATAAAAGACCAATGTGATTGGATTTATTTCTTTTATGTTTCTTTGGGATTGTAAATTAATTAATTTATTTTAATTTATTTTGGGCATGTATTATTAAGTTTGTAATATTTTTGGGTTGTAATTTCATTTATTTAAGTTCTTGTAAATTTGCCTTGGTATGCCAAGGATTACTATGTAATATTGGATTGCAAGAAGTTCAAGGAGGTCAAGAGCATTGGTGGGACCAGTGGGAGGAATTCAATATCAAGTGTTGATTATGTACTCCATCAGCAACTCTTGTAAAATGAATTAATGAAATGCACCTAGGAATGCCCTGATTCAATTCTTGGTGGCTCAGAATTGAATCCCTTAGAAAGTCCATGATCATACCATATTTACTGTTTATCCATGAATGCATGAGATGTATGGGAATGTATGCAATTATATGATATATGCATGCTAAATGGATAATGTGCAAAGTGAGACCTTAATAGTAATAAGGATGGCTATAAAATCTTCCAAACAAATGATTAAGTTGGAAATGCTATAATTAAAGTAATTATAACATAAGCCCTCCATTGGGGCAATTATTTTAAGAAATTTTAAATAGTTGCATGAGATGCAATTAATTTAAGAGATTTTCTTAAGAATAATTGTTAAGCATGAGATGTTGTAAATATGTAAATGGTTTGGTGGCCAATATTGGATGTACCTGAGGACATTAAAATTATTTGCATAATTACTGGCTCAATGGGATCAACTTAACTAATGCAAGATAAGTCAATAATGGATGTACCTGAGATTTTGAGCATTAGGGGCTAGGTAAAGGATTAAACCTCACATGAGATGTGATGGGCAAAGAGTTGCTCACTTATAGTTTATTGTAAATCCAATAATGGATGTACCTAAGGATGATCAATAGAATTATAAGAATTCAATCACCCACTAGAAATCCATCCAACTAGGATTTCCGTTTTCTACTCTGGAAGTGTAGGATTCGCTAAGTTAGTGGGAGGACCAATTTGATTAAAAGACCATAATCATTTTGGTTAATTACATGATACATTTACTAATTAATCTGGTTATTTTCTGCAGTTAATTTTCTGATAAAAATGAGCACAAAACAACCACCACCATCCAATATCCTTGCAAGCATACTTGATCACAATAGGTTGACAGGACCTTATCCGTCTGATTGGCTAAGAAATTTGAAACTTGTCCTGAACCTTGAACATATAGGATATGTTCTAGATTCAAATGTTCCTGGTCCCTTACCTCCAGAGGCCACACAAGAGGAACATGAAACTTTGGACAAGTGGAAGGAGCATGATATGAGAGCTAAGTGTTACATGCTTGCTTCCATGAGTAATGAGTTACAGAAGCAACATGAGAACATGCAGAGTGCGAGTGAGATCCTCCTTCACCTACAAGAGTTGTATGGTGAGCACAGCAGGAATGCTAGGTATGAGATATCTAGACAGCTATTCCGTATGAGGATGTCTGAGAGACAGAATGTTGGGGATCATGTCCACAAGATGATTCGGCTGATTGAGCAGTTGGAACATCTTGACTTCAACATAGATTTCCAACTACAAACGGATTTGATCCTTGATCCCTTCACGAGTCTTTTGGGAATTTTGTGACAAATTTCCATATGACTCAACAGGAATGCACCTTAGCTGGTTTACTCAACATGCTGTTATTGCCCAAAGAATATGCCCAGCAATAAAGGAAAAGAGGGCAGCTTGGTTGCATCTTCTTTCTGCTGGAAAGTCCAACAAGAAGAAGGGCAATAAGAAAAAGAAACCTCGATTCTGGTCCTTCCAAGAAAATAGCTAAGCAGAAAAGGAAGACCAAAGTGACAAAGGCAAAGGAAAGTGTTTCCACCGCCAACAGAAAGTGTTTCCATTGCCGATGAAAGTGTTTCCACTGGCCAGAGTATAGCAATCTAAAAGAATACAATGCCATGGTGAAAACCAACTCAAGTTCAAAATATATTTGGCACTTAAGGTTATGTCATGTTGTAGAAGATAGGATTGCAAAATTAGAGAAAATGGGGATTCTATCCTCATTGGGCTCTGAGCCTACTCCAACTTGTGAATCTTGCCTTCAGGGCAAAATGACTAGATCACCCTTTGTTGGGCAGGGGCTAAGAGCTGAAAATATTTTGGAATTAATACATAGTGATGTATGTGGTCCGTTTAAAGAAATGGCTAGAGGGGGCTTTCATTATTTTATTACCTTTACTGATGATAAATCAAGGTTTAGGTATTTATATTTGATGAAATACAAACATGAATCTTTTGAAAAGTTCAAAGAATTTAAATCTGAAGTAGAAAATCAAACAGGAAAGAGTATTAAAGCTCTTCGATCAGATCGTGGAGGTGAATATTTGAATACTGAATTTGATGAATACTTGAGAGAGCCTGGCATTGTTTCTCAGCTGACTCCTCCAGGAACGCCACAACTGAATGGTGTATCTGAAAGGAGAAATCGTACCCTATTGGATATGGTACGTAGTATGATGAGCTATACTGATATGCCAATCTTCTTTTGGGGATTTGCATTAGAATCAGCTTTGTATATTCTGAATAGGATTCCATCAAAATCAGTTTCTTCCCCACCTTATGAGATATGGCATGGAAGAAAACCAAGTCTAAAGCATGTTAAGATTTGGGGTTGTCGACATATCAAAAAGTGAACAACGATAAATTGGAGACGGATCGAGAAAAAGGTCGATTTGTTGGATATCCAAAAGATAGTTTTGGATATTATTTTTATTTGCCTACTTCACAAAAGGTTGTGATAAGTAGAGATGCCACATTTCTTGAACAACAGTTTGTTCAAGAAGGAGGCAAAGGAAGGCAAATAGAGTTAGAATTGGAGAATTCTGACCAATCAACAGATCAGATGGATATAAATCCATCTAGTCAACCAATACCCGTTGATGAAACATCTACAGCTGTTCCTAGTAGAACAACCAGGGTATCTCACCCACCAGTGAGATATGGTTTTCTTCATGAGGAAGAACAAGAGTTGTCTACTCATGAAGAAGTAGATCATGGAGATGATCCACTTACCTATGAAAAAGCTATATCAGATATAGACTCTTCAATCCGAGATTGATTCCATGTATAAGAATCAAGTTTGGGATCTTGTTGACCCACCTGAAGGTATTATACCTATAGGGAACAAATGGGTTTTGAAGAAGAAAATTGGTTCTGATGGAAAGGTAGAGACCTATAAGGCAAGGCTAGTAGCGAAAGGGTTTCGCCAAAGGCAAGGAATAGACAATGAGGAGACTTTCTCGCCTGTTGCCATGCTTAAATCAATTAGGATTTTATTAGCAATAGTTGCATACTATGATTATGAGATTTGGCAGATGGATGTCAAAACAGCTTTTCTCAATGGATACATTGAAGAAAACATTTTCATGGAACAACCTAGGGGATTTGAATCCCAAGATGGTTCCAAGGTATGCAAGCTAAAGCGATCCATTTATGGGTTGAAACAAGCTTAGAGGAGTTGGAACATCCGTTTTGATGAAGCCATTAAATCCTTTGGTTTTATCAAAAATGAGGATGAGCCATGTGTATATAAGAAGGTTAGTGACAGTGCTATCACTTTCCTTGTCTTATATGTCGATGACATACTGTTGATAGGTAATGACTCAGGTATGTTGACAACTATAAAGGTATGGTTGTCAAATACATTCTCCATGAAAGACTTAGGGGAGGCAACCTATATTCTTGGGATTCGCATCTATAGAGATAGAGCGAAACGAATAATTGGTTTATCCCAAAGTCTATACTTGGAAAAGGTGTTAAAGAGGTTTAACATGCTTGATTCCAAGAGAGGATTGTTACCAGTGAGACATGGTATCCATCTTTCTAAAGAGATGTCTCTAAAGACACCCGAAGAAAGAGATAAGATGGCCAGGATTCCATATGCTTCGGCTATTGGAAGTTTAATGTATGCAATGTTGTGTACTAGGCCGGATATCGCATATCTTTATTAGTGTGACTAGCAGGTATCAATCCAATCCAGGTTTAGAACACTGGATAGCAGTCAAGAATATCCTTAAGTACTTGAGAAGAACTAAGGATTTATTCTTGATTTATGGAGGTGGAGACTTGCAATTAGATGGTTATACTGATTCTGATTTCCAATTAGATATAGATGATAGAAAGTCTACCTCTGGATATGTGTTCATTTGTAATGGAGGTGCAGTCAGTTGGAAGAGTTCCAAACAGAGCATGACTGTAGATTCCACTCTCGAGGTGAGTATATTCTTTGCATCGAGATCTTGCAAAGGAAGCTGTTTGGATAAAGAAGTTCGTGTGAGAACTTACAGTAGTTCCTTCCATTGAGTCGTGGTTCCATTACCTTTGTGACAACAATGGAGTAGTCATACAGGCTAAGGAACTAAGGTCTCACCCAAAATCCAAACACATAGAAAGGCACTACCACATTATCAGAGATATAGTTGGGCAAGGCGATTTAGCCATGCAGAAAATAACATCAGCTGAAAATCTAGCTGATCCATTCACTAAGCCTATGTAACAGACTCAGTTAGACCGACATCTTGAGAAGATAGGTTCAAGATATTGTAATGAATGGCTCTAGTGCTAGTGGGAGATTGTTAGTAGTATGCCCTAGAGCATATCATTTAGTATGTATCTTGTACATATTTTATTAATAAATGGCATTTCCACTTTTCCGTTTACATAATATATTTATGTGTAATAGAAAAGGTCCATTGATATTGTGACATCCTCCCGGTAGCAATTCCGCACAGTCTACTGTTCCGGTGACCGGTGTCGGTCCGGACAGCTAGAACGTCCGGAAAAATATTCAAATCAAAGTTCGGGACCATAATTAACTCAAATATTAATGAGAAAAATTTAGTAAAAATTTTAGAAATAAAATACAGTTAAGTCAAAAGAGCCGGTGCCCAAGCGATGGGTAACCAGAGGTAAGTTGCGGTTCTACTTAGCGAGGAGCCTTAGACCGGGGAAAAATTATAAAATAATTTTTGGGACTCCAGAGAAGGGTCATTGAGGTTCCTATGGCATTAGAATGCCAAGAAAATATTTAGAAAAATTTTTCAATCGATCTGAGATAATTTTGACCCGTTAAGCCAAACGGAGGGCATTTTGGTCATTTCGCCTTCAGAGGTGATTTTTGGCCGACTTGTCCAGTTAAGTAAATAATTAATATGACATAAAATATGAAGAAATATTGCTAAAAATTAAATTGAAATGTGGTAGAAAAGAAAAGAAAAGAAAAATGAAGGAAATTAGGGATAATGACATCACATGATGTCATTTACATACCCTCCACCAATCACCATTTAATAAGTCTTTTTTTAAACAATTAAAAGAGACAAATGGACTCAAAATTCTGCTGTTTCCCTCTTCTTCTTCAGCCAAAACGTGAATCTCTCCCTCTTCTCCCTCCATTGATTTTCAAACAAAAGCTTCATTTCTCATGCTTCCTCACCATATTTCCTCAAGACCCCAACACTAAAATGAATCCTTGGACCTAGAGGAAGTGTTTGGCAGCCAAGAGAGTACAAGAAAATGAAGATTTAACTTGGAGAAATCTGCCCTACAAGAGGTTAAAGTGAGGTTAGTGCTATCCTTTCACTCTCACTCCTTTAATCCTTGTTGAAGCATCATTTTAAGTTAAGAAATTGTAAGAGTTTGAAGTAAATTATATGTGTTAGGGCATCTTTAATTTTTGGCAGCCCTAAGGAAGGATGAGGTTGATTGTTTTATTGAATTTAGAATGGATAGAAATGATGTTTAAGGTATGAATATGCATGGATGTTGAATTAGTGTGCTAATTGAGGTTTATGGGTAATTTAAATTGGACATTAGGGTTTTGAGAAGTGAAACTTGGATTTAGCTTATGGAATTGTGAAAGAACATTATAAGGGTCAATTAGTGACCATTTTAGGTATGTTGACCATGAATTGGACTGAAAAATAGTATAGCCAAGTGAATGTGTAGGCTGCCTTGTTAGTGCAGCAGAGGGACTGAAAATTCAGTCAACTTGCACAGCCATAACATTGGCTGTGTAGGTCCAATTCATGTTTGGCTAATTGGACATGAAACTAGGCTTATAATGGCACATTTTTGCTGAAGAAACCATGCCCAAAAGACCAAAGCAAGAGGACCAAAACTTGGCCCCAATCCGGATCCCCTGCAACAGCACCTGCAGAAATGACCAAATGAACAGTAACTGTTCATTTGGCCATAACTCACTGTAGATTTGGTCAATTGACCTGAAATTTTTACAGAAACAAGTTAAGACATAGACAAACAACTTTCATGAAGAAACCTACCCCAAATTATGACAAGAACCTAACCCAATTGGCAGTCACAGTTACTGTTTAAATCTGCAACTCTGCAGATTTTCATTTGAGCAGTAATTTTTGGATGGCTATAACTCTCTCTAGAAAACTCGGATTTAGGCGATTCTTGAACCGATGGAAACCTAAGGCATAGTAGAACATTTCATATGAAGAAAGTTAGACCAAATTATGAACTTAACTAGGTCAAATTACGGACCAAAGTTGGACCAAAATCTGCCAAAACCCAAAAGTGCAGCATGAACAATGCACGTGAACAGTAAACTTTGTTTGGCCATAACTTGAGCTACAAAACTCCAAATGGAGTGATTCAAAAAAGGAAATTCAACTAGACAAAATAAGGAACAACTTTCATGTTTACCATTTCCTCAAATTCCCACTGCAACAATGCTTAATGGAATAGTAAAGTTAAGTTTCAAAAACCAAAAATTGGCAATTTTGCCAAAATGACCTAAACTTTGAGAAAGTGACCAAAACCAACAAGTTTTGAATACAACATGTGGTATGTTGGGAGTACTAAAACCAATGTACATAATTTCTACCTAAAAGTCAACATTTTTGTTGACCAAAGAGGTGAATAGTGACACAAAAACTTGAAATTCAAAATTTGAAATTAGAAATGCATCTAGGGGACTTTAAATTACAATTGGCAATTAATACTAGCAAATGTAAAACTCAAAATGTGGGATCTTGGTGTAATTAGAATTAACATATCCCTTAAGTATGAAAAAGTCAACATTTTGGTTGACTAGTAAGGTGAATAGTAATCAAAATAATTAGCAAATTAAGATGAAGACCTAGAACCAATTCTAAGCTTAAATGCTTAGAATGGTATGACAAATGTGGACTATGCATCTTAGTCAAAATTGTTAAAAAGGGAATTAAGAGCATAAATTTGAAATCCATGAAATTTTCATGGATTACTTGAAACATGAAGAATAAGTCACCAAATTGATGTAAATAGATAGTTAAGACTTATATGCCCATCACAAATGGAATTCATAAAATATTAGTAACTCAACTTGAAGTATAAAATTTGTAATTGCATAAGTAGACTCTTGAATGTATAAATGAGAAAGGACAAATGTTTTGAATACAATGGTACATGTGAACCATTGTTTAGAATTGTGATCAATATGAATAGCATAATGAATGGACAAATAAACCGTATTAATGTATGAATGAGACATTAGTTCTCATTATTGTAAAGAGGAGAAGTATTTTGAATACAATGGTATAAAAGGATAATTGATGTGAATTGTGATCATATAAATGATCAAATGAATGTATGAATTATGATTGAAATTTATCATGAAATAATGAAGTCATAAAGCACAATATATTAATATTTTAGAATATTAAATGCCCTAGTATACCTAACAAGATTGGTTTGGATAGTTTGGCATGCTAATAGGGTATTGTTTTAGCAGTACTGCGAAAGGCTTTATGCCTGTATTCATGGCTTTATGCCCGTATTCATGGCTTTTATGCCCGTATTCATGGCTTTTATGCCGATTATGTGATATCATGGCTTTTTAGCCATACTGACTGCATACGTGGTTGACGTTCTGCGCCCCATGGTATGACGGCCCGAGGCACCGCGGTGTCCAGTGCCAACGACCCGTTATCCAGTCCAGTCGTCTAGTATAGGTTACTTGGGCAGTTAATTAAAGTATTATTCAATTCAGGCAGCTAAGTTAAGTTAAGTATAATGAAAATCCAGTACAATTAAATTAAGTATTGAATGAATAAGCAAAAGAGATTAGCAAAAGAATCATAACAAAAATATAAATTGCGAGCAAATGCAGACTTGAAATACAATACAGATAGAATAAATTATATACCTGCTAGTATTACTGAAAAGTTATAAACTAAGCACTTCCAAAGAGGAACAAACTAGTATATAAGATCGTTGATACTAGAAATACCATACCAAATTAAATTGATTCTTGAGTATCTGAATTATCATTTATTTCTTTGTTTACTTGTATATATTATTTCTGGTTATATTATTGCACCACTAAGCAGAAATGCTTAGCGCGATGGAATTGCTTCCTCGCAGTATTGAAGGTAAAACGATGGTATCATTGAGATTTTGGAGTCCAGATCTGCAGAAGTGTCAGAAGAGTTCAAGATTGTCACCTCCTCAGCAATGCATGTAGATGGGGCTCATTTTATACATGTTATGTATATTGTTCATTCCTAGCACATTGTAAATTATTTGTATATTTTGTACAAAATAAACTCATGTAATTAACCTATGAATTATGGAAGCTATTCAAAGTAAGTATTTTAGTATGTGAATTGAATTTGAGTTATAATGAGATTATACTTGTGAATATTGAGATATTGAAAATCTAATGAGATTTTTGAGAAATCTGGATACTGTATTGAGATACATTATGTTTAAAATTTTTTGAGACTATTAAGTTTGAGAAATTGAGTATATATTGAAATTGTCTTTGGCAGGTTCAAAAGAACTGTTAGTCCAAATTACAGCCGACACTTTGTCGGATTATCGTTAAAATTTTTGAAATTTCCAATTTAGTTAGGTTTTGATAAAAGTAAAAATAGCCTAAATCTTCAATAAATTTTTTGAATAAATAAATCAAGGACTGTAATGAAATCAGATAAAATAGTGTGCTCCGGCACACTGAGTGGCATAACTTGCTCGGCTACACTGTAGTCGGGTAAGGGGTGTCACAGATATTTTGTTAGAAATATTATTCTTAAGTTGTTAAGAATATGAGTGACAATATTTCTAGCACAAAGTATCATAAATAGGTTCACAATCGAGGATACTTCATAATAAGGACATGACTTATCCAGAAAGATTGTATTCATGTTTGTTCCCAAGTTATTTATATGAGATATAAATAAGATGGAATGGTGAGTCTCATGCCATATAACAAACATGATAGGCACTTATAAATGATAAGTAGGCCGAACCAGTGACACTTATGACAAGCACATGGAGTTTACTCTTGTCAATGTTTTGTCATAAATCATATCAGTGCATATAATCTTTAGACCTGAGATAGCACAATTATCTTGTATATAGGTAGTTTGAGTTTGATACTGCTTTCATACTTGTACTATGTATGGGTATATTGGCATGTGTTGGCTCCTGCTAGTTATATATGGAGGTAGGTGTTGATCAAGATGGAATCTGTTCCTCTAAGTAAATAGAGATAAAATCCTATGTTCATTTAATTGTTCTTGATGTTTCAAGTTCCTGGCCAGGACAGATAGATTTATTCAGAAAAGAGTTTATGATGAGAAAAATCTTTTAATCAAGAACTGGAATTAAAAGAGAACATAATATTCATAGCAAATGGAGTTTGACATAAACCATGACTCCAGCTTGAGTTGGGATTTTGTAATAGAGAGATTCTAGTGCATGGTAACATATGATTATAGGTTCATTTAAGGTAAATCTTATTACTAATTGGGTGGCCATGGCATGCTATGCTAGGTGTTAACCATGGTCTATGAGGTTCATAAAATGATTTAGAGAAATCATTTATGGTAAGAAAGAGTTCTGATGATATTAAGAGTTGATATCATGTCTCATTGCCAATTAGTGATGAGCCTAGTAAGTCACACACATACACAAGTTATCACCTATTTAAATATGATTTAATTAATTAATTAAAGAGTTTAATTGATTAATTAAATAGGTTTGGTTTGCAATTAAATTGCAAAGTCCCTAGCATGACTTGAAGCCAAATCTAGATTATTGGATGTGAAGCATAAATTAAATTTATATTTAAAGTGTTTAAATATGAATTTAATTGATGAGAAATTAATAGAGATTAATTAATTAATTTATATTTGATATAAATTAATTAGAAGAAAAAAATAATTATTTTGGGTTGAGAACTCAAAATTAAGACACAGGGGCATTTTGGTCATTTCACAGTGTGACACGTGGCACCATGAGATGGTGACACATGGGATTACACATAAGATTGCCAAATGTTTTTTTTTAATCATGTAAGATGATTAAAATCAAGATTAAATATAGGTTTGACACTTGGCACAATGTGATTGGGTCACTTAAACCTAAAGCTAATCAAAAGGTGACATGTGGCTAGGGTTTAATGTGTTAACCTAGCTATTTAAGTGTGGTTATGAAAAGAAAAAATAACCAGCAGCCTCTCCTCTCATTTGTCACGCCACTTTGAGCCTCTCCAGCTATTCCTCTTCATCTTTCATCAATTCAAAGAGATTAGCCATCAATCTCTTGAATTAAGAACACTAGAAATTGTTTCTAGTGTCCTATTTACATCTCTAATCTCTTAAAAGGCAGAACTTGAATTTCTAATTAATAGAAAAAGCTTTAGAGGCTGTTCAAGGGCTGCCATAGGTGTTCTTGGTGTGGACAAGCTAGAGGGACAACATTTGGTGTCTGAAGACGAATCTCAAAGCGCGGACACGCTGCGATTGCATCAAGAGGTTAGTGTAATCGTTCTTGATTTAATCTAGGGTTCTAAAATTAATCTGATTAATTTTAAAATCTTAAATGGCAAATACAGATCCAAAAACATATTAAAAGAGTTTTAATATGTTGTTTATCATTGAAATCAAATAGATAAAAATAAATCTTGCATGGTGCATGTGACCCTAGGCGAAATTTTTTTGAATTCAATGGTATAATCTTGTGTTTTTCACGCTTCCGTTCCTTCATGCATAGCCTAATATATTTTATTATTCTGGTGACCGATGTCGGTTCAGGAAATTAAGGGGATTAGAACCACATCTAAGACACCTAGATAAGCCCTGAACACAAATAATTAGTAATTGCCAAATAGTTAAGTATAAAGAAGAAAAACAGAACACAAGAAGTTAAATGAGCCGGGAGTCACAACGATGGGTGACCTTCTCGGGAATGACTGTGAGGTCAGTTTAAACTCCAAATTTGAACCGTAAAATGTGATGCTGCAGTCCTTAGGATCATTGCGAATACAGTGGAAAAGAGAAAATCATGAAAAAGAGTTGTTAAACAGGTCACATAATTAGGTTAAGGATCCGGAAGAAATATCGAATAACTTGCAAACCGGATTGAATCGGCAAGGGGCGATTCGGTCAATTCACCCCTAGAGCTGACACCTGACCTAACTGTCCAATAAAATTGGAGAAAATAAAATTTTGGGATCAAGAACTAAATGAAAGAACTAATGGAAAAATAAATGCAAAAGAAAATTGAAAAAGTTATTACATCATTGGATGGCATCATCATGATGTCAAAACTAATTTTGATTTTCTCCACCATAATTGACCAAGTCAAATAAGACTAAAACGCATAAAATAAAAATAAAATTGAACAAAAAGAAACAAATTACTCTTCTTCTTCTTTGGTGCGCCGCCCCACATCTTTCTCTCCATTGAATAATTCCATGGAAGCTTGATCTCAAGCTTGAGTTCACCCAACTTAACCCTACCTTTGTTAGTAGTATGCCCTAGAGCATATCATTTAGTATGTATCTTGTACATGTTTTTATTAATAAAAGGCATTTCCACTTTTCCGTTTACATAATATATTTATGTCTAATAGAAATGGTCCATTGATATTTTGTTAGAAATTTTATTCTTAAGTTGTTAAGAATATGAGTGACAATATTTCTAGTATAAAGTATCATAAATTGGTTCACAATTGAGGATACTTTATAATAAGGACGTGATTTATCCAAAAATATTGTATTCATGTTTGTTCCCAAGTTATTTATATGAGATATAAATAAGATGGAATGGTTAGTCTCATGCCATATGAATAACTTGATAGGCACTTATAAATGATAAGTAGGCCGAACCAATGTCACTTATGACAAGCACATGGAGTTTACTCTTGTCAATGCATTGTCATAAATCATATCAGTGCATATAATCTTTAGACCTGAGATAACACAGTTATCTTGTATATAGGTGGTTTGAGTTTGATATTGCTTCCATACTTGTACTATGTATGGGTATATGGGCATGTGTTGGCTCTTACTAGTTATATATGGAGGTAGGTGTTGATCAAAATGGAATCTGTTCCTCTAAGTAAATAGAGATAAAATCCAATGCTCATTTAATTGTTCTTGATGTTTTAAGTTCCTGGCCATGACATATAGATTTAATCAGAAAAGAGTTTCTGATGAGAAAATCTTTTTAATCAAGAACTAAAATTGAAAGAGAACATAATATTCATAGCAAATGGGGTTTGACATAAACCATGACTCCAGCTTGAGTTGGGATTTTGTAATAGAGAGATTCAAGTGCATGGTAACATATGATTATAGGTTCATTTAAGGTAAACCTTATTACTAATTGGGTTGCCATGGCATGCTATGCTAGGTGTTAACCATGGTCTATAAGGTGCATCAAATCATTTAGAGAAATCATTTATGGTAAGAAAGAGTTCTGATGATATTAAAAATTGATATCATATCTCATTGCCAATTTGTGATAAGCCTAGTAAATCACACACATACACAAGTTATCAACTAATTAAATATGATTTAATTAATTAATTAAAGAGTTTAATTAATTAATTAATTAATAGGTTTAGTTAGTAATTAGATTGCAAAGTCCTCAGCATGACTTGAAACGAAATCTAGATTATTGGATGTACAGTATAAGTTAAATTTATATTTAAAGTGTTTAAATATGAATTTAATTAATGAGAAATTAACTAATAAAGATTAGTTAATTAATTTATATTTGATATAAATTGATTAAAAGAAGAGAAATAATTATTTTGGGTTAAGAACTCAAAATTAAGACACAAGGGTATTTTGGTCATTTCATAGGGTGACATGTGGCACCATGAGATGGTGACACATGGCATTACACATAAGCTTGCCAAATGTCTTTTAATCATGTAAGATAATTAAAATTAAGGTTAAATATAGGTTTGCCATTTGGCACAATGTGATTGGGTCAATTAAACCTAGAACCAATCAGAGGGTGATATGTGGCAACGGTTTAATGTGTTAACTTAGCTATATAAGTGTTGTTATGAAGAGAAAAAATACAACTAGCAGCTACTCCTCCTTTGTGCTGCCACTTTGAAGCTCTCCCTTTCTTTTTCTTCATCTCTCATCTATTCCAAGATATTAGCAAACAATCTCTTGAATTAAAAATACTAGAAATCATTTCTAGTGTCCTATTTACATCTTTAATCTCTTAAAAGGCATAACTTGATTTTCTAATTAATAGAAAAAGCTTTAAAAGCTATTCAAGGGCTGCTATAGGTGTTCTTGGTGTGGACAAGCTAGAGGACAACATCTGGTGTCCTGAAGACGCATCTGAAAGGCACAAATACACTTCAGTGCATCAAGAGGTTAGTGTTTTTGTTCTTGATCTAATCTAGGGTTCTAAAATGAATCTGATTAATTTTAAAATATTAAATGGTAAATACATATCCAATTGCATATTAAGAGTGTTTTGATATGTTGTTTATCATTGAAATCAAATAGATAAAAATAAATCTTGCATGATGTATGTGACCCTAGGTAAAAATTTTTGAATTCAATGGTATAAACTTGTGTTTTCCACACTTTCGATCCTTCAATTGGTATCAGAGCCACTATATTTGCCATTTAGATTGTTGATTATATGATTTAATTGTGTGTTTTGATCATGAGATGATTTATCCATTGCTAGTTGCAATGGATGTGTGGCGGCATGCTTGAAGAACACCATCTTTGGTGCGCCAATTTTGGTTTCCATGGATGGCTCAAGGTTTGGCTTTTTAATTTGTAATTTTTGTATGATCTAAAAGCTCATCCTATGTCTAATTAAATTGTTTAATTAGATTTTTAATCACACAATTAAATTATGATTCAAATCAGAATTTTAAAAAATTGTTTGAATGTGATTCAAATTTAAATTTTAAAAGTTATTTGAATGTGATTCAAATCTGAATTTTTAAAGTTGTTTGAATCATATTTAAATATGATTTTTTAAAGTTGTTTGAATAATATTCAGATCTGAATTTTTAAAAATTGTTTGAATGTGATTCAAATTTGATTTTTTTTAAAATTGTTTAAATATGATTCAAATCTGAATTTTTAAGGTTGTTTGAATGTGATTCAAATATGAATTTTTAAATTTATTTGAATGAGATTCAAATCTGAATTTTTAAATTTATTTGAATCATATTCAAATCTGGATTTTTAAGTTTAATATGAGATATTCAATTTAATTTAAGTATGTATGTTTTATTTAATTGTTAAATAGTGATATGCATAATGGATGATCATGGACTATAAAAGACCAATGTCATTGGATTTATTTCTTTTATGTTTTTTTGGGATTGTAAATTAATTAATTTATTTTAATTTATTTTGGGCATGTATTATTAAGATTGTAATAATTTTTGGGTTGTAATTTCATTTATTTAAGTTCTTGTAAATTCGCCTTGGTATGCCAAGGATTACTATGTAATTGGATTGCAAGAAGATCAAGGAGGTCAACAGCATTGGTGGGACTAGTGGGAGGAATTCAAGATCAAGTGTTAATTATGTACTCCTTCAGCAACTCTTGTAAAATGAATGAATGAAATGTACCTAGGAATGCCCTGATTCAATTCCTGGTGGCTCAAAATTGAATCCCTTAGAAAATCCATGATCATACCATATTTACTACTTATCCATGAATGCATGAGATGTATGGGAATGTATGCACTATGTGATATATGCATGCTAAATGGATAATGTGTAAAGTGAGACCCTAATAGTAATTAGGATGACCATAAAATCTTCGAAATAAATGATTAAGTTGGAAATGCTATAATTAAAGTAATTACAATATAGGCCCTCCATTGGGATAATTTTTTTAAGAAATTTTAAATAGTCGTATAAGATGCAATTGATTTGTCACACCCTACACCCCGTAAGATGTAATATGATCCCGTAGTACACCTAATGAATTACTGTACTTCGCCTACCGATAACCCATTAGATATACTACAAGGGATTTTAAAATAATTTTCATGAAATTTAAATTATCGATTAAAATCTAGTGTTATAAAAAAAATTTTCAAAATTTCAGCAAAGTGCTAGCTGTTTTTTAAGAAAACTGTTATTCAACCTGAAAAGGAAAGACACTCCCAATATGTTTTCTCAAATACAAATCCAAGAAACTTCATTTCATCTCACAATTCAATCTCAATAATCAATCATTTCATTTTCAAACCAACCTCATCATAAAAGAAATATTTCATTCATTAAAAGACTCAAAAATTAATATTACAAAACTATTCAGGTAAATAAAACCTCAAATTTACATTTACAATAATTTACATTTAATTACATACCAAAATATTTTACAAGAGTTTTTATACAACTGCTTAAATAATTACATACATATTATTACATGCATACATCAAAACCTGTGTACATGGGTAAACCTGGAGCTGATCTGAATGTCTCCTCAAAGAAGCTTACTCAATTGCTCTATGCTTTTTTCACCTGCGACAGCATACAAAGCTATCGCAAAGTGGTGAACTCAGTGGTGCACAACTATAATTTAAAACATAGTATAATATACCTTAACAAAAATTACAGCAATTAATTTGGAAATCTGGATACTCATCAAATTTCAAAACTTAAAATATTCATTGCCAATAATATAAATTATTTGTATAAAATGACTTTGATCACGAAATTCAATTTATCTAATCATAACTAACCATTTAAGGTAATTCCAACAAAATCAACTATACATAAATCATAATTGAAATCACAATTCTTCACCATTCAAAAGCCATTCTTTATCTCGAAAACCATTCTTTATCTCGAAAACCATTCTTTATCTCACTAACTATGCAAGACTGATCCGAAAGGGCCATCTTCGGAGTGATTCTAACTCCCTATGGTTAGGGAGGTTGAATCAGATTCTAACTCCCTATGGTCGGGGAGGTTGAATCATCGTGCACAGTACACATCATAATAATGAATCTTTCGAAAGTGCCATAACATTAAACTTAGATCTAACCTCTAATAAGAGGAGAATCTAAGCCTGTGCACATACCATGGTAATCAAAACACAACTAACTCCATTGTCTTCTCAACAAATGAGAGAGACGAGTAATAACCTAGTCAAGCATCTATAGTGAGATATAAAACAATATCACAATCTTTTTAGTGAGCATAAATCATAATACAATTCAATTCAAAGTCAATTCCAATATCCAATAATTTTTATGCTAATCACAATTCAAATCATAAATTTGCTTTTTTCCATGCAAATTGTCCATCACAATTCAAAACATGTTCTATGAAAATTTTCTAAAACATAATTTATTCAATTCACAAAAATGCTTAATACTTGTGGAAATACCATTTCACAAAGCTAAATTCATACATACTATAACAATTTCAATAATCATTGAATTAAATCCAATGCTTGTTAAACATAATACATAAGAAAAATATGTCATTTAATCATATGAAATATTTATAACAAAATCAATTAAAAACTAGTTGCACAAACCTGATTTGAGTCGCTCCTAGGCCTTGACTCAATGTTCTTTATGCTTGTCAATATCCTTATCAACTGAAAAACACAAATTAAAGTGTTTCAGTACTCAATGAATTTGTTTCCAACCATAAAATCCAATATTTAAATTTTCTTTGTACTATTCCCTTCAATTCATTTTATTAGTTAACTTATAATGTTGACCCTTGATACACTCTAAGTGAGTCAATTCCAATGTTACCATTATGTCACATTTTATAGCCTTTTAGTGTTGGTACATGTTACTAAATTCACTTTCAAGTATATTGCATTTTATTGCAATTTGCTGGATTTCGGTGTACTATTTTGACCTAGCCGGAGACCTAGTTCCCTCGGTTTTCGGGTTTTGGTCCAAACTACAAACTTATAGGTCTATGTCTTATTGTACGCGGGGCAAAATTTCAGGTCATTCTGAGTTGTGTAAACCAAGTTATGGTCAATTTACCAATGCTGGACAGAATGCACCAAAATGGTAACTTTAGGTAATTTTTAGGTCACTTTTGGTTCGGCTAGTTTTGGTACCTGAAGTTATGCAAGCTATTTGGCTTAGTTCTGGCCATTTCTGGGCTTTGGTGTCTTCATAAGAATTGTAGATCTATGTATAAACTATTCATGGTAAGAATTTCAGGTCAATTGGACCTATTTTGAGTATGTTATGGTCAAAACACTAACTATTGCCCAAATGGTCAATTTTCAGGCTTTCAAGTCACTAATATGAATTTAGACATTTTTCAAGTTACCTTCTAGGCAGAATTTAGGTAAGCTTCCTTCATGAAAGTTGGCACATTTTGTGCCTACTTTCACCTCCAATTGGTCTCATACAAATTGGAGTCACACACTTAAGGTTCTAAGCTAAAATGTACAGTGCCCTATTACACATTGTTTATCCTTACCAATTACACATCCAACACTTACCAAATTAATTCTTCCATGCCAATTCTGGTTTGTACCATAATATTAACACACTTTACTTCACATTTTTGATCATTTTGGTAGCTTGTAACCACTCTCAATAAACACATTATAACTCAGAATTTTTCCAAGTCCAATTACAACAATTAACCACATGACATACCTCATTTACATGTCCAAATTCAAACCATTATACACATATCCATGCTACCATCAATAACAACATCTTAAACAACCATAAACAAGTAAAAACAAGTTACATATACTGAATTTCCATGGCTACCAAAATATACATCTCCATCAAAACATCAAACTTAAAAAATTCTTCCATAAATCAACTACCCACAACCTTGGTTACACTTTTAATGAAACAAGAATTGAAAACACTCACTTACCTATTGTTGGAGCTTGATCAAATCTCAACTAATCCCCTTCAAATTACCATCAATCTCTTCCTTGTGATGTGGGGATTAAAGTTAATGAAGTGAGCTTGAGGTTTTGAGTTGAAAATGGTGGAGTTATGGAAGCTCTTAACATTTGGCCATGGAGCTTTTATGGGAGGAGTAATACGGCACAATGGAGTGAGGTTGAAGATAAAGTTGAATTCTGTCCAGTTTGGCTTATATGTGTCCACTAATATCCCACTTAATGCTCCACTAGCTTAGTTTAATATAGTTTAATCATTAATTTTCAATTATCCCAATTTTCACCCTTTAATTTCCCTTAATCACATTTTATCTTTAATCTCATTTTTCATTCAATTTTCAAAATGTAATACTACTTATTTTTCATGGATATTTAGGTCAAAAGGCAACTCGGGGTGTCAATTGACCACAATGCCCCTATTCGAGTTGCATTCTCGATTTTTCAGTAACACCGAGTTTTATCGTTTTCTCGATTTCTCGTCTTTCTTTGTACTGATTAATTAATTTTTTCTTTGATATTTCTAATGACATTTATACTTCAATAGATGTTTATTTAAGTCTTAAAAATATTTTCTAGGGTTTCTCGCGGTCCAGGGATAGTCAACGGTCCATGCCGCAACTTCCCGGTGCGATCACCCATCGCTATGGTTTTCAGCTAATTTAACTTGGTTACATTTCATTGCTATTATTTTTCCTTTGTTTTTCTTGTATTTTCTTTTCTCGTATTTCATTGTTTTAGGTCTCCTCACTAATATTTAAGTGTAGTTCTAGGCATCCTAGCTGTTTGGACCACACTGGTTACCGGAACAGTAGAGCTCACTACCGAACATAAGGGTGTTACATAATTTGAGAGATTTTCTTAAGAATAATTGTTAAGCATGAGATGTTGTAAATATGTAAATGGTTTGATGGCCAATATTGGATGTACCTAAGGACATTAAAATTATTTGCATAATTACTAGCTCAATGGGATCAACTTAACTAATGCAAGATAAGTCAATAATGGATGTACCTGAGATTTTGAGCGTTAGGGGCTAGGTAAAGGATTGAACCTCACATGAGATGTGATGGGTAAGGAGTTGCTCACTTATAGTTTATTGTAATTTCAATAACGGATGTACTTGCGGATGATCAATAGAATTATAAGAATTCAATCACCCTCTAGAAATCCATCCAACTAGGATTTTCGTTTTTTATTATGGAAGTGTAGGATTCTCTATGTTAGTGGGAGGACCAATTTGATTAAAAGACCATAATCATTTTGGTTAATTACATGATACATTTACTAATTAATCTGGTTATTTTTTGCAGTTAATTTTCTAATAATAATGAGCACAGAACAACCACCACTATCCAATATCCTTGCAAGCATACTTGATCGTAATAGGTTGACAGGACCTAATCTGTCTGATTGGCTAAGAAATTTAAAACTTGTCCTAAACCTTGAACATATAGGATATATTCTAGATTCAAATGTTTCTGGTCCCTTACATCCAGAGGCCACTCAAGAGGAACATGAAACTTTGGACAAGTGGAAGGAGCATGATATGAGAGCTAAGTGTTACATGCTTGCTTCCATGAGTAATGAGTTACAGAAGTAGCATGAGAACATGCAGAGTGCGAGTGAGATCCTCCTTCACCTGTAAGAGTTATATGGCGAGCACAACAAGAATGCTAGGTATGAGATATCTAGGTAACTATTCCGCATGAGGATGTCTGAGGTGCAAAATGTTGGGGATCATGTCCATAAGATGATTCGGCTGATTGAGCAGTTGGAACATCTTGATTTCAACATGGATTTCCAACTACAGACGGATTTGATTCTTCAGTCCCTTCCTGAGTCTTTTAGGAGTGACAATTTTCCATATGACTAAACAAGAATACACCTTAGCTAGTTTACTCAACATGCTAGTTATTGCCCAAAAGAATATGACGGGCAATAAAGGAAAAGTGGTTGCTTTGATTGCATCTTCTTCTGCTAGAAAGTCCAACATGAAGAAGGGCAATAAGAAAAAAAAAACCTCAGATTCCTGGTCCTTCTAAGAAAATAGCTAAACAGAAAGGGAAGACTAAAGCTGATGGAGGCAAAGGAAAGTGTTTCCACTACCAGAAGGATAAGCACTGGAAAAGGAACTACCCATAGTATCTTGCTTCTCTGAAGGACAAGAAGGATACACCTTTAGAGGGTATGTCCATATCTTGTTATTTAGATTCTGATGATACTCATAGTTCATCTACAGCTTGGGTTTTAGATACTGGTGCCAGTTCTCACATTTCTAATGATATGCAGGAACTAGCAAATAGTAGCAGCTTGCATTCTCGTGATGTTAGACTCCGGATTGGCAATGGCTCAACTGTTGAGCTTTAGCCATAGGATCTAAATCGTTTTATATGTCTAGACATGTTTTGTGTTTGGATAATATTTTATATGTACCTGATGCTTTTAAGAACATCATTTCTATATCTAGTTTAACTATAAATGGCTATGAATTTCAATTCATGGATGATGTTTGCAATATTTATTTTGGAAATAAATATGTTAGTTCGGGTTATATGAATGATGGTCTTTATTATTTGGATAATAATGATAAACACAAAATGAATGCAAGTGATCTAAATGAATGCAAGTGATCTAAATGAATGCGATGCCATGGTGAAAACCAACTCAAGTTCAAAATATAGTTGGCACTTAAGGTTATGTCATGTTGTAGAAGATAGGATTGCAAAACTGGAGAAAATGGGAATTCTATCCTCATTGGGCTCTGAGCCTACTCCAACTTGTGAATCTTGCCTTCAGGGCAAAATGACTAAATCACCCTTTGTTTGACAAGGGCTAAGGGCTGAAAATATTTTGGAGCTAATACATAGTGATGTATGTGATCCATTTAAGGAAATGGCTAGAGGCAATTTTCATTACTTTATTACCTTTACTGATGATAAATCAAGGTTTGGGTATTTGTATTTGATGAAATACAAATATGAATCCTTTAAAAAGTTCAAAGAATTTAAATCTGAAGTAGAAAATCAAACAGGAAAGAGTATTAAAGCTCTTTGATCAGACGTGGAGGTGAATATTTGAGTACTGAATTTGATGAATACTTGAGAGAGCACGACATTGTTTCCCAGCTGACTCCTTCAGGAATTGCATAATTGAATGGTGTATCTGAAAGGAGAAATCGTACCCTATTGGATATAGTACATAGTATGATGATCTATACTGATAAGCCAATCTCCTTTTGGGGATTTGCATTAGAATCAGCTTTGTATATTCAGAATAGGATTCCATCAAAATCAGTTTCTTCCACACCTTATGAGATATGGCATGGTAGAAAACCAAGTCTTAAGCATGTTAAGATTTGGGATTGTCCAGCTTATGTCAAAAAGCTGAACACTGATAAATTGGAAACTAGATCAGAAAAAGGTCGATTTGTTGGATATCCAAAAGATAGTTTTGGGTATTATTTTTATTTGCCTACTTCACAAAAGGTTGTGATAAGTAGAGATGCCACATTTCTTGAACAACAGTTTGTTCAAGAAGGAGGCAAAGGAAGGCAAATAGAGTTGGAATTGGAGAATTGTGACCAACCAATAGATCAGATGGATATAGATCCATCTAGTCAACCTACACCTTTTGATGAAACATCTATAGCTATTCCTCGTTAAACAACTAGGGTATCTCACCCACCAGTGAGATATTGTTTTCATCATCAAGAAGAATATGAGTTGTCTACTAATGAAGAAGTAGATCATGGAGATGATCCACTTACCTATGAAGAAGCTATATCAGATATAGACTCTTCAAAATGGATTAATGCTATGAAATCCAAAATTGATTCCATCTATAAGAATCAAGTTTGGGATCTTATTGACCCACCTAAAGGTATTGTACCTATAGGGAACAAATGGGTTTTCAAGAACAAAATTAGTTATGATGGAAAGGTAGAGAACTATAAGGCAAGGCTAGTAGCGAAAGGGTTTCACCAAAGGTAAGGAATCGACTATGAGGAGACTTTTTCGCCTGTTGCCATGCTTAAATCAATTAGGATTCAATTAGCAATAGCTACATACTATGATTATGAGATTTGGCAGATGGATATCAAAATAGCTTTTCTTAATGGATACATTGAAGAAAACATTTTCATGGAACAACCTAAGGGTTTTGAATCCTAAGATGGTTCTAAGGTATGCAAATTGAAGCGATCCATTTATGGGTTGAAGCAAGCTTCGAGGAGCTAGAACATCCGTTTTGATGAAGCCATTAAATCATTTGGTTTTATCAAAAATGAGGATGAGCCATGTGAATATCACTTTCCTTGTCTTGTGTGTGGATGATATATTGTTGATGGGTAATGACACAGGTATGTTGACAATTGTAAAGGTATGGTTGTCAAATACATTCTCCATGAAAGACTTAGGGGAGGTAACCTATATTATTGGGATTTGCATCTATAAAGATAGAGCGAAAAGAATAATTGGTATATCCCAAACTATATACTTGGAAAAGGTGTTAAAGAGGTTTAACAGGCTTGATTCCAAGAGAGGATTGTTACCAGTGAGACATGGTACCTACCTTTTTAAAGAGATGTCTCCAAAGACACATGAAGAAAGAGATACGATGGGTACGATTCCATATGCTTCGGCTATTGGAAGTTTAATGTATGCAATGTTGTGTAGCAGGCCGGATATCACATATGCTATTAGTTTGACTAGCTGGTATCAATCTAATCTAGGTTTCGGACACTGGATAGCTGTCAAGAATATCCTTAAGTACTTGAGAGGAACTAAGGATTTATTCTTGATCTATGGAGGTAGAGACTTGCAATTGGATGGTTATACTGATTCTGATTTCCAATCAGATATCGACAATAGAAAGTCTACCTCTGGGTATGTGTTCATTTATAAAGGAGGTGCAGTCAGTTGGAAGATTTCCAAATAGATCACGACTACAGATTCCACTATAGAGGCTGAGTATATTGCTGCATCAGATGCTGCAAAGGAAGCTGTTTGGATAAAGAAGTTCATGACAGAACTTGCAGTAGTTCCTTCCATTGAGTCAGCAATTCCACTACATTGTGACAACAATGGAGCAGTCATACAGGCTAAGGAACCCAGGTCTCACCAGAAATCCAAACACATAGAAAGGCGCTACCATATTATCAGAGACATAGTTAGGCGAGGCGATGTAGCCATGCAGAAAATAGCATCAGTTGAAAATGTAGCTTATCCATTCACTAAGCCTATGTCACAGACTCAGCTAAACCGACATCTTGAGAAGATGGGTCTAAGTTATTGTCATGAATGGCTCTAGTGCTAGTGGGAGATTGTTAGTAGTATGTCCTAGAGCATATCATTTAGTATGTATCTTGTATATGTTTTTATTAATAAAAGGCATTTTCACTTTTCCATTTACATGATATATTTAAGTGTAATAGAAAAGGTCCATTGATATTTTGTTAGAAATTCTATTCTTAAGTTGATAAGAATATGAGTGACAGTATTTCTAGTATAAAGTATCATAAATAGGTTCACAATCGAGGATACTTCATAATAAGGACATGACTTATCCAGAAAGATTGTATTCATGTTTATTCCCAAGTTATTTATATGAGATATAAATAAGATGGAATGGTTAGTCTCATGCCTTGTGACAAACATGATAGGCACTTATAAATGATAAGTAGGCTGAACCAGTGTCACTTATGACAAGCACCTGGAGTTTACTCTTGTCAATGCATTGTCATAAATCATATCAGTGCGTATAATCTTTAGACCTGAGATAGCACAGTCATGTTGTATATAGGTAGTTTGAGTTTGATACTCCTTTCATACTTGTACTGTGCATGGGTATATGGGCATGTGTTGGCTCCTACTAGTTATATATTGAGGTAAGTGTTGATCAAGATGGAATCTATTCCTTTAAGTAAATAGAGATAAAATCCTATGTTCATTTAATTGTTCTTGATGTTTCAAGTTCCTGACCATGAAAGATAGATTTATTCAAAAAAGAGTTTCTAATGAGAAAATATTTTTAATCAAGAACTGGAATTAAAAGAGAATATAATACTCATAGCAAATGGGGTTTGACATAAATCATGACTCCAGCTTGAGTTGGGATTTTGTAACAGAGAGATTCTAGTGCATGGTAACATATGATTATAGATTCATTTAAGGTAAACCTTATTACTAATTGGGTAGCCATGGCATGCTATGCTAGGTGTTAACCATGGTCTATGAGGTGCATAAAATGATTTAGAGAAATCATTTATGATAAGAAAGAGTTCTAATGATATTAAGAGTTGATATTATATCTCATTGCCAATTTGTGATGAGCCTAGTAAATCACACACATACACAAGTTATCACCTAATTAAATATAATTTAATTAATTAATTAAAGAGTTTAATTGATTAATTAAATAGATTTGGTTTGCAATTAGATTGTAAAGTCCCTAGCATGACTTGAAACCAAATCTAGATTATTGGATGTATAGTATAAGTTAAATTTATATTTAAAGTGTTTAAATATGAATTTAATTAATGAGAAATTAATTAATAAAGATTAATTAATTAATTTATATTTGATATAAATTGATTAGAAGAAGAGAAATAATTATTTTGGGTTGATAACTCAAAATTAAGACACAGGGGCATTTTGGTCATTTCACTGGGTGACATGTGGCACCATGAGATGGTGACATATGGCATTACACATAAGCTTACTAAATGTCTTTTAATCATGTAAGATGATTGAAATTAAGGTTAAATATAGGTTTGACACTTGGCACAATGTGATTGGGTCAATTAAACCTAGAATCAATCAGAGGGTGACATGTGGAAGGGTTTAATACGTTAACCTAGCTATATAAGTGTTGTTGTGAAGAGAAAATATACAACTAGCAGCTACTCCTCCTTTGTGCCACCACTTTGAAGTTCTCCCTCTCTTCTTCTTCATCTCTCATCTATTCCAAGATATTAGCAAACAATCTCATGAATTAAAAATGCTAGAAATCGTTTCTTGTGTCCTGTTTACATCTTTAAT
The DNA here is from genome assembly GCF_030052815.1 of Hevea brasiliensis. Lineage (NCBI taxonomy): Eukaryota > Viridiplantae > Streptophyta > Magnoliopsida > Malpighiales > Euphorbiaceae > Hevea > Hevea brasiliensis. The sequence continues at coordinate 46,156,371 of NC_079501.1, forward strand.
CTCTTAAAAGGCAGAACTTGATTTTCTAATTAATAGAAAAAGCTTTAGAAGCTGTTCAAGGGATACCATAGTTGTTCTTGGTGTGGACAAGCTAGAGGGACAACATCTGGTGTCCTGAAGACGCATCTGAAAGGCACAAATACACTATAGTGCATCAAGAGATTAGTGTATTTGTTCTTGATCAAATATAGGGTTCTAAAATTAATCTGATTAATTTTAAAATCTTAAATGGTAAATATATATCCAATTACAAATTAAAATTGTTTTAATATGTTGTTTATCAATGAAATCAAATAGATAAAAATAAATCTTGCATGATGCATGTGACCCTAGGTGAAAATTTTTGAATTCAATGGTATAAACTTGTGTTTTTCACGCTTTCGATCCTTCAACCTTACCCCAAATTCTTCCATAAAAACTTGTTAGAACAACTTGAGAAAGAAATTGAAGAAGGAAAGTGTAACACCCCTCACCCGTCTACAGAGTAGCCAAGCAAAGTGTGTTACACGGAGTACTGGAGCATCTGATCTTAACTGATTTCATTACAGTTCTTGATTTATTTATTCAAAAACTTTATTTAAGGTTTAGGGTATTTTTACTTTTATCAAAATCTAACTAATTTGAAAATTACAAAAATTTTAACGATAATCCGACAAAGTGTCGGCTGTAATTTGGACTAATAGTTCTTCTGAACCTGCCAAAGACAATTCACAACATATTCAAATTCATAGCTCAATTTATCTTAATAATATCTCATCAGTTTCTCAAAATTTCTTAAACTCAATCTCATTCAGAATCATTATGATTAGACAATCAATTCAGACATCAGAATTCTTACATTTCATTAACTTATATAATTTTCTAATTAAGTACATAAATTTGTCAAGTACAGGATATACAAATGAAATTACAATATACTTAGAATGAACAAAATACATCACATGTATAATTATGAGCCCTATCTACATGCATTACTGAGGAGGTGACAATCTTAAACTCTTCTGACACTTCTGCAGATCTGGACTCTAAAAATCTCAGTCGACAGTCTACTGGTTTTACCTTCAGTACCTGTGCGAGGAAGCAATTCCATCACGCTAAGCATTTCTGCTTAGTGGTGCAATAGTATAACAAGAAATAATATATACAAATAAAGAAAGAAATAACTCATAATTCGGATATCCATGAATCAATTATTCTAACTGTATGCTATTTTAAGTCTCTAAGGTTCTACAAATTGTATCTTTGTTATGTTTATGTTACTAATCTCTTTTACTCATTTCATTCAATGCTTAATTTAATTGTACTAAAATTTTCGTATACTTAACTTAACTTAATTGCCTGAATTGAATAATATTTTAATTGATTGCCCATGTAGCCTATACACTGACCAGACTGGATAAGCGGATATACTAGCAATGTCACACCCTACCCCTCTGTAAGGCATAACATGATCCCGTAGTATACCTAATGAATTACCAACTCCGTCTACTGATAATCCATTAAATATACTACAAGGGATTTTAAAAACTTTTCTTACTTCTTTTACAGTGGTGAGCACTATTTACAGGTGTGAAAGACTTTGGTGAACTGAAGTGAAACAACTAACTCATTTGATTTATTTGGAATATCTGTAAAAATTTTGGCAAGGTGCCATTTGTATTTTGGACAAAACAGTTCTTCAGAAAACCTGTAAAAAGCACTTCAATATATTTTCAAATCTCAACTCCAACATTTTTATCAACACAACACATTTCTCAAGTCAAATCCACAGTGATTTTCAAAGACTAAGATACAAAGATATAACACAATTTTTACAAGCCAAATAACTCATAATTATTTTACAACTTTACTGTACAACTTAAATTTACAACTGCTCAAAACCAAGAACAAAATATACATACAGTGAATATACATTACAATACAAAATGCCACATGTGGTATACTCACTATACCCAAAAATCTCTCATGGCGATACTAGCGGCCTGCTTTGCCTGTTTGTCTCTCTACTGCGACAAAGAATAAAGCTATCATTTGAGACAATGTCTCAGTGGTGCACAACATTAACCAAATACAAATTTTAAATCACAATTCATAAATCATATCAATAGTGGATACTTAAAACCATAGTTAAATTCAAGACAATAAATGTCAACAAGAATTTAAACTCCATTTGTTAATATCACAATAATTTTCAATAAGTCAGATCATGGTTGAATTCAATAGACAGTATATGTCAATAAGAGTTTAAATCAATTTCACAATCTCACAATACATAATAACACAATTCGATCAAATAACTGAAGAATACAGTGTTGCCAATCTATAACACAATTTAGGCCATGACATAATTTTTCCATATATGCCGTGTTGTACACCACGACAAGACATGCTCACCCCAATAATCGAAATCAATGAGGGAGAAAGCTAGCTATATAATGAGAACTCATCCATACTCACCTCAGACTGGGAAGTCAAAGAGGGAGGAACATAATCATACTCACCCCAGACTGATAAGTCAAAGAGGGAGGAATAATCACACTCACCCCATTAATGGAGGAGGAACATAGTATCCATGTCATGCCAATTGTGAGTCAAAACAATTCCAAACATTTTATTCAAATGATCCGTAAGAATCCAATAAATTTCCAAAGTTATAATTTCATTCACAAAATGGCAACACAATTTGTAATTCACTTCAATTTCCACAAAAACCATTTACAGTGCTTTTCAATCAATAAGTATCCATCAAATACCATTCAAACAGTTTCTCACAGTTTCAAATCATTTACAATACTTTTCAAGCAATAAATATCCATTCAAGTACATTTCCACAATTTAAAACAATAATATACAAGTAGTCATAATTTATTTCAATTGAAAATAATTCAAAAGAAATAGTTGTTGTGCACAAACACAATTTAAAACAATAATATACAAATAGTCAATATTTATTTCAATTGAAAAATTCAAGAGAAATAGTTGTTGTGCACAAACCTCTGATGACTGTCCCCCTGATCTGGACTCAGTGTTTCCTTCCCTTTTCCTGAGTCTTTGGTAACTGAGAAACACAATTTGAAGTGTTTCAGTACTAATTTAAACTGTCTCTATCGATGGTGTTTGGTAAATAATGCACTGAACTCAATTATTCACTTAATCACCTAATATACCGACCCTCGTTGCGTTTTAGGTAAATTAGGTTTTAGTGTCGTTAATATGTCACATTTGATAGGGTTTTAGGTTTGGTATGTTTTACCAAAGTCATTTCCTTGCTTAGTGCATTTTAATGCAAATTGCTGGATTCCGGAACACTGGTTTGACCTAACCGGACGATCTTGTTCCCTCGGTTTTCGGGTCTCGGTCGAAACTACAAATTTGTAGATCTAGGTCTTATTGCACGCGGTGCAAAATTTCAGGTCAATCCGAGTTAAGTAGACCAAGTTATGGTCATTACACTATTGCTGGTCAAGTGGTACCATTTTAGGTCAATTTTAGGTCAAATTGGTCAATTCTGGTTCGGCCTGTTTTTGGACCCGAATTTGTGCAAGTTGTTTGACTTGCTTATGGTCATTTCTGGGCTTTGGTGTCTTCATAAGACTTGTAGGTATGGGTCTTAACTGTTCTTGGTTAAAATTTCAGGTCAATTGGACCTGGTTTGAGTGAGTTATGGCCTAAACACTCACTGCTGCCCAATTGGTCATTTTTCAGGTCCTAATTGCACCTAATCCGAATTGGTCATTTTTTTAGGTCACCTTGCAAGCAGAATTTTGGCATGGTTTCTCAATGGAAGTTGGCACATTTTGTGCCTAGTTTCACCTCAAATTGGTCTCATACCAATTGAGGTTACACATTCAAGGTTATAGGCTAAAATATACACTGCCCTCAATATGCAATTCACATCCCAACTTCAAACACACACTTACCTTTGCAAGGTTTACTTCCATACCCTACCAAACTGTTTTGGCACATTACCAACAACATTTTCTACATAACATTAGCATTATTTTGGGCAGATTCCAATCACCCTCAACACATCAAATATCATTCACAATTACAATTTCTAAGTACCATTACAAACACACCTAAACATTACAAACTTTACATACACTTTACAATGTAAATTGACATACATATCATCAATCCTTCTAGGTCAATATGCTGCCCACACTCCCTTCAATATACACCATTATTCAAGTGTCCACAAGCTGCCACAATTCATTCATCAACATCACATTGCCGTACCATATGCCAATTCCCATCAAAGTGCATCATTCACCATATATACATGCATTAAATCACTAGGTTACTAAATCACCATGATTAACATTATTTCTCATCAATTATATACACAAATACCTCATCAAAAACGTGACCCATGGCTGTCCAAAATGGCAACAACAATAACCCTTCAAACTCAAAATTTTCCTTCACCAAACCAATACCCATAACATGCATAAAAACTTTAACAAAGGATTTCTCAAAAATGCAAACTTACCTTTATTTGTAACTTGCTAAACCTTCACCAAACTTCTCAAAATTAGTATCAATATCTTCCTTGTGATGTGTAGACCATTTTTTATGAAGGAACTTAAAGGATTGGAGTTGAAATGGAGGGGTTGATGGAGCTTCACTCAAATTCGGCCATGGATGTTTCTAAGGAGTTTCTTTACGGCATGAGTAAGGAGAAATGTTGAAGATGAAGTTTAATGGAAGCCATCTGCCCACTTAGCATATATTTTAATCCCATAGTGCCCCACTAAAAAAATTATATCATATAATAAGCCAAATGTGCATTTATTCTACATTTAACCCATAATTTCCACTATTTATTTTAGGTACCACCAATTTAATTTTTCATTTTATTTTCTAAGTGTAATACTATTTATTTTTAATGGACATTTAGGTCAAAAGACAATTCGGGATGTCAAATGACCATAATGCCCCTGTTCGGGTTACGTTCCCGATTTTTCGGTATTACCGGGTTTTGTCTGTTTTTCGATTTCTCACTTTTCTTTGTACTAATTATTTAATTTTTCTTTGATCTTTCTAATGATATTTATTCTTCAACAAGGGTCTATTTAAGTCCTAAAAATATTTTCCAGGGTTCCCCGCAGTCCAGGGCTAGTCAACGGTCCACGCCGTGACTTCCCGGTGCGGTCACCCATCGCTAGGTTTTTCGGCTCGCTGAACTTGGTTACATTTCTTTGCTATGATTTTTTTTCCTTTGTTTTTCTTGTATTTCCTTTTCTTGTATTTCATTATTTTATGTCTCCTCACCCATTTTGAAGTACGGTTCTTGGCATCCTAGCTGTCCGGACAACACTAGTCACCGGAGCAACAGAACGCACTACCGAACTTAGGGGTGTTACAATTCTCCCCCCCTTAAATAAATTTCGTCCACGAAATTTTACCCAGTAGTCATCTTACAATAGTCATACGTTTATTTTCTCCTTTCTATATGATCGTAAGACTTTTAACAATCTAATACAATGTTTACTTTGTTTGGTTAACACCAATCTCCTCTTACTATTATGTTGTCTAATATTTCAGCTCACGTTCCTTCTTGAATGACCCTTGAGGTCATATTAGAATCATTCATCAGGCATTGGTCCTCTGACCATTCTAGTCCATAGTCTTCCTCACATTCGGAATATTTCTTTGTTACATATGAATCAACTGTTCAATTCTCTACTTTCATAACTCTTTTTATCTGTCAATATTCTATAACTTACTTCCTTTTGTACTGAACTATAACCTTTCGATATTTTAACTTTTGAGTTTTAGATCCCTAAGTAGGATTTTCAAACTTATTTTTAACAATTAAATTCTGTCATGGCATAACTATACCAAAACAGATGCCGTTGGCAACTATTCTTATCTAGGTGTACTATCGGGTAGTACGTAGCTCTACACAATAATCTCAAGTCAGTATTGTAATCTGCAGCTTACAGTATAAACATCAAGAACATTGCATAGTTACTACGATACATGCCAATAGATCAAACTTTGTTATCTTTTATTCTTTTTGAATTCACTGATATTCGAATCTTATTCTGATTACAATATCCATTAGCAATTTCTAACAAGAACCTCCTTACCCTCATCTAGAGCAATTCCATTATCGCATCTTACTTTTACGCCCTCTTGCCTTACATTAAGTAGGCTCAATTAGCTTTATAATTTATGGTGTGTTAGAAAATACTTTTCGCCGATAAACTCTTTCAAAACTAATTTCACTTATTATCACAATCCTTATCTTAAGGGCTAATCACTAATGTGTCAAAATTTATTCCCCTGTAAAGGAATAACAACAGAACATATAGTTCTAACACTAACATAAAAATATGCAAATTCCAGGTCAAATAATACATATATATATCTTAGTTGCTAATTGAGAAAGTACCAGCAATGATGTCAAAAGTCTCAGTCTCTTTTCTGTCGTATAGCGTATACTCTAGTTGAAGCATCACCTGCTTTGGCTGATTCACGATGAGTCGACTTCTAGGTGTACTACCCCTACCTCTACCTTTGCCTCTACTAACTGATGGTGAACTCTTTGGGGTAGAAACTTGGGTTGATCCCTTTGGTGTAGTAAATGATCCAGAACGACCTGGATTTACACAATCCCTAGCAAAATGGCCAGTCTCTCCACAGTTAAAACATGCTCCTACGGCTCTATAGCATGCCCCACTATGTGGTTTACCACAAGTTTCACAAAGTCGATCTGACAGCGCATTCCTGGGTTTCTGTTGAGTTTGCTGATCGGATCGAGGTGGTTTCTGTCCAAAAGATCTATCTCTATCGGACTTCTTACTATCTCTGTTGTATCCCCCAAAGTTTTTCCTCTTTCCAGTAGGACCACTAGAACTCTGTTCTCGAATTTCCCTCTTTCTGTCTTCTCCGATTTCTTTTCTCAGAGCAACTTCACTCAATTCTTTCTAACTCTAGAGCTTGAGAAATAAGTTCAGAGAAGTTAGTGTGTTTGAAGCCGACTACTTGTAATCTGATACTGGGCTTCAAGCCGGTTTCAAACCTCTTACATCTCTCCCTGCTGGTAGAAAGTAGACTTACTGCATAATGGCTTAGGCGGGAGAATTCCCTTTCATACTCAGCCACTGATCTGCCCCCCTATTTCAGACTTAGGAATTCTTGCAGCTTCTGGTCTACATAAGCATCAGGGACATATTTTTGCCTGAATTCCCTGAGGAAGTCATTCCATGTTAGAACTGCAGGTTCTATCAGATCGTGGGGAGGGTTTTCCACTATCATAAGCATCCCCGTAGCAAAGATACCGAGTACTCAAATCTAAGCTCCTCTGTGTAATGCGCTTTTTGAATACCCTATCCATCCTCTCTAACCATTGTTCGCCTCTAGAGGATCTATGTCCCCTTGAACTCAGAGCCCCATACTTCATCAATTTGTCATATTGTCTAGCGTAAGACCGTGGTTGTACCACCGTGTCGTATTGGGACTTGAGTAGGCATATTACCATCCATTTGTTGGAACATTGCAGCCGTCACGAGCTAACGAGCAGAATCGCAGATCAGGCGGTGCATCGACATTATGTAGGCATGGGGCATCCCTTGCACCTCAGCCTCAATAGATTGATTGGTGAACGATCACCCTCTTCCATAGTCAATGCGAGGATTTTAGATCTCCTAAACCAATAACACAAGGAGATTTCCTCCCGTTAGTGCATATTTATAATGTAATGTCTTGTATGTATCAAACAATGATATTGAGCGGTTGTCTTGTGAAGAAAGAATATTCAAATGACAGAAAACAGAATTTAAAAACTTTGCTCGATACCACTAAAACATGTCACACCCTACCCTCTGTAAGGCATAACATGATCCGTAGTATACCTAATGAATTACCAACTCCGTCTACGATAATCCATTAAATACACTACAAGGGATTTTAAAAACTTTTCTTACTTCTTTTACAATGGTGAGCACTATTTACAGTGTGAAAGACTTTGGTGAATCAAGTGAAACAACTAACACATTTGATTTATTTCTAATATCTGTAAAAATTTTGGCAAGGTGCCATTTGTATTTTGACAAAACAGTTCTTGAAAACCTCAGAAAGCACTTCAATATATTTTCAAATCTCAACTCCAACATTTTTATCAACACAACACATTTCTCAAGTCAAATCCACGGTGATTTTCAAAGACTAAGATACAAAGATATAACACAATTTTTACAAGCCAAATAACTCATAATTATTTTACAACTTTCTGTACAACTTAAATTTACAAATCGCTCAAAACCAAGAACAAAATATACATACAGTGAATATACATTACAAGACAAAATGCCACATGTGGTATACTCACTATACCCAAAAATCTCTCATCATGGCGATACTAGCATCTTTGCTCGCCCTGTTTGTCTCTCTACTGCGCGACAATATAAAGCTATCACGAGACAATGTCTCGATGGTGCATAACATTAACCAAATACAAATTTTAAATCACAATTCATAAATCATATCAATAGTGGATACTTAAAACCATAGTTAAATTCAAGACAATAAATGTCAACAAGAATTTAAACTCCATTTGTTAATATCACAATAATTTTCAATAAGTCAGATCATGGTTGAATTCAATAGACAGTATATGTCAATAAGAGTTTAAATCAATTTCACAATCTCACAATACATAATAACACAATTCGATCAAATAATCAAGAATACAAGTGTTGCGAATCTATAACACAATTTAGGCCATGACACAATTTTTTCCATATATGCCGTGTTGTACACCACGACAAGACATGCTCACCCCAATAATCGAAATCAATGAGGGAGGAAGCTAGCTATATAATGAGTACTCATCCATACTCACCTCAGACTGGGAAGTCAAAGAGGGAGGAACATAATCATACTCACCCCAGACTGATAAGTCAAAGAGGGAGGAATAATCACACTCACCCCATTAATGGAGGAGGAACATAGTATCAGTGTCATGCCAATTGTGAGTCAAAACAATTCCAAACATTTTATTCAAATGATCCGTAAGAATCCAATAAATTTCCAAAGTTATAATTTTATTCACAAAATGGCAACACAATTTGTAATTCACTTCAATTTCCACAAAAACCATTTACAGTGCTTTTCAATCAATAAGTATCCATCAAATACCATTCAAACAGTTTCTCACAGTTTCAAATCATTTACAATACTTTTCAAGCAATAAATATCCATTCAAGTACATTTCCACAATTTAAAACAATAATATACAAGTAGTCATAATTTATTTCAATTGAAAATAATTCAAAAGAAATAGTTGTTGTGCACAAACACAATTTAAAACAATAATATACAAATAGTCAATATTTATTTCAATTGAAAAATTCAAGAGAAATAGCTGTTGTGCACAAACCTCTGATGACTGTCCCCCTGATCTGGACTCAGTGTTTCCTTCCCTTTTCCTGAGTCTTTGGTAACTGAGAAACACAATTTGAAGTGTTTCAGTACTAATTTAAACTGTCTCTATCGATGGTGTTTGGTAAATAATGCACTGAACTCAATTATTCACTTAATCACCTAATATACCGACCCTCATTGCGTTTTAGGTAAATTAGGTTTTAGTGTCGTTAATATGTCACATTTGATAGGGTTTTAGGTTTGGTATGTTTTACCAAAGTCATTTCCTTGCTTAGTGCATTTTAATGCAAATTGCTGGATTCCGGAACACTGGTTTGACCTAACCGGACGATCTAGTTCCCTCGGTTTTCGGGTCTCGGTCGAAACTACAAATTTGTAGATCTAGGTCTTATTGCACGCGGTGCAAAATTTCAGGTCAATCCGAGTTAAGTAGACCAAGTTATGGTCATTACACTATTGCTGGTCAAGTGGTACCATTTTAGGTCAATTTTAGGTCAAATTGGTCAATTCTGGTTCGGCCAGTTTTTGGACCCGAACTTGTGCAAGTTGTTTGACTTGCTTATGGTCATTTCTGGGCTTTGGTGTCTTCATAAGACTTGTAGGTATGGGTCTTAACTGTTCTTGGTTAAAATTTCAGGTCAATTGGACCTGGTTTGAGTGAGTTATGGCCTAAACACTCACTGCTGCCCAATTGGTCATTTTTCAGGTCCTAATTGCACCTAATCCGAATTGGTCATTTTTTTAGGTCACCTTGCAAGCAGAATTTTGGCATGGTTTCTCAATGGAAGTTGGCACATTTTGTGCCTAGTTTCACCTCAAATTGGTCTCATACCAATTGAGGTTACACATTCAAGGTTATAGGCTAAAATATACACTGCCCTCAATATGCAATTCACATCCCAACTTCAAACACACACTTACCTTTGCAAGGTTTACTTCCATACCCTACCAAACTGTTTTGGCACATTACCAACAACATTTTCTACATAACATTAGCATTATTTTGGGCAGATTCCAATCACCCTCAACACATCAAATATCATTCACAATTACAATTTCTAAGTACCATTACAAACACACCTAAACATTACAAACTTTACATACACTTTACAATGTAAATTGACATACATATCATCAATCCTTCTAGGTCAATATGCTGCCCACACTCCTTCAATATACACCATTATTCAAGTGTCCACAAGCTGCCACAATTCATTCATCAACATCACATTGCCGTACCATATGCCAATTCCCATCAAAGTGCATCATTCACCATATATACATGCATTAAATCACTAGGTTACTAAATCACCATGATTAACATTATTTCTCATCAATTATATACACAAATACCTCATCAAAAACGTGACCCATGGCTGTCCAAAATGGCAACAACAATAACCCTTCAAACTCAAAATTTTCCTTCACCAAACCAATACCCATAACATGCATAAAAACTTTAACAAAGGATTTCTCAAAAATGCAAACTTACCTTTATTTGTAACTTGCTAAACCTTCACCAAACTTCTCAAAATTAGTATCAATATCTTCCTTGTGATGTGTAGACCATTTTTATGAAGGAACTTAAAGGATTGGAGTTGAAATGGAGGGGTTGATGGAGCTTCACTCAAATTCGCCATGGATGTTTCTAAGGAGTTTCTTTACGGCATGAGTAAGGAGAAATGTTGAAGATGAAGTTTAATGGAAGCCATCTGCCCACTTAGCATATATGTTAATCCCATAGTGCCCCACTAAAAAAATTATATCATATAATAAGCCAAATGTGCATTTATTCTACATTTAACCCATAATTTCCACTATTTATTTTAGGTACCACCAATTTAATTTTTCAATTTATTTTCTTATTGTAATACTATTTATTTTTATTGGACATTTAGGTCAAAAGACAATTCGGGATGTCAAATGACCATAATGCCCTGCTCGGTTACGTTCCGATTTTTCAGACACTGGTTTTGTCTGCTTTTTCGATTTCTCACTTTTCTTTGTACTAATTATTTAATTTTTCTTTGATCTTTCTAATGATATTTATTCTTCAACAAGGGTCTATTTAAGTCCTAAAATATTTTCCGTGGTTCCCGCATCCGTGGCTAGTCAACGGTCCACGCCGTGACTTCCTGGCAAGATCACCCATCGCTAGGTTTTTCGGCTCGCTTAACTTGGTTACATTTCTTTGCTATGATTTTTTTCCTTTGTTTTTCTTGTATTTCCTTTTCTTGTATTTCATTATTTTATGTCTCCTCACCCATTTTGAAGTACGGTTCTTGGCATCCTAGCTGTCCGGACAACACTAGTCACCGGAGCAGCAGAACGCACTACCGAACTTAGGGGTGTTACAAGCAATGGGTACCTAGTACCTCGGGCCGTCACACCATCAGTCACAAAGTATCTCCCAGTGTGCAAACAGTGTGGCTAAAAAGCTATAAAATCAATCAGGCATTAAGCCGAGTATAATAACACAATCTGTATAGCCATAGGCTATTAAAATCATAGTATGGCATAATAAGCCATAAAACACAAAATGACGTAAAGTCATTTATAGAACAGCTGTCAGAGTCCTATTGGCATGCCAACCTATCCAAATTAGTCAACTAGGCAAATTAGGGCATATTACAATGTTACATATTTAATTCTTTATTCATAGGGTTTATACATCTTTATGCCTTTCACTGGTCAATAAAATTATTAACCTTTTTATGCATCATGGATAGGTTGATTCTAGCATCAACATGTCACAATTTACAATTGAATATGTTGTCAATATAACGCAATTTACCCTTTCCACAAGTTGGCATTCATTGCCAAATCACTTCAAGCATCATTTTATGTAATTACCAATTTGCAATTTTAGTGTGCTAGATTGGTCTAGCTTAAAGTCCTATTTTCCTTAGTTTTTAGCTTCTGATCAAACAAGCAAAATTGTAGCTCTATGTCTTATTGCACTCGGGACAAAATTTCCGGCCATTATGAGTTGTATAGACCAAGATATGGTCAATTTACTAAAGTTTGACAGATTGCACCTTTGGTGCAAAATTTGGTCAATTTCTCAATTTTTGTGTGCTAGATTTGTCTAGCTTAAAGTCCTATTTCTCTTGGTACTATTCCCTTCAATTCATTTCATTAGTCAACCTATAATGTTGACCCTTGATGCACTCTACGTGAGTCAATTCTAATGTTACCAATATGTCATATTTTATAGCCCTTTAGTGTTGGTATATGTTACCAATTTCATTTCCAAGTGTGTTGCGTTTTATTGTAATTTACCAGATTTCGGTGTACTATTTTGACCTAACCGGACGACCTAGTTTCCTAGGTTTTTGGGTTTTGGTCCAAACTACAAACTTGTAGGTTTATGTCTTATTGCATGCAGGGCAAAATTTCAGATCATTCTGAGTTGTGCAGACCACGATATGGTTAATTTACCAATGCTGGACAGATTGCACCTTTAGTGCAAAATTTGGTCAATTTTAGGTCACTTTTGGTTCGGTAGTTTTTGTATCCGAACTTGTGCAAGCCATTTGACTTTGTTCTGGCCATTTCTGGTCTTTTGTGTCTTCATAAGAATTGTAGATCTATGTCTAAACTAACAATGGTAAAAATTTCATATAAATTGGACCTATTTTAAGTGTGTTATGGTCATCCCAAGGACTACTGTTCATATGGTCAAAAATCTGGGTTGCAAGGTTTCTATTCCGGATTTGGTCATTTTTAAGGTCAGTTTTTGTGCAGAATTTTGGCAACATTTCCACATGAAAGTTGGCCTATTTGGTGTCTAGTTTCATCCCCCATTGGCCTCATACCAATTGGGTTCACAGTTTGGCACTTATGGCCTAATTTAGGTACTGCCTTCAATACACAACCTGTATAAAGCACATACACTTCCAATTTGATTTTCCTTCTCCTCCTCATTACTTCAATATTCAATCAATAACACTTCCACATATATATTGTACAGAATTCCAGCAACAATTTTGGGCAAAATATTCAAGTGCTCAATGCACACAATTCACCAATAAGTTCAACATTCACTTCCACCAAAATTCAGCATTTCTCAACGTCAATATTACACATACTCTTCAACATAATCATACTTCAATATCACTTATACATACTGCCCACAATTTAATACTAGCATATTTCATTAATAAACTACATATTCACACACAAATTCATGATTTAATAGGCTTCCAAACATGGCAGTTTGCCAAAGCATCAAGACCCATATTCAAACCCTTAATTCAAGCACTAACATGCACATCATTGGATATTAACTTACTAACACTTTCATTTAAGTTAATCAACCTTAATTTCCATCCATTAGAGGTAAGAAAAACTCAACTACAATAAACTTCCATGGCTGTCCAAAATTGAATATATCAATAACTCATCGAATCCTTCAAATTTCTTCACTATCCAACTCATGTCAACCTTAATACAAACTTTAATGAAGCAAGGGATGAAAAACTTGCACTAACCTTCTTTTGAGCTTCACCAAAACTTCATCAAATCCTCTTCTTTTTGCTTTCAACATATTGCCCAAAGTGTGTGTGCAAGCTTTAATGAAGGAACTAAGTAGAAATGGTGGCTTGATCATGCACCCATAGAGGTTGCATGTGGGTCATCCATGGTGATTTCCATGGTGAACTTCATTTCTCTTGGCTGGTTATTTCTCAAGGAGGAAGATGATGGTTCTGCTGTCCCAAAGGAATATTTAAGTGTCCCAAATTAAGAGTTAGTGGAGCACTAACTTGGATTTTAATGTTAATTATTCAAAGTTTAATAAATTGGATTTTATCCCCCATTTCTTTCACTATTCTTATAATGTATCACAATTTAATTTTTCATGACATTCTCTAAGTGTAATATCATTTATTTTTAATGGACATTGAGGTCAAAAGGCAACTCTATGTATCAAATGACCAAAATACCCCACTTCGGGTTTTATTCCTGTAACATCCTCCCGGTAGCAATTCCGCACAGTCTACTGTTCCGGTGACCAGTGTCGGTCCGGACAGCTAGAACTTCTGAAAAAAATATTTAAACTAAAGTGAGGAACCATAATTAACTCAAATATTAATGAGAAAAATTTAGTAAAAATTTTAGAAATAAAATACAACTAAGTCAAATGAGCCGATGCCCAAGCAATGGGTAACCCAGAGGTAAGTTGCGGTTCTCGCAACGAGGAGCCCTAGACCTGGGTAAAAATTCATAAAATAATTTTTGGGACTCCAGAGAAGGGTCATTGAGGTTCCTATGGCATTAGAATGCCAAGAAAATATTTAGAGAAATTTTTCAATCGATACAGACAATTTTGGCCCGTTGAGCCAAACGGAGGGCATTTTGGTCATTTCGCCTTTAGAGGTGATTTTTGGCCGACTTGTCCAGTTAAGTAAATAATTATTATGATCTAAAATGTGAATAAATATTGCTAAAAATTGAATTGAAATTAAGTAGAAAAGAAAAGAAAAGAAAAATGAAAAAAATGGGACTTTTGACATCACATGATGTCACTCACTTACTCCCAACCAATCACAAGTTAACAAGCTTTCTTAAATCACTTAAAACATACAAAATGGACCAAAAAATTCTGGCCATCTTCTTCTTCTTCTTCCTCAAAACGTGAAGCTCTCCTCCCTCACTCCTCCATTAACAAACTTTCTAAAGCTTCAAATTTCCATGCTTCCTCACCCTAAAACCCCTAAGTCCCTTCACTAAAAACTTGTCTCTACCTCTTGGGAAGTGTTTGGCAGCCTAGAAAAGGAAAGAAAGTGAAGATTAAAGTTGGAAAATTCTGCCCTACAAGAGGTTAGTGCCTAATTCCACTTATATCTCTATTATTCCATGTTAATGACTTAAAATAAGTATGAATTTGTGAACCAAATGAATAAAAGTTAAGTGTATGTAGCCCATAACTTTCGGCTGCCCTAAGGAAGGAACAAAGGTGGAGTGTTTTTTATGGTTTTAATGGACTTAGAATAAATTAGAGATTATGTTTAAGGTGTATATACACATAAATAATGAATGGAAGTGCTTAATTAGGTGTATGTGTGAATCATAAGGGAAAACTAGGGTTTTGAGAAGTGAAAATTTGACTTGGCTTAGGAAATTGTTAGAGAACATCTTAATGGTCAATTAGTGACCATTTTAGGTATGTTGACCATGAATTGGACTAAAAAATAGTATAGCCAAGTGAATGTGTAGGCTGCCTTGTTAGTGCAGCAGAGTGACTGAAAATTCAGTCCACTTCGACAGCCATAACTTGGGCTGTGTTAGTCCAATTGATGTTTGGCCAATTGGACATGAAACTAGGCTTATAATGACACATTTTTGCTGAAGAAACCATGCCCAAAAGACCAAAGCAAGAGGACCAAAACTTGGCCCCAATCCGGATCCCCTGCAACAGCACCTGCAGAAATGACCAAATGAACAGTAACTGTTCATTTGGCCATAACTCACTGTAGATTTGGTCAATTGACCTGAAATTTTTACAGCAACAAGTTAATACATAGAAAAACAACTTTCATGAAGAAACCTACCCCAAATTATGACCAGAACCTAACCCAAATGGCAGTCATAGTTACTGTTCAATCCTGCAACTCTGCAGATTTTCATTTGAGCAGTAATGTTTGGATGGCTATAACTCTCTCTAGAAAACTCGGATTTAGGCGATTCTTGAACCGATGGAAACCTAAGGCATAGTATAACATTTCATATGAAGAAAGTTAGATCAAATTATGAACTTAACTTGATCAAATTACTAACCAAAGTTGGACCAATAATCTGCCAGACCCAAAATCTCAGCATGAACAGTGCACGTGAATAGTAAACTTATTTTGGCCATAACTTATGCTACAAAACTCCAAATGGAGTGATTCAAAAAAAGAAATTCAACTAGACAAAATAAGGAACAACTTTCATGTTTACCATTTCCTCAAATTCCTACTGCAATAGTGCCCAATGGAATAGTAAATTTGAGTTAGCAAAATTGAAAGTTTTGCTTCTCTTGGTTTAAGCTTAGAAATGGTATTAATGCTTAATGCCAACAAGTTTTAAATGAAAAATGTGGTATGTTTGAAGTGCCAAAGTCAATGTACATATTTTCTATGCAAAAGTCAACATTTTTGTTGACCAATGAGGTGAATAGTGTCACCAAAACCAAAAATTGGCAATTTTGCCAAAATGACCTAAGCTTTGAGAAAGTGACCAAAACCAACAAGTTTTGAATACAAAATGTGGTATGTTGGGAGTATTAAAACCAATGTACCTATTGTTTATGCAAAAGTCAACATTTTAGTTGACTAATGAAATGAATAGTGACATGAAAACTTGAAATCCAAAAATTGTGAAACTTAAATATGCAAAATGCCCTAGTAGGCCTAATGTGATTGGTTTGGATAGTTTGGCATGCCAATAGGGTATTGTTTTAGCAGTACTGCGAAAGGAAAGGCTTTATACCTGTATTCATGGCTTTTATGCCCGTATTCATGGCTTTTATGCCAATTATGTGATATCATGGCTTTTTAGCCATACTGACTGCATACGTGGTTGACGTTCTGCGTCCCATGGTATGACGGCCCGAGGCACCGCGGTGTCGGTGCCAACGACCGTTATCGATCGATCGTCCAAAGATAGGTTACTTGGGCATGGAAAAGTATAACTGTAAATGAACTGATTGTTAAAGAAAATACGAAAATTAAATATCAGGAATGATTACGATAGAATACAAAGAAACTCAAGATCATGAAGAAAATAATTAACAAAATGCATGAAGAAGTTAATATCATAAGACGTAATTAGCCCTCGACTAAACACTGAGTTGGTAATTATTCAGTTCTTATGAACACAATGGCTAAGAAATTATGATTTTTATATTACATATTATTTCTTTCTATTTTATTATTTGCACCACTAAGCTTTATGCTTAGCGCGTCGCTTTTGCAACGCATAGGTACTGAAGATTGGACAGAGGACCAGTAGACCACAGATTCGGTAAGGCAGTTCACAGTTCTGCATAGTGTCTGTGTCACCTCCTCATCGATTGCATTGGTAGGACTCTAGATGTCATTTTGGTATTTTGTAATTGATTTTATTTTCTCATATGTATTTGAAACTTATGTAATGTATTTTGATATTCATGTAAATAATGAAAAGTGTGGTTGTAAATAGAAAAGTGAATGTTTATATATGAATTATGCATGGTATGATATGAGATGGATGAATGAGAACTGAGATTGAACATTGTTGAGAATTTGATAAATGGAGTTGAGATGATGGAAAATGAATATAGGAAGTGTTTTTCACAGGTTCCGAAGAACTGTTTTCTCCATTTTTAGCCGTGATTCACGGATTTTCTTTAAAATTTTCGGAACCTCAAAGAAATAATAATTTCGATAAATGGCTTAAAATGAATTATATTTCACAAGTTATATTCAAAATTATGATAAAAAAATTAATTAAGATCAAAATAGAGTGCTCGGCACACTGAGTGGCATAACTTGCTCGGCTACACTGTAGTCGGGTAAGGGGTGTCACAATTCCCGATTTTTCGATAACACTGATTTTTGTCTATTTCTCGATTTTTCATTTTTCTTTGCACTAATTTATTAATTTTTCTTTAATAATTCTAGTGTCAATTATATTTTAATAGAAATTTGCTTATGTCCCAGAATTAAATTCTGAGGGTTCCCCACGATCCTAGGGTCGGCAACGGCCTTCCCAGTGCGGTCACCCATCGCTGCGGTGTCGGCTCGTTTAACTTAGCTTCATTTTCTCTCTTTCATTTGACTTTGATTTTTCTTGCATTCTCTTCTTATTTATTTCATCATTATATGTCTATTCATTATCACCGAAGTGTAGTTCCAGACATTCTGACATTTTCGGGGCAGACATTAGTTGTCGGAACAGTAGAATGTATGGACTACGAAAATGAGGATGTTACAACTCTTCCCCTCTAAAAAGGAATTTCGTCCTCGAAATTCATCTGATTCAAACAACTGAGCTTATCGTTGTCTCATAATTTTATTCACTTTTCCATCATTGTTTTCCTCTGCCTTTCGTATTCCTACTCATGAAATTCTATTATTCATTAGTTTCTTGATCTCTCACACTAGGATTCTTTACCACTCCTTCTGTCTCTTTTACCAATTCCAACTCTGTTAAATTACCCTTTTTCTAGGTATTCTGCATTTATCTCATACAAGACTTTATACCTTGGTATCTTCATGCTTATTTAATAAATATCACTATACACAAACTCCATCGATGGAAGATATCTATTCTTGCTTCCGGAGAGAGCATCAATACAATTTCTAAATGTATTATCAAATACCTACATCATTCCTTTATATCAAAAATATTAAAATACTAATAAGGCTCCATATCTATGTCCAATTATCTTTATCCTCAAGGTGTTCTTTCTAATTTATAACTATACTGAATTCTCAAAGCTTATAGCAATTTTTTGTGGTAATGGTAGTCCACATTGGTGTAACCGAGTCACTGACTCTAGTTGCCTTAGAAGTGTAGTCTTTCGATAGGCTAGTTCTGAAGTTTTAAATTTCTGACTAGAATTTTCACATTTATTTCCCGTAATAGTACTCTATTCGGGCGTAACTGTATCAAATTATATATTACTTACAAATATTCTTATTTTATTCTACCACGAGGAAGCACGTAGCTCTACACAATAATCTCATGTCGATACTGTAATATACAGCTTACAATACAAACATCGAGAAAATTACGTAGTTATTACGTTATAACCTCATGAACTAGGTTTTCTACTTCTTTTTCTAATGCCCTCTGTGACTCTAAGTCCATATCTTAACTTTGAATAATCAAAAGTAAACAGATCTGCGTTAATGTTACCTCGACTCTTATGAATGCAATGCATGTATGCACACTATCTTTCCACTTATCTTTGCCTAGGAACGCCTAAACTGTGCTCTGATACCACTAAATGTAACACCCCTCACCCGTCTACAGTGTAGCTAAGCAAAGTATGTTACACGGAGTGCCGGAGCATCTGATCTTAACTGATTTCATTAGAGTTCTTGATTTACATATTCAAAAACTTTATTTAAGGTTTAGGCTACTTTGACATTTATCAAAATCTAACTAATTTGAAAATTTAAAAAATTTTAACGATAATCCGACAAAGTGTCGGCTGTAATTTGGACTAACAGTTCTTCTGAACCTACCAAAGAAAATTCACAACATATTCAAATTCATAGCTCAATTTATCTCAATAATATCTCATCAGTTTCTAAAAATTTCTTAAACTCAATCTCAGTCAGAATCATTATGATTAGACAATCAATTCAGACATCAAAATTCTTACATTTCATTAACTTATATAATTTTCTAATTAAGTATATAAATTTGTCAAGTACAGGATATAAAATGAAATTACAATATACTTAGAATGAACAAAATACATAACATGTGTAATTATGAGCCCTGTCTACATGCATTGCTAAGGAGGTGACAATCTTGAACTCTTCTGACACTTCTATAGATCTGGACTCTAAAAATCTCAGTCGACAGTCTACTGGTTTTACCTTCAGTACCTGCGCGAGGAAGCAATTCCATCGCGCTAAGCATTTCTACTTAGTGGTGCAATAGTATAACAAGAAAAAATATATACAAATAAAGAAAGAAATAACTTATAATTCGGATATCCAGGAATCAATTATTCTAACTGTATTGTATTTTAAGTCTCTTAGGTTCTGCAAATTGTATCTTTGTTATGTTTTTGTTACTAATCTCTTTTACTCATTTCATTCAATGCTTAATTTAATTGTACTGAAATTTTCGTATACTTAACTTAACTTAACTGCCTGAATTGAATAATGTTTTAATTGACTGCCCATGTAGCCTATACACTGACCAGACTGGATAAACGGATGTACTAGCACTGGGTACCTAGTACCTCGGGCCGTTGCACCATCGGTCACAAAGTATCTCCCGGTGTGCAAACAATGTGGCTAAAAAGCCATAACCTTCCTATATACACATGGCTCATCCTCATTTTTGATAAAACCAATGGATTTAATGGCTTCATCAAAATAGATGTTCCAACTCCTCGAAGCTTGCTTCAACCCATAAATGGATCGCTTTAGCTTGCATACCTTGGAACTATCTTGGGATTCAAAACCCCTAGGTTGTTCCATGAAAATGTTTTCTGCAATGTATCCATTGAGAAAAACTGTTTTTGACATCCATCTGCCAAATCTCATAATCATAGTATGTAGTTATTGCTAATAGAATCCTAATTGATTTAAGCATGGCAACAGGCGAGAAAGTCTCCTCATAGTCGATTCCTTGCCTTTGGCGAAACCCTTTCGCTATTAGCTTTGCCTTATAGGTCTCAACCTTTCCATCAGAACCAATTTTCTTCTTGAAAACCCATTTGTTCCCTATAGGTACAATACCTTTAGGTGGTTCAACAAGATCCCAAACTTGATTCTTATGCATGGAATCAATTTCAGATTTCATAGCATCAATCCATTTTAAAGAATCTTTATCTAATATAACTTCTTCATAGGTAAGTGGATCATCTCCATGATTTACTTCTTCATGAGTAGACAACTCTTGCTCTTCTTCATGAAGGAAACCATATCTCACTGGTGGGTGAGATACCCAGGTTGTTCTACGAGGAACAGCTGTAGATGTTTCATCAATGGGTATAGGTTGACTAGATGGATCTATATCCATCTGATCTTTTGATTGGTAAGAATTCTCTAATTCCAACTCTATTTGCCTTCCTTTGCCTCTTTTTTGAACAAACTATTGTTCAAGAAATGTTGCATCTCTACTCACCACAACCTTTTGTGATGTAGGTAAATAGAAATAAAAATAAAAATAATATCCAAAACTATCTTTTTGATATCCAATAAATTGACCCTTTTCTAATCTGGTTTCTAATTTTGATATAAGCTGGACAACCCCAAATCTTAACATGCTTAAGACTTGGTTTTCTTCCATGCCATATCTCATAAGGTGTGGAAGAAACTAATTTTGATGGAATCCTATTCAGAATATACAAAGCTAATTCTAATGCAAATCCCCAAAAGGAGATTGGCATATCAGTACAGCTCATCATACTACGTACCATATCCAATAGGGTATGTGCCACACCCTACCCCTCTGTAAGGCATAACATGATCCCGTAGTATACCTAATGAATTACCAACTCCATCTACTGATAACCCATTAAATACACTACAAGGGATTTTAAAAACTTTTCTTACTTCTTTTGCAGTGGTGAGCACTATTTACAGGTGTTAAAGACTTTGGTGAACTGAAGTGAAATAACTAACTCATTTGGTTTATTTGGAATTTCTGTAAAAATTTTGGCAGAGTGCCATCTGTATTTTGGATAAAACAGTTCTTCAGAAAACCTGTAAAAAAAAGCACTTCAATAATTTTCCAAATCTCAACTCCACATTTTTCTCAACACAATAATTTATCAACTCAATTCCATAGAAATTTTTCAAAGTCTGAGATAAGGAAATATAATACAACTTTTACAATCCAAAACACTCATAATTAATTTACAACTTCAAGGTACAATTTAATTTACAACTGCTCAAAACCAAAACAATATGTACATACAGTGTCATACATTACAGTACAAAATGCAAAATATTGGTATACTCATTATACCCGAAAAATCTCTCGCTGGAGGTATATGCAGCCTAGTCTGCTGCCCTGTCTGTCTCTCTACCTGCGACAGCAATTAAAAAGCTATCGCTGAGACAATGTCTCAGTGGTGCACAACATTAACCAAATACAATTTAAATCACAATTCATAAGTCATGTAAATAGTGGATACTTAAAATCATAGTTAAATTCAAGACAATAAATGTCAACAAGAATTTAAACTCCATTTGTCAATATCACAATAATTTTCCATAAGTCAGATAATGTTTGAATTCAAAAGACAGTATATGTCAATGAGAGTTTAAATCAATTTCACAATCTCACAATACATAATAATGCAATTTAGTCGAATAATTTAAGAATACAGTGTTGCCAATTCATTCACAACTTAAGCCATGACACAATTTTCCGATCAATGCCGCGTTGTACACCACGACAAAGCAATCACAACCTCACTAATCGAAATCAATGAGGAAGGGGAGCTAGCTATATAATGAGTACTCATCCGATCACCTCAACTGGTAAACTAGAGAGGGAAAAATAAACGATCACGACTCCATAAATGGAGAAGGAAATAAACGATCACAACCCCATAATTGGAGAAGGAATGATACGATACTGTCATGCTAAGTGTGAACACAAAATCAATTCCAAACATTTTATTCAAATGATTCGTGAGAATCCAATAAATTTCCAAAGTCATAATTTCATTCACAAAATGACAACACAATTCATAATTAACTTCAAATTTCACAAATCCCACTAAACCAATTTTTCCACAATTTCAAACCATTTACAATGCTTTTTAAGCGATAAGTATCCATCAATATCATTCAAACAATTTCTCACAGTTTCAAATCATTTACAATGCTTTTCAAGCAATAAATATCCATTCAAATACATTTCCACAATTTAAAACAATAATATACAAATAGTCAATATTTATTTCAATTGAAAATAATTCAAGAGAAATAGTTGTTGTGCACAAACCTCTGATGACTGTCTCCCTGGTCTGGACTCAGTGTTTCCTTCTCTTTTCCTGAGTCTTTAGTAACTGAGAAACACAATTTGAAATGTTTCAGTACTAAATTAAATTGTCTCTAACGATAATGTTTGGTAAATAATGCACTGAACTCAATTTTTCACTTAATCACCTAATATACCGACCCTCGTTGCGTTTTAGGTAAATTAGGTTTTAGTGTCGTTAATATGTCACATTCGATAGGGTTTTAGGTTTGGTATGTTTTACCAAAGTCATTTCCTTGCTTAGTGCATTTTAATGCAAATTGCTGGATTCCGGGACACTGGTTTGACCTAATCGGACGACCTAGTTTCCTCGGTTTTCGAGTCTCGGTCGAAACTACAAACTTGTAGACCTAGGTCTTATGGACCACGGTGCAAAATTTCAGATCAATCCGAGTTAAGTAGACCGAGTTATGGTCATTATACTATTGCTGGTCAAATGGTACCATTTTAGGTCAATTTTAGGTCAAATTGGTCAATTCTGGTTCGGCCAGTTTTTGGACCCGAACTTGTGCAAGCTTTTTGACTTGCTTATGGTCATTTCTGGGCTTTGGTGTCTTCATAAGACTTGTAGGTATGGGTCTTAAATATTCATGGTTAAAATTTCAGGTCAATTGGACCTGGTTTGAGTGAGTTATGGCCTAAACACTCACTGCTGCCCAATTGGTCATTTTTCACGTCCTAATTGCACCTAATCCGAATTGGTCATTTTCTTAGGTCACCTTGCAAGCAGAATTTTGGTATGTTTTCTCAATGAAAGTTGGCACATTTTGTGCCTAGTTTCACCTCAAATTGGTCTCATACCAATTGAGGTTACACATTTAAGGTTATAGGCTAAAATGTACACTGCCCTCACTATGCCTTTCACACCCCACTTCAAACACACATTTAACTTGCAAAGTTTACTTCCATACCCTACCAATCTGTTTTGGTGCATTACCAAAAGCATTATCTACTTTACATTAACATTATTTTGGGCAGATTACCATTACCCTCAACACACCAAATATCATTCACAATTACAATTTCTAATTACCATTACAAACACACCTAACCATTACAAATTTTACATACACTTTACAATATCAATCTACATACATCTCATCAACCTTCTAGGTCAATATTCTGCCCACACTTCCTTCAATATATACCATTACTCAAGTGTCCCCAAGCTTCCGCAAACCATTCTTCAACATCAAAGTGCCATCCAATTTACCAATTCCCATCCAAGTGCATAAATCACCATATAAACATGAAATAATTCACTAGGTTACTAATTCATCATGATCAACACCATTTCTCATCAATTATATGCACAAATATCTCATCAAAAACGTGACTCATGGCTGTCCAAAATGAAAATAACAATAACCCTTCAAACTCAAAATTTTCCTTCACCAAACCAACACCCATAACATGAACATAAACTTTAACAAAGAAATTCTCAAAAATGCAAACTTACCTTTAATTGTAACTTACTAAACCTTCACCAAACTTCTCAAAATTGGTATCAATATCTTCCTTGTGATGTGTAGACCATTTTTCATAAAGCTACTTAAGGGATTGGAGTTGAAATGGAGAGAGGAAATCAAGCTTTACACAACACGTCCATGGAGGTTTCAAGGTTCTTCATTTCGGCAAGTTGAATGCAAATGAGGAAGATGAATTATTCAGCTGCATTTTAAGTGTACACATGTCCCACTATGTATTTAATTAATCCCCTTAGTGGTCCACTAAAAAATTAAATCATATTTTAAGCTAACTTCCCACTTATTCCACATTTAACCCATGATTTTCACTATTTATTTTAGGTACCACCAATTTAATTTTTCATTTTATTTTCTAAGTGTAATATTATTTATTTTTAATGGACATTTAGGTCAAAAGACACTTCGGGATGTCAAATGACCATAATGCCCCTGTTCGGGTTGCATTCCCGATTTTTCGGTAACACCGTATTTTGTCTGTTTTTCGATTTCTCACTTTTCTTTGTACTAATTATTTAATTTTTCTTTAATCTTTCTAATGAGATTTATACTTCAATAAGGGTCTATTTATGTCCTAAAAATGTTTTCCAGGGTTCCCATGATCCGAGGCAGTCAACGGTCCACGCCGTGACTTCCCGGTGCGGTCACCCATCGCTAGGTTTCCGGTTCGCTTAACTTGGTGACATTTCTTTGCTATTATTTTTCCTTTGTTTTTCTTGTATTTTATTTTCTTGTATTTCATTATTTATGTCTCCTCTCTCATATCAAGGTGTGGTTCTAGGCATCCTAGCTGTCCGGACAACACTGGTCACTGGAGCAGTAGAACGCACTACCGAACTTAGGGGTGTTACAGTATGATTTCTCCTTTCAAATACACCATTCAACTGTGGTGTTTCTGGAGGAGTCAGTTGGAAAACAATGCCATGCTCTCTCAAGTATTCATCAAATTCAGTACTCAAATATTCACCTCCACGATCTGATCGAAGAGCTTTAATACTCTTTCCTGTTCGATTTTCTACTTCAGATTTAAATTCTTTGAACTTTTCAAAGGATTCATGTTTGTATTTCATTAAATATAAATACCCAAACCTTGATTTATCATCAGTAAAGGTAATAAAGTAATGAAAATCACCTTTAACCATTTCCTTAAATGGATCACATACATCACTATGTATTAGCTCCAAAATATTTTCAGCCCTTAGCCCTTGTCCACCAAAGGGTAATCTAGTCATTTTGCCCTGAAGGCAAGATTCACAAGTTGGAGTAGGCTCAGAGCCCAATGAGGATAAAATCCCCATTTTCTCCAATTTTACAATCCAATCTTCTACAACATGACCTAATCTTAAGTGCCAAATATATTTTGAATTTTGAGTTGATTTTCATCATGGCATTGCATTCTTTAGGATTGCTATACTCTGGACAGTGGAAACACTTTCCTGCTGGCAGTGGAAACACTTTCCTGCTGATAGTGGAAACACTTTCCTTTACTATTGTCAACTTTGATCTTTGTTTTTCTGTTTGGCTATCTTCTTGGAAGGACCAAGATCTGAGGTTTCTTTTTCTTATTGCCCTTCTTCTTGTTAGACTTTCCAGTATAAGAATATGCAATCAAAGCTACCTCTTTTCCTTTATTGCCCGGCATATCCTTTTGGGCAATAACCAGCATGTTGAGTAAACCAGCTAAGGTGCATTCCTATTTAGTCATATGGAAATTTGTCACAAAATTCACAAAAGACTCTGGAAGGGACTAAAGGATCAAATCCATCTATAGTTGGAAATCCATGTTGAAGTCAAGATGTTCCAACTGCTCAATCAGCTGAATCATCTTGTGGACATGATCCCTAACATTTTGTCCCTCAGACATCTTCATGTAAGATGATTAAAATCAAGATTACATATAGGTTTGACACTTGGCACAATGTGATTGGGTCACTTAAACCTAGAGCTAATCAAAGGGTGACATGTGGCAAGGGTTTAATGTGTTAACCTAGCTATTTAAGTGTTGTTATGAGAAAATAAAATACAACTAGCAGCCACACTCCTTGGTCACGCCATTTTGCAGCCCTCCCTCTATTCTTGTTCATCTCTCATCAATTCAAAGAGACTAGCCATCAATCTCTTGAATTAAGAACACTAGAAATTGTTTCTAGTGTCCTGTTTACATCTCTAATCTCTTAAAAGGCAGAACTTGAATTTCTAATTAATAGAAAAGGCTTTAGAAGCTGTTCAAGGGCTGCCATAGGTGTTCTTGGTGTGGACAAGCTAGAGGGACAACATCTGGTGTTCTGAAGACGAATCTCAAAGGCGCAGACACGCTGCAGTGCATCAAGAGGTTAGTGTAATCGTTCTGGAATTAATCTAGGGTTCTAAAATTAATCTGATTAATTTTAAAATCTTAAATGGAAAATGCATATCCAAAAACATATTAAAAGAGTTTTAATATGTTGTTTATCATTGAAATCAAATAGATAAAAATAAATCTTGCATGATGCATGTGACCCTAGGTGAAAATTTTTGAATTCAATGGTATAAACTTGTGTTTTTCACGCTTCCGTTCCTTCAAACAGATGCCCATATACCCATACACAGTACAAGTATTAAAGCAGTATCAAACTCAAACTACCTATATACAAGATAACTGTGCTATCTTAGGTCTAAAGATTATATGCACTGATATGATTTATGACAAAACATTGATAAGAGTAAACTCCATGTGCTTGTCATAAGTGTCACTGGTTCGGCCTACTTATCATTTATAAGTTCCTATCATGTTTGTTATATGGCATGAGACTCACCATTTCATCTTATTTATATCTCATATAAATAACTTGGGAACAAACATGAATATAATCTTTCTGGATAAGTCATGTCCTTATTATGAAGTATCCTCGATTGTGAACCTATTTATGATACTTTGTGCTAGAAATATTGTCACTCATATTCTTAACAATTTAAGAATAATATTTCTAACAAAATATCAATGGACCTTTTCTATTACACATAAATATATTATGTAAACGGAAAAGTGGAAATGCCTTTTATTAATAAAATATGTACAAGATACATACTAAATGATATGCTCTGGGGCATACTACTAACAATCTCCCACTAGCACTATAGCCATTCATTACAATAACTTAGACCTATCTTCTCAAGATGTCAGTCTAACTGAGTTTGTGACATAGGCTTAGTGAACGGATCAGCTGGATTTTCAGCTTATGCTATTTTCTACATGGCTACATCTCCTCGCCCAACTATTTCTCTGATAATGTGGTAGCGCCTTTCTATGTGTTTGGATTTCTAGTGAGACCTAGGTTCCTTAGCCTGTATGATAGCTCCATTATTGTCACAGTGTAGTGGAACTGCTGACTCAATGGAAGGAACTACTGTAAGTTCTATTACAAACTTCTTTATCCAAACAGCTTCCTTTGTAGCATCTGATGTAGCAATATACTCAGCCTCTGTAGTGGAATCTACAGTCGTGCTCTATTTGAAACTCTTCCAACTGACTGCACCCCCATTACAAATGAACACATATCCAGAGGTAGACTTTCTATCATCAATATCTGATTGGAAATCAGAATCAGTATAACCATCCAATTGCAAGTCTCCACCTCCATAAATCAAGAATAAATCCTTAGTTCTTCTCAAGTACTTAAGGATATTCTTAACAGCTATTAAGTGTTCCAAACCTGGATTGGATTGATACCTGCTAGTCAAACTAGCAGCATATGCAATATCTGGCCTAGTACACAACATTGCATACATTAAACTTCCAATAGCTGAAGCATGTGGAATCCTGGCCATCTTATCTCTTTCTTCAGGTGTCTTTGGAGACATCTCTTTAGAAAGGTGGATACCATGTCTCACTGGTAACAATCCTCTCTTGGAATCAAGCATATTCCTAAAACTGCCTTCAGAACCCGCTATGGCCATTATGAATTCCTAGTCATGCCATTCGGGTTAACTAATGCTCCGGCTGCTTTTATGGATATGATGAACACTATCTTCAGACCATACCTCGACCAGTTTGTTGTGGTATTTATTGATGATATATTGGTCTATTCGAGGAATGTAGAAGAGCATGATAGACATCTGCGAATTGTACTGCAAACTTTGAGGGAGAAACAGCTATATGCTAAATTGTCGAAATGTGAATTTTGGCTGAAGGAAATATCTTTCTTGGGGCATGTAGTATCAGAAGAGGGTATTAAGGTAGATCCAAGCAAGATTGAAGCTGTCCTTAATTGGAGGCCACCCAGAAATGTCACAGAGATTCGTAGTTTTCTGGGTTTAGCTGGATACTACCGTAGATTTGTGAAGGGATTCTCCATGTTGGAATCTCCATTGACCAAGTTACTTAGAAAAGACGTGAAATTTCAGTGGACGGACAAATGCCAGCAGAGTTTTGATTAATTGAAGAGATGTTTGACTGAAACTCCAGTCTTAACTTTACCTACACTGGGTAAAGAATATACAGTTTACAGTGATGCTTCTCATAATGGGTTAGGTTGTGTGTTGATGCAAGATCGAAATGTCATTGCCTATGCATCACGCCAGCTAAAACCGCATGAGAGGAACTATCCAACACATGATTTGGAGCTTGCAGCTATTATGTTTGCTCTTAAGATCTGGAGACACTATTTGTATGGGGAAAAGTCTTACATCTATACAGATCATAAGAGTTTAAAGTATTTGGGCACCCAGAAAGAGCTGAATTTGAGACAGAGGAGATGGTTAGAGTTGATAAAAGACAATGACTGTCTGATAGACTATCAGCCAGGGAAAGCTAATGTTGTGGCTGACGCCTTAAGTCGCAAGACTATGGCAAGTCTACGGGTTACTCCTTTGTCTTTGGTACATGAGTTAAGATCATTGCATGCCAGCTTAGAGATTAGTGATGATGGGCAGACAGCAGTTGCATGGCATGTACAGCCAGTGTTGATTGATCAGATTAGAATGGCTGCTCAGAATGATCAGAAGTATCAGAAGCTATTGGAAGAAGTCCGGCAGGGCAAGAAACCAGAATTCTCAATCAGAGATGATGGTTTATTGCTACACCAAGGCAGAATGTGTGTTCCTAATGATGTTGAATTGAGTAAGATCATTTTGAAGGAAGCACATGAATCTCCTTTTGCCATGCACCCTGGTGGCACAAAAATGTATAGAGGGCTAAAGGAGCATTACTGGTGGATGGGTATGAAGAGAAACGTGGCAGAGTTTGTATCCAAATGCCTAACTTGTCGCCAAGTAAAGCAGAGCATCAAGTACCCACGGGTTGTTACATCCACTACCGATGCAGAATGGAAATGGGAAAGAATAACGATGGATTTTGTGATGGGACTTGAGGACACGAGAAGAGTCATGATGCGCTTTGGGTCATTGTTGTGATCGACTAAATCTGCTCATTTTCTCGCCATTCGGATGGACTACGATTTAGAAAGATTGGCCAAGTTATACATCGATGAGATTGTGAGACTGCATGGAGTGCGAGTATCCATCGTGTCAGACAGAGATCCTATGTTCTCTTCTAGATTCTGGGGTAGTCTTCAGAGAGCCTTAGGAACTAGATTGAACTTGATCGCATTCCACCCACGCATGCATGGCCACCCGAGAGGGTAATTCAGATCTTGGAGGACATGCTACGGGCTTGTGTGATTGAGTTCGAGGGTAGTTGGGATACACACTTGCCTTTGATTGAGTTTGCTTACACAATGACTACCAATCAAGCATTGGGATGCCTCCATATGAAGCTTTGTATGGCAAGAAATGTAGAACCCCGTTGTGTTGGGATGACGTGGGTGAAAGAAAAATGATTGGACCCGAAATTGTTCAACAGACTGAAGAGAAAATCAGGGTGATCCGAGATCGACTTAAGATCGCATCGACCGTCGAAGTCCTACATTGATCTGAAAAGAAGGGATATTGAGTATGCAGTGGGTGAGAAAGTTTTCCTCAAGGTTTCTCCTTGAAAGAGGATTATGAGATTCGGCCGAAAGGGGAAACTAAGTCCTCGTTTTATCGGGCCATATGAGGTTCTGGAAAGAGTGGGTCCTTTGGCATATCGGTTGGCACTACCTCCAGAGTTGGAGAAGATACATAATGTCTTCCATGTGTCTATGTTGAGGAGGTATCGATCAGACCCATCTCATGTACTACCAGTAGAAGAAATTGAAGTGAATCCAGACCTCACATATGAAGAAGAACCCATAAAGATTCTGGCTTATGAGGTGAAGCAGCTACGGAATAAGCAGTTACCGTTGGTAAAAGTGCTGTGGAGCCATCATTCAGGCCAGGAAGCTACTTGGGAACGAGAGGAGGACATGAGGAGACAACATCCACAGCTGTTCAGAGATTGATACCAGGTAAAATTTCGAGACGAAATTTATTTAAGGGGGGGAGAATTGTAACACCCCATTTGTATAGCCTGGTATATTTCACTGTTTCGGTGACAAGTGTCGGTCCGGACAATTAAGGAGATTAGAACCACATTTAAGACAACTAGAGAAGCCATAAACACAAATAATTAGTACTGTTTAATTAGTTAACTATAAATAAGAAAAACATAACATAAGAGATTAAACGAGCCGAGAGTCACAGCGATGAGTGACCTCCTCGGGAACGACTGCGAAGTCATTTTAAACTCAAATTTCGAACCGTAAAAAGTGACGCTGCGGTCCTTAGGACCCTTATGAACACAGTGGAAAAGAGAAAATCACGAAAAAGAACTGTTAAGCCAGTCAAATAATTAGGTCAGGGAGCCGGAAGAAATATTGGATTATTTACAAATCGGGATGAACAGGCGAGGGGCAATTTGGTCAATTGACCCCAAGAGCTGACTCCTGACCTAACTGTCGAATAAAATCGGAGAAAAGAAAATTTCAGAATCGAGAATTAAATTAAAGAACTAATAGAAAAAAAAAAAGAAAGAAGATGGAAAAGTCAAAGTGATGACATCATGCATGATGTCATAAAGGCTTAATTGATTTATTTTATTAATTTGGGAATTTTGGTCTTCCTAATACATAAAAGAAAAGAAAAGAAAAGAAAAAAAAATATAATAAAGTCATCTTCTTCATAAAAAACGTGACTCTCTCTCCCTCACCCTCTCCCTCACCCAAAACCTCCATTAAAGCTCAATTTTGAGCTTGAAAATCATAAGATTTCACCATAGAAAAATTAGCCACCATAGTTAAAGCTTATCTAGGCAACTTGAGAAGAGGATTGAGCAAGAAAGAAAGAAGGAAAATTTGAAGGAAAGGAGGAAGAAAATTGCTACACAAAGATTAGTATGCTAAACTCTTCATTTATCCATTCAAATGCACATGTGATGGTTGAAAGTGAGCTTAGAACTTGATTAAATGAAACAAACATGGGAGAATGACCATTGCTAAAATTTGGCCTGGTTGGGAGGAGTATGGTTTGCATGAATATGATGCAATTGAATGAGTTTAGAAACTTTACATAGTTAAATGATTAACATTTAAACCATTAGAACTAGTTAAAGGCATGAAAATGATGAGTTAGGGTTTTCAATGCTAGGGTTTATGAACCAAAATTTGGAGAAATGCATAAATGGCATGTTTGAACTATTGTGAAATGAAATAATGGTCAATTATGACCAAATAAGTTGTGTGGGAATTGTTGGAATAAAAATCAAATTCGTAGGTCAATGGTCATGCTGCTGGCAGCATGACCAAACCCACTTTGAAGGACCAAAACTCAAATTTTACAAGTCCAATTGATATGCCACCAATTGGAGATGAAAATAGACATAAAAGAGCACAATTTTCATTAAGGAACCATAGCCAAAAGTTGACCAAAACTTGGTGAAACAATTGACCAAAGTGAGTTGATAGCAGGCTGCCACTGCACTAAACTGACCAAATGAACAGTAACTGTTCATTTGGTCATAACTCGAGCTAGGTAGGTCAAATTGACCTGAAATTTTACCAGCAATTAGATATGATATAGACCTAAAACGTTCATGAAGAACACCAACCCAAATTAGGCCATTAACTCATTCAAATCATTGAGCAAAGTTAAATTTACTGTACTGAGATTCTGCAAAATTTTCATTGAGCAGCAATGTTTGGATGGTTATAACTCTCTCTAGAAAACTCGGATTTAGGCGATTCTTGAACCGATGGAAACCTAAGACATAGTACAACATTTAATATGAAGAAAGTGAGACCAAATTATGAACTTAACTTGATCAAATTATTAACCAAAGTTGGACCAAAAATCTGCCAGCACCAAAATCTCAGTATGAACAGTATATGTGAACAGTAAACTTATTTTGGCCATAACTTGAGCTACAAAACTCTGATTGAGGTGATCCAAAAATGAGAATACACTTAAGACAATAAGGAACATTTTCTATGAAGGAAGTTTTGTCAAATTCCAACAGTAGATCGACCAATGGAATAGTGCAACTTCGGAGAACCAAAACCGAAAATTGGCAATTTTGCCAAAATGACCTAAGCTTTAAACAAATGACCAAAACCAACAAGTTTGTTGACCAAAATGTGGTATGTGGGTGAAGTTGGAGTTCCCATACCTATTAAGCCCTAGAAAGTCAATAATTTGACTTGAATAGTGCAGTGAATAGTAACCCGAAACACAAAATTTCGAGAACGTCGAATTTAACACATTAGAGCTAGGTAAATGTGAAGTTAAGTTTATTTTGGATTTATTTTAAGTTTTAGTACTGAAACATTGGAAAATTTCGTGTTTTAGTGGAAAAGAATACCGGGACAGAACCCGAGGAGTCGAGTCAAGGCCAACAGGCGACTCGTTTGAGGTTTGTGCACAACATATACTTTTATAATCATCTTTTGCATATCGTTTTGAATAATATGAAATGTTGGATTATGGTATTCTTATGATGTTTGATCTAAATTGTTGAAAATTATTGTGTATATTTGAAATGACAATGTTTAGCAAATTGTTAAGATAAGTTTTGAAACCACAGTGTCATGACCATATATTTGAACACCTCACTAGCACGACTAGTGGAGGTAAATAGTTTCGAATTTTGATTCCTTCTCTGGAGAAGTGTTGAGGTGTGCCAGTAGAAGAGGATGTGAATGGATATCCATATATTCTATCTATCTAGCCTTGTGATATGATTTCTCTTTAGCCTCTGGCTATTGAGATTCATGTGATTTCTCTTTAGCCTCTGGCTATTGAGATTCTATTTGTTTCGAATGGCATGATCTAACTATGGGTTTTATGAAATGTGTTTTGATACTTTGAAATGAACTTGGTTTACATGTAAAATCTTACAATGCATGATTGTATTTAATTTTCATGTTTAGCCAAATTTTTGAATGAATGTGCTTTAAGTTTTGCATAAAGATTATTTTAGTATATTGTGCACCACTGAGTCCTAGTACTCAGCGATAGCTTTTATTGCTGTCGCAGATACAGAGACTAGAGGAGCAGCAGACTGAGCTGCTGAGGTGTGTGAAGTCATCAGCTTGAAGCCTTCAGGTATAATTGATACCCTAACTGTAAATATTTCTTTTGATGTATATATTGCACATAAATGTATGGACATGTAAAAATGGGTCTTGAGCAGCTTGTACACAAATTTGTATGAAGTTTGTAATAAGGTTTAGTTTGTGTTTCTTTTGATATAAATTTGTAAGGTTGTGTATAAATTATTTTACTTTTAATGAAATATGAATGATATTGATTGACAGTATTTTGAGAACTATTGAACTTGTGAATTTTGAGAAATTGATTGAGTTTGATTGTGAAACCGAAGTATTAGTTGAGAAAAACTTTTAGAAGTGCTTTTTACAGGTATTCGAAGAACGGTTTTCTCAAAATACAGAGGAAACTCTGTCAAAATTTTTATAAGATTTGCGGAAAACTAAAATGGCCAAAAATATTAATTAGTTTTAATTTCAACTAAATGTTTTAAATACTTATTAGAAATGCTCACCACTTGTCAAAGATAAGAAAATTGTTTTAAAATCCCTTGTAGGGTACTTAATGAGTTATCGGTAGGTGAAGTTCGGTAGTTCATTAGGTATTCTACGGGATCATGTTATGCCTTACAGAGGGGTATGGTGTGACAGCGTTAGCTTGCATACCTTGGAACCATCTTGGGATTCAAAACCCCTAGGTTGTTCCATGAAAATGTTTTCTTCAATGTATCCATTGAGAAAAGCTGTTTTGACATCCATCTGTCAAATCTCATAATCATAGTATGCAGCTATTGCTAATAAAATCCTAATTGCTTTAAGCATGGCAACAGGCGAGAAAGTCTCCTCATAGTCGATTCCTTGCCTTTGGCGAAACCCTTTCGCTGCTAGCCTTGCCTTATAGGTCTCTACCTTTCCATCAGAACCAATTTTCTTCTTGAAAACCCATTTGTTCCCTATAGGTACAATACCTTCAGGTGGGTCAACAAGATCCCAAACTTGATTCTTATACATGGAATTGATTTCGGATTTCGTAGCATCAATCCATTTTGAAGAGTCTATATCTGATATAGCTTCTTCATAGGTAAGTGGATCATCTCCATGATCTACTTCTTCATGAGTAGACAACTCTTGTTCTTCTTCATGAAGAAAACCATATCTCACCGGTGTGTGAGATACCCTGGTTGTTCTACGAGGAACAACTGTAGATGTTTCATCAACGGGTATAGGTTGACTAGATGGATCTATATCCATCTGATCTGTTGGTTGGTCAGAATTCTCCAATTCTAACTTTATTTGCCTTCCTTTGCCTCCTTCTTGAACAAACTGTTGTTCAAGAAATGTGGCATCTCTACTTATCACAACCTTTTGTGAAGTAGGCAAATAAAAATAATATCCAAAACTATCTTTTGGATATCTAACAAATCGACCTTTTTCTGATATGGTCTCCAATTTATCAGTGTTTAGCTTTTTGATATAAGCTGGACAACCCCAAATCTTAACATGCTTAAGACTTGGTTTTCTTCCATGCCATATCTCATAAGCTGTGGAAGAAATTGATTTTGATGGAATCCTATTCAGAATATACAAAGCTGATTCTAATGCAAATCCCCAAAAGAAGATTGGCATATCAGTATAGCTCATCATACTACGTACCATATCCAATAGGGTACGATTTCTCCTTTCAGATAGACCATTCAGCTGTGGCGTTCCTAGAGGAGTCAGCTGAGAAACAATGCCATGCTCTCTCAAGTATTCATCAAATTCAGTACTCAAATATTCACCTCCACGATCTGATCGAAGAGTTTTAATACTCTTTCCTGTTTGATTTTCTACTTCAGATTTAAATTCCTTAAACTTTTCAAAAGATTCATGTTTGTATTTCATCAAATACAAATACCCAAACCTTGATTTATCATCAGTAAAGGTAATAAAATAATGAAAACCCCCTCTAGCCATTTTTTTAAATGGACCACATACATCACTATGTATTAGCTCCAAAATATTTTCTCTAAATCATTTTATGAACCTCATAGACCATGGTTAACACCTAGCATAGCATGCCATGGCCACCCAATTATTAATAAGGTTTACCTTAAATGAACCTATAATCATATGTTACCATGCACAAGAATCTCTCTGTTACAAAATCCCAACTCAAGCTGGAGTCTTGGTTTATGTCAAACTCCATTTGCTATGAATATTATGTTCTCTTTTAATTCCAGTTCTTGATTAAAAGGATTTTCTCATCAGAAATTCTTTTCTGAATAAATCTATCTGTGCTGGCCAGGAACTTGAAACATCAAGAACAATTAAATGAACATAGGATTTTATCTCTATTTACTTAGGGGAACAGATTCCATCTTGATCAACACCTACCTCCATATATAACTAGTAGGAGCCAACAGATGCCCATATACCCATACACAGTACAAGTATGAAAGCAGTATCAAACTCAAACTACCTATATAGAAGATAACTGTGCTATCTCAGGTCTAAAGATTATATGCACTGATATGATTTATGACAAAACATTGACAAGAGAAAACTCCATGTGCTTGTCATAAGTGTCACTGGTTCCGCCTACTTATCATTTATAAGTGCCTATCATGTTTGTTATATGGCATGAGACTCACCATTCCATCTTATTTATATCTCATATAAAAAACTTGGGAACAAACATGAATACAATCTTTCTGGATAAGTGATGTCCTTATTATGATGTATCCTCCATTGTAAACCTATTTATGATACTTTGTGCTAGAAATATTGTCACTCATATTCTTAACAACTTAAGAATAATATTTCTGACAAAATATCAATGGACCTTTTTTATTACACATAAATATATCATATAAACGGAAAAGTGGAAATGCCTTTTATTAATAAAATATGTACAAGATACGTACTAAATGATATGCTCTAGGGCATACTACTAACAACAACCACAACCATAACCACAAGCTGAACCAGAAGCACCACAACTCTAGTTTTCCATCGACTAGCCATTCAGAGACAACACCCACTGAGACTTATGCGCCCGGCTCAACAACAGGAGGATTATCTCCACCAATTACATAGATTTAGGGCTGTTGGAACAACTCGGCCTTTCTTTGAGAAGAGATCAATGGGCTATTAGACAGTATTGGGTGGACCAAGTTTGCCCAACTTCAATTTCCAGCCTACCATAACACCACCCTGGAGTTCCTAGGGAGTTTTAAGGCTATTCTATGGCCTACAAATTGGGAAAATAGGGGACAGATCGAGTTTAGGCTCCTTGGGGTTGACCGCATCATGAACATGGACGAGTTCAATGTGGTGTTTGGTTTTAACAGTGTTAGATTCCAAGAAATTCCACAAAACTAAATGATCTACAACAATGTGGAATTTTGGCACTCCATCTCACCAAACACCAAAATTTACAACTCTAACAAATAAAAATCCACTGGCATCACCAGTCACGCCCTTAGATACATGCACTGACTCTCCGTACACACCATAATGGGCCGAGGGGACTGTTAGTTGTATGCCCTAGAGCATATCATTTAATATGTATCTTGTACATGTTTTTATTAATAAAAGGCATTTTCATTTTTCCATTTACATAATATATTTATGTGTAATAGAAAAGGTCCATTGATATTTTGTTAGAAATTCTATTCTTAAATTGTTAAGAATATGAGTGACAGTATTTCCAGCACAAAGTATCATAAATAGGTTCACAATTGAGGATACTTCACAATAAGGACATGACTTATCCAGAAAGATTATAATTATATTTGTTCCCAAGTTATATATATGAGATGTAAATAAGATAGAATCGTGAGTCTGATGCCATATAACAAACATGATAGGCACTTATACATGATAAGTAGGCTGAACCAGTGACACTTATGACAAGCACATGGACTTTACTCTTGTCAATGCATTGTCATAAATCATATTAGTGCATATAATCCTTAGACCTAAGATAGTATAGTTATCTTATATATAGGTGGTTTGAGTTTGATACTGCTTTCATACTTGTACTGTGTATGGGTATATGGGCATGTGTTGGCTCCTACTAGTTATATACAGAGGTAGGTGTTGATCAAGATGGAATATGTTCCTCTAAGAAAATAGGGATAAAATCCTATGTTCATTTAATTGTTCTTGATGTTTCAAGTTCCTAGCCAGAACAGATAGATATATTCAAAAAAGAGTTTCTGATGAGAAAATCTTTTTAATTAAGAACTGGAATTAAAAGAGAACATAATATTCATAGCAAATGGGGTTTGACATAAACCATGACTCCAGCTCGAATTGAGATTTTGTAACAAAGAGACTCTAGTGTATGGCAATATATGATTATAGGTTCATTTAAGATAAACCTTATTACTAATTGGGTGGCCATGGCATGCTATGCTAGGTGTTAACTATGGTCTATGAGGTGCATAAAATGATTTAGAGAAATCATTTATGGTAAGAAAGAGTTTTAATGATATCAAGAGTTGATATCGTGTCTCATTGCTAATTAGTGATGAGCCTAGTAAGTCACACACATACACAAGTAATCACCAAATTAAATATGATTTAATTAATTAATTGAAGAGTTTAATTGATTAATTAAATAAGTTTGGTTTGCAATTAGATTGCAAAGTCCCTAGCATGGCTTGAAACCAAATCTAGGTGATTGGATGTATAGCATAAGTTAAATTTATATTTAAAGTGTTTAAATATGAATTTAATTAATGAGAAATTAATTAATAGAGATTAATTAATTAATTAATTTATATTTGACATAAATTGATTAGAAGAAGAGAAATAATTATTTTGAGTTGAGAACTCAAAAGTAAAACACAGGGGTATTTTGGTCATTTCACAGGGTGACATGTGGCACCATGAGATGGTGACACATGGTGCTACACATAAGCTCGCCATATGTCTTTTAATCATGTAAGATGATTAAAATTAAGATTAAATATAGGTTTGACAATTGGCACAATGTGATTGGGTCAATTAAACCTAGAGCCAATCAAAATGTGACATGTGGCAAGGGTTTTAAGTGATTACCTAGCTATATATGTGTAAGGATGAAAGAACAAACATAACAAGCTGCTCATTTTCTTTGTGCCACCACCCTTGGCTGCGTCTCTCTTCTCGTCTTCTTCATCTCTCATCAATTCAAAGAGATTAGTAAACAATCTCTTGAACTAAAATTACTAGAAATTATTTATAGTGTCCTGTTTACATCTGTAACCGCTCAAAAGGCAAAACTTGATTTTCTAATTCATAGAAAAAGCTTTAGAAGCTGTTCAAGGACTGCCATAGGTGATCTTGGTGTTGACAAGCTAGAGGGACAACATCTGGTGTCCTAAGACGCATCCCAAAGGTGCTAAACACACTGCAGTGCATCAAAAGGTTAGTGCACTTATTCTTGATCTAATCTAGTGTTCTAATGAATTAATCTATTAACTTTAAAATCTTAAATGGAAAATGTAGATCCAAAATATATATTAAAAGAGTTTTAATATGTTGTTTATCATTGAAATCAAATAGATAAAAATAAATATTGCATGATGCATGTGACCCTAGATGAAAAATTTTGAATTTCAATGATCTAAACTTATGTTTTTCATGCTTCCACTCCTTCAATTGGTATTAGAGCCACTATATTTGCCATTTACATTGTTGATTATATGATTTAATTGTGTGGTATGATCATGAGATGATAGATCCATTACTGGTTGCAAAGGAATAGTGGCGGCTTGGTGATGAACACCAATGGTGCGCACACTGTATGGTCACCAATGGTGTGCGCTAGGTTTTGGTTTTTAATTTACAATGATTGTATGATATAAAAGCTCATCCTATGTCTAATTAAATTGTTTAATTAGAGTTTTAATCATACCATTAAAATTTGATTCAAATCTGAATTTTAAAAGTTGTTTGAATGTGATTCAAATCTGAATTTTTAAATTTGTTTGAATGAGATTCAAATCTGAATTTTTAAATTTGTTTGAATCATATTCAAATCTGGATTTTTAAGTAGAATATGAGATATTCAATTTAATTTAAGTATGTATGTTTTATTTATTTGTTAAATAGTGATATGCATGATGGATGATCATGGACTATAAAATACCAATGTGATTGGATTTATTTCTTTTATGTTTCTTTGGATTGTAAATTAATTAATTTATTTTAATTTATTTTTGGGCATGTATTATTAAGGTTGTAATAATTTTGGGTTGTAATTTCATTTATTTAGTTCTTGTAAATTCGCCTTGGCATGCCAAGGATTACTATGTAATTGGATTGCAAGAAGATCAATGAGGTCAAGAGCATTGGTGGGACTAATGGGAGGAGTTCAAGATCAAGTGTTGATTATGTACTCCTTCAGCAACTCTTATAAAATGAATGAATGAAATGCACCTAGGAATGCCCTGATTCAATTCTTGGTGGCTTAGAATTGAATCCCTTAAAAAAGTCTATAATCATACCATATTTATTTATTATCCATGAATGCATGAGATGTATGAAAATGTATGCAAGTATATGATATAAGCATGCTAATTGGATAATGTGCAAAGTGAGACCTTAATGGTAATTAGGATGACCACAAAATCTTCCAAATAAATGATTAAGTTGGATATGCTATAGTTAAAGTAATTATAAAATGGTTCCTCCATTGGGGCAATTATTTTAAGAAATTTTAAATAGTTGCATATGATGCAATTAATTTAAGAGATTTTCTTAAGAATAATTGTTAAGGATGAGATGTTGTAAATATGTAAATGGTTTGGTGGCCAATAATGGATATGCCTGAGGACATTAAAATTATTTGCATGTTTATTGGCTCAATGGGATCAACTTAACTAATGTAAGATAAGTTAATAATGGATGTACCTGAGATTTTGAGCATTAGGGGCTAGATAAAGGATTGAACCTCACATGGGATGTGATGGGCAAGGAGTTGCTCACTTATAGTTTATTATGATTCCAATAATGGATGTGCCTAAGGATGATCAATAGGATTATAAGAATTCAATCACCCATTAGAAATCCATCCAACTAGGATTTCCGTTTTCTACTTTGGAAGTGTAGGATTCGTTAAGATAGTGGGAGGACAAATTTGATTGAAATACCATAATCATTTTGGTTAATTGTTAATCTGGTTATTTTCTGTAGTTAATTTTCTGATAATAATAAGCACAGAACAACCACCACCATCCAATATCCTTGTAAGCATACTTGATCGCAATAGGTTGATAGGACTTAATCTATCTGATTGGCTAAGAAATTTGAAACTTGTCCTCAACTTTGAACATATAGGATATGTTCTAGACTGAAATGTTCTTGGTCCCTTACCTCCAGAGGCCACACAAGAGGAACATAAATCTTTGGACAAGTGGAAGGAGCATAATGTCACACCTTATCCCTGGTAAGGCATGACATGTTCCCGTAGCATACCTAATGAATTACCGAACTCCACCTACTGGTAACCCATTAATTATGTTACAAAGGATTTTAAAACAAATCATAGCTTTTTATCTTATCAATTCTTTTGCGGAAAACTGTATGAGAATAGTTAAAATTCCATGTAAACATTCATTGAAAATAATGATAGACTAAATATTGCAAAAGTTACATTTTCATAAGTCTCAAAATAAAATACAAATAGTTACAAACTCAAAATACTTTAGTAATGCAGTATTTTTTAATACAAATGCTCAATGTCCGTACATCCATACATATAGGTACAAAATACATCCAAAGGATTTACAAAGGTATACCTAACGTAAAACCCACAATCAATACCAAAATGTTGCTTCCAAGTCTCTCACTCGGCAGCCTTCTCCTTACCCTTACCTGCGACAGCATAAAGAAGCTATTGCTAAGTATATCACTCAGTGGTGCACTACTAATAACTTTAAAACTTAAGGTAAAACACAATTTGTCAAAGCATAATAAATCATATTTTTCTTAAGAATGAAAACTTAACAATAGTTCTAAGTCCATAAGGGCCATTTATTAGAATAACATTTCAAAAGAGAAATCACATTTCATAAATCACAATTCACAAAGCATTAGTGTTGCCAACATCAACACACAGTTTAGGCCATGACACAAAATTTCACGATTAGTTCCATGTTATACACCATGACAAAGCAATCTCAACCTCACTAACCGTTATTAATGAGGGAAGGGCTAGCTAGCTAATGAGTACTCATATAGTCTTACCCCACTAACCGTTATTAATGGGAGACATAATCAATATCAATTACTAACCCCAAGTAGCCATTACTACTGGGGAGTTCCAAAAGGGACTGTCATGCTAACTGTGGTTTCAAAATAGTTTCCAAAAATTTCCCACTCAACAATCATATTTATAAACTAATAAACACATTTAAATTCATCATAATATCCATATAAAGGTGGCAACACCCAAATTTCTTAAATACAAGAGAAAAACCATATTTCAGTCAAAGTAAACTTGTTCAAAGCAAACTCATTCAATTTAACACATTCCAAGCAATTTACAAGTTTAAAAACAAAGAAAAGGTTAGTTGTGCACAAACCTTCAATAATTCTCCTTCCATGTTACCTACTTCTCCTTGTTCGTTCCAACTTCTTTTTCTACTAAAAATTAAAAAATAGAATACCTCAATGACAATCTCAATTGCTGCCAAGAACTCATTATATGCATGTCTAATGCATCCCAAGTTAGCTTTGAAAATTTTAGAATATTTTGGTTTTGGGACAGCTTGGTGCCCCAATCTTTGAACCCAATTTTTACCTAGTTTCCATCAAAATTTGGTGAGGTGTTCTTCATGAAAATTGTTCATTTAGGTCTTATAATTATTTTCCTTTTTGAATTGCCTAATTTGGAGCTATGTAACTCAAGTTATGACCAAAAT
The DNA here is from genome assembly GCF_030052815.1 of Hevea brasiliensis. Taxonomy (NCBI): domain Eukaryota; kingdom Viridiplantae; phylum Streptophyta; class Magnoliopsida; order Malpighiales; family Euphorbiaceae; genus Hevea; species Hevea brasiliensis. The sequence continues at coordinate 46,199,289 of NC_079501.1, forward strand.
ACAGTTATTGTTCATGTCACTATTCATCCTACAGATTCAGTTCTGGCAGATTTATTGATCCAAATTCGTTCAGCAATTTGTTCAACTTAAGTCCATAATTTGGTTAATGTTCTTCATAAGAAATTTCTAATATGTCTTAGGTTTCCATCAGTTCAAGAATCACCTAAATCAGAGTTTTCTAGAGAGAGTTATGGCCATGCAAAGTTTACTGTTCATATGGTAAATCTGCAATTCTGCAGATTCGGTGATTCAACTTTGCTCAGCAATTTGATTGGGTTAAGTCCATAATTTCACCTCAAATTCTTCATATGAAATTTTCTACTATGTCTCAGGTTTCCATCGGTTCAAGAATCGCCTAAATCGGAGTTTTCTAGAGAGAGTTATGGCCATGCAAAATTTACTATTCATATGGTCAAATTCTGTAGGTTCTAGAATTTTGTCTCTAAGTTCAAGGCTAATTTTGGAGAGCTTAATGTCATTTTCAGGGTAGGGTATCTTCACAAAAATTCTATCCCTATGTCTTAAATTTCATTTCCAATTGGTTTCACACCAATTAGAGTTATGTAGCTCAATTTATGGGCTGTCAAACACACTGAACTCAGTGTGTAAATTCTGCCCTAGGTTCAAATTTTTCATTTCTTCAATTATTCCCACTAACCAACCTCAATTCACATTTAATTCACCTAAAATGACTATAATTTAGCATTGACACATCAATGGCACTTCCTAGCACAAACCCCACAATTTTCAAACACCAAACTTTGCAATTTTCCCTAATCCTACCATTTCATTACGTCCATTCATCAACCTAATGTCAATTCAAACTAAATAAACCTCAAATGATCATAATTTAATACTACACACACCAATTTCACTTTCTAGCACCAAAACTCTAATTTTCCCATGAACCCTAATCTCTTATAATTAAATTTATACACATTTCATGCAATTTCTTTGCTCCAATCATGTATACTACTTCAACTAAGCTTAATATCATCAAAGGTCCCTTAGGCAAATCCCACATTGGCAAAGCACGGAGATGGTCTCGGGTTTAAAAAGTAATGATATATAAAATGGGAAAATTAATCACTAGAGGCACCTTTTGGTGGAATGGCCTGGAGAGTTGGAAGAACTCCAGGGTTAAGCGTGCTCACTTGAGAGAAATCCTACGATGGGTGACCTCTTGGGAAGTTCTCCATTCCACCTATGGGACAAAACCGTGAGGCTTATGGCCAAAGTGGACAATTCCTCTAGTGGTTGGAGCTTGATCATTACAATTGGTATCAGAGCCGCTTGCGTGTCCTCTTGAGCGATGGTGGGGCAAACCTCAAGGAGGACGCTGAGTCCCGAAAAGGGGGGAGAAAGGTCCCTTAGGCAAAGCAAGGAGATGGTCTTGGGTTCAAAATGTAATGGTATATAAAATGGGAAAATTAATCACTAGAGGCGCCTTTTGGTGGAATGGCCTGGAGAGTTGGAAGAACTCCAGGGTTAAGCGTGCTCGCTTGAGAGAAATCCTAGGATGGGTGTGAAGGAGCGGAAGCATGAAAAACACAATTTTATACCATTGAATTCGAAAATTTTCACCTAGGGTCACATGCATCATGCAAGATTTATTTTTATCTATTTGATTTTAATGATAAACAACATATTAAAACTCTTTTAATATGTTTTTGGATCTGTATTTGCTATTTAAGATTTTAAAATTAATCAGATTAATTTTAGAACCCTAGATTAGATCAAGAACAAATACACTAACCTCTTGATGCATTGCAGTGTATTTGTGCCTTTTGGGATGCATCTTCAGGACACCAGATGTTGTCCCTCTAGCTTGTCCACACCAAGTTCACCTATGGCAGCCCTTGAATAGCTTCTAAAGCTTTTTCTATTAATTAGAAAATTAAGTTTTGCCCTTTAAGAGATTAAAGATGTAAACAGGACACTAGAAACAATTTCTAGTATTTTTAATTCAAGAGATTGTTTGCTAATCTCTTGGAATTGACGAAAGATGAAGAAGAAGAGAGAATGGGAGCTTCAAGGGTGGCACCATAAAGAGGAGGCAGCAGCTTGTGTTATTTTTCTTTTCATAACAACACTTATATAGCTAGGTCACCACTTAAAACCCTTGCCACATGTCACCTTTTGATTAGCTCTAGGTATAATTGACCCAATCACATTGTGTCAAGTGTTAAATCTATATTTAATCTTAATTTTAATCATCTTACATGATTAAAAGACATTTGGCAAGCTTATGTGTAGTTCCATGTGTCACCATCACATGGTGCCACATGTCACCCTATGAAATGACTAAAATGCTCCTGTGTCTTAATTTTGAGTTCTCAACCCAAAATAATTATTTCTCTTCTTCTAATCAATTTACATCAAACATAAATCAATTAATTAATTTCTCATCATTTAAATTCATATTTAAATACTTTACACATAAATTTAACTTATACTATACATCCAATAATCTAGATTTGGTTTCAAGCCATGCTAGGGACTTTGCAATCTAATTGCAAACCAAACCTATTTAATTAATCAATTAAACTCTTTAATTAATTAATTAAATCATATTTAAGTTGGTGATTACTTTTGTATATGTGTGACTTACTAGGCTCATCACTAATTGACAATGAGACATGATATCAACTCTTAATATCATCAAAACTCTTTCTTACCTTAAATGATTTCTCTATACCATTTTATGAATCTCATAGACCGTGGTTAACAACTAGCATAGCATGCTATGGCCACCCAACTACTAATAAGGTTTCCCTTAAATAAGCCTAGAATCATATGTTACCATGCACTAGAATCTCTATGTTAGAAAATCCCAACTCAAGCTGGAGTCATGGTTTATGTCAAACCCCATTTGCTATGAATATTATGTTCTCTTTTAATTCCACTTCTTGATTAAAAAGATTTTCTCATTAAAAACTCTTTTCTGATTAAATTTATTTGTCCTGGCCAGGAACTTGAAACATCAAGAACAATTAAATAAACAAAGGATTTTATCCCTATTTACTTAGAGGAACATATTCCATTTTGATCAGCACCTACCTCCATATATAACTAGTAGGAGCCAAAACAAGCCCATATACCCTTACACAATACAAGTATGAAAGCGGTATCAAACTCAAACCACCTATATACAAGATAACTGTGCTATCTCATGTCTAAAGATTATATGCACTGATATGATTTATAACAATACATTAACAAGAGTTAACTCCACGTGCTTGTCATAAGTGTCACTGGTTCGGCCTACTTGTCATGTATAAGTGCCTATCATGTTTATTATATGGCATGAGACTCACCATTCCATCTTATTTTTATCTCATATAAATAATTAGGAACAAATATGAATACAATCTTTCTGGATAAGTCATGTCCTTATTGTGAAGTATCCTCGATTGTGAACCTATTTTTGATACTTTGTACTAGAAATACTGTCACTCATATTCTTAACAACTTAAGAGTAGAATTTCTAACAAAATATCAATAGACCTTTTCTATTACACATAAATACAATATGTAAACTGAAAAGTGAAAATGCCTTCTATTAATAAAAACATGTACAAAATACATACTAAATGATATGCTCTAGGGCATACTATTAACAATCTCTCACTAGCACTAGAGCCATTCATTATAATATCTTATACCCATCTTCTCAAGATGTCAGTCTAACTGAGTCTGTGGCATAGGCTTGGTGAATGGATTAGCTAGATTTTTAGCTGATGCTATTTTCTGAATGGCTACATCACCTCATCCAACTATTTCTCTGATAATGTGGTAGCACCTTTCTATGTGTTTGGATTTCTAGTGAGACTGAGTTTCCTTAGCCTGTATGACTGCTCCATTGTTGTCACAGTGTAGTGGAACTGCTGACTTAATAGAAGGAACTACTACAAGTTCTGCCATAAACTTCTTTATCCAAATAGCTTCCTTTACAGCATCTGATGCAGCAGCATATTCAACCTCGGTAGTGGAATCTGCAGTCGTACTCTGTTTGGAACTCTTCCAACTGACTGCACCTCCATTACAAATGAACACATACCTAGAGGTAGACTTTCTATCATCGATATCTGATTAGAAATCAGAATCAGTATAACCATCCAATTGCAAGTCTCCACCTCCATAAATCAAGAATAAATCCTTAGTTCTTCTCAAGTGCTTAAGGATATTCTTGACAACTATCTAGTGTTCCAAACCTGGATTGGATTAGTACCTGCTAGTCAAACTAACAGTATATGCGATATCCTGCCTAGTACACAACATTGCATATAATAAACTTCCAATAGCCAAAGCATATGGAATCCTGGCCGTTTTATCTCTTTCTTTAGGTGTCTTTGGAGACATCTCTTTAGAAAGGTGGATACCATGTCTCACTAGCAACAAACCTCTATTGGAATCAAGCATGTTAAACCTCTTTAACACCTTTTCTAAGTATAGACTTTGGGACAAACCAATTATTCTTTTCGCTCTATCTCTATAGATGCGAATCCCAATAATATAGGTTGCCTCCCCTAAGTCATTCGTGGAGAATGTATTTGACAACCATGCCTATACAGTTGTCAACATAGATGTCTCATTACCTATCAACAGTATATCATCCACATATAAGACAAGGAAAGTGATAGCACTGTCACTAACCTTCTGATATACACATGGCTCATCCTCATTTTTGATAAAACCAAATGACTTAATGGCTTCATCAAAACGTATGTTTTAACTCCTCGAAGCTTGCTTCAACCCATAAATGGATCGCTTTAGCTTGTATACCTTAAAACCATCTTGGGATTTAAAACCCCTAGGTTGTTCCATGAAAATATTTTCTTCAATGTATCCATTAAGAAAAGCTATTTCGACATCCATCTGCCAAATCTCATAATCATAGTATGCAGTTATTGCAAATAGAATCCTAATTGATTTAAGCATGGCAGCAAGCGATAAAGTCTCCTTATAGTTGATTCCTTACCTTTGGCAAAACCCTTTCGCTACTAGCCTTGCCAAGGTCTCTACTTACCATCAAAACCAATTTTCTTCTTGAAAACCCATTTGTTCCCTATCGGTACAATACCTTCAGATGGGTTAACAAGATCCTAAACTTGATTCTTATACATGGAATCAATCTCAGATTTCATAGCATCAATCCATTTTGAAGAGTTTATATCTGACATAGCTTCTTCATAGGTTAGTGGATCATCTCCATGATCTACTTCTTCATGAGTAGACAACTCTTGTTCTTCTTCACGAAGGGAACCATGATCTACTTCTTGTTCTTCTACGAGGAATAGTTGTAGATGTTTCATCAATGGGTGTAGCTTTACTAGATGGATCTATATCTATTTGATCTGTTGGTTGGTCAGAATTCTCCAATTCTAACTCTATTTGGCTCCCTTTGCCTCCTTCTTGAACAAACTGTTGTTCAAGAAATGTGACATCTCTACTTATCACAACCTTTTGTGAAGTAGGCAAATAAAAATAATATCCAAAACTATCTTTTGGATACCCAACAAATCGACCCTTTTCTGATATGGTTTCCAATTTATCAGTGTTCAGCTTTTTGATATAAGCTGGACAACCCCAAATCTTAACATGCTTAAGACTTGGTTTTCTTCCATGCCATATCTCATAAGGTGTGGAGGAAACTGATTTTTATGTAATCCTATTCAGAATATACAAAGCTGATTCTAATGCAAATCCCCAAAAGGAGGTTGGCATATCAGTATAGCTCATCATACTACGTACCACATCCAATAGGGTATGATTTCTCCTTTCTGATACACCATTCAGCTGTGGTGTTCCTAGAGGAGTCAGCTGGGAAACAATGCCATGCTCCCTCAAGTATTCTTCAAATTCAGTACTCATATATTCAACTCCACGATCTGATTGAAGAAGATTAAAAAAACATTTGGCAAGCTTATGTGTAGTTCCATGTGTCACCATCACATGGTGCCACATGTCACCCTGTGAAATGACCAAAATGCCCCTGTGTTTTAATTTTGAGTTCTAAACCCAAAATAATCATTTCCCTTCTTCTAATCAATTTATATCAAATGTAAATCAATTAATTAATCTCTATTAATTAATTTCTCATTATTTAAATTCATATTTAAACACTTTAAATATAAATTTAACTTATACTATACATCAAATAATCTAGATTTGGTTTCAAGCTATGCTAGGGACTTTGCAATCTAATTGCAAACCAACCCTATTTAATTAATCAATTAAACTCTTTAATTAATTAATTAAATCATATTTAAGTTGGTGATAACTTGTGTATGTGTGTGACTTACTTGGCTCATCACTAATTGGTAATGAGACATGATATCAACTCTTAATATCATCAGAACTCTTTCTTACCATAAATGATTTCTCTAAACCATTTTATGCATCTCATAGACCATGGTTAACACCTAGCATAGCATGCCATGGCCACCGAACTAGTAATAAGGTTTGCCATAAATGAATCTATAATCATATGTTACCATGCACTAGAATCTGTTTGTTACAAAATCCCAACTCAAGCTGGAGTCATGGTTTATGTCAAACCCCATTTGCTATGAATATTATGTTCTCTTTTAATTCCAGTTCTTGATTAAAAAGATTTTCTCATCAGAAACTCTTTTCTGATTAAATCTATCTGTCCTGGCCAGGAACTTAAGACATCAAGAACAATTAAATAATCATAGGATTATATCCCTATTTACCTAGAGGAATAGATTTCATCTTGATCAATACCTACCTAAAGGTACAAAAGCATGAAAAACAAAAGTTTGTACCATTGAATTAAAAAATTTTCACCTAAGGTCACATGCATCATGCAAAATTTATTTTTATCTATTTGATTTCAATGATAAACAACATATTAAAACTCTTTTAATATGTTTTTGGATATGTATTTGCCATTTAAGATTTTAAAATTAATCAGATCAATTTTAGAACCCTAGATTAAAGGAAGAACAAACACACTAACCTCTTGATGCACTGCAGTGTATTTGCGCCTTTGAGATTCATCTTTAGGACACCAGATGTTGTCCCTCTAGCTTCTCCACACCAAGAACACTTATGGCAGCCCTTGAATAGCTTCTAAAGCTTTTTCAATTATTTAGAAAATCAAGTTCTGCCTTTTAAGAGATTAAAGATGTAAACAGGACACTAGAAACAATTTCTAGTATTTTTAATTCAAGAGATTGTTTGCTAATCTCTTGGAATGAATGAGAGATGAAGAAGAAAAGAAGGAAGAGGTAGCCAAGGGGTGGCGGCACCTTTGGGAGGAGCAGCTTGTATGTGTTTTTTTTTTTTCATAACAACACTTATATAGCTAGGTCACCACTTAAACCCTTGCGACATGTCACCCTTTGATTGGTTCTAGGTTTAATTAACCCAATCACATTGTGCCAAGTGTCAAACCTATATTTTATCTTAATTTTAATCATCTTGCACGATTAAAAAACATTTTGCAAGCTTATGTGTAATGCCATGTGTCACCATCTCATGGTCCACATGTCACCCTGTGAAATGACCAAAATGCCCCTGTGTCTTAATTTTGAGTTGTTAACCCAAAATAATTATTTCTCTTTTTCTAATCAATTTATATCAAATATAAATTAATTAATTAATCTTTATTAATTAATTTCTCATTAATTAAATTCATGTTTAAACACTTTAAATATAAATTTAACTTATACTTTACATCCAATAATCTAGATTTGGTTTCAAGTCATGCTAGGGACTTTGCAATCTAATTGCAAACCAAACCTATTTAATTAATCAATTAAACTCTTTAATTAATTAATTAAATCATATTTAATTAGGTGATAACTTGTGCATGTGTGTGACTTACTAGGCTCATCAATAATTGACAATGAGATATGATATCAACTCTTAATATCATCAGAACTCTTTTTTATCATAAATGATTTCTTTAAATCATTTTATGCACCTTATAGACCATGGTTAACACCTAGCATAGCATGCCATGGCCACCCAATTAGTAATAAGGTTTACCTTAAAAGAACTTATAATCATATGTTACCATGCACTAGAATCTCTCTGTTACAAAATCCCAACTCAAGCTGGAGTCATGGTTTATGTCAAATTCCATTTGCTATGAATATTATGTTCTCTTGTAATTCCAATTCTTAATTAAAAAGATTTTTCATCAGAAACTCTTTTGTTATTAAATCTATCTGTCCTGACCAGGAACTTGAAACATCAAGAACAATTAAATTAACGTAGGATTTTATCTCTATTTATTTAGAGAAACAGATTCCATCTTTATCAGCACCTACGTCCATTTATAACTAGTAAGAGCCAACACATGCCCATATACCCATACACAGTATAAGTATGAAAGCAGTATCAAACTTAAACTACCTATATACAAGATAACTGTGCTATCTCAGGTCTAAAGATTATTTGCACTGATATGATTTATGACAAAACATTGACAAGAGTAAACTCCATGTGCTTCTCATAAGTGTCATTGATTCAGCCTGCTTATCATTTATAAGTGCCTATCATGTTTGTCATATGGCATGAGACTCACCCTTCCATCTTATTTATATCTCATATAAATAACTTGGGAACAAACATGAATATAATCTTTCTGGATAAGTCATGTCCTTATTATGAAGTATCCTTGATTGTGAACTTATTTATGATACTTTGTACTAGAAATACTGTCACTCATATTCTTAATAACTTAAGAATAGAATTTCTAACAAAATATCAATGGACCTTTTCTATTGCAGATAAATATCTTATGTAAACGGAAAAGTGGAAATGCCTTTTATTAGTAAAAACATGTATAAGATACATACTAAATGATATGCTCTAGGGCATACTACTAACCATCTCCCACTAGCACTAGAGCCATTCATTATAATATCTTAGACCCATCTTCTCAAGATATCGGTCTAGTTGAGTCTGTGACATTGGCTTAGTGAATGGATCAACTGGATTTTTAGCTGATGTTATTTTATGCATGGCTACATCGCCTCGTGCAACTATTTCTCTGATAATGTGGTAGTGCTTTTCTTTGTGTTTGGATTTCTAGTGAGACCTTGCTTCCTTTGCTTGCATGTGTCACGACCCAAAATTTTGAACCGTGACCGGTGCATAATTTAAGTATTCTTAAATCATGCAAGCCTTATCAAAGTATCTTGCATGAATATATTGTCACTTACTAATCTCAAAAATAGACAAAATCCAAAAAAACAAAATGCTGAATAAACATTATAAATATCCCATAGGTAAACTGCGGTGTCTCTACAGATTTCAATAAAAGCTTAAACTGTTCAATAAACTAAACTAATTATTAGCCCGAGAAAACATGAATTCAGGCATACCATGAGAACAAATCAAAGTTGTCCCTCTCCAGAAAATGGACTGAATATTTGGATTAGCTGCAGAATTCTACTGATATGAAACAGATAACAGACAGAGAAAACGTGGTTTGAGCTAGATGCTCAGTGAATGATAATTATAGCACACAACGGAATAGGAACAGGCAGACGCTTGATTAATTTCACAACAGATTTTCTATTTAATAAAATCATGCTCATGCTGTCAAAATCATTAATAAAATAACTTCATAAAACATATATATATATATATATATAAAAAATTCATTCAATAAAAATTTTATGGTACAGTGCACCAGGGTGATGATACCCCACATCACCAAAGGCCAGATGGTAAGCACGCTACCAGATATCAGATACCTTCCTCCTCCTTCAGAGATATCAATGCATATGATACTTATGCAAATCATAAACTACAATGATGCATAACTCGACAATATAACCTAATACCGTGATAGTCCAGACGGCGGGGCCAGATAACAGAAACAGATACTGGGCACAGGTACCAATTCAAAATAGAAAATCAATTTGTACAAATTAATCAAAATCAATAAAAAATTTCAGATAGCAAATAATAACTGATAGTGTAATTCCAATATTATATTTCAATAGTTTCAAAGAGTCAATAAAATCAAATCAATCTCAAATCAATTCAGTAACACATCGGTAAATTTTATAGTCAAATATCAATCAATATAAATGCATTAAAGGCCTATTCCCGGAATCCTAATGGGTCTAATGCAGAGATAGTTGACAAAATTATTTATTTAATCAAAATCGAAATAAAATTCAATATTAAAATAAAACTCTAGAAAATCATATATAAAATAATTGTTAAAATATTAATTTAAAATTTCATTTAATAACAAACTTAATGCTAAGAAATTTTAAAAGGCACTAAAACGGTGCCATGTACAATAATTACCACTCACTTGGAATCTCTAAGACAATAGTTATTTTCAATGGACGAGAGACAATTTCAACTGACTGATTGAATATTTGAATACCCTACATACCCAAAATATAAAAGAAAAATATTAAATAATAATAAAATAAAATAATTTTAGTATATATATATTGGGTGGGACGAATTTGGTTTACCGATGTGGATGAACAGGGGGGACGAAGGTTTTATATATATATATATATATATATATATATATATAAACCTTCGTACCCCTGTTCATCGAATTCTATCCACCGAATTCGTCCCCCTATTCATCGGGACGAATTTAGTTTGCAGTTTGCCGATGTGGATGAATAGGGGGACGAATTCGGTGGATAGAATTCGATGAACAGGGGTACGAAGGTTTATATACATATATATATATATATATATATATATATATATATATATATATATATATATATAAACCTAAATTGAAGGTTATTATCTCACAGTAATCATGATCAACCAAATTCAATACCAATGATCAAAGGAAAAAAAAAATTTCTAGAGTAGTTATAATAAATCGAGGAAAGAAAATAAAATCAAATTCATCTATTATTGAATAAGGAATGAGAATTTTTACCTTGAAAACAGAATCGAACGTAATGCATAGAGAAGTAAAAATTTAGGGATTCTCTGTTGAGAGTATTTGATAGAAAAAGGAGGTGACAAACAGGTTTTGAGAGCAAAGTTTAGCAGAAGAGATGATTAGGGTATATATATATTTCAAGAGTTCTATTAGGTGTAGAATGAGAATAGAGTTATTATTGAACTGGATTGTTCAGATTGTAGATATACATTTAATTTCAAGAATAATATATATATATATATATCTAAAAATAAATAAGCAGACCATCCAATAAAAAAATATATATATATATTTTTTTTTATAAATATATTAAATTATTGTTAGCTAATTAAAATAAAATAATAATAAATAATAAATATATATGGGTTTCCACATACTTCCCCCCTTAAAAAAAATTCGATCCCCGAATTTGAATAGACAAAATTCTAACCTGAAGGATCAAATAAGTGAGGATATTTGGCTCACATTTCAGATTCTGCCTCCCATGTGGCCTCACTACTTGAGTGATTATGCCACAAGACTTTGACCAAAGCCACTTCTTTATACCAGAGTTTCCTAATTTGTCGATCTAAAATCTTTACTGGTTGCTCCTCATATGACATATCATCCCTAAATTGCATGGTTTGAGGTTGTAAAACATGAGATGGATCTGGTACATACTTCCTAAGCATAGAAATATGGAAAACTGGATGTACATGTGCAAAACCAGGTGGAAGGGCTAAACGGTAAGCAACTGCTCCAATTCTCTCAAAAATTTCAAATGGACCAACAAAACGAGGGCTAAGCTTCCCTTTCTTCCCAAACCTCATGATTCCTTTCATAGTGGAAACTCTAAGAAATACATGATCACCAATTATAAATTCTATATCTTTATGCTTAGGGTCAGCATAACTTCTCTGTCGACTTTGAGCAGTCAAAAGTCGATCACGAATTAGTCGAACTTTCTCTGAAGTTAATTATATCAACTCTGGTCTAGTAAGCCTTCTTTCTCCAACTTCATCCCAACAAACCGGTGACCTACACTTTCGACCATATAATGCCTCATATGGAGCCATCTCTATACTTGCCTGATAACTGTTATTATAAGTAAACTCCACTAAAGGCAAATGATGATCCCAACAGCCACCAAAATCCATAACGCATGCACGAAGCATGTCCTCCAATATCTGTATGGTCCTTTCTGACTGTCCATCCGTCTGAGGGTGAAAAGCAGTACTAAAGTCTACTCGTGTTCCTAAAGCTTCTTGGAATTTCTTCCAAAATCGAGAAGTAAACTGAGTACCATGATTAGAGACAATGGAAACTGGAAATTTATGAAGATTAACAATCTTATTTATATACAACTGTGCAAGTTTAGCAAAGTCATATGTAGTCTTCACAGGAAGGAAATGAGCAGATTTTGTCAATCTGTCCACTATCACCCAGATTGCATTGTAACCACCTCGTGTACTAGGTAAACCCACAACAAAGTCCATGGCAATATGCTCCCACTTCCACTTAGGAATAGGCAATGGCTAAAGTAACCCAGATAGTCTCTGATGTTCTGCCTTAACCTGCTGACAAGTCAAACATTAAGCAACAAAGTCTGCAATATCCCTTTTCATGCCACCCCACCAATAATGCTCCCTTAAATCACAGTACATCTTAGTTGAACCTGGGTGTACTGTGTAAGCAGAATGGTGTGCCTCCTCCATGATTTCTCTTCTCAACTCATCAACATTGGGGACACAAAGTCTAGTGCCATAACTAAGAACTCCATCATCATTCAACATGAATCCTTGAGCTTGGTCTTGATGAATATTATCTATAATCTCACATAGCTGAGAATCCCTTCTTTGAGCAGCCTTAATTCGATCAATCAAGATAGGCCTAACTCGAAAATGTGCTAAGAGTGATCCAGCTATGATTTCAAACTCTACTCCCTGATCTCGCAACCCATGTAATTCACCAATCAGAGGCCTCATCTTGGTAGATATATGGGCTAAACTACCAGAAGACTTCCTACTTAGAGCATCAGCCACTACATTAGCTTTTCTAGGATGATACTGTATGGTGCAATCATAATCCTTCAGCAATTCTACCCATCTCCTTTGCCTAAGATTAAGATCACGTTGGTCAAATATGTATTTGAGACTTTTGTGGTCAGTGAAGATTTCACAAGTCTCACCATATAGATACTGCCTCCGGATTTTCAAAGCAAAAATTACTGCAGCCATTTCCAAATCATGAGTTGGATAATTCTGCTCGTGCCTTTTCAACTGATGAGAAGCATATGCAATAACCCATCCATGCTGCATCAAAACACATCCTAAACCAATCCTAGAAGCATCACAATATACTACATAACCCCCTGATCCAGATGGAAGGGCTAACACTGGTGCTGTAGTTAAACGAGTCTTAAGCTCTTGATAACCTTTTTCACAAACCTCAGACCACTGAAATTTCACATTCTTCTGTGTCAACATAGTTAAAGGTGCTGTAATACGAGAGAAGTCTTGAACAAACCGTCTATAATACCCTGCTAAACCCAAGAAACTACGAATCTCTGACACAGTTGTGGGTCTAGGCCAATGAAGCACTGCCTCAACTTTCTTCTTATCAACGCACACCCCATCCTTAGATACTGTATGGCCTAGGCAAGCCACACTATCTAACCAAAACTCACATTTTGAGAACTTGGCATATAGCTTGTGTTCTCGTAAGGTTTGAAGGACAATTTTCAAATGCTGTTAATACTCCTCCTTACTCTTTGAGTACACTAGAATGTCATCGATGAACACTATAACAAATTGATCTAAGAAAGGCTTGAAAACTCTGTTCATGAGATCCATAAAAGCGGTCGGAGCATTGGTAAGACCAAAAGACATTATAAGAAATTCATAGTGTCCATACCTAGTCCTAAAGGTCGTCTTGAGTATGTCTTCTTTCTTGACCCTCAATTGATGATACCCAGATCGAAGATCAATCTTGGAAAAATACTTTGCACCTTAAAGTTGGTCAAACAAGTCATCTATGCGTGGAAGAGGATACTTATTACGCACAGTTACCTTATTCAATTGCCTATAATCAATGCACATTCTCAAAAACCCATCCTTCTTCTGTACAAATAATACAGGAGCACCCCATGGAGAAACACTAGGGTGAATAAACCCCTTATCTAGTAAGTCCTGTAGTTGCTCCTTCAACTCCTTAAGCTCTGCGGGTGCCATACGATAAGGTGGCATAGATATGGGCTCAGTTCTAGGAACTAAGTCTATACCAAACTCTACCTCTCACTCCAAGGGTAAACCTAATAAATCTTCTGGAAACACATCAGGAAACTACTTAACCACTGCAACATTCTCCAAACCTGCACCTTCTACCTGAACATCTCTAACATAAGCTAGATACCCTTTACACCTCTTTTGCAAAAATCGTCTAGCACTCACTAGAGGCTATACTGTGATCTCCCTGAAATTGAAATTCTTCCTCCCCATGAATTTTAAAGAGTACAACTTTATTATGATAATCCAATGAAACGTGATAAGTGGCTAATCAATCTATGCCTAAAATCACATCAAACTCAAATATATCTAAAAAAATAAGATCTGTAGCTAATTTCCTTTCTCCAATGTGAACTATACATCCCCTATACACCATATGAGTGTCTATTGCATTCCTCACAGGTGTTGATACAGATAAAGGATACTCTAACAAAGTAGGTGGTGTACTAAATATCGTGGAAAAGTATGGAGAAACAAAGGAATGGTTGTGCCCCAGTCTTAGCCATAGGCGTCTGTTCAGATTTCTGATTATATTTTGAGGTGGTACCTCCCCTGTTGGATCAAGGTTTGCACCATTAACACCCTTGGCCTTAGTTCTCCTCTTACGTCTAATAGACCCAGGCACCTATTCATTTTAATAAACAAGCATTAAATTTGAAAACGTGAGCCAAATTAAGATAGGCAAAAAAGTACGAAGGACGCAGATATCTGAAGCAATGATAAACTGAAAAGACGTTAAGGATCCTATACTCCGCAAGTTTACAAGACCTCAACCAAGCTCTGATACCAACTTTGTCATGACCCAAAATTTTTAACCTTGACCGGCGCATAATTTAAGTATTCTTAAATCATGCAAGCCTTATCAGAGTATCTTACATGAATACATTGTCACTTACTAATCTAAAAAATAGACAAAATCCAAATAAACAAAATGCTGAATAAACATTATAAATATCCCATAGGTAAACTGCAGAGTCTCTACAGATTTCAATAAAAACTTAAACTGTTCAATAAACTAAACTAATTATTAGCCTGAGAAAACATGAATTCGGGCATACCATGAGAACAAATCAAAGTTATCCCTCTCTAGAAAATGGACTAAATATTTGGATCAGCTGCAGAATTCTACAGATCTGAAACTGATAACAGATAGAGAAAATGTGGTTTGAGCTAGATGCTCAATGAATGATAATCATAGCACACAACGGAATAGAAACAGGCAGACGCTTGATTAATTTCACAATAGATTTTCTATTTAATAAAATCATGCTCATGCTGTCAAAATCATTAATAAAATAACTTCATAAAACATACATATAAAAGAAATTCATTCAATAAAAATTTTATGGTACAGTGCACCAGGGTGATGATACCCCACATCACCAAAGGCCAGATGGTAAGCGCGCTACCAGATATCAGATACCTTCCTCCTCCTTCACAGATATCAATACATATGATACTAATGCAAATCATAAACTGCAATGATGCATGGCTCGACAATGCAACCTAATACCGTGACAGTCCACACGGTGGGGCCAGATAACAGAAACAAATACTAGGCACAGCTACCAATTCAAAATAGAAAATCAATTTGTACAAATCAATCAAAATCAATAAAAAATTTCAGATAGCAAATAATAATTGATAGTGTAATTCCAATAGTATATTTCAATAGTTTCAAAGAGTCAATAAAATCAAATCAATCTCAAATCAATTTAGTAACACATCGGTAAATTTTATAGTCAAATATCAATCAATATAAATACATTGAAGGCCTGTTCCTGGAATCCTAATGGGTCTAATGCAGAGATAGTTGACAAAATTAATTATTTAATCAAAATCGAAATAAAATTCAATATTAAAATAAAACTCTAGAAAATCATATATAAAATAATTGTTAAAATATTAATTTAAAATTTCATTTAATAACAAACTTAATGCTAAGAAATTTTAAAAGGGACTAAAACGGTGCCATGTACTATAATTACCACTCACATGGAATCTCCAAGACAATAGTTATTTTCAATGGACGAGAGACAATTTTAACTGACTGATTGAATATTTGAATCTCCTACATACCCAAAATATAAAAGAAAAATATTAAATAATAATAAAATAAAATAATTTTAATATATATATATATATATATATAAACCTAAATTGAAGGTTATTATCTCACAGTAATCATGATCAACCCAATTCAATACCAATGATCAAAGGGAAAAAAAAATTTCTAGAGTAGTTGTAACAAATCGAGGAAAGAAAATAAAATCAAATTCATCCATTATTGAATAAGGAATGAGAATTTTTACTTTGAAAACAGAATCGAACGCAATGCATAGAGAAGTAAAAATTTAGGGATTCTCTGTTGAGAGTATTTGATAGAAAAAGGAGGTGACAAATAGGTTTTGAGAGCAAAGTTTAGCAGAAGAGATGATTAGGGTATATATATATTTCAAGAGTTCTATTAGGTGTAGAATGGGAATAGAGTTATTATTGAACTGGGTTGTTCATATTGTAGATATACATTTAATTTCAATAATAATAATATATATATATATCTAAAAATAAATAAGCAGACCATCTAATAAAAAAAAATATATATATATATATTTATAAATATATTAAATTATTGTTAGCTAATTAAAATAAAATAATAATAAATATATATGGGTTTCCACAGCATGGCTACTCCATTATTGTCACAGTGTAGTGGAACTGCTGATTCAATGGAAGTAACTACTGTAAGTTCTATCATGAACTTCTTTATCCAAACAGCTTCCTTTGCAGCATCTGATGCAGCAATATACTCAGCCTCAGTAGTGGAATCTGCATTCGTGCTCTGTTTGGAACTCTTCCAACTGACTGCACCTCTATTACAAATGAACACATATCCAGAGGTAGACTTTCTATCATCGATTTCTGATTGGAAATCAGAATCAGTAAAACCATCCAATTGCAAGTCTCCACCTCCATAGATCAAGAATAAATCCTTAGTTCTTCTCAAGTACTTAAGGATGTTCTTGACAGCTATCTAGTGCTCCAAACCTAGATTAGATTGATACCTACTAGTCAAACTAACAGCATATGCGACATTCGGCCTAGTACACAATATTGCATACATTAAGCTTCCAATAGCCGAAGCATATGGAATCCTAGCCATCTTATCTCTTTCTTCAGGTGTCTTTGGAGACATCTCTTTAGAAAGGTGGATACCATGTCTCACTGGTAACAATCCTCTAGTGGAATCAACCATGTTAAACCTCTTTAACACCTTTTCCAAGTATAGACTTTGGGATAAACCAATTATTCTTTTCGCTCTATCTCTATAGATGCGAATCCCAAGAATATAGGTTGCCTCCCCTAAGTCTTTCATGGAGAATGTATTTGACAACCATACCTTTACAATTGTCAACATACCTGTGTCATTACCCATCAATAGTATGTCATCTACATATAAGACAAGGAAAGTGATAGCACTGTCACTAACCTTCTTATATACACATGGCTCATCCTCATTTTTGATAAAACCAAAGGATTTAATGGCTTCATCAAAACGGATGTTCCAACTCCTCGAAGCTTGCTTCAACCCATAAATGGATCGCATTAACTTGCATACCTTAGAGCCATCTTGGGATTCAAAACCCCTAGGTTGTTCCATGAAAATGTTTTCTTCAATGTATCCATTGAGAAAAGCTATTTTGACATCCATCTGCCAAATCTCATAATCATAGTATGTAGCTATTGCTAATAGAATCCTAATTGATTTAAGCATGGCAACAGGTGAAAAAGTCTCCTCATAGTTGATTCCTTGCCTTTGGCGAAACCCTTTCGCTACTAGCCTTGCCTTATAGATCTCTACTTTTCAATCAGAACCAATTTTCTTCTTGAAAACCCATTTGTTCCAAATAGGTACAATACCTTTAGGTGGGTCAACAAGATCCCAAACTTGATTCTTATACACGGAATCAATTTCAGATTTCATAGCATCAATCCATTTTATAGAGTCTATATATGATATAACTTCTTCATAGGTAAGTGGATCATCTCCATGATCTACTTCTTCATGAGTAGACAACTCTTGTTCTTCTTCATAAAGGAAACCATATCTCATTGGTGGGTGAGATACCCTGGTTGTTCTATGAGGAACAGCTGTAGATGTTTCATCAATGAATGTAGGTTGACTAGATGGATCTATATCCATCTGATCTGTTGGTTGGTCAGAATTCTCTAATTCCAACTCTATTTGCCTTCCTTTGCCTCCTTCTTGAACAAACTATTGTTCAAGAAATGTGGCATCTCTACTCGTCACAACCTTTTATGATGTAGGCAAATAAAAATAATATACAAAACTATCTTTTGGATATCCAACAAATCGACCCTTTTCTGATCTGGTTTTCAATTTTCCAGTGTTCAGCTTTTTGATATAAGCTGGACAATCCCAAATCTTAACATGCTTAAGACTTGGTTTTCTTCCATGACATATCTCATAAGGTGTGGAAGAAACTGATTTTGATGAAATCCTATTCAGAATATACAAAGCTGATTCTAACGCAAATCCCCAAAAGGAGATTAGCATATCAGTATAGCTCATCATACTACGTACCATATCCAATAGGGTACAATTTCTCCTTTCAGATACACCATTCAGCTGTGGCGTTCCTGAAGGAGTCAGCTGGGAAACAATGCTATGCTCTCTCAAGTATTCATCAAATTCAGTACTCAAATATTCACCTCCACGATCTGATCGAAGAGCTTTAATACTCTTTCCTGTTTGATTTTCTATTTCAGATTTAAATTCTTTGAACTTTTCAAAAGATTCATGTCTGTATTTCATCAAATACAAATACCCAAACCTTGATTTATCATCAGTAAAGGTGATAAAGTAATGAAAACTGCCTCTAGCCATTTCCTTAAATGGACCACATACATCACTATGTATTAGCTCTAAAATATTTTCAGTTCATAGCCCTTGTCCAACAAAGGGTGATCTAGTCATTTTGCCCTGAAGGTAAGATTCACAAGTTGGAGTAAGCTTAGAGCCCAATGAGGATAGAATCCCTATTTTCTCCAGTTTTGCAATCCTATCTTCTACAGCATGACATAACCTTAAGTGCCAAATATGTTTTGAACTTGAGTTGGTTTTCACCATGGCGTTGCATTCATTTAGATCACTTGCATTCATTTTGTGTTTGTCATTATTATCTAAATAATAAAGACCTTCATTCATATAACCCGAACCAACATATTTATTTCCAAAATAAATATTGCAAACATCATCTATGAATTGAAATTCATAGCCATTTCTAGTTAAACTATATATAGAAATGATGTTCTTAAAAGCATCAGGTATATATAAAATATTATCCAAACACAAAACATGTCCTAACATGTAAAAAGATTTATATCCTATGGCTAAAGCTTTAATAGTTGAACCATTGCCAATCAAGACTCTAACATCTTGAGAACGCAAGTTACTAATGTTTGCTAGTTCGTGCATATCATTAGAAATGTGAGAACTGGCGCTAGTATCTAAAATTCAAGTTGTAGATGAACTATGAGTATCATCAGAATCTAAATAAAAAGATATGGACATACCTTCCAAAGATGTATCCTTTTTGTCCTTTAGAGAAGTAAGATACTCTGGGCAGTTTCTTTTTCAGTGCCCATCCTTCTGGCAGTGGAAACACTTTCCTTTGCCTCCATCAGCTTTAGTCTTCCCTTTCTGTTTAGCTATTTTCTTAGAAGGACCAAGAATCTGAGGTTTCTTTTTCTTATTGCCCTTCTTCTTGTTCGACTTTTCAGTAAAAGAAGATGCAATCAAAGCTATCTCTTTTCCTTTATTGCCCGGCATATTCTTTTGGGCAATAACCAGCATGTTGAGTAAACCAGCTAACGTGCATTCCTGTTTAGTCATATGGAAATTTGTCACAAAATTCCCAAAAGACCCAGGAAGGGACTGAAGGATAAAATCCGTCTGTAGTTGGAAATCCATGTTGAAGTCAAGATGTTACAGCTGCTCAATCAGCCGAATCATCTTGTGGACATGATCCCCAACAATCTGTCCCTCAGACATCCTCATGCAGAACAGCTGCCTATGTCACACCCTACCCCTCTGTAAGGTATAACACGATCCCGTAGTATACCTAATGAATTACCAACTTCATCTACTGATAACCCATTAAATACACCACAAGGGATTTTAGAACTTTTCTTACTTCTTTTTACAGTGGTGAGCAAAATTTACAGGTGTTAAAAACCTTCTTGAACTGAAGTGAAACAGCTAACACATTTGGACTATTAGTGACTTCTGTAAAAATTTTGGCAGAGTGCCATCTGTATTTTGCATAAAACAGTTCTTCAGAAAACCTGTAAAAAGCACTTCAATATTTTTCTCAATCTCAACTCCAATAGTTAAACACCACAATATATTTCTCAACACAAATCCCCAATAGCTTTTCAAAGACTGAGATAAAAGAAATACAATACAAATTTTACAAGCCAAGATAACTCATAATTTATTTTACAACTTTAATGTACAATTTTAATTTATAACTGCTCAAAACTAAGAACAATATATACATACAGTGAACATATATTACAGTACAAAAAGCAAAATGTGGTATACTCAATATACCCGATGATCTCTCGCTGAATGTACTAGCAGCCTAGTCTGCTGCCCTGTCGGTCTGTCAACCTGCAACAGCAATGAAAAGCTATCGTTGAGACAATGTCTCAGTGGTGCAAAACATTAACCAATTACAACTTTAAATCACAATTCATAAATCATATAAATGATGGATATGTAAAACCATAGTTAAATTCAAGACAATGAATGTCATAAGGAATTTAACACGATATCACAATAAATCTCAGTAATCAAAACATAGTTAAATTCAAAAGACAGTGAATGTCAATAAGAATTTAAACTCCATTTCACAAATTATCAAAGCTCATAATAACACAATTTAATCAAATAATTTAAGAATACAGTGTTGCCAATTCAAACACAACTTAAGCCGTGACACAATTTTTCGATCAATGCCGCATTGTACACCACGACAAAGCAATCACAACCCCACTAATCGAAATCAATGAGGAAGGAAGGTAGCTATATAATGAGTACTCATCTGATCTATAAACTCAACTGATAAACCAGAGAGGGAGAAAAATAAACGATCACAACCCCATAAATGGAGAAGGAATGATGTGATACTGTCATGCTAAGTGTGTACACAAAATCAATTACAAACATTTTATTCAAATGATTCGTGAGAATCCAATAAATTTCCAAAGTCATAATTTCATTCACAAAATGTCAACACAATTCATAATTAACTTCAATTTTCAAAAATCACACTAAATCAATTTTTCCATAGTTTCAAACCATTTACAATACTTTTCAAGCAATAAGTATCCATTCAAACACGTTTCCATAATTGAAAACAATAATATAGAAGTAGTCATAATTTATTTCAATTGAAAAATTCAAAAGAAATAACTGTTGTGCACAAATCTATGATAACTGTCTCCTGGCTTTGACTCAGTGTTTCCTTCCCTTTCCCTGAGTCTTTGCTAACTGAGAAACACAATTTGAGGTGTTTCAGTACTCATTTAAACTGTCTCTAACGATAATGCTTGATAATTAATTCACTGAATTTTACTATTTGCTTAGTCAACCTAATATGTCGACCCTCGATGCATTATATGTGACACCCCTTACCCGTGTACAGTATACCCGAGTAAGTAATGCCACACGGTGTACTGGCACACTCTAATATACCTTACTTAATTTGTGTCATGCTTTTGAAGTTAATTTATGAAATATGATTTATTTTAACTATTTATCAAAAGTATTATTCATTTGAGGTTCCGAAGATTTTAAGGAAAATCCGTCTTCTAAAAATGGAGAAAACAGTTCTTCGGAACCTGTTAAAAACACTTCAAATATACTATTTCATTCATTCTCAACTCCAATATCATCAATAAAAC
Organism: Hevea brasiliensis; assembly: GCF_030052815.1. Lineage (NCBI taxonomy): Eukaryota > Viridiplantae > Streptophyta > Magnoliopsida > Malpighiales > Euphorbiaceae > Hevea > Hevea brasiliensis. The sequence goes on from NC_079501.1 coordinate 46,221,459, forward strand.
TCAATATCAATATCTCAATAATTTGTCAATTTCAGGTCTCAACAACCTTTTCATTTCTCAAAACATCCCTTTCTCAGGGTTCTCATATATAAACAACCATTAAATGCTCAATTTAATACCATACATGACCATAAATCTTTATTATTTACATGAACCTCAAAATACATTACATAAATCCCAAATACATATGAGAAAATAAAAAGTTAATTACAAAATGACAAAATGACATCTAGTGTCCTACCAATGCACGCATGAGGTGACACGGACATCGAAGCTGGATGGACTCACTCACCGAGGTCTCTTGGGCTCACGATCAGGATCTCCATACTCTACGGTGGCAAAAGCAACGCTAAGAAATAATGCTTAGTGGTGCAATAATAAAATCAAAGAAAATAGCAAGAACACAAATATATAGTGAATTTGTATGATTCATTTGTTTGGTATGGTTATATATACATTAATTCATTAACTTGGTTCTTTTCATTCATTTGCTTGCCCAACCCTACACTAGGCTACAACTAGCGGGTAACCGCACTGGGTACCTAGTACCTCGGCCGTCTCACCATCGGTGTCATATGTATCTCGAGGTGTGCAATGAGCTAACAAGCAATAAATATAATGCACAAGGCCAAGTCTCAATACAAAGTCGAATGGCTAAAAGCCATGAAATCACGAATGGCATTTTTGCCATGTGCGATCGCTAATCGAACCCTATTGGCATGCCAAACTATCCAAACCAATCTTGTTAGGTATACTAGGGCATTTGAAACTCTTAAATTTGTCAATTTGTGAATTTCAACTTTTTTTGTGTCACTATTCATCATTAGTCAACAAAAATGTTGACTTTTGGAATAAAAATGTGTACATTGCCTTTGGCACTCCCAACATACCACATTTGGTGTTTAAAACTTGTTGGCATTAAGTGTTAATACCATTTCAAAGTGTAACCCACACAAGCAGAAAATTTCAGTTTTGGTGAGTCAACTTTACTGTTTCATTCATTGACACTGTTACTGTTGTTGGAATTTGAAGAAATGTAAAACATGAAAGTTGTTCCTTATTTTGTCTAATTGAATTTCCTTTTTGAATCACTCCATTTACTTTTGCTGGTTTTTTAGCTAGTTAGGTAGATTTCACACTCTGGTCAGTTACAATTCAGAATTTAAGAGCATTAGAGACACATACAAAGCCATAAGAGAGAAGCCATAAACTACAAATGTTAACTGTTTATAACTAATTATAAAAAATATAAAAAAAGATAACATAAGTAGTAGAGAGTGAGTGATGAGTTGAAATTGATTCGAATCCTGCTTCGTTTAAACTCAAATTTCAACAACAAAAAGTCGCCTAAAAGTCCTGCGACCTTACGATTGGAGGAGAAAAAAATGGAAAAAGAAAAAAAAGAAAAAAGATAGAAGTCAAATAATTAGTAATCAGAGAGGAAGAAATATTGATATTATGCAAACTGATGGATGAAGGAAGGGCATTTGGCAATTCAATTGGAGACTGACTGAAGACTCCAAATCACAAAAAAAAAAAGAAAAAATAAAAAAAAAGAAATTAAAAAAAAAAAAAAAAGTAAAAAAAAAGAAGAAGAAGATAGAAAAGTTAATGATGATGCTATAAACTTCAATTTTTATTGTTTAATTAGTGTTAGTGTGGCATTAAGAGCTTGTAAATAAACTTGAAATGAAATAAAATCATGGGAGAAGGACTAAACTGAAATTTTGGCTTGGTTGATGGGAGTATGATTGGTATGGTTTGATGTGTTTAAAGGAATTAAAGATGTTAATAAACTTACATTAATATGGTGTAAAGATGGAAATGCACCAATTGTGATTGAATGAGTGAGTTAGGGTTTCAATTCAATGCTAGGTTTATGAACAAAATTTGGAGAAATGCATAAATGGCATGTTTAACCTATTGTGAAATAATGGTCAATTATGACCAAATAACTTGTGTGGGAATGATAGGATGAAAACTAAATTGAGGTAAATGGTCATCTTGCCCACTTTGAAGGACCAAAACTCAATTTTACAAGTCCAATTGATATGCCACCAGAAACAATTGACCAAAGTGAGTTGATAGCCCGACCAAAGCCATCAAGATTAAACTGACCAAATGAACAGTAACTGTTCATTTGGTCATAACGAGCTAGGTAAGTCAAATTGACCTGAAATTTTACCAGCAATTAGATATGATATAGATCTAAAACTTTCATGAAGAACACCAACCCAAATTAGGCTATTAACCCTTTCAAAATCATTGAGCAAAATTAAATTATTGTACTGAGATTCTGCAGAATTTTCATTGAGCAGCAATGTTTGGATGGCTATAACTCTCTAGAAAACTCGAATTTAGGCGATTCTTGAACCGATGGAAACCTAAGACATAGTACAACATTTCATATGAAGAAAGTGAGACCAAATTATGAACTTAACTTGATCAAATAATTGACCAAAGTTGGACCAAAAAACTTATTTTGGCCATAACTTGAGCAACAAATGAGAATACATTTAAGACAATAAGGAACATTTTCTATGAAGGAAGTTTTGTCAAATTCCAACAGTAGATCGACCAATGGAATAGTGCAAAATTGGCAATTTTGCCAAAATGACCTAAGCTTTAAACAAATGACCAAAACCAACAAGTTTGGTGACCAAAATGTGGTATGTGGGTGAAGGAGTTCCCATACCCATTAAGCCTTAGAAAGTCAATAATTTGACTTGAATAGTTGAATAGTAAAAACACAAAATTTGACGTCGAATTTAAGTAAATGTGAAGTTAAGTTTATTTTGGATTTATTTTAAGTTTTAGTACTGAAACATTGGAAAATTTCGTGTTTCAGTGGAAAGAATACTCTTTTGAGGTTTGTGCACAACATATACTTTTATAATCATCTTTTGCATATCGTTTTGAATAATATGAAATATTGGATTATGGCATTTTATGATGTTTGATCTAAATTATTGAAAGTTATTATGTATATTTGAAAAGACAATGTTTAGCAAATCGTTAAGATAAGTTTTGAAACCAGTCATGACCACATATTTGAACACCTACTAGTGGGGTAATTAGTTTTGAATTTTGATTCCTTCAGAAGTGTTGAGGTGTGAGAAGAGGATGTGAATGGATATCCATATATGTGAGCTAGCTAGCCTTGTGATATGATTTCTCTTTAGTCTCTGGCTATTGAGATTCTATTTGTTTCGAATGGCGTGATCTAACTGTGGGTTTTATGAAATGTGATTTGATACTTTGTAACGAACTTGGTTTACATGTAAAACATTACAATGCGTGATTGTATTTAATTTTCATGTTTAGCCAAATTTTTAATGAATGTGCTTTAAGTTTTGCATAAAGATTATTTTAGTATATTGTAGTCCTAGTACTGATAGCTTGAGACTAGAGGAAAAGTTTTATAATTTATACCCTAACTGTAAATATTTCTTTTGATGTATATATTGCACATAAATGTATGGACATGTACATGGGTCTTGGTACAAAGTTTGTATAAAAGTTGTAATAAATTTTAATTCGACTTTTGAATGTAAATTTTAGTATGATGAATATATAAATTGTTTATCTTGAATGGAATATGAATAAATGATATTGATGGACAGTATTTTGAGAATTTTTGAACTTGTCAATTTTGAGAAATTGGTTGAAATTGAGTATGAATTTGAAGCAGTGGTTAGATAATTATTGGAAGTGCTTTTATTCAGGTATTTGAAGAACGGTTTTCTCAAAATACAGAGGAAACTCTGTCAAAATTTTTATAAGATTTGCAGAAAACTAAAATGGCCAAAAATATTAATTAGTTTTAATTTCAACTAAATGTTTTAAATACTTATTAGAAATGCTCACCACTTGTCAAAGATAAGAAAATTGTTTTAAAATCCCTTGTCCACTTGTCAAAGATAAGAAAATTATTTTAAAATCCCTTGTAGGGTACTTAATGAGTTATCGGTAGGTGAAGTTCGGTAGTTCATTAGGTATTCTACGGGATCATGTTATGCCTTACAGAGGGGTAAGGTATGACATTTGGAGTTTTGTAGCTCCAGATATGGCTCAAAAACCCAAGATGTCCGGATATGCATTCTGCAGAAATTTACCATATCTATAGTGCATGAACAGTAACTTGAGTCACTTGGTTGAATGGGTTCTGGACATAATTTGGGTTAGGTTCCTTCATTAAAGTTGTTTGTCTATGTCTTAACTTGTTGCTGTAAAAATTTCAGGCCAATTGACCAAATCTACAGTGAGTTATGGCCAAATGAACAGTTACTGTTCATTTGGCAAATTCTGCAGAATTCAGTGCAGGGTATCCGGATTGTGGCTGAGTTTTGACCCTTTTGCTTTGGTCTTTTGAGCATGGTTTCTTCAGCAAAAATATGCCATTATAAGCCTAGTTTCATGTCCAATTGGCCAAACACCAATTGGACTAACACAGCCCAAGTTATGGCTGTGCAAAGGGACTGAATTTTCAGTCCCTATGCTGCTGTCCTAGGGCAGATTTCACTTTCACTTTACCCTACCATTTTTTAGTTCTAATTATGGTCAACATATCCAAAATGGTCACTTATTGACCATTAGAGTGTTCTTTAATAGGTTGGTCAGCCAAGTAACTTTTTCATGCCTCAAAACCCTAGTGTCCAAGGCAATTTACCCATAAACCTCCTTTAGCACCCTAGTTAAACATCTAGGTAATTATATAACTTAAATACAATCTCCAACTCATGCTAAGTCCATTAAAAACATTCAAAACACTCCCTTATTGGTTCTTCTTAGGGCTGCCGAAATTGAAGTGTTCATACCCATAGGTTTTTTGTTCATTTAAACTACAAATCTTACTAAGTTCAAGTCCAAAATCATGGAATTAAAGAGTTTAACGGGTATAAGTGCACTAACCTTGTTTGGGCAGAATTTCCAAAGCCCTAAACCTCACTTTTCTTCCTTTCCTTGGCTGCCAAAAGCTTCTCCAAGTGATATGGTCAAGGTTTAATGAAAGGGGTTAGGGTTTAGTGGTGGAAACTCATGGGAAATGGAGGTAATGAAAGAAAATTTTCATGGAGGGAGGAAGAAGAGAGGATCACGTTTTTAAGGAAGAAGAAGAAGAAGAAAGCAGCTGGTTTTTTAATTGTTTAGGTCTTCTTTTATCTCTTTATTAGTTAGTCAAATAATGGCTAAATTTTGATTGGTCATAGTTTTTCTTAATGACATCATAATTCCCATTTACTTACTTTTGTTTTCTTATTTTCATTTCTCATTTTTAATAAATTTTTCATCAACATTAATTCATATTTTATGTCATATTAATTATTTACTCAACTGGACAAGTCGGCCAAAAATCACCTCGGAAGGCGAAATGACCAAAATGCCCTCCGTTTGGCTTAACGGGTCAAAATCGTCTGTACCGATTGAAAAATTTTTCTAGGTATTTTCTTGGCATTCTAATGCCATGAAAACCTCAATTACCCTTCTTTGGAGTCCCAAAAATTATTTTATAATTTTTCCCCCGGGTCTAGGGCTCCTCGTTGCGAGAACCGCAACTTCCCTCCGGTTACCCATCGCTTGGGCACTGGCTCGTTTTGCTTGGTTGTATTTTATTTCTAAATTTTTAATAAGTGTTTCTTATTAATATTTGAGTTAATTATGGTTCCCGACTTTAATTTTAATATTTTTTCGGACGTTCTAGCTGTCCGGACCGACACCGGTCACCGGAACAGTAGAATGTACGGAGTGGTTACCGGGAGGGTGTTACATTATAGGTAAATTAGATTTTAATGTTACTAATATGTCACATTCAATAGTCTTTTAGGGTTGGTACATGTTACCAAACTCATTTCCATGCATCTTGCATTTTCTTGGAATTTGCTGGATTCCGGGATGCTTGTTTGACCTAGCCGAACGACCTAGTTCCCTTGGTTTTTGGGTTTTTTTCAAAACTACAAACTTATAAATCTATGTCTTATTGCAAGCGGGGCAAAATTTCAGGTCATTCTGAGTTATGTAGACCAAGTTATGGTCATTTTACTATTGCTGGTCAAAATGCATCAAAATTGGTCAGTTTAGGTCATTTTAGGTTCGGCCAGTTTTTGGACCCGAACTTGTGCAAGCTGTTTGACTTGCTTATGGTCATTTCTGGGCTTTGGTGTCTTCATAAGACTTGTATATATAGGTCTTAACTATTCATGGTCAAAATTTCAGGTCAATTGGAACTGGTTTGATTGATTTATGGCCTAAACACTAACTACTACCCAATTGGTCAATTTTCAGGCCTTAATTGCACTAATCCGGATTTGGTCATTTTTCAAGCTACCTTACAAGCAGAATTTTGGCAAGCTTCCTTCATGAAAGTTGGCACATTTTGTGCCTAGTTTCACCTCCTATTGGTCTCATACCTATTGGAGCCACACACTTAAGGTTCTAAGACCAAAACACACACTGCCCTCTTGTATTTTGTTCATACTCATCAAAGGTCACCTTTAACACTTACCAACTTCACATTCATGCCATTCTGGTTTGTACCATAACCTAAACATATTTTCCCACATATTCTTGATCATTTTGGCAGCTTATAATCACATTCAACATACACCATAAAGTGCAGAATTTGTCAAACTCAATTATAATAATTTAACCACCTATTCATGCTCATTTACATGTCCAACCTCACACCATCACACATATACCAAAGCTGCCATAACAACCATCACAATTCAACATTATTATACCATAATCCAAACATAAAATAACATCCTTATGGTTCACCAAACTAGGCTGCCGATCCATGCATTTACATTCCATTAATTCCCAAGCTTCAAATTTCAAATACACATTCACATAAACTAAGTATACATCACCCAAATAATTTCCTACACACATAAACATTTAATCAATCCTTTAATCCACCATTTAAAAGCAAAAATAAACTGTCTTCAAGGAGTTTCCATGGCTGCCAAAAGTACACATCCCCCTTTAAACATCAAACCTCAAAAATCTCTCCATAAATCAAATACCCATAACATCCTTACAAACTTTAATAAAACAAAAATCAAAACACAAACTTACCTATTGATGAGGCTTGTTAAATCTTCACCAAACTCCCTTGATTTTAGTATCTACTTCTTCCTTGTGAGGTGGGGATCAAAATTTGTGAAGTGGCTTAGGTGTTCGGGTTGGAAATGGAGGAGATTAAGAAGCTTGAACCAAATTCAGCAGTGATGGATTTTTAAGGGTTTCTTTACGTCATGGAAGGAATGAATGAAGATGATGAAGTGTGAGTGGGTTTACACCTGCCCACAAAATATTTATTTAATCCCCATAGTGCTCCACTCACCCTAAATAATGATTTAATATGTTCTAAAGTGTTATTTACTCAATTTGAACCCCATTTTTGCTATTTACATGAGGTACCACTAATTTAATTTTTCATGACATTTTCCAAATATAATATCATGTATTTTCATTGGACATTTAGGTTAAAATACAACTCGGGATGTCAAATGACCACAATGCCCCTGTTCTGGTTACATTCCTGATTTTTCGGTAACACTAGTTTTGTCCGTTTTTCGATTTCTCACTTTTCTTTTTACTAATTAATTAATTTTTATTTAATATTTATTATGGTCTTTATACTTCAATTGATGTGTCTTTAAGTCCTACAAATATTTTTCAGGGTTTCCCGCAGTCCAGGGCTAGTCAACGGTCCACGCCGTGACTTCCTGGTGTGGTTACCCATCGCTAGGGTTCTCGGCTCGCTTTACTTGGTTACATTTCTTTGCTATTATTTTTCCTTTGTTTTTCTTGTATTTTCTTTTCTTGTATTTCATTATTTTGTGTCTCCTTATTCATATCTAAGTGTAGTTCTAGGCATCCTAGCCGTCCGGACAACACTGGTCACCGGAACAATAGAACGCACTACCGAACATAGGGGTGTTACAATTTCCCTCCCCCCCCCCCCCCTTAAAATAAATTTTGTCTCGAAATTTTACCTGGCATTAGTCTCTGAATAGCTGTGGGTGTTGTCTCTTCATATCCTCTTCACGTTCCCAAGTAGCTTCCTGGCCTAAATGATGGTTCCATAACACTTTAGCTAGGTGTATCTGTTTGTTCCTCAGCTACTTCACATCATAAGCCAAAATTTCTATGGGTTCTTCCTCATATGAGAGGTCTGGATTTACCTCAATCTCTTCAACTGATAGTACATGAGATGGGTCTGATCTGTACCTCCTTAACATGGACACATGGAAGACACTGTGTATCCTCACTAACTCCGGAGGTAATGCCAACCGATATGCCAAAGGACCCACTTTTTCCAGAACCTCATATGGTCCAATGAAACGAGGACTCAGTTTCCCCTTTCTGCCAAATCTCATAATCCTCTTCCAAGGAGAAACTTTGAGGAATATCTTATCACCCACTGCATATTCAATATCTCTTCTCTTCATATCAACATAGGACTTCTGACGGTCTGATGTAGCCTTCAGTCTATCTCTGATCAATATGATCTTTTCTTTTGTTTGCTGAATAATTTCTGGCCCAATCATCTTCCTTTCACCTACTTCATCCCAACATAAGGGAGTTCTGCACTTTCTGCCATACAAAGCTTTATATGGAGGCATCCTAATGCTTGATTGATAGCTATTGTTATAAGCAAACTCAATCAAAGGCAAGTGTGTATCCCAACTACCTTCAAACTCAATCACACAAGCCCGTAGCATATCCTCCAATATCTGAATTACCCTTTCAGACTGGCCATCTATCTGTGAGTGGAATGTCAGGTCGGAAGTTCAATCTAGTTCCTAGGGTCGCCTCAAGACTACCCTAATCTAGAAGTGAACCTAGGATCTCTGTCGGACACAATTGATACTGGCACTCCATGCGCTTTACAATCTCATATATGTACAATCGCCAATCTTTCCGTGCTATAGTCCATCCGAATCGGCAAAAAGTGAGCGGACTTGGTCATCCACAACTATAACCCATCTTGCATCATGACTATTACGTGTCCTTGGAAGTCACGTAACAAAATCCATAGTTATTCGCTCCCATTTCCACTGCATGCGGCAATGGATGTAACAAACCAGCTGAAACTTGATGTTCTGCCTTTACTTGCTGACAAGTTAGGCATTTGGAAACAAATTTAGCTATATCTCTCTTCATACCCATCCACCAGTAATGCTCTTTCAGCCCTCTGTAAATTTTAGTTCCACCAAGGTGCATAGCAAAAGGAGACTCATGTGCTTCCTTCATAATGATCTGTCTCAATTCAGCATCATTAGGAACGTACATTCTGCCCTGATGTAGCAATAAACCATCATCTTTCACAAAAAATTCAAGTTTCTTGCCCTACTGGACTTCTTTCAGTAGCTTTTGATATTTATCATCACTCTAAGTAGCCATTCTGATCTGATCAATCAATAATGGCTGTACATGCCATGCAACTACTGTCTGTCCCTCATCATTAATCTCTAAATTGGCATGTTGTGCCTTCAATTCATATACCATAGACAATGGAGAAACTCTGAGACTTGTCATAGTCTTGCGAGTTAAGGCGTCAGCCACCACATTTACTTTCCCTGGCTGATAGTCTATTAAGCAATCATAGTCTTTAATCAGCTCTAACCATCTCCTCTGCCTCAAATTCAATTCCTTCTGGGTGCCTAAGTACTTTAAGCTCTTGTGATCTGTGTAAATGTAGCATTTCTCCCCATACAAATAGTGTCTTCAGATCTTAAGAGCGAAAACAATAGCTGCTAGCTCTAGATCATGTGTTGGGTAGTTCCTCTCATGTGGTTTCAGCTGGCGTGATGCATAAGCAATGACATTCCGATCTTGCATCAGTACACAGCCTAACCCATTATGAGAAGCATCACTATAAACTGTGTATTCTTTACCCGAAGTAGGTAAAGTAAGGACTGAAGCTTCAGTTAAACACCTCTTCAACTCATCAAAACTTTGCTGGCATTTATCTTTCCACTGAAATTTCACATCTTTCCGAAGCAGCTTGGTCAGTGGAGAAGATAACATAGAAAACCCTTTCACAAACTAGCGGTAATATCCAGCTAAACCCAGAAAATTGCGAATTTCTGTGATATTTCTGGGCGGCTTCCAATTAAGGGTAGCTTCTACTTTGCTGGAATCTACTTTAATTCCTTCAGCTGACACAACATGTCCCAAAAAGGAGATTTCTTTCAACCAAAATTCACATTTCGATAATTTGGCGTATAGCTGTTTCTTCCTTAAAGTCTGCAGTACAATTCGCAGATGTCTGTCATGCTCCTCTGCATTCCTTGAATTTATCAAAATGTCATCAATAAACATCACCACAAATTGATCGAGATATAGTCTGAAGATAGTGTTCATCAGATCCATAAAAGCAGTTGGAGCATTTGTTAACCCGAATGGCATTACTAGAAACTCATAGTGGCCATACCGAGTTCTGAAAGCAGTTTTTGGAATACTCTGCTCTTGCACCTTTAACTGATAATAACCAGATCGCAAATCAATTTTGGAGAATACAGCTGCACCCTTCAACTGATCAAACAGATCATCAATGCGAGGCAATGGATATCTGTTCTTTATTGTCACCTTATTCAACTGCCCGTAATCTATACATAAGCGGAGAGTACCATCTTTCTTCTTAACAAACAATACTGGTGCTCCCCAAGGTGACACACGAGGGCAGATGAAGCCCTTTTCAAGTAGTTCTTGCAACTGTATCTTTAACTCCTTCAACTCTGCTAGTGCCATTCTGTATGGCATTATGGAGATTGGATCCACAGCAGGCATAACATTAATTTCAAACTGCACTTCTTTTTCCGGAGGTAATCCTAGCAATTCATCAGGAAACACATCTAGAAAGTCATATACTGTAGGGATGTCTTTCAATGCTAGACTCCCCACTTGGGTGTCTACTACATGTGCCAAGTATGCTTCACACCGCTTTCTGATCATTTTTCTGGCTAGTGCAGCCAAAATGATGTTTGATGGTAATAGCTGCCTCTCCCCATGTATTACCACATCACTGTACTGAGGGAGACCAAATGTGATTGTCTTCAACCTACAGTCAATCATGGCATGATGCCTGGCTAACCAATCCATGCCTAAGATGATATCATAATCTCTGAAGGGCATTTCAATGAAATTAGACAGAAAAGTGTGTCCTTGGATCACCAAAGGATAATCTCTATACATTATATTAACCCTGACCTCCTGTCCTAATGGACTTGTTACTAGCACCTCAAAGTTCATTTTTGTACATGGAACTGCAATGCAATCAATGATGCTAGCACTCACATAAGAATGGGTATAACCCGGATCAAATAACACAAACACATCCTGATTAAAAGTTGAGAAGGTACCAGCCACAACATCAGATGTCTCAGCCTCTTCTCTCTGTCTCATTGCATAGACTCTGACTAGAGCACTGTCTTGCTCTGACTATTTCACTGTGCCGTGGCTGCCTGCTGGGCTACCTCTACCCCTGCCTCTACCTCTGCTGGGTGGTTGTGAACTTTTGGTGACAGGGCTCTGAACTGACCCTTCTACAGTAGTAGGAGGTGGTCCAACTCTGCGACTACTGGTGCAGTCCTTGGCAAAGTGTCCTGTGCCTCAACAGTTATAACAGGCTCCAATAGCCTTATAGCATATCCCACCATGATATCTTCCATAAGTTTCACATTGGCGGGAAGGGTAGGAACCTCTGGTACTCTGCTGACCAGATAGAGGAGGTTTCTGTCCTGAATGTCTTCCCCTACCAGACTTCTTGCCACCTCTACTGTGTCCTCCATAATTCTTCCTCTTTCCAGTAGGACCACTGGAACTCTGTTCTACTGATTTTCCCTCTTTCTCTGTCTTCTCTAATTTCTTTTTCTCAGGAGTAGCTTCAGACTCAATTCTTTCCAACTCTAGGGCTTGAGAAACAAGTTTAGAGAAGTTAGTGTGTTTGAATCTGACCACTTGTAATCTGATATTGGGTTTCAAGCCGGTTTCAAACCTCTTGCATCTCTCCCTGCTGGTAGCAAGTAAACTTACTGCATAATGGCTCGGGTGGGAAAATTCTCTTTCATACTCAGCCACTGATCTGCTCCCCTGTTTCAGACTTAGAAACTCTTGTAGCTTCTGGTCTACATAAGCATTAGGGACATATTTTTGTCTAAATTCCTTGAGAAAGTCATTCTATGTTAGCACTGCAGGTTCTACCAGACTGTGGGGAATGGTATTCCACCAGTCATAAGCATCCCCCTGTAGCAAAGATATAGAGTATTCAAATCTGAGCTCCTCCGTGCAATGCAGTTTCTTGAATACCCTATGCATCCTCTCTAACCACTGTTCTGCCTCTAGAGGATCTACTGTCCTCTTAAACTCTGTAGCCCCATATTTCATCAATTTGTCATATTGTCTAGCAGGAGACTCTGGTTGTACCACTGGTGTCTGTATTGGGACTTGAGTAGGCACATTACCAGCCATTTGTTGGAACATTGTAGCCATCTCACGAGCGAATCGAGCAGAAGCTGCAGATCTGCGGGTGGTCTTTGCTAAACCACTGACATTGTGTAGGGCTGGGGCATCCCCTTACACCTCTGCCTCCATAGATTGATCGACTGAACGATCACTCTCTTCCATAGTCAATGAGAGGATTTTAGATCTCCTGAACAAATAACACAAGGAGATTACCTCCCGTTAGTGCATTTTTATAATGTAATGTACTGTATGTATCAAACAATGATATTAAGCAGTTGCACTATATAGAAAGAATATTCAAGTAATAGGTGAAAACAGAATTTAAAAACTAGCTCTGATACCACTAAAATATGTTACACCCTACCCCTCTGTAAGGCATAACATGATCCCGTAGTATACCTAATGAATTACCAACCTCATCTACTGATAACCCATTAAATACACTACAAGGGATTTTAAAACTTTTTTTACTTCTTTTTACAGTGGTGAGCACAATTTACAGGTGTTAAAAACCTTCTTGAACTAAAGCGAAACAGCTAACATATTTGGACTATTAGTGACTTCTGTAAAAATTTTGGCAGAGTGCCATCTATATTTTGCATAGAACAGTTCTTTAGAAAACCTGTAAAAAGCACGTCAACATTTTTCTCAATCTCAACTCCAATAGTTAAACACCACAATATATTTCTCAACTCAAATCCCCAATAGTTTTTCAAAGACTGAGATAAAAGAAATACAGTACAAATTTTACAAGCCAAGACAACTCATAATTTATTTTACAACTTTAATGTACAATTTTAATTTACAACTGCTCAAAACCAAGAACAATATACACATACAGTGAACATACATTACAGTATAAAAAGCAAAATGTGGTATACTCAATATACCCGATGATCTCTCGCTGAATGTACTAGCAGCCTAGTCTCACGCCTCGTCTGTCATTTCCACTGCGACAAAGAATGAAAAGCTATCGTTGAGACAATGTCTCAGTGGTGCACAACATTAACCAATTACAACTTTAAATCACAATTCATAAATCATATAAATGATGGATACGTAAAACCATAGTTAAATTCAAGACAATGAATGTCATAAGGAATTTAACACAATATCACAATAAATCTCAGTAATCAAAACATAGTTAAATTCAAAAGACAGTGAATGTCAATAAGAATTTAAACTCCATTTCACAAATTATCAAAGCTCATAATAACATAATTTAGTCAAATAATTTAAGAATACAATGTTGCCAATTCATGCACAACTTAAGCCGTGACACAATTTTCCGATCAATGCCGCGTTGTACACCACAACAAAGCAATCACAACCCCACTAATCAAAATCAATGAGGAAGGAAGCTAGCTATATAATGAGTACTCATCCGATCTACAACCTCAACTGATAAACCAGAGAGGGAGAAAAATAAACGATCACAACCCCATAAATGGAGAAGGAATGATGTGATACTGTCATGCTAAGTGTGAACACAAAATCAATTCCAAACTTTTTATTCAAATGATTCGTGAGAATCCAATAAATTTCCAAAGTCATAATTTCATTCACAAAATGGCAACACAATTCATAATTAACTTCAATTTTCACAAATCACACTAAATCAATTTTTCCACAGTTTCAAACCATTTACAATGCTTTTCAAGCAATAAGTATCCATTCAAACACGTTTTCATAATTGAAAATAATAATATACAAATAGTCATAATTTATTTCAATTGAAAAATTCAAAAGAAATAATTGTTATGCACAAACCTCTGATAACTGTCTCCTGGCCTTGACTCAGTGTTTCCTCCCCTTTCCTTGAGTCTTTGCTAACTGAGAAACACAATTTGAGATGTTTCAGTACTCATTTAAACTGTCCCTAATGATAATGCTTGATAATTAATTCACTGAATTCTACTATTTGCTTAGTCAACCTAATATGTCGATCCTCGATGCATTCTAGGTAAATTAGGTTTTAATGTTACTAATATATCACATTCAATAGTTTTTTAGGGTTGGTACATGTTACCAAACTCATTTCCATGTATCTTGCATTTTCTTGCATTTTGCTGGATTCTGGGATACTAGTTTGACCTAGCCGGACGACCTAGTTCCCTTGGTTTTCGGGTTTTGGTCAAAACTAAAAACTTGTAGATCTATGTCTTATTGCACGCGGAGTAAAAGTTCAGGTCATTCTGAGTTATGTAGACCAAGTTATGGTAATTTTACTATTGCTGGTCAAAATGCATCAAAATTGGTCACTGTAGGTCATTTTAGGTTCGGCCAGTTTTTGGATCCGAAATTGTGCAAGCTGTTTGACTTGCTTATCGTTATTTCTGGGCTTTGGTGTCTTCATAAGACTTGTAGATATAGGTCTTAACTATTCATGGTCTAAATTTTAGGTCAATTGGACCTGTTTTGAGTGAGTTATGGCCTAAACACTAACTGCTGCCCAATTGGTCAATTTTCAGGCCTTAATTGCACTAATCTGGATTTGGTCATTTTTCAAGCTACCTTACAAGCAGAATTTTGGCAAGCTTCCTTCATGAAAGTTGGCACATTTTGTGCCTAGTTTCACCTCCAACTGGTCTCATACCAATTGGAGCCACACACTTAAGGTTCTAAGCCCAAAACACAAACTGCCCTATTGTATTTTGTTCATACTCATCAAAGGTCACCTTTAACACTTACCAAACTTCACATTCATGCCCATTCTGGTTTGTACCATAACCTAAACATATTTTCCCACATATTGTTGATCATTTTGGCTGCTTATAATCACATTCAACATTCACCATAAAGTGCAGAATTTGTCAAACTCAATTACAACAATTTAACCACCTATTCATGCTCATTTACATGTCCAACCTCACACCATCGTACATATACCCAAGCTGCCATAACAACCATCACAATTCAACATTATTATACCGTAATCCAAACATAAAATAACATCCTTATGGTTCACCAAACCAAGCTACCGATTCATGCATTTACATTCCATTAATTCCCAAGCTTCAAATTTCAAATATACATTCACATATACTAAGTATACATCACCCAAATAATTTCCTACACACATAAATATTTAATCAATCCTTCAATCCACCATTTACAAGCAAAAATAAACTGTCTTCAAGGAGTTTCCATGGCTTCCAAATGTACACATCCCCCTTTAAACATTAAACCTCAAAAATCTATCCATAAATCAAATACCCATAACATCCTTACAAACTTTAATAAAACAAAAATCAAAACACAAACTTACCTATTGATGAGGCTTGTTAGATCTTCACCAAACTTCCTTGATTTTAGTATCTACTTCTTCCTTGTGAGGTGGGGATCAAAATTTGTAAAGTGGCTTAGGTGTTTGGGTTGGAAATGGAGGAGATTAGGAAGCTTGAACCAAATTCGGCAACGGTGGATTTTTAAGGGTTTCTTTATGGTATGGAAGGAATGAATGAAGATGATGAAGTGTGAGTGGGTTTACACCTGCCCACATAATGTTTATTTAATCCCCATAGTGCTCCACTCACCCTAAATAATGATTTAATATGTTTTAAACTGTTATTTACTCAATTTGAACCCCATTTTTGCTATTTACATTAGGTACCACTAATTTAATTTTTCATGACATTTTCCAAATATAATATCATGTATTTTCAATGGAAATTTAGGTCAAAAGACAACTCAGGATGTCAAATAACCACAATGCCCCTGTTCGGGTTGCATTCTCGATTTTTCGGTAACACCGGGTTTTGTCCATTTTTCAATTTTTCACTTTTCTTTGTACTAATTAATTAATTTTTATTTAATATTTATTATGGTATTTATACTTCAATTGATGTCTCTTTACGTCCTAAAAATATTTTTCAGGGTTTCCCGCGAACCACGGCTAGTCAACAGTCCACACTATGACTTTCCGGTGCGGTCACCCATAGCTAGGGTTCTCGGCTCGCTTAACTTGGTTACATTTCTTTGCTATTAATTTTCCTTTATTTTTCTTGTATTTTCTTTTCTTGTATTTCATTATTTTATGTCTCCTTATTCATATCTAAGTGTAGTTCTAGGCATCCTAGCTGTCCGGACAACACTGGTCACTGGAACAGAAGAACGCACTACCAAACATAGGGGTGTTACAGCCTAGATATCTCATACCTAGCATTCCTACTGTTCTCACTATATAGCTCTTGTAGGTGAAGGAGTATCTCACTCACACTCTGCATGTTCTCATACTGCTTCTGTAACTCATTACTCATGGAAGCAAGCGTGTAACACTTAGCTCTCATATCATGCTCCTTCCACTTATCCAAAGTTTCATGTTCCTCTTGAGTGGCCTTTGGAGTTAAAGGACCAGGAACATTTGAATCTAGAACATATCCTATATGTTCAAGGTTTAGGACAAGTTTCAAATTTCTTAGCCAATCAAAGAGATTAGGTCCTGTCAAAATATAGTGATCAATTATGCTTGCAAGGATATTGGATGGTGGTGGTTGTTCTGTGCTCATTATTATCAGAAAATTAACTACAGAAAATAACCAGATTAATTAGTAAATGTATCAAGTAATTAACCAAAATGATTATGGTCTTTTAATCAAATTGGTCCTCCCGCTAACTTAGCAAATCCTACATTTCCAAAGTATAAAACGAAAATCCTAGTTGGATGGATTTCTTGTGGGTGATTGAATTCTTATAATTCTATTGATCATCCTCAGGTACATTCGTTGTTGAAATTATAATAAACTATAAGTGAACAACTCCTTGCCCATCACATCTCATGTGAGGTCCAATCCTTTACCTAGCCCCTAATGCTCAAAATCTCTGGTACATCTATTATTGACTTATCTTGCATTAGTTAAGTTGATCCCATTGAGCCAGTAATTATGCAAATAATTTTAATGTCCTCAGGTACATCCAATATTGGCCACCAAACCATTTACATATTTACAACATCTCATGCTTAACAATTATTCTTAAGAAAATCTCTTAAATTAATTGCATCTTATGCAACTATTTAAAATTTCTTAAAATAATTGTGCCAATGGAGGGCCCATGTTATAATTACTTTAATTATAGCATTCCAACTTAATCATTTATTTGGAAGATTTTATGGTCATCCTAATTACTATTAAGGTCTCACTTTGCACATTATTCATTTAGCATGCATATATCATATAATTGCATACATTCCCATACATCTCATGCATTTATGGATAAGCAGTAAATATGGTATGATCATGGACTTTCTAAGGGATTCAATTCTGAGCCACCAAGAATTGAATCAGGTCATTCCTAGGTGCATTTCATTCATTCATTTTACAAGAGTTACTGAAGGAGTACATAATCAACACTTGATCTTGAATTCCTCCCACTGGTCCCACTAATGCTCTTGACCTCCTTGAACTTCTTGTAATGCAATATTACATAGTAATCCTTGGCATACCAAGGCGAATTTACAAGAACTTAAATAAATGAAATTACAACCCAAAAATTATTACAACCTTAATATTACATGCCTAAAATAAATTAAAATTAATTAATTAATTTACAATCCCAAAGAAACATAAAAGAAATAAATCCAATCACATTGGCCTTTTATAGTCCATGATCATCCATTATGCATATCACTATTTAACAATTAAATAAAACATACATACTTAAATTAAATTGAATATCTCATATTCAACTTAAAAATCCAGATTTGAATATGAATCAAATAAATTTAAATCTCATTCAAATAAATTTAAAAATTCAGATTTGAATCACATTCAAACAACCTTAAAAATTCATATTTGAATCACATTCAAATAATTTTTAAAAAAATCAGATCTGAAACACATTCAAACAATTTTTAAAAATTCATATCTGAATATTATTCAAATAACTTTAAAAAATCAGATCTAAATATGATTCAAACAACTTTAAAAATTTAGATTTGAATCACATTCAAACAACTTTTAAAATTCATATTTGAATAACATTCAAACAATTTTTAAAATTCTGATTTGAATCAAAATTTAATTGTGTGATTAAAATTCTAATTAAACAATTTAATTAGACATAGGATGAGCTTTTAGATCATACAACAATTGCAAATTAAAAAGCCAAACCTTGAGCCACCCATTAAGCCACAAACCTTACGCACCATGTTGTTATTCTCTTGCATGCCGCCACACATCCATTGTAACCAGCAATGGATAAATCATCTCATGATTAAGACACACAATTAAATTATATAATCAATAATCTAAATGGCAAATATAGTGGCTTTGATACCAATTGAAGGTACAGAAGCGTGAAAAACACAAGTTTATACCATTGAATTCAAAAATTTTCACCTAGGGTCACATGCATCATGCAAGATTTATTTTTATCTATTTGATTTCAATAATAAACAACATATTAAAAATCTTTTAATATGTTTTTGGATCTATATTTGCCATTTAAGATTTTAAAATTAATTAGATTAATTTTAAAACCCTAGATTAAATCAAGAACAAACAGAGTAACCTCTTGATGCACTACAGTGTATTTACGCCTTTGAGATTCGTCTTCAGGACACCAGATGTTGTCCCTCTAGCTTCTCCACAGTAAGAACACCTATGGAAGCCCTTGAATAGCTTTTAAAGCTTTTTCTATTATTTAGAAAATCAAGTTCTGCCTTTTAAGAGATTAAAGATGTAAACAGGACACTGAAACAATTTCTAGTAATTTTATTTCAAGAGATTGTTTGCTAATCCCTTGGAACGAATGAGAGATGAAGAAGAAAAGAAAGAAGAGGCAGCCAAGGGGTAGCGGCACCTTTGGGAGCAGCAGCATGTATGTTCTATTTTTTCATAACAACACTTATATAGCTAGGTCACCACTTAAACCCTTGCCACATGTCACCCTATGATTGGTTATAGGTTTAATTGACCTAATCACATTGTGCCAAGTGTCAAACCTATATTTAATCTTAATTTGAATCATCTTACATGATTAAAAAATATTTGGCAAGCTTATGTGTAATGCCATGTGTCACCATTTCATGGTGCCACATGTCACCATCTCATGGTGCCACATGTCACCCTGTGAAATGACCAAAATGCCCCTGTGTCTTAATTTTGAGTTCTTAACCCAAAATAATTATTTTCCTTTTTCTAATCAATTTATATCAAATATAAATTAATTAATTAATCTCTATTAATTAATTTCTCATTAATTAAATTCATATTTAAACACTTTAAATATAAATTTAACTTATACTTTACATTCAAAAATCTAGATTTGGTTTCAAGTCATGCTAGGGACTTTGCAATCTAATTGCAAACTAAACCTATTTAATTAATCAATTAAACTCTTTAATTAATTAATTAAATCATATTTAATTAGGTGATAACT
Organism: Hevea brasiliensis; assembly: GCF_030052815.1. Taxonomy (NCBI): domain Eukaryota; kingdom Viridiplantae; phylum Streptophyta; class Magnoliopsida; order Malpighiales; family Euphorbiaceae; genus Hevea; species Hevea brasiliensis. The sequence goes on from NC_079501.1 coordinate 46,241,310, forward strand.
TGTGTATGTGTGTGACTTACTAGGCTCATCACTAATTGGCAATAAGATATGATATCAACTCTTAATATCATCAGAACTCTTTCTTACCATAAATGATTTCTCTAAATTATTTTATGCACCTCATAGACCATGGTTAACACCTAGCATAGCATGCCATGGCCACCCAATTAGTAATAAGGTTTACCTTAAATGAACCTATAATCATATGTTACCATGCACTAGAATCTCTCTGTTACAAAATCCAAACTCAAGCTAGAGTCATGGTTTATGTCAAACTCCATTTGCTATGAATATTATGTTCTCTTTTAATTCCAATTCTTGATTAAAAAGATTTTTCATGAGAAACTCTTTTCTGATTAAATCTATCTTTCTTGGCCAGGAACTTGAAACATCAAGAACAATTAAATGAACATAGGATTTTATCTCTATTTACTTAGAGGAACAGATTCCATCTTGATCAACACCTACCTCCATATATAACTAGTAGGAGCCAACACATGCCCATATACCATACACAGTACAAGTATGAAAGCAGTATCAAACTCAAACTACCTATATACAAGATAATTGTGTTATCTCTGATCTAAAGATTATATGCACTAATATGATTTATGACAAAACATTGACAAGAGTAAACTCCATGTGCTTGTCATAAGTGTCACTAGTTCGGCCTACTTATCATTTATAAGTGCCTATCATGTTTGTCATATGGCATGAGACTCACCATTTCATTTTATTTATATCTCAAATAAATAACTTGGGAACAAACATGAATACAATCTTTCTGGATAAGTCATGTCCTTATTATGAAGTATCCTCGATTGTGAACCTATTTATGATACTTTGTACTAGAAATACTGTTAAACATATTCTTAACAACTTAAGAATAGAATTTCTAACAAAATATCAATGGACCTTTTCTATTACATGTAAATATATTATGTAAACAGAAAAGTGGAAATGCCTTCTATTAATAAAAACATGTGCAAGATACATACTAATTGATATGCTCTAGGGTATACTACTAACAGGGTGACCTCTTGGGAAGTTTTCCATTCTACCTATGGGACAAAACCGTGAGGCTTATGGCCAAAGCGGACAATTCCTCTAGTGGTTGGAGCCCGATCGTTACACATAATATGAGAGCCAAGTGTTACATGCTTGCTTCTATGAGTAATGAGTTACAGAAGCAACATGAGAACATGCAGAGTGCGAGTGAGATTCTCCTTCACCTACAAGAGTTGTATGGTGAGCACAGCCGGAACACTAGGTATGAGATATCTAGGCAGCCGTTCCGCATAAGGACATCTGAGGGACAGAATGTTGGGGATCATGTCCACAAGATGATTCGGCTGATTGAACAGCTGGAACATCTTGGCTTTAACATGGATTTCCAATTGCAGACGGATTTGATCCTTCAGTCCTTTCCTGAGTCTTTTGGGAATTTTGTAACAAATTTCCATATGACTAAATAGAAATGCATCTTGGCTAGTTTACTTAACATGTTAGTTATTGCCCAAAAGAATATGTCGGGCAATAAAGGAAAAGTGGTAGTTTTGATTGCATCTTCTTCTGCTGGAAAATCCAACAAGAAGAAGGGTAATAAGAAAAAGAAACCTTAGATTCCTGGTCCTTTCAAGAAAATAGCTAAATAGAAAGGGAAGACTAAAGCTAATGGAGGCAAAGGAAAGTGTTTCCACTGCCAGAAGGATAGGCACTGGAAAAGGAACTGCCCAGAGTATCTTGCGTATCTGAAGGACAAGAAGGATACACCTTTGGAAGGTATGTCCATATCTTGTTATTTAGATTCTGATGATACTCATAGTTCATCTACAGCTTAGGTTTTAGATACTGGTGCCAGTTCTCACATTTCTTATGATACGCGGGAACTAGCGAATAGTAGCAGCTTGTGTTCTCAAGATGTTAGAGTTCGAAATGGCAATGGCTCAACTGCTGAAGCTTTAGCCACAGGATCTAAATCTTTTTACATGTCTGGATATATTTTATGTTTGGATAATATTTTATATGTACCTGATGCTTTTAAGAACATCATTTCTATATTTAGTTTGACTAGAAATGGCTATGAATTTCAGTTCACAGATGATGTTTGCAATATTTATTTTGGAAATAAATATGTTGGTTTGGGTTATATGAATGATGGTCTTTATTATTTGGACAATAATGACAAACACAATATGAATGCAAGTGATCTAAATAAATGCAACACCATGGTGAAAATCAACTCAAGTTCAAAATATATTTGGCACTTAAGGTTATGTCATGTTGCAAAAGATAGGATTACAAAACTGGAGAAAATGGGGATTCTATCCTCATTGGGCTTTGACCCTACTCCAACTTGTGAGTCTTGCCTTTAGGGCAAAATGACTAGATCACCCTTTGTAGGACAAGGGCTAAGAGCTGAAAATATCTTGGAGCTAATACATAGTGATGTATGTGGTCCATTTAAAGAAATGGCTAGAGGTGGTTTTCATTACTTTATTACTTTTAATGATGATAAATCAAGGTTTTGGTATTTGTATTTGATGAAATAGAAACATGAATCCTTTGAAAAGGTCAAATAATTTAAATCGGAAGTAGAAATTCAAATAGGAAAAAGTATTAAAGCTCTTCGATCAGATCGTGAAGGTGAATACTTGAGTAATAAATTTGATGAATACTTGAGAGAGCATATCATTGTTTCCTAGCTGACTCCTCTAGGAACACTACAATTGAATGGTGTATCTGAAAGGAGAAATCATACCTTATTGGATATGGTACATAGTATGATGAGCTATACTAATATGCCAATCTCCTTTTGGGGATTTGCATTAGAATCAGCTTTGCATATTCTGAATAGGATTCCATCAAAATCAGTATCTTCCACACCTTATGAGACATGGCATGGAAGAAAACCAAGTCTTAAGCATGTTAAGATTTGGGGTTGTCCAGCTTATATCAAAAAGCTGAACACTGATAAATTGGAAACCAGATCAGAAAAGGGTCCATTTGTTGTATATCCAAAAGATAGTTTTGGATATTATTTTTATTTGCCTACATCACAAAAGGTTGTGGTAAGTAGAAATGCCACATTTCTTGAACAACAATTTGTTCAAGAAGGAGGCAAAGGAAGGCAAATAGAGTTAGAATTGGAGAATTTTGACCAACCAACAGATCAGATGGATGTAGATCCATCTAGTCAACCTACACCTATTAATAAAACATCTATAGCTATTCCTCGTTGAACAACCAGGGTATCTCACCCACCAGTGAGATATGGTTTCCTTCATGAAGAAGAACAAGAGTTGTCTACTCATGAAGAAGTAGATCATGGAGATGATCCACTTACCTATGAAGAAGCTATATCAGATATAGATTCTTCAAAATGGATTGATGCTATGAAATCCAAAATTGATTCCATGTATAAGAATCAAGTTTGGGATCTCGTTGATCCACCTGAAGGTATTGTACCTGTAGGGAACAAATGGTTTTTCAATAACAAAATTGGTTTTGATGGAAAGGTAATGACCTATAAGGCAAGGCTAGTAGCGAAAGGGTTTCGCCAAAGGCAAGGAATCGACTATGAGGAGACTTTTCTCACCTGTTGCCATGCATAAATCAATTAGGATTCTATTAGCAATAGCTGCATACTATGATTATGAGATTTGGCAAATGGATGTCAAAACAGCTTTTCTCAATGGATACATTGAAGAAAAAATTTTCATGGAACAACTTAGGGGTTTTGAATCCCAAGATGGTTCCAAGGTATGCAAGCTAAGGCGATCCATTTATGGGTTGAAACAAGCTTCGAGGAGTTAGAACATCCGCTTTGATGAAGCCATTAAGTCATTTGGCTTTATAAAAAATGAGGATTAGCCATGTGTATATAAGAAGGTTAGTAACAGTGCTATCACTTTCCTTATCTTATATGTGGATGACAATTTGTTGATAGGTAATGACATAGGTATGTTGACAACTGTAAAGGTATGGGTGTCAAATACATTCTCCATGAAAAACTTAGGGGAGGTAACCTATATTATTGGGATTCGCATCTATAGAGATAGAGCGAAAAGAATAATTGGTTTATCTTAAAGTCTACACTTGGAAAAGGTGTTAAAGAGATTTAACATGCTTGATTCCAAGAGAGGATTATTGTAACACCCTCCCTGTAGCAACTCCGTACATTCTACTGTCCTGGTGACCAGTGTCTGTCCGGACAGCTAGAACGTCTGGAAAAATATTTAAACTAAAGTGAGGAACCATAATTAACTCAAATATTAATAAGAAAAATTTAGGAAAAATTTTAGAAATAAAATACAACCAAGTTAAATGAGCCGGTGCCCTAGCGATGGGTAACCTAGTGAGAAGTTGCGGTTCTCGCAACTAGAAGCCCTAGACCCGAGGAAAAATTCATAAAATAATTTTTGGTACTCCAGAGAAGGGTCATTGAGGTTCCTATGGCATTAGAATGCCAAGAAAATATTTAGAAAAATTTTTCAATCAGTACAGACAATTTTTGTCTGTTAAGCCAAACGGAGGGCATTTTGGTCATTTCACCTTCAGAAGTGATTTTTGGCTGACTTGTCCAGTTAAGTAAATAATTATTATGATCTAAAATATGAATAAATATTGCTAAAAATTAAATTGGAAATGAGTAGAGAAGAGAAGAAAAGAAAATGAAAGAAAATACCTAATTATGACATCATATGATGTCATTAAAAGCCTATCCACCAATCAAAATTAAGCACCACTTAAATTAACCTATTAAAGAGGATAATTGAGACAAAAAAAAAAAAACCCATCTGCTCTTCCTCACCCAAACCAGCGTCACTTTCTCTCCCAAAGCCATTCCACCATGAAAGCTTACTAAAGCTCCCAAACCTCACCTTATTTCACCTCAAAACCTTATCCTCTCTTCACTAAAAATTATACCCACACCAAGGAGAAGTGTTTGGCAGCCAAGAAAGAGTAAGAAAGTAAAGAAAAATTAAAGTCTTGGTTGGCTTGGATTTGAGCTAAAAGAGGTTAGTGACCTAAACCTTTGAATCTCACTTTAATTTCAAGTTTAAGAACTATATAGGTGAGCAAATGACCAAGAAATTTGATGAAAGACATTGGTATGCTAATCCTAAATTTTGGAAGCCATGGTTAGGGTAATATGGTGATAATTTTTGGTGACCTAACATGCAAGTATAGCTGCCCTTAAAGTGTAACTTATAAGTGAATTAATAAATGCAACGATAATGCATGGTTTTGAATTGTTGAGTTACGGTTTGGGTTGAAGAATGAGACTTGATCTTGTGATGATGGAAGTAGGTTTTAATGGTCAATTAGTGACCATTTGGCTTGGTTTGAATAAAAAATGAAGTGAATTGGGTTATGGGATTTGAGGTGGATGTGGCTGCCTTGTGTGACCTGCAGGTGTGGCTGTGAGTCCAGCCTGTTTGGACAGCCATAACTTGACTTGTAGAGGTTCAATTGGTGTTTTTCCAATTGGATATGAAACTAGACACAAAATGGCACAACTTTGGTGAAGAAACCATGCCCATAAAACCAAACCAAGTGGACCAAAAACTTGCTCAAATCCGGGTGACCTGCATATTGTTTCTGCAGAGTGACAAATGAACAGTGATTGTTCATTTGGCCATAACTCAATGTAGAAAGGTCCAATTGACCTGAAATGTTACCAGCAATAAGCTGAGATATAGACCAACAACTTTCATTAAGAAACCTACCCCAAATTATGACCAGAACCTATCCAAAAATTGAGTTACTGTCACTATTCACTGCACTGTAGATATGGTCAGCCCTGAAAATTTTCAATCCGGCTAGTTGTGGTTTTTGGACCATAACTTGAGCTACAAAACTCCAAATGGAGTGATTCAAAAAAGGAAATTCAACTAGATAAAATAAGAAACAACTTTCATGTTTATCATTTTTTCAAATTCCCACTGCAACAGTAACTAATGGAATAGGAAAAATAAGGTATCAAAACTGAAAATTCTGCCCCATTAACTTTAAACTTAGAAATGGTATTGGCAACCAATACCAACAAATTTTGAATGCCAAATGTGGTATGTTAGGAGTATTAAAATCAATGTACCTATTTTCTTTGCAAAAGTCAACATTTTGGTTGACCAATGAAATGAATAGTAATCATAAAAATTCAATTTCAAAGAATTACATAAATGAAAGTGTTAAATGCCCTAGTAGGCCTAATGTGATTGGTTTGGATAGATTGGCATGCTAATAGGGTTTTGTTAGCAGTACTGCATATGGCTTCATGCCATTTTGTATTTCATGACTTCCCATGCCATTCTGTGACATAATAGCCTTTGGCTATGATATTGAGTTGTTATACTCGGGTTTAATCCCCGACAATTATCAAAGCTTATTAGCTGTTCTATTGCACACCGGGAGACACAATGTGACTGATGGTGTGATGGTCCGAGGTACTTAGTACCCAATACCAGTTTACCCGTTTATCCAGTCCAGTCAACTAGTGTAGGTTACTCCGGCAGTATTAATAAATCTTACCAAACTTCAATTGAATAATATTGCAATAAACATTTGAGACTTAGTTCACTAAAAAATATAAACATACATTCTGTACACATGTTTTTATTTTATTTTATTTTATTTTATTTTATTTTATATGGTCATCACTAAGCAGAATTGCTTAGCGTGTCTCTTTTGCCACGCGCAGGTACTAGAGACATAGCTGGGGAGTCCAGCATACCTCACACTGGGTGAGCCTTCATATCTGCACTCAGAGTTCAGAGTCACCTCACATTGCAGTGCATTTGGTAGGACCTTAGGCCATTTTGATATTTTGATATTTTGTATTTTGTAACCTTCTGTAATGTATATTATAAATTCATGTAATTATGCTTTTGATGTAAATATATATGAAACATGTTCAGTAATAAATTGAGCATTTTTTTTATTGAGTTGACTGTGGTTTGAATTTAATTGAATTTTGAGATATTGAAGTGAATTGAGAAATTGTTGAGAATATATTGGAGGTTGATTGAGAATAAGGTGATGATATTATTGGGAGTGTTTTTAATAGGTTCAGAAGAACTGTTTTTCCAATTTATAGCCGGCACTCTGCCGGATTTTCTATAAAATTTGCGAAAAAATTTAGATTTATCAAAAATTATAAATAAATGAATTAAAAGAGATTAATTGAAATTGATATATGAATTGGTGTTCTGACACACTGAGTGGCATAACTTGCTCGGCTACACTGTAGACGGGTAAGGAGTGTCACATTTAGTGGTATCAGAGCATCGGTTTAGGCATTTGTGGGTCTAGATAGAGTACATACCATTGCATTGCATTTGTAAGTGTTGAGGTGAAACTGATGCAGATCTGTTTGTTTTCTCATTTTGAATAGGTTATGGATCCTGCTTCGCAAAGAGCAGTTGATGAAGAGGTGGAGAGTCATGCTCCACCAAGGGCTAAGTCTGGGGGCAGGAGAGAATCTGCTCCACCAGTAGCTGAGGCACCTGCCCAACCTCAGTTTGCGCTATGTTAGCAAATGACTGAATTCTACCAGCAAATAATGGGGGCAATTCCACCACCACAACCACAGCCACAACCTCCACCAGCACCACAAAAATCTCATCTGGAGAAATTACGAAAACATGGGGCTGTAGACTTCTTTAGAAAGAGGGAGGATGATCCCATGGCTGCAGAAAATTAGTTGGACAGAACCATCAGAGTACTGAAACAGCTAAACTGTACCCCCGAGCAGAACCTGGTGGGTGCTGTGTCCCTACTTCAACATGATGCATATCAGTGGTGGGACACAATGACCAGTGAGGTGCAACCTGAACGGATCACTTCGGAATTCTTCCTCACAGAGTTCAGGAAGAAATATATTAGTAAAGTGTATTTAGAAGAGCAAAGAAGGGAATTCATCAGTTTGAGATAGAGACAGTTGTCAGTGGCTGAGTATGAGCGTGAGTTTGTTAGACTGAGCCGATATGGGAGGGAGATAGTCCCTACTGAGGCAGAGAGGTGCAGACGGTTTGAGGAAGGGCTCAACGACAACATCAAAGTCATGATCACAGCACTGGAGATCATGGATTTTTCTAAACTGGTGGATGCTATATCAAAAGTGGAAAGGGTCACAATCAACGAACAAAACAGAAGGGAAAGACAGCAGAAGAGGGGTCCGGGTCAGTCCAGTTCATTTTCTGCTCCCAGTAAGAAGAGTAAGGGTCCTCCTACTCAGAGTTCAGGACCACCACGAGTGGTCGATCTCGAGGCCCAGTGCGATTCACACCTAGGAGAGGCCAGCCCACACCATCAATGGGCAGCTCTCCAGGGACGGTGTTTAAGGGACCAGCCTGCATCTTACGCTTGTCGATCGCCGGAAGTGGCATAAGAAGTGTTGGCGAGTGACCGGTGCATGCTTACGGTGTGGATCAACAGAACATCAGATCAAGAATTGTCCAAAGAGGACTACTACTGTTGCTCCAACACAAACTGACAGACCTGCTCCTGCACCACAAAGGGGTAGGAAACCTGGTAAACCTAAGACGGCTGGTCCATCACTGAGGCCTGCATCTGAGTCAGCTGAGAGGCCATACACTAGAATACCAGCCAGGGCCTATGCCATCAGAGCTCAGGAGGAGCAAGATGCCCCGGATGTCATCAGGGGTACGTTTTCCCTCTACAACACTTCTGTACAAGCATTGGTGGATCCAGGATCCACTCATTCTTACATTTGCATCAAACTACCCATAGAGAGGGGAGTTCCAGTATAGGAGAGTGATCAAGACATTCTGGTCACAAATCCACTAGGCCACAGTGTGGTAGTGAATAAAGTATATAAGGGTTGCCCGTTGAGGATTCAAGGGTATGAATTCTCAGCAGACCTAATTGAGTTGCCTTTTCATGAGTTTGACGTGATTTTGGGAATGGACTGGTTGTCACATCATCAGGCAATAGTTGATTGTAAATTGAAGAGAATTTCTCTGAAAACTTCTGAGGGTAATGAGATCACTGTTGTGGATGAAAGGACAGATTTCCTGTCCAATGTTATCTCAGCCACAGTTGCAAGAAAATTGATGAGAAAAGGCTGTGAAGCTGACCTAGCACATGTGGTTGATACTAGGCAAGCTAAGCCAAACCTGAATGATATACCCACAGTAAGAGACTTCCCAGATGTATTCCTGAAGAGTTGCCTAGTTTACCACCAGAAAGGGAAGTCAAGTTTGCTATTGAGGTAATGCCGGGTACAGCACCCATTTCCATTGCTCCTTATAGGATGGCACCCACTGAATTGAGGGAGTTGAAAACTCAGTTGCAAGAGTTGCTTGATAAGGGGTTCATACGCCCCAGTGTGTCACCATGGGGAGCTTCGATGCTGTTTGTGAAGAAAAAGGATGGAACCTTGAGATTGTGTATCGATTACCGGCAGTTGAACAAAATAACTGTGAAGAATAAATATCCATTGCCCAGAATCGACGATCTGTTTGATCAGTTGAAAGGAGCCGGTGTATTTTCAAAAATTGATCTCAGATCAGGATATCATCAGTTGAGGGTAAAGGATGCAGATGTGTCAAAAATTGCATTCAGAACTCGGTATGGGCACTATGAATTTCTAGTGATGCCGTTTGGGTTAACAAATGCACCAGCAGCATTTATCGACCTTATGAATCATATCTTCCATCCATACTTAGATCAGTTTGTAATGGTCTTTATTGATGATATTCTGGTGTATTCCAAGACCAGAGAAGAACATGATGAACATTTGAGGATTGTTCTGCAAACCCTGCGAGAAAAGAAGCTGTATGCTAAGTTGTCCAAGTGTGACTTCTGGATGAGTGAAATCTCTTTCCTTGGACACATAGTATCAGTAGAGGGGATTAGAGTGGATCCCAAAAAGATAGAAGCAGTGATGGAATGGAAGCCTCCTAGAAATACAACAAAGATCATAAGTTTCTTGGGGCTAGCTGGATACTATAGAAGATTTGTGAAGGGGTTTTCTCTTATAGCTGCTCCAATGACCAAGTTGTTGCATAAGAATGTGAAATTTAGCTAGAACGATAAGTGCCAAGCCAGTTTTGAGAGGTTGAAGGCTATGTTGACAGAAGCACCAGTGTTAACACAGCCAGTGTCAGGAAAAGACTTTGTGGTCTATAGTGATGCCTCGCATAATGGGCTAGGGTGTGTATTGATGCAAGAGGGGAAAGTGGTCGCCTATGCTTCCAGGCAGTTAAGGCTACATGAACAGAACTACCCTACTAATGACCTAGAATTAGCAGCAATCATCTTCGCACTAAAGATATGGAGGCATTATTTATATGGTGAAAAATGCTACATTTACACAGACCACAAAAGTCTAAAATATTTGCCAACTCAGAAGGAGCTCAACCTTAGACAAAGGTGATGGATTGAGTTCCTAAAGGACTATGATTGTGTGATAGATTATCATCCTGGGAAGGCAAATGTAGTGGCTGATGCTTTGAGCAGGAAGTCCATCACCACTTTAAGATCACTAAATGCCTATCTGTCCTTAGCTCAAGATGGAGCTATTTTAGCTGAGTTGCAAGTGAGGCCAACCCTGCTACAACAAATACAAGATGGGCAGAAAGACAGATAAAAAACTAATGGCAATTATGGCTAAAATTCCTGAGGGGAAGGAAACTGAATATGAGGTGAAAGCAGATGGGTGTCTATACTACAAAGGAAGACTGTGTGTACCAGATGATGGGGAATTGAAGGCCAGTATTCTGAAAGAGGCACATAACAGTGTTTATGCTATGCACCCAGGAAGTATAAAAATATATCATGATCTGAAACTTCAGTATTGGTGGCTTGGTATGAAGAAGGACATAACTGACTATGTGACTAAATGCTTGACATGTCAGCAAGTCAAGGCAGAACATCAAGTTCCATCAGGTTTGCTACAGCCTATACGCATACCTGAATGGAAATGGGATCGGGTCACCATGGATTTTGTAAGTGGTCTACCTCTCACCCAGAAGAAACATAATGCAGTATGGGTGATAGTAGATAGATTGACGAAGTCAGCACACTTTTTGCCAGTTAGGACTGACTACTCACTAGAGAAATTAGCAGAATTGTATATCAGTGAGATAGTAAGATTGCATGGAATTCCACTTTCCATCATATCTGACCTAGACCCAAGGTTTACATCGAGATTTTGGAAAAAGTTGCAAGAAGCCTTGGGCACACAACTCCGCTTTAGCACGGCTTTCCATCCTCAGACAGATGGGCAATCAGAAAGAGTAATCCAGGTAAACAACTAAAACCAATTGAACTAATGCAAATATTGAACTGAAATGATAATAATAACATGAAATATATGTCAGATCCTGGAGGATATGCTAAGGAGTTGTGTCATTGAGTTTGAGGGGAGTTGGGATAGATATCTCCCACTGGCAAAATTCACATACAACAATAGCTACCAAGCTAGCATTCAAATGGCTCCGTATGAAGCACTGTATGGGAGGAAATGTAGAACTCCAGTATGCTGGACTGAATTGGGCGAAGACAAACTGGTAGGGCTAGACCTGGTGAAACAGACTGAGGAAAAAGTGAAAATAATCAAAGCTAACCTGAAGATTGCCTCCGATAGACAGAAGTCTTATGCCGACCTGAAGAGAAAAGAGATAGGGTATACAGTTGGTGATAAAGCGTTTCTCAAAGTCTCACCATGGAAGAAATTATTGAGGTTCGGAAGAAAAGGTAAGTTGAGCCCTAGGTTTATTGGCCCATATGAAGTCATTGAACATGTGGGTCCAGTGGCCTATAGGCTAGCTTTACCACCAGAGCTGGACAAGATCCACAATGTGTTCCACGTGTCTATGTTAAGAAGATACCGCTCAGATCCTTCACATGTCATCTCCATTGAAGAAATTGAAGTACAACCGAATTTGACTAATGAAGAAGAACCCATACGGATCCTGGCTCGGGAAGTGAAAGAGTTGAGAAATAAGCAGATCCCACGGGTGAAAGTGCTTTGGAGGCACCACAACATCGAGGAGGCAATTTGGGAAAGTGAAGTCACGATGAGGGAACAGTTCCCTCAACTGTTTGCATCAGGTAAATTTTGAGGACGAAATTTAAATTAGAGGGGAAGAGTTGTAACACCCTCCATGTAGCAACTCCATCCATTCTACTGTCCCGGTGACCAGTGTCGGTCCAGACAGCTAGAACGTCTAGAAAAATATTTAAACTAAAGTGAGGAACCATAATTAACTCAAATATTAATAAGAAAAATTTAGGAAAAATTTTAGAAATAAAATACAACCAAGTTAAATGAGCCGGTGCCCTAGCGATGGGTAACCTAGTGAGAAGTTGCGGTTCTCGCAACTAGGAGCCCTAGACCCAGGGAAAAATTCATAAAATAATTTTTGGGACTCCAGAGAAGGGTTATTGAGGTTCCTATGGCATTAAAATGCCAAGAAAATATTTAGAAAAATTTTTCAATCAGTACAGACAATTTTTGTCTATTAAGCCAAACGGAGGGCATTTTGGTCATTTCACCTTCAGAGGTGATTTTTGGCCGACTTGTCCAGTTAAGTAAATAATTATTATGATATAAAATATGAATAAATATTACTAAAAATTAAATTGGAAATGAGTAGAGAAGAGAAGAAAAGAAAATGAAAGAAAATACCTAATTATGACATCATATGATGTCATTAAAAGCCTATCCACCAATCACAATTAAGCACCACTTAAATTAACCTATTAAAGAGGATAATTGAGACAAAAAAAAAAAAAAAAAAAAACAAAACCCATCTGCTCCTCCTCACCCAAACCAGCGTCACTTTCTCTCCCAAAGCCATTCCACCATGAAAGCTTACTAAAGCTCCCAAACCTCACCTTATTTCACCTCAAAACCTTATCCTCTCTTCACTAAAAATTATACCCACACCAAGGAGAAGTGTTTGGCAGCCAAGAAAGAGTAAGAAAGTAAAGAAAAATTAAAGTCTTTGTTGGCTTGAATTTGAGCTAAAAGAGGTTAGTGACCTAAACCTTTGAATCTCACTTTAATTTCAAGTTTAAGAACTATATAGGTGAGCAAATGACCAAGAAATTTGATGAAAGACATTGGTATGCTAACCCTAAATTTTGGCAGCCATGGTTAGGGTAATATGGTGATAATTTTTAGTGAGCTAACATGCAAGTATGGCTGCCCTTAAAGTGTAACTTATAAGTGAATTGATAAATGCAATGATAATGCATGGTTTTGAATTGTTGAGTTAGGGTTTGGGTTGAAGAATGAGACTTGATCTTGTGATGATGGAAGTAGGTTTTAATGGTCAATTAGTGACCATTTGGTTTGGTTTGAATAAAAAATGAAGTGAACTGGGTTGTGGGATTTGAGGTGGATGTGGCTGCCTTGTGTGACCTGCAGGTGTGGCTGTGAGTCCAGCCTATTTGGACAGCCATAACTTGACTTGTAGAGGTTCAGTTGGTGTTTGGCCAATTGAACATGAAACTAGACACAAAATGGCACAACTTTGGTGAAGAAACCATGCCCATAAAACCAAACCAAGTAGACCAAACACTTGCTCAAATCCGGGTGACCTGCATATTGTTTCTGCAGAGTGACAAATGAACAGTGATTGTTCATTTGGCCATAACTCAATGTAGAAAGGTCCAATTGACCTGAAATTTTACCAGCAATAAGATGAGATATAGACCAACAACTTTCATTAAGAAACCTACCCCAAATTATGACCAGAACCTATCCAACAATTGAGTTACAGTTACTATTCACTGCACTGTAGATATGGTCAGCCCTGAAAATTTTCAATCCGGCCTGTTGTGGTTTTTGGACCATAACTTGAGCTACAAAACTCCAAATGGAGTGATTCAAAAAAAGAAATTCAACTAGATAAAATAAGAAACAACTTTCATGTTTATCATTTTTTCAAATTCCCACTGCAACAGTAACTAATAGAAGAGGAAAAATAAGGTATCAAAATTGAAAATTTTGCCCCATTAACTTTAAACTTAGAAATGGTATTGGCAACCAATACCAACAAATTTTGAATGCAAAATATGGTATGTTGGGAGTATTAAAATCAATGTACCTATTTTCTATGCAAAAGTCAACATTTTGGTTGACCAATGAAATGAATAGTAATCATAAAAATTCAATTTCAAAGAATTACATAAATGAAAGTGTTAAATGCCCTAGTAGGCCTAATGTGATTGGTTTGGATAGATTGGCATGCTAATAGGGTTTTGTTAGTAGTACTGCATATGGCTTCATGCCATTCTGTATTTCATGGCTTCCCATGCCATTCTGTGACATAATAGCCTTTGGCTATAATATTGAGTTGTTATACTCGGGTTTAATCCCTGATAATTATCACAGCTTATTAGCTGTTCTATTGCACACCGGGAGACACAATGTGACTGATGGTGTGATGGTCCGAGGTACTTAATACCCAGTACCAGTTTACCCATTTATCTAGTCCAGTCAACTAGTATAGGTTACTCGGGAAGTATTAATAAATCTTACCAAACTTCAATTGAATAATATTGCAATAAACATTTGAGACTTAGTTCACTCAAAAATATAAACATACATTCTGTACACATGCTTTTATTTTATTTTATTTTATTTTATTTTATATGGTCACCACTAATCAGAGTTGCTTAGGGCATGGCTTTTGCCATGCGCAGGTACTAGAGGCATAGCTGGGGAGTCCAGCAGACCTCACACAGGGTGAGCCTTCATATCTGCACTCAGAGTTCAGAGTCACCTCACATTGCAGTGCATTTAGTAGGACCTTAGGCCATTTTGATATTTTGATATTTTGTATTTTGGAACCTTCTGTAATGTATATTATAAATTCATGTAATTATGCTTTTGATGTAAATATCTATGAAACATGTTCAGTAATGAATTGAGCATTTTTTTTATTGAGTTGACTGTGGTTTGAATTTAATTGAATTTTGAGATATTGAAGTGAATTGAGAAATTGTTGAAAATATATTGGAGGTTGATTGAGAATAAGGTGATGATATTATTGGGAGTGTTTTTAACAGGTTCAGAAGAACTGTTTTTCCAATTTATAGCCGGCACTCTGCTGGATTTTCTATAAAATTTGCGAAAAAATTTAGATTTATCAAAAATTATAAATAAATGAATTAAAAGAGATTAATTGAAATTGAAATATGAATTGGTGTTCCGACACACTGAGTGGCATAACTTGCTCGGCTACACTGTATACTGGTAAGAGGTGTCACAATTATTACTAGTGAGACATGGTATCCACCTTTCTAAAGAGATGTCTCCAAAGACACCTGAAGAAAGAGATAAAATGGCCAGGATTCCATATGCTTTGGCTATTCAAAGTTTGATGTATGCAATATTGTGTACTAGGCCGAATATCGCATATGCTGTTAGTTTGATTAGCAAGTATCAATCCAATCTAAATTTGGAACACTGGATAGCTGTCAAGAATATCCTTAAGTACTTGAGAAGAACTAAGGATTTATTCTTGATATATGGAGGTGGTGACTTGCAATTGGATGGTTATACTGATTCTGATTTCCAATCAGATATCGATAATAGAAAGTCTACCTCTAGGTACGTGTTCATTTGTAATAGAGGTGCAGTCAGTTGGAATAGTTCCAAACAGAGTATGGCTGCAGATTCCACTATTGAGGCTGAGTATATTGTTGTATCAGATGCTGCAAAGGAAGCTGTTTGGATAAAGAACTTCGTGACAAAACTTGTGTGACACCCCTTACCCGTCTACAGTGTAGCCGAGCAAGTTATGCCACTCAATGTGTCGGAGCACCAATTTATGTTTCTATTATAAATTATCCCTTTTAATTCATTTATTTTCAATTTTGATAAATCTGAATTTTTTCGCAAATTTTATATAAAATCCGACAGAGTATCGGCTATGCATTGGAAAAACAGTTCTTCTGAACCTGTTTAAAAACACTTCCAATATAATTTCCAAATCCGAACTCCATTATACACATTTCAAGTTAATCTCAAAATCTCAAACTCAATCTCAAATCACAATACTATTTTCAAAACTTTTCTGTTCACTTCATCACTTAAAGCATATTCATAAATATCCCTCAACATTTCATTTATCAACATACATTATACAGAAAATTTCGATAACATGAAATTTCATATAATTACATTATTACATAATTACAAGAGTTGATAGTTACAATCCCAAAACTAATACATAATACAAAATGCAAAATATAAAATGCTACCCAAAATCCTAATGTCCTACCATATGCAATGCAGATGTGAGTTGACTCTGGACTCCGGATGCAGGTCTGTCAGTTCACCCGGTCTGATGTCTGTTGGGCTCCCCAGCTAGGTCTCCAGTACCTGTGCGTGGAAAAAGCGACGCGCTAAGCAATTCTGCTTAGTGGTGACAAAATAAAATAAAATAAAATAAAAATAAGTATGCAGAATGTATGTTTACATTTTTGGTAGACTTAATTTCTAATATTATTTGCAGTATTATTCAATTAAAATTTAGTAAAGTTTATTATCATTGCCCGAGTAACCCATACTAGTTGACTGGACTGGATAAATGGGTAAACTGGCACTGGGTACTAAGTACCTCGGACCATCACACCATCGGTCACATTGTGTCTCCCGGTGTGCAACAGAATAGCTGATAAGCTGTAATAATTATCAGGGTTAAAACCCAAGTATATCAACTCAAATAACATAGCCAAAGGCTATTATGTCATAGAATGGCATGGGAAGCCATGAAACACAGAATGGCTTGAAGCCATATGTAGTACTACTAACAGAACCCTATTGGCATGCCAACCTATCCAAACCAATCTTGCTAGGTATACTAGGGCATTTTACACTTTTAAGTTTCACAATTTTTGAAATTTAAGTTTTAGTATTACTATTCCATTCATTGGTCAACAAAAATGTTGACTTTTGCATAGGCAATAGGTACATTGGTTCTAATATCATCAACATACCACATTTTGCATTTTAAACTTGTTGGTATTAGTTGCCAATACCATTTCTAAGCTTAATGCTAATTGGACAGAATTTTCAGTTTTCATACTTTGTTTTACTGTTCCATTAGTCATTTTTTCATTGAGAATTTGGCAAACTGATCAACATGAAAGTTGTTCCTTTTTTTTTCTAGTTGCATTTCCTTTTTTGAATCACTCCATTTGGAGTTTTGTCCAAAATTTCTGGGCTGACCAAATCTACAGTATTAGGAACAGTGACTGCAACTCACTTTTTGAATATGTTCTGATCATAATTTGGGTTAGGTTTCTTCATGAAAGTTGTTGGTCTGTATCTCAGCTTGTTACTGGTAAAATTTCAGGTCAATTGGACCTTTCTACACTGAGTTATGGGTAAATAACCAAACACTATTTATTTGGTTATTTTGCCCAGGCAAACTGCAGGTCACCGGGATTAGGGTAAACATTTGGTCAACTTGGTTTAGTTTTCTGGGCATAGTTTCTTCACCAAAGTTGTGCCATTATGTGTCTAGTTTCATGTCCAATTGGCTTTGCACCAATTGGATCTTTATAATTCAAGTTATTGCTGCCCAAACCTGCTGGACTCATGTACAATTCTGTAGGTCACCAAGGGCAGCCACACCAAACCCAAATCTCATTACTCAGCACCCTTCATTTTTTATTTAAACAAAACCAAATGGTCACTAATTTACCATTAAAACCTATTTTCATTATCACATGGTCAAAGTCCCAATTTTCCACCCCAAACCCTAACTCAAACATTACAACCCATGCATTTTCATTTCATTTCATCAATCCACTTAGGAGATACATATTGTAGGCAGCCATACAAGCATGTTAACTCCATAAAACTCATCGCAACCATACCCTACCAAGGCTACCGAAATTTAAGGGTTAGCATACCAATTGTATTTAATCAATTTTCTTTGTCATTTACACTCATTCTTAGTCCTTACACATGGATTTAAAGTGAAAGAACAAGGTTAGGTCACTAACCTCTATGGAGTGAGATTTCCCACTTGCTAGGGTTGCTCTTTTCCTTTTCTTTTTGCTCCCAAAAGAATCACCAAGACGCAAGAACACTTTTTTGTGTTGGGAGTATAGGGTTTAGTGGGGTGAGAGCTTAGGAAATCAAGCTTTGAAAAAGCTTACTATGGTTGGCAATGGTGGATAGGTAACGGCAAGGAAGAGATGAGGAAGAAGACTTCTGATTTTCTTTTGTTTTCCAGCCCATTTGGTCTCTTTTAAACAAGTTTATGCCATGTGTCAACATTAGGTTGGTTGGGAAAACTTTAATGACATCACTATGATGTCATAATGCCATTTTCTTTCATTTTCTCTCCATTTCTTGTCTAATTAATTTCAATTAAATTTTTAACAACATTTAGTCATATTTTATGTTATATAAATATTTATTTAACTAGACAAGTTGAGCAAAAATCATCTCTAAAGACGAATTGACCAAAATGCCCTTCGTTTGGCTTAATGAGCAAAAATTGTCTGTACCAATTTAAAAATTTTTTTAAGTATTTTCTTGGCATTCTAATGCCATAAGAACCTCAATGACCCTTCTCTGGAGTCCCAAAAATTATTTTATAATTTTTCCCCCGGGTCTAGGGCTCCTAGTTGCGAGAACCGCAACTTCTCACTAGATTACCCATCGATAGGGCACCGGCTCATTTAACTTGGTTGTATTTTATTTCAAACAAATTTTCCTAAATTTTTCTTATTAATATTTGAATTAATTATGGTTCCTCACTTTAGTTTAAATATTTTTTCGGACGTTCTAGCTGTCCAGACCAATACTGGTCACCAGAACAGTAGAATGTATGGAGTTGCTACAAGGAGGGTGTTACAACTTGCAGTAGTTCCTTCTATTGAGTCAGCAGTTCCAGTTCACTGTGATAACAATGGAGCAGTCATACAAGCTAAGGAACCTCGGTCTCACCAGAAATCCAAACACATAGAAAGGCGCTAACACATTATCAGAGAAATAGTTGGGCGAGGCGATGTAGCCATGCAGAAAATAGCGTCAGCTGAAAATCCAGCTAATCCATTCATTAAGCCTATGTCACTAACTCAGCTAGATCGACATCTTGAGAAGATGGTTCTAAGATATTGTAATGAATGGCTCTAGTGCTAGTGGGAGATTGTTAGTAGTATGCCTTAGAGTATATCATTTAGTAAATATCTTGTACATGTTTTTATTGATAAAAGACATTTTCACTTTTCTATTTACATAATATATTTATGTGTAATAGAAAAGGTCTATTGATATTTTGTTTGAAATTCTATTCTTAAGTTGTTAAGAATATGAGTGACAGTATTTCTAGCACAAAGTATCATAAATAGGTTCACAATCAAGGATACTTCACAATAAAGACATGACTTATGCAGAAAGGTTGTAATCAAATTTGTTCCCAAGTTATTTATATGAGATGTAAATAAAATGGAATGGTGAGTCTCATGCCATAGAACAAACATGATAGGCACTTATACATGATAATGAAGGAACGGAAGCGTGAAAAATACAAGTTTATACTATTGAATTAAAAAATTTTCACCTAGGGTCACATGCATCATGCAAGATTTATTTTTATCTATTTGATTTCAATGATAAAAAATATATTAAAACTCTTTTAATATATTTTTAGATCTGTATTTGCCATTTAAGATTTTAAAATTAATCAGATTAATTTTAGAATCCTATATTAAATCAAGAACAAACACACTGACCTCTTGATGTGCTGTAGTGTATTTGCGCCTTTGAGATTCGTCTTCAAGACACCAGATGTTGTCCCTATAGCTTGTCCACACTAAGAACACCTATGGCAGCCCTTGAACAGCTTCTAAAGCTTTTTCTATTATTTAGAAAATCAAGTTTTTCCTTTTAAGAGATTAAAGATGTAAACATGACACTAGAAACAATTTCTAGCATTTTTAATTGAAGAGATTGATGGCTAATCTCTTTGAATTGATGAGAGATGAAGAAGAAGAGAGGGGAGAGCCTTGGGTGGTGGCATCAATAAGAGCAGCAACTGGTTGTGTTATTTTCTTATCATAACAACACTTATATAGCTAGGTCAACACATTAAACCCTTGCCACATGTCACCCTTTGATTGGTTCTAGGTTTAATTGACCCAATCACATTGTGCCAAGTGTCAAACCTATATTTAATCTTAATTTTAATCATCTTACATGATTAAAAGACATTTGGCAAGTGCCACATGTCACCCTGTGAAATGACCAAAATACCCCTGTGTCTTAATTTTGAGTTCTTAACCCAAAATAATTATTTCTCTTCTTCTAATCAATTTATATCAAATATAAATTAATTAATTAATCTCTATTAATTAATTTCTCATCAATTAAATTCATATTTAAATACTTTAAATATAAATTTAACTTATACTATACATCCAATAATCTAGATTCGGTTTCAAGTCATGCTAAGGATTTTGTAATCAAATTACAAACCAAACCTATTTAATTAATCAATTAAACTCTTTAATTAATTAATTAAATCATATTTAATTAGATGATAACTTGTGTATTTGTATGACTTACTAGGCTCATCACTAATTGGCAATGAGACATGATATCAACTCTTAATATCATCATAACTCTTTCTTACCATAAATGATTTCTCTAAATCATTTTATGCACCTCATAGACCATGGTTAACACCTAGCATAGCATGCCATGGCCACCCAATTAGTAATAAGGTTTAACTTAAATGAACTTATAATCATATGTTACCATGCACTAGAATCTCTCTGTTACAAAATCCCAACTCAAGCTGGAGTCATGGTTTATGTCAAACTCCATTTACTATGAATATTATGTTCGCTTTTAATTCCATTTCTTGATTAAAAAGATTTTCTCATCTGAAACTCTTTTCTGATTAAATCTATCTATCCTGGCCAGGAACTTTAAACATCAAGAACAATTAAATGAACATAGGATTTTATCTCTATTTACTTAGAGGAACAGATTCCATCTTGATTAACACCTACCTCCATATATAACTAGTAGGAGCCAGCACATGCCCATATACCCATACACAGTACAAGTATGAAAGCAGTATCAAACTCAAACTACCTATATACAAGATAACTGTGCTATCTCAGGTCTAAAAATTATATGCACTGATATGATTTATGACAAAACATTGATAAGAGTAAACTCCATGTGCATGTCATAAGTGTTACTTGTTCGGCCTACTTTTCATGTATAAGTGCCTATCATGTTTGGCATATGGCATGAGACTCACCATTCCATCTTATTTATATCTCATATAAATAACTTGGGAACAAACATGAATACAATCTTTCTGGATAAGTCATGTCCTTGTTATGAAGTATCCTCGATTGTGAACCTATTTATGATACTTTGTACTAGAAATACTGTCAGTCATATTCTTAACAACTTAAGAATAGAATTTCTAATAAAATATCAATGGACCTTTTCTATTACACATAAATATCTTATGTAAATAGAAAAGTGAAATGCCTTTTATTAATAAAAATATGCACAAGATACATACTAAATGATATGCTCTAGGGCATACTACTAACAATCTCCCACTAGCACTAGAGCCATTCATTACAATATCTTAGACCCATATTCTCAAGATGTCGGTCTAGCTGAGTCTGTGACATAGGCTTAATGAATGGATCAGCTGGATTTTCAGCTGATGCTATTTTCTACATGGCTACATCGCCTCGTCCAACTATATCTCTGATAATGTGGTAGTGCCTTTCTATATGTTTGGATTTCTGGTGAGACCTTGGTTTCTTAGCCTATATGACTACTCCATTGTTGTCACAGTGTAGTGGAATTGCTGACTCAATGGAAGGAACCACTGTAAGTTCTGTCATGAACTTCTTTATCCAAACAACTTCCTTTGCAGCATCTGATGCAGCAATATACTCAACCTCTGTTGTGGAATCTCCAGTCGTGCTCTGTTTGGAACTCTTCCAACTGACTGTACCTCTATTACAAATGAACACATATCCAGAAGTAGACTTTCTATCATCGATATCTGATTGGAAATCAGGATCAGTATATCCATCCAATTGCAAGTCTCCACCTCCATAGATCAAGAATAAATCCTTAGTTCTTCTCAAGTACTTAAGGATATTCTTGGCAGCTATCCAGTGTTCCAAACTTGGATTGGATTGATACCTGCTAGTCAAACAATAGCATATGCGATATCCAGCCTAGTACACAACATTGCATACATTAAACTTCCAATAGCCGAAGCATATGGAATCTTGGCCATTTTATCTCTTTCTTCAGGTGTCTTTGGAGACTTCTCTTTAGAAAGATGGATACCATGTCTCATTGGTAACAATCCTCTCTTGGAATCAAGCATGTTAAACCTCTTTAACACATTTTCCAAGTATAGACTTTGCGATATACCAATTATTTTTTTCGCTTTATCTCTATAGATGCGAAACCCAAGAATATAGGTTGCCTCCCCTAAGTCTTTCATGGAGAATGTGTTTGACAACCATACCTTTACAGTTGTCAACATACCTGTGTCATTACCCATCAACAGTATGTTATCCACATATCAGACAAGGAAAGTGATAGCATTGTCGCTAATCTTCTTATATACACATGGCTCATCCTCATTTTTTATAAAACCAAAGGATTTAATGGCTTTATCAAAATGGATGTTCCAACTCCTCGAAGCTTGTTTCAACCCATAAATGGATCACTTGAGCTTGCATACCTTGGTACTATCTTGGGATTCAAAACCCCTAAGTTGTTTCATGAAAATGTTTTCTTCAATGTATCCATTGAGAAAAGTTGTTTTAACATCCATCTGCCAAATCTCATAATCATAGTATGCAGTTATTGCTAATGGAATCCTAATTGATTTAAGCATGGCAACAAGCGAGAAAGTCTCCTCATAGTCGATTCCTTGCCTTTGGCGAAACCCTTTCGCTACTAGCCTTGCCTTATAGGTCTCTACCTTTTCATCAGAACCAATTTTCTTCTTGAAAATCCATTTGTTCCCTATAGGTACAATACCTTCAGGTGGGTCAACAAGATCCCAAACTTGATTCTTATACATGGAATCAATCTCGGATTTCATAGCATCAATCCATTTTGAAGAGTCTATATCTGATATAGCTTCTTCATAGGTAAGTGGATCATCTCCATGATCTAATTCTTCATGAGTAGACAACTCTTGTTCTTCTTCATGAAGGAAATCATATCTCACTAGTGGGTGAGATACACTGGTTGTTCTACGAGGAACAGCTGTAGATCTTTCATCAACAGGTGTAGGTTGACCAGATGGATCTATATCCATCTGATCTATTGGTTGGTCAGAATTCTCCAATTCCAACTTTATTTGCCTTCCTTTGCCTCCTTCTTGAACAAACTGTTGTTCAAGAAATGTGGCATCTCTACTTATTACAACCTTTTGTGAAGTAGGCAAATAAAAATAATATCTAAAACTATCTTTTGGATATCCAACAAATCGAACCTTTTCTGATCTGGTCTCCAATTTATCAGTGTTCAACTTTTTAATATAAGCTGGACAACCCCAAATCTTAACATGCTTAAGACTTGGTTTTCTTCCATGCCATATCTCATAAGGTGTGGAAGAAACTGATTTTGATGGAATCCTATTCAGAATATACAAAGGAGATTGGCACATCAGTATAGTTCATCATACTACGTACCATATCCAATAAGGTACGATTTCTCCTTTCAGATATACCATTCAGCTGTGGCATTCCTGGAGGAGTCAACTGGGAAACAATGCTGCGCTCTCTCAAGTATTCATCAAATTCAGTACTCAAATATTCACCTCCACGATCTGATCGAAGAGCTTTAATACTCTTTCCTGTTTGATTTTCTACTTCAGATTTAAATTCTTTGAACTTTTCAAAGGATTCATGTTTGTATTTCATCAAATACAAATACCCAAACCTGGATTTATCATCAGTAAAGGTAATAAAATAATGAAAGCCCCCTCTAGCCATTTCTTTAAATGGACCACATATATCACTATGTATTAGCTCCAAAATATTTTCAGCTCATAGCCCTTGTCCAACAAAAGGTGATATAGTCATTTTGTCCTGAAGGCAAGATTTACAAGTTGGAGTAGGCTCAGAGCCCAATGAGGATAGAATCCCCATTTTCTCCAGTTTTGCAATCCTATCTTCTACAACATGACATAACCTTAAGTGCCAAATATATTTTGAACTTTAGTTGATTTTCACTATGGCATTGCATTCATTTAAATCATTTGCTTTCATTTTGTGTTTGTCATTATTATCCAAATAATAAATACCATCATTCATATAAACCGAACCAACATATTTATTTCTAAAATAAATATTGCAAACATCATCTATCAATTGAAATTCACAGCCATTTCTAGTCAAACTAGATATGGAAATGATGTTCTTAAAAGCATCAGGTACATATAAAATATTATCCAAACACAAAACATGTCCAAACATGTAAAAAGATTTAGATCCTATGGCTAAAGCTTCAATAGTTGAGCCATTGGCAATCCGGACTCTAACATCTTGAGAATGCAAGCTGCTACTATTTGCTAGTTCCTACATATCATTAGAAATGTGAGAACTAGCACCAGTATCTAAAACCCAAGCTGTAGATGAACTATGAGTATCATCAAAATCTAAATAACAAGATATGGACATCCTTCTTGTCCTTCAGAGAAGCAAGATACTCTAGGCAGTTCCTTTTCCAGTGCCCATCCTTCTGGCAGTGGAAACACTTTCCTTTGCCTCCATCAGCTTTAGTCTTCCCTTTTTGTTTAGCTATTTTCTTGGAAGGACCTAGAATCTACGGTCTCTTTTTCTTATTGCCCTTCTTCTTGTTAGACTTTCCAGCAAAAGAAAATGCAATCAAAGCTACCTCTTTTCCTTTATTGCTCGGCATATTCTTTTGGGCAATAACTAGCATGTTGAGTAAACCAGCTAAGTTGCATTCCTGTTTAGTCATATGGAAATTTATCACAAAATTCCCAAAAGACTCAGCAAGGGACTGAAAGATAAAATCCGTCTGTAGTTGGAAGTCTATGTTGAAGTCAAGATGTGATCCCCAACATTCTGTCCCTCAGACATCCTCATACGGAATAGCTGTCTAGATATCTCATACCCAGCATTCCTGCTGTGCTCACCATACAACTCTTTATAAGTGAAGGAGGATCTCACTCGCACTTTGCATGTTCTCATGCTGCTTTTGTAACTCATTACTCATGTAAGCAAGCATGTAACGCTTAGCTCTCATATCATGCTCCTTCCACTTGTCCAAAGTTTCATGTTCCTCTTAAGTGGCCTCTGGAGGTAAGGGACCAGGAACATTTGAATCTAGAACATATCCTCTATGTTCAAGGTTCAGGACAAGTTTCAAATTTCTTAGCCAATCAGAGAGATTAGGTCCTGTCAACCTATTGCAATCAAGTATGCTTGTAAGGATATTGGATGGTAGTAGTTGTTCTATGCTTATTATTATCAGAAAATTAACTGTAGAAAATAACCAAATTAATTAGTAAATGTATCAAGTAATTAACCAAAATGATTATGGTCTTTTAATCAAATTGGTCCTCCCACTAACTTAGCGAATCCTACACTTCCAAAGTAGAAAACGGAAATCCTAGTTGGATGGATTTCTAGTGGGTGATTGAATTCTTATAATTCTATTGATCATCCTCAGGTACATCCGTTATTGGAATTACAATAAACTATAAGTGAGCAACTCCTTGCCCCTCACATCTCATGTGAGGTTCAAGCCTTTACCTAGCCCCTAATGCTCAAAATCTCAGGTACATCCATTATTGACTTATCTTGCATTAGTTAAGTTGATCCCATTGAGCCAGTAATTATGCAAATAATTTTAATGTCCTTAGGTACATCCAATATTGGCCACCAAACTATTTATATATTTACAACATCTCATGCTTAATAATTATTCTTAAGAAAATCTCTTAAATTAATTGCATCTTATGCAACTATTTAAAATTTCTTAAAATAATTGTCCCAATGGAGGGCCCATGCTATAATTACTTTAATTATAGCATTTCCAACTTAATCATTTATTTGGAAGATTTTATGGTCATTCTAATTATTATTATGGTCTCACTTTGCACATTATCCATTTAGCATGCATATATCATATAACTGCATACATTCCCATACATCTCATGCAATCATGGATAAGCAGTAAATATGGTATGAGCATGGACTTTCTAAGGGATTCAATTATGAGCCACCAAGAATTGAGTTAGGGCATTCCTAGATGCATTTCATTCATTCATTTTACAAGAGTAGCTGAAGGAGTATATAATCAACACTTGATCTTGAATTCCTCCCACTGGTCCCACCAATGCTCTTGACCTCCTAGAACTTCTTGCAATCCAATATTACATAGTAATCCTAGGCATTCCAAGGTGAATTTACAAGAACTTAAATAAATGAAATTATGTCACACCCTACCCCTCTGTAAGGCATAACATGATCCCGTAGTATACCTAATGAATTACCAACTCCGTCTACTGATAACCCATTAAGTACACTACAAGGGATTTTAAAAACTTTTCTTACTTCTTTTACAGTGGTGAGCACTATTTACAGGTGTTAAAGACTTTGGTGAACTAAAGTGAAACAACTAACTCATTTGGTTTATTTGGAATTTCTGTAAAAATTTTGGCAGAGTGCCATCTGTATTTTGGATAAAACAGTTCTTCAGAAAACCTGTAAAAAGACACTTCAATAATTTTCCAAATCTCAACTCCAATACATTTCTCAACACAACAATTTATCAACTCAATTCCATAGAAATTTTTCAAAGTCTGAGATAAGGAAATATAATACAATTTTTACAAGTCAAATAACTCATAATTAATTTACAACTTCAAGGTACAATTTGAATTTACAACTGCTCAAAACCAAAAACAAAATATACATACAGTGAATATACATTACAGTACAAAATGCCAAATGTGGTATACTCACTATACCCAAAAATCTCTCGCTGGCGGTACTAGCAGCCTAGTCTGCTGCCCTGTCTGTCTGTCTACCTGCGACAGCAATAAAAGCTATCGCTGAGACAATGTCTCAGTGGTGCACAACATTAACCAAATACAATTTAAATCACAATTCATAAGTCATGTAAATAGTGGATACTTAAAATCATAGTTAAATTCAAGACAGTAATTGTCAACAAGAATTTAAACTCCATTTGTCAATATCACAATAATTTTCATAAGTTAGATCATGTTTGAATTCAAAAGACAGTATATGTCAATGAGAGTTTAAATCCATTTCACAATCTCACAATACATATCAATAAATCACACACAGCTTAATCATGGTCCATAGTTCAATTCGTCCCAAAAGTCGATGACTAATGAGGAATAACATAGCTAGCTAGTAAAAATATGAGTACTCATCCAATTCGTCCTCAACAGGCACACACCTCAACACTTCAGCCAGAGAGGGAATTCAATTCGTCCCACTAGACAAGCTAATGAGGAATACAATCAATATACATGATAGCTGTGGTTTCAAACCATTTCCAATGCTTTTAAATCAATAAGTATCCATCAATGTCATTCAAACAATTTCTCACAGTTTCAAATCATTTACAATGCTTTTCAAGCAATAAATATTCATTCAAATACACTTCCACAATTTAAAACAATAATATACAAATAGTCAATATTTATTTCAATTGAAAATAATTCAAAAGAAATAGTTGTCGGGCACAAACCTCTGATATTTGTCCCCTGGTCTTGACTCAGTATTTCTTTCCCTTTTGCTGAGTCCTTGTTAACTGAGAGACACAATTTGAAGTGTTTCAGTACTACATTAAACTGTCTCTAACGATAATGTTCGATAAGTAATTCACTGAACTCAATTATTCACTGAATACCTTTATTTGCTTAATCACCTAATATACCGACCCTCGATGCGTTTTAGGTAAATTAGGTTTTGGTGTTCTTAATATGTCACATTCGATAATGTTTTAGGATTGGTACGTGTTACCAAACTTAATTCTTTGTATATTGCATTTTCTTGCATTTCATTGCAAATTGCTGGATTTCGGGATACTAGTTTGACCTAGCTGGACGATCTAGTTCCCTCGGTTTTCGGGTTTCGGTCAAAACTACAAACTTGTAGATCTATGTCTTATTGCACGCGGGGCAAAATTTCAGGTCAATCCGAGCTAAGTAGACCAAGTTATGGTCATTATACTATTGCTGGTCAAATGGCGTCAAATTAGGTCAATTTTAGGTCAATTTGGTCAACTTTGGTTCGGCCAGTTTTTGGACCCGAACTTGTGCAAGCTTTTTGACTTGCTTATGGTAATTTTTGGGTTTTGGTGTCTTCATAATACTTGTAGGTATGGGTCTTAACTATTCATGGATAAAATTTCAGGTCAATTGGACCTGTTTTGAGTGAGTTATGGCCCAAACACTCACTGCTGCCCAATTGGTCATTTTTCAGGTCCTAATTGTACCTAATCCGAATTGGTCATTTTCTTAGGTCACCTTGCAAGCAGAATTTTGGTATGCTTTCTCAATGAAAGTTGGCAATTTTGTGCTTAGTTCCACCTCCAATTGGTCTCATACCAATTGAGGTTACACATTTAAACTTATTGGCTAAAATGTACATTGCCCTTAGTTACCTTGCTTAAACACACATCAATCACACACTTACCTTGCAATATGTTTACTTCCCTACCAAATCTGTTTTGGTACATTACCAAAAACATATTCCACTTTACATTAACATTACTTTGGGCAGATTACAATTATCCTCAACACACCAAATATAATTCTAATTTCCAAAGTCCAAATACAATTACACATACACATAAACATTACTAGTTTTTACATACACTTTACACAACAATTTCATATACATATCCATCTATCCTTAATGCCACAATTCTGCCCATATCTTCATGAACCCATATACTTATCCAAGAGTTCCAAGGCTGCCGAAAATCTTCCTCAATACCAAGTTTTCCACAATTCATCAATTTTCCATCCAAGTGCAAAAATCACCATATATATATATATGAAGTAATTCACTAGGATATTAAATCACCATAACCAACATAATTCTCATCAATTATATGTACAAAAACTTCATCAATACATGAATACATGGCTGCCCAAAAATGGATATCTCAATAACTCTTGAAACTTAAAAACTTCCTTCACAAAACCAACACCCATAACATGTATACAAAGTTTAACAAAGAAATCTTCAAAAATGCTAACTTACCTTATAGTTGGAACTTGTTAAACCTTGATTAAACTTCTTAAATTTGGTATCAAACTCTTCCTTGTGATGTGTAGACAATTTTTCATGAAGGAACCTAAGTGATTGGAGTTGAAAATGGAGAGGTTAAGTGAGCTTGAGTGAAACGGCCATGGTGGTTTTCTTCTTTCTCAAATCGGCATGAAGGAATTCAAATGAGGAAGATGAAGTGCAGATGGGATAATGGGTGTACACCTGCCCCATTATGCCTTTAGTGGCCCACTCACATTATTTAATCATATTATAAGTTTAATGTGTTATTTACACCATTTCCACCCCATTTTTGGCTATTTACTTTAGGTACCACTAAATTAATTTCATTTTCTAAGTGTATTATTATTTATTTTTAATGGACATTTAGGTCAAAAGACAATTCGGGATGTCAAATGACCATAATGCCCCTGTTCGGGTTGCATTCCTGATTTTTCGGCAACACCGGGTTTTGTCTGTTTTTCGATTTCTCACTTTTCTTTGTACTAATTATTTAATTTTTCTTTGATCTTTCTAATGATATTTATTCTTCAATAAGGGTTTATTTAAGTCCTAAAAATGTTTTCCAGGGTTTCCAGCAGTCTAGGGCTAGTCAACGGTCCACGCCGTGACTTCCCGGTGCGATCACCCATCGCTAGGTTTCCCGGCTCGCTTAACTTGATCACATTTCTTTGCTATTATTTTTCCTTTGTTTTTCTTGTATTTTCTTTTCTTGTATTTCATTATTTTATGTCTCCTCACTCATTATTGAAGTGTAGTTCTAGGCATTCTAGCTGTCCGGACAACACTTGTCACCGGAGCAGCAGAACGCACTACCGAACTTAGGGGTGTTACAATTCACCCCCCCCCCTTAAATAAATTTCGTCTAAAAATTTTACCTGGCATTAGTCTCTGAACAGCTGTGGGTGCTGTCTCCTCATATCCTCTTCACGTTCCCAAGTAGCTTCCTGGCCTGAATGATGGTTCCACAGCACTTTAACCAGGTGTATCTGTTTATTCCTCAGCTGCTTCACCTCATAAGCCAGAATTTCTATGGGTTCTTCCTCATATGAGAGGTCTGGATTTACCTCAATCTCTTCAACTGATAGTACATGAGATGGGTCAGATCTGTACTTCCTTAACATGGACACATGGAAGACACTGTGTATCCTTGCTAGCTCTGGAGGTAATGCCAGCCGATATGCCAGAGGACCCACTCTTTCCAGAACTTCATATGGTCCGATGAAACGACGACTCAGTTTCCCCTTTCTGCCAAATCTCATAATCCTCTTCCAAGGAGAAACTTTGAGGAATACCTTATCACCCACTGCATATTCAATATCTCTTATTTTCAAATCAACATAGGACTTCTGACGGTCTGATGCAGCCTTGAGTCTATCTCTAATCAATCTGATCTTTTCCTCTGTCTGCTGAACAATTTTTGGCCCAATCATCTTCCTTTCACCTACTTCATCCCAACATAGGGGAGTTCTGCACTTTCTACCATACAAAGCTTCATATGGAGGCATCCCAATGCTTGATTGGTAGCTGTTGTTATAAGAAAACTCAATCAAAGGCAAGTGTGTATCCCAATTACCTTCAAATTCAATCACACAAGCCCGTAGCATATCCTCCAATATCTGGATAATCCTCTCAGACTGGCCATCTGTCTGTGGGTGGAATGCTGTGCTGAAGTTCAATCTAGTTCCTAGGGCTCTCTAAAGACTACCCCAGAATCTAAAAGTGAACCTAGAATCTCTGTCAAACACAATTGATACTGGCACTCCATGCAATTTTACAATCTCATATATGTACAATCTGGCCAATCTTTTCGGGCTATAGTCCATCCGAACTGGCAAAAAGTGAGCAGACTTGGTCAATCATCAACTATAACCCATCTTGCATCATGACTACTCTGTGTCCTTGGAAGTCCTGTAACAAAATCCATAGTTATTCGCTCCCATTTCCACTGCATCGACAAAGGATGTAACAAACCATTGGAACTTGATGTTCGCCTTTACTTCGACAAGTTAGGCATTTGGAAACAAATTCAGCTATATCTCTTTTCATACCCATCCACCAGTAATGCTCTTTCAGCCCTCTGTACATTTTAGTTCCACCAGGGTGCATAGCAAATGGAGACTCATGTGCTTCCTTCATAATGATCTGTCTCGATTCCACATCACTAGGAACGCACACTCTACCCTGATGTAGCAATAAACCATCATCTCTCACAGAGAATTCAGGTTTCTTGCCCTGCTGGACTTCTTTCAATAGCTTCTGATACTTTTCATCACTCTGAGCAGCCATTCTGATATGATCAATCAACACTGGCTGTACATGCCAAGCAACTACTGTCTATCCCTCATCATCAATCTCTAAACTGGCATGCTGTGCTTTCAATTCACATACCATGGACATAGGCGAAACTCTGAGACTTTCCATAGTCTTGCGACTTAAGGCGTCAGCCACTACATTTGCTTTCCCTAGCTGATAGTCTATTAAGCAATCATAGTCTTTAATGAGTTCCAACCATCTCCTCTGCCTCAAATTCAATTCCTTCTGGGTGCCTAAGTACTTCAAGCTCTTGTGATCTATGTAAATGTAGCATTTCTCCCCATACAAATAGTGTCT
The DNA here is from genome assembly GCF_030052815.1 of Hevea brasiliensis. Lineage (NCBI taxonomy): Eukaryota > Viridiplantae > Streptophyta > Magnoliopsida > Malpighiales > Euphorbiaceae > Hevea > Hevea brasiliensis. Next base: position 46,273,239 of record NC_079501.1, read on the forward strand.
CCAGATCTTCAGAGCAAAAACAATAGCTGCTAACTCCAGATCATGTGTTGGGTAGTTCCTCTCATGCGGTTTCAGCTGGCGTGATGCATAAGCAATGACATTCCGATCTTGCATCAGTACACAGCCTAGCCCATTGTGAGAAGCATCACTATAAACTGTGTATTCTGTAACACCCCTAAGTTCGGTAGTGTGTTCTACTGCTCCGGTGACCAGTGCTGTCCGGACGGCTAGGAAGTCTAGAACTACACTTCAATATTAATGAGGAGATATAAATAATGAAATACAAGAAAAGAAAATACAAGAAAAACAAAGGAAAAATCATAGCAAAGAAATGTAACCGAATAAGTGAGCCGGGAAACCTAGCGATGGGTGACCGCACCGGGAAGTCACAGCGTGGACCGTTGACTGGCCCTGGATTGCGGGGAACCCTGGAAAACATTTTTAGGACTTAAATAGAACCTTATTGAAGAATAAATATCATTAGGAAGATCAAAGAAAAATTAAATAATTAGTACAAAGAAAAGTGAGAAATCGAAAAACTGACAAAACCCGGTAATACCGAAAAATCGGGAATGCCACCTGAACAGGGGCATTATGGTCATTTGACATCCCGAAGTGTCTTTTGACCTAAATGTCCATTAAAAATAAGTAATATTACACTTAAAAAATGAAATGAAAAATTAATTTGGTGGTACATAAAGTAAATAGCCACAAATGGAGTGAAAAATGTGTAAATAACACATTTAAGCATTATTATATAATTAAATGAGTAAGTGGACCACTAAAGGATTAAAGTAAACATAAAATGTGGCTGATGTAAGTCCACTATACCCATCAGAATGTTCATCTTCCTCATTTCATAAACATTGCCGAATTGAAGAAAATGGGAACCACCATGGCCATTTTTCATGCAAGCTCATCTAACCACTCATTTCACTTCTAATCACTTGAGTTCCTTCATCAAAAATGGTCTACACATCACAAGGAAGATATTGATACCAAATTTGAGAAGTTTGGTGAAGGTTTAGCAAGTTACAATCAAAGGTAAGTTTACATTTTTGAGAATTCCTTTGTTAAACTTTGTGTTCATATAATGGGTGTTAGTTTGGTGAAGGAAATTTTAAAGTTTAAATAGTTATTGAGATATCCATTTTTGGACAGCCATGGGATCACGCATTTAATGATTTATTATGCATATAATTGATGAGAAATAATGTTGATCTTGGTGATTTAATATCCTAGTGAATTATTTCACATATATATGATGATTTATGCACTTGGATGGGAATTGGTAAATTGTAGGGCACTTTGATGTTGAAGGACAATTTTCGGCAGCTTGGGAACACTTGAGTAAATGTATGTATTCATGGAAGTGTAGGCAGAATATTGACCTAGAAGGATTGATGGATATGTATGTAGATTGATATTGTAAAGTGTATGTAAGAATTGTAATGGTTAGGTGTGTATGTAATGGTACTTAGAATTTGCAAATGTGAATTATATTTGGTGTGTTGAGGGTAATTGTAATCCGCCCAAAGTAATGTTAATGTAAAGTATAATATGCTTTTGGTAATGTACCAAAACAGATTAGTAGGGAAGTGAACAAATTGCAAGGTAAATGTGTGTGATTGATGTGTGTTAAGCAAAGTAACCAAGGGCAGTGTACATTTTAGCCAATAAGTTTAAATGTGTAACCTCAATTGGTATGAGACTAATTGGAGGTGGAACTAGGCACAAAATGTGCCAACTTTCATTGAGAAAACATACCAAAATTCTGCTTGCAAGGTGACCTAAGAAAATGACCAATTCGGATTAGGTGCAATTAGGACATGAAAAATGTCCAATTGGGCAGCAGTGAGTGTTTAGGCCATAACTCACTCAAAACAGGTCCAATTGACCTGAAATTTTAACCATGAATAGTTAAGACCCATACCTACAAGTCTTATGAAGACACCAAAGCCATGAAATGACCATAAGCAAGTCAAACAACTTGCACAAGTTCGGGTCCAAAAACTGGCCGAACCAGAGTTGACCAAATTGACCTAAAATTGACCTAATTTGATACCAATTGACCAGCAATAGTGTAATGACCATAACTTGGTCTACTTAACTCGGATTGACCTAAAATTTTGCACCGCGGTCCATAAGACCTAGATCTACAAGTTTGTAGTTTTGACCGAAACCCGAAAACCGAGGGAACTAGGCCGTCCGGCTAGGTCAAACCAGTATCCCGGAATCTGACAAATTGCAATAAAATGCAAGGAAACGCAGTATACATAGAAACGAGTTTGGTAAAACGTACCAAACCTAAAACCCTATCGAATGTGACATATTAACGACACTAAAACCTAATTTACCTAAAACGCAACGAGGGTCGGTATATTAGGTGATTAAGTGAATAATTGAGTTCAGTGCATTATTTACCAAACACCATCGATAGAGACAGTTTAATTTAGTACTGAAACACTTCAAATTGTGTTTCTCAGTTAACAAGGACTCAAAGAAAAGGGAAGGAAACACCGAGTCCGCAGTGGGGACAGTCATCAGAGGTTTGTGCACAACAACTATTTCTCTTGAATTTTTCAATTGAAATAAATATTGACTATTTGTATATTATTATTTGAAATTGTGGAAATGTGTTTGATGGACACTTATTGATTGAAAAACATTGTGAATGGTTTGAAACTGTGAAAAATTGTTTGAATGATATTGATGGATACTTATTGATTGAAAAGCACTGTAAATAGTTTTTGTGGAAATTGAAGTGAAATACGAATTGTGTTGCCATTTTGTGAATGAAATTATAACTTTGGAAATTTATTGGATTCTTACGGATCATTTGAATAAAATGTTTGGAATTGATTTGACTCATAATTGGCATGACACTGATACTATGTTCCTCCTCCATTAATGGGGTGAGTGTGATTATTCCTCCCTCTTTGACTTATCAGTCTGGGGTGAGTATGATTATGTTCCTCCCTCTTTGACTTGTCAGTCAGAGGTGAGTGTGGATGAGTACTCATTAGATAGCTAGCTTCCTCCCTCATTGATTTCGATTATTGGGGTTAGTATGTCTTGTCGTGGTGTACAACACGGCATATATGGAAAAATTTGTGTCATGACCTAAATTGTGTTATTGATTGGCAACATTGTATTGTTCAATTATTTGATCGAATGGTGTTATTGATTTGCAAAACGATATTATTCAGTTATTTGATCAATTGTGTTATTGATTTGCAAAACGATATTATTCAGTTATTTGATTGAATTGTGTTATTGATTTGCAAAATGATATTATTCAGTTATTTGATCGAATTGTGTTATTGATTTGCAAAAAGGTATTATTCAGTTATTTGATCAAATTGTGCATGAATTGGCAATACGGTATTCTTAAACTATTTGACTAAATTGTGTTATTATGAATTTTGATAATTTGTGAATTGGAGTTTAAATTCCTTATGACATTCATTGTCTTGAATTTAACTATGGTTTTAAGTATCCACTATTGATATGATTTATGAATTATGAATTAAAATTGTATTTGGTTAATGTTGTGCACCACTGAGACATTGTCTCAGCGATAGCTTTTTATTGTCGCAGGTAGAGAGACAGACAGGGCAGCAGACTAGGCTGCTAATACATCCAGTGAGGGATTACCTGGTATAATGAGTATACCAGTATTTTGGATTTTGTCCTGTAATGTATGACATTGTCTGTAGAGATGGTTTTTGGTTTTGAGCAGTTGTAAATTCAAATTGTACCTTGAAGTTGTAAATTTATTATGAGTTATTTGACTTGTAAAAATTGTATTATATTTCCTTATCTCAGACTTTGAAAAATTTCTATGGAATTGAGTTGAGGAATGTGTTGTATTGAGAAAAATGTTGGAGTTGAGATTTGAAAAATAATTGAAGTGCTTTTTACAGGTTTTCTGAAGAACTGTTTTGTCCAAAATACAAATGGCACCTTGCCAAAATTTTTACAGATATTCCAAATAAATCAAATGAGTTAGTTGTTTCACTTCAGTTCACCAAAGTCTTTAACACCTGTAAATAGTGCTCACCACTGTAAAAGAAGTAAGAAAAGTTTTTAAAATCCCTTGTAGTGTATTTAATGGGTTATCAGTAGACAGAGTTGGTAATTCATTAGGTATACTACGGGATCATGTTATGCCTTACAGAGGGGTAGGGTGTGACATATTCTTTACCCGGAGTAGGTGAAGTGAGGACTGGAGCTTCAGTCAAACACCTCTTCAACTCATCAAAACTTTGCTGACATTTATCTGTCCACTGAAATTTTACATCTTTCCAAAGCAGTTTGGTCAGTGGAGAAGATAACATAGAAAATCCCTTCACAAACCGACGGTAATATCCAGCTAGACCCAGAAAATTGCGAATTTCTGTGATGTTCCTGGGCGGCTTCTAATTAAGGATAGCTTCTACCTTGCTGGAATCTACCTTGATCCCTTCAGCTGACACAACATGTCCCAAAAAGAAGATTTCTTTCAGCCAAAATTCACATTTCGACAATTTGGCGTATAGTTGTTTCTCCCTTAAAGTCAGCAGTATAATCCGCAGATGTCTGTCATGCTCCTCTGCACTCCTCGAGTATATCAAAATGTCATCAATAAACACCACCACAAATTGATCAAGATATGGTATGAAGATAGTGTTCATCAGATCCATAAAAGCAGCTAGAGCATTTGTTAACCTGAATGGCTTTACTAGAAACTCATAATGGCCATATTGAGTTCTGAAAGCAGTTTTTGGAATACTCTTCTCTTTCACCTTCAACTGATAATAACCAGATCGCAAATCAATTTTGGAAAATACAGCTGCACCCTTCAACTGATCAAACAGATTATCATTCCGAGGCAATGGATATCTGTTCTTTATTGTCACCTTATTCAACTGGCGGTAGTCAATGCATAAGCGGAGAGTACCATCCTTCTTCTTAACAAACAACACTGGTGCTCCCCAAGGTGACACACTAGGGCAGATGAAGCCCTTTTCAAGTAGTTCTTGCAATTGTATTTTCAACTCCTTCAACTCTGCTGGTGCCATTCTGTATGGTGTTATGGAGATTGGATCCACACCAGGCATAACATTAATTTCAAACTGCACTTCTCTTTCCGGAGGTAATCACGCAATTCATCAGAAACACATCCGAAAGTCATATCTGTAGGGATGTCCTTCAATCTGGACTCCCACTTGGGTGTCTATCACATGTGCCAAGTAGGCTTCACACCCTTTCTCGATCATTTTTCCGCTAGTGCAAATTAAATGATGTTTGATGGCAATAATCGCCTCCCTTATATTACCACATCAGCATCGAGGAGACCAAAAGTGACTATCTTCAGCCTACAGTTAATCATGGCATGATGCCTAGCTAACCAATCCATGCCCAAGATGATATCATAATCTCTGAAGGGCATTTCAATGAAATCAGACAGGAAAGTGTGTCCTTGGATCACCAAAGGACAATCTCTATACATTCTATTAACCCTGACCTCCTGTCCTAGCGGACTTGTTACTAGCACCTCAAAGTCCATTTTTGTAGATGGAACAGCAATGCAATCAATGATGCTAGCACTCACATAAGAATGGGTAGAACCCGGATCAAATAACACAAACACATTTTGGTTAAAAGTTGAGAAGGTACCAGCCACAACATCAGATGTCTCTGCCTCTTCCCTCTGTCTCATGGCATAGACTCTGACTGGAGCACTATCTTGCTCTGAATGTTTTACTGTGCCTTGGCTGCCTGTTGGGTTACCTCTACCCCTGCCTCTACCTTTGCTGGGTGGTCGTGAACTTCTGGTGACAGGGCTCTGAACTGACCCTTCTGTAGTAGTAGGAGGTGGTCCAACTCTGCGACTACTGGTGCATTCCTTGGCAAAGTGTCCTGTGCCTCCACAGTTATAACAGGCTCCAATAGCCTTATAGCATATCCCACCATGATTTTTTCCACAAGTTTCACATTGGCGAGGAGGGTAGGAACCTCTGGTACTCTGCTGACCAGATAAGGGAGGTCTCTGTCCTGAATATCTTCCCCTACCAGATTTCTTGCCACCTCTGCCATGTCCCCCATAGTTCTTCCTCTTCCCAGTATAACCACTGGAACTCTGTTCTACTGATTTTCCCTCTTTCTCTGTCTTCTCTGATTTCTTTCTCTCAGGAGCAGTCTCAATCTCAATTCTTTCCAACTCTAGGGCTTGAGAAACAAGTTCAGAGAAGTTAGTGTGTTTTAAAGCCAACCACTTGTACTCTGATACTGGGCTTCAAGCCAGTTTCAAACCTCTTGTATCTCTCCCTGCTGGTAGCAAGCAAACTTACTGCATAATGGCTCAGGCGGGAAAATTCCCTTTCATACTCAGCCACTGATCTACCCCCCTGTTTCAAACTTAGGAACTCTTGCAGCTTCTGGTCTACATAAGCATCAGGGACATATTTCTGTCTGAATTCCCTGAGAAAGTCATTCCATGTTAATACTGCTGGTTCTACCAGACTGTGGGGAATGGTTTTCCACCAGTCATAAGCATCCCCCTGTAGTAAGGACACTGAGTATTCAAATCTAAGCTCTTCTGTACAATGTAGCTTCTTGAACACCCTATCCATCCTCTCTAACCATTGTTCAGCTTCTAGAGGATCTATTGTCCCCTTAAACTGTGTAGCCCCATACTTCATCAATTTATCATACTGCCTCGTAGGAGATTGTGGTTGTACCACTGGTGTCTGTATTGGGACTTGAGTAGGCACATTACCAGCCATTTGTTGGAACATTGCAGCCATCACGAGCGAATCGAGTAGGAAATCTGCAGATCTGCAGGGCTGTCTTCTTGAACCACTAACATTATATAGGCCCGGGGCATCCCCTTGCACCTTAGCCTCAATAGATTGATCGACTGAACGATCACCCTCTTCCATATTCAATGCGAGGATTTTAGATCAACTGAACAAATAACACAAGGATATTTACTCTCGTTAGTGCATATTTATACTGTAATGTAATGTATGTATCACACAATGATATTGAGCAGTTGTACTATGAAGAAAGAATAATCAAATAACAGGTGAAAACAGAATTTAAAAACTTTGCTCTGATACCACCAAAACATGTCACACCCTACCCCTCTGTAAGGCATAACATGATCCCGTAGTATACCTAATGAATTACCAACTCCGTCTACTGATAACCCATTAAGTACACTACAAGGGATTTTAAAAACTTTTCTTACTTCTTTTACAGTGGTGAGCACTATTTACAGGTGTTAAAGACTTTGGTGAACTGAAGTGAAACAACTAACTCATTTGGTTTATTTGGAATTTCTGTAAAAATTTTGGCAGAGTGCCATCTGTATTTTGGATAAAACAGTTCTTTAGAAAACCTGTAAAAAGACACTTCAATAATTTTCCAAATCTCAACTCCAATACATTTCTCAACACAACAATTTATCAACTCAATTCCATAGAAATTTTTCAAAGTCTGAGATAAGGAAATATAATACAATTTTTACAAGTCAAATAACTCATAATTAATTTACAACTTCAAGGTACAATTTGAATTTACAACTGCTCAAAACCAAAAACAAAATATACATACAGTGAATATACATTACAGTACAAAATGCCAAATGTGGTATACTCACTATACCCAAAAATCTCTCGCTGGCGGTACTAGCAGCCTAGTCTGCTGCCCTGTCTGTCTATCTACCTGCGACAGCAATAAAAAGCTATCGCTGAGACAATGTCTCAGTGGTGCACAACATTAACCAAATACAATTTAAATCACAATTCATAAGTCATGTAAATAGTGGATACTTAAAATCATAGTTAAATTCAAGACAGTAATTGTCAACAAGAATTTAAACTCCATTTGTCAATATCACAATAATTTTCATAAGTTAGATCATGTTTGAATTCAAAAGACAGTATATGTCAATGAGAGTTTAAATCCATTTCACAATCTCACAATACATATCAATAAATCACACACAGCTTAATCATGGTCCATAGTTCAATTCGTCCTAAAAGTCGATGACTAATGAGGAATAACATAGCTAGCTAGTAAAAATATGAGTACTCATCCAATTCGTCCTCAACAGGCACACACCTCAACACTTCAGCCAGAGAGGGAATTCAATTCGTCCCACTAGACAAGCTAATGAGGAATACAATCAATATACATGATAGCTGTGGTTTCAAACCATTTCCAATGCTTTTAAATCAATAAGTATCCATCAATGTCATTCAAACAATTTCTCACAGTTTCAAATCATTTACAATGCTTTTCAAGCAATAAATATTCATTCAAATACACTTCCACAATTTAAAACAATAATATACAAATAGTCAATATTTATTTCAATTGAAAATAATTCAAAAGAAATAGTTGTTGGGCACAAACCTCTGATATTTATCCCCTGGTCTTGACTCAGTATATCTTTCCCTTTTGCTGAGTCCTTGTTAACTGAGAAACACAATTTGAAGTGTTTCAGTACTACATTAAACTGTCTCTAATGATAATGTTCGATAAGTAATTCACTGAACTCAATTATTCACTGAATACCTTTATTTGCTTAATCACCTAATATACCGACCCTCGATGCGTTTTAGGTAAATTAGGTTTTGGTATCCTTAATATGTCACATTCGATAATGTTTTAGGATTGGTGCGTGTTACCAAACTTAATTCTTTGTATATTGCGTTTTCTTGCATTTCATTGCAAATTGCTGGATTTCGGGATACTAGTTTGACCTAGCTGGACGATCTAGTTTCCTCAGTTTTCGGGTTTCGGTCAAAACTACAAACTTGTAGATCTATGTCTTATTGCACGCGGGGCAAAATTTCAGGTCAATCCGAGCTAAGTAGACCAAGTTATGGTCATTATACTATTGCTGGTCAAATGGCATCAAATTAGGTCAATTTGGTCAACTTTGGTTCGGCCAGTTTTTGGACCTGAACTTGTGAAAGCTTTTTGACTTGCTTATGGTCATTTCTGGGTTTTGGTGTCTTCATAATACTTGTAGGTATGGGTCTTAACTATTCATGGATAAAAGTTCAGGTCAATTGGACCTGTTTTGAGTGAGTTATGGCCCAAACACTCACTGCTGCCCAATTGGTCATTTTTCAGGTCCTAATTGTACCTAATCCGAATTGGTCATTTTCTTAGGTCACCTTGCAAGCAGAATTTTGGTATGCTTTCTCAATGAAAGTTGGCAATTTTGTGCTTAGTTCCACCTCCAATTGGTCTCATACCAATTGAGGTTACACATTTAAACTTATTGGCTAAAATGTACACTGCCCTTAGTTACCTTGCTTAAACACACATCAATCACACACTTACCTTGCAATATGTTTACTTCCCTACCAAATCTGTTTTGGTACATTACCAAAAACATATTCCACTTTACATTAACATTACTTTGGGCTGATTACAATTATCCTCAACACACCAAATATAATTCTAATTTCCAAAGTCCAAATACAATTACACATACACATAAACATTACTAGTTTTTACATACACTTTACACAGCAATTTCATATACATATCCATCTATCCTTAATGCCACAATTCTGCCCATATCTTCATGAACCCATATACTTATCCAAGAGTTCCAAGGCTGCCGAAAATCTTCCTCAATACCAACTTTTCCACAATTCATCAATTTTCCATCCAAGTGCAAAAATCACCATATATATATATATGAAGTAATTCACTAGGATATTAAATCACCATAACCAACATAATTCTCATCAATTATATGTACAAATACTTCATCAATACATGAATACATGGCTGCCCAAAAATGGATATCTCAATAACTCTTCAAACTTAAAAATTTCCTTCACAAAACCAACACCCATAACATGTACACAAAGTTTAACAAAGAAATCTTCAAAAATGCTAACTTACCTTATAGTTGGAACTTGTTAAACCTTGATTAAACTTCTTAAATTTGGTATCAAACTCTTCCTTGTGATGTGTAGACAATTTTTCATGAAGGAACCTAAGTGATTGGAGTTGAAAATGGAGAGGTTAAGTGAGCTTGAGTGAAACGGCCATAGTGGTTTTCTTCTTTCTCAAATCGGCATGAAGGAATTCAAATGAGGAAGATGAAGTGCAGATGGGATAATGGGTGTACACCTGCCCCATTATGCCTTTAGTTTAATCCTTTTGTGGCCCACTCACATTATTTAATCATATTATAAGTTTAATGTGTTATTTACACCATTTCCACCCCATTTTTGGCTATTTACTTTAGGTACCACTAAATTAATTTTTCATTTCATTTTCTAAGTGTATTATTATTTATTTTTAATGGACATTTAGGTCAAAAGACAATTTGGGATGTCAAATGACCATAATGCCCTTGTTCGGGTTGCATTCCCGATTTTTCGGCAACACCGGGTTTTGTCTGTTTTTCGATTTCTCACTTTTCTTTGTACTAATTATTTAATTTTTCTTTGATCTTTCTAATGATATTTATTCTTCAATAAGGGTCTATTTAAGTCCTAAAAATGTTTTCCAGGGTTCCCTGCAGTCCAGGGCTAGTCAACGGTCCACGCCGTGACTTCCCGGTGCGGTCACCCATCGCTAGGTTTCCCGGCTCACTTAACTTGATCACATTTCTTTGCTATTATTTTTCCTTTGTTTTTCTTGTATTTTCTTTTCTTGTATTTTATTATTTTATGTCTCCTCACTCATTATTGAAGTGTAGTTCTAGGCATCCTAGCTGTCCGGACAACACTGGTCACCGGAGCAGCAGAACGCACTACCGAACTTAGGGGTGTTACAAATTACAACCAAAAAATTATTACAAACTTAATAATACATGCCCAAAATAAATGAAAATAAATTAATTAATTTACAATCCTAAAGAAACATAAAAGAAATAAATCCAATCACATGGGTCTTTTATAGTCTATGATCATCCATCATGCATATCACTATTTAACAATTAAATAAAACATACATACTTAAATTAAATTGAATATCTCATATTCAACTTAAAAATCCAGATTTGAATATGATTCAAATAAATTTAAAAATTCAGAATTGAATCTCATTCAAATAAATTTAAAAATTCATATTTGAATCACATTCAAACAACCTTAAAAATTCAAATTTGAATCGCATTGAAACATTTCTTAAAAAATCAGATTTGAATCACATTTAAACATTTTTTAAAAAATTAGATCTGAATTTTATTCAATCAACTTTAAAAATTCTGATTTGAATATGATTCAAACAACTTTAAAAATTCATATTTGAATCACATTCAAACAACTTTTAAAATTCAGATTTGAATCACATTCAAATAATTTTAAAAATTCTGATTTGAATCAAAATTTAATTGTATGATTAAAATTCTAATTAAATAATTTAATTAGACATTGGATGATTTTTTTAGATCATACAACATTTGAAAAATCAAGAATCAAACCATGCACACCATGGGAGACCCAAAGAGTGCACCAAAGATGGAAAATCAAGTATGCCGCCATACCTCTTGATCCAACCAGCAATGGATCAATCATCTCATGATCAAAACACACAAATAAATCATATAATCAACAATCTAAATGGCAAATATAGTGGCTCTGATACCAATTGAAGGAACAGAAGCATGAAAAACACAAGTTTATACCATTGAATTAAAAATTTTCACCCAGGGTCACATGCATCATGCAAGATTTATTTTTATCTATTTGGTTTCAATGATAAACAACATATTAAAACTCTTTTAATATGTTTTTGGATCTATATTTGTCATTTAAGATTTTAAAATTAATCAAATTAATTTTAGAACCCTAGATTAAATCAATAACAAACACACTAACCTCTTGATGCACTACAGTGTATTTGCGCCTTTGAGATTCGTCTTAAAGGCAACAGATGTTGTCCCTCTAGCTTATCCACACCAAGAACGCCTATGGCAGCCCTTGAGCAGATTCTGAAGCTTTTTCTATTATTTAGAAAATCAAGTTCTGCCTTTTAAGAGATTAAAGATGTAAACAGCACACTAGAAACAATTTCTAGTATTTTTAATTAAAGAGATTGATGGCTAATCTCTCTGAATTGATGAGAGATGAAGAAGAAGAGAGGGGAGAGCCTTGGGTGGTGGCACAATAAGAGTAGCAGCTGGTTGTGTTATTTTCTTATCATAACAACACTTATATAGCTAGGTCAACACATTAAACCCTTGCCACATGTCACCCTTTGATTGGTTCTAGGTTTAATTGACCCAATCACATTGTGCCAAGTGTCAGACCTATATTTAATCTTAATTTTAATCACCTTACATGATTAAAAGACATTGGCAAGCTTATGTGTAATGCCATGTGTCACCATCTCATGGTGCCACATGTCACCCTGTGAAATGACCAAAATACCCCTGTGTCTTAATTTTGAGTTCTTAACCTAAAATAATTATTTCTCTTCTTCTAATCAATTTATATCAAATATAAATTAATTAATTAATCTCTATTAATTAATTTCTCAATAATTAAATTCATATTTAAACACTTTAAATATAAATTTAACTTATACTATATATCTAATAATCCAATAACTCATTAATTAAATTCATGTTTAATTATATTAAGTTTCCTTTATTTACACATTTACCTCTTTTCTTTAACAATTTACATAATGTATCACAATTTAATATTTCATGTCATTTCTAAAGTGTAATATCATTTATTTTTAATGGACATTGAGGTCAAAAGGCAACACTAGGTGTCAAATGACCAAAATACCCCACTTCGGGTTACATTCCCGATTTTTCGGTAACACCCATTTTTGTCTGTTTCTCAATTTTTTTCATTTTTCTTTGTACTAATTGCTAATTTTTCTTTGATATTTCTAGTGTCAATTACATTTGAATAAACCTTTATTTATGTCTCAAAATTAGATTCAGAGGGTTCCCCACGGTCCTAGGGTCGGCAATGGCCTTCCCGGTGCGGTCACCCATCGCTATGGTGCCGGCTCATTTAACTTAGCATCATTTTCTCTCTTTCATTTTTGTTTGATTTTTTTTGTATTTTCTTTTTATTTATTTCATCATTATATGTCTGTTCACTATCACCGAAGTGTAATTCCAGACATACTAACTTGCCTGGACTGTTATTTGACTACTGTAGCAATAGAACGTATAAAATAAGTACAGTGGGGATGTTACACCATCAATTTAATAAGCATAGAATTGAACTCCTCCAACCTTCATACCAATTTCCCTCTTTCAAGGCATAAGGGTTCTAATAGCTGCCTGTTTGGAACTTCACCTCGTTTCATAGTGTTTCGACTAATTATTCCTCTATACAAGACCATTAATAAGCCACAAACAACTTGCTTTATCGGGATAGAATTAAGAAACACTAACTCCCCTAAATGTGCCTCTTTCGTGAGTAATTGAGATGAAGTATTTCAATTCCAACTCCAGAGGCATATCTTAGTTTTCTATCTCCACTAATATAGCATGTGCTTTTTCAAATGATCAAAAGGTCTTTAAAAGGGTTGTAATGGGGCTAGAGGGATAAACTTGGTTGCCAATGAAAAGGTTTTTAGGGAATGCAATTATGAGGATAGCATATATGCATAAAATCCAAGTATATTGAGTTCGTTTCTACATATTTTGTGTGGAGAGGAAAGGCTTTTGGCTTTTTATATTGCCAAGCATGCTTCCATAATACTTATCTTGGGACTTCTTTTCTTTTTCCTTTTTGTCCTCTCTCCCAAACTCATTGCTTTTGCTGGGTTAGCAAACCAGATTTTTCCTTGGTTTCAATTACACACTCGCATTCTTCTTTGAGTTCAACATCCTCTCTTCATTTTCTTTATGCATTTTGCTTCCTCAAAAGGGTATGGTAGGTGTTTAGTTAGGGGCTAGGTCAATAATATGGGTAAGCAATAAATTTTAAGGGATGAAAATAGGCTTCAAGTTGGCTACAAAGGATATACATTTTAATCAGGGGTGGCTAAAGCTTAGTGAGGTTGTATCAAAGAATGCCTTAATCATTTCTTGATCAAGCATATGCTAGGATTTCTCCTTGATAGGTCTAAGAGATATGTTCTAGAACTAGTGAGGCAATTTTTAAGTTTGCTTGTATTTCAAAAATTTTTCTTCTAATTTTACAAGTTCAATGTGATAAATTAATAGTTATGAAGAGGTTTAACTAGTCTAGTTCCATAAAGGAGATTAGTTTTTTTCACAAATAACACGTTAGAATCCCTTTTTGCCTATCTAGATACGTTCATTCCTCTATCCCGTGGAGTCAAATTATTAGCTTACTAAAAATTTAGTTATAGTGCTAAGTTTCACAATTTACAATCCAAAAATTTTCAAAAATTCTCAAAAATTTTGATACATAAGAATAATGTAGCTAAATTTAAATAATGCAATAATGTGCATGTAATGATATGCATGTGTAAATGTATCCCCCTCTAAACTCAAACCAGGCATTGTTCTCAATGTCAATATAATGTGCAAAATCAGAGCAAATGTATAAAAATTTAAACGAAGCATATTATTTATTAAGCATGGAAAATTTTTGAACATAAAGCAAATAAAAGAGACCTATGGTTGCAAGTTAGGACTAGAGCATGTAAGATATTACAATAAAGAACCTATCCTATAGTACTATCTCTAAAAGGCCTCTGATGATGATGATAGTGATGCTAGTGATCCTTGCTCCTCTTCCTCCTCATTCTGCTCATCTAACTTGTCCATTAGCATGTCCAGCTTGTTGTGTGCTTCTTGGAGGCTATCTTCGATAGCTCTCATCCTGCCATATATTGTGGTCTCCATGCATTGCAGGTATGCGAGGATCGGATCTGTCAGTGGTGGTGTGTATATAGGCACTCGAACGGGGGACTCTTCGAACATCTGCCCTTGCCCTTCTTCTTTAGGCTATGAAGTTTTGCCAAGTCCCTCCCTTGCCTCATCTCTCCGAGGGATGGTGTTTCCTTCGGCATCCACCAAGTAGCATGTTCTGCCCACCTTCTTACATATTCCCATGGATATGCAAATAGTTTGATCAAATCTCGATGTTCCAGTAACAAAGTGCAGTCTGTGATGTCCTGGAACGAAGCAGAAGTGGAAGGCAATAGTGGTGACAAGGCCACTAAGTACAATGTGCCCGGTAGACTGTTGGCAGAGTCATCGGAGATGGTTACATGTCACACCCTACCCCTTTGTAAGGCATAACATGATCCCGTAGTATACCTAATGAATTATCAAACTTCGCCTACTGATAGCTCATTAAATACACTACAAGGGATTTTAAAACCTTTTCTTATTTCTTTTTACAATGGTGAGCACTTTTGATAGGTGTTAAAAATTTTCTTTTACTGAAGTGAAGCCAAATAACAAATTTGAGTATCAATAATTTCTGTAAAAATTTTGGCAGAGTGCCATCTGTATTTTGAATAAAGCAGTTCTTCAAAAAAACCTCCAAAAAGCACTTCCAATATTTTTCTCGATCCCAAACTCCAATAATAATTCAACATAATAAATTTCTCAACATCTATCAACTTAGCTCAACAATCAATTTTCTAGTGTTTCTAAAAACTGAGAAAAGATAAATATATCACAATATTTTTACAAGCCAAAATAATTTACAATTTTATTTTATAACTGCTCAAGACCAAGTACAATATATACATACATTACAACAAAAACAACAAAATATAGTATACTCAATATACCCAAAGAAATCTCAAAATATAGCACAAGTAGCCTACTCTACTGTTTTGTTCATCTGTTTACCTGCGTCAACAATGAAAAAGCTATCGCTAAGCCAATGTCTCAGTGGTGCACAACATTAAGAAAATAAGATTTAAAACCATAAACCATAAATCATATAAAAAGTGGATACTTAAAATCATAGTTAAATTCAAAAGACAGAGAATGTCATAAAGAATTTAAACTCCATTTCACAATATCACAATAAATATCAATAAATCACACATGCAACTTATCATGATTCCATAGTCTAATTCGTCCCAAAAGCCGATTGCTAGTGAGGAATAACATAGCTAGCTAGCAATTATATGAGTACTCATCCTATTCATCCTCAATAGGCACACACTTCAACACCTCAACCAGAGAGGGAATTCAAAGTCAATTCATCCCACTAGACAAGCTAGCGAGGAATTCAATCAATATACATGATAGCTGTGGTTTCAAACCATTTACAATGTTTTTCAAGCAATAAGTATCCATCAAATATCATTCAAACAAATTTTCACAATTTAAATAATAATAGACAAATTGTCATAATTCATTTCAATTGAAAATTCAAAAGAAATAACTGTTGTCCACAAACCTCTGAAGTGTAACCTCTGGCCCTGACTCAGTGTTTCCTTCCCCTTCCCTGAGTCTTTGCTAACTGAAACACACAATTTGAAGTGTTTCAGTACTCATTTAAATTGTCTCTAACAATAAGGTTTAATAATTAATTTATTAATTCTATTATTTTCCTTAGTCAACCTAAAATGTTGACCCTCGATGCACTCTAGGTGAATTAGGTTTAATGATACCAATATGTCACATTTTGCATTTCAATATGCTACTAATATACTGCAACTTACCATTTTTACAAGTTGGCATTCATTGCCAAATTATTTCAAGCATCATTGTATGTAAATGTCAAATTCTCAAATTTTGTGTGCTAGATTGGTCTAGCTTAAAGTCCTATTTCTCTTGGTTTTTAGCTTCTGGTCAAAGAAGCAAAATTGTAGCTCTATGTCTTATTGCACTCGAGGCAAAATTTCAGGTCATTATGAATTGTATAGACCAAGGTATGGTCAATTTACTAAAGCTAGACAGATTGCACTAAAATGGCAACTTTAGGTCATTTTTAGGTCATTTCTGGTTTTGGTAGTTTTTATACCGAACTTGTGCAAGCTATTTGACTTACTTATGGTCATTTATGGGTTTGGTGTCTTCATAAGAGTTGTAGATCTATGTCTAATCTATTCATGGTAAAAAGTTTAGGTCATTTGGACCTGTTTTGAGTGAGTTATGGCCAAAACACCAACTACTGCCCAAATGGTCAATTTTCAGATTTGCAAATCACTAATCCAGATTTGGTCATTTTTCAATTTACTTTCTAGGTAGAATTTTGGCAACATTTCTACATGAAAGTTGGCCTATTTTATGTCTATTTTTACTCCCCATTGGCCTCATACCAATTGGGTCCACAATTTTGCACTTATAACCTAATTTAGGTACTACCATCAATACACAATCTGCACAAGATACTTACATTTCCAATTTGACATTCCTTCTCCTCCTCATTACTTCATTATTCATGCATAGCACTTCTACAAATATTAAACACAATTCCAGCAAGTATATTGGGTAGAACACTTAAGTGTTCAATGCACACAATACAGCATTCAAGTTCAACATTCACTTCTACCAAAATTCAATATATCTTAATATCAATATCACACATACACTTCCATATACTCATACCTCAATATCAATTACACATCCTGCCCACAATTTAACACTATCATATTTCATTAATAAACTTTATATTCACACACACAAATTCATGATATTATAGGCTGCCAAACATGGCAGTTTGCCAAAGCATCAAGGTCCCATTTCAAACCCTTAATTCAAGTACGAATATGCACATCCTTGAATACTAACTTACTATATCTTCCATTAGAGTTAATCAACCTATTTTCCCATCATTTACATGTAAATAAAAAGTAAAACATTTTAACTTTCATGGCTACCAAAATGGTACATCACCAATAATTCATCAAACCTCAAACTTCTTCCATAATTCAACTTCTCACAACCTTAGTTACACTTTTAATAAAACAAGAATTGAAAATAACCACTTACCTCTTTTGGACTTCCTCAAAACTCCACCAAAACCTATCTTTCTTGTTCCCTAAGTGCTGCCCAAGGTATGGTGGTCATGTTTAATGAAGACAAGTAAAAGAAATTTGGCTTGAACATAGGTGCAGTGTACCTTGCATGTGGGCGGCCATGGATGGACCTTGGGAGAACTTCGGCTACTGAGGTTTCTGAAGGTTGAAGATGAATTTTAACTTGCCCAAATGCTTAATAAGTTAGTGGAGCACTAAATTTAGGAAATGGTTTATTTTTTCAAAGTTTCCAAATTCCCACATTTATCTCATTTCTTTGACTATTTAGTTTATGTACCACCATTTTAATTTTCATTATATTTCTAAGGTTTAATATCATTTATTTTTAATGGAAATTTAGGTCAAAAGGCATCTCGGGGTGTCAAATGTCCACAATACCCCTATTCGGGCTACATTCCTGATTTTTCGATAACACTGAGTTTTGTCGTTTTCACAATTTCTTGTTTTCTTTGTACTAATTAATTAATTTTTCTTTGATATTTCTAATGATATTTATACTTCAATAAGTCTTTAATTATGTCTCTAAACTAAATTTTGAGGGTTCCCTGCAGTCCTGGGGTCGTTGTGGTGTAACTTCCCCGTGCCTGCGCTGTAACTTCCCCGTGCGATCACCCATCGTTGCGGTGCTGGCTCATTTAACTTAGTTTCATTTCATTGTTGTTATTTTTCCTTTGTTTTTCTTCCATTGTACTTTCTTGTATTTCATTATTTTATGTCTTCTCACTAACTTTTAAAAGTAGTTCTAGGCATCCTAGCTGTCCCGATCGACACTGGTCACCGAAATATTAGAACGCACTATCGAAGGTAGGGGTGTTACAATTCTCCCCCTCTTAAAATAAATTTCATCTCGAAATTTTACCTAGCATTAGTTTCTGAACAGCTGTGGGTGCTGTCTCCTCATGTCCTCTTCACGTTCCCAAGTAGCTTCCTGGCCTGAATGATGGTTCCACAGCACTCTAACTAGGTGTATCTGTTTGTTTCTCAGCTGCTTCACCTCATATGCCAGAATTTCTATGGGTTCTTCCTCATATGAGAAGTCTGGATTTACCTCAGTCTCTTCAATTGATAATACATGAGATGGGTCAGATCTGTACCTCCTTAACATGGACACATGGAAGACACTATGTATCCTTTCTAGCTCTGGAGGTAATGCTAATCAATATGCCAAAGGACCCACTCTTTCCAGAACTTCATGTGGTCCGATGAAACGAGGACTCAGTTTCCCCTTTTTGCCAAATCTCATAATCCTCTTCCAAGGAGAAACTTTGAGGAATACCTCATCACTCACTGCATATTCAATATCTCTTCTCTTCAGATCAACATAGGACTTCTGACGGTCTGATGCAGCCTTGAGTTGATCTCTGATCAATCTGATCTTTTCCTCTGTCTGCTGAACAATTTCTGCACTTTCTTTCACCTACTTCATCCCAACATAGGGGAGTTCTGCACTTTCTGCCATACAAAGCTTCATATGAAGGCATCGTAATGCTTGATTGGTAGCTGTTATTATAAGCAAACTCAATCAAAGGCAAGTGTATATCCCAACTACCTTTAAACTCAATCACATAAGCCCATAGCATATCCTCCAATATCTGAATTATCTTTCAAACTAGCCATTTGTCTGGGGGTGGAATGCCATGCTAAAGTTCAATCTAGTTCCTAGGGCTCTCTGAAGACTACCCCAGAATCTAGAACTGAACCTAGGATCTCTTTCTGATATAATCAATACTGG
This sequence comes from Hevea brasiliensis, assembly GCF_030052815.1. Taxonomy (NCBI): domain Eukaryota; kingdom Viridiplantae; phylum Streptophyta; class Magnoliopsida; order Malpighiales; family Euphorbiaceae; genus Hevea; species Hevea brasiliensis. The sequence continues at coordinate 46,292,887 of NC_079501.1, forward strand.
CACTCCATACAATCTTATAATCTCATTTATGTCACACCTTACCCCTTTGTAAGGCATAACATGATCTCGTAGTATAGCTAATGAATTACCAAACTTCGCCTACTGATAGCTCATTAAATACACTATAAGGGATTTTAAAAACTTTTCTTATTTCTTTTTACAGTGGTGAGCACTTTTGACAGGTGTTAAAAATTTTCTTTTACTGAAGTGAAACCAAATAATAAATTTGAGTATCAATAATTTCTGTAAAAATTTTGGTAGAGTGCTATCTGTAGTTTGAATAAAACAGTTCTTAAAAAAAATCTGTAAAAAGCACTTCCAATATTTTTCTTAATCCCTGTAAAACCCCTCACCCGACTATAGTGTAGCCGAGCAAGGCGTACTACAATCGGTGCCAGGGCACCCTAACTTATCTTTATTTTTTAATAATTTTGAATTTGTTTAATTTAATATCAATTATTTTTCGATGGAGAAACGAGCGGAGTTTCCCCTATTTTATTATTGTTTGGTATATTTCAATATTCACCTATTTGAAATTCAAAAATATTTTCAAAATAAAATCTTATCCATGCTAATCATAATTATCTCATCAATCATTCTCATAATTTTCAAATATTTCAAATCTCATCCATACATTTCAATTTCATAATCATTTCCATACATTTCCATTCATACTCAATTCATATGTAAACATTCTCAAATTACATAAGCAAAATTTTCAAATTTCCTTAATTTACATAATTTACAAAATAATTACAAAATTTCATAATTTACATGATATATAAATTAATTACATATGAAAAATCTAATTTATTAATTTACATCGCATTCCTATTAATTACCTGTTCATAATATACATTACAATACAATATCTAAGCATTTTATACAAAATATAAAATATGATCTATATGGGCCCTATCTACATGCATTGCTGAGGAGGTGACAACCTTGAATACTTCAGACACTTCTGCATATCAGAACTCCCAAAATTCCCAGTCAATCATCCATTGGGTTCTAGCTTCAGTACCTATGCGAAGGAAACAATTCCATCCATAACACATAATATGTATGTACATAACATGATACTTAACTACTTCTATACATAACATTACAAATTCCGCTTTATACATTTTTTTAAAAAATAAACTTTCTTTTTTTGTGGGTAAACAACACTTTGGTGTTAAAAAAAACTTTGGTGAGTTGGTTTTTTTTTTTTTTGTTTGATTTATTTTTTTTTTTTTTTTTTTTTTTTTTTTTTTTTAAAATTTTTTTTTTTTTTTTTTAAAAAAAAAAATTTTTTTTTGGCAAAATAAATTTCAAATCTAAATTTTCAAAACAACAATCACAACTCTCAACAACTCAATTTCACAGAAATTCATCATTAAAATTAAATTTTCAATATAAACAATCAAATATAATAAATATAAATTAAAACAAAAAATCAAAAATTAATTTACAATAATACAAACAACAAAATACAATACAAACATACAACAAATACATACACAACAACAAAATACATACAAAATACAAAAAGTAAAATAATATAAAGCAATATACTCAATATAATATGTAAAGCTCCATCGGATCCTCATGCGACCTATACTGGCTGCTACTATATGGAATCATAAATAATAGACAATATTAACAATGTCTCAACAAAATCACAACTCATAAAAAATCCAATAAAAATCAATCAAAATAATATAAAAAAATAAAAAATGAAAAATAAAATAAAAATAAAATTCAAATCATCAATAAAAAAATAATTCAAATCAAACAAAAATTTCAAAATTTTCATAATTTTTTTGAATTCAAAAGTCAATATAATGAGAATAGAAATTAAACACATTTCAAAATCACACAACACAATAAAATCACACAACACACACAAATCAATCACAAATAAATATTAATCATGATCCAAAATCAAATTCATATTCAAACTAAATTAATGATGCATAGTCGATGAGGAATAACATGGCTAGCTAGCAGCTAAATAAATAGGCTAGCTAGCAAACCTCAATAGTCTCACACACACACCTCATTCTCAAGAGACTCAACTCAACCAGGAGAATTCACAAGATAGACATCATAGAAACTATCATACAAATACAATCAATATACATCAATCATTTTCAAATTTCCATCAATTTTCAATCAATTTCAATGTCGTTCAAATAGTTTCACAATTCAATTCCATTCATCAATTTCATTCATTTTTCATTCAATTTTCAATACATAAACACAAAAAAACAATTTAAAATATTGATATACAATAAATAAATATTAAAAATATTTAAAAATATTGAAAAATTCAAAAAAAAAAGTTATTTTTGTCTCACACTTTTTCTTTTTCTTTTCTCCCTTGTCTCATCCTTTTCTTTTTCTTTCCTTTTTATTTGAAGTGTGAAAAAACAATTTGAAAAATCTATTGTTAAAACTAAACTAAATAATCTATATTTTTCAATATATCTAATAACTAACTAATAATTACTCCTTCACCCTCAATTTATTTTTCTCAGGTTTTTGGTTTAGGTTAATTTAGTTTTATTTTGTTTTTGTTGTTTTATTTTTGTTTTTTTGTTTTTATTTAGTCATTTAGTGTATTTTAATTTTAATTTTTGAATTTTTTTTTGGACTCGAACGTTGGTGTTCGGTCTTTTCGGTCTACTAAACTAGGTTTTCTTGGGGTGGAACAAAAACTACTTCAAAGGCAAAGGTCTTGTGCATGTGCAGTAAAGAAAATCAATGGTAGTTCAGTTAGTTAAGGTCAATGTTTATTATTTTTAGGTCAATTTTAGTCAAATAGGTCAATTTTGGGTGGTTTTTTTTGGTGGAAGGTCTGTGTTGTTGTTTTTTGTGTTTTTTTTTTTGAACTTGTTTTTTTTGTGCTCTTTTATTTTGGCTTTCTTGGCTTCTGCTTCTCTTGTAGGTCTGGGTCTTTCATTTTTGGGGTCTTTGGTCAATCAATTCAACCTGGTCACTGCTGCCCACCTGGGCCTACACTCTCTGCTGCCAATTGGTCATTTTTCAGGGTCCAAAAATTATCTAATCCAAAAGGCAGAATTTTTTTGTCACCTTGCAAGCAGAATTTTGGCATTTTTATGTTAGAGTCTCAATTTTTTTTTTTCTAGTTTCATCAAATTTCATTCATATTAGGTTAGGTATACACACATACAAGGTTATAGGCCAAAACATTACTGCCCCTCTCACACACACACACCACAAACAAAACACATCACACTTCATACCCTACTTCCATTTTCCATCAACCACAACATTTTTTTTACACAACATTTTAACATTTACATTTGCATTATTTTATTTCAACACACCAATTATCATTCACAATCACAATTATCATCTACACAATATATTCTAAGTTACATTTACCACATAACACCACACACATTAAACACACTTTTACACTTTACACATTTAATTTCAATATTATCCTCATTCTTCTTCAATATACAATTCCTTCTTCAAATCCACACCCCACAACAAGCATCACACAATCACATCACACACACCACACATAAGTTAATTCATAAGTAAGTATTATTATATCATATCATTATATTCCATGCATATACATTAAATCACCAAAATAAACATTATTATTTAACAATCAAAATCATTAACAACAATATCAACAAACAAATCAAAAAATGGCTGTCCAAAAAATAAAAACCAACAACAATAAAAAACAAAAAAACACAATTTCAAACTTTCAACAAATAACAAATATTTAACTAACAAAACTAAAAAAAAAAACAAAAATTAAAAACTTAACTAAATTATGAACTTACCTTATTAACTCTTACTTTTAATCAATATCTTCCTTGTCAAAATTGGTATGTTGTGTTGTTTTTTTTTTTTTCATGAAAGGAGAAATTGAAGGTGGGAAAAATGGAAATGGATCAAGCTCGTTAATGGAGGTTTTGAGGTTTCAAAGAATTGTTTAATGTGGGGAGGTGGGGAGGTTTTCAGGTGGTTAGAGGACCACTTCACCCATATTTCATTCTAAATAAATTAATAATATATATAATAACTAAAACTAAAAATTAAAATTAATTTTTTTATTTTATAATTTATTTTTTCATTTATTCCACATTTATTTTATTTTTTATTATTATATTTATTTTCATTTTTTTTTTTTTTCAATTTTTTTATTTTTTTTTTATTTTATTTTAATGGACATTTTCATCAAACACAACAAAGGAATGTCAATGATAATATGTTTTCGATTTTTTTTTCTTTATTTTTTTTTTTTATTTTTTTTTATTTCTTTTTTTTTTTTTTTCTTTTTTTTTTTTTTTTTATTTAATTTTTTTTTTTTTTTTTTATTTATTTTTTAATTCTTCAATAAGTAAAATTTAAGTTTTAAATGTTTTTTCCAGGGTTCCCGGTCCTGTAGTCTAGTGTCCCACTTGTAGTGTCCTCCTGGTCAGTTTCCCATCCCTTACTTTACTACATTTCTTTACATTTATTTTTCTTTTTTTTTTTTTTTTTTTTTTTTTTTTTTTTTTTTTTATTTATTTTTTTTATTTCTCCTCCTCCTCACTTCATATTGAGAGTTCTAGACATCCCGGCCTGTCTGACTGTCAGTCACCGAGCAAGAGAAACGCACTACCGAACTTAGGGGTGTTACACATCGCACTAAGCATTGTTGCTTAGTGGTGCAATAATATAATAAAAAAATAATATACAAATAAAGATAGAAACAAAATTCGGATAATTAAGATTTATTTATACTTCACATGCGGTTTCTAAAATTTAATATGTTTTATCCTAATTTAGTCTTCTTTGGAAGTGTTTATTTCGCCAATGTACAGTAATAATGTGCAAAGAAAAATGATCTAAAAATAATAAATTTATGCTTATATTGTTATATAAGTCACATTTGCAATATTTATTTATGTTATAATTTTCTTTGCTAATCTTTTAGCATTTTCTCAATACTTGCTAGGTTGTCTCAGATTATCTCATAATAAGTAAATTTTAATATCGGTCCAGTTCATTTCTATTCTTTCTAATAAATAACTATTCTAATTTATTTTAGGTCATCTTACACATTTATTTTATTTAATTTCTAATATTTTTAATTGCCAATATTCTTAACTTATTTCAATAAGTTTCACTGCCCAAGTAACCTATGACAGGCTGACTAAACTGGATAACGGGTCGTTGGCACTGGACACCGCGATGCCTTGGGCCGTCATACCATGGGACGCGAAACGTCAACCACGTATGCAGCTAGTATGGATAAAAAGCCATGATAACACAATCGGGCATAAAAGCCATGAATGTTGGCATAAAGCCATGAATACAGGCATAAAGCCATGAATATAAGCATAAAGCCTTTCGCAGTACTGCTAAAACAATACCCTATTGGCATGCCAATCTATCCAATCTGACACACATGTCTAGGCAATACAAGGGCACATAATATCATTAAATATTAATATATTGTGTTTTATGACTTCATTATTTCATGACAAATTCCATAATTTATACATTCATCATAATATTCATATATTCCTTACATTATTCATATTAATCACAATTCACAACAATGGTGTTCATGTACCATTGTACTCAAAACATTCTTCCTTTCTCTTATAAAGAAAACTAATGTTCAATTCATATTTTCATGGGATTCATTTATTCATTACAATATTTATATGAATTCATAACTCATACAAGGTGTTATTATCTTATTTGTAATGGAAACATAAATCCTAATGTAAACCTCATCCCATTTATACTCAACAATCCATCTAGGTTAATGTCATTTCATATTCAAGTGGTATTACTTATGTTTTATTAGACCTACTAGTAATGGGAATAAATCTTAACTATATACTCACATAACTTAAATGTTCATTAAGTCATTTAGGTGAATTACTATTTCTATTCCAAGTAATCCATGAATGTTTCATGGATTCCAAATTTCATACCTTAATTTCCACTACCAATTTAGTTATTATACTTTGTGTCTTTGTATTACTATTCACATTACTATTCACTCAAATTGTTGACTTTTTAATACATAATAAATTTATTGAACCTAAGTTCTCTAAGATACCACATTTTGCATTCAAAATTTGTTGGTATTGGTTGCCAATACCATTTCCAAGCTTAATGTTTATTGGGCAGAATTTTCAATTTTCATGTCTTGTATTTACTATTCCATTGGTTAATTTTGCAATGGGAATTTGGCAAACTGATCAACATTAAAGTTGTTCCTTATTTTGTCTAGTTGCATTTCCTTTTTTGAATCACTTCATTTGGAGTTTTGTAGCTCAAGTTATGGTCCAAAAACCACAACTGGCCGGATTGGAATTCTATCCAAAATTTCTGGACTGACTATATCTACAGTGCAATGAACAGTGACTACAACTCACCTTTTGAATATGTTCTGTCATAATTTGGGTTAAGTTTCTTCATGAAAGTTGTTTGTATATATCTCAGCTTATTGGTGGTAAAATTTCAGGTCAATTGGACCATTCTACACTGAGTTATGGCCAAATGACCAAATACTATTCATTTAGTCATTCTGCAGAAACAGACTGCAGGTCACCTGGATTAGGGCAAGCTTTTGGTCCACTTGGTTTGGTTTTGTGGGCATGGTTTCTTCACCAAAGTTGTGCCATTATGTGTCTAGTTTCATGTCCAATTGTCCTTGCACCAATTGGACCTCTATAATTCAAGTTATTGCTGCCCAAACCTGCTGGACTCATGTCCAATTCTGCAGATCACCATGGGCAGCCACACCAAACCTAAATTCCACTACTCAACACACTTCATTTTTTATTTAAACAGAACTAAATGTTCACTAATTGACCATTAAAACCTATTTTCATCATCACATGATCAAAGTCTCAATTTCATGCTCAAACGCTAACTCCAATTTCCAATTCATGGCATACACACACCAAACTCATACCAAATCACTTTATCCATCATCTATACTCATCAATTGTCACACCCTACCCCTCTGTAAGGCATAACATGATCCCGTAGTATACCTAATGAATTACCAACTCCGTCTACTGATAACCCATTAAATATACTACAAGGGATTTTAAAAACTTTTCTTACTTCTTTTACAGTGGTGAGCACTATTTACAGGTGTTAAAAACCTTTTTGATCTGAAGTGATAGAACTAACACATTTGATTTATTTGGAATTTCTGTAAAAATTTTGGCAGAATGCCATCTGTATTTTGGATAAAATAGTTCTTCAGAAAACCTGTAAAAAGCACTTCAATTATTTTCCAAATCTCAACTCCAACATTTTTCTCAATACAACATATTTCTCAACTCAAATCCACAGTGATTTTTCAAAAGCTGAGATATAGGAAATATAATACAATTTTTACAAGTCAAAATAACTCATAATTATTTTACAACCTCAAGTTACAATTTGAATTTACAACTGCTCAAACCAAAACAATATGTACATACAGTGGTCATACATTACAGTACAAAATGCAAAAAGCGGTATACTCGTTATACCCGAAAAATCTCTCGCTGGAGGTACTAGCAGCCTAGTCTGCTGCCCTGTCTGTCTGTCTACCTGCGACAGCAATAAAAAGCTATCGCTGAGACAATGTCTCAGTGGTGCACAACATTAACCAAATACAACTTTAAATCACAACTCATAAACCATATAAATAGTGGATACGTAAAACCATAGTTAAATTCAAGACAATGAATGTCATAAGGAATTTAAACTCCCATTCACAAATTATCAAAATTCATAATAACACAATTTAGTCAAATAGTTTAAGAATACCGTATTGCCAATTCATACACAATTTGATCAAATTACTGAATAACACAGTGTTGCCGATCAATATCACAATTTGATCAAATAACTGAATAATATCGTTTTGCAAATCAATAACACAATTCGATAAAATAACTGAATAATATCGTTTTGCAAATCAATAACACAATTCGATCAAATAACTGAATAATATCGTTTTGCAAATCAATAACACAATTCGATCAAATAACTGAATAATATCGTTTTGCAAATCAATAATACAATTCGATCAAATAATTGAAGAATACAGTGTTGCCAATTAAAAGCACAATTCGATCAAATAATTAAAGAATACAGTGTTGCCAATTAATATCACAATTCGATCAAATAATTGAAGAATACAGTGTTGCCAATTAATATCACAATTTAAGCCATGACACAATTTTTCTGTACATGCTGTGTTGTACACCACGACAAGACATACTCACCCCAATAATCAAAATCAATGAGGGAGGAAGCTAGCTATATAATGAGAACTCATGCACACTCACCTCAGACTGGTAAGTCAAGGAGGGAGGAACATAATCATACTCACCCCAGACTGATAAGTCAAAGAGGGAGGAATAATCACACTCACCCCATTAATGGAGGAGGAACATAGTATCAGTGTCATGCCAATTGTGAGTCAAAACAATTCCAAACATTTTATTCAAATGATCCGTAAGAATCCAATAAATTTCCAAAGTTATAATTTCATTCACAAAATGGCAACACAATTCGTAATTCACTTCAATTTCCACAAAAACCATTTACAGTGCTTTTCAATCAATAAGTATCCATCAATATCATTCAAATAATTTTTCACAGTTTCAAACCATTCACCATGTTTTTCAATCAATAAGTGTTCATCAAACACATTTCCACAATTTAAAACAATAATATACAAATAGTCAATATTTATTTCAATTGAAAAATTCAAGAGAAATAGTTGTTGTGCACAAACCTCTGATATTTGTCTCCTGGTCCTGACTCAGTATTTCTTTCCCTTTTGCTGAGTCCTTGTTAACTGAGAAACACAATTTGAAGTGTTTCAGTGCTAAATTAATTTGCCTCTAACGATAATGTTCGCTAAACAATTCACTAAATACCTTTATTTGCTAAATCACCTAATATACCGACCCTCGATGTTTTCTAGATAAATTAGGTTTTAGTGTCATTAATATGTCACACTCGATAGGGTTTTAGGTTTGGTACGTTTTGCCAAACTCGTTTCCTTGTTTAGTGCATTTTAATGCAACTTGCTGGATTCCGGAATACTAGTTTGACCTAGCCGGACGACCTAGTTCCCTCGGTTTTCGGGTTTCGGTCAAAACTACAAACTTGTAGATCTATGTCTTATGGACCGCGGTGCAAAATTTTAGGTCAATCCAAGTTAAGTAGACCAAGTTATGGTCATTATACTATTGCTGGTCAAATGGTATCAAATTAGGTCATTTTTAGGTCAATTTGGTCAACTTTGGTTCGACCAGTTTTTGGACCCGAACTTGTGCAAGCTTTTTGACTTGCTTATGGTCATTTCTGGGCTTTGGTGTCTTCATAAGACTTGTAGGTATGGGTCTTAACTATTCATGGTTAAAATTTCAGGTCATTTGGACCTGTTTTGAGTGAGTTATGGCCTAAACACTCACTGCTGCCCAATTGGTCATTTTTCAGGTCCTAATTGCACCTAATCCGAATTGGTCATTTTCTTAGGTCACCTTGCAAGCAGAATTTTGGTATGCTTTCTCAGTGAAAGTTGGCACATTTTGTGCCTAGTTCCACCTCCAATTGGTCTCATACCAATTGAGGTTACACATTTAAACTTATTGGCTAAAATGTACACTGCCCTTGGTTACTTTGCTTAACACACATCAATTACACACATTTACCTTGCAATATGTTTACTTCCCTACCAAATCTGTTTTGGTACATTACCAAAAACACATTCCCTTTTACATTAACATCATTTTGGGCAGATTACAATTATCCTCAATACACCAATTAACACTCAATTTACAAGTTCTAAGTACAATCACATACACACCTAACCATTACAAATTTTTGCATATACTTTACACAACAAGTTCATATACATATCCATCAATCCTTCTATGTCAATATTCTGCCAACACTTCCATGAATACATATATTTATTCAAGTGTCCCCAAGTTGCCGAAAATCTTCTTCAACACCAAATTGTCCTACAATTCATCAATTCCCATCCAAGTGCCAAAAATCACCATATAAATATGAAGTAATTCACTAGGTTTATTAAATCATCATAACAAACATAATTCTCATCAAATATATGTACAATTACTTCATCAATACATGATTACATGGCTGCCCAAAAATGGATATCTCAATACTCTTCAAACTTAAAAATTTCCTTCACAAAACCAACATCCATAACATGTATACAAAGTTTATCAAAGAAATCTTCAAAAATGCTAACTTACCTTATGGTTGGAGCTTGTTAAACCTTGCTTAAACTTCTTAAATTTGGTATCAAACTCTTCCTTGTGATGTGTAGACAAACTTTAATGAAGAACCCTAGGTGATTGGAGTTGAAATGGAGGAGTGCATGGAGCTTGATTGAAAAATGGCCATGGAGGATTTTGGGGAGTTTTTCATTCACGGCAAATGGAGGTTTCAATGTTGAAGATGATCTTTTAGTGGAGCAATCTGCCCACTTATGCTTATTTTTAATTCATTTTATGATTCTTAGTGGTCCACTTACTTACTTTAAATCATATAATATGTTGAATTTCCACTTATTCCACATTAAACCCTTCATTTTTGCTATTTACTTTAGGTACCACTAAACTAATTTTTCATTTTATTTTCTAAGTGTAATATTATTTATTTTTAATGGAAATTTAGGTCAAAAGACAATTCGGGATGTCAAATGACCATAATGCCCCTGTTCGGATTGCATTCCCGATTTTTCGGTAATACCGGGTTTTGTCTGTTTTTCGATTTCTCACTTTTCTTTGTACTAATTATTTAATTTTTCTTTGATATTTCTAATAATATTTATTCTTCAACAAGGGTCTATTTAAGTCCCAAAAAATGTTTTCCAGGGTTCCCCGCAGTCCAGGGCTAGTCAACGGTCCACGCCGTGGCTTCCCGGTGCGGTCACCCATCGCTAGGGTTTTCGGCTCGCTTAACTTGGTTACATTTCTTTGCTATGATTTTTCCTTTGTTTTTCTTGTATTTTCTTTTCTTGTATTTCATTATTTATGTCTCCTCATTCATATTGAAGTGTGGTTCTAGGCATCCTAGCTGTCCGGACAGCACTGGTCACTGGAACAGTAGAATGCACTACCGAACTTAGGGGTGTTACATCAATAACATAATTAAGCCACTTAATTTCATCAAAAACCAACAATCCTTAAACTTTCTCATGGCTGCCAAATTTAGAGATTTCATTTACTCAAGTTTTTCTTTTAATTTCACACAATTTCTACTTTATTTAGCATGCTTACAAGATTAAAGAAAGAAAAGAAATTGTTTAGTGCACTAACCTTTTTGGGCTTCACTTAACCTTGATTAAACCTCCCTAATCTCTTCTTATTTGGCTGCCAATAGCTTTTTCTAGGGGAAAGATCAATTTTTTGTGAAGGGACTTGGCAATTTTGGTAAACAAATGGAAAGGAAATTCAAGCTTTTAAGCTTGAAAATGGTGGAATCTCTTCTCTCTCTCTCTCTCTTAACGTTTTTTGCTACCCAAAGGTTGAAGATGCAGATTGGTTTTTCAATTTTTTTGGTATCTTTTATCTCTTTTAATGAATTTAACAAATTGTGACTGGTGGAGGAAATTTAAATGACATCATATGATGTCATAATTAGCATTTTCTTTTATTTTCTTTTCTTCTCTTCTCTACTCATTTCCAATTTAATTTTCAGCAATATTTATTCATATTTTAGATCATAATAATTATTTGCTTAACTGGACAAGTCGGCCAAAAATCATCTCTTAAGACGAAATGACCAAAATGCCCTCCGTTTGGCTTAACGGGCCAAAATTGTCTGTACCGATTAAAAAATTTTTCTAAGCATTTCCTTGGCATTCTAATGCCAGAAGAACCTCAATGACCCTTCTCTGGACTCTCAAAAATTATTTTATAATTTTTCCCCCAGGTATAGGACTCCTAGTTGCGAGAACCGCAACTTCTCACTAGGTTACCCATCGTTAGGGCACCGACTCATTTAACTTGGTTGTATTTTATTTCAAAAATTTTTCCTAAATTTTTCTTATTAATATTTGACTTATTTATGACTCCTCACTCTAGTCTATTTATTTTTCCAGACGTTCTAGCTGTCTGTACCGGCACCAGTCATCGGAACAGTAGAATGTACAGAATTGCTACAATGAGGGTGTTACAATCCCAAACTCCAATAACAATTCAACACAATAAATTTCTCAACATTTATCAACTCAGTTCAACAATCAATTTTCCAGTGTTTCCAAAAGCTGAGATAAGATAAATATATCACAATATTTTTACAAGCCAAAATAATTTACAATTTTAGTTTACAACTGCTCAAGACCAAGTGCAATATATACATATAGTGCACATACATTACAACAAAAACTATAAAATATGGTATACTCAATATACCCGGTGAAATCTCAAAATGCAGCACAAATAACCTACTCTGCTGCTCTATCCGTCTGTCTACCTGCGACAGCAATGAAAAAGCTATCGCTGAGCTAATGTCTCAGTGGTGCACAACATTAAGAAAATAAAATTTAAAACCATAAACCATAAATCATATAAATAGTGGATACCTAAAATCATAGTTAAATTCAAAAGACAGAGAATGTCATAAAGAATTTAAACTCCATTTCATAATACCACAATAAATATCAATAAATCACACACACAGCTTAATCATGATTCCATAGTCCAATTCGTCCCAAAATCCGATGGCTAGTGAGGAATAACATAGCTAGCTAGCAATTATATGAGTACTCATCCTATCACAGCCTACTCCCCCGTAAGATGTAACATGATCTCGTAGTACATCTAATGAATTACCGTACTTCGCCTACGGATAACCCATTAAATATACTACAAGGGATTTTAAAACAATTTTCGTGAAATTTAAATCATCGATTAAAATCTAGTATTATAAAAATTTTTTCAAAATTTCAACAGAGCGCCCGCTGTATTTTGAGAAAACAGTTCTTCAAACTTGAAAAAGAAAACACTCCCAATACGTTTTCTCAAATACAACTCCAAGAAACTTCATTTCATCTCACAATTCAATCTCAATAATTAATCATTTCATTTTCAAACCAACATCATCATAAAAGAAACATTTCATTGATTACAAGACTCAAAAATTAATATTGCAAAACTATTCAGGTAAATGAAACCTCAAATTTACATTTACAATAATTTACATTTAATTACATACCAAAATATTTTACAAGAGTTTTTATACAATTGCTCAAATAATTTACATACATATTATTACATGTATACATCAAAACCTGTGTACATGGTATACCTGGAGCTGATATGAATCTCTTCAAAGAAGCTTACTCAATTGCTCTTTGCTCTTTTCACCTACGACAGCATACAAAGCTATCGCTGACTGGTGAACTTAGTGGCATACAACTATAACTTAAAACATAGTTCAATATACCATAGCAAAATTACAGCAAATAATTTGGAAATCTAGATACTCATCAAATTCCAAAACTCAAAATATTCATTGCCAATAATATAAATCATTTGTATAAAATGACTTTGATCACAAAATTCAATTTATCAAATCATAACTAACCATTTAAGGTAATTTCAACAAAATCAATTATACATAAATCATAATTGAAATCATAATTCTTTATCTCAAAAATCATTCTTGTTCTCAAAAGCCATTCTTTATCTAATAAACCATTCTTTGTCTCAAAAACCATTCTTTATCTCACTAACTATGCAAGACTAATCCGCAAGGGCCATCTTCGGGGTGATTCTAACTCTCTATGGTCGGGGAGGTCAAATCGGATTCTAACTCCCTATGGTCGAGGAGGTCGAATCATTGTGCACAGTACACACCATAATAATGAATCTTCCGAAATGGCCATAACATAGAAAAAAAAAAACTTAGATCTAACCTCTAATAAGAGGAGAATCTAAGCCTGTGCACGTACCATGGTAATCAAAATACAACCAACTTCATTGTCTTCTCAACAAAAGAGAGAGATGGGTAATAACCTAGTCAAACATCTATAGTGAGATAAAAAATAATATCACAATCATTTTAGTGAGCATAAATCACAAGACAATTCGATTCAAAGTCAATTCCAATATCCAATAATTTTTATGCTCATCACAATTCAAATCATAAATTTGCATTTTTCCATGCAAATTGCCCATCACAATTAAAAACATGTTTTATCACAATTTTCCAAAACATAATTTATTCAATTCACAACAATGCTTAATACTTGTGGAAATACTATTTCACAAAGATAAATTCATACATACTATAACAATTTCAATAATCATTGAATTAAATCCAATGCTTGTTAAACATAATACATAAGAAAAATATGTCATTTAATCATATGAATTATTCAGAACAAAATCAGTTAAAAACTAGTTGTGCACAAACCTCTGATAAATGCCTCTTGGCTCTCACTCAGTGTTCCTTATACTTCCCAATATCCTTATCAACTGAAACGCACAATTTAAAGTGTTTCAGTACTCAATGAATTTGTTTCTAATAATAAAATTCAATATTTAAATTTTCTTGGTACTATTCCCTTCAATTCATTTCATTTGTCAACCTATAATGTTGACCCTTGATGCACTCTAAGTGAGTCAATTCTAATGTTATCAATATGTCACATTTTATAGCCCTTTAGTGTTGGTATATGTTACTAAATTCATTTTCAAGTGTATTGCATTTTATTGCAATTTACCTGATTTTGGTGTACTATTTTGACCTAGCCGGACGACCAAGCTTCCTCGATTTTCGGGTTTCGGTCCAAACAATAAACTTGTAAGTCTATGTCTTATTGCATATGGGGCAAAATTTCAGGTCATTCTGAGTTGTGCAGACCAAGTTATGGCCAATTTACCAATGCTGAACAGAATGCACCAAAATGGTAACTTTAGGTCATTTTTAGGTCACTTTTGGTTCGACCAGTTTTAGTACCTGAACTTGTGCAAGCTATTTGGCTTAGTTCTGGCCATTTTTGGGCTTTGGTGTCTTCATAAGAATTGTAGATATATGTCTAAACTATTCATGGTAAAACTTTCAGGTCTTTTGGACCTGTTTTGAGTGAGTTATGGACAAAACACTAATAACTGCCCAAATGGTCAATTTTTAGGGTTTCAAGTCACTAATCCGGATTTGGTCATTTTTCAAGTCACATTCTAGACAGAATTTTGGTAAGCTTCCTTAATGAAAGTTAGCAAATTTTGTGCCTAGTTTCACCTTCAAATTGGTCTCATACCAATTGGAGTCACACACTTAAGATTTTAAGCCAAAACATTCATTGCCCTACTACACACTTCTCATCATTTACCAATTACATATTCAACACTTACCAAATTACTTCCTTCATGCCAATTCTGGTTTATACCTTACCATTAACACCTTTAACAACAAATTTTTGGTCATTTTGGACAGCTTGTAACCATTCTCAATATGCACACTATAATACAGAATTTTCCAAAGTCCATTTACATCATTTAACCACAAGATCATACCCCATTTACATACCCAATTCCAAACCATTATACACATATCCATGCTGCTATCAATAACAATATCTTAAACAACCATAAACAAGTAAAAACAAGCTACATATACTGAATTTCCATTGCTGCCAAAAAGTACATCTCCATTAAAACATCAAACTTTAAAAATTCTTCCATAAATCAACTACTCACAACCTTGGTTACACTTTTAATGAAACAAGATTTGAAAGCACTCACTTACCACTTTTGAAGTTCTTCAAAACCTCACCCAAACTTCTTCTTTTTGCTGCCAATATTTTCCCCAAGCTGAATATGCAAGGTTTAATGAAGGACTTATGGTGAAAGGAAGCTTGAATCATGGATGCATGGGTGTGGATGTGAGTTTGGCCATGGAGTCTCCCATGGAGTTCATTTCGGCCACTCTTCCAAAGGTTGAAGATGTTGGATTAATTTTGTCCCAATTGCTTATATAGGTGGCCCAAGATGATTGTTAGTGGAGCACTTAAGAATAATTTAATGTTTAATTAATTAAAGTTTCATTATTTGCACATTTACCTAATTTCTTTCACTATTTATATAATGTACCACATTTTAATTTTTTTATGATATTTTCAAAGTTTAATATTATTTATTTTTAATAGAAATTTAGGTCAAAAGACAACTTGAGGTGTCAAATGACCACAATGCCCCTATTCAAGTTGCATTCCCGATTTTTCGGTAATACCGAGTTTTGTCGTTTTCTCGATTTCTCTTTTTTCTTTATACTAATTAAATAATTTTTCTTTGATATTTCTAATGACATTTATACTTCAATAGATGTTTATTTAAGTCTTAAAATTATTTTTCAGGGTTCCCCGGGTCCAGGGCAAGTCAACGATCCATGCCGCAACTTCCTGGTGCAGTCACCCATCGCTATGGTTTTCAGCTCGTTTAACTTGGTTACATTTCATTGCTATTATTTTTTCTTTGTTTTTCTTGTATTTTCTTTTCTTGTATTTCATTATTTTATGTCTCCTCACTAATATTTAAGTGTAGTTCTAGGCATCCTAGCTGTCCGGATCACACTGGTCACCGGAACAATAGAATGCACTACCGAACATAAGGGTGTTACAATTCTCCCCACCTTAAAATAAATTTCATCTTGAAATTTTACCTGGCATCAGTTTCTGAACATCTGTGGGTGCTGTTTCCTCATGTCCACTTCCAATGAGAAACTTTGAGGAATACCTTATTACCCACTGCATATTCAATATCTCTTCTCTTCATATCAACATAGGACTTCTAACAGTCTGATGCAGCCTTGAGTCGATCTCTAATCAATCTAATCTTTTCCTCTGTCTGCTGAACAATTTCTAGCCCAATCATCTTCCTTTTACCTACTTCATCCCAACATAGGGGAATTCTGCACTTTCTGCCGTATAAAACTTCATATGGAGGCATCGTAATGCTTGATTGGTAGCTGTTGTTATAAGCAAACTCAATCAAAGGCAAGTGTATATCCCAACTACCTTCAAACTCAATCGCACAAGCCCGTGGCATATCCTCCAATATCTGAATTACCCTCTCAGACTTGCCATCTATCTGTGGGTGGAATGCCGTGCTAAAGTTCAATCTAGTTCCTAGGGCTCTCTGAAGACTACCCCAAAATCTAGAAGTAAACCTAGGATCTCTGTCTGATGCAATTGATACTGGCACTCCATGCAGTTTTATAATCTCATTTATGTACAATCTGGCCAATCTCTCTAACTATAGTCCATCCCGACTGGCAAAAAGTGAGCAGACTTGGTTAGTCTATCAACTATGACCCATACTACATCATGACTATTCTGTGTCCTCGGAAGTCTCATCACAAAATCCATAGTTATCCATTCCTTTACAATGTTTCATAGGGTGCCATTTGTATGCTAGCTTGACACTTATTATTGTATACAAATTCTGTTAGTGGGAGGTATCTGTCCCATCTCCCCTCGAATTCAATGACACAAGTTCTCAGTATATTCTTGAATGCTTATTATATTTTACAGGTTATTATTATCATTTCATTTCATTATTTACAGAAACTCAATGAGTTTCTGAATTTACCTGAATTACTTGTTTCGACTGTCTATCCGCCTGAGGATGATAAGTAGCAATTACTGTGGTACTGGTTGTTCACATTAATGTAATCAAGTCATTGACTTTAGCTACCTTACAAGTGTAGTCTTTTGATAAGCTATTTCTGAAGTTTTAAATTTTTGACTAAAATTTTTACATTTTTTTCCCGTAATAGTACTCTATTCGGGCGTAACTGTATCAATTTATAGAATACTTACAAATATTCTTATTTTATTGTACTACGAGGAAGCACGTAGCTCTACACAATAATCTCAAGTCAGTATTATAATCTACAGCTTACAGTATAAACATCAAGAACATTGCATAGTTACTATGATACATCAAGAACATTCCTATATTTTGTCCTTTTCGAATTTACTAATATTCGAATCTTATTATGTTTACAATATCCATTAACAATTACTAACAGTAACATCTTTGCCCTTATCTAGAGCAATTCTATTACTGCAATAACTTTTACATCCTCTTGCCTTACATTAAGTAGGCTTGCCGTTTAGCTTTATAATTTATGGTGTGTTAGAAAATACTTTTCACTGATAAACTTTTCCAGAACTAATTTCACTTATTATCACATTCCTTATCTTAAAGGACTAATCAGTACTGCATCAAAATTTATTCCCATGTAAAGGAATGATAACAGAATATATAGTTCTAACACTAACATACAACTAAGTAGTGCTGGGATCAAACAAAAATAATTAATTGTTTCTTTCAAAAATTAAGAACTTACCAGCAGTGACATCCAAAGTTTATGTTCTTTCCCCTTAGCGCATAGTGGACGCTCTGACTGATGGGCTACTATGTTCGAGTTGATTCACCATGTTATGGTTGTGAGGAGTACCAACTCTATTTCTATCTCGACCTTTACTGACTGTCTGTGAACTTTGGAGAGTAAATCGAGGTGCTCTAGTACAATCTTTAACAACGTGTCCAAGTTTTTCACAATTGTAGCAAGCTCCAGATGCCTGACGACAAATACCTCCATGTAGCTTACCACAAACATGGCAGAAACATGCAGAATAGGAACTTTTGGTTGTTCAACGACTAGATCTTGATGTTCTCTACCCTGATGATCTGCCTCTGTCATATCCCTAAGCTCGGGGTTCCTCAAATTCTTTTCTCTTCCTCAAATTACTGCATGAGCTCTGACCCATATATTTCTCCCTATTCTCCATTTCACACTGCCTTTGTGGGGGTTGGGTTTGTGCTTAAGCTTGAGCTTGAGCTGACAGAGTATCAGCCATTTGTTGAAAGAAAGTGGCCATTTGCTGGGCTATTTGTGTAGTAATTTGTACTGGTAAAACTGGTACAGTTAAGCCTTCGACACTTTATGGGGCTGGGGCCTCAACTTGTACTTCTGCCATCACAAAGTGTTCTTTTGTCTCATTCTTCTCTTCCATCTCTTTTTACAGGATTTTCTTTTCCTGTACAGCCAACACAAGGAGATTCCTCTCCATTAGTTCATATTTATGATGTAAATGTACTATATATATCAAATATTTGAGCAGTTGTATTTACCGACAAAAAGATTTCAAATTCACATTTTGAATTTACTTTAAAACCATTGCTCTGATACCACAAAACATGTCACACCCTACTCCCTCGTAAGATGTAACATGATCCCATAGTACACCGAATGAATTACCGTTCTTCACCTACCGATAACCCATTAGATATACTACAAGGGATTTTAAAACAATTTTCGTGAAATTTAAATCATCGATTAAAATCTAATGTTATAATTTTTTTTTTAAAATTTCGGCAGAGTGCCGGCTGTATTTTGAGAAAACTGAAGGAATGGAAGCGTGAAAAACACAAGTTTATACCATTGAATTCGAAAATTTTCACCTAGGGTCACATGCACCATGCAAGATTTATTTTTATCTATTTGATTTCAATGATAAACAACATATTAAAACTCTTTTAATATGTTTTTGGATCTGCATTTTCCATTTAAGATTTTAAAATTAATCAGATTAATTTTAGAACCCTAGATTAAATCAAGAACGATTACACTAACCTCTTGATGCACCGCAATGCGTGTGTCCGCGCTTTGAGATTCGTCTTCGGACACGGATGTTGTCCCTCTAGCTTGTCCACACCAAGAACACCTATGGCAGCCCTTGAACAGCTTCTAAAGCCTTTTTTATTAATTAGAAATTCA
Source organism: Hevea brasiliensis (assembly GCF_030052815.1). NCBI lineage: Eukaryota > Viridiplantae > Streptophyta > Magnoliopsida > Malpighiales > Euphorbiaceae > Hevea > Hevea brasiliensis. Next base: position 46,312,708 of record NC_079501.1, read on the forward strand.
AGTTCTGCCTTTTAAGAGATTAGAGATGTAAACAGGACACTAGAAACAATTTCTAATGTTCTTAATTCAAGAGATTGATGGCTAATCTCTTTGAATTGATGAGAGATGAAGAAGAATAGAGGGAGGGCTGCAAAATGGCGTGACCAAGGAGTGTGGCTGCTGGTTGTATTGTATTTTCTCATAACAACACTTAAATAGCTAGGTTAACACATTAAACCCTTGCCACATGTCACCCTTTGATTAGCTCTAGGTTTAAGTGACCCAATCACATTGTGCCAAGTGTCAAACCTATATGTAATATTGATTTTAATCATCTTACATTATTAAAAAAAAAAAACATTTGGCAAGCTTATGTGTTATGCCATGTGTCACCATCTCATGGTGCCACGTGTCACACTGCAAAATGACCAAAATGCTCTTGTGTCTTAATTTTGAGTTCTCAACCCAAAATAATTATTTTTCTTCTTCTAATTAATTTATATCAAATATAAATTAATTAATTAATCTCTATTAATTAATTTCTCATTAATTAAATTCATATTTAAACACTTTAAATATAAATTTAACTTATATTATACATCCAATAATCTAGATTTGATTTCAAGTCATGCTAGGGACTTTGCAAACTAATTGCAAACCAAACCTATTTAATTAATCAATTAAACTCTTTAATTAATTAACTAAATCATATTTAATTAGGTGATAACTTGTGTATGTGTGTGACTTACTAGGCTCATCACTAATTGGCAATGAGACATGATATCAACTCTTAATATCATCAGAACTCTTTCTTACCATAAATGATTTCTCTAAATCATTTTATGAACCTCATAGACCATGGTTAACACATAGCATAGCATGCCATGGCCACCCAATTAGTAATAAGGTTTACCTTAAATGAACCTATAATCATATGTTACCATGCACTAGAATCTCTCTGTTACAAAATCCCAACTCAAGCTGGAGTCATGGTTTATGTCAAATTCCATTTGCTATGAATATTATGTTCTCTTTTAATTCCAGTTCTTGATTAAAAAGATGTTCTCATCAGAAACTCTTTTCTAAATAAATCTATCTGTCCTGGCCAGGAACTTGAAACATCAAGAATAATTAAATGAACATAGGATTTTATCTCTATTTACTTAGAGGAACAGATTCCATCTTGATCAACACCTACCTCCATATATAACTAGTCGGAGCCAACACATGCCCATATACCCATACGGTACAAGTATGAAAGCAAAGATCAAACTCAAACTACCTATATACAAGATAATTGTGCTATCTCAGGTCTAAAGATTATATGCACTGATATGATTTATGACAAAACATTGACAAGAGTAAACTCCATGTGCTTGTCATAAGTGTCACTGGTTCGGCCTACTTATCATTTATAAGTGCCTATCATGTTTGTTACATGGCATGAGACTCACCATTCCATCTTATTTATATCTCATATAAATAACTTGGGAACAAACATGAATACAATCTTTCTGGATAAGTCATGTCCTTATTATGAAGTATCCTCGATTGTGAACCTATTTATGATACTTTGTGCTAGAAATATTGTCACTCATATTCTTAACAACTTAAGAATAATATTTCTAACAAAATATCAATGGACCTTTTCTATTACACATAAATATATTATGTAAACGGAAAAGTGGAAATGCCTTTTATTAATAAAATATGTACAAGATACATACTAAATGATATGCTCTAGGGCATACTACTAACAATCTCCCACTAGCACTAGAGCCATTCATTACAATACCTTAGACCCATCTTCTGAAGATGTTAGTCTAACTGAGCTTGTTACAAAGACCTAGTGAATGGATCAGCTGGTTTTTCAGCTAATGTTAATTTTTCTGCATGGCTATATCGCCTTGCCCAACTATATCTCTGATAATGTGGTAGTGCCTTTCTATGTGTTTGGATTTCTGGTGAGACCTTAGTTCCTTAGCCTGTATGACTGCTCCATTATTGTCACAGTGTAGTGGAACTGCTGACTCAATGGAAGGAACTACTGTAAGTTCTGTCACGAACTTCTTTATCCAAACAGCTTCTTTTGCAGCATCTGATGCAGCAATATACTCAGCCTCAGTAGTGGAATCTGCAGTCGTGCTCTGTTTGGAACTCTTCCAACTGACTGCACCTCCATTACAAATGAACACATATCCAGAGGTAGACTTTCTATCATCGATATCTGATTGGAAATCAGAATCAGTATAACCATCCAATTGCAAGTCTCCACCTCCATAAATCAAGAATAAATCCTTAGTTCTTCTCAAGTACTTAAGAATATTCTTGACAGCTATCCAGTGTTCCAAACCTGGATTGGATTGATACCTGCTAGTCAAACTAACAGCATATGCGATATCCGGCCTAGTACACAACATTGCATACATTAAACTTCCAATAGCCGAAGCATATGGAATCCTGGCCATCTTATCTCTTTCTTCAGGTGTCTTTGGAGACATCTCTTTAGAAAGATGGATACCATGTCTCACTGGTAACAATCCTCTCTTGGAATCAAGCATGTTAAACCTTTTTAACACGTTTTCCAAGTATAGACTTTGGGATAAACCAATTATTCTTTTCTCTCTATCTCTATAGATGCGAATCCCAAGAATATAGGTTGCCTCCCCTAAGTCTTTCATGGAGAATGTATTTGACAACCATACCTTTATAGTCGCCAACATACCTGTGTCATTACCCATCAATAGTATGTCATCCACATATAAGACAAGGAAAGTGATAGCACTGTCACTAACCTTCTTATATACACATGGCTCATCCTCATTTTGATAAAACCAAAGGATTTAATGGCTTCATCAAAACGGATGTTCCAATTCCTCGAAGCTTGTTTCAACCCATAAATGGATCGCTTTAGCTTGCATACCTTGGAACCATCTTGGGATTCAAATCCCTTAGGTTGTTCCATGAAAATGTTTTCTTCAATGTATCCATTGACAAAAGCTATTTTGACATCCATCTGCCAAATCTCATAATCAAAGTATGCAGCTATTGCTAATAAAATCCTAATTGATTTAAGCATGGCAACAGGCGAGAAAGTCTCCTCATAGTTGATTCCTTGCCTTTGGCGAAACCCTTTCGCTCCTAGCCTTGACTTATAGGTCTCTACCTTTCCATCAGAACCAATTTTCTTCTTGAAATCCCATTTGTTCCCTATAGGTACAATACCTTCAGGTGGGTCAACAAGATCCCAAACTTGATTCTTATACATGGAATCAATTTCGGATTTCATAGCATCAATCCATTTTGAAGAGTCTATATCTGATATAGCTTCTTCATAGGTAAGTGGATCATCTCCATGATCTACTACTTCATGAGTAGACAACTCTTGTTCTTCTTCATGAAGAAAACCATATCTCACTGGTGGGTGAGATACCCTGGTTGTTCTACAAGGAACAGCTGTAGATGTTTCATCAATGGGTATTGGTTGACTAGATGGATCTATATCCATCTGATCTGTTAGTTGGTCAGAATTCTCTAATTCTAACTCTATTTGCCTTCCTTTGCCTCTTTCTTGAACAAACTGTTGTTCAAGAAATGTGGCATCTCTACTTATCACAACCTTTTGTGAAGTAGGCAAATAAAAATAATATCCAAAACTATCTTTTGGATATCCAACAAATCGACCTTTTACGATCCGGTCTCCAATTTATCAGTGTTCAGCTTTTTGATATAAGCTGGACAACCCCAAATCTTAACATGCTTAAGACTTGGTTTTCTTCCATGCCATATCTCATAAGGTGTGGAAGAAACTGATTTTGATGGAATCCTATTCAGAATATACAAAGCTGATTCTAATGCAAATCCCCAAAAGAAGATTGGCATATCAGTATAGCTCATCATACTACGTACCATATCCAATAGGGTACAATTTCTCCTTTCAGATACACCATTCAAATTGTATGCGTTCTGAGGAGTCACCGAGAAACAATGCCATGCTCTCTCAAGTATTCATCAAATTTAGTACTCAAATATTCACCTCCACGATCTGATCGAAGAGCTTTAATATTCTTTCCTGTTTGATTTTCTACTTCAGATTTAAATTCTTTGAACTTTTCAAAAGATTCATGTTTGTATTTCATCAAATACAAATACCCAAACCTTGATTTATCATCAGTAAAGGTAATAAAATAATGAAAACCCCCTCTAGCTATTTCTTTAAATGGACCACATACATCACTATGTATTAGCTCCAAAATATTTTCAGCTCTTAGCCCTTGTCCAACAAAGGGTGATCTAGTCATTCTACCCTGAAGGCAAGATTCACAAGTTGGAGTAGGCTCAGAGCCCAATGAGGATAGAATCCCCATTTTCTCCAATTTTGCAATCCTATCTTCTGCAATATGACATAATCTTAAGTGCCAAATATATTTTGAACTTGAGTTGGTTTTCACCATGGCATTGCATTCTTTTAGATCACTTGCATTCAATTTGTGTTTGTCATTATTATCCGAATAATAAAGACCATCATTCATATAACCCGAACCAACATATTTATTTCCAAAATAAATATTACAAACATCATCAGTGAACTGAAATTCATAGCCATTTCTAGTCAAACTAGATATAGAAATGATGTACATATAAAATATTATCCAAACACAAAATATGTCCAAACATGTAAAAAGATTTAGATCCTATGGCTAAAGCTTCAACAGTTGAGCCATTGCCAATCCAGACTCTAATATCTTGAGAACGCAAGCTGCTACTGTTTGCTAGTTCCTGCATATCATTAGAAATGTGAGAACTTACACCAGTATCTAAAACCCAAGCTGTAGATGAACTATGAGTATCATCAGAATCTAAATAACAAGATATGGACATACCTTCTGAAGGTGTATCCTTCTTGTCCTTCAGAGAAGCAAGATACTCTGGGCAGTTCCTTTTCCAGTGCCTATCCTTTTGGCAGTGGAAACACTTTCCTTTGCCTCCATCAGCTTTAGTCTTCCTTTTCTGTTTAGCTATTTTCTTGGAAGGACCAGGAATCTGAGGTTTCTTTTTCTTATTGCCCTTCTTCTTGTTGGACTTTCTGTAACACCCTCCCCGTAGCAACTCCGTACAGTCTACTGTTCCGGAGACCGGTGTCGGTCCGGATAGCTAGAACGTCCGAAAAAATATTTAAACTAAAGTCAGGAACCATAATTAACTCAAATATTAATAAGAAAAATTTAGTAAAAATTTTAGAAATAAAATGCAACTAAGTCAAATGAGCCGGTGCCCAAGCGATGGGTAACCTGAGGTAAGTTGCGGTTCTCGTAACGAGGAGCCCTAGACCCAGAAAAAAATTCATAAAATAATTTTTGGGACTTCAGAGAAGGGTCATTGAGGTTCCTATGGCATTAGAATGCCAAGAAAATATTTAAAAAAATTTTTCAATTCCATGCATAATTTTGACCCGTTAAGCCAAACAGAGGGCATTTTGGTCATTTCGCCTTCAGAGGTGATTTTTGGCCGACTTGTCCAGTTAAGTAAATAATTATTATGACTCAAAATATGAATAAATATTGCTAAAAATTAAATTGAAATGTGGTAGAAAAGAAAAGAAAAGAAAAATGAAGGAAATTAGGGATAATGACATCACATGATGTCATTTACATACCCTCCACCAATCACCATTCAATAAGTCTTTTTTTTAAACAATTAAAAGAGACAAATGGACTCAAAATTCTGCTGTTTCCTTCTTCTTCTTCAGCCAAAACGTGAATCTCTCCCTCTTCTCCCTCCATTGATTTTCAAACAATAGCTTCATTTCTCATGCTTCCTCACCATATTTCCTCAAGACCCCAACACTAAAATGAATCCTTGGACCTAGAGGAAGTGTTTGCCAGCCACGAGAGTACAAGAAAATGAAGATTTAACTTGGAGAAATCTGCCCTACAAGAGGTTAAAGAGGTTAGTGCCTACTTATATATATACTTCTTTGATTCCATATTAGAAGCTTGAAATAAGTGAGAAATTGTAAATTAAATGAATAAAAGTTAAGTGTATGCATCCCTTGAATTTTTGGCAGCCCTAAGGAAGGATGAGTTTGATTGTTTTAATGAATTTAGAGTGGATAGAAAAGATGTTTAAGGTATGAATATGCATGGATGTTGAACTAGTGTGCTAATTGAGGTTTATGGGCAAATTGAATTGGACATTAGGGTTTTGAGAAGTGAAAAATTGATTTGGCTTATGAAATTGTTAGAGCACATTTTAATGGTCAATTAGTGACCATTTTAGGTAAGTTGACCATATTATGGACTGAAAAATAGGATTGCAAAGTGAAGTTGTAGGCTGCCCTAGGACAGCAGTAGAGGGACTGAAAATTCAGTCCACTTGCACAGCCATAACTTTGGCTGTGTAGGTCCAATTGATGTTTGGCCAAATGGACATGCAACTAGGCTTATAATGGCACATTTTTGCTGAAGAAACCATGCTCAAAAGACCAAAGCAAGAGGACCAAAACTTGGCCCCAATCCGGATACCCTGCAAACAGCCCCTGCAGAAATGACCAAATGAATAGCAACTGTTCATTTGGCCATAACTCATTGTAGATATGGTCAATTGACCTGAAATTTTTACAGCAAAAAGACAGGATATAGATAAACAACTTTCATGAAGAACATCACCCCAAATTATGCCATTAACCCATTCAAATTATTGGGCAAAGTTAAGTTATCAAACCTGCAACTCTGCAGATTTTCACTTGAGCAGTAATGTTTGGATGGCTATAACTCCCTTTAGAAAACTCGGATTTAGGCGATTCTTGAACCGATGGAAACCTAAGGCATGGTAGAACATTTCATATGAAGAAAGTTAGACCAAATTATGAACTTAACTTGGTCAAATTACTGACCAAAGTTGGACCAAAATCTGCCAAAACCCAAAAGTGCAGCATGAATAGTGCACGTGAACAGTAAACTTATTTTGGCCATAACTTGAGCTACAAAACTCCAAATGGAGTGATTCAAAAAAGGAAATTCAACTAGACAGAATAAGGAACAACTTTAATGTTTACCATTTCCTCAAATTCCCACTGTAAAAATAACAAATGGAACAGTAAAGATGAAGCATAAAAACCGAAAATTTTGCTCAATTAGCATTAAGCTTAAAAATGGTATTGGCAACCAATACCAACAAGTTTGAAATACAAAATGTGATATGTTTGAGGTGTTAAAACTAATACACCTATTTTCTATCCAAAAGTCAACATTTTTGTTGACCAATGAGGTGAATAGTGACACCAAAACCAAAAATTGGCAATTTTGCCAAAATGACCTAAGCTTTGAGAAAGTGACCAAAACTAACAAGTTTTGAATACAAAATGTGGTATTTTGGGAGTATTAAAACCAATGTACCTATTGTTTATGCAAAAGTCAACATTTTAGTTGACTAATGAAATGAATAGTGACATGAAAACTTGAAATTCAAAAATTGTGAAACTTAAAAATGCAAAATGCCCTAGTAGGCCTAATGTGATTGGTTTGGATAGTTTGGCATGCCAATAGGGTATTGTTTTAGCAGTACTGCGAAAGGTTTTATGCCCGTATTCATGGCTTTATGCCCGTATTCATGGCTTTTATGCCCGTATTCATGGCTTTTATGCCAATTATGTGATATCATGGCTTTTTAGCCATTCTGACTGCATACGTGGTTGACGTTCTGCGTCCCATGGTATGACGGCCCGAGGCACCGGTGTCGGTGCCAATGACCCGTTATCCATCCGATCGTCCAAAGATAGGTTACTTGGGCATGGAAAAGTATAACTGTGATTGAACTGATTATTAAAGAAAATACGAAAATTAAGTATCAGGAATGATTACAAAAATACAAAGAAGCTCAATATCATGAAGAAAATAATTAACGAAATGCATGAAGAAGTTAATATCATGAAACATGATTAGCCCTCGACTACACAATAAGTTAGTAATTATTCATTTCTTATAAACACAATAGCAAGGAAATTATTATTTTTATTTGCATATTATATTTTATTGTATTATTGGCACCACTAAGCTTTATGCTTAGCGCGTCGCTTTTGCAACGCGTAGGTATTGAAGATTTGGACAGAGGGCCCAGTAGACCACAGATTCGGTAAGGCAGTTCACAGTTCTGCATAGCGTCTGTGTCACCTCACAGGCTACAGTGCATTAGTAGGACACTAGGTTTCATTTTGGTATTTTGTGACTAATGTTTATTTTCTCATATGTAATTGAACGTATGTAACACATTTTGATGTTCATGTAAATAATGAAAATTGTATTTGTGAATGGAAGAGTGAATGTCTATTTATGACTTGTACATGATTAACAAATGAGATGAATGATTGAGAAATGAATGTGAACTGAAAAATATTGAGATTTTGATAAATGGAGTTGAGATGAATGAATAAGAATATAGGAAGTGTTTTTCACAGGTTCCGAAGAACGGTTTTCTCCATTTTTAGCCGGTACTTTGCCGGATTTTCTATAAAATTTTCGAAACCTCAAATAAATTATAATTTCGAAAAAAGGCTTATATAAATTATATTTCATAAATTATATTCATAAATATGACAAAAAATTGATTAAGATAAAATTAGAGTGTGCCGATACACCGTGTGACATTGCTTACCTTGATGTAATTGTACACTGTAAAAGGGGTGACTAATTAAAGTGTTTAATTAGTTGTTTTAATCACACAATTAAATTATGATTCAAATCAGAATTTTAAAAATTGTTTGAATGTGATTCAAATCTGAATTTTAAAAGTTGTTTGAATGTGATTCAAATCTGAATTTTAAAAGTTGTTTGAATGTGATTCAAATATGAATTTTTAAAGTTGTTTGAATCATATTTAAATCTGATTTTTTAAAAAATATTTGAATGTGATTCAAATCTGATTTTTTAAAAAATGTTTGAATGTGATTCAAATCTGAATTTTTGAAGTTGTTTGAATGTGATTCAAATCTGAATTTTTAAATTTATTTGAATGAGATTCAAATCTGAATTTTTAAATTTATTTGAATCATATTCAAATCTGGATTTTTAAGTTGAATATGAGATATTCAATTTAATTTAAGAATGTATGTTTTATTTAATTGTTAAATAGTGATATGCATGATGGATGATCATGGACTATAAAAGACCAATGTGATTGGATTTATTTCTTTTATGTTTCTTTGGGATTGTAAATTAAATAATTTATTTTAATTTATTTTGGGCATGTATTATTAAGTTTGTAATATTTTTGGGTTGTAATTTCATTTATTTAAGTTCTTGTAAATTCGCCTTGGTATGCCAAGGATTACTATATAATATTGGATTGCAAGAAGTTCAAGGAGGTCAAGAGCATTGGTGGGACCAGTGGGAGGAATTCAATATCAAGTGTTGATTATGTACTCCTTCAGCAACTCTTGTAAAATGAATGAATGAAATGCACCTAGGAATGCCCAGATTCAATTCTTGGTGGCTCAGAATTGAATCCCTTAGAAAGTCCATGATCATACCATATTTACTGCTTATCCATGAATGCATGAGATGTATGGGAATGTATGCAATTATATGATATATGCATGCTAAATGGATAATGTGCAAAGTGAGACCTTAATAGTAATTAGAATGACCATAAAATCTTCCAAACAAATGATTAAGTTGGAAATGCTATAATTAAAGTAATTATAACATAGCCCCTCCATTGGGGCAATTATTTTAAGAAATTTTAAATAGTTGCATAAGATGCAATTTATTTAAGAGATTTTCTTAAGAATAATTGTTAAGCATGAGATGTTGTAAATATGTAAATGGTTTGGTGGCCAATATTGGATGTACCTGAGGACATTAAAATTATTTGCATAATTCTCGGCTCAATGGGATCAACTTAACTAATGCAAGATAAGTCAATAATGGATGTACCTGAGATTTTGAGCATTAGGGGCTAGGTAAAGGATTGAACCTCACATGAGATGTGATGGGCAAAGAGTTGCTCACTTATAGTTTATTGTAATTCCAATAATGGATGTACCTGAGGATGATCAATAGAATTATAAGAATTCAATCACCCACTAGAAGTCCATCCAACTAGGATTTCTGTTTTCTACTTTGGAAGTGTAGGATTCGCTAAGTTAGTGGGAGGACCAATTTGATTAAAAGACCATAATCATATTTGGTTAATTACATGATACATTTACTAATTAATCTGGTTATTTTCTGCAGTTAATTTTCTGATAAAAATGAGCACAAAAACAACCACCACCATCCAATATCCTTGCAAGCATACTTGATCACAACAGGTTAACAGGACCTAATCATGCGATTGACACATGAAATTTGAAACTTGTCTTCAACATTGAACATATAGGATATGTTCTAGATTCAAATGTTCCTGGTCCCTTACCTCCAGAGGCCACTTAAGAGGAACATGAAACTTTGGACAAGTGGAAGGAGCATGATATGAGAGCTAAGTGTTACATGCTTGCTTCTATGAGTAATGAGTTACAGAAGCAACATGAGAACATGCAGAGTGAGAGTGAGATCCTCCTTCATCTACAAGAGTTGTATGGTGAACACAGCAGGAATGCTAGGTATGAGATATCTAGACAGCTATTCCGTATGAGGATGTCCGAGGGACGTAATGTTGGGGATCATGTCCACAAGATGATTGGTGATTGAGCAGTTGGAACATCTTGACTTCAACATGGATTTCCAACTACAAACGGATTTGATCCTTCAGTCCCTTCCTGAGTCTTTTGGGAATTTTGTGACAAATTTCCATATGACTAAACAGGAATGCACCTTAGCTGAATTACTCAACATGCTGGTTATTGCCTAAAAGAATATGCCAGGCAATAAAGGAAAAGAGGTAGCTTTGGTTGCATCTTCTTCACTGGAAAGTCCAACATGAAGAAGGGCAATAAGAAAGAAACTTGATTCTGGTCCTTCCAAGAAAATAGCTAAGCGTAAAAGGAAGACTAAAGTCGATAAAGGCAAAGGAAAGTGTTTCCACCGCCAGAAAGTGTTTCCAGTGCCAACAGGAAAGTGTTTCCATTGCCAGTAAGAAAGTGTTTCCACTGGCCAGAGTATAGCAATCTAAAAGAATACAATGCCATGGTGAAAACCAACTCAAGTTCAAAATATATTTGGCACTTAAGGTTATGTCATGTTGCAGAAGATAGGATTACAAAATTGGAAAAAATGGGGATTCTATCCTTATTGGACTCGAGCCTACTCCAACTTGTGAATCTTGCCTTGAGGGCAAAATGACTAGATCACCCTTTGTTGGACAGGGCTAAGAGTTGAAAATATTTTGGAGCTAATACATAGTGATGTATGTGGTCCATTTAAAGAAATGGCTAGAGGGCTTTCATTATTTTATTACCTTTACTGATGATAAATCAAGGTTTGGGTATTTGTATTTGATGAAATACAAACATGAATCCTTTGAAAAGTTTAAGGAATTTAAATCTGAAGTAGAAAATCAAACAGGAAAGTGTATTAAAGCTCTTCGATCAGATCGTGGAGGTGAATATTTGCATGAATTTGATGAATACTTGAGAGAGCATGGCATTGTTTCTTACCGACTCTCCAGAACGCCACACCTGAATGGTGTATCCGAAGGAGAAATCGTACCTATTGGATATGGTACGTAGTATGATGAGCTATACCGATATGCCAATCTCCTTTTGGGGATTTGCATTAGAATCACTTTATATATTCGAATAGGATTCCATCAAAATCGCTTTCTTCCACACCTTATGAGATATGGCATGGAAGAAAACCAAGTCTTAAGCATGTTAAGATTTGGGGTTGTCCACTTATATCAAAAGTCGAACACTGATAAATTGGAGACCATATCAGAAAAAGGTCGATTTGTTGGATATCCAAAAGATATTTTTGGATATTATTTTATTTGCCTACTTCACAAAAGGTTGTGATAAGTAGAGATGCCACATTTCTTGAACAACAGTTTGTTCAAGAAGGAGGCAAAGGAAGGCAAATAGAGTTAGAATTGGAGAATTCTGACCAACCAACAGATCAGATGGATATAGATCCATCTAGTCAACCTATACCCATTGATGAAACATCTACACTGTTCCTCGTAGAACAACCAGGTATCTCACCCACGGTGAGATATGGTTTTCTTCATGAAGAAGAACAAGAGTTGTCTACTCATGAAGAAGTAGATCATGGAGATGATCCACTTACCTATGAAGAAGCTATATCAGATATAGACTCTTCAAAATGGATTGATGCTATGAAATCCGAGATTGATTCCATGTATAAGAATCAAGTTTTGGATCTTGTTGACCCACCTGAAGGTATTGTACCTATAGGGAACAAATGGGTTTTCAAGAAGAAAATTGGTTCGATGGAAAGGTAGAGACCTATAAGGCAAGGCTAGTAGCGAAGGTTTTCGCCAAAGGCAAGGAATAGACTATGAGGAGACTTTCTGCTTTGTTGCCATGCTTAAATCAATTAGAATTTTAATAGCAATAGATGCATACTATGATTATGAGATTTGGCAGATGGATGTCAAAACAGCTTTTCTCAATGGATACATTGAAGAAAACATTTTCATGGAACAACCTAGGGGATTTGAATCCCAAGATGGTTCCAAGGTATGCAAGCTAAAGCGATCCATTTATGGGTTGAAACAAGCTTCGAGGAGTTGGAACATCCGTTTTGATGAAGCCATTAAATCTTTTGGTTTTATCAAAAATGAGGATGAGCCATGTGTATATAAGAAGGTTAGTGACAGTGCTATCACTTTCCTTGTCTTATATGTGGATGACATACTGTTGATGGGTAATGACACAGGTATGTTGACAACTATAAAGGTATGGTTGTCAAATACATTCTCCATGAAAGACTTAGGGGAGGCAACCTATATTCTTGGGATTCGCATCTATAGAGATAGAGCGAAACGAATAATTGGTTTATCCCAAAGTCTATACTTGGAAAAGGTGTTAAAGAGGTTTAACATGCTTGATTCCAAGAGAGGATTGTTACTAGTGAGACATGGTATCCACCTTTCTAAAGAGATGTCTCCAAAGACACCTGAAGAAAGAGATAAGATGGCAAGGATTCCATATGCTTCGGCTATTGGAAGTTTAATGTATGCAATGTTGTGTACTAGGCCGGATATCGCATATCTCTGTTAGTTTGACTAGCAGTATCAATCCAATCCAGTTTGGAACATCGATAGTCACAAGAATATCCTTAAGTACTTGAGAAGAACTAAGGATTTATTCTTGATTTATGGAGGTGGAGACTTGCAATTGGATGGTTATACTGATTCTGATTTCCAATCAGATATCGATGATAGAAAGTCTACCTCTAGATATGTGTTCATTTGTAATGGAGGTGCAGTCGATTGGAAGAGTTCCAAGCGAGCACGATTGCAGATTCCACTACCGAGAAATTTGAGTATATTCTGCATCGGAATCTTTGTAAAAGAAGCTGTTTGGATGAAGAAGTTCGTGACAGAACTTACAGTAGTTCCTTCCATTGAGTCAGCAGTTCCATTACACTGTGACAACAATGGAGCAGTCATACAGGCTAAGGAACTAAGGTCTCACCCAAAATCCAAACACATAGAAAGGCACTACCACATTATCAGACATATAGTTGGGCAAAGGCGATATAGCCATGCAGAAAAATAACATCAGCTGAAAAAATTTAGCTGATCCATGCACTAAGCCTTTGTCACAAGCTCAGTTAGATTGACATCTTGAAAAGATGGGTCTAAGGTATTGTAATGAATGGCTCTAGTGCTAGTGGGAGATTGTTAGTAGTATGCCCTAGAGCATATCATTTAGTATGTATCTTGTATATATTTTTATTAATAAAAGGCATTTCCACTTTTCAGTTTACATAATATATTTATGTGTAATAGAAAAGGTCCATTGATATTTTGTTAGAAATATTATTCTTAAGTTGTTAAGAATATGAGTGACAATATTTCTAGCACAAAGTATCATAAATAGGTTCACAATCGAGGATACTTCATAATAAGGACATGACTTATCCAGAAAGATTGTATTCATGTTTGTTCCCAAGTTATTTATATGAGATATAAATAAGATGGAATGGTGAGTCTCATGCCATATAACAAACTTGATAGGCACTTATAAATGATAAGTAGGCAGAACGGTGACACTTATGACAAGCACATGGAGTTTACTCTTGTCAATGTTTTGTCATAAATCATATCAGTGCATATAATCTTTAGACTGAGATATACAGATTATCTTGTATATAGGTAGTTTGAGTTTGATACTGCTTTCATACTTGTACTATGTATGGGTATATAGGCATGTGTTGGCTCCTACTAGTTATATATAGAGGTAGGTGTTGATCAAGATGGAATCTGTTCCTCTAAGTAAATAAAGTTAAAATCCTATGTTCATTTAATTGTTCTTGATGTTTCAAGTTCTGGCAGAGACAGGATAGATTTTTCGTAAAAGAGTTTCGATGAGAAAAATCTTTTAATCAAGAACTGGAATTAAAAGAGAACATAATATTCATAGCAAATGGAGTTTGACATAAACCATGACTCCAGCTTGAGTTGGCATTTTGTAACAGAGAGATTCTAGTGCATGGTAACATATGATTATAGGTTCATTTAAGGTAAACCTTATTACTAATTGGGTGGCCATGGCATGCTATGCTAGGTGTTAACCATGGTCTATGAGGTTCATAAAATGATTTAGAGAAATCATTTATGGTAAGAAAGAGTTCTGATGATATTAAGAGTTGATATCATGTCTCATTGCCAATTAGTGATGAGCCTAGTAAGTCACACACATACACAAGTTATCACCTATTTAAATATGATTTAATTAATTAATTAAAGAGTTTAATTGATTAATTAAATAGGTTTGGTTTGCAATTAAATTGCAAAGTCCCTAGCATGACTTGAAACCAAATCTAGATTATTAGATGTGTAGTATAAGTTAAATTTATATTTAAAGTGTTTAAATATGAATTTAATTAATGAGAAATTAATTAATAGAGATTAATTAATTAATTTATATTTGATATAAATTAATTAGAAGAAGAAAATAATTATTTTGGGTTAAGAACTCAAAATTAAGACACAGGGGCATTTTGGTCATTTTGCAGTGTGACACGTGGCACCATGAGATGGTGACACATGGCATAACACATAAGCTTGCCAAATGTTTTTTAATCATGTAAGATGATTAAAATCAAGATTAAATATAGGTTTTACACTTGGCACAATGTGATTGGGTCACTTAAACCTAGAGCTAATCAAAAGGTGACATGTGGCTAGGGTTTAATGTGTTAACCTAGCTATTTAAGTGTGGTTATGAAAAGAAAACATAACCAGCAGCCTCTCCTCTCAATTGTCACGCCACTTTGAGCCTCTCCAGCTATTTCTCTTCATCTCTCATCAATTCAAAGAGATTAGCCATCAATCTCTTGAATTAAGAACGCTAGAAATTGTTTCTAGTGTCCTATTTACATCTCTAATCTCTTAAAAGGCAGAACTTGAATTTCTAATTAATAGAAAAAGCTTTAGAAGTTGTTCAAGGGCTGCCATAGGAGTTCTTGGTGTGGAAAAGCTAGAGGGACAACATCTGGTGTCCTGAAGACGAATCTCAAAGGCGCAGACACGCTGCAGCACATCAAGAGGTTAGTGTAATCGTTCTTGATTTAATCTAGGGTTCTAAAATTAATCTGATTAATTTTAAAATCTTAAATGGCAAATACAGATCCAAAAACATATTAAAAGAGTTTTAATATGTTGTTTATCATTGAAATCAAATAGATAAAAATAAATCTTGCATGGTGCATGTGACCCTAGGTGAAAATTTTTGAATTCAATGGTATAATCTTGTGTTTTTCATGCTTCCGTTCCTTCAAAGAGATTAAAGATGTAAACAGGACACTAGAAACAATTCCTAGTGTTCTTAATTCAAGAGATTGATGGCTAATCTCTTTGAATTGATAAGAGATGAAGAAGAAAAGATAAAAACCCTCAAAATGGCGTGACAAAGGAGTGTGGCTGCTAGTTGTGTTTTATTTTCTCATAACAACACTTAAATAGCTAGGTTAACACATTAAACCCTTGCCACATGTCACCCTTTGATTAACTCTAGGTTTAAGTGACCCAATCACATTGTGCCAAGTGTCAAACCTATATTTAATCTTGATTTTAATCATCTTACATGATTAAAAAACATTTGGCAAGCTTATGTGTTATGCCATGTGTCACCATCTCAAGGTGCCACGTGTCACACTGCAAAATGACCAAAATGCCCCTGTGTCTTAATTTTGAGTTCTTAACCCAAAATAATTATTTTCTTCTTCTAATTAATTTATATCAAATATAAATTAATTAATTAATCTCTATTAATTAATTTCTCATCAATTAAATTCATATTTAAACACTTTAAATATAAATTTAATTTATACTACACATCCAATAATCTAGATTTGGTTTCAAGTCATGCTAGGGACTTTGCAATTTAATTGCAAACCAAACCTATTTAATTAATCAATTAAACTCTTTAATTAATTAATTAAATCATATTTAAATAGGTGATAACTTGTGTATGTGTGTGACTTACTAGGCTCATCACTAATTGGCAATGAGACATGATATCAACTCTTAATATCATCAGAACTCTTTCTTACCATAAATGATTTCTCTAAATCATTTTATGAACCTCATAGACCATGGTTAACACCTAGCATAGCATGCCATGGCCACCCAATTAGTAATAAGATTTACCTTAAATGAACCTATAATCATATGTTACCATGCACTAGAATCTCTCTATTACAAAATCCCAACTCAAGCTGGAGTCATGGTTTATGTCAAACTCCATTTGCTATGAATATTATGTTCTCTTTTAATTCCAGTTCTTGATTAAAAAGATTTTTCTCATCAGAAACTCTTTTCTGAATAAATCTATCTGTCCTGGCCAGAACTTGAAACATCAAGAACAATTAAATGAACATAGGATTTTATCTCTATTTACTTAGAGGAACAGATTCCATCTTGATCAACACCTACCTCCATATATAACTAGCAGGAGCCAACACATGCCCATATACCCATACACAGTACAAGTATGAAAGCAGTATCAAACTCAAACTACCTATATACAAGATAACTGTGCTATCTCAGGTCTAAAGATTATATGCACTGATATTATTTATGACAAAACATTGACAAGAGTAAACTCCATGTGCTTGTCATAAGTGTCACTGGTTCGGCCTACTTATCATTTATAAGTGCCTATCATGTTTGTCATATGGCATGAGACTCACCATTCCATCTTATTTATATCTCATATAAATAACTTGGGAACAAACATGAATACAATCTTTCTGGATAAGTCATGTCCTTATTATGAAGTATCCTCAATTGTGAAACTATTTATGATACTTTGTGCTAGAAATATTGTCACTCATATTCTTAACAACTTAAGAATAATATTTCTAACAAAATATCAATGGACCTTTTCTATTACACATAAATATATTATGTAAACGGAAAAGTGGAAATGCCTTTTATTAATAAAATTATGTACAAGATACATACTAAATGATATGCTCTAGGGCATGCTACTAACAGGAACCCCATGAAAATGGAAATTAAATGTGTAATGAAAATTAGAGAAAATATGGGGGGATTAAATTGAATTATGAAACTTTGGATTATTAAAATGTTAATCTAAGTTAGTGGGGTTAGGTGGCACTATTTGAGGCACATAAGGACACTAATCTGCCCATTTTTCATCATCTTATCTACTCACCCTTCCCATGGCCGAATTGGAGCTTTAAGCTTCATCCATGGCCGCCCAAAATACAAGCTTTCATCCACCTATGATCAAGCCATCATTTCTTCAAGAGTCCTTCATTAAACTTGTTCTACACATCATGGGTAGCATGTAGGAAGCAAGAAAGAGGAGTTTTGGTGAAGTTTAATCAAGCCCAAGTTGAGGTTAGTGCTTAATCTCCCCATTTTCTTTTATTAGATCTTGTTTTGAGCTTTGGGTGAGTTGATTTGTGAAGAAATTGAGTAAATTAATGTATATTTGGTGAGCCCTTCATTTTGGTAGCCAAGACATTCATGGGATTTTGATGTGTTTAAATGATGTAGATGAGTTTAAAGATGATGTTTGATATGGGTTTATATATGGGAAGTGATAGGACTTGAATTGATTGAAATTGAGAAATTTAAATTATGGTTTGAAACAATTATTGGAGATTTCTGAT
Organism: Hevea brasiliensis; assembly: GCF_030052815.1. Taxonomy (NCBI): domain Eukaryota; kingdom Viridiplantae; phylum Streptophyta; class Magnoliopsida; order Malpighiales; family Euphorbiaceae; genus Hevea; species Hevea brasiliensis. The sequence continues at coordinate 46,330,956 of NC_079501.1, forward strand.
GTTGCTTCATTTTGGGCAGCCATGAACCCTTGTTGAGCTTGAGTTATTTTTACTTCTAATGAATGAAAATGAAGGTTGAATTGTCCAAATGAAAGTTGTAGTAAGTTTGTGCGTAAGTATGTGCATGTAGTGTTTAGATTAAAGGTGTGAAATGGAACCTTGAAGCCTTGAGCAAACTGCCATGTTTTGCAGCCCCTAATAGCATGAATTCATGTGTGAATATATGGTTATTAATGATATATGTTAATGTCAATTTTTGGGCAGCAAGTGTAAGTGATATTGAAGTATGAATATGTTAAAGTATATGTGTAATATTAACATTGAAGTATGTTGAATGTTGGTGGAAGTGAATGTTGAACTTAATGATGAATTGTGTGCATTGAGCACTTGAACATTCTGCCCAGAATTGTTGCTGAAATTGTGTACAATATATGTATAGAAGTGTTGTTGATTGAATATTGTAGTAATGAGGAGGAGAAGGAACATTAAATTGGGAGTGTATGAGCTTTGTGCAGGTTGTGTATTGAAGGCAGCACCTAAATGAGGCCATAAGTGCTAAACTATGAACCCAATTGGTATGAGGCCAATATGGGATGAAACTAGACACCAAATAGGCCAACTTTCATGTAGAAAGGTTGCCAAAATTCTGCCTAGAAACTGACCTTAAAAAGTGACCAAGTCCGGATTAGTGCATTTAAGGCCTGAAAACTGACCATTTGGGCAGCAGTTAGTGTTTAAGCCATAACTCACTCAAAACAGGTCCAATTGACCTGAAATTTTGACCATGAATAGTTAAGACCTATATCTACAAGTCCTATGAAGACACCCAAGCCCAGAAATGACCATAAGCAAGTCAAAAAGCTTGCACAAGTTCGGGTCCAAAAAGTGGCCGAACCTAAAATGACCTAAAGTGACCAATTTTGATACATTTTGACCAGCAATAGTAAAATGACCATAACTTGGTCTACATAACTCAGAATAACCTGAAATTTTGCCCCGCGTTCCATAAGACATAGACCTACAAGTTTGTAGTTTGGACCGAAACCCAAAAACCGAGGGAACTAGGTCGTCCGGCTAGGTCAAAATAGTACACCGAAATCCGGTAAATTGCAATAAAATGCAATACACTTGGAAATGAAATTGGTAACGTATACCAACATTAAAGGGCTATAAAATGTGACATATTGGTAACATTAGAATTGACTCACGTAGAGTGCATCAAGGGTCAACATTATAGGTTGACTAATGAAATGAATTGAAGGGAATAGTACCAAGAGAAATAGGACTTTAAGCTAGACAAATCTAGCACACAAAAATTGAGAAATTGACCAAATTTTGCACTAAAGGTGCAATCTGTCCAGCTTTAGTAAATTGACCATATCTTGGTCTATACAACTCGGAATGACCTGAAATTTTGCCCCGCGTGCAATAAGACATAGAGCTACAATTTTGCTTCTTTGACCAAAAGCTAAAAACCAAGGAAAATAGGACTTTATGCTAGATCAATCTAGCTCACTAAAATTGAAAATTGGTAATTACATAAAATGATGCTTGAAGTGATTTGGCAATGAATGCCAACTTGTAAAAATGGTAAATTGCACTATATTGGCAGCATATTGAAATGCAAATTGTGACATGTTGATACTAGAATCAACTTATCCATAATGTATAAAAAGGTCAATATTTTCATTGACCAGTGAATTGTGTAATGACCAGTAAACCCTGAAAATAAAGAAATAAATATTGAATCTTGTAATATGCCCTAATTTGCCTAGTTGACTAGTTTGGATAGATTGGCATGCCAATAGGATTCTGACAGCTGTTCTGTAATTGACTTTACGTCATACTGTGTTCTATGGCTTATTATGCCATACTATGATTTTAATAGCCTATGGCTATACAGTTTGTGTTATTATACTCGGCTTAATGCCCGATTGATTATATGGCTTTTTAGCCACATTATTTGCACACCGGGAGACACTTTGTGACCAATGGTGTGACGGCCTGAGGTACTAGGTACCCAGTGCTAGTATATCCGTTTATCCAGTCTGGTTAGTGTATAGGCTATATGGGCAGTATTTAAAACATTATTCAATTCAGGAAGCTAATTTAAGTTAAGTATAATGAAATTTCAGTGCAATTAAATTAAGTATTGAATGAATGAGTAAAGGAGATTAGCAAAAGAAACATAACAAAAATGTAAATTGCAGAACTGTAGAGACTTGAAATACAATACAGTTAGAATAATTTGTATATTTGGTAGTATTACTGAAAAGTTATAAACTAAGCACTTCCAAAGAGAAACAAACTAGTATATAAGATCGTTGATACTAGAAATACCATACCAAATTAAATTGATTCTTGAGTATCCAAATTATGATTTATTTCTTTCTTTATTTGTATATATTATTTCTTGTTATACTATTGCACCACTAAGCAGAAATGCTTAGCGCGATGGAATTGCTTCCTCGCGCAGGTACTGAAGGTAAAACCAGTAGACTGTCGACTGAGATTTTTGGAGTCCAGATCTGCAGAAGTGTCAGAAGAATTGAAGGTTGTCACCTCCTCAGCAATGCATGTAGATAGGGCTCATTTTAAGCATGTTTTATAATCTGTACATTATAATTACTACTATTATTGTAATGTGAATTAGTAACTGTAATTTTATTTGTATATTCTGTACTTGATAAATTTATGTACTTAGTTGGCAAATTATGCAAAATAATAAAATGTAAGAATTTTGATATATGAGTTAAGTATCTGATCATGATGATTCTGATTGAGATTGAATATGAAAAATTTTGAGACTGATTTTGAGTTGTGAATTGGAGTATATATTGAAATTGTTTTTGGCAGGTTCAGAAGAACTGTTAGTCCAAATTCTCGCCAACTCTCTTTGGATTATCATTGAAATTTTTGAATTTTCCAAATTAGTCAGATTTTGATAAAAGTAAAAATAGCCTAAACCTCAGATAAAGTTTTTGAACAAGTAAATCTAGAACTATAATGAAATCAGATAAGATCAGGTGCTCCGGCACGCCGTGTAGCACGCCTTGCTCGGCTACACTGTAGAGGGGTGGGGGGTGTTACAATTCCAACAAAATCAATTATACATAAATCATAATTGAAATCACAATTCTTTATCTCAAAAACCATGCTTGATCTCAAAAGCCATTCTTTTTCTCAAAAACCATTCTTTATCTCAAAAACCATTCTTTATCTCCAAAACCATTCTTTATCTCACTAACTATGCAAGACTAATTCGCAAGGGCCATCTTCGGGGTGATTCTAACTCCCTATGGTCGGGGACGTCGAATCATCGTGCACAGTACACACCACAATAATGAATATGCACGAACACACCACAATAATGAATATTCCCAAAGGGCCATAACATGAAAAAAAAAAAAAAAAAACTTAGATCTAACTTCTAATAAGAGGAGAATCTAAGCCTGTGCATGTACAATGGTAATCAAAACACAACTAACTCCATTGTCTTCTCAACAAATGAGAGAGACGAGTAATAACCTAGTCAAGCATCTATAGTGAGATATAAAATAATATCACAATCCTTTTAGTGAGCATAAATCACAATACAATTCGATTCAAAGTCAATTCCAATATCCAATAATTTTTATGCTCATCACAATTCAAATCATAAATTTGCATTTTTCCATGCAAATTGCCCATCACAATTAAAAACATGTTTTATCACAATTTTCCAAAACATAATTTATTCAATTCACAACAATGCTTAATACTTGTGGAAATACCATTTCACAAAGCTAAATTCATATATACTATAGCAATTTCAATAATCATTGAATTAAATCCAATGCTTGTTAAACATAATACATAAGAAAAATATGTCATTTAATCATATGAAATATTCAGAACAAAATCAGTTAAAAACTAGTTGTGCACAAACCTCTGATAAATGCCTCTTGGCTCTGACTCAGTGTTCCTTATGCTTCCCAATATCCTTATCAACTGAAACACATAATTTAAAGTGTTTCAGTACTCAATGAATTTGTTTCTAACAATAAAATCCAATATTTAAATTTTCTTGGTACTATTCCCTTCAATTCATTTCATCAGTCAACCTATAATGTTGACCCTTGATGCACTCTAAGTGAGTCAATTCCAATGTTACAAATATATCACATTTTATAGCCCTTTAGTGTTGGTATATGTTTCCAAATTCATTTTCAAGTGTATTGCATTTTATTGCATTTTACCTAATTTTGGTGTACTATTTTGACCTAGCTAGACGACCTAGTTCCCTCAGTTTTCGGGTTTGGGTCCAAACTACAAACTTTTAGGTCTATGTCTTATTGCACGCGAGGCAAAATTTCAAGTCATTCTGAGTTGTGTAAACCAAGGTATGGTCAATTTACCAATGCTGGACAAAATGCACCAAAATGGTAACTTTAGGTCATTTTTAGGCCACTTTTAGTTCGGCCAGTTTTGGTACCTGAAATTGTGCAAGCTGTTTGGCATGGTTCTGGCCATTTATGGGATTTGGTGTCTTCATAAAAATTGTAGATATATGTCTAAACTATTCATGGTAAAAATTTCAGGTCATTTGGACCTGTTTTGAGCGAGTTATGGCCAAAACACTAACTACTGCCCAAATGATCAATTTTTAGGCCTTCAAGTCACTAATCCGGATTTGGTCATTTTTCAAGTCACCTTCTAGGCAGAATTTTGGTAAGCTTCCTTCATGAAAGTTGGCATATTTTGTACCTAGTTTCACCTCCAATCAGTCTTATACTAATTGGAGTTACACACTTAAGGTTTTAAGCTAAAACATACACTGTCCTACTACGCACTTCTCATCACTTACCAATTACATATTCAACACTTACCAAATTACTTCCTTCATGCTAATTCTGGTTTGTACCTTACCATTAACACCTTTAACAACACATTTTTGGTCATTTTGGACAGTTTGTAACCATTCTCAATATGCACACTATAATATAGAATTTTCCAAAGTCCATTTGCATCATTTAACCACAAGATCATAGCCCATTTACATACCCAATTCCAAACCATTATACACATATCCATGCTGCCATTAATAACAACATCTTAAAAAACCATAAAAAAGTAAAAACTAGCTACATATACTGAATTTCCATGGCTGCCAAAATGTACATCTCCATTAAAACATCAAACTTCAAAAATTCTTCCATAAATCAACTACCCACAACCTTAGTTGCACTTTTAATGAAACAAGAATTGAAAACACTCACTTACCACTTTTGAAGTTCTTGAAAGCCTCATCCAAACTTCTTCTTTTTGCTGCCAATGTTTTCCCCAAGCTGAGTATGCAAGGTTTAATGAAGGATTTATGGTGAAAGGAAGCTTGAATCATGGATGCACGGGTGTGGATGTGAGTTTGGCCATGGAGTCTCCCATGGAGTTCATTTCGGCCACTCTTCCAAAAGGTTGAGGATGATGGATTAATTCTGTCCCAATTGCTTATATAGGTGGCCTAAGATGAGAGTTAGTGGAGCACTTAGGAATAATTTAATGTTTAATTAATTAAAGTTTCATTATTTGTATATTTACCTCATTTCTTTCACTATTTATATAATGTACCACATTTTAATTTTTTTTTATGATATTTTCAATGTTTAATATCATTTATTTTTAATGGATATTTAGGTCAAAAGACAACTTGGATTGTCAAATGACCACAATGCCCCTATTCGGGTTGCATTCACGATTTTTCGGTAACACCGAGTTTTGTGGTTTTCTCGATTTCTAGTTTTTCTTTGTACTAATTAATTAATTTTTCTTTGATATTTCGAATGACATTTATACTTCAATAGATGTTTATTTAAGTCTTAAAAATATTTTCTAAGGTTCCCCGTGGTCCAGGGCTAGTCAACGATCCACGCCGCAACTTCCCAGTGCGGTCACCCATCGCTATGGTTTTCGGCTCGTTTAACTTTGTTACATTTCATTGCTATTATTTTTCATTGTTTTTCTTGTATTTTATTTTCTTTTATTTCATTATTTTATGTCTCCTCACTAATATTTAAGTGTAATTCTAGGCATCCTAGCTGTCTGGACCACACTGGTCACCGGAACAGTAGAACGCACTACCGAACATAGGGGTGTTGCACATCCTATTCGTCCTCAACAGGCACACACCTCAAAATGTCAGCCAAAGAGAGAATTCAAAATCAATTCATTTCACTTGACAAGCTAGCAAGGAATTTAATCAATATATATGATAGCTGTGGTTTCAAACCATTTACAATAATTTTCAAGCAATAGGTATCCATCAAATATCATTCAAACAAATTTTCACAATTTAAGCAATAATAGACAATTTGTCATAATTCATTTCAATTGAAAATTCAAAAGAAATAACTGTTGTGCACAAACCTCTGAAATGTAACCTCTTGGCCCTGACTCAGTGTTTCCTTCCCCTTCCCTGAGTCTTTGCTAACTAAAACACATAATTTCAAGTGTTTCAGTACTCATTTAAACTGTCTCTAACAATAAGGTTTAATAATTAATTTATTTAATTCTATTATTTTCCTTAGTTAACCTAAAATGTTGACCCTCGATGCACTCTAGGTGAATTAGGTTTAATGTTACCAATATCTCATATTTTGCATTTCAATATGCTACCAATATAGTGCAACTTACCATTTTTACAAGTTGGCATTCATTGCCAAATTATTTCAAGCATCATTGTATGTAAATGTCAAGTTCTCAATTTTTGTGTGCTAGATTAGTCTGGCTTAAAGTCCTCTTTCTCTTGGTTTTTAGCTTCTAGTCAAAGAAGAAAAATTGTAGCTCTATTTCTTATTGCACTCGGGGCAAAAGTACAGGTCATTCTGAGTTATATAGACCAAGATATGGTCAATTTACTAAAGCTGGACAGATTGCACTAAAATGGCAACTTTAGGTCATTTTTAGGTTATTTCTAGTTCTTGGGCAAGCTATTTGACTTGCTTATGCTCATTTCTGGGTTTTGGTGTATTCATAAGAGTTGTAGATCTATGTCTAATCTATTCATGGTAAAAAGTTCAGGTCATTTGGACCTGTTTTGAGTGAGTTATGGCCAAACACTAACTGCTGCCCAAATAGTCAATTTTCAGGTTTGCAAGTCACTAATCCGGATTTAGTTATTTTTCAAGTTACTTTCTAGGAAGAAGTTTGGCAATATTTCTACGTGAAAGTTGGCCTATTTGGTGTCTATTTTTACTCCCCATTAGCCTCATACCAATTGGGTCCACAATTTTGCACTTATAACCTAATTAAGGTACTGCCATCAATACACAATCTGCACAAGACACTTACACTTCCAATTTGACATTCCTTCTCCTCCTCATTACTTCATTATTCATGTATAGCACTTCCACAAATATTAAACACAATTCTAGCAAGTATATTGGGTAGAACACTCAAGTGTTCAATGCACACAATACACCATTCAAGTTCAACATTCACTTCCACCAAAATTCAACATATCTCAATATCAATATCACACATACACTTCCATATACTCATACCTCAATATCAATTACACATGCCTCCCACAATTTAACACTATCATATTTCATTAATAAACTTCATATTCACACACATAAATTCATGATATTATAGGCTGTCAAACATGCATGTTTGCCAAAGCATCAAGGTCCCATTTCAAACCCTTAATTCAAGCACTAACATACACATCCTTGAATACTAACTTACTACATCTTCCATTAGAGTTAATCACCTATTTTCCCATAATTTACATGTAAACAACAAGTTAAACATTTTAACTTTCATAGCTACCAAAATGGTACATCACCAATAATTCATCAAACCTCAAACTTCTTCCATAATTCAACTACCCATAACTTTAATTACACTTTTAATGAAACAAGAATTGAAAATAACCACTTACCTCTTTTGGACTTCCTCAAAACTCCACCAAAACCTATCTTTCTTGTTCCCTAAGTGCCGCCCAAGGTGTGGTGGTCAAGTTTGATGAAGACAAGTAGAAAAAATTTGGCTTCAACATAGGTGGAGTGTACCTTGCATGAGGGCGGGCATGGATGGACCTTGGGAAAATTTCGGCTGGTGTGGTTTTTGAAGGTTGAAGATGAAGTTTAACCTGCCCAAATAATTAATAAGGTGTCCCACAATGTAAGTTAGTGGAGCACTAACTTTAGGAAATGGTTTATTTAATCAAAGTTTCCAAAATTCCCATATTTACCTCATTTCTTTGACTATTTAATTTATGTACAACCATTTTAATTTTCATGATATTTCCAAGGTTTAATATCATTTATTTTTAATGGACATTTAGGTCAAAAGGCATCTCGGGGTGTCAAATGACCACAATGCCCCTATTCGGGTTACATTCCCGATTTTTCGGTAACACTGAGTTTTGTCGTTTTCTCAATTTCTCGTTTTTCTTTGTACTAATTAATTATCTTTTCTTTGATATTTTTATTGAAATTTATACGTCAACAAGTCTTTAATTATGTCTCAAAACTAAATTCTGAGGGTTCCCTACAGTCCTAGAGTCGGCTATTGCCTGCGCCGTAACTTCCCCGTGCGGTCACCCATTGCTACAGTGCTAGCTTGTTTAACTTAGTTTCATTTCATTGCTATTATTTTTTCTTTATTTTTCTTGTATTTTCCTTTCTTGTATTTCATTATTTTATGTCTCCTCACTAACTTTTAAATGTAGTTCTAGGCATCCTAGATGTCCGGACCAACACTGGTCACCGAAACAGTAGAACACACTACCGAACATAGAGGTGTTACATTGCACAGGAAAAAGCCAGTGCTACATCGTTGTCCAGTTACCATGCACCATAGGAAAAATAGCTCGCTAGCGTTGACAATGCCGAGGCTGTCGCCACTGCCCATAATGGTGTGGGTGGCGAAACGGTGCATATATCGCAGTACTGGACTAGTGATGCCCATTAATTTGGATTTGCTGGAGTTGTAGGGCTCTGTGTGAAGGAACGGAAGCGTGAAAAACACAAGTTTATACCATTGAATTCAAAAATTTTCACCTAGGGTCACATGCATCATGCAAGATTTATTTTTATCTATTTGATTTCAATGATAAACAACATATTAAAACTCTTTTAATATGTTTTTGGATCTGTATTTGCCATTGAAGATTTTAAAATTAATCAGATTAATTTTTAGAACCCTAGATTAAATCAAGAACGATTACACTAACCTCTTGATGCACTGCAGCGTGTCTGCGCCTTTGAGATTCGTCTTCAGGACACCAGATGTTGTCCCTCTAGCTTGTCCACACCAAGAACACCTATGGCAGCCCTTGAACAGCCTCTAAAGCTTTTTCTATTAATTAGAAATTCAAGTTCTGCCTTTTAAGAGATTAGAGTCAGAAAGCAGACGGTAGAAACAATTTCTAGTGTTCTTAATTCAAGAGATTGATGGCTAATCTCTTTGAATTGATGAGAGATGAAGAGAAATAGCTGGAGAGGCTCAAAGTGGCGTGACAAATGAGAGGAGAGGCTGCTGGTTATTTTTTCTTTTCATAACCACACTTAAATAGCTAGGTTAACACATTAAACCCTAGCCACATGTCACCTTTTGATTAGCTCTAGGTTTAAGTGACCCAATCACATTGTGCCAAGTGTCAAACCTATATTTAATCTTGATTTTAATCATCTTACATGATTAAAAAAAGCATTTGGCAAGCTTATGTGTTATTCCATGTGTCACCATCTCATGGTGCCACTTGTCACACTGCAAAATGACCAAAATGCCCCTGTGTCTTAATTTTGAGTTCTTAACCCAAAATAATTATTTTCTTCTTCTAATTAATTTATATCAAATATAAATTAATTAATTAATCTCTATTAATTAATTTCTCATTAATTAAATTCATATTTAAACACTTTAAATATAAATTTAACTTATATTATACATCCAATAATCTAGATTTGGTTTCAAGTCATGCTAGGGACTTTGCAATCTAATTGCAAACCAAACCTATTTAATTAATCAATTAAACTCTTTAATTAATTAATTAAATCATATTTAAATAGGTGATAACTTGTGTATGTGTGTGACTTACTAGGCTCATCACTAATTGGCAATGAGACATGATATCAACTCTTAATATCATCAGAACTCTTTCTGACCATAAATGATTTCTCTAAATCATTTTATGAACCTCATAGACCATGGTTAACACCTAGCATAGCATGCCACGGCCACCAAATTAGTAATAAGGTTTACCTTAAATGAACCTATAATCATATGTTACCATGCACTAGAATCTCTCTGTTACAAAATCCCAACTCAAGCTGGAGTCATGGTTTATGTCAAACTCCATTTGCTATGAATATTATGTTCTCTTTTAATTCCAGTTCTTGATTAAAAGATTTTCTCATCAGAAACTCTTTTCTGAATAAATCTATCTGTCCTGGCCAGGAACTTGAAACATCAAGAACAATTAAATGAACATAGGATTTTATCTCTATTTACTTAGAGGAACAGATTCCATCTTGATCAACACCTACCTCCATATATAACTAGCAGGAGCCAACACATGCCCATATACCCATACATAGTACAAGTATGAAAGCAGTATCAAACTCAAACTACCTATATACAAGATAACTGTGCTATCTCAGGTCTAAAGATTATATGCACTGATATGATTTATGACAAAACATTAACAAGAGTAAACTCCATGTGCTTGTCATAAGTGTCACTGGTTCGGCCTACTTATCATTTATAAGTGCCTATCATGTTTGTTATATGGCATGAGACTCACCATTCCATCTTATTTATATCTCATATAAATAACTTGGGAACAAACATGAATACAATCTTTCTGGTTAAGTCATGTCCTTATTATGAAGTATCCTCGATTGTGAACCTATTTATGATACTTTGTGCTAGAAATATTGTCACTCATATTCTTAACAACTTAAGAATAATATTTCTAACAAAATATCAATGGACCTTTTCTATTACACATAAATATATTATATAAACAGAAAAGTGAAAATGCCATTTATTAATAAAATTATGTATAAGATACATACTAAATGATATGCTCTAGGGCATACTACTAACAATCTCCCACTAGCACTAGAGCCATTCATTACAATATTTTAGACCCATCTTCTCAAGATGTCAGTCTAACTGAGCTTGTTACAAAGGCCTAGTGAATGGATCAGCTGGTTTTTCAGCTAATGTTATTTTTTTCTGCATGGCTATATCGCCTTGCCCAACTATATCCCTGATAATATGGTAGTGCCTTTCTATGTGTTTGGATTTTGGGTGAGACCTTAGTTCCTTAGCCTGTATGACTGCTCCATTATTGTTCTGATGTAGTGGGCTGACTCAATGGAAGGAACTACTGTAAGTTACATCACGAACTTTTTATCCAAGCGACTTCTTTTGCGACATCGATGCAACAATATACTCGACCTCGATGAGTGGAATCTGCGATCGTGCTCTGTTTGGAACTCTTCCAACCGATCGCACCTCCATTACAAATGAACACATATCCAGAGGTAGACTTTCTATCATCGATATCGATTGGAAATCGTAATCGTATAACCATCCAATTGCAAGTCTCCACCTCCATAAATCAAGAATAAATCCTTAGTTCTTCTCAAGTACTTAAGAATATTCTTGTGACTATCGATGTTCCAAACTGGATTGGATTGATACCGCTAGTCAAACTAACGACATATGCGATATCAGGCCTAGTACACAACATTGCATATATTAAACTTCCAATAGCCAAGCATATGGAATCACGGCCATCTTATCTCTGTCTTCGGGTGTCTTTGGAGACATCTCTTTAGAAAGATGGATACCATGTCTCACTGGTAACAATCCTCTCTTGGAATCAAGCATGTTAAACCTCTTTAACACCTTTTCCAAGTATAGACTTTGGGATAAACCTATTATTCTTTTCGCTCTATCTCTATAGATGCGAATCCCAAGAATATAGGTTGCCTCCCCTAAGTCTTTCATGGAGAATGTATTTGACAACCATACCTTTATAGTCGTCAACATACCTGTGTCATTACCCATCAACAGTATGTCATCCACATATAAGACAAGGAAAGTGATAGCACTGTCACTAACCTTCTTATATACACATGGCTCATCCTCATTTTTGATAAAACCAAAGGATTTAATGGCTTCATCAAAATGGATGTTCCAACTCCTCGAAGCTTGTTTCAACCCATAAATGGATCGCTTTAGCTTGCATACCTTGGAACCATCTTGGGATTCAAATCCCTTAGGTTGTTCCATGAAAATGTTTTCTTCAATGTATCCATTGAGTGTTTTGACATCCATCTGCCAAATCTCATAATCATAGTATGCAGCTATTGCTAATAAAATCCTAATTGATTTAAGCATGGCAACAGGCGAGAAAGTCTCCTCATAGTCAATTCCTTGCCTTTGGCGAAACCCTTTCGCTACTAGCCTTGCCTTATAGGTCTCTACCTTTCCATCAGAACCAATTTTCTTCTTGAAAACCCATTTGTTCCCTATAGTACAATACCTTCAGGTGGGTCAACAAGATCCCAAACTTGATTCTTATACATGGAATCAATCTCGGATTTCATAGCTTCAATCCATTTTGAAGAGTCTATATCTGATATAGCTTCTTCATAGATAAGTGGATCATCACCATGATCTACTTCTTCATGAGTAGACAACTCTTATTCTTCTTCATGAAGAAAACCATATCTCACTGGTGGGTGAGATACCCTGGTTGTTCTACGAGGAACAGCTGTAGATGTTTCATCAATGGGTATAGGTTGACTAGATGGATCTATATCCATCTGATCTGTTGCTTGGTCAGAATTCTCCAATTCTAACTCTATTTGCCTTCCTTTGCCTCCTTCTTGAACAAACTGTTGTTTAAGAAATGTGGCATCTCTACTTATCACAACCTTTTGTGAAGTAGGCAAATAAAAATAATATCCAAAACTATCTTTTGGATATCCAACAAATCCACCTTTTTCTGATCTGGTCTCCAATTTATCAGTGTTCAGCTTTAGGATATAAGCTGGAAACCCCAAATCTTAACATGCTTAAGACTTGGTTTTCTTCCATGCCATATCTCATAAGGTGTGGAAGAAACTGATTTTGATGGAATCCTATTCAAAATATACAAAGCTGATTCTAATGTAAATCCCCAAAAGAAGATTGGCATATCAGTATAGCTCATCATACTACGTACCATATCCAATAGGGTATGATTTCTCCTTTCAGATACACCATTCAGCTGTGGCATTCCCGAAGGAGTCAGCTGAGAAACAATGCCATGCTCTCTCAAGTATTCATCAAATTCAGTACTCAAATATTCACCTCCACGATCTGATCGAAGAGCTTTAATATTCTTTCCTGTTTGATTTTCTACTTCAGATTTAAATTCTTTGAACTTTTCAAAAGATTCATGTTTGTATTTCATCAAATACAAATACCCAAACCTTGATTTATCATTAGTAAAGGTAATAAAATAATGAAAACCCCCTCTAGCCATTTCTTTAAATGGACCACATACATCACTATGTATTAGCTCCAAAATATTTTCAGCTCTTAGCCCTTGTCCAACAAAGGGTGATCTAGTCATTTTGCCCTGAAGGCATGATTCACAAGTTGGAATAGGCTCAGAGCCCAATGAGGATAAAATCCCCATTTTCTCCAATTTTGTAATCCTATCTTCTGCAACATGACATAACCTTAAGTGCCAAATATATTTTGAACTTGAGTTGGTTTTCACCATGGCATTGCATTCATTTATATTACTATACTCTGGCCAGTGGAAACATTTTCTTACTAGCAATGGAAACACTTTTCTATTTTCAATGGAAACACTTTCCTGTTGGCAGTGGAAACACTTTCCTTTGCCTTTGTCAGCTTTGGTCTTCCTTTTCTGTTTAGCTATTTTCTTGGAAGGACCAGGAATCTGAGGTTTCTTTTTCTTATTGCCCTTCTTCTTGTTGGACTTTCCAGCAGAAGAAGATGCAACCAAAGCTACCTCTTTTCCTTTATTGCCTGGCATATTCTTTTGGGCAATAACCAGCATGTTGAGTAAACCAGCTAAGGTGCAGTCCTGTTTAGTCATATGGAAATTTGTCACAAAATTCCCAAAAGACTCAGGAAGGGACTGAAGGATCAAATCCGTCTGTAGTTGGAAATCCATGTTAAAGTCAAGATGTTCCAACTGCTCAATCATCCGAATCATCTTGTGGACATGATCCCCAACATTCTGTCCCTCAGACTTCCTCATACGGAATAGCTGTCTAGATATCTCATACCTAGCATTCCTGCTGTGCTCACCATACAACTCTTGTAGGTGAAGGAGGATCTCACTCGCACTCTGCATGTTCTCATGTTGCTTCTGTAACTCATTACTCATGGAAGCAAGCATGTAACACTTAGCTCTCATATCATGCTCCTTCCACTTGTCCAAAGTTTCATGTTCCTCTTGTGTGGCCTCTGGAGGTAAGGGACCAGGAACATTTGAATCTAGAACATAGCCTATATGTTCAAGGTTCAGGACAAGTTTCAAATTTCTTAGCCAATCAGACAGATTAGGTCCTGTCAACCTATTGTGATCAAGTATGTTTGCAAGGATATTGGATGGTGGTGGTTGTTTTGTGCTCATTTTTATCAGAAAATAACCAGATTAATTAGTAAATGTATCATGTAATTAACCAAAATGATTATGGTCTTTTAATCAAATTGGTCCTCCCACTAACTTAGCGAATCCTACACTTCCAAAGTAAACGAAATCCTAGTTGGATGGATTTCTAGTGGGTGATTGAATTCTTATAATTCTATTGATCATCCTCAGGTACATCCATTATTGGAATTACAATAAACTATAAGTGCGCAACTCTTTGCCCATTACATCTCATGTGAGGTTCAATCCTTTACCTAGCCCCTAATGCTCAAAATCTCAGGTACATCCATTATTGACTTATCTTGCATTAGTTAAGTTGATCCCATTGAGCCAGTAATTATGCAAATAATTTTAATGTCCTCAAGTACATCCAATATTGGCCACTAAACCATTTACATATTTACAACATCTCATGCTTAACAATTATTCTTAAGAAAATCTCTTAAATAAATTGCATCTTATGCAACTATTTAAAATTTCTTAAAATAATTGCCCCAATGGAGGGCCTATGTTATCATTACTTTAATTATAGCATTTCCAACTTAATCATTTGTTTTGAAGATTTTATGGTCATTCTATTTACTATTAACGTCTCACTTTGCACATTATCCATTTAGCATGCATATATCATATAATTGCATACATTCCCATACATCTCATGCATTCATGGATAAGCAGTAAATATGGTATGATCATGGACTTTCTAAGGGATTCAATTCTGAGCCACCAAGAATTGAATCAGGGCATTCCTAGGTGCATTTCATTCATTCATTTTACAAGAGTTGCTGAAGGAGTACATAATCAACACTTGATCTTGAATTCCTCCCACTGGTCCCACCAATGCTCTTGACCTCCTTGAACTTCTTGCAATCCAATATTACATAGTAATCCTTGGCATACCAAGGCGAATTTACAAGAACTTAAATAAATGAAATTACAACCCAAAAATTATTACAAACTTAATAATACATGGCCAAAAAAAATTAAAAAAAATTAATTAATTTACAATCCCAAAGAAACATAAAAGAAATAAATCCAATCACATTGGTTATTTATAGTCCATGATCATCCATCATGCATATCACTATTTAACAATTAAATAAAACATACATACTTAAATTAAATTGAATATCTCATATTCAACTTAAAATTCCAGATTTGAATATGATCCAAATAAATTTAAAAATTCATATTTGAATCTCATTCAAACAACTTCAAAAATTCAGATTTGAATCACATTCAAACATTCTTCAAAAAATCAGATTTGAATCACATTCAAACATTTTTTAAAAAATCAGATCTGAATTTTATTCAATCAATTTTAAAAAATCAGATTTAAATATGATTCAAACAATTTTAAAAATTCAGATTTGAATCACATTCAAACAACTTTTAAAATTCAGATTTGAATCACATTCAAACAATTTTTAAAATTCTGATTTGAATCATAATTTAATTGTGTGATAAAAACTACTAATTAAACACTTTAATTAGTCAAAGAATAGGCCTTAGATCATACAACAATTGCAGAATTAAAAGCCAAACCTTAAACCACCCATGGAAGCCAAACCATGCGCACCATTGATGGTATTTTTTCAAGTATGCCGCCAACTTGCTTTGCAACAAGCAATGAACTTTTGATCTCATGATCAAACACACAATTAAATCATATAATCAACAATCTAAATGGCAAATATAGTGGCTCTGATACCAATTGAAGGAACGGAAGTGTGAAAAACACAAGTTTATACCATTGAATTCAAAAATTTTCACCTAGGGTCACATGCATCATGCAAGATTTATTTTTATCTATTTGATTTCAATGATAAACAATATATTAAAACTCTTTTAATATGTTTTTGGATCTGTATTTTCCATTTAAGATTTTAAAATTAATCAGATTAATTTTTAGAACCCTAGATTAAATCAAGAACGATTACACTAACCTCTTGATGCACTGCAGCGTGTCTGCGCCTTTGAGATTCGTCTTCAGGACACCAGATGTTGTCCCTCTAGCTTGTCCACACCAAGAACACCTATGGCAGCCCTTGAACAGCCTCTAAAGCTTTTTCTATTAATTAGAAATTCAAGTTCTGCCTTTTAAGAGATTAGAGATGTAAACAGGACACTAGAAACAATTTCTAGTGCTCTTAATTCAAGAGATTGATGGCTAATCTCTTTGAATTGATGAGAGATGAAGAGAAATAGCCGGAGAGGCTCAAAGTGGCGTGACAAATGAGAGGAGAGGCTGCTGGTTATTTTTTCTTTTCATAACCACACTTAAATAGCTAGGTTAACACATTAAACCCTAGCCACATGTCACCTTTTGATTAGCTCTAGGTTTAAGTGACCCAATCACATTGTGCTAAGTGTCAAACCTATATTTAATCTTGATTTTAATCATCTTACATGATTAAAAAAAAACATTTGGCAAGCTTATGTGTTATGCCATGTGTCACCATCTCATGGTGCCACGTGTCACACTGCAAAATGACCAAAATGCCCCTGTGTCTTAATTTTGAGTTCTTAACCCAAAATAATTATTTTCTTCTTCTAATTAATTTATATCAAATATAAATTAATTAATTAATCTCTAGTAATTAATTTCTCATTAATTAAATTCATATTTAAACACTTTAAATATAAATTTAACTTATATTATACATCCAATAATCTAGATTTGGTTTCAAGTCATGCTAGGGACTCTGCAATCTAATTGCAAACCAAACCTATTTAATTAATCAATTAAACTCTTTAATTAATTAATTAAATCATATTTAAATAGGTGATAACTTGTGTATGTGTGTGACTTACTAGACTCATCACTAATTGGCAATGAGACATGATATCAACTCTTAATATCATCAGAACTCTTTCTTACCATAAATGATTTCTCTAAATCATTTTATGAACCTCATAGACCATGGTTAACACCTAGCATAGCATGCCATGGCCACCTAATTAGTAATAAGGTTTGCCTTAAATGAACCTATAATCATATGTTACCATGCACTAGAATCTCTCTGTTACAAAATCCCAACTCAAGCTGGAGTCATGGTTTATGTCAAACTCCATTTGCTATGAATATTATGTTCTCTTTTAATTCCAGTTCTTGATTAAAAGATTTTCTCATCGAAACTCTTTTAGAATAAATCTATCTGTCCTGGCCAGGAACTTGAAACATCAAGAACAATTAAATGAACATAGGATTTTATCTCTATTTACTTAGAGGAACAGATTCCATCTTGATCAACACCTACCTCCATATATAATTAGCAGGAGCCAACACATGCCCATATACCCATACATAGTACAAGTATGAAAGCAGTATCAAACTCAAACTACCTATATACAAGATAACTGTGCTATCTCAGGTCTAAAGATTATATGCACTGATATGATTTATGACAAAACATTAACAAGAGTAAACTCCATGTGCTTGTCATAAGTGTCACTGGTTCGGCCTACTTATCATTTATAAGTGCCTATCATGTTTGTTATATGGCATGAGACTCACCATTCCATCTTATTTATATCTCATATAAATAACTTGGGAACAAACATGAATACAATCTTTCTGGTTAAGTCATGTCCTTATTATGAAGTATCCTCGATTGTGAACCTATTTATGATACTTTGTGCTAGAAATATTGTCACTCATATTCTTAACAACTTAAGAATAATATTTCTAACAAAATATCAATGGAACTTTTCTATTACACATAAATATATTATATAAACAAAAAAGTGGAAATGCCATTTATTAATAAAATTATGTATAAGATACATACTAAATGATATGCTCTAGGGCATACTACTAACACTGTGTTCAATGCAATAGAATCCCAAAAGTTGATGTTATTGTACAGCATGAGGTTCCTTGGGATCTCTTGGTGGCCGGCACTGTCAAAGCAGAAGAATGCATTGAACTTGTCCATGTTCATTACTCGATCGACACCAAGGAGGCAAAACTCAATCCTGCCACTGTCCTCCCTATCGGTGGACCATAAGTTGGCCTTGAAGCAACCAAAAAATTCTAACGTTGTGCCTTTATAGGCCGGAAATTGGAGTTGGGTGAACCTTGTCCACCCAATGCTATCAAATAGCCCATTGATTTCCTTTTGCAACCCAATTTGCTCCAAAAGTGGAAAATCCATGTATTTGGTGGAGGATATTTTTTGGGCATGAAGTCGGGTGCACATTGCTTTATGGGCATCATCTCGAAATCCCCAAGGAATAGAGATTTCGGGTTGTGGTTACGGTGGAGGGGGGGCTTGTTGAGATGGTTGGGGAGTGGCTACCCTCATTCTTGGGCATTGGGTTGGAGTCTGGGGTGGAGAAGGTAAGGATTCTCCTCTTTGCCTTGAAGAAGAGCTAGTCCTTCTTGCAGATCTCTTTGCAGGAGCCATGGATGTGTTTTTGGGATGGAGAAGATTAGGATTTTGGTGAAGGGAGAGGAGATTTGAGAGGTTTTTATAGGCTAGGAAGGGAGTAGATGAAGGGTTTTGTGTTTATGAAGGGTTTTAATGCTAGGGGTGCATTTAAAGAGCCATTAGAACTCTTCGTTTCGTGCATTTTGCACCCCAGGAGTCGTGGCTGTGACGAAATACATGGGTCGTGTATCACTACACGGGTCCCGAAATGTAGGGCAGTGTAAATTTCTGCCCGTAATTTTCAAAATCTGTAGTAGTACACAGCCCATGTAAATGAGCTCAGGGACCCATGCAACTTTCTATCTCTCGGGTTGCTTTACTGGATATGTTACACGGCCCGTGTATTATTCAAGGAGGGTCGTGTACTTTCTGTCTCTAAGTTATTCTGCTAAAGACATTACACGGTCCGTGTAAATTGGGATGTGGACACGTGTAACTTTCTGTCACCTGAAGAGTTGAAATTGCATGAAATTTATGGACTTCCAGAAAGTTACACGGCGTGTAAAACTAGTACACGACCCGTGTAATTTTCTAATTTTTCAAATCTTTAGCAAATGAAAAATTTTATCATCATAACACATGAAATGGATGTAAAGACTAACAATAGAGTTACTTCCCCTGTTTTGTTCAATTTTCCCTTTTGTGGTTTTGACTTGGTGATTCCCTTCCTCTCTTGACCTCTATTCCCCTTTTCAAAAATCCTACAAAATGAAATGCTAATGAGTACGAAACAAAAATTCAATATTAAAGAAAAAAGAAAAGAAGAAAAGTTCAGAAAAATTTAGGGTTACCTCCTAAAAAGCGCTCGTTTATAATCTTTAGCTGGACTTTTCTTGTTTATGGTCTGTTAGTAGGAGGATTGAGAGTGCAATTGACTCCCATTTCTATGGGTTCTCCCTGGAAGTAAGGTTTCAGCCTCTACCCATTGACCTTGAATGCACCTGAGGTTTCGCTCCATACCTCTACTGCTCCATGTGGGAAGACTTGGGTGATCTTGAAAGGTCCGGACCATCTTGATTTCAGCTTCCCCAGAAAGAGTTTCAATCGAGAGTTGAATAAGAGGACAATATCTCCTTCTTTTATCTCTTTCCTTACTATGCGCCTGTCACGCCATCTTTTGGTTTTATCCTTGAAGATTTTGGCATTTTCGTATGCATCCTGTTGGATTTATTCCAACTCATTCAGTTTTAAGACCATTTTCTCACCAGCAGCTTTGAGGTCAAAGTTTAAGATCTGAATTGCCCAGTAAGCTTTATGCTCAAGTTTAACAGGGAGATGACATGATTTTCCATAAACCAGATGGAAGGGTGTTGTGCCAATTGGGGTTTTATATGCAATGCGGTATGCCCAAAGTGCATCGTCTAACTTTATGCACCAGCCCTTTCTGGATCTGTTTATAGTTTTCTCCAGAATCTGCTTTAGTTCCTTGTTTGAGATTTCTACTTGACTGCTGGTTTGAGGATGATAAGGTGTAGCTACTTTATAAGTCACTCCATACTTTTTTCAGTAGTGTTTCGAATTGTTAGTTCCAGAAGTGACTTCCTCCATCACTGATTATTGCTCGTGGTGTGCCAAATCATGTGAAAATGTTTTTCTTAAGGGACCTTGTGACTACTCTAGCATCGTTGGTTGGTGTCGCAATTGCTTCTACCCATTTTGTTACATAATCAACTCCAGCCAGAATATACTTATTTCCACAGGAAGAGGGAAATGGGCCCATGAGGTCTATTCCCCATACATCGAACAATTCTATCTTAAGTATACTATGCAGTGGCATGTCATTCCTTCTTGAACTATTACCTGTTCTTTGGCATTGATCACAACCTAGCACAAAGGATCTTACATCCTTAAACAGATGTGGCTAGTAAAACCCTGCTTATAAAATTTTTGCTGTGGTTTTTGTGGTGCCAAAATGTCCTCCATATAGTGATGAATGGCAGTGATAAATGACACTTTCCATATCTTCCTCTGGTATGCATCTTCTTATCAGCCCATCATTACATCTCTTGTATGGTAGAGGTTCCTCCCATAAGTAATATCTTACATAATGTAGGAATTTCTTCATTTACTGATAAGTCATGTTTGGAGGCAGTATCCTGCATACAAGAAAATTAACAAAATCAACGTACCATAGAGCCTTGGAAAATGCAAGTAATTGCTCAACAGGAAATGAATCATCGATTGGCAAATGTTCGAAGTCCTTCCTGTACTCTAATTTTAGTCTGGAAAAATGGTCAGCTACTACATTTTTGGATCCCTTTTTGTCCTTTATTTCAAGGTCAAATTCTTGAAGGAGTAGGATCCATTGAATCAGCCTTGGTTTTACTTTCTTTATTGTTCAAAAGGTATCGAATTACAGCATGATCTGTAAATACAATGACTTTTGACCCAATGAGGTAAGATCTGAACTTGTCCATTGCAAATACCATTGCTAGGAATTCCTTTTGTCACACCCTACCCCTCTGTAAGGCATGACATGATCCCGTAGTATACCTAATGAATAACCAACTTCGTCTACTGATAACCCATTAAATACACTACAAGGGATTTCAAAACTTTTCTTACTTCTTTTTATAGTGGTGAGCACTATTTACAGGTGTTAAAAACTATTTTGAACTGAAGTGAAATAGCTAACACATTTGAATTATTAGTAATTTCTGTAAAAATTTTGGCAGAGTGCCATCTGTATTTTGAATAAAGCAGTTGTTCAAAAACCCGTAAAAAGCACTTCAAATATATTTCTCAATCTCAAACTCCAACATTTAATCAACACAATATGTTTCTCAACTCAAAACTACAATAATTTTTAAATATTTCCAAAGGCTGAGATAAAAGAAATATAGTACAAATTTTACAAGCTTAAAATAATTTACAATTTATTTTACAACTTCAATGTACAATTTTAATTTACAAACTGCTTAAAACCAAGAACACTATATACATACAATGATCATACATTATAATACAAAATGCAAAATATGGTATACTCAATATACCCGATGATCTCTCACTTAAGCACTAGCAGCCTAGTCTGCTGCCCTGCTAGTCTGTGTACCTGCGACAGCAATGAAAAGCTATCGCTAAGTAAAATTTACTCAGTGGTGCACAATAACAATTTGAAATGTAATACATAAATCTTTTATTGACAATTCACAAATCAAATAGTTCACAATTCCATTTTACAATTTACAAAGTTCATATAACACAAATTTGATCAAATAACTGAATAATACAGTTTTGCCAATCAATAATATCATTTGAACAAAATAACTGAATAATACAGTTTTGTCAATCAATAACACAATTTGATCAAATAACTGAATAATATCGTTTTGCAAATCAATAACACAATTTAAATGCTGCACAATTATATTTCACAAATTATCAAAGCTCATTATAGAAATATTTTGGATCAAATAATTTAATAAACACAGTGTTGCCAATTCATACACAACTTAAGCCATGACACAAAATTTCCGATCAATGCCATGTTGTATACCACGATAAAGCAATCTACAACCCCACTTATCAAAATCAATAAGGAAGGTGGCTAGCTAGCTAATGAGTACTCATCCAATCTACAACCTCAACTGGTAAACCAGAGAGGGAGGAAAATAATCACACTCACCCCAGACTGATAAGTCAAAGAGGGAGGAATATAATCACACTCACCCCATAAATGGAGGAGGAACATAGTAACAGTGTCATGCCAAGTGTGAATCAAAATAATTCCAAATCATAATATTTAAATATTTCATACAAACCATAAATCATATTTTATCTCAAAATTTCTATTTGCAAAGTAGGCAACACAATAATTTCCAAATAAGATTCTTAAAGCCAAAACAATAAAAAATTATTCATAACTTATTTCTCCAAATAAATTTTCTAGTAAAAGCAGTGAATATAAAAAGTATTGTGCACAGACACAATTTAAAACTATAATATTCAAATAAATTTTTAAGTAGAAAATAAGAAATCAAAATTATTGTGCACAAACACAATTTAAAACAATAACATATAATTAATCATAATTTATTTCAACTGAAAAATTCAAAAGAAATAACTATTGTGCACAAACACAATTTAAAACAATAACATACAAATAATCATAATTTATTTCAATTGAAAAATTTAAAAGAAATAACTATTGTGCACAAACACAATTTAAAACAATAACATACAAATAATAATAATTTATTTCAATTGAAAATTTCAAAAGAAACAATTATTGTGCACAAACACAATTTAAAACAATAACATACAAATAATCATAATTTATTTCAATTGAAAAATTCAAAAGAAATAATTATTGTGCACAAACACAATTTAAAACAATAACATACAAATAATCATAATTTATTTCATTTGAAAAATTCAAAAGAAATAACTATTGTGCACAAACATAATTTAAAACGATAACATATAAATAATCATAATTTATTTCAATTGAAAAATTCAAAAGAAATAACTATTGTGCACAAACCTCTGATAACCGTCTCTTGGCTCTGACTCAGTATTTTCTTCCCTTCTCTGAGTCTTTGCTAACTGAGAAACACAATTTAAAGTGTTTCAGTACTCATTTAAACTGTCTCTAATGATAATGCTTAATAATTAATTCATTGAGTTCTATTATTTCCTTAGTCAACCTAAGATGTCGACCCTCGATGCATTCTAGGTGAATTAGGTTTTAATGTTACCAATATGTCACATTTGTAGCCTTTTAGGGTTGGTACATGTTACCCAATTCATTTCCATGTATATTGCATTTTATTGCAATTTGACGGATCCGGGTATACTAATTTGACCTAGCCGGATGACCTAGTTCCCTCTATTTTCGAGTTTCAGTCAAAACTACAAACTTATAGACCTATGTCTTATTGCACGCGGAGCAAAATTTCAGGTCATTCGGAGTTTACTAGACCAAGTTATGGTCATTTTACTATTGCTGGTCAGAATGTACCAAAATTGGTCACTTTAAGTCATTTTAGGTCAATTTTGGTTTGGCCAGTTTTTGGACCCGAACTTGTGCAAGATATTTGACTTGCTTTATGGTCACTTCTGGGCTTTGGTGTCTTCATAAGACTTGTAGATATATGTCTCAACTATTCATGGTAAAAATTTCATGTCAATTGGATCTGTTTTGAGTGAGTTATGGCCTAAACACTAACTACTGCCCAAATAGTCAATTTTCAGGCCTTAAATGCACTAATCTGGATTTAGTCATTTTTCAAGTTACTTTACAAGCAGAATTTTGGTAAGCTTCCTTCATGAAAGTTGGCACTTTTTGTGCCTAGTTTCACCTCCAATTGGTCTCATACCAATTGGAACCACACAATTAAGGTTCTAGGCCCAAAACATAAACGGCCCTATTGTATTTTGTTCATTACTCATTAAAGGATACATTTAACACTTACCAAACTACACATTCATGCCAATTCTATTTGTACCATAACCTAAACACATTTTACTTCAAATTGTTGGTCATTTTGGCAATTTATAACCACACTCAATATGCACCTTATAGTACAGAATTTTTCAAGTTCAAATTACAAACAATTCAATCACCTAACCTAGCTCATTCACATATCCAACCTCACACCATCGTACATATACACAAGCTGCCATAGCAAGTATCACAATTCAACATTAATATTCCATAAAACAAACCATGAAATAACATTTTTATGGTTCACCATTCAAGCTGTCGATTTGTACCTCACTTTGAATAAAGTTCCAAGCTTCCAAATTCAAGTATACATTCACATGTACTTAGTATACATCACCCAAATTAATTCCTACACACATAAACACTTAATCAACCCTTTAATCTACCATTTACAAGCAAGAATAAACTGCCCTTAAGGAGTTTCCATGGCTGCCAAAAATACACATCTTCCTTTAAACATCAAACTCCAAAAATCTCTCCACAATTCAAGTACCCATAACATCCTCACTAACTTTAATGAAGCAATAATCAAAAACACAAACTTACCACTTTGGAAACTCTTCAAAAGCTCTCCAAAACTTCTTCTTGTTGCCTATCTACTTCCCAAGGTGTATGGACAACTTTTAATGAAGTAAAGTGCCAAGAAAGGAGCTTGAACCTCACTTGCATGGAGCTTTCAAGTCATGCGGCAATAAAGGTTTGTTGGGAGCAATTTCGGCTGAATTTGAGAGCTTGAAGATGAAGTTGAATCTGCTGTTCAAATTGATGAATAAGTGGTCCACTTTGGTGGGTGAGTGGAGCACTAAGGGTTGTTTAATTGTTTATTTATTTAAAGTTTCATTTTTCCACATTTAACTCCCCATTTTTGCTATTTACATTAGGTACCACTAATTTAATTTTTCATAACATTTTTCAAGTGTAATATTATTTATTTTTAATGGACATTTAGGTCAAAAGACAACTCGGGGTGTCAAATGACCACAATGCCCCTGTTCGGGTTGCATTCCCGATTTTTCGGTAACACCGGGTTTTATCCATTTTTCGATTTCTCACTTTTCTTTGTACTAATTAATTAATTTTTCTTTGATATTTCTAATAGTATTTATAATTCAATAGACATTTATTTAAGTCCTAAAAATATTTTCCAGGGCTAGTCAATGGTCCACGCCGTGACTTCTGTCACACCCTACCCCTCTATAAGGCATAACATGATCCCGTAGTATACCTAATGAATTACCAACTCCGTCTACTGATAACCCATTAAATACACTACAAGGGATTTTAAAAACTTTTCTTACTTATTTCTGATGGTGAGCACTATTTACAGGTATTAAAAACTTTGGTGAACTGAAGTGAAACAATTAACTCATTTGATTTATTTGGAATTTCTGTAAAAATTTTGGCAGAGTGCCATCTGTATTTTGGATAAAACAGTTCTTCAAAAAACCTGTAAAAGACACTTCAATAATTTTCCAAATCTCAACTCCAATACATTTCTCAACACAACAATTTATCAACTCAATTCCATAGAAATTTTTCAAAGTCTGAGATAAGGAAATATAATACAATTTTCACAAGTCAAATAACTCATAATTAATTTACAACTTCAAGGTACAATTTGAATTTACAACTGCTCAAAACCAAAAACAAAATGTACATACAGTGTCATACATTACAGTACAAAATGCCAAATGTGGTATACTCACTATAACCAAAAATCTCTTGCTGGAGGTATATGCACCCTAGTCTGCATACTGCTGTCTCTCTACTGCGCGACAATAAAAAGCTATCGCTGAGACAATGTCTCAGTGGTGCACAACATTAACCAAATACAATTTAATTCACAATTCATAAGTCATGTAAATAGTGGATACTTAAAATCATAGTTAAATTCAAGACAGTAATTGTCAACAAGAATTTAAACTCCATTTGTCAATATCACAATAATTTTCATAAGTTAGATCATGTTTGAATTCAAAAGACAGTTTATGTCAATGAGAGTTTAAATCCATTTCACAATCTCACAATACATATAAATAAATCACACACAGCTTAATCATGATCCATAGTTCAATTCGTCCTAAAAGCCAATGGCTAATGAGGTATTCAATTCATCCCAAAAGTCGATGACTAATGAGGAATAACATAGCTAGCTAGCAAAAATATGAGTACTCATCCAATTCGTCCTCAACAGGCACACACCTCAACACTTCAGCCAGAGAGGGAATTCAATTCGTCCCACTAGACAAGCTAATCAGGAATACAATCAATATACATGATAGCTGTGGTTTCAAACCATTTCCAATGCTTTTAAATCAATAAGTATTCATCAATGTCATTCAAACAATTTCTCACAGTTTCAAATCATTTACAATGCTTTTCAAGCAATAAATATTCATTCAAATACATTTCCACAATTTAAAATAATAATAAACAAATAGTCAATATTTATGTCAATTGAAAATAATTCAAAAGAAATAGTTGTTGTGCACAAACCTCTGATATTTGTCTCCTGGTCTTGACTCAGTATTTCTTTCCCTTTTTCTGAGTCCTGGTTAACTGAGAAATACAATTTGAAGTGTTTCAGTGCTAAATTAATTTGCCTCTAACGATAATGTTCGATAAACAATTCACTAAATACCTTTATTTGCTTAATCACCTAATATACCGACCCTCGATGCGTTTTAGGTAAATTAGGTTTTCGTGCATTAATAGGTCACATTCGATAGGGTTTTAGGTTTGGTACGTGTTACCAAACTCAATTCTATGTATATTGCGTTTTCTTGCATTTTATTGCAAATTGCTGGATTTCGGGATACTAATTTGACCTAGCCGGACGACCTAGTTTCTTCGGTTTTCGGGTTTCGGTCAAAACTACAAACTTGTAGATCTATTTCTTATTGCACGCGGGGAAAAATTTCAGGTCAATCCGAGTTAAGTAGACCAAGTTATGGTCATTATACTATTGCTGGTCAAATGGCATCAAATTAGGTCAATTTTAGGTCAATTTGGTCAACTTTGGTTCTGCCAGTTTTTGGACCCGAACTTGTACAAGCTTTTTTACTTGCTTCTGGTCATTTCTGGGTTTTGGTGTCTTCATAAGACTTGTAGGTATGGGTCTTAACTATTCATGGTTAAAATTTCAGGTCAATTGGAGCTGTTTTGAGTGAGTTATGGCCTAAACACTCACTGCTGCCCAATTGGTCATTTTTCAGGTCCTAATTGTACCTAATCCGAATTGGTCATTTTCTTAGGTCACCTTGCAAGCAGAATTTTGGTATGTTTTCTCAATGAAAGTTGGCACATTTTGTGCCTAGTTTCACCTCCAATTGGTCTCATACCAATTGAGGTTACACATTTAAACTTATTGGCTAAAATGTACACTGCCCTTGGTTACTTTGCTTAACACACATCAATTACACACATTTATCTTGCAATATGTTTACTTCCCTACCAAATCTGTTTTGGTACATTACCAAAACTATATATTACTTTACATTAACATCACTTTGGGCAGATTACAATTATCTTCAATACACCAAATATAACTCTAATTCCCAAAGTCCAAACACAATTACACATACACATAACATTACTAGTTTTTACATACTCTTTACACAACAAGTTCATATACATATCCATCAATCCTTCTACGTCAATATTCTGCCAACACTTCCATGAATACATACATTTATTCAAGTGTCCCCAAGCTGCCAAAAATCTTCTTCAACACCAAATTGTCCTACAATTCATCAATTCCCATCCAAGTGCCAAAAATCACCATATAAATATGAAGTAATTCACTAGGTTATTAAATCATCACAACCAACATAATTCTCATCAATTATATGTACAAATACTTCATCAATACATGATTATATGGCTGCCCAAAAATGGATATCTCAATACTCTTCAAACTTAAAAATTTCCTTCACAAAACCAACACCCATAACATGTATACAAAGTTTATCAAAGAAATCTTCAAAAATGCTAACTTACCTTATGGTTGGAGCTTGTTAAACCTTGCTTAAACTTCTCGAATTTGGTATCAAACTCTTCCTTGTGATGAGTAGACAAACTTTCATGAAGCCACTTAAGGGATTGGAGTTGAAATGGAAGGATTAGATGAGCTTGCATGCACACGCCAATGGAGGTTTTTTTCTCCTTCAATTCGGCTATGTTGGGTGGACTTAGAGAAGATGAAGTTTCAGCTGCATTTTAGGTGTACACATGTCCCACTTAACTTTAATTTATTCCTTTAGTGCTCCACTTACTTGGACTAAATCATATAATATGTTTACATGTGTTATTTACACATTTTTCACTCCATTTTGGCTATTTGTATTAGGTACCACTAAACTAATTTTTCATTTTATTTTCTAAGTGTAATATTATTTATTTTTAATTGATATTTAGGTCAAAAGACAATTCGGGATGTCAAATGACCATAATGCCCCTGTTCGGGTGGCATTCCCGATTTTTCGGTATCACCGGATTTTGTCCGTTTTTCGATTTCTCACTTTTCTTTGTACTAATTATTTAATTTTTCTTTGATCTTTCTAATGATATTTATTCTTCAATAAGGGTCTATTTAAGTCCTAAAAATGTTTTCCAGGGTTCCCCGCAGTCCAGGGCTAGTCAACGATCCACGCCGTGACTTCAGGTCATGTCACCCATCGCTAGGTTTCCCGGCTCGCTTAACTTGATCACATTTCTTTGCTATTATTTTTCCTTTATTTTTCTTGTATTTTCTTTTCTTGTATTTCATTATTTTATGTCTCCTCCCTCATGTCAAAGTGTAGTTCTAGGCATTCTAGCTGTCCGGACAACACTGGTCACTGGAGCAGTAGAACGCACTATCGAACTTTGGGGTGTTACAATTCTCCCCCCCCCCTTAAAATAAATTTCGTCTCGAAATTTTACCTGGCATTAGTCTCTGAACAGCTGTGGGTGCTGTCTCCTCATATCCTCTTCGCGTTCCCAAGTAGCTTCCTGGCCTGAATGATGGTTCCACAGCACTTTAACCAGGTGTATCTGTTTGTTCCTCAGCTGCTTCACCTCATATGCCAGAATTTTTATGGGTTCTTCCTCATATGAAAGGTCTGGATTTACTTCAATCTCTTCAACTGATAGTACATGAGATGGGTTAAATCTGTACCTCCTTAGCATGGACACATGGAAGACACTGTGTATCCTTGCTAGCTCTGGAGGTAATGCCAACCAATATGCCAAAGGACCCACTCTTTGTAGAACTTCATATGGTCCGATGAAACGAGGACTCAGTTTCCCCTTTCTGCCAAATCTCATAATCCTCTTCCAAGGAGAAACTTTGAGGAATACCTTATCACCCACTGCATACTCAATATCTCTTCTCTTCAGATCAACATAGGACTTCTGACGGTCTGATGCAGCCTTAAGTCTATCTCTGATCAATCTGATCTTTTCCTCTGTCTGCTGGACAATTTCTGGCCCAATCATCTTCCTTTCACCTACCTCATCCCAACATAAGGGAGTTCTACACTTTCTGCCATACAATGCTTCATATGGAGGCATCCCAATGCTTGATTGGTAGCTGTTATTATAAGCAAACTCAATCAAAGGCAAGTGTGTATCCCAACTACCTTCTAATTCAATCACACAAGCTCATAGCATATCCTCCAATATCTGAATAACCCTCTCAAACTGGCCATCTGTCTGTGGGTGGAATGCTGTGCAGAAGTTCAATCTAGTTCCTAAGGCTCTCTGAAGACTACCCCAGAATCTAGAAGTGAACCTAGGATCTCTGTCAGACACAATTGATACTGGCACTCCATGCAATTTTACAATCTCATATATGTACAATCTGGCCAATCTTTCCAGGCTATAGTCCATCCGAACTGGCAAAAAGTGAGCAGACTTGGTCAATCTGTCAACTATAACCCATACTGCATCATGACTACTCTGTGTCCTTGGAAGTCCTGTAACAAAATCCATAGTTATTCGTTCCCATTTCCACTCTGGTACTGACAAAGGATGTAACAAACCAGCTGGAACTTGATGTTCTGCCTTTACTTGCTGACAAGTTAGGCATTTGGAAACAAATTCAGCTATATCTCTTTTCATACCCATCCACCAGTAATGCTCTTTCAGCCCTCTGTACATTTTAGTTCCACCAGGGTGCATAGCAAAAGGAGATTCATGTGCTTCCTTCAAAATGATTTGTCTCAATTCCACATCACTAGGAACGCACATTCTGCCCTGATGTAGCAATAAACCATCATCTCTCACAGAGAATTCAGGTTTCTTGTCCTGCTGGACTTCTTTCAGTAGCTTCTGATACTTTTTGTGACACCCCTTACTCGACTACAGTGTAGTCGAGCAAGTTATGCCACACAGTGTGCCGGAGCACTCTATTTTATCTTAATTCATTTTTATCATAGTTTTGAAAATAACTTGTGAAATATAATTCATTTATTGAAATTGTAATTTATTTGAGGTTCCGAAAATTTTATAGAAAATCCGGCAGAGTACCGGCTAAAAATTGAGAAAACAGTTCTTCGAAACCTGTGAAAAACACTTCCTATGATCATATTCAATCATCTCAACTCCAATTATCAACAAAGTCTCATAATAATTTCATCAATTTCATTTATTTCTCAATCATTCATCTCATAGTACTCATATACAATTCACATTTTGTATCACATCAAGTTACAACAATTTCTTAACGATTCCTCTATTTGTCATTTCACATCATCATTAGACTCAAATCATAAATAAATTCTCACATGTGATTTATAATCGCAAACTACAAGTACTTACATTAATACAAAATTATATTACATTTGTTCAAATACATATGATAAAATAAGAGTTTAATTACCAAGTTTACAAAAATCTCAAAATACAAAATGGGACCTAGTGTCTTACCAATGCACTATAGTCTGTGAGGTGACACGGACACTATGCAGAACTGTGAACGGCCTTACCCAATCTGTGGTCTACTGGGCCCTCTGTCCAAATCTTCAGTACCTACGCGTTGCAAAAGCGACGCGCTAAGCATAAAGCTTAGTGGTGCCAATAATACAAGAAAATATAATATGCAAATAAAAATCATAATTTCTTAGCCATTGTGTTCATAAGAACTGAATAATTACCAACTTAATGTTTAGTCGAGGGCTAATTACATTTTATGATATTAACTTCTTCAAGCATTTTGTTAATTATTTTCTTCATGATCTTGAGTTTCTTTGTATTCTATCATAATCATTCCTGATATTTAATTTTCATATTTTCTTTAACAATCAGTTCAATTACAGTTATACTTTCCCATGCCCAAGTAACCTATACTGAACGACTGGACTGGATAACGGGTCGTTGGCACTGGACACCGCGGTGCCTCGGGCCGTCATACCATGGGACGCAGAACGTCAACCACGTATGTAGTCAGTATGGCTAAAAAGCCATGATATCACATGATCGGGCATAAAAGCCATGAATACTGGCATAAAAGCCATGAATACGGGCATAAAGCCATGAATACAGGCATAAAGCCTTTCGCAGTACTGCTAAAACAATACCCTATTGGCATGCCAAACTATCCAAACCAATCACATTAGGCCTACTAGGGCATTTTGCATTTTTAAGTTTCACAATTTTTTAATTTCAAGTTTTCATGTCACTATTCATTTCATTAGTCAACTAAAATGTTGACGTTTGCATAAACAATAGGTACATTGGTTTTAATACTCCCAACATACCACATTTTGTATTCAAAACTTGTTACTTTTGGTCACTTTCTCAAAGCTTAGGTCATTTTGGCAAAATTGCCAATTTTTGGTTTTGGTGTCACTATTCACCTCATTGGTCAACAAAAATGTTGACTTTTGGATAGAAAATAGGTGTATTGGTTTTAACACCCCAAACATACAACATTTTGTATTTAAAACTTGTTGGTATTGGTTGCCAATACCATTTCTAAGCTTAATGCTAATTGAACAAAATTTTCAGATTTGGTGCTTCATCTTTATTGTTCCATTTGATATTTCTACAGTGGGAATTTGAGGAAATGGTAAACATGAAAGTTCTTCCTTATTCTGTCTAGTTGAATTTCCTTTTTTGAATCACTCCATTTGGAGTTTTGTAGCTCAAGTTATGGCCAAAATAAGTTTCTTTATTCACGTGTCTTTGTTCATCTGAGATTTTGGAGTGCAGCAGATTTTGGTCCAACTTTGGTAAGTAATTTGATCAAGTTAAGTTCATAATTTGGTCTAACTTTCTTCTTATAAAATGTTCTACCATACCTTAGGTTTCCATCGGTTCAAGAATCGCCTAAATCCGAGTTTTCTAGAGAGAGTTATAACCATCCAAACATTATTGCTCAAGTGAAAATCTGCAGAGTTGCAGGTTTGATAACTTAACTTTGCCCAATAGTTTCAATGGGTTAATGGCATAATTTGGGGTAATGTTCTTCATGAAAGTTGTTTTTCTATATCCTATCTTGTTGATGGAAAAATTTCAGGTCAATTGACCATATCTACAGTGAGTTATGGCCAAATGAACAGTTACTGTTCATTTGGTCATTTCTGCAGGGGCTGTTTGCAGGGTATCCGGA
The DNA here is from genome assembly GCF_030052815.1 of Hevea brasiliensis. Classification (NCBI taxonomy): domain Eukaryota; kingdom Viridiplantae; phylum Streptophyta; class Magnoliopsida; order Malpighiales; family Euphorbiaceae; genus Hevea; species Hevea brasiliensis. The sequence continues at coordinate 46,364,108 of NC_079501.1, forward strand.
TTGGGGCCAAGTTTTGGTCCTCTTGATTTGGTCTTTTGGGCATGGTTTCTTCAGCAAAAATGTGCCATTATAAGCCTAGTTTCATGTCCAATTGGCCAAACATCAATTGGACCTACACAGCCAAAGTTATGGCTGTGCAAGTGGACTGAAATTTCAGTCACTCTGCTGCACTCACAAGGCAGCCTACACATTCACTTGGCTATACTATTTTTCAGTCCAATTCATGGTCAACATACCTAAAATGGTCACTAATTGACCATTAAAAGGTTCTCTAACAATTTCCTAAGCCAAGTCAAATTTTCACTTCTCAAAACCCTAATTCCCATATGAGTTTTCACAAATTCCTTATTTAACTCTTCCATTCTTTGTATATGTATATGTACACACTTTAAACATAAGCTCTAGTTCACTCTAAGTCCATCAAAACTATCAAAATAATTCCTTCACAAGGGCTGTCGAAAATTCATAGTATGTATATACATAATTCATGTTCATTTAATTTACAATTTCTCACTTATTTCAAGCTTCTAACATGGAATCAAAGAAGTACGTATATAAGTAGGCACTAACCTCACTTTAACCTCTTGTAGGGCAGATTTCTCCAAGCTAAAACTTCACTTTCCTTCCTTTTCTAGGCTGCCAAGCACATCCCAAGAGGTAGAGACAAGTTTTTAGCGAAGGTGACGTAGGGTTTTGGGGTGAGGAAAGCATGGAAATTGAAGCTTTTAAGAACCAAAAATGGAGGAGCATGGGTGACATTTTTTGAAGAGAGAAAGGGCTGCTGAAATTTCTGGAATTCTGCCTCATTTATCCCTTTTTATTGAATTTTAATTGTCTTGCTTTAATGTGATTGGCCATAGCATTTTTAATTACCTAAGCATGACATCATAATTTCCAATTTAGCTCCTTTTTCTTTCTTTTCTTTTCTACTAAATTTCAATTTAATTTTTAGCAATATTTATTCATATTTTAGATCATAATAATTATTTACTTAACTGGACAAGTCGGCCAAAAATCACCTCTGAAGGCGAAATGACCAAAATGCCCTCCGTTTGGCTTAACGGGTCAAAATTGTCTGTACCGATTGAAAAATTTTTCTAAATATTTTCTTGGCATTCTAATGCCATAGGAACCTCAATGACCCTTCTCTGGAGTCCCAAAAATTATTTTATGAATTTTTCCCCGGGTCTAGGGCTCCTAGTTGCGAGAACCGCAACTTCCCTCTGGTTACCCATCGCTTGAGCACCGGTTCATTTAACTCAGTTGTATTTTATTTCTAAAATTTTTCCTAAATTTTTCTTATTAATATTTGAGTTAATTATGGTTCCTGACTTTAGTTTAAATATTTTTTCGGATGTTCTAGCTGTCCGGACCGACACCGGTCACCGGAATAGTAGAATGTACGGAGTTGCTACCGGGAGGGTGTTACAACTCTTCCCCTCTAATTTAAATTTCGTCCTCGAAATTTACCTGACTTAAGTAATCGGGGAGTTTCTACCTCCTTGTTTCTTCACCTCCTTGCATCGCCTCATCAGTGTCTAGGTTTGGCTCTTCCTGAGCTTCCACAGCATATACTTGTGGTGCCACCCTGACTTCGGGCTTTTCATCTGTCTCAGAAACAATCTTCGGTGAAATGTCAGCCATTTCTGCTCTACCCGATCTTTTACTCCTTTGAACTATAGGGGAAGGTCTATCAACTTGTACCGGAGCTATTGAACCACTCCTCTGAGGGCAATCTCTTATGAAATGATCTGTAGCCCCACACTTGAAACACTCTCCAGTTAACAATCGACACTCCCCTCTGTGTCTTCTACCACAATGCATACATTCAGGCACTGGGGTTGATCCCCTTGTTATTGTGCCCAGGGAACTAGCTATAGATATTCCAATCTGGCCTCTGTGGCCCTGTGTCTGATCTTGTGAATCAGAACCCTTAAACTTCTTACTATCAGTCGGTATACTTGACTGTCCTAGTCCAAATTCCCTCTTACGCTACCTATCTTTCCTATTTTGTTCATTTATTCTCACTTTCTCCACTTTTAATGCAGCTTCCACTAACTTGGCGAAGTCTGTGATCCCCAAGGCAGTGATCATGATCTTTATATTATCATTTAATCCCCCTTCAAATCTCTTACACTTTTCAGCTTCATTAGGGACTATCTCCCTTCCATAGCGGCTCAATCTTACGAATTCCTTCTCATACTTGGCCACTGACAATTGTCTCTGCCTCAGGTTAATAAACTTTCTTCTTCTCTCTTCTAGGTATACAGTACCCACATATTTCTTCTTAAATTCGGAGAGAAAGAAGTCCCATGTCACTATTTCTGGCTGCACTTCACTGGACACAGTGTCCCACCATTCATATGCATCGTCTTGCATCAGAGATACAGCAGATTCCAAGTTTTGCTCTGGAGTGCAGTGGAGTTGTTTTAGAACTCTGCCTGTTCTGTTCAACCAATTTTCCGCTGCAACAGAATCATCTTCCCTCTTGCCATAGAAGTCCACTGCTCCAAACTTCCTCAGTTTTTCCAAATGTGATTTCGGTTGCAGTTTTTCCAAATGTGATTTCGGTTGTGGAGGTGGTGGTGGTGCTGCTGCTGCTGGCATTACCCCAGCCATTTGCCTGAAGAAATCGGCCATTTGCTGGAACATGGCCTGTGGAGGCTGAGCAGGCTCTGCTTGAGCTGGCAGAGCAGGTTCTCTCATGCCCCCAGTCTCAGCTGCTATAGGTGGAGCATGACTCTTCACTTCCTCCTCAACTGCTCTCTGAGATGAAGGGTCCATATCCTATTCAAAATAAGAAAGATAAATAGATCTGCATTAGTGTCACCTCAACTCATATGAATGCAATGCATGATATGCAATCTATCTAGGTCCAGAAACGCCTAAACCGCGCTTTGATACCACTAAATGTGACACCCCTTACCCGACTACAGTGTAGCCAAGCAAGTTATGCCACTCAGTGTGCCGGAGCACTCTATTTTATCTTAATTCATTTTTATCATAGTTTTGAAAATAACTTGTGAAATATAATTCATTTATTGAAATTGTAATTTATTTGAGGTTCCGAAAATTTTATAGAAAATCCGACAGAGTACCGGCTAAAAATTGAGAAAACAGTTCTTCGGAACCTGTGAAAAACACTTCCTATGATCATATTCAATCATCTCAACTCCAATTATCAACAAAGTCTCAGAATAATTTCATCAATTTCATTTATTTCTCAATCATTCATCTCATAGTACTCATATACAATTCACATTTTGTATCACATCAAGTTACAGCAATTTCTTAACGATTCCTCTATTTGTCATTTCACATCATCATTAGACTCAAATCATAAATAAATTCTCACATGTGATTTATAATCACAAACTACAAGTACTTACATTAATACAAAATTATATTACATTTGTTCAAATACATATGATAAAATAAGAGTTTAATTACCAAGTTTACAAAAATCTCAAAATACAAAATGGGACCTAGTGTCCTACCAATGCACTGTAGTCTGTGAGGTGACACGGACACTATGCAGAACTGTGAACGGCCTTACCCACTCTGTGGTCTACTGGGCCCTCTGTCCAAATCTTCAGTACCTACGCGTTGCAAAAGCAACGCGCTAAGCATAAAGCTTAGTGGTGCCAATAATACAAGAAAATATAATATGCAAATAAAAATCATAATTTCTTAGCCATTGTGTTCATAAGAACTGAATAATTACCAACTTAATGTTTAGTCGAGGGCTAATTACGTTTTATGATATTAACTTCTTCATGCATTTTGTTAATTATTTTCTTCGTGATCTTGAGTTTCTTTGTATTCTATCATAATCATTCCTGATATTTAATTTTCATATTTTCTTTAACAATCAGTTCAATTACAGTTATACTTTCCCATGCCCAAGTAACCTATACTGAACGACTGGACTGGATAACGGGTCGTTAGCACTGGACACCGCGATGCCTCGGGCCGTCATACCATGGAACGCAGAACGTCAACCACGTATGTAGTCAGTATGGCTAAAAAGCCATGATATCACATGATCGGGCATAAAAGCCATGAATACTGGCATAAAAGCCATGAATACGGGCATAAAGCCATGAATACAGGCATAAAGCCTTTCGCAGTACTGCTAAAACAATACCCTATTGGCATGCCAAACTATCCAAACCAATCACATTAGGCCTACTAGGGCATTTTGCATTTTTAAGTTTCATAATTTTTTAATTTCAAGTTTTCATGTCACTATTCATTTCATTAGTCAACTAAAATGTTTACTTTTGCATAAACAATAGGTACATTGGTTTTAATACTCCCAACATACCACATTTTGTATTCAAAACTTGTTACTTTTGGTCACTTTCTCAAAGCTTAGGTCATTTTGGCAAAATTGCCAATTTTTGGTTTTGGTGTCACTATTTACCTCATTGGTCAACAAAAATGTTGACTTTTGGATAGAAAATAGGTGTATTGGTTTTAACACCCCAAACATACCACATTTTGTATTTAAAACTTGTCGGTATTGGTTGCCAATACCATTTCTAAGCTTAATGCTAATTGAACAAAATTTTCAGATTTGGTGCTTCATTTTTATTGTTCCATTTGATATTTCTACAGTGGGAATTTGAGGAAATGGTAAACATGAAAGTTCTTCCTTATTCTGTCTAGTTGAATTTCCTTTTTTGAATCACTCCATTTGGAGTTTTGTATCTCAAGTTATGGCCAAAATAAATTTACTGTTCACGTATACTGTTCATGCTGAGATTTTGGGTCTGGCAAATTTTTGGTCCAATTTTGGTAAGTAATTTGATCAAGTTAAGTTCATAATTTGGTCTAACTTTCTTCTTATAAAATGTTCTACCATACCTTAGGTTTCCATCGGTTCAAGAATCGCCTAAATCCGAGTTTTCTAGAGAGAGTTATAGCCATCCAAACATTACTGCTCAAGTGAAAATCTACAGAGTTGCAGGTTTGATAACTTAACTTTGCCCAATAATTTGAATGCGTTAATGGCATAATTTGGGGTAATGTTCTTCATGAAAGTTGTTTGTCTATATCCTATCTTGTTGCTGTAAAAATTTCAGGTCAATTGACCATATCTACAGTGAGTTATGGCCAAATGAACAGTTACTGTTCATTTGGTCATTTCTGCAGGGGCTGTTTGCAGGGTATCCGGATTGGGGCCAAGTTTTGGTCCTCTTGCTTTGGTCTTTTGGGCATGGTTTCTTCAGCAAAAATGTGCCATTATAAGCTTAGTTTCATGTCCAATTGACCAAACATCAATTGGACCTACACAGCCAAAGTTATGGCTGTGCAAGTGGACTGAAATTTCAGTCACTCTGCTGCACTCACAAGGCAGCCTACACATTCACTTGGCTATACTATTTTTCAGTCCAATTCATTGTCAACATACCTAAAATGGTCACTAATTGACCATTAAAAGGTTCTCTAACCATTTCCTAAGCCAAGTCAATTTTTCACTTCTCAAAACCCTAATTCCCATATGAGTTTTCACAAATTCCTTATTTAACTCTTCCATTATTTGTATATGTATATGTATACACTTTAAACATAAGCTCTAGTTCACTCTAAGTCCATCAAAACTATCAAAATAATTCCTTCACAAGGGCTGCCGAAAATTCATAGTATGTATACACATAATTCATGTTCATTTAATTTACAATTTCTCACTTATTTCAAGCTTCTAACATGGAATCAAAGAAGTATGTATATAAGTAGGCACTAACCTCACTTTAACCTCTTGTAGGGCAGATTTATCCAAGCTAAAACTTCACTTTCCTTCCTTTTCTAGGCTGCCAAACACATCCCAAGAGGTAGAGACAAGTTTTTAGTGAAGGTGACTTAGGGTTTTGGGTTGAGGAAAGCATGGAAATTGAAGCTTTTAAGAACCAAAAATGGAGGAGCATGGGTGACGTTTTTTGAAGAGAGAAAGGGCTGCTGAAATTTCTGGAATTCTGCCTCATTTATCCCTTTTTATTGAATTTTAATTGTCTTGCTTTAATGTGATTGGCCATAGCATTTTTAATTACCTAAGCATGACATCATAATTTCCAATTAGCTCCTTTTTCTTTCTTTTCTTTTCTACTAAATTTCAATTTAATTTTTAGCAATATTTATTCATATTTTAGATCATAATAATTATTTACTTAACTGGACAAGTCGGCCAAAAATCACCTCTGAAGGCGAAATGACCAAAATGCCCTCCGTTTGGCTTAACGGGTCAAAATTGTCTGTACCGATTGAAAAATTTTTCTAAATATTTTCTTGGCATTCTAATGCCATAGGAACCTCAATGACCCTTCTCTGGAGTCCCAAAAATTATTTTATGAATTTTTCCCTGGGTCTAAGGCTCCTAGTTGCGAGAACCGCAACTTCCCTCTGGTTACCCATCGCTTGAGCACCGGCTCGTTTAACTCTGTTGTATTTTATTTCTAAAATTTTTCCTAAATTTTTCTTATTAATATTTGAGTTAATTATGGTTCCTGACTTTAGTTTAAATATTTTTCCGGACGTTCTAGCTGTCCGGACCGACACCGGTCACCGGAACAGTAGAATGTACGGAGTTGCTACCGGGAGGGTGTTACACTTTTCATCACTCTGAGCAGCCATTCTGATCTGATCAATCAACACTGGCTGTACATGCCAAGCAACTACTATTTTTCCCTCATCATCAATCTCTAAACTGGCATGCTGTTCTTTCAATTCACATACCATGGACATAGGAGAAACTCTGAGACTTGCCATAGTCTTGCGACTTAAGGCGTCAGCCACCACATTTGCTTTCCCCGGCTGATAGTCTATTAAGCAATCATAATCTTTGATGAGTTCTAACCATCTCCTCTACCTCAAATTGAATTCCTTCTGGGTGCCTAAGTACTTCAAGCTCTTGTGATCTGTGTAAATGTAGCATTTCTCCGCATACAAATAGTGTCTCCAGATCTTCAGAGCAAAAACAATAGCTGCTAACTCCAGATCATGTGTTGGGTAGTTCCTCTCATGCGGTTTCAGCTAGCGTGATGCATAAGCAATGACATTCCGATCTTGCATCAGTACACAGCCTAACCCATTGTGAGAAGCATCACTATAAACTGTGTATTCTTTACCCGGAGTAGGTAAAGTGAGGTGAGCTTGAGTCAAACACCTCTTCAACTCATCAAAACTCTCGACATTTATCATCCCTTTGAAATTTTACATCTTTCCGAAGCAGTTTGGTCAGTGGAGAAGATAACATAGAAAACCCCTTCACAAACCGACGGTAATATCCAGCTAGACCCAAAAAACTGCGAATTTCTGTGATGTTCCTGGGCGGCTTCCAATTAAGGATAGCTTCTACCTTGCTGGAATCTACCTTGATCCCTTGGTGACACAACATGTCCCAAAAAGGTGATTTCTTTCAGCCACATTTCTCACTTCGACAATTTGGCGTATAGTTGTTTCTCCCTTAAAGTCTGCGATACAATCCATGGATGTCTGTCATGCTCCTCTGCATTCCTTGAATATATCAAAATGTCATCAATAAACACCACCACAAATTGATCAAGATATGGTGCGAAGATAGTGTTCATCGGATCCATAAAAGCGGTGGAGCATTTGTTAACCGAATGGCATTACTAGAAACTCATAGTGGCCATATCGAGTTAAAGCGATTTTGGAATACTCTGCTCTTGCACCTTCAACTGATAATAACCAGATCGCAAATTAATTTTGGAGAATACAGCTGCACCCTTCAACTGATCAAACAGATCATCAATGCGAGGCAATGGATATCTGTTCTTTATTGTCACCTTATTCAACTGTGGGTAGTCAATACATAAGCGGAGAGTACCATCCTTCTTCTTAACAAACAACACTGGTGCTCCCCAAGGTGACACACTAGGGCGGATGAAGCCCTTTTCAAGTAGTTCTTGCAATTGTATCTTCAACTCCTTCAACTCTGCTGGTGCCATTCTGTATGGCGTTATGGAGATTGGATCCACACCAGGCATAACATTAATTTCAAACTGCACTTCTCTTTCCAGAGGTAATCCTGGCAATTCATCAGGAAACACATCTGGAAAGTCATGTACTGTAGGGATGTCCTTCAACGCTGGACTCCCCACTTGGGTGTCTATCACATGTGCCAAGTAGGCTTCACACCCCTTTCTGATCATTTTTCTGGCTAGTGCAGCCGAAATGATGTTTGATGGCAATAACTGCCTCTCCCCTTGTATTACCACATCACTGTACTGAGGAAGGCCAAAAGTGACTGTCTTCAGCCTACAGTCAATCATGGCATGATGCCTAGCTAACCAATCCATGCCCAAGATGATATCATAATCTCTGAAGGGAATTTCAATGAGATCGGATAGAAAAGTGTGTCCTTGGATCACCAAAGGACAATCTCTATACATTCTATTAACCCTGACCTCCTGTCCTAACGGACTTGTTACTAGCACCTCAAAGTCCATTTTTGTACATGGAACAGCAATGCAATCAATGATGCTAGCACTCACATAAGAATGGGTAGAGCCCGGATCAAATAACACAAACACATTTTGGTTAAAAGTTGAGAAGGTACCAGCCACAACATCAGATGTCTCTGCCTCTTCTCTCTGTCTCATGGCATAGACTCTGACTGGAGCACTATCTTGCTCTGAGTGTTTTACTGTGCCTTGGCTGCCTGCTGGGTTACCTCTACCCCTGCCTCTACCTCTGCTAGGTGGTTGTGAACTTCTGGTGACAGGGCTCTGAACTGATCCTTCTGCAGTAGTAGGAGGTGGTCCAACTCTGCGACTACTGGTGCAGTCCTTGGCAAAGTGTCCTGTGCCTCCACAGTTATAACAGGCTCCAATAGCCTTATAGCATATCCCACCATGATTTTTTCCACAAGTTTCACATTGGCGGGGAGGGTAGGAACCTCTGGTACTCTGCTGACCAGATAGGGGAGGTCTCATCACGAATATCTTCCCCTACCAGATTTCTTGCCACCTCTGCCATGTCCCCCATAGTTTTTCCTCTTCCCAGTATGACCACTGGAACTCTGTTCTACTGACTTTCCCTCTTTCTCTATCTTCTCTGATCTCTTTTTCTCTGGAGCAGTCTCAAACTCAACTCTTTCCAACTCTAGGGCTTGAGAAACAAGTTCAGAGAAGTTAGTGTGTTTGAAGCCGATCACTTGTACTCTAATACTGGGCTTCAAGCCAGTTTCAACCCTCTTGCATCTCTCCCTGCTGGTAGCAAGCAAACTTACTGCATAATGGCTCAGGCGGGAAAATTCTCTTTCATACTCAGCCACTGATCATTCCCTGTTTCAAACTTAGGAACTCTTGCGACTTCGGTCTACATAAGCATCGGGGACATATTTACTGAATTCCACGAGGAAGTCATTCCATGTTAGCCTGCAGTTCTACTGCATGTGGGGAATGGTTTTCCACCAGTCATAAGCATCCCCCTGTAGTAAGGACACTGAGTATTCAAATCTAAGCTCTTCTGTACAATGTAACTTCTTGAACACCCTATCCATCCTCTCTAACCATTGTTCAGCTTCTAGAGGATCTACTGTCCCCTTAAACTCTGTAGCCCCATATTTCATCAATTTATCATACTGCCTAGTAGGAGACTGTGGTTGTACCATCGGTGTGCGTATTGGGACTTGAGTAGGTACATTGCCACCATTTGTTGAAACATTGCGACCATCTGTGAGTGGTAGCGAGGAAGCTGCGATGCTGCGGTGGTGCGGTGAACCACTAGCATTATGTAGGCCTGGGGCATCCCCTTGCACCTCAGCCTCAATAGATTGATCGACTGAACGAACACCCTCTTCCATATTCAATGCGAGGATTTAAGATCTCCAGAACAAATAACACAAGGAGATTTCCTCCTGTTAGTGCATTTTTATAATGTAATGTACTGTATGTGTCAAACAATGATATTGAGCAGTTGTACTATGAAGACAGAACATTCAAGTAACAGGTGAAAACAGAGTTTAAAAACTTTGCTCTGATACCACAAAAACATGTCACACCCTACCCCTCTGTAAGGCATAACATGATCCCGTAGTATACCTAATGAATTACCAACTCCGTCTACTGATAACCCATTAAATACACTACAAGGGATTTTAAAAACTTTTCTTACTTATTTTACAGTGGTGAGCACTATTTACAGGTATTAAAAACTTTGGTGAACTGAAGTGAAACAATTAACTCATTTGATTTATTTGGAATTTCTGTAAAAATTTTGGCAGAGTGCCATCTGTATTTTGGATAAAATAGTTCTTCAGAAAACCTGTAAAAGACACTTCAATAATTTTCCAAATCTCAACTCCAATACATTTCTCAACACAACAATTTATCAACTCAATTCCATAGAAATTTTTCAAAGTCTGAGATAAGGAAATATAATACAATTTTCACAAGTCAAATAACTCATAATTAATTTACAACTTCAAGGTACAATTTGAATTTACAACTGTTCAAAACCAAAAACAAAATGTACATACAGTGTCATACATTACAGTACAAAATGCCAAATGTGGTATACTCACTATACCCAAAAATCTCTTACTGGAGGTACATGCAGCCTAGTCTGCTGCCCTGTCTGTCTCTCTACCTGCGACAACAATAAAAAGCTGTCGCTGAGACAATGTCTCAGTGGTGCACAACATTAACCAAATACAATTTAATTCACAATTCATAAGTCATGTAAATAGTGGATACTTAAAATCATAGTTAAATTCAAGACAGTAATTGTCAATAAGAATTTAAACTCCATTTGTCAATATCACAATAATTTTCATAAGTTAGATCATGTTTGAATTCAAAAGACAGTATATATCAATGAGAGTTTAAATCCATTTCACAATCTCACAATACATATCAATAAATCACACACAGCTTAATCATGATCCATAGTTCAATTCGTCCCAAAAGCCAATGGCTAATGAGGTATTCAATTCATCCCAAAAGTCGATGACTAATGAGGAATAACATAGCTAGCTAGCAAAAATATGAGTACTCATCCAATTCGTCCTCAACAGGCACACACCTCAACACTTCAGACGGAGAGAATTCAATTCGTCCCACTAGACAAGCTAATCAGGAATACAATCAATATACATGATAGCTGTGGTTTCAAACCATTTCCAATGCTTTTAAATCAATAAGTATTCATCAATGTCATTCAAACAATTTCTCACAGTTTCAAATCATTTACAATGCTTTTCAAGCAATAAATATTCATTCAAACACATTTCCATAATTTAAAACAATAATATACAAATAGTCAATATTTATTTCAATTGAAAATAATTCAAAAGAAATAGTTGTGCACAAACCTCTGATATTTGTCTCCTGGTCTTGACTCAGTATTTCTTTCCCTTTTTCTGAGTCCTGGTTAACTGAGAAACACAATTTGAAGTGTTTCAGTGCTAAATTAATTTGCCTCTAACGATAATGTTCGATAAACAATTCACTGAATACCTTTATTTGCTTAATCACCTAATATACCGACCCTCGATGCGTTTTAGGTAAATTAGGTTTTAGTGTCATTAATATGTCACATTCGATAGGGTTTTAGGTTTGGTACGTGTTACCAAACTCAATTCTATGTATATTGCGTTTTCTTGCATTTTATTGCAAATTGCTGGATTTCGGGATACTAGTTTGACCTAGCGGGACGACCTAGTTCCCTCGATTTTCGGGTTTCGGTCAAAACTACAAACTTTTAGATCTATGTCTTGTTGCACGCGGGGCAAAATTTCAGGTCAATCCGAGTTAAGTAGACCAAGTTATGGTCATTATACTATTGCTGGTCAAATGGCATCAAATTAGGTCAATTTTAGGTCAATTTGGTCAACTTTGGTTCGGCCAGTTTTTGGACCCGAACTTGTGCAAGCTTTTTGACTTGCTTCTGGTCATTTCTGGGTTTTGGTGTCTTCATAAGACTTGTAGGTATGGGTCTTAACTATTCATGGTTAAAATTTCAGGTCAATTGGACCTGTTTTGAGTGAGTTATGGCCTAAACACTCACTGCTGCCCAATTGGTCATTTTTCAGGTCCTAATTGTACCTAATCCGAATTGGTCATTTTCTTAGGTCACCTTGCAAGAAGAATTTTGGTATATTTTCTCAATGAAAGTTGGCAAATTTTGTGCCTAGTTTCACCTCCAATTGGTCTCATACCAATTGAGGTTACACATTTAAACTTATTGGCTAAAATGTACACTGCCCTTGGTTACTTTGCTTAATACACATCAATTACACACATTTACCTTGCAATATGTTTACTTCCCTACCAAATCTGTTTTGGTACATTACCAAAACTATATATTACTTTACATTAACATCACTTTGGGCAGATTACAATTATCTTCAATACACCAAATATAACTCTAATTCCCAAAGTCCAAATACAATTACACATACACATAACATTACTAGTTTTTACATACTCTTTACACAACAAGTTCATATACATATCCATCAATCCTTCTATGTCAATATTCTGCCAACACTTCCATGAATACATACATTTATTCAAGTGTCCCCAAGCTGCCAAAAATCTTCTTCAACACCAAATTGTCCTACAATTCATCAATTCCCATCCAAGTGCCAAAAATCACCATATAAATATGAAGTAATTCACTAGGTTATTAAATCATCACAACCAACATAATTCTCATCAATTATATGTACAAATACTTCATCAATACATGATTATATGGCTGCCCAAAAATGGATATCTCAATACTCTTCAAACTTAAAAATTTCCTTCACAAAACCAACACCCATAACATGTATACAAAGTTTATCAAAGAAATCTTCAAAAATGCTAACTTACCTTATGGTTGGAGCTTGTTAAACCTTGCTTAAACTTCTCAAATTTGGTATCAAACTCTTCCTTGTGATGAGTAGACAAACTTTCATGAAGCCACTTAAGGGATTGGAGTTGAAATGGAAGGATTAGATGAGCTTGCATGCACACGCCAATGGAGGTTTCTTTCTCCTTCAATTCGGCTATGTTGGGTGGACTTAGGGAAGATGAAGTTTCAGCTGCATTTTAGGTGTACACATGTCCCACTTAACTTTAATTTATTCCTTTAGTGGTCCACTTACTTGGACTAAATCATATAATATGTTTACATGTGTTATTTACACATTTTTCACTCCATTTTGGCTATTTGTATTAGGTACCACTAAACTAATTTTTCATTTTATTTTCTAAGTGTAATATTATTTATTTTTAATGGACATTTAGGTCAAAAGAGAATTCGGGATGTCAAATGACCATAATGCCCCTGCTCGGGTGGCATTCCCGATTTTTCGGTATCACCGGGTTTTGTCCGTTTTTCGATTTCTCACTTTTCTTTGTACTAATTATTTAATTTTTCTTTGATCTTTCTAATGATATTTATTCTTCAATAAGGGTCTATTTAAGTCCTAAAAATGTTTTCCATGGTTTCCCGCAGTCCAGGGCTAGTCAACGGTCCACGCCGTGACTTCCCAGTGCGGTCACCCATCGCTAGGTTTCCCGGCTCGCTTAACTTGATCACATTTCTTTGCTATTATTTTTCCTTTGTTTTTCTTGTATTTTCTTTTCTTGTATTTCATTATTTTATGTCTCCTCCCTCATGTCAAAGTGTAGTTCTAGGCATCTTAGCTGTCCGGACAACACTGGTCACCGGAGCAGTAGAACGCACTACCGAACTTTGGGGTGTTACAACTTCCTAGTGCGATAACCCATCGCTAGGGTTCTCGGCTCGTTTAACTTGGTTACATTTCATTGCTATTATTTTTCCTTTGTTTTCTTATATTTTCTTTTCTTGTATTTTATTATTTTATGTCTCCTCATCAATATTTGAGGGTATCCTAGCTGTCCGGACAACACTGGTCACCAGAACAGTAGAACACACTACCGAACTTAGGGGTGTTACACCTTTTCTGTGGTGGCATAATTGATTTATGCATCATCTAATACCTTGCTAGCATAATAAATAGCATGCAGTTTTTTATCCTTTCTTTGCTCGAGCATTACTCCAACTGCAAAGTTGCTCGCATCGCACATAACCTCGAATGGTAGCTCCCATTTCGGTGGCTACATTATTGGTGCTGATCTCTGGGCTTTTTTGATCATGTTAAAGGAAACAAGGCAATTTTCATCAAAATCAAAGGGAACATCTTGACTTAACAAGTTAGCAAGTGGCTTAACTATTCTGGAAAGGTCCTTGATAAATCTTTTGTAAATTCCTGCATGTCCCAAAAAGCTTCGTACTTCCTTGACTAATGTTGGTGGTGGCATGTTTTCAATGATCTCGATTTTTGCCTTATCTACTTTAATTCCTCTCTCTGATATCAAATGTCCCAGAACTATGCCTTCCCTTACCATGAAGTGGCATTTTTCCCAATTGAGGACTAGGTTTGATTCTTCACATCTTTGTAATACCTTAGATAAATTAGCTAGGCAATTATCAAAAGTAGTTCCATAGACGGAAAAATCATCCATAAAAACTTCCATGATATCTTCAATATAATCAGAAAAGATAGCCATCATGCATCTTTGGAAGGTAGCAGGGGCATTACAAAGACCAAAAGGCATTCTCCTATATGCAAAAGTTCCACAGGGGTAAGTGAATGTTGTATTTTCTTAGTCTTCTGGGTGAATAGGAATTTGAAAGAATCCCGAATACCCATCTAGGTAACAGAAATAAGAGTGTTTCGCTAATCTTTCTAACATTTGGTCAATGAAAGGGAGAGGAAAATGGTCTTTTCTGGTAGCACCGTTTAATTTCCTATAGTTTATGCACATTCGCCAACAAGCGACTACTCTAGTAGGGATTAGTTCATTGCTTGCATTTTGGATAATAATTGTCCCACCTTTCTTAGGAATTACATATACTGGACTAACCCATTTACTATCAGAGATTGGGTATATGATACATGCATCTAATAGTTTTAAAATTTCTTTCTTGACTACTTCTTTTATGTTTGGGTTAAGTCTTATTTGGTGTTCGATTGTGGGTTTACTTGTAACACCCTCCCGGTAGCAACTCAGTACAGTCTACTGTTCTCGTGACCGGTGTAGGTCCGGACAGTTAGAACGTTTGGAAAAATATTTAAATTAAAGTGAGGGACCATAATTAACTCAAATATTAATAAGAAAAATTTAGTAAAAATTTTCGAAATAAAATACAACCAAGATAAATGAGCCGGTGCCCAAGCGATGGGTAACCCAGAGGGAAGTTGCGGTTCTCGTAACTAGGAGCCCTAGACCCGGGGAAAAATTCATAAAATAATTTTTGGGACTCCAGAGAAGGGTCATTGAGGTTCCTATGGCATTAGAATGCCAAGAAAATATTTAGGAAAATTTTTCAATCGGTACAGACAATTTTGACCCGTTGAGCCAAACGGAGGGCATTTTGGTCATTTCGCCTTCAGAGGTAATTTTTGGCCGACTTGTCCAGTTGAGTAAATAATTATTATGACATAAAATATGAATAAACATTACTAAAAATTAAATTGAAAATGAGTAGTGAAGAAAAGAAAAGAAAATGAGAAAAAAGGCTCATTTATAACATCATGATGATGTCATTTAAAAGCTACAACCAATCACAATTGAACAACCATTTAACTAACTAATAAAAAGAGATAAACAAGACCAAAAAAAGACCAAAAGCTAGCAGCCATCTCCTTCCTCCCAAACCAGCCGAAACCCATCCTTAGCCAAACCTCCATTGTTGCTCAAATTGAACTTGAGATCTCCCAAAAACCAACCTTAAAATCCTAATATCCTTTCACAAAAAGTCATCCCCACATCACAAGGCAACTCTAGGCAGCCATAAGAAGTAGGAATTCTAAGGAGAATACAAGTCCAACAAGTGCCACTTAAAGGTTAGTGCACCTATCTACTTAAAACTCTTATTTTCCATGTTAGGGACTTGAAATCAACATGAATTTGTGAATTAAATGAACCAAATTTGTATGTTTGCCTACCATGAACTTTGGCAGCCCTAAGGAAGGAACAATGATGGAGTGTTTTGATGGACTTAAAGTGGATTAGAGATCATGTTTAAAGCATGTATGCATGTGGTTAGTGAATGAGTTAGTAATTAAGGTATGTTGTGAAAATTTATAATGGAAACTAGGGTTTTGAGAGTAAAATGTGGACTTGGCTTATGAAATTGTTAAATAATATTCTAAAGGTCAATTAGTGACCATTTGAGGAAATTTGACCACAATTTGGACTGACATATAGCATGGCAAAGTGAATGAGTATGCTGCCCAGTGAGTGCAGTAGGGTGGCTGTGATTCCAGCCCACTTGGACTGCCATATCTTTGGCTGTGTTGGTCCAATTGGTGTTTGGCCAATTGGAAATGAAACTAGACTTATAATGGCACATTTTTTCTGAAGAAACCATACCCAAAATACCAAAGCAAGAGGACCAAAAGTTGGCCCCAATCCGGATACCCTGCAAACTGATTCTGCAAAATGACCAAATGAACAGTGGCCATAACTCACTGTAGATATGGTCAATTGACCTGAAATTTTTATAGCAATAAGTTAAGACATAGAAAAACAACTTTCTTGAAGAAACATACCCCAAATTATGAGCAGAACCTAACCCAAATGGCAGTCACAGTCATTGTTCATGGTACTGTAGATTTGGTAAATTCTGCAGATATGAAATCCGGCCAGCTGTGGTTTTTGGACCATATCTGGAGCTACAAAACTCCAAATGGAGTGATTCAAAAAAGGCAATTCAACTAGACAAAATAAGGAACAACTTTCATGTTTACCATTTCTTCAAATTCCCACTGTAACAGTCATTAATGGAACAGTGAACTTTAGGTACAAAACTGAAAAATTCTGCTCACTTGGTTTAAGCTTAGAAATTGTATTAATGCTTAATGCCAACAAGTTTTGAATGCAAAATGTGGTATGTTGGGAGTGCCAAAACCAATGTACCTATTTTCTACCTAAAATTCAAAATTTTTATTGAACAATGAGGTGAATAGTGACACCAAAACTTGAAATTCAAAAATTGAAGAATTCAAAAGTATCAAATGCCCTAGTATACCTAACAAGATTGGTTTGGATAGTTTGGCATGCCAATAGGGTTCAGTTAGCAGTACTGCACATGACATTATGCTCGTGCCTAATACTATTTACAGCTTGTTAGCTGTTCTGTTGCACACCGAGAGATGCAAATGTGACCGATGGTGTGACGGCCCGAGGTGCTAGATACCCAGTGCCAGTTTACCCGTTTATCCAGTCTATTCGTCTAGTATAGGTTACTTGGGCAACCAAATGAATGAAAATGGACAAAGTTAAAGAAATAAATGAATATAACAGATACAAAACAAATAAGACATATACATATTTATTTTCTGCTACTTTCTTTTATTTTATTATTGTACCACTAAGCATTATTGCTTAGCGCGTTGCTTTTGCCACGCGTAGGTTCTGTAGATACAGATCGTGAGCCCGATGAGACATGGTGGGTGAGTCCATCTGCTGACTCTGCACAGTGTCCGGGTCACCTCAACTTCTACAGTGCATTGGTAGGACACTAGGTTTCATTTTGGTATTTTGTAATTAAATTTTCATTTTCTCATATGTAGTTGAACTTATGAAGTGTATTTTGATGATCATGTAAATAATGAGAATTGTGTTTATGAATGGAAAAGAAAATGTTTATTTGTGATTTATACTTGATTATTACATGAGATTAATGATTGAGAAATGAAATTAGAAAATGTTGAGATTTTGATATTGGAGTTTGAGAGTGATGAGATATGAATATTGGAAGTGTTTTTAACAGGTTCCGAAGAACTGTTTTCTCCATTTTTAGCCGGTACTCTGCCGGATTTTCTTTAAAATTTTCGGAACCTCAAATAATTTATAATCTCGATAAATGGCTCAAATACATTATATTTCACAAGTCATATTCAAAAGCATGATAAAAATTAATTAAGGTATATTAGAGTGTGCCGGTACACCGTGTGACATTGCTTACTCGGGTATACTGTATACGGGAAAGGGGTGTCACATTTAGTGGTATCAGAGCACGGTTTAGGCGTTTCTGGGCCTAGATTGAGTCCATACCATGCATTGCATTTTAAGAGTCGAGGTGACACTAATGCAGATCTGTTTGTCCCTGTTATTTTGAATAGGATATGGACCCTACATCTCAGAGGGTAGTTGAGGAGGAAGTGGAGAGTCATGCTCCACCTGCAGCAGCTGAGACTGGGGTTATGGGAGAACCTGCTCCGTCAGCTCAAGCAGAGCCTACTCAGCCTCCACAGGCCATGTTCCAGCAAATGGCTGAATTTTTCAGACAAATGGCTGGGGTAATGCCAGCACCACCACAACCACCACCAGCTCCACAACCAAAATCACACCTGGAAAGATTAAGAAAATTTGGAGCAGTGGACTTCTTCGGCAAGAGAGAAGATGATTCTGTTGCAGCCGAAAATTGGTTGAACAGAACAGGCAGAGTCCTAAAACAACTCCACTGCACTCCTGAACAAAACCTAGAGGCTGCCATATCTCTATTGCAAGATGATGCCTATGAATGGTGGGACACAGTATCCAGTGAAGTGCAGCCAGAAGCTATAACTTGGGACTTCTTCCTCTCCGAATTCATGAAGAAATATGTGGGTACTGTATACCTAGAAGAGAGAAGAAGGGAATTCATTAATCTGAGGCAGAGACAGTTGTCAATGGCCGAGTATGAGAAGGAATTTGTTAGATTGAGCCGCTATGGAAGGGAGATAGTCCCTAATGAAGCTGAAAGGTGTAAGAGATTTGAAGAGGGACTAAATGACAACATAAAGATCCAGCTCACTGCCCTGGGAATCACAAAATTTACCAAGTTAGTGGAAGCTGCAATAAAGGTTGAAAAAGTAAGAATCAGTGAGCAGACTAGAAGGGATAGACAGCAGAAGTGTGACACCCCTTACCCGACTACAGTGTAGCCGAGCAAGTTATGCCACTCAGTGTGCCGGAGCACTCTATTTTATCTTAATTCATTTTTATCGTAGTTTTGAATATAACTTGTGAAATATAATTTATTTAAGCCATTTATCAAAAGTATTATTTATTTGAGGTTCCGAAAATTTTTAAAGAAAATCCGGCGGAGTACCGGCTAAAAATGGAGAAAACCGTTCCTCGGAACCTGTTAAAAACACTTCCAAATAATTTCCAAGCAATCCCAACTTCAATTTATCAATAAAATCTCAGTATTAAAATCTCAACAACATTTCAATTCCAGTTCTTAATCATCCATCACATGTGATGATCACATATAAATCACAAGTAAACATTTACTTTTCCATTCACAAGTACAATTTTCATAATTTACATAAACATCAATATACATTACACAAGTTTAATTACATAGGAGAAAAACAAAGTTAAGTTACAAAATGTCAAAATGACACCTAATGTCCTACCAATACACTGCAGAAGTTGAGGTGACACGGACACTGTGTAGGACTGCAGGATGGACTCACCCAGTCTGCTGTCTACTGGGCTCACGATCTGTATCTCCAGTACCTACGCGTTGCAAAAGCGACGCGCTAAGCATAAAGCTTAGTGGTGCAAATAATAAAATAGAAAGAAATAATATGCAAATAAAAATCATAATTTCTTAGCCATTGTGTTCATAAGAACTGAATAATTATTAACCTATTGTTTAGTCGTGGGCTAATCTTGTTTTATGATATTAACTTCTTCATGACCTTTAAGTTTCTTTGTATTCTATCGTAATCATTCCTGATATTTAGTTTTCGTATTTTCTTTAACAATCAGTTCAATTACAGTTATACTTTTTCATGCCCAAGTAACCTATACAAATTGACCGGACTGGATAAACGGGTAAACTAGCACTGGGTACCAGGTACCTCGGGCCGTCACACCATCGGTCACAATGTGTCTCCTGGTGTGCAAACAGAATGGCTAATAAGCCATGTAAGCAATAAGGCATAAAGCCAAGTAAAACATCATAATCAGTATAGCCATAGGCTATCACATCACAGAATGGCAATGAAGCCATATATCATACGCAGTACTGCTATCAGAACCCTATTGGCATGCCAACCTATCCAAACCAATCACATTAGGCCTACTAGGGCATTTGATACTTTTGAATTCTTCAATTTTTGAATTTCAAGTTTTTATGTCACTATTCACTTCAATAGTCAACAAAAAGTTGACTTTTGCATGGAACATAGGTGCATTGGTTTTAACACTCCCAATGTACCCCATTTTGCATTTAAAACTTGTTAGTTTTGGTCACTTTCTCAAGCTTAGGTCATTTTGGCAAAATTGCCAATTTGTGGTTTTGGTGTCACTATTCACCATTGGTCAACAAAAATGTTGACTTTTAGAATAAAAATGTGTACATTGAATTTGGCACTCTCAACATACCACATTTGGTGTTTAAAACTTGTTGGCATTAAGTGTTAATACCATTCCAAAGTGTAACTCAACACAAGCAAAATTTTCAGTTTTGGTGAGTCAATTTCACTGTTCCATTGGACACTGTTACTGTTGGAATTTGAAGAAATGTAAAACATGAAAGTTATTCCTTATTTTGTCTAGTTGAATTTCGTTTTTTGAATCACTCCATTTGGAGTTTTGTAGCTCCAGATATGGCCCAAAAACCCAAGCTGGCCGGATTGCCAAATCTGCAGATTTACCATATCTACAGTGTATGAACAGTAACTAGAGTCACTTGGTTGGATGGGTTCTGGCCATAATTTGGGGTAGGTTCCTTCATGAAAGTTGTTTGTCTATGTCTTAACTTGTTGCTGTAAAAATTTCAGGCCCATTGAACAAATCTACAATGAGTTATGGCCAAATGAACAGTTACTGTTCATTTGGTCAATTCTGCAGAGGCAGTTTCAGGGTTCCGGATTGGGGCCAAGTTTTGGTCCTCTTGCTTTGGTCTTTTAGGCATGGTTTCTTCAGCAAAAATGTGCCATTATAAGCCTAGTTTCATGTACAATTGGCCAAACTTCAATTGGACTAACACAGCCCAAGTTATGGCAGTGCAAAGGGACTGAATTTTCAGTCCCTATGCTGCTGTCATAGGGCAGCCTGCAACCTCACTTTGCCATAGCATTTTTCAGTCCCATTTATGGTCAACATATCTAAAATGGTCACTAATTGACCATTAGAGTGTTCTTTAATAGGTTGGTCAGCCAAGTCACTTTTTCATGCCTCAAAACCCTAGTGTCCAAGGCAATTTACCCATAAACCTCCTTTAGCACCCTAGTTAAACATCTAGGTAATTATATAACTTAAATACAATCTCCAACTCATGCTAAGTCCATTAAAAACATTCAAAACACTCCCTTATTGGTTCTTCTTAGGGCTGCCGAAATTGAAGTGTTCATACCCATAGGTTTTTTGTTCATTTAAACTACAAATCTTACTAAGTTCAAGTCCAAAATCATGGAATTAAAGAGTTTAATGGGTATAAGTGCACTAACCTCAAGTGGCAGAATTTTTCCCCACTCAAAACTTCAATTTCCTTCTTCTTCTTGGCTGCCAAGAGCTTCCCCAAGTGATATAGTCAAATTTTAATGAAAGGGGTTAGGGTTTAGTGGTGGAAACAAAGGAGAAAGGAAGCTTTGGTTGAAAATCAATGGAGGTTTGGCTATGGGAATTGAGAGTTACGGGTGAACTTTGTAAAAGTGATGGCTGCTGGAATTTTAGGAGCTTTTGTTGTGTTTTTATACATATTTTGTTAGTTAATTTAAGTGTTGACTAAATGTGATTGGTGGGTAACTCTTAGATGACATCATATGATGTCAAAATTGACATTTATTCTCATTTTTCTTTTCTCTTCTTCTCTACTCATTTTTACTTTAATTTTTGGTAATGTTTCTTCATATTTTATGTCATATTAATTATTTACTCAACTGGACAAGTCGGCCAAAAATCACCTCGGAAGGCGAAATGACCAAAATGCCCTCCGTTTGGCTTAACGGGTCAAAATCGTCTGTACCGATTGAAAAATTTTTCTAGGTATTTTCTTGGCATTCTAATGCCATGGAAACCTCAATTACCCTTCTCTGGAGTCCCAAAAATTATTTTATAATTTTTCCCCTGGGTCTAGGGCTCCTCGTTGCAAGAACCGCAACTTCCCTCCGGTTACCCATCGCTTGGGCACCGGCTCGTTGAACTTGTTTGTATTTTATTTCTAAAATTTTTACTAAATTTTTCTTGTCAATATTTGAGTTATTTATGGTTTCTCACTTAAGTTTAAATATTTTTCCGAACATTCTAGCTGTCCGGACCAACACCGGTCACCGGAACAGTAGAATGTACGGAGTTGCTACGGGGAGGGTGTTACAAGAAGAGGGGCCCGGGTCAATCTAGTTCATCTCCTGTACCTGGGAAGAGGTTCAAGGGTCCATCTGCACAGAGTTCAGGTTAGCCACAAGGTCAGGGTCAGTCTCAGGGGCCCAGGCCACAGTTTACCCCTAGGAGAGGTCAGTCCACACCATCAGTGGGCAGCTCTCCAGGGATGGGGTTCAGGGGACCAGCCCCAGCATCTTCTGCATGTCCACACTATTTGAAATGGCATAAAGGGGAGTGTTAGAGAGTGACTGGTGCCTGCTTAAGGTGTGGGTCAATAGAGCATCAGTTGAGGAACTGTCCACGCAGAACTACTATAACTGCTCCAACACAAGCAGACAGACCTGCTCCTGCACCACAGAGGGGTAGAAAATCTGGCAAATCTGAGGCTGTGGGACCATCACAAAGGCCTGCATCTGAGCCAACAGAGAGGCCTGAAAGTAGACCACCTGCAAGAGCTTATGCTATTAGAGCTCAGGAGGAGCAAGATGCCCCGGACGTCATCAGGGGTACGTTCTCCCTCTACAATACACCTGTGCATGCATTGGTGGATCCAGGATCCACTCATTCATACATCTGCATCAACCTACCCGTAGAAAGGGGGATACTAGTAGGGGAGAGTGAACAAGACATTCTGGTCACTAATCCATTGGGCCACAGTGTAGTGGTGAACAAAGTATACAAGGGTTGCCCATTAAGGATTCAGGGGTATGAATTCTTGGCAGACCTGATTGAGTTGCCCTTCCACGAGTTTGACGTGATTTTGGGAATGGATTGGTTGTCACGTCATCAGGCAATAGTTGATTGCAAAGTGAAGAGAATTTCTTTGAAAACTTCTGAGGGTAATGAGATCACAGTTGTGGGGGAAAGGACAGATTTCTTGGCCAATGTCATCTCAGCCACAGTTGCAAGAAGAATGATGAGAAAAGGCTGTGAAGCCTACCTAGCACATGTGGTGGATACTAGGCAGGCTAAGCCAAACTTGAGTTGTATACCCACAGCAAGAGACTTCCCAGAGGTATTTCCTGAAGAATTGCCTGGTTTGCCACCAGAAAGGGAAGTCGAATTTGCTATTGAGACACTACCGGGTACAGCACCCATTTCTATTGCTCCTTATAGGATGGCACCCACGGAATTGAGGGAGTTGAAAACTCAGTTGCAAGAGTTACTTGATAAGGGGTTTATACGCCCCAGTGTGTCACCATGGGGAGCTCCAGTGCTGTTTGTAAAGAAGAAGGATGGGACTTTGAGGCTTTGCATCGATTACTGGCAGTTGAATAAAGTGACTGTGAAGAATAAATATCCGTTGCCTAGAATTGATGATCTGTTTGATCAGTTGAAGGGAGCAGGAGTATTTTCCAATATTGATCTCAGATCAGGGTATCATCAGTTGAGGGTGAAGGATGCAGATGTGCCAAAGACTGCATTCACGACTCGATATGGGCATTATGAGTTTCTAGTGATGCCCTTTGGCCTAACAAATGCACCAGCGGCATTCATGGACCTTATGAACCGTATCTTCCATCCACACTTAGATCGGTTCGTAGTGGTCTTTATTGATGATATTTTGGTGTATTCCAAGACCAGTGAAGAACATGATGAGCATTTGAGAATTGTTCTGCAAACCCTGAGAGAAAAGAAGCTGTATGCTAAGTTGTCCAAGTGTGACTTTTGGCTGAATGAGATTGCATTCCTTAGAAACATAGTGTCAGCTGATGGGATTAGGGTGGATCCCAAGAAAATAGAAGCAGTTATGGAATGGAAGCCTCCTAGAAATACAACTGAGGTCAGAAGCTTCTTGGGGCTAGTTGGGTATTATAGGAGATTTGTGAAGGGATTTTCCTTAATAGCTGCTCCAATGACCAAGTTGTTACATAAGAATGTCAGATTTGACTGGAATGATAAATGTCAGACCAGTTTTGAGAAGTTGAAGGCTATGTTGACAGAGGCACCAGTGTTAACACAGCCAGTGTCAGGAAAGGATTTCGTGGTCTACAGTGATGCCTCTCATAATGGGTTAGGGTGTGTATTGATGCAAGAGGGGAAGGTGGTCGCTTATGCTTCCAGGCAGCTAAGGCCACATGAACAGAATTACCCTACCCATGATCTAGAGCTTGCAGCAATTATCTTCGCACTAAAGATATGGAGGCATTACTTGTATAGTGAGAAGTGCTACATTTACACAGACCACAAAAGTCTGAAATATTTGCCAACTCAGAAGGAGCTTAACCTTAGACAGAGGCGATGGATTGAGTTCCTGAAGGACTATGATTGTGTGATTGACTATCATCCTGGGAAGGCAAATGTTGTTGCTGATTCTTTGAGCAGAAAATCCATGACAGCCTTGAGATCACTGAATGCCCGTCTATCTTTGGTTCGAGATGGAGTTATTTTGGCTGAGTTGCAAATGAGGCCAAACATGCTACAGCAGATTTTAGATGGGCAAAAGGCAGATGAAAAGTTAATGGCTATTATGAGCAAAATCTCAGAAGGAAAAGCAACTAACTATGGGGTGAAAGCAGATGGGTGTCTGTATTACAAAGGAAGACTGTGTGTACCAGATAATGGGGAATTAAAGGCCAGTATTCTGAAAGAGGCACACACCAGTGTATATGCTATGCACCCAGGAAGTACAAAGATGTATCATGATCTGAAGCTTCAGTATTGGTGGCCTGGTATGAAGAAGGACATAGCTGACTATGTGAATAAATGCTTGACATGTCAGCAAGTCAAGGCAGAACAACAAGTTTCATCAGGATTGCTACAGCCTATACGCATACCTGAATGGAAATGGGATCGGGTCACCATGGATTTTGTAAGTGGTCTACCTCTCACCCAGAAGAAACATGACACAGCATGGGTGATAGTGGATAGATTGACGAAGTCAGCACACTTTCTGCCAGTTAGGACTGACTACTCACTGGAGAAGTTAGCAGAATTGTATATCAGTGAGATAGTTAGACTGGATGGAATTCCACTTTCCATCATATCTGATCGAGACCCAAGGTTCACATCGAGATTTTGGAAGAAGTTGCATGAGTCCTTGGGTACACAACTCCACTTCAGCACAGCTTTCCATCCTCAGACGGATGGGCAATCTGAAAGAGTAATCCAGGTAAACAATTGAAACCAATGGAATTGATACAAATATTGAATTAAAATGATAACAATAACATGAAAAATATGTCAGGTCCTTGAGGATATGCTGAGGAGTTGTGTCATTGAGTTTGAGGGAAGCTGAGATAGATACCTTCCACTGGCAGAATTTGCATACAACAATAGCTACCAAGCTAGCATCCAAATGGCCCCATATGAAGCACTGTATGGGAGAAAATGTAGAACTCCAGTGTGCTGGACTGAATTGGGCGAAGACAAACTGGTGGGGCGGACACAGTGAAATAGGCGAGGAGAAAGTGAAACTAATCAAATCCAATCAAGGTTGCCTCGCATGCATGTAAATCTTATGCCGACCTGAAGAGAAAAGAAATAGAATATGTGGTTGGCGACAAAGTGTTCCTCAAGGTATCACCGTGGAAGAAAGTACTGAGGTTTGGAAGGAAAGGTAAGTTAAGCCCTAGGTTCATTGGCCCATATGAAGTTATTGAACGTGTGGGTCCAGTGGCCTATAGGCTAGCTTTACCACCAGAGCTGGACAAGATCCACAATGTATTCCATGTGTCTATGCTAAGGAGATACCGCTCAGATCCTTCACATGTCATCTCCAGGGAAGAAATTGAAATACAACCGGATTTGACATATGAAGAAGAACCCATACGGATCCTAGCTCGGGAAGTAAAAGAATTGAGGAACAAGCAGATTCCACTGGTGAAAGTGCTTTGGAGGCACCACAACACCGAAGAGGCAACTTGGGAAAGTGAAGAGACGATGAGGCAACAGTTCCCTCAACTGTTTGCATCAGGTAAATTTCGAGGATGAAATTTAAATTAGAGGGGAAGAGTTGTAACACCCTCCCGGTAGCAACTCCGTACATTCTACTGTTCCCGTGACCGGTGTCGGTCTGGACAGTTAGAACGTTCGGAAAAATATTTAAATTAAAGTGAGGGACCATAATTAACTCAAATATTAATAAGAAAAATTTAGTAAAAATTTTAGAAACAAAATACAACCAAGTTAAATGAGCCGGTGCCCAAGCGATGGGTAACCCAGAGAGAAGTTGCTGTTCTCGCAACTAGGAGCCCTAGACCCGGGGAAAAATTCATAAAATAATTTTTGGGACTCCAGAGAAGGGTCATTGGGGTTCCTATGGCATTAGAATGCCAAGAAAATATTTAGGAAAATTTTTCAATCGGTACAGACAATTTTGACCCGTTGAGCCAAACGGAGGGCATTTTGGTCATTTCGCCTTCAGAGGTGATTTTTGGCCGACTTGTCCAGTTGAGTAAATAATTATTATGACATAAAATATGAATAAACATTACTAAAAATTAAATTGAAAATGAGTAGTGAAGAAAAGAAAAGAAAATGAGAAAAAAGGCTCATTTATGACATCATGATGATGTCATTTAAAAGCTACAACCAATCACAATTGAACAACCATTTAACTAACTAATAAAAAGAGATAAACAAGACCAAAAAAAGACCAAAAGCTAGCAGCCATCTCCTTCCTATCAAACCAGCCGAAACCCATCCTTAGCCAAACCTCCATTGTTGCTCAAATTGAGCTTGAAATCTCCCAAAAACCAACCTTAAAATCCTAATATCCTTTCACAAAAAGTCATCCCCACATCACAAGACAACTCTAGGCAGCCATAAGAAGTAGGAATTCTAAGGAGAATACAAGTCCAAGAAGTGCCACTTAAAGGTTAGTGCACCTATCTACTTAAAACTCTTATTTTCCATGTCAGGGACTTGAAATCAACATGAATTTGTGAATTAAATGAACCAAATTTGTGTGTTTGCCTACCATGAATTTCGGCAGCCCTAAGGAAGGAACAATGATGGAGTGTTTTGATGGACTTAAAGTGGATTAGAGATCATGTTTAAAGCATGTATGCATGTGGTTAGTGAATGAGTTAGTAATTAAGGTATGTTGTGAAAATTTATAATGGAAACTAGGGTTTTGAGAGTAAAATGTGGACTTGGCTTATGAAATTGTTAAAGAATATTCTAATGGTCAATTAGTGACCATTTGAGGAAATTTGACCAAAATTTGGACTGAAATATAGCATGGCAAAGTGAATGAGTATGCTGCCTAGTGAGTGCAGCAGGGTGGCTGTGATTCCAACCCACTTGGACTGCCATATCTTTGGCTGTGTTGGTCCAATTGGTGTTTGGCCAATTGGACATGAAACTAGACTTATAATGGCACATTTTTGCTGAAGAAACCATGCCCAAAAGACCAAATCAAGAGGACCAAAAGTTGGCCCCAATCCGGATACCCTGCAAACTGATTCTGCAGAATGACCAAATGAACTGGCCATAACTCACTGTAGATATGGTCAATTGACCTGAAATTTTTACAGCAACAAGTTAAGACATATACAAACAACTTTCTTGAAGAAACCTACCCCAAATTATGACCAGAACCTAACCCAAATGGCAGTCACAGTCACTGTTCATGGTACTATAGTTTTGGTAAATTCTGCAGATTTGAAATCCGGCCAGCTGTGGTTTTTGGACCATATCTGGAGCTACAAAACTCCAAATGGAGTGATTCAAAAAAGGAAATTCAACTAGACAAAATAGGGAACAACTTTCATGTTTACCATTTCTTCAAATTCTCACTGTAACAGTCATTAATAGAACAGTGAACTTTAGGTACAAAAACTGAAAAATTCTGCTCACTTGGTTTAAGCTTAGAAATGGTATTAATGCTTAATGCCAACAAGTTTTGAATGCAAAATGTGGTATGTTGGGAGTGCCAAAACCAATGTGCCTATTTTCTACCTAAAAGTCAACATTTTTGTTGACCAATGAGGTGAATAGTGGCACCAAAACTTGAAATTCAAAAATTGAAGAATTCAAAAGTATCAAATACCCTAGTATACCTAACAAGATTGGTTTGGATAGTTTGGCATGCCAATAGGGTTCAGTTAGCAGTACTACACATGGCATTATGCCATTCTATGATTTTATGGTTTTTAGGCATTTTGATATTGTGTTGAGACTTGGCCTCGTGCCTAATACTATTTACAGCTTGTTAGTTGTTCTGTTGCACACCGGGAGATGCATATGTGACCGATGGTGTGACGGCCCGAGGTGCTAGATACCCAGTGCCAGTTTACCCATTTATCCAGTCCAATCATCTAGTATAGGTTACTTGGGCAACCAAATGAATGAAAATGGACAAAGTTAAAGAAATAAATGAATATAACAGATACAAAACAAATAAGACATATACATATTTATTTTCTGCTACTTTCTTTTATTTTATTATTGCACCACTAAGCATTATTGCTTAGCGCGTTGCTTTTGCCACGCGTAGGTTCTGGACAGATCGTGAGCCCAGTAGACCGCAGACTGGGTGAGTCCATCCTGCGGCTCTGCACAGTGTCTGGGTCACCTCAACTTCTACAGTGCATTGGTAGGACACTAGGTATCATTTTGGTATTTTGTAATTAAATTTTCATTTTCTCATATGTAGTTGAACTTATGAAGTGTATTTTGATGATCATGTAAATAATGAGAATTGTGTTTATGAATGGAAAAGAGAATTTTTATTTGTGATTTATACTTGATTATTACATGAGATGAATGATTGAGAAATGAAATTGAAAAATGTTGAGATTTTGATATTGGAGTTTGAGAGTGATGAGATATGAATATTGGAAGTGTTTTTAACAGGTTCTGAAGAACTGTTTTCTCCATTTTTAGCCGGTACTCTGCCGGATTTTCTTTAAAATTTTCGGAACCTCAAATAATTTATAATCTCGATAAATGGCTCAAATACATTATATTTCACAAGTCATATTCAAAAGCATGATAAAAATTAATTAAGGTATATTAGAGTGTGCCGGTACACCGTGTGACATTGCTTACTCGGGTATACTGTATACGGGAAAGGGGTGTCACATTACTGTTTTCTTCCTTGGGTATCCTATGCATGCAATTAGAAGGGTTGATTCCCTTCAGGTCTTCTATCTTATACCCTATGGCTTTGCTATGGATCCTAAGTTCTCTTAGCAATTTTTCCTCTTCTAATTTAGATAGGCTAGCATTTATTATAACAGGATATTTAGAATTTGAGTCCAGAAATGCATACCTTAGCGAGGAGGGGAAAGGTTTAAGCTCTACCTGTTTGGCATTTTCCTGGAGCTTACCTTCGGTTTGTTCCTCCTTCAAATCCTCCATCTCGGAAGCGTTAGCTAATGGTAGGGGTGGATGAGCTACTAACTATTGTGTACAGGCTGCTATTTCTATATTTTTATCATCCACTGTGTGGCTGTGCATAATACATGCTTCAAGAGGATCTTTAGGATGTGTCTCATGAAATTCCTTTTTAACATGTTCTTCAATTGTGTCAACTTTGAAGCATTCATTAGGTTTAAATTTGTGTTTCATTGTGTCAAACAAGTTGAACTCCACTTTGAGAGTTAGTCACCCATTTTTGACATCTATGATAGCTCCAGTAGTTGCCAAGAATGGTATTCCCAAGATGATAGGAATTTTAACATCTTCTTCCATCTGGAGGACAACAAAATCCACTGGAATGAAGAATTTGCCCACTTTGATCGGAATGTTCTCTAGTATTCCTACAGGATATTTAACAGATCGATCAGCCAATTGCAATGAGATTGTTGTTGGTTTCAGTTCCCCGATCTCTAGCTTTTTGCATATTGATAGAGGCATTAGACTGACGCTTGCTCCAAGAACATAGAGGGCCTTATCTATTTTCTTGTCACCAATGAGGCAAGGTATGGAGAAGCTTCCTGGATCTTTTAACTTTGGAGGCAGTTTGTTTTGTAGTATGGATCTGCAGTCCCCTGTTAGAGCTACTGTTTCATAGTCTTCTAGCTTTCTCTTCTTTGACAGAATTTCCTTAAGAAATTTGGTATAGGATGGCATCTGAGAAAGTGCTTCGGTGAAGGGGATGTTGATGTCAAGCTTTTGTAAGACTTCCAAAAACTTCCCAAACTGCTTGTCCAATTTGGCTTTCTGAAATCTCTGAGGAAAAGGTAGGGGAGGCTGGTATGGTTCTAGTAATCTCTTTGTCTTCCTTCCTTCCTCTTCCTGATCTTTCTTAGCTTCTTCCTCATTTTTCTCTGCTTGGTCTTTAGATTTTTCCATGGTTTCCTCTGTTGGTTCTACCTCCGGTTGTACTAGAGTTCTCCTACTCCTCAGTGTAACTACCTTACAATGCTCCCTTGGGTTCATTTCTGGTTGGCTAGGCAGTTTGCCAGCAGCCTTACTTAAAGAGCTTGCTTGCTGAGCGATCTGATTCTCTAGCATCTTATTGTGAGTAGCAAGTTGGTCCACTCCAGAAGTTAGCTGTTTAATCAATTTAGTTTGTTATTGTTGAGCTGCTAGGAACCCTTCCATCATGGTTTCCATAGCCATTTTTGGTTTAGGTTGTTGATGTTGGGGATGTAGCGATGACTGTGCAAAGTTTTGTCCTCTGCTCTGAAATCCAGGGGGTACTAGTGGTTTGTACCCTTGTTGCTTATTTATTGACTGATTCTACTGATTGGACCATGAGAAATTTAGGTGGTTCCTCCATCCAGGGTTGTAAGTATTTGAATATGGATTGTTTGACTACCTCTGATTGAAGTTTCCTCCGTTATTCACATAGTTCATCTGTTCTGAGGAGGGTTCATTGAAATTGCTGTATTTTGAACTCACGTATCCTCCTCCATAGCTGTCTTCAGGTTTACTGTTTGTACCTACTGTGTTAGCTTGCATCTTTTCGAGTTTCCTTGTGAGCTGATCAAATTGAGCATTTATCATGCTTAGGGCGCCTACTTCTAGTACCCCTGCAGTTTTCCTTGCATTTCCTCTTTCATTTGACCACTCATATTTATGGTATGCCACCTTTTCTAGAAGTTCAAGTGCTTGTGGCACTGTTTTCTCCATTAGATCTGTCACACCCTACTCCCCTGTAAGACGTAACATGATCCCGTAGTACACCTAATGAATTACCGTACTTCGCCTACCGATAACCCATTAGATATACTATAAAGGATTTTAAAATAATTTTCGTGAAATTTAAATCATCGATTAAAATCTGGTGTTATAAATTTTTTTTTTCAAAATTTCGGCAAAGTGCCGGCTGTATTTTGAGAAAACAGTTCTTCAATCTTGCAAAAGAAAATGCTCCCAATATGTTTTCTCAAATACAACTTCAATAACTTCATTTCAATTCACAATTCAATTCTTAATAAACAATCAATTCATTTTCAAACTACTCTCATCATAAAGAAACATTTCATTGATTACAAGACTCAAAATTTATAATACAAAACTATTCAAGTAAATGAAATCTCAACTTTATATTTACAATAATTTACATTTAATTACATACGAAAATGTATTACAAGAGTTTCTATACAACTGCTCAAATAATTTACATACATATTATTACATGCATACATCAAAACCTATGTACATGGGTATACCTATGATATACCTGGAGTTGATCTAAATGTATCTTCAAAGAAATTTACTCACTCCTCTATGCTCTTCTTACCTGCGACAGCATACAAAGCTAAGGCTGAGTGGTGAACTCAGTGGTGCACAACTATAATTTAAAACATTGCACAATATACATTGACAAAATTTACAATAAATAATTTAGAAATCTGAATACTCATCAAATTCCAAAACTCAAAATATTCATTGCCAATAATGTGAATCATTTGTATAAAATGACTTCGATCATGAAATTCAGTTTATCAAATCATAAGTAACCATTTAGGTAATCCCAACAAAATCAATTATACATAAATCATAATTGAAATCACAATTCTTTACCATTCAAAAGCCATTTTGTATCTCAAAAACCATGCTATATCTCAAAAATCATTCTTTATCTCACTAACTATGCAAGACTAATCCGAAAGGGCCATATTCGATGTGATTCTAGCTCCCTATGGTCGGGGAGGTCGAATCAGATTCTAACTCCCTATGGTCGGGGAGGTCGAATCATCGTGCACAGTACCATCACAATAATGAATCTTTCGCAAGGGCCATAACAATAAAATAAACTTAGATCTAACCTCAAATCAGAGGAAAATCTAAGCTTGTGCACATACCATGATAATCAAAACACAACTAACTCCATTGTCTTCTCAACAAATGAGAGAGATGAGTAATAACGTAGTCAAGCATCTATAGTGAGATATAAAACAATATCACAATCCTTTTAGTGAGCATAAATCACAATATAATTTGATTCAAAGTCAAATCCAATATCCAATAATTTTTATGCTCATCACAATTCAAATCATAAATTTGCATTTTTTTCATGAAAATTACCATCACAATTGAAACATGTTCTATCACAATTTTCCAAAACATAATTTATTCAATCCATAACAATGCTTAATACTTATGGAAATACCATTTCACAAGGCTAAATTCATACATACTATAACAATTTAAATAATCATTGAATTAAATCCAATGCTTGCTGAACATAATACATAAGAAAAATATGTCATTTAATCATATAAAATATTCAAAACAAAATCAGTTAAAAACTAGTTGTGCACAAACCTCTGATAACTGTCTCTTGACTCTGACTCAGTGTTTCCTTCCCCTTCCCTGAGTCTTTGCTAAATGAGAAACACAATTTGAAGTGTTTCAGTACTCATTTAAACTGTCTCTAAGAATAAGGTTCAATAATTAATTTATCAAATTCTATTATTTCCTTAGTCAACCTAATATGTCGACCCTCGATGCGTTCTAGGTAAATTAGGTTTTAATGTTACTAATATGTCACATTCAATAGTCTTTTAGCGTTGGTACATGTTACCAAATTCATTTCCATGTATCTTGCATTTTCTTGCAATTTGCTGGATTCCGAGATACTAGTTTGACCTAGCTGGATGACCTAGTTCCCTCGGTTTTCGGGTTTCGGTCAAAACTACAAACTTGTAGATCTATGTCTTATTGCACTCGGGGCAAAATTTCAGGTCATTCTGAGTTATGTAGACCAAGTTATGGTCATTTTACTATTGCTGGTCAAATTGCACTAAAATTGGTCATTTTAGGTCATTTTAGGTCAATTTTGGTTCGGCCAGTTTTTGGACCCGAACTTATGCAAGCTGTTTGACTTGCTTATGGTCATTTCTGGGCTTTGGTGTCTTCATAAGACTTGTAGATATGGTCTTAACTATTCATGGTTAAAATTTCAGGTCAATTAGACCTGTTTCAAGTGAGTTATGGCCTAAACACTAACTGCTGCCCAAATGGTCAATTTTCAGGCCTTATTTGCACTTAATCCGGATTTGGTCATTTTTCAAGCTACCTTGCAAGCAGAATTTTGGTATGCTTCCTTCATTAAAGTTGGCAAATTTTGTGTCTAGTCTCACCTCCAATTTGTCTCATACCAATTGGAGCCACACACTTAAAGTTCTAGGCCTAAAACACAAACTGCCTTATTGCATTTCTTTCATACACATCAAGGACCACTTTTAACACTTACTAAACTCAACATTGAACCCAATTCTAGTTGTATCATAACCTAAACATAATTCACAACATTTTATAGGTCATTTTGGTAGCTTATAATTACATTCAATATACACCATAAAGTGCAGAATTTGTCAAACTCAATTTACAACAATTCAAGCACCTAATCATAACACTTTTACATGTCCAACTTCACACCATCATACATACACTCAAACTGCCATAACCACTACCACAATTCAACATTATTATTCCATAAACCAATCATGAATTCCAGCATTCTTCAAGAGTTAACAAACTACCGCAATGAAGATCAAAATTAATGAAGACAAGTAAACAAAATCTAGCTTGAAAATGGGTGTAATGAACCATGCATTTGGGCGGCCATGGGAGGTTTCTCAAGCTTCATTTCGGCATAGGAGAAGGGATGAAGGTGATGAAGTGTTTAGTGGAGTAATCTGCCCACTTAGTGTATATTTTAATTCCCATAGTGCTCCACTCACCCATATTTAATCATATTATATGTTTAAGTGCGAATTACCAAAATGACACTCCATTTTTGGCTATTTACATTAGGTACCCCTAAATTAATTTTTCATTATATTTTCCAAGTGCAATATTATTTATTTTTAATGGAAATTTAGGTCGAAAGACAACTCGGGGTGTCAAATGACCACAATACCCCTGTTCGGGTTGCATTCCTGATTTTTCGATAACACCGAGTTTTGTCCATTTTTCGATTTCTCACTTTTCTTTGTACTAATTAATTAATTTTTATTTGATATTTCTAATGGCATTTATACTTCAATTAATGTCTCTTTAAGTCCTAAAAATATTTTTCAAGGTTTCCCCGCGGTCCAAGGCTAGTCAACGGTCCACGCCGTGACTTCCCGATGCGGTCACCCATCGCTAGGGTCCTCGGCTCGCTTAACTTGGTTGCATTTCTTTGCTATTATTTTTCCTTTGTTTTTCTTGTATTTTCTTTTCTTGTATTTCATTATTTAATGTCTCCTCACTCATATCGAAGTGTAGTTCTAGGCATTCTAGCTGTCTGGACAACACTGGTCGCCGGAACAGTAGAACGCACCACCGAACATAGGGGCGTTACAAGATCACCTTCTGCAGTTGAGTCAACTGTGCTCCTTGTAAAGGGTAGTAACCCATTATAGAAGTTTTGTACTAATATCCAATCTTCTATACCATGGTGTGGACATTCTCTTTATAAGTCTTTATATCTTTCCCATACGTCATAGAGTGATTCTCCCTCCTTTTGTTTGAAGGTGTTGAGCTTAAGCCTTAGTTTTACAGTCTTTGCAGGTGGAAAATACCTTACTAGAAAAGCTTGAGAGAGATTTTCCCAAGTAGTGAATGTTCCAGCTAGTTGAGAAAGTAACCACTTCCTTACTTTGTCCCGAAGGGAGAATGGGAATGCTCTGAGTCTTATTACTTGATCAGACACTCCATTCATCTTGAATGTATCACATAGGGCAAGAAAGCATTGGAGGTGATAGTGTGGGTCTTCTGTAGGCAAACTTGCAAACTGGGTTTGTTGAATCATTTAGAGCCATGCTGGTTTTAATTCAAAGTTGTTGGCTTCCACTGTGGGTCTAGTGACACTGGGCTGAAATCCTTAGACAGATGGAGCTTCGTAATCTCTCAAGAGTCTCAGTCTGTCATTATTATCACCCATGGTTGGAATTTCAGGATCTCCTTGACAGTGCTCTTGATGTTTCCTTTCCCTCCTGATGGCTTTCAGAGTTTTGTCTATCTCCGGATCACAGTCCAATATTTTTTCTTCTGGCCTTGTTCTGGTCATATACCAGATTGAGTACCTAAGAGAAAAGAAGAGAAATATAACCAGTAAAATAAAATTATATAATAAATATAATTGCCTAAATCAGCTAAATTGCCTATCGCTTGATATTACTAATACCAAAGAGTCCCTAGCAACGACACCAAAAACTTGTTTGCCTGGTTTTATAACACCATAAGTGTACGGATCGCTAACAAGTAATAAAGTGATAAGTAGAGTATCGTTCCCACAAGAACCTTTGTTTAGCAAGTACCAATCTACACAGTAATTTTGACTGTCTAGGCTATCGAATATTTAGAGAATGAAGTTCGTCAACTTTAAACACTAGAATAGTAAACTTAAAATGAAGTAATCTATTTTTGGAACAATCTTGGAGTTAAGATTTCATACTTGAATCTTATTAGGGATGTTATCTCGTTTATTTACTAAATTGAAGTTCGTTTTCTTTGATAGAAATTAGCCCTAAGTTATCCTAAATCCTCTCTCAAGGCACCTAGGGTGTATTTTAATTAATTCAAACCCTACTTTCGTGGTGATCAAATTAATTAAAATCCTTTAAGACCTTTGACCAATTTTTAGGTTCCACAAAGGTATCAACCTATGTCTAGGTCAGAATTCCTATGTTCAAGATCTTGATTTTCTAATGTTAATCTTCACCTTTCAGTCCTTCAATCAATATCTACAATCATGTCTAAGTGGGTACCATCACATAGCATGCATTAGGATCACAAGAAAATAAATCAAGAAACGAATCTCAAATCCAGTAAATAAAACTTATGGTTCTTCCATAATAATAATTACAAGCATTATTCTCCTAAATCTAGAATAAGGAACTACTCACTCATGGTGAGTTCAGCAAACATCATGATAAAAAGTAAAGACAGTAAAAAGAAAACCGTGTAAAGAAATAAAGCAATAGGAATCTATTTAGGGAGATGAAACAAAAAAACCGAAGATAGTTTGCAGCTTTGATCTTGTGGAACTTCAGCTGGAGAACATCTTTTGGTACTGATGTGGTGAAGGAGCAGAAGCATGAAAAACACAAATTTATATCATTGAATTCAAAAATTTTCACCTAGGGCCACATGCATCATGTGAGATTTATTTTCATCTATTTGATTTCAATGATAACCAACATATTAAAACTCTTTTAATATATTTTTATATCTGTATTTTCCATTTAAGATTTTAGAATTAATTAGATTAATTTTAGAATCCTAGATTAAATCAAAAACAAATACACAAACCTCTTGATGCACTGCAGCATATTTGTACCTTTAGAATGCGTCTTTAGGACACTAGATGTTGTCCCTCTAGCTTGTCCACACAAAGATCACCTATGGCAGCCCTTGAACAGCTTCTGAAGCTTTTTCCATTAATTAGAAAATCAAGTTTTGCCTTTTAAGAGATTAAAGATGTAAACAGGACACTAGAAACAATTTTTAGTATTTTTAATTCAAGATATTGTTTGCTAATCTCTAGGAATAGATGAGAGATCAAGAAGAAGAGAGAATGGGAGCCTCAAGGGTGGCGGGACAAAGGAGGCAACAACTGATTTTTATTTTTATTTTTCATAACAACACTTATATAGCTAGGTCACCACTTAAAACCCTTGCCACATGTCACCTTCTGATTGGTTCTAAGTATAATTAACCCAATCATATTGTGCCAAGTGTCAAACCTATATTTAATCTTAATTTTAATCATCTTACATGATTAAAAGACATTTGGCAAGCTTATGTGTAGTGCCATGTGTCACCATCTCATGGTGCCACATGTCACCCTATGAAATGACCAAAATACCCATGTGTCTTAATTTTGAGTTCTCAACCCAAAATAATTATTTCTCTTCTTCTAATCAATTTATATCAAACATAAATCAATTAATTAATCTTTATTAATTAATTTCTCATTAATTAAATTCATATTTAAACACTTCAAATATAAATTTAACTTATACTATACATCTAATAATCTAGATTTGGTTTCAAGCCATGTTAGGGACTTTGCAATCTAATTGCAAACCAAACCTATTTAATTTATCAATTAAATTCTTTAATTAATTAATTAAATCATATTTAATTTGGTGATTACTTATGTATGTGTGTGACTTACTAGGCTCATCACTAATTGGCAATGAGACATGATATCAACTCTTAATATCATCAGAACTCTTTCTTACCAAAAATGATTTCTCTAAATCATTTTATGCACCTCATAGACCATGGTTAATATCTAGCATAGCATGCCATGGCCACCCAATCTGTAATAAGGTTTACCTTAAATGTACCTATAATCTTATGTTACCATGCACTAGAATCTCTCTGTTACAAAATCCCAATTCGAGCTGGAGTCATGGTTTATGTCAAACCCCATTTGCTATAAATATTATGTTCTCTTTTAATTCCAGTTCTTAATTAAAAACATTCTCATCAAAAACTCTTTTCTGATTAAATATGCCTGTCCTGGCTAGGAACTTGAAACATTAAGAACAATTAAATGAACATAAGATTTTATCCCTATTTACTTAGAGGAACAGATTCCATCTTGATCAACACCTACCTCTAAATTTAACTAGTAGGAGCCAACACATGCCCATATACCCATACACAGTATAAGTATGACAGTAGTATCAAACTCAAAACACCTATATATAAGATAATTGTGCTATCTCAGGTCTAAAGATTATATGCACTGATATGATTTATGACAATACATTGACAAGAGTAAACTCGATGTGCTTGTCATAAGTGTCACTGGTTCGGCCTACTTATCATGTATAAGTGCCTATCATGTTTGTTATATGGCATGAGACTCACAATTCCATCTTATTTACATCTCATATAAATAACTTGGGAACAAATATGATTACAATCTTTCTGGATAAGTCATGTCCTTATTGTGAAGTATCCTCGATTGTGAACCTATTTATGATACTTTGTGCTAGAAATACTGTCACTCATATTTTTAACAACTTAAGAATAGAATTTCTAACAAAATATCAGTGGACCTTTTCTATTATATATAAATATATTATATAAATAAAAAAAGTGAAAATGTCTTTTATTAATAAAAATATGTACAAGATACATACTAAATGATGTGCTCTAGGGCATACTACTAACAATCTCCCACTAGCACTAAAGCCATTCATTACAATACCTTAGACCCATCTTCTCAATATATTGGTCTAACTGAGCTTGTGACAAAGGCTTAGTGAATGGATCAGCTAGATTTTTCAGCTGAT
Source organism: Hevea brasiliensis (assembly GCF_030052815.1). Taxonomy (NCBI): domain Eukaryota; kingdom Viridiplantae; phylum Streptophyta; class Magnoliopsida; order Malpighiales; family Euphorbiaceae; genus Hevea; species Hevea brasiliensis. The sequence continues at coordinate 46,403,124 of NC_079501.1, forward strand.
GCTATTTTTTGCATGGCTATATTGCCTTGTGCAACTATCTCTCTAATAATGTGATAGAATCTTTCTATGTGTTTGGATATCTAGTGAGACCGAGGTTCCTTATATCCAAACAGCTTCTTTTGCAGCATCTGATGTAGCAATATACTCGGCCTCTGTAGTGGAATCTGCAGTCATACTCTGTTGGAACTCTTCCAACTGACTACACCTCCATTTCAAATGAACACATATCCAGAGGTAGACTTTCTATCATCGATATCTGATTGGAAATCAGAATCAGTATAACCATCCAATTGCAAGTCTCCACCTCCATAAATCAAGAATAAATCCTTTGTTCTTCTCAAGTACTTAAGGATATTCTTGACAGCTATCCAGTGTTCCAAACCTGGATTGGATTAGCACTTGCTAGTCAAACTAATAGCATATGCGATATCCGGCCTAGTACACAACGTTGCATACTTCAAACTTTCAATAGTGAAAGCATATGGAATCCTGGCCATTTTATCTCTTTCTTTAGGTGTCTTTGAAGACATCTCTTTAGAAAGGAGGATACCATGTCTCACTAGTAACAATCCTTTCTTGGAAACAAGCATGTTAAACCTCTTTAACACCCTTTCCAAGTATAGACTTTGGGATAAACCAATTATTCTTTTCGCTCTGTCTCTATAGATGTGAATCCCGAGAATATAGGTTGCCTCCCCTAAGTCTTTCATGGAGAATGTATTTTATAATCATACCTTTATAGTTGTTAACATACCTGTGTCATTACCTATTAACCTGAATGTCATCCACATATAAGACAAGGAAAGTGATGGCACTATCACTAACCTTCCTACATACACATGGTTCATCCTCATTTTTTATAAAACCAAATGACTTAATAGCTTCATCAAAGTGGATGTTCCAACTCCTCGAAGTTTGTTTTAACCCATAAATGGATCGCTTTAACTTGCGCACTTTGGAACCATCTTGGGATTCAAAACCCCTAGCTTGTTCTATGAAAATGTTTTCTTCAATGTATCCATTGAGTAAAGCTATTTTGACATCCATTTACCAAATCTCATAATCACAGTATGCAGCTATTGCTAATAGAATCCTAATTGATTTAAGTGTGGCAACAGGCGAGAAAGTCTCCTCATGGTCGATTCCTTACCTTTGGCGAAACCCTTTCGCTACTAGCCTTACTATATAGGTCTCTACCTTTCCATCAGAACCAATTTTCTTCTTGAAAACCCATTTATTTCCTATAGGTACAATACCTTCAAGTGGGTCAACAAGATCCCAAACTTGATTCTTATACATGGAATTAATTTTGGATTTCATAGCATCAATCCATTTTGAAGAGTCTATATCTGATATAGCTTATTCATAGGTAAGTGGATCATCTCCATGATCTACCTATTCACGAGTAGACAACTCTTGTTCTTCTTCATGAAGGAAACCATATCTCACTGGTGGGTGAGATACCCTGATTGTTCTACGAGGAATAGTTGTAGATGTTTCATTAATGGCTGTAGGATGACTAGAAGGATCTATATCCATCTGATCTGTTGGTTGGTCAGAATTCTCCAATTCTAACTCTATTTGCCTTCCTTTACCTCCTTCTTGAACAAACTGTTGTTCAAGAAATGTGGCATTTCTACTTACCACAACCTTTTGTGAAGTAGGCAAATAAAAATAATTTCCAAAACTATCTTTTAGATATCCAACAAATCGACCCTTTTCTGATCTGGTTTCCAATTTATCAGTGTTCAGCTTTTTGAAATAAGCTAGACAACCCCAAATCTTAACATGCTTAAGACTTGGTTTTCTTCCATGTCATATCTCATAAGGTGTGGAAGAAACTGATTTTGATGGAATCCTATTCAGAATATACAAAGCTGATTCTAATGCAAATCCCCAAAAGGTGATTGGTATATCAGTATAGCTCATCATACTACATACCATATCCAATAAGGTACGATTTCTCCTTTCAGATACACCATTTAGCTGTGGTGTTCCTAGAGGAGTCGGTTGGGAAATAATGCCGTGTTCTCTCAAGTATTCATCAAATTCAGTACTCAAATATTCACCTCCTCGATCTGATCGAAGAGCTTTAATACTCTTTCCTGTTTGATTTTCTACTTTAGATTTAAATTCTTTGAACTTTTCAAAGGATTCATGTTTGTATTTTATCAAATACAAATACCCAAACCTTGATTTATCATCAGTAAAGGTAATAAAGTAATAAAAACCACCTCTAGCCATTTCCTTAAATGGACCACATACATCACTATGTATTAGCTCCAAAATATTTTCAGCCCTTAGCCCTTTTCCAACAAAGGGTGATCTAGTCATTTTGCCCTAAAGGCAAGATTCACAAGTTGGAGTAGGCTCAGAGCCCAATGAGGATAGAATCCCCATTTTCTCCAGTTTTGCAATCCTATCTTCTGCAGCATGACATAACCTTAAGTGCCAAATATATTTTGAACTTGAGTTGGTTTTTACCTTGGCATTGCATTCATTTAGATCACTTGCATTCATTTTGTGTTTGTCATTATTATCTAAATAATAAAGACAATCATTCATATAACCCGAACCAACATATTTATTTTCAAAATATATAGCGCAAACATCATCTGTGAACTGAAATTCATAGCCATTTCTAGTCAAACTAGATATAGAAATTATGTTCTTAAAAGAAGTAGGTATATATAAAATATTATTCAAACATAAAACATGTCCAAACATGTTAAAAGATTTAGATCCTAGGGCTCAAGCTTCAATAGTTGAGCCAATGCCAATCCGGAGTCAAACATCTTGAGAACGCAAGCTGCTACTGTTTGCTAGTTCCTGTATATCATAAGAAATGTGAGAACTGGGGCCAGTATCTAAAACTCAAGTTGTAGATGAACTATGAGTATCATCTGAAGGAACGGAAGCGTGAAAAACACAAGTTTATACAATTGAATTCAAAAATTTTCACCTAGGGTCACATGCATCATGCAAGATTTATTTTTATCTATTTGATTTCAATGATAAACAATATATTAAAACTCTTTTAATATGTTTTTGGATTTGTATTTGCCATTTAAGATTTTAAAATTAATCAGATTAATTTAGAACCCTAGATTAAATCAAGAACGATTACACTAACCTCTTGATGTACTGCAGCGTGTCTGCGCCCTTGAGATTCGTCTTCAGGACACCAGATGTTGTCCCTCTAGCTTGTCCACACCAAGAACACCTATGGCAGCCCTTGAACAGCTTCTAAAGCCTTTTCTATTAATTAGAAATTCAAGTTATGCCTTTTAAGAGATTAGAGATGTAAACAGGACACTAGAAACAATTTCTAGTGTTCTTAATTCAAGAGATTGATTGATGAGAGATGAAGAAGAATAGAGGGAGGGCTGCAAAATGGCATGACCAAGGAGTGTGGCTGCTGGTTGTCTTTTATTTTCTCATAACAACACTTAAATAGCGAGGTTAACACATTAAACCCTTGCCACATGTCACCCTTTGATTAGCTCTAGGTTTAAGTGACCCAATCACATTGTGCCAAGTGTCAAACCTATATGTAATCTTGATTTTAATCATCTTACATGATTAAAAAACATTTGGCAAGCTTATGTGTTATGCCATGTGTCACCATCTCATGGTGCCACGTGTCACACTGCAAAATGACCAAAATGCCCCTGTGTCTTAATTTTGAGTTCTCAACCCAAAATAATTAATTTTCTTCTTCTAATTAATTTATATCAAATATAAATTAATTAATTAATCTCTATTAATTAATTTCTCATTAATCAAATTCATATTTAAACACTTTAAATATAAATTTAACTTATATTATACATCCAGTAATCTAGATTTGGTTTCAAGTCATGCTAGGGACTTTGCAAACTAATTGCAAACCAAACCTATTTAATTAATCAATTAAACTCTTTAATTAATTAATTAAATCATATTTAATTAGGTGATAACTTGTGTATGTGTGTGACTTACTAGGCTCATCACTAATTGGCAATGAGACATGATATCAACTCTTAATATCATCAGAACTCTTTCTTACCATAAATGATTTCTCTAAATCATTTTATGAACCTCATAGGCCATGGTTAACACCTAGCATAGCATGCCATGGCCACCCAATTAGTAATAAGGTTTACCTTAAATGTACCTATAATCATATGTTACCATGCACTAGAATCTCTCTGTTACAAAATCCCAACTCAACCTGGAGTCATGGTTTATGTCAAACTCCATTTGCTATGAATATTATGTTCTCTTTTAATTCCAGTTCTTGATTAAAAAACTTTCTCATCAGAAACTCTTTTCTGAATAAATCTATCTGTCTGCCAGAACTTGAAACATCAAGAACAATTAAATGAACATAGGATTTTATCTCTATTTACTTAGAGGAACAGATTCCATCTTGATCAACACCTACCTCCATATATAACTAGTAGGAGCCAACACATGCCCATATACCCATACACAGTACAAGTATGAAAGCAGTATCAAACTCAAACTACCTACATACAAGATAACTGTGCTATCTCAGTCTAAAGATTATATGCATCGATATGATTTATGACAAAACATTGACAAGAGTAAACTCCATGTGCTTGTCATAAGTGTCACTGGTTCGGCCTACTTATCATTTATAAGTGCCTATCATGTTTGTTATATGGCTTGAGACTCACCATTCCATCTTATTTATATCTCATATAAATAACTTGGGAACAAACATGAATACAATCTTTCTGGATAAGTCATGTCCTTATTATGAAGTATCCTCGATTGTGAACCTATTTATGATACTTCGTGCTAGAAATATTGTCACTCATATTCTTAACAACTTAAGAATAATATTTCTAACAAAATATCAATGGACCTTTTCTATTACACATAAATATATTATGTAAACGGAAAAGTGGAAATGCCTTTTATTAATAAAAATATGTACAAGATACATACTAAATGATATGCTATAGGGCATACTACTAACATCATCAGAATCTAAATAACAAAATATGGACATACCTTCCGAAGGTCTATCCTTCTTGTCCTTCAGAGAAGCAAGATACTCTAGGTAATTCCTTTTCCAGTGCCCATCCTTCTGGCAGGGGAAACACTTTCCTTTGCCTCCATCAGCTTTAGTCTTCCCTTTCTGTTTAGCTATTTTCTTGGAAGGACCAGGAATCTGAGGTTTTTTTTTTTCTTATTGCCCTTCTTTTTGTTGGACTTTCCAGTAGAGGAAGATGTAATCAAAGCTACCTTTTTTCCTTTTTTGCCCGGCATATTCTTTTGGGCAATAACTAGCATATTGAGCAAACCAGCCAAGGTGCATTCCTATTTAGTCATATGAAAATTTGTCACAAAATTTCCAAAAGACTCAGGAAGGGACTGAAGGATCAAATCCGTCTGCAGTTGGAAATCCATGTTGAAGTCAAGATGTTCCAATTGCTCAATCAACCGAATCATCTTGTGGACATGATCCCCAACATTCTGTCCCTCAGACATCCTCATACGGAATAGCTGTCTAGATATCTCATACCTAGCATTCCTGCTGTGCTCACCATACAGCTCTTGTAGGTGAAGGAGGATCTCACTTGCACTCAACATGTTCTCATGCTGCTTCTGTAACTCATTACTCATGAAAGCAAGCATGTAACACTTAGCTCTCATATCATGCTCCTTCCACTTGTCCAAAGTTTCATGTTCCTCTCGAGTGGCCTCTAGAGGTAAGAGACTAGGAACATTTGAGTCTATAACATATCCTATATGTTCAAGGTTCAGGACAAGTTTCAAATTTCTTAGCCAATCAGACAGATTAGGTCCTGTCAACCTATTACGATCAAGTATGCTTGCAAGAATATTGGATGGTGGCAGTTGTTCTGTGCTCATTATTATCAGAAAATTAACTACAAAAAATAACCAGATTAATTAGTAAATATATCATGTAATTAACCAAAATGATTATGGTCTTTAAATCAAATTAGTCCTCCCACTAACTTAGCGAATCCTACACTTCCAATGTTGAAAACGGAAATCCTAGTTTGATGGATTTCTAGTGGGTGATTGAATTCTTATAATTCTATTGATCATCCTCAAGTACGTCCATTATTGGAATTACAATAAACTATAAGTGAGCAACTCCTTGCCCATCACATCTCATGTGAGGTTCAATCCTTTGCCTAGCCCCCTAATGCTCAAAATCACAGGTACATCCATGTAACACCCCTATGTTAGGTAGTGCATTTTACTGTTCTGGTGACCAGTGTCTGTCTGGATAACTAGGATGCTTGGAATTATATTTAAATATTAGTGTGAAGATATAAGGTAGTGAAATAAAAGAAAAGAAAATACAAGAAAAACAAAAGAAAAATAATAGCAATGAAATGAAACTAAGTTAAATGAGCCAGCACCGTAGGGATGGATGATCGCACGGGGAAGTTATGGCGCAGGCAATAGCCGACCCCAGCACTGCAGGGAACCCTCAGAATTTAGTTTCGAGACATAATTAAAGACTTAATGAAGTATAAATGTCATTAGAAATATCAAATAAAAATTAATTAATTAGTACAAAAAAAATGAGAAATCAAGAAAACAACAAAACTCGGTATTACTGAAAAATCGGGAATACAATCCGAATAGGGGCATTGTGATCATTTGATACCTAGAGTTGGCTTTTGACCTAAATGCCAATGAAAAATAAATGGTATTACATTTGGGAAAATCAAATGGAAAATAGAATTAAAGATAAAATGTAAATTAAGAGAAATTAAGGTTAAAATTGCAATTTTTGAAACCTTAGATTATAATATCATTAATCTAGGTTTAGTGGAGCACTAAGTGGATACATTAATACTTAAAATGAGGGCAGAATCTTCCACTCACTTCATCATCCTCACCAAGCTCTCCCATGGCCGAAAATGGTGTCCCAACTTTCCTCCATGGAAACCACCCATGCAAGCTTGAGATCACCTTCATTTCAAGCTAAATTCTTGAACTTCCTTCATTAATCTTTGCCAACACACCTTGGGCAGCAATAAGGGATCAAGAAAGATAAGTTTTAGTGGAGTTTTGAAGAAGTCCAAAAGAGGTAAGTGGTTGTTTTCAATTCTTGTTTCATAAAAAGTGTAACTAAGGTTGTGGGTAGTTGAATTATGAAAGAATTTTTGAGGTTTGATGAATTGTTGGTGATGGAGCACTTTGGCAGCCATGGAACTTCATCATGTATAGCTTGTCTTTGCATGTAAATGGTTGTTGAGATGTTAAATTAAGTGTTTAAATGTATTGGAGTTGGTTTTCATGTATAAAGTTTGTTTTGTAAGCTTGAAAAGTAAAAATGGAAGTTGATGTGTATGTGTAATTTTTGGGCAGCGTCAAAATGGAAATTGGTAAGGTTCAAATTCATGAAATGTTGTTGAAATATTGTACAAAAGAATGGCAGCATATATGTGTGTGGAATAGTAGTGATAGGTATGTAATTTGATGATGGAAGTTTGTGTGATAATTAGAAGTATTTATGTGTACATATTATTGGGATTGAACTTGTGAATTGTGAATGCATTTGGTGTATTTTGGAAGTGGTTATATTCTGTCCAAGTTGACCTATAATGTAGAGAATTGAATGGTTTTGGTTAGTGCCAAATGCAAAATGGTATGGAGAAGTGACGAGGTAGTTGGTGAATGTGTGTTGGTTTGGTGTTTGGAAAGCATATAGAAGGCAGTGTGCAAATGGACCTATAACCCTAAGTGTGTGACTCCAATTGGTATGAGACTAATTGGACGTGAAACTAGGCACAAAATGTGCTAACTTTCAAGAAGAAATCCTACCTAAATTCTGTCCAGAAAGTAACTTGAAAAAATGACCAAATTCGGATTAGTGACTTCAAAGCCTGAAAATTGACCATTTGGGCAACAATTAGTATTTTGACCATAACTTACTCAAAATAGGTCCAAATGACCTGAAATTTTTACCATGAATAGTTTAGACATAGATCTAAAATTATTATGCAAACACCAAAGCCCAAGAATAGCCATAACCAAGCCAAATAGCTTGCACAAGTTCAGGTACCAAAACTGGCTTAACCAAAAGTGACCTAAAAATGACCTAAGCCTACCATTTTAGTGCATTCTGTCCAGTTTTGGTAAATTGACCATATCTTGGTCTATACAACTCATAATGACCTGAAAGTTTTCCCCGCGTGCAATAAGACATAGACCTACAAGTTTGTAGTTTAGACCGAAACCCGAAAGCCGAGCGAACTAGGTCGTTCGGCTAGGTCAAAATAGTACACCGAAATCCAGTAAATTGCAATAAAATGCAATACACTTGGAAATGAAATTGGTAAAATATACCAACACTAAAGGGCTATAAAATGTGACATATTGGTAACATTAGAATTGACTCACTTAGAGTGCATCAAGGGTCAAAATTATAGGTTAACTAATGAAATGAATTGAAGGGAATAGTACCAAGAAAATTTAAATATTGGATTTTATTGTTTGAAACAAATTCATTGAGTACTGAAACACTTTAAATTGTGTGTTTCAGTTGCAAAGGATATTGAGAAGCATAAGGAACACTGAGTCAGGGCCAAGAGGCATATATCAGAGGTTTGTGCACAATACTTTTTATATTCACTGCTTTTACTAGAAAATTTATTTGGAGAATTGAGTGATGAATAATTTTTTATTGTTTTAACTTTGGGAATTTTATTTGGAAATCATTATGATGCCTACTTTGCAAATGGAAATTTTGAGATAAATTATGATTTGTGGTTTGTATGAAATATTTAAATATTGTGATTTAGAATTGTTTTGATTCACACTTGGCATGACAATATTATTATGTTCCTCCTCCATTTATGGGGTGAGTGTGATTATATTCCTCCCTCTTTGACTTGCCAGTCTGAGGTGAGTGTGGATGAGTACTCATTATCTAGCTAGCTTCCTCCCTCATTAATTTCGATTAGTGAGGTGAGTGTGCCTTGTTGTGGTGTACACATGGCACGTTCGGAAAATTTGTGTCATGACCTAAGTTGTGTTATTGATTGGCAATACTTTGTTATTCAATTGTTTGATCAAATTTGTGTTATATGAACTTTGAAAATTTGTGAATTGTTTGGATTGTAAATTGTCAATAAAAGTTTTACATACCGCATTTTAAATTATTATTGTGCACCATTGAGTAAATTTTACTCAGTGATAGCTTTTTAATTGCTATCGCAGGTAGAGAGACGGACAGAGCAGCAGAGTAGGTTGCTTGTACCACATTTTGAGATTTCGCCAGATATATCGAATATACCATATTGTGTAGTTTTTATTGTAATGTATGTGCACTGTATGTATATATTGTACTTCGTCTTGAGCAGTTGTAAACTAAAATTATAAATTATTTTGGCTTACAAAAATATTGTGACATATTTCTTTTATATCATCTTTTGGGAACACTGGAAAATTGATTGTTGAACTGAGTTAATAATGTTGTGAAAATTATTGTGTTGAATTGTTATTGGAGTTTGGGATTGAGGAATTATATATTTGAAGTGCTTTTTACAGGTTTTTGAAGAACTATTTTATTCAAAATACAGATGGCACTCTGTCAAAATTTTTACAGAAATTGTTAATACTTCAAATGTGTTATTGGATTTCACTTCAGTTAAAAGAATTTTTAACACCTATCAATAGTGCACACCACTGTAAAAAAAAAGTAAGAAAAGTTTTAAAATCCCTTGTAGTGTATTTAACGGGTTATCAGTAGACGAAGTTGGTAATTCATTAGGTATACTACGAGATCATGTTATGCCTTATGGAGAGGTAGGGTGTGACAATCCATTATTGACTTATCTTGCATTAGTTAAGTTGATCCCATTGAGCCAGTAATTATGCATATATCATATAATTGCATACATTCCCATACATCTCATGCATTCATGGATAAATAGTAAATATGGTATGATCATAGACTTTCTAAGGGATTCAATTCTAAGCCACCAAGAATTGAATCAGGGTATTCCTAGGTGCATTTCATTCATTCATATTACAAGAGTTACTGAAGGAGCACATAATCAACACTTGATATTGAATTCCTCCCACTGATCCCACCAATGATCTTGACCTCCTTGTTCTTCTTGTAATCCAATTACATAGTAATCCTTGGCATACCAAGGCGAATTTATAAGAACTAAATAAATGAAATTACAACCTTAATAATATATGCCCAAAATAAATTAAAATAAATTAATTAAATAACAACCCAAAGAAACATAAAAGAAATAAATTCAATCACATTAGTCTTTTATGGTCCATGATCATCCATCATGCATATCACCGTTTAATAATTAAATAAAACATACATACTTAAATTAAATTGAATATCTCATATTCAACTTAAAAATCCAGATTTGAATATGATTCAAACAAATTTAAAAATTCATATTTGAATCACATTCAAATAAATTTAAAAATTCAGATTTGAATCACATTCAAACAACCTTAAAAATTCATATTTGAATCACATTCAAACAATTTTTAAGAAATCAAATTTGAATCACATTCAAACAAATTTTAAAAATTCAGATTTGAATACTATTCAAACAATTTTAAAAATTCAGATTTGAATCACATTCAAATAACTTTTAAAATTCAGATTTGAATCACATTCAAATAATTTTTAAAATTCTGATTTGAATCAAAATTTAATTGTGTGGTTAAAACTCTAATTAAATAATTTAATTAGACATAGGATAGGCCTTAGATCAAACAAAAATTTCAGAATTTAAAACCAAACCTTGCGCCACCCATGAAGGCCAAAGATGGCGCACCAATGATGGTGTTCTTCACCCAAGCCACCACCTTTCTTGCAACCAGCAATAGATCTATCATCTTATGATTATTCCACACAATTAAATCATATAATCAACAATCTAAATGGCAAATATAGTGGCTCTGATACCAATTGTAGGAGCGGAAGCATGAAAAACACAAGTTTATACCATTGAATTCAAAAATTTTCACTTAGGGTCACATGCATCATGCAAGATTTATTTTTATCTATTTGATTTCAATGATAAACAATATATTAAAAATATTTTAATATGTTTTTGGATCTTTATTTTCCATTTAAGATTTTAGAATTAATCAGATTAATTTTATAATCCTAGATTAAATCAAGAACAAATACACTAAACTCTTGATGCACTACAACATATTTGTACCTTTGGGATGCGTCTTTAGGACACCAAATGTTGTCCCTCTAGCTTGTCCACACCAAGATCACCTTGTAGCCCTTGAACAGCTTCTAAAGCTTTTTCTATTAATTAGAAAATCAAGTTTTTCCTTTTAAGAGATTAAAGATGTAAACAGGACACTATAAACAATTTCTAGTATTTTTAATTCAAGAGATTGTTTGCTAATCTCTAGGAATAGATGAGAGATCAAGAAGAAGAGAGAATGGGAGCCTCAAGGGTGGCGACACAAAGGAGACAGCAGCTGATTGTTTTTTTTCTTTTTCATAAAAACACTTATATAGCTAGGTCACCACTTAAAACCCTTGCCACATGTCACCTTCTGATTGGTTATAGGTTTAATTGACCCAATCACATTGTGCCAAGTGTCAAACCTATATTTAATCTTATTTTTAATCATCTTACATGATTAAAAAAATTTTGACAAGCTTATGTGTAGTGCCATGTGTCACCATCTTATGGTGCCACATGTCACCCTGTGAAATGACCAAAATGCCCATTTGTCTTAATTTTGAGTTCTCAACCCAAAATAATTATTTCTCTTCATCTAATCAATTTATATCAGATGTAAATCGATTAATTAATCTTTATTAATTAATTTCTCATTAATTAAATTCATATTTAAACACTTTGAATATAAATTTAACTTATACTATACATTTAATAATCTAGATTTGGTTTCAAGCCATGCTAGGGACTTTGCAATCTAATTGCAAACTAAACCTATTTAATTAATCAATTAAACTCTTTTATTATTTAATTAATTAAATCATATTTAATTTGGTGATTACTTGTTTATGTGTGTGACTTACTAGGCTCATCAGTAATTGGCAATGAGACATGATATCAACTCTTAATATCATTAGAACTCTTTCTTACCATAACTGATTTCTCAAAATCATTTTATGCACCTCATAGACCATGGTTAATACCTAGTATAGCATGCCATGCTCACCCAATCAGTAATAAGGTTTACCTTAAATGAACCTATAATCATATGTCACCATGCACTAGAATCTCTCTATTATAAAATCCCAATTCGAGCTGGAGTCATAGTTTATGTCAAACCCCATTTGCTATGAATATTATGTTCTCTTTTAATTCCAGTTCTTGATTAAAGAGATTTTCTTATCAGAAACTCTTTTCTGATTAAATCTATCTGTTCTGGCCAGGAACTTGAAACATCAAGAACAATTAAATGAACATAGGATTTTATCCCTATTTACTTAGAGGAACAGATTCCATCTTAATCAACACCTACCTCCATATATAACTAGTAGGAGCCAACACATGCCCATATACGCATACACAGTACAAGAATGAAAGCAGTACCAAACTCAAACCACCTATATACAAGATAACTGTGCTATCTCAAGTCTAAAGATTATATGCACTGATATGATTTATGACAATGCATTGACAAGAGTAAACTCCATGTTTGTCAAAAGTGTCACTGGTTCGGCCTACTTATTATGTATAAGTGCCTATCATGTTTGTTATATGGCATGAGACTCATCATTCCATCTTATTTACATCTCATATAAATAACTTGGGAACAAACATGATTACAATCTTTCTGGATAAGTCATGTCTTTATTATGAAGTATCCTCGATTGTGAACCTATTTATGATACTTTGTGCTAGAAATATTGTCACTCATTTTCTTAACAACTTAAGAATAGAATTTCTAACAAAATATCAATGCACCTTTTCTATTACACATAAATATATTATGTAAACAGAAAAGTGAAAATTCCTTTTATTAATAAAAACATGTACAAGATACATACTAAATGATATGTTCTAGGGCATACTACTAACATGCAGAACCAGATAGCAGTAGCCTTCGGTAGCCTCCCCGTGACAGTCGTCTTTTTCCTAACCCCTCTTTTGACGTTTTCTTTTCTATTTATATTGGTTGCTCTAGGGTTAGGTTGCTCTGAGTCCAAAGGGCCTTAGGAGTCTCTTTTTCATCCGAAAATAGGAGGGAAATTCGAGTTATAAAACTAGCTGCAGTATAGTACACGGCTCGTGTGTCTTCATACGGGTCCCGCAAAGTAGTGTCGTGTAACTTGCTGGAGGAGAATCGAGTGGTCTTGTTTTTGGCACAGAAAGTTACACGGGTCTATGCCAACTACATGGGCCTGATTACACAGGCCGTATACTATTGTTCCCATAAGTTTCTTCAAACTTGGGCTCAACAGAGACTTACATGGGTCCTTGCTGATTACACAGATCTGATTACGTGACCCATGTACTTGTGTTTCTCATTGATTCTCTTGGCTTTCTTCTGGCAGAGATTTACACGAGTCTGGGGCTTGGTTTACATGACCCGTGTACTTTGTATCAGTAGCAATGCTCTATCTCTTAACTCCTCCAAGCTTTTCTTGCACTCCTATACCTTTGTAGCTTCACCCAAACACCTAAAATGATGCAGAAAACATGGAATTAAGGGCTTTACAATAAAAATTATGAAAACTAATGAAATCAACTATTGTGCGTGAAAATACTTGCCTAAATGCTATGAAATAGAATGTAAATATGCTTAAAACCATCTATACAATTCAACTGTATCAGTTTATCAAGATAGAATCTGTTCCTCTAAGTAAATAAGGATAAAAACCTATGTTCATTTAATTGTTCTTGATGTTTCAAGTTCCTGGCCAGGATAGATAGATTTATTCAGAAAAGAGTTTCTGATGAGAAAATCTTTTTATTCAAGAACTAGAATCAAAAGAGAAGATAATATTCATAGCAAATGGGGTTAGATATAAACCATGACTCCAGCTCGATTTGGGATTTTGTAATAGAGAGATTCTAGTGCATGGTAACATTTGATTATAGGTTCATTTAAGGTAAACCTTATTACTAATTGGGTGGCCATGGCATGCTATGCTAGGTGTTAACCATGGTCTATGAGGTGCATAAAATAATTTAGAGAAATCATTTATGGTAAGAAAGAGTTCTGATGATATCAAGAGTTGATATCATGTCTCATTGCTAATTAGTGATGAGCCTAGTAAGTCACACACATTCACAAGTAATCACCAAATTAAATATGAATTAATTAATTAATTAAAGAGTTTACTTGATTAATTAAATAGGTTTGATTTGCAATTAGATTGCAAAGTCCCTAGCATGGCTTGAAACCAAATCTAGATTATTGGATGTATAGCATAAGTTAAATTTATATTTAAAGTGTTTAAATATAAATTTAATTAATGAGAAATTAATTAATAGAGATTAATTAATTAATTTATTTATATTTGATATAAATTGATTAGAAGAAGAGAAATAATTATTTTGAGTTGAGAACTCAAAATTAAGACACAAGGGTATTTTGGTCATTTCACAAGGTGACATCTGGCACCGTGAGATGTTGACACATGACACTACACACAAGCTTGCCATATGTCTTTTAATCATGTAAGATGGTTAAAATTAAGATTAAATATAAGTTTAACACTTGGCACAATGTGATTGGGTCAATTAAACCTAGAGTCAATTAGAAGGTGACATGTGGCAAGGGTTTTAAGTGATGACCTAGCTATATAACTATAAGGATGAAATAACAAACATAACAAGCTGCTCATTTTCTTTGTGCCACCACCCTTGGTTGCCTCTCCCTTCTCTTATTCTTCATCTCTCATCAATTCAAAGAGATTAGCAAACAATCTCTTAAATTAAAAATACTAGAAATTGTTTCTAGGGTCCTGTTTACATCTATAATCTCTCAAAAGGAAAAACTTAATTTTCTAATTCATAGAAAAAGCTTTAGAAGCTGTTCAAGGGCTGCTATAGGTGATCTTGGTGTGGACAAGCTAAAGGGACAACATCTGGTGTCCTGAGACGCATCTCAAAGGTGCCAAACACATTGCAGTGCATCAAAAGGTTAGTGAACTTGTTCTTGATCTAATCTAGGGTTCTAATGAATTAATCTGTTAATTCTAAAATCTTAAATGGCAAATGTAGATCCAAAAATATACTAAAAGAGATTTAATATGCTGTTTATCATTGAAATCAAATAGATAAAAATAAATCTTGAATGATGCATGTGACCCTAGATGAAAAATTTTGAATTTCAATGATCTAAACTTATGTTTTTCATGCTTCCACTCCTTCAGGGATAGCCTAGGCATGGTGAACACCAGCGAACTCTTTTCCCTGTGGTGTATGGTCACTGGACAGCGCTGTAGCATAGGTTTCTTCCTCTACAACCAACTCTGCTGCCTATGTCACTAGCCTACAGGGCAAATAGTGCTTGGTGGCCTCATCACAACACTCGCACAGCACTTTGGTTTTGTCCCAGGGCATAATAGGCTGCGCTCCATTGCTGGTATAACTAGAATAGACCAAACCATCTACATAACCATGGGGATATGCAAGAAGGTTGGTAACATCTGCTACCTGGTCGATGCCGAAGGCAATGTCAGCCCCAAAAGAGGATAAGTGTAACAAGAGCCTGGTGAACCATCAGAGCCACAGAAGGAAGCCCAAGAGCCACCCCACCATGATTCTCTAGCCTGACAGACTCCCTAAACTACCTTTAGAGAATGGAAACTACCATTAACAATAGGATGCACGCAATCAAGGATAGTCTCCAAGAGGCCCACAACAAATTGGATATGATCATGGAGAGACTCCATGGCGAGGGACCATCATGACCATCAGAGACTTTTTGGAGCTAGGACTGTAGGATAAGATCTTTCATGTAAAAATTTATATACCTTAATCCTCCTCAGTGCTCATAGGTCTCTATTGCTTGTTTTTGTCCAAACCTTAAACTTCTTAATAATATAATATGCCTTTTCTGATAATTTTGTGTGCTATGCTTTAATTTTGCATATTATGTTGACATTGAGGACAATGCCATATTTTAGTTTGGAGTTACTAATGCATTTCATGCATCTCATGCATTGCATTGCTTAATTATATCCATATCATACTTATGTATCAAAAATCTAGAAAATTTTGTAAATTTCAAATTTTTGAACTGGCTTTTTAACTTACAACTATAACCTCAAAATTCAATAAGCTAATAATTGGACTCCACGGGATGAGGAATGAATGTATCAGGATAGGCAAAAAGGCTTTAATCATTGTCTGTAAAACAACTTAATCACCTTGGTGGAGCTAGACTAGTTAAACCCCTTCATAACTATTAATTTGTCACATTGAACTTACAAAATAGGGAGAAAATTTTTAAAATACAAGCAAACCTAAAAATGCCACACCAGCTCTCGAAAATGTCTCTTGGACCTATTAAGGTGAAATCCTAGTATATGCTTGATGAAGAAATGATTAAGGCATTCTTTGTTATAGCCTCACTAAGCTTTAGCCACCCTTAACTAAAATATATATCTCTTGTAGCTAATTTGAAACCTATATCTACCCCTTAAAAATTTATTGTTTATCCATATTATTTACCTAGCCTCTAGCCTAAACACCTACTACACTCTTTAAAGGAAGCTAATTGTATAAATAGAAAGTATATTAAGTGTAAAAAAGGGGAAAATGGAGAGAGGACGTAGAACTCAAGAAAGAGTGCAAGTATGCAATTGAAATCAAAGAAAAATTTGCCTTTCAAACCCAGCAAAAGCAATGAGTTTGGGGGAGAGAACAAAAGAGAAAAAAAAAAGATTGAGAAGAAGAAGTCCCAAGATAAGTAGCATGGAAGCATGCTTAGCACTATAAAAAAAAAAAAAATAAATAAATAAAAAAAAAAAAAAAAACCAAAAGCCCGTCTTCTCCATACAAAATCAGTGAATAAACTTAGTATACTTGATATTTTATGCATATAAGCTATCTTTATATTTACATTCCCTAAAAACTTTTCATTGGCAACCAAGTCATTATCCTCTAACCCCATTATAACCCTTTAAAAACCTTTTGATATTTTGAAAAGTATATGATATATTAGTGGAGATAGGAAATTGAGATATGCATATGAAGTTGGAAAATAGAGGCAAATTTGGGAGAGTAAGTGTTTCTCAAGTCTATCCTAATAAAATAGGTTATTTGTGACTTATTAATAGCCTTGCATAGAGGAATAACTAGCTAAAACTCCATGAAAAGTGTGAAGGTTTAAGCAGGTAACTATTGAAGCCCTTATGTCTTGAAGGAAGGGAATTGGTATCAAGGTTGAAAGGGTCCAATTTTGTGCAATTGAGTCTATGGTTATATTTCTAAGCTTTCCCCTAAAAAGTGTTCTAAAGAGAGTTTTAATTTGCTTGAGGATAAGCAAAAGTTTGAGTTTGGCGGTATTTGATACACTTGTATTATATAGATATTTTTAAGTATATTTGTATAATATTTCATAGCATTTAGAATAGTAATCTCATGCATAACCATTAATTTCATTAACTTTTATAAATTCCATTGCCAAGCTCTAAATTTCATGTTTTCTGCATCATTTCAGGAATTTTGGCAAAGTTCAAGAGCATAGGAGTGCGAAAGGAAACTTGGAAAGGTCAAAGGATTGAGAAAAGTTACTGATACAAAGTACACAGGTCGTGTAAGCAAAGCCACAAACCCATTAACCTACTGCCAGAAGAAATCCAGAAGAGCCAAAGAAGAAGTAGAAGTACACGGGTCGTGTAATCAGACCCGTGTAAGCTATGGAGACTCGTGTAAGTCTCTACCCAGCACAAGCTTTAAGAATTCTCCAAAAACAAAAGTACACGGGTTGTGTAACTAGATCTGTGTATCCAGCGCATACTCGTGTAAACTCCTGTGCCAAAACAAGACGCAACCATTCAGCTCCAGTAAGTTACACGGCTCTGGGTCGTGTAGTGACACACGAGCCATATACTATGCGGTAGCCAGTTTTCTAATCCAAATTCTAGTTCTTGTTTACACACTCCAAATAGACTCCTAATGTTTTTGGGATTCTAAAGACCTAACCCTAGACCAGGTATTATAAATAGAAGCAAAAAATGACAATAGGGCACTGCCTTTCAGTTTAACCTTTTTTGCAGAGCTTTTTGGAGTTTTCAGAAGGGTTTTCATTTTTCATACTTGTATCCTCCAGAGCCTTCTTGAAGAGTAGAATACATGCACAGAAGGGAAATCCTCAGCCAAAGTCCCTCAAGGATCGAGACTGCAGTCATTCCTCTTCGATTCTTTTGTTCTATATCTCTAAACAGACTCTTTATGTTCTATTATTTTATTTCTTTCATGTTTGTTGAACTCACCATAAGTGAGTAATTTCTTTATTCTGGAATTAAGAGAGTAACAGTTGTGATTATTATTATGGATAAATATTGAGTTTTATTTATTAGATTAGAGTTTAGTTCTTTGATTCAATTTCTTGTGATCTTAAAGCATGTTATATGTCGGCCCCCACTTAGTATTGATTGTAGATATTATTGAAGGACTAAAAGGTAAAGATTAATATTAGAAAATCAAGATCTTGAACCTAGAAAATTTGACCTAGAGATAGGCTGATACCTTTGTGGAATTTAAAAATTAATCATAAATCTTAAAGCATTTTAATTAATTTAATCACCATGAAAGTAGGGTTTAGGTTAATTAAAATATACCTTAAGTGCGTTGAGAGAGGACTTAGGATATCCCAGGATTAATTTCCATCAAACCAATTATTGTCAATCTGATGAATAGACAAGATTAAAACCCATAGTAAAATTGTAGTGTGAAATCTTAATTCTCGAATTGCTTTTATATATAGTTTAATTCAGAGATTACTTTCAGCATCTAAAATAGGTTTAACTCATTCTCATCCATATTCGGTAGCCTAAACAGTCAAAATTGCCATGTAGCCTGGTACTTGCTAATTAAATTACTCGTGGGAATGATACACTACTCATCACATTATTACTTATTAGTGATCCATGCACTTGCGGTGGTTGTAAAACTAGCAAACAATTTGCAATGTGATTCTTTGAATGGAATTATTTGAATTTGTCACACCTTACCCCTCTGTAAGGCATAACATGATCCCGTAGTATACCTAACGAATTACCGAACTTCGTCTACTGATAACCCATTAAATACACTACAAAGAATTTTAAACCTTTTCTTATTTCTTTTTATAGTGGTGAGCACTTTTGTTAGGTGTTAAAATTCTTTTAACTGAAGTGAAACCAAATAACAAATCTGAAATATCAGTAATTTTTGTAAAAATTTCGGCAGAGTGCCATCTGTATTTTGAATAAAACGATTCTTCAAGAACCTGTAAAAAAAACACTTCCAATATATTTGTTCAATCCCAAACTCCAATATGGCTCAACCCAAATCAATTTTCTCAACATTTGTCAAACTCAAATCAACATCAATTTCTAGTGGTTCCAAAGCTGAGATAAGAGAAATATATTACAACATTTTTACAGGCCAAAATAATTTATAACTTTAGTTTACAACTGTGACACCCCTTTCCCGTGTACAGTACACCCGAGTAAGCAATGTCACACGGTGTACCGGCACACTTTAATATACCTTAATTAATTTTTATCATGCTTTTGAATATAACTTGTGTAATATAATGTATTTGCGCCATTTATCGAAATTATAATTTATTTGAGGTTCCGAAAATTTTAAAGAAAATCCGGCAGAGTACCGGCTAAAAAAGGAGAAAACAGTTCTTCGGAACCTGTGAAAAAACACTTCCAATAACTATATTCAATCATCTCAAACTCCAATATCATTAATAACTCAATATTTTTCAATTTCAGTTCTCAATCATCATTTCTCAGGGTACTCATATATAAACAACAGATAAATACTCAAATTACTTCCATACATAACCATAAATCTTCATTATTTACATGAACCTCAAAATATATTACATAAGTTCATTTACATATGAGAAAATAGAAATTTAGTTACAAAATACCAAAATGACACCTAGTGTCCTACCAATGCATTGCAGAAGTTGAGGTGACACAGACACTGTGCAGAACAGCAGGATGGACTCACCCAGTCTGCGGTCTACTGTGCTTACGATCTGTATCTCCAGAACCTACGCGTGGCAAAAGCAACGTGCTAAGCAATGATGCTTAGTGGTGCAATGATAAAATAAAAGAAAATAGCAAAAAATAAACATGTATTGAATGTATATGTCTTATTTGTTTTGTATTTATTATATTCATTTATTTCTTTAACTTTGTCCATCTTCATTCATTTGGTTGCCCAAGTAACCTACACTAGACGACTGGACTGGATAAACGGGTAAACTGGCACTGGGTATCTAGTACCTCGGGCCGTCACACCATCGGTCACATATGTATCTCCCGGTGTGCAGCAGTAATGTAACAAGTCAGAATAGTATTAGGCACGAGGCCAAGTCTCAACACAATGTCAAAATGGCTAAAAGCCATAAAATCACAGAATGGCATAATGCCATGTGCAGTAATGCTAACTGAACCCCATTGGCATGCCAAACTATCCAAACCAATCTTGTTAGGTATACTAGGGCATTTGATATTTTAAGATTCTTCAATTTGTGAATTTCAAGTTTTGGTGTCACTATTCACTTCATTAGTCAACAAAAATGTTGACTTTTGGATAAAAAATAGGTGTATTGGTTTTAACACCCTCAATGTACCACATTTTGCATTCAAAACTCAAAAGTTGTTTGTCTATGTCTTAACTTGTTGCTGTAAAAATATCAGGTCAATTGACCATTTCTACAGTGAGTTATGGCCAAATGAACAGTTGGTCATTCTGCAGAATTGGTTTGCAGGGTACCCGGATTGGTGCCAACTTTTGGTCCTCTTGCTTTGGTCTTTTGGGCATGGTTTCTTCAGCAAAAATGTGCCATTATACGTCTAGTTTCATGTCAAATTGGCCAAACACCAATTGAACCTACACAGCCAAAGTTATGGCTGTCCAAGTGGGCTGGAATCACAGCCTCATTACTGCTGTCTGTAGGCAGCCTGCACATTTCACTTTGCCATGCATTAGCTCACTTCAAATTATGATTAACTTGCCTCAAATGGTCACTAATTGACCATTAGAATGTCCTTTAATCATTACATAAGCCAAGTCAAATTTTCACTCTCAAAACCCTAGTTTCCATTATAAATTTTCACAACATACCTTAATTACTAACACATTCACTAACCACATGCATACATGCTTTAAACATGATCTCTAATCCAATTTAAGTCCATCAAAAAACTCCATCATTGTTCCTTCCTTAGGGCTGCCGAAATTCATGGTAGGCATACACACAAATTTGGTTCATTTAATTCACAAATTCATGTTGATTTCAATTCCCTAACATGGAAAATAAGGGTTTTAAGTAGATAGGTGCACTAACCTCTTTGTAGGGCAGAATTTTCCAAGCTTCAACTTCACTTTCTTTTGTTTTCTTGGCTGCCAAACACTCTAGCAAGGTTGGGTGACAAATTTTAGTGAAGACAACTAGGGCTTTTGGTGGAAGAAAGCCAGGGAAAATCAAGCTTGAAAAAGCTTACAAATAGGTAACAATGGTGGAGGTTCATGGCAAGAGGAAGAAAAAGAAAGAGAAGTCTGATTTTCTTTCCATTTTCCAGCCCATTTTGGCTTTTTAAACACATTTATGCCATGTGTCAACACTTGAGTGGGTTAAGGCACACTAATGACATCATGTGATGTCATAAATTCCCATTTAATTCATTTTTTTTTCTTTTCTTTTTTACTCATTTTCAATTCAATTTTTAGTAATATTTATTCATATTTTAGATCATAATAATTATTTACTTAACTGGACAAGTCGGCCAAAAATCGTCTCTGAAGGCGAAATGACCAAAATGCCCTTCGTTTGGTTTAACGGGTCAAAATTGTCTGTACCGATTGAAAAATTTTTCTAGATATTTTCTTGGCATTCTAATGCCATAGGAACCTCAATGACCCTTCTCTGAAGTCCCAAAAATTATTTTATGAATTTTTACCCGGGTCTAGGGCTCCTAGTTGCGAGAACCACAACTTCCCTCTGGGTTACCCATCGCTTGGGCACCGGCTCATTTAACTTAGTTGTATTTTATTTCTAAAATTTTTACTAAATTTTTCTTATCAATATTTGAGTTATTTATGGTTCCTCACTTTAGTTTAAATATTTTTCCGAACGTTCTAGCTATCCGGACCGACACCGGTCACCGGAACAGTAGAATGTACGGAGTTGCTACCGGGAGGGTGTTACAACTCTTCCCCTCTAATTTAAATTTCATCCTCGAAATTTACCTGATGCAAACAGTTGAGGGAACTGTTGCCTCATCATCTCTTCACTTTCCCAAGTTGCCTCCTCGGTGTTGTGGTGCCTCCAAAACACTTTCACCAGTGGAATCTGCTTGTTCCTAAATTCTTTTACTTCCCGAGCTAGGATCCGTAGAGGTTCTTCTTCATATGTCAAATCCGGTTGTATTTCAATTTCTTCCCTGGAGATGACATGTGAAGGATCTGAGCGGTATCTTCTGAGCATGGACACGTGGAACACATTGTGGATCTTGTCCACTCAGTGGTAAAGCTAGCCTCAGAGGCTATGGACCCACACGTTCAATGACTTCATATGGGCCAATGAACCTAGGGCTTAACTTACCTTTTCTTCCAAACCTCAATACCTTCTTCCACGGTGACACCTTGAGGAACACTTTGTCGCCAACCGCATATTCTATTTCTTTTCTCTTCAGGTCGGCATAAGATTTACATGCATGCGAGGCAACCTTCAGATTGGCTTTGATTAGTTTTACTTTCTCCTCAGTCTATTTCACTAGGTCTGGCCCCACCAGTTTGTCTACGCCCAATTCAGTCCAGCACACTGGAGTTCTACATTTCCTCCCATACAGTGCTTCATATGGGGCCATTTGGATGCTAGCTTGGTAGCTATTGTTGTATGCAAATTCTACCAGTGGGAGGTATCTATTCCAACTTCCCTCAAACTCAATGACACAACTCCTCAGCATATCCTCAAGGACCTGACATATATTTCATGTTATTATTATCATTTCAGTCCAATATGTATATTTGTCTAATTAGTTTCAATTGTTTACCTGGATTACTCTTTCTGATTGCCCATCCGTCTGAGGATGGAAATCTGTGCTGAAATGGAGTTGTGTACCCAAGGATTCATGTAACTTCTTCCAAAATCTCGATGTAAACCTTGGGTCTTGATCAGATATGATGGAAAGTGGAATTCCATGTAGTCTAACTATCTCACTGATATACAATTCTGCCAACTTCTCTAGTGAGTAGTCAGTCCTAACTGGCAGAAAGTGTGCTGACTTCGTTAATCTATCCACTATCACCCATGCTGTGTCATGTTTCTTCTGGGTGAGAGGTAGACCACTTACAAAATCCATGGTGACCCGATCCCATTTCCATTCAGGTATGCGTATAGGCTGTAGCAAACCTGATGGAACTTGATGTTCTGCCTTGACTTGCTGACATGTCAAGCATTTAGTCACATAGTCAGCTATGTCCTTCTTCATACTGTGCCACCAATATCAAGCTTGGATCATGATACATCTTTGTACTTCCTGGGTGCATAGCATATACACTGGTGTGTGCCTCTTTTAGAATACTGGCCTTTAATTCCCCATCATCTGGTACACACAATCTTCCTTTGTAATACAGACACCCATCTGCTTTCATCCCATAGTCAGTCGCTTTTCCCTCTAAGATTTTGCTCATAATAGCCCTTAGCTTCTCATCTACCTTTTGCCCATCTAAAATTTGCTGTAGCAGGTTTGGCCTCACTTGCAACTCAGCCAAAATAGCTCCATCTCGAACCAAAGTTAGACGGGCATTCAATGATCTCAAAGTTGTCATGGATTTTCTGCTCAAAGCATCAGCAACTACATTTGCCTTCCCAGGATGGTAGTCAATTACACAATCATAGTCATTCAGGAACTCAATCCATCGCCTCTGTCTAAGGTTGAGCTCCTTCTGGGTTGGCAAGTATTTTAGACTTTTGTGGTCTGTGTAAATGTAGCACTTTTCACCATACAAGTAATGCCTCCATATCTTCAGTGCGAAGATAATTGCTGCAAGCTCTAGATCATGGGTATGGTAATTCTGTTCATATGGCCTTAGCTGCCTGGAAGCATAAGCGACCACTTTCCCCTCTTGCATCAATACACACCCTAACCCATTACGAGAGGCATCACTGTAGACCACAAAGTCCTTTCTCGACACCGTGTGTTAGCACACTGGTGCCTCTGTCAACATAGCCTTCAACTTCTCAAAACTAGTCTGACACTTGTCATTCCAGTCAAATCTGACATTCTTGTGTAACAACTTGGTCATTGGGGCAGCTATTAAGGAAAATCCCTTCACAAATCTCCTGTAATACCCAGCTAGCCCCAAGAAGCTTCTGACCTCAGTTGTATTCCTGGGAGGCTTCCATTCCATCACTGCTTCTATTTTCTTAGGATCCACCCTAATCCCATCAGCTGACACTATGTGTCCAAGGAATGCAATCTCATTCAGCCAAAAGTCACACTTGGACAACTTAGCATACAGCTTCTTTTCTCTCAGGGTTTGCAGAACAATTCTCAAATGCTCATCATGTTCTTCCCTGGTCTTGGAATACACCAAAATATCATCAATAAAGACCACTACAAACCGATCTAAGTGTGAATGGAAGATACGGTTCATAAGGTCCATGAATGCCGCTGGTGCATTTGTTAGGCCAAAGGGCATCACTAGAAACTCATAATGCCCATATCGGGTCCTGAATGCAGTCTTTGGCACATCTGCATCCTTCACCCTCAACTGATAATACCCTGATCTGAGATCAATCTTAGAAAATACTCCTGCTCCCTTCAACTGATCAAACAAATCATCAATTCTAGGCAATGGATATTTGTTCTTCACAGTCACTTTATTCAACTGCCGGTAATCGATGCATAGCCTCAAAGTCCCATCCTTTTTCTTTACAAATAGCACTGGAGCTCCCCATGGTGACACACTGGGGCGTATAAACCCCTTATCAAGTAACTCTTGCAACTGAGTTTTCAACTCCCTCAATTCAGTGGGTGCCATCCTATAAGGAGCAATGGAAATGGGTGCTGTACCCGACAGTGTCTCAATAGCAAATTCAACTTCCCTTTCTAGTGGTAAACCAGGTAACTCTTCAGGGAATACCTCTGGGAAGTCTTTTACTGTGGGTATATCACTCAGGTTTGGCTTAGCCTGCCTAGTATCCACCACATGTACTAGGTAGGCTTCACAGCCTTTTCTCATCATTCTTCTTGCAACTGTGGCTGAGATGACATTGGACAAGAAATCTGTCCTTTTCCCCACAACATTGATCTCATTACCCTCAGAAGTTTTCAGAGAAATTCTCTTCAATTTACAATGAACTATTGCCTGATGACGTGACACCAGTCCATTCCCAAAATCACGTCAAACTCGTGGAAGGGCAACTCAATCAGGTCTGCCAAGAATTCATACCCCTGAATCCTTAACGGGCAACCCTTGTATATTTTGTTCACCACTACACTGTGGCCCAATGGATTTGTGACCAGAATGTCTTGGTCACTCTCCCCTACTAGTATCCCCCTTTCTACGGGTAAGTTGATGCAAATGTATGAATGAGTGGATCGTGGATCCACCAATGCATGCACAGATGTATTATAGAGGGAGAACGTACCCCTGATGACGTCTGGGGCATCTTGCTCCTCCTGAGCTCTCAGGGCATAAGCTCTGGCAGTGGTCTGCTGTCAGGCCTCTCTGCTGGCTCAGATGCAGGCCTTTGTGATGGTCCCACAGCCTCAGATTTGATAGATTTTCTACCCCTTTGTGGTGCAGGAGCAGGTCTATCTACTTGTGTTGGAGCAGCTGTAGTAGTTCTGCGTGGACAGTTCTTCAACTGATGCTCTGTCGACCCACACCTTAAGTAGGCACCAGTTACTCTCCAACACTCCCCCTTATGCCACTTCAGCGGTGGACATGCGTAAGTTGCCGGGCTGGTTCCCTGAACCCCATCCCTGGAGAGCTACCCACTGATGGTGTGGACTGACCTCTCCTAGGGGTAACCGTGGCTCGGGCCCCCGAGACCGACTCGACCTTGTGATCGGCCTGAACTGCATGCAGATGGACCTTTAAACCTCTTCCCAGGTGCAAGAGATGAACTAGACTGACCCGGGCCCCTCTTCTGCTGTCTATCCCTTCTGGTCTGTTCACTGATTCTTACTTTTTCAACCTTTATTGCAGCTTCCACTAACTTGGTAAATTCTGTGATTCCCAGGGCAGTGAGCTGGATCTTTATGTTGTCATTCAGTCCCTCTTCAAATCTCTTACACCTTTCAGCTTCATTAGGGACTATCTCCCTTCCGTAATGGCTTAATCGGACGAATTCCTTCTCATACTCGGCCACTGACAACTGTCTCTGCCTCAGATTAATAAACTCTCTTCTTCTCTCTTCCAGGTATACAGTACCCACATATTTCTTCTTGAATTCTGAGAGAAAGAAGTCCCAAGTTATAGCTTCTGGCTGCACTTCACTGGATACCGTGTCCCACCATTCATAGGCATCATCTTGCAATAGAGATATGGTAGCCTCTAGGTTTTGTTCAGGAGTGCAGTGGAGTTATTTTAAGACTCACTGCTCGTTTCAACCAATTTTCTACCGCAATGTAATCATCTTCTCTTGCCAAAGAAATCCACTGCTCCAAACTTTCTTAGCCTTTCCAGGTGTGATTTATGCTGTGGAGCTGGTGGTGGTGGTGGTGGTGGTGCTGGCATTACCCCAGCCATTTGTCTGAAAAATTCGGCCATTTGCTGGAATATGGCCTGTGGAGGCTGAACAGGCTCTGCTTGAGCTGGCGGAGCAGGTTCTCCCAAACCCTTAGTCTCAGCTGCTGCAGGTGGAGCATGACTCTCCACTTCCTCCTCAACTGCCCTCTGAGATGTAGGGTCCATATCCTATTCAAAATAAGAAAGAAAAACAGATCTGCATTAGTGTCACCTCGACTCTTACAAATGCAATGCATGGTATGGACTCAATCTAAGCCTAGAAACGCCTAAACAGTGCTCTGATACCACTAAATGTGACACCCCTTTCTCGTGTACAGTATACCCTAGTAAGCAATGTCACACGGTGTACCGGCACACTTTAATATACCTTAATTAATTTTTATCATGCTTTTGAATATAACTTGTGTAATATAATGTATTTGCGCCATTTATCGAAATTATAATTTATTTGAGGTTTCGAAAATTTTAAAGAAAATCCGGCAGAGTACCGGCTAAAAATGGAGAAAACAGTTCTTTGGAACCTGTGAAAAAACACTTCCAATAACTATATTCAATCATCTCAAACTCCAATATCATTAATAACTCAATATTTTTCAATTTCAGTTCTCAATCATCATTTCTCAGGGTACTCATATATAAACAACATATAAATACTCAAATTACTTCCATACATAACCATAAATCTTCATTATTTACATGAACCTCAAAATATATTACATAAGTTCATTTACATATGAGAAAATAGAAATTTAGTTACAAAATACCAAAATGACACCTAGTGTCCTACCAATGCATTGCAGAAGTTGAGGTGACACGGACACTGTGCAGAACTGCAGGATGGACTCACCCAGTCTGCGGTCTACTGTGCTTACGATCTGTATCTCCAGAACCTACGCGTGGCAAAAGCAACTCGCTAAGCAACGATGCTTAGTGGTGCAATGATAAAATAAAAGAAAATAGCAAAAAATAAACATGTATTGAATGTATGTGTCTTATTTGTTTTGTATTTATTATATTCATTTATTTCTTTAACTTTGTCCATCTTCATTCATTTGGTTGCCCAAGTAACCTACACTAGACGACTGGACTGGAAAAACGAGTAAACTGGCACTGGGTATCTAGTACCTCGGGCCGTCACACCATCGGTCACATATGTATCTCGATTGTGCAGTAATGTAACTAACAAGTCAGAATAGTATTAGGCACGAGGCCAAGTCTCAACACAATGTCAAAATGGCTAAAAGCCATAAAATCACAGAATGGCATAATGCCATGTGCAGTACTGCTAACTGAATCCCATTGGCATGCCAAACTATCCAAACCAATCTTGTTAGGTATACTAGGGCATTTGATATTTTAAGATTCTTCAATTTGTGAATTTCAAGTTTTGGTGTCACTATTCACTTCATTAGTCAACAAAAATGTTGACTTTTGGATAGAAAATAGGTGTATTGGTTTTAACACCCTCAATGTACCACATTTTGCATTCAAAACTTGTTGGAATTAATTACCAATACCATTTCTAAGTCAAATTTTCACTCTCAAAACCCTAGTTTCCGTTATAAATTTTCACAACATACCTTAATTACTAACTCATTCACTAACCACATGCATACATGCTTTAAACATGATCTCTAATCCAATTTAAGTCCATCAAAACACTCCATCATTGTTCCTTCCTTAGGGCTGCCGAAATTCATGGTAGGCATACACACAAATTTGGTTCATTTAATTCACAAATTCATGTTGATTTCAAGTCCCTAACATGGAAAATAAGGGTTTTAAGTAGATAGGTGCACTAACCTCTTTGTAGGGCAGAATTTTCCAAGCTTCAACTTCACTTTCTTTTGTTTTCTTGGCTGCCAAACACTCTAGCAAGGTTGGGTGACAAATTTTAGTGAAGACAACTAGGGCTTTTGGTGGAAGAAAGCCAGGGAAAATCAAGCTTGAAAAAGCTTGCAAATAGGTAACAATGGTGGAGGTTCACGGCAAGAGGAAGAAAAAGAAAGAGAAGTCTGATTTTCTTTCCATTTTCCAGCCCATTTTGGCTTTTTAAACACATTTATGCCATGTGTCAACACTTGAGTGGGTAAAGGCACACTAATGACATCATGTGATGTCATAAATTCCCATTTAATTCATTTTTTTTTCTTTTCTTTTCTACTCATTTTCAATTCAATTTTTAGTAATTTTTATTAATATTTTAGATCATAATAATTATTTACTTAACTGGACAAGTCGGCCAAAAATCGTCTCTGAAGGCGAAATGACCAAAATGCCCTCCGTTTGGCTTAACGGGTCAAAATTGTCTGTACCGATTGAAAAATTTTTCTAGATATTTTCTTGGCATTCTAATGCCATAGGAACCTCAATGACCCTTCTCTGAAATCCCAAAAATTATTTTATGAATTTTTACTTTGGTTTAGGGCTCCTAGTTGCGAGAACCGCAACTTCCCTCTGGGTTACCCATCGCTTGGGCACCGGCTCATTTAACTTAGTTGTATTTTATTTCTAAAATTTTTACTAAATTTTTCTTATCAATATTTGAGTTATTTATGGTTCCTCACTTTAGTTTAAATATTTTTTCGAACGTTCTAGCTGTCCGGACCGACACCGGTCACCGGAACAGTAGAATTTACGGAGTTGCTACCGGGAGGGTGTTACAACAACTGATCAAGACCAAGTATAATATATATGTACAGTTCACATACATTACAACAAAAATTATAAGGAGGTAGTATACTCAATATACCCGGCAAAATCTCAAAGTGTAGCACAAGTAGCCTACTCTGCTGCTCTGTCTATCTGTCTACTTGCGACAACAATGAAAAAGCTATCGCTGAGCCAATGTCTCAGTGGTGCACAACATTAAGAAAATGCAATTTAAAACAATAAACCATAAATCATATAAACTGTGGATACTTAAAATCATAGTTAATTTCAAAAGCTAGAGAATGTCGTAGAGAATTAAATTCCATTTCACAATGTCTCAATGAATATCAATAAATCATACACACAGCTTAATCATGTTTCCAAAGTGCAATTCATCCCAAAAGCCAATGGCCAATGAGGAATAACATAGCTAGCTAGCAATTATGTAACATCCTCCCTATACGTGTTCTGTACATTCTATTGCTCCAGTAGTCAAATAACAGTCCAGGAAAGTTAGGATGTCTGGAACTACACTTCGGTGATAGTGAACAGACATATAATGATGAAATAAATAAAAAGAAAATACAAGAAAAATTAAAAAGTTAGTATAAAAGAAAAATAAAAATTAAAGAAATCGGCGGTACAAGGAGTAAATCGGTGTTACCGAAAAAGTCCGAACTTGACTTGAAGAGGGGCATTTTGGTCAATTGACACCTAGAGTTGACTTTTGACTTAAATGTCCATGAAAAATAAGTGGTATTATATTTTGAAAATTTAATGAAAAATAAAATTAAATATGAAATGCAATTAAAGGAAAAGTTGGGGATGAATTTGCAAAGATTGAAACTTTGAATTATAATAATAATAAACCTAAGTTAGTGGGCATATAAAACACATAAGATGACAAGGAACAATCCACTAACTCACTTCATCTTCTCCAATTCTCTAAAATGCCGAAATGGAGCTCTTCCTTTCCTCCATGGATGAGTTCCATGCAAGCTCACCAAACTC
This sequence comes from Hevea brasiliensis, assembly GCF_030052815.1. Lineage (NCBI taxonomy): Eukaryota > Viridiplantae > Streptophyta > Magnoliopsida > Malpighiales > Euphorbiaceae > Hevea > Hevea brasiliensis. The sequence goes on from NC_079501.1 coordinate 46,433,720, forward strand.
ATCATTTTCCACTTAAAACTCAAGAGTCCCTTCATTAAAATTGGTCCTCACCTCATGGGAAAGCTATAGGCAGCAAAAAGAAAGGAAAATTTTGAAGTTTCACAAGCTTGGGAAGTTCTTGAATTAAGGTTAGTGCTTAATCTCCCCATTTTCTTTCATTAGATCTTGTTTTGAGCTTTGGGTGAGTTGATTTGTGAAGAAATTGAGTAAATTAATGTATATTTGGTGAGCCCTTCATTTCGGCAGCCAAGACATTCATGGGATTTTGATGTGTTTAAATGATGTAGATGAGTTTAAAGATGATGTTTGATATGGGTATATGTATGGGAAGTGATAGGACTTGAATTGATTGAAATTGAGAAATTTAAATTATGGTTTGAAACAATTATTGGAGATTTGTGTTGTTGCTTCATTTTGGGCAGCCATGAACCCTTGTTGAGCTTGAGTTATTTTTACTTCTAATGAATGAAAATGAAGGTTGATTAATTCAAATGAAAGTTGTAGTAAGTTTGTATTTAAGTATGTGCATGTAGTGTTTAAATTATGGGTGTGAAATGGAACCTTGATGCCTTGAGCAAACTGCCATGTTTGGCAGCCCCTAATAGCATGAATTTGTGTGTGAACATGTGATTATTAATGGTATATGCTAATGTTAAATTGTGGGCAGCAAGTGTAAGTGACATTGAAGTATGAATATGTTGAAGTGTATGTGTAATATTGACATTGAAGTATGTTGAATTTTGGTGGAAGTAAATGTTGAACTTAATGATGAATTGTGTGCATTGAGCACTTGAACATTCTGCCCAGAGTTGTTGCTGGAATTGTGTACAATAGATGTATGGAAGTGTTGTTGATTGAATATTGTAGTAATGAGGAGGAGAAGGAACATTAAATTGGGAGCGTATGAGCTTTGTGCAGGTTGTGTATTGAAGGTAGCATCTAAATGAGGCCATAAGTGCCAAACTATGAACCCAATTGGTATGAGGCCAATATGGGGTGAAACTAGACACCAAATAGGCCAACTTTCATGTAGAAATGTTGCCAAAATTCTGCCTAGAAACTGACCTTGAAAAGTGACCAAATCCGGATTAGTGCATTTAAGGCCTGAAAACTGACCATTTGGGCAGCAGTTAGTGTTTAGGTCATAACTCACTCAAAACAGGTCCAATTGACCTGAAATTTTGACCATGAATAGTTAAGACCTATATCTACAAGTCTTATGAAGACACCCAAGCCCAGAAATGACCATAAGCAAGTCAAAAAGCTTGTACCAGTTTGGGTCCAAAAACTGGCTGAACCTAAAATGACCTAAAGTGACCAATTTTGATACATTTTGACCAGCAATAGTAAAATGACCATAACTTGGTCTACATAACTCAGAATAACCTGAAATTTTGCCCCGCGTTCCATAAGACATAGACCTACAAGTTTATAGTTTGGACCAAAACCCGAAAACCGAGGGAACTAGGTCGTCCGGCTAGGTTAAAATAGTACACCGAAATCCGATAAATTGCAATAAAATGCAATACACTTAGAAATGAAATTGGTAACATATACCAACACTAAAGAGCTATAAAATGTGACATATTGGTAACATTAGAATTGACTCACGTAGAGTGCATCAAGGGTCAACATTATAGGTTGACTAAGAAAATGAATTGAAGGGAATAGTACCAAGAGAAATAGGACTTTAAGCTAGACAAATCTAGCGCACAAAAATTGAGAAATTGACCAAATTTTGAAGTAAAGGTGCAATCTGTCCAGCTTTAGTAAATTGACCATAACTTGGTCTATACAACTCGAAATGACCTGAAATTTTGCCCCGCGTGCAATAAGACATAGAGCTACAATTTTTCTTCTTTGACCAGAAGCTAAAAACCAAGGAAAATAGGACTTTAAGCTAGACCAATCTAGCATACTAAAATTGAAAATTGGTAATTACATAAAATGATGCTTGAAGTGATTTGGCAATGAATGCCGACTTGTGAAAAGGGTAAATTGCATTATATTGACAACATATTGAATTGTAAATTGTGACATGTTGATGCTAGAATCAACCTATCCATGATGCATAAAAAGGTCAATAATTTTATTGACCAGTGAAAGGCATAAAGATGTATAAACCCTATGAATAAAGAATTAAATATGTAACATTGTAATATGCCCTAATTTGCCTAGTTAACTAGTTTGGATAGGTTGGCATGCCAATAGGATTCTGACAGCTGTTCTGTAAATGACTTTACATCATACTGTGTTTTATGGCTTATTATGCCATACTATGATTTTAATAGCCTATGGCTATACAGATTGTGTTATTATACTCAGCTTAATGCCTGATTGATTATATGGCTTTTAAGCCACACTATTTGCACACCGGGAGACACTTTGTGACCAATGGTGTGACGGCCTGAGGTACTAGGTACCCAGTGCTTGTATATTCGTTTATCCAGTCTGGTCAGTGTATAGGCTACACGGGCAGTCAATTAAAATATTATTCAATTCAAGCAATTAAGTTAAGTTAATTATAATGAAATTTCAGTATAATTAAGTTAAGTATTGAATGAATGAGTAAAAGAGATTAGCAAAAGAAACATAACAAAAATATAAATTGCAGAACCGTAGAGACTTGAAATACAATACAGTTAGAATAATTTGTATACTGGGTAGTATTACTGAAAAGTTATAAACTAAGCACTTCTAAAGAGGAACAAACTAGTATATGAGATTGTTGATGCTAGAAATACCATACCAAATTAAATTGATTCCTGAGTATCATTCTATGATTTATTTCTTTCGTTACTTGTATATATTATTTCTTGTTATAAAATTGCACCACTAAGCAGAAATGCTTAGCGCGATGGAATTGCTTCCTCGCGCAGGTACTGAAGGTAAAACTAGTAGATTGTCAACTGAGACTTTTGGAGTCCAGATCTGCAGAAGTGTCAGAAGAATTGAAGGTTGTCACCTCCTCAGCAATGCATGTAGATAGGGCTCATTTTAAGCATGTTTTATAATCTGTACATTATAAATACTGCTATTATTGTAATGTGAATTAGTAACTGTAATTTTATTTGTATATTCTGTACTTGATAAATTTATGTACTTAGTTGGCAAATTATGCAAAATAATAAAATGTAAGAACTTTGATATATAAGTTAAGTATCTGATCATGATCATTCTGATTAAGATTGAGTATGAAAAATTTTGAGACTGATTCTGAGTTGTGAATTTGAGTATATATTGAAATTATTTTTGGCAGGTTCAGAAGAATTGTTAGTCCAAATTGCTGCCAGCACTCTGCTGGATTATCATTGAAATTTTTGAATTTTCCAAATTAGTCAGATTTTGATAAAAGTAAAAATAGCCTAAACCTCAGATAAAGTTTTTGAACAAGTAAATCTAGAACTATAATGAAATCGGATAAGATTAGGTGCTCCGGCACGCCGTGTAGCATGCCTTGCTCGGCTACACTCTAGACGGGTGAGGGGTGTTACAAATTATATGAGTACTCATCCTATTCATCCTCAACTGACACACACCTTAACACTTTAGCCAGAGAGGGAATTCAAAACCAATTCATCTCACTAGACAAGCTAGCGAGGAATTCAATCGAATATACATGATAGTTGTGGTTTCAAACCATTTGCAATATTTTTCAAGCAATAAGATCCATCAAATTTCATTTAAACAAATTTTCCACAATTTAAGCAATAACATACAAATGGTCATAATTTATTTCAAGTGAAAATTCAAAAGAAATAACTGTTGTGCACAGACCTCTGATGATTAGCTTCTTGGCCTTGACTCAGTGGTTTTTTCCCCTTCTCTGAGTCTTTGCTAACTAAAACACACAATTTAAAGTGTTTTAGTACTCATTTAAATTGTTTCTAATAATAAGGTTCAATAATTAAATTTATTTAATACTATTACTTTCATTAGTCAACCTATAATGTTGACCTTTGATGCACTCTAAGTGAGTCAATTCTAATTTGTCACATTTTACAGTCATTTAGTGTTGGTATATGTTACCAATTTCATTTTTAAGTGTATTGCATTTTAGTGCAATTTATCGGATTTTGGTATGCTATTTTGACCTAGCCGGATGACCTAGTTCCCTCAGTTTCTGGATTCTAATCAGAATTACAACTTGTAGGTCTATGTCTTATTGAACTTTTGCCACAAATTTTAGGTCATTTGGAGTTTACTAGACCAAGTTATGGTCATTTTACCAATGCTGGATAGATTGCACTAAAATGGCAAACTTAGTTCATTTTTAGGTCACTTCCAATTCTGGCAGTTTTTATACTCGAATTTATGCAAGTATTTTGACTTACTTATGGTTATTTCTGGGTTTGGTGGTCTTAACCAAAATTGTAGTCCTATGTCTAAGCTTTCCGACCATATAAATTTCAGGTCATTTTGACCTATTTTGAGTGAGTTATGGCCAAAAGACTAACTACTGTTCAAATGGTCAATTTTCAGGTTTGAAATGTTACCAATCCGGATTTGGTCAGTTTTCATGTCACTTTCTGGACAGAATTTAGGTCTGCTTTCTTCATGAAAGTTAGCACATTTTGTGCCTAGTTTCACCTCCAATTGGCCTCATATCAATTGAAGTCACAAAATTCCATTTATAGCCTAAAATACATACTGCCCTTAACACATTTTTGAAGCATCAACCAATCACACATTCAACTAGCTATAACTTCACTTCCCAAACCTAATTCTACATTTGTATCATACCATAACCATTCATCACTTTACATTATAGTCACTTTGGGCAAAATATAACCAATTGAAAATGCACCAATTACACTTCCAATTCACAATATCCAATTCTAAACAATATATACACATAACACTCCTAACCATTAAATATAAATTCACTATTAAATTACGTACATTCTTAGCCATCTTTAAGATCACATTTCATCACATATCTTCCTGAATTCAAGCATTCATCAAGAAGTCTCAAGGCTGCCAAAATGCTCCAAATTGCTAAAGTTTCCCATAATTTCTTCAACTTCAATATCAAATGCACAATCACCACATACACATGGAAATAACTTACTAGGACATTAAATCACCTTAATCAACATGAATTCCCAACAAATATATGTAAGAATAATTCATTAACCATGAGGTTCCATGGCTATCCAAACTTGGATATATCAATAACTCCTCAAAACTTCAAAATTTCTTCACCACATCACCTATCTCAAACTAAATATAAACTTTAATAAAGAAATGATGAAGAAATGGTTACTTACCTCTTATGGACTTCCTCAAAACTCCACCAAAACTTTCCTTTCTTGTTCCCAAAATGTTTCCTAAGATGTATAAACAACTTTTAATGAAGCAATCAACTGGAATAGAGGTGGAATTCATGGTTGCATGGAGGTCCTTCAAGTTCGGCCATGGAGGAACTTCTTTGGGAGATTTCGGCTGGTTTTTGGTGAGAGGTTGAAGATGAAGTTTCTGTCCAAAATATGCTATATTATATGTCCCATAAATTGAGGTTAGTGGAGCACTAACTTAGTTTAAGATTTAAATAATCAAAGTTTCACAATTTACACATTTTACCTCAATTCTTTTTCTATTCCTATATTGTACAATTTTCATGACATTTTCAAAGTTTAATATCATTTATTTTTAATGGAAATTTAGGTCAAAAGGCAACTCGGGGTGTCAATTGGCCAAAATGTCCCTATTCGGTTTGTATTTCCAATTTTTCAGTAACACCAATTTTTGTCGGTTTCTCAAATTTTCATTTTTTTTGTACTAATTAATTAATTTTTCTTTGACATTTCCAATGTCATTTATACTTCAATAGATGTTTATTTAAGTCTTAAAAATATTTCCTAGGGCTCCCTGTGGTCCAGAGCTAGTCAACGGTCCTCATCGAAACTTCCCGATGCGATCACCCATCACTACAATTTTTGGCTCGTTTAACTTAGTTACATTTTATTGCTCTTATTTTTCCTTTATTTTTCTTGTATTTTCCTCTATTTTATTTCATTATTTCATGTCTCCTCACTAATATTTAAGTGTAGTTCTAGGCATTTTAGCTGTCCGGATAGACACTGGTCACCGGAACATTAGAATTCACTAGCGAATATAGGTGTGTTACAGAATTTATTTTGAAAACACAGTTGGCATGATAATTTGAATTGTGTTCCTCATTATATGAGGTGAAATTGATATTGCGTTCCTCCCTCTCTGGCTTGCCAATTGAGGTTTAGTTCGAATGAGTACTCGTATTGCTAGCTAGCCACCTCCCTCATTAATGGTAGTTAGTGAGATTGTAGATTGCTTTGTCGTGGTGTACAACACGGCATTGATTATGAAATTTTGTGTCATAACCTTAACTGTGTGAATTGTTGGCAGCATTATTGTTTGCAATTGCTTTGATAAAATGTTATTGAAATAGTTGATTTATATGATTGAAAACATTGATATTGATTTTATGAATTATGGAGATTTGAGTATTTCAAATTCTTAGCTATGCCTTGCACAAACATATTTTTCATGAGAAGTACAACTGCTTAAATGGCATTGAATTGATACATATAGTGTATTTACATTGTGAATATGGACTAGATACATATAGTGCATTTACATTATGAACATGGACTAACGGGAGAAATCTCCTTGTGTTGGTTGTCAGGAGGTAGAAACCTTTGAGAATTGGAATGGAAGAAGGGGATCGTTCAGTAGAGTAGTCGGTTGCAGCTGAGGCATAGGGGTAGGGCCCAGTTCCTCAGAATGCTGGTGGGTCAGCTGCACCAGTCCCACCCATGCAGCAATTCCCTACACAATTCGTACAACAAATGGCCACATTCTTCCAGCAAATGGCTGGAAATATACAAGCATAAGCCCTAATGCAAGCACCAGCAGTGCAAACCCAACCCCCAGCAAGACAGTATGACAACTTGATTAAATATGGGGCAGCAGAATTTAAGGGTATAGTAGATCCATTAAAAGCATAGCAATGGCTTGAGAAAATGGAGAGGGTCTTCAGAAAACTACACTGCATAGATGATTTGAAGTTTGAATATTCAGTATCCCTGCTCCATGGAGATGCTTATGAATGGTGGAAAACCATTCCTAATAGTTTCATAGAGCCTCCAATTTTGACATGGGACGACTTCTTTAGAGAATTCAGACAAAAATACGTCCCATATACTTATGTTATGACACCCCTTACCCGTCTATAGTATAGCCGAGCAAGATATGCCACACAGTGTACCGAAAACACCATATTTTATCTTAATTATTTTTATCCTTTCTTAATTTATTTCTTCCTAGTTATGAAGCGCAATTTGTGAAATTTAACTCATTTAAGTCATTTATTGAATTTATAAATTCATTTGAGGTTCCGAAAATTTTATAGAAAATCCGGCATAGTACCGGCTAAAAATGGATAAAACAGTTCTTCGGAACCTGTGAAAAACACTTCTAATACATTTCTAATCATTCTCAAATTCCATTATATCAACATAATCTTAATATTTCTCAATCATTTCTCAAAATTTCTTCTATTTATCATTCATTCATTTCATATGATAATCATGTACAAATCATGAATAAATACTATATTTTCATTTATAAACACAAATTACAAATATTTGTATTAATACCAAAATATATTACATGAGTTTCAACTATACACGAGAAAATAAAAGTTTAATTACAAAATACAAACAGTACAAAATATTAAAATGGGTCCTACTGTCCTACCAATGCACTATAGTCTGTGAGGTGACACGGACACTATGCAAAACTGTGAACGGCCTCACCCAGTTTGTGGTCTATTGGGCTCTCTGTCAGTCTCTCTAGAACCTACGGATGGCAAAAAGCAACACGCTAAGCAATGATTCTCAGTGGTGCCAATAATAAAATAAAAAGAACTAAAAGAAAATAAATATGCAGTGTTTGGTTTAATTCTCATACAAACAAATTATTGGTAATTATTTATAGTATTATTTATTTGGTACTTGTTATATTCATTATTTCATTAAATTTATCAAAATGCATTTTTGGTTGCCTAAGTAACTTATACTAGATGATTGGACTAGATATACATATAAACTGGCACTGGATACCAAGTACCTCGGGTCGTTACACCATCAGTCACAATGTGTCTCCCGGTGTGCAATAGAACAACCGATAAGCTATAATAAACATTAGGCACAAGGCCAAGTTTCATCATAATATCAGAATGGCTAAAAGCCATAAAATCACAGAATGGCATAATGCCATGTGCAGTACTACTAACTAAACCCTATTAGCATGCCAACCTATCCAAACCAATCTTACTAGGTGTACTAGGGCACATTACAAAGTTACTGATTGAATTTTCATGTTTTACATGTAAGGTTACTATTCATTTTACTATTTAGGTCAAATTATTGACTTTCTAATGCATAATAGTTATATGAGTCTTAATTACCTAAATTTACCATATTTTGATTCCTACAAATGTTAGCATTAGTTGCCAATCCACACTTCTAACCAATGCAGAATAAATCAGAAATTTCAGTTTTGAGTGTTAGAGTTCACTATTCTATTAAGCCATTCTACAGTGAGAATTTAGCCAAATGTTCTTAACTAAAGTTATTCCTTATTGTGTCTAGTTGCATTTCACTTTTTGAATCATCCCATTTGGAGTTTTCTAGCTCATGTTATAGCTATTTCACCATAACTGGTTAGATTGCCTTTACCCAGAATTTCTGGGCAATTTTGATTCTGCCAGATTTGGTAGTTCAAAATTAGCTAGCAATTTCATTTAGTTAAGTCCAGAATTTGAGTTTGTGTTCTACATGAAAGTTGTTCTAATTTTCCTAAGCTTTCCATTGATATAAATTTCATGTCAATTAGACCTTTCTACACTAAGTTATGACTAAATGAATGAACACTGTTCATTTGGTCATTTTGCACAAGCAGATTTGGTGCTACCCGAATTTGGTCAATTTTTAAGGCATCCTAAGTTTTGTTTCTAGACAGGGTTCCTTTATTAAAGTTGTGCCATTATGTGTCTAATTTCATGTCCAATTTGCATTGCACCAATTGAACCTACACAACCAAGTTATAGCTGCCCAAACATGCTGAACTCACATCCAGACCTGCAGGGCACTCAAGGCAGCGCACCCAACCTCAAATCCAAAGCTATAATTCACTTCAATTCCTCATTATGCTCAGCCAAATGGTCACTAATTGACAAATAGAACTTCCATTCACCAACACATGAGAAAAATCCAAATTTTGTGCCCCAAACATTAACTCCATACTTCACATATCACATAACTCATGAAATCTTCAATTATGGCTTAAGTAAACATTGTAATTGATGCTAATAGAAAAAATTTAATCAAAAGAAAACATCAAGATTATCAACTTCCTTTGCTAGCCAAAATTTGGGTCTCATCATTCATGCATAAGTTTTAGTTTTGCTCATGAAATTTATACTTAATCACCCTTAATTGTAAGAATAAAGAAGAAAGGAAAGGAGGGATGAGCACTAACCTTACTTGGGAGATTCCAAGCTTCACTAACTTCAATTTCTTATCTTCTTTCTACTCTCAAATCCTTAATCAAGGTGAATAAGAAAGATTTAATATTGAGGCTTAGGGTTTATATAGTGAAAGGAGGGAGAAAATCAAGCTTACAATGAGTAAAAATGGTGGATGGCCATGTAGTGTAGGTTTCGGCCAAGGAGAAAGGAAGATAGCTAATAGCTTTTTTCCAAATTTTTTACTTCTTCTCCGTCTTTTTAGTGTATTATAAATATTTTTATTGAATTTTGATTGGCCAAAAATTTTAAATGACCTCTTGCTTACTTAATAAATCAATATTATCTTCATTTCTTTTCTTTTCTTTACTACTCACTTTTAATTTCATTTTTAGCAATGTTTATTCATATTTTATGTCATATAATTTATTTACTTAATTGAACAAGTTGGTCAAAAATCATCTCTGAAGATGAAATGACCAAAATGCCCTACGTTTGGCTTAACGAGCTAAAATTGTGTGTACCGCTCTCAAAAATTTTGTAAGTATTTTCTTGGCACTCAAATGCCATCGAAACCTCAATGACTCTTCCCTAGAGTCTCAAAAATTATTTCATGAATTTTCTCCCGGGTTTGGAGCTCCTAGCTGCGAGGACCACAACTTCCCACTAGGTTACCCATCGTTAGGACTCATTTAACTTGGTTGTATTTTATTTCTAAAATTTTTCCTAAATTTTTCTTATTATTATTTGAGTTAATTATGACTCATCACTTTAGTAATAATATTTTTCCAGACGTTCTAGCTATCTAGATCGGCACCGATCACCTGAACAGTAGAATGTACGGAATTGCTACAGTGACGATGTTACATATGTAGACATGAAACTATAAGAGTTCTTGAGTCTGAAGCAAGGGAACAGAACTGTGGCAAAGTATGAGAGGGAATTTTCTCGTTTGGGCCATTATGCTTGGAGTCTACTTATTACCAGTAGAGACAGATGTAAAATATTTGAGGCCCAGTATTAGCCTACAAGTAGTGGGGTATCATAAGCCCTTAAGATAGAAAGGGTGGAACTTGAAGCCACAGTTGAAAAGGGAATAGAAGAAAAGGAAAAGAGTTGAAAAACTTCAGGTCAAGCTTCTGGTAGTGGTTCAAAAAAGAGAAATCATTTTGGGGGATCTAGTTCTCATAAATCTGGTAGAGGTAGTTCCTCAGGATAGACGCCACCCAGATATACCCAGCAGACACCCAGAGGAGCATTATCTGTTCGTCTCTACGAGACTTGTGGCAAGACGCATTGAGGGGCATGCTACAAGGCCATAGGTGCCTGCTACAATTGTGGTGAAATAGGACACTTTGCTAAAAATTGCACCAGTGCCTACAGATCTGGGCCACCTACCACCACTGAAGGATTGGTTTAAGGTTCTGCCACTAGAGGTTCACATTCAGCCAGCAGAGATAGAGGCAGAGGTAGGGGCAGTACTTCTAGCAGTCAAGGTATTGTAAATCAACCAGAGCATAGTGGTGCACCAGCCAGGGTGTACACCATGCGCCAAAGGGAAGAGGTTGAGACTTCTGATTTAGTAGCTAATACATTCTCCATCTTTGAGCAAGATGTTTACGCGCTGTTGGATCTCGGTTCTACACATTCTTTTTTTAGTGCTAATATTGCTTGTTTTGTTGTTGTTCCTTACATGAAAATGGATTTTGAGTTACTAGTTACTAGTCCTTTAGGACAAGAGGTTAGGGTCAATAGATTATATAGGGATTGTCCATTGGTGATCCAAGGATATACATTCCTGTCTGATCTGATTGAAATGCCCTTTAGAGATTATCATATCATCTTGGGTATAGATTGGCTAGCCAGGCATCATGCCATGATTGACTGTAGACTAAAGACAGTCACTTTTGGTCTTCCCAAGTACGCAGATGTGGTAATACACGGGGAGAGGTAGTTATTGCCATCAAATCTCATTTCAGCAACACTTGCTAGAAGAATGATTCGAAAAGGGTGTGAAGCTTATTTAGCTCATGTGATAGACACCCAGGTGGGGAGTCCAAGTCTGAAGGATATCCTTACAGTATGTGATTTTCTGAATGTTTTTCCTGATGAGTTACTAGGATTACCTCTGAAAAGAGAGGTGTAGTTTGAAATTGAGGTTATGCATGGTGTGGAGCCAATCTCTATTATGAAAGAGCGAAAGTAAAAAAATTATCAGATTAGAACATTGAATTCCAAAATTTTCTTCTAGGGTCTCATACATCATGTAAGATTCATTATGTACCTATTGTTTTTCAATGTTCAATTGCATATTAAAACACTTTTAATATGTATTAGGATCTACATTTGCCATTTAAGATTTTAGAATTTACAAATTAATTCATTAGAACCCTAGATTAATACAAGAATATGTGCACTAATCTTTTGATGCACTGTATATGTGATTGGTACCTTTGTGAAGCACCTAGGACCCCAAATGTTGTCCCTCTAGCTTGTACACACCAAGATCACCAATGGCAGCCCCTTGAACAGTTTCTCAAACCTTGCTAACCAATTAGAACTTAGGGATTTGCCTTTAGAGACATTACAGATATATATAGGGCACTAGAAACAATTTCTAGCAATTTTAATTCAACATAATATGGACCATTCTCTTTGAATTAATGAGAGAAGAAGAAGAAGAGAGGAGGATAGCTTCATGGGTGGCGGCACCTTTTTAGAAAAATAAAAATGTATTTTTATTCTTTCATTCTTTCCCTTTTATAATTAGGTCATCACTTAAAACCCTTGCCACATATCATCTTCTGATTACATCTTAATTTTAATTGACCTAATCACATTAAGCCAAGTGTCAAAACTAGGTTTAATCTTGACTTTGATCATCATGCATGATAGGAAGACAAATTACAAACCATGACGGCATGTGTCACCATCTCATAGTGCCAAATATCACCCTGTGAAATGACCAAATTACCCTTATGTTATAATTTTGAGTTCTCAACACAAAATAATTATTTCTCCTCTTCTAATCAATTTATATCAAATATAAATTAATTAATTAATCTCTATTAATTAATTTCTTATAATTAAATTCATATTTAGACACTTTAAATATAAATTTAACTTATACTATACATCTAATAACCTAGATTTGGTTTCAAGCCATGCTAGGGACTTTGCAATCTAATTGTAAACTAAACCTATTTAATTAATTAATTAAACTCTTTAACTAATTAATTAAATCACATTTAACTTGGTGATTACTTGTGTATGTGTGTGACTCACTAGGCTCATCACTAATTGGCAATGAAATATAATATCAACTCTTAATATCCTTACCATAAAAGATTTCTCTAAATCATTTTAGGCACCTCATAAACCATGTTTAACACCTAGCATAGCATGCCATGGCCACCCAATCAGTAATAAGGAATACCTTAAATGAACCTATAATTTTATGTTACCATGCACTAGAATCTCTCTATTACAAAATTCCAATTCGAGCTGGAGTCATGGTTTATGTTAAACCCCATTTGCTATGAATGTTATGTTCTCTTTTAATTCCAATTCTTGATTAAAAAGATTTTCTCATCAGAAACTCTTTTATGATTAAATGAACATAAGATTTTAAAGACATCAAGAACAATTAAATGAACATAAGATTTTATCCCTATTTACTTAGGGTAACAGATTCCATCTTCATCAACACCTACCTCTATATATAACTAGTAGGAGCCAACACATGCCCATATACCCATACACAGTATAAGTATGAAAGTAGTATCAAACTCAAACCATCTATGTACAAGATAACTATGTTATATAAGGTCTAAAGATTATATGCACTTTTATTGTGATACCCCTTACCCGTCTACAGTGTAGCCGAGCAAGTTATGCCACTCAGTGTGTCGGAACACCAATTCATGTTTCAATTTCAATTAATCCCTTTTTATTCATTTATTTATAATTTTTGATAAATCTAAATTTTTCCACAAATTTTATAGAAAAACCGGCAGAGTGCCGGCTATAAATTGTAAAACAGTTCTTCTGAACCTGTTTAAAAATACTTCAAATAGAATTATCATCTCAATCTCAGTCAACCACCAACATTTTTCAATAATTTCTCAAATCAATTCAGTATCTCAAAATTCACATTCATCTCATATCACACCCAATTCAATGAGAAATACTCATATTTATTTCTGAACATAGTTCATAGGTAATTACAGCAAAAATATGATTACATGAGTTTATAATATACATAACAAAAGTTCACAAATATGAAAGACTTAGGTAGCCCAATGTCCTACCAATGCACTGCAATTTGATAGGTGACTTTGAACTCTGAGTACAGATCTAAAAACTCACCCTGTATGAGGTCTGCTGGACTCCCCAGCTATGTCTCCGGTACTTGCGCGTGGCAAAAGCGACGCGCTAAGCAATTCTTCTTAGTGGTGACAATATAAAATAAAATAAAATAAAATAATAACATGCATGCAGAATGTATATTTACATTTTTGGTAGACTTAATTTCAAATATTTATTGCAATATTATTCGATTAAAGTTTGATAAGATTTATTAATATTGCATGAGTAACATATATTAGTTGACTGGACTGGATAAACGGGTAAACTGGTACTGGGTACTAAGTACCTCGGACCATCACACCATCGGTCACATAGTGTCTCCCGGTGTGCAACAGAACAGCTAATAAGCTGTAATAATTATCGGGGATTAAACCCGAGCATAACAACTCAATATCATAGCCAAAGGCTATTATGTCACAGAATGGCATGGAAAGCCATGAAATACAGAATGGCATGAAGCCATATGCAGTACTGCTAACAGAACCCTATTGGCATGCCAACCTATCCAAACCAATCACATTAGGCCTACTAGGGCATTTAACACTTTTTATTTATGTAATTCCTTGAAATTGAATTTTAATGATTACTATTCATTTCATTGGTCAACCAAAATGTTGACTTTTGCATTGGCAATAGGTAAATTAGTTTAAATATCATCAACATATCACATTTTGCATTTTAAACTTGTTGGTATTGGTTGCCAATACCATCTCTAAGCTTAATGTGAATTGGACAGAATTTTCTGTTTTGAAGTTTTGGGTTTACTATTCCATTAGTTACTGTTTCAGTAGGAATTTGGAAAAATGATAAACATGAAAGTTGTTCCTTATTTTGTCTAGTTGAATTTCCTTTTTTGAATCACTCCATTTGGAGTTTTTTAGCTCAAGTTATGGTCCAAAAACCACAACTGGCCGGATTGGAAATTTTATGGATTGACCATATCTACAGTGCAGTGAACAGTGAGTGCAACTCCCTTTTTGGAAAGGTTCTTGTCATAATTTAGGATAGATTTCTTCATGAAAGTTGTTAGTGTATATCTTAGCTTGTTGTTGGTAAAATTTCAGGTCAATTGGACCATTATACACTAAGTTATGGCCAAATGAACTTCATTTGGTCATTCTGGAGAAACAGACTACAGGTCACCCGGATTTAGGCAAGTTTTTGGTCCACTTGGTTTGGTCTTATGGGCATGGTTTCTTCACCAACGTTGTGCCATTATGTGTCTAGTTTCATGTTCAATTGGCCAAACACCAATTGAACCTCTACAATTCACGTTATGGCTGCCCAAACTTGCTGGACTCATGTCCAATTTTGTAGGTCACCTAGGGCAGCCACACTAAACCTAAATCCCATCCCTTAACACTCTTCATTTTTGGTTTAAACAGAACTAAATGGTCACTAATTGACCATTAATACCCATTCTCATCATCACATGGTCAAAGTCCCATTTCTCCACCCCAAACCCTAACTCAAACATTACCATTCATGCATTTTCATTACATTTCTTCAATCCACTTACAAAATGCACATTAAGGGCAGCCATAATAACCTTTTAACTTCATTAAAATCATCACAAACAAACCCTAACCATGGCTGCCAAAAATTTAGGGTTTACATACAATTGGTATTCAACAATTTTTCTTTGTAATTTACACTCATTTATACTTACTCAATATAAATTTGAAAAGAAACATAAGTTTAAGTCACTAACCTCTTTTAGCTCAAATCCAAGCCAACCAAAACTTTAATTTTTCTTCAAAATTTTGCTGCCCAAAGCTTCCTCAAGGTGTGGGGTGAATGTTTTGTGAAGACAACTAGGGCTTTTATGGTGTAGAAGCTAGGGAAAATCAAGCTTGAAAAAGCTTGTCCATGGAGGTTAGGGAAGAATGGTTTACGACAAGGAAATGAAGAAGAAAGGGAATTCTGGTTTTTCTCTCATTTTTTAGCCCATTTGTCTCTTTTAAATATAGTTATGCCATGTGTCAACATTGGGTTGGGTGAAGGCACACTAATGACATCATGTGATGTCATAAATTCCCATTTAATTCATTTTTTTTTCTTTTCTTTTCTACTCATTTTCAATTCAATTTTTAGTAATATTTATTCACATTTTATGTCATAATAATTATTTAATTAACTGGAAAAGTCGGCCAAAAATAACCTCTGTAGGCGAAATGACCAAAATGCCCTCCGTTTGGCTTAACGGGCAAAAATAATCTGTACCGATTGAAAATTTTTTCTAAATATTTCCTTGGTATTCTAATGCCATAGGAACCTCAATGACCCTTCTCTGGAGTCTCAAAAATTATTTTATAATTTTTGACCCGGGTCTAGGGCTCCTAGCTGCGAGAACCGCAACTTCTCACTAGGTTACCCATCGCTAGGGCACCGGCTCATTTAACTTGGTTGTATTTTATTTCTAAAATTTTTCCTAAATTTTTCTTATTAATATTTGAGTTAATTATAGTTCCTCACTTTAGCTTAAATATTTTTCCAGACATTCTAGCTGTCCGGACCGACACCCATCACCGGAACAGTAGAATGTACGAAATTGCTACAGGGACGGTGTTACAACTTTTTCCCTCTAATTTAAATTTCATCCTCGAAATTTACCTGATGCAAACAGTTGAGGGAACTGTTGCCTCATCGTGTGTTCACTTTCCCAAGTTGCCTCCTCGGTGTTATGGTGCCTCCAAAGCACTTTCACTTTCCGAGCCAGGATCTGTATGGGTTCTTATTCATATGTCAAATCCGGTTGTACTTAAATTTCTTCCATGGAGATGACATGTGAAGGATTTGAGCGGTATCTTCTTAGCATAGACACGTGGAACACATTGTGGATCTTGTCCAGCTCTGGTGGTAAAGCTAGCCTATAGGCCACTGGACCCACACGTCCAATGACTTCATATGGGCCGATGAACCTAGGGCTTAACTTACCTTTTCTTCCAAACCTCGGTACCTTCTTCCACGGTGAGACTTTGAGAAACACTTTATCGCTAATCGCATATTCTATTTCTTTTCTCTTTAAGTCGGCATAGGATTTCTGTCTGTCTGAGGCAACCTTCAGATTGGCTTTGATTAGTTTTACCTTCTCCTTAGTCTGTTTCACCAAGTCTGGCCCTACCAGTTTGTCTTCGCCCAATTCAGTCCAACACACTAGAGTTCTACATTTCCTCCCATATAGTGCTTCATACGGGGCCATTTGGATGCTAGCTTGGTAGCTATTGTTTTATGCAAATTCTGCCAGTGGGAGGTATCTATCCCAACTTCCCTCCAACTCAATGACACAACTCCTCAGCATATCCTCAAGGACTTGACATATATTTTATGTTATTATTACCATTTCAGTTCAATATGTGTATTACTTTAATTGGTTCCAATTGTTTACCTGGATTACTCTTTCTGATTGCCCATCCGTCTGAGGATGGAAAGCTGTTCTGAAGTGGAGTTGTGTACCCAAGGACTCATGCAACTTCTTCCAGAATCTCGATGTAAACCTTGGGTCTCGATCAGATATGATGGAAAGTGGAATTCCATGCAATCTAACTATCTCACTGATATACAATTCTGCTAACTTCTCCAGTGAGTAGTCAGTCCTAACTGGCTGAAAGTGTGCTAACTTTGTCAATCTATCTACTATCACCCATACTGCATCATGTTTCTTCAGGGTGAGAGGTAGACCACTCACAAAATCTATAGTGACCCGATCCCATTTACATTCTGGTATGCGCATAGGCTGTAGCAAACCCCATGGAACTTGATGTTCTGCCTTAACTTGCTAACATGTCAAGCATTTAGTCACATAGTCAGCTATGTCCTTCTTCATACCAGGCCACCAATACTGAAGCTTCAGATCATGATATATTTTTGTACTTCCTGGGTGCATAGCATAAACACTGGCATGTGCCACTTTCAGAATACTTGTAACACCCCTAAGTTCGGTAGTGCATTCTGCTGTTCTGGTGACCAGTGCTGTCCGGACAGCTAGGATGCCTAGAACCACACTTTAATATGAGTGAGGAGACATAAAATAATGAAATACAAGAAAAGAAAATACAAGAAAAACAAAGGAAAAATCATAGCAAAGAAATGTAACCAAGTTAAGCGGTAGAAAAACCTAGCGATGGGTGATCGCCTTGCAGGGAAGTCACGGCGTGGACCGTTGATTGCCTCGGATCATGGGAACCACGGAAAACATTTTTAAGACTTTATTAGAACCTTATTGAAGAATAAATATCATTAGAAAGATCAAAGAAAAATTAAATAATTAGTACAATGTAAAGTGAGAAATCGATAAACACACAAAACAGTGTATACTGAAAAATCGGAATGCCACTGAGCAGGGCATTATGGTCATTTGACATCCTGAAGTGTCTTTTGACCTAAATGTCCATTAAAAATAAATAATATTACACTTAGAAAATGAAATGAAAAATTAATTTGGTGGTACCTAAAGTAAATAGCTAAAATCATGGGTTAATGTGGGATTAAGTGAAAGTTTAACTTATAATATGATTTAATTTTTTAGTGGACCACTAAGGGAATTAATTAAACACATAGTGGGACATGTGTACACTTAATATGCAGCTGAAACTCCATCTTCTCCACATGAATTCAACATTACCGTGAATGAAGGTGAGAGGAAACTCCATAGCCATTTTTCATGCAAGCTTTCTTAACTCTCCATTTTCAACTCCAACCTCTTAGGTTTCTTCATTAAACTTTGTCTACACATCACAAGGAAGATATTGATACCAATTTTGAGAAATTTGGTGAAGGTTTAGCAAGTTACAATCAAAGTTAACAAGGACTCAGCAAAAGGGAAGGAAACACTGAGTCCAGACTAGGGGGACAGTCATCAGAGGTTTGTGCACAACGGCTATTTCTTTTGAAATTTTCAATTGAAATAAATATTGACTATTTGTATATTATTGTTTTAAATTGTTTTTGTGCACAACAACTATTTCTTTTGAATTATTTTCAATTGAAATAAATTATGACTACTTGTATATTATTGTTTTAAATTGTGGAAATGTACTTGAATGGATATTTATTGCTTGAAAAGTATTGTAAATGATTTGAACTGTGAGAAACTGTTTGAATGGTATTTGATGGATACTTATTGATTGAAGAGTACTGTAAATGGTTTTTGTGGAAATTGAAATGAATTACGAATTGTATTGCCATTTGTGAATGAGATTATAACTTTGGAAATTTATTGGATTCTTACGGATCATTTGAATAAAATGTTTGGAATTGCTTTGACTCACAATTGGCATGACACTGATACTATTTCCTCCTCCATTAATGGGGTGAGTGTGATGATTCCTCCCTCTTTGACTTATCAGTCTGGGGTGAGTATGATTATGTTCCTCCCTCTTTGACTTCCCAGTCTGAGGTGAGTATGGATGAGTTCTCATTAGATAGCTAGCTTCCTCCCTCATTGATTTCGATTATTGGGGTGAGTATGTCTTGTCGTGGTGTACAACACGGCATATATGGAAAAATTTGTGTCATGACCTAAATTGTGTTATTGATTGGCAACATTGTATTGTTCAATTATTTGATCGAATGGTGTTATTGATTTGTAAAACGATATTATTCAGTTATTTGATTGAATTGTGTTATTGATTTGCAAAACGATATTATTCAGTTATTTGATCGAATTGTGTTATTGATTTACAAAAAGGTATTATTCAGTTATTTGATCAAATTGTGCATGAATTGGCAATACGGTATTCTTAAACTATTTGACTAAATTGTGTTATTATGAATTTTGATAATTTGTGAATTGGAGTTTAAATTCCTTATGACATTCATTGTCTTGAATTTAACTATGGTTTTAAGTATCCACTATTGATATGATTTATGAATTGTGAATTAAAATTGTAATTGGTTAATGTTGTGCACCACTGAGACATTGTCTCAGCGATAGCTTTTTATTACTGTCGCAGGTAGAGAGACAGACAGGGCAGCAGACTAGGCTGCTAATACATCCAGTGAGGGATTACCTGGTATAATGAGTATACCAATATTTTGCATTTTGTCAGTAATGTATGACATTTGTATGTACATTTTGTTTTTGGTTTTGAGTGATTGTAAATTCAAATTGTACCTTGAAGTTGTAAATTTATTATGAGTTATTTGACTTGTAAAAATTGTATTATATTTCCTTATCTCAGACTTTGAAAAATTTCTATGGAATTGAGTTGAGAAATGTGTTGTATTGAGAAAAATGTTAGAGTTGAGATTTGGAAAATAATTAAAGTGCTTTTTACAGGTTTTCTGAAGAACTGTTTTGTCCAAAATACAAATGGCACCTTGCCAAAATTTTTACAGATATTCCAAATAAATCAAATGAGTTAGTTGTTTCACTTCAGTTCACCAAAGTCTTTAACACCTGTAAATAGTGCTCACCACTGTAAAAGAAGTAAGAAAAGTTTTTAAAATCCCTTGTAGTGTATTTAATGGGTTATCAGTAGACGGAGTTGGTAATTCATTAGGTATACTTCGGGATCATGTTATGCCTTACAGAGGGGTAGGGTGTGACAATACTGGCTTTCAATTCCCCATTATCTTGTCACACCCTCCCGGTAGCAACTCCGTACATTCTACTGTTCCGGTGATCGGTGTCGGTCCGGACAGCTAGAACGTCCGGAAAAATATTTAAACTAAAGTCAGGAACCATAATTAACTCAAATATTAATAAGAAAAATTTAGTAAAAATTTTAGAAATAAAATACAACCAAGTTAAACGAGCCGGTGCCCTAGCGAGGGGTAAACCAGAGGGAAGTTGCGGTTCTCGCAACGAGGAGCCCTAGACCCGGGGGAAAAATTATAAAATAATTTTTGGGACTCCAGAGAAGGGTTATTGAGGTTCCCATGGCATTAGAATGCCAAGAAAATATTTACAAAAATTTTTCAATCGGTACAGACAATTTTGGCCTGTTGAGCCAAACGGAGGGCATTTTGGTCATTTCGCCTTCAGAGGTGATTTTTGGCCGACTTGTCCAGCTAAGTAAATAATTAATATGACATAAAATATGAAGAAACATTACTAAAAATTTAATTGAAATTGAGTAGTGATGAAAAGAAAAGAAAAATCAAAATAAAGCAATTTATGACATCATAATGATGTCATTTATAAATTACCAACCAATCACAAGCTAATAAGCTTTCTTAAATACTTAAAAGAGACAAAACAAAGACCAAAATAATTAAAAATCCAGCAGCCATCATCCTCCCCAATTGCAGCCGAAATCAAGCCTTGCCCTAAACCTCCATTTTCTTCATTTTCAAGCTTGAAAAACCTCTCAAACCTCACCCCAAAACCCTAAGTCATCTTCACTAAAATTTATCTATACACCCTAAGGAAGCTTTAGGCGGCCAAAAGAGGAAGAAAGAAAGGAGTTTGGGTGGCTGAAATTCTGCCACTTAAAGGTTAGTGCTATACTTTCACTCTCACTCCTTTAATCCTTGCTAGAGCATCATTTTAAGTTAAGAAATTGTAAGAATTTGAAGTAAATCATATATGTTAGAGTATCTTCAATTTTTGGCAGCCCTAAGGAAGGATGAGTTTGATTGTTTTAATGAATTTAGAGTGGCCAGAAATGATGTTTAAGGTATGAATATGCATGGATGTTGAACTAGTGTGCTAATTGAGGTTTATGGGTAAATTGAATTGGATATTAGGGTTTTGAGAAGTAAAAATTTACTTGGCTTATGAAACTGTTAAAGAACACTCTAATGGTCAATTAGTGACCATTTGAGGTATGTTGACCATAAATTGGACAGAAAAATGGCATGGCAAAGTGGAATGGTAGGCTGCCTAAAGACAGCAGAATGGTGACTGAGATTCCAGTCCAATTACACAGCCATAACTTTCGCTGTGTTGGTCCAATTGGTGTTTGGCCAATTGGACATGAAACTAGGCTTATAATGGCACATTTTTGCTGAAGAAACCATGCCCAAAAGACCAAAGCAAGAGGACCAAAAGTTGGCCCCAATCCAGATACCCTGCAACAGCACCTGCAGAAATGACCAAATGAACAGTAACTGTTCATTTGGCCATAACTCACTGTAGATTTGGTCAATTGACCTGAAATTTTTACAGCAACAAGCTAAGACATAGAAAAACAACTTTCATGAAGGAACATACCCCAAATTATGGCCAGAACCTATTCAAACATGCACTCACAGTCACTGTTCATGTTACTGTAGATGTGGTAATTTCTGCAGAATGGAAATCCGGCCAGCTGTGGTCTTTGGGCCATATCTGGAGCTACAAAACTCCAAATGGAGTGATTCAATAAAGGAAATTCAACTAGACAAAATAAGGAACAACTTTCATGTTTTTCATTTCTTCAAATTCTCACTACAATAGTGCTTAATGGAACAGTAAACATATGCTTCAAAAACTGAAATTTTCTGCCCTCTTGGTTTTAAGTTAGAAATGGTAATGGTGGCCAATTCCAACAAGTTTTAAAAGAAAAATGTGGTATGTTGGGAGTGCTAAAACCAATGTACCTAATTTCTACCTAAAAGTCAACATTTTAGTTGACCATAGAGGTGAATAGTAACACCGAAACTTGAAATCCAAAGATTGAAGAATTTTAAAGTATCGAATGCCCTAGTATACCTAACATGATTGGTTTGGATAATTTGGCATGCCAATAGGGTTCAATTAGCAATACTGCACATGGCAATATGCCATCCTGTGATTTCATGGCTTTTAGCCATTCTGACCTTGTATTGAGCTTTGGCCTTGTGCCTGATATTATTTACAGCTTGTTAGCTGTTCTATTGCACACGGGGAGATGCCTATGTGACCGATGGTGTGACGGCCCGAGGTACTTGATACCCAGTGCCAGTTTACCCGTTTATCCAGTCCAGTCGCCTAGTGTAGGTTACTTGGGGCAATCAAATGAATAAAAGTGGACAAAGATAATGAAGTAATGGACATACCAATACCAAACAAAGAAATCATACACATTCTATACATACTTATTTTCTGCTATTTTCTTTTATTATATTATTGCACCACTAAGCATTATTGCTTAGCGCGTTGCTTTTGCCACGCGTAGGTACTGGAGATACAGATCGTGAGCCCAGTAGACCGCAGACTGGGTGAGTCCATCCTGCAGTTCTGCACAGTGTCTGTGTCACCTCAACTTCTGCAGTGCATTGGTAGGACACTAGGTGTCATTTTGGCATTCTGTAATAAATTTTGATTTACTTATATGTAATTAAACTTGTGTAATGTATATTGATGTTCATGTAAATTATGAAAATTGTATTTGTAAATGGAAAAGTAAATGTTTATTTGTGATATATATGTGATCATCACATGTGATGGATGAATGAGAATTGAAATTGAAATGTTGAGATCTTGATATTGAGTTTTGTGATGATATTGGAGTTGAGAATGAATGAATTTGTTTATTGGAAGTGTTTTTCACAGGTTCCGAAGAATTGTTTTTTTCCATTTTTAGCCGGTACTCTGCCGAATTTTCTTTAAAAATTTTCGAAACCTCAAATAATTTATAATTTCAATAAATGACTTAAATGAACTATATTTCACAAATTATATTCAAAACTATGATGAAAATGAATTAAAAAGAATAAAAATGATTGGGATAAGATAGGGTGTTCCGGTACACCGTGTGACATAGCTTACTCGGATACACTGTAGCTGGGTAAGGGGTGTCACATATCTGGTACACATACTCTTCCTTTATAGTACAGACACCCATCTGCTTTCACCTCATAGTCAGTTGCTTTTCCCTCTGAGATTTTGCTCATAATAGCCATTAACTTTTCATCTGCCTTTTGCCCATCTAAAATCTGTTGTAGCAGGTTTGGCCTCACTTGCAACTCAACCAAAATAGCTCCATCTCGAACTAAAGATAGACAGGCATTCAATGATCTCAAAGTTGTGATGGATTTTCTGCTCAAAGCATCAGCAACTACATTTGCCTTCCAAGGATAGTAGTCAATTACACAATCATAGTCCTTCAGGAACTCAATCCATCGCCTCTGTCTAAGGTTGAGCTCCTTCTGAGTTGGCAAATATTTTAGATTTTTGTGCTCTGTGTAAATGTAGCACTTTTCACCATATAAGTAGTGCCTCCATATCTTCAGTGCGAAGATAATTGCTGCAAGCTCTAGATCATGGGTAGGGTAATTCTATTCATGTGGCCTTAGCTGTCTGGAAGCATAAGCGACCACCTTCCCCTCTTGCATCAATACACACCCTAACCCATTATGAGAGGCATCACTGTAGACCACAAAGTCTTTTCCTGACACCTTTGTTTGTGTGCTGGTGCCTTTGTCAACATAGCCTTCAACTTCTCAAAACTTGTCCGACACTTGTCAGTCCAGTCAAATCTGACATTCTTGTGTAACAACTTGGTCATTGGAGCAGCTATTAAGGAAAATCCCTTCACAAATCTTTTGTAATACCCAGCTAGCCCCAAGAAACTTCTGACCTCAGTTGTATTCCTGGGAGGCTTCCATTCCATCACTGCTTCTATTTTCTTGGAATCCACTCTAATCCCATCAGCTAACACTATGTGTCCAAGGAATGCAATCTCATTCAACCAGAAGTCACACTTGGACAACTTAGCATACAGCTTCTTTTCTCTTAGGGTTTGCAGAACAATCCTCAAATGTTCATCATGTTCTTCCCTGGTCTTGGAATACACAAAAATATCATCAATAAAGACCATTACGAACCGATCTAGGTATGGATGGAAGATACGGTTCATAAGTTCCATGAATGCTTCTGGTGCATTTGTTAGGCCAAAGGGCATCACTAGGAACTCATAATGCCCATATCGGGTCCTGAATACAGTCTTTGGCACATCTGCATCCTTCACCCTCAACTGATGATACCCTGATCTGAGATCAATTTTTGAAAATACTCCTGCTCCCTTCAACTGATAAAACAGATCATCAATTCTAGGCAACGGATATTTATTCTTCATAGTCACTTTATTCAACTACCGGTAATCAATGCATAACCTCAAAGTCCCATCCTTCTTTTTCACAAACAGCACTGGAGCTCCCCATGGTAACACACTGGGGCGTATGAACCCCTTATCCAGTAACTCCTGTAACTGGATTTTCAGTTCCTTCAATTCTATGGGTGCCATCCTATAAGGAGCAATAAAGATTGGTGCTGTACCCGGCAGTACCTCAATAGCAAATTCAACTTCCCTTTCTGGTGGCAAACCAGGCAATTCTTCAGGGAACACATCTGGGAAGTGTTTTACTGTGGGTATGTCACACAGATTTGGCTTAACTTGCCTAGTATCAACTACGTGTGCTAGGAAAGCTTCATAGCCTTTTCTCATCATTCTTCTTACAACTGTGGCTGAGATAACATTGGACAAGAAATCTGTCCTTTCACCCACAACAGTGATCTCATTACCCTTAGAAGTTTTCAGAGAAATTCTCTTCAATTTACAATCAACTATTGCTTGATGACATGACAACCAGTCCATTCCCAAAATCACGTCAAACTTGTGGAAGGGCAACTCAATTAGATCTGCCGCGAATTCATACCCCTGAATCCTTAACGGGCAACCCTTGTACACTTTGTTCACCACTACACTGTGGCCCAACGGATTAGTGACCAGAATGTCTTGGTCACTCTCCCCTACTAGTATCCCCCTTTCTACGGGTAGGTTGATGCAGATGTATGAATGAGTGGATCCTGGATCCACCAATGCATGCACAGATGTATTGTAGAGGGAGAACGTACCCCTGATGACGTCCGGGGCATCTTGCTCCTCCTGAGCTCTCATGGCATAGGCTCTGGCAGGTGGTCTGCCTCAGGCCTCTGTGATGGTCCCACTGCCTCAGATTTGCCAGATTTCCTACCTCTTTATGGTGCAGGAGCAGGTCTGTCTGCTTGTGTTGGAACAGCTGTAGTAGTTCTGCATGGACAGTTCCTCAACTGATGCTCTATCGACCCACACCTTAAGTAGGCAGCAGTCACTCTCCAACACTCCCCTTATGCCATTTCAGATAATGTGGACATGCAGAAGATGCTAGGGCTGATCCCCTGAACCCCATCCTCGAGAGGCGCCCGATGGTGTGGGTGACCTCTCCTAGGGGTAAACTATGGCACAGGCCTGAGACCCTGACCTTGTGGTTGACCTGAACTCTGTGCAGGTGGACCTTTGAACTTCTTCCCAGGTGCAGGAGATGAACTAGATTGACCCGAGCCCCTCTTCTGCTGTCCCTCTCTTCTGGTCTGCTCACTTATTCTAACCTTTTCAACTTTTATTGCAGCTTCCACTAACTTGGTAAAGTCTGTGATTCCCAAGGCAGTAATCATGATCTTTATATGGTCATTTAATCCCTCTTCAAATCTCTTACACCTTTCGGCCTCATTAGGGACTATCTCCCTTCCGTAGCGGCTTAATCTGACAAATTCCTTTTCATACTCGGCCACTGTCAACTGTCTCTGCCTCAGGTTAATGAAGTCTCTTCTTCTCTCTTCCAGGTATACACTACCCACATATTTCTTCTTGAATTCTAAGAGGAAGAAGTCCCAAGTTATTACTTTTGGTTGCACTTCACTAGACACCATATCCCACCATTCATATGCATCGTCTTGTAACAGAGATATGGCAGCTTCTAGGTTTTGCTCTGGAGTGCAGTGGAGTTGTTTTAAAACTCTGCCTGTTCTGTTCAACCAATTTTCGGCTACAATAAAATCATCTTCTCTCTTGCCAAAGAAGTCCACTGCTCCAAATTTTCTCAATCTTTCCAGGTGTGATTTTGGTTGTGGAGGTGGTGGTGGCGGTGGCATTACCCCAGCCATTTGTTTGAAGAATTTGGCCATTTGCTGGAGCACGGCCTGTGGAGGTTGAGCAGGCTCTGATGGAGCTGGTGGAGCAGGTTCTCCCCTTCCCCCAGTCTCAGCTACTGCATGTGGAGCATGACTCTCCACTTCCTCCTCAACTGCCCTCTGAGATGAATGGTCCATATCCTATTTAACAAAGACAACATATCTGCATTAGTGTCACCTCGACTCTTACAAATGCAATGCATGGTATGGACTCAATCTAGGCCCATAAACTCCTAAACCGTGCTCTCATACCACTAAATGTGACACCCCTTACCCGTCTACAGTGTAGCCGAGCAAGTTATGCCACTCAGTGTGTCGGAACACCAATTCATGTTTCAATTTCAATTAATCCCTTTTTATTCATTTATTTATAATTTTTGATAAATCTAAATTTTTCCACAAATTTTATAGAAAATCCGACAGAGTGCCGGCTATAAATAGGAAAATAGTTCTTCTGAACCTGTTTAAAAACACTTTCAATATAATTATAATCTCAATCTCAATCAACCACCAACATTTTTCAACAATTTCTCAAATCAATTCAGTATCTCAAAATTCACATTCATCCCATATCACACCCAATTCAATGAGAAATACTCATATTTATTTCTGAACACAGTTCATAGGTAATTACAGCAAAAATAAGATTACATGAGTTTATAATATACATAACAAAAGTTTACAAATACAAAAGACTTAGGTAGCCCAATGTCCTACCAATGCACTGCAATTTGTGAGGTGACTTTGAACTCTGAGTGCAGATCTGAAAATTCACCCTATATGAGGTCTGCTGGACTCCCCAGCTATGTCTCCAGTACCTGCGCATGGCAAAAGCGACGCGCTAAGCAATTCTGCTTAGTGGTGACAATATAAAATAAAATAAAATAAAATAATAACATGTATGCAGAATGTATGTTTACATTTTTGGTAGACTTAATTTCAAATATTTATAGCAATGTTATTCGATTAAAGTTTGATAAGATTTATTAATATTGCCCGAGTAACCTATACTAGTTGGATGGATCGATAAGCAGTGGCTGATGCTGGGTACTAAGTACCTCGGACCATCACACCATCGGTCACATAGTGTCTCGGTGTGCAGGCAATGAGCGACTAATAAGCTGTAATAATTATCGGGAATTAAACCCGAGCATAACAACTCAATATCATAGCCAAAGGCTATTATGTCACAGAATGGAATGGAAAGCCATGAAATATAGAATGGAATGAAGCCATATGCAGTACTGCTAATACAACCCTATTGGCATGCCAACCTATCCAAACCAATCACATTAGGCCTACTAGGGCATTTAACACTTTTTATTTATGTAATTCTTTGAAATTGAATTTTTATGATTACTATTCATTTCATTGGTCAACCAAAATGTTGAATTTTGCATTGGCAATAGGTAAATTAGTTTAAATATCATCAACATACCACATTTTGCATTTTAAACTTGTTGGTATTGGTTGCCAATACCATCTCTAAGCTTAATGTGAATTGGACAGAATTTTCAGTTTTCAAGCTTTGGGTTTACTGTTCCATTAGTTACTGTTTCAGTGGGAATTTGGAAAAATGATAAATATGAAAGTTGTTCCTTATTTTGTCTAGTCGAATTTTTTTTTTTTTTAATCACTCCATTTGGAGTTTTTTTAGCTCAAGTTATGGTCCAAAAACCACAACTGGCTAGATTGGAATTTTTCTGGACTGACCATATCTACAGTGCAGTGAATAGTGAGTGTAGCTCCCTTTTTGGATAGGTTCTGGTCATAATTTGGGGTAGGTTTCTTCATGAAAGTTGTTGGTTTATATCTTAGCTTGCTTCTGGTAAAATTTTCGGTCAATTGGACCATTATACACTGAGTTATGGCCAAATAAACAATCACTGTTCATTTGGTCATTTTGCAGAAACAGACTGCAGGTCACCCGGATTGGGGCAAGTTTTTGGTCCACTTGATTTGGTCTTATGTGAAGGAACGGAAGCGTGAAAAACACAAGATTATACCATTGAATTCAAAAAAATTTCGCCTAGGGTCACATGCACCATGCAATATTTATTTTTATCTATTTGATTTCAATGATAAACAACATATTAAAACTCTTTTAATATGTTTTTGGATCTGTATTTGCCATTTAAGATTTTAAAATTAATCAGATTAATTTTAGAACCCTAGATTAAATCAAGAACGATTACACTAACCTCTTGATGCACTGTAGCGTGTCTGCGCCTTTGAGATTCGTCTTCAGGACACCAAATGTTGTCCCTCTAGCTTGTCCACACCAAGAACACCTATGGCAGCCCTTGAACAGCCTCTAAAGCTTTTTCTATTAATTAAAAATTCAAGTTCTGCCTTTTAAGAGATTAGAGATGTAAACAGGACACTATAAACAATTTCTAGTGTTCTTAATTCAAGAGATTGATGGCTAATCTCTTTGAATTGATGAGAGATGAAGAGAAATAGCTGGAGAGGCTCAAAGTGGCGTGAAAAATGAGAGGAGAGGCTGCTGGTTATTTTTTGTTTTCATAACCACACTTAAATAGCTAGGTTAACACATTAAACCCTAGCCACATGTCACCTTTTGATTAGCTCTAGGTTTAAGTGACCCAATCACATTGTGCCAAGTGTCAAACCTATATTTAATCTTGATTTTAATCATCTTACATGATTAAAAAAAAACATTTGGCAAGCTTATGTGTAATCCCATGTGTCACCATCTCATGGTGCCACATATCACACTGTGAAATGACCAAAATGCCCCTGTGTCTTAATTTTGAGTTCTTAATCCAAAATAATTATTTTCTTCTTCTAATTAATTTATATCAAATATAAATTAATTAATTAATCTCTATTAATTAATTTATCATCAATTAAATTCATATTTAAACAATTTAAATATAAATTTAATTTATACTACACATCCAATAATCTAGATTTGGTTTCAAGTCATGCTAGGGACTTTGCAATTTAATTGTGAACCAAACCTATTCAATTAGTCAATTAAACTCTTTAATTAATTAATTAAATCATATTTAAATAGGTGATAACTTGTGTATGTGTGTGACTTACTAGGCTCATCACTAATTGGCAATGAGACATGATATCAACTCTTAATATCATCAGAACTCTTTCTTACCATAAATGATTTCTCTAAATCATTTTATGAACCTCATAGACCATGGTTAACACCTAGCATAGCATGCCATGGCCACCCAATTAGTAATAAGATTTACCTTAAATGAACCTATAATCATATGTTACCATGCACTAGAATCTCTCTGTTACAAAATCCCAACTCATTGTGGAGTCATGGTTTATGTAAAACTCCTTTTGCTATGAATATTATGTTCTCTTTTAATTCCAGTTCTTGATTAAAAGATTTTTCTCATCAGAAACTCTTTTCTGAATAAATCTATCTGTCTTGGCCAGGAACTTGAAACATCAAGAACAATTAAATGAACATAGGATTTTATCTCTATTTACTTAGAGGAACAGATTCCATCTTGATCAACACCTACCTCCATATATAACTAGCAGGAGCCAACACATGCCCATATACCCATACATAGTACAAGTAAGAAAGCAGTATCAAACTCAAACTACCTATATACAAGATAATTGTGCTATCTCAGGTCTAAAGATTATATGCACTGATATGATTTATGACAAAACATTGACAAGAGTAAACTCCATGTGCTTGTCATAAGTGTCACTGGTTCGGCCTACTTATCATTTATAAGTGCCTATCATGTTTGTTATATGGCATGAGACTCACCATTCCATCTTATTTATTTCTCATATAAATAACTTGGGAACAAACATTAATACAATCTTTCTGGATAAGTCATGTCCTTATTATGAAGTATCCTCGATTGTGAACCTATTTATGATACTTTGTGCTAGAAATATTATCACTCATATTCTTAACAACTTAAGAATAATATTTCTAACAAAATATCAATGGACCTTTTCTATTACACATAAATATATTATGTAAACGAAAAGTGGAAATGCCTTTTATTAATAAAATTATGTACAAGATACATACTAAATGATATGCTCTAGGGCATACTACTAACATTATGGGCATGGTTTCTTCACCAACGTTGTGCCACTATGTGTCTAGTTTCATATCCAATTCGCCAAACACCAATTGAACCTCTACAATTCAAGTTTGGCTGCCCAAACCTGCTGGACTCATGTCCAATTCTGTAGGTCACCTAGGGAAGCCACACTAAACCTAAATCCCATCCCTCAACACACTTCATTTTTGGTTTAAACAGAACTAAATGGTCACTAATTGACCATTAATACCCATTTTCATCATCACATGTTCAAAGTCCCATTTCTCCACCCCAAACCCTAACTCAAACATTACCATTCATGCATCTTCATTGCATTTCTTCAATCCACTTACAAAATGCACATTAAGGGCAGCCATAATAACCTTTTAACTTCATTAAAATCATCACAAACAAACCCTAACCATGGCTGCCAAAAATTTATGGTTTACATACAATTGGTATTCAACAATTTTTCTTTGTAATTTACACTCATTACTCAACATAAATTTGAAAAGAAACATAAGTTTAAGTCACTAACCTCTTTTAGCTCAAATCCAAGCCAACCAAAACTTTAATTTTTCTTCAAAATTTTGCTGCCCAAAGCTTCCTCAAGGTGTGGGGTGAATTTTTTGTGAAGACAACTAGGGCTTTTATGGTGTGGAAGCTAGGGAAAATTAAGCTTGAAAAAGCTTGTCCATGGAGGTTAGGGAAGAATGGTTTACGGCAAGGAAATGAAGAAGAAAGGGAATTCTGGTTTTTCTCTCATTTTTTAGCCCATTTGTCTCTTTTAAATATAGTTATGCCATGTGTCAACAATGGGTTGGGTGAAGGCACACTAATGACATCATGTGATGTCATAAATTCCCATTTAATTCATTTTTTTTCTTTTCTTTTCTACTCATTTTCAATTCAATTTTTAGTAATATTTATTCACATTTTATGTCATAATAATTATTTACTTAACTGGACAAGTCGGCCAAAAATCATCTCTGAAGGCGAAATGACCAAAATGCCCTCCGTTTGGCTTAACGGGCCAAAATTGTCTGTACCGATTGAAAATTTGTTCTAAATATTTCCTTGGCATTCTAATGCCATAGGAACCTCAATGACCCTTCTCTAGAGTCCCAAAAATTATTTTATAATTTTTTCCCCTGGTCTAGGGCTCCTAGTTGCAAAAACCGCAACTTCTCACTAAGTTACCCATCGCTAGGGCACCGGCTCATTTAACTTGATTGTATTTTATTTCTAAAATTTTTCCTAAATTTTTCTTATTAATATTTGAGTTAATTATAGTTCCTCACTTTAGTTTAAATATTTTTCCAGACATTCTAGCTGTCCGAACCGACACCCATCACCGGAACAGTATAATGTACGAAATTGCTACAGGGAGGGTGTTACATTTATGATTTATAACAAAGCATTGACAAGAGTAAACTCCACGTGCTTGTTATAAGTGTCACTGGTTCGGCCTATTTAACATGCATAAGTGCCTATCATGTTTATTATATAGCATGAGACTCACCCTTCCATCTCATTTACATCTCATACAAATAACTTGGGAACAAACATGATTACAATCTTTCTGGATAAGTCATGTCCTTATTGTGAAGTATCCTTGATTGTGAACCAATTTATGATACTTTGTGCCAAAAATACTGTCACTCATATTCTTAATAACTTAAGAATATAATTTCTAACAAAATATCAATGGACCTTTTTTTTTACACATAAATATATTATGTAAAAGGAAAAGTGAAATTGCCATTTATTAATAAAACATGTACAAGTTACATGTGAAATTATATGCTCTAGGGCATACTACTAACATATTACTCCATATAGAATGGCACCTAGTGAGTTGAAAGAGTTAAAGGTGCAGTTACAAGAGTTGCTAGATAAGGGTTTCATCTGCCCTAGTATATCACATTGGGGAGCACCAGTGTTGTTTGTCAAGAAGATGGATGGTACTTTCCATCTGTGTATCGACTACACACAGTTAAATAAGGTGACTATAAAGAATATATATCTTCTGCCATGGATAGATGATTTGTTTGATCAACTAAAATATGTGACTATGTTTTCCAAGATTGATTTGAGATTGGGTTATTATCAGTTGAGGGCAGGACTAGAGTATACCTAAAACTACCTTCAGGACTCACTATGGCCACTATGAGTTCTTAGTGATGCCATTAGGGTTTACTAATGCTCTAGCTGCTTTTATGGACCTGATGAATACTATCTTCAAGCCATATTTAGATCAATTTTTTGTGGTGTTCATTAATGATATTCTGGTGTATTCGAAGAATGCAAAGGAGCATGACAAGCACCTGAGAATTGTGTTGTAGACTTTGAGGGAGAAATAATTGTATGCCAAACTGTCTAAATGTGAATTTTGGCTAAAGGAAATTATCTTTTTGGGACACATTGTATCAGTTGCGGGTATCAAGGTGAATTCCAGCAAGGTAGAAGCTATTCTTAATTGGAAGTCGCCCAGAAATGTGTCAAAAGTTCAGAGTTTCCTTGGTTTGGCCAATTATTACTGTAGGTTTGTGAAGAGATTCTCCTTGTTGGCATCTCCACTGACCAAGTTGCTTTAGAAAGATGTGAAATTTCAGTGGACCGATCAGTACTAGAAAAGTTTTGATGAGTTGAAACTGTGTTTGACTGAAGCTCCAGTCCTAACTTTACCTACACCAGGTAAAGAGTACACCATATACAGTGATGCTTCTCACAATGGTTTAGGCTATGTGCTGATGCAAGATAGAAACACCATTGCCTATGCTTCACGCCAGCTTAAACCACATGAGAAGAATTATCCTACACATAACTTGGAGCTAGCAGTAATAGTCTTTGCCTTGAAGATATAGAGACACTACTTGTATGGAAAAAAGTGCTACATTTACACAGATCACAAAAGTTTGAAGTATTTAGGCACCCAAAGAGAGTTAAATTTAAGGCAGAGAAGATGGCTAGAGATGATTGTCGCAACGGGATTTTGCGGTCGCCCGGACGATCACTCACCGAAGTGGGAAAAGTGAGGAGTCGCCACCTTAGTTTTGAGGGAAACTAAAGAAAACCATTTAGGGAGTTAAATTAAAAATGAAACCACTTCAAAACAGAGATTCTAGGTTCGGGGTCCATTAACGGGTGGGGAAGGTGTTAGGCACCCCACCTCGTCCCTTAATAAGGGTAAGTAGATTTAATTCTGCGTCCTTTACAAATTAGTTAGAAGGGCTTAGGCGGCAATGTTAATCCTTTTGGTAGAAGGAATGTTTGATTTTTCGCTAAATTTGGATCACCCAGATACATAAGTAAATGAGACAACCTTAGTGAACGGGTGTGAGAATCGGATAAGAACTCTCCTCCGATCTTTTTTAAGTTGTTCATTAAAATTTTGAGGGGAGACCGGATAAGAACCCTCCTCCGGTCTCTTTTAAGTTATTTAAAGTTTGGAGGATGAGACCGGATAAGAACTCTCCTCCGATCTCTTTCAGATGTTTATTAAAATTTGAGGTGGAGACCGGATAAGAACTCTCCTCCGATCCTTATTTAATGTTTATTAAAATTTTGAAGGGAGACCGGATAAGAATCCTCCTCCGATCTCTTTTAAGTTACTTATTAAAATTTTGAAAGGAGACCGGATAAGAACCCTCCTCCGATCTCCTTTAGAGTTACTCGTTAATGTTTTGAGTTGAGACCGGATAAGAACTCTCTTCCGATCCCTACTTAATGTTTATCAAAATTTTGAAGGGAGACCGGATAAGAACCCTCCTCCGATCTCCTTTAAGAGTTGACTTAAAACTTTTAGGCAAGGATAGGATAAGGACTCTTCCGACCCCTTCTATTTTGATGAGACTCGGACAAAGACTTTTCCGACCTTTAAAAAATTACCACAGCTACGGGTCTTAAGAACCTAAAACTAAGAATTCGACCTTCAAAAATGCAGGATAAGGTTTATGGATATCCTGTGGCTAAACGGGGAACACTAGACTTGATTCACTGACCTTTTCATGTAGTCATTTTACCAATATCTATTAATGACCGATCCACTCTGTTTCGTTTACTTTAATCTTATTCCATTTCATGACATCTTTGTCGAATTGCTGTTTACGTCGGCCTAATAGTTCGGCTATCTTCCTCATGTATTATTCAGATTTTCCCTTTAAGAGAGATCTTTAGGTTGCAGTTACCTACGTCTTACCTGACCATTTACACTCTACTAGGAACCAGAAAAGCTTGTATTCAGAAATGACGAAGATTAATAAAAGGCACACTAATCACTAAAGAGATGACCTGAGAATAACATTTCTTGGTCTCTTTGCTCGAGATGAACTTGGAGAAAATTCACATACGTAAAAGGACGGAGAGAATCTGAAAGAAATGAACGCAAACACTTAATAAAGCATGACGTGAGCTCTTACAGGAGGAGCTGAATCAGTAGGAATAATTATGGGGTGGCCACTAGAAACAAGACCGCGGTGATTAGCTTTGAGAGTTGATGTTCACCGTGGCTGGAGGAGCTTAGCTATGATGTGATTAGGTCAAGATAACAAGCGAGTGGGATTTGAGCTCCAACGAAGGGATGAAAATAGAGATGATAAAGAGTTGAAAGTGAAGGCGTGATCGGGTGATGAACAAGTGGAAATGTAGAGTTCAGTGTTCAAAATCCTTTTCAAGAAACACTTGAAAACTAGTTTCAAAAGTCTTTCCAATCAATACTTCAAAGTAGCGAGAATAACAAAGCTGAATGAAATTTTGAGTTCTTCCGCTATAATAATGACCTTTCCTTTTTTTCGTCCCTTCCTTTTTTGAGCAGTTTTCATGCGGTATTTATAGGAATCGGGTGCTCCCCATGAAGGGTCGAGATTCATTTTGAGGAGATGGAGGGTCGGGATTTTGAAGTACATGATCGGATGTTCAGGAATTAAAGAGAATCAAAGCGAATGGTGAGATCGCTTCTCAAAATATTTGTCCTTTTCCTCTTTTAATCAAGCGGTCTTGAATCCTTTGTCGGAACGATCGAGGGTGAGTGAAAGACGCTGGTATTGTCGTCTTCTCTCTTGATCCAAGGGTTCGGATTCATCCTTACAAGTGAGATCAACGGTGGGGATTGGGATGTACAGGGTGTCATGACATACCACGGCACTGTCGGCGTGCGGGCGATTCTTAGGCGTGCGGTGGAGATCTCGTGCGCCACGCTTTAACTACCTCGGCTCACGATTACGGCGGTTATCGAATTTGTCTTATTCTTTTTGTCTTCCGATCCCTCCCTAGCTCCCATTCCGATCTCTCATGCGATCTCCCGATCTCTTTTATCCTTTGATCGATGCGGATTCGGTCCAAGCATTAATTACATCTCGATTTTGAGCGTCGCCGTTTTCCTTCGACATTAAATGCCCATTTTCCCTATATATACCTGTTGATAGTGGCATTTCCTTCATTCGATTTTCTCTCTTTCTCCTTGTTTCTTGGTTCTAGCTATTCGGGAAAGTTAGGCTACAAGCGTGGTTTTGATCCTCTTAGATGGAATTCCCTTTTCCTCGACGGAAAATTTACGATCCGGTGATTGGATGGTCCTAATTGGCGATGGTGAGAGAAGCTGAATTTGACCGATCCGTATTGCGGGCTTGGTGTACCGATCTCGAGTTGCCCAAGCGAGTTCATTCGGCTTCTCATCACATTGAGTGTTCCGGCGATTCGATCCACATTGGGTGTTCGACGGCGGATGAAGCATCCGATCGGCAATATCCTTGGGATCGATTATAAGCGATCCTTAGAACACAGGAGTATCCTTGGGATAAGTTATAAAGCGATCCATGGATCTCACAGGAGTATCCTTGGGATCAGTTGTAAACCGATCCTTAGGTCGGCCTTTTGATATAGTCAGATCTCCAATGTATTCCGATCCTTAGAGATCGCCAAAATGATGTAGTCTGTCAATGTAATCAGATCTCTAGAGATCACCCAAATGATGTAGTTAGTCCTTTATTGTAATCCGATCTTTTTGCAAATAAAGACTTTATTTTGCAGTTATCATCTTATAATATTTTGCATTGATTATTTTCCGATCTCTAAGGTGGTGATCCGATCTGGTTCTTTACTTGAATGACACTTGACTGATCCTTTATTCAAAATATTTAACTTGTTATGCCGATCTCTGAACATTCGGATATTTGAGAAAAGTGTCGAGCAGTGTCGAGTCTCACCAATCGATGCGCCTAGAACCTCGCGAGCATTAAATGCTCGGACTAGTATAAATAGGGGAGGATGAGGAGATGGTGGCGGGAATAGCCGAGGCCTATGTGAAGGCTCACAAGGATCTCTTGGCGCACTCCGGGAGGCGTTACCGAAGAAGACTTTTCTTGGATGGGCGACTGGCACCGGGGCGATGGTGAAGATAGTGAGGATGAAGCCAGGGTGAGAGGAGAGAGGAGTGATCAAATGTAGATCAGTGGGGTGATCCCGGCCGAATAACTTTGTACAAATTATGACATGAAATGAAATGCCTTTTGTTCAATGAATGATTGTGATCGGAAAATTTTGAACCATTATTTGTGCGAGTATTTGATTGTATGAGCACAAAGAAACAAAAACTAAATGTGATTATTAATCTAAGTATGAGAGATCGGAAAGCACTCTGAACATGAGATCGGTAGGGAAGAAATCTTGAGCAGAACTTGACCGAAAATTTAACTCGAACACTTAAGATCGAATCGAACCAACACTTTAGCTCTTAAACTTTCGGAAAGGAGGTCGGCAATAAAACTGGTAGGAAAAGATCTAGTGCTAGTTCACTCCATTTATCAACGGGGATCGGGAATATTCTTGACAGGTCCGGAAATCCGGCAACGGGTTTGAAGGATCGGTAAATGATTTGAGAGATCGGCTGAGTTTCAAGGGATGCGTAGGACTTATCATTGATTCACGTCTTTGCGAGGAGAGGTCGGAAATGTGACCGCCTACCAAAGAGGATCGGAAGCGTGATTAGCTATTCAGGAAACTTAGCACCGGGGATCGGTTTCAAAGTATTTTGGGGATCGGCCAAAATATGGTGTCGACAGCTGCCCCTCTTTACGTAATTTCTATTAAAGGAAAAATTTCCGTATAGGAATTATGTAAAGATTCCGACTCATATTTTGGACGATTAGGTATTTGAAATTAGGGAACTAAAGCACACCTAAGTTAATGACATAGAAAATTAAAATCAACTTATATCTATAAACGGAGGTTGATATGAGAAATTTAAATTGCATGAAATTAAAATCAACTTAGATCAAGGAACCGAGGTTGATAACGAAATGTAAATTGCATGAAATTAAAATCAACTTAGATCAAGGAACGGAGGTTGATAACGAAATGTAAATTGCATCAAATTTAAATCAACTTAGATCAAGGAACCAGATGTTGATAACAGAAATTTAAATTGCATGAAATTAAAATCAACTTAGATCAAGGAACCAGAGGTTGATAACAGAAATTTAAATTGCATGAAATTAAAATCAACTTAGATCAAGGAACCAGAGGTTGATGGTGGAATTGCAGGAAAATAAAATCAACTTGGATCAAGGATCCAGAGGTTGATGGTGGAATTGCAGGAAAATAAAATCAACTTGGATCAAGGATCCAGAGATTGATGGTGGAATTGCAGGAAAATAAAATCAACTTGGATCAAGGATCCAGAGATTGATGGTGGAATTGCAGGAAAATAAAATCAACTTGGATCAAGGATCCAGAGATTGATGGTGGAATTGCAGGAAAATAAAATCAACTTGGAT
This sequence comes from Hevea brasiliensis, assembly GCF_030052815.1. NCBI lineage: Eukaryota > Viridiplantae > Streptophyta > Magnoliopsida > Malpighiales > Euphorbiaceae > Hevea > Hevea brasiliensis. The sequence continues at coordinate 46,472,297 of NC_079501.1, forward strand.
CAAGGATCCAGAGGTTGATGGTGGAATTGCAGGAAAATAAAATCAACTTGGATCAAGGATCCAGAGATTGATGGTGGAATTGCAGGAAAATAAAATCAACTTGGATCAAGGATCCATAGATTGATGGTGGAAATTTAAATTGCAGGAAAATAAAATCAACTTGGATCAAGGATCCAGAGATTGATGGTGTAATTGCAGGAAAATAAAATCAACTTGGATCAAGGATCCAGAGGTTGATGGTGGAATTGCAGGAAAATAAAATCAACTTGGATCAAGGATCCAGAGATTGATGGTGGAATTGCAGGAAAATAAAATCAACTTGGATCAAGGATCCATAGATTGATGGTGGAAATTTAAATTGCAGGAAATTAAAATCAACTTACAAAACAAGTCTGACTTTGGCATATGAAGTTATTCCCTGAAAGAGTGTACTCAACAAGATAACGAAGGCGGACGATTAATGGAGGAGGAGTTGCAAGACCTGACCTATGATCTCATTCTTTAGTATGCACATTTTCATTCCAGAATTTCTTCTTATTCTACGGAAAGCGCCCTTGATGGTTTTCACTTTCTCTTCGTCCATTCGGCTAGAAGCGCCCTTCGGGTTTTCGCCTCTAGTTTTTTTTAAGGCCGTCATTCCTGCAAATCTCATAGCAAATGCGTGAGGTTATCAATTCTCGAATTCAAATCTTATGGCAAAAATTTAACTAATTAATAGCACATTAAACAAAGAAAGAGCGATATTAAAAGCGGGCGACGAGAAAAATAAGAGCGGAAGGATTAAAGTATAACTTTTTTATGGTCTTGAAAAAGCGAAGATAAACTTTCAAAGGAAAGGCCATAGGGATAGATCTCACATATTCCTTATGGTTAATTTTGAAGTCTTTTAAGCGCCATTATTTGAGTTCTTTGAAGTGCATGTAAATGCAGTCTCTTTTCTATCCGTGGTTTCATGCCCCCTTCCTTATTCCTCCACTTCGGTTCTTGGGGCGCCCTTTTGGGTTTTCACCCCAAGATTTGTTTTTTTTTTTTAAGGCGCCTTTGGGTTTCATCCTTTCTCCTTTTCATGCATAGTATCTCTTGGCGGTGTCGGCATTCACAGTCTCGGGAATTCTTCACCGTCCATGTGAGTCAAGATCAAGGCTCCTCCAGAAAACGCCTTTTTAATTACATAAGGACCCTCGTAGGTTGGTGACCATTTGCCCCGGGGATCGTTTTGGTTTGGCAGTACTTTCTTCAGAACTAAGTCCCAGGTTGAAATTCCGTGGTATGCGTTTTTATCAAATGCCCTGGCCATTCTTCTCTGGTATAATTGTCCGTGACATGCTGCTGTTAACCTTTTCTCATCCAGCAAATTCAACTGATCCAACCTTGACTGGATCCATTCTGACTCATCGATCACGATTCCTTCAAAATTCTTAGGGGCGGGATTTCAACCTCAATAGGCAATCTGACCTCCATCCGTAGACCGGTGAGTATGGTGTTGCCGGTCGAGGTTCTTACGGAAGTCGGTATGCGTGGAGGCGTAGGAAGCATATCATGCCAATCCCTATATGTATTTGTCATTTTCGGATTATTCTCTTGAGGTTTTTGTTCGCGGCTTCAACCGCTCCATTCATCCAGGGGCGGTATGGGGAGGAATTGAGATGTCGGATTACGTATTGATCACACACGGCTTGAATCTTGGACCGTTCGGGTTCTTGGCGTTATCGGTGATAATTTCATTCGGGAGACCATGCGGCGGATGATATTGTTTACGAAGAATTTGAAAGCGTGTTCTGCGTGATGTGAGCATAGGATGTCGCCTCGACCCACTTGGAGAAATAGTCGATGGCTACAAGGGCGAATCTGTGCCCATTGGATGCCTTGGGATTGATGGGACCAATCACATCTATGCCCCACATTGCAAAAGGCCACGGTGAGGCGAGATTGAGCGCTTGTGAGGTGGCATATTTATCGGATCTGCGTAATCGACACTTGTGGCACTTCCGGAAATACTCGATGCAATCCTTTTCCATTGTGGTCCAAAAATACCCACGTCGCATGATTTGCCGTCATCATGTGACCATTGGCGTGAGTGGCACAATTTCCCTCATGCGTCTCAAAGAGGATTCTCTTAGCTTCTTTTGCATCTACGCATCTCGATGGTCGCGTTGGCGCTCCTCTTGTATAGGGTCTCTCCTTTGGAAAGTACCTAATGCTAATCTCGAATCATCTTCTTTTCATTCTTGCTTGCCCCGAAGGGAAATTCTCGGTTCTCTGATGAGCCGGGATGTCATGATACCAAGGCTTTCCGTCGGGCTCTTCTTCAATCATGAGACAATAGGCTGGCTCATCCCTTACCTTAATCTTGAGCGTCTGAAACGTCTGTCCTTCTTCGATTTGAGCCATAACAGCCAGAGTAGCAAAGGCATCGCAAATTGATTCTGTCTCTACTCGGATGAGTGAAAGAGATTTCTTGAATTACTTGATCATCTCCAGTTAGTTCTTGTGATAGGGGTTTAGCTTGGGATCCTTGGTTTGCCATTCTCCCTTAACCTTATAAATTATCAGAGCCGAGTCTCCATACACCTCCAACTTTCTGATTTTCATCTTTATAGCGGCATGTAGACCCATCACACAAGCTTCATATTCAGCGACATTGTTGGTGCGGTCAAATCCCAACTTAGCGGCTATTGGGAAGTGCTTTCATGCAGGGATACTAGTGCGGCTCGATTCCGTTCGGATAAATTGACCGCTCGTCAAAATACATTTCCCATACATTGGCTGGTTCCCCTTCTTGTGATCTACTTCATTAATATGCTCATCGGGGAACTCAAAATTGAGCTTCATAATCCGGGATAGGGTTTTTACGCTGGGAGGTCGGCAATCACGCTACCTTTCACCGCTTCCGGGTCATGTAGACTATATCATATTGGGAGAGTATAACTTGCCACTTGGCTATTCTTCACACGAAGGGCTCTCAAATACATATCGATAGGGTCCATCACGGAGATGAGCCATGTTTTGTGATTTAACATGTAGTGCTTAAGGCGATTTCTTTGTCCGGTGCCAACGCGCAGCAAGTCTTTTCTAAGGAAGAGTACCTTGACTCACAATCATTGAACTTCTTGCTCGGGTAATAAATGGCCCTCTCTTTTCGGCGGTATCATCATCTTTGTCCCAAAACACATCCCATGGAATCATTTGGTGCCATGTATGCAGGATCGAGGCCTACACGCCACAGTGGGACCAATCTTGGTGGGTTTGTGAATCTTGCTTGATTTTCTCAAAAGCCTCTTGACAAAGAATCCCATTGAGTAGAGTTGTTTTTCCGAGTAATCGAAAATAGGCTCGGCTTTGGCGTGAGATTAGAAATAAACCTCGAAATGTAGTTGATTTTCCCAGCTGCGCACCTCCTTCTGTTTTTGGGGACGGCATTTCTTGAATAGCTCGAACCTTATGCGGATCTACTTCTATCCCTTTCTCGCTTACTATGAATCCCAGCAGTTTTCCGATCTAGCTCGAATATGCACTTAGCAGGTTCGACTTCAACTGGTATTTCCTGAGTCTTTCAAACACCCTCCTTATCACCTGAACGTGGCTCTCCTCTCCCCGAGATTTGATGATCATATCATCCACATACACCTCCACTTCTTTATGCATCATATCGTGGAATAATGTGACCATTGCTTGTGGTAAGTAGCCGGCATTCTTCAACCCGAATGGCATGACCCGATAGCAGAATACCCCCCATTGGGTGATAAAAGCAGTTTTATCCTTGTCTTCCTCGTCCATTGGGATCTGATTGTACCCTGATGCCCCATCAATACACGAACATCTGCCCAAACCCGCGGCATTGTCAACTAGCACATCAATGTGGGGAGAGGAAATCGTCTTTCAAACTAGCTTTATTAAGATCCTGTAGTCAACAAACACCAAGACTCTCCCGTCTTTCTTCATCACCGGGACGACGTTAGCCACCCATTGGGGATATTTGACCACTTCTAAGAACCCGGCGTCATACTGTTTCTTGACTTCGTCCCGAACCTTAAGCAGTGTGTCGGGATTCATTCTCCTTAGCTTTTGTTTTACCGGGATTGTCCCCGGGATCAAGGGAATTTTGTGCGTTACTATCTGAGGGTCCAAACCCACCATATCATCATAGCTCCATGAGAATACGTCGAGAAATTCCTTAGCAGATCGATCATATCTCCCAATTCGTCACTCTCCACTACCTTAAGTTCCCTTTTTACTTCTTCCGTGCCTAAGTTTATTGTGCGCGTTTCATCTTCACAAGGCACGAGGGAGGGTTCATCTTTTTCATTGTTTTCTTCTGTAAGGTCTTCCTCAGAATTACTTGAAGTAATGGCAGTTATGGGGATTTCAAAATTAACCAGAGGAATTTCTGAGTCTATTGGATTATTAGGTGTTAATTGATGAATTGTCCTGAAGGAATAAAGAATAGAACATGTTATAAGGATGGAAAGAAAAAGAGTATTGAATTAAAAATGCGCTATTAATTCATTAATATTAATGCCATAAGAAAAGGTCCATTTACAGTATTACACTTGTCACCATGGACAAAGTGATCAAGTGTAGATAACGGAGGTACTTTACTCGAGATTGAGTGCGAGGATATCCTCCGTTGTCGGTTGTCAAGCTCTGCTCTTGACCATTGGCGAAATTAGGGCCTCATACAAGGAATCCAGTTGGATGACATCTATGGATGGATCATCAGGTGATTCTTCTGTACTTGCCGGATGTTGAATGACTGGTTTAGTGAAGATTTCCGTGATTCTCGGGACTACTTTCACCTTTCCTATCTTCTGGTCAAATCTCGATCCGAAGCATTTTTCTCATCGAATCGCCCATCCACGAGGGCATCCTCCTCATATCCCAAACCACAACGGCCTATCTTACGAATGGCGGTATAGGCTTGACAATCCCTTGTAATGTGGCGCCTAGGCCTTTACCCTCTTCATACCCGCTTCTTAACATTACTTTGGCCACCATAGCCATGGCCCCTTCCTTCCCAGTATTTTGCAATTCAAGGGCCTGGAAAGAACTTTCCAATGACTCCTCGGCTGCTTCCACATAAGGGAGTGATTGCGGCTTGGTGACTAGTATGGCCTCTTCGCCCTTCACCGTGATGATTTTGCCGTCCTTAATGTATTTAATCTTAAGGTGCAAAGTAGAAGGAACGACGTTCGCAGAATGGATCCAAGGCCTCCCTAACGACATGGTGTAAGGCGGCTCAATGTTCATCACTTGAAGCGTGATATTGAAAGTACATGCACCGACTGGATTGGCAAGTCAACGTCCCCCAGCACCTCTCTCCTTGTTCCGTCAAAAGCTCTCACCACCATAGTACTTTGACGTATGTCTGATTGGTCAACTGGCAATCTAGCCAAGGTAGCGCTAGGCAATACATTGAGGGCTGATCCGTTATCGATGAGGACCTCGGCCACTATCTGACCTTTACATTTTACCGTTATATGCAGAGCTTTATTATGCCCTAAGCCTGCAGGGTCTACCTCCTCTTCAGAAAAGGCTACAGAGCTGGATGCCTGGATTTGTCCCACTAACTTCTCAAACTGCCCCGGAGTAATGTCAGGGTTGACAAAGGCCTGATCCCGGATTCTCTGCAATGCTTGTCGGTGCACGTCCGAACTCTAATTCAGCGATAAGTGAAATCAGGCGGGTGTCTTTCTCAACTGTTCCACCACGTCATACTCGCTCTGCTTCATTATTTGGAGCAACAGTTCTTCATCTTCTCTATGCTCAACAGGCTCTGCTTCCCCTGCTTTCACAACCTCCTCTTCCGTGTTTCTCGATGACTCTCCCATCTTTACTTTCCCTTTTCTCTTTTCTCTTTCCTCATTCCCGTAACACCTCCCACTTCGGGTTATAAACTTGACTTCTTGCTCAGGTGGAGAGGGTTTTATTGCAATAATAGGCTGGGGACTTGTTTGGGGAGCGATGTTGCTGGCAGGTCCAGCATAAGTCATCCTGAAGTGCTCGTGAGGAGCGAAACATGGCTTTGGTAGTGCCGGAGGTGAGGCGAGGCTAGGAGCGGATGTGCTGCTTGACGCTTCCTGAGTAAAAACTTGGAAATTATAGTTCCAAGGGACAGCATGAGTGTTGGTGATGGGGAGCTGTGGCGGAGTCTGAATAAGCATTCGGTGGTGAGGCTCTGGGGTGAGAAGGTGATTAGGCTTGGAGGTAGAAGCGGTTTGGCTGAATCTTGTGGTGTTCACTTCCCCTTCCGTTTTGACCTCTTCGACATCTCAACCCCTTAAAGACAATAAGTTCGGACCTTTTGCAGACCCCTCACAATCTCGCAGCTCATGATCAGCTGCCCCTCCATGGTAAGGACACCCCGTATTCTCCTCTAATCCCGTTGCCTGGGGGGAAAGATAGCCTTCCCTCATTGCTATAGCAAAAATCTCCTCAAAGTACGGAACCAGCTCATCCACTTCAGGTGTTGATCCCTTTCCCTTAGATTCGATCATATTTACACCACTACCCGCATTATGGTTGGGCAGTGGATTTGAGGTGACATTGGGGAGGGAACCATTCCCCTCAATTTTCAACCACCCGTTCCGGATTAGAGCGTGCACTCTCCCTCTGAGTGCCCCGCGATTGTCGATTGAATGCCCTTGTGCTCCTCCATGATACTCACAACGGTGTGGCATCATACCACAGGATATGGCGGGTGGATTGGGTCTAAAGGGGTGATGCGATTTGGTTTATACCGACAAGGTATCGGTATATTTCACTGAGAGGGAGGGGAAGGGGTGGATCAGGATTTCTCGGAGGTCTCGGGTTATTTTGTGGTGGTCGTGGTTGAGTTGGTGGAGGAGGTGGTCTTGGTTGGAAATTTGTGGGTGGGGCGTATTGTGGGCGTGTTTGTGGATAATTAGGGAAAGGAGGTGGAATGTTGGCGATGGTTTGGCCATGAGAGGGGGAATATGGCCGGTAGTTATTTTGGGGAAATTGGGGGTAATTATTCTGACGGGTGATAGAGTGTACATCACCCTCCTTTTTCTTGCCAAAATTGGCAGTTTTCTTTACAGGGTTCTCAGCCAACTCCTGTAGCCTTCCTATTCTCAGATTGGCTTCGATTCTCTCACCGGCTTGGATGATATCTGAGAAGCTGTTGGAGGTATTTCCGATCATCAAGTTGAAGTAGGGAGCCTTCAACGTTTCGATGAATAGGGAGCAAAGTTCATTGTCGGTCACTGGAGGATATACTTCTGCAGCCTTCTCCCTCCATCGTTGGGCGTACTGCTTGAAACTTTCCCGGTCTTTCTGTACCAGGTTCTGGAGGTCCCTCCTTGTGGGTGCCGCATCACAATTGAATTTATATTGCTTCAGAAAAGTATCGGCTAAATCCTTCCAGGAGTGTAGCTTGCTCCTGTCCAATTGTATGCACCATCTCAGAGCTGCTCCGGAGGCTCGTGAAAGAAGTGAATGAGAAGTCTATCGTCTTCCGTTAAAGCGGACATTTTGGCAATGTAGGTTGCCGGTGGATGCTGAGGATCCGAGTTTCGGTGTACTTGTGAAATCGGAACCTTGAATTTGGGCGGTACCACCACATCGGCACCAATCTTAGTGACGACACATCGTGAACCATACATGTTCGGCCCTCTATTGCCCTCGATCTTTCTTCTAGGGCGAGATAGTTTCTCGTTATCTCTCGCCCTATGTTCTCCTTCCATCATGTGATATGCTCCTCCAACCGGAGGCGAGGGTGGAGTAAGCGGATGGATCGGGATTGAAGGGTGAGGCTCGGCATTTGAGACAGTAGGGTAATAGGAGAAAGGTGGGTCATTATTCATGCTCACCGGATTGTGATGTTGTCGGTCGGAATGGGGTGAAAGGTAAAAGAGGTTGAAGCTTGATGAGGATCATTTGTTGTAGGAGGCGGAGGAGGTAATGGTGGGTTAGGTTACAAGTAGGTTTGTTACGAGACATTTCCTTCATTAGTCTCATGATTTGAAAGTGATCTTTCAATTCGGAGACACCTTTGTAGGTTACGTACTTGCTCCTGATTTTCCATTATCTTTCTTGTTCGAGATCTTGTTAAGTACACTCGCTTGGGTTGAACTGTGTGCTTGGTCAGACTTGCCTTGTTTGAATCAATATTGATTTCCTGGGAGGAGTAAAAAAAAGAAAATCTGAAATAAAATTTGGATTTTTGCAGAGAAACTAAAAGTCTGAGTGCGGGCCGAAGGATCTGATGGCATTTGAGAGCCAAGTTGAAATCGTAAAAGGATAATTGCCTCGGCTTTATCATGGCATCGTTCGATAGTCGACCGTGAATGGCGAGATTGAGTGCGTGATTATGATACTTGTCCATACAACGCATTTCAATTTTTCACATAACCCTAGCGAGGAAGTTCCTACGGGAGTCATACTATTCATTCACAAATTTTGCTAAACAATGGCCCAAAAATCACTTCATTAACTGAATAATTTGTACATCGTATCTTTTACATCGGCCTAAGCTCTGGGAGGTTCTTTATAATGAGATGACATTTTCTGAGATACTCATATAACCTTCCTTCTTGCCTGGCAGGATCGAATGCTTTCAGGGCGTACTCGGATTCTGGTAATAATTCTTGTTTTCCTTGTGCTATTGTCCTCTCCAGCTGGTCTACATTCTCTTTCAGTTCTTGATAGAGGGCAGCTTGTTTTTTCTTTTCTTTTCTTTCTTTAGCACACTCTTTCAAGATATCGTTGATGAGGAGTGCCTGTTCTTTTAATTCAAGCTTCTTCTTCTTGTTTTCCTGTTTATACTCTTCAACGAGCACCTCTTGGTACTTCATCCTTTCCTGAAGCTTACTATTTTGCCCTTTCATTTCTTTGACCTCAGCTTGGAGAGAGTTTCTTTCTTTCTCCCACTGTATCTCTTGCTCTTCGAACCCTATCCTTTCGGCCCTTGCCTCTTCCTTGAGCTTTCTTACCCTTCTCTTAAGTTTCTGCTGTTGGTCCTCCAGCTGTTTTATTTGTTCCTGCAATTGTGAGTTCTCGGTATTTGCCTTTTGTAGCGAGTCAACCAGGCGATTATCAACTTCCTCTAATAAGGCGTCTTGGCGAGGGTTGTCGTCCTTGAATTCTACAGTAGAGTGTTCTCGGTCCCTGTCAGTCCTCCATTTAAGATAATCGCCCGAGGCACTTGGGCCTTTGGGTGATTTCTCTATCAGAACGATGCTTTCCCAAGACTTGCGAGCCATTTTCAACCCTTCTTCTTCCTTGAGTTCATGGTAGAAGTGTCCTTGGTGGTATTCTTCAATGTTGATCACGCAGTTGTGTTGAGCCAAAGCGCCTTGTTACAGTATTGGAGTGTAATTTGTATACCGGTTATTCCAATTAGGGACACCAGTGAATACCTCTGTACCAATCAAGACAGGTTGGCTTGGCGTCCACGACTTCCTCCAACGGTAATCATGGCTATTGAAACTTCGAGAATCCGTTCACCTTGCTTTTTTTCATTCTTGGGCTTATCACTAACCGGATCATCTTCTCAATGGGAGGCTGGTCAAGGTACCAAGTCAATCCTTTTGTCTCCTCGGGACACATGTGGTGATAGTCCAAAGGTATAATAGCGAGAGCAACACTTAATGGACCCTTTCCTGTTATGCTGCAGTAAGTTAGGGTTAACAAGGTTTGACAAGGATTGCCGGTATCGGGTTGATCCCTGCCTTTCTCTTGTCCAAAATACCTCTCTTGCTGCTAGTGATGATCCCCAATGGCCCCGGGAACAGGATCAGACCATAGATTCCCAAGGCGAGTGCTACGGAAGCTTGATCCCATCGTTTCTCTTGGAGGCGATGATCTAACCGCTTCTCAAGGTACGTCCAATACCATCCATACGTGTTCCTTTGGTATTTCTCTGGACTTTACTTCTTACGGGGAAAACCCAACATGTGTGCCAACCGTTTCAGTGCATCTATGCTCGAGGTGTAAGTAGATCCGGTTACGCAAGGAGTATGGGATCCCTAGCAATGCACGATATTCTTCCATAGTGGGGACCGTGTCAATATCATTGAAAGAGAATACTCCGTACTTAGGATTCCAAACAGACAACATGGCTTTTAATGCCGGGATTTGGACCTTGACTTGCATTAAGGTTGCAATCCTTCCGTACTTTTCTTCAAACTGTACCTTGACCTGATCGGGAAGCGACCTCCATCTACTAGACAGACCCTCGAGGTTGTTCATTTTGACCTCTATTTCATCCAAATCCAGTGAAGGTAGCGAGCTAGCAGGCGCCTTGAAAGCATCATTTTGGGAGAATGCAGGAACATGAGCGATCGGACCAAAGTTTAGCATTACGAACCTTTCTGCGGCGACTCGAGGATGCCATGATAAAAATGATGCCTATCCTTTTCTGGACCCTCGGTTTGGTGATGCTGCGGGAAGATTCGTTAGTAAGACAAATTAGGGTAATTTTGAATCATCTTGTTGTGAGTGACACGTACACATTTATCAAAGTAGGAAAATGTGTAAGTGTTTCAGTAGAATTCAAGATTACCCTCACAAAAATGAACGAAAAGAAATCGAAAGAGAGTAAGGTAAGAGTAAACATGTCCCCTTTTGTCCTATAATAGGGAGACTCGATGCAGGAGTAGCGCTACCTATCTGGATGGTTCTATCTTATGAGGCGATTTACTCGGCTTTCGGCTATTGTGACGGTTTAGCTCAGGATCTAATTTTCTAATAGCCACGAGTTCCCAAATTGCCCCTCATGTAAGCAGTAGAGCCCCATTCTACCCCCATGATATTGTCGGAAAATTCCACGAGTATCACAATGGATAGAACGAGTTTCAATTTGGCGAGGAGCCTTCACGGATACTAACGAGGTAAAACCCACGGGCACTTACATGACCCCCTCCTACTTTCCTAAAAGGGTAAGAAAGCCGGGTTAGGACTGTAGTGTGTGAGGACATTGTGTAAGTGTTCGGTGTGTGAAGGGACACTTTTACCTCTTCAGGTCAGAGGGATTTTATTTTTCCATTTTTTCCTTTTTCCTTTTTCTTTGAAATGAAGAACCTTTGTAGGAGATAGAGCAGGCAAAACAAAATAGTTAGCGACAATAATAATTAGCATATAAGACATTGCCGAGTGAGCCCTCTAACTATAATTTGATCGGACAAAAATTAAGCCTACTTTTGGACCTCTAGGCGGGGTTAGGATCTGATATCCCAGTAGTCGCTAAGTCATAGCGGGATTTTGCGGTGCCGGACGATCACTCACGAAGTGGGAAAAGTGAGAGTCGCCACCTTAGTTTTGAGGAAACTAAAGAAAACCATTGAGGAGTTAAATTAAAAATGAAACCACTTCAAAACAGAGATTCTAGGTTCGGGGTCCATTAACGGGTGGGGAAGGTGTTAGGCACCCCACCTCGTCCCTTAATAAGGGTAAGTAGATTTAATTCTGCGTCCTTTACAAATTAGTTAGAAGGGCTTAGGCGGCAATGTTAATCCTTTTGGTAGAAGGAATGTTTGATTTTTCGCTAAATTTGGATCACCCAGATACATAAGTAAATGAGACAACCTTAGTGAACGGGTGTGAGAATCGGATAAGAACTCTCCTCCGATCTTTTAAGTTGTTCATTAAAATTTTGAGGGGAGACCGGATAAGAACCCTCCTCCGGTCTCTTTTAAGTTATTTAAAGTTTGGAGGATGAGACCGGATAAGAACTCTCCTCCGATCTCTTTCAGATGTTTATTAAAATTTGAGGTGGAGACCGGATAAGAACTCTCATCCGATCCTTATTTAATGTTTATTAAAATTTTTAAGGAGAGGATAAGAATCCTCCTACGATCTCTTTTAAGTTACTTATTAAAATTTTGAAAGGACACAGGATAAGAACCCTACTCCGATCTCCTTTAGAGTTACTCGTTAATGTTTTGAGTTGAGACCGGATAAGAACTCTCTTCCGATCCCTACTTAATGTTTATCAAAATTTTGAAGGGAGACCGGATAAGAACCCTCCTCCGATCTCCTTTAAGAGTTGACTTAAAACTTTTAGGCAAGGATAGGATAAGGACTCTTGAGCCATTTCTTCTATTTTGATGAGACTCGGACAAAGACTTTTCCGACCTTTAAAAAATTACCACAGCTACGGGTCTTAAGAACCTAAAACTAAGAATTCTGACCTTCAAAAATGCCGGGGATAAGGTTTATGGATATCCTGTGGCTAAACGGGGAACACTAGACTTGATTCACTGACCTTTTCATGTAGTCATTTTACCAATATCTATTAATGACCGATCCACTCTGTTTCGTTTACTTTAATCTTATTCCATTTCATGACATCTTTGTCGAATTGCTGTTTACGTCGGCCTAATAGTTCGGCTATCTTCCTCATGTATTATTCAGATTTTCCCTTTAAGAGAGATCTTTAGGTTGCAGTTACCTACGTCTTACCTGACCATTTACACTCTACTAGGAACCAGAAAAGCTTGTATTCAGAAATGACGAAGATTAATAAAAGGCACACTAATCACTAAAGAGATGACCTGAGAATAACATTTACGGTCTCTTTGCACGAGATGAACTTGGAGAAAAATCACATACGTAAAAGGACAGAGAATACGAAAGAAATGAACGCAAACACTTAATAAAACAGCGACGTGAGCTCTTACCTGGGAGGAGCTGAATCTGTAGGAATAATTATGGGGTGGCCACTAGAAACAAGACCGCGGACTGATTAGCCTGAGAGTTGATGTTCACCGTGAACTGGAGGGAGCTTAGCTATGATGTGATTAGGTCAAGATAACAACTGAGTGGGATTTGAGCTCCAACAGAAGGGATGAAAATAGAGATGATAAAGAGTTGAAAGTGAAGGCGTGATCAGGTGATGAACAAGCTGGAAATGTAGAGTTCCAGTGTTCAAAATCCTTTTTCAAGAAACACTTCAGAAAACTAGTTTCAAAAGTCTTTCCAATCAATACTTCAAAGTAGCAGAATAACAAACTGAATGAAATTTTCAGAGTTCTTCCGCTATAATAACAGCCTTTCCTTTTTTTTTCGTCCCTTCCTTTTTTTGAACAGTTTTTCATGCAGGTATTTATAGGAATCGGGTGCTCCCCATGAAGGGTCAGGATTCATTTTGAGGGAGATGGAGGGTCAGGATTTTGAAGTACATGATCGGATGTTCAGGAATTAAAGAGAATCAAAACGAATGGCTGAGATCGCTTCTCAAAATATTTGTCCTTTTCCTCTTTTAATCCGACGGTCTTGAATCCTTTGTCGAACGATCGAGGGTGAGTGAAAGACGCTGGTATTGTCGTCTTCTCTCTTGATCCAAGGGTTCCGGATTCATCCTTACAAGTGAGATCAACGGTGGGGATTGGGATGTACAGGACTGTCATGACATACCCTGGCACCTGTCAGCATTGCGGGCGATTCTTAGGCGTGCGGTGGAGATCTCGTCTGCCACGCTTTAACTACCTCGGCTCTGATTCGGCGGCGGTTATCGAATTTGTCTTATTCTTTTTGTCTTCCGATCCCTCCCTAGCTCCCATTCCGATCTCTCATGCGATCTCCGATCTCTTTTATCCTTTGATCGATGCGGATTCGGTCCAAGCATTAATTACATCTCGATTTTGAGCGTCCGCCGTTTTCCCTTCGACATTAAATGCCCATTTTCCCTATATATACCTCGTTGATAGTGGCATTTCCTTCATTCGATTTTCTCTCTTTCTCCTTGTTTCTTGGTTCTAGGCATTCGGGAAAGTTAGGCTACAAGCGTGGTTTTGATCCTCTTAGATGGAATTCCCTTTTCCTCGACGGAAAATTTACGATCCGGTGATTGGATGGTCCTAATTGGCGATGGTGAGAGAAGCGAATTTGACCGATCCGTATTGCGGGCTTGGTATCACCGATCTCGAGTTGCCCAACCGAGTTCATTCGGCTTCTCATCACATTGAGTGTTCCGACGATTCGATCCACATTGGGTGTTCGACGGCGGATGAAGCATCCGATCGGCAATATCCTTGGGATCGATTATAAAGCGATCCTTAGAACACACAGGAGTATCCTTGGGATAAGTTATAAACTGATCCATGGATCTCCTGTGAGTATCCTTGGGATCAGTTGTAAACCGATCCTTAGGTCGGCCTTTTGATATAGTCAGATCTCCAATGTATTCCGATCCTTAGAGATCGCCAAAATGATGTAGTCTGTCAATGTAATCGGATCTCTAGAGATCACCCAAATGATGTAGTTAGTCCTTTATTGTAATCCGATCTTTTGCAAATAAAGACTTTATTTTGCGATTATCATCTTATTATTTTTGCATTGATTATTTTCCGATCTCTAAGGTGGTTATCCGATCTGGTTCTTTACTTGAATGACACTTGGTGATCCTTTATTCAAAATATTTAACTTGTTATGCCGATCTCCGATTAACCGATCTCTGAACATTCGGATATTTGAGAAAAGTGTCAGAACAGCTGTCGAGTCTCACCAATCGATGCGCCGCCTAGAACCTCGCGAGCATTAAATGCTCGGACTAGTATAAATAGGGGAGGGATGAGGAGATGGTGACGGGAATAGCTGAGGCCTATGTGAAGGCTCACAAGGATCTCTTGGCCGCACTCCAGGAGCGTTACCCAGAAGAAGACTTTTCTTGGATGGACGACACGGCACCGGGGCGATGGTGAAGATAGTGAGGATGAAGCCAGGGTGAGAGGGAGAGAGGAGTGATCCAAATGTAGATCAGGCTGGGGGTGATCCCCCAGCCGAATAACTTTGTACAAATTATGACATGAAATGAAATGCCTTTTGTTCAATGAATGATTGTGATCGGAAAATTTTGAACCATTATTTGTCTGAGTATTTGATTGTATGAGCACAGCAAAACAAAAACTAAATGTGATTATTAATCTAAGTATGAGAGATCGGAAAGCACTCTGAACATGAGATCGGTAGGAAGAAATCTTGAGCAGAACTTGACCGAAAATTTAACTCGAACACTTAAGATCGGAATCGAACCAACACTTTAGCTCTTAAACTTTCGGAAAGGAGGTCGGCAATAAAACTGGTAGGAAAAGATCTAGTGCTAGTTCACTCCATTTATCAACAGGGATCGGGAATATTCTTGGCAGTCCGGAAATCCGCATGAGTTTGAAGGATCGGTAAATGATTTGAGAGATCGGCTGAGTTTCAAGGGATGCGTAGGACTTATCATTGATTCACGTCTTTGCGAGGAGAGGTCGGAAATGTGACCGCCTACCAAAGAGGGATCGGAAACGTGATTAGCTATTCCGAGGAAACTTAGCACCGGGGATCGGTTTCAAAGTATTTTGGGGATCGGCCAAAATATGGTGTCGACAATGATAAAAGACTATGATTACTTGATTGAATATCAGCCATGGAAATCTAATATTGTAGCTAATACCTTAAGTCGCAAGACCATGGCTAGTTTGAGAGTTTCACCTTTGTCCTTGGTGCATGATTTGAGGGCATTACATGCAAATTTGGAGATAGATAATAAAGGACAGATAGTAGCCACTTGGTAAGTGAAGCCAGTGTTGATTGATCAAATTAAGATGGTAGCTCAGAATGATGATAAATATGTGAAGTTAGTGGAAGAAGCTTGGGATGGCAAGAAACCAGAATTTTCAGTGAATGATGAAGGCTTATTGCTTTATCAGGGTAGAATGTGCATTCCTAATGATGTTCAATTGAGGCAAATCATGTTGAAGAAAGTACATGATTCACCTTTTATTATGCACCCTGATGGAACCAAAATATACGGAACCATGAAAGAGCACTATTGGTGGATGGGCATGAAGAAGGACATTGCAGAATATGTAGCTAAATGCCTAACTTGTCAGCAAGTGAAGGCAGAACACCAAGTACCAGCAGGGTTATTACAACAATTGCCAATTCCTGAGTGGAAATGGGAGAGAATTACAATGGATTTTGAGATGAGACTTCCACATGTACAGAAGAATCATTATGCAGTTTGGGTTATTGTGGACAGATTAACTAAGTCTACACACTTTCTACCAGTAAGGATGGACTACAACCTGGATAAACTAGCTAAGCAATGCATTGATGAAGTGGTGAGGATGCATGGAGTGCCAGTGTACATAGTGTCTGACAGAGATCTGAGATTCACTTCTAGATTCTCGGGTAGTCTTTAAAAAGCCCTAGGAACTAGATTGAATTTTGGCACAGCATTCCATCTACAGACAGATGGCCAGTCTGAGAGAATCATCCAAATCTTGGAGCATATGCTTCCAGCTTGTGTGCTTTAATTTAAAGGAAGTTAGGACATGCACTTGCCCATTATTGAATTTACTTACAACAATAGCTATCAGTCAAGCATTGGGATGCCTCCATATGAAGCCCTACATGATAGAAAATATAGAACCCCCCTTGTGTTGGGATGAAGTGGGTGAGAGAAAGTTGATTTGTAACACCCCTATGTTCGGTAGTGCGTTCTACCGTTCCGATAACCAGTGTTGTCCGGACAGCTAGGATGCCTAGAACTACACTTCGATATGAGTGAGGAGACATAAAATAAGGAAATACAAGAGAAGAAAACACAAGAAAAACAAAGGGAAAATAATAGCAAAGAAATGTAACCAAGTTAAGCAAGCCGAGAACCCTAGCGATGGGTGACCGCACCGGGAAGTCACGGCGTGGACCATTGACTAGCCCTGGGCTGCGGGGAACCCTGAAAAATATTTTTAGGACATAAATAAATGTCTATTGAAGTATAAATATCATTAGAAATATCAAAGAAAAATTAATTAATTAGTACAAAGAAAAGTGAGAAATTGAGAAAACGATAAAACCCGGTGCTACCGAAAAATTGGGAATGTAACCCGAACAGAGGCATTGTGGTCATTTGATACCCCGAGTTATCTTTTGACCTAAATGTCCATGAAAATAAAGTAGTGTTAAAGTTTAGAAATTACATGAAAAATTAAAGTTGGAACGAAATATAATGAACGAGAATTATGGGTTATAACGTGAATAATTAAAAGCTTAGCATTACCTTATTATTTAATTGAGTTAGTGGACCATTATGCACCATATAAAAGCCAAAAGTGGACAGAATTTTCCACTATCTTCATTCATCTTCTTCACCTCTCAAGTTGCAGAATTTAAATTCCTCTCAAACCTCCATTAAAACACCTTCATGCAAGCTTTAATCTCACTCAATCTCACCATGATTTCCACTAATCCTTTCACAAGAAATTGTCCACACATCACGGGAAAGCTATAGCCAGCAAGAAAAGGAGCTTTGGTGAAGGTTGAGAAGTGGTCAACTAAAGGTAAATGTTTATTTCTTTAACTTACTTTATTAAAGTTTGTGTTGAGGTTATGGGGAGTATTTTGGGTGAAGAAATTTGAAGAATTATTGAGTTATTGGACTGCCCAATTTTAGGCAGCCATGAGAGCCTATATTACTTGAGTATTCTGCCCAATTTAATTTGTTAAAATTGTGTTGAATAAATATAGGAGTGCCAAGAATGAATATTGAAGTATTGGGAGGAGGAGGATTGCTAAATTAGAAGTGTAAATTCTCTTATGCAGGTTGTGATTGTTGGCAGTGTATAAATTAGGTTATAAGTGTAAAGTTGTGGCTCCAATTGGTATGAGGCCAATTGAAGGTAAAACTAGACTCAATATAGACCAACTTTCATGAAGAGATCTTGTCCAAATTCTGCCTAGAAGTGACCTAAAAGAATGACCAAATCCGGAATAGGTAAGTGCAGGCCCGAAAATTGACCATTTGAGCAGCAGTTAGTATTTTGGCCATAACTCACTCAAAACAGGTCCAATGGAACTGAAATCTTGATCATGAATAGTTAAGACCCATATCTACAAGTCTTATGAAGACACCAAAGCCCAGAAATGACCATAAGCAAGTCAAACAGCTTGCACAAGTTCGGGTCCGAAAACTGGCCGAACCAAAATTGACCTAAAATGACCTAAAGTGACCAATTTTGATGCATTTTGACCAGCAATAGTAAAATGACCATAACTTGGTCTACATAACTCATAATAACCTGAAATTTTGCCCCGCATGCAATGAGACATAGATCTACAAGTTTGTAGTTTTGACCGAAGCCCGAAAACCGAGGGAACTAGGTCGTCCGGCTAGGTCAAATTGGTATACCGAAATCCGACAAATTGCAATAAAATGCAATATACATGGAAATGAATTTGGTAACATGTACCAATACTAAAAGGCTACACATGTGACATATTGGTAACATTAAAACCTAATTCACCAGAATGCATCGAGGGTCAACATTGTAGGTTGACTAAGGAAATAATAGAATTCAATGAATTAATTATTAAACATTATCGTTAAAGACCGTTTAAATGAATACTGAAACACTTCAAATTGTGTTTCTCAGTTAGCAAAGACTTAGGGAAGGGGAAGGAAATACTGAGTCAGAGCCAAGAGACAGTTATCAGAGGTTTGTGCACAATAAATTTATGTAATTGTTTTCCAATTGAAAATTTAAATTGTTATACTTTATGAAGTCGCTGTGTTATTTATGAATTGTGTTGCCACTTTGTGACTACAAAAATGACTTTGAAAATTATTTGGGATCTCTCATAAATTGTTGAAAATAATTGTTTTAAATTGATTTTGGATTCACTCTTAGCATGACAGTATCACATTTCCTCCTCCATTTATGGGGTTGAGATCGTTTATTTTCCTCCCTCTCTGGCTTGCCAGTTGAGGTTGTAGATCGGATGAGTACTCATTAGCTAGCTAGCCACCTCCCTCATTGGATTCGATTAATGGGGTTGAGATTGCTTTGTCGTGGTGTACAACACGGCATTGATCGGAAATTTTGTGTCATGACTTAAGTTGTGTATGACTTTGGCAACACTGTGTTTATGAAATTGTTTGACTAAACTGTGTTTAATAGATTATTTGACAAAATGGTGTTATTATGAACTTTGATATTTGTGAAATGTGGTTGAGAAATATTTAAATTGTGTTTGGAAATGAATGATTTAATTATTGTATTTTAAATTTTTATTGTGCACCACTGAGTCTTTTTATAAAGGTCCCTTAGGCAAATCCCACATCGGCAAAGCACGGAGATGGTCTTGGGTTCAAAAAGTAATGATATATAAAATGGGGGAACTAATCACTAGAAGCGCCTTTTGGTGGAATGGCCTGGAGAGTTGGAAGAACTCCAGGGTTAAGCGTGCTCGCTTGAGAGAAATCCTAGGATGGGTGACCTCCTGGGAAGTTCTCCATTCCACCTATGGGACAAAACCGTGAGGCCTATGGCCAAAGCGGACAATTCCTCTAGTGGTTGGAGCCCGATCGTTACAATTGGTATCAGAGCCGCTCACGTGTCCTCTTGAGCGATGGTGGGGCAAATCTCAGCAAGGACGCTGAGTCCCGAAAGGGGGGGAGAAAGGTCTCTTATGCAAATCCCACATCGGCAAAGCACGGAGATGGTCTTGGGTTCAAAAAGTAATGATATATAAAATGGGGGAACTAATCACTAGAGGCGCCTTTTGATGGAATGGCCTGGAGAGTTGGAAGAACTCCAGGGTTAAGCGTGCTCGCTTGAGAGAAATCCTAGGATGGGTGACCTCCTGAGAAGTTCTCCATTCCACCTATGGGACAAAACCGTGAGGCCTATGGCCAAAGCGGACAATTCCTCTAGTGGTTGGAGCCCGATCGTTACATGATTGGCCCCAAAATTGTACCGCAGCCTGAAGAGAAGATTAAGCTTATTACAGACAAACTCAATGCTGCATCAGATCGTCAGAAGTCCTACATAGATTTTAAAAAAAGAGATATTGAGTATTCTATGGGTGACAAAGTATTCTTAAAGGTTTCCTCCTGGAAGAAGATTATAAGATTTGGTAGAAAGGGAAAACTAAGTCCTCGCTTCATCAAGCCATATGAGGTTCTGGAAAGAGTGTGTTCGCTAGCATACAGACTTGCATTACCTCCAGAGTTAGAGAAGATCTACAATGTTTTCCATGTCTCCATGTTAAGAAGGTATAGATTAGACCCATCACACATCTTGCCAGTAGAGGAGATTGAAGTGAATCCAGACCTGACATATGATGAGAAACCTATAAAGATCTTGGCATATGAGGTGAAACAGCTGAGGAACAAGCAGATACCACTAGTTAAATTGTTGTGGAACCATCATTGGGGCCAGGAGGCTACATGAGAACATGAAGAGGACATGAGGAGGCAACATCCATAGCTCTTCAGAACTAGTACCAAGTAAATTTTGAGACGAAAATTTTTTTAAGAAGGGGAGAATTGTAACACCCTCACACTAAGTAGTTCTGTATATTCTACTGTTTCGATGACCAATGTCTATTCGAACAGCTAGAATATCTGGAACCATACTTAAATTACATAGAAAAGATGTAAATTAAACTAATAAAGATCAAATGAGGTTGTATGAAAATAAGAAAAATGAAGCGCAAATAGGTTAAATGAGCTTAGGTCCCAGCGATGGGTGACCTACACGGGAAGTGACTGTAAGTCCAGTTGCTACCCTAAATTCGTGTGGGACCTTATAGAGTCCTTAACGAAGGATTTATTTAGAAATTATTGGGAATGTGAAAATCATAGAATTGAAAAGTGAATAAGTATTAATAAGTGAATCAAAACTTAAGGACTCATCGGGTATTATGGAAAAAGAAGGACTATAACTCGATGAGGGGCATTTTGGTCAATTCAGTCCAAGAGTTGACGTTTGACCTAAATGTCAATTAAAATCAGTGAGATTAAAATATTGAAAAGAAATTAAAAAAATGAAGAAGTGTATGGAAAGGAATTAGGAAATTAGAATTTTGCAATTATGACATCATAATAACATCATCATGACACAATTAAAAATTATAATTTTAAATTATTTAAATTGTAGATAATTATCTCTAGATATATATAAGATAAACCAATTAAAAAGAAGATAAAAACTTCATCTTCTTCCCTTCGTTTGGCCGACCACCATCTCCATCTCTCTACACCTCCATTTTCTTGATTTCAAGCTTTGATACCTCCACTTTTCTCCATAAATTTGATATAAAACTAGTAGAAAACCCCTAATTAGCCTATGAATTGAAGATTAGGAGAAAGAGAAGCAAGAAAACTTGAAGAATTTGGGAGATTAGAAAAGCTCCATTAGAGGTAAGCTTCCTCTCAAGCTTAACTAGCTATGTATGGTTTGAATTAAGTTTGATTATGAGAAAAATTCTTGAAAAAGCATGAAAATCATGCATGATGGGAAACTAGGATTTTTGGCCAGCTTGGGGACTTTAGGGTTTGATGTGTTTTGATTGAATTAAATATGAGTCTAAGCTTAATTGAAGTTGTATACATGATTAGAATAGTAAAATTGCATGGAATTTGCATGAATTAGAAGATGGAAAATTAGGGTTTTGGTGATATGAAGTACAATTAGGATTTTTGATACCAAATTAAGGTCATTAATATGCAATTAATGTGATTTGGTGTTGATTTGATAAAAGGAATTAAATGAATGATAGGGTGCTAATGTGCTGGAATTCTAGACACTTGAGTCCAGCACACTTAAATGCTCGTAAGTTGAGGTACTTAACTCCAATTGGTGTGAAACCAATTAGAGAGATGAAAGTTAAGACATAATGCTAGAATTTTCATGAAGACACCCTGTCCATAAAATGATCATAGGATATCTCAAATTAAGCTTGAATCAAAGCTACCAATTCTAGACCTAGAGAAAATGACCATATGAATAGTACTTAGTAAAGTAGGCATAACTCACTCTAGAAAACTCCAATTTAAGTGATTCTTGAACCAATGGAAACTTGAGACATAGGATAATAGTTATTATGAAGACCATAAAACCAAATTATGAACCTAACTTAATCAAATTGCTAGACAAAATTAGTCTAGCAAATCTGCCTTAGTGCTAGACTGAACCTGGAAAATGTGAAGGATTAGGCATCCGACCAATTTTGGAAAAATTTCCATAACTTGGGCTAAAAAATTGAAAATATAGTAATTCTAAAGCCAAAATTCTCATAAGACATAGAACTAAAAACTTTATGTTTTGACCAGAACCCAATTCTTAGGGAAAAGTAGGGGAATTGTTGGGATAAGTCAGGAATCCCAAGTTTGGAATTCTTGCACCTTAGCCAAATTGACCTTATGACCTCCGAATGGTTATTAGGCCACAACTTCCTCTAAAAAACTCCAATAAAAGTGATTCAAAATGATTTGAAAACCTAAGACAAAGACCTAAAAAATTAATTTAAGGACTAGGGCCAAATTGTGAGCTTATGATACCCGGATATAGAATGCAATGTTAAGGTACAAATCTAGAAAACCTAGAATTTCAGGATATGACACTCAAAATAGTGTTTAGTTATTTAGCCATAACTTGAGTTTCAGAACTCCAAATTGAGTGATTCAAAAAGGAAAATAAAACTAAGACATAGAGGAATAACTTTCATTAAGATCACCTTTTCAAATTATGACTGAAACTAGGTTGAAATGGGGTTGCAAAATCAAGGTCCAGAACTGCCCTGAACCCAGAATACATTGAAATTTCAAAATTTACTTAGGGATGCATTAGGCATTTATTTGATTAGCTATTGGAGATAATTGGGATGAGTATTAAGACACTTTAATTGTGTGTTTTTAGTAGAAAAGGAGACTTTGAAAGGCATGGAGAAGTAAATCAAGAAAAAGGAAATCCATTGAGATTTGTACACAACTAACCTTTTTTCTTTGTTTTTAACTTTATAATTGATTGGAATGAATTTATTACTGGAATGAATTTATTATGAATGAGTTATGATTTTTCTTGCATTGAGAACTTTAATTTTGTGAAATGAATTTGTGATTATGGAATGGTGGAAGCTGGCCCTTTAATATCACTATAGAAGGGGGTGGGCCGGTTTTGAATGCTCTCAGAAGTGTTTTGAGAAATTATGTATTGCCAACCCTATAAAGGAAATTTCATGAATGAAATGTAATTTATTTGATTTGTAATATGATTCTTTGAATGGAAATATTTGAATTTGTTTTAAAACTACAGTTGGCATGGCAATTTAAATTGTGTCCCTCATTATATGAGGTGAAATTGATATTGTGTTCCTCCCTTTGTGGCTCGCCAGTTGAGGTTGAGTTCGAATGAGTACTCATATTACTAGCTAGCCACCTCCCTCATTAATTGTGGTTAGTGAGGTCGCAGTTGGTGTACAATGTGACACTCCTTACCCGTCTATAGTGTAGCCAAGCAAGACATGTCATACTCGGTGCCGAAGCACCTTATCTTATCTTACTTTGTTACTTTAGTAATTTTGAATTCGTTTAATTTAATATCAATTATTTTTCGACGGAGAAACTGATGGAGTTTCCCTTATTATGTTATCGTTAGGCGCATTTCACTATTCACCTACTTGAAATTTTCAATAATATTTTACAATAAGAATATCATTCACACTCATCATAGTCATCTTACATTCAATTCTTCCAACTCACATACTCATTTGTACAAATCCATTTATTTCCATACATTATAAATCATGCTCAGTTCATGCACAAAATTCTCAACTTCATTAATCTATATGATTTACAAACTATTTACATAATTCATAAATTACATGATATACAAATTAATTACATATGAAATAATCAATTTATAAATTTACATCACTTAAATATTACTTACAAATTTTAAATTTACATTACAACATACGAAATATTTATAACATACAAAATACATAATGTGATATACATGGGCCCTAGCTACATGCATTGCTGAGCAGGTGACAACCTTTGACACTCTGCAGATCTGGACTCCCAAAAATCCCAATCAAATGTCCACTGGGTTATAGCTTCAGTACCAGCACGAAGGAAACAATTTCATCGTGCTAAGCATTGCTGCTTAGTGGTGCAATAATATAACAAGAAAATAATATACAAATAAAGATAGAAACAAAATATAATTTGGATAATTAAAATTTATTTATACTTCACATGCACTTTCTAAAATTTAATATGTTTTATCCTAATTTAGTCTTATTTGGAAGTATTTATTTCGCAAATGTACAATAATAATGTACAATAGAAAAATAATCTAAAAATAATAAATTTATGCTTATATTATTATGTAAGTCACATTTGTAATATTTATTTATGTTGTAATTTCCTTTGCTAATCTTTTAGCGTTTTCTCAATACTTTCTAGGTTGTCTCATATTATTTCATAATAAGTAAATTTTAATATCGGTCCAGTTCATTTCGATTCTTTCTAATAAATAACTATTCTAATTAATTTTAGGTCATCTTACTCATTTATTTTATTTAATTTCTAATATTTTTAATTGCTAATATTCTTAACTTTTTTTAATAAATTTCACTGCCCAAGTAACCTATGACAGACTAATTAAACTGGATAAGCGAGTCATTAGCACTGGACACCATGGCATCTCGGGTCGTCATACCATGGGATGTAAAATATGATACATCAACCACGTATGCAGTCAGTATGGCTAAAAGCCATGATAATAGATCAGTATGGCTAAAAGCCATGAGAATAGAAAATCGGGCATACAAGCCATGAGCGCGGGCATAAAGCCATAAATATAAGCATAAAGCCTTACGTAGTACTGCTAAAACAATACCCTATTGGTATGCCAATCTATCCAATCTGACACACGTGTCAGGCAATATATGGGCACATAATACCATTATTTTATTAAATACTTAGATTCTAATTTATAGTATTTTAATTTTTATTCATAGCAAAAACATAAATACCCAAATTTCATTCCTACACAATTTATACAATTCATTATAACATTTATGATAATTTCAATTCACATCAATCAACTTTCATGTACCATTTATACATCCAAATATTTTCCTAAGGCCTTCCACATAAGTCATTCTCTTATGTCCTAGAATCATTCAAGTTTAAGAATTAAAATTTACTAATTACATTATATGTTTCAATTATAATTTCTAGTATTTTAATCTTTTTCATAATAGAAACATAAATCTCCAAGTCTAATATTTACATAATTTAGGCATTCACAATAAATATATATATTAATTAGATCACCCATAATTGTTCACAATCCAAAACAATGGTTCTCATGCACCATTATACTCAAACTACTTTTTCTTATCCTTTCTCCAATAATGGGAACTAATGTCTTATTTATACATTCATTTATTCATTGCCCTATTTATATAAATTATTATTCATATTCCAAGTAATCCATGAATATTTCATGGATTTCAAATTTAGCTAAATTTTCCTTAAATCCTAGTGTCACTCAAATTCAAAAATTTAAATCAACTATTTACATTATCTATATAATAACCATTACAATAGCTTTCTAATTTATTATACCCTTTCCTATATCATTGGCGTTACTCAACTTCACCATTCACAATTTACCTACCACATCCTATATTAATTACTACAATAATTCTTATAGTTTGTTTTTCTACTTCACATAACTTAGTAGTTACTATTCATTTGACCATTTCCATTCAAAGGTTGACTTTTTGATTCATAATAGATTTGTTAAGCCTAAGTTGTGACACCCCTTACCCGTCTACAGTGTAGCCAAGCAAGTTATGCCACTCAGTGTGTCGGAACACCAATTCATGTTTCAATTTCAATTAATCCCTTTTTATTCATTTATTTATAATTTTTGATAAATCTAAATTTTTTTGCAAATTTTATAGAAATTCCGGCAGAGTGCCGTCTATAAATTGGAAAACAGTTCTTCTGAACCTGTTTAAAAACACTTCCAATATAATTATAATCTCAATCTCAGTCAACCACCAATGTAACACCCCTATGTTCGGTAGTGCGTGCTACTATTCCGGTAACCAGTGTTGTCCGGGCAGCTAGGATGCCTAGAACTACACTTCGATATGAGTGAGGAGATATAAAATAATGAAATACAAGAGAAGAAAACACAAGAAAAACAAAAGAAAAATAATAGCAAAGAAATGTAACCAAGTTAAGCGAGCTGAGAACCCTAGCGATGGGTGACCGCACCGGGAAGTCACGGCGTGGACCGTTGACTAGCCCTGGACTACGGGGAACCCCAGAAAATATTTTTAGGACTTAAATAGACCCCTATTGAAGTATAAATATCATTAGAAATATTAAATAAAAATTAAATAATTAGTACAAAGAAAAGTGAGAAATCAAAAAACGGACAAAACCCGGTGTTACCGAAAAATCAGGAATACAACCCGAACAGGGGCATTGTGGTCATTTGACATCCCGAATTGTCTTTTGATCTAAATGTCCATTAAAAATACATGATATTACACTTGGAAAATATAATGAAAAATTAAATTAGGGGTACCTAATGTAAATAGCCAAAAGTGGAGTGAAATTTGGGTAATTAGCACTTAAATAATATTAAATCAATTTCTTATGTGAGTGGACCACTAAGGGATTATAATATGCATTAAGTGGGCAGATTACTCCACTAAAAATTCATCTTCAACCTTTGAAGACCACCATTGCCATAAAGAAAGCTTTAGAAACCAGCATTGTTGTTCCATTTGTGAGCTTCATGCATCCATGATCCAAGCTTCAAGTGGTTAGGGTTTCTTCACTAAAAGTAACCACCACACCTTGGGCAGCATTTAGGGAGTGAGAAACGTAAGTTTTGATGAGTTTTTAAGAAGCTTCAAAATAGGTAAGTTTGTGTTTTTGAATATTGCTTTGTTAAAGTTTGTAAGGATATTATGGGTGTTTGATTTATGGAGAAATTTTTGAGTTTTGATGTTGAATGGGAATGTGCACTTTTGGCAGCCATGGAAGCACCTTGAAGGCAGTTTACTTGTGCTTGTAAATGGTGAATTAAATGATTGATTAAATGTATATTGTGTAAGAAATTGTTTGGGTGATGTATACTTAGTATATGTAAATGTAAAATGAAATTTAAAGCTTGGAAAGTAATGGAATGTAAGTGTACCATTGTGGCAGTTTTCTAACCCCCTTGAGGAATGCTGGAATTCATGCTTGGTTTATGGGATAATGATGTTAAAATGTGTTGGTTGTTATGGCAGTTTGAGTGCATGTATGATGGTGTAAAGTTGGACATGAAAATGAGCATGAATTGGTGATTGAATTGTTGTAAATTGAATTGGACAAATTCTGCACTTGTTGGTGCACATTGAATGTAATTGTAAGCTGCCAAAATGACCTATAATATGTTTTAAATTATGTTTAGGTTGTGGTACAACCAAAATTGGTTTGAATGTTAAGTTTGGTGAGTATTAAAAGTGATGCTTGATGTGTATATAAGAATTGCAATAAGGCAGTTTGTATTTTAGGCCTATAACTTTAAGTGTGTGGCTCTAATTGGTATGAGACCAATTGGAGGTGAAACTAGGCACAAAATGTGCCAACTTTCATGAAGGAAGCTTACCAAAATTCTGCTTGCAAGGTAGCTTGAAAAATGACCAAATCCGGATTAAGTGCAAATGAGGCCTGAAAATTGACCATTTGGGCAGCAGTTAGTGTTTAGGCCATAACTCACTCAAAAAGGTCCAATTGACCTGAAATTTTAACCATGAATAGTTAAGACCCATATCTACAAGTCTTATGAAGACACCAAAGCCCAGAAATGACCATAAGCAAGTCAAACAGCTTGCACAAGTTCGGGTCCAAAAACTGGCGAACCTAAAATGACCTAAAGTGACCAATTTTAGTGCAAGTTGGCCAGCAATAGTAAAATGACCATAACTTGGTCTACATAACTAGAATGACCTGAAATTTTGCCCCGCATTCCATAAGACATAGATCTACAAGTTTGTAGTTTTGACTGAAACCCGAAAACCGACGGAACTAGGTCGTCCGGCTAGGTCAAACTAGTATCCCGGAATCCAGCAAATTGCAAGAAAATGCATGATACATGGAAATGAATTTGGTAACATGTACCAATCCTAAAAGACTATTGAATGTGACATATTAGTAACATTAAAACTGAATTTGCCTAGAACGCATCGAGGGTCGACATATTAGGTTGACTAAGGAAATAATAGAATTCAGCAAATTAATTATTGAACCTTATTCTTAGAGACAGTTTAAATGAGTACTGAAACACTTCAAATTGTGTTTCTCAGTTAGCAAAGACTCAGGGAAGGGGAAGGAAACAGTCGAGCCAAGAGCGATTATCGAGGTTTGTGCAGCTAGTTTTTAACTGATTTTGTTTTGAATATTTCATATGATTAAATGACATATTTTCTTATGTATTATGTTTAACAAGCATTGGATTTAATTCAATGATTATTGAAATTGTTATAGTATGTATGAATTTAGCTTTGTGAAATGTTATTTCCACAAGTATTAAGCATTATTATGGATTGAATAAATTATGTTTTGGAAAATTGTGATAGAACATGTTTTGAATTGTGATGGTAATTCTCATGGAAAAATGCAAATTTATGATTTGAATTGTGATGAGCATAAAAATTATTGGATATTGGAATTGACTTTGAATCGAATTGTATTGTGATTTATGCTCACTGAAAGGATTGTGATATTGTTTTATATCTCACTATAGATGCTTGACTAGGTTATTACCCGTCTCTCTCATTTGTTGAGAAGACAATGGAGTTAGTTGTGTTTTGATTACCATGGTACGTGCACAGGCTTAGATTTTCCTCTGATTTGAGGTTAGATCTAAGTTTATTTTATCGTTATAGCCCTTGCGAAAGATTCATTATTGTGATGGTACTGTGCACGATTATTCGACCTCCCCGACCATAAGGAGTTAGAATCTGATTCGACCTCCCCGACCATAGGGAGTTAGAATCACATCGAATATGGCCCTTTCGGATTAGTCTTACATAGTTAGTGAGATAAAGAATGATTTTTGAGATACAGCATGGTTTTTGAGATACGGAATGGCTTTTGAATGGTAAAGAATTGTGATTTCAATTATGATTTATGTATAATTGATTTTATTGGAATTACCTAAATGGTTAGTTATGATTTGATAAATTGAATTTCATGATCGAAATCATTTTATACAAATGATTCACATTATTGGCAATGAATATTTTGAGTTTTTAGATTTCCAAATTATTTACTGTAAATTTTGTCAATGTATGTTGTACTATGTTTTAAATTATAGTTGTGCAACACTGAGTTCACCACTCAGCGATAGCTTTGTATGCTGTCACAGGTAAGAAGAGCATAGAGCAGTGAGTAAGTTTCTTTGAAGACACTTTCAGATCAGCTCCAGGTATATTATAGGTATACCCATGTACATAGGTTTTGATGCATGCATGTAATAATATGTATGTAAATTATTTGAGCAGTTGTATAAAAACTCTTGTAAAATATTTTGGTATGTAATTAAATTTAAATTATTGTAAATATAAGTTTGGGATTTCATTTACCTGAATAGTTTTGTAATATTAATTTTGAGTCTTATAATCAATGAAATGTTTCTTTTATGAGGAGATTGATTTGATTATTGAGATTTGAATTATGAGTGCAAATGAAGTTATTGAAGTTGTATTTGAGGAAACATATTGGGAGCATTTTCTTTTGCAGGATTGAAGAACTGTTTTCTCAAAATACAGCCGGCACTTTGCCTAATTTTTGAAAAAAAATTTATAACACCAGATTTTAATCGATGATTTAAATTTCACAAAAATTGTTTTTAAAATCCCTTGTAGTATATCTAATGGGTTATCGGTAGGCGAAGTATGGTAATTTATTAGGTGTACTACGGGATCATGTTACATCTTACGGGGGAGTAGGGTGTGACAACCAACATTTTTCTACAATTTCTCAAATCAATTTAGTATCTCAAAATTCACATTCATCTCATATCACACCCAATTCAATGAGAAATACTCATATTTATTTTTGAACACAGCTCATAGGTAATTATTGCAAAAATATGATTACATGAGTTTATAATATATATAACAAAAGTTTACAAATACAAAAGACTTAGGTAGCCCAATGTCCTACCAATGCACTGTAATTTGTGAGGTGACTTTGAACTCTGAGTGCAGATCTGAAAACTCACCCTGTATGAGGTCTGCTGGACTCCCCAGCTATGTCTCCAGTACCTGCGCGTGGCAAAAGTGACGCGCTAAGCAATTCTGCTTAGCGGTGACAATATAAAATAAAATAAAATAAAATAAAATAATAACATGTATGCAAAATATATGTTTACATTTTTGGCAGACTTAATTTCAAATATTTATTGCAATATTATTCGATTAAAGTTTGGTAAGATTTATTAATATTGCCCGAGTAACCTATACTAGTTGACAGGATTGGATAAACGGGTAAATTGGTAATGGGTACTAAGTACCTCGGACCATCACACCATCGGTCACATAGTGTCTCCCGGTGTGCAACAGAATAGCTAATAAGCTGTAATAATTATCAGGGATTAAACCCGAGCATAACAACACAATATCATAGCCAAAGGCTATTATGTCATAGAATGGCATGGAAAGCCATGAAATACAGAATGGCATGAAGCCATATGCAGTACTGCTAACAGAACCCTATGGGCATGCCAACCTATCCAAACCAATCACATTAGGCCTACTAGGGCATTTAACACTTTTCATTTATGTAATTCTTTGAAATTGAATTTTTATGATTACTATTCATTTTATTGGTCAACCAAAATGTTGAATTTTGCATTGGCAATAGGTAAATTAGTTTAAATATCATCAAAATACCACATTTTTCATTTTAAACTTGTTGGTATTGGTTGCCAATACCATCTCTAAGCTTAATGTGAATTGGATAGAATTTTCAGTTTTCAAGCTTTGGGTTTACTGTTCCATTAGTTACTGTTGCAGTGGGAATTTGGAAAAATAATAAACATGACAGTTGTTCCTTATTTTGTCTAGTTGAATTTATTTTTTTGAATCACTCCATTTGGAGTTTTGTAGCTCAAGTTATGGTCCAAAAACCACAACTGGCCGGATTGAAATTTTTCTGGACTGACCATATCTATAGTGCAGTGAACAGTGAATTCAACTCACTTGTTAGATAGGTTCTGGTCATGATATGGGCTAGGTTTCTTCATGAAAGTTGTTGGTCTATATCTCATCCTGTTGTGGGTAAAATTTCTGGTCAATTGGACCATTCTACAATGAGTTATGGCCAAATGACCAAACACTGTTCATTTAGTCATTCTGCAGAAACAGACTGCAGGTCACCCGGATTGGAGCAAGCTTTTGGTGCACTTGGTTTTCTCTTATGGGCATGGTTTCTTCACCAAAGTTGTGCCATTTTGTGTCTAGTTTCATTTCCAATTGGCCAAGCACCAATTGAACCTCTACAATTCAAGTTATGGCTGCCCAAACCTGTTGGACTCATATCCAATGCTGTAGGTCACCTTGGACAGCCACACTAAACCTAAATCCCATCACTCAACACACTTCATTTTTGGTTTAAACAGAACTAAATGGTCACTAAATGACCAATAATACTCATTTTCATCATCACATGGTCAAAGTCCCATTTCTCCACCCCAAACCCTAACTCAAACATTACCATTCATGCATTTTCATTGCATTTCTTCAATCCACTTGCAAAATGCACATTAAGGGCAGCCATAATAACCTTTTAACTTCATTAAATCATCACAAACAAACGCTAACCATGGCTGCCAAAAATTTAGGGTTTACATACAATTGGTATTCAACACTTTTTCTTTGTAATTTACACTCATTTATACTTACTCAACATAAATTTGAAGAGAAACATAAGTTTAAGTCACTAATCTCTTTTAGCTCAAATCCAAGCCAACCAAAACTTTAATTTTTCTTCAAAATTTTTCTGCCCAAAGCTTCCTTAAGGTGTGGGGTGAATTTTTTGTGAAGACAACTAGGGCTTTTATGGTGTGGAAGCTAGGGAAAATCAAGCTTGAAAAAGCTTGTCCATGGAGGTTAGGGAAGGAATGGTTTGCGGCAACGAAGAAAGAAGAAATGAGAAATCTGGTTTTTCTCTCATTTTTCAGCCCATTTGTCTCTTTTAAATATAGTTATGCCATGTGTCAACATTGGGTTGGGTGAAGGCACACTAATGACATCATGTGATGTCATAAATTCCCATTTAATTCATTTTTTTTCTTTTCTTTTCTACTCATTTTCAATCCAATTTTTAGTATTATTTATTCACATTTTATGTCATAATAATTATTTACTTAACTGGACAAGTCAGCTAAAAATTACCTCTAAGGGCGAAATGACCAAAATGCCCTCCGTTTGGCTTAACAGACCAAAATTGTCTGTACCGATTGAAAAATTTCTCTAAATATTTTCTTAGTATTCTAATATCGTAGAAACCTCAATGACCCTTCTCTAGAGTCTCCAAACTTATTTTATGAATTTTCCCCTAGGTCTAGGGCTTCTAGTTGCGAGAACCGCAACTTCCCACTAGGTTACCCATCACCAGGGCACCGGCTCATTTAACTTGATTGTATTTTATTTCTAAAATTTTTTCTAAATTTTTCTTTTTAATATTTGAGTTAATTATGGTTCCTCACTTTAGTTTAAATATTTTTCCGAACATTCTAGCTGTCCGGTCCGACACTGGTCACCGGAACAGTAGAATGTACGGAGTTGCTATAGGGAGAGTGTTACAACTCTTCCCCTCTAATTTAAATTTCATCATCGAAATTTACCTGATGCAAACAGTTGAGGGAACTGTTGCCTCATCATCTCTTCACTTTCCCAAGTTGCCTCCTCGGTGTTGTGGTGCCTCCAAAGCACTTTCACCAGTGGAATCTGCTTATTCCTCAACTCTTTCACTTCCCGAGCCAGGATCTGTATGGGTTCTTCTTCATATATCAAATCTGGTTGTACTTCAATTTCTTCCATGGAGATGACATGTGAAGGATCTGAGCGGTATCTTCTTAGCATAGACACGTGGAACACATTGCGGATCTTGTCCAGCTCTGGAGGTAAAGCTAGCCCATAGGCCACTGGACCCATACGTTCAATAACTTCATATGGGCCAATGAACCTAGGGCTTAACTTACCTTTTCTTCCAAACCTCAGTACCTTTTTCCAATGTGACACCTTGAGGAACACTTTGACACCAACTGCATATTCTATTTCTTTTCTCTTCAAGTCGGCATAAGATTTCTGTCTATCTGAGGCAACCTTCAGATTGGCTTTGATTAGTTTTACTTTCTCCTCAGTCTGTTTCACCAGGTCTGGCCCTACTAATTCGTCTTCGCCCAATTCAGTCCAGCACACTGGAGTTCTACATTTCCTCCCATACAGTGCTTCATACGGGGCCATTTGGATGCTAGCTTAGTAGCTATTGTTATATGCAAATTCTGCCAGTGGGAGGTATCTATCCCAACTTCCCTCTAACTCAATGACACAACTCCTCAGCATATCCTCAAGGACCTGGATTACTCTTTCTGATTGCCCATCCGTCTGAGGATGGAAAGCTGTGCTGAACTGAAGTTGTGTACCCAAGGATTCATGCAACTTCTTCCAAAATCTCGATGTAAACCTTGGGTCTCGATCAGATATGATGGAAAGTGGAATTCCATGCAGTCTAACTATCTCACTGATATACAATTCTGCTAACTTCTCCAGTGAGTAGTCAGTCCTAACTGGCAGAAAGTGTGCTGACTTCGTCAATCTATCTACTATCACCCATGCTGCATCATGCTTCTTCTGGGTGAGAGGTAGACCACTTACAAAACCATGGTGACCCGATCCCATTTCCATTCAGGTACGCGTATAGGCTGTAGCAAACCCGATGGAACTTGATGTTCTGCCTTAACTTGCTGACATGTTAAGCATTTAATCACATAGTCAGCTATGTCCTTCTTCATACCAGGCCTCCAATATTGAAGCTTCAAATCATGATACATTTTTGTACTTCCTAGGTGCATAGCATAAACACTGGCATGTGCCTCTTTCAGAATACTGGCTTTCAATTCCCCATTATTTGGTACACATACTCTTCCTTTGTAGTACAGACACCCATCTGCTTTCACCTCATAGTCAGTTGCTTTTCCCTGTAACACCCCTAAGTTCGGTAGTGCGTTCTACTGCTCCGGTGACCAGTGCTGTCTGGACGGCTAGGAAGCCTAGAACTACACTTCAATATGAATGAGGAGACATAAATAATGAAATACAAGAAAAGAAAGTACAAGAAAAACAAAGGAAAAATGATAGCAAAGAAATGTGATCAAGTTAAACGAGCCGGGAAACCTAACGATGGGTGACACTTTGGGAAGTCACGGCGTGGACCGTTGGTACACTGGATCATGGAACCACGGAAAACATTTTTGGGACATAAATAGACCCTTGTTGAAGAATAAATATCATTAGAAATATCAAAGAAAAATTAAATAAATAGTACAAAGAAAAGTGAGAAATCGAAAAACAGACAAAACCGGTATCACAGAAAAATGGGAACATAACTTGAACAGGGCATTATGGTCATTTGACATCCCGAATTGTCTTTTGACCTAAATGTCCATTAAAAATAAATAATATTACACTTAGAAAATGAAATGAAAAATTAATTTGGTGGTACCTAAAATAAATAGCTAAAATCAAGGGTTTAATGTGGGATTAAGTGAAAGTTTAGCTTAAAATATGATTTAATTTTTTTGTGGACCACTAAGGGAATTAATTAAACACATAGTGGGACATGTGTACACTTAATATGCAGCTGAAACTCCATCTTCTCCACATGAATTCAACATTGCCGTGAATGAAGGTGAGAGGAAACTCCATAGCCATTTTTCATGCAAGCTTTCTTAACTCTCCATTTTCAACTCCAACCTCTTAGGTTTCTTCATTAAACTTTGTCTACACATCACAAGGAAGATATTGATACCAATTTTGAGAAGTTTGGTGAAGGTTTAGCAAGTTACAATCAAAGGTAAGTTTACATTTTTTGAGAATTCCTTTGTTAAGTTTTGTGTGCATGTTATGGGTGTTGGTTTGGTGAAGGAAAATTTTGAGTTTGAAGAGTTATTGTTGTTTTCATTTTGGACAGCCATGAGTCACGTTTTTTATGAGATATTTGTGCATATAATTGATGAGAAATAATGTTGATCATGGTGATTTAGTAACCTAGTGAATTATTTCATGTTTATATGGTGATTTATGCACTTGGATGGGAATTGGTAACTTGGACGGCACTTTGATGTTGAAGAAGATTTGCGGCAGCTTGGGAACACTTGAGTAATTGTATGTATTGAAGGAAGTGTGGGCAGAATATTGACCTAGAAGGATTGATGATATGTATGTAGATTGATATTGAAAAGTGTATGTAAGATTTGTAATTGTTAGGTGTGTATGCAATGGTACTTAGAAATTGTAAATGTGAATTATACTTGGTGTGTTGAGGGTAATGGTAATCTGCCCAAAATAATGTTAATGTAAAGTAGAAAATGCTTTTGGTAATGTACCAAAACAGATTGGTAGGGTATGGAAGTAAACTTTGCAAGGTAAATATGTGTTTGAAGTGGGGTGTGAAAGGCATAGTGAGGGCAGTGTACATTTTAGCCTATAACCTTAAATATGTAACCTCAATTG
Source organism: Hevea brasiliensis (assembly GCF_030052815.1). Lineage (NCBI taxonomy): Eukaryota > Viridiplantae > Streptophyta > Magnoliopsida > Malpighiales > Euphorbiaceae > Hevea > Hevea brasiliensis. Next base: position 46,507,850 of record NC_079501.1, read on the forward strand.
GTATGAGACCAATTGGAGGTGAAACTAGGCACAAAATGTGCCAACTTTCATTGAGAAAACATACCAAAATTCTGCTTGCAAGGTGACCTAAAAAAATGACCAATTCGGATTAGGTGCAATTAGGACCTGAAAAATGACCAATTGGGCAGCAGTGAGTGTTTAGGCCATAACTCACTCAAACCAGGTCCAATTGACCTGAAATTTTGACCAAGAATAGTTAAGACCCATACCTACAAGTCTTATGAAGACACCAAAGCCCAGAAATGACCATAAGCAAGTCAAAAAACTTGCACAAGTTCGGGTCCAGAAACTGGCCGAACCAGAGTTGACCAAATTGACCTAAAATTGACCTAAAATGGTACCATTTGACCAGCAGTAGTATAATGACCATAACTTGGTCTACTTAACTCGGATTGACCTGAAATTTTGCCCCGCGTGTAATAAGACCTAGATCTACAAGTTTGTAGTTTTGACCGAAACCCGAAAACTGAGGGAACTAGGCCGTCCGGCTAGGTCAAACCAGTATCCCGGAATCCAGCAATTTGCATTAAAGTGCACTAAACAAGGAAATGACTTTGGTAAAACGTACCAAACCTAAAACCCTATCGAATGTGACATATTAACGACACTAAAACCTAATTTACCTACAACGCATAGCGAGGGTCGGTATATTAGGTGATTAAGTGAATAATTGAGTTGATGCATTATTTACGGACACCATCGATAGAGACAGTTTAATTTAATCTTGAAACACTTCAAATTGTGTTTCTCGATTAACAAGGACTCGGCAAAAGGGAAGGAAACACGAGTCGGACGAGGGACGATCATCGAGGTTTGTACAACGGCTATTTCTTTTGAATTTTTCAATTGAAATAAATTATGACTATTTGTATATTATTGTTTTAAATTGTGGAAATGTGTTTGGTGGAAACTTATTGATTGAAAAACATTATGAATGGTTTGAAACTGTGAAAATTTGTTTGAATGATATTGATGGATACTTATTGATTGAAAAGCACTGTAAATGGTTTTTGTGGAAATTGAAGTGAATTACGACTTGTGTTGCCAATTTGTGAATGAAATTATAACTTTGGAAATTTATTGGATTCTTACGGATCATTTGAATAAAATGTTTGGAATTGTTTTGACTCACAATTGGCATGACACGGATATTATGTTCCTCCTCCATTAATGGGGTGAGTGTGATTATTCCTCCCTCTTTGACTTATCAGTCTGGGGTGAGTATTATTATGTTCCTCCCTCTTTGACTTCCCAGTCTGAGGTGAGTATGGATGAGTACTCATTAGATAGCTAGCTTCCTCTCTCATTGATTTCGATTATTGGGGTGAGTATGTCTTGTCGTGGTGTACAACACGGCATATATGGAAAAACTTGTGTCATGACCTAAATTGTGTTATTGATTGTCAACACTTGTATTCTTGATTATTTGATCGAATTGTGTTATTGATTTGCAAAAGGTATTATTGATTATTTGATCAAATTGAGTCATTGATTGGAAAAACTGTGTTATTCAGTAATTTGATCAAATTGTGTATGAATTGGCAATACGGTATTCTTAAGCTATTTGACTAAATTGTGTTATTATGAATTTTGATAATTTGTGAATTGGAGTTTAAATTCCTTATGACATTCATTGCCTTGAATTTAACTATGGTTTTAAGTATCCACTATTGATATGATTTATGAATTGTTATTTAAAATTTTTAATTGGTTAATGTTGTGCACCATCGAGACATTGTCTCGTGATAGCTTTATTCTTTATCGCAGTAGAGAGATGAGGCGGCAGACTAGGTCGCTAATACATCTAGTGAGGGATTACAGTATAATGAGTATACCAATATTTTGCATTTTGTCTTGTAATGTATGACCTTTGTATGTACATTTTGTTTTTGGTTTTGAGCGTTGTAAATTCAAATTGTACCTTGAAGTTGTAAATTAATTATGAGTTATTTGACTTGTAAAAATTGTATTATATTTCCTTATCTCAGACTTTGAAAATTTTCTATGGAATTGAGTTTATAAATTGTTGTGTTGAGAAATGTGTTGGAGTTGAGATTTGGAAAATTTTTGAAGTGCTTTTACAAGTTTTCTGAAGAACTGTTTTGTCCAAAATACAGATGGCACTTTGCCAAAATTTTTACAGGAATTCCAAATAAACCAAATGAGTTAGTTGTTTCACTTGATTCACAAAAGTTTTTAATACACTGTAAATAGTGCTCACCTGCTGTAAAAGAAGTAAGAAAAGTTTTTAAAATCCCTTGTAGTGTATTTAATGGGTTATCGATGAAGCGGAGTTGGTAATTCATTAGGTATACTACGGATCATGTTATGCCTTCTGGAGAGGGTAGGGTGTGACATGTTTTAGTGGTATCGAGCAAAGTTTTTAAATTCTGTTTTCCTTGGTTACTTGAATATTCTTTCTTCACAGTACAACTGCTCAATATCATTGTTTGATACATACAGTACATTACATTATAAATATGCACTAACGGGAGGAAATCTCCTTGTATTATTGTACAGGAGGTCTAAAATCCTCGAATTGACTATGGAAGAGGGTGATCGTTCAGTCGATCAATCGATAGAGGCTGAGGTGCAAGGGGATTCCCCATGCCTACATAATGTCAGTGGTTCAAGAGCACCACCCTGCGATCGCAGATTCTACGCTCGATTAAGCTCGTGACAGTGCAATGTTCCAACAAATGGATGGTAATGTGCCTACTCAAGCCCCAATACGGACTCGGTGGTACAACCACGGTCTTACGCTAGACAATATGACAAATTGATGAAGTATGGGGCTACAGAGTTTAAGGGGACAGTAGATCCTCTAGAAGCTGAACAATGGTTAGAGAGGATGGATAGGGTATTCAAGAAGCTGCATTGTACAGAAGAGCTCAGATTTGAGTACTCAGTATCCTTACTACAGGGAGATGCTTATGACTGGTGGAAAACCATTCCCCACGATGCAGTAGAACTGCGATGCTAACATGGAATGACTTCCTCAGGGAATTCAGGCAAAAATATGTCCCTGATGCTTATGTAGACCAGAAGCTGCAAGAATTCCTAAGTCTGAAACAGGGGGGCAGATCAGTGGCTGAGTATGAAAGGGAATTCTTCCGCCTAAGCCATTATGCAGTAAGTCTACTTTCTACCAGCAGGGAGAGATGTAAGAGGTTTGAAACCGGCTTGAAGCCTAGTATCAGATTACAAGTGGTCGGATTCAAACATAACAACTTCTCTGAACTTATTTCTCAAGCACTAGAATTAGAAAGAATTGAATCAAGCGGCTCTTGAGAAAAGAAATCGAGAGAAGGCAAAAAGAGGAAAGTCGTGACAGAGTTCTAGTGGTCCTACTGGAAAGAGGAAAAACTTTGGGGGATACGACAGAGATAGTAAGAAGTCCGGTAGAAATAGATCTTTTGGACAGAAACCACCTCGATCCGATCAGCAAACTCAACAGAAACCCAGAAATGCACTGTCAGATCGACTTTGTGAAACTTGTGGTAAACCACATAGTGGGGTATGTTATAGAGCCGTAGGAGCATGTTTTAACTGTGGAGAGACTGGTCATTTTGCTAGGGATTGTGTAAATCCAGGTCGTTCTGGATCATTTACTACACCAAAGGGATCAACCCAAGTTTCTACCCCAAAGAGTTCACCATCAGTTAGTAGAGGCAAAGGTAGAGGTAGGGGTAGTACACCTAGAAGTCAGACTACTGTGAATCAGCCAAAACAGGGTGATGCTTCAACTAGAGTATACGCTATACGACAGAAAAGAGACGAGACTTTTGACATCATTCTGGTACTTTCTCAATTAGCAACTAAGAAATATATATGTATTGATTGACAAATAGTTTGCATACTTTTATGTTAGTGTTAGAACTACATGTTCTGTTGTTATTCCTTTACAGGGGAATAAATTTTGATGCATTAGTGATTAGTCCTTGAGATAAGGATTGTGATAATAAGTGAAATTACTTTTGAAAGAGTTTATCGGCGAAAAGTATTTTCTAACACCATAAATTATAAAGCTAATTGGCGAGCCTACTTAATGTAAGGCAAGAGGACGTAAAAGTAAGATGCAGTAATGGAATTGCTCTAGATGAGGGCAAGGAGGTTACTGTTAGAAATTGCTAATGGATATTGTAATCAGAATAAGATTCGAATATCAGTGAATTCAAAAAGAATAAAAGATAACAAAGTTTGATCTATTGGGATGTATCGTAGTAACTATGCAATGTTCTTGATGTTTATACTGTAAGCTGCAGATTACAGTACTGACTTGAGATTATTGTGTAGAGCTACGTACTACCCGATAGTACACCTAGATAAGAATAGTTGCCAACGGCATCTGTTTTGGTATAGTTATGCCATGACAGAATTTAATTGTTAGAAATAAGTTTGAAAATCCTACTTAGGGATCTAAAACTCAAAAGTTAAAATATCGAAAGGTTATAGTTCAGTACAAAAGGAAGTAAGTTATAGAATATTGACAGATAAAAAGAGTTATGAAAGTAGAGAATTGAACAGTTGATTCATGTGTAACAAAGAAATATTACAAATGTGAGGAAGACTATGGACTAGAATGGTCAGAGGACCAATGACTGATGAATGATTCTAACATGACCTCAAGGGTCATTCAAGGAGCAACGTGAACCAAAATATTAGACAGCATAATAGTAAGAGGAGATTGGTGTTATCCAAACAAATTAAACATTGTATTAGATTGTTAAAAGTCTTACGATCATATAGAAAGGAGAAATAAACGTATGACTATTGTAAGATGGCTACTGGGTAAAAATTTCGTGGACGAAATTTATTTAAGGGGGGGAGAATTGTAACACCCCTAAGTTCGGTAGTGCGTTCTACTGCTCCGGTGACCAGTGCTGTCCGGACGGCTAGGAAGCCTAGAACTACACTTCAATATGAATGAGGAGACATAAATAATGAAATACAAGAAAAGAAAGTACAAGAAAAACAAAGGAAAAATGATAGCAAAGAAATGTGATCAAGTTAAACGAGCCGGGAAACCTAACGATGGGTGACCTTTGGGAAAGTCACGGCGTGGACCGTTGGATCGGACTGCGGGAACCGGAAAACATTTTTGGGACATAAATAGACCCTTGTTGAAGAATAAATATCATTAGAAATATCAAAGAAAAATTAAATAAATAGTACAAAGAAAAGTGAGAAATCGAAAAACAGACAAAACCCAGTAATACCGAAAAATCGGGAACGTAACCCGAACAGGGGCATTATGGTCATTTGACATCCCGAATTGTCTTTTGACCTAAATGTCCATTAAAAATAAATAATATTACACTTAGAAAATGAAATGAAAAATTAATTTGGTGGTACCTAAAATAAATAGCTAAAATCAAGGGTTTAATGTGGGATTAAGTGAAAGTTTAGCTTAAAATATGATTTAATTTTTAGTGGACCACTAAGGGAATTAATTAAACACATAGTGGGACATGTGTACACTTAATATGCAGCTGAAACTCCATCTTCTCCACATGAATTCAACATTGCCGTGAATGAAGGTGAGAGGAAACTCCATAGCCATTTTTCATGCAAGCTTTCTTAACTCTCCATTTTCAACTCCAACCTCTTAGGTTTCTTCATTAAACTTTGTCTACACATCACAAGGAAGATATTGATACCAATTTTGAGAAGTTTGGTGAAGGTTTAGCAAGTTACAATCAAAGGTAAGTTTACATTTTTTGAGAATTCCTTTGTTAAGTTTTGTGTGCATGTTATGGGTGTTGGTTTAGTGAAGGAAAATTTTGAGTTTGAAGAGTTATTGTTGTTTTCATTTTGGACAGCCATGAGTCACGTTTTTTATGAGATATTTGTGCATATAATTGATGAGAAATAATGTTGATCATGGTGATTTAGTAACCTAGTGAATTATTTCATGTTTATATGGTGATTTATGCACTTGGATGGGAATTGGTAACTTGGACGGCACTTTGATGTTGAAGAAGATTTGCGGCAGCTTGGGAACACTTGAGTAATTGTATGTATTGAAGGAAGTGTGGGCAGAATATTGACCTAGAAGGATTGATGATATGTATGTAGATTGATATTGAAAAGTGTATGTAAGATTTGTAATGGTTAGGTGTGTATGCAATGGTACTTAGAAATTGTAAATGTGAATTATACTTGGTGTGTTGAGGGTAATGGTAATCTGCCCAAAATAATGTTAATGTAAAGTAGAAAATGCTTTTGGTAATGTACCAAAACAGATTGGTAGGGTATGGAAGTAAACTTTGCAAGGTAAATATGTGTTTGAAGTGGGGTGTGAAAGGCATAGTGAGGGCAGTGTACATTTTAGCCTATAACCTTAAATATGTAACCTCAATTGGTATGAGACCAATTGGAGGTGAAACTAGGCACAAAATGTGCCAACTTTCATTGAGAAAACATACCAAAATTCTGCTTGCAAGGTGACCTAAAAAAATGACCAATTCGGATTAGGTGCAATTAGGACCTGAAAAATGACCAATTGGGCAGCAGTGAGTGTTTAGGCCATAACTCACTCAAACCAGGTCCAATTGACCTGAAATTTTGACCAAGAATAGTTAAGACCCATACCTACAAGTCTTATGAAGACACCAAAGCCCAGAAATGACCATAAGCAAGTCAAAAAACTTGCACAAGTTCGGGTCCAGAAACTGGCCGAACCAGAGTTGACCAAATTGACCTAAAATTGACCTAAAATGGTACCATTTGACCAGCAGTAGTATAATGACCATAACTTGGTCTACTTAACTCGGATTGACCTGAAATTTTGCCCCGCGTGTAATAAGACCTAGATCTACAAGTTTGTAGTTTTGACCGAAACCCGAAAACCGAGGGAACTAGGCCGTCCGGCTAGGTCAAACCAGTATCCCGGAATCCAGCAATTTGCATTAAAGTGCACTAAACAAGGAAATGACTTTGGTAAACGTACCAAACCTAAAACCCTATCGAATGTGACATATTAACGACACTAAAACCTAATTTACCTAAAACGCAACGAGGGTCGGTATATTAGGTGATTAAGTGAATAATTGAGTTCAGTGCATTATTTACCAGACACCATCGATAGAGACAGTTTAATTTAGTACTGAAACACTTCAAATTGTGTTTCTCAGTTAACAAGGACTCAAAGAAAAGGGAAGGAAACACCGAGTCGGACTGTGGGGACAGTCATCAGAGGTTTGTGCACAACGGCTATTTCTTTTGAATTTTTCAATTGAAATAAATTATGACTATTTGTATATTATTGTTTTAAATTGTGGAAATGTGTTTGGTGGAAACTTATTGATTGAAAAACATTATGAATGGTTTGAAACTGTGAAAATTTGTTTGAATGATATTGATGGATACTTATTGATTGAAAAGCACTGTAAATGGTTTTTGTGGAAATTGAAGTGAATTACGAATTGTGTTGCCATTTTGTGAATGAAATTATAACTTTGGAAATTTATTGGATTCTTACGGATCATTTGAATAAAATGTTTGGAATTGTTTTGACTCACAATTGGCATGACACGGATATTATGTTCCTCCTCCATTAATGGGGTGAGTGTGATTATTCCTCCCTCTTTGACTTATCAGTCTGGGGTGAGTATGATTATGTTCCTCCCTCTTTGACTTCCCAGTCTGAGGTGAGTATGGATGAGTACTCATTAGATAGCTAGCTTCCTCCCTCATTGATTTCGATTATTGGGGTGAGTATGTCTTGTCGTGGTGTACAACACGGCATATATGGAAAAACTTGTGTCATGACCTAAATTGTGTTATTGATTGGCAACACTGTATTCTTCAGTTATTTGATCGAATTGTGTTATTGATTTGCAAAAAGGTATTATTCAGTTATTTGATCAAATTGAGTCATTGATTGGAAAAACTGTGTTATTCAGTAATTTGATCAAATTGTGTATGAATTGGCAATACGGTATTCTTAAGCTATTTGACTAAATTGTGTTATTATGAATTTTGATAATTTGTGAATTGGAGTTTAAATTCCTTATGACATTCATTGCCTTGAATTTAACTATGGTTTTAAGTATCCACTATTGATATGATTTATGAATTGTGATTTAAAATTTGTATTTGGTTAATGTTGTGCACCACTGAGACATTGTCTCAGCGATAGCTTTTTATTGCTGTCGCAGGTAGAGAGACAGACAGGGCAGCAGACTAGGCTGCTAATACATCCAGTGAGGGATTACCTGGTATAATGAGTATACCAATATTTTGCATTTTGTACTGTAATGTATGACACTGTATGTACATTTTGTTTTTGGTTTTGAGCAGTTGTAAATTCAAATTGTACCTTGAAGTTGTAAATTAATTATGAGTTATTTGACTTGTAAAAATTGTATTATATTTCCTTATCTCAGACTTTGAAAAATTTCTATGGAATTGAGTTGATAAATTGTTGTGTTGAGAAATGTATTGGAGTTGAGATTTGGAAAATTATTGAAGTGCTTTTTACAGGTTTTCTGAAGAACTGTTTTGTCCAAAATACAGATGGCACTTTGCCAAAATTTTTACAGGAATTCCAAATAAACCAAATGAGTTAGTTGTTTCACTTGAGGTCACACTAGTTTTTAATACCCGTAAATAGTGCTCACCACTGTAAAAGAAGTAAGAAAAGTTTTTAAAATCCCTTGTAGTGTATTTAATGGGTTATCAGTAGACGGAGTTGGTAATTCATTAGGTATACTACGGGATCATGTTATGCCTTACAGAGGGGTAGGGTGTGACATTCCCTCTAAGATTTTTCTCATAATAGCCATTAACTTTTCATCTGCCTTTTGCCCATCTAAAATATGCTGTAGCAGATTTGGCCTCACTTGCAACTCAGCCAAAATAGCTCCATCTCGAACCAAAGATAAACGGGCATTCAATGATCTCAAAGCTGTGATGGATTTTCTGCTCAAAGCATCAGCAACTACATTTGCCTTCCCAGGATGGTAGTCAATTACACAATCATAGTCCTTCGGGAACTCAATCCATCACCTCTGTCTAAGGTTGAGCTCTTTTTGGGTTGGCAAGTATTTCAAGCTTTTGTGGTCTGTGTAAATGTAGCACTTTTCACCATACAAGTAGTGTCTCCATATCTTCAGTGCGAAGATAATTGCTGCAAGCTCTAGATCATGGATAGGGTAATTCTGTTCATGTGACCTTAGCTGCCTGGAAGCATAAGCGACCATCTTCCCCTCTTGCATCAATACACACCCTAACCCATTATGAGAGGCATCACTGCAGACCACAAAGTCCTTTCCTGACACTGGCTGTGTTAACACTGGTGCCTCTGTCAACATAGCCTTCAACTTCTCAAAACTGGTCTGACACTTGTCATTCCTATCAAATCTGACATTCTTGTGTAACAACTTGGTCATTGGAGTAGCTATTAAGGAAAACCCCTTCACAAATCTTCTGTAATACCCAGCTAGCCCCAAGAAACTTTTGACCTCAGTTGTATTCCTGGGAGGCTTCCATTCCATCACTGCTTCTATTTTCTTGGGATCCACTCTAATCCCATCAGCTGACACAATGTGTCCAAGGAATGCAATCTCATTCAACCGAAAGTCACACTTGGACAACTTAGCATACAGTTTCTTTTCTCTCAAGGTTTGCAAAACAATTCTCAAATGCTCATCATGTTCTTCCCTGGTCTTGGAATACACCAAAATATCATCAATAAAGACCACTATGAACCGATCTAGGTATGGATGGAAGATACGGTTCATAAGGTCCATGATTGCTGCTGGTGCATTTGTTAGGCCAAAGGGCATCACCAGAAACTCATAATGCCCATACCGGGTCCTGAATGCAGTCTTTGGCACATCTGCTGTTAGTAATATGCCCTAGAGCATATCATTTAGTATGTATCTTATACGTATTTTTATTAATAAAAGGCATTTCCACTTTTCCGTTTACATAATATATTTATGTATAATAGAAAAGGTCCATTGATATTTTGTTAGAAATATTATTCTTAAGTTGTTAAGAATATGAGTGATAATATTTCTAGCACAAAGTATCATAAATAGGTTCACAATCGAGGATACTTCATAATAAGGACATGACTTATCCATAAAGATTGTATTCATATTTGTTCCCAAGTTATTTATATGAGATATAAATAAGATGGAATGTTGAGTCTCATGCCATATAACAAATATGATAGGCACTTATAAATGATAAGTAGGCCGAACCAGTGACACTTATGACAAGCACATGGAGTTTACTCTTGTCAATGTTTTGTCATAAATCATATCAGTGCATATAATCTTTAGACCTGATATAGCACAGTTATCTTGTATATAGGGAGTTTGAGTTTGATATTGCTTTCATACTTGTACTATGTATGGGTATATGGGCATCTACGGGCTCCTACTAGTTATATATGGAGGTAGGTGTTGATCAAGATGGAATCTGTTCCTCTAACTAAATAGAGATAAAATCCTATGTTCATTTAATTGTTCTTGATGTTTCAAGTTCCTAGCCAGCACAGATAGATTTATTCAGAAAAGAGTGTCTGATGAGAAAATCTTTTAATCAAGAACTGGAATTAAAAGAGAACATAATATTCATAGCAAATGGAGTTTGACATAAACCATGACTCCTGCTTGAGTTGGGATTTTGTAACAGAGAGATTCTAGTGCATGGTAACATATGATTATAGGTTCATTTAAGGTAAACCTTATTACTAATTGGGTGGCCATGACATGCTATGCTAGGTGTTAACCATGGTCTATGAGGTTCATAAAATGATTTAGAGAAATCATTTATGGTAAGAAAGAGTTCTGATGATATTAAGAGTTGATATCATGTCTCATTGCCAATTAGTGATAAGCCTAGTAAGTCACACACATACACAAGTTATCACCTATTGATTTAATTAATTAATTAAAGAGTTTAATTGATTAATTAAATAGGTTTTGTTTGCAATTAAATTGCAAAGTCCCTAGCATGACTTGAAACCAAATCTAGATTACTGAATGTGTAGTATAAATTAAATTTATATTTAAAGTGTTTAAATATGATTTTAATTAATGAGAAATTAATTAATAGAGATTAATTAATTAATTTATATTTGATATAAATTAATTAGAAGAAGAAAAATAATTATTTTGGGTTAAGAACTCAAAATTAAGACACATGGGCATTTTGGTCATTTCACAGTGTGACACGTGGTACCATGAGATGGTGACACATGGGATTACACATAAGCTTGCCAAATGTTTTTTAATCATGAAAGATGATTAAAATCAAGATTAAATATAGGTTTGACACTTGGCACAATGTGATTGGGTCACTTAAACCTAGAGCTAATCAAAGGGTGACATGTGGCAAGGGTTTAATGTGTTAACCTAGCTATTTAAGTGTGGTTATGAAAAGAAAAAATAACCAGCAGCCACTCCTCTCCTTTGTCACGCCACCTTGAGGCTTTTCATCTATTCTTCTTCATCTCTCATCAATTCAAAGAGATTAGCCATCAATCTCTTGAATTAAGAACGCTAGAAATTGTTTCTAGTGTCCTGTTTACATCTCTAATCTTTTAAAAGGCAGAACTTGAATTTCTAATTAATAGAAAAGGCTTTAGAAGCTGTTCAAGGGCTGCCATAGGTGTTCTTGGTGTGAACAAGCTAGAGGGACAACATCTGCTATCCAGAAGACGAATCTCAAAGGCGCAGACATGCTGCAGTGCATCAAGAGGTTAGTGTAATCGTTCTTGATTTAATCTAGGGTTCTAATATTAATCTGATTAATTTTAAAATCTTAAATGGAAAATACAGATCCAAAAACATATTAAAAGAGTTTTAATATGTTGTTTATCATTGAAATCAAATAGATAAAAATAAATCTTGCATGATGCATGTGACCCTAGGTGAAAATTTTTGAATTCAATGGTATAAACTTGTGTTTTTCACGCTTCCGCTCCTTCATCTGCATCCTTCACCCTCAACTGATGATACCCTGATCTGAGATGAATTTTAGAAAATACTCCTACTCCCTTCAACTGATCAAACAGATCATCAATTCTAGGCAACAGATATTTATTCTTCACAGTCATTTTATTCAACTGCCGATAATCAATGCATAACCCCAAAGTCCCATCCTTCTTTTTCACAAATAGCACTGGAGCTCCCCATGTTGACACACTGGGGCGTATGAACCCCTTATCCAGTAACTCGTGTAACTGGATTTTTAGTTCCTTCAATTCTATGGGTGCCATCCTATAAGGAGCAATAGAGATTGGTGTTGCACCCGGCAATACCTCAATAGCAAATTCAACTTCCCTTTCTGGTGGCAAACCAGGCAATTTTTCAGGGAACACATCTGGGAAGTCTTTTGCTGTGGGTATGTCACACAGATTTGGCTTAGCCTGCCTAGTATCCACCACATGTGCTAGGTAGGCTTCACAGCCTTTTCTCATCAGTTTTCATGCAACTATGGCTGAGATGACATTGGACAAGAAATCTGTCCATTCCCCCACAACTGTAATCTCATTATGAAGGAACGGAAGCGTGAAAAACACAAGATTATACCATTGAATTCAAAAATTTTCACCTAGGGTCACAAGCACCATGCAAGATTTATTTTTATCTATTTGATTTCAATGATAAACAACATATTAAAACTCTTTTAATATGTTTTTGGATCTGTATTTGCCATTTAAGATTTTAAAATTAATCAGATTAATTTTAGAACCCTAGATTAAATCAAGAACGATTACACTAACCTCTTGATGTGCTGCAGCGTGTCTGCGCCTTTGAGATTCGTCTTCAGGACACCAGATGTTGTCCCTCTAGCTTGTCCACACCAAGAACACCTATGGCAGCCCTTGAACAGCTTCTAAAGCCTTTTCTATTAATTAGAAATTCAAGTTCTGCCTTTTAAGAGATTAGAGATGCAAACAGGACACTAGAAACAATTTCTAGTGTTCTTAATTCAAGAGATTGATGGCTAATCTCTTTGAATTGATGAGAGATGAAGAGAAATAGCTGGAGAGGCTCAAAGTGGCGTGACATATGAGAAGAGAGGCTGCTGGTTGTGTTTTCTTTTCATAACCCCACTTAAATAGCTAGGTTAACACATTAAACCCTAGCCACATGTCACCTTTTGATTAGCTCTAGGTTTAGGTGACCCAATCACATTGTGCCAAGTGTCAAACCTATATTTAATCTTGATTTTAATCATCTTACATGATTAAAAATATTTGGCAAGCTTATGTGTTATGCCATGTGTCACCATCTCATGGTGCCACGTGTCACAATCGCAAAATGACCAAAATGCCTCTGTCTTAATTTTGAGTTCTTAACCCAAAATAATTATTTTCTTCTTCTAATTAATTTATATCAAATATAAATTAATTAATTAATCTCTATTAATTAATTTCTCATCAATTAAATTCATATTTAAACACTTTAAATATAAATTTAATTTATACTACACATCCAATAATCTAGATTTGGTTTCAAGTCATGCTAGGACTTTGCAATTTTATTGCAAACCAAATCTATTTAATTAATCAATTAAACTCTTTAATTAATTAATTAAATCATATTTAAATAGGTGATAACTTGTGTATGTGTGTGACTCACTAGGCTCATCACTAATTGGCAATGAGACATGATATCAACTCTTAATATCATCTGAACTCTTTCTTACCATAAATGATTTCTCTAAATCATTTTATGAACCTCATAGACCATGGTTAACACCTAGCATAGCATGCCATGGCCACCCAATTAGTAATAATATTTACCTTAAATGAACCTATAATCATATGTTACCATGCACTAGAATCTCTCTCTACAAAATCCCAACTCAAGCCGAGTCATGGTTTATGTCAAACTCCATTTGCTATGAATATTATGTTCTCTTTTAATTCCAGTTCTTGATTAAAAGATTTTTCTCATCGAAACTCTTTTCTCAATAAATCTATCTGTCTGGCCAGAACTTGAAACATCAAGAACAATTAAATGAACATAGGATTTTATCTCTATTTACTTAGAGGAACAGATTCCTTCTTGATCAACACCTACCTCCATATATAACTAGCAGGAGCCAACACATGCCCATATACCCATACATAGTACAAGTATGAAAGCAGTATCAAACTCAAACTACCTATATACAAGATAATCGTGCTATCTCGTGTCTAAAGATTATATGCACCGATATGATTTATGATAAAACATTGACAAGAGTAAACTCCATGTGCTTGTCATAAGTGTCACCGGTTCGCCTACTTATCATTTATAAGTGCCTATCATGTTTGTTATATGGCATGAGACTCACCATTCCATCTTATTTATATCTCATATAAATAACTTGGGAACAAACATGAATACAATCTTTCTGGATAAGTCATATCCTTATTATGAAGTATCCTCGATTGTGAACCTATTTATGATACTTTGTGCTAGAAATATTGTCACTCATATTCTTAACAACTTAAGAATAATATTTCTAACAAAATATCAATGGACCTTTTCTATTACACATAAATATATTATGTAAACGGAAAAGTAGAAATGCCTTTTATTAATAAAATATGTATAAGATACATACTAAATGATATGCTCTAGGGCATACTACTAACAATCTCCCACTAGCACTAGAGCCATTCATTATAATACCTTAGACCTATCTTCTCAAGATGTCGGTCTAACTGAGTCTGTGACATAGGCTTAGTGAATGGATCAGCTGGATTTTCAGCTGATGCTATTTTCTGCATGGCTACATCACCTCTCCCAACTATTTCTCTGATAATGTGGTAGCGCCTTTTTATGTGTTTGGATTTCTGGTGAGACCTTGGTTCCTTAGCCTGTATGACTGCTCCATTGTTGTCACAGTGTAATGGAACTGCTGACTCAATGGAAGGAACTACTGTAAGTTCTGTCACGAACTTCTTTATCCAAAGCGACTTCCTTTGCGGCATCGATGCAAAGAATATACTCACCTCGATAGTGGAATCTGCAATCGTGCTCTGTTTGGAACTCTTCCAACCGATCGCACCTCCATTACAAATGAACACATATCCAGAGGTAGACTTTCTATCATCGATATCGATTGGAAATCGTAATCGAGATAACCATCCAATTGCAAGTCTCCATCTCCATAGATCAAGAATAAATACTTAGTTCTTCTCAAGTACTTAAGGATATTCTTGACAGCTATCCAGTGTTCCAAACCTGGATTGGATTGATACCTACTAGTCAAACTAACAGCATATGCGATATCCGGCCTAGTACACAACATTGCATACATTAAACTTCCAATAACCAAGCATATGGAATCTGGCCATCTTATCTCTTTCTTCAGTGTCTTTGGAGACATCTCTTTAGAAAGGTGGATACCATGTCTCACTGGTAACAATCCTCTCTTGGAATCAAGCATGTTAAACCTTTTAACACCTTTTCCAAGTATAGACTTTGGGATAAACCAATTATTCTTTCGCTCTATCTCTATAGATGCGAATCCCAAGAATATAGGTTGCCTCCCTAAGTCTTTCATGGAGAATGTATTTGACAACCATACCTTTATAGTCGTCAACATACGTATCATTACCCATCAACGATGTCATCCACATATAAGACAAGGAAAGTGATAGCACTTGTCACTAACCTTCTTATATACACATGGCTCATCCTCATTTTTGATAAAACCAAAAGATTTAATGGCTTCATCAAAACGGATGTTCCAACTCCTCGAAGCTTGTTTCAACCCATAAATGGATCGCTTTAGCTTGCATACTTTGGAACCATCTTGGGATTCAAATCCCTTAGGTTGTTCCATGAAAATGTTTTCTTCAATGTATCCATTGAGAAAAGTCGCTTTGACATCCATCCGCCAAATCTCATAATCATAGTATGCACTATTGCTAATAAAATCCTAATTGATTTAAGCATGGCAACAGGTGAGAAAGTCTCCTCATAGTCTATTCCTTGCCTTTGGCGAAACCATTTCGCTACTAGCCTTGCTTTATAGGTCTCTACCTTTCCATCATAACCAATTTTCTTCTTGAAAACCCATTTGTTCCCTATAGGTACAATACCTTGGTGGGTCAACAAGATCCCAAACTTGATTCTTATACATGGAATCAATCTCGGATTTCATAGCATCAATCCATTTTGAAGAGTCTATATCTGATATAGCTTCTTCATAGGTAAGTGGATCATCTCCATGATCTACTTCTTCATGAGTAGACAACTCTTGTTCTTCTTCATGAAGAAAACCATATCTCACTGGTGGGTGAGATACCACAGTTGTTCTACGAGGAACAGTGTAGATGTTTCATCAATGGGTATAGGTTGACTAGATGGATCTATATCCATCCGATGCATTGGTTGGTCGAATTCCCCAATTCTAACTCTATTTGCGTTCCTTTGCCTCCTTCTTGAACAAACTGTTGTTCAAGAAATGTGGCATCTCTACTTATCACAACCTTTTGTGAAGTATGCAAATAAAAATAATATCCAAAACTATCTTTTGGATATCCAACAAATCGACCTTTTTCTGATCTGGTCTCCAATTTATCAGTGTTCAGCTTTTTGATATAAGCTGGACAACCCCAAATCTTAACATGCTTAAGACTTGTTTTTCTTCCATGCCATATCTCATAAGGTGTGGAAGAAAGCGATTTTGATGGAATCCTATTCAAAATATACAAAGCTGATTCTTATGCAAATCCCCAAAAGAAGATTGGCATATCAGTATAGCTCATCGTACTACGTACCATATCCAATAGGGTATGATTTCTCCTTTCAGATACACCATTCAGTTGTGGCATTCCTGGAGGAGTCAGCTGAGAAACAATGCCATGCTCTCTCAAGTATTCATCAAATTCAGTACTCAAATATTCACCTCCACGATCTGATCGAAGAGCTTTAATACTCTTTCCTGTTTGATTTTCTACTTCAGATTTAAATTCTTTGAACTTTTCAAAAGATTCATATTTGTATTTCATCAAATACAAATACCCAAACCTTGATTTATCATCAGTAAAGGTAATAAAATAATGAAAATCCTCTAGCCATTTCTTTAAATGGACCACATACATCACTATGTATTAGCTCCAAAATATTTTCAGCTCTTAGCCCTTGTCCAACAAAGGGTGATTTAGTCATTTTGCCCTGAAGGCAAGATTCACAAGTTGGAGTAGGCTCAGAGCCCAATGAGGATAGAATCCCCATTTTCTCCGCTTTGCAATCCTATCTTACGCAACATGACATAACCTTAAGTGCCAAATATATTTTGAACTGAGTTGGTTTTCACCATGGCATTGCATTCATTTAGATTGCTATACTCGCCGATGGAAACACTTTCTTCGGCAATGGAAACACTTTCTGTTGGCGGTGGAAACGCTTTCCTTTGCCTTTGTCACTTTGGTCTTCCTTTTACGTTTAGCTATTTTCTTGGAAGGACCAGAATCGAGGTTTCTTTTTCTTATTGCCCTTCTTCTTGTTGGACTTTCCAGCAGAAGAAGATGCAACAAAGCTACCTCTTTTCCTTTATTGCACAGCATATTCTTTTGGGCAATAACCAGCATGTTGAGTAATTCACTAAGGTGCATTCTGTTTAGTCATATGGAAATTTGTCACAAAATTCCCAAAAGACTCAGAAGGGATCAAGGATCAAATCCGTTTGTAGTTGGAAATCCATGTTGAAGTCAAGATGTTCCAACCGCTCAATCACCGAATCATCTTGTGGACATGATCCCCAACATTACGTCCCTCGGACATCCTCATACGGAATAAGCTGTTTAGATATCTCATACCTAGCATTCTCTTTGTGCTCACCATACAACTCTTGTAGGTGAAGGAGGATCTCACTCGCACTCTGCATGTTCTCATGTTGCTTCTGTAACTCATTACTCATAGAAGCAAGCATGTAACACTTAGCTCTCATATCATGCTCCTTCCACTTGTCCAAAGTTTCATGTTCCTCTTGTGTGGCCTCTGGAGGTAAGGGACCAGGAACATTTGAATCTAGAACATATCCTATATGTTCAAGGTTCAGACAAGTTTCAAATTTCTTAGCCAATCAGAGATTAGGTCCTGTCAACCTGTTGTGATCAAGTATGCTTGCAAGGATATTGGATGGTGGTGGTTGTTTTGTGCTCATTTTTATTAGAAAATTAACTGCAGAAAATAACCAGATTAATTAGTAAATGTATCATGTAATTAACCAAAATGATTATGGTCTTTTAATCAAATTGGTCCTCCCACTAACTTAGCGAATCCTACACTTCCAAAGTAGAAAACGGAAATCCTAGTTGGATGGATTTCTAGTGGGTGATTGAATTCTTATAATTCTATTGATCATCCTCAGGTACATCCATTATTGGAATTACAATAAACTATAAGTGAGCAACTCCTTACCCATCACATCTCATGTGAGGTTCAATCCTTTACTAGCCCCTAATGCTCAAAATCTCAGGTACATCCAATATTGACTTATTTTGCATTAGTTAAGTTGATCCCATTGAGCCGGTAATTATGCAAATAATTTTAATGTCCTCAGGTACATCCAATATTGGCCACCAAACCATTTACATATTTACAATATCTCATGCTTAACAATTATTCTTAAGAAAATCTCTTAAATTAATTGCATCTCATGCAACTATTTAAAATTTCTTAAAATAATTGCCCCAATGGAGGGCTTATGTTATAATTACTTTAATTATAGCATTTCCAACTTAATCATTTGTTTGGAAGATTTTATAGCCATCCTAATTACTATTAAGGTCTCACTTTGCACATTATCCATTTAGCATGCATATATCATATAATTGCATACATTCCCATACATCTCATGCATTCATGGATAAGCATTAAATATGGTATGATCATGGACTTTCTAAGGGATTCAATTGAGCCACCAAGAATTGAATCAGGGCATTCTAGGTGCATTTCATTCATTCATTTTACAAGAGTTGCTGAAGGAGTACATAATCAACACTTGATATTGAATTCCTCCCACTGGTCCCACCAATGCTCTTGACCTCCTTGAACTTCTTGCAATCCAATATTACATAGTAATCCTTGGCATACCAAGGCGAATTTACAAGAACTTAAATAAATGAAATTACAACCCAAAAATATTACAAACTTAATAATACATGCCCAAAATAAATTAAAATAAATTAATTAATTTACAATCCCAAAGAAACATAAAAGAAATAAATCCAATCACATTGGTCTTTTATAGTCCATGATCATCCATCATGCATATCACTATTTATCAATTAAATAAAACATACATTCTTAAATTAAATTGAATATCTCATATTCAACTTAAAATTCTAGATTTGAATATGATTCAAATAAATTTAAAAATTCAGATTTGAATCTCATTCAAACAAATTTAAAAATTCAGATTTAAATCACATTCAAACAACTTCAAAAATTCAGATTTGAATCACATTCAAACATTTTTTAAAAAATCAGATTTGAATCACATTCAAATATTTTTAAAAATCAGATCTGAATTTTATTGAATCAATTTTAAAAATCAGATTTAAATATGATTCAAACAACTTTAAAAATTCAGATTTGAATCTCATTCAAACAACTTTTAAAATTCAGATTTGAATCACATTCAAACATTTTTTTAAAATTCTGATTTGAATCATAATTTAATTGTGTGATTAAAACAACTAATTAAACACTTTAATTAGTCAAAGAATAGGCCTTAGATCATACAACAATTGCAGAATTAAAAGCCAAACCTTGAATCACCCATGGAACCATTGTTGCCGCCACCAATGGTGGCTTCTCCATGTGTGACGCCACATCTCATGATCCAACCAGCAATGAATCTCTTGATCTTATGATCCAACACACAATTAAATTATATAATCAACAATCTAAATGGCAAATATAGTGGCTCTGATACCTATTGAAGGAACGGAAGCGTGAAAAACACAAGATTATACCATTGAATTCAAAAATTTTCACCTAGGGTCACAAGCACCATGCAAGATTTATTTTTATCTATTTGATTTCAATGATAAACAACATATTAAAACTCTTTTAATATGTTTTTGGATCTGTATTTGCCATTTAAGATTTTAAAATTAATCAGATTAATTTTAGAACCCTAGATTAAATCAAGAACGATTACACGAACCTCTTGATGTCTTTGCGTGTCTGCGCCTTTGAGATTCGTCTTGAGGACACGGATGTTGTCCCTCTAGCTTGTCCACACCAAGAACACCTATGGCAGCCCTTGAACAGCTTCTAAAGCCTTTTCTATTAATTAGAAATTCAAGTTCTGCCTTTTAAGAGATTAGAGATGCAAACAGGACACTAGAAACAATTTCTAGTGTTCTTAATTCAAGAGATTGATGGCTAATCTCTTTGAATTGATGAGAGATGAAGAGAAATAGCTGGAGAGGCTCAAAGTGGCGTGACATATGAGAAGAGAGGCTGCTGGTTGTGTTTTCTTTTCATAACCCCACTTAAATAGCTAGGTTAACACATTAAACCCTAGCCACATGTCACCTTTTGATTAGCTCTAGGTTTAAGTGACCCAATCACATTGTGCCAAGTGTCAAACCTATATTTAATCTTGATTTTAATCATCTTACATGATTAAAAATATTTGGCAAGCTTATGTGTTATGCCATGTGTCACCATCTCATGGTGCCACGTGTCACACTGCAAAATGACCAAAATTCCCTATGTCTTAATTTTGAGTTCTCAACCCAAAATAATTATTTTCTTCTTCTAATTAATTTATATCAAATATAAATTAATTAATTAATCTCTATTAATTAATTTCTCATCAATTAAATTCATATTTAAACACTTTAAATATAAATTTAATTTATACTACACATCCAATAATCTAGATTTGGTTTCAAGTCATGCTAGGGACTTTGCAATTTTATTGCAAACCAAATCTATTTAATTAATCAATTAAACTCTTTAATTAATTAATTAAATCATATTTAAATAGGTGATAACTTGTGTATGTGTGTGACTTACTAGGCTCATCACTAATTGGCAATGAGACATGATATCAACTCTTAATATCATCAGAACTCTTTCTTACCATAAATGATTTCTCTAAATCATTTTATGAACCTCATAGACCATGGTTAACACCTAGCATAGCATGCCATGGCCACCCAATTAGTAATAAGATTTACCTTAAATGAACCTATAATCATATGTTACCATGCACTAGAATCTCTCTGTTACAAAATCCCAACTCAAGTGGAGTCATGGTTTATGTCAAACTCCATTTGCTATGAATATTATGTTCTCTTTTAATTCCAGTTCTTGATTAAAAGATTTTTCTCATCAGAAACTCTTTTCTGAATAAATCTATCTGTCCTGGCCAGGAACTTGAAACATCAAGAACAATTAAATGAACATAGGATTTTATCTCTATTTACTTAGAGGAACAGATTCCTTCTTGATCAACACCTACCTCCATATATAACTAGCAGGAGCCAACACATGCCCATATACCCATACATAGTACAAGTATGAAAGCAGTATCAAACTCAAACTACATATATACAAGATAACTGTGCTATCTCAGGTCTAAAGATTATATGCACTGATATGATTTATGACAAAACATTGACAAGAGTAAACTCCATGTGCTTGTCATAAGTGTCACTGGTTCGGCCTACTTATCATTTATAAGTGCCTATCATGTTTGTTATATGGCATGAGACTCACCATTCCATCTTATTTATATCTCATATAAATAACTTGGGAACAAACATGAATACAATCTTTCTGGATAAGTCATGTCCTTATTATGAAGTATCCTCGATTGTGAACCTATTTATGATACTTTGTGCTAGAAATATTGTCACTCATATTCTTAACAACTTAAGAATAACATTTCTAACAAAATATCAATGGACATTTTCTATTACACATAAATATATTATGTAAACGGAAAAGTAGAAATGCCTTTTATTAATAAAATATGTACAAGATACATACTAAATGATATGCTCTAGGGCATACTACTAACACATTATCCTCAGGAGTTTTCAAAGATATTCTCTTCAATTTACAATCAACTATTGCCTGATGACATGATAACCAGTCCATTCCCAAAATCATGTCAAACTCATGGAAAGGCAACTCAATCAGGTCTGCCAAGAATTCATACCCTTGAATCCTTAACGGGCAACCCTTGTGCTCTTTGTTCACTGCTACACTGTGGCCCAATGGATTAGTGACCAGAATGTCTTGGTCACTCTCCCCTACTAGTATCCCCCTTTCTACGGGTAGGTTGATGTAGATGTATGAATGAGCAGATCCTGGATCCACCAATGCATGCACAAATGTATTGTAGAGGGAGAACGTACCCATGATGACGTCCGGGACATCTTGCTCCTCCTGAACTCTCATGGCATAGGCTCTGGCAGGTGGTCTACCCTCAGGCCTCTCTGCTGGCTTAGATGCAGGCCTCTGTGATGGTCCCACTACCTCAAATTTGCCAAATTTCCTACCTCTTTATGGTGCAGGAGCAGGTCTGTCTGCTTGTGTTGGAGCAGCTATAGTATTTCTGCGTGGATAGTTCCTCAACTAATGCTCTATTGACCCACACCTTAAGCAGGCACCAGTCACTCTCCAACACTCCCCCTTATGCCACTTCAGGCAATGTGGACATGCAAAAGATGCTAGGGCTGGTCCCCTGAACCCTGTAACACCCCTAAGTTCGATAGTGCGTTCTACTGCTCCGGTGACCAGTGCTGTCCGGACAGCTAGGATGCCTAGAACCGTACTTCGACATGAGGGAGGAGACATAAAATAATGAAATACAAGAAAAGAAAATACAAGAAAAACAAAGGAAAAATAATAGCAAAGAAATGTGATCAAGTTAAACGAGCCGGGAAACCTAACTATGGGTGACCGCACTGGGAAGCCACGGCGTGGACCGTTGACTAGCCCTGGACTGCGGGGAACCCTGGAAAACATTTTTTGGACTTAAATAGAACCTTATTGAAGAATAAATATCATTATAAAGATCAAAGAAAAATTAAATAATTAGTACAAAGAAAAGTGAGAAATCGAAAAACAGACAAAACCCGGTGTTACCGAAAAATCGGGAACGTAACCCGAACAGAGGCATTATGGTCATTTGACACCCCGAATTGTCTTTTGACCTAAATGTCCATTAAAAATAAATAATATTACACTTAGAAAATGAAATGAAAAATTAAAAAAGGGGTACCTAATACAAATAGCCAAAAGTGGGGTGAAAAATGTGTAAATAACACATTTAAGCTTATTTTATGATATAATTTAAATGAGTGGACCACTAAGGAATAAAATAAACACAAAGGGGCAGGTGTACATCAAATAAACAATCTGCAAAACTCATTTTCTCTAAGTTTCTCATCCATGCCGAATTGAAGGAAAAGGAAGACTCCATTGCCGTTTTCTTTGAGCTTCAACCTCTCCCTCCATTTCAACTCCATTCACTTAGGTTCCTTCATGAAACTTTGTCTACTCATCACAAGGAAGAGTTTGATACTAAATTTGAGAAGTTTAAGCAAGGTTTAACAAGCTCCAACCATAAGGTAAGTTAGTATTTTTGAAGATAGCTTTGTTAAGTTTTGTGTACATGTTATGGGTGTTAAGTTTGTGAAGAAAATTTTTGAGTTTGAAGAGTTATTGTTGTGTTCATTTTGGACAGCCATGGAGTCATGTATTTGATGAAATAATTGTGCATATATTTGATGAGAAATGATGTTGATCATGATGATTTAATAACCTAGTGAATTACTTCACATGTATAAGGTGATTTTGCACTTGGAATGGGATTTAATGAATTGTAGGACACTTGGTGTTGAAGGACAATTTTCGGCAGCTTGGGGACACTTGAATAAATGTATGTATTCATGGAAGTGTTGGCAGAATGTTAACATAGAAGGATTGATGGATATGTGTATGAAATTATTTTGTAAAGTGTATGTGAGAATTAGTGATGTTTAGGTGTGTATGTGATTGTATTTAGACTTTGTAAATGTGAACTTTAATTGGTGTATTGAAGATAATTGTAATCTGCCCAAAGTGAGGATAATGTCAAGTGGGATGTGGTTTTGGTAATGTACCAAAACAGATTTGGTAGGGAAGTAAACATATTGCAAGGTAAATGTGTGTGATTGATGTGTGTTGAGCAAAGTAACCAAGGGCAGTGTATATTTTAGCCAATAAGTTTAAATGTGTAACCTCAATTGGTATGAGACAAATTGGAGGTGGAACTAGGCACAAAATGTGCCAACTTTCATTGAGAAAACATACCAAAATTCTGCTTGCAAGGTGACCTAAGAAAATGACCAATTCGGATTAGGTACAATTAGGACCTGAAAAATGACCAATTGGGCAGTAGTGAGTGTTTAGGCCATAACTCACTCAAAACAGGTCCAATTGACCTGAAATGTTAACCATGAATAGTTAAGACCCATACCTACAAGTCTTATGAAGACACCAAAACCCAGAAATGACCAGAAGCAAGTCAAAAAGCTTGCACAAGTTCGGGTCCAAAAACTGGCCGAAGCAAAGTTGACCAAATTGACCTAATTTGATACCAATTGACCAGCAATAGTATAATGACCATAACTTGGTCTACTTAACTCGGATTGACCTAAAATTTTGCCCCGCGTGCAATAAGACATAGATCTACAAGTTTGTAGTTTTGACCAAAAACCGAGGGAACTAGATCATCCGGCTAGGTCAAACTAGTATCCCGAAATCCAGCAATTTGCAATAAAATGCAAGAAAACGCAATATACATAGAATTGAGTTTGGTAACACGTACCAAACCTAAAACCCTATCGAATGTGACATATTATTGACACTAAGACCTAATTTACGTAAAACGCATCGAGGGTCGGTATATTAGGTGATTAAGCAAATAAAGGTATTCAGTGAATTGTTTATCGAACATTATCGTTAGAGGCAAATTAATTTAGCACTGAAACACTTCAAATTGTGTTTCTCAGTTAACAAGGACTCAGCAAAAGGGAAAGAAATACTGAGTCAAGACCAGGAGACAAATATCAGAGGTTTGTGCACAACAACTATTTCTTTTGAATTATTTTCAATTGAAATAAATATTGACTATTTGTATATTATTGTTTTAAATTGTGGAAATGTATTTGAATGAATATTTATTGCTTGAAAAGCATTGTAAATGATTTGAAACTGTGAGAAATTGTTTGAATGACATTGATGGATACTTATTGATTTAAAAGCATTGGAAATGGTTTGAAACCACAGCTATCATGTATATTGATTGTATTCCTCATTAGCTTGTCTAGTGGGACGAATTGAATTCCCTCTCTGGCTGAAGTGTTGAGGTGTGTGCCTATTGAGGACGAATTGGATGAGTACTCATATTTTTGCTAGCTAGCTAGCTATGTTATTCCTCATTAGTCATCGACTTTTGGGACGAATTGAATACCTCCTTAGCCATTGGCTTTTGGGACGAATTGAACTATGGATCATGATTAAGCTGTGTGTGATTTATTGATATGTATTGTGAGATTGTGAAATGAATTTAAACTCTCATTGACATATACTGTCTTTTGAATTCAAACATGATCTAACTTATGAAAATTATTGTGATATTGACAAATGGAGTTTAAATTCTTGTTGACAATTACTGTCTTGAATTTAACTATGATTTTAAGTATCCACTATTTACATGACTTATGAATTGTGATTTAAATTGTATTTGGTTAATGTTGTGCTCCACTGAGACATTGTCTCAGCGATAGCTTTTTATTACTATCGCAGGTAGAGAGACAGACAGGGCAGCAGACTAGGCCGCATATACATCCAGCGAGGGATTACCTGGTATAATGAGTATACCAATATTTTGCATTTTGTACTGTAATGTATGACACTGTATGTACATTTTATTTTTGGTTTTGAGCAGTTGTAAATTCAAATTGTACCTTGAAGTTGTAAATTAATTATGAGTTATTTGACTTGTGAAAATTGTATTATATTTCCTTATCTCAGACTTTGAAAAATTTCTATGGAATTGAGTTGATAAATTGTTGTGTTGAGAAATGTATTGGAGTTGAGATTTGGAAAATTATTGAAGTGTCTTTACTGAGTTTTCAAGAACTGCTTTATCCAAAATACAGATGGCACTCTGCCAAAATTTTCTGAAATTCCAAATAAACCAAATGAGTTAGTTATTTCACTCAGTTCACCAAAGTCTTTAACACTGTAAATAGTGCTCACCATTTGTAAAGAAGTAAGAAAAGTTTTTAAAATCCCTTGTAGTGTATTTAATGGGTTATCAGTAGACGGAGTTGGTAATTCATTAGGTATACTACGGGATCATGTTATGCCTTACAGAGGGGTAGGGTGTGACATGTTTTAGTGGTATCAGAGCAAAGTTGTTAAATTTTATTTTCACCTGTTATTTGATTATTCTTTCTTCATAGTACAACTGCTCAATATCATTGTTTGATACATACAGTACATTACATTATAAATATGCACTAACAGGAGGAAATCTCCTTGTGTTATTTGTTCTGGAGATCTTAAATCCTCGCATTGAATATGGAAGAGGGTGATCGTTCAGTCGATCAATCTATTGAGGCTGAGGTGCAAGGGGATGCCCCAGGCCTACATAATGTTAGTGGTTCATTGCACCACCTGCGATCATGATTTCTGCTCGATTCGCATGGTCGCGCAATGTTCCAACAAATGGCTGGTAATGTGCCTACTCAAGTCCCAATACAGACACCAGTGGTACAACCACAGTCTCCTACGAGGCAGTATGATAAATTGATGAAGTATGGGGCTACAGAGTTTAAGGGGACAGTAGATCCTCTAGAAGCTGAACAATGGTTAGAGAGGATGGATAGGGTGTTCAAGGAGCTACATTGTACAGAAGAGCTTAGATTTGAATACTCAGTGTCCTTACTACAGGGGGATGCTTATGACTGGTGGAAGACCATTCCCCACAGTCTAGTAGAGCCTACAGTGCTAACATGGAATGACTTCCTCAGGGAATTCAGGCAGAAATATATCCCTGATGCTTATGTAGACCAGAAGCTCCAAGAGTTCCTAAGTTTGAAACAGGGGAACAGATCAGTGGCTGAGTATAAAAGAGAATTTTCCCACCTGAGCCATTATGCAGTAAGTTTGCTTGCTACCAGCAGGGAAAGATGCAAGAGGTTTGAAACTGGCTTGAAGCCCAGTATCAGAGTACAAGTGATCGGCTTCAAACAAACTAACTTCTCTGAACATGTTTCTCAAGCCCTAGAGTTGGAAAGAGTTGAGTTTGAGACTGCTCAAGAGAAAAAGAGATCAGAGAAGACAGAGAAAGAGGGAAAATCAGTAGAACAGAGTTCCAGTGGTCATGCTGGAAAGAGGAAGAACTATGGGGGACATGGCAGAGGTGGCAAGAAATCTGGTAGGGGAAGATATTCAGGACAGAGACCTCGCCTATATGGTCAGCAGAGTACCAGAGGTTCCTACCCTCCCCGCCAATGTGAAACTTGTGGAAAGAATCATGGTGGAATCTGTTACAAGGCTATTGGAGCCTGTTATAACTGTGGAGGCACCGGACACTTTGCGAAGGACTGCACCAGTAGTCGTAGAATTGGACCACCTCCTACTACTTCAGAAGGGTCAGTTAAGAGCCCTGTCACCAGAAGCTCACAACCACCTAGTAGAGGTAGAGGCAGGGGTAGAGGTAACCCAGAAGGCAGCCAAGGCACAGTAAAACAATCAGAGCAAGATAGTGCTCCAGTCAGAGTCTATGCCATGAGACAGAGGGAAGAGGCAGAGACATCTGATGTTGTGGCTGGTACCTTCTCAACTTTTAACCAAAATGTGTTTGTGTTATTTGATCCGGGTTCTACCCATTCTTATGTGAGTGCTAGCATCATTGATTGCATTGCTGTTCCATGTACAAAAATGGACTTTGAGGTGCTAGTAACAAGTCCACTAGGACAGGAAGTCAGAGTTAATAGAATGTATAGAGATTGTCCTTTAGTGATCCAAGGACACACTTTCCTGTCTGATTTCATTGAAATGCCCTTCAGAGATTATGATATCATCTTGGGCATGGATTGGTTAGCTAGGCATCATGCCATGATTGACTGTAGGCTGAAGACACTCACTTTTGGCCTTCCTCAGTACAGTGATGTGGTGATACAAGGGGAAAGGCAGTTATTACCATCAAACATCATTTCGGCTGCACTAGCCAGAAAAATGATCAGAAAGGGGTGTGAAGCCTACTTAACACATGTGGTAGACACCCAAGTGGGGAATCCAGCGTTGAAGGACATCCCTACAGTACATGACTTTCCAGATGTGTTTCCTGATGAATTGCCAGGATTACCTCCGGAAAGAGAAGTGCAGTTTGAAATTAATGTTATGCCTAGTGTGGATCCAATCTCCATAACGCCATACAGAATGGCGCCAGCAGAGTTGAAGGAGTTAAAGATACAATTGCAAGAACTACTTGAAAAGGGCTTCATCCGCCCTAGTGTGTCACCTTGGGGAGCACCAGTGTTGTTTGTTAAGAAGAAGGATGGTACTCTCCGCTTATGCATTGACTACCGGCAGTTGAATAAGGTGACAATAAAGAGTAGATATCCATTGCCTCGCATTGATGATCTGTTTGATCAGTTGAAGGGTGCAGCTATATTCTCCAAAATTGATTTGCGATCTGGTTATTATCAGTTGAAGGTGCAAGAGCAGAGTATTCCAAAAACTGCTTTCAGAACTCGATATGGCCACTATGAGTTTCTAATAATGCCATTCGGGTTAACAAATGCTCCAGCTGCTTTCATGGATCTGATGAACATTATCTTCAGACCATATCTTGATCAATTTGTGGTGGTGTTTATTGATGACATTTTGATATATTCAAGGAATGCAGAGGAGCATGACAGACATCTGCGGATTGTACTGCAGACTTTAAGGGAGAAACAACTATACGCCAAATTGTCCAAATGTGAATTTTGGCTGAAAGAAATCTCCTTTTTGGGACATGTTGTGTCAGCTGAAGGGATCAAGGTAGACTCCAGCAAGGTAGAAGCTATCCTTAATTGGAAGCCGCCCAGGAACATCACAGAAATTCACAGTTTTCTGGGTCTAGCTGGATATTACCGTCGGTTTGTGAAGGGGTTTTCTATGTTATCTTCTCCACTGACCAAACTGCTTCGGAAAGATGTAAAATTTCAATGGACAAATAAATGTCGTGAGTTTTGATGAGTTGAAGAGGTGTTTGACTGAAGCTCCAGTCCTCACTTTACCTACTCCGGGTAAAGAATACACAGTTTATAGTGATGCTTCTCATAATGGGTTAGGCTGTGTACTGATGCAAGATCGGAATGTCATTGCTTATGCATCACGCCAGCTGAAACCGCATGAGAGGAATTACCCAACACATGACCTGGAGTTAGCAGCTATTGTTTTTGCTCTGAAGATCTGGAGACACTATCTGTATGGAGAGAAATGCTACATTTTCACAGATCACAAGAGCTTGAAGTACTTAGGTACCCAGAAGGAATTGAATTTGAGGCAGAGGAGATGGTTAGAACTCATCAAAGATTATGATTGCTTAATAGACTATCAGCCAGGAAAAGCAAATGTGGTGGCTGACGCCTTAAGTCGCAAAACTATGGCAAATCTCAGAGTTTCTCCTATGTCCATGGTATGTGAATTGAAAGCACAGCATGCCAGTTTAGAGATTGATGATGAGGGACAGATAGTAGTTGCTTGGCATGTACAGCCAGTGTTGATTGATCAAATCAGAATGGCTGCTCAGAGTGATGAAAAGTATCAGAAGCTACTGAAAGAAGTCCAGCAGGGCAAGAAACCTGAATTCTCTGTGAGAGAGGATGGTTTATTGCTACATCAGGGCAGAATGTGCGTTCCTAGTGATGTGGAATTGAGACAAATCATTATGAAGGAAGCACATGAGTCTCCATTTGCTATGCACCCTGGTGGAACTAAAATGTACAGAGGGCTGAAAGAGTATTACTGGTGGATGGGCATGAAAAGAGATATAGCTGAATTCATTTCCAAATGCCTAACTTGTCGACAAGTAAAGGCGAACATCAAGTTCCACTGGTTTGTTACATCCTTTGTCGATGCAGTGGAAATGGGAGCGAATAACTATGGATTTTGTTACAGGACTTCCAAGAACACAGAGTAGTCATGATGCGGTATGGGTTATAGTTGTGAGTTGACCAAGTCCGCTCACTTTTACCGATTCGGATGGACTATAGCACGGAAAGATTGGCGGATTGTACATATATGAGATTGTAAAATTGCATGGAGTGCAGTATCAATTGTGTCTTACAGAGATCCTAAGTTCACTTCTAGATTAGGGTAGTCTTCAGAGAGCCCTAGGAACTAGATTGAACTTCAAGACAAACATTCCACCCACGCAGACGGATGGCGACCGAGAGGGTAATTCAGATACTAGAGGATATGCTGCGGGCTTGTGTGATTGAATTTGAAGGTAGTTGGGATACACACTTGCCTTTGATTGAGTTTGCTTACAACAACAACTACCAATCAAGCATAGGGATGCCTCCTTATGAAGTTCTGTATGTTAGAAAGTACAGAACTCCTCTATGTTGGGATGAAGTGGGTGAAAGGAAGATGATTGGGCGAGAAATTGTTCGTGAGACAGAGGAAAAGATCAGTTGATTAGAGATAGACTCAAGGCTGCATCGGGCCGTCGAAGTCCTATGTTGATATGAAAAGAAGAGATATTGAGTACGATGGGTGATAAGGTATTCCTCAAAGTTTCTCCTTGGAAGAGGATTATGAGATTTGGCGAGAAAGGAAGCGAGTCCTCGTTTCATCGGACCATATGAAGTTACGGAAAGAGTGGGTCCTTTGGCATATCGGTTGGCATTACCTCCAGAGCTAGCAAGGATACAGTGTCTTCCATGTGTCCATGTTAAGGAGGTACAGATCTGACCCATCTCATGTACTGTCAGTTGAAGAGATTGAAGTAAATCCAGACCTCTCATATGAGGAAGAACCCATAAAAATTTTGGCTTATGAGGTGAAGCAGCTGAGAAACAAACAGATACACCTGGTTAAAGTGCTGTGGAACCATCATTCAGGCTAGGAAGCTACTTGGGAACGTGAAGAGGATATGAGGAGACAGCACCCATAGCTGTTCAGAGACTAATTCCAGGTAAAATTTCGAGACGAAATTTATTTTAAGCGGGGGGGGAGAATTGTAACACTCCTATGTTCGATAGTGCATTCTATTGTTCCTGTGACTGATCTTTGTCGGGACAGCTAGGATGCCTAGAACCGTACTTCGACATGAGGGAGGAGACATAAAATAATGAAATACAAGAAAAGAAAATACAAGAAAAACAAAGAAAAAATAATAGCAAAGAAATGTGATCAAGTTAAACGAGCCGGGAAACCCAACGATGGGTGACCGCACTGGGAAGCCACGGCGTGGACCGTTGACTAGCCCTGGACTACGGGGAACCCTGGAAAACATTTTTTGGACTTAAATAGAACCTTATTGAAGAATAAATATCATTAGAAAGATCAAAGAAAAATTAAATAATTAGTACAAAGAAAAGTGAGAAATTGAAAAACAGACAAAACCCGGTGTTACCGAAAAATCGGGAACCCTGGACTACGGGGAACCCTGGAAAACATTTTTTGGACTTAAATAGAACCTTATTGAAGAATAAATATCATTAGAAAGATCAAAGAAAAATTAAATAATTAGTACAAAGAAAAGTGAGAAATTGAAAAACAGAAAAAACCCGGTGTTACCGAAAAATCGGGAACATAACCCGAACAGGGGCATTATGGTCATTTGACACCCCGAATTGTCTTTTGACCTAAATGTCCATTAAAAATAAATAATATTACACTTAGAAAATGAAATGAAAAATTAAAAGAGGGGTACCTAATACAAATAGCCAAAAGTGGGGTGAAAAATGTGTAAATAACACATTTAAGCTTATTTTATGATATAATTTAAATGAGTGGACCACTAAGGAATAAAATAAACACAAAGGGGCAGGTGTACATCAAATAAACAATCTGTAAAACTCATTTTCTCTAAGTTTCTCATCCATGCCGAATTGAAGGAAAAGGAAGACTCCATTGCCATTTTCTTTGAGCTTCAACCTCTCCCTCCATTTCAACTCCATTCACTTAGGTTCCTTCATGAAACTTTGTCTACTCATCACAAGGAAGAGTTTGATACTAAATTTGAGAAGTTTAAGCAAGGTTTAACAAGCTCCAACCATAAGGTAAGTTAGTATTTTTTAAGATAGCTTTGTTAAGTTTTGTGTACATGTTATGGGTGTTGGGTTTGTGAAGAAAATTTTTGAGTTTGAAGAGTTATTGTTGTGTTCATTTTGGACAGCCATGGAGTCATGTATTTGATGAAATAATTGTGCATATATTTGATGAGAAATGATGTTGATCATGATGATTTAATAACCTAGTGAATTACTTCACATGTATAAGGTGATTTTTGCACTTGGAATGGGATTTAATGAATTGTAGGACACTTGGTGTTGAAGGACAATTTTCGACAGCTTGGGGACACTTGAATAAATGTATGTATTCATGGAAGTGTTGGCAGAATGTTGACATAGAAGGATTGATGGATATGTGTATGAAATTATTTTGTAAAGTTTATGTGAGAATTAGTGATGTTTAGGTGTGTATGTGATTGTATTTAGACTTTGTAAATGTGAACTTTAATTGGTGTATTGAAGATAATTGTAATCTGCCCAAAGTGAGGATAATGTAAAGTGGGATGTGGTTTTGGTAATGTACCAAAACAGATTTGGTAGGGAAGTAAACATATTGCAAGGTAAATGTGTGTGATTGATGTGTGTTGAGCAAAGTAACCAAGGGCAGTGTATATTTTAGCCAATAAGTTTAAATGTGTAACCTCAATTGGTATGAGACCAATTGGAGGTGGAACTAAGCACAAAATGTGCCAACTTTCATTGAGAAAACATACCAAAATTCTGCTTGCAAGGTGACCTAAGAAAATGACCAATTCGGATTAGGTACAATTAGGACCTGAAAAATGACCAATTGGGCAGTAGTGAGTGTTTAGGCCATAACTCACTCAAAACAGGTCCAATTGACCTGAAATTTTAACCATGAATAGTTAAGACCCATACCTACAAGTCTTATGAAGACACAAAAACCCAGAAATGACCAGAAGCAAGTCAAAAAGCTTGCACAAGTTCGGGTCCAAAAACTGGCCGAAGCAAAGTTGACCAAATTGACCTAATTTGATACCAATTGACCAGCAATAGTATAATGACCATAACTTGGTATACTTAACTCGGATTGACCTAAAATTTTGCCCCGCATGCAATAAGACATAGATCTACAAGTTTGTAGTTTTGACCAAAAACCGAGGGAACTAGATCATCCGGCTAGGTCAAACTAGTATCCCGAAATCCAGCAATTTGCAATAAAATGCAAGAAAACGCAATATACATAGAATTGAGTTTGGTAACACGTACCAAACCTAAAACCCTATCGAATGTGACATATTATTGACACTAAGACCTAATTTACGTAAAACGCATCGAGGGTCGGTATATTAGGTGATTAAGCAAATAAAGTTATTCAGTGAATTGTTTATCGAACATTGTCGTTAGAGGCAAATTAATTTAGCACTGAAACACTTCAAATTGTGTTTCTCAGTTAACAAGGACTCAGCAAAAGGGAAAGAAATACTGAGTCAAGACCAGGAGACAAATATCAGAGGTTTGTGCACAACAACTATTTCTTTTGAATTATTTTCAATTGAAATAAATATTGACTATTTGTATATTATTGTTTTAAATTGTGGAAATGTATTTGAATGAATATTTATTGCTTGAAAAGCATTGTAAATGATTTGAAACTGTGAGAAATTGTTTGAATGACATTGATGGATACTTATTGATTTAAAAGCATTGGAAATGGTTTGAAACCACAGCTATCATGTATATTGATTGTATTCCTCATTAGCTTGTCTAGTGGGACGAATTGAATTCCCTCTCTGGCTGAAGTGTTGAGGTGTGTGCCTATTGAGGATGAATTGGATGAGTACTCATATTTTTGCTAGCTAGCTATGTTATTCCTCATTAGTCATCGACTTTTGGGACGAATTGAATACCTCATTAGCCATTGGCTTTTGGGACGAATTGAACTATGGATCATGATTAAGCTGTGTGTGATTTATTGATATGTATTGTGAGATTGTGAAATGAATTTAAACTCTCATTGACATATACTGTCTTTTGAATTCAAACATGATCTAACTTATGAAAATTATTGTGATATTGACAAATGGAGTTTAAATTCTTGTTGATAATTACTGTCTTGAATTTAACTATGATTTTAAGTATCCACTATTTACATGACTTATGAATTGTGATTTAAATTGTATTTGGTTAATGTTGTGCACCACTGAGACATTGTCTCAGCGATAGCTTTTTATTGCTGTCACAGGTAGAGAGACAGACAGGGCAGCAGACTAGGCTGCATATACATCCAGCGAGGGATTACCTGGTATAATGAGTATACCAATATTTTTCATTTTGTACTGTAATATATGACACTGTATGTACATTTTGTTTTTGGTTTTGAGCAGTTGTAAATTCAAATTGTACCTTGAAGTTGTAAATTAATTATGAGTTATTTGACTTGTGAAAATTGTCTTATATTTCCTTATCTCAGACTTTGAAAAATTTCTATGGAATTGAGTTGATAAATTGTTGTGTTGAGAAATGTATTGGAGTTGAGATTTGGAAAATTATTGAAGTGTCTTTTTACAGGTTTTCTGAAGAACTGTTTTATCCAAAATACAGATGGCACTCTGCCAAAATTTTTACAGAAATTCCAAATAAACCAAATGAGTTAGTTATTTCACTCAATTCACCAAAGTCTTTAACACCTGTAAATAGTGCTCACCACTGTAAAAGAAGTAAGAAAAGTTTTTAAAATCCCTTGTAGTGTATTTAATGGGTTATCAGTAGACGGAGTTGGTAATTCATTAGGTATACTACGGGATCATGTTGTGCCTTACAGAGGGGTAGGGTGTGACAAACCCCGTCCCTGGAGAGCTGCCCACTGATGGTGTGGACTGACCTCTCCTAGGGTGAACTGTGGCCTGGGCCCTTGAGACTAACCCTGACCTTGTGGTTGACCTGAACTCTATGTAGGTGGACCTTTGAACTTTTTCCTAGCTACAGGAGATGAACTAGACTAACCCATGCCCCTCTTCTACTGTCTCTCCCTTATAGTCTTCTCACTTATTCTTACTTTTTCAACTTTTATTGCAGCTTCCACTAACTTAGTGAAGTTTGTGATTCCCAAGGCAGTGATCATGATCTTTATATTGTCATTTAATCCCTCTTCAAATCTCTTACACCTTTTAGCTTCATTAGGGACTATCTCCCTCCCGTAGCGGCTCAATCTGACAAATTCCTTTTCATACTCGGCCACTGTCAACTATCTCTGTCTCAGGTTACTGAATTCCCTTCTTCTCTCTTCTAGGTATACACTACCCACATATTTCTTCTTGAATTCGTAGAGGAAGAAGTCCCAAGTTATTACTTCTGGCTATGCTTCATTGGACACCGTATCCCACCATTCATATGCATCATCTTACAACAGAGATACAGCAGCTTCTAGTTTTGTTCAGGAGTGCAATGGAGTTGTTTTAAAACTCTGCCTGTTCTGTTCAACCAATTTTCGGCTGCAACAGAATTATCTTCTCTCTTGCCAAAGAAGTCCACTGCTCTAAAGAAGCCAAATGCTATTATGTCACAGAATGCCATGGAAAGCCATGAAAAACATAATGGCATGAAGCCATATGTAGTACTGCTAACAGAAACCTATTGGCATGCCAACCTATCCAAACCAATCACATTAGGCCTACTAAGGCATTTAACACTTTTCATTTATGTAATTCTTTGAAATTGAATTTTTATGATTACTATTCATTTTATTGGTCAACCAATATGTTGACTTTTGCATTGGCAATAGGTAAATTAGTTTAAATATCATGAACATACCACATTTTGCATTTTAAACTTGTTGGTATTGGTTGCCAATACCATCTCTAAGCTTAATGTTAATTGGACAGAATTTTTAGTTTTCAAGCTTTGGGTTTACTGTTCCATTAGTTACTGTTGCAGTGGGAATGTGGAAAAATGATAAACATGAAAGTTATTCCTTATTTTGTCTAGTTGAATTTATTTTTTTGAATCACTCTATTTAGAGTTTTGTAGCTCAAGTTATGGTCCAAAAATCACAACTGGCCGAATTGAAATTTTTCTGGACTGACCATATCTACAGTGCAGTGAACAGTGATTTCAACTCACTTGTTGGATAGGTTCTATTCATAATTTGAGTTAGGTTTCTTCATAAAAGTTATTGGTCTATATCTCAGCTTGTTGTGGGTAAAACTTTAGGTCAATTGGACCATTCTACACTTAGTTATGGCCAAATGACCAAACACTGTTCATTTGGTCATTGTGCAGAAACAGACTGCAGGTCATCCGGATTAGAGCAAGGTTTTGGTCCACTTGGTTTGGTCTTATGGGCATGGTTTCTTCACCAAAGTTGTGCCATTTTATGTCTAGTTTCATGTTCAATTGGCAAAACACCAATTGAACCTCTAAAATTCATGTTATGGCTGCCCAAACCTACTGGACTCATGTCCAATTCTGCAGGTCACCTAGGGCAGCCACACTAAACCTAAATCCCATCACTCAACACACTTCATTTTTGGTTTAAAAAGAACTAAATGGTCACTAATTGACCATTAATACCCTTTTTCATCATCACATGGTAAAAGTCCCATTTATCCACCCCAAACCCTAACTCAAACATTACCATTCATGCATTTTCATTGCATTTCTTCAATCCACTTACAAAATGCACATTAAGGGTAGCCATAATAACCTTTTAACTTCATTAAATCATGACAAACAAACCCTAACCATGGCTGCCAAAAATTTAGGGTTTACATACAATTGGTATTCAACAATTTTTCTTTGTAATTTACACTCATTTATACTTACTCAACATAAATTTGAAGAGAAACATAAGTTTAAGTCACTAACCTCTTTTAGCTCAAATCCAAGCCAACCAAAACTTTAATTTTTATTCAAAATTTTGCTGCCCAAAGCTTCCTTAAGGTGTGGGGTGAATTTTTTGTGAAGACAACTAGGGCTTTTATGGTGTGGAAGCTAGGGAAAATCAAGCTTGAAAAAGCTTATCCATGGAGGTAAGGGAAGGAATGGTTTACGGCAAGGAAGAAAGAAGAAATGAGAAATCTGATTTTTCTCTCATTTTTCAACCCATTTGTCTCTTTTAAATATAGTTATGCCATGTGTCAACATTGGGTTGGGTGAAGGCACACTAATAACATCATGTGATATCATAAATTCCCATTTAATTCATTTTTTTTCTTTTCTTTTCTACTCATTTTCATTTCAATTTTTAGTAATATTTATTCACATTTTATGTCATAATAATTATTTACTTAACTGGACAAGTCGGCCAAAAATTGCCTCTAAAGGCGAAATGACCAAAATGCCCTCCGTTTGGCTTAACAGACTAAAATTGTCTGTACCGATTGAAAAATTTTTTTAAATATTTTCTTGGCATTCTAATGCCATAGGAACCTCAATGAACCTTCTCTGGAGTCCCCAAACTTATTTTATGAATTTTCCCCTAGGTCTAGGGCTCCTAGTTCCGAGAACCGCAACTTCCCACTAGGTTACCAATCGCTAGGGCACCGGCTCATTTAACTTGATTGTATTTTATTTCTAAAATTTTTCCTAAACTTTTCTTATTAATATTTGAGTTAATTATGGTTCTTCACTTTAGTTTAAATATTTTTTCGAACATTCTAGCTGTCCAGTCTGACACTGGTCACCAGAATAGTAGAATGTACGGAGTTGCTGCAGGGAGGGTGTTACAACTCTTCCCCTCTAATTTAAATTTCGTTCTCAAAATTTACCTGATGCAAACAGTTGAGAGAACTGTTTCCTCATCGTCTCTTCACTTTCCCAAGTTTCCTCCTTGGTGTTGTGGTGCCTCCAAAGCACTTTCACCAGTGGAATCTGCTTATTCCTCAACTCTTTCACTTCCCGAGCCAGGATCTGTATGGGTTCTTCTTCATATGTCAAATCTGGTTGTACTTCAATTTCTTCCATGGAGATGACATGTGAAGGATCAGAGCGGTATCTTCTTAGCATAGACACATGGAACACATTGTGGATCTTGTCCAGCTTTGGAGGTAAAGCTAGCCTATAGGCCATTGGACCCACATGCTCAATAACTTCATATGGGCCAAATAACCTAGGGCTTAACTTACCTTTTCTTCCAAACCTCAGTACCTTCTTCCAAGGTGACACCTTGAGCAACACTTTGTCGCCAACCGCATATTCTATTTCTTTTCTCTTCAAATCGGCACAAGATTTCTACTTATCTGAGGCAACCTTCAGATTGGCTTTAATTAGTTTTACTTTCTCCTCAGTCTGTTTCACCAGGTCTGGCCCTACTAGTTTGTCTTCACCCAATTCAGTCCAGCACACTGGAGTTCTACATTTCCTCCCATACAGTGCTTCATACGGGGCCATTTGGATGCTAGCTTGGTAGCTATTGTTGTATGCAAATTCTGCCAGTGGGAGGTATCTATCCCAACTTCCCTCCAACTCAATGACACAACTCCTCAACATATCCTCAAGGTCCTGGATTACTCTTTCTGATTGCCCATCCGTCTAAGGATGGAAAGCTGTGCTGAAGTAAAGCTGTGTACCTAAGGATTCATGCAACTTCTTCCAAAATCTCGATGTAAACCTTGGGTCTCGATCAGATATGATGGAAAGTGGAATTCCATGCAGTCTAATTATCTCACTGATATACAATTCTACTAACTTCTCTAGTGAGTAGTCACCCTAATCGGCAGAAGTGTGTCGATTCGTCAATCTATCTACTATCACCCATACTGCATCATGCTACTTCTGGGTGAGAGGTAGACCATTTACAAAATCCATGGTGACCCGATCCCATTTCCATTCAGGTATGCGTATAGGCTGTAGCAAACCCGATGGAACTTGATGTTCTACTTTAACTTGCTGACATGTCAAGCATTTAGTCACATAGTCAGCTATGTCCTTCTTCATACCAGGCCACCAATACTGAAGCTTCAAATCATGATACATTTTTGTACTTCCTGGGTGCATAGCATAAACACTGGCATGTGCCTCTTTCATAATATTAGCTTTCAATTCCCCATTATCTGGTACACATACTCTTCCTTTGTAGTACAGACACCCATCTGCTTTCACCTCATAGCCAGTTGCTTTTCCCTCTGAGATTTTGCTCATAATAGCCATTAACTTTTCATCTGCCTTTTGCCCATCTAAAATCTGTCAGAAGTGAGTTTGGCCTCATTTGCAACTCAGCCAAAATAGCTCCATCTCGAACCAAAGATAGACGGGCATTCAATGATGTCAAAGCTGTGATGGATTTTCTGCTCAAAGCATCAGCAACTACATTTACCTTCCCAGGATGGTAGTCAATTACACAATCATAGTCCCTGAGGAACTCAATCCATCTCCTCTGTCTAAGGTTGAGCTCTTTTTGGGTTGGCAAGTATTTCAAGCTTTTGTGGTCTATGTAAATGTAGCACTTTTCACCATACAAGTAGTGCCTCCATATCTTCAGTGCGAAGATAATTGCTGCAAGCTCTAGATCATGGGTAGGGTAATTATGTTCATGTGGCCTTAGCTGCCTGGAAGCATAAGCGACCACCTTCTCCTCTTGCATCAATACACACCCTTACGCATTATGGGAGGCATCACTGTAGACCACAAAGTCCTTTCCTGACACTGGCTGTGTTAACACTGGTGCCTCTGTCAACATAACCTTCAACTTCTCAAAACTGGTCTGACACTTGTCATTCCAGTCAAATCTGATATTCTTGTGTAACAACTTGGTCATTGGAGCAGCTATTAAGGAAAACCCCTTCACAAATCTTCTGTAATACCCAGCTAGCCCCAAGAAACTTCTGACCTCAGTTGTATTCTTGGGAGGCTTCCATTCCATCACTGCTTTTATTTTCTTGGGATCCACTCTAATCCCATCAGCTGACACTATGTGTCCAAGGAATGCAATCTCATTCAACCAAAAGTCACACTTGGACAACTTAGCATACAGCTTCTTTTCTCTCAAGGTTTGCAAAACAATTCTCAAATGCTCATCATGTTCTTCCCTGATCTTGGAATACACCAAAATATCATCAATAAAGACCACTACGAACTGATCTAGGTATGGATGGAAGATATGGTTCATAAGGTCCATGAATCTTGCTGGTGCATTTGTTAGGCCAAAAGGCATCACCAGAAACTCATAATGCCCATACCGAGTCCTGAATGCAGTCTTTGGCACATCTGCATCCTTCACCCTCAACTGATGATACCCTTATCTAAGATCAATTTTAGAAAATACTCCTGCTCCCTTCAACTGATCAAACAGATCATCAATTCTAGGCAATGGATATTTATTCTTCACAGTCACTTTATTCAACTGCCGGTAATCAATGCGTAAACTCAAAGTCCCATCCTTCTTTTTCACAAACAGCACTGGAGCTCCCCATGGTGACACACTGGGGCGTATGAACCCCTTATCCAGTAACTCCTGTAACTGGATTTTCAGTTCCTTCAATTCTGTGGGGGCCATCCTATAAGGAGCAATAGAGATTGGTGCTGTACCCCAGAGTACCTCAATAGCAAATTCAACTTCCCTTTCTGGTGGAAAACTAGGCAATTCTTCGGGGAACACATCTGGGAAGTCTTTTACTGTGGGTATGTCACACAGATTTGGCTTAGCCTGCCTAGTATCCACCACATGTGCTAGGTAGGCTTCACAGCCTTTTCTCATCAGTTTTCTTGCAACTGTGGCTGACATGACATTGGACAAAAAATCTGTCTTTTCCCCCACAACTGTAATCTCATTACCCTCAGGAGTTTTTAAAGAAATTCTCTTCAATTTACAATCAACTATTGCTTGATGACGTGATAACCAGTCCATTCCCAAAATCATGTCAAACTCATGGAAAAGCAACTCAATCAGGTCTGCCAAGAATTCATACCCCTGAATCCTTAACGGGCAACTCTTGTACACTTTGTTCACTACTACACTATAGCCCAATGGATTAGTGACCAGAATGTCTTGGTCACTCTCCCCTACTAGTATCCCCCTTTCTACGGGTAGGTTGATGCAGATGTATGAATGAGTGGATCCTGGATCCACCAATGCATGCACAGATGTATTGCAGAGGGAGAACGTACCCCTGATGATGTCCGGGGCATCTTGCTCCTCCTGAGCTCTCATGGCATAGGCTCTAGCAGGTGGTTTGCCCTCAGGCCTCTCTGCTGGCTTAGATGTAGGCCTCTGTGATGGTCCCACTGCCTCAGATTTGCCAGATTTCCTACCTCTTTGTGGTGCAGGAGTAGGTCTATCTAGTTGTGTTGGAGCAGCTGTAGTAGTTCTGTGTGGACAGTTCCTCAACTGATGCTCTGTTGACCCACACCTTAAGCAGGCACCAGTCACTCTCCAACACTCCCCCTTATGCCACTTCAGGCAATGTGGACATGCAGAAGATGCTGGGTCTGGTCCCCTGAACCCCGTCCCTGGAGAGCTGCCCACTAATTGTGTGGACTGACCTCTCCTAGGGGTGAACTGTGGCCTGGGCCCCTGAGACTGACCCTGATCTTGTGGTTGACCTGAACTCTGTGCAGGTGGACCTTTGAACTTCTTCCCAGGGGCAGGAGATGAACTAGACTGACCCGGGCCCCTCTTCTGCTGTCTCTCCCTTCTAGCCTGCTCACTTATTCTTACTTTTTCAACTTTTATTGTAGCTTCCACTAACTTGGTGAAGTCTATGATTCCCAAGGCAGTGATCATGATCTTTATATTGTCATTTAATCCCTCTTCAAATCTCTTAACACCTTTCAGCTTCATTAGGGACTATCTCCCTCCCGTAGTGGCTTAATCTGACAAATTCCTTTTCATACTCGGCCACTGTCAACTATCTCTGCCTCAGGTTAATGAATTCCCTTCTTCTCTCTTCTAGGTATACACTACCCACATATTTCTTCTTGAATTCGGAGAGGAAGAAGTCCCAAGTTATTACTTCTGGCTGTACTTCACTGGACACCGTATCCCACCATTCATATGCATCATCTTGCAACAGAGATATAACAGCTTCTAGAGTTGTCTTAAAACTCTGCCTTTTCTGTTCAACCAATTTTCAGCTGCAACAGAATCATCTTCTCTCTTGCCAAAGAAGTCCACTGCTCCAAATTTTCTCAATCTTTCCAGGTGTGATTTCGGTTGTGGAGGTGGTGGTGGCGGTGGCATTACCCCAGCCATTTGTTTGAAGAATTCGGCCATTTGCTAGAACACGGCCTGTGGAGGTTGAGCAGGCTCTGATGGAGCTGGTGGAGCGGGTTCTCCCCTACCCCCAGTCTCAGCTACTGCAGGTAGAGCATGACTCTCCACTTCCTCCTCAACTACCCTCTAATATGAAGGGTCCATATCCTATTTAACAAAGACAACATATCTGCATTAGTGTCAACTTGACTCTTACAAATGCAATGCATGGTATGGACTCAATCTAGGCCCAGAAACGCCTAAACCGTGCTCTGATACCACTAAATGTGACACCCCTTACCCGTCTACATTGCAGCCGAGCAAGTTATGCCACTCAGTGTGTCGAAACTCCAATTCATGTTTCAATTTCAATTAATCCCTTTTTATTCATTTATTTATATTTTTTGATAAATCTAAATTTTTCCGCAAATTTTATAGAAAATCCGACAGAGTGCCGGCTATAAATTGGAAAACAGTTCTTCTGAACCTGTTTAAAAACACTTCTAATATAATTATAAACTCAATCTCAGTCAACCACCAACATTTTTTAACAATTTCTCAATTCAATTCAGTATCTCAAAATTCACATTCATCTCATATCACACCCAATTCAATGAGAAATACTCATATTTATTTCTGAACACAGCTCATAGGTAATTACAGCAAAAATATGATTACATGAGTTTATAATATACATAACAAAAGTTTACAAATATAAAAGACTTAGGTAGCCCAATGTCCTACCAATGCACTGTAATTTGTGAGGTGACTTTGAACTCTGAGTGCAGATCTGAAAACTTACCCTGTATGGGGTCTGCTGGACTCCCTAGCTATGTCTCTAGTACCTACGCGTGGCAAAAGTGACGCGCCAAGCAATTCTGCTTAATGGTGACAATATAAAATAAAATAAAATAAAATAATAACATGTATGCAGAATGTATGTTTACATTTCTGGTAGACTTAATTTCAAATATTTATTGTAATATTATTCGATTAAAGTTTAGTAAGATTTATTAATATTGCTCGAATAACCTATACTAGTTGACTGGACTGGATAAACGGGTAAACTGGTACTGGGTACTACGTACCTCGTACCATCATCGGTCACATAGTGTCTCCCGGTGTGCAACAAAACATCTAATAAGCTATAATAATTATCGGGGATTAAACCCGAGCATAACAACTCAATATCATAGCCAAAGGCTATTATGTCACAAAATGCCATGGAAAGCCATGAAATACAGAATGGCATGAAGCCATATGCAGTACTGCTAACAGAACCCTATTGGCATGCCAACCTATCCAAACCAATCACATTAGGCCTATTAGGGCATTTAACACTTTTCATTTATGTAATTCTTTGAAATTGAATTTTTATGATTACTATTCATTTTATTGGTCAACCAAAATGTTGACTTTTGCATTGGCAATAGGTA
Source organism: Hevea brasiliensis (assembly GCF_030052815.1). Classification (NCBI taxonomy): domain Eukaryota; kingdom Viridiplantae; phylum Streptophyta; class Magnoliopsida; order Malpighiales; family Euphorbiaceae; genus Hevea; species Hevea brasiliensis. Next base: position 46,551,747 of record NC_079501.1, read on the forward strand.
AATTAGTTTAAATATCATCAACATACCACATTTTGCATTTTAAACTTGTTGGTATTGGTTGCCAATACCATCTCTAAGCTTAATGTGAATTGGACAGAATTTTCAGTTTTCAAGCTTTGGGTTTACTGTTCCATTAGTTACTGTTGCAGTGGGAATTTGGAAAAATGATAAACATGAAAGTTGTTCCTTATTTTGTCTAGTTGAATTTATTTTTTTAAATCACTCCATTTGGAGTTTTGTAGCTCAAGTTATGGTCTAAAAACCACAACTGGCCGGATTGAAATTTTTCTGGACTGACCATATCTATAGTGCATAAAACAGTAACTTCAACTCACTTGTTAGAAAGGTTCTTCTCATAATTTGGGTTAGATTTCTTCATAAAAGTTGTTAGTCTATATCTCAGCTTGTTGTGAGTAAAATTTCAGGTCAATTGGACCATTCTACACTGAGTTATGGCCAAATGAACAAATACTGTTCATTTGGTCATTCTGCAGAAACAGACTGCAGGTCACCCGGATTAGAGCAAGCTTTTGGTCCACTTGGTTTGGTCTTATGGGCATGGTTTCTTCACCAAAGTTGTGTAATTTTGTGTCTAGTGTCATGTTCAATTGGCCAAACACCAATTGAACCTCTAAAATTCAAGTTATGGCTGCCCAAACCTGCTAGACTCATGTCCAATTCTGCAGGTCACCTAGGGCAGCCACACTAAACCTAAATCCCATCACTCAACACACTTCATTTTTGGTTTAAACAGAACTAAATGGCCACTAATTGACCATTAATACCCATTTTCATCATCACATGGTCAAAGTCCCATTTCTCCACCCCAAACCCTAACTCAAACATTACCATTCATGCATTTTTATTGCATTTCTTCAATCCACTTACAAAATGCACATTAAGGGCAGCCATAATAACCTTTTAACTTCATTAAATAATCACAAACAAACCCTAACCATTGCTGACAAAAATTTAGGGTTTACAAACAATTGGTATTCAATAATTTTTCTTTGTAATTTACACTTATTTATACTTACTCAACATAAATTTGAAGAGAAACATAAGTTTAAGTCACTAACCTCTTTTAGCTCAAATCCAAGCCGACCAAATTTTTCTTCAAAATTTTGCTGCCCAAAGCTTCCTTAAGGTGTGGGGTAAATTTTTTATGAAGACAACTGTAACACCCCTATGTTCGGTAGTGCGTTCTGCTGTCCCGGTGACCAGTGCTGTCCGGACAGCTAGGATGCCTAGAACCACACTTCAATATGTGTGAGGAGACATAAAATAATGAAATACAAGAAAATAAAATACAAGAAAAACAAAGGAAAAATAATAGCAAAGAAATGTAACCAAGTTAAGCGAGCCGAAAACCCTAGCGATGGGTGACCGCACCGGGAAGTCACGGCGTGTACCGTTGACTAGCCTTGGACTGCGGGGAACCCTGGAAAATATTTTTAGGACTCCAATAAATATTTATTGAAGTATAAATATCATTAGAAATATCAAAAAAAAAAATTAAATAATTAGTACAAAGAAAAGTGAGAAATCGAAAAACGGACAAAACCCGATGTTACCGAAAAATCGGGAATGCAACTCGAACAGGGGCATTATGGTTATTTGACATCCCAAAGTGTCTTTTGACCTAAATGTCCATTAAAAATAAATAATATTACACTTAGAAAATAAAATGAAAAATTAATTTGGGGGTACCTAATATAAATAGCCAAAAATGGAGTGAAATTTGTGTAATTAGCACTTAAATCTTATTAAATCATTTTTCTTAAGTAAGTGGTCCACTAATGAATAAATTAAACATGTAATGGGGCAGGTGTAAGTCCATAATGCCATCTAAATTCTTCATCTTTTCCAATTCTCCCAACATTGCCGAATTGAAGAAAAGAGAAACCACCATTGACGTTTTTCATTCAAGCTTCATCTAACCCTCCATTTCACCTTCAATCACTTAGGTTCCTTCATGAAAGTTTGTCTACACATCATAAGGAAGAGCTTGATACCAAATTTAAGAAGTTTAATCAAGGTTTGGCAAGTTCCAACCATAAGGTAAGTTTACATTTTTGAAGATTGCTTTGTTAAACTTTGTGTACATGTTATAGGTGTTGGTTTTGTGAAGAAAATTTTTAGGTTTGAAGAGTTATTGAGATATCCATTTTTGGGCAGCCATGTAGTCATGTATTGATGAAGTATTTGTACATATATTTGATGAGAATTATGTTGATTATGGTGATGTAATATCCTAGTAAATTATTCCATATATATATGGTGATTTTTACATTTGGATGGAAATTGATGAATTGTGGAATACTTTGGTGTTGAGGAAGTTTGCGGCAGCCTTGAGATTCTTGAATAAATGTATATGTTCATGAAAGTATTGGCAGAATATTGACCTTGAGAGTTGATGGATATGTGTATAGATTGATTGTGTAAGTATATGTAAAAATTTGTAATGGTTAGGTGTGTATGTGATTGTACTTAGAACTTGTAAATGTGCGTTTTAATTGGTGTATTGAGGATAATTGCAATCTGCCCAAAGTGATGTTAATGTAAAGTGGAATATGGTTTTGGTAATGTGCCAAAACAGAAATGGTAAGGGAAGTGGACATATTGTAAGCTAAATGTGTCATTGATGTATCTTTAAACAAGGTAACTAAGGGCAGTATGCATTTTAGCCAATAACTTTAAATGTGTAACTTCAATGGGTATGAGACCAATTGGAGGTGAAACTACGCACAAAATGTGCCAACTTTCATTGAGAAAGCATACCAAAATTCTGCTTGCAAGGTGACATAAGAAAATGACCAATTCGGATTAGGTACAATTGAGACCTGAAAATTGACCAATTGGGCAGCAGTGAGTGTTTAGGCCATAACTCACTCAAAACAGGTCCAATTGACCTGAAATTTTAACCATGAATAGTTAAGACCCATACCTACAAGTCTTATGAAGACACTAAAGCCCAGAAATGACCATAAGCAAGTCAAAAAGCTTGTACAAGTTCGGGTCCAAAAACTGGCCGAACCAGAGTTGACCAAATTGACCTAAAGTTGACCTAATTTGATACCATTGGACCAGCAATAGTATAATGACCATAACTTGGTCTACATAACTCGGAATGACCTGAAATTTTTCAACGCGGTCCATAAGACATAGATCTACAAGTTTGTAGTTTTGACCGAAACCCGAAAACCGAGGAAACTAGGTCGTCCGGCTAGGTCAAACTAGTATCCCGTAATCCAGCAAGTTGCATTAAAATGCACTAAACGAGGAAATGAGTTTGGTAAAACGTACCAACCTTAAACCCTATCGAATGTGACATATTAATGACACTAAAACCTAATTTACCTAGAACGCATCGAGGGTCGGTATATTAGGTGATTAAGCAAATAATAGCTTTCAGTGAATTACTTATCGAACATTATCGTTAGAGACAAATTAATTTAGCACTGAAACACTTCAAATTGTGTTTCTCAGTTACGAAAGACTCAGGAAAAGGGAAGGAAACACTGAGTCCAGACCAGAAGACAAATATTAGAGGTTTGTGCACAAAGGCTATTTCTTTTGAATTTTTCAATTGAAATGAATTATGACTATTGTACATTATTGTTTTAAATTGTGTTTGTGCACAACTAGTTTTCAACTGATTTTGTTCTGAATAATATTTCATATGATTAATTGTATGTTATTGTTTTAAATTGTGTTTATGCACAATATTTATTTCTTTTGAATTATTTTCAATTGAAATAAATTATGACTACCTGTTGTAGGGGGTAGGGCGTGAGGCGAAATATCATCCATTAGAATTATATAAAATGCACCAGGTAATGCCCAGGAAAGATGGTGGAGTCACAATGGTCTCACTTAAGTACCACCTCCTTAGACAGCATTTCCTAGACATGCATTTCATACAATCCTAATAGAATCAAACCACTGGTAAGTACCGTCTTCCCATAACACTACCACGGTACTAAGGATTTATGCCACAAAGGCATAGATAGACAGGAGTCGCCACCCGGGTAATAACCGGGACATATTCAGTGTTTCTTCCGAGGGTCATGGATGGCAACTTACTCCTTGCAGAGTTTCCACAACCGTCATTACCATAGCCCAATGTCTAGGTTCGGGATAGTGGGTACGTAAGGGGAAGGTGTTAGGCACCCCTTACGCCTGGTCTAACCTCGTTAAGTCAGTGCAGTCCTCTACTAATGTTTCTAGAAGTCTTGTTTATTATTCCTTTATTAAACTCTATCCTAAAAATGCAATTCTAATCCTATACATAGTAATTCACAAAAAGGGTTGTTGTTTACACACAATTTTCATGCACAAGTAATTCCTATCTATGGGGTTGCTAATTATTTAAATGATATTTACCAGATGACTAAAATTAATTTATTATTGGGAATTTAATTTACAAACAAATTCAATTTCAAATAACCCTATGTTTCTATTTAACCTAATTAATTAATTTTCACCAAGTTACCTTAAGGATAATTGAACTAAGTTAATTATGTACATGTGTAATTTATTCTAATATCACATAAGTCCCAAACAATCACAACCTAATAAAGATTTCTAACATGCAAATTTATTTTACAATTACCAAGTATTAAATTAAATTTATTTTACATGCCAATATTAGTTTAATTTACAAACAAGATTAATTTTAATTTACAAAGTATTTATTTAAATTAATTACATGCAAAAGTCAGTTAAATTAAAAACAAAGTTAATTTTAATTTACCAAATAAAAGTTCTATTATTACTACAATTTCATGCCAATGGTTATTCGAGAAGTTTAGAGCTACTTACCTGTTGTTAAATGCAGTTGCCATTGGGGCAAGCTACCCTTAAAAAAGGGGTCTTCTCTTCTAGTATGGCAATGATATCCCTGGCTTACTCCCGTTTAGCTCCATATAAGCTCCACGCAAATGCCCTCTTTGGTACTTACCTTAGGGCTACTTACCAATTTTGTTTGTAATAAAAAATAAAGAAACTAAATAAAATAAAAGAAATAAAGAAAATATTAATAACAATTTACATTGGATTCTAACTCTAGTCTCCTAAAGGGTTAAGATTCCTAATTAGTTACAATTACCTAATGGTCTAAGTCTTCTAACATGATCCAAATACTTCATAACACTTCTTGAATTAAAAGAACACAGAAAATAGATCAAATATCAATTAAAACCTAAGAAAATACAAGAACATGCACAAATATACAATTTTCAAATTCTGGCAGATTAACAGTAGCAAGAAATTCGATTTTTTAAAAATAGTTAAACATGCCTAAAAATCATAAAAAAATTACAGAAGACAGCTTACATATCATACAATAACATAAAATTTATAAATCAAACAAAACCCTAGCCGAATGATCTACATAAATCGTAACTCTTCTAAGTGACAGAATCGTACTACTTTTTTGTAAAATTCATAACTCATTAACCACAAAAGATATGAATGCAAAACCAATTGGAAAAGATTCATAAGATTCTGAAGTTAATTTTAGACACTAGATTTGCACAAAAATATTAAGGAACAAGGGAGATATGGGCTCCACAAGTCGGATATCCTGCAAATCAGATTTTACAGGAACCCTAACTTCAAACAGCCATAACTTACAAAATATTAAAGCTTTTTTAGTGATTCTTGAGCCTAAAATTAATGGAATTTCGTGTAGAATATGAATATAATTTTTACAAAATTTTTACAGATTTATAAAATAAAGAAAAATAATAAAAATACGAGAGACAGAAATTAAACATGTGCAGAGTTGTGTATCCCCTCAAATTAAACATGATTACATGATCTATATGAACATATAAAATAAATTGAAGACAAAGAGCATAGAATTAAAATATTGTATGGCATAGATCTTGAATCTTGAAAAGAAAACAACAAAAACTGACCTTCCAGAAATCTTGTATGAAAATCTTCTTGAAGAAAAGAAAAAATAAGGAAAAACTCAAAGAGTCTTGAATATCTCAAAATTTCCTGTAGCTCTGAATTTTATCTTCCTCTTTTTCCTCCCCTCTTCTCTTCTCTAGTAGGGTATTTATAGGGTTTTGGGAGAGAGGTGTGATAGGGTTTGGAGTCTTAGGATGATAAAGTTTAGATGATTTAAACAACTACATTTGCAGAGTGCGAATCAGACTGGGATATGGATGAGGTGTTTCAACCAATAGGAAGACAGGAAAAAATGGAAGGCACCAATAGGGAGTGAGGAAGAGAGTGGGGTCAAGGAGGAGAGAGATATTTTGTTATTTTAATTTTTAGAAAATAATTAAATGGGTCCCATTTAAAATTCCTAACTAGGCTTTCTTAGGCCCATAGAGCCCAATTAAACTTAATTAGATCCATTTAAGAACTACCCATATTAAATTTAAACAAAATAAAATTTTATTTAAATTTAATTAAATTAATTTCCCCAAAATTTTATTATTATTTTTATTTTTTTCAAGATCATGCCACGGAATTAATAATTCAGCTCCATACCTCCAATTACATCTTACAGTCATATATAATTTTTCATCATCGGGTTTCCCACGGCCTCAATGCACATACTCATCACAAAATAAGGGTCTACAGTTTGCCCCCCACTTTGGCGAAAGTTGAAATCAATGCGAAAGCATTGCTCAAGTTTCACAAAGTGAAACTCAAATTTCTAATAACTATGAAACATTGGCTATGAGGATCAAGTATATCTTGCTCGGTCGACATACTCTATGTTATGAGACTAGCTACGGTCTCATAATAGTAATAATTGTGTCATGTGAAAAATGAGTGTATCTTGCTCTGTCGATACACTCTGCGTCATGAGACTAGCTACGGTCTCATAACAGTGATAACTGTGTCATGTGAAAATTGAGTGCATCTTGCTCGCCGATAGACTACGTGTTATGAGACTAGCTACGGTCTCATAATTGATAACTTTGTAATGTGAAAATCGAATGCATCTTATTCTGTCGATACACTCTGCATCATGAGACTAGCTACGGTCTCATGATAATGGAAACTCTGTGTTTTGAAATGTTGTGGATTCGTATTTAGGACCGCAGTCCTAAACTACCTACGTATCTCCCTCGCTATCCTGAGGAAGAATCAGACCCACTCGTAGTTCGACACTTGAAACTGTGGTGATGCATGTTCTTCTACGCCTTACACACCTACAGGTGACATGTTGATGCGTGTTCTTCTACGCCTTACACAACTATGCCATGTGCCCTAAACAACGTTTAAGGACTTACCAAAAAACATCTATCATGAAATGTTGTGGGTTCGTATTTAGGACCACGATCCTAAACTACCTACGTATCCCCCTCGCTATCCTGAGGAAGAATCAGACCCCCTCGTAGTTCGACACTTGAAACTGTGGTGATGCATGTTCTTATACGCCTTACACACCCACAGGTGACATGTTGATGCATGTTCTTCTATGCCTTACACAACTATGTCATGCGCCCTAAACAACGTCTAAGGACTTACCAAAAAATATCTAATTCATGATTTGAAAAAAAATTAGGATGACTGGGTCTCAAAATTCTCTATGATTTTTATGCTTCCTGTATGCTACTTCCTATCATGGGCATGCTGATTTTGCTAGAGATTCTAAAAAAAACTTAATCCTCTGGGGGACCTCTTTTTGCAAAAACTTTCTTATAACCTCAAATTTTTTTTGAGAAAAATTATTCACCAAAAAAGACTTCCTTAAGGTCACAATATAATTTCTCTCTGATTTTTCTTTTTCTTCTCGCCCCCCATGATTTCTGCCTTGACTCATTTCTTTTCCATGAACTTCATTCTCTGTGCCCTAAGTTTTGCCTGAAATGCCCTTTTGGGTTTTCATCTCAGCGGGCTTGCTCTAACTTTTGCCTAAGCGGCCCTTTCAGGTTTTCCACTTAGCGAGCTCTCTTTTTTTCTTTTCTTTTTCTTATTCTTTTTCTCTTTTTTTGAAATTAGACAATCACCAGAATATTCATATCAAGCACCTATTCTATCATGCTCACAAGACAATAGGTTAAATCAAAACAATGCAGTTCAATTACTTAATCTTTTGATATATCCCTCAAGACACAAAACATTCACAATCATAATTCAATAAAACCTATTCCTGGTTAATGCAATAAAAACTTCTTTATTTATTCAGGTACACCATTACTCCCTCTTACATTTTGTTTTGCTAAATTTCTAACCTTCCAAAGTTAGAAATAAGCTTTATAATCTGCCGAATGGCCTTTTCAGGTTTTCCATCCAGATCTTCTCTCATCTCTCCTTTTGCCTAGACTGCCTTTTGTAGGTTTTCAATCTAGCATTTTTTTTCTTTTCTTTTCTTTTCTTTTCTTTTTTCTTTTTCTCTTTTTTTTTCTTTCGTTCTTTTTTCTTTGACCCTTACTTTTTACTAGACCGCCTTTTGCAGTTTTTCACTAGCGGACTGTCTCACACAAAGTACCATTTGAGCTTGTCTAAGTTGACTGGTTCTTGAAATTCATTTTCATCCAGGTCTAATATTCTTACAGCACCTTCTGGCAAGATCTTTTTGACTATGTATGGACCATTCCAGTTTGGCTTAAACTTTCCTTTTGGATCAAAAGGGATGGGCCGAGTTTGTTTCACAACCATGTCTCCCTCTTTGATCTTTCTTGGCTTCACCTTCTTATTAAAGGTCTTAGCTATCTTCCTCTAATAAGCATGCATATGATACAAGGCTCACATTCTCCTTTCATCAATCAAAGCTAGTTCATCATATCTCTTCTAGGCCCACTCATTTTCTAGGATCTTAGCTTCTAGTATCACTCTTAAGGATTTGACCTCTTGCTTAATGGATAACACTACTTTAGTCCCATCTACTAAAGAGAATGGGTTGCCCCCGTGGATGTCCTTGCAGTACTACAATAACCTTAAAGAATATAAGGGAGTTTTTCAGGCTAATCCTTATATGTTTCGAACATTTTTTTTTCCAACTAGAACATTTCCATTCATATGGGAACTACACATTTCCTGCATGTATTTCTTTCATTATTTGCTCAGCCTATTTTTCTATCACACATAAGAGTTTGTAGAATTGCCCCCCAGCTAAAGTAAGTTGAGTGGCTAATTTATGAATTGTTGCTCTATCTCTTTGTAGGCTTATTGCAGTATTCTCTCACTTCAGAGACCTCCTTATGTCTTCATATCATTTTCCTTCTCCTCTAGGTCCACATGTGCTACTACTAATCCTTCACAAAGATAAAATTTTACTCCTCATTAGGATAACTAAGTCAACTTTTGATCACTCTTTTCCTATAGGGACACCAGCGTGGCTTAGGAATTGGCCATCTGATTTTAAGCTCGAGGCATGTGCTTCTTGGTACTTTGTTAACAAGGCTATAAATTTATCTCTTTCTTCTTGGGTTAAATCTTTAGCTAACTTAATGTCTTTAGGATTATTTGGTGTACCCAAATTAATAGAGATCGATTTTGGTGCATTAACAAAAATAGACTCTAAATGATTATGAATGCCATGCATATGCCCATTAGAATAAACATCAAACAACTAGCGGAAGGACTGGAATGTTATTGATCTTTGCCTCGAAATCTTTATCAAGTACATCAGAATTGGAAACATCAATATCACTACCGTGAGCATTACAAAAGATAGACTCAAACATAGGGGTGTAGCTTTAGGTGTTTGGTTTTTCATACAGTCCTTTGATCAATGGTGCTGATTTTTTGCTTTAGCTCTTTCACGTGTTGTAATCCCTAATCATATGTCAAGGTAATTGCCCTCGCTTTCAAGAACTTAGAAGGCTTTGGCTCTTCTTCCTCTTCTGTTAGCTCATAGCCTAAACCATGACTCGTGATCTGCCCCTTCATCTCAAGAAAAGTCACCAGACCATCTATACTTTCTCCTAGGCCCATGCAGGAAAAAAACTTCATCCCTTTCTTCACAATAGCCACTTTCAAATCCATCTAGTTTTCATAGATCCCAACAACTTGAAAATCAGACACTAGTGGAACTGAACCATCTAGTTATAATGCAACTATCTCCTCATCAGAATTAGTCCAGACATCCAAAAAACCCTCATCATAGCTAGAATTATCACAAATCTCAATAACCATTATAGACTGAGGTCCATTGGGCTTTTGAATGGGTTGGATAGGTTCACTGGGCTTTTGGATGGGTTGGATAAAGTCAATAATTCTGTTAGGGTTATTTGGGGTGATGGAGATCAAGTAGAGACTTGGCGTAGGTAGAAATTTTGGCTAGGCATGGGGCTTTTGGGTTGATTTTCTGGGTCAATCATCCTTTTGGCATCAATTAGGTCTTAGATATCATGCTTAAGTTAAAAGCATCAATCGGTGTCATGACTGTGGGCTTGGTAGGACCGATAACATTGGTTGATATCATAGCTAGGTGGGAGTGGATTTGGTAGTGGTCCGGGTGCTAAGAGCTATAGGAGGTCTTGAGCTTTGAGACGCTCCAAAACTTCGGATAAGGGTTGGCTAAATTGAAAAAATCTTCTTGGGGTTTGAGACACAATTTGAACCTCAATAACTTTAATGCCACTTAATTGGCCTACTTTGGGGCCTCTTTCTAAAGTTGACCACAATTTTCTCTTCTAGCTCAAACATCTTGGCATTCAATATTTCATCAAGCACGGCCATAATTTCTTCCATCCTAAGTAGTGCAGGTGAAATCCGCACTAGTCTCTTCCCTTTCCTAACCCAAGTGACTTGATTGGAAGTCTCTTTGGTGTGTTTTGAGGCTATGTTTGCTCAAAAAAATAGGATTTAAGGGTTAACCTAAGCATGCTATGTACATGAATGCAATGCATGAATGGACCATTTTTTCTTTTTTTTTTTTTTTTTTGCCTTTACTTTTACAAAACCAAAATCGAACCATACCACTAGAACCAAAACTGAATCAAAACCAGACCATATAAACTGAACTAAAATCGGACCAAAGACTGAATCAAAACCGAAAAAAAAAAATCTCCAGAACTAAATCTTCGCCCCCTTATACCTTCAACTCTCACGTGTAGGGTAACAAAAAATTCTATCCTAGGCTGCAGTACACTTTGGACACACCAACAGGGGGTGGTCCAGGACGATCCTTCCCTCACAAACAAACCCTCACAAACAAAGGATTTATATCCTTAAAATTTAACCATAAGTAAGCATCCTCTTGCTTAACATGGGTTTTGAAATGGACTTGGGCCTATACAAACATTGGGCCTATGCATAGGCCTAGGTTCATCTCAACTACCACTAGAACTTATGGTTTGAACAGTAAGGTTATAAATCTAGCACAACAAAAATCTACGGGGTACCTAGGGTTAAAATCTATGGCTCATGGGCTTCATCGGGTAGGAAAAGGGTCACCCATGCGAGAGCTTGTCCATTAAGCACAACGGCCGGAGCTGTGGCTCTTTTATATACTCAAAGGTACAGGCATGGGGTGCTAGCATTCACCAATTCGTCATAGCTCGAGTAGAACCATGGTCTCCTTGGCTAGTACTAACGGGGCTAAAAGGGTAAGGGTGATCCGTGTGATAGTGTAGTGCAATGCAAAAAGTTTAACAGAGGAATAATATTAGACTAATAGAAACATGTTGGAGTAACTATCCATTTAGTCCCCAGTGGAGTCGCCAAACTGTAGGGGGTAGGGCGTGAGGCGAAATATCATCCATTAGAATTATATAAAATGCACCAGGTAATGCCCAGGAAAGATGGTGGAGTCACAATGGTCTCACTTAAGTACCACCTCCTTAGACAGCATTTCCTAGACATGCACTTCATACAATCCTAATAGAATCAAACCACTGGTAAGTACCGTCTTCCCATAACACTACCACGGTACTAAGGATTTATGCCACAAAGGCATAGATAGACAGGAGTCGCCACCCGGGTAATAACCGGGACATATTCAGTGTTTCTTCCGAGGGTCATGGATGGCAACTTACTCCTTGCAGAGTTTCCACAACCGTCATTACCATAGCCCAATGTCTAGGTTCGGGATAGTGGGTACGTAAGGGGAAGGTGTTAGGCACCCCTTACGCCTGGTCTAACCTCGTTAATTGAGTGCAGTCCTCTACTAATGTTTCTAGAAGTCTTGTTTATTATTCCTTTATTAAACTCTATCCTAAAAAATGCAATTCTAATCCTATACACGCAAGTAATTCACAAAAAGGGTTGTTGTTTACACACAATTTTCATGCACAAGTAATTCCTATCTATGGGGTTGCTAATTATTTAAATGATATTTACCAGATGACTAAAATTAATTTATTATTGGGAATTTAATTTACAAACAAATTCAATTTCAAATAACCCTATGTTTCTATTTAACCTAATTAATTAATTTTCACCAAGTTACCTTAAGGATAATTGAACTAAGTTAATTATGTACATGTGTAATTTACTCTAATATCACATAAGTCCCAAACAATCACAACCTAATAAAGATTTCTAACATGCAAATTTATTTTACAATTACCAAGTATTAAATTAAATTTATTTTACATGCCAATATTAGTTTAATTTACAAACAAGATTAATTTTAATTTACAAAGTATTTATTTAAATTAATTACATGCAAAAGTCAGTTAAATTAAAAACAAAGTTAATTTTAATTTACCAAATAAAAGTTCTATTATTACTACAATTTCATGCCAATGGTTATTCGAGAAGTTTAGAGCTACTTACCTGTTGTTAAATGCGATTTGCCATTGGGGCAAGCTACCCTTAAAAAATGGTCTTCTCTTCTAGTATGGCAATGATATCCCTGGCTTACTCCCGTTTAGCTCCATATAAGCTCCACGCAAATGCCCTCTTTGGTACTTACCTTAGGGCTACTTACCAATTTTGTTTGTAATAAAAAATAAAGAAACTAAAGAAAATAAAAGAAATAAAGAAAATATTAATAACAATTTACATTGGATTCTAACTCTAGTCTCCTAAAGGGTTAAGATTCCTAATTAGTTACAATTACCTAATGGTCTAAGTCTTCTAACATGATCCAAATACTTCATAACACTTCTTGAATTAAAAGAACACAGAAAATAGATCAAATATCAATTAAAACCTAAGAAAATACAAGAACATGCACAAATATACAATTTTCAAATTCTGGCAGATTAACAGTAGCAAGAAATTCGATTTTTTAAAAATAGTTAAACATGCCTAAAAATCATAAAAAAATTACAGAAGACAGCTTACATATCATACAATAACATAAAATTTATAAATCAAACAAAACCCTAGCCGAATGATCTACATAAATCGTAACTCTTCTAAGTGACAGAATCGTACTACTTTTTTGTAAAATTCATAACTCATTAACCACAAAAGATATGAATGCAAAACCAATTGGAAAAGATTCATAAGATTCTGAAGTTAATTTTAGACACTAGATTTGCACAAAAATATTAAGGAACAAGGGAGATATGGGCTCCACAAGTCGGATATCCTGCAAATCAGATTTTACAGGAACCCTAACTTCAAACAGCCATAACTTACAAAATATTAAAGCTTTTTTAGTGATTCTTGAGCCTAAAATTAATGGAATTTCGTGTAGAATATGAATATAATTTTTACAAAATTTTTACAGATTTATAAAATAAAGAAAAATAATAAAAATACGAGAGACAGAAATTAAACATGTGCAGAGTTGTGTATCCCCTCAAATTAAACATGATTACATGATCTATATGAACATATAAAATAAATTGAAGACAAAGAGCATAGAATTAAAATATTGTATGGCATAGATCTTGAATCTTGAAAAGAAAACAACAAAAACTGACCTTCCAGAAATCTTGTATGAAAATCTTCTTGAAGAAAAGAAAAAATAAGGAAAAACTCAAAGAGTCTTGAATATCTCCAAATTTCCTGTAGCTCTGAATTTTCTCTTCCTCTTTTTCCTCCCCTCTTCTCTTCTCTAGTAGGGTATTTATAGGGTTTTGGGAGAGAGGTGTGATAGGGTTTGGAGTCTTAGGATGATAAAGTTTAGATGATTTAAACAACTACAATTGCAGAGTTCGAATAAGACTGGGATATGGATGAGGTGTTTCAACCAATAGGAAGACAGGAAAAAATGGAAGGCACCAATAGGGAGTGAGGAAGAGAGTGGGGTCAAGGAGGAGAGAGATATTTTGTTATTTTAATTTTTAGAAAATAATTAAATGGGTCCCATTTAAAATTCCTAACTAGGCTTTCTTAGGCCCATAGAGCCCAATTAAACTTAATTAGATCCATTTAAGAACTACCCATATTAAATTTAAACAAAATAAAATTTTATTTAAATTTAATTAAATTAATTTCCCCAAAATTTTATTATTATTTTTATTTTTTTCAAGATCATGCCACGGAATTAATAATTCAGCTCCATACCTCCAATTACATCTTACAGTCATATATAATTTTTCATCATCGGGTTTCCCACGGCCTCAATGCACATACTCATCACAAAATAAGGGTCTACACCTGTATATTATTGTTTAAAATTATGGAAATGTACTTGAATGGATATTTATTGCTTGAAAAACATTGTAAATGATTTGAAACTGTGAGAAACTGTTTGAATGGTATTTGATGGATACTTATTAATTGAAAAGCACTGTAAATGGTTTTTGTGGAAATTGAAGTGAATTACGAATTGTGTTGCCATTTTGTGAATGAAATTATAACTTTGGAAATTTATTGGATTCTTACGGATCATTTGAATAAAATGTTTGGAATTGTTTTGATTCACAATTGGCATGACACTGTTACTATGTTCCTCCTCCATTAATGGGGTGAGTGTGATATATTCCTCCCTCTTTGACTTATCAGTCTGGGGTGAGTATGATTATGTTCCTCCCTCTTTGACTTGTCAGTCAGAGGTGAGTGTGGATGAGTACTCATTATATAGCTAGCTTCCTCCCTCATTGATTTCGATTATTGGGGTGAGTATGTCTTGTCGTGGTGTACAACACGGTATGTGTGGAAAAATTGTGTCATGGCCTAAATTGTATTATCGATTGGCAACACTGTATTCTTCAGTTATTTGATCAAATGATATTATTGATTGGCAATACGGTATTCTTAAACTATTTGACTAAATTGTGTTATTATGAATTTTGATGATTTGTGAATTGCAGTTTAAATTCCTTATGACATTCATTGTCTTGAATTTAACTATGGTTTTACGTATCCACTATTTATATGGTTTATGAATTGTGATTTAAAGTTGTATTTGGTTAATGTTGTGCACCACTGAGGCATTGTCTCAGCGATAGCTTTTTATTGCTGTCACAGGTAGACAGACAGACAGGGCAGCAGACTAGGCTGCTAGTACCTCCAGCGAGAGATTTTTCAGGTATAACGAGTATACCGCTTTTTGCATTTTGTACTGTAATGTATGACCACTGTATGTACATATTGTTTGGTTTGAGCAGTTGTAAATTTAAATTGTAACTTGAGGTTGGAAAATAATTATGAGTTATTTTGACTTGTAAAAATTATATTATATTTCCTATATCTCAGCTTTTGAAAAATTACTGTGGATTTGAGTTGAGAAATATGTTGTATTGAGAAAAATGTTGGAGTTGAGATTTGGAAAATAATAAGTGCTTTTTACAGGTTTTCTGAAGAACTGTTTTATCCAAAATACAGATGGCATTCTGCCAAAATTTTTACAGAAATTCCAAATAATTCAAATGTGTTAGTTCTATCACTTCAGATCAAAAAGTTTTTTAACACCTGTAAATAGTGCTCACCACTGTAAAAGAAGTAAGAAATTTTTTTTTAAAATCCGTTGTAGTATATTTAATGGGTTATCAGTAGACGGAGTTGGTAATTCATTAGGTATACTACGGGATCATGTTATGCCTTACAGAGGGGTAGGGTGTGACAACAACTAAGGCTTTTATGGTGTGGAAGCTAGGGAAAATCAAGCTTGAAAAAGCTTGTCCATGGAGGTTAGGGAAGGAATGGTTTACGGCAAGGAAGAAAGAATAAATGAGAAATCTGTTTTTTCTTTCATTTTTCAGCCCATTTGTCTCTTTTAAATATAGTTATGCCATGTGTCAACATTGGGTTGGGTGAAGGCACACTAATGACATCATGTGATGTCATAAATTCCCATTTAATTCATTTTTTTTCTTTTCTTTTCTACTCATTTTCAATTCAATTTTTAGTAATATTTATTCACATTTTATGTCATAATAATTATTTACTTAACTGGACAAGTCGGCCAAAAATTACCTCTGAAGGCGAAATGACCAAAATGCCCTCCGTTTGGCTTAACAGACCAAAATTGTCTGTACCAATTGAAAAATTTTTCTAAATATTTTCTTCGCATTATAATGCTATAGGAACCTCAATGACCCTTCTCTGGAGTCCCCAAACTTATTTTATGAATTTTCCCCTAGGTCTAGGGCTCCTAGTTGCGAGAACCGCAACTTCCCACTAGGTTACCCATCGCTAGGGCACCGGCTCATTTAACTTGATTGTATTTTATTTCTAAAATTTTTTCTAAATTTTTCTTATTAATATTTGAGTTAATTATAGTTCCTCACTTTAGTTTAAATATTTTTCCGAAAATTCTAGCTGTCCGGTCCGACACTGGTCACCGGAATAGTAGAATGTACGAAGTTGCTACAGGGAGGGTGTTACATAAGTTCACCAATATACCACATTTTACATTTTATTTTGTTGGCATTGGTTGCCAAACTTAATTCCTAGTCACCTAGGTTTTATTTCAAACTTTCATAATTTGATGTCCAAATTCACTATTCCATTGGACCTTGCTACAACAAACATTTGACAAAACTTTCTTCATGAAAGTTGTTCCTGAAGGAACGGAAGCGTGCAAAACACAAGATTATACCATTGAATTCAAAAATTTTCACCTAGGGTCACATGCACCATGCAAGATTTATTTTTATCTATTTGATTTCAATGATAAACAACATATTAAAACTCTTTTAATATGTTTTTGGATCTGTATTTGCCATTTAAGATTTTAAAATTAATCAGATTAATTTTAGAACCCTAGATTAAATCAAGAATGATTACACTAACCTCTTGATGTGCTGCAGCGTGTCTGCGCCTTTGAGATTCGTCTTCAGGACACCAAATGTTGTCCCTCTAGCTTGTCCACACCAAGAACACCTATGGCAGCCCCTTGAACAGCTTCTAAAGCCTTTTCTATTAATTAGAAATTCAAGTTCTGCCTTTTAAGAGATTAGAGATGTAAACAGGACACTAGAAACAATTTCTAGTGTTCTTAATTCAAGAGATTGATGGCTAATCTCTTTGAATTGATGAGAGATGAAGAGAAATAGCTGGAGAGGCTCAAAGTGGCGTGACAAAGGAGTGTGGCTGCTGGTTGTGTTTTATTTTCTCATAACAACACTTAAATAGCTAGGTTAACACATTAAACCCTTGCCACATGTCACCCTTTGATTAGCTCTAGGTTTAAGTGACCCAATCACATTGTGCCAAGTGTCAAACCTATATTTAATCTTGATTTTAATCATCTTACATGATTAAAAAAACATTTGGCAAGCTTATGTGTAATCCCATGTGTCACCATCTCATGGTGCCACGTGTCATACTGCAAAATGACCAAAATGCCCCTGTGTCTTAATTTTGAGTTCTCAACCCAAAATAATTATTTTTCTTCTTCTAATTAATTTATATCAAATATAAATTAATTAATTAATCTCTATTAATTAATTTCTCATTAATTAAATTCATATTTAAACACTTTAAATATAAATTTAACTTATATTATACATCCAATAATCTAGATTTGGTTTCAAGTCATGCTAGAGATTTTGCAATCTAATTGCAAACCAAACCTATTTAATTAATCAATTAAACTCTTTAATTAATTAATTAAATCATATTTAAATAGGTGATAACTTGTGTATGTGTGTGACTTACTAGGCTCATCACTAATTGGCAATGAGACATGATATCAACTCTTAATATCATCAGAACTCTTTCTTACCATAAATGATTTCTCTAAATCATTTTATGAACCTCATAGACCATGGTTAACACCTAGCATAGCATGCCATGGCCACCCAATTAGTAATAAGGTTTACCTTAAATGAACCTATAATCATATGTTACCATGCACTAGAATCTCTCTGTTATAAAATCCCAACTCAAGCTGGAGTCATGGTTTATATCAAACTCCATTTGCTATGAATATTATGTTCTCTTTTAATTCCAGTTCTTGATTAAAAAGATTTTCTCATCAGAAACTCTTTTTTGAATAAATCTATCTGTCCTGGCCAGGAACTTGAAACATCAAGAACAATTAAATGAACATAGGATTTTATCTCTATTTACTTAGAGAAACAGATTCCATCTTGATCAACACCTACCTCCATATATAACTAGTAGGAGCCAACAGATGCCCATATACCCATACACAGTACAAGTATGAAAGCAGTATCAAACTCAAACTACCTATATACAAGATAACTGTGCTATCTCAGGTCTAAAGATTATATGCACTGATATGATTTATGACAAAACATTGACAAGAGTAAACTCCATGTGCTTGTCATAAGTGTCACTGGTTCGGCCTACTTATCATGTATAAGTGCCTATCATGTTTGTTATATGCCATGAGACTCACCATTCCATCTTATTTATATCTCATATAAATAACTTGGGAACAAACATGAATACAATCTTTCTGGATAAGTCATGTCCTTATTATGAAGTATCCTTGATTGTGAACCTATTTATGATACTTTGTGCTAGAAATATTGTCACTCATATTCTTAACAACTTAAGAATAATATTTCTAACAAAATATCAATGGACCTTTTCTATTACACATAAATATATTATGTAAACGGAAAAGTGGAAATGCCTTTTATTAATAAAATATATACAAGATACATACTAAATGATATGCTCTAGGGCATACTACTAACAATCTCCCACTAGCACTAGAGCCATTCATTACAATACCTTAGACCCATCTTCTCAAGATGTCAGTCTAACTGAGCTTGTGACAAAGGCTTAGTGAATGGATCAGCTAAATTTTTGGTGATGTTATTTTTCTGCATGGCTATATCGCCTTTGCCCAACTATATGTCTGATAATGTGGTAGTGCCTTTCTATGTGTTTGGATTTTGGTGAGACTTTAGTTCCTTAGCCTGTATGACTGCTCCATTATTGTCACAGTGTAGTGGAACTACTGACTCAATGGAAGGAACTACTGTAAGTTCTGTCACGAACTTCTTTATCCAAAAGCGACTTCTTTTGCAAGATTCGATGCAGAATATACTCGACCTCGAGTGGAATCTGCAGTCGTGCTCTGTTTGGAACTCTTCCAACTAATTGCGCCTCCATTACAAATGAACACATATCTTGAGGTAGACTTTCTATCATCGATATCTGATTGGAAATCAGAATCAGTATCACCATCCAATTGCAAGTCTCCATCTCTATAGATCAAGAATAAATTCTTAGTTCTTCTCAAATACTTAAGGATATTCTTGTGACTATCGATGTTCCAAACTTGGATTGGATTGATACTTGCTAGTCAAACTAACAGCATATGCGATATCCGGCCTAGTACACAACATTGCATACATTAAACTTCCAATAGCCGAAGCATATGGAATCCTGGCCATCTTATCTCTTTCTTCAGGTGTCTTTGGAGACATCTCTTTAGAAAGATGGATACCATGTCTCACTGGTAACAATCCTCTCTTGGAATCAAGCATGTTAAACCTCTTTAACACCTTTCCCAAGTAAAGACTTTGGGATAAACCAATTATTCTTTTCGCTCTATCTCTATAGATGCGAATCCCAAGAATATAGGTTGCCTCCCCTAAGTCTTTCATAGAGAATGTATTTGACAACCATACCTTTATAGTTGTCAACATACCTGTGTCATTACCCATCAACAGTATGTCATCCACATATAAGACAAGGAAAATGATAGCATTGTCACTAACCTTCTTATATACACATGGCTCATCCTCATTTTTGATAAAACCAAAGGATTTAATAGCTTCATCAAAACGGATGTTCCAACTCCTCGAAGCTTGTTTCAACCCATAAATGGATCGCTTTAGCTTGCATACCTTGGAACCATCTTGGGATTCAAATCCCTTAGGTTGTTCCATGAAAATGTTTTCTTCAATGTATCCATTGAGAAAAGCTGTTTTGACATCCATCTGCCAAATCTCATAATCATAGTACGTAGCTATTGCTAGTAAAATCCTAATTGATTTAAGCATGGCAACAGGCGAGAAAGTCTCCTCATAGTCGATTCCTTGCCTTTGGCGAAACCCTTTCGCTACTAGCCTTGCTTTATAGGTCTTTACCTTTCCATCAGAACCAATTTTCTTCTTGAAAACCCATTTGTTCCCTATAGGTACAATACCTTCAGGTGGGTTAACAAGATCCCAAACTTGATTCTTATACATGGAATCAATCTCGGATTTCATAGCATCAATCCATTTTGAAGAGTCTATATCTGATATAGCTTCTTCATAGGTAAGTGGATCATCTCCATGATCTACTTCTTCATGAGTAGACAACTCTTGTTCTTCTTCATGAAGAAAACCATATCTCACTGGTGGGTGAGATACCCTGGTTGTTCTACGAGGTACAGCTGTAGATGTTTCATCAACGGCTATTGGTTGACTAGATGGATCTATATCCATCTGATCTGTTGGTTGGTCAGAATTCTCCAATTCTAACTCTATTTACCTTCCTTTGCCTCCTTCTTGGACAAATTGTTGTTCAAGAAATGTGGCATCTCTACTTATCACAACCTTTTGTGAAGTAGGCAAATAAAAATAATATCCAAAACTATCTTTTGGATATCCAACAAATCGACCTTTTTCTGATCCGGTATCGAAGTTAGCAGTTTTCAACTTTTTGATATAAGCTGGACAACCCCAAATCTTAACATGCTTAAGACTTGGTTTTCTTCCATGCCATATCTCATAAGGTGTGGAAGAAACTGATTTTGATGGAATCCTATTCAGAATATACAAAGCTGATTCTAATGCAAATCCCCAAAAGGAGATTGGCATATCAGTATAGCTCATCATACTACGTACCATATCCAATAGGGTACGATTTCTCCTTTCAGATACACCATTCAGCTGTGGCGTTCCTGGAGGAGTCAACTGAGAAACAATGCCATGCTCTCTCAAGTATTCATCAAATTTAGTACTCAAATATTCACCTCCACGATCTGATCGAAGAGCTTTAATACTCTTTCCTGTTTGATTTTCTACTTCAGATTTAAATTCTTTGAACTTTTCAAAAGATTCATGTTTGTATTTCATCAAATACAAATACCCAAACCTTGATTTATCATCAAGAAAGGTAATAAAATAATGAAAACCCCTCTAGCCATTTCTTTAAATGGACCACATACATCACTATGTATTAGCTCCAAAATATTTTCACTCTTAGCCCCGTCCAACAAAGGGTGATCTAGTCATTTTGCCACGAAGGTAAGATTCACAAGTTGGAGTAGGCTCAGAGCCCAATGAGGATAGAATCCTATTTTCTCCAATTTTGTAATCCTATCTTACGCAACATGACATAACCTTAAGTGCCAAATATATTTTGAACTTGAGTTGGTTTTCACCACGGCATTGCATTCATTTAGATTGCTATACCGCCGTTGGAAACACTTTCTTACCGGCAATGGAAACACTTTCTGCTTTGCAGTGGAAACACTTTCCTTTGCCTTTGTCGACTTTGGTCTTCCTTTTCTATTTAGCTATTTTCTTGAAGGACAAGGAATCGAGGTTTCTTTTTCTTATTGCCCTTCTTCTTGTTGGACTTTCCAGTAAGAAGATGCAACCAAAGCTACCTCTTTTCCTTTATTGCACGGCATATTCTTTTGGGCAATAACCAAGATGTTGAGTAATTCACTGTGTGCATTCCTGTTTAGTTATATCGAAATTTGTCACAAAATTCCCAAAAGACTCAGGAAGGGACTGAAGGATCAAATCCGTCTGTAGTTGGAAATCCATGTTAAAGTCAAGATGTTCAACCTGCTCAATCAGCTGAATCATCTTGTGGACATGATCCCCAACATTTGTCCCTCAGACATCCTCATGCGGAATAGCTGTCTAGATATCTCATACCTAACATTCCTGCTATGCTCACCATACAACTCTTGTAGGTGAAGGAGGATCTCACTCGCACTCTGCATGTTCTCACGCTGCTTCTGTAACTCATTACTCATAGAAGCAAGCATGTAACACTTAGCTCTCATGTCATGCTCCTTCCACTTGTCCAAAGTTTCATTAGTTTCATTTTCCTCTGGAGGTAAGGGACCAGGGACATTTGAGTCTAGAACATATCCTATATGTTCAAGGTTCAAAACAAGTTTCAAATTTCTTAGCCAATCAGAGAGATTAGGTCCTGTCAACCTATTGTGATCAAGTATGCTTGCAAGGATATTGGATGGTGGTGGTTGTTCTGTGCTCATTATTATCGTAAAATTAATTGCGAAATAACCAGATTAATTAGGAAATGTATCATGTAATTAACCAAATATGATTATGGTCTTTTAATCAAATTGGTCCTCCCACTAACTTAGCGAATCCTACACTTCCAAAGTAGAAAACGGAAATCCTAGTTGGATGGATTTCTAGTGGGTGATTGAATTCTTATAATTCTATTGATCATCCTCAGGTACATCCATTATTGGAATTACAATAAACTATAAGTGAGTAACTCCTTGCCCATCACATCTCATGTGAGGTTTAATCCTTTACCTGTCCCCTAATGCTCAAAATCTCGTGTATATCCATTATTGACTTATCTTGCATTAGTTAAGTTGATCCCATTGAGCCAAGAATTATGCAAATAATTTTAATGTCCTCAGGTACATCCAATATTGGCCACTAAACCATTTACATATTTACAACATCTCATGCTTAACAATTATTCTTAAGAAAATCTCTTAAATTAATTGCATCTTATGCAACTATTTAAAATTTCTTAAAATAATTGCCCCAATGGAGGGCCTATGTTATAATTACTTTAATTATAGCATTTCCAACTTAATCATTTGTTTGGAAGATTTTATGGTCATCCTAATTACTATTAAGGTCTCACTTTGCACATTATCCATTTAGCATGCATATATCATATAATTTCATACATTCCCATACATCTCATGCATTCATTAATAAGAGAATATGGTATGATCATGGACTCTCTAAGGGATTCAATTGAGCCACCAAGAATTGAATCAGGGCATTCCTAGGTGCATTTCATTCATTCATTTTACAAGAGTTGCTGAAGGAGTACATAATCAACACTTGATATTGAATTCTCCCACCGTCCCACCAATGCTCTTGACCTCCTTGAACTTCTTGCAATCCAATATTACATAGTAATCCTTGGCATACCAAGGCGAATTTACAAGAACTTAAATAAATGAAATTACAACCCAAAATATTATTACAAACTTAATAATACATGCCCAAAATAAATTAAAATAAATTAATTAATTTACAATCCCAAAGAAACATAAAAGAAATAAATCCAATCACATTGGTCTTTTATAGTCCATGATCATCCATCATGCATATCACTATTTAACAATTAAATAAAACATACATACTTAAATTAAATTGAATATCTCATATTCAACTTAAAAATCCAGATTTGAATATGATTCAAATAAATTTAAAAATTCAGATTTGAATCTCATTCAAACAAATTTAAAAATTCAGATTTGAATCACATTCAAACAACTTCAAAAATTCAGATTTGAATCACATTCAAACATTTTTTAAAAAATCAGATTTGAATCACATTCAAATATTTTTTAAAAAATCAGATCTGAATTTTATTGATTCAATTTTAAAAAATCAGATTTAAATATGATTCAAACAACTTTAAAAATTCAGATTTGAATCACATTCAAACAACTTTTAAAATTCAGATTTGAATCACATTCAAACAATTTTTAAAATTCTGATTTGAATCATAATTTAATTGTGTGATTAAAACAACTAATTAAACACTTTAATTAGTCAAAGAATAGGCCTTAGATCATACAACAATTACAGAATTAAAAGCCAAACCTTGAACCACCCAAGGAACCATTGTTGCCGCCACCAATGGTGGCTTCACCATGTGTGCCGCCACACCTCTTAATCCAACCAGCAATGAATCAATCATCTCATGATCAAATCACACAATTAAATCATATAATCAACAATCTAAATGGCAAATATAGTGGCTCTGATACCAATTGAAGGAACGGAAGCGTGCAAAACACAAGATTATACCATTGAATTCAAAAATTTTCACCTAGGGTCACATGCACCATGCAAGATTTATTTTTATCTATTTGATTTCAATGATAAACAACATATTAAAACTCTTTTAATATGTTTTTGGATCTGTATTTGCCATTTAAGATTTTAAAATTAATCAGATTAATTTTAGAACCCTAGATTAAATCAAGAATGATTACACTAACCTCTTGATGTGCTGCAATGTTCGCGCTTTGAGATTCGTCTTGAGACACCAAATGTTGTCCCTCTAGCTTGTCCACACCAAGAACACCTATGGCAGCCCCTTGAACAGCTTCTAAAGCCTTTTCTATTAATTAGAAATTCAAGTTCTGCCTTTTAAGAGATTAGAGATAAAATGGACACTAGAAACAATTCCTAGTGTTCTTAATTCAAGAGATTGATGGCTAATCTCTTTGAATTGATGAGAGATGAAGAGAAATAGCTGGAGAGGCTCAAAGTGGCGTGACAAAGGAGTGTGGCTGCTGGTTGTGTTTTATTTTCTCATAACAACACTTAAATAGCTAGGTTAACACATTAAACCCTTGCCACATGTCACCCTTTGATTAGCTCTAGGTTTAAGTGACCCAATCACATTGTGCCAAGTGTCAAACCTATATTTAATCTTGATTTTAATCATCTTACATGATTAAAAACATTTGGCAAGCTTATGTGTAATCCCATGTGTCACCATCTCATGGTGCCACGTGTCATACTGCAAAATGACCAAAATGCCCCTGTGTCTTAATTTTGAGTTCTCAACCCAAAATAATTATTTTTCTTCTTCTAATTAATTTATATCAAATATAAATTAATTAATTAATCTCTATTAATTAATTTCTCATTAATTAAATTCATATTTAAACACTTTAAATATAAATTTAACTTATATTATACATCCAATAATCTAGATTTGGTTTCAAGTCATGCTAGAGATTTTGCAATCTAATTGCAAACCAAACCTATTTAATTAATCAATTAAACTCTTTAATTAATTAATTAAATTATATTTAAATAGGTGATAACTTGTGTATGTGTGTGACTTACTAGGCTCATCACTAATTGGCAATGAGACATGATATCAACTCTTAATATCATCAGAACTCTTTCTTACCATAAATGATTTCTCTAAATCATTTTATGAACCTCATAGACCATGGTTAACACCTAGCATAGCATGCCATGGCCACCCAATTAGTAATAAGGTTTACCTTAAATGAACCTATAATCATATGTTACCATGCACTAGAATCTCTCTGTTATAAAATCCCAACTCACCCTGGAGTCATGGTTTATATCAAACTCCATTTGCTATGAATATTATGTTCTCTTTTAATTCCAGTTCTTGATTAAAAGATTTTCTCATCAGAAACTCTTTTCTGAATAAATCTATCTGTCCTGGCCAGGAACTTGAAACATCAAGAACAATTAAATGAACATAGGATTTTATCTCTATTTACTTAGAGAAACAGATTCCATCTTGATCAACACCTACCTCCATATATAACTAGTAGGAGCCAACAGATGCCCATATACCCATACACAGTACAAGTATGAAAGCAGTATCAAACTCAAACTACCTATATACAAGATAACTGTGCTATATCCTGTCTAAATATTATATTCACTGATATGATTTATGACAAAACATTGACAAGAGTAAACTCCATGTGCTTGTCATAAGTGTCACTGGTTCGGCCTACTTATCATGTATAAGTGCCTATCATGTTTGTTATATGCCATGAGACTCACCATTCCATCTTATTTATATCTCATATAAATAACTTGGGAACAAACATGAATACAATCTTTCTGGATAAGTCATGTCCTTATTATGAAGTATCCTTGATTGTGAACCTATTTATGATACTTTGTGCTAGAAATATTGTCACTCATATTCTTAACAACTTAAGAATAATATTTCTAACAAAATATCAATGGACCTTTTCTATTACACATAAATATATTATGTAAACGGAAAAGTGGAAATGCCTTTTATTAATAAAATATATACAAGATACATACTAAATGATATGCTCTAGGGCATACTACTAACAGTTCCTTTATGTGTTTTCTTTAATTCCCTTTTTGAATCACTCTATTTGGAGTTTTGTAGCTCAAGCTATGGCCTAAATACCATAATTGGCCAGATTAGACAGTACCCAGAATTTCTGGGTATAATTTGATTCTGGCAGTTTTTGTGGCCTAATTTTGGCTAGAAATTTCAATTAGTTAAGGTCTAAATTTGAGTTTGTATTCTCCATGAAAGTTATTCTAAA
Source organism: Hevea brasiliensis (assembly GCF_030052815.1). Classification (NCBI taxonomy): domain Eukaryota; kingdom Viridiplantae; phylum Streptophyta; class Magnoliopsida; order Malpighiales; family Euphorbiaceae; genus Hevea; species Hevea brasiliensis. The sequence goes on from NC_079501.1 coordinate 46,578,322, forward strand.
TTGTCTAAGCTTTCCATTGATACAAATTTCAGATCAATTGGACATTTCTACAGAGAGTTATGACTAAATGAACAAACACTGTTCATTTGGTCAATTTCTAGGGACAGCATATTGGTCACCCTAATTAGGTCAATTTTTAGGGCAACTTAGGTTTGTTTTATGGATCAGGTTTCTTCATCAAAGTTGTACTATTATGTGTCTAGTTTCATGTCCAATTGTCCTTACACCAATTGAACATCCACCACTCAAGTTACAGCTGCCCAAACTTGCTGGACTCACATCCAACCCTGAAGGTCACCTAAAGCAGCATATCTAACCTCAATTCCATTGGCATAAATCACTTCAATTCCTCATAAAATATAGCCAAATGGTTACTAATTGACCATTAGGACTCCAATTCCACAACACATGAACAAAACCCTAACTTCATGCCTCAAACCCTAATTCTCAAATATCCATTCATGCACATACATCAATTCAACATACTTAATGATGTCTGAGTCTCATACTCATGTTCAAGACCACCCATATACAACTTAAATTCATTCAAAACTCATCAACACTTCCATCACTAACGCTGCCAAAAATTTTAGTTGGTCCATACATGGATATGTTCTTTTAATTTCATGAATTTCTAACTAAATCCATACACCTAACTTCAAATTTAAAGAGAAAAATGGAGAGATATAGCACTAACCTTTTGATGAGCTAACTTGAGCTTGTAATTCTTCTCAATTTCTTCTTCAAATTGCTGCCTCAAGCTTGCTCTAGTGGTAAGGATTAATTTTAGTGAAGATAAGAAGGGGAGAAATGGTGGTTTTGGGTGGAAATCAAGCTTGGAAGAAGTATTTCAATGGAGGATTTGAAGAGAAGGTCTCGGCTGGCTGAAAATGAGGGAGGAAGACAACAGATTTTTATTCAATTTTATCCTCTTTTAAATGTTTTAATGTGTGCTTGTTGAGTTCTATCGCCGGGGGACCAGCTCATTTAACTTTATTGTATTTCATTGCTTAAATTTTTCTAAATTTTTCCTTACCATTATTTGGGTTATTTATGACTCATCACTCTAGTTTACATATAGTTCCAGACATTCTGACTGTCTGAACCGACATTAATTACCGAAACAGTCGAATGCACGAACTAGCTAAAGTGAGGGTGTTACATACAACACGGCATTGATCGTGAAATTTTATGTCATAGCCTTAACAGTGTGAATTGTTGGCAGCACTATTGTTTCCAATTGCTTTGATAAAATGTTATTGAAACAATTAATTTATACAATTGAAAATGTTGATATTGATTCTATGAATTATGGAGATTTGAGTATTTCAAATTCTTAGCTATGCCTTACACGAACATGTTTTTATTGAGTTTTAAATTATTAGTTGTGCACCACTGAGTAAAATACTCGGCGATAGCTATTTTATGTTGTCTCAGGTAAAGAAAATGAGAAGGCTACTGAGTGAAAGACCTTGGCGCAGCTTTTGGTTTGGCCATGGGTATATGTTAGGTATACCCTCGTAATTACATTTTGATGTATATGTAGCTATATGTATGTATGTATAGACATTGAGCAGTTGTATAAAAAGCATTGTAATGTTATTTTGGTCATTTCAGCTTAATGTGAATTTTTGTAATATTAATTCTGTTACTTCAATGAGTGTAAATATTTAAATTTCTTTCTGAACTATGTAATTGATGAATTATTTTCTTTATGATGGAATTTGTTGAGAATGAATTATATAAACTGCTATAGGTGATTTTCAACAGGTTTTTACATAGTTTTAGCCATCACCATGCAAAATTTCTATAAAATTTTAAAGATGCTAATTTATTTATAAATCAATTATATGGCATATATCCAATCCAAAGACACTTTAATAATTCTTTTATCATCATTTTACGCCTAAAAATGAAATAGAATTATTTTAAAATCTCTTGTAGTATATTTAATGGGTTATCGGTAGACGAAATTCGATAATTCATTAGGTATACTACGGGATCATGTTATACCTTACAGAGGGGTAAGGTGTGACAGTCAACTATATGGCTTATGTACTTGAGTCCTTCCAAGCTTTTTCAGGTTCTCTTGGCCAGAAGGTTACACGGCCTATGCTTCTACTTTGCACGACTTGTGTAACTTTGTGTAGCATTCTTTTCTGACTTTTCTAACTTCTCAACCTGTTCAATCAATTTTTATGCCTTGGATCTTCATTAAATCACCTGAAAAAGATACAGAAAACACAAAAGTAAGTAGAGACTATTGAAAAAAACAAAAATTAATGAAACTAATTAAAATTCATGAATTAAACTACCTAAATGCTATGAAATGCAATGCAAAGGTGCCTTAAAATGCCTATATGATACAAGTGTATCATAGAGTCATTGCCCACATTCCTCATGTTGATTTTGTTCAGGTTATCATCCTATTGGTGACTCTAGTCAATCCTGTACCTTTTAGGCATTAATGTCCAAGCTCTATGCTAGTGTTATTGGGAAGATGGAGCTAAACCATTCAAGGAAAAAAAAACAGATCACGGCCCATAGGTATTTAGGAGGCATGGTAATTTGTTGGAAAAATAGTTGTTTCAACATTTGCATTAGCTTAAATACTTAAATTATACGCATTGAGGGCAATTGTTTACACACATTTATTTTTGGGCTTGAACCTAAAATTAATTAAAGTCCAATAAAAGCTCATGTGCAACCTACATGTAACCCAAATCCATGTTTCATTTGCCTAAAGTCTAAGATTCATGACCTAATGTATGAGTGGCAATCAAGTAAAGATGCAAACACGTTCGGCTGAATGTATTTGCTTTGAATACGTTACAAGCAATTAATCAACAAGGCTGAGCTTTCGATAAGGAAAAAACAGTGAGTGGCTTGGAAGTAAAAGTAATTAATGGAGATGGCTGGTTTTATGAGCAACTAAAGTAAGTGAAATACACGGGTATTGTGAGCGTGCTTACTACTAAGCAAGGTGTAGCTAAACAAAGAACGATACATACAATTTTCAATCATGTTTTGCGTGACGCTAATAGTGTTGATGATTTATTAGCAAAACAATGGCCATTCAGAATTGATGATTTGTGGCATGGTTTAAATTGGCATGCTTTTTTTGTGCTTTCAAAGGATGACAATTAAATCTGATGGGTTAGTTTGTTCAACATTTTAACTCGTGTGCCTTACATGATCTGTGCGTCATTTATGTGCCGCCAGTCTTTAGCTTTGGCTATTTTTTTTTGTGTTTGATGCTTGGTGCTTTTGGTCGTTGGTTGCTCTTTCCTGGTTGTTTTATTTTCGTTTTTTATTTTTTGTTTTTGGAGTTCATTTGTACTCTCTAGGTTTCTTTTACCTAGCATGATGCTTCCTAAGTTAAGTATAACTAAGAAGGTCTGTTGGCTTGAGTTAGTATGATGTTTCCATAATAAGTTTTTGCTATATATATATATCCCTTATCCAATCCAACCAACTACATAATAAATAAATTTGCCTATTTAATTCCTTAGTTTAAGTAACAAGCTCTCAGTAAATTTAGATCAAGTTTTAATGTGCATTATATATATATATATATCCCTTATCCAATCCAACCAACTAAATAATAAATAAATTTTCCTATTTAATCCTTAGTTTAAGTAACAAGGTCTCAGTAAATTTAGATCAAGTTTTAATGTGCATTTCAATTGCAATTCACTTTTTGAAGTAGAATATATTTCAATTCCAATTCAATCAAAGTTTCATTTACTTTTTCTGTATAAACTTATTTTTCAATAGCATTGCATTTACAATTTCAAAGCGCTAATTAACTTTCTACAAATAAGAGATCATTTACTTTTTCAAAATATTGTCTTCAGATTTTCACGCAAATATTTACTTTTTACATACACGTGTTTACTTTTCATGTAATCAAGAGAGCAATTTATTTTTGAAGCTCACTCAAATTACATTCTTTCTCGTAAGCTATTAATTTACACTTTTTGAAGCAGTGAGACTGCGCATAGTCTTGATAAAACACATCCTAATGATGTCAAGTAACCTTACGGAAGTTGAGTCCTTTATTTCTTATTTCATAGTCATTCTGAACAGAAGTAAAAAAGGCACACTACTCATTTTACATCCAGATCTTAACGTCTTTGGTATACTTGCAATTCATTTTAACACGTTTAATGAACTAAAATTCAATTAACAGCAAACAACTTCATCTAATTAAGGGGCAGGAATTTATTACAATTTTCCAAACAAATAGAAGGTATTAGGAAAACTAAGAAGAAAGAAATATAATAGCACATGCAGATGTGCATGTACCACACATTCAACATCTAGGATTTCCATTTCATTTTCTTATGAAATCACATGGGTTTATAAATAATCAAGCATTTCTTACCCCACTAATAATGGTGGGTAATTGCCTAGTTGAGATTTCACACTTGGACAAGCAGAAGAAAACCTGCCAGTATTCAGTTCAGCAAGATATATATGTATATGGTGACTTGTATCTAGGGCATGCACAAAATAGTAGAGTCCTAACCACTCGATCTACTCCAAATTTCTTCTAGTTCCCTAGCGAAGGCCTTTTGCCTACCAACAATAATAGTAATGTGATCTTTATTCTCCATCACCTTAACATGAGCACGAGGAACTCTTTTTTGTACATTGTAACTACATTCAACAGGAATAAGCTCATCATTTCTCCCATGGAAGATATTGACATCACATTTAAGGTGGTCACGGACGGCGTCCAGGTAGCCGTCGAGCTTGCTGGCGGTTCCACAGATAATATTGTGTAGGGTATGCCATGCTGCGTTGTGGGTATGACTAAAGAATCCTTCAAGCAAGAATGTCCTAATCCTGTGAACATGTTTTTCGAAAATTTTGCATTAATTTCAAGGGAGGGAGGGTAGATAAATGTCTTTGTCGTTAAAAATTCAGACCAACCCACAGCCCAAGCGGAAGCACTACAGCAGGATTGATATTAAATGAAACACCGACTTAATTTCAGTATTAAACATCTGTTTCGGTCTCCGACGTGTTTATTTTCCCCTTATACAAGAAATAGATTTTATTTAAAAAGAAAAAAATTGAATCTATATTTCTAAGTGAAGATACGCCAAATTTATGAAAAAACTTGCGTATGTCTTTCTTTTAATGTTAGAAAACAAGTGCTAATACTTAAATGAAAAAAGTATTTGGCTATATATATATATATATATATATATATATATATATATATATATATTATCTTCAGATAATGGTGCGAAACATTTTCAAACCAGAACATTCAATTTTCACTGTCTGAAACGGTATGGGTGGCCTACCAATCATCTAAGTACATCGATCGAACTATAGATTATAGCCATTTGAATAGGTCAAAACCATCAACAAGAACCCAGTCATTATTTATTGGATAGGGTCCACTGCGTAGATCACTACAATTCTGTACAATACATCATAACTATCACAATTGTGATTTGGTGAACCATAAAGTTCTAGCCTCACACTTATTAATGGGTCCACCACTTGGATCAGTAGTATGAAATCTAAAGGGATCTCCAAAATGGATTAAACAAAAAATTATTTTTGGGTTAAGGTGTTCTTCATTTGAATTCTTATAAAAATGATTTGGTAACCATAAAAAAACATCTTATTACACTACTCATCTGAAAATATATATTATTGGTATTGGGTTTTATCACCTTTTTTTTTCCCAAGTGACACTTGTATAATTCTTTCACTGTGATTAAAATCTTTCGGAAGGAAAGGATTGAAATATGTATACTGAGTTGTATTCTATTGCAATAATCTGATATTACATATTAATTTTCAAACATTATATTACGTTTATTTTTTAAATCTAATAAAAAAATCTACCCTTTTATTTATAGGTTGCCCATCAATGACTAGAAATCCTCGAAACTTTGCGCTTATCTAGAGAAACAAGGAAGCATTAAGTAGGTCGACAAATCCTTTCTTTCCAAAAACAAACAAAATTAAAAATTAAAAATTTTGCAAAAGCAAAATCTAAATAACTAGACTACGGTTGTCAGTTTTCAATAAAAAAATAAAATAAAATTATAATATGGTTGGTGGGTAGTTGAGAAATTGGGCACATTAGCATGTAAAGACATTGATTACGCATGAAGCATACATACAGGCAGATAGAGATTACGGTTTTGAATGAAAAGAAACATTTTAAGGTTTGAATAGTTTACCTGTTTCTTGTGACAAGTTTGGCAAGAAATTCCCACAGCCTATGGTTCTTGCATATAAGTAGACAAATTGTCCGGCTTATGTGCTCATACCAGCAAGCAATCGACGCACCAAATGCAATCGGTGGCCACATGCGCCTTGGAGCTACCATTCTCATGACGTATTGTGTTGCTTGTAACCCTCTTGGAACGGGATAATATGGCTGCCATAGACATTAAATAACATGCCCATATTGGGTAATTAAGGCTTTCAAAAAAAAAATGGTGATTAAATAGTTAAACAAATTATTATAATTTTTCAAGAACAATTAATTGAACTTACTGGTGCAAGGAGAGTAAGGGAGTTGACAGATCCAGGGTGTTTTACTGCAAGTGCTAGGGCCAAAATGCAGCCTAAAGAATGAGCCACTATGTGGAAGGATTTAACATTGTAAGGTTCGATCACAGATCTTTCAATCATCTCCAAATGCTCTCTAAGTGTGTAAAGCGAGTCAGTTGGCTTTGGACTCCTCCCGAACCCTAGCAAATCCACAGCAAAGAATCGGTAGCTTGCTTTAGCAGCATCCGAGAAGTTGGGAAATGCGGTTTCTGTCCAAAATGCTGATGATGAAATAAATCCATGGATGAAGAGGACGTCTTCTTTTGCCTTATCTGGTACAATAAAAACTCCAATAAAAAGTTTACTAATAGCTTAATTAACTATGGATAATTAATGATTAATTATTATTATTATTACCTTTTGCGCCTTCAGCTTTAACAAATAGAGTTTCTTGGCTAGAGGTGGTCCAACTAGTGCAATGTTTGCAATCACAATCAGACCATCTTGGGATGGGATGTGTTTGCTGCCCTTCAATCTTTCCTTGAAGCATTTCAACAATGGTGGAGTTAATAGTGAATGTGGATCTCACCGTTCCTTTCTTCGTCTTCTCGCAAGTTCGTAAAAGGTTCTTTTTGATTCGTTCTAGCTCATTAACAGTTAATTTCGAAACTTCAGAAAGTAGAGAAGGGCGGGCATAAAGAGTGTCTGAGATTTCCTCTAGCTCTAACTTGCTAGAACTGAGGCATACAACCTTGGACTCACCTTGCTCAGAGACCAAGATTTTGCCACAGCTAGTGATGGCTTCTTTAGCTGAGGTGCAATAACAGGGCTTCCATTCTGCTTCAATGAGGAAATCTGCTATTTTGTATGCAAAACACAGAACGAAATCAAGAAGATCAAGAAAAGAGAAGACAATGAAGCTCAAAGCCTCATGTATGGCTCTACATGTTAATGGCAAAACCATTCTGGTTTTGCCAATTACACCCATTCTCACTAGTTCCCAGCTAAAGTGACGAAGAAAGGATAGAAATAAGAAGAATGAGAGCGAGACGAAGAAAGCTATAAAGGCAATGTTAACTAGGCCTCATTACTTAAACGGGTTCGGAACAAGGCACTGAAAATATGTAAACAATAGAGGAAAAGCCAAACTAAAAGGTTTGGGCATGATTCTTGATTTACACCTGCTGAAAATGGTCGTGGAAATATTACAGTACTTAATTCTTGACCCCTACCAAATGTGAATCACGAATTGACGAAAGCGTGTGGTATTGCTCATCTTGAAAATTTATTAGAGAGAGAGAAAGAGTGGCATAGTTTATAACAGATAGAAGAATGAAATCAATTTTTCATTTAACATCGTTTGTTGGCCAAGGAAAAAAAGGTAGGTAGCGGTTGAACCTCCAGGCGAAGAACCTATTCTCTTTAGATTTCTAATAAAATGTTTTGCATTGTAACACACACAAGTTTTTTTTTTTTTTTTTTTTTTTTTTTTTTTTTGTGCACTTGAGAAATAAGCAGTCACAATTTTTCTCATCCACCATATTGCAAGTCATCCATTATTTTTCACTAACAAAGAGAAAGCCAATTGAAAATGGATAAATATATAATTACCTTTTTAATTACAGTTATTAAAATTATTTATAAAAAAGTTATTGATTAATTATTTTATTAGATTCATCATTAAGAATTTTTTCTGATACTTTTTTTTATTTAAACTTTGTTTATTATATATTTAAAATATAAAATATACTATAAAATATATAAATATATCTTGAATAATATTATATATATTTATACTTTATGTAGATATAAATTCAATATAAACTCAACTCGCAGTAGGGCCTGATTCATTAATGTAAGGATTATATTTTCAAACCTTCTGTATTTATTGCATACTGTCGTCGTCGCATGTGATTTCTATCCTCTCCCTTTCGGAAGTGACCGTCCTCAAGCCTTCGTATATGCCAAGTATGCTCTATTTGCCTAATTTCTTTCCATGAATTTCGTTTTTTTAATTTTGCACTTTCCATGAATTTCGTTTCTTTCATTTTTTTCTTTTTTAGGCCAGGGCTATATCAAGACATCGACATAGCGGCAGACCCAAACCTACTTACTACAACGACCATAACTCGTTCAGCTTTAAGTTAAAATTCAGTGCAAAATTTGTGAAAATGAGGTACTATATTAGAGGATAGGTTAAAATTGAAGGTCTCAAAAAAAATTTATTTTGAATCATTAAGGACAGTTATTTTAGTAATCCCTTAGTAATACTAGTTTTTTTTTTTTTCCCTAAATATACGTTGTAAATTTTCTGTACTCGTTGTAAGTACTCATGCTTTAATATTGTTATGTTTAATTTTTATAAATTTTTTATATATGATATAACATTATTATAATAGATTAATTATTATTGCAATAATAATAATAATAATAATAATAACAATAATTTTTATTTTTTAATGACATGTGTATTATATGTTTTTTGTATCACTTTTAGATTTAAGTTAATGAAAGTGAAAATATATCGGTAGAAATAAAAAATTATAAATTTGTGAATGAATAATATAAGAGGTGAAATTTATTATGAAAAAAATTATAATTATAATATAATTTTGTTATTGTAATTGTTTTATAAATATATAAATTTAACTCTTTGTTATTTTGTTGGTTGATATATTTTCATGTTAAATTTCTTCAATAATGAAATGTTGAGTTTATCAACACTTAGCTTCTAATATTTATAATTATTATAAAAATATATGACACACCTTACTCCTCTGTAAGACATAATATGATATCGTAGTATACCTAATGAATTACCAAACTTCACCTACTGATAATCCATTAAATATACTACTAGGGATTTTAAACCAATTTCTAATCATTTTAAAGTGGTGGGTAATGCCGATTAATTATATAAAATCATTAATCAAAGTTTAGGTTTTAAATCAAATTTCTAAATTAATTTGAAATCTCCGAAAATTTTACAGAAAATTCGACAGAGTGCCTTCTCTATTTTTGGAAAATTAATTCTTCAAATACTTGTTAAAAATACTCCCAATACATTTAATATCCACAACTCCAATATCCTCATCACAATTTCATCTCAACAACCACAATTTCGAGCAATTCGTTATTTTAACAAAAAATGTAAACAAAAAAAAGAACTTAAATTTTTCATTAATAAGAAATAATAAGTTTGCAGTAAAAATATTTACAATGGTCAAAATAAATTTCCAAAATTTAATATACAACTACTCAAGTCTAATATACATACACACAGTTACATATACATTAAGATAAAAATTTACAAGGGTACAATTGATATACCCGGTAATGATCTCAAAAATTCTAGTCACTTCGAGTCCCAAGCAGCCAACTCTGCTGCTTTATCTACCTCTTTACTTGAGATAGCAATAAAACGTTATCGCTAAGCCAAAGACTCAATGGTGCACAATTTAAAGAAAATAACAATTTACACAGCAAATAAATTACAATTTCCCCAAATAAATCAATTCAAATATATATATATATATAAAATCATGCTTTATTTCTAAAGCCAAAAAATTTCTTAATAAAAACATATTTCATTCCATCAATTATAAAATAAAATTCTAAAAAGACACACAGTTTTGATCATGACATGATTTCCAATTCGTCCCAATAACCAAAGGCTAATGGGAAATACCAAGGCTAGGTAGCATAAATATATGAGTACTCATTCAATTCGTCCTCAACTGGCACACACCTCAACACTTCAACCAGAGGGGAAAACAAATCCAATTCATCTCACTAGGTAAGATAGTGAGGAATTCAACATATAGTAATGATACTGTAGTTTCAAACCATTTCAACAATTTTTCCAAGCATCAAAATACCATTCAATTCTCTTTCGTATTTTATTCAAAATAATTTTCCAAAAATTTGGGCTAGCAACACATAATTTTGTCAAGCAACATATTCAACACAAATGAGGCCATAAATTAATTTCACAACTTATTCAAATCAAAATTAAAATTGAAAATAAAAAAGGATTAGTTATTGTGCACAAACCTCTAATGAGTAGCCTCTTTGCTTTGACTCACTTTTTCTTTATCTTTCTTGGTCTTCTTTTCTACTTAAGCACACAATTTAAAGTATTTGAATACTCAAAAATTTGAGTCCTTTGTATTTCGTGCATTTGTGGTTACTATTCGCCTCACTATTCATTTGAAATTTTGACTTTTTCATACTTAAGGGATATACTAGTTCTAATTGCACCCATATACCACATTTTGGGTTACAATTGTATTGGCATTGATTGCTAATTGAAATTCAAAACTCCCTAAGAGAAATTCTAAAATTTTAGTTTTGGTCACTTAGGTTTACTATTCCATTGGACCTATCTGCAATAGAACTTTGGCCAAATTTTTTTCATCAAAGTTGTTCCTTAATGTCTTAGCTTTAATTTTCTTTATGAATTATTCTATTTGAAGTTTTCTAGCTCAAGTTATGTCATTTTTACTAAGGCTGTCTGAATTGGTCAAAACCCAGAAATTCTGGGCACATTAGGGTTCTAGCAGATTTGGTGACCTAAGTTTGGTTGGCAATTTGACGATGTTATGATCAGAATTTGGGTTTGTATTCTGCATAAAAGTTCTTCTACTATGTCTAAGCTTTCCAATGGTATAAAAATCAAGTCATTTAGACTTTTTTACACCAAGTTATGACCATTTGAACATGTACTGTTCATATAGTCAGTTTTGTCCAGTGGGAGGGTACCTAATCCGGATTTAACCAAATTTTTACACCAACTTGTGGTCAGTTTTAGGGCAAGATTTCTACATGAAGATGGTTGTTTTGGGTCTTAATTTTCATCTTCAATGGGCATTACACCAATTGGAATAACAGAATTTCAATTATATCCATTTGAGTGGACCAAGGTCAATCTGTCCAGAATTGGACATTACCACATTCACACTTCAATTCATTCCATGCATTCAACCACACTCATAAACACATCAATTGACCAATTCAAGCATCAATTATGTCAATTGGGTATCAATTCACCAAAATCCCTAAATTTTTCCCAATTTTCCAATTGCAAAGAGCCCTAATTTCCATTTGCTTCAATTCATGAAATCAAAGTGTATATGTGACAACCCTTATCCGTCTACAGTATATCCGAGTAAGATATGTCACACGGTGTACCGGAACACTCTATTTTATCTTAATCATTTTTATTCTTCCTTAATTAATTTTTATCATAGTTTTGAATATAACTTGTGAAATATAATTCATTTAAGTCATTTATTGAAATTATAATTTATTTGAGGTTCCGAAAATTTTATAGAAAATCCGGCAGAGTACCAGCTAAAAATGGAGAAAACAGTTCTTCGAAACCTATGAAAAACACTTCCAATATTTTCAATCAATCCCAAACTCCATTTCATCAACAAAATCTCAATATGTTTTTCAACAACATTTTCATTTCTCAATCATTCATCTCATATGATAATCATGTAAAAGTCATAAATAAATGTTCACTTTTTCATTCATAAACACAATTTCTACTATTTACATTAATACCAAAATACATTACATAAGTTTCAATTACATATGAGAAAATAAAAGTTAATTACAAAATATCAAAATAAAACCTAGTGTCCTACCAATGCACTGATGACGGTGAGGTGACACGGACACTATGCAGAGCTGCAGGAGGTCTCACCCAGTCTGTGGTCTACTGGGCTCTCGGTCAGTATCTCCAGAGCCTACGCATGGCAAAAGCAACGCGCTAAGCAATAATGCTTAGTGGTGCTAATAATAAAATAAAAAGAAATAACAGAAAATAAATATGCAGTGAATGTATCGATGTCTTATTGCAAATAAATTTTCGATGAGTATTTGTAGTCTTACTTATTTTGTACTTGTTATATTCATTATTTCATTAAATTTATCCACTTTCATTTTTGGTTGCCCAAGTAACCTATCCGACGATCGGATGGATAAGCAGTAAACCGCACTTTGGGTATCAAGTACCTCAGCCGTCACACCATCGGTCACATATGTGTCTCCGGCAGCAATGTAACGACTAATAAGCTGTAATAACATTAGGCACAAGGCCAAGTGTCAACATAATGTCAGAATGACTAAAAGCCATGAAATCATAGAATGGCATAATGCCATGTGCAGTACTGCTAACTGAACCCTATTGGCATGCCAAACAATCCAAACCAATCTTTTTAGGTATACTAGGGCATTTGACACTATTGAATTTTTCAATTTTTGAATTTCAAGTTTTGGTGTTACTATTCCCTTCATTAGTCAACAAAAATGTTGACTTTTGCATAGAAAATAGGTACATTGGTTTTAACATTCTCAACACACCACATTTTGCATTCAAAATTTGTTTGTATTGGTTACTAATACCATTTCGAAGCTTAAAATTAATGGAGCAAAATTTTCATTTTTCATACCCTATCTTTACTGTTCCACTAGTTATTGTTGCAGTGGGAATTTGGGAAAATAATAAACATGAAAGTTGTTCCTTATTTTGTCTAATTGAATTTATTTTTTTGATTCACTCCATTTGGAGTTTTGTAGCTCAAGTTATGGTCCAAAAACCACAACTGGTCGGATTGTAATTTTCCTGGACTGACCATATCTACAGTGCAGTGAACAGTAAATTCAACTTCCTTGTTGGATAGGTTCTGGTCATAATTTGGGGTAGGTTTCTTCATGAAAGTTGTTGGTCTATATCTTAGCTTGTTGTTGGTAAAATTTCAGGTCAATTGGGCCATTCTACACTGAGTTATGGCGAAATGAACAATCACTGTTCATTTGGTCATTCTGCAGAAACAGGTTGCAGGACACCCAGATTGGGGCAAGTTTTTGGTCCACTTGGTTTGGTCTTATGGGCATGGTTTCTTCACCAAAGTTGTGCCATTATGTGTCTAGTATCATGTCCAATTGGCCAAAGACTAATTGAACCTCTACAATTCAAGTTATGGCTGCCCAAACCTGCTGGACTCATGTCCAATTCTGCAGGTCACCTAGGGTAGCCACACTAAACCTAAATCCTATCACTAAACACACTTCATTTCTTGTTTACCAATAGCCAAATGGTCAGAAATTGACCATTAAAACTTTAGTTTATGTCCATTTTCATCCACCACCAAAATTAAATTTCAAAACCCTAACCCTAATTGACCAAGCCTCCAATTCATGCATCTTACTCCTAATTTTCTATACTAATCATATAATTTATAAGAGGGGCAGCTAATATTTCACTTTAAACTAAAGAATTCTCCTAACTCTAACTCATGTCAAGGCTGCCAAAATTTCATGGAATATAACCATGCTTCATTAATTCAATTTTTATCAAATTTTCAACTTAACTTAGCTCAAATTCATGATTAGAAAGATGTAAAATCAAAGAATATGGCACTAACCTTAGTAGGGCAGAATTTTCTCTTGTTAATTCTTCTCTTTCTCTTGTTTCCTTGACTGCCAAACACCTTTCCAAGTGGTGTAGATAAATTTTAATGAAGGTATCTTAGGGTTTGGTGGAGAGAAATCAAGGTTTTGGGAGAGAAAAATGAAAGAAATTTTTTAAATGGATGAGAGGAGTTCCGGCTGGTTTTTGGGAAGAAGAAGAAGACAGATTTTTTCTTTCCAATTTTGCCTCATTTAACTCTTTTTAATTGGCTTGGTGAGTTGTGATTGGTGGAGACCTAACTAATGACATCATGTGATGTCATAATTCCACTTTTCTTTCATTTTTCTTTTCTTTTCTTTTCTACTCATTTTCAATTCAATTTTTAGCAATGTTTATTCATATTTTAGATCATAATAATTATTTACTTAACTGGACAAGTTGGCCAAAAATCGCCTCTGAAGGCGAAATGACCAAAATGCCCTCCGTTTGGCTTAACGGGTCAAAATTGTCTGTACCGATTGAAAATTTTTTCTAAATATTTTCTTGGCATTCTAATGCCATAGGAACCTCAATGACCTTTCTCTGGAGTCCCAAAAATTATTTTATGAATTTTTCCTCGGGTCTAGGGCTCCTAGTTGCGAGAACCGCAGCTTCCCACTAGGTTACCCATCGCTAGGGCACCGGCTCATTTAACTTGGTTGTATTTTATTTCTAAAATTTTTACTAAATTTTTCTTATTAATATTTGAGTTAATTATGGTTCCTCACGTTAGTTTAAATATTTTTTCGAACGTTCTAGCTGTCCAGTCCGACACTGGTCACCGGAACATTAGAATGTACGGAGTTGCTACAGAGAGGGTGTTACAACTCTTCCCCTCTAATTTAAATTTCGTCCTCGAAATTTACCTGATGCAAACAGTTGAGGAAATTGTTGCCTCATTGTCTCTTCACTTTCCCAAGTTGCCTCTTTGGTGTTGTGGTGCCTCCAAAGCACTTTCACCAGTGGAATCTGCTTATTCCTTAACTCTTTCACTTCCCGAGCCAGGATTAGTATGGGTTCTTCTTCATATGTCAAATCCAGTTGTACTTCAATTTCTTCCATGGAGATGACATGTGAAGGATCTGAGCGATATCTTCTTAGCATAGATACGTGGAACACATTGTGGATCTTGTCCAGCTCTGGTGGTAAAGCTAGCCTATAGGCCACTTGTAACACTCCTAAGTTCGGTAGTGCGTTCTGCTGTTCCGGTGACCAGTGCTGTCCGGACAGCTAGGATGCCTAAAACTACACTTCAGTATGAGTGAGGAGACATAAAATAATGAAATACAAGAAAAGAAAATACAAGAAAAACAAAGGAAAAATAATAGCAAAGAAATGTAACAAAGTTAAGCGAGCCGGAAACCCTAGCGATGGGTGACCGCACCGGGAAGCCACGACGTGGACCGTTGACTAGCCCTGGACTGCGGGGAACCCTGGAAAACATTTTTGGGACTTAAATAGACCCTTATTGAAGAATAAATATCATTAGAAAGATCAAAGAAAAATTAAATAATTAGTACAAAGAAAAGTGAGAAATCAAAAAACAGACAAAACCCGGTGTTACCGAAAAATCGGGAATGCAACCCGAACAGGGGCATTATGGTTAATTGACATCCCGAAGTGTCTTTTGACCTAAATGTCCACTAAAAATAAATAATATTACACTTGGAAAATAAAATGAAAAATTGGTTTAGTGGTACCTAAAGTAAATAGCTAAAATCATGGGTTAATGTGGGATAAATGAACAATTAACATATAATATGATTTAAATGGTGTGAGTGGGGCACTATGGGATTAATATATACTAAGTGGGGCAGGTGTAAGTCCACTATACCCATCAGATAGTTCATCTTCTCCATTTCCATTAAACATGACGAATTGAAGGTGAGAGAAAACAACCATGGCCGTTTCACTCAAGCTCTCTTAACTCCCTCCATTTCAACTCCAATCTCTTAGGTTCCTTCATGAAAAATTATCTACACATCACAAGAAAGAGTTTGATACCAAATTTAAGAAGTTTGGTGAAGGTTTAACAAATCCCAACCATAAGGTAAGTTCATATTTTTGAAGATAGCTTTGTTAAGTTTTGTGTGCATGTTATGGGTGTTGGATTTGTGAAGAAACTTTTTGAGTTTGAAGAGTTATTGTTGTGTTCATTTTGGACAGCCATGGATTCATGTATTTGATGAAATAATTGTGCATATATTTAATGAGAAAGGATGTTGATCATGATGATTTAATAACCTAGTGAATTACTTCATATGTATATGGTGAATTTTGCACTTGGAATGGGATTTAATGAATTGTAGGACACTTTGGTGTTGAAGGACAATTTCGGCAGCCTTGAAACTCTTGGATGAGTGTATGTGTTCCTGAAGATATGGGCAGAATTGTGGCATTAAGGATTGAAGGATATGTGTATGAAATTGCTGTGTAAAGTGTATGTAAAAACTAGTGATGTTTATGTGTATGTGTAATGATATTTGAACTTTGGGAATTAGAGTTATATTTGGTATGTTGAGGATAATTGTAATCTGCCCAAAGTGATGTTAATGTAAAGTAATATATAGTTTTGGTAATGTACCAAAACAGATTTGGTAGGGAAGTAAACATATTGCAAGGTAAATGTGTGTAATTGATGTGTGTTAAGCAAAGTAACTAAGGGCAGTGTATATTTTAGCCAATAAGTTTAAATGTGTAACCTCAATTGGTATGAGACCAATTGGAGGTGGAACTAGGCACAAAATGTGCCAACTTTCATTGAGAAAGCATACCAAAATTCTGCTTGCAAGGTGACCTAAGAAAATGACCAATTCGGATTAGGTACAATTAGGACCTGAAAAATGACCAATTGGGCAGCAGTGAGTGTTTAGCCCATAACTCACTCAAAACAGGTCCAATTGACCTGAAATTTTAACCATGAATAGATAAGACCCATACCTACAAGTCTTGTGAAGACACCAAAACCCAGAAATGACCAGAAGAAAGTCAAAAAGCTTGCACAAGTTCGGATCCAAAAACTGGCCGAACCAAAGTTGACCAAATTGACCTAAAATTGACCTAATTTGATGCCATTTGACCAGCAATAGTATAATGACCATAACTTGGTCTACTTAACTCGGATTGACCTGAAATTTTGCCCCGCGTGCAATAAGACATAGATCTATAAGTTTTTAGTTTTGACCAAAACCCGAAAACCGAGGGAACTAGGTCGTCCGGTTAGGTCAAACTAGTATCCCGGAATCCAGCAAGTTGCATTAAAATGCACTGAACAAGGAAATGACTTTGGTAAAACGTACCAACCCTAAAACCCTATCGAATGTGACTTATTAATGACACCAAAACCTAATTTACCTAGAACGCATCGAGGGTTGGTATATTAGGTGATTAAGCAAATAAAGGTATTCAGTGAATTGTTTATCGAACATTATCGTTAGAGACAATTTAATTTAGTACTGAAACACTTCAAATTGTGTTTCTCAATTACCAAAGACTCAGGAAAAGGAAAGGAAACACTGAGTCCAGATCAAGAGACAGTTATCAGAGGTTTGTGCACAACTAGTTTTTAACTGATTTTGTTTTGAATATTTCATATGATTAAATGACATATTTTTCTTATGTATTGTGTTTAACAAGCATTGGATTTAATTCAATGATTATTGAAATTGTTATAGTATGTATGAATTTAGCTTTGTGAAATGGTATTTTCACAAGTATTAAGCATTGTTATGGATTGAATAAATTATGTTTTGGAAAATTGTGATAGAACATGTTTTGAATTGTGATGATAATTTTCAGGGAAAATGCAAATTTATGATTTGAATTGTGATGAGCATAAAAATTATTGGATATTGGAATTGAATTTGAATCGAATCATATTGTGATTTATGCTCACTAAAAGGATTGTGATATTGTTTTATATCTCACTATAGATGCTTGACTAGGTTATTACCCATCTCTCTCATTTGTTGAGAAGACAATGGAGTTAGTTGTGTTTTGATTACCATGGTACGTGCACAGGCTTAGATTTTCCTCTGATTTGAGGTTAGATCTAAGTTTTTTATCGTTATGGCCCTTGCGGAAGATTCATTATTGTAATGGTACTGTGCACGATGATTCGACCTCCCCGACCATAGGGAGTTAGAATCTGATTCGACCTCCCCGACCATAGGGAGTTAGAATCACATCGAATATGGCCCTTTCGAATTAGTCTTGCATATTAGTGAGATAAAGATTGATTTTTGAGATACAGAATGGCTTTTGAATGGTAAGAAATTGTGATTTCAATTATGGTTTATGTATAATTGATTTTGTTGGAATTACTTAAATGGTTAGTCATGATTTGATAAATTGAATTTTGTGATCAAAGTCATTTATACAAATGATTTACATTATTGGCAACGAATATTTTGAGTTTTGAAATTTGATGAGTATTCAGATTCCCAATTTATTTACTGTAAATTTTGTCAATGTATATTGTACTATGTTTTAAATTATAGTTGTGCACCACTGAGTTCACCACTCAGCGATAGCTTTGTATGCTGTCGCAGGTAAGAAGAGCATAGAGCAGTAAGTAAATTTCCTTGAAGATATATTCAGATCAGCTCCAGGTATATCATAGGTATACCCATGTACATAGGTTTTGATGTATGCATGTAATAATATGTATGTAAATTATTTGAGCAGTTGTATAGAAACTCTTGTAAAATATTTTGGTATGTAATTAAATGTAAATTATTGTAAATGTAAATTTGAGATTTCATTTACTTGAATAGTTTTGTATTATATTTCTTGTATCTCAGTCTTTGAAAAATCACTGCGGATTTGAGTTGAGAAAAATGTTGTGTTAAGAAATATGTTGGAGTTGAGATTTGCAAATACATATTGAAGTGCTTTTTATAGGTTTTCTGAAGAACTGTTTTATCCAAAATACAGAGGGCAGTCTGCCAAAATTTTTACAGAAATTCCAAATAATTCAAATGTGTCAATTCTATCACTTCAGTTCAAAAAGGTTTTAACACCTGTAAATAGTGCTCACCACTGTAAAAGAAGTAAGAAAAGTTTTGAAAATCCCTTGTAGTGTATTTAATGGGTTATCAGTAGACGGAGTTGGTAATTCACTAGGTATACTACGGGATCATGTTATGCCTTACAGAGGGGTAGGGTGTGACACCACTGGACCCACACGTTCAATGATTTCATATGGGCCAATGAACCTAGGGCTTAACTTACCTTTTCTTCCAAACCTCAGTACCTTCTTCCATGGTGACACCTTGAGGAACACTTTATCGCCAACCGCATATTCTATTTCTTTTCTCTTCAAGTCGGCATAGGATTTACATGCATGCGAGGCAACCTTCAGATTGGCTTTGATTAGTTTTACTTTCTCCTCAGTCTGTTTCACCAGGTTTGGCCCTAACAGTTTGTCTTCGCCCAATTCAGTCCAGCACACTGGAGTTCTACATTTTCTCCCATACAGTGCTTCATACGGGGCCATTTGGATGCTAGCTTGGTAGCTATTGTTGTATGCAAATTCTGCCAGTGGGAGGTATCTATCCCAACTTCCCTCAAACTCAATGACACAACTCCTCAGCATATGCTCAAGGACCTGACATATATTTCATGTTATTATTATCATTTTAGTTCAATATTTGTATTAATTCAATTGGTTCAATTGTTTACCTGGATTACTCTTTCTGATTGCCCATCCGTCTGAGGATGGAAAGGCATCTTCTTGATGGAGTTGTGTACCCAAGGACTCATGCAACTTCTTCCAAAATCTCGATGTAAACCTTGGGTCTCGATCAAATATGATGGAAAGTGAAATTCCATGCAGTCTAACTATCTCACTGATATACAATTCTGCTAACTTCTCCAGTGAGTAGTCAGTCCTAACTGGCAGAAAGTGTGCTGACTTCATCAATCTATCCACTATCACCCATAATGCATCATGTTTCTTCTGGGTGAGAGGTAGACCACTTACAAAATCCATGGTGACCCGATCCCATTTCCATTCAAGTATGCGTATAGGCTGTAGCAAACCTGATGGAACTTGATGTTCTGCCTTGACTTGCTGACATGTCAAGCATTTAGTCACATAGTCAGCTATGTCCTTCTTCATACCAGGCCACCAATACTGAAGTTTTAGATCATGATACATTTTTGTACTTCCTGGGTGCATAGCATAAACACTGGCATGTGCCTCTTTCAGAATATTGGCTTTTAATTCCCCATTATCTGGTACACATACTCTTCCTTTGTAGTATAGACACCCATCTGCTTTCACTTCATAGTCAGTTGCCTTCCCTTCTAGGATTTTTCTCACAATAGCCTTTAGCTTCTCATCTACCTTCTGCCCATTTAAAATCTGCTGTAACAGGTTTGGCGTCACTTGCAACTCAGCCAAAATAGCTCCATCTCGAACCAAAGTTAGACGGGCATTCAATGATCTCAAAGCTGTGATGGATTTTCTGCTCAAAGCATCTATAACTACATTTGCTTTCCCAGGATGGTAGTCAATTACACAATCATAGTCCTTCAGGAACTCAATCCATCGTCTCTGTCTAAGGTTGAGCTCCTTCTGGGTTGGCAAGTATTTCAGGCTTTTGTGGTCTTTGTAAATGTAGCACTTTTCACCATACAAGTAATGCCTCCATATCTTCAGTGCGAAGATAATTGCTGCAAGCTCTGGATCATGGGTAGGGTAATTCTGTTCATGTGGCCTTAACTGTCTGGAAGCATAAGCGACCACCTTCCCCTCTTGCATCAATACACACCCTAACACATTATGAGAGGCATCACTGTAGACCACAAAGTTCTTTCTTGAAACTGGCTGTGTTAACACTGGTGCCTCTATTAACATAGCCTTCAACTTCTCAAAACTGGTCTGACACTTGTCATTCCAGTCAAATCTAACATTCTCGTGTAATAACTTGGTCATTGGAGCAGCTATTAAGGAAAATCCCTTCACAAATCTTCTGTAATACCCAGCTAGCCCCAAGAAACTTCTGACCTCAGTTGTATTCCTGGGAGGCTTCCATTCCATCATTGCTTATATTTTCTTGGGATCCACTCTAATCCCATCAGCTGACACTATGTGTCCAAAGAATGCAATTTCATTTAACCAGAAGTCACACTTTGACAACTTAGCATACAGCTTCTTTTCTCTCAGGGTTTGTAGAACAATCCTCAAATGTTCATCTTGCTCTTCCCTGTTCTTGGAATATACCAAAATATCATCAATAAAGACCACTACGAACCGATCTAGTTATGGATGGAAGATATGGTTCATAAGGTCCATAAATGCCGCAGGTGCATTTGTTAGACCAAAGGGCATCACTAGGAACTCATAATGCCCATGCAGTCTTTGGCATATCTGCATCCTTCACCCTCAACTGATGATACCTTGATCTGAGATCAATTTTAGAAAATACTCCTGCTCCCTTCAACTAATTAAACAGATCATCAATTCTAGGCAACGGATATTTGTTCTTCACAGTCATTTTATTCAACTACCAGCAATCGATGCATAACCTCCAAGTCCCATCTTTCATCTTTACAAACAGCACTGGAGCTCCCCATGGTGACACACTAGGGCGTATGAACCCCTTATCCAGTAACTC
This sequence comes from Hevea brasiliensis, assembly GCF_030052815.1. Taxonomy (NCBI): domain Eukaryota; kingdom Viridiplantae; phylum Streptophyta; class Magnoliopsida; order Malpighiales; family Euphorbiaceae; genus Hevea; species Hevea brasiliensis. The sequence continues at coordinate 46,599,931 of NC_079501.1, forward strand.
CTGTAACTGGATTTTCAGTTCCTTCAATTCTGTGGGTGCCATCCTATAAGGAGCAATAGATATTGGTGCTGTACCCGACAGTGTCTCAATAGCAAATTCAACTTCCCTTTCTGGTGGCAAACCAGGCAATTCTTCAGGGAACACATCTGGGAAGTCTTTTACTGTGGATATGTCATATAGATCTGGCTTAGCCTGCCTAGTATCCACCACATGTGCTAGGTAGGCTTCACAGCTTTTTCTCATCAGTTTTCTTGCAACTGCGGCTGAGATAACATTGGACAAGAAATATGTTCTCTCCCCCACAACTGTAATCTCATTACCCTCAGGTGTTTTCAAAGAAATTCTCTTCAATTTACAATCAACCATTGCCTGATGACATGACAACCAGTCCATTCCCAAAATCACGTCAAACTCATGGAAAGGCAACTCAATCAGGTTTGCCAAGAATTCATACCCCTGAATCCTTAACGGGCAACCCTTGCATACTTTGTTCACCACTACACTGTGGCCCAATGGATTAGTAACCAGAATGTCTTGGTCACTCTCCCCTACTAATATCCCCCTTTCTATAGGTAAGTTGATGCAGATGTATGAATGAGTGGATCCTGGATCCACCAATGCATGCACAGATGTATTGTAGAGGGAGAACGTACCTCTGATGACGTCCGAGGCATCTTGCTCCTCCTGAGCTCTCATAGCATATGCTCTGGCAGGTTGTTTGCCCTCAGGCCTCTCTGCTGGCTCAGATGCAAGCCTCTGTGATGGTCCCACTGCCTCAGATTTGCCAGATTTCCTACCCCTTTGTGGTGCAGGAGCAGGTTTGTCTGCTTGTGTTGGAGCAGCTGTAGTAGTTCTGCATGGACAGTTCCTCAACTGATGCTCTGTTGACCCACACCTTAAGCAGGCACCAGTCACTCTCCAACACTCCCCCTTATGCCACTTCAGGCAATGTGGACATGCAGAAGTTGTTGGGGCTAGTCCCCTGAACCCCATCCCTGGAGAGCTACCCACTGATGGTGTGGACTGACCTCTCCTAGGGGTAAACTGTGGCCTGGGCCCCTGGGACTGACCCTGACCTTGTGGTTGACCTAAACTCTGTGTAGGTGGACCTTTGAACTTCTTCCTAGATGCAGGAGATGAACTAGACTGATCTAGGCCCCTCTTCTGCTGTCTCTCTCTTCTGGTCTGCTCACTTATTCTAACCTTTTCAAATTTTATTGCAGCTTCCACTAACTTGGTGAAGTCGGTGATTCCCAAAGCAGTGATCATAATCTTTATGTTGTCATTTAATCCCTCTTCAAATCTCTTACACCTTTCGGCCTCATTAGGGACCATCTCCCTTCCGTAGCGGCTCAATCTGACGAATTCCTTTTCATACTCGGCTACCGTTAGCTGTCTCTGTCTCAGGTTAATGAACTCTCTTCTTCTCTCTTCCAGATATACACTACCCACATATTTCTTCTTGAATTCGGAGAGGAAGAAGTCCCAAGTTATTACTTCTGGTTGTACTTCACTGGACACCGTATCCCACCATTCATATGCATCATCTTGCAACAAAGATACAGCAGCTTCTAGATTTTGCTCTGGAGTGCAGTGGAGTTGTTTAAAACCCTGCCTGTTCTGTTCAACCAATTTTCGGCTGCAACAGAATCATCTTCTCTCTTTCCAAAGAAGTCCACTGCTCCAAATTTTCTTAGTCTTTCCAAGTGTGATTTCTGTTGTGGAGGTGGTGGTGGTAGTAGTGCTGGCATTACCCCAGCATTTGTCTGAAGAATTCGGCCATTTGCTGGAACATGGCCTGTGGAGGCCGAAAGGTGCTCGCTTGAGTCGGGCGAGCAGGTTCTCCCCTACCTCCAGTCTCAGCTGCTATAGGTGGAGCATGACTCTCCACTTCCTCCTCAACTGCCCCCTGAGATGTAGGGTCCATATCCTATTCAAAATAACAAAGACAAACAGATCTGAATTAGTGTCACCTCAACTCTTACAAATGCAATGCATGGTATGGACTCAATCTAGGCCCAGAAATGCCTAAACCAGGCTCTGATACCACTAAATGTGACACTTCTTGGCCGTCTACAGTATATCCGAGTAAGATATGTCACACAGTGTACCAGAATACTCTATTTTATCTTAATCATTTTTATTCTTCCTTAATTAATTTTTATCATAGTTTTGAATATAACTTGTGAAATATAATTCATTTAAGTCATTTATTGAAATTATAATTTATTTGAGGTTCCGAAAATTTTCTAGAAAATCCAGCAGAGTACCGGCAAAAAATGGAGAAAACAGTTCTTCGAAACCTATGAAAAACACTTCCAATATTTTCAATCAATTCCAAACTCCATTTCATCAACAAAATCTCAATATGTTTTTCAACAACATTTCCATTTCTCAATCATTCATCTCATATGATAATCATGTAAAAGTCATAAATAAATGTTCACTTTTTCATTCATAAACACAATTTCTACTATTTACATTAATACCAAATTACATAAGTTTCAATTACATATGAGAAAATAAAAGTTAATTACAAAATATAAAAATAAACCTAGTGTCCTACCAATGCACTGATGACGATGAGGTGACACGGACACTACGCAGAGTTGCAGGAGGTCTCACCTAGTCTGTGGTCTACTGGGCTCTCGGTCAGTATCTCCAGAACCTACGCGTGGCAAAAGCAACGCGGTAAGCAATAGTTCTTAGTGGTGCCAATAATGAAATAAAAAGAAATAACAGAAAATAAATATGCAGTGAATGTATCGATGTCTTATTGCAAATAAATTTTCGATGAGTATTTGTAGTCTTACTTATTTTGTACTTGTTAAATTCATTATTTTATTAAATTTATCCACTTTCATTTTTGGTTGCCTAAGTAACCTATACTGGACAACTGGACTGGATAAATGGGTAAGTTGGCACTGGGTATCAAGTACCTTGGGCCGTCACACCATCGGTCACATATGTGTCTCCCGGTGTGCAACAGAACAACTAATAAGCTATAATAACATTAGGCACAAGGCCAAGTATCAATATAATGTTAGAATGACTAAAAGCCATGAAATCACAGAATGGCATAATGCCATGTGCAGTACTGCTAACTGAACCCTATTGGCATGCCAAACAATCCAAACCAATCTTGTTAGGTATACTAGGGCATTTGACACTTTTGAATTTTTCAATTTTTGAATTTCAAGTTTTGGTGTTACTATTCCCTTCATTAGTCAACAAAAATGTTGACTTTTGCATAGAAAATAGGTACATTGGTTTTAACACTCCCAACATACCACATTTTGCATTCGAAATTTGTTGGTATTGGTTACCAATACCATTTCTAAGCTTAAAATTAATGGAGCAGAATTTTCAGTTTTCATACCCTATATTTACTGTTCCATTAGTTATTGTTGCAGTGGGAATTTGGGAAAATGATAAACATGAAAGTTATTCCTTATTTTGTCTAGTTGAATTTATTTTTTGGAATCACTCCATTTGGAGTTTGGTAGCTCAAGTTATGGTCCAAAAACCACAACTGGCAGGATTGGAATTTTCCTAGACTGACCATATCTATAGTACAGTGAATAGTGATTGCAACTCCCTTGTTGGATAGGTTCTGGTCATAATTTGGGGTTTGTTTCTTCATGAAAGTTATTGGTCTATATCTGAACTTATTGCTGGTAAAATTTCAGGTCAATTGGGCCATTCTACACTGAGTTATGGTGAAATGAACAATCACTGTTCATTTGGTCATTCTACATAAATAGGTTGCAGGACACCCAGATTGGGGTAAGCTTTTGGTCCACTTGGTTTGGTCTTATGGGCATGGTTTCTTCACCAAAGTTGTGTCATTATGTGTCTAGTTTCATGTCCAATTGGCCAAACACCAATTGAACCTCTACAATTCAATTTATGGCTGCCCAAACCTGCTGGACTCATGTCCACCTCGCAGTCACCTAGGGCAGCCACACTAAACCTAAATCCTATCACTAAACACACTTCATTTCTTGTTTACCAATAGCCAAATGGTCAGAAATTGACCATTAAAACTTTAGTTTATGTCCATTTTCATCCACCACCAAAATTAAATTTCAAAACCCTAACCCTAATTGACCAAGCCTCCAATTCATGCATCTTACTCCTAATTTGCTACACTAATCATATAATTTATAAGAGGGGCAGCTAATATGTCTTTAAACCAAAGAATTCTCCTAACTCTAACTCATGTCAAGGCTGCAAAAATTTCATGGAATATAACCATACTTCATTAATTCAATTTTTATCAAATTTTCAACTTAACTTAGCTCAAATTCATGATTAGAAAGATGTGAAAGCAAAGAATATGGTACTAACCTTAGTAGGGCAGAATTTTCTCTTGTTAATTCTTCACTTTCTTTTGTTTTATTGGCTGCCAAACACCTTCCCAAGTGGTGTAGATAAATTTTAATAAAGGTATCTTAGGGTTTGGTAGAGAGAAATCAAGGTTTTGGGAGAGAAAAATGAAAGAAATTTTTTAAATGGATGAGAGGAGTTCCGGCTGGTTTTTGGGAAGAAGAAGAAGACAAATTTTTCTTTCCAATTTTGCCTCATTTAACTCTTTTTAATTGGCTTGGTGAGTTGTGATTGGTGGAGACCTAACTAATGACATAATGTGATGTCATAATTCCACTTTTCTTTCATTTTTCTTTTCTTTTCTTTTCTACTCATTTTCAATTCAAGTTTTAGCAATATTTATTCATATTTTAGATCATAATAATTATTTACTTAACTGGACAAGTTGGCCAAAAATCGCATCTGAAGGTGAAATAACCAAAATGCTCTCCGTTTGGCTTAACGGGTCAAAATTGTCTGTACCGATTGAAAAATTTTTCTTAATATTTTCTTGACATTCTAATGCCATAGGAACCTCAATGACCCTTCTCTGGAGTCCCAAAAATTATTTTATAAATTGTTCCCCGGGTCTAGGGCTCCTAGTTGCGAGAACTGCAACTTCCCACTAGGTTATCCATCGCTAGGGCACCGGCTCATTTAACTTAGTTGTATTTTATTTCTAAAATTTTTCCTAAATTTTCCTTATTAATATTTGAGTTAATTATGGTTCCTCACTTTAGTTTAAATATTTTTCCGAACGTTCTAGCTGTCCGGTCCGACACTGGTCACCGGAACAGTAGAATGTACGGAGTTGCTACAGAGAGGTTGTTACAGTATAAGACACATTTACATACTAAATCAAGCTTGAATTACATATTTAATTCCATTAACTACCATCAATGTAACATCCCTATTTGCACAGCCTGGTATATTTCACTATTTTGGTGACCGGCGTCAGTCCGGATAATTAAGGGGATTAGAACCACGTCTGAGAGAACTAGATAAGCCATGAACACAAATAATTAGTAATTGTCAATTAGTTAAGTATAAATAAGAAAAATAGAACATAAGAGGTTAAATGAGCTGAGAGTCACAGCGATGGGTGACATTCTCGGGAAGGATTGCGAGGTCGATTTAAACTCAAATTTCGAACCATAAAATGTGACGCCGCGGTCCTTAGGACTATTGCGAACATAGTGGAAAAGAGAAAATCATGAAAAAGAATTGTTAAGCCGGTCAAATAATTAGGTCAAGGATACGGAAGAAATATTAAATTATTTAAAAACCGGGTCGAACCGACAAGGGGCAATTTGGTCAATTGACCCCTAGTGCTGACTCCTGACCTGACTGTCAAATAAAATCAGAGAAAAAAAAATTTTGGAATCAGGAATTAAATTAAAGAACTTAAAAAAAAAATAAATGGAAACAAAAAAAAGTGAAAAAGTTATTACATCATGCATGATGCAATAAACTTAATAATAAAAAAATTTAAAATCTCATTGGATAATTGTGGATTAAAAACACAAAAAAGAAATGTAAAAAAAAAAAAAAAGCAAAAGTCTTCTTCTTCATCTTCTTGCCGTCTCACTCTCTCTCACCCTCTCCCTCTTAAATCCTCCATGAAAGCTCATTTTTGAGCTTGAAGAAACCACAAGTTAGCCATAGAAATTGCAAACTCCTTAGATTAAATCTTGTTTGGGCAACTAGAAAAGAAGATTGATCAAGAAAGTTTGGAAGAAGAGTGAAAGAATTGAAGATTTGAAATTCAATGTAAGGTTAGTAATCCAAACTTTGAATTTCTAGTTGAATTATTGTGTTTATAGTTAAATAAACCTAGAAATATAATTAAAATGAAAAGAAAACATCTTTGGAGGACTATGTGTGAATTCGGTCAGCTAGGGATTAAGTTGAGAATGCGTGAGTTTGATTGAATTAAACATGTTAGGAAGCTTGAATGAGTTGAGGAAGTATGTTTGTATGCGTGGAATTAATAAAATGTAACAAATTAAGGAAGTTAGGGTTTTAGACCTAGGGTTTGGGAGAAAAAATTTGGAGAATTGGTCAAATGGTGTGTTGGACCTTGTTTGAGCAGAAAAATGGTCATATGTGACCAATTGTGGTATGTTGGAAGTGTTGGAATCAAATGGAAATTCGGATTGGATATGGTCATTCTGCAGGCAGCATGACCAAGGTCCCTTTCAGGGACCAAAACTAAACATTTACCAATCCAATTGGTGTGAGGCCAATTGGGGATAAAACTAGACACAAAATGACACATTTTTCATTCAGGAATCATGCCCAGAAAGTGACTATAGGATAGTGAACAAATTGACCAAATCTGGAAATGGGTGTTCTGCCCTATACAAAAAAGACCAAATGAACAATATTTGGCCATATCTTGGCCTACGCAGGTCCAAATGACCTGAAATTTTACCAATAAAAAGATGAGATATAGATCTACAACTTTCATGAAGAACACAAACCCAAATTATTCCCTTTAGCTAAGTCATTTAGCCACCCAAAATTAGTGACTTAAAACTGCCAGAATCAGTGTTGGTGCCCAGAAAATCTGGGTTAGTCTAATCCGGCCAGCCATGCCCAAATGGCTATAACTTGAGCTACAAAATTCCAAAATGGTGTGATTCAAAAAGAAAAATAAATTTAAGACAATAAGGAACAATTTCTATGAAGAAAACTTGATCAAATTTGTAACACCCCTCACCCATCTACAGTGTAGCCGAGCAAAGCGTGCTACACGGTGTGCCGGAGCACCTGATCTTATCTTATTTCATTATAGTTCTAGATTTACTTATTCAAAAACTTTATCTGAGGTTTAGGCTATTTTTACTTTTATCAAAATCTAACTAATTTGGAAATTTCAAAAATTTTAACGATAATCCGGCAACGTGCCGACTGTAATTTGGACTAACAGTTCTTCTGAACCTGCCAAAAACAATTTCAATATATACTCAATTTCTCAAACTTAATAGTCTAAAAAATTTCTCAAATATCTCATCAGATTTTCAACATCTCATTATAACTCAAATTCAATTCACATATTAAAATACTTACTTTGAGTAGCTTCCATAATTCATAGGTTAATTACATGAGTTTATTTTGTACAAGATATACAAATAATTTACAATGTGCTAGGAATGAACAATATACATAACATGTGTAAAATGAGCCCTATCTACATGCATTGCTGAGGAGGTGACAACCTTCAATTCTTCTGACACTTCTGCAGATCTGAACTCCAAAAATCTCAGTTGACAGTCTACTAGTTTTACCTTCGGTACCTACGCGAGGAAGCAATTCCATCGCGCTAAGCATTTCTGCTTAGTGGTGCAATAATATAATAAGAAATAATATATACAAGTAAAAAAAGAAATAAATCATAATTCAGATACTTAGGAATCAATTTAATTTGGCATGGTATTTCTAGCATCAGTGATCCCATATACTAGTTTGTTCCTCTTTGGAAGTGCTTAGTTTATAACTTTTCAGTAATACTACCCAGTATACAAATTATTATAACTGTATTGTATTTCAAGTCTCTACGGTTCTGCAATTTATATTTTTGTTATGTTTCTTTTGCTAATCTCTTTTACTCATTCATTCAATACTTAACTTAATTATACTGAAATTTCATTATACTTAACTTAACTTAATTGCTTGAATTGAATAATATTTTAATTAACTGCCCGTGTAGCCTATACATTAACCAGACTGGATAAACGGATATACTAGCACTGGGTATCTAGTACCTCGGGCCGTCACACCATTGATCACAAAGTGTCTCCTGGTGTGCAAATAGTGTGGCTAAAAAGCCATATAATCAATCAGGCATTAAGCCGAGTATAATAACACAATCTATATAGCCATAGGCTATTAAGATCATAGTATGGCATAATAAGCCATAAAACACAGTATGACGTAAAGTCATTTACAGAATAGCTGTCAGAATCCTATTGGCATGCGAACCTATCAAAACTAGTCAACTAGGCAAATTAGGGCATATTACAATATTACATATTTAATTCTTTATTCATAGGGTTTATACATCTTTATGCTTTTCACTAGTCAATAAAATTATTGACCTTTTTATGCATCATGGATAGGTTGATTCTAGCATCACATGTCACAATTTACAATTCAATATGTTGTCAATATAATGCAATTTACCCTTTTCACAAGTTGGCATTCATTGCCAAATCACTTTAAGCATTATTTTATGTAATTACCAATTTTTAATTTTAGTGAGCTAGATTGATCTAGCTTAAAGTCCTATTTGCCTTGGTTTTTAGCTTCTGGTCAAAGAAGCAAAATTGTAGCTCTATGTCTTATTGCACGCGGGGCAAAATTTCAGGTCATTCTGAGTTGTATAGACCAAGATATGGTTAATTTACTAAAGCTGGACAGATTGCACCTTTGGTGCAAAATTGGGTTAATTTCTCAATTTTTGTGTGCTAGATTTGTCTAGCTTAAAGTCCTATTTCTCTTGGTACTATTCCCTTCAGTTCATTTCATTAGTCAACCTATAATGTTGACCCTTGATGCACTCTATGTGAGTCAATTCTATTATTACCAATATGTCACATTTTATAGCCCTTTAGTGTTGGTATATGCTACCAATTTCATTTCCAAGTGTATTGCATTTTATTGCAATTTACCGGATTTCGGTGTACTATTTTGACCTAGCCGGACGACCTAGTTTCCTCAGTTTTCGAGTTTCAGTCCAAACTACAAACTTGTAGGTCTATGTCTTATGGAACGCGGGGCAAAATTTCAAGTCATTCTGAGTTATGTAGACCAAGTTATGGTCATTTTACTATTGCTGGTCAAAATGTATCAAAATTGGTCACTTTAGGTCATTTTAGGTTCAGCCAATTTTTGGACCCGAACTTGTGCAAGCTTTTTGACTTGCTTATGGTCATTTTTGGGCTTGGGTGGCTTCATAAGACTTGTAGATATAGGTCTTAACTATTCATGGTCAAAATTTCAGGTCAATTGGACCTATTTTGAGTGAGTTATGGCCTAAACACTAACTGCTGCCCAAATGGTTAGTTTTCAGGCCTTAAATGCACTAATCCGGATTTGGTCACTTTTTAAGGTCAGTTTCTAGGCAGAATTTTGGCAACCTTTCTACATGAAAGTTGGCCTATTTGGTGTCTAGTTTCACCCATATTGGCCTCATACCAATTGGGTTCATAGTTTGGCACTTATGGCCTCATTTAGGTGCTGCCTTCAATACACAACCTGCACAAAGTTCATACACTCCCAATTTAATGTTCCTTCTCCTCCTCATTACTACAATATTCAATCAACAACACTTCTATACATATATTGTACACAATTTCAGCAAAAATTCTGGGCAGAATACTCAAGTGCACAAGGCACACAATACACCATTAAACTTCAATATTTACATCCACCCAAATTCAACATACTTCAATGTTAATATTACACATATACTTCAACATATTCATACTTCAACATCACTTACACTTGCTGCCCACAAATTGACATTCACATATATCATTAATAACCATATATTTACACACAATTTCATGCTATTAGGGGCTGCCAAACATGGCAGTTTGCTCAAGGCTTCAAGGTTCCATTTCACACCTTTAATCTAAATACTACATGCACACACTTATGCACAAACTTACTACAACTTTCATTTGGACAATTCAACCTTCATTTTCATTCATTAGAAGTAAAAATAACTCAAGCTCAACAAGGGTTCATGGCTGCCCAAAATGAAGCTACATCACAAATCTCCAATAATTGTTTTAAACCATAATTTAAATTTCTCAATTTCAATCAATTCAAGTCCTATCACTTCCCATATATATACCCATATCAAACATCATCTTTAAACTCATCTACATCATTTAAACACATCAAAATCCCATGAATGTCTTCACTGCCGAAATGAAGGGCTCACCAAATATACATTAATTTACTCAATTTCTTCACAAATCAACTCACCCAAAGCTCAAAACAAGATCTAATGAAAGAAAATGGGGAGATTAAGCACTAACCTCAACTTGGGCTTGATTAAACTTCACCAAAACTCCTCTTTCTTGCTTCCTACATGCTGCCCATGATGTGTAGAACAAATTTAATGAAGGACTCTTGAAGAAATGTTGGCTTGATCATAGGTGGATGAAAGCTTGTGTTTTGGGCGGCCTTGGATGAAGCTTAAAGCTCCAATTCGTCCATGAGAAGGGTGAGTAGAGAAGATGATGAAAAATGGGCTGATTAGTGTCCTTATGTGCCTCAAATAGTGCCACCTAACCCCACTAACTTAGATTAACATTTTAATAATCCAAAGTTTCATAATTCAATTTAATCCCCCATATTTTCTCTAATTTTCATTACGCATTTAATTTACTTTTTCATGGGGTTCCCAAAATTTAATACTACTTATTTTTAATGGACATTTAGGTCAAAAGGCACCTCTAGATGTCAAATGACCAAAATACCCCACTTCGGGTTATATTCCTGATTTTTCGGTAACATTGATTTTTGTCTGTTTCTCGATTTTTCGTTTTTCTTTGTACTAATTTATTAATTTTTCTTTAATAATTCTAGTGTCAATTACATTTCAATAAATCTTTATTTATGTCTCAAAATTAAATTTCGAGGGTTCCTCACTGCTCGGGCTCAACAACGGCCTTCGGCAAGGTCACCCATCATTGTAGTCTTGCTCGTTTAACTTAGCTTCATTTTCTCTCTTTCATTTTTGTTTGATTTTTCTTGTATTTTCTTTTTATTTATTTCATTATCATATGTCTGTTCACTATCACCGAAGTGTAGTTCCAGACATTCTGACTTGCCTGGACTGTTATTTGGCTACTAGAGCAACAAAACGTACAGAACACGTACAGTGGAAATGTTACAAAATTCTAACAGTAACATGACTAATGGAATAGTGCAAAATGAGTCACCAAAACTGAAAATTTACAATTTTGGCCTAAAAGAATTAAGTTTTGAGAAAACAACCAAAACCAACAAAATTGGCAACTAAAATGTGGTATGTGGGTATAATTGGATTTCCCATACCTATTAAGCATAAGAAAGTCTATATTTTGACTTGAATAGTACCATGAATAGTAACCCCAACATAAAAATTTTCAAGAATGTAAGTTTAAGCATATTGGGATTAATTAATGGAATTATTGTGAGACAAAGATACTGAGACACTATAAATTTCGTGTTTCAGCTAAAAAAGACCTGGAAGGTTTAAGGGACTGAGTCAAGGCTTAGAGGCGACTCACGTCAGGTTTGTGCACAATAAACCTTATTTGAGCATTTTATCATTGAAAAATTGATTTAGTACGCATTATGAAATTTCTGTGTTAATTATGAGTTTAAGAACTTTTGTGTTGCCACTTGTGAATGAAAATGTGACTTTGGAAATTGATTTGATTTTGCATACAATATTTGAATAAATTGTTTTAAATTGATTTCTTATTCACACTTAGCATGACAATGCCTTATTATTCCTCCATTTATGGGGTTCAGATCGATTTTTTCCCCCCTCTCTGGTTTACCAGTTGAGGTTGTAGATCGGATGAGTACTCATTAGCTAGCTAGCCACCTCCCTCATTGATTTTGATTAGTGGAGTTGTAGATCGCTTTGTCATGGTGTACAACGTGGCATTGATCGAAAATTTTGTTTCATTGCTTAAATTGTGTATGAATTAGCAACACTATGTTTATTAAATTATTTGACCAAAATTGTGCTATAATAAGTTTTGATAATTGTGAAATATTTAAATTGTGATTTGTCAATGAATGTTTTATGTATTGATTTCAAATTTTTATTGTGCACTACTGAGTATTTTTATACTCAGCGATAGCTTATTTTGTTATCACAGATAAGGGCAAGGACAAAGTAGCAAAATGAGCTGCTGAATTGGCAAGGCTTTCGCCAATCTTTTTGTACGAGTATTTAATTATACCTTGTATTTATTTAATGTAAATATTGTAATATTTTATGTACCAATGTAAAGTTGAGCAGTGGTATAATAAATTGTAATAATGATAATTTAAATTTTCTTTTTGTAAATTAAGATTTGTATTTGAAAATTAGATACTATTTGCAATCTGAATGAATTTGTGAAATATTTCGAGATGACCAATTTTTAGTTAAGTTGTGGAATTAAATTGAATTGTGTTGACTTGACTTGATTTGGGTTGGGAGTTATGGAAACAATTATTGAAAGTGTTTTACAAGTTTTTGAAGAACTGTTTTCTCAAAATACAGACGGCACTCTGCCGAAATTTTTATAAAATTTGGGAAAAAATAAAAATGGACAAAAATTTTAACTAGTTTTGAAACTTCAATTAAATGATTTTAATTCCTACCAAAACGCTCACCACTTCCAAAATGTAAGAAAATGGTTTTAAAATCCCTTGCAGTGTGCTTAATGAGTTATCGGTAGGTGAAGTTCGGTAGTTCATTAGGTATTCTACGAGATCATGTTATGCCTTACAGAGGGATAAGGTGTGACATGTTTTAGTGGTATCAAAGCATGGTTTTGTAATGAATTTTGACTATGTATGGGAATATTTCTTTGATAAGTACAACTGCTCAAGTGTCTTTAATTGATACATATGACATATTTGCATCATGAATATGCACTAACGGAGGTCAACCTCCTTGTGTTTGATCTCAGGAAGTAGAAATTTCTGGGAAATGGAATGGAAGAGGCAGATCGTTCCGCGGAGCAATCTGTCGAGGCTGAGGTCCAAGGGGAAGCCCCAGTACTCTAGAACGTGAGTGGGTCAACCACTCCAGCTCCTACTCCAGCACCGCAGTTTTTTGATCAGTTTGCACAGTAGATGGCTGCGTTTTTCCAATAAATAGTGGGAAATGTGCCACCTCAAACTTAGATGCAAGCACCTGCAGCACAACCACAGCCCTCGGCTCGGCAATATGAAAAATTAATGAAATTTGGGGCCACCAAGTTTAAGGGCACTGTGGATCCACTGGAGGCAGAACAGTGGTTAGAGAGAATAGAACGGGTTTTTAGAAAGTTGCAGTGTGTAGAAGAGCTGAAGTTTGAGTACTCTGTTTCTCTATTGCAAGGGGATGCATATGAATGGTGGAAGACCATCCCCCATAGCCTGGTTGAGCCACCTGTGCTGACATGGACAGACTTCCTGAGGGAATTCAGGCAGAAATGGGTTCCTGATGCTTATGTAGATATGAAATTGCAAGAATTCTTAAGCTTGAAGCAAGGGGACAGAACAATAGCATAGTATGATCGGGACTTTTCAAGGCTAGGTCACTATGCCAGAATGTCACACCCTACCCCTCTATAAGGCATAACATGATCCCGTAGTATATCTAATGAATTACCAAACTTCGCCTACTGATAGCTCATTAAATACACTACAAGGGATTTTAAAACCTTTTCTTATTTCTTTTTACATTGGTGAGCACTATTGACAGGTGTTAAAAATTTTTAACTAAAGTGAAACCAAATAATAAATCTAAAGTATTAATAATTTTTGTAAAAATTTTGGCAGAGTGCCATCTGTATTTTGAATAAAACAGTTCTTCAAAAACCTGTAAAAAGCACTTCCAATATATTTCTACAATCCCAAACTCCAATAAATTTGTTCAACACAATAAATTTCTCAACATTATCAACTCAGTTCAACAATCAATTTTCTAGTGTTTCCAAAAGCTGAGATAAGATAAATATATCACAATATTTTTACAAGCCAAAATAATTTACAATTTTAGTTTACAACTGCTCAAGACCAAGTACAATATATACATACAGTGCATATACATTACAACGAAAACTACACAATATGGTATGCTCGATATACCCGGCAAATTCTCAAAATGTAGCACAAGCAGCCTGCTCTGCTGCTCTGTCCGTTTGTCTACCTGTGACAGCGATGAAAAAAATATTGTTGAGCCAATGTCTTAATGGTGCACAACATTAAGAAAATACAATTTAAAACCATAAACCATAAATCATATGAACTGTGGATACTTAAAATCATAATTAAATTCAAAAGACAGAGATTTTCATAAAGAATTTAAACTCCATTTCATAATATCACAATAAATATTAATAAATCACACACACACAGCTTAATCATGATTCCATAATTCAATTCGTCCCAAAAGCCGATGGCTAGTGAGGAATAACATAGCTAGCTAGCAATAATATGAGTACTCATCCTATTCGTCTTCAACAGGCACACACCTCAACACTTCAGCCAGAGAGGGAATTCAAAGTCAATTCATCCCACTAGACAAGCTAGCGAGGAATTCAATCAATATACATGATACTTGTGGTTTCAAACCATTTACAATGTTTTTCAAGCAATAAGTATCTATCAAATATTATTAAGACAAATTTTCACAATTTAAACAATAAAAAACAATTTGTCATAATTTATTTCAATTGAGAATTCAAAAGAAATAACTATTGTGCACAAACCTCTGAAGAGTAATCTCTTGGCCCTGACCCAGTGTCTCCTTCCCCTTCCCTGAGTCTTTCCTAACTGAAACATACAATTTAAAGTGTTTTAGTACTCATTTAAACTGTCTCTAATAATAAGGTTTAATAGTTAATTTATTTAATTCTATTATTTTCCTATTCAACCTAAAATATTGACCCTCGATGCACTCTAAGTGAATTAGGTTTAATGTTACCAATATGTGACATTTTGCATTTCAATATGCGACATTTTGCATTTCAATATGCTACCAATATAGTGCAACTTACCATTTTTACAAGTTGGCATTCATTGCCAGATTATTTCAAGCATCATTGTATGTAAATGTCAAGTTCTCAAATTTTGTGTGCTAGATTGGTCTAGCTTAAAGTCCTATTTCTCTTGGTTTTTAGCTTCTGGTCAAAGAAGCAAAATTGTAGCTCTATGTCTTATTGCACACGGGGAAAAATTTCAGGTCATTTTGAGTTGTATAGACCAAGATATGGTCAATTTACTAAAGCTGGACAGATTGCACTAAAATGGAAACTTTAGGTCATTTTTAGGTCATTTCTGGTTTTGGCAGTTTTATACCCGAAATTGTGCAAGCTATTTGACTTGATTATGGTCATTTAGGGGTTTTGATGTATTCATAAGAATTTTAGCTTTATGTCTAGTTTATTCATGGTAAAAATTTTAGGTCATTTGAGCATGTTTTGAGTGAGTTATGGCCAAAACACTAACTGCTGCCTAAATGGTCAATTTTCAGGCTTTCAAGGCACTAATTTGGATTTTGTCATTTTTCAAGTCACTTTTTAGACAGAATTTCGGTAGACTTTCTTCATGAAAGTTGGCACATTTTGTACCTAGTTTCACCTCCAATTGGTCTCATACCAATTGGAGCTACACACTTAGGGTTATAGGCCCATTTGCACACTGCCCTCTATATGCCTTTGAAGCACCAAACCAACACACATTCACCAACTACCTCCTCACTTCTCCATACCATTCTGCATTTGTCACTGACCAAAACCATTCAATTCTCTACATTATAGGTCAACTTGGACAAAATATAACCACTTCAAAATACGCCAAATGCAGTCATAATTCACAAAGTTCAATCCCAACAATATATACACATAAATACATTCTAATTATCACACATACTTCCATCATCAAATTACATACCTATCACTACTATTCCACATACATAGGCTGCCATTTTTTGTACAATATTTCAACAACATTTCATGAATTTGAACATTACCAAATCCCATTTTGAAGCTACCCAAAAATTACACATACACATCAACTTTTATTTTCACTTTTCAAGCTTACAAATCAAACTTTATACATGAAAACCAACTCCAATACATTTAAACACTTAATTTAACATCTCAAACAACCATTTACATGCAAATACAAGATGTACATGATGAAGTTCCATGGTTGCCGAAATGCTCCATCACCAATAATTCATCAAACCTCAAATTTCTTCCATAATTCAACTACCCACAACCTTAGTTACACTTTTAATGAAACAAGAATTGAAAATAACCGCTTACCTCTTTTGTACTTCTTCAAAACTCCACCAAAACTTATCTTTCTTACTCCCTTATAACTACCCAAGGTGTGTAGACAAGGTTTAGTGAAGGAACCTAGTGGAAAAGGTGACTTGATCAAGGTTGCATGGAGCTCAGCATGGATGGCTATGGAGTTCTTTCAATGGTGAGTGTTTCGGCTGGTTTTTTTGTAAAGGTTGAAGATGATCAATTTTTACCCACTAAGACTTATTTTATGTCTCTCATAATGTAGTTAGTGGAGCACTAAACTTTGGTTAATGATTTAATAATCCAAAGTTTCTAATTTTGTAATTTTGTCACGAATTCTTCCACTATTTACATTGTGTACAATAATTTAATTTTTTTATGACATTTTCAAAGTTTAATATCATTTATTTTTAATGGACATTTAGGTCAAAAGACGACTCGAGGTGTCAATTTACCAAAATGCCCCTATTCGGGTTGTATTCCTAATTTTTCGATAACACCGATTTTTATCGGTTTCTCGATTTCTCATTTTTTCTTTATACTAATTAATTAATTTTTCTGTGATATTTCTAATGACATTTATACTTTAATAAGTCTTTAATTATGTCTCCAAACTAAATTCCGAGGGTTCCCTGCAGTTTTGGGGTCGGCTATTGCCTGCACCGTAACTTCCCCATGCGGTCACCCATCGTTGTGGTGCTGGCTCGTTTAACTTGGTTACATTTCATTGCTATTATTTTTCCTTTGTTTTTCTTGTATTTTCCTTTCTTGTATTTCATTATTTTATGTCTCCTCACTACTTTTAAATGTAGTTTTAGGCATCCTAACAGTCTGGACAACACTAGTCACCGGAACAGTAGAACGCACTACCGAACATAGGGGTGTTACAATTCTCCCCCACTTAAAATAAATTTTGTCTCGAAATTTTACCTGGCATCAGTTTCTGAACAGCTGTGGGTGCTGTGTCTTCATGTCCTTTTCACGTTCCCAAGTAGCTTCTTGACCTGAATGATGGTTCCACAGCACTTTAGCCAGGTGTATCTGTTTATTCCTCAGTTGCTTCACCTCATATGCCAGAATTTCTATGGGTTATTCCTCATATGAGAGGTCTGGATTTACTTCAATCTCTTCAACTGATAGAACATGAGATGGGTTAGATCTGTACCTCCTTAACATGGACACATGGAAGACACTATGTATCCTTCTAGCTCTGGAGGTAATGCTAACCGATATGCCAAAGGACCCACTATTTCCAGAACCTCATATGGTCTGATGAAACGAGGACTCAGTTTCCCCTTTCTGCCAAATCTCATAATCCTCTTCCCAGGAGAAACTTTGAGAAATATCTTATCACCCACTGCATATTCAATATCTCTTCTCTTTAGATCAACATAGGACTTCTGACGGTCTAATGCAGCCTTGAGTCGATCTCTGATCAATCTGATCTTTTCCTCTGTCTGCTGAACAATTTCTGGCCCAATCATCTTTCTTTCACCTACATCATCCCAACATAGGAGAGTTCTGCACTTTATGCCATACAATGCTTCATATGGAGGCATCGCAATGCTTGATTGGTAGCTATTGTTATAAGCAAACTCAATCAAAGGCAGGTGTATATCCCAATTACCTTCAAACTCAATCACACAGGCTCGTAGCATAGCCTCCAATATCTGAATTACCCTCTCAGACTGGTCATCTGTATGTGGGTGGAATGCTGTGCTAAAGTTCAATCTAGTTCCTAGGGCTCTCTGAAGACTACTCCAGAATCTAGAAGTGAACCTAGGATCTCTGTCAGATACAATCGATACTGGCACTCCATGTAGTCATACAATCTCATTTATGTACAATCTGGCCAATCTTTCCAGGCTATAGTCCATCCAGACTGGCAAAAAGTGAGCAGACTTGGTTAGTCTATCAACTATAACCCATACCCCATCATGACTATTCTGTGTCCTCGGAAGTCCCATCACAAAATCCATAGTTATCCATTCCCATTTCCACTATGGTACTAGCAATGGATGTAACAAACAAGCTGGAACTTGATGTTCTGCCTTCACTTGCTGATAAGTTAGGCATTTGGAAACAAAATCAGCTACATCCTTTTTCATACCCATCCACCAGTAATGCTCTTTTAGCCCTCTATACATTTTAGTTCCACCAGGATGTATAGCAAAAGGAGACTCATGTGTTTCCTTCATAATGATCATCTCAATTCCACATCATTAGGAATGCACATTTTGCCTTGATGTAGCAATAAACCATCATTTCGCATAGAAAATTCAGGTTTCTTGCCTGTGACTTTTTCGGTAGCTTCGATATTTTTCATCACTCGAGCAATCATTCGATTTGATCAATTAAAATCCCAGTACATGCCATGCAACTACTATCTGTCCCTCATCATCAATCTCCAAACTAGCATGTTGTACTTTCAACTCATGTACCATGGACAAAGGAGAAACTCTAAGACTTGCCATAGTCTTTGTGACACCCCGTACCCGTGTACAGTATACCCGAGTAAGTAATGCCACACGGTGTCAAGCACACTCTAATATACCTTAATTAATTTTCATCATAACTTTGAATATAACTTGTAAAATATAACTCATTTAAGTCATTTATTGAAATCATAATTTATTTGAGGTTCCGAAAATTTTAAAGAAAATCCGGCAGAGTACCGGCTAAAAATGGAGAAAACAGTTCTTCGGAACCTGTGAAAAACACTTCCAATAAACAAATTCATTCATTCTCAACTCCAATATTATTACAAAACTCAATATCAATATCTCAACATTTCAATTCCAATTCTCAATCATCCATCACATGTGATGCTCACATATAAATGATAAATAACCATTTACTTTTCCATTCACAAATACAATTTTCATAATTTACATAAACCTCAATATACATTACACAAGTTTAATTACATATGAGAAAATCAAAATTTAGTTACAAAATGTCAAAATGACACGTAGTGTCCTACCAATGCACTGCAGAAGTTGAGGTGACACGGACACTGTGCAGAGCTGCAGGATGGACTCACCCAGTCTGTGGTCTACTGGGCTCATGATCTGTATCTCCAGTACCTACGTGTGGTAAAAGCAACGCGCTAAGTAATAATGCTTAGTGGTGCAATAATATAATAAAAGAAAATAGCAAGAAATTAAATGTGTAGTGAATGTATATGTTTTATTTGTTTGGTATTGGTATATCATTTACTTTGTCCACTTTTATTCATTTGGTTGCCCCAAGTAACCTACACTAGGCATCGGATGGATAACGGGTAACCGCCTTTGGGTATCTAGTACCTCGGGCCGTCACACCATCGGTCACATATGCATCTCCGGTGTGCAGCGAGCTAACAAATGTAAATACATCGAGCACAAGGCCAAATCTCAATACAAGGTCGAATGGCTAAGAGCCATAAAATCACGAATGGCATATTGCCATGTGCGATCGCTAATGAACCCTATTGGCATGCCAAACTATCCAAACCAATCATGTTAGGTATACTAGGGCATTTGAAACTTTTAAATTCTTCAATTTGTGCATTTCAAGTTTTGATGTCACTATTCACCTCATTGGTCAACAAAAATGTTGACTTTTGGATAGAAAATAGGTGTATTGGTTTTAACACCCCAAACATACCACATTTTGTCTTTAAAACTTGTTGGAAATGATTGCCATTTCCATTTCTCAACTTAATTCTAAGAGGGCAGAAATTTCAGTTTTTGAGACCTAATTTTACTGTTCCATTGGGCCCTGTTGCAGTGGGAATTTGAGGAAATGACAAACATGAAAGTTGTTCCTTATTTTGTCTATTTGAATTTCCTTTTTTGAATCACTCCATTTGGAGTTTTGTAGCTCCATATATGGCTTAAAAACCACAGCTGGCCGGATTGCCAATCTTCAGAATTGACCATATCTACAGTAACATGAATAGTGACTGTGATTGCATTTTTGAATTGGTTCTGGCCATAATTTGGGGTAGGTTTCTTCATGAAAGTTGTTTTTCTATGTCTTAACTTGTTGTTGTAAAAATTTCAGGTCAATTAACCAAATCTACAGTAAGTTATGGCCAAATGAACAATTACTATTCATTTGGTCATTTTGCAGAATCAGTTGCAGGGTGTCCGGATTGGGGCCAAGTTTTGGTCCTCTTGCTTTGGTCTTTTGGGAATGGTTTCTTCAGCAAAAATGTGCCATTATAAGCCTAGTTTCATGTCCAATTGGCCAAACACCAATTGGACCAACACAGCCCAAGTTATGGCAGTCCAAGTGGACTGAATTTTCAGTCCCTCTGCTGTCCTAGGGTAGCCTACATCTTCACTTTGCAATCCTATTTTTCAGTCCAAATTGTGCTCAACTTACCTAAAATAGTCACTAATTGACCATTAAAATGTTCTCTAACAATTTCCTAAGCCAAATCAATTTTTCACTACTCAAAACCCTAATTCCCATATGAGTTTTCACCAATTCCTTACTTAACTCTTTCTTTCTTTGTATATGTATAAGTATGCTCTTTAAACATAAGCTCTAGTTCACTCTAAGTCCATCAAACCAATCAAAATAATTCCTTCACAAGGGCTGCCGAAAATTAATAGTATGTATACACAAAATTCTTGTTCATTTTAGTTACAAATCTTACTCAATTCAAGTTACAAATCACAAAAATAAAGAGTTTTAAGTATCTAATGCACTAACCTTGAATAGGGAAGATTTTTCCCAACTCTAAACTTCACTTTCCTTCACTTTCTAGGCTGCCAAAAGCTTATTTAAGATGTGGGGTAAAATTTTAATGAATTGAGGTTAGGGTTTAGTGGTGGAAACAAAGGAGAAATGAAGCTTTTAATTGCACATCAATGGAGGGAGGAAAGGAGGAGGTTTCGGCTGCATGAGGAAGAGGGTGATGGCTGCTGAAATTTTTGGTTATTTGGTCTTCATTTAGTCTCTTTATTAGTTAGTCAAATGATGGCTTAATTGTGATTGGTTGGTAATTTTAAATGACATCACCATGATGTCATAAATAAGCTTTTTCCTCACTTTCTTTTCTTTCCTCCACTACTCATCTTCAGTTTAATTTCTAGTAATGTTTATCCATATTTTATGTCATATTAATTATTTACTCAACTGGACAAGTCGGCCAAAAATCACCTCTGAAGGCGAAATGACCAAAATGCCCTCCGTTTGGCTGAACGGGTCAAAATTGTCTGTACCGATTGAAAATTTTTTCTAAATATTTTCTTGGCATTCTAATGCCATAGGAACCTCAATGACCCTTCTCTGGAGTCCCAATAATTATTTTATAATTTTTCCCCCGGGTCTAGGGCTCCTCGTTGCGAGAACCGCAACTTCCCTCTGGTTTACCCCTCGCTAGGGCACCGGCTCGTTTAACTTGGTTGTATTTTATTTCTAAAATTTTTACTAAATTTTTCTTATTAATATTTGAGTTAATTATGGTTTCTGACTTTAGTTTAAATATTTTTAGGACATTCTAGGTCGGCATCGACACCGGTCACCAAACGATGAGAATGTACGGAGTTGTTACCGGGAGGGTGTTACAACTCTTCCCCTCTAATTTAAATTTCATCCTCGAAATTTACCTGATGCAAACAGTTGAGGGAACTGTTGCCTCATCATCTCTTCACTTTCCCAAGTTGCCTCCTCGGTGTTGTGGTGCCTCCAAAGCACTTTTACCAATGGAATCTGCTTGTTCCTCAATTCTTTTACTTCCCGAGCCAGGATCCGTAGGGGTTCTTCTTCATATGTCAAATCCGGTTGTATTTCAATTTCTTCCTTAGAGATGACATATGAAGGATCTGAGCGGTATCTTCTTAGCATAGACACGTGGAACACATTGTGGATCTTGTCCAGCTCTGGTGGTAAAGCTAGCCTATAGGCCACTGGTCCCACACGTTCAATGACTTCATATGGGCTAATGAACCTAGGGCTTAACTTACATTTCCTTCCAAACCTCAATACCTTCTTCCACGGTGACACCTTGAGGAACACTTTGTCGCCAACCACATATTCTATTTCTTTCCTCTTCAGGTCGGCATAAGATTTCTGTCTGTCTGAGGCAACCTTTAAGTTGGCTTTGATTGATTTTACCTTCTCCTCAGCCTGTTTCACCAGGTCTGGCCCTACCAGTTTGTCTTCGCCCAATTTAGTCCAGCACACTGGAGTTCTACATTTTCTCCCATACAGTGCTTCATATGGGGCCATTTGGATGCTAGCTTGGTAGCTATTTTTGTATACAAATTCTGCTAGTGGGAGGTATCTATCCCAACTTCCCTCAAACTCAATGACACAACTCCTCAGCATATCCTCAAGGACCTGACATATATTTCACGTTATTGTTATCATTTTAATTCAATATTTGTGTCAATTTTATTGGTTCAATTGTTTACCTGGATTACTCTTTCTGATTGCCCATCCGTCTGAGGATGGAAAGCTGTGCTGAAGTGGAGTTGTGTACCCAAGGACTCATGCAACTTCTTCTAGAATCTCGATGTAAACCTTGGGTCTCGATCAGATATGATGGAAAGTGGAATTCCATGCAGTCTAACTATCTCACTGATATATAATTCTGCTAACCTCTCTAGTGAGTAGTCAGTCCTAACTGGCAGAAAGTGTGCTGACTTCGTCAATCTATCAACTATCACCCATGCTGCATCATGTTTCTTCTGGGTGAGAGGTAGACTACTTACAAAATCCATGGTGACCCGATCCCATTTCCATTCAGGTATGCGTATAGGCTGTAGCAAACCTGATGGAAGTTGATGTTCTGCCTTGACTTGCTGACAGGTCAAGCATGTAGTCACATAGTCAGCTATGTCCTTCTTCATACTAGGCCACCAATATTGGAGCTTCAGATCATGGTACATCTTTGTACTTCCTGGGTGCATAGCATATACACTGGTGTGTGCCTCTTTTAGTATACTGGCTTTCAATTCCCCATTATCTGGTACACACAGTCTTCCTTTGTAGTGCAGACACCCATCTGCTTTCACCTCATAGTCAGCTGCTTTTCCCTCTGGGATTTTGCTCATAATAGCCATTAGCTTCTCATCCACCTTCTACCCATCTAAAATCTGCTGTAGCAGGTTTGGCCTCACTTGCAACTCAGCTAAAATAGCTCCATCTCGAATCAAAGTGAGACGGGCATTCAATGATCTCAAAGCTGTGATGGACTTCCTGCTCAAAGCATCAGCAACTACATTTGCCTTCCAAGGATGGTAGTCAATTACACAATCATAGTCCTTCAAGAATTCAATCCATCGCCTCTGTCTAAGGTTAAGCTCCTTCTGGGTTGGCAAATATTTCAGGCTTTTGTGGTCTGTGTAAATGTAGCACTTTTCACCATACAAGTAGTGCCTCCATATCTTCAGTGCGAAGATAATTGCTGCAAGCTCTAGATCATGGGTAGGGTAGTTCTGTTCATGTGGCCTTAGCTGTCTGGAAGCATAAGCGATCACCTTCCCCTCTTGCATCAATACACACCCTAACCCATTATGTGAGGCATCACTATAGACCACAAAGTCCTTTCCTGACACTGGCTGTGTTAACACTGGTGCCTCTGTCAACATAGCCTTCAATTTCTCAAAACTGGTCTGACACTTCTCATTCCAGTCAAATCTGACATTCTTGTATAACAACTTGGTCATTAGAGCAGCTATTAGGGAAAATCCCTTCACAAATCTTCTGTAATACCCAGCTAGCCCCAAGAAGCTTCTGACCTCAGTTGTATTCCTAGGAGGCTTCCATTCCATCACTGCTTCTATTTTCTTGGGATCCACCCTGATCCCATCAGCTGACACTATGTGTCCAAGGAATGCAATCTCATTCAGCCAAAAGTCACACTTGGACAACTTAGCATACAGCTTCTTTTCCTTCAGGGTTTGCAGAACAATCCTCAAATGCTCATCATGTTCTTCACTGGTCTTGGAATACACCAGAATATCATCAATAAAGACCACTACGAACCGATCTAGGTATGGATGGAAGATACGGTTCATAAGATCCATGAATGCCGCTGGTGCATTTGTTAAGCCAAAGGGCATCACCAGAAACTCATAATGCCCATACCGGGTCCTGAATGCAGTCTTGGGCACATCTACATCCTTCACCCTCAGCTGATGATACCCTGATATGAGATCAATCTTAGAAAATACTCTTACTCCCTTCAACTGATCAAACAGATCATCAATTCTAGGCAACGGATATTTGTTCTTCACAGTCACTTTATTCAACTGCCGGTAATCGATGCATAGTCTCAAAGTCCCATCCTTCTTTTTCACAAACAGCACTGGAGCTCCCCATGGTGACACACTGGGGCGTATAAACCCCTTATCCAGCAACTCTTGCAACTGAGTTTTCAACTCCCTCAATTCTGTGGGTGCCATCCTATAAGGAGCAATGGAAATAGGTGCTGTACCCGGCAGTGTCTCAATAGAAAATTCAACTTCCCTTTCTAGTGGCAAACCAGGTAACTCTTCAGGAAATACTTCTGGGAAGTCTCTTACTGTGGGTATACCACTCAGCTTTGGCTTAGCCTGCCTAGTATCCACCACATGTGCTAGGTAGGCTTCACAGCCTTTTCTCATCATTCTTCTTGCAACTGTGGCTGAGATAACATTGGACAAGAAATCTGTCCTTTCCCCCACAACTGTAATCTCATTACCCTCAGGAGTTTTTAGAGAAATTCTCTTTAATTTGCAATCAACTATTGCCTGATGACGTGACAACCAGTCCATTCCCAAAATCACGTCAAACTCATGGAAGGGCAACTCAATCAGGTCTGCCAAGAATTCATACCCCTGAATCCTTAACGGGCAACCCTTATATACTTTGTTCACCACTACACTGTGGCCCAATGGATTAGTGACCAGAATGTATTCGTCACTCTCCCCTACTAGTATCCCCCTTTCTATGGGTAAGTTGATGCAGATGTATGAGTGAGTGGATCCTGGATCCACCAATGCATGCACAGGAGTATTGTAGAGGGAGAACGTACCCCTGATGACGTCCGGGGAATCTTGTTCCTCCTGAGCTCTCAGGGCATAATTTCTGGCAGGTGGTCTGTTATCTGGCCTCTCTGCTAGCTCGATGTGCCTCGTGATGGTCCCATCGCGTCAGTTTGCGATTTCCTACCCCTTTGTGGTGCAGGAGCAGGTGCATGCGCTTGTGTTGGAGCAACTATAGTAGTTCTGCGTGGCGGTTCTCACCGATGCTCTATCGACCCACATCTTAAGGTGCACCGCTACTCTCCAACACTCCCCCTTATGCCATTTCTGACAGTGTGGACATGCAGAAGATGCTGGGGCTGGTCCCCTGAACCCCATCCCTGGAGAGCTGCCCACTGATGGTGTGGACTGACCTCTCCTAGGGGTGAACTGTGGCCTGGGCCCCTGAGACTGACCCTGACCTTGTGGCTGACCCGAACTCTGTGCAGATGGACCTCTGAACTTCTTCCCAGGTGCAGGAGATGAGCTAGACTGACCCGGGCCCCTCTTCTGCTGTCTATCCCTTCTGGTCTGCTCACTGATTCTCACTTTTTCAACCCTTATTGCAGCTTTCACTAACTTGCTAAATTCTGTGATTCCCAAGGCAGTGAGCTGGATCTTGATGTTATCATTTAGTCCCTCTTCAAATCTCTTACACCTTTCAGCTTCATTAGGGACTATCTCCCTTCCGTAGCGGCTTAATCGGACAAATTCCTTCTCATACTCGGCCACTGATAGCTGTCTCTGCCTCAGGTTAATGAACTCTCTTCTTCTCTCTTCCAGGTATACAGTACCCACATATTTCTTCTTGAACTCGGAGAGAAAGAAGTCCCAAGCTCTGACTTACGGCTGCACTTCATCGACACAAGTGTCCCACCATTCGTAGGCATCATCTTGCAACAGGATATGGCAGCCTCTAGGTTTTGCTCTGGGTGCGGTGGAGTTGTTTTAAGACTCGCCTGCCTGCTCAACTAATTCTCGGCTGCAACAGAGTCATCTTCTCTCTTGCCGAAGAAATCCACCGCCCCAAACTTTCTTAGCCTTTCCAGGTGTGATTTCTGCTGTGGAGCTGGTGGTGGTGGTGGTGCTGGCATTACTCCGGCCATTTGTCTAAAGAAGTCGGCCATTTGTTGGAACATGGCCTATGGAGGCTGAGCATACTCTGCTTGAGCTGGTGGTGTAGGTTCTCCCCTACCCCCAGTCTCAGCTGTTGCGGGTGGAGCATGACTCTCCACTTCCTCCTCGACTGCTCTCTGTGATGAAGGGTCCATATCCTATTCAAAATAAGAAAAACAAACAGATCTGCATTAGTGTCACCTCGACTCTTACAAATGCAATGCATGGTATGGACTCAATCTAGGCCCAGAAACGCCTAAACCGTGCTCTGATACCACTAAATGTGACACCTGCACTGCACAAGATATACCGAGTAAGTAATGCCACACTGTACCGGCACACTCTAATATACCTTAATTAATTTTCATCATAACTTTGAATATAACTTGTAAAATATAACTCATTTAAGTCATTTATTGAAATCATAATTTATTTGAGGTTCCGAAAATTTTAAAGAAAATCCGGCAGAGTACCGGCTAAAAATGGAGAAAACAGTTCTTCGGAACCTGTGAAAAACACTTCCAATAAACAAATTCATTCATTCTCAACTCCAATATCATTACAAAACTCAATATTAAGATCTCAACATTTCAATTCCAATTCTCAATCATCCATCACATGTGATGCTCACATATAAATCATAAATAACCATTTACTTTTCCATTCACAAATACAATTTTCATAATTTACATAAACCTCAATATACATTACACAAGTTTAATTACATATGAGAAAATCAAAATTTAGTTACAAAATGTCAAAATGACACGTCTTGTCCTACCAATGCAATCGCAGGTTGAGGTGACACGGACATCGTGCAGAGTCGCAGGATGGACTCACCCAACTGCGTGGTCTACTGGCTCACGATCTGTATCTCCAGCACTCACGTGGCAAAAGAAACACGCTAAGCAATAATACTTAGTGGTGCAATAATATAATAAAAGAAAATAGCAAGAACTTAAATGTGTAGTGAATGTATATGTTTTATTTGTTTGGTATTGGTATATCATTTGCTTTGTCCACTTTTATTCATTTTGTTGCCCCAAGTAACCTACACTAGACGACTGGACTCGATAACGGGTAAACTGGCACTGGGTATCTAGTACCTCGGGCCGTCACACCATCGGTCACATATGCATCTCCCGGTGTGCAGTAAGCAGCTAACAAGTGTAGAATACATCGTGCACAAGGCCAAATCTCAATACAAGGTCGAATGGCTAAGAGCCATAAAATCACGAGAATGGCATATTGCCATGTGCAAGATCGCTAACTGAACCCTATTGGCATGCCAAACTATCCAAACCAATCATGTTAGGTATACTAGGGCATTTGAAACTTTTAAATTCTTCAATTTGTGCATTTCAAGTTTTGATGTCACTATTCACCTCATTGGTCAACAAAAATGTTGACTTTTGGATAGAAAATAGGTGTATTGGTTTTAACACCCCAAACATACCACATTTTGTCTTTAAAACTTGTTGGAATTGATTGCCATTTCCATTTCTCAACTTAATTCTAAGAGGGCAGAAATTTCAGTTTTTGAGACCTAATTTTACTGTTCCATTGGGCCCTGTTGCAGTGGGAATTTGAGGAAATGACAAACATGAAAGTTGTTCCTTATTTTGTCTATTTGAAATTCCTTTTTTAAATCACTCCATTTGGAGTTTTGTAGCTCCAGATATGGCTTAAAAACCACAGCTGGCCGGATTGCCAATCTTCAGAATTGACCATATCTATAGTAACATGAGCAGTGACTGTGATTGCATTTTTGAATTGGTTCTGGCCATAATTTGGGGTATGTTTCTTCATTAAAGTTGTTTTTCTATGTCTTAACTTGTTGCTGCAAAAATTTCAGGTCAATTGACCAAATCTACAGTGAGTTATGGCCATTCTGCAGAATCAGTTGCAGGGTGTCCGGATTGGGGCCAAGTTTTGGTCCTCTTGCTTTGGTCTTTTGGGCATGGTTTCTTCAGCAAAAATGTGCCATTATAAGCCTAGTTTCATGTCCAATTGGCCAAACACCAATTGGACCAACACAGCCCAAGTTATGGTAGTCCAAGTGGACTGAATTTTCAGTCCCTCTGCTACTGTCCTAGGGTAGCCTACATCTTCACTTTGCAATCCTATTTTTCAGTCCAAATTGTGCTCAACTTACCTAAAATAGTCACTAATTGACCATTAAAATGTTCTCTAACAATTTCCTAAGCCAAATCAATTTTTCACTACTCAAAACCCTAATTCCCATATGAGTTTTCACCAATTCCTTACTTAACTCTTTCTTTCTTTGTATATGTATAAGTATGCTCTTTAAACATAAGCTCTAGTTCACTCTAAGTCCATCAAACCAATCAAAATAATTCCTTCACAAGGGCTGCCGAAAATTCATAGTATGTATACACAAAATTCTTGTTCATTTTAGTTACAAATCTTACTCAATTCAAGTTACAAATCACAAAAATAAAGAGTTTTAAGTATCTAATGCACTAACCTTGAATAGGGAAGATTTTTCCCAACTCTAAACTTCACTTTCCTTCACTTTCTAGGCTGCCAAAAGCTTATTTAAGATGTGGGGTAAAATTTTAATGAAGTGAGGTTAGGGTTTAGTGGTGGAAACAAAGGAGAAAGGAAGCTTTTAATTGCACATCAATGGAGGGAGGAAAGGAGGAGGTTTCGGCTGCATGAGGAAGAGGGTGATGGCTGCTGAAATTTTTGGTTATTTGGTCTTCATTTAGTCTCTTTATTAGTTAGTCAAATGATGGCTTAATTGTGATTGGTTGGTAATTTTAAATGACATCACCATGATGTCATAAATAAGCTTTTTCCTCACTTTCTTTTCTTTCCTCCACTACTCATCTTCAATTTAATTTCTAGTAATGTTTATCCATATTTTATATCATATTAATTATTTACTCAACTGGACAAGTCAGCCAAAAATCACCTCTGAATGTGAAATGACCAAAATGCCCTCTGTTTGGCTGAACGGGTCAAAATTGTCTGTATCGATTGAAAAATTTTTCTAAATATTTTCTTGGCATTCTAATGCCATAGGAACCTCAATGACCCTTCTCTGGAGTCCCAATAATTATTTTATAATTTTTCCCCCGGGTCTAGGGCTCCTCGTTGCGAGAACGGCAACTTCCCTCTGGTTTACCCCTCGCTAGGGCACCGGCTTGTTTAACTTGGTTGTATTTTATTTCTAAAATTTTTACTAAATTTTTCTTATTAATATTTGAGTTAATTATGGTTTCTGACTTTAGTTTAAATATTTTTCCGGACGTTCTAGCTGTCCAGACCGACACCGGTCACCGGAACAGTAGAATGTACGGAGTTGTTACCGGGAGGGTGTTACAGTCTTGCGACTTAAGGTGTCAGCCACCACATTTGTTTTCCCTGGCTGATAGTCTATTAAGCTATCATAGTCTTTAATCAATTTTAACCATCTCCTCTGCCTTAAATTCAATTCCTTCTGGGTGCCCAAGTACTTCAAACTCTTGTGATCTGTGTAAATGTAGCATTTCTCCCCATACAAGTAGTGTCTCTATATCTTCAGAGCAAAAACAATAGCTACAAGCTCCA
Organism: Hevea brasiliensis; assembly: GCF_030052815.1. Taxonomy (NCBI): domain Eukaryota; kingdom Viridiplantae; phylum Streptophyta; class Magnoliopsida; order Malpighiales; family Euphorbiaceae; genus Hevea; species Hevea brasiliensis. The sequence continues at coordinate 46,630,022 of NC_079501.1, forward strand.
AATCATGTGTTAGGTAATTCCTCTCATGCGGTTTCAGCTGGCGTGATGCATAAGCAATGACATTCCGATCTTGCATCAGTGCACAGCCTAACCCATTGTGAGAAGCATCACTATAAACTGTGTATTCTTTACCTGGTGTAGGTAAAGTAAGGACTGGAGCTTCAGTCAAACACCTCTTCAACTCATCAAAACTCTGATGGCATTTATCTGTCCACTGAAATTTTACATCTTTCCGAAGTAGCTTGGTTAGTGGAGAAGCTAACATTGAAAACCCTTTCACAAATTGACAGTAATATCCAGTTAAACCAAGAAAAATACGAATTTCTATGATATTCCTGGGTAGCTTCTAATTAAGGATAGCTTCTACCTTATTGGAATCTACCTTGATCCCTTCAGCCGATACAACATGTCCCAAGAAGGAGATCTCTTTCAGCCAAAATTCACATTTCGACAATTTGGCGTATAGCTATTTCTCCCTTAAAGTCTGTAGTACAATCCGCAGATGTCTGTCATGCTCCTCTGCATTCCTCGAATATATCAAAATATCATCAATAAACACCACTACAAACTGGTCGAGATATGGTCTGAAGATAGTGTTCATCAGATCCATAAAAGCAACTGGAGCATTAGTTAACCCGAATGGCATTACCAGAAACTCATAGTGGCAATATCGAGTTCTGAAAGCAGTTTTTGGAATACTCTGCTCTTGCACTTTCAACTGATAATAACTTGATCGCAAATCAATTTTGGAAAATACAGTTGCACCCTTCAACTGATCAAATAGATCATCAATGCGAGGCAATGGATATCTGTTCTTTATTGTTACCTTATTCAACTGTCAGTAGTCAATACATAAGTGTAGAGTGCCATCTTTCCTCTTAACAAACAATATTGGTGCTCCCAAGGTGACACACTAGGCGTATAAAGCTCTTTTCAAGTAGTTCTTGCAATCAGAACTTCAACTCCTTCAACTCTGCTAGTGCCATTCTGTATGGCGTTATAGAGATTGGATCCAAACCAGGCGTAACATTAATTTTAAACTGCACCTCTCTTTCTGGAGGTAATCCTAGCAATTTATCAGGAAACACATCTGGAAAGTCATATACTGTAGGGATGTCCCTCAATGCTGGACTCCTTACTTAGGTGTCTACCACATGTGCCAAGTATGCTTCACACCCTTTCTCGATCATTTTACTAGCTAGTGCAGCCGAAATGATGTTTAATGGCAATAGCTACCTCTCCCCATGTATTACCACATCATTATACCGAGGGAGACCAAAAGTGACTATCTTCAGTTTACAGTCAATCATGGCATGATGCCTGGCTAACCAATCCATGCCCAAGATGATACCATAATCTCTGAAGGGCATTTCAATGAGATCAGACAGAAAAGTGTGTCCTTGGATCACCAAAGGATAATCCCTATACATTCTATTGACCCTGACCTCTTGTCCTAGCAGACTTGTTACTAGCACCTCAAAGTCCATTTTCACACACGGAACAGCAATGCAATCAATGATGCTAGTACTCACATAGGAATGGGTAGAACCTGGATCAAATAATACAAACACATCTTGATTAAAAGTTGAAAAGGTACCAGCCACAATGTCAGATGTCTCGCTCTTCTCTCTATCTCATTGTGTAGACTCGATCGAGCACCGCCTTGCTATGATTGATTCAAAGTGCCTTGGCTGCCATCGACTACCTCTACCCCGCCTCTACCTGCTAGGTGGTTGTGAACCTCTGGTGACAGGATTTTGAACTGACCATTCAGCAGTAGTAGGAGGTGGCCCAACTCTACGGGCACTGGTGTAGTCCTTGGCAAAGTGTCCCATACCTCCACAGTTATAACAGGCTCCTATGGCCTTATAGCATACCCCACCATGACTTCTTCCACAAGTTTCACATTGGTGGGGAAGGTAGGAACTTCTAGTAGTCTCCGACTGCATGGAGGGGTCTCTCTCCCAAAATCTTTCCCTACTGCACTTTTTACCATCTTTGTCGTGTCCCCAAAGTTCTTCGCCTTCCCAAGAGGACCACCGAACTCGATCTACTAACTTCCCTCTTTCTCTTTTTCTTTCTTCTCTAATTTATTTTTCTCAGGGGCCGCTTCTGACTCAATTCTCTCTAATTCCAGTGCTTGAGAAATAAGCTCAGAGAAGTTAGTATGCTTGAATCCGACCACTTGTAGTCTGAGACTGGGCTTCAAGCCGGTTTCAAACATCTTACACCTTTCCCTGCTGGTAGCAAGGAGACTTCCTGCATAGTGGCTCAGGCGGAAAAATTCTCTTTCATATTCTGCCACTGACCTACTTCCCTGTTTCAGGCTTAAGGACTCCTGTAGCTTCTCATCCACATAGGCATCTGGGACATATTTTTGTCTGAATTCCTGAAGAAAGTCATCCCAGGTTAGTACTAGAGGTTCCACCAAACTATGAGGAATGGTTTTTCACCATTCATATGTGTCTCCCTGTAGTAGTGACACCGAATACTCAAATCTGAGCTCCTCTGTACAATGTAATATTTTGAACACCCCATCAATTCTTTCTAACCATTGTTCTGCCTCTAGAGGATCTACTGTCCCCTTGAACTCAGTAACCCCATATTTACTTAGCTTATCATATCGCTTAGTCAAGATCGTGGTTGTACCACTGGTGTCTGTTGTGGGACTTGAGTAGGCATGTTACCAGCCATCTATTGGAACATTGCAACCATCTGCTGAGCGAACTGAGCAGGGAACTACGGTACTAAGGGGGCTGGTGCGGCTGATCCACTCACATTGTGCAGGGCTATGGTATCCCCTTGTACCTCAGCCTCTATTGATTGATCGACTGAACAATCCCCTTCTTCCATAGTCAATTTGAGGATCTTAGACCTCCTGAACAAATAACACAAGGAGATTTCTTCCCGTTAGTGCATATTTATAATCTAATGTACTGTATGTATCAAGCAATGACATTGAGAAGTTGTACTATGAAGAAACAATATTCAAATTACAGGTGAAAATAGAATTTAAAAACTAGCTATAATACCACTAAAACATGTCACACCCTACTCCTCTGTAAGGCATAACATGATCCCGTAGTATATCTAATGAATTATCAAACTTTACCTACTGATAGCTCATTAAATACACTATAAGGGATTTTAAAACCTTTTCTTATTTCTTTTTACAGTGGTGAGCACTATTGAAAAGTGTTAAAAAAATTTAATTGAAGTGAAACCAAATAACAAATCTAAAGTATTAATAATTTCTGTAAAAATTTTGACAGAGTGCCATCTGTATTTTGAATAAAACAGTTCTTCAAAAACCTGTAAAAAACACTTCCAATATATTTCTACAATCCCAAACTCCAAAAAATTTGTTCAACATAATAAATTTCTCAACATTATCAACTCAGTTCAACAATTAATTTTCCAGTGTTTTCAAAAGCTGAGATAAGATAAATATATCACAATATTTTTACAAGCCAAAATAATTTATAATTTTAGTTTGCAACTACTCAAGACCAAGTACAATATATACATACAGTGCACATACATTACAATAAAAACTACACAATATGGTATACTCGATATACCCAGTGAATTCTCAAAATGTGGCACAAGTAGCCTCCTCTCACGCTCTATCCGTCTATCTACCTGCAACAGCAATGAAAAAGCTATCGCTGAGCCAATGTCTCAGTGGTGCACAACATTAAGAAAATACAATTTAAAACCATAAACCTTAAATCATATGAACTATGGATACTTAAAATCATAATTAAATTCAAAAGACAGAGAATGTCATAAAGAATTTAAACTCTATTTCAGAATATCACAATAAATATCAATAAATCGCACACACACAGCTTAATCATGATTCCATAGTCCAATTCGTCCCAAAAGCTGATGGCTAGTGAGGAATAACATAGCTAGCTAGCAATAATATGAGTACTCATCCTATTCGTCATCAACAGGCACACACTGAAGTACAATATATTGTATTGCTCAAGACCAAGTACAATATATACATACAGTGCACATACATTACAACAAAAACTACACAATATGGTATACTCGATATACCCGGCGAATTCTCAAAATGTGGCACAAGTAGCCTCCTCTGCTGCTCTATTCGTCTGTCTACCTGCGACAACAATGAAAAAGCTATCGCTTAGCCAATGTCTCAGTGATGCACAACATTAAGAAAATACAATTTAAAACCATAAACCTTAAATCATATGAACTATGGATACTTAAAATCATAATTAAATTCAAAAGACAGAGAATGTCATAAAGAATTTAAACTCTATTTCAAAATACCACAATAAATATCAATAAATCACACACACACAGCTTAATCATGATTCCATAGTCCAATTCGTCCCAAAAGCTGATGGCTAGTGAGGAATAACATAGCTAGCTAGCAATAACATGAGTACTCATCCTATTCGTCATCAACAGGCACACAACTAAATACTTCAGCTAGAGAGGGAATTCAAAGTCAATTCGTCCCACTAGATAAGCTAGCAACGAATTCAATCAATATACATGATAGCTGTGGTTTCAAACTATTTACAATGTTTTTCAAGCAATAAGTATCCATCAAATATCATTAAGACAAATTTTCACAATTTAAACAATAACAAACAATTTGTTATAATTTATTTCAATTGAAAATTCAAATGAAATAATCACAGTACAAACCTCTGAAGAGTAATCTCTTGGCCCTGACCCAGTGTTTCCTTCCCCTTCTCTGAGTCTTTGCTAACTGAAACACACAATTTGAAGTGTTTTAGTACTCATTTAAACTGTCTCTAATAATAAGGTTTAATAATAAATTTATTTAATTCTATTATTTTTCTTAGTCAACCTAAAATGTTGACCCTCGATGCACTCTAGGTGAATTAGGTTTAATGTTACCAATATATCACATTTTGCATTTCAATATGCTACCAATATAGTGCAGCTTAGCATTTTTACAAGTTGGCATTCATTGCCAGATTATTTCAAGCATCATTGTATGTAAATGTCAAGTTCTCAATTTTTATGTGCTAGATTGGTCTAGCTTAAAGTCCTATTTCTCTTGGTTTTTAGCTTCTAGTCAAAGAAGAAAAATTGTAGCTCTATGTCTTATTGCACTTGGGGCAAAATTTCAGGTCATTGCGAGTTGTATAGACCAAGATATGGTCAATTTACTAAAGCTGGACAGATTGCACTAAAATGGCAACTTTAGGTCATTTCTGGTTCTAGCAGTTTTTATGCCTGAAATTGTGCAAGCTATTTGACTTGCTTATGGTCATTTCTGGGTTTTGGTGTATTCATAAGAATTGTAGCTTTATGTCTAATTTATTCATGGTAAAAATTTCAGGTTATTTGGACCTGTTTTCAGAGATTTATGGCCAAAATACTAGCTGCTGCCCAAATGGTCAATTTTCAGGCTTTCAAGTCACTAATCCGGATTTTGTCATTTTTCAAGTCACTTTCTGGATAGAATTTAGGTAAACTTTCTTCATGAAAGTTGGCACATTTTGTGCCTAGTTTCATCTCCAATTAGCCTCATACTAATTGGAACCACACATTTAGGGTTATAGGCCCATTTGTACACTGCCCTCTAAATGCCTTTCAAGCACCAAACCAACACACATTCACCAACTACCTCCTCACTTCTCCATACCATTCTGCATCTAGTACTAACCAAAACCATTCAATTCTCTACATTATAGGTCAACTTGGACAGAATATAACCACTTCAAAGTACACCAAATGCAATCATAATTCACAAAGTTCAATCCCAACAATATATACACATAAATACATTCTAATTATCACACATACTTCCATCATCAAACTATATACCTATCACTTCTATTCCACACACATAGGCTTCCATTTTTTTGTACAATACTTCAACAACATTTCATGAATTTGAACATTACCAATTCCCATTTTGAGGCTGCCCAAAAGTTACACATACACATCAACTTCCATTTTCACTTTTCAAGCTTACAAATCAAACTTTATACATGAAAACCAACTCTAATACATTTAAACACTTAATTTTACATCTCAAACAACCATTTACATACAAATACAAGCTATACATGATGAAGTTCCATGGCTGCCAAAATGCTCTATCACTAATAATTCATCAAACCTCAAACTTCTTCCATAATTCAACTACCCACAACCTTAGTTACACTTTTAATGAAACAAGAATTGAAAATAACCACTTACCTCTTTTGGACTTGTTCAAAACTCTACCAAAACTTATCTTTCTTGCTCCCTTATTGCTGCCCAAGGTGTTTTGACAAGGTTTAGTGCAGGAACCTAGTGGAAAAGGTGACTTGATCAAGGTTGCATGGAGCTCACCATGGACGGCTATGGAGTTCTTTTAATGGTGAGTGTTTCGGCTGGTTTTTTGTGAAGGTTGAAGATGATCAATTTCTGCCCACTAAGACTTATTTTATGTCTCTCATAATGTAGTTATTGGAGCACTAAACTTTGGTTAATGATTTAATAATCTAAAGTTTCCAATTTTGCAATTTTGTCACCATTCTTCCACTATTTACATTATGTACCGCAATTTAATTTTTTTATGACATTTTCAAAGTTTAATATCATTTATTTTTAATGGACGTTTAGGTCAAAAGACAACTTGGGGTGTCAATATATCAAAATGCCCCTATTCCGGTTGTATTCCTGATTTTTCGATAACACTGGTTTTTGTTGGTTTCTCGATTTCTCGTTTTTTCTTTGTACTAATTAATTAATTTTTCTTTGATATTTCTAATGACATTTATACTTCAATAAGTCTTTAATTATGTCTCGAAACTAAATTTCGAGGGTTCCTTGAAGTCCTGGGGTCGGCTATTGTTTGCACCGTAACTTCCCCATGTGGTCACCCATCGCTGTGGTGCTAGCTCGTTTAACTTGGTTACATTTCATTGCTGTTATTTTTCTTTTATTTTTCTTGTATTTTCCTTTCTTGTATTTCATTATTTTATGTCTCCTCACTACTTTTAAATGTAGTTCTAGGCATCCTAACTGTCCGGACAACATTGGTCACCGGAACAATATAACGCACTACTGAACATAGGGGTGTTACATGGAAGCTTAGTCTCTACCCCCAGAGACAGATGTAAGAGGTTTGAGGCTGGGTTGAGGCCTAGCTTAAGAATGCAAGTTGCAGGATTCAAACACCAGAATTTTTCTGAGTTGATCTCACAGGCCCTAGAACTGGAAAGGATAGAACTAGAAGGGGTAGTTAAGAAAGGTACACAAGAGAAAGAGAAGACTAAAAGGGCTACTGGTCAAGCACCTAAAAGTGGTTCAGGGAAGAGGAAATAGTTTGGGGGATCCAGCTCTCGCAAATCTGGCAGAGGCAGATACTCTAGCCAAAGACCACCCCGGTCTGGTCAGCAGACCCAGCAGGCCTCTCGAGGATCTTTATCAGTCCGGCAGTGTGAGACTTGTGGTAGAACACATGGTGGGGTGTGTTTCAAGGCCACAGGTGCATGTTTTAACTATGGAGGGAGCAGACATTTTGCTAAGAATTGTACTAGTCCATGCCGATCTAAACCTTCTACCACATCTGAAGGATCAACCTAAGTCTCTGCACCTAAAGGGTCACAGCCAGCTAATCGAGGTAGAGGCAGAGGTAAGGGTCTTGGTAGCACTCATGGAAGTCAGAGTACTGTTAACTAGCCTGAACCAAGTGGTGCACCAGCTAGAGTCTATACCATGAAACAAAGAGAGGAGGCTGAAACATCAGATGTAGTAGCTGGTATTTTCTCTATCCTTGACCAAGATGCATATGTGTTGTTTGATCCTGGCTCCACACTTTCATATGTCAGTGCTAGTGTGATGTGTTCTACTGCTATCCAATGTGTACAAATGGACTATGATGTGCTAGTAACTAGTCCATTAGGTCAGGAGCTTAGGGTCAGCAGAATCTATAGAGACTGTCCTTTGGTAATCCAAGGACATGTTTTTCTGTCAGATTTGATTGAAATGCCCTTTAGAGATTATGATATTATCTAGAGCATGGATTGGTTAGCCAAGCATCATGCAATGATTGACTGTAGATTGAAGACAGTCACTTTTGGTCTCCCTCAATATGGTGATGTAATAATACATGGGGAGAGGCATTTACTGCCATCAAACATCATTTCGGCTGCATTAGCCAGAAGGATGATCAGAAAGGGTTGTGAAGCATACTTGGTGTAACACCCTCCCCGTAGCAACTCCGTACATTCTACTGTTTCGGTGACCGGTGTCGGTCCGGACAGCTAGAACGTCCGGAAAAATATTTAAACTAAAGTCAGGAACCATAATTAACTCAAATATTAATAAGAAACACTTAGAAAAAAATTTTAGAAATAAAATACAACCAAGTGAAACGAGCCGGTGCCCAAGCGATGGGTAACCGAAGGGAAGTTGCGGTTCTCGCAACGAGGAGCCCTAGACCCGGGGGAAAAATTATAAAATAATTTTTGGGACTCCAGAGAAGGGTTATTGAGGTTCCCATGGCATTAGAATGCCAAGAAAATACTTAGAAAATTTTTTCAATCGGTACAGCCAATTTTGACCCGTTGAGCCAAACGGAGGGCATTTTGGTCATTTCGCCTTCAGAGGTGATTTTTGGCCGACTTGTCCAGTTAAGTAAATAATTATTATGATCTAAAATGTGAATAAATATTGTTGAAAATTGAATTGAAAATGATTAGAAAAGAAAAGGAAAGAAAAATCCATAAAAAGCAATTTATGACATCTTTATGATGTCACTTACAAGTCTCCACCAATTGCATTCAAAAAAGCATTTTTAAAACACTTAAAAGAGACTAAAAAATGGACTAAAGGGAAAGAAAAAACGTGAGCAGCAGCCATTCTTCTTCTTCTTCACCAAAACGTGACTTTCCCCTCCCTCCATTGATGAGCTTGGCAAGCTCATGAAGCCCTAAACTCCCACCATATTTCCTCAAGTTCTCAACACAAAAATTTATTCTAGAAGCTTGCTAAGGTGTTTGGGAGCAAAAGGGAGAAGAGAAATTAAAGTTGGCAAGCTTGGAGATTCTTCAAGTTGAGGTTAGTGCAACTATAAACATAAAACTCTTAAATTTCATGATTTTGGACTTGAAATTTAGTAAGACTTGTAATTTAAATGAACAAAAACCTATGTGTATGAGCTCTTGAATGTTGGCTGCCCTAGAAAAGGAATATGTAGGAGTATTTGATGAGCTTAGAGTGAAATAGAAACCATGTTGAGGTTATAAACATATAAGCAATGCATTGGTAGTTACTAAGATACATGGCATAAACCCTAATTTGAATTAGGGTTTGGAAAGGTGAAAATGTGACTTGGCTTAGGAAATTATTAGAGAGCATTTTAATGGTCAATTAGTGACCATTTTAGGTAATTTGAACAACAAATGGACAGAAAATGAGATTGCAAAGTGAGGATTGCAGTCGCCCTAGGACAAAGATAGGGAAAAATTCAGTCCCTTTGCACTGCCATAACATGGGCTGTGTTAGTCCAATTGGTGTTTGGCCAATTGGACATGAAACTAGGCTTATAATGGCACATTTTTGCTGAAGAAACCATGCCCAAAAGACCAAAGCAAGAGGACCAAAACTTGGCCCCACGGATACTCCGCAAACAGCCCTCGCAGAATGACCAAATGAACAAGAACTGTTCATTTGGCCATAACTCACTGTAGATTTGGTCAATTGAGCTGAAAGTTTTACAGCAACAAGTTAAGACATAGACAAACAACTTTCATGAAGAAACCTACCCCAAATTATGACCAAAACCTAACCTAAATGGCAGTCACGATATCGCTCAAACTTGCAACTCGCAGATTTTCATTTGAGCAGTAATGTTTGGATGGCTATAACTCTCTCTAGAAAACACGGATTTAGGCGATTCTTGAACCGATGGAAACCTAAGGCATGGTAGAACATTTCATATGAAGAAAGTTAGACCAAATTTGTCACACCCTACCCCTCTGTAAGGCATAACATGATCCCGTAGTATACCTAATGAATTACCAACTCCGCTTCATCGATAACCCATTAAATACACTACAAGGGATTTTAAAACTTTTCTTACTTCTTTTACAGTGGTGAGCACTATTTACAGGTGTTAAAGGCTTTGGTGAACTGAAGTGAAATAACTAACTCATTTGGTTTATTTGGAATTTCTGTAAAAATTTTGGCAAAGTGCCATCTGTATTTTGGACAAAACAGTTCTTCAGAAAACCTGTAAAAAGGCACTTCAATAATTTTCCAAATCTCAACTCCAATACATTTCTCAACACAACAATTTATCAACTCAATTCCATAGCAATTTTTCAAAGTCTGAGATAAGGAAATATAATACAGCTTTTACAATCCAAAATAAATTTCATAATTATTTTACAACTTCAAGGTACCATTTAATTTACAACTGCTCAAAACCAAAACAATATGTACATACAGTGTCATACATTACAGTACAAAATGCAAAATATTGGTATACTCATTATACCCGAAAAATCTCTCACTGGAGGTATATGCAGCCTAGTCTACTGCCCTGTCTGTCTCTCTACCTGCGACAGCAATAAAAAGCTATCGCTGAGACAATGTCTCAGTGGTGCACAAAATTAACCAAATACAATTTCAAATCACAGTTCACAAGTCATGTAAATAGTGGATACTTAAAATCATAGTTAAATTCAAGACAATAAATGTCAACAAGAATTTAAACTCCTTTTGTCAATATCACAATAATTTTCAATAAGTCAAATCATGGTTGAATTCAATAGACAGTATATGTCAACAAGAGTTTAAATCAATTTCACAATCTCACAATACATAATAACGCAATTTAGTCGAATAATTTAAGAATACAGTGTTGCCAATTCATTCACAACTTAAGCCATGACACAAATTTCCGATCAATGCCGTGTTGTACACCACGACAAAGCAATCACAACCTCACTAATCGAAATCAATGAGGAAGGGGAGCTAGCTATATAATGAGTACTCATCCGATCACCTCAACTGGTAAACCAGAGAGGGAAAAATAAACGATCACGACTCCATAAATGGAGAAGGAAATAAACGATCACAACCCCATAATTGGAGAAGGAATGATACGATACTGTCATGCTAAGTGTGAACACAAAATCAATTACAAACATTTTATTCAAATGATTCGTGAGAATCCAATAAATTTCCAAAGTCATAATTTCATTCACAAAATGGCAACACAATTCATAATTAACTTCGATTTTCACAAATCACACTAAACTAATTTCCCACAATTTCAAACCATTTACAATGCTTTTAAGCAATAAGTATCCATCAATATCATTCAAACAATTTCTCACAGTTTCAAATCATTTACAATTCTTTTCAAGCAATAAATACCCATTCAAAGACATTTCCACAATTTAAAACAATAATGTACAAATAGTCAATATTTATTTCAATTGAAAAATTAAAAAGAAATATACGTAGTGAACAAACCTATGATGACTGTCTCCCTGGTATGGACTCAGTGTTTCCTTCTCTTTTCCTGAGTCTTTAGTAACTGAGAAACACAATTTGAAGTGTTTCAGTACTAAATTAAATTGTCTCTAACGATAATGTTTGGTAAATAATGCACTGAACTCAATTTTTCACTTAATCACCTAATATACCGACCCTCGTTGCGTTTTAGGTAAATTAGGTTTTAGTGTCGTTAATATGTCACATTCGATAGGGTTTTAGGTTTGGTATGTTTTACCAAAGTCATTTCCTTGCTTAGTGCATTTTAATGCAAATTGTTGGATTTCCGGGACACTGGTTTGACCTAACCGGACGATCTAGTTCCCTCAGTTTTCGAGTCTCGGTCGAAACTACAAACTTGTAGATTTAGGTCTTATGGACCGCGGTGCAAAATTTCAGGTCAATCTGAGTTAAGTAGACCGAGTTATGGTCATTACACTCTTGCTGGTCAAATGGTACCATTTTAGGTCAATTTTAGGTCAAATTGGTCAATTCTGGTTCGGCCAGTTTTTGGACCCGAATTTTGCAAGCTTTTTGACTTGCTTATGGTCATTTCTGGGCTTTGGTGTCTTCATAAGACTTGTAGGTATGGGTCTTAACTATTCTTGGTCAAAATTTCAGGTCAATTGGACCTGGTTTGAGTGAGTTATGGCCTAAATACTCACTGCTGCCCAATTGGTCATTTTTCAGGTCCTAATTGCACCTAATCCGAATTGGTCATTTTCTTAGGTCACCTTGCAAGCAGAATTTTGGTATGGTTTCTCAATGAAAGTTGGCACATTTTGTGCCTAGTTTCATCTCAAATTGGTCTCATACCAATTGAGGTTATACATTTAAGGTTATAGGTTAAAATGTACACTGCCCTCAATATGCCTTTCACACCTCACTTCAAACACATATTTACTTTGCAAAGTTTACTTCCATACCCTACCAATCTGTTTTGGTACATTACCAAAAGCATTATCTACTTTACATTAACATTATTTTGGGCAGATTACCATTACCCTCAACACACCAAATATCATTCACAATTACAATTTCTAATTACCATTACAAATACACCTAACCATTACAAATTTTACATACACTTTACAATATCAATCTACATACATCTCATCAACCTTCTAGGTCAATATTCTGCCCACACTTCCTTCAATATATACCATTACTCAAGTGTCCCCAAGCTGCCGCAAACCATTCTTCAACATCAAAGTGCCATCCAATTTACCAATTCTCATCCAAGTGCATAAATCACCATATAAACATGAAATAATTCACTAGGTTACTAATTCATCATGATCAACACCATTTCTCATCAATTATATGCACAAATATCTCATCAAAAACGTGACTCATGGCTGTCCAAAATGAAAACAACAATAACCCTTCAAACTCAAAATTTTCCTTCACCAAACCAACACCCATAACATGAACATAAACTTTAACAAAGAAATTCTCAAAAATGCAAACTTACCTTTAATTGTAACTTGCTAAACCTTCACCAAACTTCTCAAAATTGGTATCAATATCTTCCTTGTGATGTGTAGACCATTTTTCATAAAGCTACTTAAGGGATTGGAGTTGAAATGGAGGAGAAGATGAGGTTTGAAGCAAAATGGCTATGGAGTTTTCTTAGGGAGCTTGTTACGGCATTGTTGAAGAACTAAGAGAAAATGAATCTACAGATGGTATGTTAGGTGTACACCTGCCCCATTAGCTTTAATTTATTCCTTTAGTGGTCCACTTATTTGGATTAAATCATATAATATGTTTACATGTGTTATTTACACATTTTTCACTCCATTTTGGCTATTTGTATTAGGTACCCTCAATTTAATTTTTCATTTTATTTTCTAAGTGTAATATTATTTATTTTTAATGGACATTTAGGTCAAAAGACACTTCGGGATGTCAAATGACCATAATGCCCTGTTAGCATTCGTTCGATTTTTTGGTAACACCATATTTTGTGTTTTTTTCGATTTCTCACTTTTCTTTGTACTAATTATTTAATTTTTCTTTGATCTTTCTAATGAGATTTTTTATTCAACAAGGGTATATTTGTGTCTTAAAAATGTTTTCCATGGTTCCATGATCCGAGCTAGTCAACGGTCCACGCCGTGACTTCCCAAGTCTGTCACCCATCGCTAGGTTTCCTTCTGCTTAACTTGATCACATTTCTTTGCAATGATTTTTCCTTTATTTTTCATGTGTTTTCATTTATTGTATTTCATTATTTTATGTCTCATCACTAATATCGGCACGGTTCTAGGCATCCTAGTTGTCCTGGACAACACCGTCACCGAGCAGCAGTAACGCACTCTAGAACTTTGGGGTGTTACAATTCTCTCCCCCTTAAAATAAATTTTGTCTCGAAATTTTACCTAATAGCCATCTTACAATAGTCATACGTTTATTTTCTCCTTTCTATATGGTCGTAAGACTTTTAACAATCTAATACAATGTTTAATTTGTTTGGATAACACCAATCTCCTCTTACTATTATGCTGTCTAATATTTCTGTTCACGTTGCTTCTTGAATGACCCTTGAGGTCATGTTAGAATCATTCATCAGTCATTGGTCCTCTGACCATTCTTATCCATAGTCTTCCTCACATTCGTAATATTTCTTTGTTACATATGAATCAACTGTTCAAATCTCTACTTCCGTAACTCTTTTTATCTCACAATATTCTATAACTTACTTCCTTTTATCGAATCAGTAACCTTTCGATATTCTAACTTTTGAGTTTTAGATCCCTAAGTAGGATTTTCAAACTTATTTCTAACAATTAAATTCTATCCTGGCATAACTATACCAAAACAGATGCCGTTGGCAACTATTCTCATCTAGATATACTATCGGGTAGTACGTAGCTCTACACAAAAATCTCAAGTTAGTACTGAAATCTGCAGCTTACTCAATAGATCAAACTTTCCTATCTTTTATCCTTTTCGAATTCACTGATATCCGAACTTATTCTGATTACAATATCCATTAACAATTACTAACAGTAACATCTCTGCCTTCATCTAGAGCAATTCTATTTCTGTAACTTATTTTTACGTTCTCTTGCCTTACATTAAGTAGGCTCGCCAATTAGCTTTATAATTTTATGGTGTGTCAGCAAATACTTTTCGCCGATAAACTCTTCCAAAACTAATTTCACTTATTATCACAATCCTTATCCTAAAGGACTAATCACTAATGCATCAAAATTTATTTCCCTGACCTCCTGTCCTAGCGGACTTGTTACTAGCACCTCAAAGTCCATTTTTGTACATGGAGCAGCAATGCAATCAATGATGCTAGCACACACATAAGAATGGGTAGAACCCAGATCGATTAACACAAACACATCTTGGTTAAAAGTTGAGAAGGTACCAGCCACGACATCAGATATCTCTGCCTCTTCCCTCTGTCTCATGGCATAGACTCTGACTGGAGCACTATCTTGCTCTGATTGTTTTACTGTGCCTTGGCTGCCTGCTGGGTTACCTCTACCCCTGCCTCTACCTCTGCTGGGTGGTTGTGAACTGTGCAATGTGGCTCGAATCGACCCTTCCGCAGTAGTAGGAGGTGGTCCAACTCGCGACTGGTGCAGTCCTTGGCAAAGTGTCCTATGCCTCCACAGTTATAACAGGCTCCAATAGCCTTATAGCATATCCCACCATGATATCTTCCACAATTTTCACATTGGCGGGAATGGTAGGAACCTCCGGTACTATGCTGACCAGATAAAGGAGGTTTCTGTCCTGAATGTCCTCCCCTACCAGACTTCTTGCCACCTCTGTTGTATCCCTCATAGTTCTTCCTCTTTCCAGTAGGACCACTGGAACTCTGTTCTACTGACTTTCCCTCTTCATCTGTCTTCTCTGATCTCTTTTTCTCAGGAGCAGTCTCAAACTCAACTCTTTCCAACTCTAGGGCTTGAGAAACAAGTTCAGAGAAGTTAGTGTGTTTGAAGCCGAGCACTTGTACTCTGATACTGGGCTTCAAGCCAGTTTCAAACCTCTTGCATCTTTCCCTGCTGGTAGAGAGTAGACTCATTGCATAATGGCTAAGGCGGGAAAATTCTCTTTCATACTCAGCCACTGATCTGTTCCCCTGTTTCAAACTTAGGAACTCTTGCAGCTTCTGGTCTACATAAGCATCAGGGATATATTTCTGCCTGAATTCCCGAGGAAGTCATTCCATGTTAGCACCGCAGCTCTACTGCATGTGGGAATGGTTTTCCACCAGTCATAAGCATCCCCCTGTAGTAAGGACACTGAGTATTCAAACCTAAGCTCTTCTGTACAATGTAGCTTCTTGAATACCCTATCCATCCTCTCTAACCACTGTTCAGCCTCTAGAGGATCTGCTGTCCCCTTGAACTTTGTAGCCCCATATTTCATCAATTTATCATATTGCCTCGTAGGAGACTATGGTTGTACCACTGGTGTCTGCATTGGGACTTGAGTAGGCGCATTACCAGCCATTTGTTGGAATATTGCAGCCATCTGCTGAGCGAACTGAGCAGAAATCTGCGATGCTGCGGTAGTCTTCGAACCACTAACATTTTGTAGGCACAGGGCATCCCCTTGCACCTCAGCCTCAATAGATCGATCATCGACGATCACCCTCTTCCATATTCAATGAGAGGATTTTAGCTTTACTGAACTTTAACACAAGGATATTTACTCTCGTTAGTGCATATTTATACTGTAATGTACTGTATGTATCAACAATGATATTGAGCAGTTGTACTATGAAGAAAGAACATTCAAATAACAGGTGAAAATAGAATTTAAAAACTTTGCTCTGATACCACTAAAACATGTCACACCCTACCCTCTGTAAGGCATAACATGATCCCGTAGTATACCTAATGAATTACCAACTCCGTCTACTGATAACCCATTAAATATACTACAAGGGATTTTAAAAACTTTTCTTACTTCCTTTACAGTGGTGAGCACTATTTACAGGTGTTAAAGGCTTTGGTGAACTGAAGTGAAATAACTAACTCATTTGGTTTATTTGGAATTTCTGTAAAAATTTTGGCAGAGTGCCATCTGTATTTTGGACAAAACAGTTCTTCAGAAAACCTGTAAAAACCCACTTCAATAATTTTCCAAATCTCAACTCCAATACATTTCTCAACACAACAATTTATCAACTCAATTCCATAGCAATTTTTCAAAGTCTGAGATAAGGAAATATAATACAGCTTTTACAATCCAAAACAGCTCATAATTATTTTACAACTTCAAGGTACCATTTAATTTACAACTGCTCAAAACCAAAACAATATGTACATACAGTGTCATACATTACAGTACAAAATGCAAAATATTGGTATACTCATTATACCCGAAAAATCTCTCGCTGGAGGTATATGCAGCCTAGTCTACTGCCCTGTCTGTCTCTCTACCTGCGACAGCAATAAAAAGCTATCGCTGAGACAATGTCTCAGTGGTGCACAAAATTAACCAAATACAATTTCAAATCACAGTTCATAAGTCATGTAAATAGTGGATACTTAAAATCATAGTTAAATTCAAGACAATAAATGTCAACAAGAATTTAAACTCCTTTTGTCAATATCACAATAATTTTCAATAAGTCAAATCATGGTTGAATTCAATAGACAGTATATGTCAACAAGAGTTTAAATCAATTTCACAATCTCACAATACATAATAACGCAATTTAGTCGAATAATTTAAGAATGATGTTGCCAATTCATTCACAACTTAAGCCATGACACAAATTTCCGATCAATGCCGTGTTGTACACCACGACAAAGCAATCACAACCTCACTAATCGAAATCAATGAGGAAGGGGAGCTAGCTATATAATGAGTACTCATCCGATCACCTCAACTGGTAAACGGAGAGGGAAAAATAACGATCACGACTACATAAATGTAGAAGGAAATAAACGATCACAACCCAATAATTGGAGAAGGAATTATACGAGACTGTCATGCTAAGTGTGAACACAAAATCAATTACAAACATTTTATTCAAATGATTCGTGAGAATCCAATAAATTTCCAAAGTCATAATTTCATTCACAAAATGGCAACACAATTCATAATTAACTTCGATTTTCACAAATCACACTAAACTAATTTCCCACAATTTCAAACCATTTACAATGCTTTTAAGCAATAAGTATCCATCAATATCATTCAAACAATTTCTCACAGTTTCAAATCATTTACAATTCTTTTCAAGCAATAAATACCCATTCAAAGACATTTCCACAATTTAAAACAATAATGTACAAATAGTCAATATTTATTTCAATTGAAAAATTCAAAAGAAATATTCGTTGTGCACAAACCTCTGATGACTGTCTCCCTGGTCTGGACTCAGTGTTTCCTTCTCTTTTCCTGAGTCTTTAGTAACTGAGAAACACAATTTGAAGTGTTTCAGTACTAAATTAAATTGTCTCTAACGATAATGTTTGGTAAATAATGCACTGAACTCAATTTTTCACTTAATCACCTAATATACCGACCCTCATTGCGTTTTAGGTAAATTAGGTTTTAGTGTCGTTAATATGTCACATTCGATAGGGTTTTAGGTTTGGTATGTTTTACCAAAGTCATTTCCTTGCTTAGTGCATTTTAATGCAAATTGCTGGATTCCGGGACACTGGTTTGACCTAACCGGACGATCTAGTTCCCTCGGTTTTCGAGTCTCGGTCGAAACTACAAACTTGTAGATTTAGGTCTTATGGACCGCGGTGCAAAATTTCAGGTCAATCTGAGTTAAGTAGACCGAGTTATGGTCATTACACTCTTGCTGGTCAAATGGTACCATTTTAGGTCAATTTTAGGTCAAATTGGTCAATTCTGGTTCGGCCAGTTTTTGGACCCGAATTGTGCAAGCTTTTTGACTTGCTTATGGTCATTTCTGGGCTTTGGTGTCTTCATAAGACTTGTAGGTATGGGTCTTAACTATTCTTGGTCAAAATTTCAGGTCAATTGGACCTGGTTTGAGTGAGTTATGGCCTAAATACTCACTGCTGCCCAATTGGTCATTTTTCAGGTCCTAATTGCACCTAATCCGAATTGGTCATTTTCTTAGGTCACCTTGCAAGCAGAATTTTGGTATGGTTTCTCAATGAAAGTTGGCACATTTTGTGCCTAGTTTCACCTCAAATTGGTCTCATACCAATTGAGGTTATACATTTAAGGTTATAGGTTAAAATGTACACTGCCCTCAATATGCCTTTCACACCTCACTTCAAACACATATTTACTTTGCAAAGTTTACTTCCATACCCTACCAATCTGTTTTGGTACATTACCAAAAGCATTATCTACTTTACATTAACATTATTTTGGGCAGATTACCATTACCCTCAACACACCAAATATCATTCACAATTACAATTTCTAATTACCATTACAAATACACCTAACCATTACAAATTTTACATACACTTTACAATATCAATCTACATACATCTCATCAACCTTCTAGGTCAATATTCTGCCCACACTTCCTTCAATATATACCATTACTCAAGTGTCCCCAAGCTGCATAAACCATTCTTCAACATCAAAGTGCCATCCAATTTACCAATTCTCATCCAAGTGCATAAATCACCATATAAACATGAAATAATTCACTAGGTTACTAATTCATCATGATCAACACCATTTCTCATCAATTATATGCACAAATATCTCATCAAAAACGTGACTCATGGCTGTCCAAAATGAAAACAACAATAACCCTTCAAACTCAAAATTTTCCTTCACCAAACCAACACCCATAACATGAACATAAACTTTAACAAAGAAATTCTCAAAAATGCAAACTTACCTTTAATTGTAACTTGCTAAACCTTCACCAAACTTCTCAAAATTGGTATCAATATCTTCCTTGTGATGTGTAGACCATTTTTCATAAAGCTACTTAAGGGATTGGAGTTGAAATGGAGGAGAAGATGAGGTTTGAAGCAAAATGGCTATGGAGTTTTCTTAGGGAGCTTGTTACGGCATTGTTGAAGAACTAAGAGAAAATGAATCTGCAGATGGTATGTTAGGTGTACACCTGCCCCATTAGCTTTAATTTATTCCTTTAGTGGTCCACTTATTTGGATTAAATCATATAATATGTTTACATGTGTTATTTACACATTTTTCACTCCATTTTGGCTATTTGTATTAGGTACCCTCAATTTAATTTTTCATTTTATTTTCTAAGTGTAATATTATTTATTTTTAATGGACATTTAGGTCAAAAGACACTTCGGGATGTGAAATGACCATAATGCCCTGTTAAGATTCGTTCGATTTTTCGGTAACACCGTATTTTGTCTGTTTTTCGATTTCTCACTTTTCTTTGTACTAATTATTTAATTTTTCTTTGATCTTTCTAATGAGATTTATTCTTCAACAAGGGTCTATTTGTGTCTTAAAAATGTTTTCCAGGGTTCCCCGCAGTCCAGGGCTAGTCAACGGTCCACGCCGTGACTTCCCGGTGCGGTCACCCATCGCTAGGTTTCCCGGCTCGTTTAACTTGATCACATTTCTTTGCTATGATTTTTCCTTTGTTTTTCTTGTGTTTTCTTTTCTTGTATTTCATTATTTTATGTCTCCTCACTCATATCGAAGTACGGTTCTAGGCATCCTAGCTGTCCGGACAACACTGGTCACCGGAGCAGCAGAACGCACTACCGAACTTTGGGGTGTTACAAAATTATGAACTTAACTTGGTCAAATTACTGACCAAAGTTGGACCAAAATCTGCCAAAACCCAAAATCTCAGCAGGAACAGTACACGTGAACAGTAAACTTATTTTGGCCATAACTTGAGCTACAAAACTCCAAATGGAGTGATTCAAAAAAGGAAATTCAACTAGACAAAATAAGGAACAACTTTCATGTTTTGCATTTCTTCAAATTCCCACAGCAATAGTCTCCAATGGAACAGTGAAGTTGACTCACAAAAACTGAAAAATCTGCTCCTTTGGTTTAATACTTAGAAATGGTATTAACACTTAATGCCAACAAGTTTTGAATGCCAAATGTGGTATATTGGGAGTGCCAAAGTCAATGTACATATTTTCTATTCAAAAGTCAACATTTTTGTTGACCAATGAGGTGAATAGTGACACCAAAACCAAAATTGGCAATTTTGCCAAAATGACCTAAGCTTTGAGAAAGTGACCAAAACTAACAAGTTTTAAATGTAAAATGGGGTACATTGGGAGTGTTAAAACCAATGCACCTATGTTTTATGCAAAAGTCAACTTTTTGTTGACTATTGAAGTGAATAGTGACATAAAAACTTGAAATTCAAAAATTGAAGAATTCAAAAGTATCAAATGCCCTAGTAGGCCTAATGTGATTGGTTTGGATAGGTTGGCATGCCAATAGGGTTCTGATAGCAGTACTGCGTATGGCTTCATTGCCATTCTGTGATGTGATAGCCTATGGCTATACTGATTATGTTATTTTACTTGGCTTTATGCCTTATTGCTTATATGGCTTATTAGCCATTCTGTTTGCACACCGGGAGACACATTGTGACCGATGGTGTGACGGCCCGAGGTACCTGGTACCCAGTGCTAGTTTACCCATTTATCCAGTCCAGTCAATTTGTATAGGTTACTTGGGCATGGAAAAGTATAACTGTAATTGAACTGATTGTTAAAGAAAATACGAAAACTAAATATCAGGAATGATTACGATAGAATACAAAGAAATTTAAAATTCATGAAGAAGTTAATATCATAAAACGTAATTAGCCCTCGACTAAACACTAAGTGAGTAATTATTCATTTCTCATGAACGCAATAGCAAGGAAATTATGATTTTTATTTGCATATTATTTCTTTCTATTTTATTATTTGCACCACTAAGCTTTATGCTTAGCGCGTCGCTTTTGCAACGCGTAGGTACGAAGATACCGATCGAGCCGTGATACCACAGATTGAGTAAGTCCATCCTGCAGCTCTGCATAGTGTCTGTGTCACCTCACTGTCAGCAGTGCATTGGTAGGACGCTAGATGTCATTTTGGTATTTTGTAATTGATTTTATTTTCTCATATGTATTTGAACTTATGTAATATATTTTGATATTCATGTAAATAATGAAAAGTGTGGTTGTAAATGGAAAAGTGAATGTTTATCTATCATATATGCATGGTATCATATGAGATGGATGAATGATTGAGAAATGAATGGTTGACAAATGTTGAGAACTGAAATTGAGAAATATTGATGAGATTTTGATATTGGAGTTTGGAAATGATTGAATGTGAATATTGGAAGTGTTTTTCACAGGTTCCGAAGAACTGTTTTCTCCATTTTTAGCCGGTACTCTGTCGGATTTTCCATAAAATTTTCGGAACCTCAAATAAATTACAATTTCAATAAATGAATTATATTTCATAAGTTATATTCAAAAGGAAGAATAAAAATGAATTAAGATAAAATAGAGTGTTCGGCATACTGAGTGGCATAACTTGCTCGGCTACACTGTAGTCGGGTAAGGGGTGTCACACTTGGCATATGTGATAGACACCCAAGTGGGTAGTCCAGCATTGAGGGACATCCCCACAATATGTGACTTTTTAGATGTGTTCCCTGATGAGTTACCAGGATTACCTCCAGAAAGAGAGGTGCAGTTTGAGATTGATGTTATGCCTGGTGTGGACCCAATCTCCATAACACCATATAGAATAGCACCAGCAAAACTAAAAGAATTGAAAGTGCTGTTGTAAGAGCTGCTTGACAAGGGCTTCAACTGCCTTAGTGTGTCACCTTGGGGAGCACCAGTGTTGTTTGTAAAGAAGAAGGATGGCATTCTTCAGTTATGCATTGACTATCAGTAGTTGAATAAGGTGGCAATAAAGAATAGATACCCATTGCCCCATATTGATGATTTGTTTAATCAGTTGAGGGATACAGCTGTGTTCTCCAAAATTGACCTGATATTAGGTTATTATCAGCTGAAAGTACAAGAGCAGAGTATTTCTAAAACTACCTTTAGAGCTCGCTATGGCCATTATGAGTTCTTGGTTATGCCATTCGGGTTAACTAATGCTCCAGCTGCTTTTATGGATTTGATGAACACTATCTTCAGACCATACCTCAATCAGTTTGCAGTTGTGTTCATAGATGATATATTGGTTTATTTGAGGAGTGCAGAAGAGCATGATAGACATCTGTGCATTGTACTGCAAACTTTGAGGGAGAAATAGCTATACGCCAAATTGTCAAAGAGTGAATTTTGGCTGAAGGAGATATCCTTTTTGGGACACATAGTATCAGCTGAAGGTATTAAGGTAGATCCTAGCAAGATAGAAACTGTCCTTAATTAGAGACCACCTAGGAATATCACTGAGATTCGTAGTTTTCTGGGGTTAGTTGGATACTACCATCGATTTGTGAAAGGATTTTCCATATTGGCATCTCCATTGACCAAGCTTCTTAGGAAAGATGTGAAATTTCAGTGGACGGATAAATGCCAGCAGAGTTTTGATGAATTGAAGAGGTGTTTGACTGAGGCTCAAGTCCTGACTTTACCTACACCGGGTAAAGAATATACAGTTTATAGTGATGCTTCTCACAATGGGTTAGGCTGTGTACTGATGCAAGATCCGAATGTTATTGCTTATGCATCACTCCAGCTAAAATTGCATGAGAGAAACTATTTGACACATGATTTGGAGCTTTCAGCTATAGTGTTTGATTTTAAGATCTGGAGACACTATTTGTACAGGGAAAAGTGCTACATCTACACAGATCATAAGAGTTTGAAGTATCTAGGCACTCAGAAAGAGTTGAATTTGAGACAGAGAAGATGGTTAGAATTTATCAAAGATTATGATTGTCTGATAGACTATCAACTAGGAAAAGCTAATGTTGTGGCTAACGCCTTAAGTCGCAAGACTATGGCAAGTCTATGGGTTACTCCTTTATCTATGGTACATGATTTGAGATTATTACATGCCAGCTTAGAGATTAATGATGAGGGCAGACAGCAGTTGCATGGCATGTACAGCCAGTGTTGGTTGATCAGATCAAAATGGCTACTCAGAATGATTAGAAGTATCAGAAGTTGTTAGAAGAAGTCCGGCAGGGCAAGAAACCTGAATTTTCAATAAGAGATAACAGTCTACTGCTTCACTAGGGCAGAATGTGCGTTCCTAATGATGTTGATTTGAGGCAGATCATTTTGAAGGAAGCACATGAGTCTCTTTTTGCCATGCACCCTGGTGGTACAAAAATGTATAGAGGGCTAAAGGAGCATTACTGGTGGATGGGTATGAAAAGAGATGTGGCAGAATTTGTTTCAAAATGCCTAACTTGTCAGCAAGGGAAGGCAGAGCATCAAGTACCCGCTGGGTTGTTACATCCACTACCAGTACTGTCACACCTTATCCCTTATAAGGCATGACATGTTCCCGTAGCATACCTAATGAATTACCGAACTCCACCTACCGATAACCCATTAGTTATGCTGCAAAGGATTTTAAAACAGACCATAGCTTTTTATCTTATCAATTCTTTTGCGGAAAACTGTGTGAGAATAGTTAAAATTCCATGTAAACATTCATTGGAAATAATGATAGACTAAATATTACAAAAGTTATATTTTTATAAAGTCTCAAGGTAAAATACAAAATAGTTACAAACTAAAAATGTGATAGCAATGCAGTACTTTTTAATACAAACTGCTCAATATTCGTACATCCATACATATAGGTACAAAATACATCTAAAGGAATCACAAGGGTATACCTAATGTAAATAACCACAAACAATACCAAAATGTTGCTTCTAGTCTCTCACTCGGCAGCCTTGTCCTTTCCCTTACCTGCGACAGCATAAAGAAGCTATCGCTGAGTATATCACTCAGTGGTGCATAACTAAAATTTCAAAACTTAAGGGAAAACACAATTTGTCAAAGCATAATAAACCACATCCTTCTTAGGCATGAGAACATCACAATAGTTCT
This sequence comes from Hevea brasiliensis, assembly GCF_030052815.1. Lineage (NCBI taxonomy): Eukaryota > Viridiplantae > Streptophyta > Magnoliopsida > Malpighiales > Euphorbiaceae > Hevea > Hevea brasiliensis. Next base: position 46,654,512 of record NC_079501.1, read on the forward strand.
AAGTTCATAAGAGCCATTTATTGGAATAATATTTCAAATGAGAAATCACACTTCATAAATCACAATTCACAAAGCATTAGTGTTGCCAACATCAACACACAGTTCAGGCCATGACACAAAATTTTATGATCAGTGTTGTGTTGTACACCACGACAAAGCAATCTCAACCTCACTAACCGTTATTAATGAGGGAAGGGCTTGCTAGCTAATGAGTACTCATGTAGTCTTATCCCATTAACCGTTATTAATGGGAGACATAATCAATATTAATTATAAAATCCCAAGTAGCCATTACTACTGGGGAGTTCCGAATGGACTCTCATGCTAACTGTGGTTTGAAAATAACATTCAAGAGTTTCTAAGTCAATAATCACGTTTGCAAAATAGTAACATATTCAAATCATTATAAAACCCATAAAAGGGGTGGTAGCACACAAATTCCTCAAATACAAGAGAAAAGCATACCTCATTCAAAATAAACTCATTTCAAATCAAACTCATTCAAATCAATTTACGAAGCACAAACCTTTAATAATTCTCCTTCCTTGTTACCTACTTCTCCTTATCCATTTCAACTTCTTTTTCTACTGAAAATACACAAATAGAATACCTCAATACCAATCTCAGTTGCTGCCAAGAACTCATTACATGCGTGTCTAATGCATCCCAAGTTAGCTTTGCAAATTTTAGAATATTTTGGTTTTGGGACAGCTTGGTGCCCCAATCATTGAACCCAATTTTTACCTAGTTTCGATCATAATTTGGTTAGGTGTTCTTCATAAAATTATTCATTTAGATCTTAAATTTATTTTCCTTTTTGAATCGCCTAATTCGGAGCTATGTAGCTCAAGTTATGACCAAAACACAGTTACTGTTTATGTCACTGTTCATCCTGCAGATTCAGTTCTGGCAGATTTATCGATCCAACTTCGTTGACCAATTTGATCAAGTTAAGTCCATGATTTGGTCTAATGTTCTTCATACGAAATGTTCTAATATGTCTTAGGTTTTCATCGATTCAAGAATCACCTAAATCAGAGTTTTCTAGAGAGAGTTATGGCTATGCAAATTTTACTATTCATATGGTAAATCTATAGATTTCCAGATTTCTACAGATTCGGTGATTTAAATTTTCTTAGCAATTTGATTGGGTTAAGTCCATAATTTGGCCTCAAGTTCTGCATATAAAATGTTTTACTATGTCTTAGGTTTCCATCGGTTCAAGAATTGCCTAAATCGGAGTTTTCTAGAGAGAGTTATGGCCATGCAAAGCTTACTGTTCATATGGTCAAATTCTGCAGGTTCCAGAATTTTATCTCCCATTTCAAGGCTCATTTCGGGTAGCTTAAGGCCATTTTCGGGGCAGGGTATCTTCATGAAAATTCTAGCCCTATGTCTTAAGTTTCGTTTCCAATTGGTTTCACACCAATTGAAGTTGTGTAGCTAAGTTACGGGCTTCCAATCACACTGAATTTAGTGTGCAAAAATTCTGCCCTAAGTTCAATTTTTCATTTCTTCGATTATTCCCTCTAACCAACCTCAATTCACATTTAATTCACCCAAAATGACTATAATTTAGTATTGACACATCAATGGCACTTCCTAACATAAACCCCATAATTTTCAAACACCAAAGTTTGTAATTTTCCCTAATCCTACTATTTCATTACCTCCATTCATCAACCCAATGTCAATTCAAACTAAATAAACTTCAAATGATCATAATTTAACACTACACACTCCAATTTCACTCTCTAGCTCCAAAGCTCCAATTTTCTCATGAACCCTAATCTCCCATAATTAAATTTATGCACATTTCATGCAATTTCTTTACTCTAATCATGCATACTACTTCAACTAAGCTTGATTTAATTATCATTTTCATTGAAATACATCAAACCATAATTTTTCTCCAATTTGGCCAAAACCTTAATTTAGGCTCCATGCATGTTTCCTTTCATTTTCTTATGAAATTTCATCATAATCTAACTTAATTTAAGGTTTGTATAACTAAAGGAGCATTAAAGAACTTACCTCTTGATGACTTCCTTCCAACTCCCCAAATCTTCAATTTTATTCTAATCTCTTATTTCCCCTTGCTTTAAATCTCTAAATCAAAGATTGATTTGATGCTCTCTACCAATTAGGTGGAAAACCCATGGAGGAAAAGCAAGGAACTGAGTTTTGAGAATGGGTGTCAATGGAGAAAGAAGGAAGAAGAAGAAAGAAAGAAAGAGAGAAGGAGAGAGAGTGGGTGATAACTAAATGGGGGAGAGAAGAGGGTTTTCTCTTTATATATTTATCCCCATTTATTTATTTATTTAATTCATTTAATTGAGTTGTCCAAAGCCCATTGATACTAAAATTTTAATTGGGTCAAAATGGAATTAAAATTCTAGATTTTTATTTCTTTTATTTTCTTCTCACTTTATACTTGAACTCTTTTCATTAAAAAAAAAATTATTTCATAATTCAATATATTATTTTCATTTAATTTAATTTACATTTTGGTCAAAAGTCAACTCTTGAGGTGAATTGACCAAAATGCCCCTTATCAGGTCATAATCTCTATTTTTCTATATACCCGGTGAATCCTTATGTTTTTTGGTCACTTGAATTTTTATTATGTCTATCTCAATTAATTTTTTTTCTATTTATTTTTTGTCCTCAAGGTGTCTTTGAATAGTACTAGTCACGGACCAAAAATGGTACTATTCATAACTCGAAAGTTCGGGGTGTTATAAATACCGGAATGGAAATGGGGGAGAATAACGATGGATTTTATAATGGGACTTCTGAGGACACAGAAGAGTCATGATGCGATATAGGTCATTGTTGACAGACTGACCAAGTCTGCTCATTTTCTGCCAGTCCAGATGGACTACAGTTTAGAAAGATAGGCCAAGTTGTATATTGATGAGATATTAAGATTGCATGTAGTGCCACTATCCATCATATCGGACAGAGATCCTAGGTTCACTTCTAGATTCTGGGGTAGTCTTCAAAGAGCCTTAGGAACTAGATTCAACTTTAGCATGGCATTCCACCCACAGACAGATGGCTAGTCTGAGAGGGTAATTCAGATCTTGGAGGACATGCTACGGGCTTGTGTGATTGAGTTTGAGGGCAGTTGGGACATACACTTGCCTTTGATTGAGTTTGCTTACAACAACAGCTACCAATCAAGCATTGGAATGCCTCCATATGAAGCTTTGTATGGTAGAAAATGCAAAACTCCCCTGTGTTGGGATGATGTAGGTGAAAGGAAGATGATTGGGCCTAAAATTATTCAGTAAACTGAAGAGAAGATCAGGTTGATCAAAGATCAACTTAAGACTGCATCAGACCGTCAGAAGTCCTATATTGATATGAAGAGAAGGGATATTGAGTATGCAGTGGTTAACAAAGTATTCTTCAAGGTTTCCCTTTGGAAGCAGATTATGAGATTCAACAGAAAGAGGAAACTGAGTCCTCGTTTTATTGGGCCATATGAGGTTCTGGAGAGAGTGGGTCTTTTGGCATATCATTTGGCACTACCTCCAGAGTTAGAGAAGATACATAACGTCTTCCATGTGTCTATGTTGAGGAGGTATCGATCAGACGCATCTCATGTACTACCAGTGGAAGAAATTAAAGTGAATCCAAACCTCACATATGAAGAAGAACCCATAGAGATTCTGGCTTATGAGGTGAAGCAGCTATGGAACAAGCAGATACCGTTGGTAAAAGTGTTGTGGAACCATCATTTGGGCCTGGAGGCTACTTGGGAACGAGAGGAGGACATGAGGAGACAGCACCCACAGCTATTCAGAAATTGATACCAGGTAAAATTTCGAGACGAAATTTATTTTAAGTGGGGGGAGAATTGCAACACCCCTATTTGCATAGCCTGGTATATTTCACTATTCCAGTGATCGGCGTCGGTCTGGATAATTAAAGAGATTAGAACCACGTCTGTAACATCCTCACTTTAGCTAGTCCATACAGTCTACTGTTCCGGTGACCAATGTCAGTCCGAGCAGCTAGAATATTTGAAATTATAAATAGACTAGTGTGAGGAGTTATAAAAAAACTAAATAATGCTCATAAAAATTAAGGAAAAATTTTAGAAACGAAATACACTAAAGTTAAACGAGCCAAAATCCCAAGGATGAGTAACCCGAAGGTGAAGTGACGGTGAAGGCCGTTAACAACCCTAGACCCGGGAAAAAAATTATAAAATAATTTTTGGGACTTCAGAGAAGGGTTATTGAGGTTCTTATGGCATTAGAATGCCAAGAAAATGCTTAGAAAATTTTTCTATTGATATACACAATTTTGGCTGTTTAAGCCAAACAGAGGGCATTTTGATCATTTCGTCTTCAGAGATGATTTTTGGCCAACTTGTCCAATTAAATAAATAATTTCTATAACATAAAATATGAATAAATGTTGTTAAAAATTTAATTAAAATTAAATAGATAAGAAAAGGAGAGAAAATGAAAGAAAATAGAATTATGACATCATAATGATGTCATTAAAATTCTCCCAACCAATCCAATGTTGACACATGGCATGAGTTTAGTTAAAAGAGACTTAATGGGCTGAAAAATGAAAAAAAATCAGAACTCTCTTCCTCATCGTCTTCTTGCCGTCACCCTCCCTCCATAGCCAACCTTGAGCACGCTTTTCAAAGCTTGATTTCCCTAGCTTTTGTCCCACTAAACTCTATATTCCCAACACAAAAAAGTATTCTTACATCTTGGAGAGTCTTTTGGGAGCAAAAAGAAAAGGAAAATAAGAACCCTAGCAAGTGGGAAACTTCACTCCCTTAGAGGTTTTTGACCTAACCTTGGTTTTCACTTTAAATTTATGTTTAAGAACTATGAATGAGTGCAAATGACAAAGAAATTGATGAAATACTATTTGTATGCCATCCCTTAATTTCAACAGCCTTGGTTGGGGTATGATTGTGATAAGATTTATGGAGTTAAAATGGTAGTATGGCTGCCCTCCATATGCATCTCTTGAGTAAAGTGATGAAATGCAAATGATAATGCATGGTTGATGATGTTTGAGTTAGGGTTTGGGATGAAAATGAGACTTTGATCATGTGATAATGAAAATAGGTTTTAATGGTCAATTAGTGACCATTTCATTCTGTTTAAATAAAAAATGAAGTGGGTTGTGTAGTGGGATTTAAGTTTGGTGTGGCTACCCTTGGTGAACTGCAGGACTGGGCATGAGTCTAGTAGGTTTGGGCAGCAATAACTGGAATTGTAGAGGTTCAATTGATGCAAAGCCAATTGGACATGAAACTAGACACAAAATGGCACAACTTTGGTGAAGAAACCATGCCTAGAAAACCAAACCAAGTTGACCAGAAGATTGCCCTAATCCAGATGACATGCATTCTGCCTTGGCAAAATGACCAAATGAACAGTGTTTAGTTATTTCATCATAACTCAGTGTATAAAGGTCCAATTGACCTGAAATTTTACCAGAAATAAGCTGAGATATAGACCAACAACTTTCATGAAGAAACCTAACCCAAATTATGACCATAACATATTCAAAAAGTGACCTGAAGTCACTGCTCCTAATACTCTAGATTTGGTCAGTTCAAAAATTCTGGAAAAACTTCAATCCGGACAGTTGTGGTTTTTGGGTCATAACTTAAGCTACAAGACTCCAAATGGAGTGAATAAAAAAAAGAAATATAACTAGACAAAATAAGGAACAACTTTCATGTTGATAATTTTGCCAAATTCTCACTGCAAAAATGACTAATGGAACAGTAAACACAAAGCTTGAAAACTGAAAATTCTGTCCAATTAACATTAAGCTTAAAAATGGTATTGGAAACCAATACCAACAATTTTAGAATGCAAAATGTGGTATGTTGGGAGTATTAGAACCAATGTACCTATTGTCCATGTAGAAGTCAACATTTTAGTTGACTAATGAAATGAATAGTAACACCTAAACTTAAATTTCTAGAATTATACAATTTAAAAGTGTAATATGCCCTAGTACACCAAGCAAGATTGGTTTGGATAGGTTGGCATGCCAATAGGGTTCTGTTAGCAGTACTGCATATGGCTTCATGCCATTCTGTGTTTCATGGGCTCCCATGCCATTTTGTGACATAATAGCTTTTGGCTACGTTATTTGAGTTGTTACACTTGGGTTTTATCCCTGATAATTATTACAACTTATTAGCTGTTCTGTTGCACATCGGGAGACACAATATGACCGATGGTGTGATGGTCTGAGGTACTTAGTACCCAGTGCCAGTTTACCCATTTATCTAGTCCAGTCAACTAGTATGGGTTACTCGGGCAATGATAACAAATTTTATCAAATTTTAATCGAATAATACTGTAATAAATATCAAAAATGAAGTCTACGAAAAAATGTAATCATACATTCTGCATACTTATTTTATTTTATTTTATTTTATATTATCACCACTAAGCAGAATTGCTTAGCGCGTCGCTTTTGCCATGCGTAGGTACTGGAGACCTAGTTGGGGAGCCCAGGAGACATCAGACAGGGTAAACTTTCAGAGCTGCATCCGGAGTCCAGAGTCACCTCACATCTGCAATGCATATGGTAGGACATTAGGACTTTGGGTAGCATTTTGTGTTTTACATTTTGTATTAGTTTGGATTGTAAGTATAAACTCTTGAAATTATGTAATAACGTAAATATATGAAATTTCATGTTATTGAAATTTTCTGTATATTATGTTGAAAAATAAAATGTTGAGAAATATTTATGAATTTGCTTCAAGTGATGGTGTGAACAGAAAAGAAAAATTTCTGAAAATAGTATTGAGATTTTGAGATTGAGTTGAGATATGTGTGTATAATGGAGTCTGGATTTGGAAATTATATTGGAAGTGCTTTTAAATAGGTTTAGAAGAGCTGTTTTTCCAATTTATAGTCGGCACTCTGCCGGATTTTCTATAAAAATTGCAGAAAAATTCAGATTTATCAAAAATTGTAAATAAATGAATTAAAAGGGATAAATTGTAATTGAAACATGAATTGGTGCTCCGGCACACTGAGTGGCATATCTTGCTCAGCTACACTGTAGACGGGTAAGGGGTGTCACAACGTCTAAGACAACTAGATAAGCCCTGAACACAAATAATTAGTAATTGTCAATTAGTTATGTATAAATAAGAAAAACAAAACATAAGAGGTTAAATGAGCCAAGAGTCACAGCGATGGGTGACCTTCTCGGGAAGGATTGCGAGGTCGATTTAAACCCAAATTTCGAATCGTAAAATGTGATGTCGCGATCCTTAGGACTATTGCGAACACAATGGAAAAGAGAAAATCACGAAAAAGAATTGTTAAGCCGGTCAAATAATTAGGTCAGGGATCCAGAAGAAATATTGAATTATTTGCAAACCGGGTCAAACCAGCGAGGGCCAATTTGGTCAATTGACCCCTAGAGCTGACTCTTGACCTGACAGTCAAATAAAATCGGAGAAACGAAAATTTTGGAATCGGGAATTAAATTAAGGAACTAAAAATAAATAGTGGATTAAAGTGGATTAAAAACACAAAAAAGAAATAAAAAAATGGAAGAAAAAAAATGTGAAAAAGTTATTACATCATGCATGATGCAATAAACTTAATCATAAAAAAATTTAAAATTTCATTGGATAATTGTGGATTAAAGTGGATTAAAAACACAAAAAAGAAATAAAAAAATAAAGCAAAAGTCTTCTTCTTCATCTTCTTGCCGTCTCACTCTCTCTCACCCTCTCCCTCTCAAAATCCTCCATGAAAGCTCATTTTTGAGCTTGAAAAAACCACAAGTTAGCCATAGAAATTGCAAACTCCTTAGATTAAACCTTGTTTGGGCAACTAGAAAAGAAGATTGATCAAGAAAGTTTGGAAGAAGAGTGAAAGATTTGAAGATTTGAAATTCAAAGTGAGGTTAGTAATCCAAACTTTGAATTTCTAATTGAATTATTGTGTTTTTAGTTGAACAAACCTAGAAATATAATTAAAATGAAAAGAAAACATCTTTGGAGGACTATGTGTGAATTTGGCCAGCTAGGGATTAAGTTGACAATGCATGAGTTTGATTGAATTAAACATGTTAGAAAGCTTGAATGAGTTGAGGAAGTATGTTTGTATGCTTGGAATTAATAAAATGTAACAAATTAAGGAAGTTAGGGTTTTGGACCCAGGGTTTATGAGAAAAAATTTGGGGAATTGGTCAAATGGTGTGTTTGACCTTGTTTGAGCTAAAAAATGGTCATATGTGACCAATTGTGGTATGTTGGAAGTGTTGGAATCAAATGGAAATTCGGATTGGATATGGTCATTCTGCAGGCAGCATGACCAAGGTCCCTTTCAGGGACCAAAACTAAAAATTTACCAACCCAATTGGTGTGAGGCCAATTGGGGATAAAATTAGACACAAAATGACACATTTTTCATTCAGGAATCATGCCTAGAAAGTGACCATAGGATAGTGAACAAATTGACCAAATCCGAAAATGGGTGTTCTACCCTGTACAAAAATGACCAAATGATAATGTTTGTTCATTTGGCCATATTTTGGGCTAGGCAGGTCCAAATGACTTGAAAGTTTACCAGTAGAAAGCTGAGATATAGACCTACAACTTTCATGAAGAACACAAACCCAAATTATACCATTAACCAAGTCATTTAGCCACCTAAAATCAGTGACCTAAAACTGCCATAACCAGTGCTGGTGCCCAAAAAATCTGGGTTAGGCCAATCCGGCAAGCTATGTTCAAATGGCTATAACTTGAGCTACAAAACTCCAAATGGAGTGATTCAATAAGGGAATAAAGTTAAGACAATAAGGAACAATTTCTATGAAGAAAACTCGGCCAAATTCTAATAGCAACATGACTAATGGAACAGTGCAAAATAAGTCACCAAAACTGAAAATTTGTAATTTTGCCTAAAAGACTTAAGTTTTGAGAAAACAACCAAAACCAATAGAATTGGTAACCAAAATGTGGTATGTGGGTATAATTGGATTTCCCATACCTATTGAGCATAAGAAAGTCAATATTTTGACTTGAATAGTACCATGAATAGTAACCCCAACATGAAAATTTTCAAGAATGTAAGTTTAAGCATATTGGGATTAATTATTGGAATTATTATGAGACAAAGATACTGAGACACTATAAATTTCGTGTTTCAGCTGAAAAAGACCCCGAAGGTTTAAGGATTGAGTCAAGGCCTAGAGGCGACTCACGTCAGGTTTGTGCACAATAAACCTTATTTAAGCATTTTATCATTGAAAAATTGATTTAGTACGCATTATGAAATTTCCGTGTTAATTATGAGTTTAAGAACTTTTGTGTTGCCACTTGTGAATGAAAATGTGACTTTGGAAACTGATTTGATTTTGCATGCAATATTTGAATAAATTATTTTAAATTGATTTCTGATTCACACTTAGCATGACCGTGCTTTATTATTCCTCTATTTATGGGGTTGAGAACGATTATTTTCCTCCCTCTCTGGTTTTCCAGTTGAGGTTATAGATCGGTGAGTACTCATTAGCTAGCTAGCCACCTCCCTCACTGATTTCGATTAATGGGGTTGTAGATCGCTTTGTCGTGGTGTACAATGCAGCATTGATCAGAAATTTTGTGTCATGGCTTAAGTTGTGTATAAATTGGCAATAATATGTTTATTAAATTGTTTAACCAAAATTGTGCTATAATAAGTTTTGATAATTGTGAAATATTTAAATTGTGATTTGTCAATGAATGTTTTATGTATTGCATTTCAAATTTTTATTGTGCACCACTGAGTATTTTTATACTCAGCGATAACTTATTTTGCTGTTGCAGATAAGGGCAAGGACAAAGCAGCAAAGTGAGCTGCTGAATTGGCAAGGCCTTTACCAATCTTTTTGTATGGGTATTTAATTATACCTTGTATTTATTCGATGTAAATATTGTAATATTTTATGTATCAATGTAAAGTTGAGCAGTTGTATAATAAATTGTAATAATGATAATTTAAAATTTCTTTTTATAAATTAAGATCTGTATTTGTAAATTAGGTATTATTTGCAATGTGAATGAATTTGTGAAATATTTCGAGATGACCAATTTTTAGTTGAGTTATGGAATTAAATTGAATTGTGTTGACTTGAGTTGATTTGGGTTGGGAGTTGTGGAAATAATTATTGGAAGTGTTTTTATAGGTTTTTGAAGAACTGTTTTCTCAAAATACAGACGACACTCACTTTAGTCTAAATATTTTTTCAGACGTTCTAACTATCTGGACCAACACTGGTCATTGGAATAGTAGAATGTACGGAATGGATACAGTGAGGGTGTTACAGGAGATGAGCTAGACTCACTCGGGCCCCTTTTCTGCTGTCTCTCTCTTCTAGTTTGCTCACTTATTCTAACCTTTTCAACTTTTATTGCAGCTTCCTCTAACTTGGTGAAGTCTATGATTTCCAAGGCAGTAATCATGATCTTTATGTTATCATTTAATCCCTCTTCAAATCTCTTACACCTTTCGTCCTCATTAGGGACTATCTCCCTTTCATAGCAGCTCAGTTTGACAAATTCCTTTTTATACTCTGCCACTGTCAGCTGTCTCTGTCTCAGGTTAATGAATTCTCTTATTCTCTCTTCTAGGTATACACTACCCAAATATTTCTTCTTAAATTATGAGAGGAAGAAGTCCCAAGTTATTACTTCTGGCTGTACTTCACTAGACACTGTATCCCACCATTGGTAGGCATCATCTTGCAACAGAGATACAACAACTTCTAGGTTTTGCTCTGGAGTGCAATGGAGTTGCTTTAAAACCCTTCCTATTTTGTTCAACCAGTTTTCGGCTGCAACAGAATCATCTTCTCTCTTGCCAAAGAAATCCACTACTGCAAATTTTCTCAATCTTTCCAGATGTGATTTTTACTGTGGAGGTGGTGGTGGTGGTGGTGGTGGTATTACCCCAACCATTTGTCTGAAGAACTCAGCCATTTGCTAGAACATGGCCTGTGGAAGCAGCTCAGCTGGAGCTGGTGGAGCAGGTTCTCCCCTACCTCCAACTCAGCTGCTACAGGTGGAGCATGACTCTCCACTTCCTCCTCAACTGCCCTCTGAGATGTGGGGTCCATATCCTATTCAGAATAATAAAGACAAACAGATCTACATTAGTATCACCTCCACTCTTGCAAATGCAATGCATGATATGGACTTGATCTAGGCCCAAAAACGCCTAAACCGTGCTTTGATACCACTAAATGTGACACCCCTTACCCGTCTATAGTGTAGCCAAGCAAGATACGCCACACACTGTATCGGAACACCCTATTTTAATTCAATCATTTTTATTCTTCTTAATTTTTTTTTATAGTTATGAAGTACAATTTGCAAATATAATTCATTTCAGTCATTTATTGAAATCATAAATTTATTTGAGGTTCTGCAAGTTTAATAGAAAATCCGGCAGAATATTGGCTAAAAATGGAGAAAACAGTTCTTCGGAACCTATGAAAAACACTTCCAAAATTTTCAATCAATCCCAAACTCCATTTCATCAAGAAAATCTCAATATTTTTCAACAATATTTCCATTTCTCAATCATTCATCTCATATGATATTCATGTAAAAGTCATAAACAAATATTCACTTTCTCATTCATAAACACAATTTCCACTATTTACATTAATACCAAAATACATTACATAAGTTTCAATTACATATGAGAAAATAAAAGTTTATTACAAAATACCCAAAATGAAACCTAGTGTCCTACCAATGCACTGACGTCGGTGAGGTAACACGAACACTATGCAGAGCTGCAGATGATCTCACCCAGTCTATGGTTTACTGGGCTCTCTATCGGTCTCTCTAGAACCTATGCGTGGCAAAAAGTAATGCGCTAAGCAATAATGCTTAGTGGTGTCAATAATAGAATAAAAAGAAATAACAGAAAATAAATATGCATTGCATGTTCTGATGTCTTATGCAGACCATTTTTTGATCATTATTGGTAATCTTATTTATTATGTACTTGTTATATTCATAATTTCATTAAATTTATCCACTTTCATTTTTGGTTGCCCAAGTAACCTATACTAGACGACTGGACTAGATAAACGGGTAAACTGGCACTGTGTATCAGGTACCTCGGGCCGTCACACCATCGGTCACATATGTATTTCCCGGTGTGCAACATAATAGCTAATAAGCTTTAATAATATTAGGCACAAGGCCAAGTCTCAACATAATGTCAGAACGGCTAAAAGCCATAAAATCACAGAATGGCATAGTGCCATGTGCAGTGCTGCTAACTGAACCCTATTGGCATGCCAACCTATCCAAACCAATCTTGCTAGGTGTACTACGGCATGTTACACTTTTAAACTTTACAATTCTTGAATTTAGGTTTAGGTGTTACTATTCATTTCCTTAGTCAACTAAAATGTTGACTTTTGCATAGATAATAGGTACATTGGTTCTAATACTCCCAACATACCATATTTTGCATTCTAAAATTGTTGGTATTGGTTGCCAATACGATTTCTAAGCTTAGTGTTAGTTATTTAAAATTTTCAGATTTCAAGCCTCATGTTTACTGTTCTATTTGTAAGTTGTACAGTAGGAATTTGGCAAAATTGTCTTCATGAAAGTTATTTCTTATTGTGTCTAGTTATATTTCCTTTGGAGTTTTGTAGCTCAAGTTATAGCCTAAACACAATAACTGGCCGAATTGGACAGAATCCAAAATTCTGGGCAAAACTGGTTCTGCCAGATTTGGTAACCTAAGTTTGGTTGGCAATTTGACTAGGTTATGGTAAAAATTTGGATTTGTGTTCTTCATGAAAGTTGTAGGTCTATGTCTCAGATTTCTGCGGTAAAATTTCAGGTCAATTGGACCTTTCTACACTGAGTTATGACCAAATGAATAAACACTGTTCATTTGGCCATTTTGCGCAGGCAGAATGAAAGTCAACCAGATTAGAGCAATTTTTAGGTCAACTTGGTTTGGTTTTCGGGGTAGGGTTTCTATACCAAAGTTTTTGGCCTTGCACCAATTAAACCTCTACAACTCCATTTATAACTGCCTAAACCTGTTGGACTCATACTCAATCCTGTAGGTCAGCCAAGGCAGCTTACACAAACTCAAATACCAAGCCACAACTCACTTCATTTCCTCATCATACACATTCAAATGGTCACTAATTGACCATTACAAGGTTAATGAACCATCACATGAGCAAACCCTAGAATTGTTCAAGTGTTCACATTTTTCATGTTCATACATGCCTAATCTTTGCATTTCACTTACACAACTAAGTTCAATCATTCATTTAATACCAAGGGCTGCTCATCACCACTTTGCTATCAAGCAAAATCACCAACCCTAACTAACCCTAGATGCCGAAATTTGTAGGGTGCAAACACACACTTGTTTGTTTTATTTTCTTATATTTCCTACACAATACATGCCCTTAAACATGAATTAAAACAAAAGAAATAAGAATTGGACACTAACCTTGTTGGAGCAGAATTTCAAGCCAACCAAACTCTCTTTTTTCTTCCTCTTTTGGCTAGTTAGAGGATGTTCAAGTTGCTAGGTTAATTTTTTGTAAAGCTAGGTAATGGTTTTCAAGGTGGAATGAGGAGAGTGATGAAGCTTTTGTAAGCTTCAATGGTGGAATTGGCTATGGAGGTGTTTCGGCTGGTTTGGAAAGTGGGGTTGCTTGTAACACCCTCCCGATAACCACTCCGTACATCCTACTGTTCCGGTGACCGGTGTCGGTCCGGACAGCTAGAATGTCCGGAAAAATATTTAAACTAAAGTCAGGAACCATAATTAACTCAAATATTAATAAGAAAAATTTAGTAAAAATTTTAGAAATAAAATACAACCGAGTTAAATGAGTCGGTGCCCTAGCGATGGGTAACCAGAGGTAAGTTGCGGTTCTCGCAACGAGGAGCCCTATACCCGGGGGAAAAATTATAAAATAATTTTTGGGACTCCAGAGAAGGGTTATTGAGGTTCCCATGGCATTAGAATGCCAAGAAAATACTTAGAAAAAATTTTCAATCGGTACAGACAATTTTGACCCGTTAAGCCAAATGGAGGGCATTTTGGTCATTTCGCCTTCAGAGGTGATTTTTGGCCGACTTGTCCAGTTGAGTAAATAATTAATATGACATAAAATATGAATAAACATTACTAAAAATGAAATTGGAAATGAGTAGTGAAAGAAAAGAAAAGAAAATGAAAAATAATGCAAATAATGACATATTATGATGTCATTCAAGATTTTCCACCAATCACCATTAAGCCCTCATTTGACTAACTATTAAAATGGACTAAAAGAAGACCAAAATAATAAGAATTGCAGCAGCTACTTCCCTCCCCAAAAGCCAGCTGAAACATGCCCTAGACACCTCCATGGATTTTTCTTCAATCAAGCTCAATCTCTCCCTTTCTTACACCACTAAACCCTAACCCCTTTCATTAAACCTTGACCATATCACTTGGAGAAGCTCTTGGCAGCCAAGAAGAAGAAGTAAAGTGAGGTTTAAGGGCTTGGAAAATTCTGCCACTTGAGGTTAGTGCACTTATGCCCATTAAACTCTTTATTTCCATGATTTTGGACTTGAACTTAGTAAGATTTGTAGTTTAAATGAACAAAAAACCTATAGGTATGAACACTTGAATTTCGGCTGCCCTAGTAAAAGAATATGTAGGAATGTTTTTGATGAGCTTGAAGTGAATTAGAAACCATATTTGAAGTTATAAACATATGAGTAATGCCTTAGTAGCTAGCTAAGGTAAATGGCATAAATTATGAATTTGAATTAGGGTTTTGGGGAGTGAAAAATTGATTTGGCTTAGGAAATTGTTAGAGCACATTTTAATGGTCAATTAGTGACCATTTTAGGTATGTTGACCATAATTAGGACAGCAGCATAGGGATTGAAAATTCAGTCCCTTTGCACTGCCATAACTTGGGCTGTGTTAGTCCAATTGAAGTTTGGCCAATTGGACATGAAACTAGGTTTATAATGGCACATTTTTGCTGAAGAAACCATGCCCAAAAGACCAGAGCAAGAGGACCAAAACTTGGCCCCAATCCGGAACCCTGAAACTGATTCTGCAGAATTGGCCAAATGAATAGTAACTGTTCATTTGGCCATAACTCACTGTAGATTTGGTCAATTGACCTGAAATTTTTACAGCAACAAGTTAAGACATACACAAACAACTTTCATGAAGGAACCTCCCCCAAATTATGGCCAGAACCCATCCAACCAAGTGACTCTAGTTACTGTTCATGCACTGTAGATATGGTAATTTTCTGCAGAATGCACATTCGGCCAGCTTGGGTCTTTGGACCATATCTAGAGCTACAAAACTCCAAATGGAGTGATTCAAAAAAGGAAATTCAACTAGACAAAATAAGGAACAACTTTCATGTTTTACATTTCTTCAAATTCCTACAGTAACAGTGTCCAATGGAACAGTGAATTTGACTCACCAAAACTGAAAATTCTGCTTGAGTTGAGTTACACTTTGGAATGGTATTAACACTTAATGCCAACAAGTTTTAAACACCAAATGTGGTATGTTGGGAGTGCCAAAGTCAATGTACACATTTTTATTCTAAAAGTCAACATTTTTGTTGACCAATGATGAATAGTGACACCAAAAATTTGAAATTCACAAATTGAAGAATTTAAAAGTTTCAAATGCCCTAGTATACCTAACAAGATTGGTTTGGATAGTTTGGCATGCCAATAGGGTTCGATTAGCAAGATCGCACATGGCAAAAATGCCATTCTGTGATTTCATGGCTTTTAGCCATTCGACTTTGCATTGAGACTTGGCCTTGTGCACGAGATTATTCTGACTTGGTAGCCGCTGTTTGAACACCGGTGATGCATATGCGATCGATGGTGTGACGCCGAGGTACTAGATACCCAGTGCGGTTACCCGTTATCGATCCGATCGTCTAGTGTAGGTTACTTGGGCAACCAAATGAATGAAAATGAGCAATGTAGAAGAAATAAATGAATGGATATACAAATACATGACAAACAAAACATGTACATGCAATACATATTTATATCTGTTATTTCTTGTTATTTTATTATTGCACCACTAAGCATTATTGCTTAGCGCGTTGCTTTTGCCACGCGTAGGTACTGGAGATCCTGATCGTTAGACCAGTAGACCATAGACTGGGTGAGTCTATCCGGCAGTTCTGCGCAGTGTCCGTGTCACCTCACTACCTGCAGTGCATTGGTAGGGCACTAGGTGTCATTTTGTCATTTTGATATTTTGTAGCAGATTTTTACTTTTTCATATGTATTTGAACTGATGTAATATATTTTGATGTCCATGTAAATAATAAAAGTTATGACTATGAATGCAAAATTTGAGCATGTATTTATCGCTTGTATATGAGAAATGGATGTTTGTGAAATGAAAAGATTATTGAGAATTTGCTATTGAGAGATATTGTTGAGATTTTGGATATTGGAGTTTGAGATGATGGAATAAAAATATTGGAAGTGTTTTTAACAGGTTCCGAAGAACGGTTTTCTCCATTTTTAGCCGGTACTCCGCCGGATTTTCTTTAAAATTTTCGGAACCTTAAATGAATGATACTTTTGATAAATGTTTTAAATAAATTGTATTTCATAAATTATATGCAAAAGCATGATATAAATTAATTGAGGAATATTAGAGTGTGCCGGTACACCGTGTGGCATTACTTACTCGGGTATACTGTACACGGGTAAGGGGTGTCACATTTAGTGGTATCAGAGCACGGTTTAGGCGTTTCTAGGCCTAGATTGAGTCCATACCATGCATTGCATTTGTAAGAGTCGAGGTGACACTAACGCAGATCTGTTTATCTTTCTTATTTTGAATAGGATATGGACCCTTCATCTCAGAGAGCAGTCGAGGAGGAAGTGGAGAGTCATGCTCCACCAGCAGCAGCTGAGACTGGGGGCATGAGAGAATCTGCTCCGCCAGCTCAAGTAGAGCCTGCTCAGCCTCCACAGGCCATGTTTCATCAAATGGCTGACTTCTTTAGACAAATGGCCGGGGTAATGCCAGCACCACCACCACCACCAGCTCCACAGCAGAAATCACATCTGGAAAGGCTAAGGAAGTTTGGGGCAGTGGATTTCTTCGGCAAGAGGGAAGATGACTCTGTTACAGCTGAAAATTGGTTGAACAGAACAGGCAGAGTCTTAAAACAACTCCACTGCACCCCAGAGCAGAACTTAGAAGCTGTTGTATCCTTGTTACAAGACGATGCCTACAAATGGTGGGACACTGTGTCCAGTGAAGTGCAGATAGAAACTGTAACTTGGGACTTCTTTCTTTCAGAATTTAAGAAGAAATATGTGGGTACTGTATATCTGGAAGAGAGAAGAAGAGAGTTTATTAACCTGAGGCAGAGACAATTGTTAGTGGCTGAGTATGAGAAAGAATTCGTCCGATTAAGCCGCTATGGAAGGGAGATAGTCCCAAATGAAGCTGAAAGATGCAAGAGATTTGAAGAGGGACTAAATGACAACATCAAGATCCAGCTCACTGCCTTGGGAATCATAGAATTTACCAAGTTAGTGGAAGCTGCAATAAAGGTGGAAAAAGTAAGAATTAGTGAGCAGGACCGGAAGGGATAGAGCAGAAGAGGGACCAGTCGCCTAGTTCTGCTCCTAGATTTGGGAAGAAGTTTAAGGGTCCTCCTGCACAGAGTTCGGGTCAGCCACAGGGCCAGGGTCAGTCTCAGGGGCCCAGGCCATAGTTCACCCCTAGGAGAGGTCAGTCCACACCATCAGTGGGCAGCTCTCCAGGGATGGGGTTCAGGGGACCAGCCCCAACATCTTCTGCATGTCCACACTGCCTTAAATGGCACAAGGGGGAGTGTTGGAGAGTAACTGGTGCCTGCTTGAGATGTGGGTCAACAGAGCATCAGCTGAGAAATTGTCCACGTAGAACCACTACAACTGCTCCAACACAAGTAGACAGACCTGCTCCTGCACCACAGAGAGGTAGAAAATCTGGTAAATCTGAGGCTGTTGGACCATCACAGAGGCCTGCATTTGAGCCAGCAGAGAGGCCTGACAGCAGACCACCAGCAAGAAATTATGCCCTGAAAGCTCAGGAGGAGCAAGATGCCCCGGACGTCATCAGGGGTACGTTCTCCCTCTACAATACTCCTGTGCATGCATTGGTGGATCCAAGATCCACTCATTCCTACATTTGCATCAACTTACCCGTAGAAAGGGCGATACTAGTAGGGGAGAGTGACCAAGACATTCTGGTCACTAATCCATTGGGCCGCAGTGTGGTAGTGAACAAAGTGTACAAGGGTTGCCCGTTAAGGATTCAGGGGTATGAATTCTTGGCAGACCTGATTGAGTTGCCCTTCCATGAGTTTGACGTGATTTTGGGAATGGACTGGTTATCACGTCATCAGGCAATAGTTGATTGCAAATTGAAGAGAATTTCTTTGAAAACTCCTGAGGGTAATGAGATCACTGTTGTGGGGGAAAGGACAGATTTTTTGTCCAATGTTATCTCAGCCACAGTTGCAAGAAGAATGATGAGAAAAGGCTATGAAGCCTACCTAGCACATGTGGTGGATACTAGGCAGGCTAAGCCAAACCTGAGTGACATACCCACAGTGAGAGACTTCCCAGAGGTGTTTCCTGAAGAGTTGCCTGGTTTGCCACCAGAAAGGGAAGTTGAATTTGCTATTGAGACACTGCCGGGTACAGCACCCATTTCCATTGCTCCTTATAGGATGGCACCCACTGAATTGAGGGAGTTGAAAACTCAGTTGCAAGAGTTGTTAGATAAGGGGTTCATACGCCTCAGTGTGTCACCATGGGGAGCTCCAGTGTTGTTTGTGAAAAAGAAGGATGGTACTTTGAGGCTATGCATCGATTACCGGCAGTTGAATAAAGTGACTGTGAAGAACAAATATTCGTTGCCTAGAATTGATGATCTGTTTGATCAGTTGAAGGGAGCAGGAGTATTTTCTAAGATTGATCTCAGATCAGGGTATCATCAGTTGAGGGTGAAGGATGTAGATGTGCCCAAGACTGCATTCAGGACCCGGTATGGGCATTATGAGTTCCTAGTGATGCCCTTTGGCCTAACAAATGCACCAACGGCATTTATGGACCTTATGAACCGTATATTCCATCCATACCTAGATCGGTTCGTAGTGGTCTTTATTGACGATATTTTGGTGTATTCCAAGACCAGTGAAGAACATGATGAGCATTTGAGGATTGTTCTGCAAACCCTGAGAGAAAAGAAGCTGTATGCTAAGTTGTCCAAGTGTGACTTTTGGCTGAATGAGATTGCATTCCTTGGACACATAGTGTCAGCTGATGGGATTAGGGTGGATCCCAAGAAAATAGAAGCAGTGATGGAATGGAAGCCTCCCAGGAATACAACTGAGGTCAGAAGCTTCTTGGGGCTAGCTGGGTATTACAGAAGATTTGTGAAGGGATTTTCCTTAATAGCTACTCCAATGACCAAGCTATTACACAAGAATGCCAGATTTGACTGGAATGGCAAGTGTCAGACCAGTTTTGAGAAATTGAAGGCTATGTTGACAGAGGCACCAGTGTTAACACAGCCAGTGTCGGGAAAGGACTTTGTGGTCTACAGTGATGCCTCTCATAATGGGTTAGGGTGTGTATTGATGCAAGAGGGGAAAGTGATCGCCTATGCTTCCAGGCAGTTAAGGGCACATGAACAGAATTACCCTACCCATGATCTAGAGCTTGCAGCAATTATCTTCGCACTGAAGATATGGAGGCATTACTTGTATGGTGAAAAGTGCTACATTTACACAGACCACAAGAGCCTGAAATATTTGCCAACCTGAATGAGCTCAACCTTAGACAGAGGCGATGGATTGAGTTCCTGAAGGATTATGACTGTGTAATTGACTACCATCCTGGGAAGGCAAATGTAGTTGCTGATGCTTTGAGCAGAAAATCCATGACAGCTTTGAGATCATTGAATGCCCGTCTATCTTTGGTTCGAGATGGAGCTATTTTGGCTGAGTTACAAGTGAGGCCAAACCTGCTACAGCAGATACTAGATGGGCAAAAGGTAGATGAGAAGCTAATGGCTATTATGAGCAAAATCCCAGAGGGAAAAGCAGCTGACTATGAGGTGAAAGCAGACGGGTGTCTGCACTACAAAAGAAGACTGTGTGTACCAGATGATGGGGAATTGAAGACCAATATTCTAAAAGAGGCACACACCAGTGTATATGCTATGCACCCAGGAAGTACAAAGATGTATCATGATCTGAAGCTTCAGTATTGGTGGCCTGGTATGAAAAGGGATATAGTTGACTATGTGACTAAATGCTTGACATGTCAGCAAGTCAAGGCAGAACATCAAGTTCCATTAGGTTTGCTACAGCCTATACGCATACCTGAATGGAAATGGGATCGGGTCACCATGGATTTTGTAAGTGGTCTACCTCTCACCCGGAAGAAACATGATGCAGCATGGGTGATAGTTGATAGATTGACAAAGTCAAGACACTTTCGCGATTAGGATTGACTACTCACTGGAGAAGTTAGCAGAATTGTATATCAGTGAGATAGTTAGACTACATGGAATTCCACTTTCCATCATATCTGATCGAGACCCAAGATTTACATCGAGATTTTGGAAGAAGTTGCATGAATCCTTGGGTACACAACTCCATTTCAGCACAGCTTTCCATCCTCAGACGGATGGGCAATCCGAAAGAGTAATCCAGGTAAACAATTGAAATCAATGAAATTGATACAAATATTGAATTGAAATGATAACAATAACGTGAAATACTTTTCAGGTCCTTGAGGATATGCTGAGGAGTTGTGTCATTGAGTTTGAGGGAAGTTGGGATAGATACCTCCCACTGGCAGAATTTGCATACAACAATAGCTACCAAGCTAGTATCCAAATGGCCCTGTATGAAGCACTGTATGGGAGAAAATGTAGAACTCAGCAGTCTTTGGACTGAATTGGGCGAAGACAAATGGTAGGGCTGACACAGTGAAACAGGCTGAGGAGAAGGTAAAATCAATCAAAGCCAATCTCAAAGTTGCCTCAGACGGACAGAAATCTTATGCCGACCTGAAGAGAAAAGAAATAGAATATGTGGTTGGCGACAAAGTGTTCCTCAAGGTGTCACCGTGGAAGAAAGTGTTGAGGTTTGGAAGGAAAGGTAAGTTAAGCCCTAGGTTCATTGGCCCATATGAAGTTATTGAACGTGTGGGTCCAGTGGCCTATAGGCTAGCTTTACCACCAGAGTTGGACAAGATCCACAATGTGTTCCATGTATCCATGCTCAGAAGATACCGCTCAGATCCTTCACATGTCATCTCCAGAGAAGAAATTGAAATACAGCCAGATTTGACATACGAAGAAGAACCTCTACGGATCTTGGCTCGGGAAGTGAAAGAGTTGAGAAACAAATAGATTCCATTGGTGAAAGTGCTTTGGAGGCACCACAACACCGAGGAGGCAACTTGGGAAAGTGAAGAAATGATGAGGCAACAGTTCCCTCAACTGTTTGCATCAGGTAAATTTTGAGGACGAAATTTAAATTAGAGGGGAAGAGTTGTAACACCCTCCCGATAACCACTCCGTACATCCTACTGTTCCGGTGACCGGTGTCGGTCCGGACAGCTAGAATGTTCGGAAAAATATTTAAACTAAAGTCAGGAACCATAATTAACTCAAATATTAATAATAAAAATTTAGTAAAAATTTTAGAAATAAAATACAACCGAGTTAAATGAGCCGGTGCCCTAGCGATGGGTAACCAGAGGTAAGTTGCGGTTCTCGCAACGAGGAGCCCTATACCGGGGGGAAAAATTATAAAATAATTTTTGGGACTCCAGAGAAGGATTATTGAGGTTCCCATGGCATTAGAATGCCAAGAAAATACTTAGAAAAAATTTTGAATCGGTACAGACAATTTTGACCCGTTAAGCCAAACGGAGGGCATTTTGGTCATTTCGCCTTCAGAGGTGATTTTTGGCCGACTTGTCCATTTGAGTAAATAATTAATATGACATAAAATATGAATAAACATTACTAAAAATGAAATTGGAAATGAGTAGTGAAAGAAAAGAAAAGAAAATGAAAAATAATGCAAATAATGACATATTATGATGTCATTCAAGATTTTCCACCAATCACCATTAAGCCCTCATTTGACTAACTATTAAAATGGACTAAAAGAAGACCAAAATAATAAGAATTGCAGCAGCTACTTCCCTCCCCAAAAGCCAGCCGAAACATGCCCTAGACACCTCCATGGATTTTTCTTCAATCAAGCTCAATCTCTCCCTTTCTTACACCACTAAACCCTAACCCCTTTCATTAAACCTTCACCATATCACTTGGAGAAGCTCTTGGCAGCCAAGAAGAAGAAGTAAAGTGAGGTTTAAGGGCTTGGAAAATTCTGCCACTTGAGGTTAGTGCACTTATACCCATTAAACTCTTTATTTCCATGATTTTGGACTTGAACTTAGTAAGATTTGTAGTTTAAATGAACAAAAAACCTATGGGTATGAATACTTGAATTTCAGCTGCCCTAGTAAAAGAATATGTAGGAATGATTTTGATGAGCTTGAAGTAAATTAGAAACCATATTTGAAGTTATAAACATATGAGTAATGCCTTAGTAGCAAGCTAAGGTAAATGGCATAAATTATGAATTTGAATTAGGGTTTTGGGGAGTGAAAAATTGATTTGGCTTAGGAAATTGTTAGAGCACATTTTAATGGTCAATTAGTGACCATTTTAGGTATGTTGACCATAATTAGAACTGAAAAATGGTATGGCAAAGTCAAGGTATAAAGCGCCCTAGACAAAGAAAGATAAGGACTGAAAATTCAGTCCCTTTGCACTGCCATAACTTGGGCTGTGTTAGTCCAATTGAAGTTTGGCCAATTGGACATAAAACTAGGTTTATAATGGCACATTTTTGCTGAAGAAACCATGCCCAAAAGACAAGAGCAAGAGGACCAAAACTTGGCCCCAATCCGGAACCCTGAAACTGATTCTGCAGAATTGGCCAAATGAATAGTAACTGTTCATTTGGCCATAACTCACTGTAGATTTGGTCAATTGACCTGAAATTTTTACAGCAACAAGTTAAGACATAGACAAACAACTTTCATGAAGTAATCTACCCCAAATTATGGCCAGAACCCATCCAACCAAGTGACTCTATTTACTGTTCATGCACTGTAGATATGGTAATTTTCTACAGAATGCACATTCGGCCAGCTTGGGTCTTTGGACCATATCTAGAGCTACAAAACTTCAAATGGAGTGATTCAAAAAAGGAAATTCAACTAGACAAAATAAGGAACAACTTTCATGTTTTACCTTTCTTCAAATTCCTACAGTAACAGTGTCCACTGGAACAGTGAAATTGACTCACCAAAACTGAAAATTCTGCTTGAGTTGAGTTACACTTTGGAATGGTATTAACACTTAATGCCAACAAGTTTTAAACACCAAATGTGGTATGTTGGGAGTGCCAAAGTCAATGTACACATTTTTATTCTAAAAGTCAACATTTTTGTTGACCAATGATGAATAGTGACACCAAAAATTTGAAATTCACAAATTGAAGAATTTAAAAGTTTCAAATGCCCTAGTATACCTAACAAGATTGGTTTGGATAGTTTGGCATGCCAATAGGGTTCAGTTAGCAGTACTGCACATGGAAAAAATGCCATTCTGTGATTTCATGGCTTTTAGCCATTCTGACTTTGCATTGAGACTTGGCCTTGTGCCTGAGATTATTCTGACTTGGTAGTCGCTACATTGCACACCGGGTGATGCATATGCGATCGATGGTGTGACGGCCCGAGGTACTAGATACCCAGTGCCAGTTTACCCGTTATCCAGTCCAGTCGTCTAGCGTAGGTTACTTGGGCAACCAAATGAATGAAAATGAGCAATGTAGATGAAATAAATGAATGGATATACAAATACATGATATACAAATACATGATAAACAAAACATGTACATGCAATACATATTTATATCTGTTATTTCTTGTTATTTTATTATTGCACCACTAAGCATTATTGCTTAGCGCGTTGCTTTTGCCACGCGTAGGTACTGGAGATCCTGATCGTGAGCCCGTGAGATCCTGCATCGGTGAGTCCATCCGCGATTCATGCAAAGGTCCGTGTCACCTCACTACCTGCAGTGCATTGGTAGGGCACTAGGTGTCATTTTGTCATTTTGATATTTTGTAGCAGATTTTTACTTTTTCATATGTATTTGAACTCATGTAATATATTTTGATGTCCATGTAAATAATAAAAGTTATGACTATGAATGCAAAATTTGAGCATGTATTTATCGCTTGTATATGAGAAATGGATGTTTGTGAAATGAAAAGATTATTGAGAATTTGCTATTGAGAAATATTGTTGAGATTTTGGATATTGGAGTTTGAGATGATGGAATAAAAATATTGGAAGTGTTTTTAACAGGTTCCGAAGAACGGTTTTCTCCATTTTTAGCCGATACTCCGCCGGATTTTCTTTAAAATTTTCGGAACCTTAAATGAATGATACTTTTGATAAATGTTTTAAATAAATTGTATTTCATAAATTATATGCAAAAGCATGATATAAATTAATTGAGGAATATTAGAGTGTGCCGGTACACCGTTTGGCATTACTTACTCGGGTATACTGTACACGGGTAAGGGGTGTCACATTGCTGATGACTTTTTTTTTCTTCTTATCTCTTTTTATTTGTTTTAAATGGGCTTGCTTAATTATAATCGGTGGTAAGTGTTTAATGACATCAAGGTGATGTCATAATTAGCTTTTTATCTCATTTCCTCGTATTTTATTCTCTACTCATTTTTAATTTAATTTTTAGCAATATTTATTCACATTTTGTGTCATGATAATTATTTACTTAACTGGACAAGTCAGCCAAAAATCACCTATGAAGGCGAAATGACCAAAATGCCCTCCGTTTGGCTTAACAGACCAAAATTATCTGTACTGATTAAAAATTTTTTCTAAGTATTTTCTTAGCATTCTAATGCCATAGAAACTCAATGACCCTTCTCTAGAGTCCCAAAAATTATTTTATGAATTTTCTCCCATTTCTAGGGCTCCTAGTTGTGAGAACCGCAACTTCCCACTGGGTTACCCATCGCTAGGGCACTGGCTCATTTAACTTGGTTGTATTTTATTTCTAAAATTTTTCCTAAATTTTTCTTGTAAAACCCCTATGTTCGGTGGTGCGTTTTACTGTTCTGGTGACTAGTGTTCTTCGGACAGCTAGGATGCCTAGAACTACATTTAAAAGTAGTGAGGAGACATAAAATAATGAAATACAAGAAACGAAAATACAAGAAAAATAAAGGAAAAATAATAGCAATGAAATGAAACTAAGTTAAACGAGCCAGCACTTCAGCGATGTGTGACCGCACGGGGAAGTTACGGCGCAGGCAATAGCTGACCCCAGGATTGCAGGGAACCCTTAGAATTTAGTTTCGAGACATAATTAAAGACTTATTGAAGTATAAATTTCATTAGAAATATCAAAGAAAAATTAATTAATTAACACAGAGAAAAATGAGAAATCGAGAAAACGACAAAACTCGGTGTTACCGAAAAATCGGGAATGTAACCCGAATAAAGGCATTGTGGTCATTTGACACCCCGAGATGCCTTTTGACCTAAATGTCCATTAAAAATAAATGATATTAAACCTTGTAAATGTCATGAAAATTAAAATGGTGGTCCATAATTTAAATAGTGAAAGAAAATAGGTTAAATGTGGGAATTATGGAAAATTTGATTAAACAAACATTATAATTGATTTTAGTGCTCCACTAACATCTTCAAAGTGGACCATTAAGTAGATTTGTGACAGAATATTCCTTCATCTTCTTCATTTAGCAAACCAGCCGAAAATCACTTGGGAGAGAAAACTCCATTTCTGTTTGGTTGAGCTCCATGCAAACCCCTTGGAGCCATCCTTTCCACTAAGTCCTTTCTTTAAAGTGAATCCTTACCTTGCAAGGAAGATTTTGGTAGCAATTTTAAGGAGGTTTAGTGAAGTTTTGATCAAGCTTCAAAGGTGGTAAGTGTGTATTTTCTATTCTTGTTTCATTAAACTTTGAGTGGATATTGTGGTGAGTTATTTTGTGGAATAAGTTTTGAAGTTTGATGATTTAATGGTGGTACACCATTTTGGCAGCCATGGAAACTTACTATTTTTTATTTGTTTTCACGTGTAAATGGTTGTTTGAGATGTTGGTATAGGTGTATACAAATAATTTAGATAATGTATACTAAGTGTATGTGTGATAGTGCACTTGGTTTTGGAAGCTTGGAATCTATTTGAATGAGATGCGTAATTCAAAAACTTTTAAAGTGTAGTTGAAATGTGTTGTTTCATGGTTTTGTTTATTGAATTATGTTGGTTATGGTGGCAGCATGTATGTGTGTATAATAGATTGGAATTGGATATGTAAATGGGATATGTTCATGTGGTTAAATTGTATAAATGGACTTTGGAAAATTCTGAGTTACAATGTGTATGTTGAGAATGGTTACAAGCTGTCCAAAATGACCAAAATGTGTTGTTAAGTGTGTTAATGGTATGATACAAACTAGAATTGGCATGAAAGAGTTAGTTTGGTAAGTATAGAATGTGTAATTGGTAAGTGATAAAGAATGTTTAGTAAGGCAGTGTATGTTTTAGCTTAGAACCTTAAGTGTGTGACTCCAATTGGTATGAGAACAATTGGAGGTGAAACTAGGCAAAAAAATGTGCCAACTTTCATGAAGGAAGCTTACCTAAATTCTGCCTAGAAGGTGACTTGAAAAATGACCAAATCCGGATTAGTGACTTAAAAGCCTGAAAATTGACCATTTGGGTAGCAGTTAGTGTTTTAACCATAGCTTACTCAAAACAGGTCCAAATGACCTGAAATTTTTACCTTGAATAGTTAGACATAGATAAAAAATTCTTATGAAGACACCAAAGCCCATAAATGTCCAGAACTAAGCCAAATAGATTGCACAAGTTCAGGAACTAAAACTGGCTGAACCAAAAGTGACCTAAAAATGACCTAAGCCTACCATTTTAGTGCATTCTGTCCAGCATTGATTAATTGACCATATCTTGGTCTATACAACTCAGAATGACCTAAATTTTGCCCGCGTGCAATAAGACATAGACCTACAAGTTTGTAGTTTAGACCGAAACCCGACAACCGAGGGAACTAAGTCGTCCGGCTAGGTTAAAATAGTATACCAAAATCCGAAAAACAACACTAAAGGACTATAAAATGTGACATATTGGTAACATTAAACCTAATTCACCTAGAGTGCATTAAAGGTCAACATTTTAGGTTGACTAAGTAAAATAATAGAATTCAATAAATTAATTATTAAGCCTTATTGTTAGAGATAGTTTAAATGAGTACTGAAACACTTCAAATTGTGTGTTTCAGTTAGCAAAGACTCAGGGAAGGGGAAGAAAACACTGAGTCAGGGCCAAGAGACATTTATCAGAAGTTTGTGCACAATAGTTATTTCTTTTGAATTTTCAATTGAAATAAATTATGATAATTTGTCTGTTATTGTTTAAATTGTGAAAAATTGTTTGAATGATATTTGATGGATACTTATTGCTTGAAAAACATTGTAAATGGTTTGAAACCACAGCTATCATGTATATTGATTGAATGCCTCGCTAGCTTATCTAGTGGGATGAATTGACTTTGAATTCCCTCTCTGGCTGAAGTGTTGAGGTGTGTGCCTGTTGAGGAGGAATAGAATGAGTACTCATATTATTGTTAGCTAGCTATGTTATTCCTCACTAGCCATCGGCTTTTTGGGACGAATGGGACTATGGAATCATGATTAAGCTGTGTGTATGATTTATTGACATTTGTTGTGATATTGTGAAATGGAGTTTAATTCTTTATGACATTCACTGTCTTTTGAATTCAACTATGATTTTAAGTATCCATAGTTCATATGATTTATGGTTTATGGTTTTAAATTGTATTTTCTTAATATTGTGCACCACTGAGAAATTGGCTTAGTGATAGTGAAGGAACGGAAGCATGAAAAACACAAGTTTATACTATTGAATTCAAAAATTTTCACCTAGGGTCACATGCATCATGCAAGATTTATTTTTATTTATTTGATTTCAATGATAAACAATATATTAAAACTCTTTTAATATGTTTTTGGATCTGTATTTGCCATTTAAGATTTTAAAATTAATCAGATTAATTTTAGAACCCTAGATTAAATCAAGAACGATTACACTAACCTCTTGATGCACTGCAGCGTGTCTGCGCCTTTGAGATTCATCTTCAGGACACCAGATGTTGTCCTTCTAGCTTGTCCACACCAAGAACACCTATGGCAGCCCTTGAACAGCTTCTAAAGCCTTTTCTATTAATTAGAAATTCAAGTTCTGCATTTTAAGAGATTAGAGATGTAAACAGGACACTAGAAACAATTTCTAGTGTTCTTAATTCAAGAGATTGATGGCTAATCTCTTTGAATTGATGAGAGATGAAGAATAATAGATAAAAACCCTCAAAGTGGCGTGAAAAAGGAGAGGAGTGGCTGCTGGTTATTTTTCTTTTCATAACCACACTTAAATAGCTAGGTTAACACATTAAACCCTTGCCACATGTCACCTTTTGATTAGCTCTAGGTTTAAGTGACCCAATCACATTGTGCCAAGTGTCAAACCTATATTTAATCTTGATTTTAATCATCTTTTATGATTAAAAAACATTTGGCAAGCTTATGTGTAATCCCATGTGTCACCATCTCATGGTGCCACGTGTCACACTGTGAAATGACCAAAATGCCCCTATGTCTTAATTTTGAGTTCTTAACACAAAATAATTATTTTTCTTCTTCTAATTAATTTATATCAAATATAAATTAATTAATTAATCTATATTATTTAATTTCTCATTAATTAAATTCATATTTAAACACTTTAAATATAAATTTAATTTATACTACACATCCAATAATCTAGATTTGGTTTCAAGTCATAGAAGGGACTTTGCAATTTAATTGCAAAACAAACCTATTTAATTAATCAATTAAATCTTTAATTAATTAATTAAATCATATTTAAATAGGTGATAACTTGTGTATGTGTGTGACTTACTAGGCTCATCACTAATTGGCAATGAGATATGATATCAACGCTTAATATCATCAGAACTCTTTCTTACCATAAATGATTTCTCTAAATCATTTTATGAACCTCATAGACCATGGTTAACACCTAGCATAGCATGCCATGGCCACCCAATTAGTAATAAGGTTTACCTTAAATGAACCTATAATCATATGTTATCATGCACTAGAATCTCTCTGTTACAAAATCCCAACTCAAGCTGGAGTCATGGTTTATGTCAAACTCCATTTGCTATGAATATTATGTTCTCTTTTAATTCCAGTTATTGATTAAAAAGATTTTCTCATCAGAAACTCTTTTCTGAATAAATCTATCTGTCCTGGCCAGGAACTTGAAACATCAAGAACAATTAAATGAACATAGGATTTTATCTCTATTTACTTAGAGGAACAGATTCCATCTTGATCAACACTTACCTCCATATATAACTAGTAGGAGCCAACACATGCCCATATACCCATACATAGTACAAGTATGAAAGCAGTATCAAACTCAAACTACCTATATACAAGATAACTGTGCTATCTCAGGTCTAAAGATTATATGCACTGATATGATTTATGACAAAACATTGACAAGAGTAAACTCCATGTGCTTGTCATAAGTGTCACTGGTTCGGCGTACTTATCATTTATAAGTGCCTATCATGTTTGTTATATGGCATGAGACTCACCATTACATCTTATTTATATCTCATATAAATAAATTGGGAATAAACATGAATACAATCTTTCTGGATAAGTCATGTCCTTATTATGAAGTATCCTCGATTGTGAACCTATTTATGATACTTTGTGCTAGAAATATTCACTCATATTCTTAACAACTTAAGAATAATATTTCTAACAAAATATCAATGGACCTTTTCTATTACACATAAATATATTATGTAAACGCAAAAGTGGAAATGCCTTTTATTAATAAAAATATGTACAAGATACATACTAAATGATATGCTCTATGGCATACTACTAACAATCTCCCACTAGCACTAGAGCCATTCATTACAATACCTTAGACCTATCTTCTCAATATGTCGGTCTAACTGAGTCTGTGACATAGGCTCAGTGAATGGATCAGCTGGATTTTCAGCTGATGCTATTTTCTGCATGGCTACATCGCCTCGCCCAACTATTTCTCTGATAATGTGGTAGCGCCTTTCTATGTGTTTGGATTTCTGGTGAGACCTAGGTTCCTTAGCCTGTATGACTGCTCCATTGTTGTCACAGTGTAGTAGAACTGTTGACTCAATGGAAGGAACTACTGTAAGTTCTGTCACGAATTTCTTTATCCAAACAGCTTCCTTTGCAACATCTGATGCAGCAATATACTCAGCCTCTGTAGTGGAATCTGCAGTCGTGCTCTGTTTGGAACTCTTCCAACTGACTGCACCTCCATTACAAATGAACACATATCCAGAGGTAGACTTTCTATCATCGATATCTGATTAGAAATCAGAATCAGTATAACCATCCAATTGCAAGTCTCCACCTCCATAAATCAAGAATAAATCCTTAGTTCTTCTCAAGTACTTAAGGATATTCTTGACAGCTATCCAGTGTTCCAAACCTGGATTGGATTGATACCTGCTAGTCAAACTAATAGCATATGCGATATCCGGCCTAGTACACAATATTGCATACATTAAACTTCTAATAGCCGAAGCATATGGAATCCTGGCCATCTTATCTCTTTCTTCAGGTGTCTTTGGAGACATCTCTTTAGAAAGGTGGATACCATGTCTCACTGGTAACAATCCTCTCTTGGAATCAAGCATGTTAAACCTCTTTAACACCTTTTCCAAGTATAGACTTTGAGATAAACCAATTATTATTTTCGCTCTATCTCTATAGATGCGAATCCCAAGAATATAGGTTGCCTCCCCTAAGTCTTTCATGGAGAATGTATTTGACAACCATACCTTTATAGTCGTCAACATACCTGTGTCATTACCCATCAATAGTATGTCATCCACATATAAGACAAGGAAAGTGATAGCACTGTCACTAACCTTCTTATATACACATGGCTCATCCTCATTTTTGATAAAACCAAAGGATTTAATGGCTTCATCAAAATGGATGTTCCAACTCCTCGAAGCTTGTTTCAACCCATAAATGGATCGCTTTAGCTTGCATACCTTGGAACCATCTTGGGATTCAAAACCCCTACGTTGTTCCATGAAAATGTTTTCTTCAATGTATCCATTGAGAAAAGCTGTTTTGACATCCATCTGCCAAATCTCATAATTATAGTATGCAGCTATTGCTAATAAAATCCTAATTGATTTAAGCATGGCAACAGGCGAAAAAGTCTCCTCATAGTCGATTCCTTGCCTTTGGCGAAACCCTTTCGCTACTAGCCTTGCCTTATAGGTCTATACCTTTCCATCAGAACCAATTTTCTTCTTGAAAACCCATTTGTTCCCTATAGGTACAATACCTTCAGGTGGGTCAATAAGATCCCAAACTTGATTCTTATACATGGAATCAATCTCGGATTTCATAGCATCAATCCATTTTGAAGAGTCTATATCTGATATAGTTTCTTCATAAGTAAGTGGATCATCTCCATGATCTACTTCTTCATGAGTAGACAACTCTTGTTCTTCTTCATGAAGAAAACCATATCTCACTAGTGGGTGAGATACCCTGGTTGTTCTACGAGGAACAACTGTAGATGTTTCATCAACGGGTATAGGTTGACTAGATGGATCTATATCCATCTAATCTGTTGGTTGGTCAGAATTCTCCAATTCTAACTCTATTTGCCTTCCTTTGCCTCCTTCTTGAACAAACTGTTGTTCAAGAAATGTGGCATCTCTACTTATCACAACCTTTTGTGAAGTAGGCAAATAAAAATAATATCCAAAACTATCTTTTGGATATCCAACAAATTGACCTTTTTCTGATATGGTCTCCAATTTATCAGTGTTCAGCTTTTTGATATAAGCTGGACAACCCCAAATCTTAACATGCTTAAAACTTGGTTTTCTTCCATGCCATATCTCATAAGGTGTGGAAGAAACTGATTTTGATGGAATCCTATTCAGAATATACAAAGCTGATTCTAATGTAAATCCCCAAAAGAAGATTGGCATATCAGTATAGCTCATCATACTACGTACCATATCCAATAGGGTACGATTTCTCCTTTCAGATGCACCATTCAGTTGTGGCATTCCTGGAGGAGTCAGCTGAGAAACAATGCCATGCTCTCTCAAGTATTCATCAAATTCAGTACTCAAATATTCACCTCCACGATCTGATCGAAGAGCTTTAATACTCTTTCCTGTTTGATTTTCTACTTCAGAATTAAATTCTTTGAACTTTTCAAAAGATTCATGTTTGTATTTCATCAAATACAAATATCCAAATCTTGATTTATCATCAGTAAAGGTAATAAAATAATGAAAACCCCCTCTAGCCATTTCTTTAAATGGACCACATACATCACTATGTATTAGCTGCAAAATATTTTCAGCTCTTAGCCCTTGTCCAACAAAGGGTGATCTAGTCATTTTGCCCTGAAGGTAAGATTCACAAGTTGGAGTAGGCTCAGAACCCAATGAGGATAGAATCCCCATTTTCTCCAGTTTTGCAATCCTATCTTCTGCAACATGACATAACCTTAAGTGCCAAATATATTTTGAACTTGAGTTGGTTTTCACCATGGCATTGCGTTCTTTTAGATCACTTGCATTCAATTTGTGTTTGTCATTATTATCCAAAAAATAAAGACCATCATTCATATAACCCGAACCAACATATTTATTTTCAAAATAAATATTACAAACATCATATGTGAACTGAAATTCATAGCCATTTCTAGTCAAACTAGATATAGAAATGATGTTCTTAAAAGCATCAGGTACATATAAAATATTATCCAAACACAAAACATGTCCAAACATGTAAAAAGATTTAGATCCTATGGCTAAAGCTTCAACAGTTGAGCCATTGCCAATCCGGACTCTAATATCATGAGAACGCAAGTACTCTTGTTTGCTAGTTCACGCATATCATTAGAAATGTGAAAAGCGGCACGATATCTAAAACCCAAGCTGTAGATGAACTATGAGTATCATCAAAATCTAAATAACAAGATATGGACATACCTTCCGAAGGTGTATCCTTCTTGTCCTTCAGAGAAGCAAGATACTCTGGGCAATTCCTTTTCCAGTGCCCATCCTTTTGGCAGTGGAAACACTTTCCTTTGCCTCCATCAGCTTTAGTCTTCCTTTTCTGTTTAGCTATTTTTCTTGGAAGGACCAGGAATCTGAGGTTTCTTTTTCTTATTGCCCTTATTCTTGTTGGACTTTCCAGCAGAAGAAGATGCAATCAAAGCTACATCTTTTTCTTTATTGCCCGGCATATTCTTTTGGACAGTAACCAGCATGTTGAGTAAACCAGCTAAGGTGCATTCCTGTTTAGTCATATGGAAATTTGTCACAAAATTCCCAAAAGACTCAGGAAGGGACTAAAGGATCAAATCCGTTTGTAGTTGGAAATCCATGTTGAAGTCAAGATGTTCCAACTGCTCAATTAGCCGAATCATCTTGTGGACATGATCCCCAACATTCTGTCCCTCAGACATCCTCATACCTAGCATTCTTGCTGT
Organism: Hevea brasiliensis; assembly: GCF_030052815.1. Classification (NCBI taxonomy): domain Eukaryota; kingdom Viridiplantae; phylum Streptophyta; class Magnoliopsida; order Malpighiales; family Euphorbiaceae; genus Hevea; species Hevea brasiliensis. The sequence continues at coordinate 46,688,403 of NC_079501.1, forward strand.
GCTCACCATATAACTCTTGTAGGTGAAGGAGGATCTCACTCGCACTCTGCATGTTCTCATGTTGCTTCTGTAACTCATTACTCACGGAAGCAAGCATGTAACACTTAGCTCTCATATCATGCATCTTCCACTTGTCCAAAGTTTCATGTTCCTCTTGTGTGGCCTCTGGAGGTAAGGGACTAGGAACATTTGAATCTAGAACATATCCTATATGTTCAAGGTTCAAGACAAGTTTCAAATTTCTTAGCCAATCAGACAGATTAGGTCCTGTCATCCTATTGTGATCAAGTATGCTTGCAAGGATATTGGATGGTGGTGGTTGTTTTGTGCTCATTTTTATCAGAAAATTAACTGCAGAAAATAACCAGATTAATTAGTAAATGTATCACGTAATTAACCAAAATGATTATGGTCTTTTAATCAAATTGGTCCTCCCACTAACTTAGCGAATCCTACACTTCCAAAGTAAGCAAATCCTAGTTAGATGGATTTCTAGTGGGTGATTGAATTCTTATAATTCTATTGATCATCCTCAGGTACATCCATTATTGGAATTACAATAAACTATAAGTGAGCAACTCCTTGCCCATCACATCTCATGTGAGGTTCAATCCTTTACCTAGCCCCTAATGCTCAAAATCTCAGGTACATCCATTATTGACTTATCTTGCAATAGTTAAGTTGATCCCATTGAGCAAGTAATTATGTAAATAATTTTAATGTCCTCAGGTACATCAAATATTGGCCACCAAACCATTTACATATTTACAACATCTCATGCTTAACAATTATTCTTAAGAAAATCTAAAAAATTAATTGCATCTCATGCAACTATTTAAAATTTCTTAAAATAATTGCCCCAATGGAGGGCCTATGTTATAATTACTGTAATTATAGCATTTCCAACTTAATCATTTGTTTGGAAGATTTTATGGTCATTCTAATTACTATTAAGGTCTCACTTTGCACATTATCCATTTAGCATGCATATATCATATAATAGCATACATTCCCATACATCTCATGCATTCATGGATAAACAATAAATATGGTATGATTATGGACTTTCTAAGGGATTCAATTCTGAGCCACCAAGAATTGAATCAAGGCATTCCTAGGTGCATTTCATTCATTCATTCATTTTACAAAAGTTGCTGAAGGAGTACATAATCAACACTTGATCTTGAATTTCTCCCACTAGTCCCACCAATGCTCTTGACCTCCTTGAACTTCTTGCAATCCAATATTACATGGTAATCCTTGGCATACCAAGGCGAATTTACAAGAACTTAAATAAATGAAATTACAACCCAAAAATTATTACAAACTTAATAATACATGCCCAAAATAAATTAAAATAAATAAATTAATTTACAATCCCAAAGAAACATAAAAGAAATAAATCCAATCACATTGGTCTTTTATAGTCCATGATCATCCATCATGCATATCACTATTTAACAATTAAATAAAACATATATACTTAAATTAAATTGAATATCTTATATTCAACTTAAAAATCCAGATTTGAATATGATTGAAATAAATTTAAAAATTCAGATTTGAATCTCATTCAAACAAATTTAAAATTTCAGATTTGAATCACATTCAAACAACTTTAAAAATTCAGATTTGAATCACATTCAAACATTTTTTAAAAAATCAGATTTGAATCACATTCAAACATTTTTTAAAAAATCAGATCTGAATTTTATTCAAACAATTTTAAAAAATCATATTTAAATATGATTCAAACAACTTTAAAAATTCAGATTTGAATCACATTCAAACCACTTTTAAAATTCAGATTTGAATCACATTCAAACAATTTTTAAAATTCTGATTTAAATCATAATTTAATTGTGTGATTAAAATTCTAATTAAACAATTTAATTAGACATAGGATGAGCTTTTAGATCATACAACAATTGTAAATTAAAAAGAAAACCTTGCGCCACCTTGAAGAACCATTGTTGCCGCTACCAATAGTGGCTTCACCTTGCGTGCCACCACACATCCATTGCAACCAGCAATGGATCAATCATCTCATGATCAAATTACACAATTAAATCATATAATCAACAATCTAAATGGAAAATATAGTGGCTCTGATACCAATTGAAGGAACGGATGCATGAAAAACACAAGTTTATACCATTGAATTCAAAAATTTTCACCTAGGGTCACATGCATCATGCAATATTTATTTTTATCTATTTGATTTCAATGATAAACAACATATTAAAACTCTTTTAATATGTTTTTGGATCTGTATTTGCCATTTAAGATTTTAAAATTAATCAGATTAATTTTAGAACCCTAGATTAAATCAAGAACGATTACACTAACCTCTTGATGCACTGCAACGTATCTGCGCCTTTGAGATTCGTCTTTCGGACACCAGATGATGTCCCTCTAGCTTGTCCACACCAAGAACACCTGTGGCAGCCCTTGAACAACTTCTAAAGCCTTTTCTATTAATTAGAAATTCAAGTTCTGCCTTTTAAGAGATTAGAGATGTAAACAGGACACTAGAAACAATTTCTAGTATTCTTAATTCAAGAGATTGATGGCTAATCTCTTTGAATTGATGAGAGATGAAGAAGAGTAGATAAAAAGCCTCAAAGTGGCGTGACAAAGGAGAGGAGTGGCTTATGGCTATTTTTCTTTTCATAACCACACTTAAATAGCTAGGTTAACACATTAAACCCTTGCCACATGTCACCTTTTGATTAGCTCTAGGTTTAAGTGACCCAATCACATTGTGTCAAGTGTTAAACCTATATTTAATCTTGATTTTAATCATCTTTCATGATTAAAAAACATTTGGCAAGCTTATGTGTAATCCCATGTGTCACCATCTCATGGTGCCACGTGTCACACTGTGAAATGACCAAAATGCCCCTGTGTCTTAATTTTGAGTTCTTAATCCAAAATAATTATTTTTCTTCTTCTAATTAATTTATATCAAATATAAATTAATTAATTAATCTCTATTAATTAATTTCTCATTAATTAAATTCACATTTAAACACTTTAAATATATATTTAATTTATACTACACATCCAATAATCTAGATTTGGTTTCAAGTCATGCTAGGGACTTTGCAATTTAATGGCAAACCAAACCTATTTAATTAATCAATTAAACTCTTTAATTAATTAATTAAATCATATTTAAATAGGTGATAACTTGTGTATGTGTGTGACTTACTAGGCTCATCACTAATTGGCAATGAGACATGATATCAACTATTAATATCATCAGAACTCTTTCTTACCATAAATGATTTCTCTAAATTATTTTATGAACCTCATAGACCATGGTTAACACCTAGCATAGCATGCCATGGCCACACAATTAGTAATAAGGTTTACCTTAAATGAACCTATAATCATATGTTACCATGCACTAGAATCTCTCTGTTACAAAATCCCAACTCAAGCTGGAGTCATGGTTTATGTCAAACTCCATTTGCTATGAATATTATGTTCTCTTTTAATTCCAGTTATTGATTAAAAAGATTTTCTCATCAGAAACTCTTTTCTGAATAAATCTATCTGTCATTTACATGAACTTGAAACATCAAGAACAATTAAATGAACATAGGATTTTATCTCTATTTACTTAGAGGAACAGATTCCATCTTGTTCAACACTTACCTCCATATATAACTAGTAGGAGCCAACACATGCCCATATACCCATACATAGTACAAGTGTGAAAGCAGTATCAAACTCAAACTACCTATATACAAGATAACTGTGTTATCTCAGGTCTAAAGATTATATGCCCTGATATGATTTATGACAAAACATTGACAAGAGTAAACTCCATGTGCTTGTCATAAGTGTCACTGGTTCGGCCTACTTATCATTTATAAGTGCCTATCATGTTTGTTATATGGCATGAGACTCACCATTCCACCTTATTTATATCTCATATAAATAACTTGGGAATAAACATGAATACAATCTTTCTGGATAAGTCATATCCTTATTATGAAGTATCCTCGATTGTGAACCTATTTATGATACTTTGTGCTAGAAATATTGTCACTCATATTCTTAACAACTTAAGAATAATATTTCTAACAAAATATCAATGGACCTTTTCTATTACACATAAATATATTATGTAAACGGAAAAGTGGAAATGCCTTTTATTAATAAAAATAAGTACAAGATACATACTAAATGATATGCTCTAGGGCATACTACTAACAGATAGCTTTTTCATTGTTGTCGCAGGTAGACAAACGGACAAAGCAGCAAAGTAGGCTGCTTGTGCCACATTTTGAGATTTCACCGGGTATATCGAGTATACCATTTTATGTAGTTTTTGTTGTAATTTATGTGCATTGTATGTATATATTGTACTTGATCTTGAGCAGTTGTAAATTAAAAATGTAAATTATTTTAGCTTGTAAAAATATTGTGACATTTCTTTTATCTCTTTTGGAAACACTGGAAAATTTATTATTGAGCTGAGTTGATAAATGTTGAGAAAATTATTCTGTTGAATTGTTATTGGAGTTTGGGATTGAGAAAAATATTGGAAGTGTTTTTTATAGGTTTTTGAAGAACTATTTTATTCAAAATACAGATGGCACTCTGCCAAAATTTTTACAGAAATTATTAATACTTTAAATTTGTTATTTGGTTTCACTTCAGTAAAAGAAAATTTTTAACACTTGTCAATAGTGCTCACCACTTTGTAAAGAAGTAAGAAAATGTTTAAAATCCCTTGTAGTGTATTTAATGAGCTATCAGTAGGCGAAGTTTGGTAATTCATCAGATATACTACGGGATCATGTTATGCCTTACGGAGGGGCAGGGTGTGACATGTTTTAGTGGTATCAGAGCTAGTTTTTAAATTCTGTTTTTACTTGTAATTTGAATATTCTTTCTTTATAGTACAACTACTCAATGTCATTATTTGATATATATACAGTACATTACATTATAAATATGCACTAACGGGAGGAAATCTCCTTGTGTTATTTGTTCAAGAGGTTTAAAATCCTCAAATTGTCTATGAAAGAGGGGGATTGTTAGTCGATCAATCTATAGAGGCTGAGGTACAAAGGGATGCCCCAGCCCTACAAAATGTGAGTGGATCAGCAGCACCAGCCCCCTCAGAACCACAGTTCCCTGCTCACTTCGCTCAGCAGATGGCTGCAATGCTCCAACAGATGGCTGCAATGCTCCAACAGATGGCTGATAACATGCCTATTTAAGTCCCACTACAGACACTAGTGATACAACCATAATCTTCAGCTAGGCAGTATGACAAGCTAATTAAATATGGGGCTACTGAGTTCATGGGGACAGTAGATCCTCTAGAGGCAGAACAATGGTTAGAAAGAATGAATAGGGTGTTTAAGAAACTGCACTGCACAGAAGAGCTGAGATTTGAGTATTCAGTGTCACTACTATAGGGAGATGCATATGACTGGTGGAAAACCATTCCTCATAGTTTGGTGGACCCTAGTACTAACCTAGGTTGACTTTCTGTGGGAGTTCAGACAAAAAAATGTCCCAGATGCCTATATGGATCAGAAGCTACAGAAGTTCTTACGTCTAAAATAGGGAAGTAGATCAGTGGCAGAGTATGAAAGGGAATTTTCCCGCCTGAGCCACTGTAACACCCCTATTTGCATAGCCTGGTATATTTTACTGTTCCGGTAACCGGTGTCGGTCCGAACAGTTAAGGGGATTAGAACCACACTTAAGACAACTAGAGAAGCCATAAACACAAATAATTAGTAATGTCCAATTAGTTAAGTATAAACAAGAAAAACAGAACATAAGAAGTTAAACGAGCCGAGATTCACAACGATGGGTGACCTTCTCGGGAACGACTACGAAGTCGTTTTAAACTCAAATTTCGAACCGTAAAATGTGACACTGTAACACCCTCCCTGTACCAACTCCGTACATTCTACTGTTTCGGTGACCGGTGTCGGTCCGGACAGCTAGAACGTCCGGAAAAATATTTAAATTAAAGTCAGGAACCATAATTAACTCAAATATTAATAAGAAAAATTTAGAAAAAATTTTAGAAATAAAATACAACCAAGTTAAACGAGCCGGTGCCCTAGCGATGGGTAACCAGAGGGAAGTTGCGGTTCTCGCAACGAGAAGCCCTAGACCCGAGGGAAAAATTATAAAATAATTTTTGGGACTCCAGAGAAAGATTACTGAGGTTCCCATGGTATTAGAATGCCAAGAAAATACTTAGAAAATTTTTTCAATCGGTACAGACATTTTTGACCCGTTCAGCCAAACGGAGGGCATTTTGGTCATTTCGCCTTCAGAGGTGATTTTTGGCCGACTTGTGCAGTTGAATAAATAATTAATATAACATAAAATATGAATAAACATTACTAAAAATTAAATTGAAAATGAGTAGTGGAGGAAAGAAAAGAAAAAGAGGAAAAAGGGGTATTTATGACATCATGGTGATGTCATTAAGAAAAATTTTGACCAATCATAATTAAGCCATTATTTGACTAACTATTAAAAGAGATAAAAGAAGACCAAAATAAGAAAAATTTCAGCAGCCACCACTCTCACAAAAACACACCCGTAGCTCTGCATTTTCCATAACCATTCCACCATGAAAGCTCCACCAAAGCTCCCTTTCTCTCTTTGTTTCACTACTAAACCTTAAACACTCTTCACTAAAACTTGTCCTCACACCTTAAACAACCTTTTGGCAGCCTAGAAAGTGAAGGAAAGTGAAGTTTAGAGGTGGGAAAAATCTGCCCTAATCAAGGTTAGTGCATATATGTAGTCAAAATTCCTTAATTCCATGATTTAGGCTTGTAATGGATGAGAAATTGTAATTTAAATGAGCAAAAACTCATGTGTATGAAACATGAATTTCGGCTGCCCTAGCTATTGAATAGAAGAGAGTGTTTTTATGAGCTTGAAGTGAACTAGAGTTATGTTGGAAGACTATAAACACAAGAATAATGGATTAAAAGTTAACTAAGATAACTTGTATAAAACATGAATTTGTGAGCAAAATGTAAACTTGGTTTAGGAAACTATTAGAGAGCATTTTAATGGTCAATTAGTGACCAATTTAGGTAAGTTGACCATTAAATGGACTGAAAAATAGGATTGCAAAGTGAGGTTGCAGGCTGCCCTAGGACAGCAGCAAATGGACTGAAATTTCAGTCCAATTACAAAGCCATAACTTTGGCTGTGTTAGTCCAATTGGTGTTTGGCCAATTGGACATGAAACTAGGCTTATAATGGCACATTTTTGTTGAAGAAACCATGCCCAAAAGACCAAAGCAAGAGGACCAAAACTTGGCCCCAATCCGGATACCCTGAAACTGATTCTGCAGAATTGACCAAATGAACAGTAACTGTTCATTTGGCCATAACTCACTGTAGATTTGGTCAATTGACCTGAAATTTTTACAGCAACAAGTTAAGACATAGACAAACAACTTTTATGAAGGAACCTACCCCAAATTATGGCCAGAACCTAAACCAAATGGCAGTGGTAGTCACTATTCATGTTACTGTAGATATGGTAATTCTGCAGTTTTGGCAATCCGGCCAGCTGGGGTTTTTGGGCCATATCTGGAGCTAAAAAACTCCAAATGAAGTGATTCAAAAAAAGAAATTCAACTAGACAAAATAAGGAACACCTTTCATGTTTTACATTTCTTCAAATTCCCACAGTAACAGTGTCCAATGGAACAGTGAATTTGACTCACAAAAACTGAAAATTCTGCTTGTGTTGGTTTAAACTTTGAAATGGCATAAATGCTTAATGCCAACAAGTTTGGATTGCCAAATGTGGTATGTTGGGAGTGCCAAAGTCAATGTACATATTTTTATTCTAAAAGTCAACATTTTTGTTGACCAATAAGATGAATAGTGACACTAAAAATTTGAAATTCACAAATTGAAGAATTTAAAAGTTTTAAATGCCCTAGTATACCTAACAAGATTGGTTTGGATAGTTTGGCATGCCAATAGGGTTCAGTTAGCAGTACTGCACATGGCAATATGCCATTCCGTGATTTCATGGCTTTTAGCCATTCTGACTTTGTATTGAGACTTGGCCTTGTGCACGATATTATTCTGACTTGTTAGCTATTACATTTGCACACCGGAGATGCATATGTGACCGATGGTGTGACGGCCGAGGTGCTAGGTACCCGATGCGGTTACCGTTATCGATCCGATCGTCTAGTGTAGGTTACTTGGGGCAACCAAATGAATAAAAGTGAACAACGTTAATGAAATAATGGATATACCAATACCAAACAAAGAAAGCATACACATTCTATACACATTCATTTTCTTGCTATTTTCTTCTATTATATTATTACACCACTAAGCATTATTGCTTAGCGCATTGCTTTTGCCACGCATAGGTACTGGAGACCCCGATCGTGAGCCCAGTAGACCACAGACTGGGTGAGTCCATCCGATTACGCTTTCGATGTCCGTGTCACCTCAACTTCTGCTGTGCATTGGTAGGACACTAGGTGTCATTTTGACATTTTGTAACTAAATTTTGATCTTTCTTCATATGTAATTAAACTTGTGTAATGTATATTGATGTATATGTAAATTATGAAAATTGTATTTGTTAATGGAAAAGTAAATGTTTACTTGTGATTTATATGTGAACATCACATGTGAATGATGAATGAGAATAGAAATTGAAATGTTGAAATCTTGATATTGAGTTTTGTGTTGATATTAGAGTTGAGAATGAATGAATTTGTTTATTGGAAGTGTTTTTAACAGGTTCCGAAGAACTGTTTTCTCCATTTTTAGCCGGTATTCTGCCGGATTTTCTATAAAAATTTTCGGAACCTTAAATAAATTATGAATTCAATAAATGACTTAAATGAGTTATATTTTACAAGTTATATTCAAAATTATGATGAAAATTAATTAAGGTATATTAGAGTGTGCCGGTATACCGTGTGGCATTACTTACTCAGGTATACAGTACACGGGTAAGGGGTGTCACAGACACTGCAGTCCTTAGGACCCTTATGAACACAGTGGAAAGAGAAAATCACAAAAAAGAACTGTTAAGCCAGTCAAATAATTAGGTCAGGGAGCCGGAAGAAATATGGAATTAATTGCAAACTGGGATGAACCGACGAGGGGCAATTTGGTCAATTGACCCTGAGAGCTGACTCTTGACCTAACTGTCAAATAAAATAGGAGAAAAGAAAATTTCATAATTGAAAATTAAATTGAAGAACTAATAGAAAAAAAAAAGAAAAAAAGAAGGAAAATGAAAAAGGTGTAGGGAAATGACATCATGCATGACATCATGCATGATGCCATAAATCCCATAATTAATAATTTGATTAAATAGATTTTTGGGTCTTCCATAAGACAAAAGACATAAAAAAAGAAAAAAAAAATAAAACACAAAGTCTTCTTCTTCAAAACGTCATTTTCCCTCTCCCTCATATCTCCATAGTTAAACCTCCATTAAAGCTTGTCTTCAAGCTTTGAAACCCTTACCAAATCCAAACTTCTTCCATAATCACTCCATAAAACCTTATTCCCTTCCCTTGAGAAAGAAATTTAACGAGAAAGAAAGAAGAAAAGAGGAGAAAAATTGAAGATTGGATATCAAAGTTGAGGTAAGCACATCAAATTGAAAGTTTGAGATTAATTGTTGTGTTTTTAGCTTGAATTACTTGTAAATAAACTTAAAAAAAAAAATATGTCAGAGGGACTAAGCTGAAATTCGTCCATCAGGGAGGGGAGAGTGATTTGCATGAGTTTGATTGAGTTAAACAAATGCTTGAATGAGTTGAAAGATTGTGTTTATATGTTTTGAATTAGTTAATTACAATGAATTAGTGTGGTTAGGGTTTGAAACCTAGGGTTTTGAGGCAAAAATTTTAGAGAAATTGGTAAATGACATATTTGACCTAATATGAAGTGAAAAATGGTCATTTGTGACCAAATGAGGTGTGTTAGAAGTGTTGGAATTAAAAGCCAATTCCGATTAGATTAGGTCATGTGCTGGCAGCATGACCAAAATTTCCTTTGAGGGACCAAAAATGAAATTTTACAAGTCCAATAGATATGGGACCAATTGGGGATGAAAATAGGCACTAAATGAAACAATTTTCATTTAGGAAGCCTACCCAAAAAGTGACTAAAACCTAGTGAACAAAGTGACCGAAGTTGAGAAATCGCAGGCTGCCCTGCACAAACTGACCAAATGAATCTGTTCATTTAGTCATAACTTGAGCTAGGGAGGTCAAAATGACCTAAAATTTTACCAGTGGTTAGATGAGATATATACCTAACACTTTCATGAAGAACACCAACCCAAATTATGCCATTAACCCAATCAAATTACTAAGCCAAGTTGGATCACTAAACCTGCAAACTGCAGATTTGCCATTTGAATAGTAAAGTTTCAATGGCTATAACTCTCTCTAGAAAACTCCAATTTAGGTGATTCTTGAACCGATGGAAACCTAAGGCATAGTAGAATATTTCATGTGATGAAATTTAGACTAAATTATGGACCTAACTTGATCAAATTGCTGAATGAAGTTGGAATTAACAATATGCCAGAACAAAATTCTGTAGCATGAACAGTAAACGTAATTTGCTTATAACTTGAGCTACAAAACTCCAATTGGGGTGATTCAAAAAGGAGAATAAACTTGAGACAATAGAGAACATTTTCCATGAAGAAAGTTTTGCCAAATTCCAACAGTAAACTGACCAATGAAATAGTACAATTAGGGACACCAAAACTGAAAATTTGCAATTTTGCCTAAAAGAACTAAGTTTTGAGAAAATGACCAAAACCAACAAGTTTAGTGACCAAAATGTGGTATGTGGGTGAAGTTGGAGTTCCCATACCTATTAAGCCTTAGAAAGTCAACTATTTGACTTGAATAGTATAGTGAATAGTTGCTCGAAACACAAAAATTTCGAGAACGTCGAATTTAGCACGCTAGAGCTAGGTAAAAGTGAAGCTAAATTTATTTTGGGTTTATGTTAAGTTCTAGTGCTAAAACATTGTAAAATTGTGCGTTTCAGTTGGAAAGGATACCGGGAAAGAACCTGAGGAACCGAGTCGAGGCCAAGAGGCTACTCGCTTGAGGTTTGCGCACAACGTATAACTTTTGTAAATTATTTCTGCATATTGTTTTGAATAATTTGAATCAGTGAATTATGACAATTTTTATGATGTTTTGATTTAAATTGTGGAAAGTTAGTTGTGTATATTTGAAATGACAATGTTTAGCAAATTGTTAAGATAAGTTTTGAAACCACAGTGTCATGACCATATATTTGAACACCTCACTAGCATGACTAGTGGGGGTAATTAGTTTCGAATTTTGATTCCTTCTCTAGAGAAGTGTTGAGGTGTGCTAGTAGAAGAGGATGTGAATGGATATCCATATATTTGAGTTAGCTAGCCTTGTGATGTGATTTCTCTTTAGCCTCTGGCTATTGAGATTCTATTTGTTTCGAATGGCATGATCTAACTGTGGGTTTTATGAAATGTGTTTTGATACTTTGAAATGAACTTGGTTTGCATTTAAAATCTCATAATGCATGATTTGTACTTAATTCTCATGTTCAGCCAAATTTTTGAATAAATGTGATTTAAGTTTTGCATAAAGATTATTTTAGTATGTTGTGCACCACTGAGTCCTAGTACTCAGCGATAGCTTCTATTGTTGTCGCAGATACAGAGACTAGAGGAGCAGCAGACTGAGCTGCTGAGGTGTGAGGAGCTGTCAGCTTGAAGTCACCGCATATAATTTATACCCTAACTGTAAATATTTCTTTTGATGTATGTATTGCACATAAATGTATGGACATTGAAAATGGGTCTTGAGCAGCTTGTACAAAGTTTGTATGAAGTTTGTAATTCCTTTGATGTAAATTTTGTATGATATATATATATATATATATATAAATTATTTTGTCTCTAATAAAATATGAGAGGAACTATTTTATTTAATTTGAATGAAATGTTGTTAGTATTTTGAGGATTGTTGAATTTTGGACTTGAGAAATTGATTGAAATGATTGTGGAGTTGTTGAAATGGATTGAGTTTGATTATGAAATTGAAGTAATGGTTAAGAAAAAAATTTAGAAGTGCTTTTTACAGGTATTGAAGAACTGTTTTCTCAAAATACAGACAGAACTCTATCAAAATTTTTATAAAATTTGCGAAAAAAATAAAATGGGCCAAAATTTCCTACTAGCTTTCAACTTAATTACATGTTTTAAATACTTATTAGAAATGCTCACCACTTATCAAAAATAAGAAAATTGTTTTAAAATTCCTTGTAGGGTACTTAATGAGTTATCGGTAGGTGAAGTTCGGTAGTTCATTAGGTATTCTACGGGATCATGTTATGCTTTACAGAGGGGTAAGGTGTGACAGCCACTATGCAGGGAGTCTCCTTGCTACCAGTAGGGAAAGGTGTAAAAGGTTTGAAACTAGCTTGAAGCGCAGTCTCAGACTACAAGTGGTCGGATTCAAACATAATAACTTCTCTGAGCTTATTTCTCAAGCACTGGAATTAGAGAGAATTGAGTTAGAAGTGGCCCCAGAGAAAAAGAAATTAGAGAAGATAGAAAAAGAGAAAGAGGGGAAGTCAATAGATCAGAGTTCCAGTGGTCTTACTGGGAAGAGAAAAAACTTTGGGGGACACAACAGAGGTGGTAAAAAGCCCGGTAGGGGAAGATATTCGGGACAGAAACCTCCTCCATCTGGTCAGCAGAGTACCACAAGTTCCTACCCTCCCCGCCAATGTGAAACTTGTAGTAGAAGCCATGGTGGGGTATGCTACAAGGCCATATGAGCCTGTTATAACTATGGAGGCACAGGACACTTTGCCAAGGACTGCACCAGTGCCCATAGAGTTGGGCCACCTCCTACTATCGCTGAAGGGTCAGTTCAGAATCCTGTCACCAGAGGTTCACAACCACTTAACAGAGGTAGAGGCAGGGGTAGAGGTAGTCCAGCAGGCAGCCAAGGCACAGTGAATCAATCTAAGCAAGGCAGTGCTCCAGTCACAGTCTATGCAATGAGACAGAGAGAAAAGGCTGAGACATCTGATATTGTGGCTAGTACCTTCCTAACATTTAATCAAGATGTGTTTGTGTTATTTGATCCGGGTTCTACCCATTCCTTTGTGAGTACTAGCATCATTGATTGCATTACTATTCCGTGTGTGAAAATGGACTTTGAGGTGCTAGGAACAAGTCCGCTAGGACAGGAGGTCAGGGTCAATAGAATGTATAGGGATTGTCCTTTGGTGATCCAAGGACACACTTTTCTGTCTGATCTCATTGAAATGCCCTTCAAAGATTATGATATCATCTTGGGCATGGATTGGTTAGCCAGGCATCATGCCATGATTGACTGTAGACTGAAGATAGTCACTTTTGGTCTCCCTTAGTATAGTGAAGTGGTGATACACGGGGAGAGGCAGCTATTCCCATCAAACATCATTTCGGCTGTACTAGCCAGAAAAATGATCAGAAAGTGTTGTGAAGCATACTTGGAACCTGTGGTAGACACCCAAGTGGGGAGTCCAAGATTAAGGGACATCCCTACAGTATATGTAACACCCCTATATTTAGTAGTGCATTCTACTGTTCCGATGACAGTGTTTGTCCGGACAACTAGGATGCCTAGAACTACACTTAGATATGGGTGAGGAGACATAAAATAATGAAATACAAAAAAAGAAAATACAAGAAAAACAAAGGAAAAACAATAGTAATGAAATGTAACCAAGTTAAACGAGCCGAGAACCATAGCGATGGGTGACCGCACTGGGAAGTTTCGGCATGGGCCATTGACTAGCCCTGGACCGCGGGGAACCCTGGAAAATATTTTTAAGACTTAAATAAATATCCATTGAAGTATAAATGTCATGAAAAATTAAAATAGTGGTACATAATTTAAATAGAAAAAGAAATGAGATAAAAAGTGAAAATTGTGAAACTTTAGATTAATTAATCTTAACCACACTTAGTGCTCCACTAAGTGAAGTTAGTGGACATTAAAATATTACAAATGGGACAGCATAAGTCATCTTCAACCTCCAGAATTTGCACCAGCTGAAGCTCTCCCATGAAAGCCCCCATGGCCAAAGTGAAAACACCTCCATGCACCATGATTTAGCCATAAAAACCTTAAGCTCCCTTCATTAAACTTGACCTCCATACCTTGGGCAGCATACTAGGAGCAAGAAAGCTAAGTCTTGGTGAGGTTTTAAAGAACGTCAAAACTGGTAAGTGAGTGTTTTCAATTATTGTTTCATTAAATGTGTAACCAACATTGTGGGTAGTTGATTTATGAAAGAATTTTTGAAGTTTGATGTTTTAATGGAGATGTACATTTTGGTAGCCATGGAAATTCTATATATGCAGCTTTTTTTTACTTGTTTATGGTTGTCTAAGATGTTGTCATTAATGGCAACATGGATATGTGTATAATGGTTTGAATTGGGACATGTAAATGAGGTATGTCATGTGGTTAATTGTTGTAATTGGACTTGGAAAAATTCTGAGTTATAATGTGATTGTTGACAGTGGTTACAAGCTGCCAAAATGACCAAAAATATGAAGTAAAGTGTGTTAATGTTATGGTACAAACCAGAATTGGCATGGAAGAATTAATTTGGTAAGTGTTGGATGTGTAATTGGTAAGGATAAACAATGTGTAATAGGGCAGTGTACATTTTAGCTTAGAACCTTATGTTTGTGACTCCAATTGGTATGAGACCAATTGGAGGTGAAACTAGGCGCAAAATGTGCCAACTGTCATGAAGGAAGCTCACCAAAATTTTACCTAGATGGTGATTTGAAAAATGATCAAATCCGGATTGGTGACTTGAAAGCCTGAAAATTGACCATTTGGGCAGTAGTTAGTGTTTTGGCCATAGCTCACTCAAAACACGTCCAAATGACCTGAAATTTTTACCATGAATAGTTTAGACATAGATATATAATTATTATGAAGACACCAAAGCCCAAAAATAGCCAGAACCAAGCTAAAAAGCTTGCACAAATTCAGGTACCAAAACTAGCCGAACCAAAAGTGACCTAAAAATGACCTAAAGTTACAATTTTGTTGCATTCTGTCCAGCATTGGTAAATTGACCAAAACTTGGCCTACATAACTCAGAATGACCTGAAATTTTACCTCGTGTGCAATAAGACATAGACCTACAAGTTTGTATTTCGGACCCAAACCCAAAAACCGAGGAAACTAGGTCATCCGGCTAGGTCAAATTAGTATATCGAAATTCGGCAAATTGCAATAAAATGCAGTATACTTAAAAATGAAATTGGTAACATATACCAACACTAAAGGGCTATAAAATGTGACATATTGGTAACATTAAACCTAATTCACCTAGAATGCATCGAGGGTCAACATCTTAGGTTGACTAAGGAAATAATAGAATTCAATAAATTAATTATTAAGCCTTATTATTAGAGACGGTTTAAATGAGTACTGAAACACTTTAAATTGTATGTTTCAGTTAGCAAAGACTCAGGGAAAGGGAAGGAAACACTGGGTCAGAGCCAAGAGGCATTTATCAGAGGTTTGTGCACAATTAGTTTTTAACTGATTTTGTTCTGAATATTTCATATGATTAAATGGCATACTTTTCTTATGTATTATATTTAACAAGCATTGGATTTAATTCAATGATTATTGAAATTGTTATAGTATGTATGAATTTGGCTTTGTGAAATGGTATTTCAACAAGTGTTGTGCATTGTTGCGAATTGAGTAAATTATGTTTTAGAAAATTGTGATAGAACATGTTTTGAATTGTGATGGGCAATTTGCATGGAAAAATGCAAATTTATGATTTGAATGGTGATGAGCATAAAAATTATTGGATATTGGAATTGACTTTGAATCGAATTGTATTATGATTTAAGCTCACTAAAAGGATTGTGATATTATTTTATATCTCACTATAGATGCTTGACTAGGTTATTACCCGTCTCTCTCATTTATTGAGAAGACAATGGAGTTAGTTGTGTTTTGATTACCGTGGTACGTGCACATGCTTAGATTCTCCTCTTATTAGAGGTTAGATCTAAGTTTTTTTATGTTATGGCCCTTTCGGAAGATTCATTATTGTGATATGTACTGTGCACAATGATTTGACCTCCCCGACCATAGGGAGTTAGAATCACCCCGAAGATGGCCCTTTTGGATTAGTCTTGCATAGTTATTGAGATAAAGAATGGCTTTTGAGATAAAGAATGGTTTTTGAATAGTAAAGAATTATGATTTTAATTACGATTTATCTATAATTGATTTTGTTGGAATTACCTTAAATGGTTAGTTATAATTTGATAAATTGAATTTCGTGATCAAAGTCATTTTATACAAATGATTTATATTATTGGCAATGAATATTTTGAGTTTTTTGGAATTTAATGAGTATCCAGATTTCCAAATTAATTGTTGTAATTTTTGTTAAGGTATATTGCACTATGTTTTAAATTATAGTTGTGCACCACTGAGTTCACCACTCAGCGATAGCTTTGTATGCTGTCGCAGGTGAAAAGAGCATAGAGCAATTGAGTAAGCTTCTTTGAAGAGACATTCAGATCAGCTCCAGGTTTACCCATGTACACAGGTCTTGATGTATGCATGTAATAATATGTATGTAAATTATTTGAGCAGTTGTATTAAAACTCTTGCAAAATATTTTGGTATGTAATTAAATGTAAATTATTGTAAATGTAAATTTGAGATTTCATTTACCTGAATAGTTTTGTAATATTAATTTTGAGTCTTGTAATCAATGAAATGTTTCTTTTATGATGAGATTGGTTTGAAAATGAATTGATTTGATTATTAAGATTTGAATCGTGAGTTAAAATGAAGTTATTGGAGTTATATTTGAGAAAACATATTGGGAGTATGTTTCTTTGTAGGTTTTGAAGAACGGTTTTCTCAAAATACAGCCGGCACTCTGTTGATATTTTGAAAAACTTTTATAGCACCAGATTTTAATCGATGATTTTAATTTCAAGAAAATTGATTTAAAATCCCTTGTAGTATATTTAATGGGTTACCAATAAGCGAAGTACAGTGATTCATTAGGTGTACTACAGGATCATGTTACATCTTACGGTGTAGTAGGGTGTTACAGTATATGACTTTCTAGATGTGTTTCCTGATGAATTGCCAGGATTACCTCTAGAAAGGGAGGTGCAGTTTGAGATTAATTTTATGCCTGGTGTAGATCCAATCTCCATAACGCCATACAGAATGGCACCAGCAGAGTTGAAGGAATTGAAGGTACAGTTGCAAGAACTACTTGAAAAGGGCTTCATCCGCCCTAGTGTGTCAGCTTATAGAGCACCAGTATTGTTTGTTAAGAAGAAAGATAACACTCTCCGCTTATGTATTTATTGCTGGTAGTTGAATACGGTGACAATAAAGAACAGATATCCACTGCCTCGCATTGATGATCTGTTTGATCAGTTGAAGGATTCAGCTGCATTCTCCAAAATTGATTTGCGAACTGATTATTATCAGTTGAAAGTGCAAGAGCAGAGTATTCCAAAGAATGCTTTCAGAACTTGATATGGACACTATGAGTTTCTAGTAATGCCATTCGGGTTAACAAATGCTCTAGCTGCTTTTATGGATCTGATGAACACTATCTTCAGACCATATCTTGACCAATTTGTGGTGGTGTTTTTTGATGATATTTTGATATATTCAAAGAATGCAGAGGAGCATGACAGACATCTGTGGATTGTACTGTAGACTTTAAGGGCGAAACAACTATACGCCAAATTGTCGAAATATGAATTTTGGTAGAAAGAAATCTCTTTTGTTGTGTCAGCTGAAGGGATCAAGGTAGATTCCAGCAAGGTAGAAGCTATCCTTAATTGAAAGCCACCCAGGAATATCAAAGAAATTCGCAGTTTTCTGGGTTTAGCTGGATATTACTGCCGGTTTGTGAATGGGTTTTCTATGTTAGCCTCTCCACTGACCAAGCTGCTTTGAAAAGATGTAAAATTTTAGTGGACAAATAAATGCCAGCAGAGTTTTGATGAGTTGAAGAGGTGTTTGACTGAAGCTTCAGTCCTTAATTTACCTACCCCGGGTAAAGAATACACAGTTTATAGTGATGCTTCTCATAAAGGGTTAGGCTGTGTACTGATGCAAGATCGGAATGTCATTGCTTATGCACCACACCAGTTGAAACCGCATGAGAGGAACTACCCAACACATGATTTGGAGCTTGCAGCTATTATTTTTGCTCTGAAGATTTGGAGACACTATTTGTATGAGGAGAAATGCTACATTTACGCAAAACACAAGAGCTTGAAGTACCTGGGCACCTATAAGAAATTGAATTTGAGGCAGAGGAGATGGTTTGAACTGATTAAAGACTATGATTGCTAATAGACTATCAGCCAGGTAAAGCAAATGTGGTGGATGACACCTTAAGTCGCAAGACTATGGCAAGTCTCAGAGTTTCTCCTTTGTTCATGGCACATGAATTGAAAGCACAACATGCCAGTTTGGAGATTGATGATGAAGGACTGACAGTAGTTGCATGGCATGTACAGCCAGTGTGGATTGATCATATCAGAATGGCTACTTAGAGTGATGATAAATATCAGAAGTTACTGAAAGAAGTCCAACAGGGCAAGAAACCTGAATTTTCTGTGAGAGATGATAGTTTACTACTACATCAGGGCAGAATGTGCATTCCTAATGATGTTGACTTGAGACAGATCATTATGAAGGAAGCACATGAGTCTCCTTTTGCTATGCATCCTGGTGGAACTAAAATGTACAAAGGGCTAAAAGAGCATTACTAGTGGATGGGTATGAAAAGGCATGTAGCTGACTTTGTCTCCAAATGCCTAACTTGTCAGTAAGTGAAGGCAGAACATCAAGTACTAACAAGTTTGTTACATCCATTGCCAGTACTAGAGTGGAAATGGGAATGGATAACTATAGATTTTGTGATGGGACTTCCGAGGACACAGAATAGTCATGATGCAGTATGGGTTATAGTTGATAGACTGACCAAGTCATCTCATTTTTTGCCAATCCGAATGGATTATAGCCTGGAAAGATTGGCTAGATTGTACATAAATGAGATTGTAAGATTGCATTGAGTGCCAGCATCGATTTTATCTGATAGATATCCTAGGTTCACTTCTAGATTCAAGGGTAGTCTTCAGAGAGCCCTAAGAACTAGATTAAATTCAGCACGGCATTCCACCCACAGACAGATGGCCAGTCTGAAAGGGTAATTTAGATATTGAAGGATATGCTACTGGCTTGTGTGATTGAGTTTGAAGGTAGTTGGGATACACACTTGCCTTTGATTAAGTTTGCTTATAACAACAGCTACCAATCAAGCATTGGGATGCCTCCATATGAAGCTTTGTATGGCAGGAAGTGCAGAACTCCCCTATGTTGGGATGAAGTAGGTGAAAGAAAGATGATTGGGCCAGAAATTGTTCAACAGACAGAGGAAAAGATCATATTGATCAGAGATTGACTCAAGGCTACATCAGACCGTCAGAAGTCCTATGTTGATCTGAAGAGAAGAGATATTGAATATGCAGTGGGTGATAAGGTATTCCTCAAAGTTTCTCCTTGGAAGAGGATTATGAGATTTGGCAGAAAGGGGAAACTAAGTCTTCGTTTCATTGGACCATATGAGGTTCTAGAGAGAGTGGGTCCTTTGGCATATTGGTTGGCATTACCTCCAAAGCTAAAAAGGATACATAGTGTCTTTTATGTGTCCGTGTTAAGGAGGTACAAATCTGACCCATCTCATGTACTATCAATTGAAGAGATTGAGGTAAATCCAGACCTCTCATATGAGGAAGAACCCATAGAAATTCTGGCATATGAGGTGAAGCAGCTGAGGAATAAACAGATACACCTGGTTAAAGTGCTGTGGAACCATCATTCAAGCCAGGAAGCTACTTGGGAACGTGAAGAGGACATGAGGAGACAGCACCCACAGCTGTTCAGAGACTAATGCCAGGTAAAATATCAAGACGAAATTTATTTTAATGGGGGGAGAATTGTAACACCCCTATGTTCGGTAGTGCGTTCTACTGTTTTGGTGACCAGTGTTATCCGGACAGCTAGGATGCCTAAAATTACATTTAAAAGTAGTGAGGAGACATAAAATAATGAAATACAAGAAAGGAAAATATAAGAAAAACAAAGGAAAAATAATAGCAATGAAATGAAACTAAGTTAAACAAGCCAGCACCGCAGCGATGGGTGACCGCACGGGGAAGTTACGGTGCAGGCAATAGCCGACCCTAGGACTGCAGGGAACCCTTGGAATTTAGCTTCGAGACATAATTAAAGACTTATTGAAGTATAAATTTCATTAGAAATATCAAAGAATAATTAATTAATTAGTACAAAGAAAAACGAGAAATCGAGAAAATGACAAAACTCGGTATTACCGAAAAATCGGGAATGCAATCCGAATAGGGGCATTGTGGTCATTTGACACCCCGAGATGCCTTTTGACCTAAATGTCCATTAAAAATAAATGATATTAAACCTTGGAAATGTCATGAAAATTAAAATGATGGTCCATAATTTAAATAATGAAAGAAAAGAGGTTAAATGTTAGAATTATGGAAAATTTGATTAAACAAACATTATAATTGATTTTAGTGCTCCACTAACATCTTCAAAGTGAACAATTAAGCAGATTTGTGGCAGAATATTTCTTCATCTCCTTCATTTAGCAAACCAGCCGAAAACCACTTGGGAGAGAAAACTCCATTGCCGTTTGGTTGAGTTCCATGCAAACCCCTTAGAGCCATCCTTTCCACTAAGTCCTTTCTTTAAAGTTAATCCTTACCTTGCAAGGAAGATTTTGGTAGCCATTTTAAGGAGGTTTAGTGAAGTTTTGATCAAGCTTCAAAGGTAGCTTCAAAGGTGGTAAGTGTATATTTTCCATTCTTGTTTCATTAAACTTTGAGTGGATGTTGTGGTGAGTTATTTTGTGGAAGAAGTTTTGAAGTTTGATGATTTAATGGTGGTACACCATTTCGGCAGCCATGGAAACTTACTATTTGTTGTTTGTTTTCACGTGTAAATGGTTGTTTAAGATGTTGGTATAGGTGTTTATGTGTATAGAAATAATTTACATAATATATACTAAGCGTATGTGTGATAGTGCACTTAGTTTTGGAAGCTTAAAAGCTATTTGAAGGAGATTTGTAATTCAAAAACTTTTAAAGTGTAGTTGAAATATGTTATTTTATGGTTTGGTTTATTGAATTATGTTGGTTATGGTGGCAGCATGTATATGTGTATAATAGATTGGAATTGGATATATAAATGGGGTATGTTCATGTGGTTAAATTGTATAAATGGACTTTGGAAAATTCTGAGTTCTAATGTGTATGTTGAGAATGGTTACAAGCTGTCCAAAATGACGAAAATGTGTTGTTAAGTGTGTTAATGGTATGCTACAAGCCAGAATTGGCATGAAAGAGTTAGCTTGGTAAGTATAGAATGTGTAATTGGTAAGTGATAAAGAATGTGTAGTAGGGCAGTGTATGTTTTAGCTTAGAACCTTAAATGTGTGGCTCCAATTGGTATGAGACCAATTGGAGTGAAACTAGGCACAAAATGTACCAACTTTCATGAAGGAAGCTTACCTAAATTCTGCTTATAAGGTTACTTGAAAAATGACCAAATTCGGATTAGTGACTTGAAAGCCTGAAAATTGACAACTTGGTAGCAGTTAGTTTTTCAACCATAACTTACTCAAAACAGGTCCAAATGACCTGAAATTTTCATCATGAATAGCTTAGACATAGATCTACAATTCTTGTGAGGACACCAAAGCCCATAAATGTACAGAACCAAGCCAAATAGCTTGTACAATTTCAGACACCAAAACTGGCCGAACCAAAAGTGACCTGAAACTGACCTAAGCCTACCATTTTATTGCATTCTGTCCAGCATTGATAAATTGACCATATCATGGTCTATACAACTCATAATGATCTAAAATTTTGCCTTGCGTACAATAAGACATAGTCCTACAAGTTTGTAGTTTAAACCGAAACTCGAAAACCGAGGGAACTAGGTCATCCATCAAGGTCAAATTAGTACACCGAAATCCAGTAAATTGCAATAAAATGCAATACACTTGGAAATGAAATTAGTAACATAAACCAACACTAAAGGGCTATAAAATGTGACATATTGGTAACATTAAACCTAATTCACCTAGAGTGCATCGATGGTCAACATTTTAGGTTGACTAAGGAAAATAATAGAATTCAATAAATTAATTATTAAGCCTTATTGTTAGAGACAGTTTAAATGAGTACTGAAACACTTCAAATTGTGTGTTTCAGTCAGTAAAGACTCAGGGAAGGGGAAGGAAACACTGAGTCAGGGCCAAGAGACATTTATCAGAGGTTTGTGCATAATAGTTAGTTCTTTTGAATTTTCAATTGAAATTAATTATGACAATTTGTCTGTTATTGTTTAAATTGTGAAAAATTATTTGAATGATATTTGATGGATACTTATTGCTTGAAAAATATTATAAATGATTTGAAACCACAGCTATCATGTATATTGATTGAATTCCTCGCTAGATTGTCTAGTGGGACGAATTGACTTTGAATTCTCTCTCTGGCTGAAGTATTGAGGTGTGTGCCTATTGAGGACGAATAGAATGAGTACTCATATTATTGCTAGCTAGCTATGTTATTCCTCACTAGCCATTGGCTTTTGGGACGAATTGGACTATGGAATCATGATTAAGCTGTGTGTATGATTTATTGACATTTACTGTGATATTGTGAAATGGAGTTTAATTCTTTATAACATTCACTGTCTTTTGAATTCAACTATGATTTTAAGTATCCATAGTTCATATGATTTATGGTTTATGGTTTTAAATTGTATTTTCTTAATGTTGTGCACCACTGAGACATTGGCTCAGCGATAGCTTTTTAATTGCTGTCGCAGATAGACAAACGGACAGAGCAGCAGAGTAGGCTGCTTGTGCCACATTTTGAGATTTTGCCGGGTATATCGAGTATACCATTTTGTGTAGATTTTGTTGTAATGTATGTGCACTGTATGTATATATTGTACTTAGTCTTGAATAGTTGTAAATTAAAATTGAAAATTATTTTGGCTGTAAAAATATTGTGGCATATTTCTTTTATCTCATCTTTTGGAAACACTGGAAAATTGATTGTTGAACTGAGTTGATAAATGTTGAGAAAATTATTGTGTTGAATTGTTATTGGAGTTTGGGATTGAGAAAAATATTGGAAGTGCTTTCTACAGGTTTTTGAAGAACTGTTTTATTCAAAATACAGATAGCACTCTGCCAAAATTTTTACAGAAATTATTAATACTTTAAATTTGTTATTTGGTTTCACTTCAGTAAAAGAAAATTTTTAACACCTGTCAATAGTGCTTACCACTTTGTAAAGAAGTAGAAAAAGGTTTAAAATCCCTTGTAGTATATTTAATGAGCTATCAGTAAGCGAAGTTTGGTAATTCATTAGATATACTACGGATCATGTTATGCCTTACGGAGGGGTAGGGTGTGACATTTCTTGTTAATATTTGAGTTAGTTATAGTTCCTCATTTTAGATTAAATATTTTTTTCCAGACGTTCTAGCTGTCCGGACCAAAACCAATTACCGTAATAGTAGAATGCACAGAGTTGCTACAGGGAGGGTGTTACATCTGTACCTCCTCAACATAGACACATAGAAGAGAATATGTATCTTTTATAGCTTTGGAGGTAGTGCCAATCTGTATGCCAGAGGACCTGTAACATCCCCACTGTACATATTTTGTACGTTCTATTGCTCCAGTAGTCAAATAACAGTCCAGGCAAGTCAGTATGTCTGGAACTATACTTCGGTGATAGTGAACAAACATATAATGATGAAATAAATAAAAAGAAAATACAAGAAAAATCAAACAAAAATGAAAGAGAGAAAATGAAGCTAAGTTAAACGAGCCGGCACCACAGCGATGGGTGACCACACCGGAAAGGCCGTTGCCGACCCCAGGACCGCAGGGAACCCTCGGAATTTAATTTTGAGACATAAATAAAGATTTATTGAAATGTAATTGACACTAGAATTATTAAATAAAAATTAATAAATTAGTACAAAGAAAAACGAAAAATCGAGAAACAGACAAAAATCAGTGTTACCGAAAAATCAGGAATATAACTCGAAGTGGGGTATTTTGGTCATTTGACATCTAGAGGTGCTTTCTGACCTAAATGTCCATTAAAAATAAGTAGTATTAAATTTTGGGAACCCCATGAAAAAGGAAATTAAATGTGTAATGAAAATTAGAGAAAATATGGGGGGATTAAATTGAATTATGAAACTTTGGATTATTAAAATGTTAATCTAAGTTAGTGGGGTTAGGTGGCACTATTTGAGGCACATAAGGACACTAATCTGCCCATTTTTCATCATCTTCTCTACTCACCCTTCCCATGGACGAATTGGAGCTTTAAGCTTCATCCATGGCCGCCCAAAATACAAGCTTTCATCCACCTATGATCAAGCCATCATTTCTTCAAGAGTCCTTCATTAAACTTGTTCTACACATCATGGGCAGCATGTAGGAAGTAAGAAAGAGAAGTTTTGGTGAACTTTAATCAAGCCCAAGTTGAGGTTAGTGCTTAATCTCCCCATTTTCTTTCATTAGATCTTGTTTTGAGCTTTGGGTGAGTTGATTTGTGAAGAAATTGAGTAAATTAATGTATATTTGGTGAGCCCTTCATTTCGGCAGGCAAGACATTCATGGCATTTTGATGTGTTTAAATGATGTAGATGAGTTTAAAGATGATGTTTGATATGGGTATATATATGGGAAGTGATAGGACTTGAATTGATTGAAATTGAGAAATTTAAATTATGGTTTGAAACAATTATTGGAGATTTGTGATGTTGCTTCATTTTGGGCAGCCATGAACCCTTCTTGAGCTTGAGTTATTTTTACTTCTAATGAATGAAAATGAAGGTTGAATTGTCCAAATGAAAGTTGTAGTAAGTTTGTGCATAAGTATGTACATGTGGTGTTTAGATTAAAGGTGTGAAATGGAACCTTGAAGCCTTGAGCAAACTGCCATGTTTGGCAGCCCCTAATAGCATGAAATTGTGTGTGAATATATGGTTATTAATGATATATGTGAATGTCAATTTGTGGGCAGCAAGTGTAAGTGATGTTGAAGTATGAATATGTTGAAGTATATGTGTAATATTAACATTAAAGTATGTTGAATTTGGGTGGATGTAAATATTGAAGTTTAATGGTGTATTGTGTGCCACTTGAGTATTCTGCCCAAAATTTTTGTTGGGATTGTGTACAATATATGTATGGAAGTGTTGTTGATTGAATATTGTAGTAAAGAGGAGGTGAAGGAACATTAAATTAGGAGTGTATGAGCTTTGTGCAGGTTGTGTATTGAAGGCAGCACCTAAATGAGGCCATAAGTGCCAAACTATGAACCCAATTGGTATGAGGCCAATATGGGGTGAAACTAGACACCAAATAGGCCAACTTTCATGTAGAAAAGTTGCCAAAATTCTGCCTAGAAACTGACCTTAAAAACTGACCAAATCTGGATTAGTGCATTTAAGGTCTGAAAACTGACCATTTGGGCAGCAGTTAGTGTTTAGGCCATAACTCACTCAAAACAGGTCTAATTGACCTGACATTTTGACCATGAATAGTTATGACCTATATCTACAAGTCTTATGAAGACACCCAAGCCCAGAAATGACCCTAAGCAAGTCAAAAAGCTTGCACAAGTTCGGGTCCAAAAACTGGCCGAACCTAAAATGACCTAAAATGACCTAAAGTGACCAATTTTCATACATTTTGACCAGCAACAGTAAAATGACCATAACTTGGTCTACATAACTCAGAATGACTTGAAGTGATTTGGCAATGAATGCCAACTTGTAAAAATGGTAAATTGCACTATATTGGCAGCATATTGAAATGAAAATTGTGACATGTTGATACTAGAATCAACTTATCCATGATGTATAAAAAGGTCAATATTTTCATTGACCAGTGAATTGTGTATGTCACGCCCTACTCCCCTGTAAGATGCAACATGATCCCGTATTACACCTAATGAATTACCAACTCCGTCTACTGATAACCCATTAAATACACTATAAGGAATTTTAAAAACTTTTCTTACTTTTTTCACAGTGGTGAGCACTATTTACAGGTGTTAAAAACCTTTTTGAACTGAAGTGGTAGAACTAACACATTTGAATTATTTGGAATTTCTGTAAAAATTTTGGTAGAGTGCCATCTGTATTTTGGATAAAACAGTTCTTCAGAAAACCTGTAAAAAGCACTTCAATATTTTTCCAAATCTCAACTCCAACAAAATTCAACACAATATTTTTCTCAACTCAATCCACAACAATTTTTCAGTATTTTCAAAGGATGAGATAAAAGAAATATAATAAAAATTTTAAAAGTCAAAATAACTCATAATTTACTTTACAACTTCAATGTACAAATTTTAATTTACAACTGCTCAAATAATTTACATACATATTATTACATGCATACATCAGACCTATGTACATTGGTATACCTATAATATACCTGGAGCTGATATGAAAGTGTCTTCAAAGAAACTTACTCACTGCTCTATGCTCTTCTTACCTGCGACAGCATACAAAGCTATTGCTGAGTGGTGAACTCAGTGGTGCACAACTATAATTTAAAACATAGTACAATATACATTGACAAAATTTACAGTAAATAATTTGGAAATCTGAATACTCATCAAATTCCAAAACTCAAAATATTCATTTCCAATAATGTAAATCATTTGAATAAAATGACTTTCATCATGACATTCAATTTATCAAATCATGACTAACCATTTAAGGTAGTTCCAACAAAATCAATTATACATAAATCATAACTGAAATCATAATTCTTTACTGTTCAAAAACATTTTGTATCTCAAAAATCATGTTGTATCTCAAAAACCATGCAGTATCTCAAAAACCATGCTGTACCTCAAAAGCCATTCTTTATCTCAAAAGCCATTCTTTATCTAAAAAATTATTCTTTATCTCACTAACTATGCAAGACTAATCCGAAAGGGCCATCTTCGATGTGATTTTAACTCCCTATGGTCGGGGAGGTCGAATCAGATTCTAACTCCCTATGGTCGGGGAGGTCGAATCATCGTGTACAGTACCATCACAATAATGAATCTTCCGCAAGGGCCATAACGATAAAATAAACTTAGATCTAACCTCAAATCAGAGGAAAATCTAAGCCTGTGCACGTACCATGGTAATCAAAACACAACTATTCCATTGTCTTCTCAACAAATGAGAGAAACGGGTAATAACCTAGTCAAGCATCTATAGTGAGATATAAAACAATATCACAATCCTTTTAGTGAGCATAAATCACAATATAATTCGATTCAAAGTCAATTCCAATATCCAATAATTTTTATGCTCATCACAATTCAAATCATAAATTTGCATTTTTCCATGAAAATTACCATCATAATTCAAAACATGTTCTATCACAAATTTTTAAAACATAATTCATTCAATCCATAACAATGGTTAATACTTGTGGAAATACCATTTCACAAAGCTAAATTCATACATACTATAACAATTTTCAATAATCATTGAATTAAATCCAATGCTTGTTAAACATAATACATAAGAAAATATGTCATTTAATCATATGAAATATTCAAAACAAAATCAGTTAAAAACTAGCTGTGCACAAACACAATTTAAAACAATAACATACAATTAATCATATGAAATATTATTCAGAGCAAAATCAGTTGAAAACTAGTTGTGCACAAACCTCTGATAACTATCTCCTGGTCTGGACTCAATATTTCCTTCCCCTTTTCTGAGTCTTTGCTAACTGAGAAACACAATTTGAAGTGTTTCAGTACTAAATTAAACTGTCTCTATCGATAATATTTGACAAATAATTCACTGAAAGCTATTATTTGCTTAATCACCTAATATACCGACCCTCGATGTGTTCTAGGTAATTTAGGTTTTAGTGTCACTAATATGTCGCATTCGATAGTGTTTTAGGGTTGGTACACGTTACCAATTTCATTTTCTTGTTTAGTGCATTTTAATGCAACTTGCTAGATTCTGGGATACTAGTTTTACCTAGCCGGACGACCTAGTTCCCTCGGTTTTCGGCTTTTGGTCAAAACTACAAACTTGTAGATCTATGTCTTATGGAACGCGGGGAAACATTTTAGGTCATTCTGAGTTATGTAGACCAAGTTATGGTCATTTTACTATTGCTGGTCAAATGGCATCAAATTAGGTCATTTTAGGTCAATTTTGATCAACTTTGGTTCGGGCAGTTTTTGGACCCGAAATTGTGCAAGCTTTTTGACTTGCTTATGGTCATTTCTGGGTTTCGGTTTCTTCATAAGACTTATAGGTATGGGTCTTAACTATTCATGGTTAAAATTTCAGGTCAATTAGACCTATTTTAAGTGAGTTATGGCTTAAACACTAACTGCTGCCCAATTGGTCAATTTTCAGATTTCAATTGTTCCTAATCCGAATTGGTCATTTTTTTTATGTCACCTTGCAAGTAGAATTTTGGTATGCTTTCTTAATGAAAGTTGGCACATTTTGTGCCTAGTTTCACCTCCAATTGGTCTCATACCAATTGAGGTTACACATTTAAAGTTATAGGCTAAAATGCATACTGCCCTTAATTACCTTACTTATACATGTATCCATTACACATTTAATTGCTATATGTCCACTTTCCTTACCAATTCTGTTTTGGTACATTACCAAAACCACATGCCTCTTCACTTTAAAGTCACTTTGGGCAGATTACACACATCCTCAATACACCAAATAAACTCAAATTTACAAAGTCTAAGTACAATCACATATACACATAAACATTACTCATTCTTACATACACTTTACACAACCAATCTATATACATATCCATCAATCCTCAATGTCAATATTCTGCCAATACCTTCATGAACTCATACATTTATCAAAGTGTCCCAAGGCTGCCGCAAAGCTTCACCATGCCAAAGTGTCCATAATTCGTCAACTTCAATCCCCATTGTACAATCACCACATATACATGGAATTTAACTACTAGGACATTAAATCACCCTATTCATCATAATTTCTCATCAAATATATGTAAAATAAATCATCAAATACACAACTCCATGGCTGTCCAAACTGGATATGTCAAGAACTCTTCAAACTTGAAAATTTTCTTCACAAAGCACACACCCATAACATGTACACAAAGTTTAACAAAGCAACATTCAAAAATGTAAACTTACCTGTGGTTGGAGCTTGCTAAACCTTGATTAAACTTCTTGATTTTGGTATCAAGCTCTTCCTTATGATGTGTAGACAATTTTTTATGAAGCTATCTAAGTGATTGGAGTTGAAATGGAGGAGTGGATCAAGCTCATGCAAAAATGGCAATGGAGGATTTTCTTCCTTCTCAAATCGGCATGGATGAATTCATTTGGAGAAGATGAAGTTTCAGCTTGTATTATGGACTTACACCTGCCCCATTATCCTTAGTTTATTCCTTTAGTGGTCCACTTACTCTAATTAATTCATATAATATGTTAAATTCCCACTTATTCCACATTAAACCCTTAATTCTTGCTATTCACTTTAGGTACCACCAAATTAATTTTTCATTTTATTTTCTAAGTGTAATATTATTTATTTTTAATGGACATTTAGGTCAAAAGATAATTCGGGATGTCAAATGACCATAATGCCCCTGTTCGGGTTGCATTCCCGATTTTTTGGTAACACCAGGTTTTGTCTGTTTTTCGATTTCTCACTTTTCTTTGTACTAATTATTTAATTTTTCTTTGATATTTCTAATGATATTTATACTTCCATAAGGGTCTATTTATGTCCTAAAAATATTTTCTAGGGTTCCCTGCAGTCCAGGGCTAGTCAACGGTCCACGCCGTGACTTCCCGGTGCGGTCCCCCATCGCTAGGGTTCTTGGCTCGCTTAATTTGGTTACATTTCTTTGCTATTATTTTTCCTTTGCTTTTCTTGTATTTCATTATTTTATGTCTCCTCACTCATAATGAAGTGTAGTTCTAGGCATCCTAGCTATCTGGACAACACTGGTCACCGGAACAGTAGTACGCACTACCGAACTTAGGGGTGTTACAAATCTCCCCCCCTTAAATAAATTTTGTCTCAAAATTTTACCTGGTATTAGTCTCTGAATAGCTGTGGGTGCTGTCTCCTCATATCCTCTTCACGTTCCCAAGTAGCTTCCTGGCCTGAATGATGGTTCCACAGCACTTGAAACAGGTGTATCTATTTATTCCTCAGCTGCTTCACCTCATAAGCCAGAATTTTTATGGGTTCTTCCTCGTATGAGAGGTCTGGATTTACTTCAATCTCTTCAACTAATAGTACATGAGATGGGTTTGATCTGTACCTCCTTACATTGGACACATGGAAGACATTGTGTATCCTTGCTAACTCTGGAGGTAATGCCAACCGATATGCCAAAGGACCCACTCTTTCCAGAACCTCATATGGTCCGATGAAACGAGGACTCAGTTTCCCTTTTCTACCAAATCTCATAATCCTCTTCCAAGGAGAAACTTTGAGGAATACCTTATCACCCACTGCATATTCAATATCTCTTCTTTTCAAATCAACATAGGACTTCTGACGGTCTGATGCAGTCTAGAGTCTATCCCTAATCAATCTGATCTTTTCCTATGTCTGCTGAACAATTTCTGGCCCAATGATCTTCCTTTCACCTACTTCATCCCAACATAAGGGAGTTCTGCACTTTCTGCCATACAAAGCTTCATATGGAGGTATCCCAATGCTTGATTGGTAGCTGTTGTTATAAGCAAACTCAATCAAAGGCAAGTGTGTATCCCAACTACCTTCAAATTCAATCACACAAGCCCGTAGCACATCCTCCAATGTCTGAATAACCCTTTCAGACTGGCCATCTGTCTATGGGTGGAATGCTGTGCTGAAGTTCAATCTAGTTCCTAGGGCTCTCTGAAGACTACCCCAGAATCTAGAAGTGAACATAGGATCTCTGTCAGATACAATTGATACTGGCACTCCATGCAATTTTACAATCTCATATATGTACAATCTGGCCAATCTTTCCAGGCTATAGTCCATCCGGACTGGCAAAAAGTGAGCAGACTTGATTAGTCTATCAACTATAACCCATACTGCATCATGACTATTCTGTGTCCTCGGAAGTCTCATCACAACATCCATAGTTATCTGTTCCCTTACTATGTTTCATAGGGTGCCACTCGTATGCTAGCTTGACACTTATTAATGTATACAAATTCTGTTAGTGGGATGTATCTGTCCCATCTCCTCTCGGATTCAATGACACAAGTTCTCGATATATTCTTGAGGACTTGTCACATTTTACCGGTTATTATTATCATTTCATTTCATTATTTATAGGAACTCAATGAGTTTCCGAATTTACCTGAATTACTTGTTTCAATTGTCCATCCATGCGAGGATGATACGTTGTAATCGATATCTCTAAGCTTATAGCAATTCTCGTGGTACGTAGTTCACATTATTGTAATCGAGTTCTCGACTCGACTACCTTACAAGTGTAGTCTTTCAACAGGCTAGTTCTGAAGTTTTAAATTTCTGACTAAAATTTTCACATTTATTTCCAGTAATAATACCCTATTCGGGTGCAACTGTATCAATTTATAGATTACTTATAAATATTCTTAATTTATTGTACCACGAAGAAGCACGTAGCTCTACACAATAATCCCGTGTCGGTGCTGTAATCTGCAGCTTACAATACAAACATCGAGAACATTACATAGTCACTACGTTATAACCTCATGGACTAGGTTTTCTAACATCTTATCTTTCTCGAATCCACTAATATCCTAAATCGATTCTGATTACAATATCCATTAATAATTACTAACAGTAACATCTTTGCCCTCATCTAGAGCAATTCTATTACTGTAACTTACTTTTAGGTCCTCTTGCCTTACATTAAGTAGGCTCGCCAATTAGCTTTATAATTTACGGTATGTTAGAAAATACTTTTAGCTAACAATTCTTCCAAAATCAATGTCAACCATACTTGTTATTGTAGTTATTATCCTAAAGGACTAGTCACTAATACATCAAAATTCATTTCCATATAAAGGAATAACAACAGAACATATAGTTATGACACTAACACACAACTAAGTAGTGCTGGGATCAAATAATAACTAATTGTTTCTTTCAAAAATTAAGAACTTACCAGCAGCTACATCTGAAGTTTCTGCTCCTTTTACTTGGCGCATAGTGGACACTCCGACTGGTGCGCTACTATATTCTGGTTGATTCACTGTGTTATAGTGGTGAGGAGTACCACCTCTATTTCTATCTTGATTCTAACTGACGGTCTGTGAACTCCGGAGAGCAGATCGAGGTGGTTTAGCACAATCTTTAGCAAAGTGTCCAAGTTTTCCACAATTGTAACAGGCTCCAGAGGCCTTACGACAAATACCTCCATGTAGCTTACCACAAACATGGCAAAAACGGGCAGGATAGGAACTTCTGGTTGTTCGACGACTAGATCTTAGTGGTCTCTGCCCTGATGATCCGCCTCTATCATATTTCTGAGCTCGGGGATTCTCAAATTCTTTTCTCTTTCTTAAATTACTGTTCGAGCTCTGACCCATAGGTTTCTCCCTCTTTTCCATTTCACACTGTCCTTGTGTGGGTTGGATCTGTACTTGGGCTTGGGATGACAGATTATCAGCCATTTGTTGAAAGAAAGCGGCCATTTGCTGGGCCATTTGTGCAGTAATTTGTACTGATAAAGCTGGTACAGTCGGGCCTTCGACACTTTGTGGAGTTGGGGCCTCAACTTGTACTTCTGCCATCACAGACTGCTCTATTGTCTCATTCTTCTCTTCCTTTTTTTTTCACAGAATTTTCTATTCCTGTACAACCAACACAGGGAGATTCCTCTCCATTAGTTCACATTTATGATGTAAATGTACTATATGTATCAAACATTTGAGCAGTTGTAGTTACCGACAAAAAGATTTCAAATTCACAGTTCAAAATTCACTTTAAAACCATGGCTCTGATACCACTAAAACATGTCACACCCTACTCCCCTGTAAGATGTAACATTATCCCGTAGTACACCTAATGAATTACCAACTCCGTCTACTGATAACCCATTAAATACACTACAAGGGATTTTAAAAACTTTTCTTACTTTCTTCACAGTGGTGAGCACTATTTACAGGTGTTAGAAACCTTTTTGAACTGAAGTGGTAGAACTAACACATTTGAATTATTTGGAATTTCTGTAAAAATTTTGGCAGAGTGCCATCTATATTTTGGATAAAACAGTTCTTCAGAAAACCTGTAAAAAGCACTTCAATATTTTTCCAAATCTCAACTCCAACAAAATTCAACACAATATTTTTCTCAACTCAATCCACAACAATTTTTCAGTATTTTCAAAGGATGAGATAAAAGAAATATAATACAAATTTTACAAGTCAAAATAACTCATAATTTACTTTACAACTTCAATTTACAAATTTTAATTTATAACTGCTCAAATAATTTACATACATATTATTACATGCATACATCAGACCTATGTACATGGATATACCTATAATATACCTGGAGCTGATCTGAAAGTGTCTTCAAAGAAACCTACTCACTGCTCTATGCTCTTCTTACCTGCAACAGCATACAAAGCTATCGCTGAGTGGTGAACTCAGTGGTGCACAACTATAATTTAAAACATAGTACAATATACATTGACAAAATTTACAGTAAATAATTTGGAAATCTGAATACTCATCAAATTCCAAAACTCAAAATATTCATTTCCAATAATGTAAATCATTTGTATAAAATGACTTTGATCACGACATTCAATTTATCAAATCTTGACTAACCATTTAAGGTAGTTCCAACAAAATCAATTATAAAATAAATCATAACTAAAATCATAATTCTTTACTGTTCAAAAACATTCTGTATCTCAAAAATCATGTTGTATCTCAAAAACCATGCCGTATCTCAAAAACCATGCCGTATCTCAAAAATCATTCTTTATCTCAAAAGCCATTCTTTATCTCAAAAGCCATTCTTTTGTTAGTAGTATGCCCTAGAGCATATCATTTAGTATGTATCTTGTACATATTTTTATTAATAAAAGGCATTTCCACTTTTCTGTTTACATAATATATTTATGTGTAATAGAAAAGGTCCATTGATATTTTGTTAGAAATATTATTCTTAAGTTGTTAAGAATATGAGTGACAATATTTCTAGCACAAAGTATCATAAATAGGTTCACAATCGAGGATACTTCATAATAAGGACATGACTTATCCAGAAAGATTGTATTCATGTTTGTTCCCAAGTTATTTATATGAGATATAAATAAGATGGAATGGTGAGTCTCATGCCATATAACAAACATGATAGGCACTTATAAATGATAAGTAGGCCAAAACAGTGACACTTATGACAAGCACATGGAGTTTACTCTTGTCAATGTTTTGTCATAAATCATATCAGTGCATATAATCTTTATACCTGAGATAGCACAGTTATCTTGTATATAGGTAGTTTGAGTTTGATACTGCTTTCATACTTGTACTATGTATGGGTATATGGGCATGTGTTGGCTCCTACTAGTTATATATGGAGGTAGGTGTTGATCAAGATGGAATCTGTTCCTCTAAGTAAATAGAGATAAAATCCTATGTTCATTTAATTGTTCTTGATGTTTCAAGTTCCTGGCCAGGACAGATAGATTTATTCAGAAAAGAGTTTCCGATGAGAAAATCTTTTTAATCAAGAACTGGAATTAAAAGAGAACATAATATTCATAGCAAATGGAGTTTGACATAAACAATGACTCCAGCTTGAGTTGGGATTTTGTAACAGAGAGATTCTAGTGCATGGTAACATATGATTATAGGTTCATTTAAGGTAAACCTTATTACTAATTGGGTGGCCATGGCATGCTATGCTAGGTGTTAACCATGGTCTATGAGGTTCATAAAATGATTTAGAGAAATCATTTATGGTAAGAAAGAGTTCTGATGATATTAAGAGTTGATATCATGTCTCATTGCCAATTAGTGATGAGCCTAGTAAGTCACACACATACACAAGTTATCACCTAATTAAATATGATTTAATTAATTAATTAAAGAGTTTAATTGATTAATTAAATAGGTTTGGCTTGCAATTAAATTGCAAAGTCCCTAGCATGACTTGAAACCAAATCTAGATTATTGAATGTGTAGTATAAATTAAATTTATATTTAAAGTGTTTAAATATGAATTTAATTAATGAGAAATTAATTAATAGAGATTAATTAATTAATTTATATTTGATATAAATTAATTATAAGAAGAAAAATAATTATTTTGGGTTAAGAACTCAAAATTAAGACACAGGGGCATTTTGGTCATTTCACAGTGTGACACGTGGCACCATGAGATGTTGACATATGGGATTACACATAAGCTTGCCAAATGTTTTTTAATCATGTAAGATGATTAAAATCAAGATTAAATATAGGTTTGACACTTGGCACAATGTGATTGGGTCACTTAAACCTAGAGCTAATCAAAGGGTGACATGTGGCAAGGGTTTAATGTGTTAACCTAGCTATTTAAGTGTGGTTATGAAAAGAAAAAATAACCAGCAGCCACACTCCTTTGTCACGCCACTTTGAGGGTTTTTATCTCTTCTTCTTCATCTCTTATCAATTCAAAGAGATTAGCCATCAATCTCTTGAATTAAGAACACTAGGAATTGTTTCTAGTGTCCTGTTTACATCTCTAATCTCTTAAAAGGCAGAACTTGAATTTCTAATTAATAGAAAAGGCTTTAGAAGCTGTTCAAGGGCTGCCATAGGTGTTCTTGGTGTGGACAAGCTAGAGGGACAACATCTGGTGTCCTGAAGACGAATCTCAAAGGCGCAGACACGCTACAGTGCATCAAGAGGTTAGTGTAATCGTTCTTGATTTAATCTAGGGTTCTAAAATTAATCTGATTAATTTTAAAATCTTAAATGGCAAATACAGATCCAAAAACATATTAAAAGAGTTTTAATATGTTGTTTATCATTGAAATCAAATAGATAAAAATAAATCTTGCATGATGCATGTGACCCTAGGTGAAAATTTTTGAATTCAATGGTATAAACTTGTGTTTTTCACACTTCCGTTCCTTCATCTTTATCTCAAAAATTATTCTTTATCTCACTAACTATGCAAGACTAATCCGAATGGGCCATCTTCGATGTGATTCTAACTCGCTATGGTCGGGGAGGTCGAATCAGATTCTAACTCCGTATAGTCGGGGAGGTCGAATCATCGTGCACAGTACCATCACAATAATGAATCTTTCGCAAGGGCCATAACGATAAAATAAACTTAGATCTAACCTCAAATCAGAGGAAAATCTAAGCCTGTGCACGTACCATGGTAATCAAAACACAACTAACTCCATTGTCTTCTTAACAAATGAGAGAAACGGGTAATAACCTAGTCAAGCATCTATAGTGAGATATAAAACAATATCACAATCCTTTTAGTGAGCATAAATCACAATATAATTCGATTCAAAGTCAATTCCAATATCTAATAATTTTTATGCTCATCACAATTCAAATAATAAATTTACATTTTTCCATGAAAATTACCATTATAATTCAAAACATGTTCTATCACAAATTTTTAAAACATAATTCATTCAATCCATAACAATGGTTAATACTTGTGGAAATACCATTTCACAAAGCTAAATTCATACATACTATAACAATTTTCAATAATCATTGAATTAAATCCAATGCTTGTTAAACATAATACATAAGAAAATATGTCATTTAATCATATGAAATATTCAAAACAAAATCAGTTAAAAACTAGCTGTGCACAAACACAATTTAAAACAATAACATACAATTAATCATATGAAATATTATTCAGAGCAAAATCAGTTGAAAACTAGTTATGCACAAACCTCTGATAACTGTCTCCTGGTCTGGACTCAGTATTTCCTTCCCTTTTTCTGAGTCTTTGCTAACTGAGAAACACAATTTGAAGTGTTTCAGTACTAAATTAAACTGTCTTTATCGATAATATTTGACAAATAATTCACTGAAAGCTATTATTTGCTTAATCACCTAATATACCGACCCTCGATGTGTTCTAGGTAATTTAGGTTTTAGTGTCACTAATATGTCGCATTCGATAGTATTTTAGGGTTGGTACACGTTACCAATTTCATTTTCTTGTTTAGTGCATTTTAATGCAACTTGCTGGATTCCGGGATACTAGTTTTACCTAGCCGGACGACCTAGTTCCCTCGGTTTTCGGCTTTTGCTCATAACTACAAACTTGTAGATCTATGTCTTATGGAATGCGTGGCAAAATTTTAGGTCATTCTGAGTTATGTAGACCAAGTTATGGTCATTTTACTATTGCTGGTCAAATGGCATCAAATTAGGTCATTTTAGGTCAATTTTGGTCAACTTTGGTTCGGCCAGTTTTTGGACCCGAACTTGTGCAAGCTTTTTGACTTGCTTATGGTCATTTCTTGGTTTCTGTGTCTTCATAAGACTTATAGGTATGGGTCTTAACTATTCATGGTTAAAATTTCAGGTCAATTGGACCTGTTTTGAGTGAGTTATGGCTTAAACACTAACTGCTACCCAATTGGTCAGTTTTCAGGTTTCAATTGCACCTAATCAGAATTGGTCATTTTTTTATGTCACCTTGCTAGTAGAATTTTGGTATGCTTTCTTAATGAAAGTTGGCACATTTTGTGCCTAGTTTCACCTCCAATTGGTCTCATACCAATTGAGGTTACACATTTAAAGTTATAGGCTAAAATGCATATTGCCCTTAATTACCTTACTTATACATGTATCCATTACACATTTAATTGCTATATGTCCACTTCCCTTACCAATTCTGTTTTGGTACATTACCAAAACCACATACCTCTTCACTTTAAAGTCACTTTGGGCAGATTACACACATCCTCAATACACCAAATAAACTCAAATTTACAAAGTCTAAGTACAATCACATATACACATAAACATTACTCATTCTTACATACACTTTACACAACCAATCTATATACATATCCATCAATCCTCAATGTCAATATTCTGCCAATACCTTCATGAACTCATACATTTATCAAAGTGTCCCAAGGCTGCCGCAAAGCTTCACCATGCCAAAGTGTCCATAATTCGTCAACTTCAATCCCCATTGTACAATCACCACATATACATGGAATTTAACTACTAGGACATTAAATCACCATATTCATCATAATTTCTCATCAAATATATGTAAAATAAATCATCAAATACACAACTCCATGGCTGTCCAAACTGGATATATCAAGAACTCTTCAAACTTGAAAATTTTCTTCACAAAGCACACACCCATAACTTGTACACAAAGTTTAACAAAGCAACATTAAAAAATGTAAACTTACCTAAGGTTGGAGCTTGCTAAACCTTGATTAAACTTCTTGATTTTGGTATCAAGCTCTTCCTTATGATGTGTAGACAATTTTTTATGAAGCTATCTAAGTGATTGGAGTTGAAATGGAGGAGTGGATCAAGCTCATGCAAAAACGGCAATGGAGGATTTTCTTCCTTCTCAAATCGGCATGGATGAATTCATTTGGAGAATATGAAGTTTCAGCTTGTATTATGGACTTACACCTGCCCCATTATCCTTAGTTTATTCCTTTAGTGGTCCACTTACTCTTATTAATTCATATAATATGTTAAATTCCCACTTATTCCACATTAAACCCTTAATTCTTGCTATTCACTTTAGGTACCATCAAATTAATTTTTCATTTTATTTTCTAAGTGTAATATTATTTATTTTTAATGGACATTTAGGTCAAAAGACAATTTGGGATGTCAAATGACCATAATGCCCCTGTTCGGGTTGTATTCCCAATTTTTCGGTAACACCAGGTTTTGTCTGTTTTTCGATTTCTCACTTTTCTTTGTACTAAATATTTAATTTTTCTTTGATATTTCTAATGATATTTATACTTCCATAAGGGTCTATTTAAGTCCTAAAAATATTTTCCAGGGTTCCCCGCAGTCCAGGGCTAGTCAACGGTCCACGCCGTTACTTCCCGGTGCGGTCCCCCATCGCTAGGGTTCTCGGCTCGCTTAACTTTGTTACATTTCTTTGCTATTATTTTTCCTTTGTTTTTCTTGTATTTTCTTTTCTTGTATTTCATTATTTTATGTCTCCTCACTCATAATGAAGTGTAGTTCTAGGCATCCTAGCTGTCCGGACAACACTGGTCACCGGAATAGTAGTACGCACTACCGAACTTAGGGGTGTTACAGTGTAATGACCAGTAAACCCTGAAAATAAAGAAATAAATATTTAATCTTGTAATATGCCCTAATTTGCCTAGTTGACTAGTTTGGATAGGTTGGCATGCCAATAGGATTCTGACAGCTGTTCTGTAAATGACTTTACGTCATACTATGTTCTATGGCTTATTATGCCATACTATGATTTTAATAGCCTATGGCTATACAGTTTGTGTTATTATACTCGGCTTAATGCCTGACTGATTATATGGCTTTTTAGCCACATTATTTGCACACCGGGAGACACTTTGTGACCAATGGTGTGACGGCCCGAGGTACTAGGTACCCAGTGCTAGTATATCCGTTTATCCAGTCTGGTCAGTGTATAGGCTATATGGGCAGTATTTAAAACATTATTCAATTTAGGAAGCTAATTTAAGTTAAGTATAATGAAATTTCAGTATGATTAAATTAAGTATTGAATGAAAGAGTAAAGGAGATTAGCAAAAGAAACATAACAAAAATATAAATTGCAGAACTGTAGAGACTTGAAATACAATACAGTTAGAATAATTTGTATACTGGGTAGTATTACTGAAAAGTTATAAACTAAGCACTTCCAAAGAGAAACAAACTAGTATATAAGATCGTTGATACTAGAAATACCATACCAAATTAAATTGATTCTTGAGAATCCAAATTATGATTTATTTCTTTCTTTATTTGTATATATTATTTCTTGTTATACTATTGCACCACTAAGCAGAAATGCTTAGCGCGATGGAATTGCTTCCTCGCGCAGGTACTGAAGGTAAAACCAGTAGACTGTCGACTGAGATTTTTGGAGTCCAGATCTGCAGAAGTGTCAGAAGAATTGAAGGTTGTCACCTCCTTAGCAATACATGTAGATAGGTCTCATTTTAAGCATGTTTTATAATCTGTACATTATAATTACTGCTATTATTGTAATGTGAATTAGTAACTGTAATTTTATTTATATATTCTGTACTTGATAAATTTATGTACTTAGTTGGCAAATTATGCAAAATAATAAAATGTACGAATTTTGATATATGAGTTAAGTATCTGATCATGATGATTCTGATTGAGATTGAGTATGAAAAATTTTGAGACTGATTCTGAGTTGTGAAATTGAGCATATATTGAAATTATTTTTTGCAGGTTCAGAAGAACTGCTAGTCCAAATTACAGCCAGCACGTTGTCGGATTATCATTAAAATTTTTGAAATTTCCAAATTAATTAGATTTTGATAAAAGTAAAAAAAAAAATTGCCTAAACCTTAAATAAAGTTTTTGAATAAATAAATCAAGAACTGTAATGAAATCAAATAAGATCAGGTGCTCCGGCACACCGTGTAGCACGCTTTGCTCGGCTACACTGTAGACGGGTGAGAGGTGTTACATTTAGTGGTATCAGAGCACGGTTTAGGCGTTCCTAGGCAAAGATAAGTGGAAAGATAGTGTGCATACATGCATTGCATTCATAAGAGTTGAGGTGACACTATGCAGATCTGTTTACTTTTGATTATTCAAAGTTAAGATATGGACTCAGAGTCGCAGAGGGTATTAGAAAAAGAAGTAGAAAACCTAGATCATGAGGTTATAACGTAGTGACTATGTAATATTCTCGATGTTTGTATTGTAAGCTGCAGATTACAGTACCGACATGGGATTATTGTATAGAGCTACGTGCTTCCTCATGGTACAGTAAACTAAGAATATTTGTAAGTAATCTATAATTTGATACAGTTACGT
The DNA here is from genome assembly GCF_030052815.1 of Hevea brasiliensis. Lineage (NCBI taxonomy): Eukaryota > Viridiplantae > Streptophyta > Magnoliopsida > Malpighiales > Euphorbiaceae > Hevea > Hevea brasiliensis. The sequence continues at coordinate 46,729,696 of NC_079501.1, forward strand.
CCGAATATAGTACTATTACGGGAAATAAATGTGAAAAAAAAAATTCTAGTCAGAAATTTAAAACTTCAGAACTAGCCTATCGAAAGACTACACTTCTAAGGTAGCTAGAGTCAGAGACTCAGTTACAGTAATGTGGACTACCATTACCACAAAAATTGCTATAAGCTTTGAGAATTCAGTATGCCTATAAATTAGAAAGAACACCTTGAGGATGAAGAGAATCTCTCTGAAAACTGCTGAGAACGAAGAAATAATAGTAGTGGGTGAAAGGACATATTTCTTGTCTAATGTCATCTCAGCTACAGTAGCAAGGAGATGGTTGAGAAAAGGGTGTGAAGCCTATCTGGCACACGTGGTTGACACTAGGCAGGGTAAACTTGACTTGTCTAACATACCCACAGTAAGGGATTTCTCTGAGGTATTTCCTGAGGAATTGCCTAGTTTGCCACCAGAAAGGGAAGTTGAATTTGCTATTGAGATTATGCCGGGTGCAGCTCCAATTTTAATTGCTCCATATAGGATGGCACCTGCTGAATTGAAAAAGTTAAAAATCCAGCTACAAGAATTACTAGACAAGGGGGTTCATACGCCCTAGTGTGTCACTTTGGAGAGCTCCGGTACTGTTTGCAAAGAAGAAAGATGGGACACTGAGGTTATGTGTTGACTACGGCGATTAAGCGAGTATGATGAAGAACAAGTATCCGTTGCCTAGAATTGACGATCTGTTTGATCAGTTGAAGGGAGCCGGTGTGTTTTCTAAGATTGACTACCACCCTAATAAGGCAAATGTAGTCGCTGCTGCCTTAGGTAGAAAATCTATTGTAGCATTAAGATCTTTGAATGCCCAACTGTCCTTAACTCATTATGGAGTTATTTTGGCTGAGTTGCAAGTGAAGCCGAATCTGTTACAACAAATACAGGATGGGCAGAAAACAGATGAGAAATTAATGGCTGTTATGGGCAAAATCACTGAGGGGAAGGAAACTGAATGTGAAGTGAAAGAAAATGGGTGCCTGTACTATAAAGAAAGAGTATGTGTACCAAATGATAAAGAGTTGAAAACCAGTATTCTAAAAGAAGCACATAACAGTGTGTATGCTATGCACCCAGGAAGCACAAAAATGTACCGTGACCTAAAACTCCGATACTGGTGGCCAAGTATGAAGAAGGACATAGTTGACTATGTAACTAGATGCTTGACATGTCAGCAAGTCAAAGCAGAACATCAAGTTCCATCAGGTTTGTTACAGCCCATAAACATACCTGAATGGAAATGGGATCAAGTCACTATGGACTTTGTTAGTGGTCTACCTCTCATCAAAAGAAGCATGATGCAGTATGGGTGATTGTGGATAGGTTGACCAAATCAACACATTTTATACCAAGCAGAACTAACTACTCACTGGAAAAGCTAGCAGAATTGTACATCAGTGAGATAGTTAGACTACATGGAATTCCACTTTCCATTATATCTGATAGAGACTCGAGATTTACATCTAGATTTTGGAAGAAATTACAAGAATCCTTGGGCACACAACTCCATTTTAGTACGGCTTTTCATCCTCAGATGGATGGACAGTCAGAAATAATAATCCAGGTCCTCGAGGATATGCTGAGAAGTTGTGTTATTGAGTTTAAGGGAAGTTGGGACAGATACCTTCCACTGGCAGAATTTGCATATAATAATAGCTATCAAGCTAGCATACAAATGGCACCCTATGAAGTACTGTATGGGAGAAAATGCAGAACACCTGTATGTTGGACTGAATTGGGTGAAGATAAGCTAGTGGGGCGGACACGATAAAGCAGACAGAGGAAAAGGTGAAAGCGATAAAGGCTAATTTGAAAGTTGCCTCGCATGAGTAAATCTTATGTTGACTTAAGGAGAAAAGACATTGAGTATGAAGTTGGCGAGAAGGTATTTCTCAAAGCATCACCGTCGAAGAAAGTGTTGAGATTCGGGAAAAAGGGAAAATTAAGCCCTAGGTTCATTGGCCCATATGAAGTTATTGAACGTGTGGGACCAGTAGCCTACAGATTAGCCTTACCACCTGAGCTGGACAAGATACATAATGTGTTCCATGTCTCGACGCTCAGAAGATGTAGATCAGATCCTTCACATGTCATCTCAGGAGAAGAAATTGTGGTACAACTTGACTTGACATATGAAGAAGAACCAATTAAAGTCTTGGCATGAGAGGTAAAAGAGCTCAGAAATAAGACAATTCCACTAGTGAAAATCCTATGGAGACACCACCACACGGAAGAGGCAACATTGGAGAGCGAGGAGACAACAGTTCCCTCAGCCCTTCACATCAGGTAAATTTCGAGGACGAAATTTTTATTTAGAGGGGAAGAGTTGTAACATCCCCACTGTACATATTTTGTACGTTCTATTGCTCCAGTAGTCAAATAACAGTCCAAGCAAGTCAGTATGTCTAGAACTACACTTTGGTGATAGTGAACAGACATATAATGATGAAATAAATAAAAAGAAAATAGAAGAAAAATCAAACAAAAATGAAAGAGAGAAAATGAAGCTAAGTTAAGCAATGGCACCACGATGGGTGGCAGCCAAGGGAAGGCCGTTGCCGACCCCAGGACTGCAGGGAACCCTCAGAATTTAATTTTGAGACATAAATAAAGATTTATTGAAATGTAATTGACACTAGAATTATTAAAGAAAAATTAATAAATTAGTACAAAGAAAAACGAAAAATCGAGAAACAGACAAAAATCAGTGTTACCGAAAAATCAGGAATATAACCCGAAGTGGGGTATTTTGGTCATTTGACATCTAGAGGTGCTTTCTGACCTAAATGTCCATTAAAAATAAGTAGTATTAAATTTTGGGAACCCCATGAAAAAGGAAATTAAATGTGTAATGAAAATTAGAGAAAATATGGGGGGATTAAATTGAATTATGAAACTTTGGATTATTAAAATGTTAATCTAAGTTAGTGGGGTTAGGTGGCACTATTTGAGGCACATAAGGACACTAATCTGCCCATTTTTCATCATCTTCTCTACTCACCCTTCCCATGGACGAATTGGAGCTTTAAGCTTCATCCATGGCCTTAAAATACAAGCTTTCATCCACCTATGATCAAGCCATCATTTCTTCAAGAGTCCTTCATTAAACTTGTTCTACACATCATGGGCAGCATGTAGGAAGCAAGAAAGAGGAGTTTTGGTGAACTTTAATCAAGCCCAAGTTGAGGTTAGTGCTTAATCTCCCCATTTTCTTTCATTAGATCTTGTTTTGAGCTTTGGGTGAGTTGATTTGTGAAGAAATTGAGTAAATTAATGTATATTTGGTGAGCCCTTCATTTCGGCAGCCAAGACATTCATGGGATTTTGATGTGTTTAAATGATGTAGATGAGTTTAAAGATGATGTTTGATATGGGTGTATATATGGGAAGTGATAGGACTTGAATTGATTGAAATTGAGAAATTTAAATTATGGTTTGAAACAATTATTGGAGATTTGTGATGTTGCTTCATTTTGGGCAGCCATGAACCCTTGTTGAGCTTGAGTTATTTTTACTTCTAATGAATGAAAATGAAGGTTGAATTGTCCAAATGAAAGTTGTAGTAAGTTTGTGCACAAGTATGTACCTGTAGTGTTTAGATTAAAGGTGTGAAATGGAACCTTGAAGCCTTGAGCAAACTGCCATGTTTGGCAGCCCCTAATAGCATGAAATTGTGTGTGAATATATGGTTATTAATGATATATGTGAATGTCAATTTGTGGCCAGCAAGTGTAAGTGATGTTGAAGTATGAATATGTTGAAGTATATGTGTAATATTAACATTGAAGTATGTCGAATTTGGGTGGATGTAAATATTGAAGTTTAATGGTGTATTGTGTGCCACTTGAGTATTTTGCCCAGAATTTTTGCTGGGATTGTGTACAATATATGTATGGAAGTGTTGTTGATTGAATATTGTAGTAATGAGGAGGAGAAGGAACATTAAATTGGGAGTGTATGAGCTTTGTGCAGGTTGTGTATTGAAGGCAGCACCTAAATGAGGCCATAAGTGCCAAACTATGAACCCAATTGGTATGAGGCCAATATGGGGTGAAACTAGACACCAAATAGGCCAACTTTCATGTAGAAAGGTTGCCAAAATTCTGCCTAGAAACTGACCTTAAAAAGTGACCAAATCCAGATTAGTGCATTTAATGCCTGAAAACTGACAATTTGGGCAGCAGTTAGTGTTTAGGCCATAACTCACTCAAAACAGGTCCAATTGACCTGAAATTTTGAACATGAATAGTTAAGACCTATATCTACAAGTCTTATGAAGACACCCAAGCCCTGAAATGATCCTAAGCAAGTGAAAAAGCTTGCACAAATTCGGGTCCAAAAACTGGCCGAACCTAAAATGACCTAAAATGATCTAAAGTGACCAATTTTGATACATTTTGACCACCAATAGTAAAATGACCATAACTTGGTCTACATAACTCAGAATGACTTGAAATTTTGCTTCGCGTTCCATAAGACATAGACCTACAAGTTTGTAGTTTGGACCGAAACCCAAAAACCGAGGGAACTAGGTTGTCCGGCTAGGTCAAAATAGTACACCGAAATCCGGTAAATTGCAATAAAATGCAATATACTTGGAAATGAAATTGGTAACATATACCAACATTAAAGGGCTATAAAATGTGACATATTGGTAACATTAGAATTGACTCACATAGAGTGCATCAAGGGTCAACATTATAGGTTGACTAATGAAATGAATTGAAGGGAATAGTACCAAGAGAAATAGGACTTTAAACTAGACAAATATAGCACACAAAAATTGAGAAATTGACCAAATTTTGCACTAAAGGTGCAATCTGTCTAGCTTTGGTAAATTGACCATATCTTGGCCTATACAACTCGGAATGACCTGAAACTTTGCCCCGCGTGCAATAAGACATAGAGCTACAATTTTGCTTCTTTGACCAAAAGCTAAAAACCAAGGGAAATAGGACTTTATGCTAGATCAATCTAGCTCACTAAAATTGAAAATTGGTAATTACATAAAATGATGCTTGAAGTGATTTGGCAATGAATGCCAACTTGTAAAAATGATAAATTGCACTATATTGGCAGCATATTGAAATGCAAATTGTGACATGTTGATACTAGAATCAACTTATCCATGATGTATAAAAAGGTCAATATTTTCATTGACTAGTGAATTGTGTAATGACCAGTAAACCCTGAAAATAAAGAAATAAATATTTAATCTTGTAATATGCCCTAATTTGCCTAGTTGACTAGTTTGGATAGGTTGGCATGCCAATAGGATTCTGACAGCTGTTCTGTAAATGACTTTATGTCATACTATGTTATATGGCTTATTATGCCATACTATGATTTTAATAGCCTATGGCTATACAGCTTGTGTTATTATACTCGGCTTAATGCCTGATTGATTATATGGCTTTTTAGCCACATTATTTGCACACCGGGAGACACTTTGTGACCAATGGTGTGATGGCCCGAGGTACTAGGTACCCAGTACTAGTATATCCGTTTATCCAGTCTGGTCAGTGTATAGGCTATATGGGCAGTATTTAAAACATTATTCAATTCAGGAAGCTAATTTAAGTTAAGTATAATGAAATTTCAGTACAATTAAATTAAGTATTGAATGAATGAGTAAAGGAGATTAGCAAAAGAAACATAACAAAAATATAAATTGCAGAACTGTAGAGACTTGAAATACAATACAGTTTGAATAATTTGTATACTGGGTAGCATTACTGAAAAGTTATAAACTAAGCACTTCCAAAGAGAAACAAACTAGTATATAAGATCATTGATACTAGAAATACCATACCAAATTAAATTGATTCTTGAGCATCCAAATTATAATTTATTTCTTTCTTTATTTGTATATATTATTTCTTGTTCTACTATTGCACCACTAAGCAGAAATGCTTAGCGCGATGGAATTGCTTTCTCGCGCAGGTACTGAAGGTAAAACTAGTAGACTGTCGACTGAGATTTTTGGAGTCCAGATTTGCAGAAGTTTCAGAAGAATTGAAAGTTGTCACCTCCTCAGCAATACATGTAGATAGGTCTCATTTTAAGCATGTTTTATAATCTGTACATTATAATTACTGCTATTATTGTAATGTGAATTAGTAACTGTAATTTTATTTGTATATTCTGTACTTGATAAATTTCTGTACTTAGTTGGCAAATTATGCAAAATAATAAAATGTACGAATTTTGATATATGAGTTAAGTATCTGATCATGATGATTCTGATTGAGATTGAGTATGAAAAATTTTGAGACTGATTCTGAGTTGTGAAATTGAGTATATATTGAAATTGTTTTTGGCAGGTTCAGAAGAACTGCTAGTCCAAATTACAGCCGGCACGTTGTCGGATTATCATTAAAATTTTTGAAATTTCCAAATTAATTAGATTTTGATGAAAGTAAAAAAAAAAAAATTGCCTAAACCTTAAATAAAGTTTTTGAATAAATAAATCAAGAACTGTAATGAAATCAGATAAGATCAGGTGCTCCGGCATGCCGTGTAGCATGCCTTACTCGGCTACACTGTAGACGGGTGAGGGGTGTTACAGGACCTACTCTTTCCAGCACCTCATACGGCCCAATGAAATGAGAACTTAGCTTCCCTTTTCTGCAAAATCTCATAATCCTCTTCTAAGGGAAAACCTTGAGGAATACCTTGTCACCCACTGTATATTCAATATCCCTCCTTTTCAAATCAATATAGGATTTCAACCGATCTGATGCAGCCTTGAGTCGATCTATGATAAGCTTAATCTTCTCCTCTATCCGTTGAATAATTTCGAGGCCAATTAGCTTCCTTTCACCCACTTCATCCCAATACAGAGGAGTTCTGCACTTCCTTCCATACAGATCTTTATATAGAGGCATCCCTATGCTTGATTGGTAGCTGTTGTTGTAAGCAAACTCAATCAGAGGCAAGTGTGTATCCCTTCTACCTTCAAACTCAATTACACAAGCCCGTAGCATATCCTCTAATATCTGAATCACACTCTCAGAATGGCCATCTGTCTGTGGATGGAATACCGTACTGAAGTTCAATTTAGTTCCAAGAGCTTTTTGCAAACTACCCCAGAATCTAGAAGTAAACATTGGATCTCTATCTAACACAATCTATACTGGCACTCCATGAAGTCTCACAATCTCATCCAAGTATAGTTTAGCCAATCTGTCCAAGCTATAATCCATTCTCACAGGCAGAAAGTGAGCAGATTTAGTCAATCTATCCATAATGACCCGCACTGCATCATGATTCTTCTGTGTTCTTGGAAGTCCCATCACAAAATCCATCGCTATTCTTTCCCATTTCCACTCCGGAATTGGTAATGGATGTAGCAAACCAGCTGGCACTTGATGCTTTGCCTTTACTTGCTGACAAGTTAGGCATTTGGATACATACTCACCTATATCTTTCTTCATACCCATCCACTAAAAGTGTTCTTTGATAGTTCTATACATTTTAGTCCCACCAGGGTGCATAGCAAAAGGAGAGTCATGTGCTTTCTTCATAATGATTTTTTTTTTTAATTCCACATCATTAGGAATGCACATTCTACCCTGGTGCAGTAGTAAGCCATCATTATTTACAGAAAAGTCTAGTTTCTTGCCTTCCTGAGCTTCCTCTACTAATTTTTGATATTTTTCATGCAACTAGTTTTATCTGATCAAACAACATTGGTTGTACATGCCAGGTAGCTATCATCTGTCCCTCATCATCTATCTCCAAATTAGCATATAGTGTCCTCAACACATGTACCATGGTTAAAGGAGAAACCCTTAAGCTAGCCATAGTCTTGCCATTTAAGGCATCAGCTACTACATTAGCTTTCCTTGGCTGATAGTCTACTAAGCAGTCATAATCTTTTTATTAGATATAGCCATCTCCTCTGTCTCAAATTCAGTTCTTTCTGTGTGCCCAAATACTTCAAGCTCTTATGATCTATGTAGATGTAGCATTTCTCCCCATACAAATAATGTCTTTAGATCTTTAGAGCAAATACAATAGCTCCAAGCTCCAAGTCATGTGTAAGATAGTTTCTCTCATGTGGTTTTAGCTGACGTGATGCATAAGCAATGACATTTTGGTCTTGTATCAGTATACAGCCTAACCCATTGTGAGAAGTATTGCTATAAATAGTGTATTCTCTACCCAGAGTAGGTAAAGTTAGGACTGGAGCTTCAATCAAACATCTCTTTAATTCATCAAAACTCTGCTGACATTTATCAGTCTATTAAAATTTTACATCTTTCCAAAGTAGCTTAGTCAGTGGTGATGCCAACATAGAGAATCCCTTAACAAAACGACGGTAATATTCAACTAAACCCAGAAAACTGCAAACTTCTATAACATTTCTAGGCGGCTTCCAATAAAGGATAGCTTCAACCTCAATGGGATCTACCTTAATGCCCTCAACTAACACAATATGCCCTAAGAAAGAGATTTCTTTCAGCCAAAATTCACACTTCGATAACTTGGCATGCAACTGTTTCTCCCTTAAAGTCTGTAACACAATCCGTAGATGTCTATTATGCTTCTCTGCACTCTTCAAATATACCAATATGTCATAAATAAACACAACAACAAACTGATCTAAATATGGCCTGAAGATAGTGTTCATCAGATCCATAAAAGCAGCTGGAGCATTGGTTAACCTGAATGGCATAACCAGAAACTCATAATGGCCATATCACGTTCTAAAAGTAGTTTTTGGAATACTCTGCTCTTGCACCCTCAACTGATAATACCCCGATCTTAAGTCAATTTTGGAGAACATAATTGCACCCTTCAATTGATCAAACAAATCATCTATGCAGGTTAATGGATATCTGTTCTTTATTGTCACCTTATTCAACTGTCTGTAATCGATACACAGACGAAGAGTACCATATATCTTCTTAACAAACAACACTGGCACTCCCCAAGATGACACACTAGGGTGGATGAAGCCCTTGTCAAGCAACTCTTGCAACTGCACCTTTAACTCCTTCAATTCAGTAGGTGCCATTCTATACAGAGTAATAGAGATTGGGTCCACACCAGGCATAACCTCTATTTCGAACTGCACCTCTCTTTTCGGAGATAATCCTAGCAATTCTTTAGGAAACACATCCAGAAAAGTCACATACTGTAGGGATGTCCCTCAATGCTGGACTCCCTACTCGGGTGTCTATCACATGGGCCATGTAAGCTTCACACCCTTTTTGGATCATTTTTCTGGCAAGTGCAACAGAAATAAGGTTTGATGGCAGTAACTGTCTCTCCCCATGTATAACCACATCACTATATAGAGGGAGACCAAAAGTGACTGTCTTCATTCTACAATCAATAATTGCATGATGCCTGGGTAACCAATCCATGCTCAAGATGATATCATAATCTCTAAAGGGCATTTCCATCAAATCAGATAAGAAGGTGTGTCCTTGGATCACCAAAGGACAATCCTTATACATTCTATTGACCCTAACCTCTTGTCCTAACAAACTAGTTACTAACACCTCAAAATCCATTTTCATACAAGGAACAACAATATAACTAGTGATGCTGGCACTAACATGAGAATGTGTAGACCCCGGGTCAAACAGCACAAACACATCTTGGTTAAAGATAGAAATTTATTAGCCACAATATCAGATGTTTTTGCCTCTTCTCTCTGCCACATAGCGTATACTCTAGCTGGACCACTACCCTGGTCTGACTGATTAATAGTGCCCTGACTGCCTGAGGTACTGCCCCCACCTCTGCCTCTGTCTCTACTAGCTAGTTGTGAACCTCTAGTGGCAAAACTCTGAATAGATCCTTCTTTTATGGTAGTAGGTGGCCCAGATCTATGAGCACTAGTGCAATCCTTTGCAAAATGTCCCATACCACTGCAGTTTTAACAAGCACCGATAGCTTTGTAGCATACCCCACCATGGTTCCTACCACAAGTTTCACAGCGACGGGGAGGAAAGGAACTTTTGGTCATCTGCTGACCAGATCTAGGTGGTTTCTATTCTAAAAATCTTCCCCTACCAGACTTTTTACTACTCTGTTCCCCGAAATTTTTCCTCTTTCTAGTATTACCACTGGAACTCTGATCCACTGGCTTTTCACTCTTCTCTTTTTCTGTCTTCTCTTTCTTAGGTGCCCTTCTGCTTCTATCCTCTCTAGCTCTAGCGCTTGAGATATCAGCTCAAAAAAATTGTCATGTTAGAACCTAACCACTTGCATTCTCAAACTAGGCTTTAACCCGGCCTCAAACCTTTTACACCGGTCTTTGCTGGTGGTGAGTAAGCTCCCAGCATAGTGGCTCAGGCAGAAAAATTCCCTTTCATACTTTACTACAGTTTTGTTCTCCTATTTCAGACTTAAGAATTCCTGCAGTTTCATGTCGACATAGGCATCTGGGACGTATTTATATCTGAACTCTTTGAGGAAGTCATCCCATGTCAATACCAGGGGTTCCATCAAGTTATGGTGGATGGTCTCTCACCAGTCATATGCATCCCCCAGTAATAATGATATTGAATATTCAAACTTCAACTCCTCCGTGCAGTGTAACTATCACACCTTACCCCTCTGTAAGGCATAACATGATCTCGTAGAATACCTAGTGAACTACCGAACTCCACCTACCGATAACTCATTAAGTATCCTACAAGGGATTTTAAAACCATTTTCTTACATTTTGGAAGTGGTGAGCATTTTAGTAGGAATTAAAAACATGTAATTGATGTTTCAAAACTAGTAAAAAATTTTGTCCATTTTTATTTGTCTGCAAATTTTGGAAAAATTTCGGCAGAGTACCGTTTGTATTTTGAGAAAACAGTTCTTCAAAAACCTATAAAAACACTTCCAATAATTGTTTCCACAACTCCTAACCACCAAAATGACTCAAGTCAACACAATTCAATTTAAGTCCATAATTCAACCAAAGTTTGTCATCTCAAAATACTTCATAAATTCATTCACATTGCATATAATACTTAATTTACAAATACAGATCTTAATTTACAAAAAGAAAATCAAAAATAACATTATTACAATTTATTGTACAACTGATAAACTTTACATTAATACATATAACATTACAATATTTACATCAAATAACTACAAGAGTATAAATAAATACCCGTACAAAAAGATCAATGAAGTCCTTGTCAATTCAGCAGCTCACCCTGTTGTTTTTTCCTTGCCCTTTATCTGCGCAAAATAAGCTATCGCTGAGTATAAAAATACCTAGTGGTACACAATAAAAATTTGAAATGTGATACATATGACATTCATTGATAAATCACAATTTAAATATTTCACAAATTATCAAAACTCATTATAGCACAATTTTGGTCAAACAATTTAATAAACACAGCGTTGCCAATTCATATACAACTTAAGCCATCACACAAAATTTCCGATCAATGCCCCACTGTACACCACAATAAGGCACTCTACAACCCCACTAATCGAAAAGAGGTGGCTAGCTAGCTAATGAGTACTCATCCGATCTACAACCTCAACTGGTAAACTAGAGAGGGAGGAAAATAATCAACCTCAACCCCATAAATGAAAGAGGAATAATAAGGCACTGTCGTGTGAATCAGAAATCAATTTCAAACATTTTATTCAAATAATTCATGAGAAATCCGATAAATTTCCAAAGTCATAGTTTCTTTCACAAAGTGGCAACACAATTCATGATTAACACCAAATTTTCATAAATCATACCCAATCAAATCGGTAATAAGAAAATGATGAAATAAGATTTATTATGGACAAACCTGACGTGAGTCGCCTCTAGGCCTTGACTTAGTCTCTTAGACCTTCCGGGTCTTTTTCAGCTGAAACACGAAATTTATAGTGTTTTAGTATCTTTGCCTCACAATAATTCCAATAATTAATTCACATATGTTCAATGCTAGCTCCAATATACTTAAACTTACATTCTTGAAAATTTTCATGTTGAGGTTACTATTCATAGTACTATTCAAGTCAAAATATTGACTTTCTTATGCTTAATAGGTATGGAAAATCCAATTATACCCACATACCACATTTTGGTTACCTAACTTGTTGGTTTTGGTCATTTTCTCCAATCTTAAGTCTTTTAGGTACAAATTTCAAATTTTCAGTTTTGGTGTCCTATTTTGCACTGTTCCATTGGTCATGTTGCTGTTAGAATTTAGCTAAGTTTTCTTCATAGAAATTGTTCCTTATTGTCTTAAATTTATTTCTCTTTTTGAATCACTCCAACTGGAGTTTTGTAGCTCAAGTTATAGCCATTTGAACATGGCTGCCAGATTGGTCTAACCCAGATTTTCTGGGCACCAAACCTGGTTCTGGCAGTTTTAGGTTACTAAATTTGGGTGGCTAAATAACTTGGTTAAGGGCATAATTTGGACTTATTTTCTTCATGAAAGTTGTAGGTCAATGTATCAGATTTTTACTGGTAAAATTTTAGATCATTTGGACCTACCTAGCCCAAGTTATGACTAAATGAACAAATACTGTTCATTTTGTCATTTTTGTACAGGTCAATTTGCCTAATCCGGATTTAGCCAATTTGTTTGCTATGCTATGGTCACTTTCTGGGCATGATCCCTTAATGAAAAATGTGTCATTTTGTGTCTAGTTTCATTCCTAATTGGCTTCAGACCAATTGGGTTGGTAAATTTTTAGTTTTAGTCCCTGAAAGGGACCTTGGTCATGCTGCCTGCAGAATGACCATATCCAATCCGATTTTCAATTTGGTTCTAACACTTCCTACACATCACAATTGGTCATACATGACCATTTTTCAGCTCAAGCAAGGTCAAACACATCATTTGACCAATTCTCAAAATTTTATCTCCTAAACCCTAGGTCCAAAACCCTAACTTCCATGTTTAGCTCATTTGTTGAATTCTGAATGCATATTTAATATTTATACACTCATCCACACTTAACTACTTGATAATTTGCATCAAAATCATTCATTCTCAAACCTAAACCTTAGCTAGCCGAAATTCACAATTCGTCCTCCAAAGATGTTTTCTTTTGTTTTTAAGTTGAGTTCTAGGTTAGTTAAGCTACAACACAACTAATAAACTAAAATTTTCAAGTTAGACTGCTTACCTCCACTTGGATTTGAATTCTCCAATTTCTTCAATTCTCTTCTTTTTTTTTTTTATTCATTTTCTTTGCTTCTTTAATCTTCTTTTCAAAGCTCAAATACAAGGTTTAACAAAGGAGTTTACACTTTCTATGGCTGAATTTATGGTTTCTTCAAGCTCAAAATGAGCATTAATGGAGGTGAAGTGGGGGAGAGAGGGAAGAGAGAGGTGGACGGCACCATGGGATAAGAAGATGAAGATTTTATTTTTCTTTTACCTTTTTGTGTATTTATTAAAGCTTTTTTACTTAGTCAAATTTTTCATTAATTAGAATTTAATTATAATGTCATGGCTTATGTCACCCTATGATGTCATAATTTTCTATCTCTTTTCCTTTTTCTTTTTCATTTATTTTTCTCTAGTTCTTTAATTTAATTCTTGATCCTGAAATTTTTTTTTCTCTAATTTTATTAGACAGATAGGTCAGGGGTCAGCTCTAGGGTTGAATTGACCAAATTGCCCCTCGCCGGTTCGATCCGGTTTGCAATTAATTCAATATTTCTTCCAGATCCCTAACCTAATTATTTGACCTGTTTAACAATTCTTTTTCGTGATTTCCTCTTTTCCACTGTGTTCATAATAGTCATAAGGACTGCGGCGTCACATTTTACGGTTCGAAATTCGAGTTTAAATCGACCTCGTAGTCCTTCCCGAGAAGGTCACCCATCGCTGTGACTCCCGGCTCATGTAACCTCTTATGTTCTATTTTTCTTATTTATACTTAACTATTTGACAATTACTAATTATTTATTTTCAGGGCTTATCTAGTTGCCTTAGATGTGGTTTTAATCCCCTTAATTATCCGGACCGACACTGGTCACCGGAACAGTGAAATATACTAGGCTATGCAAATAGGGGTGTTACAATTCTCCCCCCCTTAAAATAAATTTTGTCTTGAAATTTTACCTAGCATCAATCTCTAACAGCTGTGGGTGCTGTCTCCTCATGTCATCCTCTCGTTTCCAAGTAGCCTCCTAGCCCGAATAATGGTTCCATAGCACTTTCACTAACGATATCTGCTTATTCCGTAGATGTTTCACCTCATAAGCCAGAATCTCTATGGGTTCTTCCTCATATGTGAGGTCTGGATTCACTTCAATTTTATCTACTGGTAGTACATGAGATGGGTTTGATCGATACCTCCTCAACATAGACACATGGAAGAAATTATGTATCTTCTCTAACTCTGGAGGTAGTGCCAAATGATATCCCAAAGTACCCACTCTTTCCAGAACCTCATATGGCCTAATAAAATGAGGACTTAGTTTCCCCTTTCTGCCAAATCTCACAATCCTCTTCCAAGGGGAAATCTTGAGGAATACTTTCTCACCCACTACATACTCAATATCCCTTCTCTTTAAATCAATATAGAACTTCTGACGGTCTGATGCAGCTTTGAGTCGATCTCTGATCACCTTGATCTTCTCCTCAGTTTGCTTAACAATTTCGGGCCCAATCATCTTCCTTTCACCTACTTCATCCCAACATAGGGGATTTCTGCACTTTCTGCCATACAAAGCTTCATATGGAGGCATTCCAATGCTTGATTGGTAGCTGTTGTTGTAAGCAAACTCAATCAAAGGCAACTGTGTGTCCCAACTGCCCTCAAATTCAATCACACAAGCCCGTAGCATGTCCTCCAAGATCTAAATTACCCTTTCAGACTGGCCATTTTTCTGTGGGTGGAATGCAGTGCTGAAGTTCAATAGAGTTCCTAGAGCTCTCTGAAGAGTACCTCAGAATCTAGAAGTGAACCTAGGATCTCTGTCTGATACGATGGATACTGGCACTCCATGCAGTCTTACTATCTCGTCAATGCATAACTTGGCCAATCTTTCCAAACTGTAGTCCATTTAGACAGGCAAAAAATGTGCAGACTTGGTCAGTCTATCAATAATAACCCATACTACATCATGACTCTTCTGTGTCCTCAGAAGTCCCATCACAAAATCCATCATTATTCTCTTCCATTTCCATTTGGATACTAGTAATGGATGTAACAAATTAGCTAAAACTTGATGCCCTGCCTTCACTTGCTGACAAGTTAGGCATTTGGAAAGAAACTCCGCCACATCTCTTTTCATACCCATCCACTAGTAATGCTCCTTTAGCATTCTATACATTTTTGTGCCACCAGGATGCATAGCAAAAGGAGACTCATGTGCTTCCTTCAAAATAATCTATTTCAAGTCAATGTCATTAGGAACACACATTCTGCCCTAGTGAAGCAGTAGACTGTCATCTCTTATTGAGAATTCTGGTTTCTTGCCCTGTCGGACTTCTTCTAATAGCTTTTGATACATTTGATCATTCTGAGCAGCCATTCTGATCTGATCAATCAACACTGGCTGTACATGCCATGCAACTGCTATCTGCTCCTCATCATTAATCTCTAAGCTGGCATGTACTGATCTCAACTCATGTACCATAGACAAAGGAGTAACCCGTAGACTTGCCGTAGTCTTGCGACTTAAGGCGTTAGCCGCAATATTAGCTTTCCCTGGCTGATAGTCTATCAGACAATCATAGTCTTTTATCAACTATAAACATCTCCTCTATCTCAAATTCAACTCATTCTGGGTGCCTAAATACTTCAAACTCTTTTGATCTGTGTAGATGTAGCACTTCTCCCCATACAAATAGTGTCTCCAGATCTTAAGAGCGAACACAATAGCTGCAAGCTCCAAGTCATGTGTTGGATAATTCCTCTCATGCGGTTTCAGCTGGCGTGATGCATATGCAATGGCATTTCAATCTTGCATCAGTACACAGCCTAACCCATTGTGAGAAACATCACTATAAACTATATATTCTTTACCCGATGTAGGTAAAGTTAGGACCAGAGCCTTAGTCAAACACCTCTTCAATTCATTAAAACTCTGCTGGCATTTATCCGTCCAGTGAAATTTCACATCTTTCCTAAGCAGCTTGGTCAGTCGAGATGCCAAGATGGAGAACCTTTTCACAAAAAGGCGGTTGTACCTAGCTAACCTCAGAAAACTGCGAATCTCAAAGATATTCCTAGGTGGTTTCCAATTAAGGACAACTTCTATCTTGCTAGGATCTACCTTAATACTTTCTGATAATACTGTGTGCCCCAAAAAGGATATCTCCTTCAGCCAAAATTCATACTTCGACAATTTGGCGTATAGCTGTTTCTCCCTCAAAATTTGCAGTACAATTCGCAGATGTCTATCATGCTCTTCTTGTAGCATCCTCACTTTAGCTAGTCCGTACAATCTACTGTTCCGGTGACCAATGTTGGTCCGGGAAGCTAGAATGTTTGAAATTTTAAATAGACTAGAGTGAGGAGTTATAAAGAAACTAAATAATGCTCATAAACATCAAGGAAAAATTTTGGAAACCAAATACACTAAGGTTAAACGAGGCGAAACCCCAGGGATGAGTAACCCGAAGGGGAAGTGACGGTGAAGGCCGTTAGCAACCCTAAACCCGGGGAAAAATTATAAAATAATTATTGGGACTCCAGAGAAGGATTATTGAGGTTCTTATGGCATTAGAATGCCAAGAAAATGCTTAGAAGAATTTTCAATCGGTACAGACAATTTTGGCTCGTTAAGCCAAACGGAGGGCATTTTGGTCATTTCGTCCTCAGAGATGATTTTTGGCCAACTTGTCCAGTTAAATAAATAATTTCTATGACATAAAATATGAGTAAATATTGTTAAAAATTTAATTTAAATTAAATAGACAAGAAATGGAGAGAAAATGAAAGAAAATGGAATTATGACATCATCACGATGTCATTAAAACTCTCCCAACCAATCCAATATTGACACATGGTATAAAAGAGACTAAATGGGCTGAAAATGAAAAAAAAAATTAGAACTCTCTTCTACTTCCTTCTGTTTGCCGTCACCATAACCACCATTAGCAAGCTTTCAAAGCTTGATTTTCCCTAGCTTTTACTCACCAAAACCCTAACCTAGCAACACAAAAAAGTGTTCTTACACCTTGGAGATTCTTTTGGTAGAAAAAAGAAAAAGAAAACAAGAACCCTAGCAAGTGGGAGACTTCACTCCATTAGAGGTTAGTGACCTAACCTTGTTCTTTCACTTTAAATTCATGTTTAATAACTATGAATGAGTGCAAATGATAAGGAAATTGATGAAATACTATTTGAATGTAAGCCCTAAGTTTCAGCAGCCTTGGTTAGGGTGATATGGTGATGATTTTTGTGGAGCTAACATGCTAGTATGGCTGCCCTTAAATTGTATCTATTAAGTGAAATGTTGAAATGTAATGATATTGCATGGTATGTGATGTTTGAGTTAGGGTTTGGGCTAGAAAAATGAGACTTTGACCATGTGATGATGAAAGTAGGTTTTAATGGTCAATTAGTGACCATTTGGTTCTGTTTAAATTAAAAATGAAGTGAATTGTGTAATGGGATTGGAGTTTGGTGTGGCTGCCCTTGGTGACCTGCAGGACTGGGCATGAGTCCTGCAGGTTTGGGCAGCAATAACTTGAATTTTAGAGGTTTAATTGGTGCAAGGCTAATTGGAAATGAAACTAGACACATAATGGCACAACTTTGGTGAAGAAACCATGCCCAGAAAACCAAACCAAGTGGACGAAAAGATTGCCCTAATCTGGGTGACCTGCATTCTGCCTAGGCATAATGATCAAATGAATAGTGTTTAGTCATTTGGCCATAACTCGGTGTAGAAAGGTCCAATTGACCTGAAATTCTACCAGCAACAAGCTGAGATATAGACCAACAACTTTCATGAAGAAACCTTAACCAAATTATGACCAGAACATATTCAAAAAGTGAGTTGCAGTCACTGTTCCTAACACTGTAGATTTGGTCAGTTCAGAAATTTTGGAAAAATTTCAGTCCGTCCAGTTGTGGTTTTGGGCCATAACTTGAGCTACAAAACTCCAAATGGAGTGATTCAAAAAAGAAATGCAACTAGACAAAATAAAGAATAACTTCCATGTTGATCATTTTGCCAAATTCCCACTGCAAAAATGACTAATGGAAAAGTAAACACAAAGCTTGAAAACTGAAAATTTTGTCCAATTAACATTAAACTTGAAAATGGTATTGGCAACCAATAATGTAACATCCTCCCTATACGTGTTCTGTACATTCTATTGCTCCAGTAGTCAAATAACAGTCCAGGCAAGTAAGGATATCTAGAACTACACTTCGGTGATAGTGAACAGACATATAATGATGAAATAAATAAAAAGAAAATACAAGAAAAATCAAACAAAAATGAAAGAGAGAAAATGATGCTTAGTTAAACGAGCCGGCACCGGAGCGATGGGTGACTGCACTGGGAAAGCCGTTCCAGACCCCAGGACCGCGAGGAACCCTCTGAATTTAATTTTGAGACATAAATAAAGGTTTATTGAAATGTAATTGACACTAGAAATATCAAAGAAAAATTAATAGATTAGTACAAAGAAAAATGAAAAATCGAGAAATAGACAAAAATCGGTGTTACCGAAAAATCAAGAATATAATCCGAAGTGGGGTATTTTGGTCATTTGACACATAGTGTTGCCTTTTGACCTCAATCTCCATTAAAAATAAATGATATTACACTTAGAAAATGTCATGAAAAATTAAATTGTGATACATTATAAGAATAGTGAAAGAAATGGGGGATAAAATCCAATTTATGAAACTTTGAATAATTAACATTAAAATCCAAGTTAGTGCTCCACTAACTTGGATATTGGGACCCTTATCACAGCCTTGGGACAGCAGATAGCACTCACCATCATCTTCTTCATCATCCCATTTTACTTTGCCAAAATGAATTCCACCATGGAAATCACCATGGCCACCCCACATGCAACCTCCATGGGTGCATGATCAAGCCATCCTTTCCACTTCTTTCCTTCATTAAAGCTTGCCTACTCACCTTGGGGAAGATATTGGCAACAAGAAAAGCAAGACTTGGTAAAGTTTTGATAAGCTTCAAAAGTGGTAAGTGTCCAAAACCTCTCCCTTGCTTTAGTAAACCTTGAGTTTAGGTTGAGGTGAGTATTTTGGTGAAGAGAAATGAAAGAAATAGTGAGAAATGGACTTCTCCATTTTTGGCAGCCGTGAACCTTTGTTGAGCTTGAGTTATTTTTACTTCTAATGAATGGAAATGAAGGTTGATTAATTTAAATGAAAGTTGTAGTAAGTTTGTATCTATGTATGTGCATGTAGTGTTTGAATTAAGGGTGTGAAATGGAACTTTGATGCCTTGAGCAAACTGCCATGTTTGGCAGCCCCTAATAGCATGAATTTGTGTGTGAACATGTAGTTATTAATGATATATGCTAATGTTAAATTGTGGGCAGCAAGTGTAAGTTACATTGAAGTATGATTATGTTGAAGTGTATGTGTAATATTGATACTGAGATATGTTGAATTTTGGTGGAAGTGAGTGTTGAACTTAATGGTGAATTGTGTGCGTTGAGCACTTGAATATTCTGCCCAAAAGTGTTGCTGGAATTGTGTACAATATAGATATGGAAGTGTTACTGATTGAATATTGAAGTAATGAGGAGGAGAAGGAATACCAAATTGGAAGTGTATGTGCTTTGTGCAGGTTGTATATTGAAGGCAGTACCTAAATTAGGCCATAAGTGCCAAACTATGAACCCAATTGGTATGAGGCCAATAGGGGGTGAAACTAGACACCAAATAGGACAACTTTCATGCAGAAATGTTGCCAAAATTCTGCCTAGAAACTGACCTTAAAAATGACCAAATCCAGATTAGCAACCTTGCAACCCAGATTTTTAACCATATGAACAGTAGTCCTTTGGATGACCATAACTCACTCAAAACAGGTCCAATTGACCTGAAACTTTTACCATGGTTAGTTTAGACATATATCTACAATTCTTATGAAGACACCAAAGCTAAGAAATGTCCAGAACCAAGTCAAATGGCTTGCACAAGTTCGGGTACAAAAACTGCCAAACCAAAACTGACCTAAAATTGACCAAATTTTGCACTAAAGGTGCAATCTGTCCAGTTTTAGTAAATTGACCATATCTTGGTCTATATAACTCAGAATGATCTAAAATTTTACCCCGCATGCAATAAGACATAGAGCTACAATTTTGCTTCTTTGACCAGAAGCTAAAAACTGAGGGAAATAGGACTTTAAGCTAGACCAATCTAGCACACAAAAATTGAGAATTTGACATTTTGCCTACAATGATGCTTGAAGCATTTTGGCAATGAATGCCAACTTGTAAAAATGGTAAATTGCACTATATTGGCAGCATGTTGAGATATAAATTGTGACATATTGATGCTAGAAACAACTTATCCATATTACCTAAAAAGGTCAACATATGCATTGACTTGTGAATTATATAATAGTTAGTAAACTCCTAAAATTGAAGAATTAAACAATTAATTAATAATGTGCCCTAGTTTGCCTAGTTGACTAGTATGGATAGGTTGGCATGCCAATAGGATTCTGACAGCTGTTTTGTAAATGGCTTTATGCCATACTGTGTTTTTACGGCTTATTATGCCACACTGTGACTTTAATAGCCTACGACTATACATATTGTGTATTTATTTTTGGCTTATCGCCAGATTGACTATATGGCTTTTTAGCCACGCTATTTGCACACCGGGAGACACTTTGTGACCGATGGTGTGATGGCCTGAGGTACTAGGTACCCAGTGCTAGTATATCCGTTTACCCAGTCTAGTCAGTATATAGGCTACACGGGCAGTAATTCAAGTATTATTAAATTCAAATACCTAAATCCGATCATCGACATACAAAGACCACAAAAAATTTGTAAACACTTTATTTACTTTATTTTAGTGTATATTTCTTTATATTTGGCACCACTAAGCAAAATTGCTTAGCGCGTTGCTTTTGTAACGCGTAGGTATTGGAGATATAGCTGGGGAGCCCAGCAGACCTACGACCGGGTGAGACATCCGATATGCACAGGAGTCCAGAGTCATCTGCACAGCATTGCATACATGGTAGGACTTAGGATATCTTGTATTTTGTACTTTTGTTGTATATTTGAAATGCAGCCCTGTATTTTGTAATGTTATGAAAGCTCTAAAGTTTTTAATATTTTGTGCATATTAAATGACATGGAGATTTTCTATATATATTTAAATTATTATAAACTGTATTATGGAACTGTTTAATGACTGTAAAAGTCTATTGACTTTACTGAGAAATAAAGACTGTGAAATATTTGAGATTTTGATATCATCATATTAAACTGTTTTCAACAGGTTTGGAAGGACAGTTTGTCCTAAATATAGACGGCATCTTGCCAAATTTTTATTACCAATCTTGAAACACTGATTTTATTAAAGGATGACAATAGTATCAGCATGATATGAATATTACATAAAAGACTTCTTAAAATCAAATTTAGTTCAAGAAATGAAATAATCACAGACTAGGTGATCCGACACACCGTGTAGCACGCCTTGCTCGGCTATACTGTACACGGGTGAGGGGTGTTACAAATACCAACAATTTTGGAATGCAAAATGTGGTATATTGGGAGTATTAGAACCAATGTACCTATTTTCTATGCAAAAGTCAACATTTTAGTTGACTAATGAAATGCATAGTAACACTAAAACTTGAATTTCAAAATTTGTGAAACTTAAAAGTGTAAAATGCCCTAGTATACCTAACAAGATTGGTTTGGATAGCTTGGCATGCCAATAGGGTTTCGTTAGCAGTACTGCATATGGATTCATGTCATTTTGTGTTTCATGGCTTTCCATGCCATTATGTGACATAATAGCCTTTGGCTATGTTATTTGAGTTGATATACTTGGGTTTTAACCCTGATAATTATTACAACTTATTAGTTGTTCTGTTGCACACCAGGAGACACAATGTGACCGATGGTGTGATGGTCTGAGGTACTTAGTACCCAGTGCGGTTACCGTTTATCGATCCGATCCAACTAATATGGGTTACTCGGGCAATGATAATAAACCTTACAAAATTTTAATTGAATAATACTGCAAATAATATTATAAATTAAGTCTACTAAAAAATGTAAACATACATTCTGCATACTTATTTTTATTTTATTTTATTTTATTTTATTTTGTCACCAATAAGCAGAATTGCTTAGCGCATCGCTTTTACCACGCGCAGGTACTGGAGATCTAGCTGGGGAGCCCAGCAAACATCAAATAGGGTGAGCCTTCAGAGCTACATCCAGAGTCCAGAGTCACCTCACCTCTGCAGCGCATTGTTAGTAGTATGCCCTAGAGCATATCATTTAGTATGTATCTTTTACATATTTTTATTAATAAAAGGCATTTTCACTTTTCCGTTTACATAATATATTTATGTGTAATAGAAAAGGTCCATTGATATTTTCTTAGAAATATTATTCTTATGTTGTTAAGAATATGAGTGACAATATTTCTAGCACGAAGTATCATAAATAGGTTCACAATCGAGGATACTTCATAATAAGGACATGACTTATCCAGAAAGATTGTATTCATGCTTGTTCCCAAGTTATTTATATGAGATATAAATAAGATGGAATGGTGAGTCTCATGCCATATAACAAACATGATAGGCACTTATAAATGATAAGTAGGCCGAACCAGTGACACTTATGACAAGCACATGGAGTTTACTCTTGTCAATGTTTTGTCATAAATCATATCAGTGCATATAATCTTTAGACCTGAGATAGCACAGTTATCTTGTATATAGGTAGTTTGAGTTTGATACTGCTTTTATACTTGTACTATGTATGGGTATATGGGCATGTGTTGGCTCCTACTAGTTATATATGGAGGTAGGTGTTGATCAAGATGGAATCTGTTCCTCTAAGTAAATAGAGATAAAATCCTATGTTCATTTAATTGTTCTTGATGTTTCAAGTTCCTGGCCAGGACAGATAGATTTATTCAGAAAAGAGTTTCTGATGAGAAAATCTTTTTAATCAAGAACTGGAATTAAAAGAGAACATAATATTCATTGCAAATGGAGTTTGACATAAACCATGACTCTAGCTTGAGTTGGGATTTTGTAACAGAGAGATTCTAGTGCATGGTAACATATGATTATAGGTTCATTTAAGGTAAACCTTATTACTAATTGGGTGGCCATGGCATGCTATGCTAGGTGTTAACCATAGTCTATGAGGTTCATAAAATGATTTAGAGAAATCATTTATGGTAAGAAAGAGTTCTGATGATATTAAGAGTTGATATCATGTCTCATTGCCAATTAGTGATGAGCCTAGTAAGTCACACACAAACACAAGTTATCACCTAATTAAATATGATTTAATTAATTAATTAAAGAGTTTAATTGATTAATTAAATAGGTTTGGTTTGCAATTAGTTTGCAAAGTCCCTAGCATGACTTAAAACCAAATCTAGATTATTGGATGTATAATATAAGTTAAATTTATATTTAAAGTGTTTAAATATGAATTTAATTAATGAGAAATTAATTAATAGAGATTAATTAATTAATTTATATTTGATATAAATTTATTAGAAGTAGAAAAATAATTATTTTGGGTTGAGAACTCAAAATTAAGACACAGGGGCATTTTGGTCATTTTGCAGTGTGACACGTGGCCCCATGAGATAGTGACACATGGCATAACACATAAGCTTGCCAAATGTTTTTTTAATCATGTAAGATGATTAAAATCAAGATTACATATAGGTTTGACACTTGGCAGAATGTGATTGGGTCACTTAAACCTAGAGCTAATCAAAGGGTGACATGTGGCAAGGGTTTAATGTGTTAACCTAGCTATTTAAGTGTTGTTATGAGAAAATAAAATACAACCAGCAGCCACACTCCTTGGTCACGCCATTTTGCAGCCCTCCCTCTATTCCTCTTCATCCCTCATCAATTCAAAGAGATTAGCCATCAATCTCTTGAATTAAGAACACTAGAAATTGTTTCTAGTGTCCTGTTTACATCTCTAATCTCTTAAAAGGCAGAACTTGAATTTCTAATTAATAGAAAAGGCTTTAGAAGCTGTTCAAGGGCTGACATAGGTGTTCTTGGTGTGGACAAGCTAGAGGGACAATATCTGGTATCCTGAAGACGAATCTCAAAGGCGCAGACATTGCGATTGCATCAAGAGGTTAGTGTAATCGTTCTTGATTTAATCTAGGGTTCTAAAATTAATCTGATTAATTTTAAAATCTTAAATGGCAAATACAGATCCAAAAACATATTAAAAGAGTTTTAATATGTTGTTTATCATTGAAATCAAATAGATAAAAATAAATCTTGCATGATGCATGTGACCCTAGGTGAAAATTTTTGAATTCAATGGTATAAACTTGTGTTTTTCACGCTTCTGATCCTTCTATTGGTATCAGAGCCACTATATTTTCCATTTAGATTGTTTCTTATATGATTTAATTGTGTGATTTGATCATGAGATGATTGATCCATTGCTGGTTGGATCAAGAGGTGTGGCGGCATACTTGATGAACTCCAACATGGTGCGCATGGCTTTGGAAGATCATGGTGCGCATGGTTGTTATTAAATTCTGCAATTGTTGCATGATGAAAGGTTCATCATATGACTATTTAAAATTTTAATTATGATTTTTAATCACACAATTAAATTATGATTCAAATAAAAAATTTTAAAAATTGTTTGAATGTGATTCAAATCTGAATTTTAAAAGTTGTTTGAATGTGATTCAAATCTGAAGTTTTAAAGTTGTTTGAATCATATTTAAATCTGATTTTTTAAAATTGATTGAATAAAATTCAGATCTGATTTTTTTAAAAATGTTTGAATGTGATTCAAATCTGATTTTTTTAAAAAATGTTTGAAAGTGATTCAAATCTGAATTTTTGAAGTTGTTTGAATGTGATTCAAATCTGAATTTTTAAATTTGTTTGAATGAGATTCAAATTTGAATTTTTAAATTTATTTGAATCATATTCAAATCTGGATTTTTAAGTTGAATATGAGATATTCAATTTTATTTAAGTATGTATGTTTTATTTAATTGTTAAATAGTGATATGCATGATGGATGATCATGGACTATAAAAGACCAATGTGATTGGATTTATTTCTTTTATGTTTCTTTGGGATTGTAAATTAATTATTTTATTTTAATTTATTTTGGGCATGTATTATTAAGTTTGTAATAATTTTTGGGTTGTAATTTCATTTATTTAAGTTCATGTAAATTCGCCTTGGTATGCCAAGGATTACTATGTAATATTGGATTGCAAGAAGTTCAAAGAGGTCAAGAGCATTGGTGGGACCAGTGGGAGGAATTCAAGATCAAGTGTTGATTATGTACTCCTTCAGCAACTCTTGTAAAATGAATGACTGAAATGCACCTAGGAATGCCCTGATTCAATTCTGGGTGGCTCAGAATTGAATCCCTTAGAAAGTCCATGATCATACCATATTTACTGCTTATCCATGAATGCATGAGATGTATGGAAATGTATGCAAGTATATAATATATGCATGCTAAATGGATAATGTGCAAAGTGAGACCTTAATAGTAATTAGAATGACCATAAAATCTTCCAAACAAATGATTAAGTTGGATATGCTATAATTAAAGTAATTATAACATAGGCCCTCCATTGGGGCAATTATTTTAAGAAATTTTAAATAGTTGCATGAGATGCAATTAATTTAAGAGATTTTCTTAAGAATAATTGTTAAGCATAAGATGTTGTAAATATGTACATGATTTGGTGGCCAATATTGGATGTACCTGAGGACATTAAAATTATTTACATAATTACTGGCTTAATGGGATCAACTTAACTAATGCAAGATAAGTCAATAATGGATGTACCTGAGATTTTGAGCATTAGGGGCTAGGTAAAGGATTGAACCTCACATGAGATGTGATAGGCAAGGAGTTGCTCACTTATAGTTTATTGTAATTCCAATAATGGATGTACCTGAGGATGATCAATAGAATAATAAGAATTCAATCACCCACTAGAAATCCATCCAACTAGGATTTCCGTTTCCTACTTTGGAAGTGTAGGATTCGCTAAGTTAGTGGGAGGACCAATTTGATTAAAAGACTATAATCATTTTGGTTAATTACATGATACATTTACTAATTAATCTGGTTATTTTCTACAGTTAATTTTCTGATAAAAATGAGCACAAAACAACCACCACCATCCAATATCCTTGCAAACATACTTGATCACAATAGGTTGACAGGACCTAATCTGTCTAATTGGCTAAGAAATTTGAAACTTGTCCAGAACCTTGAACATATAGGATATGTTCTAGATTTAAATGTTCCTGGTCCCTTACCTCCAGAGGCCACACAAGAGGAACATGATACTTTGGACAAGTGGAAGGAGCATGATATGAGAGCTAAGTGTTACATGCTTGCTTCCATGAGTAATGAGTTACAGAAGCAACATGAGAACATGAAGAGTGCGAGTGAGATCCTCCTTCACCTACAAGAGTTGTATGGTGAGCACAGCAGGAAAGCTAGGTATGAGATATCTAGACAACTATTCCGTATGAGGATGTCTGAGGGACAGAATGTTGGAGATCATGTCCACAAGATGATTCGGCTGATTGAGCAGTTGGAACATCTTGACTTCAACATGGATTTCCAACTACAGACGGATTTGATCCTTCAGTCCCTTCCTGAGTCTTTTGGGAATTTTGTGACAAATTTTCATATGACTAAACAGGAATGCACCTTAGCTGGTTTACTCAACATGCTGGTTATTGCCCAAAAGAATATGCCAGGCAATAAAGGGAAAGAGATAGCTTTGGTTGCATCTTCTTCTGCTGGAAAGTCCAACAAGAAGAAGGGCAATAAGAAAAAGAAACCTCAGATTCCTGGTCCTTCCAAGAAAATAGCTTAACAGAAAAGGAAGACTAAAGCTGATGGAGGCAAAGGAAAGTGTTTCCACTACCAAAAGGATGGGCCTTTGGAAAAGAAAGCGCCTGCAGTATCTTGCTTCTCTGAAGGACAAGAAGGATACACCTTCAGAAGGTATGTCCATATCTTGTTATTTAGATTCTGATGATACTCATAGTTCATCTACAGCTTGGGTTTTATACACTGGTGCCAGTTCTCACATTTCTAATGATATGCAGGAACTAGCAAACAGTAGCAGCTTGCGTTCTTAAGATATTAGAGTCCGGATTGGCAATGGCTCAACTGTTGAAGCTTTAGCCATAGGATCTAAATCTTTTTACATGTTTGGACATGTTTTGTGTTTGGATAATATTTTATATGTACCTGATGCTTTTAAGAACATCATTTCTATATCTAGTTTGACTAGAAATGGCTATGAATTTGATTCATCGATGATGTTTGCAATATTTATTTTGGAAATAAATATGTTGGTTCGGGTTATATGAATGATGGTCTTTATTATTTGGATAATAATGACAAACACAAATTGAATGCAAGTGATCTAAAAGAATGCAATGCCATGGTGAAAACCAACTCAAGTTCAAAATATATTTGGCACTTAAGATTATGTCATATTGCGGAAGATAGGATTGCAAAATTGGAGAAAATGGGGATTATATCCTCATTGGGCTCTGAGCCTACTCCAACTTGTGAATCTTGCCTTTAGGGTAAAATGACTAGATCACCCTTTGTTGGACAAGGGCTAAGAGCTGAAAATATTTTGGAGCTAATACATAGTGATGTATGTGGTCCATTTAAAGAAATGGCTAGAGGGGGTTTTCATTATTTTATTACCTTTACTGATGATAAATTAAGGTTTGGGTATTTGTATTTGATGAAATACAAACATGAATCTTTTGAAAAGTTCAAAGAATTTAAATCTGAAGTAGAAAATCAAACAGGAAAGAATATTAAAGCTCTTCGATCAGATCGTGGAGGTGAATATTTGAGTACTGAATTTGATGAATACTTGAGAGAGCATGGCATTGTTTCTCAGCTGACTCCTCTAGGAACGCCACAGCTGAATGGTGTATCTGAAAGGAGAAATCGTACCCTATTGGATATGGTACGTAGTATGATAAGCTATACTGATATGCTAATCTTCTTTTGGGGATTTGCATTAGAATCAGCTTTGTATATTCTGAATAGGATTCCATCAAAATCAGTTTCTTCCACACCTTATGAGATATGGCATGGAAGAAAACCAAGTCTTAAGCATGTTAAGATTTGGGGTTGTCCAGCTTATATCAAAAAGCTGAACACTGATAAATTGGAGACCAGATCAGAAAAAGGTCGATTTGTTGGATATCCAAAAGATAGTTTTGGATATTATTTTTATTTGCCTACTTCACAAAAGGTTGTGATAAGTATAGATGCCACATTTCTTGAACAATAGTTTGTTCAAGAAGGAGGCAAAGGAAGGCAAATAGAGTTAGAATTGGAGAATTCTGACCAACCAACAGATCAGTTGGATATAGATCCATCTAGTCAACCAATACCCGTTGATGAAACATCTACAGCTGTTCCTCGTAGAACAACCAGGGTATCTCACCCACCAGTGAGATATGGTTTTCTTCATGAAGAAGAACAAGAGTTGTCTACTCATGAAGAAGTAGATCATGGAGATGATCCACTTACCTATGAAGAGGCTATATCAGATATAGACTCTTCACAATGGATTGATGCTATGAAATCCGAGATTGATTCCATGTATAAGAATCAAGTTTGGGATCTTATTGACCCACCTGAAGGTATTATACCTATAGGGAACAAATGGGTTTTCAAGAAGAAAATTGGTTCTGATGGAAAGGTAGAGACCTATAAGGCAAGGCTAGTAGCGAAAGGGTTTCGCCAAAGGCAAGGAATC
This sequence comes from Hevea brasiliensis, assembly GCF_030052815.1. NCBI lineage: Eukaryota > Viridiplantae > Streptophyta > Magnoliopsida > Malpighiales > Euphorbiaceae > Hevea > Hevea brasiliensis. The sequence continues at coordinate 46,758,664 of NC_079501.1, forward strand.
GACTATGAGGAGACTTTCTCGCCTGTTGCCATGCTTAAATCAATTAGGATTTTATTAGCAATAGCTACGTACTATGATTATGAGATTTGGCAGATGGATGTCAAAATAACTTTTCTCAATGGATACATTGAAGAAAACATTTTCATGGAACAACCTAGGGGATTTGAATCCCAAGATGGTTCCAAGGTATGCAAGCTAAAGTGATCCATTTATGGGTTGAAACAAGCTTCGAGGAGTTGGAACATCCGTTTTGATGAAGTCATTAAATCCTTTGGTTTTATCAAAAATGAGGATGAGCCATGTGTATATAAGAACGTTAGTGACAGTGCTGTCACTTTCCTTGTTTTATATGTGCATGACATACTGTTGATGGGTAATGACACAGGTATGTTGACGACTATAAAGGTATGGTTGTCAAATACATTCTCCATGAAAGACTTAGGGGAGGCAACCTATATTCTTGGAATTCGAATCTATAAAGATAGAGCGAAAAGAATAATTGGTTTATCCCAAAGTCTATACTTGGAAAAGGTGTTAAAGAGGTTTAACATGCTTGATTCCAAGAGAGGATTGTTACCAGTGAGACATGGTATCCATCTTTCTAAAGAGATGTCTCCAAAGACACCTGAAGAAAGAGATAAGATGGCCAGGATTCCATATGCTTCGGCTATTGGAAGTTTAATGTATGCAATGTTGTGTACTAGGCCGGATATCGCATATGCTGTTAGTTTGACTAGCAGGTATCAATCCAATCCAGGTTTGGAACACTGGATAGCTATCAAGAATATTCTTAAGTACTTGAGAAGAACTAAGGATTTATTCTTGATTTATGGAGGTGGAGACTTGCAATTGGATGGTTATACTGATTCTGATTTCCAATCAGATATCGATGATAGAAAGTCTACCTCTGGATATGTGTTCATTTGTAATGGAGGTGCAATCAGTTGGAAGAGTTCCAAGCGAGCACGCATTGCAGATTCCACTACTGAGGCTGAGTATATTGCTGCATCAGATGCTGCAAAGGAAGCTGTTTGGATAAAGAAGTTCGTGACAGAACTTACAGTAGTTCCTTTCATTGAGTCAGCAGTTCCACTACACTGTGACAATAATGGAGCAGTCATACAGGCTAAGGAACCAAGGTCTCACCAGAAATCCAAACACATAGAAAGGCGCTACCACATTGTCAGAAAAATAGTTGGGCGAGGCGATGTAGCCAAGCAGAAAATAGCATCAGCTGAAAATCCAGCTGATCCATTCACTAAGCCTATGTCACATACTCAGTTAGAACGACATCTTGAGAAGATAGGTCTAAGATATTGTAATGAATGGCTCTAGTGCTAGTGGGAGATTGTTAGTAGTATGCCCTAGAGCATATCATTTAGTATGTATCTTATACATATTTTTATTAATAAAAGGCATTTCCACTTTTCCGTTTACATAATATATTTATGTGTAATAGAAAAGGTCCATTGATATTTTGTTAGAAATATTATTCTTAAGTTGTTAAGAATATGAGTGACAATATTTCTAGCATGAAGTATCATAAATAGGTTCACAATCGAGGATACTTCATAATAAGGACATGACTTATCCAGAAAGATTGTATTCATGCTTGTTCCCAAGTTATTTATATGAGATATAAATAAGATGGAATGGTGAGTCTCATGCTATATAACAAATATGATAGGCACTTATAAATGATAAGTAGCCCGAACCAGTGACACTTATGACAAGCACATGGAGTTTACTCTTATCAATGTTTTGTCATAAATCATATCAGTGCATATAATCTTTAGACCTGAGATAGCACAGTTATCTTGTATATAGGTAGTTTGAGTTTGATACTGCTTTCATACTTGTACTATGTATGGGTATATGGGCATGTGTTGGCTCCTACTAGTTATATATGGAGGTAGGTGTTGATCAAGATGGAATCTGTTCCTCTAAGTAAATAGAGATAAAATCCTATGTTCATTTAATTGTTCTTGATGTTTCAAGTTCCTGGCCAGGACAGATAGATTTATTCAGAAAAGTGTTTTTGATGAGAAAATCTTTTAATCAAGAACTGGAATTAAAAGAGAACATAATATTCATAGCAAATGGAGTTTGACATAAACCATGACTCCAGCTTGAGTTGGGATTTTGTAACAGAGAGATTCTAGTGCATGGTAACATATGATTATAGGTTCATTTAAGGTAAACCTTATTACTAATTGGGTGGCCATGGCATGCTACGCTAGGTGTTAACCATGGTCTTTGAGGTTCATAAAATGATTTAGAGAAATCATTTATGGTAAGAAAGAGTTCTGATGATATTAAGAGTTGATATCATGTCTCATTGCCAATTAGTGATGAGCCTAGTAAGTCACACACATATACAAGTTATCACCTAATTAAATATGATTTAATTAATTAATTAAAGAGTTTAATTGATTAATTAAATAGGTTTGGTTTGCAATTAGTTTACAAAGTCCCTAGCATGACTTAAAACCAAATCTAGATTATTGGATGTATAATATAAGTTAAATTTATATTTAAAGTGTTTAAATATGAATTTAATTAATGAGAAATTAATTAGTAGAGATTAATTAATTAATTTATATTTGATATAAATTTATTAGAAGTAGAAAAATAATTATTTTGGGTTGAGAACTCAAAATTAAGACACAGGGGCATTTTGGTCATTTTGCAGTGTGACACGTGGCACCATGAGATAGTGACACATGGCATAACACATAAGCTTGCCAAACATTTTTTTAATCATGTAAGATGATTAAAATCAAGATTACATATAGGTTTGACACTTGGCACAATGTGATTGGGTCACTTAAACCTAAAGCTAATCAAAGGGTGACATGTGGCAAGGGTTTAATGTGTTAACCTAGCTATTTAAGTGTTGTTATGAGAAAATAAAATACAACCAGCAGCCACACTCCTTGGTCACGCCATTTTGCAGCCCTCCCTCTATTCTTCTTTGTCTCTCATCAATTCAAAGAGATTAGCCATCAATCTCTTGAATTAAGAACACTAGAAATTGTTTCTAGTGTCCTGTTTACATCTCTAATCTCTTAAAAGGCAGAACTTGAATTTCTAATTAATAGAAAAGGCTTTAGAAGCTGTTCAAGGGCTGCCATAGGTGTTCTTGGTGTGGACAAGCTAGAGGGACAACATCTGGTGTCTTGAAGAGGAATCTCAAAGGCGCAGACACGCTGCAGTGCATCAAGAGGTTAGTGTCATCATTCTTGATTTAATCTGGAGTTCTAAAATTAATCTGATTAATTTTAAAATCTTAAATGGCAAATACAGATCCAAAAACATATTAAAAGAGTTTTAATATGTTGTTTATCATTGAAATCAAATAGATAAAAATAAATCTTGCATGATGCATGTGACCCTAGGTGAAAATTTTTGAATTCAATGGTATAAACTTGTGTTTTTCACGCTTCCGATCCTTCACGCATATGGTAGGACATTAGGATTTTGGGTAGCATTTTGTATTTTTTTTTTTTTTGTATTAGTTTTGGGATTGTAACTATAAAACTCTTGAAATTATTTGATGATGTAAATATATGAAATTTCATATTATTGAAATTTTCTGTATATTATGTTGAGAAATATTTATGAATGTGCTTCCAGTAATGAAGTGAAAAGAAAAAAAAATTCTGAAAATAATGTTGTGATTTGAGGTTGAGATTTTGAGATTCATTTGAATTGTGTATAATGGAGTTTGGATTTGGAAATTATATTGGAAGTGTTTTTAAACAGGTTTAGAAGAACTATTTTTCCAATTTACAGCCAGCACTCTGCCGGATTTTCTATAAAAATTTTTGAAAAAATTTAGATTTATCAAAAATTATAAATAAATGAATTAAAAGGGATAAATTGTAATTAAAACATAAATTGGTGCTCTGGCACACTGAGTGGCATATCCTGCTCGGCTACACTGTAGACGGGTAAGGGGTGTCACATTTAGTGGTATCAGAGCCTGGTTTAGGCGTTTCTAGGCCTAGATAGAGTGAATACCATTGCATTGCATTTGTAAGTGTTAAGGTGACATTGATGCAGATCTGTTTGTTTTCTTACTTTGAATAGGATATGAATCCTGCTTCGCAAAGAGCAATTGATGAAGAGGTGGAGAGTCGTGTTCCACCAAGGGTTGAATCTGAGGGCAGGGGAAAATCTGCTCCACCAGCAGCTGAGGCACCTGCCCAACCTCAGTTTGCTCTATTTCAACAAATGATTGAATTCTACTGGCAAATGATGGGGGTAATTCCGCCACCACAACCGCAGCCACAACCTCCACTAGTGCCACAGAAAATCCCATCTAGAGAAATTGTGAAAACATGGGGCTGTAGACTTCTTTGGAAAGAGGGAGGATGATCCCATGATAGCAGAAAACTGGTTGGATAGAACCATCAGAGTGCTGAAACAGCTAAACTGCACCCTAGAGTAGAACCTGGTGGGTGCTGTGTCCCTACTTCAGGATGATACATATCAGTGGTGGGACACAGTAACCAGTGAGATACAATTAGAACGGATCACCTGGGAATTCTTCCTCACAGAGTTCAGGAAGAAATATGTTAGCAAAGTGTATTTAGAAGAGCGAAGAAGGGAATTTATCAGTTTGAGACCGAGACAATTGTCAGTGGTTGAGTATGAGCATGAGTTTGTTAGACTGAGCCGATATGGGAGGGAGATAGTCCCTACAGAGGCAGAGAGGTGCAGATGGTTTGAAGAAGGGCTCAATGACAAAATCAAAGTTATGATAACAGCATCGGAGATCACAGATTTTGCTAAGCTAGTAGATGCTGCATCAAAAGTGGAAAGGGTCAGAATAAATGAACAAAATAGAAGGGAAAGACAGCATAAGAAGGGTCCGGGTCAGTCCAGTACATTTTCTGCTCCCAGTAAGAAGAGTAAGGGTCCTCCTGCTCAGAGTTCAGGACCACCATAGGGTCAGGGTCAGTCTCAGGGGCCCAGACCACAATTCACAGCTAGGAGAGGCCAGTCCACACCATCAGTGGGCAGCTCTCCAGGGACGGTGTTTAGGGTCCATCCCCAGCATCTTCTGCCTGTCACTACTGTTAAAAGTGGCATAAGGGGGATTGTTGGCAAGTGACCAGTGCCTGCTTATGGTGTGGATCTACAAAACACTAAATCAAGAATTCTCCGAAGAGGACTACTACAGTTGCTCCATCACAAGCTGACAGACCTGCTCTTGCACCACAAAGGGGTAGGAAGCCCGGTAAATCTGAGGCAGCTGGTCCATCACTGAGGCCTGCATCCGAGTCAGTTGAGAGGCCAGAGACTAGAATACCAGCCAGGGCCTATGCCATCAGAGCTCAAGAGGAGCAAGATGCCCCAGATGTCGTCAGGGGTACATTTTCCCTCTACAACACTTCTGTGCATGCATTGGTGGATCCAGGATCCACTCATTCCTACATTTGCATCAAACTACCCATAGAGAGGGGAGTTCCAGTAGAGGAGAGTGATCAAGACATTCTGGTCACAAAATCCACTAGGCGACAGTGTGGTAGTGAATAAGGTGTATAAAGGTTGCCCGTTGAGAATTGAGGAGTATGAATTCTCGACGGACCTAATTGAATTGGCCTTCCACGAGTTTGATGTGATTTTGGGAATGGACTGGTTGTCACGTCATCAGGCAATAATTGATTGCAAATTGAAGAGGATTTCTCTGAAAACTCCTGAAGGTAATGAGATTACTGTTGTGGGTGTGGGTGAAAGGACAGATTTCTTGTCCAATGTTTTCTCAGCCACAGTTGCAAGAAGATTGATGAAAAAAGGTTGTGAAGCTTACCTAGCACATGTGGTTGATACTAGGCAAGCTAAGCCAAACTTGTGTGATATACCCACAGTAAGAGACTTCCCAGATGTATTTCCTGAAGAGTTGCCTGGTTTACCACCAGAAAGGGAAGTCGAGTTTGCTATTGAGGTAATGCCGGGTACAGCACCAATTTCTATTGCTCCTTATAGAATGGCATCCACTGAATTGAAGGAGTTGAAAATTCAGTTGTAGGAGTTACGCGATAAGGGGTTCATGCGCCCTAGTGTGTCACCATGGGGAGCTCCGGTGCTGTTTGTGAAGAAGAAGGATGGAACTTTGAGATTGTGTATTGATTACCGACAGTTGAACAAAGTAACTGTGAAGAATAAATATCCATTGCCCAGAATTGACGATCTGTTTGATCAGTTGAAGGGAGCTGACGTATTTTCAAAAATTGATCTTAGATCAGGGTATCATCAGTTGAGGGTAAAGGATGCAGATGTGTCAAAAACTGCATTTAGAACCCGATATGGGCATTATGAATTCTTAGTGATGCCGTTTGGGTTAACAAATGCACCAGCAGCATTTATGAACCTTATGAACCGTATCTTCCATCCATACTTAGATCGGTTTGTAGTGGTCTTTGTTGATGATATTTTGGTGTATTCCAAGACCAGGGAAGAATATGATGAACATTTGAGGATTGTTCTGTAAACCCTGTGAGAAAAGAAGCTGTATGCTAAGCTGTCCAAGTGTGACTTCTGGATGAGTGAAATCTCCTTTCTTGGACACATAGTATCAGCAGAGGGGATTAGAGTGGATCCCAAAAAGATAGAAGCAGTGATGGAATGGAAGCCTCCCAAAAATACAACTAAAGTCAGAAATTTCTTGGGGCTAGCTAGGTATTACAGAAGATTTGTGAAGGGGTTCTCTCTTATAGCTGCTCCAATGACTAAGTTATTGCACAAGAATGTGAAATTTGGCTGGAACGACAAGTGCCAAGCTAGTTTTAAGAGGCTAAAGGCTATGTTAACGGAAGCACCAGTGCTAACACAGCCAGTGTCAGGAAAAGACTTTGTGGTCTACAGTGATGCCTCACGTAATGGGCTAAGGTGTGTATTGATGCAAGAGGGGAAAGTGGTCACCTATGCTTCCAGGCAGTTAAGGCCACATGAATAAAACTACCCTACTCATGATCTAGAGTTAGCAGCAATTATCTTCGTGCTGAAGATATGGAGACATTACTTATACGGTGAAAAATGCTACATCTATACAGACCACAAGAGTTTAAAATATTTGCCAACCTAGAAGGAGCTCAATCTTAGATAGAGGCGATGGATTGAGTTCCTAAAGGACTATGATTGTGTGATAGATTACCATCCTGGGAAGGCAAATGTAGTTGCTAATGCTTTGAGCAGGAAGTCCATCATAGCTTTAAGATCACTAAATGCCTGTCTGTCCTTAGCTTAAGATGGAGCTATTTTGGCTGAGTTATAAGTGAGGCCAACCCTGTTATAGCAGATACAAGATAGGCAGAGGGCAGATGAAAAATTAATGGCAATTGTGGGTAAAATTCCAGAGGGAAAGGAAACTGAATACGGGGTGAAAGCAGATGGGTGTCTGTACTACAGAGGAAGAGTGTGTGTGCCAGATGATGGGGAACTGAAGACTAGTATTCTGAAAGAAGCACACACTAGTGTTCATGCTATGCACCCGGGAAGCACGAAAATGTACAATGATTTGAAGCCTCATTATTGGTGGCTTGGTATGAAGAGGGATATAACTGACTATGTAACTAAGTGTTTGACATGTCAGCAAGTTAAAGCAGAACATCAAGTTCCATCAAGATTGTTACAGCCTATAAGCATACCTGAATGGAAATGGGACCGGGTCATTATGGATTTTGTTAGTGGTCTACCTCTCACCCAAAAGAAGCATGATACAGTGTGGGTGATAGTGGATAGATTGACGAAGTCAGCACATTTTTTTCCAGTTAAGACTAACTACTCACTAGAGAAGCTAGCAGAATTGTATATCAGTGAGATAGTTAGACTGCATGGAATCCCACTTTCCATCATATATGATCGAGACCCAAGGTTTACATCGAGATTCTGGAAAAAGTTACAAAAACCTTTGGGCACACAACTTCGTTTTAGCACGGCTTTTCATCCCCAGACGGATGGACAATCAGAACGAGTAATCCAGGTAAACTTAAGAATTAATTGAATTTTCATAGTTAATAAATTGAAATGATAGTAACAATGTGAATTATGTGATAGATCCTGGAGCATATGCTAAGGAGTTGTATCATTGAGTTTGAGAGGAGTTGGGATAGATACCTCCCACTTGCAGAATTCGCATATAACAATAGCTACCAAGCTAGCATTCAAATGGCTCCGTATGAAGCACTGTATGGGAGGAAATGTAGAACCCTAGTGTGTTGGACTGAATTAGGTGAAGATAAGCTGGTAGGACCAGACCTGGTGAAGCAGACTGAGGAGAAAGTGAAGATAATCAAAGCTAACCTGAAGGTTGCCTCCGATAGACAAAAATCTTATGCCGACCTGAAGAGAAAAGAGATAGAGTATGCAGTTGGCGATAAAGTGATTCTCAAAGTCTCACCGTGGAAGAAAGTGCTGAGGTTTGGAAGGAAGGGTAAGTTAAGCCCTAGGTTCATTGGCCCATATGAAGTTATTGAACATATGGGACCAGTGGCCTATCGGCTAGCTTTGCCACTAGAACTAGATAAAATTTATAATGTATTCCATGTTTCTATATTGAGGAGATATCGCTTAGACCCTTCAAATATCATTTCTATAGAAGAGATTGAAATCCAACCGGACTTGACATATACAGAAGAACCTATACAAATCCTAGCTCGGGAAGTGAAGGAACTGAGAAATAAACAAATTCCACTGGTGAAAGTGCTTTGGAGGCACCACAACTCTGAAGAGGCAACTTGGGAAAGTGAAGAGACAATGAGGCAACAGTTCCCTCAACTGTTTGCATCAGGTAAATTTTGAGGACGAAATTTTTTATTAGAGGGGAAGAGTTGTAACATCCTCACTTTAGCTAGTAAGTACAGTCTACTGTTTCGATGACCAGTGTTGGTCTGGGCAGCTAGAATGATTGAAATTATAAATAGACTAGAGTGAGGAGTTATAAAGAAATGAAATAATGCTCATAAACATCAAGGAAAAATTTTAGAAACCAAATACACTAAGGTTAAACGAGGCGAAACCCTAGGGATGAGTAACCCGAAGGGGAAGTAACGGTGAAGGCCGTTAGCAACCCTAGACCTGAGAGAAAAATTATAAAATAATTATTGGGACTCCATAGAAGGATTATTGAGGTTCTTATGGCATAAGAATGCCAAGAAAATGCGTAGAAAAATTTTTCAATCAGTACAGACAATTTTGGCTCGTTAAGCCAAACGGAGGGCATTTTGGTCATTTCGTCTTCAGAGATGATTTTTGGCCAACTTATCCAGTTAAATAAATAATTTCTATGACATAAAATATGAATAAATATTGTTAAAAATTTAATTGAAATTAAATAGATAAGAAATGGAGAGAAAATGAAAGAAAATAAAATTATGACATCATCATGATGTCATTAAAACTCTCCCAGCCAATCCAATATTGACACATAGCATAAACTTATATAAAAGAGACTAAATGGGCTGGAAATGAAAAAAAAAATCAGAACTCTCTTCTTCTTCCTTTTGTTTGCCGTCGCCCATTCCACCATAACCACCGTTAGCAAGCTTTGGAAGCTTGATTTTCCCTAGCTTTTACCCACCCAAACCCTAACCTAGCAACACAAAAAAGTGTTCTTACACCTTGGAGATTCTTTTGGGAGCAAAGAGAAAAAGAAAACAAGAACCCTAGCAAGTGGGAGACTTCACTCCATTAGAGGTTAGTGACCTAACCTTGTTCTTTCACTTTAAATTCATGTTTAATAACTATGAATGAGTGCAAATGATAAGGAAATTGATGGAATACTATTTGAATGTAAGCCCTAAGTTTCGGCAGCCTTGGTTAGGGTGATATGGTGATGATTTTTGTGGAGCTAACATTCTAGTATGGCTGCCCTTAAATTTTATCTCTTAAGTGAAATGTTGAAATGTAATGATATTGCATGGTATGTGATGTTTGAATTAGGGTTTGGGGTGGAAAAATGAGACTTTGACCATGTGATGATGCAAGTAGGTTTTAATGGTCAATTAGTGACCATTTTGTTCTGTTTAAATCAAAAATAAAGTGAATTGTGCAGTGGAATTGGAGTTTTGTGTGGCTGCTCTTGGTGACCTATAGGACTGGGCATGAGTTCAGTAGGTTTGCGCAGTAATAACTTGAATTATAGAGGTTCAATTGGTGCAAGGCCATTTGAACATGAAACTAGACACATAGTGACACAACTTTGGTGAAGAAACCATGCCCAGAAAACCAAACTAAGTAGACCAAAAGATTGCCCTAATCTAGGTGACCTGCATTCTGCCTGGGCAAAATGACCAAATGAACAGTATTTAGTCATTTGGCCATAACTCAGTGTAGAAAGGTCCAATTGACCTGAAAGTTTACCAAAAACAAGCTAAAATATAGACCAACAACTTTTATGAAGAAACCTTACCCAAATTATGACCAGAACATATTCTAAAAGTAAGTTGCAGTCACTGTTCCTAACACTGTAGATTTGGTCAGTTCAGAAATTCTGGAAATATTTCAATCCGGCCAGTTGTGGTTTTGGGCCATAACTTGAGCTACAAAACTCCAAATGGAGTGATTCAAAAAAGTAAATGCAACTAGAAAAAATAAGGAATAACTTCTATCTTGATCATTTTGCCAAATTCCTACTGCAAAAATGACTAATAGAATAGTAAACACAAAGCTTGAAAACTGAAAATTCTGTCCAATTAACATTAAACTTAGAAATCGTATTGGCAACCAATACCAACAATTTTGGAATGTAAAATGTGGAATATTGGGAGTATTAGAACCAATGTACCTATTGTCTATACAAAAGTCAACATTTTAGTTGACTAATAAAATGAATAGTAACACTAAAACTTGAATTTCAAAATTTGTGAAACTTAAAAGTGTAAAATGCCCTAGTATACCTAACAAGATTGGTTTGGATAGATTGGCATGCCAATAGGGTTCCATTAGCAGTACTGCATATGGCTTCATGCCATTCTGTGTTTCATGGCTTCCCATGCCATTCTGTGACATAATAGTATTTGGTTATGTTATTTGAGTTGATATACTTGGGTTTTAACCCTGATAATTATTACAGCTTATTAGCTGTTCTGTTGCACACTGGGAGACACAATGTGACCAATGGTGTGATGGTCCGAGGTACTTAGTACCCAGTGCCAGTTTACTCGTTTATCTAGTCCAGTCAACTAGTAGGGGTTACTCGGACAATGATAATAAACCTTACAAAATTTTAATTGAATTATACTGCAATTAATATCAGAAATTAAGTCTACTAAAAAATGTAAACATACATTCTGCATACTTATTTTTATTTTATTTTATTTTATTTTATATTGTCACCACTAAGCAGAATTGCTTAGTGCGTCACTTTTGCCACGCGTAGGTACTGGAGATCTAGCTGGGGAGCCCAGCATACATCAGACAGGATGAGCCTTCAGAGCTACATCCGGAGTCTAGAGTCACCTCACCTCTGCAGTGCATATGGTAGGACAATAGGATTTTGGGTAGCATTTTATATTTTGTATTTTGTATTAGTTTTGGGATTGTAAGTATAAACTCTTGAAATTATTTGATGATGTAAATATATGAAATTTCATATTATTGAAATTTTCTGTACATTATGTTAAGAAATATTTATGAATGTGCTTCCAGTAATGAAGTGAAAAGAAAAAAAATTCTGAAAATAATGTTGTGATTTGAGATTGAGATTTTAAGATTGATTTGAATTGCGTATAATGGAGTTTGGATTTGGAAATTATATTGGAAGTGTTTTTAAACAGGTTCAGAAGAACTGTTTTTCCAATTTACAGCCGGCACTCTGCCGAATTTTCTATAAAAATTTTGAAAAAATTCAGATTTATCAAAAATTGTAAATAAATAAATTAAAAGGGATAAATTGTAATTAAAACATGAATTGGTGCTCTAGCACACAGAGTGGCATATCCTGCTCAGCTACACTATAGATGGGTAAGGGGTATCAAACTTCTGCACTCCTCGAAAAAAACCAATATATCATCTATAAACACAACTACAAACTTATCGAGGTGTGGTCTGAAGATAGTGTTCATCAGATCCATAAAAGCAACCGGAGCATTAGTTAACCCGTATAGCATAACCAAGAACTCATAATGGCCATAGCGGGTTCTAAAGGCAGTTTTAGGAATACTCTGCTCTTGTACTTTCAGTTGATAATAACTTGATCTCAAGTCAATTTTGGAGAACACAGCTCCACCCCTCAACTAATTAAACAAGTCATAAATGGGCGATAATAGATATCTATTCTTTATTGTCACCTTATTCAACTGCAGATAGTCAATACATAAGTGAAGAGTGCCATCCTTCTTCTTTACAAACAACACTGGTGCTCCCTAAGGTGACACACTAGGGCAGATGAAGCCCTTGTCGAGCAGCTCTTGCAATTGCATTTTCAATTCTTTTAGTTCTGCTGGTGCCATTCTATATGGTGTTATGAAGATTGGGTCCACACCAGGCATTTCATCAATCTCAAACTGCACATCTCTTTCCGGAGGTAATCCTCGCAATTCCTCAGGGAACACATCTGGAAAGTCACATATTGTGGGGATGTCCCTCAATGCTGGACTACCCACTTGGGTGTCTATCACATGTTCCAAGTACGCCTCACACCCCTTCTTAATCATTTTTCTAGCCAGTGTAGCTGAAATGATGTTTGACAGCAATAACTGGCTCTCCCATGTATTTCTACATCACTATACTGAGGGAGACCAAAAGTGACTATCTTCAGTCTTCAGTCAATCATTGCATGATGCCTGGCTAACCAATCCATGCCCTAGATATATCTCTGAAGGGCATTTCAATCAATTCTAACAGAAAAACATGTCTTTGGATCACCAAAGGACAATCTCTATAGATTCTGTTGACCCTAACCCCCTGACCTATATGACTAGTTACTAGCACATCATAGTCCATTTGTACACACTAGATAGTAGTAGAACACATCACACTAGCACTGACATATGAATGTGTGGAGCCAGGACAATCTCTATAGATTCTGTTGACCCTAACCTCCTGACCTAATGGACTAGTTACTAGCACATCATAGTCCATTTGTACACACTAGATAGTAGTAGAATACATCACACTAGCACTGACATATGAATGTGTGGAGCCAGGATCAAACAACACATATGCATCTTAGCCGAGGATAAAGAAAATATGTAACATCCTCCCGGTAGCAATTCCGTACATCCTACTGTTCCGGTGACCGGTGTCGGTTCGGACAGCTAGAACGTCCGGAAAAATAATTAAATTTAAGTGAGGGACCATAATTAACTCAAATATTAATGAGAAAAATTTAGTAAAAATTTTAGAAATAAAATACAGCTAAGTTAAAAGAGCCGGTGCCCAAGCGATGGGTAACCAGAGGTAAGTTGCGGTTCTCGCAACGAAGAGCCCTAGACCCGGGGGAAAAATTATAAAATAATTTTTGGGACTCCAGAGAAGGGTTATTGAGGTTCCCATGGCATTATAATGCCAAGAAAATACCTAGAAAATTTTTTCAATCGGTACAGCCAATTTTGACCCGTTAAGCCAAACGGAGGGCATTTTGGTCATTTCGCTTTCCGAGGTGATTTTTGGCCGACTTGTCCAGTTGAGTAAATAATTAATATAACATAAAATATGAATAAACATTACTAGAAATCAAATTGAAAATGATTAGTGGAGGAAAGGAAAGAAAATGAAGAAAAAGCTCAATTATGACATCTTGATGATGTCATTTACAAATTGTGACCAATCACAAATCAGCTACCATTTGACTAAACTATTAAAAGACATAAATGAAGACCAAAATAACACAAATTACAGCAGCCATTCTTCTTCTTCTTCTTCCCCAAAACGTGACTCTTCCCATTTCCCTCCATTGATGAGCTTAGCAAGCTCATGAAACCCTAAACTCCCACCATATTTCCTTGAGTTCCCAACACTAAATTTTACCCTAGAACCTTGCTTAATATTTTGGGAGCTAAAAGAGGAGAAGAAATTGAAGTTTTGGGTTGGCTTGGATTTAAGCTACAAGAGGTTAGTGCACTATATATCAAAAACTCTTTAATTTCATGCATAGGAACTTGAATTTAGCAAGAATTTGTAAATTAAGTGGATGAAATTTATGTATATGTACTCCATAAATTTCGGCTGCCCTAGGGAGAAATAGGATTGAGTGTTTTTGAATGGACTTGGAATGAATTAGAAATCATGAATAAAGTATATAAACATAAGGAAATGGGTTAGTTAGTCAACTAGGGTAACTTGTACAAAATCTTGAATTTGAGCTAGGGTTTTGGGAGTAAAGTGTGGACTTGGATTATGAATTGATTAGAGAACATTTTAATGGTCAATTAGTGACCATTTTAAGTAGATTGACCAACAAATGGACTGAAAAATGAGATTGCAAAGTGAGGTTGCAAACTGCCCTAGGACAGCAGCATAGGGACTGAAAATTCAGTCCCTTTGCACTGCCATAACTTGGGCTGTGCTAGTCCAATTGGTGTTTGGCCAATTGTACATGAAACTAGGCTTATAATGGCACATTTTTTCTGAAGAAACCATGCCCAAAAGACCAAAGCAAGCGGACCAAAACTTGGCCCCAATCCGGATACCCTGAAACTGCCTCTGCAGAATTGACCAAATGAACAGTAACTGTTCATTTGGCCATAACTCACTGTAGATTTGGTCAATTGGCCTGAAATTTTTACAGCAACAAGTTAAGACATATACAAACAACTTTCATGAAGGAACCTACCCCAAATTATGGCCAGAACCCATTCAACCAAGTGACTCAAGTTACTGTTCATGCACTGTAGATATGGTAAATTTCTGCAGAATGCATATCCGGACAGCTTGGGTTTTTGAGCCATATCTGGAGCTACAAAACTCCAAATGGAGTGATTCAAAAAAGGAAATTCAACTAGACAAAATAAGGAACAACTTTCGTGTTTTACGTTTCTTCAAATTCCAAAAGTAACAGTGTCCAATCGAACAGTGAAGTTGACTCACCAAAACTGAAAAATCTGCTCCTTTGGTTTAATGCTTGGAAATGGTATTAACACTTTATGCCAACAAGTTTTAAACACCAAATGTGGTATGTTGGGAGTGCCAAAGTCAATGTACACATTTTTATTCTAAAAGTCAACATTTTTGTTGACCAATGAGGTGAATAGTGACACCAAAACCGAAAAAAATTGACAATTTTGCCAAAATGACCTAAACTTTGAGAAAGTGACCAAAACTAACAAGTTTTGAATACAAAATGTGGTATGTTGGGAGTATTAAAACCAATGTACCTATTGTTTATGCAAAAGTCAACATTTTAGTTGACTAATGAAATGAATAGTGACATGAAAACTTGAAATTCAAAAATTGTGAAACTTAAAAATGCAAAATGCCCTAGTAGGCCTAATGTGATTGGTTTGGATAGTTTGGCATGCCAATAGGGTATTGTTTAGCAGTACTGCGAAACGAAAGGCTTTATGCCTGTATTCATGGCTTTTATGCCCGTATTCATGGCTTTATGCCCGTATTCATGGCTTTTATGCCCGTATGCATGGCTTTTATGCCCGATTATGTGATATCATGGCTTTTTAGCCATACTGACTGCATACATGGTTGACGTTCTGCGTCCCATGGTATGACAGCCCGAGGCACCGCGGTGTCCAAAGGCCAACGACCGTTATCGATCCAAATGCTCAAAGATAGGTTACTTGGGCATGGAAAAGAATAACTGTAACTGAACTAATTTTTAAAGAAAATACGAAAATCAAATATCAGGAATGATTACGATAGAATACAAAGAAACTCAAGATCAAGAAGAAAATAAATAAACAAAATGCATGAAGAAGTTAATATCATAAAACGAAATTAGCCCTCGACTAAACATTAAGTTGGTAATTATTCAGTTCTTATGAACACAATGGCTAAGAAATTATGATTTTTATTTGCATATTATTTCTTTATATTTTATTATTTGCACCACTAAGCTTTATGCTTAGCGTGTCGCTTTTGCAACGCGTAGGTACTGAAGATTGGACAGAGGGCCCAGTAGACCACAGATTCGGTAAGGCAGTTCACAGTTCTGCATAGTGTCTGTGTCACCTCACTGTCTGTAGTGCATTGGTAGGACGCTAGATGTCATTTTGGTATTTTGTAATTGATTTTATTTTCTCATATGTATTTGAAACTTATGTAATGTATTTTGATATTCATGTAAATAATGAAAAGTGTGGTTGTAAATGGAAAAGTGAATGTTTATATATGAATTATGCTTGGTATCATATGAGATGGATGAATGAGAACTGAGATTGAACATTGTTGAGAATTTGATAAATGGAGTTGAGATGATGGAAAAATGAATATAGGAAGTGTTTTTCACAGGTTCCGAAGAACTGTTTTCTCCATTTTTAGCCGGTATTCTGCCGGATTTTCTTTAAAATTTTCGGAACCTCAAAGAAATAATAATTTCGATAAATGGCTTAAAATGAATTATATTTCACAAGTTATATTCAAAATTATGATAAAAAAAATTAATTAAGATAAAAATAGAGTGCTCGGCACACTGAGTGGCATAACTTGCTCAGCTACACTGTAGTCGGGTAAGGGGTGTCACATTTAGTGGTATCAGAGCACGGTTTAGGCGTTTCTGGGCCTAGATTGAGTCCATACCATGCATTGCATTTGTAAGAGTCGAGGTGACACTAATGCAGGTCTGTTTTCTTGATTATTTTAGGTTAAGGTATGGATTCAGAATCGCAGAGAGCAGTAGAAGAAGAAGTAGTAAGCCGTATTCCGACTGGTAGTAATATTGAAAATCGGGAGATCTGCTCCACCAAGTGCAAGAGGTGCCTGTACAACCCCAACAGCCTTGTTTGAGTGATGACTGGATTCTTTCGACAGATGATCAAGTTATTCCACCACTATCTCGTAAATCACCTCTTGGAAAAATTAGGAAATATGGAGTGTAGATTTCAATGGTAGAAAGGAAGACGATTCTGCTGGCCGAGTATTGGTTAGAAAGGATCGAAGAGTCTGCAGGACTCCATTGCACACGAGCGAGTTTGGAGTGTGCAATTTCTTTGTTACAAGAAGTCGCATATCGGTGGTGGGATGTCGTAACCAAGGTAGTGCCACCAGCCGACGTACTTGGGAATTCTTTACGATAGAGTTCGAAAGAAATATATTACTGTGTTCATGAAGAGGAACAGAAGAGGAGTGGTGATCAAAGAAAAGAGGAAATTTGGACAGTCTAGTAATAAGAGGCCGAGAGAATGCTTAAGTCGACATATGATCAAAGTAGGAGATCTAGACCCAAGCCTATACCTGGAGAGATCAACCAAACACTAATAGTGAGTGCGCCAGATTAGCAAGAAAATGTGGCCATTGTAACAAGTGGCATAAAGGTGAATGTAGGGGATTGACTGAGCTGTTATAGATGTGGGGCCATAGACCATCGTCTCAAAGATTGTCCTAAGAGGAATATACCACGGACGCATGCAGGCCGTGGAATGACCAAGTACAACAAGAACACCACTTCCAAATGTCACCTGCCGAGAGGAGCAAGAAGCCCTGATGTGAATTTCAGGTAAAATAATTCTTTTATGATATGCAAAATTGTATACTGATACATACGAAAAGACTAAATGGTACCATGTATACAAAAGAAGTAGACAGATGGAGTAATAGAAAGGTAAAAGAATTATCTTAGAACCAAAAAACATCCAGTAAATTTCGAGGACGAAATTTAAATTAGAGGGGAAGAGTTGTAACATCCTCCCGGTAGCAATTCCGTACATCCTACTGCCCGGTGTCGGTCGATCCGACAGCTAGAACGTCCGGAAAAATAATTAAATTTAAGTGAGGGACCATAATTAACACAAATATTAATGAGAAAAATTTAGTAAAAATTTTAGAAATAAAATACAGTTAAGTTAAAAGAGCCGGTGCCCAAGCGATGGGTAACCAGAGGTAAGTTGCGGTTCTCGCAACGAGGAGCCCTAGACCCGGGGAAAAAAATATAAAATAATTTTTGGGACTCCAGAGAAGGGTTATTGAGGTTCCCATGGCATTAGAATGCTAAGAAAATACCTAGAAAAATTTTTCAATCGGTACAGCCAATTTTGACCCGTTAAGCCAAACGGAGGGCATTTTGGTCATTTCGCTTTCCGAGGTGATTTTTGGCCGACTTGTCCAGTTGAGTAAATAATTAATATAACATAAAATATGAATAAACATTACTAGAAATCAAATTGAAAATGATTAGTGGAGGAAAGGAAAGAAAATGAAGAAAAAGCTCAATTATGACATCTTGATGATGTCATTTACAAATTGTGACCAATCACAAATAAGCTACCATTTGACTAAACTATTAAAAGACATAAATGAAGACCAAAATAACACAAATTACAGTAGCCATTCTTCTTCTTCTTCTTCCCCAAAACGTGACTCTTCCCATCTCCCTCCATTGATGAGCTTAGCAAGCTCATCAAACCCTAAACTCCCACCATATTTCCTTGAGTTCCCAACACTAAATTTTACCCTAGAACCTTGCTTAATATTTTGGGAGCTAAAAGAGGAGAAGAAATTGAAGTTTTGGGTTGGCTTGGATTTAAGCTACAAGAGGTTAGTGCACTATATATCAAAAACTCTTTAATTTCATGCATAGGAACTTGAATTTAGCAAGAATTTGTAAATTAAGTGGATGAAATTTATGTATATGTACTCCATAAATTTCGGCTGCCCTAGGGAGAAATAGGATTGAGTGTTTTTGAATGGACTTGGAATGAATTAGAAATCATGAATAAAGTATATAAACATAAGGAAATGGGTTAGTTAGTCAACTAGGGTAACTTGTACAAAATCTTGAATTTGAGCTAGGGTTTTGGGAGTAAAGTGTGGACTTGGATTATGAATTGATTAGAGAACATTTTAATGGTCAATTAGTGACCATTTTAGGTAGATTGACCAATAAATGGACTGAAAAATGAGATTGCAAAGTGAGGTTGCAAACTGCCCTAGGACAGCAGTATAGGGACTAAAAATTCAGTCCCTTTGCACTGCCATAACTTGGGCTGTGCTAGTCCAATTGGTGTTTGGCCAATTGTACATGAAACTAGGCTTATAATGGCACATTTTTGCTGAAGAAACCATGCCCAAAAGACCAAAGTAAGAGGACCAAAACTTGGCCCCAATCCGGATACCCTGAAACTGCCTCTGCAGAATTTACCAAATGAACAGTAACTGTTCATTTGGCCATAACTCACTGTAGATTTGGTCAATTGGCCTGAAATTTTTACAGCAACAAGTTAAGACATATAAAAACAACTTTCATGAAGGAACCTACCCCAAATTATGGCCAGAACCCATTCAACCAAGTGACTCAAGTTACTGTTCATGCACTGTAGATATGGTAAATTTCTGCAGAATGCATATCCGGACAGCTTGGGTTTTTGAGCCATATCTAGAGCTACAAAACTCCAAATGGAGTGATTCAAAAAAGGAAATTCAACTAGACAAAATAAGGAACAACTTTCATGTTTTACGTTTCTTCAAATTCCAAAAGTAACAGTGTCCAATGGAACAGTGAAGTTGACTCACCAAAACTGAAAAATCTGCTCCTTTGGTTTAATGCTTGGAAATGGTATTAACACTTAATGCCAACAAGTTTTAAACACCAAATGTGGTATGTTGGGAGTGCCAAAGTCAATGTACACATTTTTATTCTAAAAGTCAATATTTTTGTTGACCAATGAGGTGAATAGTGACACCAAAACAAAAAAAAATTGGCAATTTTGCCAAAATGACCTAAACTTTGAGAAAGTGATCAAAACTAACAAGTTTTGAATACAAAATGTGGTATGTTGGGAGTATTAAAACCAATGTACCTATTGTTTATGCAAAAGTCAACATTTTAGTTGACTAATGAAATGAATAGTGACATGAAAACTTGAAATTCAAAAATTGTGAAACTTAAAAATGCAAAATGCCCTAGTAGGCCTAATGTGATTGGTTTGGATAGTTTGGCATGCCAATAGGGTATTGTTTAGCAGTACTGTGAAACGAAAGGCTTTATGCCTGTATTCATGGCTTTTATGCCCGTATTCATGGCTTTATGCCCGTATTCATGGCTTTTATGCCCGTATGCATGGCTTTTATGCCCGATTATGTGATATCATGGCTTTTTAGCCATACTGACTGCATACATGGTTGACGTTCTGCGTCCCATGGTATGACGGCCCGAGGCACCGCAGTGTCCAGTGCCAACGACCGTTATCGATCCAAATGCTCAAAGATAGGTTACTTGGGCATGGAAAAGTATAATCAGAATCGAACTGATTGTTAAAGAAATTATGAAAATCAAATATCAGAAATGATTACGATAGAATACAAAGAAACTCAAGATCAGGAAGAAAATAAATAAACAAAATGCATGAAGAAGTTAATATCATAAAACGAAATTAGCCCTCGACTAAACATTAAGTTGGTAATTATTCAGTTCTTATGAACACAATGGCTAAGAAATTATGATTTTTATTTGCATATTATTTCTTTCTATTTTATTATTTGCACCACTAAGCTTTATGCTTAGCGCGTCGCTTTGCAACGCTGTAGGTAATCAAGATTGGACAGAGGGCCCAGTAGACCACGATTTGAAGGCGCTCACAGTTCTGCATAGTGTCTATGTCACCTCACTGTCTGCAGTGCATTGGTAGGACGCTAGATGTCATTTTGGTATTTTGTAATTGAATTTATTTTCTCATATGTATTTGAAACTTATGTAATGTATTTTGATATTCATGTAAATAATGAAAAGTGTGGTTGTAAATGGAAAAGTGAATGTTTATATATGAATTATGCATGGTATCATATGAGATGGATGAATGAGAACTGAGATTGAACATTGTTGAGAATTTGATAAATGGAGTTGAGATGATGGAAAAATGAATATAGGAAGTGTTTTTCATAGGTTCCGAAGAACTGTTTTCTCCATTTTTAGCCGGTATTCTGCCGGATTTTCTTTAAAATTTTCGGAACCTCAAAGAAATAATAATTTCGATAAATGGCTTAAAATGAATTATATTTCACAAGTTATATTCAAAATTATGATAAAAAAATTAATTAAGATAAAAATAGAGTGCTCGGCACACTGAGTGGCATAACTTGCTCGGCTACACTGTAGTCGAGTAAGGGGTGTCACAAAATACCAGCTACTATATCTGATGTTTCAGCCTCCTCTCTCTGTCTCATGGTATAGACTCTAGCTGGTGCATTACTTGGTTCTGGCTGGCTAACAATACTCTAACTTCAAGGAGTGCTACCAGGACCCTTACCTCTACTTTTACCTCAACCAGTTGGCTGTGACCCTCAAGGTGTAGAGACTTGGGCTGATCCCTCAGATGTGGCAGGAGGTCCAAATCGGCGTGGACTAGTATAATCCTTAGCAAAATGTCCACTCCTTCCACAGTTGAAACATGCACTGGTGGCCTTGAAACACACCCCATCGTGTGTCCTACCGCAAGTCTCACACTGTTGGGCTGATAAAGCTCCTCGAGACGCCTGCTGGGTCTACTGAACAGACCGGGGTGGTCTTTGGCCAGAGAATCTGCCTCTGCCAGATCTACGAGAGCTGGTTCCCCCAAACTATTTCCTCTTCCCAGAACCACTCTCAGTAGCTTGGCCCATAGCTTTTCAGTCTTTTCTTTCTCTAAAGTGCCCTTCTTCACCGCCCTTTCTGATTCTATCCTTTCTAGTTCCAGGGATTGTGAATCAGCTCAAAAAAATTCTGGTGTCTGAATCCCACAACTTGCATTCTTAAGCTAGGCCTCAACCCAGCCTCAAACCTCTTACATCTATCTCTAGGGGTGGAGACTAAGCTTCTAGCATAGTGACTTAGCCTTGAAAAGTCATGCTCATACTCTGCTATTGTTCTATCCCCTTGACTTAGGCTCAAGAATTCTTACAATTTCATATCTACATAAGCATCAGGAACCCATTTCTGCCTGAATTCCCTCAGGAAGTCTGTCCATGTCAGCACAGGTGGCTCAACCAGGCTGTGGGGATGGTCTTCCACCATTCATATGTAGAAGAGATACTGAATATTCAAATTTTAATTGTTCGGTACACTGCAGTTTTCTGAAAACCCTTTCCATCCGTTCTAGCCACTGTTCTACCTCCAATGGATCCACAGTGCCCTTAAATTCGATAGCCCAAAATTTCATTAGTTTTTCATATTGTTGAGTTGGGGGCTATGGTTGTACTGCAGGTGCTTGCATTTGAACTTGGGGTAGCACATTTCCCGTCATTTGTTAAAAAAATGCAGCCATCTGCCATGCAAACTGAGTAGGAAACTACGGTGCTGGAGTAGGACCTGGAGTGGCTAACCCACTCATGTTCTAGAGTGTTGGGGCTTTCCTGTAGACCTCAGCATCGACAGATTGCTCCACGAAATGATCTCCCTCTTCCATTCTGTTTTCAGAAATTTCCTACTTCCTGAGATTAAACACAATGGGGTTGACCTCCATTAGAGCATATTCATAATGTAAATATGTCATATGTATCAATTAAAGACACATGAGCAGTTGTACTTATCGAAGAAATATTCACATACATAGTCAAAATTCATTGCAAAACCATGCTTTGATACCACTAAAACATGTCACACCTTACCCACCTGTAAGGCATAACATGATCCCGTAGAATACCTAATGAACTACCGAACTCCAACTACCGATAACTCATTAAGTATCCTACAAGGGATTTTAAAACCATTTTCTTACATTTTGGAAGTGGTGAGCATTTTAGTAGGAATTAAAAACATTTAATTGAAGTTTCAAACTAGTAAAAATTTTTGTCCATTTATATTTATCCGCAAATTTTGGAAAAATTTCGGCGGAGTGCCATTTGTATTTTGAGAAAATAGTTCTTCAAAAACCTGTAAAAACACTTTCAATAATTGTTTCCACAACTCCCAACCACCAAAATGACTCAAGTCAACACAATTCAATTTAAGTCCACAATTCAACCAAAGTTTATCTTCTCAAAATACTTCATTAATTCATTCACATTGCATATAATACTTAATTTACAAATACAAATCTTAATTTACAAAAAGAAAATCCAAAATAACATTATTACAATTTACCATACAACTGCTCAACTTTACATTAATACATATAACATTACAATATTTACATCAAATAACTACAAGGGTATAAATAAAAAGGATCAGTGAAGTCTTTGTCAATTCAGCAGCTCACCCTGCTGTTTTTTTCTTGCCCTTATATGCGACAGTAAAATAAGCTATCGCTGAGTATAAAAATACCCAGTAGTGTACAATAAAAATTTAAAATGCAGTACATATGACATTCATTGACAAATCACAATTTAAATATTTCACAAATTATCAAAACTCATTATAGCACAATTTTGGTCAAATAATTTAATAAACATAGTGTTGCCAATTCATACACAACTTAAGCCATGACACAAAATTTCCAATCAATGTCGCGTTGTATACCACGATAAAGCAATCTACAACCCCACTAATCGAAATCAATGAGGGAGGTGGCTAGCTAGCTAATGAGTACTCATCCAATCTACAACCTCAACTGGTAAACCAGAGAGGGAGGAAAATAATCGATCTCAACCCCATAAATGGAGGAGGAATAATAAGGCACTGTCATGCTAAGTGTGAATCCGAAATCAATTTCAAACATTTTATTCAAATAATTTATGAGAAATCCGATAAATTTCCTAAGTCATAGTTTCGTTCACAAAGTGGCAACACAATTCATAATAAACACTAAATTTTCATAAATCATACCCAATCAAATCGGTAATAAGAAAATGATGAAATAAAATTTATTGTGCATAAACTTGACGTGAGTCATCTCTAGGTCTTGACTCAGTCTCTTAGACCTTCTGGGTCTTTTTCAGCTGAAACACGAAATTTATAGTGTCTCAGCATCTTCACCTCACAAAAATTCAATTAATTAATTCATATATGTTCAATTCTAGCCCCAACATGCTTAAACTTACATTCTTGAAAATTTTCATGTTGAGTTTACTATTCATAGTGCTATTCAATTCAAAATATTGACTTTCTTATGCTTAATAGGTATGGGAAATCCAATTATACCCACATACCACATTTTGGTTACCTAACTTATTGTTTTTGGTCATTTTCTCCAATCTTAAGTCTTTTAGGTACAAATTTAAAATTTTCAGTTTTGGTGTCCTATTTTGCATTTTTCCATTGGTCACATTGCTGTTAGAATTTGGCTAAGTTTTCTTCATAGAAATTGTTGCTTATTGTCTTAACTTTATTTCCCTTTTTGAATCACTCTAATTAGAGTTTTGTAGCTCAAGTTATAGCCATTTAAACATGGCTGCCAGATTGGTCTAACCCAGATTTTTTGGGCACCAAACCTAGTTCTGGCAGTTTTAGGTCACTAATTTTGGGTGGCTAAATGACTTGGTTAAGGCATTATTTAGACTTATGTTCTTCATGAAAGTTGTAGAGCTATGTCTCAGTTTTTAGTTAGTAAAATTTGAGGTCATTTGGACCTGCATAGCCCAAGTTATGCCTAAATGAATAAACACTATTTATTTGGTCATTTTTGTATAGGCCAGTTTGCCTAATCCAGATTTGGCCAAATTGTTCAATATGCTATGGCCACTTTCTAGGCATGATCCCTAAATGAAAAATGTGCCATTTTTGTGTCTAGTTTCATTCCCAATTGGCCTCACACCAATTGGGTTGGTAAATTTTCAGTTTTGGTCCCTAAAAAGGACCTTGGTCATGCTGCTTGCAGAATGACCATATCTAATCCGAATTTCAATTTGGTTCTAACACTTCCTACACATCACAATTGGTCATACATGATCTTTTTTCAACTCAACCAAGGTCAAACACATTATTTGACCAATTCTCAAAATTTTATCTTCCAAACCCTAAGTCCAAAACCCTAACTTCCATGTTTAGCTCATTTGTTGAATTCTAAATGTATATTTAGTATTTATACACTCATCCACACTTAACTACTTCATAATTTGCATCAAAATCATTCATTCTCAAACCTAAACCCTAGCTGGCCAAAATTCACAATTGGTACTCTAAAGATGTTTTCTTTTGTTTTTAAGTTTAGTTCTAGGTTAGTTAAGCTACAACACAACTAATAAACTCAAATTTTCAAGTTAGATTGCTTACCTCCACTTGGATTTGAATTCTCCGATTTCTTCAATTCTCTTCTTTTTTTTTTTCCTTTTCTTTGCTTCTTCAATCTTCTTTTCAAAGCTCAAACACAAGGTTTAACTAAGGAGTTTACACTTTCTATGGCTGAATTTATGGTTTCTTTAAGCTTAAAATGAGCTTTAATGGAGGTGAAGTGGGGAAGAGAGGGAAGAGAGAGGTGGACGGCACCATGGGATAAGAAGATGAAGATTTCATTTTTCTTTTACCTTTTTGTATATTTATTAAACCTTTTTGACTTAGTCAAATTTTCCATTAATTAAAATTTAATTATGATGTCATGGCTTATGTCACCCTATGATGCCATAAGTTTCCATCTCTTTTTCTTTTTCTTTTTCATTTATTTTTCTTTAGTTCTTAAATTTAATTTTTGATCCCAAAATTTTCTTTTCTCTAATTTTATTAGACAGTTCGGTCAGGGGTTAGCTCTATGAAGGAACGGAAGCGTGAAAAACACAAGTTTATACCATTGAATTCAAAAATTTTCACCTAGGGTCACATGCATAATGCAAGATTTATTTTTATCTATTTGATTTCAATGATAAAAAACATATTAAAACTCTTTTAATATGTTTTGGGATCTGTATTTGCCATTTAAGATTTTAAAATTAATCAGATTAATTTTAGAACCCTAGATTAAATCAAGAATGATTACACTAACCTCTTGATGCACTACAGCGTGTCTGCGCCTTTGAGATTCGTCTTCAGGACACCAGATGTTGTCCCTCTAGCTTGTCCACACCAAGAACACCTATGGCAGCCCTTGAACAACTTCTAAAGCTTTTTCTATTAATTAGAAATTCAAGTTCTGCCTTTTAAGAGATTAGAGATGTAAACGGGACACTAGAAACAATTTCTAGTGTTCTTAATTCAAGAGATTGATGGCTAATCTCTTTGAATTGATGAGAGATGAAGAAGAATAGATGAAAAGCCTCAAAGTGGCGTGAAAAAGGAGAGGAGTGGCTACAGGTCACTTTTCTTTTCATAACAACACTTAAATAGCTAGGTTAACACATTAAACCCTTGCCACATGTCACCCTTTGATTAGCTCTAGGTTTAAGTGACCCAATCACATTGTGCCAAGTGTCAAACCTATGTTTAATCTTGATTTTAATCATCTTACATGATTAAAAAAAAAAACATTTGGCAAGCTTATGTGTAATCCCATGTGTCACCATCTCATGGTGTCACGTGTCATACTGTGAAATGACTAAAATGCCCCTGTGTCTTAATTTTGAGTTCTCAAACCAAAATAATTATTTCTCTACTTCAAATTAATTTATATCAAATATAAATTAATTAATTAATCTCTATTAATTAATTTCTCATTAATTAAATTCATATTTAAACACTTTAAATATAAATTTAACTTATATTATACATCCAATAATCTAGATTTGGTTTCAAGTCATGCTAGGGACTTTGCAATTTAATTGCAAACGAAACCTATTTAATTAATCAATTAAACTCTTTAATTAATTAATTAAATCATATTTAAATAGGTGATAACTTGTGTATGTGTGTGACTTACTAGGCTCATCATTAATTGGCAATGAGACATGATATCAACTCTTAATATCATCAGAACTCTTTCTTACCATAAACGATTTCTCTAAATCATTTTATGAAACTCATAGACCATGGTTAACACCTAGCATAGCATGCCATGGCCACCCAATTAGTAATAAGGTTTACCTTAAATGAACCTATAATCATATGTTACCATGCACTAGAATCTCTCTGTTACAAAATTCCAACTCAATTTGAGTCATGGTTTATGTCAAACTCCATTTGCTATGAATATTATGTTCTCTTTTAATTCCAGTTCTTGATTAAAAGATTTTCTCATCGAAACTCTTTTACGAATAAATCTATCTGTCCTGGCCAGGAACTTGAAACATCAAGAACAATTAAATGAACATAGGATTTTATCTCTATTTACTTAGAGGAACAGATTCCATCTTGATCAACACCTACCTCCATACATAACTAGTAGGAGCCAACACATGCCCATATGCCCATACATAGTACAAGTATGAAAGCAGTATCAAACTAAAACTACCTATATACAAGATAACTGTGCTATCTCAGGTCTAAAGATTATACGCACTGATATGATTTATGACAAAACATTGACAAGAGTAAACTCCATGTGCTTGTCACAAGTGTCACTGGTTCGGCCTACTTATCATTTATAAGTGCCTATCATGTTTGTTATATGGCATGAGACTCACCATTCCATCTTATTTATATATCATATGAATAACTTGGGAACAAACATGAATACAATCTTTCTGGATAAGTCATGTCCTTATTATGAAGTATCCTCGATTGTGAACCTATTTATGATACTTTGTGCTAGAAATATTATCACTCATATTCTTAACAACTTAAGAATAATATTTCTAACAAGATATCAATGGACCTTTTCTATTACACATAAATATATTATGTAAATGGAACAGTAGAAATGCCTTTTTATTAATAAAACATATGTACAAGATACATACTAAATGATATGCTCTAAGGCATACTACTAACAATCTCCCACTAGCACTAGAGCCATTCATTACAATATCTTAGACCTATCTTCTCAAGATGTTGGTCTAACTGAGTCTGTGACATAGGCTTAGTGAATGGATCAGCTGGATTTTCAGCTGATGCTATTTTCTGCATGGCTACATCGCCTCGCCCAACTATTTCTCTGATAATATGGTAGCGCCTTTCTATGTGTTTGGATTTCTAGTGAGACCTTGGTTCCTTAGCGTGTATGACTGCTCCATTATTGTCAAAGTGTAATGGAACTGCTGACTCAATGGAAGGAACTACTGTAAGTTCTGTCACGAACTTCTTTATCCAAACAGCTTCCTTTGCAGCATCTGATGCCGCAATGTACTCAGCCTCTGTAGTGGAATCTGCAGTCGTGCTCTGTTTGGAACTCTTCCAACTGACTGCACCTCCATTACAAATGAACACATATCCAGAGGTAGACATTCTATCATCGATATCTGATTGGAAATCAGAATCAGTATAACCATCCAATTGCAAGTCTCCACCTCCATAAATCAAGAATAAATCCTTAGTTCTTCTCAAGTACTTAAGGATATTCTTGGATTGATACCTGCTAGTCAAACTAACAGCATATGCGATATCCGGCCTAGTACACAACATTGCATGCATTAAACTTCCAATAGCCGAAGCATATGGAATCCTGGCCATCTTATCTCTTTCTTCAGGTGTCTTTGGAGACTTCTCTTTAGAAAGGTGGATACCATGTCTCACTGGTAACAATCCTCTCTTGGAATTAAGCATTTTAAACCTCTTTAACACCTTTTCCAAGTATAGACTTTGAGATAAACCAATTATTCTTTTCGCTCTATCTCTATAGATGCGAATCCCATGAGTATAGGTTGCCTCCTCTAAGTCTTTCATGGAGAATGTATTTGACAACTGTACCTTTATAGTTGTCAGCATAACTGTGTCATTACCCATCAACAATATGTCATCCACATATAATACAAGGAAAGTGATAGCATTGTCACTAACCTTCTTATATACACATGGCTCATCCTCATTTTTGATAAAAACAAAAGATTTAATGGCTTCATCAAAACGGATGTTCCAACTCCTCGAAGCTTGTTTCAACCCATAAATGGATCGCTTTAGCTTGCATACCTTGGAACCATCTTGGGATTCAAAACCCCTAGGTTGTTCCATGAAAATGTTTTCTTTAATGTATCCATTGAGAAAAGCTGTTTGACATCCATCTGTCAAATCTCGTAATCATAGTATGCAGCTATTGCTAATAAAATCCTAATTGATTTAAGCATGGCAACAGGTGAGAAAGTCTCCTCATAGTCGATTCCTTGCCTTTGGCGAAACCCTTTCGCTACTAGCCTTGCCTTATAGGTCTCTACCTTTCCATCAGAACCAATTTTCTTCTTGAAAACCCATTTGTTCCCTATAGGTACAATACCTTCAGGTGGGTCAACAAGATCCCAAACATGATTGTTGTACATGGAATCAATTTCGGATTTCATAGCATCAATCCATTTTGAAGAGTCTATATCTAATATAGCTTCTTCATAGGTAAGTGGATCATCTCCATGATCTACTTCTTCATGAGTAGACAACTATTGTTCTTCTTCATGAAGAAAACCATATCTCACTGGTGGATGAGATACCCTGGTTGTTCTACGAAGAACAGCTGTAGATGTTTCATCAATGGGTATAGGTTGACTAGATGGATCTATATCCATCTGATCTGTTGGTTGGTCAGAATTCTCCAATTCTAACTCTATTTGCCTTCCTTTGCCTCCTTCTTGAACAAACTGTTGTTCAAGAGATGTGGCATCTCTACTTATCACAACCTTTTGTGAAGTAGACAAATAAAAATATTATCCAAAACTATCTTTTAGATATCCAACAAATCGACCTTTTTCTGACCTGGTCTCCAATTTATCTGTGTTCAGCTTTTTGATATAAGTTGGACAACCCCAAATCTTAACATGCTTAAGACTTGGTTTTCTTCCATGCCATATCTCATAAGGTGTGGAAGAAACTGATTTTGATGGAATCCTATTCAGAATATACAAAGTTGATTCTAATGCAAATCCCCAACAGAAGATTGGCATATCAGTATAGCTCATCATACTACGTACCATATCCAATAGGGTACGATTTCTCCTTTCAGATACACCATTCAGCTGTGGCGTTCCCGGAGGAGTCAGCAGAGAAACAATGCCATGCTTTCTCAAGTATTCATCAAATTCAGTACTCAAATATTCACCTCCACGATCTGATCGAAGAGGTTTAATACTCTTTCCTTTTTGATTTTCTACTTCAGATTTAAATTCCTTAAACTTTTCTAAGGATTCATCTTTGTATTTCATCAAATACAATTACCCAAATCTTGATTTATCATCAGTAAAGGTAATAAAATAATGAAAGCCCCCTCTAGCCATTTCTTTAAATGGACCACATACATCACTATGTATTAGCTCCAAAATATTTTCAGCTCTTAGCCCTTGTCCAACAAAGGGTGATCTAGTCATTTTGCCCTGAAGGAAAGATTCACAAGTTGGAGTAGGCTTAGAGCCCAATGAGGATAAAATCCCCATTTTCTCCAGTTTTGCAATCCTATCTTCTGCAACATGACATAACCTTAAGTGCCAAATATATTTTGAACTTGAGTTGGTTTTCACCATGGCATTACATTTTTTTAGATCACTTGCATTCAATTTGTGTTTGTCATTATTATCCAAATAATAAAGACCATCATTCATATAACCCGAACCAACATATTTATTTCCAAAATAAATATTGCAAACATCATCTGTGAACTGAAATTCATAGCCATTTCTAGTCAAACTTGATATTGAAATGATGTTCTTAAAAGCATCAGGTACATATAAAATATTATCCAAACACAAAACATGTCCAAACATGTAAAAGGATTTAGATCCTATGGCTAAAGCTTCAACAGTTGAATCATTGCCAATCCGGACTCTAATATCTTGAGAGCATAGTACTCTTGTTTGCTAGTTCCTGCATATCATTAGAAATGTGAAAACTGGCACCAGTATCTAAACCCAAGCTGTAGATGAACTATGAGTATCATCAGAATCTAAATAATAAGATATGGACATACCTTCCGAAGGTGTATCCTTCTTGTCCTTCAGAGAAGCAAGATACTTTGGGCAGTTTCTTTTCCAGTGCCCATCCTTTTGGTAGTGGAAACACTTTCCTTTGCCTCCATCAGCTTTAGTCTTCCTTTTCTGTTTAGCTATTTTCTTAGAAGGACCAGGAATCTGAGGTTTCTTTTTCTTATTGCCCTTCTTCTTGTTGGACTTTCCAGCAGAAGAAGATGCAACCAAAGCTACCTCTTTTCCTTTATTGCCTGGCATATTCTTTTGGGCAATAATCAGCATGTTGAGTAAACCAGCTAAGGTGCATTCCTATTTAGTCATATGGAAATTTGTCACAAAATTCCCAAATGACCCAGGAAGGGACTGAAGGATCAAATCCGTCTGTAGTTGGAAATCCAAGTTGAAGTCAAGATGTTCCAACTGCTCAATCAGCCTACTCATCTTGTGGACATGATCCCCAACATTCTGTCCCTCAGACATCCTCATACGGAATAGCTGTCTAGATATCTCATACCTAGCATTCCTGCTATGCTCACCATATAACTCTTGTAGGTGAAGGAGGATCTCACTCGCACTCTGCATGTTCTCATGTTGCTTCTGTAACTCATTACTCATGGAAGCAAGCATGTAACACTTAGCTCTCATATCATGCTCCTTCCACTTGTCCAAAGTTTCATGTTCCTCTTGTGTGGCCTCTGGAGGTAAGGGACCAGGAACATTTGAATCTAGAACATATTCTATGTGTTCAAGGTTCAGGACAAGTTTCAAATTTCTTAGCCAATCAGACAGATTATGTCCTGTCAACCTATTGTGATCAAGTATGCTTGCAAGGATATTGGATGGTGGTGGTTGTTTTGTGCTCATTTTTATCAGAAAATTAACTGCAGAAAATAACCAGATTAAATAGTAAATGTATCATGTAATTAACCAAAATGATTATGGTCTTTTAATCAAATTGGTCCTCCCACTAACTTAGCGAATCCTATACTTCCAAAGTAGAAAACGGAAATCCTAGTTGGATGGATTTCTAGTGGGTGATTGAATTCTTATAATTTTATTGATCATCCTCAGGTACATCCATTATTGGAATTATAATAAACTATAAGTGAGCAACTCCTTGCCCATCACATCTCATGTAAGGTTCAATCCTTTACCTAGCCCCTAATGCTCAAAATCTCAGGAACATCCATTATTGACTTATCTTGCATTAGTTAAGTTGATCCCATTGAGCCAGTAATTATGCAAGTAATTTTAGTGTCCTCAGGTACATCCAATATTAGCCGCTAAACTATTTACATATTTACAACATCTCATGCGTAACAATTATTCTTAAGAAAATCTCTTAAATTAATTGCATCTTATGCAACTATTTAAAATTTCTTAAAATAATTGCCCCAATGTAAGGCCTATGTCATAATTACTTTAATTATAGCATTTCCAACTTAATCATTTGTTTGGAAGATTTTATGGTCATTCTAATTACTATTAAGGTCTCACTTTGCACATTATCCAATTAGCATGCATATATCATATAATAGCATACATTCCCATACATCTCATGCATTCATGGATAAGCAATAAATATGGTATGATCATGGACTTTCTAAGGGATTCAATTCTGAGCCACCAAGAATTGAATCAGGGCATTCCTAGGTGCATTTCGTTCATTCATTCATTTTACAAGAGTTGCTGAAGGAGTACATAATCAACACTTGATCTTGAATTCCTCCCACTGGTCCCACCAATGCTCTTGACCTCCTTGAACTTCTTGCAATCCAATATTACATAGTAATCCTTGGCATACCAAGGCAAATTTACAAGAACTTGAATAAATGAAATTACAACCCAAAAATTATTACAAACTTAATAATACATGCCCAAAATAAATTAAAATAAATTAATTAATTTACAATCCCAAAGAAACATAAAAGAAATAAATCCAATCACATTGGTCTTTTATAGTCCATGATCATCCATCATGCATATCACTATTTAACAATTAAATAAAACATACATACTTAAAATAAATTGAATATCTCATATTCAACTTAAAAATCCAGATTTGAATATGATTCAAATAAATTTTAAAATTCAGATTTGAATCTCACTCAAACAAATTTAAAAATTTAGATTTGAATCACATTCAAACAACTTTAAAAATTTAGATTTGAATCACATTCAAACATTTTTTAAAAAATTAGATTTGAATCACATTCAAACATTTTTAAAAAAATCAGA
The DNA here is from genome assembly GCF_030052815.1 of Hevea brasiliensis. Taxonomy (NCBI): domain Eukaryota; kingdom Viridiplantae; phylum Streptophyta; class Magnoliopsida; order Malpighiales; family Euphorbiaceae; genus Hevea; species Hevea brasiliensis. Next base: position 46,791,829 of record NC_079501.1, read on the forward strand.
TCTGAATTTTATTCAATCAAATTTAAAAAATCAGATTTAAATATGATTCAAACAACTTAAAAAATTCAGATTTGAATCACATTCAAACAATTTTTAAAATTCTGATTTGAATCATGATTTAATTTTGTGATTAAAACTACTAATTAAACACTTTAATTAGTCAAAGAATAGGCCTTAGATCATACAACAATTGCAGAATTAAAAGCCAAACCTTGAACCACCCATGGTAGCCAAACCATGCGCACCATTGATGGTCTTTTTTCAAGTATGCCGCCACCTTGCTTTGCAACCAGCAATAATATTTTGATCTCATGATCAAACACACAATTAAATTATATAATCGATAATCTAAATGGCAAATATAGTGGCTATGATACCAATTGAAGGAACAGAAGCGTGAAAAACACAAGTTTATACCATTGAATTCAACAATTTTCACCTAGGGTCACATGCATCATGCAAGATTTATTTTTATCTATCGGATTTCAATGATAAAAAAACATATTAAAACTCTTTTAATATGTTTTTGGATCTGTATTTTCCATTTAAGATTTTAAAATTTATCAGATTAATTTTAGAACCCTAGATTAAATAAAAAACGATTACACTAACCTCTTGATGCACTGCAGCGTGTCTGCGCCTTTGAGATTCGTCTTCAGGACACTAGATGTTGTCCCTCTAGCTTGTCCACACCAAGAACACCTATGGCAGCCCTTGAACAGCTTCTAAAGCTTTTTCTATTAATTAGAAATTCAAGTTCTACCTTTTAAGAGATTAGAGATGCAAACGGGACACAAGAAACAATTTCTAGTGTTCTTAATTCAAGAGATTGATGGCTAATCTCTTTGAATTGATGAGAGATGAAGAAGAATAGATGAAAAACCTCAAAGTGGCATGACAAAGGAGAGGAGTGGCTGCAGGTTGCTTTTCTTTTCATAACAACACTTAAATAGCTAGGTTAACACATTAAACCCTTGCCACATGTCACCCTTTGATTAGCTCTAGGTTTAAGTGACCCAATCACATTGTGCCAAGTGTCAAACCTATATTTAATCTTGATTTTAATCATCTTACATGATTAAAAAAAAAACATTTGGCAAGCTTATGTGTAATCCCATGTGTCACCATCTCATGGTGCCACGTGTCACACTGTGAAATGACCAAAATGCCCCTGTATCTTAATTATGAGTTCTCAACCCAAAATAATTATTTCTCTTCTTCTAATTAATTTATATCAAATATAAATTAATTAATTAATTTCTCATTAATTAATTTCATATTTAAACCCTTTAAATATAAATTTAACTTATATTATACATCCAATAATCTAGATTTGGTTTCAAGTCATGCTAGGGACTGTGCAATTTAATTGCAAACCAAACCTATTTAATTAATCAATTAAACTCTTTAATTAATTAATTAAATCATATTTAAATAGGTGATAACTTGTGTATGTGTGTGACTTACTAGGCTCATCACTAATTGGCAATTAGACATGATATCAACTCTTAATATCATCAAAACTCTTTCCTATCATAAACGATTTCTCTAAATCATTTTATGAACCTCATAGACCATGGTTAACAGCTAGCATTGTGACACCCCTTACCCGTGTACAGTATACCCGAGTAAGTAATGTCACCTGGTGTACCGGCACACTCTAATATTTCTCAATTAATTTAGAAAATGCTTTTGCACATAATTTATGAAATACAAATTATTTAAACCATTTATCAAAAGTATCATGCATTTATGGTTCCGAAAAATTTTAAGAAAATCCGGCGGAGTACCGGCTAAAAATGGAGAAAACCGTTCTTCGGAACCTGTTAAAAACACTTCCAATACTTTTATTTCATCATCTCAAACTCCAATATCCCAAAATCTCAACAATATTTCTCAAACATTCATTATCAACACCAAATTCAATATCATGATTTCCACATTTCAATTTCCATTTTCATTCATCATTCACATGTGATGTTCGCATGTAAATCACAAGTAAACATCTACTTTTCCATTAACAAATACAATTTTCATAATTTACATATACATCAAAATATATTACATGAGATCAAATACATATGAGAAAATACAAATCTACTACAAAATATGAAAATGACAAACTGACACCTAGTGCCCTACCGATGCACTCGCAGTAGTGAGGTGACACAGACAAGCGAAGCGTCGGATGGACTCACCCGATCATGGCCTACTGGGCTCACGATCGGGATCTCCAGTACCTCTGGCGTGGCAAAAGCAACGCGCTAAGCAATAATGCTTAGTGGTGCAATAATATAATAGAAGAAAATAGCAAAAAAAATAAATGTGTATGCAAGGTGTATGCTTTCTTTGTTTGATTTTGGTATATTCATTAATTCATTAACTTTGTTCACTTTTATTCATTTGGTTGCCCCAAGTAACCTACACTAGACGACTGGACTGGATAACGGGTAAACAGCCACTGGGAAACTAGTACCTCGGGCCGTCACACAATAGGTTGCATAAGCATCTCCCGGTGTGTGTGAGCGACTAACAAGCTGTAAATAATGTCAGGCACAAGGCCAAGTCTCAATGTAAAGTCAGAATGGCTAAAAGCCATGAAATCACAGAATGGCATTGTTGCCATGTGCAGTACTGCTAACGGAACCCTATTGGCATGCCAAACTATCCAAACCAATCTTGTTAGGTATACTAGGGCATTTGAAACTCTTAAATTTGTCAATTTGTGAATTTCAACTTTTTTGGTGTCACTATTCATCATTGGTCAACAAAAATGTTGACTTTTAGAATAAAAATGTGTACATTGCCTTTGGCACTCCCAACATACCACATTTGGTGTTTAAAACTTGTTGGCATTAAGTGTTAATGCAATTTCAAAGTGTAACCCACACTAGCAGAAAATTTCAGTTTTGATACCCTAACTTCACTGTTCCATTGGACACTGTTACTGTTAGAATTTGAAGAAATGTAAAACATGAAAGTTGTTCCTTATTTTGTTTAGTTGAATTTCCTTTTTTGAATCACTCCATTTGGAGTTTTGTAGCTCCAGATATGGCTCAAAAACCCAAGCTGGCCGGATTTCAAATTCTGCAGATTTACCATATCTACAGTAACATGAACAGTGACTTGAGTCACTTGGTTGACTGGGTTCTGGCCATAATTTGGGGTAGGTTCCTTCATGAAAGTTGTTTGTCTATGTCTTAACTTGTTGCTGTAAAAATTTCAGACCAATTGACCAAATCTACAGTGAGTTATGGCCAAATGAACAGTTACTGTTCATTTGGTCAAATTCTGCAGAGGCAGTTTCAGGGTTCCGGAATGGGGCCAAGTTTTGGTCCTCTTGCTTTGGTCTTTTGGGCATGGTTTCTTCAGCAAAAATGTGCCATTATAAGCCTAGTTTCATGTCCAATTGGCCAAAATTCAATTGGACTTACACAGCCCAAGTTATGGCTGTGCAAAGGGACTGAAATTTCAGTCCCTATGCTGCTGTCCATAGGGCAGATTTCACCTCACTTTGCCATAGCATTTTTCAGTCCCATTTATGGTCAACATATCTAAAATGGTCACTAATTGACCATTACAATGTGCCCTAACAATTTCCTAAGCCAATTCACATTTTCACCCTTCCAAACCCTAATATCCAACTAAATTTACTCATGAACTTAATTAACATACTTAGTTTAATGTCCATGTGTTTTAATACTTTAACCATCATTTCTAGCCACTTTAAATTTATCAAAACAATCAACCTCATACTTCCATAGGGCTGCTGAAAATTTAAAGTACCATAACTCATGTAATTTACTTCAATTCTTTAAAATTTCTTAGCTCAAATGATATTCTAACTAAGATTAAAAGAAGGAGAATGAAGTTTGTAGCACTAACCTCACTTAGGGCAGATTTTTCCCACCTCTAAACTTCACTTTCCTTCACTTTCAAGGCTGCCAAAAGGTTGTTTAAGGTGTGGAGTAAAATTTTAATGAAGAGAGGTTAGGGTTTTGTGGTGAAACAAGGGAGAAATTAAGCTTGAGAAGTGAGGTTTAATGGAGTTTGAGAGATGGAGAGAGGTTCACGTTTTGGCTGCACTAAGGAGAGAAGGATGGCTGCTGAAATTTTGTTGAATTTGGTCTTCTCTTATCTCTTTTAATGGTTAGTCAAACAATGGCTTAAGTGTGATTGGTCCAACTTTTTAAATGATGTCATTTTTGCCTTATTTTTGCATTTTCTTTTCTTTTCTTCCACTACTCATTTCAATTTTCATTTCTAGTAATATTTCTTCATATTTGATGTCATATTAATTATTTACTCAACTGGGCAAGTCGGCCAAAAATCACCTCGGAAGGCGAAATGACCAAAATGCCCTCCGTTTGGCTTAACGGGTCAAAATTGTCTGTACCGATTGAAAAATTTTTATAAGTATTTTCTTGGCATTCTAATGCCATGGGAACCTCAATTACCCTTCTCTGGAGTCCCAAAAATTATTTTATAATTTTTCCCCTGTCTAGGGCTCCTCGTTGCGAAAAGCAACTTCCCTCCTGTTACCCATCGCTTGGGCACGGCTCGTTTGACTTCAGTTGTATTTTATTTCTAAAATTTTTACTAAATTTTTCTTATTAATATTTGAGTTAATTAGGGTTCATAACTTAAGTTTAAATATTTTTCCGGACGTTCTAGCTGTCATGACCGACACCGGACACCGGAACAGTAGAATGTACGAGTGGTTCTGGGAGGGTGTTACAACTCTTCCTCTAATTTAAATTTCGTCCTCGAAATTTACCCGATGCAAACAGTTGAGGGAACTGTTGCCTCATCGTTTCTTCACTTTCCCAAGTTGCCTCCTCGGTGTTGTGGTGCCTCCAAAGCACTTTCACCAGTGGAATCTGTTTGTTCCTCAACTCTTTCACTTCCCGAGCCAAGATTCGTAGAGGTTCTTCTTCATATGTCAAATCCGGTTGTATTTCAATTTCTTCTCTGGAGATGACATGTGAAGGGTGCAGCGGTATCTTACGAGCATGGATACATGGAACACATTGTGGATCTTGTCCACTACGGTGGTAAAGCTAGCCTATAGGCCACTGGACCCACACGTTCAATGACTTCATATGGGCCAATGAACCTAGGGCTCAACTTACCTTTTCTTCCAAACCTCAATACCTTCTTCCATGGTGACACCTTGAGGAACACTTTGTCGCCAACCCCATATTCTATTTCTTTTCTCTTCAGGTCGGCATAAGATTTACATGCATGCGAGGCAACCTTGATTAGCTTTGATCAATTTTACCTTGTCCTCGATCTGTTTCACAGTGCAGCCCTACCGGTTGTCTTCGCCCAATTCAGTCCGGCCTGCTGAGTTCTACATTTTCTCCCATACGATTGCTTCATATGGGGCCATTTGGATGCTAGCTTGATAGCTATTGTTGTATGCGAGTGCGCTGGGAGGTATCTATCCCAACTTCCCTCAAACTCAATGACACAACTCCTCAGCATATCCTCAAGGACCTGACAAATATTTCATGTTATTGTTATCATTTCAATTCAATATTTGTATCAATTTCGTGGGTTTCAATTGTTTACCTGGATTACTCTTTACGATTGCCCATCCGTTCGAGGATGGAAAGTCATCTTTGAAATGGAGTTGTGTACCCAAGGATTCATGCAATTTCTTCCAAAATCTCGATGTAAACCTTGGGTCTCGATCGGATATAATGGAAAGTGGGATTCCATGCGATCTAACTATCTCAGCGATATACAATCGCTAACCTCTCTAGTGAGTAGTCGGTCCTAATCGGCGAGAAAGTGTCTTGACTTTGTCAATCTATCCACTATTACCCATCTTGCATCATGTTTCCTCCGGGTGAGAGCGGACCACTTACAAAATCCATGGTGACCGATCCCATTTCCATTCGGTATGCGTATAGGTCGTAGCAATCTGATGGAACTTGATGTTCCTTGACTTGCGACATGTCAAGCATTTAGTCACATAGTCACCGATATCTCTCTTCATACTGTGCCACCAATATCTGAAGCTTGGTCGTGATACATCTTTGTACTTCACGGTGCATAGCATATACACTAGTGTGTGCCTCTTTTAGAATTCTAGCTTTCAATTCCCCATCATCCGGTACACACAGTCTTCCTTTGTAGTCTGAGACACCCATCCGCTTTCACCCCATAGTCGATTGCTTTTCCCTCGAGATCTTGCTCATAATAGCGATAACTTTTCATCTGTCTTTTGCCCATCTAGTATCTGTATGTGAGTTTGGCCTCACTTGCAACTCAGCCAAAATAGCTCCATCTCGAATCAAAGATAGATGGGCATTCAATGATCTCAAGGTGTCATGGATTTTCTGCTCAAAGCATCAAGAACTACATTTGCCTTCCTGGGATGGTAGTCAATTACAGTCATAATCCTTCAGAACTCAATCCATCGCCTGTCTAAGGTTGAGCTCCTTCCGGGTTGGCAAATATTTTAGGCTCTTGTGGTGCGTGTAAACGTAGCACTTTTCACCATACAAATAATGCCTCCATATCTTCAGGCGAAAATAATTGCCGCAAGCTCTAGATCATGGGTAGGGTAGTTCTGTTCATGTGGCCTTAGGTATGCGGAAGCATAGGCGATCACTTTCCCCTCTTGCATCAACACACACCCTAACCCATTATGAGAGGCATCACGTAAACCACAAAATCCTTCCACGACCTTTGTGTGCTGCTGGTGCCTCTGTCAACATAGCCTTTAACTTCTCAAAGCTGTGCGGCACTTGTCATTCCAGTCAAATCGACATTCTTGTGTAACAACTTGGTCATTGGAGCGGCTATTAGGAAAATCCCTTCACAAATCTTACGTAATACCCACTAGCCCCAGAAGCTTCGACCTCGGTTGTGTTTACGGAGGCTTCCATTCCATCATCGCTTCTATTTTCTTGGGATCCACCTAATCCCATCGGTGACACTATGTGTCCAAGGAATGCAATTTCATTCACCAAAAGTCACACTTGGACAACTTAGCATCTGACTTCTTTTCTTTCAGGGTTTGCAGAACAATCCTCAAATGCTCATCATGTTCTTCCCTGGTCTTGGAATACACCAAAATATCATCAATAAAGACCACTACGAACCGATCTAAGTGTGGATGGAAGATACGGTTCATAAGGTCCATGAATGCCGCTGGTGCATTTGTTAGGCCAAAGGGCATCACTAGAAACTCATAATGCCCATATCGGGTCCTGAATGCAGTCTTTGGCACATCTGCATCCTTCACCCTCAACTGATGATACCCTGATCTGAGATCAATCTTGGAAAATACTCCTGCTCCCTTCAACTGATCAAACAGATCATCAATTCTAGGCAACGGATATTTGTTCTTCACAGTCACTTTGTTTAACTGTCGGTAATCGATGCATAGTCTCAAAGTCCCATCCTTCTTTTTCACAAACAGCACTGGAGCTCCCCCACGGTGACACACTGGGGCGTATGAACCCCTTATCAAGCAACTCTTGCAACTGAGTTTTCAACTCCCTCAACTCAGTGGGTGCCATCCTATAAGGAGCAATGGAAATGGGTGCTGTACCCGGCAGTGTCTCAATGGCAAATTCGACTTCCCTTTCTGGTGGCAAACCAGGCAACTCTTCAGGAAATACCTCTGGGAAGTCTCTCACTGTGGGTATGTCACTCAGGTTTGGCTTAGCCTGCCTAGTATCCACCACATGTGCTAGGTAGGCTTCACAGCCTTTTCTCATTATTCTTCTTGCAACTGTGGCTGAGATGACATTGGACAGGAAATCTGTCCTTTCCCCCACAACTGTGATCTCATTACCCTCTGAAGTTTTTAGAGAAATTCTCTTCAATTTGCAATCAACTATTGCCTGATGACGTGACAACCAATCCATTCCCAATATCACGTCAAACTCATGGAAGGGCAACTCAATTAGGTCTGCCAAGAATTCATACCCCTGAATCCTCAACGGGCAACCCTTGTATACTTTGTTCACTACCACCTGCGTGGCCCAATGGATTAGTGACCAGAATGTCTTGGTCACTCTCCCTACCAATATCCCCTTTCTATGGGTAGGTTGATGCAAATGTAAGAATGAGTGGATCTGGATCCACCAATGCATGCAGGAGTATTGTAGAGGAGAACGTACCCACGATGACGTCCGGCATCTTGTTCCTCTGAGCTCTCAAGGCATAATTTACGGCGGGTGGTGCATTATCGGCCTCTCTGTGGCTCGGATGTAGGCCTGCGAGATGGTCCCACGGCTGATTTACGGACCTTCTACCCTTGGTGGTGCAGGAGCAGTGCATCTACTTGTGTCGGGCATTTGTAGTAGTTCTGCGTGGCGATTCCTCGATTGATGTTACGTCGACCCACATCTCAAGCAAGCCCAGTCACTCTCCAACATTCCCCCTTGTGCCATTTCGGCGGTGTGGACACGCAGAAGATCTGGGCTGGTCCCTGAACCCCATCCTCGGAGGCGCCACCGATGGTGTGGTGACCTCTCCTAGGGGTGAGCGTGGCTGGGCCTGAGGTGACCACGACCACGTGGTGACCCGAACTGCGTGCGGGAGGACCCTTAAACTTCTTCCCAAATCCAGGGTTGGAACTAGACTGACCTGGTCCCCTCTTCTGCTGTCTCTCCCTTATGGTCTTCTCATTGATTCTCACTTTTTCAACCCTTATTCCAGCGTCCACTAGCTTGCTAAATTCGGTGATTCCCAAGGCATTGAGCTGTATCTTGATATTGTCATTCGATCCCTCTTGAATCTCTTGCACCTTTCGGCCTCATTAGGGACTATCTCCCTTCCGTAGCGGCTTAATCGGACGAATTCTTTCTCATACTCACCAGCGACAATTGTCTCGCCTCGGGTTAATAAATTCCCTTCTTCTCTCTTCCGGTGTATCTGATGCCACATATTTCTTCTTGAACTCGAGAGAGGAAGAAGTCCCAAATTCTGACTTAGCTGCACTTCACTGGACACAGTGTCCCACCATCCGTAGGCATCGTCTTGTAACAAGGATATAGCAGCTTCTAAGTTCTGCTCTGGGGTGCAGTGGAGTTGTTTTAAGACTCTGCCCGTTCGGTTCAACCAATTCTCTACCATGAGTCATCTTCTCTCTTGCCATAGAAGTCCTGACTCCAAATTTTCTTAACCTTTCAGTGTGATTTACTGCTGTGGAGTGGTGGTGGTGGTGGTGGTGGCATTACCCGACCATCTGTCTAAAGAAGTCGGCCATTTGTTGGAACATGGCACGTGGAGGTGGCGAGGCTCTGCTTGAGCTGGCGGAGCAGATTCTCTCATGCCTCCAGTCTCAGCTGCTGCAGGTGGAGCATGACTCTCCACTTCCTCCTCAACGGCTCTCTGAGAGGAAGGATCCATATCCTATTCAAAATAAGAAAGATAAACAGATCTGCATTAGTGTCACCTCGACTCTTACAAATGCAATGCATGGTATGGACTCAATCTAGGCCCAGAAACGCCTAAACCGTGCTCTGATACCACTAAATGTGACACCCCTTACCCGTACACGGTATACGAGTAAGTAATGTCACCTGGTGTACCGGCACACTCTAATATTTCTCAATTAATTTAGAAAATGCTTTTGCACATAATTAATGAAATACAAATTATTTAAACCATTTATCAAAAGTATCATGCATTTATGGTTCCGAAAAATTTTAAGAAAATCCAGTGAATCTGGCTAAAAATGGAGAAAACCGTTCTTCGGAACCTGTTAAAAACACTTCCAATACTTTTATTTCATCATCTCAAACTCCAATATCCCAAAATCTCAACAATATTTCTCAAACATTCATTATCAACACCAAATTCAATATCATGATTTCCACATTTCAATTTCCATTTTCATTCATCATTCACATGTGATGTTCGCATGTAAATCACAAGTAAACATCTACTTTTCCATTAACAAATACAATTTTCATAATTTACATATACATCAAAATATATTACATGAGATCAAATACATATGAGAAAATACAAATCTACTACAAAATATCAAAATGACAACCGACACCTAGTGCCCTACCGATGCTTTGCAGTAGTGAGGTGACACAGACATCGAGCAGAATCGGATGGACTCACCGATCACGTGGCCTCACGGGCTCACGATCGGGATCTCCGGTACCTACGCGTGGCAAAGCAGCGCTAAGCAATAATGCTTAGTGGTGCAATAATATAATAGAAGAAAATAGCAAAAAAAATAAATGTGTATGCAAGGTGTATGCTTTCTTTGTTTGATTTTGGTATATTCATTAATTCATTAACTTTGTTCACTTTTATTCATTTGGTTGACCCCAGACACCTACACTAGGCATGGGTGGATAACGGGTAACCGCACTGGGTACCTAGTACCTCGGGCCGTCACACCATTGGTTGCATATGCATCTCGGTGTGCAGCAGCGACTAACAATTTGTAAATAATGTCGAGCACAAGGCCAAGTCTCAATGTAAAGTCAGAATGGCTAAAAGCCATGAAATCACAGAATGGCAATGTTGCCATGTGCAGTACTGCTAACGGAACCCTATTGGCATGCCAAACTATCCAAACCAATCTTGTTAGGTATACTAGGGCATTTGAAACTCTTAAATTTGTCAATTTGTGAATTTCAACTTTTTTGGTGTCACTATTCATCATTGGTCAACAAAAATGTTGACTTTTAGAATAAAAATGTGTACATTGCCTTTGGCACTCCCAACATACCACATTTGGTGTTTAAAACTTGTTGGCATTAAGTGTTAATGCAATTTCAAAGTGTAACCCACACTAGCAGAAAATTTCAGTTTTGATGCCCTAACTTCACTGTTCCATTGGACACTGTTACTGTTAGAATTTGAAGAAATGTAAAACATGAAAGTTGTTCCTTATTTTGTCTAGTTGAATTTCCTTTTTTGAATCACTCCATTTGGAGTTTTGTAGCTCCAGATATGGCTCAAAAACCCAAGCTGGCCGGATTTCAAATTCTGCAGATTTACCATATCTACAGTAACATGAACAGTGACTTGAGTCACTTGGTTGACTAGGTTCTGGCCATAATTTGGGGTAGGTTCCTTCATGAAAGTTGTTTGTCTATGTCTTAACTTGTTGCTGTAAAAATTTCAGACCAATTGACCAAATCTACAGTGAGTTATGGCCAAATGAACAGTTACTGTTCATTTGGTCAAATTCTGCAGAGGCAGTTTCAGGGTTCCGGAATGAGGCCAAGTTTTGGTCCTCTTGCTTTGGTCTTTTGGGCATGGTTTCTTCAGCAAAAATGTGCCATTATAAGCCTAGTTTCATGTCCAATTGGCCAAAATTCAATTGGACTTACACAGCCCAAGTTATGGCTGTGCAAAGGGACTGAAATTTCAGTCCCTATGCTGCTGTCCATAGGGCAGATTTCACCTCACTTTGCCATAGCATTTTTCAGTCCCATTTATGGTCAACATATCTAAAATGGTCACTAATTGACCATTACAATGTGCCCTAACAATTTCCTAAGCCAATTCACATTTTCACCCTTCCAAACCCTAATATCCAACTAAATTTACTCATGAACTTAATTAACATACTTAGTTTAATGTCCATGTGTTTTAATACTTTAACCATCATTTCTAGCCACTTTAAATTTATCAAAACAATCAACCTCATACTTCCATAGGGCTGCTGAAAATTTAAAGTACCATAACTCATGTAATTTACTTCAATTCTTTAAAATTTCTTAGCTCAAATGATATTCTAACTAAGATTAAAAGAAGGAGAATGAAGTTTGTAGCACTAACCTCACTTAGGGCAGATATTTCCCACCTCTAAACTTCACTTTTCTTCACTTTCAAGGCTGCCAAAAGGTTGTTTAAGGTGTGGAGTAAAATTTTAATGAAGAGAGGTTAGGGTTTTGTGGTGAAACAAGGGAGAAATTAAGCTTGAGAAGTGAGGTTTAATGGAGTTTGAGAGAGGGAGAGAGGTTCACGTTTTGGCTGCACTAAGGAGAGAAGGATGGCTGCTGAAATTTTGTTGAATTTGGTCTTCTCTTATCTCTTTTAATGGTTAGTCAAACAATGGCTTAAGTGTGATTGGTCCAACTTTTTAAATGATGTCATTTTTGCCTTATTTTTGCATTTTCTTTTCTTTTCTTCCACTACTCATTTCAATTTTCATTTCTAGTAATATTTCTTCATATTTGATGTCATATTAATTATTTACTCAACTGGGCAAGTCGGCCAAAAATCACCTCGGAAGGCGAAATGACCAAAATGCCCTCCGTTTGGCTTAACGGGTCAAAATTATGCATCTGGATTGAAAAATTTTTCTAAGTATTTTCTTGGCATTCTAATGCCATGGGAACCTCAATTACCCTTCTCTGGAGTCCCAAAAATTATTTTATAATTTTTCCCCCGGGTCTAGGGCTCCTCGTTGCGAGAACCGCAACTTCCCTCCGATTACCCATCGCTTGGGCACCGGCTCGTTTGACTCAGTTGTATTTTATTTCTAAAATTTTTACTAAATTTTTCTTATTAATATTTGAGTTAATTAGGGTTCCTAACTTTAGTTTAAATATTTTTCCGGACGTTCTAGCTGTCCGGACCGACACCGGTCACCGGAACAGTAGAATGTACGGAGTGGTTACCGGGAGGGTGTTACAAGCATAGCATTCCATGGCCACCCAATTAGTAATAAGGTTTACCTTAAATGAACCTATAATCATATGTTACCATGCACTAGAATCTCTCTGTTACAAAATCCCAACTCAAGCTGGAGTCATGGTTTATGTCAAACACAATTTTCTATGAATATTATATTCACTTTTAATTCTAGTTCTTGATTAAAAAGATTTTCTCATCAGAAACTCTTTTCTGAATAAATCTATCTGTCCTGGCCAGGAACTTAAAACATCAAGAACAATTAAATGAACATAGGATTTTATCTCTATTTACTTAGAGGAACAGATTCCATCTTGATCAACACCTACCTCCATATATAACTAGTAGGAGCCAACACATGCCCATATACCCATACATAGTACAAGTATGAAAGCAGTATCAAACTAAAACTACCTATATACAAGATAACTGTGCTATCTCAGGTCTAAAGATTATACGCACTGATATGATTTATGACAAAACATTGACAAGAGTAAACTCCATGTGCTTGTCATAAGTGTCACTGGTTCGGCCTACTTATCATTTATAAGTGCCTATCATGTTTGTTATATGGCATGAGACTCACCATTCCATCTTATTTATATCTCATATAAATAACTTGGGAACAAACATGAATACAATCTTTCTGGATAAGTCATGTCCTTATTATGAAGTATCCTCGATTATGAACCTATTTATGATACTTTGTGCTAGAAATATTGTCACTCATATTCTTAACAACTTAAGAATAATATTTCTAGCAAAATATCAATGGACCTTTTCTATTACACATAAATATATTATGTAAACGGAAAAGTAGAAATGCCTTTTTATTAATAAAACATATGTACAAGATACATACTAAATGATATGCTCTAGGGCATACTACTAACAATCTCCCACTAGCACTAGAGCCATTCATTACAATATCTTAGACCTATCTTCTTAAGATGTTGGTCTAACTAAGTCTGTGACATAGGCTTAGTGAATGGATCAGCTAGATTTTCAGCTGATGCTATTTTCTGCATGGCTACATCGCTTCGCCCAACTATTTCTCTGATAATATGGTAGCGCCTTCCTATGTGTTTGGATTTCTGGTGAGACCTTGGTTTCTTAGCCTGTATGACTGCTCTATTAATGTCACAGTGTAATGGAACTCCTGACTCAATGGAAGGAACTACTGTAAGTTCTATTAGGAAGTTATTTATCAAAACAGCTTCCTTTGCAGCATCTGATGCAGCAATATACTCAGCCTCTGTAGTGGAATCTGCAGTCGAGCTCTGTTTGGAACTCTTCCAACTGACTGCACCTCCATTACAAATGAACACATATCCAGAGGTAGACTTTCTATCATCGATATCTGATTGGAAATCAGAATCAGTATAACCATCCGATTGTAAGTCTCCACCTCTGTAAATCAAGAATATATCCTTAGTTCTTCTCAAGTACTTAAGGATATTCTTGACAGCTATCCAGTGTTCCAAACCTGGATTGGATTGATATCTGCTAGTCAAACTAACAGCATATGTGATATCCGGCCTAGTACACAACATTGCATACATTAAACTTCCAATAGCTGAAGCATATGGAATCCTGGCCATCTTATCTCTTTCTTCAGGTGTCTTTGGAGACATCTCTTTAGAAAGGTGGATAGCATGTCTCACTAGTAACAATCCTTTCTTGGAATCAAGCATTTTAAACCTCTTTAACACCTTTTCCAAGCATAGACTTTGAGATAAACCAATTATTCTTTTCGCTCTATATCTATAGATGCGAATCCCAAGAGTATAGGTTGCCTCCCCTAAGTCTTTCATGGAGAATGTATTTGACAACCATACCTTTATAGTTGTCAACATACCTGTGTCATTACCCATTAAGAATATGTCATCCACATATAAGACAAGGAAAGTGATAGCACTGTCACTAACCTTCTTATATACACATGGCTCATCCTCATTTTTGATAAAACCAAAGGATTTAATAGCTTCATCAAAATGGATGTTCCAACTCCTCGAAGCTTGTTTCAACCCATAAATGCATCACTTTAGCTTGCATACCTTGGAACCATCTTGGGATTCAAAACCTCTAGGTTGTTCCATGAAAATGTTTTCTTTAATGTATCAATTGAGAAAAACTGTTTTGACATCTATCTGCCAAATCTCGTAATCATAGTATGCAACTATTGCTAATAAAATCCTAATTGATCTAAGCATGGCAACAGGCGAAAAAGTCTCCTCATAGTGGATTCCTTGCCTTTAGCGAAACCCTTTCGCTACTAGCCTTGCCTTATAGGTCTCTACCTTTCCATCAGAACCAATTTTCTTCTTGAAAACCCATTTGTTCCCTATAGGTACAATACCTTCAGGTGGGTCAACAAGATCCCAAACTTGATTGTTGTACATGGAATCAATTTCGGATTTCATAGCATCAATCCATTTTAAAGAGTCTATATCTAATATAGCTTCTTCATAGGTAAGTGGATCATCTCCATGATCTACTTCTTCATGAGTAGACAACTATTGTTCTTCTTCATGAAGAAAACCATATCTCACTGGTGGATGAGATACCCTGGTTGTTCTATGAGGAACAACTGTAGATGTTTCATCAACGGGTATAGGTTGACTAGATGGATCTATATCCATCTGATCTGTTGGTTGGTCAGAATTCTCCAATTCTAACTCTATTTGCCTTCCTTTTGCCTCCTTCTTGAACAAACTGTTGTTCAAGAGATGTGGCATCTCTACTTATCACAAACTTTTGTGAAGTAGGCAAATAAAAATAATATCCAAAACTATCTTTTGGATATCCAACAAATCGACCTTTTTATGATATGGTCTCCAATTTATCAGTGTTCAGCTTTTTGATATAAGCTAGACAACTCCAAATCTTAACATGCTTAAGACTTGGTTTTCTTCCATGCCATATCTCATAAGGTGTGAAAGAAACTGATTTTTATGGAATCCTGTTCAGAATATACAAAGCTGATTCTAACGCAAATCCCCAAAAGAAGATTGGTATATCAGTATAGCTCATCATACCACGTACCATATCCAATAGGGTACGATTTCTCCTTTCAGATACACCATTCAGCTGTGGCGTTCCTGGAGGGGTCAGCTGAGAAACAATGCCATGCTCTCTCAAGTATTCATCGAATTCAGTACTCAAATATTCACCTCCACGATCTGATCGAAGAGCTTTAATACTCTTTCCTGTTTGATTTTTTACTTCAGATTTAAATTCCTTAAACTTTTCTAAGGATTCATCTTTGTATTTCATCAAATACAAATACCCAAATCTTGATTTATCATCAGTAAAGGTAATAAAGTAATGAAAGCCCCCTCTAGCCATTTCTTTAAATGGACCACATACATCACTATGTATTAGCTCCAAAATATTTTCAGCTCTTAGCCCTTGTCCAATAAAGGGTGATCTAGTCATTTTGCCCTGAAGGCAAGATTCACAAGTTGGAGTAGGCTCAGAGCCCAATGAGGATAAAATCCCCATTTTCTCCAGTTTTGCAATTCTATCTTCTGCAACATGACATAACCTTAAGTGCCAAATATATTTTGAACTTGAGTTGGTTTTCACCATGGCATTACATTTTTTTAGATCACTTGCATTCAATTTGTGTTTGTCATTATTATCTAAATAATAAAGACCATCATTCATATAACCCGAACAAACATATTTATTTCCAAAATAAATATTGCAAACATCATCTGTGAACTGAAATTCATAGCCATTTCTAGTCAAACTTGATATAGAAATGATGTTCTTAAAAGCATCAGGTACATATAAAATATTATCCAAACACAAAACATGTCTAAACATGTAAAAAGATTTAGATCCTATGGCTAAAGCTTCAACAGTTGAACCATTGCCAATCCGGACTCTAATATCTTGAGAAAGCAAGCTGCTACTGTTTGCTAGTTCCTGCATATCATTAGAAATGTGAAAATTGGCACCAGTATCTAAAACCCAAGCTGTAGATGAACTATGAGTATCATCAGAATCTAAATAACAAGATATGGACATACCTTTTGAAGGTGTATCCTTCTTGTCCTTCAGGGAAGCAAGATACTCTGGGCAGTTCCTTTTCCAGTGCCCATCCTTTTGGCAGTGGAAACACTTTCCTTTGCCTCCATCAGCTTTAGTCTTCCTTTTCTGTTTAGCTATTTTCTTGGAAGGACCAGGAATCTGAGGTTTCTTTTTCTTATTGCCCTTCGTCTTGTTGGACTTTCCAGCAGAAGAAGATGTAACCAAAGCTACCTCTTTTCCTTTATTGCCTGGCATATTCTTTTGGGCAATAACCAGCATGTTGAGTAAACTAGCTAAGATGCATTCCTGTTTAGTCATATGGAAATTTGTTACAAAATTCACAAAAGACTCAGGAAGGGACTGAAGGATCAAATCCGTCTGTAGTTGGAAATCCATGTTGAAGTCAAGATGTTCCAACTGCTCAATCAGCCGAATCATCTTGTGGACATGATCCCCAACATTCTGTCCCTCAGACATCCTCTTACGGAATAGCTGTCTAGATATCTCATACCTAGCATTCCTGCTGTGCTCACCATACAACTCTTGTAGGTGAAGGAGGATCTCACTCGCACTCTGCATGTTCTCATGTTGCTTCTGTAACTCATTACTCATGGAAGCAAGCATGTAACACTTAGCTCTCATATCATGCTCCTTCCACTTGTCCAAAGTTTCATGTTCCTCTTGTGTGGCCTCTGGAAGTAAGGGACCAGGAAAATTTGAATCTATAACATATCCTATATGTTCAAGGTTCAGGACAAGTTTCAAATTTCTTAGCCAATCATACAGATTAGGTCCTGTCAGCCTATTGTGATCAAGTATGCTTACAAGGATATTGGATGGTGGTGGTTGTTTTGTGCTCATTTTTATCAGAAAATTAACTGCAGAAAATAACCAGATTAATTAGTAAATGTATCATGTAATTAACCAAAATGATTATGGTCTTTTAATCAAATTGGTCCTCCCACTAACTTAGCGAATCCTACACTTCCAAAGTAGAAAACGAAAATCCTAGTTGGATGGATTTCTAGTGGGTGATTGAATTCTTATAATTCTATTGATCATCCTTAGGTACATCCTTTATTGGAATTATAATAAACTATAAGTGAGCAACTCCTTGCCCATCACATCTCATGTGAGGTTCAATCCTTTACCTTGCCCCTAATGCTCAAAATCTCAGGTACATCCATTATTGACTTAGTTAAGTTGATCCCATTGAGCCAGCAATTATGCAAATAATTTTAATGTCCTCAGGTACATCCAATATTGGCCGCTAAACCATTTACATATTTACATCTCATGCTTAACAATTATTCTTAAGAAAATCTCTTAAATTAATTGCATCTTATGCAACTATTTAAAATTTCTTAAAATAATTGCCCCAATGGAGGGCCTATGTTATAATTACATTAATTATGGCATTTCCAACTTAATCATTTGTTTGAAAGATTTTATGGTCATTTTAATTACTATTAAGGTCTCACTTTGCACATTATCCAATTAGCATGCATATATCATATAATAGCATACATTCCCATACATCTCATGCATTCATGGATAAGCAATAAATATGGTATGATAATGGATTTTCTAAGGGATTCAATTCTGAGCCACCAATAATTGAATCAGGGCATTCCTAGGTGCATTTCATTCATTCATTCATTTTACAAGAGTTGCTGAAGGAGTACATAATCAACACTTGATCTTGAATTCCTCCCACTGGTCCTACCAATGCTCTTGACCTCCTTGAACTTCTTGCAATCCAATATTACATAGTAATCCTTGGCATACCAAGGCGAATTTACAAGAACTTAAATAAATGAAATTACAACCCAAAAATTATTACAAACTTAATAATACATGCCCAAAATAAATTAAAATAAATTAATTAATTTACAATGCCAAAGAAACATAAAAGAAATAAATCCAATCACATTAGTCTTTTATAGTCCATGATCATCCATCATGCATATCACTATTTAACAATTAAATAAAACATACATACTTAAATTAAATTGAATATCTCATATTCAACTTAAAAATCTAGATTTGAATATGATTCAAATAAATTTAAAAATTCATATTTGAATCTCATTCAAACAAATTTAAAAATTCAGATTTGAATCACATTCAAACAACTTTAAAAATTCAGATTTGAATAACATTCAAACATTTTTAAAAAAATCAGATTTGAATCACATTCAAAAATATTTAAAAAAATCAGATCTGAATTTTATTCAATCAAATTTAAAAAATCAGATTTAAATATGATTCAAACAACTTTAAAAACTCAGATTTGAATCACATTTAAATAATTTTTAGAATTCTTATTTGAATCATAATTTAATTTTGTGATTAAAACTACTAATTAAACACTTTAATTAGTCAAAGAATAGGCCTTAGATCATACAACAATTGCAGAATTAAAAGCCAAACCTTGAACCACCCATGGTAGCCAAATCATGCGCACCATTGATGGTCTTTTTTCAAGTATGCCGCCACCTTGCTTTGCAACCAGCAATAATCTTTTGATCTCATGATCAAACACACAATTAAATTATATAATCAACAATCTAAATGGCAAATACAGTGGCTATGATACCAATTGAAGGAACGGAAGTGTGAAAAACACAAGTTTATACCATTGAATTCAAAAATTTTCACCTAGGGTCACATGCATCATGCAAGATTTATTTTTATCTATTTGATTTCAATGATAAACAACATATTAAAACTCTTTTAATATGTTTTTGGATCTGTATTTGGCATTTAAGATTTTAAAATTAATCAGATTAATTTTAGAACCCTAGATTAAATCAAGAACGATTACACTAACCTCTTGATGCACTGCAGCGTGTCTGCGCTTTTGAGATTCGTCTTCAGGACACTAGATGTTGTCCCTCTAGCTTGTCCACACCAAGAACACCTATGGCAGCCCTTGAACAGCTTCTAAAGCTTTTTCTATTAATTAGAAATTCAAGTTCTGCCTTTTAAGAGATTAGAGATGTAAATGGGACACTAGAAACAATTTCTAGTGTTCTTAATTCAAGAGATTGATGGCTAATCTCTTTGAATTGATGAGAGATGAAGAAGAATAGATGAAAAGCCTCAAAGTGGTGTGACAAAGGAGAGGAGTGGCTGCAGGTTGCTTTTTTTTTTTCATAACTACACTTAAATAGCTAGGTTAACACATTAAACCTTTGCCACATGTCACCCTTTGATTAGCTCTAGGTTTAAGTGACCCAATCACATTGTGTCAAGTGTCAAACCTATATTTAATCTTGATTTTAATCATCTTACATGATTAAAAAAAAAAAAAACAATTGGCAAGCTTATGTGTAATCCTATGTGCCACCATCTCATGGTGCCACATGTCACACTGTGAAATGACCAAAATGCTCCTGTGTCTTAATTTTGAGTTCTCAACCCAAAATAATTATTTCTCTTCTTCTAATTAATTTATATCAAATATAAATTAATTAATTAATCTCTATTAGTTAATTTCTCATTAATTAAATTCATATTTAAACACTTTAAATATAAATTTAACTTATATTATATATCCAATAATCTAGATTTGGTTTCAAGTCATGCTAGGGACTTTGCAATTTAATTGCAAACCAAACCTATTTAATTAATCAATTAAACTCTTTAATTAATTAATTAAATCATATTTAAATAGGTGATAACTTGTGTATGTGTGTGACTTACTAGGCTCATCACTAATTGGCAATGAGACATAATATCAACTCTTAATATCATCAGAACTCTTTCTTACCATAAACGATTTCTCTAAATCATTTTATGAACCTCATAGACCATGGTTAACACCTAGCATAGCATGCCATGGCCATCCAATTAGTAATAAGGTTTACCTTAAATGAACCTATAATCATATGTTACCATGCACTAGAATCTCTCTGTTACAAAATGCCAACTCAAGCTGGAGTCATGGTTTTTGTCAAACTCTATTTGCTATGAATATTATGTTCTCTTTTAATTTCAATTTTTGATTAAAAAGATTTTCTCATCAGAAACTCTTTTCTGAGTAAATCTATCTATCTTGGCCAGGAACTTGAAACATCAAAAACAATTAAATGAACATAGGATTTTATCTCTATTTACTTAGAGGAACAGATTCCATCTTGATCAACACCTACCTCCATATATAACTAGTAGAAGCCAACACATGCCCATATACCCATACATAGTACAAGTATGAAAGCAGTATCAAACTCAAACTACCTATATACAAGATAACTGTGCTATCTCAGGTATAAAGATTATATGCACTGATATGATTTATGACAAAACATTGACAAGAGTAAACTCCATGTGCTTGTCATAAGTGTCACTGGTTCGGCCTACTTATCATTTATAAGTGCTTATCATGTTTGTTATATGCCATGAGACTCACCATTCCATCTTATTTATATCTCATATAAATAACTTGGGAACAAACATGAATACAATCTTTCTGGATAAGTAATGTCCTTATTATGAAGTATCCTCAATTGTGAACCTATTTATGATACTTTGTGCTAGAAATATTGTCACTCATATTCTTAACAACTTAAGAATAATATTTCTAACAAAATATCAATGGACCTTTTCTATTACACATAAATATATTATGTAAACGGAAAAGTGGAAATGCCTGTTTATTAATAAAAAATATGTACAAGATACATACTAAATGATATGCTCTAGGGCATACTACTAACACTCTAGGGGTGAATTGACTAAATTGCCCCTCGCCGGTTCAATCCGGTTTGCAAATAATTCAATATTTCTTTCGAATCACTAACCTAATTATTTAACCTGCTTAACAATTCTTTTTCGTGATTTTCTCTTTTCCATTGTGTTTGTAATAGTCCTAAGGACGTCGGCGTCACATTTTACTGTTCGAAATTCGAGTTTAAATCGACCTCGCAGTCTTTCCTGAGAAAGTCACCTATCGCTGTGACTCTTGGCTCATTTAACCTCTTATGTTCTGTTTTTCTTATTTATACTTAACTATTTGACAATTACTAATTATTTGTTTTAGGGCTTATCTAGTTGTCTTAGATGTGGTTCTAATCCCCTTAATTATCCAGACCGACACCGATCACTGGAACAGTAAAATATACCAGGCTATGCAAATAGGGGTGTTATAGCACCTTCTTAAACACTCTTTCCATTCTCTTTAACCGCTGCTCTACTTCCAAAAGGTCCACTGTACCCTTAAATTCAGTAGCACCATACTTAATCAACTTATCATACTGCCTGGCTAGAGGCTGTGGTTGCACTACTAGTGCCTGAATTGGGGCTTGAGTAGGCATGTTCCAGCCATTTATTGGAACAAAGTAGCCATCTGCTAAGCGAATTGAGCAAGAAACTGCAGTATAGGTGGAGCTAGTGCAGCTAACCCACTAGCATTCTAGAGAGCTGGGGATTCCCCCCTGTGCCTCAGCTTCGACTGATCGCTTAATTGAGCAATCTCCTTCCTCCATATTCAATTAAAGGTATTCTATCTCCTGAACAAACAATTCAAGGAGATTTCCCTCCATTAGTGCATATTCAAAATGTAATGCACCGTATGTATTAAACAATGACATTGAGCAGTTGTACTTATTAAGAAAAATACTCAAAGTCGCAGTTCAAAATATGCTTTGAAAACTAACTCTGATACCACTAAACATGTTACACCTTACCCCTCTGTAAGGCATAACATGATCCCGTAGTATACCTAATGAATTACCGAACTTCATCTATTGATAACCCATTAAATATACTACTAGGGATTTTAAACCAATTTCCAATCATTTTAAAGTGGTGGGTAATGCCAATTAATTATATAAAACCTTTAATCGAAGTTTAGGTTATCAATCAAATTTCTAAATTAATTTGAATTCTCCAAAAATTTTATGGAAAATTCGACAGAGTGCCGTATATATTTTGGAAAACTGTTCTTCAAAAACCTATTAAAAACACTCCCAATACATTTAATACCCACAACTCCAATATCCTCATCACAATTTAATCTCAACAACCACAATTTCGAGGAATTCATTATTTTAACAAAAAATGTAAAAAAAAAAAAGAACTTAAATATTTCATTAATAAGAAATAATAAGTTCGCAGTACAAATATTTAAAATGGTCAAAATAAATTTTCAAAATTTAATATACAACTGCTCAAGTCTAATATACATGCACACAGTTACATATACATTATGATAAAAATTTACAAGGGTACAATCGATATACCCGATAATGATGCCAAAAATTCTAGTCACTTCGAATCCCAAGCAGCCTACTCTGTTGCTTTATCTACCTCTTTACCTGCGACAGCAATAAAACGCTATTGCTGAGCCAGAGACTCAGTGGTGCACAATTTAATGAAAATAATAATTTACACATTAAATAAATCTCAATTTTCCCAAATAAATCAATTCAAATATTTATATATATAAAATCATGCTTTATTTCTAAAGCCATAAAATTTCTTAATAAAAACATATTTCATTCCATCAATCATAAAACCAAATTCTAGAAAGGCACACAGTTTTGATCATGACACGATTTCCAATTCATCCAAATAACTAAAGGCTAATGGGGAATTTTAAGGCTAGCTAGCACAAATATATGAATACACATTCAATTCATCATCAACTGGCACACACCTCGACACTTCAACTAGAGAGGGAATACAAATCCAATTCATCCCACTAGGCAAGCTAGTGAGGAATTCAAACATATAGTCATGACACAGTTATTTCAAACCATTTCAACAATTTTTCCAAGCATCAAAATACCATTCAATTCACTTTTGTATTTTATTCAAAATAATTTTCCAAAAATTTGGGCTAGCAACACATAATTTTGTCAAGCAACATATTCATCACAAATGAGGCCATAAATTATTTTCACAAGTTATTCAATTCAAAATTAAAATTGAAAATAAAAAAGGGTTAGTTATTATGCATAAACCTCTAATAAGTTGCCTCTCTGCTTTAACTCAGTTTTTCCTTATTTTTCCCAATCTTCTTTTCTACTAAAACACACAATTTAAAGTGTTTCAATACTCATTCAACTCATTTCTAATCAATAATTCAACAATTAAATTTTGTATACTTAATCTACCTCAATAAGATTTATAAAATTTGAGTCCTTTACATTTAGTGCATTTGTGGTTACTATTCACCTCACTATTCATTTTAAAAATTTGACTTTTTCATACTTAAGTGATATACCAGTTCTAATTGCACCCACATATAATATTTTGGGTTACAATTGGGTTGGCATTGATTGCCAATTGAAATTCAAAACTCCCTAAGAGAAATTCCAAAATTTTAGTTTTGGTCCCTTAGGCAAATCCCACATCGGCAAAGCGCGAAGATGGTCTTGGGTTCAAAAAGTAATGATATATAAAATGGGGGAACTAATCACAAGAGGCGCCTTTTGGTGGAATGGCTTGGAGAGTTGGAAGAACTCCAAGGTTAAGCGTGCTCGCTTGAGAGAAATCCTAGGATGGGTGACCTCCTAGGAAGTTCTCTATTCCACCTATGGGTCAAAACCGCGAGGCTTATGGCCAAAGCGGATAATTTCTCTAGTGGTTGGAGCCAGATCGTTACAATTGGTATCTGTCACACCCTACTCCCCCGCAAGATGTAACATGATCCCGTAGTACACCTAATGAATTATCGTACTTCGCTTACCGATAACCCATTAGATATACTACAAGGGATTTAAAATTAAATTTCGTGAAATTTAAATCATCGATTAAATCTGGTGTTATAAATTTTTTTCAAAATTTCAGCAGAGTGCTTGCTGTATTTTGAGAAAATAGTTATTCAAACCTGAAAAAGAAAACACTCCCAATATGTTTTCTCAAATACAACTCTAAAAAAACTTCATTTCATCTCACAATTCAATCTCAATAATCAATCATTTCATTTTCAAACCAACCTCATCATAAAAGAAACATTTCATTGATTATAAGACTCAAAAATTAATATTACAAAACTATTCAGGTAAATGAAATCTCAAATTTACATTTACAATAATTTACATTTAATTACATACCAAAATATTTTATAAGAGTTTTTATACAACTGCTTAAATAATCTACATACATATTATTACATGCATACATCAAAACCTTTGTACATGGGTATACCTATGATATACCTGGAGCTGATCTGAATGTGTCTTTAAAGAAGCTTACTCAACTGCTCTATGCTCTATTCACCGGCGATAGCATACAAAGCTATTGCTGAGTGGTGAACTCAATGGTGCACAACTATAATTTAAAACATAGTACGATATACATTGACAAAATTTACAGGAAATAATTTAGAAATCTAAATACTCATCAAATTCCAAAACTCAAAATATTCATTGCCAATAATATAAATCATTTTTATAAAATGACTTTGATCACGAATTCAATTTATCAAATCATAACTAACCATTTAAGGTAATTCCAACAATTAATTGGAAATAAAGATTAATTCCAACAAAATCAATTATACATAAATCATAATTGAAATCACAATTCTTTACTATTCAAAAACCATTCTTTATCTCGAAAACCATTCTTTATCTCCAAAGCCATTCTTTATCTCACTAACTATGCAAGACTAATCCGAAAGGGCAATCTTTGGGGTGATTCTAACTCCCTATAGTCGAGGAGGTCGAACCAGATTCTAACTCCCTATGGTCAGGGAGGTCGAATCATCGTGCATAGTACACATCACAATAATGAATCTTCTGAAAGGGCCATAACATAAAACTTAGATCTAACCTCTAATAAGAGGAGAATCTAAGCCTGTGCACGTACCATGGTAATCAAAGCAAAACTAACTCCATTGTTTTCTCAACAAATGAGAAAGACGGGTAATAACCTAGTCAAGCATCTATAGTGAGATATAAAATAATATCACAATCCTTTTAGTGAGCATAAATCACAATACAATTCGATTCAAATTCAATTCCAATATCCAATAATTTTTATGCTCATCATAATTCAAATCATAAATTTGCATTTTTCTATGCAAATTGCCCATCACAATTCAAAACATGTTCTATCACAATTTTCCAAAAACATAATTTATTCAATTCACAACAATGCTTAATACTTGTGGAAATACTATTTCACAAAGTTAAATTCATACGTACTATAACAATTTCAATAAACATTGAATTAAATCCAATGCTTGTTAAACATAATACATAAGAAAAATATATCATTTAATCATATGAAATATTCAAAACAAAATCAGTTAAAAACTAGTTGTGCACAAACCTGATTTGAGTCACTCCTAGGCCTTGACTCAATGTTCTTTATACTTCTCAATATCCTTATCAACTGAAACACACAATTTAAAGTGTTTCCGTACTCAATGAATTTGTTTCCAACCATAAAATCCAATATCTAAATTTTCTTGGAACTATTCCCTTCAATTCATTTCATTAGTCAACTTATAATGTTGACCCTTGATGCACTATAAGTTAGTCAATTCCAATGTTATTAATATGTCACATTTTATAGCCCTTTAGTGTTGGTATATGTTACCAAATTCATTTTTAAGTGTATTGCATTTTATTACAATTTACCGGATTTCGGTGTACTATTTTGACCTAGCCGAACGACCTAGTTCCCTCGGTTTTTGGGTTTCGGTCTAAACTACAAACTTGTAGGTCTACGTCTTATTGCACATGGGGCAATATTTCAGGTCATTCTGAGTTGTGTAGACCAAATTATGGTTAATTTACCAATGTTGGACAGAATGCATCAAAATGGTAACTTTAGGTCAATTTTAGGTCACTTTTGGTTCGGCCAGTTTTGGTACCTGAACTTGTGCAAGCTATTTGGCTTGGTTCTAGCCATTTTTGAGCTTTAGTGTCTTCATAAGAATTGTAGATCTATGTCTAAAATATTCTTGGTAAAATTTTCAGGTCAATTGGACCTATTTTGTGTAAGTTATGGTCAAAACACTAACTGCTGCCCAAATGATCAATTTTCAAGCTTTTAAGTCACTAATCCGGATTTGATCATTTTTCAAGTCACCTTTTAGGCAGAATTTATGTAAGCTTCCTTCATGAAAGTTGGCACATTTTGTGCCTAGTTTCACCTCTAATTGGTCTCATACCAATTGATGTTACACAATTCTATTTATAACCTAAAATGTATACTATTTTTACTAACCATACTTTGCATTGAAAATTGGCACTTCTAATGAACACCATTCACATTTCATTTTGGTCAATTGTCAAACCACAACTCAATTTGTCAATTTTTCCAGCAACAACTAAGTTTAATGAAATGAAATGTCCAACAATACTCAATCCACTTAAACATCCAGCACCTATTCTACTTAAGTAAACATCCATTACACTCAATTCAATGAAATCAATATCCAACTCTTATACAAACCTTCAAACCCTAATCCATTGATCAAAACCACTAATGTACATTCCATTAACTCATAATCAACATTAATATACATAAAATTAAAGTTCTCTTACATACATCAAAACTGCCCAATTGTACATATGTTTCATATTGCCATATTCAATTCACAACCTCACTTCAAATACCTAATTCAAGCATACACGTAAAATTAAATTACTAATACATGTAATTGGCCTAATTAACTTCATTACCCATCAATCTAGTATAAGAAAAGCTCAAAATCTTTGACTCTCATTGCTGCCAAAAATGGACAGTCACATAACTCAACCATTTATTCAAATTTCTTCCATAAATTAACTACCCACAACCTTAGTTACACTTTTAATGAAACAAGAATTGAAAACACCCACTTACCTCTTTTGGACTTCTTCAAAACCTCACCAAATCTCTTCCTTTTCGCTCCCTATAATCTGTACAAGAGGTATACACCACTTTTAATGAAGAAACTTGCAAGAAACCATGGCTTAATCATGGTAGATGGAGCTTGCATGAAGGGGTGGCCATGGATGGACCTTGGGAGAAAATTTGGTTTGGCCAAATGAAAATTAAGTGAAGAAGATGATGAATGCAGATAGTTAGTGGATATTTCTGTCCACTTATGATATTATATGAGGAATAATAGTCCACTAACTTAACTTAATGATAAATTATTGTTAAACTTTTCATTATTCAAAATCTTCCCACAAAAGTTTCCTTATTTATTTTTCATTTAAATTTCATTTTTTTATGGGGTTTTCCAACTTTAATGTCACTTATTTATAATGGAAATTTAGGTGAAAAGGTAACTCGGGATGTCAAATGACCACAATGCCCCTATTCGGGTTGCATTCCCGATTTTTCGGTAACACCGAGTTTTGTTATTTTCTCGATTTCTCTTTTTTCTTTGTACTAATTAATTATTTTTTTTTTATATTTATAATGAAATTTATACTTCAATAAGTCTTTAATTATGTCTTGAAACTAAATTCTGAGGGTTCCCTACAGTCCTGGGGTCGGCTATTGCCTGCGCCGTAACTTCCCCATGCGGTCACCCATCGCTGCGGTGCTGGCTCATTTAACTTAGTTTCATTTCATTGCTATTATTTTTCCTTTGCTTTTCTTGTATTTTCTTTTATTGTATTTCATTATTTTATATCTCCTCACTAACAATTAAATGTAGTTCTAGGCATCCTAGCTGGCCGGACCGACACTGGTCACCGGAACAGTAAAACGCACTGTCGAACATAGGGGTGTTACAATTCTCCCCCCCCTTAAAATAAATTTCGTCCGCGAAATTTTACCCAATAGCCGTCTTGTAATATTCACACGTTTGTTTCCTCCTTTCTATATGATCGTATAATCTTCTTTCCTCTGAATTTGTGTAAGACTTTTAACAATCTAATATAACATTTACTTTGTTTATACAACACTAATCTTTTCTTATTATCATTCTGTCTAACATTTCGATTCATGTTCCATTCTTGAATGACCATTATGGTCGTATTAGAATTACTTATCTAATAATGGGTCTTTTGACCATTCTAGTCAACAATCTTACTCATATTCGTAACATTTCTTTGTTATATCTGAACCACTGTTCAAATTTTGACTTCCATAACTCTTTTTATCTATTAATTTTTTATAACTTACTTCCTTTTGTACTAAACTATAACCTTTCGATATTCTAACTTTTGAGTTTTGAATCCCTAAATAGGATTTCCAAACTCATTTCCAACAATAAAATTTTATCCTGACATAACTATACCAATACAGATGCCGTTGGCAACTATTCTCATCTTGGTGCACTATCAGTAGTACGTAGCTCTATATAATAATCTCAAGTTAGTACTGTAATCTGCAGCTTACTGTATAAATATCAAGAACATTGAATAGTTACTATGATATATCCCAATAGATCAAACTTTCCTATCTTTTATCCTTTTCGAATTCACTAATATCCGAAACTTATTCTAATTATAATATCCACTGACAATTACTAACTGTAACATCTTTGCCCTCATCTAGAGCAAGTCAATTACCACAACTTACCTTTACGTCCTCTTCCCTTACATTAAGTAGGCTTGCCATTTAGCTTTATAATTTATGGTGTGTTAGAAAATACTTTTCGCTGATAAACTCTTCCAAAACTAATTTCACTTATTATCACATTCCTAATCTTAAAGGACTAATCACTAATGCATCAAAATTTATTCCCCTGTAAAGAAATAACAACAGAACATATTGTTCTAACACTAACATACAACTAAGTAGTGCTGGGATCAAACAAAAAAAATTAATTATTTTTTTCAAAAATTAAGAACTTACCAGCAGCGACATCCAAAGTTTCTGCTCTTTCCCCTTGGCGCATAGTGGACGCTCTAACTGATGCGCTACTATGTTCGGGCTGGTTCACTGTGTTATGGTTGTGAGGGGTGCCAACTCTATTTCTATCTCGACCTTTACTGACTGTCTATGAACTTTGTAGAGTATATATCGAGGTGCTTTAGAACAATCTGTAACAAAGTGTCCAAGTTTTCCACAATTGTAGTGGGCTCCAGAGGCCTTACGACAAATACCTCCATGTAGCTTACCACAAACATGGCAGAAATGGGCATAATAGGAACTTTTGGTTGTTTGACGACTAGATCTTGGTGGTCTCTGCCCTGATGATCCACCTCTGTCATGTTCTTAAGCTCGGGGCTCCTCAAATTCTTTTCTCTTCCCCAAATTACTATTCGAGCTCTAGCCCATTGGTTTCTCCCTCTTCTCTATTTTACACTGCCCTTGTGGAGGTTGGGTTTGTGCTTGAGCTTGAGCTGACAGAGTATTAGCCTTTTGTTGAAAGAAAGTGGCCATTTGTTGGGCCATTTGTGTAGTAATTTGTACCGGTAAAACTGGTATAGTCGGGCCTTCGACATTTTGTGGAGCTGGGGCCTCAACTTGTACTTCTGCCATTACAGACTATTCTATTGTCTCATTCTTCTCTTCCATATCTTTTCACAGGATTTTCTATTCCTGTAAAATCAACATAAGGAGATTCCTCTCTGTTAGATCATATTTATAATGTAAATGTACTATATGTATCAAACATTTGAGCAGTTTTAGTTATCGATAAAAAGATTTCAAATTCACAGTTCAAAATTTACTTAAAAACCATTGCTCTGATATGACAAAACATGACACACCTTACTCCCCTGTAAGATGTAACATGATCCCGTAGTACACCTAATGAATTACCGTACTTCCCCTACCGATAACCCATTAGATATACTACAAGGGATTTAAAATCAATTTTCGTGAAATTTAAATCATCGATTAAAATCTAGTGTTATAAAAAATTTTTCAAAATTTCGGCAGAGTGCCGGCTGTATTTTGAGAAAACAGTTCTTCAAACCTGAAAAAGAAAACACTCCCAATATGTTTTCTCAAATACAACTCCAAGAAACTTAATTTCATCTCACAATTCAATCTCAATAATCAATCATTTCATTTTGAAACCAACTCCATCATAAAAGAAACATTTCATTGATTGCAAGACTCAAAATTAATATTACAAAACTATTCAGGTAAATAAAATCTCAAATTTACATTTACAATAATTTACATTTAATTACATACCAAAATATTTTACAAGAGTTTTTATACAACTGCTCAAATAATCTACATACATATTATTACATGCATACATCAAAACCTTTGTAGATGGATATACCTATGATATACCTAGAGCTGATCTGAATGTGTCATCAAAGAAGCTTACTCAACTAATCTATGCTCTTTTCACCGGCGATAGTATACAAAACTATTGCTGAATGGTGAACTCACTGGTGCACAACTATAATTTAAAACGTAGTACGATATGCATTGACAAAATTTATAGCAAATAATTTAGAAATCTAAATACTCATCAAATTCCAAAACTCAAAATATTCATTGCCAATAAGATAAATCATTTGTATAAATTGACTTTGATCACAAATTCAATTTATCAAATCATAACTAACCATTTAAGGTAATTCCAACAATTTATTAGAAATAAAGATTAATTCGAACAAAATCAATTATACAGAAATCAAAATTGAAATCACAATTCTTTACTTTTCAAAAACCATTCTTTATCTCGAAAACCATTCTTTATCTCAAAAGCCATTCTTTATCTCACTAACTATGCAAGACTAATCCGAAAGGGCCAACTTCGGGGTGATTCTAACTCCTTATGGTTGGGGAGGTCGAATCAGATTCTAACTCCCTATGGTCAGGGAGTTTGAATCATCGTGCACAGTATACATCACAATAATGAATCTTCCGAAAGGGCCATAACATAAAACTTAGATCTAACCTCTAATAAGAGGAGAATCTAAGCCTGTGCACGTACCATGGTAATCAAAATACAACTAACTCCATTGTTTTCTCAACAAATGAGAAAGACGGGTAATAACCTAGTCAAGCATCTATAGTGAGATATAAAACAATATCATAATCCTTTTAGTGAGCATAAATCACAATACAATTCGATTCAAAGTCAATTCCAATATCTAATAATTTTTATGCTCATCATAATTCAAATCATAAATTTGTATTTTTCCATGGAAATTGCCCATCACAATTCAAAACATGTTCTATCACAATTTTCCAAAAACATAATTTATTCAATTCACAACAATGCTTAATACTTGTGAAAATACCATTTCACAAAGCTAAATTCATATATACTATAACAATTTCAATAATCATTGAATTAAATCCAATGCTTGTTTAACATAATACATAAGAAAAATATATCATTTAATCATATGAAATATTCAAAACAAAATCAGTTAAAAACTAGTTGTGCACAAACATGATTTGAGTTGCTCCTAGTGTCACACCTTACCCCTCTGTAAGGCATAACATGATCCTGTAGAATACCTAATGAACTATCGCACTTCACCAACCGATAACTCATTAAGTACCCTACAAGGGATTTTAAAATAATTTTCTTACTTTTGTTAAGTGGTGAGCATTTCTAAATAGATATTAAAACATTTAATTAAGGTTGAAAATCAGTTAAAATTTTTGGCCCATTTTATTTTTTCGCAAATTTTATAAAAATTTTGACAGAGTTCAATCTATATTTTGAGAAAATAGTTCTTCAAATACCTGTAAAAAGCACTTCCAATAATTTTTCTCAACCACTACTTCAATTTCATAATCAATCTCAACCAATTTCTCAAGTATCAAAATTCAACAGTCAACATTTCTCGAATTCCAAAATTCAATACTCTTTAAAATAATATCTATCAATTTCATTCAAATTAAAATAAAACATTCCCATTCATTAAAGACAAACAATCTATATATACATCATTCTAAAATCTACATTAGGACAATTCAAACTAAATTTTATTACAACTTTATACAAACTTTGTACAAACTGCTTAAGACCAATTACATGTCCATACAATTAGGTGCAATACATACAGCAAAATAAATATTTACAGTCAGGGTATAAATTATACCCAATAACTCCAAGCAGATAGCTCCCCTGTCCTCAGCAGCTCAATCTACTGCTCCTCTAGTCTTTATATCTGCGACAGCAATAACAGCTATCGCTGAGTACTAGGACTTAGTGGTGCACAACATACTAAAATAATCTTTATGCATAATTTAAATCACATTTATTCAAAAATTGAACTGAGCATGCGAGTTAAACACAAAACATGAATTATGAGATTTTATTCCAAACAATTTCATTTCGAAGTATCAAACACATTTCATAAAACCCACAGTTAGATCATGCCATTCGAAAAAATATAATCTCAATAGCCAGAGGCTGAGGAGAAATCACATCACAAGGCTGGATAGCTCAAATATATGGATATCCATTCAAATCCTCTTCTACTGGCACACCTCAACACTTCTCCAGAGAAGGAATCAAAATTCGAAACTAATTACCCCCACTAGTCATGCTAGTGAGGTGTTCAAATATATGGTCATGACACTGTGGTTTCAAAACTTATCTTAACAATTTGCTAAACATTGCTATTTCAAATATACACAATAACTTTCACAGTTTAAATCAAAACATCATATATAATGTCATAAATAAACTTTCAACATTTCAAAGCAAAAGTAAAATACATATTTCATTCACTCTATCAATGAATTTTAAAGCATAGTGATGTTGTGCACAAACCTCAAACGAGTTGCCTCTTGTCCTTGACTCGGTACCTCGAGTTCTTTCTCGGTATTCTTTTCAACTGAAACACATAATTTTACAGTGTTTCAGTACCATAACTTAGCATAAATCCAAAAATAAATTTCACTTCACTTTTACCTAGCTCTAATGTGCTAAACTCGACAATCTTGAAATTTTGTTTTTTGGGGTTACTATTCACTACACTATTCAAGTCAAATTGTTGACTTTCTAAGGCTTAATAGGTATGGGAATTCCAACTTCACTCACATACCACATTTTGGTCACTAAATTTGTTGGTTTTTGTTGTTTATTCAAATTCTAAGTCTTTTAGGTAAATTTTATAATTTTTAGTTTTGGAGTCTAAGGTTGTACTATTCCACTGGTCATTTTTCTATTAGAATTTGGCAAAACTTTCATCATAGAAAATGTTCCCTATTGTCTTAAGTTTATTCTCCTTTTTGAATCACTCCAATTAGAGTTTTGTAGCTCAAGTTATAGCCATTTGAACTATGGCTGCCGGATTAGACTCAACCCAGTTTTCTGGAAAATTTTTTATTCTGGCAGTTTTAGGTCACCAAATTTGGGTGGCCAAATGACTTAATTAATGGCATAATTTGGGTTTGTGTTCTGCATGAAAGTTTTAGATCTATATCTAAACTATCCGCTGGTACAATTTCAGGTCATTTTGACCTGTCTAGCTCAAGTTATGGCCAAATGAACTATGTTCATTTGGTCAGTTTGTACAGGGCAGACTGAGATTTTCTGAGTTTGGTCAATTTGTTCACTAGGTTTTGGTCAATTTTTGGGCATGCTTCCTAAATGAAAATTGTGTCATTTAGTGTTTATTTTCATTCCTAATTGGTCTCATACCAATTAGACTTGTAAATTTTCATTTTTGGTCCCTCAAAGGGACCTTGCAGCATGACCACAGTCAACCCAAATTTGGTTTGGATTCAAACACTTCTAACACATTCTAATTGGTCACAATTGACCATTTCTCCCTTCAAACTAGGTCCAAGATATCATTTACTAATTTTTCACATTTTTGGTCTCTAAACCCTAAGTGTCGAAACCCTAATTCACCAATTCTTGCATTTAACCAATTCCATGCCTTTAACCATAGTCATTCAACTAATTAAGGTTCATATACCCATTCAAACCATGCAATAAAACCCCCATACACATGCTGGCTGAATTTCAGTCATGGTTCCTCAACAAATTTTTCTTTTCATTTTAAGTTTATTTACAAGTTAATCAAGCTAAAAATACAACAAATAAACTAAATTTGTATCTTAAATCACTAACCTTGTTAGGTGTCTTTTTCCTCTTCTTATTTCTCCTCCTTTCTTCTTCTTTTTGTAGACAATAGCTAAATCAAAGGTCTAGGTTAAGATTTACTTAAGGACTTTAGGGGAATTTATGGTTAAATTGGGGTGTATGAAGCTTAAATTTGGAGCTCCAATGGAGTTTAGAGGAGAGAACTTTGGGGAGAGAGAGAACAGCTTGGAAGGGAAGAAGAAGACAATGAATTTTTTTTTTGTATTTATTTTTCAATTAGTTCTTTAATTTAATTCTCAATTCTGAAATTTTTTTTCTCTGATTTTATTTGACAGTTAGGTTAGGAGTCAGCTCTCGGGGTCAATTGACCAATTTGCCCTTGCCGGTTCAACCCGATTTGTAATTAATTCAATATTTCATCCAGCTCCCTGACCTAATTATTTGACTGGCTTAACAACCTTTTTTTCATGATTTTCTCTTTTCCATTGTATTCGTAATAGTCCTAAGGACAGCGACGTCACATTTTACATTTCAAAATTCGAGTTTAAATCGACTTTGCAATCCTTCTCGAGAAGGTCACCCATCGCTGTGACTCTCAGCTCGTTTAACTTCTTATGTTCTGTTTTTCTTATTTATACTTAACTAATTGACAAATACTAATTATTTGAGTTTAAGGCTTATCTAGTTGTCTTAAGTGTGGTTCTAATCCCCTTAATTGTCCGGACCGACACCAGTCACCAGAACAGTGAAATATATCAGGCTATGCAAATAGTGGTGTTACAATTCTCCCCCCCCCCCCTTAAATAAATTTCATCTTGAAATTTTACCTAGTATTAATCTCTGAACAGCTGTGGGTGTTGTCTCCTCATGTCCTCCTCTCGTTCCCAAGTGGCCTCCTGGCCCGAATGATGGTTCCATAGCACTTTTACCAATGGTATATACTTGTTTCGTAGCTGCTTCACTTTATAAGCCAGAATCACTATGGGTTCTTCCTCATAGGTGAGGTCTGGATTCACTCCAATTTCTTCCATTGGTAGTGTATGAAATGGGTCTGATCGATACCTCCTCAACATAGACACATGGAAGACATTATCTATCTTCTCCAACTCTGGAGGTAGTGCCAAACGATATGCCAAAGGACCCACTCTTTCCAGAACCTCATATGGCCCGATAAAACGAGGACTCAGTTTCCCTTTTCTGCTGAATCTCATAATCCTCTTCCAAGGTGAAACTTGGAGGAATACTTTCTTACCCACTGCATACTCAATATCTCTCCTCTTCAGATCAATGTAGGACTTCTGCCGGTCTGATGTAGTCTTAAGTCGATCTCTGATCACCCTGATCTTCTCCTCAGTTTGTTGAACAATTTCTGGCCCAATCATCTTTCTTTCACCCATGTCATCCCAACACAATGGGGTTCTACATTTTCTGCCATACAAAGCTTCATATGGAGGCAACCCAATGCTTGATTGGTAGCTGTTGTTGTAAGCAAACTCAATCAAAGGCAAGTGTGTATCCCAACTACCCTTAAACTCAATCACACAAGCCCGTAGCATGTCCTCCAAGATCTGAATTACCCTCTCAGACTGGCCATCTGTCTGTGGGTGGAATGCAGTACTAAAGTTCAATCTAGTTCCTAGGGCTCTCTGAAGACTACCCCAGAATCTAGAAGTGAACCTAGGATCTCTGTCTGATACGATGGATACTGGCACTCCATGTAATCTCACAATCTCATCAATGTACAACCTGGCCAATCTTTCTAAGCTGTAGTCCATCCGAACTGGTAGAAAATGAGTAGACTTGGTCAGTTTGTCAACAATGACCCATACTGCATCATGACTCTTCTATGTCCTCGGAAGTCCCATCACAAAATCTATTGTTATTCTCTCCCATTTCCACTCTGGTACTAGTACTGGATGTAACAACCCAGTGGGTACTTGATGCTCTGCCTTCACTTGCTGACAAGTTAGGCATTTGGATACAAACTCTGCCACATCCCTTTTTATACCCATCCACCAGTAAGGCTCCTTTAGCCCTCTATATATTTTTGTGCCACCAGGGTGCATGGCAAAAGGAGACTCATGTGATTCCTTCAAAATGATCTGCCTCAAATTGACATCATTAGGAACACACATTCTACCTCAGTGTAGCAGTAAACCATCATCTCTGATTGAGAATTCTGGTTTCTTATCTTACCAGACTTCTTCCAATAGCTTCTGATACTTCTTATCATTCTGAGCAGCCATTCTGATTTGATCAATTAACACTGGCTGTACATGCCATGCAACTATTGTCTGCCCCTCATCATTAATCTCTAAGCTGGCATGTAATGATCTCAACTCATGTACCATAGACAAAGGAGTAACCCGTAGACTTGCCATAGTCTTGCGACTTAAGGCATCAGCCACAACATTAGCTTTCCCTAGCTGATAGTCTATCAGACAATCATAGTCTTTTATTAACTCTAACCATCTCCTCTGTCTCAAATTCAACTCTTTCTGGGTGCCCAAATACTTAAAACTCTTATGATCTGTGTAGATATAACACTTTTCCCCATACAAATAGTGTATCCAGATCTTAAGAGCAAACACAATAGCTGCAAGCTCCAAGTCATGTGTCGGATAGTTCCTCTCATGCGGCTTTAGCTGGCGTGATGCATGGGCAATGACATTTCGATCTTGCATCAATACACAGCCTAACCCATTGTGAGAAGCATCACTATAAACTGTGTATTCTTTACCCGAGGTAGGTAAAGTCAGGACAGGAGCTTCAGTCAAACATCTTTTCAATTCATCAAAACTCTATTGGCATCTATCCGTCCACTGAAATTTTACATCTTTTCGGAGTAGCTTAGTCAATGGAGATGCCAACATGGAAAATCCCTTTACAAATCTATGGTAGTATCCAGCTAAACCCAGAAAACTGCGAATCTCTGTGACATTTTTGGGTGGTCTCTAATTAAGGACAGCTTCAATCTTTGATCTACCTTGATGCCCTTTTCTGATACTACATGCCCCAAGAAAGATGTTTCCTTCAGCCAAAATTCATACTTCGATAATTTGGCATATAGTTGTTTCTCCCTCAAAGTCTGCAGTACAATCCGCAGATGTCTATCATGCTTTTCTGCATTTCTCGAATAGGCCAATATATCATCAATGAATACCACAACAAACTGGTCGAGGTATGGTCTGAAGATAGTGTTCATCAGATCCATAAAAGCAGCCGGAGTATTAGTTAACCCGAATGGCATAACCAAAAACTCATAATGGCCATAACGGGCTCTGAAGGCAGTTTTAGGAATACTCTGCTCTTGTACTTTCAGCTGATAATAACCTGATCTTAGGTCAATTTTGGAGAACACAGCTGCACCTCTCAACTGATCAAATAAGTCATCGATGTGGGGCAATGGATATCTATTCTTTATTGTCACCTTATTCAACTGTCAATAATCAATACACAAATGGAGAGTGCCATCTTTCTTCTTAACAAACAACATTGGCGCTACCCAAGGTAACACAATAGGGCGGATAAAGCCCTTGTCAAGCAATTCTTGCAATTACACTTTCAACTCTTTCAATTCTACAGGTGCCATTCTATATGGCGTTATGGAGATTGGGTCCACACCAGGCATAACATCAATCTCAAACTGCACCTCTCTTTCTGGAGGTAATCCTGGCAATTCATCAGGAA
Organism: Hevea brasiliensis; assembly: GCF_030052815.1. Classification (NCBI taxonomy): domain Eukaryota; kingdom Viridiplantae; phylum Streptophyta; class Magnoliopsida; order Malpighiales; family Euphorbiaceae; genus Hevea; species Hevea brasiliensis. The sequence goes on from NC_079501.1 coordinate 46,830,083, forward strand.
ACACATCCGGAAAGTCACATACCGTAGGGATGTCCCTTAGTGCTGGACTCCCCACTTGGTTGTCTATCACATGTGCCAAGTATGCTTCACACCCCTTTCTGATCATCCTTTTGGCAAGTGCAACCAAAATGATTTTTGATGGCAGTAAATGCCTCTCCCCTTGTATTACCACAGCACCGTACAAAGGGAGACCAAAAGTGGTATCTTGATCTCTGATCAATCATGGCGTGATGCCTGGCTAACTAATCCATGCCCAAGATGATATCATAATCTCTGAAGGGCATTTCAATCAAATCTGACAGAAAAACATGTCTTTGGATCACAAAAGGACAGTCCCTATAAATTCTGTTGACCCGGACCTCTTGTCCTAACAGACTAGTTACTAGCACTTCAAAACCCATTTGCACACATGGAACAGCAAGGGAACTGACTATGCTAGCACTAACATATGAATGGGTTGAACCCGGATCAAACAATACAAATACTTCTTGATCAGAGATAGAGAATGTACCAGCTACCACATCGAAAGTCTTAGCCTCTTCTCGCTGTGTCATCGTGTAGACTCTCGCTGAAGCACTACCTTGTGCTGATTGACCAATTGTGCCCTGACTGCCTGAAGCAGTGCTTCTACCTTTGCTTCTTCCTTTGCCAACTGACTGTGAACCTCTAGGAGCAGGACTCTGAATAGATCCCTTGGCAGTAGTAGGAGCTGGACCATATCTCGGAGACGGAGCACTAGTGCAGTCTTTAGCTATATGGCCCTTGCCTCCATAGTTAAAACAGGCTCCAGTGGCCCAATAGCATTCCCCCCCATAAATCTTGCCACAAGTCTCACAGGGGCGAGCAGAATGTGAACCCCTACTCGACTGCTGACCAGACCTAGGGGGTCTCTATCTGGAAAATTTGTCCCTACCAAATCTTCCACCTCGACCCCTGCTGGGTCCACTAAATTTCTTCTTCTTGCCAGAAGTCCCACCAGAACTCTGTTCTATTGACTTTTCCTCCTTGTCTTTCTCTGATTTCTCAGCTTTCTCTGATTTTTCTTTCACTAGGGTTGCTTATGATTCTATTCTTTCCAACGCAAGTGCCTGAGACATGAGCTCTGAGAAGTTGATGTTTCGAAATTCCATAACTTGCATCCTTATACTAGGCTTCAAACCCGTCTCAAATCTCTTGCACCTTACCTTACTGGTGGAAAGGAGACTCCCAGCATAATGACTTAAGTGGGAGAACTCCCTCTCGTACTCTACCACTGTTCTGTTACCTTGTTTTAGACTCAGAAACTCTTGTAACTACTGAACCACATATTCATCTAGGACGTATTTCTGTATGAATTCTCTAATGAAGTCATCCCAAGTCAGTACTGCTGGTTCAGCCAGGCTATGGGGGATGGTCTTCCACTAATCATACGCATCCCCTTGCAGTAGAGACACAGAGTATTCAAACTTCAGTTCATCTTGACAATGCAGCTTCTTAAATACTCTTCAGTTCATCTGCCTCTAAAGGGTCCACTGTACCCTTAAATTCTATAGCCCCATACTTCAATAATTTATCATACTGTCTAGCTGGAGGCAGTGGTTGTGCCACAGGTGTCTGAGGTGGAGTTTGAGCAGGCATACCCCCAGCCATTTGTTGAAACATCGCAGCCATCTGTCGTGCGAACTGTGCAGGGAACTGTGGCATTTGTGGGGCTGGTGCTACTGACCCACTGACATTTTGTAAAGCTGAGGCTTCCCCTTGCGCCTCAACTTCAATAGATTGCTCAACTGAGCGATCCCCTTCTTCCATTTCAGTCTGAAGTTAGGGTATCTCCTAAACAAGTAACACAAGGAGATTTCCCTCCGTTAGTGCATATTTATGATGTAATGCACTGTATGTAACAAATATGGACATTGAACAGTTGTACTTAACAAAGAAAGACACAAATTCTCAAGTTAAAACATACTTCAAAAATTTCATCTGATACCACTAAAACATGTCACACCTTACCCCTCTGTAAGGCATAACATGATCTCGTAGAATACCTAATGAACTATCGCACTTCACCTACCGATAACTCATTAAGTACCCTACAAGGGATTTTAAAACAATTTTCCTACTTTTGTTAAGTGGTGAGCGTTTCTAAATAGATATTAAAACAATTAATTAAGGTTGAAAATCAGTTAAAATTTTTGGCCAATTTTATTTTTTCACAAATTTTATAAAAATTTTGACAGAGTTTCGTCTGTATTTTGAGAAAATAGTTCTTTAAATACCTGTAAAAAGCACTTCTAATAATTTTTCTCAACCACTACTTCAATTTCATAATCAATCTCAACCAATTTCTCAAGTCTTAAAATTCAACAGTCAACATTACTCAAATTCCAAAATTCAATAATCTTTAAAATAATATCTATCAATTTCATTCAAATTAAAATAAAACATTTCCATTCATTAAAGACAAACAATCTATATATACATCATACTAAAATCTACATTAGAAAAATTCAAACTAAATTTTGTTATAACTTTATACAAACTTTGTACAAACTGCTCAAGACCAGTTACATGTCCATACAATTAGGTGCAATACATACAGCAAAATAAATATTTACAATCAGGGTATGAATTATACCCGATAACTTCAAGCAGGTAGCTCCCCTGTCCTCAGCAACTCAATCTGCTGCTCCTCTAGTCTCTATATCTGCGAGAGCAATAACAGCTATCGCTGAGTACTAGGGCTCAGTGGTGCACAATATACTAAAATAATCTATATGCATAATTTAAATCACATTTCTTCAAAAATTGAACTGAGCATGCGAGTTAAACACAAAACATGAATTATGAGATTTTATTCCAAACAATTTCATTTCGAAGTATCAAACACATTTCATAAAACCCACAGTTAGATCATGCCATTCAAAACAAATATAATCTCAATAGCCAGAGGATAACGAGAAATCACATCACAAGGCTAGCTAGCTCAAATATATGGATATCCATTCAAATCCTCTTCTACTGGCAAACCTCAACACTTCTCCAGAGAAGGAATCGAAATTCGAAACTAATTACCCCCACTAGTCATGCTAGTGAGGTGTTCAAATATATGGTCATGACACTGTGGTTTCAAAACTTATTATAACAATTTGCTAAACATTGCTATTTCAAATATGCACAATAATTTTCAAAGTTTAAATCAAAACATCATAAATAATGTCACAAATAAACTTTCAATAATTCAAAGCAAAAGTAAGATACATATTTCATTCACTTTATCAATGAATTTTAAAGCATAGTGATGTTGTGCACAAACCTCAAGCGAGTCGCCTCTTGGCCTTAACTTGGTCCCTCGAGTTCTTTCTCGGTATTCTTTTCAACTGAAACACACAATTTTACAGTGTTTTAGTACTATAACTTAGCATAAATCCAAAAATAAATTTAACTTTACTTTTACCTAGCTCTAACGTGCTAAACTCGACGTTCTTGAAATTTTGTTTTTTGGGGTTACTATTCACTATACTATTCAAGTCAAATTGTTGACTTTCTAAGGCTTAATATGTATGGGAATTCCAACTTCACCCACATACTATATTTTGGTCACTAAATTTGTTGGTTTTCATTCTTTATTCAAATTCTAAGTCTTTTAGGTAAATTTGACAATTTTCAGTTTTGCAGCCTAAGGTTGTACTATTCCATTGGTCACTTTTCTGTTAGAATTTGGCAAAACTTTCTTCATAGAAAATGTTCCCTATTGTCTTAAGTTTATTCTCCTTTTTGAATCACTCCAATTGGAGTTTTGTAGCTCAAGTTATAGCCACTTGAACCATGGCTGCCGGATTGGACTCAACCCAGTTTTCTGGAAAATTTTTGGTTCTGGCAGTTTTAGGTCACCAAATTTGGGTGGCCAAATGACTTGATTAATGGCATAATTTGGGTTGGTGTTCTTCATGAAAGTTTTAGGTATATATATAGACTATCCACTGGTTAAATATCAGGTCATTTTGACCTGTCTAGCTCAAGTTATGGCCAAATGAACAAACATTGTTCATTTGGTCAGTTTGTATAGGGCAGACTGAGATTTTCTGAGTTTGGTCAATTTGTTCACTAGGTTTTGGTCACTTTTTGGGCATACTTTCCAAATGAAAATTATGTCATTTCGTGTTTATATTCATTCCCAATTGGTCTCAAACTAATTAGACTTGTAAATTTTCATTTTGGTCCCTCAAATGGACCTTGGCAGCATGACCATAATCAACCCGAATTTGGTTTGGGTTCAAACACTTCTAACACATTCTATTTGGTCACAATTGACCATTTCTCCCTTCAAACTAGGTCCAAGATATCATTTACCAATTTTTCACATTTTTAGTCTCTAAACCCTAAGTGTCCAAACCCTAATTCACCAATTCTTGCATTTAACCAATTCCATGCCTTTAACCATAGTCATTCAACTAATTAAGATTCATATACCCATTCAAACCATTCAAACCATGCAATAAAACCCCCATACACATGCTGGTCGAATTTTAGTCATGGTCCCTCAATAAATTTTTCTTTTCATTTTAAGTTTATTTACAAGTTTATCAAGCTAAAAACACAACAAATAAACTAATTTTTGTATCTTAAATCACTAACCTTGTTAGGTGTCTTTTTCCTCTTCTTATTTCTCCTCCTTTCTTCTTCTTTTTGTAGACAATAGCTAAATCAAAGGTCTAGGTTAAGATTTACTTAAGGACTTTAGGGGAATTTATGGTTAAATTGGGGTGTATGAAGCTTAAATTTGGAGCTCCAATTGAGTTTGGAAGAGAGAACTTTGGGGAGAGAGAGAACGGCTTGGAAGGGAAGAAGAAGATAATGAATTTTTTTTTTCTATTTATTTTTCTATTAGTTCTTTAATTTAATTCTCGATTCCAAAATCTTCTTTTCTCCAATTTTATTTGACAGTTAGGTCAGGTGTCAGCTCTCGCAATCAATTGACCAAATTGCCCCTTGCCGGTTCAACCCGATTTGCAAATAATTCAATATTTCTTCCGGCTCCCCGACCCAATTATTTGACTGGCTTAACAGTTCTTTTTCTTGATTTTCTCTTTTCCACTATGTTCATAATAGTCCTAAGGACCGCAGCGTCACATTTTACGGTTCAAAATTTGAGTTTAAATTGACTTCGCAACCCTTCTCGATAAGGTCACCCATCGCTGTGACTTTTGGCTCGTTTAACTTCTTATGTTCTTTTTTTCTTATTTATACTTAACTAATTGACAATTACTAATTATTTGAGTTTGAGGCTTATCTAGTTGTCTTAAGTGTGGTTCTAATCCCCTTAATTGTCCACACCGACACCGGTCACCGGAACAGTAAAATATACTTGGCTATGCAAATAAGGGTGTTACACCTAGGCCTTGACTCAATGTTCTTTATGCTTCTCAATATCCTTATCAACTGAAACACACAATTTAAAGTGTTACAGTACTCAATGAATTTGTTTCCAACCATAAAATCCAATATCTAAATTTTCTTGGAATTATTGCCTTCAATTCATTTCATTAGTCAACTTATAATGTTGACCCTAGATGCACTCGAAGTGAGTCAATTCCAATGTTACCAATATGTCACATTTTATAGCCATTTAGTGCTGGTATATGCTACCAAATTCATTTTCAAGTGTATTGCATTTTATTGCAATTTACTGGATTTCGGTATACTATTTTGACCTAGCTGAATGTCCTAGTTCCCTCGGCTTTCGGGTTTTGGTCCAAACTACAAACTTATAGGTCTATGTCTTATTGCACGCGGGGCAAAATTTCAGGTCATTCTGAGTTGTGTAGACCAAGTTATGGTCAATTTACCAATGCTGGACATAATGCATCAAATTGGTAACTTTAGGTCATTTTTAGGTCACTTTTGGTTCGGCCAGTTTTGGTACCTGAATTTGTGCAAGCTATTTGGCTTGGCTCTAGCCATTTTTGAGCTTTGGTGTTTCATAAGAACTGTAGATCTATGTCTAAAATATTCATGGTAAAATTTTCAGGTCAATTGCACCTGTTTTGAGTAAGTTATGGTCAAAATACTAACTGCTGCCCAAATGGTCATTTTTCAGGCTTTCAAGTCACTAATCCGGATTTGGTCATTTTTCAAGTCACCTTCTAGGCAGAATTTAGGTAAGCTTCCTTCATGAAAGTTGGCACATTTTGTGCCTAGTTTCACCTCCAATTGGTCTTATACCAATTGAAGTCACACAATTCCTTTTATAACCTAAAATGTATACTATTTTTACTAGCCATACTTTGCATTGAAAATTGGCACTTCTAATGAACACCATTCACATTTCATTTTGGTCAATTGTCCAACCACAACTCAATTTGTCAATTTTTTCAGTAGCAACTCAGTTTAATGAAATGAAATGTCCAACAATAATCAATTCACTTAAACATCCAACAACTATTATATTTATGTAAACATCCATTACACTCGATTCAATGAAATCAATATCCAACTCTTATACAAACCTTCAAACCCTAATCCATTGATCAAAACCACTAATGTACATTCCATTAACTCATAATCAACGTTAATATACATAAAATTAAAGCTCTCTTACATACATCAAAACTGCCCAATTGTACATATGTTTTAAACTGCCATATTCAATTCACAACCTCACATCAAATACCAAATTCAAGCATACACGTAACATTAAATTTCTAATACATGTAATTGGCCTAATTAATTTCATTACCCATCAATCTAGTATAAGAAAAGCTCAAAATCTTTGACTCTCATGGCTGCCAAAAATGGACAATCCCATAACTCAACCATTTATTCAAATTTCTTCCATAAATCAACTACCCACAACCTTAGTTACACTTTTAATGAAACAAGAATTGAAAACACCCACTTACCTCTTTTGGACGTCTTCAAAACCTCACCAAATCTCTTCCTTTTCGCTCCCTATAATTTTTCCAAGAGGTATACACCACTTTTAATGAAGAAACTTGCAAGAAACCTTGGCTTAATCATGGTAGATGGAGCTTGCATGAAGGGGTGGCCATGGATGGACCTTGGGAGAAAATTTGGCTTGGCTAAATGAAAATTAAGTGAAGAAGATGATGAATGCAGATAGTTAGTGGATATTTTCGTCCACTTATGATATTATATGAGGAGTAACAGTCCACTAACATAGCTTAATGATAAATTATTGTTAAACTTTTCATTATTCAAAATCTTACCCCAAAAGTTTCTTTATTTATTTTTCATTTAAATTTCACTTTTTTCATGGGGTTTTCCAACTTTAATGTCACTTATTTATAATGGATATTTAGGTCAAAAGGTAACTCAGGATGTTAAATGACCATAATGCCCCTATTTGGATTGCATTCCCGATTTTTCGGTAACACCGAGTTTTATTGTTTTCTCGATTTCTCGTTTTTCTTTGTACTAATTAATTAATTTTTCTTTCATATTTATAATGAAATTTATACTTCAATAAGTCTTTAATTATGTCTCGAAACTAAATTCTGAGGGTTCCCTGCAGTCTTGGGGTCAGCTATTGCCTGCGCCGTAACTTTCCCTTGCGGTCACCCATCGCTGCGGTGCTGGCTCATTTAACTTAGTTTCATTTCATTGCTATTATTTTTTCTTTTTTTTTCTTGTATTTTCTTTTCTTGTATTTCATTATTTTATGTCTCCTCACTAACAATTAAATGTAGTTCTAGGCATCCTAGGTGGCCGGACCGACACTGGTCACCGAAACAGTAGAATGCACTACCGAACATAGGGGTGTTACAATTCTCCCCCCCTTAAAATAAATTTCATCCGGGAAATTTTACCCAATAGCCGTCTTACAATATTCACACGTTTATTTCCTCCTTTCTATATGATAGTATAATCTTTTTTCCTCTGAATTTATGTAAGACATTTAACAATCTAATATAACATTTACTTTGTTTATACAGCACTAATCTTTTCTTATTATCATTCTGTCTAACATTTCGATTCATGTTCCCTTCTTGAATGACCATTATGGTCGTATTAGAATTACTTATCTAATCATGGGTCCTTTGACCATTCTAGTCAACAATCTTACTCACATTCGTAACATTTCTTTATTATATCGAACCACTATTCAAATTTTTACTTCCATAACTCTTTTTATCTATTAATTTTCTATAACTTACTTCCTTTTGTACTAAACTATAACCTTTCGATATTCTAACTTTTGAGTTTTAAATCCCTAAATAGGATTTCCAAACTCATTTCTAATAATAAAATTTTACCCTGACATAACTATACCAATACAAATGCCGTTGGCAACTATTCTCATCTTGGTGCACTATCAGTAGTACGTAGCTCTACACAATGATATAAAGTTAGTATTGTAATCTGCAGCTTATAGTATAAACATCAAGAACATTGCATAGTTACTACAATACATCCCAATAGATCAAACTTTCAATCTTTTATCCTTTTTGAATTCAATAATATCCGAAATTTATTCTGGTTACAATATCCACTGACAATTACTAACTGTAACATCTTTGCCCTCATCTAGAGCAAGTCAATTACCGCAACTTACTTTTACGTCCTCTTGCCTTACATTAAGTAGGCTTGGCATTTAGCTTTATAATTTATGGTGTGTTAGAAAATACTTATCGCTGATAAACTCTTCCAAAATTAATTTCACTTATTATCACATTCCTAATCTTAAAGGACTAATCACTAATGCATCAAAATTTATTCCCCTGTAAAGAAATAACAACAGAACATATAGTTCTAACACTAACATACAACTAAGTAGTGCTGGGATCAAACAAAAATAATTAATTGTTTCTTTCAAAAATTAAGAACTTACCAGCAGCAACATCTAAAGTTTCTGCTCTTTCCCCTTAGCGCATAGTGGACGCTCTAACTGATGCGCTACTATGTTCGAGTTGATTCACTGTGTTATGGTTGTGAGGAGTACCAACTCTATTTCTATCTCGACCTTTACTGACTGTCTGTGTACTTTGGAGAGTAGATCGAGGTGCTCTAGTACAATCTTTAATGAAGTGTCCAAGTTTTCCACAATTTTAGCAGGCTCCAGAGGCCTTACGACAAATACCTCTATGTAGCTTACCACAAACGTGGCAGAAATGGGCATAATAGGAACTTCTGGTTGTTCGACGACTAGATCTTGGTGGTCTCTGCCCTGATGATCCACCTCTGTCATGTTCCTATGCTCGGGGCTCCTCAAATTCTTTTCTCTTCCCCAAATTACTATTCGAGCTCTGACCCATAGGTTTCTCCCTCTTCTCTATTTTACACTGCCCTTGTGAGGGTTGGGTTTGTGCTTGAACTTGAGCTGACAGAGTATCAGCCATTTCTTGAAAGAAAGTGGCCATTTGCTGGGCCATTTGTGCAGTAATTTATACCGGTAAAACTGGTACAGTAGGGCCTTCAACATTTTGTAGAGCTGGGGCCTCAACTTGTACTTTTGCCATCACAGACTCTTCTATTGTCTCAATCTTTTCTTCCATATCTTTTCACAGTATTTTCTATTCCTGTACAATCAACACAAGGAGATTCCTCTCTATTAGTTCATATTTATGATGTAAATGTACCATATGTATCAAACATTTGAGCAGTTGTAGTTACTGACAAAAAGATTTCAAATTCACAGTTCAAAATTTACTTTAAAACCATTGCTCTGATTCCACAAAACATGTCACACCCTACTCCCCCGTAAGATATAACATGATTCCGTAGTACACCTAATGAATTACCGTACTTCACCTACCGATAACCCATTAGATATACGACAAGGGATTTAAAATTAATTTTTGTGAAATTTAAATCATCGATTAAAATCTGGTGTTATAAATTTTTTTTCAAAATTTTGGCAGAGTACCGGCTGTATTTTGAGAAAACATTTCTTCAAACGTGAAAAAGAAAACACTCCCAATATGTTTTCTTAAATACAACTCCAAGAAACTTCATTTCGTCTCACAATTCAATCTCAATAATCAATCATTTCATTTTGAAACCAACTTTATCATAAAAGAAACATTTCATTGATTACAAGACTCAAAAATTAATATTACAAAACTATTCAGGTAAATGAAATCTCAAATTTACATTTACAATAATTTACATTTAATTACATACCAAAATATTTTACAAGAGTTTTTATACAACTGCTCAAATAATCTATATACATATTATTACATGCATACATCAAAACCTTTGTACATGGGTATACCTATGATATACTTGGAGCTAATCTGAATGTGTCTTCGAAGAAACTTACTCAACTGCTCTATGCTCTTTTCACCGGCGATAGCATACAAAGCTATCGCTGAGTGGTGAACTCAGTGGTGCACAACTATAATTTAAAACATAGTATGATATACATTGATAAAATTTATAGCAAATGTCGCAATGGGATTTTGCGGTCGCCCGGACGATCACTCACCGAAGTGGGAAAGAGTGAGGAGTCGCCACCTTAGTTTTGAGGGAAACTAAAGAAAACCATTTGAGAAGTTAAATTAAAAATGAAACCACTTCAAAACAGAGATTCTAAGTTCGGGGTCCGTAAACGGGTGGGGAAGGTGTTAGGCACCCCACCTCGTCCCTTAATAAGGGTAAGTAGATTTAATTCTGCGTCCTTTACAAATTAGTTAGAAGGGCTTAGGCGGCAATGTTAATCCTTTTAGTAGAAGGAATGTTTGATTTTTCACTAAATTTGGATCACCCAGATACATAAGTAAATGAGACAACCTTAGTGAACGGGTGTGAGAATCGGATAAGAACTCTCCTCCGATCTTTTTTAAGTTGTTCATTAAAATTTTGAGGGGAGACCGGATAAGAACCCTCCTCCGGTCTCTTTTAAGTTATTTATTTGAAGTTTTGAGGATGAGACTGGATAAGAACTCTCCTCCGATCTCTTTCAGATGTTTATTAAAATTTGAGGTTGAGACCGGATAAGAACTCTCCTCCGATCCCTATTTAATGTTTATTAAAATTTTGAAGGGAGACCGGATAAGAATCCTCCTCCGATCTCTTTTAAGTTATTTATTAAAATTTTGAGAGGAGACCGGATAAGAACCCTCCTCCGATCTCCTTTAGAGTTATTCGTTAATGTTTTGAGTTGAGACCGGATAAGAACTCTCTTCCGATCCCTACTTAATGTTTATCAAATTTTGAAGGGAGACCGGATAAGAACCCTCCTCCGATCTCCTTTAAGAGTTGACTTAAAACTTTTAGGCAAGGATAGGATAAGGACTCTTCCGACCCCTTCTATTTTGATGAGACTCGGACAAAGACTTTTCCGACCTTCAAAAATTTAACCACAGCTACGGGTCTTAAGAACTCTAAACTAAGAATTCTGACCTTCAAAAATGCCGGGGATAAGGTTTATGGATATCCTGTGGCTGAACGGGGAACACTAGACTTGATTCACTGACCTTTTCATGTAGTCATTTTACCAATATCTATTAATGACCGATCCACTCTGTTTCGTTTACTTTGGTCTTATTCCATTTCATGACATCTTTGTCGAATTGTTGTTTACGTCGTCCTAATAGTTCGGCTATCTTCACAGCGGTTATCCAGTCCTCTTTTAAAGGAGACCTCTAAGTTGCGACTACCTCGTTTACCCAACCATTTACATACTACAAAGAGTTAGAAAACTGGTTTTGAAATGACGGAGATCAATAAAATGAACGATCACTAAAAATGATTTGAGAGTGACTTTCTTTGGGATTGCTTGTGCGAAATGGTCTAGATGTAAGAAGAACAAGGAAAATGCGGGAAATAAACGTAGACGCTTAATAAAACGATAACATGAACTCTTATAACAATATTTTCTCTTGGGTTCTCTTGTACAAAATACCCTTGAAGAAAGTTGCGGATGTATGAAGAACAAAGGAAGTGCAGAAACAAACGTGTGATGAGTGTGAACTCTTACCTGTGAGGAGCCAAATATATTGAAATAAGCGTGAAGTGGTAAGCAGTGATGGCGGATTGATCGGCTGAGAGTTGATGTCATCGTGAAACCGAGAGATGCTTTAGCTAAAAGGTAACAGGGTAAGAACCAGGTGAAAGGAAGTTGAGCTTGAGCAGAGGAAAGGAAGCGAGAGATGATGAGAGTATGACCGGATAATGAACAAACTGGAAATGTAGAGTTCCAATATTCAAAATCTTTTCAAGAAAACACTCTGAAAACTAGTTTCAAAAGTCTTTTAATCACTACAAAGCAGAGTAACAAAGCGAATGAAGTTTGAGTTCCTCCACGATAATAGCGACCTCTTGCCTATATTTTTGTCCCCCCTTTGAACAGTTTTTCATGCAGGTATTTATAGGAATCGGGTGCTCCCCATGAAGGGTCAGGATTCATTTTGAGGGAGATGGAGGGTCAGGATTTTGAAGTACATGATCGGATGTTCAGGAATTAAAGAGAATCAAAACGAATGGCTGAGATCGCTTCTCAAAGTATTTGTCCTTTTCCTCTTTTAATCAAGCGGTCTTGAATCCTCTTGTCGGAACGATCCGAGTGAGAGTGAAAACGCTGGTATTATCATCTTCTCTTTTGATCCAAGGGTTCGGATTCATCCTTACAAGTGAGATCAACGGTGGAGATTGGGATGTCTGGATGTCATGACATACCACTGTCGGCGTGCGGGCGATTCTTAGGCGTGCGGTGGAGATCTCGTGCGCCACGCTTTAACTACCTCGGCTCGATTCGGCGGCGGTTATTGGAATTTGTCTTATTCTTTTTGTCTTCCGATCCCTCCCCTAGCTCCTATTCCGATCTCTCATGCTGATCTCCTATCTCCCGATCCCTTTTATCCCTTGATCAGTCTGGATTCGGTCCAAGCATTAATTACATCTCGATTTTCGAAGCGTCCGCCGTTTCCTTCGACATTAAATGCCCATTTTCCCTATATATACCCTGTTGATAGTGGCATTTCCTTCATTCGATTTTCTCTCTTTCTCCTTGTTTCTTGGTTCTACATTCGGGAAAGTTAGGCTACAAGCGTGGTTTTGATCCTCTTAGATGGAATTCCTATTCCTCATTGAAAATTTACGATCCGGTGATTGGATGGTCCTAATTGACGATGGTGAGAGAAGCTGGATTTGACCGATCCGTATTGCGGGCTTGGTTGTACCGATCTCGAGTTGCTCAAGCGAGTTCATTCGGCTTCTCATCACATTGAGTGTTCCGGCGATTCGATCCACATTGGGTGTTCCGACGGATTAAGCTTAGGTCGGCAATATCCTTGGGATCGATTATAACCGATCCTTAGATCACTGGGAGTATCCTTGGGATTAGTTATAAAGCGATCCTTAGATCACTGGAGTATCCTTGGGATCGATTATAAGCGATCCTTAGATCGACCTCTTGGATAGGATTTTTCACCGGTCTCTAGAGATCGTCCAAATGATGTAATTTTTCAATGTAATCAGATCTCTAGAGATCGGCCACATGATGTAGCTAGACCTTTATTGTAATCCGATCCCTAGAGATTGCCCAAATGATGTAATCCGATCTTTTGAGAATAAAGACTTTATTTTGTCGGTTATCATCTTATTTTTGCATTGATTATTTTCCGATCTCTACTGTGTTTATCCGAGCTGGTTCTTTACGAATGACACCTAACTGATCCTTTATTCAAAATATCTAACTTATTATGCCGATCTCCAATTAACCGATCTCAGAACATTCGGATATTTGAGAGAAGTGTCAGAACAGCTGTCGAGTCTCACCAATCGATGCGCCGCCTAGAACCTCGCGAGCATTAAATGCTCGGACTAGTATAAATAGGGGAGGGTTAGCCAGTTGTTCTCTCATTCCATTTTCAATCCCCTGCTCACAACTTCGAAGTTCTCTCATTTTTTCCAGTTTCTCCGACGCCGATCAGACTCCGGTAAGGGCTTTAATCCTCTTTTTAGTTTAAGTTCTTTGTTATTTTCCTTGAAAATGATCGGTGACGAATGTCATATAGCTGCGAGCCCTCCTTCCATTCAGTTCTCATGGTCATCGTCTGATGAAGAAGAGGCGGTCGGGCCAAGCACGCAACTGAACCCCTAGGGTCTCTGCTCCAGGTCGAGGTCGGGTCATACCATCAAGGCTTGCACCACCTTCAAGGAGAGAGACCCTTCCTATAGACGAGCTTCCATCGGTTCTTCGGGAATCCGATCTGCAATCGTTTGTTCAAGAATACAACATTTGTCCTGATTCATATGAACTGATCAAGTGCCATGGCGATGTTCGTGTCGATCACTCCTTTGAAGAGAACGACATAGTCATGGTGTATGAGGAGCGATTAAAGGCGGTCTTGATTCCCCTGGATGACTTCTATAAGGAGGTCCTAAAACTTCACCGGCGAGCATCGTTGGATCCACCTAACTCTTGGCGGATTTTAGTAGCCTTCCGAGGCCTATGCCGAGCTAAGGGAATCAGACCTACGGCTAAGGTGTTCGCCGAGTTGCACCGGCTATCTCGCCGAAAGGACGATGACCACTGGTTCTTTCAGGCGAAGCCTCGTTGCGGGCTCTTTTCCGATCTGCCCTCGTCTCTTAAGAATTGGAAGAATCGTTTCTTCATTGTGAGGAGCAAAGATCCGAGCCATTTTGAGGACTTCCCCCGCAGCTGGTGGTACCAGGGACCTTTGCTTCCGAAACACTTTACCCTGAGTCAAGAGGAAAGCTTGATAGTGATGGAGCTGAAAAGTCAGGCCACCACTCTAAAATATTCCTGTCCAAATGCGGTGAATCGCACCATTGGACCATGCAGCGATCACCGCCGAGATCGCGAACTTAGCTCTCGACCTCGGCATTGGTATTTTCTATATCTCGATTCGGGACCTTAGAGATCTCACTAACCTTTTCTTTGTGCGGTATGGCGGGTGGTGAGGTTCTAGGAAGCGGAAGAAGGACAAAGAGATCTTCAGGAAAGTAAAGGAGATGAAGCGTTGGGCGTCTTCAAACACCGATCACGAACACAGGAGATGCAAAGAGACCCGTCTCAACCTTGGTCCGCCGACCATTGAGGTGTCGAGATCTCCTCCTAGATCGGAAGAGCGACCCGCCTATCTCGATCATTCCAAGCACGGAAAGGAGCCTTCTCAATCTTACGGAGGACCTCTTCTCGTGGCGCTCGAATCTTGACCATTGCTTGAAGAATAACCGATTTGTTAGGGAGAACTCCGATTTTGCCAAAGTCACGGGATCTACCATCTTCTTTCGGGAGGATCGGACGGGCTATCCGGAGTGGTCTCGATGATATCTTGACTCGAACCATGAGCCTAAGCGTGGAGTGTCTAGTGAACCGGACCATGATCAGGAAAGGATTCGGTGCACAGGTAAGGAGATCGGGAAGAAGAATCAGGAGGTGGATTCCCTCCGATCCCAACTCTCATCCGCTAGGGATTATATATCTCAAGTCGAGGGACGGGCAAAGCTCCATGAAGACCGGTTGGCAGAACAGAATCGTGTTTTGGATGAGAGGGACCGTGCTCTTAAGGAAGTCCAGGTGCTTCACGCCAATGAAGCCGCTCAGGTCGCTCAACTTATAGAGGAACTCGAGGTGAAGGATAAGGAGCTTAAGGAGAAAGATAAGGAGCTTAAGGAGAGGGATGAAGAGATGGTGACGGGAATAGCCGAGGCCTATGTGAAGGCTCACAAGGATCTCATGGCCGCACTCGAGCGTTACCGGAAGAAGACTTCTCTTGGATGGCGGGCGTGGCTCTGAGGACAATGATGAAGACAGTGAGGATGAAGCCAAGGTGAGGGAGAGAGGAGAGTGATCAAAATGTAGATCAGTGGGGTGATCCCCAGAATAACTTGTACAAATTGTGACATGAAATGGAATGCCTTTTGTTCAATGAATGATTGTGATCGGAAAATTTTAAACCATTATTTGTCTGAGTATTTGATTGTATGAGCACAGCAAAACAAAAACTAAATGTGATTATTAATCTAAGTATGAGAGATCGGAAAGCACTTTAAACATGAGATCGGTAGGGAGAAATCTTTGACGGAACTTGACTGAAAATTTAACTCGAACACTTAAGATCGGAATCGAACCAAAACTTTAGCTCTTAAACTTTCGGAAAGGAGGTCGGCAATAAAGCGGTAGGAAAAGATCTAGTGCCGATTCATTTCATTTATCAACAGAGATCGGGAATATTCTTGGCAGTCAGGAAATCCGACATCGGGTTTGAGAGGTTGGTAAAATGATTTTGAGAGATCGGCGAGGCTTTAATGAATGTGAGGACTTAGCATTGATTGAATTCTCTGTGAGGAGAGATCGGAAATGTGACTGTCTATCAAAGAGGAACTGGAAACGTGATTAGCTGTTCAAAAAAAGAATTTTTTATTGATTCTAGGGATCGGCCAAAATATGGTGTCGACAGCTGCCCTTCTTTAAATAATTTCAATTAAAGGAAAAATTTCCGTATAGGAATTATGTAAAGATTCCGACTCATATTTTGGACGATTAGGTATTTGAAATTAGGGAACTAAAGCACACCTAAATTAATGACCTAGAGAATTAAAATCAACTTGGATCTAGAAACCAGAGGTTGATAACAGGAATGTAAATTGCATGACATTAAAATCAACTTAGATCAAGGAACCAGAGGTTGATAACAGAAATTTAAATTGCATGAAATTAAAATCAACTTAGATCAAGGAACCAGAGGTTGATAGCAGAAATTTAAATTGCAGGAAATTAAAATCAACTTGGATCAAGGATCCAGAGGTTGATGGTGGAATTGCAGGAAATTAAAATCAACTTGGATCAAGGATCCAGAGGTTGATTGCAGGAAATTAAAATCAACTTGGATCAAGGAACCAGAGGTTGATAGCAGAAATTTAAATTGCAGGAAATTAAAATCAACTTGGATCAAGGAACCAGAGGTTGATGGTGGAATTGCAGGAAATTAAAATTAACTTGGATCAAGGATCCAGAGGTTGATAGCAGAAATTTAAATTGCAGGCGATTAAAATCAACTTGGATCAAGGAACCAGAGGTTGATAGCAGAAATTTAAATTGCAGGAAATTAAAATCAACTTGGATCAAGGATCCAGAGGTTGATGGTGGAATTGCAGGAAATTAAAATCAACTTGGATCAAGGATCCAAAGGTTGATGGTGGAATTGCAGGAAATTAAAATCAACTTGGATCAAGGATCCAGAGGTTGATCACAGAAATTTAAATTGCAGGAAATTAAAATCAACTTGGATCAAGGAACCAGAGGTTGATAGCAGAAATTTAAATTGCAGGAAATTAAAATCAACTTGGATCAAGGATCCAGAGGTTGATGGTGGAATTGCAGGAAATTAAAATCAACTTGGATCAAGGATCCAAAGGTTGATGGTGGAATTGCAGGAAATTAAAATCAACTTGGATCAAGGAACCAGAGGTTGATGACAGAAATTTAAATTGCAGGAAATCAAAATCAACTTACAAGGCGAGTCTAACCCTGACACATGAAGTTCTTTCCCTGAAGAAGTGTACTTAACAAGATAACGAAGGCGGATGATTAATGGAGGAGGAGTTGCAAGACCTGACCTATGATCTCATTCTTTCGGATGCCCCTTTTTCATTCCCGACTTTCTTCTTACTCTACGGAGAGCGCCCTTGCAGGTTTTCACTTTCTCTTCGTCCATTCGACCAGAAGCGCCCTTTCGGGTTTTCACCTCTAGAAGTTTTTTTTTTTTTTTTTTTTTTTTTTGAAGGCTATTTCCTGCAAATCTCATAATAAAGTACGTGAGGTTATCAATTTTCAAATTCAAATCTTATGGCAAAAATTTTAACTAATTAATAGCGCATTAAACAAAGAGAAAGGATAGCATGGGGAAAATAACAACAGAAGGAATGAAGTATAACTTTATTAGAAAGAATAGGCTTTCAAAGGAGAGGAAAAGGTACAAAGATAGATCTCACATATTCCTTATGGTTAGTTTTGAAGTCTTTTAACTGCCATTTTTTCAAGTTCTCCGGTGTCTCATGCCTTAACGGTCTCTTCTCTTTTCGGGGTTTCATACCCTCTTCCTTTTTTCTCCACTTTGGTTTTTGGGACGCCCTTTTGGGTTTTCACCCCGATAAGGTTTTTTTTTTTTTTTTTTTTTTTTTTTTGGATGCCCTTTCGGGTTTTCACCCTTTCCCCTTTTATGCATAGTATCTCTTGTGATTATCGGCATTGGTAGTCTCGGGAATTCTTCACCGTCTATGTGGGTCAAGATCAAGGCTCCTCCGGAAAATGTCTTTTTAACCACATAGGGTCCCTCATAGGTTGGTGACCACTTGCCCCGGGGGTCGTTTTGGTTCGTGACACTTTCTTGATACTAGGTCCCGGGTTGGAATTCACGTGTGCGTACATTTTTATCAAATGCCACGGCCATTCTTCTCTGGTATAATTGTCCGTGACATCTGCTGTTAACCTTTTCTCATCCAGAAATTCAATCGATCCAACCTTGATGGATCCATTCGACTCATCGATCACGATTCCTTGAGAATCCTTAGGACGGGATTTCAACCTCAATAGGCAATACGACTTCCATCCGTAGACCGGTGAGTATGGAGTTGCCGGTCGAGGTTCTTACGGAAGTCGGTATGCGTGAAGAGCGTGAGGAAGCATATCATGCCAATCCCTATATGTGACCGTCATTTTACGGATTATTCTCTTGAGGTTTTTGTTTGCGGCTTCCACGCTCCATTCATGCAGGGACGGTATGGGGAGAATTGAGGTGTCGGATTTTGTATTGGTCACATAATTCCTGAATCTTGGACCATTCAAGTTCTTGGCATTATCGGTGACAATTTCATTGGTAGACCATGCGGCAGATGATATTGTTTTGAAGAATTTGAGAAGCGTGTTCTGCGTGATGTGAGCATAGGATGTCGCCTCGACCCACTTGGAGAAATAGTCGATGGCTACAAGGATGAATCAGTGCCCATTGGATGACTTGGGATTGATGGGACCAATCACATCTATGCCCCACATTGCAAAAGGCCACGGTGAGGCGAGATTGAGCGACTTGTGAGGTGGCACATTTATCGGATCTGCGTAAATCGACACTTGTGGCACTTAGAATACTCGATGCAATCCTTTTCCATTGTGGTCCAAAAATACCCGTCGCATGATTTGCTTCGTCATAATGTTACCATTGGCGGGAGTGGAAAAATTTCCATCATGAGTTTCAAAGAGCATTCTCGATGCTTAGTTTGCATCTACGCATCTCGATGGTCGCCGTTGAAGCTTCTTTTGTATAGGGTTTCTCCTTTGGGAAAGTACCTAATGCTAACCTCGAATCATCTTCTTTTCATTTTGCTTGCCTGAAGGAAATCTGCAGTTCTCTGAGAGACTAGGATGTCATGATACCAAGGCTTTCCGTCGGGCTCTTCTTCAATCATGAAGCAATAGGCTGGCTCATCCCTTACCTTAATCTTCAACGTCTGAAACGTCTGCCCTTCTTCGATTTGAGCCATAACAGCTAGAGTAGCTAAGGCATCAGCAAATTGATTCTTGTCTCTACTCAGGTGAGTGAAAGAGATTTCTTCGAATTTCTTGATCAACTCCAGTAAGTACTTCTGATATGGGATCAACTTGGGATCCTTAGTTTGCCATTCTCCCTTGACTTGATAGATTATCAGAGCCGAGTCTCCGTACACCTCCAACTTTCTGATTTTCATCTCTATAGCGGCATGTAGACCCATTACACAAGCTTCATACTCTGCGACATTGTTGGTACAGTCAAACCCCAATTTAGCAGCTATCGGGAAATGTTTTCCGTCCGGGGATACTAGTACAGCTCCGATTCCATTTCCTGATAAATTGACTGCTCCATCAAAATACATTTCCCATACATCGGTTGGCTCGTCTTCTTTGCAGTCTACCTCATTAATATGTTCATCAGGGAACTCGAAATTCAGAGCTTCATAATCCTGGATAGGGTTTTCTGCTAGGAGGTCAGCAATCACGCTACCCTTCACCGCTTTTCGGGTCATGTAGACTATGTCGTATTGGGAGAGTATAACTTGCCACTTGGCTATCCTTCCCGGCACGAATGGGCTTTCAAATACGTATCTGATAGGATCCATCCTGGAGATAAGCCATGTCTTGTGATTCAACATATAGTGCTTGAGGCGATTTGCTGTCCATGCTAACGCGCAACAAGTCTTTTCTAAGAAGGAGTACCTTGACTCACAATCATTGAACTTCTTGCTCAGGTAATAAATGGCCCTCTCTTTTCGGCCGGAATTATCATGCTGTCCCAAAACACACCCCATAGAATTACGTTGGTGCCAGTGCAGGATTAAAGGCCTTCCTGCCACAGGTGGGACCAATACTGGTGGATTTGACAAATACTGCTTGATTGTCTCGAAAGCCTTTTGACAATCCGAATCCCATTGGGTAGGGTTGTTCTTCCGGAGTAATCTGAAAATAGGCTCAGCTTTGGCAGTGAGATTAGAAATAAACCTCGAAATGTAGTTCAACTTTCCCGAGCTGCGCACCTCCTTTACATTTTTGGGGCGGCATTTCTTGAATAGCTCGAACTTTGTCTGGGTCCACTTCTATCCCTTTCTCGCTTACTATGAATCCCAACAATTTTCCCGATCTAGCTCCGAATATGCACTTAGCAGGGTTCAGCTTCAACTGATATTTCCTGAGCCTTTCAAACACCCTCCTTATCACCTGAACGTGGCTCTCCTCTCCCCGGGATTTGATGATCATATCATCCACATACACCTCCACTTCTTTATGCATCATATCGTGGAATAATGTGACCATTGCGCGCTGGTAAGTAGCCCCGGCATTCTTCAACCCGAATGGCATGACCCGATAGCAGAATACCCCCCATTGGGTGATAAAAGCAGTTTTATCCTTGTCTTCCTCGTCCATTGGGATCTGATTATACCCTGATGCCCCATCAATACACGAACATCTGCCCAAACCCGCGGCATTGTCAACTAGCACATCAATGTGGGGGAGAGGGAAATCGTCTTTCAAACTAGCTTTATTAAGATCCCGGTAGTCAACGCACACCCTGACTCTCCCGTCTTTCTTCATTACCGGGACGACGTTAGCCACCTATTGGGGGTATTTGACCACTTCTAAGAACCCGGCGTCATACTGTTTCTTGACTTCATCCCGAACCTTAAGCAGTGTGTCGGGATTCATTCTCCTTAACTTTTGTTTTACCGGGATTGTCCCCGGGATCAAGGGAATTTTGTGCGTTACTATCTGAGGGTCCAAACCGACCATGTCATCATAGCTCCAAGAGAACACGTCGAGAAATTCCTTAAGCAGACCGATCATATCTCCCAATTCCTCACTCTCCACTACCTTAAGTTCCCTTTTACTTCTTCCGTGCCTAAGTTTATTGTGCGCGTTTCATTTTCACAAGGCACGAGGAGGGTTCATCTTTTTCATTGCTTTCCTCTGTAAGGTCTTCCTCAGAATCACTTGAAGTAATGGCAGTTATGGGGATTTCAAAATTAACCAGAGGGATTCCTGAGTCTATTGGATTATTAGGTGTTAATTGATGAATTGTCCTGAAGGAATAAAGAATAGAACATGTTATAAGGATGGAATTAAAAGGAAAGAAAAAGAGTATTGGATTAAAATGCGCTATTAATTCATTAATATTAATGCCATAAGAAAAGGTCCATTTGATATTACACTTGTCACCATGGACAAAGTGATCAAGTGTAGATAACTGCAGGTACTTTACTCGAGATTGAGTACAGGGATATCCTCCGTTGTCCAGTTGTCAAGCTCCTGCTCTTCAGCCATTGGCGAAACTAGGGCCTCATACAAGGAATCCAGTTGGATGACATCTATGGATGGATCATCAGGTGATTCTTACAGACTTGACGGATGTTGAATGACCGGTTTGGTGGAGATTTCCGTGATTCTGGACTACTTTCACCTTTCCCATCTTACGTCAAATCTCCGATCCGAAGCATTTTCCTCATCCAGAATCGCCCATCCACGAGGGCATCCTCCTCATACCCCAAACCACAACGGCCTATCTTCTGAATGGCCGGTATAGGCTCGACAATCCCTTGTAATGTGGCGCCTAGGCCTTTACCCTCTTCATACCCGCTTCTTGACATTACTTTGGCCACCATAGCCATGGCCCCCTCCTTCCCAGTATCTTGCAATTCAAGGGCCTGGAAAGAACTTTCCAATGACTCCTCGGCTGCTTCCACATAAGGGAGTGATTGCGGCTTGGTGACCGATGGCCTCTTCGCCCCTCACCGTGATGATTTTGCCGTCCTTAATGTATTTGATCTTCTGGTGCAAAGTCAAAGGAACAGCATTCACAGAATGGATCCACGGCCTCCCCAACAACATAGTGTAAGCCGGCTCAATGTTCATCACTTGAAACGTGATATTGAAAGTACATGCACCGACCTGGATTGGCAAGTCAATGTCCCCAAAGACTCTCTCCTTGTTCCACAAAGCTCTCACCACCATAGCACTTTGACGTATGTCTGATTGGTCAACTGGCAATCTAGCCAAGGTAGCGCTAGGCAGTACATTGAGGGCTGATCCGTTATCGATGAGGACCTTGGCCACTATACAGCCTTTACATTTCACCGTTACATGCAGAGCTTTATTGTGCCCTAAGCCTGCGGATCTACCTCTTCTTCGTAAAAGGCTACAGAGCCGATGCTGGATTTGTCCTACTATTTTCTCAAACCGCCCGGAGTAATGTCGGGGTTCACAAAGGCTTGATCCAGATTCTTTGTAAGGCTTGTCGATGGACTTAGAGCTCGGGATCAATGATACGATGATATTCGGGCGGGGTTTTCTTCAACCGCCCACTACGTCATACTCGCTCTGTTTGATTATTTGGAGCTGCATCTCCTCCTCTTCTCTATGCTCAATGTGCTCGCTTCCCCGCTTTCTCAACCTCCTCTTAGTGTTTTTTGACGACTCTCCCATTTTTACTTTCCTTTCCTCTTCTCCCTTTCTTCGTTCTCAGAACACCTTCCACTTCGAGTTATAAACTCGACTTCTTGTTCAGGTGGAGAGGATCTTGTTGCAATAACGGGCCGAGAACTGGTTTGGGGAGTGATGTTGCTGGTAGGTCCATCATAAGTCATCCTGAAATGCTCGTGAGGAGCAAAACATGGTTTTGGTGGTGCCGGAGGCGAGGCCAGGCTAGGAGCGGATGTGCTGCTTGACGCTCCCTGAGTAAAAACTTGGAAATTGTAGTTCCAAGGGACAGCATGAGTGTTGGTGATGGGGAGCTGAGGTGGAGTTCGGATAACTGCTACGAGCGGTGAGGCTCCCGGGGGTGAGAAGGTGATTCTGGGTTTGGAGGTAGAGGTATTCTGGCTGTATCTTGTGGTGTTCACTTCCCCTTCCGTCTTTGACCTCTTCTGACATCTCAGAACCTTAAAAGACAATAAGTTCCGGACCTCTTGCCTGAACCCCTCACAATCTCGCAGCTCGTGGTCAGCTGCCCCTCCGTGATAAGGACACCCCGTATCCTCCTCAGCTCCCGCTACCGGAGGGGAAAGGTAACCTTCCCTCATTGCTATAGCAAAAATCTCCTCAAAGTATGGAACCAGCTCATCCACTTCTGGTGTTGATCCCTCTCCTTTAGACTCTATCATATTTACACCACTGCCCGCATTGTGGTTAGGCAGTGGGTTTGAGGTAACATTGGGGAGGGAACCATTTCCCTCGATTTTCAACCACCCGTTCCGGATTAGAGCGTGCACTCTCCCTCTGAGTGCCCCGCAGTTGTCAGTTGAATGCCCTTGTGCTCCTCCATGATACTCACAACGGGCTGTGGCATCATACCACCTGGGATATGGCGGCTGGATTGGGTCTAAAGGGACTGGTACGATTTGGTTTATACCGACAAGGTATCGGTATATTTCACTGAGAGGGAGGGGAAGGGGTGGATCAGGATTCCTTGGAGGTCTTGGGTTATTTTGTGGTGGCCGTGGTTGAGCTGGAGGAGGAGGTGGTCTTGGTTGGAAATTTGCAGGTGGGGCGTATTGTGGGCGTGGTTGTGAATAATTAGGGAAAGGGGGTGGGATGTTCGCGAGAGTTGGGCCATGAGAGGGAGGATATGGCCGGTAGTTATTTTGGGGGAATTGGGGAAAATTATTCTGTCTAGTGATGGAATGCACATCACTCTCCTTTTTCTTGCCAAAATTGGCAGTCTTTTTCACAGGGTTCTCAGTCAACTCCTGTAGCCTTCCTATTCTCAGATTAGCTTCAATTCTCTCACCGGCTTGGATGATATCTGAGAAACTGTTGGAGGTATTTCCAATCATCAGGTTGAAGTAGGGAGCCTTCAATGTTTCAATGAATAGGAGCAGAGTTCATTGTCGATCACGGAGGATATACTTCAGCCTTCTCCCTCCATTGTTGGGCATACTGCTTAAAACCTTCCCGGTCTTTCTGTACCAGGTTCTGGAGGTCCCTCCTTGTGGGTGCTGCATCACAATTGAATTTGTACTGCTTAAGAAAGGTATCGGCTAAGTCCTTCCAGGAGTGCAGCTTGCTCCTGTCCAATTGTATGCACCATCTCAGAGCTGCTCCGGAGAGGCTCTCGTGAAAGAAGTGAATGAGAAGTCTATCGTCTTCATAAGCGGACATTTTGGCAATGTAGGTTGCAGTGGATGCGAGGATCCGAGTTTCCATTGTATTTGTCGAAATCAGAATCTTGAATTTGGGTGGTACCACCACATCGCACCAATCTCGTGATTTACACATCGACTGAGCCATACATGTTCAACCCTTCTATTGCTCTCAATCTTTCTTCTAGGGCAGATAGTTTCTCGTTTTCTCTCGCCCTATGTTCTCCTTCCACCGCGTGATACACTCCTCCAACCGGGAGCTGAGGGGTGGAGTAAATTGGAGGGATCGGGATTGAATGGTGAGGCTAGGCATTTGAGACGGCCGGGTAATAGGAAAAAGGTGGGTCATTATTTATGGTCACCGGATTGACAGTGATTGTCGGTCGGAATGGGAGGCGAAAGGTAAAAGAGGTTGAAGCTTCTTGAGGATCATTTGTTGTAGGAGGCGGAGGAGGTAATGGTGGGCTAGGTTACAAGCAGTTTGCTCTGAGACATTTCCTTCATTAGTCTCATAATTTCAGAAAGCTGATCCTTCAACTCGGAGACCTGTCCTTGTAGGTTCTGTACTTGCTCCTGATTTTCCATTATTTTCCTCGTTCGAGATCTTGTTAAGTACACTCGCTTGGGTTGGATCGTGTGCTTGGTCAGACTTGCCTTGTTTGAATCAATATTGATTTCCTGTGAGGATAAAAAAATTTAAATGTTTGCAAAAAAAACTAAAAGTCCTGGTCTGGACGAAGGATACAGTGGCATTTGAGAGCCAGGTTGGAATCTACAAAAGGATAATCGCCTCAGCTTTATCATGGCATCGTTCGATAGTCTGACCGTGAATGACGGGATTGAATGCGCATTTATGATCCTGTCCATATAGCGCATTTCAATTTTTCACATAACCCTAGCGAGGAAGTTCCTACGGAGTCATACTATTCATTCACAAATTTTCTTTGAACAATGGTTCAAAAATCACTTCATTAATCGAGTAATTTGCACATCGTATTTTTACATTGGCCTAGGCTCGAAGATTCTTTATAATAAGATGACATTTTTGAGATACTCATATAACCTTTCTTCTTGCTTGTGGGGTCGAACACTTTGAGCATACTGATTCGTGTAATAGTTCCTTTTTCCTGTGCTATAATCGTCTCCAACTGGTCCACATTTTCTTTCAGTCCTTGATAGAGGGCAGCTTGTTTCTCTTTCTCTTTCCTTTCTTTAGCACACTCTTTCAAGATGTCGTTGATGAGGAGTGCCTGTTCTTTTAATTCAAGCTTCTTCTTCTTGTTTTCCTGTTTATACTCTTCAACGAGTACCTCTCGGTACTTCATCCTTTCTGAAGCTTACTATTCGCCCTTTCATTTCTTTGACCTCACTTGAGAGAGTTTCTTTCTTTTCCCACTGTACCTCTTGCTCTTGAACCCTATCCTTTCTACCCTTGCCTCTTCCTTGAGCTTTCTTACCCTTCTCTTAAGTTTACTGTTGGTCCTCCAATTGTGTCATTCGTTCTTGCACTGTGAGTTTTCGGTATTTGCCTTTTGTAGCGAGTCAACCAGCGATTATTAGCTTCCTCTAATAGGGCGTCTTGGCGAGGGTTGTCGCCTGAATTCTATGGTAGAGCGTTCTTGGTCCCTATCGCTCTCCATTTAAGGTAATCGTCCGAGGCACTCGCCTTTGGGTGATCTCTCCATTAGAGTGATGTTTTCCCAGGACTTGCGAGCCATTTTCAACCCTTCTTCTTCCTTGAGCTCATGGTAGAAGTGACCTTGGTGGTATTCTTTAATGTTGAACATGGACTGTGTTGAGCCAAATCGCCTCATTACGGTCTTTGGAGTGTAACTTGTATACCTGTTATTCCAATTAGGGACACCGATCGAATACCTCTGTACCAATCAAGACGGGTTGGCTTGACGTCCACGACTTCCTCCAACATAATCATGGCTATTGAAACTCGTAATCCGTTCTCGCCATCGCTTTTTCATTCTTGAATCGATCACTAACCGATCATCTTCTCAATGGGAGGCTGGTCAAGGTACCAAGTCAATCCTTTTGTCTCCACAGACACATGTGACCGATAGTCCAGAGGTATAATAACCGAGAGCAACACTTAATGGACCCTTTCCCCGTTGTCCGCAGTAGTTAGGGTTAACAAGGTTTCGCAAGGATTGCCAGATCGGATTGATCCTCGCTTTTCTTTGTCCAAAATACCTCCACTGCATCGCTAGTGATGATCCCCAATGGCCCCGGAACAGGATCGACCATAGATTCCCAAGGCGAGTGCCATGGAAGCTTGATCCCATGCTTTCTCTTGGAGGTAATGATCTAACCGCTTCTCAAGGTACGCCCAATACCATCCATGCGTGTTCCTTTGATCGCTTCTCGACTTCACTTCTTCGGGGAGAACCCAACACATGTGCCAACCGTTTCAGTGTCCGCCTATGCTCGAGGTGTAAGTAGATCCGATTCGCAATGAGTATGGGATCCCCAAAGAATGCCTGATATACCTCCATAGCGGTGGCTGTATCAAAGTCATTGAAAGAGAACACTCCGAACTTAGGATTCCAAACCGTCAACATGGCTTTTAATGCAGGGATTTGGACCTTGACTTGCATTAAGGTTGCAATCCTTCCGTACTTTTCTTCAAACTGTACCTTGACCTGGTCGGGAAGCAACCTCCATCTATTAGACATACCCTCGAGGTTGTTCATTTTGACCTCTATTTTGTCCAGATCTAGCGAAGGTAGCGAGCTAACAGGTGCCTCGGAAGCATCATTTTGCGAGGGTACCGACTATGAACCGATTCGACCAAAGTTTAGCATTCGAGCCTTTTCACGATCGACTCGAGGATGCCATGATAAAAATGATGCCTATCCTTTACTGCACCCTCGGTTTGGTAACGCTCATGGAGAATTTGTTAGTAAGACAAATTAGGGTAATTTTGAATCATACTGTTGACAGGGTAACACGTACACATTTATCAAAGTAGGAAAATGTGTAGGCGTTTTAGTAGGATTCAAAATTACCCTGAAAAGAAATAAACAAAAGGAAATTAAAGCAGAATAGGGTAAGAGTAAGTATGCCCCTTTTGTCCTATAGTAGGGAGACTCCTAACACCGGGTAAGCGCTACCTATCTGGATAGTTCTATCTTATGAGGCAGTTTATTACGGCTTTCAGCTATCGTGACGGTTTAGCTCAGGATCTAATTTTTCTAATAGCCACAGGTTCCCAAATTGCCCCATCAGAACAAGAGAGCCCCATTCTACCCCCATGATATTGTCGGGAAAATTCCACGGGTATCACGGTAAATAGAACGAGTTTCAATTTGAGCAGAAGCCTTCACGGATACTAACGGGGTAAAACCCACGGGTACCGCTACATGACTCCCTCCTACTTTCCTAAAAGGGTAAGAAAGCCCGGGTTAGGACCATAGTGTGTGAGGATATTGTGTAAGTGTTCAGTGTGTGAAGGGACACTTTTACCTCTTCCCAATTCAGGGGGATTTTATTTTTCCATTTTTTCTTTTCCTTTTTCTTTGAAATGAAGAGCACTGTAGGAGATAGAACAGGCAAAACAAAATAGTTAGTAGCAATAATAATTAGCATATGAGACATCGCCGAGTGAGCCCCTCTAAATATAATTTGATCGGACAAAAATTAAGCCTACTTTTGGGCCTCTAGACTGGGGTTGGGTCCCTAGATGTCCCCAGCGGAGTCGCCAAGCTGTCGCAATGGGATTTTGCGGTCGCCCGGACGATCACTCACCGAAGTGGGAAAGAGTGAGGAGTCGCCACCTTAGTTTTGAGGGAAACTAAAGAAAACCATTTGAGAAGTTAAATTAAAAATGAAACCACTTCAAAACAGAGATTCTAAGTTCGGGGTCCGTAAACGGGTGGGGAAGGTGTTAGGCACCCCACCTCGTCCCTTAATAAGGGTAAGTAGATTTAATTCTGCGTCCTTTACAAATTAGTTAGAAGGGCTTAGGCGGCAATGTTAATCCTTTTGGTAGAAGGAATGTTTGATTTTTCACTAAATTTGGATCACCCAGATACATAAGTAAATGAGACAACCTTAGTGAACGGGTGTGAGAATCGGATAAGAACTCTCCTCCGATCTTTTTTAAGTTGTTCATTAAAATTTTGAGGAGGAGGATAAGAACCCTCCTCCGGTCTTTTTTAAGTTATTTATTTGAAGTTTTGAGGATGAGACCGGATAAGAACTCTCCTCCGATCTCTTTGGATGTTTATTAAAATTTGAGGTTGAGCCAGGATAAGATCTCTCCTCAGATCCCTATTTAATGTTTATTAAAATTTTGAAGGGAGACAGGATAAGAATCCTCCTCCGATCTCTTTTAAGTTATTTATTAAAATTTTGAGAGGAGACGGATAAGAACCCTCCTCCGATCTCCTTTAGAGTTATTCGTTAATGTTTTGAGTTGAGACAGGATAAGAACTCTCTTAGATCCCTACTTAATGTTTATCAAATTTTGAAGGAGACAGGATAAGAACCCTCCTCCGATCTCCTTTAAGAGTTGACTTAAAACTTTTAGGCAAGGATAGGATAAGGACTCTTGAGCCCCTTCTATTTTGATGAGACTCGGACAAAGACTTTTCCGACCTTCAAAATTTAACCACATTACGGGTCTTAAGAACT
Organism: Hevea brasiliensis; assembly: GCF_030052815.1. Taxonomy (NCBI): domain Eukaryota; kingdom Viridiplantae; phylum Streptophyta; class Magnoliopsida; order Malpighiales; family Euphorbiaceae; genus Hevea; species Hevea brasiliensis. Next base: position 46,859,297 of record NC_079501.1, read on the forward strand.
CTAAACTAAGAATTCGACCTTCAAAAATGCAGGGGATAAGGTTTATGGATATCCTGTGGCTGAGCAGAACACTAGACTTGATTCACGACCTTTTCATGTAGTCATTTTACCAATATCTATTAATGACCGATCCACTGCTTCGTGCTTACTTTGGTCTTATTCCATTTCATGACATCTTTGTCGAATTGTCATTTCGTCGGCCTAATAGTTGGCTATCTTCCCGACGGTTATCCAGTCCTCTTTTTAAAGGAGACCTCTAAGTTGCGACTACCTACGTTTACCCAACCATTTACATACTACAAAGAGTTAGAAAAGCGGTTTTGAAATGACGGAGATCAATAAAATGAACTGATCACTAAAAATGATTTGAGAGTGACTTTCTTTGGGATTGCTTGTGCGAAATGGTCTAGATGTAAGAAGAACAAGGAAAATGCGGGAAATAAACGTAGGCGCTTAATAAAACAGTAACATGAACTCTTATAACAATATTTTCTCTTGGGTTCTCTTGTACAAAATACCCTTGAAGAAAGTTGCGGATGTATGAAGAACAAAGGAAGTGCAGGAAACAAGCGTAAGCGATGAGTGTGAACTCTTACCGTGAGGAGCCAAATATATTGAAATAAGCGTGAAGTGGTAGCGGTGATGGCGGATTGATCGGCTGAGAGTTGATGTCTGTCGTGAAACCGAGAGATGCTTTAGCTAAAGGTAGCAGGGTAAGAACCAGGTGAAAGGAAGTTGAGCTTGAGCAGAGGAAAGGAAGCGAGAGATGATGAGAGTATGACGGATAATGAACAAACTGGAAATGTAGAGTTCCAATATTCAAAATCTTTTTCAAGAAAACACTCGAAAACTAGTTTCAAAAGTCTTTTAATCACTACAAAGCAATGAGTAACAAAGCTGAATGAAGTTTGAGTTCCTCCACGATAATAGCGACCTCTTGCCTATATTTTTTTGTCCCCTTGAGCAGTTTTCATGCAGTATTTATAGGAATCGGGTGCTCCCCATGAAGGGTCGAGATTCATTTTGAGGAGATGGAGGGTCGGGATTTTGAAGTACATGATCGGATGTTCAGGAATTAAAGAGAATCAAAACGAATGGCTGAGATCGCTTCTCAAAGTATTTGTCCTTTTCCTCTTTTAATCCGACGGTCTTGAATCCTCTTGTCCGAACGATCGAGTGAGAGTGAAAACGCTGGTATTATCATCTTCTCTTTTGATCCAAGGGTTCGGATTCATCCTTACAAGTGAGATCAACGGTGGAGATTGGGATGTCTGGGGTGTCATGACATACCACGCACTGTCGGCATTGCGGGCGATTCTTAGGCGTCTGCGGTGGAGATCTCGTGCGCCACGCTTTAACTACCTCGGCTCTGATTCGGCGGCGGTTATTGGAATTTGTCTTATTCTTTTTGTCTTCCGATCCCTCCCTAGCTCCTATTCCGATCTCTCATGCGATCTCCTATCTCCGATCCCTTTTATCCCTTGATCGATGCGGATTCGGTCCAAGCATTAATTACATCTCGATTTTGAGCGTCCGCCGTTTTCCTTCGACATTAAATGCCCATTTTCCCCTATATATACCCCTGTTGATAGTGGCATTTCCTTCATTCGATTTTTCTCTCTTTCTCCTTGTTTCTTGGTTCTAGCTTAGGGGAAAGTTTCTACAATCGTGGTTTTGATCCTCTTCAATGGAATTCCCTATTCCTCATTGAAAATTTACGATCCGGTGATTGGATGGTCCTAATTGACGATGGTGAGAGAAGCTGGATTTGACCGATCCGTATTGCGGGCTTGGTTGTACCGATCTCGAGTTGCTCAAGCGAGTTCATTCGGCTTCTCATCACATTGAGTGTTCCGGCGATTACGATCCACATTGGGTGTTCGACGGATTAAGCTTCCGTCGGCAATATCCTTGGGATCGATTATAAAGCGATCCTTAGATCACCCGGGAGTATCCTTGGGATTAGTTATAAACCGATCCTTAGATCACTGGGAGTATCCTTGGGATCGATTATAAAGCGATCCTTAGATCACCTCTTGGATAGGATTTTCACGGTCTCTAGAGATCGTCCAAATGATGTAATTTTTCAATGTAATCAGATCTCTAGAGATCGGCCACATGATGTAGCTAGACCTTTATTGTAATCCGATCCTAGAGATCGCCCAAATGATGTAATCCGATCTTTTGAGAATAAAGACTTTATTTTGTCGGTTATCATCTTATTTTTGCATTGATTATTTTCCGATCTCTCTGTGTTTATCCGATCGGTTCTTTACGAATGACACTTAGCGATCCTTTATTCAAAATATTTAACTTATTATGCCGATCTCCAATTAACGATCTCTGAACATTCGGATATTTGAGAGAAGTGTCGAAACATTTGTCGAGTCTCACCAATCGATGCGCGCCTAGAACCTCGCGAGCATTAAATGCTCGGACTAGTATAAATAGGGGAGGTTAGCGGTTGTTCTCTCATTCCATTTTCAATCCCTGCTCACAACTTGAAGTTCTCTCATTTTTCCAGTTTCTCGGCCCGATCGGACTCGGTAAGGGCTTTAATCCTCTTTTTAGTTTAAGTTCTTTGTTTTTTTTCCTTGAAAATGAGCGGTGCCGAAGGTCAGAGAGCGGCGAGCCCTCCTTCCATTCAGTTCTCATGGTCATCGTCTGATGAAGAAGAGGCGGTCGGGCCAAGCACGCAACCTGAACCCCCTAGGGTCTCTGCTCCAGGTCGGGGTCGGGTCATACCATCAAGGCTTGCACCACCTTCAAGGAGAGAGACCCTTCCTATAGACGAGGTTCCATCGGTTCTTCGGGAATCCGATCTGCAATCGTTTGTTCAAGAATACAACATTTGTCCTGATTCATATGAACTGATCAAGTGCCATGGCGATATTCGTGTCGATCACTCCTTTGAAGAGAACGACATAGTCATGGTGTATGAGGAACAGTTAAAGGCCGGTCTTCGATTCCCCCTGGATGACTTCTATAAGGAGGTCCTAAAACTTCACCGGGCGAGCATCGTTCAGATCCACCCTAACTCATGGCGGATTTTAGTAGCCTTCCGAGGCCTATGCCGAGCTAAGGGAATCAGACCTACGGCTAAGGTGTTCGCGAGTTGCCGGCTATCTCTTGCCCAAAGGACGATGACCATCGGTTCTTTCAGTGAAGCCTCGTTGCGGGCTCTTTTCCGATCTGCCCTCGTCTCTTAAGAATTGGAAGAATCGTTTCTTCATTGTGAGGAGCAAAGATCCGAGCCATTTTGAGGACTTCCCCCGCAGCTGGTGGTACCAGGGACCTTTGCTTCCGAAACACTTTACCCTGAGTCAAGAGGAAAGCTTGATAGTGATGGAGCTGAAAAGTCAGGCCACCACTCTAAAAAATTCCTGTCCAAATGCGGTGACTGCCGAACTGCACCATTGGACCATGCAGCGATCACCGTGAGATCGCGAACTTCCGCTCTCGACCTAGGCATTGTTATATTCTATATCTCATTTCTCAGGACCTTAGAGATCTCACTAACCTTATCTATGAGCAGGTATGGCGTGTGGAGAGGGTTCTCGGAAGCGGAAGAAGGACAAAGAGATCTTAGGAAAGTAAAGGAGATGAAGCGTTGAACGTCTTCAAACACCGATCCACGAACACAGGGAGATGCAAAGAGACCCGTCTCAACCTTCGGGTCCGCCGACCATTGAGGCTGTCAGATCTCCTCCTAGATCGGAAGAGCAGCCCCCGCCTATCTCAGTCATTCCAAGCACGGAAAGGGAGCCTTCTCAATCTTCTGGGAGGACCTCTTCTCGTGGCGCTCAGATACTGACCGACTGCTTGAAGAATAACCGGACTGTTAGGGAGAACTCCGATTTTGCCAAAGTCCTGGGATCTACCATCTTCTTTCAGGAGGATCGGGACAGGCTATCCCGGAGTGGTCTCGATGATATCTTGACTCGAACCATGAGCCTAAACGTGGAGTGTCTAGTGAACCAGACCATGATCCGGGAAAGGATTCAGCGCCTGGGTAAGGAGATCGGGAAGAAGAATCAGGAGGTGGATTCCCTCCGATCCCAACTCTCATCCGCTCGGGATTATATATCTCAAGTCGAGGGACGGGCAAAGCTCCATGAAGACCGGTTGGCCGAACAGAATCGTGTTTTGGATGAGAGGGACCGTGCTCTTAAGGAAGTCCAGGTGCTTCACGCCAACGAAGCCGCTCAGGTCGCTCAACTTATAGAGGAACTCGAGGCGAAGGATAAGGAGCTTAAGGAGAAAGATAAGGAGCTTAAGGAGAGGGATGAAGAGATGGTGACGGGAATAGCCGAGGCCTATGTGAAGGCTCACAAGGATCTCATGGCCGCACTCCAGAAGCGTTACCCAGAAGAAGACTTCTCTTGGATGGCAGACGTGGCTCCTGAGGACAATGATGAAGACAGTGAGGATGAAGCCGAAGGTGAGGGAGAGAGGGAGAGTGATCAAAATGTAGATCAGGCTGGGGGTGATCCCCCAGCCGAATAACTTGTACAAATTATGACATGAAATGGAATGCCTTTTGTTCAATGAATGATTGTGATCGGAAAATTTTAAACCATTATTTGTCTGAGTATTTGATTGTATGAGCACAGCAAAACAAAAACTAAATGTGATTATTAATCTAAGTATGAGAGATCGGAAAGCACTTTAAACATGAGATCGGTAGGGGAGAAATGCTGAACGGAACTTGACTGAAAATTTAACTCGAACACTTAAGATCGGAATCGAACCAAAACTTTAGCTCTTAAACTTTCGGAAAGGAGGTCGGCAATAAAACTGGTAGGAAAAGATCTAGTGCCAGTTCATTTCATTTATCAACAGAGATCAGGAATATTCTTGACAGGTCCGGAAATCCGACATCGGGTTTGAGAGGTCGGTAAAATGATTTTGAGAGATCGGCGAGGCTTTAATGAATGTGAGGACTTAGCATTGATTGAATTCTCTGTGAGGAGAGATCGGAAATGTGACTGTCTATCAAAGAGGAACTGGAAACGTGATTAGCTGTTCAAAAAAAGAATTTTTTATTGATTCTAGGGATCGGCCAAAATATGGTGTCGACAGCAAATAAATTAGAAATCTAAATACTCATCAAATTCGAAAACTCAAAATATTCATTGCCAATAATATAAATCATTTGTATAAAATGACTTTGATCACGAATTCAATTTATCAAATCATAACTAACCATTTAAGGTAATTCCAACAATTTATTGAAAATAAAGATTAATTCCAACAAAATCAATTATACATAAATCATAATTGAAATCACAATTCTTTACTATTCAAAAACTATTCTTTATCTCGAAAACCATTCTTTATCTCAAAAGTCATTCTTTATCTCACTAACTATGCAAGACTAATCCGAAAGGGTGATCTTCGAGGTGATTTTAACTCCTTATAGTCGGGGAAGTCGAATCAGATTCTAACTCCCTATGGTCAGGGAGGTCGAATCATTGTGCACAGTACACATCACAATAATGAATCTTCCGAAAGGGCCATAACATAAAACTTAGATTTTACCTCTAATAAGAGGAGAATCTAAGCCTGTGCACGTACCATGGTAATCAAAACACAACTAGCACCATTGTTTTCTCAACAAATGAGAGAGACGGGTAATAACCTAGTCAAGTATCTATAGTGAGATATAAAACAATATCACAATCCTTTTAGTGAGCATAAATCACAATACAATTCGATTCAAAGTCAATTCTAATATCCAATAATTTTTATGCTCATCACAATTCAAATCATAAATTTGCATTTTTCCATGCAAATTGCCCATCACAATTCAAAACTTGTTCTATCACAATTTTCTGAAAACATAATTTATTCAATTCACAACAATGCTTAATACTTGTGGAAATACCATTTCACAAAGCTAAATTCATACATACTATAACAACTTCAATAATCATTGAATTAAATCAATGCTTGTTAAACATAATACATAAGAAAAATATGTCATTTAATCATATGAAATATTCAGAACAAAATCAGTTAAAAACTAGTTGTGCACAAACCTGATTTGAGTCGCTCCTAGGCCTTGACTCAATGTTCTTCATGCTTCTCAATATCCTTATCAACTGAAACACACAATTTAAAGTGTTTCAGTACTCAATGAATTTGTTTCCAACCAAAAAATCCAATATCTAAATTTTGTTGGAACTATTACCTTCAAGTCATTTCATTAGTCAACTTTAATGTTGACCCTTTATGCACTCTCAGTGAGTCAATTCCAATGTTACCAATATGTCACATTTTATAGCCCTTTAGTGTTGGTATATGTTACCAAATTCATTTTCAAGTGTATTTCATTTTATTGCAATTTACTGGATTTTTGTGTACTATTTTGACCTAGCCGAATGACCTAGTTCCCTCAGTTTTCGGGTTTTGATCCAAACTACAAACTTGTGGGTCAATGTCTTATTGCAAGCAGGGCAAAATTTCAGGTCATTTTGAGTTGTGTAGACTAAGTTATGGTCAATTTACCAATGCTGGACAGAATGCATCAAAACGGTAACTTTAGGTCATTTTTAGGTCACTTTTGGTTCAGCCAGTTTTGGTACTAGAAATTGTGCAAGCTATTTGGCTTGGTTCTGGCCATTTTTGAGCTTTGGTGTCTTCATAAGAATTGTAGATCTATGTTTAAAATATTCATGGTAAAAATTTCAGGTCAATTGGACCTGTTTTGAGTAAGTTATGGTCAAAACACTAGCTGCTGCCCAAAGGGTCAATTTTCAGGCTTTCAAGTCACTAATCCGGATTTGGTCAAATTTAGGTAAGCTTCCTTCATGAAAGTTGGCACATTTTGTGCCTAGTTTCACCTCCAATTGGTCTCATACCAATTGAAGTCACACAATTCCATTTACAACAAAAAATGTATAATGTTTTTACTAACCATACTTTGCATTGAAAATTGGCACTTCTAATGAACAACATTCACATTTCATTTTGGTCAATTGTCCAACCACAACTCAATTTGTCATTTTTTCCAGCAACAACTCAGTTTAATGAAATGAAATGTCCAACAATACTCAATTCACTTAAACATCCAGTAGCTATTCTATTTATGTAAACATCCATTACACTCAATTCAATGAAATCAATATCCAACTCTTATACAAACCTTCAAACCCTAATCCATTTATCAAAACCACTAATGTACATTCCATTAACTCATAATGAACATTAATATACATAAAATTAAAGCTCTCTTACATACATCAAAACTGCCCAATTGTACATATGTTTCAAATTGCCATATTCAATTCACAACCTCACTTCAAATACCTAATTCAAGCATACACGTAACATTAAATTACCAATACATGTAATTGGCCTAATTAACTTCATTACCTATCAATCTATTATAAGAAAATCTCAAAATCTTTGACTCTCATGGCTGCCAAAAATGGATAGTCCCATAACTCAACCGTTTCTTCAAATTTCTTCCATAAATCAACTACCCATAACCTTTGTTACACTTGTAATGAAATAAGAATTGGAAACACCCACTAACCTCTTTTGGACTTCTTCAAAACGTCACCAAATCTCTTCCTTTTTGCTCCCTATAATCTGTCCAAGAGGTATACACCATTGTAAATGAAGAAACTTGCAAGAAACCATGGCTTAATTATGGTAGATGGAGCTTGCATGAAGAGATGGCCATGGATGGACCTTGGGAGAAAATTTGGTTTGGCTAAATGAAAATTAAGTGAAGAAGATGATGAATGCAGAAAGTTAGTGGATATTTCTTTCCACTTATGATATTATATGAGGAATCACGGTCCACTAACTTAGCTTAATGATAAATTATTGTTAAACTTTTCATTATTCAAAATCTTACCCCAAAGGTTTCCTTATTTATTTTTCAATTAAATTGCATTTTTTCATGGGGTTTTCCAACTTTAATGTCACTTATTTTTAATGGACATTTAGGTCAAAAGGTAACTCAGGATGTCAAATGACCACAGTGCCCCTATTCGGGTTGCATTCCTAATTTTTCGGTAACACCGAGTTTTGTTGTTTTCTCGATTTCTCGTTTTTCTTTGTACTTGTAACATCCTCATTTTAGCTAGTCCATATGGTCTACTATTCCCGTAACCAGTGTCGGTCCAGACAGCTAGAACGTTCGGAAAAATATTTAAACTAAAGTGAGGAACCAAAAATTAACTCAAATATTAATAAGAAAAAAATTTAGGAAAAAATTATAAAATAATTCTTGGGACTCCAGAGAAGGGTCATTGAGGTTCTTATGGCATTAGAATGCCAAAAAAATACTTGGAAAATTTTTTTAATCGGTACAGACAATTTTGACCCGTTAAGCCAAATGGAGGGCATTTTGGTCATTTCGTGTTTAGAGATGATTTTTGGGCCAACTTGTCTAGTTAAATAAATAATTTATATAACATAAAATATGATTAAATATTGTTAAAAATTTAATTGCAATTAAGTAGACAAGAAATGAAGAGTAAATGAAGGAAAATGGACTTATGACATCATAATGATGTCATTAAAAATCTCCCAACCAATCTTGTCTTAACACATGGCATAACTTTCTATAAAAAAAGACTAAATGAGCTGAAAATGAAAAAAAAAATCAGAACCTCTTCCTTTTTCTTCTCCTTGACATCAACTCTCCTTCCCTAACCCTCCATGAACAAGCTTTTTCAAGCTTGATTTTCCCTAGCTTTCTTTCACCAAAAACCCTAATTGTCAATATAAAAAATTGCTCTTTCATCTTGGTGAAGCTTTGGGCAGCAAAATTTTGAAGAAAAACTGAAGTTTTGGAAGACCAAATCTTAGTTCCAAAGAGGTTAGTGACCAATCCTTGCTTTCTTTTTGAAATGCATGTTTAGGGACAAAAATTGAGCTAGAAAATGAGAGAAACTTAAATGAAATTGATAATTATGTAAACCCCCATTTTCAGTAGCTATGTGAAGGGTAGGGTTTTGATTGTTTTTCTTGAATAAATTTGGTATTTTGGCTGCCCATAACACTAACCTATTGTTTAGAATGGTGAAAGGTAAGTGAATGCATGAATTGAGATGGAATGGGTTAGGATTTGCGTATAAAATGGAGACTTTGATCGTGTAATGGTTAAAGTGAGTTTTAATGGTCAATTAGTGACCATTTGGATATGTGTAAACAAGAAATGAAGTGGTTTGTGTAGTAGGAATTGAGATTAGTGTGGCTGCCCTTTGTGACCTGCAGATTTGGACATGAGTCCAGCAGGTTTGGGCAGCCATAACTTGCATTGTAGAGTCCAATTGGTGCAAGGCCAATTGGACATGAAATGAGACACATAATGGCACAAATTTGGTGAAGAAACCATGCCCATAAAACTAAACTAAATGGACCAAAAGCTTGCCTTAATCCGGGTGACCTGCAGTCTATTTCTGCAGAATAACCAAATGAATAGTGATTATTCATTTGGACATAACTCAATGTAGAAAGGTCCAATTGACCTGAAATTTTACCAGCAACAAGCTGAGATATATACCAACAATTTTCATGAAGGAACCTAACCCAAATTATGACCAGAACCTATCCAACAAGTGAGTTGCAATCACTGTTCATTACACTTTAGATATGGTCAGTTCAGAAAAATTTCAATCCGGCTAGTTGTGGTTTTTGGACCATAACTTGAGTTACAAAACTCCAAATGGAGTAATTCAAAAAGTAAATTCAAATAGACAAAATAATGAACAACTTTCATGTTGATAATTTTGCCAAATTCCTACTACAAAAATGACAAATGGAACAGTAAAAATGAAGCATGAAAACTAAAAATTCTGCTTTATTAACATTAAGCTTAGAAATGGTATTAGCAACTAATACCAACAAATTTTAAATGCAAAATGTGGTATGTTGGGAGTATTAAAATTAATGTACCTATTTTCTATGTAAAAGTCAATATTTTGGTTGACTAATGAAGTGAATAGTAACAACAAAACTTGAAATTCAAAAATTACAAAACTAAAAAATGTAAAATGCCCTAGTATACCTAACAAGATTGGTTTGGATAGCTTGGCATGCCAATAGGGTTTTGTTTGTAGTACTACATATGGCTTCATGCCATTTTGTGTTTCATGGCTTTCCCGTGCCATTCTATGAAATAATAGCCTTTGGCTATGTTATTTGAGTTGATATACTTGGGTTTTAACCCTGATAATTGTTACAGCTTATAGCTGTTCTGTTGCACACTGGGAGACACAATGTGACCGATCGTGTGATGGTCCGAGGTACTTAGCACCCAGTGCCAGTTTACTCATTTATCCAGTCCATTCAACTAGTATGGGTTACTCGGGCAATAATACTAAACCTTACCAAATTTTAAGTGAATAATACTACAAATAATACCAGAAATCAAGTCTACCCAAAAATGAAATCATACATTCTCCATAAATATTTTATTCTATTTTATTTTATTTTATATTGTCACCACTAAGCAGAATTGCTTAGTGCGTCGCTTGCCAGCGCAAATCGGAGACCTAGGTGGGAGCCAGCGGACATCGACAGGTGAGCCTTCAGAGCTACATCCGGGGTCCAGAGTCACCTTACATCTGCACTGCATATGGTGGGACATTAGGACTATAGGTGGCCCTTTTGTATTTTTGCATTTTGTATTAGTTTGGATTGTAACTATAAACTCCTGTAATTATGTATTAATGTAAATATATGAAATTTCATATTATTAAGATTTTCTACATAATGTATGTTGATAAATGAAATGTTGAGAATTATTTGTGAATATGCTTCAAGTGACGAAGTGAACAGAAAGGTTTTGAAAATAGTATTGTGATTTGAGATTGAGATTTTTTAGATTGACTTGAATGTGTATAAAGGAGTTTGGATTTGAAAATTATTTTGGAAGTGTTTTTAAACAGGTTCAGCAGAATTGTTTTTCCAATTTACAGCCGGCACTCTGCCGGATTTTCTATAAAATTTGTGGATAAATTCAGATTTATCAAAATTGAAAATAAATAAATCAGAAAGGGATAAATTGTAATAGAAACATAGATTGGTGCTCCGACACACTGAGTGGCATAACTTGCTTGGCTACACTGTAGACGGGTAAGGGGTGTCACAGTACTAATTAATTAATTTTTGTTTGATATTTATAATTAAATTTATACTTCAATAAGTCTTTAATTATGTCTCGAAACTAAATTCTGAGGGTTCTCTGCAGTCCTGGGGTCGGCTATTGCCTGCGCCGTAACTTCCCCGTGCGGTGACCTATCACTGCGGTGTTAGCTCGTTTAACTTGGTTTCATTTCATTGCTATTATTTTTCCTCTATTTTTCTTGTATTTTCTTTTCTTGTATTTCATTATTTTATGTCTCCTCACTAACAATTAAATGTAGTTCTAGGCATCCTAGCTATCCGGACCGACATTGGTCACCGAAACAGTAGAACGCACTACCGAACATAGGGGTGTTACAGTATCAAAGCCACTCGCGTGTCCTCTTGTGCGATGGTAGGGCAAACCTCAATGAGGACGCTGAGTCCCGAAAGGGGGGGAGAAAGGTCCCTTAGGAAAATCCCACATTGGCAAAGCATGGAGATGGTCTTTGGTTCAAAAAGTAATGATACAAAAAATGGGGAAACTAATCACTAGAGGCGCCTTTTGGTGGAATGGCCTGGAGAGTTGGAAGAACTCCAGGGTTAACCGTACTTGCTTGAGAGAAATCCTAGGATGGGTGACCTCCTGGGAAGTTCTCCATTCCACCTGTGGGATAAAACCGTGAAGCTTATGGCCAAAGCGGACAATTCCTCTAGTAGTTGGAGTCCGATCGTTACAATAATCGTTGAGAAGCCATATATACATAACTATTTCAATACTACTACACTTATAGAGGAGCTTTATCCTAATGCAATGAGAATTTTAGAAATATATCTACAATAAAAATAAAACATAAATATTACTACGTTTATAGATAAACTTTATCCTAATATATCTATAATGAAAATAAAATATATATTTATTTTATGTGAAATATTTTTTAATGAAGATAAAAGGAAATAAATTAAAATAAACTTTAAAAACGTTAATAAAAGAATTCATATGTTTGGCTAACAAAAATTAATTTCTTTCATCATTTTTATGTAAATTCAAATATAGTTGTATTAAAATATTTTACATAAATCGTTATAAGATAGAGATAGAGATTTATTATGATTAATTAAAAAAGTGATTCATATAAAATAAAGTACCTTTCTTATACGAAATTAAAACATTTAATTTGCAATGCTCTCACTTTAGGTAGTCTGTACATTTTACTGTTCCGGTGACTAATGTCTGTCTGGACAGTCAAAATGTCTAGAATTATATTTGAACTCGAGTGAGGAGTCATAAACAACTCAAATACTAATAAGAAAAATTAAGGAAAAATTTAAGAAAAGAAATGCAATAAGATTAAATGAGCTGAAGCTACGACGATGGGTAACCCTAACAGGAAGTGGCTGTGAAGACAGTTAGCGACTCTAGACCTATGGGAAAACCCTGTGAAATAATTTTTGGGACTCTAGTGAAGAATTATTGAAGCTTAGATGATAATGGATTGCTAAGAAAATACAAGGAAAATTATGTAAATTGGTATAGATAATTTTAGCTCATTAAACAAAATGAGAGGCATTTTGGTAATTTCACCTTCAGAGATGATTTTTGACCAACTTGTCCATTTAAGTAAGTGAGGTATATGTCATAAAATATGAATAAATATTGATATAAATTTAAATGGAAATAGAAATAAGAAAAGAAGGAAAATAAAACAAATAAAAATTTAAAATCAAATAATGACATAATGAGGATGCAATTAAAAATCTCTCAACCAGTCAAAACTAGATAAGCTTAACTAAAAAGGATAAAAAGAGAGTAATTAAAAAAAAAATCAGTTTCTTCTTCTTCCTTTTGAAGCTTGGCCGAACCACCTTGAGTCCCTTCCACCATTTTTGTTTGACAAAGCTTGATTTTTCTCATGTTTTTCACCCCAAAACCCATAGTTGTCTTCACTAAAAATTGAACCCACACCTTGTAGAAGTGTTTGGCTGCCAAGAAACAAAGAGAAAGTGAAGATTTGGAAATCCTATAATCTTGCTTCAAGAGGTTAGTGCCAATTTCTTTCTCTCTCTCTTTGTATTCTATGTTAGGATCATGAATTAAGTGAGAAATTATAGAAATTGAAACAAATTGTGCAAGTTAGATTTTCCCTAAATTTTTAGTAGCCATGAATTATAGATGGATTGGATGAATTTTAATGGAATTAAAGTGTGTAGTGGTGGCCATGAATGTGAATATATGTATTAGAACTTTGATTTTCATGTGTGGTATAATATGGAGAAATTGAGAATTAGGGTTTGAACTAAATTAGGGTTTTGCTAAATTGATGGTGAATTGGTGATCTAATGGTCAATTAGTGACCATTTGAGGTGAATTGAGCTTAATTTGGAGTGAATTGTGGCATTGAATGGTAAAATGTTCAAGCTGTACTAGGTGCTAAAAATTATGGACTTGAGTCCAGTGTGTTTGGAAAGCAATAAGTTGACTTCTGTAGCTTAAATTGGTGTAAGGCCAATTGAAGGTGAAACTAGGGACATAATGCCATATTTTTTATGAAGAGACCCTGCCCAGAAAACCAACTTAAAGTGACCTAAATTTGCCTAAATCCGAGTAACCAAAATCTAGACTGGAAAAATAACCATATGAACAGTGATTGTTCAAGTGGCCATAACTTTGTATAGAAAGGTTCAAATGACCTGATTTTTGAACCCACGGAAAGCTTAGACAAATTAGAACAACTTTCATGAAGAATAGAAACCCAAATTCTGACCATAGCCTATTCAGATTACTAACCAAATTTATCTCACCAAAATTGCTAGAACCAAAATCTGCCAAGAAAATTTGGGAATGGACCAATCCGGCCAGTTATGGTAAAAATGCCATAACTTGAGCTACAAAACTCCAAATGGACTGATTAAAAAATGAAATTAAAGTAGACACATTAAGGAACAATGTTGATGAAGAAAGTTTAGCCGAATTCTCACTGTAGATTGGTCCAATGAAATAGTAAACATAAGTGACCAAATTTGAAAATTTGAAATAACTTCTAATAAGCCTTAAATTGAAATTGGCAATCAATGCCAACAAATGTAAAATCCAAAATGTGGTATTATAGTGTAATTACAAATTGTATACCTATTATTATTGAAAAAGTCAACATTTTTTCATGAATAGTAATATGAATAGTAACTACTATGATATCAAATCAAAATAACCAAAACTTAACTTTGTTAATATACCCTAGTATGCCTAGTATGATTGGTTTGGATAGGTTGGCATGTCAATAGGGTTCTGATTGCAGTATTGCCTATGGCTTTATGCCATTTCGTGATTTATGGCTTCACTGCCATTTTGTGATATTATGGGCTTTGTCCATTTTGCTATTCTTTGACATACTTGGCTTTATGCCTGACTGCTATTATGGCTTGTTAGCCGTTCTGTTGCACACCTGGATACACTCTGTGACTGATGATGTGATGGCCCAAGGTACTTGGTACCTAGTGCTAGTTTACCTGTTTATCTAGTCCAGTCGATTTCTATAGGTTACTTGGGCAACTAAAATAAGTCTTAAAAATTTACAATTAAATAATGAACATAAAGAATCACTAAATTAAGAATATTATGAATAATTACCAAAAATTCAGTTTGCATGAAATAACATCATAATTTCTCACATTTATTTATTTAGTTTATTTTTATATTATATTGGCACCATTAAGCTTTGTGCTTAGCGCGTTACTTTTTGCCACACGTAGTTACTGGAGATCAGGATAGAGAGCCCAGTAAACCATAGACTGGGAGTTAGAGGTTTTTGTTATGGATTTGGGTCCCAAGTGTCACCTCCTTAGCAGTGCACATTTTGGTAGAGTCCACCAACTTGTATTTTAATTTTTGGTCTTTGTACTTAAATTTTGGGCATGTAATGTATATTATCAAAATTTGTACATGTACATTATTGTAAATTAATGAAGTTTGTAATTTCATACATAAATTGTGTATGAATGGAAATGTGATGAAAATTCCATATAGATTCTTGTGAGTGAAATTTATTGATATTCTGAATTAGAAAATGAGTTTGAGAATATATATAGAAATAATTGTTTTACACAGGTGGGGATTCGTCAAAGTATTAATAAATTAGGAGAAACTCCATCAGTTTCTCCTAATAATTAATTGAATCTAAATTAACAAAATTTAAATATGATTACTAAGAAATGTAATAAGATAAGTTAAGGCACTCTGGCACCGGGTGTGACATGCCTTACTAGGCTACACTATAGACGGGTAAGGGGTGTCACATTTAGTGGTATTAGAGCACGGTTTAGGGGTTTCTGGGTTTAGATAGAGTATATATCATGCATTGCATTTGTAAGAGTTAAGATGACACTAATGCAGATCTATTTATTTTTTATTATTTTGGTTAGGATATGGATCCTACTTCGCAAAGAGCCATTAAGGAAGTAGTGGAGAGTCATGCTCCACCTGTGGCTAAAGCTGGAGGCAGGGGAGCTCCTGCTCCACCAATACCTGAGGGACTTGTACAACCCCAACAAGAGCTATTTGAATAGATAATGGCCTGTGGATTTTATGGGGGCAATCCCAACAATTCCGCCATCACAACCACAGCACAGAAGTCCCATTTGGAAAAGTTAAAAAAGTATGGGGCTGTGGATTTTCTGGGAAAGAAGGAGGATGATCTTGCAACTGCAACACCCCTCACCCATCTACAGTGTAGCCGAGCAAGAAGTGCACATTTGGTGCCGGAGCACCCTATCTTATCCTGTCGTGTCCATTGTTAATTTTTAAACTTTGTTGAAAATATGTGGTAATATTTTTTTATCATAATTTATTTCTGTGAAAACTCGAGCAGAGCCTCTTCTGATATATTGACATCTGGCAGGTTCCAATAATTACCTGTTAAAAATAATTTCATATCTGTATCATTTTTCCGTGTACTATATCATATCATTTCAAGAAAATGAATTTCAGTTCATTCATATGAAAATTTATATACAAAAATTACAAGCTTTATTTACATTCCAAAGTATAAATTCATTTAATTACAATGTTCAAAATTAATAGACATCTCATTATACATGAACCAAAATGTAAAACCTAAGTACATTGGGCCCTACCAAAATAAACACTGCTGAGGTGAGCCCTGGATTGTAGCAGATCTGGACAACTGTAATCAGAGTACTACTATGGCGGCTGCTGTGTCTGGTCTCCAGTACCTACGTGATGGAAAATTCAACGTGCTAAGCAAATTGCTTAGTAGTGCATAATCTTAAAGCAGAATAACTAAATGATTTAAAATAACAATAATATGTGAAATTTCATAATTCTAGGTCAATTGTATATTTCAATTGCACTTTGGGAATAATTTAATTATTAGTATCTTATTTGTGTATTTATTTCTTTTTCTATCTTTTAAAGTCATATCAGTGCCTAGGTAACTTATAACAGATTATAAGGCTGGATACACGGGAGTGTCTATCCTTTATACAGCTGTCATGTCAGGCACTAGGCCAGCGAGCAGGCATATAATATCCTATATACAACTGTCTGTTAGGCACAAGGCCAGTGAGTAGGCATAAAGCCAGAAATCATATCAGACATATTTTGTCAATCAATGATTATTCATGTAAAAATCATATCAGTGCATTCTTAGACTTTTAAAATCATATCAATGCTAGGTAACCTATAACAGTCTATAAAAACTGGATATACGGGAATATTCTATCCTATATACATCTGTCATGTTAGACACAAGGCCAGCGGGCAGGCATAAAGCCAGAAATACAATTATGCACAATGACATCTGTCATGTAAGGCACAAGGCCAGCGGGTAAGCTATTGAAGCTAGAAATACAATTAAGCACAGTGGCCAACAGGCAGGCATATAGCCTATAAAACAATCATATCAAACATATATTGTCAGCCCATGACTTTCCATGTAGGCAGTACTGCTATCTGTAATTCTGTAATTGGTATACCAATCGATCCAACTATATACATAAGTCTAGGTATACTTTGGGCAAATTAGTACTATTAAGCACTTATAGTTTTATTTTTTTCATGCTATGTACTATTAAGGGTTCATAATATATTGTTATTTAACTTCATGTACTATCTATGTTTTATACCATTTTCATGTCATTATAATGGGAACATAGGTCCCAAGTACATATTCATATAACTTATGTATTTATCACTCTCATTATTTTATGTCATGTACTATACATATTCATAGTATTGTTATTTCATATATGATGGAAACATAGGTTCCAAGTGTATTTTCCTATGACTTATGTGTTTAGCAAATCATTTAGGTAATTTACATTTTATGTATCAACTGATTTCATGTCACCTTGCTGTGGAAAAGTGGGTTTCACATACCTATTTCATGTAATTTAGCATGTAGTGACTTATTAGGGATAAGTCTCTACCAAAAATGATTTATTTCAAGAAACTTTCTTTAGGTTCAGTTTTACTGTCTTTATTTTGCATATCAAATTAAGCAATTTATGGCCACTGTTTGGCCCCACTTCCTTCATGGAAGTTGTTCTTCTATGTCTTGTCTTTATTTTCCTTTTTGAATCATATCATTTGGACTTGTATAACTCAAGTTATGGTAAAATAACTATAACTGATTCAGTTGCAAATTCTGGTTCCTTACCTAGGCAGTTTTGGGATTACACTTTAGAAATTTATTTGAATAGGTTGTAGTAACATTTATGTCACACCTTACCCCTCTGTAAGGCATAACATGATCCCGTAGAATACCTAATGAACTACTGAACTTTACCTACTGATAACTCATTAAGTATCCTACAAGGGATTTTAAAATAATTTTCTTACTTTTATAAGTGGTGAGCATTTCTAAATAGATATTAAAATCATTTATTCAAAGTTTTAAAACTAGTAAAATTTTTGTTCCGATTATTTTTTCACAAATTTTATAGAAATTTTGGCAGAGTGCTATCTGTATTTTAAGAAAATAGCTCTTCAAATGCCTGTAAAAAGCACTTCCAATAATTTGTCTCAACAACTTCTTCAAATTCACAGCCATCCCAATCAATTTCAACATTATTTATTAATTTCCAAAAATTCAAAAATCATCAAAATACTATTAATCAATTCTATTCAAATTAAAACAAAATATTTTCATTCATATTTCATTAAAGATAAAAAATTTATATACATCATTACAAAAATTTACATTAAGAGAAATCCAAACCAAAATTTATTACAAGCTTTATACAACTGCTCATAACTAATTTTACATGTCCATACATTTACATACATTACATACATCAAAATAAATTTTTACAATCAGGGTATAAAATATACCCGATAACTTCAAAGCAGGTAGCTTCTCAATCCTCAGTAGCTCAATCTGCTGCTCCTCTAGTCTCTATATCTGCGACAGTAATAACAGCCATTGCTGCGTACTAGGACTCAGTGGTGCACAACTTACTAAAATAAACTTTATGCAGAATTTAAATCACATTTATTCAAAATTTAAATTGAACATGAGCAATATATTCAAAACATGACTTATGAAATTTTAATCCAAACAATTTCATTTAAACAGTCTCAAAACACATTTCATAAAAACACACAGTTATATCATACCATTCAAAAAAAAATATCATCTCAATAGCCAAAGGCTAAGGAGAAGTCACATCACAAGGCTAGCTAGCTCAAATATATGGGAACCCATTCTTTTTCTTCTTCAAGTAGCACACACCTCAACACTTCAGCCAGAGAAGGAATCAAAATTCGAAACTGATTTCCCCCACTAGTCATGTTAGTGAGGTATTCAAATATATGGTCATGACACTATGGTTTCAAAACTTATCTTAACAATTTACTAAACATTTATGCTATCTCAAATATACACAAATAACTTTCAACAATTTAAATCAAAACCATAACAAATATTTCATCACAATGATGCCACAATTCAATATTTCAATTTATTCAAAATAATATGCAGAAGAAAATTTACAGAAATTCTACGTTGTGCACAAACCTTATACGAGTCGCCTCTTGACCTTGACTCGATCCCTCGGGTTCTTTCCCGGTATTCTTTTCCACTGAAACACATAGTTTTACAGTGTTTCAGTATCATAGCTCATTATAAATCCAAAAATAAATTCAAATTCACTTATACCTAGCTTTAATATGCTAAACTTGGCGTTCTTTAAATTTTGTATTTTGGGGTTACTATTCATGGCACTATTCAAGTCAATTTGTTGACTTTCTAAGGCTTAATAGGTATGAGAATTTCAACTATACTCACATACCACATTTTGGTCAAAATTTTATTGGTTTTGGTTTTTTTCTCAAAACTTAAGTCTTTTAGCTAAATTTGTAAATTTTTAGTTTTGGTGTCTTATGTTGCACTATTCCATTGGTCATTTTTCTGTTAGAATTTTGCAAAATTTTCTTCATATAAAATGTTCTCTATTGTCTTAAATTTATTCTCCTTTTTTAATCACTCCAATTAGAGTTTTGTAGCTCATGTTCTAGCCATTTGAATCATGGCTGCCCGATTGGACTTAACCCAGATTTCTGGGCAAATTCTAGTTCTAGCAGTTTTAGGTCGCCAACTTTGTGTGACTAAATGACTTGGTTAAGGCATAATTTGGGTTTGTATTCTTCATGAAAGTTTTAGGTACATATTTCAGCTTTCCACTGGTAAAATTTCAGGTCATTTAAACCTGCCTAGCCCAAGTTATGGCCAAATAAACAAACACTGTTCATTTGGTCATTTTTGTACAGGTCGGATTGCCTAATCCGAATTTGGTCAATTTGTTCACTAGGTTTTAGTCACTTTTTGGACATGACTCCTAAATGAAAAATATGTCATTTTGTGTCTAGTTTCATTCCTAATTGGCCTCACACCAATTGGGCTTGTTAATTTTCAGTTTTGGTCCTAAAAGGGACCTAGGTCAAGCTGCCTGCACACAGCCCCCATTCAATCCGAATCTCCACTCACTTCCAACACTTCCAACATATAACAATTGTTCAAAAATGACCATTTTTCACCTCAAACCAAGTCCAACACACCATTTAACACATTCTCAAATTTTTATCTTCGAAACCCTAGGTGCCAAACCCTAATTCCCAATTTGTTACATCCAACTACTACAATGCATACCAACATCACTTCCATGCTCATACCAACTTACCTACACTTTGAATTCAATCAAATTCATGCATACACACATCAAAACCCTAGCTAACCGAAATTAAGGTTTGGTCCTTCACAATTGTTTTTATTTCATTTTTTTAATTTTTAAGTTACTTTAAGCTATAAACACAACTAATAAACTAAATTTTTTAAATTAGATTGCTTACCTTCAATTAAATTTGAATTCTCCAATTTCTTCCCTTGTCTCCCTTTCTTTCCTTCTTAAACCTTCTTGTTGATGGTGAATTAGGAGTTTTTGAGGGTTTAGGGTTGCAACTTTTGGAACAAAATCAAGTAATTCAAGCTTTAAAAGCTTGTTAAGGAGGTTGATCAATGGTGAGTTATGGGAAAAAGGGCTGCTGATTTAGGTGAGGAAGAAGGTAAATGATTTTTTTTCAATTTTTTTTTTTATGATTTTATGTCTTATTATGTGTTGGTGACTTGGTCAAAAAATGTGGGAAAAATTAATTGGATTTTGACATCATAATTGATGTCATCCATGATGTAATAATATGTTTCTTTTCTTTTCTCTTTTTTTTTCTTTAGTTCTTTAATTTAATTCTTGATCCCGAAATTTTCTTTTCTCTGATTTTATTTGATAGTTAGGTCAGGAGTCAGCTCTCGGGGTCAATTGACCAAATTGCCCCTCGCCAGTTTGACCCGGTTTGCAAATAATTCAATATTTCTTCCGGATCCCTAACCTAATTATTTGACTGGTTTAACAATTCTTTTTCATGATTTTCTCTTTTCCACTGTGTTCATAATAGTCCTAAGGACCGCGGCGTCACATTTTACGGTTCGAAATTTGAGTTTAAATTGACTTAGCAATCCTTCCCGAGAAAGTCACCCATCGCTGTAACTCTCGGCTCATTTAACTTCTTATGTTCTGTTTTTCTTATTTATACTTAACTAATTGGCAATTACTAATTATTTGTGTTCAAGGCTTATCTAGTTGTCCCTTAGTTATCCGGACCGACATCGGTTACCAGAACAGTAAAATATACTAGGCTATGCAAATAGGGGTGTTACAATTTAGGCCTAGTGTTCTTCATAGGATTTGTTGCCCTATGTTTTATGATCACTCAGAATTTCTAGTTGAAAATTTTCAAGTCTTGTAGAATTAATTATAGCCACATTATTGGACTAGACTCAAGTATCTTGTAGCATCAAGATTTCAATTAGGTCAGTAGCTTTGACCCTATATTTAAGCTTCTTACATTCATAAGTTAAGGAAGATTTCTGAAAAAAAGTTGAAGATTTTTTTCTTAGGTTTTCAGAATGGTATGGCTCATTTCAATTGAATATTTCTAGTGGGAGATATGCTTAAAAGACTATTCTAGATTCAATGGTCACTTGTGCAAATTTCTAAATTTTGTATGCTATTTTGACCTAGCTAAATGACTTAATTCCCTTAATTTATGGGTTATGGGAAAATGACAATATTGTATTTCCATGTCTTATTGAAATTTTGGCACTGATTTCATGTCATTTGGAGTTTTATGGACCAAGTTATGGCTTCTTTGCCAAAACTGGTCAAGTTGCCTAGACAAAGGCAATTCTGGGCTGTTTTGGTACTAGACTGTTTTGGTGTCCCAAATTTTGCAAGCAATTTGACTTGGTTAATGGCATTTCTGAGCTTTGTGATCTCCATAAAAGTTGTAGCTCTATGTCTAAGCTTTCTAATGGTATAAATTTCAGGTCATTTGGACCTGTCTACTGTGAGATATGACCAAATGAAAGAACACTGTTCATTTGGTAAGATTTTCTGGGTTCTCATTTGGTAATCCGGATTAGGGCAACTATTAGGTAACTTTTTAAGCAAAATTTAGACATGGTTTCCACATGATAATTAGTGCATTTTAGGTCTAGTTTTACCTTCAATTGGTTTCATATCAATTAGGGCCACACAAATTTACTTATGGCTCAATGTACACACTGATTTCAACCAATACTCAACCTGCAAGAAAATTTCACTTCCAATTTTCTTCATTCCTCCATCTCCCTTACTTCAAATTTGCATTCATGGCACTTCTAATATCATCAATCAAACCTCAATAAAATCAATTTCCAGTAGTTTATACAAGTCTCCAATAATCAATTCAAAACCCTAATTCACATTGACAAGATCAATCACAATATACACATAAAATAAACTTTCTATCACAAGTAACTTCATCCCTTAACCTATAGGTCATTCATCAACATCACAATTCACCTTTTGCATACATGAAATTATCAATCTCTCATGCTTTCAAAGCTGCCCAAAATGAAGTAATTCCATAAAATTTCCAACTGTTAAGCCAAACCCTAAATAAAAATGGCAATTAACAAGTATAATCGTGCAATCAAATTTCCAATCCATGTAATTTAACCACTCAACGTCATTAATCACCATTAAGGTCAAGAATCCATCAAGCCCTTAAGAATCTCAAGGCTACTGAAATTTGAAGTAGTCACACTATTAACAATTTCTTGTAATTACATGCAATTCACACTTAATTTGGTAGGTATACTACACTTAGAAGTTGAAGGATAAGTTTTAGTACACTAAACTTAAATCAAGAAATTCCCAAGCTTGTAAAACTCCAAAATTTCCACTTTTTGTTGCTGCCTATAGTCTTCTCAAGGTTTGAGGATCAACTTTTGTGAAGTGAGCTTTATGGTTTCATGTGGAAAATGAAGGGATTAAGAGCTTGCATGTGAGAAGAATCCGTGGAGGAAAAGGAAAATGCATTTCGGCCATGGTGAGAGATGAGTTGAAGAAGTTGAGTTAGTGGATTGTTTCTTGTCATTTTATGCATTTTATACCTCCACTAACTTTTAAATATTGATTATATTAAAGTTTTCATATTCCAAATAATCCCTCCATATTCCCCTTAATTACACTACATATATAATCCCTTATTTTCATGGGGTTTCCAAAATTTAATACCACTGATTTTTAATGGATATTTAGATCAAAAGTCAACTCTAGGTGGCAAATGACTAAAATTCCCCTCTTCGGGTTATAGTCCCACTTTTTCAGTAATACCAATTAAATCCCTAATTCGTCAGTTTCTTTAATTTTTGTTTTCGTCTGTGCCAATTCACTAAATTTTCTTTGACATTTTCAATGTCATTTGTATATCAGTAGACCTTTAATTATGTTTCGAAAATTATTTCTCAATGTTCCTCATGGTCTGGGGTCGTCAACTATCTGCGTAGTGACATCCCGGTACGGTCACCCATCGCTACAGTTCCAACTTATTTAACCTATTTGTATTTCATGTCTTTTATTTTTCCTTAATTTTTCTTGTATTTTCTTATCATTTATATCTCCTCACTATCATTTAAGTGTAGTTTCAGACATTTTAGCTATCCGGACAGACATTAATCATCAGAACAGTAAAACATACAGACTACCTACGGTGAGGGTGTTATAATTCTTCCCCTCCAAATAAAATTTCGTCCTCAAAATTTACCCAGTGTAAATAATCGAGGAACCTCTATCTCCTTTTCTTTCTGCTTTTTTGTGTTATAATACTTCATTTTCTCTTTAGTTTGTCTTACTAGTCCTTGCTTTACAATCTTATCCTTATCTCGATTTACTATTGAAAATGTCACACCTTACCACTTTGTAAGGCATAAAATGATCCCGTAGAATACTTAATGAGCTACCAATCTTTACCCACCGATAACTCATTAAGCACTCTACAAGAAATTTTAAAATAATTTTCTTAAGTTTATAAGTGGTTAGCATTTTCTAATAGGTATTAAAGTCATTTAATTAAAGTTGAAAACTAGTTAAGATTTTTGGCCCATTTTATTTTTCCACAAATTTTATAGAAATTTCGGCAGACTGCCGTCTGTATTTTGAGAAAACAGTTCTTCAAATACCTGAAAAAAAATAAACACTTCTAATAATTTTTCTCAACACCTTCTTAAAATTCACAAACATCCCAACCAATTTCAACATCATTTATCAATTTCCAAAAATTCAAATCCACAATATCCAATTCAAATACCATCCAAAATATTACTATATACTTTCATTCAAATTAGAATAAAATACTTCCATTCAAATGTAATTAAATGTATAACAACTTATATACATCATACTAAAAATTTACATTAGAAAAAATCCAACTAAAATTTAGTACAAACTTTGTATAAACTGCTTAAGACCAATTTCTCATGTCCATACCTTTACATACATTACATACATCAAAATAAATTTTTACAGTCAGGGTATAAATATATACCCGATAACTTCAAGCAGGTAGGTCCTCAATCCTCAGCAGCTCAGTCTGCTGCTCCTCTAGTCTCTAAATCTGTGACAGCAATAACAGCCATCACTGAGTACTAGGACTCAGTGGTGCACAACATACTAAAATAATCTTTATGCAGAATTTAAATCACATTTATTAAAAAATTGGACTGAACATGAGAATTAAATACAAAATATGAATTATGAGATTTTAATCCAAACAATTTCGTTTCGAAGTATCAAAACCAATTTCATAAAACCCACAGTTATATCATGCCATTTGAAACAAATATAATCTCAATAGCTAGAGGCTAAGGAGAAGTCACATCATAAGGCTAGCTAGCTCAAATATATGGATATCCATTCAATTTCTTCTTCTACTGACATACACCTCAATATTTTAGCCACAGAAGGAATCAAAATTCGAAACTGATTACCCCCACTAGTCATGCTAGTGAGGTGTTCAAATATATTATCATGACACTATGGTTTCAAAACTTATCTTAATAATTTACTAAACATTGCCATTTCAAATATACACAAATAACTTTCAACAATTTAAATCAAAACCATAATAAACATTTCATCATAATGATATCATAATTCGATATTTCAAATTATTCAAAACAATATGCAGAAGATAAATTACAGAAATTATACGTTGTGCACAAACCTTATATGAGTCGCCTTTTCGCCTTGACTCGACACCTCGGGTTCCTTCTCGGTATTCTTTTCTACTAAAACACACAGTTTCACAGTGTTTCAGTATCATAACTTATCTTAAATCCAAAAATAAATTTAATTTCACTTTTATTTAGCTCTAACATGCTAAACTTGATGTACTTTAAAATTTGTGTTTCGGGGTTACTATTTACGACACTATTGAAGTCAATTTGTTGACTTTCTAAGACTTAATAGGTATGGGAATTCCAACTTCACCCACATACCACATTTTGGTCACTAAATTTGTTGGTTTTGGTTGTTTACTCAAATTCTAAGTCTTTCAGGCAAATTTGCAAATTTTCAGTTTTGGTGTCTTATGTTGCACTGTTCCATTGGTCATTTTTCTGTTAGAATTTGGCAAAACTTTCTTCATAGAAAATGTTCCCTATTGTCTTAACTTTATTCTTCTTTTCGAATCCATTTGGAGTTTTGTAGCTAACGTTATAGCCAATTGAATTATGGCTGCCGGATTGGACTTCACCCAGATTTTCTGTGCAAATTCTGGTTCTGGCAGTTTTAGGTCACCGAATTTGGGTGGCTAAATAAACTTGGTTAAGCGCATAATTTGGGTTTGTTTTCTTCATGAAAGTTTTAGTTCTATATCTCAGCTGTGCACTGGCAAAATTTCAGGTCATTTAGATCACCCTAGCCCAAGTTATGGTCATACGAACAAATACTGTTCATTTGGTCATTTTTGTACAGGCCATACTGCAAAAATCTGAATTTGGTCAATTTGTTCACTAGGTTTTGGTCACTTTTTAGGCATGATTCCTAAATGAAAAATGTGTCGTTTTGTGTCTATTTTCATTCCCAATTGGTCTCATACCAATTGGACTTGTAAATTTTCAGTTTTGGTCCCTCAAAGGGACCTTGGTCCTACTGCCTGTAACATGACCATTTTCAATCTGAATTTAAACTCACCTCTAACACTTTCAACACATCTCAATTGGTCACAAATGACCATTTCTCACTTCAAACTAGGTCAAACACATCATTTCACAAATTCTCACATTTTTTACTCCTAAACCCTAAGTGTCCAAAACCCTAACTCATGCAAAAGGCTCAAATAGTTAAATCAAAGTGCAATTAAAGTGTCTAAACATTGTTTACATACTTTACCAAGCTTAATTGTGTCTTTAATTGCATCCAATAACTCACATCCTAAATCTTATATGCTGACCGAATTTCACATATACTCTACACACTTGGTTTATTTCATTTCTTTTATCAATTCTAAATTTATATTCTACTACATCAACAAAACTTTAAATAGAATTTGAAGGGAATAAGCACTAACCTCTTCTTTGTATTTCAATCTTCCAACCCTCCAATTTTTCTTTAATTTCACTTCTCCCAAACTCCTCCTTGAAGCTTAATTTGAGGATTTCTACTAATTTTGTAAGGGATTTATGGGGGGTTTTAAGATCACAAAAGCTCAAAGGAAAGCTTTAATGGAGGAAAGAAAAAAAATTTAGAAAAAGAGCATGATGAGTGGCGACCTAAAGTGATGAAGAAGGCCAAATTTTAATTTTCTTTATTTAGTTATTTTTATTGTATATTTATTCAATTTTTGACTTAGTAAAAAAAAATAAATGTAATTATTTTTATGATCATGCTTAGGTCACCACATGATGTCATTATATTCTTTTCTTTTTTTGAATTTTTTTTTTCATCTCTTTCTTTTTAGTTCTTTAATTTAATTCCTATTTTTGAAATTTTCTTTTCTCCGACTTTATTTGACAGTTAGGTCAGGAGTCAGCTCTCGGGGTCAATTGACCAAATTACCCCTCGCCGGTTCAACCCGGTTTGCAAATAATTCAATATTCTTCCGGCTCCCTAACCTAATTATTTGACTGGCTTAACAACCTTTTTTTCATGATTTTCTCTTTTCCATTGTATTCGTAATAGTCCTAAAGACAGCGACGTCACATTTTACAGTTCGAAATTCGAGTTTAAATCGACTTTGCAATCCTTCCCGAGAAGGTCACCCATCGCTGTGACTCTCAACTGTTTAACTTCTTATGTTCTGTTTTTCTTATTCATACTTAACTAATTAGCAATTACTAATTATTTGTGTTTATGGCTTCTCTAGTTGTCTTAAGTGTGGTTCTAATCCCCTTAATTGTCCGGACCGGCTTCGGTCACCGGAATAGTAAAATATACCAAGCTATGCAAAGAGGGGTGTTACAATTCTCCCCCCCTTAAAATAAATTTCGTCTCGAAATTTTACTTGGTATCAATCTCTGAATAGCTGTGGGTGTTGTCTCCTCATTTCCTCTCATTCCCAAGTAGCCTCCTAGCCCGAATGATGGTTCCATAGCACTTTTACTAATGGGATCTGCTTGTTCCGTAGCTGTTTCACCTCATAAGCCAGAATCTCTATGGGTTCTTCTTCATATGTGAGGTATGGATTCACTTCAATTTCTTCTACTGGTAGCACATGAGATGGGTATGATCGATACCTCCTTAACATAGACACATGGAAGATATTATGTATCTTCTCTAACTCTGGAGGTAGTGCCAATCGATATGCCAAAGGACCCACTCTTTCCAGAACCTCATATAGCCCAATGAAACGAGGACTCAGTTTCCCCTTTCTGTCGAATCTCATAATTCTCTTCCAAGGAGAAACCTTGAGGAATACTTTCTCACCCACTGCATACTCAATATTTCTTCTCTTCAAATCAATATAGGACTTCTGACGGTCTGATGCAGTCTTAAGTCGATCTCTGATCATCCTGATCTTCTCCTCGGTCTGCTGAACAATTTCGGGCCCAATCATCTTCCTTTCACCCACGTCATCCCAACATAATGGGGTTCTACATTTTCTGCCATACAAAGCTTCATATGGAGGCATCCCAATGCTTGATTGGTAGATATTGTTGTAAGCAAACTCATTCAAAGGCAAGTGTGTGTCCTAACTGCCCTCAAACTCAATCACACAAGCCCATAGTATGTCCTCCAAGATCTGAATTACTCTCTCAAACTGGCCATCTGTCTGTGGGTGGAATGCAGTACTGAAGTTCAATCTAGTTCCTAGGGCTCTCTGAAAACTACCCAAGAATCTAGAAGTGAACCTAGGATCTCTGTCTGATACGATGGATACTGGCACTCCATGCAGTCTCACAATTTCATCTATATACAACTTGGCCAATCTTTCTAAACTGTAGTCCATCCGAACTGGCAGAAAATGAGCAGACTTGGTTATTCTGTCAATAATGACCCATACTGCATCATGACTCTTTTGTGTCCTCGGAAGTCCCATCACAAAATCCATCGTTATTCTCTCCCATTTATATTCTGGTACTGGTAGTGGATGTAATAAGCTAGCAGGTACTTGATGCTCTACCTTCACTTGCTGACAAGTTAGACATTTAGAAATAGACTCTGCCACATCTCTTTTCATACCCATCCACCAGTAATGCTCCTTTAGCCCTCTATACATTTTTGTGCCACCAGGGTGCATGGCAAAAGGAGACTCATGTGCTTCCTTCAAAATGATCTGCCTCAAATCAACATCATTTGGAACACACATTCTACCCTGGTGTAGCAATAGACCATCATCTCTTATTGAGAATTCTGGTTTCTTGCCCTGTCTGACTTCTTCCAACAGCTTCTGATACTTTTGATCATTCTGAGCAGCCATTTTGATCTGATCACTCAATACTGGCTATACATGCCATGCAACTGTTGTCTGCCCCTCATCATTAATCTCTAAGCTGGCATGTAATGATCTCAACTCATGTACCATAGACAAAGGAGTAACCCGTAGACTTGCCATAGCCTTGCGACTTAAGGCGTCAGCCATAACATTAGCTTTCCCTGGCTGATAGTCTATCAGACAATCATAGTCTTTTATCAACTCTAACCATCTCCTCTGTCTCAAATTCATCTCTTTCTGGGTGCCCAAATACTTCAAACTCTTATGATCTGTGTAGATGTAGCTTTTCTCTCCATACAAATAATGTCTCTAGATCTTAAGAGCAAACAGTATAGCTGCAAGCTCTGAGTCATGTGTCGGATAATTCCTCTCATGCGGTTTCAGCTGGCATAATGCATAGGCAATGACATTTCGATCTTGCATCAATATACAGCCTAACCCATTGTGAGAAGCATCACTATAAACTGTGTATCCTTTACCCAGAGTAGGTAAAGTCAGGACTGGAGCCTCAATCAAACATCTCTTTAATTCATTAAAACTCTGCTGGCATTTATCCATCCACTGAAATTTCACATGTTTTCTAAGTAATTTGGTCAATGGAGATGCCAAAATTGAAAATCCCTTCACAAATCGACAGTAGTATCCAGCTAACCCCAGAAAACTGCAAATCTCAATGATATTCCTGTGTGGTCTCCAATTAAGGATAGCTTCTATCTTGCTAGGATCTACTTTAATACCTTCTGCTGATACTCTTTCAGCCAAAATTCACACTTCGATAATTTGGCGTATAGCTATTTGTCCCTCAAAGTTTGCAGTACAATCCACAGATGTCTATCATGCTCTTCTGCACTGTAACACCCCTCACCCGTCTACAGTGTAGCCGAGCAAGGCGAGCTACATGGCGTGTCGGAGCACCTGATGTTATCTGATTTCATTATGGTTCTTGATTTATTTATTTACTCAAAAACTTTATTGAAGGTTTAGGCTATTTTTACTTTTATCAAAATCTAACTAATTTGGAAATTTCAAAAATTTTAACGATAATCCGACAATGTGCCGACTGTAATTTGGACTAACAGTTTTTCTGAACCTACCAAAAACAATTTCAATATATATACTCAATTTCTCAAACTTAATAGTCTCAAAAATTTTCAAACATAATGTATCTCAATACAGTATCCAGATTTCTCAGAAATCTCATCAGATTTTCAACATCTCAATATTCACAAGTACAATCCCATTATAACTCAAATTCAATTCACATATTAAAATACTTACTTTGAGTAGCTTCCATAATTCATAGGTTAATTACATGAGTTTATTTTGTTTAAGATATACAAATAATTTACAATGTGCTAGGAATAAACAATATACATAACATGTGTAAAATGAGCCCTATCTACATGCATTGCTGAGGAGGTGACAACCTTCAATTCTTCTGACACTTCTGCAGATCTGGACTCCAAAAATCTCAGTTGACAATCTACTAGTTTTACCTTCGGTACCTGCGCGAGGAAGCAATTCCATCGCGCTAAGCATTTCTTCTTAGTGGTGCAATAGTATAACAAAAAAAATAATATATACAAATAAAGAAAGAAATAAATCATAATTCGAATACTCGAGAATCAATTTAATTTGGTATGGTATTTGTAGTATCAACGATCTTATATACTAATTTGTTCCTATTTAGAAGTGTTTAGTTTATAACTTTTCAGTAATACTACACAGCATACAAATTATTCTAACTGTATCGTATTTTAAGTCTCTACGGTTCTGCAATTTATATTTTTGTTATGTTTCTTTTGCTAATCTCTTTTACTCATTCATTCAATACTTAATTTAATTGTACTGAAATTTCATTATATTTAACTTAACTTAGCTTCCTGAATTGAATAATGTTTTAAATGACTGCCCATATAGCCTATACACTGACCAGACTGGATAAACGGATATACTAGCACTGGGTACCTAGTACTTCGGGCCGTCACACCATCGGTCACAAAGTATCTCCCAGTATGCAAACAGTGTGGCTAAAAAGCCATACAATCAATCAGGCATTAAGCCGAGTATAATAATACAAACTGTATAGCCATAGGCTATTAAAATCATAGTATGGCATAATAAGCCATAAAACATAGTATGACGTAAAGTCAGTTACAGAATAGTTGTCAGAATCCTATTGGCATGCCAACCTATCCAAACTAGTCAATTAGGCAAATTAGGGCATAGTACAAGATTAAATATTTAGTTTTAGGGTTTACTGGTCATTATACAATTCACTGGTCAATGGAAATGTTGACCTTTTCATGCATCATGCATAAGTTGATTCTAATATCAACATGTCACAATTCGTATTTCAATATGTTGCCAGTATAGTGCAATTTACCATTTTTACAAGTTGGCATTCATTGCCAAATTACTTCAAGCATCATTGTATGTAATGTCAAATTCTCAATTTTAGTGTGCTAGATTGGTCTAGCTTAAAGTCCTATTTCTCTTGGTTTTTAGCTTCTGGTCAAAGAAGCAAAATTGTAGCTCTATGTCTTATTGCAAGCGAGGCAAAATTTCAGGTCATTATGAGTTGTATAGACCAAGATATGGTCAATTTACTAAAGCTGGACAGATTGCACCTTTGGTGCAAAATTTGGTCAATTTCTCAATTTTTGTGTGCTAGATTTGTCTAGCTTAATGTCCTATTTTCCTTGGTACTGTTCCCTTCAATTCATTTCATTAGTCAACCTATAAAGTTGACCCTTGATGCACTCTACGTGAGTCAACTCAAATGTTACCAATATGTCACATTTTATAACCCTTTAGTGTTGGTATATGTTACCAATTTCATTTCCAAGTGTATTGCATTTTATTGCAATTTACTGGATTTCAGTGTACTATTTTGACCTAGTCGGACAACCTAGTTTCCTCAGTTTTCAGGTTTCGGTCCAAACTACAAACTTGTAGGTCTATGTCTTATTACACACGGGGAAAAATTTTAGGTCATTCTGAGTTGTGTAGACCAAGATATGGTCAATTTACTAAAGCTGGATAGAATGTATCAAAATTGGTCACTTTAGGTCATTTTAGGTTCGGCCAGTTTTTGGACCCGAACTTTTGCAAGCTTTTTGACTTGCTTATGGTCATTTATGGGCTTGGGTGTCTTCATAAGACTTGTAGATATAGGTCTTAGCTATTCATGGTCAAAATGTCAGGTCAATTGGACCTGTTTTGAGTGAGTTATGGCCTCAACACTAACTGCTGCCCAAATGGTCAGTTTTCAGGCCTTAAATGCACTAATCCGGATTTGGTCACTTTTTAAGGTCAGTTTCTAGGCAGAATTTTGGCAACATTTCTACATGAAAGTTGGCCTATTTGGTGTCTAGTTTCACCCCATATTGGCCTCATACCAATTGGGTTCATAGTTTGGCACTTATGGCCTCATTTAGGTGCTGCCTTCAATACACAACCTGCACAAAGCACATACACTCCCAATTTGATGTTCCTTCTCCTCCTCATTACTACAATATTCAATCAACAATACTTCCCTACATATATTGTAGACCATTCCAGCAACAATTCTGGGCAGAATATTCAAGTGCTCAATGCACACAATTCATCATTAAGTTCAACATTCACTTCCACCAAAATTCAACATACTTCAATGTCAATATTACACATACACTTCAACATAATCATACTTCAATGTCACTTACACTTCCTGCCCACAATTTAATATTAGCATATATCATTAATAACTACATGTTCACACACAAATTCAAGCTGTTAGGGGCTGCCAAATATGGCAGTTTGCTCAAGGCATCAAAGTTCCATTTCACACCCTTAATTCAAACACTACATGCATATACTTAGATACAAACTTACTACAACTTTCATTTGAATGAATCAACCATCAATTCCATTCATTAGAAGTAAAAATAACTCAAGCTCAACAAAGTTTCATTGCTCCCCAAAAATGAAACAACAACACAAATCTCCAATAATTGTTTCAAACCATAATTTAAATTTCTCAATTTCAAACAATTCAAGTCCTATCACTTCCCATACATATACCCATATCAAACATCATCTTTAAACTCATCTACATCATTTAAACACATCAAAATCCCATGAATTTTTTGGCTGCCGAAATGAAGTGCTCACAAAATATACATTAATATATTCAATTTCTTCACAAATCAACTCACCCAAAGCTCAAAACAAGATCTAATGAAAGAAAATGGGGAGATTAAGCACTAACCTTAATTCAAGAACTTCCCAAGCTTGTGAAACTTCAAAAGTTTCCTTTCCTTTTGCTACCTATAGCTTTCCCATGATGTGAGGACCAATTTTAATGAAGGGAGTCTTGAGTTTTAAGTTGAAAATGATAAGTTTGGTGAGCTTGCATGGATCTCATCCATGGAGGAAAGGAAGAGCTCCATTTCAGCATTTTAGAGAATTGGAGAAGATGAAGTGAGTTAGTGGATTGTTCCTTGTCATCTTATGTGTTTTATATGCCCACTAACTTAGGTTTATTATTATTATAATTCAAAGTTTCAATCTTTGCAAATTCATCCCCCACTTTTCCTTTAATTGCATTTCATATTTAATTTCATTTTTCATTAAATTTTCAAAATATAATACCACTTATTTTTCATGGACATTTAAGTCAAAAGTCAACTCTAGGTGTCAATTGACCAAAATGCCCATCTTCGGGTCAAGTTCGGACTTTTTCGGTAACACCGATTTACTCCTTATACCGCCGATTTCTTTAATTTTTATTTTTCATTTATACTAACTTTCTAATTTTTCTTTGAAATTTTCAATGTCAATTACACCTCAGTAAACCTTTAATTATGTCCCAAAAATATTTCTCGGGGTTCCCCGCGTCCAGGGTTAGTCAACGATCCTCGCCGTAACTTCCCAGTGCGGTCACCCATCGCTACGGGTTTGGCTCGTTTAACTTAGTCACATTTTCTCTCTTTCATTTTTGTTTGATTTTTCTTGTATTTTCTTTTTATCTATTTCATCATTATATGTCTGTTCACTATCACCGAAGTGTAGTTCCAGACATCCTGACTTGCCTAGACTGTTATTTGACTACTGGAGCAATAGAACGTACAGAACATGTATAGGGAGGATGTTATAACTCTTCCCCTCTAAATAAAAATTTCGTCCTCGAAATTGACCTGATGTGAAAGCTGAGGGAACTGTTGTCTCATTGTCTCCTCGCTCTCCCATGTTGCCTCTTCCGTGCTGTGGTGTCTCCATAGGATTTTCACTAGTGGAATTGTCTTATTTCTGAGCTCTTTTACCTCTCGTGCCAAGATTTTAATTGGTTCTTCTTCATATGTCATGTCAGGTTGTACTGTAATTTCTTCTGCTGAGATGACATGTGAAGGATCTGATCTGTATCTTCTGAGCATCGAGACATGGAACACATTATGTATCTTGTCTAGCTCAGGTGGTAAGGCTAATCTGTAGGCTATTGGTCCCACACGTTCAATAACTTCATATTGGCCAACAAACCTAGGGCTTAATTTTCTCTTTTTCCCGAATCTCAACACTTTCTTCCACAGTGATACTTTGAGAAATACCTTCTTGCCAACTTCATACTCAATGTATTTTCTCCTCAAGTCAGCATAAGATTTCTGTCAGTCTGAGGCAACTTTCAAATTGGCCTTTATCAGTTTCACCTTTTCCTCTGTCTGTTTAATCAGGTCTGGCCCCACTAGCTTATCTTCACCCAACTCAGTCCAACATACAGGTGTTCTGCATTTTCTCCCATACAGTGCTTCATAGGGTGCCATTTGTATGCTAGCTTGATAGCTATTATTATATGCAAATTACGCGATGGAAGGTATCTGTCCCAACTTCCCTCAAACTCAATAACACAACTTCTCAGCATATCCTCGAGGACCTATCACCTATGTTCGGTTATTATTATCATTATCAGTTCAATTATTATTTACAATAACTCAATGAGTTTCAAAATTTACCTGGATTATTCTTTCTGACTGTCCATCCGTCTGAGGATGAAAAGCCGTACTAAAATGGAGTTGTGTGCCCAAGGATTCTTGTAATTTCTTCCAAAATCTAGATGTAAACTTCGGGTCTCTATCAGATATAATGGAAAGTGGGATTCCATGTAGTCTAACTATCTCAGTGATGTATAATTCTGCTAGCTTTTCTAGTGAGTAGTCAGTTCTAACTGGCAGAAAATGTGCTAATTTGGTCAACCTATCCACAATCACCCATACTGCATCATGCTTCTTCTGAGTGAGAGGTAGACCACTAACAAAGTCCATAGTGACTTGGTCCCATTTCCATTCAGGTATGTTTATGAGCTGTAACAAACCTGATGGAACTTGATGTTCTGCTTTGACTTGCTGACATATCAAGCATCTAGTTACATAGTCAACTATGTCCTTTTTTATACCTGGCCACCAATATCGGAGTTTCAGGTTTCCTGGGTGCATAGCATACACACTGTTATGTGCTTCTTTTAGAATACTGGTTTTCAACTCTTTATCATCTGGTGCACATACTCTTTCTTTATAGTACAGGCACAAATTTTCTTTCACTTCATATTCAGTTTCCTTCCCCTCAGTGATTTTGCCCATAACAGCCATTAATTTCCCATCTGTCTTCTGCCCATCCTGTATCTGTTGTAACAGATTTGGCTTCACTTGCAACTCAGCCAAAATAACTCCATCAATGGAAGGTATCTATTCTTGCTTCCGAAGAGAGCATCAATACAATTTCTAAATGTATTCTCAAATACCTACATCATTCCTTCCTGTCAAAAATATTAAAATACTGATAAGACTCCATATCAATGTCCAGATATCTTCATCTTCAAGGTGTTCTTTCTAATTTATAGCCATACTAGATTCTCTAAGCTCATAGCAATTTTTGTGGTAATGGTAGTCCACATTAGTGTAACCGAGTCACTTACTCTAGCTACCTTAGAAGTGTAGTCTTTCGATAGGCTAGTTCTGAAGTTTTAAATTTCTGACTAGAATTTTCACATTTATTTCCCGTAATAGTACTCTATTCGGGCGTAACTGTATCAAATTATAGATTACTTACAAATATTCTTAGTTTATTGTACCATGAGGAAGCACGTAGCTCTATAAAATAATCCCATATCAATACTGTAATCTGCAGCTTACAATACAAACATCGAGAATATTACATAGTCACTACGTTATAACCTCATGATCTAGGTTTTCTACTTCTTTTTCTAATGCCCTCTGCGACTCTGAGTCCATATCTTAACTTTGAATAATCAAAAGTAAACAGATCTGCATAGTGTCACCTCGACTCTTATGAATGCAATGCATGTATGCACACTAGTTCTTTCTACTTATCTTTGCCTAGGAACGCCTAAACCGTGCTCTGATACCACTAAATGTAACACCCCTCACCCGTCTACAGTGTAGCCGAGCAAGGGGTGCTACACGGCGTGCCGGAGCACCTGATATTATCTGATTTCATTACAGTTCTTGATTTATTTATTCAAAAACTTTATTTAAGGTTTAGGCTATTTTTACTTTTATCAAAATCTAACTAATTTGGAAATTTCAAAAATTTTAACGATAATCCGATAACGTGCTGACTTTAATTTGGACTAACAGTTCTTCTGAACCTGCTAAAAACAATTTCAATATATATACTCAATTTCTCAAACTTAATAGTCTCAAAAATTTTCAAACATAATGTATCTCAATACAGTATCCAGATTTCTCAGAAATCTCATCAGATTTTCAACATCTCAATATTCACAAGTACAATCCCATTATAACTCAAATTCAATTCACATCTTAAAATACTTACTTTGAGTAGCTTCCATAATTCATAGGTTAATTACATGAGTTTATTTTGTACAAGATATACAAATAATTTACATTGTGCTAGGAATGAACAATATACATAACATGTGTAAAATGAGCCCTATCTACATGCATTGTTGAGGAGGTGACAACCTTTAATTCTTCTGACACTTCTGTAGATCTAGACTCCAAAAATCTCAGTTGACAGTCTACTAGTTTTACCTTCGGTACCTGCGCGAGGAAGCAATTCCATCACGCTAAGCATTTCTGCTTAGTGGTGCAATAGTATAACAAAAAAAATAATATATACAAATAAAGAAAGAAATAAATCATAATTCGAATACTCGAGAATCAATTTAATTTGGTATGGTATTTGTAGTATCAACGATCTTATATACTAGTTTGTTCCTCTTTGGAAGTGCTTAGTTTATAACTTTTCAGTAATACTACACAGCATACAAATTATTCTAACTGTATTATATTTTAAGTCTCTACGGTTCTACAATTTATATTTTTGTTATGTTTCGTTTGCTAATCTCTTTTACTCATTCATTCAATACTTAATTTAATTGTACTGAAATTTCATTATATTTAACTTAACTTAGCTTCCTGAATTCAATAATGTTTTAAATGACTGCCCATATAGCCTATACACTGACCAGACTGGATAAACGGATATACTAGCACTGGGTACCTAGTACCTCGGGCCGTCACATCATCGGTCACAAAGTATCTCCCGGTGTGCAAACAGTGTGGCTAAAAAGCCATATAATCAATCAGGCATTAAGCCGAGTATAATAATACAAACTGTATAGCCATAGGCTATTAAAATCATAGTATGGCATAATAAGCCATAAAACACAGTATGACGTAAAGTCATTTACAAAACAGCTGTCGGAATCCTATTAGCATGCCAACCTATCCAAACTAGTCAACCAGGCAAATTAGGGCATAGTACAAGATTAAATATTTATTTTTAGGGTTTACTGGTCATTATACAATTCACTGGTCAATGGAAATGTTGACCTTTTCATGCATCATGCATAAGTTGATTCTAGTATCAACATGTCACAATTCGTATTTCAATATGTTGCCAGTATAGTGCAATTTACCATTTTTACAAGTTGGCATTCATTGCCAAATTGCTTCAAGCATCATTGTATGTAATGTCAAATTCTCAATTTTAGTGTGCTAGATTGGTCTAGCTTAAAGTCCTATTTCTCTTAGTTTTTAGCTTTTGATCAAAGAAGCAAAATTATAGCTCTATGTCTTATTGCACGAGGGGCAAAATTTCAGGTCATTATGAGTTGTATAGACCAAGATATGGTCAATTTACTAAAGCTAGACAGATTGCACCTTTGGTGCAAAATTTGGTCAATTTCTCAATTTTTGTGTGCTAGATTTGTCTAGCTTAAAGTCCTATTTCCCTTGGTACGTTTCCCTTCAATTTATTTCATTAGTCAACCTATAAAGTTGACCCTTGATGCACTCTACGTGAGTCAATTCTAATGTTACCAATATGTCACATATTATAACCCTTTAGTATTGGTATATGTTACCAATTTCATTTCCAAGTGTATTGCATTTTATTGCAATTTACTGGATTTCAGTGTACTATTTTGACCTAGTCGGACGACCTAGTTCCCTCGGTTTTCGGGTTTCGGTCCAAACTACAAACTTGTGGGCCTATGTCTTATTGCACGCGGGGCAAAATTTCAGGTCATTCTGAGTTGTGTAGACCAAGATATGGTCAATTTACTAAAGCTGGATAGAATGTATCAAAATTGGTCACTTTAGGTCATTTTAGGTTCGGCCAGTTTTTGGACCCAAATTTTTGCAAGCTTTTTGAATTGCTTATGGTAATTTCTGGGCTTGGGTGTCTTCATAAGACTTGTAGAAATAGGTCTTAGCTATTCATGGTCAAAATTTCAGGTCAATTGGACCTGTTTTGAGTGAGTTATGGCCTAAACACTAACTGCTGCCCAAATGGTCAGTTTTCAGGCCTTAAAGGCACTAATCCGGATTTGGTCACTTTTTAAGGTCAGTTTCTAGGCTTAATTTTGGCAACATTTCTGCATGAAAGTTGGCCTATTTGGTGTCTAGTTTCACCCCATATTGGCCTCATACCAATTGGGTTCATAGTTTGGCACTTATGGCCTCATTTATGTGCTGCCTTCAATACACAACTTGCACAAAGCACATGCACTCCCAATTTGATGTTCCTTCTCCTCCTCATTACTACAATATTCAATCAACAACACTTCCCTACATATATTGTACACCATTCCAGCAATAATTCTGGGTAGAATATTCAAGTGCTCAATGCACACAATTCATCATTAAGTTCAACATTCACTTCCACCAAAATTCAACATACTTCAATGTCAATATTACACATACACTTCAACATAATCATACTTCAATGTCACTTACACTTGCTGCCCACAATTTAACATTAGCATATATCATTAATAAGTACATGTTCACACACAAATTCAAGCTGCTAGGGGCTGCCAAATATGGCAGTTTGCTCAAGGCATCAAAGTTCCATTTCATACCCTTAATTCAAACACTACATGCATATACTTAGATACAAACTTACTACAACTTTCATTTGAATGAATCAACCTTCATTTCCATTCATTAGAAGTAAAAATAACTCAAGCTCAACAAAGGTTCATGGCTACCCAAAAATGAAGCAACAACACAAATCTCCAATAATTGTTTCAAACCATAATTTAAATTTCTCAATTTCAAACAATTCAAGTCCTATCACTTCCCATACATATACCCATATCGAACACATCTTTAAACTCATCTACATCATTTAAACACATCAAAATCCCATGAATTTCTTGGCTGCTGAAATGAAGTGCTCACAATATATACATTAATTTATTCAATTTCTTCACAAATCAACTCACCCAAAGCTCAAAACAAGATCTAATGAAAGAAAATGGGGAGATTAAGCACTAACCTTAATTCAAGAACTTCCCAAGCTTGTGAAACTTCAAAAGTTTCCTTTCCTTTTGCTACCTATAGCTTTCCCATGATGTGCGGACCAATTTTAATGAAGGGAGTCTTGAGTTTTAAGTTGAAAATGATAAGTTTGGTGAGCTTGCATGGAACTCATCCATGGAGGAAAGGAAGAGCTCCATTTCGGCATTTTAGAGAATTGGAGAAGATGAAGTGAGTTAGTGGATTGTTCCTTGTCATCTTATGTGTTTTATATGCCCACTAACTTAGGTTTATTATTATTATAATTCAAAGTTTCAATCTTTGCAAATTCATCCCCCACTTTAATTGCATTTCATATTGAATTTCATTTTTCATTAAATTTTCAAAATATAATACCACTTATTTTTCATGGACATTTAAGTCAAAAGTCAACTCTAGGTGTCAATTGACCAAAATGCCCCTCTTCGGGTCAAGTTCGGACTTTTTCGGTAACACCGATTTACTCCTTGTACCGCCGATTTCTTCAATTTTTATTTTTCGTTTATACTAACTTTCTAATTTTTCTTTGACATTTTCAATGTCAATTACACCTCAGTAAACCTTTAATTATGTCCTGAAAATATTTTTCGAGATTTCCCGCGTCCAGGGTTAGTCAACGATCCTCGCCGTAACTTCCCAGTGCGGTCACCCATCGCTACGGGTTTGGCTCGTTTAACTTAGTCACATTTTCTCTCTTTCATTTTTGTTTGATTTTTCTTGTATTTTCTTTTTATTTATTTCATCATTATATGCCTGTTCACTATCACCAAACTGTAGTTCCAAACATCTTGACTTGCCTAGACTGTTATTTGACTACTGGAGCAATAGAACGTACAGAACATGTATAGGGAGGATGTTACATGCACTCCTCGAATAGACCAATATATCATCAATGAATACCATAACAAACTGGTCGAGGTGTGGTATGAAGATAGTGTTCATCATATCCATAAAGGCAGCCGGAGCATTAGTCAACCCGAATGGCATGACGAAGAACTCATAATGGCCATAGTGGGTTTTGAAGGCAGTTTCAGAAATACTCTGCTCTTGTACTTTTAGCTGATAATAGCCTGATCTCAGGTCAATTTTGGAGAACACAGCTGCACTCCTCAACTGATTAAATAAGTCATCAATGCGGGGCAATGGATATCTATTCTTTATTGTCACCTTATTCAACTGCCGATAGTCAATGCATAGCCAGAGAGTGCCATCCTTCTTCTTTAAAAACAACACTGGCACTCCCCAAGGTGACACACTAAGATGGATAAAGCCCTTGTCAAGCAGCTCTTGCAACTGCACTTTCAACTCTTTCAATTCTGCAAGTGCCATTCTATATGGTGTTATGGAGATTGGGTCCACACCAGGCATAACATCAATCTCAAACTGCACCTCTCTTTCTAGAGGTAATCCTGGCAATTCATCAGGAAACACATCTGGAAAAGTCACATACCGTAGGGATGTCCCTCAATGCTAGACTCCCCACTTGGGTGTCTATCACATGTGCCAAGTATGCTTTATACCCCTTTCTGATCATCTTTCTGGCTAGTGCAGCTGAAATGATGTTTGATGGTACTAAATGCCTCTCCCCATGTATTACCACATCACCGTACAGAGGGAGACCCAAAGTGACTGTCTTCAGTCGACAGTCAATCATGGCATGATGCCTGGCTAACCAATCCATGCCCAAGATAATATCATAATCTCTGAAGGGCATTTCAATCAAATCTGATAGAAAAACATGTCCTTGGATCACCAAAGGATAGTCTCTATAAATTCTGTTGACCTGAACCTCTTGTCCAAATGGACTAGTTACTAGCACTTCAAAACCCATTTGGACACATGGAGCAGCAAGTGAACTGACTATGCTAGCACTAACTAGTGCAGTCTTTAGCAAGATGGCCCTTGCCTCCACAGTTAAAACAGGCTCTTGTAGCCCAATAACATTCTCCCCCATGAATCTTGCCACAAGTCTCACAGGGGCGGGTAGGATATGAACTCCTGTTAGACTGCTGACCAGAGCTAGGGGGTCTTTATCTAGAAAATCTGCCCCTGCTAAATCTTCCACCTCGACCTCTGCTAGGTCCCCCAAATTTCTTCCTCTTGCCAGAAGTAGCACTAGCACTTGGCTCTATTGACTTTTCACCTTTATCTTTCTCTGCTTTCTCAGTCTTCTCTGATTTTTCTTTTATAGGTGTTGCTTCTGATTCAATCCTTTCTAGCTCAAGTGCTTGAGAGATGAGCTCAGAGAAGTTACTGTGTCTGAATCCCACTACTTGCATGCTCAAATTAGGCTTCAAACTAGTCTCAAATCTCTTGCACCTTTCCTTGCTGGTAGAAAGGAGACTCCCAGTATAGTGGCTTAAGTAGGAGAACTCCCTCTCATATTCTGCCACTGATTTACTCCCTTGTTTCAGACTCAGAAATTCTTGTAACTTTTGATCCACATATGCGTCTGGGATGTATTTTTGTCTGAATTCTCTAATGAAGTCATCCCAGGTCAGTACTGGTGGTTCAGCCAAACTGTGGGGGATGGTCTTCCACCAATCATATGCATCCCCTTGCAGTAGCGACATGGAGTATTCAAATTTCAATTCATCTTAGCAGTGCAGCTTCTTGAACACTCTGTCCATTCTTTCAAGCCATTGCTCTGCCTCAAACGGGTACTGTACCC
Organism: Hevea brasiliensis; assembly: GCF_030052815.1. Taxonomy (NCBI): domain Eukaryota; kingdom Viridiplantae; phylum Streptophyta; class Magnoliopsida; order Malpighiales; family Euphorbiaceae; genus Hevea; species Hevea brasiliensis. The sequence continues at coordinate 46,901,706 of NC_079501.1, forward strand.
TTAAATTCTATAGCCCCATACTTCAACAGTTTGTCATACTGTCTAACTGTAGGTTGTAGTCGTACCATAGGTGTCTGGGGTGGAGCTTAAGCAGGTATACCCCCAGCCATTTGTTAAAACATCGCAGCCATCTGCTGTATGAAATGTGCAGGAAACTGCGGCATTTGTAGGGTTGGTGCTACTGATCCACTGACATTCTGTAGAGCTGGGGCTTCCCCTTGTGCCTCAGTTTCAACAGATTGCTCGACTGAGCGATCCCCTTCTTCCATTTCAGTTTGAAGTTAGGGTATCTCCTGAAAAAATAACACAAGGAGATTTCCCTCCGTTAGTTCATATTTATGATGTAATGCATTGTATGTAACAAATAAGGACATTGAGCAGTTGTACTTAACAAAGAAAAGACACAAATTCATAAATTAAAATATACTTCAAAATTTTGCTCTGATACCACTAAAACATGTCACACCTTACCCCTCTGTAAGGCATAACATGATCCCGTAGAATACCTAATGAACTACCAAACTTCACCTACCAATAACTCATTAAGTACTGTACAAGGGATTTTAAAACAATTTTCTTACTTTTATAAGTAGTGAGCATTTTCTAATAGGTATTAAAATCATTTAATTAAAGTTGAAAACTAGTTAAGATTTTTAGCCTATTTTATTTTTCCGTAAATTTTATAGAAATTTCGGCAGACTGCCATATGTATTTTGAGAAAACAGTTCTTCAAATACCTGAAAAAAAAAAAAACACTTTCTATAATTTTTCTCAACAACTACTTCAAATTCATAATCATCCCAACCAATTTCAACATCATTTATCAATTTCAAAAAATTCAAATCCACAATATCCAATTCAAATACCATCCAAAATATTTCTAATTACTTTCATTCAAATTAGAATAAAATACTTCCATTCATATGTAATTAAATGTAAAACAACTTATATACATCATAATAAAAATTTACATTAGGAAAAATCCAACTAAAAATTATTGCAAACTTTGTATAAACTGCTAAAGACCAATTTCACATGTCCATACCTTTACATACATTACATATATCAAAATAAATTTTTACAGTAAGGGTATAAAATATACCCGATAACTTCAAGAAGGTAGGTCCTCAATCCTCACCAGCTCAGTCTGCTGCTCCTCTAGTCTCTAAATCTGCGACAGCAATAAAAGCCATCGCTGAGTACTAGGACTCAGTGGTGCACAACATACTAAAATAATCTTTATGCAGAATTTAAATCGCATTTATTCAAAAATTGGATTGAACATGAGAATTAAATACAAAATATGAATTATGAGATTTTAATCCAAAAAAGTTCATATCGAGGTGTCAAAACCAATTTCATAAAACCCACAGTTATATCATGCCATTCGAAACAAATATAATCTCAATAGCTAGAGGCTAAGGAGAAGTCACATCACAAGACTAGCTAGCTCAAATATATAGATATCCATTCAATTTCTTCTTCTACTGGCACACACCTCAACACTTCAGCCAGAGAAGGAATCAAAATTCGAAACTGATTACCCCCATTAGTCATGCTAGTGAGGTGTTCAAATATATGGTCATGACACTGTGGTTTCAAAACTTATCTCAATAATTTACTAAACATTGCCATTTCAAATATACACAAATAACTTTCAACAATTTAAATCAAAAGCATAATAAACATTTCATCACAATGATATCACAATTCAATATTTCAAATTATTCAAAACAATATGCAGAAGATAAATTACAGAAATTATACGTTGTGCACAAACCTTATATGAGTCACCTTTTGGCCTTGACTCGACACCTCAGGTTCCTTCCCGGTATTCTTTTCCACTGAAACACAGAGTTTCATAGTGTTTCAGTATCATAACTTAGCATAAATCCAAAAATAAATTTAATTTCACTTTTATATAGCCCTAATATGCTAAACTTGACGTTCTTTAAAATTTGTGCTTTGAGGTTACTATTCACAATACTATTCAAGTCAATTTGTTGACTTTCTAAGGCTTAATAAGTATGGGAATTCCAACTCCACCCACATACCACATTTTTGTCACTAAATTTGTTGGTTTTGGTTGTTTACTCAAATTCTATGTCTTTTAGGCAAATTTACAAATTTTCAGTTTTGGTGTCTTATGTTACACTGTTCCATTGGTCATTTTTCTGTAAAAATTTGGTAAAACTTTCTTCATAGAAAATGTTCCCTATTGTCCTAACTTTATTCTCCTTTTTGAATCAATTCATTTGGAGTTTTGTAGCTCAAGTTATAGCCATTTAAATCATGGCTTCCGGATTGGACTTAACCCAGATTTTCTAGGCAAATTCTGGTTCCGACAGTTTTAGGTCACCAACTTTGGGTGGCCAAATAACTAGGTTAAGGGCATAATTTGGGTTTGTTTTCTTCATGAAACTTTTAGGTCTATATCTCAGCTGTCAACTGATAAATTTTAGGTCATTTAGACCTGCCTAGCCCAAGTTATGGCCACTGTTCATTTGGTCATTTTTGTAGAGCTCAGACTGCAAAAATCTAGATTTGGTCAATTTGTTCACTAAGTTTTGGTCACTTTTTGGGCATGATTCCTGAATGAAAAATGTGTAATTTTGTGTCTATTTTCATTCCCAATTGGTCTCATACCAATTGGACTTGTAAATTTTCAGTTTTGGTCCCTCAAAGGAACCTTGGTCCTGCTGCCTACAACATGACCATTTTCAATTCGAATTTAAACTCACCTCTAACACTTTCAACACATCTCAATTGGTCACAAATGACCATTTCTCACCTCTAACTAGGTCAAACACATCATTTCACAATTTCTCAAATTTTTTACTCCTAAACCCTAAGTGTCCAAAACCCTAACTCATGCAAAAGGCTCAAATAGTTAAATCAAAGTGCAATTAAAGTGTCTAAACATTGTTTACATACTTTACCAAGCTTAATTTTGTCTTGAATTGCATCCATATCACTCACATCCTAAATCTTATATGTTGACCAAATTTCACATATACTCTACACACTTGGTTTGTTTCATTTCTTTTATCAATTCTAAATTTATATTCTACTATATAAACAAAACTTTAAATAGAATTTGAAGGGAATAAGCACTAACCTCTTCTTTGTATTTCAATCTTCCAACCCTCCAATTTTTCTTTAATTTCACTTCTCCCAAACTCCGCCTTAAAGCTTAATTTGAGGATTTCTACTAATTTTCTAAGGGATTTATGGGGGTTTTTAAGATCACAAAAGGTCAAAGGAAAGCTTTAATGGAGGAAAGAAAAAAAATTTAGAGAGAGAGAATGAAGAGTGGTGGCCTAAAGTGATGAAGAAGACCAAATTTTAATTTTCTTTATTTAGTTATTTTTATTGTATATTTATTCAATTTTTGACTTAGTAAAAAAAAATTAAATGTAATTATTTTTATGATCATGCTTAGGTCACCACATGATGTCATTATATTCTTTTCTTTTTTTGAATTTTTTTTTTCATCTCTTTTTTTTTGTTCTTTAATTTAATTCTTGCTTCTGAAATTTTCTTTTCTCTAATTTTATTTGACAGTTAGGTTAGGAGTCCGCTCTCGGGGTCAATTGACCAAATTGCCCCTCGCCCGTTCAAGCCGGTTTGCAAATAATTTAATATTTCTTTCGACTCCCTGCCCTAATTATTTGACTGGCTTAACAACCGTTTTTCGTGATTTTCTCTTTTTCCACTGTGTTCGTAATAGTCCTAAGGACCGCAGCATCATATTTTACAGTTCGAAATTCGAGTTTAAATCAACTTCGCAATCCTTCCCAAGAAGGTCACCCATCGTTGTCACTCTCAGCTCGTTTAACTTCTTATGTTTTTTTTTTCTTATTCATACTTAACTAATTAGCAATTACTAATTATTTGTGCTTATGGCTTCTCTAGTTGTCTTAAGTATGGTTCTAATCCCCTTAATTGTCCGGACCGGCTCACGTCACCGGAATAGTGAAATATACCAGGCTATGCAAATGGGGGTGTTACAGGAAATATGTAGCTCCACACAATAGTCCCAAGTCGGTATTATAATTGTAGCTTACAGCACAAATATCAAGAATATTGCGTAGTTATCACGGTATATCCCAATAGATAAGATTTTTCCTATACTTATTCTTTTCGAATCTATGACTTTCTGTTGAACGAGATCCATACCTTAACCTAAAATAACCAAACAAAATGGATCTGCATTAGTGTTACATCGACTCTATTTAAAGGCCCATGCATGTGATGCAACTACTTCTTTCTATCTATCTAGGTCTAAAATCTCCTAAACCTTTGCTTTGATACCACAAAATGTAACACCCCTCACTCGTCTACAGTGTAGCTGAGCAAGAAGTGCATATTCGATGCTGGAGCACCCTATCTTATCCTGTCGTGTCCATTGTTAATTTTAAACTTTGTAGAAAACATGTGGTAATATTTAGAAAACATGTGGTAATATTTTTTTTATCACAACTTATTTTTGTGGAAACCCGGGCAAAACCTCCTCTGATTTATTGGCATATGACGGGTTCCAATAATTACCTGTTAAAAAAAATTTCATATCTGTATCATTTTTCCATGTACCATATTATATCATTTCAAGAAAATGAAATTCAGTTCATTCATATGAAAATTTATATACAAAAATTACAAGCTTTATTTACAGTCCAAAATATAAATTCATTTAATTGCAATATTCAAAATTAATATACATCTCATTATACATGAACCAAAATGCAAAACCTAAGTACATTAGGCCCTAATAAAATGAACACTACTTAGTTGAGCTCTGGATTATAGCAGATCTGGACAACTGTAATCAGAGTACTACCGTGGCGGCTGCTGCTATGGCGGCTGCTATGTCTGGTCTCCAGTACCTACACGATGAAAAATTCAACATGCTAAGCAAATTGCTTAGTGCTGCATAATCTTAAAACAGAATAACTAAATGATTTAAAATGACAATAATATGTGAAATTTCATAATTCTAGGTCAATTGTATATTTCAATTGCACTTTAGGAATAATTTAATTATCAGTATCTTATCTGTGTATTTATTTCTTTCTCTATCTTTTAAAGTCATATTAGTGCCTAGGTAACCTATAAGAGACTATAAGGCCGGATACACAGGAGTGTCTATCCTGTATACAACTGTCATGTCAGGCGCTAGGCCAGTAAGCAGGCATATAATATTCTGTATACAACTATCTGTCAGGCACAAGGCCAGCAAGCATGCATAAAGCCAGAAATCATATCAGACATATTTTATCAATCAATGATTATTCATGTAAAAATCATATTAGTGCATTCTCAATATTTTAAAATCATATCAATTCCAAGTAACCTATAACAGTCTATAAAGACTAGATATATGGGAATATTCTATCCTATATATATCTGTCATGTCAAGCACAAGGCCAGCGGGTAGGCTGTTAAAGGCAAAAATACAATTAGGCACAATGGCCAATGGATAGGCATATAGCCTGTAGAACAATCATATCAAACATATATTATCAGTCCATGACTTTTCATGTAGGCAGTACTATTATCTGTAATCTCTAATTAGTATACCAATCGATCCAACTATATACATAAGTCTAGGTATGCTTTGGGCAAATTAGTACTATTAAGCACTTATAGTTTTATTTTTTTATCATGCTATGTACTCTTAAGGGTTCATAACATAATGTTATTTAACTACATGTACTATCTATGCTTTATCCCATTTTCATGTTATTATAATGGGAACATAGGTCCCAAGTACATATTCATATAACTTATGTATTTATATGTCACACCCTACCCCTCTGTACGGTGTAACATGTGTTAGTAGTATGCCCTAGAGCATATCATTTAGTATGTATCTTGTACATATTTTTAATAATAAAAGGCATTTCCACTTTTCCGTTTACATAATATATTTATGTGTAATAGAAAAGGTCCATTGATATTTTGTTAGAAATATTATTCTTAAGTTGTTAAGAATATGAGTGACAATATTTCTAGCACAAAGTATCATAAATAGGTTCACAATCGAGGATACTTCATAATAAGGACATGACTTATCCAGAAAGATTGTATTCATGTTTGTTCCCAAGTTATTTATATGAGATATAAATAAGATGGAATGGTGAGTCTCATGCCATATAACAAACATGATAGGCACTTATAAATGATAAGTAGGCCGAACCAGTGACACTTATGACAAGCACATGGAGTTTACTCTTGTCAATGTTTTGTCATAAATCATATCAGTGCATATAATCTTTAGACTGAGATAGCACAGTTATCTTGTATATAGGTAGTTTGAGTTTGATCTCGCTTTCATACTTGTATTGTGTATGGGTATATGGGCATGTGTTGGCTCCTACTAGTTATATATGGAGGTAGGTGTTGATCAAGATGGAATCTGCCTTCTAAGTAAATAGAGATAAAATCCTATGTTCATTTAATTGTTCTTGATGTTTCAAGTTCTGGCCAGACAGATAGATTTATTCGTAAAAGAGTTTCGATGAGAAAATCTTTTAATCAAGAACTGGAATTAAAAGAGAACATAATATTCATAGCAAATGGAGTTTGACATAAACCATGACTCCTTTTGAGTTGGGATTTTGTAACAGAGAGATTCTAGTGCATGGTAACATATGATTATAGGTTCATTTAAGGTAAATCTTATTACTAATTGGGTGGCCATGGCATGCTATGCTAGGTGTTAACCATGGTCTATGAGGTTCATAAAATGATTTAGAGAAATCATTTATGGTAAGAAAGAGTTCTGATGATATTAAGAGTTGATATCATGTCTCATTGCCAATTAGTGATGAGCCTAGTAAGTCACACACATACACAAGTTATCACCTATTTAAATATGATTTAATTAATTAATTAAAGAGTTTAATTGATTAATTAAATAGATTTGGTTTGCAATAAAATTGCAAAGTCCCTAGCATGACTTGAAACCAAATCTAGATTATTGGATGTGTAGTATAAATTAAATTTATATTTAAAGTGTTTAAATATGAATTTAACTGATGAGAAATTAATTAATAGAGATTAATTAATTAATTTATATTTGATATAAATTAATTAGAAGAAGAAAATAATTATTTTGGGTTAAGAACTCAAAATTAAGACACGAGCATTTTGGTCATTTTGCAGTGTGACACGTGGCACCATGAGATGGTGACACATGGCATAACACATAAGCTTGCCAAATATTTTTAATCATGTAAGATGATTAAAATCAAGATTAAATATAGGTTTGACACTTGGCACAATGTGATTGGGTCACTTAAACCTAGAGCTAATCAAAAGGTGACATGTGGCTAGGGTTTAATGTGTTAACCTAGCTATTTAAGTGGGGTTATGAAAAGAAAACACAACCAGCAGCCTCTCCTCTCATATGTCACGCCACTTTGTGCCTCTCCAGCTATTTCTCTTCATCTCTCATCAATTCAAAGAGATTAGCCATCAATCTCTTGAATTAAGAACACTAGTAATTGTTTCTAGTGTCCTGTTTGCATCTCTAATCTCTTAAAAGGCAGAACTTGAATTTCTAATTAATAGAAAAGGCTTTAGAAGCTGTTCAAGGGCTTCCATAGGTGTTCTTGGTGTGGACAAGCTAGAGGGACAACATCTGGTGTCCTGAAGACGAATCTCAAAGGCGTAGACACGCTGCAGCACATCAAGAGGTTAGTGTAATCGTTCTTGATTTAATCTAGGGTTCTAAAATTAATCTGATTAATTTTAAAATCTTAAATGGCAAATACAGATCCAAAAACATATTAAAAGAGTTTTAATATGTTGTTTATCATTGAAATCAAATAGATAAAAATAAATCTTGCATGGTGCTTGTGACCCTAGGTGAAAATTTTTGAATTCAATGGTATAATCTTGTGTTTTTCACGCCTGTTCCTTCAATTGGTATCAGAGCCACTATATTTGCCATTTAGATTGTTGATTATATAATTTAATTGTGTGTTTGATCATGAGATCAAGAGATTCATTGCTGGTTGGATCATGAGATGTGGCGTCACACATGGAGAAGCCACCATTGGTGGCGGCAACAATGGTTCCATGGGTGATTCAAGGTTTGGCTTTTAATTCTGCAATTGTTGTATGATCTAAGGCCTATTCTTTGACTAATTAAAGTGTTTAATTAGTTGTTTTAATCACACAATTAAATTATGATTCAAATCAGAATTTTAAAAAATGTTTGAATGTGATTCAAATCTGAATTTTAAAAGTTGTTTGAATGAGATTCAAATCTGAATTTTTAAAGTTGTTTGAATCATATTTAAATCTGATTTTTTAAAATTGATTCAATAAAATTCAGATCTGATTTTTTAAAAAATATTTGAATGTGATTCAAATCTGATTTTTTAAAAAATGTTTGAATGTGATTCAAATCTGAATTTTTGAAGTTGTTTGAATGTGATTCAAATCTGAATTTTTAAATTTGTTTGAATGAGATTCAAATCTGAATTTTTAAATTTATTTGAATCATATTCAAATCTGGAATTTTAAGTTGAATATGAGATATTCAATTTAATTTAAGAATGCATGTTTTATTTAATTGTTAAATAGTGATATGCATGATGGATGATCATGGATTATAAAAGACCAATGTGATTGGATTTATTTCTTTTATGTTTCTTTAGGATTGTAAATTAATTAATTTATTTTAATTTATTTTGGGCATGTATTATTAAGTTTGTAATATTTTTGGGTTGTAATTTCATTTATTTAAGTTCTTGTAAATTCGCCTTGGTATGCCAAGGATTACTATGTAATATTGGATTGCAAGAAGTTCAAGGAGGTCAAGAGCATCGGTGGGACCAGTGGGAGGAATTCAATATCAAGTGTTGATTATGTACTCCTTCAGCAACTCTTGTAAAATGAATGAATGAAATGCACCTAGGAATGCCCTGATTCAATTCTTGGTGGCTCAGAATTGAATCCCTTAGAAAGTCCATGATCATACCATATTTCTCGCTTATCCATGAATGCATGAGATGTATGGGAATGTATGCAATTATATGATATATGCATGCTAAATGGATAATGTGCAAAGTGAGACCTTAATAGTAATTAGGATGGCTATAAAATCTTCCAAACAAATGATTAAGTTGGAAATGCTATAATTAAAGTAATTATAACATAAGCCCTCCATTGGGGCAATTATTTTAAGAAATTTTAAATAGTTGCATGAGATGCAATTAATTTAAGAGATTTTCTTAAGAATAATTGTTAAGCGTGAGATGTTGTAAATATGTAAATGGTTTGGTGGCCAATATTGGATGTACCTGAGGACATTAAAATTATTTGCATAATTCTTGGCTCAATGGGATCAACTTAACTAATGCAAGATAAGTCAATATTGGATGTACACGAGATTTTGAGCATTAGGGGCTAGTAAAAGGATTGAACCTCACATGAGATGTGATGGGCAAGGAGTTGCTCACTTATAGTTTATTGTAATTCCAATAATGGATGTACGAGGATGATCAATAGAATTATAAGAATTCAATCACCCACTAGAAATCCATCCAACTAGGATTTCCGTTTTCTACTTTGGAAGTGTAGGATTCGCTAAGTTAGTGGGAGGACCAATTTGATTAAAAGACCATAATCATTTTGGTTAATTACATGATACATTTACTAATTAATCTGGTTATTTTCTGCGATTAATTTTACGATAAAAATGAGCACAAAACAACCACCACCATCCAATATCCTTGCAAGCATACTTGATCACTGAGGTTGACAGGACCTAATCATGCGATTGGCTAAGAAATTTGAAACTTGTCTGAACCTTGAACATATAGGATATGTTCTATATTCAAATGTTCTGGTCCCATACCTCGGAGGCCACACAAGAGGAACATGATACTTTGGACAAGTGGAAGGAGCATGATATGAGAGCTAAGTGTTACATGCTTGCTTCCATGAGTAATGAGTTCTGAAGCAACATGAGAACATGCAGAGTGCTAGTGAGATCCTCCTTCACCTACAAGAGTTGTATGGTGAGCACAGCAGAATGCTAGGTATGAGATATCTAAGCAGTTATTCCGTATGAGGATGTCGAGGGACGAGAATGTTGGGGATCATGTCCACAAGATGATTGGCTGATTGAGTAGTTGGAACATCTTGACTTCAACATGGATTTCCAACTACAAACGGATTTGATCCTTGATCCCTTCACGAGTCTTTTGGGAATTTTGTGACAAATTTCCATATGACTAAACAGAATGCACCTTAGCTGAATTACTCAACATCTGGTTATTGCCCAAAAGAATATGCTGAGCAATAAAGGAAAAGAGGTAGCTTTGGTTGCATCTTCTTCTGTGGAAAGTCCAACAAGAAGAAAGGCAATAAGAAAAAGAAACCTCGATTCTGGTCCTTCCAAGAAAATAGCTAAGCAGAAAAGGAAGACTAAAGGCGATGAAGGCAAGGAAAGTGTTTCCCGCCAAAAGGATGGGCCTTTGGAAAAGGAACCGCCTGAGTATCTTGCTTCTCTGAAGGACAAGAAGGATACACCTTCGGAAGGTATGTCCATATCTTGTTATTTAGATTCGATGATACTTATAGTTCATCTACGACTTGGGTTTTAGATCTTGGTGCGATTCTCACATTTCTAATGATATGCGGGAACTAGCAAGCGATGGCGACTTGCATTCTCAAGATATTAGAGTCGGATTGGCAATGGCTCAGCTGTTGAAGCTTTAGCCATAGGATCTAAATCTTTTACATGTTTGGACATGTTTTGTGTTTGGATAATATTTTATATGTACTGATGCTTTTAAGAACATCATTTCTATATCTAGTTTGACTAGAAATGGCTATGAATTTATTCACAGATGATGTTTGCAATATTTATTTTGGAAATAAATATGTTGGTTCAAGTTATATGAATGATGGTCTTTATTATTTGGATAATAATGACAAACACAAAATGAATGCAAGTGATCTAAAAGAATACAATGCCATGGTGAAAACCAACTCAAGTTCAAAATATATTTGGCAGAAGATAGGATTGCAAAATTGGAGAAAATGGGGATTCTATCCTCATTGGGCTCTGAGCCTACTCCAACTTGTGAATCTTGCCTTCAAGGAAAAATGACTAGATCACCCTTTGTTGGACAAGGGCTAAGAGCTGAAAATATTTTGGAACTAATACATAGTGATGTATGTGGTCCGTTTAAAGAAATGGCTAGAGGGGGTTTTCATTATTTTATTACCTTTACTGATGATAAATCAAGGTTTGGGTATTTGTATTTGATGAAATACAAACATGAATCCTTTGAAAAGTTCAAAGAATTTAAATCTGAAGTAGAAAATCAAACAGGAAAGAATATTAAAGCTCTTCGATCAGATCGTGGAGGTGAATATTTGAGTACTGAATTTGATGAATACTTGAGAGAGCATGGCATTGTTTCTCAGCTGACTCCTCCAGAACGCATACGGTGAATGGTGTATCTGAAAGGAGAAATCGTACCTATTAGATATGGTACGTAGTATGATGAGCTATCTTGATATACCAATCTCCTTTTGAGGATTTGCATTAGAATCGACTTTATATATTCGAATAGGATTCCATCAAAATCAGTTTCTTCCACACCTTATGAGATATGGCATGGAAGAAAACCAAGTCTTAAGCATGTTAAGATTTGGGGTTGTCCACTTATATTAAAAAGCTGAACACTGATAAATTGGAGACCAGATCAAAAAAAGGTTGATTTGTTGGATATCCAAAAGATAGTTTTGGATATTATTTTTATTTGCCTACTTCACAAAAGGTTGTGATAAGTAGAGATGCCACATTTCTTGAACAACAGTTTGTTCAAGAAGGAGGCAAAGGAAGGCAAATAGAGTTAGAATTGGAGAATTCTGACCAACCAATAGATCAGATGGATATAGATCCATCTAGTCAACCTATACCCGTTGATGAAACATCTACAATTTGTTCCTCGTAGAACAACAGGTATCTCACCCAAAGGTGAGATATGGTTTTCTTCATGAAGAAGAACAAGAGTTGTCTACTCATGAAGAAGTAGATCATGGAGATGATCCACTTACCTATGAAGAAGCTATATCAGATATAGACTCTTCAAAATGGATTGAAGCTATGAAATCCGAGATTGATTCCATGTATAAGAATCAAGTTTGGGATCTTGTTGACCCACCTGAAGGTATTGTACCTATAGGGAACAAATGGGTTTTCAAGAAGAAAATTGGTTCTGATGGAAAGGTAGAGACCTATAAGGCAAGGCTAGTAGCGAAAGGGTTTCGCCAAAGGCAAGAAATAGACTATGAGGAGACTTTCTTGCTTGTTGCCATGCTTAAATCAATTAGGATTTTATTAGCAATAGCTGCATACTATGATTATGAGATTTGGCAGATGGATGTCAAAACAGCTTTTCTTAATGGATACATTGAAGAAAACATTTTCATGGAACAACCTAAGGGATTTGAATCCCAAGATGGTTCCAAGGTATGCAAGCTAAAGCGATCCATTTATGGGTTGAAACAAGCTTCGAGGAGTTGGAACATCCGTTTTGATGAAGCCATTAAATCTTTTGGTTTTATCAAAAATGAGGATGAGCCATGTGTATATAAGAAGGTTAGTGACAGTGCTATCACTTTCCTTGTCTTATATGTGGATGACATCTTTGTTGATGGGTAATGATACGGGTATGTTGTGACTATAAAGGTATGGTTGTGAAATACATTCTCCATGAAAGACTTAGGGAGGCAACCTATATTCTTGGGATTCGCATCTATAGAGATAGATCGAAAGAATAATTGGTTTATCCCAAGATCTATACTTGGAAAAGGTGTTAAAGAGGTTTAACATGCTTGATTCCAAGAGAGGATTGTTACCAGTGAGACATGGTATCCACCTTTCTAAAGAGATGTCTCCAAAGACACCTGAAGAAAGAGATAAGATGGCAGGATTCCATATGCTTGGCTATTGGAAGTTTAATGTATGCAATGTTGTGTACTAGGCGGATATCGCATATCTCGTTAGTTTGACTAGCGGTATCAATCCAATCCAGTTTGGAACATCTGGATAGTATCAAGAATATTCTTAAGTACTTAAGAAAAACTAAGGATTTATTCTTGATTTATGGAGGTGGAGACTTGCAATTGGATGGTTATCACGATTACGATTTCCAATCGATATCGATGATAGAAAGTCTACCTGGATATGTGCTCATTTGTAATGGAGGTGCGATCGGTTGGAAGAGTTCCAAGCGAGCACGCTGCAGATTCCACTCACGAGTGAGTATATTCTTGCATCGAATCTTTGCAAAAGAAGTTGTTTGGATAAAGAAGTTCATAACAGAACTTACAGAGTTCCTTCCATTGAGTCGCCGGTTCCATTACCTGTGACAACAATGGAGCGATCATCTGAGCTAAGGAACCAAGGTCTCACCAGAAATCCAAACACATAGAAAGGCGCTACCACATTATCAGAGATATAGTTGGGCAAGGCAATATAGCCATGCAGAAAATAGCATCAGCTGAAAATCCAGCTGATTCATTCACTAAGCCTTTGTCACAAGCTCAGTTAGACTGACATCTTGAGAAGATGGGTCTAAGGTATTGTAATGAATGGCTCTAGTGCTAGTGGGAGATTGTTAGTAGTATGCCCTAGAGCATATCATTTAGTATGTATCTTGTACATATTTTTAATAATAAAAGGCATTTCCACTTTTCCGTTTACATAATATATTTATGTGTAATAGAAAAGGTCCATTGATATTTTGTTAGAAATATTATTCTTAAGTTGTTAAGAATATGAGTGACAATATTTCTAGCACAAAGTATCATAAATAGGTTCACAATCGAGGATACTTCATAATAAGGACATGACTTATCCGGAAAGATTGAATTCACGTTTGTTCCCAAGTGATTTATATGAGATATAAATAAGATGGAATGGTGAGTCTCATGCCATATACCAAACATGATAGGCACTTATAAATGATAAGTAGGCCGAACCAGTGACACTTATGACAAGCACATGGAGTTTACTCTTGTCAATGTTTTGTCATAAATCATATCGATGCATATAATCTTTAGACTGAGATAGCAGTTATCTTGTATATAGGTAGTTTGAGTTTGATCTGCTTTCATACTTGTACATGTGTATGGGTATATGGGCATGTGTTGGCTCCTACTAGTTATATATGGAGGTAGGTGTTGATCAAGATGGAATCTGTTCCTCTAAGTAAATAGAGATAAAATCCTATGTTCATTTAATTGTTCTTGATGTTTCAAGTTCCTGGCAAGGACAGATAGATTTATTCAGAAAAGAGTTTCTGATGAGAAAAATCTTTTAATCAAGAACTGGAATTAAAAGAGAACATAATATTCATAGCAAATGGAGTTTTACATAAACCATGACTCGGCTTGAGTTGGGATTTTGTATCAGAGAGATTCTAGTGCATGGTAACATATGATTATAGGTTCATTTAAGGTAAATCTTATTACTAATTGGGTGGCCATGGCATGCTATGCTAGGTGTTAACCATGGTCTATGAGGTTCATAAAATGATTTAGAGAAATCATTTATGGTAAGAAAGAGTTATGATGATATTAAGAGTTGATATCATGTCTCATTGCCAATTAGTGATGAGCCTAGTAAGTCACACACATACACAAGTTATCACATATTTAAATATGATTTAATTAATTAATTAAAGAGTTTAATTGATTAATTAAATAGATTTGGTTTGCAATAAAATTGCAAAGTCCCTAGCATGACTTGAAACCAAATCTAGATTATTGGATGTGTAGTATAAATTAAATTTATATTTAAAGTGTTTAAATATGAATTTAATTGATGAGAAATTAATTAATAGAGATTAATTAATTAATTTATATTTGATATAAATTAATTAGAAGAAGAAAATAATTATTTTGGGTTAAGAACTCAAAATTAAGACACAGGGGCATTTTGGTCATTTTGCAGTGTGACACGTGGCAACATGAGATGGTGACACATGGCATAACACATAAGCTTGCCAAATATTTTTAATCATGTAAGATGATTAAAATCAAGATTAAATATAGGTTTGACACTTGGCACAATGTGATTGGGTCACTTAAACCTAGAGCTAATCAAAAGGTGACATGTGGCTAGGGTTTAATGTGTTAACCTAGCTATTTAAGTGGGGTTATGAAAAGAAAACACAACCAGCAGCCTCTCCTCTCATATGTCACGCCACTTTGTGCCTCTCCAGCTATTTCTCTTCATCTCTCATCAATTCAAAGAGATTAGCCATCAATCTCTTGAATTAAGAACACTAGTAATTGTTTCTAGTGTCCTGTTTGCATCTCTAATCTCTTAAAAGGCAGAACTTGAATTTCTAATTAATAGAAAAGGCTTTAGAAGCTGTTCAAGGGCTGCCATAGGTGTTCTTGGTGTGGACAAGCTAGAGGGACAACATCGGTGTCACGAAGACGAATCTCAAAGCGCGAGACATTGCGGCACATCAAGAGGTTAGTGTAATCGTTCTTGATTTAATCTAGGGTTCTAAAATTAATCTGATTAATTTTAAAATCTTAAATGGCAAATACAGATCCAAAAACATATTAAAAGAGTTTTAATATGTTGTTTATCATTGAAATCAAATAGATAAAAATAAATCTTGCATGGTGCTTGTGACCCTAGGTGAAAATTTTTGAATTCAATGGTATAATCTTGTGTTTTTCACGCTTCCGTTCCTTCAACATGATCCCGCAGTATACCTAATGAATTACCAAAATCCGTCTACTGATAACCCATTAAATACACTACAAGGGATTTTAAATCTTTTCTTACTTCTTTTTATAATGGCGAGCACTATTTACAGGTGTTAAAAAAATTTTAACTGAAGTGAAACCAGATAACACATTTAAAGTATTAATAATTTATGTAAAAATTTTGGCAGAGTGCCATCTGTATTTTGAATAAAACAGTTCTTCAAAAACCTATAAAAAGCACTTCCAATATTTTGTTCAATCCCCAAACTCCAATATCCAATCAACATAATAAGTTTCTCAACATTTGCCAACTCAAATCCACAATAATTTTTCAGTGTTTTCAAAAGCTGAGATAAAAGAAATATATCACAATATTTACAAACCAAAATAATTTACAAATTTAGCTTACAACTTTAATGTACAACTTTAATATACAATTTCAATTTACAACTGCTCAAAACCAAGAACAATATATACATACAGTGAACATACATTACAACAAAAAATACAAAATATGGTATACTCAATATACCCAGTGAATTCTCAAAATGTAGTATAAGCAGCCTAGTCTGCAGCCCTGTCAGTCAGTCTATCTGTGACAGTAATGAAAAGCTATCGCTGATTAAAATTTACTCAGTGGTGCACAATAACAATTTGAAATGCGATATGTGAAACTTTTATTGACTATATTTACAAATCAAATAATTCACAATTCCATCTCACAATATACAAAGTTCATATAACACAAATTTGATCAAATAATTGAATAACACAGTTTTGCCAATCAATGACACCATTTGATCAAATAACTAAATAACACAGTTTTTCCCATCAATAGCACAATTTGATCAAATAATTGAATAACATGGTGTTGCCAATCAATAATACAATTTGATCAAATAACTTAATAACGTAGTTTTGCCAATCAATAACACAACTTAGGTCATGACATAAACTTTTTCGAACATGCCGTGTGTACATCACGACAAGGTACACTCACCCCACTAATCGAAATCAATGAGGGAGGAAGCTAGCTAGATAATGAGAACTCATCCACACTCACCTCAGACTGGCAAGTCAAAGAGGGAGGAATATAATCATACTCACCCCATAAATGGAGGAGGAACATAGTAATATTATTATGCCAAGTGTGAATCAAAACAATTCTAAATCATAATATTTAAATATTTCATACGAACCACAAATCACGTATTATCTCAAAATTTCCATTTGCAAAGTAGGCAACACAATATTTTCCAAGTAATATTCCCAAAGCCAAAACAATAAAAAATTATTCATAATTCATTTCTCCAAATAAATTTTCTGGTAAAAGCAGTGAATATAAAAAGTATTGTGCACAGACCTCTGATATATGCCTCTTGGCCCTGACTCAGTGTTCCTTATGCTTCTCAATATCCTTTTCAAATGAAACACACAATTTAAAGTGTTTCAGTACTCAATGAATATGTTTCTAACAATAAAATCCAATATTTAAATTTTCTTTGTACTATTCCCTTCAATTCATTTTATTAGTCAACCTATAATGTTGACCCTTGATGCACTATAAGTGAATTAGGTTTAATGTTACCAATATGTCACATTTTATAGCCTTTTAGTGTTGGTACATGTTACCAAATTCATTTTCAATTATATTGCATTTTATTACAATTTGCCAGATTTCGATATACTAATTTGACCTAGCCAGATGACTTAGTTCCCTCTATTTTCGGGTTTCGGTCCAAACTACAAACTTGTAGGTCTATGTCTTATTGCACGTAGGGCAAAATTTCAGGTCATTCTGAGTTGTGTAGACCAAGATATGGTCAATTTACCAATGCTGGACAGAATGCACTAAAATGGTAGGCTTAGGTCATTTTTAGATTACTTTTGGTTCAGCCAGTTTTGGTACCTAAACTTGTGTAAGCAATTTGGCTTGGTTCTGGCTATTTCTAGGCTTTGGTGTCTTCAAAAAAATTGTAGATATATGTCTAAAATATTCATGGTAAAAATTTCAGGTCAATTGGACCTATTTTGAGTAAGTTATGATCAAAACACTAACTATTGCCCAAATGGTCAATTTTCAGGCTTTCAAGTGACTAATTCGGATTTGGTCATTTTCAAGTCACCTTATAGGCAGAATTTTGGTAAGCTTCCTTCATTAAAGTTGGCACATTTTGTGCCTAGTTTCACCTCCAATTGGTCTCATACCAATTGGAGTAACACACTTAAGGTTCTAAGCTCAAACACACACTGCCCTACTACACACTTCTCATCACTTACCAATTACATATTCAACACTTACCAAACTACTTCCTTCATGCCAATTCTGGTTTGTACCTTACTATTAACACATTTAACAACACATTTTGGTCATTTTGGATAGCTTGTAACCATTCTCAATATGCACACTATAACATAGAATTTTCCAAAGTCTATTTACACCATTTAACCACATGAACATACCCCATTAACATACCCAATTCCAAACCATTATACACATATCCATGCTGCCACCATTAAAAACATCTTAAACAACCATAAACAAGTAAAAACAAGCTACATATACTGAATTTCCATGGCTGCCAAAATGTACATCTCCATTAAAACATCAAACTTTAAAAATTCTTCCATAAATCAACTACCCACAACCTTGGTTACACTTTTAATGAAACAAGAATTGAAAACACTCACTTACCACTTTTGAAGCTTGATCAAAACCTCACTAAACTTCTTAAAATTGCTATCAAACTCTCCCTTGCAAGGTAAGGATTAACTTTAAAGTAGAGACTTAGTGGAAATGAGGGCTCCAAATGTGTTGCATGGAGCTTCACTCAACGCCCATGGAGGTTTCTCTCTAAAAGGTTTCGGCTGGTTTGATAAATGGAGAAGATGAAGGAATATTCTTGCCCAAATTTTCTTAATGGTCCACTTTGAAGATGTTAGTGGAGCACTAAAATCAATTATATGGTTTGTTTATTCCAAGTTTCTAATTTCCCACATTTCCTCCTATCTTTTGCTATTTAGATTATGTACCACCATTTAAATTTTTCATGACATTTTCCTAGTGTAATATCATATATTTTTAATGGACATTTAGGTCAAAAGGCAACTCGGGATGTCAAATGACCACAATGCCCCTATTCGGGTTGCATTCTCGATTTTTTAGTAATACCGAGTTTTGTTGTTTTCTAGATTTCTCGTTTTTCTTTATACTAATTAATTTTTTTTTTTGATATTTCTAAGGACATTTATACTTCAATAAGTCTTTAATTATGTCTCGGAACTAAATTCTGAGGGTTCCCTGCAATCCTGGCATTAGCTATTGCCTGCACCGTAACTTCCCTGTGTGGTCATCCATCGCTGAGGTGCTGGCTCATTTAACTTAGTTTCATTTCATTGCTATTATTTTTCCTTTGTTTTTCTTTTATTTTCCTTTCTTGTATTTTATTATTTGTGTCTTCTCACTAACATATAAATATAATTCCAAGCATCCTAGCTGTCCGGACAGACATTATCACCGGAATAGTAGAACGCACTACCGAACGTAGGGGTGTTACATTATCACTCTCATTATTTTATGTCATGTACTATATGTATTCATAGTATTGTTATTTCATATATGATGGAAACATAGGTTCAAAGTGTATTTTCCTATGACTTATGTGTTTAGCAAACCATTTAGGTATTACATTTTATGTATCAACTAATTTGATGTTACCTTATAGTGGGAAAGTGGGTCCCACATACCTATTTCATGTAATTTAGCATGTAGTTGAAGGAGCTGAAGCATGAAAAACATAAGTTTATATCATTGAATTCAAAAATTTTTCACCTAGGGTTACATGCATCATGCAAGATTTATTTTTATCTATTTGATTTCAATGATAAACAACATACTAAAACTCTTTTAATTTGTTTTTGGATCTGTATTTGCCATTTAAGATTTTAAAATTAATTAGATTAATTTTAAAACCCTAGATTAAATCAAGAACAAATAAACTAACCTCTTGATGCACTGCAGTGTATTTGTGCCTCTGAGATGAGTCTTCAGGACACCAAATGTTGCCCCTCTAGCTTGTCCACACCAAAAAAACCTATGGCAGCCCTTGAACAGCTTCTAAAGCTTTTTCTATTAATTAGAAAATTAAGTTTTGCCTTTTAAGAGATTAAAGATGTAAACAGGACACTAGAAACGATTTCTAGTATTTTTAATTCAAGAGATTGTTTGCTAATCTCTTGGAATAGATGAGAGAAGAAGATGAAGAGAAGGGGAACCTCTTAGGTGGCGGCACCGAAGAGAATAGCTACTGGTTGTGTTGTTTTCTTTTCATAACAATAGTTATATAGGTAGGTCAACACATAAAACCCTTATCACATGTCACCCTTTAATTGGTTCTAGGTTTAATTGACCCAATCATATTGTGCCAAGTGTCAAATCTATATTTAATCTTAATTTTAACCATCTTACATGATTAAAAGATGTTTGGCAAGCTTATGTGTAATACCATGTGTCACCATCTCATGGTGCCATATGTCACCCTGTGAAATGATCAAAATGCCCTTGTGTCTTAATTTGGAGTTCTCAACCCAAAATAATTATTTCTCTTCTTCTAATCAATTTATATCAAATATAAATCAATTAATTAATCTTTATCAATTAATTTCTCATTAATTAAATTCATATTTAAATACTTTAAATATAAATTTAACTTGTACTATATATCCAATAACCTAGATTTGGTTTCAAGTCATGCTAGAGACTTTGCAATCTAATTGCAAACCAAACCTATTTAATTAATCAATTAAACTCTTTAATTAATTAATTAAATCATATTTAATTAGGTGATTACTTGTGTATGTGTGTGACTTACTAAGCTCATCACTAATTTTCAATGAGATATGATATCAACTCTTAATATCATTAGAAATATTTCTTACCATAAATGATTTCTCTAAATCATTTTATGCACCTCATAGACCATGGTTAACACCTAGCATAGCATGCCATGGCCACCCAATTAGTAATAAGGTTTACCTTAAATGAACCTATAATCATATGTTACCATGTACTAGAATTTCTCTACTATAAAATCCCAACTCAAGCTGGGGTCATGGTTTATGTCAAACCCCATTTGCTATGAATATTATGTTCTCTTTTAATTCCAGTTCTTGATTAAAAAGATTTTCTCATTAGAAACTCTTTCTGAATAAATCTATCTATCCTGGCTTGGAACTTGAAATATCAAGAACAATTAAATGAATATAGGATTTTATCTCTATTTACTTAGAGGAACAGATTTCATCTTGATCAACACCTACCTCCATATATAACTAGTAGGAGCCAACACATACCCATATACCCATACACAGTACAAGTTTGAAAGTAGTATCAAACTCAAACCACCTGTATACAAGATAACTGTGCTATCTCAGGTCTAAAGATTATATGCATTGATATGATTTATGACAATACATTGACAAGAGTAAACTCCAAGTGCTTATCATAAGTGTCACTGGTTCGGCCTACTTATCATTTATAAGTGCCTATCATGTTTATCATATGGCATGAGGCTCACCATTCCATCTTATTTATATCTCATATAAATAACTTAGGAACAAACATGAATGCAATCTTTCTGGATAAGTCATGTCGTTATTATGAAGTATACTCGATTTTGAACCTATTTATGATACTTTGTGCTAGAAATACTATCACTCATATTCTTAACAACTTAAAAATAAAATTTCTAACAAAATATCAATGGACCTTTTCTATTACACATAAATATATTATGTAAATGGAAAAGTGGAAATGTTTTTTATTAATAAAATATGTACAAGATACATACTAAATGATATGCTCTAAGGCATACTACTAACAATCTCCCACTAGCACTAGAGCCATTCATTATAATCTCTTAGGCCCATATTCTCAAGATGTCGGTGTAGCTGAGTCTGTGACATAGGCTTAGTGAATGGATCAGCTGAATTTTTAGCTGATGCTATTTTCTGCATGGCTACATTGCTTGGCCCAACTATTTCTCTGATAATGTGATAGCGCCTATCTATGTGTTTGGATTTTTGGTGAGACCTGGGTTCCTTAGCCTGTATGACTACTCCATTATTATCACAGTGTAGTGGAACTGCTGACTCAATGGAAGGAACTACTGCAAGTTCTGTCATGAACTTCTTTATCCAAACAGCTTCCTTTGCAGCATCTGATGCAGCAATATACTCAGCCTCTATAGTGGAATCTGTAGTCGTGCTTTGTTTGGAACTCTTCCAACTGACGGCACCTCCATTACAAATGAACACATGCCCAGAGGTAGACTTTCTATCATCGATATCTGATTGGAAATCAGAATCAGTATAACCATCCAATTGCAAGTTTCCACCTCCATAAATCAAGAATAAATCCTTAGTTCTTCTCAACTACTTAAGGATATTCTTGATAGCTATCCAGTGTTCCAAACCTGGATTGGATTGATACCTGCTAGTCAAACTAACAGCATATGCAATATCCGGCCTAGTACACAACATTACATACATTAAAGTTTCAATAGCTGAAGCATATGGAATCCTGGCCATCTTATCTCTTTCTTCAGGTGTCTTTGGAGACATCTCTTTAGAAAGATGGATACCATGTCTCACTGGTAACAAACCTCTCTTGGAATCAAACATGTTAAACCTCTTTAACACCTTTTCCAAGTATAGAATTTGGGATAAACCAATTATTCTTTTCACTCTATCTCTATAGATGTGAATCCCAAGAATATAGGTTACTTCCCCTAAGTCTTTCATAGAGAATGTATTTGACAACTATACCTTTACAATTGACAACATACCTATGTCATTACCCATCAATAGTATATCATCCACATATAAGCCAAAGAAAGTGATAGCACTATCACTAACCTTCTTATATACACATCGCTCATCCTCATTTTTGATAAAACCAAATGATTTAATTGCTCCTTAGAATAAAGAAGCGATTCTTCCAATTCTTCAGGGAGGAGGGCAGATCAGCAAAAAGCCCATAATGTGGCTTCGCCTGAAAGAACCAAAACTCATCGTCCTTTCGACGAGTTAGCCTATGTAGTTCGGTGAACACCTTAGCTGTAGGATGGAGTCTTTTAGCTCGGCAAAGGCCTCTGAAGGCTACTAGGATCCGCCATGAGTTCGGGTGAACTTGGGCTATGCACACTTGGTGAAATTTTAGAACTTGCCTGAAGAAGTCGTCAAGAGGGAACCACAGCCTGGCTTTTAACTGCTCTTCGTATACCATGATCATATCATTCTCTTTGAAGAAGTGATCGGCACGAAGATCGCCGTGACACTTAATCAGCTCGTATGAATTAGGCCGAATGTTATACTCTTAGCTGAACGACTGCAGGTTGGTTTCTTGAAGGATTGATGGCAGCTCGTCCATAGGAAGGTTTTCTCTCCCTGAAGAATGTGTTTGCCTCGAGGATGCTGCTTGACTGCGGGCTGGAATGAAGGTCCTAGGGGGTTCAGATTGCCTGCTTGTTCTGACTACCTCTACCTCATCTGACGACCATGAGACCTGAATAGAAGGGGGGCTTGCCGCTCTCTGACCCTTGGTGTCGCTCATTTTCAAAGAAAAGAGGAAATTTAAACTAAGAGAAAGATCAAAACCCTTATCGGAGTGTGATCCATGTCGGAAGAACTTGAAAAAATAAGAAGATTTTGGAATTGCTCGCGAAAGGCTAAAAATGACATAAGGAAGCAACTGGCTAACCCGTCCCCTATTTATACCCGTCTGAGCATTTAATGCTCACGGTGTCCCAAGCGGCGCTTCGGTTCTCGGGATTCGCCAGCTTTTTCTAACACGTCTCTCGACTATTCCAGAAATTCCATAATAAAAGAGATCGGCTAGTTACAGATCGATGAATTAAGGCGGATGTTTGGAAGTGCAGATCAGTTAAGGGTTGTTCAGTTAGGAACCGGATCAGATAAACACATCAGAGATCGAAAAAAAATCAATGCAATAATAATAAAAATGATAATTGATAAAATAAAATTTTATTTATAAAAGGTCAAATTACATCATTTGGGCGATCTCCAGAGATCGGGTTACATTAAAGGTCAAATTACATTGTTTGGGCGATCTCCAGAGATTGGGTTACATAAAAATCAAATTACATCATTTGGGCGATCTCTAGAGATCGGCAGTACATCCCATCTAATAAAGACCTATGGCAAAGCCTAGTCTCGTGGCTGAATCAAAAGATGTGTTAGACCAGCCATCGACATCGGACAGATGTACAGCTCAGATGGGGGGATTATGACTCTCATGAGGATGAGAGAGGTCATCATCAATGTTATCGCTCGGAACTGAGCCGCTGTCGGGACACCCAATGTGGTGAGAAGCCAAATGAACTTCAAGGGGCAGTCACCAATGTTAAGGGGAATATTAGCAGTCTTCTCGCCCGAAATCAGTTCGCCGATTATATCGGTCGAACGATTCGAGATCGACACGATCGAAGCCCTTGATCCAGGTCGGTAAATTAGTCTGGTTCTCTCACTATCATCAAATGAGGTTATCATAATTCTCTGATCACTGGGATTGTAAATTTTTAGTCGAGGAATAAAGAGGACAATCGGGAAAAGATCAAAAGCAACTATCATGGCTGGGATTATTGCCAGAGCGGTTAGAACAGGAGATGTGAGAAAGAAAAAGGAGAAAATCAAATGAGGAGGGGTTTCCCGTTGAAGGTATATATAGGGAAAATCTGAGCATTTATTGCGAGTAGAAAATGAAGCGGATGCCTCGGAAATCAAAGGAATAAATGCTTTGACTAAATCAGACTGGATAAAGGAAAAGACCAGAGTAGGAGAGGTCAGAAGAGGGAAGCCCGGCATGAGAGATCGGAAAAGGATCATGGGAGGAAAGGGAGGTTGGAAAACAAAGAGAATAAGACAACTTCCACTAACTATCATCATAATCAGAGCCGAGGTAGTTAAAGCGTCGTAGATGAAATCTCCATCGCACGCCTCAGAATCGCACACATTACTGACAGGTGCCAAAGTATGTCATGACAGTGCCGTACATCCCAATCTGCACCGTTGATCTTACTTGTAAGGATGAACTCGGAGCCCTTGGATCGAAAAGGAAGACGACAAAACCGGTGCCTTTTATTCCCAGCCCTCGGATCGCCCAGGACAAGAAAATTTGAGCAGTCAGATTAGAAGAGAAAAAGGACAAAATTTTCTAAAAAGGATCTCAGCCGTTCATTCTGATTCTCTTTAATTCCCAAGCGTCATATCATGTCCTTCAAAATCCAAACCTTCCATCTCGCTTAAAATAAATCCTGACCCTTCATGGAAAGCACCCATTACCTATAAATACCTGCATGAAAACTGTTCAAGGGGGATGAAAAAAAAAAGAGGGTGGTGATTATAGTGGAAAAGCTCTGAAAATTAATTCAGTTTCGCTATTCTGCTATTTTTAAGCTAGAAAGACCTTAGAAACCAATTTTCTAAAGTATTTTCTGTGAAGAAGTATTGGACACTGGAATTCTTGATTTTCAGTTTGTTCATTGCTCTGTGATACCCTTTCTTAAGTTTTAGTTTTGTTTTCATCACCTTTATATGCACTTTTATTTCCTGAGTTCAATCTCATTCATTATCATTCCGGTTCGATTATATGCTAACTAGGCATTCATCATTTCAAGGCAAGCATTAGTCCCCAGACTGTTAGCCCGAAACTCTGCAACATTCGTGACTCCATAGTTAGTTTAATAGGTTCAACTCTCTGCAGGTGAGTGTTTGAACCGTTGCCTTATCTAGTGTTCATCTTCATTTTCTTTTTATTTATGCACGTAATTTTCGTTAAAGTTTGTCTTGTGTCAGAAGGTCCCACGTATGTGGTTATTCTCATGAGTTTATCTTTTGATGCAATAGTTCATGTCATTTATTTATTCTTGGTCTTTTATTTATCTCCCAATGCGGGTGTTCAGGTTACGGGTAACGTATAGGGAGTTGGATAAAGTGTTGGTAGCAGTATTTTGACATAAGAGTTTTTTTTTAATAAACGTTCGGATAATAAATCAAAGAGTTATGAAGTCGAACCACTAGACTAGCTCGAGAAAATGACTAGGTCAGGTAGTGTGTCGGAGTAAAATTAAGTTTCGGAATAGAAAATGAAATAGAGCAAATGTTGCCTGCCGAAAGGTATTGGTAAGGCGATCACATAGGAGGTCGACAATATTCAGTCTGGTATCCCCTATCTAGTCACGAGGCACCCATGAGTTAAAAGAAACCTTATTTGGGTCCCCGGCATCTTCGAATGCCAGAACCCTTAGTCTTAGGCTCTTATGATGTATAGATGTAATCAGATTTCAAGAGGTCGGAAAAGTCCTTATCCAACTCCCGTTCAAGTTAAAGAGATCGGAGGAGAGTTCTTATCCGATTCTCAACCAAAAATTTTCATAAATATTTAAAAGAGATCGGAGGAGAGTTCTTATCCGATTCTCAATCCAAAATTTTAATAAATATTTAAAAGAGATCGGAGGAGAGTTCTTATCCGATTCTCAATCCAAAAATTCTAATAAATATCTAAAAGAGATCAGAGGAGAGTTCTTATCCGATCTCCAATCGAAATTTTAATCTAAAAGAGATCCGAGGAGAGTTCTTATCCGATCTCCAATCATAATTTTAATCTAAAAAGAGATCGGAGGAGAGTTCTTATCTAATTCTCAAATCGAACCCTAACAAATATGCAAAATAACCCCTGAAACAAAACTGATACGCAATAGTAACTCACTAAGGGTCGTCTCATTTATTTATGTAGCTGGGTAACCCGAATTGGTGAAAAATCAAATATTTCCTTTTACTAAGAGGATTAACATCTTCGTTCGAACCTCCTAACTATTAATTTTAATTTATAGAGAGCTTAAAATTAAATCTGCTTACCCTCATTGAGGGACGAGGTGGGGTGCCTAACACCTTCCCCACCTGTTTACGGACCCCGAACCTAGAATCTCTCTTTTTGAAGTGGTTTCATTTTAATTTATTTTTACAAATGGTTTTCTTTAATTTCCCTCAAAATTAAAGTGGCGACTCCTCACTCTTTCCCACTTCGGTGAGGGTTCATCCAGGCTATTGCAAAACACCTTGCGACACCATTGAGTCAATAATTATGTAAGTACATCCAATATTGGCCACCAAACCATTTACATATTTACAACATCCCATGCTTAACAATTATTCTTAAGAAAATCTCTTAAATTATTTGCATCTTTTGCAACTATTTAAAATTTCTTAAAAGAATTGCCCTAATGGAGGGCCCATGTTATAATTACTTTAATTATAGCATTTCCATTTTAATCATTTGTTTGGAAGATTTTATGGTCATCCTAATTACTATTAGGGTCTCACTTTGCATATTATCCATTTAGCATGCATATATCATATACTGCATACATTCACATACATCTCATGCATTCATGGATAATAAATAAATATGGTATGATCATGGACTTTCTAAGGGATTCAATTCTGAGCCACTAAGAATTGAATCAGGGCTTTCCTAGGTGCATTTCATTCATTCATTTAACAAGAGTTGCTGAAGGAGTACATAATCAACACTTGATCTTGAATTCCTCCCACTGGTCCCATCAATGGTCTTGACCTCCTTAAACTTCTTGCAATCCAATTACGTAGTAATCCTTGGCATACCAAGGTGAATTTGCAAGAACTAAATAAATGAAATTACAACCCAAAAATTATTACAACCTTAATAATACATGCCCAAAATAAATTAAAATAAATAAATTAATTTATAATCCCAAAGAAAAATAAAAGAAAAAAATCCAATCACATTGGTCTTTTATAGTCCGTGATCATCCATCATGCATATCGCTATTTAACAATTAAATAAAACATACATACTTAAATTAAATTGAATATCTCATATTCAACATAAAAATCCAGATTTGAATATGATTGAAACAAATTTAAAAATTTAGATTTGAATCTCATTCAAACAAATTTAAAAATTCAAATTTGAATTACATTTAAACAACCTTAAAAATTCAGATTTGAATCACATTCAAACAATTTTTAAAAATAAGATTTGAATCATATTAAAACAATTTTTAAAAATTAGATTTGAATCACATTCAAATAAGTTTTGAAAATTCAGATTTGAATATTATTCAAACAACTTTCAAAAATCAAATTTCAATATGATTCAAACAACTTTAAAAATTCAGATTTGTATCTCATTCAAACAACTTTTAAAATTCAGATTTGAATCACATTCAAACAAATTTTAAAATTCTGATTTGAATCAAAATTTAATTGTGTGATTAAAACTACTAATTAAACACTTTAATTAGTCATAGGATAGGTCTTAAATCATACAACAATTGCAGAATTAAAAAGTGAAACCTTGTGCCACCATTGGAAGCACAAACCATGCGCACCATGTTGGTGTTCTTCAAGCATACCGCCACACATCCATTGCAACCAGTAATGGATAAATTATCTCATGATCAAAAAACACAATTAAATCATATAATCAACAATGTAAATGGCAAATATAGTGGCTCTGATACCAATTGAAGGAGCAAAAGCATGAAAAACACAAGTTTATACCATTGAATTCAAAACTTTTTCACCTAGGGTCACATGCATCATGCAAGATTTATTTTTATCTATTTGATTTCGATGATAAACAACATATTAAAACTCTTTTAATATGTTTTTGGACCTGTATTTGCCATTTAAGATTTTAAATTAATCAGATTAATTTTAGAACCCTAAATTAAATCAAGAACAAATACACTAACCTCTTAATGCACTGCAGTGTATTTGTGCCTTTAAGATACGTCTTCAGGATATCAAATGTTGCCCCTCTAGACTGTCCACACCAAGAACACCTATGGCAGCCACCGAACAACTTTCAAAGCTTTTTCTATTAATTAGAAAATTAAGTTTTGCCTTTTAAGAGATTAAAGATGTAAACAAGACACTAGAAACGATTTCTAGTATTTTTAATTTAAGAGATTGTTTGCTAATCTCTTGGAAGAGATGAGAGAAGAAGATGAAGAGAAGGGGAACCTCTTGGGTGGTGGCACCAAAGAGAATAGGTACTGGTTGTCTTGTTTTCTTTTCATAACAACACTTATATAGGTAGGTCAACACATAAAACCCTTGCCACATGTCACCCTCTGATTGGTTCTAGGTTTAATTGACCCAATCACATTGTGTCAAATGTCAAACCTATATTTAATCTTAATTTTAATCATCTTACATGATTAAAAGACATTTGTCAAGCTTATGTGTAATGCCATGTGTCACCATCTCATGGTGCCATATGTCACCCTGTGAAATGACCAAAATGCCTTTGTGTCTTAATTTTGAGTTCTCAACCCAAAATAATTATTTCTCTTCTTCTAATCAATTTATATCAAATATAAATCAATTAATTAATCTTTATTAATTAATTTCTCATTAATTAAATTTATATTTAAACTCTTTAAATATAAATTTAACTTATGCTATACATCCAATAACCTAGATTTGGTTTCAAGTCATGCTAGGGACTTTGCAATCTAATTGCAAATCAAACCTATTTAATTAATCAATTAAACTCTTTAATTAATTAATTAAATCATATTTAATTAGGTGATTACTTGTGTATGTGTGTGACTTACTAGGCTCATCACTAATTGGCAATGAGATATGATATCAACTCTTAATATCATCAGAACTCTTTCTTACCATAAATGATTTCTCTAAATCATTTTTATGCACCTCATAGACCATGGTTAACACCTAGCATAGCATGCCATGGCCACCCAATTAGTAATAAGGTTTACCTTAAATGAACTTATAATCATATGTTACCGTGCACTATAATTTCTCTGTTACAAAATCCCAACTCAAGTTGGGGTCATGGTTTATGTCAAACCCCATTTGCTATGAATATTATGTTCTCTTTTAATTCTAGTTCTTGATTAAAAAAGACTTTCTAATTAGAAATTCTTTCTGAATAAATCTATCTGTCATGGCCAGGAACTTGAAACATCAAGAACAATTAAATGAACATAGGATTTTATCTCTATTTACATAGAGGAATAGATTCCTTCTTGATTAACACCTACCTCCTTATATAACTAGTAGGAGCCAACACATGCCCATATACCCATACACAGTACAAGTATGAAAGCAGTATCAAACTCAAACCACCTATATACAAGATAACTGTGCTATCTCAGGTCTAAAGATTATATGCGTTGATATGATTTATGAAAATACATTGACAAGAGTAAACTCCATGTGCTTGTCATAAGTGTCACTGGTTCGGCCTACTTATCATTTATAAGTGCCTATCATGTTTGTCATATGGCATGAGACTCACCATTCCATCTTATTTATATCTCATATAAATAACTTGGGAACAAACTTGAATATAATTTTTCTGGATAAGTCATGTTCTTATTATGAAGTATCCTCGATTGTGAACCTATTTATGATACTTTGTGCTAGAAATACTGTCACTCATATTCTTAACAACTTAAGAATAGAATTTCTAACAAAATATCAATGGACCTTTTCTATTACAGATAAATATATTATGTAAACAGAAAAGTGAAAATGCCTTTTATTAATAAAACATGTATAAGATATATACTAAATGATATGCTCTAGGGCATACTACTAACAGTAGTGACTTATTAGGGATAAATCTATACCAAAAATGATTTATTTCAAGAACATTTCTTTAGGTTCAGTTTTACTATATTGATTTTGCATATCAAATTAAGCAATTTGTGGCCATTGTTTGGCCTCACTTCCTTCATGGAAGTTGTTCTTCTATGTCTTGTCTTTATTTTTCTTTTTGAATCATATCATTTGGATTTGTATAACTTAAGTTATGGTCAAATAATCATAACTGATTCAGTTGCAAATTCTGGTTCCTTATCTAGGCAGTTTTGGTATTACACTTTAGCAATTTATTTGAACAAGTTCTAGTAACATTTAGGCCTGGTGTTCTTCATAGGATTTGTTGCCCTATGTCTTATGATCATTCAAAATTTCTAGTTCCAATTTTTCAAGTCTTGTAAAATTAATTATAACCACATTATTGGACTACACTCAAGTATCTTGTAGCAACAGAATTTCAATTAGGTCAGTAGCTTTGACCCAATATTTAAGCTTCTTACATTCATAAGTTGAGGAAGATGTCTAAAACAAAGTTGAAGATATGTTTCTCAGGTTTCCAGAATGGTATGGCTAATTTCAATTGAAGATTTCTAGTGGGAGATATGCTTAAAAGACTATTCTAGATTCAATGGTCACTTATGCAAATTTATAGATTTTGTATGCTGTGTTGACCTAGCTAAATGACCTAATTCCCTTGATGTTTGAGTTATGAGCAAAATACCAATATTGTAGGTCTATGTCTTATTGAAATTTTGGGACTGATTTCATGTCATTTGGAATTTTATAGACCAACTTATGACCTCTTTGCCAAAACTGGTCAAGTTGCCTAGACAAAGGCAATTCTATGCTATTTTGGTACTATACAATTTTGGTGTCTAAAATTTTGCAAGCAATGATGACTCTGCTAGTAGTATGCCCTAGAGTATATCATTTAGTATGTATCTTGTACATGTTTTTATTAATAAAAGGCATTTCCACTTTTCTGTTTACATAAGATATTTATGTGTAATAGAAAAGGTCCATTGATATTTTGTTAGAAATTTTATTCTTAAGTTGTTAAGAATATGAGTGACAGTATTTCTAGTACAAAGTATCATAAATAGGTTCACAATCGAGGATACTTCATAATAAGGACATGACTTATCCAGAAAGATTGTATTAATGTTTGTTCCCAAGTTATTTATATGAGATATAAATAAGATGGAATGGTGAGTCTCATGCCATATGACAAACATGATAGGCACTTATAAATGATAAGTAGGCCGAACCAGTGACACTTATGACAAGCACATGGAGTTTACTTTTGTCAATGTTTTGTCATAAATCATATCAGTGCATATAATCTTTAAACATGAGATAGCACAGTTATCTTGTATATAAGTAGTTTGAGTTTGATACTGCTTTTATACTTGTACTGTGTATGGGTATATGGGCATGTGTTGGCTCCTACTAGTTATATATGGAGGTAGGTGTTGATCAAGATGGAATCTGTTCCTCTAAGTAAATAGAGATAAAATCCTATGTTCATTTAATTATTCTTGATGTTTCAAGTTGTTGGCCAGGACAGATAGATTTAATTAAAAAAGAGTTTCTGATGAGAAAATCTTTTTAATCAAGAACTGGAATTAAAAGAGAACATAATATTCATAGCAAATGTAGTTTAACATAAACCATGACTCCAGCTTGAGTTGAGATTTTATAGCAAAGAGATTCTAGTGCATGGTAACATATGATTATAGGTTCATTTAAGGTAAACCTTATTACTAATTGGATGGCCATGGCATGCTATGCTAGGTGTTAACCATAATCTATGAGGTGTATAAAATGATTTAGAGAAATCATTTATGGTAAGAAAGAGTTCTAATGATATTAAGAGTTGATATCATGTCTCATTGCCAATTAGTGGTGAGCCTAGTAAGTTACACACACACACACACACAAGTTATCACCTAATTAAATATGATTTAATTAATTAATTAAAGAGTTTAATTGATTAATTAAATAGGCTTGGTTTGCAATTAGATTGCAAAGTCCCTAGCATGACTTGAAACCAAATCTAGGTTATTGGATGTACAATATAAGTGAAATTTATATTTAAAGTGTTTAAATATGAATTTAATTAATGAGAAATTAATTAATGAGGATTAATTAATTAATTTATATTTGATATAAATTGATTAGATGAAGAGAAATAATTATTTTGGGTTGAGAACTCAAAATTAAAACACAGAGGCATTTTGGTCATTTCACAGGGTGACATGTGGCACCATAAGATGGTGACACATGGCATCACACATAAGCTTGCCAAATGTTTTTTAGTCATGTAAGATGATTAAAATTAAGATTAAATATAGGTTTGACACTTGGCACAATGTGATTGGGTCAATTAAACCTAGAACCAATCAGAGGGTGACATGTGGCAAGAGTTTAATGTGTTGACCTAGCTATATAAGTGTTGTTATGAAAAGAAAATAAATAACCAACAGCCTCTTTCTTTGGTGCAGCCACCCAAGAAGGTTTCTCTCTTCTTCATCTTCTTCTCTCATCTTTCCAAGAGATTAACAAACAATCTCTTGAATTAAAAATACTAGAAATTATTTCTAGTGTCCTGTTTACATCTTTAATCTCTTAAAAGGCAGAACTCAAATTTCTAAATAATAGAAAAAGCTTTAGAAGTTGTTCAAGGGCTGCCATAGGTGTTCTTGGCATGGAAAAGCTAGAGGGACAACATCTGGTGTCCTGAAGACGCATCTGAAAGGCACAAATACACTGCAGCGCATCAAGAGGTTAGTGTGTTTATTCTTGATTTAATCTAGGGTTCTAAAATTAATCTGATTAATTTTAAAATCTTAAATGGCAAATACAGATCCAAAAACATATTAAAAGAGTTTTAATATATTGTTTATCATTGAAATCAAATAGATAAAAAATAAATCTTGCATGATGCATGTGACCCTAGGTGAAAATTTTTTAATTCAATGGTATAAACTTGTGTTTTTCATGCTTCCGATCTTTCAGGCTGTCGAATCCACCATATATGGAATTAACTAAAATCACCATTTATGAAATATTTTCTACAGTAAGGGGTAAATCTAGCTCGAACCCTAGAGACTAAATTATTAAATTTCATGCACTTGTGTAATGGAAAAAAGAAACAAAGGTTGGGGGGGGGGGGAGGGGGGGATAATTCACAATCCAAAGTAGAAATCAAAAAATCAGAAATTAAGAACTAAAATTAAATATCAAACTCTCAAATTAAATACACTTCAGACCAAGGTAATTCGCATTTCAATGCATTAATTCAATCATGGACAAAAGAAATACAATTATCTCTTATTGAATACTTAATGTAGATTTACCAAATAGTGAGGAAAAATCCCTAACTTCCCTATACTCATCAATTCGAGCCCAGCACTCTTATTGACTCTAATTATTAACTGAATTGGTATTAAGCAATCCTCATCAAATTAATAACTGCTTTAAGAATAGGAAGTAGTTAAGCTGAACAATAATTTATGAAGCATAAATCATTTAATTCACCCTATTGTTTCTTTAGGTTATTATCAAAAACTGAGATCATAATTAATAAAACCTAATTACTACTCATGTTCAATCTTACGCAACAATTATGGATTATGAAGATGAACTAGTAATTGATCACATCAAACAATTATCTAATAGGCCCTTTTAGCAAATCATTCAATAGATCAAAGACAATGAAATCTAAAAAATAATAGATATTCAAAAAGATATAAATTAAATTAAGAACATGGTCTCATAAATCACGTAAAAAAACTTGAATCCCTTGAACTGAATTAAAAACTTAGCCACTCATGTTCATGGCTTATAGAAAATTAGAGAAAAAAATTGAAGAAATCAAGAATGTGAATGGAGAACGAAACTCTGATTCCCTTTATCTTTTTGTCGGCTGTTGCCTCTTTTGTTTATAGTAAATGGCCTAGGGTTAGGTTTTTAGAGTCCCCCTGAGGTGTTAAAAGTATTTCTCTCTATCAAAAACTACAACTGGAGCAAAATTAAGAAACTAATTGTCGACAGATACACGGCCCGTGTATCACTAGAAGGCCTAGGGCCGTGTAACCTACTGGTGTGACACCCCTCACCCGATTACAGTGTAGCCGAGCGAGGAGTGCTACATTCGGTGTTGGAGCACCTTATCTTATCTTACTTTATTCCTTTAATAATTTGATCTTATTATATTTTAATGTCAATTAATTTTCTACAGAGAAACCAGTAGAGTTTCTCCTATTTTATTATCAGTTGGCGTAATTCACTATTCACCTGCTTCAAATTTTTAATAATATTTTACAATAAAAATCTCATCAATTATTCTCATAACCATCTCATAATTCACATCTCATTCATATATCTCAATTTCATATTCATTTCCATACATTTCCATTCATGAACAATTTATATATATAAATTCTCAAGTTTCATTAATTTACATAAATTACATACTGATTACATAAATTCATAATTTACATGATCTACAAATTAATTATAGTTCCATAATCTATATTTTAACATACAATTCATAGTTTACATTACAAATAATAACTAATTATAATGTACAAAATACATAATATAATCTATATGGACCCTATCTACATGCATTACTGAGGAGGTGACAACCTTGTACACTTCTGACACTTCAGCAGATCTAGACTTCAAAATCTCTATTTAGTATTCGCTAGGCTTTAACTTCAGTACCTGTGTGAGGAAAAAAATTCATCACGCTAAGCATTGCTGCTTAGTGGTATAATAATATAATAAGGAATAATGTATACAAATAAAAATAATTGGAGCATATTTTCTATACTCAAGAATTTTATTGGGTTCATATGAAATTTGCCATACAGTACATTTTTCATCATTTATGTTGCTCTCTAGAATCTCTTTTGTCATAAGTTTACAACAATTATTTATATAATGTACAAATAAATCTAAATATTTAGTTTATGTTTATTTTATTATGGAGGAAGCATTTCTAATAATTATTTATGTTATGCTTATTTTGCTCGTCTTTCATTTACTCTCTTAATATTTTCTATTTGTTGTGGATCATTTCGTAATAATTAAATTCTTAATACTAGTTTAATACCTTTCGGATTTTTCTAACTGATTTAATTAGTTTCTAATATTTTTAACTTATTTCAATAAATTTTTTTCTCTGCCTATATAACCTATGACAGGCTGACTAAACTGGATAATAGATTGTTGGCACTGCACACCGCGGTGCCTCGGGCCGTTATACCATGGGACACAGAACGTCAACCACGTATGCAGTCAGTATGACTAAAAAGTCATGATAACACATAATCAGGCATAAAAGCCATGAATATTGGCATAAAGCCATGAATGTGGGCATAAAGCCATGAATACGGGCATAAAGCCATGAATACAGGCATAAAGCCTTTCGCAGTACTGCTAAAACAATACCCTATCAGCATGCCAATTTATCCAATCTGACACACATGTCTATGCAATACAAGGGCACATAATATCATTAAATATTAATATATTGTGTTTTATGACTTCATTATTTCATGACAAATTCCATAATTTATATCATCATTTCATGACAAATTCCATAATTTATACATTCATCATAATATTCATACATTCCTTACATCATTCGTATTGATCACAATTCACAACAATGGTGTTCATGTACCATTGTACTCAAGACATTCTTCCTTTCTCTCATAAAGAAAACTAATGTTCCATTCATATTTTCATGTGATTCATTTATTCATTACAATGTTTATATGAATTCATAGCTCATAATAGGTGTTATTATCTAATTTGTAATGGAAACATAAGTCCTAATGGAAACCTCATCCCATTTAACTCAACAATCCATTTAGGTTAATTTCACTTCATATTTCAAGTGGTATTACTTATATTTTATTAGGCCTACTAGCGATGGAAATACAAATCTTAACTATATATTCACATAACTTAAATGTTCATTAAGTCATTTAGGTGAATTGCTATTCCTATTCCAAGTAATCCATGAACATTTCATGGATTCCAAATTTCATACCTTAATTTTCTCTACCAATTTAGTTCTTATACTATGTCTTTGCATTACTATTCACATTACTATTCACTAAAATTGTTGACTTTTTTAATACATAATAAATTTATTGAACCTAAGTTCACCAAGATACCACATTTTGCATTTTATTTTTGTTGGCATTGATTTCCAATACCATTTCAAAGCTTATTTTATGTTATTCAAAATTTTCAGATTTCATACCCTAAGTTTACTGTTCCATTGGTTATTGTTACAGTGGAAATTTGGCAAAAATGTCTCCTTCAAAGATATTCCTTTATGTGTCTTCTTTAATTTCCTTTTTGAATCACTCCAATTGGAGTTTTGTAGCTCAAGTTATGGTCATTTTACCATAACTGGCCGGATTGACCTGTACCCAGAATTTATAGGCAATTTGGTTCTGCCATATTTGGTGACCTAAGTTTGATTGGCGATTTGACTAGGTTATGGTCAGAATTTGAATTTGTGTTCTTCACAAAAGTTGTAGGGATATGTGTCAGATTTCTTTGGTAAAATTTCAGATCAATTGAACTTTTCTACTATGAGTTATGACCATTTGAACAAACACTGTTCATTTGGTCATTTTCCAGGGATAACATGTTGGTCACCCAGATTAGGGTAATTTTTAGATCAACTTGGTTTGGTTTTCTGGGCAAAGTTTCTTCACCAAAGTTGTGCCATTATGTGTCTAGCTTCATTTTCAATTAGTCTTCCACCAATTGAACTATACAACTCTATTTATAGTTGCCCAAACCTGCTGGACTCACAACCAGTCTTGCAAGTCACCAAGGGCAGCATGCCTAAGCTCAACTCCAACATCCTTACTCACTTCAATTCCTCCTCACACACATTCAAATGGTCACTAATTGACCATTACAAGTTTAATATACCATTTCATGAGCAAACCCTAATTATTTTCACAAACCCTAATTTCCAAGTGTCCATTACATGCTATCATGCCACCTAACACATCCAACACACATAATCCAACATCTAACTTAAGTTTTCTCATCACAAACCACTTCTAAACAATTCAATTCATACAATTAACAAATATCATCCTTCTCCCATGGCTGCCGATTTTCATACATACTTCAATGTAATTGTTTTGTTCAATTTTTCAACAAACTCTCATTTAATTAGTCTTCCTAACAAGGATTAAAAAGAGAGGGAAGTAGGTATAGGCACTAACCTTGATTTAGCTAGTTTCCAAAGCTTGAGAACTCTTCTTTTTCTCTTTCTTCTTGCTGCCCAAGACTCACTCTATGTGTAAGGGTAAATATTTGTGAAGGGAAGCTAGGGTTTTGGGGTGATTTGGGTGGGTTAGCTCAAGTTTGATCAAGCTTCCATGGAGTTTTCTTTCCTCTCTCTCTCTCTCTCTACATTTTTTGCTGCCCAAAGGTTGAAGATGTAGATTTTTTGTCAATTTTTGTCTAATTTATCTCCTTTTAATTGGCTTGTTGAGTTGTAATTGGTGGAGACCTAACTAATGACATCATGTGATGTTATATTTCCTATTTTCATTCATTTTCTTTTCTTTTCTTGACTACCCATTTTCAATTAAATTTTCAGCAATATTTATTCATATCTTATATCATAATAATTATTTACTTAACTGGACAAGTCGGTCAAAAATCATCTCCGAAGACGAAATGACAAAAATGCCCTCCGTTTGGCTTATTGAGCCAAAATCGTCTATACCGATCGAAAAATTTTTCTAAACCTTTTCTTGGCATTCTAATGCCATAGAAACCTCAATGACTCTTCTTTGGAGTCCCAAAAATTATTTCATGAATTTTCTCTTGGGTTTAGGGCTGCTAGTTGTGAAGACCGCAACTTCCCACTAGGTTACCCATCGCTAGGGCACCGGCTCATTTAACTTGGTTGTATTTTATTTCAAAAAATTTTCCTAAATTTTTCTTATTAATATTTGAGTTATTTATGATTCCTCACTCTAGTCTAAATATTTTTCCAAATATTCTAACTGTCCGGACTAACACCGGTCACCAGAACAGCAGAATGTACGGAATTGCTACAGTAAGGATGTTACAATTCTTCCCCTCTAATTTAAATTTCGTCCTCGAAATTTACCGGATGTAGGTATCTGAGATAATTCCTTTACCTTTCTATTGCTCCCTCTGTATACTCCTTTTATATATATGGTATTATTTAGTCTTTTTGAATCTATCATTATGCACTTAGGCATATCATAAAGGAAGAATAATTTACCTCAAATTCACATTTGGGGCTTCTTGCTCGTCTCTGGCTTGGGTGACATTTGGAAGTGGTGTTACTGTTGTACTTCGTCCTTCCACGAACTCTGTCTAGGTCCGTGGTAAATTCCTCTTAGGAAAATCTTTCAGAGATGGTCTATGGCCCCACATCTATAATAGGCTCTAGTCAATCCCCTACATTCACCTTTATGCCACTTCTTACAATGGCTGCATTTTCTTGCTAATCCTGGCGCACTCACTACTAGTGTTTTTGGTTGATCTCTTGTGGGTATAGGCCTAGGTCTAGACCTCCTACTTTGATCAGATGTATGACTTAACTGTTCTCTCAGCCTCTTATTACTAGACTGTCTAAATTTCCTCTTTTGTTGATCACCACTCCTCTTAGGTTCCTCTTCATGAACACAGCTAATATATTTCTTTCTGAACTCTATCAGAAAGAATTTCCAAGTAACTAAACTCTATCAGAAAGAATTTCCAAGTTATTCCGGCTGCTGGCACTACCTTAGTTACAACATCCCACCACCGATATGTAGCTTCTTGTAACAATGAAACTGCACACTCCAAACTCTATTTTGGTGTGCAATGGAGCTGTTGCATGACTCTTTTAGTCCTTTCTAACCACTACTCAGCTGCTGAAGAATCGTCTTCCTTTCTACCATTGAAATCTGCAGCTCCATACTTCCTAATTTTTCCTAGAGGTAATTTTCGCTGAGGCGGTGGTGGAATAACCCCAGTCATATGCCGAAAGAATTCAATCATCTGCTCAAACAAGGCCTGTTGGGGTTGTACAGGCACCTCTTGCATTGGTGGAGCAGGATCTCCGCGATTTCCAATATCACTTCCAGTCGGGATACAGCTTACTACTTCTTCTTTTACTGCCCTCTACGATTCTGAGTCCATACCTTAACCTAAAATAAGCAAGAAAACAGATCTGAATTAGTGTCACCTTGACTCATATGAATGCAATGCATGTTATGCACACTATCTCATTCTATCTATCTATGCCTAGGAACACCTAAACTGTGCTCTGATACCAATAAATGTGGCACCCCTCACTCGACTATAGTGTAGCCGAGCAAGGCGTGCTACATTCGGTGCCGGAGTACCCTATCTTATCTTACTTTATTCCTTTAATAATTTGATCACGTTATATTTTAATATCAATTAATTTTCTACAGAGAAACCAGCAGAGTTTTCCCTATTTTATTATCAGTTGGCGTACTTCACTCTTCACATGCTTGAAATTTTTAATAATAATTTATAATAAAAATCTCATTAATTATTCTCATAAGCATCTCATAATTCATATCTCATTCATATATCTTAATTTCATATTCTTTTCCATGGATTTCTATTCATGCACAATTTATATGTATAAATTCTCAAGTTTCATTAATTTACATGATTTACAGACTGATTACATAAATTCATAATTTACATGATCCACAAATTAATTATAGTTCCATAATTTATATTTCAACATACAATTCATAGTTTACATTACAAATAATAACTAATTATAATGTACAAAATGCATAATATGATCTATATGTACCCTATCTACATGCATTACTGAGGAGGTGACAACCTTGTACACTTCTGTAACACTCCTATGTTTGGTACTGCGTTCTACTGTTCCGGTGACCAATGTTGTCCAGAGAGCTAGGATGCTTAGAACTACTTTTAAAAGTAGTGAGGAGACATAAAATAAGGAAATACAAGAAAGGAAAATACAAGAAAAAGAGAGGGAAAATAATGGCAATGAAATGAAACTAAGTTAAATGAGCCAGCACTGCAGTGACGGGTGACCGCAGGGGAAAGTTATGGCGTAGGCAATAGTCGACCCTAGGACTGCAGGGAACGCTCATAATTTAGTTTCGAGACATAATTAAAGACTTACTGAAGTATAAATGTCATTAGAAATATCAAAGAAAAATTAATTAATTAGTATAAAGAAAAATGAGACATCGAGAAAATGATAAAACTCGGTGTTACCGAAAAATCAGGAATGTAACCCGAATAGGGGCATTGTGGTCAATTGACACCCTGAGTT
This sequence comes from Hevea brasiliensis, assembly GCF_030052815.1. Classification (NCBI taxonomy): domain Eukaryota; kingdom Viridiplantae; phylum Streptophyta; class Magnoliopsida; order Malpighiales; family Euphorbiaceae; genus Hevea; species Hevea brasiliensis. The sequence continues at coordinate 46,942,528 of NC_079501.1, forward strand.
GCCCTTTGACCTAAGTGTCCATTAAAAATAAATAGTATTTAAGTTTGGGGACCCCATTAAAAATGAAATATTATGTGTTGTATAAATAAGAAAAATTGTGGGTATAATGCGGAATCAATGGAAGTTTAACATTAACTTAGATTCTTTAATCACTTAGTGGACCACTATGGAATATCTAAAGCATTAAAAACTAGAATTTGTCCCACTAACATTCTGCAACACTCTTTCTTCCTCAAGTCCTCACCTTGTCAAATTCAAAATCCCTTCCAAACCACCATAGTTGACCATGGAAGGACCTCCATGAAACCTTGATCAAGTCACCTTTTCCACTAGGTTCCTTTACTAAACCTTGTCTACACACCTTGGGAAGCAATAAGGGAGCAAGAAAGATAAGTTTTGGTGAGGTTTTGAAGAAGTCCAAAAGAGGTAAGTGATTATTTTCAATCCTTGTTTCATTAAAAGTATAACTAAGGTTGTGTGTAGTTGAATTATGGAAGAAGTTTGAGGTTTGATGAATTATTGGAGTTGAGCCATTTCAGTAGCCATGGAATCTCACCATTTACAACTTATCTTTGCATGTAAATGGTTGTTTGGATGTTGATTTAAATGTGAAATTGTATTGAAGTTGAATTCCATGTGTAAAGTTTGATTTGGAAGCTTGAAAAATGGAAATGGAAGTTGATGTGTATGTGTAAACTTGTGGCAGCCTCATGATGAAGATTGAAGCATTTAAGTTCATGAAATATTGTTGAAATATTGTACAAAAAATGGCAGCATATATGTGTGTGGATAATAGTGATAAGGTAGATAAATTGTTAATGGAAGTATGTGTGATAATTATAAGTATTTATGTGTATATATTGTTGGGATTGAACTTTGTGAATTGTGACTGCATTTGGTGTATTTTGAAGTGGTTATATTATGTCCAAGTTGACCCATAATGTAGAGAATTGAATGGTTTTGTTTAGTGCCAAATGCAGAATGGTATGGGAAATGAAAATGTAGTGGGTAAACATGTGTTTGGTTTGGTGTTTGAAAAGCATGTAGAGGGTAGTGTGCAAATGGACCTATAACCCTAAGTGTGTGACTCCAATTGGTCTGAGGCCAATTGAAGGTGAAACTAGGCACAAAATGTACCAACTTTCATCAAGAAAGTCTACCAAAATTTTGCCTAGAAAGTGACTTTAAAAATGACCAAATCCGGATTAGTGACTTGAAAGCCTGAAAATTGACCATTTGGGCAGCAATTAGTGTTTTGGCCATAACTCACTCAAAATAAGTCCAAATTACCTGAAATTTTTACCATGAATAGATTAGACATAAAGCTACAATTCTTATGAAGACACAAAAACCCATAAATGACCATAAGCAAGTCAAATAGCTTACACAATTTCGGGTATAAAAACTGTCAGAACCAGAAATAACCTGAAAATGACCTAAAGTTACCATTTTAGTGCAATCTGTCCAGCTTTGGTAAATTGACCATATCTTTTTCTATACAAGTCAAAATGACCTAAAATTTTGTCCCGCATGCAATATGACATAGATTTACAATTTTCCTTCTTTGACCAGAAGCTAAAAACCAAGAGAAATAGGACTTTAAGCTAGACCAATCTAGCACACAAAAATTGAGAACTTGACATTTACATACAATGATGCTTGAAATAATTTGGCAATAAATGTCAACTTGTAAAAATGGTAAGTTGCACTATATTGGTAGCACATTGAAATGAAAAATGTAACATATTGGTAACATTAAACCTGTGACACCCTTTACCCATCTACAGTGTAGCCGAGCAAGATATGCCACACAGTGTACCAGAACACCCTATTTTAATTCAATCATTTTTATTCTTCCTAATTTATTAATTTATTTTTTTCATTGTTATGGAGTACAATTTGTGAAATATAATTCAATTCAGTCATTTATTGAAATCATAATTTTATTGAGGTTCCGCAAATTTTATAGAAAATCCGGAAAAGTATCGGCTAAAAATGGAGAAAACAGTTCTTCGGAACCTGTGAAAAACACTTCCAATATTTTCAATCAATCCCAAACTCCATTTCATCAACAAAATCCCGATATTTTTTTCAACAACATTTCCATTCCTCAATCATTCATCTCATATGATAATCATGTAAATGACATAAATAAATATTCACTTTTTCATTCATAAACACAATTTCCACTATTTACATTAATACCAAAATACATTGCATAAGTTTCAATTACATATGAGAAAATAAAAGTTAATTACAAAATACCCAAAATGAAACCTAGTGTCCTACCAATGCACTGACGTCGGTGAGGTGACACGGACACTATGCAGAGCTGCAGAAGGTCTCACCCAGTCTGTGGTCTACTGGGCTCTCGGTCGATCTCTCCAGAACCTATGCGTGGCAAAAGCAACACGCTAAGCAATAATACTTAGTGGTGCCAATAATAAAATAAAAAGAAATGACAGAAAATAAATATGCAGTGAATGTATTGATGTCTCATTGCAAATAAATTTTCGATGAGTATATGTAGTCGTACTTATTTTGTACTGGTTATATTCATTATTTCATTAAATTTATCCACTTTCATTTTTGGTTGCCCAAGTAGCCTATACTGGATGACTGAACTGCATAAACAGGTAAACTGGCACTGGGTATCAAGTACCTCGGGTCGTCACACTATCACTCACATATGTGTCTCCCGGTGTGCAACAGAACAGCTAATAAGCTGCAATAACATTAGGCACAAGGCCAAGTATCAACATAATGTCAGAATGGCTAAAAGCCATGAAATCACAGAATGACATAATGCCATGTGCAGTACTGCTAACTAAACCCTATTGGCAAGCCAAGCTATCCAAACCAATCTTTTTAGGTACACTAGGGCATTTTACACTTTTGAGTTTTACAATTTTTGAATTTCACTGCGTTGGGAATTTCGAAAAATGATCTACACGAAAGTTGTTCCTTATTTTGTGCAGTTGAATTTCTTTTTTTGAATCACTCCATTTGGAGTTTTGTAGCTCAAGTTATGGTCCAAAAACCACAACTGGCCGAATTGGAATTTTTTTGGACTGACCATATCTATAGTGCAGTGAACAGTGATTGCAACTCACTTGTTAGATAGGCTCTGGTCATAATTTGGATTAGGTTTCTTCATGGAAGTTGTTGGTCTATAACTTTACTTATTGCTGGTAAAATTTCAGGTCAATTGGACCATTCTACACTAAGTTATGGCCAAATGAACAATCACTATTCATTTGGTCATTCTGCAAAAACACACTGCAGGTCACCCCGATTGGAGCAAGCTTTTGGTCCACTTGGTTTGGTTTTATGGGCATAGTTTCTTTACCAAAGTTGTGCCATTATGTGTCTAGTTTCATATCCAATTGACCTTGCACCATTTGAACCTCTACAGTTCAAGTTATGGCTGCCCAAACCTGCTGGACTCATGTCCAATTCTGCAGGTCACCTAGGGCAGCCACACTAAACCTAAATCCCATCACTAAACACACTTCATTTCTTGTTTACCAATAACCAAATGGTCATTAAAATGTTCCTACACCATTATAGGATCTAAACTCCAATTTTCTCAAAACCCTAAATTCTCAATTTCTCTACTCTTCCATTAACCTACAATTCAATGTGCTAAATGTTAAGTTCATATCAAGGGCAGCTTATATACTCATTTAATCCAAAGAAATCATCAAAACTCTAATAAATCCATGGCTGCCAAAAATATTAAGTGAGTACATCAAAGGTTTTCGTTTGAATTTCTCATAAATTTCAAGTTAAATCAACTTTCTAGTCATGAATTTAAAGAGAGAGGAAGATATTGGACACTAACCATATTAAAGCTCCCACTTGAGCTTGTCAATCTTCAAGATTTCTCCCTCTAATGGCTGTCTAAATATGATTTAGGGTGTGAGGATAAATTTTAGTCAAGTGAGGATGAGGTTTTATGGTGTAAAGGGTGAGGTTTTAGCAAGAAAAAGAGAAAGCTTTAATGGAGATAGTGAGGGAAAGAGCGCTGCCAGAAATTGAAGGAGATGAGCAGAAAATTCTTTTCAATTTTTAACTCCTTTTTGTCCTTTTTAATTGATTTAAAGGTGCTTGTTAAAAGATGATTGGTGGAGCTCTTTTTAAAAACATCATATGATGTCATAATTAAGTATTTTCTTTCATTTTCTTTTCTTCTTTTCTCAACTCATTTTCAATTCAATTTTTAGAAATATTTATTCACATTTTATATTATAATAATTATTTACTTAACTGGACAAGTCGGCCAAAAATCATCTCTGAAGACGAAATGACCAAAATGCTTTCCATTTGGCTTAACGGGCCAAAATTGTCTGTACCGATTGAAACTTTTTTTTTTAAGTATTTTCTTGGCATTCTAATGCCATAGAAACCTCAATGACCCTTCTCTGGAGACCCAAAAATTATTTTATGAATTTTCCCCCAGGTCTAGGGCTCCTAGTTGCGAGAACCGCAACTTCCTACTAGGTTACCCATCGCTTAGGCACCGGCTCATTTAACTTGGTTGTATTTTATTTCTAAAATTTTTCCTAAATTTTTCTTATTAATGTTTGAGTTAATTATGGTTCCTCACTTTAGTTTAAATATTTTTCCAGACGTTCTAGCTGTCCAGACCGAAACCGATCACCAGGACAGTAGAGTGTACGCAATTGCTACAGACAGGGTGTTACAACTCTTCCCCTCTAATTTAAATTTCGTCCTCGAAATTTATCTGATGCAAACAGTTGAGGGAACTATTGCCTAATCATCTCTTCACCTTCCCAAGTTGCCTCCTCAGTGTTGTGGTGCCTCCAAAGCACTTTCACCAGTGGAATCTACTTATTTCTCAACTCTTTCACTTCCTGAGCCAGGATCCATATGGGTTCTTCTTCATATGTCAAATCTGGTTGTACTTCAATTTCTTCCATGGAGATGACATGTGAAGGATCTGAGCAGTATCTTCTTAGCATAGACACGTGGAACACATTGTGGATCTTGTCCAGCTCTGGTGGTAAAGCTAGCCTGTAAGCTACTGGTCCCACACGTTCAATGACTTCATATGGGCCAATGAACCTAGGGCTCAACTTACCTTTTCTTTTAAACCCCAGTACCTTCTTCCAAGGTGACACTTTGAGGAACACTTTGTCGCCAACCGCATATTCTATTTCTTTTCTCTTTAGGTCAGCATAAGATTTCTGTCTATTTGAGGCAACCTTCAGATTGGCTTTGATTAGTTTTACTTTCTCCTTAGTCTGTTTCACCAGGTCTGGCCCTACTAGTTTGTCTTTGCCCAATTCAGTCCAGCACACTAGAGTTCTACATTTCCTCCCATACAGTGCTTCATACGGGGCCATTTGGATACTAGCTTGGTAGCTATTGTTATATGCAAATTCTACCAGTGGAAGGTATCTATCCCAACTTCCCTCAAATTCAATGAAACAACTCCTCAGCATATCCTCAAGGACCTGACATATATTTCACATTATTATTACCATTTCAGTTCAATATGTGTATTTGTTTAATTAGTTTTAATTATTTACTTGGATTACTCTTTCTGATTGCCCATCTGTCTGAGGATGGAAAGCTGTGCTGAAGTGGAGTTGTGTATCAAAGGATTCATGCAACTTCTTCCAAAATCTCGATGTAAACCTTGGGTCTCGATCAGATATGACGGAAAGTGAAATTCCATGCAATATAACTATCTCACTGATATACAATTATGCTAATTTCTATAGTAAGTAGTCAGTCCTAACTAGCAGAAAGTGTGCTGACTTTGTCAATCTATCTACTATCACCCATACTGCATCATGCTTCTTTTGGGTGAGAGGTAGACCACTTACAATATCCATGGTGACCCGATCCCATTTCCATTTAGGTATGCGTATAGGCTGTAGCAAACCTGATGGAACTTGATGTTCTGCCTTGACTTTCTGACATGTTAAGCATTTAGTCACATAGTCAGCTATGTCCTTCTTCATACCAGGCCACCCATAATGAAGGTTTAGATCATGATACATTTTTGTACTTCCTGGGTGCATAGCATAAACACTGGTGTGTGCCTATTTCAGAATACTGGCCCTCAATTCCCCATGATCTGGTACACACAGTGTTCCTTTGTAGTACAGACACCCATCTGCTTTCACCTCATAATCAGTTGCTTTCCCTTCTGAGACTTTACTCACAGTAGTTATTAATTTCTCATCTATCTTTTGCCTATCTAAAATCTGTTGTAGCAGGTTTGGCCTCACTTGTAACTCAGCCAAAATAGCTCCATCTCGAGCCAAGGATAGACGGGCATTCAATGATCTTAAAGCTATGATGGATTTTCTGCTCAAAGCATCTGTAACTACATTTGCCTTCCAAGGATGGTAGTCAATTACACAATCATAGTCCTTCAGGAACTCAATCCATCGCCTTTGTCTAAGGTTGAGCTCCTTTTGGGTTGGCAAGTATTTCAGACTCTTGTGGTCTGTGTAAATGTAGCACTTTTCACCATACAAGTAGTGCCTCCATATCTTCAGTGCGAAGATAATTACTGCAAGCTCTAGATCATGGGTAGGGTAATTCTGTTCATGTGGCCTTAGCTGCCTGGAAGCATAAGTGACCACCTTCCCCTTTTGCATCAATATACACCCTAACCCATTATGAGAGGCATCATTGTAGACTACAAAGTCCTTTCCCGACACTGGCTGTGTTAATACTGGTGCCTCTATCAACATAGTCTTCAACTTCTCAAAACTGGTCTGACACTTGTCATTCCAGTCAAATCTGACATTCTTGTGTAACAACTTGGTCATTGGATCAGCTATTAAGGAAAATCCCTTCACAAATCTTCTGTAATACCCAGCTAGCCCTAAGAAACTTCTGACCTCAGTTGTATTCCTGGGAGGCTTCCATTCCATCACTGCTTCTATTTTCTTGGGATCCACTCTAATCCCATCAGCTGACACTTTGTGCCCAAGGAATGCAATTTCATTTAACCAAAAGTCACACTTTGACAACTTAGCATATAGCTTCTTTTCTCTTAGGGTTTGCAGAACAATTCTCAAATGTTCATCATGTTCTTCCCAGGTCTTGGAATACACCAAAATATCATCAATAAAGACCACTACGAACCGATCTAGGTATGGATGGAAGATATAGTTCATAAGGTCCATGAATGCTGCTGGTGCATTTGTTAGGCCAAAGGGCATCACCAGAAACTCATAATGCCCATACCGAGTCCTGAATGCAGTCTTTGGCACATCTGCATCCTTCACCCTTAACTGATGATACCCCGATCTAAGATCAATTTTTGAAAATACTCCTGTTCCCTTCAATTGATCAAACAGATCATCAATTCTAGGCAATGGATACTTATTCTTCACTGTCACTTTATTCAACTACCGATAATCAATGCATAACCTCAAAGTCCCATCCTTCTTTTTCACAAACAACACTGGAGCTCCCCATGGTGACACACTAGGGCGTATGAATCCCTTATCCAGTAACTCTTGTAAGTGGATTTTCAGTTCCTTCAATTCTATGGGCGCCATCCTATGAGGAGCAATAGAGATTGGTGCTGTACCCAGCAGTATCTCAATAGCAAATTCGACTTCTCTTTCTGGTGGTAAGCCAGACAATTCTTCAGGAAACACATCTGGGAAGTCTTTTACTGTGGGTATGTCACACAAATCTGGCTTAGCCTACCTGGTATTCACCACATGTGCTAGGTAGGCTTCACAGCCTTTTCTCATCAGCTTTCTTGCAACTGTAGCTGAGATGACATTGGACAAGAAATCTGTCCTTCCCCCAATAAATGTAATCTCATTACCCTCAGGAGTTTTAAAAGAAATCCTCTTCAGTTTATAATCAACCATTGCTTGATGACGTGACAACCAGTCCATTCCCAAAGTCACGTCAAACTCATGGAAAGGCAACTCAATCAAGTCTACAAAGAATTCACACCCCAGAATCCTTAATAGGTAACCCTTGTACACTTTGTTCACCACTACACTGTGGCCCAATGGATTAATGACCATAATGTCTTGGTCACTCTCCCCTACTAGTATCCCCCTTTCTACGGGTAGGTTGATGCAGATGTATGAATGAGTGGATCCTGGATCCACCAATGCATGCACAGATGTATTATAGAGGGAGAACGTACCCCTGATGACGTTTGGGGCATCTTGCTCCTCCTGAGCTCTCATGGCATAAGCTCTAGCAGGTGGTCTGCCCTCAGGCCTCTCTGCTGGCTCAGATGCAAGCCTCTGTGATGGTCCCACTAGCTTAGTTTTCCAGATTTGCTACCCCTTTGTGGTGCAGGAGCAGGTCTGTCTGCTTGTGTTGGAGCAGCTGTAGTAGTTCTGAGTAGACAGTTTCTCAACTGATGCTCTATCGACCCACACCTTAAGCAGTCACCAGTCACTCTCCAACACTCCCCCTTATGCCACTTCAGGCAATGCGGACATGCAGAAGATGTTGGGGCTGGTCCCCTGAACCACGTCCCTGGAGGCGCTAGCGATGGTGTGGGTGACCTCTCCTAGGGGTGAGCGTGGCACAGGTCCACGGGTGACCCTGACCTTGTGGTTGACCTGAACTCTATGCAGGTGGACCTTTGAACTTCTTTCCTGGTGTAGGAGATGAGCTAGACTGACCTGGGCCCCTCTTCTGCTGTCTCTCTCTTCTGGTCTGCTCACTTATTCTAACCTTTTCAACTTTTATTGCAGCTTCCACTAACTTGGTGAAGTCTGTGATTCCCAAGGCAGTAATCATGATCTTTATATTGTCATTTAATCCCTCTTCAAATCTCTTACACCTTTCGGCCTCATTAGGGACTATCTCCCTTCCGTAGTGGCTCAATCTGACCAATTCTGTTTCATACTCGGCCACTGTCAGTTGTCTCTGTCTTAGGTTAATGAACTCTCTTCTTCTCTCTTCCAGGTATACACTACCCACATATTTCTTCTTGAATTCTGAGAGGAAGAAGTCTCAAGTTATTACTTCTAGTTGCACTTAACTAGACACCGTATCCCACCATTCATATGCATCATCTTGCAACAGAGATATGGCAGCTTCTAGGTTTTTCTCTGGAGTGCAGTGGAGTTGTTTTAAAACCCTTCCTGTTATGTTCAACCAATTTTCAGCTGCAACAGAATCATCTTCTCTCTTGCCAAAGAAATCCACTGCTCTAAATTTTCTTAGTCTTTCCAGGTGTGATTTCTGCTGTGGAGGTGGTAGTGGTGGTGGCGGCATTACCCCAGCCATTTGTTTGAAGAATTAGGCATTTGCTGGAACACGAGCTGTGGAGGCTGAGCAGGCTCTGCTGGAGCAGGTTCCCCTCTACCCCAAGTCTTAGCTACTACAGGTGGAGCATGACTCTCTACTTCCTCCTCAACTGCCCTCTGTGATGTAGGGTCCATATCCTATTCAAAATACCAAAGACAAACAGATCTGCATTAGTGTCACCTCGACTCTTACAAATGCAATGCATGGTATGGACTCAATCTAGGCCCAGAAACGCCTAAACCGTGCTCTGATACCACTAAATGTGACACCCTTTACCCGTCTACAGTGTAGCTGAGCAAGATATGCCACACAATGTACCGGAACACCCTATTTTAATTCAATCATTTTTATTCTTCCTAATTTATTTTATTTTTTTTTTCATAGTTATGGAGTACAATTTGTGAAATATAATTCATTTCAGCCATTTATTGAAATCATAATTTTATTGAGGTTCCGCAAATTTTATAGAAAATTCGGCAAAGTACCGGCTAAAAATGGAGAAAACAGTTCTTCAGAACCTGTGAAAAACACTTCCAATATTTTCAATCAATCCCAAACTTCATTTCATCAACAAAATCCCAATATTTTTTTCAACAACATTTCCATTCCTCAATCATTCATCTCATATGATAATCATGTAAAAGACATAAATAAATATTCACTTTTTCTTTCATAAACACAATTTCCACTATTTACATTAATACCAAAATACATTACATAAGTTTCAATTACGTATGAGAAAATAAAAGTTAATTACAAAATACCCAAAATGAAACCTAGTGTCCTACCAATGCACTGACGTCGGTGAGGTGACACGGACACTATGCAGAGCTGCAGAAGGTCTCACCCAGTTTGTGGTCTATTGGGCTCTCGGTCGGTCTCTCCAGAACCTACGCATGGCAAAAGCAACGCGCTAAGCAATAATGCTTAGTGGTGCCAATAATAAAATAAAAAGAAATAACAGAAAATAAATATGCAGTGAATGTATTGATGTCCCATTGCAAATAAATTTTTGATGAGTATATGTAGTCGTACTTATTTTGTATTGGTTATATTCATTATTTCATTAAATTTATCCACTTTCATTTTTTGTTGCCCAAGTAACCTATATTGGACAACTGAACTGGATAAATGGGTAAACTGGCACTGGGTATCAAGTACCTCGGGCTGTCACACCATCAGTCACATATGTGTCTCCCGGTGTGCAACAGAATAGCTAATAAGCTGTAATAACATTAGGCACAAGGCCAAGTATCAACATAATGTCATAGTGGCTAAAAGCCATGAAATCACAGAATGGCATAATGCCATGTGAAGTACTGCTAACTGAACCCTATTGGCATGCCAAGCTATCCAAACCAATCTTGTTAGGTATACTAAGGCATTTTACACTTTAAAGTTTTACAATTCTTGAATTTCAAGTTTTTTGTGTTACTATTCACTTCATTAGTTAACCAAAATGTTGACTTTTGCATAGACAATAGGTACATTGGTTTTAATACTCCCAACATACCACATTTTGCATTCAAAATTTGTTTGTGTTGGTTGCCAATACCATTTCTAAGCTTAAAGTTAATTGAGCAGAATTTTCAGTTTTCATACCTTATCTTTACTTTTCCATTAGTCATTTTTACAGTGGGAATTTGGTAAAATGATCAACATAAAAGTTGTTCCTTATTTTGTCCAGTTGAATTTCTTTTTTGGAATCACTCCATTTGGAGTTTTGTAGCTCAAGTTATGGTCCAAAAACTACAACTGGCCAGATTAGAATTTTTCTGGACTGACCATATCTACAGTGCAGTGAACAGTGACTGCAACTCACTTGTTGGATAGGTTCTGGTCATAATTTGGGTTAGGTTTCTTCATGGAAGTTGTTGGTATATATCTTGACTTATTGATGGTAAAATTTCAGGTTAATTGGACCATTCTACACTGAGTTATGGCCAAATGAACAATCACTGTTCATTTGGTCATTCTGCAGAAACAGACTGTAGGTCACCCGGATTGGGGCAAGCTTTTGGTCCACTTGGTTTATTTTTATGGGCATAGTTTCTTTACCAAAGTTGTGCCATTATGTGTCTAGTTTCATGTCCAATTGACCTTGCACAAATTGAACCTCTACAGTTCAAGTTATGGCTGCCCAAACCTGCCGGACTCATGTCCAATTCTGCAGGTCACCTAGGGGAGCCACACTAAACCTAAATCCTATCACTAAACACACTTCATTTCTTGTTTACCAATAACCAAATGGTCACTAATTGACCATTAAAATGTTCCTACACCATTATAGGAGCTAAACTCCAATTTGCTCAAAACCCTAAATTCTCAATTTCTCTACTCTTCCATTAACCTACAATTCAATGTGCTAAATGTTAAGTTCATATCAAGGGCAGCTTATATACTCATTTAATCCAAAGAAATCATCAAAACTCTAATAAATCCATGGCTGCCAAAAATATAAAGTGAGTACATCAAAGGTTTTCATTTGAATTTCTTATAAATTTCAAGTTAAATGAACTTTCTAGTCATGAATTTAAAGAGAGAGGAAGATATTGGACACTAACCTTATTAAAGCTCCTACTTGAGCTTGTCAATCTTCAAGATTTCTCCATCTAATGGCTGTCTAAATATGATTTAGGGTGTGAGGATAAATTTTAGTGAAGTGAGGATGAGGTTTTATGGTGTAAAGGGTGAGGTTTTAGCAAGAAAAAGAGAAAGCTTTAATGGAGATAGTGAGGGAAAGAGGGGCTGCCGGAAATTGAAGGAGATGAGCAGAAAATTCTTTTCAATTTTTAACTCTTTTTTGTCCTTTTTAATTGATTTAAAGGTGCTTGTTAAAAGATGATTGGTGGAGCTCTTTTTAAAGACATCATATGATGTCATAATTAAGTATTTTCTTTCATTTTCTTTTCTTCTTTTCTCAACTCATTTTTAATTCAATTTTTAGAAATATTTATTCACATTTTATATTGTAATAATTATTTACTTAACTGGACAAGTTAGCCAAGAATCATCTCTGAAGACGAAATGACCAAAATGCCCTCCGTTTGGCTTAACGGGCCAAAATTGTCTATACCGATTGAAATTTTTTTTTAAGTATTTTCTTGGCATTCTAATGCCATAGAAACCTCAATAACCCTTCTCTAGAGTTCCAAAAATTATTTTATGAATTTTCCCCCAGGTCTAGGGCTCCTAGTTGCGAGAACCACAACTTCCTACTAGGTTACCCATCGCTTGGGCACCGGCTCATTTAACTTGGTTATATTTTGTTTCTAAAATTTTTCCTAAATTTTTCTTATTAATATTTGAGTTAATTATGGTTTCTCACTTTAGTTTAAATATTTTTCCAGACGTTCTAGCTGTCCGGACTGACACCGATCACCGAAACAGTAGAATGTACGGAATTGCTACAGGGAGGGTGTTATAAAACCTAATTCACCTAGAGTGCATCGAGGGCCAACATTATAGGTTGACTAAGGAAAATAATATAGTTAAATAAATTAATTATTAAGCCTTATTGTTAGAGATAGTTTAAATGAGTACTGAAACACTTCAAATTGTGTATTTCAGTTAGCAAAGACTCAAGGAAGGGGAAGGAAACACAGAGTCAAGGCCAAGAGGCATTTATTAGAGGTTTGTGTACAACAGTTATTTCTTTTAAATTTTCAATTGAAATGAATTATGACAATTTGTCTGTTAATGTTTAAATTGTAAAAATTGGTTTGAATGATATTTGATGGATACTTATTGCTTGAAAAACATTGTAAATGGTTTGAAACCACAACTATCATGTATATTGATTGAATTCCTCGCTAGCTTGTCTAGTGGAACAAATTGACTTTGAATTCCCTCTCTGGCTGAAGTGTTGAGGTGTGTGCCTGTTGAGGACGAATATGATGAGTACTCATTTATTTGCTGGCTAGCTATGTTATTCCTCACTAGCCATCGGCTTTTGGGACGAATTGGACTATGGAATCATGATTAAGCTGTGTGAATGATTTATTGACATTTATTGTGATATTATGAAATGGAGTTTAAATTCTTTATAACATTCTTTGTCTTTTGAATTTAACTATGATTTTAAGTATCCACAGTTCATATGATTTGTGGCTTATGGTTTTAAATTGTATTTTCTTAATGTTGTGCACCATAGAGACATTGCCTCAGCGATAGCTTTTTCATTACTGTCGCAGGTAGACAGACGGATAAAGCAGCAGAGTAGGCTACTTGTGCTACATTTTGAGATTTTGGCGGGTCTATAGAGTATACCATATTTTGTAGTTTTTATTTTAATGTATATGCACTGTATGTATATATTGTACTTGGTCTTGAGCAGTTGTAAATTAAAATTGTAAATTATTTTGGCTTGTAAAAATATTGTGATATACTTATCTTATCTCAGCTTTTGGAAAAACTGGAAAATTGATTGTTGAACTGAGTTGATAAAAGTTGAGGAAATTATTGTGTTGAATTGTTATTGCAGTTTGGGATTGAGGAAAATATTGGAAGTGCTTTTTACAAGTTTTTGAAGAACTGTTTTATTCAAAACACAGATGGCACTCTGCCAAAATTTTTACATAAATTATTAATACTTCAAATGTGTTATTTGGTTTCACTTCAGTAAAAAAAAAAAAAAAAAAAAAATTTAACACCTGTCAATAGTGCTCACCACTATAAAAAAGAAGTTAGAAAAGTTTTAAAATCCCTTGTAGTGTATTTAATGGGTTATCAATAGACGAAGTTTGATAATTTATTAGGTATACTACGGGATCATGTTATGCTTTATGGAGGGGTAGGGTGTGACACCCCTTACCCGTGTACAATATACCAGAGTAAGTAATGCCACACGGTGTACCGGCACATTCTAATATACCTTAATTAATTGATACCATGCTTGTTAATATAATTTATGAAATATAATTTATTTTAGCCATTTATCAAAAGTATTATTTATTTGAGGTTCCGAAGATTTTAAAGAAAATCCGGCAGAGTACCGGCTAAAAATGGAGAAAACAGTTCTTCGGAACCTGTTAAAAACACTTCCAATATTTGTATTCCATCATCTCAAACTCCAATATCCAAAATCTCAACATTTCAATTTCAATTCTCAGTCATCCATCACATGTGATGCTCACATATATATCACAAATAAACATTTACTTTTCCATTTACAAATAAAATTTTCATAATTTACATGAACATCAATATACATTACACAAGTTTAATTACATATATGAAAATCAAAATTAATTACAGAATGCCAAAATGACACCTAGTGTCCTACCAATGCATTGCAGAAGTTGAGGTGACAAGGACAGCGTGCGTAATCTGCAGGATGGACTCACCCGATCACGTGGTCTACTGGGCTCACGATCGGGATCTCCAGTACCTACGTGTGGCAAAAGCAACGCGCTAAACAATAATGCTTAGTGGTGCAATAATATAATAAAAGAAAATAGCAAGAAAATAAATGTGTATAGAATGTGTATGCTTTCTTTGTTTGGTGTTGGTATATTCATTATTTCATTACCTTTGTTCACTTTTATTCATTTGGTTGCCCCAAGTAACCTACACTAGACGACTGGACTGGATAACGGGTGGCGCCTTTGGGTACCTAGTACCTCGGGCCGTCACACCATCGGTCACATATGCATCTCCGGTGTGCAGCGAGCGGCTAACAAGCTGTAGATAATATCAGGCACAAGGCCAAGTCTCAATACAAAGTCAGAATGGCTAAAAGCCATGAAATCACAGAATGGCATATCGCCATGTGCAGTACTGCTAACTGAACCCTATTGGCATGCCAAACTATCCAAACTAATCATGTTAGGTATACTAGGGCATTTGAAACTTTTAAATTATTCAATTTGTGAATTTCGTGTTTTGGTGTTACTATTCACCTTATTGGTCAACAAAAATGTTGACTTTTGGATAGAAAATATGTACATTGACTTTGGCACTCCCAACATACCACATTTTGTATTTAAAACTTGTTGGCATTGAGCGTTAATACCATTTCTAAGCATTAAACCAAAGGAGCAGATTTTTCAGATTTTGTACCATAACTTCACTGTTCCATTAGGAGCTGTTACAGTGGAAATTTGAGGAAATGACAAACACGAAAGTTGTTCCTTATTTTGTCTAGTTGAATTTCCTTTTTTGAATCACTCCATTTGGAGTTTTGTAACTCCAGATATGGCTCAAAAACCACAGCTGGCCGGATTGCCAATCTGCAGAATTGACCATATCTACAGTAACAGGAACAGTAACTAGAGTCACTTGGTTGGATGGGTTCTGGCCATAATTTGGGGTATGTTCCTTCATGAAAGTTGTTTGTCTATGTCTTAAATTGTTTCTGTAAAAATTTCAGGTCAATTGACCATATCTACAGTGAGTTATGGCCAAATGAACAGTTACTGTTCATTTGGTCAATTCTGCAGAATCAGTTGCAGGGTATCCGGATTGGGGCCAAGTTTTGGTCCTCTTGCTTTGGTCTTTTGGGCATGGTTTCTTCAGCAAAAATGTGCCATTATAAGCCTAGTTTCATGTCCAATTGGCCAAACACCAATTGGACTAACACAGCCAAAGTTATGGCTGTGTAATTGGACTGAAATTTCAGTCCATTTGCTGCTGTCCTAGTGCAGCTTACACCTTAACTTTGCCATACCATTTTTCAGTCCAAATTGTGGTCAACATACCTAAAATGGTCACTTATTGACCATTAGAGTGTTCTTTAATAGTTTGATAAGCCAAATCAATTTTTACTTCTCAAAACCCTAATGTCCAAGGCAATTTACCCATAAACCTCAATTAGCACACTAGTTCAACATCCATGCATATTCACACCTTAAACACCCTTTCTAACTCACTTTAAGTCCATTAAAACAATCAAAACCATTCCTCTATTAGGGCTGCAGAATTCTTTGGTGGACATACACATGAATTTGTTTCATTTATTTCACAATTTCTCATCCATTACAAGCCTCAAACATGGAATTAATGAGTTTTAACTACATATATGCACTAACCTCTTGTAGGGAGATTTTTCTCAAGCTCAAAACTTCACTTTCCTTCTTCTTCTTGGCTGCCAAAAGCTTCCCCAAGTGATATGGTAAAGGTTTAATGAAAGGGGTTAGGGAAATATGGTGGAAATGATGGAAATCTAAAGCTTGAAAAAGCTTTAATGGAGGGTGGCTATGGGACTAGGGTTTCGGCTGCATGAGGAAGGAGGGGTGGCTGCTATAATTTTTTGGTTATTTAGTCTTCATTTAGTCTTTTTATTAGTTAGTCAATTGATGGCTTAATTGTGATTGGTCAAAATTTTCTTAATGACATCACCATGATGTCATAAATAAGCTTTTTCCTTATTTTCTTTCCTTTCCTCCACTACTCATTTTCAATATAATTTCTAGTAATGTTTCTTCATATTTTATGTCATATTAATTATTTACTCAACTGGACAAGTCGGCCAAAAATCACCTCTGAAGGCGAAATGACCAAAATGCCCTCCGTTTGGCTTAACGGGTCAAATTTGTCTGTACCGATTGAAAAATTTTTCTAGGTATTTTCTTGGCATTCTAATGCCATGGGAACCTCAATAACCCTTCTCTGGAGTCCCAAAAATTATTTTATAATTTTTTCCCCGGGTCTAGGGCTCCTCGTTGCGAGAACCGCAACTTCCCTCTGGTTACCCATCGCTAGGGCACCGGCTCGTTTAACTTGGTTGTATTTTATTTCAAAAATTTTTACTAAATTTTTCTTATTAATATTTGAGTTAATTATTATTCCCGACTTTAGTTTAAATATTTTTCCGGACATTCTAGCTGTCCGGACCGACACCGGTCACCGGAACAGTAGAATGTACGGAGTTTTGAAGGAACGGAAGCGTGAAAAACACAAGATTATACCATTGAATTCAAAAAATTTTCACCTAGGGTCACAAGCACCATGCAAGATTTATTTTTATCTATTTGATTTCAATGATAAACAACATATTAAAACTCTTTTAATATGTTTTTGGATTTGTATTTGCCATTTAAGATTTTAAAATTAATCAGATTAATTTTAGAACCCTAGATTAAATCAAGAACGATTACACTAACCTCTTGATGTGCTGCAGCGTGTCTGCGCCTTTGTGATTCGTATTGAGGACACGGATGTTGTCCCTCTAGCTTGTCCACACCAAGAACACCTATGGCAGCCCTTGAACAGCTTCTAAAGCCTTTTCTATTAATTAGAAATTCAAGTTACGCCTTTTAAGAGATTAGAGATGCACACAGGACACTAGAAACAATTTCTAGTGTTCTTAATTCAAGAGATTGATGGCTAATCTCTTTGAATTGATGAGAGATGAAGAGAAATAGCTGGAGAGGCTCAAAGTGGCGTGACATATGAGAGGAGAGGCTGCTGGTTGTGTTTTCTTTTCATAACCCCACTTAAATAGCTAGGTTAACACATTAAACCCTAGCCACATGTCACCTTTTGATTAGCTCTAGGTTTAAGTGACCCAATCACATTGTGCCAAGTGTCAAACCTATATTTAATCTTGATTTTAATCATCTTACATGATTAAAAATATTTGTAAGCTTATGTGTTATGCCATGTGTCACCATCTCATGGTGCCACGTGTCACCGCAAAATGACCAAAATGCCCCTGTGTCTTATTTTTGAGTTCTTAACCCAAAATAATTATTTTCTTCTTGTAATTAATTTATATCAAATATAAATTAATTAATTAATCTCTATTAATTAATTTCTCATCAATTAAATTCATATTTAAACACTTTAAATATAAATTTAATTTATACTACACATCCAATAATCTAGATTTGGTTTCAAGTCATGCTAGGGACTTTGCAATTTTATTGCAAACCAAATCTATTTAATTAATCAATTAAACTCTTTAATTAATTAATTAAATCATATTTAAATAGGTGATAACTTGTGTATGTGTGTGACTTACTAGGCTCATCACTAATTGGCAATGAGACATGATATCAACTCTTAATATCATCAGAACTCTTTCTTACCATAAATGATTTCTCTAAATCATTTTATGAACCTCATAGACCATGGTTAACACCTAGCATAGCATGCCATGGCCACCCAATTAGTAATAAGATTTACCTTAAATGAACCTATAATCATATGTTACCATGCACTAGAATCTCTCATTACAAAATCCCAACTCAAATTGGAGTCATGGTTTATGTCAAACTCCATTTGCTATGAATATTATGTTCTCTTTTAATTCCAGTTCTTGATTAAAAGATTTTTCTCATCGAAACTCTTTTACGAATAAATCTATCTGTCTGGCAGAACTTGAAACATCAAGAACAATTAAATGAACATAGGATTTTAACTCTATTTACTTAGAGGAACAAATTCCATCTTGATCAACACCTACCTCCATATATAACTAGTAGGAGCCAACAGATGCCCATATACCCATACATAGTATAAGTATGAAAGCAGTATCAAACTCAAACTACCTATATACAAGATAACTGTGCTATCTCAGTCTAAAGATTATATGTCTTGATATGATTTATGACAAAATATTGACAAGAGTAAACTCCATGTGCTTGTCATAAGCGTCACCGTTCGGCCTACTTATCATTTATAAGTGCCTATCATGTTTGTTATATGGCATGAGACTCACCATTCCATCTTATTTATATCTCATATAAATAACTTGGGAACAAACATGAATACAATCTTTCTGGATAAGTCATGTCCTTATTATGAAGTATCCTCGATTGTGAACCTATTTATGATACTTTGTGCTAGAAATATTGTCACTCATATTCTTAACAACTTAAGAATAATATTTCTAACAAAATATCAATGGACCTTTTCTATTACACATAAATATATTATGTAAACGGAAAAGTGGAAATGCCTTTTATTAATAAAATATATACAAGATACATACTAAATGATATGCTCTAGGGCATACTACTAACAATCTCCCACTAGCACTAGAGCCATTCATTACAATACCTTAGACCCATCTTCTTAAGATCTTTGGTCTAATCGAACTTGTGACAAAAGCTTAGTGAATGGATCGGCTAGATTTTGGTGATGTTATTTTTCTGCATGGCTATCTCGCCTTTGCCCAACTATTTCTCTGATAATGTGGTAGTGCCTTTCTATGGGTTTGGATTTTGGGTGAGACCTTAGTTCCTTCGCTTGTATGACTGCTCCATTCTTGTCACAGTGTAGTGGGCTGGCGACTCAATGGAAGGAACTACTGTAAGTTCGTCATGAACTTCTTCATCCAACGACTTCTTTTGCGACATCGATGCGACAATATACTCGACCTCTGTAGTGGAATCTGCGATGCGTGCTCTGTTTGGAACTCTTCCAACCGATCGCACCTCCATTACAAATGAACACATATCCAGAGGTAGACTTTCTATCATCGATATCGATTGGAAATCGAATCGTATAACCATCCAATTGCAAGTCTCCACCTCCATAAATCAAGAATAAATCCTTAGTTCTTCTTAAGTACTTAAGAATATTCTTGTGACTATCCGATGTTCCAAACCTGGATTGGATTGATACCGCTAGTCAAACTAACGACATATGCGATATTCGGCCTAGTACACAACATTGCATACATTAAACTTCCAATAGCGAAGCATATGGAATCTGGCCATCTTATCTCTTTCTTGGTGTCTTTGGAGACATCTCTTTAGAAAGGTGGATACCATGTCTCACTTGGTAACAATCCTCTCTTGGAATCAAGCATGTTAAACCTCTTTAACACCTTTTCCAAGTATAGAGTTTGGGATAAACCAATTATTCTTTTCGCTCTATCTCTATAGATGCGAATCCCAAGAATATAGGTTGCCTCCCCTAAGTCTTTCATGGAGAATGTATTTTACAACCATACCTTTATAGTCGTCAACATACCTGTATCATTACCCATAAACTATATGTAATCCACATATAAGACAAGGAAAGTGATAACTGTCACTAACCTTCTTATATACACATGGCTCATCCTCATTTTTGATAAAACCAAAAGATTTAATGGCTTCATCAAAGCGGATGTACCAACTCCTCGAAGCTTGTTTCAACCCCTCAATGGATCGCTTTAGCTTGCATACCTTGGAACCATCTTGGGATTGAAATCCCCTAGGTTTTTCCATGAAAATGTTTTCTTCAATGTATCCATTAAGAAAAGTTGTTTTGACATCCATCCGCCAAATCTCATAATCATAGTATGCAGCTATTGCTAATAAAATCCTAATTGATTTAAGTATGGCAACAGGCGAGAAAGTCTCCTCATAGTCTATTCCTTGCCTTTGGCGAAACCCTTTCGCTACTAGCCTTGCCTTATAGGTCTCTACCTTTCATCAGAACCAATTTTCTTCTTGAAAACCCATTTGTTCCCTATAGGTACAATACCTTTAGGTGGGTCAACAAGATCCCAAACTTGATTCTTATACATGGAATCAATCTCGGATTTCATAGCATCAATCCATTTTGAAGAGTCTATATCTGATATAGCTTCTTCATAGGTAAGTGGATCATCTCCATGATCTACTTCTTCATGAGTAGACAACTCTTGTTCTTCTTCATGAAGAAAACCATATCTCACTGGTGGGTGAGATACCCTGGTTGTTCTACGAGGAACAGCTGTAGATGTTTCATCAACGGGTATAGGTTGACTAGATGGATCTATATCCATCTGATCTGTTGGTTGGTCAGAATTCTCCAATTCTAACTCTATTTGCCTTCCTTTGCCTCCTTCTTGAACAAACTGTTGTTCAAGAAATGTGGCATCTCTACTTATCACAACCTTTTGTGAAGTAGGCAAATAAAAATAATATCCAAAACTATCTTTTGGATATCCAACAAATCGACCTTTTTCTGATCTGGTCTCCAATTTATCAGTGTTCAGCTCTTTGATATAAGCTGGACAATCCCAAATGTTAACATGCTTAAGACTTGGTTTTCTTCCATGCCAAATCTCATAAGGTGTGGAAGAAACTGATTTTGATGGAATCCTATTCAGAATATACAAAGCTGATTCTAATGCAAATCCCCAAAAGAAGATTGGCATATCAGTATAGCTCATCATACTACGTACCATATCCAATAGAGTACGATTTCTCCTTTCAAATACACCATTCAGCTGTGGCGTTCCTGGAGGAGTCAGCTGAGAAACAATGCCATGCCCTCTCAAGTATTCATCAAATTCAGTACTCAAATATTCACCTCCACGATCTGATCGAAGAGCTTTAATACTCTTTCCTGTTTGATTTTCTACTTCAGATTTAAATTCTTTGAACTTTTCAAAAGATTCATGTTTGTATTTCATCAAATACAAATACCCAAATCTTGATTTATCATCAGTAAAGGTAATAAAATAATGAAAGCCCCTTCTAGCCATTTCTTTAAATGGACCACATACATCACTATGTATTAGCTCCAAAATATTTTCAGCTCTTAGCCCTTGTCCAACAAAGGGTGATCTAGTCATTTTGCCTTGAAGGCAAGATTCACAAGTTGGAGTAGGCTCAGAGCCCAATGAGGATAGAATTCCCATTTTCTCCAGTTTTGCAATCCTATCTTCTGCAACATGAAATAACCTTAAGTGCCAAATATATTTTGAACTTGAGTTGGTTTTCACCATGGGATTGCATTCATTTAGATTGCTATACTCTGGGCAGTGGAAACACTTTCCTGCTGGCAAGGGAAACACTTTCCTGTTGGTAATGGAAACACTTTCCTGTTGGCAGTGGAAACACTTTCCTTTGCCATTGTCAGCTTTGGTCTTCCTTTTCTGTTTAGCTATTTTCTTAGAAGGACCAGGAATCTGAGGTTTCTTTTTCTTATTGCCCTTCTTCTTGTTGGACTTTCCAGCAGAAGAAGATGCAACCAAAGCTACCTCTTTTCTTTTATTGCCTGGCATATTCTTTTGGGCAATAACCAGCATGTTGAGTAATTCAGCTAAGGTGCATTCCTGTTTAGTCATATGGAAATTTGTCACAAAATTCCCAAAAGACTCAGGAAGGGACTGAAGGATCAAATCCGTTTGTAGTTGGAAATCCATGTTGAAGTCAAGATGTTCCAACTGCTCAATCAGCCGAATCATCTAGTGGACATGATCCCCAACATTCTGTCCCTCAGACATCCTCATACGGAATAGCTGTCTAGATATCTCATACCTAGCATTCCTGCTGTGCTCACCATACAACTCTTGTAGGTGAAGGAGGATCTCACTCGCACTCTGCATGTTCTCATGTTGCTTCTGTAACTCATTACTCATGGAAGCAAGCATGTAACACTTAGCTCTCATATCATGCTCCTTCCACTTGTCCAAAGTATCATGTTCCTCTTGTGTGGCCTCTGGAGGTAAGGGACCAGGAACATTTGAATCTAGAACATATCCTATATGTTCAAGGTTTAGGACAAGCTTCAAATTTCTTAGCCAATCAGATGATTTGGTCTGTCAACCTATTGTGATCAAGTATGCTTGCAAGGATATTGGATAGTGGTGGTTGTTTTGTGCTCATTTTTATCAGAAAATTAACTGCAGAAAATAACCAGATTAATTAGTAAATGTATCATGTAATTAACCAAAATGATTATGGTCTTTTAATCAAATTGGTCCTCCCACTAACTTAGCGAATCCTACACTTCCAAAGTAGGAAACGGAAATCCTAGTTGGATGGATTTCTAGTGGGTGATTGAATTCTTATAATTTTATTGATCATCCTCAGGTACATCCATTATTGGAATTACAATAAACTATAAGTGAGCAACTCCTTGCCCATCACATCTCATGTGAGGTTCAATCCTTTTACTAGCCCCTAATGCTCAAAATCTCGTGTACATAAAATATTGAATTATTTTGCATTATTTAAGATGATCCCATTGAGCAATAAATAATGAAAATAATATTAATCTCCTCAGGAACATCCAATATTGGCCACCAAACCATTTACATATTTACAACATCTCATGCTTAACAATTATTCTTAAGAAAATCTCTTAAATTAATTGCATCTCATGCAACTATTTAAAATTTCTTAAAATAATTGCCCCAATGGAGGGCTTATGTTATAATTACTTTAATTATAGCATTTCCAACTTAATCATTTGTTTGGAAGATTTTATGGTCATTCTATTTACTATTAAGGTCTCACTTTGCACATTATCCATTTAGCATGCATATATCATATAATTGCATACATTCCCATACATCTCATGCATTCATGGATAAGCAGTAAATATGGTATGATCATGGACTTTCTAAGGGATTCAATTCTGAGGCACCAAGAATTGAATCAGGGCATTCCTAGGTGCATTTCATTCATTCATTTTACAAGAGTTGCTGAAGGAGTACATAATCAACACTTGATCTTGAATTCCTCCCACTGGTCCCACCAATGCTCTTGACCTCCTTGAACTTCTTGCAATCCAATATTACATAGTAATCCTTGGCATACCAAGGCGAATTTACAAGAACTTAAATAAATGAAATTACAACCCAAAAATATTACAAACTTAATAATACATGCCCAAAATAAATTAAAATAAATTAATTAATTTACATTCCCAAAGAAACATAAAAGAAATAAATCCAATCACATTGGTCTTTTATAGTCCATGATCATCCATCATGCATATCACTATTTAACAATTAAATAAAACATACATTCTTAAATTAAATTGAATATCTCATATTCAACTTAAAAATCCAGATTTGAATATGATTCAAATAAATTTAAAAATTCAGATTTGAATCTCATTCAAACAAATTTAAAAATTCAGATTTGAATCACATTCAAACAACTTCAAAAATTCAGATTTGAATCTCATTCAAACATTTTTTAAAAAATCAAATTTGAATCACATTCAAATATTTTTTAAAAAATCAGATCTGAATTTTATTGAATCAATTTTAAAAATCAGATTTAAATATGATTCAAACAACTTTAAAAATTCAGATTTGAATCACATTCAAACAACTTTTAAAATTCAGATTTGAATCACATTCAAACAATTTTTAAAATTCTGATTTGAATCATAATTTAATTGTGTGATTAAAACAACTAATTAAACACTTTAATTAGTCAAAGAATAGGCCTTAGATCATACAACAATTGTAGAATTAAAAGCCAAACCTTGAACCACCCATGGAACCAATGTTGCCGCCACCAACGGTGGCTTCACTATGTGTGCCGCCACACCTCTTGATCCAACCAGCAATGAATCTCTTGATCTCATGATCAAACACACAATTAAATTATATAATCAACAATCTAAATGGCAAATATAGTGGCTCTGATACCAATTGAAGGAACGGAAGCGTGAAAAACACAAGATTATACCATTGAATTCAAAAATTTTCACCTAGGGTCACAAGCACCATGCAAGATTTATTTTTATCTATTTGATTTCAATGATAAACAACATATTAAAACTCTTTTAATATGTTTTTGGATCTGTATTTGCCATTTAAGATTTTAAAATTAATCAGATTAATTTTAGAACCCTAGATTAAATCAAGAACGATTACACTAACCTCTTGATGTGCTGCAGTGTCGCGCTTTGAGATTCGTATTCTTGACACCAGATGTTGTCCCTCTAGCTTGTCCACACCAAGAACACCTATGGCAGCCCTTGAACAGCTTCTAAAGCCTTTTCTATTAATTAGAAATTCAAGTTCTGCCTTTTAAGAGATTAGAGATGCAAACAGGACACTAGAAACAATTTCTAGTGTTCTTAATTCAAGAGATTGATGGCTAATCTCTTTGAATTGATGAGAGATGAAGAGAAATAGCTGGAGAGGCTCAAAGTGGCGTGACATATGAGAGGAGAGGCTGCTGGTTGTGTTTTCTTTTCATAACCCCACTTAAATAGCTAGGTTAACACATTAAACCCTAGCCACATGTCACCTTTTGATTAGCTCTAGGTTTAAGTGACCCAATCACATTGTGCCAAGTGTCAAACCTATATTTAATCTTGATTTTAATCATCTTACATGATTAAAAATATTTGGCAAGCTTATGTGTTATGCCATGTGTCACCATCTCATGGTGCCACGTGTCACACTGCAAAATGACCAAAATGCCTCGTGTCTTAATTTTGAGTTCTTAACCCAAAATAATTATTTTCTTCTTGTAATTAATTTATATCAAATATAAATTAATTAATTAATCTCTATTAATTAATTTCTCATCAATTAAATTCATATTTAAACACTTTAAATATAAATTTAATTTATACTACACATCCAATAATCTAGATTTGGTTTCAAGTCATGCTAGGACTTTGCAATTTTATTGCAAACAAATCTATTTAATTAATCAATTAAACTCTTTAATTAATTAATTAAATCATATTTAAATAGGTGATAACTTGTGTATGTGTGTGACTTACTAGGCTCATCACTAATTGGCAATGAGACATGATATCAACTCTTAATATCATCGAACTCTTTCTTACCATAAATGATTTCTCTAAATCATTTTATGAACCTCATAGACCATGGTTAACACCTAGCATAGCATGCCATTGCCACCCAATGACTTATAATATTTACCTTAAATGAACCTATAATCATATGTTACCATCCACTAGCATCTCACAGTTATAAAATCCCACCTCAAGCCGGAGTCATGGTTTATGTCAAACTCCATTTGCTATGAATATTATGTTCTCTTTTAATTCCAGTTCTTGATTAAAAGATTTTTCTCATCGAAACTCTTTCTCAATAAATCTATCTGTCTGCCAGGAACTTGAAACATCAAGAACAATTAAATGAACATAGGATTTTAACTCTATTTACTTAGAGGAACAAATTCCATCTTGATCAACACCTACCTCCATATATAACTAGTAGGAGCCAACAGATGCCCATATACCCATACATAGTATAAGTATGAAAGCAGTATCAAACTCAAACTACCTATATACAAGATAACTGTGCTATCTTAGGTCTAAAGATTATATGCACTGATATGATTTATGACAAAATATTGACAAGAGTAAACTCCATGTGCTTGTCATAAGCGTCACAGGTTCGGCCTACTTATCATTTATAAGTGCCTATCATGTTTGTTATATGGCATGAGACTCACCATTCCATCTTATTTATATCTCATATAAATAACTTGGGAACAAACATGAATACAATCTTTCTGGATAAGTCATGTCCTTATTATGAAGTATCCTCGATTGTGAACCTATTTATGATACTTTGTGCTAGAAATATTGTCACTCATATTCTTAACAACTTAAGAATAATATTTCTAACAAAATATCAATGGACCTTTTCTATTACACATAAATATATTATGTAAACGGAAAAGTGGAAATGCCTTTTATTAATAAAATATATACAAGATACATACTAAATGATATGCTCTAGGGCATACTACTAACAAGTTGGTACAGGGAGGGTGTTACATAGGGTGTGACAACTTTTAGTGGTATCAAAACCTAGTTTTTAAATTTTATTTTCACCTGTAATTTGAATATTCTTTCTTCATAGTACAACTACTCAATGTTTTTGTTTAATACATACAGTACATTACATTATAAATATGCACTAACAGGAGGAATTCTACTTGTGTTATTTGTTCAGGAGGTCTAAGATCCTCAAATTGACTATGGAAGAGGGGGATCATTCAGCCCATCAATCAATAGAGGTTGAGGTACAAGGGAATGCCCCAGCCCTACACAATGTGAGTGGATCAGCCGTACCAGCCCCCTTAGTACCGCAGTTTCATGCTCAGTTTGTACAGTAGATGGCTGCAATGTTCTAATAGATGGCTCGTAATATGCCTACTCAAGTCGCACTGCAGACACTAGTGGTACAACCACAGTCTTCAGCTAGGCAGTATGACAAGTTGATTAAATATGGGGCTACTGAGTTCAAGGGGACAGTAGATCCTCTAGAGGCAGAACAATGGCTAGAAAGAATGGATAGGGTGTTCAAGAAACTGCACTGCACAGAAGAGCTGAGATTTGAGTATTCAGTGTCACTACTATAGGGAGATGCATATAACTGGTGGAAAACCATTCCTCATAATTTGGTGGAACCCCTAGTACTAACTTAGGATGACTTTCTGCAGGAGTTCAGACAAAAATATGTCCCAGATGCCTATGTGGACAAGAAGCTACAGGAGTTCTTAAGTCTGAAACAGGGAAGTAGGTCAGTGGCAGAATATGAAAGGGAATTTTTCCACCTGAGACACTATGAAGGGAGTCTCCTTGCTACTAGCAGGGAGAGGTGTAAAAGGTTTAAAATCGACTTGAAGCCTAGTATCAGACTACAAGTGGTCAGATTCAAGCATACTAACTTATCTGAGCTTATTTCTCAAGCACTGGAATTAGAAAGAATTGAGTTAGAAGCGACCCCAGTGAAAAAGAAATAAGAGAAGACAGAAAAAGAGAAAGAGGGGAAGTCAGTAGATCAGAGTTCCAGTGATCCTACTGGGAAGAGGAAAAACTTTAGGGGACACAACAAGGGTGGTAAGAAGTCCAGTTGGGGAAGATATTCGGGACAAAAACCTCCTCTATCTGGTCAACAGAGTACCATAAGTTCCTACCCTCCCCGGCAATGTGAAACTTATGGTAGAAGCCATGGTGGGGTATGCTATAAGGCCATAGGAGCCTGTTATAACTATGGAGGCACAGGACACTTTGCCAAGGATTGCACCAGTGCTCGTAGAGTTGGGCCACCTCCTATTACTGCTGAAGGGTCAGTTCAGAATCTTGTCACCAGAGGTTCACAACCACCTAGCAGAGGTAGAGGCAGGGGTAGAGGTAGTCCAGTAGGCAGCTAAGGCACAATAAATCAATCAGAGCAAGGCAGTGCTCCAGTCAAAGTCTAAGCAATGAGACACAGAGAAGAGGCTGAGACATCTGACATTGTGGCTGGTACCTTCTCAACTTTTAATCAAGATGTGTTTGTGTTATTTGATTTGGGTTCTACCCATTCCTATATGAGTACTAGCATCATTGATTGCATTGTCATTCCGTGTGTGAAAATGTGTAACACCCCAAAGTTCGGTAGTGCGTTCTACTGCTCCGGTGACCAGTGTTGTCCGGACAGCTAGGATGCCTAGAACTACACTTTGACATGAGGGAGGAGACATAAAATAATGAAATACAAGAAAAGAAAATACAAAAAAAACAAAGGAAAAATAATAACAAAGAAATGTGACCAAGTTAAACGAGCCGGGAAACCTAACGATGGGTGACCGCACCGGGAAGTCACGGCGTGGACCGTTGACTAGCCTCGATCATGGGAACCCTGGAAAACATTTTTAGGACATAAATAGACCCTTTTTGAAGAATAAATCTCATTAGAAAGAACAAAGAAAAATTAAATAATTAGTACAAAGAAAAGTGAGAAATCGAAAAACAGACAAAATACGGTTACTGAAAAATCGAACGAATCTAACAGGGCATTATGGTCATTTGACATCCCGAAGTTTCTTTTGACCTAAATGTCCATTAAAAATAATTAATATTACACTTGGAAAATAAAATGAAAAATTAGTTTAGTGGTACCTAATACAAATAACTAAAATCAAGGGCTTAATGTGGGATTAAGTGAGAGTTTACCTTAAAATATGATTTAAATTGTTTAGTGGTCCACTAAGAACATTAAAATGGTTAAATATATTCATTAGTGGGCGGATTCTTCCCACTCAAAAGGGTCATCTTCTTCATTCCATAACCCATGCCGAATTGAAGAGGAAAAGAAATCCTCCATAGCCATTTTTCATGCAAGCTTTCTTATCTCCCCATTTTCAACTCCAATCCCTTAAGTAGCTTTATGAAAAATGGTCTACACATCACAAGGAAGGTATTGATACCAATTTTGAGAAGTTTGGTGAAGGTTTAGCAAGTTACAATTAAAGGTAAGTTTGCATTTTTGAGAATTCCTTTGTTAAATTTTGTGTGCATGTTATGGGTGTTAGTTTTGTGAAGGAAATTTTAGAGTTTAACTAGTTATTGAAATAGCCATTTTGGAAAGCCATGGGGTCATGCATTTGATGAATTATTATGCATATAATTGATGAGGAATAATGTTGATCATGGTGGTTTAATATCCTAATGAATTATTTCAAATATATATGGTGATTTATGCACTTGGATGGGAATTGGTAACTTGGACGGCACTTTGATGTTGAAGGACAAATTTCGGCAGCCTTGGGGACACTTGAATAAATGTGTATATTCATGGGAGTGTTGGAAGAATTGTGGCATTAAGGAATGAAGGATATGTGTATGAAATTATTGTGTAAAGTGTATGTGAGAATTAGTGGTGTTTAGGTGTGTATGTAATGGTATTGAGATATTGTAAATGTGAATTATATTTGGTGTGTTGAGGGTAATGGTAATCTGCCCAAAATAATGTTAATGTAAAGTAGATTATACTGTGGTTAATGTACCAAAACAGATTGGTAGGGAAGTGAACCAAATTGCAAGGTATATGTGTGTTTGAAGTGGGGTGTGAAATGCATATTGAGGGCAGTGTACATTTTAGCCCATAACCTGAAATGTGTAACCTCAATTGGTATGAGACCAATTTGAGGTGAAACTAGGCACAAAATGTGCCAACTTTCATTGAGAAACCATACCAAAATTCTGCTTGCAAGGTGATGTGAAAAATGACCAATTCGGATTAGGTACACTTGAGACCTAAAAACTGACCATTTGGGCAGCAGTGAGTATTTAGGCCATAACTCACTCAAAACAGGTCCAATTGACCTGAAATTTTAACCATGAATAGTTAAGACCCATACCTACAAGTATTATGAAGACACCAAAACCCAGAAATGACCAGAAGCAAGTCAAAAAGCTTGCACAAATTCGGGTCCAAAAATTGGCCGAACCAAAGTTGACCAAATTGACCAAAAAAATGACCTAATTGATGCCATTTGACCAGCAATAGTATAATGACCATAACTTGGTCTACTTAACTCGGATTAACCTGAAATTTTGCCCCGCGTGCAATAAGACCTAGATCTACAAGTTTGTAGTTTTGACCGAAACCCGAAAACCGAGGGAATTAGGTCGTCCGGCTAGGTCAAACCAGTGTCCCAGAATCCAGCAATTTGCATTAAAATGCACTAAGCAAGGAAATGACTTTGGTAAAATGTACCAAACCTAAAACCCTATCGAATATGACATATCAATGACACTAAGACCTAATTTACCTAAAATGCAACGAGGGTCGGTATATTAGGTGATTAAGTGAATAATTGAGTTCAGTGCATTATTTACCAAACACCATCGATAGAGACAGTTTAATTTAGCACTGAAACACTTCAAATTGTGTTTCTCAGTTAACAAGGACTCAGCAAAAGGGAAAGAAATACTGAGTCAAGTCCAGGAGACAAATATCAGAGGTTTGTGCACAACAACTATTTCTTTTGAATTATTTTCAATTGAAATGAATATTGAATATTTGTATATTATTGTTTTAAATTGTGGAAATGTATTTGAATGAATATTTATTGCTTGAAAAGCATTGTAAATGATTTGAAACTGTGAGAAATTGTTTGAATGACATTGATGGATACTTATTGATTTAAAAGCATTGGAAATGGTTTGAAACCACAGCTGTCATGTATATTGATTGTATTCCTCATTAGCTTGTCTAGTGGGACGAATTGAATTCCCTCTCTGGCTGAAGTGTTGAGGTGTGTGCCTGTTGAGGACGAATTGGATGAGTACTCATATTTTTGCTAGCTAGCTATGTTATTCCTCATTAGTCATCGACTTTTGGGACGAATTGAATACCTCATTAGCCATCGGCTTTTGGGACGAATTGAACTATGGATCATGATTAAGCTGTGTGTGATTTATTGATGTGTATTGTGAGATTGTGAAATGGATTTAAACTCTCATTGACATATACTGTCTTTTGAATTCAAACATGACCTGACTTATGAAAATCTATTGTGATATTGAGAAATGGAGTTTAAATTCTTATTGACCTTTATTGTTTTAAATTTGACTATGGTTTTAAGTATCCACTATTCACATGATTTATGAATTGTGATTTAAATTTGTATTTGGTTAATGTTGTGCACCACTGAGACATTGTCTCAGCGATAGCTTTTTTATTGCTGTCGCAGGTAGAGAGACAGACAGGGCAGCAGACTAGGCTGCATATACATCCAGCGAGGGATTTCCTGGTATTATGAGTATACCAGTATTTTGCATTTTGTACTGTAATGTATGACACTGTATGTACATATTATTTTTGGTTTTGAGCAGTTGTAAATTAAATTGTACCTTGAAGTTGTAAATTAATTATGAGTGTTTTGGATTGTAAAAGTTGTATTATATTTCCTTATCTCAGACTTTGAAAAGTTTCTATGGAATTGAATTGATAAATTGTTGTGTTGAGAAATGTATTCGAGTTGAGATTTGGGAAAATTATTGAAGTGCTTTTTACAGGTTTTCTGAAGAACTGTTTTGTCCAAAATACAGATGGCACTCTGCCAAAATTTTTACAGAAATTCCAAATAAACCAAATGAGTTAGTGGTTTCACTTCAGTTCACCAAAGTTTTTAATACCTGTAAATAGTGCTCACTACTGTAAAAGAAGTAAGAAAAGTTTTAAAAATCCCTTGTAGTGTATTTAATGGGTTATCAGTAGACGGAGTTGGTAATTCATTAGGTATACTACGGGATCATGTTATGCCTTACAGAGGGGTAGGGTGTGACAAAATGGACTTTGAGGTGCTAGTAACAAGTTCGCTAGGACAAGAGGTCAGTGTTAATAAAATCCATAGGGATTGTCCTTTGGTGATCCAAGGACACACTTTTCTGTCTGATCTCATTGAAATGCCCTTCAAAGATTATGATATCATCTTGGGCATGGATTGGTTAGCCAGGCATCACTCCATGATTGACTGTAAACTGAAGACAGTTACTTTTGGTCTCCCTTAATACAGTGATGTGGTAATACATGGGGAGAGGCAACTATTGCCATCAAACATCATTTCGGCTGCACTAGCTAGTAAAATGATCAGAAAGGGGTGTGAAGCATACTTGGCACATGTAGTAGACACCCAAGTGGGGAGTCTAGGATTGAGGGACATCCTTACAGTATATGACTTTCCAGATGTGTTTCCTGATGAAATGCCAGGATTACCTCCGGAAAGAGAAGTGCAGTTTGAAATTAATGTTACACCTAGTGTGGATCCAATCTCCATAACACCATACAAAATGGCACCAGTAGAGCTGAAGGAGTTGAAGGTACAGTTATAAGAACTACTTGAGAAGGGCTTCATCCGCCCTAGTGTGTCACCTTGGGGAGCACCAGTATTGTTTGTTAAGAAGAAAGATGGCACTCTCCGCTTATGTATTGACTACCGGCAGTTGAATAAGGTGACAATAAAGAACAGATATCCATTGCCTCGCATTGATGATCTGTTTGATTAGTTGAAGGGTGTAGCTGTATTCTCCAAAATTGATTTGCGATCTGGTTATTATCAGTTGAAAGTGCAAGAGCAGAGTATTCCAAAAACTTCTTTCAGAACTCGATATGGCCACAATGAGTTTCTAGTAATGCAATTCGAGTTAAGTAATACTCCAGCTGCTTTTATGGATATGATGAACACTATCTTCAGACCATATCTCGACCAATTTGTGGTGGTGTTTATTGATGATATTTTGATATATTCGAGGAATGCAGAAGAGCATGACAGACATTTGTAGATTGTACTGCAGACTTTAAGAGAGAAACAACTATACGCCAAATTGACAAAATGAAAATTTTGGCTAAAAGAAATCTCTTTTTTGGGACATGTTGTGTCAGCTAAAGGGATCAAGGTAGATTTCAACAAGATAGAAGCTATCCTTAATTGGAAGCCGCCTAGTAATATCACAGAAATTCGTAGTTTTCTGCGTTTAGCTGGATATTACCGCCAATTTTGTGAAAGGGTTTTCAATGTTAGCTTCTCCACTGACCAAACTGTTTCGGAAAGATGTAAAATTCCATTGGACATATAAATGCCAGCAAACTTTTGATGAGTTGAAGAGGTGTTTGACTGAAGCTCCAATCCTTACTTTACCTACCTCGGGTAAGGAATACACAGTTTATAGTGATGCTTCTCACAATGGGTTAGGTTGTATACTGATGCAAGATCGGAATGTCATTGCTTATGCATCATGCCAGTTGAAACCGCATGAGAGAAACTACCCAACACATAACTCGGAGCTTGCAGTTATTGTTTTTGCTCTGAAGATCTGGAGACACTATTTGTATGGGGAGAAATGCTACATCTACACAGATCATAAAGAGCTTGAAGTGTTTGGGCACTTAGAAGGAATTGAACTTGAGGCAGAGAAGATGGTTAGAATTGATTAAAGACTATGATTGCTTAATAGACTATCAGCCAGGGAAAGCAAATATGGTGGCTGACGCCTTAAGTCGCAAGACTATGGCAAGTCTCAAAGTTTCTCCTTTATCCATGGTACATGAGTTGAAAGCATAGCATACCAGTTTGGAGATTGATGATGAGGGACAGACAGTAGTTGCATGGCATGTATAGCTACTGTTGATTGATCATATTAGAATGGCTACTCAGAGTGATGAAAAATATCAAAAGCTACTGAAAGAAGTCCAGCAGGGCAAGAAACCTGAATTCTCTATGAGAGATGATGGTTTATTGCTACATCAGGGCAGAATTTGCGTTCCTAATAATGTGGAATTGAGACGGATCATTATGAAGGAAGCACATGAGTCTCCTTTTGCTATGCATCCTGGTGGAAGTAAAATGTATAGAGGGCTGAAAGAGCATTACTGGCGGATGGGTATGAAAAGGGATGTAGCTGATTTTGTTTCCAAATGCTTAACTTGTCAATAAGTGAAGGCAGAACATCAAGTACTAGCAGGTTTGTCACATCCATTGCCAGTATCAGAGTGGAAATGGGAATGGATAACTATGAATTTTGTGATGGGACTTCTGAGGACACAGAATAGTCATGATGTAACATGGGTTATAGTTGATAAACTAACCAAGTCTGCTCACTTTTTGCTAGTTCGGATGGACTATAGTTTGGAAAGATTGGCCAGATTATACATAGATGAGATTGTAAGACTACATGGAGTGCCAGTATTGATTGTATCAGATAGAGATCCTAGTTTCACTTCTAGATTCTAGGGTAGTCTTCAGAGAGCCCTAGGAACTAGATTGAACTTCAGCATATTGAGAATGGTTACAAGCTGTCCAAAATGAGAATGGTTACAAGCTGTCCAAAATGACCAAAAATGTGTTGTTAAAGGTGTTAATGGTAAGGTACAAACCATAATTGGCATGAAGGAAGTAATTTGATAAGTGTTGAATATGTAATTTGTAAGTGATGAGAAGTGTGTAGTAGGGCGGTGTATATTTTTGCTTAGAACCTTAAGTGCATGACTCCAATTGGTATGAGACCAATTGGAGGTGAAACTAGGCACAAAATGTGCCAACTTTCATGAAGGAAGCTTACCAAAATTCTGCCTAGAAGGTGACTTGAAGACTGACCAAATCTAGATTAGTGACTTGAAAGCCTGAAAATTGACCATTTGGGCAGTAGTTAGTGTTTTCCCCATAACTCACTCAAAACAGGTCCAAGTGACCTAAAATTTTTACCATGAATAGTTTAGACATATATCTACAATTCTTATGAAGACACCAAAGCCCAGAAATGGCCAGAACAAAGCCAAATAGCTTGCACAATTTCAGGTACCAAAACTGGCCGAACCAAAAGTGACCTAAAAATGACCTAAAGTTACCATTTTGGTGCATTCTGTCCAACATTGGTAAATTGCCCATAACTTGGCCTAAACAACTTAGATTGACCTGAAACTTTGCCTTGCGTGCAATAAGACATAGACCTACAAGTTTGTAGTTTGGACTAAAAACCGAGGGAACTAGGTCATCCGACTAGGTCAAATTAGTATACCGAAATCTGGCAAAATGCAATAAAATGCAATATACATGAAAATGAAATTGGTAACATATACCAACACTAAAGGGCTATAAAATATGACATATTTGTAACATTAAACCTAATTCACCTAGAATGCATCGAGGGTCAACATCTTAGGTTGACTAAGGAAATAATAGAATTTAATAAATTAATTATTAAGCCTTATTGTTAGAGATTGTTTAAATGAGTATTGAAACACTTCAAATTGTGTGTTTCAGTTAGCAAAGACTCGGGGAAGGGGAAGGAAACACTGAGTCAGAGCCAAGAGGCATTTATCAGAGGTTTGTGCACAACTAGTTTTTAACTGATTTTGTTTTGAATATTTCATATGATTAAATTACATATTTTTCTTATGTATTATGTTTAACAAGCATTGGATTTAATTCAATGATTATTGAAATTGTTATAATATGTATGAATTTGGCTTTGTGAAATGGTATTTCCACAAGTATTAAGCATTGTTGTGGATTGAATAAATTATGTTTTGGAAAATTGCAATAGAACATGTTTTGAATTGTGATGGGGCAATTTGCATGGAAAAATGTAAATTTATGATTTGAATTGTGATGAGCATAAAAATTATTGGATATTGGAATTGACTTTGAATCGAATTGTATTGTGATTTATGCTCACTAAAAGGATTGTGATATTGTTTTATATCTCACAGTAGATGCTTAACTAGGTTGTTATTACCCGTCTCTCTCATTTGTTAAGAAGAGAATGGAGTTAGTTGTGTTTTAATTGCCATGGCACGTGCACAGGCTTAGATTCTCCTTTTATTAGAGGTTAGATCTAAGTTTTTTATGTTATGGCCCTTTCGGAAGATTCATTATTGTGATGTGCACTGTGCACGATGATTCGACCTCCCTGACCATAGGGAGTTAGAATCTGATTCGACCTCCCGACCATAGGGAGTTAGAATCACCCCAAAGATGGCCCTTTCGGATTAGTCTTGCATAGTTAGTTAGATAAAGAATGGCTTTTGAGATAAAGAATGGCTTTTGAATAGTAAAGAATTATGATTTCAATTATGATTTATGTATAATTGATTTTGTTGGAATTACCTTAAATGGTTAGTTATGATTTGATAAATTGAATTTCATAATCAAAGTCATTTTATACAAATAATTTATATTATTGGCAATGAATACTTTGAGTTTTGGAATTTGATGAGTATCAAGATTTTCAAATTAATTGCTATAATTTTAGTTAAGGTATATTGTACTATGTTTTAAATTATAGTTG
Organism: Hevea brasiliensis; assembly: GCF_030052815.1. Lineage (NCBI taxonomy): Eukaryota > Viridiplantae > Streptophyta > Magnoliopsida > Malpighiales > Euphorbiaceae > Hevea > Hevea brasiliensis. The sequence continues at coordinate 46,979,029 of NC_079501.1, forward strand.
TACACCACTGAGTTCACCACTCAATGATAGCTTTGTATGCTGTCGCACGAGAAAAGAGCATAGAGCAATTGAGTAAGCTTCTTTGAAGAGACATTAAAATCAGCTGCAGGTATACCCATGTACACATGTTTTGATGTATGTATGTAATAATATGTATGTAAATTATTTGAGCAGCTGTACAAAAACTCTTATAGAATATTTTGGTATATAATTAAATGTAAATTATTGTAAATGTAAATTTGAGGTTTCGTTTACCTAAATAGTTTTGTAATATTAATTTTTGAGTCTTGTAATCAATGAAATGTTTCTTTTATGATGAGGTTGGTTTGAAAATGAAATGATTGATTATTGAGATTGAATTGTGATATGAAATGAAGTTTCTTGGAGTTGTATTTGAGAAAACATATTGGGAGTGTTTTTCCTTTTCAGGTTGAAGAACTGTTTTCTCAAAACACAGCCAACAGTTTGCCGAAATTTTGAAAAAAAATTTATAACACCAGATTTTAATCGATGATTTAAATTTCACAAAAATTATTTTAAAATCCCTTGTAGTATATCTAATGGGTTATCGGTATGTGAACTACGGTAATTCATTAGGTGTACTATGGGATCATGTTATATCTTACAGGGGAGTAGGGTGTGACATGTTTTGTGGTGTCAGAGCAATGGTTTTAAAGTAAATTTCGAACTATGAATTTGTAATCTTTTTGTCGGTAACTATAACTACTCAAATGTTTGACGCATATAGTACATTTACATCATAAATATGAACTAATGGAGAGGAATCTCCTTGTGTTGGTTGTACAGGAATAGAAAATCCTATGAAAAGATATGAAAGAGAAGAATGAGACAATAGAACAGTTTGTGATGACAGAAGTATAAGTTGAGGCCCCAGCCCCACAAAGTGTCGAAGGTCTGACTGTACCAGTTTTACCAGTACAAATTACTGCACAAATGGCCCAGCAAATGGCCACTTTCTTTCAACAAATGGCTGATACTCTGTCAGCTCAAGCTCAAGCACAAACTCAACGCCCACAAAGGCAGTGTGAAATGGAGAAGAGGGAGAAACATATGGGTCAGAGCCCGAGCAGTAATTTGGGGAAGTGAAAAGAATTTGAGGAACCCTGAGCTCAGGGATACGATAGAGGCAGATCATCAGGGCAGAGAACACCAAAATCTAGCCATCGAACAACCAGAAGTTCCTATTCTGCCCATTTCTGCCATGTTTGTGGTAAGCTACATGGAGGTATTTATCGTAAGGCCTCTAGAGCCTGCTACAATTGTGGAAAGCTTGGGCACTTTGTTAGAGATTGTACTCGAGCACCTCGATCTGCTCTCTGAGGTTCACAGATAGTCAATCAGAGTCGAGATAGAAATAGAGTTGGTACTCCTCACCACCATAACACAGTGAATCAAACCCGAATATAGTAACGCACCAGTAAGAGCGTTCACTATGCGCCAAGGGGAAAGAATAGAAACTTCGGATGTAGCTGTTGGTAAGTTCTTAAATTTTGAAAGAAACAATTAGTTATTATTTTATCCTAGCACTACTTAGTTGTGTGCTAGTGTTAGAACTATATGTTCTATTGCTATTCCTTTACATGGGAATGAGTTTTGATGTATTAGTGACTAGTCCTTTAGGATAAAAACTATAATAACAAATATGATTGACATTAATTTTGGAAGAATTGTTAGCTAAAAGTATTTTTTAACACACTATAAATTATAAAGCTAATTGGCGAGCCTACTTAATGTAAGGCAAGAGGACCTAAAAGTAAGTTACAATAATAGAATTGCTCTAGATGAGGGCAAAGATGTTACTGTTAGTAATTGTCAAGGGATATTGTAATCAGAATCGATTTAGGATATTAGTGGATTCGAGAAAGATAAGATGTTAGAAAACCTAGTCCATGAGGTTATAACTGTAACACCCTAGGCAAATCCCACATCGGCAAAACACGGGAGAGATGCTGGGTTTATAAGTTGGTGGTTCGTAACCCCTATTGACGCGTTTTAAAACCATGAGGGCTTCAGCCCAGAGCGGACAATATCACTAGTGGGCCGGGCCATTACAATTTGGTATCAGAGCTGGACTCCCTCTAGTACGGTGTGTGGTGCGAGGACACACCAGGCGGAAGCTGGTGGGCTTGTCACGACCCAGGGATGGGGTCCCTGGGGTTGGGACGTGCTTGTTCAACCAGCTATGCACTGGGGTGGAAACTTCGTGTCCCACATCGGAAATGGGAAGAAAAGATTTGGGCCATATATGTGGGAGCCTTCCTCACCTGGTCAGCGCGCTTTTGGGAATGAAACCTTCCAAGGGACAAATCCGTGAGGTCCATGGGCCAAAGCGGACAATACTAACTGGAGAAGGATCGGGTTGTGGTATCAGAGCCACTCCGCGTGCAACCTTGAGCGATGGTGGGGCAAACCTCAGCGAGGACGCTGAGTCCCATAAGGGGGGTGGATTGTAACACCCTAGGCAAATCCCACATCGGCAAAACACGGGAGAGATGCTGGGTTTATAAGTTGGTGGTTCGTAACCCCTATTGACGCGTTTTAAAACCGTGAGGGCTTCAGCCCAGAGCGGACAATATCACTAGTGGGCCGGGCCATTACAATTTGGTATCAGAGCTGGACTCCCTCTAGTACGGTGTGTGGTGCGAGGACGCACCAGGCGGAAGCTGGTGGGCTTATCACGACCCAGGGATGGGGTTGGGACGTGCTTGTTCAACCAGCTATGCACTGGGGTGGAAATTTTGTGTCCCACATCAGAAACGGGAAGAAAAGATTTGGGCCATATATGTGGGAGCCTTCCTCACCTGGTCAGCGCGCTTTTGGGAATGAAACCTCCCAAGGGACAAATCCGTGAGGCCCATGGGCCAAAGCGGACAATACTAACTGGAGAAGGATCGGGCTGTTACAATAACGTAGTGACTATGTAATGTTCTCGATATTTGTATTGTAAGCTACAGATTACAGTACCAACACGGTATTATTATGTAGAGCTACGTGCTTCCTCGTGGTACAATAAAATAAGAATATTTGTAAGTAATCTATAAATTAAAACAGTTACGCCCGAATAGAGTGCTATTACTGGAAATAAAAGTGAAAATTTTAGTCAGAAATTTAAAACTTCAGAACCAGCCTGTCGAAAGACTACACTTGTAAGGTAGCTGGAGTCAGTAACTCGGTTACAATAATGTGAACTACCTATACCATAGTAATTGCGATAAGTTTAGAGATATCAACACGACTTATCATCATCAGATGAATGGACAGTCGAAATAAATAATTCAGGTAAATTCTGAAACTCATTAAGTTTCTATAAACAATGAAATGAAATGATAATAATAACCTGTAAAATGTAATAAGCCCTCGAGAATATATTGAGAACTTGTGTCCTTGAATCCAAGGGGAGATGGGATAGATAGCTCCCACTAACAGAATTTGTATACAATAATAAGTGTCAAGCTAGCATACAAATGGCACCCTATGAAACATTGTAAGGGAGCGGATAACTATGGATTTTTTGATGAGACTTCCGAGGATACAGAATAGTCATAATGCATTATGGGTCATAGTTGATAGACTAACCAAGTCTGCTCACTTTTTGCCAGTCTGGATGGACTATAGTTGGAGAGATTGGCTAGATTGTACATAAATGAGATTGTAAAACTGCATGGAGTGCCAGTATCGATTGTATCAGATAGAGATCCTAGGTTCACTTCTAGATTCTGGGGTAGTCTTCAGAGAGCCCTAGGAACTAGATTGAACTTCAGCACGGCATTCCACCCATAGATAGATGGCCAGAATGAGAGGGTAATTCAGATATTGGAGGATATGCTACAGGCTTGTGCGATTGAGTTTGAAGTTAGTTGGGATATACACTTGCCTTTGATTGAGTTTGCTTATAACAACAGCTACCAATCAAGCATTGGGATGCCTCCATATGAAGCTTTGTATGGCAGAAAGTGCAGAATTCCCCTATGTTGGGATGAAGTAGGTGAAAGAAAGATGATTAGGCTAGAAATTGTTTAGCAGACAGAGGAAAAGATCAGATTGATCAGAGATCGACTCAAGGCTGCATCAGACCGTCAGAAGTCCTATGTTGATCTGAAGAGAAGAGATATTGAATATGCAGTGGGTAATAAGGTATTCCTTAAAGTTTCTCCTTGGAAGAGGACATGAGGAGACAGCACCCACAGCTGTTTAGAAACTGATGCCAGGTAAAATTTCGAGACAAAATTTATTTTAAAGGGGGGAGAATTGTATCACCCCTATGTTCGGTAGTGCGTTTTATTGTTCCGGTGACAGTGTCTATCCGGACAGCTAGGATGCCTAGAACTACACTTAGATATGTGTGAGGAGACATAAAATAATGAAATACAAGAAAAAAAAATACAAGAAAAACAAAGGAAAAATAATAGCAATGAAATGTAACCAAGTTAAATGAGCCAAAAACCATAGCGATGGGTGACCGCACTAGGAAGTTACGGCGTGGACCGTTGACTAGCCCTGGATCGTAGGGAACCCTGGAAAATATTTTTAAGACTTAAATAAACATATATTGAAGTATAAATGTCATTAGAAATATCAAAGAAAAATTAATTAAATAGTACAAAGAAAAACGAGAAATAGAGGAAACGACAAAACTCGGTGTTACTGAAAAATCAGGAATGCAACACGAATAGGGGAATTATGGTCATTTGACACCCCAAGTTGTCTTTTGACCTAAATGTCCATTAAAAATAAATGATATTAAACTTTGAAAATACCATGAAAAATTAAAATGAGATACATTATGTAAATAGTGAAAGTGTGGTGGCCAAATTGTAAAAATTAGAAAGTTTAACATTAAAATAGATTTTTAATCAATTAGTGCTCCACTAACAACACTTAAGTGGACCTTTAATCAACATTTGGACAGAAAATTCTGTCATCTTCAACCTTTGCAAGAGTGGCCGAAATGAACTCTATGGGAGACTCTATGGGGTATGTTCATGTGGTTAAATGATGTAAATGGACTTTGGAAAATTCTGTATTGTAGTGTGCATATTAATAATGGTTACAAGCTATCCAAAATGACCAAAAATATGTTGTTAAAGGTGTTAATGGTAAGGTATAAACCAGAATTGGCATGAAGGAAGTAATTTGGTAAGTGTTGAATATGTAATTGGTAAGTGATGAGAAGTGTGTAGTAGGGCAGTGTATGTTTTTGCTTAGAACCCTAAGTATGTGACTCCAATTGGTATGAGACCAATTGGAGGTGAAACTAGGCACCAAATGTGCCAACTTTCATGAAGGAAGCTTACAAAATTCTGCCTAGAAGGTGACTTGAAAGATGACCAAATCCGTATTAGTGACTTGAAAGCCTGAAAATTGACCATTTGGGCAGTAGTTAGTGTTTTGGCCATAACTCACTCAAAACAGATCCAAATGACCTGAAAGTTTTACCATGAATAGTTTAGACATATATCTACAATTCTTATGAAGACACCAAAGCTCAGAAATGGCCAGAACCAAGCCAAATAGCTTGCACAATTTCAGGTACCAAAACTGGCCGAACCAAGAGTGACCTAAAAATGACCTAAAGTTACCATTTTGGTGCATTATGTCCAGCATTGGAAAATTAACCATAACTTGGTCTACACAGCTCATAATGACCTGAAACTTTCCCTCGCGTGCAATAAGACATAAACCTACAAGTTTGTAGTTTGGACTGAAACCCAAAAACTGAGGGAACTAGGTCATCCGGCTAGGTCAAATTAGTATATCGAAATCTAGCAAATTGCAATAAAATGCAATATACTTGAAAATGAAATTGGTAACATATACCAACACTAAAGGGCTATAAAATGTGACATATTGGTAACATTAAACCTAATTCACCTAGAATGCATCGGGAATCAACATCTTAGGTTGACTAAGGAAATAATAAAATTCAATAAATTAATTATTAATCCTTATTGTTAGAGATGGTTTAAATGAGTACTGAAACACTTCAAATTGTGTGTTTCAGTTAGCAAAGACTCAGGGAAGGGGAAGGAAACACTGAGTCAGAGCCAAGAGGCATTTATCAGAGGTTTGTGCACAACTAGTTTTTAACTGATTTTATTATGAATATTTCATATGATTAAATGACATATTTTTCTTATGTATTATGTTTAACAAGCATTGGATTTAATTCAATGATTATTGAAATTGTTATAGTATGTATGAATTTGGCTTTGTGAAATGGTATTTCCATAAGTATTAAGCTTTGTTGTGGATTAAATAAATTATGTTTTGGAAAATTGTAATAGAACATGTTTTGAATTGTGATGGGTAATTTGAATGGAAAAATGCAAATTTATGATTTGACTTGTGATGAGCATAAAAATTATTGGATATTGGAATTGACTTTGAATCGAATTTTATTGTGATTTATGCTCACTAAAAGGATTGTGATATTGTTTTATATCTCACTATAGATGCTTGACTAGGTTATTATTACCCATCTCTCTCAATTGTTGAGAAGACAATGGAGTTAGTTGTGTTTTGATTACCATGGTACGTGCACAGGCTTAGATTCTCCTCTTATTAGAGGTTAGATCTAAGTTTTTTATGTTATGGTCCTTTCGGAAGATTCATTATTGTGATGTGTACTATGCACCATGATTCGACCTCCCCGACCATAGGGAGTTAGAATCTGATTCGACCTCCCTGACCATAGGGAGTTAGAATCACCCCAAAGATGGCCCTTTCGGATTAGTCTTGCATAGTTAGTTAGATAAAGAATGGCTTTTGAGATAAAGAATGGTTTTTTAATAGTAAAGAATTATGATTTCAATTATGATTTATGTATAATTGATTTTGTTGAAATTACCTTAAATAGTTAGTTATGATTTGATAAATTGAATTTCGTAATCAAAGTCATTTTTACAAATAATTTATATTATTGGCAATGAATATTTTGAGTTTTGAAATTTGATGAGCATCCAGATTTTCAAATTAATTGCTGTAATTTTTGTTAAGGTATATTGTACTATGTTTTAAATTATAGTTGTGCACCACTGAGTTCACCACTCAGCGATAGCTTTGTATGCTATCGCAGGTGAAAAGAGCATAGAGCAATTGAGTAAGCTTCTTTAAAGAGACATTCAGATCAGCTCCAGGTATACCCATGTACACAGGTTTTGATGTATGCATATAATAATATGTATGTAAATTATTTGAGCAGTTGTATAAAAACTCTCATAAAATATTTTGGTATGTAATTAAATGTGAATTATTGTAAATGTAAATTTGAGGTTTCATTTACTTGAATAGTTTTGTAATATTAATTTTTGAGTCTTGTAGTCAATGAAATGTTTCTTTTATGATGAGGTTGGTTTGAAAATGAAATGATTGATTATTGAGATTGAACTATGAGATGAAATGAAGTTTCTTGGACTTGTATTTAAGAAAACATATTGGGAGTGTTTTTCCTTTTCAGGTTTAAGAACTGTTTTCTCAAAACACAGCCGGCACTTTGCTGAAATTTTGAAAAAAATTTAATAACACCAGATTTTAATCGATGATTTAAATTTCACAAAAATTATTTTAAAATTGTCACACCTTACCCCTCTGTAAGGCATAACATGATCCCGTAGAATACCTAATAAACTACCGAACTTCACCTACTGATAACTCATTAAGTACCCCACAAGGGATTTTAAATAATTTTCTTACTTTTGACAAGTGGTGAGCATTTTCTAATAGGTATTTAAAACATATGATTAAAAGTAAATCTAGTTAATATTTTTGGTCAATTTTGTTTTTTCGCAAATTTTATAAAAATTTTGACAGAGTTCTGTCTGTATTTTGAAAAACCAGTTCTTCAAATACCTGTAAAAAGCACTTCTAAAAATTTTTCTCAACCACTACTTCAATTCCACAATCAAACTTAATCAATTTCACAATCATTTCAATAAATTTCTCAAGTTCAAAATTCAATAATCCTCAGCATACTAGCAATACATTTCATTTAAATTAAATAAAATAGTTGTACTTATATTTCATTAGAGACAAAACAATTTATATACATTCCTACAAATTTTACATAAAAAAAAATACAAACTAAACTTTATTACAAACTTCATACAAATTTTTGTACAAGCTGCTCAAGACCCATTTGCACGTCCATACATTTATATGCAATACATACATGAAAAGAAATATTTACAATTAGGGTATAAATTATACCCGAATACTTTAAGCTAATAGCTCCTCACACCTCAGCAGCTCAGTCTGCTGCTCCTCTAGTCCCGGTATCTGCGACAGCAATAAAAGCCGTCGCTGAGTACTAGGACTCAGTGGTGCACAACATACTAAAATAATCTTTATGCAGAATATAATCACATTTATTCAAAAATTTGACTAAACATAAGCATTAAACACAAAACATGAATTATGAAGTTTTAATGCAAACCAAGTTCATTTCGAAGTATCAAAATACATTTCATAAAACCCACAGTTAGATCATGCCATTCGAAACAAATAGAATCTCAATAGCCAGAGGCTAAAGATAAATCACATCACAAGGCTAGCTAGCTCAAATATATGGATATCCATTCACATCCTCTTCTACTGGAACACCTCAACACTTCTCCAGAGAAGGAATCAAAATTCGAACTAATTACCTTCACTAGTCGTGCTAGTGAGGTGTTCAAATATATGGTCATGACACTGTGGTTTCAGAACTTATCTTAATAATTTGCTAAACATTTTCATTTCAATATACATAACAACTTTCAACAATTTAAATCAAAACATCACAAAAATGCCATAATTCAATATTTCACATTATTCAAAACAGTATGCAAAAGATGATTATAAAAAGTATACGTTGTGCACAAACCTCAAGCGAGTCGCCTCTTGGCCTTGACTCGGTTCCTCGGGTTTTTTCCCGGTATTCTTTTCAACTGAAACACACAATTTTGCAATGTTTGAGTACTAGAACTTAACATAAATCCCAAAATAAATTTAGCTTCACATTTACCTAGTTCTAACGTGTTAAATTCGACGTTCTCGAAATTTTTGTGTTTCGGGTTACTATTAACTACACTATTCAATTCAAATAATTGACTTTCTAAGGCTTAATAGGTATGGGAACTTCAACTTCACCCACATACCACATTTTGGTCACTAAACTTGTTGGTTTTGGTTGTTTACTCAAATCCTAAGTCTTTTAGGCAAATTTGGTAAATTTTAGTTTTGGAGTCCTAAGTTGCACTTTTCCATTAGTCACTTTATTGTTGGAATTTGGCAAAACTTTCTTAATAGAAAATGTTCCCCATTGTCTTAAGTTTGTTCTCCTTTTTGAATCACCCCAATTGGAGTTTTTTAGCTCAAGTTATAGCCAAAATACAGTTACTGTTGACGTGCACTGTTCATGCTGCAATTTTGGTTCTGGCAGATTTTTGATCCAACTTCGTTCAATAATTTGATGAAGTTAAGTCCATAATTTGGTCTAATTTCCTTCATACGAAATGTTCTACTATGTCTTAGGTTTCCATCGGTTCAAGATTCAACCAAATCGGAGTTTTCTAGAGAGAGTTATAGCCATTGAAACTTTACTGTTCAAATGGCAATCCTGCAGTTTTGCAGGTTCAGTAACTCAACTTTGCTCAATAATTTGATTGGGTTAATGGCATAATTTGGGTTGGTATTCTTCATAAAAGTTTTAGATCTATATTTCATCTAATTACTGGTAAAATTTCAGATCATTTTGACCTTCCTAGCTCGATTTATGACCAAATGAACAAATACTATTCATTTGGTCAGTTTGTGCAGTGGCAGACTTCTCTTAACCAACTTTGGTCAATTGGTTCACTAGGTTTTGGTCAGTTTTTAGGCATGGTTCCTTAACGAAAATTGTGTCATTTTATGTCTATTTTCATCCCCAATTGGTGACATATCAATTGATCTTGTAAAATTTTCGTTTTGGTCCTTCAAAGTTGGCTTGGTCATGCTACCAGCAGCATGACCATTTACCCTACGAATTTGACTTCCATTCTAACAATTCCCACACATCTCCTTTGGTTATTATTGACCATTTTTCTCTTCACAATAGGTCAAAGACATCATTTATGCATTTCTCCAGAATTTGCCTCAAAACCTTAGGCCTCCAAACCCTAATCTCACTACTTAATTACCATTAGCAATTTCAAAGTTCCAATCTATAATCATTCAACTAATTAAGACTTTTAAACTCATTCTAATGCATCAAACCATACAATTTATGTTCCTTCTTCAAGCTGGCCGAAATTCAGCAATGGTCCTTCCCCCATATTTTTATTCCATTTCATTAATTCTAAGCTCATTTCAACCATTACATATGCATTTAAAATGGAAAAATAACAAGTTAACATACTAACCTCAACTATAATGCCAATTCTTCAATTTCTCTCCTCCTTTCTTCTTTCTTTCTTGTTCTTAAGTTGAGATTGCAAGGTCTAGTGAAGTTTTTAGGGGATTTATTAAGGTTGAGTGGAGGAATTAAAGCTTAAATGCAAGCTTTAATGGAGAACTTTCATGGAGATGAGAGGGAAGAAGTGTGGCGGCAACAAAGGGAAAAGAAGAAGTGATTTTTGTTTTTTTTTTTTCTCTTTTCTTTTCTTTATTTATTTTAGTTATGGAAGACCACAAAAAACCTAATTAATTAATTTATTAATTATACCTTTTATGGCATTAAGCATGATGTCATGCATGATGTCATCACCCTTTTTTACTTTTTCATTTTTCTCATTTTTTTTTTCTATTCTTCTATTAGTTCTTTAATTTAATTCTCGATTCCGAAATTTTCTTTTGTCTGATTTTATTTGACAGTTAGGTCAGGAGTCAGCTCTCGGGGTCAATTAACCAAATTGCCCCTCGCCGGTTCATCCCAGTTTGCAAGTAATTCCATATTTCTTCCGGCTCCCTGACCTAATTATTTGATTGGCTTAACAGTTCTTTTTCATGATTTTCTCTTTTCCACTGTGTTCATAAGGGTCCTAAGGACAGTAGCATCACTTTTTACGGTTCAAAATTTGAGTTTAAATCGACTTCGCAGTCGTTCCCGAGGAGGTCACCCATCGCTATGACTCTCGGCTCGTTTAACCTCTTATGTTCTGTTTTTCTTATTTATACTTAACTAATTCAACATTACTAATTATTTGTGTTTATGGTTTCTCTAGTTGTCTTAAGTATGGTTCTATTCCCCTTAATTGTCCGGACCGACACCGGTCACCGGAACAGTGAAATATACCAGCCTATACAAATAGGGGTGTTACAATTCTCCCCCCCTTAAATAAATTTCGTCTCGAAATTTTACCTGGTATCAATCTCTGAACAGCTGTGGGTGTTGTCTCCTCATGTCCTCTTCTCATTCCCAAGTAGCCTCCTGGCCCGAATGATGGTTCCACAGAACTTTTACCAACGGTATCTGCTTGTTCCGTAGCTACTTCACCTCATAAGCCATAATCTTTATGGGTTCTTCTACATATGTGAGGTTTGGATTTACTTCAATTTCCTCTACTGGTAGTACATCAGATGTGTCTGATTGATACCTCCTCAACATAGACACATGGAAGACATTATGTATCTTTTCCAACTCTGGAGGTAGTGCCAACCGATATGCCAAAGGACCCACTCTTTCTAGAACCTCATATGGCCCAATGAAATGAGGACTCAGTTTCCCCTTTCTGCCGACTATCATAATTCTCTTCCAAGGAGAAACCTTGAGGAATACTTTCTCACCCACTGCATACTCAATATCCCTTCTTTTCAAATCAATATAGGACTTCTGACAGTCCGATGCAGTCTTAAGTCGATCTCGGATCACCCTGATCTTCTCCTCAGTTTGCTGAACAATTTCGAGTCCAATCATCTTTCTTTCACCCACGTCATCCCAACACAACGGGGTTCTACATTTTCTGCCATACAAAGCTTCATATGGAGGCATCCCAATGCGTGATTGGTAACTGTTGTTGTAAGCAAACTCAATCAAAGGCAAGTGTGTATCCCAACTGCCCTCAAACTCAATCACACAAGCCCGTAGCATGTCCTCCAATATCTGAATTACCCTCTCGGGTGGCCATGCATGCGTGGGTGGAATGCGATTAAAGTTCAATCTAGTTCCTAGGGCTCTCTGAAGACTACCCCAGAATCTAGAAGTGAACCTAGGATCTCTGTCTGACACGATGGATACTGGCACTCCATGCAGTCTCACAATCTCATCGATGTATAACTTGGCCAATCTTTCTAAACTTTAGTCCATCCGAACTGGCAGAAAATGAGCAGATTTAGTCAGTCTATCAACAATGACCCAAACTGTATCATGACTCTTCTATGTCCTCGGAAGTCCCATCACAAAATCCATCGTTATTCTCTCCCATTTCCACTCTAGTACTGGTAGTGGATGTAACAGCCCAGCGAGTACTTGATGTTCTGCCTTTACTTGCTGACAAGTTAGGCATTTAGAAACAAACTCTGCCACATCTCTTTTCATACCCATCCACCAGTAATGCTCCTTTAGCCCTCTATACATTTTTATACCACCAGGGTGCATGGCAAAAGGAGAATCATGTGCTTCCTTCAAAATGATCTTCCTCAAATCAACATTGTTAAGAACACATATTCTGCCCTGGTGTAGCAGTAGACCATCATCTCTTATTGAGAATTCTGGTTTCTTGCCCTGCCTGACTTCTTCCAACGACTTACGATACTTGATCATTACGGCGACCATTATAATCTGATCAATCAACACTGGCTGTACATGCCATGCAACTGCTGTCTGACCATCATCATTAATCTTTAAGCTGGCATGAAATGATTTCAACTCATGTACTAGAGACAAAGGAGTAACCCGTAGACTTGCCATAGTCTTGCGACTTAAGGCATCAGCCACAAAATTAGCTTTCCCTGGCTGATAGTCTATCAGACAATCATAGTCTTTTATCAACTCTAACCATCTCCTCTGTCTCAAATTCAACTCTTTCTGGGTGCCCAAATACTTCAAACTCTTATGATCTGTATAGATGTAACACTTTTCCCTATACAAATAGTGTCTCCAGATCTTAAGAGCAAACACAATAGCTGCAAGCTCCAAATCATGTGTTGGATAGTTCCTCTCATGCGGTTTTAGCTGGCGTGATGCATAGGCAATAACATTTTGATCTTGTATCAATACATAGCCTAACCCATTGTGAGAAGCATCACTATATGCTGTGTATTCTTCACCTGGAGTAGGTAAAGTCAGGACTGGAGCTTCAGTCAAACATTTCTTCAATTCATCAAAACTCTGTTGGCATTTATCCGTCCACTGAAATTTTACATCTTTTCTAAGCAGCTTGGTCAATGGAGATGCCAACATGGAGAATCCCTTCACAAATCTACGGTAGTATCCAGCTAAACCCAGAAAACTACGAATTTCTATGACATTTCTGGGTGGCCTCCAATTAATGACAGCTTCAATCTTACTTGGATCTACCTTGATGCCCTCCTTTAATACTACATGCCCCAAGAAAGATATTTCTTTCAGCCAAAATTCACACTTTGACAATTTGGCATATAGCTGTTTCTCTCTCAAAGTCTGCAGTACAATCCGCAGATGTCTATCATGCTCTTCTGCATTCCTCGAATAGACCAATATATCGTCTATGAATACCACAACAAACTGGTCGAGGTATGGTCTGAAGATAGTGTTCATCAGATCCATAAAAGCAGCCAGAGCATTAGTTAACCCTAATGGCATGACTAGGAATTCATAATGGCCATAGCGGGTTCTGAAGGCAGTTTTAGGAATACTCTGCTCTTGTACTTTCAGCTGATAATAACCTGATCTCAGGTCAATTTTGGAGAACACAGCTGCACGCCTCAACTGATCAAACAAGTCATCAATACGGGGCAATGGATATCTATTCTTTATTGTCACCTTATTCAACTGCCGATAGTCAATGCATAACCGGAGAGTGCCATCCTTCTTCTTAAGAAACAATACTGGCGCTCCCTAAGGTGACACACTAGGGCGGATAAAGCCCTTGTCAAGCAATTCTTGCAATTGCACTTTCAACTCCTTCAATTCTGCAGGTGCCATTCTGTATGGTGTTATGGAGATTGGTTCCACACCCGGCATAACATCAATCTCAAATTGCACCTCTCTTTTTAGAGGTAATCCTGGTAATTCATCAGGAAATACATCCGGAAAATCACATACAGTAGGGATGTCCCTTAGTGCTGGACTCCCCACTTGGGTGTCTATCACATGTGCTAAGTATGCTTCACACCCCTTTCTGATCATTCTTCTGGCCAGTGTAGCCGAAAAGATGTTTGATGGCAGTAAATGCCTCTCCCCGTGTATTACCACATCACCGTATAGAGGGAGACCAAAAGTGACTCTCTTCAGTCTACAGTCAATCATGGCATGATGCTTGGCTAACTAATCCATGCCCAAGATAATATCATACTCTCTGAAGGGCATTTCAATCAAGTCTGATAGGAAAACATGTCCTTGGATCGCCAAAGGACAGTCTCTATAGATTCTGTTGACCCGGACCTCTTGTCCTAACGGACTAGTTACTAGCACTTCAAAACCCATTTGCACACATGGAACAGCAAGTGAACTGACTATGCTATCACTAACATAAGAATGGGTTGAACCCGGATCAAACAACACAAATACATCTTGATCAGAGATAGAGAATGTACCAGCTACCACATCAGAAGTCTCAGCCTCTTCTTGCTATCTCATTGTGTAGACTCTGGCTGAAGCACTTCCTTGTGCTGATTGACCAACTGTAGCCTGACTGCTTGAAGCAGTGCCTTTACCTCTGCCTCTTCCTCTGCCAAATAACTGTGAACCTCTGGAAGCAGGACTCTGAATAGATCCCTCGGCAGTAGTAGGAGCTGGACCATATCTCGAAGATGGAGCACTAGTGCAGTCTCTTGCTAAATGACCCTTGCCTCCGCAATTGAAGCAGGCTCCAGTGGCCCAATAACATTCCCCGCCATGAACCTTGCCACAAGTCTCACAGGGGCGGGCAGAATATGAACCCCTGCTCGACTGCTGTCCAGACCTAGGAGGTCTCTGTCTAGAAAATCTGCCTCTACCAAATCTTCCACCTCGACCCCTGCTGGGTCCACTAAACTTCTTTTTCTTTCCAGAGGTAGCACCAGAACTCTGTTCAACTGATTTTTCCCCCTTGTCTTTTTCTGATTTCTCAACTTTTTCTTTCACTGGGGTTGCTTCCGATTCAATTCTCTCCAGTTCAAGTGCTTGAGATATAAGCTCTGAGAAGTTACTGTGTCAAAATCCCACAACTTGCATCCTTATACTGGACTTCAAACCCGTCTCAAATCTCTTGCATCTTGCCTTGCTGGTAGTAAGGAGACTCCCCACATAGTGACTCAGGTGGGAGAACTCTCTCTCATACTCTGCCACTGATCGATTTCCTTGTTTCAAACTCAAGAATTCTTGCAGTTTCTGATCAACATATGCATCTGGGATGTATTTCTGTCTGAACTCTCTGATGAAGTCATCCCAGGTCAGCACTGGCGGTTCAACCAAGCTGTGGGGGATGGTCTTCCACCAATCATACGCATCCCCTTGCAGTAGCGACACAGAATATTCAAACTTCAGCTCATCTGGGCAGTGCAGTTTCTTAAACACTCTTTCCATTCTTTCAAGCCATTGCTCTGCCTCTAAAGGGTCCACTGTACCCTTAAATTCTGCAGCCCCATACTTCAGCAATTTATCATCTTTATGCGGTGGAGCGGTGGTTGTGTCACAGTGTGCAGGGTGGAGCTTGAGCAGCATACCCGACCATTTCTTTGAAACATCGCGACCATTTCTTTGTCAGTGTGCGAGGCTGCGGCATTTGTGGGGTTGGTGCTGCTGACCCACTAACATTCTGCAAGGCTGGGGCTTCCCCTTGTGCCTCAGCTTCCACAGACTGCTCAACTGAGCGATCCCCTTCTTCCATAACAGTCTGGAGTAGGGTATCTCCTGAACAAATAACAGATGAAGATTTCCCCCCGTTAGTTCATATTCATGATGTAATGCACTGTATGTAACAATTATGGACATTGAGCAGTTGTACTTAACAAAGAAAAGACACAAATTCATAGGTTAAAACATACTTCAAAATTTTGCTCTGATACCACTAAAACATGTCACACCTTACCCCTCTGTAAGGCATAACATGATCCCGTAGAATACCTAATGAACTACCGAACTTCACCTACCGATAACTCATTAAGTACCCCACAAGGGATTTTAAACAATTTTCTTACTTTTGACAAGTGGTGAGCATTTTCTAATAAGTATTTAAAACATATGATTAAAAGTAAATCTAGTTAATATTATTGGTTCATTTTGTTTTTCCTCAAATTTTATAAAAATTTTGACAGAGTTCTGTCTGTATTTTGAAAAAGTAGTTCTTCAAATACCTGTAAAAAGCACTTCTAAAAATTTTTCTCAACCACTACTTCAATTCCACAATCAAACTCAATCAATTTCACAATTATTTCAATAAATTTCTCAAGTTCAAAATTCAATAATCCTCAGCATACTAGCAATACATTTCATTTAAATTAAATAAAATAGTTGTACTTATATTTCATTAGAGACAAAACAATTTATATACATTCTTACAAAATTTACATAAAAAAAAATACAAACTAAACTTTATTACAAACTTCATACAAATTTTTGTACAAGCTGCTCAAGACCCATTTGCACGTCCATACATTTATATGCAATACATACATGAAAGAAATATTTACAATTAGGGTATAAATTATACCCGAAGACTTTAAGCTGATAGCTCCTCACACCTCAGCAGCTCAGTCTGCTGCTCCTCTAGTCTCGGTATCTGCGACAGCAATAGAAGCCATCGCTGAGTACTAGGACTCAGTGGTGCACAACATACTAAAATAATCTTTATGCAGAATATAATCACATTTATTCAAAAATTTGACTAAACATAAGCATTAAACACAAAACATGAATTATGAAGTTTTAATGCAAACCAAGTTCATTTCGAAGTATCAAAATACATTTCATAAAACCCACAGTTAGATCATGCCATTCGAAACAAATAGAATCTCAATAGCCAGAGGCTAAAGAGAAATCACATCACAAGGCTAGCTAGCTCAAATATATGGATATCCATTCACATCCTCTTCTACTGGCACACCTCAACACTTCTCCAGAGAAGGAATCAAAATTCGAAACTAATTACCTTCACTAGTCGTGCTAGTGAGGTGTTCAAATATATGGTCATGACACTGTGGTTTCAAAACTTATTTTAACAATTTGCTAAACATTGTCTTTTCAATATACATAACAACTTTCAACAATTTAAATCAAAACATCATAAAAATGCCATAATTCAATATTTCACATTATTCAAAACAGTATGCAAAAGATGATTATAAAAAGTATACGTTGTGCACAAACATCAAGCTAGTCGCCTCTTGGCCTTGACTCGGTTCCTCGGGTTTTTTCCCGGTATTCTTTTCAATTGAAACACACAATTTTACAATTTTTCAGTACTAGAACTTGGCATAAATCCTAAAATAAATTTAGCTTCACATTTACCTAGTTCTAACGTGTTAAATTCGACGTTCTCAAAATTTTTGTGTTTCGGGTTACTATTCACTACACTATTCAAGTCAAATAATTGACTTTCCAAGGCTTAATAGGTATGGGAACTTCAACTTCACCCACATACCACATTTTGGTCACTAAACTTGTTGGTTTTGGTTGTTTACTCAAATCCTAAGTCTTTTAGGCAAATTTGGTAAATTTCAGTTTTGGAGTCCTAAGTTGCACTGTTCCATTGGTCACTTTATTGTAGGAATTTGACAAAACTTTCTTCATAGAAAATGTTCCCCATTGTCTTAAGTTTGTTCTCCTTTTTGAATCACCCCAATTGGAGTTTTTTAGCTCAAGTTATAGCCAAAATACGATTCTTGTTGACGTGCAATCGTTCATCTGCAATTTTGGTTACGCAGATTTTGATCCAACTTCGTTCAATAATTTGATCAAGTTAAGTCCGTAATTTGGTCTAATTTCCTTCATAAGAAATGTTCTACTATGTCTTAGGTTTCCATCGGTTCAAGATTAACCTAAATCGGAGTTTTCTATAGAGAGTTATAGCCATTGAAACTTTACTGTTCAAACGGCAATCCTGCAGTTTTGCAGGTTCAGTAACTCAACTTTGCTCAATAATTTGTTTAGGTTAATGGCATAATTTGGGTTGTTATTCTTCATGAAAGTTTTAGATCTATATCTCATCTAATTACTGGTAAAATTTCAGGTCATTTTGACCTTCCTAGCTCGAGTTATGACCAAATGAACAAATACTGTTCATTTGGTCAGTTTGTGTAGTGGTAGACTGCTCTTAACCAACTTTGGTCAATTGGTTCACTAGGTTTTGGTCAGTTTTTGGGCATAGTTCCTTAACGAAAATTGTGTCATTTTATGTCTATTTTCATCCCCAATTGGTGACATATCAATTGAGCTTGTAAAATTTCCGTTTTGGTCCTTCAAAGTTGGCTTGGTCATGCTGCCAGCAGCATGACCATTTGCCCTACGAATTTGACTTCCATTCTAACAATTCCCACACATCTCCTTTGGTTATTATTGACCATTTTTCTCTTCACAATAGGTCAAAGTCATCATTTATGCATTTCTCCAAAATTTGCCTCAAAACCCTAGGCTTCCAAACCCTAATCTCACTACTTAATTACCATTAGCAATTTCAAAGTTCCAATCTATAATCATTCAACTAATTAAGACTCTTAAACTCATTCTAATGCATCAAACCATACAATTTATGTTCCTTCTTCAAGCTGGCCGAAATTCAGCAATGGTCCTTCCCCCATATTTTTATTCCATTTCATTAATTCTAAGCTCATTTCAACCATTACATATGCATTTAAAATGGAAAAATAACAAGTTAACATACTAACCTCAACTATAATGCCAATTCTTCAATTTCTCTCCTCCTTTCTTCTTTCTTTCTTGTTCTTAAGTTGATATTGCAAGGTCTAGTGAAGTTTTTTGGGGATTTCTTAAGGTTGAGTGGAGGAATTAAAGCTTAAATGCAAGCTTTAATGGAGAACTTTCATGGAGATGAGAGGGAAGAAGTGTGGCGGCAACAAAGGGAAAAGAAGAAGTGATTTTTATTTTTTTTTCTCTTTTCTTTTCTTTATTTATTTTCGTTATGGAAGACCACAAAAAACCTAATTAATTAATTTATTAATTATACCTTTTATGGCATCATGCATGATGTCATCTCCCTTTTTACTTTTTCATTTTTCTCTTTTTTTTTCTATTTTTCTATTAGTTCTTTAATTTAATTCTCAATTCCGAAATTTTCTTTTCTCTGATTTTATTTGACAGTTAGGTCAGGAGTCAGCTCTTGGGGTCAATTGACCAAATTGCCCCTCGCCGGTTCATACTGGTTTGCAAGTAATTCCATATTTCTTCCGACTCCCTGACCTAATTATTTAATTGGCTTAACAGTTCTTTTTTGTGATTTTCTCTTTTCCACTGTGTTCATAAGGGTCCTAAGGACCGCGGCGTCACTTTTTACAGTTCGAAATTTGAGTTTAAATCGACTTCGCAGTCGTTCCCGAGGAGGTCACCCATCGCTGTGACTCTCGGCTCGTTTAACCTCTTATGTTCTGTTTTTCTTATTTATAATTAACTAATTCAACATTACTAATTATTTGTATTTATGGTTTCTATAGTTGTCTTAAGTATGGTTCTAATCCCCTTAATTGTCCGGACCGACACCGGTCACTGGAACAGTGAAATATACCAGGCTATACAAATAGGGGTGTTACGAAAATCCCTTGTAGTATATCTAATGAGTTATCGATAGGCAAAGTACGGTAATTCATTAGGTGTACTACGGGATCATATTACATCTTACGGGGGAGTAGAGTGTGACATTTGTAATGGAAGCATAAGTCCTAATGGAAACCTCATCCCATTTATACTCAACAATCTATTTAGGCTAATTTCATTTCATATTTCAAGTAGTATTACTTATATTTTATTAGACCTACTAGTGATGGGAATACAAATCTTAACTATATATTCACATAACTAAAATGTTCATTAAGTCATTTAGGTGAATTACTATTCCTATTCCAAGTAATCCATGAACATTTCATGGATTCCAAATTTCATAGCTTAATTTCCTCTACCAATTTAGTTCTTACACTTTATGTCTTTGTATTACTATTCACATTACTATTCACTCAAATTGTTGACATTTTTAATACATAATAAATTTATTGAACCTAAGTTCACCAAGATACTATACTTTGCATTTTATTTTTGTTGGCATTGATTTCCAATACCATTTCAAAGCTTATTTTATATTATTCAAAATTTTCAGATTTCATACCCTAAGTTTTCTATTCTATTGGTCATTGTTACAATGGAAATTTGGCAAAATTTTCTCCTTCAAAGTTGTTCCTCTATGCGTCTTCTTTAATTTCCTTTTTTAATCACTCCAATTGGAGTTTTGTAGCTCAAGTTATGGTCATTCTAACATAACAGGCTAGATTGACCTGTACCCAGAATTTCTAGGCATTTAGGTTCTGCCAGATTTAGTGACCTAAGTTTGGTTGGTAATTTGACTAGGTTATGGTCAGAATTTTGATTTTTGTTCTTCATGAAAGTTGTAGGACTATGTCTCAGCTTTCTTATGGTAAAATTTTAGATCAATTAAACTTTTTTACACTGAGTTATGACCATTTGAACAAATGCTGTTCATTTGGTCATTTTCCAGGGACAGCATGTTGGTCACCAGAATTAGGGTAATTTTTAGGTCAACTTCATTTGGTTTATGGGCAGAGTTTCTTCACCAAAGTTGTTCCATTATGTGTCTAGTTTCATGTCCAATCAGCCTTGCACCAATTGAACCTATACAACTCCATTTATAGCTACTCAAACCTACTGGACTCACAACCAGTCCTGTAGGTCACCAAGGGCAGCATGCCTAAGCTCAACTCCAACATCCTTACTCACTTCAATTCTTCCTTACACACATTCAAATAGTCACTAATTGACCATTACAAGGTTAATATACCATTTCATGAGCAAACCCTAATTTTTTTCACAAACCCTAATTTCCAAATGTCCATTTCATGCTATCATGCCATCTAACACATCCAACACACATAATCCAACATCTAACTCAAGTTTTCTCATCACAAACCACTTCTAAACAATTCAATTCAATTCAACAAATCTCATCCTTCTCCCATGGTTGCCAATTTTCATACATACTTCAATATAATTGTTTTGTTCAAATTTTCAACAAACTCTCATTTAATTAGTCTTCCTAACAATGATTAAAAAGAGAGGAAAGTAAGTATAGGCACTAACCTTGATTTAGCTAATTTCCAAAGCTTGAGAACTCTTCTTTTTCTCTTTCTTTTTGCTACCCAAGACTTGCTCTAGGTGTAAGGGTAAATATTTGTGAAGGGAAGCTAGGGTTTTGGGGTGATTTGGGTGGGTTAGCTCAAGCTTCCATGGAGTTTTCTTTCCTCTATTTCTCTCTCTACGTTTTTAGCTGCCCAAAGGTTGAAGATGAAGATTGTTTGTCAATTTTTGTCTAATTTATCTCCTTTTAATTGGCTTATTGAGTTATCCAAAAAATTATTTCATGAATTTTCTCCCAGGTTTAGGGCTTCTATTTGCAAAGACTGCAACTTCCCACTGGGTTACCCATCGTTAGGGCATTGGCTCATTTAACTTAGTTGTATTTTATTTCTAAAATTTTTCTTATTAATATTTGAGTTATTTATGATTCCTCACTCTAGTCTAAATATTTTTCCAAACGTTCTAGCTCTCTGGACCGACATCGGTCACCGAAACAGTATAATGTACAGAATTGCTATAGTGAGGGTGTTACAACTGGAGCTGAGTGGGTATGTCCTATATTGGCACAGAAGGTTACACGGGTCTCCAGGAGTTACACGGGTCTCTAGGAGTTACACGGCCCGTGTACTTTGTTTCTTCCTAGGTTCTCTGGATTTCTTCTGGCAGAATGTTACACGTGTCCATGGTTGTGCTTACACGACCTGTGTACTTTGTATCAATAACACTTCTCAATCCTTTGACCTTTCCAAGCTTCCTTCCACACTTATATGCTCTAAAACTTCACCAAAACCCTAAAAAATATAGCAAGAGTCAAATTAATGCAAAAGCTAAAGATTTCTCCATTTAACACATTTATTTCAAGGAACTTCTGACCTCAGTTGTATTTCTGGGAGGCTTCCATTCTATCACTGCTTTTATCTTCTTAGGATCCACTCTAATCCCATCAGCTGACACTATGTGTCCAAGGAACGCAATCTCATTCAACCATAAGTCACACTTGGACAACTTAGCATACAGCTTCTTTTCTCTCAGGGTTTGCAGAACAATCCTCAAATGCTCATCATGTTCTTCCCTGGTCTTGGAATACACCAAAATATCATCAATAAAGACCACTATGAACTGATCTAGGTATACATGGAAGATACAGTTCATAAGGTCCATGAATGCTGCTAGTGCATTTGTTAGGCCAAAGGGCATCACCAGAAACTCATAATGCCCATACTGGGTCCTAAATGCAGTCTTTGGCACATCTGCATCCTTCACCCTTAACTGATGATACCCTGATCTGAGATCAATTTTAGAGAATACTCCTGCTCCCTTCAATTGATCAAACAGATCATCGATTCTAGGCAACAGATATTTATTGTTCACAGTCACTTTATTCAACTACCGGTAATCGATGCACAATCTCAATGTCCGATCCTTCTTCTTCACAAATAGCACTGGAGCTCCCCATGGTGACACAATGGGGCGTATGAACCCCTTATCCAGTAACTCCTATAGCTGGATTTTCAGTTCCTTTAATTCTGTGGGTGCCATCCTATAAGGAGCAATTGAGATTGGTTCTGCACCAGGCAGTACTTCAATAGCAAATTAGACTTCCCTTTCTGGTGGTAAGCCAGGCAGTTCTTCAGGGAACACGTTTGGGAAGTCTCTTACTGTGGGTATGTCACATAGATCTTGCTTAGCCTGCCTAGTATCCACCACATGTGCTAGGTAGGCTTCACAGCCTTTTCTCATTAGTTTTCTTACAACTGTGGCTGAGATAACATTAGACAAGAAATCTGTCCTTTCCCCCATAACTGTAATCTCATTACCCTCAAGAGTTTTCAATGAGAACCTCTCCAACTTACAATCAACCATTGCTTGATGACGTGACAACTAGTCCATTCCCAAAATCACGTCAAACTCATAGAAAGTCAACTCAATCAGGTCTGCTAAGAATTCATACCCCTAAATCCTTAATGGGCAACCTTTTTATACTTTGCTCACCACTACACTGTGGCCTAATGGATTAGTGACCAGAATGTCTTGGTCACTCTCCCCTACTAATATCTCCCTTTCTACGGGTAGGTTCATGCAGATATATGAATGAGTGGATCCTGGATCCACCAATGCATCCACAGATGTATTGCAGAGGGAGAACGTACCCCTGATGACATTCGGGGCATCTTGCTCCTCCTGAGCTCTTATGGCATAGGCATTCGCAGGTGCTCTACCATCAGGCCTCTCTGTTGGCTCAGATACAGGCCTCTGTGATGGTCCCACTGCCTAAGATTTTCCAAATTTCCTACCTCTTTGTGGTGCAGGAGTAGGTCTGTCTGCTTATGTTAGAGCAGCTGTGGCAGTTCTGCATGGACAGTTCCTGAACTGATGCTCTGTTGACCCACACCTTAAGCAGGCACCCGTCACTCTCCAACACTCCATTTTATGCCACTTCAGGCAATGTGGACACGCAGAAGATGCTGGGGCTGGTCCCCTAAACCTCGTCCTTGGAGAGCTGCCCACTGATGGTGTGGACTAACCTCTCTTAGGGGTGAACTGTGGGCTGGGCCACTGGGATTGACCCTGACCTTTTGGTGAACCTGAACTCTGTGCAGGTGGAGCTTTGAACTTCTTTCCTGGTGCAGAAGATGAGTTAGACTGACCCAGGCCCCTCTTTCGCTATCTCTCCCTTCTGGTCTGTTCACTTATTCTTACTTTTTCAACTTTTATAGCAGCTTCAACTAACTTGGTGAAGTCTGTGATTCCCAAGGTAGTAATCATGATCTTTATGTTGTCATTTAATCCTTCTTCAAATCTTTTACACCTTTCGGCCTCATTAGGGACTATCTCTCTTCTGTAGAGATTTAGTCTGACAAATTCCTTTTCATACTCTGCCACTGTCAACTGTCTCTGCCTCAGATTAATGAACTCTCTTCCAGGTATACACTAGCCACATATTTCTTCTTGAATTCTGAGAGGAAGAAGTCCCATGTTATTAATTGTGGCTGCACTTCACTTCTAACACCCCTATATTCGGTAGTGCGTTCTACTGTTCTGGTGACCAGTGTTTATCTCGATAGCTAGAATGCCTGGAACTACACTTAAATATTAGTAAGTAAACATAAAATGATAAAATAAATAAAAAGAAAGTACGAGAAAAATTAAGGAAAAACAAAAGATATAAAATCAAACTAAGTTAAACGAGCCAACGCTGTAATGATGTGTGACCGCACGGGGAAGTTACGACGCAGGCAATAGCCGACCCCAGGATCACGGGGAACCCTCAGAATTAAGTTTCGACACGTAATTAAAGATTATTGAAGTATAATTGACATTAGAAATGTCAAAAAAAAAATTAAAGAATTAGTATAAAGAAAAATGAAAAATTCAAGAAACTGACAAAAATTGGTGGTCATTTGACACCGACAAAAAATCGATAAAAATTGGAAATACATCCAGAAGAGGGGCATTTTGGTCATTTGACACCTAGAGTTGGCTTTTGACCTAAATGTCCATTAAATATAAGTGATATTAAACTTTGAAAATCTAATGAAAAAGAAGAATTGGGTATATAATGTAAATAGTGAAAGAATTGTGTCATAATTGCAAATGAAGGAAATTGGAAATTAATTAATCAATAAGCTAACTTAGTGCTCCACTAACTATGTATTAAGTGTTCCACTAACTATGTATAAAGTGGCCACATATAAGGCCTTAGAGGACAGCTCAACATCATCTTCTTCCTCACAAATTCACTTTGGCTGAATTCATCTTTCATGAGAACTCCATTACTGCACCATTTTCCAAGCTTCATGCACCTCCATTCAAGCCCTCCTTTCCACTAGTTTCCTTCATTAATTTTTGCATTCTTAGCTTGGAGAAGCTTTTGAGAGCAAGAAAAGCAAGATTTGGGGAGGTTTAGGGAAAGCTTAGAAGAGGTAAGTGTCCAATCTTCCTACCTTTCTGTAGTAATTTTGATGTTTAGGTTAAGGGGAGTTAATTGGTGATAAAATTTGAAAGAATTGTTGGGTTATGGGACTGTCCATTTTTGGCAGCCATGGGAGCTTATATTGCTTGAGTTTCTTACATTAAATTGATGGGAATTGATGGAAATTAGTATTGAATAAGTCAATTTGAATTGTTAGTAAATTAATCTCCATGTATGTGTTATTGAGCATTTGATTTTAGGGTTGAATGAAATTGTGAAGGCTTTGGCAATTTGGAGCAATTCAGTAGCCTTATGTCTTGTAGAAAAATGCTTGAATTCATGAAGATTATTTGATGATGTGTGGTAGCAAGGATTGATGAATATATATATATATGTAATTTGGTGGTGGAAGTTATATGTAATATTTGAGAATGTTAGGTGTATACATTGTTATAATGGAACTTTCTAATTTAGGATTATATTTGGTGTATTAAATCTAATTGTAATCTGCCCAAATTAGTTATAATGTGAAGTGAGGAATGGATTTGGTACCATACCAAATTAGAATTGGTATGAGAAGTTTAAATTTGGCAAGTTGAATGTATATGTGATTGGTGTTTGAGGAAAGTGTAAAGGGTAGTACGCAAATGAGCCTATAACCCTAAATGTGTGACTCCAATTGGTATGAAGGCAATTGGAGGTGAAACTGGCCTCAAAATATGCCAACTTTTAAGAAGAAAGCCTACCTAAATTCTATCCAAAAAGTGATATGAGAATTGACCAAATCCAGATTAGTGACTTTGCAGACCTGAAAATTGACCATTGGGACAGCAGTCAGTGTTTTGGCCATAACTCACTCAAAACAGATCCAAATGACCTGAAATTTATACCATGGATAGCTTAGACATATAGCTACAACTCTTATGAAGACACAAAAACCCAAAAATGACCATAAGCAAGTTAAACTTCTTGCACAATTTCGAGTATAAAAACTGCCAGAATCGAAAATGACCTAAAAATGACCTAAGTTTGCCATTTTAGTGCAATCTATCCAGCAATAGTAAAATGACCATAACTTGGTCTAGTAAACTCCAAATGACCTAAAATTTATGGCAAAAGTTCACTAAGACATAGATTTACAAGTTTATAATTCGGACCAGAACCCGAAAACCAAGGAAACTAGGTCATCCGGTTAGGTCAAAACAGCATACCGAAATCTGATAAATTGCAATAAAATACAATACAATTGAAAATGAAATTGGTAACATGTACCAACACTAAAGGACTATAAAAGGTAACATATTGGTAACATTAAAATTTATTCACCTAGTGTGTATTAATGGTCAACATAATAGGTTTACTAATGAAATGAATTGAAGGAATAGTACTAAGAAAAATTTAAATATTGGATTTTATTGCTAGAAATAATTTAACTGAGTACTAAAACACTTTAAATTGTGTGTTTCAGTTAAAAAGGATATTGAAAAGCATAAGGAACATTGAGTCAAGGCCTAGAGGCAACTCAGATAAGGTCTGTGCACAATACTTTTTATATTCACTGCTTTTACTAGAAATTTTATTTGGAGAAATGAGTTATGAATAATTTTTTATTGTTTTGGCTTTGGGAATAGTATTT
The DNA here is from genome assembly GCF_030052815.1 of Hevea brasiliensis. Taxonomy (NCBI): domain Eukaryota; kingdom Viridiplantae; phylum Streptophyta; class Magnoliopsida; order Malpighiales; family Euphorbiaceae; genus Hevea; species Hevea brasiliensis. The sequence continues at coordinate 47,005,990 of NC_079501.1, forward strand.
GGAAATTATTGTGTTGCCTACTTTGCAAATGGAAAATTTGAGTAAAAATGTGATTTGTGGTTGGTGTGAAATATTTAAATATTGTGATTTGGAATTGTTTTGATTCACACTTGGCATGACAATATTACCATGTTCCTCCTCCATTTATGGGGTGAGTATGAATATATTCCTCCCTCTTTGACTTGCTAGTCTGAGGTGAGTATGGATGAGTACTCATTAGCTAGCTAGCCACCTCCCTCATTGATTTCGATTAGTGGGGTGAGTATGTCTTGTCGTGGTGTACAACGCGGCATGTTCGAAAAAGTTTGTGTCATGACCAAATTTGTGTTATTGATTGACAACACTATGTTATTCAATTGTTTAATCAAATTTGTGTTACATGAGCTTTGAAAATTGTGACATGAAATTGTGAATTATTTGAGTTGTAAATTGCCAATAAAAGTTTTATATACCATATTTTAAATTGTTATTATGCACCACTGAGTAAATTTTACTCAGCGATAGCTTTTTCATTGCTCTCACAGGTAGACAGACAGACAAAGCAGCAAAGTAGGCTGCTTGTGCTACACTTTGGAATTTTGCTGGGTATATTGAATATACCACCTTTTGTAATTTTTGTTGTAATATATGTGCACTGTATGTAAATATTGTACTTGGTCTTGAGCATTTGTAAGCTAAAGTTATAATATATTTATTTCTTATCTCAGCTTTTGAACTACTTAGTCATTTTGTAGTCTATCTTTGGAAATACTGGAAATTTAATGTTAAATTGATTTTGACAATTGTTGAGAAATTAATTTATGTTGAACCATATTGGAGTTTGGGATTGAACAAAAATATTGGAAGTACTTTTTACAGGTTTTGAAGATCTATTTTATTCAAAATACAGATGGCACTCTGCCAAAATTTTTACAGAAATTACTGATACTAAGATTTGTTATTTGGTTTCACTTCAGCTAAAAACAATTTCAACACCTATCAAAAGTGCTCACCCCGGTAAAAAGAAATAAGAAAAGGTTTAAAATCCCTTGTAGTGTATTTAATGAGTTATCAGTAGGCGAAGTTTGGTAATTCATTAGGTATACTATAGGATCATGTTATGCCTTATGGAGGCATAAGGTGTGACATGTTGTAGTGGTATCAGAGCTTGGTTTTTAAATTCTGTTTTGACCTGTAATTTGAATATTCTTTCTTCATAGTACAACTGCTCAATGTCATTGTTTGATACATACAGTATATTACATTATAAATATGCACTAACAGGAGGAAATCTCCTTGTGTTATTTGTTCAGGAGGTGTAATATCCCCTAATTGACTATGGAAGAAACGGACCATTCAGTCGATCAATCAATAGAGGCTGAGGTACAAGGGGAAGCCCCAGCCCTTCACAATGTGAGTGGATCAGCTGCACCAGCCCCCTCAATACCACAATTCCCTGCTCAATTTTGCTCAACAAATGGGTGCAATGTTCCATCAGATGGTTGGTAACATGCCCACTCAAGCCCCACTGCAGACACCAGTAGTATAACCACAGCCTTCAGTTAGGCAGTATGACAAGCTGATTAAGTATGGTGCTACTGAGTTCAAGGGGACAGTGGATCCACTAGAGGTAGAACAATGGTTGGAAAGGATGGAAAGAGTTTTTAGGAAGCTGCACTGCACTTATGAGCTGAAGTTTGAATACTCAGTCTCACTTCTACAGGGAATGCATATGACTGGTGGAAAACCATTCCCTATAGTTTGGTGGAACCCCTAGTGCTGACATGGGATGACTTTCTCAGAGAGTTCAAACAAAAATATGTCCCAGATGCCTATGTGGACAAGAAGCTACAGGAGATCTTAAGCCTAAAGCAAAGGAGCTAAACAGTGGCAGAATATGAGAGAAACTTCTCTCAATTGAGTCATTTTACAGGAAGCCCACTTACCACTCCTAGAGATAGATGCAAATGTTTTGAGACCGGGTTAAGGCCTAGTCTAAGAATGCAAGTTGTGGGGTTCCAACAGCAGAATTTCTCAGAGCTAATATCGCAAGCCCTTGAACTGGAAAGAATTGAGAATGAAGAAACAGTTGAAAAAGCTACAGAAGAAAAAGTGAAAAGTAGAAAGACTACTGATCAAGTTCCTGATAGTGGGCCAGGAAAGAGAAAGCACTTTGGAGGATCTAGCTCATGCGAATCTGGTAGAGATAGATCTTCTGGATAGAAACCACCACAATCCGATCAGCAAACTCAACAAAGACCCAGAAATGCCTTGTCAAATCCACTTTGTGAAACTTGTGGTAAACCACATAGTGGGGTATGTTATAGAGCCATAGGAGCATGTTTTAGCTGTGGAGAGACTAGTCATTTTGCTAAGGATTGTAAAAATCCACACCGTTCTGGATCATTTACTACACCATAGAGATCATCCCAACTTTCTACCCCAAAGAGTTCACCATTAGTTAGAAGAGGCTGAGGTAGAGGTAGGGGTAATATACCTGGAAGTCAGAGTACTATGAATCAGCTAGAACAAGGTGATGCTTCAGTTAGAATATACACTATACAGCAAAGGGAAGAGGCTAAGACTTCTGACATTGTTGTTGGTACTTTCTCAATTTTTAACTAAGATATATATATGTATTATTTGACTCGAGGTCTGCATACTTTTATGTTAGTGCCAGCATTATTTGCCTTCCTGCTATCCCTCATATATAAATAAATTTTGATATGTTAGTGACTAGTCTTTTTGGAATTATTTTTGGAAAGAGTTTGCTAGCAAAAAATATTTCTTAGAATACGATAAAATATTGAAAATCGATAGAAAAAAGAGTTGTGTAAGTAAAAATTTGAACAGTTGGTTCAGATATAACAAAGAAATGTTACGAATGTGAGTAAGATTGTTGACTAGAATGGTCAGAGGACCAATGATTAGATAAATAATTTTAACATGACCTCAATGGTCATCCAAGAAGGGAACATGAATTGAAATATTAGACAGAACGATAGTAAGAAAAGATTAGTGCTATATAAATAAAGTAAATGTCATATTAGATTGTTAAAAGTCTTACACAAATTCAAAGGAAATAAGGTTATACGATCATATAGAAAGGAGAAAAACTAAATTCTCACTCCATATGATCACACCAGATCCTAAAAACAGTGGATTCATTAGCACACAAAATTTCTTACCTCTAAAAAGGTGAAATGAATTTAAATTCAACGTATGATGGGGAAACTTATAAAGTTCTTAATACATGAGGTGAAGCAGCTGAGAAATAAATGTATACGTTTAATTAAGTTGTTATGGACCAGTTTTCAGATTATGAAGATTATGAGGCTACATGAAAATATATGAAAGACATGGGAAAACAAACGTATGACTATATTTGGATGGCTATTGGGTAAAATTTCGTGAACAAAATTTATTTCAAGGGGGGAAGAATTGTAACACCTCTATGTTCGGTAGTGCGTTCTACTGTTCCGGTGACCAGTGTCTGTCCAGACAGCTTGAATGCCTAGAACTACACTTAAATATTAGTAAGTAGACATGAAATGATGAAATAAATAAAAAGAAAATACAAGAAAAATTAAGGAAAAAATAAAAGATATAAAATGAAACTAAGTTAAACGAGCCAGCACCGTAGCGATGGATGATCAGACGAGGAAGTTACGACGCAGGCAATAGCTGACCCCAGGACTACGCGGAACCCTCGGAATTAAGTTTCGAGACATAATTAAAGACTTATTGAAGTAAAATTGATATTATAAATGTCAAAGAAAATTAAAGAATTAGTATAATAAAAAATGAAAAATTCAAGAAACTGATAAAAATCGGTGTTACCGAAAAATTGGAAATGCAACTCGAAGAGGGGCATTTTGGTCATTTGACACCTAAAGTTGGCTTTTGACCTAAATATCCATTAAAAATAAGTGATATTAAACTTTGAAAATGTCTTGAAAAATAAGAATTGGGTATATAATTTAAATAGTGAAAGAATTGTGTCATAATTGCAAATGAAGGAAATTGAAAATTAATTAATCAATAAGCTAACTTAGTGGTCCACTAACTATGTATTAAGTGGCCATATATAATGCCTTAGTGGGTAGCTCAACATCATCTTCTTCCTCACAAATTCACTTTGGCCGAATTCATCTTCCATGAGAACTCCATTACCGTACCATTTTCCAAGCTTCATGCACCTCTATTCAAGCCCTCCTTTCCACTAGTTTTCTTCATTAATTTTTGCATGCTCAGCTTGGAGAAGCTTTTAAGAGCAAGAAACAAAAGATTTGGTGAGGTTTAGGGAAAGCATACAAGAGGTAAGTGTCCAATCTTCCTACCTTTCTCTAGTAATTTTGATGTTTAGGTTAAGGGGAGTTAATTAGTGATAAAATTTGAAAGAATTGTTGGGTTATGGGACTGTCCATTTTTGGCAGCCATGGGAGCTTATATTGCTTGAGTTTTCTTACATTAAATTGATGGGAATTGATGAAAATTAGTATTGAATAAGTCAATTTGAATTGTTAGTAATTTAATCTCCATGTATGTGTTATTGAGCAATTGATTTTAGGGTTGAATGAAATTGTGAAGGCTTTGGCAATTTGGAGCAATTTGGCAGCCTTATAACTTGTAGAAAAAAGCTTGAATTCATGAAGATTATTTGATGAAGTGTGGTAGTAAGGATTGATGATTATATATGTAATTTGGTGGTGGAAGTTATATGTAATATTTGGGAATGTTAGGTATATACATTGTTATAATGGAACTTTGTAATTTAGGATTATATTTGGTGTATTAAATGTAATTGTAATCTGCCCAAATTAGTTATAATGTGAAGTGAGGAATGGATTTGGTACCATACCAAATCAGAATTGGTATGAGAAGTTTAAATTTGGGAAGTTGAATGTATATGTGATTGGTGTTTGAGAAAAGTGTAAAGGGCAGTATGCAAATGAGCCTATAACCCTGAATGTGTGACTCCAATTGGTATGAGGCCAATTGAAGGTGAAACAAGGCATAAAATGTGCCAACTTTCGTAGAGAAAGCCTACCTAATTTCTGTCCAAAAAGTGACATGAGAATTGACCAAATCGGGATTAGTGACTTTGCAAACCTAAAAATTGACAATTTGGACAGCAGTCAATGTTTTGGCCATAACTCACTCAAAACAGATCCAACTGACCTGAAAATTATATCATGGATAGCTTAGACATAGTTCTACAACTCTTATGAAGACACCAAGACCCAGAAATGGCCATAAGCAAGTCAAAATGCTTGCACAATTTCGGGTATAAAAACTGGTAGAATCGGAAATGACCTAAAAATGACCTAAGTTTGCCATTTTAGTGCAATCTGTCTAGCAATAGTAAAATGACCATAAGTTGGTCTAGTAAACTCCAAATGACCTAAAATTTATGGCAAAACTTCACTAAGACATAGACCTACAAGTTTGTGATTCGGACCAAAACCCGAAAACTGAGGGAACTAGGTCATCCAGTTAGCTCAAAATAGCATACCGAAATCCGATAAATTGCAATAAAATGCAATACACTTAAAAATGAAATTGGTAACATATACCAACACTAAAGGACTATAAAAGGTAACATATTAATAACATTAAAATTTATTCACCTAGTGTGTATTAATGGTCAACATTATAGGTTGACTAATAAAATGAATTGAAGGAATAATACAAAGAAAAATTTAGATATTGGATTTTATTATTGGAAACAATTTAACTGTGTACTGAAACACTTTAAATTGTGTGTTCAGTTGAAAAGGATATTGAAAACCATAAGGAACATTGAGTCAAGCCCTAGAGGCGACTCAGATCACGTCTATGCACAATACTTTTTATATTCACTGCTTTTACTAGAAATTTTATTTGGAGAAATTAGTTATGAATAATTTTTTATTGTATTGGCTTTGGGAATTTTATTTGGAAATTATTGTGTTGCCTACTTTGCAAATGGAAATTTTGAGTTAAAATGTGATTTGTGGTTTGTATGAAACATTTAAATATTGTGATTTGGTATTGTTTTGATTCACACTTGGCATGACAATATTACTATGTTTCTCCTCAATTTATAGGGTGAGTATGACTATATTCCTTCCTCTTTGACTTGCTAGTCTGAGGTAAGTATGGATGAGTACTCATTAGCTAGCTAGCCACCTCCCTCATTGATTTCGATTAATGGGGTGAGCATGTCTTGTCGTGGTGTACAACGCGGCATGTTCAAAAAAGTTTGTGTTATGACCTAAGTTGTGTTATTGATTAGCAACACTGTGTTATTCAATTGTTTAATCAAATTTGTGTTTCATGAGCTTTGAAAATTGTAACATGAAATTGTGAATTATTTGAGTTGTAAATTGTCAATAAAAATTTTATATACCGCATTTTAAATTGTTATTGTGCACCACTGAGTAAATTTTACTTAGCGATAGCTTTTTCATTGCTATCGCAGGTAGACGACAGAGCAGCAGAGCAGGCTACTTGTGCTACACTTTGGAATTTTGCCGGGTATATTGAGCATACCACCTTTTGCAATTTTTGTTGTAAGGTATGTGCACTGCATGTAAATATTGTACTTGGTATTGAGCAGTTGTAAACTAAAGTTATAATATATTTATTTCTTATCTCAGCTTTTGAGCTACTTAGTCATTTTGTAGTCTATTATTGGAAATACTGGAAATTTAATGTTGAATTGAGTTTGACAATTGTTGAGAAATTGATTTGTGTTAAACCATTTTGGAGTTTGGGATTAAATAAAAATATTGGAAGTGCTTTTTACAGGTTTTGAAGAACTGTTTTATTCAAAATACAGATGGCACTTTGCCAAAATTTTTATAGAAATTACTGATACTAAGTTTTCTTATTTGGTTTCACTACAGCTAAAAATAATTTTAACACCTATTAAAAGTGCTCACCCCGGTAAAAAGAAATAAGAAAAGGTTTAAAATCTCTTGTAGTCTATTTAATCAGTTATCAGTAGGCGAAGTTTGTTAATTCATTAGTTATATTACGGGATCATGTCATGCCTTACAGAGGCGTAAGGTGTGACATGTTTTAGTGGTATCAGAGCCTGGTTTTTAAATTCTGTTTTGACCTGTAATTTGAATATTCTTTCTTCATTGTACAACTGCTCAATGTCATTGTTTGATACATACAGTATATTACATTTTAAATATGCACTAAGAGGAGGAAATCTCCTTGTGTTATTTGTTCAGGAGGTGTAATATCCTCTAATTAACTATGGAAGAAGGGCACCTTTGAGTCGATCAATTAATAGAGGCTGAGGTACAAGGGGAAGCCCCAGCCCTTCGCAATGTGAGTGGATCAACTGGACTAGCCCCCTCAATTCCACAGTTCCCTACTCAATTTGCTCAGCAGATGGGTGCAATGTTCCAACAGATGGCTGGTAACATGCCCACTCAAGCCCCACTGCAGACACCAGTAGTATAACCACAGCCTTCAGTTAGGCAGTATGACAAGCTGATTAAGTGTGGTGCTACTGAGTTCAAGGGGACAGTGGATCCGCTAGAGGTAGAGCAATGGTTGGAAAGGATGGAAATGTTAGTAATATGCCCTAGAGCATATCATTTAGTATGTATTTTGTACATATTTTTATTAATAAAAGGCATTTCCACTTTTTCGTTTACATAATATATTTATGTGTAATAGAAAAGGTCCATTGATATTTTGTTAGAAATTATATTCTTAAGTTGTTAAGAATATGAGTGACAGTATTTCTAGTACAAAGTATCATAAATAGGTTCACAATCGAGGATACTTCATAATAAGGACATGACTTATCGAGAAAGATTGTATTCATATTTTTACCAAGTTATTTATATGAGATACAAATAAGATGGAATGGTGAGTCTCATGCCATATAGCAAATATGATAGGCACTTATAAATCATAAATAGACCGAACCAGTGACACTTATGGCAAGCACATGGAGTTTACTCTTATCAATGATTTGTCATAAATCATATCAGTGCATATAATCTTTAGACCTCAGATAGCATAGTTATCTTGTATATAGGTAGTTTGAGTTTGATACTGCTTTCATACTTGTACTGTGTATGGGTATATGGGCTTGTGTTGGCTCCTACTAGTTATATATGGAGGTAGGTGTTGATCAAGATGGAATCTGTTCCACTAAGTAAATAGAGATAAAATCCTATGTTCATTTAATTGTTCTTAAAGTTTCAAGTTCCTGACCAGGACAGATAGATTTATTCAGAAAAGAGTTTCTAATGAGAAAATCTTTTTAATCAAGAACTAGAATTAAAAGAGAACATAATATTCATAGCAAATGGAGTTTGACATAAACCATGACTCCAGCTTGAGTTGAGATTTTGTAACAAAGAGATTCTAGTGCATGGTAACACATGATTATAGGTTCATTTAAGGTAAACCTTATTACTAATTGGGTGGCCATGGCATGCTATGCTAGGTGTTAACCATGGTCTATGAGGTGCATAAAATAATTTAGAGAAATCATTTATAGTAAGAAAGAGTTCTGATGATATTAAGAGTTGATATCATATCTCATTGCCAATTAGTGATAAGCCTAGTAAGTCACACACATACACAAGTTATCACCTAATTAAATATGATTTAATTAATTAATTCAAGAGTTTAATTGAGTAATTAAATAGGTTTGGTTTGTAATTAGATTGCAAAGTCCCTAGCATGACTTGAAACCAAATATAGGTTATTGGATGTACAATATAAGTTAAATTTATATTTAAAGTGTTTAAATATAAATTTAATTAATGAGAAATTAATTAATAGAGGTTAATTAATTAATTTATATTTGACATAAATTAATTAGAAGAAGAGAAATAATTATTTTGGGTTAAGAACTCAAAATTAAGACACAGGGGCATTTTGGTCATTTCACAGGGTGACATGTGGCACCATGAGATGGTGACACATGGCATTACACATAAGCTTGCCAAATGTCTTTTAATCTTGTAAGATGATTAAAATTAAGATTAAATATAGGTTTGACACTTGGCACAATGTGATTGGGTCAATTAAACCTATAACCAATCCGAGGGTGACATGTGGCAAGGGTTTAATGTGTTGACCTAACTATATAAGTGTTGTTATGAATTCAAAATAAGACAACCAGCAGCCACTCCTCCTCTGTCATGCCATTTTGAGGCTCTCCATCTCTTCTTCTTTATCTCTCATCAATTCAAAGAGATTAGCCATCAATCTCTTGAATTAAAAATATTAAAAATCGTTTCTAGTGTCCTGTTTACATCTTTAATCTCTTAACAGGAAGAACTTGATTTTCTAAATAATAGTAAAAGCTTTAGAAGCTGTTCAAGGGCTGCCACAGGTGTTCTTGGTATGGGCAAGCTGGAGGGACAACATCTGGTGTACTGAAGACACATCTCAAAGGCGCAAATACATTGTAGTGCATCAAGAAGTTAGTGTATTTTTTCTTGATTTAATCTAGGGTTCTAAAATTAATCTGATTAATCTTAAAATCTTAAATGGCAAATATAGATCCAAAAACATATTAAAAGAGTTTTAATATGTTGTTTATCATTGAAATCAAATAGATAAAAATAAATCTTGCATGATGCATGTGACCCTAGGTGAAAATTTTGAATTCAATGGCATAAACATGTGTTTTTCATGCTTCCATTCCTTTCAATTGGTATCAGAGCGACTATATTTGCCATTTAGATTGTTGATTATATGATTTAATTATGTGATTTGATCATGAGATGATTAATCCATTGCTGGTTGCAATGGATGTGTGGCGGCATGCTTGAAGAACACCATCAATGGTGCGCATGGTTTGGCTTCATGGGTGGTGCAAAGGTTTGGCTTTTTAATTTGTAATTGTTGTATCATCTAAAAGCTCATCCTATGTCTAATTAAATTTTTTAATTAGAATTTTAATCACACAATTAAATTTTGATTCAAATCAGAATTTTAAAAAATTGTTTAAATGTGATTCAAATCTGAATTTTAAAAGTTGTTTGAATGTAATTCAAATCTGAATTTTTAAAGTTGTTTGAATCATATTTAAATCCAATTTTTAAACTTGTTTGAATAATATTCAGATCTGAATTTTTAAAAAATATTTGAATGTGATTCAAATCTAATTTCTTAAAAATTGTTTGAATGTGATTCAAATCTGAATTTTTAAGGTTGTTTGAATATGATTCAAATCTGAATTTTTAAATTTGTTTGAATGATATTCAAATCTGAATTTTTAAATTTATTTAAATCATATTCAAATCTGGATTTTTAAGTTGAATATGAGATATTCAATTTAATTTAAGTATGTATGTTTTATTTAATTGTTAAATAGTGATATGCATGATGGATGATCATGGACTATAAAAGACCAATGTGATTGGATTTATTTCTTTTATGTTTCTTTGGGATTGTAAATTAATTTGTTTATTTTAATTTATTTGGGCATATATTATTAAGTTTGTAATAATTTTTTGTTGTAATTTCAGTTATTTAAGTTCCTGTAAATTCGCCTTGGTATGCCAAGGATAACTATGTAATATTGGATTGCAAGAAGTTCAAGGAGGTCATGAGCATTGGTGGGACTAGTGGGAGGAATTCAAGATCAAGTGTTGATTATTTACTCCTTCAGCAACTGTTGTAAAATGAATGAATGAAATGCACCTAGGAATGCCCTGATTCAATTCTTGATGGCTCAGAATTGAATCCCTTAGAAAGTCCATGATCATACCATATTTACTGCTTATCCATGATTGCATGAGATGTATGGGAATGTATGCAATTATATGATATATGCATGCTATGTAACACCCTTATGTTCGGTAGTGCGTTTTACTGTTCCAATGACCAGTGTTATCCGGACAGCTAGAATGCCTAAAACTACACTTCGATATGAGTGAGGAGACATAAAATAATGAAACACAAGAAAAGAAAATACAAGAAAAACAAAGGAAAAATAATAGTAAAGAAATGTAACCAAGTTAAGCGAGCCGAGAACCCTAGCGATGGGTGATCGCACCGGGAAGTCACGGCGTGGACCGTTGACTAACCCTGGACTGTAGGGAATCCTGGAAATTATTTTTAGAACTTAAAGAGACATCAATTGAAGTATAAATACCATTAAAAATATCAAACAAAAATTAATTAATTAGTACAAAGAAAAGTGAGAAATCGAAAAACGGACAAAATCCGGTGTTACCGAAAAATCGGGAATGCAATCCGAACAGGGGCATTATGGTCATTTGACACCCTGAGTTGCATTTTGACCTAAATGTCCATTAAAAATAAATAATATTACACTTGAAAAATATAATGAAAAATTAAATTAGGGGTACCTAATGTAAATAACAAAAATGGGATTCAAATTGAGTAATTAACACATTTAACTTATAATGTAATTAAATAAAGGGTGAGTGGAGCACTATGGATTAAAATATTCCCTAAGTGGGTAGATGTATCCCCATTATACTTCATCTTCAACTTTTTAAAACCACCATTGCTGAAATGAAAAGCTTCCAAAATCCTCCATGGCCGCATTGTTTAAAGCTTCCTAATCTCCTCCATTTTCACCTCTAAACACCAAAGTTTCTTCACTAATCTTGATCCCCACCTCACAAGGAAGAAGTAGATACTAAAATCAAGGGAGTTTGGTGAAGATTTAACAAGCCTCAACAATAGGTAAGTGTTTAAATTGATTTATTTCTTAAGTAATGTTTATGGGAAGCTTGAGATCATTAAATTGATGAAGAAATTTTGAGATTTTGGTGAATTGTTATTATGCACCAATTTAGGCAGCCATGGCAATTTAAGAACTTGAATTATTTTCACATGCATTTGATGGGTATTAGTGTTGATTAAAGTAAATCAAAGTTTAGTAGGTTAATTATTGATGTATGTTGAATTGAACACTTGAATTGGAAATTTTTGTTGAATTTGGAATTGTATGCATGATTGTCTAAACGGACAGCCATGGGATTGTACACTAAATGAAATATTATTACATGTATTGTGTAGAATTAACTTTGACTAATGTGATTCAAAGTTTTGGTAAGTTAACTTCATGTATATGGAATGGTGACCAAGTGAAAAATTTGAGTTTGAAGGCAATTATGGAGGTCTACCATTGCAGCAGTTTGTTAACTCTTGAAGAATGCTGGAATTCATGCTTGGTTTATGGAATAATAATGTTGAATTGTGATAGTGGTTATGGCAATTTGAGTGTATGTATGATGGTGTGAGGTTGGACATGTAAAAGTGTTATGGTTAGGTGATTGAATTGTTGTAAATTGGGTTTGAAAAATTCTGCACTAAATGGTGCACATTGAATGTAATTGTAAGCTGCCAAAATGACCTATAATATGTTTTGAATTATGTTTAGGTTATTGTACAATCAGAATTGGCTTGAATGTTGAGTTTGGTAAGTGTTAAAAGTGATCCTTGATGTGTATGAAAGAAATGCAATAAGGCAGTTTGTGTTTTGGGCCTAGAACTTTAAGTGTGTGGCTCCAATTGGTATGAAACAAATTGGAGGTGAAACTCGGCATAAAATGTGCCAACTTTCATGAAGGAAGCTTGCCAAAATTCTGCTTGTAAGGTAACTTGAAAAGTGACCAAATCTGGATTAGTGCAATTGAGGCCTGAAAATTGACCATTTGGACAGCAGTTAGTGTTTAGGCCATAACTCACTCAAAAAAAGGTCCAATTGACCTGAAATTTTGACTATGAATAGTTAATACCCATATCTACAAGTCTTATACAGACCCAAAAACCCATAAATGACCATAAGCAAGTCAAACAGCTTGCACAAATTCAGGTCCAAAAACTAGCTGAACCAAAATTGACCTAAAATGACCTAAAGTGACCAATTTTGATGCATTTTGACTAGCAATAGTAAAATGACCATAACATGGTCTACATAACTCAGAATGACCTGAAATTTTGCCCTGCGTGCAATAAGACACAGATCTACAAGTTTGTAGTTTCGGCCAAAACCCGAAAACTGAGGGAACTAGGTCGTCTGGCTAGGTCAAACTAGTATCCCGAAATCCAGCAAATTGCAAGAAAATGCATTATACAAGGAAATGAAATTGGTAACATGTACCAACCCTAAAAGACTATTGAAAGTGACAAATTAGTAACATTAAAACCTAATTTACCTAGAACGCATTTAGGGTCAACATATTAGGTTGACTAAGCAAATAATAGAATTCAGTGAATTAATTATCGAGCATTATCGTTAGAGACAGTTTAAATGAATACTGAAACACTTTAAATTGTGTTTCTCAGTTAGCAAAGACTCAGGGAAAGGGAAGGAAACACTGAGTCAAGGCCACGAGACAGTTATCAGAGGTTTGTGCACAACAACTAATTCTTTTGAAATTTTCAATTGAAATGAATTATGAGTATTTATACATTATTGTTTTAAATTGTGGAAATGTGTTTGAATGAATATTTATTGCTTGAAAAGCATTGTAAATGGTTTGAAACTGTGAAAAATTGTTTGAATGATATTGATGGACACTGATTGATTAAAAAGCATTGAAAATGATTTGAAACCACAGCTATCATGTATATTGATTGTATTCCTTGCTAGCTTGTCTAGTGGGATGATTTGAATTCCCTCTTTGGCTGAAGTGTTGAGGTGTGTGCCTGTTGAGGACGAATAGAATGAGTACTCATATTTTTGCTAGCTAGCTATGTTATTCCTCATTAGCCATCGGCTTATGGGACGAATTGAATACCTTATTAGCCATCGGCTTTTGGGATGAATTGAACTTTGGAACATGATTAAGCTGTGTGTGATTTATTGATATGTATTGTAAGATTGTGAAATGGAGCTTAAATTCTTATTGACATTCACTATCTTTTGAATTTAACTATGTTTTGATTTCTGAGATTTATTGTGATATTGTAAAATAGAGTTTAAATTCCTTATGACATTTATTGTCTTGAATCTAACTATGGTTTTACGTATCCACTATTTATATGATTTATGAATTGTGACTTAAAGTTGTATTTGGGAAATGTTGTGCACCACTGAGACATTGTCTCAGCGATAGCTTTTCATTGCTATCGCAGGTAGACAGACGGACAGGGCAGCAGACTAGGCTGCTAGAGCATTCAGCGAGAGAGCATCGGGTACATTGAGTATACTCTATTTTGCATTTTGTACTGTAATGTATATTCACTATATGTATATTTTTTTCTTGGTTTGGGCAGTTGTAAAATAAAATTGTACCTTGAAGTTGTAAAATAAATTATGAGTTTTTTTGACTTTTAAAATTTGTAATGTATCTCTTTAATCTCAGTCTTTGAAAAATTATTGTGGAAATGAGTTAAGGAAAATATTGTGTTGTTTAACTATTGGAGTTGAGATTGAGAAATATATTGAAGTGTTTTTTTTACAGGTTTCCTAAAGAACTGTTTTATCCAAAATACAGATGGCACTCTGCCAAAATTTTTACAGAAATTCCTAATAATTCAAATGTGTTAGTTCTATCACTTCAGTTCAAAAAGTTTTTAACACCTGTAAATAGTGCTCACCACTGTAAAAAGAAGTAAGAAAAGTTTTAAAATCCCTTGTAGTGTATTTAATGGGTTATCAGTAGACGAAGTTGGTAATTCATTAGGTATGCTACGGGATCATGTTATGCCTTACAGAGGGGTAGGGTGTGACATGTTTTACTGGTATCAGAGCTAGTGTTTTAAATTTTATTTTCACATATTACTTGAATATTCTTTCTTCATAGTACAAATGCTCAATATCATTGTTTGATACATACAGTACATTACATTATAAATTTGCACTAACGAGAGGAAATCTCCTTGTGTTATTTGTTCAGGAGATCTAAGATCATCGCATTGACTATGGATGAGGGTGATCGTTCAGTCGATCAACCTATAGAGGCTGAGGTGCAAGGGGATGCCCCAACCGTCCAAAATGTTAGTGGATCAGTAGCACTAGCCCCTGCAGTACTGCAGTTTCCTGCTCAGTTTGCTCAGAAGATGGCTGCAATGTTCCAACAAATGGCTGGTAATATGCCTACTCAAGTCCCAATACAGACACCAGTGGTACAACCACAGTCTCCTACTAGACAGTATGACAAATTGATGAAATATGGGGCTACAGAGTTCAAGGGGAAAGTAGATCCTCTAGAGGCAGAACAGTGGTTAGAGAGAATGGATAGGGTATTCAAGAAACTGTGCTGCACAGAGGAGCTCAGATTTGAATACTCAGTATCTTTGCTACAAGGGGATGCTTATGACTGGTGGAAAACCATTCCCCACAGTCTGGTAGAACCTGCAGTGCTAACATGGAATGACTTTTTCAGGGAATTCAGACAAAAATATGTCCCCGATGCTTATGTAGACCAGAAGCTACAAGAGTTCCTAAGTTTGAAACAGGGGAGCAGATCAGTGCCTGAGTATGAGAGAGAATTTTCCTACCTAAGCCATTATGCAGTAAGTCTACTTTCTACTAGAAAGGAGAGATGCAAGAGTTTTGAAACTGGCTTAAAGCCCAGTATCAGATTACAAGTAATCGGATTCAAACACACTAACTTCTCTGAACTTGTTTCTCAAGCCCTAGAGTTGCAAAGAATTGAGTATGAAGCAGCTCCTGAGAAAAAGAAATCAGAGAAGACAAAGAAAGAGGGAAAATCAGTAGAAACGAGTTCGGTGGTCCCTCTTGGAAGAGGAAGAACCATGGGGACACACAGAGGTGGCAAGAAGTCCGTAGGGAAGATATTCAGGACAGAAGCCTCCTCTATCTAGTCAGCAGAGTACCAGAGGTTCCTACCCTCCCCGCCAATGTGAAACTTGTGGAAGAAATCATGGTGGGATATGCTATAAGGCTATTGGAGCCTGTTATAACTGTGGAGGCATAGGACACTTTCCCAAGGACTGCACCAGTAGTCGCAGAGTTTGACCACCTCCTACTACTGCAGAAGGTTCAGTTCAGAGCCCTGTCACCAGAAGTTCACAACCACCCAGCAGAGGTAGAGGCAGGGGTAAAGGTAACCTAGCAGGCAGCCAAGGCACAGTGAAACATTCAGAGCAAGGCAGTGCACCAGTCAGAATCTATGCAATGAGACAAAGAGAAGAGGCCGAGACATCTGATGTTGTGGCTGGTACCTTCTCAACTTTCAATCAGGATGTGTTTGTGTTATTTGATCCGGGTTCTACCCATTCTTATGTGAGTGCTAGCATCATCGATTGCATTGCTGTTCCATGTACAAAAATGGACTTTTAGGTGCTAGTAACAAGTCCGTTAGGATAGGAAGTCAGGGTTAATAGAATGTATAGAGATTGTCCTTTGGTGATCCAAGGACACACTTTTCTATCTAATTTAATTGAAATGCCCTTCAGAGATTATGATATCATCTTGGGCATGGATTGGTTAGCCAGACATCATGCCATGATTGACTGTAGGCTGAAGACAGTCACTTTTGGCCTCCCTCAGTACAGTGATGTGGTAATACATGATGAGAGGCAGTTATTACCATTAAACATCATTTCGGATGCACTAGCCAGAAAAATGATCATAAAGGGGTGTAAAGCATACTTGGCACATGTGGTAGACACCCAAGTGGAGAGTCCAGCATTGAAGAACATCCCTACAGTATATGACTTTCCAGATGTGTTTCCTGATGAATTGCCAGGATTACCTCCGGAAAGAGAAGTGCAGTTTGAAATTAATGTTATGCCTGGTATGGATCCAATCTCCATAACACCATATAGAATGGCACCAGCAGAGTTGAAGGAGTTGAAGATACAGTTGCAAGAATTACTTAAAAAGGGCTTCATCTGCCCTAGTGTGTCACCTTGGGGAGCTCCAGTGTTGTTTGTTAAGAAAAAGGATGGTACTCTCCGCTTATGTATAGATTACCGGCAGTTGAATAAGGTGACAATAAAGAACAGATATCCATTGCCTCGCATTGATGATCTGTTTGATCAGTTGAAGGGTGCAGCTGTATTCTCCAAAATTGATCTGTGATCTGGTTATTATCAGTTGAAGGTGCAAGAGCAGAGTATTCCAAAAGCGCTTTGAACTTCGGTATGGCCACTATGAGTTTCTAGTAATGCCATTCGGGTTAACAAATGCTCCAGCTGCTTTTATGGATCTGATGAACACTATCTTCAGACCATATCTCGAACAGTTTGTGGTGGTGTTTATTGATGATATTTTGATATATTCGAGGCATGCAGAGGAGGATGACAGACATCTGCAGATTGTACTGCATATTTTAAGGGAGAAATAGCTATACACCAAATTGTCGAAGTGTGAATTTTGGCTGAAAGAAATCTCCTTTTTGGGACATTTTGTGTCAGCTGAACGGATTAAGGTAGATTCCAGCAAAGTAGAAGCTATCCTTAATTGGAAGCTGCCCAGGAATATCACAGAAATTCGTAGTTTTATGGGTTTAGCTGGATATTACTGTCGGTTTGTGAAAGGGTTTTCCATGTTATCTTCTCCACTGACCAAACTGCTTCGAAAAGATGTAAAATTTCAGTGGACTGATAAATGCCAACAGAGTTTTGATGAGTTGAAGAGGTGTTTGACTGAAGCTCCAGTCCTTACTTTACCTACTCCGGGTAAAGAATACACAGTTTATAGTGATGCTTCTCATAATGGGTTAGGCTGTGTACTGATGCAAGATCAGAATGTCATTGCTTATGCATCACGCCAACTGAAACCGCATGAGAGGAACTACCCAACACATGATCTGGAGCTAGTAGCTATTGTTTTTGCTCTGAAGATCTAGAGACACTATTTGTATGGGGAGAAATGCTACATTTACACAGATCACAAGAGCTTGAAGTACTTAGGCACCCAGAAGGAATTGAATTTGAGGCAGAGGAGATGGTTAGAACTTATTAAAGACTATGATTGCTTAATAGACTATCAGCCAGGGAAAGAAAATGTTGTGGCTGACGCCTTAAGTCGTAAGACTATGGCAAGTCTCAGAGTTTCTCCTTCGTCCATGGTATATGAATTAAAAGCACAGCATGCCAGTTTAGAGATTGATGATGAGGGACAAACAGTAGTTGCAATCATATCAGAATGGCTGCTCAGAGTGATGATAAATATCAGAAGCTACTGAAAGAAGTCCAGCAAGGCAAGAAACCTGAATTCTCTGTGAGAGATGATGGGTTATTACTACATCAGGGCAGAATGTGCGTTCCTAGTGATGTGGAATTGAGACAAATCATTATGAAGGAAGCACATGAGTCTCCTTTTGCTATGCACCCTGGTGGAACTAAAATGTACAGAGGGCTGAAAGAGCATTACTGGTGGATGGGTATGAAGAGGGATATAGCTGAGTTTGTTTCCAAATGCCTAACTTGTCAGCAAATAAAGGCAGAACATCAAGTTCCAGCTGGTTTGTTACATCCTTTGTCAGTACCAGAGTGGAAATGGGAATGAATAACTATGGAATTTGTTACAGGACTTCCAAGGACACAGAATAGTCATGATGTAGTATGGGTTATAGTTGACAGATTGACCAAGTCTGCTCACTTTTTGCCAGTTCGGATGGACTATAGCTTGGAAAGATTGGCCAGATTGTACATATATGAGATTGTAAAACTGCATGGAGTGCAAGTATCAATTGTGTCTGACAGAGATCCTAGGTTCACTTCAGTTCTGGGTAGTCTTGAGAGCCCTAGGAACTAGATTGAACTTCAAAGACAAAGATTCCACCCACAGACAGATGGCCAGTCTGAAAGGGTAATTCAGATATTGGAGGATATGCTACGGGCTTGTGTGATTGAGTTTGAAGGTAGTTGGGATACACACTTTCCTTTGATTGAGTTTGCTTATAACAACAGCTACGAATCAAGCATTGGGATGCCTCCATTTGAAGCTTTGTATGGCAGAAAGTGCAGAACTCCCTTATGTTGGGATGAAGTAGATGAAAGGAAGATGATTGGGCCAGAAATTGTTCAGCAGACAGAGGAAAAGATCAGATTGATCAGGGATAGACTCAAGGCTGCATCAGACAGTCAGAAGTCCTATGTTGATCTGAAGATAAGAGATATTGAATATGCAGTGGGTGATAAAGTATTCCTCAAAGTTTCTCCTTGGAAGAGGATTATGAGATTTGGCAGAAAGGGGAAACTGAGTCCTCGTTTCATCGGACCATATGAGGTTCTGGAAAGAGTGGGTCCTTTGGCATATCGGTTGGCATTACCTCCAGAGTTAGCAAGGATACACAGTGTCTTCCATGTGTCCATGTTAAGGAGGTACAGATCTGACCCATCTCATGTACTATCAGTTGAAGAGATTGAGGTAAATCCAGACCTCTCATATGAGGAAGAACCCATAGAAATTCTGGAATATGAGGTGAAGCAGTTGAGGAACAAACAGATACACCTGGTTAAAGTGCTGTGGAACCATCATTCAGGCCAGGAAGCTACTTGGGAACGTGAAGAGGATATGAGGAGACAACACCTTTAACTTATAATGTAATTAAATGAAGGGTGAGTGGAGCACTATGGATTAAAATATTCACTAAGTGGGCAGATGTATACCCATTATACTTCATCTTCAACCTTTCAAAACCGCCATTGCCGAAATGAAAAGCTTCCAAAATCCTCCATGGCCGTATTGTTGAAAGCTTCCTAATCTCCTCCATTTTCACCTCCAAACACCAAAGTTTCTTCACTAATCTTGATCCCCACCTCACAAGGAATAAGTAGATACTAAAATCAAGGGAGTTTGGTGAAGATTTAACAAGCCTCAACAATAGGTAAATGTTGAAATTGATTTATTTCTTAAGTAAAGTTTATGGGAAACTTGAGATCATTAAATTGATGAAGAAATTTTGAGATTTTGGTGAATTGTTATTATGAACTAGTTTAGGCAGCCATGGCAATTTAAGAACTTGAATTATTTTCACATGCATTTTATGGGTATTAGTGTTGATTACAGTAAATCAAAGTTTAGTAGGTTAATTATTGATGTATGTTGAATTGAACACTTGAATTGGAAATTTTTGTTGAATTTGGAATTGTATGCGTGATTGTCTAAATGGACAGCCATGGGATTGTACACTAAATGAAATATTATTACATGTATTGTGGAGAATTAACTTTGACTAATGTGATTCAAAGTTTTGGTAAGTTAACTTCATGTATATGGAATGGTGACCAAGTGAAAAATTTGAGTTTGAAGGCAATTATGGAGGTATACCCTTGCGGTAGTTTGTCAACTCTTGAAGAATGCTGGAATTCATGCTTGGTTTATGGAATAATAATGTTGAATTGTGATAGTGGTTATGGCAGTTTGAGTGTATGTATGATGGTGTGAGGTTGGACATGTAAAAGTATTATGGTTAGGTGATTGAATTGTTGTAAATTGGGTTTGAAAAATTCTATACTAAATGGTGCACATTGAATGTAATTGTAAGCTGCCAAATGACCTATAATATGTTGTGAATTATGTTTAGGTTATGGTACAACCAGAATTGGCTTGAATGTTGAGTTTGGTAAGTGTTAAAAGTGATCCTTGATGTGTATGAAAGAAATGCAATAAGGTAGTTTATGTTTTGGGCCTAGAACTTTAAGTGTGTGGCTCCAATTGGTATGAAACCAATTGGAGGTAAAACTAGGCACAAAATGTGCCAACTTTCATGAAGGAAGCTTGCCAAAATTCTGCTTGTAAGGTAACTTGAAAAGTGATCGAATCCGGATTAGTGCAATTGAGGCCTGAAAATTGACCATTTGGGCAGCAGTTAGTGTTTAGGCCACAACTCACTCAAAACAGGTCCAATTGACATGAAATTTTGACTATGAATAGTTAAGACCCATATCTATAAGTCTTATGTGAAGGGACGGAAGCGTGAAAAACACAAGATTATACCATTGAATTCAAAAATTTTCACCTAGGGTCACAAGCACCATGCAAGATTTATTTTTATCTATTTGATTTCAATGATAAACAACATATTAAAACTCTTTTAATATGTTTTTGGATCTGTATTTTCCATTTAAGATTTTAAAATTAATCAGATTAATTTTAGAACCCTAGATTAAATCAAAAACGATTACACTAACCTCTTAATGTGCCGCAGTATGCATGCCTTTGAGATTCGTCTTCGTGGACACGGATGTTGTCCCTCTAGCTTGTCCACACCAAGAACACCTATGGCAGCCCTTGAACAGCTTCTAAAGCCTTTTCTATTAATTAGAAATTCAAGTTCTGCCTTTTAAGAGATTAGAGATGCAAACAGGACACTAGAAACAATTTCTAGTGTTCTTAATTCAAGAGATTGATGGCTAATCTCTTTGAATTGATGAGAGATGAAGAGAAATAGCTGGAGAGGCTCAAAGTGGCGTGACATATGAGAGGAGAGGCTGCTGGTTGTGTTTTCTTTCATAACCCCACTTAAATAGCTAGGTTAACACATTAAACCCTAGCCACATGTCACCTTTGATTAGCTCTAGGTTTAAGTGACCCAATCACATTGTGCCAAGTGTCAAACCTATATTTAATCTTGATTTTAATCATCTTACATGATTAAAAATATTTGGCAAGCTTATGTGTTATGCCATGTGTCACCATCTCATGGTGCCACGTGTCACACCGCAAAATGACCAAAATGCCCTCGTGTCTTAATTTTGAGTTCTTAACCCAAAATAATTATTTTCTTCTTCTAATTAATTTATATCAAATATAAATTAATTAATTAATCTCTATTAATTAATTTCTCATCAATTAAATTCATATTTAAACACTTTAAATATAAATTTAATTTATACTACCCATCCAATAATCTAGATTTGGTTTCATGTCATGCTAGGACTTTGCAAGTTAATTGCAAACCAAACCTATTTAATTAATCAATTAAACTCTTTAATTAATTAATTAAATCATATTTAAATAGGTGATAACTTGTGTATGTGTGTGACTTACTAGGCTCATCACTAATTGGCAATGAGACATGATATCAACTCTTAATATCATCGAACTCTTTCTTACCATAAATGATTTCTCTAAATCATTTTATGAACCTCATAGACCATGGTTAACACCTAGCATAGCATGCCATGGCCACCCAATTAGTAATAAGATTTACCTTAAATGAACCTATAATCATATGTTACCATGCACTAGAATCTCTCATACAAAATCCCAACTCAAGCCGAGTCATGGTTTATGTCAAACTCCATTTGCTATGAATATTATGTTCTCTTTTAATTCCAGTTCTTGATTAAAAGATTTTTCTCATCGAAACTCTTTTCGAATAAATCTATCTGTCTGCCAGAACTTGAAACATCAAGAACAATTAAATGAACATAGGATTTTAACTCTATTTACTTAGAGGAACAGATTCCATCTTGATCAACACCTACCTCCATATATAACTAGTAGGAGCCAACAGATGCCCATATACCCATACATAGTACAAGTATGAAAGCAGTATCAAACTCAAACTACCTATATACAAGATAATCGTGCTATCTCAGTCTAAAGATTATATGCCTCGATATGATTTATGACAAAACATTGACAAGAGTAAACTCCATGTGCTTGTCATAAGTGTCACTGGTTCGACCTACTTATCATTTATAAGTGCCTATCATGTTTGTTATATGGCATGAGACTCACCATTCCATCTTATTTATATCTCATATAAATAACTTGGGAACAAACATGAATACAATCTTTCTGGATAAGTCATGTCCTTATTATGAAGTATCCTCGATTGTGAACCCATTTATGATACTTTGTGCTAGAAATATTGTCACTCATATTCTTAACAACTTAAGAATAATATTTCTAACAAAATATCAATGGACCTTTTCTATTACACATAAATATATTATGTAAACGGAAAAGTGGAAATGCCTTTTATTAATAAAAATATGTACAAGATACATACTAAATGATATGCTCTAGGGCATACTACTAACATTATGAAGACACCAAAACCCAGAAATGACCATAAGCAAGTCAAAGAGCTTGCACAAGTTCGGGTCCAAAAATTGGCCGAACCAAAATTGACCTAAAATGACCTAAAGTGACCAATTTTGATGCATTTTTACAAGCAATAGTAAAATGACCATAACATGGTCTACATAACTCAGAATGACCTGAAATTTTGCCCCCCGTGCAATAAGACATAGATCTACAAGTTTGTAGTTTTGACCAAAACCCAAAAACTGAGGAAACTAGGTCGTCCGGCTAGGTCAAACTAGTATCCCGGAATCCAGCAAATTGCAAGAAAATGCATTATACAAGGAAATGAATTTGGTAACATGTACCAACCCTAAAAGACTATTGAATGTGACAAATTAGTAACATTAAAACCTAATTTACCTAGAACGCATTTAGGGTCAACATATTAGGTTGACTAAGCAAGTAATAGAATTCATTGAATTAATTATCGAGCATTATCGTTAGAGACAATATAAATGAATACAGAAACACTTCAAATTGTGTTTCTCAGTTAGCAAAGACTCAGGGAAAGGGAAGGAAACACTAAGTCAAGGCCAGGAGACAATTATCAGAGATTTGTGCACAACAGCTAATTCTTTTGAATTTTTCAATTGAAATGAATTAAGACTATTTATACATTATTGTTTTAAATTGTGGAAATGTGTTTGAATGAATATTTATTGCTTGAAAAGCATTGTAAATGGTTTCAAACTGTGAAAATTTGTTTGAATGATATTGATGGATACTAATTGATTGAAAAGCATTGGAAATGATTTGAAACCACAGCTATCATGTATATTGATTGTATTCCTCGCTAGCTTGTCTAGTGGGACGAATTGAATTCCCTCTCTGGCTAAAGTGTTGAGGTGTGTGCCTATTGAGGACGAATAGAATGAGTACTCATATTTTTGCTAGCTAGCTATGTTATTCCTCATTAGCCATCGGCTTCTGGGACGAATTGAATACCTCATTAGCCGTCGACTTTTGGGACGAATTGAACTTTGGAACATGATTAAGCTGTGTGTGATTTATTGATATGTATTGTAAGATTGTGAAATGGAGCTTAAATTCTTATTGACATTCACTATCTTTTGAATTTAACTATGTTTTGATTTCTGAGATTTATTGTGATATTGTAAAATAGAGTTTAAATTCCTTATGACATTTATTGTCTTGAATCTAACTATGGTTTTACGTATCCACTATTTATATGATTTATGAATTGTGATTTAAAGTTGTATTTGGTAAATGTTGTGCACCACTGAGACATTGTCTCAGCGATAGCTTTTCATTGATGTCGCAGGTAGACAGACGGACAGGGCAGCAGACTAGGCTGCTAGATCATTCAGCGAGAGAGCATCGGGTACATTGAGTATACTTCATTTTGCATTTTGTACTGTAATGTATATTCACTGTATGTATATTTTATTCTTGGTTTGTGCAGTTGTAAAATAAAATTATACCTTGAAGTTGTAAAATAAATTATGAGTTATTTTGACTTTTAAAATTTGTACTGTATCTCTTTAATCTCAGTCTTTGAAAAATTATTGTGGAATTGAGTTGAGGAAAGTATTGTGTTGTTTAACTGTTGGAGTTGAGATTGAGAAATTTACTAAAGTGTTTTTTTTACAGGTTTCCTGAAGAACTGTTTTATCCAAAATACAGATGGCACTCTGCCAAAATTTTTATAGAAATTCCTAATAATTCAAATGTGTTAGTTCTATCAATTCAGTTCAAAAAGTTTTTAACACCTGTAAATAGTGCTCACCACTGTAAAAAGAAGTAAGAAAAGTTTTAAAATCCCTTGTAGTGTATTTAATGGGTTATCAGTAGACGAAGTTGGTAATTCATTAGGTATGCTACGGGATCATGTTATGCCTTACAGAGGGGTAGGGTGTGACATGCTAAATGGATAATGTGCAAAGTGAGACCTAAATAGTAATTAGGATGACCATAAAATCTTTCCAAACAAATGATTAAGTTGGAAATGCTATAATTAAAGTAATTATAACATGGGCCCTCCATTGGGGTAATTATTTTAAGAAATTTTAAATAGTTGCATTAGTTGCAATTAATTTAAGAGATTTTCTTAAGAATAATTGTTAAGCATGAGATGTTGTAAATATGTAAATGGTTTAGTGCCCAATATTGGATGTACCTGAGGACATTAAAATTATGTAACACCCCTAAGTTTGGTAGTGCGTTCTACTGTTCCGGTGACCAGTGTTGTCCGGACAGCTAGAATGCCTAGAACTACACTTTGATATGAGTGAGGAGACATTAAATAATGAAATACAAGAAAAGAAAATACAAGAAAAATAAAGGAAAAATAATAGTAAAGAAATGCAACTAAGTTAAGCGAGTCGAGAACCCTAGCGATGGGTGACTGCACCGGGAAGTCACGGCGTGGACCGTTGACTAGCCCTAGACCCCGGGGAACCCTGGAAAATATTTTTTAAGACTTAAAGAGACACCTATTGAAGTATAAATATCATTATAAATATTAAATAAAAATTAAATAATTAGTACAAAGAAAAGTGAGAAATCGAAAAACGGACAAAACCCGGTGTTACCGAAAAGTCGGGAATGCAACCCGAACAGAGGCATTGTGGTCATTTGACACCCTGAGTTGTCTTTTGACCTAAATTTCCATTGAAAACACATGATATTATATTTGGAAAATGTCATGAAAAATTAAATTTGTGGTACCTAATGTAAATAGCAGAAATGGGAAGCTTAATGTGGGAAAATAAAATCTTTGATTAAACTAATGTTATTTCTACATTAGTGGACCACTAACACCTTGTAAATCAATTAAAAACCTGTCATCATCTACTAACTTCTGAACATCCATCTTCTTCCTCAAACTTTCCCATGGCCAAGCCAAAAAGCTCCCAAATTCTCCCATGGCCGTCCAAGCTCCAACCTCCATGCATCCATGATCCAAGCTCCCAATGGTTAAGGTTTCTTCATTAAACTTAACCACCACACCATGGGCAGTAGATAGGCAGCAAGAAGACCAAGTTTTGGAGAGGTTTTGAAGAGTTTCCAAAGTGGTAAGTTTGAGTTTTTGGTTAGTGCTTCATTAAAGTTAGTAAGGAGGTTATGGGTACTTGAATTGTGAGAAGAATTTTGGAGTTTGATGTTCTAATGGTGATGTTTATTTTTGGCAGCCATGAAAACTCTTTAAGGGCAGTTTATTTTTGCCTGTAAATGGTGAATTAAATGATTGATTAAATGTATATTGTGTAGGAAATTGTTTGGGTAATGTATACTTAGTATATGTAAATGTAAAATGAGATTTAAAGCTTGGAAAGTAATGGAATGGAAGTGTACTATTGTGGCAGTTTGCTAACTCTTGAGGAATGTTGGAATTCATGCTTGGTTTATGGAATAATGATGTTAATTTGTGATAGGAGTTATGACAGTTTGAGTGCATGTATGATGATGTGAAGTTGGGCATGTAAATGGGCATGAATTGGTGATTGAATTGTTGTAAATTGAGTTGGACAAATTCTGCACTTGTTGGTGCACATTGAATGTAATTGTAAGCTGCCAAAATGACCTATAATATGTTATAAAATATGTTTAGATTGTGGTACAATCAGAATTGGTTTGAAGGTTAAGTTTGGTGAGTGTTAAAAGTGATGCTTGATGTGTATGCAAGAATTTCAATAAGGCAGTTTGAGTTTTAGGCCTATAACTTTAATTGTGTGGCTCCAATTGGTATGAGACCAATTGGAGGTGAAACTAGGCACAAAATGTGCCAACTTTCATGAAGGAAGCTTGCCAAAATTCTGCTTGCAAGGTAGCTTGAAAAATGACCAAATCCGGATTAAGTGCAAATGAGGCCTGAAAATTGACCATTTGGGCAACAGTTAGTTTTTAGGCCATAACTCACTCAAAACAGGTCCAATTGATCTAAAATTCTAACCATGAATAGTTAAGACCCATATCTACAAGTCTTATGAAGACACCAAAGCCCAGAAATGACGATAAGTAAATCAAACAGCTTGCACAAGTTCGGGTCCAAAAACTGGGCGAACCTAAAATGACCTAAAGTGACCTAAAAAGACCAATTTTGGTGCAATTTGACCAGCAATAGTAAAATGACCATAACTTGGCTTACATAACTCAGAATGATCTGAAATTTTGCCCCGCGTTCCATAAGACATAGATCTACAAGTTTGTAGTTTTGACTGAAATCCGAAAACCGAGGGAACTAGGTCGTCCGGCTAGGTCAAACTAGTATCCCGGAATCCAGCAAATCGCAAGAAAATGCAGTATACACGGAAATGAATTTGGTAATATGTACCAACCCTAAAAGACTATCGAATGTGACATGTTAGTAACATTAAAACCTAAATTACCTAGAATGCACCGAGGGTCGACATCTTAGGTTGACTAAGGAAATAATAAAACTCAATGAATTAATTATTAAGCATCATCGTTAGAGACAGTTTAAATGAGTACTGAAACACTTCAAGTTGTGTTTCTCAGTTAGCAACGACTCAGGGAAAGGGAAGGAAACACTGAGTCAGAGCCAAGAGGCATATATTAGAGGTTTGTGCACAATAATTAATTCTTTTGAATTTTTCAATTGGAATAAATTATGATTATTTGTATTGTTTTAAATTGTGTTTGTGCACAATAATTAATTCTTTTGAATTTTTCAATTGGAATAAATTATGATTATTTATATTGTTTTAAATTGTGTTTGTGCATAATAAGTATTTCTTTTGAATTTTTCAAATGAAATAAATTACGATTATTTATATGTTATTGTTTTAAATTATGTTTGTGCACAATAAGTATTTCTTTTGAATTTCTCAATTGAAATAAATTACGATTATTTATATGTTATTGTTTTAAATTGTGTTTGTGCACAACTAGTTTTTAACTGATTTGACTCTGAATAATATTTCATATGATTAATTGTTTGTTATTGTTTTAAATTGTGTTTGTGCACAATAAGTATTTCTTTTGAATTTTTCAATTGAAATAAATTACGATTATTTGTATGTTATTGTTTTAAATTATGTTTGTGCACAATAATTTTGACTTCTCATTTTCTACTTAAAAATTTAATTCAACATTATAGTTTTAAATTGTGTCCGTGCACAATACTTTTATATTCACTACTTTTACTAGCAAATTTATGTGGAGAAATGAGTTATGAATAAGTTTTGATTGCTTTGGTTTTGGTAATATTATTTGGAAATTATTGTGTTGCCAACTTTGCAAATGGAAATACTGAGATAAAATGTGATTTATGGTTTGTATGAAATATTGTGATTTGAAATTGTTTTGATTCACACTTGGCATGACACTGTTACCATGTTCCTCCTCCATTTATAGGGTGAGTGTGATATATTCCTCCCTCTTTGACTTATCAGTCTGGGGTGAGTGTGATTATGTTCCTCCCTCATTGACTTCCCAGTCTGAGGTGAGTATGGATGAGTACTCATTATTCAGCTAGCTTCCTCCCTCATTGATTTCGATTGTTGGGGTGAGTGTGTCTTGTCGTGGTGTACAACACACCATGTGTGGAAAAAGTTATGTCATGGCCTAAATTATGTTATCGATTGGCAACATTGTATTATTCAGTTATTTGATCGAATTGTGTTATTGATTTGCAAAATGGTATTATTCAGTTATTTGATCGGATTGTGTTATTGATTTGCAAAACGATATTATTCAATTACTTTATCAAATTTGTGTTAGATGAATTTTGTAAATTGTGAAATAGAATTGTGAATCATTCGATTTGTGAATTGTCAATAAAAGATTTATATATCGCATTTCAAATTGTTATTGTGCACCACTGAGTAAATTTTACTCAGCGATAGCTTTTCATTATCGCGCAGTAGATAGATCGACAGAGCGAGACTAGGCTGCTAGTACTACATTGAGAGATCATCGGGTATATTGAGTATACCACATTTTGCATTTTGTACTGTAATGTATGTTCACTGTATGTATCTATTGTTCTTAGTTTTGAGCAGTTGTAAATTAAAATTGTACATTGAAGTTGTAAAGTAAATTATAAGTTATTTTAGCTTGTAAAATTTGTACTGTATTTCTTTTACCTCAGTCTTTGAAAAATTATTGTGGATTTGAGTTGAAAAACATATTGTGTTGAATTACGTTGGAGTTTGAGATTGAGAAAAATATTGAAGTGCTTTTTACAGGTTTTTGAAGAACTGTTTTGTCCAAAATACAGATGGCACTCTGCCAAAATTTTTACAGAAATTATTAATAGTCCAAGTGTGTTAGCTGTTTTACTTCAGTTCAAAAAGGTTTTTAACACCTGTAAATAGTGCTCACCACTATAAAAAGAAATAAGAAAAGTTTTAAAATCCCTTGTAGTGTATTTAATGGGTTATCAGTAGACGAAGTTGGTAATTCATTAGGTATACTACGGGATCATGTTATGCCTTACAGAGGGGTAGGGTGTGACATGTTTTAGTGGTATCAGAGCTAGTTTTTTTTAAATTCTGTTTTCACATGTTACTTGAATATTCTTTCTTCATAGTACAACTGCTCAATATCATTGTCTGATACATACAGTACATTACATTATAAATATGCACTAACGGGAGGAAATCTCCTTGTGTTATTTGTTTAGGAGGTCTAAGATCCTCGCATTGACTATGGAAGAGGGTGATCGTTCAGTCGATCAATCTATAGAGGCTGAGGTGCAAGGGGATGCCCCAGCCCTACATAATGTCAGTGGTTCAGCAGCACCAGCCCCCGCAGTACCGCAGTTCCCTGCTCAGTTCGCTCAGCAGATGGCTGCAATGTTCCAACAAATGGCTGGTAATGTGCCTACTCAAGCCCCAATACAGACACCAGTGGTACAACCACAGTCTTCTGCTAGACAATATGACAAATTGATGAAATATGGGGCTACAGAGTTCAAGGGGACAGTAGATCCTCTAGAGGCAGAACAGTGGTTAGAAAGGATGGATAGGGTATTCAAGAAACTGCACTGCACAGAGGAGCTCAGATTTGAATACTCAGTATCTTTGCTACAGGGGGATGCTTATGACTGGTGGAAAACCATTCCCCACAGTTTGGTAGAACCTGCAGTGCTAACCTGGAGTGACTTTCTCAGGGAATTCAGACAAAAATATGTCCCTGATGCTTATGTAGATCAGAAACTGCAAGAGTTCCTAAGTTTGAAACAAGGGAGTAGATCGGTGGCCGAATATGAAAGTGAATTTTTTCGCCTGAGCCATTATGCAGTAAGTCTACTTTCTACCAGTAGGGAGAGATGTAAGAGGTTTGAAGCCTAGTATCAGATTACAAGTGGTCGAATTTACACATAACAACTTCTCTGAACTTATTTCTCAAGCACTAGAATTAGAAAGAATTGAATCTGAAGCAGCTTCTGAGAAAAAGAAATCAGAGAAGACAGAAAAAGAGGGAAAGTCAGTAGAACAGAGTTCTAGTGGTCTTACTGGAAAGAGAAAAAACTTTGGGGGATACAACAGAGATAATAAGAAGTCCGGTAGAGATAAATCTTCTGGACAAAAACCACCTCGATCCGATCAGCAAACTCAATAGAAACCCAGGAATGCACTGTCAGATCGACTTTGTGAAACTTGTGATAAACCACATAGTGGGGTATGTTATAGAGCCGTAGGAGCATGTTTTAAGCGTGGAGGCGGCCATTTTGCTAGGGATTGTGTAAATCCAGGTCGTTCTGGATCATTTACTACACCAAAGGGATCAACCCAAGTTTCTATCCCAAAGAGTTCACCATCAGTTAGTAGAGGCAAAGGTAGAGGTAGGGGTAGTACACCTAGAAGTCAGAGTACTGTGAATCAGCCAGAACAGGGTGATGCTCCAGCTGGAGTATACGCTATATGGCAAAGAGAAGAGACTTAGACTTTTGATATTATTGCTGGTACTTTCTCAAATAGTAACTAAGATATATATATATATATATATATATATATATATATATATATATATATATATGTATTGTTTGACCTAGGGTCTGTATACTTTTATGTTAGTGTTAGAACTATATGTTATATTGTTATTCCTTTACAGGGGAATAAATTTTGATGCATTAGTGATTAGCCCTTTAAAATAAGGATTGTGATAATAAGTGAAATTAGTTTTGAAAGAGTTTATTGGCGAAAAGTAATTTCTAACACACCATAAATTATAAAGCTAATTGGCGAGCCTACTTAATGTAAGGTAAGAGGACGTAAAAGTAAGATGCAGTAATGGAATTGCTCTAGATGAGGGCAAGGATGTCACTGTTAGTAATTGTTAATGGATATTGTAATCATAATAAGTTCGAGATATTAGTGAATTCGACAAGGACAAAAGATAGGAAAATTTGATCTATTGGGATGTATCATAGTAGCTATGCAATGTTCTTGATGTTTATACTGTAAGCTGTAGATTACAATACTAACTTGAGATTATTGTATAGAGCTACGTACTATCCGATAGTACACCTAGATAAGAATAGTTGCCAATGGCATTTGTTTTGGTATAGTTATGCCATGACAGAATTTAATTGTTAGAAATAAGTTTGAAAATCCTACTTAGGGATCTAAAACACAAAGGTTAGAATATCGAAAGGTTATAGTTCAGTACAAAAGAAAGTAAGTTATAGAATATTGACAGATAAAAAGAGTTATGGAAGTAAAAATTCGAACAGTTGGTTCAAATATAACAAAGAAATGTTACGAATGTGAGGAAGACTGTGGACTAGAATGGTCAGAGGACCAATGACTAGATAAATGATTCTAACATGACCTCAAGGGTCATTCAAGAAGGAACATGAATCGAAATATTAGACAGGACAATAGTAAGAGAAGATTGGTGTTATACAAACAAATTAAATATTGTATTAGATTGTTAAAAGTCTTATACAAATTCGAGAGAAAGAAGATTATACGATCATATAGAAAGGAGAAAATAAACGTATGACTATTGTAAGATGGCTATTGGGAAAAATTACGTGGACGGAATTTATTTTAACGGGGGGAGAATTGTAACACCCCTAAGTTCGGTAGTGCGTTCTACTGTTCCGGTGACCAGTGTTGTCCAGACAGCTAGAATGCCTAGAACTACACTTTGATATGAGTGAGGAGACATTAAATAATGAAATACAAGAAAAGAAAATACAAGAAAAATAAAGAAAAAATAATAGTAAAGAAATGCAACTAAGTTAAGCGAGCCGAGAACCCTAGCGATGGGTGACCGCACCGGGAAGTCACGGCGTGGACCGTTGACTAGCCCTGGACCCCGGGGAACCCTAGAAAATATTTTTTAAGACTTAAAGAGACACCTATTGAAGTATAAATATCATTAGAAATATTAAATAAAAATTAAATAATTAGTACCAAGAAAAGTGAGAAATCGAAAAACGGACAAAACCCGGTGTTACCGAAAAATCAGGAATGCAACCCGAACAGAGGCATTGTGGTCATTTGACACCCCGAGTTGTCTTTTGACCTAAATTTCCATGGAAAACACATGATATTATATTTGGAAAATGTCATAAAAAATGAAATTAGTGGTACCTAATGTAAATAGCAAAAATGGGAAGCTTAATGTGGGAAAATAAAATCTTTGATTAAACTAATGTTATTTCTACATTAGTGGACCACTAACACCTTGTAAATCAATTAAAAACCTGTCATCATCTACTAACTTCTGCACAGCCATCTTCTTCCTCAAACTTTCCCATGGCCAAGCCAAAAAGCTCCCAAATTCTCCCATGGCTGTCCAAGCTCCAACCTCCATGCGTCCATGATCCAAGCTCCCAATGGTTAAGGTTTCTTCATTAAACTTAACCACCACACCATGGGCAGTAGATAGGCAGCAAGAAGACCAAGTTTTGGAGAGGTTTTGAAGAGTTTCCAAAGTGGTAAGTTTGACTTTTTGGTTAGTGCTTCATTAAAGTTAGTAAGGAGGTTATGGGTACTTGAATTGTGAGAAGAATTTTGGAGTTTGATGTTCTAATGGTAATGTTTATTTTTGGCAGCCATGAAAACTCTTTAAGGGCAGTTTATTTTTGCTTGTAAATGGTGAATTAAATGATTGATTAAATGTATATTGTGTAAGAAATTGTTTGGGTAATGTATACTTAGTATATGTAAATGTAAAATGAGATTTAAAGCTTGGAAAGTAATGGAATGTAAGTGTACCATTGTGGCAGTTTACTAACTCTTGAGGAATGTTGGAATTCATGCTTGGTTTATGGAATAATGATGTTAATTTGTGATAGGAGTTATGACAGTTTGAGTGCATGTATGATGATGTGAAGTTGGGCATGTAAATGGGCATGAATTGGTGATTGAATTATTGTAAATTGAGTTGGACAAATTCTGCACTTGTTGGTGCACATTGAATGTAATTGTAAGCTGCCAAAATGACCTATAATATGTTATAAAATATGTTTAGATTGTGGTACAACCAGAATTGGTTTGAAGGTTAAGTTTGGTGAGTGTTAAAAGTGATGCTTGATGTGTATGCAAGAATTTCAATAAGGCAGTTTGAGTTTTAGGCCTATAACTTTAATTGTGTGGCTCCAATTGGTATGAGACCAATTGGAGGTGAAACTAGGCACAAAATGTGCCAACTTTCATGAAGGAAGCTTGCCAAAATTCTGCTTGCAAGGTAGCTTGAAAAATGACCAAATCCGGATTAAGTGCAAATGAGGCCTGAAAATTGACCATTTGGGCAACAGTTAGTTTTTAGGCCATAACTCACTCAACACAGGTCCAATTGATCTGAAATTCTAACCATGAATAGTTAAGACCCATATCTACAAGTCTTATGAAGACACCAAAGCCCAGAAATGACGATAAGTAAGTCAAACAGCTTGCACAAGTTCGGGTCCAAAAACTGGGCGAACCTAAAATGACCTAAAGTGACCTAAAAAGATCAATTTTGGTGCAATTTGACCAGCAATAGTAAAATAACCATAACTTGGCCTACATAACTCAGAATGACCTAAAATTTTGCCCCGCGTTCCATAAGACATAGATCTACAAGTTTGTAGTTTTGACTGAAATCCGAAAACCGAGGGAACTAGGTCGTCCGGCTAGGTCAAACTAGTATCCCGGAATCTAGCAAATCGCAAGAAAATGCAGTATACACGGAAATGAATTTGGTAATATGTACCAACCCTAAAAGACTATCGAATGTGACATGTTAGTAACATTAAAACCTAAATTACCTAGAATGCACCGAGGGTCGACATCTTAGGTTGACTAAGGAAATAATAAAACTCAATGAATTAATTATTAAGCATTATCGTTTGAGACAGTTTAAATGAGTACTGAAACACTTCAAATTGTGTTTCTCAGTTAGCAACGACTCAGGGAAAGGGAAGGAAACACTGAGTCAGAGCCAAGAGGCATATATTAGAGGTTTGTGCACAATAATTAATTCTTTTGAATTTTTCAATTGAAATAAATTATGATTATTTGTATTGTTTTAAATTGTGTTTGTGCACAATAATTAATTCTTTTGAATTTTTCAATTGGAATAAATTATGATTATTTGTATTGTTTTAAATTGTGTTTGTGCATAATAAGTATTTCTTTTAAATTTTTCAAATGAAATAAATTACGATTATTTATATGTTATTGTTTTAAATTATGTTTGTGCACAATAAGTATTTCTTTTGAATTTCTCAATTGAAATAAATTATGATTATTTATATGTTATTGTTTTAAATTGTGTTTGTGCACAACTAGTTTTTAACTGATTTGACTCTGAATAATATTTCATATGATTAATTGTTTGTTATTGTTTTAAATTGTGTTTGTGCACAATAAGTATTTCTTTTGAATTTTTCAATTGAAATAAATTACGATTATTTGTATGTTATTGTTTTAAATTATGTTTGTGCACAATAATTTTGACTTCTCATTTTCTACTTAAAAATTTAATTCAACATTATAGTTTTAAATTGTGTCCGTGCACAATACTTTTATATTCACTACTTTTACTAGCAAATTTATGTGGAGAAATGAGTTATGAATAAGTTTTGATTGCTTTGGTTTTGGGAATATTATTTGGAAATTATTGTGTTGCCAACTTTGCAAATGGAAATACTGAGATAAAATGTGATTTATGGTTTGTATGAAATATTGTGATTTGAAATTGTTTTGATTCACACTTGGCATGACACTGTTACCATGTTCCTCCTCCATTTATAGGGTGAGTGTTATATATTCCTCCCTCTTTGACTTATCAGTCTGGGGTGAGTGTGATTATGTTCCTCCCTCATTGACTTCCCAGTCTGAGGTGAGTGTGGATGAGTACTCATTATTCAGCTAGCTTCCTCCCTCATTGATTTCGATTGTTGGGGTGAGTGTGTCTTGTCGTGGTGTACAACACGGCATGTGTGGAAAAAGTTATGTCATGGCCTAAATTATGTTATCGATTGGCAACATTGTATTATTCAGTTATTTGATCGAATTGTGTTATTGATTTGCAAAATGCTATTATTCAGTTATTTGATCGAATTGTGTTATTGATTTGCAAAACGGTATTATTCAATTACTTGATCAAATTTGTGTTAGATGAATTTTGTAAATTGTGAAATAGAATTGTGAATCATTCGATTTGTGAATTGTCAATAAAAGATTTATATATCGCATTTCAAATTTTTATTGTGCACCACTGAGTAAATTTTACTCGTGATAGCTTTCATTCTTATCGTAGGTAGATGGTAGACAGGCGTGAGACTAATTTGCTAGTACTACATTGAGAGATCATCGGGTATATTGAGTATACCACATTTTGCATTTTGTCTTTGTAATGTATGTTCCTTTGTATGTATCTATTGTTCTTAGTTTTGAGCAGTTGTAAATTAAAATTGTACATTGAAGTTGTAAAGTAAATTATAAGTTATTTTAGCTTGTAAAATTTGTACTGTATTTCTTTTACCTCAGTCTTTGAAAAATTATTGTGGATTTGAGTTGAAAAACATATTTTGTTGAATTACGTTGGAGTTTGAGATTGAGAAAAATATTGAAGTGCTTTTTACAGGTTTTTGAAGAACTGTTTTGTCCAAAATACAAATGGCACTCCAAAATTTTTACAGAAATTATTAATAGTCCAAGTGTGTTATTGTTTTACTTGATTCAAAAAGGTTTTTAACACCTGTAAATAGTGCTCACCACTATAAAAAGAAATAAGAAAAGTTTTAAATTCCCTTGTAGTGTATTTAATGGGTTATCAGTAGACGAAGTTGCTAATTCATTAGGTATACTACGGGATCATGTTATGCCTTACAGAGGGGTAGGGTGTGACATGTTTTAGTGGTATCAGAGCTAGTTTTTTTAAATTCTGTTTTCACATGTTACTTGAATATTCTTTCTTCATAGTACAACTGCTCAATATCATTGTCTGATACATACAGTACATTACATTATAAATATGCACTAACGGGAGGAAATCTCCTTGTGTTATTTGTTTAGGAGGTCTAAGATCCTCGCATTGACTATGGAAGAGGGTGATCGTCATCGATCAATCTATAGAGGTCGAGGTGCGAGGATGCCCCCTACATAATGTCGGTGGTTCAAGAAGACCCATGATCGCAGCATTCCAGCCTCGATTCGCTCAGTAGATGGCTGCAATGTTCCAACAAATGGCTGGTAATGTGCCTACTCAAGCCCCAATACAGACACCAGTGGTACAACCACAGTCTTCTGCTAGACAATATGACAAATTGATGAAATATGGGGCTACAGAGTTCAAGGGGATGATAGATCCTCTAGAGCGAGCAGTGGTTAGAAAGGATGGATAGGGTATTCAAGAAACTACACTACACAGAGGAGCTCAGATTTGAATACTCAGTATCTTTGCTATAGGGGGATGCTTATGACTGGTGGAAAACCATTCTCCACAATTTGGTAGAACCTGCAGTGCTAACCTGAGTGACTTTCTCAAGGAATTCAGACAAAAATATGTCTCTGATGCTTATGTAGATCAGAAACTGCAAGAGTTCCTAAGTTTGAAACAGGGGAGTAGATCGGTGGCTCAATATGAAAGGAAATTTTTTCGCCTGAGCCATTATGCAGTAAGTCTACTTTCTACCAGTAGGGAGAGATGTAAGAGGTTTGAAACCGGCTTGAAGCCTAGTATCAGATTACAAGTGGTCGGATTTACACATAACAACTTCTCTGAACTTATTTCTCAAGCACTAGAATTAGAAAGAATTAAATCAAGCGAGAAAAGAAATCGGAGAAGGCAGAGAAAAAGAGGGAAAGTCAGTAGAACAGAG
This sequence comes from Hevea brasiliensis, assembly GCF_030052815.1. Classification (NCBI taxonomy): domain Eukaryota; kingdom Viridiplantae; phylum Streptophyta; class Magnoliopsida; order Malpighiales; family Euphorbiaceae; genus Hevea; species Hevea brasiliensis. The sequence continues at coordinate 47,043,192 of NC_079501.1, forward strand.
TTCTAGTGGTCTTACTGGAAAGAGAAAAAACTTTGGGGGATACAACAGAGATAATAAGAAGTCCGGTAGAGATAAATCTTCTGGACAAAAACCACCTCGATCCGATCAGCAAACTCAACAGAAACCCAGGAATGCACTGTCAGATCGACTTTGTGAAACTTGGGATAAACCACATAGTGGGGTATGTTGTTAGTAGTATGCCCTAGAGCATATCATTTAGTATGTATCTTGTACATAATTTTATTAATAAAAGGCATTTCCACTTTTCCGTTTACATAATATATTTATGTGTAATAGAAAAGGTCCATTGATATTTTGTTAGAAATATTATTCTTAAGTTGTTAAGAATATGAGTGACAATATTTCTAGCACAAAGTACCATAAATAGGTTCACGATCGAGGATACTTCATAATAAGGACATGACTTATCCAGAAAGATTGTATTCATGTTTGTTCCCAAGTTATTTATATGAGATATAAATAAGATGGAATGGTGAGTCTCATGCCATATAACAAACATGATAGGCACTTATAAATGATAAGTAGGCCGAACCAGTGACACTTATGACAAGCACATGGAGTTTACTCTTGTCAATGTTTTGTCATAAATCATATCAGTGCATATAATCTTTAGACCTGAGATAGCACAGTTATCTTGTATATAGGTAGTTTGAGTTTGACACTGCTTTCATACTTGTACTGTGTATGGGTATATGGGCATGTGTTGGCTCCTACTAGTTATATATGGAGGTAGGTGTTGATCAAGATGGAATCTGTTCCTCTAAGTAAATAGAGATAAAATCCTATGTTCATTTAATTGTTCTTGATGTTTCAAGTTACTGTCCAGTACATATAGATTTATTGAGAAATGAGTTTCTGTTGTTAAAAATCTTTTAATCAAGAACTGGAATTAAAAGAGAACATAATATTCATAGCAAATGGAGTTTGACATAAACCATGACTCCAGCTTGAGTTGGGATTTTGTAACAGAGAGATTCTAGTGCATGGTAACATATGATTATAGGTTCATTTAAGGTAATTCTTATTACTAATTGGGTGGCCATGGCATGCTATGCTAGGTATTAACCATGGTCTATGAGGTTCATAAAATGATTTAGAGAAATCATTTATGGTAAGAAAGAGTTCTGATGATATTAAGAGTTGATATCATGTCTCATTGCCAATTAGTGATGAGCCTAGTAAGTCACACACATACACAAGTTATCACCTATTTAAATATGATTTAATTAATTAATTAAAGAGTTTAATTGATTAATTAAATAGGTTTGGTTTGCAATTAAATTGCAAAGTCCCTAGCATGACTTGAAACCAAATCTAGATTATTGGATGTGTAGTATAAATTAAATTTATATTTAAAGTGTTTAAATATGAATTTAATTGATGAGAAATTAATTAATAGAGATTAATTAATTTATTTATATTTGATATAAATTAATTAGAAGAAGAAAATAATTATTTTGGGTTAAGAACTCAAAATTAAGACAAATGGTAATTTTTTTCATTTCAGATTGTTACACGTTGCACAATGAGATGGTGACACATGGGATTACACATAAGCTTGCCAAATATTTTTAATCATGTAAGATGATTAAAATCAAGATTAAATATAGGTTTGACACTTGGCACAATGTGATTGGGTCACTTAAACCTAGAGCTAATCAAAAGGTGACATGTGGCTAGGGTTTAATGTGTTAACCTAGCTATTTAAGTGTGGTTATGAAAAGAAAAAATAACCAGCAGCCTCTCCTCTCATTTGTCACGCCACGTTGGGCCTCTCCAGCTATTTCTCTTCATCTCTCATCAATTCAAAGAGATTAGCCATCAATCTCTTGAATTAAGAACACTAGAAATTGTTTCTAGTGTCCTGTTTACATCTCTAATCTCTTAAAAGGCAGAACTTGAATTTCTAATTAATAGAAAAAGCTTTAGAGGCTGTTCAAGGGGCTGCCATAGGTGTTCTTGGTGTGGACAAGCTAGAGGGACAACATTTGGTGTCCTGAAGACGAATCTCAAAGGCGCAGACACGCTGCAGTGCATCAAGAGGTTAGTGTAGTCGTTCTTGATTTAATCTAGGGTTCTAAAATTAATCTGATTAATTTTAAAATCTTAAATGGCAAATACAGATCCAAAAATATATTAAAAGAGTTTTAATATGTTTTTTATCATTGAAATCAAATAGATAAAAATAAATCTTGCATGGTGCATGTTACCCTAGGTGAAAATTTTTGAATTCAATGGTATAATCTTGTGTTTTTCATGCTTCCGTTCCTTCAATTGGTATCAGAGCCACTATATTTGCCATTTAGATTGTTGATTATATGATTTAATTGTGTGATTTGATCATAAGATGATTGATTCATTGCTGGTTGGATTAAGAGGTGTGGCGTCAGACATGGTGAAGCCACCATTGGTGGCGGCAACAATGGTTCCATGGGTGATTTAAGGTTTGGCTTTTAATTCTGCAATTGTTGTATGATCTAAGGCCTATTCTTTGACTAATTAAAGTGTTTAATTAGTTGTTTTAATCACACAATTAAATTATGATTCAAATCAGAATTTTAAAAAATGTTTGAATGTGATTCAAATCTGAATTTTAAAAGTTGTTTGAATGTGATTCAAATATGAATTTTTAAAGTTGTTTGAATCATATTTAAATCTGATTTTTTAAAATTGATTCAATAAAATTCAGATCTGATTTTTTAAAAAATATTTGAATGTGATTCAAATCTGATTTTTTTAAAAAATATTTGAATGTGATTCAAATCTGAATTTTTGAAGTTGTTTGAATGTGATTCAAATCTGAATTTTTAAATTTGTTTGAATGAGATTCAAATCTGAATTTTTAAATTTATTTGAATCATATTCAAATCTGGATTTTTAAGTTGAATATGAGATATTCAATTTAATTTAAGTATGTATGTTTTATTTAATTGTTAAATAGTGATATGCATGATGGATGATCATGGACTATAAAAGACCAATGTGATTGGATTTATGTTTCTTTGGGATTGTAAATTAATTAATTTATTTTAATTTATTTTGGGCATGTATTATTAAGTTTGTAATAATTTTTGGGTTGTAATTTCATTTATTTAAGTTCTTGTAAATTCGCCTTGGTATGCCAAGGATTTCTATGTAATATTGGATTGCAAGAAGTTCAAGGAGGTCAAGAGCATTGGTGGGACCAGTGGGAGGAATTCAATATCAAGTGTTGATTATGTACTCCTTCAGCAACTCTTGTAAAATGAATGAATGAAATGCACCTAGGAATGCCCTGATTCAATTCTTGGTGGCTCATAATTGAATCCCTTAGAAAGTCCATGATCATACCATATTTATTGCTTATCCATGAATGCATGAGATGTATGGGAATGTATGCAATTATATGATATATGCATGCTAAATGGATAATGTGCAAAGTGAGACCTTAATAGTAAATAGAATGACCATAAAATCTTCCAAACAAATGATTAAGTTGGAAATGCTATAATTAAAGTAATTATAACATAGGCCCTCCATTGGGGCAATTATTTTAAGAAATTTTAAATAGTTGCATAAGATGCAATTTATTTAAGAGATTTTCTTAAGAATAATTGTTAAGCATGAGATGTTGTAAATATGTAAATGGTTTGGTGGCCAATATTGGATGTACCTGAGGACATTAAAATTATTTGCATAATTACTGGCTCAATGGGATCAACTTAACTAATGCAAGATAAGTCAATAATGGATGTACCTGAGATTTTGAGCATTAGGGGCTAGGTAAAGGATTGAACCTCACATGAGATGTGATGGGCAAAGAGTTGCTCACTTATAGTTTATTGTAATTCCAATAATGGATGTACCTGAGGATGATCAATAGAATTATAAGAATTCAATCACCCACTAGAAATCCATCCAACTAGGATTTCCGTTTTCTACTTTGGAAGTGTAGGATTCGCTAAGTTAGTGGGAGGACCAATTTGATTAAAAGACCGTAATCATTTTGGTTAATTACATGATACATTTACTAATTAATTTGGTTATTTTCTGTAGTTAATTTTCTGATAAAAATGAGCACAAAACAACCACCACCATCCAATATCCTTGCAAGCATACTTGATCACAATAGGTTGACAGGACCTAATCATGCGATTGGCTAAGAAATTTGAAACTTGTCTGAACCTTGAACATATAGGATATGTTCTAGATTCAAATGTTCCTGGTCCCTTACCTCCAGAGGCCACACAAGAGGAACATGAAACTTTGGACAAGTGGAAGGAGCATGATATGAGAGCTAAGTGTTACATGCTTGCTTCTATGAGTAATGAGTTCTGAAGCAACATGAGAACATGCAGTGCGAGTGAGATCCTCCTTCACCTACAAGTGTTGTATGGTGAGCACAGCGGGAATGCTAGGTGCGAGATATCTAGACGGCTATTCCGTAGGAGGATGTCCGAGGGCGTAATGTTAGGGATCATGTCCACAAGATGATTCGGATGATTGAGCGATTGGAACATCTTGACTTCAACATGGATTTCCAACTACAGACGGATTTGATCCTTGATCCTTCACGAGTCTTTTAGAAATTTTGTGACAAATTTCCATATGATTAAACAGAATGCACCTTAGCTGGTTTACTCAACATCTGGTTATTGCCCAAAAGAATATGCGGCAATAAAGGAAAAGAGGTAGCTTTGGTTGCATCTTCTTACTGTGGAAAGTCCAACAAGAAGAAGGGCAATAAGAAAAAGAAACTTCAGATTCCTGGTCCTTCCAAGAAAATAGCTAAACAGAAAAGGAAGACTAAAGCTGATAAAGGCAAAGGAAAGTGTTTCCACTGCCAACAGGAAAGTGTTTCCATTACCAACAGGAAAGTGTTTCCATTGCCAGTAAGAAAGTGTTTCCAGCGGCGAGTATAGCAATCTAAATGAATGCAATGCCATGGTGAAAACCAACTCAAGTTCAAAATATATTTGGCACTTAAGGTTATGTCATGTTGCAGAAGATAGGATTGCAAAAACTGGAGAAAATGGGGATTCTATCCTCATTGGGCTCTGAGCCTACTCCAATTTATGAATCTTGCCTTCAGGGCAAAATGACTAGATCACCCTTTGTTGGACAGGGACTAAGAGCTGAAAATATTTTGGAGCTAATACATAGTGATGTATGTGATCCATTTAAAGAAATGGCTAGAGGGGGTTTTTATAATTTTATTACCTTTACTGATGATAAATCAAGGTTTGGGTATTTGTATTTGATGAAATACAAACATGAATCTTTTGAAAAGTTCAAAGAATTTAAATCTGAAGTAGAAAATCAAATCGTGGAGACCAAATCAGATCGTGGAGGTAAATACTTGAGTACTGAATTTGATGAATACTTGAGAGGGCATGGCATTGTTTCTCAGCTGACTCCTCCAGGAACGCCACAGCTGAATGGTGTATCTGAAAGGAGAAATCGTACCCTATTGGATATGGTACGTAGTATGATGAGCTATACTGATATGCCAATCTCCTTTTGGGGATTTGCATTAGAATCAGCTTTGTATATTCTGAATAGGATTCCATCAAAATCAGTTTCTTCCACACCTTATGAGATATGGCATGGAAGAAAACCAAGTCTTAAGCATGTTAAGATTTGGGGTTGTCCAGCTTATATCAAAAAGCTAAACACTGATAAATTGGAGTCCAAATCAGAAAAAAGGTCGATTTGTTGGATATCCAAAAGATAGTTTTGGATATTATTTTTATTTGCCTACTTCACAAAAAGTTGTGATAAGTAGAGATGCCACATTTCTTGAACAACAGTTTGTTCAAGAAGGAGGCAAAGGAAGGCAAATAGAGTTAGAATTGGAGAATTCTGACCAACCAACAGATCAGATGGATATAGATCCATCTAGTCAACCTATACCCATTGATGAAACATCTACAATTTGTTCCTCGTAGAACAACCAGGGTATCTCACCCACCAGTGAGATATGGTTTTCTTCATGAAGAAGAACAAGAGTTGTCTACTCATGAAGAAGTAGATCATGGAGATGATCCACTTACCTATGAAGAAGCTATATCAGATATAGACTCTTCAAAATGGATTGATGCTATGAAATCTAGATTGATTCCATGTATAAGAATCAAGTTTGGGATCTTGTTAACCCACCTGAAGGTATTGTACCTATAGGGAACAAATGGGTTTTCAAGAAGAAAATTGGTTCTGATGGAAAGGTAGAGACCTATAAGGCAAGGCTAGTAGCGAAATGGTTTCACCAAAGGCAAGGAATAGACTATGAGGAGACTTTCTACTTTGTTGCCATGCTTAAATCAATTAGGATTTTATTAGCAATAGTGCATACTATGATTATGAGATTTGGCGGATGGATGTCAAAGCGACTTTTCTCAATGGATACATTGAAGAAAACATTTTCATGGAACAACCTAAGGGATTTGAATCCCAAGATGGTTCCAAGGTATGCAAGCTAAAGCGATCCATTTATGGGTTGAAACAAGCTTCGAGGAGTTGGAACATCCGTTTTGATGAAGCCATAAAATCTTTTGGTTTTATCAAAAATGAGGATGAGCCATGTGTATATAAGAAGGTTAGTGACAGTGCTATCACTTTCCTTGTCTTATATGTGGATGACATACTGTTGATGGGTAATGATACAGGTATGTTGACGACTATAAAGATATGGTTGTCAAATACATTCTCCATGAAAGACTTAGGGGAGGCAACCTATATTCTTGGGATTCGCATCTATAGAGATAAAGCGAAAAGAATAATTGGTTTATCCCAAAGTCTATACTTGGAAAAGGTGTTAAAGAGGTTTAACATGCTTGATTCCAAGAGAGGATTGTTACCAGTGAGACATGGTATCCACCTTTCTAACGAGATGTCTCCAAAGACACCTGAAGAAAGAGATAAGATGGCCAGGATTCCATATGCTTCGGCTATTGGAAGTTTAATGTATGCAATGTTGTGTACTAGGCCGGATATCGCATATGCTGTTAGTTTGACTAGTAGGTATCAATCCAATCTAGGTTTGGAACACTGGATAGCTGTCAAGAATATCCTTAAGTACTTGAGAAGAACTAAGGATTTATTCTTGATTTATGGAGGTGGAGACTTGCAATTGGATGGTTATACTGATTCTGATTTCCAATCAGATATCGATGATAGAAAGTCTACCTCTGGATATGTGTTCATTTGTAATGGAGGTGCGATCGGTTGGAAGAGTTCCAAGCGAGCACATTGCAGATTCCACTCGAGGTGAGTATATTCTTGCATCGAGATCTTGCAAAGGAAGTATTTGGATAAAAAGTTCGTGTGAGAACTTACAGTAGTTCCTTCCATTGAGTCGGCGGTTCCACTACCTTTGTGACAACAATGGAGCAATCATACAGGCTAAGGAACTAAGGTCTCACCCAAAATCCAAACACATAGAAAGGCACTACCACATTATCAGACATATAGTTGGCCAAAGGCGATATAGCCATGCAGAAAAATAACATCAGCTAAAAAATTCAGCTGATCCATTCACTAAGCCTTTGTCACAAGCTCAGTTAGACTGACATCTTGAGAAGATGGGTCTAAGGTATTGTAATGAATGGCTCTAGTGCTAGTGGGAGATTGTTAGTAGTATGCCCTAGAGCATATCATTTAGTATGTATCTTGTACATAATTTTATTAATAATAGGCATTTCCACTTTTCCATTTACATAATATATTTATGTGTAATAGAAAAGGTCCATTGATATTTTGTTAGAAATATTATTCTTAAGTTGTTAAAATATGAGTGACAATATTTCTAGCACAAAGTATCATAAATAGGTTCACGATCGAGGATACTTCATAATAAGGACATGACTTATCCAGAAAGATTGTATTCATGTTTGTTCCCAAGTTATTTATATGAGATATAAATAAGATGGAATGGTGAGTCTGATGCCATATAACAAACATGATAGGCACTTATAAATGATAAGTAGGCCGAACCAGTGACACTTATGACAAGCACATGGAGTTTACTCTTGTCAATGTTTTGTCATAAATCATATCAGTGCATATAATCTTTAGACCTGAGATAGCACAGTTATCTTGTATATAGGTAGTTTGAGTTTTATACTGCTTTCATACTTGTACTGTGTATGGGTATATGGGCATGTGTTAGCTCCTACTAGTTATATATGGAGGTAGGTGTTGATCAAGATGGAATCTGTTCCTCTAAGTAAATAGAGATAAAATCCTATGTTCATTTAATTGTTCTTGATGTTTCAAGTTCCTGGCCAGGACAGATAGATTTATTCAGAAAGAGTTTCTGATGAGAAAAATCTTTTTAATCAAGAACTGGAATTAAAAGAGAACATAATATTCATAGCAAATGGAGTTTGACATAAACCATGACTCCAGCTTGAGTTGGGATTTTGTAACAGAGAGATTCTAGTGCATGGTAACATATGATTATAGGTTCATTTAAGGTAATTCTTATTACTAATTGGGTGGCCATGGCATGCTATGCTAGGTGTTAACCATGGTCTATGAGGTTCATAAAATGATTTAGAGAAATCATTTATGGTAAGAAAGAGTTCTGTTGATATTAAGAGTTGATATCATATCTCATTGCCAATTAGTGATGATCCTAGTAAGTCACACACATACACAAGTTATCACCTATTTAAATATGATTTAATTAATTAATTATAGAGTTTAATTGATTAATTAAATAGGTTTGGTTTGCAATTAAATTGCAAAGTCCCTAGCATGACTTGAAACCAAATCTAGATTATTGGATGTGTAGTATAAATTAAATTTATATTTAAAGTGTTTAAATATGAATTTAATTGATGAGAAATTAATTAATAGAGATTAATTAATTAATTTATATTTGATATAAATTAATTAGAAGAAGAAAATAATTATTTTGGGTTAAGAACTCAAAATTAAGACACATGGGTATTTTGGTCATTTCACAGTGTGACACGTGGCACCATGAGATGGTGACACATGGGATTACACATAAGCTTGCCAAATGTTTTTTAATCATGTAAGATGATTAAAATCAAGATTAAATATAGGTTTGACACTTGGCACAATGTGATTGGGTCACTTAAACCTAGAGCTAATCAAAAGGTGACATGTGGCTAGGGTTTAATGTGTTAACCTAGCTATTTAAGTGTGGTTATGAAAAGAAAAAATAACCAGCAGCCTCTCCTCTCATTTGTCACGCCACTTTGAGCCTCTCCAGCTATTTCTCTTCATCTCTCATCAATTCAAAGAGATTAGCCATCAATCTCTTGAATTAAGAGCACTAGAAATTGTTTCTAGTGTCCTGTTTACATCTCTAATCTCTTAAAAGGCAGAACTTGAATTTCTAATTAATAGAAAAAGCTTTAGAGGCTGTTCAAGGGGCTGCCATAGGTGTTCTTGGTGTGGACAAGCTAGAGGGACAACATTTGGTGTCCTGAAGACGAATCTCAAAGGCGCAGACACGCTGCAGTGCATCAAGAGGTTTGTGTAGTCGTTCTTGATTTAATCTAGGGTTCTAAAATTAATCTGATTAATTTTAAAATCTTAAATGGCAAATACAGATCCAAAAATATATTAAAAGAGTTTTAATATGTTTTTTATCATTGAAATCAAATAGATAAAAATAAATCTTGCATGGTGCATGTGACCCTAGGTGAAAATTTTTGAATTCAATGGTATAATCTTGTGTTTTACATGCTTCCGTTCCTTCATATGTTATAGAGCCGTAGGAGCATGTTTTAACTGTGGAGAGACTGGCCATTTTGCTAGGGATTGTGTAAATCCAGGTCGTTCTGGATCATTTACTACACCAAAGGGATCAACCCAAGTTTCTATCCCAAAGAGTTCACCATCAGTTAGTAGAGGCAAAGGTAGTGGTAGGGGTAGTACACCTAGAAGTCAGAGTATTGTGAATCAGCCAGAACAGGGTGATGCTCCAGCTGGAGTATACGCTATACGGCAAAGAGAAGAGACTTAGACTTTTGATATTATTGCTGGTACTTTCTCAAATAGTAACTAAGATATATATATATATATATATGTATGTATTGTTTGACCTAGGGTCTGTATACTTTTATGTTAGTGTTAGAACTATATGTTCTATTGTTAATCCTTTACAGGGGAATAAATTTTGATGCATTAGTGATTAGCCCTTTAAAATAAGGATTGTGATAATAAGTGAAATTAGTTTTGAAAGAGTTTATTGGCGAAAAGTATTTTCTAACACACCATAAATTATAAAGCTAATTGGCGAGCCTATTTAATGTAAGGTAAGAGGACGTAAAAGTAAGATGCAGTAATGGAATTGCTCTAGATGAGGGCAAGGATGTCACTGTTAGTAATTGTTAATGGATATTGTAATCATAATAAGTTCGAGATATTAGTGAATTCGACAAGGACAAAAGATAGGAAAATTTGATCTATTGGGATGTATCATAGTAGCTATGCAATGTTCTTGATGTTTATACTGTAAGCTGTAGATTACAATACTAACTTGAGATTATTGTATAGAGCTACGTACTATCCGATAGTACACCTAGATAAGAATAGTTGCCAATGGCATTTGTTTTGGTATAGTTATGCCATGACAGAATTTAATTGTTAGAAATAAGTTTGAAAATCCTACTTAGGGATCTAAAACACAAAGGTTAGAATATCGAAAGGTTATAGTTCAGTACAAAAGAAAGTAAGTTATAGAATATTGACAGATAAAAAGAGTTATGGAAGTAAAAATTCGAACAGTTGGTTCAAATATAACAAAGAAATGTTACGAATGTGAGGAAGACTGTGGACTAGAATGGTCAGAGGACCAATGACTAGATAAATGATTCTAACATGACCTCAAGGGTCATTCAAGAAGGAACATGAATCGAAATATTAGACAGGACAATAGTAAGAGAAGATTGGTGTTATACAAACAAATTAAATATTGTATTAGATTGTTAAAAGTCTTATACAAATTCGAGAGAAAGAAGATTATACGATCATATAGAAAGGAGAAAATAAACGTATGACTATTGTAAGATGGCTATTGGGAAAAATTACGTGGACGGAATTTATTTTAACGGAGGGAGAATTGTAACACCCCTAAGTTCGGTAGTGCGTTCTACTGTTCCGGTGACCAGTGTTGTCCAGACAGCTAGAATGCTTAGAACTACACTTTGATATGAGTGAGGAGACATTAAATAATGAAATACAAGAAAAGAAAATACAAGAAAAATAAAGGAAAAATAATAGTAAAGAAATGCAACTAAGTTAAGCGAGCCGAGAACCCTAGCGATGGGTGACCGCACCGGGAAGTCACGGTGTGGACCGTTGACTAGCCCTGGACCCCGGAGAACCCTAGAAAATATTTTTTAAGACTTAAAGAGACACCTATTGAAGTATAAATATCATTAGAAATATTAAATAAAAATTAAATAATTAGTACAAAGAAAAGTGAGAAATCGAAAAACGGACAAAACCCGGTGTTACCGAAAAATCAGGAATGCAACCCGAACAGAGGCATTGTGGTCATTTGACACCCCGAGTTGTCTTTTGACTTAAATTTCCATGGAAAACACATGATATTATATTTGGAAAATGTCATAAAAAATGAAATTAGTGGTACCTAATGTAAATAGCAAAAATGGGAAGCTTAATGTGGGAAAATAAAATCTTTGATTAAACTAATGTTATTTCTACATTAGTGGACCACTAACACCTTGTAAATCAATTAAAAACTTGTCATCATCTACTAACTTCTGCACAGCCATCTTCTTCCTCAAACTTTCCCATGGCCAAGCCAAAAAGCTCCCAAATTCTCCCATGGCCGTCCAAGCTCCAACCTCCATGCGTCCATGATCCAAGCTCCCAATGGTTAAGGTTTCTTCATTAAACTTAACCACCACACCATGGGCAGTAGATAGGCAACAAGAAGACCAAGTTTTGGAGAGGTTTTGAAGAGTTTCCAAAGTGGTAAGTTTGACTTTTTGGTTAGTGCTTCATTAAAGTTAGTAAGGAGGTTATGGGTACTTGAATTGTGAGAAGAATTTTGGAGTTTGATGTTCTAATGGTAATGTTTATTTTTGGTAGCCATGAAAACTCTTTAAGGGCAGTTTATTTTTGCTTGTAAATGGTGAATTAAATGATTGATTAAATGTATATTGTGTAGGAAATTGTTTAGGTAATGTATACTTAGTATATGTAAATGTAAAATGAGATTTAATGCTTGGAAAGTAATGGAATGTAAGTGTACCATTGTGGCAGTTTACTAACTCTTGAGGAATGCTGGAATTCATGCTTGGTTTATGGAATAATGATGTTAATTTGTGATAGGAGTTATGACAGTTAGAGTGCATGTATGATGATGTGAAGTTGGGCATGTAAATGGGCATGAATTGGTGATTGAATTGTTGTAAATTGAGTTGGACAAATTCTGCACTTGTTGGTGCACATTGAATGTAATTGTAAGCTGCCAAAATGACCTATAATATGTTATAAATTATGTTTAGATTGTGGTACAACCAGAATTGGTTTGAAGGTTAAGTTTGGTGAGTGTTAAAAGTGATGCTTGATGTGTATGCAAGAATTTCAATAAGGAAGTTTGAGTTTTAGGCCTATAACTTTAATTGTGTGGCTCCAATTGGTATAAGACCAAGTGGAGGTGAAACTAGGCACAAAATGTGCCAACTTTCATGAAGGAAGCTTGCCAAAATTCTGCTTGCAATGTAGCTTGAAAAATGACCAAATCCGGATTAAGTGCAAATGAGGCATGAAAATTGACCATTTGGGCAGCAGTTAGTGTTTAGGCCATAACTCAATCAAAACAGGTCCAATTGATCTGAAATTTTAACCATGAATAGTAAAGACCCATATCTAAAAGTCTTATGGAGAAACCAAAGCCCAGAAATAACCATAAGTAAGTCAAACAGCTTGCACAAGTTCGGGTCCAAAAACTGGCCGAACCTAAAATGACCTAAAGTGACCTAAAATGACCAATTTTATTGCAATTTGACCAGCAATAGTAAAATGACCATAACTTGGCCTACATAACTCAGAATGACCTGAAATTTTGCCCCGCGTTCCATAAGACATAGATCTTTGTGTTTGTAGTTTTGACCGAAATCTGAAAACCGAGGGAACTAGGTCGTCCGGCTAGGTCAAACTAGTATCCCGGAATCCAGCAAATCGCAAGAAAATGCAGTATACATGGAAATGAATTTGGTAACATGTACCAACCCTAAAAGACTATCGAATGTGACATGTTAGTAACATTAAAACCTAAATTACCTAGAATGCACCGAGGGTCGACATCTTAGGTTGACTAAGGAAATAATAAAACTCAATAAATTAATTATTAAGCATTATCGTTAGAGACGGTTTAAATGAGTACTGAAACACTTCAAATTGTGTTTCATAGTTAGCAACGACTCAGGGAAAGGGAAGGAAACACTGAGTCAGAGCCAAGAGGCATATATCAGAGGTTTGTGCACAATAATTAATTCTTTTGAATTTTTCAATTGGAATAAATTATGATTATTTGTATTGTTTTAAATTGTATTTGTGCACAATAATTAATTCTTTTGAATTTTTCAATTGGACTAAATTATGATTATTTGTATTGTTTTAAATTGTGTTTGTGCACAATAAGTATTTCTTTTGAATTTTTCAAACGAAATAAATTACGATTATTTATATGTTATTGTTTTAAATTATGTTTGTGCACAATAAGTATTTCTTTTGAATTTCTCAATTGAAATAAATTACGATTATTTATATGTTATTGTTTTAAATTGTATTTGTGCACAACTAGTTTTCAACTGATTTTACTCTGAATAATATTTCATATGATTAATTGTTTGTTATTGTTTTAAATTGTGTTTGTGCACAATAAGTATTTCTTTTGAATTTTTCAATTGAAATAAATTATGATTATTTATATGTTATTGTTTTAAATTGTGTTTGTGCACAATAATTTTGACTTCTCATTTTCTACATAAAAATTTAAATCAACATTATAGTTTTAAATTGTGTCCGTGCACAATACTTTTATATTCACTACTTTTACTAGCAAATTTATGTGGAGAAATGAGTTATGAATAAGTTTTGATTGCTTTGGTTTTGGGAATATTATTTGGAAATTATTGTGTTGCCAACTTTGCAAATGGAAATACTGAGATAAAATGTGATTTATGGTTTGTATGAAATATTGTGATTTGAAATTGTTTTGATTCACACTTGGCATGACACTGTTACCATGTTCCTCCTCCATTTATGGGGTGAGCGTGATATATTCCTCCCTCTTTGACTTATCAGTATGAGGTGAGTGTGATTATGTTCCTCCCTCATTGACTTCCCAGTCTGAGGTGAGTGTGGATGAGTACTCATTATTCAGCTAGCTTCCTCCCTCATTGATTTCGATTGTTGGGGTGAGTGTGTCTTGTCGTGGTGTACAACACGGCATGTGTGGAAAAAATTGTGTCATGGCCTAAATTATGTTATAGATTGGCAACATTGTATTATTCAGTTATTTGTTCGAATTGTGTTATTGATTTGCAAAATGGTATTATTCAGTTATTTAATCGAATTGTGTTATTGATTTGCAAAACGGTATTATTCAATTACTTGATCAAATTTGTGTTAGATGAATTTTGTAAATTGTGAAATGGAATTGTGAATCATTCGATTTGTGAACTGTCAATAAAAGATTTATATATCACATTTCAAATTGTTATTGTGCACCACTGAGTAAATTTTACTCAGCGATAGCTTTTCATTGTTGTCGTAGGTAGTTAGACTGACAGGGCAGCAGACTAGGCTGCTAGTACTACATTGAGAGATCATCGGGTATTTTGAGTATACCACATTTTGCATTTTGTACTGTAATGTATGTTCACTGTATGTTTATATTGTTCTTGGTTTTGAGCAGTTGTAAATTAAAATTGTACATTGAAGTTGTAAAGTAAATTATGAGTTATTTTGGCTTGTAAAATTTGTACTGTATTTCTTTTACCTCAGTCTTTGAAAAATTATTGTGGATTTGAGTTGAAAAACATGTTATGTTGAATTACGTTGGAGTTTGAGATTGAGAAAAGTATTGAAGTGCTTTTTACAGGTTTTTGAAGAACTGTTTTGTCCAAAATACAGATGGCACTCTGCCAAAATTTTTACAAAAATTATTAATAGTCCAAGTGTGTTAGCTGTTTTACTTCAGTTCAAAAAGGTTTTTAACACCTGTAAATAGTGCTCACCACTATAAAAAGAAATAAGAAAAGTTTTAAAATCCCTTATAGTGTATTTAATGGGTTATCAGTAGACGAAGTTGGTAATTCATTAGGTATACTATGGGATCATGTTATGCCTTACAGAGGGGTAGGGTGTGACAAATTATTTGCATAATTACTGGCTCAATGGGATCAACTTAACTAATGCAGGATAAGTCAATAATGGATGTATCTGAGATTTTGAGCATTAGGGGCTAGGTATAGGATTGAACCTCATATGAGATGTGATGGGCAAGGAGTTGCTCACTTATAGTTTATTATAATTCCAATAACGGATGTGCCTGAGGATGATCAAATGAATTATAAGAATTCAATCACCTACTAGAAATCCATCCAACTAGGATTTCCGTTTTCTACTTTGGAAGTGTAGGATTCGCTAAGTTAGTAGGAGGACCAATTTGATTAAAAGACCATAATCATTTTGGTTAATTACTTGATACATTTACTAATTAATCTGGTTATTTTTTGCAATTAATTTTCTGATAATAATGAGCACAGAACAACCACCACCATTTAATATCCTTGCAAGCATACTTGATAATAATAGGTTGACAGGACCTAATCTCTCTGATTGGCTAAGAAATTTGAAACTTGTCCTGAACCTTGAACATATAGGATATGTTCTAGATTCAAATGTTCCTGGTCCCATACCTTCAGAGGCCACTCAAGAGGAACATGAAACTTTAGACAAGTGGAAGGAGCATGATATGAGAGCTAAGTGTTGCATGCTTGCTTCCATGAGTAAAGAGTTATAGAAGCAGCATGAGAACATGCAGAGTGCGAGTGAGATCCTCCTTCACCTACAAGAGTTATATGGTGAGCACAACAGGAATGCTAGGTATGAGATATCTAGATAGCTATTCCATATGAGGATGTCTGAGGGACAGAATGTTGGGGATCATGTCCATAAGATGATTCGGCTGATTGAGCAGTTAGAACATCTTGACTTCAACATGGATTTCCAACTACAGACGGATTTGATCCTTTAGTCCCTTCCTGACTCTTTTGGGAATTTTGTGACAAATTTCCATATGATTAAACAAGAATGCACCTTAGCTGGTTTACTCAACATGCTAGTTATTGCCCAAAAGAATATGCCGAGCAATAAAGGAAAAGAGGTTGCTTTGATTGCATTTTCTTCTGCTGGAAAGTCCAACAAGAAGAAAGGCAATAAGAAAAAGAAACCTCAGATTCCTGGTCCTCCCAAGAAGATAGCCAAACAGAAAAACAAAGATCAAAATTGATAAAGGTAAAGAAAAGTGTTTCCACTGCCAGCGGGAAAGTGTTTCCACTGCCAGCAGGAAAGTGTTTCCACTGTCCAGAGTATAGCAATCTAAAAGAATGCAATGCCATGATGAAAATCAACTCAAAATTCAAAATATAGTTGGCACTTGAGATTAGGTCATGTTGCAGAAGATAGTATTGCAAACTTGGAGAAAATGGGGATTTTATCCTCATTAGGCTCTGAGCCTACTCCAACTTGTGAATCTTGCCTTCAGAGCAAAATGACTAGATCACCCTTTGTTGGACAAGGGCAAAGGGCTGAAAATATTTTGGATCTAATACATATTGATGTATGTGATCCATTTAAGGAAATGGTTAAAGGCGATTTTCATTACTTTATTATTTTTACTGATGATAAATTAAGGTTTGGGTATTTGTATTTGATGAAATACAAACATGAATCCTTTGAAAAGTTCAAAGAATTTAAATCTGAAGAAGATAATCAAACAGGAAAGAGTATTAAAGCTCTTCGATGAGATCGTTGAGGTGAATATTTGAGTACTGAATTTGGTGAATACTTGAGAGAGCACGGCATTGATTCCCAGCTGACTCCTCTAGGAACGCCACACCTGAATGGTGTATCTGAAAGGAGAAATTGTACCCTATTGGATATTACGTAGTATGATGAGCTATACAGATATGCCAATCTCCTTTTGGGGATTTGCATTAGAATCAGCTTTGTATATTTTGAATAGGATTCCATCAAAATTAGTTTCTTCCACACTTTATGAGATATGGCATGGAAGAAAAACAAGTCTTAAGCATGTTAAGATTTGGGGTTGTCCAGCTTATATCAAAAAGCTGAACACTGATAAATTGGAGACCAGATTAAAAAAGGGTCGATTTGTTGGATATCCAAAAGATAGTTTTGGATATTATTTTTATTTTCCTACTTCACAAAAGGTTGTGATAAGTAAAGATGCCACATTTCTTAAACAATAGTTTGTCCAAGAAGGAGGCAAAGGAAGGCAAATAGAGTTGGAATTAGAGAATTCTGACCAATCAACAGATCAGATGGATATAGATCCATCTAGTCAACTTATACCTGTTGATGAAACATCTACAGATGTTCCTCATAGAACAACCAGGGTATCTCACCCACCAGTGAGATATGGTTTCCTTCATGAAGAAGAATAAGAGTTATCTACTCATGAAGAAGTAGATTATGGAGATGATCCACTTACCTATGAAGAAGCTATATCAGATAAAGATTCTTCAAAATGGATTGATGCTATGAAATCTGAAATTGATTCCATGTGAAAGAATCAAGTTTGGGATCTTGTTGATGCACTTGAAGGTATTGTACCTATAGGGAACAAATGGGTTTTCAAGAAGAAAATTGGTTCTGATGGAAACGTAGAGACCTATAAGGCAAGGCTAGTAGCGAAGGGTTTCGCCAAAGGCAAGGAATCGACTATGAGGAGACTTTCTAACCTGTTGCCATGCTTAAATCAATTAGGATTCTATTAGCAATAGCTACATACTATGATTATGAGATTTGGCAGATGAATGTCAAAACAGCTTCTCTCAATGGATACATTGCAGAAAACATTTTCATGAAACAACCTAGGGGTTTTGAATCCCAAGATGGTTCCAAGGTATGCAAGATAAAGCGATCCATTTATGGGTTGAAGCAAGCTTCGAGGAGTTGGAACATCCATTTTGATGAAGCCATTAAATCCTTTGATTTAATAAAAAATGAGGATGAGCCATGTGTATGTAGGAAGGTTAGTGACAGTGCTATCATTTTCCTTGTCTTGTATGTGGATGACATACTATTGATGGGAAATGACACAGGTATGTTGACAACCATAAAAGTATGGTTGTAAAATACATTCTCCATGAAAGACTTAGGGGTGGCAACCTATATTCTTGGGATTTGCATCTATAGAGATAGAGCGAAAAGAATAATTGGTTTATCCCAAAGTCTATACTTGGAAAAGGTGTTAAAGAGGTTTAACAGGCTTGATTCCAAGAGAGGATTGTTACCAGTGAGACATGGTATCCACCTTTCTAAAGAGATGTCTCCAAATACACCTGAAGAAAGAGATAAGATGGCCAGGATTCCATATCCTTCGGCTATTGAAAGTTTAATGTATGCAATGTTGTGTACTAGGCTAAATATCGCATATGCTGTTAGTTTAACTAGCAGGTATCAATCCAATCTCGGTTTGGAACACTGGATAGCTGTTAAGAATATCCTTAAGTACTTGAGAAGAACTAAGGATTTATTCTTGATCTATGGAGCTGGAGAATTGCAATGGATGGTTATACTGATTCTGATTTCCAATCGAATATCGATGATAGAAAGTCTACCTCTGGATATGTGTTCATTTCTAATGGAGGTGCAGTCAGTTGGAAGAGTTCCAAACAGAGCATGACTGCAAATTCCACTTTAAATTGTGTGTTTCAGTTGAAAAGGATATTGAAAAGCATAAGGAACATTGAGTCAAGGCCTAGAGGCGACTCAGATCAGGTCTGTGCACAATACTTTTTATATTCACTGCTTTTACTAGAAAATTTATTTGGAGAAATGAGTGATGAATAATTTTTTATTGTATTAGCTTTGGGAATTTTATTTGGAAATTATTGTGTTGCTTACTTTGCAAATGGAAATTTTGAGTTAAAATGTGATTTGTGGTTTGTATGAAATATTTAAATATTGTGATTTGGTATTGTTTTGATTCACACTTGGCATAACAATATTACTATGTTCCTCCTCCATTTATGGGGTGAGTATGACTATATTCCTCCCTCTTTGACTTGCTAGTCTGAGGTAAGTATGGATGAGTACTCATTAGCTAGCTTGCTACCTCCCTCACTGATTTCAATTAATGGGGTGAGTATGTCTTGTCGTGCTGTATAACGCGGCATGTTCGAAAAAGTTTGTGTCATGACCTAAGTTGTGTTATTGATTGGCAACACTGTGTTATTCAATTGTTCAATCAAATTTGTGTTTCATGAGCTTTGAAATTTGTGGCATGAAATTGTGAATTATTTGAGTTGTAAATTGTCAATAAAAGTTTTATATACTGCATTTTAAATTGTTATTGTGCACCACTAAGTAAATTTTACACAGCGATAACTTTTTCATTGCTGTCGCAGGTAAACAGACAGACAGAGCACCAGAGCAGGCTACTTGTGCTACACTTTGGAATTTTGCTGGGTATATTGAGTATACCACCTTTTGTAATTTTTGTTGTAATGTATGTGCACTGTATGTAAATATGGTACTTGGTCTTGAGCAGTTGTAAACTAAAGTTGTAATATATTTATTTCTTATCTCAGCTTTTAAACTACTTAGTCATTTTATAGTCTATCATTGGAAATACTGGAAATTTAATGTTGAATTGAGTTTGACAATTGTTGAGAAATTGATTTGTGTTGAACCATATTGGAGTTTGGGATTGAACAAAAATATTGGAAGTGCTTTTTACAGGTTTTGAAGAACTGTTTTATTCAAAATACAGATGGCACTTTGCCAAAATTTTTACAGAAATTACTGATACTAAGATTTGTTATTTGGTTTCACTTCAGCTAAAAACAATTTTAACACCTATCAAAAGTGCTCACCTCGATAAAAAGAAATAAGAAAAGGTTTAAAATCCCTTGTAGTGTATTTAATCAGTTATCAGTAGGGTAAGTTTGGTAATTCATTAGGTATACTACGGGATCATGTTATGCCTTACAGAGGCGTAAGGTGTGACATGTTTTAGTGGTATCAGAGCTTAGTTTTTAAATTCTATTTTGACCTATAATTTGAATATTCTTTCTTCATTGTACAACTGCTCAATGTCATTGTTTGATATAAATAGTACATTACATTAGAAATATGCATTAACAGGAGGAAATCTCGTTGTGTTATTTGCTCAGGAGATGTAATATCCTCTAATTAACTATGGAAGATGGGGACCTTTGAGTCGATCAATCAATAGAGGCTGAGGTACAAGGGGAAGCCCCAGCCCTTCACAATGTGAGTGGATTAGCTGCACCAGCCCCCTCAATACCACAGTTCCCTACACAATTTGCTCAGCAAATGGGTGCAATGTTCCAACAGATGGCTGGTAATATGCCCACTCAAGCCCCACTGCAGACACCAGTAGTATAACCACAGCCTTCTGTTAGGCAGTATGACAAGCTGATTAAGTATGGTGCTACTGAGTTCAAGGGGACAGTGGATCCGCTAGAGGTAGAGCAATGGTTGGAAAGGATAGAAATGTTAGTAGTATGCCCTAGAGCATATCATTTAGTATGTATCTTGTACATATTTTTATTAATAAAAAGCATTTGCACTTTTCCATTTACATAATATATTTATGTGTAATAGAAAAGGTCCATTGATATTTTGTTAGAAATTCTATTCTTAAGTTGTTAAGAATATGAGTGACAGTATTTCTAGTACAAAGTATCATAAATAGGTTCACAATCGAGGATACTTCATAACAAGGACATGACTTATTCAGAAAGATTGTACCCATGTTTGTTACCAAGTTATTTATATGAGATATAAATAAGATGGAATGGTGAGTCTCATGCCATATAGCAAACATGATAGGCACTTATAAATGATAAGTAGGCCGAACCAGTGACACTTATGGCAAGCACATGGAGTTTACTCTTGTCAATGTTTTGTCATAAATCATATCAGTGCATATAATCTTTAGACCTGAGATAGCACAGTTATCTTTTATATAGGTAGTTTGAGTTTGATACTGCTTTCATACTTGTACTGTGTATGGGTATATGGGCATGTGTTGGCTCCTACTAGTTATATATGGAGGTAGGTATTGATCAAGATGGAATCTATTCCTTTAAGTAAATAGAGATAAAATGCTATGTTCATTTAATTGTTCTTGATGTTTCAAGTTCCTAGCCAGGACAGATAGATTTATTCAGAAAAGAGTTTCTGATGAGAAAATCTTTTTAATCAAGAACTGGAATTAAAAGAGAATATAATATTCATAGCAAATGGAGTTTGACATAAACCATGACTCCAGCTTGAGTTGGATTTGGTAACAGAGAGATTCTAGTGCACGGTAACATATGATTATAGGTTCATTTAAGGTATACCTTATTACTAATTGGGTGGCCATGGCATGCTATGCTAGGTGTTAACCATGGTCTATGAGGTGCATAAAATGATTTAGAGAAATCATTTATGGTAACAAAGAGTTTTGATGATATTAAGAGTTGATATCATGTCTCATTGCCAATTAGTGATAAGCCTAGTAAGTCACACACATACACAAGTAATCACCTAATTAAATATGATTTAATTAATTAATTAAAGAGTTTAATTGATTAATTAAATAGGTTTGGTTTGCAATTAGATTACAAAGTCCCTAGTATGACTTGAAACCAAATCTGGATTATTGGATGTATAATATAAGTTAAATTTATATTTAAAGTGTTTAAATATGAATTTAATTAATGATAAATTAATTAATAGAGATTAATTAATATATTAATTAATTTATATTTGATATAAATTAATTAGAATAAGAGAAACAATTATTTTGGATTAAGAACTCAAAATTAAGACACAGGGGCATTTTGGTCATTTCACAGGGTGACATGTGGCACCATGAGATGGTGACACATGGCATTGCACATAAGCTTGCCAAATGTCTTTTAATCATTTAAGATGATTAAAATTAAGATTAAATATAGGTTTGACACTTGGTACAATGTGATTGGGTCAATTAAACCTAGAACAAATTAGAGGGTGACATGTGGCAAGGGTTTAATGTGTTGACCTAACTATATAAGTGTTGTTATGAAATAAAAATAAGACAACCAGTAGTCATACTCCTTTGTCACGCCATTTTGAGGCTCTCCATCTCTTCTTCTTCATCTCTCATCAATTCAAAGAGATTAGCCATCAATCTCTTGAATTAAAAATACTAAAAATCGTTTCTATTGTCCTGTTTACATCTTTAATCTCTTAAAATATAGAACTTGATTTTCTAAATAATAGAAAAAGCTTTAGAAGCTATTCAAGGGCTACCATAGGTGTTCTTGGTGTGGACAAGCTAGAGGAACAACATCTGATGTCCTGAAGACGCATCTCAAAGGCGCAAATACACTGCAGTGCATTAAGAGGTTAGTGTATTTGTTCTTGATTTAATATAGGGTTCTAAAATTAATCTAATTAATTTTAAAATCTTAAATGGCAAATACAGATCCAAAAACATATTAAAAGAGTTTTAATATGTTGTTTATCATTGAAATCAAAGAGATAAAAATAAATCTTGCATGATGCATGTGACCCTAGGTGAAAATTTTGAATTCAATGGCATAAACTTGTGTTTTTCACGCTTTCGTTCCTTCATGAAAGAGTTTTTATGAAGCTGCACTGTACTTATAAGATGAAGCTTGAATATTCAGTCTCACTTCTACAGGGAAATGCATATAACAGGTGGAAAACCATTCCCCACAGTTTGGTGGAACCCCTAGTGCTGACATGAGATGACTTTCTCAGAAAGTTCAGACAAAAATATGTCCCAGATGCCTATGTGGACCAGAAGCTATAGGAGTTCTTAAGCATGAAGCAAAGGAACAAAATAGTGGCAGAATATGAGATAAACTTCTCTCGATTGAGTCATTATGCAGGAAGCCTGCTTACCACTCCTAGAGATAGATGCAAACGTATTGAGACCAGGTTAAGGCCTAGTCTAAGAATGTAAGTTGTGGGGTTCTGACACCAAAATTTCTCAAAGCTAATATCGCAAGCCCTGGAACTGGAAAGAATTGAGAATGAAAAAATAGTTAAAAAGGGTACAGAAGAAAAAGAGAAAATTAGAAAGACTACTGATCAACTTCTTGGTAGTAGGTTAGGAAAGAGAGAGCACTTTGGAGGATCTATCTCATGTGAGTCTGGTAGAGATAGATCTTCTGGAAACCACCCCAATCCGATCAGTAAACTAAGCAAAGACCAGAAATGCGCTGTCAGATCGACCTTGTGAAACTTGTGGTAAACCACATAGTGAGGTATGTTATAGAGCCATAGGAGCATGTTTTAATTGTGGAGAGACTGGTCATTTTGCTAAGGATTGTATAAATCCACGCCGTTCTGGATCATTTACTACACCAGAGAGATCAACCCAAGTTTCTACCCTAAGGAGTTCACCATCAGTTAGTAGAGGCAGAGGTAGAGGTAGGGGTAGTATACCTGGAAGTCAGAGTACTATGAATCAGCCAAAACAAGGTGATGCTTCAGCTAGAATATACACTATACAGCAGAGGGAAGAGGCTGAGACTTCTGACATTGTTGCTGGTACATTCTCAATTTTTAACTAAGATATATATTTGTGTTGTTTGACCCAGGGTCTACATACTTTTATGTTAGCGCCAGCATTGTATGCCTTCCTGCTATCCGTCATATATAAATAAATTTTGATATGTTAGTGACTAGTCTTTTTAGAATTCGTTTTGGAAAGAGTTTGCTAGCGAAAGATATTTCTTAGAATACGATAAATTATTGAAAATCGATAGATAAAATAGTTGTGGAAGTAAAAATTTGAATAGTTGGTTCATATATAACAAAGAAATGTTACGAATGTGAGCAAGATTGTTGACTAGAATGGTCAGAGGACCAATGATTAGATAAATAATTTTAACATGGCCTTAATGGTCATTCAAAAAGGGAACATGAATTGAAATATTAGACAGAACGATAGTAAGAAAAGATTAGTGCTATATAAATAAAGTAAATATTATATTAGATTGTTAAAAGTCTTACACAAATTCAAAGGAAAGAAGATTATATGATCATATAGAAAGGAGGAAAACTAAATTCTCACTCCATAGGATCACACCAGATCCTAAAAAGAGAGATTCATTAGCACACAAAATTTCTTACCTCTAGAAAGGTGAAATGAATTTAAATTCAATGTCTGATGGGGAAACTCATAAAGATCTTAATACATGGGGTGAAGCAGCTGAGAAATAAATGTATACGTTTAGTTAAGGTGTTATGGACCAGTTTTCAGATTATGAAGATTATGAGGCTACATGAAAATATATGAAAAACAAGAGAAAACAAACGTATGACTATGTTTAGATGGCTATTGGATAAAATTTCGCGAACAAATTTTATTTTAAGGAGGGAAGAATTGTAACACCTCTATGTTCGGTAGTGCGTTCTGCTGTTCCGATGACCCGTGTCTGTCTGCATAGCTAAAATGCCTGGAACTACACTTAAATATTAGTAAGCAGACATGAAATAATGAAATAAATAAAAAGAAAATACAAGAAAAGTTATGGAAAAACAAAAGATATAAAATGAAATTAAGTTAAACGAGCCAGCACTGTAGCAATGGGTGATCGCACGGGGAAGTTAAGACGCAGGCAATAGCCGACCCCAGGACCACGGGGAACCCTCGGAATTAAGTTTTGAGACATAATTAAAGACTTATTGAAGTATAATTGATATTAGAAATGTCAAAGAAAATTAAAGAATTAGTATAAAGAAAAACGAAAAATTCAAGAAACTGACAAAAATCGATGTTACCAAAAAGTTAGAAATACATCCCGAAGAGGGGCATTTTGGTCATTTGACACCTAGAGTTGGCTTTTGACCTAAATGTCCATTAAAAATAAGTGATATTAAACTTTGAAAATCTCATGAAAAATAAGAATTGGGTATATAATGTAAATAGTGAAAGAATTGTGTCATGATTGCAAATGAAGGAAATTGGAAATTAATTAATCAATAAGCTAACTTAGTGCTCCACTAACTATGTATTAAGTGGCCATATATAAGGCCTTAGTGGACAGCTCAACATCATCTCCTTCCTCACAAATTCACTTTGGCCGAATTCATCTTCTATGAGAACTCCATTACCGCACCATTTTCCAAGCTTCATGCACCTCCATTCAAGCCCTCCTCTCCACTAGTTTCCTTCATTAATTTTTGCATACTTAGCTTGGAGAAGCTTTTAAGAACAAGAAAAGGAAGATTTGGTGAGGTTTAGGGAAAGCTTACAAGAGGTAAGTGTCCAATCTTCTTACCTTTCTTTAGTAATTATGATGTTTAAGTTAAGGGAGTTAATTGGTAATAAAATTTGAAAGAATTGTTGGGTTATGGGACTGTCCATTTTTGGCAGCCATGGGAGGTTATATTACTTGAGTTTTCTTACATTAAATTGATGGAAATTAGTGTTTAATAAGCCAATTTGAATTGTTAGTAAATTAATCTCCATGTGTGTGTTATTGAGCATTTGATTTTAGGGTTGAATGAAATTATGAAGGCTTTGGCAATTTGGAGCAATTCGGCAGCCTTATGACTTATAGAAAAATGCTTGAATTCATGAAGATTATTTCATGAAGTGTGGTAGTAAGGAATGATGATTATATATGTAATTTGGTGGTAGAAGTTATATGTAATATTTGGGAATAATAGGTGTATACATTGTTATAATGGAACTTTATAATTTAGGATTATATTTGGTGTATTAAATGTAATTGTAATCTACCCAAACTAGTTATAATGTGAAGCGAGGAATGGATTTGGTACCATACCAAATCAAAATTGGTATGAGAAGTTTAAATTTGGCCAGTTGAATGTATATGTGATTGGTGTTTGAGAAAAGTGTAAAGGGCAGTATGCAAATGAGCCTATAACCCTAAATATGTGACTCCAATTGGTATGAGGCCAATTGGAGGTGAAACAAGGCCCAAAATGTACCAAATTTCATGAAGAAAGCCTACCTAAATTTTGTCCAAAATGTGACATGAGAATTGACCAAATCCAGATTAGTGACTTTGCAAACCTGAAAATTGACCATTTGGACAATAGTCAGTTTTTTTGGCCATAACTCACTCAAAACAGCTCCAAATGACCTTAAATTTATACCATAGCTTAGACATAGAGCTACAACTCTTATGAAGACACCAAAACCTAGTAATGACCATAAGCAAGTCCAAATGCTTCCAAAATTTTGGGTATAAAAACTACCAGAATTAGAAATGACCTAAAAATGACCAAAGTTTGCCATTTTAGTGCAATATGTCTAGCAATAGTAAAATGACTATAAATTGGTCTAGTAAACTCCAAATAACCTAAAATTTATGGCAAAAGTTCACTAAGACATAGACCTATAAGTTTGTAATTCGGACCAAAACTAAAAAACCGAGGCAACTAGGTCATCTAGTTAGGTCAAAACAGCAAATCGAAATCCGATAAATTGCAATAAAATGCAATACACTTGAAAATGATATTGGTAACATATACCAATACTAAAGGACTATAAAAGGTAACATATTGGTAATGTTAAAATTTATTCACCTAGTGTGTATTAATGGTCAACATTATAGGTTGACTAATGAAATGAATTGAATGAATAGTACTAAGAAAAATTTAGATATTGGATTTTATTGTTAGAAACAATTTAACTTAGTACTGAAACACTTTAAATTGTGTGTTTTAGCTGAAAAGGACATTGAAAAGCATAAGGAACATTGAGTCAAGGCCTAGAGGCGACTCAGATCAGGTCTGTGCACAATACTTTTTATATTCACTGCTTGTACCAGAAAATTTATTTGGAGAAATGAGTTATGAATAATTTTTTATTGGCTTTGGGAATTTTATTTGGAAATTATTGTGTTTCCTACTTTGCAAATGGAAATTTTGAGTTAAAATGTGATTTGTGGTTTGTATGAAATATTTAAATATTGTGATTTGGAATTATTTTGATTCACACTTGGCATGACAATATTACTATGTTTCTCCTTTATTTATAGGGTGAGTATGACTATATTCCTCCCTTTTTGACTTGTTAGTCTGAGGTGAGTATGGGTGAGCACTCATTAGCTAGCTAGCCACCTCTCACATTAATTTCGATTAGTGGGGTGAGTATGTCTTATCGTGGTGTACAACACAGCATGTTTGAAAAAGTTTATATCATGACCTAAGTTGTGTTATTGATTAGCAACACTGTGTTATTCAATTGTTTAATCAAATTGTGTTACATGAGCTTTGAAAATTGTGACATGAAATTGTGAATTATTTTAGTTGTAAATTGTCAATAAAAGTTTTACATACTGCATTTTGAATTGTTATTGTGCACCACTGAGTAAATTTTACTCAGCAATAGCTTTTTCATTGCTGTTGTAGGCAAATAGACAGAGAGAGCAGCAGAGTAGGCTGCTTGTGCTATACTTTGGGATTTTGCCGGGTATATTGAGAATACCACCTTTTGTAATTTTTATTGTAATGTATGTGCACTGTATGTAAATATTGTACTTGGTCTTGAGTTGTTGTAAACTAAAGTTGTAATATATTTATTTCTTATCTCAGCTTTTGAACTACTTAGTCATTTTGTAGACTTTCTTGGGAAATACTGGAAATTTGATGTTGAATTGAGTTTGACAATTGTTGAGAAATTGATTTGTGTGGAACCATATTGGAGTTTGGGATTGAACAAAAATATTGGAAGTGCTTTTTACATGTTTTGAAGACTATTTTATTTAAAATACAGATGGCACTCTACTAAAATTTTTACAGAAATTATTGATACTAAGATTTGTTATTTGGTTTCACTTCAACTAAAAACAATTTTAACACCTATCAAAAGTGCTCACCCTGGCAAAAAAAAATAAGAAAGGGTTTAAAATCTCTTGTAGTGTATTTAATGAGTTATGAGTAGGCGAAGTTTGGTAATTCATTAGATATACTACGGGATCATGTTATGCCTTACGAAGGTGCAAGGTGTGACATGTTTTAGTGGTATCAGAGCCTGGTTTTTAAATTCAGTTTTGACCTGTAATTTGAATATTCTTTCTTCATAGTACAACTGCTCAATGTCATTGTTTGATGCATACAGTACATTACATTATAAATATGCACTAACAGGAGGAATTCTCCTTGTGTTATTTGTTCAGGAGGTGTAATATCCTCTAATTGACTATGGAAGAAGGGGACCGTTCAGTCGATCAATCATTAGAGGCTGAGGTATAAGGGGAAGCTCCAGCCATTCACAATGCGAGTGGATCAGCTGCACCAGCCCCCTCAATACCACAGTTCCCTGCTCAATTTGCTCCACAGATGGGTGCGATGTTCCAACAAATTGTTGGTAACATGCCCACTCAAGCCCCACTGCGGACACCAGTAGTACAACCATAGCCTTCAGTTAGGCAGTATGACAAGCTGATTAAGTATGGTGCTACTGAGTTCAAGGGGACAGTGGATCCGCTAGAGGTAGAACAATGGTTGGAAAGGATGGAAAGAGTTTTAGGAAGTTGCACTACACTTATGAGCTGAAGTTTGAATACTCAGTCTCACTTCTACAGGGAGATGCATATGATTAGTGGAAAACCATTCTCCACAGTTTGGTGGAAACCCAAGTGCTGACATGGGACAACTTTCTCAAAGAGTTCAAGCAAAAATATGTCCCAGATGCCTATGTGCACCAGATGCTACAGGAGTTCTTAAGCCTAGAGGAAAAGAACAGAACAGTGGTAGAATATGAGAGAAACTTCTCTCGATTGAGTCATTATGCAGGAAGCCTGCTTGCCACTCCTAGAGATAGATACAAACATTTTGAGACAGATGCAAACGTTTTGAGACTGAGTTAAGGCCTAGTCTAAGAATACAAGTTGTGGGGTTCCGACACAAGAATTTCTCAGAGCTAATATCGCAGGCTCTGGAACTGGAAAGAATTGAGAATGAAGAAACAGTTGAAAAGGTTATAGAAGAAAAAGAGAAAATTAGAAAAACTACTGATTAAGTTCCTAATAGTGGATCAGGAAATAGAAAGCACTTTGGAGGATCTAGCTCACGCGAATCTGGTAGAGATAGATCTTCTGGACAGAAACCACCCTAATCCGATCAGCAAACTCAGCAAAGAACCAGAAATGCACTGTCGGATCTGCTTTGTGAAACTTGTGGTAAACCACATAGTGGGGTATGTTATAAAGCCATAGGAGCATGTTTTAATTGTGGAGTGACTGGTCATTTTGGTAAGGATTGTATAAATCCACACCATTTTAGATCATTTACTACACCAAAGAGATCAGCCCAAGTTTTTACCCCAAGGAGTTCACCATCAATTAGTAAAGGCAAATGTAGAGGTAGGGGTAGTAAACCTGGAAGTCAGAGTACTGTGAATCAGCTTGAACAAGGTGATCCTTCAGCTAGAATATACACTATACACCAGAGGAAAGAGGCTGAGACTTCGGACATTATTGCTGGTACTTTCTCAATTTTTAACTAAGATATATATATGTATTGTTTGACCAGGGGTCTGCATACTTTTATGTTAGTGCTAGCATTGTTTGCCTTCCTGCTATCCCTCATATATAAATAAATTTTGATATGTTAGTGACTAGTCTTTTTGGAATTAGTTTTGGAAAGAGTTTGCTAGCGAAAGATATTTCTTAGAATACAATAAATTATTAAAAATTGATAGATAAAAGAGTTGTGGAAGTAAAAATTTGAACAGTTAGTTCAGATATAATAATGAAATGTTATGAATGTGAGTAAGATTGTTGACTAGAATGGTCAGAGGACCAATGATTAGATAAATAATTTTAACATGACCTCAATGGTCATTCAAGAAGGGAACATGAATCGAAATATTAGATAGAATGATAGTAAAAAAAGATTAGTGCTATATAAATAAAATAAATGTTATATTAGATTGTTAAAAGTCTTACACAAATTCAAAGGAAAGAAGATTATACAATCATATAGAAAGGAGAAAAACTAAATTCTAACTCCATAGGATCACACCAAATCCTAAAAAGAGTAGATTCATTAGCACACAAAATTTCTTACCTCTAAAAAGGTGTAATGAATTTAAATTCAACGTATTATGGGGAAACTCATAAAAATCTTAATACATGAGGTGAAGCAGCTGAGAAATAAATGTACACATTTAGTTAAGGTGTTATGGACCATTATTCAGATTATGAAGATTATGAAGATTATGAGGCTATATGAAAAAATATGAAAGACATGAGAAAACAAATGTATGATTATGTTTGGATGGTTGTTGGGTAAAATTTCGCGGACGAAATTTGTTTTAAGGGGGGAAGAATTGTAACACCTCTATGTTTGGTAGTGCGTTCTACTGTTCCGCTGACTAGTGTCTGTCCGGACAGCTAGAATGCCTGGAACTACACTTAAATATTAGTAAGTAGACATGAAATGATGAAATAAATAAAAAGAAAATACAAGAAAAACTAAGGAAAAACAAAAGATATAAAATGAAACTAAGTTAAATGAGACAACACCGTAGCGATGGGTGACCGCACGAGGAAGTTACGACGCAGGCAATAGCCGACCCCAGGACCGCAAGAAACCCTTGGAATTAAGTTTCGAGACATAATTAAAGACTTATTGAAGTCTAATTGACATTAGAAATGTCAAAGAAAATTAAAGAATTAGCATAAAGAAAAACGAAAAATTCAAAAAATCGATAAAAATCGGTGTTATCAAAAAATTGGAAATACAACCCGAAGAGGGGCATTTTGGTCATTTGACACCTAGAGTTATCTTTTGACCTAAATATCCATTAAAAATAAGTGATATTAAACTTTGAAAATCTTATGAAAAATAAGAATTGAGTATATAATGTAAATAGTGAAAGAATTGTGTCATAATTGCAAATGAAGGAAATTGGAAATTAATTAATCAATAAGCTAACTTAGTGCTCCACTAACTGCGTATTAAGTGGCCACATATAAGGCCTTAGTGGACAGCTCAACATCATCTTCTTCCTCACAAATTCACTTTGGCTGAATTCATCTTCCATGAGAACTCCATTACCGCACCATTTTTCAAGCTTCATGCACCTCCATTCAAGCCCTCCTTTCCACTAGTTTCCTTCATTAATTTTTGCATACTCAGCTTGGAGAAGCTTTTGAGAGCAAGAAAAGAAAGATTTGGCGAGGTTTAGGGAAAGCATACAAGAGGTAAGTGTCCAATCTTCCTACCTTTCTTTAGTAATTTTGATGTTTAGGTTAAGGGGAGTTAATTGGTGATAAAATTTGATAGAATTATTGGGTTATGTAACACCCCTATGTTTAGTAGTGCATTATACTATGCGAATGACAGTGTTTGTCCGGACAGCTAGGATGTCTAGAACTACACTTAGATATAGGTGAGGAGACATAAAATAATGAAATACAAGAAAAGAAAATATAAGAAAAACAAAGGAAAAATAATAGCAATGAAATGTAACCAAGTTAAACGAGCCGAAAACCATAGCGATGGGTGACCGTACAAGGAAGCTGCGGCATGGACCGTTCACCAGCCCTGTATCACGGGGAACCCTGGAAAATATTTTTAAGACTTAAATAAACATCTATTGAAGTATAAATGTCATTAGAAATATCAAAAAAAAAATGAGAAATCAAGAAAACGACAAAACTCGGAGTTACCAAAAAATCGGAAATACAATCCGAATAGGGGCATTGTGGTCTTTTGACCTAAATTTCCATTAAAAATAAATGATATTGAACTTTGAAAATGTCATAAAAAATTTAAATTTTGGTACCTAATATAATTAGTGAAAGTGTGGTGGCCAAATTGCAAATTTTGGAAACCTTGTATAATTAAACATTTGATTATTGTTTTGTGCTCCACTAAGGCAAATTTGGGACACCTAGTTAAGCTAAATGGGACAACAAAAACTCATTTTCAACCTTGAATCACCACATTGCCAAATTATATTCTCTCTCAAAGGAAAACTCCATGGATGTCCCAACCAAGCTTTCTCTCTCCATGATCCAAGCTTCCCTTTGTTAAAGTTCCTTCACTAAAGTTATTCTATACACCTTGGGCAGCATACTTGGAGCAAGAAAGATAAGTTTTGGTGAGGTTTTGAAGAACTTTAAAAGTGGTAAGTGAGTGTTTTCAATTCTTGTTTCATTAAAAGTGTAACCAAGGTTGTGGGTAGTTGATTTATGGAAGAATTTTTGTAGTTTGATGTTTTAATGGGGAGGTACATTTTGGCAGCCATGGAAATTCAGTATATGTAGCTTGTTTTTACTTGTTTATGGTTGTTTAAGATGTTGTTATTGATAGCAGCATGGATATGTGTATAATGGTTTGGAATTGGGTATGTAAATGGGATATGTTCATGTAGTTAAATGATGTAAATGGAATTTAGAAAATTCTGTGTTATAGTGTGCATATTGAGAATAGTTACAAGCTGTCCAAAATGACCTAAATGTGTTGTTAAATGTTTTAATGGTAAGGTACAAACTAGAATTGGCATGAAGGAATTAATTTGATAAGTGTTGAATATGTAATTGGTAAGTGATGAGAAGTGTGTAGTAGGGCAGTGTATGCTTTGGCTTAGAACCTTAAGTGTGTGACTCCAATTGATATGAGACCAATTAAAGGTGAAACTAGGCACCAAATGTGCCAACTTTCATGAAGGAAGCTTACCTAAATTCTGCCTAGAAGGTAACTTGAAAAATGACCAAATCCGGATTAGTGACTTTCAAACCTGAAAATTGACTATTTGGGCAGTAGTTAGTGTTTTGATCATAACTCACTCAAAACAAGTCATAATGGCCTGAAATTTTTACCATGATTAGTTTAGACATATATGTACAATTCTTATTCAGACACCAAAGCCCAGAAATGGCTAGAACTAAGCCAAATAGCTTGCACAAGTTCAAGTACCAAAACTGGCCGAACCAAAAGTGATCTAAAAATGACCTAAGCCTACCATTTTAATGCATTCTGTCCAGCATTGGTAAATTGACCATATCTTGGTCTACACAACTCAGAATGACCTGAAATTTTGTCCCGCATGCAATAAGGCATAGACCTACAAGTTTGTAGTTTGGACCAAAACCCGAAAACCGAAAGAACTAGGTCGTCCGGCTAGGTCAAAATAGTACCCCGAAATTCGGTAAATTGCAATAAAATGCATTACACTTGAAAATGAAATTGGTAACATATACCAACACTAAAGGGCTCTAAAATGTGACATGTTGGTAACATTGGAATTGACTCACTTAGAGTGCATCAAGGGTCAACATTATAAGTTGACTAATGAAATAAATTGAAGGGAATAGTACCAAGAAAATTTAGATATTGGATTTTATGGTTGGAAACAAATTCATTGAGTACTGAAACACTTTAAATTATGTGTTTCAGTTGATAAGGATATTGAAAAGCATAAAGAACATTGAGTCAAGGCCTAAGAGGTGGCTCATATAATATTTGTGCACAACTAACTATTTTATTACTTTTCACTTCTAAATTGATTTGAACAAGTTTATTTTATGATTTATAATTTTGTTGTGTTGAGGATTTTAATTTATTGAATGAAATTTTATAAATTAAATGAAAATTTTCTTATGCATTTAAGGATTTATTGCATGGTTTTGAGGATTGTAAATTTTAAATTTGATGTGTTGCCAACCTTGAGCATGAATTTATGATGATTAAATATGTTTATGATTTCTAAACACTTTGTAAATAGAAATTGTTTTGAATATGATTTGAAACCACAGTTGACATGGCAAAATATGTTGTGAATTCTCATTAGCTTGTCTAGTAAGATATCTCCTCCACTAGATGGGGCAGTTGTACCAACTCTTTTGTAATATTTTTTTGGATTGTAATGAAATACAAATTATTATAAGGTTATTTTGAAATTTTATGTATTTGTAAAGTTTTGCACTACTAAATTTTTAATTATCCCATAAATGTAAATATTAATTTTGTTACCATAGTGAGATGTTTCAATATTTGATTTGATTTAAACTGTGTATTGAGTTGCTTGTGTTGATTTATAAAATGAAATTGATTACTGAAGTTGTGATTGAGAAATATATTGAGAGTGTCTTTATTTTCATGTTTTGAAGAACTGTTTTCTCAAAATACAGACGACACTTTGCCGAAATTTTTGTAAAAATTATGGAGATTTTAAATATCTAAAAATTTGATTTATGTTTGGACTTTAAATAAAGGTTTTTAATATCTGAAAAAAAAAACAATTTTTCCCACCAATTTAAAAATGAACGAAAATTATTTTAAAATCCCTTGTAGCATATTTAACGGGTTACCGGTAGGCGAAGTGCGATAATTCATTAGGTGTACTATGGGAGCATGTTACATCTTACGAGGAGTAGGGTGTGACATGGTTTAGTGGTATCAGAGCTCAAACAGTAATTTGGGGAAGAGAAAAGAATTTGAGGAACCCCGAGCTCAGGGATATGATAGAGGCAGATCATCAAGACAGAGAACACCAAGATCTAGTGATCGAACAACTAGAAGTTTCTATTGTCACACCCTACCCCTCTGTAAGGCATAACATGATCCCGTAGTATACCTAATGAATTACCAACTCCGTCTACTGATAACCCATTAAATACACTACAAGGGATTTTAAAAGCTTTTCTTACTTCTTTTACAGTGGTGAGCACTAATTACAGGTGTTAAAAATCTTTTTGAACTGAAGTGATAGAACTAACACATTTGAATTATTTGGAATTTCTATAAAAATTTTGGCAGAGTGCTATCTGTATTTTAGATAAAACAGTTCTTCAGAAAACCTGTAAAAAGCACTTCAATATATTTCCAAATCTCAACTCCAATATTTTTCTCAACACAACATTTTTCTCAACTCAAATCCACAGTGATTTTTCAAAGACTGAGATACAAGAAATATAATATAATTTTTACAAGCCAAAATAACTCATAATTATTTTACAACTTCAATGTACAATTTTAATTTACAACTGCTCAAAACCAAAAATAATATGTACATACAGTGGTCATACATTACAGTACAAAATGCAAAATGTTGGTATACTCATTATACCCGGTAATCTCAAGCTGGAGGTACTAGCAGCCTAGTCTCACGCCTGTCTGTCTGTCTACTGCGGCGACAATAAAAGCTATCATTTGAGACAATGTCTCAGTGGTGCACAACATTAACCATATACAACTTTAAATCACAATTCACAAGTTATATAAATAGTGGATACTTAAAACCATAGTTAAATTCAAGACAGTAATTGTCAACAAGAATTTAAACTCCATTTCTCAATATCACAATAATTTCAATAAATCAAATCATGATTAAATTCAAAAGACAGTGAATGTCAATAAGAATTTAATTCCATTTCACAATCTCATAAAACGTATCCATAAATCACACACAGCTTAATCATGTTCCAAAGTTCAATTCGTCCCAAAAGCCGATGGCTAATGAGGTATTCAATTTGTCCCAAAAGTCAATGACTAATGAGGAATAACATAGCTAGCTAGCAAAAATATGAGTACTCATCCAATTCGTCCTCAACAGGCACACACCTCAACACTTGACGGAGGGAATTCAATTCGTCCCACTAGACAAGCTAGTGAGGAATACAATCAATATACATGATAGCTGTGGTTTCAAACCATTTCCAATGCTTTTCAATCAATAAGTATCCATCAATATCATTCAAACAATTTTACACAGTTTCAAATCATTTACAATGCTTTTCAAGCAATAAATATCCATTCAAACACATTTCCACAATTTAAAACAATAATGGACAAATAGTCATAATTCATTTCAATTGAAAATTTCAAATGAAATAGTTGTTGTGCACAAACCTCTGATAATTGTCTCCTGGTCTAGACTCAGTGTTTCCTTCTCTTTCCCTGAGTCTTTACTAACTGAGAAACACAATTTGAAGTGTTTCAGTATTAAATTAAACTGTCTATATCGATAATGCTTGATAAGTAATTCACTGAAAGCTATTATTTGCTTAATCACCTAATATATCGACCCTCGATGCGTTCTAGGTAAATTAGGTTTTAGTGTCACTAATATGTCACATTCGATAGTCTTTTAGGGTAGGTACATATTACCAATTTCATTTCCTTGTTTAGTGCATTTTATTGCAACTTGCTGGATTCCGGGATACTAGTTTGACCTAGCCGGACGACCTAGTTCCCCCGGTTTTCGGGTTTCGGTCAAAACTAAAAACTTATAGATCTATGTCGTATGGAACGCGGGGCAAAATTTTAGGTCTTTCTGAGTTATGTAGACCAAGTTATGGTCTTTTACTATTGCTGGTCAAATGGCAACAAATTAGGTCATTTTAGGTCAAATTTGGTCAACTTTGGTTCGGCCAGTTTTTGGACCCGAAATTGTGCAAGCTGTTTGACTTGCTTATGTTAATTTCTGGGCTTTGGTGTCTTCATAAGACTTGTAGATATGGGTCTTAACTATTCATGGTTAAAATTTCAGGTCAATTGGACCTGTTTTGAGTGAGTTATGGCCTAAACACTAACTGCTGCCCAATTGGTCAATTTTCAAGTCTCAATTGTACTTAATCCGAATTTGGTCATTTTTCAAGCTACCTTGCAAGCAGAATTTTGGTATGTTTCCTTCATGAAGGTTTGGCACATTTTGTGCCTAGTTTCACCTCCAATTGGTCTCATACCAATTGGAGTTACACATTTAAAGTTATGGCTAAAATGCATGCTGTCCTTAATTACATTGCTTATACATGTATCAATTATACATTTACCTTACTCTAAGTCCACTTCCCTTATCAATTCTGATTTGGTACATTACCAAAACCATTTACTACTTCACCTTAAAGTTACTTTGGGCAGAATACAAACATCCTTAATACACCAAATGAAGTCGTAACTCACAAAGTCCAAATACCACAATATACTCACATAAACACTACTCATTATTACATACAATTTCCACAACCAATTTACAAACATTTTCATCAATCCTCAATGTCACAATTGTTAGTAGTATGCCCTAGAGCAAATCATTTAGTATGTATCTTGTACATATTTTTATTAATAAAAGACATTTCCACTTTTCCGTTTACATAATATATTTATGTGTAATAGAAAAGGTCCATTGATATTTTGTTAGAAATATTATTCTTAAGTTGTTAAGAATATGAGTGACAATATTTCTAGCATGAAGTATCATAAATAGGTTCACAATCGAGGATACTTCATAATAAGGACATGACTTATCCAGAAAGATTGTATTCATGTTTGTTCCCAAGTTATTTATATGAGATATAAATAAGATGGAATGGTGAGTCTCATGCCATATAATAAACATGATAGGCACTTATAATTGATAAGTAGGCCGAACCAGTGACACTTATGACAAGCACATAGAGTTTACTCTTGTCAATGTTTTGTCATAAATCATATCAGTGCATATAATCTTTAGACCTGAGATAGCACAGTTATCTTGTATATAGGTAGTTTGAGTTTGATACTGCTTTCACACTTGTACTGTGTATGGGTATATGGGCATCTGTTGGCTCCTACTAGTTATATATGGAGGTAGGTGTTGATCAAGATGGAATCTATTCCTCTAAGTAAATAGAGATAAAATCCTATGTTCATTTAATTGTTCTTGATGTTTCAAGTTCTGGCAGACAGATAGATTTATTCAGAAAAGAGTTTCTGATGAGAAAATCTTTTAATCAAGAACTGGAATTAAAAGAGAACATAATATTCATAGCAAATGGAGTTTGACAAAAACTATGACTCCAGCTTGAGTTGGGATTTTGTAACAGAGAGATTCTAGTGCATGGTAACATATGATTATAGGTTCATTTAAGGTAAACCTTATTACTAATTGGGTGGCCATGGCATGCTATGCTAGGTGTTAACCATGGTCTATGAGGTTCATAAAATGATTTAAATAAATCATTTATGGTAAGAAAGAGTTCTGATGATATTAAGAGTTGATATCATGTCTCATTGCCAATTAGTGATGAGCCTAGTAAGTCACACACATGCACAAGTTATCACCTAATTAAATATGATTTAATTAATTAATTAAAGAGTTTAATTGATTAATTAAATAGGTTTGGTTTGCAATTAGTTTGCAAAGTCCCTAGCATGACTTGAAACCAAATCTAGATTATTGGATGTATAATATAAGTTAAATTTATATTTAAAGTGTTTAAATATGAATTTAATTTATGAGAAATTAATTAATAGAGATTAATTAATTAATTTATATTTGATATAAATTAATTGAAAGAAGAAAAATAATTATTTTGGGTTGAGAACTCAAAATTAAGACACCTGGGCATTTTGGTCATTTTGCAGTGTGACACGTGGTACCATGAGATGGTGACACATGGCATAACACATAAGCTTGCCAAATGTTTTTTAATCATGTAAGATGATTAAAATCAAGATTAAATGTAGGTTTGACACTTGGCACAATGTGATTGGGTCACTTAAACCTATAGCTAATCAAAGGGTGACATGTGGCAAGGGTTTAATGTGTTAACCTAGCTGTTTAAGTGTTGTTATGAGAAAATAAAACACAACCAGCAGCCACACTCCTTTGTCACGCCACTTTGAGGGTTTTTATCTCTTCTTCTTCATCGCTTATCAATTCAAAGAGATTAGCCATGAATCTCTTGAATTAAGAACACTAGAAATTGTTTCTAGTGTCCTGTTTACATCTCTAATCTCTTAAAAGGCAGAACTTGAATTTCTAATTAATAGAAAAGGCTTTAGAAGCTGTTCAAGGGCTGCCATAGGTGTTCTTGGTGTGGACAAGCTAGAGGGACAACATCTGGTGTCCTGAAGACGAATCTCAAAGGCGCAGACATTTGCGATTGCATCAAGAGGTTAATGTAATCGTTCTTGATTTAATCTAGGGTTCTAAAATTAATCTGATTAATTTTAAAATCTTAAATGGCAAATACAGATCCAAAAACATATTAAAAGAGTTTTAATATGTTGTTTATCATTGAAATCAAATTGATAAAAATAAATCTTGCATGATGCATGTGACCCTAGGTGAAAATTTTTGAATTCAATGGTATAAACTTTTGTTTTTCACGCTTCCGTTCCTTCAATTGCTATCAGAGCCACTATATTTGCCATTTAGATTGTTGATTATATGATTTAATTGTGTGTTTGATCATGAGATCAAATGTTCATTGCTGGTTGCAAAGCAAGTTGGTGGCATACTTGAAAAAAACACCATCAATGGTGCGCATGGTTTGGCTTCCATGGGTGGTTTAAGGTTTGGCTTTTAATTCTGCAATTATTGTATGATCTAAGGCCTATTCTTTGACTAATTAAAGTGTTTAATTAGTAGTTTTTATCACACAATTAAATTATGATTCAAATCAGAATTTTAAAAATTGTTTGAATGTGATTCAAATCTGAATTTTAAAAGTTGTTTGAATGTGATTCAAATCTGAATTTTTAAAGTTCTTTGAATCATATTTAAATGTGATTTTTTAAAATTGATTGAATAAAATTCAGATCTGATTTAAAAAAAAAAATGTTTGAATGTGATTCAAATCTGATTTTTTTAAAAATGTTTGAATGTGATTCAAATCTGAATTTTTGAAGTTGTTTGAATGTGATTCAAATCTGAATTTTTAAATTTGTTTGAATGAGATTCAAATCTGAATTTTTAAATTTATTTGAATCATATTCAAATCTGGATTTTTAAGTTGAATATGAGATATTCAATTTAATTTAAGTATGTATGTTTTATTTAATTGTTAAATAGTGATATGCATGATGGATGATCATGGACTATAAAAGACCAATGTGATTGGATTTATTTCTTTTATTTTTCTTTGGGATTGTAAATTAATTAATTTATTTTGGGCATGTATTATTAAGTTTGTAATAATTTTTGGGTTGTAATTTCATTTATTTAAGTTCTTGTAAATTCACCTTGGTATGCCAAGGATTACTATGTAATATTGGATTGCAAGAAGTTCAAGGAGGTCAAGAGCATTGGTGGGACCAGTGGGAGGAATTCAAGATCAAGTGTTGATTATGTACTCCTTCAGCAACTCTTGTAAAATGAATGAATGAAATGCACCTAGGAATGCCCTGATTCAATTCTTGGTGGCTCAGAATTGAATCCCTTAGAAAGTCCATGATCATACCATATTTACTGCTTATCCATGAATACATGAGATGTATGGGAATGTATGCAATTATATGATATATGTATGCTAAATGGATAATGTGCAAAGTGAGACCTTAATAGTAAATAGAATGACCATAAAATCTTCCAAACAAATGATTAAGTTGGAAATGCTATAATTAAAGTAATTATAACATAGGCCCTCCATTGGGGCAATTTATTTAAGAGATTTTCTTAAGAATAATTGTTAAGCATGAGATGTTGTAAATATGTAAATGGTTTGGTGGCCAATATTGGATGTACCTGAGGACATTAAAATTATTTGCATAATTACTGGCTCAATGGGATCAACTTAATTAATGCAAGATAAGTCAATAATGGATGTACCTGAGATTTTGAGCATTAGGGGCTAGGTAAAGGATTGAACCTCACATGAGATGTGATGGGCAAGGAGTTGCTCACTTATAGTTTATTGTAATTCCAATAATGGATGTACCTGAGGATGATCAATAGAATTATAAGAATTCAATCACCCACTAGAAATCCATCCAACTAGGATTTCCGTTTTCTACTTTGGAAGTGTAGGATTCGCTAAGTTAGTGGGAGGACCAATTTGATTAAAAGACCATAATCATTTTGGTTAATTACATGATACATTTACTAATTAATCTGATTATTTTCTGCAATTAATTTTCTGATAAAAATGATCACAAAACAACCACCACCATCCAATATCCTTGCAAGCATACTTGATCACAATAGGTTGACAGGACCTAATCTGTCTGATTGGCTAAGAAATTTGAAACTTGTCCTGAACCTTGAACATATAGGATATGTTCTAGATTCAAATGTTCCTGGTCCCTTACCTCCAGAGGCCACACAAGAGGAACATGAAACTTTGGACAAGTGGAAGGAGCATGATATGAGAGCTAAGTGTTACATGCTTGCTTCCATGAGTAATGAGTTACAGAAGCAACATGAGAACATGCAGAGTGCGAGTGAGATCCTCCTTCACCTACAAGAGTTGTATGGTGAGCACGGAGAATGCTAGGTATGAGATATCTAGACAGCTATTCCGTATGAGGATGTCTGAGGGACAGAATGTTGGGGATCATGTCCACAAGATGATTCGGCTGATTGAGCAGTTGGAACATCTTGACTTCAACATGGATTTCCAACAATAGACGGATTTGATCCTTCAGTCCCTTCCTGAGTCTTTTGGGAATTTTGTGACAAATTTCCATATGACTAAACAGGAATGCATCTTAGCTGGTTTACTCAGCATGCTGGTTATTGCCCAAAAGAATATGTCAGGCAATAAAGGAAAAGAGGTAGCATTGGTTGCATCTTCTTCTGCTGGAAAGTCCAACAAGAAGAAGGGCAATAAGAAAAATAAACCTCAGATTCCTGGTCCTTCCAAGAAAATAGCTAAACAGAAAAGGAAGACTAAAGCTGATGGAGGCAAAGGAAAGTGTTTCCACTGCCAAAAGGATGGGCACTGGAAAAGGAATTGCCCAGAGTATCTTGCTTCTCTGAAGGACAAGAAGGATACACCTTCGGAAGGTATGTCCATATCTTGTTATTTAGATTCTGATGATACTCATAGTTCATCTACAGCTTGGGTTTTAGATACTGGTGCCAGTTTTCACATTTCTGATGATATGCAGGAACTAGTAAATAGTAGTAGCTTGCGTTCTCAAGATGTTAGAGTCCGGATTGGCAATGGCTCAACTGTTGAAGCTTTAGCCATAGGATCTAAATCTTTTTAAATGTTTGGACATGTTTTGTGTTTGGATAATATTTTATATGTACCTGATGCTTTTAAGAACACCATTTCTATATCTAGTTTGACTAGAAATGGCTATGAATTTCAGTTCACTGATGATGTTTGCAATATTTATTTTGGAAATAAATATATTGGTTCGGGTTATATGAATGATGGTATTTATTATTTGGATAATAATGACAAACACAAATTGAATGCAAGTGATCTAAAAGAATGCAATGCCATGGTGAAAACCAACTCAAGTTCAAAATATATTTGGCACTTAAGGTTATGTCATGTTGCAGAAGATAGGATTGCAAAACTGGAGAAAATGGGGATTCTATCCTCATTGGGCTCTGAGCCTACTCCAACTTGTGAATCTTGCCTTCAGGGAAAAATGACTAGATCTCCCTTTGTTGGACAGGGGCTAAGAGCTGAAAATATTTTGGAGCTAATACATAGTGATGTATATGGTCAATTTAAAGAAATGGCTAGAGGGGGTTTTCATTATTTTATTACCTTTACTGATGATAAATCAAGGTTTGGGTATTTGTATTTGATGAAATACAAACATGAATCTTTTGAAAAGTTCAAAGAATTTAAATCTGAAGTAGAAAATCAAACAGGAAAGAATATTAATGCTCTTCGATCAGATCGTGGAGGTGAATATTTGAGAACTGAATTTGATGAATACTTGAGAGAGCATGGCATTGTTTCTCAGCTGACTCCTCCAGGAACACCACAACTGAATGGTGTATCTGCAAGGAGAAATCGTACCCTATTGGATATGGTACGTAGTATGATGAGCTATACTGATATGCCAATCTCCTTTTGGGGATTTGCATTAGAATCAGATTTGTATATTCTTAATAGGATTCCATCAAAATCAGTTTCTTCCACACCTTATGAGATATGGCATGGAAGAAAACAAAGTCTTAAGCATGTTAAGATTTGGGGTTGTCCAGCTTATATCAAAAAGCTGAACACTGATAAATTGGAGACCAGATCAGAAAAAGGTCGATTTGTTGGATATCCAAAAGATAGTTTTGGATATTATTTTTATTTGCCTACTTCACAAAAGGTTGTGATAAGTAGAGATGCCACATTTCTTGAACAACAGTTTGTTCAAGAAGGAGGCAAAGGAAGGCAAATAGAGTTAGAATTGGAGAATTCTGACCAACCAACATATCAGATGGATATAGATCCATCTAGTCAACCTATACCCGTTGATGAAACATCTACAGCTGTTCCTCATAGAACAACCAGGGTATCTCACCCACCAGTGAGATATGGTTTTCTTCATGAAGAAGAACAAGAGTTGTTTACTCATGAAGAAGTAGATCATGGAGATGATCCACTTACCTATGAAGAAGCTACATCAGATATAGACTCTTCAAAATGGATTGATGCTATGAAATCCGAGATTGATTCCATGTATAAGAATCAAGTTTGGGATATTGTTGACCCACTTGAAGGTATTATACCTATAGGGAACAAATGGGTTTTCAAGAAGAAAATTGGTTCTGATGGAGAGGTAGAGACCTATAAGGCAAGGCTAGTAGCGAAAGGGTTTCGCCAAAGGCAAGGAATCGACTATGAGGAGACTTTCTCACTTGTTGCCATGCTTAAATCGATTAGCATTTTATTAGCAATAGCTGCGTACTATGATTATGAGATTTGGCAGATGTGTAACACCCCTAAGTTCGGTAGTGCGTTCTGCTGTTCCGGTGACCAGTGCTGTCCGGACAGCTAGGATGCCTAGAACCGTACTTCGATATGAGTGAGGAGACATAAAATAATGAAATACAAGAAAAAAAAATACAAGAAAAACAAAGGAAAAATCATAGCAAAGAAATGTAACCAAGTTAAGCGAGCCGAGAACCCTAGCGATGGGTGACCGCACCGGGAAGCCACGGCATGGACCGTTGACTAGCCCTGGACTACGGGGAACCCTGGAAAACATTTTTAGGACTTAAATAGAACCTTATTGAAGAATAAATATCATTAGAAAGATCAAAGAAAAATTAAATAATTAGTACAAAGAAAAGTGAGAAATCGAAAAACAGACAAAACCCGGTGTTACCGAAAAATCGGGAACGTAAACCAAACAGGGGCATTATGGTCATTCGACACCCCGAATTGTCTTTTTACCTAAATGTCCATTAAAAATAAATAGTATTACACTTATAAAATAAAATGAAAAAATTAGTTTAGTGGTACCTAAAG
Organism: Hevea brasiliensis; assembly: GCF_030052815.1. Classification (NCBI taxonomy): domain Eukaryota; kingdom Viridiplantae; phylum Streptophyta; class Magnoliopsida; order Malpighiales; family Euphorbiaceae; genus Hevea; species Hevea brasiliensis. The sequence goes on from NC_079501.1 coordinate 47,087,621, forward strand.
TAAATAGCAAAAATCATGGGTTAAATGTGGAATAAGTGGGAATTTAACATATTATATGATTTAAAATTGTGAGTGGTTCACTAAGGGAATAAAATAAAACAAAGAGGGGCAGCTGTACTTCCACTAAACCAGCAGAAATTTCATCTTCCTCAAGGTCCTCATCCATGCCGAATTGAGAGAAAGAGGAAGCCACCATTGATGTTTCATGCAAGCTCTCTTAACTATCCATTTTCAACTCCAATCTCTTAGGTTCCTTCATGAAACTTTGTCTACTCATCACAAGGAAGAGTTTGATACTAAATTTGAGAAGTTTAAGCAAGGTTTAACAAGCTCCAAACATAAGGTAAGTTCATAATTTTGAAGATAGCTTTGTTAAGTTTTGTGTGCATGTTATGGGTATTGGATTTGTGAAGGAAAATTTTGAGTTTGAAGAGTTATTGTTGTTTTCATTTTGGACAGCCATGGAGTCATGTTTTTTATGAGATATTTGTGCATATAATTGATGAGAAATGGTGTTGATCATGATGATTTAATAACCTAGTGAATTATTTCATGTTTATATGGTGATTTTGGCACTTGGATGAGAATTGATGAATTGTAGGGCAATGTGGTGTTGAAGAAGGTTTTCGGCAGCTTGGGGACCCTTGAATAATTGTATGTATTGATGGAAGTGTTGGCAGAATGTGGACATAGAAGAATTAATGAATGTGTATGTAAATTAGTAGTGGAAATTATATGTAATGAATAGGTGTAGTTATGTACATATATTGCTAAATTTGGACTTTGTGGTTTAGGGTTGTATTTGATGTATTGAGAATGTTTGTATTCTGTCCAAATTAACCATAGTAAGAAGTGATAAATGAATATGGAATGGTATAAAATCAGAATAAGGTATGGGGATTTAAAGTAGAGCAAGTTAAATGTGTGTTTGAATTGGGGTTTGAAAGACATATAGAGGGCAGTGTGCAAATAGACCTATAACTTTAAATGTGTAACCTCAATTGGTATGAGACCAATTGGAGGTGAAACTAGGCACAAAATGTGCCAACTTTCATTGAGAAAACATACCAAAATTCTGCTTGCAAGGTGACCTAAGAAAATGACCAATTCGGATTAGGTGCAATTAGGACCTGAAAAATGACCAATTAGGCAGCAGTGAGTGTTTAGGCCATAACTCACTCAAAACAGGTCCAATTGACCTGAAATTTTAACCATGAATAGTTAAGACCCATACCTACAAGTCTTATGAAGACACCAAAACCCATAAATGACCATAAGCAAGTCAAACAACTTTCACAAGTTCGGGTCCAAAAACTGGCCGAACCAAAGTTGACCAAATTGACCAAAAAATGACCTAATTTGATGCCATTTGACCAGCAATAGTGTAATGACCATAACTTGGTCTACTTAACTAGGATTGACCTAAAATTTTGCACCGCGGTCCATAAGACATAGATCTACAAGTTTGTAGTTTTGACCGAAACCCGAAAACCGAGGGAACTAGGCCGTCCGGCTAGGTCAAACTAGTATCCCGGAATCCAGCAAGTTGCATTAAAATGCACTAAACAAGGAAACGAGTTTGGCAAAATGTACCAAACCTAAAACCCTATCGAATATGACATATCAATGACACTAAGACCTAATTTACCTAGAACACGTCGAGAGTCGGTATATTAGGTGATTAAGCAAATAAAGGTATTCAGTGAATTGTTTATCGAACATTATCGTTAGAGGCAAATTAATTTAGCACTGAAACACTTCAAATTGTGTTTCTCAGTTAACAAGGACTCAGCAAAAGGGAAAGAAATACTGAGTCAAGACCAGGAGACAAATATCAGAGGTTTGTGCACAACGGCTATTTCTTTTGAATTATTTTCAATTGAAATAAATTATGACTACTTGTATGTTATTGTTTTAAATTGTGGAAATGTACTTGAATGGATATTTATTGCTTGAAAAGCATTGTAAATGATTTGAAACTGTGAGAAATTGTTTGAATGACATTGATGGTTACTTATTGATTGAAAAGCATTGGAAATGGTTTGAAACCACAGCTATCATGTATATTGATCGTATTCCTCATTAGCTTGTCTAGTGGGACGAATTGAATTCCCTCTCTGGCTGAAGTGTTGAGGTGTGTGCCTGTTGAGGACAAAATGGATGAGTACTCATTATATAGCTAGCTCCCTCCCTCATTGATTTCGATTATTGGGGTGAGTATGTCTTGTCGTGGTGTACAACATGGCATGTGTTAAAAGAAAATTGTGTCATGGCCTAAATTGTGTTATCGATTGGCAACATTGTATTATTCAGTTATTTGATCGAATTGTGTTATTGATTTACAAAACGATATTATTCAGTTATTTGATCGAATTGTGTTATTGATTTACAAAACGATATTATTCAGTTATTTGATCGAATTGTGTTATTGAATTGCAAAACGATATTATTCAGTTATTTGATTAAATTGTGATATTGATCGGCAACACTGTGTTATTCAGTAATTTGATCAAATTGTGTATGAATTGGCAATACGGTATTCTTAAACTATTTGACTAAATTGTGTTATTATGAATTTTGATAAGTTGTGAATTGGAGTTTAAATTCCTTATGACATCCATTGTCTTGAATTTAACTATGGTTTTACGTATCCACTATTTATATGGTTTATGAGTTGTGATTTAAAGTTGTATTTGGTTAATGTTGTGCACCACTGAGACATTGTCTCAGCAATAGCTTTTTATTGCTGTCGCAGGTAGACAGACAGATAGGGCAGCAGACTAGGCTGCTAGTACCACAATGAGAGATTTTTGGGTATAGTGAGTATACCGCATTTTGTATTTTGTAATGTAATGTATATTCACTGTATGTATTTTTTGTTTTTGGTTTTGAGCAGTTGCAAATTCAAATTGTACCTTGAAGTTGAAAATTAATTATGAGCTATTTGACTTGTAAAAACTGTATTATATTTCCTTATCTCATACTTTGAAAAATTTCTATGAAATTGAGTTGATAAATTATTGTGTTGAGAAATGTATTGGAGTTGAGATTTGGAAAATCATTGAAGTGCCTTTTTACAGGTTTTCTGAAGAACTGTTTTATCCAAAATACAGATGGCACTCTGCCAAAATTTTTACAGAAATTCCAAAGAAATCAAATGAGTTAATTGTTTCACTTCAGTTCACAAAAGTTTTTAACACCTGTAAATAGTGCTCACCACTGTAAAAGAAGTAAGAAAAGTTTTAAAATCCCTTGTAGTGTACTTAATGGGTTATCAGTAGACAGAGTTGGTAATTCATTAGGTATACTACGGGATCATGTTATACCTTACAGAGGGGTAGGGTGTGACAAGATGGATGTCAAAACAGCTTTTCTCAATGGATACATTGAAAAAAACATTTTCATGGAACAACCTAAGGGATTTGAATCCCAAGATGGTTCCAAGGTATGCAAGCTAAAGCGATCCATTTATGGGTTGAAACATGCTTCGAGGAGTTGGAACATTCATTTTGATGAAGCCATTAAAACCTTTGGTTTTATCAAAAATGAGGATGAGCCATGTGTATATAAGAAGGTTAGTGACAGTGCTATCACTTTCCTTGTCTTATATGTGGATGACATACTGTTGATGGGTAATGACACAGGTATGTTGACGACTATAAAGGTATGGTTGTCAAATACATTCTCCATGAAAGACTTAGGGGAGGCAACCTATATTCTTGGGTTTCGCATCTATAGAGATAGAGCGAAAAGAATAATTGGTTTATACCAAAGTCTATACTTTGAAAAGGTGTTAAAGAGGTTTAACATGCTTGATTCCAAGAGAGGATTGTTACCAGTGAGACATGGTAACCACCTTTCTAAAGAGATGTCTCCAAAGACACCTGAAAAAGAGATAAGATAGCCAGGATTCCATATGCTTCGGCTATTGGAAGTTTAATGTATGCAATGTTGTGTACTAGGCCGGATATCGCATATGCTGTTAGTTTGACTAGCAGGTATCAATCCAATCCAGGTTTAGAACACTGGATAGCTGTCAAGAATATCCTTAAGTACTTGAGAAGAACTAAGGATTTATTCTTGATTTATGGAGGTGGAGACTTGCAATTGGATGGTTATACTGATTCTGATTTCCAATCAGATATCGATGATAGAAAGTCTACCTCTGGATATGTGTTCATTTGTAATGGAGGTGCGATCATTGGAAGAGTTCCAAGCAGCATGACCGCAGATTCCACTACGTGTTGAGTATATTCTGCATCGGATGCTACAAAGGAAGTTTGTTTGGATAAAGAAGTTCGTGACAGAACTTACAGTAGTTCCTTCCATTGAGTCGAGAGTTCCACTACTGTGACAATAATGGAGCGATCATCTGAGCTAAGGAACCAAGGTCTCACCGTAAATCCAAACACATAGAAAGGCGCTACCACATTATCGGAGAAATAGTTGGGCGAGGCGATGTAGCCATGCGAGAAAATAGCATCGGTGAAAATCCGGTGATCCATTCGCTAAGCCTATGTCACGCACTCGATTAGACCGACATCTTGAGAAGATAGGTGTAAGATATTGTAATGAATGGCTCTAGTGCTAGTGGGAGATTGTTAGTAGTATGCCCTAGAGCATATCATTTAGTATGTATCTTGTACATATTTTTATTGATAAAAGGCATTTCCACTTTTCCGTTTACATAATATATTTATGTGTAATAGAAAAGGTCCATTGATATTTTGTTAGAAATATTATTCTTAAGTTGTTAAGAATATGAGTGACAATATTTCTAGCACGAAGTATCATAAATAGGTTCACAATCGAGGATACTTCATAATAAGGACATGACTTATCCAGAAAGATTGTATTCATGTTTGTTCCCAAGTTATTTATATGAGATATAAATAAGATGGAATGGTGAGTCTCATGCCATATAATAAACATGATAGACACTTATAATTGATAAGTAGGCCGAACCAGTGACACTTATGACAAGCACATGGAGTTTACTCTTGTCAATGTTTTGTCATAAATCATATCAGTGCATATAATCTTTAGACCTGAGATAGCACAGTTATCTTGTATATAGGTAGTTTGAGTTTGATACTGCTTTCATACTTGTACTGTGTATGGGTATATGGGCATCTATTGGCTCCTACTAGTTATATATGGAGGTAGGTGTTGATCAAGATGGAATCTGTTCCTCTAAGTAAATAGAGATAAAATCCTATGTTCATTTAATTATTCTTGATGTTTCAAGTTCCTGGCCAGGACAGATAGATTTATTCAGAAAAGAGTTTCTGATGAGAAAATCTTTTAATCAAGAACTGGAATTAAAAGAGAACATAATATTCATAGCAAATGGAGTTTGACATAAACCATGACTCCAGCTTGAGTTGGGATTTTGTAACAGAGAGATTCTAGTGCATGGTAACATATGATTATAGGTTCATTTAAGGTAAACCTTATTACTAATTGGGTGGCCATGGCATGCTATGCTAGGTGTTAACCATGGTCTATGAGGTTCATAAAATGATTTAGAGAAATCATTTATGGTAAGAAAGAGTTCTGATGATATTAAGAGTTGATATCATGTCTCATTGCCAATTAGTGATGAGCCTAGTAAGTCACACACATGCACAAGTTATCACCTAATTAAATATGATTTAATTAATTAATTAAAGAGTTTAATTGATTAATTAAATATGTTTGGTTTGCAATTAGTTTGCAAAGTCCCTAGCATGACTTGAAACCAAATCTAGATTATTGGATGTATAATATAAGTTAAATTTATATTTAAAGTGTTTAAATATGAATTTAATTTATGAGAAATTAATTAATACAGATTAATTAATTAATTTATATTTGATATAAATTAATTGGAAGAAGAAAAAAAATTATTTTGGGTTGAGAACTCAAAATTAAGACACAGGGGCATTTTGGTCATTTTGCAGTGTGACACGTGGCACCAGGAGATGGTGACACATGGCATAACACATAAGCTTGCCAAATGTTTTTTAATCATGTAAGATGATTAAAATCAAGATTAAATGTAGGTTTGACACTTGGCACAATGTGATTGGGTCACTTAAACGTAGAGCTAATCAAAGGGTGACATGTGGCAAGGGTTTAATGGGTTAACCTAGCTATTTAAGTGTTGTTATGAGAAAATAAAATACAACCAGCCGCCACACTCCTTTGTCACGCCACTTTGAGGGTTTTTATCTCTTCTTCTTCATCTCTTATCAATTCAAAGAGATTAGCCATCAATCTCTTGAATTAAGAACACTAGAAATTGTTTCTAGTGTCCTGTTTACATCTCTAATCTCTTAAAAGGCAGAACTTGAATTTCTAATTAATAGAAAAGGCTTTAGAAGCTGTTCAAGGGCTGCCATAGGTGTTCTTGGTGTGGACAAGCTAGAGGGATAACATCTGGTGTCCTGAAGACGAATCTCAAAGGCGCAGACACGCTGCAGTGCATCAAGAGGTTAGTGTAATCATTCTTGATTTAATCTAGGGTTCTAAAATTAATCTGATTAATTTTAAAATCTTAAATGGCAAATACAGATCCAAAAACATATTAAAAGAGTTTTAATATGTTGTTTATCATTGAAATCAAATTGATAAAAATAAATCTTGCATGATGCATGTGACCCTAGGTGAAAATTTTTGAATTCAATGGTATAAACTTGTGTTTTTCACGCTTCCGTTCCTTCAACAATTCGCCCAATATCTTCATGAATTAAAACACTCATTAAAGAGTTCTAAGGCTGCCGAATTGCTCCACCTTGCCAAAGTTTCACATAACTTCCTCCACTTCAATTTCAAATGCACAATCACCACATATACATGGGAATAACTTACTAGGACATTAAATCACCCTTCTCAACATAATTTCTCATCAAATATATGTATGAATATTTCATTAACATACAACCCCATGGTTGTCCAAACTGGATATATCAATAACTCCTCAAACTTGAAAATTTTCTTCACAAATCAAACACCCATAACATGTATACAAAGTTTAAAAAAGTAACATTCAAAAATACAAACTTACCTATGGTTGTGACTTGCTAAACCTTCACTAAACTTCTTAATTTTGGTATCAAACTCTTCCTTATGATGTGGAGATAAAACTTAATGAAGCCACTTAGGTGATTGGAGGTGAAATGAGGAGGTTAATGGAGCTTCATGCAAAACGGCAATGGAAGTTCTTCACCTTTCTATTTCGGCATGGATGAAGGACTTGGAGAAGAATGAAATTTCACATTGTTTAATGAACTTACACCTGCCCATTTTGTTCTTAATTTATTCTATAGTGGTCCACTTACTCAAATTAAATCATATAATAAGTTTAACTTTCATTTATCCCACATTAAACCCATAATTTTTGCTATTTACTTTAGGTACCACCAATTTAATTTTTCATTATATTTTCCAAGTGTAATATTATTTATTTTTAGTGGAAATTTAGATCAAAAGACAATTTGGGATGTCAAATGACCATAATGCCCCTGTTCGGGTTACATTCCTGATTTTTCGGTAACACCGGGTTTTGTCCGTTTTTCGATTTCTCACTTCTCTTTGTACTAATTAATTAATTTTTATTTGATATTTCTAATGATATTTATACTTCAATAGGGGTCTCTTTAAGTCCAAAAAATATTTTTCAGGGTTCCCCGCAATCTAGGGCTAGTCAACGGTCCATGCCGTGACTTCCCGGTGCGGTCACCCATCGCTAGGGTTCTCGGCTCGCTTAACTTGGTTACATTTCTTTGCTATTATTTTTCCTTTGTTTTTCTTGTATTTCATTATTTTATGTCTCCTCACTCATAATGAAGTGTAGTTCTAGGCATCCTAGCTGTCCGGATAACACTGGTCACCGAAACAGTAGAACGCACTACCGAACATAGGGGTGTTACAATTCTCCCCCCCTTAAAATAAATTTCGTCTCGAAATTTTTACCTGGCATTAGTCTCTGAACAGCTGTGGGTGTTGCCTCCTCATATCCTCTTCACGTTCCCAAGTAGCTTCCTGGCCTGAATGATGGTTCCACAGCACTTTAACCAGGTGTATCTGTTTGTTCCTCAGCTGCTTCACCTCATAAGCCATAATTTTTATGGGTTCTTCCTCATATGAGAGGTCTGGATTTACCTCAATCTCTTCAACTGGTAGTACATGAGATGGGTCAGATCTGTACCTCCTTAACATGGACACATGGAAGACACTGTGTATCCTTGCTAGCTCTGGAGGTAATGCCAATCGATATACCAAAGGACCTACTCTTTCCAGAACTTCATATGGTCCGATGAAACGAGGACTCTGTTTCCCTTTTCTGCCAAATCTCATAATCCTCTTCCAAGGAGAAACTTTGAGGAATACCTTATCACCCACTGCATATTCAATATCTCTTCTTTTCAAATCAACATAGGACTTCTGACGGTCTGATGCAGCCTTGAGTCTATCTCTAATCAATCTGATATTTTCCTCTATCTGCTGGACAATTTCTGGCCCAATTATCTTCCTTTCACCTACTTCATCCCAACATAAGGGAGTTCTACACTTCCTGCCATACAATGCTTCATATGGAGGCATCCCAATGCTTGATTGGTAGCTGTTGTTATAAGCAAACTCAATCAAAGGCAAGTGTGTATCCCAACTACCTTCAAACTCAATCACACAAGCCCGTAGCATATCCTCCAATATCTGAATAACCCTCTCAGACTAGCCATCTGTCTGTGGGTGGAATGCTGTGCTGAAGTTCAATCTAGTTCCTAGGGCTCTCTGAAGACTACCCCAGAATCTAGAAGTGAACCTAGGATCTCTGTCAGATACAATTGATACTGGCACTCCATGTAATTTTACAATCTCATATATGTATAATCTGGCCAATCTTTCCAGGCTATAGTCCATCCGAACTGGCAAAAAGTGAGCAAACTTGGTCAATCTATCAACTATAACCCGTACTGCATCATGACTACTCTGTGTCCTTGGAAGTCCTATAACAAAATCCATAGTTATCCGTTCCCATTTCCACTTTGGTAATGACAAAGGATGTAACAAACCAGCTGGAACTTGATGTTCTGCCTTTACTTGCTGACAAGTTAGGCATTTGGAAACAAATTCAGCTATATCTCTCTTCATACCCATCCACCAGTAATGCTCTTTCAGCCCTCTGTACATTTTAGTTCCACCAGGGTGCATAGCAAATGGAGACTCATGTGCTTCCTTCATAATGATTTGTCTCAATTCCACATCACTAGGAATTCACATTCTGCCCTGATGTAGCAATAAACCATCATTTCTTATAGAGAATTCAGGTTTCTTGCCCTGCTGGACTTCTTTCAGTAGCTTCTGATATTTTTCATCACTCTGAGCAGCCATTTTGATCTAATCAATCAACACTGGCTGTACATGCCATGCAACTCTTATGCATCCCTCATCATCAATCTCTAAACTGGCATGCTGTGCTTTCAATTCATATACCATGGACAAAGGAGAAACTCTGAGACTTGCCATAGTCTTGCGACTTAAGGCGTCAGCCACCACATTTGCTTTCCCTGGCTGATAGTCTATTGAGCAATCATAATCTTTAATCAATTCTAGCTATCTCCTTTGCCTCAAATTCAATTCCTTCTGGGTGCCCAAATACTTCAAGCTCTTGTGATCTGTGTAAGTATAGCATTTCTCCCCATACAAATAGTGTCTCCAGATCTTCAGAGCAAAAACAATAGCAGCTAGCTCCAGATCATGTGTTGGGTAGTTCCTCTCATGCGGTTTCAGCTGGCGTGATGCATAAGTAATGACATTCCGATCTTGCATCAGTACACAGCCTAACCCATTGTGAGAAGCATCACTATAAACTGTGTATTCTTTACCCAGAGTAGGTAAAATGAGGACTGGAGCTTCAGTCAAACACCTCTTCAACTCATCAAAACTTTGCTGGCATTTATCAGTCCACTGAAATTTTACATCTTTCCGAAGCAGTTTGGTCAGTGGAGAAGATAACATAGAAAACCCCTTCACAAACTGACGGTAATATCCAGCTAAACCCAAAAAACTGCGAATTTCTGTGATGTTCCTGGGTGGCTTCCAATTAAGGATAGCTTTTACCTTGCTGGAATCTACCTTGATCCCTTCAGCTGACACAACATGTCCTAAAAAGGAGATTTCTTTTAGCCAAAATTCACATTTTGACAATTTGGCGTATAGCTGTTTCTCCCTTAAGGTCTACAGTACAATCCACAAATGTCTGTCATGCTCCTCTGCGTTCCTTGAATATATCAAAATGTCATCAATAAACACCACCACAAATTGATCGAGATATGGTCTGAAGATAGTGTTCATCATATTCATAAAAGCAGCTGGAGCATTTGTTAACCCGAATGGCATTACTAGAAACTCATAGTGGCCATACCGAGTTCTGAAAGCAATTTTTGGAATACTTTGCTCTTGCACCTTCAACTGATAATAACCAGATCGCAAATCAATTTTGGAGAATACAGCTGCACCCTTCAACTGATCAAACAGATCATCAATGTGAGGCAATGGATATCTGTTCTTTATTGTCACCTTATTCAACTGTCGGTAGTCAATGCATAAGCAGAGAGTACCATCCTTCTTCTTAACAAACAAGACTGGTGCTCCCCAAGGTGACACACTAGGGCGGATGAAGCCCTTTTCAAGTAATTCTTGCAATTGTATCTTCAACTCCTTCAACTCTACTGGTGCCATTCTGTATGGTGCTATGGAGATTGGATCCACACCAGGCATAACATTAATTTCAAACTGCACTTCTCTTTCTGGAGGTAATCCTGGCAATTCATCAGGAAACACATCTGGAAAGTCATATACTATAGGGATGTCCTTCAATGCTAGACTCCCCACTTGGGTGTCTACCACATGTGCCAAGTAGGCTTCACAATCCTTTCTGATCATCCTTCTGGCTAGTGTAGCCGAAATGATGTTTGATGGAAATAACTGCCTTTCCCCATGTATTACCACATCACTGTACCGAGGAAGGCCAAAAGTGACTGTCTTCAGCCTATAGTCAATCATGGCATGATGCCTAGCTAACCAATCCATGCCCAAGATGAAATCATAATCTCTGAAGGGCATTTCAATGAGATCAGACAAAAAAGTGTGTCCATGGATCACCAAAGGACAATCTCTATACATTATATTAACCCTGACCTCCTATCCTAACGGACTTGTTACTAGCACCTCAAAGTCCATTTTTGTACAGGGAACAGCAATGTAATCAATGATGCTAGCACTCACATAAGAATGGGTAGAACCCGGATCAAATAACACAAACACATCTTGGTTAAAAGTTGAGAAGGTACCAGCTATAACTTCAGATGTCTCGGCCTCTTCCCTCTGTCTCATTGCATACATTCTGACTGGAGCACTATCTTGCTCTGATTGTTTCACTGTGCCTTGGCTGCTTGCTGGGCTACCTCTACCCCTGCCTCTACCTCTGCTGGGTGGTTGTGAACTTCTGGTGACAGGGCTCTGAACTGACCCTTCTGCAGTAGTAGGAGGTGGTCCAACTCTGCGACTACTGGTGCAGTCCTTGGCAAAGTGTCCTGTGCCTCCACAGTTATAACAGGCTCCAATAGCCTTGTAGCAGATCCCACCATGATTTCTTCCACATGTCTCACATTGGCAGGGAGGATAGGAACCTCTGGTACTTTGCTGACCAGATAGGGAAGGCTTCTGTCCTGAATATCTTCCCCTACCAGATTTCTTGCCACCTTTGCTATGTCCTCTATAGTTCTTCCTCTTTCCAGTAGGACCACTGGAACTCTGTTCTACTGATTTTCCCTCTTTCTCTGTCTTCTCTAATTTCTTTTTCGCAGGAGCAGCTTCAGACTCAATTCTTTCTAACTCTAGAGCTTGAGAAATAAGTTCCGAGAAGTTAGTGTGTTTGAAGCCGACTACTTGTAATCTGATACTGGGCTTCAAGCCGGTTTTAAACCTCTTGCATCTCTCCCTGCTGGTAGAAAGTAAACTTACTGCATAATGGCTCAGGCGGGAAAATTCTCTTTCATACTTAGCCACTGATCTGCTCCCCTATTTCAGACTTAAGAATTCTTATAACTTCTGGTCTACATAAGCATCAGGGACATATTTCTGTCTGAATTCCCTGAGAAAGTCATTCCATGTTAGCACTGCAGGTTCTACTGCATCGTGTGGGAATGGTTTTCCACCAGTCATAAGCATCCCCCTGTAGCAAAGATACATAGTATTCGAATCTGAGCTCCTCTGTGCAATGCAGTTTCTTGAATACCCTATCCATCCTTTCTAACCACTGTTCAGCCTCTAGAGGATCTACTATCCCCTTGAACTCTGTAGCCCCATACTTCATCAATTTGTCATACTGCCTAGTAGGAGATTGTGGTTGTACCACTGGTGTTTGTATTGGGACTTGAGTAGGCACATTACTAGCCATTTGTTGGAACATTGCAGCCATCTGTTTGGCGAGCGGCGAAGCTAGATGCTGCGAGTGGTCTTCTTTGAACCACTAACATTGTGTAGGCCTGGGGAATCCCCTTGCACCTCAGCCTCAATAGATTGATCGACTGAACGATCACCCTCTTCCATAGTCAATGCGAGGATTTTAGATCTCCTGAACAAATAACACAAGGAGATTTTCTCCCGTTAGTGCATATTTATAATATAATGTACTGTATGTATCAAACAATGATGTTGAGCAGTTGTACTATGAAGAAAGAATATTCAAATAACAGGTGAAAATAGAATTTAAAAACTTTGCTCTGATACCACTAAAACATGTCACACCCTACCCCTCTGTAAGGCATAACATGATCCCGTAGTATACCTAATAAATTACCAACTCCGTCTACTGATAACCCATTAAATACACTACAAGGGATTTTAAAAACTTTTCTTACTTCTTTTACAGTGGTGAGCACTAATTACAGGTGTTAAAAATCTTTTTTGAACTGAAGTGATAGAACTAACACATTTGAATTATTTGGAATTTCTGTAAAAATTTTGGCAGAGTGCTATCTGTAGTTTAGATAAAACAGTTCTTCAGAAAACCTGTAAAAAGCACTTCAATATATTTCCAAATCTCAACTCCAATATTTTTCTCAACACAACATATTTCTCAACTCAAATCCACAGTGATTTTTCAAAGACTGAGATACAAGAAATATAATACAATTTTTACAAGCCAAAATAACTCATAATTATTTTACAACTTCAATGTACAATTTTAATTTACAACTGCTCAAAACCAAAAACAATATGTACATACAGTGGTCATACATTACAGTACAAAATGCAAAATGTTGGTATACTCATTATACCCGGTAATCTCTCGCTGGAGGTACTAGCAGCCTAGTCTGCTGCCCTGTCTGTCTGTCTACCTACGACAGCAATAAAAAGCTATCACTGAGACAATGTCTCAATGGTGCACAACATTAACCAAATACAACTTTAAATCACAATTCACAAGTTATATAAATAGTGGATACTTAAAACCATAGTTAAATTCAAGACAGTAATTATCAACAAGAATTTAAACTCCATTTCTCAATATCACAATAATTTCAATAAATCAAATCATGATTAAATTCAAAAGACAGTGAATGTCAATAAAAATTTAATTCCATTTCACAATCTCATAATACGTATCCATAAATCACACACAGCTTAATCATGTTCCAAAGTTCAATTCGTCCCAAAAGCCGATGGCTAATGAGGTATTCAATTCATCCCAAAAGTCAATGACTAATGAGCAATAACATAGCTAGCTAGCCAAAATATGAGTACTCATCCAATTCGTCCTCAACAGGCACACACCTCAACACTTCAGCCAGAGAGGGAATTCAATTCGTCCCACTAGACAAGCTAGTGAGGAATATAATCAATATACATGATAGCTGTGGTTTCAAACCATTTCCAATGCTTTTCAATCAATAAGTATCCATCAATATCATTCAAACAATTTTACACAGTTTCAAATCATTTACAATGCTTTTCAAGCAATAAATATCCATTCAAACACATTTCCACAATTTAAAACAATAATGTACAAATAGTCAAAATTCATTTAAATTGAAAAATTCAAATGAAATAGTTGTTGTGCACAAACCTCTGATAACTGTCTCCTGCTCTGGACTCAGTGTTTCTTTCCCTTTCCCTGAGTCTTTACTAACTGAGAAACACAAATTGAAGTGTTTCAGTATTAAATTAAACTGTCTCTATCGATAATGCTTGATAAGTAATTCACTGAAAGCTATTATTTGCTTAATCACCTAATATATCGACCCTCGATGTATTCTAGGTAAATTAGGTTTTAGTGTCACTAATATGTGACATTCGATAGTCTTTTAGGGTTGGTACATATTACCAATTTCATTTCCTTGTTTAGTGCATTTTATTGCAACTTGCTGGATTCCGGGATACTAGTTTGACCTAGCCGGACGACCTAGTTCCCTCAGTTTTCGGGTTTCGGTCAAAACTACAAACTTGTAGATCTATGTCTTATGGAACGCGGGGCAAAATTTTAGGTCATTCTGAGTTATGTAGACCATGTTATGGTCTTTTTACTATTGCTGGTCAAATGGCATCAAATTAGGTTATTTTAGGTCAAATTTGGTCAACTTTGGTTCGGCCAGTTTTTGGACCCGAACTTGTGCAAGCTGTTTGACTTGCTTATGGTACTTTCTGGGCTTTGCTGTCTTCATAAGACTTGTAGATATGGGTCTTAACTATTCATGGTTAAAATTTCAGGTCAATTGGACCTGTTTTGAGTGAGTTATGGCCTAAAAACTAACTGCTGCCCAATTGGTCAATTTTCAAGTCTCAATTGTACTTAATCCGAATTTGGTTATTTTTCAAGCTACCTTGCAAGCAGAATTTTGGTATGTTTCCTTCATGAAGGTTTGGCACATTTTGTGCCTAGTTTCACCTCCAATTGGTCTCATACCAATTGGAGTTCCACATTTAAAGTTATGGCTAAAATGCATGCTGTCCTTAATTACATTGCTTATACATGTATCAATTACACATTTACCTTACTCTAAGTCCACTTCCCTTACCAATTCTGATTTGGTACATTACCAAAACCATTTACTACTTCACCTTAAGGTTACTTTGGGCAGAATACAAACATCCTTAATACACCAAATGAAGTCCTAACTCACAAAGTCCAAATACCACAATATACTCACATAAACACTACTCATTATTACATACAATTTCCACAACCAATTTACATACATTTTCATCAATCCTCAATGTCACAATTCACCCAATATCTTCATGAATTAAAACACTCATTAAAGAGTCCCAAGGCTGCCGAATTGCTCCACCTTGCCAAAGTTTCACATAACTTCCTCCACTTCAATTTCAAATGCACAATCACCACATATACATGGGAATAACTTACTAGGACATTAAATCACCCTACTCAACATAATTTCTCATCAAATATATGTATGAATATTTCATTAACATACAACCCCATGGCTGTCCAAACTGGATATATCAATAACTCCTCAAACTTGAAAATTTTCTTCACAAATCAAACACCCATAACATGTATACAAAGTTTAACAAAGTAATATTCAAAAATACAAACTTACCTATGGTTGGGACTTGCTAAACCTTCACTAAACTTCTTGATTTTGGTATCAAACTCTTCCTTATGATGTGGAGATAAAACTTAATGAAGCCACTTAGGTGATTGGAGGTGAAATGAGGAGGTTAATGGAGCTTCAGGCAAAACGGCAATGGAGGTTCTTCACCTTTCCATTTCGGCATGGATGAAGGACTTGGAGAAGAATGAAATTTCACATTGTTTAATGAACTTATACCTGCCCATTTTGTTCTTAATTTATTCTATAGTGGTCCACTTACTCAAATTAAATCATATAATAAGTTTAACTTTCATTTATCCCACATTAAACCCATAATTTTTGCTATTTACTTTAGGTACCACCAATTAAATTTTTCATTATATTTTCCAAGTGTAATATTATTTATTTTTAATGGACATTTAGGTCAAAAGACAATTTGGGATGTCAAATGACCATAATGCCCCTGTTCGGGTTACATTCCCGATTTTTCGGTAACACCGGGTTTTGTCCGTTTTTCGATTTCTCACTTCTCTTTGTACTAATTAATTAATTTTTCTTTGATATTTCTAATGATATTTATACTTCAATAGGGATCTCTTTAAGTCCAAAAAATATTTTTCAGGGTTCCCCGCAATCCAGGGCTAGTCAACGGTCCATGCCGTGACTTCCCGGTGCGGTCACCCATCGCTTGGGTTCTCGGCTCGCTTAACTTGGTTACAATTCTTTGCTATTATTTTTCCTTTGTTTTCTTGTATTTTCTTTTCTTGTATTTCATTATTTTATGTCTCCTCACTCATAATGAAGTGTAGTTCTAGGCATCCTAGCTGTCCGGATAACACTGGTCACCGGAACAGTAAAACGCACTACCGACCAAAGGGGTGTTACATCTATTCTGCCCGTTTCTGCCGTGTTTATAATAAGCTACATGGAGGTATTTATCATAAGGCTTCTAGAGCCTGCTACAATTATGGAAAGCTCGGACACTTTGTTAGAGATTGTACTAGAGCACCTCGATCTACTCTCCGGAGTTCACAGACAGTTAGTCAGAGTCGAGATAGAAATAGAGTTGGTACTCCTCACCACCATAACATAGTGAATCAACCCGAATATGGTAGCGCACCAGTCAGAGCATCCACTATGCGCCAAGGAGAAAAAACAGAAACGTCGGATGTAGCTACTAATAAGTTCTTAATTTTTGAAAGAAACAATTAGTTATTATTTGATCCCAACACTACTTAGTTGTGTGCTAGTGTTAGAACTATATGTTTTGTTGCTATTCCTTTACATGGGAATGAATTTTGATGTATTAGTGACTAGTCCTTTAGGATAAAAAGTATAATAACAAGTATGATTGACATTAATTTTGGAAGAATTGTTAGCTAACAGTATTTTCTAACACACCATAAATTATAAAGTTAATTGGCGAGCCTACTTAATGTAAGGCAAGAGGACCTAAAAGTAAGTTATAGTAATAGAATTGCTCTAGATGAGGGCAAAGATGTTATTGTAAGTAATTGTCAAGGGATATTGTAGTCAAAATCGGTTTAGGATATTAGCAGATTTCAAAAAGATAAGATGTTAGAAAACCTAGTCCATGAGGTTATAACGTAATGACTATGTAATGTTCTCGATGTTTGTTTTATAAGCTGCAGATTATAGTACCGACACAGGATTATTGTGTAGAGCTTCGTGCTTCCTCGTGGTATAATAAAATAAGAATATTTATAAGTAATCTATAAATTGATACAGTTATGCCTGAATAGTCTATTACGGGAAATAAATGTGAAAATTTTAGTCAAAAACTTAAAACTTCAGAATTAGCTTGTCGAAAGACTACACTTGTAAGGTAGCTAGAGTCAGTAACTCGGTTACAATAATGTGAATTACCTGTACCACAGTAATTGCTATAAGTTTAGAGATATCAGTATGACTTATCATCCTCAGATGGATGGACTATCGAAACAAGTAATTCAGGTAAATACTGAAACTCATTGAGTTTCTATAAATAATGAAATGAAATGATAATAATAACCTGTAAAATGTAATAAGCCCTCGAGAATATACTGAGAACTTATGTCCTTGAATCCGAGGGGAGATGGGACAGATACCTCCCACTAACAGAATTTGTATAAAATAATAATTGTCAAGCTAGCATACAAACGACACCCTATGAAACATTGTAAGGGAACGAATAACTATGGATTTTGTGATCAGACTTCCGAGGACACAGAATAGTCATGATGCAGTATGGGTGATAGTCGATAGACTAACCAAGTCTGCTCACTTTTTGCCAGTCCGGATGGACTATAGATAGAGAGATTGGCCAGATTGTACATAAATGAGATTGTAAAACTGCATGGAGTGCCAGTATCGATTGTATCAAACAGAGATCCTAGGTTCACTTTTAGATTCTTGGGTAGTCTATAGAGAGCCCTAGGAACTAGATTGAACTTCAGCACGACATTCCACCTGTAATACCCCTAAGTTCGGTAGTGCGTTTTACTGTACCAGTGACCAGTATTGTCCGGACAGCTAGGATGCCTAGAACTACACTTCGATATGAGTGAGGAGACATAAAATAATGAAATACATGACAAGAAAATACAAGAAAAACAAAGGAAAAATAATAGCAAAGAAATGTAACCAAGTTAAGCGAGCCGAAAACCCTAGCGATGGGTGACCGCACCGGGAAGTCACGGCGTGGACCGTTGACTAGTCCTGGACTGTGGGAAACCCTGAAAAATATTTTTAGGACTTAGATAGACACCTATTGAAGTATAAATACCGTTATAAATATCAAAGAAAAATTAATTAATTAGTACAAAGAAAGGTGAGAAATCGAAAAATGAACAAAACTTGGTGTTACCAAAAAATCGGGAATGCAACCCGAACAGGGGCATTGTGGTCATTGGACACCCTGAGTTGTCTTTTGACCTAAATTTCCAATAAAAATAAATGATATTACACTTGGAAAATGTCATGAAAAATTAAATTAGTGGTACCTAATGTAAATAGCAAAAATGGGAAGCTTAATGTGGGAAAATGAAATCTTATATTAAACTAATATTTAATTTAAGCTTAGTGCTCCACTCACCCATCAAAGTGGACCACAAACTCATCATCTTGGGCAGAATACACTCTTCATCTTCAACCTTAGAACCAGCATAAATTTGCTCCCAAAAAACTCCATTGACTCATGGTTTGAAGCTCCATGCATGTGAGATTCAAGCTCCTTTCTTGGTACTTTCTTTCATTAAAGATTGTCAATACACCTTGGGCAGTATATAGGCAACAAGAAGACCAAGTTTTTGAGAGATTTTGAAGAGTTTCCAAAGTGGTAAGTTTTGTGTTTTTGGGTTATGGCTTCATTAAAGTTAGTAAGAATGTTATGGGTACTTGAATTATGGAGAGATTTTTGAGGTTTGATGTTTAAAGGGAGAGGTGTATTTTTGGCAGCCATGGAAAATCCTTGAGGGTAGTTTATTCTTGCTTGTAAATTGTAGATTAAATAGGAATTAATTTGGGTGATGTATACTTACTATATGTCAATGTGTACTTGAATTTGGAAGCTTAGAAATTAATGGACTGTAATGTATGAATCGGCAGCCTGGTTTGGTGAACCATAAAGATGTTATTTCATGTTTGCTTTATGGAATATTAATGTTGAATTGTGATAGTTGTTATGGCAGCTTGGGTATATGTATGATGGTGTGAGTTGGACATGTAAATGAGCTAGGTTAGGTGATTAAATTGTTATAATTTGAGCTTGAAAAATTCTGTACTAAATGGTGCATGTTGAGTGTGATTATACGCAGCCAAAATGACCAACAATATGTTGTGAAATGTATTTAGGTTAGGGTACAAACCAGAATTGGCATGAATGTGTAGTTTGGTGAGTGTTGAAAGTATCCTTTGATGAGTAATGAACAAATGCAATAGGGCAGTTTATGTTTTGGGCCTAGAACCTTAAGTGTGCGGCTCCAATTGGTATGAGACAAATTGGAGGTGAAACTAGGCACAAAATGCGCCAACTTTCATGCAGGAAGCTTACCAAAATTCTGCTTGTAAGGTAACTTGAAAAGTGACCAAATCCGGATTAGTGCATTTAAGACCTGAAAATTGACCTTTTGGGCAACAATTAGTATTTTGGCCATAACTCACTCAAAACAGGTCCAATTGACCTGAAAGTTTGACCATGAATAGTTAAGACATATATCTACAAGTCTTATGAAGACACAAAAGCCCATAAATGACCATAAGCAAGTCAAAAAACTTGCAGAAGTTCAGGTCCAAAAAACTGGTCGAACCAAAATTGACCTAAAATAACTTAAAGTGACCAATTTTGGTACATTCTGACCAGCAATAGTAAAATGACCATAACTTGGTCTAGTAAACTCATAATGACCTGAAATTTTGCCCGTGTGCAATAAGACATAGATCTACAAGTTTGTAGTTTTGACCGAAACCCGAAAGCCGAGGGAACTAGGTCATCCGGCTAGGTCAAATTAGTATACCGAGATCCGACAAATTGCAATAAAACGCAATATACATGGAAATGAATTTTGTAACATGTACCAATACTAAAAGGCTACAAATGTGACATATTGGTAATATTAAAACCTAATTCACTTAGACTGCATCGAGGGTTGACATCTTAGGTTGACTAAGGAAATAATAGAATTAGATAAATTAATTATTGAACCTTATTCTTAGAGACAGTTTAAATGAGTACTGAAACACTTCAAAATTGTGTTTCTCAGTTAGCAAAGACTCAGGGAAGGGGAAGGAAACACTGAGTCAGAGCCAAGAGACAGTTATCAGAGGTTTTTGAACAACTAGTTTTTAACTGATTTTGTTTTGAATATTTCATATGATTAAATGACATATTTTTCTTATGTATTATGTTTATCAAGCACTGGATTTAATTCAATGGTTATTGAAATTGTTATAGTATGTATGAATTTAGCTTTGTGAAATGGTATTTCCACAAGTATTAAGCATTGTTATGGATTGAATAAATTATGTTTTGGAAAATTGTGATAGAACATGTTTTGAATTGTGATGGTAATTTTCATGGAAAAATGCAATTTTATGGTTTGAATTGTGATGAGCATAAAAATTATTGGATATTGGAATTGAATTTGAATCGAATTATATTGTGATTTATGCTCACTAAAAGGATTGTGATATTGTTTTATATCTCACTATAGATGCTTGACTAGTTTATTACCCGCCTCTCTCATTTTTTGAGAAGACAATGGAGTTAGTTGTGTTTTGATTACCACCATACGTGCACAGGCTTAGATTTTCCTATGATTTGAGGTTAGATCTAAGTTTTTTATCGTTATAGCCCTTGCGGAAGATTCATTATTGTGATGTGTTGTAACACCCCCCACCCGTCTATAGTGTAGCCGAGCAAGGCGTGCTACACGGCGTGCCGGAGCACCTGATCTTATCTGATTTCATTATAGTTCTAGATTTACTTGTTCAAAAACTTTATCTGAGGTTTAGGCTATTTTTACTTTTATCAAAATCTGACTAATTTGGAAAATTCAAAAATTTCAATGATAATCCACAGAGTCTTGGCGATAATTTGGACTAACAGTTCTTCTGAACCTGCCAAAAACAATTTCAATATATACTCCAATTCACAACTCAGAATCAGTCTCAAAATTTTTCATACTCAATCTCAATCAGAATCATCATGATCAGATACTTAAGTCATATATCAAAATTCTTACATTTTATTATTTTGCATAATTTGCCAACTAAGTACATAAATTTATCAAGTATAGAATATACAAATAAAATTACAGTTACTAATTCACATTACAATAATAGCAGTAATTATAATGTACAGATTATAAAACATGCTTAAAATGAGCCCTATCTACATGCGTTACTGAGGAGGTGACAACCTTCAATTCTTTTGACACTTCTGCAAATCTAGACTCCAAAAATCTCAGTCGACAGTCTACTGGTTTTACCTTCAGTACATGCGCGAGGAAGCAATTCCATCGCGCTAAGTATTTATGCTTAGTGGTGCAATAGTATAATAAGAAATAATATATACAAATAAAGAAAGAAATACATCATAATTTGGATACTCAAGAATCAATTTAATTTGGTATGGTATTTCTAGTATCAACGATCTTATATACTAGTTTGTTTCTCTTTGGAAGTGCTTAGTTTATAACTTTTCAGTAATACTACCCAGGATACAAATTATTCTAACTTTATTGTATTTCAAGTCTCTACAGTTCTGCAATTTATATTTTTGTTATGTTTCTTTTGCTAATCTCCTTTACTCATTCATTCAATACTTAATTTAATTGCACTGAAATTTCATTATACTTAACTTAAATTAGCTTCCTGAATTGAATAATGTTTTAAATACTGCCCGTATAGCCTATACACTGACCAGACTGGATAAACGGATATACTAGCACTGGGTACCTAGTACCTCGGGCCGTCACACCATTGGTCACAAAGTGTCTCCCGGTGTGCAAATAATGTGGCTAAAAAGCCAATTAATCAATCAGGCATTAAACCAAGTATAATAACACAAACTGTATAGCCATAGGCTATTAAAATCATAGTATGGCATAATAAGCCATAGAACATAGTATGACGTAAAGTCATTTACAGAACAGTTGTCAGATCCTATTGGCATGCCAACCTATCCAAACTAGTCAACTAGGCAAATTAGGGCATATTACAATATTACATATTTAATTCTTTATTCATAGGGTTTACACATCTTTATGCCTTTCACTGGTCAATAAAATTATTGACCTTTTTATGCATCATGGATAGGTTGATTCTAGCATCAACATGTCACAATTTACAATTCAATATGTTGTCAATATAATGCAATTTACCCTTTTCACAAGTTGGCATTCATTGCCAAATCACTTCAAGCATCATTTTATGTAATTACCAATTTTCAATTTTAGTGTGCTAGATTGGTCTAGCTTAAAGTCCTATTTCCCTTGGTTTTTAGCTTCTGGTCAAAGAAGAAAAATTGTAGCTCTATGTCTTATTGCATGCGGGGCAAAATATCAGGTCATTCCGAGTTGTATAGACCAAGATATGGTCAATTTACTAAAGCTGGACAGATTGCAACTTTGGTGCAAATTTGGGTTAATTTCTCAAATTTTGTGTGCTAGATCTGTCTAGCTTAAAGTCCTATTTCTCTTGGTACTATGCCCTTCAGTTCATTTCGTTAGTCAACCTATAATGTTGACCCTTGATGCACTCTAGGTGAGTCAATTCTAATGTTACCAATATGTCACATTTTATAACCCTTTATTGTTGGTATATGCTACCAATTTCATTTCCAAGTGTATTGCATTTTATTGCAATTTACCGGATTTCGGTGTACTATTTTGACCTAGCCGGACGACCTAGTTCCCTCGGTTTTTGGGTTTCGGTCCAAACTACAAACCTGTAGGTCTATGTCTTATTGTATGCGGGGCAAAATTTTAGGTCATTCTGAGTTGTGTAGACCAAGATATGGTCAATTTACCAATACTGGACAGATTGCACCTTTAGTGCAAAATTTGGTCAATTTTAGTTCTGATAGTTTTGGTACCTGAACTTGTGCAAGCTATTTGACTTGGTTCTGGCCATTTCTGGGTTTTGGTGTCTTCATAAGAATTGTAGCTCCATGTCTTATTGCACTCGGGCAAATTTTCAGGTCATTCTGAGTTGTGTAGACCAAGATATGGTCAATTTACTAAAGCTGGACAGAATGTATCAAAATTGGTCACTTTAGGTCATTTTAGGTCATTTTAGGTTCGGCCAGTTTTTTGACCCGAATTTGTGCAAGCTTTTTGACTTGCTTATGGTCATTTTTGGGCTTGGGTGTCTTCATAAGACTTGTAGATATAGGTCTTAACTATTCATGGTCAAAATCTCAGGTCAATTGGACCTGTTTTGAGTGCGTTATGGCCTAAACACTAACTGCTGCCCAAATGGTTAGTTTTCAGGCCTTAAATGCACTAATATGGATTTGGTCAGTTTCTAGGCAGAATTTTGGCAACATTTCTACATGAAAGTTGGCCTATTTGGTGTCTAGTTTCACCCCATATTGGCCTCATACCAATTGGGTTCATAGTTTGGCACTTATGGCCTCATTTAGGTGCTACCTTCAATACACAACCTGCACAAAGCTCATACACTCCCAATTTAATGTTCCTTCTCCTCCTCATTACTGCAATATTCAATCAACAACACTTCCATACATCTATTGTACACAATTCCAGCAACAATTCTGGGCAGAATGTTCAAGTGCTCAATGCACACAATTCATCATTAAGTTCAACATTCACTTCCACCAAAATTCAACATACTTCAATGTCAATATTACACATACACTTCAACATATTCATACTTCAATGTCACTTACACTTGCTGCCCACAATTTAACATTAGCATATACCATTAATAATCACATGTTCACACACAAATTCATGCTGTTAGGGGCTACCAAACGGGGCAGTTTGCTCAAGGCATCAAGGTTCCATTTCACACCCTTAATTTAAACACTACATGCACATACTTAAATACAAATTTACTACAACTTCCATTTGAATTAATCAACCTTCATTTTCATTCATTAGAAGTAAAAATAACTCAAGCTCAACAAGGATTCATGGCTGCCCAAAATGAAGCAACAACACAAATCTCTAATAATTGTTTCAAACCATAATTTAAATTTCTCAATTTCAATCAATTCAAGTCCTATCACTTCCCATACATATAACCATATCAAACATCATCTTTAAACTCATCTACATCATTTAAACACCTCAAAATCCCATGAATGTCTTGGCTGCCGAAATGAAGGGCTCACCAAATATACATTAATTTACTCAATTTCTTCACAAATCAACTCACTCAAAGCTCAAAACAAGATTTAATGAAAGAAAATGGGGAGATTAAGCACTAACCTCATCTTGGGCTCGATTAAACTTCACCAAAACTCCTCTTTCTTGCTTCCTACATGCTGCCCATGATGTGTAGAACAAGTTTAATGAAGGACTCTTGAAGAAATGATGGCTTGATTAATGGTGCATGAAGGCTTGTATATGGGCATCCATGGATGAAGCTTGGAGAAATTTCAATTCGGCAAAGAAGAATAATGAGGAAGAAGATGAATAGTGGAAAAATCTGTCCTAGTGGTCCTTATATACTCCACTAATGCCCCACTAATCACAATTAAAAATTACATTAATTCATGATTTCCTTTAATTGCAATTATGCCCTCCAATTCCCTTAAATTACATGTTATCTTGAATTTCATTTTTCATGGGATTTTTAAAATATTTTACTACTTATTTTTCATGGACATTTAAGTCAAAAGTCAACTCTAGGTGTCAATTGACCAAAATGCCCCTCTTCGGGTCAAGTTCGGACTTTTTCGGTAACACCGATTTACTCCTTGTACCGCCGATTTCTTTAATTTTTATTTTTCGTTTATACTAACTTTCTAATTTTTCTTTGACATTTTCTAAGTGTAATATCATTTATTTTTAATGGAGATTGAGGTCAAAAGGCAACACTATGTGTCAAAT
Source organism: Hevea brasiliensis (assembly GCF_030052815.1). Classification (NCBI taxonomy): domain Eukaryota; kingdom Viridiplantae; phylum Streptophyta; class Magnoliopsida; order Malpighiales; family Euphorbiaceae; genus Hevea; species Hevea brasiliensis. Next base: position 47,112,804 of record NC_079501.1, read on the forward strand.
GACCAAAATACCCCACTTCGGGTTATATTCCCGATTTTTCGGTAATATCGATTTTTGTCTGTTTCTCGATTTTTCATTTTTCTTTATACTAATCTATTAATTTTTCTTTGATATTTCTATTGTCAATTATATTTCAATAAACCCTTATTTATGTCTCAAAATTAAATTCAGAGGGTTCCTCGCACCCGGGTCAAGAACGGCCTTCCAGGCTGCCACCCATCGCCATGCTTGCTACTGCTTAACTTACCATCATTTTCTCTCTTTCATTTTTTTTTTGATTTTTCTTGTATTTTCTTTATATTTATTTCATCATTATATGTTTGTTCACTATCACCGAAGTGTAGTTCCAGACATCCTAACTTGCCTGGATTGATATTTGGTCACTGGAGCAACAGAACGTACAAAATACGTACATTGGGGATGTTACAACTCTTCCCCTCTAAATGAAAATTTCGTCCTCGAAATTTACTTGATGTGAAGAGCTGAGGGAACTGTTGCCTCATTGTCTCCTCGCTCTCCCATGTTGCCTCTTTCGTGTTGTGGTGTCTCCATAGGATTTTCACTAGTGGAATTATCTTATTTCTGAGCTCTTTTACCTCTCGTGCCAAGATTTTAATTGGTTCTTCTTCATATGTTAGGTCAGGTTGTACCACAATTTCTTCTGCTGAGATGACATGTGAAGGATCTGATCTGTATCTTCTGAGCATCGAGACATGGAACACATTATGTATCTTGTCTAGCTGAGGTGGTAAGGCTAATCTGTAGGCTATTGGTCCCACACGTTCAATAACTTCATATGGGCCAATAAACCTAGGGCTTAATTTTTCCTTTTTCTTGAATCTCAACACTTTCTTCCACGGTGATACTTTGAGGAATACCTTCTCGCCAACTTCATACTCAATGTCTTTTCTCCTTAAGTCAGCATAAGATTTCTGTCGGTCTGAGGCAATTTTCAAATTGGCCTTTATCAGTTTCACCTTTTCCTCTATCTGTTTTATCAGGTCTGGCCCCACTAGCTTATCTTCACCCAATTCAGTCCAACATACAGGTGTTCTGCATTTTCTCCCATACAGTGCTTCATAGGGTGCCATTTGTATGCTAGCTTGATAGCTATTATTGTATGCAAATTCGCGATGGAAGGTATCTGTCCCAACTTCCCTCAAACTCAATAACACAACTTCTCAGCATATCCTCGAGGACCTATCACATATATTCAGTTATTATTATCATTATCAGTTCAATTATTGTTTACAATAACTCAATGAGTTTCAAAATTTACCTGGATTATTCTTTCTGACTGTCCATCCGTCTGAGGATGAAAAGCCGTACTAAAATGGACTTGTGTGCTAAAGGATTCTTGTAATTTCTTCCAAAATCTAGATGTAAACTTCGGGTCTATATAATGGAAAGTGGGATTCCATGTAGTCTAACTATCTCACTAATGTACAATTCTGCTAGCTTTTCCAGTGAGTAGTCAGTTCTAACTGGCAGAAAATGTGCTGATTTGGTCAACCTACCCACAATCACCCATACTGCATCATGCTTCTTCTGAGTGAGAGGTAGACCACTGACAAAGTCCATAGTGACTTGGTCCCATTTCCATTCAGGTATGTTTATGGGCTGTAACAAACCTGATGGAACTTGATGTTCTGCTTTGACTTGCTGACATGTCAAGCATCTAGTTACATAGTCAACTATGTCCTTCTTCATACCTGGCCACCAGTATCGGAGTTTCAGGTCATGGTACATTTTTGTGCTTCCTGGGTGCATAGCATACACACTGTTATGTGCTTCTTTTAGAATACTGGTTTTCAACTCTTTATCATCTGGTACACATACTCTATCTTTATAGTACAGGCACCCATTTTCTTTAACTTCATATTCAGTTTCCTTCCCCTCAGTGATTTTGCCCATAACAGCCATTAATTTCTCATCTGTCTTTAGTATTCCTACTCATGAAATTCTATTATTCATTAGTTCTCTGATTTCGCATACTGGAATCCTTAGTGGTCTTTCAGTCTCTTTTACCAATTCCAACTCTATTAAATTACCCTTTGTCTAGGTATTCTGCATTTATCTCATACAAAACTTATATCTTGATATCTTTATGCTTATTTAATAAATATCACTATACATAAACTCCATCAATGGAAGGTATCTATTCTTGCTTCTGGAGAGAGCATCAATACCATTTCTAAATGTATTCTCAAATACCTACATCATTCCTTCCTGTCAAAAATATTAAAATACTAATAAGACTCCATATCAATATCCAGATATCTTCATCCTCAAGGTGTTCTTTCTAATTTATAGCCATACTGGATTCTCTAAGCTCATAGCAATTTTTGTGGCAATGGTAGTCCACATTAGTGTAATCGAGTCACTTACTCTAGCTACCTTAGAAGTGTAGTCTTTCAGATAGGCTAGTTCTGAAGTTTTAAATTTCTGACTAGAATTTTCACATTTATTTTTAAATAAGATTCTATTCGTAAGAATCGTATCAAATTATAGATTACTTACAAATATTCTTAGTTTATTGTACCATGAGGAAGCACGTAGCTATACACAATAATCCCATGTCGGTACTATAATCTGCAGCTTACAACACAAACATCAAGAATATTACATAGCCACTACGTTATGACCTCATGAACTAGGTTTTCTACTTCTTTTTCTAATGCCCTCTGCGACTCTGAGTCTATATCTTAACTTTGAATAATCAAAAGTAAATAGATCTGCATTGTGTCACCTCGACTCTTATGAATGCAATGCATGTATGCACACTATCTTTCCACTTATCTTTGACTAGGAATGCCTAAACCGTGCTCTGATACCACTAAATGTAACACCCCCCACCCGTCTACAGTGTAGCTGAGCAAGGCGTGCTACACGGCGTGCCGGAGCACCTGATCTTATCTGATTTCATTATAGTTCTAGATTTACTTGTTCAAAAACTTTATCTGAGGTTTAGGCTATTTTTACTTTTATCTTAATGTGACTAATTTGGAAAATTCAAAATTTCAATGATAATCCACAGAGTAGTCGTGATAATTTGGACTAACAGTTCTTCTGAACCTGCCAAAAACAATTTCAATATATACTCCAATTCACAACTCAGAATCAGTCTCAAAATTTTTCATACTCAATCTCAATCAGAATCATCATGATCAGATACTTAACTCATATATCAAAATTCTTACATTTTATTATTTTGCATAATTTGCCAACTAATTACATAAATTTATCAAGTACAGAATATACAAATAAAATTACAGTTACTAATTCACATTACAATAATAGCAGTAATTATAATGTACAGATTATAAAACATGCTTAAAATGAGCCCTATCTACATGCATTGCTGAGGAGGTGACAACCTTCAATTCTTTTGACACTTCTGCAGATCTGGACTCCAAAAATCTCAGTCGACAGTCTACTGGTTTTACCTTCAGTACCTGCGCGAGGAAGCAATTCCATCGCGCTAAGCATTTCTGCTTAGTGGTGCAATAGTATAACAAGAAATAATATATACAAATAAAGAAAGAAATAAATCATAATTTGGATACTAAAGAATCAATTTAATTTGGTATGGTATTTCTAGTATCAACGATCTTATATACTAGTTTGTTTCTCTTTGGAAGTGCTTAGTTTATAACTTTTCAGTAATACTACCCAGTATACAAATTATTCTAACTGTATTGTATTTCAAGTCTCTACAGTTCTGCAATTTATATTTTTGTTATGTTTCTTTTGCTAATCTCCTTTACTCATTCATTCAATACTTAATTTAATTGCACTGAAATTTCATTATACTTAACTTAAATTAGATTCCTGAATTGAATAATGTTTTAAATACTGCCCGTATAGCCTATACACTGACCAGACTGGATAAACGGATATACTAGCACTGGGTACCTAGTACCTCGGGCCGTCACACCATTGGTCACAAAGTGTCTTCCGGTGTGCAAATAATGTGGCTAAAAAGCCATTTAATCAATCAGGCATTAAGCCGAGTATAATAACACAAACTGTATTGCCATAGGCTATTAAAATCATAGTATGGCATAATAAGCCATAGAACACAGTATGACTTAAAGTCATTTACAGAACAGCTGTCAGAATCCTATTGGCATGCCAACCTATCCAAACTAGTCAACTAGGCAAATTAGGGCATATTACAATATTACATATTTAATTCTTTATTCATAGGGTTTACACATCTTTATGCCTTTCACTGGTCAATAAAATTATTGACCTTTTTATGCATCATGGATAGGTTGATTCTAGCGTCAACATTTCAAAATTTACAATTCAATATGTTGTCAATATAATGCAATTTACCCTTTTCACAAGTTGGCATTCATTGCCAAATCACTTTAAGCATCATTTTATGTAATTACCAATTTTCAATTTTAGTGTGCTAGATTGGTCTAGCTTAAAGTCCTATTTCCATTGGTTTTTAGCTTCTGGTCAAAGAAGAAAAATTGTAGCTCTATGTCTTATTGCACGCGGGGCAAAATTTCAGGTCATTCCGAGTTGTATAGACCAAGATATGGTCAATTTAATAAAGCTGGACAGATTGCAACTTTGGTGCAAATTTGGGTTAATTTCTCAAATTTTGTGTGCTAGATCTGTCTAGCTTAAAGTCCTATTTCTCTTGGTACTATGCCCTTCAGTTCATTTCATTAGTCAACCTATAATGTTGACCCTTGATGCACTCTAGGTGAGTCAATTCTAATGTTACCAATATGTCACATTTTATAACCCTTTAGTGTTGGTATATGCTACCAATTTCATTTCCAAGTGTATTGCATTTTATTGCAATTTACCGGATTTCGGTGTACTATTTTGACCTAGCCGGACGACCTAGTTTCCTCGGTTTTTGGGTTTCGGTCCAAACTACAAACTTGTAGGTCTATGTCTTATTGCACGCGGGGCAAAATGTCAGGTCATTCTGAGTTGTGTTGACCAAGATATGGTCAATTTACCAATACTGGACAGATTGCACCTTTAGTGCAAAATTTGGTCAATTTTAGTTCTGATAGTTTTGGTACCTGAACTTGTGCAAGCTATTTGACTTGGTTCTGGCCATTTCTGGGTTTTGGTGTCCTCATAAGAATTGTAGCTCTATGTCTTATTGCACTCGGGCAAATTTTCAGGTCATTCTGAGTTGTGTAGACCAAGATATGGTCAATTTACTAAAGCTGGACAGAATGTATCAAAATTGGTCACTTTAGGTCATTTTAGGTTCAGCCAATTTTTGGACCCGAATTTGTGCAAGCTTTTTGACTTGCTTATGGTCATTTCTGGGCTTGGGTGTCTTCATAAGACTTGTAGATATAGGTCTTAACTATTCATGGTCAAAATCTCAGGTCAATTGGACCTGTTTTGAGTGCGTTATGGCCTAAACACTAACTGCTGCCCAAATGGTCAGTTTTCAGGCCTTAAATGCACTAATATGGATTTGGTCAGTTTCTAGGCAGAATTTTGGCAACATTTCTACATGAAAGTTGGCCTATTTGGTGTCTAGTTTCACCCCATATTGGCCTCATACCAATTGGGTTCATAGTTTGGCACTTATGGCCTCATTTAGGTGCTGCCTTCAATACACAACCTGCACAAAGCTCATACACTCCCAATTTAATGTTCCTTCTCCTCCTCATTACTGCAATATTCAATCAACAACACTTCCATACATCTATTGTACACAATTCCAGCAACAATTCTGGGCAGAATGTTCAAGTGCTCAATGCACACAATTCATCATTAAGTTCAACATTCACTTCCACCAAAATTCAACATACTTCAATGTCAATATTACACATACACTTCAACATATTCATACTTCAATGTCACTTACACTTGCTGCCCACAATTTAACATTAGCATATACCATTAATAATCACATGTTCACACACAAATTCATGCTGTTAGGGGCTACCAAACAGGGCAGTTTGCTCAAGGCATCAAGGTTCCATTTCACACCCTTAATTTAAACACTACATGCACATACTTAAATACAAACTTACTACAACTTTCATTTGAATTAATCAACCTTCATTTTCATTCATTAGAAGTAAAAATAACTCAAGCTCAACAAGGATTCGTGGCTGCCCAAAATGAAGCAACAACACAAATCTCTAATAATTGTTTCAAACCATAATTTAAATTTCTCAATTTCAATCAATTCAAGTCCTATCACTTCCCATACATATACCCATATCAAACATCATCTTTAAACTCATCTACATCATTTAAACACCTCAAAATCCCATGAATGTCTTGGCTGCCGAAATGAAGGGCTCACCAAATATACATTAATTTACTCAATTTCTTCACAAATCAACTCACCCAAAGCTCAAAACAAGATTTAATGAAAGAAAATGGGAAGATTAAGCACTAGCCTCATCTTGGGCTTGATTAAACTTCACCAAAACTCCTCTTTCTTGCTTCCTACATGCTGCCCATGATGTGTAGAACAAGTTTAATGGAGGACTCTTGAAGAAATGATGGCTTGATTAATGGTGCATGAAGGCTTGTATATGGGCATCCATGGATGAAGCTTGGAGAAATTTCAATTCGGCAAAGAAGAATAATGAGGAAGAAGATGAATAGTGGAAAAATCTGTCCTAGTGGTCCTTATATACTCCACTAATGCCCCACTAATCACAATTAAAAATTACATTAATTCATGATTTCCTTTAATTGCAATTATGCCCTCCAATTCCCTTAAATTACATGTTATCTTGAATTTCATTTTTCATGGGATTTTTAAAATATATTACCACTTATTTTTCATGGACATTTAAGTCAAAAGTCAACTCTAGGTGTCAATTGACCAAAATGCCCCTCTTCGGGTCAAGTTCGGACTTTTTTGGTAACACCGATTTACTCCTTGTACCGCCGATTTTTTTAATTTTTATTTTTCGTTTATACTAAATTTATAATTTTTATTTGACATTTTCTAAGTGTGATATCATTTATTTTTAATGGAGATTGAGGTCAAAAGGCAACACTATGTGTCAAATGACCAAAATACCCCACTTCGGGTTATATTCCCGATTTTTCGGTAATACCGATTTTTGTCTGTTTCTCGATTTTTCATTTTTCTCTATACTAATCTATTAATTTTTATTTGATATTTCTATTATCAATTATATTTCAATAAACCGTTATTTATGTCTCAAAATTAAATTCAGAGGGTTCCCCGCAGTCCTGGGGTCGGCAACGGCCTTCCAAGTGCAGTCACTCATCGCTGCGGTGCCGACTCATTTAACTTACCATCATTTTCTCTCTTTCATTTTTTGTTTGATTTTTCTTGTATTTTCTTTTTATTTATTTCATCATTATATGTCTGTTCACTATCACCGAAGTGTAGTTCCAGATATCCTAACTTGCCTGGATTGATATTTGGCCACTGGAGCAACAGAACGTACAAAATACGTACAGTGGGGATGTTACATGTGTACTGTGCACGATGATTCGACCTCCCCGACCATAGGGAGTTAGAATCTGATTCGACCTCCCCGAGCATAGGGAGTTAGAATCACTTCGAATATGACCCTTTCGGATTAGTCTTGCGCAGTTAGTGAGATAAAGAATGATTTTTGAGATCAAGAATGATATTTGAGATACAATATTATTTTTGAGATACAACATGGTTTTTGAGATACAGCATGGTTTTTGAGATATAACATGATTTTTGAGACACATAATGTTTTTGAATAGTAAAGAATTGTGATTTCAGTTATGATTTATGTATAATTGATTTTGTTGGAACTACCTTAAATGGTTAGACATGATTTGATAAATTGAATTTCGTGATCAAAGTCATTTCATACAAATGATTTACATTATTAGCAATGAATATTTTGAGTTTTGGAATTTGATGAGTATTCAGATTTCCAAATTATTTGCTATAAATTTTGTCAATGTATATTGTACTATGTTTTAAATTATAGTTGTGCACCACTGAGTTCACCACTCAGTGATAGCTTTGTATGCTGTCGCAGGTAAGAAGAGAGCATAGAGCAGTGAGTAAGTTTCTTTGAAGATACATTCAGATCAGCTCCAGGTATATCATAGGTATACCCATGTACATTGGTTTTGATGTATGCATGTAATAATATGTACATAAATTATTTGAGCAGTTGTATAAAAACTCTTGTAAAATAGTTTGGTATGTAATTAAATGTAAATTATTGTAAACGTAAATTTGGGATTTCATTTATCTGAATAGTTTTGTAATATTAATTTTGAGTCTTGTAATCAATGAAATGTTTTTTTTATGAGGAGATTGATTTGATTATTGAGATTTGAATTATGGGTTCAAATGAAGTTATTGAAGTTGTATTTGAGAAAACATATTGGTAGTGTATTCTTTGTAGGTTTTGAAGAACTGTTTTCTCAAAATACAACCAGCACTTTGCCAAAATTTTGAAAAAAATTTATAACACCAGATTTTAATCGATGATTTAAATTTCATGAAAATTGTTTGAAAATCCCTTGTAGCATATTTAATGGATTATCGGTAGGCGAAGTACGGTAATTCATTAGGTGTACTACGGGATCATGTTACATCTTACAGGGGAGTAGGGTGTAACATGCTTTGTGGTATCAGAGCAATGGTTTTAAAGTAAATTTCGAACTGTGAATTTGAAATCTTTTTGTCGGTAACTACAACTACTCAAATGTTTGATACATATAGTACATTTACATCATAAATATGAACTAATGGAGAGGAATATCCTTGTGTTGGTTGTACAGGAATAAAAAATCCTGTGAAAAGATATGGAAGAGAAGAATGAGACAATAAAACAGTCCGTGATGGCAGAAGTACAAGTTGAGGCCCCAACTCCACAAAGTGTCGAAGGCCCGACTGTACCAGTTTTACCAGTACAAATTATCGCACAAATGGCCCAGTAAATGGCCACTTTTTTCCAACAAATGGATGATAATCTGTCAGCCCAAGCCCAAGTACAGACCCAACCCCCACAAGGGCAGTGTGAAATAGAAAAGAAGGAGAAATCTACGGGTCAGAACTCGAGCATTAATTTGGGGAAGAGAAAAGAATTTGAGGAACTTCGAGCTCAGAGATATGACAGAGGCGGATCATTAGGGCAGAGAACACCAAGATCTAGTCGTCGAACAACTAGAATTTCCTATTCTGCCCGTTTCTGCCATGTTTGTGGTAAGCAAATAGAGGTATTTATCGAAGGGCCTCTGGCGCCTGCTACAATTGTGGAAAGTGTTAGTACTATGCCCTAGAGCATATCATTTAGTATGTATCCTGTACATATTTTCATTAATAAAAGGCATTTCCACTTTTCCGTTTACATAATATATTTATGTGTAATAGAAAAGGTCCATTGATATTTTGTTAGAAATATTATTCTTAAGTTGTTAAGAATATGAGTGACAATATTTCTAGCACGAAGTATCATAAATAGGTTCACAATCGAGGATACTTCATAATAAGGACATGACTTATCCAGAAAGATTATATTCATGTTTGTTCCCAAGTTATTTATATGAGATATAAATAAGATGGAATGGTGAGTCTTATGCCATATAACAAACATGATAGGCACTTATAAATGATAAGTAGGTCGAACAAGTGATACTTATGACAAGCACATGGAGTTTACTCTTGTCAATGTTTTGTCATAAATCATATCAGTGCATATAATCTTTAGACCTGAGATAGCACTGTTATCTTGTATATAGGTAGTTTGAGTTTGATACTGCTTTCATACTTGTACTGTGTATGGGTATATGGGCATGTGTTGGCTCCTACTAGTTATATATGGAGGTAGGTGTTGATCAAGATGGAATCTGTTCCTCTAAGTAAATAGAGATAAAATCCTATGTCCATTTAATTGTTCTTGATGTTTCAAGTTCCTGGCCAGGACAGATAGATTTATTCGTAAAAGAGTTTCGATGAGAAAATCTCTTAATCAAGAACTGGAATTAAAAGAGAACATAATATTCATAGCAAATGGAGTTTGACATAAACCATGACTCCAGCTTGAGTTGGAATTTTGTAACAGAGAGATTCTAGTGCATGGTAACATATGATTATAGGTTCATTTAAGGTAAACCTTATTACTAATTGGGTGGCCATGGCATGCTCTGCTAGGTGTTAACCATGGTCTATGAGGTTCATAAAATGATTTAGAGAAATCATTTATGGTAAGAAAGAGTTCTGATGATATTAAGAGTTGATATCATGTCTCATTGCCAATTAGTGATGAGCCTAGTAAGTCACACACATACACAAGTTATCACCTAATTAAATATGATTTAATTAATTAATTAAAGAGTTTAATTGATTAATTAAATAGGTTTGGTTTGCAATTAGTTTGCAAAGTCCCTAGCATGACTTGAAACCAAATCTAGATTATTGGATGTATAATATAAGTTAAATTTATATTTAAAGTGTTTAAATATGAATTTAATTAATGAAAAATTAATTAATAGAGATTAATTAATTAATTTATATTTGATATAAATTAATTAGAAGAAGAAAAATAGTTATTTTGGGTTGAGAACTCAAAATTAAGACACAGGGGCATTTTGGTCATTTTGCAGTGTGACACGTGGCACCATGAGATGGTGACACATGGCATAACACATAAGCTTGCCAAATGTTTTTTAATCATGTAAGATGATTAAAATCAAGATTACATATAGGTTTGACACTTGGCACAATGTGATTGGGTCACTTAAACCTAGAGCTAATCAAAGGGTGACATGTGGCAAGGGTTTAATGTGTTAACCTAGCTATTTAAGTGTTGTTATGAGAAAATAAAATACAACCAGCAGCCACACTCCTTGGTCACGCCATTTTGCAGCCCTCCCTCTATTCTTCTTCATCTCTCATCAATTCAAAGAGATTAGTCATCAATCTCTTGAATTAAGAACACTAGAAATTATTTCTAGTGTCCTGTTTACATCTCTAATCTCTTAAAAGGCGGAACTTGAATTTCTAATTAATAAGAAAGGCTTTAGAAGCTGTTCAAGGGCTGTCATAGGTGTTCTTGGTGTGGACAAGCTAGAGGGACAACATCTGGTGTCCTGAAGACGAATCTCAAAGGCGCAGACACGCTGCAGTGAATCAAGAGGTTAGTGTAATCGTTCTTGATTTAATCTAGGGTTCTAAAATTAATCTGATTAATTTTAAAATCTTAAATGGCAAATACAGATCCAAAAACATATTAAAAGAGTTTTAATATGTTGTTTATCATTGAAATCAAATAGATAAAAATAAATCTCGCATGATGCATGTGACCCTAGGTGAAAATTTTTGAATTCAATAGTATAAACTTGTGTTTTTCACTCTTCCGTTCCTTCAATTGGTATCAGAGCCACTACATTTGCCATTTAGATTGTTGATTATATGATTTAAATGTGTGATTTGATCATGAGATGATTGATCCATTGCTGGTTGGATCAAGAGGTGTGGCGGCATGCTTGATGAACTCCAACATGGTGCGCATGGCTTTGGAAGATCATGGTGCGCATGGTTGTTATGAAATTCTGCAATTGTTGCATGATGAAAGGTTCATCATATGACTAATTAAAATGTTTAATGAGGATTTTTAATCACACAATTAAATTATGATTCAAATCAGAATTTTAAAAATTATTTGAATGTGATTCAAATCTGAATTTTAAAAGTTGTTTGAATGTGATTCAAATCTGAATTTTTAAAGTTGTTTGAATCATATTTGAATCTGATTTTTTAAAATTGATTGAATAAAATTCAGATCTGATTTTTTAAAAAAATGTTTGAATGTGATTCAAATCTGATTTTTTAAAAAATGTTTGAATGTGATTCAAATCTGAATTTTTGAAGTTGTTTGAATGTGATTCAAATATGAATTTTTTAAATTTGTTTGAATGAGATTCAAATCTGAATTTTTAGATTTATTTGAATCATATTCAAATCTGGATTTTTAAGCTAAATATGAGATATTCAATTTAATTTAAGTATGTATGTTTTATTTAATTGTTAAATAGTGATATGCATGATGGATGATCATGGACTATAGAAGACCAATGTGATTGGATTTATTTCTTTTATGTTTCTTTGGGATTGTAAATTAATTAATTTATTTTAATTTATTTTGGGCATGTATTATTAAGTTTGTAATAATTTTTGGGTTGTAATTTCATTTATTTAAGTTCTTGTAAATTCACCTTGGTATGCCAAGGATTACTATGTAATATTGGATTGCAAGAAGTTCAAGGAGGTCAAGAGCATTGGTGGGACCAGTGGGAGGAATTCAAGATCAAGTGTTGATTATGTACTCCTTCAGCAACTCTTGTAAAATGAATGAATGAAATGCACCTAGGAATGCCCTGATTCAATTCTTGGTGGCTCAGAATTGAATCCCTTAGAAAGTCCATGATCATACCATATTTACTGCTTATCTATGAATGCATGAGATGTATGGGAATGTATGCAATTATATGATATATGCATGCTAAATGGATAATGTGCAAAGTGAGACCTTAATAGTAATTAAAATGACCACAAAATCTTCCAAACAAATGATTAAGTTGGATATGCTATAATTAAAGTAATTATAACATAGGCCCTCCAATGGGGCAATTATTTTAAGAAATTTTAAATAGTTGCATGAGATGCAATTAATTTAAGAGATTTTCTTAAGAATAATTGTTAAGCATGAGATGTTGTAAATATGTAAATGGTTTGGTGGCCAATATTGGATGTACCTGAGGACATTAAAATTATTTACATAATTACTGGCTCAATGGGATCAATGCAAGATAAGTCAATAATGGATGTACCTGAGATTTTGAGCATTAGGGGCTAGGTAAAGGATTGAACCTCACATGAGATGTGATGGACAAGGAGTTGCTCACTTATAGTTTATTGTAATTCCAATAATGGATGTACCTGAGGATGATCAATAGAATTATAAGAATTCAATCACCCACTAGAAATCCATCCAACTAGGATTTCCATTTCCTACTTTGAAAGTGTAGGATTCGCTAAGTTAGTGGGAGGACCAATTTGATTAAAAGACCATAATCATTTTGGTTAATTACATGATACATTTACTAATTAATCTGGTTATTTTCTGCAGTTAATTTTCTGATAAAAATGAGCACAAAACAACCACCACCATCCAATATCCTTGCAAGCATACTTGATCACAATAGGTTGACAGGACCAAATCTGTCTGATTGGCTAAGAAATTTGAAGCTTGTCTTGAACCTTGATCATATAGGATATGTTCTAGATTCAAATGTTCCTGGTCCCTTACCTCCAGAGGCCACACAAGAGGAACATGATACTTTGGACAAGTGGAAGGAGCATGATATGAGACCTAAGTGTTACATGCTTGCTTCCATGAGTAATGAGTTACAGAAGCAACATGAGAACATGCAGAGTGCGAGTGAGATCCTCCTTCACCTACAAGAGTTGTATGGTGAGCACAGCAGTAATGCTAGGTATGAGATATCTAGACAGCAATTCCGTATGAGGATGTCTGAGGGACAGAATGTTGGGGATCATGTCCATAAGATAATTCGGCTAATTGAGCAGTTGGAACATCTTGACTTCAACATGGATTTCCAACTACAGACGGATTTGATCCTTCAGTCCCTTCCTGAGTCTTTTGGGAATTTTGTGACAAATTTTCATATGACTAAACAGGAATGCACCTTAGCTGGTTTACTCAACATGCTGGTTATTGCCCAAAAGAATATACCAGGCAATAAAGGGAAAGAGGTAGCTTTGGTTGCATCTTCTTCTGCTGGAAAGTCCAACAAGAAGAAGGGCAATAAGAAAAAGAAACCTCAGATTCCTGGTCCTTCCAAGAAAATAGCTAAACAGAAAAGGAAGACTAAAGCTGATGGAGGCAAAGGAAAGTGTTTCCACTGCTAAAAGGATCGGCACTGAAAAAGGAACTGCCCAGAGTATCTTGCTTCTCTGAAGGACAAGAAGGATGCACCTTCGGAAGGTATGTCCATATCTTGTTATTTAGATTCTGATGATACTCATAGTTCATCTACAGATTGGGTTTTAGATACTGGTGCTAGTTCTCACATTTCTAATGATATGCAGGAACTAGCAAACAAGAGTACCATGCGTTCTCAAGATATTAGAGTCCGGATTGGCAATGGCTCAACTGTTGAAGCTTTAGCCATAGGATCTAAATCTTTTTACATGTTTGGACATGTTTTGTGTTTGGATAATATTTTATATATACCTGATGCTTTTAAGAACATCATTTCCATATCTAGTTTGACTAGAAATGGCTATGAATTTCAACATCGATGATGTTTGCAATATTTATTTTGGAAATAAATATGTTGGTTCGAGTTATATGAATGATGGTCTTTATTATTTGGATAATAATGACAAACACAAATTGAATGCAAGTGATCTAAAAGAATGCAATGCCATGGTGAAAACCAACTCAAGTTCAAAATATATTTGGCACTTAATATTATGTCATATTGCAGAAGATAGGATTGCAAAATTGGAGAAAATGGGGATTCTATCCTCATTGGGCTCTGAGCCTACTCCAACTTGTGAATCTTGCCTTCAGGGTAAAATCACTAGATCACCCTTTGTTGGACAAGGGCTAAGAGCTGAAAATATTTTGGAGCTAATACATAGTGATGTATGTGGTCCATTTAAAGAAATGGCTAGAGGGGGTTTTCATTATTTTATTACCTTTACTGATGATAAATCAAGGTTTGGGTATTTGTATTTGATGAAATACAAACATGAATCTTTTGAAAAGTTTAAAGAATTTAAATCTGAAATAGAAAATCAAACAGGAAAGAATATTAAAGCTCTTCGATCAGATCGTGGAGGTGAATATTTGAGTACTGAATTTGATGAACACTTGAGAGAGCATGGCATTGTTTCTCAGCTGACTCCTCCAGGAACGCCACAGCTGAATGGTGTATCTGAAAGGAGAAATCGTACCCTATTGGATATGGCACGTAGTATGATGAGCTATACTGATATGCCAATCTTCTTTTAGGGATTTGCATTAGAATCAGCTTTGTATATTCTGAATAGGATTCCATCAAAATCAGTTTCTTCCACACCTTATGAGATATGGCATGGAAGAAAACCAAGTCTTAAGCATGTTAAGATTTGGGGTTGTCCAGCTTATATCAAAAGATGAACACCGATAAATTGGAGACCGATCGTAAAAGGTCGATTTGTTGGATATCCAAAAGATAGTTTTGGATATTATTTTTATTTTCCTACTTCACAAAAGGTTGTGATAAGTAGAGATGCCACATTTCTTGAACAACAGTTTGTTCAAGAAGGAGGCAAAGGAAGGCAAATAGAGTTAGAATTGGAGAATTCTGACCAACCAACAGATCAGATGGATATAGATCCATCTAGTCAATCAATACCCGTTGATGAAACATCTACAGCTATTCCTCGTAGAACAACCAGGGTATCTCACCCACCAGTGAGATATGGTTTTCTTCATGAAGAAGAACAAGAGTTGTCTACTCATGAAGAAGTAGATCATGGAGATGATCCACTTACCTATGAAGAAGCTATATCAGATATAGACTCTTCAAAATGGATTGAAGCTATGAAATCCGAGATTGATTCCATGTATAAGAATCAAGTTTGGGATCTTGTTGACCCACCTGAAGGTATTATACCCATAGGGAACAAATGGGTTTTCAAGAAGAAAATTGGCTCTGATGGAAAGGTAGAGACCTATAAGGCAAGGCTAGTAACGAAAGGGTTTCGCCATAGGCAAGGAATCGACTATGAGGAGACTTTCTCGCCTGTTGCCATGCTTAAATCAATTAGGATTTTAGTAGCAATAGCTGCATATTATGATTATGAGATTTGGCAGATGGATGTCAAAATAGCTTTTCTCAATGGATACATTGAAGAAAACATTTTCATGGAACAACCTAAGGGATTTGAATCCCAAGATGGTTCCAAGGTATGCAAGCTAAAGCGATCCATTTATGGGTTGAAACAAGCTTCAAGGAGTTGGAACATCCGTTTTGATGAAGCCATTAAATCCTTTGGTTTTATAAAAAATGAGGATGAGCCATGTGTATATAAGAAGGTTAGTAACAGTGCTATCACTTTCCTTGTCTTATATGTGGATGACATACTGTTGATGGGTAATGACACAGGTATGTTGACGACTATAAAGGTATGGTTGTCAAATACATTCTCCATGAAAGACTTAGGGGAGGCAACCTATATTCTTGGGATTCGCATCTATAGAGATAGAGCGAAAAGAATAATTGGTTTATCCCAAAGTCTATACTTGGAAAAGGTGTTAAAGAGGTTTAACATGCTTGATTCCAAGAGAGGATTGTTACCAATGAGACATGGTATCCATCTTTCTAAAGAGATGTCTCCAAAGACACCTGAAGAAAGAGATAAGATAGCTAGGATTCCATATGCTTCGGCTATTGGAAGTTTAATGTATGCAATGTTGTGTACTAGGCCGGATATCGCATATGCTGTTAGTTTGACTAGCAGGTATCAATCCAATCCAGGATTGGAACACTGGATAGCTGTCAAGAATATTCTTAAGTACTTGAGAAGAACTAAGGATTTATTCTTGATGTATGGAGGTGGAGACTTGCAATTGGATGGTTATACTGATTCTGATTTCCAATCAGATATCGATGATAGAAAGTCTACCTCTGGATATGTGTTCATTTGTAATGGAGGTACAGTCAGTTGGAAGAGTTCCAAACAGAGCACGACTGCAGATTCCACTACAGAGGCTGAGTATATTCTCGCATCGAGATCTTTGGAAAGGAAGCTGTTTGGATAAAAAAGTTCGTGACAGAACTTACAGTAGTTCCTTCTATTGAATCAGCAGTTCCACTACACTGTGACAATAATGGAGTAGTCATACAGGCTAAGGAACCAAGGTCTCACCAGAAATCCAAACACATAGAAAGGCACTACCACATTATCAGAGAAAGTGTTAGTAGTAGCCATGCAGAAAATAGCATCAGCTGAAAATCCAGCTGATCCATTCACTAAGCCTATGTCACAGACTCAGTTAGACAGACATCTTGAGAAGATAGGTCTAAGATATTGTAATGAATGGCTCTAGAGCTAGTGGGAGATTATTAGTAGTATGCCCTAGAGCATATCATTTAGTATGTATCTTGTACATATTTTTATTAATAAAAGGCATTTCCACTTTTCCGTTTACATAATATATTTATGTGTAATAGAAAAGGTCCATTGATATTTTGTTAGAAATATTATTCTTAAGTTGTTAAGAATATGAGTGACAATATTTCTAGCACGAAGTATCATAAATAGGTTCACAATCGAGGATACTTCATAATAAGGTCATGACTTATCCAGAAAGATTGTATTCATGTTTGTTCCCAAGTTATTTATATGAGATATAAATAAGATGGAATGGTGAGTCTCATGCCATATAACAAACATGATAGTCACTTATAAATGATAAGTAGGCCGAACCAGTGACACTTATGATAAGCACATGGAGTTTACTCTTGTTAATGTTTTGTCATAAATCATATCAGTGCATATAATCTTTAGACCTGAGATAGCACAGTTATCTTGTATATAGGTAGTTTGAGTTTGATACTGCTTTCATACTTGTACTATGTATGGGTATATGGGCATGTGTTGGCTCCTACTAGTTATATATGGAGGTAGGTGTTGATCAAGATAGAATCTGTTCCTCCAAGTAAATAGAGATAAAATCGTATGTTCATTTAATTGTTCTTGATGTTTCAAGTTCCTGGCCAGGACAGATAGATTTATTTAGAAAAGAGTTTCTGATGAGAAAATCGTTTTAATCAAGAGCTGGAATTAAAAGAGAACATAATATTCATAGCAAATGGAGTTTGACATAAACCATGACTCCAGCTTGAGTTGGGATTTTGTAACAGAGAGATTCTAGTGCATGGTAACATATGATTATAGGTTCATATAAGGTAAACCTTATTACTAATTGGGTGGCCATGGCATGCTCTGCTAGGTGTTAACCATGGTCAATGAGGTTCATAAAATGATTTAGAGAAATCATTTATGGTAAGAAAGAGTTCTGATGATATTAAGAGTTGATATCATGTCTCATTGCCAATTAGTGATGAGCCTAGTAAGTCACACACATACACAAGTTATCACCTAATTAAATATGATTTAATTAATTAATTAAAGAGTTTATTTGATTAATTAAATAGGTTTGGTTTGCAATTAGTTTGCAAAGTCCCTAGCATGACTTGAAACCAAATCTAGATTATTGGATGTATAATATAAGTTAAATTTATATTTAAAGTGTTTAAATATGAATTTAATTAATGAGAAATTAATTAATAGAGATTAATTAATTAATTTATATTTGATATAAATTAATTAGAAGAAGAAAAATAGTTATTTTGGGTTGAGAACTCAAAATTAAGACACAGGGGCATTTTGGTCATTTTGCAGTGTGACACGTGGCACCATGAGATGGTGACACATGGCATAATACATAAGCTTGCCAAATGTTTTTTAATCATGTAAGATGATTAAAATCAAGATTACATATAGGTTTGACACTTGGCACAATGTGATTGGGTCACTTAAACCTAGAGCTAATCAAAGGGTGACATGTGGCAAGGGTTTAATGTGTTAACCTAGCTATTTAAGTGTTGTTATGAGAAAATAAAATACAACCAGCAGCCACACTCCTTGGTCATCCCATTTTGCAGCCCTCCCTCTATTCTTCTTCATCTCTCATCAATTCAAAGAGATTAGCCATCAATCTCTTGAATTAAGAACACTAGAAATTATTTCTAGTGTCCTGTTTACATCTCTAATCTCTTAAAAGGCAGAACTTGAATTTCTAATTAATAAGAAAGGCTTTAGAAGCTGTTCAAGGGCTGCCATAGGTGTTCTTGGTGTGGACAAGCTAGAGGGACAACATCTGGTGTCCTGAAGACGAATCTCAAAGCGCGAACACTGCAGTGAATCAAGAGGTTAGTGTAATCGTTCTTGATTTAATCTAGGGTTCTAAAATTAATCTGATTAATTTTAAAATCTTAAATGGCAAATACAGATCCAAAAACATATTAAAAGAGTTTTAATATGTTGTTTATCATTGAAATCAAATAGATAAAAATAAATCTCGCATGATGCATGTGACCCTAGATGCAAATTTTTGAATTCAATGGTATAAACTTGTGTTTTTCACGCTTCCGTTCCGTCAGAAAGTTTGGACACTTTGTTAGAGATTGTACTAGACTACCTCGATCTGCTCTCCGGAGTTCACAGACTATCAGTCAGAGTCGAGATAGAAATAGAATTGATACTCCTCACCATTATAACACAGTGAATCAACCCGAATATAGTAGCGCACCAGTCAGAGCGTCCACTATGCGCCAAGGAGAAAGAGCAGAAACTTCGGATGTAGCTGCTGGTAAGTTCTTAATTTTTGAAGGAAACAATGTGTTATTATTTAATCCCAGCACTACTTATTTATATGTTAGTGTTAGAATTCTATGTTTTGTTGCTATTCCTTTACAGGAGAATAAATTTTGATGCGTTAGTGACTAGTCTTTTAGGATCAAAACTACAATAACAAGTATGATTGACATTAATTTTGGAAGAATTGTTAGCTAAAAGTATTTTCTAACATACCATAAATTATAAAGCTAATTGGCGAGCCTACTTAATGTAAAGCAAAAGGACCTAAAAGTAAGTTACAGTAATAGAATTGCTCTAGATGAGGGCAAAGATGTTACTGTTAGTAATTATTAATGGATACTGTAATCAGAATTGGTTTAGGATATTAGTGGATTTGAGAAAGATAAGATGTTAGAAAACCTAGTCCATGAGGTTATAACGTAGTGACTATATAATGTTCTCAATGTTTGTATTATAAGCTGCAGATTACAGTATCGACACGGGATTATTGTGTAGAGCTACGTTCTTCCTCGTGATACAATAAATTAAGAATGTTTGTAAATAATCTATAAATTCATACAGTTACGCCCGAATGAAGTATTATTACTGGAAATAAATGTGAAAATCTTAGTCAGAAAATTAAAACTTTAGAACTAGCCTATCAAACGACTACACTTGTAAAGTAGCTAAAGTCAATGACTCGGTTACATTAATGTGAATTACCTGTACCACAGTAATTGCTATAAGCTTAGAGATATCAGTATGACTTATCATCCTCAGATGGATGGACAGTCGAAACAAGTGATTCAGGTAAATTTTGAAACTCATTGAGTTTCTATAAGTAATGAAATGAAATGATAATAATAACTTGTAATATGTGATAAGCCCTCTAGAATATACTGAGAACTTGTGTCATTGAATCCGAGGGGAGATGGGACAGATACATCCCACTAACAGAATTTGTATACATTAATAAGTGTCAAGCTAGCATACAAGTGGCACCCTATGAAACACTGTAAGGGAATAGATAACTATGGATTTTGTGATGAGACTTCCAAGGACACAGAATAGTCAAGATGCAGTATGGGTTATAGCTGATAGACTAACCAAGTCTGCTCACTTTTTGCCAGTCCGAATGGACTATAGCCTGGGAAGATTGGCCAGATTGTACATAAATGAGATTATAAAACTGCATGGAGTGCCAGTATTAATTGTATCAGGCAGAGATCCTAGGTTCACTTCTAGATTCTGGGGTAGTCTTCAAAGAGCACTAGGAACTAGATTGAACTTCAGCACGGCATTCCACCCATAGATAGATGGCCAGTCTGAGAGGGTAATTCAGATATTGGAGAATATGCTACGGGCTTGTGTAATTGAGTTTAAAGGAAGTTGGGATACACACTTGCCTTTGATTGAGTTTGCTTATAACAACAGCTACCAATCAAGCATTGCAATGCCTCCATATGAAGCTTTGTATGGCAGGAAGTACAGAACTCCCTTATGTTGGGATGAAGTAGGTGAAAGGAAGATGATTGGGCCAGAAATTATTCAGCATACAGAGGAAAAGATCAGATTGATCAGAGATAGACTCAAGGCTGCATCAGACCATCAGAAGTCCTATGTTAATCTAAAGAGAAGAGATATTGAATATGTAGTGGGTGATAAGGTATTCCTCAAAGTTTCTCCTTGGAAGGGGATTATGAGATTGGGCAGAAAGGGGAAACTGAGTCCTCGTTTCATCGAACCATATGAGGTTCTGGAAAGAGTGGGTCCTTTGGCATATCGGTTGGCATTAACTCTGGAGTTAGCAAGGATACACAGTGTCTTTCATGTGTCCATGTTAAGGAGGTACAGATCTGACCCATCTCATGTACTATTAGTTGAAGAGATTGAGGTAAATCCAGACCTCTCATATGATGAAGAACCCATAGAAATTCTGGCATATGAGGTGAAGCAGCTGAGGAACAAACAGATACACCTGGTTAAAGTGCTATGGAACCATCATTCAGACCAGAAAGCTACTTGGGAATGTGAAGAGGATATGAGGAGACAGCACCCACAGTTGTTCAGAGACTAATGCCAGGTAAAATTTCGAGACAAAATTTATTTTAACAGGGGGGGGGGGAATTGTAACACCCCTAAGTTCGATAGTGCGTTCTACTATTCCAGTGACCAGTGTTGTACGGACAGCTAGGATGCCTAGAACTACACTTCGATATGAGTGAGGAGACATAAAATAATGAAATACAAGAAAAGAAAATACAAGAAAAACAAAGGAAAAATAATAGCAAAGAAATGTAACCAAGTTAAGCGAGCCGAGAAACCTTGCGATGGGTGACCGCACCGGGAAGTCACGGCGTGGACCGTTGACTAGCCCTGGACCGCGGGGAACCATGAAAAATATTTTTAGGACTTAGATAGACACCTATTGAAGTATAAATACCATTATAAATATCAAATAAAAATTAATTAATTAGTACAAAGAAAAGTGAGAAATCGAAAAACGGACAAAACTCGGTGTTACAGAAAAATCGGGAATGCAACCCGATAGGGGCATTGTGGTCATTTGACACCCTGAGTTGTCTTTTGACCTAAATGTCCATTAAAAATAAATGATATTACACTTGGAAAATGTCATGAAAAATTAAATTAGTGGTACCTAATGTAAATAGCAAAAATGGGAAGCTTAATATGGGAAAATGAAATCTTATATTAAACTAATATTTAATTTAAGCTTAGTGCTCCACTCACCCATCAAAGTGGACCACTAACTCATCATCTTGGGCAAAATACACATCTTCATCTGCAACCTTAGAACCAGCAGAAATTTTCTCCCAAAAAACTCCATTGACACATGGTTTGAAGCTCCATGCATGTGAGATTCAAGCTCCTTTCTTAGTACTTTCTTTCATTAAAGATTGTCCATACACCTTGGGCAGTAGATAGGCAACAAGAAGACCAAGTTTTGGAGAGATTTTGAAGAGTTTCCAAAGTGGTAAGTTTGTGTTTTTGGGTTATGGCTTCATTAAAGTTAGTAAGAATGTTATGGGTACTTGAATTATGGAGAGATTTTTCAGGTTTGATGTTTAAAGGGAGAGGTGTATTTTTGGCAGCCATGGAAACTCCTTGAGGGCAGTTTATTCTTGCTTGTAAATGGTAGATTAATGGGTTAATTAAATATTTATGTGTGTAGGAATTAATTTGGGTGATGTATACTTAGTATATGTGAATGTGTATTTGAATTTGGAAGCTTGGAAATTAATGGACTATAATGTATGAATCGACAGCTTCGTTTAGTGAACCATAAAGATGTTATTTCATGTTTGGTTTATGAAATATTAATTTTGAATTGTGATAGTTGTTATGGCAGCTTGGGTATATGTATGATGGTGTGAGGTTGGACATGTAAATGAGCTAGGTTAGGTGATTGAATTGTTGTAATTTGAGCTTGAAAAATTCTGTACTAAATGGTGCATGTTGAGTGTGATTATAAACTGCCAAAATGACCAACAATATGTTGTGAAATGTATTTAGGTTAGGGTACAAACCAGAATTGGCATGAATGTGTAGTTTGGTAAGTGTTGAAAGTATCCTTTGATGAGTAATGAACAAATGCAATAGGGCAGTTTATGTTTTGGGCCTAGAACTTTAAGTGTGTGGCTCCAATTGGTATGAGACCAATTGGAGGTGAAACTAGGCACAAAATGTGCCAACTTTCATGCAAGAAGCTTATCAAAATTCTGCTTTTATGGTAACTTGAAAAGTGACCAAATCCGGATTAGTGCATTTAAGGCCTGAAAATTGACCATTTGGGCAGTAGTTAGTATTTTGGCCATAACTCACTCAAAAAAGGTCCAATTGACCTGAAATTTTGAAAATGAATAGTTAAGATATATATCTACAAGTCTTATGAAGACACCAAAGCCCATAAATTACCATAAGCAAGTCAAAAAGCTTGCAGACATTCAGGTCCAAAAACTGGCCGAACCAAAATTGACCTAAAATAACTTAAAGTGACCAATTTTGGTACATTCTGACCAACAATAGTAAAATGACCATAATTTGGTCTAGTAAACTCAGAATGAGCTGAAATTTTTCCCCACGTGCAATAAGACATAGATCTACAAATTTGTAGTTTTGACCGAAACCCGAAAGCCGAGGGAACTAGGTCATCCGGCTAGGTCAAATTAGTATACCGGGATCCGACAAATTGCAATAAAACGCAATATACATGGAAATGAATTTGGTAACATGTGCCAATACTAAAAGGCTACAAATGTGACATATTGGTAACATTAAAACCTAATTCACTTAGACTGAATCGAGGGTTGACATCTTAGGTTGATTAAGGAAATAATAGAATTAGATAAATTAATTATTGAACCTTATTCTTAGAGACAGTTTAAATGAGTACTGAAACACTTCAAAATTGTGTTTCTCAGTTAGCAAAGACTCAGGGAAGGGGAAGGAAACACTGAGTCAGAACCAAGAGATAGTTATCAGAGGTTGTGTACAACTAGTTTTTAACTGATTTTGTTTTGAATATTTCATATGATTAAATGACATATTTTTCTTATGTATTATGTTTAACAAGTATTGGATTTAATTCACTGATTATTGAAATTATTATAGTATGTATGAATTTAGCTTTGTGAAATAGTATTTCCATAAGTATTAAGCATTGTTATGGATTGAATAAATTATGTTTTGGAAAATTATGATAGAACATGTTTTGAATTGTGATGGTAATTTTCATGGAAAAATGCAAATTTATGATTTGAATTGTGATGAGCATAAAAATTATTGGATATTGGAATTGAATTTGAATCGAATTATATTATGATTTATGCTCACTAAAAGGATTGTGATATTGTTTTATATCTCACTATAGATGCTTGACTAGGTTATTACACGTCTCTCTCATTTGTTGAGAAGACAATGGAGTTAGTTGTGTTTTGATTACCACGGTACGTGCATAGGTTAGATTTTCCTCTGATTTGAGGTTAGATCTAAGTTTTTTATCGTTATGGCCCTCGCGGAATATTCATTATTATGATGTGTACTGTGCACGATAATTCGACCACCCCGACCATAGGGAGTTAGAATCTGATTCGACCTCCCCGACCATAGGGAGTTAGAATCACTTCGAAATGGCCCTTTCAGATTAGTCTTGCACAGTTAGTGAGATAAAGAATGATTTTTGAGATAAAGAATGATATTTAAAATACAGCATGATTATTGTGATACAGCATGGTTTTTGAGATACAACGTGATTTTTGAGATACAACATGATTTTTGAGACACAAAATGTTGTTGAATAGTAAAGAATTGTGATTTCAGTTAGGATTTACGTATAATTGATTTTGTTGGAACTACCTTAAATTGTTAGTCATGATTTGATAAATTGAATTTCGTGATCAAAGTCATTTCATACAAATAATTTACATTATTGGCAATGAATATTTTGAGTTTTTGAATTTGATGAGTATTTCAGATTTCCAAATTATTTGCTGTAAATTTTGTCAATGTATATTGTACTATGTTTTAAATTATAGTTGTGCACCACTGAGTTCACCACTAAGCGATAGCTTTGTATGCTGTCACAGGTAAGAAGAGCATAAAGCAGTGAGTAAGTTTCTTTGAAGACACATTCAGATCAGCTCCAGGTATATCATAGGTATACCCATGTACATAGGTTTTGATTTATGCATGTAATAATATGTATGTAAATTATTTGAGCAGTTGTATAAAAATTCTTGTAAAATATTTTGGTATGTAATTAAATGTAAATTATTGTAAATGTAAATTTGGGATTTCATTTATCTGAATAGTTTTGTAATATTAATTTTGAGTCTTGTAATCAATGAAATGTTTCTTTTATGAAGAGATTGATTTGATTATTGAGATTTGAATTATGGGTTCAAATGATGTTATTGAAGTTGTATTTGAGAAACCATATTGGGAGTGTGGTCTTTGCAGGTTTTGAAGAACTGTTTTCTCAAAATACAACCGGCACTTTGCCAAAATTTTGAAAAATTTTATAACACCAGATTTTAATCGATGATTTAAATTTAATGAAAATTGTTTGAAAATCCCTTGTAGCATATTTAATGGATTATTGGTAGGCAAAGTACGGTAATTCATTAGGTGTACTACGGGATCATGTTACATCTTACAGGGGAGTAGGGTGTGACACCACCCACAGACAGATGGCCAGTCTAAGAGGGTAATTTAAATATTGGAGGATATGTAACACCCCTATGTTCGGTAGTGCGTTCTACTGTTCTAGTGACAAGTGTTGTTCGGACAGCTAGGATACCTAGAATTACACTTCGATATGTGTGAGGAGACATAAAATAATGAAATACAAGAAAAGAAAATACAAGAAAAACAAAGGAAAAGTAATAGTAAAGAAATGCAATCAAGTTAAGCGAGCCGAGAACCCTAGCGATGGGTGACCGCACGGGAAAGTCACGGCGTGTACCGTTGACTGGCCCTGGACTGCAGGGAACCCTGGAACATATTTTTAGGACTCAAATAAATATTTATTGAAGTATAAATATCATTAGAAATATCAAAGAAAATTTAAATAATTAGTACAAAGAAAAGTGAGAAATCGAAAAACGGACAAAACCCAGTGTTACCGAAAAATCGGGAATGCAACCCGAACAGGGGCATTGTGGTCATTTGACACCCTGAATTGTCTTTTGACCTAAATTTCCATAAAAAATAAATGATATTATATTTGGAAAATGTCATGAAAAATTAACTTAGTGGTACCTAATATAAATAGCAAAAATGGGGTTCAAATTAGGTAATTAACATATTTAAGCATATAATATAATTGATTTCATGTGAGTGGACCACTAAGGATTATAATATGTATTAAGTGGGCAGATTGCTCCACTAAAACTTCATCTTCAACCTTTGAAGACCACCATTGCCGAAATGAAAGCCTTAGAAACCTCCATTGCCGAAATTTGAAGGAGCTTCATCATCCTCTCCATTTCACCTCCAAACACCTAGGTTGCTTCATTAAAGTTTATCCCCACATCACAAGGAAGAGTTTGATAGCAATTTCAAGAAGTTTTGGTGAAGATTTGAGAAGTCTCATCCATAGGTAAGTTTGAGTTTTTTATTGTTGCTTTGTTAAAGTTTGTAAGGGTGTTATGGGTGTTTGATTTATGAAGAAATTTTTGAGGTTTGATGTTGAATGGAAATATGTACTTTTGGCAGCCATGGAAACACCTTGAAGGCAGTTTATTTGTGCTTGTAAATGGTGAATTAAATGATTAATTAAATGTATATTGTGTAGGAAATTGTTTGGGTGATCTATACTTAGTATATGTAAATGTAAAATGAAATTTAAAGCTTGGAAAGTAATGGAATGTAAGTGTTCCATTGTGGCAGTTAGCTAACTCTTGAAGAATGTTGGAATTCATGCTTGGTTTATGGAATAATGATGCTAAAATTTGTTGGTTGTTATGGCAGTTTGAGTGTGTGTATAGTGGTGTGAAGTGGGACATGTAAATGAGCATGAATAGGTGATTGAATTGTTGTAAATTGGATTGAAAAATTCTGCACTTGTTGGTGCACATTGAATGTAATTGTAAGCTGCCAAAATGACCTATAATATGTTGTGAATTATGTTTAGGTCATGGTACAACCAGAATTGACTTGAATATTGAGTTTGGTAAGTGTTAGGAGTGATCCTTGATGTGTATGAAAGAAATGCAATAAGGCAGTTTGTGTTTTAGGCCTATAACTTTAAGTGTGTGGCTCCAATTGGTATGAGACCAATTGGAGGTAAAACTAGGCACAAAATGTGCCAACTTTCATGAAGGAAGCTTGCCAAAATTCTGCTTGCAAGGTAGCTTGAAAAATGACCAAATCCGGATTAAGTGCAATTGAGGCCTGAAAATTGACCATTTGGGCAGTAGTTAGTTTTTAGGCCATAACTCACTCAAAACAGGGCCAATTGACCTGAAATTTTAACCATGAATATTTAAGACCCATATCTACAATTCGTATGAAGACACCAAAGCCCAGAAATGACCATAAGTAAGTCAAACAGCTTGCACAAGTTCGGGTCCAAAAACTAGCTGAACCTAAAATGACCTAAAGTGATCAATTTTGATGCATTTTGACCAGCAATAGTAAAATGATCATAACTTGGTCTACATAACTCAGAATGACCTGACATTTTGCCCCACATTCCATAAGACAAAGATCTACAAGTTTTTAGTTTTGACTGAAACCTTAAAACTGAGGGAACTAGGTCGTCCGGCTAGGTCAAACTAGTATCCCGAAATCCAGTAAATTGCAAGAAAATGCAGTATACACGGAAATGAACTTGGTAACATGTACCAACCCTAAAATACTATCGAATGTGACATATTAATAACATTAAAACCTAATTTACCTAGAATGCACCGAGGGTCGATATATTAGGTTGATTAAGCAAATAATAGCATTCAGTGAATTACTTATCAAACATTATCGTTTGAGACAGTTTAATTAAGTACTGAAACACTTCAAATTGTGTTTCTCAGCTAGCAAAGACTCAGGGAAAGGGAAGGAAACACTGAGTCAAGACTAGGAGACAGTTATCAAAGGTTTGTGTACAACAACTATTTCTTTTGAATTTGTCAATTGAAATGAATTATGACTATTTGAACATTATTGTTTTAAATTGTGGAAATGTGTTTGAATGAATATTTATTGCTTGAAAAGCATTGTAAATGGTTTGAAACTATGAAAAATTATTTGAATGATATTGATGGATACTTATTGATTGAAAAGCATTGGAAATGATTTGAAACTACAACTATCATGTATATTGATTGTATTCCTCGCTAGCTTGTCTAGTGGGACGAATTGAATTCCCTCTCTGGCTGAAGTGTTGAGGTGTGTGCCTGTTGAGGACGAATAGAATGAGTACTCATATTTTGCTAGCTAGCTATGTTATTCCTCATTAGCCATCGGCTTGTGGGATGAATTGAACTTTGAAACATGATTAAGCTGTGTGTGATTTGTTGATATGTATTATGAGATTGTGAAACATAGTTAAATTCTTATTGATATTCACTATTTTTTGAATTTAATTATGATTTGATTTATTGGAATTATTGTGATATTGAGAAATGAAGTTTAAATTCTTGTTGACTTTTACTGTCTTGAATTTAACTATGATTTTACGTATCCATCATTTATATGATTTTATGAATTGTGATTTAAAGTTGTATTTGGTTAATGTTGTGCACCACTGAGACATTGTCTCAGCGATAGCTTTTCATTGCTGTCGTAGGTAAACAGACGGATAGGGCAGCAGACTAGGCTGCTAGTACATCCAGCGAGAGATTATCGGGTATATTGAGTATACCTCATTCTGCATTTTGTATTGTAATGTACATTCACTGTATATATATATTTATTTTGGTTTTGAGCAGTTGTAAATTAAAATTGTACATTGAAGTTGTAAAGTAAATTATGAGTTATTTTTTACTTGTAAAAATTGTATTATATTTCTTGTATCTCAGTCTTTGAAAAAATTACTGTGGATTTGAGTTGAGAAATATGTTATGTTGAGAAATATGTTGGAGTTGAGATTTGGAAATATATTAAAGTGCTTTTTACAGGTTTTCTGAAGAACTGTTTTATCCAAAATACAGATGGCACTCTGCCAGAATTTTTACAGAAATTCTAATAGTCTAAATGTGTTAACTATTTCAAGTCAGTTCACAAAAAGTTTTTACCACCTGTAAATAGTGCTCACCACTGTAAAGTGAAGTAAGAAAAGTTTTAAAATCCCTTGTAGTGTATTTAATGGGGTATCAGTAGACGAATTTGGTAATTCATTAGGTATACTACGGGATCATGTTATGCCTTACAGATGAGTAGGGTGTGACATGTTTTTGTGGTATCAGAGCTAGTTTTTAAATTCTGTTTTCACCTGTTATTTGAATATTCTTTCTTCATAGTACAGCTGCTCAATATCATTGTTTGATACATACAGTACATTACATTATAAATATGCACTAATGGGAGGAAATCTCCTTGTGTTATTTGTTTAGGAGATCTAAGATCCTCGCATTGACTATGGAAGAGGGTGATCGTTCAGCCGATCAATCTATAGAGGCTGAGGTACAAGGGGATGCCCCAGCCCTACACAATGTCAGTGGTTCAGCAGCACCAGCCCCTGTAGTACCACAGTTTCCTACTCAGTTTGCTCAGCAGATGGCTGTAATGTTCCAACAAATGGCTGGTAATATGCCTACTCAAGTCCCAATACAGACACCAGTGGTACAACCACAGTCTCCTACTAGGCAGTATGACAAATTGATGAAGTATGGGGCTACAGAGTTCAAGGGGACAGTAGATCCTCGACAGTTGATCCTCTAGAGGCTGAACAGTGGTGAGAGAGGATGGATAGGGTATTCAAGAAATTGCACTACACAGAGGAGCTCAGATTTGAATACTCAGTATCTTTGCTACAGGGGAATGCTTATGACTGGTGGAAAACCATTCCCCACAGTCTGGTAGAACCTACAGTGCTAACATGGAATGACTTTCTCAAGGAATTCAGACAAAAATATGTCCCTGATGCTTATGTAGATCAGAAGTTACAAGAATTCCTAAGTCTGAAACAGGGGAACAGATCAGTGGCTGAGTATGAAAGAGAATTTTCCCGCTTGAGCCATAATGCAGTGAGTCTACTTTCTACTAGCAGGGAGAGATGCAAGAGGTTTGAAACTGGCTTGAAGCCCAGTATCAGATTACAAGTAGTCGGGTTCAAACACACTAACTTCTCTGAACTCGTTTCTCAAGCCCTAGAGTTGGAAAGAATCGAGTATGAAGCTGCTCCTGAGAAAAAGAAATCAGAAAAGACAGAGAAAGAGGGAAAATCAGTAGAACAGAGTTCTAGTTGTCCTACTGGAAAGAGGAAGAATCATGGGGGACATGGAAGAGGTGGCAAGAAGTCTGGTAGGGGAAGATATTCAGGATAGAAGCCTCCTCTATCTGGTTAGTAGAGTACCAGAGGTTCCTACCCTCTCCGCCAATGTGAAACATGTGGAAGAAATCATGGTGGGATACGCTACAAGGCAATTGGAGCCTGTTATAACTGTGGAGGCACAGGACACTTTGCCAAGGACAGCACCAGTAGTCGCAAAGTTGGACCACCTCCTACTACTGCAGAAGGGTCAGTTCGGAGCCCTGTCACCAGAAGTTCACAACCACCTAACAGAGGTAGAGGCAGGGGTAGAGGTAGCCCAGCAGGCAGCCAAGGCACAGTGAAACATTCAGAGCAAGATAGTGCTCCAGTCAGAATCTATGCAATGAGACAGAGAGAAGAGGCCGAGACATCTGATGTTGTGGCTGGTACCTTCTAAATTTTTAATCAAGATGTGTTTGTGTTATTTGATCCAGGTTCTACCCATTCTTATGTGAGTGCTAGCATCATTGATTGTATTGTTGTTCCATGTACAAAAATGGACTTTGAGGTGCTAGTAACAAGTCCACTAGGACAGGAAGTCAAGGTTAATAGAATGTATAGAGATTGTCCTTTGGTGATCCAAGGACACACTTTTCTGTCTGATTTCATTGAAATGCCCTTCAGAGATTATGATATCATCTTGGGCATGGATTGGTTAGCTAGGCATCATGCCATGATTGACTGTAGGCTGAGGATAGTCACTTTAGGTCTCCCTCAGTACAGTGATGTGGTAATACATGGGAAGAGGCAATTATTGCCATCAAACATCATTTCGGCTGTACTAGCCAGAAAAATGATCAGAAAGGGGTGTGAAGCCTACTTGGCACATGTGGTAGACACCCAAGTGGGGAGTCCAGCATTGAAGGACATCCCTATAGTACATGACTTTCCAGATGTGTTTCCTGATGAATTGCCAGGATTACCCCCAGAAAGAGAAGTGCAGTTTGATATTAATGTTATGCCTGGTGTGGATCCAATCTCCATAACACCATACAGAATGGCACAAGCAGAGTTGAAGGAGTTGAAGATACAGTTGCAAGAATTACTTGAAAAGGGCTTCATCCGCCCTAGTGTGTCACCTTGGGGAGCACTAGTGTTGTTTGTTAAGAAAAAGGATGGTACTCTCCGCTTATGTATAGATTACCGACAATTGAATAAGGTGACAATAAAGAACAGATATCCATTGCCTCGCATTGATGATCTGTTTGACCAATTGAAGGGTGCAGCTGTATTCTCCAAAATTGATCTACGATCTGGTTATTATCAGTTGAAGGTGCAAGAGCAGAGTATTCCAAAAACTGCTTTCAGAACTCGGTATGGCCACTATGAGTTTCTAGTAATGCCATTTGGGTTAACAAATGCTCCAGCTGCTTTTATGGATCTGATGAACACTATCTTCAGACCATATCTCGATCAATTTGTGTTGGTGTTTATTGATGACATTTTGATATACACGAGGAATGCAGAGGAGCATGACAGACATCTGCGGATTGTTCTGCAGACTTTAAGGGAGAAACAACTATACGCCAAATTGTCGAAGTGTGAATTTTGGCTAAAAGAAATCTCCTTTTTGGGACATGTTGTGTCAGCTGAAGGGATCAAGGTAGATTCCAGCAAGGTAGAAGCTATCCTCAATTGGAAGCCGCCCAGGAACATCACAGAAATTCACAGTTTTTTGGATTTAGCTGGTTATTACCGTCGGTTTGTGAAGGGGTTTTCTATGTTATCTTATCCACTAACCAAACTGCTTCGGAAAGATGTAAAATTTCAGTGGACAGATAAATGCCAGCAAAGTTTTGATGAGTTGAAGAGGTGTTTAACTGAAGCTCCAGTCCTCACTTTACCTACTCCGGGTAAAGAATACACAGTTTGTAGTGATGCTTCTCACAATGGGTTAGGCTGTGTACTGATGCAAGATCGGAATGTCATTGCTTATGCATCACGCCAGCTGAAACCGCATGAGAGGAACTACCCAACACATGATCTGGAGCTAGCAGCTATTGTTTTTGCTCTGAAGATCTAGAGACACTATTTGTATAGGGAGAAATGCTACATTTACACAGATCACAAGAGCTTGAAGTATTTGGGCACCTAGAAGGAATTGAATTTGAGGCAGAGGAGATAGTTAGAACTCATTAATGATTATGATTGCTTAATAGACTATCAGCCAGGGAAAGCAAATGTGGTGGCTGACGCCTTAAGTCGTAAGACTATGGCAAGTCTCAAAGTTTCTCCTTTGTCCATGGTATATGAATTGAAAGCACAACATGCTAGTTTAGAGATTGATAATGAGGGACAGACAGTAGTTGCATGGCATGTACAGCCAGTGTTGATTGATCAGATCAGAATGGCTGCTCAAAATGATGATAAATATCAGAAGCTACTGAAAGAAGTCCAGCAGGGCAAAAAACCTGAATTTTCTATGAGAGATGATGGTTTATTGCTACATCAGGGCAGAATGTGCATTCCTAGTGATGTGAAATTGAGACAAATCATTATGAAGGAAGCACATGAGTCTCCTTTTGCAATGCACCCTGGTGGAACTAAAATGTACAGAGGGCTAAAAGAGCATTACTGGTGGATGGGTATGAAGAGAGAAATAGCTGAATTTGTTTCGAAATGCCTAACTTGTCAGCATGTAAAGACAGAACATTAAGTTTCAGCTAGTTTGTTACATCCTTTGTCAGTACCAGAGTGGAAATGGGAATGAATAACTATGGATTTTGTTATAGGACTTCCAAGGACATAGAATAGTCATGATGCAGTATGGGTTATAGTTCACAGATTGACCAAGTCTGCTCACTTTTTACTAGTTCGGATGGACTATAGCCTAGAAAGATTGGCCAGATTGTACATATATGAGATTGTAAAATTGCATGGAGTGCCAGTATCAATTGTGCCTAACAGAGATGCTAGGTTCACTTCTAGATTCTGGGGTAGTCTTCAGAGAGCCCTAGGAACTAGATTGAACTTCAGCACAGCATTCCACCCACAGACAGATGGCTAGTCTGAAAGGGTAATTCAGATATTGGAGGATATGCTACGGGCTTATGTGATTGAGTTTGAAGGTAGTTGGGATACACACTTGCTTTTGATTGAGTTTTCTTATAACAACAGCTACCAATCAAGCATTGCAATGCCTCCATATGAAGCTTTGTATGGAGAAAAGTGCAAAACTCCCTTATGTTGGGATGAGGTAGGTGAAAGGAAGATGATTGGGCCAGAAATTGTTCAGCAGACAGAGGAAAAGATCAGATTGATCAGAGATAGACTCAAGGCTGCATCAAACCGTCAGAAGTCCTATGTTGATTGAAGAGAAGAGATATTGAATATGCAGTGGTTGATAAGGTATTCCTCAAAGTTTCTCCTTACAAGAGGATTATGAGATTTGGCAGAAAGGGGAAACTGAGTCCTCATTTCATCGGACCATATGAGGTTCTGGAAAGAGTGGGTCCTTTGGCATATCAGTTGGCATTACCTCCATAGCTAGCAAGGATACACAGTGTCTTCCATGTGTTCATGTTAAGGAGGTATAGATCTGACCCATCTCATGTACTATCAGTTGAAGAGATTGAGGTAAATCCAGACCTCTCATATGAGGAAGAACCCATAAAAATTCTGGCTTATGAGGTGAAGTAGCTGAGGAACAAACAGATACACCTGGTTAAAGTGCTGTGGAACCATCATTCAGCCCAGGAAGCTACTTGGGAACGTGAAAAGGATATGAGGAGACAGCACCCACAGCTGTTCAGAGACTAATGCTAGGTAAAATTTCGAGACGAAATTTATTTATGAGGGGGGAGAATTGTAACACCCCTATGTTCGGTAGTGCGTTCTACTGTTCTAGTGACCAGTGTTGTCCGGACAGCTAGGATGCCTAGAATTACACTTCGATATGTGTGAGGAGACATAAAATAATGAAATACAAGAAAAGAAAATACAATAAAAACAAAGGAAAAATAATAGTAAAGAAATGCAATCAAGTTAAGCGAGCCGAGAACTCTAGTGATGGGTGACCGCACTAGGAAGTCGCGGTGTGGACCGTTGACTGGCCCTGGACTGCGGGGAACCCTGGAAAATATTTTTAGGACTCAGATAAATATTTATTGAAATATAAATGTCATTAGAAATATCAAAGAAAAATTAAATAATTAGTACAAAGAAAAGTGAGAAATCGAAAAACGGACAAAACCCGATGTTACCGAAAAATCGGGAATGCAACCCGAACAGGGGCATTGTGGTCATTTGACACCACGAATTGTCTTTTGACCTAAATGACCATCAAAAATAAATGATATTATATTTGGAAAATGTCATGAAAAATTAACTTAGTGGTACCTAATATAAATAGCAAAAATGGGGTTCAAATTAGGTAATTAACATATTTAAGCATATAATATAATTGATTTCATGTGAGTGGACCACTAAGGATTATAATATGTATTAAGTGGGCAGATTGCTCCACTAAAACTTCATCTTCAACCTTTGAAGACCATCATTGCTGAAATGAAAGCCTTAGAAACCTCCATTGCCGAAATTTGAAGGAGCTTCATCATCCTCTCCATTTCACCTCCAAACACCTTGGTTGCTTCATTAAAGTTTATCCCCACATCACAAGGAAGAGTTTGATAGCAATTTCAAGAAGTTTTGGAGAAGATTTGAGAAGTCTCATCCATAGGTAAGTTTGAGTTTTTTATTGTTGCTTTGTTAAAGTTTGTAAGGGTGTTATGGGTTTTTGATTTATGAAGAAATTTTTGAGGTTTGATGTTGAATGGGAATATGTACTTTTGGATGCCATGGAAACACCTTGAAGGCAGTTTATTTGTGCTTGTAAATGGTGAATTAAATGATTGATTAAATGTATATTGTGTAGGAAATTTTTTGGGTGATGTATACTTAGTATATGTAAATGTAAAATGAAATTTAAAGCTTG
The DNA here is from genome assembly GCF_030052815.1 of Hevea brasiliensis. Taxonomy (NCBI): domain Eukaryota; kingdom Viridiplantae; phylum Streptophyta; class Magnoliopsida; order Malpighiales; family Euphorbiaceae; genus Hevea; species Hevea brasiliensis. Next base: position 47,148,156 of record NC_079501.1, read on the forward strand.
GAAAGTAATGGAATGTAAGTGTTCCATTTTTGGCAGTTTGCTAACTCTTGAAGAATGCTGGAAATCATGCCTGGTTTATGGAATAATGATGCTAAAATTTGTTGGTTGTTATGGCAGTTTGAGTGTGTGTATAGTGGTGTGAAGTGGGACATGTAAATGAGCATGAATGGGTGATTGAATTGTTGTAAATTGGATTAAAAAATTCTGCACTTGTTAGTGCACATTGAATGTAATTGTAAGCTGCCAAAATGACCTATAATATGTTGTGAATTATGTTTAGGTCATGGTACAACCAGAATTGACTTGAATATTGAGTTTGGTAAGTGTTAGGAGTGATCCTTGATGTGTATGAAAGAAATGCAATAAGGTAGTTTGTGTTTTAGGCCTATAACTTTAAGTGTGTGGCTCCAATTGGTATGAGATCAATTGGAGGTGAAACTAGGCACAAAATGTGCCAACTTTCATGAAGAAAGCTTGCCAAAATTCTTCTTGCAAGGTAGCTTGAAAAATAACAAAATTCGGATTAAGTGCAATTGAGGCCTGAAAATTGACCATTTGGGCAGCAGTTAGTGTTTAGGCCATAACTCAGTCAAAAAAGGGCCAATTGACCTGAAATTTTAACCATGAATATTTAAGACCCATATCTACAATTCGTATGAAGACACCAAAGCCCAGAAATGACCATAAGCAAGTCAAACATCTTGCACAATTTCTGCTCCAAAAACTAGCTGAACCTAAAATGACCTAAAGTGATCAATTTTGATGCATTTTGACCAACAATAGTAAAATGACCATAACTTAGTCTACATAACTCAGAATGACCTGAAATTTTTTCCCGCGTTCCATAAGACAGATCTACAAGTTTTTAGTTTTGACCAAAACCTGAAAACCGAGGGAACTAGGTCGTCCAGCTAGGTCAAACTAGTATCCCGGAATCCAGCATATTGCAAGAAAATGCAGTATACACGGAAATAAACTTGGTAACATGTACCAACCCTAAAATACTATCGAATGTGACATATTAATAACATTAAAACCTAATTTACCTAGAATGCACTGAGGGTCGATATATTAGGTTGATTAAGCAAATAATAGTATTTAGTAAATTACTTATCAAACATTATTGTTAGAGACAGTTTAATTAAGTACTGAAACACTTCAAATTGTGTTTCTCAGTTAGCAAAGACTCAGGGAAAGCGAAGGAAACACTGAGTCAAGACTAGGAGACAGTTATCAGAGGTTTGTGCACAACAAGTGTTTCTTTTGAATTTGTCAATTGAAATGAATTATGACTATTTGAACATTATTGTTTTAAATTGTGTAAATGTATTTGAATGAATATTTATTGCTTGAAAAGCATTGTAAATGGTTTGAAACTGTGAAAAATTGTTTGAATGATATTGATGGATACTTATTGATTAAAAAGCATTAGAAATAATTTGAAACCACAACTATCATATATATTGATTGTATTCCTCACTAGCTTGTCTAGTGGGACGAATTGAATTCCCTCTATGGCTGAAGTGTTGAGGTGTGTGCCTGTTGAGGACGAATAGAATGAGTACTCATATTTTGCTAGCTAGCTATGTTATTCCTCATTAGCCATCGGCTTGTGGGATGAATTGAACTTTGGAACATGATTAAGCTGTGTGTGATTTGTTGATATGTATTATGAGATTGTGAAACGGAGTTAAATTCTTATTGATATTCACTGTCTTTTGAATTTAATTATGATTTGATTTATTGAAATTATTGTGATTTTGAGAAATGGAGTTTAAATTCTTGTTGACATTTACTGTCTTGAATTTAACTATGATTTTATGTATCCATCATTTATATGATTTATGAATTGTGATTTAAAGTTGTATTTGGTTAATGTTATGCAATTTGAGACATTGTCTCGTGATAGCTTTCATTCTTTATCGCAGTGGAATGACAGACGGAGCGTGAGACTAGGCTGCTAGTACATCCAGCGAGAGATTATCGGGTATATTGAGTATACCTCATTTTGCATTTTTGTACTGTAATGTATATTCACTGTATGTATATATTGATTTTGGTTTTGAGCAGTTATAAATTAAAATTGTACATTGAAGTTGTAAAGTAAATTATGAGTTATTTTGACTTGTAAAAATTGTATTATATTTCTTGTATCTCAGTCTTTGAAAAAATTACTGTGGATTTGAGTTGAGAAATATATTGTGTTGAGAAATATGTTGGAGTTGAGATTTGGAAATATATTAAAGTGCTTTTTACAGGTTTTCTGAAGAACTGTTTTATCCAAAATACAGATGGCATTCTGCCAGAATTTTTACAGAAATTCTAATAGTCTAAATGTGTTAACTGTTTCAAGTCAGTTCACAAAAAGTTTTTACCACCTGTAAATAGTGCTCACCACTGTAAAATGAAGTAAGAAAAGTTTTAAAATCCCTTATAGTGTATTTAATGGGTTATCAGTAGACGAAGTTGGTAATTCATTAGGTATACTACGGGATCATGTTATGCCTTACAGAGGAGTAGGGTGTGACAGGATATGCTACGGGCTTGTGCGATTAAGTTTGAAGGTAGTTCGGATATACACTTGCCTTTGATTGAGTTTGCTTATAACAACAGCTACCAATCAAGCATTGAGATGCTTCCATATGAAGCTTTATATGGCAGAAAGTGCAGAATTTCCCTATATTGGGATGAAAAAAGTGAAAGGAAGATGATTGGGCTAGAAATTGTTCAACAAACAGAGGAAAAGATCAGATTGATCAAAGATCAACTCAAGGCTGCATCAGACCGTTAGAAGTCCTATGTTGATCCGAAGAGAAGAGATATTGAATATGCAGTGGGTAATAAGGTATTCCTTAAAGTTTCTCCTTGGAAGAGGACATGAGGAGATAGCACCCACAACTATTCAAAAACTAATGCCAGGTAAAATTTTGAGATGAAATTTATTTTAAGGGGGGGAGAATTGTAACACCCCTATGTTCGGTAGTGCGTTCTACTATTTCGGTGACAATGTCTGTCCGGACAGCTAGGATGCCTAAAACTACACATAAATATGAGTGAGGAGACATAAAATAATGAAATACAAGGAAAGAAAATACTAGAAAAATAAAAGAAAAATAATTGCAATGAAATGTAACCAAGTTAAACGAGCCGAAAACAATAGCAATGGGTGACCGCACTAGGAAGTTGCGACGTGGACCGTTGACTAGCATTGGATCGCGGGGAACCCTAGAAAATATTTTTAAGACTTAAATAAACATCTATTGCAGTATAAATGTCATTAGAAATATCAAATAAAAATTAATTAATTAGTACAAAGAAAAACGAGAAAATGAGAAAACGACAAAACTTGGTATTACCGAAAAATCGGGAATGCAACTTGAATAGGGGCATTGTGGTCATTTGACACCCCAAGTTGTCTTTTGACCTAAATGTCAATTAAAAATAAATGATATTAAACTTTGGAAATGTCATAAAAAAATTAAATTGTGGTACCTAATATAATTCGTGAAAGTGTGGTGGCCAAATTGTAAATTTTGGAAACCTTGTATAATTAAACATTTGATTATTGTTTAGTGCTCCACTAAGGCAGATTTGGGGCACCTAGTTAAGCTAAATGGGACAGCAAAAACTCATCTTCAACCTTGAATCACCACATTGCCGAATTATATTCTCTCTTAAAGGAAAACTCCATGGATGTCCCAACTAAGCTTTCTCTCTCCATAATCCAAGCTTCCCTTTGTTAAAGTTCCTTCACTAAAGTTGTTCTACACACCTTGGGCAGCATACTTGGAGCGAGAAAGATAAGTTTTGGTGAGGTTTTGAGGAACTTGAAAAGTGGTAAGTGAGTGTTTTCAATTCTTGTTTCATTAAAAGTGTAACCAAGGTTGTGGGTAGTTGATTTATGGAAAAATTTTTGAAGTTTGATGCTTTAATGGAGATGTACATTTTGGCAGCCATGGAAATTTAGTATATGTAGCTTCTTTTTACTTGTTTATAGTTGTTTAACATGTTGTTATTGATGGCAGCATGGATATGTGTATAATAGTTTGGAATTGGGTATGTAAATAGGGTATGTTCATGTGGTTAAATGATGTAAATGGACTTTGGAAAATTTTGTGTTATAGTGTGCATATTGAGAACGGTTACAAGCTATCCAAAATGACCTAAATGTGTTGTTAAATGTGTTAATGGTAAGGTACAAACCAGAATTGGCATGAAGGAAGTAATTTGCTAAGTGTTGAATATGTAATTGGTAAGTGATGAGAAGTGTGTAGTAGGGCATTGTATTTTTCGGCTTACAACCTTAAGTATGTGACTCCAATTGGTATGAGACCAATTGCAGATGAAACTAGGCACAAAATGTGCCAACTTTCATGAAGGAAGCTTACCTAAATTATGCCTAGAAGGTAACTTGAAAAAAGACCAAATCCGGATTAGTGACTTAAAAACCTGAAAATTGATCATTTGGGCAGTAGTTAGTGTTTTGACCATAACTCACTCAAAACAAATCCAAATGATCCAAAATTTTTACCATGAATAGCTTAGACATAGATATACAATTCTTATGAAGACACCAAAGCCCAAAATTGGCCAGAACAAAGCCAAATAGCTTTCACAATTTCAGGTACCAAAATTGGCCGAACCAAAAGTGACCTAAAAATGACCTAAGCCTACCATTTTAGTGTATTCTGTCCAGCATTGGTAAATTGACCATATCTTGGTCTACACAACTCAGAATGACCTAAAATTTTGCCTCGCATGCAATAAGACATAGACCTACAAGTTTGTAGTTTGGATGAAAACCCAAAAACCAAGGGAACTAGGTCATCCGACTAGGTCAAAATAGTAAATCAGAATCCGGTAAATTACAATAAAATGCAATACACTTGAAAATGAAATTGGTAACATATACCAAGACTAAAGGGCTCTAAAATGTGACATATTGGTAACATTGGAATTGACTCACTTAGAGTGCATCAAGGGTCAACATTATAAGTTGACTAATGAAATAAATTGAAGGGAATAGTACCAAGAAAATTTAGATATTGGATTTTATGGTTGGAAACAAATTCATTGAGTACTGAAGCACTTTAAATTGTGTGTTTCAGTTGATAAGGATATTGAGAAGCATAAAGAACATTGAGTCAAGGCCTAGGAGCGACTCAAATCAAGTTTGTGCACAACTAGCTTTTAATTGGTTTTGTTCTGAATATTTTATATGATTAAATGAAGTTATTTTCCTTATGTATTATGTTTATCATGTATTGAATTTAATTTAATGATTATTGAATTTATTATAGTATGTATGAATTTAGCTTTGTGAAATAGTATTTCCACAAGTATTAAGCATTGTTGTGGATTGAATAAATTATGTTTTGAAAAATTGTGATAAAAAATGTTTTGTATTGTGATGGGCAATTTGCATGGAAAAATGCAAATTTATGATTTGAATTGTGATAAGCATAAAAATTATTGGATATTGGAATTGACTTTGAATCGAACTGTATTGTAATTTATGCTCACTAAAAGGATTGTGATATTATTTTATATGTCACTATAGATGCTTGACTAGGCTATTACCCGTCTCTCTCATTTGTTAAGAAGACAATGGAGTTAGTTGTGTTTTGATTACCATGGTACGTGCACAGGCTTAGATTCTCCTCTTATTAAAGGTTAGATCTAAGTTTTTTATGTTATGGCCCTTTCGAAAGATTCATTATTGTGGTGTGTACTGTTTACAATGATTCGACCTCCCCGACCATAGGGAGTTAGAATCTGATTCGACCTCCACGACCAAAGGGAGTTAGAATCACCTCGAAGATGGCCCTTTCGGATTAGTCTTGCATAGTTGGTGAGATAAATAATGTTTTTGAATAGTAAAGAATTGTGATTTCAATTATGATTTTGTTGGAATTACCTTAAATGGTTAGTTATGATTTGATAAATTAAATTTTGTGATCAAAGTCATTTTAGACAAATGATTTATATTATTGGCAATGAATATTTTAAGTTTTAGAATTTGATGAGAATCCATATTTCAAAATTATTTGCTATAATTTTTGTTAAGGTATATTGTACTATGTTTTAAATTATTGTTGTGCACCACTAAGTTCACCACTCAGCGATAGCTTTGTATGCTGTCGCAGGTGAAAAGAGCATAGAGCAATTGAATAAGCTTCTTTGAAGAGACATTCAAATCAGCTCCAGGTATACCCATGCACACAGGTTTTGATGTATGTATGTAATAGTATATATGTAAATTATTTGAGCAGTTGTATAAAAACTCTTGTAAAATATTTTGGTATGTAATTAAATGTAAATTATTGTAAATGTAAATTTGAGGTTTCATGTACCTGAATAGTTTTGTAATATTAATTTTTGAGTCTTGTAATTAATGAAATGTTTCTTTTATGATGAGGTTGGTTTGAAAATGAAATGATTGATTATTGAGATTTGAATCATGAGTTGAAATGAAGTTATTGGAGTTGCATTTGAGAAAACATATTAGGAGTGTTTTCCTTTTTAGGTTTGAAGAATTATTTTCTGAAAACACAGCCGGCACTTTGCCGAAATTTTGAAAAAAATTTTATAACACCAGATTTTAATCGACGATTTAAATTTCACAAAAATTGTTTTAAAATCCCTTATAGTATATCTAATGGGTTATCGGTAGGCGAAGTACGGTAATTCATTAGGTGTACTACGAGATCATGTTACATTTTACGGGGGAGTAGGGTGTGACATGTTTTGTAAGGTCCCTTAGGCAAATCCCACATCGGCAAAGCACGTAGATGGTCTTGGATTCAAAAATTAATGATATATAAAATGGAGAAACTAATCACTAGAGGTGCCTTTTGGTGGAATGGCCTGGAGAGTTGGAAGAACTCCAGGGTTAACCGTGCTCGCTTAAGAGAAATCCTAGCATGGGTGACCTCCTGGGAAGTTTTCCATTCCACCTATGGGACAAAATCGTGAGGCTTATATCCAAAACGGACAATTTCTCTAGTGGTTGGAGCCCGATCGTTACAATTAGTATCAAAGCCGCTTGCGTGTCCTCTTGGGTGATGGTGGGGCAAACCTTAGCGAGGACGCTGAGTCACGAAAGGGGGGGTAAAAAGGTCCCTTAGGCAAATCCCACATCAGCAAAGCACGGAGATGATCTTGGGCTCAAAAAGTAATGATATATAAAATGGAGAAACTAATAACTAGAAGCGCCTTTTGGTGGAATGGCCTGGAGAGTTGAAAGAACTCCAGGGTTAAGCGTGCTCGCTTAAGAGAAATCCTAGGATGGGTGACCTCCTGGGAAGTTCTCCATTCCACCTATGGAACAGAACCGTGAGGCTTTTGGCCAAAGCGAACAATTCCTCTAATGGCTGGAGCCTGATCGTTACAGGTTATGGGACTGTCCATTTTTGGCAGCCATGGGAGCTTATATTGCTTGAGTTTTCTTACATTAAATTGATGGGAATTCATGGAAATTAGTATTGAATAAGTCAATTTGAATTGTTAGTAATTTAATCTCCATGTATGTGTTATTGAGCATTTGATTTTAGGGTTGAATGAAATTGTGAAGGCTTTGGCAATTTGGAGCAATTCGGCAATCTTATGACTTGTAGAAAAATGCTTGAATTCATGAAGATTATTTGATAAAGTGTGGTAGTAAGGATTGATGAATATATATGTGTAATTTGGTGGTGGAAGTTATATGTAATATATGGGAATGTTAGGTGTATACATTGTTATAATGGAACTTTGTAATTTAGGATTATATTTGGTGTATTAAATGTAATTGTAATCTGCCCAAATTAGTTATAATGTGAAGTGAGGAATGGATTTGGTACCATACCAAATTAGAATTGGTATGAGAAGTTTAAATTTGGCAAGTTGAATGTATATTTGATTAGTGTTTGAGGAAAGTGTAAAGGGCAGTATGCAAATGAGCCTATAATCCTAAATGTGTGATTCCAATTGATATGAGGCCAATTGGAGGTGAAACTAGGCACAAAATGTGCCAACTTTCATAAAGAAAGCCTACCTAAATTCTATCCAAAAAGTGATATGAGAATTGACCAAATCCGGATTAGTGACTTTGCAAACCTGAAAATTGACCATTTGGACAGCAGTCAGTGTTTTTGCCATAAGACACTCAAAACAGGTCCAAATGACCTGAAATTTATATCATGGATGGCTTAGAAATAGAGCTACAACTCTTATGAAGACACCAAAACCTAGAAATTGCCATAAGTAAGTCAAAATGATTGCACAATTTCAGGTATAAAAACTGCCAGAAGAGGAAATGACCTAAAAATGACCTAAGTTTGCCATTTTAGTGCAATCTGTCCAGCAATAGTAAAATGACCATAACTTAGTCTAGTAAACTCCAAATGACCTAAAATTTATGGAAAAAATTCAGTAAGGCATAGACCTACAAGTTTGTAATTCGGGCCAAAACCCAAAAACCGAGGGAACTAGGTCAGCCGGTTAGGTCAAAATAGCATACCGAAATCCGATAAATTGCAATAAAATGCAATACACTTAAAAATGAAATTGGTGATATATACCAACACTAAAGGACTATAAAAGGTAACATATTGGTAACATTAAAATTTATTCACCTAGTGTGTATTAATGGTCAACATTATAGGTTGACTAATGAAATTAATTGAAGGAATAGTACTAAGAAAAATTTAGAATTTGGATTTTATTATTAGAAACAATTTAATTGATGACTGAAACACTTTAAATTGTGTATTTCAGTTGAAAAGGATATTGAAAAGACATTGAGTCAAGGCCTAGAGGTGACTTAGATAACGTCTGTGCACAATACTTTTTATATTCACTGCTTTTACCAAAAAACTTTATTTGGAAAAATGAGTTATGAATAATTTTTTATTGTTTTGGCTTTGGGAATTTTATTTGAAAATTATTGTGTTGCCTACTTTGCAAATGGAAATTTTGAGTTAAAATATGATTTGTGATTTGTATGAAATATTTAAATATTGTGATTTGGAATTGTTTTGATTCACACTTGGCATGGCAATATTACTATGTTCCTCCTCCATTTATGGGGTGAGTATGACTATATTCCTCCCTCTTTGACTTGCTAGTCTGAGGTGAGTATGGATGAGTACACATTAGCTGGCTAGCCACCTCCCTCATTGATTTGATTAGTAAGGTGAGTATGTCTTGTCATGGTGTACAACACGGCATGTTCGAAAAAGTTTGTGTCATGACCTAAGTTGTGTTATTGATTGGCACCACTGTGTTATTCAATTGTTTAATCAAATTTGTATTATATGAGCTTTGAAAATTGTAACATGAAATTGTGAATTATTTGAGTTGTAATTTGTCAATAAAAGTTTTATATACCGTATTTTAAATTGTTATTATGCACCACTGAGTAAATTTTACTCAGCGATAGCTTTTTCATTGCTATCGCAGGTAGACAGATAGACAGAGCAGCAGAGTAGGCTGCTTGTGCTACACTTTGGAATTTTGCCTGGTATATTGAGTATACCACCTTTTGTAATTTTTGTTGTAATGTATGTACACTGTATGTAAATATTGTACTTGGTCTTAAGCAGTTGTAAACTAAAGTTGTAATATATTTTTTTCTTATCTCAGCTTTTGAACTACTTAGTCATTTTGTAGTCTATCTTTAGAGATACTGGGAATTTGATGTTGAATTGAGTTTGACAATTATTGAGAAATTGATTTGTGTTGAACCATATTGGAGTTTGGGAATGAATAAATGTCATGACCCAGGGATGGGGTTGGGACATGCTTATTCAACCAGCTATGCACTGGGGTGGATTCGTGTCCCACATCGAAAATGGGAAGGAAAGATTTGGGCCATATATGTGAGAGCCTTCCTCACCTGGTCAGTGCGCTTTTGGGAATGAAACCTCCCAAGGGACAAATCCGTGAGGCCCATGGGCCAAAGCGGACAATACTGATTGGAGATAGATTGGGCTATTACATTGTGGTATCAGAGCTAGACTCCCTCTAGTACGGTGTGTGGTGTGAGGACGCACCAGGCAAAAGCTGGTGGGCTTGTCATGACCCAGGGATGGGGTTGGGATATGCTTGTTCAACCAGCTACACACTGGGGTGGATTCGTGTCCCACATCGAAAACAGGAAGGAAAGATTTGGGCCATATATGTGGGAGCCTTCCTCACCTGGTCAGCGCACTTTTGGGAATGAAACCTCCCAAGGGACAAATCCGTGAGGCCCACGGGCCAAAGCGAACATTACTGGCAGGAGATGGATTAGGCTGTTAGAATAAAAATATTGGAAGTGCTTTTAACAGGTTTTGAAGAACTGATTTATTCAAAATACAAATGGCACTCTGCCAAAATTTTTACAAAAATTACTAAAACTAAGATTTGTTATTTGGTTTCACTTCAGATAAAAACAATTTTAACACCTATCAAAAGTGCTCTCCCCGGTAAAAAGAAATAAGAAAAGGTTTAAAATCCCTTGTAGTGTATTTAATGAGTTATCAGTAGGCGAAGTTTGGTAATTCATTAGGTATACTACGGGATCATGTTATACCTTACGGAGGCGTAAGGTGTGACATTACTGGACACTGTATGCCACCATTGGTAGGCATCATGTTGCAACTTATATACAGCAGCTTTTAGATTTTGCTCTGGAGTGCAGTGGAGTTGTTTTAAAACCCTTCCTGTTCTGTTCAACCAGTTTTTGGCTGCAACAAAATCATCTTCTCTCTTGTCAAAGAAATCCACTGCTCCAAATTTTCTTAATCTTTCCAGATGTGATTTTCTGCTGTGGAGGTGGTGGTGGTGGTGGCATTACCGCAGCCATTTGTCTGAAGAACTCGGCCATTTGCTGGAACATGGCCTGTGGAGGCTGAGCAGGCTCTGCTGGAGCTACTGGAGTAGGTTCTCCCCTACCCCCAGTCTTAGCTGCTGCAGGTCAAGCATGACTCTCCACTTCCTCCTCAACTGCCATATGAGATGTGGGGTCCATATCCTATTCAAAATAACAAAGACAAATAGATCTGCATTAGTGTCACCTCGACTCTTACAAATGCAATGCATGGTGTGGACTTGATCTAGGCCCAGAAATGCCTAAACCGTGCACTAATACCACTAAATGTGACACCTCTTACCCATTTACTGTAACACCCCTATGTTCGGTAGTGCATTCTACTGTTCCAGTGATCAGTGTTGTCCAGATAGCTAGGATGCCTAGAACTACACTTAGATTGGTGAGGAGATATAAAATAATGAAATACAAGAAAAGAAAATACAAGAAAAACAAAAGAAAAATAATAGCAATGAAATGTAACCAAGTTAAATGAGCCGAGAACCCTAGCGATGGGTGACCGCACTTAGAAGTTGCGGCGTGGACCGTTGACTAGCCCTGGACCGCGGGGAACCCTGGAAAATATTTTTAAGACTTAAATAAGCATCTATCGAAGCATAAATATCATTAGAAATATCAAAGAAAAATAAATTAATTAGTACAAAGAAAAATGAGAAATCAAGAAAATGACAAAACTCGGTGTTACCGAAAAATCACGAATGCAACCCAAACAGGGGCATTGTGGTCATTTGACACCCCGAGTTGTCTTTTGAACTAAATATCCATTAAAAATAAATGATGTTACACTTGGAAAATTTCATAAAAAATTAAATTAGTGGTACCTAATTTAAATAGCAAAAGATAGGAGTTAAATGTGAGAATTTGGAAATATTAGAATAAAACAAATATTAACTTCTTACTTAGTGCTCCACTAACTCCCTTAAGTGTACCATTACACATCATATGACAACAGATTACTCACCTTCTTCAACCTCCCAAAACCAGCCAAAATTCCCTTGAAAGAAAACCTCCATGGCCGAAGCTTCCAAGCTCCATGCAAGCTTCAGTCTTTCATCTTCAACCAATGATCCTTGCATTTTCCTTCACTAAAGTTCCTCCACACAACTTGGGCAGTAGATAGGCAACAAGAAAGTTAAGTTTTGGTGAGGTTTTGAAGAATTTCAAAAGTGGTAAGTATGTATTTTTAATTTTTGTTTCATTAAACTTTGAATGGGTATTGTGGGTAGTTGATTTATGGAAGGATTTTTGAAGTTTGATGAGTTAATGGAGAGGTTCATTTTGGCAGCCATGGAACTTCAATAAGAACAGTTTATACTTTCATGTAAATAGTGGTTTGAATGATGATTTATTGGTTTGATTGTATGGTACTTGAATTCTATGTGTAAGGTATGATTTTAGAAGCTTGGAAGCTAATTGAAAGAGATGTACAAATCGGCAACTTTGAAGTGTAGATCAAAATGTGTTGTTTCATGGTTTGGTTTATGGAATTATATTGTTGAATTATGGTGCTTGTTATGACAGCATGTATATGTGTATAATGGTTTGAATTTGGACATGTAAATGAGCTATGTCATGTGGTTAAATTGTTTGTAATTGGACTTGGAAAATTCTATGTTATAGAGTGCATATTGAGTGTGGTTACAATCTACCAAAATGACCAACAATGAGAAGTAAAATGTGTTAATGGTATGGTACAAACCAAAATTGGCATGAAGGAAATAACTTGGTAAGCATAGGATGTGTAAATTGGTAAAGGGTGAACAATGTACAATAGGGCAGTGTATGTTTTGGCTTAGAACCTTAAGTGTGTGACTCCAATTGGTATGAGACCAATTGGAGGTGAAACTAGGCACAAAATGTGCCAACTTTCATGAAGGAAGTTTACCAAAATTCTGCTTGGAAGGTGACTTGAAAAATGACCAAATCCGGATTAGTGGTTTGAAAGCCTGAAAATTGACCATTTGGGCAGCAGTTAGTTTTTTGGCCATAACTCACTCAAAACAGGTCCAATTGACCTGAAATTTTTACCATGAATAGTTTAGACATATATCTACAATTCTTACGGAGACACCAAAGCCCAGAAATGGCCAGAACCAAGCCAAATAGCTTGCATAAGTTCATGTCCAAAAACTGGCCGAACCAAAAGTGACCTAAAAATGACCTTGGCCTACCATTTTGGAACATTTTATCCAACATTGGTACATTGACCATAACTTTGTCTACAAAACTCATAATGACCTAAAATTTTTCCCCGTGTGCAATAAGACATAGACCTACAAGTTTGTAGTTTTGACCGAAACTCGAAAACCTAGGGAACTAGGTCATCCTGCTCAGTCAAATTAGTATACCGGAATCCGAAAATTTACAATAAAATGCAATATACATGAAAATGAATTGGGTAACATGTATCAACACTAAAAGGCTATTAAATATGACACATTGATAACATTAAAACCTAATTCACCTAGAATGCATTAAGAGTCAACATCTTAGGTTGACTAAGGAAATAATAGAATTCAATAAATTAATTATTGAACCTTACTGTTAGAGACAGTTTAAATGGGTACTGAAACACTTCAAATTGTGTGTTTCAGTTAGCAAAGACTCAGGGAAGGGGAAGGAAACACTGAGTCAGGCCTAAGAGACAGTTATCAGAGGCTTGTGCATAACAGTTATTTCTTTTGAATTTTCAATTGAAATAAATTATGACTATTTATATATTATTATTTTAAATTGTGAAAAATTATTTGAATGATATTTGATGGATACTTATTGATTGAAAAGCATTAGAAATTGTTTGAAGCCACAGCTATCATGTATATTGATTGAATTCCTCACTAGCTTGTCTAGTGGGATGAATTAAATTCCCTCTCTGGCTGAAGTATTGAGGTGTGTGCCTGTTGAGGACGAATAGAATGAGTACTCATATTATTGCTAGCTAGCTATGTTATTCCTCACTAGCCATCAGCTTTTGGGATGAATTGAACTTTGGCAACATGATTAAGCTGTGTGTGTATGATTTATTGATATTCATTATGATATTGTGAACTTTGGCAACAAGATTAAGCTGTGTGTGTATGATTTATTGATATTCATTTTGATATTCTGAAAATGGAGTTTAAATTCTTATTAACATTCACTATCTTTTGAATTTAACTGTGGTTTTAAGTATCCACTACTTATATGACTTATGATTTGTGATTTAAAGTTGTATTTGGTTAATGTTGTGCACCACTGAGACATTGGCTCAGCGATAGCTTTTCATTCTTTATCACAGGGTAGATGGTGAGCGGCAGACTAGGCTGCTAGTACTACACTGAGAGATCATCGGGTATATTGAGTATACCATATTTTGCATTTTGTATTATAATGTATGTTCACTGTATGTATATAGTGTTCTTGGGTTTGAGCAGTTATAAATTAAAATTGTACATTGAAGTTGTAAATCATATTTGTAAATTATTTTGACTTGTAAATATTGTGATATATATCTTTTATTTCAGCCTTTGAAAATACTGAAAAATTATTATGGATTTGAGTTGAGAAACATATTGTGTTGATTAAATGTTAGAGTTTGAGATTAAGAAATATATTTGAAGTGCTTCTTACAGGTTTTTGAAGAACTGTTTTATTCAAAATACAGATGGCACTCTACCAAAATTTTTACAGAAATTACTAATAATTCAAATGTGTTAGCTGTTCCACTTCAGTTTAAAAATTTTTTTTTAACACCTGTAAATTGTGCTCGCCACTCTAAAACGAAGTAAGAAAAGGTTTAAAATCCCTTGTAGTGTATTTAATGGGTTATGAGTAGACGAAGTTGGTAATTCATTAGGTATACTAGGGGATCATGTTATGCCTTACAGAGGGGTAGGGTGTGACATGTTTAAGTGGTATCAGAGCTAGTTTTTAAATTCTGTTTTCACCTGTAATTTGAATATTCTTTCTTCATAGTATAACTGTGCAATGTCATTGTTTGATACATACAGTACATTACATTATAAATATGCACCAACAGGAGAAAATCTCTTTGTGTTATTTGTTCAAGAGGTCTAAGGTCCTCGCATTGACTATGGAAGAGGGTGATTGTTTAGTCGATCAATCTATAGAGGCTAAGGTACAAGGGGATGCCCCAGCCCTACACAATGTTAGTGGATCAGCAGCTTCAGCCCCCTCAGTACCACAGTTTCCTACTCAGTTCGCTTAGAAGATGGCTGTAATGTTTCAACAGATGGCTGGTACGGTGCCTGCTCAAGTCCCACTATAGACACTAGTGGTAGAACCACAGTCTTCTGCTAGGCAGTATGACAAATTGATGAAATATGGGGCTACTGAGTTCAAGGGGACAGTAGATCCTCTAGAGGCAGAACAGTGGTTAGAGAGAATGGATAGGGTGTTCAAGAAGCTACATTGTATAGAGGAGCTCAGATTTGAATATTCAGTGTCTCTGCTACAGGGGGATGCATATGACTGGTGGAAAACCATTCCCTATAGTTTGGTAGAACCTTCAGTGCTAACATGGAATGATTTTCTGCAAGACTTCAAACAAAAATATGTCCCTGATGCTTATGTGGACCAGAAGCTGCAAGAGTTCCTAAGTCTGAAACAGGGGAGTAGATCAGTGGCTGAATATGAAAGGGAATTTTCTCGCCTAAGCCATTGTGCAGTAAGTCTACTTTCTACTAGTAGGGAGAGATGCAAGAGGTTTGAAACTAGCTTGAAGCCTAGTATCAGATTACAAGTGGTCAGATTCAAACATAACAACTTCTCTGAACTTATTTCTCAAGCACTAGAGTTAGAAAGAATTGAATCTGAAGCAGCCCTAGAGAAAAAAAAAATCAGAAAAGACAGAAAAAGAGGGAAAGTCAGTAGAACAGAGTTCCAGTGGTTCTACTGGAAAGAGGAAGAACCATGGGGGACACAGCAGAAGTGGTAAGAAGTCCAGTAGGGGAAGATATTCAAGACAGAAACCTCCTCTATCTGGTCAGCAGAGTACCGGAGGTTCCTACCCTCCCCGCTAATGTGAAACTTGTGAAAGAAATCATGGTGGGGTGTGCTACAAGGCTATTGGAGCCTATTATAATTATAGAGGCACATGATACTTTGCCAAGGACTGCACCAGTACTTGTAGAGTTGGACCACCTCCTACTACTGCTGAAGGGTCAGTTCAGAGCCCTATCATTAGAGGTTCACAAGCACCTAGCAGAGGTAGAGGCAGGGGTAGAGGTAACCCAGTAGGCAGCCAAGGCATAGTGAATCAATCAGAGCAAGGCAGTGCTCCAGTTAGAGTCTATGCAATGAGATAGAGAGAAGAGGCTGAGACATCTGATGTTGTGGCTGACACCTTTTCAACTTTTAATCAAGATGTGCTTGTGTTATTTAATCCGGGTTATACCCATTCTTATGTGAGTGCTAGCATCATTGATTGCATTGCTGTTCCATGTGAAAAAATGGACTTTGAGGTGCTAGTAACAAGTCCGTTAGAACAAGAGGTCAGGGTTAATAAAATGTATAGGGATTGTCCTTTGGTGATCAAAGGACATACTTTTCAATATGATCTCATTGAAATGCCCTTCAGAGATTATGATATCATCTTAGGCATGGATTAGTTAGAAAGGCATCATGCCATGATCGACTGTTGGCTGAAGACAGTCACTTTTTGTCTCCCTCAGTACAGTGATGTGATAATACATCGGGAGAGGCAGCTATTGCCATCAAACATCATTTCGACTACACTAGCCAGAAAAATGATCAGAAAGGGGTGTGAAGCATACTTAGCACATATGGTAGACACCCAAGTGGGGAGTCCAGCATTGAGGGACATCCCTATAGTATATGACTTTCCAGATGTGTTTCCTGATGAATTGCCAGGATTACCTCCAGAAAGAGAGGTGCAGTTTGAAATTAATGTTATGCCTGGTGTGGATCCAATCTCCATAACACCATACAGAATGGCACCAGCAGAGTTGAAGGAGTTGAAGGTACAATTGCAAGAACTACTTGAAAAGGGCTTCGTCCGCCCTAGTGTGTCACCTTGGGGAGCGCCAGTATTATTTGTTAAGAAGAAAGATGGCACTCTCTGCTACAGTTGAATAAGGTGACAATAAAGAACAGATATCCATTGCCTCGCATTGATGATCTGTTTAATCAGTTGAAGGGTGCAGTTGTATTCTCCAAAATTGATTTGCGATCTGGTTATTATCAGTTGAAAGTGCAAGAGCAGAGTATTCCAAAAACTACTTTCAGAACTCGATATGGCCACTATGAGTTTCTGGTAATGCCATTTGGGTTAACTAATGCTCCAGCTGCTTTTATGGATCTGATGAACACTATCTTCAGACCATATCTCGACCAATTTGTGGTGGTGTTTATTGATGACATTTTGATATATTCGAGGAATGCAGAAGAGCATGACAGACATCTACGGATTCTAATGCAGACTTTAAGGGAGAAACAGCTGTATGCCAAATTGTCGAAATGTGAATTTTGGCTGAAAGAAATCTCCTTCTTGGGACATGTTGTCTCAGCTAAAGGGATCAAGGTAGATTCCAGTAAGGTAGAAGCTATCTTAATTGGAAGCCGCCCAGGAATATCATAGAAATTTGCAGTTTTCTGGGTTTAGCTTGATATTACCATCGATTTGTGAAAGGGTTTTCTATTTTATCTTCTCCACTGGCCAAGCTACTTCGGAAAGATGTAAAATTTTACTGGACAGATAAATGTCAGCAGAGTTTTGATGAGTTGAAGAGGTGTTTGACTAAAGCTCCAGTCCTTACTTTACCTACTCCGGGTAAAGAATACACAGTTTATAGTGATGCTTCTCATAATGAGTTAGGATGTGTACTAATGTAAGATCGGAATGTCATTACTTATGCATCACGCCAGCTGAAATCGGATGAGAGAAACTACCCAACACATGATTTGGAGCTAGCAGCTTTTATTTTTGCTCTGAAGATCTGGAGACACTATTTGTATGGGGAGAAATGCTACATTTACAAAGATCACAAGAGCTTGAAGTACTTGGGTACCCAGAAGGAATTGAATTTGAGGCAGAGGAGATGGTTAGAATTGATTAAAGACTATGATTGTTTAAAAGACTATCAGCCAGGGAAAGCAAATGTGGTGGCTGACGCCTTAAGTCATAAGACTATGGTAAGTCTCAGAGTTTCTCCTTTGTCCATGGTACATGATTTGAAAGTATAGCATGCCAGTTTAGAGATTAATGATGAGGGACAGACAATAGTTGCATGGCATGTACAGCCAGTGATGATTGATCAGATCATAATGGCTGCTCAGAAGGATGATAAATATCAGAAGCTACTGAAAGAAGTCCAGCAGGACAAGAAACCTGAATTCTCTATGAGAGATGATGGTTTACTACTACATTAGGGCAGAATGTGCGTTCCTAATCATGTGGAATTGAGACAGATCATTATGAAGGAAGCACATGAGTCTCCTTTTGCTATGCACCCTAGTGGAACTAAAATGTACAGAGGGCTGAAAGAGCATTACTGGTGGATGGGTATGAAGAGGGATATAGCTGAATTTGCTTCCAAATGCCTAACTTGTAAGCAAGTAAAGGCAGAACATCAAGTTCCAGCTGGTTTGTTACATCTATTGCTAGTACCAGAGTGGAAATGGGAACGGATAACTATGGATTTTATTACGGGACTTCCGAGGACACAGAATAGTGATGATGCAGTATGGGTTATTGTTGACAGAATGACCAAGTTTGCTTACTTTTTGCCAGTTTGGATGGACTATAGCCTGGAAAGATTAGCCAGATTGTACATATATGAAATTATAAAACTGCATGGAGTGCCAGTATCGATTGTATCTAACAGAGATCCTAGGTTCACTTCTAGATTCTAGGGTAGTCTTTAGAGAGCCCTAGGAACTAGATTGAACTTCAGCACAACATTGCACCCATAGACAGATAGCCAATCTGAGAGGGCAATTCAGATATTGGAGGATATGCTATGGGCTTGTGTGATTGAGTTTGAAGGTAGTTGGGATATACACTTGCCTTTGATTGAGTTTGCTTATAACAACAGCTACCAATCAAGCATTGGGATGCCTCCACATGAAGCTTTGTATGGCAGAAAGTGCAGAACTCCCCTATGTTGGGATGAAGTAGGTGAAAGAAAGATGATTGGGCCAGAAATTGTTTAGCAGATAGAAGAAAAGATCAGATTGATTAGAGATCGACTCAAGGCTGCATCAGACTATCAGAAGTCTTATGTTGATATGAAGAGAAGAGATATTGAATATGCAGTGGGTGATAAGGTATTCCTAAAAGTTTTTCCTTGGAATAAGATTATGAAATTTGGCAGAAAGGGAAAATTGAGTCCTCACTTTATCGGACCATATGAAGTTTTGGAAAGAGTGGGTCCTTTGACATATTGGTTGGCATTACCTCCAGAACTAGAAAGGATACATAGTGTCTTCCATGTGTCCATGTTAAGGGGGTATAGATCTGACCCATCTCATGTAAATTCAGACCTCTCATATGAGGAAGAACACATAGAAATTCTGGCTTATGAGGTGAAGCAACTGAGGAATAAACAGATACACCTGGTTAAAGTGCTGTGAAACCATCATTCAAGCCAGGAAGCTATTTGGGATCGTGCAGAGGACATGAGGAGACAGTACCCATAGCTATTCAGAGACTAATGCAAGGTAAAATTTCAAGATAAAATTTATTTTAAGGGGGGGAGAATTGTAACACCCCTATGTTCGGTAGTGCGTTCTACTGTTCCAATGACCAGTGTTGTCTGGACAGCTAGGATGCCTAGAATTACACTTAGATATGGGTGAGGAGACATAAAATAATGAAATACAAGAAAAGAAAATACATGAAAAACAAAGGAAAAATAATAGCAATGAAATGTAACCAAGTTAAACGAGCTGAGAACCCTAGCGATGGGTGACCGCACCGGGATGTTACGGCGTGGACCGTTGACTAGCCCTGGACCATGGGGAACCCTAGAAAATATTTTTAAGACTTAAATAAACATCTATCAAAGCATAAATATCATTAGAAATATCAAAGAAAAATTAATTAATTATTACAAGGAAAAATGAGAAATTGAGAAAACGATAAAACTCGGTGTTACTGAAAAATCGGGAATGCAAGCCAAACAGGGGCATTGTGGTCATTTGACACCTCGAGTTGTCTTTTGACCTAAATGTCCATTAAAAATAAATGATGTTGCACTTCGAAAATGTCATGAAAAATTAAATTGGTGGTACCTAATTTAAATAGCAAAAGATAGGAGTTAAATGTGAGAATTTGGAAATATTAGAATAAAACAAATATTAAATCCTTACTTAGTACTCCACTAACTCCATTAAGTGGACCATTACACATCATATGACAACATATTACTCACCTTCTTCAACCTCCCAAAACCAGCCGAAATTCCCTTGAAAGAAAACCTCCATGGCCGAAGCTTCCAAGCTCCATGCAAGCTTCACTCCTTCATCTTCAAGCCATGATCCTTGCATTTTCCTTCACTAAAGTTGTTCTACACAACTTGGGCAGTAGATAGGCAAAGGTTTTGAAGAATTTCAAAAGTGGTAAGTATGTATTTTTAATTTTTGTTTCATTAAACTTTGAATGGGTGTTGTGGGTAGTTGATTTGTGGAAGGATTTTTGAAGTTTGATGAGTTAATGGAGAGGTGCATTTTGGCAGCCATGGAACTTCAATAAGAATAGTTTATACTTGCTTGTAAATAGTGGTTTGATTGATGATTTATAGGTTTGATTGTATGGCACTTGAATTCCATGTGTAAGGTATGATTTAGGAAGCTTGGAAGCTAACTGAAAGATATGTACAAATCAGCAACTTTGAAGTGTAGATCAAAATGTGTTGTTTCATGGTTTGGTTTATGGAATTATATTATTGAATTATGGTGCTTGTTATGGCAGCATGTATATGTGCATAAAGGTTTGAATTTGGACATGTAAATA
The DNA here is from genome assembly GCF_030052815.1 of Hevea brasiliensis. Classification (NCBI taxonomy): domain Eukaryota; kingdom Viridiplantae; phylum Streptophyta; class Magnoliopsida; order Malpighiales; family Euphorbiaceae; genus Hevea; species Hevea brasiliensis. The sequence goes on from NC_079501.1 coordinate 47,168,981, forward strand.
AGCTATGTCATGTGGTTAAATTGTTTGTAATTTGACATGGAAAATTCTATGTTGTAGAGTGCATATTGCGTATGGTTACAAGCTGCCAAAATGACCAACAACGTGAAGTAACATGTGTTAATGGAATGGTACAAACCAGAATTGGCATGAAGGAAATAACCTGGTAAGCATAGGATGTGTAAATTGGTAAAGGGTGAACAATGTACAATAGGGCAGTGTATGTTTTGGCTTAGAACCTTAAGTGTGTGACTCCAATTGGTATGAGACCAATTGGAGGTGAAACTAGGCAGTAAATGTGCCAACTTTCATGAAGAAAGCTTACCAAAATTCTGCTTGGAAATTAACTTGAAAAATGACCAAATGCGGATTAGTGGTTTGAAAGCCTGAAAATTGACCATTTGGGCAATAGTTAGTGTTTTGGCCATAACCCACTCAAAACAGGCCCAATTGATCTGAAATTTTTACTGTTAATAAGTTAGACAAATATCTACAATTCTTCTGAAGACACCAAAGCCCAAAAATGGCCAGAACCAAGCTAAATAGCTTGCACAAAATCAGGTCCAAAAACTAGCCGAACCAAAAGTGACCTAAAAATGAACTAAACCTACCATTTTGGGACATTCTGTCAAGCATTGGTAAATTGACTATAACTTGGTCTACACAACTGAGAATAACCTGAAATTTTGCCCCGCGTGCAATAAGTCATAGACCTACAAGTTTGTAGTTTTGACCGAAACTCAAAAATCGAGGGAACTAGGTCATCTAGCTAGGTCAAATTAGTATACCGGAATCTGAAAAATTATAATAAAATACAATATACATGAAAATGAATTGGGTAACATGTACCAACACTAAAAGGCTATTAAATATGACACATTGGTAACATTAAAACCTAATTCACCTAGAATGCATTGAGGGTCAACATCTTAGGTTGACTAAGAAAATAATAGAATTCAATAAACTAATTATTGAACCTTATTGTTAGAGACAGTTTAAATGAGTACTAAAACACTTCAAATTGTGTGTTTCAGTTAGCAAAGACTCAGGGAAGGGGAAGTAAACACTGAGTCAGGGCCAAGAGATAGTTATTAGAGGTTTGTGCATAACAGTTATTTCTTTTGAATTTTCAATTGAAATAAATTATGACTATTTGTATATTATTGTTTTTAATTGTGAAAATTTGTTTGAATGATATTTGATAGATACTTATTGATTGAAAAGTATTGTAAATGGTTTGAAACCACAGCTATCATGTATATTGATTGAATTCCTCGCTAGCTTATCTAGTGGGATGAATTGAATTCCCTCTCTAGCTGAAGTGTTGAGGTGTGTGCTTGTTGAGGACAAATAGAATGAGTACTCATATTATTGCTAGTTAGCTATGTTATTCCTCACTAGCCATTGGCTTTTGGGATGAATTGAATTCCTCACTAGCCATCGGCTTTTGGGATGAATTGAACTTTAGCAACATGATTAAGCTGCGTGTGTATGATTTATTGATATTCATTGTGATATTCTGAAATGGAGCTTAAATTCTTTTTGACATTCACTATCTTTTGAATTTAACTATGGTTTTAAGTATCTACTACTTATATGACTTATGTTTTGTGATTTAAAGTTGTATTTGGTTAATGTTGTGCACCACTGAGACATTGGCTCAGCGATAGCTTTTCATTGCTGTCGCAGGTAGACAGACTGACAGGGCAGCAGACTAGGCTGCTAGTACTACATTGAGAGATCATCGGGTATATTGAGTATACCATATTTTGCATTTTTTATTGTAATGTATGTTCACTGTATGTATATAGTGTTCTTGGTTTTGAGCAGTTATAAATTAAAATTGTACATTGAAGTTGTAAATCATATTTGTAAATTATTTTGACTTGTAAATATTGTGATATATTTCTTTTATTTTAGCCTTTGAAAATACTGAAAAATTATTGTGGATTTGAGTTGAGAAACATATTGTGTTGATTAAATATTGGAGTTTGAGATTGAGAAATATATTTGAAGTGCTTTTTATAGATTTTTGAAGAACTGTTTTATTCAAAATACAGATGTCACTCCGCTAAAATTTTTACAGAAATTACTAATAATTCAAATGTGTTAGCTGTTCCATTTCATTTCAAAAAAAATTTTTAACACCTGTAAATTGTGCTCGCCACTCTAAAATGAAGTAAGAAAAGGTTTAAAATCCCTTATAGTGTATTTAATGGGTTATCAGTAGACGAAGTTGGTAATTCATTAGGCATATTACGGAATTATGTTATGCCTTACAGAGGGGTAGGGTGTGACATCTATAGTATAGTCGAGTAAGATATGTCACACAGTGTACTGAAACACCCTATTTTACTTTAATCCTTTTTATCCTTCCTTATTTATTTTTTCATAGCTATGAAGTACAATTGGTGAAGCATAATTTATTTAATTCATTTGTGGAAAACATCAATTTATTTGAGGTTCCACAAATTTTATAGAAATTCCGACAAAGTACTGGCTAAAAATGGAGAAAACAGTTCTTCGGAACCTGTGAAAACACTTCCAAAATTTTTAATCAATCAATCCCAAACTCCACTTCATCAACAAAATCTCAATATTTTTTAATAACATTTCCATTTCTCAATCATTCATTTCATATGGTATTTATGTAAAAGTCATCAACAAATATTCACATTTTCATTCAGAAGCACAATTTCCACTATTTACATCAATACCAAAATACATTACATAAGTCTTAATTACACATGAGAAAATAAAAGTTAATTACAAAATACCCAAAATGACACCTAGTGTCCTACCAATGCACTGATGATGGTGAGGTGACACGGACACTATGCAGATCTACAGAAGGTCTCACCCAGTTTGTGGTCTATTGGGCTCTCTATTGGTCTCTCCAGAACCTACGCATGGCAAAAAGGAACGCGCTAAGCAATAATGCTTAGTGGTGCCAATAATAGAATAAAAAAAATAACAAAAAATAAATATGCAGTGAATATATTGATTTCTTATGTAGATAATTTTTTGATAATTATTTGTAGTCTTATTGATTTTGTACTTGTTATGTTCATTATTTCATTAAATTTATCCACTTTCATTTTTGGTTGCCCAAGTAACCTATACTAGATGAGTGGACTGGATAAACAGGTAAATTGGCACTGAGTATCAAGTACCTCGGGCCGTCACACTATCGGTCACATATGTATCTCCCGGTGTGCAATAGAACAGCTAATGAGCTGTAATAAATATTAGGCACAAAGCCAAGCATCATCACAATGTTAGAATGGCTAAAAACCATAAAATCACATAATGGCATAATGCCTTATGCAGTACCACTAAGTGAACTAGATTGGCATGCCAACCTATCCAAACAAATCTTACTAGGTGTACTAGGGCATGTTACACTTTTAAATTGTATAATTCTTGAAATTTAAGTTTAGGTGTTACTATTCATTTCATTAGTCAACTAAAATGTTGACTTTTGTATAGGCAATAGGTACATTGGTTCTAATACTCCCAACATACCACATTTTGCATTCTAAAGTTGTTGGTATTGATTGCCAAAACAATTTCAAAGCTTAGTGCTAGTTGTTTAAAATTTTTAGATTTCAAGCCTTGTGTTTACTGTTCCATTGGTTATTTTTACAGTAGGAATTTGGCAAAGTTATCAACATGAAAGTTGTTCCTTATTGTGTATAGTTACATTTATTTTTTTGAGTCACTCTATTTGGAGTTTTGTAGCTTAAGTTATGGCCTAAACACCATAATTGGCCGGATTGCAAACTTTCCAGATTTTCTAGAATGATGAAATCTACAGTGTTTTGTATAGTGATTGCAAGTTACTTTTTGAACATATTATGGTCAAAATTTTGGGTTAAGTTTCTTTTATGAAAGATGTAGGTCTATATCTCAGCTTTCTGCTGGTTAATTATGGTTCCTCACTTTAGTTTAAATATTTTTTCGAACGTTCTAGCTGTCTTGACCAACACTGGTCACCAGAACAGTAGAATGTATAGAGTTACTATAGGGAGGGTGTTACAACTCTTCCCCTCTAATTTAAATTTCATCCTCGAAATTTACCTGATGCAAACAGTTGAGGGAACTATTGCCTCCTCGGTGTTGTGGTGCCTCCAAAGTACTTTCACCAGTGGAATCTGCTTATTGCTCAACTCTTTCACTTCTCGAGCCAGGATCCCTATGGGTTCTTCTTCATATGTCAAATTCGGTTGTACTTCAATTTCTTCCATGGAGATGATAAGTGAAGGATCTAAGCGGTATCTTCTTAGCATAGATACATGGAACACATTGTGGATATTGTCCAGCTCTGGTGGTAAAGCTAGCCTGTAGGCCACTGGATCCACACATTCAATGACTTCATATGGGCCAATGAACCTAGGGCTTAACTTACCTTTTCTTCCAAACCTCAGTACCTTCTTTCACAGTGACACTTTGAGGAACACTTTGTTGCCAATTGCAATATTCTATTTCTTTTCTGTTCAGGTCGGCATAGGATTTCTGTCTGTCTGAGGCAACCTTCATATTAGCTTTGATTAGATTTACCTTCTCCTCAGTCTGTTTCACCAGATCTTGCCCTACCAGTTTATCTTTGCCCAATTCAGTCCAACATACTGGAGTTCTACATTTGCTCCCATACATTGCTTCATAAGGGGCCATTTGGATGCTAGCTTAGTAGCTATTGTTGTATGCAAATTCTGCTAGTGGGAGGTATCTATCCCAACTTCCCTCAAACTCAATGACACAACTCCTTAGCATAACTTCAAGGACCTGACATATATTTCATGTTATTATTATCATTTCAGTTCAATATTTTTATTAGTTTAATTGGTTTCAATTGTTTACCTGAATTACTCTTTCTGATTGCCCATCCAACTACGGATGGAAAGTTGTGCTGAAGTGGAGTTATGTACCCAAGGATTCATGCAACTTCTTCCAAAATCTCGATGTAAACCTTGGGTCTCGATCAGATATAATGGAAAGTGGAATTCCATACAGTCTAACTATCTCACTGATATACAATTTTGCTAACTTATCCAGTGAGTAGTCAGTTCTAACTGGCAGAAAGTGTGCTGTCTTCATGAATCTATATACTATCACCCATACTGCATCATGTTAGTAGTATGCCTTAGAGCATATCATTTAGTATGTATCTTGTACATATTTTTATTAATAAAAGGCATTTCCACTTTTCCGTTTACATAATATATTTATGTGTAATAGAAAAAGGTCCATTGATATTTTGTTAGAAATATTATTCTTAAGTTGTTAAGAATATGAGTGACAATATTTATAGCACAAAGTATCATAAATAGAATAAGGACATGACTTATCCAGAAAGATTGTATTCATGTTTGTTCCCAAGTTATTTATATGAGATATAAATAAGATGGAATGGTGAGTCTCATGCCATATAACAAACAGGATAGGCACTTATAAATGATAAGTAGGCCGAACCAGTGACACTTATGACAAGCATATGGAGTTTACTCTTGTCAATGTTTTATCATAAATCATATCAGTGCATATAATCTTTAAACCTGAGATAGCATAGTTATCTTGTATATAGATAGTTTGAGTTTGATACTGCTTTCATACTTGTACTGTGTATGGGTATATGGGCATCTGTTGGCTCCTACTAGTTATATATGGAGGTAGGTGTTGATCAAGATGGAATCTGTTCCTCTAAGTAAATAGAGATAAAATCCTATGTTCATTTAATTGTTCTTGATGTTTCAAGTTCCTGGCCAAGACAAATAGATTTATTCAGAAAAGAGTTTCTGATGAGAAAATCTTTTTAATGAAGAACTGGAATTAAAAGAGAAGATAATATTCATAGCAAATGGAGTTTGACATAAACCATGACTCCAGCTTGAGTTGGGATTTTGTAATAGAGAAATTCTAGTGCATGGTAACATATGATTATAGGTTCATTTAAGGTAAACCTTATTACTAATTGGGTGTCTATAGCATGTTATGCTAGGTGTTAACCATGGTCTATGAGGTTCATAAAATGATTTAGAGAAATCATTTATGGTAAGAAAGAGTTCTGATGATATTAAGAGTTGATATCATGTCTCATTGCCAATTAGTGATGAGCCTAGTAAGTCACACACATACACCAGCTATCACCTATTTAAATATGATTTAATTAATTAATTAAAGAGTTTAATTGATTAATTAAATAGGTTTGGTTTGCAATTAAATTGCAAAGTCCCTAGCATGACTTGAAACCAAATCTAGATTATTGGATGTGTAGTATAAAATAAATTTATATTTAAAGTGTTTAAATATGAATTTAATTAACGAGAAATTAATTAATAGAGATTAATTAATTAATTTATATTTGATATAAATTAATTAGAAGAAGAAAAATAATTATTTTGGGTAAAGAACTCAAAATTAAAACACAGGGGCATTTTGGTCATTTCACAGTGTGACACGTGGCACCATGAGATGGTGACACATGGGATTACACATAAGCTTGCCAAATTTTTTATTAATCATGTAAGATGATTAAAATCAAGATTAAATATAGGTTTGATACTTGGCACAATGTGATTGGGTCACTTAAACCTAGAGCTAATCAAAGGGTGACATGTCGCAAGGGTTTAATGTGTTAACCTAGCTATCTAAGTGTAGTTATGAAAAGAAAAAAAAAAAACCAGCAGCCACTCCTCTCCTTTGTCACGCCACTTTGAGGTTTTTCATCTATTCTTCTTCATCTCTCATCAATTCAAAGAGATTAGCCATCAATCTCTTGAATTAAGAACACTAGAAATTGTTTCTAGTGTCCTGTTTACATCTCTAATCTCTTAAAAGGAAGAACTTGAATTTCTAATTAATAGAAAAAGCTTTAGAAGCTGTTCAAGGGCTGCCATAGGTGTTCTTGGTGTGGACAAGCTAGAGGGACAACATCTGGTGTCCTGAAGATGAATCTCAAAGGCGCAGACACGCTGCAGTGCATCAAGAGGTTAGTGTAATCGTTCTTGATTTAATCTAGGGTTCTAAAATTAATCTGATTAATTTTAAAATCTTAAATGGCAAATACAGATCCAAAAACATATTAAAAGAGTTTTAATCTGTTGTTTATCATTGAAATCAAATACATAAAAATAAATCTTGCATGATGCATGTGACCCTAGGTGAAAATTTTTGAATTCAATGGTATAAACTTGTGTTTTTCACGCTTCCGTTCCTTCAATTGGTATCAGAGCCACTATATTTGCCATTTAGATTGTTGATTATATGATTTTATTGTGTTTTTGATCTTGAGATCAAAAGTTCATTGCTGGTTGCAAAGCAAAGTGGCGGCATACTTGAAAAAACACCATCAATGGTGCTCATGGTTTGGCTTCCATGGGTGGTTCAAGGTTTGGCTTTTAATTCTACAATTGTTGTATGATCTAAGGCCTATTCTTTGACTAATTAAAGTGTTTAATTAGTAGTTTTAATCACACAATTAAATTATGATTCAAATCAGAATTTTAAAAGTTGTTTGAATGTGATTCAAATCTGAATTTTTAAAGTTGTTTGAATCATATTTAAATCTGATTTTTTAAAATTGATTGAATAAAATTCAGATCTGATTTTTTAAAAAATGTTTGAATGTGATTCAAATCTGATTTTTTTAAAAAAATGTTTGAATGTGATTCAAATCTGAATTTTTAAAAGTTGTTTGAATGTGATTCAAATCTGAATTTTTAAATTTGTTTGAATGAGATTCAAATCTAAATTTTTAAATTTATTTGAATCATATTCAAATATGGATTTTTAAGTTGAATATGAGATATTCAATTTAATTTAAATATGTATGTTTTATTTAATTGTTAAATAGTGATATGCATGATGGATGATCATGGACTATAAAAGACCAATGTGATTGGATTTATTTGCTTTATGTTTCTTTGGGATTGTAAATTAATTAATTTATTTTAATTTATTTTGGGCATGTATTATTAAGTTTGTAATAATTTTTGGGTTGTAATTTCATTTATTTAAGTTCTTGTAAATTCGACTTGGTATGCCAAGGATTACCATGTAATATTGGATTGTAAGAAGTTCAAGGAGGTCAAGAGCATTGGTGGGACCAGTGGGAGGAATTCAAGATCAAGTGTTGATTATGTACTCCTTCAGCAACTCTTGTAAAATGAATGAATGAATGAAATGCACCTAGGAATGCCCTGATTCAATTCTTGGTGGCTCAGAATTGAATCCCTTAGAAAGTCCATGATCATACCATATTTATTGCTTATCCACGAATGCATGAGATGTATGGGAATGTATGCTATTATAAGATATATGCATGCTAATTGGATAATGTGCAAAGTGAGACCTTAATAGTAATTAGAATGACCATAAAATCTTCCAAACAAATGGTTAAGTTGGAAATGCTATAATTAAAGTAATTATAACATAGGCCCTCCATTGGGGCAATTATTTTAAGAAATTTTAAATAGTTGCATAAGATGCAATTAATTTAAGAGATATTCTTAAGAATAATTGTTAAGCATGAGATGTTGTAAATATGTAAATGGTTTAGTGGCCAATATTGGATGTACCTGAGGACTTTAAAATTATTTGCATAATTACTGGCTCAATGGGATCAACTTAACTAATGCAAGATAAGTCAATAATGGATGTACCTGAAATTTTCAGCATTAGGGGCTAGGTAAAGGATTGAACATCACATGAGATGTGATGGGCAAGGAGTTGCTCACTTATAGTTTATTGTAATTCCAATAACGGATGTACCTGAGGATGATCAATAGAATTATAAGAATTCAATCACCCACTAGAAATCCATCCAACTAGGATTTCCGTTTTCTACTTTGGAAGTGTAGGATTCGCTAAGTTAGTGGGAGGACCAATTTGATTAAAAGACCATAATCATTTTGGTTAATTACTTGATACATTTATTAATTAATCTAGTTATTTTCTGCAATTAATTTTCTGATAATAATGAGCACAAAACAACCACCACCATCCAATATCCTTGCAAGCATGCTTGATCACAAAAGGTTGACAGGACCTAATCTGTCTGATTGGCTAAGAAATTTGAAACTTATCCTGAACCTTGAACATATAGGATATATTCTAGATTCAATTGTTCCTGGTCCCTTACCTCCAGAGTCCACACAAGAGGAACATGAAACTTTGGACAAGTGGAAGGAGCATGATATGAGAGCTAAATGTTACATGCTTGCTTCCATGAGTAATGAGTTACAGAAGCAACATGAGAACATGCAGAGTGCGAGTGAGATCCTCCTTCACCTACAAGAGTTGTATGGTGAGCACAGCAGGAATGCTAGGTATGAGATATCTAGACAGCTATTCCGTATGAGGATGTCTGAGGGACAGAATGTTGGGGATCATGTCCACAAGATGATTCGGCTGATTGAGCAGTTGGAACATCTTGACTTCAACATGGATTTCCAACTACAAACGGATTTGATCCTTCAGTCCCTTCCTGAGTCTTTTGGGAATTTTGTGACAAATTTCCATATGACTAAACAGGAATGCACCTTCGCTGGTTTACTCAACATGCTGGTTATTGCCCAAAAGAATATGCCAGGTAATAAAGGAAAAGAGGTAGCTTTGGTTGCATCTTCTTCTGCTGGAAAGTCCAACAAGAAGAAGGGCAATAAGAAAAAGAAACCTTAGATTCCTGGTCCTTCCAAGAAAATAGCTAAACAGAAAAGGAATACCAAAGCTAACAAAGGTACAGGAAAGTGTTTCCACTGCCAACAGGAAAATGTTTCCATTACCAATAGGAAAGTGTTTCCATTACCAATAAGAAAGTGTTTCCACTGGCCAGAGTATAGTAATCTAAAAGAATCCAATGCTATGGTAAAAACCAACTCAAGTTCAAAATATATTTGGCACTTAAGGTTATGTCATGTTACAGAAGATAGGATTGCAAAACTGAAGAAAATGGGGATTTTATCCTCATTAGGCTCTGAGCCTACTCCAACTTGTGAATCTTGCCTACAGGGCAAAATGACTAGATCAACCTTTGTTGGACAAGGGCTAAGAGCTGAAAATATTTTGGAGCTAATACATAGTGATGTATGTGGTCCATTTAAAGAAATGGTTAGAGGGGGCTTTCATTATTTTATTACCTTTACTGATGATAAATCAAGATTTGGGTATTTGTATTTGATGAAATACAAATATGAATCCTTTGAAAAGTTTAAGGAATTTAAATCTGAAGTAGAAAATCAAACAGGAAAGAGTATTAAAGCTCTTCGATCAGATTGTGGAGGTGAATATTTGAGTACTGAATTTGATGAATACTTGAGAGAGCATGGCATTGTTTCTTAGCTGATTCCTCCAGGAACGCCACAGCTGAATGGTGTATCTGAAAGGAGAAATCGTACCCTATTGGATATGGTACGTAGTATGATGAGCTATACTGGTATGCAAGCTAAAGCGATCCATTTATGGGTTCAAACAATCTTCGAGGAGTTGGAACATCCGTTTTCATGAAGCCATTAAATCCTTTGGTTTTATAAAAAATGAGGATGAGCCATGTGTATATAAGAAGGTTAGTGACAGTGCTATCACTTTCCTTGTCTTATATGTGGATGACATATTGTTGATGGGTAATGACACAGGTATGTTGACAACTATAAAGGTATGGTTGTCAAATACATTCTCCATGAAAGACTTAGGGGAGGCAACCTATATTCTTGGGATTCGCATCTATAGAGATAGAGCGAAAAGAATAATTGGTTTATCCCAAAGTCTATACTTGGAAAGGTGTTAAAGAGGTTTAACATGCTAGATTCCAAGAAAGGTTTGTTACTAGTGAGACATGGTATCCATCTTTCTAAAGAGATGTCTCCAAAGACACCTGAAGAAAGAGATAAGATGGCCAGGATTCCATATGTTCAGCTATTGGAAGTTTAATGTATGCAATGTTGTGTACTAGGCCGGATATCGCATATGCTGTTAGTTTGACTAGCAGGTATCAATCCAATCCAGGTTTGGAACACTGGATAGCTGTCAAGAATATCCTTAAGTACTTGAGAAGAACTAAGGATTTATTCTTCATTTATGGAGGTGGAGACTTGCAATTGGATGGTTATATTGATTCTAATTTCCAATCAGATATCGATGATAGAAAGTCTACTTTTGGATATGTGTTCATTTGTAATGGAGGTGCAGTCAATTGGAAGAGTTCCAAACAGAGCACGACTACAGATTCTACTACAGAGGCTGAGTATATTGCTGCATCAGATGCTGCAAAGGACACTGTTTGGATTAAAAAAGTTCGTGACAGAACTTACAGTAGTTCCTTCCATTGAGTCAGCAGTTTCACTACATTGTGACAACAATGGAGCAATCATACAGGCTAAGGAACTAAGGTCTCACCCAAAATCCAAACACATAGAAAGGTACTACCACATTATCAGAGATATAGTTGGGCAAGGCGATGTAGCCATGCAGAAAATAGCATCAGCTGAAAATCCAGCTGATCCATTCACTAAGCCTATGTCACAGACTCAGTTAGACCGACATCTTGAGAAGATAGGTCTAAGATATTGTAATGAATGGCTCTAGTGCAAGTGGGAGATTGTTAGTAGTATGCCCTATAGCATATCATTTAGTATGTATCTTGTACATATTTTTATTAATAAAAGGCATTTCCACTTTTCCGTTTACATAATATATTTATGTGTAATAGAAAAGGTCCATTGATATTTTGTTAGAAATATTATTTTTAAGTTGTTAAGAATATGAGTGACAATATTTCTAGCACAAGGTATCATAAATAGGTTCACAATTGAGGATACTTCAAAATAAGGACATGACTTATCCAGAAAGATTGTATTCATGTTTGTTCCCAAGTTATTTATATGAGATATAAATAAGATGGAATGGTGAGTCTCATGCCATATAACAAACAAGATAGGCACTTATAAATAATAAGTAGGCCGAACCAGTGACACTTATGACAAGCACATGGAGTTTACTCTTGTCAATGTTTTATCATAAATCATATCAGTGCATATAATCTTTAGACCTAAGATAGCACAGTTATCTTTTAAATAGGTAGTTTGAGTTTGATACTGCTTTCATATTTGTACTGTGTATGGGTATATGGGCATCTGTTGGCTCCTACTAGTTATATATGGAGGTAGGTGTTGATCAAGATGGAATCCGTTCCTCTAAGTAAATAGAGATAAAATCATATGTTCATTTAATTGTTCTTGATGTTTCAAGTTCCTGGCCAGGACAGATAGATTTATTCAGAAAAGAGTTTTTAATGAGAAAATCTTTTTAATCAAGAACTGGAATTAAAAGAGAACAAAATATTCATAGCAAATGGAGTTTGACATAAACCATGACTCTAGCTTGAGTTGGGATTTTGTAACAGAGAGATTCTATTGCATGGTAACATATGATTATAGGTTCATTTAAGGTAAACCTTATTACTAATTGGGTGGCCATGACATGCTATGCTAGGTGATAACCATGGTCTATGAGGTTCATAAAATGATTTAGAGAAATCATTTATGGTAAGAAAGAGTTCTGATGATATTAAGAGTTGATATCATGTCTCATTGCCAATTAGTAATGAGCCTAGTAAGTCACACACATACACAAGTTATCACCTATTTAAATATGATTTAATTAATTAATTAAAGAGTTTAATTGATTAATTAAATAGGTTTGGTTTGCAATTAAAATGCAAAGTCCCTAGCATGACTTGAAACCAAATCTAGATTATTGGATGTGTAGTGTAAATTAAATTTATATTTAAAGTGTTTAAATATGAATTTAATTAATGAGAAATTAATTAATAGAGATTAATTAATTAATTTATATTTGATATAAATTAATTAGAAGAAGAAGAATAATTATTTTGGGTTAAGAACTCAAAATTAATACACAGGGGCATTTTGGTCATTTCATAGTGTGACACGTGGCACCATGAGATGGTGACACATGGGATTACATATAAGCTTGCCAAATGTTTTTTTTAATCATGTAAAATGATTAAAATCAAGATTAAATATAGGTTTGATACTCGGCACAATGTGATTGGGTCACTTAAACCTAGAGCTAATCAAAGGGTGACATGTGGCAAGGGTTTAATGTGTTAACCTAGCTATTTAAGTGTGGTTATGAAAAGAAAAAAAAAAAAACCAGCAGCCACTCCTCACCTTTGTCACTCCACTTTGAGATTTTTCATCTATTCTTCTTCATCTCTCATCAATTCAAAGAGATTAGCCATCAATCTCTTGAATTAATAGCACTAGAAATTGTTTCTAGTGTTCTGTTTACATCTCTAATCTCTTAAAAGGCAGAACTTGAATTTCTAATTAATAGAAAAAGCTTTAGAAGCTGTTCAAGGGCTGCCATAGGTGTTCTTGGTGTGGACAAGCTAGAGGGACAACATCTGGTGTCCTGAAGACGAATCTCAAAGGCGCAGACACGCTGTAGTGCATCAAGAGGTTAGTGTAATCGTTCTTGATTTAATATAGGGTTCTAAAATTAATCTGATTAATTTTAAAATCTTAAATGGCAAATACAGATCCAAAAACATATTAAAAGAGTTTTCATATGTTGTTTATCATTGAAATCAAATAAATAAAAAGAAATCTTGCATGATGCATGTGACCCTAGGTGAAAATTTTTGAATTCAATGGTATAAACTTGTGTTTTTCACACTTCCGTTCCTTCACATCATGCTTCTTTTGGGTGAGAGGTAGACCACTTACAAAATCCATGGTGACCCGATCCTATTTCCTGTAAGGTATGCGTATAGGCTGTAGCAAACCCGATGGAACTTGATGTTCTGCATTGACTTGCTGACATGACAAGCATTTAGTCACATAGTCAGCTATGTCCTTCTTCATACCAGGCCACTAGTACTGAAGCTTCAGATCATGATACATTTTTGTACTTCCTGGGTGCATAGCATAAACACTGGTGTGTGCCTCTTTTAGGATACTGACTTTCAATTCCTTATCATCTGGCACACACACTCTTCCTTTGTAGTACAGACACCCATCTGCTTTCACCTCATAGTCAGTTGCTTTCCCCTCTGAAATTTTACTCACAATAGTCATTAATTTCTGATCTACCTTCTGCCCATCTAAAATCTGTTGTAGCATGTAACACCCTCACTGTAGCAACTCCGTACATTCAACTGTTCTAGTGACCAGTGTCAGTCCGAATAGCTAGAACATCCGGAAAAATATTTAAACTAAATTGAGGAACCATAATTAACTCAAATATTGATAAGAAAAATTTAGAAAAAAATTTTAGAAATAAAATACAACCAAGTTAAATGAGCTGGTGCCCTAGCGATGGGTAACCTAAATTGAGGAACCATAATTAACTCAAATATTGATAAGAAAAATTTAGAAAAAAATTTTAGAAATAAAATACAACCAAGTTAAATGAGCTGGTGCCCTAGCGATGGGTAACCTAGTGAGAAGTTGCGGTTCTCGCAACTAGGAGCCCTAGACTAGAGGAAAAATTTATAAAATAATTTTTGGGACTCCAGAGAAGAGTCATTGAGATTCCTGTGACATTAGAATACCAAGAAAATGTTTAGAAAAATTTTTCAATCGATACACACAATTTAAGTTTATTAAGCCAAACGGAGGGCATTTTGTTCATTTTGTCTTCAGTGATGATTTTTGACCCACTTGTCCATTTATGTAAGAGAATTATATGACATAAAATATGAATAAATATTGATAAAAAATTATTTAAAAATGAATAAGAAAAGAAAGAAAAGAAATTGTAAATAAATGAGATTTATTACTTCATGCTTATGTAAGCATGAGGTAATTAAAAAGTTATGGCTAATCAAATTAAAGAAAGACAATTATAATCCATTAAAAGATGAAGAAAAGAAGTAAAACTCTAGAAAATTGCAGCAACCACCCTTTCTTCTTCTTCTTGCCGTCCCATACTCTCTCCCTCACTCCACCATTTTCAAGTTAACAAAGCTCACTTCCCTTAGTTCTTTCTCAACAAAACCCAAACTCAGCAACATAAAACCTTGGTATTTCATCTTGGTGAAGCTCTTGGGTGCAAAAGGAAGTGTAAAGGAAGAACTCTAGCAAGTTTGAAATTCACTCCATTAGAGGTTAGTGACTTAACTTGCCTTTTCTCTTTTAATTCATGTTGAAGGAGTATGATTGAGTGTAAATTTACAAAGAAATTTAATAAATATAATGTGTATACCATCCCACATTTTTTATAGCCTTAGATGTGGTAAGGTTTTGAGGATTTCATATAACTAAAATGGTAGTATGGCTGCCCTTAGTATTAATCTCTTGAGTGGAATAATGAAATGCAAATTAAATGTATGCTTTGAGATAGTTGAGTTAGGGTTTGGGATGAAATTGAGACTTTGATCATGTAATGGTGAAAGTAGGTTTTAATGGTCAATTAGTGACCACTTGGTTATGTATGAATAAGAAATGAAGTAGTTGGTTTAGTGGGAATTGAAGTTACTGTGCCTGCCCTTGGTGACCTGCATAACTGGGTATAAGTCCAGCAGGTTTGGGCAGTAATAACTGGAGTTGTAGAGGATCAATAACTACAAGGCCAATTGGACATGAAATTAGACATATAATGGCACAACTTTGGTGAAGAAATCATGCCCAGAAAACCAAATCAAGTTGACCTAAACATTGCCCTAATCTAGGTGACCTGCATTCTGCTTGGGCAAAATGACCAAATGAACAGTGTTTATTCATTTTGTCATAACTCAGCTCAGAAAGGTCCAATTGACCTGAAAGTTTATCACCAAATAGCTGAGACATATGCCTACAACTTTCATGAAGAAACCTAACCCAAATTTTGATCATAACATGTTCAAAAGGTAACCTGCAGTCACTATAGAAAACACTATAGATTTGGTAAGTCCAGAAAATCTGGGAAGTTGGCATTCCGGCCAGTCATGGTATTTAAGCCATAACTTGAGCCACAAAATACCAAATGGAGTGATTCAAAAAACGAAATGTAACTAGACACAATAAGGAATAACTTTCATGTTGACAACCTTGCCCAATTCCCACTGCAAAAATGACTAATGGAACAGTAAATACAAGGCTTGAAATCTGAAAATTTTGAATAATTAACATTAAGCTTAGAAATGGTATTGGCAACCAATACCAACAATTTTAGAATGCAAAATGTGGTA
This sequence comes from Hevea brasiliensis, assembly GCF_030052815.1. NCBI lineage: Eukaryota > Viridiplantae > Streptophyta > Magnoliopsida > Malpighiales > Euphorbiaceae > Hevea > Hevea brasiliensis. The sequence goes on from NC_079501.1 coordinate 47,185,167, forward strand.
TGTTGGGAGTATTAAAACCAATGTACCTATTGTCTATGCAAAAGTTAACATTTTTGTTGACTAATGAAATGAATAGTAACACCTAAACATAAATTTCAAGAATTGTATAAATTATGAATGTAACATGTCCTAGTACACCTAACAAGATTGGTTTGGATAGGTTGGCATGCCAATAGGGTTTTGTTAGCAGTACTACATATGACTTCATGCCATTCTGTGTTTTATGGCCTCACGTGCCATTCTGTGATAAAATAGCCTTTGGCTATGTTGATTGAGTTATTTTACTTGAGTTTTATCCCTCATAATTATTACAGCTTATTTGTAACACCCTCCCTGTACCAACTCCGTACATTCTACTGTTCCGGTGACCGGTGTCGGTCCGGACAGCTAGAACGTCCGGAAAAATATTTAAACTAAAGTCGGGAATCATAATTAACTCAAATATTAATAAGAAAAATTTAGTAAAAATTTTTGAAATAAAATACAACCAAGTTAAACGAGCCGGTGCCCTAGCGATGGGTAACCAGAGGGAAGTTGCGGTTCTCGCAACGAGGAGCCCTAGACCCGGGGGAAAAATTATAAAATAATTTTTGGGACTCCAGAAAAGGGTTATTGAGGTTCCCATGGCATTAGAATGCCAAGAAAATATCTAGAAAAATTTTTCAATCGGTACAGCCAATTTTGACCCGTTAAGCCAAACGGAGGGCATTTTGGTCATTTCGCCTTCGGAGGTGATTTTTGACCGACTTGTCCAGTTAAGTAAATAATTATTATGAACTAAAATATGAATTAATATTGATGAAAAATGAACTGAAAGTTAGTAATGATGAAAAGAAAAGAAAAATACAATATATGCAAATTATGACATCAATGTGATGTCATTTAAAATTTGCCACCAATCACATTTAAACTATCATTTATCTAACTAATAAAAGAGGTAAATAAAGACCAAAGGAAAAGAAAAAAACGTGGGCAGCCATCTCCTTCTCCATTTCAGCCACACCATAGCCAAGAAGCAAACCTCCATTTTTCTTCCTCACTCAAGCTTGAAGATCTCTCAAGCCTCACCCCAAAACCCTAAGTTATCTTCACAAAAATTAATCTACACACCCTAAGCAAGCTCTAGGCAGCCACAAAGAAGAGGAATTCTAGAGTTTTCACAAGCTCAATAAGTTGAGCCAAGAGGTTAGTGCTATACTTTCACTCTCACTCCTTTAATCCTTGTTAGAGCATCATTTTAAGTTAAGAAATTGTAAGAATTTGAAGTAAATTATATGTGTTAGGGCATCTTCAATATTTGGCAGCCCTAAGGAAGGATGTGATTGATTGTTTTAATGAATTTAGAATGGATAGAAATGATGTTTAAGGTATGAATATGCATGGATGTTGAATTAGTGTGCTAATTGAGGTTTATGGGTAATTTAAATTGGACATTAGGGTTTTGAGAAGTGAAACTTGGATTTAGCTTATGAAATTGTGAAAGAACATTATAAGGGTCAATTAGTGACCATTTTAGGTATGTTGACCATGAATTGGACTGAAAAATAGTATAGCCAAGTAAATGTGTAGGCTGCCTTCTTAGTGCAGCAGAGTGACTGAAATTTCAGTCCACTTGCACAGCCATAACTTTGGCTGTGTAGGTCCAATTGATTTTTGGCCAATTGGAAATAAAACTAGGATTATAATGGCACATTTTTGCTGAAGAAACCATGCCCAAAAGACCAAAGCAAGATGACCAAAACTTGGCCCCAATCCGGACACACTGCAACAGCCCCTGCAGAATTGACCAAATGAACAGTAACTGTTCATTTGGCCATAACTCACTGTAGATTTGGTCAATTGACCTGAAATTTTTACAGCAACAAGCTAAGACATAGACAAACAACTTTCATGAAGGAACCTACCCCAAATTATGGCCAGAACCTAACCCAAATGGCAATGGCAGTCACTATTCATGTTACTGTAGATATGGTAATTTCTGCAGAATGGAAATCCGGCCAGTTGTGGTCTTTGGGCCATATCTGGAGCTACAAAACTCCAAATGGAGTGATTCAAAAAAAGAAATTCAACTAGACAAAAAAAAGGAACAACTTTCATGTTTACCATTTCCTCAAATTCCCACTTCAACAGGGCTCAATGGAACAGTAAAATTGGGTCTCCAAAACTGAAATTTTTGCCCTCTTAGATTTAAGTTGAGAAATGGAAATGGCAATCAATTCCATCAAGTTTTAAATACAAAATGTGGTATGTTTGGGGTGTTAAAACTAATACACATATTTTCTATCCAAAAGTCAACATTTTTGTTGACCAATGAGGTGAATAGTGACACCAAAACTTGAATTGAAGAATTTAAAAGTTTCAAATGCCCTAGTATACCTAACATGATTGGTTTGGATAGTTTGGCATGCCAATAGGGTTCAGTTAGCAGTACTGCACATGGAAATATGCCATTCTGTGATTTTATGGCTTTTAGCCATTTTGACATTATATTGAGACTTGGCCTTATGCCTAATATTATTTACAGCTTGTTAGCTGTTCTGTTGCACACCGGGAGATACATATGTGACCGATGGTGTGACGGCCCGAGGTACTAGATACCCAGTGCCAGTTTACCCGTTATCCAGTCCAGTCGTCTAGTGTAGGTTACTTGGGGCAACCAAATGAATAAAAGTGGACAAAGTAAATGATATACAAATACCAAACAAATAAAACGTACACATTCACTACACATTTAATTTCTTGCTATTTTCTTTTATTATATTATTGCACCACTAAGCATTATTGCTTAGCGCGTTGCTTTTGCCACGCGTAGGTACTGGAGAGACAGATCATGAGCCCAGTAGACCACAAACTGGGTGAGTCCATCCTGCAGCTCTGCACAGTGTCCGTGTCACCTCAACTTCTGCAGTGCATTGGTAGGACATTAGGTGTCATTTTGACATTTTGTAACTTAACTTTGTTTTTCTCCTATGTAATTAAACTTGTGTAGTATATTGATGTTTATGTAAATTATGAAAATTGTACTTGTGATTTATATGTGATCATCACATGTGATGGATGATTGAGAACTGGAATTGAAATGTTGTTGAGATCTTAATATTGAGATTTTGTTGATAAATTGAAGTTGGGATTGTTTGGAAATTATTGGAAGTGTTTTTAAGAGGTTCCGAAGAACTGTTTTCTCCATTTTTAGCCGGTACTCCGCCGGATTTTCTTTAAAATTTTCGGAACCTCAAATAAATAATAATTTCGATAAATGGCTTAAATAAATCATATTTCATAAATTAGCTTCAAAAGCATGATACAAATTAAGTAAGGTATATTAGAGTGTGCCAGTACACCGTGTGGCATTACTTACTCGGGTATACTGTACATGGGCAAGGGGTGCCACATTTAGTGGTATCAGAGCACGGTTTAGGCGTTTCTGGGCCTAGATTGAGTCCATACCATGCATTGCATTTGTAAGAGTCGAGGTGACACTAACGCAGATCTGTTTATCTTTCTTATTTTGAATAGGATATGGACCCTTCATCTCAGAGAGCCGTTGAGGAGGAAGTGGAGAGTCATGCTCCACTGTGTGATTGAGACTTGGGGCATGAGAGAATGCGCTCACTTGGCTCAAGCAAAGCACCTTTCGGCCTCCACAGGCCATGTTCCAACAAATGGCCGACTTCTTCAGACAAATGGCCGGGGTAATGCCAGCACCACCACCACCACCACCACCAGCTCCACAGCAGAAATCACACTTGGAAAGGCTAAGGAAGTTTGGAGCTGTGGACTTCTATGGCAAGAGAGAAGATGACTCTGTTGCAGCCGAAAATTGGTTGAACAGAATGGGCAGAGTCTTAAAACAACTCCACTGCACCCCAGAGCAGAACTTAGAAGCTGCTATATCCTTGTTACAAGACGATGCCTACGAATGGTGGGACACTGTGTCCAGTGAAGTGTAGCCAAAAGCTGTAACTTGGGACTTCTTTCTTTCAGAATTTAAGAAGAAATATGTGGGTACTGTATATCTGGAAGAGAGAAGAAGAGAGTTTATTAACTCAGCGAGGCAGTATCGGTGGCTGAATATGAATATGAGAAGGAGTTTGTTCGATTAAGCCATTATGGAAGGGAGATAGTCCCTAATGAAGCTGAAAGGTGCAAGAGATTTGAAGAGGGACTGAATGACAATATCAAGATACAACTCACTGCCTTGGGAATCACAGAATTTACCAAGTTAGTGGAAGCTGCAATAAAGGTGGAAAAAGTAAGAATCAACGAGCAGACCAGAAGGGATAGACAGCAGAAGAGGGGCCCAGGTCAGTCTAGTTCAGCTCCTGCATTTGGGAAGAAGTTCAAGGGTCCTCCTGCACAGAGTTCAGCTCAGCCACAGGGTCAGGGTCAGTCTCAGGGGCCCAGGCCACAGTTCACCCCTAGGAGAGGTCAGTCCACACCATCAGTGGGCAGCTCTCCAGGGATGGGGTTCAGGGGACCAGCCCCAACATCTTCTGCATGTCCACACTGCCTTAAATGGCACAAGGGGGAGTGTTGGAGAGTAACTGGTGCCTGCTTGAGATGTGGGTCGACAGAGCATCAGCTGAGAAATTGTCCACGTAGAACCACTACAACTGCTACAACACAAGCAGACAGATCTGCTCCTACACCACAGAGAGGTAGAAAATCTGGCAAATCTGACGCAGTGGGACCATCTCAGAGGCCTGCATCTGAGCCAGCAGAGAGGCCAGATAACAGACCACCTACCAGGAATTATGCCCTGAGAGCTTAGGAGGAGCAAGATGCCCCGGACGTCATCAGGGGTACGTTCTTCCTCTACACTACACCTGTGCATGCATTGGTGGATCCAGGATCCACTCATTCCTACATTTGCATCAACTTACCCGTAGAAAGGGGGATACTAATAGGGGAGAGTGACCAAGACATTCTGGTCACTAATCCATTGGGTCACAGTGTAGTGGTGAACAAGGTATACAAGGGTTGCCTGTTAAGGATTTAGGGGTATGAATTCTTGGCAGACCTGATTGAGTTGCCCTTCCACGAGTTTGACGTGATTTTGGGAATGGACTGGTTGTCACGTCATCAGGCAATAGTTGATTGCAAATTGAAGAGAATTTCTCTGAAAACTCCTGAGGGTAATGAGATTACAGTTGTGGGTGAAAGGACAGATTTCTTGTCCAACGTCATCTCAGCCACAATTGCAAGAAGAATGATGAGAAAAGGCTGTGAAGCCTACCTAGCACATGTGGTGGATACTAGGCAGGCTAAGCCAAACCTGGGTGACATACCCACAGTAAGAGATTTTCCAGAGGTATTTCCCGAAGAGTTGCCTGGTTTGCCACCAGAAAGGGAAGTTGAATTTGCTATTGAGACACTGCCGGGTACAGCACCCATTTCCATTGCTCCTTATAGGATGGCACCCACTGAATTGAGGGAGTTGAAAACTTAGTTGCAAGAGTTGTTAGATAAGGGGTTCATACGCCCCAGTGTGTCACCATGGGGAGCTTCAGTGCTGTTTGTGAAAAAGAAGGATGGGACTTTGAGGCTATGCATTGATTACCGGCAGTTGAATAAAGTCACTATGAAGAACAAATATCCATTGCCTAGAATTGATGATCTATTTGATCAGTTGAAGGGAGCAGGAGTATTTTCTAAGATTGATCTCAGATCAGGGTATCATCAGTTGAGGGTGAAGGATGCAGATGTGCCAAAGACTGCATTCAGGACCCGGTATGGGCATTATGAGTTTCTGGTGATGCCCTTTGGCCTAACTAATGCACCAGCGGCATTCATGGACCTTATGAACCGTATCTTCCATCCATACCTAGATCGGTTCGTAGTGGTCTTTATTGATGATATTTTGGTGTATTCCAAGACCAGGGAAGAACATGATGAGCATTTGAGGATTGTTCTGCAAACCCTGAAAGAAAAGAAGCTGTATGCTAAGTTGTCCAAGTGTGACTTTTGGATGAATGAGATTGCATTCCTTGGACACATAGTGTCAGCTGATGGGATTAGGGTGGATCCCAAGAAAATAGAAGCAGTGATGGAATGGAAGCCTCCCAGGAATACAACTGAGGTCAGAAGCTTCTTGGGGCTAGCTGGGTATTACAGGAGATTTGTGAAGGGATTTTCCCTAATAGCTGCTCCAATGACCAAGTTGTTACACAAGAATGTCAAATTTGACTGGAATGACAAGTGTCAGACCAGTTTTGAGAAGTTGAAGGCTATGTTGACAGAGGCACCCGTACTAACACAACCAGTGTCAGGAAAGGACTTCGTGGTCTACAGTGATGCCTCACATAATGGGTTAGGGTGTGTATTGATGCAAGAGGGGAAAGTGATCGCCTATGCTTCCAGGCAGCTAAGGCCACATGAACAGAATTACCCTACCCATGATCTAGAGCTCGCGGCAATTATCTTCGCACTGAAGATATGGAGGCATTACTTGTATGGTGAAAAGTGCTACATTTACACAGACAACAAGAGTCTAAAATATTTGCCAACTCAGAGGGAGCTCTACCTTAGACAGAGGCGATGGATTGAGTTCCTGAAGGACTATGATTGTGTGATTGACTACCATCCTGGGAAGGCAAATGTAGTTGCTGATGCTTTGAGCAGAAAATCCATGACAGCTTTGAGATCATTGAATGCCCGTCTAACTTTGATTCGAGATGGAGCTATTTTGGCTGAGTTGCAAGTGAGGCCAAACACCTCTACAGATTTTAGATGGGCAAAGCGGATGAAAAGTTAATGGCTATTATGAGCAAAATCTCGGAGGAAAAGCAACCGACTATGAGGTGAAAGCAGATGGGTGTCTGTATTACAAAGGAAGACGTGTGTACCGGATGATGGGGAATTGAAGGCCAATATTCTAAAAGAGGCACACACGGTGTATATGCTATGCACCTGTGAAGTACAAAGATGTATCATGATCCAAGCTTGATATTGGTGGCACAGTATGAAAAAGGACATAGTGACTATGTAACTAAATGCTTGACATGTCGACAAGTCAAGGCAGAACATCAAGTTCCATCAGATTGCTCTGACTATACGCATACCTGAATGGAAATGGGATCGGGTCACCATGGATTTTGTAAGTGGTCTACCTCTCACCCGGAAGAAACATGATGCAGCATGGGTGATAGTTGATAGATTGACAAAGTCAGCACACTTTATGCCAGTTAGGACTGACTACTCACTAGAGAGGTTAGCAGAATTGTATATCAGTGAGATAGTTAGACTGCATGGAATTCCACTTTCCATCATATCGATCGAGACCCAAGGTTTACATCGAGATTGGAAGAAGTTGCATGAGTCCTTGGGTACACAACTCCATTTCAGCCTGACTTTCCATCCTCAAACGGATGGGCAATCAGAAAGAGTAATCCAGGTAAACAATTGAAACCAATGAAATTGATACAAATATTGAATTAAAATGATAACAATAACGTGAAATATATGTCAGGTCCTTGAGGATATGCTGAGGAGTTGTGTCATTGAGTTTGAGGGAAGTTGGGACAGATACCTCCCACAGGCAGAATTTGCATACAACAATAGCTACCAAGCTAGCATCCAAATGGCCCCATATGAAGCACTGTATGGGAGAAAATGTAGAACTCCAGTGTGCTGGACTGAATTGGGCAAAGACAAACTGGTGGGGCCAGACCTGGTGAAACAGACTGAGGAAAAGGTAAAACTAATCAAAGCCAATCTCAAGGTTGCCTCGCATGCATGAAATCCTATGCCGACTTGAAGAGAAAAGAAATAGAATATGTGGTTGGCGACAAAGTGTTCCTCAAGGTGTCACCATGGAAGAAAGTATTGAGGTTTGGAAGGAAAGGTAAGTTAAGCCCTAGGTTCATTGGCCCATATGAAGTCATTGAACGTGTGGGTCCAGTAGCCTATAGGCTAGCTTTACCACCAGAGCTGGACAAGATCCAAAATGTGTTCCACGTGTCTATGCTCAGAAGATACCGCTCAGATCCTTCACATGTCATCTCTAGAGAAGAAATTGAAATACAGCCGAATTTGACATATGAAGAAGAACCTCTACGGATCTTGGCTCGGGAAGTGAAAGAGTTGAGAAACAAACAAATTCCATTGGTGAAAGTGCTTTGGAGGCACCACAACACCGAGGAGGCAACTTGGGAAAGTGAAGAGACGATGAGGCAACAGTTCCCTCAACTGTTTGCATCAGGTAAATTTCGAGGACGAAATTTAAATTAGAGGGGAAGAGTTGTAACACTCTCCCTGTACCAACTCCATACATTCTCTTTATTCGGTGACGGTGTCGGTCGGACGACTAGAAACGTCCGAAAAAATATTTAAACTAAAGTCGGGAATCATAATTAACTCAAATATTAATAAGAAAAATTTAGTAAAAATTTTTGAAATAAAATACAACTAAGTTAAACGAGCCGGTGCCCTAGCGATGGGTAACCAGAGGGAAGTTGCGGTTCTATAACGAGGAGCCCTAGACCGGGGAAAAATTATAAAATAATTTTTGGGACTCGAGATAAGGGTTATTGAGGTTCCCATGGCATTAGAATGCCAAGAAAATACCTAGAAAAATTTTTCAATCAGATACCAATTTTGACCCGTTAAGCCAAACGGAGGGCATTTTGGTCATTTCGCCTTCGGAGGTGATTTTTGACCGACTTGTCCAGTTAAGTAAATAATTATTATGAACTAAAATACGAATTAATATTGATGAAAAATGAAATGAAAGTTAGTAGTGATGAAAAGAAAAGAAAAATACAATATATGTAAATTATGACATCAATGTGATGTCATTTAAAATTTGCCACCAATCACATTTAAACTATCATTTATCTAACTAATAAAAGAGGTAAATAAAGACCGAAGGAAAAGAAAAAAACGTGGGCAGCCATCTCCTTCTCCATTTCAGCCACACCATAGCCAAGAAGCAAACCTCCATTTTTCTTCCTCACTCAAGCTTGAAGATCTCTCAAGCCTCACCCCAAAACCCTAAGTTATCTTCACAAAAATTAATCTACACACCCTAAGCAAGCTCTAGGCAGCCACAAAGAAGAGGAATTCTAGAGTTTTCACAAGCTCAATAAGTTGAGCCAAGAGGTTAGTGCTATACTTTCACTCTCACTCCTTTAATCCTTGTTAGAGCATCATTTTAAGTTAAGAAATTGTAAGAATTTGAAGTAAATTATATTTGTTAGGGCATCTTCAATTTTTGGCAGCCCTAAGGAAGGATGTGATTGATTGTTTTAATGAATTTACAATGGATAGAAATGATGTTTAAGGTATGAATATGCATGGATGTTGAATTAGTGTGCTAATTGAGGTTTATGGGTAATTTAAATTGGACATTAGGGTTTTGAGAAGTGAAACTTGGATTTAGCTTATGAAATTGTGAAAGAACATTATAAGGGTCAATTAGTGACCATTTTAGGTATGTTGACCATGAATTGGAATGAAAAATAGTATAGCCAAGTGAATGTGTAGGCTGCCTTCTTAGTGCAGCAGAGTGACTGAAATTTCAGTCCACTTGCACAGCCTTAACTTTGGCTGTGTAGGTCCAATTGATTTTTGGCCAATTGGAAATGAAACTAGGATTATAATGGCACATTTTTGCTGAAGAAACCATGCCCAAAAGACCAATGCAAGAGGACCAAAACTTGGCCCCAATCCGGACACACTGCAACAGCCCCTGCAGAATTGACCAAATGAACAGTAACTGTTCATTTGGCCATAACTCACTGTAGATTTGGTCAATTGACCTGAAATTTCTACAGAAACAAGTTAAGACATATACAAACAACTTTCATGAAGGAACCTACCCCAAATTATGGCCAGAACCTAAACCAAATGGCAATGGCAGTCACTATTCATGTTACTGTAGATATGGTAATTTCTGCAGAATGGAAATCCGGCCAGCTGTGGTCTTTGGGCCATATCTGGAGCTACAAAACTCCAAATGGAGTGATTCAAAAAAAGAAATTCAACTAGACAAAAAAAAGGAACAACTTTCATGTTTACCATTTCCTCAAATTCCCACTGCAACAGGGCTCAATGGAACAGTAAAATTGGGTCTCCAAAACTGAAATTTTTGCCCTCTTAGATTTAAGTTGAGAAATGGAAATGGCAATCAATTCCATCAAGTTTTAAATACAAAATGTGGTATGTTTGGGGTGTTAAAACTAATACACATATTTTCTATCCAAAAGTCAACATTTTTGTTGACCAATGAGGTGAATAGTGACACCAAAACTTGAATTGAAGAATTTAAAAGTTTCAAATGCCCTAGTATACCTAACATGATTGGTTTGGATAGTTTGGCATGCCAATAGGGTTCAGTTAGCAGTACTGCACATGGCAATATGCCATTCTGTGATTTTATGGCTTTTAGCCATTTTGACATTATATTGAGACTTGGCCTCGTCCTAATATTATTCTGACTTGTTAGTCATTACATTGTACAGGAGATGCATATGTGACCGATGGTGTGACGGCCCGAGGTACTAGATACCCGGTGCGGTTACCCGTTATCGATCCGATGCGTCTAGTGTAGGTTACTTGGGGCAACCAAATGAATAAAAGTGGACAAAGTAAATGATATACAAATACCAAACAAATAAAACGTACACATTCACTACACATTTAATTTCTTGCTATTTTCTTTTATTATATTATTGCACCACTAAGCATTATTGCTTAGCGCGTTGCTTTTGCCACGCGTAGGTACTGGAGAGACAGATCATGAGCCCAGTAGACCACAAACTGGGTGAGTCCATCCTGCAGCTCTGCACAGTGTCCGTGTCACCTCAACTTCTGCAGTGCATTGGTAGGACATTAGGTGTCATTTTGACATTTTGTAACTTAACTTTGTTTTTCTCCTATGTAATTAAACTTGTGTAGTATATTGATGTTTATGTAAATTATTAAAATTGTACTTATGAATGGAAAAGTAAATGTTTACTTGTGATTTATATGTGATCATCACATGTGATGGATGATTGAGAACTGGAATTGAAATGTTGTTGAGATCTTAATATTGAGATTTTGTTGATAAATTGAAGTTGGGATTGTTTGGAAATTATTGGAAGTGTTTTTAACAGGTTCTGAAGAACTGTTTTCTCCATTTTTAGCCGGTACTCCGCCGGATTTTCTTTAAAATTTTCGGAACCTCAAATAAATAATAATTTCGATAAATGGCTTAAATAAATCATATTTCATAAATTAGCTTCAAAAGCATGATACAAATTAAGTAAGGTATATTAGAGTGTGCCAGTACACCGTGTGGCATTACTTACTCGGGTATACTGTACACTGGCAAGGGGTGCCACATTATTAGTTGTTCTGTTGCACACTCGGAGACACAATGTGACCGATGGTGTGATGGTCCAAGGTACTTAGTACCCAGTGCCAATTTACCCATTTATCCAGTCCAGTAGACTAGTATGGGTTACTCAGGCAATGATAATAAATCTTTTCAAATTTTAATCGAATAATATTGTAACACCCCTATGTTCGGTAGTGCGTTCTGCTGTCCCGGTGACCAGTGCTGTCCGGACAGCTAGGATGCCTAGAACCACACATTAATATGAGTGAGGAGACATAAAATAATGAAATACAAGAAAAGAAAATACAAGAAAAACAAAGGAAAAATCATAGCAAAGAAATGTAACCAAGTTAAGCGAGCCGAAAACCCTAGCGATGGGTGACCGCACCGGGAAGCCACGGCGTGGACTGTTGACTAGCCCTAGACTGCGGGGAACCCTGCAAAACATTTTTAGGACTTAAATAGACCCTTATAGAAGAATAAATCTCATTAAAAATAACAAAGAAAAATTAAATAATTAGTATAAAGAAAAGTGAGAAATCGAAAAACAGACAAAACTCGGTGTTACCGAAAAATCGGGAATGCAACCCGAACAGGGGCATTATGGTCATTTGACATCCCGAATTGTCTTTTGACCTAAATTTCCATTAAAAATAAATAATATTACACTTAGAAAATAAAATGAAAAATTAATTTGGTGGTACCTAAAGTAAATAGTGAAAATTAAAGGTTAAATGTGGAATAAGTAAAAGTATCATCAAACAAATACTATCCTAACACTTAGTGGACCACTAAGAATTTTAATATGGATTAAAAATGATCATAAGTGGGCAGATTTCTCCCACTCAAGCATCATCTTCCTCACTTGAAAACCATCCATGCCGAAATGGAAGATTTGGGAAACCACCATTGACGTTTTCATGCAAGCTTGATCCACCCCTCCATTTCAACTCCAAACACTTAGGTTCCTTCATGAAAAATTGTGTACACATCACAAGGAAGGGTTTGATACTAAAATCAAGAAGTTTGGTGAAGGTTTAGCAAGTTCCAACCATAAGGTAAGTTAGCATTTTTGAAGATAGCTTTGTTAAACTTTGTGTGCATGTTATGGGTGTTGAATTTGTGAAGGAAATTTTTAAGTTGAAGAGTTATTGAGATATCCATTTTTGGGCAGCCATATAGTCATGTATTTGATGAGATAATTGTGCATATATTTGATGGGAAATGATGTTGGTTATGGTGATTTAATAACTTAGTGAATTACTTCATATGTATATGGTGATTTTGCATTTAGAATGGAAATTGATGAATTGTAGGACACTTTGGTGTTGAGGGACATTTTCGGCAGCCTTGGAACTCTTGGATAAGTGTATGTGTTCATGAAGATATGGGCAGAATTGTGGCATTAAGGATAGATGGATATGTATATGAAATTGTTGTGTAAAGTGTATGTAAAAACTAGTAATGTTTATGTGTATGTGTAATTGTATTTGGACTTTGGAAATTAGAGTTATAATTGGTGTGTTGAGGATAATTACAATCTTCCCAAAGTGATGTTAATGTAAAGTGGAATATGTTTTTGGTAATGAACCAAAACAGAAATGGTAAGGGGAAGTGGACATGTAGTAATGTAAGTGTGTAATTGATGTGTGTTAAGCAAGGTAACTAAGGGCAGTGTACATTTTAGCCTATAACTTTAAATGTGTAACCTCAATTGGTATGAGACCAATTGGAGTTGGAACTAGGCACAAAATGTGCCAACTTTCATTGAGAAAGCATACCAAAATTCTGCTTGCAAGGTGACCTAAGAAAATGACCAATTCGGATTAGGTACAATTAGGACCTGAAAAATGACCAATTGGGCAGCAGTGAGTGTTTAGGCCATAACTCACTCAAAACAGGTCCAATTGACCTGAAATTTTAACCATGGATAGTTAAGACCCATACCTACAAGTCTTATGAAGACAACAAAGCCCAGAAATGACCATAAGCAAGTCAAACAGCTTGCACAAGTTCGGGTCCAAAAACTGGCCGAACCAGAGTTGACCAAATTGACCTAAAATTGACCTAATTTGATACCATTGGACCAGCAATAGTATAATGACCATAACTTGGTCTACATAACTTGGAATGACCTGAAATTTTGCACCGCGGTCCATAAGACATAGATCTACAAGTTTGAGGTTTTGACCGAAACCTGAAAATCGAGGGAACTAGGTCGTCCGGCTAGGTCAAACTAGTATCCCGGAATCCAGCAAGTTGCATTAAAATGCACTAAACGAGGAAATGAGTTTGGTAAAACGTACCAACCTAAAACCCTATCGAATGTGACATATTAATGACACTAAAACCTAATTTACCTAGAACGCATCGAGGGTCGATATATTAGGTGATTAAGCAAATAATAGCTTTCAGTGAATTACTTATCGAACATTATCGTAGAGACAAATTTATTTAGCACTGAAACACTTCAAATTGTGTTTCTCAGTTACCAAAGACTCAGGAAAAGGGAAGGAAACACTGAGTCCAGACCAGGAGACAAATATTAGAGGTTTGTGCACAACGGCTATTTCTTTTGAATTTTTCAATTGAAATAAATTATGACTATTGTACATTATTGTTTTAAATTGTGTTTGTGCACAACTAGTTTTCAACTGATTTTGTTCTGAATAATATTTCATATGATAAATTGTATGTTATTGTTTTAAATTGTGTTTGTGCACAATATTTATTTCTTTTGAATTATTTTCAATTGAAATAAATTATGACTACTTGTATGTTATTGTTTTAAATTGTGGAAATGTACTTGAATGGATATTTATTGCTTGAAGAGCATTATAAATGGTTTGAAACTGTGAGAAACTATTTGAATGGTTTTTTATGGATACTTATTGATTGAAAAGCACTGTAAATGGTTTTTGTGGAAATTGAAGCGAATTACGAATTGTGTTGCCATTTTGTGAATGAAATTATAACTTTGGAAATTTATTGGATTCTTTGGATCATTTGAATAAAATGTTTGGAATTGTTTTGATTCACAATTGGCATGACACTGTTACTATGTTCCTCCTCCATTAATGGGGTGAGTGTGATTATTCCTCCCTCTTTGACTTATCAGTCTGGGGTGAGTGTGATTATGTTCCTCCCTCTTTGACTTGCCAGTCTGAGGTGAGTGTGGATGAGTACTCATTATATAGCTAACTTCCTCCCTCATTGATTTCGATTATCGGGGTGAGTATGTCTTGTCGTGGTGTACAACACGACATGTGTGGAAAAAAATTGTGTCATGGCCTAAATTGTGTTATTGATTGGCAACATTGTATTATTCAGTTATTTGATCGAATTGTTTTATTGATTTGCAAAACTATATTATTCAGTTATTTGATCGAATTGTGTTATTGATTTGCAAAACGATATTATTCAGTTATTTGATCGAATTGTGTTATTGATTTGCAAAACGATATTATTCAGTTATTTGATCAAATTGTGATATTGGTCGGCAACACTGTGTTATTAAGTATTTTGATCAAATTGTGTATGAATTGGCAATACGGTATTCTTAAATTATTTGACTAAATTGTGTTATTATGAATTTTGATAAATTGTGAATTGGAGTTTAAATTCCTTATGACATTCATTGTCTTGAATTTAACTATGGTTTTATGTATCCACTATTTATATGGTTTATGAATTGTGATTTAAAGTTGTATTTGGTTAATGTTGTGCACCACTGAGACATTGTCTCAGTGATAGCTTTATTGTCATCGTGAGTAGACAGACAGACAGGGCAGCAGACTAGGCTGCTAGTACCTCCAGCGAGAGATTTTTCGGGTATAACAAGTATACCACTTTTTGCATTTTGTACTGTAATGTATGACCACTGTATGTACATATTGTTTTGGTTTGAGCAGTTGTAAATTCAAATTGTAACTTGAGGTTGTAAAATAATTATGAGTTATTTTGACTTGTAAAAATTGTATTATATTTCCTATATCTCAGCTTTTGAAAAATCACTGTGGATTTGAGTTGATAAATATGTTGTATTGAGAAAAATGTTGGAGTTGAGATTTGGAAAATTATTGAAGTGCTTTTTACAGGTTTTCTGA
This sequence comes from Hevea brasiliensis, assembly GCF_030052815.1. Taxonomy (NCBI): domain Eukaryota; kingdom Viridiplantae; phylum Streptophyta; class Magnoliopsida; order Malpighiales; family Euphorbiaceae; genus Hevea; species Hevea brasiliensis. The sequence goes on from NC_079501.1 coordinate 47,200,593, forward strand.
AGAACGGTTTTATCCAAAATACAAATGGCATTCTGCCAAAATTTTTACAGAAATTCCAAATAATTCAAATGAGTTAATTCTATCACTTCAGTTCAAAAAGGTTTTCAACACTTGTAAATAGTGCTCACCACTGTAAAAGAAGTAAGAAAAGTTTTTTAAAATCCCTTGTAGTATATTTAATGGGTTATCAGTAGACGGAGTCGGTAATTCATTAGGTATACTACGGGATCATGTTATGCCTTACAGAGGGGTAGGGTGTGACAAATATTGTAATAAATGCTAGATATTAAGTCTACTAAAGATGTAAACATACATTCTGCATATTCACTTTATTTTAGCTATTTTATTTTATATTATCATCACTAAGCATAATTTCTTGGTGCGTCGCTTTTGCCACGCGCAGGTACTGGAGACATAGCTGGGGAGTCCAACAAACCTTATACCGAGTGAGCTTTTAAATCTGCACACAGAGTCCAGAGTCACCTCACATTTGCAGTGCATTGGTAGGACATTAGGCTACTTTTGGTCTTTTATATTTTGTAAACTTTTGTTATGTATATTTTAAACTCATGTAATTATGCTTTTGATGCAATTATTTATGAACCATGTTCAGTAATAAATTGAGTATTTCTTATTGAATTAAGTATGATATGAAATGAATTGAAATTTGAGATAATGAAGTCATTTGAGAAATTGTTGAAAATATGTTGGTGGTTGACTGAGATTGATATTATGATTATATTGGAAGTGTTTTTAACAGATTCAGAAGAATTTTTTTTCCAATTTACAGCTGGCACTCAGCTGAATTTTTTATAAAATTTGTGAAAAATTTAGATTAATCAAAATTATAAATAAATGAATTAAAAAGGGGTAAATTATAATGAAAATATAAATTGGTGCTCCGGCACACTGTGTGGCATATCTTGCTTGGCTACACTATAGACGGGTAAGGGGTGTCACATTTAGTGGTATCAGAGCATCGGTTTAGGCGTTTCTAGGCCTAGATAGAGTGCATACCATTGCATTACATTTGTAAGTGTTGAGGTGACACTGATGCAGTTCTATTTATTTTGTTATTTTGATCAAGATATTGATCCTGCTTCTCAAAGAGCAGTTGATGAAGAGGTGGAGAGTCGTGCTCCACCAAGGGCTGAATCTGGGGGCAGGGGAGAATCTGCTCCACCAACAGCTGAGGCACCTGCTTAACCTCTGTTTGCATTATTTCAGTAAATGACCGAATTTTACCGGCAAACGATGGGGGCAATTCCACCACCATAACCACAAGCACAACCTCCACCGGCACCATAAAAGTCCCATCTGGAGAAACTGCAAAAACATGGGGCTATGGATTTCTTTGGGAAAAAGGAGAATGATCCCATGACAACGGAAAACTGGTTGGATAGAACAATCGGAGTGCTGAAATAGCTTTATTGCACCCCTGAGCAGAACCTGGAGAGTGCTGTGTCCCTACTTCAGGATAATGCATACCAGTGGTGGGACACAGTAACCAGTGAGGTGCAACTGGATCAAATCACCTGGGATTACTTCTTTACAGAGTTCAGGAAGAAGTATGTCAGTAAAGTGTATTTAGAAGAGAGAAGAAGAGAATTTATCAGTCTGAGACAGAGGCAATTATCAGTGGTAGTGTATGAGTGAGAATTCATCAGACTAAGCCAGTGTGGGAGGGAGATAGTCCCTACAGAGGCAGAGAGGTGCAGAAGGTATGAAGAAGGGGTCAAAGACAATATCAAAGTCATGATAACAGTATTGGAGATCACGGATTTTGCCAAATTAGTAGATGCTGCATCGAAAGTAGAAAGAGTCCGAATAAATGAGCAAAATAGAAGGGAAAGACAGCAGAAGAGGGGTCCAGGTCAGTCCAATTCATTTTCTGCTCCCAGTAAGAAGAGTAAGGGTCCTCTTGCTCAGAGTTCGGGACAACCACAAGGTCAGGGTCAGTCCCAGGGACCCTGACCACAGTTCACACCTAGGAGAGGCCAATCCACACCATCAGTGGGCAGCTTTCCAGGGACAGTGTTCAGGGGACTAGCCTCAGCATCTTCTGCCTGTCCATACTGCCAGAAGTGGCATAAGGGTGACTGTTGGCGAGTGACTAATGCATGCTTACAGAGTGGATCTACAGAACATCAGATTAAAAATTGTCCAAAGAGGACTACTACAGTTGCCCCAACACAAGCTGATAGGCCTGCCCCTGCACCTCAAAGGGGTAGGAAGCCCGGTAAATCTAAGGCAGCTGGTCCATCACTGAGGCTTGCATCTGAATCAGCTGAGAGGCCAAAGGCCAGAGTACTTGCCAGAGCCTATGCCATCAGAGCCCAGGAGGAGCAATATGCCCCAGATGTTATCAGGGGTACGTTCTCCCTCTATAACACATTTGTGCATGCATTGGTGGATCCAGGATCCACTCATTCATACATCTGCATCAAACTACCCATGGAGAGGGGAGTTTCAGTAAAGAAGAGTGATCATGACATTCTGGCCACAAATCCACTAGGCCACGATGTGGTAGTGAATAAGGTGTATAAAGGTTGCCCATTGAGGATTCAGGGGTATGAATTCTCGGCAGACCTAATTGAATTGCCCTTCCATGAGTTTGACGTGATTTTGGGAATGGACTAGTTGTTACGTCATCAGGCAATAGTTGATTGTAAATTGAAGAGGATTTCTCTGAAAACTCCTGAGGGTAATGAGATTACTGTTAGTAGTATGTCCTAGGGCATATCATTTAGTATGTATCTTGTACATGTTTTTATTAATAAAAGGCATTTTCACTTTTCCGTTTATATAAGATATTTATGTGTAATAGAAAAGGTCCATTGATATTTTGTTAGAAATTCTATTCTTAAGTTGTTAAGAATATGAGTGATAGTATTTCTAGTACAAAGTATCATAAATAGGTTCACAATCGAGGATACTTCATAATGAGGTCATAACTTATCCAGAAAGATTGTATTCATATTTGTTTCCAAGTTATTTATATGAGATATAAATAAGATGGAATGGTGAGTCTCATGCCATATGACAAACATGATAGGCACTTATAAATGATAAGTAGGTCGAACAAGTGATACTTATGACAAACACATGGAGTTTACTCTTGTCAACGTTTTGTCATAAATCATATTAGTGCATATAATCTTTAGACCTGAGATAGCACACTTATCTTGTATATAGGTAGTTTGAGTTTGATACTGCTTTCACACTTGTACTGTGTATTGGTATATGGGCATGTGTTGGCTCCTACTAGTTATATATAGAGGTAGGTATTGATCAAGATGGAATCTGTTCCTCTAAGTAAATAGAGATAAAATCCTATGTTCATTTAATTATTCTTGATGTTTCAAGTTCTTGGCCAAGACAGATAGATTTAATCAGAAAAGAGTTTCTGATGAGAAAATCTTTTTAATCAAGAACTGGAATTAAAAGAGAACATAATATTCATAGCAAATGGAGTTTGACATAAACCATGACTCCAGCTTGAGTTGGGATTTTGTAATAGAGAGATTCCAGTGCATGGTAACATATGATTATAGGTTCATTTAAAGTAAACCTTATTACTAATTGGGTGGCCATGGCTTGCTATGCTAGGTGTTAACCATGGTCTATGAGGTGCATAAAATGATTTAGAGAAATCATTTATGGTAAGAAAGAGTTCTGATGATATTAAGAGTTGATATCATATCTCATTGCCAATTAGAGATAAGCCTAGTAAGTCACACACATACACAAGTTATCACCTAATTAACTATGATTTAATTAATTAATTAAAGAGTTTAATTGATTAATTAAATAGGTTTTTTTTTTGCAATTAGATTGCAAAGTTCCTAGCATGACTTGAAACCAAATCTAGATTATTGGATGTATAGTATAAGTTAAATGTATATTTAAAGTGTTTAAATATGAATTTAATTAATGAAAAATTAATTAATAGAGATTAATTAATTAATTTATATTTGATATAAATTGATTAGAAGAAGACAAATAATTATTTTGAGTTAAGAACTCAAAATTAAGACACAGGGGTGTTTTGGTTATTTCACAGGGTGACATGTGGCGGCATGAGATGGTGACACATGGAATTACACATAAGCTTGCCAAATGTCTGTTAATCATGTAAGATGATTAAAATTAAGATTAAATATAGGTTTGACACTTAGCACAATGTGAGTGGGTAAATTAAACCTAGAACCATTCAAAAGGTGACAAGTGGCAGGGGTTTAAGTGGTAACCTAACTATATAAGTGTTGTTATGAAAAAATAAAAATACAAACTGCTGCCTCCCATTGTGTGCTACCACCCTTGAGAGTCATATTCTCTCTTCCTCTTCATCTCTCATCTATTCCAAGAGATTAGCAAACAATCTCTTGAATTAAAAATACTAGAAATCGTTTCTAGTGTCCTGTTTATATATTTAATCTCTTAAAAGGTAGAACTTGATTTTCTAAATAATAGAAAAAGCTTTAGAAGCTGTTCAAGGGCTGCCATAGGTATTCTTGGTGTGGACAAGCTAGAGGGACAACATCTGGTATCCTGAAGATGAATCTCAAAGGCGCAAATGCACTACAGTGCATCAAGAGGTTAGTGTGTTTGTTCTTGATTTAATCTAGGGTTCTAAAATTAATCTGATTAATTCTAAAATCTTTAATGGCAAATACAGATCCAAAAACATATTAAAAGAGTTTTAATATATTGTTTATCATTGAAATCAAGTAGATAAAAATAAATCTTGCATGATGCATGTGACCCTAGGTGAAATTTTTTGAATTCAATGGTATAAACTTGTGTTTTTCACGCTTCCGCTCCTTCAATTGGTATCAGAGCCACTATATTTGTCATTTAGATTGTTGATTATATTATTTAATTGTGTGTTTTGATCATGGGATGATTTATCCATTGCTGGTTGCAATGGATGTGTGGCGGCATGCTTGAAGAACACCATCAATGGTGTGCATGGTTTGGCTTCCTGGGTGGTGCAAAGGTTTGGCTTTTTAGTTTGCAATTGTTGTATGATCTAAAAGCTCATCCTATGTCTAATTAAATTGTTTAATTAGAATTTTAATCACACAATTAAATTTTGATTCAAATCAGAATTTTAAAAATTATTTGAATGTGATTCAAATATGAATTTTAAAAGTTGTTTGAATGTGATTCAAATCTGAATTTTAAAGTTGTTTGAATCATATTTAAATCTGATTTTTTAAATTTGTTTGAATAATATTCAGATCTGAATTTTTAAAAATTGTTTGAATGTGATTCAAATCTGATTTTTTAAAAATTGTTTGAATGTGATTCAAATCTGAATTTTTAAGGTTGTTTGAATGTGATTCAAATCAAAATTTTTTAATTTTTTTTAATGAGATTCAAATATGAATTTTTAAATTTATTTGAAACATATTCAAATCTGGATTTTGAAGTTGAATATAAGATATTCAATTTAATTTAAATATGTATATTTTATTTAATTGTTAAATAGTGATATGCATGATGGATGATCATAGACTATAAAAGACCAATGTGATTGGATTTATTTCTTTTATGTTTCTTTGGGATTGTAAATTAATTTATTTATTTTAATTTATTTTGGGCATGTATTATTAAGGTTGTAATAATTTTTGGGTTGTAATTTTATTTATTTACTTCTTGTAAATTCGCCTTGGTATGCCAAGGATTACTATGTAATATTGGATTCCAAGAAGTTCAAGGAGGTCAAGAGCATTGGTGGGACCAGTGAGAGGAATTGAAGATCAAGTATTGATTACATACTCCTTCAGCAACTCTTGTAAAATGAATGAATGAAATGCACCTAGGAATGCCCTAATTCAATTCTTGGTGGCTCAGAATTGAATCCCTTAGAAAGTCCATGATCATACTATATTTACTGCTTATCCATGAATGCGTGAGATGTATGGGAATGTATGCAATTATATGATATATGCATGCTAAATAGATAATGTGCAAAGTGAGACCATAATAGTAATTAGGATGACCATAAAATCTTCAAAACAAATGATTAAGTTGGAAATGCTATAATTAAAGTAATTATAACATGGGCCCTCCATTGGGGCAATTATTTTAATAAATTTTAAATAGTTGCATAAGATGCAATTAATTTAAGAGATTTTCTTAAGAATAATTGTTAAGCATGAGATGTTGTAAATATGTAAATGGTTTGGTGGCCAATATTGGATGTACCTGAGGACATTAAAATTATTTGCATAATTAATGGCTCAATGGGATCAACTTAACTAATGCAAGATAAGTCAATAATGGATGTACCTAAGATTTTGAGCATTAGGGCCTAGGTAAAGGATTGAACCTCACATGAGATGTGATGTGCAAGGAGTTGCTCACTTATAGTTTATTGTAATTCCAATAATGGATGTACCTGAGGATGATCAATAGAATTATAAGCATTCAATCACCCACTAGAAATCCATCCAACTAGGATTTCCGTTTTCTACTTTGAAAGTGTAGGATTCGCTAAGTCATTGGGAGGACCAATTTGATTAAAAGACCATAATCATTTTGGTTAATTACTTGATACATTTACTCATTAATCTGGTTATTTTCTGCAGTTAATTTTCTGATAATAATGAGCACAGAACAGCCACCACCATCCAATATCCTTGCAAGCGTACTTGATCGCAATAGGTTAACAGGAGCTAATCTCTCTGATTTGCTAAGAAATTTGAAACTTGTCCTGAACCTTGAACATATAGGATATGTTCTAGATTCAAATGTTCTTGGTCCCTTACCTCCAAAGGCCACTCAAGAGGAACATGAAACTTTGGACAAGTGGAAGTAGCATGATATGAGAGCTAAGTATTACATGCTTGCTTCCATGAGTAATGAGTTACAGAAGCAGCTTGAGAACATGCAGAGTGCGAGTGAGATCCTCCTTCACCTACAAGAGTTGTATGGTGAGCACAATAGGTATGCTAGGTATGAGATATCTAAGCAGCTATTCCGCATGAGGATGTCTGAGGAACAGAATGTTGGGTATCATGTCCACAAGATGATTCGGCTGATTGAGCAGTTGGAACATCTTGACTTCAACATGGATTTCCAACTACAGACGGATTTGATCCTTCAGTCCCTTCCTGAGTCTTTTGGGAATTTTGTGACAAATTTCTATATGAATAAATAGGAATGCACCTTAGCTGGTTTACTCAACATGCTGGTTCTTGCCCAAAAGAATATGCCGGGCAATAAAGGAAAAGAGGTAGCTTTGATTGCATCTTCTTCAGCTGGAAAGTCCAACAAGAAGAAGGACAATAAGAAAAAGAAACCTCAAATTCTTAGTCCTTCCAAGAAAATGGCTAAACATAAAGGGAAGACAAAGCTGATGAAGGCAAAGGAAAGTGTTTCCACTGCCAGAAGGATGGGCACTAGAAAAGGAACTACCCAGAGTATCTTGCTTCTATGAAGGACAAGAAGGATAAACCTTCGGAAGGTATGTCCATATCTTGTTATTTAGATTCTGATGATACTCATAGTTCATCTACAGCTTGGATTTTAGATACTAGTGCCAATTCTCACATTTCTAATGATATGCAGGAACTAGCAAAAAGTAGCAGCTTGCGTTCTTAAGATGTTAGAGTCCGGATTGGCAATGGTTCAACTGTTGAAGCTTTAGCCATAGGATCTAAATCTTTTTACATGTTTGGACATGTTTTGTGGTTGGATAATATTTTATATGTACCTGACGCTTTTAAGAACATCATTTTTATATCTAGTTTGACTAGAAATGGCTATGAATTTCAATTCACAGATGATGTTTGCAATATTTATTTTGAAAATAAATATGTTGGTTCGAGTTATATGAATGAAGGTCTTTATTATTTAGATAATAATGACAAACACAAAATGAATGCAAGTGATCTAAATGAATGCAATACCATGGTGAAAACCAACTCAAGTTCAAAACATATTTGGCACTTAAGGTAATGTCATGCTGCAGAAGATGGGATTGCAAAACTAGAGAAAATGGGGATTCTATCCTCATTGGGCTCTGAGCCTACTCCAACTTGTGAATCTTGCCTTCAGGGTAAAATGACTAGATCACCATTTGTTGGACAAGGGCTAAGGGCTGGAAATATTTTGGAGCTAATACATAGTGATGTATGTGGTCCATTTAAGGAAATGGCTAGAGGCGATTTTCATTACTTTATTACCTTTACTGATGATAAATCAAGGTTTGGTTATTTGTATTTGATGAAATACAAACATGAATCTTTTGAAAAGTTCAAAGAATTTAAATCTAAAGTAGAAAATCAAACAGGAAAGAGTATTAAAGCTCTTCGATCAGATCGTGGAGGTGAATATTTGAGTACTGAATTTGATGAATACTTAAGAGAGCATGGCATTGTTTCCCAGCTGACTCCTCTAGGAATGCCACAGCTGAATGGTGTATCTAAAAGGAGAAATCGTATCCTATTGGATATGATACGTAGTATGATGAGCTATACAGATATGCTAATCTCCTTTTGGGGATTTGCATTAGAATCAGCTTTGTATATTCTAAATAGGATTCCATCAAAATCAGTTTCTTCCACACCTTATCAGATATGGCATGGAAGAAAACCAAGTCTTAAGCATGTTAAGATCTGGGGTTGTCCAGCTTATATCAAAAAGCTGAACACTGATAAATTGGAAACCAGATCAGAAAAGGATCGTTTTGTTGGATATCCAAAAGATAGTTTTGGATATTTTTTTTATTTGCCTACATCACAAAGGGTTATGGTGAGAAGAGATGCCATATTTCTTGAACAACAGTTTGTTCAAAAAGGAGGCAAAGGAAGGCAAATAGAGTTGGAATTAGAGAATTTTAACCAACCAATAGATCAGATGGATATAGATCTATCTAGTCAACCTACACCCGTTGATGAAACATATACAGCTGTTCCTCGTATGACAACCAGGGTATCTCACCTACCAGTGAGATATGGTTTCCTTCATGAAGAAGAGCAAGAGTTGTCTACTCATGAAGAAGCAGATCATGGAGATGACCCACTTACCAATGAATAAGTTATATCATATATAGACTCTTCAAAATGGATTGATGCTATGAAATCTGAACTTGATTCCATGTATAAGAATCAAGTTTGGGATCTTGTTCACCCACCTGAAGGTATTGTACCTATAAGGAACAAATGAGTTTTCAATAAGAAAATTGATTCTGATGGAAAGGTAGAGACCTATAAGGCAAGGCTAGTAGCGAAAGGGTTTCGCCAAAGGCAAGGAATCGACTATGAGGAGACTTTCTCGCTTGTTGCCATGCTTAAATCAATTAGGATTCTATTAGCAATAGCTGCATACTATGATTATGAGATTTGGCAGATGGATGTCAAAATAGCTTTTCTCAATGGATACATTGAAGAAAACATTTTCATGGAATAACCTAGGGCTTTTGAATCCCAAGATGGTTCCATGGTATGCAAGCTAAAGCGATCCATTTATGGGTTGAAGCAAGCTTCAAGGAGTTGAAACATCCGTTTTGATGAAGCTATTAAATCCTTTGGTTTTATAAAAAATGAGGATGAGCCATGTGTATATAAGAAGGTTAGTGACAGTGCTATCACTTTCCTTATTTTATATGTGGATGACATACTGTTGATGGGTAATGACACAGGTATGTTGACAACTGTAAAGGTATGGTTGTCAAATACATTCTCCATGAAAGACTTAGGGGAGGCAACCTATATTCTTAGGATTCGCATCTATAGAGACAGAGCGAAAAGAATAATTGGTTTTATCCCAAAGTCTATACTTGGAAAAGGTGTTAAAGAGGTTTAACATACTTGATTCTAAGAGAGGATTGTTACTAGTGAGACATGGTATCCATCTTTCTAAAGAGATGGCTCTAAAGACACCTGAAGAAAGAGATAAGATGGCCAGGATTCCATCTACTTCGGCTATTGGAAGTTTAATGTATGCAATGTTGTGTACTAGGCTGGATATTGCATATGCTGTTAGTTTGACTATTAGGTATCAATCCAATCCAGGTTTGGAACACTGGATAGCTGTTAAGAATATCCTTAAGTACTTGAGAAGAACTAAGGGTTTATTCTTGATCTATGGAGGTGGAGATTTGCAATTGGATGGTTATACTGATTCTGATTTCCAATCAGATATCGATGATAGAAAGTCAACCTCTAGATATGTGTTCACTTGTAATGGAGGTGCAGTCAGTTGGAAGAGTTCCAAACAAAGCACAACAGCAGATTCCACTACCGAGGCGGAGTATATTGCTGCATCAGATGCTGCAAAGGAAGCCGTTTGGATAAAGAAGTTCGTGACAGAACTTACTGTAGTTCCTTCCATTGAGTCAGCAGTTCCACTATACTGTGACAAAAATGGAGCAGTCATACAGGCTAAGGAACCAAGGTCTAATCAGAAATCCAAACATATAGAAAGGCGCTACCACATTATCAGAGAAATAGTTGGACGAGGCGATGTAGCCATACAGAAAATAGCATCAGCTGAAAATCCAGGTAATCCATTCACTAAGCCTATGTCACAGACTCAACTAGACTGACATCTTGAGAAGATGGGTCTAAGATATTATAATGAATGGCTCTAGTGCTAGTGGGAGATTGTTAGTAGTATGCCCTAGAGCATATCATTTAGTATGTATCTTGTACATGTTTTTATTAATAAAAAGCATTTCCACTTTTCCATTTACATAAGATATTTATGTGTAATAGAAAAGGTCTATTGATATTTTATTAGAAATTCTATTCTTAAGTTGTTAAGAATATGAGTGACAGTATTTCTAGTACAAAGTATCATAAATAGGTTCACAATCGAGGATACTTCATAATAAGGACATGACTTATCCAGAAAGATTATATTCATGTTTGTTTCCAAGTTATTTATATGAGATATAAATAAGATGGAATGGGGAGTCTCATGCCATATGACAAACATGATAGGCACTTATAAATGATAAGTAGGCCGAACCAGTGACACTTACAACAAGCATATGGAGTTTACTCTTGTCAATGTTTTGTCATAAATCATATCAGTGCATATAATCTTTAGACCTGAGATAGCACAGTTATCTTGTATATAAGTAGTTTGAGTTTGATACTGCTTTCATACTTGTACTGTGTATGGGTATATAGGCATGTGTTGGCCCCTACTAGTTATATATGGAGGCAGGTGTTGTTCAAGATGGAATCTGTTCCTCTAAGTAAATAGAGATAAAATCTTATGTTCATTTAATTGTTCTTGATGTTTCAAGTTCCTGGCCATGACAAATAGATTTAATCAGAAAAGAGTTTCTGATGAGAAAATCTTTTTAATCAAGAAATGGAATTAAAGGAGAACATAATATTCATAGCAAATGGAGTTTGACATAAACTATGACTCCAGCTTGAGTTGGGATTTTGTAATAGAGAGATTCCAGTGCATGGTAACATATGATTATAAGTTCATTTATGGTAAATCTTATTACTAATTGGGTGGCCATGGCATGCTATTCTAGGTGTTAACCATGGTCTATGAGGTGCATAAAATGATTTAGAGAAATCATTTATGGTAAGAAAGAGTTCTGATGATATTAAGAGTTGATATCATATCTCATTGCCAGTTAGTGATGAGCCTAGTAAGTCACACACATACACAAGTTATCACCTAATTAAATATGATTTAATTAATTAATTAAAGAGTTTAGTTGATTAATTAAATAGGTTTGGTTTGCAATTAGATTGCAAAGTCCCTAGCATGACTTGAAACCAAATGTAGATCATTAGATATATAGTATAAGTTAAATTTATATTTAAAGTGTTTAAATATGAATTTAGTTAATAAAAAATTAATTAATAGAGATTAATTAATTAATTTATATTTGATATAAATTAATTAGAAGAAGAGAAATAGTTATTTTCGGTTAAGAACTCAAAATTAAGACACAAGGGCATTTTGGTCATTTCACAGGGTGACATGTGGCACCAAGAGATGGTGACACATGGAATTACACATAAGCTTGCCAAATGTCTTTTAATCATGTAAGATTATTAAAATTAAGATTAGTATAGGTTTGACACTTGGCACAATGTGATTGGGTCAATTAAACCTAGAACCAATCAAAGGGTGACAAGTGGCAGGGGTTTAAGTGGTGACCTTGCTATATAAGTGTTGTTATGAAAAAATAAAAAATACAAGTTATTGCCTCCCATTGTGTGCCGCCACCCTTGAGACTCATATTCTCTCTTCCTCTTCATCTCTCATATATTTCAAGAGATTAGCAAACAATCTCTTGAATTAAAAATACTAGAAATCATTTCTATTGTCCTGTTTACATATTTAATCTCTTAAAAGGCAGAACTTGATTTTCTAAATAATAGAAAAAGCTTTAAAAGCTGGTCAAGGGCTGCCATAGGTGTTCTTGGTGTGGACAAGCTAGAGGGACAACATCTGGTGTCCTGAAGATGAATCTCAAATTCACAAATATACTGCAGTGCATCAAGAGGTTAGTGTGTTTGTTCTTGATTTAATCTAGGGTTTTAAAATTAATATGATTAATTCTAAAATCCTAAATGGAAAATACAGATCCAATAACATATTAAAAGAGTTTTAATATGTTGTTTATCATTGAAATCAAATAGATAAAAGTAAATCTTGCATGATGCATGTGACCCTAGGTGAAATTTTTTGAATTTAATGGTTTAAACTTGTGTTTTTCACGCTTCCGCTCCTTCAATTACTGTTGTGGGTGAAAGGACATTTTTTCTGTCCAATGTTATCTTAGCCACAGTTGCAAGAAGATTGATGAGAAAAGGCTGTGAAACTTACCTTGCACACGTAGTTGATACTAGGCTGGCTAAGCCAAACCTGTGTGACATACCCACAGTAAGAGACTTCCCAGATGTGTTTCCTGAAGAATTGCCTGGTTTACCAACAGAAAGGGAAGTTGAGTTGCTATTGAGTCAATACCGGGTACAACACCAATTTTTATTGGTCCTTATAGGATGTCACCCGCTGAATTGAGAGAGTTGAAAATTCAGTTACAAGAGTTGCTTGATAAGGGGTTCATATGCCCTAGTGTGTCACCATGGGGAGCTCCGGTGCTGTTTGTGAAGAAGAAGCATAGAACCTTGAGATTGTGTATCAATTACCGGCAGTTGAACAAAGTAACTATGAAGAATAAATATTCGTTGCTCAGAATTGACAATCTGTTTGATTAGTTAAAGGGAGCCGGTGTATTTTCAAAAATTGATCTCAGATCAGGATATCATCAGTTAAGGGTAAAGGATGCAGATGTGTTAGAAACTACATTCAGAACTCGGTATGGACATTATGAATTCCTAGTGATGCCGTTTGGGTTAACAAATGCACCTGTAGCATTTATGGACCTTATGAATCGTATCTTCCATACATTTTTAGATCAGTTTGCAGTGGTCTTTATTGATGATATTCTTGTGTATTCTAAGACCAAGGAAGAACATGATGAACATTTGAGGATTATTCTACAAACCCTATGAGAAAAGAAGCTGTATGCTAAGCTGTCCAAGTGTGACTTCTGGATGAGTGAAATCTCTTTCCTTTGACACATAGTATCAGCTGAGGGGATTAGAGTGGATCCCAAAAAGATAGAAGCAGTGATGGAATGGAAGCCTCCTAGAAATACAACTGAGGTCAGAAGTTTCTTGGGGCTAGCTGGGTATTACAAAAGATTTGTGAAGGGGTTTTTTCTCATAGCTGCTCCAATGCTTAAGTTGTTACACAAGAATGTGAAATTTGGCTGGAATGATAAGTGCCAAGCCAGTTTTGAGAGGCTAAAGGCTATGTTGACAGAAGCACTAGTGTTAACAAAGCCAGTGTCAAGAAAATACTTTGTGGCCTATAGTGATGCCTCGTATAATGGGTTAGGGTGAGTATTGATGCAAGAGGGGACAGTGGTTGCCTATGCTTCCAGACAGTTAAGGCCACATGAATAGAACTACCCTACTTATGACCTGGAGTTAGCAGCAATTATCTTTGCATTAAAGATATGGAGGCATTATTTGTATGGTGAAAAATGCTACATCTATACAGACCATAAAAGTCTGAAATACTTGCCAACCCAGAAGGAGCTCAATCTTAGACAGAGGCGATGGATTGAGTTCCTGAAGGACTATGATTGTGTGATAGATTACCATTCGGGGAAGGCAAATGTAATTGCTAATGCCTTAAGCAGGAAGTCCATCACAGCTTTAAGATCACTAAATGCCCATCTGTCCTTAGCTCAAGATGGAGCTATTTTGGCTGAGTTACAAGTGAGGCCAAACCTGCTACAGTAGATATAAGATGGACAGAAGGCAGATGAAAAGCTAATGGCTATTGTGGGTAAAATTCCTAAAGTGAAAGAAACTAATTATGGGGTGAAAGTAGATGGTGTATGTACTACAGAGGAAGAGTGTGTGTACCAAATGATGGGGAACTGAAGACTAGTATTCTAAAATAAGCACAGACTAATGTTTATGCTATGCACCAGGTATGCACAAAAATGTATAATGATTTGAAGCCTCATTATTGGTGGCCTGGTATGAAGAGGGATATAGCTTACTATGTGACTAAGTGTTTGACATGTCAGCAAGTTAAAGTAGAACATCAAGTTCCATCAGGATTGCTATGGCCTATAAGTATACCTGAATGGAAATGGGACTGGGTCACTATGGATTTTGTTAGTAGTCTACCTCTCACCCAAAAGAAGCATGATGCAATGTGGGTGATAGTGGATAGATTGACGAAGTCAGCACATTTTCTGCCAGTTAGGACTGACTACTCACTGGAGAAGCTAGCAGAATTGTATATCAGTGAGATAGTTAGACTGCATAGAATCCCACTTTCCATCACATCTGATCGAGACCCAAGGTTTATATCGAGATTCTGGAAAAAGTTGCAAGAAGCCTTGGGCACACAACTTTGCTTTAGCACGGCTTTTCATCCTCAGAATGATGGACAGTCGGAGCGAGTAATCCAGGTAAACATAAAGACTAATTGAATTTTCACAATTAATAAATTGAAATGATAGTAATAATGTGAATTATGTGATAGATCCTGGAGGATATGCTGAGGAGTTGTGTCATTGAGTTTGAGGGGAGTTGGGATATATATCTTCCATTGGCAGAATTTGCATATAATAATAGCTACCAAGCTAGCATTCAAATGGCCCCGTATGAAGCACTGTATAGGAGGAAGTATAGAACCCCAGTATGTTGGACAAAATTGGGTGAAGATAAGCTAGTAGGATTAGACCTTGTGAAAGAGACTGAGGAGAAAGTGACGATAATTAAAGCAAATTTGAAGGTTGCCTCAGATAGACAAAAATCTTATGCTGACTTGAAGAGAAAAGAGATAGAGTATGCAGTTGGCGATAAAGTGTTTCTCAAAGTATCACTGTGGAAGAAAGTACTGAGGTTTGGAAGAAAGGGTAAGTTAAGTCCTAGGTTCATTGGCCTATATGAACTTATTAAACGTGTGGGACCAGTGGTCTATCAGCTAGCTTTACTACCAGAACTGGATAAAATCCATAATGTATTCCATGTGTCTATGCTAAGGAGATATTGCTCAGACCCTTCACATGTCATCTCCATAGAAGAGATTGAAATCCAACCGGATTTGACATATACAGAAGAACTTATACGGATCCTAGCTCAGGAGTGAAGGAACTGAGAAATAAACAGATTCCATTGGTGAAAGTGCTTTGGAGGCACCACAACACCGAGGAGGCAACTTGGGAAAGTGAAGAGACAATGTGGCAACAGTTCCCTCAACTATTTGCATCAGGTAAATTTCGAGGACGAAATTTAAATTAGAGGGGAAGAGTTGTAACACCCTCACTGTAGCAACTCTGTACATTCTACTATTCCGAGGACCAGTGTCGGTTAGGATAGCTAGAACATCTGGAAAAATATTTAAACTAAAGTAAGGAACCATAATTAACTCAAATATTAATAAGAAAAATTTAGGAAAAATTTTAGAAATAAAATACAACCAAGTTAAATGA
This sequence comes from Hevea brasiliensis, assembly GCF_030052815.1. NCBI lineage: Eukaryota > Viridiplantae > Streptophyta > Magnoliopsida > Malpighiales > Euphorbiaceae > Hevea > Hevea brasiliensis. Next base: position 47,216,608 of record NC_079501.1, read on the forward strand.
GCCGGTGTCCTAGTGATGGGTAACCTAGTGGGAAGTTGCAGTTCTAGCAACTAGGAGCCCTAGACCCAAGCAAAAATTCATAAAATGATTTTTGAGACTTCAGAGAAGGGTCATTGAGGTTCCTATGGCATTAGAATGCCAAGAAAATGTTATAGAAAAATTTTTCAATCGGTACACACAATTTTAGCTCGTTAAGCCAAACGGAGGGTGTGACACCCCTTATCCGTGTACAGTATACCCGAGTAAGTAATGCCACACGGTGTATTGGCACACTCTAATATACCTTACTTAATTTGTGTCATGCTTTTGAAGCTAATTTATGAAATATGATTTATTTAAGCCATTTATCGAAATTATTATTTATTTGGGGTTCCGAAAATTTTAAAGAAAATTCGGCGGAGTACCGGCTAAAAATGGAGAAAACAGTTCTTCGGAACCTGTTTAAAAACACTTCCAAACAATCCCAACTTCAATTTATCAACAAATTCTCAATATTAAGATCTCAACAACATTTCAATTCCAATTCTCAATCATCCATCACATATAAAACACAAGTAAACATTTACATTTCCATTCACAAGTACAATTTTCATAATTTACATAAACATCAATATACATTACACAAGTTTAATTACATATGAGAAAACAAAGTTAAGTTACAAAATGTCAAAATGACACCTAATGTCCTACCATTGCACTGCAGAAGTTGAGGTGACACGGACACTGTGCAGAACTGCAGGATGGACTCACCCAGTCTGCGGTCTACTGGGTCACGATCTGTATCTCCAGTACCTACGCGTGGCAAAAGCAACGCGCTAAGCAATAATGCTTAGTGGTGCAATAATATAATAGAAGAAAATAGCAAGAAAATGAATGTGTATAGAATGTGTATGCTTTCTTTGTTTGGTATTGGTATATCCATTATTTCGTTAACGTTGTTCACTTTTATTCATTTGGTTGCCCCAAGTAACCTACACTAGACGATTGGACTGGATAATGGGTAAACTGGCACTGGGTACCTAGCACCTCGAGCCGTCACACCATCGGTCACATATGCATCTCCCGGTGTGCAACAGAACAGCTAACAAGTTGTAAATAATATCAGGCACAAGGCCAAGTCTCAATACAAAGTCAGAATGGCTAAAAGCCATGAAATCACGGAATGGCATATTGCCATGTGCAGTACTGCTAACTGAACCCTATTGGCATGCCAAACTATCCAAACCAATCTTGTTAGGTATACTAGGGCATTTGAAACTTTTAAATTCCTCAATTTGTGAATTTCATGTTTTGGTGTTACTATTCACCTCATTGGTCAACAAAAATGTTGACTTTTGGATAGAAAATATGTACATTGACTTTGGCACTCTCAACATACCACATTTTGTGTTTAAAACTTGTTGGCATTAAGTGTTTATGCCATTTCAAAGTTTAAACCAACACAAGCAGAATTTTCAGTTTTTGTGAGTCAACTTCACTGTTCCATTGGACACTTTTTCTGTGGGAATTTCAAGAAATGACAAACATGAAAGTTGTTCCTTATTTTGTCTAGTTGAATTTCCTTTTTTGAATCACTCCATTTGGAGTTTTGTAGCTCCAGATATGGTCCAAAAACCACAGCTGGCCGGATTTGCATTCTGCAGAAATTACCATATCTATAGTAACATGAACAGTAACTTCCACTGCCATTTGGGTTAGGTTCTGGCCATAATTTGGGGTAGGTTCCTTCATGAAATTTGTTTGTCTACGTATTAAATTGTTGCTGTAAAAATTCAGGTCAATTGACCATAACCACAGTGAGTTATGGCCAAATGAACAGTTACTGTTCATTTGGTGAATTCTGCAGAACCAGTTACAGGGTATCCGGATTGGGGCCAAGTTTTGGTCCTCTTGCTTTGGTCTTTTGGGTATGGTTTCTTCAGCAAAAATGTGTCATTATAAGCCTAGTTTCATGTCCAATTAACCAAACACCAATTGGACCAACACAGCCAAAGTTATGGCTGTGTAATTATATTGAAATCTCAGTCCATTGCTGCTGTCCTAGGGCAGATTTCACCTTCACTTTACCATACTATTTTTCAGTTCTAATTGTGGTCAACTTACCTAAAATGGTCACTAATTGACCATTAAAATGTGCTCTAATAATTTCCCAAGCCAAGCCAATTTTTCACTCTTCAAAACCCTAGTTCCATTATAGGTTTTCACAACACCTTAATTATTAGCTCCTTCAATAATCACATACACACATGGTTTAAACTTGATCTATAGCCCACTTTAAGTCCATCAAAACAATCAAAATAATTCCTTCACAAGGGCTGCCAAAAATTCATAGTATGTATATACATAATTCTTGTTCATTTTAGTTGCAATTCTCACTCAATACAAGTTACAATTCATGAAAATAAGAAGTTTTAAGTGTCTAATGCACTAACCTTGATTAGGGCAGATTTTCCAAAGCCCCAAACTTCACTTTATTTCATCTTGTGGGCTTCCAAAAGCTTGTTTAAGGTGTGGGGACAAGTTATAGTGAAGAGTGTTTAAGGTTTAGTAGTGAAACAAAGAGAGAAAGGGAGCTTTGGTGGAGCTTTCATGGTGGAATGGTTATGGAAAATGGAGAGCTACGGGTGTGTTTTTGTGGGAGTGGTGGCTGCTGGAATTTTTGGTTATTTTGGTATTTATTTAGTCTCTTTTATTGGTTAATCAAATAATGGCTTAATTGTGATTGGTTGGAAATTTTAAATGACATCACAATTATGTCATTAATAAGCTTTTTCCTCATTTTCTGTTCTTCCCTCCACTACTCATCTTCAATTTAATTTCTAGTAATGTTTATTCATATTTTATGTCATATTAATTATTTACTCAACTGGACAAGTCGGCCAAAAATCACCTCTGAAGGCGAAATGACCAAAATGCCCTCCGTTTGGCTGAACGGGTCAAATTTGTCTGTACCGATTGAAAAATTTTTCAAGGTATTTTATTGGCATTCTAATGCCATGGGAACCTCAATAACCCTTCTCTGAAGTCCCAAAAATTATTTTATAATTTTTCTCCCGGGTCTAGGGCTCCTCGTTGCGAGAACCGCAACTTCCCTCTGGTTACCCATCGCTTGGGCACCGGCTCGTTTAACTCGGTTGTATTTTTTCCTAAAATTTTTACTAAATTTTTCTTATTAATATTTGAGTTAATTATGGTTCCTGACTTTAATTTAAATATTTTTCCGGACATTCTAGCTGTCCGGACCGACAATGATCACCGATGATGGGATATACTGAGTAGTTCTGGGAGGAGGGTGTTCTGAGAGGGCCTTTTGATCATTTTGTTTTCAAAGATGATTTTTGACCCACTTGTCCATTTATGTAAGAGAATTATATGACATAAAATATGAACAAATATTGATGAAAATTATTAGAAATGAATAAGAAAAGAAAGAAAAGAAATTATAAATAAATGAGATTTATTACTTCATGCTTGTGTAAGCATGAGGTAATTAAAAAGCTATGGCCAATCAAATTAAAGAAAGACAATTATAATACATTAAAAGATAAATAAAAGAAGTAAAACTCTAGAAAATTGCAGCAGCCACCCTTTCTTCTTCTTCTTGCCGTCCCATACTCTCTCCCTCACTCCACCATTTTCAAGTTAATAAAGCTCCCTTCCCTTAGTCCTCTCTCAACAAAACCCTAACTTAGCAACATAAAACCTTGGTATTTCATCTTGGTGAAGGTCTTGGGAGCAAAAGGAAGTGTAAAGGAAGAACTCTAGCAAGTTTGAAATTCACTCCATTAGAGGTTAGTGACTTAACTTGCCTTTTCTCTTTCAATTCATGTTGAAGGAGTATGATTGAGTGTAAATTTACAAAGAAATTTAATAAATATCATGTGTATGCCCATCCAACATTTTCGGCAACCTTGGATGTGGTAAGGTTTTGAGGATTTCATGGAACTAAAATGGTAGTATGGCTGCCCTTACTATTAGTCTCTTGAGTGGAATAATGAAATACAAGTTAAATGCATGTTTTGAGACAGTTGAGTTAGGGTTTGGGATGAAATTGAGACTTTGATCATGTAATAGTGAAAGTAGGTTTTAATGGTCAATTAGTGACCATTTGGTTATGTATGAATAAGAAATGAAGTGGTTGGTTTAGTAGGAATTGAAGTTAGTATGGCTGCCCTTGGTGACTTGCAGGACTGGGTATGAGTCTAGCAGGTTTGGGCAGCAATAACTAGAGTTGTAGAGGTTCAATTGGTGCAAGGCCAATTCAACATGAAACTAGACACATAATGGCACAACTTTGGTAAAGAAACCATGCCTAGAAAACTAAACTAAGTTGACCTAAAGATTGCCCTAATCTGGGTGACTTGCATTCTGCCTGGGCAAAATGACCAAATGAATAGTATTTATTCATTTGGTTATAACTCAACGCAGAAAGGTCCAATTGACCTAAAACTTTACCAGAAAATATTTGAGACATAGACCTACAACTTTTATGAAAGAACCTAACCCAAATTTTAACCATAACATGTCCAAAAGGTGACCTGCAGTCACTATACAAAACACTATAGATTTGGTTAGTCCCAAAAAGCTGGGAAGTTGGTAATTCGGCCAGTCATGGTATTTAGGTCATAACTTGAGCCACAAAAAACCAAATGGAGTCATTCAATGAAAGAAATGTAAGTAGACACAATAAGGAACAACTTTCATGTTGACAACCTTGCCAAATTCCCACTGCAAAAATGACTAATGGAACAACAAATACAAGGCTTGAAATCTGAAAATTTTGAACAATTAACATTAAGCTTAGAAATGGTATTAGCAACCAATACCAACAATTTTAGAATGCAAAATGTATTTTGTTGGGAGTATTAAAACCAATGTACCTATTGTCTATGCAAAAGTCAACATTTTTGTTGACTAATGAATTGAATAGTAAAACCTAAACATAAATTTCAAGAATTGTATAAATTATGAATGTAACATGCCCTAGTACACCTAACAAGATTGGTTTGGATAGGTTGACATGCCAATATGGTTCTGTTAGTAGTACTGCATATGGCTTCATGCCATTCTATGTTTTATGGCCTCATGTGCCATTCTGTGATAAAATAGCCTTTGGCTATGTTGATTGAGTTATTATACATTGGTTTTATCCCTGATAATTATTACAGCTTATTAGCTGTTCTGTTGCACACCAAGGGACACAATGTGACCGATGGTGTGATGGTCCAAGGTACCTAGTACCCAATGCCAGTTTACCCATTTATCTAGTCCAGGCAACTAGTATGGGTTACTAGGCAATGATAATAAATCTTTCTAAATTTTAATCGAATAATACTGCAATAAATGCTAGATATTAAGTCTACTAAAGATGTAAACATATATCCTGCATATTCACTTTATTTTAGTTATTTTATTTTATATTGTCACCACTAAGCAGAATTGCTTAGCACGTCACTTTTGCCACGCGCAGATACTGGAGACATAGCTGGGGAGTCTAGCATACCTCATATCGAGTGAGCTTTTAGATCAGCACACAGAGTCCAGGGTCACCTCACATTTGCAGTGAATTGGTAGGACTTTAGGCTACTTTTGGTCTGTAACACCCCTATTGGTATAGCCTGGTATATTTCACTGTTCCAATGACCGGAGTTGGTCCGGACAATTAAGGGGATTAGAACCACACTTGTCAATTAGAAAAGCCGTAAACAAAAATAATTAGTAATGTTCAATTAGTTAAGTATAAATAAGAAAAACAAAACATAAGAGGTTAAACGAGCCGAGAGTCACAACGATGGGTGACCTTCTCGGGAACGACTGTGAAGTCATTTTAAACTCAAATTTCGAACCGTAAAATATGACGCTGCGGTCCTTAGGACCCTTACGAACACAGTGGAAAAGAGAAAATCACGAAAAAAGGACTGTTAAGTCAGTCAAATAATTAGGTGAGGGAGCCAGAAGAAATATTGAATTATTTGCAAAGCGGGATGAATCGGCGAGGGGCAATTTAGTCAATTGACCCCGAAAGCTGACTCCTGACCTAACTGTCAAATAAAATCGGAGAAAAGAAAATTTTGGAGTCGGGAATTAAATTAAAGAACTAATTGAAAAAAAATAAATAAAAAAAAAAGAAAAAGAAAAAGTGTAGGGAGATGACATCATGCATGACATCATGCATGATGTCATAAAAGTAATAATTAATAAATTAAATTAAATGGGATTTTGGGGTATTCCAAGACAAAATAAATAAAGAAAGGAAAAGAAAAAAAAATTTTCATTATCTTCTTCCCTAGTTGCCGCCTCTCTCTCCCAAGCTCTCTCTCAAACTTTTCCTCCATGAAAGCTTATTTTTAAGCTTCCTAAATATTAATTCCACCATAAATCCTTTGATTTTCTTGAAGAAAAACTATAAAAAAATCTTGGAAGGAAGATTAGAAGGAGAAGAATTGAAGAAAATTGAGAGGAAGTGAAGATCAAGGACTTCATTTAAGGTTAGTAATGTAAACTTCAAATTTTTAGTTTAATTAGTGTATGTATGGCATTAAGAACTTGTAAATAAACTTAAAATAAAAAAAAAATTATGTGGGGAGGACCAAACTGAAATTTCAGCCAGCTTGAAAGGGAGTATGATTTGCATGGTTTGATGGATTTGAATGAGTATATAAACCCCAATTAGCTTAGTGATTATAGTTAAAAGCATTAAATGTGGTTAAATACAACAATTTATTAAGTTAGGGTTTTGGGACTTAGGGTTTATGAACCAAAAATGTGAGAAATGAGTAAATGGTGTCTTTGACCTATTGTGGAGTGAAAAATGGTCATTTGTGACCAAATGAGTTGTGTTGGAATGGTTGGAATTAAAGCTAAATTCGGAGGAAGTGTGGTCATGCTGCTGGCAGCATGACCAAGTCAAATTTGAAGGACAAAAAATGAAATTTTACAAGTCCAATTGGTATGGGACCAATCGGGGATGAAAATAGACACTAAATGACACAATTTTCATTTAGGAAGCATGCCCAAAAAGTGACCAAAACCAAGAGAACAATTTGACCAAAGTTAAAAAATTGCAGCCTGCCCTATACAAACTGACTAAATGAACAGTGTTTGTTCATTTGGTCATAACTTGAGCTAGGCAGGTCAAAATGACCTGAAATTTTACCAGAGGTTAGATGAGATATAAACCTAAAACTTTTATTAAGACCCTATGTTCGGTAGTGCGTTCTACTGTTCCGGTGACTAGTGTTGTCCGGACAGCTAGGATGCCTAGAACTACACTTCGATATGAGTGAGGAGACATAAAATAATGAAATACAAGAAAAGAAAACACAAGAAAAACAAAGGAAAAATAATAGCAAAGAAATGTAACCAAGTTAAGCGAGTCGAGAACCCTAGCGATGGGTGACCGCACCGGGAAGTCATGGCGTGGACCGTTGACTGGCCCTGGACCGCGCGGAACCCTGGAAAATATTTTTAGGACTTAAAGAGACATCAATTGAAGTAGGAATATCATTAAAAATATCAAAGAAAAATTAAATTATTAGTACAAGGAAAAGTGAGAAATCGAACAACAGACAAAACCCGGTGTTACCGAAAAATCGGGAATGCAACCCGAACAGGGGCATTATGGTCATTTGACATCCCGAATTGTCTTTTGACCTAAATTTCCATTAAAAATAAATAATATTACACTTAGAAAATAAAATGAAAAATTAATTTGGTGGTACCTAAAGTAAATAACAAGAATTAAGGGTTTAATGTGGAATAATTGAGAATTTAACTTATTAAATGATTAATTTGTGTGAGTGAGCCACTAATGAATAAAATAAAAACAAAATGGGGCAGCTGTAATTCCATTACACCATCAGAAACTTCATCTTCTCCAAATGCTCTTAACCTTGCCGAAATGAAGGATTGGAAGTCCACCATTGCCGTTTTCCTTAAGCTTCATTTAACCTCCTCATTTCACTTCCAATCATTTAGGTTTCTTCATTAAAGATTGTCTACACATCATAAGGAAGAGCTTGATACCAAAATCAAGAAATTTAGTCAAGGTTTAGCAAGTCCCAACCATAGGTAAGTTTACAATTTTGAATATTGCTTTGTTAAACTTTGTGTACATGTTATGGGTGTGTGCTTGGTGAAGAAAATTTTCAAGTTTGAAGAGTTCTTGATATATCCAGTTTGGACAGCCATGGAGTTGTGTATTTGATGATTTATTATTACATATATTTGATGTAAATTCATGTTGAGTAGAGGGATTTAATATCCTAGTAAGTTATTTCCATGAAAATGTGGTGATTGTGTACTTGACTTGGAGATTGACGAATTGTGGGACACTTTAGTATTGTAGAACATTTCGGCAGCCTTGGGACTCTTTGATAAATGTATGAGTTCATAAAGATATTGGCAGAATTATGACATTGAGGATTGATGGATATGTATATAAATTAGTTGTGTAAAGTGTATGTAGGAATTAGTAATGTTTATGTGTATATGTGATTGTACTTAGACTTTATAAATTTGAGTTTATTTGGTGTATTGAGGATGTGTGTAATCTGTCCAAAGTGATTTTAAATTGAAGTGGTATATGTTTTTGGTAATGTACCAAAACAGAATTGGTAAAGGAAGTGGACATATAGTAAGGTAAATGTGTCATTGATGTATGTTTAAGCAAGGTAATTAAGGGCAGTATGCATTTTAGCCTATAAATTTAAATGTGTAACCTCAATTGGTATGAGACCAATTGGAGGTGAAACTAGGCACAAAATGTGCCAACTTTCATTGAGAAAGCATACCAAAATTCTGCTTGCAAGGTGACATGAAAAAATGACCAATTCGGATTGAGTACAATTGAGGCCTGAAAATTGACCAATTGAGCAGCAGTTAGTATTTAGGCCATAACTCACTCAAAACAGGTCCAATTGACCTGAAATTTTAACCATGAATATTTAAGATCCATACCTACAAGTCTTATGGAGACACCAAAGCCCATAAATGACCATAAGCAAGTCAAACAGCTTGCACAAGTTCGGGTCCAAAAACTGGCCGAACCAAAATTGACCAAATTGACCTAAAATTGACCTAATTTGATGCCATTTGACCAGCAATAGTATAATGACCATAACTTGGTCTACTTAACTCAGAATGATCTAAAATTTTTCCCCGCATTCCATAGGACATAGATCTACAAGTTTGTAGTTTTAACCGAAACCCGAAAACCAAGGGAACTAGGTCGTCCGACTAGGTCAAACTAGTATCTCGGAATCCAGCAAGTTGCATTAAAATGCACTAAACAAGGAAATGAGTTTGGTAAAACGTACCAACCCTAAAACCCTATCGAATGTGACATATTAATGACACTAAAACCTAATTTACCTAGAACGCATCGAGGGTCGGTATATTAGGTGATTAAGCAAATAATAGCTTTCGGTGAATTACTTATCGAACATTATCGTTAGAGACAATTTAATTTAGTACTGAAATACTTTAAATTGTGTTTCACAGTTACCAAAGACTCAGAAAAAGGGAAGGAAACACTGAGTCCAGACCAAGAGACAGTTATCAGAGGTTTGTGCACAACAACTATTTCTTTTGAATTTTTCAACTGAAATGAATTATGACTATTTGTACATTATTGTTTTAAATTGTGGAAATGTGTTTGAATGAATATTTATCGCTTGAAAAGCACTGTAAATGGTTTGAAATTGTGAGAAATTGTTTGAATGATATTGATGGATACTTATTGCTTGAAAAGCATTGTAAATGGTTTGAAACTGTGGAAAAATTGATTTAGTGTGATTTGTGAAAGTTGAAGTTAATTATGAATTATGTTGCCATCTTGTGAATGAAATTATGACTTTGGAAATTTTGAGATAAAAGGTGTTTAGTGTTATCAGAGCAAAGTAGGGACTGCGATACGTAACGCCTATGATTCTTGGGAACTCTCACGAGTGAACTCAGGAGCTTGCAGGGATGGCGATACGTAACACCTGCAAGTGCTCTGATAGGTACCACCCAAGGGCTTGCAGGGACGGCGATACGTAATGCCTGCAGGTGCTTTGGTAAGTACCGTTAAATGCTAGCATTAATCGAAAAATTGTGTCATGGCCTAAGTTGTGTATGAATTAACAACATTGTGTTCTTAAATTATTTGACTAAATTGTGTTATTATGAGTTTTAATAATTTGTGAAATGGAGTTTAAATTCTTATTGACATTCACTGTCTTCTGAATTTAACTATGTTTTGATTACTGAGATTTATTGTGATATTGTGTTAAATTCCTTATGACATTCATTGTCTTGAATTTAACTATGGTTTTAATTATCCACTATTTGAATGATTTATGAATTATGATTTAAAGTTGTATTTGGTTAATGTTGTGCACCACTGAGACATTGTTTCAGCGATAGCTTTTTATTGCTGTCGCAGGTAGATAGACAGACAGGGCAGCAGACTAGGCTGTTAGTACCTCCAGTGAGAGACTACCGGGTATAATGAGTATACCAATATTTTGTATTTTGTAATGTAATGTATGTTCACTGTATGTACATAATGTTGTTGGTTTTGAGCAGTTGTAAATAAAAATTGTACATTGAAGTTGTAAAATAATTATGAGTTATTTTGGCTTGTAAAAATTGTATTATATTTCTTTTACCTTAGTCTTTGAAAAATCACTGTGGATTTGAGTTGAGATTTGGAAATCTATTGAAGTGCTTTTTATAGGTTTTCTGAAGAACTGTTTTATCCAAAATACAGATGGCACTCTGCCAAAATTTTTACAGAAACTCAAATAATTCAAATGTGTTAGTTCTATCACTTCAGTTCAAAAAGGTTTTTAACACCTGTAAATAGTGCTCACCACTGTAAAAGAAGTAAGAAAAGTTTTTAAAATCCCTTGTAGTGTATTTAATGGATTATCAGTAGACGGAGTTGGTAATTCATTAGGTATACTACGGGATCATGTTATGCCTTACAGAGGGGTAGGGTGTGACACAAATTCTACAAGAAACCAAGCCATTTGGCCACCCCAAGTTGGTGACCCAAAACTGCCAGCACCAAAATTGCCCAGAAAATCTAGGTTGTGTCCAATCCGGCAGCCATGGTTCAAATGGTCATAACTTGAGCTAGAAAACTCCAATTGGAGTGATTCATAAAGGAGAATAAACTTAAGACAATAGGGAACATTTTCTATGAAGAAAGGTTTGCCAAATTCTAATAGTAGAATGACCAATAGAATAGTGCAACTAGAGATACCAAAACTAAAAATTTGACAATTTTGCCTAAAGGACTTAAGCTTTGAGAAAATGACCAAAACCAACAAATTTAATGACCAAAATGTGGTATGTGGGTGAAGTTGGAGTTCCCATACCTATTAAGCCTTAAAAAGTCAACAATTTGACTTGAATAGTGCAGTGAATAGTAACTCGAAACACAAAAACTTCAACAACGTCGAATTTAGCAAATTAAAGCTAGGTAAAAGTGAAGTTAAATTTGTTTTTGAATTTATGCTAAGTTATGGTACTGAAACACTGTGAAACTGTGTGTTTCAGCTGAAAAAGGCTTGGAAGCTCTGAGAGACTGAGTCAAAGCCTAGAGGCGACTCACGTCAGGTTTGTGCGCAATAATTCTTGTTTAAATATTTTATTCTCAAAAATTTGACTTATGTGATTAATTATGTATTGTGTTGCCATTTTATAATCACAAATATGACTTTGGAAATTGATCAGATTTCTCATAAATTATTTAAATAAATTGTTTTGAATTGATTTTGTGTTCACACTTAGCATGATAGTATCACATTATTTCCTCCTCCATTTATGGGGTTGAGATCATTTATTTTCCTCCCTCTCTGGCTTGCCAGTTGAGGTTGAGATCGGATGAGTACTCATTAGCTAGCTAGCCACCTCCCTCATTGATTTCGATTAATGGGGTTGTAGATTGCTTTGTCGTGGTGTACAACACGGCGTTGATCAGAAATTTTGTGTCATGGGTTAAGTTGTGTATGATTTTGGCAACACTGTGTTTATTAAATTATTTGACTAAGTTGTGTTAGTATGAGCTTTGATAATTTGTGAAATGTGATTGAGAAATATTTAAATTGTGTTTCATCAATGAATGATTTATGTATTGTATTTTAAATTTTTATTGTGCACCACTGAGTATTTTTATACTCAGCGATAGCTTATTTTGTTGTCACAGATAAGAGCAAGGAAAAAGCAGCAGAGTGAGTTGCTATTGATTTGAGGACCTCACTGATCTTTTGTACGGGTATCATTTTATACCCTTGTAGTTAATTTTGATGTAAATATAGAAATGTTGTATGTATCAATGTAAAGTTGAGCAGTTGTAAAATAAATTGTAATAATATTATTTTTGGATTTCCTTCTGTAAATTAATATTTGTACTTGTAAATTTCATACTTTATGCCTTGTGAATGAAGTTATTAAATATTTTGAGACGATAAATTTTAATTAGGATTGTGGAATTATTTTGAAGTGAATTGAATTGAATTGATTTGAGATTTATTGGAGGTTGGGAGTTGAGAAAATTATTGGAAGTGTTTTTTTAGGTATTTGAAGAACTGTTTTCTCCAAATACAAACGGAACTCTGTCAAAATTTTTATAAAATTTGCGGCAAAATTAAAATGTATAAAATTTTTTACTAGTATTTAAACTTTGAATAAATAGTTTTTAATTCCTCCCAAAATGCTCACTACTTCCAGAATGTAAGAAAATTGTTTTAAAATCCTGTAACACCCCCCACCCGTCTACAGTGTAGCCGAGCAAGGCGTGCTACACTGTGTGCCGGAGCACCTGATCTTATCTGATTTCATTATAGTTCTAGATTTACTTGTTCAAAAACTTTATCTGAGGTTTAAGCTATTTTTACTTTTATCAAAATCTGACTAATTTGGAAAATTCAAAAATTTCAATGATAATCCAGCAGAGTGCTGGCAGTAATTTGGACTAACAGTTCTTCTGAACCTGCCAAAAACAATTTCAATATATACTCCAATTCACAACTCAGAATCAGTCTAAAAATTTTTCATACTCAATCTCAATCAGAATCATCATGATCAGATACTTAACTCATATATCAAAATTCTTACATTTTATTATTTTGCATAATTTGCCAACTAAGTACATAAATTTATCAAGTACAGAATATACAAATAAAATTACAGTTACTAATTCACATTACAATAATAGCAGTAATTATAATGTACAGATTATAAAACATGCTTAAAATGAGCCCTATCTACATGCATTGCTGAGGAGGTGACAACCTTCAATTCTTCTGACACTTCTGCAGATCTGGACTCCAAAAATCTCAGTCGACAGTCTACTGGTTTTACCTTCAGTACCTGCGCGAGGAAGCAATTCCATCGCGCTAAGCATTTCTGCTTAGTGGTGCAATAGTATAACAAGAAATAATATATACAAATAAAGAAAGAAATAAATCATAATTTGGATACTCAAGAATCAATTTAATTTGGTATGGTATTTCTAGTATCAACGATCTTATATACTAGTTTGTTTCTCTTTGGAAGTGCTTAGTTTATAACTTTTCAGTAATACTACCCAGTATACAAATTATTCTAACTGTATTGTATTTCAAGTCTCTACAGTTCTGCAATTTATATTTTTGTTATGTTTCTTTTGCTAATCCCCTTTACTCATTCATTCAATACTTAATTTAATTGCACTGAAATTTCATTATACTTAACTTAAATTAGCTTCCTGAATTGAATAATGTTTTAAATACTGCCCATATAGCCTATACACTGATCAGAATGGATAAACGGATATACTAGTACTGGGTACCTAGTACCTCGGGCCGTCACACCATTGGTCACAAAGTGTCTCCCGGTGTGCAAATAATGTGGCTAAAAAGCCATATAATCAATCAGGCATTAAGCCGAGTATAATAACACAAACTGTATAGCCATAGGCTATTAAAAACATAGTATGGTATAATAAGCCATAGAACACAGTATGACGTAAAGTCATTTACAGAACAGCTGTTAGAATCCTATTGGCATGCCAACCTATCCAAACTAGTCAACTAGGCAAATTAGGGCATATTACAAGATTAAATATTTATTTATTTATTTTCAGGGTTTACTGGTCATTACACAATTCACTGGTCAATGAAAACATTGACCTTTTTATACATTATGGCTAAGTTGATTCTAGTATCAACATGTCACAATTTGCATTTCAATATGCTGCCAATATAGTGCAATTTACCATTTTTACAAGTTGGCATTCATTGCCAAATCACTTCAAGCATTATTTTATGTAATTACCAATTTTCAATTTTAGTGAGCTAGATTGATCTAGCATAAAGTCCTATTTTCCTTGGTTTTTAGCTTTTGGTCAAAGAACAAAAATTGTAGCTCTATGTCTTATTGCACGCGGGGCAAAATTTCAGGTCATTCCGAGTTGTATAGACCAAGATATGATCAATTTACTAAAGTTGGACAGATTGCACCTTTAGTGCAAAATTTGGTCAATTTCTCAATTTTTGTGTGCTAGATTTGTCTAGCTTAAAGTCCTATTTCTCTTGGTACTATTCCCTTCAATTCATTTCATTAGTCAACCTATAATGTTGACCCTTGATGCACTCTACGTGAGTCAATTCTAATGTTACCAATATGTCACATTTTATAGCCCTTTAATGTTGGTATACGTTACCAATTTCATTTCCAAGTGTATTGCATTTTATTGCAATTTACCAGATTTCGGTGTACTATTTTGACCTAGACGGACGACCTAGTCCCCTTAGTTTTTGGGTTTTGGTCCAAACTACAAACTTGTAGGTCTATGTCTTATGGAACGCGGGGCAAAATTTCAGGTCATTCTGAGTTATGTAGACCAAGTTATGGTCATTTTACTATTGCTAATCAAAATGTATCAAAATTGGTCACTTTAGGTCATTTTAGGTCATTTTAGGTTCGGCCAGTTTTTGGACCCGAACTTGTTCAAGCTTTTTGACTTGCTTATGGTCATTTCTAGGCTTGGGTGTCTTCATAAGACTTGTAGATATAGGTCTTAACTATTCATGGTCAAAATTTCAAGTCAATTGGACCTGTTTTGAGTGAGTTATGGCCTAAACACTAACTGCTGCCCAAATGGTCAGTTTTGAGGCCTTAAATGCACTAATCCGGACTTGGTCACTTTTTAAGGTTAGTTTCTAGGCAGAATTTTGGCAACCTTTGTGACACCCCTTGCCCGTCTACAGTGTAGCCGAGCAAGCTATGCCACACGGTGTACCGGCACACTCTATTTTACCTTAATTAATTTTTGTCAAGGTTTTGAATATAGTTTGTGAAATATAGTTCATTTATTGAAATTATAATTTATTTGAGGTTCCGAAAATTTTATAGAAAATCCGGATGAGTACCGGCTAAAAATGGAGAAAACAGTTCTTCGGAACCTGTTAAAACACTTCCAAAATTTGTATTCAATCATCTCAAACTCCAATATCCAAAATCTCAACAATATTTCTCAATTTCAGTTCTCAATAACCTTTTCATTTCTCAAACATGCATTTCTCATAATACTCATATACAAGCAATAAATAAATGCTCAAATTTTTGCATTCATAGTCATAACTTTCATTATTTACATGAACATCAAAATATATTACATAAGTTCAAATACATATGAGAAAGTAAAAATTTGCTACAAAATATCAAAATGACAACTAGTTTCCTACCAATGCACTGCAGAAGTTGAGGTGACAAGGACACTGTGCAGAACTGCAGGATGGACTCACCCAGTCTGTGGTCTACTGGGCTCACGATCGGGATCTCCAGTACCTACGCGTGGCAAAAGTAACCCGCTAAGCAATAATGCTTAGTGGTGCAATAATATAATAAAAGAAAATAGCAAGAAAATAAATGTGTATAGAATGTGTATGCTTTCTTTGTTTGGTGTTGGTATATTCATTATTTCATTAACTTTGTTCACTTTTATTCATTTGGTTGCCCCAAGTAACCTACACTAGACGACTGGACTGGATAACGGGTAAACTGGCACAGGGTACCTAGAACCTCGGGCCGTCACACCATCGGTCACATGTGCATCTCCCGGTGTGCAACAGAACAGCTAACAAGCTGTAAATAATATCAGGCACAAGGCCAAGTCTCAATACAAAGTCAGAATGGCTAAAAGCCATGAAATCACAGAATGGCATATCGCCATGTGCAGTACTGCTAACTGAACCCTATTGGCATGCCAAACTATCCAAACCAATCTTGTTAGGTATACTAGGGCATTCGATACTTCAAAATTCTTCAATCTTTGAATTTCAAGTTTCGGTGTCACTATTCACCTCTTTGGTCAACTAAAATATTGACTTTTAGGTAGAAATTAGGTACATTGGTTTTGGCACTCCCAACATACCACATTTTGCTGTTTACACTTGTTGGGATTGGTCACATTTACCATTTCTAACTTGAAACCAAGAGGGCAGAAAATTTCAGTTTTTGAAGCATATGTTTACTGTTCCATTAAACACTGTTGCTGTGGGAATTTGAAGAAATGACAAACATGAAAGTTGTTCCTTATTTTGTCTAGTTGAATTTCCTTTTTTGAATCACTCCATTTGGAGTTTTGTAGCTCCAGATATGGCTCAAAAACCACAGCTGGCCGGATTGCCAATCTGCAGAATTGACCATATCTACAGTAACATGAACAGTGACTTCCACTGCCATTTGGGTTAGGTTCGGGTCATAATTTGGGGTAGATTTCTTCATAAAAGTTGTTTGTCTATGTCTTAAATTATTTCTGTAAACATTTCAGGTCAATTGACCATATCTACAGTGAGTTATGGCCAAATGAGCGATTCGCTCATTTGGTCAATTCTGAGAATCGATTGTGGTATCCGGATTGGGGCCAAGTTTTGGTCCTCTTGCTTTGGTCTTTTGGGCATGGTTTCTTCAGCAAAAATGTGCCATTATAAGCCTAGTTTCATGTCCAATTGGCCAAACACCAATTGGATCAACACAGCCCAAGTTATGGCAGTGCAAGTGGACTGAATTTTCAGTCCCTCTTTCTTGTCCTAGGGCAGCCTGCAACTTCACTTTGCAATCCTATTTTTCAGTCCATTTTATGGTCAACTTACCTAAAATGGTCACTAATTGACCATTAAAATGTTCTCTAATAATTTCCTAAACCAAGTTTACATTTTGCTCACAAAACCCTAATTCAAATTCATGTTTTATACAATTTACCTTAGTTAGCTTTTAATTCATTATTCTTGTGTTTATAACTTCCAACATGATTCTAGTTCACTTCAAGCTCATCAAAAACACTCCCTCCTATTCCATAGCTAGGGCAGCTGAAATTTATGTACTCATACACATGAGTTTTTATTCATTTAAATTGCAATTCTCACTAAGTTTCAAGTCCCAAACCATGAAAATAAAGAGTTTTGAGGATATAGATGCACTAACCTCTTGTAGGCTGATTTTTCCCAAGTTAAATCTTCACTTTCCTTCACTTTCTAGGCTGCCAAACACTTCCCCAAGAGGTGTGGTAAGTTTTGATGAAGGGGTTTAGGGTTTAGTGGTGGAAACAAAGG
The DNA here is from genome assembly GCF_030052815.1 of Hevea brasiliensis. Lineage (NCBI taxonomy): Eukaryota > Viridiplantae > Streptophyta > Magnoliopsida > Malpighiales > Euphorbiaceae > Hevea > Hevea brasiliensis. The sequence goes on from NC_079501.1 coordinate 47,234,196, forward strand.
AGAAAGGGAGCTTGCTTAATTAAACATCAATGGAGGGAGGAAGGAAGAAGTTTCGGCTGCACTTGAGGAGAGAGGGATGGCTGCTGGTTTTTTGATGAATTTAGTCTTCATTTAGTCTTTTTATTAGTTAGTCAAATGATAGCTCAATTGTGATTGGTCATAATCTATAAATGACATCATCAAGATGTCATAAATGAACTTTTCTTTGATTTTTCTTTTCTCTTCATCACTACTCAATTTCAATTTAATTTCTAGTAATGTTTATTCATATTTTATGTCATATTAATTATTTACTCAACTGGACAAGTCGGCCAAAAATCACCTCTAAGCTTAAATGACCAAAATGCCCTCCGTTTGGCTTAACGGGTCAAAATTGTCTGTACCGATTGAAAAATTTTCCTAGGTATTTTCTTGGCATTCTAACGCCATAGGAACCTCAATGACCCTTCTCTGGAGTCCCAAAAATTATTTTATAATTTTTCCCACGGGTCTAGGGCTCCTCGTTGCGAGAACCGCAACTTCCCTCTGGTTACGCATCGCTAGGGCACCGGCTCGTTTAACTTGGTTGTATTTTATTCCTAAAATTTTTTACTAAAATTTTCTTATTAATATTTGAGTTAATTATGGTTCCTGACTTTAGTTTAAATATTTTTCTGGACGTTCTAGCTGTCCGGACCGACACCGGTCACCGGAACGGTAGAATGTACGGAGTTGGTACAGGGAGGGTGTTACAACTCTTCCCCTCTAATTTAAATTTCGTCCTCGAAATTTACCTTATGCAAACAGTTGAGGGAACTGTTGCCTCATCATCTCTTCACTTTCCCAAGTTGCCTCCTCGGTGTTGTGGTGCCTCAAAAGCACTTTCACCAATGGAATTTGCTTGTTTCTCAACTCTTTCACTTCCCGAGCCAAGATCCGTAGAGGTTCTTCTTCGTATGTCAAAGCCGGCTGTGTTTCAATTTCTTCTCTGGAGATGACATGTGAAGGATCTGAGCGGTATCTTCTGAGCATAGACACGTGGAACACATTGTGGATCTTGTCCAGCTCTGGTGGTAAAGCTAGCCTATAGGCCACTGGACCCGCCGATGAACCTAGGGCTCAACTTACCTTTCCTTCCAAACCTCAATACCTTCTTCCATGGTGACACCTTGAGGAACACTTTGTCGCCAACCACATATTCTATTTCTTTCCTCTTCAGGTCGGCATAAGATTTACATGCATGCGAGGCATCCTTTAAGTTGGCTTTGATTGATTTTACCTTCTCCTCGGCTGTTTCACAGTGCAGCCCTACCGATTTGTCTTCGCCCAATTCAGTCCAAAGACTGCTGAGTTCTACATTTTCTCCCATACAGTGCTTCATATGGGGCCATTTGGATGCTAGCTTGGTAGCTATTGTTGTATGCAAATTCTGCCAGTGGGAGATATCTATCCCAACTTCCCTCAAACTCAATGACACAACTCCTCAGCATATCCTCAAGGACCTGTCATATATCTCATGTTATTGTTATCATTTCAGTTCAATAGTTGTATTAATTCAATTGGTTCAATTGTTTACCTGGATTACTCTTTCTGATTGCCCATCCGTCTGAGGATGGAAAGCTGTGCTGAAGTGGAGTTGTGTACCCAAGGATTCATGCAACTTCTTCCAGAATCTTGATGTAAACCTTGGGTCTCGATCAGATATGATGGAAAGTGGAATTCCATGAAGTCTAACTATCTTACTGATATACAATTCTGCTAACTTCTCCAGTGAGTAGTCGGTCTAATCGGCGAGAAAGTGTCTTGACCGTTAATCATCACTATCACCCATGTTGCATCATGTTTCTTCCGGGTGAGAGGTAGACCACTTACAAAATCCATGGTGACCCGATCCCATTTCCATTCAGGTATGCGTATAGGCTGTAGCAAACCTGTTGGAACTTGATGTTCTGCTTTGACTTGTTGACATGTCAAGCATTTAGTCACATAGTCAGCTATGTCCTTCTTCATACCAGGCCACCAATACTGAAGCTTCAGATCATGATACATCTTTGTACTTCCTGGGTGCATAGCATATACACTGGTGTGTGCCTCTTTTAGAATACTGGTCTTCAATTCCCCATCATCTGGTACACATAGTCTTCCTTTGTAGTATAGACACCCATCTGCTTTCACCCCATAGTCAGTTGCTTTTCCCTCTGAGATCTTGCTCATAATAGTCATTAACTTTTCATCTGCCTTTTGCCCATCTAAAATCTGCTGTAGCAGGTTTGGCCTCACTTGCAACTCAGCCAAAATAGCTCCATCTCGAACCAAAGTTAGATGGGCATTCAATGATCTCAAAGCTGTGATGGACTTTCTGCTCAAAGCATCAGCAACTACATTTTCCTTCCCAGGATGGTAGTCAATTACACAATCATAGTCCTTCAGGAACTCAATCCATCGCCTCTGTCTAAGGTTGAGCTCCTTCTGAGTTGGCAAGTATTTCAGGCTTTTGTGATCCGTGTAAATGTAGCACTTTTCCCCATACAAGTAATGCCTCCATATCTTCAGTGCGAAGATAATTGCTGCAAGCTCTAAATCATGGCTAGGATAGTTCTGTTCATGTGGTCTTGTATGCGGAAGCATAAGCGACCACCTTCCCCTCTTGCATCAATACACACCCTAACCCATTATGAGAGGCATCACGTAGACCACGAAGTCCTTTCACGACATCGTGTGTGCTGCGGTGCCTCTGTCAACATAGCCTTCAACTTCTGAAAACTAGTCTGACACTTGTCATTCCAGTCAAATATGACATTCTTGTGTAACAACTTGGTCATTGGAGCAGCTATTAGGGAAAATCCCTTCACAAATCTTCTGTAATACCCAGCTAGCCCCAAGAAGCTTCTAACCTCAGTTGTATTCCTGGGAGGCTTCCATTCCATCACTGCTTCTATTTTCTTGGGATCCACCCTAATCCCATCAGCTGACACTATGTGTCCAAGGAATGCTATCTCATTCAGCCAAAAGTCACACTTGGACAACTTAGCATCTGACTTCTTTTCTCTCAGGGTTTGCAGAACAATCCTGAAATGCTCATCATGTTCTTCCATAGTCTTGGAATACACCAGAATATCATCAATAAAGACAACTACGAACAGATCAAGGGATGGAGGGAAGAAACGGTTCATAAGGTCCATAAATCTCTTTGGTGCATTTGTTAAGCCAAAGGGCATCACGGAAACTCATAATGCCCATCCGGGTCTGAATGCGATCTTGGGCACATCTACATCCTTCACCCTCAGCGATGATACCACGATGCGAGATCAATCTTAGAAAATACTCCTGCCCCCTTCAACTGATCAAACAGATCATCAATTCTAGGCAACGGATATTTGTTCTTCACAGTCACTTTATTCAACTGCCGGTAATCACTACATAGCCTCAAAGTCCCATCCTTCTTCTTTACAAACAGCACTGGAGCTCCCCATGGTGACACACTGGGGCGTATGAACCCCTTATCCAGCAACTCTTGCAACTGAGTTTTCAACTCCCTCAATTCAGTGGGTGCCATCCTATAAGGAGCAATGGAAATGGGTGCTGTACCCGGCAGTGTCTCAATAGCAAATTCAACTTCCCTTTCTGGTGGCAAACCAGGCAACTCTTCAGGAAATACCTCTGGGAAGTCTCTTACTGTGGGTATGTCACTCAAGTTTGGCTTAGCCTGCCTAGTATCCACCACATGTGCTAGGTAGGCTTCACAGCCTTTTCTCATCATTCTTCTTGCAACTGTGGCTGAGATGACATTGGACAAGAAATCTATCCTTTCCCGCACAACTGTGATCTCATTACCCTCAGGGGTTTTCAAAGAAATTCTCTTCAATTTGCAATCAACTATTGCCTGATGACGTGACAACCAGTCCATTCCCAAAATCACATCAAACTCGTGGAAGAGCAACTCAATCAGGTCTGCCAAGAATTCATACCCCTGAATCCTTAACGGGCAACCCTTGTATACTTTGTTCACTACCACACTGTGGCCCAATGGATTAGTGACCAGAATGTCTTGGTCACTCTCCCCTACTAGTATCCCCCTTTCTACGGGTAAGTTGATGCAAATGTAGGAATGAGTGGATCCTGGATCCACCAATGCATGCACAGGTGTAGTGTAGAGGGAGAACGTACCCCTGATGACGTCCGGGGCATCTTGCTCCTCCTGAGCTCTCAGGGCATAATTTCTTGCTGGTGGTCTGCTGTCAGGCCTCTCTGCGCTCGAATCTGAGCCTCTGTGATGGTCCAACGACCTCAGTTTACCAGATTTTCTACCTCTGCGTAGTGCGGGAGCAGTGCATGCGCTTGTGTTGGAGCAGCTGTAGTAGTTCTACGTGGACAGTTCCTTAACTGATGCTCTGTTGACCCACACCTCAAGCAGGCACCAGTTACTCTCCAACACTCCCCCTTGTGCCATTTCAGACAGTGTGTACACGCAGGTTCTTTGGGCTGGTCCTGAACCCCATCCTCGGAGAGCGCCTTGATGGTGTGGACTGACCTCTCCTAGGGGTATACTGTGGCCTGGGCCCCTGAGATTGACCTTGACCTTGTGGCTGAGCTGAACTCTGTGCAGGTGGACCCTTGAACTTCTTCCCAAATGCAGGAGCTGAACTAGACTAACCTGGGCCCCTCTTCTGCTGTCTCTCTCTTCTAGTCTGCTCACTGATTCTTACTTTTTCAACTTTTATTGCAGCTTCCACTAACTTGGTAAATTCTGTGATTCCTAAGGCAGTGAGCTGGATCTTGATGTTGTCATTTAGTCCCTCTTCAAATCTCTTACACCTTTCAGCTTCATTAGGGACTATCTCCCTTCCGTAGCGGCTTAATCGATCAAATTCCTTCTCATATTCGGCCACTGGCAGCTGTCTCTGCCTCAGGTTAATAAACTCTCTTCTTCTCTCTTCCAGGTATACAGTACCCACATATTTCTTCTTGAATTCAGAGAGAAAGAAGTCCTAAGTTACAGCTTCTGGCTACACTTCACTGGACACAGTGTCCCACCACTCATATGCATCGTATTGCAGCAAAGATATGGCAGCTTCCAGGTTTTGCTCTGGAGTGCAGTGGAGTTGTTTTTAGGACTCTGCCTGTTCTGTTCAACCAATTCTCGGCTGCAACAGAGTCATCTTCTCTCTTGCCATAGAAATCCACAGCTCCAAACTTTCTTAGTCTTTCCAGGTGTGATTTCTGCTGTGGAGCTGGTGGTGGTGGTGGTGGTGCTGGCATTACCCCAGCCATTTGTCTAAAGAAGTCGGCCATTTGCTGGAACATGGCCTGTGGAGGCTGAGCAAGCTCTGCTTGAGCTGGCGGAGCAGATTCTCTCATACCCCCAGTCTCAGCTGCTGCAGGTGGAGCATGACTCTCCACTTCCTCCTCGACTGCTCTCTGAGATGAAGGGTCCATATCCTATTCAAAATAAAAAAGACAAACAGATCTGCATTAGTATCACCTCGACTCTTACAAATGCAATGCATGGTATGGACTCAATCTAGGCCCAGAAACGCCTAAACCGTGCTCTGATACCACTAAATGTGACACCCCTTACCCGTCTACAGTGTAGCCGAGCAAGCTATGCCACACGGTGTACCAGCACACTCTATTTTACCTTAATTAATTTTTGTCAAGGTTTTGAATATAGTTTGTGAAATATAGTTCATTTATTGAAATTATAATTTATTTGAGGTTCCGAAAATTTTATAGAAAATCCGGCTGAGTACCGGCTAAAAATGGAGAAAACAGTTCTTAGGAACCTGTTAAAACACTTCCAAAATTTGTATTCAATCATCTCAAACTCCAATATCCAAAATCTCAACAATATTTCTCAATTTCAGTTCTCAATAACCTTTTCATTTCTCAAACATCCATTTCTCATAATACTCATATACAAGCAATAAATAAATGCTCAAATTTTTGCATTCATAGTCATAACTTTCATTATTTACATGAACATCAAAATATATTACATAAGTTCAAATACATATGAGAAAGTAAAAATTTGCTACAAAATATCAAAATGACACCTAGTGTCCTACCAATGCAACTGCGAAGTTGAGGTGACAAGGACAGCATGCGAGCTGCAGGATGGACACACCCAGTCTATGGTCTACTGGGCTCACGATCGGGATCTCCAGTACCTACGCGTGGCAAAAGCAACGCGCTAAGCAATAATGCTTAGTGGTGCAATAATATAATAAAAGAAAATAGCAAGAAAATAAATGTGTATAGAATGTGTATGCTTTCTTTGTTTGGTGTTGGTATATTCATTATTTCATTAACTTTGTTCACTTTTATTCATTTGGTTGCCCCAAGTAACCTACACTAGACGACTGGATTGGATAACGGGTAAACTGGCCCTGGGTACCTAGTACCTCAGGCCGTCACACCATCGGTCACATGTGCATCTCCCGGTGTGCAACAGAACAGCTAACAAGCTGTAAATAATATCAGGCACAAGGCCAAGTCTCAATACAAAGTCAGAATGGCTAAAAGCCATGAAATCATAGAATGGCATATCGCCATGTGCAGTACTGCTAACTGAACCCTATTGGCATGCTAAACTATCCAAACCAATCTTGTTAGGTATACTAGGGCATTCGATACTTCAAAATTCTTCAATCTTTGAATTTCAAGTTTCGGTGTAACTATTCACCTCTTTGGTCAACTAAAATATTGACTTTTAGGTAGAAATTAGGTACATTGGTTTTGGCACTCCCAACATACCACATTTTGCTGTTTACACTTGTTGGGATTGGTCACATTTACCATTTCTAACTTAAAACCAAGAGGGCAGAAAATTTCAGTTTTTGAAGCATATGTTTACTGTTCCATTAAACACTGTTGCATTGGGAATTTGAAGAAATGACAAACATGAAAGTTGTTCCTTATTTTGTCTAGTTGAATTTCCTTTTTTGAATCACTCCATTTGGAGTTTTGTAGCTCCAGATATGGCTGAAAAACCACAGCTGGCCGGATTGCCAATCTGCAGAATTGACCATATCTACAGTAACATGAACAGTGACTGCCACTGCCATTTGGGTTAGGTTCTGGCCATAATTTGGGGTAGGTTTCTTCATCAAAGTTGTTTGTCTATGTCTTATCTTGTTGCTGTAAACATTTCAGGTCAATTGACCATATCTACAGTGAGTTATGTCCAAATGAACAGTTACTGTTCATTTGGTCAATTCTGCAAAATCAGTTGCAGGGTATCCGGATTGGGGCCAAGTTTTGGTCCTCTTGCTTTAGTCTTTTGGGCATGGTTTCTTCAGAAAAAATGTGCCATTATAAGCCTAGTTTCATGTCCAATTGGCCAAACACCAATTGGATCAACACAGCCCAAGTTATGGCAGTGCAAGTGGACTGAATTTTCAGTCCCTCTGCTGCTGTCCTAGGCGACTGCAACTTCACTTTGCAATCCTATTTTTCAGTCCATTTTATGGTCAACTTACCTAAAATGGTCACTAATTGACCATTAAAATGTTCTCTAATAATTTCCTAAACCAAGTTTACATTTTGCTCACAAAACCCTAATTCAAATTCATGTTTTATACAATTTACCTTAGTTAGCTTTTAATTCATTATTCTTGTGTTTATAACTTCCAACATGATTCTAGTTCACTTCAAGCTCATCAAAAACACTCCCTCCTATTCCATAGCTAGGGCAACCGAAATTTATGTACTCATACACATGAGTTTTTGTTCATTTAAATTGCAATTCTCACTAAGTTTCAAGTCCCAAACCATGAAAATAAAGAGTTTTGAGGATATAGATGCACTAACCTCTTGTAGGTAGATTTTTCCCAAGTTAAATCTTCACTTTCCTTCACTTTCTAGGCTTCCAAACACTTCCCCAAGAGGTGTGGTTAAGTTTTGATGAAGGGGTTTAGGGTTTAGTTGTCACACCTTACCCCTCTGTAAGGCATAGCATGCTCCCGCAGAATACTTAATGAACTACCGAACTTCACCTACCCATAACTCATTAAGTACCCTACAAGGGATTTTAAAACAATTTTCTTACATTTTGGAAGTGGTGAGCATTTTGGTAAGAATTAAAAACCATTTATTCAAAGCTTAAATACTAGTAAAAATTTTTGTCCATTCAAATTTTGTCGCAAATTTTATAAAAATTTTGACAGAGTTCCCTCTGTATTTTGAGAAACCAGTTCTTCAAATACCTGTAAAAAGCACTTCCAAAACTATTTTACAACTCCCAACCTCCAATAATTCACAATTCAACTCAAGTCAATCCATTTCAAAATAGTTTCACAATCCAAGTCAAATTTGTCAACTCAGTATGTTCAATAATTCCATTCACAAAACATAAGGCAGAAAATCCATATGTACAAATATCAAATTTACAGAAGAAAATCTAAAATAATATTATTATAGTTTATTTACAACTGCTTAATTTACATTGATACTTATGACATTACAGTATTTACATCAAAATAACCATAAGGGTATAAAACAATACCCGTACAAAAAGGGATCAAAAAGATCTTGTCAATCCCGCAGCTCACTCTGTTGCTTTCTCCTTGCTTTTATCTGCGACAGTAAATTAAACTATCGCTGAGTATAAACATACTCAGTGGTGCACAATAAAGATTTAAAATGCGATACAGAAATCATTTATTGATGAAACATAATTTGAATACTTCACAATCACATTTCGCAAATGTCAAAGCTCATAACAACTCATTTTATCAAATAATATATTAAACAACAGTTTAGTCAAACAATTGCATAAACACAGTGTTGCCAAAGTCGTACACAACTTAAGCCATGACACAAAATTTCCGATCAATGCCGTGTTGTACACCACGACAAAGCAATCTCAACCCCATTAATCGAAACCAATGAGGGAGGTGGCTAGCTAGCTAATGAGTACTCATCCGATCTACAACCTCAACTGGTAAGCCAGAGAGGGAGGAAAATAAACGATCTTAACCCCATAAATGGAGGAGGAATAATAAGTAACTGTCATGCTAAGTGTGAATCAAAAATTCGTTTCAAACATTTCATTCAAATATTGCATACAAAAATCAAATCCATTTCCAAAGTTACAATTTGATCACAAGGTGGCAACACAAAAGTTCATAAATTCATAATGCGTAATAAATCAATTTTTCAAGGATAAAATGCTTAAATAGGGTTTATTGTGCACAAACCTCAAGCGAGTCGTCCCTTAGCCTCGACTCGTTTCCTCGGGTTCCTTCCCGATATTCTTTTCAACTGAAACACAAAATTTTACAATGTTTCAGTACTAGAACTTAACATAAATCCCAAAATAAATTTTAACTTCGCATTTACCTATTTCTAACGTGTTAAATTCGACGTTCTCGAAATTTTGTGTTTCGGGTTACTATTCACTGCACTATTTAAGTCAAATAATTGACTTTCTAAGGATTAATAGGTATGGGAACTCCAACTTCACCCACATATCACATTTTGTTCATTAAACTTGTTGGTTTTGGTCACTTTTTCAAAGCATAGGTCATTTTTGGCAAAATTGCCAATTTTCGGTTTTGTGATCCGAAGTTGCACTATTCCATTGGTCGATCTACTGTTGGAATTTAACAAAACTTCCTTCATAGAAAATGTTCCTTATTGTCTTAAGTGTATTCTCATTTTTGGATCACCTCAATCGGAGTTTTGTAGCTCAAGTTATGGCCAAAATAAGTTCACTGTTCACGTGCACTGTTCATACTGCACTTTTGGGTTCTGGCAGATTTTCGTTCAATTTTGGTCAGCAATTTGATTAAGTTCAGTTCATAATTTGGTCTAACTTTCTTCATATTAAATGTTTTACTATTTCTTAGGTTTCCATCGGTTCAAGAATCGCCTAAATCCGAGTTTCCTAGAGAGAGTTATAGCCATCCAAACATTGCTGCTCAATGAAATTTCTGCAGAGGTGCAGGTTTGGTACCCTAACTTTGCTCAATTATTTGAATGGGTTAATGGCATAATTTGGGGTGATGTTCTTCATGAAAGTTTTAGATCTATATGCCCTCTAACCCCTGGCCAAATTTCAGGTCAATTTGACCTGTCTAACTCGAGTTATGACCAAATGAACAGTTACTATTCATTTGGTCAGTTTTCAATCTTGAGGGCACTGCTATCAATTCACTTTGGTCAATTGTTTCACCAAGTTTTGGTCAGTTTTTGGCCATGGTTCCTTAATGAAAATTGTGCTCTTTTATGTCTATTTTCATCTCCAATTGGTGGCATACCAATTGGACTTGTAAAATTTGAGTTTTGGTCCTTCAAAGTGGGTTTGGTCATGCTGCCAGCATCATGACCATTGACCTACTAATTTAGCTAAATTTTCCACCATTCCCATACACTTTATTTGGTCCTAATTGATCATTATTTCATTTCACAATAGGTCAAATATGCCATTTATGCATTTCTCCAATTTTTGGTTCATAAACCCTTGCATTGAAACCCTAAACTAACTAACTCTTGCATTTAACCATAACTAGTGCACTTAACCTTAACCATTCAACTAATCAAAGCTTTTAAACTCATTCTAATGCATCAATTTCATGTAAATCATACTTCTATCAAGCTGCCCAAAATTTCAATTTAATTCTTTCCCCATATTTGTTTCATTTAAATCAAGTTATTAGCTCACTTAATTACCTAAACATGCATTTGAATGGAAAAGTAACAATTTAACAGACTAACCTTTTGTTAAAGCTTCAAACCCTATCTTTAACTCTTCTTTCTTCTTGTAATCCTCTTCTCAAGTTGTAACAATAAGCTCTAGGGAGGTTTTTAAGGGAGTTATTTGAATTAAGTGAAGAAAATTAAGCTTAAAAGTAAGCTTACATGGAAGACCACTCATGGAGGAACTTGGGAGGAAAATGGGGCAGCAAGGAAGATGAAAGAAGAAGAGATTTTCTATTTTGTTTTCTTTTGTTTTTCCTTTACACGTTTTTGCTTTGGAAGACCATAAATATCAATTTTAATAAATATTTAACAAATTTGTTTATGATATCATTAGTGATGTCATCAACTTTGACTTTTCTAACCTCTTTCCTTTTCTTTTTTTTTTTCTATTTATTTTTCTATTAGTTCTTTAATTCTATTATCGATTCCGAAATTTTCTTTTCTCCGATTTTATTTGACAGTTAGGTCAGGAGTCAGCTCTCGGGGTCAATTGACCAAATTGCCCCTCGCCGGTTCATCCCGGTTTGCAAATAATCCCATATTTCTTCCGGCTCCCTGACCTAATTATTTGACTGGCTTAACAGTTCTTTTTCGTGATTTTCTCTTTTCCACTGTGTTCATAAGGGTCCTAAGGACCGTAGCGTCACTTTTTACGGTTCGAAATTTGAGTTTAAAATGACTTCGCAATCGTTCCCGAGGAGGTCACTCATCGCTGTGACTCTCGGCTCGTTAAACCTCTTATGTTCTGTTTTTCTTATTTATAGTCAACTAATTAAACATTACTAATTATTTGTGTTTATGGCTTCTCAAATTCTCTTAAGTGTGGCCCTAATCCCATTAATTGTCCGGACCGACACCGGTCACCGGAATAGTGAAATATACCAGGCTATGTAAACGGGGGTGTTACAATTCTCCCCCCCCTTAAAATAAATTTCGTCTCGAAATTTTACCTGGTATCAATCTCTGAATAGCTGTGGGTGCTGTCTCCTCATGTCCTCCTCTCGTTCCCAAGTAGCCTCCTGGCCCGAATGATGGTTCCACAGTACTTTTACTAACGGTATCTGCTTGTTCTGTAGCTGTTTCACCTCATATGCCAAAATCTCTATGGGTTCTTCTTCATATGTGAGGTCTGGATTCACTTCAATTTCCTCTACTGGTAGTACATGAGATGGGTCTGATCGATACCTCCTCAACATAGACACATGGAAGACATTATGAATCTTCTCCAACTCTGGAGGTAGTGCCAAACGATAAGCCAAAGGACCCACTCTCTCCAGAACCTCATATGGCCCAATGAAACGAGGGCTTAGTTTTCCCTTTCTGCCGAATCTCATAATTCTCTTCCAAGGAGAAACTTTGAGGAAAACTTTCTCACCCACTGCATACTCAATATCGCTTCTTTTCAAATCAACATAGGACTTTTGACGGTCTGATGCAGCTTTAAGTCGATCTCTGATCACCCTAATTTTCTCTTCAGTCTGTTGAACAATTTCGGGTCCGATCATCTTTCTTTCACCCACGTCATCCCAACACAGCGGGGTTCTACATTTTCTGCCATACAAAGCTTCATATGGAGGCATCCCAATGCTTGATTGGTAGCTGTTGTTGTAAGCAAACTCAATCAAAGGCAAGTGTGTATCCCAACTGCCCTCAAACTCAATCACACAAGCCCGTAGCATATCCTCCAAAATCTGAATTACCCTCTCAGACTGGCCATCTGTCTGTGGATGGAATGCAGTACTGAAGTTCAATCTAGTTCCTAGGGCTCTCTGAAGACTACCCCAGAATCTAGAAGTGAACCTAGGATCTCTGTTTGATACGATAGATACTGGCACTCCATGCAATCTCACAATCTCATCGATGTACATCCTGGCCAATCTGTCCAAACTGTAGTCCATTGATTGTGAGAAAATGAGCGGACTTGGTTAGTCATCAACAATGACCCAAAGCGCATCATGACTCTTACGTGTCCTCGGAAGTCCCATCACAAAATCCATTGTTATTCTCTCCCATTTCCACTCTGGTACTGGTAGTGGATGTAACAACCCAGCGGGTACTTGATGCTCTGCCTTTACTTGCTGACAAGTTAGGCATTTAGAAATAAACTCTGCCACATCTCTCTTCATACCCACCAAGAGGTGTGGTTAAGTTTTGATGAAGGGGTTTAGGGTTTAGTGGTGGAAACAAAGGAGAAAGGGAGCTTGCTTAATTGAACATCAATGGAGGGAGGAAGGAAGAAGTTTCGGCTGCACTTGAGGAGAGAGGGATGGTTGCTGGTTTTTTGATGAATTTAGTCTTCATTTAGTCTTTTTATTAGTTAGTCAAATGATAGCTCAATTGTGATTGGTCATAATTTATAAATGACATCATCAAGATGTCATAAATGAGCTTTTCTTTGATTTTTCTTTTCTCTTCATGACTACTCAATTTCAATTTAATTTCTAGTAATGTTTATTCATATTTTATGTCATATTAATTATTTACTCAACTGGACAAGTCGGCCAAAAATCACCTCTGAAGGCGAAATGACCAAAATGCCCTCCGTTTGGCTTAACGGGTCAAAATTGTCTGTACCGATTGAAAAATTTTCCTAGGTATTTTCTTGGCATTCTAACGCCATAAGAACCTCAATGACCCTTCTCTGGAGTCCCAAAAATTATTTTATAATTTTTCCCACTGGTCTAGGGCTCCTCGTTGTGAGAACCGCAACTTCCCTCTGGTTACGCATCGCTAGGGCACCGGCTCGTTTAACTTGGTTGTATTTTATACCAAAAATTTTTTACTAAAATTTTCTTATTAATATTTGAGTTAATTATGGTTCCTGACTTTAGTTTAAATATTTTTCCGGACGTTCTAGCTGTCCGGACAGACACCGGTCACCGGAACAGTAAAATGTACGGAGTTGGTACAGGGAGGGTGTTACAACCTTTCTACATGAAAGTTGGCCTATTTGGTGTCTAGTTTCACCCCATATTGGCCTCATACCAATTGGGTTCATAGTTTAGCACTTATGGCCTCATTTAGGTGCTGCCTTCAATACACAACTTGCACAAAGCTCATACACCCCCAATTTAATGTTCCTTCTCCTCCTCATTACTACAATATTCAATCAACAACACTTCTATACATATATTATACACAATTTCAGCAACAATTCTGGGCAGAATGTTCAAGTGCTCAATGCACACAATTCATCATTAAGTTCAACATTCACTTCCACCAACATTCAACATACTTCAATGTTAATATTACACATATACTTTAACATATTCATACTTCAATATCACTTACACTTGCTGCCCAAAAATTGACATTAACATATATCATTAATAACCATATATTCACACATGAATTCATGCTATTAGGGGCTGCCAAACATGACAGTTTGCTCAAGGCTTCAAGGTTCCATTTCACACCTTTAATCTAAACACTACATGCACATACTTATGCACAAACTTACTACAACTTTCATTTGGACAATTCAACCTTCATTTTCATTCATTAGAAGTAAAAATAACTCAAGCTCAACAAGGGTTCATGGCTGCCCAAAATGAAGCAACATCACATATCTCCAATAATTGTTTCAAACCATAATTTAAATTTCTCAATTTCAATCAATTCAAGTCCTATCACTTCCCATATATATACCCATATCAAACATCATCTTTAAACTCATCTACATCATTTAAACACATCAAAATCCCATGAATGTCTTGGCTGCCAAAATGAAGGGCTCACCAAATATACATTAATTTACTCAATTTCTTCACAAATCAACTCACCCAAAGCTCAAAACAAGATCTAATGAAAGAAAATGGGGAGATTAAGCACTAACCTCAACTTGGGCTTGATTAAACTTCACCAAAACTCCTCTTTCTTGCTTCCTACATGCTACCCATGATGTGTAGAACAAGTTTAATGAAGGACTCTTGAAGAAATGATGGCTTGATCATATGTGGATGAAAGCTTGTATTTTGGGCGGCTATGGATGAAGCTTAAAGCTCCAATTCGACCATGGGAAGGGTGAGTAGAGAAGATGATGAAAAATGGGCAGATTAGTGTCCTTATGTGACTCAAATAGTGCCACCTAACCCCACTAACTTAGATTAACATTTTAATAACCCAAAGTTTCATAATTCAATTTAATCCCCCCATATTTTCTCTAATTTTCATTACACATTTAATTTCCTTTTTCATGGGGTTCCCAAAATTTAATACTACTTATTTTTAATGGACATTTAGGTCAAAAGGCACCTCTAGATGTCAAATGACCAAAATACCCCACTTCGGGTTATATTCCTGATTTTTGTAACATCGATTTTTGTGCTTTCTCGATTTTTTGTTTTTCTTTGTACTAATTTATTAATTTTTATTTAATAATTCTAGTGTCAATTACATTTCAATAAATCTTTATTTATGTCTCAAAATTAAATTCCGAGGGTTCCCTGCGGTTCTGAGGTCAGCAACGGCCTTCCCGGTGCGGTCACCCATCGCTGTGGTGCCGGCTCGTTTAACTTAGCTTCATTTTCTCTCTTTCATTTTTGTTTGATTTTTCTTGTATTTTATTTTTATTTATTTCATCATTATATGTCAGTTCACTATCACCGAAGTGTAGTTCCAGAAATTCCGACTTGCCTGGACTGTTATTTGGCTACTAGAGCAACAGAACGTACAGAACACGTACAGTGGGGATGTTACAAATCCCTTGTAGTGTACTTAATGAATTATCGGTAGGTGAAGTTCGGCAGTTCATTAGGTATTCTACGGGATCATGTCATGCCTTGCAGAGGGGTGAGGTGTGACATGTTTTAGTGGTATCAAAGCATGGTTTTTCAATAAATTTTGACTATGTGTATGAATATTTTATTGATAAGTACAACTGCTCAAGTGTCTTTAATTGATTCATATGACGTATTTACATCATGAATATGCACTAACGGAGGTCAACCTCCTTGTGTTTGACTTCAGGAAGTAGAAATTTGGGGAAAAACGGAATGAAAGGAGGAGATCATTCCGAAGAACAATCTGTTGAGGCTGAGGTTCAAGGGGAAGCCCCAAAGACTCGAACGTGAGTGGGTCACCACTCCACTCCTACTCCAAAGACCATGATTCCTTCTTAGTTTATACAGTAGATGGCTACATTTTTCTAGAAAATGGTGGGTAATGTTCCACCCTAAGCTCAAATGCAAGCACCTGTAACACAACCATAGCGCTCAGCTCAGCAATATGAAAAATTCATGAAATTTGGGGCCACCGAGTTTAAAGGCACTGTGGATCCACTGGAGGCAGAACAGTGGTTGGAAAGAATGGAACGGGTTTTCAGAAAGCTGTAGTGTACTGAAGAATTAAAATTTGAGTATTCAGTATCTCTTCTCCAAGGGGATGCATATGAATGGTGGAAGACCATCCCCCACAGCCTGGTTGAGCCACCTGTGCTGACATGGACACACTTACTGAGGGAATTCAAGCAGAAATGGGTTCCTGATGCATATGTAGATATGAAATTACAAGAATTCTTGAGTTTGAAACAAGGAGACAGAACCATAGCAGAGTATCAGAGAGACTTCTCTAGGCTAAGCCACTATGCTGGAAGCTTAATCTCTACCCCCAGAGATAGATGTAAGAGGTTTGAGCCTGGGTTAAGGCCAAATCTGATAATGCAAGTTGTGGGTTTCCGATATCAGAATTTCGCTGAGTTGATCTCACAGGCCCTGGAACTGGAAAGGATAGAATCTGAAGGGGCAGTAAAGAAGGGTACATAAGAAAAAGAGAAGATTGAAAAGACTACGGGACAAACATCTGAGAGTGGTTCTGGAAAGAGGAAATAGTTTGGGGGATCCAACTCCCGTAGATCGGGCAGAAGCAGATTTTCTGGCCAAAGACCACCCCGGTTTGGTCACAGACCCAGCAGGCACCCCGAGGAGCTCTATCACTATGACAGTGTGAAACTTGTGGCAGAACTCACAGTGGGATTTGTTTTAAGGCCACCAGTGCATGTTGTAACTGTGGAGGGAGTAGACATTTCGCTAAGGATTGCACTAGTCTGCGCCGGTCTGGACCTTCTACTACATCTGAATGTTAGTAGTATGCCCTAGAGCATATCATTTAGTATGTATCTTGTACATATTTTATTAATAAATGGCATTTCCACTTTTCCGTTTACATAATATATTTATGTGTAATAGAAAAGGTCCATTGATATTTTGTTAGAAATATTATTCTTAAGTTGTTAAGAATATGAGTGACAATATTTCTAGCACAAAGTATCATAAATAGGTTCACAATCGAGGATACTTCATAATAAGGACATTACTTATCCAGAAAGATTGTATTCATGTTTGTTCCCAAGTTATTTATATGAGATATAAATAAGATGGAATGGTGAGTCTCATGCCATATAACAAACATGATAGGCACTTATAAATGATAAGTAGGCGAACGGTGACACTTATGACAAGCACATGGAGTTTACTCTTGTCAATGTTTTGTCATAAATCATATCGATGCATATAATCTTTAGACTTGAGATAGAACAGTTATCTTGTATATAGGTAGTTTGAGTTTGATACTGCTTTCATAATTGTTCTGTGTATGGGTATAGGGGCATGTGTTGGCTCCTCCTAGTTATATATGGAGGTAGGTGTTGATCAAGATGGAATCATTCCTCTAAGTAAATAGAGATAAAATCCTATGTTCATTTAATTGTTCTTGATGTTTCAAGTTCTGGCGGAGACAGATAGATTTATTAGAATAGAGTTTACGATGAGAAAATCTTTTAATCAAGAATTGGAATTAAAAAGAACATAATATTCATAGCAAATGGAGTTTGACATAAACCATGACTCGAGCTTGAGTTGGGATTTTATGTGAGAGATTCTAGTGCATGGTAACATATGATTATAGGTTCATTTAAGGTAAACCTTATTACTAATTGGGTGGCTATGGCATGCTATGCTAGGTGTTAACCATGGTCTATGAGGTTCATAAAATGATTTAGAGAAATCATTTATGGTAAGAAAGAGTTCTGATGATATTAAGAGTTGATATCATGTCTCATTGCCAATTAGTGATGAGCCTAGTAAGTCACACACGTACACAAGTTATCACCTATTCAAATATGATTTAATTAATTAATTAAAGAGTTTAATTGATTAATTAAATAGATTTGGTTTGCAATTAAATTGCAAAGTCCCTAGCATGACTTGAAACCAAATCTAGATTATTGGATGTGTAGTATAAATTAAATTTATATTTAAAGTGTTTAAATATGAATTTAATTGATGAGAAATTAATTAATAGAGATTAATTAATTAATTTATATTTGATATAAATTAATTAGAAGAAGAAAATAATTATTTTGGGTTAAGAACTCAAAATTAAGACACAGGGGCATTTTGGTCATTTTGCAGTGTGACACGTGGCACCATGAGATGGTGACACATGGCATAACACATAAGCTTGCCAAATGTTTTTTAATCATGTAAGATGATTAAAATCAAGATTAAATATAGGTTTGACAATTGGCACAATGTGATTGGGTCACTTAAACCTAGAGCTAATCAAAGGGTGACATGTGGCTAGGGTTTAATGTGTTAACCTAGCTATTTAAGTGTTGTTATGAGAAAATAAAACACAACCAGCAGCCACACTCCTTTGCCACGCCACTTTGAGGGTTTTTATCTCTTCTTCTTCATCTCTTATCAATTCAAAGAGATTAGCCATCAATCTCTTGAATTAAGAACACTAGGAATTGTTTCTAGTGTCCTCTTTACATCTCTAATCTCTTAAAAGGCAGAACTTGAATTTTTAATTAATAGAAAAGGCTTTAGAAGCTATTCAAGGGCTGCCATAGGTGTTCTTGGTGTGGACAAGCTAGAGGGACAACATCTGGTGTCCTGAAGACGAATCTCAAAGGCGAGACATTTGCGATTGCATCAAGAGGTTAGTGTAATCGTTCTTGATTTAATCTAGGTTTCTAAAATTAATCTGATTAATTTTAAAATCTTAAATGGAAAATACAGATCCAAAAACATATTAAAAGAGTTTTAATATGTTGTTTATCATTGAAATCAAATAGATAAAAATAAATCATGCATGATGCACGTGATCCTAAGTGAAAATTTTTGAATTCAATGGTATAAACTTGTGTTTTTCACGCTTCCGTTCCTTCACTGAAGGATCAGCCCAAGTCTCTGCACCTAGAGGGTCACAGTCAGCTATTAGAGGTAGAGGTAGAGGTAGGGGTCCTGGTAACACTCCTGGAAGTCAAAGCCTTTGTTAACCAGCCCGATTACCAGTGGCGCACCGATCAGTGTATACCATGCATCAGAGGGAGGAGGCTGAAACATCAGACGTTGTAGCTGGTAATTTTTCCATCCTTGACCAAGATGTACATGTGTTATTTGATCCTAGCTCTACACATTCGTATGTTAGTGCTAGTGTGATGTGTTCTACTACTATTCAGTGTACCAATGGACTATAATGTGCTAGTAACTAGTCCATTAGGCCAGGAGGTCAGGGTAAATAGGCTATATAGGGATTGTCCTTTGGTGATTCAAGGACACACTTTTCTAATCACTTTTCTATCTGATTTAATTGAAATGCCCTTCAGAGATTATGACATTATCTTGGGCATGGATTGGCTAGCCAGGCATCACGCCATGATTGACTATAGACTGAAGACAGTCACTTTTGGTCTCCCTCAGTATGGTGATGTAGTAATACATGGGGAGAGGCAGTTATTGCCTTCAAACATCATTTCAGCTGCACTGGCCAGAAAAATGATTAGGAAAGGGTGTAAGGCGTACTTGGCACATGTGATAGACACCCAAGTGGGGAGTCCAGCACTGAGGGACATTCCTACTGTATGCGACTTTCCAGATGTGTTTCTTGATGAATTGCCAGGATTACCTCCAAAAAGAGAAGTGCAGTTTGAAATTGATGTTATGCCTGGTGTGGACCCAATCTCCACAACGCCGTATAGAATGGCACCTGCAGAACTAAAAGAATTAAAAGTGCAGTTGCAAGAGCTACTTGATAAGGGCTTTATCTGCCCTAGTGTGTCACCTTGGGGAGCGCCAGTATTGTTTGTTAAGAAGAAGGATGGCACTCTCCGGTTATGCATTGACTATCGGCAGTTGAATAAGGTGACAAAAAAGAATAGATATCCATTGCCCCGTATTGATGACTTATTTGATCAGTTGAGAGGTGCAACTGTGTTCTCCAAAATTGATCTGAGATCAGGTTATTATCAGTTGAGAGTACAAGAGCAGAGTATTCCTAAAACTGCCTTCAGAACCCGCTATGGCCATTATGAGTTCTTGGTCATGCCATTCGGGTTAACTAATGGTCCGGCTGCTTTTATGGATCTGATGAACACTATCTTCAGACCATACCTCGACCAGTTTGTTGTGGTATTTATCGATGATATATTGGTCTATTCGAGGAATGCAGAAGAGCATGATAGACATGTCACACCTTACCCCTTTGTAAGGTATAACATGATCCCATAGAATAATTAATGAACTACCGAACTTCACCTACCGATAACTCATTAAGTACCCTACAAGGGATTTTAAAACAGTTTTCTTACATTTTGGAAGTGGTGAGCATTTTGGTAGGAATGAAAAACCATTTATTCAAAGTTAAAATACTAGTAAAAATTTTTTCCCATTTTAATTTTGCCGTAAATTTTATAAAAATTTTAACAGAGTTCTGTTTGTATTTAGAGAAAACAGTTCTTCAAATACCTGAAAAAAAACACTTCCAATAATTTTCTCAACTCCCAACCTCCATTAAATCTCAAATCAACTCAATTCAACTCACTTCAAAATAATTCCACAATCCAATCAAAATTTATCATCTCTAAATATTTAATAACTTCATTCACAAGGCGTAAAGTATGAAATTCACAAGTACAAATATTAATTTACAAAAGAAAATCCAAAAATAATATTATTACAGTTTATTTTACAACTGCTCAACTTTATATTGATACATAAAACGTTATAATATTTACATCAAAATTAACTACAAGGGTATAAAATTATACCCGCACAAAATGATCAGTGAGGTCCTCAATTCAATAGCAGCTCACTCAGCTGCTTTCTCCTTGCTCTTATCTACGATAGCAAAATAAGCTATCGCTGAGTATAAAAATACTCAGTGGTGCACAATAAAAATTTGAAATACAATACATAAATCATTCATTGATGAAACACAATTTAAATATTTCTCAATCACATTTCACAAATTATCAAAGCTCATAATAACACAATTTAATCAAATAATTTAATAAACACAGTGTTGCCTAAAATCATACACAACTTAAGCCATGACACAAAATTTCCGATCAATGCCGTATTGTACACCACGACAAAGCAATCTACAATCCCATTAATCGAAATCAATGAGGGAGGTGGCTAGCTAGCTAATGAGTACTCATCCGATCTCAACCTCAGTTGGTAAGCCAGAGAGGGAGGAAAATAAACGATCTCAACCCCATAAACGGAGGAGGAATAATGTGATACTGTCAAGCTAAGTGTGAACACAAAATCAATTCAAAATAATTTATGAGAAATCTGATCAATTTCCAAAGTCATATTTGCGATTATAAAATGGCAACATAGTACATAATTAATCACAGAAGTCAAATTTTTGAGAATAAAATATTTAAACAGGAATTATTGTGCACAGACCTGACATGAGTCGCCTCTAGGCCTTGACTCAGTCTCTCAAAGCTTCCAAGCCTTTTTCAGCTCAAACACATAGTTTCACAGTGTTTCAGTACCATAACTTAGCATAATTCCAAAAATAAATTTAACTTCACTTTTACCTAGCTTTAAAGTGCTAAATTCGACGTTCTCTAAATTTTTGTGTTTCGGGTTACTATTCACTACACTATTCAAGTCAAATTGTTGACTTTTTAAGGCTTGATAGGTATGAGAACTCCAACTTCACCCACATACCACATTTTGGTCATTAAATTTGTTGGTTTTGGTCATTTTCTCAAAGTTTAAGTCCTTTAGGCAAAATTGTCAAATTTTCAGTTTTGGTGTTCCTAGTTGCATTGTTCTATTGGTCATTCTACTGTTAGAATTTGGCAAACCTTTTTCATAGAAAATGTTCCTATTGTCTTAAGTTTTTTCTCCTTTTTGAATCACTCCAATTGGAGTTTTGTAGCTCAAGTTATGGCCATTTGAACCATAGCTGCAGGATTGAATGCAACCCAGATTTTTTGGGCAATTTTGGTGCTGGCAGTTTTGGGTCACCAACTTGGAGTGGCCAAATGACTTGGTTTCTGGCAGAATTTGGGTTTGTGTTCTTCATGAAAGTTTTAGGTCTATATCTCATCTAACCTCTGGTAAAATTTGAGGTCATTTTGACATGCCCAGCTCGAGTTATGACCAAATGAACACACACTATTCATTTGGTCAATTTGTACAGGGCAGCCTGTAATTTTTCAACTTTGGTCAATTTGTTCACTAGGTTTTGGTCACTTTTTGGGCATGCTTCCTAAATGAAAATTATGTCATTTTATGTCCATGTTCATCCCTAATTGGTCATATATCAATTGGACTTGTAAAATTTCATTTTTGGTCCTTTAAAGCTGACTTGGTCATGCTGCCAGCAGCATGACCACACTCCCTCCGAATTTGATTTTAGTTCCAACCATTCCAACACAACTCATTTGGTCACAAATGACCATTTTTCACTTCACAATAGGTTAAACATATCATTTACTCATTTCTCCAAAATTTTGCCTCAAAACCCTAGGTCTCCAAACCCTCACCACACTAAATTGTTGCATTTAATCACATTTAAGCATTTCAATCTTACTACCACTTTCATACAAGCTTACTAACACATTTAATTCATTCAAAACACATCATACTCTCATACATCCATGGCTGGCCGAAATTTCAGTTTGGTCCTCCCCACATATTTTTATTTCATTTCATTAGTTTCTAAGTTCATTTAAGTAACTAAATATGCATTTAAAGTAGAAAATTGAAAGTTAGCATACTAACCTTTCTTAGAACTTCAAATCTCTATCTTTTGTTCTTCATTCTTCTTTAAATCTTCTTCTTTAGTTGAGATAACAAGCTCTAATAAGGTTTTTATGGGAGTTATTAAGGTTAAGTGAAGAAATTAAAGCTTGAGTGCAAGCTTTAATGGAGGATTAGCATTGGAGAAATGAGGGAGAGAGTGAGGCGACACTTAGGGAAGAAAGAGAGCTTTTTGTTTTTTTTTTCTTTTCTTTTCTTTTATCTATTTTAGATTATGGAAGACTCCAAAAAAAATAAATTTAATTAATTTATTAATTATAACATTTATGGCATCATGCATGATGTCATCTCCCTACACATTTTTCATTTTCTTTCTTTTTTTTATTAGTTCTTTAATTTAATTCTCGATTCCGAAATTTTCTTTTCTCAAATTTTATTTGACAGTTAGGTCAGGATTCAGCTCTTGGGGTTAATTAACCAAGTTGCCCCTTGCCAGTTCATCCTGGTTTGTAAATAATTCAATATTTCTTCTGGCTCCCTGACCTAATTATTTGACTGACTTAACAGTTCTTTTTCATGATTTTCTCTTTTCCACTGTGTTCATAAGGGTCCTAAGGACCGCTGTGACACCCCTTACCTGTGTACAGTATACCCGAGTAAGTAATGCCACACGGTGTACTGGCACACTCTAATATACCTTACTTAATTTGTGTCATGCCTTTGAAGCCAATTTATGAAATATGATTTATTTAAGCCATTTATCAAAATTATTATTCATTTGAGGTTCCGAAGATTTTAAAGAAAATCCGGCGGAGTACCGGCTAAAAATGGAGAAAATAGTTCTTCGGAACCTGTTAAAAGCACTTCCAATATTTGTATTCCATCATCTCAACTCCAATATGCACAATCTCATCAATATTTCTCAATTTCAATTCTCAATAACCTTGTCATTTCTCAAACATCCCTTTCTCATATACAAGCAATAAATAAATGCTCAAATTTTGCATTCATAGTCATCACTTTCATTATTTACATGAACATCAAAAAATATTACATAAGTTCAAATACATATGAGAAAACAAAATTAAGTTACAAAATGTCAAAATGACACCTAATGTCCTACCAATGCACAGCAGAAGTTGAGGTGACACGGACACTGAGCAGAACTGCCGGATGGACTCACCCAGTTTATGGTCTACTCGGCTCACGATCGGTATCTCCAGTACCTACGCGTGGCAAAAGCAACGCACTAAGCAATAATGCTTAGTGGTGCAATAATATAATAAAGAAAAATAGCAAGAAAATAAATGTGTATAGAATGTGTATGCTTTCTTTGTTTGGTGTTGGTATATTCATTATTTCATTAACTTTGTTCACTTTTATTCATTTAGTTGCCCCAAGTAACCTACACTAGACGACTGGACTGGATAACGGGTAAACTGGCACTGGGTATCTAATACCTCGGGCAGTCACACCATCGGTCGCATATGCATCACCCGGTGTGCAACAGAACAGCTACCAAGCTGTAAATAATCTTAGGCACAAGGCCAAGTCTCAATGCAAAGTCAGAATGGCTAAAAGCCATAAAATCACAGAATGGCATTTTTTCCATGTGCAGTACTGCTAACTGAACCCTATTGGCATGCCAAATTATCCAAACCAATCTTGTTAGGTATACTAGGGCATTTGAAACTTTTAAATTCTTCAATTTGTAAATTTCATGTTTTGGTGTTACTATTCACCTCATTGGTCAATAAAAATGTTTACTTTTGGATAGAAAATATGTTCATTGACTTTGGCACTCCCAACATACCACATTTGTTGTTTAAAACTTGTTGGCATTAAGTGTTAATACCATTTCAAAGTGTAACTCAACACAAGCAGAATTTTCAGTTTTGGTGAGTCAACTTCACTGTTCCATTGGACACTGTTACTGTAGGAATTTGAAGAAATGTAAAACATGAAAGTTGTTCCTTATTTTGTCTAGTTGAATTTCCTTTTTTGAATCACTCCATTTGGAGTTTTGTAGCTCTAGATATGGTCCAAAGACCCAAGCTGGCCGAATGTGCATTCTGCAGAAAATTACCATATCTACAGTGCATGAACAGTAAATAGAGTCACTTGGTTGGATGGGTTTTGGCCATAATTTGAGGTATGTTCCTTCATGAAAGTTGTTTGTCTATGTCTTAACTTGTTGCTGTAAAAATTTCAGGTCAATTGACCAAATCTACAGTGTGTTATGGCCAAATGAACAGTTACTGTTCATTTGGCCAATTCTGCAGAATCAGTTTCAGGGTTACGGATTGGGGCCAAGTTTTGGTCCTCTTTCTTTGGTCTTTTGGGCATGGTTTCTTCAGCAAAAATGTGCCATTATAAGCCTAGTTTCATGTCCAATTGGCCAAACTTCAATTGGACTAACACAGCCCAAGTTATGGCAGTGCAAAGGGACTGAATTTTCAGTCCCTATGCTGCTGTCCTAGGGCAGTTTATACCTTGACTTTGCCATACCATTTTTCAGTCCAAATTGTATTCAACATACCTCAAATGGTCACTTATTGACCATTAGATTGTTCTTTAACAGTTTAGTAAGTCAAGTCAATTTTTCATGCCTCAAAACCCTAATATCCAATGCAATTTACCATAAACCTCAATTAGCACCCTAGTTCAACATCTATATAGGTATATAGCTTAAACATAACCTCCAATTCATGCTAAGTCCATTAAAAACATCCAAAACCATTCCTCTATTAGGGCTGCTGAATTCTTTGGTGGAGATATACATTGAATTTGTTTCATTATTTCACAATTTCTAATTCATTACAAGCCTAAATCATGGAATTAATGAACTTTAATTACATATATGCACTAACCTTGTTGTATGCCAATCCAAGCTTGAGAAAGCTTCACTTTCTTTCTTCTTCTTGGCTGCCAAGAGCTTGTTTAAGATGTGGAGTAAAGCTTTAATGAAGAGAAGTTAGAGTTTTGTGGTGTAAACAAGGGAAAAATCAAGCTTGATTGAAAAAAATCAATGGAGGTGTCTAGGGCAATTTTCGGCTAGCTTTTGGGGAGGGAAGTAGCTGCTGCAATTCTTATTATTTTGGTCTTCTTTTAGTCCATTTTAATAGTTACTCAAATGAGGGCTTAATGGTGATTGGTGGAAAATCTTGAATGACATCATAATATGTCATTATTTGCATTATTTTTCATTTTCTTTTCTTTTCTTTCACTACTCATTTCCAATTTCATTTTTAGTAATGTTTATTCATATTTTATGTCATATTAATTATTTATTCAACTGGACAATTCGGCCAAAAATCACCTCTGAAGGCGAAATGACCAAAATGCCCTCCGTTTGGCTTAACGGGTCAAAATTGTCTGTACCGATTGAAAATTTTTTCTAAGTATTTTCTTGGCATTCTAATGCCATGGGAACCTCAATAACCCTTCTCTGGAGTCCTAAAAATTAATTTATAATTTTTCCCCCTGGTATAGGGCTCCTCGTTGCGAGAACCGCAACTTACCTCTGGTTACCCATCGCTAGGGCACTGGCTCATTTAACTCGGTTGTATTTTATTTCTAAAATTTTTACTAAATTTTTCTTATTAATATTTGAGTTGATTATGGTTCCTGACTTTAGTTTAAATATTTTTCCGAACATTCTAGCTGTCCGGACCGACACCGGTCATCGGAACAGTAGGATGTACGGAGTGGTTATCGAGAGGGTGTTACAATCTCTGCATCACATTTTATGATTCGAAATTTGAGTTTAAAATGACTTCGCAGTCCTTCCCAATAAGGTCACCCATTGCTGTGACTCTCAGCTCGTTTAACTTCTTATGTTCTATTTTTATTATTTTTACTTAACTAATTGGCAATTACTAATTATTTGTATTTATAGCTTGTTTAGTTGTCTTAAGTGTGGTTCTAATCCCCTTAATTGTCCAGACCAACACCGCTCACCGGAATAGTGAAATATACCAGGCTATAAAAATAGGGGTGTTACAATTCTCCCCCCCTTAAAATAAATTTCGTCTCGAAATTTTATATGGTATTAATCTCTGAGCAGCTGTGGGTGTTGTCTCCTCATGTCCTCCTTTCGTTCCCAAGTAGCCTCCTGGCTCGAATGATGGTTCCACAACACTTTTACCAACAGTATTTGCTTGTTAAGTAGCTGCTTCACCTCATAAGCCAAAATCTTTATGGGTTCTTCCTCATATGTGAGGTCTGGATTCACTTCAATTTCTTCTACTGGTAGTACATGAGACGGGTCTGATCGATACCTCCTCAACATAGACACATGGAAGACATTATGTATCTTCTCCAACTCTGGAGGTAGTGCCAAATGATATGCCAAAGGACCCACTCTTTCCAGAATCTCATATGGCCCAATAAAACGAGGACTTAGTTTCCCTTTTCTGCCGAATCTCATAATCCTCTTCCAAGGAGAAATCTTGAAGAAAACTTTCTCACCCACTGCATACTCAATATCCCTTCTTTTCAAATCAATATAGGACTTCTAACGGTCTGATGCAGTCTTAAGTCGATCTCTGATCACCCTGATTTTCTCTTCAGTCTGTTGAACAATTTTGGGTCCAATCATTTTTCTTTCACCCACGTCATCCCAACACAACGGGGTTCTACATTTTCTGCCATACAAAGCTTTATATAGAGGCATCCCAATGCTTGACTGGTAGCTGTTGTTGTAAGCAAACTCAATCAAGGGCAAGTGTGTATCCCAACTACCCTCAAACTCAATCACACAAGCCCGTAGCATGTCCTACAAGATCTGAATTACCCTCTCAGACTGGCCATCTGTCTGTGGGTGGAATGCAGTACTAAAGTTCAATCTAGTTCCTAGGGCTCTCTGAAAACTACCCCAGAATCTAGAAGTGAACCTAGGATCTCTGTCTGATACGATAGATACTGGCACTCCATGAAGTCTCACAATCTCATCGATGTACAACCTGGCCAATCTGTCTAAACTATAGTCCATTCGGACTGGTGGATAATGAGCAGACTTAGTCAGTCTGTCGACGATGACCCATATTGCATCTTGACTCTTCTGTGTTTTTGGAAGTCCCATCACAAAATACATTGTTATTCTCTCCCATTTCCATTCTGGGACTGGTAGTGGATGTAACAACCCAGTGGGTGCTTGATGCTCTGCCTTTACTTGCTGACAAGTTAGGCATTTAGAAATAAACTCTGCCACATCCCTTTTCATACTTATCCACCAGTAATGCTCCTTTAGCCCTCTATACATTTTTGTACCACCAGGGTGCATGGCAAAAAGAGACTCATGTGCTTCTTTCAAAATGATCTACCTCAAATCAATATCATTAGGAATACACATTCTATCCTGGTGTAGTAGTAAACCATCATCTCTGATTGAGAACTCTGGTTTCTTACCCTGCCAGACTTCTTCCAATAGCTTATGATACCTTTCATCATTCTAAGCAGCCAATCTGATATGATCAATCAACATTAGCTGTACATGCTATGCAACTGCTGTCTGCCCCTCATCATTAATCTCTAAGCTGGCATGCAATGATCTTAACTCATGTACCAAAGACAAAGGAGTAACCCATAGACTTGCCATAGTCTTGCGACTTAGGGCATCAGCCACAACATTAGCTTTCCCTGGCTGATAGTCTATCAGACAATCATAGTCTTTAATCAATTCTAACCATCTCCTCTGTCTCAAATTCAACTCTTTCTGGGTGCCCAAATACTTCAAACTCTTATGATCTGTGTAGATGTAACACTTCTCCCCATACAAATAATGTCTCCAGATCTTAAGAGCAAACACAATAGCTGTAAGCTCTAAATCATGTGTTGAATAATTCCTCTCATGCGGTTTTAACTAGCGTGATGCATAGGCAATAACATTTCGATCTTGCATCAGCACACAACTTAACCCATTGTGAGAAGCATCGCTGTAAATTGTATATTCTTTACCCGGTGTAGGTAAAGTCAGGACTAGAGCCTCAGTCAAACATCTCTTCAATTCATCAAAACTTTGCTGGCATTTGTCCATCCACTAAAATTTCACATCATTTCTAAGTAGCTTGGTCAATGGAGATGCCAACATGGAGAATCCCTTTACATATCGACTGTAGTATTCAGCTGACTCCAGAAAACTGCGAATCTCTGTGACATTTCTGGGTGGCTTCCAATTAAGGACAGCTTCTATCTTGCTAGGATCTACCTTAATACCTTCTGCTGATACTATGTGCCCCAAAAATGATATCTCCTTCAGCCAAAATTCACACTTCGATAGTTTGGCAAATAGCTATTTCTCCATCAAAGTCTGTAGTACAATCCGCAGATGTCTATCATGCTCTTCTGCATTCCTCGAATAAACCAATATATCATCGATAAATACCACAACAAACTGGTCGAGGTATGGTTTGAAGATAGTGTTCATCAGATCCATAAAAGTAGCCAGAGCATTAGTTAACCCGAATGGCATGACGAAGAACTCATAATGGTTATAGCGGGTTCTGAAGGCAGTTTTAGGAATACTCTGCTCTTGTACTCTCAACTGATACTAACCTGATCTCAGGTCAATTTTGGAGAACACATTTACACCTCTCAACCGATCAAATAGGTCATCAATGCGGGGCAATGGGTATCTGTTCTTTATTGTCACCTTATTCAACTGTCGATAGTCAATGCACAACCGGAGAGTGCCATCCTTCTTCTTTACAAACAACACCGGCGCTTCCTAAGGTGACACACTAGGGCGGATAAAGCCCTTATCAAGCCGCTCTTGCAACTGTACTTTCTATTCTTTTAGTTCTGCTGGTGCCATTCTGTATGGCATTATAGAGATTGGGTCCACACCAGGCATAACATCAATGTCAAACTACACTTCTCTTTCTGGAGGTAATCCTGGCAATTCATCAGGAAATACATCTGGAAAGTCACATCTGATAGGAATGTCCTCGGTCTTTGGACTCCCCACTTGGGTGTCTATCACATGTGCCAAGTACGCCTCATACCCTTTTCTAATCATTTTTCTGGCCAGTGCAGCTGGAATGATGTTTGAAGGCAATAACTGCCTCTCCCCGTGTATTACTACCTCACCATACTGAGGAAAACCAAAAGTGACTGTCTTCAGTCTACAATCAATCATGGCGTGATGCCTAGCTAACCAATCCATGCCCAAGATAATGTCATAATCTCTGAAGGGCATTTCTATTAAATTAAATAGAAAAGTGTGTCCTTGGATCACCAAAGGATAACCCCTATATAGCCTATTTAGCCTGACCTCCTGGCCTAATGGACTAGTTACTAGCACATCATAGTCCATTGGTACACACTGAATAGCAGTAGAACACATCACACTAGCACTAACATATGAATGTGTGGAGCCAGGATCAAATAACACATGTACATCTTGGTCAAGGATGGAAAAATTATCAGCTACTATGTTTGATGTTTTAGCCTCCTCCCTCTAACGCATGGTATACACTCTGACTGGTGCGCCACTGGGTACTGGCTAGTTAATAGTGCTTTGACTTCCAGAAGTGATACCAGGACCCCTACTTCTGCCTTTACCTCTAGCAGCTGACTGTGACCCTCTAGGTGTAGAGACTTGGGCTGATCCTTCAGATGTAGCAGAAGGTCCAGACCGGCACGGACTAGTGCAATCCTTAGCGAAATGTCCGCTCCCTCCATAGTTAAAACATGCACTGGTAGCCTTGAAACAAATGCCACCATGAGTTCTACCACAAGTTTCACACTGTCGTACTGATAGAGCTCCTTGCGGTGCTGCTGAGTCTACTAACCAGACCGGGGTGGTCTTTGGCCAGAAAATCTACCTCTGCTAGATCTATGGGAGATGGATCCCCTAAAGTGTTTTCTCTTTCCAGAACCACTCTCAGATGCTTGTCCCGTATTCTTTTCAGTCTTCTCTTTCTCTTGTGTACCCTTCTTCACTGCCCCTTCTGATTCTATTCTTTCCAATTCCAGGGCTTGTGAAATCAGCTCAGTGAAATTCTGATGTCAGAAACCCACGACTTGCATCCTCAGATTCGGCCTTAACCCAGACTCAAACCTCTTACATCTATCTCTGGGGGTGGAGACTAAGCTTCCAGCGTAGTGGCTCAGTCGAGAGAAGTCTCTCTCTTATTCTGCTATGGTTCTGTCCCCTTGTTTCAAACTCAAGAATTCTTGCAACTTCATATCCACATATGCATCGAGAACCCATTTCTATCGAAACTCTCTAAAAAAGTCTGACCAGGTTAACACGGGTGGCTCAACCAGGCTATGGGGGATGGTCTTCCACCATTCATATGCATCCCCTTGCAACAAGGAAACAGAATACTAGAACATTAGCTCTTCTGTACACTAGAGCTTCCTGAAAACTAATTCCATTCTTTCCAACCACTGTTTTGCCTCCAGTGGATACACAGTGCCTTTAAACTCGGCGACCCCAAATTTCATCAATTTTTCATATTGCCGAGCTGAGGGCTGTGGTTGTGCTACAGGTGCTTGCATCTGAGCTTGGGGTGGAACATTACCCGCCATTTGCTGGAAAAACGCAGCCATCTGTGGCCTGGCGAGCGAGGAAGCTGCGGTCTTTGGAGTAGGAGCTGGAGTAGCTGACCCACTCACGTTCTGGAGTGCTGGGGCTTCCCCTTGAACCTCAGCCTCAACAGATTGTTCTTTGGAATGATCTCCTCCTTCCATTCCATTTTTCCAAATTTCTACTTCCTGAGATCAAACACAAGGAGGTTGACCTCCGTTAGTGCATATTCATGATGTAAATATGTCATATGTATCAATTAAAGACAGTTGAGCAGTTGTACTTATCAATAAAATATTCATACACATAGTCAAAATTTATTGAAAAACCAGGCTCTGATACCACTAAAACATGTCACACCTTACCCCTCTGTAAGGTATAACATGATCCCGTAGAATACTTAATGAACTACCGAACTTCACCTACCGATAACTCATTAAGTACCCTACAAGGAATTTTAAAACAACTTTCTTACATTTTGGAAGTGGTGAGCATTTTGGTAGGAATTAAAAACCATTTATTCAAAGTTAAAATACTAGTAAAAATTTTTGCCCATTTTAATTTTGCCACAAATTTTATAAAAATTTTGACAGAGTTCCGTTTGTATTTGGAGAAAACAGGTCTTCAAATACCTGAAAAAAAACACTTCTAATAATTTCCTCAACTCCCAACCTCTAATAAATCTCAAGTCAACTCACTTCAAAAAAATTCCACAATCCAATCAACATTTATCATCTCAAAATATTTAATAACTTCATTCACAAGGCATAAAGTATAAAATTCACAAGTACAAATATTAATTTACAGAAGAAAATCCAAAAATAATATTATTACAATTTGTTTTACAACTGCTCAACTTTATATTGATACATAAAACGTTATAATATTTACATCAAAATTAACTACAAGGGTATAAAATTATACCCGTACAAAATGATTAGTGAGGTCCTCAATTCAATAGCAGCTCACTCTGCTGCTTTCTCCTTGCTCTTATCTGCGACAGCAAAATAAGCTATCGCTGAGTATAAAAATACTCAGTGGTGCACAATAAAAATTTAAAATACAATACATAAATTATTCATTGATGAAACACAATTTAAATATTTCTCAATTACATTTCACAAATTATCAAAGCTCAAAATAACACAATTTAATCAAACAATTTAATAAGCGCAGTGTTGCCTAAAATCATACACAACTTAAGCCATGACACAAAATTTCCGATCAATGCCGTGTTGTACACCACGACAAAGCAATCTACAACCCCATTAATCGAAATCAATGAGGGAGGTGGCTAGCTAGCTAAGGAGTACTCATCCGATCTCAACCTCAGTTGGCAAGCTAGAGAGAGAGGAAAATAAACGATCTCAACCCCATAAATGGAGGAGGAATAATGTGATACTGTCAGGCTAAGTGTGAACACAAAATCAATTCAAAACAATTTATTTAAATAATTTATGAGAAATCTGATCAATTTCCAAAGTCATATTTCCGATTATAAAATGGCAACACAGTACATAATTAATCATAGAAGTCAATTTTTTGAGAATAAAATATTTAAACAAGAATTATTGTGCACAGACCTGACGTGAGTCGCCTCTAGGCCTTGACTCAGTCTCTCAGAGCTTCCAAGCCTTTTTCAGCTGAAAAACATAGTTTCACAGTGTTTCAGTACCATAACTTAGCATAATTCCAAAAATAAATTTAACTTCACTTTTATCGAGCTTTAATGTGCTAAATTCAACGTTCTCGAAATTTTTGTGTTTCGGGTTACTATTCACTATACTATTCAAGTCAAATTATTGACTTTTTAAGGCTTGATAGGTATGGGAACTCCAACT
Organism: Hevea brasiliensis; assembly: GCF_030052815.1. Classification (NCBI taxonomy): domain Eukaryota; kingdom Viridiplantae; phylum Streptophyta; class Magnoliopsida; order Malpighiales; family Euphorbiaceae; genus Hevea; species Hevea brasiliensis. Next base: position 47,267,258 of record NC_079501.1, read on the forward strand.
TCACCCACATACCACATTTGGTCATTAAATTTGTTGGTTTTGGTCCTTTTCTCAAAGTTTAAGTCCTTTAGGCAAAATTGTCAAATTTTCAGTTTTGGTGTCCCTAGTGACACTATTCCATTGATCATTCTACTGTTAGAATTTGGCAAACCTTTCTTCATAGAAAATGTTCCCTATTGTCTTAAGTTTATTCTCTTTTTTGAATCACTCCAATTGGAGTTTTGTAGCTCAAGTTATGGCTGCCGGATTGAATGTAACCCAGATTTTCTGGGCAATTTTGGTGCTGGCAGTTTTGGGTCACCAAATTGGGGTGGCCAAATGACTTGGTTGCTGGCAGTATTTATGTTTGTGTTCTTCATGAAAGTTTTAGGTCTATATCTCATATAACTTCTGGTAAAATTTCAGGTCATTTTGACCTGTCCAGCTCGAGTTATGACCAAATAAACAAACACTATTCATTTGGTCAGTTTGTACAGGGCAGCCTGCAATTTTTCAACTTTGGTCAATTTGTTCACTAGGTTTTGGTCACTTTTTGGGCATGATTCCTAAATGAAAATTGTGTCATGTTATGTCTATTTTCATCCCCATTTGGTTCCATATCAATTGGACTTGTAAAATTTCATTTTTGGTCCTTCAAATCTGACTTGGTCATGCTGCCAGCAGCATGGCCACACTCCCTCCGAATTTGATTTTAGTTCCAACCATTCCAACACAACTCATTTGGTCGCAAATGACCATTTTTCACTTCAAAATAGGTTAAGCATATCATTTACTCATTTCTCCAAATTTTTGCCTCAAAACCCTAGGTCTCCAAACCCTAACCACACTAAATTGTTGCATTTAATCACATTTAAGTATTTCAATCTTACTACCACTTTCATACAAGCTTACTAACACATTTAATTCATTCAAGACACATCATACTCTCATACATCCATGGCTAGCCGAAATTTTGGTTTGGTCCTCCCCACATATTTTTATTTCATTTCATTAGTTTCTAAGTTCATTTAAGTAACTAAATTTGCATTTAAAGTAGAAAATTGAAAGTTAGGATACTAACCTTTCTTAGAACTTCAAATCTCTATCTTTTGTTCTTCTTTCTTCTTTAAATCTTCTTCTTAAGGTGAGATAACAAGCTCTAGTAAGGTTTTTATGGGAGTTATTAAGGTTAAGTGAAGAAATTAAAGCTTGAGTGCAAGCTTTAATGGAGGATTAGCAATGGAGAAATGAGGGAGAGAGTGAGGCGGCACTTAGGGAAGAAAGAGAGCTTTTTGTTTTTTTTTTCTTTTCTTTTCTTTTATCTATTTTAGCTTATGGAAGACCCCAAAAAAATCAATTTAATTAATTTATTAATTATAACATTTATGGCATTATGCATGATGTCAGGCATGATGTCATCTCCCTACACCTTTTTCATTTTCTTTTTTTTTTTATTAGTTCTTTAATTTAATTCTCGATTTTGAAAATTTCTTTTCTCTGATTTTATTTGACAGTTAGGTTAGGAGTCAGCTCTCGGGGTCAATTGACCAAATTGCCCCTCGCCGATTCATCCCGGTTTGCAAATAATTCATATTTCTTCTGGCTCCTTGACCTAATTATTTGACTGACTTAACAGTTCCTTTTTGTGATTTTCTCTTTTCCACTGTGTTCATAAGGGTCCTAAGGACCGCTGCTTCACATTTTATGATTTGAAATTTGAGTTTAAAATGACTTTACAGTCCTTCCCGAGAAGCTCACCCATCACTGTGACTCTCGGCTCGTTTAACTTCTTATGTTCTATTTTTCTTATTTTTACTTAACTAATTGGCAATTACTAATTATTTGTATTTATAGCTTGTTTAGTTGTCTTAAGTGTGGTTCTAATCCCCTTAATTGTCTGGACCAACATTGGTCACTGGAACAGTGAAATATACCAGGCTATACAAATAGGGGTGTTACAAGACATCAGTGGATTGTACTACATATTTTGAGGGAGAAACAACTACATGCCAAACTATCCAAGTGTGAATTTTGGCTGAAGGAGATATCATTTTTGGGGCACATAGTATCAGCAAAGGGTATTAAGGTAGATCCTAGCAAGATAGAATCTGTCCTTAATTGGAAGCCACCTAGAAATGTCATAAAGAATCACAGTTTTGATTTGTGAAGGGATTCTCCATGTTGGCATCTCCATTGACCAAGCTGCTTAGAAAAGATGTGAAATTTCAGTGGACGGAAAAATGCCAATAGAGTTTTGATGAATTGAAAAGATGTTTGACTGAGGCTCCAGTCCTGACTTTACCTACACCGGGTAAATAATATATAGTTTATAGTGATGCTTCTCATAATGAGTTAGGCTGTGTATTGATGCAAGATCGAAATGTCATTGCCTATGCATCACGCCAGCTAAAACCGCATGAGAGGAATTATCCAACACATGATTTGGAGCTTGTAGTTATTGTGTTTGCTCTTAAGATCTGGAGACATTATTTGTATGGGGAGAAGTGCTACATCTACACAGATCATAAGAGTTTGAAGTATTTGGGCACCCAAAAAGAGTTGAATTTGAGACAAAGGAGATGCTTAGAGTTAATAAAAGACTATGATTGTCTAATAGACTATCAGCCAGGGAAAGATAATGTTATGGCTGACTCCTTAAGTCGCAAGACTATGGCAAGTCTACGGGTTACTCCTTTGTCTTTGGTGCATGAGTTAAGATCACTGCATGCCAGCTTAGAGACTAATGATGATGGGCAGACAGCAGTTGCATGGCATGTACAGCCAGTGTTGATTGATCAGATCAGAATGGCTGCTTAGAATGATGAAAGGTATCAGAAGCTGTTGGAAGAAGTCCAGCAAGGCAAGAAACCAGAATTCTAAATTAGAGATGACGGTCTATTACTATAACAGGGCAGAATATGTGTTCCTAATGATGTTGATTTGAGACAGATCATTTTGAAGGAAGCACATGAGTCTCCTTTTGCCATGCACCCTGGTGGTACAAAAATGTATAGAGGGCTAAAGGAGCATTACTGGTGGATGGGTATGAAAAGAGATGTGGCAGAGTTTGTTTCTAAATGCCTAACTTGTCAGTAAGTAAAGGCAGAGCATCAAGTAGCCACTGGGTTGTTACATCCACTAGCAGTGCCAGAATGGAAATGGGAAAGAATAACGATGGATTTTGTAATGGGACTTCCGAGGACACAGAAGAGTCATGATGTAGTATGGGTCATTGTTGAAAGACTGACTAAGTCTGCTCATTTTCTGCCAGTCCGAATGGACTACAGTTTAGACAGATTGGCTAGGTTGTACATCGATGAGATTGTGAGACTTCATGGAGTGCCAGTATCTATCGTATCAGACAGAGATCCTAGGTTCACTTCTAGATTCTGGGGTAGTTTTCAGAGAGCCCTAGGAACTAGATTGAACTTCAGTACTGCATTCCACCCACAGACAGATGGCCAGTCTGAGAGGGTAATTCAGATCTTGGAGGACATGCTACGGGCTTGTGTGAATGAGTTTGAGGGTAGTTGGGATACACACTTGCCTTTGATTGATTTTGCTTACAACAACAGCTACCAATTAAGCATTGGGATGCCTCCATATGAAGCTTTGTATGGCAGAAAATGTAGAACCCTGTTGTGTTGGGATGACGTGGGCGAAAGAAAGATGGTTGGACCCGAAATTGTTCAGCAAACTGAGGAGAATATCAGGGTAATCAGAGATCGACTTAAGACTGCATTAGACCGTCAGAAGTCCTATATTGATTTGAAAAGAAGGGATATTGAGTATCTTGTACATATTTTTAATAATAAAAGGCATTTCCACTTTTCCGTTTACATAATATATTTATGTGTAATAGAAAAGGTCCATTGATATTTTGTTAGAAATATTATTCTTAAGTTGTTAAGAATATGAGTGACAATATTTCTAGCACAAAGTATCATAAATAGGTTCACATTCGAGGATACTTCATAATAAGGACATGACTTATCCAGAAAGATTGTATTCATGTTTGTTCCCAAGTTATTTATATGAGATATAAATAAGATGGAATGGTGAGTCTCATGCCATATAACAAACATGATAGGCACTTATAAATGATAAGTAGGCCGAACCAGTGACACTTATGACAAGCACATGGAGTTTACTCTTGTCAATGTTTTGTCATAAATCATATTAGTGCATATAATCTTTAGACCTGAGATAGCACAGTTATCTTGTATATAGGTAGTTTGAGTTTGATACTGCTTTCATACTTGTACTATGTATGGGTATATGGGCATGTGTTGGCTCCTACTAGTTATATATGGAGGTAGGTGTTGATCAAGATGGAATCTGTTCCTCTAAGTAAATAGAGATAAAATCCTATGTTCATTTAATTGTTCTTGATGTTTCAAGTTCTGGCAGAGACAGATAGATTTATTGAGAAAAGAGTTTACGATGAGAAAAATCTTTTAATCAAGAACTAGAATTAAAAGAGAACATAATATTCATAGCAAATGGAGTTTGACATAAACCATGACTCGGCTTGAGTTGGGATTTTGTAACAGAGAGATTCTAGTGCATGGTAACATATGATTATAGGTTCATTTAAGGTAAATCTTATTACTAATTGGGTGACCATGGCATGCTATGCTAGGTGTTAACCATGGTCTATGAGGTTCATAAAATGATTTAGAGAAATCATTTATGGTAAGAAAGAGTTCTGATGATATTAAGAGTTGATATCATGTCTCATTGCCAATTAGTGATGAGCCTAGTAAGTCACACACATACACAAGTTATCACCTATTCAAATATGATTTAATTAATTAATTAAAGAGTTTAATTGATTAATTAAATAGATTTGGTTTGCAATTAAATTGCAAAGTCCCTAGCATGACTTGAAACCAAATCTAGATTATTGGATGTGTAGTATAAATTAAATTTATATTTAAAGTGTTTAAATATGAATTTAATTGATGAGAAATTAATTAATAGAGATTAATTAATTAATTTATATTTGATATAAATTAATTAGAAGAAGAAAATAATTATTTTGGGTTAAGAACTCAAAATTAAGACACAGGGGCATTTTGGTCATTTCACAGTGTGACACGTGGCACCAAGAGATGGTGACACATGGCATAACACATAAGCTTGCCAAATGTTTTTTAATCATGTAAGATGATTAAAATCAAGATTAAATATAGGTTTGACACTTGGCACAATGTGATTGGGTCACTTAAACCTAGAGCTAATCAAAAGGTGACATGTGGCTAGGGTTTAATGTATTAACCTAGCTATTTAAGTGTGGTTATGAAAAGAAAAAATAACCAGCAGCCTCTCCTCTCAATTGTCACGCCACTTTGAGCCTCTCCAGCTATTTCTCTTCATCTCTCATCAATTCAAAGAGATTAGCCATCAATCTCTTGAATTAAGAACACTAGAAATTGTTTCTAGTGTCCTGTTTACATCTCTAATCTCTTAAAAGGCAGAACTTGAATTTCTAATTAATAGAAAAGGCTTTAGAAGCTGTGCAAGGGCTGCCATAGGTGTTCTTGGTGTGGACAAGCTAGAGGGACAACATCTGGTGTCCTGAAGACGAATCTCAAAGGCGCAGACATTTGCGGCACATCAAGAGGTTAGTGTAATCGTTCTTGATTTAATCTAGGGTTCTAAAATTAATCTGATTAATTTTAAAATCTTAAATGGCAAATACAGATCCAAAAACATATTAAAAGAGTTTTAATATGTTGTTTATCATTGAAATCAAATAGATAAAAATAAATCTTGCATGGTGCATGTGACCCTAGGTGAAAATTTTTGAATTCAATGGTATAAACTTGTGTTTTTCACACTTCCGCTCCTTCAATTGGTATCAGAGCCACTATATTTGCCATTTAGATTGTTGATTATATAATTTAATTGTGTGTTTGATCATGAGATCAAGAGATTCATTGCTGGTTGGATCATGAGGTGTGGCGTCACACATGGTGAAGCCACCATTGGTGGCGGCAACAATGGTTCCATGGGTGGTTCAAGGTTTGGATTTTAATTCTGCAATTGTTGTATGATCTAAGGTCTATTCTTTGACTAATTAAAGTGTTTAATTAGTTCTTTTAATCACACAATTAAATTATGATTCAAATCAGAATTTTAAAAAATGTTTGAATGTGATTCAAATCTAAATTTTAAAAGTTGTTTGAATGTGATTCAAATCTGAATTTTTAAAGTTGTTTGAATCATATTTAAATCTGATTTTTTAAAATTGATTCAATAAAATTCAGATCTGATTTTTAAAAAAATATTTGAATGTGATTCAAATCTGATTTTTTAAAAAATGTTTGAATGTGATTCAAATCTGAATTTTTGAAGTTGTTTGAATGTGATTCAAATCTGAATTTTTAAATTTGTTTGAATGAGATTCAAATCTGAATTTTTAAATTTATTTGAATCATATTCAAATCTGGATTTTTAAGTTGAATATGAGATATTCAATTTAATTTAAGTATGTATGTTTTATTTAATTGTTAAATAGTGATATGCATGATGGATGACCATGGACTATAAAAGACCAATGTGATTGGATTTATTTCTTTTATGTTTCTTTGGGATTGTAAATTAATTAATTTATTTTAATTTATTTTGGGCATGTATTATTAAGTTTGTAATATTTTTGGGTTGTAATTTCATTTATTTAAGTTCTTGTAAATTCGCCTTGGTATGCCAAGGATTACAATGTAATATTGGATTGCAAGAAGTTCAAGGAGGTCAAGAGCATTCGTGGGACCAGTGGGAGGAATTCAATATCAAGTGTTGATTATGTACTCCTTCAGCAACTCTTGTAAAATGAATGAATGAAATGCACCTAGGAATGCCCTGATTCAATTATTGGTGGCTCGAATTGAATCCCTTAGAAAGTCCATGATCATACCATATTTACTGCTTATCCATGAATGCATGAGATGTATGGGAATGTATGCAATTATATGATATATGCATGCTAAATGGATAATGTGCAAAGTGAGACCTTAATAGTAATTAGGATGGCTATAAAATCTTCCAAACAAATGATTAAGTTGGAAATGCTATAATTAAAGTAATTATAACATAAGCCCTCCATTGGGGCAATTATTTTAAGAAATTTTAAATAGTTGCATGAGATGCAATTAATTTAAGAGATTTTCTTAAGAATAATTGTTAAGCATGAGATGTTGTAAATATGTAAATGGTTTGGTGGCCAATATTGGATGTACCTGAGGACATTAAAATTATTTGCATAATTACTGGCTCAATGGGATCAACTTAACTAATGCAAGATAAGTCAATAATGGATGTACCTGAGATTTTGAGCATTAGGGGCTAGGTGAAGGATTGAACCTCACATGAGATGTGATGGGCAAGGAGTTGCTCACTTATAGTTTATTGTAATTCCAATAATGGATGTACCTGAGGATGATCAATAGAATTATAAGAATTCAATCACCCACTAGAATCCATCCAACTAGGATTTCCGTTTTCTACTTTGGAAGTGTAGGATTCGCTAAGTTAGTGGGAGGACCAATTTGATTAAAAGACCATAATCATTTTGGTTAATTACATGATACATTTACTAATTAATCTGGCTATTTTCTGCAGTTAATTTTCTGATAAAAATAAGCACAAAATAACCACCACCATCCAATATCCTTGCAAGCATACTTGATCACAACAGGTTGACAGGACCTAATCTGTCTGATTGGCTAAGAAATTTGAAACTTGTCCTGAACCTTGAACATATAGGATATGTTCTAGATTCAGATGTTCCTGGTCCCTTACCTCCAGAGGCCACACAAGAGGAACATGAAACTTTGGACAAGTGGAAGGAGCATGATATGAGAGCTAAGTGTTACATGCTTGCTTCTATAAGTAATGAGTTACAGAAGCAACATGAGAACATGCTGAGTGCGAGTGAGATCCTCCTTCACCTACAAGAGTTGTATGGTGAGCTGCTTGAAATGCTAGGTATGAGATATCTAGACAGCTATTCCGTATGAGGATGTCGAGGGCGAGAATGTTGGGGATCATGTCCACAAGATGATTCGGTGATTGAGCGGTTGGAACATCTTGACTTCAACATGGATTTCCAACTACAAACGAATTTGATCCTTCAGTCCCTTCCTGAGTCTTTTGGGAATTTTGTGACAAATTTCCATATGACTAAACAGGAATGCACCTTAGCTGAATTACTCAACACGCTGGTTATTGCCCAAAAGAATATGCCAGGCAATAAAGGAAAAGAGGTAGCTTTGGTTGCATCTTCTTCTGCTGGAAAGTCCAATAAGAAGAAGGGCAATAAGAAAAAGAAACCTCATATTCTGGTCCTTCCAAGAAAATAGCTAAGCAGAAAGGAAGACTAAAGCGATGGAGGCAAAGGAAAGTGTTTCCCTTTGCTAAAAGGATGGGCCTTTGGAAAAGGAACCGCCAGAGTATCTTGCTTCTCTGAAGGACAAGAAGGATACACCTTGGAAGGTATGTCCATATCTTGTTATTTAGATTCGATGATACTCATAGTTCATCTGACTTGGGTTTTAGATCTGGTGCAGTTCTCACATTTCTAATGATATGCGGGAACTAGCAAGCGATGGCGACTTGCGTTCTCAAGATATTAGAGTCGGATTGGCAATGGCTCAAGCTGTTGAAGCTTTAGCCATAGGATCTAAATCTTTTTACATGTTTGGACATGTTTTGTGTTTGGATAATATTTTATATGTACCTGATGCTTTTAAGAACATCATTTCTATATCTAGTTTGACTAGAAATGGCTATGAATTTCAGTTCACAGATGATGTTTGCAATATTTATTTTGGAAATAAATATGTTGGTTCGGGTTATATGAATGATGGTCTTTATTATTTGGATAATAATGACAAACACAAATTGAATGCAAGTGATCTAAAAGAATACAATGCCATGGTGAAAACCAACTCAAGTTCAAAATATATTTGGCACTTAAGGTTATGTCATGTTGCAGAAGATAGGATTGCAAAATTGGAGAAAATGGGGATTCTATCCTCATTGGGCTCTGAGCCTACTCCAACTTGTGAATCTTGCTTTCAAGGCAAAATGACTAGATCACCCTTTATTGGACAAGGGCTAAGAGCTGAAAATATTTTGGAACTAATACATAGTGATGTATGTGGTCCGTTTAAAGAAATGGCTAGAGGGGGCTTTCATTATTTTATTACCTTTACTGATGATAAATCAAGGTTTTGGTATTTGTATTTTATGAAATACAAACATGAATCCTTTGAAAAGTTTAAGGAATTTAAATCTGAAGTAGAAAATCAAACAGGAAAAAGTATTAAAGCTCTTCGATCAGATCGTGGAGGTGAATATTTGAGTACTGAATTTGATGAATACTTGAGAGAGCATGGCATTGTTTCTCAGCTGACTCCTCCAGGAACGCCACACGGTGAATGGTGTATCTGAAGGAGAAATCGTACCTTATTGGATATGGTACGTAGTATGATGAGCTATCTTGATATGCCAATCTCCTTTGGGGATTTGCATTAGAATCACTTTATATATTCGAATAGGATTCCATCAAATTAGTTTCTTCCACACCTTATGAGATATGGCATGGAAGAAAACCAAGTCTTAAGCATGTTAAGATTTGGGGTTGTCCACTTATATCAAAAGTGAACACCGATAAATTGGAGACCAGATCGTAAAGAGGTCGATTTGTTGGATATCCAAAAGATAGTTTTGGATATTATTTTTATTTGCCTACTTCACAAAACGTTGTTATAACTTGATCTGACACATTTATTGAACAACAGTTTGTTATAGAAGGAGGCAAAGGAAGGCTAATAGAGTTAGAATTTGAGAATTCGACCAACCAATGCATCGATGGATATAGATCCATCTAGTCAACCTATACCCATTGATGAAACATCTACACTGTTCCTCGTAGAACAACCAGGGTATCTCACCAACGAGTTAGATATGGTTTTATTCATGAAGAAGAACAAGAGTTGTCTACTCATGAAGAAGTAGATCATGGAGATGATCCACTTACCTATGAAGAAGCTATATCAGATATAGACTCTTCAAAATGGATTGATGTTATGAAATCCGAGATTGATTCCATGTATAAGAATCAAGTTTGGCAGCTTGTTGACCCACGAAGGTATTGTACCTATAGGGAACAAATGGGTTTTCAAGAAGAAAATTGATTACGATGGAAAGGTAGAGACCTATAAGGCAAGGCTAGTAGCGAAAGGGTTTCGCCAAAGGCAAGGAATAGACTATGAGGAGACTTTCTACTTTGTTGCCATGCTTAAATCAATTAGGATTTTATTAGCAATAGTGCATACTATGATTATGAGATTTGGCGGATGGATGTCAAAATGCCTTTCTCAATGGATACATTGAAGAAAACATTGTCATGGAACAACCTAGGGGATTTGAATCCCAAGATGGTTCCAAGGTATGCAAGCTAAAGCGATCCATTTATGGGTTGAAACAAGCTTCGAGGAGTTGGAACATCCGTTTTGATGAAGCCATTAAATCTTTTGGTTTTATCAAAAATGAGGATGAGCCATGTGTATATAAGAAGGTTAGTGACAGTGCTATCACTTTCCTTGTCTTATATGTGGATGACATACTGTTGATGGGTAATGACACAGGTATGTTGACGACTATAAAGGTATGGTTGTCAAATACATTCTCCATGAAAGACTTAGGGGAGGTAACCTATATTCTTGGGATTCGCATCTATAGAGATAGAGCGAAAAGAATAATTGGTTTATCCCAAAGTCTATACTTGGAAAAGGTGTTAAAGAGGTTTAACATGCTTGATTCCAAGAGAGGATTGTTACCAGTGAGACATGGTATCCACCTTTCTAAAGAGATGTCTCCAAAGACACCGAAGAAAGAGATAAGATTGCAAGTATTCCATATGCTTCTGCTTTTTGAATTTTAATGTATTCAATGTTGTGTACTAGGCCGGATATCGCATATGCTGTTAGTTTGACTAGCAGGTATCAATCCAATCCAGGTTTTGAACACTGGATAGCTGTCGAGAATATCCTTAAGTACTTGAGAAGAACTAAGGATTTATTCTTGATTTATGGAGGTGGAGACTTGCAATTGGATGGTTATACTGATTCTGATTTCCAATCAGATATCGATGATAGAAAGTCTACCTGTGGATATGTGTTCATTTGTAATGGAGGTGCGATCGGTTGGAAGAGTTCCAAGCGAGCACGATTGCAGATTCCACTATCGAGGTGAGTATATTCTCGCATCGAATCTTGCAAAAGAAGCTATTTGGATAAAGAAGTTCGTGATGTAACTTACAGTAGTTCCTTCCATTGAGTCGCCAGTTCCATTACCTCGTGACAACAATGGAGCGATCATCTGAGCTAAGGAACCAAGGTCTCACCAGAAATCCAAACACATAGAAAGGCGCTACCACATTATCAGAGAAATAGTTGGGCGAGGCGATGTAGCCATGCAGAAAATAGCATCAGCTGAAAATCCAGCTGATCCATTCACTAAGCCTATGTCACAGACTCAGTTAGACCGACATCTTGAGAAGATAGGTCTAAGATATTGTAATGAATGGCTCTAGTGCTAGTGGGAGATTATTAGTAATATGCCCTAGAGCATATCATTTAGTATGTATCTTGTACATATTTTTAATAATAAAAGGCATTTCCACTTTTCCGTTTACATAATATATTTATGTGTAATAGAAAAGGTCCATTGATATTTTGTTAGAAATATTATTCTTAAGTTGTTAAGAATATGAGTAACAATATTTCTAGCACAAAGTATCATAAATACGTTCACATTCGAGGATACTTCATAATAAGGACATGACTTATCCAGAAAGATTGTATTCATATTTGTTCCCAAGTTATTTATATGAGATATAAATAAGATGGAATGGTGAGTCTCATGCCATATAACAAACATGATAGGCACTTATAAATGATAAGTAGGTCAACCGGTGACACTTATGACAAGCACATGGAGTTTACTCTTGTCAATGTTTTGTCATAAATCATATCGGTGCATATAATCTTTAGACTCGAGATAGCACAGCTTATCTTGTATATAGGTAGTTTGAGTTTGATCTCGCTTTCATACTTGTACTATGTATGGGTATATGGGCATGTGTTGGCTCCTACTAGTTATATATGGAGGTAGGTGTTGATCAAGATGGAATCTGTTCCTCTAAGTAAATAGAGATAAAATCCTATATTCATTTAATTGTTCTTGATGTTTCAAGTTCTGGCCAGACAGATAGATTTATTCGTAAAAGAGTTTCGATGAGAAAATCTTTTAATCAAGAACTGGAATTAAAAGAGAACATAATATTCATAGCAAATGGAGTTTGACATAAACCATGACTCAACTTGAGTTGGGATTTTGTATGAGAGATTCTAGTGCATGGTAACATATGATTATAGGTTCATTTAAGGTAAATCTTATTACTAATTGGGTGGCCATGGCATGCTATGCTAGGTGTTAACCATGGTCTATGAGGTTCATAAAATGATTTAGAGAAATCATTTATGGTAAGAAAGAGTTCTGATGATATTAAGAGTTGATATCATGTCTCATTGCCAATTAGTGATGAGCCTAGTAAGTCACACACATACACAAGTTATCACCTATTCAAATATGATTTAATTAATTAATTAAAGAGTTTAATTGATTAATTAAATAGATTTGGTTTGCAATTAAATTGCAAAGTCCCTAGCATTACTTGAAACAAAATCTAGATTATTTGATGTGTAGTATAAATTAAATTTATATTTAAAGTGTTTAAATATGAATTTAATTGATGAGAAATTAATTAATAGAGATTAATTAATTAATTTATATTTGATATAAATTAATTAGAAGAAGAAAATAATTATTTTGGGTTAAGAACTCAAAATTAAGACACAGGGGCATTTTGGTCATTTCACAGTGTGACATGTGGCACCATGAGATGGTGACACATGGCATAACACATAAGATTGCCAAATGATTTTTAATCATGTAAGATGATTAAAATCAAGATTAAATATAGGTTTGACACTTGGCACAATGTGATTGGGTCACCTAATCAAAAGGTGACATGTGGCTAGGGTTTAATGTGTTAACCTAGCTATTTAAGTGTGGTTATGAAAAGAAAAAATAACTAGTAGCCTCTCCTCTCAATTGTCACGCCACTTTGAGCCTCTCCAGCTATTTCTCTTCATCTCTCATCAATTCAAAGAGATTAGCCATCAATCTCTTGAATTAAGAACATTAGAAATTGTTTCTAGTGTCCTGTTTACATCTCTAATCTCTTAAAAGGCAGAACTTGAATTTCTAATTAATAGAAAAGGCTTTAGAAGCTGTTCAAGGGCTGCCATAGGTGTTCTTGGTGTGGACAAGCTAGATGGACAACATCCGGTGTCTCAAGACGAATCTCAAAGGCGCAGACACGCGGCAAAGACATCAAGAGGTTAGTGTAATCGTTCTTGATTTAATCTAGGGTTCTAAAATTAATCTAATTAATTTTAAAATCTTAAATGGCAAATACAGATCCAAAAACATATTAAAAGAGTTTTAATATGTTGTTTATCATTGAAATCAAATAGATAAAAATAAATCTTGCATGGTGCATGTGACCCTAGGTGAAAATTTTTGAATTCAATGGTATAAACTTGTGTTTTTCACGCTTCCGCTCCTTCAATCTCATGTACTATCACTAGAAGAAATTGAAGTGAATCCAGACCTCACATATGAAGAAAAACCCATAAAGATTCTGGCTTATGAGGTGAAGCAGCTACAGAACAAGCAGATACCATTGGTAAAAGTGTTGTGGAACCATCATTCGGGTCAGGAGGCTACTTGGGAACGAGAGGAGGACATGAGGAGACAGCACCCACAGCTGTTTAGAGATTGATACCAGGTAAAATTTCGAGACGAAATTTATTTTAAGGGGGGGAGAATTGTAACACCCCTATTAGTATAGCCTGGTATATTTCACTGTTCCAGTGACCGGAGTCAGTCCGAAAAATTAAGGGGATTAGAACCACACTTAAGTCAATAGAGAAGCCATAAACACAAATAATTAGTAATGTTCAATTAGTTAAGTATAAATAAGAAAAATAGAACATAATAGGTTAAACGAGCCAAGAGTCACAGCGATGGGTGACCTTCTCGGGAACGACTACGAAGTCATTTTAAACTCAAATTTCAAACCATAAAATGTGACGCTGCGGTCCTTAGGACCCTTACGAACATAGTGGAAAAGAGAAAATCACGAAAAAGGACTGTTAAGTCAGTCAAATAATTAGGTGAGGGAGTAAGAAGAAATATTGAATTATTTGCAATCCGGGATGAACTGGCGAGGGGCAATTTGGTCAATTGACCCCGAGAGCTGACTCCTGACCTAACTGTCAAATAAAATCGGAGAAAAGAAAATTTCGGAGTCGGGAATTAAATTAAAGAACTAATAAAATAAATAAATAAATAAAAGAAAATGAAAAAGTGTAGGGAGATGACATCATGCATGACATCATGTATGATGTCATAAAAGTAATAATTAATAAATTAAATTAAATGGGATTTTGGGGTCTTCCATAAGACAAAATAAATAAAGAAAGGAAAAGAAAAAAAAATAAATTTCATTATCTTCTTCCCTAGTTGCCGCCTCTCTCTCCCAAGCTCTCTCTCAAACTTTTCCTCCATGAAAGCTTATTTTTAAGCTTCCTAAATATTAATTACACCATAAATCCTTGGATTTTCTTGAAGAAAAATTATAAAAAAAAAAATCTTGGAAGGAAGATTAGAAGGAGAAGAATTGAAGAAAATTGAGAGGAAGTGAAAATCAAAGACTTCATTTAAGGTTAGTAATGTAAACTTCAAATTTTTAGTTTAATTAGTGTATGTATGGCATCAAGAACTTGTAAATAAACTTAAAAAATATATATATATATGTGGGGAGGACCAAACTGAAATTTTAGCCAGCTTGAAGGGGAGTATGATTTGCATGGTTTGATGGATCTGATGAGTATATAAACCCCAATTAGCTTAGTGATTATAGTTAAAAGCATTAAATGTGGTTAAATACAACAATTTAGTAAGTTAGGGTTTTGGGACTTAGGGTTTATGAACCAAAAATGTTAGAAATGAGTAAATGGTGTCTTTGACCTATTGTGAAGTGAAAAATGGTCATTTGTGACCAAATGAGTTGTGTTGGAATGGTTGGAATTAAAGCTAAATTAGGAGGGAGTGTCGTCATGCTGCTGGTAGCATGACGAAGTCAACTTTGAAGGACCAAAAATGAAATTTTACAAGTCCAATTGGTATGGGACCAATTGGGGATGAAAATAGACACTAAATGACACAATTTTCATTTAGGAAGCATGCCCAAAAAGTGACCAAAACCTAGTGAACAAATTGACCAAAGTTGAAAAATTGCAGGCTACCTTGTACAAACTGACCAAATGAACAGTGTTTGTTTATTTGGTCATAACTCGAGCAAGGCAGGTCAAAATGACTTGAAATTTTACTAGAGTTAGCTGAGATATAGACCTAAAACTTTCATGAAGAATACAAGCCTAAATTCTGCAAGCAACCAAGCCATTTGGCCACCCCAAGTTTGTGACCCAAAACTGCCAGCACCAAAATTGCCCAGAAAATCTGGGTTATGTCCAATCCAGCAACCATGGTTCAAATGGCCATAACTTGAGATACAAAACTCCAATTGGAGTGATTCAAATAGGAGAATAAACTTAAGACAATAGGGAACATTTTCTGTGAAGAAAGGTTTGGCAAATTCTAATAGTAGAATAACCAATGGAACAGTGCAACCAGGGACACCAAAACTGAAAATTTGATAATTTTGCCTAAAGGACTTAAGTTTTGAGAAAATGATCAAAACCAACAAATTTAATGACCAAAATGTGGTATGTGGGTGAAGTTGGAGTTCCCATACCTATTAAGCCTTAAAAAGTCAACAATTTTACTTGAATAGTGCAGTGAATAGTAACCCGAAATACAAAAACTTCGATAACGTTGAATTTAGCGCATTAAAGCTAGGTAAAAGTGAAGTTAAATTTATTTTTGGATTTATGCTAAGTTATGGTACTGAAACACTATGAAACTGTGTGTTTCAGCTGAAAAAGGCTTAGAAGCTCTGAGAGACTGAGTCAAAGCCTGGAGGCGACTCACGTCAAATTTGTGCACAATAATTCTTGTTTAAATATTTTATTCTCAACAATTTGACTTCTGTGATTAATTATGTACTGTGTTGCCATTTTATAATCACAAATATGACTTTGGAAATTGATCAGATTTCTCATAAATTATTTAAATAAATTGTTTTGAATTGATTTTGTGTTCACACTTAGCATGACAGTATCACATTATTTCCTCCTCCATTTATGGGGTTGAGATCGTTTATTTTCCTCCCTCTCTGGCTTACCAGTTGAGGTTGAGATCGGATGAGTACTCATCAGCTAGCTAGCCACCTCCCTCATTGATTTCGATTAATGGGGTTGTAGATTGCTTTGTCGTGGCGTACAACACGGCATTGATCGGAAATTTTATGTCATGGCTTAAGTTGTGTATGATTTTGGCAACACTGTGTTTATTAAATTATTTGACTAAGTTTTGTTATTATAAGCTTTGATAATTTGTGAAATGTGATTGAGAAATATTTAAATTGTGTTTCATCAATGAATGATTTATGTATTGTATTTTAAATTTTTATTGTGCACCATTGAGTATTTTTATACTCAGCGCTAGCTTATTTTGCTATCGCAGATAAGAGCAAGGAAAAAGCAGCAGAGTGAGCTGCTGTTGAGTCGAGGACCTCACTGATCTTTTGTACGGGTATCATTCTATACCCTTGTAGTTAATTTTGATGTAAATATAGAAATGTTGTATGTATCAATGTAAAGTTGAGCAGTTATAAAATAAATTGTAATAATATTATTTTTGGATTTCCTTCTGTAAATTAATATTTGTACTTGTGAATTTCATACTTTATGCCTTGTGAATGAAGTTATTAAATATTTTGAGACGATACATTTTGATTTGGATTGTGAAATTATTTTGAAGTGAATTGAATTGAATTGATTTGAGATTTATTGGAGGTTGGGAGTTGAGAAAATTATTGGAAGTGTTTTTTTAGTTATTTGAAGAACTGTTTTCTCCAAATACAAATGGAACTCTGTCAAAATTTTTATAAAATTTAAGGCAAAATTAAAATGGACAAAAATTTTTATTAGTATTTAAACTTTGAATAAATGGTTTTTAATTCCTCCCAAAATGCTCACCACTTCCAAAATGTAAGAAAATTGTTTTAAAATCCCTTGTAGTGTACTTAATGAATTATCGATAGGTGAAGTTTGGTAGTTCATTAGGTATTCTACGGGATCATGTCATGCCTTACAGAGGGGTGAGGTGTGACATGGTCTTTTTGTATTTTGTAAACTTTTGTTATCTATATATTTTAAACTTATGTAATTATGCTTTTGATGTTATTATTTATGAACCATGTTCAGTAATAAATTGAATATTTCTTATTGAATTGAGTATGATGTGAAATGAATTGAAATTTGAGTAATAAATTTAATATTTCTCATTGAATTGAGTATGATGTGAAATGAATTGAAATTTGAGATAATAACGTCATTTGAGAAATTGTTGAAAATATGTTGGTGGTTGACTGAGATTGATATTATGATTATATTGGAAGTGTTTTTCATAGATTCAGTAGAATTATTTTCTAATTTACAACCGGCACTCTGCTGAATTTTCTATAAAATTTGTGGAAAATTCAGATTAATAAAAATTATAAATAAATGAATTAAAAAGGGGTAAATTGTAATGAAAATATGATTTGGTGCTCTGACACACTATGTAGCATATCTTGCTTGGCTACACTATAGACGGGTAAGGAGTATCACATAGCAGGTTTGGCCTCACATGCAACTTAGCCAAAATAGCTCCATCTCGAGCCAATGATAGATGGGCATTCAATAATCTCAAAGCTGTGATGGATTTTCTGTTTAAAGCATCTGCAACTACATTTGCCTTCGCAGGATGGTAGTCAATCACACAATCATAGTCCTTTAGGAAATCAATCCATCACCTCTGTCTAAGGTTGAGCTCCTTCTGGGTTGGCAAGTATTTCAAACTTTTGTGATCTATGTAAATGTAGCACTTTTCACCATATAAGTAGTGCTTCCATATCTTCAGTGCAAAGATAATTATTGCAAGTTCTAGATCATGGGTAGGGTAATTCTGTTCATGTGGCCTTAGCTGCCTGGAAGCATAGGCGACCACCTTATCCTCTTGCATCAATACAAACCCTAACCCATTATGAGAGGCATCATTGTAGACCATAAAGTCCTTTCCCAACACTAGTTGTGTTAACACTGGTGCCTCTGTCAACATAGCCTTCAACTTCTAAAAACTGGCCTGACACTTGTCATTCCAGTCAAATCTGACATTCTCTTCACAAATCTTCTGTAATACCCAGCTAGCCCTAAGAAACTTCTGACCTCAGTTGTATTTCTGGGAGGCTTCCATTCCATCACTGCTTCTATCTTCTTGGGATCCACTCTAATCCCATCAGCTGACACTATGTGTCCAAGGAATGCAATATAATTCAACCAGAAGTCACACGTGGAAAACTTAGCATACAGCTTCTTTTCTCTCAAGGTTTACAGAACAATCCTCAAATGCTCATCATGTTCTTCCCTGGTCTTGGAATAGACCAAAATATCATCAATAAAGACCACTACAAACCGATCTATGTATGGATGGAAGATACGGTTCATAAGGTCCATGAATGCCGCTGGTGCATTTGTTAGGCCGAAGGGCATCACCAGAAACTCATAATGCCCATGCTGGATTCTGAATGCAGTCTTTGGCACATCTGTATCCTTCACCCTCAACTGATGATACCCTGATTTGAGATCAATTTTAGAAAATACTCCTGCTCCCTTCAACTGATCAAACAGATCATCGATTCTAGGCAACGGATATTTATTCTTCACAGTCACTTTATTCAACTACCGGTAATCGATGCACAATCTCAATGTCCCATCATTCTTCTTCAAAAACAGTACTGGAGCTCCCCATAGTGCACACTGGGGCGTATGAACCCCTTATCCAGGACTCCTGTAACTGGATTTTCAGTTCCTTCAATTTTGTGGGTGCCATCTTATAAGGAGCAATAGAGATTGGTGCTGCACCCGGCAGTACTTTAATAGCAAATTCGACTTCCCTTTCTGGTGGCAAGCCAAGCAGTTCTTTAGGGAACACATCTAGGAAGTCTCTTACTGTGGGTATGTCACACAGATCTAGCTTAGCCTGCCTAGTATCCACCACATGTGCTAGGTACGCTTCACAGCCTTTTCTCATTAGTTTTCTTACAACTGTGGCTGAGATGACATTGGACAAGAAATCTATCCTTTCCCCCACAATTATAATCTCATTACCCTCAGGAGTTTTCAATGTGATCCTCTTCAACTTACAATCAACCATTGCTTGATGACGTGATAACCAGTCCATTCCCAAAATCACGTTAAACTCATAGAAAGGCAACTCAATCAGGTCTGTCAAGAATTCATACCCCTGAATCTTTAACGGGCAATCCTTGTATACTTTGTTCACCACTACACTGTGGCCCAATGGATTAGTGACCAGAATGTCTTGGTCACTCTCCCCTACTAATATCCCCCTTTCTATGGGTAGGTTAATGCAGATGTATGAATGAGTGGATCCTGGATCCACCAATACATGCACAGATGTATTGGAGAGGGAGAACATACCCCTGATGACGTTCGGGGTATCTTGCTCCTCCTGAGCTCTTATGGCATAGGCTCTGGTAGGTGCTCTGCCCTCAGGCCTCTCTGCTGGCTCAGATGCAGGCCTTTGTGATGGTCCCGCTACCTCAGATTTTCTAGATTCCTACCCTTTTATGGTGCAGGAGCAGGTCTGTTTGCTTGTGTTGGAGCAGCTATAACAATTCTGCATGGACAGTTCCTCAACTGATGCTTTGTTGACCCACACCCTAAGCAGGCACCCATCACTCTCTAACAATCCCCCTTATGCCACTTCAGGCAATGTGGACATGCAGAATATGCTGGGGCTGGTCCCCTGAACCCCGTCCCTGGAGAGCTACCCACTGATGGTGTGGACTGACCTCTCCTAGGGGTGAAATGTGGCCTGGGCCCTTGCGATTGACCCTAACCTTGTGGTTGATCTGAACTCTGTGCAGGTGGACCTTTGAACTTCTTTCCTGGTGCAGGAGATGATCTAGACTGACCCGGGCCCTTCTTATGCTGTCTCTCCCTTCTGGTTTACTCACTTATTCTTACTTTTTCAACTTTTGTAGTAACTTCCACTAATTACTATGATTCCCAACGCAGTAATCATGATCTTTATGTTGTTATTTAATCCCTCTTCAAATCTTTTACACCTTTTGTCCTCATTAGGGACTATTTCCCTTCCGTAGTGGCTCAGTCTAACAAATTCCTTTTCATACTCTGCCACTGTCAGCTGTCTCTACCTCAGATTAATCAACTCTCTTCTTCTCTCTTCCAGGTATACACTACCCACATATTTCTTCTTGAATTCTAAGAGGAAGAAGTCCTAAGTTATTAATTCTGGCTGCACTTCACTAGACATTGTATCCCACCATTGGTAGGCATCATCTTGCAACAGAGATACAGCAGCTTCTAGATTTTGCTCTGGAGTGCAGTGGAGTTATTTTAAAACCCTTCCTATTATGTTCAACCAGTTTTCGGCTACAACAGAATCATCTTCTCTCTTGCCAAAGAAATTCACTGCTCCAAATTTTCTTAATCCTTCCAGATGTGATTTTTGTTGTGGAGGTGGTGGTGGTAGTGGCATTACCAAAACCATTTGTCTGAAGAACTCGACCATTTGCTGGAATATGGCCTGTGCAGGCTGAGCAGGCTCTGCTAGAGCTAGTGGAGTAGGTTTTCCCCTACCCCTAGTCTCAGTTGCTGCAGGTGGAGCATGACTCTCCACTTCCTTCTCAACTGCCCTCTGAGATGTGGGGTCCATATCCTATTCAAAATAACAAAGAAAAATAGATCTGTATTATTATCACCTCGACTCTTACGAATGCAATGCATGGTATGGACTCGATCTAGGCCCAGAAATGCCTAAACCGTGCTCTGATACCACTAAATATGACACCCCTTACTCGTCTACAGTATAGTCGAGTAAGATATGTCATATAGTGTACTGGAATACCTTGTTTTATTTTAATCCTTTTTATCCTTCCTTATTTATTTTTATCATGGCTATGAAGTACAATTGGTGAAGTATAATTTATTTAAGTCATTTATGGAAAACATCAATTTATTTGAGGTTTTGCAAATTTTGTAAAAAATCCAGTAGAGTACCAGCTAAAAATGGAGAAAACAGTTCTTCAGAACCTGTGAAAACACTTCCAAAATTTTCAATCAATCAATCCCAAACTCCATTTCATCAACAAAATCTCAATATTTTTCAACAACATTTCCATTTCTCAATCATTCATTTCATATGATATTTATGTAAAAGTCATCAATAAATATTCACTTTTTCATTTACAAGCACAATTTCCACTATTTACATCAATACCAAAATACATTACATAAGTCTTAATTACATATGAGAAAATAAAAGTTAATTACAAAATACTCAAAATGAAACCTAGTGTCCTACCAATGCACTGATGACGATGAGGTGACACGGACACTATGTAGAGCTGCAGAAGGTCTCACCCAGTATGTGGTCTGCAGGGCTCTCTATCAGTCTCTCCAGAACCTACGTGTGGCAAAAAGTAACGCGCTAAGTAATAATGCTTAGTGGTGCTAATAATAGAATAAAATGAAATAACAGAAAATAAATATGCAACGAATGTATTGATGTCTTATGAAGATAAAATTTCGATAATTATTTATAGTCTTATTGATTTTGTACTTGTTATGTTCATTATTTCATTAAATTTATGCACTTTCATTTTTGGTTGCCCAAGTAATCTATACTTGATAATTGGACAGGATAAATGGGTAAACTGGCACTGGGTATTAAGTACCTCGAGCCATTACACCATCGGTCACATATGTATCTCCTGGTGTGCAATAGAACAACTAATGAGCTGTAATAAATATTAGGCACAAGGCCAAGTATCATCACAATGTAAGAATGGCTAAAAACCATAAAATCACATAATGGCATAATGCCATGTGTAGTACTGCTAACTAAACCCTATTGGCGTGCCCACCTATCCAAACCAATCTTGTTAGGTGTACTAGGGCATGTTACACTTTTAAATTGTACAATTCTTGAAATTTAAGTCTAGGTGTTACTATTCATTTCATTAGTCAACTAAAATGTTGACTTTTGCATAGGCAATAGGTACATTGGTTCTAATACTCCCAACATACCACATTTTGCATTCTAAAGTTGTTGGTATTGGTTGCTAAAACCATTTCTAAACTTAGCGCTAGTTGTTCACAATTTTCATATTTCAAGCCTTGTGCTTACTGTTCCATTGGTTATTTTTACAGTAGGAATTTGGCAAAGTTGTCAACATGAAAGTTGTTCCTTATTGTGTCTAGTTACATTTTTTTTTAATCACTCCATTTGGAGTTTTGTAGCTTAAGTTATAGCCTAAACACCATAACTAGCCGGATTGCAAACTTTCCAGATTTTCTGGACTGACCAAATCAATAGTGTTTTGTACAGTGAATGCAGGTCACTTTTTGAACATTTTATCGTCAAAATTTGGGTTAGGTTTCATCATAAAAGTTGTAGGTTTATATCTTAGCTTTCTGCTGGTAAAATTTTAGGTCGATTGGACCTTTCTACACTGTGTTATGACCAAATGAATATATACTGTTTATTTGGTCATTTTGCCCAGATAGAATGCAAGTCACCTGGATTAGGGAAATTTTTAGGTCAACTTAGTTTGGTTTTCTAGGCAGGGTTTCTATACCAAAGTTGTGCCATTATGTGTCTAGTTTCATGTACAATTGGCCTTGCATCAATTGAACCTCTACAACTCCTTTTATAACTGCCCAAACCTGTTGGACTCATGCTTAATCCTGCAGGTTAGCCAAGGCTGCTCACCCACACTCAAATGCTAAGCCTAACAATCCCTAGGCTACCCTAACAATCCCTAGGCTACCCAAATTATAGGGATGAATATACATAAGTTTTATTTTGTTTTTCTTACACTTTTCCACTTATCTCATGCCAATAAACATGAATTAAGTAAAAGAGATAGAAGATTGGACACTAACCTCTTTGAGCAGAATTTCTAGGTAAAAAAACTTCATTCCTTTCTCTTCTTTTTGCTAAAACTAGCTTCTCCAAGAAGTGGGAATGATTTTTAGTGTAGTGAATTTAGGGATTTGTGGGGAGGAAGCTTAGGAAAATCAAGCTTTAAAAGAGAAAATAGAGAGAGAGCTTCTTGGCTATGGTGGATGGGAAATGAGGAAGAAGAGTGCAGTTTTTTCATTTCAATTTTTTGCCCATTTAACTCATTTTGAGTGATTTATGGACATGTATCACAATGTGATTGGGTGAGAGTGCTTAGTGACATAAACATGAGGTCAAAATTACAATTTTATTTCATTTTCTTTTCTTTTCTTTGCTACTCATTTTCAATTCAATTTTTAACAATATTTATTCATATTTTAGATCATAATAATTATTTACTTAACTGGACAAGTCGGCAAAAAATAACCTCTGAAGGCGAAATGACCAAAATGCCCTTCGTTTGGCTTAACAGACCAAAATGTCAGTACCGATTGAAAAATTTTTCTAAGCATTTTCTTGGCATTCTAATGCCATAGGAACCTCAATGACCCTTCTCTAGAGTCCCAAAAATTATTTTATGAATTTTTCCCCTGGTCTAGGGCTCCTAGTTGCTAGAACCGCAACTTCCCACTAGGTTACCCATCGCTAGGGCACTGGCTCATTTAACTTGGTTGTATTTTATTTCTAAAATTTTTCCTAAATTTTTCTTATTAATATTTGAGTTAATTATGGTTCCTAACTTTAGTTTAAATATTTTTCCGGATGTTCTAGCTGTTCTGACCGACACTGATCATCGAAACAGCAGAATATATGGAGTTGCTATAGGGAGGGTGTTACACAGGATGCTCCAGATGTCATCAGGGATATGTTATCTCTCTATGACATACCTATACATGCATTGCTAGATCCAGGATCCACTCAGTCATACATTTGCATTGAGTTACCCATGGAAAGGGGAATTCAAGTAGAGAAAAATGACTAAGATATTATAGTCACTAATCCTTTAGGCCACAGTGTGGTGGTAAATAAAGTGTGTAATGGTTGCTCGTTGAGGATTCATGGGTATGAGTTCTTGGCAGACCTAATTGAATTGCTCTTCCACGAGTTTGATGTCATCCTTAGCATGGATTGGCTATCACATCATCAAGCAATAGTTGATTGTAAATTAAAGAGGATTACACTGAAAACTCCTGAGAATGATGAGATCACAATTGTGGGGGAAAGGATAAATTTTCTGTCTAATGTCATCTCAGCCACTGCTGCATGGAAGTTGGTGAGAAAAGGCTATGAAGCCTATTTGGCACATATAGTTGATACTCAACAGGCCAAACTTGACCTGTGTAACATACCTACTATAAGTGACTTCCTCGATGTCTTCCCTGAGGAATTGCCAGGCTTGCCACTAGAAAGAGAAGTAGAATTTGCTATTGAGGTAATGCCGAGTACAACACCAATCTCCATTGCTCCTTATAGGATGGCACCCAATGAATTGAAAGAGCTGAAAATTCAGTTACTGAATAAGGGTTTTATAAGCCCCAGTGTGTCACCATAGGGAGCTCCAGTAATGTTTGTCAAAATGAATGATGGGACTTTGAGGTTATGCATTGACTACTGGCAGTTAAATAAAGTGATTATGAAGAATAAGTACCCGTTGCCCAGAATTAATGATCTGTTTGATCAATTGAAGGGACCAGGCATATTTTCCAAAATTGATCTTAAATCAGGGTATCATGAACTGAGGGTAAAGGATGCAGATGTGCCTAAGACTGCATTCAGGACCCGGTATGGGCACTATAAATTTCTAGTGATGCCATTTGGTTTAACAAATGCACCAGTAGCTTTTATGGACCTTATAAATCATTTTTTCCATCCATACTTAGATCAGTTTGTAGTGGTCTTTATTGATGATATTTTGGTGTATTCCAAGAACAATGAGGAGCATGATGAGCATTTGAGAATTGTTCTATAGACTTTAAGAGAGAAGAAGTTGTATGCTAATTTGTCCAAGTGTGAATTCTGGCTGAGTGAGATTGCCTTTCTTGGACACATAGTATCAGCTAATGGGATTAGAGTGGATCCCAAGAAGATAGAAGCAGTAATGGAATGGAAGCCTCCTAGAAATGCAACTAAAGTCAGAATTTTCTTGGGGTTAGTTGGGTATTATAGAAGGTTTGTGAAGGGGTTTTCTCTAATAACTGCTCCACTGATCAAGTTGCTGCATAAGAATGCAAAATTTGACTGGAATGACAAGTGTCAAGCCAGTTTGAAAGGTTAAAGGCTATGTTGATAGAGGCACTAGTGTTAACACAGCCAGTATCTGGGAAAGACTTCATGGTCTACAGTAATGCTTCCCATAATGGGTTAGGGTGTGTTTTGATGCAAGAAGAGAAAGTGGTCACCTATGCTTCTAGACAACTAAGGCCACATGAAAAGAACTACCCTACCCATGATCTAGAGTTAGCAGTGATCATATTTGCACTGAAAATATGGAGGCACTACTTGTATGGTGAAAAGTGCTACATATACACAGACCATAAAAGCCTAAAGTACTTGCCAACCTAGAAGGAGCTCAACCTTAGACAGAGGCAATGGATTGAGTTCCTGAAGGACTATGACTGTGTGATAGATTATCGTCCTGGGAAGGCAAATGTAGTTGCTGATGCCTTTAGTAGAAATTCCATTGCAGCATTGAGATCCTTGAATACCCGCTTATCCTTAGCTCATAATGGAGCTATTTTGGCTGAGTTGTAAGTAAAGCCAAACCTGCTACAGCAGATACAGGAGGGGTAGAAGATAGATAAGAAGCTAAAGGCTATTATGGGCAGAATCACAGAGGGGACGAAAATAGAATATGAGGTGAAAGAAGATGGGTGTTTGTACTACAAAGGAGGAATGTGTGTACCAGATAATGGGGAATTGAAGATAAGCATTCTGAAAGAGGCACACTATAGTGTTTATGCTATGCACCTGGGAAGTACTCAAATGTACCCAGAAAGTACTAAAATGTTCCGTGATCTGAAGCCTCATAACTGGTGGCTAGGTATGAAGAAAGATATAGCTGATTATGTGACTAGATGCTTGACATGTCAGCAAGTCAAAGCAGAACACCAAGTTCCATCAGATTTTGTTACAACCTATAAGCATACCTGAATGGAAATGGGATCGGGTCACCATGGATTTCGTTAGTGGTTTACCACTCACCTAGAAAAAACATGATGCAATATGGGTGATAGTAGATAGATTAACTAAATCAGCACATTTTCTGCCAGTTAGAACTGACTACTCAATGGAGAAGCTAACAAAATTGTATATCAGTGAGATAATTAAACTGTATAGAATCCCACTTTCCATCATATCTGATCCAGACCCGAGGTTCACATCCACATTTTGGAAGAAGTTGCAAGAACCCTTGAGCACACAACTCCATTTTAGCATGGCTTTTCATCCTCAAACGGATGGACAGTCAGAACGAGTAATTCAGGTAAATTTTAGAACTCATTGAATTATCATAAACATTAAATTGAAATGATAGTAATAATGTGAAATATGTGATAGGTGCTTGAGGATATGCTAAGGAGTTGTGTTATTGAGTTTGAGGGAAATTGGGACAGATACCTCCCACTAGCATAATTTGCCCACAACAATAGCTACTAAGCTAGCATACAAATGGCTCCGTATGAGGCACTATATGGAAGGAGGTGCAAAACACTGATATGTTGGACAGAACTGGGCGAAGATAAGCTTGTAGGACCAGACTTGGTGAAATAGACTGAGGAGAAAGTGAAGTCAATCAAAGCTAATTTGAAAGTTGCCTCAAACAGATAGAAGTCTTATGCTGTCTTAAGGAGAAAAGACATAGAATATGAAGTTGGCAACAAGGTGTTTCTCAAAGTATCACCATGGAAGAAGATATTATGGTTTGGGAGAAAGGGTAAGTTAAGCCCTAGGTTCATTGGCCCATATGAAGCCATTGAACGTGTGGGTCCAATGGCCTATAGGCTAGCTTTACCACCAGAGCTGGACGAGATCCATAATGTGTTTCACGTATCAATGCTGAGAAGGTACAGATCAGACCGTTCACATGTCATCTCCATGGAAGAGATTGAAATACAAACATATTTGACATACACAGAGGAACCAATAAGGATCTTGGCTGTAACACCCCTATGTTCGGTAGTGTGTTGTACTGTTCTGGAAACCAGTGTCTGTCCGGACAGCTAGGATGCCTAGAACTATATTTAAATGTTAATGAAGAGACATAAAATAATGAAATACAAGAAAGTAAAATACAAGAAAAACAAAGAAAAAATAATAGCAATGAAATATAACGAAGTTAAACGAGCCAAAAACCATAGCGATGGGTGACCGCACCGGGAAGTTGCGGCATAGACTGTTGACTAGCCCTAGACCGCGAGAAACCCTGAAAAATATTTTTAAGACTTAAATAAACGTCTATTGAAGTTTAAATGATATTAGAAATGTCAAAGAAAAATTAATTAATTAGTACAAAGAAAAATGGGAAATCGGGAAACTGACAAAACTCGGTGTTGTCGAAAAATCGAGAATACAACCTGAATAGGGGAATTTTGGTAAATTAACACCTCGAGTTGTCTTTTGACCTAAATTTCCATTAAAAATAAATGATATTAAACTTTGAAAATGTCATGAAAATTAAAAGAGTGGTACCTAATATAATTAGTTAAAGTGTGGTGGCTAAATTGCAAAATTTGGAAACCTTAAATAAACAACTATTATAAGTTAATTAGTGCTCCACTAAAATTGTATTTGGGACACCTAAAAACTAAAGTGGGACAGGTGTAGAACCATTTATCTACTTCTTCCTCATCACCTTCACTTTGGCCGAATTCCATGTTCCATGAAAATCCTCCATTGCCGTCCACACTCCAAGCTTGAATCCACCATGATTAAACTATAAAAACCTCAAGTGCCTTCAATAAAGTTGACCACCATACCTTGGGCAGCACTTAGGGAACAAGAAAGAAGGAATTTGGTGGAGTTTTGAGGAAGTTAGTAAGAGGTAAGTGGCCATTCTTCATCCTTTCTTTGTTAAACTTTGAGTTGATGTTGTGGTGAGTTGATTTATGGAAGAATTTTGAAGTTTTGATGAGTTAGGTTGAGCTCCATTTTGGAAGCCATGGAAATTCATCATGTATAGCTTGTTTTTGCTTGTAAATAGTAGTTTGAGATGTTAAATTAAGTGCTTATATGTATTGAAGTTGATTTCCATATACAATGTTTGAATGGTGAGCTTGAAAAGTGAAAATGGAAGTTTGATGTGAATGTGTTACTTGGGCAGCCTCATAATGGAAATGGGTAATGTTTAAGTTCATGAAATGTTGTTGAAGTATTGTACAAAAAATGGCAGCATCTATATGTAATTTGATAATGGAAGTATGTGTAATAATTAGGAGTATTTATGTGTATATATTGTTGGGTTTGAACTTTGTGAATTATGAGTGCAGTTGGTGCATTGTGAAATTGTTATATTCAGTCCAAGTTGACCTATAATGTAAAGAAATGAATGGTTATGGTTAATGACAAATGCAGAATGGTTTAGAGAAGTGAGGATATAGTTGGTGAATGTGTGTTTGGTTTGGTGTTTGAAAGGCATGTAGAGGACAGTGTGCAAATGAGCCTATAACCCTAAGTGTGTGACTCCAATTGGTATGAGGCCAATTGGAGGTGAAACTAAGCACAAAATGTGCCAACTTTCATGAAGAAAGCCTACCCAAATTCTATCCAAAAAGTGACATGAGAATTGACCAAATCCAGATTAGTGACTTGAAAACCTGAAAATTGACCATTTGGACAGTAGTTAGTGTTTTGGCCATAACTCACTCAAAACAGCTCCAAATGACCTGAAACTTTTACCATGGATAGACTTGACATAGAGCTACAACTCTTATGAAGACACCAAAACCAAAAAATGACCATAAGCAAGTCAAAATGCTTGCAAAAGTTTGGGTATAAAAACTGCCAGAACCGGAAATGACCTAAAAATGACCTAAGTTTACCATTTTAGTGCAATCTGACCAGCAATAGTAAAATGACCATAACTTGGCCTAGGAAACTCCAAAAAACCTAAAATTTGTGGCAAAAGTTCACTATGACATGGACCTACAAGTTTGTAAGTCGGACTAGAAATCGAAAACTGAGGGAACTAGGTCATCTGGCTAGGTTAAAATAGCATACCGAAATATGATAAATTATAATAAAATGCAATACACTTAAAAATCTAATTGGTAACTTATACCAATACTAAAGGAATATAAAATGTGACAAATTGGTAACATTAAAATTTATTCCCCTAAACTGCATTAAGGATCAACATTATAGGTTGACTAAGGAAAGCAATATTATTAAATAAATTAATTATCTAACCTTATTGTTAGAGACAGTTTAAATGACTATTGAAACACTTTAAATTGTGCATTTCAGTTAGCAAAGACTCAAGGAAGGGGAAGGAAAGACTGATTCAGGGCCAAGAGGTTACACTTCAGAGGTTTGTGAATAACAGTTATTTCTTTTGAATTTTCAATTGAAATAAATTATGACAATTTGTATGTTATTATTTTAAATTGTGCAAAATTGTTTGAATGGAAATTTGGTGGATACTTATTGCTTGAAAAATATTGCAAATGGTTTGAAACCACAGTTATCATGTATATTTGATTGAATTCCTCGCTAGCTTATCTAGTGGGATGAATTGGCTTTGAATTCCCTCTCTGGCTAAAGTGTTGAGGTGTGTGCCTGTTGAGGACGAATAGGAAGAGCACTCATTTATTTGCTAGCTAGCTATGTTATTCCTCACTAGCCATCGACTTTTGGGACGAATTGGACTTTGAGAACATGATTAAGCTGTGTGTGTGATTTATTGATAGTTATTGTGATATTGTGAAATGGAGTTTAATCCTTTATGACATTCACTGTTTTTTGAATTCAACTATGATTTTAAGTATCCACAGTTTATATGATTTATGGTTTATGGTTTTAAATTGTATTTTCTTAATGTTGTGCAACACTGAGACATTGGCTCGCGATAGCTTTTTCATTGCTGTCGTAGGTAGACAGAAGGACAGAGTAGCAGAGTAGGTTGCATGTGCTACATTTTGGGAATCTTCCGGGTATATTGAGTATACCATCTTTTTGTAATTTTTGTTGTAATGTATGTTCACTGTATGTATATATTGTACTTGGTCTTGAGCAGTTGTAAACTAAAATTGTAAATTATTTTGGCCTGTAAAAATATTGTGACATATTTCTCTTATCTCAGCTTTTGGAAACATTGAAAAATTGATGTTGAATTGAGTTGACAAATGCTGAGAAATTTATTGTGTTAAACTATTATTGGAGTTTGGAATTGAAGAAATATATATATTGGAAGTGCTTTTTATAGGTTTTTGAATAACTTTTTTATTCAAAATATAGATGGCACTCTGCCAAAATATTTACAGAATTTATTGATACTTCAGATTTGTCAATTGGTTCACTTCAGATAAAAAAAAAATGTTTACACCTATTAAAAGTGCTCACCACTGTAAAAAGAAATAAGAAAAGGTTTAAAATCCCTTGTAGTGTATTTAATGAGTTATCAGTAGGCGAAGTTTGGTAATTCATTAGGTATACTACGGAATCATGTTATGCCTTACAGAGGGGTAGGGTGTGACATGTTTTAGTGATATCAGAGCTAGTTTTTAAATTTTGTTTTAACCTGTAATTTGAATATTCTTTCTTCATACAACTGCTCAATGTCATTGTTTGATACATACAGTACATTACATTATAAATATGCACTAATGGGAGGAAATCTCCTAGTGTTATTTGTTTAGGAGGTATAATATCCTCAAATTGACTATGAAAGAAGGGGATCGTTCAGTCAATCAATCAATAGAGACTGAGGTACAAGGGGAAGCCCTAGCCCTTCATAATGTGAGTGGATCAGCCGCACCATTTCTCTCAGTACCGCAATTCCCTACTCAATTTGGTCAGCAGATGGCTGCAATGTTCTAACAGATGGATGGTAATATGCCTACTCAAGCCCCACTATAGACACCAATGGTACAACCACAGTCTTTAGCTAGGCAGTATGACAAGATGATTAAATATGGGGCTACTGAGTTGAAGGGGACAATAGATCCTCTAGAGGCAGAACAATGGTTAGAAAGAATGGATAAGGTGTTCAAGAAACTACATTGTACAGAGAAGCTCAGATTTGAGTATTTAGTGTCACTACTACAGGGAGATGTATATGACTAGTGGAAAACCATTTCTCATAGTTTGGTGAAACCTCTAGTACTAACCTGGGATGACTTTCTATAGGAGTTCAGACAAAAATATGTCCCAGATGCCTATGTGGACCAAAAGCTATAGGAGTTCTTAAGTCTGAAATAGGGAAGCAGATCAGTGGCAGAATATAAAAGGGACTTTTCCTGCCTGATCCACTATGCAGGAAGTCTCCTTTCTACCAACAAGGAAATATGTAAAAGGTTTGAAACCGGCTTGAAGCCTAGTCTCAGATTATAAGTGGTCGGATTCAAACATACTAACTTGTCTGAGCTTATTTCTCAAGCACTAGAATTAGAAAGAATTGACTCAGAAGTGGCCCCAGAGAAAAATAAATCAGAGAAGACAGAAAAAGAGAAAGAGGAAAAGTCAGTAGATCAGAGTTCCAGTGGTCCTACTGGAAAGAGAAAGAACTTTGGGGGACACAGCAAAGGTGGTAAAAAGTTTAGTAAAGGAAGATTTTCAAGATAGAGACCTTTTCCATCTAGTCAGTAAACTACCAGAAGTTTCTACCCTCCCCGCCAGTGTGAAACTTGCGGTAGAAATCATGGTGGGGTATGCTATAAGGCCACAGGAGCTTGTTATAACTGTGGAGGTACGGGACACTTTGCCAAAGAATGAACCTGTGCTAGTAGAGTTGGGCCACCTCCTACTACTGCAGAAGGGTTAGTTCAGAATCCTGCAACCAGAGATTCACAACCACCTAGTAGAGGTAGAGGCAGGGGTAGAGGTAGTCCAGCAGGCAGCTAAGGCACAGTGAATCAGTCAGAGCAAGGCAGTGCTCTAGTCAGAGTCTATGCAATGAGATAGAGAGAACAGGCAGAGACATCTGATATTGTGGCTGGTACCTTCTCAACTTTTAATCAAGATGTATTTGTGTTATTTGATTTGGGTTCTACCCATTCCTATGTGAGTACTAGCATCATTGATTGCATTGTTGTTCCTTGTGTGAAAATGAACTTTGAGGTGCTAGTAACAAGTCTGCTAGGACAGGAGATCAGGGTCAATAGAATGTATAGGGATTGTCCTTTGGTGATCCAAGGACATACTTTTTTGTCTGATCTCATTGAAATGCCCTTAAGAGATTATGATATCATCTTGGGCATGGATTGGTTAGCCAGGCATCACGCCATGATTTACTGTAGACTGAAGACACTCACTTTTGGTCTCCCTTAGTACAGTGATGTGGTAATACACGGGGAGAGGCAGCTATTGCCATCAAACATCGTTTCAGCTACACTAGCCAGAAAAATGATCAGAAAGGGGTGTGAAGCATACCTGGCACATGTTGTAGACACCCAAGTGGAGAGTCCAACATTGAGGGACACCCCTACAGTATATGACTTTCCGGATGTGTTTCCTGATGAATTGCAAGGATTACCTCCAGAGAGATAAGTGCAGTTTGAGATTAATGTTATGCATGGTGTGGATCCAATGTCCATAATACCATACAGGATGACACCAGCAGAGTTGAAGGAGTTGAAGGTACAATTGTAAGAACTACTTGAAAAGGGCTTCATCTGCCCCAGTGTATCACCTTGGGGTGCGCCAGTATTGTTTGGTAAGAAGAAAGATGGCACTCTTCTCTTATGTATTAACTACCGACAGTTGAATAAGGTGACAATAAAGAATAGATATCCAGTGCCTCACATTGATGATCTATTTGGTCAATTGAAGGGTGCAGCTGTATTCTCCAAAATTGATTTGCGATCTGATTATTATTAGTTGAAAGTACAAGAGCATAGTATTCCAAAAACTGCTTTTAAAACTCAATATGGCCACTATGAGTTTTTGGTAATGCCATTCGGGTTAACTAATGCTCCAGTTGCTTTTATGGATCTGATGAACACTATCTTCAGACCATATCTCGACTAGTTTGTGGTGGTGTTTACTGATGATATTTTGATATATTTGAGGAATGCAGAGAAGCATGACAAACATTTGTGGATTGTACTGCAGACTTTGAGGGAGAAACAACTATACGCCAAATTATCAAAATGTGAATTTTGGCTGAAAGAAATCTCTTTCTTGGGACATGTTGTGTCAGCTGAAGGGATCAAGATAGATTCTAGCAAGATAGAAACTATCTTTAATTGGAAGCCACCCAGGAATATCACTGAAATTTGCTGTTTTCTGGGTTTAGCTGGATATTACCGTCGGTTTGTGAAAGTGTTTTCTATGTTAGCTTCTCCACTGACCAAGCTACTTTGAAAAGATGTTAAATTTCAGTGGATAGATAAATGTTAGCAGTGTTTTGATGAGTTGAAGAGGTGTTTGACTGAAGCTCCAGTCCTTACTTTACCTACCCAGGGTAAAGAATACACAGTTTATAGTGATGCTTCTCACAATGGGTTAGGCTGTGTACTAATGCAAGATTGGAATGTCATTGTTTATGCATCATGCTAGCTGAAACCACATGAGAGGAACTACCCAACACATGATTTGGAGCTTAGAGCTATTATTTTTGCTCTGAAGATTTGGAGACACTATTTGTATGGGGAGAAATGCTATATTTACACATATCACAAGAGCTTAAAGTATTTGGGCACTCAGAAGGAATTGAATTTAAGGAAAAGGAGATGGTTAGAACTGATTAAAGACTATGATTGCTTAATAGACTATCAGCCAGGGAAAGCAAATGTGGTGCCTGACGCCTTAAGTCGCAAGACTATGGCAAGTCTCAGAGTTTCTCCTTTGTCCATGGTGCATGAGTTGAAAGCACAGCATGCCAGTTTGGAGATTGAGGATGAGGAACAGACAGTAGTTGCATGGCATGTACAGCCAGTGTTGATTGATCAGAATGGCTATTCAGAGTGATGAAAAATATCAGAAGCTATTGAAAGAAGTTCAGCAAGGCAATAAACCTGAATTTTCTGTGAGAGATGATGGTTTACTACTACATCAAGGCAGAATGTGCATTCCTAATGATGTTGACTTGAGACAGATCATTATGAAGAAAGCACATGAGTCTCCTTTTGCTATGCATCCTAGTGGAACTAAAATGTACAGAGGGCTAAAAGAGCATTACTGGTGGATGGGTATGAAGAGGGATGTAGTTGATTTTATCTCCAAATGCCTAACTTGTCAGCAAGTGAAGGCAGAACATCAAGTACCAGCAGGTTTGTTACATCCATTGCCAGTACCAGAGTGGAAATGGGAACGGATAACTGTGGATTTTGTGATGGGACTTCCAAGGGCACAGAATAGTTATGATGCAGTATGGGTTATAGTTGACAGACTGACTAAGTCTGCTCACTTTTTGCCAGTTCGGATGGACTATAGTTTGGAAAGATTGGCCAGATTGTACATAAATGAGATTGTAAAACTGCACGGAGTGCCAGTAGCGATTGTATCAGACAGAAATCCTAAGTTCACTTCTAGATTTTGGGGTAGTCTTCAAAGAGCCCTAGGAACTAGATTGAACTTCAGCATAGCAATCCACCCATAGACAGATGGCCAGTCTGAGAGAGTAATTCACATATTAGAGGATATGCTACGGGCTTGTGTGATTGAGTTTGAAGGTAGCTGGGATACATACTTGCCTTTGATTGAGTTTGCTTATAACTATAGCTACCAATCAACCATTGGGATGCCTCCATATAAAGCTTTGTATGGCAGGAAGTGCAAAACTCCCCTATGTTAGGATGAAGTAAGTGAAAGGAAGATGATTGGGCTAGAAATTATTCAGTAGACAGAGGAAAAGATCATATTGATCAGAGATCGACTCAAGGCTACATCAGACCGTCAGAAGTCCTATGTTGATCTAAAGAGAAGAGATATTGAATATGCAGTGGGTGATAAGGTATTCCTCAAAGTTTCTCCTTGGAAGAGGATTATGAGATTTGGCAGAAAGGGGAAACTAAGTCCTCGTTTCATCGGACCATATGAGGTTCTGGAAAGAGTGGGTCCTTTGGCATATCGGTTAGCATTACCTATAGAGCTAGAAAGGATACACAGTGTCTTCCATGTATCCATGTTAAAGAGGTACAGATCTATCCCATCTCACGTTCTATTAGTTGAAGAGATTGAGGTAAATCTAGACCTCTCATATGAGGAAGAACCCATAGAAATTCTGGCATATGAGGTGAAGCAGTTGAGGAATAAAGAAATACACTTGGTTAAAGTGTCGTGGAACCATCATTCTGGCTTCAAAGCTACTTGGGAACGTGAAGAGGACATGAGGAGACAGCACCCACAGCTGTTCAGAGACTGATGGCAGGTAAAATTTCGAGACGAAATTTATTTTAAGGAGGGGGGGGGGGGAGGGGGAGAATTGTAACATCCCTATGTTCAGTAGTGCATTCTACTGTTCCGGTGACCAGTGTCTGTCCGGACAGCTAGGATGCCTAGAATTACATTCAAATGTTAGTGAGGAGACATAAAATAATAAAATACAAGAAAGGAAAATACAAGAAATATAAAAGAAAAATAATAACTATGAAATGTAACTAAGTTAAACAAGCAAAAACCGTAGCGATGGGTGACTGCACCAGGAAGTTGCAGCGTAGACCGTTAACTAGCCCTGGACCACGGG
The DNA here is from genome assembly GCF_030052815.1 of Hevea brasiliensis. Taxonomy (NCBI): domain Eukaryota; kingdom Viridiplantae; phylum Streptophyta; class Magnoliopsida; order Malpighiales; family Euphorbiaceae; genus Hevea; species Hevea brasiliensis. The sequence goes on from NC_079501.1 coordinate 47,303,391, forward strand.
GAACATTAAAAAATATTTTTAAGGCTTAAATAAATATATATTGAAGTATAAATGACATTAGAAATGTCAAAGAAAAATTAATTAATTAGTACAAAGAAAAATAAGAAATCGAGAAACCGACAAAACTTGATGTTGCCGAAAAATCGGGAATACAACCCGAATAGGGGAATTTTGGTAAATTGACACCCTGAGTTGTCTTTTGACCTAAATTTCCATTAAAAATAAATGATATTAAACTTTGAAAATGTCATGAAAATTAAAAGAGTGATACCCAATATAATTAGTGAAAGTGTGGTGGCCAAATTGCAAAATTTGGAAACTTGAAATAAACAACTATTATAAGTTAATTAGTGCTCCACTAAAATTGTATTTGGGACACCTAAAAACTAAAGTGGGACAAGTGTAGAACCATTTATCTTCTTTTTCCTCATCACCTTCACTTTGGCCGAATTCCATGTTCCATAAAAATCCTCCATTGCCGTCCACACTCCAAGATTGAATCCACCATGATTAAACCATAAAAACCTAAAGTGCCTTCACTAAACTTGACCACCACACCTTGGGCAGCACTTAAGGAACAAGAAAGAAGGAATTTGGTGGAGCTTTGAGGAAGTCCATAAGAGGTAAGTGGCCATTCTTCATCCTTTCTTTGTTAAACTTTGAGCTGATGTTGTGGTGAGTTGATTTATGGAAGAATTTTGAAGTTTTGATGAGTTAGGTTGAGCTCCATTTTCGGCAGCCATGGAAATTCATCATGTATAGCTTGTTTTTGCATGTAAATGGTAGTTTGAGATGTTAAATTAAGTGCTTATATGTAATGAAGTTGATTTCCATATACAAAGTTTGAATGGTGAGCTTGAAAAGTGAAAATGGAAGTTTGATGTGAATGTGTTACTTGGGTAGCCTCATAATGGAAATGGGTAATGTTTAAGTTCATAAAATGTTGTTGAAGTATTGTACAAAAAATGGCAGCATGTGTATGTAGAATAGTAGTGATAAGGCAGGTAATTTGATGATGGAAGTATGTGTAATAATTAGAAGTATTTATGTGTATATATTGTTGGGTTTGAACTTTGTGAATTATGAGTGCATCTGGTGCATTATGAAATTGTTATATTGTGTACAAGTTGACCTATAATGTAAAGAAATAAATGGTTATGGTTAATGCCAAATGCAAAATGGTTTGGAGAAGTGAGGATGTAGTTGGTGAATGTTTGTTTGGTTTAGTGTTTGAAAGGCATGTAGAGGGCAGTGTGCAAATGAGCCTATAACCCTAAGTGTGTGACTCCAATTGGTATGAGGCTAATTGGAGGTGAAACTAGGCACAAAATGTGCCAACTTTTATGAAGAAAGCCTACCCAAATTCTGTCTAAAAAGTGACATGAGAATTTACCAAATCCGGATTAGTGACTTGAAAACCTAAAAATTGATCATTTGGACAGTAGTTAGTGTTTTGGCCATAACTCACTCAAAAAAGGTCCAAATGACCTGAAAGTTTTACCATGGATAGATTAGACATAGAGCTACAACTCTTATGAAGACATCAAAACCCAGAAATGATCATAAGCAAGTCAAAATGCTTGCACAATTTCGGGTATAAAAACTGCCAGAACCAGAAATGACCTAAAAAAGACCTAAGTTTACCATTTTAGTGCAATCTAACCAGCAATAGTAAAATGACCATAATTTGGTCTAGTAAACTCCAAATGACCTAAAATTTGTGGCAAAAGTTCACTATGACGTAGACATACAAGTTTGTAAGTCGGACTAGAAATCGAAATGTAACATCCTCACTTTAGCTAGTCCGTACAGTCAACTGTTCCGGTGACCAATGTCAGTCCGGCCAGCTATAATGTTTGAAATTATAAATAGACTAGAGTAAGGAGTTATAAAGAAACTAAATAATGCTCATAACAATTAAGGAAAATTTATAGGAGTGAAATACACTAAGGTTAAATGAGTCGAAACCCCAGTGATGAGTAACCCGAAGGGGAAATGACAGTGAAGGCCGTTAGCAACCCTAAACACAGGGAAAAATTATAAAATAATTTTTGGGCCTCCAGAGAAGGGTCATTGAGCTTCTAATGGCATTAGAATGCCAAGATAATGCTTAGAAAAATGTTTCTCTCGGTACAAATAATTTTGGCTCGTTAAGCCAAACAGAGGGCATTTTGGTCATTTCGTCTTTAGAGATGATTTTTGACCAACTTGTCCATTTATGTAAGTGAATTATATGACATAGAATATGAACAAATATTGATGAAAAATTAATTAAAAATGAATATGAAAAAGAAATAAGAGAAATTGTGAATAAATGAGATTTATTACCTCATGCTTATGTAAGCATGAGGTAATTAAAATGCTTAGCCAATCAAATTAAAGGAAAACACTTATAATACGTAAAATGGGCAAAAAAGAAGGCCAATTCTAGAAAATTTTAGCAGCCACTCTTCTTCCCAAAGAAGACGGCCCATGCTTCTCCTTCCCCTCCTCCATTTTCATGCTTACAAAGAAAGAAGAACCCTAGCAAGTTGGAATTTCACTCCATTAGAGGTTAGTGACCTAACCTTAATTTTCTCTTTAAATTCATGTTAAAGGAGTATGATTGAGTGCAAAATTACAATGAAAATTAATAAATACCATGTGTATGCTCATCTCATATTTTCGGCAGCCTTGGTTGGGGTAAGATTTTGATGATTTTCATGGAGCTAAAATTGTAGTATGGCTGCCCTTAGTATTAAGCTTTTAAATGGAGTAATGAAATGCAAGTTGTAACGCATGGTTTCAGATAGTTGAGTTAGGCTTTGGGATGAAAATGAGACATTGATCATATGATAATGAAAGTAGGTTTCAATGGTCAATTAGTGACCAGTTGGTTTTGTTTGAATAAAAAATGAAGTGGGTTGTGTAGTGGGAATTGAGTTTGGTGTGGCTGCCCTTGGTGACCTGCAGGACTAGGCATGAGTCTAGCAGGTTTGGGTAGCAATAACTAGAGTTATAGAGGTTCAATTGGTGTACGAACAATTGGAAATGAAACTAGACACATAATGGCACAACTTTGGTGAAGAAACCATGCCCAGGAAATCAAACCAAGATGACCTAAACATGGCCCTAATCCGGGTGACCTGCATTCTGCCTGGGCAAAATGACCAAATTAAGTGTTTAGTCATTTGGTCATAACTCAGGGTAGAAAGATCTAATTGACCTGAAATTTTACCAGCAACAAGCTGAGATATAGACCTACAACTTTCATGAAGAAACCTAACCCAAATTATGACCACACCATATTCAAAAAGTGACTTACAGTCACTGCTCAAATTACTGTAGATTTGGTCAGTCCATAAATTCTGGAAAAATTATAATCCGGCAAGTTGTGGTTTTTGGGCCATAACTTGAGCTACAAAACTCCAAATGGAGAGATTCAAAAAATAAAATGTAACTAGACAAAATAAGGAACAACTTTCATGTTGATCATTTTACCAAATTCCCACTGCAAAAATGACTAATGGAATAGTAAACACAGAGCTTGAAATCTGAAAATTTTGAATAATTAACATTAAGCTTAGAAATGGTATTGGCAACCAATACCAACAATTTTAAAATGCAAAATGTGGTATGTTGGGAGTATTAAAACCAATGTACCTATTGTCCATGTAAAAGTCAACATTTTGTTGACTAATAAATTGAATAGTAATCCAAAACTTGAATTTCAAGAATTGTGAAACTTAAAAGTGTAATATGCCCTAATATACCTAGCAAGATTGGTTTGGATAGATTGGCATGCCAATAGGGTTCTGTTAGTAGTACTGCATATGGCTTCATGCCATTCTGTGTTTTATGGCCTCATATGCCATTTTGTGATAAAATAGCCTTTGGCTATGTTGATTAAGATTGTGACACCCCTTACACGGCTACAGTATACCCGAGTAAGCAATGTCCCACGGTGTACCTGCACACTCTATTTTTAACTTAATTAATTTTTGTCATAGTTTTGAATATAGTTTATGAAATATAGTTCATTTAAGCCATTTATTGAAATTACAATTTATTTGAGGTTCCGAAAATTTTATAGAAAATTCGGCAGAGTACCGGCTAAAAATGGAGAAAACAGTTCTTCGAAACCTATGAAAAACACTTCCAACAGCCATGTTCAATCATTCTCAAACTCTAATATCAAAATCTCATCAATATTTCTCAATTTCAGTTCTCAATCATCCATCACATGTGATAATCAAGTATAAATCACAATTATATATTTACTTTTCCATTCACAAATACAATTTTCATAATTTACATGAACATCAAAATATATTACATAATTCTAAATACATATGAGAAAATAAAAATTTAGTTACAAAATGAAAAATGACACCTAGTGCCCTACTAATGCACTGCAGAAGTTGAGGTGACACGGACACTGTGCAGAACTGCAGGATGGACTCACCCAGTCTACGGTCTACTGGGCTCACGATCTGTATCTCCAGAACCTACGCGTGGCAAAAGCAACGCGCTAAGCAATAATGCTTAGTGGTGCAATAATAAAATAAAAGAAAATAGCAGAAAATAAATATGTAGTGAATGTATATGTTTTATTTGTTTTGAATTTCTATATCATTAACTTTGTCCACTTTCATTCATTTGTTTGCCCAAGTAACCTACACTAGATGACTGGACTGGATAAACGGGTAAACTGGCACTGGGTATCAAGTACCTCGGGCCGTCACACCATCGGTCACATATGCATCTCCCGGCATGTAATGAGCCTAACAAGCTGTGATAACATCAGGCACAAGGCCAAATCTCAATACAAGGTCAGAATGGCTAAAAGCCATAAAATCACAGAATGGCATATTGCCATGTGCAGTACTGCTAACTGAACCCTATTGGCATGCCAAACTATCCAAACTAATCTTGTTAGGTATACTAGGGCATTTGAAACTTTTAAATTCTTCAATTTGTGAATTTCAAGTTTTAGTATCACTGTTCACCTCATTGGTCAATAAAAATGTTGACTTTTAGGTAGAAAATAGGTACATTGGTTTTGGCACTCCCAACATACCACATTTTGCATTTAAAACTTGTTGGCATTAAGCATTAATACCATTTCTAAGCATTAAACCAAAGGAGCAGAATTTTTAGATTTTGTACCATAACTTTACTATTCCATTAGGGACTGTTACAGTGGAAATTTGAGGAATTGGTAAACATAAAAGTTGTTCCTTATTTTGTCTAGTTGAATTTATTTTTTTGAATCACTCCATTTGGAGTTTTGTAGCTCCAAATATGGTCCAAAAACCACAGCTGGCCGGATTGGAAAACTGCAGAATTACCAAATCTACAGTACCATGAACAGTGACTGTGACTGCCATTTGGGTTAAGTTCTGGGCAAAATTTGGGGTAGGTTTCTTCATGAAATTTGTTTGTCTATGTCTTAACTTGTTGCTGTAAACATGTCAGGTCAATTGACCATATCTACAGTGAGTTATGTTCATTTGGTCATTTCTGCAGGTGCTGTTGCTGGGTATCCGGATTGGGGCCAACTTTTGGTCCTCTTGCTTTGGTCTTTTGGGCATGGTTTCTTCAGCACAAATGTGCCATTATAAGCCTAGTTTCATGTCCAATTGGCCAAACACCAATTGGACCTATACAGCCAAAGTTATGGCTATCTAAGTGGGCTAGAATCACAGCCACCCTTGCTGCTGTCCCTAGGCAGCATGCTCATTCACTTTGCCATGCTATATTTTAGTCCAAATTATGGTCAACTTACCTAAAATGGTCACTAATTGACCATTAAAATGTTCTCTAACAATTTCCTAAGCCAAGCCAAATTTTCACTTCTCAAAACCCTAATTCCCATATGAGTTTTCATAACATGCTTTAATTAACTAACTAATCCATTATACTTATATTTACATACTTTAAACATAATCTCTAGTGCACTCCAAGTCCATCAAAACACTCAATCTTGTTCCTTACTTAGGGGCAGCCGAAATCCATGGGCTACATACACTTAACTTTTGTTCATTTAAGTCACAAGTTCATGTTGATTTCAAGTCCCTAACATATAAAATAAGAGTTTTAAATAGATAGGTGCACTAACCTTTAAGTGGCAGAATTTTCCCCAAGCTTAACTTCACTTTCCTTCCTTTTCTAGGCTGCCAAACACTTTCCCAAGAGGTGTGGTCAAGTTTTAATGAAAGGGGTTTAGGGTTTAGTGGTGTAACAAAGGGAGAAATGAAGCTTTTTGGTTGAACATCAATGGAGGGAGAAGAGGGAGAGGTTTCGGCTGGTAAGAGGGAAGAGGATGGCTGCTGTATTTTTTTTATTTCTTTGGTCATATTTATCTCTTTTTATTAGTTAGTTAATTGGTTGTTTGAATGCAATTGGTTGTAACTTTTAATGACATCACATTATGTCATAATTTGCTTTTTATTTCATTTTTCTTTTCTTTTCATCACTACTCATTTTCAATTTAATTTTTAGTAATGTTTATTCATATTTTATGTCATATTAATTATTTACTCAACTAGAAAAGTCGGCCAAAAATCACCTCTGAAGGCGAAATGACCGAAATGCCCTCCGTTTGGCTTAACGGGTCAAAATTGTCTGTACCAATTGAAAAATTTTTCTAGGTATTTTCTTGGCATTCTAATGCCATGGGAACCTCAATAACCTTTCTCTGGAGTCCCAAAAATTATTTTATGATTTTTCCCCCGGGTCTAGGGCCCCTAGTTGTGAGAACCGCAACTTCCCTTTGGGTTACCCATCGCTAGGGCACCGGCTCGTTTAATTTGGTTGTATTTTAATTCTAAAATTTTTACTAAATTTTTCTTATCAATATTTGAGTTGATTATGGTTCTTCACTTTAGTTTAAATATTTTTCCGGACATTCTAGCTGTCCGGACCGACACTGGTCACCGAAACAGTAGGATGTACGGAGTAGTTACCGGGAGGGTGTTACAACTCTTCCCCTCTAATTTAAATTTCGTCCTCGAAATTTACCTAATGCAAACAGTTGAGGGAACTGTTGCCTCATCGTCTCTTCACTTTCCCAAGTTGCCTCCTCGGTGTTGTGGTGCCTCCAAAGCACTTTCACCAGTGGAATCTGTTTGTTCCTCAATTCTTTTACTTCCCGAGCCAAGATCCGTAGAGGTTCTTCTTCATATGTCAAATCCGGTTGTATTTCAATTTCTTCCCTAGAGATGACATGTGAAGGATCTGAGCGGTATCTTCTGAGCATGGATACGTGAAACACATTGTGGATCTTGTCCAGCTCTGGAGGTAAAGCTAGCCTATAGGCCACTGGACCCACACGTTCAATGACTTCATATGGGCCAATGAACCTAGGGCTTAACTTACCTTTCCTTCCAAACCTCAATACCTTCTTCAACGGCAACACCTTGAGGAACACTTTGTCGCCAACTGTGTATTCTATTTTTTTTCTCTTCAAGTCGGCATAGGATTTCTATCTATCTGAGGCAACCTTCAGATTAGCTTTGATTAGTTTTACCTTCTCCTCAGTCTGTTTCACCAGGTCTGGCCCTACCAGTTTGTCTTCGTCCAATTTAGTCTAACACACTAGAGTTCTACATTTCCTCCCATACAGTGCTTCATATGGAGCCATTTGGATGCTAGCTTGGTAGCTATTATTGTATGCAAATTCTGCCAGTGGGAGGTATCTATCCCAACTTCCCTCAAACTCAATGACACAACTCCTCAGCATATCTTCAAGAACATGACATATATTTCATGTTATTATTATCATTTCAATTCAATATTTGTATCAATTCCATTGGTTTTAATTGTTTACTTGGATTACTCTTTCTGATTGCCCATCCGTCTGAGGATGGAAAGCTGTGCTGAAGTGGAGTTGTGTACCCAAGGACTCATGCAACTTCTTCCAAAATCTCGATGTAAACCTTGGGTCTCGATCAGATATGATGGAAATTGGAATTCCATGTAGTCTAACTATCTCACTGATATACAATTCTGCTAACTTCTCCAGTGAGTAGTCACCCTAATCGCGAGAAAGTGTGCTGACTTTGTCAATCTATCAACTATCACCCATGCTGCATCATGTTTCTTCTGGGTGAGAGGTAGACCACTTACAAAATCCATGGTGACCGGATCTCATTTCCATTCAGGTATGCGTATAGGCTGTAGCAAACCCGATGGAACTTGATGTTCTGCCTTGACTTGCTGACATGTCAAGCATTTAGTCATGTAGTCAACTATGTCCTTCTTCATACCAGGCCACCAATACTGAAGCTTCAAATCATGATACATTTTTGTACTTCCTGGGTGCATAGCATATACACTGGTGTGTGCCTCTTTTAGAATACTAGCCTTCAATTCCCCATCATCTGGTACACACAGTCTTCCTTTGTAATACAGACACCCATCTGCCTTCGCCTCATAGTCAGTTGCTTTTCCTTATGGGATTTTACTCATAATAGCCGTTAACTTTTCATCTACCTTCTGCCCATCTAAAATCTACTGTAACAGGTTTGGCCTCACTTGCAACTCAGCCAAAATAGCTCCATCTCGAATCAAAGTTAGACGGGCATTCAATGATCTCAAAGCTGTGATGGACTTTCTGCTCAAAGCATCAGCAACTACATTTGCCTTCCCAAGATGATAGTCAATTACACAATCATAGTCCTTCAAGAACTCAATCCATCGCCTCTGTCTAAGGTTGAGTTCCTTCTGGGTTGGCAAATATTTTAAACTTTTGTGGTCTGTGTAAATGTAGCACTTTTCACCATACAAGTAATGCCTCCATATCTTCAGTGCGAAGATAATTGCTGCAAGCTCTAGATCATGGGTCGGATAGTTCTGCTCATGTGGCCTTAGCTGTCTGGAAGCATAAGCTACCACCTTCCCCTCTTGTATCAATACACACCCTTACCCATTATGAGAGGCATCATTGTAGACCACGAAGTCCTTTCCTGACACTGGCTGTGTTAAGACTGGTGCCTCTGTCAACATAGCCTTCAACTTCTCAAAACTGGTCTAACACTTGTCATTCCAGTAAAATCTGACATTTTTGTGTAACAACTTGGTCATTGGAGCAACTATTAAGGAAAATCCTTTCACAAATCTTCTTTGATACCCAGCTAGCCCCAAGAAGCTTCTAACCTCAGTTATATTCCTGGGAGGCTTCCATTCCATCACTGCTTCTATTTTCTTGGGATCCACCGTAATCCCATCAGCTGACACTATGTGTCCAAGGAATGCAATCTCATTCAACCAGAAGTCACACTTTGACAACTTAGCATACAGCTTCTTTTTTCTCAGGGTTTGCAGAACAATCCTCAAATGCTCATCATGTTCTTCCCTGGTCTTGGAATACACCAAAATATCATCAATAAAGACCACTACGAACCGATCTAAGTGTGGATGGAAGATACGGTTCATAAGGTCCATGAATGCCGCTGGTGCATTTGTTAGGCCAAAGGGCATCACTAGAAACTCATAATGCCCATATCGGGTCCTGAATGCAGTCTTTGGCACATCTGCATCCTTCACCCTCAATTGATGATACCCTGATCTGAGATCAACTTTGGAAAATACTCCTGCTCTCTTAAACTGATCAAACAGATCATCAATTCTAGGCAACGGATATTTGTTCTTCACAGTCACTTTATTCAACTGCCGGTAATCGATACATAACCTCAAAGTCCCATCCTTCTTTTTCACAACAAAGACCGGAGCTCCCCATGGTGACACACTGGGGCGTATGAACCCCTTATCAAGCAACTCTTGCAACTGAGTTTTCAACTCCCTCAATTCAGTGGGTGCCATCCTATAAGGAGCAATGGAAATGGGTGTTGTACCCGACAGTGTCTCAATAGCAAATTCAACTTCCCTTTCTGGTGGCAAAGTAGGCAATTCTTCAGGAAACACATCTGGGAAGTCTTTTACTGTGGGTATGTCACTCAAGTTTGGCTTAGCCTGCCTAGTATCCACCACATGTGCTAGGTAGGCTTCACAGCCTTTTCTCATCATTCTTCTTGCAACTGTGGCTGAGATGACATTGGACAAGAAATCTGTCCTTTCCCCTACCACTGTGATCTCATTACCCCTAGGAATTTTCAAAGAAATCCTCTTCAGTTTACAATCAACCATTGCCTGATGACGTGACAACCAGTCCATTCCAAAAATCACGTCAAACTCGTGGAAGGGCAACTCAATCAGGTCTGCCAAGAATTCATACCCCTGAATCCTTAACGAGCAACCCTTGTATACTTTGTTCACCACTACACTGTGGCCCAATGGATTAGTGACCAGAATGTCTTGGTCACTCTCCCCTACTAGTATCCCCCTTTCTACGGGTAAGTTGATGCAGATGTATGAATGAGTGGATCCTGGATCCACCAATGCATGCACAGGTGTATTGTAGAGGGAGAATGTACCCCTGATGACATCCAGGGCATCTTGCTCCTCCTGAGCTCTAATAGCATAAGCTCTTGCTGGTGGTCTGCTGTCAGGCCTCTCTGCTGGCTCAGATGCAGGCCTCTGTGATGGTCCAACAGCCTCAGATTTACCAGATTTTCTACCTCTCTGTGGTGCAGGAGCAGGTCTGTCTGCTTGTGTTGGAGCAGCTATAGTAGTTCTGCGTGGACAGTTCCTTAACTGATGCTCTGTTGACCCACACCTTAAGCAGGCACCAGTCACTCTCCAACACTCCCCCTTATGCCATTTCAAACAGTGTGGACATGCAGAAGATGTTGGAGCTGGTCCCCTGAGCCCCATCCCTGGAGAGCTGCCCACTGATGGTGTGGACTGGCCTCTCCTAGGGGTAAACTGTGGCATGGGCTCTTGAGACTAACCCTGACCTTGTGGCTGACCCGAACTCTGTGCAGATGGACTTCTGAACTTCTTCCCAGGTGTAGGAGATGAACTAGACTGACCTGGTCCCCTCTTCTGCTATCTCTCCCTTCTGGTATGCTCACTGATTCTCACTTTTTCAACCCTTATTGCAGCTTCCACTAACTTGCTAAATTCTGTGATTCCCAAGGCAGTGAGCTGGATCTTTATGTTATCATTTAGTCCCACTTCAAATCTCTTACATCTTTTAGCTTCATTAGGGACTATCTCCCTTCCATAGTGGCTTAATCGGACGAATTCCTTCTCATACTCGACCACTGATAACTGTCTCTGCCTCAAATTAATGAACTCTCTTCTTCTCTCTTCCAGGTATACAGTACCCACATATTTCTTCTTGAATTCTGAGAGAAAGAAGTCCCAAGTTATAGCTTCTGGCTGCACTTCACTGGACACAGTATCCCACCATTCGTAGGCATCATCTTGCAACAGGGATATGGCAGCCTCTAGGTTTTGCTCTGGGGTGTAGTGGAGTTGTTTTAGAACTCTGCCCATTCTGTTCAACCAATTCTCGGCTGCAACAGAGTCATCTTCTCTCTTACCAAAAAAGTCCACTGCTCCAAACTTTCTTAACCTTTCCAGGTGTGATTTCTGCTGTGGAGGTGGAGGTGGTGGTGGTGCTGGCATTACTCCGGCCATTTGTCTAAAGAAATCGGCCATTTGCTGGAACATGGCCTGTGGAGGCTGAGCAGGTTCTGCTTGAGCTGGCGGAGCAGGTTCTCCCATACCCCCAGTCTCAGCTGCTGCAGGTGGAGCATGACTCTCCACTTCCTCCTCGACTGCTCTCTGAGATGTAGGGTCCATATCCTATTCAAAATAACAAAGACAAACAGATATGCATTAGTGTCACCTCGACTCTTACAAATGCAATGCATGGTATGGACTCAATCTAGGCCCAGAAACGCCTAAACCGTGCTCTGATACCACTAAATGTGACACCCCTTATACGGCTACAGTATACCCGAGTAAGCAATGTCCCACGGTGTACCGTCACACTCTATTTTAACTTAATTAATTTTTGTCATAGTTTTGAATATAGTTTATGAAATATAGTTCATTTAAGCCATTTATTGAAATTACAATTTATTTGAGGTTCCGAAAATTTTATAGAAAATCCGGCAGAGTACCGGCTAAAAATGGAGAAAACAGTTCTTCGGAACCTGTGAAAAACACTTCCAATAGCCATGTTCAATCATTCTCAAACTCTAATATCAAAATCTCATCAATATTTCTCAATTTCAGTTCTCAATCATCCATCACATGTGATAATCAAGTATAAATCACAATTATATATTTACTTTTCCATTCACAAATACAATTTTCATAACTTACATGATCATCAAAATATATTACATAATCCTACATACATATGAGAAAATAAAAATTTAGTTACAAAACGACAAAATGACACCTAGTGCCCTACCAATGCACTGCAGAAGTTGAGGTGACACGGACACTGTGCAGAACTGCAGGATGGACTCACCCAGTCTGCGGTCTACTAGGCTCACGATCTGTATCTCCAAAACCTACGCGTGGCAAAAGCAACGCGCTAAGCAATAATGCTTAGTGGTGCAATAATAAAATAAAAGAAAATAGCAAAAAATAAATATGTAGTGAATGTATATGTTTTATTTGTTTTGAATTTGTATATCATTAACTTTGTCCACTTTCATTCATTTGTTTGCCCAAGTAACCTACACTAGATGACTGGACTGGATAAACGGGTAAACTGGCACTGGGTATCAAGTACCTCGGGCCGTCACACCATCGGTCACATATGCATCTCCCGATGTGCAACAGAACAGCTAACAAGCTGTGATAACATCAGGCACAAGGCCAAATGTCAATACAAGGTCAGAATGGCTAAAAGCAATAAAATCACAGAATGGCATATTGCCATGTGCAGTATTGCTAACTGAACCCTTTTGGCATGCCAAACTATCTAAACCAATCTTGTTAGGTATACTAGGGCATTTGAAACTTTTAAATTCTTCAATTTGTGAATTTCAAGTTTTGGTATCACTATTCACCTCATTGGTCAGCAAAAATGTTGACTTTTAGGTAGAAAATAGGTACATTGGTTTTGGCACTCCCAACATACCACATTGTGCATTTAAAACTTGTTGGCATTAAGCATTAATACCATTTATAAGCATTAAACCAAAGGAGCAGAATTTTCAGATTTTGTACCATAACTTTACTGTTCCATTAGGGACTGTTACAGTGGAAATTTGAGGAATTGGTAAACATAAAAGTTGTTCCTTATTTTGTCTAGTTGAATTTTTTTTTTGAATCACTCCATTTGGAGTTTTGTAGCTCCAGATATGGTCCAAAAACCACAGCTGGCCGGATTGGAAAAACTGCAGAATTACCAAATCTATAGTACCATGAACAGTGACTGTGACTGCCATTTGGGTTAAGTTCTGGTCATAATTTGGGGTAGGTTTCTTCATGAAAGTTGTTTTTCTATGTCTTAACTTGTTTCCGTAAAAATTTCAGGTCAATTGACCACATCTACAGTGAGTTATGGCCAAATGAACAGTTACTGTTCATTTGGTCATTTATGCAGTCTTTGTGTGGTATCCGGATTAGGGCCAACTTTTGGTCCTCTTGCTTTGGTCTTTTGGGCATGGTTTCTTCAGAAAAAATGTGCCATTATAAACCTAGTTTCATTTCCAATTGGCCAAACACCAATTGGACCTACACAGCCAAAGTTATGGCTGTCTAAGTGGGCTGGAATCACAGCCACCCTTGCTGCTGTCCCTAGGCAGCATGCTCATTCACTTTGCCATGCTATATTTCAGTCCAAATTATGGTCAACTTACCTAAAATGGTCACTAATTGACCATTAAAATGTTCTCTAACAATTTTCTAAGCCAAGCCAAATTTTCACTTCTCAAAACTCTAATTCCCATATGAGTTTTCACAACATGCTTTAATTAACTAACTAATCCATTATACTTATATTTACATACTTTAAACATAATCTCTAGTGCACTCCAAGTCCATCAAAACGCTCAATCTTGTTCCTTACTTAGGGGCAGCCGAAATCCATGGGCTACATACACTTAACTTTTGTTCATTTAAGTCACAAGTTCATGTTGATTTCAAGTCCCTAACATAGAAAATAAGAGTTTTAAATAGATAGGTGCACTAACCTTTAAGTGGCAGAATTTTCCCCAAGCTTAACTTCACTTTCCTTCCTTTTCTAGGCTGCCAAACACTTTCCCAAGAGGTGTGGTCAAGTTTTAATGAAAGGGGTTTAGGGTTTAGTGGTGTAACAAAGGGAGAAATGAAGCTTTTTGGTTGAACATCAATGGAGGGAGAAGAGGGAGAGGTTACGGCTGGTAAGAGGGAAGAGGATGGCTACTGTATTTTTTTTATTTCTTTGGTCATATTTATCTCTTTTTATTAGTTAGTTAATTGGTTGTTTGAATGCAATTGGTTGTAACTTTTAATGACATCACATTATGCCATAATTTGCTTTTTATTTCATTTTTCTTTTCTTTTCATCACTACTCATTTTCAATTTAATTTTTAGTAATGTTTATTCATATTTTATGTCATATTAATTATTTACTCAACTGGAAAAGTGTAACACCCTCCCTGTACCAACTCCGTACATTCTACTATTCCGGTGATCGGTGTCGGTCCGGACGGCTAGAACGTCCGGAAAAATATTTAAACTAAAGTCGGGAATCATAATTAACTCAAATATTAATAAGAAAAATTTAGTGAAAATTTTTGAAATAAAATACAACCAAGTTAAACGAGCCGGTGCCCTAGCGATGGGTAACCAGAGGGAAGTTGCGGTTCTCGCAACGAGGAGCCCTAGACCCGAGGGAAAAATTATAAAATAATTTTTGGGACTCCAGAGAAGGGTTATTGAGGTTTCCATGGCATTAGAATGCCAAGAAAATACCTAGAAAAATATTTCAATTGGTACAGACAATTTTGACCCGTTAAGCCAAACGGAGGGCATTTTGGTCATTTCGCCTTTGGAGGTGATTTTTGACCGACTTGTCCAGTTAAGTAAATAATTATTATGAACTAAAATATGAATTAATATTGATGAAAAATGAATTGAAAGTTAGTAGTGATGAAAAGGAAAGAAAATGAGGAAAAAGCTTATTTATGACATCATGGTGATGTCATTAAGAAAATTTTGACCAATCACAATTAAGCCATCAATTGACTAACTAATAAAAAGACTAAATGAAGACTAAATAACCAAAAATTGCAGCAGCCCTCTCTCCTTCCTCATGCAGCCGAAACCCTAGTCCCATAGCCACCCTCCATTAAAGCTTTTTCAAGCTTTAGATTTCCATCATTTCCACCATATTTCCCTAACCCCTTTCATAAAACCTTGACCATATCACTTGGGGAAGCTTTTGGCAACCAAGAAGAAGAAGGAAAGTGAAGTTTTGAGCTTGGGAAAAATCTCCCTACAAGAGGTTAGTGCATATATGTAGTTAAAACTCATTAATTCCATGATTGAGGCTTGTAATAGATGAGAAATTATGAAATAAATGAAACAAATTCATGTATATGTCCACCAAAGAATTCGGTAGCCCTAATAGAGGAATGGTTTTGATTGTTTTAATGGACTTAAAGTAAACTAGAAATGGTGTTTAAGGTGTGAATATGCATGGATGTTGAATTAGTGTGCTAATTGAGGTTTATGGGTAAATTGCATTGGACATTAAGGTTTTGAGAAGTAAAAAAATTGACTTGGCTTATCAAACTGTTAAAGAACAATCTAATGGTCAATAAGTGACCATTTGAGGTATGTTGACCACAATTTGGACTGAAAAATGGTATGGCAAAGTCAAGGTGTAAACTGCCCTAGGACAGCAGCAAATGGACTGAAATTTCAGTCCAATTACATAGCCATAACTTTGGCTGTGTTAGTCCAATTGGTGTTTGGCCAATTGGATATGAAACTAGGCTTATAATGGCATATTTTTTCTGAAGAAGCCATGCCCAAAAGACCAAAGCAAGAGGACCAAAACTTGGCCCCAATCCGGATACCTTGAACTGATTCTGCAGAATTGACCGAATGAACAGTAACTATTCATTTGGCCATAACTCACTGTAGATTTGGTCAATTGACCTGAAATTTTTACAGCAACAAGTTAAGACATAGAAAAACAACTTTCATGAAGAAACCTACCCCAAATTATGGCCAGAACCTAACCCAAATGGCAGTGGAAGTCACTGTTTATGTTACTGTAGATATGGTCAATTCTGCAGATTGGCAATCCGGCCAGCTGTGGTTTTTGAGCCATATCTAGAGCTAAAAAACTCCAAATGGAGTGATTCAAAAAATGAAATTCAACTAGACAAAATAAGGAACAACTTTCATGTTTGGCATTTCTTCAAATTCCCACTGTAACACTTCCAAATGGAACAGTAAATTTATGGTACAAAATCTGAAAAATCTGCTCCTTTTGTTTAATGCTTAGAAATGGTATTAATGCTCAATGCCAAAAAGTTTTAAATACAAAATGTGGTATGTTGGGAGTGCCAAAATCAATGTACCTAATTTCTACCTAAAAGTCAACATTTTAGTTGACCATAGAGGTGAATAGTAACACCGAAACTTGAAATTCAAAAATTGAAGAATTTTAAAGTATCAAATGCCCTAGTATACCTAACAAGATTGGTTTGGATAGTTTGGCATGCCAATAGGGTTCAGTTAGCAGTACTGCACATGGCAATATGCCATTCCGTGATTTTATGGCTTTTAGCCATTTTGACATTATATTGAGACTTGGCCTCGTGCCTAATATTATTTACGACTTGTTAGTCGCTCATTGCACACCGGAGATGCATATGTGACCGATGGTGTGACGCCCGAGGTACTAGATACCAAAGGCTTGCGTTTACCTGTTATCCAGTCCAGTCGTCTAGTGTAGGTTACTTGGGGCAAACAAATGAATAAAAGTGAACAAAATTAATGAAATAATGAATATACCAACACCAAACAAAGAAAGCATACACATTCTATACACATTTATTTCTTGCTATTTTCTTTTATTATATTATTGCACCACTAAGCATTATTGCTTAGCGCGTTGCTTTTGCCACGCGTAGGTTCTGGAGATCCCGATCGAGAGCCCAGTAGACCACAGACTGGGTGAGTCCATTCTGCAGTTCTGCACAGTGTCCTTGTCACCTCAACTTCTGCAGTGCATTGGTAGGAGATTAGGTGTCATTTTGACATTTTATAGCTTAACTTTGTTTTTCTCATATGTAATTAAACTTGTGTAATGTATATTGATGTTTATGTAAATTATGAAAATTGTACTTGTGAATGGAAATGTAAATGTTTACTTGTAATTTATATGTGATCATCACATGTGATGGATGATTGACAACTGGAATTGAAATGTTGTTGAGATCTTAATATTGAGATTTTGTTGATAAATTGAAGTTGGGATTGTTTGGAAATTATTTGGAAGTGTTTTTAACAGGTTCCGAAGAACTGTTTTCTCCATTTTTAGCCGGTACTCCGCCGGATTTTCTTTAAAATTTTCGAAACCTCAAATAAATAATAATTTTGATAAATGGCTTAAATAAAGTATATTTCACAAATTATATTCAAAAGCATGGTATAAAATAATTAAGGTATATTAGAGTGTGCCGGTACACCGTGTGGCATTACTTACTCGGGTATACTGTACACGGGTAAGGGGTGTCACATTTAGTGGTATCAGAGCACGGTTTAGGCGTTTCTGGGCCTAGATTGAGTCCATACCATGCATTGCATTTGTAAGAGTCGAGGTGACACTAACGCAGATCTGTTTATCTTTCTTATTTTGAATAGGATATGGACCCTTCATCTCAGAGAGCCGTTGAGGAGGAAGTGGACAGTCATGCTCCACTGCAGCGTGAGACTGGGGCATGAGAGAATCTGCTCACCACCAAGCAGAGCTGCTCACCTTCACAGCTATGTTTCAAAGAAATGGCCGACTTCTTTAGACAAATGGCCGAGGTAATGCCAAGACCACCACCACCACCACCACTCCACACAGTAAATCACACTGAAAGGCTAAGAAAGTTTGGGGCGTGGATTTCTATGGCAAGAGAGAAGATGACTCTGCATTGCGAGAATTGGTTGAATGTAACAGCAGAGTCCTAAAACAACTCCACCGCACTCCAGAGCAAAACACGAAGTCGCCATATCTTTGCTGCAAGATGATGCTTATGAGTGGTGGGACACGGTATCCAGTGAAGTGCAGCCAGAAGTTATGACATGGGACTTTTTTCTCTCTGAGTTTAAGAAGAAATATGTGGGTACTGTATACCTGGAAGAGAGAAGAAGAGAGTTTATTAACCTGAGGCAGAGACAGTTGTCAGTGGCTGAGTATGAGAAAGAATTCGTCCGATTGAGCCGCTATGGAAGGGAGATAGTCCCTAATGAAGCTGAAAGGTGCAAGAGATTTGAAGAGGGACTAAATGACAACATCAAAATCCAGCTCACTGCCTTGGGAATCACAGAATTCACCAAGTTGGTGGAAGCTGCAATAAAGGTGGAAAAAGTAAGAATCAGTGAGCAGACCAGAAGGGATAGACAGCAGAAGAGGGGCCCGGGTCAGTCTAGTTCAGCTCCTGCATTCGGGAAGAAGTTCAAGGGTCCTCTTGCACAGAGTTCAGCTCAGCCACAGTGGTCGTGGTCTCGGGGCCCAGTGCCACGCTTCACC
Source organism: Hevea brasiliensis (assembly GCF_030052815.1). Classification (NCBI taxonomy): domain Eukaryota; kingdom Viridiplantae; phylum Streptophyta; class Magnoliopsida; order Malpighiales; family Euphorbiaceae; genus Hevea; species Hevea brasiliensis. The sequence goes on from NC_079501.1 coordinate 47,321,984, forward strand.
CCTAGGAGAGGTCACCCACACCATCGGTGGCAGCTCTCGAGGATGGGGTTCAGGGACCAGCCCAAAGATCTTCTCGCATGTCCACACCGCCGAAATGGCATAAGGGGGAGTGTTGGAGAGTGACTGTGCTCGCTTGAGGTGTGGGTCAACAGAGCATCACCGAGGAACCGGCCCACGTAGAACTACTACATTTGCTCCAACACAAGCGTAAAGACACGCCTCGCACTACGAGAGGTAGAAAATCTTATAAACTGAGGTCGTTGGACCATCACAGAGGCTCAGATCTCGAGCCACAGAGAGGCCCGACAGACCACCAAAGAAGAAATTATGCCTTGAGAGCTCGGAGGAGCAAGATGCCCTGACGTCATCGTGGGTAATGCTCTCCTCTACAATACTCCTGTGCATGCATTGGTAGATCCAGGATCTACTCTTTCCTACATTTGCATCAACTTACCCGTAGAAAGGGGGATACTGATAGGGGTGAGTGACCAAGATATGCTGGTCACTAATCCATTGGGCCACAGTGTAGTGGTGAACAAAGTATACGAGGGTTGCCCGTTAAGGATTCAGGGGTATGAATTCTTGGCAGACCTGATTGAGTTGCCTTTCCACGAGTTTGACGTGATTTTGGGAATGGACTGGTTGTCACGTCATCAGGCAATAGTTGATTGCAAATTGAAGAGGATTTCTTTGAAAACGTCTGAGGGTAATGAGATCACAGTTGTGGGGGAAAGGACAGATTTCTTGTCCAATGTTATCTCAGCCACAGTTGCAAGAAGAATGATGAGAAAAGGCTGTGAAGCCTACCTAGCACATGTGGTGGATACTAGGCAGGCTAAGCCAAACTTGAGTGACATACCCACAGTAGGAGACTTCCCAGAGGTATTTCCTGAAGAATTACCTGGTTTGCCACCAGAAAGGGAAGTCGAATTTGCTATTGAGACACTACCGGGTACAACACCCATTTCCATTGCTCCTTATAGGATGGCACCAACTGAATTGAGGGAGTTGAAAACTCAGTTGCAAGAGTTGCTTGATAAGGGGTTCATACGCCCCAGTGTGTCACCATGGGGAGCTCCAGTGCTGTTTGTGAAAAAGAAGGATGGGACTTTGAGGCTATGCATCGATTATCGGCAGTTGAATAAAGTGACTGTGAAGAACAAATATCCGTTGCCTAGAATTGATGATCTGTTTGATCAGTTGAAGGGGGCAGGAGTATTTTCTAAGATTGATCTCAGATCAGGGTATCATCAGTTGAGGGTGAAGGATGTAGATGTGCCCAAGACTGCATTCAGGACCCGGTATGGGCATTATGAGTTTCTGGTGATGCCCTTTGGCCTAACAAATGCACCAGTGGCATTTATGGACCTTATGAACCGTATCTTCCATCCATACCTAGATCGGTTCGTAGTGGTCTTTATTGATGATATTCTGGTGTATTTCAAGACCAGGGAAGAACATGATGAGCATTTGAGGATTGTTCTGTAAACCCTGAAGGAAAAGAAGCTGTATGCTAAGTTGCCCAAGTGTGACTTTTGGCTGAGTGAGATTGCATTCCTTGGACACATAGTGTCAGCTGATGGTGGATCCCAAGAAAATAGAAGCAGTGATGGAATGGAAGCCTCCCAGGAATACAACTGAGGTCAGAAGCTTCTTAGGGCTAGCTGGGTATTACAGGAGATTTGTGAAGGGATTTTCCCTAATAGCTGCTCCAATGACCAAGTTGTTACACAAGAATGTCAGATTTGACTGGAATGATAAGTGTCAGACCAGTTTTGAGAAGTTGAAGGCTATGTTGACAGAGGCACCAGTGTTAACATAGCCAGTGTCAGGAAAAGACTTCGTGGTCTACAGTGATGCCTCTCATAATGGGTTAGGGTGTGTATTGATGCAAGAGGGGAAGGTGGTCGCGTATGCTTCCAGGCAGCTAAGGCCACATGAACAGAATTACCCTACCCATGATTTAGAGCTTGCAGCAATTATCTTCGCACTGAAGATATGGAGGCATTACTTGTATGGTGAAAAGTGCTACATTTACACAGACCACAAAAGCCTGAAATATTTTCCAACCCAGAAGGAGCTTAACCATAGACAGAGGCGATGGATTGAATTTTTGAAGGACTATGATTGTGTAATTGACTACCATCCTGGGAAGGCAAATGTAGTTGCTGATGCTTTGAGCAGAAAGTCCATCACAGCTTTGAGATCATTGAATGCCCGTCTATCTTTGGTTCGAGATGGAGCTATTTTGGCTGAGTTGCAAGTGAGGCCAAACCTGCTACAGCAGATTTTAGATGGGCAAAAGGCAGATGAGAAGCTAATGGCTATTATGAGCAAAATCTCATAGGGAAAAGCAACTGATTATGAGGTGAAAGCAGATGGGTGTCTGTATTACAAAGGAAGACTGTGTGTACCAGATGATGGGGAATTGAAGGCCAGTATTCTAAAAGAGGCACACACCAGTGTATATGCTATGCACCCAGGAAGTACAAAGATGTATCATGATCCAAGCTTCAGTATTGGTGGCACGGTATGAAGAAAGACATAGCCGACTATGTAACTAAATGCTTGACATGTCACAAGTCAAGGCAGAACATCAAGTTCCATCAGTTTGCTACGACTATACGCATACCGAATGGAAATGGGATCGGTCACCATGGATTTTGTAAGTGGTCCGCCTCTCACCCTAAGAAACATGATGCAAGATGGGTGATAGTTGATAGATTGACAAAGTCAAGACACTTTCTCGCCGATTAGACCGACTACTCACTGGAGAAGTTAGCATAATTGTATATCAGTGAGATAGTTAGACTGCATGGAATTCCACTTTCCATCATATCTGATCGAGACCCAAGGTTTACATCGAGATTTTGGAAGAAGTTGCATGAATCCTTGGGTACACAACTCCATTTCAAAGATGACTTTCCATCCTCAGACGGATGGGCAATCCGAAAGAGTAATCCAGGTAAACAATTGAAACCAATGAAATTGATACAAATATTGAATTGAAATGATAGTAATGACATGAAAAATTTATCAGGTCCTTGAGGATATGCTGAGGAGTTGTGTCATTGAGTTTGTGGGAAGTTGGGATAGATACCTCCCACTGGCAGAGTTTGCATACAACAATAGCTACCAAGCTAGCATTCAAATGGCCCCATATGAAGCACTGTATGGGAGAAAATGTAGAACTCCAGTGTGCTGGACTGAATTGGGCGAAGACAAACTGGTAGGGCCAGACTTGGTGAAACAGGCTGTGGAGAAGGTAAAATTAATCAAAGCCAACTTGAAGGTTGCCTCGGATAGACAGAAATCTTATGCCGACCTGAAGAGAAAAGAAATAGAATATGGGATTGGCGACAAAGTGTTCCTCAAGGTGTCACCATGGAAGAAAGTGTTGAGGTTTGGAAGAAAAGGTAAGTTGAGCCCTAGGTTCATTGGCCCATATGAAGTCATTGAACGTGTGGGTCTAGTGGCCTATAGGCTAGCTTTACCACTAGAGCTGGACAAGATCCACAATGTGTTCCATGTGTCCATGCTCAGAAGATACCGCTCAGACCCTTCACATGTCATCTCCGGGGAAGAAATTGAAATACAGCCGGATTTGACATATGAAGAAGAACCTCTACGGATCCTGGCTCGGGAAGTAAAAGAATTGAGGAACAAGCAGATTCCATTAGTGAAAGTGCTTTGGAGGCACCACAACACCGAGGAGGCAACTTGGGAAAGTGAAGAGACGATGAGGCAACAGTTCCCTCAACTGTTTGCATCAGGTAAATTTCGAGGACGAAATTTAAATTACAGGGGAAGAGTTGTAACACCCTCCCTGTACCAACTCCGTACATTCTACTGTTCCGGTGACCGGTGTCGGTCTGGACAGCTAGAACGTCCGGAAAAATATTTAAACTAAAGTCGGGAATCATAATTAACTCAAATATTAATAAGAAAAATTTAGTAAAAATTTTTGAAATAAAATACAACCAAGTTAAACGAGCCGGTGCCCTAGCGATGGGTAACCAGAGGGAAGTTGCGGTTCTCGCAACGAGGAGCTCTAGACCCGGGGGAAAAATTATAAAATAATTTTTGGGACTCCAGAGAAGGGTTATTGAGGTTTCCATGGCATTAGAATGCCAAGAAAATACCTAGAAAAATATTTCAATCGGTACAGACAATTTTGACCTGTTAAGCCAAACGGAGGGCATTTTGGTCATTTCGCCTTTGGAGGTGATTTTTGACCGACTTATCCAGTTAAGTAAATAATTATTATGAACTAAAATATGAATTAATATTGATGAAAAATGAATTGAAAGTTAGTAGTGATGAAAAGGAAAGAAAATGAGGAAAAAGCTTATTTATGACATCATGGTGATGTCATTAAGAAAATTTTGACCAATCACAATTAAGCCATCAATTGACTAACTAATAAAAAGACTAAATGAAGACTAAATAACCAAAAATTGCAGCAGCCCTCCCTCCTTCCTCATGCAGCCGAAACCCTAGTCCCATAGCCACCCTCCATTAAAGCTTTTTCAAGCTTTAGATTTCCATCATTTCCACCATATTTCCCTAACCCCTTTCATTAAACCTTGACCATATCACTTGGGGAAGCATTTGGCAGCCAATAAGAAGAAGGAAAGTGAAGTTTTGAGCTTGGGAAAAATCTCCCTACAAGAGGTTAGTGCATATATGTAGTTAAAACTCATTAATTCCATGATTGAGGCTTGTAATGGATGAGAAATTGTGAAATAAATGAAACAAATTCATGTGTATGTCCACCAAAGAATTCGGTAGCCCTAATAGAGGAATGGTTTTGAATGTTTTAATGGACTTAAAGTAAGCTAGAAATGGTGTTTAAGGTGTGAATATGCATGGATGTTGAATTAGTGTGCTAATTAAGGTTTATGGGTAACTTGCATTGGACATTAGGGTTTTGAGAAGTAAAAAAATTGACTTGGCTTATCAAACTGTTAAAGAACAATCTAATGGTCAATAAGTGACCATTTGAGGTATGTTGACCACAATTTGGACTGAAAAATGGTATGGCAAAGTCAAGGTGTAAACCGCCTCTAGACAAGAAATGGACTGAAATTTCAGTCCAATTACACAGCCATAACTTTGGCTGTGTTAGTCCAATTGGTGTTTGGCCAATTGGACATGAAACTAGGCTTATAATGGCACATTTTTGCTGAAGAAGCTATGCCCAAAAGACCAAAGCAAGAGGACCAAAACTAGGCCCCAATCCGGATACCCTGAACTGATTCTGCAGAATTGACCAAATGAATAGTAACTGTTCATTTGGCCATAACTCACTATAGATTTGGTCAATTGACCTGATATTTTTACAGCAACAAGTTAAGATATAGACAAACAACTTTCATGAAGAAATCTACCCCAAATTATGGCCAGAACCTAACCCAAATGGCAGTGGAAGTCACTGTTCATGTTACTGTAGATTTGGTCAATTCTGCAGATTGGCAATCCGGCCAGCTGTGGTTTTTGAGCCATATCTGGAGCTACAAAACTCCAAATGGAGTGATTCAAACAAGGAAATTCAACTAGACAAAATAAGGAACAACTTTCATGTTTGGCATTTCTTCAAATTCCCACTGTAACAGTTCCAAATGGAACAGTAAAGTTATGGTACAAAATCTGAAAAATCTGCTCCTTTTGTTTAATGCTTAGAAATGGTATTAACGCTCAATGCCAACAAGTTTTAAATACAAAATGTGGTATGTTGGGAGTGCCAAAATCAATGTACCTAATTTATACCTAAAAGTCAACATTTTAGTTGACCATAGAGGTGAATAGTAACATCGAAACTTGAAATTCAAAGATTGAAGAATTTTAAAGTATCGAATGCCCTAGTATACCTAACAAGATTGGTTTGGATAGTTTGGCATGCCAATAGGGTTCAGTTAGTAGTACTGCACATGGCAATATGCAATTCCGTGATTTTATGGCTTTTAGCCATTTTGACATTATATTGAGACTTGGCCTCGTGCCTAATATTATTTATAGCTTGTTAGCTGTTCTGTTGCACACCGGGAGATGCATATGTGACCGATGGTGTGACGGCCCGAGGTACTAGATACCCAGTGCCAGTTTACCCGTTATCCAGTCCAGTCGTCTAGTGTAGGTTACTTGGGGCAAACAAATGAATAAAAGTGAACAAAATTAATGAAATAATGAATATACCAACACCAAACAAAGAAAGCATACACATTTTATACACATTTATTTTCTTGCTATTTTCTTTTATTATATTATTGCACCACTAAGCATTATTGCTTAGCGCGTTGCTTTTGCCACGCGTAGGTTCTGGAGATCCCGATCGAGAGCCCAGTAGACCACAGACTGGGTGAGTCCATTCTGCAGTTCTGCACAGTGTCCTTGTCACCTCAACTTCTGCAGTGCATTGGTAGGACATTAGGTGTCATTTTGACATTTTGTAACTTAACTTTGTTTTTCTCATATGTAATTAAACTTGTGTAATGTATATTGATGTTTATGTAAATTATGAAAATTGTACTTGTGAATGGAAATGTAAATGTTTACTTGTAATTTATATGTGATCATCACATGTGATGGATGATTGACAACTGGAATTGAAATGTTGTTGAGATCTTAATATTGAGATTTTGTTGATAAATTGAAGTTGGGATTGTTTGGAAATTATTTGGAAGTGTTTTTAACAGGTTCCGAAGAACTGTTTTCTCCATTTTTAGCCGGTACTCCGCCGGATTTTCTTTAAAATTTTCGGAACCTCAAATAAATAATAATTTTGATAAATGGCTTAAATAAAATGTATTTCACAAATTATATTCAAAAGCATGGTATAAAATAATTAAGGTATATTAGAGTGTGCCGGTACACCGTGTGGCATTACTTACTCGGGTATACTGTACACGGGTAAGGGGTGTCACAAAAAGTTGGCCAAAAATCACCTCTGAAGGCGACTCAGTCTGAGATAGAGGCAACTATCAGTGGTAGAGTATGAGCATGAGTTTGTCAGACTGAGCCGGTTGTTAGTAGTATGCCCTAGAGCATATCATTTAGTATGTAGCTTATACATGTTTTTATTAATAAAAGGCATTTCCGCTTTTCCGTTTACATAAGATATTTATGTGTAATAGAAAAGGTCTATTGATATGTTGTTAGAAATTCTATTCTTAAGTTGTTAAGAATATGAGTGACAGTATTTATAGTATAAAGTATCATAAATAAGTTCACAATCGAGGATACTTCATAATAAGGACATGACTTATCCAGAAATATTATACTCATGTTTGTTCCCAAGTTATTTATATGAGATATAAATAAGATGGAATGGTGAGTCTCATGCCAGATAACAAACATGATAGGCACTTATAAATGATAGGTAGGCCGAACTAGTGACACTTATGACAAGCACATGGAGTTTACTCTTGTTAATGTTTTGTCATAAATCATATCAGTGCATATAATCTTTAGACTTGAGATAGCACACTTATCTTGTATATAGGTAGTTTGAATTTGATACTGCTTTCATACTTGTACTGTGTATGGGTATATGGGCATGTGTTGGCTCCTACTAGTTATATATGGAGGTAGGTGTTGATCAAGATGGAATCTGTTCCTTTAAGTAAATAGAGATAAAATCCTATGTTCATTTAATTATTCTTAATGTTTCAAGTTCCTAGCCAGGACAGATACATTTAATCAGAAAAGAGTTTCTGATGAGAAAATCTTTTTAATCAAGAACTAAAAATAAAAGAGAACATAATATTCATAGTAAATGGAGTTTGACATAAGCCATGACTCTAGCTTGAGTTGGGATTTTGTAACAGAGAGATTATGGTGCATGGTAACATATGATTATAGGTTCATTTAAGGTAAACCTTATTACTAATTGGGTGGCCATGGCATGCTATGCTAGGTGTTAACCATAGTCTATGAGATGCATAAAATGATTTAGAGAAATAATTTATGGTAAGAAAGAGTTCTGATGATATTAAGAGTTGATATCATATCTCATTACCAATTAGTGATGAGCCTAGTAAGTCACACACATACACAAGTTATCACCTAATTAAATATGATTTAATTAATTAATTAAAGAGTTTAATTGATTAATTAAATAGGTTTGGTTTGCAATTAGATTGCAAAGTCCCTAGCATGACTTGAAACCAAATCTAGATTATTAGATGTAAAGTATAAGTTAAATTTATATTTAAAGTGTTTAAATATGAATTTAATTAATGAGAAATTAATTAATAGAGACTGATTAATTAATTTATATTTGATGTAAATTGATTAGAAAAAGAGAAATAATTATTTTGGGTTAGGAACTCAAAATTAAGACACAGGAGCATTTTGGTCATTTCACAGGGTGACATGTGGCACCATGAGATGGTGACACATGGCATTACACATAAGCTTGCCAAATGTTTTTTTAATCATGTAAGATTATTAAAATTAAGATTAAATATAGGTTTGACAATTGGCACAATGTGATTGGGTCAATTAAACCTAGAACCAATAAAAGGGTGACATGTGGCAAGGGTTTAAGTGGTGACCTAGCTATATAAGTGTTGTTATGAAAAAATAAAACATACAAGCTATTGCTCCCAAAGGTGCCGCCACCCGTTGGCTGTGACACCCCTTACCCGTCTATAGTGTAGCCGAGCAAGTTATGCTACTCAGTGTGCCGGAGCACCAATTTATATTTCTATTAAAATTTATCCCTTTATAATTCATTTATTTTCAATTTTGATAGATCTGAATTTATCCGCAAATTTTATAGAAAATCCGGCAGACTGCCGGCTGTAAATTGGAAAAACAGTTCTTCTGAACCTGTTTAAAAACACTTCCAAAATAATTTCCAAATCCAAACTCCATTATACACATTCAAATCAATCTCAAATCACAATACTATTTTCAAAAGCTTTCTGTTCACTTCATCACTTGAAGCATATTCACAAATAGTTCTCAATATTTCATTTATCAACATACATTATGCAAAAAATCTCAATAATATAAAATTTCATATATTTACATTAATACATAATTATAGGAGTTTATAGTTACAATCCAAACTAATACAAAATGCCAAAATACAAAATGCTCCCAAAATTCTATATCCTACCATATGCACTGCAGGTGTGAGGTGACTCGGGACTCCGGATGCAAATCTGAAGGCTCACCCGGTCTGATGTCTGCTGGGCTCACCAGCTAGGTCTCTATTACCTGCGCGTGGCAAAAGCGACGCGCTAAGCAATTCTACTTAGTGGTAACAATATAAAATAAAATAAAATAACATTAAATAATTATGCAGAATGTATAATTTCATTTTTGGGTAGACTTAATTTCTAGTATTAATTGTAGTATTATTCAATTAAAATTTGGTAAGGTTTATTATCATTGCCCGAGTAATCTATACAAGTTGATTGGACTAGATAAATGGGTAAACTGGTACTAAGTACCTCGGACCATCACACCATCGGTCACATTGTGTCTCCCGGTGTGCAACTGAGCAGCTAATAAGCTGTAATAATCATCAGGGTGAAAACCCAAGTGTAACATCTTAAATAACATAGCCAAAGGCTATTATGTCACAGAATGGCATGGGAAGCCATGAAACACAGAATGGCATGAAGCCATATGCATCACTGCTAACAGAACCATATTGGCATACTAAGCTATCCAAACCAATCTTGTTAGGTATACTAGGGCATTTTACACTTTTAAGTTTCACAATTTTTGAATTTCAAGTTTTGGTGTTACTATTCACTTCATTAGTTAACCAAAATGTTGACTTTTGCATAGGCAATAGGTACATTGGTTCTAATATCACCAACATACCACATTTTGCATTTTAAACTTGTTGGTTTTGGTTGCCAAAATCATTTCTAAGCTTAATATTAATTGAGCAGAATTTTCAGTTTTCATACCTTATATTTTCTGTTCCATTAGTTAATTTTGTAGTAAAAATTTGGCAAAATAAGCAACATGAAAGTTGTTCCTTATTTTGTCTAGTTGAATTTCCTTTTTTGAATCACTCCATTTGGAGTTTTGTAGCTGAAGTTATGGTCCAAAAACTACAACTGACCGGATTGAAATTTTTCTTAGCTGACCATATCTACAGTACAGTGAACAGTGACTACAACTCACTTGTTGGATAGGTTCTGGTCATAATTTGGGTTAGGTTCCTTCATCAAAGTTATTGGTCTATATCTCCACTTATTGCTGGTAAAATTTCGGGTCAATTGGATCTTTCTACATTGAGTTATGGCCAAATGAACAATGGTCATTCTGCAGAAACAGACTGCAGGTCACCCGGATTAAGGAAAGCTTTTTGTCCACTTGGTTTAGTTTTATGGGCATGGTTTCTTCACCAAAGTTGTGCCATTATGTGTCTAGTTTCATGTCCAATTGGCCTTGCACCAATTGAACCTCTACAATTTAATTTATGGCTGCCAAAATCTGCTGGACTCAAGTCTAATTCTGCAGGTCACTCATTCTGTAGGTCACTTTCATGGCAGCCACACCAAACCCAATCCCATCACTCAACACACTTCATTTTTAATTTAAGCAGAACCAAATGATCACTAATTGACCATTAAAACCTATTTGCATCATCACATGGTCAAAATCCCATTTTTCCACCGCAAACCCTAACTCACACATTACCCTTCATGCATTTTCATTGCATTTCTTCTATCCACTTAGTAAATACATATTATGTGCAGCCATGATAGTATTTTAATTTCATTAAACTCAACACAATCAAACCCTAACCATGGCTACCAAAAATCTAGGGTTTCCATCCCAATGGTATTCAACAATTTTTTCTTTGCAATTTACACATATTCAAAGTTCTGAACATGAATTTAAAGAAAAATTCATGGTTGGGTAACTAACCTCAAAGGAGTGAGATTTTTTCACTTGCTAAAGCTCTTGTTTTCCTCTTCTTTTTGCTCCCAAAAGAATCACCAAGGTGTAAGAGCAAGTTTTTGTGTTGAGAAATTTAAGTTTTAATGGATAGAAACCCAAGAAATCAAGCTTGGGTAAAGCTTGGTAATGGAGGGCAATGGTGGAGGTTTTACGTCAAGGAGAAGAAGAGAGAGGAGGTCTGATTTTTCTTCTTCACTTTCTGCCCATTTAGTCTCTTTTATATACCTTGGTGACATGTGTCAACACTTGATTGGGTTGGAGACTTTTAATGACATTCTTATGATGTCAAAATTTCAATTTCTTTCATTTTTCCATCATTTTCTTGTCCAATTAATTTCAATTAAATTTTTAAAATATTTAATCATATTTTATGTTATATAAATTATTTATTTAACTGGACAAGTTGACCCAAAAATCATCTTTGCAGATGAAATGACCAAAATGCCCTCTGTTTGGCTTAACTGGTCAAACTTGTCTGTACCGATTGAAAAATTTTTCTAGGTATTTTCTTGGCATTCTAATGCCATAAGAACCTCAATGACCCATCTCTGGAAAAATTATTTTATAATTTTTCCTAAATTTTTTTTCTTATTAATTATTTGAGTTACTTTTTAGTTCCTCACTTTAGTTAAAATAGCTCTCCGGATCGACACTGGTCACCGAAACAATAGACTGTACGGACTAGCTAAAATGAGGATGTTACAACTCTTCCCCTCTAATAAAAATTTCATCCTCAAAATTTACCTGATGTAAACAGTTGAGGGAATTGTTGCCTCATTATCTCTTCACTTTCCCAAGTTGCCTCTTCAGTGTTATGGTGCCTCCAAAGAAATTTCACCAGTGGAATTTGTTTATTTCTCAGTTCCTTCGCTTCCCGAGCTAGGATTTGTATAAGTTCTTCTGTGTATGTCAAGTTCGGTAAGATTTTAATCTCTTCCATGGAAATGACATGTGAAAGGTCTGAGCGATATCTTCTCAGCATGGAAACATGGAATACATTATGAGTTTTATCCAGTTCTAGTGGTAAAGCTAGCCGATAGGCCACTGGTCCCACACGTTCAATGACTTCATATGGGTCAATGAACCTAGGGCTTAACTTACCCTTTCTTCCAAATCTCAGTACTTTCTTCCATGGTGAGACTTTGAGAAACACTTTATCACCAACTGCATACTCTATCTCTTTTCTCTTCAGGTCGGCATAAGACTTCTGTCTATCTGAGGCAACCTTCAAGCTAGCTTTGATTATCTTCACTTTCTCCTCAGTCTACTTCCCCAAGTCTGGTCCTACCAGCTTATCTTCGCCCAATTTAGTCCAACACACTGGGGTTCTACATTTCCTCTCATACAGTGCTTCATACGAAGCCATTTGAATGCTAGCTTGGTAGCTATTGTTATATGCGAATTCTGCCAGTGGGAGGTATCTATCCCAACTCCCCTCAAACTCAATGACACAACTCCTTAGCTTATCTTCCAGGATCTATCACATAATTCACAGTGTTACTATCATTTCAATTTATTAATTGCAAAATTTCAATTAGGTCTTAGGTTTACCTGGATTACTCGTTCTGACTGTCCATCCATCTAAGGATGAAAAGCCGTGCTAAAACGGAGTTGTGTACCCAAGGCTTCTTGCAACTTTTTCCAGAATCTCGATGTAAACCTTGGGTCTCGGTCAGATATGATGGAAAGTGGGATTCCATACAGTCTAACTATCTCACTAATATACAATTCTGCTAGCTTCTCCAGTGAGTAGTCAGTCCTAACTGGAAGAAAATGTGCTGACTTCGTTAATCTATCCACTATCGCCCACACTGCATCATGCTTCCTTTGGGTGAGAGGTAGACCACTAATAAAATCCATAGTGACCCGGTCCCATTTCCATTCAGGTATGCTTATAGGCTGTAGCAATCCTGATGGAACTTAATGTTCTGCTTTGACTTGCTGACATGTCAAACACTTAGTCACATAGTCAGCTATATCACTCTTCATACCAGGCCACCAATAATGAGGCTTCAAATCATTATACATTTTTGTGCTCCCCGGCTGCATAGCGTAAACACTAGTGTGTGCTTCCTTCAGAATACTAGTCTTCAGTTCCCCATTATCTGGTACACACACTCTTCCTCTGTAGTATAGACACCCATCTGCTTTCACCTCATATTCAGTTTCCTTCCCCTCAGGAATTTTTCCCACAATGGCCATTAGTTTTTCATCTACCCTCTGCCCATCTTGTATCTGCTGTAGCAGGGTTGGTCTCACTTGTAACTTAGCCAAAATAGCTCTATCTTGAGCTAAGGACAAATAGGCATTTAGTGATCTTAAAGTTGTGATGGACTTCCTGCTTAAAGCATCAACAACTACATTTGCCTTCCCAGGATGATAATCTATCACACAATCATAGTCCTTTAGGAACTCAATCCATCGCCTCTGTTTAAGATTGAGCTCCTTCTGGGTTGGCAAATATTTTAGACTCTTGTGGTCTGTATAGATGTAGCATTTTTCATCATATAAATAATGCCTCCATATCTTCAGTGCGAAAATAATTGCTGCTAACTCCAGGTCATGAGTAGGGTAGTTCTGTTCATGTGGCCTTAACTACCTGGAAGCATAGGCTATCACTTTCCCTTCTTGCATCAACACACACCCTAGCCCATTATGCGAGGCATCACTGTAGACCATAAAGTCTTTTCCTGACACTGGCTGTGTTAACATTGGTGCTTCTGTCAACATAGCCTTTAGCCTCTCAAAACTGGCTTAGAACTTATCGTTCCAGCCAAAATTCACATTCTTGTGCAATAACTTGGTCATTGGAGTTGCTATAAGAGAGAATCCCTTCACAAATCTTCTGTAATACCCAGCTAACCCCAAGAAACATCTAACTTTAGTTGTATTTCTGGGAGGCTTCCATTCCATCATTGCTTTTATCTTTTTGGGATCCACTCTAATCCCCTCAGCTGATACTATGTGTCCAAGGAAAGAGATTTCACTCATCTAGAAGTCACACTTGGACAGCTTAGCATACAGTTTCTTTTCTCGCAGGGTTTGCAGAACAATCCTCATATATTCATCATGTTCTTCCCTGGTATTGGAATACACCAGAATATCATCAATAAAGACCACACAAACCGATCTAAGTATGGATAGAAGATAAGGCTCATACGGTTCATAAATGCTGCTGGTGCATTTGTTAACCCAAACGGCATCACTAGAAATTCATAGTGTCCATACTGGGTTCTAAATGCAGTTTTTGACACATCTGCATCCTTTACCCTCAACTGATGATACCCTGATCTGAGATCAATTTTTGAAAATACACTGGCTCCTTTCAACTGATCAAACAGATCGTCAATTCTGGGCAATGGATATTTGTTTTTCATAGTTACTTTGTTCAACTGCTGGTAATCAATACACAATCTCAAAGTTCCATCCTTCTTTTTCATGAACAATACCGGAGCTCCCCATGGTGACACACTACGGCATATGAACCCCTTATCCAGTAACTCTTGCAACTGAGTTTTCAACTCCCTCAATTCAGTGGGTGCCATCCTATAAGGAGCAATAGAAATGGGTGTTGTACCCGGTATTACATCAATAGCAAACTCGGCTTCCCTTTCTGGTGGTAAACCAGGCAACTCTTCAGGAAATACATCTGGGAAGTCTCTCACTGTGGGCATATCACTCAGGTTTGGCTTAGCTTGCCTAGTATCAACCACGTGTGCTAGGTAAGCTTCATAGCCTTTTCTCATCAATCTTCTTGCAACCGTGGCTGAGATAACATTGGACAAGAAATCTGTACTTTCACCCACAACAGTGATCTCATTACCCTCAGAAGTTTTCAGAGAAATCCTCTTCAATTTGCAATCAACTATTGCCTGATGTTGTGACAACCAGTCCATACCCAAAATCACGTCAAACTCGTGGAAGGGCAACTCAATTAGGTCGTCGAGAATTCATACCCCTGAATCCTCAATGGGCAACTTTTTATACACCTTATTCACTACCACACTATGGCCTAGTGGATTTGTGATCAGAATGTCTTGATCACTCTCCTCTACTGGAACTCCCCTCTCTATGGGTAGTTTGATGCAAATGTAGGAATAAGTGGATCCTGAATCCACTAATGCATGTACAGAAGTGTTATAGAGGGAAAACATACCCTTGATGACATCCGGGGCATCTTGCTCCTCTTGAGCTCTTATGGCATAGGCCCTGGCTGGTATTCTAGTGTCTGGCTTCTCAGCTGACTCAGATGCAGGCCTCAGTGATGGACCAGCTGCCTCAGGTTTACCGGGTTTCCTACCCCTTTGTGGTGTAGGAGCAGGTCTGTCAGATTGTGTTGGAGCAACTATAGCAGTCCTCTTTGGACAATTCTTGATCTGGTGTTCTGTCAATCCACACCGTAAGCATGCACCGGCAACTCGCCAATATTCCCCCTTATGCCACTTCTGACAATGCTGACAAGTAAAAGATGCAGGGGCTGGTCCCCTAAACACCGTCCTTGGAGAGCTGCCCATTGATGGTGTGGATTGGCCTCTCTTAGGTGTGAGCGTGGTGCAGGCCCCGAGACCGACCACGACCTGGTGGTCTGAACTCGAGCGGGAGGACCCTTACTCTTCTTCTTGGGAGCGAGAAAAATCTTGGCCGGACCCCTCTCTGCTGCCTTTCCCTTTTATTTTGTTCATTAATTCTGACCCTTTCCACTTTTGATGCAGCATCCACTAGCTTTGCAAAATCTGTGATTTGCAATGCTGTGATCATGACTTTGATGTTGTCATTGAGTCCTTCTTCAAACCTTCGGCACCTCTCTGCCTCTGTAGGGACTATCTCCCTCCCACATCTGCTCAGTCTGACAAACTCACGCTCACACTCAGCCACTAGCAACTGTCTTTTCTTATACTGATAAATTCTCTTCTTCGCTCTTCTAAATACACTTTGCTAATATATTTCTTCCTGAACTCTGTGAGGAAGAATTCCCAGGTGATCTGTTCAGGTTGCACCTCACTGGTTACTGTGTCCCACCACTGATATGCATTATCCTAAAGTAGGGACACAGCAGCCACCAGGTTCTGCTCGGGGGTGCAGTTTAGCTATTTCAGCACTCTGATGGTTTTATCTAACCAATTTTCTGCGGCCATGGGATCATCTTCCCTCTTCCCAAAGAAGTCCACAGCCCCATGCTTCCTCAATTTCTCCAAATGAGATTTCTATGGTACTGGTGGAGGTTGTGGCTGTGGTTGTGGTGGTGGAATTGCCCCCATGATTTTCCAGTAGAATTTAGTCATTTGCTGAAATAACGCAAACTGAGGTTGGGCAGGTGCCTCAGCTGCTAGTGGAGCAGATTTTACCCTGCCCCCAGATTCAGCCCTTGGTGGAGCACGACTCTCCACCTCTTCCTCAACTGCTCTTTGCAAAGCAGGATCCATATCCTATTCAAAATAAGAAAAAAAATAGATCTGCATCAGTGTCACCTCAACACTTACAAATGCAATGCAATGGTATGCACTCTATCTAGGCCCAGAAACGCCTAAACCGATGCTTTGATACCACTAAATGTGACACCCCTTACCTGTCTACAGTGTAGCCGAGCAAGTTATGCCACTCAGTGTGCCAGAGCACCAATTTATGTTTCTATTACAATTTATCCCTTTATAATTCATTTATTTTCAAATTTGATAGATCTGAATATATTCGCAAATTTTATAGAAAATCCAGCAGAGTGCCGGCTGTAAATTGGAAAAACAGTTTTCTGAACCTGCTTAAAAACACTTCCAAAATAATTTCCAAATCCAAACTCCATTATACACATTCAAATCAATCTGAAAAATATCAATCTCAAATCACAATACTATTTTCAAAACCTTTCTGTTCACTTTATCACTTGAAGCATATTCACAAATAGTTCTCAACATTTCATTTATCAACATACATTATGCAGAAAATCTCAATAATATGAAATTTCATATATTTATATTAATACATAATTACAGGAGTTTATAGTTACAATCCAAACTAATACAAAATGCCAAAATACAAAATGCTCCCAAAATTCTATGTCCTACCATATGCACTGCAGGTGTGAGGTGACTCGGGACTCTGAATGCAAATCTGAAGGCTCACCCGGTCTGATGTCTGCTGGGCTCACCAGCTAGGTCTCTAGTACCTGCGCGTGGCAAAAATGACGCGCTAAGCAATTCTACTTAGTGGTGACAATATAAAATAAAATAAAATAACATAAAATAATTATGTAAAATGTATGATTTTATTTTTGGGTAGACTTAATTTCTAGTATTAATTGCAGTATTATTCAATTAAAATTTGACAAGATTTATTATTATTGCCCGAGTAACCCATACTAGTTGACTTGACTGGATAAATGGGTAAACTGGGACTGGGTACTAAGTACCTCGGACCATCACACCATCGGTCACATTGTGTCTCCCGATGTGCAACTGAACAGCTAATAAGCTGTAATAATCATCAGGGTTGAAAACCCAAGTGTAAAATCTTAAATAACATAGACAAAGGCTATTATGTCACAGAATGGCATGGGAAGCCATGAAACACAGAATGACATGAAGCCATATGCAGCACTGCTAACAGCACCCTATTGGCATGCCAAGCTATCCAAATCAATCTTGTTAGGTATACTAGGGCATTTTACACTTTTAAGTTTCACAATTTTTGAATTTCAAGTTTTGGTGTTACTATTCACTTCATTAGTCAATCAAAATGTTGAATTTTGCATAGGCAATAGGTACATTGGTTCTAATATCACCAACATATCACATTTTGCATTTTAAACTTGTTGCCTTTGGTTGCCAGAACCATTTCTAAGCTTAATATTAATTGAGCAGAATTTTCAGTTTTCCTACCTTATTTTTACTGTTCCTTTGGTCAATTTTGCAGTAAAAATTTGGCAAAATGATCAACATGAAAGTTGTTCCTTATTTTGTCTAGTTGAATTTCCTTTTTTGAATCACTCCATTTGGAGTTTTGTAGCTCAAGTTATTGTCCAAAAACTACAACTGGCCGGATTGAAATTTTTCTGAACTGACCATATCTATGGTACAGCGAACAGTGACTGCAACTCACTTGTTGGATAGGTTCTGGTCATAATTTGGGTTAGGTTCCTTCATGAAAGTTGTTGGTCTATATCTTGTTGCTAGTAAAATTTCAGGTCAATTGGACCTTTCTACATTAAGTTATGGCCAAATGAACACTGTTCATTTGGTCATTCTGCAGAAACTGACTGCAGGTCACCCGGATTAAGGCAAGCTTTTGGTCCACTTGGTTTGGTTTTATGGGCATGATTTCTTCACCAAAGTTGTGCTATTATGTGTCTAGTTTCATGTCTAATTGGCCTTTGACCAATTGAACCTATACAATTTAAGTTATGGCTGCCCAAACCTGCTAGACTCAAGTCCAATTCTGCAGGTCACTTTCATGGCAGCCACACCAAACCCAATCCCATCACTCAACACACTTCATTTTTAATTTAAACAGAATAAAATGGTCGCTAATTGACCATTTAAACATATTTTCATCATCATATGGTCAAAATCCCATTTTTCCACCCCAAACCCTAACTCACACATTACCCTTCATGCATTTTCATTGCATTTCTTCAATCCACTTACTAAATACATATTATGGGCAGCCATGATAGTCTTTTAATTTCATTAAAATCAACACGATCAAACCCTAACCATGGCTACCAAAAATCTAGGGTTTCCATCCCAATGGTATTCAAAAAATTTTTCTTTGCAATTTACACATATTCAAAGTTCTTAACATGAATTTAAAGAAAAATTTATGGTTGGGTCACTAACCTCAAAGGAGTGAGATTTTCCCACTTGCTAAAGCTCTTTTTTTCCTCTTCTTTTTGCTCCCAAAAGAATCACCAAGCTGTAAGAGCAAGTTTTTGTGTTGAGAAATTTAAGTTTTAATGGATAGAAACCTAAGAAATCAAGCTTGGGTAAAGCTTGGTTATGGAGGGCAATGGTGGAGGTTTTACGTCAAGGAGAAGAAGAGAGAGGAGGTATGATTTTTCTTCTTCACTTTTTGCCCATTTAGTCTCTTTTATATACCTTGCTGACATGTGTCAACACTTGATTGGGTTAGAGACTTTTAATGACATCCTTATGATGTCAAAATTTCAATTTCTTTCATTTTTCCATCCTTTTCTTGTCCAATTTATTTCAATTGAATTTTTAACAACATTTAATCATATTTTATGTTATATAATTTATTAATTTAATTGGATAAGTTGGCCCAAAAATCATCTCTGAAGACGAAATGACCAAAATGCCCTCTGTTTGGCTTAACGGGTCAAAATTGTATGTACCGATTGAAAAATTTTTCTAAGTATTTTCCTGGCATTCTAACGCCATAAGAACCACAATGACCCTTCTCTGGAGTCCCAAAAATTATTTTATAATTTTTCCTAAATTTTTTTCTTATTAATTATTTGAGTTAATTTTTAGTTCCTCACTTTAATTTAAATAATTTTCCGAATGTTCTAACTGTCTGGATCGACACTGGTCACCGGAACAGTAGACTGTACGGACTAGCTAAAATGAGGATGTTACATTGGCTGCCTCTTCCTTCTTTTCTTCTTCATCTCTCATTCATTACAAGAGATTAGCAAACAATCTCTTGAATTAAAAATACTAGAAATTGTTTCTAGTGTCCTGTTTACATCTTTAATCTCTTAAAAGGCAGAACTTGATTTTCTAAATAATAGAAAAAGCTTTAGAAGCTATTCAAGGGCTACCATAGGTGTTCTTGGTGTGGACAAGCTAGAGGGACAATATCTGGTGTCTTGAAGATGAATCTCAAAGGCGTAAATATACTGCAGTGCATCAAGAGGTTAGTATATTTGTTCTTGATTTAATCTAAGGTACTAAAATTAATTTGATTGATTTTAAAATTTTAAATGAAAAATACATATCCAAAAACATATTAAAAGTGTTTTAATATGTTGTTTATCACTGAAATAAAATAGATAAAAATAAATCTTGCATGATGCATGTGACCCTAGGTGAAAATTTTTGAATTCAATGGTATAAACTTGTGTTTTTCGCGCTTTTGTTCCTTCAATTGGTATCAGAGCCACTATATTTGGCATTTAGATTGTTGATTATATGATTTAATTGTGTGTTTTGATCATGAGATGATTTATCCATTGCTGGTTGCAATGGATGTGTGGCGACATGCAAGAGAACACCTAATGGTGCGCAACGTTTGTGGTTCAATAGATAGCTCAAGGTTTGGCTTTTTAATTTGCAATTGTTGTATGATCTAAAAGCTCATCCTATGTCTAATTAAATTGTTTAATTAGAATTTTAATCACACAATTAAATTTGTATTGAAATCAAAATTTTAAAAATTTATTTGAATGTGATTCAAATTTGAATTTTAAAAGTTGTTTGAATGTGATTCAAATCTGAATTTTTAAAGTTGTTTGAATCATATTTAAATCTGATTTTTTGAAGTTGTTTGAATAATATTCAGATCTGAATTTTTAAAAATTGTTTGAATGTGATTCAAATCTGATTTTTGAAAAATTGTTTGAATGTGATTCAAATATGAATTTTTAAGGTTGTTTGAATGTGATTCAAATCTGAATTTTTAAATTTGTTTGAATGAGATTCAAATCTGAATTTTTAAATTTATTTGAATCATATTCAAATCTGGATTTTTAAGTAGAATATGAGATATTCAATTTAATTTAAGTATGTATGTTTTATTTAATTGTTAAATAGTGATATGCATGATGGATGATCATGGACTATAAAAGACCAATGTGATTGGATTTATTTCTTTTATGTTTCTTTGGGATTGTAAATTAATTAATTTATTTTAATTTATTTTAGGCATGTATTATTAAGTTTGTAATAACTTTTGGGTTGTAATTTCATTTATTTAAGTTATTGTAAATTCGCCTTGGTATGCCAAGGATTACTATGTAATATTAAATTGCAAGAAGTTCAAGGAGGTCAAGAGCATTGGTGAAACTAGTGGGAGGAATTCAAGATCAAGTGTTGATTATGTACTCCTTCAGCAACTCTTGTAAAATGAATGAATGAAATGCACCTAAGAATGCCCTGATTCAATTCTTAGTGGCTCAGAATTGAATCTCTTAGAAAGTCCATGATCATACCATATTTACTGCTTATCTATGAATGCATGAGATGTATGGGAATGTATGCAATTATATGATATATGCATGCTAAATGGATAATGTGTAAAGTGAGACCTTAATAGTAATAAGGATGACCATAAAATCTTCCAAATAAATGATTAAGTTGGAAATGCTATAATTAAAGTAATTATAATATGAGCCATCCATTGGGGCAATTATTTTAAGAAATTTTAAACAGTTGCATAAGATGCAATTAATTTAAGAGATTTTCTTAAGAATAATTGTTAAGCATGAGATGTTGTAAATATGTAAATGGTTTGGTGGCCAATATTGAATGTACCTGAGGACATTAAAATTATTTGCATAATTACTGGCTCAATGGGATCAACTTAACTAATGCAAGATAAGTCAATAATGGATGTACCTGAGATTTTGAGCATTAGGGGCTAGGTAAAAGATTGAACCTCACATGAGATGTGATGGGCAAGGAGTTGCTTACTTATAATTTATTGTAATTCCAATAACGGATGTACCTGAGGATGATCAATAGAATTATAAGAATTCAATCACCCACTAGAAATCCATCCAACTAGGATTTCCATTTTCTACTTTGGAAGTGTAGGATTTGCTAAGTTAATGGGAGGACTAATTTGATTAAAAGACCATAATCATTTTGGTTAATTACTTGATACATTTACTAATTAATCTGGTTATTTTCTGCAGTTAATTTTCTAATAATAATGAGCATAGAACAAACACCACCATCCAATATCCTTACAAGCATACTTGATCGCAATAGGTTGATAGGACCTAATCTGTCTGATTGGCTAAGAAATTTGAAACTTGTCCTGAACCTTGAACATATAGGATATGTTCTAGATTCAAATGTTCTGGTCCCTTACCTCCAGAGGCCACTCAAGAGGAACATGAAACTTTGGATAAGTGGAAGGAGCATGATATGAGAGCTAAGTGTTACATGCTTGCTTCCATGAGTAATGAGTTACAGAAGCAGCATGAGAACATGCAGAGTGCGAGTGAGATCCTCCTTCACCTATAAGAGTTGTATGGTGAGCATAGTAGGAATGCTAGGTATGAGATATCTAGGCAGCTGTTCCGCATGAGGATGTCTGAGGGACAGAATGTTGGGGATCATATCCACAAGATGATTCAGTTGATTGAGCAGTTGGAACATCTTGACTTCAAAATGGATTTCCAACTACAGATGAATTTGATCCTTCAGTTCCTTCCTGAGTCTTTTGGAAATTTTGTGACAAATTCCATATGACTAAACAGGAATGCACCTTAGCTGGTTTACTCAACATGCTAGTTATTACCCAAAAGAATATACCGGGCAATAAAAGAAAAGAGGTAGCTTTGATTGCATCTTCTTCTGCTAGAAAGTCCAACAAGAAGAAGGGCAATAAGAAAAAGAAACCTCAGATTCTTGGTCCTTCCAAGAAAATAGCTAAATAGAAAGGGAAGACTAAAGCTGATGGAGGCAAAGGAAAGTGTTTCCACTGCTAGAAGGATGGGCACTGGAAAAGGAACTGCCTAGAGTATCTTGCTTCTCTGAAGGACAAGAAGGATAAACCTTCGGAAGGTATGTCCATATCTTGTTATTTAGATTCTGATGATACTCATAGTTCATCTATAGCTTGGATTTTAGATACTGGTAAATTGGAAAGCAGATCAGAAAAGGGTCTATTTGTTGGATATCCAAAAGATAGTTTTGGATATTATTTTTATTTTCCTACATCACAAAAGGTTGTGGTGAGTAGAGATGCCACATTTCTTGAACAACAGTTTGTTCAAGAAGGAGGCAAAGGAAGGCAAATAGAGTTGGAATTAGAGAATTATGACCTACCAACAGATTAGATGGATATAGATCCATCTAGTCAACCTACACCCATTGATGAAACATCTACAGCCGTTCCTCGTAGAATAACCAGGGTATCTCACCCACCAGTGAGATATGGTTTCCTTCATGAAGAAGAACAAGAGTTGTCTACTCATGAAGAAGTAGATCATGGAGATGATCCACTTACCTACGAAGAAGCTATATCAGATATAGATTCTTCAAAATGGATTGATGCTATGAAATCTGAAATTGATTCCATGTATAAGAATCAAGTTTGGGATCTTGTTGACCCACTTGAAACTATTGTACCTATAGGGAACAAATGGATTTTCAAGAAGAAAATTGGTTCTGATGGAAAGGTAGAGACCTATAAGGCAACGCTGGTAGCGAAAGGGTTTTGCCAAAGGCAAGGAATCGACTATGAGGAGACTTTCTGTAACCTATTTGTATAGCCTAGTATATTTCACTATTTCGGTGTCGATCCGGACAATTAAGGGGATTAGAACCACACTTAAGACAACTAGACAAGCCCTAAACACAAATAATTAGTAATTGTTAATTAGTTAAGTATAAATAAGAAAAACAGAACATAAGAAGTTAAATGAGCTGAGAGTCACAGCGATGGGTGACCTTCTCGGGAAGGATTGCGAGGTCGATTTAAACTCAAATTTCGAACCGTAAAATGTGACTCTGTAGTCCTTAGGACTATTACGATCATAGTGGAAAAGAGAAAATCACGAAAAATAATGGTTAAACCAGTCAAATAATTAGGTCAGGGAGCCGGAAGAAATATTGAATTATTTGCAAACCGGGTTGTATTGGCGAGGGGCAATTTGGTCAATTGACCCCGAGAACTGACTCCTAACCTAACTGTCAAATAAAATCAAAGAAAAGCAAATTTCAGAGTCAGGAATTAAATTAAAAAAACTAATGGAAAAATAAATAGAAAAAAAAAGAAAAAGAAAAAGTAAAAAAGTGATGACATCATCATGCATGACATAATGCATGACATAATAAATTTAATTTAAATTTTGAAAAGTGGGATAATTATCTACTTAAGTGACCAATAAAAAAAAGGAATTAAATTAAAACAAAATTCATTTTTGGGTCTTCTTCATCCATATTGTCGTAGCTCTCCCTTGGTCACTCTCTCATTTTCTTTCTTGAAACCTCCATGGAAGCTTGACTCAAGCTTCATAAACCCTAACCTAGCCATAATTTCCCTAAGGTTTCTTGAGTAAATATTGTCCTTAAACCTTGATTCATCTATTGACAACAAAAAAAAAAAAAAAGAAGTGAAGAATTGATAGTCAATAAGAGGTATGTAATTTAACTTGAAAAATTTAGCTTAATTGTTGTGTTTATGGCTTAATGAAGCAAGAAAGTTACTTAAAATGAAAAGAAAACAATTGATGAGGGACTATATATGAATTCAGCCAGCAGTAGGTTAGGGATGAAATGGGTGTTTTTGATGCAAATTATGAATTAGTTAAGTATGAATGAGAGTACAAATATCAAATATGCATTTAGAATACAACAAATGAGTTAGATATGAAAGTTAGGGTTTGGACCTAGGGTTTTGGGAGGCAAAAGTGTGAGAATTGGTCAAATGGTCTGTTTGACCATGTTTGAGATGAAAAATGGTCATTTGTATTACATCACCATACTGAGGGAGACCAAAAGTGACTGTCTTCAGTCTACAGTCAATCATGTCGTGATGCCTGGCTAACCATTCCATGCCCAAGATAATGTCATAATCTCTGAAGGGCATTTCAATTAAATCAGACAGAAAAGTGTGTCCTTGGATCACCAAAGGACAATCTCTATATAGCCTATTTACTCGGACCTCCTGGCATAATGGACTAGTTACTAGCACATCATAGTCCATTGGTACACACTGAATAGCAGTAGGACATATCACACTAGCACTAACATACGAATGTGTGGAGCCAGGATTAAATAACACATACACATCTTGGTTAAGGATGGAGAAAATACCAGCTACTACATCTGATGTTTCAGCTTCCTCCCTTTGGCGCATGGTATACACTCTGACTGGTGCGCCACTGGGTGTTGGCTGGTTAACAGTGCTTTGACTTCCAGGGGTGTTACCATGTGGGAGGTGGGGCGTGAGGCGAAATATCATCCATTAGAATTATATAAAATGCACCAGGTAATGCCCAGGAAAGATGGTGGAGTCACAATGGTCTCACTTAAGTACCACCTCCTTAGACAGCATTTCCTAGACATGCACTTCATACAATCCTAATAGAATCAAACCACTGGTAAGTACCGTCTTCCCATAACACTACCACCGTACTAAGGATTTATGCCACGAAGGCATAGATAGACAGGAGTCGCCACCCGGGTAATAACCGGGACATATTCAGTGTTTCTTCCGAGGGTCATGGATGGCAACTTACTCCTTGCAGAGTTTCCACAACCGTCATTACCATAGCCCAATGTCTAGGTTCGGGATAGTGGGTACGTAAGGGAAGGTGTTAGGCACCCTTACGCCTGGTCTAACCTCGTTAATTCAGTGCCAGTCCTCTACTAATGTTTCTAGAAGTCTTGTTTATTATTCCTTTATTAAACTTTATCCTAAAAAAATGCAATTCTAATCCTACACACGCAAGTAATTCACAAAAGGGTTGTTGTTTACACACAATTTTCATGCACAAGTAATTCCTATCTATGGGGTTGCTAATTATTTAAATGATATTTACCAGATGACTAAAATTAATTTATTATTGGGAATTTAATTTACAAACAAATTCAATTTCAAATAACCCTACGTTTCTATTTAACCTAATTAATTAATTTTCACCAAGTTACCATAAGGATAATTGAACTAAGTTAATTATGTACATGTGTAATTTATTCTAATATCACATAAGGCCCAAACAATCACAACCTAATAAAGATTTCTAACATGCAAATTTATTTTACAATTATCAAGTATTAAATTAAATTTATTTACATGCCAATGTTAGTTTAATTTACAAACAAGATTAATTTTAATTTACAAAGTATTTATTTACATTAATTACATGCAAAAGTCAGTTAAATTAAAAATATTGTTAATTTTAATTTACCAAATAAAAGTTCTATTATTACTACAATTTCATGCCAATGGTTATTCAAGAAATTTAGAGCTACTTACTGTTGGTAAATGCTGATTGCCATTAGGGCAAGCTACCCTTAAAAAAGGGTCTTCTCTTCTAGTATGGCAATGATATCCTTGGCTTACTCCCGCTTAGCTCCATATAAGCTCCACGCAAATGCCCTCTTTGGTACTTACCTTAGGGCTACTTACCAATTTTGTTTGTAATAAAAAATAAAGAAACTAAAGAAAATAAAAGAAATAAGGAAAATATTAATAACAATTTACATTGGATTCTAACTCTAGTCTCCTAAAGGGTTAAGATTCCTAATTAGTTACAACTACCTAATGGTCTAAGTCTTCTAACATGATCCAAACACTTTATAACACTTCTTGAATTAAAAGAATACAGAAAATAGATCAAATATCAATTAAAACCTAAGAAAATACAAGAACATGCATAAATATACAATTTTTAAATTCTGGCAGATTAACAGTAGCAAGAAATTCGATTTTTTAAAAATAGTTAAACATGCCTAAAAATCATAAAAAAATTACAGAAGATAGCCTACATATCATACAATAACATAAAATTTATAAATCAAACAAAACCCCAGCCGAATGATCTACATAAATCGTAAATCTTCTAAGTGACAGAATCGTACTACTTTTTTGTAAAATTCATAACTCATTAACCACAAAAGATATGAATGCAAGACCAATTGGAAAATATTCATAAGATTCTGAAGTTAATTTTAGACACTAGATTTGCACAAAAATATTAAGGAACAAGGGAGATATGGGCTCCACAAGTCGGATATCCTGCAAATCAGATTTTACAAGAACCCTAACTTCAAACAGCCATAACTTACAAAATATTAAAGCTTTTTTAGTGATTCTTGAGCCTAAAATTAATGGAATTTCGTGTAGAATATGAATATAATTTTTACAAATTTTTTACAGATTTAGAAAATAAAGAAAAATAATAAAAATTCGAGAGACAGAAACTAAACATGTGCAGAGTTGTGTATCCCCTCAAATTAAACATGATTACATGATCTATATGAACATATAAAATAAATTGAAGACAAATAGCATAGAATTAAAATATTGCGTGTCATAGATCTTGAAAAGAAAACAATAAAAACTGACCTTCCAGAAATCTTGTATGAAAATCTTCTTGAAGAAAAAAAATAATAAGGAAGAACTCAAAGAGTCTTAAATATCTCTAAATTTCTTATAACTCTGAATTTTCTCTATCTCTCTCCTCTCATCATCCTCCCCCTTTTTCCTTTCTCTAGTAGGGTATTTATAGGGTTTTGGGAGAGAGGTGTGATAGGGTTTGGAGTCTTAGGATGATAAAGTTTAGATGACTTAAACAACTACAATTGCATAATTCGAATAAGACTGGGATATGGGTGAGGTGTTTCAACCAATAGGAAGATAGGAAAAAATGGAAGGCACCAATAGGGAATGAGGAAGAGGTGTGGTAGGATTTGGAGTCTTAGGGTGATAAAGTTTAGATGACTTAAACAACTACGATTGTAGAATTCGAATAAGACTGGGATATGGGTGAAGTGTTTCAACCAATAGGAAGACAGGAAAAAATGGAAAGCACCAATAGGGAGTGAGGAAGAGAGTGGGGCCAAGGAGGAGAGAGATATTTTGTTATTTTAATTTTTAGAAAATAATTAAATGGGTCCCATTTAAAATTTCTAACTAGGCTTTCTTAGGCCCATGGAGCCCAATTAAACTTAATTAGATCCATTTAAAAAACTACCCATATTAAATTTAAACAAAATAAAATTTTACTTAAATTTAATTAAATTAATTTTCCCAAAACTTTATTATTATTTTTATTTTTTCAAGATCATGCCACGAAATTAATAATTCAGCTCAATGCCTCCAATTACATCTTACAGTCATATAATTTTTCATCATCGGGTTTCCCACGGCCTCAATGCACATACTCATCACAAAATAACGGTCTACAGTTTGCCCCCCACTTTGGCGAAAGTTGAAATCAATGCGAAAGCATTGCTCAAGTTTTGTCAAAGTGAAACTCGAATTTTTAATAACTATGAAACATTGGCTATGAGGACCAAGTATATCTTGCTCGGTCGACATACTCTATATTATGAGACTAGCTACGGTCTCATAACAGTAATAACTGTGTCATGTGAAAAATGAGTGTATCTTGCTCTGTCGATACACTCTGCGTCATGAGACTAGCTACGGTCTCATAACAGTGATAACTGTGTCATGTGAAAATTGAGTGCATCTTTCTCTGTCGATACACTCTGTGTCATGAGACTAGCTATGGTCTCATGACAATGGCAATTGTGTGATTTGAAATATTGTGGATTCGTATTTAGGACCGCAGTCCTAAACTACCTACGTATCCCCCTCATTATCCTGAGGAAGAATCAGACCCACTCGTAGTTCGACACTTGAAACTGTGGTGATGCATGTTCTTCTACGCCTTACACACCTATAGGTGACAAATTGATGCGTGTTCTTCTACGCCTTACACGACTATGCCATATGCCCTAAACAACGTCTAAGGACTTACCAAAAAAATATCTGTCATGAAATGTTGTGGGTTCGTATTTAGGACTGCGGTCCTAAACTACCTACGTATCCCCCTCGCTATCCTAAGGAAGAATCAGACCCCCTCATAGTTCGACACTTGAAACTGTGGTGATGCATGTTCTTCTATGCCTTACACACCTACAGGTGACATGTTGATGCGTGTTCTTCTACGCCTTACACAACTATGTCGTGCGCCCTAAACAACGTCTAAGGACTTACCAAAAAATATCTAATTCGTGATTTGAAAAAAGTTGGGATAAATTGGTCTCAAAATTCTCTCTGATTTTTGTGCTTCCTGTATGCTATTTCCTATCATGAGAATGCAAATTTTATTGGAGATTCTATAAAAAACATAGTCCTCTGAGGGATCTCTTTTGCAAAAACTTTCTTTTAGCCTTAAAATTTTTGAGAAAAACCATTCACTAAAAAGACTTCCTTAAGGTCACAATACAATTTCCCTCTGATTTTTCTTTTTCTTCTCTCCCCCTATGGTTTCTTCCTTGACTCATTTCTCTACCATGAACTCCATTCTCTGTGCCCTAACTTTTGCCTGAAATGCCTTTTTCGGTTTTCATCTCAGCAGGCTTGCTCTAACTTTTGCCTAAGCGGCCCTTTCGGGTTTTCCACTTAGCAAGCTCCCTTTTTTTTTCTTTTTTTCTTTTTTTTTTTTTTTTTTTTTTTTTGAAATTAGACAATTACCAGGACATTCATATCAAGCATCTATCTTGTCATGCTCAGAAGACATAGATTAAATCAAAACAACGCAGTTCAATTACTTAATCATTTGATGTATCCCTTAAGACACAAACATTCACGATCATAATTAAATAAAACCCATTCCTAGTTAATGCAATAAAAATTTCTTTATTTATTCAGGTACACCATTACACCCTCTTACATTTAGTTTTGCTAAATTTCTAACCTTTCAAAGTTAGAAATAAGCTTTATAACCTGTCGAATGGCCTTTTTAGGTTTTCCATCCAAATCTTCTCTCATCTCTCCTTTTGCCTAGACTGACTTTTGCAGGTCTTCAATCTAGCATTTTTTTTTTCTTTTCTTTTTTTTTTCTTTGACCCTTACTTTTGCCTAGACCGTCTTTTGTAAGTTTACAGCCTAGCGGGCCTATCTCACACAAAGTACCGTTTGAGCTTGTCTAAGTTGACTGGTTCTTGAAATTCATTCCCATCCAGGTCTGATATTCTTACAGCACCTCCTGACAAGATCTTTTTGACTATGTATGGACCATCCCAGTTTGGCTTAAACTTTCCTCTTGGATCAAAAGGGATGGGCCGAGCTTGTTTCAAGACCATGTCTCCCTCTTTGATCTTTCTTGGCTTCACCTTCTTATTAAAGGCTCTTGCTATCTTCCTTTGATAAGCCTGCATATGATACAAGGCTCGCATCCTCTTCTCATCAATCAAAGCTAGTTCTTCATATCTTTTCTGGGCCCACTCATTTTCCGGAATCTTAGCTTCTAGTATCACTCTCAAGGATTTGACCTCTAGCTCAATGGGTAGCACTGCTTCAGTCCCATACACTAAAGAGAATGGAGTTGCCCCTGTGGATGTTCTTGTAGTAGTGCGATAACCCCAAAGAGCATAAGGGAGTTTCTCAGGCCAATCCTTATAGGTTTCAACCATTTTTCTCAGAATGGTTTTCACATTCTTATTTGCTGCTTCTACTGCTCCATTAGTCTGCGGCCTGTATGGGGAGGACTTGTGATGCTTAATCTTGAATTCGGTAATTAATTCTAAGAAATCACCTTTGAACTGGCTGCCGTTATCTGATACTATCTCATGGGGTACCCCAAACCTGCAAATCAAGTTCTTTCGAACAAACTTACTTATCTGCTTGGCCCCTACTACTTTATAAGATTCAGCTTCAACCCACTTGGTGAAATAGTCAATTGCCACAATGATAAATCTATGGCCATTAGAAGCCGTGGGAGAAATCTTCCCAATAATGTCTATGCCCCATATTGAGAATGGCCACGGTGAAGTCATACTGTAGAGTTCACTGGACGGTAGGTGATTCAAATTCCCATGGATTTGGCACTCATGACATCTTTTCACAAATTTAGCACAGTCAGTATCCATGGTAGACCAGTAATAGCCCAATCTTAAAATTTTGCCCGCTAATACCCTTCCGTTCATGTGAGGACCACACACTCCTGCATGTAATTCCTCCATTATCCGCTGCATCGCTTTTGTCACACACAAGAGCAATAGTCCTTCGAAGAACCTTTTGTAGAGTTGCCCCCCAGCCAAAGTGAACTGAGTGGCTAATCTACGAATTGTAGCTCTATCCCTACTATTGGCTGACTGTGGGTATTCTCTTACCTCTAAATATCTTCTTATGTCCTCATACCATTTCATCTCATCTTCTAGATCTAAATGTGCTATTATTAACCCTTCATAGCATGGGATTCTACTCCTCATCAGGATAACTGGCTGGGTCAACTTCTGATCACCCTTCTCCCATAAGGATGCCAACGTGGCTAGAGCATCAGCCATCTGGTTCTGAGCTCTAGGCATGTGCTTCATTGTCACTTCCTCAAAGCTAAATAATAGTTTCTTAGCATACTCCAGGTATGGCCTCAACTTTTCTTCTTTCAATTCCCATTCACCTTTAATATGGGAAACTACTAGCATTGAATCTCCAAACACCTCAACTTTTTTAGCCCCAACAGCTATTAATGCCTCTAGGCCACAAATGCAAGCCTCATATTCTGCAATATTATTAGTGGTTGGGAAACATAGCCTTTTTGACATTAACAATTGTTCTCCATTCGGTGCTTCCAAAACTACCCCTATACCGGCTCCGCTCTTATTCATAGCCCCATCAAAGTACATTTTCCATGGCTGGACCTCTACTAGCTTGAGACTCTCATCCGGGAAGGCTGTTTCGACTTCTTCCTCTTCATTAACTGGATTTTCGGAAAGAAATTCGGCCACTACACGTCCTTTGATGGTTTTTCGAGTCTCATACACAATATCAAATTCAGACAGTAGGACCAACCATTTGGCCAATTTTCCAACTAGCGTCGGTACTTCAAATAGGTACTTTAAAGGATCCATCCGGGATACTACAATAACTCGATGGGTCTGAAAGTAGTGCCTTAACTTCTTAGTTGCCCATACTACAGCCAGACAAGTTTTTTCTATTAGTGAATAATTCTCCTCATAAACAAGGAGTTTCTTACTGATGTAATAGATGGCTCTCTCCAGATTCTCTACTTCTTGTGCCAACATTGCCCCCAGGGCCATGTTTTCCACTGATAGGTAGAGGATTAGAGGGATGTTAGGGATGGGTGGTGACAAAATTGGTGGATTGCTCAGGTACTGCTTTATCTTTTCAAATGTCTCTTGACATTGCTCATTCCACACCACTGGCTGATTCTTTCTTAGTAGCTTAAAAATTGGTTCACAGGTAGTTGTGAGCCTAGCTATGAACCTACTGATGTACTGTAATTTTCCTAAGAAACCTCTAATCTCTTTTTCTGTTCTCGGGGCTGGCATCTCCTGGATTGCCTTCACCTTATCTGGGTCAACCTCTAAGTAAGCATCCTCTTGCTTACCATGGGTTTTAAAATGGACTTGGGCCTATACACACATTGGGTTTATGTATAGGCCTAGGTTCATCTTAACTACCACTAGAACTTATGGTTTGAACAGTAAGGATACGAATCCAGCACAACAAAAATCTACGGGGTACCTAGGGTTGAAATCTATGGCTCATGGGCTTTATTGGGTAGGAAAAGGGTCACCCATGCGAGAGCTTGTCCATTAAGCACAACGGCCGGAGCTGTGGCTCTTTTATATACTCGAAGGTACGGGCATGGGGTGCTAGCATTCACCAATTCGTCATAGCTCGAGTAGAACCATGGTCTCCTTGGCTAGTACTAACGAGGCTGAAAGGGTAAGGGTGATCCGTGTGATAGTGTAGTGCAATGCAAAAAGTTTAACAAAGGAATAATATTAGACTAATAGAAACATGTTGGAGTAACTATCCATTTAGTCCCCAGTGGAGTCGCCAAACTGTGGGAGGTGGGGCGTGAGGCGAAATATCATCCATTAGAATTATATAAAATGCACCAGGTAATGCCCAGGAAAGATGGTGGAGTCACAATGGTCTCACTTAAGTACCACCTCCTTAGACAGCATTTCCTAGACATGCACTTCATACAATCCTAATAGAATCAAACCACTGGTAAGTACCGTCTTCCCATAACACTACCACGGTACTAAGGATTTATGCCACGAAGGCATAGATAGACAGGAGTCGCCACCCGGGTAATAACCGGGACATATTCAGTGTTTCTTCCGAGGGTCATGGATGGCAACTTACTCCTTGCAGAGTTTCCACAACCGTCATTACCATAGCCCAATGTCTAGGTTCGAGATAGTGGGTACGTAAGGGGAAGGTGTTAGGCACCCCTTACGCCTGGTCTAACCTCGTTAATTCGAGTGCCAGTCCTCTACTAATGTTTCTAGAAGTCTTGTTTATTATTCCTTTATTAAACTTTATCCTAAAAAATGCAATTCTAATCCTACACACGCAAGTAATTCACAAAAAGGGTTGTTGTTTACACACAATTTTCATGCACAAGTAATTCCTATCTATGGGGTTGCTAATTATTTAAATGATATTTACCAGATGACTAAAATTAATTTATTATTGGGAATTTAATTTACAAACAAATTCAATTTCAAATAACCCTACGTTTCTATTTAACCTAATTAATTAATTTTCACCAAGTTACCATAAGGATAATTGAACTAAGTTAATTATGTACATGTGTAATTTATTCTAATATCACATAAGGCCCAAACAATCACAACCTAATAAAGATTTCTAACATGCAAATTTATTTTACAATTATCAAGTATTAAATTAAATTTATTTACATGCCAATGTTAGTTTAATTTACAAACAAGATTAATTTTAATTTACAAAGTATTTATTTACATTAATTACATGCAAAAGTCAGTTAAATTAAAAATATTGTTAATTTTAATTTACCAAATAAAAGTTCTATTATTACTACAATTTCATGCCAATGGTTATTCAAGAAATTTAGAGCTACTTACCTGTTGGTAAATGCAGTTGCCATTGGGGCAAGCTACCCTTAAAAAAGGGTCTTCTCTTCTAGTATGGCAATGATATCCCTGGCTTACTCCCGTTTAGCTCCATATAAGCTCCACGCAAATGCCCTCTTTGGTACTTACCTTAGGGCTACTTACCAATTTTGTTTGTAATAAAAAATAAAGAAACTAAAGAAAATAAAAGAAATAAAGAAAATATTAATAACAATTTACATTGGATTCTAACTCTAGTCTCCTAAAGGGTTAAGATTCCTAATTAGTTACAACTACCTAATGGTCTAAGCCTTCTAACATGATCCAAACACTTTATAACACTTCTTGAATTAAAAGAATACAGAAAATAGATCAAATATCAATTAAAACCTAAGAAAATACAAGAACATGCATAAATATACAATTTTTAAATTCTGGCAGATTAACAGTAGCAAGAAATTCGATTTTTTAAAAATAGTTAAACATGCCTAAAAATCATAAAAAAATTACAGAAGATAGCCTACATATCATACAATAACATAAAATTTATAAATCAAACAAAACCCTAGCCGAATGATCTACATAAATCGTAACTCTTCTAAGTGACAGAATCGTACTACTTTTTTGTAAAATTCATAACTCATTAACCACAAAAGATATGAATGCAAAACCAATTGGAAAATATTCATAAGATTCTGAAGTTAATTTTAGACACTAGATTTGCACAAAAATATTAAGGAACAAGGGAGATATGGGCTCCACAAGTCGGATATCCTGCAAATCAGATTTTACAGGAACCCTAACTTCAAACAGCCATAACTTACAAAATATTAAAGCTTTTTTAGTGATTCTTGAGCCTAAAATTAATGGAATTTCGTGTAGAATATGAATATAATTTTTACAAATTTTTTACAGATTTAGAAAATAAAGAAAAATAATAAAAATACGAGAGACAGAAACTAAACATGTGCAGAGTTGTGTATCCCCTCAAATTAAACATGATTACATGATCTATATGAACATATAAAATAAATTGAAGACAAATAGCATAGAATTAAAATATTGCGTGTCATAGATCTTGAAAAGAAAACAATAAAAACTAACCTTCCAGAAATCTTGTATGAAAATCTTCTTGAAGAAAAAAAATAATAAGGAAGAACTCAAAGAGTCTTAAATATCTCTAAATTTCTTATAACTCTGAATTTTCTCTATCTCTCTCCTCTCATCATCCTCCCCCTTTTTCCTTTCTCTAGTAGGGTATTTATAGGGTTTTGGGAGAGAGGTGTGATAGGGTTTGGAGTCTTAGGATGATAAAGTTTAGATGACTTAAACAACTATAATTGCATAATTCGAATAAGACTGGGATATGGGTGAGGTGTTTCAACCAATAGGAAGACAGGAAAAAATGGAAGGCACCAATAGGGAATGAGGAAGAGGTGTGGTAGGATTTGGAGTCTTAGGGTGATAAAGTTTAGATGACTTAAACAACTACGATTGTAGAATTCGAATAAGACTGGGATATGGGTGAAGTGTTTCAACCAATAGGAAGACAGGAAAAAATGGAAAGCACCAATAGGGAGTGAGGAAGAGAGTGGGGCCAAGGAGGAGAGAGATATTTTGTTATTTTAATTTTTAGAAAATAATTAAATGGGTCCCATTTAAAATTTCTAACTAGGCTTTCTTAGGCCCATGGAGCCCAATTAAACTTAATTAGATCCATTTAAAAAACTACCCATATTAAATTTAAACAAAATAAAATTTTATTTAAATTTAATTAAATTAATTTTCCCAAAACTTTATTATTATTTTTATTTTTTCAAGATCATGCCACGAAATTAATAATTCAGCTCAATGCCTCCAATTACATCT
The DNA here is from genome assembly GCF_030052815.1 of Hevea brasiliensis. Lineage (NCBI taxonomy): Eukaryota > Viridiplantae > Streptophyta > Magnoliopsida > Malpighiales > Euphorbiaceae > Hevea > Hevea brasiliensis. Next base: position 47,357,560 of record NC_079501.1, read on the forward strand.
TACAGTCATATAATTTTTCATCATCGGGTTTCCCACGGCCTCAATGCACATACTCATCACAAAATAAGGGTCTACATACCAGGACCCCTACCTCTGCCTCTACCTCTAGCAACTGACGGTGACCCTCTAGGTGCAGAGACTTGGGTTGATCCTTCAGATGTGGCAAAAGATCCAGACCGGCGCGGACTAGTGCAATCCTTAGCGAAATGTCCGCTTCCTCCACAGTTAAAACATGCACCAGTAGCCTTGAAACAAACCCCACCATGAGTTCTACCACACGTTTCACACTGCCGGACCGATAGAGATCCTCGAGAAGCTTGTTGGGTCGGCTGACCAGACCGAGGTGGTCTTTGGCCAGAAAATCTGCCTCTGCCTCTACAGGAGCTAGATCCCCCAAACTGTTTCCTCTTGCCAGAACCACTTTTAGATGCTTGTCCAGTAGTCTTTTCAGCCTTTTCTTTCTCTTGTGAACCCTTCTTCACTTCCCCTTCGGATTCTATCCTTTCTAATTCCAAGGCTTGTGAGATCAATTCAGCAAAATTCTGATGTCTGAAACCCACAACTTGCATTCTCAGACTCTGCCTTAGCCCAGACTCAAACCTCTTGCATCTGTCTCTGGGGGTGGAGACTAAGCTTCCAGCATAGTGGCTTAGCCTTGAGAAATCTCTCTCATATTCTGCTACAGTTCGGTTCCCTTGTTTCAAACTCAAGAATTCTTGCAACTTCATGTCCACATATGCATCGGGAACCCATTTCTGTCGAAACTCCCTCAAAAAGTTTGTCCATGTCAGCACAGGTGGCTCAACCAGGCTGTGGGGGATGGTCTTCCACCATTCAAACGCATCCCCTTGCAACAAGGAAACAGAATACTTAAACTTCAATTCCTCTGTACACTGTAGCTTCCTGAAAACTCGTTCCATTCTTTCCAACCACTGTTCTGCCTCCAGTGGATCCACAGATCCTTTAAACTCAGTGGCCCCAAATTTCATCAATTTTTCATACTGCCGAGCTGAGGGCTGTGGTTGGGCTACAGGTATTGGCATCTGAGCTTGGGGTGGCACATTACTCGCCATTTGCTGGAAGAAGGCAGCCATCTGCTGCATAAATTGAGCAGGAAACTGCGGTCTTTGGAGCCGGAGTGGGTGACCCACTCACATTCTCGAGGTCGGGCTTCCTTGAACCTCAGCCTCAACAGATTGTTCTTCGGAATGATCTCCTCCTTCCATTCCGTTTTTCACAATTTTCTACTTCCTGAGATCAAACACAAGGAGGTTGGCCTCCATTAGTGCATATTCATGATGTAAATATGTCATATGTATCAATTAAAGACACTTGAGCAGTTGTACTTATCAAAGAAATATTCACATACATAGTCAAAATTTATTGCAAAACCATGCTCTGATACCACTAAAACATGTCACACCTTACCCCTCTGTAAGGCATAACATGTCCCATAGAATACTTAATGAACTGCCGAACTTCACCTACCGATAACTCATTAAGTACCCTACAAGGGATTTTAAAACAATTTTCTTACATTTTGGAAGTGGTGAGCATTTTAGTGAGAATTAAAAACCATTTATTCAAAGCTTAAGGACTAGTAAAATTTTTTGTCCATTTAAATTTTGCCGCAAATTTTATAAAAATTTTGACAGAGTTCCCTCTGTATTTTGAGAAACCAGTTCTTTAAAGACCTGTAAAAAGCACTTCCAAAATATTTCACAACTCCCAATCTCCAATAAAACTCAAATCAACCCAATTCAAATCACTTCAAGGCAATTTCCACAATTGAATCAAATTTGGTCATCACAAAATTTTTAATACTTCATTAACAAGGCATAAAGTAGAAAATTCATATTTACAAATATTAAATTTACAGAAGCAAACCCAAAATAATATTATTACAATTTATTTACAACTGCTCAATTTACATTGATACTTTTGACATTACAGTATTTACATCAAAATAACCATAAGGGTATAAAACAATACCCGTACAAAAGGGATCAAGAAGTTCTTGTCAATCCCGCAGCTCACTCTGCTGCTTTCTCCTTGCTCTTATCTGCGACAGTAAATTAAACTATCGCTGAGTATAAACATACTCAGTGGTGCACAATAAAAATTTAAAATGCGATACATAAATCATTTCTTGATGAAACATAATTTGAATACTTCACAATCACATTTCACAAATATCAAAGCTCATAACAACTCATTTTGTCAAATAATATATTAAACACAGTTTAGTCAAACAATTTCATAAACATAGCGTTGCCAAAATCATACACAGCTTAAGCCATGACACAAAATTTTCGATCAATGCCGTGTTGTACACCACGACAAAGCAATCTACAACCCCATTAATTGAAATTAATGAGGGAGGTGGCTAGCTAGCTAATGAGTACTCATCCGATCTATAACCTCAACTGGCAAGCCAGAGAGGGAGGAAAATAAACGATCTCAACCCCATAAATGGAGGAGGAAATGTGGTGCAGTCATGCTAAGTGTGAATCCAAAATCAATTTAAAACAATTATTTTCAATAATTTATGAGAGATCCCAAACAATTTTCAAAGTCATTTTTGTATTCACAAAGTGGCAACACAATTCATAAATAACACAGCGATTTCATAAAGTATAGCAACTCAAATTTACAATTGGAAAACAATTTATTGTGCACAAACTTGACTAGAGTCGCCTCTAGGCCTTGACTTAGTCTCTCTGAGCTTCCAAGTCTTTTTCAGCTGAAACACACAATTTCATAGTGTTTCAGTACTATAACTTAACATAAGTCCAAAAATAAATTTAACTTCACTTTAACTAGCTCTATTGCGTTAAATTCGACGTTCTCAAAGTTTTTGTGTTTCGGGTTACTATTCACTATACTATTCAAGTCAAATTGTTGACTTTTTAAGGATTAATAGGTATGGGAACTCCAACTTCACCCACATACCACATTTTGGTCACCAAACTTGTTGGTTTTGGTCATTTTTTTAAAGCGTAGGTCATTTTGGCAAAATTGCAAATTTTCGGTTTTGGTGCTCCAAAGTTGCACTGTTCCATTGGTTGATCTAATGTTGTAATTTGACAAAATTTCCTTCATAGAAAATGTTTCTTATTGTCTTAAGTGTATTCTCATTTTTGGATCACCTCAATCGGAGTTTTTTAGCTCAAGTGATGGCCAAATTAAGTTTACTATTCACGTGCACTGTTCATACTGGTATTTTGGGTTCTGGCAGATTTTGATCCAACTTTGGTCAGTAATTTGATAAAGTTAAGTTCATAATTTGGTCTAACTTTCTTCATATGAAATGTTCTACTATGTCTTGAGTTTCCATCGGTTAAAGAATCACTTAAATCCGAGTTTCCTAGAGAGAGTTATAGCCATCCAAACATTACTGCTCACATGAAAATCTGCAGAGTTGCAGGTTTGGTAACTCAACTATGCTCAGTAATTTGAATGGGTTAATGGCATAATTCGGAATGATGTTCTTCATGAAAGTTTTAGATTTATATCTCCTCTAACCCCTGACCAAATTTCAGGTCAATTTGACCTGTCTAACTCGAGTTATGACCAAATGAACAGTTACTGTTCATTTGGTCAGTTTGGTGCAGTGGTAGCCTGCTCTCATTTCACTTTGGTCAATTGTTTCACCAAGTTTTAGTCATTTTTTGGCCATGGTTCCTTAATGAAAATTGTGCTATTTTATGTCTATTTTCATCCCCAATTTGTGGCATATCAATTGGACTTGTAAAATTTGAGTTTTGATCCTTCAAAGTAGGTTTGGTCATGCTGCCAGTAGCATGACCATTGGACCTACGAATTTGGTTTTCATTCCAACAATTTCCACACAACTTATTTGGTCATAATTGACCATTATTTCTTTTCACAATAGGTCAAACATGCCATTTATGCATTTCTCCAAATTTTGGTTCATAAACCCTAGCATTGAAACCCTAATCTCACTAACTCTTGCATTTAACCATTTCAATGCCTTTAACTATCATCACTTAACTCATTAAGGTTCATATTCCTATCCAAGCCAATCAAGCCATGCAAATTACACTCTTCACAATGCTGGCCAAAATTTCCTCTCTTCCTAAACATGCAATATTTTTCAATTTCTCCATATAATCTCATTCATTTCTACCCTAAATCCATCATATATACTAAAAAGAGAAGTTGGATTAGCTTACCTCAAGTGAGCAGAATTTGTCTATCCAATTCTTCAACTTTGCTTGATTTATTTGCTCCCAATCTTCTTATCAAAGTTCAAATACAAGTTTTATTTATGGGATGTAAAGATTTTATGGAAAGATTTAGGGTTTAAGGGAAGATTTAGATGGCTTCAATGGATGTTTCAATCATGGTGAGGGAGAGGGAAATGGGAGGTGGCAACCAAAGGAAGGAAGAAGACTTTTTTTTGTTTTTTTTTTCTTTTATTTTCTTTCATCTTTATCACTTAAAGAAGACCAAAAATCTAATTTAATAAATAATTTAATAAATTTGTTTGTGACATCATTAATGATGTCATCAACTTTGACTTTTCCATCTCTTCCCTTTTTTTTTCTATTTATTTTTTTCTATTAGTTCTTTAATTTAATTCTCGATTCTGAAATTTTCTTTTCTACGATTTTGTTGGACAGTTAGGTCAGGAGTCAGCTCTCGGGGTCAATTGACCAAATTGCCCCTCGCCGGTTCATCCCGGTTTGCAAATAATCCAATATTTCTTCTGGCTCCCTGACCTAATTATTTGACTGGCTTAATAGTTCTTTTTCGTGATTTTCTCTTTTCCACTGTGTTTATAAGGGTCCTAAGGTTCACAGCGTCACTTTTTACGATTCGAAATTTGAGTTTAAAACGACTTCGCAGTCGTTCCCGAGGAGGTCACTCATCGCTGTGACTCTTGGCTCGTTTAACCTCTTATGTTTTGTTTTTCTTATTTATAGTTAACTAATTAAATATTACTAATTATTTGTGTTTATGGATTTTCAAATTGTGTTAAGTCTGGCCCTAATCCCATTTATTGTCCGGACCGACACCGTTCACCAGAATAGTGAAATATACCAGGCTATGCAAACGGGGGTGTTACATTTCGGGTTCTGGTCCAAACTACAAACTTGTAGGTCTATATCTTATTGCACGCGGGGCAAAATTGCAGGTCATTCTGAGATGTGTACACCAAGAAATGGTCAATTTACTAATGCTGGACAGAATGCACTAAAATGGTAAGCTTAGGTCATTTTTAGGTCACTTTTGGTTCGGCCAGTTTTGGTACCTTAACTTGTGCAAGCTATTTGGCTTGGTTCTGGTTATTTCTGGGCTTTGGTGTCTTCATAAGAATTGTAGATCTATGTCTAAACTATTCATGGTAAAAAGTTTAGGTCATTTTGGACCTGTTTTGAGTAAGTTATGGTCAAAATACTAACTGCTGCTCAAATAGTAAATTTTCAAGCTTTCAAGTCACTAATCCGAATTTGGTCATTTTTCAAGTCACCTCCTAGGCAGAATTTAGGTAACACTTCTACATAAAAGTTGGCCTATTTGGTGTCTAGTTTCATCCTCCATTGGCCTCATACCAATTGGGTTCACATTTTGGCACTTATGACCTAATTTTGGTACTACCATCAATACACAACCTGCACAAAATACTTATACTTCCAATTTGATATTCCTTCTCCTCCTCATTACTTCAATATTCAATAAATGGCACTTCCATATATATATTGTACACAATTCCAGCAAGCATATTGGGTAGAAAACTCAAGTGCTCAATGCACACAATTCACCATTCAATCTCAACATTCACTTCCACCAAAATTTAACATATCTCAATATCAATTTTACACATACACTTCAATATACTCATACTTTAATATCACTTATACATGCTGCCCACAATTTAGCACTATCATATTTCATTAATAAACTTCATATTCACACACAAATTCATGATACTATAGGCTGCCAAACATGGCAGTTTGCCAAAGCATCAAGGTCCCATTTCAAACCCTTAATTCAAGCACTAACATGCACATACTTGGACATTAACCTACTACAACTTTTATTTGAGTTAATCAACCTTAATTCCCATCCAATACATATAAGAATAAGTCACTAACCATGCATTTTCATGGCTGCCAAAACTAAGGTTCACCAATACTCATCATTTCCTCAATTTTTCTTAGCAATTCAACTGACCCAAAGCTCAACCCAAGGATTAGTGAAGGTAAATAGAAAGATTAAGCACTAACCTTAGTTTAGAGCTTGCTAAACCTTGAAATTTCTTCTTTTTCTTGCTTCCCAAAGCTTTCCCATGGTGTGGAGACAAAGTTTGATAAAGGGAACCTTGAGTTTTAAGTTGAAAATGGGGGAGGATTGAAGCTTACATGATGAATTCTCATGGAGGAAAAATAGAGAACCATATTCGGCCATGGAAGTGGAATTGAAGAAAATGAAAGGTTTTCCTCGTAAAATCTGTCCACTTAGCGCTTTTACATGTCCATAATGCTCCACTAATTAAGATTTATACATATAATAAATGCCACTCACTTTAGGTTAATATTAGTATAATTAAACTTGTAGTTATTTCAATTATGCAAGACTAATCCGAAAGGGCCATCTTCGGGGTGATTCTAACTCCTTATGGTCAGGGAGGTCAAATCAGATTCTAACTCCCTATGGTCGGGGAGGTCGAATCATCGTGCACAGTACACATCACAATAATGAATCTTCCGAAAGGGCCATAACATAAAAAAAAACTTAGATCTAACCTCTAATAAGAGGAGAATCTAAGCCTGTGCACGTACCATGGTAATCAAAATACAACTAACTCCATTGTCTTCTCAACAAATGAGAGAGACGGGTAATAATCTAGTCAAGCATCTATAGTGAGATATAAAAGAATATCACAATCCTTTTATGGAGCATAAATCACAATACAATTCAATTCAAAGTCAATTCCAATATCCAATAATTTTTATGCTTATCACAATTCAAATCATAAATTTGCATTTTTCCATGCAAATTGCCCATCACAATTCAAAACATGTTCTATCAAAATTTTTCAAAACATAATTTATTCAATCCACAACAATGCTTAATACTTGTGGAAATACCATTTCACAAAGCTAAATTCATACATACTATAACAATTTCAATAATCATTGAATTAAATCCAATGCTTGTTAAACATAATACATAAGAAAAATATGTCATTTAATCATTTGATATATTCAGAACAAAATCAGTTAAAAACTAGTTGTGCACAAACCTCTGATAAATGCCTCTTGGCTCTGACTCAATGTTTCCTTTCCCTTCCTTGAGTCTTTGCTAACTGAAACCCATAATTTGAAGTGCTTTACTACTCATTTAAATCGTCTCTAACAATAAGGCTTAATAATTAATTTATTGAATTCTATTATTTCCTTAGTCAACCAAAGATGTTGACCCTCGATGCATTCTAGGTGAATTAAGTTTGATGTTACCAATTTCATTTTCAAGTATATTGCATTTTATTGCAATTTGCCGGATTTCGGTACACTATTTTGACCTAGCCGGACGACCTAGTTCCTTCGGTTTTTGGGTTTTGGTCCAAACTAAAAACTTATAGGTCTATGTCTTATTGCACGCGAGGCAAAATTTTAGGTCATTTTGAGACGTGTAGACCAAGAAAAGGTCAGTTTACCAATGCTAGACAGAATGCACTTAAATGGTAAGCTTAGGTCATTTTTAGGTCACGTTTGGTTTGGCCAGTTTTGGTACCTGAACTTGTGCAAGCTATTTGGCTTGGTTCTGGCTATTTCTAGGCTTTGGTGTCTTCATAAGAATTGTAGATCTATGTCTAAACTATTCATGGTAAAAGTTTTAGGTCCTTTGGACCTTTCTTGAGTAAGTTACGGTCAAAACACTAACTGCTGCTCAAATAGTAAATTTTTAGGCTTTCAAGTCACTAATCCGGATTTGGTCATTTTTCAAGTCACCTTCTAGGCAGAATTTTGGTAACATTTTTGCATGAAAGTTGGCCTATTTGGTGTCTAGTTTCACCCTCCATTGGCCTCATACAAATTGGGTTCACAGTTTGGCACTTATGACCTAATTTTGGTACTGCCGTCAATACACAACCTGCACAAAATACTTATACTTCCAATTTGATATTCCTTCTCCTCTTCATTACTTCAATATTCAATCAATGGCACTTTCATATATATATATTGTACACAATTCCAGCAAGCATATTGGGCAGAAAACTCAACTGCTCAATGCACACAATTCACCATTTAAGCTCAACATTCACTTCCACCAAAATTCAACATATCTCAATATCAATTTTGCACATGCACTTCAATATACTCATACTTCAATATCACTTATACATGCTTCCCATAATTTAGCACTATCATATTTCATTAATAAACTTCATATTTACACACAAATTCATGATATTATAGGCTGCCAAACATGGCAGTTTGCCAAAGCATCAAGGTCCCATTTCAAACCCTTAATTCAAGCACTAACATGCACATACTTGGACATTAACCTACTATAACTTTTATTTGAGTTAATCAACCTTAATTCCCATCCAACACATATAAGAATAAGCCACTAACCATGCATTTCCATGGCTGCCAAAACTAAGTTTCACCAATACTAATCATTTCCTCAATTTTTCTTAGCAATTCAACTTACTCAAAGCTCAACACAAGGATTAGTGAAGGTAAATGGAAAGATTAAGCACTAACCTTTGTTTAGAGCTTGCTAAACCTTGAAATTTCTTCTTTTTCTTGCTGCCCAAAGCTTTCCCATGGTGTGGAGACAAAGCTTGAGGAAGGGAACCTTGAGTTTTAAGTTAAAAATGGGGGAGGATTGAAGCTTACATGATGAATTCTCATGGAGGAAAAATAGTGACCCATATTCGGCCATGGAAGTGGAATTGAAGAAAATGAAAGGTTTTCCTCGTAAAATCTGTCCACTTAGTGCTTTTACATGTCCATAATGCTCCATTAATTAAGATTTATAAATATAATAAATGCCACTCACTTTAGGTTAATATTAGTATAATTAAACTTATAGTTATTTCAATTATGTCCCCATAATTTCTTTTAATTACATTATGTATAAAACTTCTTATTTTCATGACATTTTCAAATTTTAATACTACATATTTTTCATGGAAATTTGGGTCAAAAGTTAACTATAGTGTCAATTGACCAAAATGCCCCTCTTCGGGTTGTATTTCGAATTTTTCAGTGTTACCGATTTACTCCTTGTACCGCCGATTTCTTTCATTTTCGTTTTTATTTGTACTGATTTATTAATTTTTCTTTGACATTTTTAATGTCAATTACACCTCAGTAGACCTTCAATTATGTCTTGAAAATATTTTCCCGAGTTCCCCGTGGTCCAAGGCTAGTCAACGGTCATCGCCGTAACTTCCCGGTGCGATCACCCATCGCTACGGGTTTGGCTCGTTTAACTTAGTCACATTTTATCTTTTTTATTTTTCCTTTATTTTTCTTGTATTTTCCTCTCTTGTATTCCACTACCTTATATCTCCACACTAATATTTAAATATAATTCCAAGCATCCTAGCTGTCCGGACAGACACTGTCACTGGAACAGTAGAACACACTACCGAATGTAGGGGTGTTACAATTCTTCCCCCCTTAAAATAAATTTCGTCCACGAAATTTTACTCAATAGTTGTGTTACAATATTCACATGTTTATTTTCTCATTTCTATATGATCGTATAATCTTCTTTCCTCTGAATTTGTGTATGACTTTTAACAATCTAATATAATATTTACTTTATTTATACAACACTAATTTTTTCTTACTATCGTTCTGTCTAATATTTCGATTCATGTTCCCTAATTGAATGACCATTATAGTCATATTAGAATTACTTATCTAATCATGAATCCTTTGACTATTTTAGTCAACAATCTTACTCATATTCGTAATATTTTTTTGTTATATCTGAACCAACTGTTCAAATTTTTACTTCCACAACTCTTTTTATCTATTAATATTCTATAACTTACTTCCTTTTGTACTAAACTATAACCTTTCGATATTTTAACTTTTGAGTTTTAAATCCCTAAATCGAATTTCCAAAACTCATTTCTAACAATAAAATTTTGTCCTAACATAACTATATCAATACAGATGCCATTGGCAACTATTCTCATCTTGGTGCACTATCAATAGTACGTAGCTCTACACAATAATCTCAAGTCAGTACTGTAATCTGCAGCTTACAGTATAAACATCAAAAACATTGCATAGTTACTACGATACATTCCAATATATCAACTTTCCTATCTTTTATCCTTTTCGAATTCACTAATATCCGAAACTTATTATGATTACAATATCCACTGACAATTACTAACTGTAACATCTTTGCCCTCATCTACAACAATTCTATTATCACAACTTACTTTTACATCCTCTTGCCTTACATTAAGTAGGCTTGCCGTTTAGCTTTATAATTTATGGTGTGTTAGAAAATACTTTTCGCTGATAAACTCTTCCAGAACTAATTTTGTAACACCCTCCCGGTAACTACTCCGTACATCCTGCTGTTCCGGTGACCAGTGTCGGTCCGGACAGCTAGAATGTCCGGAAAAATATTTAAAATAAAGTGAGGGACCATAATTAACTCAAATATTAATAAGAAAAATTTGGTAAAAATTTTAGAAATAAAATACAACCAAGTTAAACGAGCCGGTGCCCAAGCGATTGGTAACCAGAGAGAAGTTGCGGTTCTCGCAACGAGGAGCCCTAGACCCAGGGGAAAAATTATAAAATAATTTTTGGGACACCAGAGAAGGGTCATTGAGGTTCCTATGGCATTAGAATGCCAAGAAAATATTTAGAAAAATTTTTCAATCGGTATAGACAATTTTGACCCGTTCAGTCAAACGGAGGGCATTTTGGTTATTTCGCCTTCAGAGGTGATTTTTGGCCGACTTGTCCAGTTGAGTAAATAATTAATATGAAATAAAATATGAATAAACATTACTAAAAATTAAATTGAAATCAAGTAAAAAAGAAAAGAAAAGAAAAATGAAAAAAATGGGACTTTTGACATCACATGATGTCATTAAACTTTCTCTCCACCAATGACAATCAAGCAATTTCATTAAAATGGGAAAATGAGGCAAAATTGAAACAAAAATTCTGTTCTTCTTCCTTCATCAAACGGCAGCCTCTCTCTCCCTCTCTCAACCTCCATTAAACCTCACTTCTCAAGCTTGATTTCTACTTTGTTTCACCACAAAACCCTAACCTCTCTTCATTAAAATTTTACCCCACACCTTAAACAACCTTTTGGCAGCCTAGAAAGTGAAGGAAATTGAAGTTTAGAGTTGGGAAAAATCTTCCCTATTCAAGGTTAGTGCACTATATACCTAAAACTCTTTAATTTCATGAATAGGAACTTGAATTTAGTAAGAAAATGTAATTTAAATGAACAAAATTCATGTGTATGTGTACATGAATTTCGGCTGCCCTAGTGAAGGAATAATAAGGAGTGTTTTTGATGAGCTTGAAGTGAACTAGAATCATGTTGGAAGTTTATAAACATAAGAATAATAAGTTGGGATGCTAACTAAGGCATTTTGTAGAAAACATAATGTGAAGCTAGGGTTTTGGGGAGTGAAAATTGATTTGGCTTATGAAATTGTTAGAGAACATCTTAATGGTCAATTAGTGACCATTTGAGGAGATTTGACCATAATATGGACTGAAAAATAGCATGGTAAAGGGAATGACTATGCTGCCTAGGGACAGCTGCAATGGACTGAGATTTCAGTCCAATTACACAGCCATAACTTTGGCTGTGTTAATCCAATTGGTGTTTGGCCAATTGTACATGAAACTAGGCTTATAATGGCACATTTTTGCTGAAGAAACCATGCCTAAAAGACCAAAGCAAGAGGACCAAAACTTGGCCCCAATCCGGATACCCTGCAACTGATTCTGCAGAATGACCAAATGAACAGTAACTGTTCATTTGGCCATAACTCACTGTAGATTTGGTCAATTGACCTGAAATTTTTACAGCAACAAGTTAAGACATAGACAAACAACTTTAATGAAGAAACCTACCCCAAATTATGGCCAAAACCTAACCTAAATGGCAGTGGCAGTCACTGTTCATGTTACTATAGATATGATCAATTCTGCAGATTGGCAATCCGGCCAGCTGGGGTTTTTGGACCATATCTGGAGCTACAAAACTCCAAATGGAGTCATTCAAAAAAGGAAATTCAACTAGACAAAATAAGGAACAACTTTCATGTTTTTCATTTCTTCAAATTCTCACTGCAACAGTGCTTAATGGAACAGTAAACATATGCTTCAAAAACTGAAATTTCTGCCCTCTTAGATTTAAGTTGAGAAATGGAAATGGCAATCAATTCCAACAAGTTTTAAATACAAAATGTGGTATGTTTGGGGTGTTAAAACTAATACACCTATTTTCTATCCAAAAGTCAACATTTTTGTTGACCAATGAGGTGAATAGTGACGCCAAAACTTGAAATTCACAAATTGAAGAATTTAAACGTTTCAAATGCCCTAGTATACCTAACAAGATTGGTTTGGATAGTTTGGCTTGCCAATAGGGTTCAGTTAGCAGTACTGCACATGGCAATATGCCATTCTGTGATTTTATGGCTTTTAGCCATTCTAATCTTGTATTGAGATTTGGCCTTGTGCCTGATGTATTTACAGCTTGTTAGCTGTTCTGTTGCACACCGGGAGATGCATATGTGACTGATGGTGTGACGGCCCGAGGTACTAGATATCCAGTGCCAGTTTACCCGTTATCCAGTCCAGTCATCTAGTGTAGGTTACTTGGGGCAACCAAATGAATAAAAGTGTGCAAAGTAAATGATATACAAATACCATACAAATAAAACGTACACATTCACTACACATTTAATTTCTTGCTAATTTCTTTTATTATATTGTTGCACTACTAAGCATTATTGCTTAGCGCGTTGCTTTTGATACGCGTAGGTACTGGAGATACAGATCGTGAGCCCAGTAGATCACAGACTGGGTGAGTCCATCCTGCAGCTCTGCACAGTGTCCGTGTCACCTCAACTTCTGCAGTGCATTGGTAGGACACTAGGTGTCATTTTGGCATTCTGTCATAAATTTTGATTTTCTCATATGTAATTAAACTTTTGTAATGTATATTAATGTTCATGTAAATTATGAAAATTTTATTTGTGAATGGAAAAGTAAATGTTTATTTGTGATTTATACTTGATTATCACATGTGATGGATGTTTGAGAAATGAAAAGGTTGTTGAGAATAAAAATTGAGAAATATTGTTGAAATTTTGGATATTGGAGTTTGAGATGATGGAATACAAATATTGGAAGTGTTTTTAACAGGTTCCGAAGAACTGTTTTCTCCATTTTTAGCCGGTACTCCGCCGGATTTTCTTTAAAATCTTCAGAACCTCAAATAAATAATACTTTTGATAAATGGCTAAAATAAATTATATTTCATAAATTATATTCACAAGCATGGTATAAATTAATTAAGGTATATTAGAATGTGCCGGTACACCGTGTGGCATTACTTACTCGGATATACTGTACACGGGTAAGGGGTGTCACATTTAGTGGTATCAGAGCACGGTTTAGGCGTTTCTGGGCCTAGATTGAGTCCATACCATGCATTGCATTTGTAAGAGTCGAGGTGACACTAATGCAGATCTGTTTATCTTTCTTATTTTGAATAGGATATGGACCCTTTATCTCAGAGAGCCGTTGAGGAGGAAGTGGAGAGTCATGCTCCACCTGCAGCAGCTGAGACTGGGGGCATGAGAGAATCTACTCCGCCAGCTCAAGCAGAGCCTGCTCAGCCTGCACAGGCCATGTTTCAGCGAATGGCCGACTTTTTTAGACAAATGGCTGGGGTAATGCCACCACCACCACCACCACCACCAGCTCCACATCAGAAATCACACCTGGAAAGACTAAGAAAGTTTGGGGCAGTGGATTTCTATGGCAAGAGAGAAGATGACTCTGTTGCAGCCGAGAATTGGTTGAACAGAACAGGCAGAGTCCGAAAACAACTCCACTGCACTCCAGAGCAAAACATGGAAGCTGCCATATCTTTGCTGCAAGACGATGCATATGAGTGGTGGGACACTGTGTCTAGTGAAGTGCAGCCAGAAGCTGTAACATGGGACTTCTTTCTCTTAGAATTTAAGAAGAAATATGTGGGTACTGTATACTTGGAAGAGAGAAGAAGAGAGTTTATTAACCTGAGGCAGAGACAGCTGTCAGTGGCCGAATATGAGAAGGAATTCGTAAGATTGAGCCGCTATGGTAGGGAGATAGTCCCTAATGAAGCTGAAAGGTGCAAGAGATTTGAAGAGGGACTAAATGACAACATCAAGATCCAGCTCACTGCCTTGGAAATCACATAATTTACCAAATTAGTGGAAGCTGCAATAAAGGTTGAAAAAGTAAGAATTAGTGAGCAAACCAGAAGAGAGAGACAGCAGAAGAGGGGCCCAGGTCAGTCTAGTTCAGCTCCTGCATTTGGGAAGAAGTTCAAAGGTCCACTTGCACAGAGTTCGGGTCAGCCACATGGTCAGGGTCAGTCTCAGGGGCCCAGGCCATAGTTCACCCCTAAGAGAGGTCAGTCCACACCATTAGTGGGCAGCTCTCCAGGTATGGGGTTCAGGGGACCAGCCCCAACATCTTCTGCATGTCCACACTGCCTGAAGTGGCATAAGGGGGAGTGTTGGAGAGTAACTGGTGCCTATTTAAGATGTGGGTCAACAGAGCATCAATTGAAGAACTGTCCACGCAGAACTAATACAGCTGCTCCAACACAAGCAGACAGACCTGCTCCTACACCACAGAGAGGTAGAAAATCTGGTAAGTCTGACGCAGTGGGACCATCACAGAGGCCTGCATCTGAGCCAGCAGAGAGGCTAGATAACAGACCACCTGCCAGAAATTATGCGCTGAGAGCTCAAGAGGAGCAAGATGCCCCTGACGTCATCAGGGGTACGTTCTCCCTCTACAATACTCCTGTGCATGCATTGGTGGATCTAGGATCCACTCATTCCTACATTTGCATCAACTTACCCGTAGAAAGGGGGATACTAATAGGGGAGAGTGACCAAGACATTCTGGTCACTAATCCATTGGGGCACAGTGTGGTAGTGAACAAAGTGTACAAGGGTTGCCCGTTAAGGATTTAGGGGTATGAATTCTTGGCAGACTTGATTGAGTTGCCTTTTCATGAATTTGACGTGATTTTGGGAATGGACTGGTTGTCACGCCATCAGGCAATAGTTGATTGCAAATTGAAGAGAATTTCTTTGAAAACCCCGAGGGTAATG
Source organism: Hevea brasiliensis (assembly GCF_030052815.1). NCBI lineage: Eukaryota > Viridiplantae > Streptophyta > Magnoliopsida > Malpighiales > Euphorbiaceae > Hevea > Hevea brasiliensis. The sequence goes on from NC_079501.1 coordinate 47,372,948, forward strand.
AGATCACGATTGGGTGAAAGGATGATTTCTTGTCCAATGTCATCTCACCATCGTTGCAAGAAGAATGATGAGAAAAGGTCGTGAAGCCTACCTAGCACATGTGGTGGATACTAGGCGTGCTAAGCCAAATCCGAGTGACATACCCACATGAAAGGACTTCCTGCAGGTATTTCTGAAGAATTGCCCGTTTGCCACCGTAAAGGGAAGTTGAATTTGCTATTGAGACAACTGGTACAAAGACCCATTTCCATTGCTCCTTATAGGATGGCACCCACTGAATTGAGGGAGTTGAAAACTCAGTTGCAAGAGTTGTTAGATAAGGGGTTCATACGCCCCAGTGTGTCACCATGGGGAGCTCCAGTGCTGTTTGTGAAAAAGAAGGATGGGACTTTGAGGCTTTGCATTGATTACCAGCAGTTGAATAAAGTGACTGTGAAGAATAAATACCCGTTGCCTAGAATTGATGATCTGTTTGATCAGTTGAAGGGAGCAGGAGTATTTTCTAAGATTGATCTCGGATCAGGGTATCATCAGTTGAGGGTGAAGGATGTAGATGTGCCCAAGACTGCATTCAGGACCCGATACGGGCATTATGAGTTTCTGGTGATGCCCTTTGGCCTAACAAATGCACCAGCAGCATTTGTGGACCTTATGAACCGTATCTTCCATCCATACCTAGATCAGTTCGTAGTGGTCTTTATTGACGATATTTTAGTGTATTCCAAGACCAGTGAAGAACATGATGAGCATTTGAGGATTATTCTGCAAACCCTGAAGGAAAAGAAGCTGTATGCTAAGTTGTCCAAGTGTGACTTTTGGCTGAATGAGATTGCATTCCTTGGACACATAGTGTCAGCTGATGGGATTAGGGTGGATCCCAAGAAAATAGAAGCAGTGATGCAATGGAAGCCTCCCAGAAATACAACTGAGGTTAGAAGCTTCTTGGGGCTAGCTGGGTATTACAGAAGATTTGTGAAGAGATTTTCCTTAATAGCTGCTCCAATGACCAAGCTATTACACAAGAATGTCAGATTTGACTGGAATGACAAGTGTCAGACCAGTTTTGAGAAGTTGAAGGCTATGTTAACAGAGGCACCAGCAGCACACACAAAGGTCGTGAAAGGACTTTGTGGTCTACAGTGATGCCTCTCATAATGGGTTAGGGTGTGTGTTGATGCAAGAGGGGAAAGTGATCGCTTATGCCTCCAGGCAGTTAAGGCCACATGAACAGAACTACCCTACCCATGATCTAGAGCTTGCAGCAATTATCTTCGCACTGAGGCATTACTTGTATGGTGAAAAGTGCAACATTTACACATACCACAAAAGCCTGAAATATTTGCCAACTCAGAGGGAGCTCAACCTTAGACAGAGGCGATGGATTGAGTTCCTGAAGGATTATGATTGTGTGATTGACTACCATCCTGGGAAGGCAAATGTAGTTGCTGATGCTTTGAGCAGAAAGTCCATCACAGCTTTGAGATCATTGAATGCCCGTCTCACTTTGATTCGAGATGGAGCTATTTTGGCTGAGTTGCAAGTGAGGTCAAACCTGCTACAACAGATTTTAGATGGGCAGAAGGTAGATGAGAAGCTAATGGCTATTATGAGCAAAATCCCAGAGGGAAAAGCAACTGACTATGAGGTGAAAGCAGATGGGTGTCTGCACTACAAAGGAAGACTGTGTGTACCAGATAATGGGGAATTGAAAGCTAATATTCTAAAAGAGGCACACACCAGTGTATATGCTATGCACCCAGGAAGTACAAAGATGTATCATGATCTGAAGCTTCAGTATTGGTGGTCTGGTATGAAGAAAGACATAGCTGACTATGTGACTAAATGCTTGACATGTCAGCAAGTCAAGGTAGAACATCAAGTTCCATCAGGTTTGCTACAGCTTATACGCATACCTGAATGGAAATGGGATCGGGTCACCATGGATTTTGTGAGTGGTCTGCCTCTCACCCGGAAGAAACATGATGCAGTATGGGTGATAGTTGATAGATTGACAAAGTCAGCACACTTTCTGCTAGTTAGGACTGACTACTCACTGGAGAAGTTAGCAGAATTGTATATCAGTGAGATAGTTAGACTGCATGGAATTCCACTTTCCATCATATCTGATCGAGACCCAAGGTTTACATCAAGATTTTGGAAGAAGTTGCATGAGTCCTTGGGTACACAACTCCATTTCAAGATGACTTTCCATCCTCGGATGGATGGGCAATCGTAAAGAGTAATCTGTAAACAATTGAACCAATTGAATTAATACAAATATTGAACTGAAATGATAACAATAACATGAAATATATGTCAGGTCCTTGAGGATATGCTGAGGAGTTGTGTCATTGAATTTGAAGGAAGTTGGGATAGATACCTCCCACTAGCAGAATTTGCATACAACAATAGCTACCAAGCTAGCATCCAAATGGCCCCATATGAAGCACTGTATGGGAGAAAATGTAGAACTCAGCAGGCCTGGACTGAATTGGGCGAAGACAAATGGTAGGGCTGCACTGTGAAACAGGCTGAGGAGAAGGTAAAATCAATCAAAGCCAACTTAAAGGTTGCCTCAGACAGACAGAAATCTTATGCCGACTTGAAGAGGAAAGAAATAGAATATGTGGTTAGCGACAAAGTGTTCCTCAAGGTGTCACCATGGAAGAAGGTATTGAGATTTGGAAGGAAAGGTAAGTTGAGCCCTAGGTTCATTGGCCCATATGAAATCATCGAACGTGTGGGTCTAGTGGCCTATAGGCTAGCTTTACCACCAGAGCTGGACAAGATCCACAATGTATTCCATGTGTCTATGCTCAGAAGATACCGCTCAGATCCTTCTAATGTCATCTCCAGGGAAGAAATTGAAATACAGCCGGATTTGACATATAAAGAAGAACCTCTACGGATCCTGGCTTGGGAAGTAAAAGAATTGAGGAACAAGCAGATTCCATTGGTGAAAGTGCTTTGGAGGCACCACACCACTGAGGAGGCAACTTGGGAAAGTGAAGAGACGATGAGGCAATAGTTCCCTCAACTGTTTGCATCAGGTAAATTTCGAGGACGAAATTTAAATTAGAGGGGAAGAGTTGTAACACCCTCCCGGTAACTACTCCGTACATCCTGCTGTTCCGGTGACCAGTGTCGGTCCGGACAGCTAGAATGTCCAGAAAAATATTTAAACTAAAGTGAGGGACCATAATTAACTCAAATATTAATAAGAAAAATTTGGTAAAAATTTTAGAAATAAAATACAACCAAGTTAAACGAGCCGGTGCCCAAGCGATGGGTAACTAGAGGGAAGTTGCGGTTCTCGCAACGAGGAGCCCTAGACCCAGGGGAAAAATTATAAAATAATTTTTGGGACTCCAAAGAAGGGTCATTGAGGTTCCTATGGCATTAGAATGCCAAGAAAATATTTAAAAAAATTTTTCAATCGGTATAGACAATTTTGACCCGTTTAGCCAAACGGAGGGCATTTTGGTCATTTCGCCTTCAGACGTAATTTTTGGCCGACTTGTCCAGTTGAGTAAAATGAAATCAAGTAGAAAAGAAAAGAAAAGAAAAATGAAAAAAATGGGACTTTTGACATCACATGATGTCATTAAACTTTCTCTCTACCAATGACAATCAAGCAATTTCATTAAAAAGGGAAAATGAGGCAAAATTGAAACAAAAATTCTGTTCTTCTTCCTTCATCAAACGGCAGCCTCTCTCTCCCTCTCTCAACCTCCATTAAACCTCACTTCTCAAGCTTGATTTCTACTTTGTTTCACCACAAAACCCTAACCTCTCTTCATTAAAATTTTACCCCACACCTTAAACAACCTTTTGGCAGCCTAGAAAGTGAAGGAAAGTGAAGTTTAGAGTTGGGAAAAATCTGCCCTATTCAAGGTTAGTGCACTATATACCTAAAACTCTTTAATTTCATGAATAGGAACTTGAATTTAGTAAGAAAATGTAATTTAAATGAACAAAATTCATGTGTATGTGTACATGAATTTTGGCTGCCCTAGTGAAGGAATAAGAAGGAGTGTTTTTTATGAGCTTGAAGTGAACTAGAATAATGTTGGAAGTTTATAAACATAAGAATAATAAGTTGGGATGCTAACTAAGGCATTTTGTAGAAAACATAATGTGAAGCTAGGGTTTTGGGGAGTGAAAATTGATTTGGCTTATGAAATTGTTAGAGAACATCTTAATGGTCAATTAGTGACCATTTGAGGAGATTTGACCATAATATGGACTGAAAAATAGCATGGTAAAGGGAATGACGATCTCGCTTAGGATACCTGCAATGGACTGAGATTTCAGTCCAATTACACAGCCATAACTTTGGCTGTGTTAATCCAATTGGTGTTTGGCCAATTGTACATGAAACTAGGCTTATAATGGCACATTTTTGCTGAAGAAACCATGCCCAAAAGACCAAAGCAAGAGGACCAAAACTTGGCCCCAATCCGGATACCCTGCAACTGATTCTGCAGAATGACCAAATGAACAGTAACTGTTCATTTGGCCATAACTCACAGTAGATATGGTCAATAGACCTGAAATGTTTACAGCAACAAGTTAAGACATAGACAAACAACTTTAATGAAGAAACCTACCTCAAATTATGGCCAGAACCAAACCCAAATGGCAGTGGCAGTCACTGTTCATGTTACTGTAGATATGATCAATTCTGCAGATTGGCAATCCGGCCAGCTAGGGTTCTTGGACCATATCTAGAGCTACAAAACTCCAAATGGAGTGATTCAAAAAAGGAAATTCAACTAGACAAAATAAGGAACAACTTTCATGTTTGTCATTTCTTCAAATTCTCACTAAAATAGTGCTTAATGGAACAGTAAACATATGCTTCAAAAACTGAAATTTCTGCCCTCTTAGATTTAAGTTGAGAAATGGAAATGGCAATCAATTCCAACAAGTTTTAAATACAAAATGTGGTATGTTTGGGGTGTTAAAACTAATACACCTATTTTTCTATCCAAAAGTCAACATTTTTGTTGACCAATGAGGTGAATAGTGACGCCAAAACTTGAAATTCACAAATTGAAGAATTTAAACGTTTCAAATTCCCTAGTATACCTAACAAGATTGGTTTTGATAGTTTGGCATGCCAATAGGGTTCAGTTAGCAGTACTGCACATGGCAATATGCCATTCTGTGATTTTATGGCTTTTAGCCATTCTGACCTTGTATTGAGATTTGGCCTTGTGCCTGATGTATTTACAGCTTGTTAGCTGTTCTGTTGCACACCGGGAGATGCATATGTGATTGATGGTGTGACGGCCCGAGGTACTAGATATCCAGTGCCAGTTTACCCGTTATCCAGTCCAGTCGTCTAGTGTAGGTTACTTGGGGCAACCAAATGAATAAAAGTGGACAAAGTAAATGATATACAAATACCATACAAATAAAACGTACACATTCACTACGCATTATTGCTTAGCGCGTTGCTTTTGATACGCGTAGGTACTGGAGATACAGATCATGAGCCCAGTAGACCACTGACTGGGTGAGTCCATCCTGCAGCTCTGCACAGTGTCCGTGTCACCTCAACTTCTGTAGTGCATTGGTAGGACACTAGGTGTCATTTTGGCATTTTGTCATAAATTTTGATTTTCTCATATGTAATTAAACTTTTGTAATGTATATTAATGTTCATGTAAATTATGAAAATTTTATTTGTGAATGGAAAAGTAAATGTTTATTTGTGATTTATACTTGATTATCACATGTGATGGATGTTTGAGAAATGAAAAGGTTGTTGCGAACTGAGATTGAGAAATATTGTTGAGATTTTGGATATTGGAGTTTGAGATGATGGAATACAAATATTGAAAGTGTTTTTAACAGGTTCAGAAGAACTATTTTCTCAATTTTTAGCCGGTACTCCGCCGGATTTTCTTTAAAATCATCGGAATCTCAAATAAATAATACTTTTGATAAATGGCTAAAATAAATTATATTTCATAAATTATATTCACAAGCATGGTATAAATTAATTAAGGTATATTAGAATGTGCCGGTACACCGTGTGGCATTACTTACTCGGGTATACTGTACACGGGTAAGGGGTGTCACAAATTTCACTTGTTATCACATTCCTTATCTTAAAGGACTAATCACTACTGCATCAAAATTTATTCCCATGTAAAAGGATAACAACAGAACATATAGTTCTAACACTAACATATAACTAACTAGTGTTGGGATCAAACAAAAATAATTAATTATTTCTTTCAAAAATTAAGAACTTACCAACAGCTACATCCGAAGTTTTTGTTCTTTCCCCTTGGCGCATAATGGACGCTCTGACTGGTGCGCTATTATATTCAAGTTGATTCACCGGGTTATGGTGGTGTGGAGTACCAACTCTATTTCTATCTCGACCTCTACTGATTGTCTGTGAACTTTGGAGAGTAGATCGAGGTGCTCTAGTACAATTTCTAACAAAGTGTCCAAGTTTTCAAAATTGTAGCAGGCTTCAGAGGCCTTACGACAAATACCTCCATGTAGCTTACCACAAACATGGCAGAAATGGTAAGAATAGGAACTTCTGGTTGTTCGACGACTAGATCTTGGTGTTCTCTGCCCTGATGATCCGCCTCTGTCATATCCCTGAACTGGGGGTTCCTCAAATTCTTTTCTCTTCCCCAAATTACTATTCGAGCTCTGACCCATAGGTTTCTCCCTCTTTTCTATTTCATGTTGCCCTTGTGGGGGTTGAGTTTGTGCTTGAGCTTGAGCTGACAGAGTATCAGCCATTTGTTAAAAGAAAGTGGCCATTTGCTGGGCTATTTGTGCAGTAATTTGTACCGGTAAAACTGGTACAGTCGGGCCTTCGACACTTTATGGGGCTGGGGCCTCAACCTGCACTTCTGCCATCACAGACTGTTCTATTGTCTCATTCTTCTCTTCCATATCTTTTTACAGGATTTTATATTCCTGTAGAACCAACACAAGGAGATTCCTTTCCATTAGTTCATATTTATGATGTAAATGTACTATATGTATCAAACATTTGAGCAGTTATAGTTACCAACAAAAAGATTTCAAATTCACAGTTTGAAATTTACTTTAAAACCATTGCTCTGATACCACAAAACATGTCATACCCTACTCCCCCATAAGTGTAACATGATCCCGTAGCCCACCTAATGATTTACCATACTTCGCCTACCGATAACCCATTAGATATACTACAAGGGATTTTAAAACAATTTTCATGAAATTAAAATCATCAATTAAAATCTGGTGTTATAAAATTTTTTTCAAAATTTCGATAGAGTGCTGGCTGTATTTTGAGAAAGTAGTTCTTCAATCCTGCAATGAAAAATACTCCCAATATGTTTTCTCAAATACATCTCAAATAAACTTCATTTCATCTCATTATTCAAATCTCAATAATCAAATCAATTCATTTTCAAACCAACCTCATCATAAAAGAAACATTTCATTGATTACAAGACTCAAAAATTAATATTACAAAACTATTCAGATAAATGAAATCTCAAAGTAACATTTATAATAATTTACATTCAATTACATACCAAGATATTTTACAAGAGTTTTTATACAACTGCTCAAATAATTTACATACATATTATTACATGCATACATCAAAACCTATGTATATGGGTATACCTGGAGCTGATATGAATGTCTCTTCAAAGAAGCTTACTCAATTGCTCTATGCTCTTTTCACCTGCGACAGCATACAAAGCTATCGCTGAGTGGTGAACTCAGTGGTGCACAACTATAACTCAAAACATAGTTCAATATACCTTAGCAAAATTACAGCAAATAATTTGGAAATCCGGATACTCATCAAATTCCAAAAATCAAATTATTCATTGCCAATAGCATAAATCATTTGCATGAAATGACTTTGATTGTGAAATTCAATTTATCAAATCACAACCAAACATTTTAGGTAATTCCAACAAAATCAATTATACATAAATCATAATTGAAATCATAATTCTTTACTATTTAAAACCATTCTTTATCTCAAAAACCATTCTTTATCTCACTAACTATGCAAGACTAATCCAAGGGCCATCTTCGAGATGATTCTAACTCCTTATGGTCAGGGAGGTCGAATCAGATTCTAACTCCCTATGGTCGGGGAGGTCGAATCATCGTGCACAGTACACATCACAATAATGAATCTTCCAAAAGGGCCATAACATAAAAAAAAAAAAAAACTTAGATCTAACCTCTAATAAGAGGAGAATCTAAGCCTGTGCACGTACCATGGTAATCAAAATACAACTAACTCCATTGTCTTCTCAACAAATGAGAGAGGCGGGTAATAATCTAGTCAAGCATCTATAGTGAGATATAAAACAATATCACAATCCTTTTAGTGAGCATAAATCGCAATACAATTCAATTCAAAGTCAATTCCAATATCCAATAATTTTTATGCTTATCACAATTCAAATCATAAATTTGCATTTTTCCATGCAAATTTCCCATCACAATTCAAAACATGTTCTATCAAAATTTTCCAAAACATAATTTATTCAATCCACAACAATGCTTAATACTTGTGAAAATACCATTTCACAAAGCTAAATTCATACATACTATAACAATTTCAATAATCATTGAATTAAATCCAATGCTTGTTAAACATAATACATAAGAAAAATATGTAATTTAATCATTTGATATATTCAGAACAAAATCAGTTAAAAACTAGTTGTGCACAAACCTCTGATAAATGCCTCTTGGCTCTGACTCAGTGTTTCCTTTCCCTTCCTTGAGTCTTTGCTAACTAAAACCCATAATTTGAAGTGCTTTACTACTCATTTAAATCGTCTCTAACAATAAAGCTTAATAATTTATTTATTGAATTCTATTATTTCCTTAGTCAACCAAAGATGTTGACCCTCGATGCATTCTAGGTGAATTAGGTTTGATGTTACCAATTTAATTTTCAAGTATATTGCATTTTATTGCAATTTGCCGGATTTCGGTATACTATTTTGACCTAGCCCGATGACCTAGTTCCCTCGGTTTTTGGGTTTTGATCCAAACTAAAAACTTATAGGTCTATGTCTTATTACACGTTAGGCAAAATTTTAGGTCATTTTGAGACGTGTAGACCAAGAAATGGTCAGTTTACCAATGCTGGACAGAATGCACTTAAATGGTAAGCTTAGGTCATTTTTAGGTCACATTAGGTTTGGCCAGTTTTGGTACCTGAACTTGTGCAAGCTATTTGGCTTGGTTCTGGCTATTTCTAGGCTTTGGTGTCTTCATAAGAATTGTAGATCTATGTCTAAACTATTCATGGAAAAATTTTTAGGTCCTTTGGACCTTTTTTGAGTAAGTTATTATCAAAACACTAACTGCTGCTCAAATAGTTAATTTTTAGGCTTTCAAGTCACTAATCCGGATTTGGTCATTTTTCAAGTCACCTTCTAGGCAGAATTTTGGTAACATTTCTGCATGAAAGTTGGCCTATTTGGTGTATAGTTTCACCCTCCATTGGCCTCATACTAATTGGGTTAACAGTTTGGCACTTATGACCTAATTTTGGTACTGCCGTCAATACACAACCTGCACAAAATACTTATACTTCCAATTTGATATTCCTTCTCCTCCTCATTACTTCAATATTCAATTAATGGCATTTTCATATATATATTGTACACAATTCCAGCAAGCATATTGGGCAGAAAACTCAACTGCTCAATGCACACAATTCACCATTCAAGCTCAACATTCACTTCCACCAAAATTCAACATATCTCAATATCAATTTTGCACATGCACTTCAATATACTCATACTTCAATATCACTTATACATGCTTCCCATAATTTAGCACTATCATATTTTATTAATAAACTTCATATTCACACACAAATTCATGATATTATAGGCTGCCAAACATGGCAGTTTGCCAAAGCATCAAGGTCCCATTTCAAACCCTTAATTCAAGCACTAACATGCACATACTTGGACATTAACCTACTATAACTTTTATTTGAGTTAATCAACCTTAATTCCCATCCAACACATATAAGAATAAGCCACTAACCATGCATTTCCATGGCTGCCAAAACTAAGTTTCACCAATACTCATCATTTCCTCAATATTTCTTAGCAATTCAACTTACTCAAAGCTCAACACAAGGATTAGTGAAGGTAAATGGAAAGATTAAGCACTAACCTTTGTTTAGAGCTTGCTAAACCTTGAAATTTCTTCTTTTTCTTGCTGCCCAAAGCTTTCCTATGGTGTGGAGAAAAAGCTTGAGGAAGGGAACCTTGAGTTTTAAGTTAAAAATGGGGGAGGATTGAAGCTTACATGATGAATTCTCATGGAGGAAAAATAGAGACCCATATTAGGCTATGGAAGTGGAATTGAAGAAAATGAAAGGTTTTCCTCATAAAATCTGTCCACTTAGTGCTTTTACATGTCCATAATGCTCCATTAATTAAGATTTATAAATATAATAAATGCCACTCACTTTAGGTTAATATTAGTATAATTAAACTTATAGTTATTTCAATTATGTCCCCATAATTTCTTTTAATTACATTATGTATAAAACTTCTTATTTTCATGACATTTTCAAATTTTAATACTACTTATTTTTCATGGAAATTTAGGTCAAAAGTCAACTCTAGGTGTCAATTGACCAAAATGCCCCTCTTCGGGTTGTATTTCGAATTTTTCAGTGTTACCGATTTACTCCTTGTACCGCCGATTTCTTTTCATTTTTGTTTTTATTTGTACTGATTTATTAATTTTTCTTTGACATTTTTAATGTCAATTACACCTCAGTAGACCTTTAATTATGTCTTGAAAATATTTTCCCGAGTTCCCCGCGGTCCAAGGCTAGTCAACGGTCCTCGCCGTAACTTCCCGGTGCGATCACCCATCGCTACGGGTTTGGCTCGTTTAACTTAGTCACATTTTATCTTTTTTATTTTTCCTTTATTTTTCTTGTATTTTCCTCTATTGTATTCCACTACCTTATATCTCCACACTAATATTTAAATATAATTTCAAGCATCCTAGCTGTCTGGACAGACACTGTCACTGGAACAGTAGAACACACTACCGGACGTAGGGGTGTTACAATTCTTCCCCCCTTAAAATAAATTTCGTCCACGAAATTTTACTCAATAGTTTTCTTACAATATTCACATGTTTATTTTCTCCTTTCTATATGATCGTATAATCTTCTTTCCTCTGAATTTGTGTATGACTTTTAACAATCTAATATAATATTTACTTTGTTTATACAACACTAATTTTTTCTTGCTATCGTTCTGTCTAATATTTCGATTCATGTTCTCTTCTTGAATGACCATTATAGTCATATTAGAATTACTTATCTAATCATGTGTCCTTTGACCATTTTAGTCAACAATCTTACTCATATTCGTAATATTTTTTTGTTATATCTGAACCAATTGTTCAAATTTTTACTTCTACAACTCTTTTTATCTATTAATACTCTATAACTTACTTCCTTTTGTACTAAACTATAACCTTTCGATATTTTAACTTTTGAGTTTTAAATCCCTAAATCGGATTTCCAAACTCATTTCTAACAATAAAATTTTGTCCTAACATAACTATATCAATACAGATGCCATTGGCAACTATTCTCATCTTGGTGCACTATCAATAGTACGTAGCTCTACACAATAATCTCAAGTCAGTACTGTAATCTGCAGCTTAAAGTATAAACATCAAGAACATTGCATAGTTACTACGATACATTCCAATAGATCAACTTTCCTATCTTTTATCCTTTTCGAATTCACTAATATCCGAAACTTATTCTGATTACAATATCCACTAGCAATTACTAACTGTAACATCTTTGCCCTCATCTAGAACTATTCTATTATCGCAACTTACTTTTACATCCTCTTGCCTTACATTAAGTAGGCTTGCTGTTTAGCTTTATAATTTATGGTGTGTTAGAAAATACTTTTCGCTGATAAACTCTTCCAGAACTAATTTCACTTGTTATCACATTCCTTATCTTAAAGGACTAATCACTACTGCATCAAAATTTATTCCCATGTAAAGGGATAACAACAGAACATATAGTTTTAACACTAACATATAACTAACTAGTGTTGGGATCAAACACAAATAATTAATTATTTCTTTCAAAAATTAAGAACTTACCAATAGCTGCATCCAAAGTTTCTGTTCTTTCCCCTTGGCGCATAATGGACGCTCTGACTGGTGCGCTATTATATTCAGGTTGATTCACCGGGTTATGGTGGTGAGGAGTACCAACTCTATTTCTATCTCGACCTCTACTGATTGTCTGGGAACTTTGGAGAGTAGATCGAGGTGCTCTAGTACAATTTCTAAGAAAGTGTCCAAGTTTTCACAATTGTAGCAGGCTTCAGAGGCCTTACGACAAATACCTCCATGTAGCTTACCACAAACATGGCAGAAACGGGAAGAATAGGAACTTCTGGTTGTTCGATGACTAGATCTTGGTGTTCTCTGCCCTGATGATCCGCCTCTGTCATATCCCTGAACTGGGGGTTCCTCAAATTCTTTTCTCTTCCCCAAATTACTGTTCGAGCTCTGACCCATAGGTTTCTCCCTCTTTTCTATTTCATGTTGCCCTTGTGGGGGTTGAGTTTGTGCTTGAGCTTGAGCTGACAGAGTATCAGCCATTTGTTAAAAGAAAGTGGCCATTTGCTGGGCTATTTGTGCAGTAATTTGTACCGGTAAAACTGTTACAGTCGGGCCTTCAACACTTTGTGGGGCTGGGGCCTCAACCTGCACTTCTGCCATCACAGACTGTTCTATTGTCTCATTCTTCTCTTCCATATCTTTTTACAGGATTTTATATTCCTGTAGAACCAACACAAGGAGATTCCTTTCCATTAGTTCATATTTATGATGTAAATGTACTATATGTATCAAACATTTGAGCAGTTGTAGTTACCAACAAAAAGATTTCAAATTCACAGTTTGAAATTTACTTTAAAACCATTGCTCTGATACCACAAAACATGTCATACCCTACTCCCCCGTAAGTGTAACATGATCCCGTAGCACACCTTATGATTTACCGTACTTCGCCTACCGATAACCCATTAGATATACTACAAGGGATTTTAAAACAATTTTCATGAAATTAAAATCATCAATTAAAATCTGGTGTTATAAAATTTTTTTCAAAATTTCAGTAGAGTGCTGGCTGTATTTTGAGAAAATAGTTCTTCAATCCTGCAACGAAAAATACTCCCAATATGTTTTCTCAAATACAACCTAAATAAACTTCATTTCATCTCATTATTCAAATCTCAATAATCAAATCAATTCATTTTCAAACCAACCTCATCATAAAAGAAACATTTCATTGATTACAAGACTCAAAAATTAATATTACAAAACTATTCAGATAAATGAAATCTCAAATTAACATTTATAATAATTTACATTCAATTACATACCAAAATATTTTACAAGAGTTTTTATACAACTGCTCAAATAATTTACATACATATTATTACATGCATACATCAAAACCTGTGTACATGGGTATACCTGGAGCTGATATGAATGTCTCTTCAAATAAGCTTACTCAATTGCTCTATGCTCTTTTCATCTGCGACAGCATACAAAGCTATCGCTGAGTGGTGAACTCAGTGGTGCACAACTATAACTCAAAACATAGTTCAATATAGCGTAGCAAAATTACAGCAAATAATTTGGAAATCAGGATACTCATCAAATTCCAAAAATCAAATTATTCATTGCCAATATCATAAATCATTTGTATGAAATGACTTTGATTGTGAAATTCAATTTATCAAATCACAACCAAACATTTTAGGTAATTCCAACAAAATCAATTATACATAAATCATAATTGAAATCATAATTCTTTACTATTTAAAACCATTCTTTATCTCAAAAACCATTCTTTATCTCACTAACTATGCAAGACTAATCCGAAAGGGCCATCTTCGGGGTGATTCTAACTCCTTATTGTCAGGGAGGTCGAATCAGATTCTAACTCCCTATGGTCGGGGAGGTCGAATCATCGTGCACAGTACACATCACAATAATGAATCTTCCGAAAGGGCCATAACATAAAAAAAAAAAACTTAGATCTAACCTCTAATAAGAGGAGAATCTAAGCCTGTGCACGTACCATGGTAATCAAAACACAACTAACTCCATTGTTGTCACACCCTACCCCTCTGTAAGCCATGACATGATCCCGTAGTATACCTAATGAATTATCAACTCCGTCTACTGATAACCCATTAAATACACTACAAGGGATTTTAAAAACTTTTCTTACTTCTTTCACAGTGGTGAGCACTATTTACAGGTGTTAAAAACTTTTATGAACTGAAGTGATAAAACTAACACATTTGACTTATTTGGAATTTCTGTAAAAATTTTGGCAGAGTGCCATCTGTATTTTGGATAAAACCGTTCTTCAGAAAACCTGTAAAAAACACTTCAATATTTTTCCAAATCTCAACTCCAATAAAATTCAACACAATATTTTTCTCAACTCAATCCACAATAATTTTTCAGTATTTTCAAAGGATGAGATAAAAGAAATATAATACAAATTTTACAAGTCAAAATAACTCATAATTCACTTTACAACTTCAATGTACAGTTTTAATTTACAACTGCTCAAATAATTTACATATATATTATTACATGCTTACATCAGACCCATGTACATGGGTATGCCTATAATATACCTGGAGCTGATCTGAAAGTGTCTTCAAAGAAACTTACTCATTGCTCTATGCTCTTCTTACCTGCGACAGCATACAAAGCTATCGCTGAGTGATGAACTCAGTGGTGCACAACTATAATTTAAAACATAGTACAATATACATTGACAAAATTTACAGTAAATAAATTGGGAATCTGAATACTTATCAAATTCCATAACTCAAAATTTTCATTGCCAATAATGTAAATCATTTGTATAAATGACTTTGATCACAAAATTCAATTTATCAAATCATGACTAACCATTTAAGTAATTCCAACAAAATCAATTATACATAAACCATAATTGAAATCAAAATTCTTTACTATTCAAAAGCCATTCTGTATCTCAAAAATCATTATGTATCTCAAAAATCAATTTTTATCTCACTAACTATGCAAGATTAATCCGAAATGGCCATATTCGATGTGATTCTAACTCCCTATGGTCGGGGAGGTCAAATCAGATTCTAACTCCCTATGGTCGGGGAGGTCAAATCAGATTCTAACTCCCTATGGTCGGGGAGGTCGAATCATCGTGCACAGTACCATCACAATAATGAATCTTCCGCAAGGGCCATAACGATAAAATAAACTTAGATCTAACCTCAAATCAGAGGAAAATCTAAGCCTGTGCACGTACCATGGTAATCAAAACACAACTAACTCCATTGTCTTCTCAATAAATGAGAGAGACGGGTAACAACCTAGTCAAGCATCTATAGTGAGATACAAAACAATATCACAATCCTTTTAGTGAGCATAAATCACAATATAATTCGATTCAAATTCAATCCCAATATCCAACAGTTTTTATGCTCATCACAATTCAAATCATAAATTTACATTTTTCCATGAAATTTACCATCACAATTCAAAACATGTTCTATCACAATTTTCCAAAACATAATTTATTCAATCCATAACAATGCTTAATACTTATGGAAATACCATTGCACAAAGCTAAATTCATACATACTATAACAATTTCAATAATCATTGAATTAAATCCAATGCTTGTTAAACATAATACATAAGAAAAATATGTCATTTAATCATATGAAATATTCAAAACAAAATCAGTTGAAAACTAGTTGTGCACAAACCTCTGATAACTGTCTCCTGGTCTGGACTCAGTATTTCCTTCCCTTTTCTGAGTCTTTGCTAACTGAGAAACACAATTTGAAGTGTTTCAGTACTAAATTAAATTGTCTTTATCGATAATGTTTGATAAGTAATTCACTGAAAGCTATTATTTGCTTAATCACTTAATATACCGACCCTTGATGCGTTCTAGGTAAATTAGGTTTTAGTGTCATTAATATGTCGCAATCGATAGGGTTTTAGGGTTGGTACGTTTTACCAAACTCATTTCCTTGTTTAGTGCATTTTCTTGCAATTTGCTGGATTCCGGGACACTAGTTTGACCTAGCTGGACGACCTGGTTCCCTCAGTTTTCGGGTTTCGATCAAAACTACAGACTTGTAGATCTATGACTTATTGCACGCGGGACAAAATTTCAGGTCAATCTAAGTTATGTAGACCAAGTTATGGTCATTTTACTATTTCTGGTCAAATGGCATCAAATTAGGTCATTTTAGGTCAATTTTGGTCAACTTTGGTTCGGCCAGTTTTTGGACCCGAACTTGTGCAAGCTGTTTGACTTGCTTATCGTCATTTCTGGGCTTTGGTGTCTTCATAAGACTTGTAGGTATGGTTTTTAACTATTCATGGTTAAAATTTCAGGTCAATTGTACCTGTTTTGAGTGAGTTATGGCCTAAACACTAACTACTGCCCAATTGGTCAATTTTCAGGCCTCATTTGCACTTAATCCGAATTGGTCATTTTTCATGCTACCTTGCAAGCAGAATTTTGGTATGCTTTCTCAATGAAAGTTGGCACATTTTGTGCCTAGTTTCACCCCCAATTGGTCTCCTACCAATTGGGGTTACACATTTAAAGTTATGGGCTAAAATGTAGGATGTCCTTAATTACATTGTTTATACATGTATCAATTACACATTTACCTTACTCTAAGTCCATCTCTCTTACCCATTCTGTTTTGGTACATTACCAAAACCATATACCACTTCACTTTAAAGTCACTTTGGGCAGAATACAAACATCCTCAATACACCAAATAAAACTCTAATTCACAAAGTCCAAATACAATCACATATACACATAAACATTTCTAGTTTTTACATACACTTTACACAACTAATTCATATGCATATCCATCAATCCTCAATGTCATAATTCTGCCAATATCTTCATGAACTCATACATTTATCAAAGAGTCCCAAGGCTGCCGAATTGTTCCACAATGCCAAAGTGTCCTACAATTCATCAATTTCCATTCCAAGTGCACAATCACCATATACATGTGGAATAATTTACTAGGACATTAAATCACCCTAATCAAATAATTTCTCATCAAATATATGTATGAATATTTCATTAAACATACAATTCCATGGCTGTCCAAAATTGATATATCAAGAACTCCTCAAACTTGAAAATTTTCTTCACAATTCAAACACCCATAACAAGTATACAAAGTTTAACAAAGCAATGTTCAAAAATACAAACTTACCTTTGGTTGGGACTTGTTAAACCTTCACTAAACTTCTTGATTTTGGTATCAAGCTCTTCCTTGTGATGTGAGGACAATTTTTTGTGAAGCTACCTAGGTGATTGGAGGTAAATTGAAGGAGTGCATGAAGCTTAAAGAAAAATGGCCATGGAGGTTTTGGAAGCTTTTCATTTACGGCATGGATGATTCTCAAGCTTGAAGATAAAGTGTTTAGTGGAGAAATCTGCCCACTAACACATTTTATAATCCTTAGTTTATTCCTTAGTGGTCCACTCACTTTAGTTTAATCATTTTATATGTTAAATGTGTTATTTACACAATTTTCACTCCACTTTTGTCTATTTACATTAGGTACCACCAAATTAATTCTTCATTTTATTTTCTAAGTGTAATATTATTTATTTTTAATGGACATTTAGGTCAAAAGACAATTCGGGATGTCAAATGACCATAATGCCCCTGTTCGGGTTGCATTCCCGATTTTTCAGTAACACCGGGTTTTGTCCGTTTTTCGATTTCTCACTTTTCTTTATACTAATTATTTAATTTTTCTTTGATATTTATAATGATATTTATACTTCAATTGATGTCTCTTTAAGTCCTGAAAATATTTTCTAGGGTTCCCCGCAGTCCAGGGCTAGTCAACGGTCCACGCCGTGACTTCCCGGTGCGGTCACCCATCGCTAGGGTTTTCGGCTCGCTTAACTTGGTTACATTTCTTTGCTATTATTTTTCCTTTATTTTTCTTATATTTTCTTTTCTTGTATTTTATTATTTTATGTCTCCTCCCTCATATCAAAGTGTGGTTCTAGGCATCCTATTGTCCTGACAAAGACTGGTCACCGAATAAGAGAACGCACTACCGAACATAGGGGTGTTACAATTCCCCCCCACTTAAATAAATTTCTTCTCGAAATTTTACCTGGCATTAGTCTCTGAACAGCTGTGGGTGCTGTCTCTTCATATCCTCTTCACGTTCCCAAGTAGCTTCCTGGCCTGAATGATGGTTCCACAGCACTTTAACCTGGTGTATCTGTTTATTCCTCAGCTGCTTCACCTCATAAGCCAAAATTTTTATGGGTTCTTCCTCATATGAGAGGTCTGGATTTACCTCAATCTCTTCAACTGATAGTACATGAGATGGGTCAAATCTGTACCTCCTTAACATGGACACATGGAAGACATAGTGTATCCTTGCTAGCTCTGGAGGTAATGCCAGCCGATATGCCAAAGGACCCACTTTTTCCAGAACCTCATATGGTCCGATGAAACGAGGACTCAGTTTCCCCTTTCTGCCAAATCTCATAATCCTCTTCCAAGGAGAAACTTTGAGGAATACTTTATCACCCACTACATATTCAATATCTCTTCTCTTCAGATCAACATAGGACTTCGGTGCCCGATGCACTTTGAGTCTATCTCTAATCAATCTGATCTTTTCCTCTGTCTGCTGAACAATTTCTGGCCCAATCATCTTTCTTTCACCTACTTCATCCCAATATAAGGGAGTTCTGCACTTTCTGCCATACAAAGCTTCATATGGAGGCAGCCCAATGCTTGATTGGTAGCTGTTGTTATAAGCAAACTCAATCAAAGGCAAGTGTGTATCCCAACTACCTTCAAATTCAATCACACAAGCCCGTAGCATATCCTCCAATATCTGAATTACCCTTTCAGACTGGCCATCTGTCTATGTGTGGAATGTTGTGCTGAAGTTCAATCTAGTTCTTAGGGCTCTCTAAAGACTACCCCTGAATCTAGAAGTGAACCTAGGATCTCTGTCAGATACAATTGATACTGGCACTCCATGCAATTTTACAATTTCATTTATGTACAATCTGGCCAATCTTTCTAGGCTATAGTCCATCCAGACTGGCAAAAAGTGATTAGACTTGGTTAGTCTATCAACTATAACCTATACTGCATCATGACTATTCTGTGTCCTCAGAAATCTCATCACAAAATCCATAGTCATCTGTTCCCTTACAATGTTTCATAGGGTGCCACTTGTATGCTAGCTTGACACTTATTAATGTATACAAATTCTGTTAGTGGGATGTATCTGTCCCATCTCCCCTCGGATTCAAGGACAGAAGTTCTCAGTATATTCTCGAGGGTTTATTACATTTTACAAGTTATTATTATCATTTCATTTAATTATTTATAGAAACTCAACGAGTTTTAAAATTTACCTGAATCACTTGTTTCAACTGTCCATCCGTTTGAGGATGATAAGTCGTACTGATATCTCTAAGCTTATAGCAATTACTGTAGTACAGGTAATTCACATTAATATAACTGAGTCACTAACTCTAGCTACCTTACAAGTGTAATCATTTGATAGGCTAGTTTTGAAGTTTTAAATTTCTGACTAAAATTTTCACATTTATTTCCAGTACTAGTACTCTATTCGGGTGCAACTGTATCAATTTATAGATTACTTACAAATATTCTTAATTTATTGTATGACAAGGAAGCACGTAGCTCTACATAATAATCCCGTGTCGGTACTGTAATCTGCAGCTTACAATACAAACATCGAAAACATTATATAGTCACTACGTTATAACCTCATGGGCTAGGTTTTCTAACATCTTATCTTTCTCGAATCCACTAATATCCCAAACCGATTCTGATTACAATTTCCTTTGACAATTACTAACAGTAACATCTTTGCCCTCATCTAGAGCAATTCTATTACTGTAACTTACTTTTAGGTCCTCTTGCCTTACATTAAGTAGGCTCGCCAATTAGTTTTATAATTTACGGTATGTTAGAAAATACTTTTAGCCAACAAATCTTCCAAAAGTAATGTCAATCATACTTGTTATTATAGTTATTATCCTAAAGGACTAGTCACTAACGCATCAAAATTTATTCCCCTATAAGGGAATAGCAACAAAACATAGAATTCTAACACTAACATATAAATAAGTAGTGCTGGGATCAAATAATAACTCATTGTTTCCTTCAAAAATTAAGAACTTACCAGCAGCTATATCTGAAGTTTCTGCTCCTTTTACTTGGCGCATAGTGGACTCTCCGACTGGTGCGCTACTATATTCGGGTTGATTCACTGTGTTATAGTGGTGAGGAGTACCAACTCATTTATATCTTGACTCTGACTGATGGTCTGTGAACTCCGGAGAGCAGATCGATGTGGTTTAGCACAATCTTTAGCAAAGTGTCCAAGTTTTCCACAATTGTAACAGGCTCCAGAGGCCTTACGACAAATACCTCCATGTAGCTTACCACAAACATGGCAGAAACGGGCAGAATAGGAACTTCTGGTTGTTCGACGTCTAGATTTTGGTGGTCTCTGCCCTGATGATCCACCTCTATCATATTTCTGAGTTCGGGGCTCCTCAAATTCTTTTCTCTTCCCCAAATTACTGTTCGAACTCTGACCCATAGGTTTCTCCCTCTTTTCCATTTCACATTGCCCTTGTGGGGGTTGGGTCTGTACTTGGGCTTGGGCTGACAGATTATCAGCCAGTTATTAAAAGAAAATGGCCATTTGCTGGGCCATTTGTGCAGTAATTTGTAACGGTAAAACTGGTACAGTCAGGCCTTCGACGTTTTGTGGAGCTAGGGGCTTCAACTTATTCTTCTGCCATCACAGACTGTTCTATTGTCTCATTCTTCTCTTCCATTTTTTTTTTCACAGAATTTTCTATTCCTGTACAATCAACACAAGGAGATTCCTCTCCATTAGTTCACATTTATGATGTAAATGTACTATATGTATCAAACATTTGAGCAGTTGTAGTTACCGACAAAAAGATTTCAAATTCACAGTTCGAAATTCACTTTAAAACCATTGCTCTGATACCACTTAAACATGTCACACCCTACCCTCTGTAAGGCATGACATGATCCCATAGTATACCTAATGAATTATCAACTCCGTCTACTGATAACCCATTAAATACACTACAAGGGATTTTAAAAACTTTTCTTACTTCTTTCACAGTGGTGAGCACTATTTACAGGTGTTAAAAACTTTTGTGAACTGAAGTGATAGAACTAACATATTTGACTTATTTGGAATTTCTGTAAAAAATTTTGCAGAGTGCCATCTGTATTTTGGATAAAACAGTTCTTCAGAAAACCTGTAAAAAGCACTTCAATATTTTTCCAAATCTCAACTCCAATAAAATTCAACACAATATTTTTCTCAACTCAATCCACAACAATTTTTCAGTATTTTCAAAGGATGAGATAAAAGAAATATAATACAAATTTTACAAGTGAAAATAACTCATAATTCACTTTACAACTTCAATGTACAATTTTAATTTACAACTGCTCAAATAATTTACATACATATTATTACAAGCTTACATCAGACCTATGTACATGGGTATACCTATAATATACCTGGAGCTGATCTGAAAGTGTCTTCAAAGAAACTTACTCATTGCTCTATGCTCTTCTTACCTGCGACAGCATACAAAGCTATCGCTGAGTGGTGAACTCAGTGGTGCACAACTATAATTTAAAACATAGTACAATATACATTGACAAAATTTACAGTAAATAAATTCGGAATTTGAATAATCATCAAATTCCAAAACTCAAAATATTCATTGCCAATAATGTAAATCATTTGTATAAATGACTTTGATCACAAAATTCAATTTATCAAATCAAGACTAACCATTTAAGTAATTCCAACAAAATCAATTATACATAAACCATAATTGAAATCACAATTCTTTACCATTCAAAAGCCATTCTGTATCTCAAAAATCATTATGTATCTCAAAAATCAATCTTTGTCTCACTAACTATACAAGACTAATCCGAAAGGGCCATATTCGATGTGATTCTAACTCCCTATGGTCGGGGAGGTCGAATCAGATTCTAACTCCCTATGGTCGGGGAGGTCAAATCATCGTGCACAGTACCATCACAATAATGAATCTTCCGCAAGGGCCATAACGATAATATAAACTTAGATCTAACCTCAAATCAGAGGAAAATCTAAGCCTGTGCACATACCATGGTAATCAAAACACAACTAACTCCATTGTCTTCTCAACAAATGAGAGAGACGGGTAATAACCTAGTCAAGCATCTATAGTGAGATACAAAACGAGATCACAATCCTTTTAGTGAGCATAAATCACAATATAATTCGATTCAAATTCAATCCCAATATCCAACAGTTTTTATGCTCATCACAATTCAAATCATAAATTTACATTTTTCCATGAAATTTACCATCACAATTCAAAACATGTTGTATCACCATTTTTCAAAACATAATTTATTTAATCCATAACAATGCTTAATACTTATGGAAATACCATTTCACAAAGCTAAATTCATACATACTATAACAATTTCAATAATCATTGAATTAAATCCAATGCTTGTTAAACAAAATACATAAGAAAAATATGTCATTTAATCATATGAAATATTCAAAACAAAATCAGTTAAAAACTAGCTGTGAACAAACCTCTGATAATTGTCTCTTGGTCTTGACTCAGTGTTTCCTTCCCTTTCCCTGAGTCTTTACTAACTGAGAAACACAATTTGAAGTGTTTCAGTACTAAATTAAACTGTCTCTATCGATAATGTTTTATAATTAATTCACTGAAAGCTATTATTTGCTTAATCACCTAATATACAGATCCTCGATGCGTTCTAGGTAAATTAGGTTTTAGTGTCATTAATATGTCACATTCGATAGTGTTTTAAGATTGGTACATGTTACCAAGTTCATTTCTGTGTATACTGCATTTTCTTGCAATTTGCTGGATTTTGGGATACTAGTTTGACCTAGCCGGACGACCTAGTTTCCTCGGTTTTCGGGTTTCGGTCAAAACTACAAACTTGTAGATCTATGTCTTATGGAACGCGGGGGAAAATTTTAGGTCATTATGAGTTATGTAGACCAAGTTATGGTCATTTTACTATTGCTGGTCAAATGGCATCAAATTAGGTCATTTTAGGTCAATTTTGGTCAACTTTGGTTCGGCCAGTTTTTGGACCCGAACTTGTGCAAGCTGTTTGACTTGCTTATGGTCATTTCTGGGCTTTGGTGTCTTCATAAGACTTGTAGGTATGGGTCTTAACTATTCATGGTTAAAATTTCAGGTCAATTGGACCTGTTTTGAGTGAGTTATGGCCTAAAAACTAACTGCTGCCCAATTGGTCAATTTTCAGGCCTCATTTGCACTTAATCCAAATTGGTCATTTTTCATGCTACCTTGCAAGCAGAATTTTGGTATGCTTTCTCAATGAAAGTTGGCACATTTTGTGCCTAGTTTCACCTCCAATTTGTCTCATACCAATTGGGGTTACACATTTAAAGTTATGGGCTAAAATGTAGGTTGTCCTTAATTACATTGTTTATACATGTATCAATTACACATTTACCTTACTCTAAGTCCATCTCTCTTACCCATTCTGTTTTGGCACATTACCAAAACCATATACCACTTCACTTTAAAGTAACTTTGGGCAGAATACAAACATCCTCAATACACCAAATAAAACTCTAATTCACAAAGTCCAAATACAATCACATATACACATAAACATTTCTATTTTTTACATACACTTTACACAACTAATTCATATACATATCCATCAATCCTCAATGTCATAATTCTGCCAATATCTTCATGAACTCATACATTTATCAAAGAGTCCCAAGGCTGCCGAATTGTTCCACAATGCCAAAGTGTCCTACAATTCATCAATTTCCATTCCAAGTGCACAATCACCATATACATGTGGAATAATTTACTAGGACATTAAATCACCCTAATCAAATAATTTCTCATCAAATATATGTATGAATATTTCATTAAACATACAATTCCATGGCTGTCCAAAATTGATATATCAAGAACTCCTCAAACTTGAAAATTTTCTTCACAATTCAAACACCCATAACAAGTATACAAAGTTTAACAAAGCAATGTTCAAAAATACAAACTTACCTTTGGTTGGGACTTGTTAAACCTTCACTAAACTTCTTGATTTTGGTATCAAGCTCTTCCTTGTGATGTAAGGACAATTTTTTGTGAAGCTACCTAGGTGATTGGAGGTAAATTGAAGGAGTGCATGAAGCTTAAAGAAAAATGGCCATGGAGGTTTTGAAAGCTTTTCATTTACGGCATGGATGATTCTCAAGCTTGAAGATAAAGTGTTTAGTGGAGAAATCTGCCCACTAACACATTTTATAATCCTTAGTTTATTCCTTAGTGGTCCACTCACTTTAGTTTAATCATTTTATATGTTAAATGTGTTATTTACACAATTTTCACTCCACTTTTATCTATTTACATTAGGTACCACCAAATTAATTCTTCATTTTATTTTCTAAGTGTAATATTATTTATTTTTAATGGACATTTAGGTCAAAAGACAATTCGGGATGTCAAATGACCATAATGCCCCTGTTCGGGTTGCATTCCTGATTTTTCGGTAACACCGAGTTTTATCCTTTTTTCGATTTCTCACTTTTCTTTATACTAATTATTTAATTTTTCTTTGATATTTATAATGATATTTATACTTCAATTGATGTCTCTTTAAGTCCTAAAAATATTTTCCAGGGTTCTCCGCAGTCCAAGGCTAGTCAACAGTCCACGCCGTGACTTCCCGGTGCGATCACCCATCGCTAGGGTTTTCGGCTCGCTTAACTTGGTTACATTTTTTTGCTATTATTTTTCCTTTGTTTAACTTGGTTACATTCCCGATTTTTCGGTAACACCGGGTTTTGTCCGTTTTTCGATTTCTCACTTTTCTTTATACAAATTATTTAATTTTTCTTTGATATTTATAATGATATTTATACTTCAATTGATGTCTCTTTAAGTCCTAAAAATATTTTCCAGGGTTCCCCGCAGTCCAGGGCTAGTCAACGGTCCACGCCGTGACTTCCCGGTGCGGTCACCCATCGTTAGGGTTTTCAGCTCGCTTAACTTGGTTACATTTCTTTGCTATTATTTTTCCTTTATTTTTCTTATATTTTCTTTTCTTGTATTTTATTATTTTATGTCTCCTCCCTCATATCAAAGTGTGGTTCTAGGCATCCTAGCTGTCCGGACAGCACTGGTCACCGGAATAGTAGAACGCACTACCGAACATAGGGGTGTTACAATTGTCTTCTCAACAAATGAGAGAGACGGGTAATAATCTAGTCAAGCATCTATAGTGAGATATAAAACAATATCACAATCCTTTTAGTGAGCATAAATCACAATACAATTCAATTCAAAGTCAATTCCAATATCCAATAATTTTTATGCTCATCACAATTCAAATCATAAATTTGCATTTTTCCATGCAAATTGCCCATCACAATTCAAAACATGTTCTATCAAAATTTTCCAAAACATAATTTATTCAATCCACAACAATGCTTAATACTTGTGGAAATACCTTTTCACAAAGCTAAATTCATACATACTATAACAATTTCAATAATCATTGAATTAAATCCAATGCTTGTTAAACATAATACATAAGAAAAATATGTCATTTAATCATTTGATATATTCAGAACAAAATCAGTTAAAAACTAGTTGTGCACAAACCTCTGATAAATGCCTATTAGCTCTGACTCAGTGTTTTCTTTCCCTTCCTTGAGTCTTTGCTAACTGAAACCCATAATTTGAAGTGCTTTAGTACTCATTTAAATCGTCTCTAACAATAAGGGTTAATAATTAATTTATTGAATTCTATTATTTCCTTAGTCAACCAATGATGTTGACCCTCGATGCATTCTAGGTGAATTAGGTTTGATGTTACCAATTTCATTTTCAAGTATATTGCATTTTATTGCAATTTGCCAGATTTCGGTATACTATTTTGACCTAGCCGGATGACCTAGTTCCCTCGGTTTTTGGGTTTTGGTCCAAACTAAAAACTTATAGGTCTATGTCTTATTGCACGCGAGGCAAAATTTTAGGTCATTTTGAGACGTGTAGACAAGAAATGGTCAGTTTACCAATGCTGGACAGAATGTGTAACACCCCTATGTTCGGTAGTGCGTTCTGCTGTTCCGGTAACCAGTGCTATCCGGACAGCTAGGATGCCTAGAACTACACTTCGTTATGAGTGACAAGACATAAAATAATGAAATACAAGAAAAGAAAATATAAGAAAAACAAAGGAAAAATAATAGCAAAGAAATGTAACCAAGTTAAGCGAGCCGAGAACCCTAGTGATGGGTGACCGCACCGGGAAGTTACAGCGTGGACCGTTGACAAGCCCTGGACTGCGGAGAACCCTAGAAAATATTTTTAGGACTTAAAGAGACATCAATTGAAGTATAAATATCATTATAAATATCAAAAAAAAATTAAATAATTAGTATAAAGAAAAGTGAGAAATCGAGAAAAACAGACAAAACCCGGTGTTACCGAAAAATCGGGAATGCAACCCGAACAGGGGCATTATGGTCATTTGACATCCCGAATTGTCTTTTGACCTAAATGTCCATTAAAAATAAATAATATTACACTTAGAAAATAAAATGAAGAATTAATTTGGTGGTACCTAATGTAAATAGACAAAAGTGGAGTGAAAATTGTGTAAATAACACATTTAACATATAAAATGATTAAACTAAAGTGAGTGGACCACTAAGGAATAAACTAAGGATTATAAAATGTGTTAGTGGGCAGATTTCTCCACTAAACACTTTATCTTCAAGCTTGAGAATCATCCATGCCGTAAATGAAAAGCTTCCAAAACCTCCATGGCCATTTTTCTTTAAGCTTCATGCACTCCTTCAATTTACCTTCAATCACCTAGGTAGCTTCACAAAAAATTGTCCTCACATCACAAGGAAGAGCTTGATACCAAAATCAAGAAGTTTAGTGAAGGTTTAACAAGTCCAACCAAAGGTAAGTTTGTATTTTTGAACATTGCTTTGTTAAACTTTGTATACTTGTTATGGGTGTTTGAATTGTGAAGAAAATTTTCAAGTTTGAGGAGTTCTTGATATATAAATTTTGGACAGCCATGGAATTCTATGTTTAATGAAATATTCATACATATATTTGATGAGAAATTATTTGATTAGTGTGATTTAATGTCCTAGTAAATTATTCCACATGTATATGGTGATTGTGCACTTGGAATGGAAATTGATGAATTGGACACTTTGGCATTGTGGAACAATTCGGCAGCCTTGGGACTCTTTGATAAATGTATGAGTTCATGAAGATATTGGCAGAATTATGACATTGAGGATTGATGGATATGTATTTGAATTAGTTGTGTAAAGTGTATGTAAAAACTAGAAATATTTATGTGTATATGTGATTGTATTTGGACTTTGTGAATTAGAGTTTTATTTGGTGTATTGAGGATGTTTGTATTCTGCCCAAAGTGACTTTAAAGTGAAGTGGTATATGGTTTTGGTAATGTACCAAAACAGAATGGGTAAGAGAGATGGACTTAGAGTAAGGTAAATGTGTATTTGATACATGTATAAACAATGTAATTAAGGACAGCCTACATTTTAGCCCATAACTTTAAATGTGTAACCCCAATTGGTATGAGACCAATTGTAGGTGAAACTAGGCACAAAATGTGCCAACTTTCATTGAGAAAGCATACAAAAATTCTGCTTGCAAGGTAGCATGAAAAATGACCAATTCGGATTAAGTGCAAATGAGGCCTGAAAATTGACCAATTGGGCAGCAGTTAGTGTTTAGGCCATAACTCACTCAAAACAGGTCCAATTGACCTGAAATTTTAACAATGAATAGTTAAGACCCATACCTACAAGTCTTATGTAGACACCAAAGCCCACAAATGACCATAAGCAAGTCAAACAGCTTGCACAAGTTCAGGTCCAAAAACTGGCCGAACCAAAGTTGACCAAAATTGACCTAAAATGACCTAATTTGATGCTATTTGACCAGAAATAGTAAAATGACCATAACTTGGTCTACATAACTCAGATTGACCTGAAATTTTGCCCCGCTTGCAATAAGACATAGATCTACAAGTTTTTGGTTTTGATCGAAACCCAAAAACCGAGGGAACCACGTCGTCCGGCTAGGTCAAACTAGTGTCCCGGAATCCAGCAAATTGCAAGAAAATGCACTAAACAAGGAAATGAGTTTGGTAAAACGTACCAACCCTAAAACCCTATCGATTGTGACATATTAATGAAACTAAAACCTAATTTACCTAGAATGCATCGAGGGTCGGCATATTAGGTGATTAAGCAAATAATAGCTTTCAGTGAATTATTTGTCAAATATTATCGATAGAGACAGTTTAATTTAGTACGAAACACTTCAAATTGTGTTTCTCAGTTAGCAAAGACTCAGAAAAAGGGAAGGAAATACTGAGTCCAGACCAGGAGACAGTTATCAGAGATTTGTGCACAACTAGTTTTTAACTGATTTTGTTTTGAATATTTCATATGATTAAATGACATATTTTTCTTATGTATTATGTTTAACAAGCATTGGATTTAATTCAATGATTATTGAAATTGTTATAGTATGTATGAATTTAGCTTTATGAAATGGTATTTCCACAAGTATTAAGCATTGTTATGGATTGAATAAATTATGTTTTGGAAAATTGTGATAGAACATGTTTTGAATTGTGATGGTAATTTTCATGGAAAAATGCAAATTTATGATTTGAATTGTGATGAGCATAAAAATTATTGGATATTGGAATTGACTTTGAATTGAATTATATTGTGATTTATGCTCACTAAAAGGATTGTGATATTATTTTATATCTCACTATAGATGCTTGACTAGGTTATTACCCGTCTCTCTCATTTGTTGAGAAGACAATGGAGTTAGTTGTGTTTTGATTACCATGGTACGTGCACAGGCTTAGATTTTCCTTTGATTTGAGGTTAGATCTAAGTTATTTTATCGTTATGGCCCTTGCGGAAGATTCATTATTGTGATGGTACTGTGCACGATGATTCGACCTCCCCGACCATAGGGAGTTAGAATCTGATTCGACCTCCCCGATCATAGGGAGTTAGAATCACATCGAAGATGGCCCTATCAGATTAGTCTTGCATAGCTAGTGAGATAAAGAATGATTTTTAAGATACAGCATGGTTTTTGAGCTACAGCGTGGTTTTTGAGATGCAACATGGTTTTGAGATAAAGATTGATTTTTGAGATACATAATGATTTTTGAGATACAGAATGGCTTTTGAATGGTAAAGAATTGTGATTTCAATTATGGGTTATGTATAATTGATTTTGTTGGAACTACCTTAAATGGTTAGTCATGATTTGATAAATTGAATTTCATGATCAAAGTCATTTTATACAAATGATTTACATTATTGGAAATGAATATTTTGAGTTTTGGAATTTGATGAGTATTCAGATTTCCAAATTATTTACTGTAAATTTTGTCAATGTATATTGTACTATGTTTTAAATTATAGTTGTGCACCACTGAGTTCACCACTCAGCGATAGCTTTGTATGCTGTCGCAGGTAAGAAGAGCATAGAGCAATGAGTAAGTTTCTTTGAAGACACTTTCAGATCAGCTCCAGGTATATTATAGATATACCCATGTACATAGGTCTGATGTAAGCATGTAATAATATGTATGTAAATTATTTGAGCAGTTGTAAATTAAAATTGTACATTGAAGTTGTAAAGTGAATTATGAGTTATTTTGACTTGTAAAATTTGTATTATATTTCTTTTATCTCATCCTTTGAAAATACTGAAAAATTGTTGTGGATTGAGTTGAGAAAAATATTGTGTTGAATTTTATTGGAGTTGAGATTTGGAAAAATATTGAAGTGCTTTTTACAGGTTTTCTGAAGAACTGTTTTATCCAAAATACAGATGGCACTCTACCAAAATTTTTACAGAAATTCCAAATAAGTCAAATGTGTTAGTTCTATCACTTGAGTTCACAAAAGTTTTTAACACCTGTAAATAGTGCTCACCACTGTGAAAGAAGTAAGAAAAGTTTTTAAAATCCCTTGTAGTGTATTTAATGGGTTATCAGTAGACGGAGTTGATAATTCATTAGGTATACTACGGGATCATGTCATGCCTTACAGAGGGGTAGGGTGTGACAGAATGCACTTAAATGGTAAGCTTAGGTCATTTTTAGGTCACATTTGGTTTGGCCAGTTTTGGTACCTAAACTTGTGCAAGCTATTTGGCTTGGTTCTGGCTATTTTTGGGCTTTGGTGTCTTCATAAGAATTGTAGATCTATGTCTAAACTATACATGGTAAAATTTTTAGGTCCTTTGGACCTTTTTTCAGTAAATTATGGTCAAAACACTAACTGCTGCTCAAATAGTTAATTTTTAGGCTTTCAAGTCACTAATCCGGATTTGGTTATTTTTCAAGTCACCTTCTAGGCAGAATTTTGGTAACATTTCTGCATGAAAGTTGGCCTATTTGGTGTCAAGTTTCACCCTCCATTGGCCTCATACTAATTGGGTTCACAGTTTGGCACTTATGACCTAATTTTGGTACTGCCGTCAATACACAACCTGCACAAAATACTTATACTTCCAATTTGATATTCCTTCTCCTCCTCATTACTTCAATATTCAATCAATGGCACTTTCATATATATATTGTACACAATTCCAGCAAGCATATTGGGCAGAAAACTCAACTGCCCAATGCACACAATTCACCATTCAAGGTCAACATTCACTTCCACCAAAATTCAACATATCTCAATATCAATTTTGCACATGCACTTCAATATACTCATACTTCAATATCACTTATACATGCTTCCCATAATTTAGCTCTATCATATTTCATTAATAAACTTCATATTCACACACAAATTCATGATATTATAGGCTGCCAAACATGGCAGTTTGCCAAAGTATCAAGGTCCCATTTCAAACCCTTAATTCAAGCACTAACATGCACATACTTGGACATTAACCTACTATAACTTTTATTTGAGTTAATCAACCTTAATTCCCATCCAACACATATAAGAATAAGTCACTAACCATGCATTTCCATGGCTGCCAAAACTAAGTTTCACCAATACTCATCATTTCCTCAATTTTTCTTAGCAATTCAACTTACCCAAAGCTCAACACAAGGATTAGTGAAGGTAAATGGAAAGATTAAGCACTAACCTTTGTTTAGAGCTTGCTAAACCTTGAAATTTCTTCTTTTTCTTACTGCCCAAAGCTTTCCCATGGTGTGGAGACAAAGCTTGATGAAGGGAACCTTGAGTTTTAAGTTGAAAATGGGGGAGGATTGAAGCTTACATGATGAATTCTCGTGGAGGAAAAATAGAGACCCATATTCGGCCATGGAAGTGGAATTGAAGAAAATGAAAGGTTTTCCGCGTAAAATCTATCCACTTAGTGCTTTTACATGTCCATAACGCTCCATTAATTAAGATTTATAAATATAATAAATGCCACTTACTTTAGGTTAATATTAGTATAATTAAACTTATAGTTATTTCAATTATGTCCCTATAATTTCTTTTAATTACATTATGTATAAAACTTCTTATTTTCATGACATTTTCAAATTTTAATACTACTTATTTTTCATGGACATTTAGGTCAAAAGTCAACTCTAGGTGTCAATTGACCAAAATGCCCCTCTTCGGGTTGTATTTTGAATTTTTTAGTGTTACCAATTTACTCCTTGTACCGCCGATTTCTTTCATTTTCGTTTTTATTTATACTGATTTACTAATTTTTCCTTGACATTTTCAATGTCAATTGCACCTCAGTAGACCTTTAATTATGTCTTGAAAATATTTTCCCGATTTCCCCGCGGTCCAAGGCTAGTCAATGGTCCTCGCCGTAACTTCCCAGTGCAGTCACCCATCGCTACGGGTTTGGCTCGTTTAACTTCGTCACATTTTATCTCTTTTATTTTTCCTTTTTTTTTCTTGTATTTTCCTCTATTGTATTCCACTATCCTATATCTCCACACTAATATTTAAATATAATTCCAAGCATCCTAGCTGTCTGGACAGACACTGTCACTGGAACAGTAGAACGCACTACCGAACGTCGGGGTGTTACAAGAGGGGTAAGGTGTGACACTTTCCCACCTGTTGCCATGCTTAAATCAATTAAGATTCTATTAGCAATAACTGTATACTATGATTATGAGATTTGATAGATGGATGTCAAAATAGCTTTCTCAATGGATACATTGAATAAAACATTTTCATGGAACAACCTAGGGGTTTTGAATCCCAAGATGGTTCCAAGGTATGCAAGCTAAAGAGATCCATTTATGGGTTGAAGCAAGCTTGGAGGAGTTGGAACATATGTTTTGATGAAGCCATTAAATCCTTTGCTTTTATAAAAAATGAGGATGAGCCATGTGTATATAAGAAGGTTAGTGACAATGCTATCACTTTCCTTGTCTTATATGTGGATGACATACTGTTGATGGTTAATGACACAGGTATGTTGACAACTGTAAAGGTATGGTTGTCAAATACATTCTCCATGAAAGACTTAGGGGAGGCAACCTATAGAGATAGAGCGAAAAGAATAATTGGTTTATCCCAAAGTCTATACTTGGAAAAGGTGTTAAAGAGGTTTAACATGCTTGATTCCAAGAGAGGATTGTTACCAGTGAGACATGGTATCCATCTTTCTAAAGAGATGTCTCCAAAAACACCTGAAGAAAGAGATAAGATGGCCAGGATTCCATATGCTTCGGCTATTGGAAGTTTAATGTATGCAATATTGTGTACTAGGCCGGATATCGCATATGCTGTTAGTTTGACTAGCAGGTATCAATCCAATCTAGGTTTAGAACACTTGATAGCTGTCAAGAATATCCTTAAGTACTTGAGAAGAAATAAGGATTTATTCTTGATCTATGGAGGTGGAGACTTGCAATTGGATGGTTATACTAATTTTGATTTCCAATTAGATATCGATGATAGAAAGTCTACCTCTGGATTTGTGTTCATTTGTAATGGAGGTGTAGTCAGTTGGAAGAGATCCAAACAGAGCACGACTACAGATTCCACTACCGAGGCTGAGTATATTGCTGCATCAGATGCTGCAAAGGAAACTGTTTGGATAAAGAAGTTCGTGATAGAACTTACAGTAGTTCCTTCCATTGAGTCAGCAGTTCCACTACACTGTGACAACAATGGAGCAGTCATACAAGCTAAGAAACCCAGGTCTCACCAGAAATCCAAACACATAGAAAGGAGCCACCATATTATCAGAGAAATAGTTGGACGAGCCGATGTAGCCATGCAAAAAATAGCATCAGCTGAAAATCCAGCTGATCCATTCACTAAGCCTATGTCACAGACTCAGCTAGACCGACATCTTGAGAAGATGGGTCTAAGATATGGTAATGAATGGCTTTAGTGCTAGTGGGAGATTGTTAGTAGTATGCCCTAGAGCATATCATTTAGTATGTATCTTGTACATGTTTTTTTTTTTTAAAAAGACATTTCCACTTTTCTGTTGACATAAGATATTTATGTGTAATAGAAAAGGTCCATTGATATTTTATTAGAAATTCTACTCTTAAGTTGTTAAGAATATGAGTGACAGTATTTCTAGTACAAAGTATCATAAATAGGTTTACAATCGAGGATACTTCATAATAAGGACATGACTTATCAAGAAAGATTGCATTCATGTTTGTTCCTAAGTTATTTATATGAGATATAAATAAGATGGAATGGTCAGTCTCATGCCATATGACAAACATGATAGGCACTTATAAATGATAGGTAGGCCGAACCAGTGACACTTATGACAAGCACATGGAGTTTACTTTTGTCAATGTTTTGTCATAAATCATATCAGTGCATATAATCTTTATAACTGAGATAGCACAGTTATCTTGTATATAGGTAGTTTGAGTTTGATACTGCTTTCATACTTGTATTGTGTATGGGTATATGGTCATGTGTTGGCTCCTACTAGTTATATATGGAGGTAGGTGTTGATCAAGATGGAATCTGTTCCTCTAAGTAAATAGAGATAAAATCCTATGTTCATTTAATTGTTCTTGATGTTTCAAGTTCCTGGCCAGGATAGATAGATTTAATCAGAAAAGAGTTTCTGATGAGAAAATCTTTTCAATCAAGAACTGGAATTAAAAGAGAACATAATATACATAGTAAATGGAGTTTGACATAAACCATGGCTCCAGCTTGAGTTGGGATTTTATAACAGAGAGATTTTAGTGCATGGTAACATATGATTATAGGTTCATTTAAGGTAAACCTTATTACTAATTGGGCGGCGATGACATGCAATGCTAGGTGTTAACCATGGTCTATGAGGTGCATAAAATGATTTGGAGAAATCATTTATGGTAAGAAAGAGTTTTGATGATGTTAAGAGTTGATATAATATCTCATTGCCAATTAGTGATGAGCCTAGTAAGTTACACACATACACAAGTTATCACCCAATTAAATATGATTTAATAAATTAATTAAAGAGTTTAATTGATTAATTAAATAGGTTTGGTTTGCAATTAGATTGCAAAGTCCTTAGCAAGACTTGAAACCAAATCTAGATTATTGGATGTAAAGTATAAGTTAAATTTATATTTAAAGTATTTAAATATGAATTTAATTAATGAGAAATTAATTGATAGAGATTAATTAATTAATTTATATTTGATATAAATTTATTAGAAGAAGAGAAATAATTATTTTGGATTAAGAACTCAAAATTAAGACACAGGGGCATTTTGGTCATTTCACAAAGTGACGTGGCACCATGAGATGATGACACATGACATTACACATAAGCTTGCCAAATGTTTTTTTAATCAAGTAAGATGATTAAAATTAAGATTAAATATAGGTTTAACACTTGGCACAATGTGATTGGGTCAATTAAACCTAGAACCAATCAAAGGGTGACATGTGGTGTAACACCCTCCCGGTAGCAACTCCGTACATTCTATTGTTCCGGTGACCGGTGTCGGTCCGGACAGCTAGAACGTTCGAAAAAATATTTAAACTAAAGTGAGGAACCATAAATAACTCAAATATTAATAAGAAAAATTTAGTAAAAATTTTAGAAATAAAATACAACCAAGTTAAATGAGCCGGTGCCCAAGCGATGGGTAACCCAGAGGGAAGTTACGGTTCTCGCAACTAAGAGCCTTAGACCCGGGCAAAAAAATTATAAAATAATTTTTGGGACTCCAAAGAAGGGTCACTGAGGTTCCTATGGCATTAGAATGCCAAGAAAATACCTAGAAAAATTTTTCAATCGGTACAGACAATTTTGACCCGTTAAGCCAAACGGAGGGCATTTTGGTCATTTCGCCTTCAGAGGTGATTTTTGGCAGACTTGTCCAGTTGAGTAAATAATTAATATGACATAAAATATGAATAAACATTACTAAAAATTAAATTGAAAATGAGTAGTGATGAAAAGAAAAGAAAAATGAAATAAAAAGCAAATTATGACATAATGTGATGTCATTAAAAGTTACAACCAATTGCATTCAAACAACCAATTAACTAACTAATAAAAAGAGATAAATATGACCAAAGAAATAAAAAAAATACAGCATCCATCCTCTTCCCTCTTACCAGCCGAAACCTCTCCCTCTTCTCCCTCCATTGATGTTCAACCAAAAAGCTTCATTTCTCTCTTTGTTACACCACTAAACCCTAAACCCCTTTCATTAAAACTTGACCACACCTATTGGGAAAGTGTTTGGCAGCCTAGGAAAGGAAGGAAAGTGAAGTTAAGCTTGGGGAAAATTCTGCCACTTTAAGGTTAGTGCACCTATCTATTTAAAACTCTTATTTTCTATGTTAGGGACTTGAAATCAACATGAACTTGTGACTTAAATGAACAAAAGTTAAGTGTATGTAGCCCATGGATTTCGGCTGCCCCTAAGTAAGGAACAAGATTGAGTGTTTTGATGGACTTGGAGTGCACTAGAGATTATGTTTAAAGTATGTAAATATAAGTATAATGGATTAGTTAGTTAATTAAAGCATGTTGTGAAAACTCATATGGGAATTAGGGTTTTGAGAAGTGAAAATTTGGCTTGGCTTAGGAAATTGTTAGAGAACATTTTAATGGTCAATTAGTGACCATTTTAGCTAAGTTGACCATAATTTGGACTGAAATATAGCATGGCAAAGTGAATGAGCATGCTGCCTAGGGACAGCAGCAAGGGTGGCTGTGATTCCAGCCCACTTAGACAGCCATAACTTTGGCTGTGTAGGTCCAATTGGTGTTTGGCCAATTGGACATGAAACTAGGCTTATAATGGCACATTTTTTCTGAAAAAACCATGCCCAAAAGACCAAAGCAAGAGGACCAAAAGTTGGCCCCAATCCGGATACCCTGCAACAGCACCTGCAGAAATGACCAAATGAACAGTTTCATTTGGCCATAACTCACTGTAGATATGGTCAATTGACCTGAAATTTTTACAGCAACAATTTAAGACATATAAAAACAACTTTCATGAAGAAACCTACCCCAAATTATGACCAGAACCTATCCAACAAGGCACTCACAGTCACTGTTCATGGTACTGTAGATTTGGTAATTCTGCAATTTTGGCAATTCGGCCAGCTGTGGTTTTTGGACCATATCTGGAGCTACAAAACTCCAAATGGAGTGATTCAAAAAAAATAAATTCAACTAGACAAAATAAGGAACAACTTTCATGTTTACCATTTCCTCAAATTCCCACTGCAACAGGGCCCAATGGAACAGTAAAGTTGGGTCACAAAAACTGAAAATTCTACTCTCTAGGTTTTAGGTTTGGAAATGGATTTAGGGGTTAATTCCAACAAGTTTTAAATGCAAAATGTGGTATATTGGGAGTGTCAAAACCAATATACCTATTTTCTATCCAAAAGTCAACATTTTTGTTGACCAATGGGGTGAATAGTGACACCAAAACTTGAAATTCACAAATTGAAGAATTTAAAAGTTTCAAATGCCCTAGTATACCTAACAAGATTGGTTTGGATAGTTTGGCATGCTAATAGGGTTCGATTAGCGATCGCACATGGCAATATGCCATTCGTGATTTCATGGCTTTTAGCCATTCGACTTTGTATTGAGATTTGGCCTTGTGCTCGATGTATTCTGACTTGTTAGCTGCTCATTTGCACCGGGGATGCATATGTGACCGATGGTGTGACGGCCCGAGGTACTTGATACCCAGTGCCAGTTTACCCGTTTATCCAGTCCAGTCATCTAGTGTAGGTTACTTGGGCAAACAAATGAATGAAAGTGGACAAAGTTAATGATATACAAATTGAAAACAAATAAAACATATATATTCACTACATATTTATTTTCTGCTATTTTCTTTTATTTTATTATTGCACCACTAAGCATTATTGCTTAGCGCGTTGCTTTTGCCACGCGTAGGTTCTGGAGATACAGATCATGAGCCTAGTAGACCGCAGACTGGGTGAGTCCATCCTGCAGTTCTGCACAGTGTCCGTGTCACCTCAACTTCTGCTGTGCATTGGTAGGACACTAGGTGTCATTTTGTCATTTTGTAACTAAATTTTTATTTTCTCATATGTATTTAGAATTATGTAATGTATTTGGATGTTCATGTAAATTATGAAAATTGTATTTTTGAATGGAAAAGTAAATATCTATTTGTGAGTTATACTTGATTATCACATGTGATGGATGATTAAGAACTGAAATTGAGAAATATTGATGAGATTTTGATATTGGAGTTTGAGAATGATTGAACATGGCTATTGGAAGTGTTTTTCACAGGTTCCGAAGAACTGTTTTCTCCATTTTTAGCCGGTACTCTGCCGGGTTTTCTTTAAAATTTTTGGAACCTCAAATAAATTGTAATTTCAATAAATGGCTTAAATGAACTACATTTCATAAACTATATTCAAAACTATGACAAAAATTAATTAAGTTAAAATAGAGTGTGCCGGTACACCGTGGGACATTGCTTACTCGGGTATACTGTACACGGGTAAGGGGTGTCGCATTTAATGGTATCAGAGCATGGTTTAGACGTTTCTGGGCCTAGATTGAGTTCATACCATGCATTGCATTTGTAAGAGTCGAGGTGACACTAATGCAGATCTGTTTGTCTTTCTTATTTTGAATAGGATATGGACCCTACATCTCAGAGGGCAGTCGAGGAGGAAGTGGAGAGTCATGCTCCACTTGCGGAAATGAGACTGGGGTATGGGAGAACTGCTCGCCCGACTAAGCGAGCACCTCGGCCTCCACAGCCATGTTCCAACAAATGGCCGAGTTCTTGAGACAAATGGTCAGTAATGCCAAAGACCACCACCACCACCACCACCACCAGCTCCACAGCAGAAATCACACCTGGAAAGACTAAGAAAATTTGGAGCGGTGGACTTCTTTGGCAAGAGAGAAGATGATTCTGTTGCAGCCGAGAATTGGTTGAACAGAACAGGCAGAGTTTTAAAATAACTCCACTGCACTCCAGAGCAAAACCTAGAAGCTGCCATATCTCTGTTGCAAGATGATGCCTATGAATGGTGGGATACGGTGTCCAGTGAAGTAC
This sequence comes from Hevea brasiliensis, assembly GCF_030052815.1. Classification (NCBI taxonomy): domain Eukaryota; kingdom Viridiplantae; phylum Streptophyta; class Magnoliopsida; order Malpighiales; family Euphorbiaceae; genus Hevea; species Hevea brasiliensis. Next base: position 47,411,800 of record NC_079501.1, read on the forward strand.
AGCCAGAAATAGTAACTTGGGACTTCTTCCTCTCTGAATTCAAGAAGAAATATGTGGGTACTGTATACCTAGAAGAGAGAAGAAGGGAATTCATTAACCTGCGGCAGAGACAGCTGTCAGTGGCCGAATATGAGAAGGAATTTGTCCGATTGAGCCGCTATGGAAGGGAGATAGTCTCTAATGAAGCTGAAAGGCGCAAGAGATTTGAAGAGGGACTAAATGACAACATAAAGATCCAGCTCACTGCCTTGGGAATCACAGAATTTACCAAGTTAGTGGAAGCTACAATAAAGGTTGAAAAAGTAAGAATCTGTGAGCAGACCAGAAGGGATAGACAGCAGAAGAGGGACCCGGGTCAGTCTAGCTCATCTGCTGCACCTGGGAAGAAGTTTAGAGGTCCATCTGCACAGAGTTCAGGCCAGCCACAAGGTCAGGGTCAGTCTCAGGGGCCCAGGCCACAGTTTTCCCCTAGGAGAGGTCAGTCCACACCATCAGTGGGCAGCTCTCCAGGGATGGGGTTCAGGGGATCAGCCCCAGCATCTTCTACATGACCACACTGTTTGAAATGGCATAAGGGGGAATGTTGGAGAGTAACTGGTGCCTGCTTAAGATGTGGGCCGACAGAGCATCAGCTGAGGAACTGCCCATGCAGAACTACTACAGCTGCTCCAACACAAGCAGACAGACCTGTTCCTGCACCACAGAGGGGTAGAAAATCTGGCAAGTCTAAGGCTGTAGGACCATCACAGAGGCCTGCATCTGAGCCACTAGAGAGGCCTGACAGCAGACCACCTGTAAGAGCTTATGCTATTAGAGCTCAGGAGGAGCAAGATGCCCCGGACGTCATCAGGGGTACGTTCTCCCTCTACAATACACCTGTGCATGCATTGGTGGATCCAGGATCCACTCATTCATACATCTGCATCAACCTACCCGTAGAAAGGGGGATACTAGTAGGGGAGAGTGACCAAGACATTCTGGTCACAAATCCATTGGGCCACAGTGTAGTGGTGAACAAAGTATACAAGGGTTGCCCGTTAAGGATTCAGGGGTATGAATTCTTGGCAGACCTGATTGAGTTGCCCTTCCACGAGTTTGACGTGATTTTGGGAATGGACTGGTTGTCACGTCATCAGGCAATAGTTGATTGCAAATTGAAGAGAATTTCTTTGAAAACTTCTGAGGGTAATGAGATCACAGTTGTGGGGGAAAGGACAGATTTCTTGTCCAATGTCATCTCAGCCATAGTTGCAAGAAGAATGATGAGAAAAGGCTGTGAAGCTTACCTAGCACATGTGGTGGATACTAGGCAGGCTAAGCCAAACCTGAATGATATACCCACAGTAAGAAACTTCCCAGAGGTATTTCCTGAAGAATTGCCTGGTTTACCACCAGAAAGAGAAGTTGAATTTGCTATTGAGACACTGCCGGGTACAGCACCCATTTCCATTGCTCCTTATAGGATGGCACCCACTGAATTGAGGGAGTTGAAAACTTAGTTGCAAGAGTTGCTTGATAAGGGGTTCATACGCCCCAGTGTGTCACCATGAGGAGCTCCAGTGCTGTTTGTGAAAAAGAAGGATGGGACTTTGAGGCTATGTATCGATTACCGGCAGTTGAATAAAGTGACTGTGAAGAACAAATATCCGTTGCCTAGAATTGATGATCTGTTTGATCAGTTGAAGGGAGCAGGAGTATTTTCTAAGATTGATCTCAGGTCAGGGTATCATCAGTTGAGGGTGAAGGATGCAGATGTGCCAAAGACTACATTCAGGACCCGTTATGGGCATTATGAGTTTTTGGTGATGCCCTTTGGCCTAACAAATGCACCAGCGGCATTTGTGGACCTTATGAACCGTATCTTCCATCCATACCTAGATCGGTTCATAGTGGTCTTTATTGATGATATTTTGGTGTATTCCAAGACCAGGGAAGAATATGATGAGCATTTGAGGATTGTTCTGCAAACCCTGAGAGAAAAGGAGCTGTATGCTAAGTTGTCCAAGTGTGACTTTTGGCTGAATGAGATTGCATTCCTTGGACACATAGTGTCAGCTGATGGGATTAGGGTGGATCCCAAGAAAATAGAAGCAGTGATGGAATGGAAGCCTCCCAGAAATACAACTGAGGTCAGAAGCTTCTTGGGGCTAGCTGGGTATTCTGTAAGATTTGTGAAGGATTTTCCTTAATAGTTGTTCCAATGACCAAGTTGTTACACAAGAATGTCGATTTGACCGAATGACAAGTGTCAGACCAGTTTTGAGAAGTTGAAGGCTATGTTGACAGAGGCACCAGTGTTAACACAGCCAGTGTCAGGAAAGGACTTCGTGGTCTATAGTGATGCCTCTCATAATGGGTTAGGGTGTGTATTGATGCAAGAGGGGAAGGTGGTCGCCTATGCTACTAGGCAGCTAAGGCCACATGAACAAAATTACCCTATCCATGATCTAGAGCTTGCAGCAATTATCTTCGCACTGAAGATATGGAGGCATTACTTGTATGGGGAAAAGTGCTACATTTACACAGACTACAAAAGCCTGAAATACTTGCCAACCCAGAAGGAGCTCAACCTTAGACAGAGACGATGGATTGAGTTCCTGAAGGACTATGATTGTGTAATTGACTACCATCCTGGGAAGGCAAATGTAGTTGCTGATGCTTTGAGCAGAAAATCCATCACAGCTTTGAGATCATTGAATGCCCATCTATTTTTGGTTCGAGATGGAGCTATTTTGGCTGAGTTGCAAGTGAGGCCAAACCTGTTACAGCAGATTTTAGATGGGCAAAAGGTAGATGAGAAGCTAATGGCTATTATGAGTAAAATCCCAGAAGGAAAAGCAACTGACTATGAGGCGAAGGTAGATGGGTGTCTGTATTACAAAGGAAGACTGTGTGTACCAGATGATGGGGAATTGAAGGCCAGTATTCTAAAAGAGGCACACACCAGTGTATATGCTATGCACCCAAGAAGTACAAAAATGTATCATGATTTGAAGCTTCAGTATTGGTGGCCTAGTATGAAAAAGGACATAGCTGACTATGTGACTAAATGCTTGACATGTCAGCAAGTCAAGGCAGAACATCAAGTTCCATTGGGTTTGCTACAGCCTATACGCATACCTGAATGGAAATGGGATCGGGTCACCATGGATTTTGTAAGTGGTCTACCTCTCACCCGAAAGAAACATGATGCAGCATGGGTGATAGTGGACAGATTGATGAAGTCGACACTTTCTCGCGATTAGGGTGACTACTCATTGGAGAAGTTAGCAGAATTGTATATCAGTGAGATAGTTAGACTGCATGGAATTCCACTTTCCATCATATCTGATCGAGACCCAAGGTTTACATCGAGATTCTGGAAGAAGTTACATGAGTCCTTGGGTACACAACTCCACTTCAGCACAGCTTTCCATCCTCAGACAGATGGGCAATCAGAAAGAGTAATCCAGGTAAACAATTAAAACCAATGGAATTGATACAAATATTGAATTAAAATGATAACAATAACATGAAATATATGTCAGGTCCTTGAGGATATGCTGAGGAGTTGTGTCATTGAGTTTGAGGGAAGTTGGGATAGGTACCTCCCACTGGCAGAATTTGCATACAACAATAGCTATCAAGCTAGCATCCAAATGGCCCCATACGAAGCACTGTATGGGAGGAAATGTAGAACTCCAGTGTGCTGGTCTGAATTGGGCAAAGACAAGCTAGTGGGGCCAGACCTGGTGAAACAAACTGAGGAGAAAGTGAAACTAATCAAAGCCAATCTGAAGGTTGCCTCAGACAGACAGAAATCCTATGCCGACTTGAAGAGAAAAGAAATAGAATACACAGTTGGTGACAAAGTGTTCCTCAAGGTGTCACCGTGGAAGAAGGTATTGAGGTTTGGAAGAAAAGGTAAGTTAAGCCCTAGATTCATTGGCCCATATGAAGTCATTGAACGTGTGGGTCCAGTAGCCTACAGGCTAGCTTTACCACCAGAGCTGGACAAGATCCACAATGTGTTCCACGTGTCCATGCTCAGAAGATACCGTTCAGATCCTTCATATGTCATCTCCAGGGAAGAAATTGAAATACAACCGGATTTGACATATGAAGAAGAACCTCTACGGATCCTGGCTCGGGAAGTGAAAGAATTGAGAAATAAGCAGATTCCACTAGTGAAAGTGCTTGGGAGGCACCACAACACTGAGGAGGCAACTTGGGAAATTGAAGAGACGATGAGGCAGCAGTTCTCTCAACTATTTACATCAGGTAAATTTCGAGGACAAAATTTAAATTAGAGGGGAAGAGTTGTAACACCCTCCCGGTAGCAACTCCATACATTCTACTGTTCCGGTGACCGGTGTCGGTCCGGACAGCTAGAACGTTCGAAAAAATATTTAAACTAAAGTGGGGAACCATAAATAACTCAAATATTAATAAGAAAAATTTAGTAAAAATTTTAGAAATAAAATACAACCAAGTTAAATGAGCCGGTGCCCAAGCGATGGGTAACCCAGAGGGAAGTTGCGGTTCTAGCAACTAGGAGCCCTAGACCCGGGGGAAAAATTATAAAATAATTTTTGGGACTCCAGAGAAGGGTCACTGAGGTTCTTATGGCATTAGAATGCCAAGAAAATACCTAGAAAAATTTTTCAATCGGTACAGACAATTTTGACCCGTTAAGCCAAATGGAGGGCATTTTGGTCATTTCGCCTTCAGAGGTGATTTTTGGCCGACTTGTCCAGTTGAGTAAATAATTAATATGACATAAAATATGAATAAACATTACTAAAAATTAAATTGAAAATGAGTAGTGATAAAAGAAAAGAAAAATGAAATAAAAAGCAAATTATGACATAATGTGATGTCATTAAAAGCTACAACCAATTGCATTCAAACAACCAATTAACTAACTAATAAAAAGAGATAAATATGACCAAAGAAATAAAAAAAAATATAGCAGCCATCCTCTTCCCTCTTACCAGCCGAAACCTCTCCCTCTTCTCCCTCCATTGATGTTCAACCAAAAAGCTTAATTTCTCCCTTTGTTACACCACTAAACCCTAAACCCCTTTCATTAAAACTTGACCACACCTCTTGGGAAAGTTTTTGGCAGCCTAGAAAAGGAAGGAAAGTAAAGTTAAGCTCGGGGAAAATTCTGCCACTTAAAGGTTAGTGCACCTATCTATTTAAAACTCTTATTTTCTATGTTAGGGACTTGAAATCAACATGAACTTGTGACTTAAATGAACAAAAGTTAAGTGTATGTAGCCCATGGATTTCGGCTGCCCCTAAGTAAGGAACAAGATTGAGTGTTTTGATGGACTTGGAGTGCACTAGAGATTATGTTTAAAGTATGTAAATATAAGTATAATGGATTAGTTAGTTAATTAAAGCATGTTGTGAAAACTCATATGGGAATTAGGGTTTTGAAAAGTGAAAATTTGGCTTGGCTTAGGAAATTGTTAGAGAACATTTTAATGGTCAATTAGTGACCATTTTAGGCAAGTTGACCATAATTTGGACTGAAATATAGCATGGCAAAGTGAATGAGCATGCTGCCTAGGGACAGCAGCAAGGGTGGCTGTGATTCCAGCCCACTTAGACAGCCATAACTTTGGCTGTGTAGGTCCAATTGGTGTTTGGCCAATTGGACATGAAACTAGGCTTACAATGGCACATTTTTGCTGAAGAAACCATGCCCCAAAGACCAAAGCAAGAGGACCAAAAGTTGGCCCCAATCCGGATACCCTGCAACAGTACCTGTAGAAATGACCAAATGAACAGTAACTGTTCATTTGGCCATAACTCACTGTAGATATGGTCAATTGACATGAAATTTTTACAGGAACAAGCTAAGACATAGACAAACAACTTTAATGAAGAAACCTACCCCAAATTATGACCAGAACCTATCCAACAAGGCACTCACAGTCACTGTTCATGGTACTGTAGATTTGGTAATTCTGCAGTTTTGGCAATCCGGCCAGCTGTGGTTTTTGGACCATATTTGGAGCTACAAAACTCCAAATGGAGTGATTCAAAAAAAGAAATTCAACTAGACAAAATAAGGAACAACTTTCATGTTTACCATTTCCTCAAATGCCCACTGCAACAGGGCCCAATGGAACAGTAAATTTGGGTCACAAAAACTGAAAATTCTGCTCTCTAGGTTTTAGGTTTGAAAATGGATTTAGGGGTTAATTCCAACAAGTTTTAAATGCAAAATGTGGTATGTTGGGAGTTTCAAAACCAATATACCTATTTTCTATCCAAAAGTCAACATTTTTGTTGACCAATGGGGTGAATAGTGACACCAAAACTTGAAATTCACAAATTGAAGAATTTAAAAGTTTCAAATGCCCTAGTATACCTAACAAGATTGGTTTGGATAGTTTGGCATGCCAATAGGGTTCAGTTAGTAGTACTGCACATGGCAATATGCCATTCTGTGATTTCATGGCTTTTAGCCATTCTGACTTTGTATTAAGATTTGGCCTTGTGCCTGATGTATTCTGACTTGTTAGTTACATTACATTTGCCTGGGAGATGCATATGTGACCGATGGTGTGACAGCCCGAGGTACTTGATACCCAGTGCCAGTTTACCCATTTATCCAGTCCAGTCATCTAGTGTAGGTTACTTGGGCAAACAAATGAATGAAAGTGGACAAAGTTAATGATATACAAATTCAAAACAAATAAAACATATACATTCAATACATATTTATTTTCTGCTATTTTCTTTTATTTTATTATTGCACCACTAAGCATTATTGCTTAGCGCGTTGCTTTTGCCACGCATAGGTTCTGAAGATACAGATCATGAGCCTAGTAGACCGCAGACTGGGTGAGTCCATCCTGCAGTTCTGCACAGTGTCCGTGTCACCTCAACTTCTGCAGTGCATTGGTAGGACACTAGGTGTCATTTTGTCATTTTGTAACTAAATTTTTATTTTCTCATATGTATTTAGAATTATGTAATGTATTTGGATGTTCATGTAAATTATGAAAATTGTATATGTGAATGGAAAAGTAAATATCTATTTGTGAGTTATACTTGATTATCACATGTGATGGATGATTGAGAACTGAAATTGAGAAATATTGATGAGATTTTGATATTGGAGTTTGAGAATGATTGAACATGGCTATTGGAAGTTTTTTTCACAGGTTCCGAAGAACTGTTTTCTCCATTTTTAGCCGGTACTCTGCCGGACTTTCTTTAAAATTTTTGGAACCTCAAATAAATTGTAATTTCAATAAATGGCTTAATTGAACTATATTTCATAAACTATATTCAAAACTATGACAAAAATTAATTAAGTTAAAATAGAGTGTGCCGGTACACCGTGGGACATTGCTTACTCGGGTATACTGTACACGGGTAAGGGGTGTCACATGTGGCAAGGGTTTAAGTGGTGACCTAGCTATATAAGTGTTGTTATGAAAAAATAAAACATACAAGCTGCTGCTCCCAAAGGTGCCGCCACCCCTTGGATGCCTCTTCCTTCTTTTCTTCTTCATCTCTCATTTATTCCAAGAGATTAGCAAACAATCTCTTAAATTAAAAAAACTAGAAATTGTTTCTAATGTCCTATTTACATGTTTAATATCTTTAAAGGTATAACTTGATTTTCTAAATAATAAAAAAGCCTTTAGAAGCTATTCAAGGGCTGGCATAGGTGTTCTTGGTGTGGACAAGCTAGAGGGACAACATCTGGTGTCCTGAAAACGAATCTCAAAGGGGCAAATACACTGCAGTGCATCAAGAGGTTAGTGTGTTTGTTCTTGATTTAATCTAGGGTTCTGAAATTAATCTGATTAATTTTAAAATCTTAAATGGCAAATACAGATCCAAAAACATATTAAAAGTGTTTTAATATATTGTTTATCATTGAAATCAAATAGATAAAAATAAATCTTGCATGATGCATGTGACCCTAGGTGAAAATTTTTGAATTCAATGGTATAAACTTGTGTTTTTTCGCGCTTCCATTCCTTCACCAGTATGGGAGGGAGATAGTCCCTATAGAGGCAGAGAGGTGCAGAAGGTTCGAAGAAGAGCTCAATGACAATATGAAAGTCATGATAACAGCATTGGAGATTACCGATTTTGCTAAGCTGGTTGATGCTGCAACAAAAGTAGAAAGAGTCCGAAAAAATGAGCAAACAAGAAGGGAAAGAGAGCAGAAGAGGGGTCTTGGTATTAGTCGTATTCCCTAGAGCATATCATTTAGTATGTATCTTGCACATATTTTTATTAATAAAAGGCTTTTCCACTTTTCTGTTTACATAATATATTTATGTATAATAGAAAAGGTGCATTGATATTTTGTTAGAAATATTATTCTTAAGTTGTTAAGAATATGAGTGACATTATTTCTAGCACAAAGTATCATAAATAGGTTCACAATCGAGGATACTTCATAATAAGGACATGACTTATCTAGAAAGATTGTATTCATGTTTGTTCCCAAGTTATTTATATGAGTTATAAATAAGATGGAATAGTAAGTCTCATGCCATTTGACAAACATGGTAGACACTTATAAATGATAAGTAGGCCGAACCAGTGACACTTATGACAAGCACATGGAGTTTACTCTTGTCAATGTTTTGTCATAAATCATATCAGTACATATAGTCTTTAGACTTGAGATAGCATAGTTATCTTGTATATAGGTAGTTTGAGTTTGATACTGCTTTCATACTTGTACTGTGTATGAGTATATGGGCATGTGTTGGCTCCTACTAGTTATATATGGTGGTTGGTGTTGATCAAGATGGAATCTGTTCCTCTAAGTAAATAGAGATAAAATCCTATGTTCATTTAATTGTTCTTGATGTTTCAAGTTCCTGACCAGGACAGATAGATTTATTCAGAAAAGAGTTTCTGATGAGAAAATCTTTTTATTCAAGAACTGGAATTAAAATAGAACATAATGTTCATAGCAAATGGAGTTTGACATAAACCATGACTCCAACTTGAGTTGGGATTTTGTAACAGAGATATTATAGTGCATGGTAACATATGATTATAGGTTCATTTAAGATAAACCTTATTACTAATTGGGTGTCCATGGCATGCTATGCTAAGTGTTAACCATGGTCTATGAGGTGCATAAAATGATTTTGAGAAATCATTTATGGTAAGAAAGAGTTCTGATGGTATTAAGAGTTGATATCATATCTCATTGCCAATTAGTGATGAGCCTAGTAAGTCACACATATACACAAGTTACCACCTAATTAAATATGATTTAATTAATTAATTAAAAAGTTTAATTGATTAATTAAATAGGTTTGGTTTGCAATTAGATTTCAAAGTCCCTAGCATGACTTGAAATCAAATCTAGATTATTGGATGTATAGTATAAGTTAAATTTATATTTAAAGTATTTAAATATGAATTTAATTAATGAAAATTTAATTAATAAAGATTAATTAATTGATTTCTATTTGATATAAATTGATTAGAAGAAGAGAAACAATTATTTTGGGTTGAGAACTCAAAATTAAGACACAGTGGTATTTTGGTCATTTCACATGGTGACATGCGGTGCCATGAGATGGTGACACATGGCATTACACATAAGCGTGCCAAATGTCTTTTAATCATGTAAGATGATTAAAATTAAGATTAAATATAGGTTTGACACTTGGCACAATGTGATTGGGTCAGTTAATCCTAGAACCAATCAAAAGGTGACATGTGGCAAGGGTTTAATATGTTAATCTAGCTATATAAGTGTTGTTATGAAGAGAAAAAATACAACCAGCAGCTACTCCTCATTTCTCATGCCATTTTGAGGATCTCCATCTATTATTCTTCACTCTCATCAATTCAAATAGATTAGCAATCAATCTCTTGAATTAAAAATACTAGAAATTATTTCTAGTGTCCTGTTTACATATTTAATCTCTTAAAAGAAAAAACTTGATTTTCTAATTAATAGAAAAAGCTTTAGAAGCTATGCAAGGGCTGCCATAGGTGTTCTTGGTGTGGACAAGCTAGAGGGATAACATTTGGTGTCCTGAAGGCACATCTCAAAGGCGCAAATACACTGCAGTGCATCAAGAGGTTAGTGTGTTTGTTTTTTATTTAATATGGGGTTCTAAAATTAATCTGATCAATTTAAAATCTTAAATGACAAATAAAGATCTAAAAACATATTATTAAAAGAGTTTTAATATGTTGTTTATCATTGAAATCAAATAGATAAAAATAAATCTTGCATGATGCATGTGACCCTAGGTGAAAATTTCTGAATTTAATGGTATAAACTTGTGTTTTTCACGCTTCTGCTCTTTCACCTGGTCAATCCAGTTCATTTTCTACTCCCAGTAAGAAGAGTAGGGTTCCTCCTGCTCAGGGTTCAGGACAACCACAAGGTCAGGGTCAGTCCCGGGGCCCAAACCACAGTTCACACCTAGGAGAGGGCAGTCCACACCATCAGTGCGCAGCTTTCCAAGGACGGTGTTCAGGGGACCAGCCCCAGCATCTTCTGCCTGTCCATACTACCAGAAGTGGCATAAAGGGGACTATTGGTGAGTGACCAGTGCATGCTTACGGTGTGGATCTACAGAACATCAGATCAAGAATTGTACGAAGAGAACTACTACAGTTGCTCCAACACAAGCTGACAGACCTGCTCCTGTACCATAAAGGGGTAGGAAGCCCGGTAAATCTGAGGTAGCTGGTCCATCACCGAGGCTTGCATCCGAGTTAGCTGAGAGGCCAGAGACTAGAGTTCCTGCCAAGGCCTATGCCATCAAAGCTTAGGAGGAGAAAGATGCCCCAGAAGTCATCAGGGGTACGTTCTCCCTCTGCAACACTTTTGCGCATGCATTGGTGGATCCAGGATCCACTCATTCATACATCTGCATCAAACTACCCGTAAAGGGGGGAGTTCCAGTAGAGGAGAGTGATCAAGACATTCTGGTCACAAATCCACTAGGCCACAGTGTGGTAGTGAATAAGGTGTATAAAGGTTGCCCGTTGAGGATTTAGGGGTATGAATTTTCAGCAGACCTAATTGAATTGCCCTTCCACGAGTTTGATGTGATTTTGGGAATGGACTGGTTATCACGTCATCAGGCAATAGTTGATTGCAAATTGAAGAGGATTTCTCTAAAAATTTATGAGGGTAATGAGATTACTATTGTGGGTGAAAGGACAGATTTCCTGTCCAATGTTATCTCAGCCACAGTTGCAAGAAGATTGATGAAAAATGGCTGTGAAGCTTACCTAGCACACGTGGTTAATACTAGGCAGGCTAAGCTAAACCTGTGTGATATACTCAAAGTAAGCAACTTCCCAGATGTATTTCCTGAAGAGTTGCCTGGTTTACCACCAGAAAGGGAAGCCGAGTTTCTATTGAGGTAATGCCGGGTACAACACCAATTTCAATTGCTCCTTATAGGATGGCACCCACTGAATTGAGGGAGTTGAAAATTCAGTTGCAGGAGTTACTCAATAAGGGGTTCATACGCCCCAGTGTGTCACCATGGGGAGCTCTGGTTCTATTTGTGAAGAAGAAGGATGGAACTTTGAGATTGTGTATTGATTACTGGCAGTTGAACAAAGTAATTATGAAGAATAAATATCTGTTGCCCAGAATTGACGATCTGTTTGATCAGTTGAAGGGAGCCAGTGTATTTTCAAAAATTGATGTCAGATCAGGGTATCATCAGTTGAGGGTAAAGGATCCAGATGTGTCAAAAACTGCATTCAGAACCCGGTATGGGCATTATGAATTTTTAGTGATGTCGTTTGAGTTAACAAATGCTCCAGTAGCATTTATGGACCTTATGAACCGTATCTTCCATCCATACTTAGATCGGTTTGTAGTGGTCTGTATTGATGATATTCTAGTGTATTCTAAGGCCAGGGAAGAACATGAATATTTGAGGATTGTTCTGCAAACCTTGGGAGAAAAGAAGCTGTATGCTAAGTTTTCCAAATGTGGCTTCTAGATGAGTGAAATCTCCTTCCTTGGACACATATTATCAGTTTAGAGGATTAGAGTGGATCCTAAAAAGATAGAAGCAGTGATGGAATGGAAGCCTCCCAGAAATACAGCTGAGGTCAGAAGTTTCTTGGGGCTAGCTGGGTATTAAAGAAGATTTGTGAAGGGGTTCTCTCTTATAGCTGCTCTAATGACCAAGTTGTTGCACAAGAATGTGAAATTTGGCTGGAACGATAAGTGCCAAGCCAGTTTGGACAGGCTAAAGGCTATGTTGACAGAAGCACCAGTGTTAATACAGCCAGTGTCGGGAAAAGACTTTGTGGTCTACAGTGATGCCTCGCATAATGGGTTAGGGTGTGTATTGATGCAAGAGGGAAAAGTGGTCACCTATGCTTCTAGGCAGTTAAGGCCACATGAACAGAACTACCCTACTCATGACCTGGAGTTAGCAGCAATTATCTTCGCACTGAAGATATGGAGGCATTATTTATATGGTGAAAAATGCTACATCTATACAGACTACAAGAGTCTAAAATATTTGCCAACCCAGAAGGAGCTCAATCTTAGACAGAGGTGATAGATTGAGTTCCTAAAGGACTATGATTGTGTGATAGATTATCATCCTGGGAAGGCAAATGTAATTGTCAATGCTTTAAGCAGGAAGTCCATCACAGCTTTAGGAACACTAAATGCTTGTCTGCCCTTAGCTCAAGATGGAGCTATTTTGTTTGAATTACAAGTGAGGCCAAACCTACTACAACAGATACAGGATGGGCAGAAGGCAGATGAAAAATTAATGGGCATTGTGGGTAAAATTTTAGAGGGAAAAGAAACTGATTGTGAGGTGAAAGCAAATGTCAAAGAAAAATTAATTAATTAGTACAAAGAAAAACGAGAAATCAAGAAACCGATAAAACTCGGTGTTGTCGAAAAATTGGGAATACAACCCGAATAGGGGAATTTTGGTAAATTGACACCCTGAGTTGTCTTTTGACCAAAATTTCCATTAAAAATAAATGATATTAAACTTTGTAAATGTCATGAAAATTAAAAGAGTGGTACCTAATATAATTAGTGAAAGTGTGGTGGCCAAATTGCAAAATTTGAAAACTTTAAATAAACAACTATTATAAGTTAATTAGTGCTCCACTAAAATTGTATTTGGGACACCTAAAAACTAAAGTGGGACAAGTGTAGAACCATTTATCTTCTTCTTCCTGATCACCTTCACTTTGGCCGAATTCCATGTTCCATTAAAATCCTCCATTGCCGTCCACACTCCAAGCTTGAATCCACCATGATTAAACCATAAAAACCTCAAGTGCATTCACTAAACTTGACCACCACACCTTGGGCAGCACTTAGGGAACAAGAAAGAAGGAATTTGGTGGAGCTTTGAGGAAATCCATAAGAGGTAAGTGGCCATTCTTCATCCTTTCTTTGTTAAACTTTGAGTTGATGTTGTGGTGAGTTGATTTATGGAAGAATTTTGATGTTTTGATGAGTTAGGTTGAGCTTCAATTTCGGCAGCCATGGAAATTCATCATGTATAGCTTGTTTTTGTATGTAAATGGTACTTTGAGATGTTAAATTAAGTGCTTATATGTAATGAAGTTAATTTCCATATACAAAGTTTGAATGGTGAGCTTGAAAAGTGAAAAGGGAAGTTTGATGTGAATGTATTACTTGGGTAGCCTCATAATGGAAATAGGTAATGTTTAAGTTCATAAAATGTTGTTGAAGTATTGTACAAAAAATGGCAGCATGTGTATGTAGAATAGTAGTGATAAGGCATGTAATTTGATGATGGAAGTATGTGTAATAATTATAAGTATTTATGTGTATATATTGTTTGGTTTGAACTTTGTGAATTATGAGTGCATTTGGTGCATTGTGAAATTGTTATATTCTGTCCAAGTTGACCTATAATGTAAATAAATAAATGGTAATGGTTAATGCCAAATGCAAAATGGTTTGGAGAAGTGAGGATATAGTTGGTGAATGTGTGTTTGGTTTGGTGTTTGAAAGGCATGTAGAGGGCAGTGTGCAAATGAGCCTATAACCCTGAGTTTGTGACTCCAATTGGTATGAGGCCAATTGGAAGTGAAACTAGGCACAAAATGTGACACCCCTTACCCGTCTACAGTGTAGCCGAGCAAGTTATGCCACTCAGAGTGTCGGAACACCAATTCATGTTTCAATTTCAATTAATCCTTTTTAATTCATTTATTTATAATTTTTGATAAAACTAAATTTTTCCGTAAATTTTGTAGAAAATCCGGCAGAGTGCCGGCTATAAATTGAAAAAAACAGTTCTTCTAAACCTGTTAAAAACACTCCAAATAATATCATCACCTTATTCTCAATCAACCTCCAATATATTCTCAACAATTTCTCAATTCACTTCAATATCTCCAAATTCAATTAAATTCAAACCACAGTCAACTCAATAAAAAATATGCTCAATTTATTACTGAACATGTTTCATAGATATTTACATCAAAAGCATATTTACATGAATTTATAATATACATTACAGAAGGTTACAAAATACAAAATATCAAAATATCAAAATGGCTTAATATCCTACCAAATGCACTATAATGTGAGGTGACTCTGAACTCTGAGTGCAGATATGAAGGCTCACCCTGTGTGAGGTCTGCTGGACTCCCCAGCTATGTCTCCAGTACCTGCGCGTGACAAAAGCGACGCGCTAAGCAATTCTGCTTAGTGGTGACAATATAAAATAAAATAAAATAAAATAAAATAAAATAAGACATGTGTGCAAAATGTATAATTACATTTTTGGGTGGACTAAATTTCAAATATTTATTGCAATATTATTCGATTAAAGTTTGGTAAAATTTATTAATACTGCCCGAGTAACCTACACTAGTTGACTGGACTGGATAAATGGGTAAACTGGTACTGGGTACTAAGTACCTCGAACCATCACACCATCGGTCACATTGTGTCTCCCGGTGTGCAACAGAACAACTAATAAGCTGCGATAATTATCGGGGATTAAACCCGAGTATAATAACTCATTATCATAGCCAAAGGCTATTATGTCACAGAATCGCATGGGGAGCCATGAAATACAGAATGGCATAAAGCCATATGCAGTACTGCTAACAGAACCCTATTGGCATGCCAACCTATCCAAACCAATCACATTAGGCCTACTAGGGCATTTAACACTTTTAATTTGTGTAATTCTTTGAAATTGAAATTTTTATGACCACTATTCATTTCATTAGTCAACCAAAATGTTGAATTTTGCATTGACAATAGGTAATTTAGTTTAAATATCATCAACATACCACATTTTGCATTTTAAACTTGTTGGTATTGGTTGCCAATACCATCTCTAAGCTTAATGTGAATTGGACAGAATTTTCAATTTTCAAGCCTTGGGTTTACTATTTCATTAGTTACTGTTGCAGTGGGAATTTTGAAAAATGGTAAACATGAAAGTTGTTCCTCATTTTGTCTAGTTGAATTTCCTTTTTTGAATCACTGCATTTGGAGTTTTGTAGCTCAAGTTATGGCCTAAAAATCATAATTGGCCGGCTTGGGCAGATTCCAAAAATCTGGGCAAAACTGGTTCTGCCAGATTTGGTAACCTAAGTTTGGTTGGTAATTTGACTAAGTTATGGTCATAATTTGTTTCATGTTTCTTCATGAAAGTTGTTGGTCTATATGTCACCTTGTTGCTATCAAAAGTTCAGGTCAATTGGACCTTGCTACATTGAGTTATGGCCAAATGACCAAATACTGTTCATTTGGTCATTTTGCCCAGGCAGATTGCAGGTCACCCGGATTAGGGTAAACTTTTGGTCAAGTTGGTTTGGTTTTCTGGGCATGGTTTCTTCATCAAAGTTGTGCCATTATGTGTTTAGTTTCATTTCCAATTGGCCAAACACCAATTGAACCTCTATAATTCAAGTTATGGCTGTCCAAACGGGCTGGACTCACAGCCACACCTGCAGGTCACACAAGGCAGCCACTCCAACCTCAAATCCCACAACCCAATTCACTTCATTTTTTGTTCAAACCAAACCAAATGGTCACTAATTGACCATTAAAGCCTACTTCCATCATCATAAGATTAAAGTCTCATTCTTCAACCCAAACCCTAACTCAACAATTCAAAACCATGCATTATCATTGCATTTATCAATTCACTTATAAGTTACACTTTAAGGGCAGCCATACTTGCATGTTAGCTCCCCCAAAATCATCACCCTATTAGTCTAACCGTGGCTGCCAAAATCTAGGGTTAGCATACCAATGGTCTTTCATCAAATTTCTTTGTCATTTGCTCACATATATAGTTCTTAAACATGAAACTAAAGTGAAATTCAAGGTTTAGGTTACTAACCTCTTATGGAGTGAATTTCCCACTTGCTCAAAGTCTTGGTTTCCTTTTCTTTTTGCTCCCACAAGCTTCACTAGGATGTAAGGACAAATTTTTATGCTGCTAGGTTAGGGTTTTGTTGGGTAAAACTTGGAGAAATCAAGCTTTGAAAGCTTGCTCAAGGTTGGCAATGGTGGGTGGGGTGACGCCAAGAAGAAGAAAGGAGAAGGTGTTCTGATTTTTTTTCATTTTCTGCCCATTTAGCCTCTTTTAAATAAGATTATGCCATGTGTCAAGTTTTGATAGGTTGGGAGAATTTTAATGACATCATTATGATGTCATAATGCCATTTTCTTTCATTTTCTCTCCATTTCTTGTCTATTTAATTTCAATTAAATTTTTAATAACATTTATTCATATTTTATATTATATAAATTATTTATTTAACTGGACAAGTTGGTCAAAAATCATCTCTGAAGACGAAATGACCAAAATGCCCTCCGTTTGGCTTAATAGGCCAAAATTGTCTGTACCGATTGAAAAATTTT
The DNA here is from genome assembly GCF_030052815.1 of Hevea brasiliensis. Taxonomy (NCBI): domain Eukaryota; kingdom Viridiplantae; phylum Streptophyta; class Magnoliopsida; order Malpighiales; family Euphorbiaceae; genus Hevea; species Hevea brasiliensis. Next base: position 47,428,670 of record NC_079501.1, read on the forward strand.
TCTAAGTATTTTCTTGGCATTCTAATGCCATAAGAACCTCAATAACCCTTCTATGGAGTCCCAAAAATTATTTTATAATTTTTTCCCAGGGTTTAGGGCTCCTAGTTGCGAGAACCGCAACTTCTCACTAGGTTACCCATCGCTAGGGCACTGGCTCATTTAACTTGGTTGTATTTTATTTCTTAAATTTTTCTTAAATTTTTTTCTTATTAATATTTGAGTTAATTATAGTTCCTTACTTTAGTTTAAATATTTTTCCAGACATTCTAGCTGTCCGGATCGACACTGATCACCGGAACAGTAGAATGTACGAAATTGCTACAAGGAGGGTGTTACAACTCTTCCCCTCTAATTTAAATTTCGTCCTCGAAATGTACCTGATGCAAATAGTTGAGGGAACTGTTGCCTCATCGTCTCTTCACTTTCCCAAGTTGCCTTCTCGGTGTTGTGGTGCCTCCAAAGAACTTTTACCAGTAGGATCTGTTTATTTCTCAACTCTTTCACTTCCCGAGCTAGGATCCGTATGGGTTCTTCTTCATATGTCAAATCCGGTTGTACTTCAATTTCTTCCATGGAGATGACATGCGAAGGATCTGAGCGGTATCTTCTTAGCATAGACACGTGGAACACATTGTGGATCTTGTCCAGCTCTTGTGGTAAAGCTAGCCTATAGGCCACTGGACCCACACGTTCAATGACTTCATATGGGCCAATAAACCTAGGGCTCAACTTACATTTTCTTCCAAACCTCAATATTTTCTTCCATGGTGAGACTTTGAGAAACACTTTATCACCAACTGCATACTCTATCTCTTTTCTCTTCAGGTCAGCATAAGACTTCTGTCTATCGGAGGCAATCTTCAGGTTAGCTTTGATTATTTTCACTTTTTCCTCAGTCTGTTTTACCAGGTCTGGTCCTACCAGCTTATCTTCTCCCAATTCAGTCCAACACACTGGGGTTCTACATTTCCTCTCATACAGTGCTTCATACGGAGCCATTTGAATGCTAGCTTGGTAGCTATTGTTGTATGCGAATTCTGCCAGTGGGAGGTATCTATCCCAACTTCCCTCAAACTCAATGACACAACTCCTCAGCATATCCTCAAGGACCTGACATATATTTCATGTTATTATTATCATTTCAGTTCAATATTTGCATTAGTTCAATTGGTTTCAGTTGTTTACCTGAATTACTCTTTCTGATTGCCCATCCGTCTGAGGATGAAAAGTCATCTTTGAAGTGGAGTTGTGTACCCAAGGATTCATGCAACTTCTTCCAGAATCTTGATGTAAACCTTGGGTCTCGGTCAGATATGATAGAAAGTGGGATTCCATGTAGCCTAACTATCTCACTGATATACAATTCTGCTAGCTTCTCCAGTGAGTAGTCAGTCCTAACTGGCAGAAAATGTGCTGACTTCGTCAATCTATCCATTACCACCCACACTGCATCATGTTTCCTTTGGGTGAGAGGTAGACCACTAACAAAATCCATAGTGACCCTGTCCCATTTCCATTCAGGTATGTTTATAAGCTGTAACAAACCCGATGGAACTTGATGTTCTGCCTTAACTTGCTGACATGTCAAGCATTTAGTCACATAGTCAGTTATATCCCTCTTCATACCAAGCCACCAATAATGAGGCTTCAAATCATTATATATTTTTGTGCTCCCTGGGTGCATAGCATATACACTAGTATGTGCTTCTTTTAGAATATTAGTCCTCAGTTCCCCATCATCTGGTACACACACTCTCCCTCTGTTGTATAAACACCCATCTGCTTTCACCTCATATTCAGTTTCCTTCCCCTCAGGAATTTTAGCCATAATGGCCATTAGTTTTTCATCTACCTTCTGCCCATCTTGTATCTGCTGTAGCAGGGTTGGCCTCACTTGCAACTCAGCCAAAATAGCTCCATCTTGAGCTAAGGACAGAAAGGCATTTAGTGATCTTAAAGCGGTGATGGACTTCCTGCTCAAAGCATCAGCCACTACATTTGCCTTCCCAGGATGATAATCTATCACACAATCATAGTCCTTTAGGAACTCAATCCATCGCCTCTGTCTAAGATTGAGCTCCTTCTGGGTTGGCAAATATTTTAGACTCTTGTGGTCTGTATAGATGTAGCATTTTTCACCATAAAAATAATGCCTCCATATCTTCAGTGCGAAGATAATCGCTGCTAACTCTAAGTCATGAGTAGGGTAGTTCTGTTCATGTGGCCTTAACTGCCTGGAAGCATAGGCGACTACTTTCCCCTCTTGCATCAATACACACCCTAGCCCATTATTTGAGGCATCACTGTAGACCACAAAGTCTTTTCCTGACACTGGCTGTGTTAACACTGGTGCTTCTGTCAACATAGCCTTCAACCTCTCAAAACTGGCTTGGCACTTGTCGTTCCAGCTAAATTTCACATTCTTATGCAATAACTTGGTCATTGGAGCAGCTGTAAGAGAAAACCCCTTCACAAATCTTCTATAGTATCCAGCTAGCCCCAAGAAACTTCTGACCTTAGTTGTATTTCTGGGAGGCTTCCATTCCATCACTGCTTCTATCTTTTTGGGATCCACTCTAATCCCCTCTACTGATACTATGTGTCCAACGAAAGAGATTTCACTCATCCAGAAGTCACACTTGGACAACTTAGCATATAACTTCCTTTCTCATAGGGTTTGCAGAACAATCCTCAAATGTTCATCATGTTCTTCTCTGGTCTTGGAATACACCAGAATATCATCAATAAAGACCACTACAAACCTATCTAAGTATGGATGGAAGATACGGTTCATAAGGTCCATAAATGCTGCTGGTGCATTTGTTAACCCAAACGGCATCACTAGAAATTCATAGTGCCCATACCGAGTTCTGAATGCAGTTTTTGACACATCTGCATCCTTTACCCTCAGCTGATGATATCCTGATCTGAGATCAATTTTTGAAAACACACCGGCTCCTTTCAACTAATCAAACAGATCATCGATTCTGGGCAGTGGATATTTATTCTTCATAGTTACTTTGTTCAACTGCCGGTAATCGATACACAATCTCAAGGTTCCATCCTTTTTCTTCACAAACAGCACCGGAGCTCCCCATGGTGACACACTGGGGCGTATGAACCCCTTATCAAGCAACTCTTGCAACTAAGTTTTCAACTCCCTCAATTCAGTGGGTGCCATCTTATAAGGATCAATGGAAATGGGTGTTGTACTCGGCATTACCTCAATAGCAAACTCAACTTCCCTTTCTGGTGGTAAACCAGGCAACTCTTCAGGAAATACATCTGGGAAGTCTCTTACTGTGGGTTTATCATTCAGGTTTGGCTTAGCTTGCCTAGTATCAATCACGTGTGCTAGGTAAGCTTCACAGCCTTTTCTCATCAATTTTCTTGCAACTGTGGCTGAGATAACATTGGACAAGAAATCTGTCCTTTCACCCACAACAGTAATCTCATTACCCTCAGAAGTTTTCAGAGAAATCCTTTTCAAATTGCAATCAACTATTGCTTGATCGCGTGACAACCAGTCCATACCCAAGATCACGTCAAACTCGTGGAAGGGCAACTCAATTAGGTCTGCCAAGAATTCATACCTCTGAATCCTCAGTGGACACCCTTTATACACCTTATGCACTACTACACTGTGGCCTAGTGGATTTGTGACCAGAATGTCTTGATCACTTTCCTCTACTAGAACTCCCCTCTCTACGGGTAGTTTGATGCAAATGTAGGAATGAGTGGATCCTGGATCCACCAATGCATGTACAGAAGTGTTGTAGAGGGAAAACGTACCCTTGATGACATCCGGGGCATCTTGCTCCTCCTGAGCTCTGATGGCATAGGCCCTGGCTAGTATTCTAGTGTCTGGCCTCTCAGTTGACTCAGTTGCAGGCCTCAGTGATGGACCAGCTGTCTCAGGTTTACCAGGTTTCCTACCATTTTGTGGTGCAGGAGCAGGTCTGTCAGTTTGTGTTAGAGCAACAATAGTAGTCCTCTTTGGACAATTCTTGATCTGATGTTCTGTTGATCCACACCGTAAACATGCACCGGTCACTCACCAACACTCCCCCTTATGCCACTTCTAACAGTATTGACAAGCAGAAGATACAGGGGCTAGTCCCCTAAACACCGTCCCTGGAGAGCTGCCCATTGATGGTGTGGGCTGGCCTCTCCTAGGTGTGAACTGCGGTCTGGGCCCCTGAGACTGACCCTGACCCTGTGGTGGTCCTGAACTCTGAGCAGGAGGACCCTTACTCTTCTTACTAGGAGTAGAAAATGCACTGGACTGACCCGGACCCCTCTTCTGCTATCTTTCCCATATGTTTTGTTCATTGATTCTGACCCTTTTCACTTTCGATACTGCATCTACCAGTTTAGCAAAATCTGTAATCTCTAGTGCTGTGATCATAACTTTGATGTTGTCATTGAGCCCTTCCTCAAACTGTCTGCACCTCTCCGCCTCGGTAGGGACTATCTCCCTCCCATACCGACTCAGTCTAATAAACTCAAGCTCATACTCAGCCACTGACAACTGTCTTTGTCTCAAACTGATGAATTCCCTTCTTCGCTCTTCTAAATATACTTTGCTAATATATTTCCTCCTGAACTCTGTAAGGAAGAATTCCCAGGTGATCCGTTCAGGATGCACCTCACTGGTTACTGTGTCCCACCACTGATATGCGTCATCCTGAAGTAGGGACACAGCACCCACCGAGTTACGCTCGAGTGCGGTTTAAGCTGTTTGATACTCTGATGGTTCTGTCCAACCAATTTTTTGCAGCCATGGGATCATCCTCCCTCTTCCCAAAGAAGTCTATAGGCCCATGTTTTCGTAATTTCTCCAGATGATATTTTTGTGGTGCTGGTGGAGGTTGTGGTGGTGGAATTGCCCCCATCATTTGCCGGTAGAATTCAGTCATTTGCTGGAACAGAGCAAACTGAGGTTGGGCAGGTGCCTCAGCTGCTGGTGGAGCAAATTCTCTCGTGCCCCCAGACTCAGCCCTTGGTGGAGCATGACTCTCCACCTCTTCATCAACTGCACTTTGCGAAGCAGGATCCATAACCTATTCAAAATGAGAAAGCAAACAGATCTGCATCAGTGTCACCTCAACACTTACAAATGCAATGCAATGGTATGTACTCTATCTAAACCCAGAAATGCCTAAACTGATGCTCTGATACACTAAATGTGACACCCCTTACCCGTCTACAGTGTAGCCGAGCAAGTTATGTCACTAAGTGTGTCGAAACACCAATTCGTGTTTCAATTTCAATTAATCCTTTTTAATTCATTTATTTAAAATTTTTGATAAAACTAAATTTTTCCGTAAATTTTATAGAAAATCTGGCAGAGTGCCGGTTATAAAATGAAAAAAATAGTTCTTCTGAACCTGTTAAAAACACTCCCAATAATATCATCACCTTATTCTCAATCAACCTCCAACATATTCTCAACAATTTCTCAATTCACTTCAATATCTCCAAATTCAATTAAATTCAAACCACAGTCAACTCAATAAAAAATATGCTCAATTTATTACTGAACATGTTTCATAGATATTTACATCAAAAGCATAATTACATGAATTTATAATATACATTACAGAAGGTTACAAAATACAAAATATCAAAATATCAAAATGGCCTAATGTCCTACCAAATGCACTGCAATGTGAGGTGACTCTGAACTTTGAGTGCAGATATGAAGGCTCACCCTGTGTGAGGTCTGCTGGACTCCCCAGCTATGTCTCCAGTACCTGCGCGTGGCAAAAGCGACGCGCTAAGCAATTCTGCTCAGTGGTGACAATATAAAATAAAATAAAATAAGACATGTGTGCAAAATGTATAATTACATTTTTAGGTGGACTAAATTTCAAATATTTATTGCAATATTATTCGATTAAAGTTTGGTAAAATTTATTAATACTGCCCAAGTAACCTACACTAGTTGACTGGACTACATAAACAGGTAAACTGGTACTGGGTACCAAGTACCTCGGACCATCACACCATCGGTCACATTGTGTCTCCGATTGTGCAGCGAGCGACTAATAATCTGTGATAAATATCGTGGATTAAACACTAGTATAATAACTCATTATCATAGACAAAGGCTATTATGTCACGTAATCGCATGGGTAGCCATGAAATCTGAGAATGGCATAAAGCCATATGCGATCGCTATGAGAACCTTATTGGCATGCCAACCTATCCAAACCAATCACATTAGGCCTACTAGGGCATTTAACACTTTTAATTTGTGTAATTCTTTGAAATTGAAATTTTTACGACCACTATTCATTTCATTAGTCAACCAAAATGTTGACTTTTGCATTGACAATAGGTAATTTAGTTTAAATATCATCAACATACCACATTTTGCATTTTAAACTTGTTGGTATTGGTTGCCAATACCATCTCTAAGCTTAATGTGAATTGGACAGAATTTTCAATTTTCAAGCCTTGGGTTTACTATTCCATTAGTTACTGTTTCAGTGGGAATTTGGAAAAATAATAAACATGAAAGTTGTTCCTCATTTTGTCTAGTTGAATTTCCTTTTTTGAATCACTCCATTTGGAGTTTTGTAGCTCAAGTTATGGCCCAAAACCATAATCGGCGGATTAGTGATTCAAAAATGCAGGCAAACTGGTTCTGCCAGATTTGGTAACCTAAGTTTGGTTGGCAATTTGACTAAGTTATGGTCATAATTTGGGTTAAGTTTCTTCACGAAAGTTGTTGGTCTATATGTTACTTGTTGCTGGAAAAAGTTTAGGTCAATTGGACCTTGCCACATTGAGTTATGGCCAAATGACCAAATACTGTTCATTTGGTCATTTTTCCCAGGTAGATTGCAGGTCACCCGGATTAGGGTAAACTTTTGGTCAAGTTGGTTTGGTTTTCTAGGCATGGTTTCTTCATCAAAGTTGTGCCATTATGTGTCTAGTTTCATGTCCAATTGGACAAACACCAATTGATCCTCTACAATCCAAGTTATGGCTGTCCAAACAGGCTGGACTCACAGCCACACCTGCAGGTCACACAAGGCAGCCACTCCAACCTCAAATCCCACAACCCAATTCACTTCATTTTTGGTTCAAACCAAACCAAATGGTCACTAATTGACCATTAAAGCCTAATTTTATCATGACAAGATTAAAGTCTCATTCTTCAACCCAAACCCTAACTCAACAATTCAAAACCATGCATTATCATTGCATTTATCAATTGACTTATAAGTTACACTTTAAGGGCAGCCATACTTGCATGTTAGCTCTCCAAAAATCATCACCCTATTACCCTAACCATGGCTGCCAAAATCTAGGGTTAGCATACCAATGGTCTTTCATCAAATTTCTTTGTCATTTGCTCACATATATAGTTCTTAAACATGAAACTAAAGTGAAATTCAAGGTTTAGGTCACTAACCTCTTATGGAGTGAATTTCCCACTTGCTCAAAGTCTTGGTTTCCTTTTCTTTTTGCTCCCACAAGCTTCACTAGGATGTAAGGACAAATTTTTATGTTGCTAGGTTAGGGTTTTGTTGGGTAAAACTTAGAGAAATCAAGCTTTGAAAGCTTGCTCAAGGTTGGCAATGGTGGGTGGGGTGACACCAAGAAGAAGAAAGGAGAAGGTGTTCTGATTTTTTTTTCATTTTCTGCCCATTTAGCCTCTTTTAAATAAGATTATGCCATGTGTCAAGTTTTGATTGGTTGGGAGAATTTTAATGACATCATTATGATGTCATAATGCCATTTTCTTTCATTTTCTCTCCATTTCTTGTCTATTTAATTTCAATTAAAATTTTAACAGCATTGATTCATATTTTATATTATATAAATTATTTATTTAACTGGACAAGTTGGTCAAAAATCATCTCTGAAGACGAAATGACCAAAATGCCCTCCGTTTGGCTTAACGGGCCAAAATTGTCTGTACCGATTGGAAAATTTTTCTAAGTATTTTCTTGGCATTCTAATGCCATAAGAACCTCAATAACCCTTCTTTGGAGTCCCAAAAATTATTTTATAATTTTTCCCCCAGGTATAGGGCTCCTAGTTGGGAGAACCGCAACTTCTCACTAGGTTACCCATCGTTAGGGCACCGGCTCATTTAACTTTGTTGTATTTTATTTCTAAATTTTTTCCTAAATTTTTTTCTTATTAATATTTGAGTTAATTATAGTTCCTCACTTTAGTTTAAATATTTTTCCAGACATTCTAGCTGTCCGAACCGACACCGATCACCGGAACAGTAGAATGTACGAAATTGCTACAAGGAGGGTGTTACACAAAATGTGCCAACTTTCATAAAGAAAGCCTACCCAAATTATGTCCAAGAAGTGACATGAGAATTGACCAAATTCGGATTAGTGACTTGAAAATTTGAAAATTGACCATTTGAACAGTAGTTAGTGATTTGGCCATAACTCACTCAAAGCAGGTCCAAATGACTTGTCATTTTTACCATGGATAGATTAGACATAGAGCTACAACTCTTATGAAGACATCAAAACCCAGAAATGACCATAAGCAAGTCAAAATGCTTGCACAAATTCGGGTATAAAAACTGCCAGAACCGAAAATGACCTAAAAATGACCTAAGTTTACCATTTTAGTGCAATCTAACCAGTAATAGTAAAATGACCATAACTTGGTCTAGTAAACTCCAAATGACCCAAAATTTGTGGCAAAAGTTCATTATGACATTGTCACACCCTACCCCTTCGTAAGGCATAACATGATCCGTAGTATACCTAATGAATTACAAACTTCGTCTCCTGATAACCCATTAAATAGACTACAAGGGATTTTAAAACTTTTCTTACTTCTTTTTACAGTAGTGAGCACTATTTATAGGTATTAAAAAAATTTTTGAACTAAAGTGAAACAGCTTACACATTTGAATTATTAGTAAGTTTTGTAAAAATTTTGGCGGAGTGCCATCTGTATTTTGAATAAAACAGTTCTTCAAAAACCTGTAAAAAAGCACTTCAAATATATTTCTCAATCTCAAACTCCAACATTTATTCAACACAATATGTTTTCTCAACATTTGTCAACTCAAATCCACAATAATTTTTCAGTGTTTTCAAAGTCTGAGATAAAGGAAATATATCACAATATTTACAAACCAAAATAATTTACAATTTATTTTACAACTTCAATGTACAATTTTAGTTAACAACTGCTCAAAACTAAGAACACTATATATATAAAGTGAATATATATTACAATACAAAATGCAAAATATGGTATACTCAATATAACCGATGATCTCTCAGTGTAGTACTAGCAGCCTAGTCTGCTGTCCTGTCAGTTTGTCTACCTGCGACAGCAATGGAAAGCTATCGCTGAGCCAATATCTCAGTGGTGCACAACATTAACCAACTACAACTTTAAATCACAAATCATAAGTCATATAAATAGTGGATACTTAAAACATAATTAAATTCAAAAGACAGTGAATGTCAATAAGAATTTAAACTCCATTTTACAATATCACAATAAATATTAGCAAATCATACACACAGCTTAATCATGTTCCAAAGTCCAATTCACCCTAAAAGCCGATGGCTAGTGATGAATTCAATTCATCCCAAAAGCCGATGGCTAGTGAAGAATAACATAGGTAGCTAGCAATAATATGAGTACTCATTGTATTCGTCCTCAACAAGCACACACCCCAACACTTCAGCCAGAGAGGGAATTCAATTCATCCCACTAGACAAGCTAGCGAGGAATTCAATCAATATACATGATAGCTGTGGTTTCAAACCATTTACAATGCTTTTCAAATCAATAAGTATCTATCAAATATCAATCAAACAAATTTTCACAATTCAAAATAATAATATACAAATAGTCATAATTTATTTCAATTGAAAAATTCAAAAGAAATAACTATTGTGCAGAAACCTCTGATAACTGTCTCTTGGCCCTGACTCAGTGTTTCCTTCCCTTTCCCTAAGTCTTTGCTAACTGAAACACACAATTTGAAGTGTTTTAGTACTCATTTAAACCGTCTCTAACAATAAGGCTTAATACTTAATTTATTGAATTCTATTATTTCCTTAGTCAACCTAAAATGTTGACCCTCGATGCAGTCTAAGTGAATTAGAATTAGGTTTTAATATTACCAATGTGTCATATTTAATAGCCTTTTAGTGTTGGTACATTTTACCCAATTCATTTTCATGTATATTGCATTTTATTGCAATTTGCCGGATTTTAGTATACTAATTTGACCTAACCGGATGACCTAGTTCCCTCGTTTTTCGGGTTTTGGTCAAAACTACAAACTTCTAGATCTATGTCTTTTTGCACACGGAGTAAAATTTCAGGTCATTCTGAATTGTGTAGACCAAGTTATGGTCAATTTATTGATGTTGGACAGAATGTACCAAAATGGTAGGTTTAGGTCATTTTTATGTCACTTTTGGTTCGGCCAGTTTTTGGACCTGAACTTGTGCAAGCTATTTGGCTTGGTTCTGGCCATTTTCTGGGCTTTGATGTCTTCATAAGAATTGTAGATATATGTTTTAACTATTCATGGTAAAAATTTCAGGTCAATTGGACCTGTTTTGAGTGAGTTATGGCCAAAACATCAAGTGCTGCCCAAATGGTCAATTTCAGGCTTTCAATGTACTAATCCGGATTTGGTCATTTTTCAAGTCACCTTCTAAGCAGAATTTTGGTAAGCTTCCTTCACGAAAGTTGGCACATTTTGTGCCTAGTTTCACCTCCAATTGGTCTCATACCAATTGGAGTCATACACTTAGGGTTTTAAGCCTAAAACATACACTGCCCTATTGTACATTATTCACCCTTTACCAATTACACATCCTATGCTTACCAAGTCACTCTTCCATGTCATTTCTGGTTTGTACCATAACATAAACATATTTAGCAACTTATGTTTGGTCATTTTGGCTGCTTATAACCATTCTCAATATGCACATTATAGTACAGAATTTTCCAAGTCCAATTACACACAATTTAACCATATGACATAGCTCATTTACATGTCCAAATTCAAACCTCTATACACATATACATGCTGCCATAACAAGCACCATAATTCAACAATATAATTCCATAAACCAAACCATGAAACAACACATTTTCATCTACACTTCAAAGTTGCCGATTTGTACATCTCCTTCAATTAGTTTCCAAGCTTCTAAAATCATACCTTACACATGGAATTCAAGTACCATACAAACAAACCTATAAATCATCATTCAAACAACTATTTACATGCAAATATAAGCTGTTCTTATTGAAGTTCCATGGCTGCCAAAATGTACCTATTCATTAACTCATCAAACTTCAAAAATCCTACCACAAATCAACCACCCATAACATCCATTAATGGTTTAGTGGAACAATAATAAAAAATACATACTTACCACTTTTGAAATTCTTCTAAACCTCACCAAAACTTAATTTTTTTTGTTGCCTATCTACTGCCCAAGTTGTGTAGAACAACTTTAGTGAAGAAATCAAGTGGAAAAATGGGCTTACTTCATGCTTGCATGGAGCTTGTAGAATTCGGCTGGTTTTGCAAAGTGAGGAAGATGAAGGTCTATTCTATCCATATGTTGATTACATGCCCACTTAATGGAGTTAGTGGAGCACTAAGTAAGGGTTTAATGTTTATTTATTCTAAAGTTTCCATATTCCCACATTTAACTCCTATCTTTTGCTATTTAATTTATGTACCATCAATTTAATTTTTCATGACATTTTCCAAGTGTAATATCATTTATTTTTAATGGAAATTTAGGTCAAAAGACAACTCGAGGTGTCAAATGACCACAATGTCCTTGTTCGGGTTACATTACAGATTTTTCGGTAATACCCAGTTTTGTCGTTTTCTCGATTTCTCATTTTTCTTTGTACTAATTATTTAATTTTTCTTTGATATTTATAATGGTATTTATGCTTTGATAGATGTTTATTTAAGTATTAAAAATACTTTCTAGGGTTCCCCGTGGTCTAGGGCTAATCAACGGTCCACACCGCAACTTCCCGGTGCAGTCACCCATCACCAGGGTTCTCGGCTCGTTTAACTTGGTTACATTTCATTGTTATTATTTTTCCTTTGTTTTTTTCTTGTATTTTCTTTTCTTGTATTTCATTATTTTATATCTCCTCACCCATAACTAAGTGTAGTTCTAGGCATCCTAGCTGTCCGGACAACACTGGTCACAGGAACAGTAGAACGCACTACCGAACATAGGGGTGTTACAATTCTCCCCCCCTTAAAATAAATTTTGTCTCGAAATTTTACCCAGCATTAGTCTATAAAAAGCTATGGGTGTTGTCTCCTCATATCCTCTTCACGTTCCCAAGTAGCTTCCTAGCCTGAATGATGGTTCCACAACACTTTAACTAGGTGTATCTGTTTGTTCCTCAGCTACTTCACCTCATAAGCCAAAATTTATATGGGTTCTTCCTCATATGAGAGGTCTGGATTTACCTCAATCTCTTCAACTGATAGTACATGAGATGGGTTAGATCTATACCTCCCTAACATGGACACATTAAAGACACTGTGTATCCTTTCTAGCTCCAGAGGTAATGCCAACCGATAGGCCAAAAGACCCACTCTCTCCAGAACCTCATATGGTCCGATGAAACGAGGACTCAGTTTCCCCTTTCTGCCAAATCTCATAATCCTCTTCCAAGGAGAAACTTTGAGGAATACTTTATCTCCCACTGCATATTCAATATCTCTTCTCTTCAGATCAACATAGGACTTCTGACGGTCTGATGCAGCCTTAAGTCGATCTCTGATCAATCTGATCTTTTCCTCTGTCTGGTAAACAATTTCTGGCCCAATCATTTTCCTTTCACCTACTTCATCCAAACATAGTGGAGTTTTGCACTTCCTGCCATACAAAGCTTCATATGGAGGTATCCCAATGCTTAATTGGTAGCTATTGTTATAAGCAAACTCAATCAAAGGCAAGTGTATATCCGAACTACCTTCAAACTCAATCACACAAGCTCGTAGCATATCCTCCAATATCTGAATTACCCTCTTAGACTGGCCATTTGTCTGTGGGTGGAATGCTGTGCTGAAGTTCAATCTAGTTCCTAGGGCTCTCTAAATACTATCCCAGAATCTAGAAGTGAACCTAGGATCTCCGTCAGATACAATCGATACTGGTACTCCATGCAATTTCACAATCTCATATATGTACAATCTGGCCAATCCTTCCAGACTATAGTCCATCTGAACTGGCAAAAAGTGAGTAGACTTGGTTAGTCTATCAACTATAACCCATACTGCATCATGACTATTCTGTGTCCTCGGATGTCCCGTAACAAAATCCATAGTTATCCATTCTCATTTCCACTCTGGTACTGGCAATGGATGTAACAAACCAGTTGGAACTTGATGTTCTGCCTTTACTTGCTGACAAGTTAGGCATTTGGAAATAAATTCAGCTATATCCCTCTTCATACCCATCCATCAGTAATGCTCTTTCAGGCCTCTATACATTTTAGTTCCACCAGGGTGCATAGCAAAAGGAGACTCATGTGCTTTCTTCATAATGATCTGTCTCAATTCCACATCATTAGGAATGCACATTCTGCCCTGATGTAGCAATAAACCATCATCTCTCACAGAGAATTCAGTTTTCTTGCCTTGCTAGACTTTTTTCAGTAACTTCTTATATTTATCATCACTCTGAGAAGCCATTCTGATCTGATCAATCAACACTAGCTGTACATGCCATGCAACTACTATCTGTCCCTCATCATCAATCTCCAAACTGACATGCTGTGCTTTCAATTCATGTACCATGGACAAAGGAGAAACTCTAAGACTTGCCATAGACTTGCGACTTAAGGCGTCAGCCACCACATTTGCTTTCCCTGGCTGATAGTCTATTAAGCAATCATAGTTTTTAATCAGTTATAACCATCTCCTCTGCCTCAAATTCAATTCCTTCTGGGTGCCTAAATACTTCAAGCTCTTGTGATCTGTGTAAATGTAACATTTCTCCCCATACAAATAGTATCTATAGATCTTCAAAGCAAAAATAATAGCTGCTAACTCCAGATCATGTGTTGGGTAGTTCCTCTCATGCGGTTTCAGCTGGCGTAATGCATAAGCAATGACATTTCGATCTTGTATCAGTACACAGCCTAACCCATTGTGGGAAGCATCACTATAAACTGTGTATTCTTTACCCATAGTAGGTAAAGTAAGGATTGGAGCTTCAGTCAAACACCTCTTCAACTCATCAAAACTCTGCTAGCATTTATCTGTCCACTGAAATTTTATATCTTTCCGAAGCAGCTTGGTCAGTGGAGAAGATAACATAGAAAACCCTTTCACAAATCGACGGTAATATCCAGCTAAACCCAGAAAACTGCAAATTTCTGTGATATTCCTAGGTGGCTTCCAATTAAGGATAGCTTCTACCTTGCTGGAATCTTCCTTGATCCCTTTAGCTGACACAACATGTCCCAAAAAGGAGATTTCTTTCAGCCAAAATTCACATTATGACAATTTGGAGTATAGTTGTTTCTCTCTTAAAGTCTGCAGTACAATCCGCAGATGTCTGTCATGCTCCTCTGCATTCCTCGAATATATCAAAATATCATCAATAAATACCATCACAAATTGGTCGAGATATGGTCTGAAAATAGTATTCATCAGATCCATAAAAGTAGCTGGAGCTTTTGTTAACCCAAATGGCATTACTAGAAACTCATAGTGGCCATACCGAGTTCTAAAAGCAGTTTTTGGAATACTCTGCTCTTGCACCTTCAACTGATAATAATCAGATCGCAAATCATTTTTGGAGAATAAAGCTGCACCCTTCAATTGATCAAACAGATCATCAATGCGAGGCAATGGATATCTGTTCTTTATTGTCACCTTATTCAACTGCCGATAGTCAATACATAAGCTGTAACACCCCTATGTTCAGTAGTTCGTTCTACTATTCCGGTGACCAGTGTTGCCCGGACAGCTAGGATGCCTAGAACTACACTTCGATACGAGTGAAGAGACATAAAATAATGTAATACAAGAAAAGAAAATACAAAAAAAATAAAGGAAAAATAATAGCAAAGAAATGTAACCAAGTTAAGCGAGCCAAGAACCCTAGCGATGGGTGACCGCACCGGAAATTCACGGCGTGGACTGTTGACTAGCCCTGGACCACGGAAAACCCTGGAAAATGTTTTTAGGACTTAAATAGACACCTATTGAAGTATAAATACCATAAGAAATATTAAATAAAAAATAAATAGTTAGTATAAAAAAAATTGAGAAATCGAAAAACGGACAAAACTTGGTATTACCGAAAAGTCGGGAATGCAACTCGAACAGGGGCATTGTGGTCATTTGACACCCCGAGTTGACTTTTGACCTCAATGTCCATTAAAAATAAGTGGTATTAACTTTTGAAAATGCCATGAACAATGAAATTCCGTGTGTAGAATAATTAAGAGAAACTAAGTGGAAAAATATGGGAATAATTAAAAGTTTAATTATAATATTATTTATTTAAGTTAAGTGGAGCATTAGTGGACAATTAGTGGACTGATTTAAGGCCATTAGTGGACAAAGAGGGTAGCACTAACATCTTCTTCTTCGTTTTTTCATCTTAGCCAAATTCTAATTCTCCATTGTCCACCATAGCCACACCTTGCATGCAAGCTCCACTCCAAATGATCAAGCCATAATTTCTCCAATTGTTTTTCATTAAAAGTGTTCTACACATCATGGGCAGTAGATAGACAGCAAGAAATGAAAGTTTTTGTGGAGTTTTGAAGAATTTCGAAAGTGGTAAGTTTGTGTTTTTTATTATTGTTTAATTAAAGTTTGTAAGGATGTTAAGGGTGTTTGATTTATGGAGAGATTTTTGAGGTTTGATGTTGAATTGGGAAGTGTACTTTTGGCAGCCATGGAAACACCTTGAAGACAGTTTATTTTTGCTTGTAAATGGTGAATTAAAGGATTGATTTAATGTATATTGTGTAGGAAATTATTTGGGTGATTATACTTAGTATATGTAAATGTGTATTGAAATTTGAAGCTTGGAAATTAATGGAATGTAAATGTATCATTGCGGCAGTTTGTTGAGTCTTGAAGAATGCTGGAATTCATGCTTGGTTTATGGTATATTAATGTTGACTTGTATTGGATGTTATGGCAGTTTGAGTGTATGTATGATGGTGTGAGGTTGGACATGTAAAATTGTTATGGTTAGGTAATTGAATTGTTGTAAATTGAGTTTGACAAATTCTGCACTTTATGGTGTACGTTGAATGTAATTGTAAGCTGCCAAAATGACCTATAATATGTTGTGGATTATGTTTAGGTTATGGTAAACCAGAATTAGCTTAAATGTTGAGTTTGGTAAGTGTTAAAAGTGATCCTTGATGTGTATGAAAGAAATGCAATAAGGCTGGGCCTAGAACTTTAAGTACGTAGCTCCAATTGGTATGAGACCAATTGGAGGTGAAACTAGGAACAAAATGTGCCAACTTTTATTAAGGAATCTTGCCAAAATTCTTCTTGCAAGGTAGCTTGAAGAATGACCAAATCTGGATTAAGTGCAAATAAGGCCTGAAAATTTACCATTTGGGCAGCAGTTAGTGTTTAGACCATAACTCACTCAAAACAGGTCCAATTGACCTGAAATTTTGACCATGAATAGTTAAGACCCATATCTACAAGTCTTATGAAGACACCAAAGCCCAGAAATGGCCATAAGCAAGTCAAAAAGCTTGCACAAGTTCGGGTCCAAAAACTGGCCGAACCAAAATTGACCTAAAGTGACCTAAAGTGACCAATTTTGATGTATTTTGACCAGCAATAGTAAAATGACCATAACTTGGTCTACATAACTCAGAATGACCTAAAATTTTGCCCTGCGTGCAATAAGATATAGATCTACAAGTTTTTAGTTTTGACAAAAACCCGAAAACCAAGGGAACTAAGTCGTCCAGGTAGGTCAAACTAGTATCCCGGAATCCAGCAAATTGCAAGGAAACGCAATATATATGGAAATGAGTTTGGTAACATCCCTAAAAGACTATCAAATGTGACATATTAGTAATATTAAAACCTAATTTACCTAGAATGCATCGATGGTCAACATATTAGGCTGACTAAGGAAATAATAGAATTCGATAAATTAATTATTGAACCTTATTCTTAGAGACTGTTTAAATGAGTATTGAAACACTTCAAATTGTATTTCTCAGTTAGCAACGACTCAGGGAAAGGGAAGGAAACACTGAGTCAAAGCCAAGTGGCATTTATCAAAGGTTTGTGCACAATATTTATTTTTTTTGAATTTTTCAATTGAAATAAATTATGATTATTTGTACGTTGTTGTTTTAAATTGTGTTTGTGCACAATAATTTTGACTTCTCATTTTCTATTTAAAAATTTAATTGAACATTATAGTTTTAAATTGTGTTTGTGCACAACGTCTATTCCTTTTGAATTTTTCAATTGAAATGAATTATGACTATTGTACATTATTGTTTTAAATTATGTTTGTGCACAATAGTTACTTCTTTTGAATTTTTCAATTGAAATAAATTATGACTATTTGTATATTATTGTTTTCAATTATGGAAATGTATTTGAATGGATACTTATTGCTTGAAAAGTTGAAGTTAGTGTGATTTGATTTAGTGTGATTTGTGAAAGTTGAAGTTAATTATGAATTGTGTTGCCATCTTGTGAATGAAATTATGACTTTGGAAATTTTGAGATAAAATGTGTTTAGTGTTATCAGAGCAAAGTAGGGACAGCGATACGTAACGTCTACGATTCTTGGGAACTCTCACGAGTGAACTCAGGAGCTTGCAGGGATGGCGATATGTAACACCTGCAAGTGCTCTAATAGGTACCACCCAAGGGCTTGCAGGGACGGCGATACGTAACGCCTGCAGGTGCTTTGATGAGTACTCATTATTCAGCTAGCTTCCTCCCTCATTGATTTTGATTATTGGGGTGAGTGTATCTTGTCGTGGTGTACAACATGGCATGTGCGGAAAAATTGTGTCATGGCATAAATTGTGTTATTGATTGGCAACACTGTATTATTCAGTTATTTGATCAAATGGTGTTATTGATTGGCAAAACTGTATTATTCAGTTATTTGATCAAATGGTGTTATTGATTGGCAAAACTGTATTACTCAATTATTTGATCAAATGGTATTATTGATTGGCAACACTGTATTCTTCAGTTATTTGATCAAATGGTGTTATTGATTAGCGAAACTGTATTATTCAGTTATTTGATTAAATGGTGTTATTGATTGGCAAAACTGTATTATTCAGTTATTTGATCAAATAGTATTATTGATTGGCAACACTGTATTCTTCAGTTATTTGATCAAATTGTGTTATTGATTGGCAAAACTGTGTTACTCAGTTATTTGATCAAATTTATGTTATATGAACTTTGTAAATTGTGAAATGGAATTGTGAACTATTTGATTTGTGAATTGTCAATAAAAGATTTATGTATCACATTTCAAATTGTTATTGTGCACCACTGAGTAAATTTTACTCAGCGATAGCTTTTCATTGCTGTCGCAGGTAGACAGACTGACAAGGCAGCAGACTAGGCCGCTAGTACTACACTAAGAGATCATTGGGTATATTGAGTATACCACATTTTGCATTTTGTACTGTAATGTATGTTCACTGTATGTATATGTTATTCTTGGTTTTTGAGCAATTGTAAATTAAAATTGTACATTGAAGTTGTAAAGTAAATTATGAGTTATTTTGGCTTGTAAAATTTGTACTGTATTTCTTTTATCTCAATCTTTGAAAATTTATTGTGGATTTGAGTTGAAAAGCATATTGTGTTGAAAGATGTTGGAGTTTGAGATTGAGAAAAATATTGAAGTGCTTTTTACAGGTTTTCTGAAGAACTGTTTTATCCAAAATACAAATGGACTCTGCCAAAATTTTTACAAAAATTACTAATAGTCCAAATGATTTCGCTGTTTCACTTTAGTTCAAAAAGGCTTTTTAACACCTGTAAATTGTGCTCACCACTGTAAAAAGAAGTAAGAAAAGTTTTAAAATCCCTTATAGTGTATTTAATGGGTTATCAGTAGATGAAGTTGGTAATTCATTAGGTATACTACGGGATCATATTATGCCTTACAGAGGGGTAGGGAGTGACATAAGCAGAGAGTGCCATCTTTCTTCTTAACAAAGAATTCTGGCACTCCCCCAGGTGACACACTAGGGTGGATGAAGCCCTTTTCAAGTAGTTCTTGCAACTGTACCTTCAACTCCTTCAACTCTGCTGGTGCCATTCTGTATGGTGTTATGGAGATTGGATCCACACCAGGCAAAACATTAATTTCAAACTGCACTTCTCTTTTTGGAGGTAATCCTGGCAATTCATCAGGAAACACATATGGAAAGTCATATACTGTAGGGATGTCCCTCAATGCTGGACTCCCCACTTGGTTGTCTACCACATGTGCCAAGTATGCTTCACACCCCTTTCTGATCATTTTTCTGGCTAGTGCAACCGAAATGATGTTTGATGGTAATAGCTGCCTCTCCCCATGTATTATCACATCATTGTACTGAGGGAGACCAAAAGTGACTGTCTTCAACCTACAATCAATCATGGCCTGATGCCTGGCTAACCAATCCATGCCGAAGATGATATCATAATCTCTGAAGGGCATTTCAATGAGATCAGACAGAAAAGTGTGTCCTTGGATCACTAAAGGACAATCTCTATACATTCTATTAACCATGACCTCTTGTCCTAACGGACTTGTTACTAGCACCTCAAAGTCCATTTTTGTACATGGAACAACAATGCAATCAATGATGCTAGCACTCGCATAAGAATGGGTAAAACCTAGATCAAATAATACAAACACATCTTGATTAAAAGTTGAGAAGGTACTAGCCACAACATCAGATGTCTCAGCCTCTTCTCTCTGTCTCATTGCATAGACTCTGACTGGAGCACTACTTTGCTCCGATTAATTCATTGTGCCTTGGCTGCCTACTGGGTTACCTCTACCCTTGCCTCTACCTCTGCTAAGTGGTTGTGAACCTTTCGTGACAGGGCTCTGAACTGACCCTTCTATAGTAGTACGAGGTGGTCTAACTCTGTGAGTACTGGTGCAGTCCTAGGCAAAGTGCCCTGTGCCTCCACAGTTATAACAGGCTCCAATAGCCTTGTAGCATATCCCACCATGATTTCTACCACAAGTTTCACATTGGCGGGGAGGGTAGGAACTTCTGGTACTCTGCTGACCAGATGGAGGAGGTTTCTGTCCTGAATATCTTCCCCTACCAGAATTCTTACCACCTCTGCTGTGTCCCCCATGGTTCTTCGTCTTTCCAGTAGGACCACTGGAACTCTGTTCTACTGACTTTCCTTCTTTTTTTGTCTTCTCTGATTTCTTTTTCTCTGGGGCTACTTCTAACTCAATTCTTTCTAATTCCAGTGCTTGAAAAATAAGTTCAGAGAAGTTGTTATGTTTGAATCCAACCACTTATAATCTGATACTGGGCTTCAAGCCGGTTTCAAACCTCTTACATCTCTCCCTGCTGGTAGGAAGTAGACTTACTGTATAATAGCTCAGGTGGGAAAATTCCCTTTCATATTCAGCCATTGATCTACTCCCCTTTTTCAGACTTAGGAATTCTTGCAGCTTCTGGTCCACAAAAGCATCAAGGATATATTTTTGTTTGAACTCTCATAGAAAATCATTCCATGTTAACACTGAAGTTTCTACCAGACTATGGGGAATGGTTTTCCACTAATCATATGCATCCCCCTGTAACCGAGACTCTGAATATTCAAACCTGAGCTCCTCTACACAATGTAGCTTCTTGAACACCCTATCCATTCTCTCTAACCACTGTTCTGCCTCTAGAGGATTTACTATCCCCTTGAGCTTAGTAGCCCCATATTTCATTAGTTTGTCATACTGCCTAGCAGAAGACTGTGGTTGTACCACTAGTGTCTGTAGTGGGACTTGAGTAGGCACATTACCAGCCATCTGTTGGAACATTGCAGTCATCTACTGAGCGAACTAAGCAAGAAACTACAGTACTGAGGGTGCTGGTGCTACTGATCCACTAACATTGTGTAGGGCTGGGGCATTCCCTTATACCTCAGCCTCTATAGATTGATCGACTGAACAATCACCCTCTTCCATAGTCAATTCGAGGATCTTAGACCTCCTGAACAAATAACAGAAGGAGATTTCCTCCTATTAGTGCATATTTATAATGTAATGTATTGTATGTATCAAATAATGACATTGGGCAGTTGTACTATAAAGAAAGAATATACAAATTACAGGTGAAAATAGAATTTAAAAACTAGCTCTGATACTACTAAAACATGTCACACCTTACCCCTCCATAAGGCATAACTTGATCCCATAGTATACCTAATCAATTACCCACTTTGTCTCCTGATAACCCATTAAATACACTACAAGGGATTTTAAAACTTTTTTTACTTCTTTTTACAGTGGTGAGCACTATTTACAAGTGTTAAAAATCTTTTTGAACTGAAGTGAAACAGCTAACACATTTGAATTATTAGTAATTTCTGTAAAAATTTTGATGGAGTGCCATCTGTATTTTGAATAAAACAGTTCTTCAAAAACCTGTAAAAAGCACTTCAAATATATTTCTCAATCTCAAACTCCAACATTTAATCAACACAATATGTTTCTCAACATTTGTCAACTCAAATCCATAATAATTTTTCAGTGTTTTCAAAGGCTGAGATAAAGGAAATATATCACAATATTTATAAACCAAAATAATTTACAATTTATTTTACAACTTCAATGTGCAATTTTAATTTACAACTGCTCAAAACCAAGAACGCTATATACATACAGTGAACATACATTACAGTACAAAATGTAAAATATGGTATACTCTATATACTCGATAACCTCTCAGTGTAGTACTAGCAGCCTAGTCTATTGCCCTGTCAGTCTGCCTACCTGTGACAGCAATGAAAAGCTATCGCTATGTCAATGTCTCAGTGGTGCAAAACATTAACCAAATACAGCTTTAAATCATAAATCATAAGTCATATAAAAAGTGGATACTTAAAACATAGTTAAATTCAAAAGACAGTGAATGTCAATAAGAATTTAAACTGCATTTCACAATATCACAATAAATATCAATAAATCATACATACAGCTTAATCATGTTCCAAAGTCCAATTCATCCCAAAAGCCGATGGCTAGTGAGGAATAACATAGCTAGGTAGCAATAATATGAGTATTCATTCTATTCGTCCTCAACAGGAACACACCTCAACACTTCAGCCAGAGAGGGAATTCAATTCATCCCACTAGACAAGCTAGCGAGGAATTCAATCAATATACGTGATAGTTGTGGTTTCAAACTATTTACAATGCTTTTCAGATCAATAAGTATCCATCAAAAATCAATCAAATAATTTTTCACAATTTAAAATAATAATATACAAATAGTCATAATTTATTTCAATTGAAAAATTCAAAAGAAATAACTATTGTGCAGAAACCTCTGATAACTGTCTCTTGGCCCTGACTCAGTGTTTCCTTCCCTTTCCCTGAGTCTTTGCTAACTGAAACACACAATTTGAAGTGTTTCAGTACTCATTTAAACCGTCTCTAACAATAAGGCTTAATACTTAATTTATTGAATTCTATTATTTCCTTAGTCAACCTAAAATGTTGACCCTCGATGCAGTCTAAGTGAATTAGAATTAGGTTTTAATATTACCAATGTGTCATATTTAATAGCCTTTTAGTGTTGGTACATTTTACCCAATTCATTTTCATGTATATTGCATTTTATTGCAATTTGCCGAATTTTAGTATACTAATTTGACCTAACCGGATGACCTAGTTCCCTCGTTTTTCGGGTTTCGGTCAAAACTACAAACTTCTAGATCTATGTCTTTTTGCACACGGGGTAAAATTTCACGTGATTCTGAGTTGTGTAGACCAAGTTATGTTCAATTTACCAATGTTGGACAGAATGTACCAAAATGGTAGGTTTAGGTCATTTTTAGGTCACTTTTGGTTCGGCCAATTTTTGGATCTGAACTTGTTCAAGCTATTTGGCTTGGTTCTGGCCATTTCTGGGATTTGATGTATTCATAAGAATTGTAGATTTATGTCTCAACTATTCATGGTAAAAATTTCAGGTCAATTGGACCTGTTTTGAGTAATTTATGGCCAAAATATCAACTGCTGCCCAAATGGTCAATTTCAGGCTTTCAATGTACTAATCCGGATTTGGTCATTTTTCAAGTCACCTTCTAAGCAGAATTTTGGTAAGCTTCCTTCATAAAAGTTGGCACATTTTGTGCCTAGTTTCACCTCCAATTGGTCTCATACCAATTGGAGTCACACACTTAAGGTTCTAAGCCCAAAACATACACTGCCCTATTGTACATTATTCACCCTTTACCAATTACACATCCTATGCTTACTAAGTTACTCTTCCATGTCATTTCTGGTTTGTACCATAATATAAACACATCTAGCAACTCATTTTTGGTCATTTTGGCAGCTTATAACCATTCTCAATATGCACATTATAGTACAGAATTTTCCAAGTCCAATTACAAACAATTTAACCACATGACATAGCTCATTTACATGTCCAAATTTAAACCTTTATACACATATACATGTTGCCATAACAAGCACCATAATTCAACAATATAATTCCATAAACCAAACCATGAAACAACACATTTTGGTCTACACTTCAAAGTTACCGATTTGTACATCTCCTTCAATTAGTTTCCAAGCTTCCAAAATCATACCTTACACATGGAATTCAAGTACCATACAATCAAACCTATAAATCATCATTCAAACCACTATTTACATGCAAATATAAACTGTTCTTATTGAAGTTCCATGGCTGCCAAAATGTACCTCTTCATTAACTCATCAAACTTCAAAAATCCTACCACAAATCAACTACCCATAACATCCATTCAAGGTTTAATGAAACAAGAATAAAAAATACATGCTTACCACTTTTGAAATTCTTTAAAACCTCACCAAAACTTAATTTTCTTGTTGCCTATCTACTGCCCAAGTTTTGTAGAACAACTTTAGTGAATAAATCAAGTGGAAAAATGAACTTACTTCATGCTTGCATGGAGCTTGTAAAATTCGGCCATGGAGGACTTCCTTCACCAAATTTTCGGCTGGTTTTGCAAAGTGAGGAAGATGAAGGTATATTCTATCCATATGTTGATTACATGCCCACTTAATGGAGTTAGTGGAGCACTAAGTAAGGGTTTAATGTTTATTTATTCTAAAGTTTCCATATTCCCACATTTAACTCCTATCTTTTGCTATTTAATTTATGTACCACCAATTTAATTTTTCATGACATTTTTCAAGTGTAATATCATTTATTTTTAATGGACATTTAGGTCAAAAGACAACTCAGGGTGTCAAATGACCACAATGCCCCTGTTTAGGTTGCATTCCAGATTTTTCGGTGACACCAAGTTTTGTCATTTTCTCAATACTAATTATTTAATTTTTCTTTGATATTTCTAATGATATTTATGCTTCGATAGATGTTTATTTAAGTCTTAAAAATACTTTCCAGGGTTCTCTACTGTTCAAGGCTAGTCAACGGTTCACGCCGCAACTTCCTGGTGCGGTCACCCATTGCTAGGGTTCTCGGCTTGTTTAACTTGGTTACATTTCATTATTATTATTTTTCCTTTATTTTTTTCTTGTATTTTCTTTTCTTGTATTTCATTATTTTATGTCTCATCACCCATAACTAAGTGTAGTTCTAGGCATCCTAGCTGTTCGGACAACACTGGTCATAGGAACAATAGAACGCACTATCGAACATAGGGGTGTTACAGACATAGACCTACAAGTTTATAAGTCAGACCAGAAACCAAAATGTAACATCCTCACTTTAGCTAGTCCGTACAGTCTACTGTTCCGATGACCAATGTCGGTCCGGGCAGCTAGAATGTTTGAAATTATAAATAGACTAGAGTGAGGATTTATAAGGAAACTAAATAATGCTCATAACAATCAAGGAAAATTTATAGGAATGAAATACACTAAAGTTAAACGAGCCGAAACCCCAGTGATGCGTAACCCGAAGGAGAATTGACGGTGAAGGCCGTTAACAGTCCTAAACCCAGGGGAAAAATTATAAAATAATTTTTGGGACTCCAGAAAAGGGTCATTGAGCTTCTTATGGCATTATAATGCCAAGAAAATGCTTAGAAAAATTTTTTTATCGGTACACACAATTTTGGCTCGTTAAGCCAAACGGAGGGCATTTTGGTCATTTCGTCTTCAAAGATGATTTTTGACCAACTTGTCCATTTATGTAAGTGAATTATATGACATAAAATATGAACAAATATTGATGAAAAATTAATTAAAAATGAATAGAAAAAGGAAGAAGAGAAATTGTGAATAAATGAGATTTATTACCTCATGCTTATGTAAGCATGAGGTAATTAAAATGCTTAGCCAATCAAATTAAAGGAAAACACTTATAATACATAAAATGGGCAGAAAAGAATGCCAATTCTAGAAAATTTCAGCAGCCACTCTTCTTCCCAAAGAAGACGCCCCATGCTCTTCCTTCCCTCCTCCATTTTCATGCTTACAAAGCTTGAATTCCTTAGTCTTTTGTCAACAAAACCCTAACCTAGCAACATAAAACCTTGTTCTTTCATCTTGTTGAGTCTTTTGGGAGAAAAAAGAGAGTGAGAAAGAAGAACCTTAGCAAGTTGGAATTTCACTCCATTAGAGGTTAGTGACCTAACCTTGATTTTCTCTTTAAATTCATGTTAAAGGAGTATGATTAAGTGCTAAATTACAAAGAAATTTAATAAATACCATGCGTATGCTCATCCGATATTTTTGGAAGCCTTAGTTGGGGTAAGATTTTGATGACTTTCATGGAGCTAAAATGGTAGTATGGCTGCCCTTAGTATTAAGCTTTTAAATGGAGTAATGAAATGCAAGTTGCAATGCATAGTTTGAGATAGTTGAGTTAGGGTTTGGGATGAAAATGAGACTTTGATCATGTGATGATGAAAGTAGGTTTTAATGGTCAATTAGTGACCATTTAGTTTTGTTTGAATAAAAAATGAAGTGGGTTGTGTAGTGGGAATTGAGTTTAGTGTGGCTGCCCTTGGTGACCTGCAGGACGGGGCATGAGTCTAGCAGGTTTGGGCAGCAATAATTAGAGTTGTATAGGTTCAATTGGCGCAAGCTCAATTTGACATGAAACTAGACACATAATGGCACAACTTTGGTGAAGAAACCATGCTCAGAAAATCAAACCAAGTTGACCTAAAGATTGCCCTAATCCAGGTGACCTGCATTCTGCCTGGGCAAAATGACCAAATGAATAGTGTTTAGTCATTTGGTCATAACTCAGCATAGAAATGTCCAATTGATCTGAAATTTTACCAAAAATAAGCTGAGATATAGACCTACAACTATCATGAAGAAACTGAACCCAAATTATGACCACAACATATTCAAAAAGTGACTTACAATTACTGCTCCAATTACTATAGATTTGGTCAGTCCATAAATTCGGAAAAAATTATAATCTGGCTAGTTGTGGTTTTTGGGCCATAACTTGAGCTACAAAACTCCAAATGGAGGATTGAAAAAAGTAAATGTAAGTAGATAAAATAAGGAACAACTTTCGTGTTGATCATTTTGCCAAATTCCCACTACAAAAATGACTAATGGAACAGTAAACACAAAGCTTGAAATCTGAAAATTTTGAACAATTAACATTAAGCTTAGAAATGGTATTGGCAACCAATACCAACATTTAAAAATGCAAAATGTAGTATGTTGGGAGTATTAAAACCAATGTACCTATTGTCCATGTAAAAGTCAACATTTTGTTGACTAATGAATTGAATAGAAACCCAAAACTTGAATTTCAAGAATTGTGAAACTTAAAAGTGTAATATGCCCTAGTATACCTAGCAAGATTGGTTTGGATAGATTGGCATGCCAATAGGGTTTTGTTAGCAGTACTGCATATGGCTTCATGCCATTCTGTGTTTTATGGCCTCACGTGCCATTTTGTGATAAAATAGACTTTGGCTATGTTGATTGAGATATTATACTTGGGTTTCATCCCTGATAATTATTACAGCTTATTAGCTGTTCTGTTGCACACCAAGAGACACAATGTGACCAATGGTGTGATGGTCCGAGGTACTTAGTACCTAGTGCTAGTTTACCCGTTTATCCAGTCCAATCGACTAGTATGGGTTACTCAGGCAATGATAATAAATTTAATTAAATTTTCATCGAATAACACTGCAATAAATATCAGGAATTAAGTCTACAAAAAATGTAAACACACATTCTGCATATTTACTTTATTTTAGTTATTTTATTTTATATTGTCACCACTAAGCATAATTGCTTAGCGCGTCACTTTTGCCATGCTCAGGTACTGGACACATAGCTGGAGAGTCCAGCAGACCTCATACTGGGTGAGCTTTCAGATCTGCACACAGAGTTCAGAGTCACCTCACATTGCAGTGCATTTGGTAGGACATTAGGCCACTTTTAATATTTTGATATTTTGTATTTGTAAACTTCTGTAATGTATATTATAAATTCATGTAATTATGCTTTTGATGTAATTATCTATGAACTATGTTCAGTAATAAATGTGAGCATTTCTCATTGAGTTGACTGTGACATGAATTGAATTTAATTTTAAAATACTGAAGTCATTTGAGAAATTGCTGAGAATATATTGGTGGTTGACTGGGAATGATGTTATGATTTTATTGGAAGTGTTTTTAACAGATTCAGAAGAACTGTTTTTCTAATTTACAGCCAGCACTCTGCCAGATTTTCTATAAACTTTGTGGAAAAATTTAGATTAATCACAAATTGTAAATAAATAAGTAAAAAAGGGTAAATTGAATTAAAATATGATTTGGTGCTCCAGCACACTGTGTGGTATATCTTGGTCAGCTACACTGTAAACGGGTAAGGGTTGTCACACAAAACCTAGGGAACTAGGTCATCCGGCTAGGTCAAAATAGCATACCGAAATCCGATAAATTGCAATAAAATGTAATACACTTAAAAATGGAATTGGTAACTTATACCAACACTAAAGGACTATAAAATGTGACATATTGGTAACATTAAAATTTATTCCCCTAAAGTGCATTAAGGGTCAACATTATAAGTTGACTAAGGAAAGCAATAGTATTAAAGAAATTAATTATCGAATCTTATTGTTATATACAGTTTAAATGAGTACTGAAACACTTTAAATTTTGTGTTTCAGTTAGCAAAGACTCAAGGAAGGGGAAGAAAACACTGAGTCAAGGCCAGGAGGTTACACTTCAGAGGTTTGTGCACAACAGTTATTTCTTTTGAATTTTCAATTGAAATAAATTATGACAATTTGTATGTTATTGTTTTTAATTGTGGAAAATTGTTTGAATGGAAATTTGATGAATACTTATTGCTTGAAAAATATTGCAAATGGTTTGAAACCATAGCTATCATCTATATTTGATTGAATTCCTCGCTAGCTTGTCTAGTGGGATGAATTCACTTTGAATTCC
Source organism: Hevea brasiliensis (assembly GCF_030052815.1). NCBI lineage: Eukaryota > Viridiplantae > Streptophyta > Magnoliopsida > Malpighiales > Euphorbiaceae > Hevea > Hevea brasiliensis. The sequence continues at coordinate 47,457,315 of NC_079501.1, forward strand.
CTCTCTGGCTGAAGTGTTGAGGTGTGTGCCTGTTGAGGACAAATAGGATGAGTACTCATTTATTTGCTAGCTAGCTATGTTATTCCTCACTAGCCATCGGCTTTTGGGACGAATTGGACTTTAGGAATATGATTAAGCTGTGTGTGTGATTTACTGATATTTATTGTGATATTGTGAAATGGAGTTTAATTCTTTATGACATTCACTGTCTTTTGAATTCAACTATGATTTTAAGTATCCACAGTTCATATGATTTATGGTTTATTGTTTTAAATTGTATTTTCTTAATGCTGTGCACCACTGAGACATTGGCTCAGAGATAGCATTTTCATTGCTATCGCAGGTAGACAAATAGACAGAGCAGCAGAGTAGGCTGCTTGTGCTACATTTTGGGATTCTTCCGGGTATATTGAGTATACCATCTTTTTGTAATTTTTATTGTAATGTATGTGCACTGTATGTATATATTGTACTTGGTCTTGAGCAGTTGTAAACTAAAATTATAAATTATTTTAGCCTGTGAAAATATTGTGACATATTTCTCTTATCTCAGCTTTTGGAAATAGTGGAAAATTGATGTTGAATTGAGTTGACAAATGTTGAGAAATTTATTGTGTTAAACTATTATTGGAGTTTGGGATTGAAGAAATATATATTGGAAGTGTTTTTTACAGGTTTTTAAATAATTTTTTTATTCAAAATATAGATGGCACTCTGCCAAAATTTTTACAGAAATTATTGATATTTCAGATTTGTTAATTGGTTCACTTCAGATAAAAAGAAAAAAATTTACACCTGTCAAAAGTGCTAACCACTGTAAAAAGAAATAAGAAAAGATTTAAAATCCCTTGTAGTGTATTTAATGAGTTATCAGTAGGCGAAGTTTGGTAATTCATTAGGTATACTATGGGATCATGTTATGCCTTACAGAGGAGTAGGGTGTGACATTGGCACGGAATAAGCAGATTCCACTGGTGAAAGTACTTTGGAGGCACCACAATACCGAAGAGGCAACTTGGGAGAGTGAAGAGTGATAAGTGCATAATTTATTAATTTTACTCCCATCACATTTAGTGTTTCCAGTGTGTTTTTATGCATAATTCAGTTGATTAAAGTATATTTATCATTTAGGCATATTTTTATATAGTTGTTGGAATAATTGTGTTAAATAGAGAAATTTTCAACATTTGACCTTTGTTGTATTTTTCAAGTGTTTCTAAAGTTATGAGTCTCCAAATTGAGTGTTGTTTATTCCATTGAAAGCTAAGATAGAGCACTACAAATGATAAAGAGGGACCAATGCCCAAATCACTCTTCAAAGTTGACTAAATGAGCTATGGATCTATTGTAAAAGCCCAGACTTAATGTGTCACGACCAGTTTCAGTATTTATTTTATATCTGGTGTTATAAACGTCCAAATGAAGCAAGCCCAAGCCCAATGGAACCTTAAGAGCCACCTATACAACTTTTATGAAGGGCTAGAAGCGAGATGAGGTCGTTTTTATTGTAAAAATCGGTAATGAAGTCGTCATTATGGGCTGGACCATCTGTCAGAATCAGTCTCGGTGTTTTGACCTTAACTTGGGCTGCAGACCTCGGATTTGGGCAAATGAGTACCCATTGGAAAGCTAAGAAATAGGGCTACAACTTTCTTGAAGAAGGCAGAGGCAAATTAGAAAAGGAAGTAGCTGAAAAATGGCAGTGATTGCAAAGCTGTGAATTTCAAAACTTTTCCAAGTTTGGTTCTTATCTTTGGGATTAGGTTTTCAATTATAAAGACATCTTTGGGTAGCAGCTGAAAGACATCATTCAGTAGCCTCTCAATACCAAAAACACCTTTATTCTCTATTCACATCCATAGTTTTAGATTTCTTCATTATTTCTTGAATTTTTTGTAAGCCATGAGTGGCTAAGTTTTTAATTATGTTCAAGGGATTCAAGTTCTTTTGTATGATTTGTGAGACCAAGTTCTTTATTTAATTTATGTCTTTTGAATATCTATTGTTTTTTAATTTCATTGTCTTTGATCTGTTGAATGATTTGCTAAAAAGGCCTATTAGTTAATTGTTTGATGTGATCAATTGCTAGTTCATCTTCATAATCTGTAATTGTTGTGTAAGATTGAACATGAGTAGCAATTAGGTTTTATTGATTATGATCACAGTTTTCGATAATAACCTAAGGAAATAATAGGGTGAATTAAATGATTTATACTTCATAAATTGTTGTTCAACTTAACTACTTCCTATTCTTAAAGCAGTTATTAATTTAATGAGGATTGCTTAATACTAATTCAGTTAATAATTAGAGTCAATAAGAGTGCTGGGCTAAAATTGATGAGTATAGGGAAGTTAGAGATTTTTCCTCGTTGTTTTGTAAGTCTACGTTAAGTATTCAATAAGAGATAATTCTATTTCTTTTGTCTATGATCAAATCAATGCATTGGATTATGAATTACCTTGAATTGAAGTTTGTTTAATTTTGAGAGTTTTATAATTAATTTTTGTTCTTAATTTTTTATTTTTAATTTCTTCTTTGGATTGTGAATTACCCCCCAACCTTTGTTTCTTTTTCCGTTACACAAGTGCACAAAATTTAGTAATTCAGTCTCTAGGGTTCGACCTGAATTTACCACTTATTGCAAAAAATATTTCATAACTGGTAATTTCAGTTAATTTAATTTCTGGTGGATTCGACAGCTATCAAGAATTTTAGCGCATTGCTGGGGATTGAAATTTATTGGATTTCATGTTTTTAGTGTTAGGATATTTTGTTATTAATTTTGTTTATGAGTTGTTACTGTTTTCAGGTATTTAGAAAAAATTACAGTATTACTATTCATCGACAGATTTTTGGTTGAATTAGAAGGGCAGCCCATACCTATTTTGAAGGAAATGACGTTCTGATTAAGACCAATCAATCTATAAGATTCCCTTGTCCCACCCTCTTGAGGCCAAATTCCATCATTTTCTAGGGTTTTGAGGCATTTTCCTATTTTTACTTTGATTTCTTTTTGTTTATGATAAGAACTTCTCAATCTGGTGAGTTGATCTTTAATCCAAAAGTAGAAAAAATAGCAAAACAGTTGAGAAAATTGGCTAAGCAAGCTAGGCAGATTCCGAGTACATCTGAAAGAGTCCAATCTCCAAGGGAATTAAGTTCGGATTCAGATTCAGATTCAGATTCAATTTTTAAAAATGAAACTATGGCTGCTAGAACTTTGAAAGAGTTGGCTGCTTTTGATCTAAACCAACAACCTTTGTGTATTCAATACCCTGCTTTAAATGTTGCTTTTGAGTTAAAATCTGGACTAATCCATTTGTTGCCTATGTTTCATGGTCTTGCAGGTGAGGATCCACATAAGCATTTAAAGGAATTTCATGTTGTGTGTTCCAGCATGAAACCTTAAGGAGTTTCCGAGGACCAGATTAAGCTTCGAGCTTTCCCTTTCTCACTGGAAGGCACAGCTAAGGATTGGCTGTATTACCTTCCTTTTGGATCCGTAAACTCATGGAATAAGATGAAGCATATGTTTTTAGAGAAATATTTTCCTGCTTCCCGTGCTACTAACATAAGAAAAGAAATTTGTGGTATTCGACAGTACAATGGAGAGAGCTTGTATGAGTATTGGGAGCAATTTAAGAAGCTATGTGCAAGCTGTCCCCATCATCAAATAAGTAAGTAGCTTTTGATTCAGTATTTCTATGAGGGACTTCTACTAATGGACTGCAGTATGATAGATGCTACTAGTGGAGGAGCTTTAATTGAAAAGACACTATAAGAGGCAAGGAGGCTGATTGCTAACATGGCAGCAATTTCTCAGCAGTTTGGAATGAGAATGGATCACACACCTATGAAGGTTAATGAGGTAAGTATATCTAACCTTGAGAAATAGATTTCAGATTTAACATCTTTGGTGAGGCAGTTGGCTGTAGGGAATATGCAAACTGTAAGATATGCAGAATATGTTCGGGTTCAGGTCATGCCACTAACATGTGTCCTACATTACAAGAGAACGAATCAATGCAACATGCTAATGTAGTAGGAAATTATGGATAGCTACAACGTAGGTATAATCCCTTTTCTAGTACTTATAATCCAGTATGGTGAGATCATCCCAATATGAGCTATGGGAATCAACTAGTGTAAAATCGATACTAGCAGTAAAGACCACAAGTGATCAACCACCTCTACCTCCCTTAAATCAAGGTATGTCACTTGATGAAATTGTTAAGGATTTGGCTAACAATGCACAACAGTTTCAACTGGAGACTAGAAAAAGCATTCAAAACATAGAGAGCCATATTGGTTAGTTAGCCTCATTTGTGAGTAAGCTTGAAGCTCAAGGTTCTAGAAAGCTTCCATAAAAAACAGTCATGAACCTTAGAGAAAAATGCAAGTGCTATAGTGTTGCGAAGTGGGAAAGAAGTTGATAATCAGACTCCACATGAGCCAATGAAAAAGAAGAAGCAAAGAGCAAAAGAGTCTGAAGTTCCTGAAGTTGAGGTAAATAATGAACCTAAACTGTATAAGGTTAATAATTCTGTTCTTCCTCCATTCCCCTACAGGTTGGTTAAGAATGAGAAAGAAGAACAAGAGAAAGAAATTTTAGAGACTTTCAGAAAGGTGGAGGTCAATATACCTTTACTTGATGCGATCAAACAAGTTCCCAAGTATGCTAAATTCCTTAAGGAACTATGCACTACAAAGCGCAAGTTGAGGAATAATGAGAAGATTAGTGTAGGGGAAAATGTGTCGGCATTAATTCAGCTGAAATTACCCCCTAAGTGTAAGGATCCAAGTTCATTTTCTATTCCCTACAAAATAGGTGATTCTAGATTTTAATATGCAATGGTAGATTTAATAGCATCTATTAATGTTATGTCAAATTGAATTTTCCAAACTTTGAATTTGGGTCCTTTGAAAGAAACTAGTGTCATTATGTTAGTAGTATGCCCTAGAGCATATAATTTAGTATGTATCTTATACATGTTTTATTAATAAGAGGCATTTTCACTTTTCCATTTACATAATATATTTATGTGTAATAGAAAAAGTCCATTGATATTTTGTTAGAAATTCTATTCTTAAGTTGTTAAGAATATGAGTGATAGTATTTCTAGCACAAAGTATCATAAATTGGTTCACAATCGAGAATACTTCACACAGGACATGACTTATCTAGAAAGATTGTATTCATGTTTGTTCCCAATGTATTTATATGAGATATAAATAAGATGGAATGGTGAGTCTCATGCTATATAACAAACATGATAAGCACTTTTGGATGATAAGTAGGCCAAACCAGTGACATTTATGACAAGCACATGGAGTCTACTCTTGTCAATGTATTGTCATAAATCATATCAGTGCATATAATCTTTAAACCTGAGATAGCACAGTTATCTTATATATAGGTGGTTTGAGTTTCATACTACTTTCATACTTGTACTGTGTATGGGTATATGGGCATGTGTTGGCTCCTACTAGTTATATATGGAGGTAGGTGTTGATCGAGATGGAATCTATTACCCTAAGTAAACAGGGATAAAATCCTATGTTCATTTAATTGTTCTTGATGTTTTAAGTTCCTGGCCAGGACAGATAGATTTAATCAGAAAAGAGTTCCTGATGAGAAAATCTTTTAATCAGGAACTGAAATTAAAAGAGAATATAATATTCATAGTGAATGGGGTTTGACATAAGCCGTGACTCCAGCTCGAATTGGGATTTTGTAACAAAAAGATTCTAGTGCATGGTAACATATGATTATAGCTTCATTTAAGGTAAACCTTATTACTAGTTGGGTGACTATGGCATGCTATGCTAGGTGTTAACCATAGCCTATGAGGTGCCTAAAATGATTTAGAGAAATCATTTATGGTAAGAAAGAGTTCTAACGATATTAAGAGTTGATATCATATCTCATTGCCAATTAGTGATGAGCCTAGTGAGTCACACACATACATAAGTAATCACAAAGTTAAATGTAATTTAATTATTTAGTTAAAGAGTTTAATTGATTAATTAAATAGGTTTGGTTTGCAATTAGATTGCAAAGTCCCTAGCATGGCTTGAAACCAAATCTAGGTTATTAGATGTATAGTATAAGTTAAATTTGAAGGATCGGAAGCATGAAAAACATAAGTTTATATCATTGAATTCAAAATTTTTTTCACCTAGGGTCACATGCATCATGCAAGATTCATTTTTTATCTATTTGATTTCAATGATAAACAGCATATTAAAACTCTTTTAATATGTTTTTGGATTTATATATGCCATTTAAGTTTTTAGAATTAATCAGATTCATTATTAGAATCCTATATTAGATCAAGAACAAGTGCACTAACCTCTTGATGCACTGCAGTGTATTTGACACCTTTGGAATGCGTCTAGGACACCAGATGTTGTCTCTCTAGCTTGTCCACACCAAGATCACCTATGGCAGCCCATGAACAGCTTCTAAAGCTTTTTCTATGAATTAGAAAATCAAGTTTTGCCTTTTGAGAGATTACAGATATAGACAGGTTACTAGAAACAATTTTTAGTATTTTTAATTCAAGAGATTGTTTGCTAATCTCTTTGAATTGATGAGAGATGAAGAAGAAGAGAAGGGAGAGGAGCCAAGGGTGGCTGCACCAAAGAGAATGAGTAGCTTGTTATGTTTGTTCTTTCATCCTCATACTTACAAAATCCCAATTCGAGCTAGAGTCATGGTTTATGTCAAACCCCATTTACTATGAATATTATGTTCTCTTTTAATTCCAGTTCTTCATTAAAAAGATTTTCCCATCAAAAACTCCTTTTGGATTAAATCTATCTGTCCTAGCCAGGAACTTGAAACGTCATGAACAATTAAATGAAAATAGGATTTTATCCCTATTTACTTAGAGGAACAGATTCCATCTTGATCAACACCTACCTCCATATATAACTAGTAAGAGCCAACACATGCCCCTATACCCATACACAGCACAAGTATGAAAGCAGTATCAAACTCAAACCACCTATATAGAAGATAACTATGCTATCTTAGGTCTAATGATTATACGCACTGATATGATTTATGACAATGCATTTATAAGAGTAAACTCCATGTGCTTGTCATAAGTGTCACTGGTTCGGCCTACTTATCATGTATAAGTGCCTATCATGCTTTTTATATGGCATGAGACTCACCATTCCATCTTATTTATATCTCATATAAATAACTTGGGAACAAACATGAATACAATCTTTCTGGATAAGTTATGTCCTTATTGTGAAATATCCTCGATTGTGAACCTATTTATGATACTTTGTACTAGAAATACTATCACTCATATTCTTAACAACTTAAGAATAGAATTTCTAACAAAATATCAATGGACCTTTTCTATTATACATAAATATATTTTGTAAACAGAAAAGTGAAAATGCCTTTTATTAATAAAAACATGTATAAGATACATACTAAATGATATGCTTTAGGGCATACTACTAACAAAATTTATATTTAAAGTGTTTAAATATGAATTTAATTATGAGAAACTAATTAATAGAGATTAATTAATTAATTTATACTTGATATAAATTGATTAGAAGAAGATAAAAAATTATTTTGGATTGAGAACCCAAAATTAAGACGCAAGGGTATTTTGGCCATTTCACAGGGTGACATGTGGCACCATGAAATGGTGACACATGGCACTACACATAAGCTTGCCATTTGTCTTTTAATAATGTAAGATGATCAAAGTCAAGATTAAATCTAAGTTTGACACTTGGCACTGTAACACCCTCTCTGTAGCAACTCTGTATATTCTACTATTCCGGTGATCAGTGTCGGTTCGGACAACTAGAACGTCCGGGAAAATATTTAAACTAAAGTGAGGAACCATAATTAACTCAAATATTAATAAGAAAAATTTTGGAAAAAATTTTAGAAATAAAATACAACCAAGTTAAATGAGCCGGTACCCTAGCGATGGGTCACCTAGTGGGAAGTTGCGGTTCTCGCAACTAGGAGCCCTAGACCTGGGGAAAAATTCATAAAATAATTTGTGGGACTCCAGAGAAGGGTCATTAAGGTTCCTATGGCATTAGAATGCCAAGAAAATATTTAGAAAAACTTTTCAATCGGTACAGACAATTTTGGCTCAATAAGCCAAACGTAGGGCATTTTGGTCATTTCTTCTTCAGAGATGATTTTTGGCCGACTTGTCCAGTTAAGTAAATAATTATTATAACATGAAATATGAATAAATATTGCTAAAAATTGAATTGAAAATGAGTAGAAAAGAAAAAATAAAAGAAAATGGAATAAATGAGAATTTTGACATCATTATGATGTCATTAAAACCCCAATGACCAATCATATTGTGACATATGTCCTTAACCCATTTAAAATCAATAAAATGGGCAGAAAATGAAAGAAAAATCCAGCTTTCTTCTTCTTCCCATTTCCAAGCGTGAACCTTTTCTTCTTCCATTAAAATACCTTTCACTTTCTCTCTTCCAAACCTTGAATTCTCACCACTAAAACTTAAGGTCTCTTTATTAAAAATTATCCTTACCTCTTGGGAATGTATTTGGCAGCCAAGAAAACTAAAGAAAGTGAGGGAAAAATCTAAGTTGGGTCAAGAGAAAATTCTGCTACTAAGGTTAGTGCTATATCTCTCCATTTTTTTCCTTTAAATTTGAAGTTAGGTATATGGATTTAGTTAGATATTCATGAAATTGAAAGAACATATCCATGTATGGACCACTTAAAATTTGTTGGCAGCCTTAGTGATGGAAGTGTTGATGAGTTTTGAATGAATTTAAGTTGTATAAGGGTGGTCTTGAACATGAGTATGAGACATAAATATCATTAAATATGTTGAATTGATGTATGTGCATTAATGGATATTTGAAAATTAGGGTTTTGAGCTATATTAGGGCTTGGCCATATTGATGGTAAATGGAATTTTTAATGGTCAATTAGTGACCATTTGGTTATGGATAAACAAGAAATAAAGTGTGTTTAGTGATGGGATTTGGGTTTAGTGTGGCTGCCCTAGGTGACCTGCAGAATTGGACATAAGTCCAGTAGGTTTGGGCAGCCATAACTTGAATTGTAGAGGTTCAATTGGTGTTTGGCCAATTGGACATGAAACTAGACACATAATGGCACAACTTTGGTGAAGAAACCATACCCATAAGACCAAACCAAGTGGACCAAAAGCTTGCCCCAATCCGGGTGACCTACAGTCTGTTTCTGCAGAATGACCAAATGAATAGTGTTTGGTCATTTGGCCATAACTCACTGCAGAATGGTCCAATTGACCTGAAATGTTACCCACAACAAGCTGAGATATAGACCAACAACTTTCATGAAGAAACCTAACCCAAATTATGACCAGAACCTATCCAACAAGTGAGTTGAAGTTACTGTTCACTGCACTGTAGATATGGTCAGTCCAGAAAAATTTCAGTCCGGCCAGTTGTGGTTTTTGGACCATAACTTGAGCTACAAAACTCCAAATAGAGTGATTCAAAAAAGGAAATTCAACTAGACAAAATAAGGAACCTCTTTCATGTTGATCATTTTACCAAATTCCCACTGTAAAATTGACCAATGGAATAGTAAAGACAGAGTGTAAAAACTGAAAATTCTGCCCAACTAATATTAAGCTTAGAAATGGTATTGGCAACCAATACCAACAAATATTGAATGCAAAATGTGGTATGTTGATGATATTAAACCAATGTACCTATTGCCAATGCAAAAGTCAACATTTTTGTTGACCAATGAATGGAATAGTAACACTAAAACTTAAATTCCAAAAATTATGAAATTTAAAAGTGTAAAATACCCTAGTATACCTAACAAGATTGGTTTGGATAGCTTGGCATGCCAATAGGGTTCAGTTAGCAGTACTGCACATGGCATTATGCCATTCTGTGATTTCATGGGTTTTAGCCATTCTGACATTGTGTTGAGACTTGGCCTTGTGCCTAATGTTATTACAGCTTATTAGGCATTACATTCCTGCACAGGAGATACATATGTGACCAATGGTGTGACGACCGAGTACTTGATACCCGGTGCGGTTACCCATTTATCCATCCGATCGTCAAAGATAGGTTACTTGGGCAACCAAAAATGAAAGTGGATAAATTTAATAAAATATTGAATATAACAAGTACAAAATAAGCAAGTCTACAAATACTCAACGAAAATTTATTTGCAATGAGACATCAATACATTCGCTGCATATTTACTTTCTGTTATTTCTTTTTATTTTATTATTGGCACTGCTAAGCTTTATTGCTTAGCGCGTTGCTTTTGCCATGTGTAAGTTCTAGAGATACTGACCGAGAGCCCAGTAGACCACAGACTGGGTGAGACCTCCTGCAGCTCTGCATAGTGTCTGTGTCACCTCACCATCTTCAGTGCATTGGTAGGACACTAGGTTTCATTTTGGTATTTTGCAACTAACTTTTATTTTCTCTTGTGTAATTCAGACTTATGTAATGTATTTTGATGTTAATGTAAATAAATGGAAATTGTGTTTATGAATGAAAAATTGAGTATTTATTTATTGCTTATGTATGAATACCATGAGAAATGAATGATTGAGAAATGGAAATGTTGTTGAAAAAATATTGAGATTTTGATGATTATTGGAGTTTGAGAATGATTGGAAATGATTAGTGGAAGTGTTTTTCACAGGTTCCGAAGAATTGTTTTCTTTATTTTTAGCCGGTACTCTGCCGGATTTTCTATAAAATTTTTGAAACCTCAAATAAATTATAATTTCAATAAATGACTTAAATGAATTATATTTCACAAATTATATTCAAAACTATGATAAAAATAAATTAAGGAAGAATAAAAATGGTTCAGATAAAATAGAGTGTTCCGGTACACTGTGTGACATATTTTACTCGGATATACTGTAGACGGGTAAGGGGTGTCACATGGCACAGTATGATTGGATCAATTAAACTAAGACCTAATCAAAAAGTGACATGTCGCAAGGGTTTTACGTGGTGACCTAGCTATATAAGAGAAAGGATGAAAAAGAAAAAGAACAATCTGCTATTTCTTCCAAAGGTGCCGTCACCCTTGCCTTGTTCTTCCTCTCTTCTTTTTCATCTCTCATCAATTCAAAGAGAATTGCCTGTAACACCTCGAACCTCCGAGTTGTGAATAGTATCATTTTTGGCATGTGACTAGTACTATTCAAAGACACCTTGAGGACCAAAAATAAATAGAAAATTAATGGAGATAGACACAATAAAAATTCAAATGATCCAAAAATATAAGGACTCACCGGGTATATTGAAAAAAAGGGATTCACCCGATGAGGGGCATTTTGGTCAATTCACCTCAATAGTTCACTTTTGACCAAAATGTTAATTAATTTAAGTGAAATTAATGAATTAAATTATGGAATAATTTTTTTTTAAGGAAAAGAATTCAAGTATAAAGTGAAAGGAAAATAAAAGAAACAAAAATCTAGAATTTTAAGTCCATTTTGATCCAATTAAAATTTTAGGACCAATGGGCTTTGGATAACTCAATTAAAATTAATTAAATAAATCAAAAATTGGGATAAGTATAAAAGCAAGTCATCTTCCGCCCTTCCTCATTTAGTTGCCCTCCCACACACCTCCTCTCCCTCTCTTTTCTTTCTTCTCTCTTCATTCTTCTACTTACAACCTCTCTCAACCATTGATTTTCCCCACTTTTTCTCCATGGGTTTTCTATGTAATTGGTAGAAAACATCAAATTTATCTTTCATTGAGAGATTAGAAGCTAAGAGAACAAAAGAGTTAGAAGAAATTGAAGATTAGAAGTGGTCACTTGAGGTAAGTTTCTTTTCATGTTAGATTAGTTGTATAAGCCTTGAATGAAGTTAAATAATGATGAAATTTCATAAGAAATTGAAAGGAAACATGCATGGAACCTAAACTAGGGTTTTGACCAACTTAGGGAAAATTAGGGTTTTGATGTATTTTAGTTAAACTGATGATAAAAATAAGTTAAATTGAGGTAGTATGCATGATTGGGAGTAGTAAGATTTCATGGGATTGCATAAATTAAATTATGGAAGATTAGGGTTCATGGGAAAATTGGGTTTTGGTGCTAGAGAGTGAAATTAGTGTGTGTGGTGTTGTTTTATTTAGTTTGAATTGACATTGGGTTGATGAATGGAGATAATGAAATGGTAGGATTAGGGAAATTGCAAACTTTGGTGTTTGAAAATTATAGGTTTTGTGCTAGGAAATGCCATTGATGTGTTAATGCTAAATTATAGTCATTTTGGGTGAATTAAATGTGAAATGAGATTGGTTAGAGGGAATAATTGAAGAAATGAAAATTTTAAACCTAGGGCAGAATTTGCACACTGAGTTCAGTGTGTTTGACAGCCCATAAATTGAGCTACACAACTCCAATTGGTGTGAAACTAATTGGAAATGAAACTTAAGACATATGGTTAGAATTTTCATGAAGAGACCAACCCCAGAAAGTGCCCAGAAATTGCCTAAACCTTGGCTTGAACTTAGAGACACAATTCTGGAACCTGCAGAATTTGACTATATGAATAGTAAAATTTGCATGGCCATAACTCTCTCTAAAAAACTCTGATTTATGCGATTCTTAAATCGATGGAAACCTAAGACATAGTAGAACATTTCATATGCAGAACTTGAGAACAAATTATGGACTTAACCCAATCAAATTGCTGACCAAAGTTGAATCACCGAATCTGCAGAATTATAGATTTACCATATGAACAATAAAATTTGCATGGCCATAACTCTCTCTAGAAAACTCCAATTAAGGCGATTCTTGAACCGATGGAAACCTAAGACATAGTAGAACATTTCATATGAAGAATATTAGACCAAATTATGGACTTAACTTGACCAAATTGCTGAACGAAATTGGATCGATAAATCTGCCAGAACTGAATCTACGGCATGAACAGTGACGTGAACAGTAATCGTGTTTTGGGCATAACTTGAGCTACATGGCTCCGAATTAGGCTATTCAAAAAGAAAAATAAAGTTAAGACCTAGATAAACAATTTCCATCAAGAACACCTTACTAAATTATGGTCGAAACTAGGTAAAAATTGGGTTCAAAGATTGGGGCACCAAGTTGTCCCAAAACCAAAATATTTTAAAATTTACAAAGCTAACTTGGGATGCATTAGACATGCATGTAATGAGTTCTTGGCAGCAATTGAGATTGGTATTGAGGTATTCTATTTGTGTATTTTTAGTAGAAAAAAAAGTTGAAACGAACAAGGAATAGTGAGTAAAGAGAAAGGAGAGCATTGAAGGTTTGTGCACAACTAACTTTTTCTTCGTTTTTAAACTTCTAAATTGCTTAGAATGTGTTAAATTGAATGAATTTGCTTTTAATAAGTTTACTTTGATTGAAATATGGTTTTTCTCTTTCATTTAAGAAATTTGGGTGTTACCACCTTTATATGGTTATTATGATGAATTTAAATGTGTTTATTGGTTTATGAATGTAATTATTGAGAGAGAATTTTTTGGAAACTGTTTTGAAACCACAGTTAGCATGACAGTCCCTTTCGGAACTCCCCAGTAGTAACGGCTACTTGGGGTTGATAATTGATATTGATTATGTCTCCTATTAATAACGGTTAGTGGGGTAAGACTACATGAGTATTCATTAGCTAGCTAGCCCTTCCCTCATTAATAACGATTAGTGAGGTTGAGATTGCTTTGTCATGGTGTACAACACGGCACTGATCGTGAAATTTTGTGTCATGGCCTAAACTGTGTGTTAATGTTGGCAACACTAATGCTTTGTGAATTGTGATTTATGAAGTGTGATTTCTCATTTGAAATGTTATTCCAATAAATGGCTCTTATGGACTTAGAACTATTGTGAAGTTTTCATGTTTAAGAAAAATGTGATTTATTATGTTTTGACAAATTGTATTTTACCTTAAGTTTTAAAGTTATTTGTGACACCCCCTACCTGTCTACAGTGTAGCCGAGCAAGATATGCCACGCAGTGTATCGGAACACCCTATTATAATTCAATCATTTTTTTTCCTAATTTATTATTATTATCATTATTATTTTTCATAGTTATGAAGTAAAATTTATGAAATATAATTCATTTAGGTCATTTGTTGAAATTATAATTTATTTGAGGTTCCGAAAATTTTATAGAAAATCCTGTAGAGTACCGGCTAAAAATAGACAAAACAATTCTTCGGAACCTGTGAAAAACACTTCCAAAATTTTCAACCAATCCCCAAACTCCATTTCATCATTAAAATCTCAATATTTTTCAACAACATTTCCATTTCTCAATCATTCATTTTTCATGGTATTCATATACAAGCACTAAAAAAATACTCAATTTTCCATTCATAAACACAATTTCCACTATTTACATTAACATCAAAATACATTATATAAGTCTCAATTACACAAGAGACAATAAAAGTTAGTTATAAAATACCAAAATGAAACCTAGTGTCCTACCAATGCACTGAAGATGGTGAGGTGACACGGACACTATGCAGAGCTGCAGGAGGTCTCACCCAGTCTGTGGTCTACTGGGCTCTCGGTCAGTATCTCCAAAACCTACGCATGGCAAAAGCAACGCGCTAAGCAATAATGCTTAGTGGTGCCAATAATAAAAAAAAAGAAATAATAGAAAATAAATATGCAGTGAATGTATTGATGTCTCATTGCAAATAAATTTTCGATGAGTATTTGTAGTCGTACTTATTTTGTACTGGTTATATTCATTATTTCATTAAATTTATCCACTTTCATTTTTGGTTGCCCAAGTAACCTATGCTGGACGACTGAACTGGATAAACGGGTAAACTGGCACTGGGTATCAAGTACCTTGGGCCGTCACACCATCGGTCACATATGTGTCTCCCGGTGTGCAACTGAACAGCTAATAAGCTGTAATAACATTAGGCACAAGGCCAAGTATCAACATAATGTCAGAATGGCTAAAAGCCATGAAATCACAGAATGGCATAATGCCATGTACTGATCGCTAATCGAACCCTATTGGCATGCCAAGCTATCCAAACCAATCTTTTTAGGTATACTAGGGCATTTTACACTTTTGAGTTTTACAATTTTTGAATTTCAAGTTTTGGTGTTACTATTCACTTCATTAGTCAACCAAAATGTTGACTTTTGCATAGACAATAAGTACATTGGTTTTAATACTCCCAACATACCACATTTTGCATTCAAAATTTGTTGGTATTGGTTGCCAATACCATTTCTAAGCTTAAAGTTAATTGAGCAGAATTTTCAGTTTTCATACCTTATATTTACTGTTTTATTAGTCATTTTTGCAGTGGGAATTTGGCAAAATGATCAACATTAAAGTTGTTCCTTATTTTGTCTAGTTGAATTTTCTTTTTTGAATCACTCCATTTGGAGTTTTGTAGCTCAAGTTATGGTCCAAAAACCACAACTGGCCGGATTGGAATTTTTTTGGACAGACCATATCTACAGTGCAGTGAATAGTGACTTCAACTCACTTGTTGGATAGGTTCTGGTCATACTTTGGGTTAGATTTCTTCATGAAAGTTGTTGGTCTATATCTCAACTTGTTTCTGGTAAAATTTCAGGTCAATTGGACCATTCTACACTGAGTTATGGCCAAATGAACAATTACTGTTCATTTGGTCATTCTGCAGAAATATACTGCAGGTCACCTGGATTGGGGCAAGCTTTTGGTCCACTAGATTTAGTTTTATGGGCATAGTTTCTTCACCAAAGTTATGCCATTATGTGTCTAGTTTCATGTCCAATTTGTCTTGCACCAATTGAACCTCTACAATTCAAGTTACAGCTGCCCAAACTTGCTAGACTCATGTCCAATTCTGCAGGTCACCTAGGGCAGCCACACTAAACCTAAATCCCATCACTAAACACACTTCATTTCTTGTTTACCAATAACCAAATGGTCACTAATT
This sequence comes from Hevea brasiliensis, assembly GCF_030052815.1. Taxonomy (NCBI): domain Eukaryota; kingdom Viridiplantae; phylum Streptophyta; class Magnoliopsida; order Malpighiales; family Euphorbiaceae; genus Hevea; species Hevea brasiliensis. Next base: position 47,473,293 of record NC_079501.1, read on the forward strand.
GACCATTAAAATGTTCCTACACCATTATAGGATTAAAACCTCAATTTGGTCAAAACCCTAAATTCTCAATTTCTCTATTCTTCCATTAACTTATAATATAAGGTGCTAAGTGTTAATTTCATATCAAAGGATAGCTTATATACTCTTTTAATCTAAAAAAAATCATCAAAACTCTCATAAGTCCATGGCTACCAAAAATGATAAAAATTCATCATGCAACTTTTGTTTAATTTCACTTAATTTTCATACTTAATTTCTACTCCACATATGATATACATAAAATTTCTAGAAGGAATTGGCACTAACCTCTTTTGGGAGAAAACTTGAGCTTATAAATCTCCTTAATTTCTTCTTCTAATTGCTGCCTACAGATGGTTTAAGGTGTGAGGAAGAGGTTTAGTGAAGAAAGTTTAGGGTTCTATGGTGAAAAGGTAAGGTTTAGCATAAGAGAAACAGAGAAGCTCTTCATTGGTGGAGGGAGAAGATGGCTGCCCGAATTTGGGAAGAACAATCTGGTTTCTTTTTATTTTTTTATCCTTATTTATTAAGTTTTTATCCTCTTAAAATGTTTGTCAAGCTCCCATTGGTTGGCACGTTAATTTATTGTAAATTTTAATTTAAACTTTATGACATCATGGCTTATGTCATAGGTCTAATTTTTATTTTAAATTTCTTTTCTTTTCTACTCATTTCTAATTTAATTTTTAGCAATATTTATTCACATTTTATGTCATAATAATTATTTACTTAACTGGACAAGTTGGCCAAAAATCATCTCTGAAGATGAAATGACCAAAATGCCCTCCGTTTGGCTTAACAGACTAAAATTGTCTGTACCGATTGAAAAATTTTTCTAAACCTTGTCTTGGCATTCTAATGCCATAGAAACCTCAATGACCCTTCTCTGGAATCCCAAAAATTATTTTATGAATTTTCCCCCAGGTCTAGGGCTCCTAGTTGCGAGAACCGCAACTTCCTACTAGGTTACCCATCGCTTGGGCATCGACTCATTTAACTTGGTTGTATTTTATTTCTAAAATTTTTCCTCAATTTTTCTTATTAATATTTGAGTTAATTATGGTTCCTCACTTTAGTTTAAATATTTTTCCAGACGTTCTAGCTGTCCGGACCGACATCGATCACCGAAACAGTATAATGTACGGAAATTGCTACAGGGAGGCTTTTACATTATTAGTTGTGTACCACTAAGTGATATACTCAGTGATAGCTTCTTTATGTTGTTGTATGTAAGGGAAAGGAGAAGGCTACCGAGTAAGAGACTTGGAAGCAGCATTTGGTATTTATTGTGGGTATATATCATAGGTATACCCCTGTAACTTCCTTTTGATGTATTTTGTACCTATATGTATGGATGTACGGACATTGAGCAGTTTGTATTTAAAAGCATTGCATTGTTATCACATTTTGAGTTTGTAACTATTTTGTATTTTACTTTGAGACTTATGAAAATGTAACTTTTACAATATTTAGTCTATCATTATTTCCAATGAATGTTTACATGGAATTTTAACTATTCTCATGCAGTTTTCCGCAAAAGAATTGATAAGATAAAAAGTTACGATTTGTTTTAAAATCCTTTGTAGTATAATTAATGGGTTATCGGTAGGTGGAGTTCAGTAATTCATTAGGTATACTACGGGAACATGTCGTGCCTTACAAGGGATAAGGTGTGACATTGCCAAACATTCTCTTGAATTAAAAATACTATAAATCATTTATAGTGTCCTATATGCATCTATTGTTAGTAGTACGCCTAGAGCATATCATTTAGTACGTATCTTGTATATATTTTTATTAATAAAAGGCATTTTCACTTTTCTGTTTATATAATATATTTTATTTAATAGAAAAGGTCCATTGATATTTTGTTAGAAATTCTATTCTTAAGTTGTTAAGAATATGAGTGACAGTATTTCTAGCACAAAGTATCATAAATAGGTTCATAATCGAGGATACTTCACAATAAGGACATGACTTATCAAGAAAGATTGTATTCATGTTTGTTTCCAAGTTATTTATATGAGATATAAATAAAATGGAATGGTGAGTCTCATGCCATATAACAAACATGATAGGCACTTATACATGATAAGTAGGCCGAACCAGTGACACTTATGACAAGCACATGGAGTTTACTCTTGTTAATGCATTGTTATAAATTATATCAATGCATATAATCTTTAGACCTGAGATAGCACAGTTATCTTGTATATAGGTGGTTTAAGTTTGATACTGCTTTCATACTTGTACTGTGTATGGGTATATAGGCATGTGTTGGCTCCTACTAGTTGTATATGGAGGTAGGTGTTGATCAAGATGGAATATGTTCCTCTAAGTAAATAGGGATAAAATCCTATGTTCATTTAATTGTTCATGATGTTTCAAGTTCCTAGCCAGGACAGATAGATTTAATTGGAAAAGAGTTTCTGATGAGAAAATCTTTTTAATCAAGAACTGGAATTAAAAGAGAACATAATATTCATAGCAAATGGGGTTTGACATAAACTATGACTCCAGCTCGAATTGGGATTTTGTAACAGAGAGATTCTAGTGCATGGTAACATATGATTATAGGTTCATTCAAGGTAAACCTTATTACTAATTGGGTGGCCATGATATGCTATGCTAGTTGTTATCCATGGTTTATTAGGTGCATAAAATGATTTAGAGAAATCATTTATGGTAAGAAAGAGTTCCGATGATATTAAGAGTTGATATCATGTCTCATTGCCAATTAGTGATAAGCCTAGTAAGTCACACACATACCCAAGTAATCACCAAGTTAAATATGATTTAATTAATTAATTAAAGAGGTTAATTGATTAATTAAATATGTTTGGTTTGCAATTAGATTACAAAGTCCCTAGCATGGCTTAAAACCAAATCTAGGTTATTGGTTGTATAATATAAGTTAAAATTGTATTTAAAGTGTTTAAATATGAATTTAATTAATGAGAAATTAATTAATAGAGATTAATTAACTAATTTATATTTGATATAAATTGATTAGAAGAAGAAAAATAATTATTTTGAGTTGAGAACTCATAATTAAGACACAGGGGTATTTTGGTCATTTCACAGGGTGACATGTGGCATCATGAGATGGTGACACATGACACTGCACATAAGCTTTCCATATGTCTTTTAATCATATATGATGATCAAAGTCAAGATTAAGTATAGGTTTGACACTTGGCACAATGTGATTAGGTCAATTAAACCTAGAGCCAATCAGAACGTGACATGTGACAAGGGTTTTAACTAGTGAACTAGCTATATAAGTGTTGTTATGAAAAGAAAAACATAACAAGCTGCTCATTCTCTTTTGTGCTGCCACCCTTGGATGCCTCTCCCTTCTCTTCTTCTTCATCTCTCATCAATTCAAAGAGATTAACAAACAATCTCTTGAATAAAAAATACTAAAAATTGTTTATAGTGTCCTATTTACATCTGTAATCTCTCAAAAGGCAAAACTTGATTTTCTAATTCATAGAAAAAGCTTTAAAAGCTATTCAAGGGCTACCATAGGTGATCTTGGTGTGGACAAGCTAGAGGGACAATATCTGGTATCCTAAGACACTTCCCAAAGGTGCCAAACACATTGCAGTGCATCAAAAGGTTAGTGCACTTATTCTTGATCTAATCTAGGGTTCTAATGAATTAATCTATTAATTCTAAAATCTTAAATGGCAAATGTAGATCCAAAAATATATTAAAAGAGTTTTAATATGCTGTTTATCATTGAAATCAAATAGATAAAAAAAAATCTTACATGATGCATGTGACCCTAGATGAAAAAAATTTTGAATTTCAATGATCTAAACTTATGTTTTTCATACTTCCACTCCTTTAATTGGTATCAGAGCCACTATATTTGCCATTTAGATTATTGATTATATGATTTAATTGTGTGGTATGATCATGAAATGATAGATCCATTGCTGGTTATAAAGGAATGGTGGCGACTTGGTGATGAACACTATTGGTGCGCACACTTTGTGGTCACCAATGGTGTGCTCAAGGTTTGGGTTTTTAATTTACAATTATTGTATGATATAAAATCTCATCTATGTCTAATTAAATTGTTTAATTAGAGTTTTAATTACACAATTAAATTTTGAATCAGATCTGAATTTTAAAAGTTGTTTGAATGTGATTCAAATCTGAATTTTAAAAGTTGTTTGAATGTGATTCAAATATGAATTTTTAAAGTTGTTTGAATATGATTCAAATCTGAATTTTAAAACTTGTTTGAATGTGATTCAAATCTGAATTTTTAAATTTGTTTTAATTATATTCATATATGGATTTTAAGTTGAATATGAGATATTCAATTTAATTCTGTCAGTAGTGTGTCTTTTAGGCATGCACTTCATAGGATCGGCTAGCTTATACGTGGATAGGTCCTAGGAACAATTAATGAACTTAAGATGTCCTGATCTGTCTCATTTTAAATGGTATAAAGATACCTTTTTTGCCCTTATTTTTACTAGGGAAGATAATCAATTTGACTCTTAGAAAGAAAATTTTCTTTCTGAACAACCCTCGTTATTTGCTGAACGAGTTAAGAAACAAATTAGAGACAAAAATGATGGAGCCCTTCATATGACCATTATACTTATGGAGAACTAGCCTCAGAAGTAGCTTCTGCAGGAATAGCATTATGTAATGAATTAAAAATTCATAGACAAATGCAAAAAGAAAAACTCACCGGTAAAAGAATACTCGGTGATTTCTGCGAACAAATAGGACTTCCACCCATAACTTTTCCTTATAAAAGAAAAGTTAAAGGGGGCAGGAGAGTAGGAAAAGATAAAAGGAAAACTTATAGTACTAAAAGGTATTACAAGAAAGAAAAGGGTGACTCATCCAATAGAAAAACTCCAAAAAAGAAAACAAAATCTTCTAAAAAGAAGAAAAAAGAGTCTAAAGTAGTCTGTTATAAATGCGAAAAACCAGGATTGTCACACCTTACCCCTCCATAAGGCATAACATGATCCTGTAGTATACCTAATGAATTACCAAACTTCGTCTACTGATAACCCATTAAATACACTAAAAGAGATTTTAAACCTTTTCTTACATCTTTTTACAGTGGTGAGCACTATTGACAGGTGTTAAAAAATTTCTTTACTGAAGTGAAACCAAATAACACATTTAAAGTATCAATAATTTCTGTAAAAATTTTGGCAGAGTGCCATCTATATTTTGAATAAAACAATTCTTCAAAAACCTATAAAAAGCACTTCTAATAAGTTTTTTCAATCCCCAACTCCAATAACAATTCAACACAATAATTTTCTCAACATTTATCAACTCAGTTCAACAATCAATTTTCCAGTGTTTCCAAAAGATGAGATAAAAGAAATATATCACAATATTTTTACAAGCCAAAATAATTTACAATTTTAATTTATAACTTTAATGTACAATTTTTATTTACAACTGCTCAAAACCAAGAACAATATTTACATATAGTGAACATACATTACAATACAAAATGCAAAAATATGGTATACTCAATATACTCGATGAACTCTCAATGAAGCACTAGCATGTTAGTAGTATGCCCTAGAGCATATCAATTAGTATGTATCTTGTGCATTTTTTTTATTAATAAAAGGCATTTCCACTTTTCCGTTTACATAATATATTTATGCGTAATAGAAAAGGTCCATTGATATTTTTCTAGAAATTCTATTCTTAAGTTGTTAAGAATATGAGCGACAGTATTTCTAGCACAAAGTATCATAAATAGGTTCACAATCGATGATAATTCATAATAAGGACATGACTTATCCAGAAAGATTATATTCATGTTTGTTTCCAAGTTATTTATATGAGATATAAATAAGATGGAATGGTGAGTCTCATGCCATATGACAAACATGATAGGCACTTATAAATGATAAGTAGGCCGAACAAGTGACACTTATGACAAGCACATGGAGTTTACTCTTGTCAATGTTTTGCCATAAATCATATTAGTGCATATAATCTTTAGACATGAAATAGCACAGTTATCTTGTATATAGGTAGTTTGAGTTTGATACTGCTTTCATACTTCTACTTTGTATGGGTATATGGGCATGTGTTGGCTCCTACTAGTTTTATATGGAGGTACGTATTGATCAAGATGGAATCTGTTTCTCTAAGTAAATAGGGATAAAATCCTATGTTCATTTAATTGTTCTTGATGTTTCAAGTTCCTCGCTAGGACAGATAGATTTAATCATAAAAGAGTTTCTAATGAGACAATCTTTTAATCAAGAACTGGAATTAAAAGAGAACATAATATTCATAGCAAATGGGGTTTGACATAAACCATGACTCCAGCTTGAGTTGGGATTTTGTAACAGAGAGATTCTAGTGCATGGTAACATATGATTATAGGTTCATTTAAGGTAATCCTTATTATTGATTGGGTGGCTATGGCATGCTATGCTAGGTGTTAACCATGGTCTATGAGGTGCATAAAATGATTTAGAGAAATCATTTATGGTAAGAAAGAGTTATGATGATATTAAGAGTTGATATCATGTCTCATTGCCAATTAGTGATGAGCCTAGTAAGTCACACACATACACAAGTTATCACCTAATTAAATATGATTTAATTAATTAATTAAAGAGTTTAATTGATTAATTAAATAGGTTTGGTTTGCAATTAGATTGTAAAGTTCCTAGCATGACTTGAAACCAAATCTAGATTATAGGATGTATAATATAACTTAAATTTATATTTAAAGTATTTAAATATGAATTTAATTAATGAGAAATTAATTAATAAAGATTAATTAATTTATTTATATTTGATATAAATTGATTAGAAGAAGAGAAATAATTATTTTGGGTTGAGAACTCAAAATTAAGACACAGGGGCATTTTGGTCTTTTCACAGGGTGACATGTGGCACCATGAGAGAGTGACACATGGAATTACACATAAGCTTACGAAATGTCTTTTAATCATGTAAGATGATTAAAATTAAGGTTAAATATAGGTTTGACATTTGACACAATGTGATTGGGTCAATTAAACCTAGAACCAATTAGAGGGTGACATGTGGCAAGGGTTTAATGTGTTATCCTAGCTATATAAGTGTTGTTATGCAGAAAAAAAAATACAATCAGCTGCTGTTCTCATTTGTGCTGCCACCTTGAGGCTCTCCCTTCTCTTCTTCTTCATCTCTCACCAATTCCAAGAGATTAGCAAACAATCTCTCGAATTAAAAATACTAGAAATCGTTTCTAGTGTCTTGTTTACATCTTTAATCTCTTAAAAGGAAGAACTTAATTTTCAAATTAATAGAAAAAGCTTTAGAAGCTGTTCAAGGGCTGCCATAGGTGTTGTTGGTGTGGACAAGCTAGAGGGGCAGCATCTAGTGTCCTGAAGACGCATCTCAAAGGCGCAAATACATTGCAGTGCGTCAAGAGGTTAGTGTGTTTGTTCTTGATTTAATCTAGGGTTCTAAAATTAACCTGATTAATTTTAAAATCTTAAATGGCAAATACAGATCCAAAAACATATTAAAAGTGTTTTAATATGTTATTTATCATTGAAATCAAATAGATAAAAATAAATCTTGCATGATACATGTGACCCTAGGTGAAAATTTTTGAATTCAATGGTATAAACTTGTGTTTTTCGCGCTTCCGTTCCTTCAATTGATATTAGAGCCACTTTATTTGCCATTTAGATTTTTGATTATATGATTAATTGTGTGTTTTGACCATGAGATGATTTATCCATTACTGGTTGCAATGGATGTGTGGCGGCATGCAAGAGAACTCCTTCATGGTGCGCAAGGTTTATGGCTTCATGGGTGGCTCAAGGTTTGGCTTTTTAATTTGCAATTGTTGTATGATCTAAACGCTCATCCTATGTCTAATTAAATTGTTTAATTAGAATTTCAATCACAGAATTAAATTTTGATTCAAATCAGAATTTTAAAAATTGTTTGAATGTGATTCAAATCTAAATTTTAAAAGTTGTTTGAATGTGATTCAAATCTGAATTTTTAAAGTTGTTTGAATCATATTTAAATCTGATTTTTTAAAGTTGTTTGAATAATATTCAGACCTGAATTTTTAAAAATTGTTTGAATGTGAGTTAAATCTGATTTTTTTAAAAATTGTTTGAATGTGATTCAAATATGAATTTTTAAGGTCGCTTGAATATGATTCAAATCTAAATTTTTACATTTGTTTGAATGAGATTCAAATCTGAATTTTTAAATTTAATTGAATCATATTCAAATTTCCATTTTTAAGTTGAATATGAGATATTCAATTTAATTTAAGTATATATGTTTTATTTAATTGTTAAATAGTGATATGCATGATGGATGATCATGGACTATAAAAGACCAATGTGATTGGATTTATTTCTTTTATGTTTGTTTGGGATTGTAAATTAATTAATTTATTTTAATTTATTTTGGGCATGTATTATTAAGTTTGTAATAATTTTTGGGTTGTAATTTCATTTATTTAAGTTCTTGTAAATTCGCCTTGGTATGCCAAGGATTACTATGTAATATTGGATTGCATGAAGTTCAAGGAGGTCAAGAGCATTAGTGGGACCAGTGGGAGGAATTCAATATCAAGTGTTGATTATGTACTCCTTCAGCAACTCTTGCAAAATGAATGAATGAAATGCACCTAGCAATGCCCTGATTCAAATCTTGGTGGCTCAGAATTGAATCCCTTAGAATGTCCATGATCATACCATATTTACTGCTTATCCATGAAGAGATGTTTGGGAATGTATGCAATTATATGATATATGCATGCTTAATGGATAATGTGCAAAGTGAGACCTTAATAGTAATTCGGATGACCATAAAATCTTCCAAACAAATGATTAAGTTGGAAATGCTATAATTAAAGTAATTATAACATAGGCCCTCCATTGAGGCAATTATTTTAAGAAATTTTAAATAGTTGCATAAGATACAATTAATTTAAGAAATTTTCTTAAGAATAATTGTTAAGCATGAGATGTTGTAAATATGTAAATAGTTTGGTGGCTAATATTGGATGTACTTGAGGACATTAAAATTATTTGCATAATTACTAGCTCAATGGGATCAACTTAACTAATGCAAGATATGTCAATAATGGATGTACCTGAGATTTTGAGCATTAGGGGCTAGGTAAAGGATTGAACCTCACATGAGATGTGATGGGCAAGGAGTTGCTCACTTATAGTTTATTTTAATTCCAATAACGGATGTACCTGAGGATGATCACTAGAATTATAAGAATTCAATCACCCACTAGAAATCTATCCAACTAGGATTTCCGTTTTCTACTTTGGAAGTGTAGGATTCGCTAAGTTAGTGGGAGGACCAATTTGATTAAAAGACTATAATCATTTTGGTTAATTACTTGATATATTTACTAATTAATCTTGTTATTTTTTGCAGTTAATTTTCTGATAATAATGAGTACAGAACAACCACCACCATCTAATATCCTTGCAAGTATACTTGATCGCAATAGGTTGACAGGACCTAATCTCTTTGATTGGCTAACAAATTTGAAACTTGTGATGAACCTTGAACATATAGGATATGTTCTAGATTCAAATGTTCCTGGTCCCTTACCTCCAGAGGCCACTCCAGAGGAACATGAAACTTTGGACAAGTGGAAGGAGCATGATATGAGAGCTAAGTGTTACATGCTTGCTTCCATGAGTAATGAGTTACAAAAGCACCATGGGAACATGCAGAGTGCGAGGGAGATCCTCCTTCGCCTACAAGAGTTATATGGTGAGCACAATAGGAATGCTAGGTATGAGATATCTAAGCAGTTGTTCTGCATGAGGATGTTTAAGGCACAGAATGTTGGGGATCATGTCCACAAGATGATTCGACTGATTGAGCAGTTAGAACATCTTGACTTCAACATGGATTTCAAACTACAGACGGATTTTATCCTTCAGTCCCTTACTGAGTCTTTTGGGAATTTTGTGACAAATTTAATATGACGAAACAGGAATGCACCTTAGCTGGTTTACTCAACATGCTGGTTATTGCCCAAAAGAATATGCTGGGCAATAAAGGAAAAGAGGTAGATTTAATTGCATCTTCTGCTGGAAAATCCAACAAGAAGAAGGGAAATAAGAAAAAAAAACCTTAGATTCCTGGTCCTTCTAAGAAAATAGCTAAACAGAAAGGGAGGACTAAAACTGATGGAGGCAAAGGAAAGTGTTTCCACTGCCAGAAGGATGGGCACTGGAAAAGGAACTACCCAGAGTATAGTGATCTAAATGAATGCAATGCCATGGTGAAAACCAACTCAAGTTCAAAATATATTTGGCACTTAAGGTTATGTTATGTTGCAGAAGATAGGATTGCAAAATTGGAAAAAATGGGGATTCTATCCTCATTAGGTTCTGAGTCTTCTCCAACTTGTGAATCTTGCTTTCAGGGCAAAATGACTAGATCACCCTTTGTTGGATAAGGGCTGAGAGCTGAAAATATTTTGGAGCTAATACATAGTGATGTATGTGGTCCATTTAAGGAAATGGCAAGATGCAGTTTTCATTATTTTATTACCTTTACTGATGATAAATCAAGGTTTAGGTATTTGTATTTGATGAAATACAAACATGAATCCTTTGAAAAGTTGAAAGAATTTAAATCTAAAGTAGAAAATCAGACAGGAAAGAGTATTAAAGCTCTTCGTTCAGATCATGGAGGTGAATATTTGAGTACTGAATTTGATGAATACTTAAGAGAGCATGGCATTGTTTCCTAGCTGACTCCTCCAGAAACGCCACAGCTGAATGGTGTATCTGAAAGGAAAAATCGTACCCTATTGGATATGGTGTATAGTATGATGAGCTATACTGATATGCCAATCTCCTTTTCGGGATTTGCATTAGAATCAGCTTTGTATATTCTGAATAGGATTCCATCAAAATTAGTTTCTTCCAAATCTTATGAGATATGGCATGGAAGAAAACTAAATATTAAGCATGTTAATATTTGGGGTTGTCCAGCTTATATAAAAAAGTTGAACACTGATAAATTGGAAACCAGATCAGAAAAAGTTCGATTTCTTGGATATCCAAAAGATAGTTTTGGATATTATTTTTATTTGCTTATTTCACAAAAGGTTGTGATAACTAGAGATGCCACATTTCTTGAACAACAGTTTGTTCAAGAAGGAGGCAAAGGAAGGCAAATAGAGTTGGAATTAGAGAATTCTGACTAACCAACAGATCAGATGGATATAGATCTATCTAGCCAACCTACACCCGTTGATGAAACATCTACAGCTGTTCCTTGTAGAACAACCAGGGTATCTCACCCACCAGTCAGATATGGTTTCCTTCATGAAGAAGAACAAGAGTTTTCTACTCATGAAGAAGTAGATCATGGAGATCATCCACTTACTTATGAAGAAGCTATATCAGATATAGACTCTTCAAAATGGATTGATGCTATGAAATCCGAAATTGATTCCATGTATAAGAATCAAGTTTGGGATCTTGTTGACCCACCTGAAGGTATTATACCTATAGGGAATAAATGGGTTTTCAAGAAGAAAATTGGTTCTGATGGAAAGGTAGAGACCTATAAGGCAAGGCTAATAGCGAAAGGGTTTTGCCAAAGGCAAGGATTCGACTATGAGGAGACTTTCTCACTTGTTGCCATGCTTAAATCAATTAGGATTCTATTGGCAATAGCTACATACTATGATTATGAGATTTGGCAGATGGATGTCAAAACAGCTTTTCTCAATGGATACATTAAAGAAAACATTTTCATGGAACAACCTAGGGGGTTTGAATCCCAAGATGGTTCTAAGGTATGCAAGCTAAAGCGATCCATTTATGAGTTGAAGCAAGCTTCGAGGAGTTGGAACATCCATTTTGATGAAGCCGTTAAATCCTTTGGTTTTATCAAAAATGAGGATGAGCCATGTGTATATAAGAAGGTTAGTGACAGTGCTATCACTTTCCTTATCTTATATGTGGATGACATACTATTGATGGGTAATGACACAGGTATGTCGACAACAATAAAGGTATGGTTGTCAAATACATTCTCCATGAAAGACTTAGGGGAGGCAACCTATATTCTTGAGATTCGCATCTATAGAGATAGAGCGAAAAGAATAATTAGTTTATCCCAAAGTCTATACTTGGAAAAGGTGTTAAAGAGGTTTAACATGCTTGATTCCAAAAGAGGATTGTTACCAGTGAGACATGGTATCCATCTTTCTAAAGAGATGTCTCCAATGACACTTGAAGAAAGAGATAAGATGGCCAGGATTCCATATGCTTTGGCTATTAGAAGTTTAATGTATGCAATGTTGTGTACTAGGCCGGATATCGCATATGCTGCTATTTTGACTAGCAAGTATCAATCCAATCCAGGTTTGGAACACTGGAAAGCTGTCAAGAATATCCTTAAGTACTTGAGAAGAACTAAGGATTTATTCATGATCTATGGAGGTGGAGACTTACAATTAGATGGTTATACTGATTCTGATTTCCAATCAGATATCGATGATAGAAAGTCTACCTCTGGGCATGTGTTCATTTATAATGGTGGTGCAGTCAGTTGGAAGAGTTCCAAATAGAGCACGACTGCAGATTCCACTACTAAGGCTAAGTATATTGCTACATCAGATACTATAAAGGAAGTTGTTTGGAAAAAGAAGTTCGTGACAGAACTTATAGTAGTTTCTTCCTGTAACATCCTCACTATAGCTAGTCCATACAGTTTACTATTCCGGTGACCAGTGTCGGCTTGGACAGTTAGAACATCCGAAAAAATATTTAAACTAAAGTGAGGAACCATAATTAACTCAAATATTAATAAGAAAAATTTAGGAAAAATTTTAGAAATAAAATACAACAAAGTTAAATGAGCCGATGCCCTAGCGATGGGTAACCTAGTGAGAAGTTACAGTTCTCGCAACTAGGAGCCTTAGACCGGGGGAAAAATTATAAAATAATTTCTGGGACTCTAGAGAAGGGTTATTGAGGTTTTTATGGCATTAGAATGCTAAGAAAATACTTAGAAAAAATTTTCAATCGGTACAGACAATTTTGGCCCGTTAAGCCAAACGGAAGGCATTTTGGTCATTTCGCCTTCAGAGGTGATTTTTGGCCGACTTGTCCAGTTAAGTAAATAATTATTATGACATAAAATGTGAATAACTATTACGAAAAATTAAATTGAAAATGAGTAGAAAAGAAAAGAAAAAAAATGCATTAAATGGGAATTTATGACATCACATGATGTCATTAGTGTGCCTTCACCCAACCCAATGTTGACACATGGCATAACTATATTTAAAAGAGACAAATGGGCTGAAAATGTGAGAAAAACCAGATTTCTCATTTCTTCTTTCTTCCTTGCCGTAAACAATTCCTTCCCTAACCTCCATGGATAAGCTTTTTCAAGCTTGATTTTCCCTAGCGTCCACACCATAAAAGCCCTAGTGGTCTTCACAAAAAATTTACCCCACACCTTGAGAAAGCTTTGGGCAGCAAAATTTTGAAGAAAAATTAAAGTTTTGGTTGGCTTGGATTTGAGCTAAAAGAGGTTAGTGACTTAAAATTATGTTTCTCTTCAAATTTATGTTGAGTAAGTATAAATGAGTGTAAATTACAAAGAAAATTGTTGAATACCAATTGTATGTAAACCCTAAATTTTTGGAAGCCATGGTTAGGGTTTGTTTATGATGATTTAATGAAGTTAAAAGGTTATTATGGCTGCCCTTAACGTGCATTTTGTAAGAGGATTGAAGAAATGCAATGAAAATGCATGAATGGTAATGTTTGAGTTAGGGTTTGGGGTGGAGAAATGGGACTTTGACCATGTGATGATGAAAATGGGTATTAATGGTCAATTAGTGACCATTTAGTTCTGTTTAAACAAAAAATGAAGTGTGTTGAGTGATGGGATTTAGGTTTTGTGTGGCTGCCCTAAGTGACCTGCAGAATTGGACATGAGTCCAGCAGGTTTGGGCAGCCATAACTTGAATTGTAGAGGTTCAATTGGTGTTTGGCTAATTGGACATGAAACTAGACACATAATGGGACAACTTTGGTGAAGAAACCATGCTTCATAAGACCAAACCAAGTGGACCAAAAGCTTGCCCCAATCTAGGTGACCTGCAGTCTGTTTCTGCAGAATGACCAAATGAACAGTGTTTGGTCATTTGGCCATAACTCAGTGTAGAATGGTCCAATTGACTTGAAAGTTTACCCACAGCAAGCTGAGATAAAGACCAACAACTTTCATGAAGAAACCTTACCCAAAGTATGACCAGAACCTATTCAACAAGTGAGTTGAAGTAACTGTTCACTGCACTGTAGATATGGTTAGTCTAGAAAAATTTTAATCCGGCCAGTTGTGGTTTTTGGACCATAACTTGAGCTACAAAACTCCAAATGGAGTGATTCAAAAAAAGGAAATTCAACTAGACAAAATAAGGAACAACTTTCATGTTTATCTTTTTTCCAAATTCCCCCTACAACAGTAACTAATGGAACAGTAAAGCCAAAGCTTGAAAACTGAAAATTCTATCCAATTCACATTATGCTTAGAGATGGTATTGGCAACCAATACCAACAAGTTTAAAATGCAAAATGTGGCATGTTGATGATATTTAAACTAATTTACCTATTTCCAATGCAAAAGTTAACATTTTGGTTGACCAATGAAATGAATAGTAATCATAAAAATTCAATTTGAAAGAATTACAGAAATAAAAAGTGTTAAATGCCCTAGTAGGCCTGATGTGATTGGTTTAGATAGGTTGGCATGCCAATAGGGTTCTATTAGCAGTACTGCATATGGCTTCATGCCATTCTGTATTTCATGGGTTTCCATGCCATTCTGTGACATAATAGCCTTTGGCTATGATATTGAGTTATTATGCTCGGGTTTAATCCCCGATAATTATTACAGCTTATTAGCTGTTCTGTTGCACACCAGGAGACACTATGTGACCGATGGTGTGATGGTTCGAGGTACTTAGTACCCAGTACCAGTTTACCGGTTTATCCAGTCCAGTCAACTAGTATAGGTTACTCGGGGAATATTAATAAATCTTGCAAAACTTTAATCGAATAATATTGCAATAAATATTTGAAATTAAGTCTACCAAAAATGTAAACATACATTCTGCATACATGTTATTATTTTATTTTATTTTATTTTATATTGTCACCACTAAGCAGAATTGCTTAGCGCGTTGCTTTTGCCACGCGCAGGTACTGGAGACATAGCTGGGGAGTCTAGCAGACCTCATACAAGGTGAGTTTTCAGATCTGCACTCAGAGTTCAAAGTCACCTCACAAATTGCAGTGCATTGGTAGGACATTGGGCTGCCTAAGTCTTTTGTATTTGTAAACTTTTGTTATGTATATTATAAACTCATGTAATCATGTTTTTGCTGTAATTACCTGTGAGCTGTGTTCAGAAATAAATATGAGTATTTCTCATTGAATTGGGTGTGATATGAGATGAATGTGAATTTTAAGATACTGAATTGATTTGAGAAATTGTTGAAAAATGTTAGTGGTTGACTGAGATTGAGATTATAATTATATTGGAAGTGTTTTTAAACAGGTTCAGAAGAACTGTTTTCCAATTTATAGCTGGCACTCTGCCGGATTTTCTATAAAATTTGCGAAAAAATTTAGATTTATCAAAAATTATAAATAAATGAATAAAAAGGGATTAATTGAAATTGAAACATGAATTGGTGTTCCGACACACTGAGTGGCATAACTTGCTCGTGTTCCAGCAAATGGCCGAATTCTTCAAACAAATAGCTGGGGTAATGCCACCGCCACCACCACCTCCACAACCGAAATCACACCTGGAAAGATTGAGAAAATTTGGAGCAGTGGACTTCTTTGGCAAGAGAGAAGATGATTCTATGGCAGCCGAAAATTGGTTGAACAGAACAGGCTGATAATTTTGGCCCGTTAAGCCAATCGAAGGGCATTTTGGCCATTTCGCCTTCAGAGGTGATTTTTGGCCGACTTGTCCAGTTATGTAAGTAATTATTATGACATAAAATGTGAATAAATATTACGGAAAATTGAATTGAAAATGAGTAGAAAAGAAAAGAAAAAAAATGAATTAAATTGGAATTATGACATCACATGATGTCATTAGTGTGCCTTTACCCAACCCAATGTTGACACATGGCATAACTATATTTAAAAGAGACAAATGGGCTAAAAAATGTGTGAAAAACCAGATTTCTCATTTCTTCTTTCTTCCTTGCCGTAGACCATTCTTTCCCTAACCTCCATGGACAAGCTTTTTCAAGCTTGATTTTCCCTAGCTTCCACACTATAAAAGCCCTAGTTGTCTTCACAAAAAATTTGCCCCACACCTTGAGGAAGCTTTGGGCAGCAAAATTTTGAAGAAAAATTAAAGTTTTGGTTGGCTTGGATTTAAGCTAAAAGAGGTTAGTGACTTAAACTTATTTTTCTCTTCAAATTTATGTTAAGTATAAATGAGTGTAAATTACAAAGAAAAATTGTTGAATACCAATTGTATGTAAACCCTAAATTTTTGGCAGCCGTGGTTAGGGTTTGTTTATGATGATTTAATGAAGTTAAAAAGTTATTATGGCTGCCCTTAATGTGCATTTTGTAAGAGGATTGAAGAAATGCAATGAAAATGCATGAATGGTAATGTTTGAGTTAGGGTTTGGGGTGGAGAAATGGGACTTTGACCATGTGATGATAAAAATGGGTATTAATGGTCAATTAGCGACCATTTAGTTCTGTTTAAACAAAAAATGAAGTGTGTTGAGTGATGGGATTTAGGTTTAGTGTGGCTGCCCTAGGTGACCTGCAGAATTAGACATGAGTCCAGCAAGTTTGGGCAGCCATAACTTGAATTGTAGAGGTTCAATTGGTGTTTAGCCAATTGGACATGAAACTAGACACATAGTGGCACAACTTTGGTGAAGAAACCATGCCCATAAGACCAAACCAAGTGGACCAAAAGCTTGCCCCAATTTAGGTGACCTACAGTCTGTTTCTGCAGAATGACCAAATGAACAATATTTGGTCATTTGGCCATAACTCAGTGTACAATGGTCCAATTGACCTGAAATTTTACCCACAACAAGCTGAGATATAGACCAACAACTTTCATGAAGAAACCTTACCCAAATTATGACCAGAACCTATTCAACAAGTGAGTTGAAGTCATTGTTCACTATACTGTAGATATGGTCAGTCCAGAAAAATTTTAATCCGGCCAGTTGTGGTTTTTGGACCATAACTTGAGCTACAAAACTCCAAATGTAACACCCCTATGTTCACTAGTGCGTTCTACTGTTCCGGTGACCAGTGTTGTCCGGACAGCTAGGATGCCTAGAACTACACTTCAATATGAGTGAGGAGACATAACATAATGAAATACAAGAAAAGAAAATACAAGAAAAATAAAGGAAAAATAATAGCAAAGAAATGTAACCAAGTTAAGCGAGCCGAGAACCCTAGTGATGGGTGACTGCACCGGGAAGTCATGGCGTGGACTGTTGACTAGCCCTGGACTTAAAGAGGGGAACTCTGGAAAATATTTTTAGGAGTTAAAGAGACATCAATTGAAGTACAAATACCATTAGAAATATCAAAGAAAAATTAATTAATTAGTACAAAGAAAAGTGAGAAATCGAAAAACGGACAAAACACGTTGTTACCGAAAAACTAGGAATGCAACCCGAACAGGGGCATTGTGGTCATTTGACACCACGAGTTGTCTTTTGACCTAAACGTCTATTAAAAATAAATAATATTACACTTGAAAAATTGAATGAAAAATGAGATTAAAGATAAAATATGATTAAGAGAAATTAAGTGGAAAAATATGGGAATAATTAAAAGTTTAATTATAATATTATTTATTTAAGGATAGTGGAGCACTAAGTGGACTATATAAGCCACATGAGGACCAAAAAATCTGCATTCAACTTCATCTTCTTCCCATTTTAAAACCTTACCGAATCCATTTCCTTCCCTAAAAACCACCATGGCCACACCTTGCATGCAAGCTCCACTCCTAATGATCAAGCCACAATTTCTCCAACTGTTCTTCATTAAAAGTGTTCTACACATCATGGGCAGCATGTAGGAAGCAAGAAAGAGGAGTTTTGGTGAAGTTTAATTAAGCCCAAGTTGAGGTTAGTGCTTAATCTTTCCATTTTCCTTCATTAAACCTTGTGTTGGGCTTTGGGTAAGTTGAATTGCTAAGAAAATTTGAGGAAATGATTGAGTATGGGTGAACCTTATTTTTGACAGCCATGGAAACTCTTTAAAGGCAGTTTATTCTTGCTTATAAATGGTAGATTAAAGGGTTGATTAAGTGTTTAAGTGTGTAGGAATTTATCTGGGTGATGTATATTAAGTATATGTAAATGTGTACTTGAATTTGGAAGCTTGGAAATTAATGGAATGAAATGCATGAATCGGCAGCCCGGTTTAGTGAACCATAAGGATGTTATTTCATGTTTGGATTATGGAATATTAATGTTAAATTGTGTTAATTGTTATGGCAGTTTGGGTATATGTGTGATGGTGTGAAGTTGGACATGTAAATGAGCATGAATAGGTGATTAAATTGTTGTAAATGAGTTTGACAAATTCTGCACTTTGTGGTGTATGTTGAATGTGATTGTAAGCTGCCAAAATGATCAACAATATGTGGTAAAATATGTTTAGGTTAGGGAACAAACCAGAATTGGCATGAATGTGAAGTTTGGTAAGTGTTAAAGGTGATCTTGATGAGTATAAATAAAATGTAATAGGGCAGTTTGCGTTTTGGGCTTAAAACCTTAAGAGTGTGGCTCCAATTGGTATGAGACCAATTGAAGGTGAAACTAGACACAAAATGTGCCAACTTTCATGAAGGAAGCTTGCCAAAATTCTGCTTGCAAGGTAGCTTGAAAAATGACAAAATCCGGATTAAGTGCAAATAAGGCCTGAAAATTGACCATTTGGGCAGCAGTTAGTTTTTTGGCCATAACTCACTCAAAACAAGTCCAATTTACCTGAATTTTTGACCATGAATAGTTAAGACCTATACTTACAAGTCTTATGAAGAAACCAAAGCACAAAAATGACCATAAGCAAGCCAAACAGCTTGCATAAGTTCGGGTCCAAAAACTGGCCGAACCAAAATTGACCTAAAGTGACCTAAAGTGACCAATTTTGATGCATTTCGATCAGCAATAGTAAAATGACCATAACTTAGCCTACATAACTCAGAATGACCTGAAATTTTTCCCCGCATGCAATAAGACATAGATCTACAAGTTTGTAGTTTTGACCGAAACTCAAAAACCGAGGGAACTAGGTCGTCCGGCTAGGTCAAACTAGTATTCCGGAATCCAGCAAATTGCAAGAAAATGCAAGATACATGGAAATGAATTTGGTAACATGTACCAACCCTAAAAGACTATCAAATGTGACATATTAGTAACATTAAAGCCTAATTTACCTAGAATGCATCGAGGGTCGACATATTAGGTTGACTAAGCAAATAATAGAATTTAGTGAATTAATTGTCAAGCATTATCGTTAGAGACAGTTTAAATAAATATAGAAACACTTCAAATTGTGTTTCTCAGTTAGCAAAGACTCAGGGAAAGGGAAGGAAACACTGAGTCAAGGCCAGGAGACAGTTATCAGAGGTTTGTGCACAAATAAGTATTTCTTTTGAATTTTTCAATTGAAATTAATTACGATTATTTATATGTTATTGTTTTAAATTGTGTTTGTACACAATAAGTATTTCTTTTGAATTTTTCAATTGAAATAAATTACGATTATTTATATATTATTGTTTTAAATTGTGTTTGAGCACAATAATTTTGATATTTACTGCTTTTACTAACAAATTTATTTGGAGAAATGAGTTATGAATAATTTTTGATTGCTTTGGTTTTGGGAATATTATTTGGAACTTATTGTGTTGCCAACTTTGCAAATGGAAATTTTGAGATAAAATATGATTTATGGTTTGTATGAAATATTATGATTTGAAATTGTTTTGATTCACACTTGGCATTACACTGTTAATATATTCCTCCCTCTTTGACTTATCAGTCTGGTGTGAGTGTGATTATGTTCCTCCCTCTTTGACTTGCCAGTCTGAGGTGAGTGTGGATGAGTACTCATTATTCAGCTAGCTTCCTCCATCATTGATTTCGATTATTAGAGTGAGCGTGTCTTGTCGTGGTGTACAACACGACATGTGTGAAAAAATTGTGTCATGGCTTAAATTATGATATTGATCGGCAACACTGTATTATTCAGTTATTTGATCAAATTGTGTTATTGATAGACAAAACTGTATTATTCAGTTATTTGATCAAATTGTGTTATTGATTGGCAAAACTATGTTACTTAGTTTTTTGATCAAATTTGTATTATATGAACTTTGTAAATTTTGTGAACTATTTGATTTGTGAATTGTCAATAAAAGATTTATATATATCGCATTTCAAATTGTTATTGTGCACCACTAAGTAAATTTTACTCAGCGATAGCTTTTCATTACTGTCGCAGGTAGACAGACTGACAAGGCAGTAGACTAGGCTGCTAGTACTACACTGAGAGATCATCGGATATATTGAGTATACCACATTTTGCATTTTGTACTGTAATGTATGTTCACTGTATGTATATATTGTTCTTGGTTTTGAGTAGTTGTAAAATAAATTTATACCTTGAAGTTGTAAAATAAATTATGAGTTATTTTGACTTTTAAAATTTGTACTGTATCTCTTTAATCTCAGTCTTGGAAAAATTATTGTGGAATTGAGTTGAGGAAAATATTATGTTGTTTAATTATTGGAGTTGAGATTGAGAAATATATTGAAGTGTTTTTTTTACAGGCTTCCTGAAGAACTGTTTTATCCAAAATACAGGTGGCACTCTGCCAAAATTTTTACAGAAATTCCTAATAATTCAAATGTGTTAGTTGTATCACTTCAGTTCAAAAAGTTTTTAACAACTGTAAATAGTGCTCACCACTGTAAAAAAAAAAAAAAGAAGTAAGAAAAGTTTTAAAATCCCTTGTAGTGCATTTAATGGGTTATCAGTAGATGAAGTTGGTAATTCATTAGGTATACTACGGGATCATGTTATGCCTTACAGAGGGGTAGGGTGTGACACCAAATGGAGTGATTTAAAAAAAGGAAATTCAACTAGACAAAATAAGGAACAACTTTCATGTTTATCATTTTTTCAAATTCCCACTGCAGCAGTAACTAATGGAACAGTAAACCCAAAACTTAAAAACTGAAAATTCTGTCCAATTCACATTAAGCTTAGAGATGGTATTGGCAACCAATACCAACAAGTTTAAAATGCAAAATGTGGTATGTTGATAATATTTAAACTAATTTACCTATTGCCAATGCAAAAGTCAACATTTTGGTTGACCAATGAAATGAATAGTAATCATAAAAATTCAATTTCAAAGAATTACATAAATAAAAAGTGTTAAATGCCCTAGTAGGCCTAATGTGATTAGTTTGGATAGGTTGGCATGCCAATAGGGTTCTATTAGCAGTACTGCATATGGTTTCATGCCATTCTGTATTTCATGGCTTTCCATGCCATTCCGTGACATAATAGCCTTTGGCTATGATATTGAGTTGTTATGCTCGGGCTTAATCCCCGATAATTATTACAGCTTATTAGCTGTTCTCTTGCACACCGGGAGACACTATGTGACTGATGGTGTGATGGTCCGAGGTACTTAGTACCCAGAACCAGTTTACCTGTTTATCCAGTCCAGTGAACCAGTATAGGTTACTCGGGCAATATTAATAAATCTTACCAAACTTTAATCGAATAATATTGCAATAAATATTTGAAATTAAGTCTACAAAAAATGTAAACATACATTCTGATACATGTTATTATTTTATTTTATTTTATTTTATTTTATTTTATATTGTCACCACTAAGTAGAATTGCTTAGCACATTGCTTTTGCCACGCGCAGGTACTGGAGACATAGCTGGGGAGTCCAGCAGACCTCATACAGGGTGAATTTTCAGATCTGCACTCAGAGTTCAAAGTCACCTCAAAAATTGCAGTGCATCGGTAGGACATTGGGCTACCTAAGTTATTTGTATTTGTAAACTTTTGTTATGTATATTATAAACTCATGTAATCATATTTTTGTTGTAATTACCTATGAGCTGTGTTTAGAAATAAATATGAGTATTTCTCATTGAATTGGGTGTGATATGAGATGAATGTGAATTTTGAGATACTGAATTGATTTGAGAAATTGTTGAAAAATGTTGGTGGTTGACTGAGATTGAGATTATAATTATATTGGAAGTGTTTTTAAACAGGTTCAGAAGAACTGTTTTCCAATTTATAGCCGGCACTCTACCGGATTTTCTATAAAATTTGCGAAAAAATTTAGATTTATCAAAAATTATAAATAAATGAATAAATAGGGATTAATTGAAATTGAAACATGAATTGGTGTTCCGACACACTGAGTGGCATAACTTGCTCGGCTACACTGTAGACGGGTAAGGGGTGTCACACTTCCATTGAGTCAGCAGTTCCACTATACTGTGACAACAATGGAGCAGTCTTATAGGCCAAGGAACCAAGGTCTCACCGGAAATCCAAATACATAGAAAGGTACTACAACATTATCAGAGAAATAGTTGGGCGACGCGATGTAGCCAAGCAGAAAATAGCATCAGTTGAAAATCCAGCTGATTCATTCACTAAGCCTATGTCACAGACTCAGCTAGACCGACATCTTGAGAAGATGGGTCTAATGAATGGCTCTAGTGCTAGTGGAAGATTGTTAGTAGTATGCCCTAGAGCATATCATTTAGTATGTATCTTGTGCATGTTTTTATTGATAAAAGGCATTTCCACTTTTCCGTTTACATAATATATTTATGTGTAATAGAAAATGTCCATTGATATTTTGTTAGAAATTCTATTCTTAAGTTGTTAAGAATATGAGTGACAGTATTTCTAGCACAAAGTATCATAAATAGGTTCACATCGAGGATACTTCATAATAAGGATATGACTTATCCAGAAAGATTGTATTCATGTTTGTTCCCAAGTTATTTATATGAGATATAAATAAGATGGAATGGTGAGTCTCATGCCATATGACAAACATGATAGGCACTTATAAATGATAAGTAGGCCGAACCAGTGACACTTATGACAAGCACATGGAGTTTACTCTAAAATGTTTTGTCATAAATCATATCAGTGCATATAATCATCAGACCTGAGATAGCACAGTTATCTTGTATATAGGTAGTTTGAGTTTGATACTGCTTTCATACTTGTACTGTGTATAGGTATATGGGCATGTGTTGGCTCCTACTAGTTATATATGGAGGTAGGTGTTGATCAAGATGAAATCTGTTCCTCTAAGTAAATAGGGATAAAATCCTATGTGCATTTAATTGTTCTTGAAGTTTCAAGTTCCTGGCCAGGATAGATAGATTTAATCAGAAAAGAGTTTCTGATGAGAAAATCTTTTAATCAAGAACTAAAATTAAAAGAGAACATAATATTCATAGCAAATGGGGTTTGACATAAACCATGACTCCAGCTTGAATTGGGACTTTGTAACAGAGAGATTCTAGTGCATGGTAACGTATGATTATAGGTTCATTTAAGGTAATCCTTATTACTGATTGGGTGGCCATGGCATGCTATGCTAGGTGTTAACCATGGTCTATGAGGTGCATAAAGTGATTTAGAGAAATCATTTATGGTAAGAAAGAGTTCTGATGATATTAAGAGTTGATATCATGTCTCATTGCCAATTAGTGATGAGCCCAGTAAGTCAAACACATACACAAGTTATCACCTAATTAAATATGATTTAATTAATTAATTAAAGAGTTTAATTGATTAATTAAATAGGTTTGGTTTGCAATTAGATTGTAAAGTCCCTAGCATGACTTGAAACCGAATATAGATTATTGCATGTATAGTATAAGTTAAATTTATATTTAATGTATTTAAATATGAATTAATTAATGAGAAATTAATTAATAAAGATTAATTAATTAATTTATATTTGATATAAATTGATTAGAAGAAGAGAAATAATTATTTTGGGTTGAGAACTCAAAATTAAGATACAAGGGCATTTTGGTCTTTTCACAGGGTGACATGTGGCACCATGAGATGGTGACACATGGCATTACACATAAGCTTGCCAAATGTCTTTTAATCATGTAAGATGATTAAAATTAAGATTAAATATAGGTTTGACACTTGGCACAATGTGATTGGGTCAATTAAACCTAGAACCAATCAGAGGGTGACATATGGCAAGGGTTTAATGTGTTAACCTAGCTATATAAGTGTTGTTATGAAGAAAAAAAATACAACCAGCTGCTGTTCTCATTTGTGCCGCCACCTTGAGGCTCTCCCTTCTCTTCTTCATCTCTTACCAATTCTAAGAGATTAGCAAACAATCTCTTGAATTAAAAATACTAGAAATCGTTTCTAGTATCCTGTTTACATCTTTAATCTCTTAAAAGGCAGAACTTGATTTTCTAATTAATAGAAAAAGCTTTAAAAGCTGTTCAAGGGCTGCTATAGGTGTTCTTGGTGTGGACAAGCTAGATGGGCAACATCTAGTGTCCTGAAGACACATCTCAAAGGCGCAAATACACTGGAGTGCATCAAGAGGTTAATGTGTTTGTTCTTGATTTAATCTGGGGTTCTAAAATTAATCTAATTAATTTTAAAATCTTAAATGGCAAATACAGATCCAAAAACATATTAAAATTATTTTAATATGTTGTTTATCATTAAAATCAAATAGAAAAAAATTAATCTTGCATGATGCATGTGACCCTAGGTGAAAATTTTTGAATTCAATGGTATAAACTTGTGTTTTTCGCGCTTCCGTTCCTTCATAGTAGCCTAGTCCACTGCCCTGTTAGTCTATCTATCTGCAACAACAATGAAAAGCTATCGTTGAGCCAATGTCTTAGTGGTGTACAACATTAACAAAATGCAACTTTAAATCACAAATCATAAGTCGTATAAATAATGCATACTTAAAACCGTAATTAAATTCAAAGACAATGAATGTCATAAAGAATTTAAACTCCATTTCACAATATCACAATAAATATCAATAAATCACACACACAGCTTAATCATGTTTTAAAGTCTAATTCATCCCAAAAGCCGATGGCTAATGAGGAATAACATAGCTAGCTAGCAATAATATGTGTACTCATTTTATTCGTCCTCAACAGGCACACACCTCAACACTTCAGCCAGAGAGGGAATTCAAAGTCAATTCGTCCCACTAGACAAGCTAGCTAGGAATTCAATCAATATACATGATAGCTGTGATTTCAAACCATTTACAATGCTTTTCAATCAATAAGTATCCATCAAATATCATTCAAACAATTTTTCATAATTTAAAACAATAATATACAAATAGTCATAATTTATTTCAATTGAAAAATTCGAAAGAAATAACTGTTGTGCACAAACCTTTGATAAATGCCTCTTGGCTCTGACTCAATGTTTCATTCCCCTTCCCTGAGTCTTTGCTAACTGAAACACACAATTTGAAGTGTTTTAGTACTCATTTAAACTGTCTCTAACAATAAGGCTTAATAATTAATTTATTGAATTCTATTATTTTCCTTAGTCAATCTAAAATGTTGACCCTGGATGCACTCTAGGTGAATTAGGTTTAATGTTATCAATATGTCACATTTTATAGCCTTTTAGTGTTGGTACATGTTACCCAATTCATTTTCAAGTATATTGCATTTTATTGCAATTTGCCGGTTTTCGGTATACTAATTTGACCTAACCGGATGACCTAGTTTCCTCAGTTATCGGGTTTTGTTCCAAACTAAAAACTTGTAGGTCTATGTCTTATTGCACACGGGGCAAAATTTTAGGTCACTCTGAGTTGTGTAGACCATGTTATGGTCAATTTACCAATGCCGGACAGAATGTACCAAAATGGTAACTTTAGGTCATTTTTAGGTCACTTTTGGTTCGGCCAGTTTTTGGACCTGAACTTGTGCAAGCTATTTGGCTTGGTTCTGGCCATTTCTAGGCTTTTGTGTCTTCATAATAATTGTAGATATTTGTCTCAACTATTCATGGTAAAAATTTTAGATCAATTGGACCTATTTTGAGTAAGTTATGGTCAAAACACTAACTATTGCCCAAATAGTCAATTTTCAGGCTTTCAAGTCACTAATCCGGATTTGGTCATTTTTCAAGTCACCTTCTAGGCAGAATTTAGGTAAGCTTCCTTCATGAAATTTGGCACATTTTGTGCCTAGTTTCACTTCCAATTGGTCTCATATCAATTGGAGTCACACACTTAAGGTTCTAAGCCAAAACAAACACTGCCCTACTACACACTTCTTCATCACATACCAATTACACATTTTATACTTACCAAACTACTTCCTTAATGCCAATTCTGGTTCATACCTTAATATTAACACATTTTACTTCACATTTTTGGTCATTTTGGCAGCTTGTAACCACTCTCAATATGCACAATATAAAATAGAATTTTCCAAAGTCCCATTTATAACAATTCAACCACATGAACATTCCTCATTTCCATGTCCAAACCCTAACAATTAAACACACACACATGCTGCCACCATAAGCAACATAATTCAACAAACGATTAGATGAAACTTAAACACTTCAATCTTCTTCATGAGGCTGCCACAAGTTTACACATACCCATCAACCTCCATTTGCAATTTTCAAGCTTACAAATTAAACCTTACAGATGGAATTCAACTACAATACAATTAAACATTTAAATCATCATTCAAACCACTATTTACATGCAAGAACAAGCTGTTCATAGTGAAGTTCCATGGCTGCCAAAATGTACATCTCCATTAATTCATCAAACTTCAAAAATTCTTCCATAAATCAATTACCCATAACCTTGGTTACACTTTAATGAAACAAGAATAAAAAATACACACTTACCACTTTTGAAGTTCTTCAAAACCTCACCAAAACTTAACTTTCTTTCTCCCTAATTGCTGCCCAAGTTGTATAGAACAACTTTAGTGGAGAGACCTAAAAGGATTGATGGCTTGATGATAGTGGTTTTGCCCTTGCATGGTGGACGGCCATGGATGGAAGCTTGGGAGAAATGGGTTCGGCAATGGAGAAGAATAGATGAGGAAGAAGGCTGTTAGTGGAGGTGGTTGTCCCAAGTTTGATTATGTGTCAAATGTATTAAGTTAGTGGAGCACTAACTGAATAAAAGTATATTTTAATGTTAAACTTTCCAATTTTCCACATTTTCCTCCTATCTTTTGCTAATTAGATTATGTACCACTATTTTAATTTTTTCATGACATTTTCCAAGTGTAATATCATTTATTTTTAATGGAAATTTAGGTCAAAAGATAACTCAGGGTGTCAAATGACCACAATGCCCCTGTTCGTGTTGCATTCCCGATTTTTCGGTAACACTAAGTTTTATCATTTTCTCGATTTCTTATTTTTCTTTGTACTAATTAATTAATTTTTCTTTGATATTTCTAATGAAATTTCTACTTCAATAGATGTTCATTTAAGTCTTAAAAATATTTTCCCAGGTTCCCCGCGGTCCAGGGCTAGTTAACGGTCCACGCTGTAACTTCCCGGTGCGGTCACTGAGTTTTGTCGTTTTCTCGATTTCTTGTTTTTCTTTGTACTAATTAATTAATTTTTCTTTGATATTTCTAATGACATTTATACTTCAATAGATGTTCATTTAAGTCTTAAAAATATTTTCCAAGGTTCTCCGCGGTACAGGGCTAGTCAACAGTCCACGCTGCAACTTCCCGGTGCGGTCACCCATCGCTATGGCTCTCGGTTAGTTTAACTTGGTTACATTTCATTGCTATTATTTTTCCTTTGTTTTTCTTATATTTTCTTTTCTTGCATTTCATTATTGTATGTCTCCTCACTAATATTTAAATGTAGTTCTAGGTATCCCAACTGTCCGGATAACACTGGTCACCGAAACAATAGAACGCAATACCGAACATAGGGGTGTTGCAAGGACACTATTCTAATAGGTGTAGAGTAAAACAGCAAATACAAGCTCTGTCAATTGATGAAAATCTTAAAGAATCATTGATAAAAATATTCTTAAATGATAGTGAACCTGAAGACTTAGAAGTTAATGCAGTAAACTATACTTCTGAAGAATCTTATAGTGAATCTGATAAACAATCAGAGTGTGATGGGAACTGTGACTATTACAAATCACTATGTACCTTAAATGGCCTATGTGTCTTAACTAAAGAAGAAGATTTAATCTTAGGTCTTATAGATAAGATTGAAGACCCGGAAGAGAGACGAAATAAGTTAAAAGAATATTTAACTCTGTATAAGGAAAAAAGTCCTTTAGAAAAGAGAATAGAAGAGAAGAAAAATCTATATGATCTTAAAGAAATTATGGAAAAATTAAAGTGGCTAAAATGCCAAGAGAACCTACAATAAAATAATTAAGACAAGAAATTAATTCTATAAAAACTGAATTACATCACTTAAAAGAAAGAGTAGTTTTACTTGAAGTAAAAAATGAACCTCCGCTAATAGCTAAGCAAGAAGAAGAAAAAGAAGATAAGGTTGAAGATAATACTAATAGTATTAATAACCTTCAGTATGTTAATAGAATAGATTGAGTTGTGACTCACAAATTGCATACAAGAATTACCATAGTGGTTCAAAAGGAGTACTTATTTAGTACAATAGCCTTAATAGATTCGGGCACTGATTTATGCTTTATAAATGAAGGATTAGTACCGTCAAAGTATTTCTCTAAAACTATAGAGGAGTTACATACAACAGATAGTAGTAAGATGAGTGTATGGTTTAAATTATTTAACACTATTGTCTGTAACCAAGGAATATGTTTTGAAATCCCCTTTGTTTTAGTAAAAGGATTATCTCATCCAGTAATATTAGGAAACCCATTTCTACACATGTTGTACCCGATTAAATCAATAACAGAAAAGGGAATTGTTTTTGAAATAGAGGGAAAAGAGATTATTTTTGAATTTATCTCCTTACCAATAGAAAGAGAAATTAATGTGTTTAAAAGTAACATCAAGAATAATGAAAAATCTATAAATTCTCTAAAAAGAGAAGTAGAATACAAAACCATAGAAGAAAAGGTTAATGAAGCTAAAATACAAAGAAAAATTAAAAGTTTACATGATGAAATGCTTAATAGCATTTGTGCTAACATTCCTAATGCCTTATGGGCTAGAAGAAGACATGTGGTTAATCTACCATATGAGCTCGACTTTGATGAAAAAATGATACCAACTAAGGCCCAGCCCATTGCAATGGGTCCAAGACACCTAGAAATCTATAAACAGGAAATTGCTAACATCGAGGTAAAAGGGCTTATTAGAAAAAGTCAAAGCCCATAGAGCTGTCTAGCTTTTTATGTTGAAAATGCTGCTGAATTAGAAAGAGGAGTTCCTAGACTAGTCATCAATTATAAGCCTTTAAATAAGGCCCTTAAATGGATCAGATATCCACTGCCTAATAAAAGAGATCTGTTAAACAAACTCTATGAGGCCCAAACATTTTCAAAGTTTGATATGAAATCTAGCTATTGGCAAATCCGAATAGCTGAAGAAAATAGGTATAAAACTGCCTTTACAGTACCATTTGGGCATTACGAATGGAATGTGATGCCATTTGGGCGTTACGAATGGAATGTGATGCCATTTGGGCTTAAAAATGCCCCATCAGAATTTCAAAAAATTATGAATGAAATATTTAATGCTTATTCAGCATTTGCAATAGTATACATTGATGATGTTCTTATTTTCTCCAGAACAATAGATGAACATTTTAAGCACCTAAACGCGTTTATCAAAGTTGTAAAAATAAATAGTTTAGTAGTCTCAGCCAAGAAGATAAAACTCTTTCAGACTAAAGTAAGATTTTTAGGACATAACATAGAAAAAGGATCTATTATTTCCATAGATCTAGCCATTGAGTTTGCCGATAAATTTCCTGACAAAATAAAAGATAAGACCCAACTACAGAGATTTTTAGGTAGCCTCAATTATGTTGCTGACTTTTATAAAAGTTTAGCACAAGATGCCAAATCACTTTTCCAAAGATTGAAAAAGAATCCAATACCCTAGACCCAAGAACACACCTTATCTGTCAGAAAAATAAAACAAAGAGTCAAATCATTACCCTGTCTGGCTATTTCTCATCCTGAAGCCTTTAAGATAGTTGAAACAGACGCATCTAACAAAGGATATGGAGGCATTCTAAAACAAAGAATTGCCAACAAAGAAACCCTGGTTAGATTTACCAGTGGTATATGGACAGTACTAAGAGTTAATTACTCTATTGTTAAAAAAAAAGATCTTATATATAGTTCTCTATATACAAAAGTTTGAATCTGATTTATTAAATCAGAAATTCCTTATAGGGGTTGATTGTAAGAGTGCTAAAGAGATACTCGTAAAAGATGTTAAAAACATTGCTTCAAAACAAATCTTCACTAGATGGCAAGCCATCTTATCAACATCTGACTTTGATATAAAATTCATCAAGGGAGAAAATAATTCTTTGCCTGATTTTTTAACTCGTGAATTTCTTACAGGACATGAGTTCAAAGGCACCAATGACTCACTCAAAGCGAACCCATGAGGTATCACCTCCTCCGCCTAAAATGGTGGATAAACTGAGAGAAGATGCTTATGCTATCAGCATCGAAGCCAATAATGCAAAAGAGGTTAATTACCCCTTCATCCCTATCAGCTACTGTTTCCTTATGCCAATGGATAAAAAACATAAGGACCTAAAACCTTATGAGGTTGCCAATTTTTACATTGAGCACCATACAGTGAATCCGTATTTACCTAAGGACCACACTTATTACCAAGCCATCTTAGCCGAAACTGATTCAGTTGTCTTTTCTCCAACAGAAAGATCTGCTAATGAGTGGGCATTCAGCAAATTCATAATTAAAATGATAATATCCTATGATGAATGGGGAGATTCTCAATTCAAACAAAAGGAATTAAATTTCGAAAAACCCAGGTACTTTAATTATTTTGATTATATGCAAGCCTGGACTGGAGCCTTAATATATGAAAATAGGCAAAGGAAGTTTAGATGGTTCATACAGTTCCAGTTAGACAAAGATTCTTAGGAATTTCCCTCTTGGTTCTATGAATGTTTTTCAATTGGGGACTTTTTCCTATAGCTCTACCTAATAAGGTCAGAAAAGTCTATGAGCAGTTTGCTGACTCGAATAAATCCTTAAAGGATCCAAGACTATTATTCACTATCCTATATAAAATTCCCTGGATAGTTAGATGGGATTATATTATCTCAAAAAAGAAATATAAAAAATTTTCCGAGTTCTCTACAGAGCATGTTCCATGGTTAACTCAAAGAGTCCTAATTAAATGGTGGGATAAATGTGAGTTCTTTGAACCGCCTTCAATTTACTCCTCCAAAGCACTAATTCATCTTGCTAAAAAGCCATCAGTATCTAGTCCATCAGTCTCTTCTAATCTAACTGACCTATTCAAAGATCTACTCAAGTCAGTACCAAAAGACTAGCTTCGCCGACAGTTGTTTAATGTATTATCAGAAGATGACAAAAAAAGCCAGCTCAAAAGTTGCCAGCTCAAAAGCAAAAGATTCGGCTGAGTGTTCAAGAGCCCACGATAAAGAAGAAAGTGACACTAACATTGACATGGAAGGACAATACTTTGAAGACAACTAAGACCCTTATGGACTATAAAGGGTACGAAGATTCTTATCAGCACTAAAAGTGTATATGTTAAAGCATCTATCATGCCTAAAAGACACACTACTGACAGCCATCCACTACTACCAGCCAACCACTCATCCTTATATGCCAATAAAAGTGACGTCTTCAATGACGCCAGAAGATTCTCTCTAGCTCCTATAAGAAGGACTCCTAACCTGCTAACCAAGCAGAATCCAGTATGCAATAAAAGTCTTTAAGTTTTTCTCTGTAAAAGTTCTTGTTTTAAGTTTCTCTATTATGCCTTCTGTTTTGTTCAAAGTGTTATAAGTGTATACTGTTTTATAAATAAAATATATGGTATTTTCTCAATATCAATCTGATTTCTCTTGAGTTAGCAATGAGATAGATGTTTTAATTAATGAAGCAAAAGAACTTAACCAAGAACTTGAAACACTATCCTTGACTACTATGGATCTTCTTGGACAACCATCTGGTAAGTACGATTACTGGGTTTACTATTCTTCTCCACCATCTGCAAACATACCAAGCTCATCCATTATCCCTACTGGTTGGGACGACGACTGTAGCTCTATAAGTATTACTATTTAAATACTGTTCCATAATACTGTTCATTATACTACGATAAGTATGCTCTGCACTTGCCCTAAATAGGGACCCTATGCATCAGAAGTCTCTTTATTAATTATGTTTACTTATGTCTACTTATATTGAGCGTGTTGTTTTTTATTTATTATGCATTAATTTAACTGATAGACTAGAAGTAGAAAAACTTAGAGAAGAACTAGTAAGAAATGGCACTGACCTATGCAATCAACATCTAGAAACCCACACCACCTATCGTGATTATCAAGAACATCAAAGGACTTTAGTTTTGTTCCATGTCATTATAGGTCTCTTAGATATCTGGTTAAGAAATAATAATTTCTAAATATTGTATTAAATATTTCCCATCCTTTCTCTTTTCTGTTTTCTACCATCTTCATTCTCAACAGAGTGGTATATTGGCTAGAAACTAGTAAATGCTTGAACCTTTCATTGGTGGAAGGTAGAGCAACTTCTAGACACAACTCCACGTGCTACTTTTTAGATCCTTCATTCTTAAGTGGTATTAGAGCCAAGTTAGTGGTAGAAGTGGTCATAAGTTCTAGTGAAACCCAAGTCACGTATCCTACAGCCGGAGAAGCCGAAAGAAAGGCATGTTAGGCAATTGGAGTAACATCGTTAACAGTGATCTAGAACAAATGGACAAACTATTCTCTAGCTTGTCTGGTAGCTCTAGGAGTGCTAGGTTTGAAGAAAAGGAAAAGAAAAAATCAAAAAATAAAGAAATATTATTGTTATCTAATATAGAAAATAATCTAAGTAATTGGAAGTTGCCTCCCATCTCTTATAATCTTATTTATAAATCTAATAACAGTTTTCAGTTTAAGTCTGATTATGTAGTGAAAACTGTAGAACAAGCCTCTCCTATCCATGAAAGATTACATTTTAGGAGTCTGTTTTATGAAGATCTTTTAAAAAAGCATAAAATGGAATATTCCTTTCTCCATATAGGAATGATTCAAGTTGCTCTTAAACCTGCAACTAGGCTAGGATTAAATACCACAACTTTAATTTGTGTCTGAGACAAGAGACATAATATATTCAATGATTCCTTATTAGGAATAGTCGAATCATCTTTATGTGATGGCCCGATTTATATTTCGTGCTATCCCAATTTTACTCTGTCTATAGATGATCATCATATCATGAAAGCGTTATCTTTGGATATTAAAACATCTGGTTATGACATGTTATCAGGATCTGAAAATATAATTCTTATTTATAGAATCCATTAAAAGGCAATGAACACCGTAGTTCCTAACTTAAGGGAAGAAGCCACAAAAATAATTTCTCTAAAAAGAACCATAACCTTCTTTATCATTGACTTAGGAAAAGGAAACTTAATGGTTCCAAAATCCATTTAGTGGGAATAGGTTAAACTACCTGAAAATTGGATATTAGAAGAAGCAATTTCTCCTAAAAAGGAAGAATTAAGTGACCTTGAATCAGTAGTAGAAACAAACCAAGGAACTGTAGCAATATCTTTTGCTAGGACAAGGTCACGACATTCATTCGCTGGTAGGTCGGTAATTTCAGAACCAATCCTACCTAAATCTTCCTTATCAGGAATAGAACCTTTGGGAAGAACAAATTCAATGGGAAGAACAAATTCAATAGGAGGAACCCAAAGAACTGAAGAACAAGTGGCCCAGCCCTTGTATGAGGACATGAGAAGTATCCCCTCAAGCCCTAAAAATACAATAGGCCTGAAAGCCCAACTCCATCGGATATGGGCTATGACAAAGAATGTCTGAAACCTCCATTTAAAATTATGGCTTTAACCAAGGAAGAAACTTCATTTGAAAAATGGTTTCAAATGAACTTTTCAAAAACCCAACAAGACTCTTATTTGCATGAGTATTCTTGGTATCAGCAAAGAGGAGGAATTAAAACATTCCCTAATTTTTTAAAATATGTGCTTGCTTGTAGGAAAAAAACCATTTCTTGATTTTGAAGATAGGACATTCATAACAACTCTAGACCCGGCCCACTAGTGAAATTGTCCGCTCTGGGCCGAAGCCCTCATGGTTTTAAAATGCGTCACTAGGAGTTACGAACCACCAACTTATAAACCCAGCATCTCTCCGTGTTTTATCGATGTGGGATTTGCCTAGGGTGTTACATAAAAACCCTAGAATCATCTTACAGAAATTTTGTTACCTCAAAAGGAAAACTCCTAAAAGGAATACATCCACCTTTGACCGAAATATCTTATAAGCTATCAGATGGTCAAGAAGTTGACTGTACGCCTTTTTCTAAGATAGATAAACAAAGCAATTTCGCCAATCTTAGTTTATACACCATAGGCCAACAGTTAAACAGAATGGAAATACAAATTCAAAATTTTAAATCAAGGGATTATCATCCAGAGAAGGGAGAAACCTCTAAACCAGTATAGAGAAAAATTTTTTATTCAAACCTATGGAATCTGAAAAATTAAGCTTAAAATTAGCTAAGGAAGATCATTCAGAAATGATAGAAGAATTGACTAAAAGGTTAACTGAACTAGATTAGATTCTAAAAAGAAATCTGTAGCTCCTTTAACTAAGGATCTTGATATGATTGAAGAATTAACTAAAAGATTAAATAATTTTAATCTAGCTCCTTTAATTAAAAAGGAAGAGTCAGAAACTTCTGAATCTAAGTCATCTAATGAAGATGATAACACAGAAATTAATAAGATTGAATCAATTCTAAAAGAATTAGAACACCCAGTGGAAATAAACAGGATTGTTTACCCTAAACCTAGGGCCACAGTAGAAATGAAGCCTTACTATCCTAGGCCATCTCCAATTAATTTACAATTTGAAGATACAAGTTATAATTACGTACAATATGATGGAACTTCAATTGTAAAATGGAACATAGATGGACTTTCTGATTATCAAATCAAAAATATTATCCAGTTTATGACCATGTACGCCATGGTTACAAGAACCAAAGGAAATACTGATCAGGCAATAGCGAAAGCCATTGTAGCTGGCTTTATTGGCCAACTAAGAGGTTGGTGGGACTTTTCCTTATCCGAAGAAGGAAAAGCCCAAGTTCTTGATGCTGTTAAAACAGAATTACGAACTGAGGGTGCCATTATGGTCTCTGATTGTGTCAATACCTTATTATACACCATAGGCATGCACTTTATAGGATCGGTTAGCTTATACATGGATAGGTCCCAGGAACAGTTAATGAACTTAAGATGTCCTGATCTGTCTCATTTTAAATGGTATAAAGATCCTTTTTTTGCCCTTATTTTTACTAGGGAAGATAATCAATTTGACTTTTAGAAAGAAAAATTTCTTTCTGGGTTACCCTCGTTATTTGCTAAATGAGTTAAGAAACAAATTAAAGACAAATATGATGGAGCCCTTCCATATAACCATTATACTTATGGAGAACTAGCCTCAGAAGTAGTTTCTACAGGAATAGCATTATGTAATGAATTAAAAATTCATAGACAAATGCAAAAAGAAAAACTCACAGGTAAAAGAATACTCGGTGATTTTTGCGAACAAATAGGACTTCCACCCATAACTTTTCCTTATAAAAGAAAAGTTAAAGGGGGCAGGAGAGTAGGAAAAGGTAAAAACAAAGCCTATAGTACTAAAATGTATTATAAGAAAGAAAAGGGTGAATCATCCAATAGAAAAACTCTAAAAAAGAAAACAAAATCTTCCAAAAAGAAGAAAAAATAGTCTGAAGTAGTCTGTTATAAATGCGAAAAACTAAGGCACTACGCTAATAGGTGTAGAGTAAAATAGCAAATACAAGCTCTGTCAATCGATGAAAATCTTAAAGAATCATTGATAAAAATATTCTTAAATGATAGTGAACCTGAAGACTTAGAAGTTAATGCGGTAGACTATACT
The DNA here is from genome assembly GCF_030052815.1 of Hevea brasiliensis. Taxonomy (NCBI): domain Eukaryota; kingdom Viridiplantae; phylum Streptophyta; class Magnoliopsida; order Malpighiales; family Euphorbiaceae; genus Hevea; species Hevea brasiliensis. Next base: position 47,509,603 of record NC_079501.1, read on the forward strand.
TCTGAAGAATCTTATAGTGAATCTGATAAACAATCAGAACGTGATGGGAATTGTGACTATTACAAATCACTATGTACCTTAAATGGCCTGTGTGTCTTAACTAAAGAAGAAGATTTAATCGTAGGTCTTATAGACAAGATTGAAGACCCAAAAGAGAGACGAAATAAGTTAAAAGAATATTTAACTTTGTATAAGGAAAAAAGTCCTTTAGAAAAGAGAATAGAAGAGAAGAAAAATCCACATGATCTTAATGAAATTATGGAAAAAATTAAAGCGGCTAAAATGCTAAGAGAACCTATAATAAAAGAATTAAGACAAGAAATTAATTCAGTAAAAACTGAATTACATCACTTAAAAGAAAGAGTAGTTTCACTTGAAGTAAAAAATGAATCTCCGCTAATAGCTAAGCAAGAAGAAGAAGAAGAAGATAAGGTTGAAGATAATACTAATAGTATTAATAACCTTTACTATGTTAATAGAATAGATCGAGTTTTGACTCACAAATGGCATACAAGAATTACCATAGTAGTTCAAAAGGAGTACTTATTTAGTACAATAGCCTTAATAGATTCAGGTGCCAATTTACGCTGTATAAATGAAGGATTAGTACCCTCAAAGTATTTCTCTAAAACTATAGAGGAGTTACATACAGCAAATAGTAGCAAGATGAGTGTAATGTAACACCCCTAAGTTCGGTAGTGCGTTCTACTGTTCCGGTGACCAGTGCTGTCCGGACAGCTAGGATGCCTAGAACTACACTTCGTTATGAGTGAGGAGACATAAAATAATGAAATACAAGAAAAGAAAATACAAGAAAAACAAAGGAAAAATAATAACAAAGAAATGTAACCAAGTTAAGCGAGCCGAGAACCCTAGCGATGGGTGACCGCACCGGGAAGTCACGGCGTGGACCGTTGGTACTGGATCATGGGAACCACGGAAAATATTTATAGGACTTAAAAAGACATCAATTGAAGTATAAATATCATTAGAAATATCAAAGAAAAACTAAATAATTAGTACAAAGAAAAGTGAGAAATCGAAAAACGGACAAAACCCAGTGTTACCGAAAAATCGGGAATGCAACCCGAATAGGGGCATTATGGTCATTTGACATCCCAAATTGTCTTTTGACCTAAATGTCCAATAAAAATAAATAATATTACACTTAGAAAATAAAATGAAAAATTAATTTGGTGGTACCTAATGTAAATAGCCAAAAGAGGAGTGAAAATTGTGTAAATAACACATTTAACATATTATATGATTAAATTGAGTGAGTGGGCCACTATTGAATAAATTAAGAACAAAAAGGGGCAGGTGTGCACCTAATATACAATCTGCAAATTCATTTTCTCTAAGTTCTTCATCCATGCCAAAATGGGAGAGGTGATATCCTCCATTGCCGTTTTGCATGAAGCTCCCTTAACCTCCTCATTTCACTTCCAACCACTTAGGTTTCTTCATTAAAGATTACCTCCACATCACAAGGAAGAGTTTGATACCAAATTTAAGAAGTTTAGTGAAGGTTTAACAAGTCCCAATCATAGGTAAGTTTGTATTTTTGAACATTGCTTTGTTAAACTTTATATACATGTTATGGGTGTGTGCTTTGTGAGAAAATTTTCAAGTTTGAGGAGTTCTTGATATATCCATTTTTGGACAGCCATGGAGTTGTATGTTTAATGAAATTTTCTTACATATGTTCGATGAGAATTCAGGTTGAATAGGGTGAATTGATCTCCTAGTAAGTTATTTCCATATGTAATGGTGATTATGCATTTGAAATTGAAGTTGAAGAAAGTATGTGAAACTTTGGCATTGTGGAACAATTCGGCAGCCTTGGGACTCCATGATGAATGTATGAATTCATGAAGATATTGGCAGAATTATGACATTGAGGATTGATGGATATGTATATAAATTAGTTGTGGAAATTGTATGAAATAATGAGTAGTGTTTATGTGTGTTTGTGGTTGTATTTGGACTTTGTAAATTAGAGTTTTATTTGGTGTATTGAGGATATTTGTATTCTGCCCAAAGTGACTTTAAAGTGAAGTGGTATATGGTTTTGGTAATGTACCAAAACAGAATTGGTAAGAGAAGTGGACTTGTAGTAAGGTAAATGTGTAATTGATACATGTTTGTGCAATGTAATTAAGGACAGCCTACATTTTAGCCCATAACTTTAAATGTGTAACTCCAATTGGTATGAGGTCAATTGGAGGTGAAACTAGGCACAAAATGTGCCAACTTTCATTCAGAAAGTATACCAAAATTCTACTTACAAGGTAGCATGAAAAATGACCAATTCGGATTAAGTACAATTGAGACCTGAAAATTGACCAATTGGGCAGCAGTTAGTGTTTAGGCCATAACTCACTCAAAACAGGTCCAATTGACCTGAAATTTTAACCATGAATTGTTAAGACCCATACCTACAAGTCTCATGAAGACACCAAAGCCCATAAATGACTATAAGCAAGTCAAACAGCTTGCACAAGTTCGGGTCTAAAAACTGGCCGAAGCAAAGTTGAGCAAATTTTACCTAAAATGACCTAATTTGATGCCATTTGACCAGCAATGGTAAAATGACCATAACTTGGTCTACATGACTCAGAATGACCTAAAATTTTGCCCCGCATTCCATAAGACATAGATCTACAAGTTTGTAGTTTTGACCGAAACCCGAAAACTGAGGGAACTAGGTCGTCTGGCTAGGTTAAACTAGTATCCCGGAATCCAGCAATTTGCAATAAAATGCAATAAACAAGGAAATGAAATTGGTAACGAGTACCAATTCTAAAACACTATCGAATGTGACATATTAGTGACACTAAAACCTAAATTACCTAGAACGCATCGAGGGTCGGTATATTAGGCTATTAAGCAAATAATAGCTTTCAGTGAATTATTTGTTAAACATTATCGATAGAGACAGTTTAATTTAGTACTGAAACACTTCAAATTGTGTTTCTCAGTTACCAAAGACTCAGGAAAAGGGAAGGAAACACTGAGTCTAGACCAGGAGACAATTATAAGAGGTTTGTGCACAACAACTATTTCTTTTGAAATTTTCAATTGAAATGAATTATGACTAATTGTACATTATTGTTTTAAATTGTGGAAATGTGTTTGAATGGATATTTATTGATTGAAAAGCATTGTAAATGATTTGAAACTGTGAGAATTTATTTGAATGATATTGATGGAAACTTATTGATTGAAAAGTATTAGAAATGGTTTGAAACCACAGCTATCATGTATATTGATTGTATTCATCGCTAGCTTGTCTAGTGGGACGAATTGAATTCCATCTTTGGCTGAAGTGTTGAGGTGTGTGCCTGTTGAGGACGAATTGGATGAGTACTCATATTTTTGCTAGCTAGCTATGTTATTCCTCATTAGTCATTGACTTTTGGGACGAATTGAATACCTCATTAGCCATCGGCTTTTGGGACGAATTGAACTTTGGAACATGATTAAGCTGTGTGTGATTTATTGATATGTATTGTGAGATTGTGAAATGAGTTTAAAATCTTATTGACATATACTGTCTTTTGAATTCAACCATGATCTGACTTATTGAAATTATTATGATATTGAGAAATGGAGTTTAAATTTTTGTGGACAATTACTGTCTTGAAAGTAACTATGGTTTTAAGTATCCACTATTTATATGATTTATGACTTGTGATTTAAATTGTAATTGCTTAATGTTGTGCACCACTGGGACATTGTCTCAAATGACTTTTATTGCTATCGCAGTAGACAGATGACAGGTGAGCGTGAGACAGATCTGCTAGTACCTCCAGCGAGAAATTACCGGGTATAATGAGTATACCAACATTTTTCATTTTGTACTGTAATGTATGACCACTGTATGTACATATTGTTTTTGGTTTTGAGCAGTTGTAAATTAAAATTGTACATTGAAGTTGTAAAATAATTATGAGTTATTTTGACTTGTAAAAATTGTATTATATTTCTTTTATCTCAGTCTTTGAAAAATCACTGTGGATTTGAGTTGATAAATATGTTGTGTTGAGAAATATGTTGAAGTTGAGATTTGGAAAAATATTGAAGTGCTTTTTACAAGTTTTCTAAAGAACTATTTTATCCAAAATACAGATGGCACTCTGCCAAAATTTTTACAAAAATTCCAAATAATTCAAATATGTTAGTTCTATCACTTCAGTTCAAAAAGGTTTTTAATACCTGCAAATAGTGCTCACCACTATAAAAGAGGTAAGAAAAGTGTTTAAAATCCCTTGTAGTGTATTTAATGGGTTATCAGTAGACGGAGTTGGTAATTCATTAGGTATACTACGGGATCATGTTATGCCTTACAAAGGGGTAGGGTGTGACATATTTTAGTGGTATCAGAGCAAAGTTTTTAAATTTTATTTTCACCTGTTATTTGAATATTCTTTCTTCATAGTACAACTGCTCAATATCATTGTTTGATACATACAGTGCATTACATTATAAATATGCACTAGCGGGAGGAAATCTCCTTGTGTTATTTATTCAGGAGATCTAGAATCCTCGCATTGACCATGGAAGAGGGTGATCATTCAGTCGATCAATCTATTGAGGCTGAGGTGCAAGGGGTTGCCCCAGGCCTACACAATGTCAGTGGTTCAAAGAGCACTACCGCAATACCGCAGTTTCCTCGCTTATTCGCTCAAAGAGATGGCTACAATGTTCCAACAAATGGCTGGTAATGTGCCTACTCAAGTCCCAATACAGACACCAGTGGTACAACCACAATCTCCTACTAGGCAGTATGACAAATTGATGAAGTATGGGGCTACAGAGTTTAAGGGGACAGTAGATCCTCTAGAAGCTGAACAGTGGTTAGAGAGGATGGATAGGGTATTTAAGAAACTGCATTGCACGGAGGAGCTCAGATTTGAATACTCTGTATCTTTGCTACAGGGGGATGCTTATGACTGGTGGAAAACCATTCCCCACAGTCTAGTAGAACCTGCAGTGCTAACATGGAATGACTTCCTTAGGGAATTCAGACAAAAATATGTCCCTGATGCTTATGTAGACCAGAAGTTATAAGAGTTCCTAAGTTTGAAACAGGGGAGCAGATCAGTGGCTGAGTATGAAAGAGAATTTTCCCGCCTGAGCCATTATGCAGTAAGTTTACTTGCTACCAGCAGGGAGAGATGCAAGAGGTTTGAAACTGGCTTGAAGCCTAGTATCAGATTACAAGTAGTCGACTTCAAACACACTAACTTCTCTGAACTTATTTCTCAAGCTCTAGAGTTAGAAAGAATTGAGTCTGAAGCTGCTCCTGAGAAAAAGAAATAAGAGAAGACAGAGAAAGAGGGAAAATATGTAGAACAGAGTTCCAGTGGTCCTACTGGAAAGAGGAAGAACTATGGGGGACATGGCAGAGGTGGCAAGAAATCTGGTAGGGGAAGATATTCAGGGCAGAAGTCTCCCTTATCTGGTCAGCAGAGTACCAGAGGTTCCTACCCTCCCCGCCAATGTGAAACATGTGGAAGAAATCATGGTGGGATCTGCTGCAAGGCTATTGGTGAAGGAACGGAAGCGTGAAAAACACAAGATTATACCATTGAATTCAAAAAATTTTCACCTAGGGTCACATGCACCATGCAAGATTTATTTTTATCTATTTGATTTCAATGATAAACAACATATTAAAACTCTTTTAATATGTTTTTGGATCTGTATTTGCCATTTAAGATTTTAAAATTAATCAGATTAATTTTAGAACCCTAGATTAAATCAAGAACGATTACACTAACCTCTTGATGCAATCGCAAATGTCTGCGCTTTTGAGATTCGTCTTCAGGACACCAAATGTTGTCCCTCTAGCTTGTCCACACCAAGAACACCTATGGCAGCCCTTGAACAACCTCTAAAGCTTTTTCTATTAATTAGAAATTCAAGTTCTGCCTTTTAAGAGATTAGAGATGTAAACAGGACACTAGAAACAATTTCTAGTGTTCTTAATTCAAGAGATTGATGGCTAATCTCTTTGAATTGATGAGAGATGAAGAAGAATAGCTGGAGAGGCTCAAAGTGGCGTGACAAATGAGAGGAGAGGCTGCTGGTTATGTTTTCTTTTCATAACCACACTTAAATAGCTAGGTTAACACATTAAACCCTAGCCACAGGTCACCTTTTGATTAGCTTTAGGTTTAAGTGACCCAATCATATTGTGCCAAGTGTCAAACCTATATTTTATCTTGATTTTAATCATCTTACATGATTAAAAAATGTTTGGAAAGCTTATGTGTTATGCCATGTGTCACCATCTCATGGTGCCACGTGTCACACTGCAAAATGACCAAAATGCCCCTGTGTCTTAATTTTGAGTTCTTAACCCAAAATAATTATTTTCTTCTTCTAATTAATTTATATCAAATATAAATTAATTAATTAATCTCTATTAATTAATTTCTCATCAATTAAATTCATATTTAAACACTTTAAATATAAATTTAATTTATACTACACATCCAATAATCTAGATTTGGTTTCAAGTCATGCTAGGGACTTTGCAATTTAATTGCAAACCAAACCTATTTAATTAATCAATTAAACTCTTTAATTAATTAATTAAATCATATTTAAATAGGTGATAACTTGTGTATGTGTGTGACTTATTAGGCTCATCACTAATTGGCAATGAGACATGATATCAACTCTTAATATCATCAGAGCTCTTTCTTACCATAAATGATTTCTCTAAATCATTTTGTGAACCTCATAGACCATGGTTAACACCTAGCATAGCATGCCATGGCTACCCAATTAGTAATGAGGTTTACCTTAAATGAACCTATAATCATATGTTACCATGCACTAGAATCTCTCTGTTACAAAATCCCAACTCAAGCTGGAGTCATGGTTTATGTCAAACTCCATTTGCTATGAATATTATGTTCTCTTTTAATTCCAGTTCTTGATTAAAAGATTTTCTCATCAGAAACTCTTTTCTGAATAAATCTATCTGTCCTGGCCAGGAACTTGAAACATCAAGAACAATTAAATGAACATAGGATTTTATCTCTATTTACTTAGAGGAACAGATTCCATCTTGATCAACACCTATCTCCATATATAACTAGTAAGAGCCAACACATGTCCATATACCCATACATAGTACAAGTATGAAAGCAGTATCAAACTCAAACTACCTATATACAAGATAACCGTGCTATCTCAGGTCTAAAGATTATATGCACTAATATGATTTATGACAAAACATTGACAAGAGTAAACTCCATGTGCTTGTCATAAGTGTCACTGGTTCGGCCTACTTATCATTTATAAGTGCCTATCATGTTTGTTATATGGCATGAGACTCACCATTCCATCTTATTTATATCTCATATAAATAACTTGGGAACAAACATGAATACAATCTTTCTGGATAAGTCATGTCCTTATTATGAAGGTTCACAGGGGCATTTTGGTCATTTCACAGTGTGACACGTGGCACCATGAGATGGTGACACATGGGATTACACATAAGCTTGCCAAACATTTTTTAATCATGTATGATGATTAAAATCATGATTAAATATAGGTTTGACACTTGGCACAATGTGATTGGGTCACTTAAACCTAGAGCTAATCAAAAGGTGACATGTGGCTAGGGTTTAATGTGTTAACCTAGCTATTTAAGTGTGGTTATGAAAAGAAAAATAACCAGCAGCCTCTCCTCTCATTTGTCACGCCACTTTGAGCCTCTCCAGCTATTTCTCTTCATCTCTCATCAATTCAAAGAGATTAGCCATCAATCTCTTGAATTAAGAACACTAGAAATTGTTTCTAGTGTCCTGTTTACATCTCTAATCTCTTAAAAGGCAGAACTTGAATTTCTAATTAATAGAAAAGGCTTTAGAAGCTGTTCAAGGGCTGCCATAGGTGTTCTTGGTGTGGACAAGCTAGAGGGACAACATCTGGTGTCCTGAAGATGAATCTCAAAGGCAGACACGCCAAAGACATCAAGAGGTTAGTGTAATCATTCTTGATTTAATCTAGGGTTCTAAAATTAATCTGATTAATTTTAAAATCTTAAATGGCAAATACAGATCCAAAAACATATTAAAAGAGTTTTAATATGTTGTTTATCATTGAAATCAAATAGATAAAAATAAATCTTGCATGGTGCATGTGACCCTAGGTGAAAATTTTTGAATTCAATGGTATAATCTTGTGTTTTTCACGCTTCCGTTCCTTCAATAATGTGCATATTGAGTGTGGTTACAAGCTGCCAAATGACCAAAAAGGTGTTGTGAAATGTGTTAATGGTAAGGTACAAAACAGAAATGACGTGTAAGAGTTAACTTGGTAGGCATAGGATGTGTACTTGATGAGTGATGAACAATGAATAGCAAGGCAGTGTGTGTTTTGGCTTAGAACCTTAAGCGTGTGGCTCCAATTGGTATGAGACCAATTGGAGGTGAAACTAGGAACAAAAAGTGCCAACTTTAATGAAGGAAGCTTACCAAAATTCTGCTTGGAAGGTGACTTGAAAAATGACCAAATCTGAATTAGTGCATTTAAGGCCTGAAAATTTACCATTTGCGCAGCAGTTAGTTTTTTGACTATAACTCACTCAAAATAGGTCCAATGGATCTGAAATTTTTATCATGAGTAGTTGAGACATATATCTACAAGTCTTATGAAGACACCAAAGCCCAGAAATGGCCAGAACCAAGCCAAATAGCTTGCACAATTTCGGGTCCAAAAACCGGCCGAACCAAAAGTGACCTAAAAATGACCTAAAGTGACCTTTTTGGTACATTCTAACCAGCAATAGTAATATGACCATAACTTGGTCTAGTAAACTCAGAATGACCTGAAATTTTGCCCCGCTTACCATAGGACATAGATCTACAAGTTTGTAGTTTTGCCCAAAACCTTAAAACCGAGGGAACTAGGTCATCTGGCTAGGTCAAATTAGTATACCGGAATCCGACAAATTGCAATAAAACGCAATATACATGGAAATGAATTTGGTAATATGTACCTATACTAAAAGGCTACAAATGTGACATATTGGTAACATTAGAACCTAATTCACCTAGACTGCATCGAGGGTCAACATCTTTGGTTGACTAAGGAGATAATAAAAATTCAATAAATTAAGTATTAAGCCTTATTGTTAGAGACAGTTTAAATGAGTACTGAAACACTTCAAATTGTGTTTTTCAGTTAGCAAAGACTCAGGGAAAGAGAAGGAAACACTGAGTCAGAGGCAAGAGATAGTTATCAGAGGTTTGTGCACAATAGTTATTTCTTTTGAATTTTTCAATTGAAATAAATTATGATTTTTTGTATGTTATTGTTTTAAATTGTGTTTGTGCACAATAATTTTGATTTCTTATTTTCTACTTAAAAATTTATTTGAACATTATAGTTTTAAATTGTGTCTGTGCATAATACTTTTTATATTCACTGCTTTTATTAAAAAAATTATTTGGAGAAATGAGTTATGAATAATTTTTTATTGTTTTGGCTTTGAGAATCTTATTTGGAAATTATTGTGTTGCCTATTTTGCAAATGGAAATTTTGAGATAAAATGTGATTTGGGAATTGTATGAAATATTGTGATTTGGAATTGTTTTGATTCATACTTGGCATGACACTGTTATTATATTCCTCCCTCTTTGGCTTGCCAGTCTGAGGTGAGTGTGGATGAGTACTCATTATTTAGCTAGCTTCCTCCCTCACTGATTTTGATTATTGGGGTGAGTGTGTCTTGTCTTGGTGTACAACATGGCATGTGCGGAAAATTTGTGTCATGTCCTAAATTGTGTTATTGATTGGCAACACTGTATTATTCAGTTATTTGATCAAATGGTGTTATTGATTGGCAAAACTGTATTATTCAATTATTTGATCAAATGGTGTTATTGATTGGAAAAACTGTGTTATTCAATTGTTTGATCAAATTTGTGTTATATGAACTTTGTAAAATGTGAAATGGAATTATGAATTATTTAATTTGTGAATTGTCAATAAAAGAATCATATATCGCATTCAAATTGTTATTGTGCACCGCTGAGTAAATTTTACTCAGCGATAGCTTTTCATTGCTATCGCAGGTAGACAGACTGACAGGGCAGTAGACTAGGCTGCTAATGCTATATTGAGAGTTCATCGGGTATATTGAGTATACCATATTTTGCATTTTATATTATAATGTATGTTCATTGTATGTATATAGTGTTCTTGGTTTTGAGCAGTTGTAAATTTAAAATTGTACATTGAAGTTGTAAAATAAGTTGTAAATTATTTTGACTTGTAAAATTTTTGATATATTTCTTTTGTTTCAGCCTTTGAAAATACTAAAAAAGTACTGTGGATTTGAGTTGAGAAACATATTGAGTTGATTAAATGTTGGAGTTTGAGATTGAGAAATATATTTGAAGTGCTTTTTACAAGTTTTTTAAGAACTGTTTTATTCCAAAATACAGATGGCACTCTGCCAAAATTTTTACAAAAATTACCAATAATCCAAATGTGTTAGCTATTTCACTTCAGATTTTGAAAAGTTTTATAACACCAGATTATAATCGATGTTTTAAATTTCACGAAAATTGGTTTAAAATCCCTTGTAGTATATCTAATGGGTTATCGGTAGGCGAAGTGCAGTAATTCATTAGGTGTACTACAGGATCATGTTACATCTTACGGGGGAGTAGGGTATGACATGTGATGCCATTTGGGCTTAAAAATGCCCCATCATAATTTTAAAAAATTATGAATGAAATATTTAATGCTTCTTCAACATTTGCAATAGTATACATTGATGATGTTCTTATTTTCTCCAGAACAATAGATTAACATTTTAAGCACTTAAATATGTTTATCAAAATTGTAAAAATAAATGGTCTAGTAGTCTCAGCCAAGAAGATAAAACTCTTTTAGACTAAAGTAAGATTTTTAGGACATAACATAGAAAAAGGATCTATTATTCCCATAGATCAAGCCATTGAGCTTGCTGATAAATTTCTTGACGAAATAAAAGACAAGACCCAATTACAGAGATTTTTAGGTAGCCTCAATTATGTTGCTAACTTTTATAAAAGTTTAGCACAAGATTCCAAACCACTTTTCCAAAGATTGAAAAAGAATCCATTACCTTGGACCCAAGAACACACCTTATCTGTCAAAAAAATAAAACAAAGAGTCAAGTCATTACCCTTTCTCGCTATTCCTCATCCTGAAGCCTTTAAGATAGTAGAAATAGACGCATCTGACAAAGGATATAGAGGCATTCTAAAACAAAGAATTACCAACAGTGAAACCCTGGTTAGATTTACCAGCGGTATATAGACAGGACCAAGAGTTAATTACTCTACTGTTGAAAAAGAGATCTTATTTATAGTTCTCTGTATACAAAAGTTTGAATCTGATTTATTAAATCTGAAATTCCTTATAAGGGTTAATTGTAAGAGTGCTAAAGAGATACTCTTAAAAGATGTTAAAAACATTGCTTCAAAACAAATCTTCGCTAGATGGCAAGCCATCTTATTTGCATTTGACTTTGATATAGAATTCTTCAAGGGAGAAAATAATTCTTTGCCTAATTCTTTAACTCGTGAATTTCTTACAGGACATGAGTTCAAAGGCACCAATGACTCCCTTAAAGCGAACCCATGAGGTATCGCCTCCTCCGCCTAAAATAGTGGATAAACTGAGAGAAGATGCTTATGCTGTCAGCATCGAAGCCAATAATGCAAAAGAGGTTAATTACACCTACATCCCTATCAACTACTGTTTCCTTATGCCAATGGATAAAAAACATAAGGACCTAAAACCTTATGAGGTTGCCAATTTTTACACTGAGCACCATACAGTGAATCCTTATTTACCCAAGGACTACATTTATTACCAAGCCATCTTAGCAAAAACTGATTCGGTTGTCTTTTCTCCAACAGAAAGGTCCGCTAATGAGTGGGTATTCAGCAAATTCATAATTAAAAGGATAATATCCTATGATGAATGGGGAGATTCTCTATTCAAACAAAAGGAATTAAATTTCAAAAAACTGATGTACTTTAATTATTTTGATTATATGCAAGCCTGGACTTGAGCCTTAATATATAAAAATAGGCAAAGGAAGTTTAGCTGGTTTATACAGTTCCAGTTAGACAAAGATTCTTGGGAATTTCCCTCTTGGTTCTATGAATGGTTTTTCAATTGGGGACTTTTTCCTATAGCTTTACCTAATAAGGTCAGAGAAGTCTATGAGCAGTTTGCTGACTCGAATAAATCCTTAAAGGATCCAAGACTATTATTCACTATCCTATATAAAATTCCCTAGATAGTTAGATGAGATTATATTATCTCAAAAAAGAAATATAAAAAATTTTTTGAGTTCTCTACAGAGCATGTTCTATGGTTAACTCAAAGAGTTCTAATTAAATGGTGGGATAAATGTGAGTTCTTTGAACCGCCTTCAATTTACTCCTCCAAAGGACTAATTCATCTTGCTAAAAAGCCATCAGTATTTAGTCCATTAGTCTCTTCTAATCTTACTGACCTATTCAAAGATCTACTCAAGTCGGTACCAAAAGACGAGCTTTGCCTACAGTTGTTTAATGCATTATCAGAAGATGACAAAAAAGCCAGCTCAAAAGTTACCAGCTCAAAAGCAAAAGATTTGGTTGAGTGTTCAAGAGCCCACGACAAAGAAGAAAGTGACATTGACACTAACATAGAAGGACAATACTTTGAAGACAACCAAGACCCTTATGGACTGTAAAGGGTATGAAGATACTTATCAGTACTAAAAGTGTCTATGTTAAAGCATCTGTCATGCCTAAAAGACACACAACTGACAGCCATCCACTACTGCTAGCCAACCACTCATCCTTGTCTGCCAATAAAAGTGACGTCCGCAATGACGCCAGAAGATTATCTCCAGCTCCTATAAGAAGGATTCCCACCCTGCTCACCAAGCAAAATGCAGTATATAATAAAAGTCTTTATGTTTTTCTCTGTAAAAGTTCTTGTTCAAAGTTTCTCTATTCTGCCTTTTATTTTGTTATAAATAAAATATATTGTATTTTCTCAATCTCAATCTGCTTTCTCTCGAGATAGTAATGAGATAGATGTTTTAATTAATCACGCAAAAGAACTTAACCAAGAACTTGAAACACTATCCTTGACTACTGTGGATCTTCTTGGACAACCATCTGGTAAGTACGATTATTGGGTTCACTATTCTTCTCCACCATCTGTAAACATACCAAGCTCATCTATTATCCCTACTGGTTGGGATGAAGACTGTAGCTCTGTAAGTATTACTATTTAAATACTGTTCCATAATACTGTTTATTATAGTACGATAAGTATGCTCTGCACTTGCCCTAAATAGGGACCCTGTGCATCAGAAATCTCTTTATTAATTATGTTTACTTATATCTACTTATATTGAGCGTGTTGTTTTTTATTTATTATGCATTAATTTAACTGATAGACTAGAAGTAGAAAATCTTAGAGAAGAACTAGTAAGAAATGGCACTGACCTATGCAATTAACATCTAGAAACCCACACCATCTATTGTGATTGTCGAGAACATCAAAGGACTTTAGTTTTGTTCCATGTCATTATAGGTCTCTTAGATATCTGGTTAAGAAATAATATTGTATTAAATGTTTCCCATCCTTTCTCTTTTTTGTTTTCTGCCATCTTTTTTCTCAACAAAGTGGTATATCGGCTAGAAACTAGTAAACGCTTGAGCCCTTCATTGGTGAAAGGTAGAGGAAGTTTTAGACACAACGTCATGTGCTACTTTTTAGATCCTTTATTCTGAAGTGTTATCAGAGCCAAGTTAGTGGTAGAAGTGGTCATAAGTTGTAGTAAAACCCAAGTTGCGTATCCTACAGCCGAAAAAACCGAAAGAAAGGCGTGTTAAGCAATAATTAAATTGTTTAATTAGAGTTTTAATCATACAATTAAATTTTGATTCAGATCTGAATTTTAAAAGTTGTTTGAATGTGATTCAAATCTGAATTTTAAAAGTTGTTTGAATGTGATTCAAATGTGATTCAAATCTGAATTTTAAAGTTATGTTCTCTTTTAATTCCAGTTCTTGATTAAAAAGATTTTCTCATCAGAAACTCTTTTCTGAATAAATCTATCTGTCCTGGCCAGGAACTTGAAACATCAAGAACAATTAAATGAACATAGGATTTTATCTCTATTTACTTAGAGGAACAGATTCCATCTTGATCAACACCTACCTCCATATATAACTAGTAGGAGCCAACACATGCCCATATACCCATACACAGTACAAGTATGAAAGCAGTATCAAACTCAAACTACCTTTATACAAGATAACTGTGCTATCTCAGGTCTAAAGATTATATGCACTGATATGATTTATTACAAAACATTGACAAGAGTAAACTCCATGTGCTTGTCATAAGTGTCACTGGTTCGGCCTACTTATCATTTATAAGTGCCTATCATGTTTGTTATATGGCATGAGACTCACCATTCCATCTTATTTATATCTCATATAAATAACTTGGGAACAAACATGAATACAATCTTTCTGGATAAGTCATGTCCTTATTATGAAGTATCCTCGATTGTGAACCTATTTATGATACTTCGTGCTAGAAATATTATCACTCATATTCTTAACAACTTAAGAATAATATTTCTAACAAAATATCAATGGACCTTTTCTATTACACATAAATATATTATGTAAACGGAAAAGTGGAAATGCCTTTTATTAATAAAAATATGTACAAGATACATACTAAATGATATGCTCTAGGGCATACTACTAACAAGAATATCAGCTTAGAGAGGCAAATGTTGTAGCTGATGCTTTAAGTCACAAGACTATGGCTAGTTTGAGGGTTTCTCCTTTGTCCATGGTATATGAATTAAGGGCATTGTATACTAATTTGGAGATTAATGAAGATGGGCAGATGGTAGCTACTTGGCAAGTGAAGCCAATGCTGGCAGAACAAATTAAAGCTGTTGCACAGAAGGATGATAAGTATATAAAGTTGATGGAAGAGGCTCGGGATGGCAAGAAACCAAAATTATCAGTAAATGATGAGAGCTTGTTGTTATATAAGGGCAGAATGTGCATTCCTGAGAATGTTGAACTGAGGCAGACCATTTTAAAGGAAGCACATGATTCACCTTTTGCAATGCACCCCGGTGGAATCAAAATGTATAGAAGTGTGAAAGAGCACTATTGGTGGAGAGGAATGAAGAAAGACATTGCAGAATATGTTGCCAAATGCCTAACTTGTCGACAAGTAAAGGCAGAACACCAAGTGCCTGCAGGGTTGCTACAACCATTGCCAATTCCTGAGTGGAAATAGGAAAGAATCACTACGGATTTCATGACAGGACTTCCACGTATACAAAAGAATCATGATGCAGTTTGGGTTATTGTTGATAGATTAACTAAGTCTGCACACTTTTTGTCAGTGAAGATGGATTACAGCCTAGAAAGATTGGCCAAAATGTACATTGATGATGTGGTGAGGTTACATAGAGTGCCAGTGTCTATTGTGTCAGACAGAGACCTGAGGTTCACTTCTAGATTCTGGGGTAGTCTCCAAAAAGCCCTAGGAACTAGATTGAACTTCAGTACAGCATTCCATCCACAGATAGATGGCCAATCTGAAAGGATCATTTACATTTTGGAGGATATGCTTCGGGCCTGTGTGATGAGTTTAAAGGGAGTTGGGACACACACTTGCCTTTATTTGAATTTGCCTATAATAATAGTTATCAGTCAAGCATCGGGATGCCTTCATATGAAGCACTTTATGGCAGAAAGTGTAGAACTCCCTTGTGTTGGGATGAAGTGGGCAAGAGGAAGTTGATTGGCCTAGAATTAGTGCAGCAGACAGAAGAAAAGGTTAAGCTCATTAGAGACAGACTCAAAGTTGTAATGGATAGAAAAAAGTCCTACATTGACCTAAAGAGAAGAGATATTCGGTACAGTGTGGGTGACAAGGTGTTCTTGAAAGTTTCCCCACGGAAGAGGATCATGAGGTTTGGTAGAAAGGGGAAACTAAGTCCTCAATTCATTGGGCTGTATGAGGTTCTAGAAAGAGTGGGTCCATTGGCATATAGACTTGCATTGCCTCTGGATTTGGAAAAGATTCACAATGTCTTCCATGTCTCCATGTTGAGGAGGTACAGATCAAACCCCTCTCACATTTTGCCAGTAGAAGAGATTGAGATGAATCCAGACCTGACATATGACGAAGAGCCCATAAAGATTTTGGCATATGAGGCGAAGCAGCTGAGGAACAAGCAAATACCTCTAGTGAAAGTGCTGTGGAACCATCATTCAGGCCAGGAGGCTACATGGGAGCAGGAGGAGGATATGAGAAGGTAGCACCCACAGCTATTTAGAGAATGAGACCAGGTAAATTTCGAGGACGAAATTTTATTGTGAAGGAGTAGAGAATTGTAACACCCTGAACCTCCGAGTTATGAATAGTATCATTTTTTTTCGTGACTAGTACTATTCAAAGACACCTTGAGGACCAAAAATAAAGAGAAAATTAATTGAGATAGTGTGACACCCCTTACCCGTGTACGGTATACCCGAGTAAGTAATGCCACACGGTGTACCGGCACACTCTAATATTCCTCAATTAATTTATATCATGCTTTTGCATATAATTTATGAAATACAATTTATTTAAACCATTTATCAAAAGTATCATTCATTTAAGGTTCCGAAAATTTTAAAGAAAATCCGTGAGTCTGGCTAAAAATGGAGAAAACCGTTCTTCGGAACCTGTTAAAAACACTTCCAATATTTTTATTCCATCATCTCAAACTCCAATATCCAAAATCTCAACAATATTTCTCAATAGCAAATTCTCAATAATCTTTTCATTTCACAAACATCCATTTCTCATATACAAGCGATAAATACATGCTCAAATTTTGCATTCATAGTCATAACTTTCATTATTTACATGGACATTAAAATATATTACATGAGTTCAAATACATATGAGAAAGTAAAAATCTGCTACAAAATATCAAAATGACAAAATGACACCTAGTGCCCTACCAATGCACTGCAGGTAGTGAGGTGACACGGACACTGCGCAGAACTGCAGGATGGACTCACCCAGTCTGTGGTCTACTGGGCTCACGATCAGGATCTCCAGTACCTACGCGTGGCAAAAGCAGCGCACTAAGCAATAATGCTTAGTGGTGCAATAATAAAATAACAAGAAATAATAGATATAAATATGTATTGCATGTACATGTTTTGTTTGTCATGTATTTGTATATCCATTCATTTATTTATTCTACGTTGCTCATTTTCATTCATTTGGTTGCCCAAGTAACCTACACTAGACGACTGGACTGGATAACGGGTAAACTGGCACTGGGTATCTAGTACCTCAGGCCGTCACACCATCGGTCGCATATGCATCACCAGGTGTGCTGTAACGACTACCAAGTAGAATAATCTCTGGCACAAGGCCAAGTCTCAATGCAAAGTCAGAATGGCTAAAAACCATGAAATCACATAATGGCATTTTTGCCATGTGCAGTACTGCTAACTGAACCCTATTGGCATGCCAAACTATCCAAACCAATCTTGTTAGGTATACTAGGGCATTTGAAACTTTTAAATTCTTCAATTTGTGAATTTCAAAATTTTGGTGTCACTATTCTTCATTGGTCAACAAAAATGTTGACTTTTAGAATAAAAATGTGTACATTGACTTTGGCACTCCCAACATACCACATTTGGTGTTTAAAACTTGTTGGCATTAAGTGTTAATACCATTCCAAAGTGTAACTCAACACAAGCAGAATTTTCAGTTTTGGTGAGTCAACTTCACTGTTCCATTGGACACTGTTACTGTAGGAATTTGAAGAAATGTAAAACATGAAAGTTGTTCCTTATTTTGTCTAGTTGAATTTACTTTTTTGAATCACTCCATTTGGAGTTTTGTAGCTCTAGATATGGTCCAAAGACCTAAGCTGGCCGAATGTGCATTCTGCAGAAAATTACCATATCTACAGTGCATGAACAGTAACTAGAGTCACTTGGTTGGATGGGTTCTGACCATAATTTGGGGTAGATTCCTTCATAAAAGTTGTTTGTCTATGTCTTAACTTGTTGCTGTAAAAATTTCAGGTCAATTGACCAAATCTACAGTGAGTTATGTTACTGTTCATTTGGCCAATTCTGCAGAATCAGTTTCAGGGTTCCGGATTGGGGCCAAGTTTTGGTCCTCTTGCTTTGGTCCTTTGGGCATGGTTTCTTCAAAAAAAATGTGCCATTATAAACGTAGTTTCATGTCCAATTGGCCAAACACCAATTGGACTAACACAGCCAAAGTTATGGCTGTGTAATTGGACTGAATTTTCACCATTACGCACCCTCTAGGCAGCACACACCTTCCCTTTGCCATGCTTCATTCCAGTGCCAATTAAGGTCAAATTCCTTCAAATGGTCACTAATTGACCATTAGGATGTACTTTAACAATTTCATAAGCCAAGCTAATTTTTACTTCCCAAAACCCTAGCTTCACAATATAATTTCTACAAGGTGCCTTAATTAGCATACCAATTCATCACCTATATATATATATATATATATATATATATATATATATATATATATATATATATATCCTCAACATCATTTTTAGTCCACTTTAAGACCAACAAAACATTTATTCCTATACCTTCAATAGGGCTGCCGAATTCTATATTGGACATACACATGAGTTTGATTCATTTCATTCACAAATACTTGTTGGTTTCAAGTCCTTAACATAGAAATTAAAAGGTTTAAGTGTATATATGCACTAACCTCAAGTGGCAGAATTTTTCCAAGCCCTAAACTTCAATTTCCTTCCTCTTGTTGGCTGCCAAGAGCTTTGTCTAGGTGCTAGGGCAAATTTTAGTGAAGCTAGGTTATGATTTTATGGTGGAAACAAAGGAGAAATTAAGCTTTTGATGGCACATCAATGGAGGGTGTATGGGAGTGATTTCGGCTGCACTAAGGAGAGAAGGATGGCTGCTGAAATTTTGTTGAATTTGGTCTTCTCTTATCTCTTTTAATAGTTAGTCAAATAATGGCTTAAGTGTGATTGGTTGAAAATTATAAATGACATCACATTGATGTCATAAATTGCATTTTATTGATTTTTCTTCTCTTTTCTCCACTACTCATTTCCAATTTCATTTTTAGTAATGTTTATTCATATTTTATGTCATATTAATTATTTACTCAACTGGACAAGTCGGCCAAAAATCACCTCTGAAGGCGAAATGACCAAAATGCCCTCCGTTTGGCTTAACGGGTCAAAATCGTCTGTACCGATTGAAAAATTTTTCTAGGTATTTTCTTGGCATTCTAATGCCATGGGAACCTCAGTAACCCTTCTCTGGAGTCCCAAAAATTATTTTACAATTTTTCCCCCGGGTCTAGGGCTCCTCGTTGCGAGAACCGCAACTTCCCTCCGGTTACCCATCGCTTGGGCACCGGCTCGTTTTACTTGGTTGTATTTTATTTCTAAAATTTTTACTAAGTGTTTCTTATTAATATTTGAGTTAATTATGATTCCCGACTTTAATTTAAATATTTTTCCGGACGTTCTAGCTGTCCGGACCGACACCGGTCATCGGAACAGTAGAATGTACGGAGTGGTTACCGGGAGGGTGTTACAACTCTTCCCCTCTAATTTAAATTTCGTCCTCGAAAATTACCTGATGCAAACAGTTGAGGGAACTGTTGCCTCATCGTCTCTTCACTTTCCCAAGTTGCCTCCTCGGTGTTGTGGTGCCTCCAAAGCACTTTCACCAGTGGAATCTGTTTGTTCCTCAACTCTTTCACTTCCCGAGCCAAGATCCGTAGAGGTTCTTCTTCATATGTCAAATCCGGTTGTATTTCAATTTCTTCTCTGGAGATGACATGTGAAGGATCTGAGCAGTATCTTCTGAGCATGGATACGTGAAACACATTGTGAATATTGTCCAGCTCTGGTGGTAAAGCTAGCCTATAGGCCACTGGACCCACACGTTCAATGACTTCATATGGGCCAATGAACCTAGGGCTCAACTTACCTTTTCTTCCAAACCTCAACACTTTCTTCCATGGTGACACCTTGAGGAACACTTTGTCGCCAACCACATATTCTATTTTTTTTCTCTTGAGTTGGCATAAGATTTACATGCATGCAGAAGCAACCTTCAGATTTGCTTTGATTAGTTTCACTTTCTCCTCAGTCTATTTCACCAGGTCTGGCCCTACCAGCTTATCTTCGCCCAATTCAGTCCAGCACACTGGAGTTCTACATTTTCTCCCATATAGTGCTTCATATGGGGCCATTTGAATGCTAGCTTGGTAGCTATTGTTGTATGCAAACTCTGCCAGTGGGAGGTATCTATCCCAACTTCCCTCAAACTCAATGACACAACTCCTCAAAGATATCCTCAAGGACACGACAAATATTTCATGTTATTATTATCATTTCGATTCTATATTTGTATCAATTTCATGGGTTTCAATTGTTTACAGGATTACTCTTTCCGATTGCCCATCCGTCTGAGGATGGAAAGCTGTGCTGAAATGGAGTTGTGTACCCAAGGACTCATGTAACTTCTTCCAAAATCTCGATGTAAACCTTGGGTCTCGATCAGATATGATGGAAAGTGGAATTCCATGCAGTCTAACTATCTCACTAATATACAATTCTGCTAACCTCTCTAGTGAGTAGTCAGTCCTAACTGGCAGAAAGTGTGCTGACTTTGTCAATCTATCAACTATCACCCATGCTGCATCATGTTTCTTCCGGGTGAGAGGTAGACCACTTACAAAATCCATGGTGACCCGATCCCATTTCCATTCAGGTATGCGTATAGGCTGTAGCAAACCTGATGGAACTTGGTGTTCTGCCTTGACTTGCTGACATGTCAAACATTTAGTCACATAGTCAGCTATGTCCTTTTTCATACCAGGCCACCAATACTGAAGCTTCAGGTCATGATACATCTTTGTACTTCCTGGGTGCATAGCATATACACTGGTGTGTGCCTCTTTTAGAATACTGGCTTTCAATTCCCCATTATCTGGTACACACAGTCTTCCTTTGTAATACAGACACCCATCTGCTTTCACCTCATAGTCAGTTGCTTTTCCCTCTGGGATTTTGCTCATAATAGCCATTAGCTTCTCATCTACCTTCTGCCCATCTAAAATCTGCTGTAGCAAGTTTGGCCTCACTTGCAACTCAGCCAAGATAGGTCCATCATGAACCAAAGATAGACGGGCATTCAATGATCTCAAGGCTGTTATGGATTTTCTGCTCAAAGCATCAGCAACTACATTTGCCTTCCCAGGGTGGTAGTCAATTACACAGTCATAGTCCTTCAGGAACTCAATCCATCGCCTCTGTCTAAGGTTGAGCTCCTTTTGGGTTGGCAAGTATTTCAGGCTTTTGTGGTCTGTGTAAATGTAGCACTTTTCACCATACAAGTAATGCCTCCATATCTTCAGTGCGAAGATAATTGCTGCAAGTTCTAGATCATGGGTAGGGTAGTTCTGTTCATGTGGTCTTAGCTGTCTGGAAGCATAAGCGATCACCTTCCCCTCTTGCATCAATACACACCCTAACCCATTATGTGAGGCATCACTGTAGACCACGAAGTCCTTTCCTGACACTGGCTGTGTTAACACTGGTGCCTCTGTCAACATAGCCTTCAACTTCTCAAAACTGCGACATTTTCATTCCATCCAAATCGATATTCTTGTGTAACAACTTGGTCATTGCGGCTATTAGGAAAATCCTTCACAAATCTTCTGTAATACCCACTAGCCCCAAGAAGCTTCGACCTCGGTTGTGTTTCGGGAGGCTTCCATTCCATCATCGCTTCTATTTTCTTGGGATCCACCTAATCCCATCACCGGTGACACTATGTGTCCAAGGAATGCAATCTCATTCAGCCAAAAGTCACATTTAGACAACTTAGCATACAGCTTCTTTTCTTTCAGGGTTTGCAGAACAATCGTCAAATGCTCATCATGTTCTTCCCTGGTATTGGAATACACCAAAATATCATCAATAAAGACCACTATGAACCGATCTAAGTATGGATGGAAGATACGGTTCATAAGGTCCATGAATGCTGCTGGTGCATTTGTTAGGCCAAAGGGCATCACTAGGAACTCATAATGCCCATATCGGGTCTGAATGCGATCTTTGGCACATCTGCATCCTTCACCCTCAATCGATGATACCTCGATGCGAGATCAATCTTAGAAAATACTCCTGCTCCCTTCAACTGATCAAAAAGATCATCAATTCTAGGCAACGGATATTTGTTCTTCACAGTCACTTTATTCAACTGCCGGTAATCAATACATAGCCTCAAAGTCCCATCCTTCTTCTTTACAAACAGCACTGGAGCTCCCCATGGTGACACACTGGGGTGTATGAACCCCTTATCCAGCAACTCTTACAACTGAGTTTTCAACTCCCTCAATTCAGTAGGTGCCATCCTATAAGGAGCAATGGAAATGGGTGCTGTACCCGGCAGTGTCTCAATAGCAAATTCGACTTCCCTTTACGGTGGCAAACTAGGCGACTCTTCAGAAATACTGGAAGTCTCTCACGTGGGTATGTCACTCAAGTTTGGCTTAGCACGCCTAGTATCCACCACATGTGCAAGGTAGGCTTCACACCTTTTCTCATCATTCTTCTTGCAATGATGGTGAGATGACATTGGACAAGAAATCATCCTTTCACCCACAACTGTAATTTCATTACCCTGGAGTTTTTAGAGAAATCCTCTTGATTTGCAATCAACTATTGCCTGATGTCGTGCCAACCAGTCCATTCCCAAAATCACGTCAAACTCATGGAAAGGCAACTCAATCAGGTCTGCCAAGAATTCATACCCCTGAATCCTTAACGGGCAACCCTTGTATACTTTGTTCACCACTACACTGTGGCCCAATGGATTAGTGACCAGAATGTCTTGGTCACTCTACCCTATCAGTATCCCCCTTTCTACGGGTAGGTTGATGCAAATGTAGGAATGAGTGGATCCTGGATCCACCAATGCATGCACAGGTGTAGTGTAGAGGAAGAACGTACCCCTGATGACGTCCGGGGCATCTTGCTCCTCCTGAGCTCTAATAGCATAAGCTCTTGCTGGTGGTCTGTTGTCAGGCCTCTCTGCTGGCTCAGATGCAGGCCTCTGTGATGGTCCATGACCTCGGACTTGCAGTTTTCTACCTCTCGTAGTGCGAGGTAGGTGCATGCGCTTGTGTTGGAGCAGCTGTAGTAGTTCTGCGTGGACAGTTTCTCAACTGATGCTCTGCTGACCCACACCTCAAGCAAGCACCAGTCACTCTGCAACACTCCCCCTTATGCCATTTCTGACAGTGTGGGCATGCAGAAGATGCTGGGGCTGGTCCCCTGAACCCCATCCCTGGAGAGCTGCCCACTGATGGTGTGGACTGACCTCTCCTAGGGGTGAACTGTGGCCTGGGCCCCTGAGACTGACCCTGGCCCTGTGGCTGACCCGAACTCTGTGCAGGAGGACCCTTAAACTTCTTCCCAAATCCAGGAGCGGAACTAGACGACTGGTCCCCTCTTCTGCCTATCCCTTACAGTCCGCTTCACTGATTCTTACTTTTTCCACCTTTGTTGCAGCTTCCACTAACTTGGTAAATTCTGTGATTCCCAAGGCAGTGAGCTGGATCTTGATGTTATCATTTAGTCCCTCTTCAAATCTCTTGCATCTTTCAGCTTCATTAGGGACTATCTCCCTTCCATAACGGCTCAATCGGACAAATTCCTTCTCATATTCAGTCACTGACAACTGTCTCTGCCTCAAGTTAATAAACTCTCTTCTTCTCTCTTCTAGGTATACAGTACCCACATATTTCTTCTTGAATTCAGAGAGGAAGAAGTCCCAGGTTACAGCTTCTGGCTACACTTCACTGGACACAGTGTCCCACCACTCATAAGCATCGTCTTGCAGTAAAGAGATGGCAGCTTCGGGTTTTGCTGGAGTGCGGTGAAGTTGTTTTAGTACTCTGCTCTGTTCAACCAATTCTCTACCATGAGTCATCTTCTCTCTTGCCATAAAAGTCCACTCCAAACTTCCTTAGCCTTTTCGGTGTGATTTACTGGAGTGGGTGGTGGTGGTGGTGGTGGTCTTGGCATTACCCGGCCACTTGTCTAAAGAAGTCGGCCATTTCTTTGAAACATGGCTGTGGAGGCCGAGCAGCTCTGCTTGAGCTGGCGGAGCAGATTCTCTCATGCCCCCAGTCTCAGCTGCTGCAGGTGGAGCATGACTCTCCACTTCCTCCTCAACGGCTCTCTGAGATGAAGGGTCCATATCCTATTCAAAATAAGAAGGATAAACAGATCTGCGTTAGTGTCACCTCGACTCTTACAAATGCAATTCATGGTATGGACTCAATCTAGGCCCAGAAACGCCTAAACCGTGCTCTGATACCACTAAATGTGACACCCTTTACCCGTGTACGGTATACCCAAGTAAGTAATGCCACACGGTGTACCGGCACACTCTAATATTCCTCAATTAATTTATATCATGCTTTTGCATATAATTTATGAAATACAATTTATTTAAACCATTTATCAAAAGTATCATTCATTTAAGGTTCCGAAAATTTTAAAGAAAATCCAGTGAGTCTGGCTAAAAATGGAGAAAACCGTTCTTCGGAACCTGTTAAAAACACTTCCAATATTTTTATTCCATCATCTCAAACTCCAATATCCAAAACTCAACAATATTTCTCAATAGCAAATTCTCAATAATCTTTTCATTTCACAAACATCCATTTCTCATATACAAGCGATAAATACATGCTCAAATTTTGCATTCATAGTCATAACTTTCATTATTTACATGGACATTAAAATATATTACATGAGTTCAAATACATATGAGAAAGTAAAAATCTGCTACAAAATATCAAAATGACAAAATGACACCTAGTGCCCTACCAATGCACTGCAGGTAGTGAGGTGACACGGACACTGCGCAGAACTGCAGGATGGACTCACCTAGTCTGTGGTCTACTGGGCTCACGATCAGGATCTCCAGTACCTACACGTGGCAAAAGCAACGCGCTAAGCAATAATGCTTAGTGATGCAATAATAAAATAACAAGAAATAACAGATATAAATATGTATTGCATGTACATGTTTTGTTTGTCATGTATTTGTATATCCATTCATTTATTTCTTCTACATTGCTCATTTTCATTCATTTGGTTTCCCAAGTAACCTACACTAAGCATTGGATGGATAACGGGTAACCGCCTTTGGGTATCTAGTACCTCGGGCCGTCACACCATCGGTCGCATATGCATCACCCGGTGTGCAACAGAACAGCTACCAAACTGTAAATAATCTCAGGCACAAGGCCAAGTCTCAATGCAAAGTCAGAATGGCTAAAAGCCATGAAATCACATAATGGCATTTTTGCCATGTGCAGTACTGCTAACTGAACCCTATTGGCATGCCAAACTATCCAAACCAATCTTGTTAGGTATACTAGGGCATTTGAAACTTTTAAATTCTTCAATTTGTGAATTTCAAAATTTTGGTGTCACTATTCATCATTGGTCAACAAAAATGTTGACTTTTAGAATAAAAATGTGTACATTGACTTTGGCACTCCCAACATACCACATTTGGTGTTTAAAACTTATTGGCATTAAGTGTTAATACCATTCCAAAGTGTAACTCAACACAAGCAGAATTTTCAGTTTTGGTGAGTCAACTTCACTGTTCCATTGGACACTGTTACTGTAGGAATTTGAAGAAATGTAAAACATGAAAGTTGTTCCTTATTTTGTCTAGTTGAATTTCCTTTTTTTAATCACTCCATTTTGAGTTTTGTAGCTCTAGATATGGTCCAAAGACCCAAGCTGGCCGAATGTGCATTCTGCAGAAAATTACCATATCTACAGTGCATGAACAGTAACTAGAGTCACTTGGTTGGATGGGTTCTGGCCATAATTTGGGGTAGGTTCCTTCATAAAAGTTGTTTGTCTATGTCTTAACTTGTTGCTTTAAAAATTTCAGGTCAATTGACCAAATCTACAGTGAGTTATGGCCAAATGAACAGTTACTGTTCATTTGGCCAATTCTGCAGAATCAGTTTCAGGGTTCCGGATTGGGGCCAAGTTTTGGTCCTCTTGCTTTGGTCCTTTGGGCATGGTTTCTTCAGCAAAAATGTGCCATTATAAACCTAGTTTCGTGTCCAATTGGCCAAACACCAATTGGACTAACACAGCCAAAGTTATGGCTGTGTAATTGGACTGAATTTTCAGTCACCATTCTGCACCCTCTAGGCAGCACACACCTTCCCTTTGCCATGCTTCATTCCAGTCCCAATTAAGGTCAAATTCCTTCAAATGGTCACTAATTGACCATTAGGATGTACTTTAACAATTTCATAAGCCAAGCTAATTTTTACTTCCCAAAACCCTAGCTTCACAATATAATTTCTACAAGGTGCCTTAATTAGCATACCAATTCATCACCTATATATATATATATATATATATATATATATATATATATATATATATATATCCTCAACATCATTTTTAGTCCACTTTAAGACCAACAAAACACTTATTCCTATACCTTCAATAGGGCTGCCGAATTCTATATTGAACATACATATGAGTTTGGTTCATTTCATTCACAAATACTTTTGGTTTCAAGTCCTTAACATAGAAATTAAAAGGTTTAAGTGTATATATGCACTAACCTCAAGTGGCAGAATTTTTCCAAGCCCTGAACTTCAATTTCCTTCCTCTTGTTGGCTGCCAAGAGCTTTGTCTAGGTGCTAGGGCAAATTTTAGTGAAGCTAGGTTATGATTTTATGGTGGAAACAAAGGAGAAATTAAGCTTTTGATGGCACATCAATGGAGGGTGTATGGGAGTGATTTCGGCTGCACTAAGGAGAGAAGGATGGCTGCTGAAATTTTGTTGAATTTGGTCTTCTCTTATCTCTTTTAATAGTTAGTCAAATAATGGCTTAAGTGTGATTGGTTGAAAATTATAAATGACATCACATTGATGTCATAAATTGCATTTTATTGATTTTTCTTCTCTTTTCTCCACTACTCATTTCCAATTTCATTTTTAGTAATGTTTATTCATATTTTATGTCATATTAATTATTTACTCAACTGGACAAGTCGGCCAAAAATCACCTCTGAAGGCGAAATGACCAAAATGCCCTCCGTTTGGCTTAACGGGTCAAAATCGTCTGTACCGATTGAAAAATTTTTCTAGGTATTTTCTTGGCATTCTAATGCCATGGGAACCTCAGTAACCCTTCTCTGGAGTCCCAAAAATTATTTTACAATTTTTCCCCCGGGTCTAGGGCTCCTCGTTGCGAGAACCGCAACTTCCCTCCGGTTACCCATCGCTTGGGCACCGGCTCGTTTTACTTGGTTGTATTTTATTTCTAAAATTTTTACTAAGTGTTTCTTATTAATATTTGAGTTAATTATGATTCCCGACTTTAATTTAAATATTTTTCCGGACGTTCTAGCTGTCCGGACCGACACCGGTCACCGGAACAGTAGAATGTATAGAGTGGTTACCGGGAGGGTGTTACAGATAGACCCAATAAAAATTTAAGTGATCCAAAAATATAAGGATTCACCAAGTATATTGTAAAAGAGGGATTATGACCGATAAGGGGCATTTTGGTCAATTCACTTTAAGAGTTGATTTTTTTTTTTTACCAAAAGGTCAATTTAATTAAATAAAAATAAATTATTGAATTATGAATAAATATTGAGAAAAATTTAGTGTAAATATACAAAAAAAGAAATGAAATAAAATTGTAAGTTTGATGACATTTTTGACACAATTAAATTTTTTAATTGAAATAAACTAATTTTGGGAATAAATATATACAAAAGATAAGACAAATTAAAAAGCCATTTTTTCCTTTTTCTTCCCATTTAGTTACCACCCACTCTCTCTCCTTCTCTCTTTCTTTCTTTCTTCTTCTTCCTTCTTTCTCCATTGACACCCATTCTCAAAACTCAATTCCTTGCTTTTCCTTTATGGGTTTTGCATCTAATTGGTAAAGAGCATCAAATTAATATTTGATTTAGAGATTAAAAGCAAGGGGAAACAACATATTAGAAGAAAATTGAAGATTTGGGGAGTTGGAAGGAAGTCATCAAGAGGTGAGTTATTTAATGCTCATTTTGTTATACAAACCTTAAATTAAGTTAGATTATGATGAAATTTCATAAGAAAATGAAAGGAAACATGCATAGAACCTAAACTAGGGTTTTGGCCAAATTGGAGAAAAATTAGGGTTTGATATATTTCAATGAAAATGATGATGAAATCAAGCTTAGTTGAAGTAGTACGTATGATTAGAGTAAAGAAATTGCATGAAATGTGTATAAATTTAATTATTGGAGATTAGGGTTCATGGGAAAATTGGAGTTTTGATGCTAGAGAGTGATATTGGTGTGTGTAGTATTAAATTATGGTCATTTGAGGTTTATTTAGTTTGAATTGACATTGGGTTGATGAATGGAGGTAATGAAATGGTAGGATTAGAGAAAAATACAAACTTTGGTGTTTGAAAATTATGAGTTTTGTGCTAGAAAGTGCCATTAATGTGTCAATGCTAAATTATAGTCATTTTGGATGAATTAAATGTGAATTGAGGTTGGTTACAGGGAATAGTTGAAGAAATGAAAAATTTGAACCGAGGGCAGAATTTGCACACTGAGTTCAGTGTGTTTGACAGCCCATAAATTGAGGTACACAGCTCTAATTGGTGTGAAACCAATTGGAAATGAAACTTAAGACATATGGCTAGAATATTTGTGAAGATACCCTGCCCTGAAAATGACTTTAAGCTATCCGAAATGAGCTTTGATCTTAGAGACAAAATTCTGGAACCTGTAGAATTTGACCATATGAACAGTAAATTTTGCATGGCCATAACTCTCTCTCAAAAACTCCGATTCAGGCGATTCTTAAACTGATGGAAACTTAAAACATAGTAAAACATTTCATATGGAGAACTTGAGGCTAAATTATGCACTTAACCCAATCAAACTGCTGAGCAAAGTTGAATCACCAAATCTACAAAATTGCAGATTTATTATATGAACAGTAAAGTTTGCATAGCCATAACTCTCTCTAGAAAACTCCAATTTAGGAGATTCTTGAACCGATGAAAACCTAAGATATAGTAGAACATTTCGTATGAAGAACATTAGACCAAATTATGGACTTAACTTGATCAAATTGCTGAACGAAGTTGGATCGATAAATCTACCAGAACTAAATCTGCCAAATGAATAGTGACATAAACAGTAACTGTATTTTGGTCATAACTTGAGCTACACAGCTCCAAATTAGGAGATTTAAAAAGGAAAAGAAATTTAAGACCTAAATGAACAATTTTCATGAAGAACACCTCACCAAATTATGATCGAAACTAGGTAAAAATTGGGTTGAAAAATTGGGGCACCAAGCTATCCCAAAACCAACATATTCTAAAATTTTCAAAGCTAACTTAGGAGGCATTAGAAATGCATGTAATGAGTTCTTGGCAGCAATTGAGATTGGTATTGAGGTATTCTATTTGTGTATTTTTAGTAGAAAAAGAAGTTGGAATGGACAAGGAAAAGTACGTGACAAGGAAGGAAAATTATTGAAGGTTTGTGCACAACTAACATTTTCTTCGTTTTTAAACTTGTAAATTGCTTGGAATGTGTTAAATTGAATGAGTTTGCTTTGAACAAGTTTACTTTGACTAAAATATGGTTTTTCTGTTGCATTTAACAAATTTGGATATTGCCACCTTTATATGGATATTATGATGAATTTAAATGTGTTTATTGGTTTATAAATGTGATTGTTGAGTGGGAAATTTTTGGAAACTGTTTTGAAACCACAGTTAGCATGAAAGTCCCTTTCAGAACTCCCCAGTAGTAACGGCTACTTGGGGTTGATAATTGATATTGATTATGCCTCCCATTAATAACAGTTAGTGGGGTAAGACTACATGAGTACTCATTAGCTAGCTAGCCCTTTCCTGATTAATAATGGTTAGTGAGGTTGAGATTACTTTGTCGCGGTGTACAACACGACACTGATCGTGAAATTTGTGTCATGGCCTAAACTGTGTGTTGATGTTGGCAGCACTAATGCTTTGTGAATTGTGATTTATAACGTATGATTTCTCATTTGAAATGTTATTCAAATAAATGGCCTTTATGGACTTAGAACTATTGTGAGGTTTTCATGCTTAAGAAAAATATGATTTATTATGCTTTGAAAAATTGTGTTTTACCTTAAGTTTTAAAGTTATTAGTTGTGCACCATTGAGTGATATACTCAGCGATAGCTTCTTTATGCCGTCGCAAGTAAGGGAAAGGAGAAAGCTGCCAAGTGAGAGACTTGAAAGCAGCATTTTGGTATTATTTGTGGGTATTTACATTAGGTATACCCTTGTGATTCCTTTGGATGTATTTTGTACCTATATGTATGGATGCATGGACATTGAGTAGTTTGTATTTAAAAGCATTGCATTGCTATCACGTTTTGAGTTTGTAACTATTTTATATTTTACGTTGAGACTTATGAAAATATAAGTTCTGCAATATTTAGTCTATTATTATTTCCAATGAATGTTTACATGGAATTTTAACTATTCTCATGCAGTTTTTTGCAAAAGAATTGATAAGATAAAAAGCTATGGTTTGTTTTAAAATCCTTTGTAGCATAACTAATGGGTTATCGGTAGGTGGAGTTCGGTGATTCATTAAGTATGCTACGGGAACATGTCGTGCCTTACAAGGGATAAGGTGTGACATTATGTTCTACATGAAAATTGTTCTAAATGGCCTCAGCTTTCCATTGATATAAATTTCAGGTCAATTGGACCTTTCTACACTAAGTTATGACCAAATGAATAAACACTGTTCGTTTGGTTATTTTGCCCAGGCAGAATTTGTGCTACCCGGATTTGGTCAATTTTTAGAGCCACTTAGTTTGGTTTTCTGGGATAGGTTCCTTGACCAAAGTTGTTGCATTTTATATCTAGTTTAACCTCTAATTGGCCTTATACTAATTGGATTTACATAATGTAACACCCCTATGTTCGGTAGTGCGTTCTACTGTTCCGGTAACCAGTGTTGTCCGGACAGCTAAGATGCCTAGAACTACACTTTGATATGAGTGAGACATAAAATAATGAAATACAAGAGAAGAAAACACAAGAAAAACAAAGGAAAAATAATAGCAAAGAAATGTAACCAAGTTAAGCGAGCCGAGAACCCTAGCGATGGGTGACCGCACCGGGAAGTCACTGCGTGGACTGTTGACCAGCCCTGGACCGCGGGGAACCCTAGAAAATATTTTTAGGAATTAAATAGACCCCTATTGAAGTATAAATATCATTAGAAATATTAAATAAAAATTAAATAATTAGTACAAAGAAAAGTGGGAAATCGAAAAAACGGACAAAACCCGGTGTTACCGAAAAATCGGGAATGCAACCCGAACTAGGGCATTGCGGTCATTTGACACCCCAAGTTGTCTTTTGACCTAAATGTCCATTAAAAATAAATAATATTACACTTGGAAAATATAATGAAAAATTAATTTAGGGGTACCTAATATAAATAGCAAAAATAGAGTTCAAATTAGGTAATTAACATATTTAAACATATAAAATAATTGATTTTATGTAAGTGGAGCACTATGGGGATTAAATAAATATTATGTGGGACACTTAAG
Source organism: Hevea brasiliensis (assembly GCF_030052815.1). NCBI lineage: Eukaryota > Viridiplantae > Streptophyta > Magnoliopsida > Malpighiales > Euphorbiaceae > Hevea > Hevea brasiliensis. The sequence goes on from NC_079501.1 coordinate 47,541,436, forward strand.
AGCTAAAATGGGTAGAATATTTCATCTTCTTCAACCTTTCAAAAGGGCAGCCGAAACCAAGAATGGAGTTCCTCCATGGATGCATGGGTTAAAGCTTCTTGAAAGCTTGATCTAAGCCACTTTCCATGCACCTTCTTTCATTAAATTTAATCCTCACACAATGGGCAGTAGATAGGCAACAAGAAAACCAGGTTTTGGAGAGGTTTTGAAGAATTTCCAAAGTGGTAAGTTTGTATTTTTGGGTTATTGCTTCATTAAGTTTGTAAGGATGTTATGGGTGCTTGATTTATGAAGAAATTTTTGAGGTTTGATGTTGAATGTGAATGTGTACTTTTGGCAGCCATGGAAACACCTTGAAGGCAGTTTATTTGTGCTTGTAAATGGTGAATTAAATGATTGATTAAATGTATATTGTGTAGGAAATTGTTTGGGTAATGTACATTTAGTACATGTAAATGTAAAATGAAATTTAAAGCTTGGAAAGTAATGGAATGTAAGTGTACCATTGTGGCAGTTTGCTAACTCTTGAGGAATGCTGGAATTCATGCTTGGTTTATGGAATAATGATGTTAAAATGTGCTGGTTGTTATGGCAGTTTGAGTGTATGTATGGTGGTGTGAAGTGGGACATGTAAATGAGCATGAATTAGTGATTGAATTGTTGTAAATTGAGTTGGACAAATTCTGCACTTGTTGGTGCACATTGAATGTAATTGCAAGCTGCCAAAATGACCTATAATATGTTATAAATTATGTTTAGGTTGTGGTACAACCAGAATTGGTTTGAATGTTAAGTTTGGTGAGTGTTAAAAGTGATGCTTGATGTGTATGCAAGAATTTCAATAAGGCAGTTTGTGTTTTAGGCCTATAACTTTAAGTGTGTGGCTCCAATTGGTATGAGACCAATTGGAGGTGAAACTAGGCACAAAATGTGCCAACTTTCATGAAGGAAGCTTGCTAAAATTCTGCCTACAAGGTAGCTTGAAAAATGACCAAATCCGGATTAAGTGCAAATGAGGCCTGAAAATTGACCATTTGGGCAGCAGTTAGTGTTTAGGCCATAACTCACTCAAAACAGGTCCAATTGACCTGAAATTTTAACCATGAATAGTTATCTACAAGTCTTATGAAGACACCAAAGCCCAGAAATGACCATAAGCAAGTCAAACAGCTTGCACAAGTTCGGGTCCAAAAACTGGCCGAACCTAAAATGACCTAAAATGACCTAAAGTGACCAATTTTAGTACAAGTTGACCAGCAATAGTAAAATGACCATAACTTGGTCTACATAACTCAGAATGACCTGAAATTTTGCCCCGCGTTTCATAAGACATAGATCTACAAGTTTGTAGTTTTGACCAAAACCCGAAAACCAACGGAACTTGGTCGTCCGGCTAGGTCAAACTAGTATCCCAGAATCCAGCAAATTGCAAGAAAATGCAAGATACATGGAAATGAATTTGGTAACATGTACCAACCCTAAAAGACTATTGAATGTGACATATTAGTGACATTAAAACCGAATTTACCTAGAACGCATCGAGGGTCGACATATTAGGTTGACTAAGGAAATAATAGAATTCAACAAATTAATTATTGAACCTTATTCTTAGAGACAGTTTAAATAAGTACTGAAACACTTCAAATTGTGTTTCTCAGTTAGCAAAGACTCAGGGAAGGGGAAGGAAACACTAAGTCAGAGCCAAGAAACAGTTATCAGAGGTTTGTGCACAGCTAGTTTTTAACTGATTTTGTTTTGAATATTTCATATGATTAAATGACATTTTTTCTTATGTATTATATTTAACAAGCATTGGATTTAATTCAATGATTATTGAAATTGTTATAGTATGTATGAATTTAGCTTTGTGAAATGGTATTTCCACAAGTATTAAGCATTGTTATGGATTGAATAAATTATGTTTTGGAAAATTGTGGTAGAACATGTTTTGAATTATGATGGTAATTTTCATGGAAAAATGAAAATTTATAATTTGAATTGTGATGAGCATAAAAATTATTGGATATTAGAATTGACTTTGAATCGAATTGTATTGTGATTTATGCTCACTGAAAGGATTGTGATATTGTTTTATATCTCACTATAGATGCTTGACTAGGTTATTACCCGTCTCTCTCATTTGTTGAGAAGACAATGGAGTTAGTTGTATTTTGATTACCATGGTACGTGCACAGGCTTAGATTTTCCTCTGATTTGAGGTTAGATCTAAGTTTATTTTATCGTTATGGTCATTGCGAAAGATTCATTATTGTGATGGTACTGTGCGCGATGATTCGACCTCCCCGACCATAGGGAGTTAGAATCTGATTCGACCTCCCCGACCATAGGGAGTTAGAATCACATCGAATATGGCCCTTTCGGATTAGTCTTGCATAGTTAGTGAGATAAAGAATGATTTTTGAGATACAGAATGATTTTTGAGATACAGAATGGCTTTTGAATGGTAAAGAATTGTGATTTCAATTATGATTTATGTATAATTGGTTTTGTTGGAATTACTTAAATGGTTAGTTATGATTTGATAAATTGAATTTCATGATCAAAGTCATTTTATACAAATGATTTACATTATTGGCAATGAATATTTTGAGTTTTAGAATTTGATGAGTATTCAGATTTCCAAATTATTTACTGTAAATTTTATCAATGTATATTGTACTATATTTTAAATTATAGTTGTGCACCACTGAGTTCACCACTCAGCGATAGCTTTGTATGCTGTCGCAGGTAAGAAGAGCATAGAGCAGTGAGTAAGTTTTTTTTATGACACTTTCAGTTCAGCTCTAGGTATATTATAAGTATACCCATGTACATAGGTTTTGATGTATGCATGTAATAATATGTATGTAAATTATTTGAGCAGTTGTATAAAAACTCTTGCAAAATATTTTGGTATGTAATTAAATGTAAATTATTGTAAATGTAAATTTGAGATTTCATTTACTTGAATAGTTTTGTAATATAAATTTTGAGTCTTATAATAAATGAAATATTTCTTCATGATGAGATTAGTTTGAAAATGAATTGATTGTATATTGAGAATTGAATTGTGAATTGAAATAAACTTTATTGGAGTTGTATATTAGAAAACATATTGGGAGCATTTTCTTTTGCAGGATTGAAGAACTGTTTTCTCAAAATACAGCCGGCACTTTGCCGAAATTTTGAAAAAAAAAATTTTTATAACACCAGATTTTAATCTATGACTTAAATTTCTCGAAAATTGTTTTAAAATCCCTTGTAGTATATTTAATGGATTATCGGTAGGGGAAGTACGGTAATTCATTAGGTATACTACGGGATCATGTTACATCTTATAGGGGAGTAGGGTGTGATACATAACTTGAGTTATAACCCCAAGAGCACACTGGACTCAAAGGGTCCAGAATGCACACTTAAGGCAGTCTAATTCTTTACATTAGTTAATGTCACCAATCACTCCATTTTCCATTCAAACTAAACCAAATGGTCACTAAATGACCATTACAACATCATTTTGTGTTCAATTGCCTCTACCCCCATATTTGAGTTTCAAACTCTAGCCCTAAAATTCCAAAGTTTCAAATTCTTGCACTAAACTCATAAATTAATGTTTTAAGTGATACATTCATATCAAGGGCAGCCTGAGAGTCACAGCGATTGGTGACCTTCTCGGGAAGGACTGCAAAGTCGATTTAAACTCAAATTTCGAGCCGTAAAATGTGACACTGCAATCCTTAAGACTATTGCGAACACAGTAAAGAAGAGAAAATCACAAAAAAGAATTGTTAAGCCAGTCAAATAATTAGGTTAGGGATCCAGAAGAAATATTAAATTATTTGCAAACCGGATCGAACCTGCGAGGGGCAATTTGGTCAATTGACCTCAAGAGCTGACTGTTACACTCACTTCATATAGGTATTTTGGGGTAGTTTGCATCCATGTTGCCCTTATATTTTAGTATATTTTATGTTTTTAGGTCTATTTTAGCTTATTTGCTAATTTTAGATACTTTATATTTGATTTTTGTAATTTTGTTGTTTTTGATAGGATTTTGTGGCAAATCGATGATCAATGAGTACATTAGGAAGTGATTTGAAGAAATTTGGTGTTCTTTAAGCATAGAGGAAAGTCGAAGAAGTCAAGTCTTGAAGAGCAAGTTAGCCGAAATTTGCTTGAGACTTTGCTTAAGATCCTGCTTAGGGTAAAGCGGCAGTGCTTAAGGTGCAGCACAAGTCAAGCATGAGCAGAAAAGTCTATTTTACTCTAAGTCTGTCGAGATTTGCTGAGGGTCTGCTTAACCTTAAGCAGAAAGTGCAACCAGAGGCTGAAATTTTCTAATAAGCTGCTTAGGGTTAAGCCGAACCCAAAGCAGACTGCCTAGAACGTGAATAGTGTTACTGACTCGGACAATTTTACACCTCATTTCCTAACCACTCCTTGACTCTTATTTACTTTTAGGGAAACTTTTTGGGACGATATAAATTCATCATTTTCTAGTTTTTGCCACAAGAGGAAAGGAAGGAAAAATAAAAAGGAAAGAAAATTTAATAGAGGAAGAGGAGAAGACGTCATTTTCTTTTGGGGAGGAGCTGCTGCACTAGTTCTGGAGCTCTAAAAACTAGAGATTTTGGTTCTTCTACCTGGGTTTTTTCTATTTTAGTCCTCTTATCATGTTTTTCTTTACTTTTCCATCAATCGTTCTTGTAAATACCATTATGAGTGAGTAAACTCTTTAGATTTCAGAGTTGGGAAATATGTTTTAGATTAATTTGTGGATTTGGACTGGGTATTTCCTTATTTTACATAAATATGAGTTTTGATTCTTTCCTTGTGTGCTTGATTTACTTGCCTAATGTTTGTACCCATTGGGTATTGTATTAATCTTTGATTGAAGGATCGAAAGGTGAAAGTCATTGATAGATAATCAAGGATTGGAACTTAAAATCACCTAGATTTAAAAATAAACTAGGATTTTAAGAGAAATTAATTATTGGCTACAAAACTTAATGGGTTTTAAAGTAATCAAATAACATACGAAAGTAGGTTTGGTTATTTTAGAACACACTTTGGTTTGCTTGAAAAAGATATCAAAGGAATTTAGAATCAATTTCCTTCAAACTCTATTTTTCCCTAAAAATTGGAATGCCCAAGATAAATCCCAATTAGTTTATGCATAAACCCCGAACTCTGGAATCATTTTCAACATAATTAGACTTTCATTTAAATAACCCATTGTTAATTTAGTTTAATTGCAAACTAGATTTAGAATTTATTTGTTGCTCTTTACCCATTTTAATTAGATTAATCAATTTACCTTGCTCATTTACATTTACCATTTATTCATTAATCATTAGCCTAAATAATCGCTTCATTCATAGTTGGTACTCAAACTATAAATCCTCGTGGGAACGATACTTGATTCATCACTTTATTACCTGAGACGACCCGTATACTTGCGGATTCGCCACATTAAGATTTTGGCGCTGTTGCTGGGGATTTGATTTTTGTTTGATATTGAACAATTGTTTGTTTGGTTAATTTGGGCATTTTATTTTATTTTATTTTTACCATTTTACTTTGAGAATTTGTTTATTTTGTTTTTTTTTCAGGTACTTTATTTTATGAGAAGGACAAAAAGTGAAGAAATCAATTTATTCTTTGATCCAGAAATAGAAAAGACGGCAAAAGCTTTAAGAGAAGAATCTAAAAGGGGAAAGGTTGAAATTAAAGCTCAACAATAATAAGAAAGAGCACAAGGGCAAGAGCAATTACAAGAAGAAATGGCCAACAACAATAACAACCGCTCTGTGAAGGATCATGCCTATCCTAACATTGGGGATTTCATGCCAAGTATCACAAGACCAAGAGTAGAAGCTAATAATTTTGAACTGAAGCCTGCACTCTGTCAGATGGTACAACAATCACAATTTGGAGGAAATCCAAGTGAAAGTCCATATGTGCATCTAGCACACTTTCTTGAGATCAGTGATATGATGAAGATAAATGGAGTTTCTGATGATGCAATTCGACTCAGATTATTTCCTTTTTCTCTGAAGGACCGAGCTAGAGAGTGGTTACATTCTTTGCCACCGGGTTCTATCACAACATGGGAAGAACTTTCTCAAGCATCTTTAGCTTAATATTTTCCACCAAGCAAGACAGCTAATCTAAGAAATAAGCTGACTTCTTTCAAACCTAGAGATGATGAGAGCTTGTATGAAGCATGGGAGAGGTACAAGGATTTGCAAAGGAGATGTCCACATCATGGGATTCCTAAGTGGATGCTTATTCAACACTTTTACAATGGAGTTTCACAAGCTATTAGAAGTACAATTGATGCATCTTCTGGAGGTGATCTTATGGAAAAATTTAAAGATGAAGCTTTTTCTGCTCTTGATAAAATTGCTTATAACAATTACTAATGGAGTTGTGAGAGGAATGAGATCAAGAAACCAACTGGTATGTTTGAGCTTGATGCCTTGAATATGATTAATGCTAAGTTTGATGCTTTGATAAGGAAGATGGATAAGCTAAGCATGAAAGTAGATTCTTCAGCTGGAGGTTCTAGTAATTCAATAGAAGTTGGAGCTGCAAATATCAACTGTGCAGCAGATTTTTCTGCACTTAATCAAGATTTTTCAAGTGAGCAAGTGGATTATGTGGGGAACTACAATCAAAGACCAGGTGGTAACTCATTTTCTGCAACTTATGATCCAACATGGAGAAACCACCCCAATTTCTCTTGGGGAGGTAGACAAAGACAAAATCAAAATTTTCAGCAACCTTTTGGGTATCAACAACATCAGAATTTTCAGCAGAATAGAGGTCCTCCTCCTAGAATTTCTAAACCTCAAAATGCACCTGCTCCACCTCTACCACAACAAGCACAACCAGACAAGATAGCTAGATTAGAAGCCATGATTGAGACTCTATTAGTGAGCCATCAAAGTCAACAAGAAATGATTTATCAATTAGCATCTAAAGTAGATCAAATGGCAACACACAACAGGATGTTAGAGAATCAAATAGCTCAACAGGCTAGCTCTTCAAATAGTAAAGCTTTTGGGAAGCTTCCTAGCCAACCTGAGAATCCAAGGGAGCAGTGCAATGCTGTTACTTTAAGAAGTGGAAAGGTAATGGGGGAAGAACACGAAATTGAAGTAAAGTTGAAAGAAAAGAAAGATGAGTGTGAGAGTGATCCACTTCAACTAAAGCTAAAGCTAGTAAGGAAGCAAATGAAGAGAAAGAAGATAAAAAGAAAATAGAAGAGAAATATGTGTCTCCTGCACCGTACAAGCCACCATTGCCCTTTCCATAGAGGTTTCATAAAGCACAATTAGATAAGCAGTTTGGGAAATTCCTTGAAGTTTTGAAGAAGTTGTATATCAACATTCCATTCACCGATGTCATTTCTCAAATACCTTCTTATGCTAAGTTTTTGAGGGAGATTTTATAAAATAAATGAAGGTTGGAAGATTATGAAACTGTTGCACTTACTGAGGAGTGCTGTGCTTTATTGCAGAACAAACTCCCACCTAAGCTGAAAGATCCTAGAAGTTTTTCCATACCATGTCACATTAGAGAAACAAGTATTGAGAGAGCATTATGTGACTTGGGGGCTAGTGTTAGCTTGATGCCACTTTCCATATGTGAGAAGTTAAAGGTTGGAGATCTAAAGCCCACAACTATTTCTTTGCAGTTAGCTGACAAATCTATAAAGTATCCAGTTGGGATTTTAGAGAATGTACCATTAAAAGTTGGAAAGTTTTTCATTCTAGTGGATTTTATTATACTAGAGATGGAGGAGGATGTAAGAATTCCCATCATACTTGGAAGGCCATTTTTAGCCACTGCAGGAGCTAATATAGATGTAAAGAATGGGAAATTGAAGTTGACAGTGGGGGAGGAGGAAATAGAGTTTAATTTATACCAACATTCCAAGGAACCAGCTGTGATGAATTCTTGTTATAGGGTAGATGTTATAGAGCATGATGCTGAAACTGAAGTTACTAAACTAGAGGAAAATCAAGCTATTCTAATGCAATGCAATCAGTATAAAGTGCGAAAGAAAAAGTCAGCTCCACCATCTCATTTGATTGACAATGAAGCTTCAAAAGTTAAGCTCAAGCCTCCATCAAAATCACTCAAAAGAGGAGATTCATCTAAAGTTTGTAAGAATATTCTTCAAGATATAGTTGGGATTCTCAACAAAGCAATAGGTATTTTCACATATAATGGGAAAAAGTTAAAGTATAAATTCATTTCAGCACCTATTGTGAAGGGAGGTAATATTTTCCAATTCCAACCACCATGAGCTTTGAAAAGAAGGTCAAGCTTAAGACCTTAAACAAGCGCTTCTTGGGAGGCAACCCAAGCGTATCCTTTTATAGATTATTAATTTTTCATTTCATTTCATTTTCAGTTTTTACCCTCATTAAACTCAAAAGTGACATTTGTTTATCTTTTGTAGGTCATTCATGAAGATTGGGCAAATTGACACTTGTAGCAAAAAAAAAAAAAGAATTAAAAGAGAGCAAGCATAAAGCTAAATACTGCACTTTATCCAGTACCTGTGAACAGTAACACTTTTAAACTTGTGCTAAATTACTGATATTGCAATCTACTTGATAGCACATGTTTGATTTTGTACTTTGTGTAAATTCTGTGAAATGCAACTTGAATGAGGATCAATTTTGATATTTAGGACTGATGTGAGCTTTATTGAGGTGCAAAAATAGTGTTTGTTAAGTTTTACCTTTTAGTGTATATATAATTTTGTAATCTGTTAGGAATTTACATGTTTTTGTTTGAATTGCTGCTAGTTTTTGCAGTCTGCAGATTTTTGTTACTGTTCATGCTGCTTAAAAGGTCAATTTCTATGTCTTTTCTGCAATTTTTGAATGTCTGAAACTTGTCTCAAATGTTGCTGAAAATGTGCTTTTGGTATAAGTTTAGAAAGGAGACCATTTCATTAAGTGTGCAAAAAGGTAATCACAATTAGTGCCTAATTTGAACCATGATTGCAAAAAGCTAAATGAACATGTACAATGCTTACTAAGTTTATGAGAGATGATGAGCTTAAATTCTTCAATTTGATTGTATTAATGTGTATTTGGTAATTACTAAGGGTCATGATAGCATTCCATAGTATTTGGATTGTTTTTGGTAAGTAAAACTACAATTTTTCCCAAAACCTACCGAAACTTGCTGATGATGTTGCTTACTAAGCAGAGTCCTATGCAAATTCTGCTGAACCCTATGCTTAACCCCAAGCATGGCCCAAATTACCAGATATCTGCCCCACATTTTAAAAAGTCCAAAACTTCCGCCACTTTTATGAAGCCCTCCCGATAAACTACAACTTTCATTCTGCCGACTCCCTTCCCACACCATTTTTTCCGGCAAATTTTTAAGGGAAGCTGAAAAGTCTCTTTCTCTTCATTAAATGGTAAGAACCAAAATGTGGTCCACCCACAAACCCAAACCCAGAAGATTTTGACACTCTGTCAAATCGAAAATGGGTATTCCATCATCTCTACCCACAAACCCTAACCCCAACCCCAGTCCACCGCTCCCTCAATCACCACCACCGCAAACGCCGCCGCTACCTCAATCGCCACCACCTCAATCACCACCACTACCCCCAGGACAAACACCAACTCTCATTCCGCTGACTCCCCTCTCGCCCCAAACTGTGCTGCACAATGAGACACCCGCTTTTGAAACTCAGTTCCCAGAACCAATGCCTAAACCTGCGCCTACTCAAACGAAAACCAAAGGTAAAACTAAAAAGGCTGCAGGTAGACCCAAGAAAGCTCCTGTCGAAAAACGAAAAAGAGCGCCCTCTGTTCCTTTTGACCTAAACTCTCCACCTCAACCTTCCTCTGAACCAGTCAACAAAAGGACTAGGTCCTCCTCGCAAATTCCACCACCAGCAGTCCAAACCCCTGTATCTCAGTCACCCTTAAACTCTCCAGCAGCACCTGCGTCATCTGCCAATGATATAGAGGAGGTACATTCTCCTTTACCCTGGGCTTTTAGAGACATGGATATGAAAAATGCTTATGACAATTTAGTTTCTAAACCTATTTTGGCAAACAAATATATGGATGAGCAAATTTTAAAAGAATTAGGCATTTATGACTCTGTATTTGCCTACTTAGATGCTGTCAACTGGACTAAATTTGCTAGGATTAGGGAACCAGTGTATAAGGATTTGACCTTGGAATATTTGAGTTCCTTAAGGCTGAATTTCAAACCAGCAGTACCTGAGCATAAGGATGTGATATATTTTCGATGTGCTGGAATTGATAGGGAGTTAGACATGGATGCTATGATTGCAATTTTTGGTTTTCAGGGTTCGGGCTATAAAAATATTGAGTGGCAACAAACTATTTATGACCCTATTCAATTCTGGAAAGACATTGCACCTTTTGGGGGTTATTATAGACAGAGGACTGCAAAAGCCTCTAGGATAGTTGATCATGTGTTAAAATACCTCCATAGGTTCATTTCTTACACTGTTTTAGGAAGGGGACACAGTAACAGCATTGTGGGTGCTGGAGATTTATTTTTCCTATGGTGCATGAAGGAGAGAAAACAAGTAAGCACAACCCATTTCCTAGCTACTCATTGGCACCAAATTGTCACAAAGCATACCAAAGGTAGTATAGTTTTTGGAGGATATATAACTGCTATAGCAAACTCCTTTAGCTTTGATGCTCATCTATATAAGCTGCTGCCAGTTTCTGGTGAATCATATATAGACAGCACAATATTGCTACACATGGATGTTTATGAGAAAGTAGGACATACCTATGCTTTGTTGCAGCAGCATCCCAAAGCCAGTGGTACTACAGACCCCACTACCTTTGCACCAGCAGAACCCTAACCAACCACTGCCCCCGCAGTTTTCAGCAGACATTTTATCCCTCTTAAGATCCTTGGAATCCAAAATAGTAAGTTTCACTGTCCAACCATCTGTTCCCTCACCTGACACCACAGATATCCTTACTACCTTGAAGAACTTAGAAGTCAAAATTGATACCATGGGTCAGCAGCAGGTCAACCAAAAGAAGAAGCTAGAAAAGAAACTTAAAAATAGATTTTCATCTCTCAAAAAGAAACAGAAGCAGCAACAAATTCAAATGTTGGAGCTCTACAACAAATTGGCCCAATCTTACAATAATTTATATCATTGGGGCGAAGATATGCTTCAACATCTCTCAAAAAGAAACAGAAGCAGCAACAAATTCAAATGCTGGAGCTCTACAACAAATTGGCCCAATCTTACAACAATTTATATCATTGGGGCTAAGATATGCTTCAAGAAATGAAAGACCTCACAAAAAATTTGGAAACTGCTTCTAAAGCTTCAGATCACAATGAACCTGAAGCAGACCCTGATGCAGCAGCAAAGCCTTGACAGCAGAGCTTGAACAGTAGCAGCAATTTAGTATTAGTTTTGGTACAGTAGTAGTAGCAGTAACACTACTAGTTTTTCAATTCAGTTTCTGTTTTAGGTTTATTTTGTAATCTGTTTATTTTAATCTTCAAACTTTAGTAATAGTTGTAATACTTTGATAATTAGTTTTTATGATTTTACTTGCACTTCTTTCCTTTAGTTTACTTTATTTTATTTTATCTTCTGCTATGGACATAGTTATTTTGTGAATGCTTTTTGATTTAATTCTTGATTTAACTGTTAGATTTTATTTCTTTACACTTTTTCATCTTCTTGCACATTATTTTTGCACTTTATCTTTTCTTCAATCCTAATTTTGCTGACATTGATGAGTTGCACAATTTTCTTTGAGCCGCATATGTTTCACATCATTTGGAGGTAACAGCTTACCCTTTTACTATTTATGCTTATGGTATGTTGCCAATGCTTATGCTTTCGCTTTACCCTACGCAATAGGTTGAGCAACATCTTACGCAGTGTAAATTCATACATTTGGGATACTTTTTCATATTTTTCTCTCTAAAGTTTCATTGTTAATATCATTTTGAGCTAATTTTGAAATACTTGAGCTTACATTGATTTAATCCCCAATTGTATATATTTCATTAGTTGATTAGTTCGCACAAATTTGCCCATCTTTGCATTCATTTTAAACATTGAGGACAATGTTTCATTTGAGTTTGGGGTTGAGGGAAAAATTTTTGAAAAATTTTTTTTAAAAAAATTTCTTTCATTCATTTATTGCATTTCATTCATCCATATATAGATAATCCATACACTTATACATATACCAAACACATGTCTATACTTATATTCATACATTTGCATATAGTTTTCATATAGATTACACTTAGTTTTAATTTGATTTATGCATTCATTTTAGGATCATGCATATCATAAAAATAATTTTTACCTTGTCCTTAGAGGATTGAGAATTGCTTTGAAGAGCAATTAAGCTTACTTTTAAAAGGGTTTGATGGATTGAAAGTTCTAGATAGGTGCAAAGTTATTAGATTCTTGCTTTAGTTTGTATCTTCTTAGCCAAGGGCCACCCAATCAATTGCATTGACTTTGAGTGCCTAGAGAAAACTCTAGGATGAGAAGTAGCTAATTGATGTCTCACCAATCCTAGAACAATCTTTCTAATCCTTTCAAGGCGAAATCATAGCATACACTTGAAAAAGAAATAATCTAGGCATTCTTTGAATTTTAAACCCATATTTTAGCCTTAGCCAACCTCACTTTAAAGTTTCCCTTTAGAACCAATTTGAGCATACATTTATCTCTCTTACTCCTTTGGAACCCACATCAATGCCTAGCCATAAACCCAAACACTTACCTACCCTTTATGAGAATAATTCTTTGAGTGATAGATATATATATATATATATATATATATATATATATATATATATATATATATATATATATATATATATATATATATAACAATTAGTTGGGAGAAGTGACTAAAGTAAAAAAAAAAAAAAAAAAAGAAAAAAAAAAGCTAGCAAATTCAATTATGGTATGTAAAGTAATTCACCACCCAAGTACACAAAGAAATGAGTTTGGGGGTGAATTGAAAGGGACAATTATAATTCAAAGTCAATGTTATTTATGTAGTCCCTCTAAAAGCTTCAAAATTATAAGCTAGTATTGGTAAAAAGTTGTAAAGTTCCTTCCCCCAATTGATTAAAAAAAAAAAAAATTTTGTGTGTCTTGATCTTTTAATAATTTGATTATTCTCATATTTTGTTACCTCTATCCTTTTCTTGTTAGCCACATTATCACCCCCTTAGCCCCATTACAACCCTTGAAAGTCCTTTTGATCTTTTGATGGTGTTTTACTACATTAGTGGAGATTGGAATAGGAGAATTGCCTATGGGATTGTGATATCATTAATCCATTCATTTAGTTCCATCATTATTTGAGACACTTTAGTTTATGGATTACCCTATAGTCTATTTAGGCACGATTATTCCTTGTGATTGATTGGTTTGGGCTTGATGATATGGATAATTGACCCAAGGCTAAGCGGTGATAACTTTGGTAAGGATTGAATTCTTTATACCTTGAAAGTGGGTATATGGTTTGTTGGTGGCTAAAGGTAAGCTTGAGAGTTTGGATAAGTAATTTTCATAAATTTAAGGTAAGGTACCCCAAATTGCATTAATTGTTTTTAATATTTGCTTGAGGACAAGCAAAGGTTTGAGTTTGGGGGAATTTGTTACACTCACTTCATATAGGCATTTTAGGGTAGTTTTGCATCCATTTTGCCCTTATATTTTAGTATATTTCATGTTTTTAGCTCTATTTTAGCTTATTTGTTAATTTTAGATACTTTATATTTGAGTTTTATAATTTTGTTGTTTTTGATAGGATTTTGTGGCAAATCGAGGATTAATGAGTGCATTAGGAAGTGATTTGAAGAAATTTGGAGCTCTTTAAGCATAGAGGAAAGTTGAAGAAATCAAGTCTTGAAAGAGCAAGTTAGCCGAAATTTGCTTGAGACTTTACTTAAGATCCTGCTTAGGGTAAAGTAGCAGTGCTTAAGGTGCAGCACAAGTCAAGCATGAGCAGAAAAGTCTATTTTACTCTAAGTCTACTGAGATTTGTTGAGGGTATGCTTAACCTTAAGCAGACAGTGCGACCAGAGGCTGAATTTTTCTAAGAAGCTGCTTAGGGTTAAGCCAAACCCTAAGCAGACTGCCCACAACGTGAATAGTGCTGCTGACTTGGACAATTTTACACCTCATTTCCTAACCACTCCTTGACTCTTATTTACTTTTAGGGCAACTTTTTGGGACGATATAAATTCATCATTTTCTAGTTTTTGCCACAAGATGAAAGGAAGGAAAAACAAAAAAGAAAGAAAATTTAATAGAGGAAGAGGAGGAGACGCCATTTTCTTTTGGGGAGGAGCTGTTGCACCAGTTCTGGAGTCTCCAAAAACCAGAGATTTTGGTTCTTCTACCTGGGTTTTTTCTATTTTAGTCCTCTTATCATGTTTTTCTTTACTTTTCCATCAATCGTTCTTATATATACCATTATTAGTGAGTAAACTCTTTAAATTTCAGAGTTGGGAAATATGTTTTAGATTAATTTGTGGATTTGGACTGGGTATTTCCTTATTTTACATAAATATGGGTTTTGATTCTTTCCTTGTGTGCTTGATTTACTTGCCTAATGTTGGTACCCATTGGGTATTGTGTTAATCGTTGATTGAAGGACCGAAAGGTGAAAGTCATTGATAGATAATCGAGGATTGGAACTTAAAATCACCTAGATTTAGAAATAAACTAGGATTTTAAGAGGAATTAATTATTGGTTACAAAACTTAATGGGTTTTAAAGTAATCAAATAACATACGAAAGTAGGTTTGGTTATTTTAGAACACACTTTGGTTTGCTTGAAAAAGATATCAAAGGAATTTATAATCAATTTCCTTCAAACTCTATTTTTCCTTAAAAATTGGAATGCCCAAGACAAATCCCAATTAATTTATGCATAAACCCCCAGCTCTGGAATCATTTTCAACATAATTAGACTTTCATTTAAATTACCCATTGTTAATTTAGTTGAATTGCAAACTAGATTTAGAATTTATTTGTTGCTTTTTACCCATTTTAATTAGATTGATCAATTTACCTTGCTCATTTAAATTTACCATTTATTCATTAATCATTAGCCTAAATAATCGTTTCATTCATAGTTTGGTACTCAAACTGCAAATCCTCATGGGAACGATACTTGATTCATCACTTTATTACTTTAGATGACCCGTGTACTTGCGGATTCGCCACATCACTGACTCCTGACCTAATTGTCAAATAAAATCAGAGAAAAGAAAATTTCAAAATCGGGAATTAAATTAAAGAACTAATGGAAAAATAAATAAAAAAAAAAGAAAAAGGAAAAGTGAAAAGTGATGACATCATGCATGACATCATGCATGATGCAATAAACATTATAATAAAAAAATTAAATTTGGATTAATTGTGGTCTTCCATAAGATTAAAAATTTATGAAAGAAAAAGAAAAAAAAAATCAAAAGTGTCATCTTCACAAAGTTGCCGTCTCCCATCTCTCACCTCTCCCTCTCCACAAAACCACCATTGAAGCTCATCTTTGAGCTTGCAAATCTCAAAACCTCACCTTAAAAAATTGTTTTGCAAGGTTAAAACTTGTTTTGACAACTAGAAGAGGTGATTGAAGAAGAAAGAAAGAAGAAAGGAAAAAGTTTGAAGGGAAAGAAAATTCTACATAAGGTTAGTAATTCAAACTTCAAACTTTTAGTTCAATTATTGTATTTATAGCTTAACGAACTTAGAAATATGCTTAAAATGAAATGAAAACAAGTGTGGAGGACTAGGCATGGACTTTGGCCAGCTAGGGTTTGAGTGGAAAATGTATGAATTTGGTTGAATTAAATATGTTAGTAAGCTTGTATGAGTGGTGAAGTGATGTTGGTATGCTTGGAATCAATTAAATGTAACAAATTGGTGAATTAGGGTTCAGACCTAGGGTTTTGGAAGACAAAAATTGAAAAATTAGTCAAATCGTGTGTTTGACCTAGTTTGAGCAGAAAAATGGTCATTTGTGATCAATTGTGATATGTTGGAAGTGTTGGAATTTAATGGAAATTAGGATTAGGGCCATTATGCAGGCAGCAGGACCAAGGCTCCTTTGAGGGACCAAAACTGAAAATTTACCAACCCAATTGGTGTGAGGGCAATTGGGAATGAAACTAGACACAAAATGACACATTTTTCATTTAGGAATCATACCCAAAAAGTGACTAAAACCTAGTGAACAAATTGACCAAATCTAGACTTAGGTATTCTGCCCTATATAAAAACGACCAAATGAATAGTGTTTGTTCATTTGGTCATAACTTGGGCTAGGTAGGTCAAAATGACCTGAAATTTTACCAGTAGAAAGCTGACATATAGACATAAAACACTCATGACGAACGCAAATCCAAATTATGCCATTAACCAAGTCATTTAGTCACCCAAATTTGGTGATCTAAAACTGCCAGAACCCAGAATTTGCCTACAAAATCTGGGTTAGACCAATCCAGCAGCCATGATTCAAATGGCTATAACTTGAGCTACAAAACTCCAATTGGAGTGAAAGGAGAATAAATTTAAGACAATAAGGAATAATTTCTATGAAGGAAACTTAGCCAAATTCTAACAGCAACATGACCAATGGAACAGTGCAACATAGGACACCAAAATTGAAAATTTGCAAATTTGCCTAAAAAACTTAAAATTTGAGTAAACAAACAAAACCAACAAATTTAGTAACCAAAATGTGGTATGTGAGTATAGTTGGAATTCCCATACCTATTAAGCCTTAGAAAGTCAATATATTGACTTAAATAGTATCATGAATAGTAACCCATAAACACAAATTTTAAAGAACATCAAATTTAGCATATTAAAGCTAGGTATAAGTAGATATGAATTTATTTTTGGATTTATAATAACTTATGATACTGAAACACTATGAAACTGTGTGTTTCAGTGGAAAAGAATACCAGAAAAGTGTTAGTAGTATACCCTAGAGCATGTCATTTAGTATGTATCTTGTACATGTTTTTATTAATAAAAGGCATTTCCACTTTTCTGTTTACATAATATATTTATGTATAATAGAAAAGGTCCATTGATATTTTCTTAGAAATTCTATTCTTAAGTTGTTAAGAATATGAGTGACAATATTTCTAGTACAAAGTATCATAAATAGGTTCACAATCGAGGATACTTCATAATAAGGACATGACTTATCCAGAAAGATTATATTCATGTTTGTTCCCAAGTTATTTATATGAGATATAAATAAGATGGAATGGTCTCATGCCATATAACAAACATGATAGGCACTTATAAATGATAAATAGGCCGAACTAGTGACACTTATGATAAGCACATGGAGTTTACTCTTGTCAATGCATTGTCATAAATCATATCAGTGCATATAATCTTTAGACCTGAGATAGCGCAGTTATCTTATATATAGGTGGTTTTGAGTTTGATACTGCTTTCATACTTATACTGTGTATGGGTATATGGGCATGTGTTGGCTCCTACTAGTTATATATGGAGGTAGGTGTTGATCAAGATGGAATATGTTCCTCTAAGTAAATAGGGATAAAATCCTATGTTCATTTAATTCTTCATGATGTTTCAAATTCCTGGTCAGGACAGATAGATTTATTCAGAAAGAGTTTCTGATGAGAAAATCTTTTTAATCAAGAACTGGAATTAGAAGAGAACATAATATTCATAGCAAATGGAGTTTGACATAAAACATGACTCCAGCTTGAGTTGGGATATTGTAACAGAGAGATTCTAGTGCATGGTAACATATGATTACAGGTTAATTTAAGGTAAACCTTATTACTAATTGGGTAGCCATGGCATGCTATGCTAAGTGTTAACCATGGTCTATGAGGTGCATTAAATGATTTAGAGAAATCATTTATGGTAAGAAAGAGTTCTAATGATATTAAGAGTTAATATCATATCTCATTGCCAATTAATGATGAGCCTAGTAAGTTACACACATACACAAGTTATCACCTAATTAAATATGATTTAATTCATTAATTAAAGAGTTTAATTGATTAATTAAATAGGTTTGGTTTGCAATTAGATTGCAAAGTCCCTAGCATGACTTGAAACTAAATCTAGGTTATTGGATGTATAGTATAAGTTAAATTTATATTTGAAGTGTTTAAATATGAATTTAATTAATGAGAAATTAATTAATAGAGATTAATTAATTAATTAATATTCGATATAAATTGATTAGAAGAAGAGAAATAATTATTTTGGATTGAGAACTCAAAATTAAAACACAGGGGCATTTTGGTCATTTCACAGGGTGACATGGGCCACCATGAGATGGTGACATATGGCATTACACATAAGCTTGCCAAATGTTTTTAATCATGTAAGATGATTAAAATTAAGATTAAATATAGGTTTAACACTCGGCACAATGAGATTGGGTCAATTAAACCTAGAACCAATCAGAGGGTGACATGTGGGGTTTAATGTGTTAACCTAGCTATATAAGTGTTGTTATGAAGAGAAAAAATACAACCAGCAACTACTCCTCCTTTGTGCCGCCACTTTGAAGCTCTCCCTCTCTTCTTCTTCATCTCTCATCTATTCCAAGAGATTAGCAAACAATCTCTTGAATTAAAAATACTAGAAATTGTTTCTAGTGTCCTGTTTACATCTTTAATCTCTTAAAAGGCAAAACTTGATTTTCTAATTAATAGAAAAAGCTTTAGAAGCTATTCAAGGGATGCTATAGGTGAGCTTAGTGTGGACAAGCTAGAAGGACAACATCTGGTGTCCTGAAGATGCATCTGAAAGGCACAAATACACTGCAGTGCATCAAGAGGTTAGTGTATTTGTTCTTGATCTAATCTAGGGTTCTAAAATTAATCTGATTAATTTTAAAATCTTAAATGGCAAATACAGATCCAAAAACTTATTAAAAGTGTTTTAATATGTTGTTTATCATTGAAATCAAATAGATAAAAATAAATTTTGCATGATGCATGTGACCCTAGGTGAAAATTTTTGAATTCAATGGTATAAACTTGTGTTTTTCACGCTTCCGTTCCTTCAGAAAGAACCCAAGGGATCGAGTCAAGGCCAAGAGACGACTCGTGTAAGGTTTGTGCATAACATAGAGTTTCTATAAATTTTCTTCTGCATATCGTTTTGAATGAATTGAAATATTGAATTGTGATATCATTGTCTTGAAATGTTTATTATGCTTTTAATTTAAATTGTTGAAAGTTTAATTGCATACATTTTAAATGGCATCAAATGTTTAGTAAATTGTGGAGATAGTTTTGAAACCACAATGTCATGACCATATATTTGAATACCTCACTAGCATGACAAGTGGGGGAAATCATTTTCGAATTTTGATTCCTTCTCTGGCTGAAGTGTTGAGGTGTATGCCGATAGAAGAAGAAAAAGATTGGATTCCCATATATTTGAGCTAGCTAGCCTTGTGTTGTGACTTCTCCTTAGCTTCTGGCTATTGAGATTATATTTGTTTTGAATGGCATGATATAACTGTGTGTTTTTATGAAATTTATTTTGAGACTTTCGAAATGAAATTGTTTGGATTAAATGCATATAAATCATGTTTTGTATTTATTTCTCATATTCAGTTTAATTTTTGAATAAGTATGATTTAAATTTTGCATAAAGGTTATTTTAGTATGTTGTGCACTACTGAGTCCTAGTACTCAGCGATGGCTGTTATTACTGTCGCAGATATAGAGACTGGAGGAGCAGCAGAGTGAGATGCTGAGGATTGAGGTGCTACCTACTCTGAAGTTTATCAGGTAGATTTTATACCCTGATTGTAAAAATTATTTTGATGAATGTAATGTATGTAAATGTAGGAAATGGTCATGAGTAGTTATACAAAACTTGTAATAAAATTTAGTTTGGATTTTTCTTAATGTAAATTTTTGTAATGATGTATATAAATTTCTTTATCTTTAATTACATATAAATGGAAATATTTTATTTTAATTTGAATGAAATTAATTAGTAGTATTTTGATGATGTTGAAGTTTGGAATTTGAAAAGTGATTGTTGAAATTAGTTGGGATGGATGTTGAATTGATGAAGTTGTTGAGATAAATCTTTGGAAATACTTTTTACAGGTATTTGAAGAACTATTTTCTCAAAATACAGACTGCACTCTGCCGAAATTTTTATAAAATTTGCGAAAAAATAAAATGGTACAAAAATTTTAGCTAGTTTTCAAACTTTAATTAAATTTTTTAATACCTAGTAGAAAATGCTCACCACTTATGAAAGTAAGAAAATTGTTTTAAAATCCCTTGTAGGGTACTTAATGAGTTATCGGTAGGTGAAGTTCGGTAGTTCATTAGGTATTCTACGGGATCATGTTAGACCTTACAGAGGGGTAAGGTGTGACAAATCATGTCTGACATAAAACTACAAAGTTTTAGAACATTCCTTAAGGTTTCTTTTGACATGAAAATCACCCTGATCTGATATCCCTAACTCCAGTTATGAATTTTTAAAATTTACTCTTCACGCATATACTGTACAGATTCTAGATTTTCACTCATCCACAAGTTCTTATAGCACCTAGTTATAGGATTTACTAATTTCTTCCATAAAGTACAGAAATAAACATAACTTAAAGCACTAACCTTGCTTGAAAATCCAGCTAGTCACTCCCTTTTGCTTCTAATCTCTCAAGCTAGGTCAAAAATCAAGTTTTCGTGTTTGATGATTGAGAAAATATGAATGATTTTGATGGGAAATTGCAGCTTCAAAAAGCATCCATGGAGGAAGCCTCAAGAAGTGGTTCTACTAACATGAACCAAATGAAGAATATGAGCTGATTTGGTTCTAATTTATCTCTTTTAAATTGGGTTTTAGTGGCTTGTTGCAAGATGATTAGGTGGAAATGGTTTAATGACATCATGTGATGTCAAAATTCGTATTTTCATCTTTTTTTTTCTTTTCTTTTCTTTTCATTTTCAATTCAATTTTTAGCAATATTTATTCATATTTTATGTCATAATAATTATTTAATTAACTAGACAAGTCGATTAAAAATCATCTCCTAAGACGAAATGGCTAAAATGCCCTCCGTTTGGCTTTTTCAGCCAAAATCATCTGTACCAATTGAAAAAATTTTCTAAGCCTTTTCTTGGCATTCTAATGCCATAGAAACCTCAATGACTCTTCTCTTGGTTTAGGGCTCCTAGCTGCGAGGACCGCAACTTCTCATTGGGTTACCCATCGCTAGGGCACTGGCTCATTTAACTTGGTTGTATTTTATTTTTAAAATTTTTCCTAAATTTTTCTTATTAATATTTAAGTTATTTATAACTCCTCACTCTAATCTAAATATTTTTCTAGACGTTCTAGCTGTCCAAACCGACACTTGTCATCGGAACAGGAGAATGTGCGGAATTGCTACAATGAGGGTGTTACAGGCTCTCTGCGATGCCGGATCCATATCCTAACCAAAAATAATCAAAGATAAATAGATCTGCATTAGTGTCACCTTAACTCTTGCAAATGAAATGCATGGTATGCACTATAACTAGGTCCAGAATCGCCTAAACTGTGCTCTGATACCACTAAATGTAACACCCTTTACCTGTCTACAAGGTAGCCGAGCAAAGCATGTCACACTCTGTGTCAGAACATCTTATCTTGTCTTATTACATTTCCTAGTAGTTACATTTAATTTTGTTTATTTAGGTTCAATTAATCAATCGAAGAAACTTATGGAGTTTTCCCTAATATATTAATATTTTGACGATTTCCCACCTATTTAAAATCTCAATAATAATCTCAATAATATAAATTTTTCACAATTTCAATGCTTCATCTCAATATCACAAACTCACAAATTCATTCATTCCATTCATAAATAAAATCATACTCACATTTATAAATAAAACACTAAATTTTTATTAATTTGCATAATTTAAAAATAACTACATGAGTTTATAATTTACATGATAAAATTGATATCTAACTATAAAATACAAATACACTTATATAGCCTAACGGTCCTACCAAAATGCACTGTAGAGGATGGTGACACTGGACTCAAGTTCAGATTTGGACTCCCAAAAATCCCAGTCTATGGTCCACTGGGCACTCTCTCCTGGTCTCCAGTACCTACTCGTGGCGAAAAGCAACGCACTAAGCATAATGCTTAGTGGTGCAAATACAATATAAAGATAAACTAAATAATTAAAAGTAAAGAAATTATGCTATTATTCCACACAGGCTGCATTTTTTATAACTATTTGTAATATATTTAATTTAATATTTTTTTTTTGTATTCATTATTTAGTTGTAAAATTTTAGGACTTATTTTAATTACCCAAGTAACCTATACAAATTAATTGGACTAGATAAATGCGTAAACTGGCATTGGGTACCAAGTACTTCTGGCCGTCACACCATCGGTCATATAGTGTCTGCCAGGTGTGCAACAGAATGGCTAACAAGTCATAATATCAATAAGGCGTAAAGTTGTGTATGTCAAAGAATAACAAAATGGCCAAAAGCCATAAACCACGTAATGGCATGAAGCCATAAGTAGTACTGCAGTTAGAACCCTATTGGCATGCCAACCTATCCAAACTAATCATAACTAGGCATATATGGGCATTTTAATATTTTAGGTATTGGTTCTTTGCATTTTGTATCATTGTGGTTACTATTCACAGTACAATTCATACTAAATTTTGACTATTTCATAAATAATAGGAATATAAATTCCAATTTCATGTTTGATTACATCAAATTATATAGACTTTTAAGGTTAACATGCATTGCATTTTGTTAGCATTTAGTATCCTTTTATGTTTATTTTTATATGTTTTCATTATTATTTTAGAAAACATGTTAATCCAACTCAATTCATTGATTTTTATATTTTATCAAGTGTTTTTATGTGGTTCTAGAATTAAAGATGAGTTTGGAAGAGATTTAGGGGTCAAAACATGAAAAATACAGGGCCAAAAGCAGTACACGGGGCGTGTAACCTACCCCGTGTAACTTTGTAGATCCCGTGCAACTCTCTAGACTGAAGAAAACTTGAAAAATGAAGTGGCAGAAAGTTACACAAGGCGTGTATCACTACACGGCCCGTGTAAATTCCCCTGAGAGCAATTCTAATGCGGCTTTTTTTACTTCCAACTCGACCCGGATGGACTCTTAATGTTTCTAGGACCCTGAAATTAGGGTTTCTACACCAGACATAAATATAACAAGTCAGGAATTGAGGAAAAAAGAGAATTTACATCCAAGAACAGAATTTACATTTAAGGGGAGCCAATTTACATTCAAGGATGCACATCAACTTCAAGGGAGGCAAGGAAGAAAACAAGATCTGCAAGATTTCTCTAAGGGATTTTTAGCTGAAGTTCCAAAAGTCCAAGGCTACAACTCACTTTCTGGGTTCTTTCACTCTATTTTCTTCTCATGTCTTCTTTTTATCTTTTTATAAACTTGATTGTAAAACTCACCATGGGCAAGTACGTCCTTTATTCTAGGGTTAGGGTGTAGCACTCAATTTCATTATGGATCTGGTTTGATTTTGTTTAATACATTGGGTATTTTATTCCTTGATTCAATCTCTTGTGATCTTAATGCATGCAATGTGTTTATACCCACTTAGTATTAATTACAGATATTAATTGAAGGAATAAAAAGTGAAGATTAATATTAGAAAATCGAGATTTTGAACCTAAGAAATCTGACCTAGAGATAGGCTTATGACCTTTGTGGAGTTTCAAAATTAATCAAAGATGTTAAAGGGTCTTAATTAATTTAATCACCACGAAAGTAGGGTTTATGTTGATTAAAGTACACCTTGAGTGCCTTAAGAGAGGACTTAAGATAACTTAGGATTAATTTCCATCAAAGTAATAATCTCCCATTTATTGAATGAATCAGATTAATTTTATAATTGATTAAAGTGTGAATCCTTAGCTCTAGAATGCTTTTGTCCATTAGTATTTTATTTTAGTTAATTATTTAGATTTTACTTCTTTCAATTTAGATATAATTATTATTTCTTTACAATTTGATCGTCTAGATAATTAAAATTACTATAGTTTGGTACTCAACATGGTCCTCGTGGGAATGATACTCTAATCATCACTTTATTACTTGTTAGCGATCTGTGCACTTGCGGTGGTTGAAAAACCAGCAAATTAGTTTTTAGCGCTATTACTGAGGACCGATGCTTGATATCAAATGATTAGTGATTTGATTACTCTAGATATTCTTATTTCTTTTATAGTTTATTTCTTTATTAACTTTGTTTTTACTTGTTTTTCTTGTGAGGTACATTGAGATGTTTCATCCATAAGCGTCCACAAGTTTTATTCAACAATACAATGAACCTTTTTATAATACTTGGAGGACGTTTAATGAATTGATAGAGCAATTTGCCAATCATAGTCTTTCAAATTATTAACTCACTCTCAATTTCTATAATGGTTAGGATGAAGTGACAAAGAATTGGGTAGAGTATGGAAGCTTGGGCTACTGGTGATCACGTTCTTCAAAGAAACCATGAGGATGCCATTCACTTATTGAATGACATGGTAGATTTTGATTACCATTGGCATTGGGATCCTTCACTGCAGGGTTGGAGTCACCAATACCCCCTAGACACCTATCTACCTAATATTGCACACCAACCATTCGAGAATAGATTAGAGAATAGAGTGGGACTTGAAGAAGCGATATCTCCATTGGAAAATTTTGACAAACTAATGGTGAACAATGAGTTATCACTTTATGAAGAGGAATTAAATGAACAAAGTTGGGAGAATGAAGAAGTTTCATGGAATTTGAACTTATAAAAGAAGTTGAGCCTCAAGAACAAAATTCCTTTGAAGATAACTTACGAGTAGAATTCCCACAAGAATAGGAGTTACTTCAAGAACAAGTGGAACCTAGAGCTGAAGGAAACAACTACTTTATAGTTGAGGGATCATTGGAAGAATGTTTCCATGAAGACAAATCAGAGATAAAGGTGGTGGATGGAGAAATTAATGAGACTATCAATTTAAGTTCATTAATGATGCTTACACATACACCACCAGAAGACCCTTTTCTATCATGGACACCTCCTACATCATCACATGTCCTCCATGAGCTAAAGCAATCCTCTTCCTAAGCAGATAACTCTAAACCATGTGTTGTTCATGCTATGTGTAATCTTATTCCAAATCTTGCCAATCTTGAGGGTATCACAAATAAAGACCCATATGTGGTGTTACATGACAACTACTATGGACGAAAATCACTTTTTGATCAGCAATTCTAAAAGGGGTCAAGCTAAAGACCTTAAATTAATGCTTCTTGGGAGGCAACCCAAGTTTTAAATTTAATATTTGCATTTGTTTATTTATTTTGTTTTATCACCCTTCCAAACTTGTTTTGATGATTATTCTCTTTGTAGTTTCAAGAAGCACTTGAAGGAGCAATGGGGGACAATCATGTAAATCTTCAAGGGAAGGCACGCTTTAAGGGGGAGTATTCCATATCCATTAGCTTTTCCCTATTATTAAATTTATGATGTTGCTCTAGACCTGATTATGATATCTTGATGACATTGAGGATAATGTCAAATTTGAGTTTGGGGGTACAGCATTTCATGCATTGCATTCATATATTATATTTCATTCTGCATCACCTTATTATATCTATATTATATTTGTGTATGAAAAATTCAGAAAATTTTTACAAATTTTAAACTTTTTAAAAAGGTTTTAAACTTAGAATTATAACTAAAACCTTAATGCGCTAATGATTGGGCTCTCTGGGAAAGAGGAATGAATGTAACTGAATGAGCAAAAAGGCTTCAATCCATTGTTTGTGAAAAACTAAATCACCTAGGTGGAGTTAAACTAGTTAAAACCCTTCATAGCCATTAATTTGTCACATTGAACTTGTAAAATTAGGAGAAAATTTTTGAAATACAAGCAAACCTAAAAATGCCTCACCAGCTCTAGAACATGTCTCTTGGAGCTATCAAGGCGAAATCCTAGCATATGCTTGATGAAGAGATGATTAAGGCATTCTTTGATACAGCCCTATTAAGCCTTAGCCATCCTTAATTAAAATATATATCCCTTGCAGCCAACTTGAAGCCTATATTTATCCCTTAGAATTTATTGCTTACCCATATTATTTACCTAGCCCTTAGCCTAAACACCTAACTTACCCTTTTGAGGAAGCTAAATGCATAAGTAAAAAGTATATTAAGTGAAAAAAAAAAAAGAAAAAAGAAAATGGAGAGAGGATGTAGAACTCAAGAAAGAGTGCAAGTGTGCAATTAAAATCAAAGAAAAATTTACCTTTCCAACCCATCAAAAGCAATGAGTTTTGGGGAGAGGAAAAAAGGGACATAAAAAAAAAAAAAGAGAGAGAGAGAGAGAGAGAAGAAGAAGAAGAAAAAGTTCCAAGATAAGTTTCATGGAAGCATGCTTGGCACTATAAAAACCAAAATCCCCTCATTTCCATATAAGATCTGTAGAAAAAAAAAAATTAGCATACTTGGCATATTATGCATAAGTGCTATCCTCATATTTGCATTCCCTAAAAACCTTTCATTGGCAACCAAGACATTATCCCTTTAGCCCTATTACAACCCTTTTAAAGACCTTTTGATCTTTTGAAAAGTGTATGCTACATTAATGGAGATAGGGAATTGAGATATGCCTATGGAGTTGAAATTAAATCAAACTTACCACAATCATCCTCAATATAGGCAACTTGTGGAAATAAGTATTTCATAGGTCTATCTTGATAAAACATGTTGTTTGTGACTTATTAATGGCCTTGTATAGAGGAATAATTAGTTGAAACACCATGAAGGGGTGAGGTTCTAGCGGGCAACTATTGAGGTCCTTATGCCTCGAAAATGGGAATTAGTATGAAGGTTGAAGAGTGTCTAGTTATGTGCAAGTTAAGTTTTCTGTTATGTTTTTAAGTACCCCCAATGAGTTTTTATAAAGTTTTAATTTGCTTAAGGACAAGCAAAGGTTTGAATCTATTTGATTACATCAAATTATATAGACTTTTAAGGTTAACACGCATTGCATTTTGTTAGCATTTAGTATCCTTTTATGTTTATTTTTATATGTTTTCATTATTATTTTAGAAAACATGTTAATCTAACTCAATTCATTGATTTTTATATTTTATTAGGTGTTTTTATGTGGTTCTAGAATCAAAGACGAGTTTGGAAGAGATTTGGGGGTCAAAACATGAAGAATATAGGGCCAAAAGTAGTACACGGGGTGTATAACCTATCCCGTGTAACTTCTTGGAACCCGTACAACTCTCTGGACTGAAGAAAACTTGAAAAATGAAGTGGCACAAAGTTACACGGGGCATGTATCACTACACGGCCCATGTAAAGTCCCTTGACAGCAATTCTAATGTTGCTTTTTTTACTTTCAACTCGACCTGGATAGACTCCTAATGCTTCTAGGACCCTGAAATTAGGGTTCTTACACTATATATAAATATAACAAGTCAGGAAATGAGGGAAAAAGAGAATTTACATCCAAGAATAGAATTTACGTTGAAGGGGAGCCGATTTACATTCAAGGATGCACATCGACTTCAAGAGAGGTAAGGGAGAAAATAAGATCTACAAGATTTCTCTAAGGGATTTTTAGGTGAAGTTCCAAAAGTCCAAGGCTGCAACTCTTTCTGGGTTCTTTTACTCTATTTTTTTCTCATGTTTTCTCTTTATCTTTTTATAAACTTGATTGTAGAATCACCATGGGTGAGTAGGTCCTTTATTCTAGGGTTAGGGTGTAGCACTCAATTTCATTATGGATCTGGTTTGATTTTATTTAATACATTGGGTATTTTATTCTTTGATTCAATCTCTTATGATCTTAATGCATGATATGTGTTGGTACCCACTTAGTATTGATTACAGATGTTAATTGAAGGAGTGAAAGGTGAAGATTAATATTAGAAAATCGAGATTTTGAACCTAAGAAATCTGACCTAGAGATAGGCTGATGACCTTTGTGGACTTAAAGAACTTAAAGAGTTTTAATTAATTTAATCACCATGAAAGTAAGGTTTATGTTAATTAAAATACAACTTGAGAGAGGACTTAAGATAACTTAGGATTAATTTCTGTCAAAGTAATAATCTCCCATTTATTGAATGAATCAGATTGATTCTATAATTGATTGAAGTGTGAACCCCTAGCTCTAGAATGCCTTTATCCTTTAGTACTTTATTTTAGTTAATTATTTAGACTTTATTTCTTTCAATTTAGATATAATTATTATTTCTCTATAATTCGATCGTCTTGATAATTAAAATCACTATAGTTTGGTACTTAACACGGTCCTCGTGGGAACGATATTCTACTCATCACTTTATTACTTGTTAGTGATCTGTGCACTTGTGGTGGTTAAAAACCAGCAAAAAATGTTCTTACCACATTTTGATTTATAAAGTTGTTGGCATTGATTGCCAACCACAATTCAAAGCCTTCTAAGAGAAATTCAACAATTCCAAATTTTGCAACCTAAGATTACTATTCCATTAGACCAAGCTACAGTGAAAAGTTGTTTAAATTTTCTTCATCAAAGTTATTCCTTAATGTCTTAACTTTAATTCCCTTTTTGAATCACTCCATTTAGAGTTTTGTAGCCCAAGTTATGGCATTTTTATCATAACTGGTCGGATTGGTCAATGTCCAGAATTTTCTGGGCAGTTTTAGTTCTGGCAGTTTTGTTGAGCTAAATTTGGTTAACAATTTGATTAGGTTATGGTCAGAGTTTGGGCTTCTGGTCTGCATGAAAGATGTTTTACTATGTTTAAGATTTCCATGGGTTCAAGAATCAGGTCATTTGGACCTATCTATAAAGAGTTATGCCTATTTGAACAATCACTGTTCATATGGTCTTTTTTCCAGGTCTAGATTTTGGTTACCTGGATTTAAGAAAATTTTAGGTCACTTTGTGTATGGTTTCTGGGCAGGGTCTCTGCACAAAAAATATGGCATTATGTCCTTAGTTTCACCTCCAATTGTCCTTATACCAATTAAAGCTACACAACTCTACTTATGGCCATATGAACCCACTAGACTAAGAGTTCTAGAAATCCAGTACAAGGGTAGCAGATCCAATTCTCCAAATCAACTCAACCAACAACCTCAATTCATCATCAACACACATAAATTGGTCATAATTGACATTAATAGCACTAATTGTACATCATAACACCAAATCCCCAAAATTTCACCAAACCCTAATTGGTCAAAATCTCAATCTCATGCAAAATCATACAACTTCAACTCTAATTCATATATACACATCAATTAACATTAGTATACAAGTTTAATTTCATCCAAACCATCAAAACCCTAGCCCTCTCAAGTGGACTGAAATTCCTCTTCCCTCCATAAGCATGAATTTCTTTCATTTTATGCGCAATTTCAACTTCAATTAACTCACTTGTAAAGATTAAACAACTAATTTAAAGTTTGATTGCACTTTCCTCACTTGATGATCTTCCAAGCTTGCTCAATCTTCACTTTCTTCCACTTTCTTAACTCCCAATCACCTTAGCAAGAGTAGATAACATGTTTTATGTAACACCCCTTACCCGTGTACAGTGTAGCCAAGCAAGACATGTCACACTCAGTGCCGGAGTACCTTATCTTATCTTACTTTATTCCTTTAATATTTTTTTAATCTCGTTATTTTAAAATCAATTATTTTTTTATTTATTTTCTTATAAGGAGAAACTAATGGAATTTTCTCTATTCTATTACCACTTGGTGTGTCTCACTACTCACCTGTTTAAAAATTTCAACAATATATATTCCAATAATAATCTCATCCATATTCATTTCCATGCATATCCATTCTTGCTCAACTCATATATAAAAATTCTCAAATTTTATTAGTTTACATGGTATACAAATTAATTACATATGAAAGAGCCAATTTATTAATTTACATCACATACATATTAAATACAATTTCCTAGTTTACATTACAACATAAGAAATATTTATGATGTATAGAATACATTAATATGACCTATATAGGCCCTATCTACATAAATTGCTGAGGAGGTGACAACCTGGACACTTCTACATATCCAGACTCCAAAATCCCAGTCTAATATCCATTGGGCTTTATCTTCAGTACCTACGTGAGGAAACAATCCATCACGCTAAGCATTGCAGCTTAGTGGTGCAATAGTAACAAGGAAATAATATATATGAATAAACATAAAAATGGAGCAAAATTTGTGCAATCAAGAATTATTTTGATTTCATATGAAATTTCTAATATTAATTATCCTTTATTCTTTTTGTTCCTCTTTGGAAGCGCTCAGTTCATAAATTTATAGTAATAGTATACAATATATAAAATTAATAAAAAATATTAAATTTATATTCATATTATTATAGAAGATGTATTTGTAATATTTATTTAAGTTATATTTATTTTGTTAATTTTTTTTATCACTTCAATCAACACTTTCTAGGTGCTTTGGATCGTTTCATAATAAATAAAATTTTTAGAGCTAGTCTAGTTCATTTCAGGTCTTTCTTACTTATTTATTTAATTTCCATTGTTCTTAATAAATTTCACTGCCCAAGTAACCTATGATAGGCTAACTAAATTGGATAAGCGGGTCCCTAGCATTAGACATCGTGGTGTCTCGAGCCGTCATACCAGGGGACGCATAACATCAACCACGTATGCAATCAATATAGCTAGCACAGGGTACCGCAGTGCCTCAGGCCATCATACCATGAGACGCAGATCGTCAACCACATCGTAATAAGTATGGATAAGAAGCCATGGTAACAAATAGTCGGGCATACAAGCCATAAATGCAGTAATAAAGCCATGAATACAGGCATAAAGCCTTACGCAGTACTGCTCAAAAAATCCCTTATTGGCATGCCAATCTATCCAATCTGACACACGTGTCTAGGTAAACATGGGCACATTAGTACCTTTAGATGTTCATATATTTTACTATTTCGTTATGAATTCTATTCATAATTAATAGCATTGCAATTCTATTCCTAGTGGAAACACAATGCCAAATTTCATTTTCACATAACACATATTTTCATGGATTTCATTCATATGAATAACAATTTACTAATCACCTCATATATTTAACATTTACAATCTCTTATCTAATTTATCATACTATTTCACATGTCCTTCAGGTTTAAACATTCTCATTTTTACTCATAATGGGAACATAAATCCCAAGTGACATTTTCACATCATTTAAACATTCAACAATTCATTTATGGTGATTACAACTCATATTTCAAGTTATGTTGGCATTGCCTCTTAAGTTCTATTTCTGATGAGAATACAAATCCTAACTACCTATTCACATAATTTAAGTATACATTAAATCATTTAAATGGGGTACCATTAGCAATTTAGGTTTTAGTCCTTTGCCTTTAATATCATTGTGGTTACTATTGTTAGTAATATGCCCTAGAGCATATCATTTAGTATGTATCTTGTACATGTTTTTATTAATAAAAGGCATTTCCACTTTTCCATTTACATAATATATTTATGTGTAATAGAAAAGGTCCATTGATATTTTGTTAGAAATTCTATTCTTAAGTTGTTAAGAATATGAGTGACAGTATTTCTAGTACAAAGTATCATAAATAGGTTCACAATCAAGGATACTTCACAATAAGGACATGACTTATCCAGAGAGATTGTATTCATATTTGTTCCCAAGTTATTTATATGAGATATAAATAAGATAGAATGGTGAGTCTCATGCCATTTGACAAACATGATAGGCACTTATACATGATAAGTAGGTCAAACCAGTGACACTTTTGACAAGCACATGGAGTTTACTCTTGTCAATGTATTGTCATAAATCATATCAATGCATATAATCTTTAGACTTGAGATAGCACAGTTATCTTGCATATAGGTGGTTTGAGTTTGATACCGCTTTCATATTTGAACTGTGTATGGGTAAATGGGCATGTGTTGGCTTCTATTAGTAGGTGTTGATTAAGATGGAATCTGTTCCTCTAAGTAAATAGGGATAAAATCCTATGTTCATTTAATTGTTCTTGATGTTTCAAGTTCTTGGCCAAAACAGATAGACTTAATCAGAAAAGAATTTTTGATGAGAAAATCTTTTTAATCAAGAATTGGAATTAAAAGAGAATATAATATTCATAGCAAATGGGGTTTGACATAAACCATGACTCCAGCTTGAATTGGGATTTTGTAACAGAGAGATTTTAGTGCTTAGTAACATATGATTACAGGTTCATTCAAGGTAAATCTTATTACTAATTGGGTGGCCATGGCATGCTATGCTAGGTGTTAACCATGGTCTATGAGGTGCATAAAATGATTTAGAGAAATCATTTATGGTAAAAAAGAGTTCTGATGATATTAAGAGTTGATATCATGTCTCATTGCCAATTAGTGATGAGCCTAGTAAGTCACACACATACACAAGTAATTACCAAATTAAATATGATTTAATTAATTAATTAAAGATTTTAATTGATTAATTAAATAGGTTTGGTTTGCAATTAGATTGCAAAGTCCCTAGCATGACTTGAAACCAAATCTAGGTTATTAGATGTATAGCATAAGTTAAATTTATATTTAAAGTGTTTAAATATGAATTTAATTAATGAGAAATTAATTAATAGAGATTAATTAATTAATTTATATTTGATATAAATTGATTAGAAGAAGAAAAATAATTATTTTGGGTTGATAACTCAAAATTAAGACACAGGGGCATTTTGGTCATTTCACAAGGTGACATGTGGCACCATGAGATGGTGACACATGGCATTACACATAAGCTTGCCAAATGTCTTTTAATCATATAAGATTATTAAAATTAAGATTAAATTAGGTTTGACACTTAGCACAATGTGATTGGGTCAATTAAACCTAGAGCCAATCAGAAGGTAACATGTGGCGAGGGTTTTAAGTGGGGACCTAGCAATATAAGTGTTGTTCTGAAAAGAAAAAAATATAGCCAGCTGCTGCCTCCCTTTGTACCGCCACCCTTGAGGCTCCCATTCTCTCTTCTTCTTCATCTCTCATCAATTCCAAGAGATTAGCAAACAATATCTTGAATTAAAAATACTGGAAATTATTTCTAGTGTCCTGTTTACATCTTTAATCTCTTAAAAGGCAAAACTTGATTTTCTAATTAATAAAAAAAGTTTTAGAAGCTGTTTAAGGGCTGTCATAGGTGATCTTGGTGTGTACAAGCTAGAGAGAAAACATCTGATGTCCTAAAGACGCATCCCAAAGGTGCTAAACACACTGTAGTACATCAAGAGGTTAGTGCATTTGTTCTTGATCTAATCTAGGGTTCTAAAATTAATCTTATTAATTCTAAAATTTTGAATGGAAAAAACAGATCCAAAAACATATTAAAAGAGTTTTAATATGTTGTTTATCATTGAAATCAAATAGATAAAAATAAATCTTGCATGATGCATGTGACCCTAGGTGAAAATTTTTAAATTCAGTGATATAAACTTGTATTTTTCATACTTCTGCTCCTTTAATTGGTATCAGAGCCACTATATTTACCATTTAGATTGTTGATTATATGATTTAATTGTGTGGTATGATCATAAGATGATAGATCCATTACTGGTTGCAATGAAAGGTGGCGGCATGGTGGAGTGCACCATGGGTGCGCATGGTTTGGCTTCCATAGTGTGCGCAAGGTTTGGCTTTTTAATTTGCAATTGTTGTATGATCTAAAAGCTCATCCTATGTCTAATTAAATTGTTTAATTAGATTTTTAATCACACAATTAAATTTTGATTCAAATTAAAATTTTAAGAATTGTTTGAATGTGATTCAAATCTGAATTTTAAAAGTTGTTTGAATATGATTCAAATCTGAATTTTTAAAGTTGTTTGAATCATATTCAAATGTGAATTTTTAAAGTTGTTTGAATAATATTCAAATCAAAATTTTTAAAAATTGTTTGAATGTGATTCAAATCTTATTTTTAAAAATTGTTTGAATGTGATTCAAATCTGAATTTTTAAGATTGTTTGAATGTGATTCAAATCTGAATTTTAAATTTGTTTGAATGTGATTCAAATCTGAATTTTTAAATTTATTTGAATCATATTCAAATCTGGATATTTAAGTTGAATATGAGATATTCAATTTAATTTATGTATGTATGTTTTATTTAATTGTTAAATACATAATGGATGATCATGGACTATAAAAGACCAATATGATTGGATTGATTTCTTTTATGTTTCTTTGGGATTGTAAATTAATTAATTTATTTTAATTTATTTTGGGCATGTATTATTAAGGTTGTAATAATTTTGGGTTGTAATTTCATTTATTTAAGTTCTTGTAAATTCGCCTTGGTATGCCAAGGATTACTATGTAATTGGTTGCAAGAAGATCAAGGAGGTCATGAGCAATGGTAGGACCAGTGGGAGGAATTCAAGATCAAGTGTTGATTATGTATCCTTTAGCAACTCTTGTAAAATGAATGAATGAAATGCACCTAGGAATGCCCTGATTCAATTCTTGGTGGCTCAGAATTGAATCCTTTAGAAAGTCTATGATCATACCATATTTACTATTTATCCATGAATGCATGAGATGTGTGGGAATGTATTCAAGTATATCATATATGCATGCTAAATGGATAATGTGCAAAATGAGACCTTAATAGTAATTAGGATGACCATAAAATCTTCCAAACAAATAATTATGTTGGAAATGCTATAATTAAAGTAATTATAACATAGGCCTTCCATTGGGGCAATTATTTTAAGAAATTTTAAATAGTTGCATACAATGTAATTAATTTAAGAGATTTTCTTCAGAATAATTGTTAAGTATGAGATGTTGTGAATATGTAAATGGTTTGGTGGCCAATATTGGATGTACTTGAGGACATTAAAATTATTTGCATAATTGTTGGCTCAATGGGATCAACTTAACTAATGCAAGATAAGTCAATAATGGATGTACCTGAGATTTTGAGCATTAAGGGCTAGGTAAAGGATTGAACCTCACATGAGATGTGATGGGCAAGGAGTTACTCACTTATAGCTTATTGTAATTCTAATAATGGATGTACCTGAGGATGATCAATAGAATTATAAGAATTCAATCATCCACTAGAAATCTATCCAACTAGGATTTCCGTTTTTTACTTTAGAAGTGTAGTATTCGCTAAGTTAGTGGGAGGACCAATTTGATTAAAATACCATAATCATTTTGGTTAATTACATGATATATTTACTAATTAATCTGGTTATTTTCTGCAGTTAATTTTCTGATAATAATGAGCACAGAACAGCCACCACCATCCAATATCCTTGTAAGCATACTTGATTGCAATAGGTTGACAAGCCCTAATCTGTCTGATTGGCTAAGAAATTTGAAACTTGTTCTGAACCTTAAACATATAGGATATGTTATAGACTCAAATGTTCCTGGTCCCTTAACTCTAGAGGCCACCCAAGAGGAACATGAAACTTTGGACAAGTGGAAGGGGCATGATATGAGAGCTAAGTGTTACATGCTTGCTTCCATGAGTAATGAGTTACAAAAGCAGCATGAGAAAATGCAGAGTGTGAGTGAGATCCTCCTTCACCTACAAGAGTTGTATGGTGAGCACAGCAGGAATGCTAGGTATGAGATATCTAGGTAGCTATTCCACATGAGGATGTTTGAGGGACAGAATGTTGGAGATCATGTCTACAAGATGATTCGGCTGATTGAGCAGCTGGAACATCTTAACTTCAACATGGATTTCCAACTACAGACGAATTTGATCCTTCAGTCCCTTCCTGAGTCTTTTGGGAATTTTGTGACAAATTTCCATATGACTATATAGGAATGCACCTTGGCTGGTTTACACAACATGCTGATTATTGCCCAAAAGAATATGCCAGTCAATAAAAGAAAAGAGGTAGCTTTGATTGCATCTTCTTCTACTGGAAAGTCCAACAAGAAGAAGGGCAATAAGAAAAAGAAATCTCAGATTCCTAGTCCTTCCAAGAAAATAGCTAAACAAAAAGGGAAGACTAAAGCTGATGGAGGCAAAGGAAAGTGTTTCCACTACCAGAAGGATGGGCACTGGAAAAGGAACTGCCCAGAGTATCTTACTTCTCTAAAGGACAAGAAGGATAGACCTTCGGAAGGTATGTCCATATCTTGTTATTTAAATTCTGATGATACTCATAGTTCATCTACAGCTTGGGTTTTAGATACTAGTGCCAGTTCTCACATTTTTTATGATATACAAGAACTAGCAAATAGTAGCAGCTTGCGTTCTCAAGATGATAGAGTCCGGATTGGCAATGGATCAACTGTTGAAGCTTTAGCCATAGGATCTAAATCTTTTTACATGTTTGGACATGTTTTATGTTTGGATAATATTTTATATGTACTTGATGCTTTTAAGAACATCATTTCTATATCTAGTTTGACTAGAAATAGCTATGAATTTCAGTTCACAGATGATGTTTGCAATATTTATTTTGAAAATAAATATGTTGGTTCAGGTTATATGAATGATGGTCTTTATTATTTGGATAATAATGACAAACACAAAATGAATACAAGTGATCTAAATGAATAAAATGCCATGGTGAAAATCAACTCAAGTTCAAAATATATTTGGCACTTAAGGTTATGTCATGTTGCAGAAGATAGGATTGTAAAACTGGAGAAAATGGGGATTCTTTCCTCATTGGGCTCTGAGCCTACTCCAACTTATAAATATTGCCTTCAGGACAAAATGACTAGATCACCATTTGTTGGGCAAAGGCTAAGGGTTGAAAATATTTTGGAGCTAATGCATAGTGATGTATATGGTCCATTTAAGGAAATGGCTAGAGGTGATTTTCATTACTTTATTACCTTTACTGATGATAAATCAAGGTTTAGGTATTTGTATTTGATGAAATACAAACATGAATCCTTTGAAAAGTTCAAAGAATTTAAATATAAAGTAGAAACTCAAACAGGAAAGAGTATTAAAGCTCTTCGATCAGATCGTGAAGGTGAATATTTGAGTACTGAATTTGATGAATACTTGAGAAAGCACGACATTGTTTCCCAACTGACTCCTCCAGGAACACCACAGCTGAATGGTGTATCTGAAAAGAGAAATAGTACCCTATTGGATATGGTATGTAGTATAATGAGCTATATTGATATGCCAATCTCCTTTTGGGGATTTGTATTAGAATCAGCTTTTTATATTCTAAATAGGATTCCATCAAAATCAGTTTCTTTCACACCTTATGAGATATGGCATGGAAGAAAACCAAGTCTTAAACATGTTAAGATTTAGGGTTGTCCAGCTTATATAAAAAAGCTGAACACTGATAAATTGGAAACCAAATCAGAAAAGGGTTGATTTGTTGGATATCTAAAAGATAGTTTTGGATATTATTTTTATTTGCCTACTTCACAAAAGGTTGTGGTAAGTAGAGATGCCACATTTCTTGAACAACAGTTTGTTCAAGAAGGAGGGAAAGGAAGGCAAATAGAGTTAGAATTGGAGAATTTTAACCAACCAACAGATCAGATGGATATAGATCCTTCTAGTCAACCTACACCCATTGATGAAACATCTACAGCTATTCTTCATAGAACAACCAGGGTATCTCACCCACCAGTGAGATATGTTTTCCTTCATGAAGAAGAACAAGAGTTGTCTACTCATGAAGAAGTAGATCATGGAGATGATCCACTTACCTATGAAGAAGCTATATCAGATATAGACTCTTCAAAATGGATTGATGCTATGAAATCCAAGATTGATTCCATGTATAAGAATCCCTATGTTCGGTAGTGTGTTCTACTGTTCCAGTGACCAGTGTTATTCGGATAGCTAGTATGCCTAGAACTACACATAGATATGGGTGAGGAGACATAAAATAATGAAATACAAGAAAAGAAAATACAAGAAAAACAAAATAAAAATAATAGCAATGAAATGTAACCAAGTTAAATAAGCCGAGAACCATAGCGATTGGTGACCGCACTAGGAAGTTGCGGCATGGACCGTTGACTAGCCCTGGATCACGGGGAACCCTGAAAAATATTTTTAAGACTTAAATAAACATCTATTGAAGTATAAATTTCATTAAAAATATCAAAGAAAAATTAATTAATTAGTACAAAGAAAAATGAGAAATCGAGAAAACGACAAAACTCGGTGTTTTCGAAAAATCGGGAATGCAACCCGAATAGGGGCATTGTGGTCATTTGACACCCCGAGTTGTCTTTTGACCTAAATTTCCATTAAAAATAAATGATATTAAACTTTGAAAATATCATGAAAAATTAAAATGAGATACATTGTGTAAATAGTGAAAGTGTGGTGGCCAAATTGCAAAAATTGGAAAGTTTAACATTAAAATAGATTTTAAATCAATTAGTGCTCCACTAACATCACTTAAGTGTACCTTTAATCAACCTTTGGATAGAAAATTTTGTCATCTTCAACCTTTGGAAGAGTGGCTGACATGAATTCCATGGTAGACTCCATGGCCAAACTCACATCCACACCCATGCATCCATGATTCAAGCTACCTTTCA
This sequence comes from Hevea brasiliensis, assembly GCF_030052815.1. Classification (NCBI taxonomy): domain Eukaryota; kingdom Viridiplantae; phylum Streptophyta; class Magnoliopsida; order Malpighiales; family Euphorbiaceae; genus Hevea; species Hevea brasiliensis. The sequence continues at coordinate 47,580,118 of NC_079501.1, forward strand.
CCATAAATCCATCATTAAACCTTGCATACTCAGCTTGGGGAAAACATTGACAGCAAAAAGAAGAAGTCTGGGTGAGGTTTTGAACAACTTCAAAAGTAGTAAGTGAGTGTTTTCAATTTTTGTTTCATTAAAAGTGTAACCAAGGTTGTGGGTAGTTGATTTATGGAAGAATTTTTGAAGTTTAATGTTTTAATAGAGATGTACATTTTGGTAGCCATGGAAATTTAGTATATGTAGCTTTTTTTTACTTGTTTATGGTTTTTTAAGATGTTGTTATTGATGACAGCATGGATATGTGTATAATGGTTTGGAATTGGGTATGTAAATGGGGTATGTTCATATGGTTAAATGATGTAAATGGACTTTGGAAAATTCTTTATTATAGTGTGCATATTGAGAATGGTTACAAGCTATCCAAAATGACCAAAAATGTGTTGTTAAAGGTGTTAATGGTAAGGTACAAACCAGAATTGGCATGAAGGAAGTAATTTGGTAAGTGTTGAATATGTAATTGGTAAGTGATGAGAAGTGTGTAGTAGGGCAGTATATGTTTTGGCTTAGAACCTTAAGTGTGTGACTCCAACTGGTATGAGACCAATTGGAGGTGAAACTAGGCACAAAATGTGCCAACTTTCATGAAGGAAGCTTACCAAAATTCTTCCTAGAAGGTGACTTGAAAAATGACCAAATCTGGATTAGTGACTTGAAAGCCTGAAAATTGACCATTTGGGCAGTAGTTAGTGTTTTGGCCATAACTCACTCAGAACAGGTCCAAATGACCTAAAACTTTTACCTTGAATAGTTTAGACATATATCTACAATTCTTATGAAGACACCAAAGCTCAGAAATGGCCAAAACCAAGCCAAATAGCTTGCACAAGTTCAGGTACCAAAACTGGCCGAACCAAAAGTGACCTAAAAATGACCTAAAGTTACCATTTTGGTGCATTCTGTCCAGCATTGGAAAATTGACCATAACTTGGTCTACACAACTCAGAATAATCTAAAATTTTTCCCCGCATGCAATAAGACATAGACCTACAAGTTTGTAGTCTGGACCAAAACCCAAAAACCGAGGGAACTAGGTTGTCCAGCTAGGTCAAAATAGTACACCAAAATCCGATAAATTGCAATAAAATGCAATACACTTGAAAATAAATTTGGTAACATATACCAACACTAAAGGGCTATAAAATGTGACATATTGGTCACATTGGAATTGACTGACTTAGAGTGCATCAAGCGTTAACATTATAGGTTGACTAATGGAATGAATTGAAGGGAATAGTACCAAGAAAATTTAAATATTGATTTTATTGTTAAAAACAAATTCATTGAGTACTGAAACACTTTAAATTGTGTGTTTCAGTTCATAAGGATATTGGGAAGCATAAGGAACACTGAGTCAGAGCTAAGAGGCATTTATCAGAGGTTTGTGCATAACTAGTTTTTAACTGATTTTGTTCTGAATATTTCATATGATTAAATAACATATTTTTTCTTATGTATTATGTTTAACAAGCATTGGATTTAATTCAATGATTATTGAAATTGTTATAGTATGTATGAATTTAGTTTTGTGAAATGGTATTTCCAAAAGTATTAAGCATTGTTGTGAATTGAATAAATTATGTTTTGGAAAATTGTGATAGAACATGTTTTGAATTGTGATGGGCAATTTGCATGGAAAAATGCAAATTTATGATTTGAATTGTGATGAGCATAAAAATTATTGGATATGGGAATTGACTTTGAATCGAATTGTATTGTGATTTATACTTACTAAAAGGATTGTGATATTGTTTTATTTTTCACTATAGATGCTTGACTAGGTTACTACCCGTCTCTCTCATTTATTGAGAAGATAATGGAGTTAGTTGTTGTAACACCCTCCCGGTAGCAACTCCGTACATTCTACTGTTCCGGTGACCGGTGTCGGTCTGGACAGCTAGAACGTCTGGAAAAATGTTTAAACTAAAGTGAGGGACCATAATTAACTCAAATATTAATAAGAAACATTTAGTAAAAATTTTAGAAATAAAATACAACCAAGTTAAATGAGCCGGTGCCCTAGCGAGGGGTAACCCAGAGGGAAGTTGCGGTTCTCGCAACTAGGAACCCTAGACCCGGGTAAAAATTCATAAAATAAATTTTGGGACTCCAGAGAAGGGTCATTGAGGTTCCTATGGCATTAGAATGCCAAGAAAATATTTAGAAAAATTTTTCAATCGGTACAGACAATTTTGACCCGTTAAGCCAAACGGAGGGCATTTTGGTCATTTCGCCTTCAGAGGTGATTTTTGGCCGACTTGTCCAGTTAATTAAATAATTAATATGACATAAAATATGAAGAAACATTACCAAAAATTAAATTGAAATTGAGTAGTGATGAAAAGAAAAGAAAATGAGGAAAAAGGCTCATTTATGACATATGATGATGTCATCTAAAAAGCCACCACCAATCACATGTAAACAACCCTTTAATTAATCAATAAAAGAGACAAAGAAAGACCAAAAAAATTCTGCTCTTCTTCTTCTTCATCCTCAAAAACGTGACCTCTCCCCATCTCCCTCCATTGATTTCCAATCCAAAGCTCCATTTCCCTCTCCATTTCACCTTAAAAACCTAGAGACCTTTCACAAAAATTTGTCCTTGCACCTTGCAAAACCTTTTGGCAGCCAAGAAGAAGAAAGAAAGTGAAGTTTGGGGCTTGGAAAAATATGCCTACAAGAGGTTAGTGCACCTATCTACTTAAAACTCTTTAATTTCATGATTAGGGACTTGAATTTAGTAAGGAATTGTAACTAAAATGAATAAAAACTATGTGTATGTATGCCATAAATTTCGGCTGCCCTAAGGAAGGAACAAAGGTGGAGTGTTTTTTATGGTTTTAATAGACTTATAATGAATTAAAGATTATGCTTAAGGTGTATATACACATATATAATGAATGAAAGTGTTTAACTAGGTGTATGGGTGAATTGAAATGGAAACTAGGGTTTTGAGAAGTGAAAATTTGACTTGGCTTAGGAAATTGTTAGAGAACATTTTAATGGTCAATTAGTGACCATTTTAGGTAAGTTGACCACAATTTGGACTGAAATATAGCATGGTAAAGGGAATGTGTATGCTGCCTAGGGACAGCAGCAGGGTGACTGAAATTTCAGTCCACTTGGACTGCCATATCTTGGGCTGTGTTGGTCCAATTGGTGTTTGGCTAATTGGACATGAAACTAGGCTTATAATGACACATTTTTGCTGAAGAAACCATGCCCAAAAGACCAAAGCAAGAGGACCAAAAGTTGGCCCCAATCCGGATACCCTGCAACAGCACCTGCAGAAATGACCAAATGAACAGTAATTGTTCATTTGGCCATAACTCACTGTAGATATGGTCAATTGACTTGAAACTTTTACAGCAACAAGTTAAGACATAGGCAAACAACTTTCATAAAGGAACCTACCCCAAATTATGGCCAAAACCTATTCAAATATGCAATCACAGTTATTGTTTATGTTACTGTAGATATGGTAATTTCTGCAGAATGGAAATCCGGCCAGCTGATATTTTGGACCATATTTGGAGCTACAAAACTCCAAATGGAGTGATTCAAAAAAAGAAATTCAACTAGACAAAATAAGGAACAACTTTCATGTTTACCATTTCCTCAAATTCCCACTGCAACAGTGCCCAATGGAATAGTAAAGTTGGGCTACAAAAACTGAAAATTCTGCTTCCCTTGGTTTAAACTTGGAAATGGATTTGGTGACTTATTCCAACAAGCTTTAAATGCAAAATGTGGTACATTGAGAGTGTTAAAACCAATGCACCTATTTTCTATGCAAAAGTCAACTTTTTGTTGACCAATGAAGTGAATAGTGACATCAAAATTTGAAATTTACAAATTGAAGAACTTTAAAGTATCAAATGCCCTGGTATACCTAACAAGATTGGTTTGGATAGTTTGGCATGCCAATAGGGTATTGTTTTAGCAGTACTGCGAAAGGCTTTGTGCCTGTATTCATGGCTTTTATTGTAACACCCTCCTTGTAGCAACTCCGTACATTCTACTGTTCTGGTGACCGGTGTCGGTCCGGACAGCTAGAACGTCTGGAAAAATATTTAAACTAAAGTCAGGAACCATAATTAAATCAAATATTAGCAAGAAAAATTTAGTAAAAATTTTAGAAATAAAATAGAACCAAGTTAAATGAGCCGGTGCCCAAGCGAGGGGTAACTCAGAGGGAAGTTGCGGTTCTCGCAACGAGGAGCCCTAGACCCGGGGGAAAAATTATAAAATAATTTTTGGGACTCCAGAGAAGGGTCATTGAGGTTCCTATGGCATTAGAATGCCAAGAAAATATTTAGAAAAATTTTTCAATCGGTACAGACAATTTTGACCCGTTAAGCCAAACGGAGGGCGTTTTGGTCATTTCGCATTCAGAGGTGATTTTTGGCCGACTTGTCCAGTTAATTAAATAATTATTATGATTCAAAATATGAATAAATATTGCTAAAAATTAAATTGAAATGTGGTAGAAAAGAAAAGAAAAGAAAAATCAAAAATTAAGCAAATTATGACATATTATGATGTCACTCACTTACTTCCAACCAATCACAATTAAACAACCTATTAATTAATAAATAAAAATTGATAAATATGGCCAAAAACAAAAGAAATCTGGAGCCCTTATTCTGCTTAGAAAAACGTTTTACACCCCCTCCCCTCTTCCTCCATTGAATCTCAACCAAAGCTCCATTTTCATCCTTATTTCATCACAAAACTCTCCTAAGTCCTTTAACTAAAAACTTGTTTATACCTCTTGGGAAGTGTTTGGCAGCCAAGAAGAAGAAAGAAAGTGAAGATTGGGACTTGGAAAAATCTGCCTACAAGAGGTTAAAGTAAGGTTAGTGCACATATGTATTTAAAACTCCTTAATTCCATGTTAGAGATGTGTAATAGGTAAGAAATTGTGAAATAAATGAACTAAACTCATGTGTATGAAGCCCATGGATTTCGGCTGCCCCTAAGGAAGGAACAAGATTGAGTGTTTGGATGGACTTGGAGTGCACTAGAGATTATGTTTAAAGTGTATGAACATAAGGATAATGAAGTAGTTGGTTAATTAAGGTAAATTGTGTAAATTTTGAATTTAAGCTAGGGTTTTGGGAGTGAAAATTTGATTTGGCTTATGGAATGATTAGTGGACATTCTAATGGTCAATTAGTGACCATTTAAGGCAAGTAAATCATAATTTGAAGTGAGCTAATGCATGGTAAACTGAAATGGGGAGGCTGCCAAGAGACAGCAGAAATGAGGCTGTGAGTCCAGCATGTTTGGACTGCCATATCCTTGGCTGTGTAGGTCCAATTGGTGTTTGGCCAATTGGACATGAAACTAGGCTTATAATGGCACATTTTTGCTGAAGAAACCATGCCCAAAAGACCAAAGCAAGAGGACCAAAACTTGGCCCCAATCCGGATACCCTGCAAACAGCCCCTGCAGAAATGACCAAATGAATAGTAACTGTTCATTTGGCCATAACTCACTGTAGATATGGTCAATTGACCTGAAATTTTTACAGCAACAAGATAAGATATAGACAAACAACTTTCATGAAGGACACCAATCTAAATTATGCCATTAACCTAATCAAATCATTGAGCAAAGTGAAGTTTACTGTACTGAGATTTCCAGAATTTTCATTTGAGCAGTAATGTTTGGATGGCTATAACTCTCTCTAGAAAACTCGGATTTAGGCGATTCTTGAACCGATGAAAACCTAAGGCATAGTAGAACATTTCATATGAAGAAAGTTAGGCCAAATTATGAACTTAACTTGATCAAATTACTGACCAAAGTTGGACCAAAATCTGCCAAAACCCAAAAGTGCAGTATGAACAGTGCACGTGAACAGTAAACTTATTTTGGCCATAACTTGAGCTACAAAACTCCAAATGGAGTGATTCAAAAAAGGAAATTCAACTAGATAGAATAAGGAACAACTTTCATGTTTACCATTTCCTCAAATTCCTACTGTAAAAATAACAAATGGAACAGTAAAGATGAAGCACCAAATCTGAAAATTTTGTTTCCCTTGGTTAAAGCTTAGAAATGGTATTAATGCTTAATGCCAACAAGTTTTAAATGAAAAATGTGGTATGTTTGAAGTGCCAAAGTCAGTGTACATATTCTCTATACAAAAGTCAACTTTCTTGTTGACCAATGAAATGAATAGTGACACCAAAAGTTAAAATTCAAAGATTGAAGAATTTTAAAGTATCAAATGCCCTAGTAGGCCTAATGTGATTGGTTTGGATAGATTGGCATGCCAATAGGGTATTGTTTTAGCAGTACTGCGAAAGGCTTTATGCCTGTATTCATGGCTTTTATGCCCGTATTCATGGCTTTTATGCCCGATTATGTGATATCATGGCTTTTAGCCATACTGACTGCATACGTGGTTGACGTTCTGCGTCCCATGGTATGACGGCCCGAGACACCGCGGTGTCCAGTGCTAACGACCCGTTATCCAGTCCAATCGTCCAGTATAGGTTACTTGGGCATGGAAAAGTATAACTGTGATTGAACTGATTATTAAAGAAAATATGAAAATTAAGTATCAGGAATGATTACAAAAATACAAAGAAGCTCAAGATCATTAAGAAAATAATTAACGAAATGCATGAAGAAGTTAATATCATAAAACATGATTAGCCCTCGACTAAAACAATAAGTGAGTAATTATTCATTTCTTATGAACACAATAGCAAGGAAATTATTATTTTTATTTGCATATTGTATTTTCTTGTATTATTGGCACCACTAAGCTTTATGCTTAGCGCGTCGCTTTTGCAACGCGTAGGTACTGAAGATTTGGACAGAGGGCCCAGTAGACCACAGATTGGGCAAGGCCATTCACAGTTCTGCATAGTGTCCGTGTCACCTCAACTTCTGCAGTGCATTGGTAGGACACTAGGTGTCATTTTGGCATTCTGTAATAAATTTTGATTTTCTCATATGTAATGAAACTTATGTAATGTATTTTGATTTTCATGTAAATAATGCAAATTTGTGTTTGTGAAAGGAAAAGTGAATACATAACTGTGACTTGTACATGATTATTACATGAGATGAATGAATGATTAAATGAATGGTGAAAAATGTTGAGATTTTGATATTGAAGTTTGAGAGTGATGAGATGATTGAATATGATCATAGGAAGTGTTTTTCACAGGTTCCGAAGAACTGTTTTCTCTATTTGTAGCCGGTATTCTGCCGGATTTTCTTTAAAATTTTCGGAACCTCAAATAAATTACAATTTCAATAAATGAATTATATTTCACAAGTTATTTTCAAAACTATGATAAAAATGAATTCAGATAAAATAGAGTGCTCCGGCACACTGAGTGGCATAACTTGCTCGGCTACACTGTAGTCGGGTAAGGGGTGTCACATTTAGTGGTATCAGAGCACGGTTTAGGCATTTCTGGGCCTAGATTGAGTCCATACCATGCATTGCATTTGTAAGAGTCGAGGTGACACTAATGCAGATCTGTTTGTCTTTCTTATTTTGAATAGGATATGGACCCTTCATCACAGAAAGCAGTCGAGGAGGAAGTGGAGAGTCATGCTCCACCTGTAGCGGTGAGGCGGGGGTAGGGAGAACCTACTCCGGACTCAAGCGAGCACCTTTCGGCCTCCACAGGCCATGTTCCAGCAAATGGCCGATTTCTTTAGACAAATGGCCGGAGTAATGCCAGCACCACCACCACCACCAGCTCCACAGTAGAAATCACACCTGGAAAGGCTAAGAAAGTTTGGAGCAGTGGACTTCTATGGTAAGAGAGAAGATGATTCATTGCAGTAGAAAATTGGTTGAGCGAGCAGTGCACTCTAAAACAACTCCATTGCACTCCAGAGCAAAACTTGGAATCTGCTGTATCTCTGCTGCAAGACGATGCATATGAATGGTGGGACACTGTGTCTAATGAAGTGCAGCCAGAAATAGTGACATGGGACTTCTTTCTCTCTGAATTTAAGAAGAAATATGTGGGTACTGTATACCTAGAAGAGAGAAGAAGGGAATTCATTAACCTGAGGTAGAGACAGTTGTCAGTGGCTGAGTATGAGAAGGAATTCGTCAGATTGAGCCGTTATGGAAGGGAGATAGTCCCTAATGAAGCTGAAAGGTGCAAGAGATTCGAAGAGGGACTGAACGACAATATAAAGCTCATGATCACTGCCTTGGGAATCACTGATTTCACCAAGTTAGTGGAAGCTGCATTAAAAGTGGAGAAAGTGAGAATAAATGAACAAAATAGGAAAGATAGGCAGCGTAAGAGGGAATTTGGACCAGGACAGTCAAGTTATTTTCAAAACTATGATAAAAAATGAATTCAGATAAAATAGAGTGCTCCGGCACACTAAGTGGCATAACTTGCTCGGCTACACTGTAGTCGGGTAAGAGGTGTCACATTTATGCCCGTATTCATGGCTTTTATGCCCGTATTCATGGCTTTTATGCCCGATTATGTGATATCATGGCTTTTAGCCATACTGACTGCATACGTGGTTGACGTTCTGCGTCCCATGGTATGACGGCCCGAGGCACCGCGGTGTCCAGTGCCAACGACCCGTTATCCAGTCCAGTCGTCCAGTATAGGTTACTTGGGCAACCAAATGAATGAAAGTGGACAAAGTTAACGAAAAGAAAAAAAAAAAAAAGGGGATATACAAATGCAAAACAAATAAGGCATATATATTAAATACACATTTATTTTCTGCTATTTTCTTTTATTTTATTATTGCACCACTAAGCTTTATGCTTAGTGCGTTGCTTTTGCAACGCGTAGGTACTGAAGATTTGGACAGAGGGCCCAGTAGACCACAGATTGAGTAAGGCCGTTCACAGTTCTGCATAGTGTCCGTGTCACCTCACAGGCTACAGTGCATTGGTAGGACACTAGGTTTCATTTTGGTATTTTGTAACTAATGTTTATTTTCTCATATGTAATTGAACGTATGTAACATATTTTGATGTTCATGTAAATAATGAAAATTGTATTTGTGAATGGAAGAGTGAATGTCTATTTATGACTTGTACATGATTAACAAATGAGATGAATGATTGAGAAATGAATGTGAACTGAAAAATATTGAGATTTTGATAAATGGAGTTGAGATGAATGAATAAGAATATAGGAAGTGTTTTTTACAGGTTTCGAAGAACGGTTTTCTCCATTTTTTAGCCGGTACTTTGCCGGATTTTCTATAAAATTTTTGGAACCTCAAATAAATTATAATTTCAAAAAAAAGCTTAAATAAATTATATTTCATAAAGTATATTCATAAATATGACAAAAAAATTGATTAAGGTAAAATTAGAGTGTGCCGATACACCGTGTGACATTGCTTACTCGGATGTACTGTACACGGGTAAAGGGGTGTCACATTTAGTGGTATCAAAGCCAGGTTTAGGCGTTTCTGGGCCTAGATTGAGTCCATACCATGCATTGCATTTGTAAGAGTCGAGGTGACACTAATGCAGATCTGTTTGTCTTTCTTATTTTGAATAGGATATGGACCCTTCATCACAGAGAGCAGTCGAGGAGGAAGTGGAGAGTCATGCTCCACTGCAGAGCGAGGCCCGGGGGTAGGGAGAACCTACTCCACCAGCTCAAGCGAGCACTGCTCAGCCTCCACAGCCATGTTTCAAAGAAATGGCCGATTTCTTTAGACAAATGGCCGGTAATGCCGGCACCACCACCACCACCGGCTCCACGCAGTAAATCACACTGGAAAGACTAAGAAAGTTTGGGTGTGGACTTCTATGGCAAGAGAGAAGATGACTCATTGCGGTAGAATTGGTTGAACAGAATAGGCAGAGTTCTAAAATAACTCCACTGCACTCCAGAGCAAAACCTGGAAGCTGCCATATCTTTGTTGCAAGATAATGCCTACGAATGGTGGGACACGGTATCTAGTGAAGTGCAGCCAGAAGCTGTAACTTGGGACTTCTTTCTCTCCAAATTCAAGAAGAAATATGTGGGTACTGTATACCTGGAAGAGAGAAGAAGAGAGTTTATTAACCTGAGGCAGAGACAGTTGTCAGTGGCTGAGTATGAGAAGGAATTTGTCCGATTGAGCCGCTATGGAAGGGAGATAGTCCCTAATGAAGCCGAGAGGTGCAAGAGATTTGAAGAGGGATTGAACGACAATATAAAGCTCATGATCACTGCCTTGGGAATCACTGATTTCACCAAGCTAGTGGAAGCTGCATTAAAAGTGGAGAAAGTGAGAATAAATGAACAAAATAGGAAAGATAGGCAGCGTAAGAGGGAATTTGGACCAGGACAGTCAAGTATACCAACCGATAGTAAGAAGTTTAAGGGTTCTAGTTTACAAGATCAGACACAGGGCCACAGAGGCCAGATTGGAATCTCTATAGCTAGTTCCCCGGGCACAATAACAAGGGGATTAACCCCAGTGCCTGAATGTATGCATTGTGGTAGAAGACACAGAGGGGAGTGTCGACTGTTAACTGGAGAGTGTTTCAAGTGTGGGGCTACGGATCATTTCATAAGAGATTGCCCTCAGAAAAGTGGTTCAATAGCTCCGGTACAAGTTGATAGACCTTCCCCTATAGTTCAAAGGGGTAAAAGATCGGGTAAAGAAGAAACGGTTGACATTTCACAGAAGATTGTTTCAGAGACAGTTGAAAAGCCCAAAGTCAGGGTGGTACCACAAGTATATGCTATGGAAGCTCAGGAATAGCCAAACCCAGACACTGATGAGGCGATACAAGGAAGTGAAGAAACAAGGAGGTAGCAACTCCCCGATTACTTAAGTCAGGTAAATTTCGAGGACGAAATTTAAATTGGAGGGGAAGAGTTGTAACACCCTCCCGGTAGCAACTCCGTACATTCTACTGTTCCGGTGACCGGTGTCGGTCCGGACAGCTAGAACGTCGGGAAAAATGTTTAAACTAAAATGAGGGACCATAATTAACTCAAATATTAATAAGAAACATTTAGTAAAAATTTTAGAAATAAAATACAACCAAGTTAAACGAGCCGGTGCCCTAGCGAGGGGTAACCCAGAGGGAAGTTGCGGTTCTTGCAACTAGGAACCCTAGACCCGGGTAAAAATTCATAAAATAATTTTTGGGACTCCAGAGAAGGGTTATTGAGGTTCCTATGGCATTAGAATGCCAAGAAAATATTTAGAAAAATTTTTCAATCGGTACAGACAATTTTGACCCGTTAAGCCAAACGGAGGGCATTTTGGTCATTTCGCCTTCAGAGGTGATTTTTGGCCGACTTGTCCAATTAAGTAAATAATTAATATGACATAAAATATGAAGAAATATTACCAAAAATTAAATTGAAATTGAGTAGTGATGAAAAGAAAAGAAAATGAGGAAAAAGGCTCATTTATGACATATGATGATGTCATCTAAAAAGCCACCACCAATCACATGTAAACAACCCTTTAATTAATCAATAAAAGAGACAAAGAAAGACCAAAAAAATTCTGCTCTTCTTCTTCATCATCCTCAAAAATGTGACCTCTCCCCATCTCCCTCCACTGATTTCCAATCCAAAGCTCCATTTCCCTCTCCATTTCACCCTAAAACCCTAGAGACCTTTCACAAAAATTTGTCCTTGCACCTTGCAAGACCTTTTGGCAGCCAAGAAGAAGAAAGAAAGTGAAGTTTGGGGCTTGGAAAAATCTGCCTACAAGAGGTTAGTGCACCTATCTACTTAAAACTCTTTAATTTCATGATTAGGGACTTGAATTTAGTAAGGAATTGTAACCAAAATGAATAAAAACTATGTGTATGTATGCCATAAATTTCGGCTGCCCTAAGGAAGGAACAAAGGTGGAGTGTTTTTGATAGTTTTAATGGACTTAGAATGAATTAAAGATTATGCTTAAGGTGTATATACACATATATAATTAATAAAAGTGTTTAATCAGGTGTATGGGTGAATTGAAATGGAAACTAGGGTTTTGAGAAGTGAAAATTTGACTTGGCTTATAAAATTGTTAGAGAATTTTTTAATGGTCAATTAGTGACCATTTTAGGTAAGTTGACCACAATTTGGACTGAAATATAGCATGGCAAAGCGAATGTGTAGGCTGCCTAGGGACAAAGCAGGTGATCAAATTTCAGTCCACTTGGACTGCCATATCTTGGGCTGTGTTGGTCCAATTGGTGTTTGGCCAATTGGACATGAAACTAGTCTTATAATGGCACATTTTTACTGAAGAAACCATGCCCAAAAGACCAAAGCAAGAGGACCAAAAGTTAGCCCCAATCCGGATACCCTGCAACAGCACCTGTAGAAGTGACCAAATGAACAGTAACTGTTCATTTGGCCATAACACACTGTAGATATGGTCAATTGACCTGAAATTTTTACAGCAACAAGTTAAGACATAGAAAAACAACTTTCATGAAGGAACCTACCCCAAATTATGGTCAAAACCTATTCAAATATGCAATCACAGTCACTGTTCATGTTACTGTAGATATGGTAATTTCTGCAGAATGGAAATCCAGCCAGCTGTGGTTTTTGGACCATATCTGAAGCTACAAAACTCCAAATGGAGTGATTCAAAAAAAGAAATTCAACTACACAAAATAAGGAACAACTTTCATGTTTACCATTTCCTCAAATTCCCACTGCAACAGTGCCCAATGGAACAGTAAAGTTGGGCTACAAAAACTGAAAATTCTGCTTCCCTTGGTTTAAACTTAGAAATGGATTTGGTGACTTATTCCAACAAGCTTTAAATGCAAAATGTGGTACATTGAGAGTGTTAAAACCAATGCACCTATTTTCTATGCAAAAGTAAACTTTTTGTTGACCAATGAAGTGAATAGTGACATCAAAAGTTGAAATTTACAAATTGAAGAACTTTAAAGTATAAAATGCCCTAGTATACCTAACAAGATTGGTTTGGATAGTTTGGCATGCCAATAGGGTATTGCTTTAGCAGTACTGCGAAAGGCTTTGTGCCTATATTCATGGCTTTTATGCCCGTATTCATGGCTTTTATGCCCGTATTCATGGCTTTTATGCCCGATTATGTGATATCATGGCTTTTAGCCATACTAACTGCATACGTGGTTGACGTTCTGCGTCCCATGGTATGACGGCCCGAGGCACCGCGGTGTCCAGTGCCAACGACCCGTTATCCAGTCCAGTCATCCAGTATAGGTTACTTGGGCAACCAAATGAATGAAAGTGGACAAAGTTAACGAAAAGAAAAAAAAAAAAAGGGATATACAAATGCAAAACAAATAAGGCATATGCATTAAATACACATTTATTTCTGCTATTTTCTTTTATTTTATTATTGCACCACTAAGCTTTATGCTTAGTGCGTCGCTTTTGCAACGCGTAGGTACTGAAGATTTGGACAGAGGGCCCAGTAGACCACAGATTGAGTAAGGCCGTTCACAGTTCTGCATAGTGTCCGTGTCACCTCACAAAGACTCTGATGCATTGGTAGGACACTAGGTTTCATTTTGGTATTTTGTAACTAATGTTTATTTTCTCATATGTAATTGAACATATGTAACATATTTTGATGTTCATGTAAATAATGAAAATTGTATTTGTGAATGGAAGAGTGAATGTCTATTTATGACTTGTACATGATTAACAAATGAGATGAATGATTGAGAAATGAATGTGAACTGAAAAATATTGAGATTTTGATAAATGGAGTTGAGATGAATGAATAAGAATATAGGAAGTGTTTTTCACAGGTTCCGAAGAACGGTTTTCTCCATTTTTAGCCGGTACTTTGCCGGATTTTCTATAAAATTTTCGGAACCTCAAATAAATTATAATTTCGAAAAAAAGCTTAAATAAATTATATTTCATAAAGTATATTCATAAATATGACAAAAAAATTGATTAAGGTAAAATTAGAGTGTGCCGATACACCGTGTGACATTGCTTACTCGGATGTACTGTACACGGGTAAAGGGGTGTCACAGTTGTGTTTTGATTACCAAAGTATGTGCACAGGCTTAGATTCTCCTCTTAGTAGAGGTTAGATCTAAGTTTTTTATGTTATGGCCCTTTTGGAAGATTCAGTATTGTGGTGTGTACTGTGCCCGATGATTCGACCTCCCCGACCATAGGGAGCTAGAATCCGAATCGACCTCCCCAACCATAGGGAGTTAGAATCACCCCGAAGATGGCCCTTGCGGATTAGTCTTGCATAGTTAGTGAGATAAAGAATGGCTTTTGAGATAAAGAATGGTTTTGAATATTAAAGAATTGTGATTTCAATTATGATTTATGTATAATTGATTTTGTTGGAATTACCTTAAATGTTTGGTTGTGATTTGATAAGTTGACTTTTGCGATCAAAGTCATTTCATACAAATGATTTATGTTATTGGCAATGAATAATTTGATTTTTGGAATATGATGAGTATCCTGATTTCCAAATTATTTGCTGTAATTTTGCCAAGGTATATTGAACTATGTTTGAAGTTATAGTTGTGCACCACTGAGCTCACCACTCAGCATGTCACACCCTACCCCTCTGTAAGGCATAACATGATCCCGTAGTATACCTAATGAATTACCAACTTCGTCTACTGATAACCCATTAAATACACTACAAGGGATTTTAAAACTTTTCTTACTTCTTTATATAGTGGTGAGCACTATTTACAGGTGTTAAAAAAACTTTTTGAACTGAAGTGAAATAGCTAACACATTTGGACTATTAATAATTTCTGTAAAAATTTTGGTAGAGTGCCATCTGTATTTTGGACAAAACAATTCTTTAAAAACCTGTAAAAAGCACTTCAATATTTTTCTCAATCTCAAACTCCAACATAATTCAACACAATATGTTTTTCAACTCAAATCCACAATAATTTTTCAAAGACTGAGATAAAAGAAATACAGTACAAATTTTTCAAGCCAAAATACTCATAATTTACTTTACAACTTTAATGTACAATTTTAATTTACAACTGCTCAAAACCAAGAACAATATATACATACAGTAAACATATATTACAGTATAAAATACAAAATATGGTATACTCAATATACCAGATGATCTCTCAATGTAGTACTAGCAGCCTAGTCTACTGCCCTATCAGTCTATCTACCTGCGACAGCAATGAAAAGCTATCGCTGAGTAAAATTTACTCAGTGGTGCACAATAACCATTTGAAATGCGATATATAAATCTTTTATTGACAATTCACAAATCAAATGATTCACAATTCTATTTCACAATTTACAAAATTCACCTAACACAAATTTGATCAAGTAATTGAATAATACCATTTTGCAAATTAATAACACAATTCGATCAAATAACTAAATAATATTGTTTTGCAAATCAATAACACAATTCGATCAAATAACTAAATAATACAATTTTGCCAATCGATAACACAATTTAGGTCATGACACAATTTTTCAACACATGCTGTGTTGTACACCACGACAAGACACACTCACCCCAATAATCGAAATCAATGAAGGAGGAAGCTAGTTGAATAATGAGTACTCATCCACACTCACCTCAGACTGGCAAGTCAAAGAGGGAGGAACATAATCACACTCACCCCAGACTGATAAGTCAAAGAGGGAGGAATATCACACTCACCCCATAAATGGAGGAGGAACATAATGTGATGTCATGCCAAGTGTGAATCAAAACAATTTCAAATCACAATATTTCATACAAACCATAAATCACATTTTATCTCAAAATTTCCATTTGCAAAGTTGGCAACACAATAAGTTCCAAATAATATTCCCAAAAACAAAGCAATCAAAAATTATTCATAACTCATTTCTCCAAATAAATTTGCTAGTAAAAGCAGTGAATATAAAAGTATTCTGCATAGACACAATTTAAAACAATAACATACAAATAATTATAATTTACTTCAATTGAAAATTTCAAAAGGAATACTTATTGTGCACAAACATAATTTAAAATAATAATGTAGAATAGTCATAATTCATTTCAATTGAAAAATTCAAAAGAAATAGCCGTTGTGCACAAACACAATTTAAAATAATAACATAGAATTAATCATAATTTATTTCAATTGAAAAATTCAAAAGAAATACTTATTATGCACAAATACAATTTAAAACAATAACATACAATTAATCATAATTTATTTCAATTGAAAAATTCAAAAGAAATAATTATTATGCACAAACCTCTGATAACTGTCTCTTGGCTCTGACTCAGTGTTTCCTTCCCCTCCCTGAGTCTTTGCTAACTGAGAAACACAATTTGAAGTGTTTCAGTACTCATTTAAACTGTCTCTAACGATAATGCTTGATAATTAATTCACTGAATTCATTTATTCGCTTAGTCAACCTACTATGTCGACCCTTGGTCCATTCTAGGTAATTTAGGTTTTAATGTCATTAATATGTCACATTCGATAGTCTTTTAGGGTTGGTACATGTTACCAAATTCATTTCCGCATATACTGCATTTTCTTACGATTTGCTGGATTTCGGGATACTAGATTAACCTAGCCGGACGACCTAGTTCCCTCGGTTTTCAGATTTCGGTCAAAACTACAAACTTGTAGATCTATGTCTTATGGAACGCGGGGCAAAATTTCAGGTCATTCTGAGTTATGTAGGCCAAGTTATGGTCATTTTACTATTGCTGGTCAAATTGCACCAAAAATGGTCATTTTAGGTCACTTTAGGTCATTTTAGGTTCGGCCAGTTTTTGGACCCGAACTTGTGCAAGCTGTTTGACTTACTTATAGTCATTTCTGAGCTTTGGTGTCTTCATAAGACTTGTAGATATGGGTCTTAACTATTCATGGTTAAAATTTCAGGTCAATTATACCAGTTTTGAGTGAGTTATGGCATAAACACTAACTGCTGCCCAAATGGTCAGTTTTCAGGCCTCAATTGCACTTAATCCGGATTTGGTCATTTTTCAAGCTACCTTGCAAGCAGAATTTTGGCAAGCTTCCTTCATGAAAGTTGGCACATTTTGTGCCTAATTTCACCTCCAATTGGTCTCATACCAATTGGAACCACACACTTAAATTTATAGGCCTAAAACTCAAACTGCCTTATTAAAATTCTTGCATACACATCAAGCATCACTTTTAACACTCACCAAACTTAACCTTCAAACCAATTCTGGTTGTACCACAACCTAAACATAATTTATAACATATTATAGGTCATTTTGGCAGCTTACAATTACATTTAATGTGCACCAACAAGTGCAGAATTTGTCCAACTCAATTTACAACAATTCAATCACCAATTCATGCCCATTTACATGCCCAACTTCACATCATTATACATGCACTCAAACTGTCATAACTCCTATCACAAATTAACATCATTATTCCATAAACCAAGCATGAATTCCAACATTCCTCAAGAGTTAGCAAACTGCCACAATGGTACACTTACATTCCATTACTTTCCAAGCTTTAAATCTCATTTTACATTTACATATACTAAGTATACATTACCCAAACAATTTCCTACACAATATACATTTAATCAATCATTTAATTCACCATTTACAAGCAAAAATAAACTGCCCTTAAAGAGTTTTCATGGCTGCCAAAAATAAACATCACCATTAGAACATCAAACTCCAAAATTCTTCTCACAATTCAAGTACCCATAACCTCCTTACTAACTTTAATGAAGCACTAACCAAAAACTCAAACTTACCACTTTGGAAACTCTTCAAAACCTCTCCAAAACTTGGTCTTCTTGCGCCTATCTACTGCCCATGGTGTGGTGGTCAAGTTTAATGAAGAAACCTTAACCATTAGGAGCTTGGATCATGGACGAATGGAGGTTGGAGCTTGGACGGCCATGAGAGAATTTGGGAGCTTTTTGGCTTGGCCATGGGAAAGTTTGAGGAAGAAGATGGCTGTGCAGAAGTTAGTGGAAGATGACAGGTTTTTAATTGATTTACAAGGTGTTAGTGGTCCACTAATGTAGAAATAACATTAGTTTAATCAAAGATTTTATTTTCCCACATTAAGCTTCCCATTTTTGCTATTTACATTAGGTACCACTAATTTAAATTTTCATGACATTTTCCAAATGTAATATCATGTGTTTTCAATGGAAATTTAGGTCAAAAGACAACTCGGGGTGTCAAATGACCACAATGCCCCTGTTCGGGTTGCATTCCCGATTTTTCGGTAACACCAGGTTTTGTCCGTTTTTCGATTTCTCACTTTTCTTTGTACTAATTATTTAATTTTTATTTAATATTTCTAATGATATGTCACACCCCGGCTTAGTGGGCCCCAGCTCAAGCCCCTCTATGGGTGGCCATCTTGCCGGCGTACCCCTCTAGAGGCCGGCGATGCAACTCAAATCGGTACTGTCCGCTCTGGTGGAGTTCAATCCCTTCGCCCTGCAGAGCTAGGATTCGAACCCATATCACCTCACGGGTTTGCTTCGCCTCTTACCAATTGAGCTGCAAATGTGACACCCCTTACCCGTGTACAGTATACCCGAGTAAGTAATGCCACCTGGTGTACCGGCACACTCTAATATTTCTCAATTAATTTAGAAAATGCTTTTGCACATAATTTATGAAATACAAATTATTTAAACCATTTATCAAAAGTATCATGCATTTAAGGTTCCGAAAAATTTTAAGAAAATCCGGCGGAGTACCGGCTAAAAATGGAGAAAACCGTTCTTCGAAACCTGTTAAAAACACTTCCAATACTTTTATTTCATCATCTCAAACTCCAATATCCCAAAATCTCAACAATATTTCTCAAACATTCATTATCAACACCAAATTCAATATCATGATTTCCACATTTCAATTTCCATTTTCATTCATCATTCACATGTGATGTTCGCACGTAAATCACAAGTAAACATCTACTTTTCCATTAACAAATACAATTTTCATAATTTACATATACATCAAAATATATTACATGAGATCAAATACATATGAGAAAATACAAATCTACTACAAAATATCAAAATGACAAACTGACACCTAGTGCCCTACCGATGCACTGCAGGTAGTGAGGTGACACAGACACTGAGCAGAACTGTCAGATGGACTCACCCAGTCTGTGGTCCACTGGGCTCACGATCGGGATCTCCAGTACCTACGCATGGCAAAAGCAACGCGCTAAGCAATAATGCTTAGTGGTGCAATAATATAATAGAAGAAAATAGCAAAAAAATAAATGTGTATGCAAAGTGTATGCTTTCTTTGTTTGATTTTGGTATATTCATTAATTCATTAACTTTGTTCACTTTTATTCATTTGGTTGCCCCAAGTAACCTACACTAGACGACTGGACTGGATAACGGGTAAACTGGCACTGGGTACCTAGTACCTCGGGCCGTCACACCATTGGTTGCATATGCATCTCCGTGTGCAGGCAGCGACTATCAAGTGTAAATAATGTCAAGCACAAGGCCAAGTCTCAATGTAAAGTCAGAATGGCTAAAAGCCATGAAATCACAGAATGGCATTGTTGCCATGTGCAGTACTGCTAACGGAACCCTATTGGCATGCCAAACTATCCAAACCAATCTTGTTAGGTATACTAGGGCATTTGAAACTCTTAATTTCGTCAATTTGTGAATTTCAACTTTTTTTGTGTTACTATTCATCATTGGTCAACAAAAATGTTGACTTTTAGCATAAAAATGTGTACATCAACTTTGGCACTCCCAACATACCACATTTGGTGTTTAAAACTTGTTGGCATTAAGTGTTTTTGCAATTTCAAAGTGTAACCCACACTAGCAGAAAATTTCAGTTTTGGTGCCCTAACTTCACTGTTCCATTGGACACTGTTACTGTTGGAATTTGAAGAAATGTAAAACATGAAAGTTGTTCCTTATTTTGTCTAGTTGAATTTCCTTTTTTGAATCACTCCATTTGGAGTTTTGTAGCTCCAGATATGGCTCAAAAACCCAAGCTGGCCGGATTTCAAATTCTGCAGATTTACCATATCTACAGTAACATGAACAGTGACTTGAGTCACTTGGTTGACTGGGTTCTGGCCATAATTTGGGGTAGGTTCCTTCATGAAAGTTGTTTGTCTATGTCTTAACTTGTTGCTGTAAAACTTTCAGACCAATTGACCTAATCTACAGTGAGTTATGGCCAAATGAACAGTTACTGTTCATTTGGTCAAATTCTGCAGAGGCAGTTTCAGGGTTCCGGATTGGGGCCAAGTTTTGGTCCTCTTGCTTTGGTCTTTTGGGCATGGTTTCTTCAGCAAAAATGTGTCATTATAAGCCTAGTTTCATGTCCAATTGGCCAAAATTCAATTGGACTTACACAGCCCAAGTTATGGCTGTGCAAAGGGACTGAAATTTCAGTCCCTATGCTGCTGTCCATAGGGCAGATTTCACCTCACTTTGCCATAGCATTTTTCAGTCCCATTTATGGTCAACATATCTAAAATGGTCACTAATTGACCATTACAATGTGCCCTAACAATTTCCTAAGCCAATTCACATTTTCACCCTTCCAAACCCTAATATCCAACTAAATTTACTCATGAACTTAATTAACATACTTAGTTTAATGTCCATGTGTTTTAATACTTTAACCATCATTTCTAGCCACTTTAAATTTATCAAAACAATCAACCTCATACTTCCATAGGGCTGCTGAAAATTTAAAGTACCATAACTCATGTAATTTACTTCAATTCTTTAAAATTTCTTAGCTCAAATGATATTCTAACTAAGATTAAAAGAAGGAGAATGAAGTTTGTAGCACTAACCTCACTTAGGGCAGATTTTTCCCACCTCTAAACTTCACTTTCCTTCACTTTCAAGGCTGCCAAAAGGTTGTTTAAGGTGTGGAGTAAAATTTTAATGAAGAGAGGTTAGGGTTTTGTGGTGAAACAAGGGAGAAATTAATCTTGAGAAGTGAGGTTTAATGGAGTTTGAGAGAGGGAGAGAGGTTCACGTTTTGGCTGCACTAAGGAGAGAAGGATGGCTGCTGAAATTTTGTTGAATTTGGTCTTCTCTTATCTCTTTTAATGGTTAGTCAAACAATGGCTTAAGTGTGATTGGTCCAACTTTTTAAATGATGTCATTTTTGCCTTATTTTTGCATTTTCTTTTCTTTTCTTCCACTACTCATTTCAATTTTCATTTCTAGTAATATTTCTTCATATTTGATGTCATATTAATTATTTACTCAACTGGGCAAGTCGGCCAAAAATCACCTCGGAAGGCGAAATGACCAAAATGCCCTCCGTTTGGCTTAACGGGTCAAAATTGTCTGTACCGATTGAAAAATTTTTCTAAGTATTTTCTTGGCATTCTAATGCCATGGGAACCTCAATTACCCTTCTCTGGAGTCCCAAAAATTATTTTATAATTTTTCCCCCGGGTCTAGGGCTCCTCGTTGCGAGAACCGCAACTTCCCTCCGGTTACCCATCGCTTGGGCACCGGCTCGTTTGACTCAGTTGTATTTTATTTCTAAAATTTTTACTAAATTTTTCTTATTAATATTTGAGTTAATTAGGGTTCCTAACTTTAGTTTAAATATTTTTCCGGACGTTCTAGCTGTCCGGACCGACACCGGTCACCGGAACAGTAGAATGTACGGAGTGGTTACCGGGAGGGTGTTACAACTCTTCCCCTCTAATTTAAATTTCGTCCTCGAAATTTACCTGATGCAAACAGTTGAGGGAACTGTTGCCTCATCGTTTCTTCACTTTCCCAAGTTGCCTCCTCGGTGTTGTGGTGCCTCCAAAGCACTTTCACCAGTGGAATCTGTTTGTTCCTCAACTCTTTCACTTCCCGAGCCAAGATTCGTAGAGGTTCTTCTTCATATGTCAAATCCGGTTGTATTTCAATTTCTTCTCTGGAGATGACATGTGAAGGGTCTGAGCGGTATCTTCTGAGCATGGATACATGGAACACATTGTGGATCTTGTCCAGCTCTGGTGGTAAAGCTAGCCTATAGGCCACTGGACCCACACGTTCAATGACTTCATATGGGCCAATGAACCTAGGGCTCAACTTACCTTTTCTTCCAAACCTCAATACCTTCTTCCATGGTGACACCTTGAGGAACACTTTGTCGCCAACCCCATATTCTATTTCTTTTCTCTTCAGGTCGGCATAAGATTTACATGCATGCGAGGCAACCTTCAGATTAGCTTTGATAAATTTTACCTTGTCCTCAGTCTGTTTCACAGTGCAGCCTACCGGTTGTCTTCGCCCAATTCAGTCCAAAGACACCGAGTTCTACATTTTCTCCCATACGATTGCTTCATATGGGGCCATTTGGATGCTAGCTTGATAGCTATTGTTGTATCACAGTGCGCGGTGGGAGGTATCTATCCCAACTTCCCTCAAACTCAATGACACAACTCCTCAGCATATCCTCAAGGACCTGACAAATATTTCATGTTATTGTTATCATTTCAATTCAATATTTGTATCAATTTCGTGGGTTTCAATTGTTTACCTGGATTACTCTTTCTGATTGCCCATCCGTCTGAGGATGGAAAGCTGTGCTGAAATGGAGTTGTGTACCCAAGGATTCATGCAATTTCTTCCAAAATCTCGATGTAAACCTTGGGTCTCGATCAGATATAATGGAAAGTGGGATTCCATGCAGTCTAACTATCTCACTGATATACAATTCTGCTAACCTCTCTAGTGAGTAGTCAGTCCTAACTGGCAGAAAGTGTGCTGACTTTGTCAATCTATCCACTATTACCCATGCTGCATCATGTTTCCTCTGGGTGAGAGGCAGACCACTTACAAAATCCATGGTGACCCGATCCCATTTCCATTCAGGTATGCGTATAGGCTGTAGCAATCCTGATGGAACTTGATGTTCTGCCTTGACTTGCTGACATGTCAAGCATTTAGTCACATAGTCACCGATATCTCTCTTCATACCAGGCCACCAATACTGAAGCTTCAGGTCGTGATACATCTTTGTACTTCCTGGGTGCATAGCATATACACTAGTGTGTGCCTCTTTTAGAATACTAGCTTTCAATTCCCCATCATCTGGTACACACAGTCTTCCTTTGTAGTCTGAGACACCCATCTGCTTTCACCCCATAGTCGATTGCTTTTCCCTCGAGATCTTGCTCATAATAGCTTGATAACTTTTCATCTGTCTTTTGCCCATCTAGTATCTGTATGTAGCGAGTTTGGCCTCACTTGCCTTCGGCCAAAATAGCTCCTTCTAGAATCATAGATAGTTTGGCATTCAATGATCTCAAGGCTGTCATGGATTTTCTGCTCAATGCATCAGCAACTACATTTGCCTTCCCAGGATGGTAGTCAATTACACAGTCATAATCCTTCAGGAACTCAATCCATCGCCTCTGTCTAAGGTTGAGCTCCTTCCGGTTGGCAAATATTTTAGGCTCTTGTGGTCGTGTAAACGTAGCACTTTTCACCATACAAATAATGCCTCCATATCTTGATGCGAAGATAATTGCTGCAAGCTCTAGATCATGGGTAGGGTAGTTCTGTTCATGTGGCCTTAGGTATGCGGAAGCATAGGCGATCACTTTCCCTCTTGCATCAACACACACCCTAACCCATTATGAGAGGCATCATCAGAAACCACAAAATCCTTCACGACCTCGGCCGTGTTAACACCGGTGCCTCACAACATAGCCTTTAACTTCTCAAACCGGTGCGGCACTTGTCATTCCAGTCCAAATCGACATTCTTGTGTAACAACTTGGTCATTGGAGCGGCTATTAGGGAAAATCCTTCACAAATCTTCAGAATACCCACTAGCCCCAAGAAGCTTCGACCTCGCTTGTGTTTACGGGAGGCTTCCATTCCATCATCGCTTCTATTTTCTTGGGATCCACCTAATCCCATCACCGACACTATGTGTCCAAGGAATGCAATTTCATTCACCAAAAGTCACACTTGGACAACTTAGCATACTGACTTCTTTTCTTTCGTGGTTTGCAACAATCCTCAAATGCTCATCATGTTCTTCCTCGGTCTTGGAATACACCAAAATATCATCAATAAAGACCACTACGAACCGATCTAAGTGTGGATGGAAGATACGGTTCATAAGGTCCATGAATGCACTGGTGCATTTGTTAGGCCAAAGGGCATCACTAGAAACTCATAATGCCCATATCGAGTCCTCGAATGCGATCTTTGGCACATCCGCATCCTTCACCCTCAATCGATGATACCTCGACCGAGATCAATCTTGGAAAATACTCTGCTTCCTTCAACCGATCAAACAGATCATCAATTCTAGGCAACGGATATTTGTTCTTCAAATCACTTTGTTTAATCGCTTGAATCGATGCATAGTCTCAAAGTCCCATCCTTCTTTTTCACAAACAAGACTTGGAGCTCCCACGGTGACACATCGGGCGTATGAACCCCTTATCAAGCAACTCTTGCAACCGAGTTTTCAACTCCTCAACTCGTGGTGCCATCCTATAAGGAGCAATGGAAATGGGTGTCAGACCGGCAGTTGTCTCAATGGCAAATTCGACTTCCCTTTCTCGTGGCAAACCAGCAACTCTTCAGAAATACCTGGGAAGTCTCTCACCGTGGGTATGTCACTCGTGTTTGGCTTAGCTCGCCTAGTATCCACCACATGTGCTAGGTAGGCTTCACACCTTTTCTCATTATTCTTCTTGCAATCGTGGTCGAGATGACATTGACAGAAATCATTCCTTTCCCCACAACCGTGATCTCATTACCCTCTCAAGTTTTTAGAGAAATTCTCTTCAATTTGCAATCAACTATTGCTCGATGACGTGACAACCAATCCATTCCCAATATCACGTCAAACTCATGGAAGGGCAACTCAATTAGGTCCGCCAAGAATTCATACCTGAATCCTCAACGCAACCCTTGTATACTTTGTTCACTACCACATCGTGGCCCAATGGATTAGTGACCGTAATGTCTTGGTCACTCTCCTACCAATATCCCCTTTCTACGGGTAGGTTGATGCAAATGTAAGAATGAGTGGATCCTGGATCCACCAATGCATGCACAGGAGTATTGTAGAGGAGAACGCACTCGATGACGCCCGGCATCTTATTCCTCCCGAGCTCTCAAGGCATAATTTCTCGCAGGTGGTGCATTATCCGGCCTCTCGCCGGCTCGATGTAGGCCTCGAGATGGTCCCACGGCTGATTTACGGACCTTCTACCCTTGGTGGTGCAGAGCAGTGTCTGCCTACTTGTGTCTGAGCAATGTAGTAGTTCTCGTGGCGGTTCCTCGATTGATGTTCTGCCGACCCACATCTCAAGCAAGCACCGCCACTCTCCAACATTCCCTTGTGCCATTTCTCGGTGTGGACACGCAGAAGATGCCGGGCTGGTCCCTGAACCCCATCCTCGGAGAGCGCCCACCGATGGTGTGGACCGACTCTCCTAGGGGTGAACGTGGCCTGGCCCCGAGATCGACTCGACCACGTGGTGACCCAACTGCGTGTGAGGACCCTTAAACTTCTTCCCAAATCCAGGGGTGGAACTAGACTGACCTGGTCCCCTCTTCTGCTGTCTCTCCCTTCTTGTCTGATAATTGATTCTCTCTTTTTCAACCCTTTTTGCAGCTTCCACTAGCTTACTAAATTCTGTGATTCCCAATGCAGTGAGTTGTATCTTGATATTGTCATTCAGCCTCTTGAATCTCTTGCACCTTTCACCTCATTAGGGACTATCTCCTTCCGTAGCGGCTTAATCGGACGAATTCTTTCTCATACTCACCATCGACAATTGTCTCTCGCCAAAGTTAATAAATTCCTTCTTCTCTCTTCCGTATACAAGACCACATATTTCTTCTTGAACTCGAGAGGAAGAAGTCCCAAGTTCTGACTTCGGCTGCACTTCATCGACACAGTGTCCCACCATCCGTAGGCATCGTCTTGTAACAAGGATATAGCAGCTTCTAAGTTCTCGCCTGGGTGCAGTGGAGTTGTTTTAAGACTCGCCTGTTCGTTCAACCAATTCTACCGCAACAGAGTCATCTTCTCTCTTGCCATAGAAGTCCACGACTCCAAATTTTCTTAACCTTTCCAGTGTGATTTACTTTGTGGAGCTGTGGTGGTGGTGGTGGTGCTGGCATTACCCTGACCATCTGTCTAAAGAAGTCGGCCATTTGTTGGAACATGGCTGTGGAGGCCGAAAGGTGCTCGCTTGAGCCGGAGCAGATTCTCTCATGCCTCCAGCCTCAATCGCTGCAGTGGAGCATGACTCTCCACTTCCTCCTCAACGGCTCTCGAGAGGAAGTATCCATATCCTATTCAAAATAAGAAAGAAAAACAGATCTGCATTAGTGTCACCTCGACACTTACAAATGCAATGCATTGTATGGAGTCAATCTAGGCCCAGAAGTGCCTAAACCAGGCTCTGATACCACTAAATGTTACACCCCTTACCCGTACAAGATACCCGAGTAAGTAATGCCACCGTGTACCGCAAGACACTCTAATATTTCTCAATTAATTTAGAAAATGCTTTTGCACATAATTTATGAAATACAAATTATTTAAACCATTTATCAAAAGTATCATGCATTTAAGGTTCCAAAAATTTTAAGAAAATCCATGAGTACCTGGCTAAAAATGGAGAAAACTGTTCTTGAACTGTTAAAAACACTTCCTATACTTTTATTTCATCATCTCTAACTCCTATATCCCAAAATCTCAACAATATTTCTCAAACATTCATTATCAACACCAAATTCAATATCATGATTTCCACATTTCAATTTCCATTTTCATTCATCATTCACATGTGATGTTCGCATGTAAATCACAAGTAAACATCTACTTTTCCATTAACAAATACAATTTTCATAATTTACATATACATCAAAATATATTACATGAGATCAAATACATATGAGAAAATACAAATCTACTACAAAATATCAAAATGACAACCGACACCTAGTGCCCTACCGATGCAATCGCAGTAGTGAGGTGACATGCATAATCGAGCGTAATCGGATGGACTCACCGATCTGTGGTCCACTGGGCTCACGATCGGGATCTCCAGTACCTACGCGTGGCAAAGCAACGCGCTAAGCAATAATGCTTAGTGGTGCAATAATATAATAGAAGAAAATAGCAATGAAATAAATGTGTATGAAAAGTGTATGCTTTCTTTGTTTTTTTTTGGTATATTCATTAATTAATTAAATTTTTTCAGTTTTATTCATTTTGTTGACACAAGTAACCTACAATAGACGATCGATGGATAACGGGTAACCGCACTGGGTACCTAGTACCTCGGGCCGTCACACCATTGGTTGCATATGCATCTCCGGTGTGCATGAGCGACTATCAAGTGTAAATAATGTCGAGCACAAGGCCAAGTCTCAATGTAAAGTCGAATGGCTAAAAGCCATGAAATCACAGAATGGCATTGTTGCCATGTGCGATCGCTAACGGAACCCTATTGGCATGCCAAACTATCCAAACCAATCTTGTTAGGTATACTAGGGCATTTGAAACTCTTAACTTCGTCAATTTGTGAATTTCAACTTTTTTGTGTTACTATTCATCATTGGTCAACAAAAATGTTGACTTTTAGCATAAAAATGTGTACATCAACTTTGGCACTCCCAACATACCACATTTGGTGTTTAAAACTTGTTGGCATTAAGTGTTTTTGCAATTTCAAAGTGTAACCCACACTAGCAGAAAATTTCAGTTTTGGTGCCCTAACTTCACTGTTCCATTGGACACTGTTACTGTTGGAATTTGAAGAAATGTAAAACATGAAAGTTGTTCCTTATTTTGTCTAGTTGAATTTCCTTTTTTTGAATCACTCCATTTGGAGTTTTGTAGCTCAGATATGGCTCAAAACCCAAGCTGGCCGGATTTCAAATTCTGCAGATTTACCATATCTACAGTAACATGAACAGTGACTTGAGTCACTTGGTTGACTGGGTTCTGGCCATAATTTGGGGTAGGTTCCTTCATGAAAGTTGTTTGTCTATGTCTTAACTTGTTGCTGTAAAAATTTCAGACCAATTGACCAAATCTACAGTGAGTTATGGCCAAATGAACAGTTACTGTTCATTTGGTCAAATTCTGCAGAGGCAGTTTCAGGGTTCCGGATTGGGGCCAAGTTTTGGTCCTCTTGCTTTGGTCTTTTGGGCATGGTTTCTTCAGCAAAAATGTGCCATTATAAGCCTAGTTTCATGTCCAATTGGCCAAAATTCAATTGGACTTACACAGCCCAAGTTATGGCTGTGCAAAGGGACTGAAATTTCAGTCCCTATGCTGCTGTCCATAGGGCAGATTTCACCTCACTTTGCCATAGCATTTTTCAGTCCCATTTATGGTCAACATATCTAAAATGGTCACTAATTGACCATTACAATGTGCCCTAACAATTTCCTAAGCCAATCCACATTTTCACCCTTCCAAACCCTAATATCCAACTAAATTTACTCATGAACTTAATTAACATACTTAGTTTAATGTCCATGTGTTTTAATACTTTAACCATCATTTCTAGCCACTTTAAATTTATCAAAACAATCAACCTCATACTTCCATAGGGCTGCTGAAAATTTAAAGTACCATAACTCATGTAATTTACTTCAATTCTTTAAAATTTCTTAGCTCAAATGATATTCTAACTAAGATTAAAAGAAGGAGAATGAAGTTTGTAGCACTAACCTCACTTAGGGCAGATTTTTCCCACCTCCAAACTTCACTTTCCTTCACTTTCAAGGCTGCCAAAAGGTTGTTTAAGGTGTGGAGTAAAATTTTAATGAAGAGAGGTTAGGGTTTTGTGGTGAAACAAGGGAGAAATTAAGCTTGAGAAGTGAGGTTTAATGGAGTTTGAGAGAGGCGAGAGGTTCACGTTTTGGCTGCACTAAGGAGAGAAGGATGGCTGCTGAAATTTTGTTGAATTTGGTCTTCTCTTATCTCTTTTAATGGTTAGTCAAACAATGGCTTAAGTGTGATTGGTCCAACTTTTTAAATGATGTCCTGTTTGCCTTATTTTTGCATTTTCTTTTCTTTTCTTCCACTACTCATTTCAATTTTCATTTCTAGTAATATTTCTTCATATTTGATGTCATATTAATTATTTACTCAACTGGGCAAGTCGGCCAAAAATCACCTCGGAAGGCGAAATGACCAAAATGCCCTCCGTTTGGCTTAACGGGTCAAAATTGTCTGTACCGATTGAAAAATTTTTCTAAGTATTTTCTTGGCATTCTAATGCCATGGGAACCTCAATTACCCTTCTCTGGAGTCCCAAAAATTATTTTATAATTTTTCCCCCGGGTCTAGGGCTCCTCGTTGCGAGAACCGCAACTTCCCTCCGGTTACCCATCGCTTGGGCACCGGCTCGTTTGACTCAGTTGTATTTTATTTCTAAAATTTTTACTAAATTTTTCTTATTAATATTTGAGTTAATTAGGGTTCCTAACTTTAGTTTAAATATTTTTCCGGACGTTCTAGTATCGACCGACACCTGGATCCAGAGAGAATGTACGGAGTGGTTACCGGGAGGGTGTTACATGATATTTATACTTCAATAGGTGTCTCTTTAAGTCTTAAAAAATATTTTCCAGGGTTCCCCGGGGTCCAGGGCTAGTCAACGGTCCACGGGCGTGACTTCCCGGTGCGGTCACCCATCGCTAGGGTTCTCGACTCGCTTAACTTAGTTGCATTTCTTTACTATTATTTTTTCTTTATTTTTCTTGTATTTTATTTTCTTGTATTTCATTATTTAATGTTTCCTCACTCATATCGAAGTGTAGTTCTAGGCATTCTAGCTCTCCGGACAACACTGGTCACCGGAACAGTAGAACGCACTACCGAACTTAGCGGTGTTACAATTCTCCCCCCCTTAAAATAAATTTCGTCCACGAAATTTTTCCCAATAGCCATCTTACAATAGTCATACGCTTATTTTCTCCTTTCTATATGATCTTATAATCTTCTTTCTCTCGAATTTGTATAAGACTTTTAACAATCTAATACAACATTTAATTTGTTTCTATAACACCAATCTTCTCTTACTATTGTCCTGTCTAATATTTCGATTTATGTCCCTTCTTGAATGACCCTTGAGGTCATGTTAGAATCATTTATCTAGTCTTTGGTCCTCTGACCATTCTAGTCCATAGTCTTCCTCACATTAGTAATATTTCTTTGTTATATTTGAACCAACTGTTCGAATTTTTACTTCTATAACTCTTTTTATCTGTCAATATTCTATAACTTACTTTCTTTTGTACTGAACTATAACCTTTCGATATTCTAACCTTTGAGTTTTAGATCCCTAAGTAGGATTTTCAACTTATTTCTAACAATTAAATTCTGTGCTGGCATAACTATACCAAAACAGATATCGTTGGTAACTATTCTTATCTAGGTATACTATCGGGTAGTACGTAGCTCTACACAATAATCTCAAGTCAGTACTGTAATCTGCATCTTACAGTATAAACATCAAGAACATTGCATAGTTACTATGATACATCCCAATAGATCAAATTTTCCTATCTTTTATCCTTTTCGAATTCACTAATATCCCGAACTTATTATGATTACAATATCCATTAACAATTACTAACAGTGACATCCTTGCCCTCATCTAGAGCAATTCCATTACTGCATCTTACTTTTACGTCCTCTTGCCTTACATTAAGTAGGCTCGCCAATTAGCTTTATAATTTATGGTGTGTTAGAAAATACTTTTCGCCAATAAACTCTTTCAAAACTAATTTCACTTATTATCACAATCCTTATTTTAAAGGGCTAATCACTAATGCATCAAAATTTATTCGCCTGTAAAGGAATAACAATAGAACATATAGTTCTAACACTAACATAAAAGTATACAGACCCCAGGTCAAACAATACATATATATATCTCTTAGTTACTATTTGAGAAAGTACCAGCAATAATATCAAAAGTCTAAGTCTCTTCTCTCTGCCGTATAGCGTATACTTCAGCTGGAGCATCACCCTGTTCTGGCTGATTCACAGTACTCTGACTTCTATGTGTACTACCCCTACCTCTACCTTTGCCTCTACTAACTGATGGTGAACTCTTTGGGGTCGAAACTTGGGTTGATCCCTTTGGTGTAGTAAATGATCCAGAACGACCTGGATTTACACAATCCCTAGCAAAATGGCCAGTCTCTCCACAGTTAAAACATGCTCCTACGGCTCTATAACATACCCCACTATGTGGTTTACTACAAGTTTCACAAAGTCGATCTGACAGCGCATTCCTGGGTTTCTGTTGAGTTTGCTGATCGGATCGAGGTGGTTTCTGTCCAGAAGATCTATCTCTACCGGAATTCTTACTATCTCTGTTGTATCCCCTAAAGTTTTTCCTCTTTCTAGTAAGACCACTAGAACTCTGTTCTACTGACTTTCCCTCTTTTTCTGTCTTCTCTGATTTCTTTTTCTCAGGAGCGGCTTTAGATTCAATTCTTTCTAATTCTAGTGCTTGAGAAATAAGTTCAGAGAAGTTGTTATGTTTGAATCCGACCACTTGTAATCTGATACTAGGCTTCAAGCCGGTTTCAAACCTCTTACATCTCTCCCTACTGGTAGAAAGTAGACTTACTGCATAATGGCTCAGGCGAAAAAATTCCCTTTCATATTCAGCCACCGATCTACTCCCCTGTTTCAGACTTAGGAACTCTTGTAGTTTCTGATCTACATATGCATCAGGGACATATTTTTGTCTGAATTCCCTGAGAAAGTCATACCAGGTTAGCACTGCAGGTTCTACCAAACTGTGGGGAATGGTTTTCCACCAGTCATAAGCATCCCCAGAGCAAAGATACTGAGTATTCAAATCCGAGCTCCTGCATGCGATCAGTTTCTTGAATACCCTATCCATCCTTTCTAACCACTGCTCGCCTCTAAAGGATCTATCTGTCCCTTGAACTCAGAGCCCCATATTTCATCAATTTGTCATATTGTCTAGCAGAAGACTGTGGTTGTGCCACTGTTGTCGGTATTTGGGCTTGAGTAGGCACCTTACCAGCCATTTGTTGGAACATTGCAGCCATCTCTTGAGCAACCGAGCGAGGAACTACTGATGCTGCGGGGTGGTCTTCTTGAACCATCGACATTATGTAGGGTCAGCATCCCCTTGCACCTCAGCCTCTATAGATTGATTGACTGAACGATCACCCTCTTCCATAGTCAATGCGAGGATCTTAGACCACCTAAACAAATAACACAAGGAGATTTCCTCCCGTTAGTGCATATTTATAATGTAATGTACTGTATGTATCAGACAATGATATTGCACAGTTGTACTATGAAGAAAGAATATTCAAGTAACATGTGAAAACATAAATTAAAAAAAAACTAGCTCTGATACCACTAAAACATGTCACACCCTACCCCTCTGTAAGGCATAACATGATCCCGTAGTATACCTAATGAATTACCAACTTCGTCTACTGATAACCCATTAAATACACTACAAGGGATTTTAAAACTTTTCTTACTTCTTTATATAGTGGTGAGCACTATTTACAGGTGTTAAAAAAACTTTTTGAACTGAAGTGAAACAGCTAACACATTTGGACTATTAATAATTTCTGTAAAAATTTTGGTAGAGTGCCATCTGTATTTTGGACAAAACAATTCTTTAAAAACCTGTAAAAAGTACTTCAATATTTTTCTCAATCTCAAACTCCAACATAATTCAACACAATATGTTTTTCAACTCAAATCCACAATAATTTTTCAAAGACAGATAAAAGAAATACAGTACAAATTTTTCAAGCCAAAATACTCATAATTTACTTTACAACTTCAATGTACAATTTTAATTTACAACTGCTCAAAATCAAGAACAATATATACATACAGTGAACATACATTATAGTACAAAATACAAAATATGGTATAGTCAATATACCCGATGATCTCTCAATGTAGTACTAGCAGCCTAGTCTGCTGCCCTATCAGTCTGTCTACCTGCGACAGCAAAAAAAAGCTATCACTGAGTAAAATTTACTCAGTGGTGCACAATAACCATTTGAAATGCGATATATAAATCTTTTATTGACAATTCACAAATCAAATGATTCACAATTCCATTTCACAATTTACAAAATTCACCTAACACAAATTTGATCAAGTAATTGAATAATAGCGTTTTGCAAATCAATAACACAATTCGATCAAATAACTGAATAATACCGTTTTGCAAATCAATAACACAATTCGATCAAATAACTGAATAATACAATTTTGCCAATCGATAACACAATTTAGGTCATGACACAATTTTTCCACACATTCCGTGTTGTACACTATGACAAAACACACTCACCCCAATAATCGAAATCAATGAGGGAGGAAGCTAACTGAATAATGAGTACTCTTCCACACTCACCTCAGACTGGCAATTCAAAGAGGAAGGAACATAATCACACTCACCCCAGACTGATAAGTCAAAGAGGGAGGAATATCACACTCACCCCATAAATGGAGGAGGAACATAGTAACAGTGTCATGCCAAGTGTGAATCAAAACAATTTCAAATCACAATATTTCATACAAACCATAAATCACATTTTATCTCAAAATTTCCATTTGCAAAGTTGGCAACACAATAAGTTCCAAATAATATTCCAAAAAACAAAGCAATCAAAAATTATTCATAACTCATTTCTCCAAATAAATTTGCTAGTAAAAGCAGTGAATATAAAAGTATTGTGCACGGACACAATTTAAAACAATAACATACAAATAATTATAATTTACTTCAATTGAAAATTTCAAAAGAAGTACTTATTGTGCACAAACATAATTTAAAACAATAATGTAGAATAGTCATAATTCATTTCAATTGAAAAATTCAAAAGAAATAGCCGTTGTGCACAAACACAATTTAAAATAATAACATAGAAATAATCATAATTTATTTCAATTGAAAAATTCAAAAGAAATACTTATTATGCACAAATACAATTTAAAACAATAACATACAATTAATCATAATTTATTTTAATTGAAAAATTCAAAAGAAATAATTATTGTGCACAAACCTCTGATAACTGTCTCTTGGCTCTGACTCAGTGTTTCCTTCCCCTCCCTGAGTCTTTGCTAACTGAGAAACACAATTTGAAGTGTTTCAGTACTCATTTAAACCGTCTCTAACGATAATGCTTGATAATTAATTCACTGAATTCATTTATTCGCTTAGTCAACCTACTATGTCGACCCTTGGTACATTCTAGGTAATTTAGGTTTTAATGTCATTAATATGTCACATTCGATAGTCTTTTAGGGTTGGTACATGTTACCAAATTCATTTCCGTGTATACTGCATTTTCTTGCGATTTGCTGGATTCCAGGATACTAGTTTGACCTAGCCGGACGACCTAGTTCCCTCGGTTTTCAGATTTCGGTCAAAACTACAAACTTGTAGATCTATGTCTTATGGAACGCGGGGCAAAATTTCAGGTCATTCTGAGCTATGTAGGCCAAGTTATGGTCATTTTACTGTTGCTGGTCAAATTGCACCAAAATTGGTCATTTTAGGTCACTTTAGGTCATTTTAGGTTCGGCCAGTTTTTGGACCCGAACTTGTGCAAGCTGTTTGACTTACTTATAGTCATTTCTGGGCTTTGATGTCTTCATAAGACTTGTAGATATGGGTCTTAGCCATTCATGGTTAAAATTTCAGGATAATTGGACCTATTTTGAGTGAGTTATGGCTTAAATACTTACTGCTGCCCAAATGGTCAGTTTTCAGGCCTCAATTGCACTTAATCTGGATTTGGTCATTTTTCAAGCTACCTTGCAAGCAGAATTTTGGCAAGCTTCCGTCATGAAAGTTGGCACATTTTGTGCATAGTTTCACCTCCAATTGGTCTCATACCAATTGGAGCCACACACTTAAAGTTATAGGCCTAAAACTCAAACTGCCTTATTGAAATTCTTGCATACACATCAAGCATCACTTTTAACACTCACCAAACTTAACCTTCAAACCAATTCTGGTTGTACCACAACCTAAACATAATTTATAACATATTATAGGTCATTTTGGAAGCTTACAATTACATTCAATGTGCACCAACAAGTGCAGAATTTATCCAACTCAATTTACAACAATTCAATCACCAATTCATGCCCATTTACATGCCCAACTTCACATCATCATACATGCAC
Source organism: Hevea brasiliensis (assembly GCF_030052815.1). Taxonomy (NCBI): domain Eukaryota; kingdom Viridiplantae; phylum Streptophyta; class Magnoliopsida; order Malpighiales; family Euphorbiaceae; genus Hevea; species Hevea brasiliensis. The sequence continues at coordinate 47,615,302 of NC_079501.1, forward strand.
TCAAACTGTCATAACTCCTATCACAAATTAACATCATTATTCCATAAACCAAGCATGAATTCTAGCATTCCTCAAGAGTTAGCAAACTGCCACAATGGTACACTTACATTCCATTACTTTCCAAGCTTTAAATCTCATTTTACATTTACATATACTAAGTATACATTACCCAAACAATTTCCTACACAATATACATTTAATCAATCATTTAATTCACCATTTACAAGCAAAAATAAACTGCCCTTAAAGAGTTTTCATGGATGCCAAAAATAAACATCACCATTAGAACATCAAACTCCAAAATTCTTCTCACAATTCAAGTACCCATAACCTCCTTACTAACTTTAATGAAGCACTAACCAAAAACTCAAACTTACCACTTTGGAAACTCTTCAAAACCTCTCCAAAACTTGGTCTTCTTGCTGCCTATCTACTGTCCATGGTGTGGTGGTCAAGTTTAATGAAGAAACCTTAACCATTGGGAGCTTGGATCATGGATGCATGGAGGTTGGAGCTTGGACGGCCATGGGAGAATTTGGGAGCTTTTTGGCTTGGCCATGGGAAAGTTTGAGAAAGAAGATGGCTGTGCAAAAGTTAGTGGAAGATGACAGGTTTTTAATTGATTTACAAGGTGTTAGTGGTCCACTAATGTAGAAATAACATTAGTTTAATCAAAGATTTTATTTTCCCACATTAAGCTTCCCATTTTTGCTATTTACATTATGTACCACTAATTTAATTTTTCATGACATTTTCCAAATATAATATCATGTGTTTTCAATGGAAATTTAGGTCAAAAGACAACTCGGGGTGTCAAATGACCACAATGCCCCTGTTCGGGTTGCATTCCCGATTTTTCGGTAACACCGGGTTTTGTCTGTTTTTCGATTTCTCACTTTTCTTTGTACTAATTATTTAATTTTTATTTAATATTTCTAATGATATTTATACTTCAATAGGTGTCTCTTTAAGTCTTAAAAAATATTTTTCAGGGTTCCCCGGGTTCCAGGGCTAGTCAACGGTCCACGCCGTGACTTCCCGGTGCGGTCACCCATCGCTAGGGTTCTCGGCTCGCTTAACTTAGTTGCATTTCTTTACTATTACTTTTTCTTTATTTTTCTTGTATTTTATTTTCTTGTATTTCATTATTTAATGTTTCCTCACTCATATCGAAGTGTAGTTCTAGGCATTCTAGCTGTCCGGACAACACTGGTCACCAGAACAGTAGAACGCACTACCGAACTTAGGGGTGTTACAATTCTGCCCCCCTTAAAATAAATTTCATCCACGAAATTTTTCCCAATAGCCATCTTACAATAGTCATACGTTTATTTTCTCCTTTCTATATGATCTTATAATCTTCTTTCTCTCGAATTTGTATAAGACTTTTAACAATCTAATACAACATTTAATTTGTTTCTATAACACCAATCTTCTCTTACTATTGTCCTGTCTAATATTTCGATTTATGTCCCTTCTTGAATGACCCTTGAGGTCATGTTAGAATCATTTATCTAGTCATTGGTCCTCTGACCATTCTAGTCCATAGTCTTCCTCACATTAGTAATATTTCTTTGTTATATTTGAACCAACTGTTCGAATTTTTACTTCTATAACTCTTTTTATCTGTCAATATTCTATAACTTACTTTCTTTTGTACTGAACTATAACCTTTCGATATTCTAACCTTTGAGTTTTAGATCCCTAAGTAGGATTTTCAACTTATTTCTAACAATTAAATTCTGTCCTGGCATAACTATACCCAAACAGATATCGTTGGTAACTATTCTTATCTAGGTATACTATCGGGTAGTACGTAGCTCTACACAATAATCTCAAGTCAGTACTGTAATCTGCATCTTACAGTATAAACATCAAGAACATTGCATAGTTACTATGATACATCCCAATAGATCAAATTTTCCTATCTTTTATCCTTTTCGAATTCACTAATATCCCGAACTTATTATGATTACAATATCCATTAACAATTACTAACAGTGACATCCTTGCCCTCATCTAGGGTTCTCGGCTCGCTTAACTTAGTTGCATTTCTTTACTATTATTTTTCCTTTATTTTTCTTGTATTTTCTTTTCTTGTATTTCATTATTTAATGTTTCCTCACTCATATCAAAGTGTAGTTCTAGGCATTCTAGCTGTCCGGATAACACTGGTCACCGGAACAGTAGAACGCACTACCGAACTTAAAGGTGTTACACAGTAATAGCTTTGTATGCTATCGCAGGTGAAAAGAGCATAGAGCAATTTAGTAAGCTTCTTTGAAGAGACATTCAGATCAACTCCAGGTATACCCATGTACACAGGTTTTGATGTATGCATGTAATAATATGTGTGTAAATTATTTGAGCAGTTGTATAAAAACTCTTGTAAAATATTTTGATATCTAATTAAATGTAAATTATTGTAAATGTAAATTTGGGGTTTCATTTACCTGAATAGTTTTGTAATATTAATTTTTGAGTCTTGTAATCAATGAAATGTTTCTTTTATGATGAGGTTGGTTTGAAAATGAAATGATTGATTATTGAGATTGAATTGTGAGATGAAATGAAGTTTCTTGGAATTGTATTTAAGAAAACATAATGGGAGTGTTTTTTCTTTTCAGGTTTGAAGAACTGTTTTCTCAAAACACAGCTGGCACTTTGCCGAAATTTTAAAAAAAAATTTATAACACCAGATTTTAATTGATGATTTAAATTTCACGAAAATTATTTTAAAATCCCTTGTAGTATATCTAATGGGTTATTGGTAGGCGAAGTACAGTAATTCTTTAGGTGTTCTATGGGATCATGTTACATCTTACGGGGGAGTAGGGTGTGACATGTTTTGTGATATCAGAGCCAGGTTTTAAAGTAAATTTTGAATTGTAAAATTGAAATCTTTTTATCGGTAACTACAACTGCTCAAATGTTTGATACATATAGTACATTTACATCATAAATATGAACTAATGGAGAGGAATCTCCTTGTGTTGGTTGTACAGGAATAGAAAATCCTGTGAAAAGATATGAAAGAGAAGAATGAGACAATAGAACAGTCTGTGATGGCAAAAGTATAAGTTGAGGCCCTAGGCCCACAAAGTGTCGAAGGCCCGACTGTACCAATTTTACCGATACAAATTACAACACAAATGGCCCAGCAAATGGCCACTTTCTTTCAACAAATGGCTGATACCCTGTCAGCTCAAGCTCAAGCATAAACCCAACCCCCACAAAGGTAGTGTGAAATGGAGAAGAGGGAGAAACACATAGGTTAGAGCTCGAGTAGTAATTTGGGGAAAATAAAAGAATTTGAGGAACCCCGAGCTCAGGGATATGATAGAGGCAGATCATCAGGGCAAAGAACACCAAAATCTAGTCGTCGAGTAACCAGAAGTTCCTATTCTGCCCGTTGCTGCCATGTTTGTGGTGAGCTACATGGAGGTATTTATCATAAGGCCTCTGGAGCCTACTACAATTGTGGAAAGCTTGGACACTTTGTTACAGATTACTAGAGCACCTCGATCTGCTCTCTGGAGTTCACAGACAGTCAGTCAGAGTCGAGATAGAAATAGAGTTGGTACTCCTCACCACCATAACACAGTGAATCAACCCAAATATAGTAGCGCACCAGTCAGAGCGTCCACTATGCGCCAAGGGGAAAGAACAGAAACTTCAAATGTAGCTACTGGTAAGTTCTTAATTTTTGAAATAAACAATTAGTTATTATTTTATCCCAACACTACTTAGTTTTGTGCTAGTGTTAGAACTATATGTTCTGTTGCTATTCCTTTACATGGGAATGGATTTTGATGTATTAGTGACTAGTTCTTTAGGATAAAAACTATAATAACAAGTATGATTAACATTAATTTTGGAAGAATTGTTAGCTAAAAGTATTTTTTAACACCATAAATTATAAAGCTAATTGGCGAGCCTACTTAATGTAAGGCAAGAGGACCTAAAAGTAAGTTACAGTAATATAATTGCTCTAGATGAGGGCAAAGATATTACTGTTAGTAATTGTCAAGGGATATTGTAATCAGAATCGGTTTAGGATATTAGTGGATTCGAGAAAGATAAGATGTTAGAAAACCTAGTCCGTGAGGTTATAACGTAGTGACTATGTAATGTTTTCAATGTTTATATTGTAAGCTACAGATTACAGTACCGACATGGGATTATTGTGTAGAGCTACGTGCTTCCTCGTGGTACAATAAAATAAGAATATTTATAAGTAATCTATAAATTGATACAGTTATGCCCGAATAGATTACTATTACGGGAAATAAATCTGAAAATTTTAGTCAGAAATTTAAAACTTTAGAACTAGCCTGTTGAAAGACTACACTTGTAAGGTAGCTGGATGTCAGTAACTCGGTTACAATAATGTGAACTACCTGTACCACAGTAATTGCTATAAGTTTAGAGATATCAGTTTGACTTATCATCCTCAGACGGATGGACAGTCGAAACAAGTAATTCAGGTAAATTCTGAAAACTCATTGAGTTTCTGTAAATAATGAAATGAAATGATAATAATAACCTGTAAAATGTAATAAGCCTTTGAGAATATACTAAGAACTTGTGTCCTTGAATCTGAGGGGAGATGGGACAGATACCTCCCACTAACAGAATTTTTATACAATAATAAGTGTCAAGCTAGCATTCAAATGGCACCCTATGAAACATTGTAAGGGAACGGATAACTATAGATTTTGTGATGAGACTTCCGAAGACACAGAATAATCATAATGCAGTATGGGTCATAGTTGATAGACTAACCAAGTCTGCTCACTTTTTGCTAGTCCGGATGGACTATAGTTGGAGAGATTGGCCAGATTGTACATAAATGAGATTGTAAAACTGCATGGGGTGCCAGTATCGATTGTATGAAACAGAAATCCTAGGTTCACTTCTAGATTCTGGGGTAGTGTTCAGAGAGCCCTAGGAACTAGATTGAACTTCAGCATGGCATTCCACCCATAGACATATGGCCAGTCTGAAAGGGTAATTCAGATATTAGAGGATATGCTATGGGCTTGTGCGATTGAGTTTGAAGGTAGTTGGGATATACACTTGCCTTTGATTGAGTTTGCTTGTAACAACAACTACCAATCAAGCATTAGGATGCCTCCATATGAAGCTTTATATGGCAGAAAGTGTAGAATTCCCCTATGTTGGGATGAAGTAGGTGAAAGGAAGATACAGAATTCCCCTATGTTGGGATGAAATAGGTGAAAGGAAGATGATTAGGCTAGAAATTGTTCAGCAGACAGAGAAAAAGATCAGATTGATCAGAGATCGACTCAAGACTGCATCAGACCGTTAGAAGTCCTATGTTGACCTGAAGAGAAGAGATATTGTAACACCCTCTCAGTAGCAACTCCGTACATTCTACTATTCCGGTGATCAGTGTCGGTCCGGACAGCTAGAACGTCTGAAAAAATATTTAAAATAAAGTGAGGAACCATAATTAACTCAAATATTAATAAGAAAAATTTAGGAAAAAAATTTTAGAAATAAAATACAACCAAGTTAAATGAGCCAGTGCCCTAGCGATAGGTAACCTAGTGGGAAGTTACGGTTCTCGCAACTAGGAGCCCTAGACACGGGGAGAAATTCATAAAATAATTTTTGGGACTCCAGAGAAGGGTCATTGAGGTTCCTATGGCATTAGAATGACAAGAAAAATATTTAGAAAAAGTTTTCAATCGGTACAGACAATTTTGGCTCAATAAGCCAAACGGAGGGCATTTTGGTCATTTCGTCTTTAGAGATGATTTTTGGCCGACTTGTCCAATTAAGTAAATAATTATTATAACATAAAATATGATTAAATATTGCTAAAAATTGAATTGAAAATGAGTAGAAAAGAAAAAAGAAAAGAAAATGGAATAAATGAGAATTTTGACATCATTATGATGTCATTAAAACCCCAATGACCAATCATATTGTGACACATGTCCTTAACCCATTTAAAATCAATAAAATGGGCAAAAAATGAAAGAAAAATCCAGCTTTCTTCTTCTTCCCATTTCCAGCCGTGAACCTTTTCTTCTTCCATTAAAATTCCTTTCATTTTCTCTCTTACAAACCTTGAATTCTTACCACTAAACCTTAAGTTCTCTTCATTAAAAATTATCCTTACCTCTTGGGAAGGTGTTTGGAAGCCAAGAAAACTAAAGAAAGTGAGGGAAAAATCTAAGTTGGGTCAAGAGAAAATTCTGCCACTAAGGTTAGTGCTATATCTCTCCATTTTTTTTTTCCTTTAAATTTGAAGCTAGGTATATGGATTTAGTTAGAAATTCATGAAATTAAAAGAACATATCCATGTATGGTGTCACACCCTACCCCTCTGTAAGCCATAACATGATCCCGTAGTATACCTAATGAATTACTAACTTCGCCTACTGATAACCCATTAAATACACTACAAGGGATTTTCAAAACTTTTCTTACTTCTTTTATAGTGGTGAGCACTATTTACAGGTGTTAAAACCTTTTTTGAACTAAAGTGAATTAGCTAACACATTTAGACTATTAGCAATTTCTGTAAAAATTTTGGCAGAGTGCCCTCTATAATTTGGATAAAACAGTTCTTTAGAAAACCTGTAAAAAGCACTTGAATATATTTCTCAATCCCAACTCCAACAGTTAAACAACACAATATTTTCCTCAACTCAATTCCACAATAATTTTTCAAAGACTGAGATTAAAGAGATACAGTACAAATTTTAAAAGTTAAAATAACTCATAATTTATTTTACAACTTCAAGGTACAATTTTATTTTACAACTGCTCAAACCAAGAGCAAAATATACATATAGTGAATATACATTACAGTACAAAATGCAAAATGAGGTATACTCAATATACCCGATGATCTCTCGCTGAATGTACTAGCAGCCTAGTCTGATGCCCTGTCCGTCTGTCTACCTGCGACAAAGAATGAAAGCTATCACGAGACAATGTCTCAGTGGTGCACAACATTTACCAAATACAACTTTAAATCACAATTCATAAATCATATAAATAGTGGATACTTAAAACCATAATTAAATTCAAGACAATAAATGTCAACAAAAATTTAAACTCCATTTCTCAATATCACAATAATTTCAATAAATCAAATCATGATTAAATTCAAAAGACAGTGGATGTCAATAAGAATTTAACTCCATTTCTCAATCTCATAATACATATTAATAAATCACACATAGCTTAATCATGTTCCAAAGTTCAATTCGCCCCAAAAGCCGATGGCTAATGAGGTATTCAATTCGTCCTAAAAGTCGATAACTAATGAGGAATAACATAGCTAGCTAGCAAAAATATGAGTACTCATTCGATTCGTCCTCAACAGGCACACACCTCAACACTTCAGCCAGAGAGGGAATTCAATTCGTCCCACAAGACAAGCTAGCGAGGAATACAATCAATATACATGATAGCTGTGGTTTCAAATCACTTCCAATGCTTTTCAATCAATAAGTATCCATCAATATCATTCAAACAATTTTTCACAGTTTCAAACCATTTGCAATGTTTTTCAAGCAATAAGTATCCATTCAAACACATTTCCACGATTTAAAACAACAATGTACAAATAGTCATAATTCATTTCAATTGAAAAATTCAAAAGAATTAGCTGTTGTGCACAAACCTCTGATAACTGTCTCCTGGCCTTGACTCAGTGTTTCCTTCCCTTTCCCTGAGTCTTTGCTAACTGAGAAACACAATTTGAAGTGTTTCAGTACTGAATTAAACTGTCTCTAACGATAATGCTTGATAAGTAATTCACTGAATGCTATTATTTGCTTAATAAACCTAATATATCGACCCTCGATGCGTTTCAGGTAAATTAGGTTTTAGTGTTACTAATATGTCACATTCGATAGTCTTTTAGGGTTAGTACATGTTACCAATTTCAGTTCCGTGTATACAGCATTTTCTTGCAATTTGCTGGATTCCAGGATACTAGTTTGACCTAGCCGGACGACTTAGTTCCCTCGGTTTTCAGGTTTCAGTCAAAACTACAAACTTTTAGATCTATGTCTTATTGCACGCGGGGCAAAATTTCAGGTCAATCTGAGTTATGTAGACCAAGTTATGGTCATTTTACTATTGCTGGTCAAAATGCATCAAAATTGGTCACGTTAGGTCATTTTAGGTCAATTTTGGTTCGGCCAGTTTTTGGACCCGAAATTGTGCAAGCTGTTTGACTTGCTTATGGTCATTTTTGAGCTTTGGTGTCTTCATAAGACTTGTAGATATGGGTCTCAACTATTCATGGTCAAAATTTCAGGTCAATTGGACCTGTTTTGAGTGAGTTATGGCCAACTGCTGCCCGAATGGTCAATTTTCAGGCCTTATTTGCACTTAATCCGGATTTGGTCATTTTTCAAGTTACCTTGCAAGCAGAATTTTTGCATGATTCCTTCATGAAAGTTGGCAAATTTTGTGCATAGTTTCACCTCCAATTGGTCTCATACCAATTGGAGCCACACACTTAAAGTTCTAGGCCTAAAACACAAACTGCCTCATTGCATTTCATTAATACACATCAAGGATCACTCTTAACACTTACCAAACTCAACATTCAAGCCAATTCTGATTGTACCATAACCTAAACATAATTCACAACATATTATAGGTCATTTTGGCAGCTTACAATTACATTTAATGTGCACCATTTAGTACAGAATTTTTCAAACCAAATTTACAACAATTCAATCACCTAACCATAACACTTTTACATGTCCAACTTCACACCATCACACACATACCCAAACTTCCTTAATAACCAACACAATTAAACATTAATATTCTATAATCCAAACATGAAATAACATCCTTATGGTTCACCAAACCAGGCTGCCATTTCATGCATTACATTCCCATAATTTCCAAGCATTCAAATTTCAATACACATTCACATATACTAAGTATACATCACCCAAATAATTTCCTACACCATATACATTTAATCAATCCTTTTATTCACCATTTACAAGCAAAAATAAACTGTCTTCAAGGTGTTTCCATGGCTGCCAAAAGTACACTTCCCCCTTTAAACATCAATCCTCAAAAATTTCTCCATAAATCAAACACCCATAACATCCTTACAAACTTTAACAAAACAACAATAAAAAATTCAAACTTACCTATTGATGAGGCTTGTTAAATCTTCACCAAACTCCCTTGAAATTAGTATCTACTTCTTCCTTGTGAGGTGGGGATCAAAATTAATGAAGACAAGTAAACAAAATTTAGCTTGAAAAAGGGTGTAAAGAGCCATGCATTTGGGCGGCCATGGGATGGTTTGAAAGCTTCATTTCGGCATGGTGAGTGAATTGAAGATGATGAAGTGTTTAGTAGAAGTAATCTGCCCACTTAGTGTATATTTTAATTCCCATAGTGCTCCACTCACCTAAGAAAATGATTTAATAAGTTTTAAGTGATAATTACTCCATTTACACTCCATTTTTGTTATTAACATTAGGTACCACTAAATTAAATTTTCATTATATTTTCCAAGTGTAACATCATGTGTTTTTAATGGACATTTAGGTAAAAAGACAACTCGGGGTGTCAAATGACCACAATGCCCCTGTTCGGGTTGTATTCTCGATTTTTTTCGGTAACACCGAATTTTATTCATTTTTCGATTTCTCACTTTTCTTTGTACTAATTAATTAATTTTTGTTTAATGTTTCTAATGGTATTTGTACTTCAATAGGTGTCTATTTAAGTCCTAAAAATATTTTTCAGGCTTCCCCGCAGTCCAAGGCTAGTCAACGGTCCACATCGTGACTTCCCAGTGCGGTCACCCATCGCTAGGGTTCTCGGCTCGCTTAACTTGGTTACATTTCTTTGCTATTATTTTTCCTTTGTTTTTCTTGTATTATCTTTTCTTGTATTTCATTATTTTATGTCTCCTCACTCATAACGAAGTGTAGTTCTAGGCATCCTATCTGTCTGGACAACACTGGTCACTGGAACAGTAGAACGCACTACCGATCATAGGGGTGTTACAATTCTCCCCCCCTTAAATAAATTTCGTCTTGAAATTTTACCTGGCAATAGTCTCTGAACAGTTGTGGGTGCTGTCTCCTCATATCCTCTTCACGTTCCCAAGTAGGTTCCTGGCCTAAATGATGGTTCCACAGCACTTTAACCAAGTGCATCTGTTTGTTCCTCAGCTGCTTCACCTCATAAGCCAGAATTTTTATGGGTTCTTCCTCATATGAGAGCTCTGGATTTACTTCAATCTCTTCAACTGATAGTACATGAGATGGGTCTGATCTGTACCTCCTTAAAATGGACACATGGAAGACATTGTGTATCCTTGCTAACTCTAGAGGTAATGCCAACCGATATGCCAAGGGACCCACTCTTTCCAGAACCTCATATGGTCCGATGAAATGAGGACTCAATTTCCCCTTTCTGCCAAATCTCATAATCCTCTTCCGAGGAGAAACTTTGAGGAATACTTTATCACCCACTGCATATTCAATATCTCTTCTCTTCAGATCAACATAGGACTTCTGATGGTCTGATGCAGCCTTGAGTCTATCTCTGATCAATCTGATCTTTTCCTCTGTCTACTGAACAATTTCTGGCCCAATCATCTTCCTTTCACCTACTTCATCCCAACATAAAGGAGTTCTGCACTTTCTACCGTACAAAGCTTCATATGGAGGCATCCTAATGCTTGATTGGTAGCTATTGTTATAAGCAAACTCAATCAAAGGCAAGTGTGTATCCCAACTACCTTCAAACTCAATCACACAAGCCCGTAGCATATCCTCCAATATCTGAATAACCCTCTCAAACTGGCCATCTGTCTGTGGGTGGAATATTGTGCTGAAGTTCAATCTAGTTCCTAGGGCTCTCTGTAGACTACCCCAGAATCTAGAAGTGAACCTAGGATCTCTGTCAGACACAATTGATACTGGCACTCCATGCAGTTTTACAATCTCATATATGTACAATTTGGCCAATCTTTCCAGGCTATAATCCATCCGAACTGGCAAAAAGCGAGCAGACTTGGTCAATCTGTCAACTATAACCCATCCTGCATCATGACCATTCTGTGTTCTTGGAAGTCCTGTAACAAAATCCATAGTTATCCGTTCCCATTTCCACTCTGGTACTGACAAAGGATGTAACAAACCAGCTAGAACTTGATGTTCTGCCTTTACTTGCTGACAAGTTAGGCATTTGGAAACAAACTCAGCTATATCCCTCTTCATACCCATCCACCAATAATGCTCTTTCAGCCCTCTATACATTTTAGTTCCACCAGGGTGCATAGTAAAAGGAGACTCATGTGCTTCCTTCATAATGATCTGTCTCAATTCCACATCACTAGGAACGCACATTCTGCCCTGATGTAACAATAAACCAGAAAATTCAGGTTTCTTGCCCTGCTGGACTTCTTTCAGTAACTTCTGATATTTAACATCACTCTGAGCAGCCATTCTGATCTGATCAATCAACACTGGCTGTACATGCCATGCAACTACTGTCTGTCCCTCATCATCAATCTCTAAACTGGCATGCTGTGCTTTCAATTCATATACCATGGACAAAGGAGAAACTCTGAGACTTGCCATAGTCTTGCAACTTAAGGCGTCAGCCACCACATTTGCTTTCCCTGGCTGATAGTCTATTAAGCAATCATAGTCTTTAATCAGTTCTAACCATCTCCTCTGCCTCAAATTCAATTCCTTCTAGGTGCCTAAGTACTTCAAGCTCTTGTGATCTGTGTAAATGTAGCATTTCTCCCCATACAAATAGTGTCTCCAGATCTTCAGAGCAAAAACAATAGCTGCTAGCTCCAGATTGTTGGGTAGTTCTTCTCATGCGGTTTTAGCTGGCGTGACGCATAAGCAATGACATTCCGATCTTGCATCAGTATACAGCCTAACCCATTGTGAGAAGCATCACTATAAACTGTGTATTCTTTACCCGGAGTAGGTAAAGTGAGGACTGGAGCTTCAATCAAACACCTCTTCAACTCATCAAAACTCTACTGGCATTTATTAGTCCACTGAAATTTTACATCTTTCCGAAGTAGTTTGGTCAGTGGAGAAGATAACATAGAAAACCCCTTCACAAACCGACGATAATATCCAGCTAAACCTAGAAAACTGTGAATTTCTGTGATATTCCTGGGAGGCTTCCAATTAAGGATAGCTTCTACCTTGCTGGAATCTACCTTGATCCCTTCAGCTGACACAACATGTCCCAAAAAGGAGATTTCTTTCAGCCAAAATTCACACTTCGATAATTTGGCATATAGCTGTTTCTCCCTTAAAGTCTACAGTACAATCCGCAGATGTCTGTCATGTTCCTCTGCATTCCTCGAATATATCAAAATGTCATCAATAAACACCACCACAGATTGATCGAGAAATGGTCTGAAGATTGTGTTCATCAGATCCATAAAAGCAGCTGAAGCATTTGTTAACCCGAATGGCATTACTAGAAACTCATAGTGGCCATATCAAGTTTTGACAGCAGTTTTTGGAATACTCTGCTCTTGCACCTTTAACTGAAAATAACCAGATCGCAAATCAAGTTTGGAGAATACCGCTGCACCCTTCAACTGATCAAATAGATCATCAATGCGTGGCAATGGATATCTGTTCTTTATTATCACCTTATTCAACTGCTGGTAGTCAATGCATAAGCAGAGAGTACCATCCTTTTTCTTAACAAACAACATTGGTGCTCTCCAAGGTGACACACTAGGGCAGATGAAGCCCTTTCCAAGTAATTCTTGCAACTATATCTTCAACTCCTTCAACTCTGCTGGTGCCATTCTATATGGTGTTATGGAGATTGGTTCCACACCAGGCTAACATTAATTTCAAACTGCACTTCTCTTTCCAGAGGTAATCCTGGCAATTCATCAGGAAATACATCTGGAAAGTCACATACTATAGGGATGTCTTTCAATGCTGGACTCCCCACTTGGGTGTCTACCACATGTGCCAAGTAGGCTTCACACCCCTTTCTGATCATTTTTCTAGCTAGTGCAATCGAAATGATGTTTGATGGCAATAACTACCTTTCCCCATGTATTATCACATCACTGTACTGAGGGAGACCAAAAGTGACTGTCTTCAGCCTACTGTCAATCATGGCATGATGCCTAGCTAACCAATCCATGCCCAAGATGATATCATAATCCCTAAAGGGCATTTCAATGAAATCAGATAGAAAAGTGTGTCCTTGGATCATCAAAGGAAAATCTCTATACATTCTATTAACCCTGACCTCCTATCCTAGCGAACTTGTTACTAGCACCTCAACGTCCATTTTTGTACATGGAACAACAATGCAATCGATGATGCTAGCACTCATATAAGAATGGGTAGAACCCGGATCAAATAACACAAACACATCTTGATTAAAAATTGAGAAGGTAACAGCCACAACATCAGATGTCTCGGCCTCTTCCCTTTGTCTCATTGCATTGATTCTGACTGGAGCACTATCTTGCTCTGAATGTCTTACTGTGCCTTGGCTGCCTGTTGGGCTACCTCTACCCCTACCTCTACCTCTGCTAGGTGGTTGTGAGCTTCGTGACAGGCTCGAACCGACTTCGCATAGAATAGGAGGTGGTTTAACTCTGCGACTACTGGTGCAGTTCTTGGCAAAGTGTCCTGTGCCTCCAAAGTTATAACAAGCTCCAATAGCCTTATAGCATATCCCACCATGATTTCTTCCACAAGTTTCACATTGGTAGGGAGGGTAGGAACCTCTGTGCTCACGACTGGATAGGGAGGCTTCATCCCGAATATCTTCCCCTACCAGACTTCTTGCCATCTCTGCCGTGTCCCCCATGGTTCTTCCTCTTTCCAGTAGGACCACTGCAACTCTGTTCTACTGATTTTCCCTCTTTCTCTGTCTTCTCTGATTTCTTTTTATCAGGAGCAGCTTCAGACTCAATTCTTTCTAACTCTAGGGATTGAGAAACAAGTTCAGAGAAGTTAGTGTGTTTGAATCCGACCACTTGTAATCTGATATTGGGCTTCAAGCCGATTTCAAACCTCTTGCATCTCTCCCTGCTGGTAGAAAGTGGATTTACTGCATAATGGCTCAGGCAGGAAAATTCTCTTTCATAGTCAGCCACTGATCTGCTCCCCTGTTTTAGACTTAGGAACTCTTGTAGCTTCTGGTCTACATAAGCATCAGGGACATATTTTTGTCTGAATTCCCTGAGAAAGTCATTCCATGTTAGCACTGCAGGTTCTACCAGACTGTGGGGAATGGTATTCAAATCTGAGCTCCTCCGTGCAATGCAGTTTCTTGAATACCCTATCTATCCTCTCTAACCACATTTCAGCCTCTAGAGGATCTACTGTCCCCTTGAACTCTGTAGCCCCATATTTCATCAATTTGTCATACTGCCTAGCAGGAGACTGTGGTTGTACCATTGGTGTCTGTATTGGGACTTGAGTAGGCACATTACCAGCCATTTGTTGGAACATTACAGCCATCTGCTGAGCGAACTGAGCAGGGAATCGCAAAGATCGCAGGGCCGGGTGTCACTGAACCACTGACATTGTGTAGGCCTGGGGCATCCCCTTGCACCTCAGCCTCAATAGATTGATCGACTGAACGATCACCCTCTTCCATGATCAATGCGAGGATCTTAGACCTCCTGAACAAACAACACAAAGAGATTTCCTCCCGTTAGTGCATATTTATAATGTAATGTACTGTATGTATCAAACAATGATATTGAGCAGTTGTACTATGAAGAAAGAATATTCAAGTAACAGGTGAAAACAGAATTTAAAAACTTTGCTCTGATACCACTAAAACATGTCACACCCTACCCCTCTGTAAGGCATAACATGATCCCGTAGTATACCTAATGAATTACCAACTTCGCCTACTGATAACCCATTAAATACACTACAAGAGATTTTCAAAACTTTCCTTACTTCTTTTACAGTGGTGAGCACTATTTACAGGTGTTAAAAACTTTTTTGAACTAAAGTGAATTAGCTAACACATTTAGACTATTAGTAATTTCTGTAAAAATTTTTGCAGAGTGCCTTCTATAATTTGGATAAAACAGTTCTTTAGAAAACCTGTAAAAAGCACTTCAATATATTTATCAATCCCAACTCCAACAGTTAAACAACACAATATTTTCCTTAACTCAATTCCACAACAATTTTTCAAATACTGAGATTAAAGAGATATAGTACAAATTTTAAAAGTCAAAATAACTCATAATTTATTTTACAACTTCAAGGCACAATTTTATTTTACAACTGCTCAAACCAAGAACAAAATATACATATAGTGAATATACATTACAGTACAAAATGCCAAATGGGGTATACTCAATATACCCGATGATCTCTCGCTGAATGTACTAGCAAATTTAGCTCATCGCCTGTCCATCTGTCTACCTACGACAAAGAATGAAAGTCGTCACGAGACAATGTCTCGATGCAGTACAACATTTACCAAATTCAACTTTAAATCACAATTCATAAATCATATAAATAGTGGATACTTAAAACCATAATTAAATTCAAGACAATAAATGTCAACAAGAATTTAAACTCCATTTCTCAATATCACAATAATTTCAATAAATCAAATCGTGATTAAATTCAAAAGACAGTGAATGTCAATAAGAATTTAACTCCATTTCTCAATCTCATAAAACATATTAATAAATCACACACAGCTTAATCATGTTTCAAAGTATAATTCGTCCCAAAAGCCGATGGCGAACGAGGTATTCAATTCGTCCCAAAAGTCGATGACTAATGAGGAATAACATAGCTAGCTAGCAAAAATATGAGTACTCATTCGATTCGTCCTCAACAGGCACACACCTCAACACTTCAGCCAGAGAGGGAATTCAATTTGTCCCACTAGACAAGCTAGCGAGGAATACAATCAATATACATGATAACTGTGGTTTCAAATCATTTCCAATGCTTTTCAATCAATAAGTATCCATCAATATCATTCAAACAATTTTTCACAGTTTCAAACCATTTACAATGTTTTTCAAGCAATAAGTATCCATTCAAACACATTTCCACAATTTAAAACAATAACATACAAATAGTCATAATTCATTTCAATTGAAAAATTCAAAAGAATTAGTACATTGTGCACAAACCTCGATAATCGCTCTCTGCCTTAACTCAGTGTTTCCTTCTCTTTCCCTGAGTCTTTGCTAATAGAGAAACACAATTTGAAGTGTTTCAGTACTAAATTAAACCATCTCTAACGATAATGCTTGATAACTAATTAACTGAATGTTATTATTTGCTTAATCAACCTAATATATCGACCCTCGATGCATTTTAGGTAAATTAGGTTTTAGTGCTACTAATATGTCACATTCGATAGTCTTTTAGGGTTGGTACATGTTACCAATTTCAGTTCCGTGTATACTGCATTTTCTTGCAATTTGCTAGATTCTGGGATACTTGTTTGACCTAGCCGGACGACCTAGTTCCCTCAATTTTCGGGTTTCGGTCAAAACTAAAAACTTGTAGATCTATGTCTTATTGTACGCGGGGCAAAATTTCAGGTCATTCTGAGTTATGTAGACCAAGTTATGGTCATTTTACTATTGCTAGTCAAAATGCATCAAAATTGGTCACTTTAGGTCATTTCAGGTCAATTTTGGTTCGGCCAGTTTTTGGACTCAAAATTGTGCAAGCTGTTTGACTTGCTTATGGTCATTTCAGGGCTTTGGTGTCTTCATAAGACTTGTAGATATGGGTCGTAACTATTCATGGTCAAAATTTCAGGTCAATTGGACCTGTTTTGAGTGAGTTATGGCCTAAAAACTAACTGCTGCCCAAATGGTCAATTTTCAGGCCTTATTTGCACTTAATCCGGATTTGGTCATTTTTCAAGCTACCTTGCAAGCAGAATTTTGGCATGCTTCCTTCATGAAAGTTGGTACATTTTGTGCCTAGTTTCACCTCCAATTGGTCTCATACCAATTGGAGCCATACACTTAAAGTTCTAGCCCTAAAACACAAACTTCCTCATTGTATTTCTTTCATACACATCAAGGATCACTCTTAGCACTTACCAAACTCAACATTCAAGCCAATTCTGATTGTACCATAACCTAAACATAATTCACAACATATTATAGGTCATTTTGGCAGCTTACAATTACATTCAATGTGCACCATTTAGCACAAAATTTTTCAAACCAAATTTATAACAATTCAATCACCTAACCATAATACTTTTACATGTCCAACTTCACACCATCACACACATACCCAAACTGCCATAATAACCAACACAATTCAACATTAATATTCTATAATCCAAACATGAAATAACATCCTTATGGTTCACCAAACCAGGCTGCCATTTCATGCATTACATTCCCATAATTTCCAAGCATTCAAATTTCAATACACATTCACATATACTAAGTATACATCACCCAAATAATTTCCTACACCATATACATTTAATCAATCCTTTTATTCACCATTTACAAGCAAAAATAAACTGTCTTCAAGGTGTTTCCATGGCTGCCAAAAGTACACTTCCCCCTTTAAACATCAAACCTCAAAATTTTCTCCATAAATCAAACACCTATAACATCCTTACAAACTTTAATAAAACAACAATAAAAAATACAAACTTACCTATTGATGAGGCTTGTTAAATCTTCACCAAACTCTCTTGAAATTAGTATCTACTTCTTCCTTGTGAGGTGGGGATCAAAATTAATGAAGATAAGTAAACAAAATTTAGCTTGAAAATGGGTGTAAAGAGCCATGCATTTGGGCGGCCATGGGAGGGTTTGAAAGCTTCATTTCGGCATGGTGAGTGAATTGAAGATGATGAAGTGTTTAGTGGAAGTAATCTGCCCACTTAGTGTATATTTTAATTCCCATAGTGCTCCACTCACCTAAGAAAATGATTTAATAAGTTTTAAGTGATAATTACTCCATTTACACTCCATTTTTGTTATTTACATTAGGTACCACTAAATTAATTTTTCATTATATTTTCCAAGTGTAACATCATGTGTTTTTAATGGACATTTAGGTAAAAAGACAACTCGGGGTGTCAAATGAGCACAATGCCCCTATTCGGGTTGTATTCCCGATTTTTTTCAGTAACACAGGATTTTGTCTGTTTTTCGATTTCTCACTTTTCTTTATACTAATTAATTAATTTTTGTTTAATATTTCTAATGGTATTTGTATTTCAATAGGTGTCTATTTAAGTCCTAAAAATATTTTCCAGGCTTCCCCGCAGTCCAGGGCTAGTCAACGGTCCACGCCGTGACTTCCCGGTGCGGTCACCCATCGCTAGGGTTCTCGGCTCGCTTAACTTGGTTACATTTCTTTGCTATTATTTTTCCTTTGTTTTTCTTGTATTCTCTTTTCTTGTATTTCATTATTTTATGTCTCCTCACTCATAACGAAGTATAGTTCTAGGCATCCTATCTGTCCGGACAACACTAGTCACTGGAACAGTAGAACACACTACCGAACATAGGGGTGTTACATATGGACCACTTAAAATTTGTTGGCAGCCTTAGTGATGGAAGTGTTGATGAGTTTTGAATGAATTTAAGTTGTATATGGGTGGTCTTGAACATGAGTATGAGACATAAATAACATTAAATGTGTTGAATTGATGTATGTGCATTAATGGATATTTAAAAATTAGGGTTTTGAGCTATATTAGGGTTTGGCCATATTGATGGTAAATGGAAGCTTTAATGGTCAATTAGTGACCATTTGGTTATGGGTAAACAAGAAATAAAGTGTGTTTAGTGATGGGATTTGGGTTTAGTGTGGCTGCCCTAGGTGACCTACATAATTGGACATGAGTCCAGCAGGTTTGGGCAGCCATAACTTGAATTGTAGAGGTTCAATTGGTGTTTGGCCAATTGGAAATTAAACTAGACATATAATGGCACAACTTTGGTGAAGAAACCATGCCCATAAGACCAAACCAAGTGGACCAAAAGCTTGCCCCAATCCGGGTGACCTGCAATCTGTTTCTGCAGAATGACTAAATGAATAGTATTTGGTCATTTGGCCATAACTCAATGTAGAATGGTCCAATTGACCTGAAGTTTTTCCCACAACAAGCTGAGATATAGACCAAAAACTTTCATGAAGAAACCTAACCCAAATTATGACCAGAACCTATCCAACAAGTAAGTTGAAGTCACTGTTCACTGCACTGTAGATATGGTCAGTCCAGAAAAATTTCAATCCGGCCAGTTGTGGTTTTGGGACCATAACTTGAGCTACAAAACTCCAAATGGAGTGATTCAAAAAATGAAATTCAACTAGACAAAACAAGGAACAACTTTCATGTTGATCATTTTGCCAAATTCTCAATGCAAAAATTGACCAATGGAACAGTAAAGACAAGGAGTAAAAACTGAAAATTCTGCCCAACTAACATTATGCTTAGAAATGGTATTGGCAACCAATACCAACAAATTTTGAATGCAAAATGTGGTATGTTGATGATATTAAAATCAATGTACCTATTGCCTATGCAAAAGTCAACATTTTTGTTGACCAATGAATGGAATAGTAACACTAAAACTTAAATTCCAAAAATTGTGAAATTTAAAAGTGTGAAATGCCCTAGTATACCTAACAAGATTGGTTTGGATAGCTTGGCATGCCAATAGGGTTTACTTAGCAGTACTGCACATGGCATTATGCCATTCTGTGATTTCATGGCTTTTAGCCATTCTGACATTGTGTTGAGACTTGGCCTTGTGCCTAATGTTATTACAACTTATTAGTTGTTCTGTTGCACACCGGGAGATACATATGTGACCGATGGTATGACGGCCCGAGGTACTTGATACCCAGTGCCAGTTTACCCGTTTATCCAATTCAGTCGTCCAGTATAGGTTACTTGGGCAACCAAAAATGAAAGTGGATAAATTTAATGAAATAATGAATATAACAAGTAAAAAATAAGTAAGTCTACAAATACTCAACAAAAATTTATTTGCAATGAGACATCAATACATTCACTGCATATTTACTTTATGTTATTTCTTTTTATTTTATTATTGGCACCACTAAGCATTATTGCTTAGCGTGTTGCTTTTGTCACGCGTAGGTTCTGGAGATACTGACCGAGAGCCCAGTAAACCACAGACTGGGTGAGACCTCCTGCAGCTCTGCATAGTGTCCGTGTCACCTCACCATCTTTAGTCATTGGTACGGCACTAGGTTTTATTTTGGTATTTTGTAACTAACTTTTATTTTATCTTGTGTAATTGAGACTTATGTAATGTATTTTGATGTTAATGTAAATAAATGGAAATTGTGTTTATGAATGGAAAATTGAGTATTTATTTATTGCTTTTGTATGAATACCATGAGAAATGAATGATTGAGAAATGGAAATGTTGTTGAAAAATATTGAGATTTTGATGATTATTAGAGTTTGAGAATGATTGGAAATGATTTGTGGAAGTGTTTTTCACAGGTTCCGAAGAACTGTTTTCTTCATTTTTAGCCGGTACTCTGCCGAATTTTCTATAAAATTTTCGGAACCTCAAATAAATTATAATTTCAATAAATGACTTAAATGAATTATATTTCACAAATTATATCCAAAACTATGATAAAAATAAATTAAGGAAGAATAAAAATGGTTGAGATAAAATAGAGTGTTCTGGTACACTGTGTGACATATTTTACTCGGATATACTGTAGACGGGCAAGGGGTGTCACAGATATTAAATATGCAGTGGGTAATAAGGTATTCCTTAAAGTTTCTCCTTGGAAGAGGACATGAGGAGACAGCACCCAAAGCTATTCAGAGACTGATGCCAGGTAAAATTTCAAGACGAAATTTATTTTAAGGGGGGGAGAATTGTAACACCCCTATGTTCAGTAGTGCGTTCTACTGTTCCGGTGACCAGTGTTTTCCGGACAGCTAGTATGCCTAGAACTACACTTAGATATGGGTGAGGAGACATAAAATAATGAAATACAAGAAAAGAAAATACAAGAAAAACAAAGGAAAAATAATAGCAATGAAATGTAACCAAGTTAAACGAGCCGAGAACCATAGCGATGGGTGACCGCACTAGGAAGTTTCGGTGTGGACCGTTGACTAGCCCTAGATCGCGGGGAATCCTGGAAAATATTTTTAAGACTTAAATAAACATCTATTGAAGTATAAATGTCATTAGAAATATCAAAGAAAAATTAATTAATTAGTACAAAGAAAAACAAGAAATCGAGAAAACGACAAAACTCGGTGTTACCGAAAAATCGAGAATGCAACCCGAATAGGGGCATTGTGGTCATTTGACACCCCGAGTTGTCTTTTGACCTAAATTTCCATTAAAAATAAATGATATTAAACTTTCAAAATATCATGAAAAATTAAAATGACATACATTATGTAAATAGTGAAAGTGTGGTGGCCAAATTGCAAAAATTAGAAAGTTTAACATTAAAATAGATTTTTAATCAATTAGTGCTCCACTAACATCACTTAAGTGGACCTTTAATCAACCTTTGGAAAGAAAATTCTGTCATCTTCAACCATTGGAAGAGTGGCCGAAATGAACTCCATGGGCGACTCCATGGCCAAACTCACATCTACACCCATGCATCCATGATTCAAGCTTCCTTTCACCGTAAATCCTTCATTAAACCTTGCATACTCAACTTGGGGAAAACATTGGCAGCAAAAAGAAGAAGTTTGGGTGAGGTTTTGAAGAATTTCAAAAGTGGCAAGTGAGTTTTTTCAATTCTTGTTTCATTAAAAGTGTAACCAAGGTTGTGGATAGTTGATTTATGGAAGAATTTTTGAAGTTTGATGTATTAATAGAGATGTACATTTTGGCAGCCATGGAAATTTAGTATATGTAGCTTTTTATTAATTGTTTATGGTTGTTTAAGATGTTGTTATTGATGGCAGCATAGATATGTGTATAATGGTTTGGAATTGGGTATGTAAATGGGGTATGTTCATGTGGTTAAATGATGTAAATGGACTTTGGAAAATTCTGTATTATAGTGTACATATTGAGAATGGTTACAAGCTATCCAAAATGACCAAAAATGTGTTGTTAAAGGTGTTAATGGTAAGGTACAAACTAGAATTGGCATGAAGGAAGTAATTTGGTAAGTGTTGAATATGTAATTGGTAAGTGATGAGAAGTGTGTAGTAGGGCAATGTATGTTTTAGCTTAGAACCTTAAGTGTGTGACTCCAATTGGTATGAGACTAATTGGAGGTGAAACTAGGCACAAAATGTGCCAACTTTCATGAAGGAAGCTTACCAAAATTATTCCTAGAAGGTGACTTGAAAAAAGACCAAATCTGGATTAGTGACTTGAAAGCCTGAAAATTGACCACTTGGGCTGTAGTTAGTGTTTTGGCCATAACTCACCCACAACAGGTCCAAATGACCTGAAATTTTTACCATGAATAGTTTAGACATATATCTACAATTCTTATGAAGACAACAAACCCCATAAATGGCCAGAACAAAGCCAAATAGCTTGCACAAATTCAAGTACCAAAACTAGTCGAACCAAAAGTGACCTAAAAATGACCTAAAGTTACCATTTTGCTGCATTCTGTCCAGCATTAGTAAATTGCCTATAACTTGGTACACACAACTCATAATGACCTAAAATTTTGCCCCTCGTGTAATAAGACATAGACCTATAAGTTTTTAGGTTAGACCGAAACTCAAAAACAGAGGGAACTAGGTCGTCCGGCTAGGTCAAAATAGTACACGAAAATCCGGTAAATTGCAATAAAATGCAATACACTTAAAAATGAATTTGGTAACATATACCAACACTAAAGGGCTATAAAATGTGACATATTGGTAACATTGGAATTGACTCACTTAGAGTGCATCAAGGGTCAACATTATAGGTTGACTAATGAAATGAATTGAAGGGAATAGTACCAAGAAGATTTAAATATTGGATTTTATTATTAGAAACAAATTCATTGAGTACTGAAACACTTTAAGTTGTGTGTTTCAGTTGATAAGGATATTGGGAAGCATAAGGAACACTGAGTCAGAGCTAAGAGGCATTTATCAGAGGTTTGTGCACAACTAGTTTTTAACTGATTTTGTTCTGAATATTTCATATGATTAAATGACATATTTTTCTTATGTATTATGTTTAACAAGCATTGGATTTAATTCAATGATTATTGAAATTGTTATAGTATGTGTGAATTTAGCTTTGTGAAATGGTATTTCCTCAAGTATTAAGCATTGTTGTGAATTGAATAAATTAAGTTTTAGAAAATTGTGATAGAACATGTTTTGAATTGTGATGGGCAATTTGCATGGAAAAATGCAAATTTATGATTTGAATTGTGATGAGCATAAAAATTATTGGATATTGGAATTGACTTTGAATCTAATTGTATTGTGATTTATTGTAACACCCCTCACTTTACTACAGTGTAGCCGAGCAAGGCGTGCTACAATCGGTGCCGGAGCACCCTAACTTATCTTACTTTTTTTTTTATAAATAATTTTGAATTCATTTAATTTAATATCAATTATTTTTCGACGGAGAAACCAGCGGAGTTTCCCCTATTTTATTATCGTTTCGCGTATTTCAATATTCACTTGTTTGAAAATTCAACAATATTTCTAAAATAAAATCTTATCCATGCTAATCATAATTTTCTCATCAATCATTCTCATAATTTTCTCATATTTCAAATCTCATTCATATATCTCAATTTTATATTCATTTCCATGCATTATCTATATATTTCAAATCTGTCTTCAAATCTATACAATCTCATTCATGCTCAAATCACATAAGTAAAATTTTCAAATTTCATTAATTTACATAATTTCATAATTTACATGATATACAAATTAATTACATATGAAAAAGCTAATTTATTAATTTACATCGCATTCCTATTAATTACCTGTTCATAATCTACATTATAATACAATATCTAGCATTTTATACAAAATACAAAATATGATCTATATGGGCCCTATCTACATGCATCGCTGAGGAGGTGACAACCTTGAATACTTCAGACACTTCTGCAGATCAAAACTCCCAAAATTCCCAGTCAAACGTCCATTGGGTTCTAGCTTCAGTACCTACGCGAAGGAAACAATTCCATCGCGCTAAGCATTGCTGCTTAGTGGTGCAATAATATAACAAGGAAATAATATACAAATAAAGATAGAAATAAAACATAATTCAAATAATTAAGATTTGTTTATACTTCACATGCACTTTCTAAAATTTAATAAGTTTTATCCTAATTTAGTTTTCTTTGGAAGTGTTTATTTCGCCAATGTATAGTAATAATGTACATAGAAAAATGATCTAAAAATAATAAATATATGCTTATATTATCATGTAAGTCACATTTGTAATTTTTATGTGTGTTATAATTTTCTTTGCTAATCTTTTAGCATTTTCTCAATACTTTCTAGGTTGTCTCAGATTATTTCATAATAAGTAAATTTTGATATCGGTCCAGTTCATTTCGATTCTTTCTAATAAATAACTATTCTAATTTATTTTAGGTCATCTTACTCATTTATTTAATTTCTAATATGTTTTTATTACTAATATTCTTAACTTATTTCAATAAATTTCACTGCCCAAGTAACCTATGACAGGCTGACTAAACTGGATAACGGGTCGTTGGCACTGGACACCGCGGTGCCTCGGGCCGTCATACCATGGGACGCAGAACATCAACCACGTATGCAGTCAGTATGGCTAAAAAGCCATGATAACACATAATCGGGCATAAAAGCCATGAATGTTGGCATAAAGCCATGAATGCGGGCATAAAGCCATGAATACGAGCATAAAGCCATGAATACAGGCATAAAGCCTTTCGCAGTACTGCTAAAACAATACCCTATTGGCATGCCAAACTATCCAATCTGACACACATGTCTAGGCAATACAAGGGCACATAATATCATTAAATATTAATATATTGTGTTTTATGACTTTATTATTTCATAATAAATTTCATAATTTATACATTCATCATACTATTCATACATTTCTTACATCATTCATATTGATCACAATTCACAACAATGGTGTTCATATACCATTGTACTCAAAACATTCTTCCTTTCTCTTATAAATAGAACTAATGTTTCATTTATATTTTCATGTGATTCATTTATTCATTACAATATGTATATGAATTCATAACTCATACAACTTCTTCATGAGTAGACAACTCTTGTTCTTCTTCATGAAGAAAATTGGTTCTGATGGAAAGGTAGAGACCTATAAGGCAAGGCTAGTAGCGAAAGGGTTTCGCCAAAGGTAAGGAATCGACTACGAGGAGACTTTCTCACCTGTTGCCATGCTTAAATCAATTAGGATTTTATTAGCAATAGCTGCGTACTATGATTATGAGATTTGGCAGATGGATGTCAAAACAGCTTTTCTCAATGGATACATTGAAGAAAACATTTTCATGGAACAACCTAGGGGATTTGAATCCCAAGATGGTTCCAAGGTATGCAAGCTAAAGCGATCCATTTATGGGTTGAAACAAGCTTCGAGGAGTTGGAACATCCGTTTTGATGAAGCCATTAAATCCTTTGGTTTTATCAAAAATGAGGATGAGCCATGTGTATATAAGAAGGTTAGTGACAGTGCTATCACTTTCCTTGTCTTATATGTGAATGACATACTATTGATGGGTAATGACACAGGTATGTTGACAACTATAAAGGTATGGTTGTCAAATACATTCTCCATGAAAGACTTAGGGGAGGCAACCTATATTCTTGGGATTCGCATTTATAGAGATAAAGCGAAAAGAATAATTGGTTTATCCCAAAGTTTATACTTGGAAAAGGTGTTAAAGAGGTTTAACATGCTTGATTCCAAGAGAGGATTGTTACCAGTGAGACATGGTATCCATCTTTCTAAAGAGATGTCTCCAAAGACACCTGAAGAAAGAGATAAGATGGCCAGGATTCCATATGCTTCAGCTATTGGAAGTATAATGTATGCAATGTTGTGTACTAGGCCGGATATCGCATATGCTGTTAGTTTGACTAGCAGGTATCAATCCGATCCAGGTTTGGAACATCGATAGTCACAAGAATATCCTTAAGTACTTGAGAAGAACTAAGGATTTATTCTTGATTTATGGAGGTGGAGACTTGCAATTGGATGGTTATATCGATTCGATTTCCAATCGATATTGATGATAGAAAGTCTACCTCTAGATATGTGTTCATTTGTAATGGAGGTGCAATCGCTTGGAAGAGTTCCAAACAGAGCATGACCGCAGATTCCACTATAGAGGTCGAGTATATTGTCGCATCGATGTCGCAAAGGAAGTCGCTTTGGATAAAGAAGTTCGTGACAAAACTTACAGTAGTTCCTTCCATTGAGTCAGCAGTTCCACTACACTGTGACAACAATGGAGCAGTCATACAGGCTAAGGAACTAAGGTCTTACCCAAAATCCAAACACATAGAAAGGCACTACCACATTATCAGACATATAGTTGGGCAAAGGCGATATAGCCATGCAGAAAAATAACATGTCAAAAAAATTCAGCTGATCCATGCACTAAGCCTTTGTCACAAGCTCAGTTAGACTGACATCTTGAGAAGATGGGTCTAAGGTATTGTAATGAATGGCTCTAGTGCTAGTGAGAGATTGTTAGTAGTATGCCCTAGAGCATATCATTTAGTATGTATCTTGTATATATTTTTATTAATAAAAGGCATTTCCACTTTTCTGTTTACATAATATATTTATGTGTAGTAGAAAAGGTCCATTGATATTTTGTTAGAAATATTATTCTTAAGTTGTTAAGAATATGAGTGACAATATTTCTAGCACAAAGTATCATAAATAGGTTCACAATCAAGGATACTTCATAATAAGGACATGACTTATCCAGAAAGATTGTATTCATGTTTGTTCCCAAGTTATTTATATGAGGTATAAATAAGATGGAATGGTGAGTCTCATGCCATATGACAAACATGATAGGCACTTATAAATGATAAGTAGGCCGAACCAGTGACACTTATGACAAGCACATGGAGTTTACTCTTGTCAATGTTTTGTCATAAATCATATCAGTGCATATAATCTTTAGACCTGAGATAGCACAGTTATCTTGTATATAGGTAGTTTGAGTTTGATACTGCTTTCATACTTGTACTGTGTATGGGTATATGGGCATGTGTTGGCTCCTACTAGTTATATATGGAGGTTGGTGTTGATCAAGATGGAATCTGTTCCTCTAAGTAAATAGAGATAAAATCCTATGTTCATTTAATTGTTCTTGATGTTTCAAGTTCCTGGCCAGGACAGATAGATTTATTCAGAAAAGAGTTTCTGATGAGAAAATCTTTTTAGTCAAGAACTGGAATTAAAAGAGAACATAATATTCATAGCAAATGGAGTTTGACATAAACCATGACTCCAGCTTGAGTTGGGATTTTGTAACAGAGAGATTCTAGTGCATGGTAACATATGATTATAGGTTCATTTAAGATAAACCTTATTACTAATTGGGTGGCTATGGCATGCTATACTAGGTGTTAACCATGGTCTATGAGGTTCATAAAATGATTTAGAGAAATCATTTATGGTAAGAAAGAGTTCTGATGATATTAAGAGTTGATATCATGTCTCATTGCCAATTAGTGATGAGCCTAGTAAGTCACACACATACACAAGTTATCACCTAATTAAATATGATTTAATTAATTAATTAAAGAGTTTAAATTGATTAATTAAATAGGTTTGATTTGCAATTAGATTGCAAAGTCCCTAGCATGACTTGAAACCAAATCTAGATTATTGGATGTACAATATAAGTTAAATTTATATTTAAAGTGTTTAAATATGAATTTAATTAATGAGAAATTAATTAATAGAGATTAATTAATTAATTTATATTTGATATAAATTAATTAGAAGAAGAAAATAATTATTTTGGGTTAAGAACTCAAAATTAAGACACAGGGGCATTTTGGTCATTTTGCAGTGTGACATGTGGCACCATGAGATGGTGACACATGGCATAACACATAAGCTTGCCAAATGTTTTTTGATCATGTAAGATGATTAAAATCAAGATTAAATATAGGTTTGACACTTGGCACAATGTGATTGGGTCACTTAAACCTAGAGCTAATCAAAGGGTGACATGTGGCAAGGGTTTAATGTGTTAACCTAGCTATTTAAGTGTTGTTATGAGAAAATAAAATACAACCAGCAGCCACACTCCTTTGTCACGCCACTTTGAGGTTTTTTATCTCTTCTTCTTCATCTCTTATCAATTCAAGGAGATTAGCCATCAATCTCTTGAATTAAGAACACTAGGAATTGTTTCTAGTGTCCTGTTTACATCTCTAATCTCTTAAAAGGCAGAACTTGAATTTCTAATTAATAGAAAAGGCTTTAGAAGCTGTTCAAGGGCTGCCATAGGTGTTCTTGGTGTGGACAAGCTAGAGGGACAACATCCGTGTCCTCAAGACGATCTCAAAGGCGCATACGCTGCAGTGCATCAAGAGGTTAGTGTAATCGTTCTTGATTTAATCTAGGGTTCTAAAATTAATCTGATTAATTTTAAAATCTTAAATGGCAAATACAGATCCAAAAACATATTAAAAGAGTTTTAATATGTTGTTTATCATTGAAATCAAATAGATAAAAATAAATCTTGCATGATGCATGTTACCCTAGGTGAAAATTTTTGAATTCAATGGTATAAACTTGTGTTTTTCACGCTTCCGTTCCTTCCATCGCGCTAAGCATTGCTGCTTAGTGGTGCAATAATATAACAAGGAAATAATATACAAATAAAGATAGAAATAAAACATAATTCAAATAATTAAGATTTGTTTATACTTCACATGCGGTTTCTAAAATTTAATAAGTTTTATCCTAATTTAGTTTTCTTTGGAAGTGTTTATTTCGCCAATGTATAGTAATAATGTACATAGAAAAATGATCTAAAAATAATAAATATATGCTTATATTATCATGTAAGTCACATTTGCAATTTTTATGTGTGTTATAATTTTCTTTGCTAATCTTTTAGCATTTTCTCAATACTTTCTAGGTTGTCTCAGATTATTTCATAATAAGTAAATTTTGATATCGGTCCAGTTCATTTCGATTCTTTCTAATAAATAACTATTCTAATTTCTTTTAGGTCATCTTACTCATTTATTTAATTTCTAATATGTTTTTATTACTAATATTCTTAACTTATTTCAATAAATTTCACTGCCCAAGTAACCTATGACAGGCTGACTAAACTTGATAACGGGTCGTTGGCACTGGACACCGCGGTGCCTCGGGCCGTCATACCATGGGACGCAGAACATCAACCACGTATGCAGTCAGTATGGCTAAAAAGCCATGATAACACATAATCGGGCATAAAAGCCATGAATGTTGGCATAAAGCCATGAATGCGGGCATAAAGCCATGAATACGAGCATAAAGCCATGAATACAGGCATAAAGCCTTTCGCAGTACTGCTAAAACAATACCCTATTGGCATGCCAAACTATCCAATCTGACACACATGTCTAGGCAATACAAGGGCACATAATATCATTAAATATTAATATATTGTGTTTTATGACTTTATTATTTCATAATAAATTTCATAATTTATACATTCATCATACTATTCATACATTTCTTACATCATTCATATTGATCACAATTCACAACAATGGTGTTCATATACCATTGTACTCAAAACATTCTTCCTTTCTCTTATAAATAGAACTAATGTTTCATTTATATTTTCATGTGATTCATTTATTCATTACAATATGTATATGAATTCATAACTCATACAAGGTGTTATTATCTTATTTGTAATGGAAACACAAATCCTAATGTAAACCTCATCCTATTTATACTCAACAATCCATCTAGGTTAATGTCATTTCATATTCAAGTGGTATTACTTATGTTTTATTAGACCTACTAATAATGGGAATAAATCTTAACTATATACTCACATAACTTAAATGTTCATTAAGTCATTTAGGTGAATTACTATTCCTATTCCAAGTAATCCATGAATGTTTCATGGATTTCAAATTTCATACCTTAATTTCCTCTACCAATTTAGTTATTATACTTTGTGTCTTTGTATTACTATTCACTCAAATTGTTGACTTTTTAATACATAATAAATTTATTGAACCTAAGTTCTCAAAGATACCACATTTTGCATTCAAAATTTGTTGGTATTGGTTGCCAATACCATTTCCAAGCTTAATGTTAATTGGGCAGAATTTTCAGTTTTCATGCTTTGTCTTTACTGTTCCATTTGTCACTTTTGCAGTGGGAATTTGCAAAAATGTTCAACATGAAAGTTGTTCCTCATTTTGTGTAGTTGAATTTATTTTTTTGAACCACTCCATTTGGAGTTTTGTAGCTCAAGTTATGGCCTAAAACGGATTGGTCAGATTCCAAAATTCTGGGTAAAATTGTTTAATCCAGATTTGGTAACTCAAGTTTGGCTAGCAATTTGACTAGGTTATGGTCATAATTTGGGTCAGTTTTCTTCATGAAAGTTGTTGGTCTATATCTCAACTTGTTACTGGTAAAATTTCAGGTCAATTGGACCTTTCTACATTGAGTTATGGCCAAATGACCGAATACTATTCATTTGGTCATTTTGCCCAGGCAGACTGCAGGTCACCCGGATTAGGGCAAACTTTTGGTCCACTTGGTTTGGTTTTCTGAGCATGGCTTCTTCACCAAAGTTGTGTCATTATGTGTCTAGTTTCATGTCCAATTTGCCTTGCACCAATTGAACCTATACATCTCCATTTATAGCTGCCCAAACCTGCTGGACTCACAACCAGTCCTGCAGGTCACCAAGGGCAGCATGCCTATTCACTCAATTTCCTCATGTCACTCATTTCTAGACCAGAAATGGGCCTCCTCCTTATTAATTTCTACATGTAACTTCATTAAATCAAAGCATGCTTAATCATTTTTCCTCTAAAATTTCTAGCTCATGCAATATACATGTTACTAGAATGAATAGTGCACTCAGTGCACAATCAGCATGCAGAAACAGGGTGCAAAAATAATCACCATAATTTATAGAAACATGATTTCAAGACCATATTTTCCAGAAATCAACCTTCATATGTTTAACTCAATCTCCAATTGGAACCACATCAAAATCAGATCGAAAATTGCAGAACTAATTAAAAAGGTGCAACCTGTC
Organism: Hevea brasiliensis; assembly: GCF_030052815.1. Classification (NCBI taxonomy): domain Eukaryota; kingdom Viridiplantae; phylum Streptophyta; class Magnoliopsida; order Malpighiales; family Euphorbiaceae; genus Hevea; species Hevea brasiliensis. Next base: position 47,646,579 of record NC_079501.1, read on the forward strand.
CAGAATCCAGTACATGTAAGATAGTAGTAAGGAAATGTAAAAATATCAACCAGCAGCTACCACAATTAGCTCTTGGCCATAACTACAAGGTTTTAGAGCATTCAATAAGCGTTTCAAGGACTCAAGAATCACATCATTTCGAGTTTTGTGGCTCCAGTTATGATTTATTGAAGATGGCTGTCCTGTTGCAGGAAATCAGCAGAACAGAGTCCACATTTGAGCAATAAAATGTTTTGTCCTCAAACCCTAACCTAACATTAGAATCAGGTCTGCCATAGAACTACAAAGTTTTAGAACATTCCTTAAGGTTTCTTTTGACATAAAAATCACCCTGATCTGAGATCCCTAATTCCAGTTATGAATTTTTAAAATTTACTGTTCACGCATATACTGTACAGATTCCAGATTTTCACTCATCTATAATTTCCTATGGCACCTAGTTGTAGGATTTACTAATTTCTTTCATAAAACACAGAAATAACTATAAGTTAAAGCACTAACCTTTGTGTGTGTCAACCCAAGCTTTAAGAAAAATCTTTCTCTCTTTTTCTTTTGCTGCCTTAGGTTTGTTCTAGTTGCAAGGAGCAATTTTTGTGAAATCAACAAGTGATTTTATGGTGTGTTTACATGGAACTTTTAGAGAGAAGTAAAAGCATCCATGGAGAATAGAGAGGGAGAGAGTTTCGGCTGGTTGAAGAAGAAGGGCAGCAGATTGTTGTTTTTCATTTTAACTCATTTTATCCCTTTTTAATTAGTTTATAAGGTGTGTGTTACAATATGATTGGTGGAGGACTTTTAATGACACAATAATGATGCCATAATTTATATTTTATTTCATTTTCTTTTCTACTCATTTTCAATTAATGTTTTAACAATATTTATTCACATTTTAGATCATAATAATTATTTACTTAATTGGACAAGTCAGTCAAAAATCACCTCTGAAGGCGAAATGACCAAAATGCCCTCCGTTTGGCTTAACAGACTAAAATTGTCTGTACGGATTGAAAATTTTTCTAAACCTTTTCTTGGCATTCTAATGCCATAAAACCCTCAATGACTCTTCTCTGGAGTCTCAAAAATTATTTTATAATTTTTTCCCTGGGTCTAGGGCTCCTAGTTGTAGAACGCAACTTCCCACTGGGTTACCCATCGCTAGGGCACCGGCTCATTTAACTTGGTTGTATTTATTTCTAAAATTTTTTCAAAATTTTTCTTATTAATATTTGAGTTATTTATGACTCCTCACTCTAGTCTAATTATTTTTTCAGACATTCTAGCTGTCCGAACCAACACCGGTCATCGGAACAGTAGAATGTATGGAATTGCTACAGTGAGGGTGTTACAATTCTTCCCCTCTAATTTAAATTTCGTCCTCGAAATTTACTGGGTGTAGGTATCTAAGATAATTCTTTTACCTTTCTATTGCTCCCTCTGTCTACTTCTTTTATACATATGGTACTATTTAGTCTTTCCGAATATATCATTATACATTTAGGCATATCATAAAGGAAATACTTTACCTCAAATTCACATCTGGGGCTTCTTGCTCCTCTCCGGCTTGGGTGACATTTGGAAGTGGTGTTACTGTTATACTTGGTCTTTCCACGACCTCTGTCTGGGTCCGTGGTAAATTCCTCTTAGGACAATCTTTCAGACGATGGTCTATGGCCCCACTTCTATAACAGGCTCCAGTCAATCCCCTACATTCACCTTTATGCCACTTGTTACAATGGCCACATTTTCTTGCTAGTCTTGGCGCACTCATTACTAGTGTTTCTGGTTGATGTCTTCTGGGTATAGGTCCGGTGCAGGTCCGATCCGATCTCCTACTTTGATCGATGTCCGACTTAATCGTTTCTTGGCCTCTTAGTACTAGACTGTCCAAATTTCATCTTTTGCTAATCACCACTCCTCTTCATGAACATAGCTAATATATTTCTTTTTGAACTCTATCAAAAAGAATTCCCAAGTTACGTCGACTGGTGGCACTACCTTGGTTACAACATCCCATCACCGATATGCAGCTTCTTGTAATAATGAAAATGCACACTCCAAACTTTGTTCTGGTGTGCAATGGAGCTGCTGCAGGACTCTTTCAGTCCTTTCTAACCAATACTCTGCCGCTGAAGAATCGTCTTCCTTTCTACCATTGAAATCTACAGCTCCATACTTCCTAATTTTTCCTAGAGGTGATTTCTGCTGAGACAGTGGTGGAATAACCACAGTCATCTATCGAACGAATCCAGTCATCTGCTCAAACAAGGCCTATTGGGGTTGTACAGGCACCTCTTGTACTAGTGGAGCAGGATCTCCCCGATTTCCAATATCACTCCCAGTCGGGATACGACTTACTACTTCTTCTTCTACTGCCCTCTGCGATTCTGAGTCCATACCTTAACCTAAAATAACCAAGAAAATATATCTGCATTAGTGTCACCTCAACTCATATGAATGCAATGCATGTTATGCACACTATATCATTCTATCTATCTATGCCTAGGAACGCCTAAACCGTGCTCTGATACCAATAAATGTAACACCCCTCACTTTACTACAGTGTAGCCGAGCAAGGCGTGCTACAATCGGTGCCGGAGCACCCTAACTTATCTTACTTTTTTTTTATAAATAATTTTGAATTCATTTAATTTAATATCAATTATTTTTCGACGGAGAAACAAGCGGAGTTTCCCCTATTTTATTATCGTTAGGCGTATTTCAATATTCACTTGTTTGAAATTCAACAATATTTCTAAAATAAAATCTTATCCATGCTAATCATAATTTTCTCATCAATCATTCTCATAATTTTCTCATATTTCAAATCTCATTCATATATCTCAATTTTATATTCATTTCCATGCATTATCTATATATTTCAAATCTGTCTTCAAATCCATACAATCTCATTCATGCTCAAATCACATAAGTAAAATTTTCAAATTTCATTAATTTACATAATTTCATAATTTACATGATATATAAATTAATTACATATGAAAAAGCTAATTTATTAATTTACATCGCATTCCTATTAATTACCTGTTCATAATTTACATTATAATACAATATCTAGCATTTTATACAAAATACAAAATATGATCTATATGGGCCCTATCTACATGCATCGCTGAGGAGGTGACAACCTTGAATACTTCAGACACTTCTGCAGATCAGAACTCCCAAAATTCCCAGTCAAACGTCCATTGGGTTCTAGCTTCAGTACCTACGCGAAGGAAACAATTCCATCGCGCTAAGCATTGCTGCTTAGTGGTACAATAATATAACAAGGAAATAATATACAAATAAAGATAGAAATAAAACATAATTCAAATAATTAAGATTTGTTTATACTTCACATGCGGTTTCTAAAATTTAATAAGTTTTATCCTAATTTAGTTTTCTTTGGAAGTGTTTATTTCGCCAATGTATAGTAATAATGTACATATAAAAATGATCTAAAAATAATAAATATATGCTTATATTATCATGTAAGTCACATTTGCAATTTTTATATGTGTTATAATTTTCTTTGCTAATCTTTTAGCATTTTCTCAATACTTTCTAGGTTGTCTCAGATTATTTCATAATAAGTAAATTTTGATATCGGTCCAATTCATTTCGATTCTTTCTAATAAATAACTATTCTAATTTATTTTAGGTCATCTTACTCATTTATTTAATTTCTAATATGTTTTTATTACTAATATTCTTAACTTATTTCAATAAATTTCACTGCCCAAGTAACCTATGACAGGCTGACTAAACTGGATAACGGGTCGTTGGCACTGGACACCGCGGTGCCTTGGGCCGCCATACCATGGGACGCAGAACATCAACCACATATGCAGTCAGTATGGCTAAAAAGCCATGATAACACATAATCGGGCATAAAAGCCATGAATGTTGGCATAAAGCCATGAATGCGGGCATAAAGCCATGAATACGGGCATAAAGCCATGAATACAGGCATAAAGCCTTTCGCAGTACTGCTAAAACAATACCCTATTGGCATGCCAAACTATCCAATCTGACACACATGTCTAGGCAATACAAGGGCACATAATATCATTAAATATTAATATATTGTGTTTTATGACTTTATTATTTCATAATAAATTTCATAATTTATACATTCATCATACTATTCATACATTTCTTACATCATTCATATTGATCACAATTCACAACACTGGTGTTCATATACCATTGTACTCAAAACATTCTTCCTTTCTCTTATAAATAGAACTAATGTTTCATTTATATTTTCATGTGATTCATTTATTCATTACAATATGTATATGAATTCATAACTCATACAAGGTGTTATTATCTTATTTGTAATGGAAACATAAATCCTAATGTAAACCTCATCCTATTTATACTCAACAATCCATCTAGGTTAATGTCATTTCATATTCAAGTGGTATTACTTATGTTTTATTAGACCTACTAATAATGGGAATAAATCTTAACTATATACTCACATAACTTAAATGTTCATTAAGTCATTTAGGTGAATTACTATTCCTATTCCAAGTAATCCATGAATGTTTCATGGATTCCAAATTTCATACCTTAATTTCCTCTACCAATTTAGTTATTATACTTTGTGTCTTTGTATTACTATTCACTCAAATTGTTGACTTTTTAATACATAATAAATTTATTGAACCTAAGTTCTCAAAGATACCACATTTTGCATTCAAAATTTGTTGGTATTGGTTGCCAATACCATTTCCAAGCTTAATGTTAATTGGGCAGAATTTTCAGTTTTCATGCTTTGTCTTTACTGTTCCATTTGTCACTTTTGCTGTGGGAATTTGCAAAAATGTTCAACATGAAAGTTGTTCCTCATTTTGTGTAGTTGAATTTATTTTTTTGAATCACTCCATTTGGAGTTTTGTAGCTCAAGTTATGGCCTAAAACGGATTGGTCAGATTCCAAAATTCTGGGTAAAATTGTTTTTGCCAGATTTGGTAACTCATGTTTGGCTGGCAATTTGACTAGGTTATGGTCATAATTTGGGTCAGGTTTCTTCATGAAAGTTGTTGGTCTGTATCTCAACTTGTTACTGGTAAAATTTCAGGTCAATTGGACCTTGCTACATTGCGTTATGGCCAAATGACCAAATACTGTTCATTTGGTCATTTTGCCCAGGCAGACTGCAGGTCACCCAGATTAGGGCAAACTTTTGGTCCACTTGGTTTGGTTTTCTGGGCATGGCTTCTTCACCAAAGTTGTGTCATTATGTGTCTAGTTTCTTGTCCAATTTGCCTTGCACCAATTGAACCTATACATCTCTATTTATAGCTGCCCAAACCTGCTGGACTCACAACCAGTCCTGCAGGTCACCAAGGGCAGCATGCCTATTCACTCAATTTCCTCATGTCACTCATTTCTAGACCAGAAATGGGCCTCCTCCTTATTAATTTCTACATGTAACTTCATTAAATCAAAGCATGCTTAATCATTTTTCCTCTAAAATTTCTAGCTCATGCAATATACATGTTACTAGAATGAATAGTGCACTCAGTGCACAATCAGCATGCAGAAACAGGGTGCAAAAATAATCACCATAATTTATAGAAACATGATTTCAAGACCATATTTTCCAGAAATCAACCTTCATATGTTTAACTCAATCTCCAATTGGAATCACATCAAAATCAGATCGGAAATTGCAGAACTAATTAAAAAGGTGCAACCTGTCCAGAATCCAGTACATGTAAGATAGTAGTAAGGAAATGCAAAAATATCAACCAGCAGCTACCACAATTAGCTCTTGGCCATAACTACAAGGTTTTAGAGCATTCAATAAGCATTTCAAGGACTCAAGAATCACATCATTTCGAGTTTTGTGGCTCCAGTTATGATTTATTGAAGATGGCTGTCCTGTTGCAGGAAATCAGCAGAACAGAGTCCACATTTGAGCAATAAAATGTTTTGTCTTCAAACCCTAACTTAACATTAGAATCAGGTCTGCCATAAAACTACAAAGTTTTAGAACATTCCTTAAGGTTTCTTTTGACATAAAAATCACCCTGATCTGAGATCCCTAATTCCAGTTATGAATTTTTAAAATTTACTGTTCACGCATATACTGTACAGATTCCAGATTTTCACTCATCTATAATTTCCTATGGCACCTAGTTGTAGGATTTACTAATTTCTTTCATAAAACACAGAAATAACTATAAGTTAAAGCACTAACCTTTGTGTGTGTCAACCCAAGCTTTAAGAAAAATCTTTCTCTCTTTTTCTTTTGCTGCCTTAGGTTTGTTCTAGTTGCAAGGAGCAATTTTTGTGAAATCAACAAGTGATTTTATGGTGTGTTTACATGGAACTTTTAGAGAGAAGTAAAAGCATCCATGGAGAATAGAGAGGGAGAGAGTTTCGGCTGGTTGAAGAAGAAGGGCAGCAGATTGTTGTTTTTCATTTTAACTCATTTTATCCCTTTTTAATTAGTTTATAAGGTGTGTGTTACAATATGATTGGTGGAGGACTTTTAATGACACAATAATGATGCCATAATTTATATTTTATTTCATTTTCTTTTCTACTCATTTTCAATTAATTTTTTAACAATATTTATTCACATTTTAGATCATAATAATTATTTACTTAATTGGACAAGTCAGTCAAAAATCACCTCTGAAGGCGAAATGACCAAAATGCCCTCCGTTTGGCTTAACAGACTAAAATTGTCTGTACGGATTGAAAATTTTTCTAAACCTTTTCTTGGCATTCTAATGCCATAAAACCCTCAATGACTCTTCTCTGGAGTCTCAAAAATTATTTTATAATTTTTTCCCTGGGTCTAGGGCTCCTAGTTGCGAGAACTGCAACTTCCCACTGGGTTACCCATCGCTAGGGCACCGGCTCATTTAACTTGGTTGTATTTATTTCTAAAATTTTTTCAAAATTTTTCTTATTAATATTTGAGTTATTTATGACTCCTCACTCTAGTTTAATTATTTTTTCAGACATTCTAGCTGTCCGAACCAACACCGGTCATCGGAACAGTAGAATGTATGGAATTGCTACAGTGAGGGTGTTACATTTATGCTCACTAAAAGGTTTGTGATAGTGTTTTATATCTCACTATAGATGCTTGACTAGGTTATTACCTGTCTCTCTCATTTATTGAGAAGACAATGGAGTTAGTTGTGTTTTGATTACCATGGTACGTGCACAGACTTAGATTCTCCTCTTATTAGAGGTTAGATTACATTTTTTATGTTATGGCCCTTTTGGAAAAGTCTTATTTATTATTGTGGTGTATCCTGTGCACGATGATTCGACCTCCCCGACCATAGGGAGTTAGAATCCGATTCAACCTCCCCAAACATAGGGAGTTAGAATCACCCCAAAAATGGCCCTTGCGGATTAGTCTTGCATAGTTAGGGAGATAAAGAATGGCTTTTGAGATAAAGAATGGTTTTGAATAGTAAAGAATTGCAATTTGAATAATGATTTATGTATAATTGATTTTGTTGGAATTACCTTAAATGTTTGGTTGTGATTTGATAAATTGAATTTCGCGATCAAAGTCATTTCATACAAATGATTTATATTATTGGCAATGAAGAATTTGATTTTTGGAATTTGATGAGTATCCTGATTTCCAAATTATTTGCTGTAATTTTGCTAAGGTATATTGAACTATGTTTTAAGTTATAGTTGTGCACCACTGAGTTCACCACTCAGCAATACCTAACGGACTAGTTACTAGCACTTTAAAACCCATTTGGACACATGGAACAACAAGTGAACTGACTATGCTAGCACTAACATATGAATGGGTTGAACCTAGATCAAACAACACAAATAATTCTTGATCAGTGATAGAAAATGTACCAGCTACAACATCAGAAGTCTCAGCCTCTTCTCGCTGTCTCATTGTGTAAACTCTGGCTGAAGCACTTCCTTGTGCTGACTGACCAACTGTGCCTTGACTGCCAGAAGTAGTGCCTCTACCTCTGCCTCTTCCTCTGCCAATTGATTGTGAACCTCTGGGAGCAGGACTCTGAATAGATCCCTCAGGAGTAGTAGGAGCTGGACCATACTTAGGAGCACTAGTGCAGTCTTTTGCTAAATGGCCTTTGCCTCCACAGTTAAAACAGGCTCCAGTGGCCCAATAGCATTCCCCCATATGCATCTTGCCACAAGTCTCACAGGGGCGGGCAGAATATGAACCCCTGCTTGACTGCTGACCAGACTTAGGGGGCCTCTGTCCAAAAAATCTGCCCCTACAAAATCTTCCACCTCGACCCCTGCTAGGTCCACTAAACTTCTTCTTCTTTCCAGAGGTAGCACCAGAACTCTTTTCAACTGATTTTTCCCCCTTATCTTTTTCTGATTTCTCAGCTCCCTTTGATTTTTTTTTTTTTACTGGGATTGCTTCAGATTCAATTCTCTCCAGCTCAAGTGCTTGAGACATAAGTTCTGAAAAGTTACTGTGTCTTAATCCCACTACTTACATTCTCAAACTGGGCTTCAAACCAGTCTCAAATCTCTTGCATATTGCCTTGTTGATAGAAAGGAGACTCCCAGCATAATGACTTAAGCGGTAGAACTCCCTCTCATACTCTGCCAGTGATCGGTTCCCTTATTTCAAACTCAAAAATTCTTACAACTTCTGATCAACATATGCATCTGGGATGTATTTCTGTCTGAATTCTCTGATTAAGTCATCCCAGGTCAGCACTAGTGGTTCAGCCAAGCTGTAGGGGATGGTTTTCCACCAATCATATGCATCCTCTTGCAGTAGAGACACAGAGTATTCAAACTTCAGTTCACCTTGGCAATGCAGCTTCTTAAATACTTTATCCATCCTTTCAAGCCATTGCCTGCCTCTAAAGGGTCCACTGTACCCTTAAATTCACTAGCCCCATACTTCAATAATTTATCATACTGTTTGGCTGGAGGTTGCGGTTGTACCATAGGTGTCTGGGGTGGAGCTTGAGCAGGCATACCCCCAGCCATTTGTTGAAACATCGTAGCCATCTGCTATGCAAACTGTGCAAGAAACTGCGGCATTTGCGAGGCTGGTGCTACAGATCCGCTAACATTCTGTAGAGCTGGGGCTTCCCCTTATGCCTCAGCTTCAATAGATTGCTCAACTGAGCGATCCCCTTCTTCCATTTCAGTCTGAAGTTAGGGTATCTCCTGAACAAGTAACACATGGAGATTTCCCTCCGTTAGTTCATATTCATGATGTAATGCACTGTATGTAACAAATATGGACATTGAGCAGTTGTACATTTAATTTAAAACAATTTTCTTACTTTTGTTAAGTAGTGAGCATTTGCTAGTTGGTATCAAACATTTAATTTAAGTTGGAAGCTAGTTGAAATTTTTGGCCCATTTTATTTTTCCACAAATTTTATAAAAATTTGGCTAGAGTTCCGTCTGTATTTTGAGAAAACACTTCTTCAAATACCTGTAAAAAGCACTTCCAAAAAATTTTCTCAACCACTTCTTCAATTTCACAATCAATCTCAATCAATTTCAACACATTATCAACTTCCAAAATTCAAATTCACCATTTCTCAATTTCCAAAAATTACGATAATCATAAAAATATTATCAATCAATCAATTTACTCATATTTCATTAAAGATGGACAACTTATATACATCATTGCAAAAATTTACATTAAAAAAAATTCAAACTGAATTTTATTACAAACTTTGTACAAGTTGCTCGAGACCCATTTTCACATGTCCATACATTTATGTGCAATACATACATCAAAATGAATATTTACAGTCGAGTATAAATTATACCCGATAACTTCAAGCTGATAGATCCTCAATCCTCAGTAGCTCAGTCTGCTGCTCCTCTAGTCTCTAAATCTGCGACAGCAATAAAAGCTATCGCTGAGTACTAGGACTCAGTGGTGCACAACATACTAAAATAATCTTATACAGAATTTAAATCACATTTATCCAAAAATTTGACTAAACATGAGCATTAAACACAAAACATGAATTATGAGATTTTGATGCAAACAAGTTCATTTCGAAGTATCAAAACACATTTCATAAAACCCAGAGTTATATCATGCCATTTGAAATAAATATAATCTCAATAGCCAGAGGCTAAGGAGAAGTCACATCACAAGGCTGGCTAACTCAAATATATGGATATCCATTCAAGTTCCTCTTCTACTGGCACACCTCAACACTTCATCTAGAGAAGGAATCAAAATTCGAAACTGATTACCCCCACTAGTCATGCAAGTGAGGTGTTCAAATAAATGGTCATGACACTGTGGCTTCAAAATTTATCTTAACAATTTACTAAACATTTCCATTTCAAATATACACAATAACTTTCAACAATTTAAATCAAAGCATCTTAAATAATGTCACAATTCACTATATCAAATTATTCAAAACCATATGCAGAAAATAATTTACAGAATTTATACATTGTGCACAAACCTTAAACAAGTCGCCTCTTGGCCTTGACTCGATTCCTCGGGTTGTTTTTTGGTGTTCTTTTCAACTAAAACACACAATTTCACAGTTTTTCAGTACCATAACTTAATATAAATTCAGAAATAAATTTAATATAAATTCAGAAATAAATTTAACTTCACTTTTACCTAGCTCTAATATCCTGAATTCGACATTCTTTAAATTTTGTATTTCGGGGTTACTATTCACTATACTTTTCAAGTCAACTAATTGACTTTCTAAGGCTTCATAGGTATGGGAATTCCAACTTCACCCACATACCACATTTTGGTCACTAAATTTATTGGTTTTGGTTGTTTACTCAAATTCTAAGTCTTTTAGGCAATTTTGATAAATTTTCAGTTTTGGTGTCTAAGGTTGCACTGTTCCATTGGTCACTTTACTGTTGGAATGTGGCAAAACTTTCTTCATAGAAAATGTTCGCTATTGTCTTAAGTTTATTCTCATTTTTGAATCACTCCAATTGGAGTTTTGTAGATCAAGTTATAGCCATTTGAACCATAGTTGCCGGATTGGACTTAACCCAGATTTTCTGGGCAATTTTGGTTCTTGCAATTTTAGGTCACCAACTTGGGGTGGCCAAATGACTTGATTAATGGCATAATTTGGGTTAGTGTTCTTCATGAAAGTTTTAGGTATATACCTAAACTATCCACTAGTAAAATTTCAGGTCATTTAGACCTGCCTAGCTCAAGTTATGGCCAAATGAACAAACACTATTCATTTGGTCATTTTGTACAAGACAGACTGAGATTTTCCAAGTTTGGTCAATTTGTTTACAAGGTTTTGGTAACTTTTTGGACATGCTTCCCAAATGAAAATTGTGTCATTTAGTGTCTATTTTCGTTCCCAATTGGTCTCATACCAATTGGACTTGTAAATTTTCATTTTTGGTCCTTCAAAGGTAACTTTGTCATGCTGCCAGCAGCATGACCACACTTAATCCGAATTTGTTTTTGATTCAAACACTCCTAACACACCTCATTAGGTCACAATTGACCATTTCTCTCCTTAAACTAGGTCAAAGACATCATTTACAAGTTTCTCACATTTTTGTCTCTAAACCCTAATGTCCAATACCCTAATTCACACTAATTGCTGCATTTAACCAATTCAATGCTTTTAACTATAATCACTCATCTAATTGAGGTTCATATACTCATTCAAATCCATCAAACCATGCAAATCACACTCCCCATCATGCTGGCCAAAATTTCAGTTTAGTCCTCCGCAAGTGTTTTTATTTCATTTCTTTAGTTTCTAAGCTCATTTAAATAACTAAACATGCATTTGATTAGATAATTGCAAGTTAGAAGACTAACCTTTGCTTGGAGGGTTTCTAGGCTTTCCTTTCTTCAATTATTTCTTCTTCTTTTTTTACTCTCTAATGCTTCCTCAACATGTAAAGAGAATTTTTTGTGTTGGGACTTTGTGAATTTATGGAAGAAAGTAGGGAAATTCAAGCTTTCTTTCTCTTAACAATGGTGGAACAAGGTGAGTAAGAATGGAGAGAGAGGTGGGGCGGCATGGATAATGAGGAAGATGACTTTGTTTCTTTTATTTATTTATTTATGTCTTTTCTCTTTTGTCTTATGGAAGACCAAAAAATCCATTTAATCAAATTTATTAATTATAAGATTTATGACATCATGCATGATGTCATCTTCCTTCACTTTTTCATTTATTTTTTTTTCTATTATTTCTTTAATTTAATTCCCGACTCTGAAATTTTTCTTTCTCTTATTTTATTTGATAGTTAGGTCAGGAGTCAGCTCTCGGGGTCAATTGACTAAATTGCCCCTAGTCGGTTCAACCCAGTTTGCAAACAATTCAATATTTCTTCTGGCTCCCTGACCTAATTATTTGATTGACTTAACAATTCTTTTTCATGATTTTCTCTTTTCCACTATGTTCATAAGGGTCCTAAGGACCGCGGTGTCACATTTTATGGTTCGAAATTTGAGTTTAAGTCGACTTCGCAGTCGTTCCCGAGAAGGTCACCCATCACTGTGACTCTCGGCTCGTTTAACTTCTTATGTTATGTTTTTCTTATTTATATTTAACTAATTGACCATTACTAATTATTTTTGCTTATGGCTTCTCTAGTTTTCTTAGCTGTGGTTCTAATCTCCTTAATTGTTTGGGCCGACACCGGTCACCAGAACAGTGAAATATACCAGGCTATACAAATAGGGGTGTTGTAATTCTCCCCCCCTTAAAATAAATATTGTCTCGAAATTTTACCTGGTATCAATCTCTGAACAGCTGTGGGTGCTGTCTCCTCATGTCTTCCTCTCGTTCCCAAGTAGCCTCCTGGCCCGAATGATGGTTCCACAGCACTTTTACGAATGGTATCTGCTTGTTCCGTAGCTGCTTCACCTTATAAGCCAGAATCACTATGGGTTCTTCCTCATATGTGAGGTCTAGATTCACTTCAATTTCTTCCACTGCTAGTACATAAGATGGGTCTAATCGATACCTCCTCAACATAGACACATGGAAGACATTATGTATCTTTTCCAACTCTGGAGGTAGTGCCCAACGATAAGCCAAAGGAACCACTCTTTCCAAAACCTCATATGGCCCAATGAAACGAGGACTTAGTTTCCCCTTTCTACCGAATCTCATAATCCTCTTCCAAAGAGAAACCTTGAGGAATACTTTCTCACCCACTGCATACTCAATATCCCTTCTCTTCAAATCAATATAGGACTTCTGCCGGTCTAATGCAGTCTTAAGTCGATCTCTGATAACCCTGATCTTCTCTTCAGTTTGCTGAACAATTTTAGATCCAATCATCTTTCTTTCACCCACGTCATCCCAACACAACGGGGTTCTAAATTTTCTGCTATACAAAGCTTCATATGGAGGCATCCCGATGCTTGATTGATAGCTGTTGTTGTAAGCAAACTCAATCAAAGGCAAGTGTGTGTCCCAACTGCCCTCAAACTCAATCACACAAGCCCTTAGCATGTCCTCCAAGATCTGAATTACCCTCTCCGACTGGCCATCTGTCTGTGGGTGGAATGTCGTACTGAAGTTCAATCTAGTTCCTAGGGCTTTCTGAAGACTACCCCAGAATCTAGAAGTGAACCTAGGATCTCTGTCTGATACGATGGATACTGGCACTCCGTGCAGTCTCATAATTTCATCAATGTACAACCTGGCCAATCTTTCTAAACTATAGTCCATCCAGACTGGCAGAAAATGAGCAGACGTGGTCAGTCTGTCAATAATGACGCATACTGCATCATGACTCTTCTGTGTCCTCAGAAGTCCCATCACAAAATCCATCGTTATTCTCTCCCATTTCCACTCTAGTACTGGTAGTGGATGTAATAACCCAGTGGGTACTTGATGCTCTGCCTTCACTTGCTGACAAGTTAGGCATTTGGATACAAACTCTGCCACATCCCTATTTATACCCATCCACCAGTAATGCTCCTTTAGCCCCCTATACATTTTTGTGCCACCAGGGTGCATGGCAAAAGGAGACTCATGTGCTTCCTTCAATATAATCTACCTCAAATTAACATCATTAGGAATACATATTCTGCCCTGGTGTAGCAGTAGACCATCATCTCTGTCGACACCATATTTTGGCCGATCCCCAAAATCAATAAAACATTGGAACTGACCTCAGTGCTAAGTCTCCTTTTGACAGCTAATCACATTTTCGATCTCTCCCCACAGGGAATTAAATCAATGCTAGGTTCTCACATCAGTCAGAGCCTTACCAGTCTATTAAATCGCTCACCGATCTCTCTAACCCGTTGTAGTATAAACAAAGTGAACTAGACCTTTTCTTACTAGTTTTATTGTCAATCTCCCTTTCAAAAGTTTAAGAGTTAAGGTTTTGGTCCGGTTTAATGAAGATTTCGATCTTAGGTGTTCAAATCAAATTTCCAATTTTAATCAAGTCCCGTTCAGCATTTCTTCCCTACCGATCTCATGATCATTGTGTTTTCCGATCTCTCACACTTAGGTTAATAATCATCTTCAGTTATTTCAACATACTCAGATAATCAAGTGCTTAATAATTTAGAAATTTTCCGATCATAACCATTCATTGAACAAAAAGGGTATTCCACTTCATTTCATTTCAAAATTTTTACAAGTCATTCGGCTGGGGGATCACCCCCAGCCTGATCTACATTTGGCTCATTTTCTCTCTCACCCTCGGCCTCCTCTTCGCTTTCCTCCTCGCCTTCGGGAGCCAGGTCGGCCATCCAAGAGAAGTCCCCCTCTGGGTAACGCTTTTGGAGCTCGGCCAAGAGGTCCTTGTGAGCATTCACATAGGCACCAGCTATCCCCGTTACCATTTCCTCGTCTTTAGCCTTAAGCTCCTCGATAAGCTGGGCGACCTGAGAAGCTTCGTTGGCCCGGAGCGCCTCGACTTCCCTGAGAGCCCGATCCCTTTTAGCCAGAACATGATTCTGTTTGGCCACTCTGTCTTCATAGAACTTCGCCCGCCCCTCAACTTAAGATATGTAATCCTGAGCGAATGCGAGTTGGGATCGGAGGGAAGCCATTTCCTAATTTTTCTTCTCGATCTCCTTGCCCAGGCGATGAGCCTTTTCCTGAACTATGGTCTGGTTCACCAGGCATTCCACGTTCAGGCTCATAGCACGGGTCAAGATATCGTCAAGGCTGTCCGGGGATAGCCTTTCCCGATCCTCTCAAAGGCAGATGGAAGACCCCAAGACTTTGGCAAAACCGGGGTTCTCTCGAACAGACCGGTTATTCTTCAGGGACTCCATCAACGTTTGAGCGCCACGAGAGGAGGATCTCACAGAAGGTTGAGAAGGACCCCTTTCTGTGCTTGGAGCAACTGGAGGGGGGGGGAGCCGGCTCTTCTTGTTGAGGAGGAGATCGGACACTCGTGATCGGCGCCCAAAGGTCGGGACGGGCCTCCTTGCGTTTCCCCTGGTTCATGGCCGGGAGTTCGAAGCATCTCCGAACGCTTCATCTCCTTTACTTTCCGGGAGATCTCTCTTTCCTTCTTCCGCTTCCTAGAACCTTCGCCACCCGCCATACCTGCACAAAGGAGAGGTCAGTGAGATCGCTAAGGTCCTGAGATCTGAGATGTAGAAAATACCAGTGCCGAGGTCAGAGAGCGGAAGTTCGCGATCTTGGCCGGTGAGCAGCTGTATGGTCCAATGGTGAAGCTCGGCAGTCACTGCGTCTAAACAGGAATACTTTTGGGTGGCAGCCTGATTTTTCAGATCCATCACTATTAAGCTTTCCTCCTGGTTCAGGTTAATGCGCTTCGGAAGCAAAGGCCCCTGATGCCACCAGCTACGAGGGAAGTCCTCAAAGCAGGTCGGATTTTTACTCCTCAGAATGAAGAAGCGGTTCTTCCAATTTTTAAGGGAGGAGGGCAGGTCGGTGAAGAGCCCGCAATGAGGTTTCGCCTGAAAGAACCAGTGCTCGTCGTCCTTTCGGCGAGTTAGCCTGTGCAGTTCGGCGAACACCTTAGCCGTAGGTCTGATTCCCTTAGATCGGCATAGACCTCGGAAAGCTACTAAGATCCGCCATGAGTTAGGGTGAATTTGAGCAATGGACACCCGGTGAAGTTTTAGGACCTCCTTGAAGAAGTTGTCTAGAGGGAACCGAAGACCGGCCTTTAACTGTTCCTCGTATGCCATTACTAGGTCATTTTCTTCAAAGAAGTGATCGGCTCGGTGATCGCCGTGGCACCGGATAAGTTCATACGAATCAGGGCGAATATTGTACTCCTGGCTAAACGATTGTAGATCGGACTCTTGTAAGATCGAGGGCAGCTCGTCCATAGGGAGATTCTCCCTCCCTGAAGAAGGTACATGCCTTATTGGTCCGACCCGCCCCCGAGCTGGAACAGAGGCCCTAGGAGGTTCTATTTGCGCGCTTGGCCCGACTACTTCTTCTTCGTCAGAAGACCACGAGAACTGAATGGAGGGAGGACTCGCCGCTCTTTGACCTTCGGCACCGCTCATTTTCAAAAGAAATAAAGAACTTAAACTAAAAAGAAGATCAAAGCCCTTACCGGAGTCTGATCGGCGTCGGAAGAACTTGAGAAAACGAGAGAACTTCGAAGTTGTGAGCGGGGGACTGAAAATAGAATGAGAGAACAACTGGCTAACCCCCCCACCCCTATTTATACTAGTCCGAGCATTTAATGCTCACGAGGCTCTAGGCAACGCATCGATTGGTGGGACTCGCCAGCTGTTCTGACACTTCTCTCAAATATTCAAACATTCCAAAGAGATCGGTTAAATGGAGATCGGCATAATAAGTTGAATATCTTGAATGAAGGATTAGTTAAGAGTCATTTTGTTAGGAATCAGATCGGACAAATATATCAGAGATCGGAAAATAATCAATAATTGGAGAAACAAGATTTTTATTTCCAAAAGATCGGATTACATCATTTGTGCGATCTCTAGGGATCGGATTACAATAAAGGTCTAACTACATCATTTGGGCGATCCCTAGAAATCTGATTACATTGAAGGGTTACATCATTTCGGCGATCTCTAGAGACCGGCGGGACATCCTATCTAAAGAGTCCCAGGTTTATAACTGATCCCAAGGGTGTCGCCGATCGGAGCTTAATCCGCTGTTGGAACACCCAATGTGGGAGGAAACCGCTGTCGGAACACTCAATGTGGAGAGAAGCCGAATGAACTTGAGGAAGCAACCGCCAAGGGTCAGCGGAGCATCAGACAAGGTTATGCGATCACCGGAGTCATAAATCTTCAGTCGAGGAATAAGGAAGCCCATCGGAGAAGGATCGAAAACCACGATCATGGCCGGAACGACCGCCGGAGCAGCTAGAACTGGAAAAGAAAGAAGGAAGAGAGAAAAATCAGATGAAGGAAATGTCTCCGTCGTCAGGGGTATATATAGGGGAAAACGGGCATTTATTGCTGAGTAGAAAACAAAGCGAACGCCTCGGGAATCGAGGGAAAATTAATGCTTTGACCAGACCGGACCAGAGAAAGGGAGAGATCGGAATAATAGATCGGAAGATGGGAGATTAGCATAAGAGATCGGAATAGGAACATGTCAAGAAGAGGGATCGGAAGACAAGAGGAATAAGACAAATCCCAAATAACCGTCGTCAGAATCAGAGCCGAGGTAGTTAAAGCGTTGCAGACGAGATCTCCACCGCACGCCTAAGAATCGCCCGCAATGCTGACAGGTGCAAGGGTATGTCATGACAGTCCTGTACATCCCAATCCCCACCGTTGATCTCACTTGTAAGGACAAACCTGAAACCCTTGGATCAAGAGAGAAGACGACAATACCAGTGTCTTTCGCTCTTAGCCCTTAGATCGTTCCGGACAAGAAGATTTGGGACCGTCGGATTGAAAGAAGAAAAGGACAAATATTCTGAAGAGTGATCTCAGCCATTCATTTTGATTCTCTTTAATTCCTGAACATCCGATCATGTCCTTCGAAATCTTAACCCTCCATCTCCCTCAAAATAAATCCTGACCCTTCATGGGGAGCACCCGATTCCTATAAATACTTGCATGAAAAACTGTTCAAGAGACGGGCAAAAAAAAGAGAGGTAGTTATTATAGCGGAAGAACTCTGAAACTTGATTCAGTTTGTTACTCTGCTAATTTGAAGTTTTGATTAGAAAGACTTTTGAAACTAGTTTTCTGAAGTGTTTTCTTGAAAAAATGATTATGAATACTGGAACTCTACATTTTCAGTTTGTTCATTATCCGGTCACTCTCTCACTCTCAGCCTTTTATCATATCTGTCTTCATTCCCATTATCCAAGCTCAATTTCATTTCACTCGGTTTTTATCTTAATCTTATTGCATTTTAGCTAAGCATCTTTCAGTTCACAAAGAACACCAGCCCTCAAGCTAATCAGTCTGCTGTCTTATTACTATTTGTCACCCTGTAGTCATTTCAATAGATTTGGCTCCTTACAGGTAAGAGCTCATATTGCCGTTTTGTTAAGTGTTTAGTTTACTTTTCGCATTCTCTTTGTCCTTTTTATGCATGTGATTTTCTTCAAGTTCATTTAGTGTCAAAGAACCTTAAAGAATGTTACTCTCGAGTTTATTTCTTTAGTGATCAGTCTATTGTTTTATTAACCTTCGTCGTTTCTGAACGCAAATTTTCTGGTTCCTAGTAGCGTGTAAGTGGTTGGGTAAAATATAGATAACTGCAACTTATGGGTCCCTTTTAGGAGAGAGAGCCTAAATAACACGTGAGGAAAATAGCCACAATATTGGGCTGACGTAAACGGCCATTCGGCAAGATGCCATAAAGTGGAATAAAACCAAAGTAAACAAAAAAGAATAGATCGGACATTAATAGGTATTGGTAAAGTGACCTTAGGGGAAGTCAGCAAAATTCAGTCCAGCTTCTCTTATTTAGTCACAAAATATCAATTAGTTAAAAGAAGCCTTATCCCTGGCACCTTAGAACGCTAGAATCCTTAGCTTTAGGACCTTATGACATGTAGCTGAAATTAAAATTCGGGAAATCGGAAAGATCCCATTCAGGTTCCTGTTAATTTAAAAGAGATCGGAGGAGAGTTCTTATCCGATCTCAAATCAAAATTTTAAATAAATACTTAATAGAGATCGGAGGAGAGTTCTTATCCGATCTCAAATTAAAATTTTAAATAAATACTTAATAGAGATCGGAGGAGAGTTCTTATCCGGTCTCAAATCAAAATTTTAAATAAATACTTAATAGAGATCGGAGGAGAGTTCTTATCCAGTCTCAAATCAAAATTTTATTAAATATTTAATAGAGATCGGGAGAGAGTCCTTATCCGGTCTCAACTCAAAATTTTAATAAGCATTAAATAGAGATCGGAGGAGAGTTCTTATCCGGTCTCAACTCAAAATTTTTAATGATTTAATAGGGATCGGAGGAGAGTTCTTATCCGATCTCAACTCAAAATTTTAATAAATATTAAAGTGTTCGGAGAAGAGTTCTTATACAACTCTTAAATTAAATTTTAATAAAATAGTTCTTTTAGATAAGATTAACCTGCAACAGTAACTCACTAAGGTTGTCTCATTTACTTATGTATCTGGGTGATCCAAATTCAGTGAAAAATCAAATGCTCCTTTAGTTAAAAGGATCAACATGTCCATTCAAGCCCTTCTAACTAATGCAAAGTTAAATCTACTCACCCTTATTAAGGGACGAGGTGGGGTGCCTAACACCTTCCCCACCCGTTTACGGACCCCGAACTTAGAATCTCTGGTTTGAAGTGGTTTTATTTCAATTTATCTTCGCAAATGGTTTTCTTTAGTTACCCTCAAAACTAAGGTGGCGACTCCTCACTCTTTCCCACTTCGGTGAGGGTTCGTCCAGGCGACCGCAAAATCCCTTGCGACAGCTTGGCGACTCCATTGGGGACATAGCAAAGACTGACTTAACCCCGGTCTAGTGGTCCAAAAGTAGATTTAATTTTGCCCGATCAAATTATAGTTAGATGGGCTCATTCGGCGATGTTTTATACGTTAATTATTGTTATTGCGGCTAACTATTTTGCTTGTTTTACAGTTTTATTTCCTACAGTGCTCTTCGTTTAAAAAAAAAAGAGAAAAGAAAAATGGAAAAATAAAATCCCCCTGGATTGGGAAGAGGTAAAGGTGTCCCTTCACACACTGAACACTCACACGATGTCCTCACACACTTTGGCCCTATACCCGGGCTTTCTTACCCTTTTAGGAAAATAGGAGGGGGTCATGTAGCGGTACCCGTGGGTTTTACCCCGTTAGTATCCGTGAAGGCTTCTGCTCAGATTGAAACTCGTTCTATCCACTGTGATACTCGTGGAATTTTCCCGATAATATCATGGGGGTGGAATGGGGCTCTACTGTTTACAGTAGGGGCAATTTGGGAACCTATGGCTTTTAGAAAATTAGATCCCGAGCTAAACTATCACGATAGCTGAAAGCCATAGTAAGTTACCTTGTAAGGTAGAACTATCCAGATAGGTAGCGCTCGTCCGATATCAGGAGTCTCCCTATTATAGGACAAAAGGGGCATACTTACCCTTATCCTTTTTCTGCTTTAATTTCCTTTTGTTCATTTTTTTTAGGGTAATCATGAATTCTACTGAAACACCTACACATTTTCCTACTTTGATAAATGTGTACGTGTCATCCTGTCAACAGTATGATTCAAAATTACCCTAACTTATCTTGCTAACGAGTTTTCCCGCAGGCATTACCAAACCAAGAGTCTGTAAAAGGATAGGCATCATATTTATCATGGCATCCTCGAGTCAGTCGGCAGAAGAAGTTCAGAATGCTAAACTTTGGTCCAAATCGACTCATACTCCAAGACTTCACAAAATGATGTTCCCAAGGCACATGCTAGCTTACTACCTTCGTTAGATCCGAATGGAATTGAAGTCGAATGAACGACCTCGAGGGCTGTCTAATGGATGGAGGTTGCTTCCACTGTGTCAAGGGACGATTTGAAGAGAAGTATGGGAGGATTGCAACCTTAATGCGAGTCAAGGTCCAAATCCCGGCATTAAAAGCCATGTTGTCGGTTTGGAACCCTAAGTACGGGGTATTCTCTTTCAATGATATTGATACAGTTCCCACTATGGAAGAATATCAGGCATTACTAGGGATCCCTTATTCAACACAGAATCGGATCTACCTACACCTTGAGCATAGGTAGACCTGGAAACGATTAACGCATTTGTTAGGTATTCCTTCGGAGGAGGCAAAGTCAAAAGAAACAGTCAAAGGAAACACACATGGTTGGTATTGGACATATCTCCAGAAGTGGTTAGATCAGTACCTCCAAGAGAAAAAATGGAATCAAGCTTCAGTGGCACTCGCCTTGGGGATCTATGGTCTGATTTTGTTCCCGGGACCATTGGGAATCGTAACTTGCAGCGCGGTGGAAGCATTCTAGACGGTAGAAAGGCAGGAGATCAATCCGATACCGGCAATTCTTACGGAAACCTTGTTAACCCTAACCTACTGCAGACAACAGGGGAAAGGGTCCATTAAGTGTTGTTCTCAGTTGCTATACCTCTGGATTATCAGTCACATGTGTCCTGTGGAGACAAAGGGATTAACTTGGTACCTTGACCAGCCTCCCATAGAAAAGATGACCCGGTTAGTAATCAGTCCAAAGAATGAACAGCAGTGGTGGGAACGGATTTTGAGTTTCAATAGCCATGATTACAGTTGGAGGAAGCTGTGGATGCCAAGCCAACCCGTTTTGATCGGTACGGGAGGTAATCAGTCGGTATCCCTAATCGGAGTAACCGGATATACAAGTTACACTCCGGCCTTGGTAACGAGGCAGTTTGGCTCAACGCAGTCCATGATCAACATTGAAGAATACCACCAAGGTCACTTCTACCATGAGCTCAAGGAAGAGGAAGGATTGAAACTGGCTCGCAAGTCTTGGGAAAACATTACTTTGATGGAGAGATCGCCTAAAGGCCCAAGTGCCTCGGGCGATTATCTTAAATGGAGAGCTGACAGGGACCGAGAACACTCAATTACAGAATTTGAGGACAATAACCTTCACCAAAACATCCTATTAGAAGAAGCTGATAATCGTCTGCTCGACTCACTACGAAAAGCAAACACCGAGAACTCACAACTGCAAGAACAGATAAAACAGTTGGAGGACCAACAGCAGAAACTTAAAAGAAAAGTGAGAAGGCTCAAGGAAGAGACAAAGGCCGAAAGAATGGGTTTCGAAGAGCAAGAGGAACAGTGGGAAAAGGAAAAAGACTCTCTCCAAGCTGAGGTAAAAGAAGTGAAAGTACAGAATAGTAAGCTTCAGGAAAAGATGAAATACCAAGAGGTGCTCATTGAAGAGTATAAACAGGAAAACAAAAAGAAGAAGCTCGAATTAAGAGAACAGGCACTACTCATTAACGATATCTTGAAAGAGCGTGCTAAGGAAAGGAAAGAGAAAGAAAAACAAGCTGCTCTCTATCAAGGACTGAAAGAGAATGTTGACCAGCTGGAAAGAGCAATAGCACAGGGAAAGCAAGAACTCTTACCTGAATCCGAGTATGCTCTGAAAGCATTCGATCCTGCCAAACAAGAAGAAAGGTTATATGAGTATCTCAGGAAATGTCATCTCATTATAAAAAACCTCCCAGAACCTAGACCGATGTAAAAAACACGGTGTACAAATTATTCAGTTAATGAAATGATTTCTGGACCATTGTTTAGTAAATTTGTGAATGAATAATATGACTCTCGTAGGAACTTCCTCACTAGGGTTATGTGAAAAATTGAATGCGCTATATGGACAGGTATCATAAATGTGCATTCAATCCAGTCATTCACAGTCAGACTATCGAGCGATGCCGTGATAAAATTGGGGCGATTATCCTTTTACAGATTTCAACCTGGCTCTCAAATGCCACTGTATCCTTCGTCCAAACCAGGACTTTTAATTCCTTAGCAAAATTCAAAGTTCATTTAAAATTTTTTTTACTCCTTATAGGAAATCAATATTGCTTCAAACAAGGCAAGTCTGATCAAGTACACGATTCAACCCAAGCGAGTGTACTTAACAAGATCTCGGACAAAGAAGATAATGGAAGATCAGGAACAAGTACAGAACCTACAGGGGCAAGTTTCTGAATTAAAGGATCAAGTCTCAGAACTCATGAGACTAATGAGGGAAATGTCCCAGAATAAACCCACAGCAGAGCCTAGCCTACCACTACCTCCTCCACCTCCTACAACAAATGATCCTCACCAAGCTTCAACTTCTTTTACCTTTCAGTGTCCCATCCCGGACCCGATAATTACTGTCAATCCGGTTACCAATAATGACCTACCTTACTCTCATTACCCAACCATTCAAAACACCGACCCATACCCTTCAAACGTGATCCCTCCCATTCACTTCACCCCTCATCTCCTAACTGGGGGAGTATTCCACGCAGTGGGGGGAGAAAATAAGTCAAAAGAAAGTGAGAAACTATATGCTCTAGAGGAGAGATTGAGAGCAATTGAAGGGCTGAATATGTATGGTTCAGTCGATGTGGCGTCACTAAGACTGGTGCCAGATGTGGTGGTGCCACCCAAATTCAAGGTTCCGGATTTCGACAAGTACACCGGGAACTCAGATCCCCGCATCCACCTGGCAACCTATGTTGCCAAAATGTCTGCCCTAACAGAAGATGACAGACTTCTCATTCACTTCTTTCACGAGAGCCTCTCCGGAGCAGCTCTAAGATGGTGCATACAATTGGACAGGAGCAAGCTGCACTCCTGGAAGGATTTAGCTGATACCTTCTTGAAGCAATATAAATTCAATTGCGATGCGGCACCCACAAGGAGGGACCTCCAGAACTTGGCACAGAAAGACCGGGAAGGTTTCAAGCAGTATGCCCAGAGATGGAGAGAAAAGGCGGCGGAAGTATACCCTCCGGGACCGACAATGAACTATGTTCACTGTTTATCGAGACTTTGAAGGCTCCCTACTTCAACTTGATGATTGGAAACACTTCCAACAGCTTCTCTGACATCATCCAGGCGGGTGAGAGAATTGAGGCCAACTTAAGAATGGGACGATCGCAGAGTCACCGAGAACCTCGCAAAGAAGATCGCCACTTTGGCAAGAAAAAGGAGGGTGATGTGCATTCCGTCACCCGTCAGAATAATTACTCCCCACTTCCCCAAAATAACTACCGGCCATATCCTCCCCCTCATGGCCAAACAGTCGCCAATATTCCACCTCCTTTCCCTAATTATCCACACCCCCGCCCACAATATCCCCCGCCTACAAATTACCAACCAAGACCATCTCTTCCTCCCGCTCAATCAAGACCACCACTAAACAACCCAAGACCCCCACGAAACCCTAATCCACCTCTCCCCCTCCCACTCAGTGAAATATACCGATACCTTGTCAGTATAATCCAAATCGTACCAGTTCCCCTAGATCCAATTCAGCCCCCATACCCCAGGTGGTATGATGCTACTGCCCGTTGTGAATACCATGGAGGGGCACAAGGGCACTCAACCGATAACTGCGGGGCACTCAGGGGAAGAGTGCACGCTTTAATCACAAACGGGTGGTTGAAGATTGAGGGAAATGGTTCCCTCCCCAATGTTACCTCGAACCCATTGCCTAACCATAATGCGGGCGGTGGTATAAATATGATAGAGCCTGATGAAGGAGGATCAACGCTGGAAGTAGACAAGCTGGTTCCTTACTTTAAGGAAATTTTTGCTCTAGCAACAAGGGAAGGCTACCTCTACCCTCAGGTAGCGGGATTGGAAGAGAGTACGGGGTGTCCTTATCATGGAGGGGCAGCTGATCACGAGCTGCAGGGCTGTGAGGGATTCAGGCAAGAAGTTCGGAACTTATTGTCTCTCAAGGTTCTGAGATGCCAGGCGAGGTCAAAGACAGAAGTGGGAGTAAACACGACTAGATACAATCAGAATGCTTCTATCCCCAAACCCAGAATCACCTTCTCTCCACTAGTAGCTTCACCACCAGTAACTGTTATCCGAACTCCTCCTCAGCTCCCTGTTACCAACACCCACGCCATACCTTGGAACTACAATTTCCAAGTCTTCACTCAAGGGGCGTCGAGCAGTATACCGGCTCCTAGCCTTGCTTCACCTCTGGAACCTCCTAAGCCATGTTTCACTCCTCACGCACACTTTCAGATGACTTATGCTGGACCTACCACCAGTGCTACTCCCCAAATCGATCCCCAACCCATCACTGCCACAAAGCCCTCCTCCCTTGAGCAAGAGGTCGAGTTCATAACTCGTAGTGGGAGGTGTTACAGTAACGAAGAAAAAGAAAAGAGAAAAGGGAAAGTAAAGGTGGGAGAGTCATCGAAGAATGCAGGGGAAGATGTAAAGAAGACAGAGGAAGCAGAGCCTGCTGAGCATAAAGCAGAGGAGGAGTTGTTGCTTCAAATAATGAAACAAAGTGAGTATGATGTGGTGGAACAGTTAAGGAAGACGCCTGCACGGATTTCGCTGCTGTCACTGATCCTGAGCTCGGAAGTGCACCGTCAAGCCCTGCAGAGAGTTCTGGATCAGGCCTTTGTGAACCCCGACATCACTCCGGGGCAGTTTGGGAAGATAGTGGGACAAACCCAGGCATCCAGCTTTGTTACTTTCTCGGAGGATGAGATAGATCCTGCGGGTTTAAGGCACACTAAAGCTCTGCATATAACAGTGAAGTGTAAGGGTTGTATAGTAGCCAAGGTACTTATTGATAACGGGTCAGCTCTCAATGTACTCCCTAGTGCTACCTTGGCTAGGTTGCCAGTTGACCAATCGGATATACGTCAAAGTGCTACGGTGGTAAGAGCCTTTGACGGTACCAGGAGAAAAGTGTTGGGAGATATTGACTTGCCACTTCAGATTGGCGTATGCACTTTCAGCGTCACATTCCAGGTGATGAATATAGAGCCGGCCTACACTATGTTGTTGGGGAGGCCTTGGATCCATTCCCGCCAACGCTGTTTCCTCAACTCGCACTGCAGAATAAAATACATCATGGATGGCGTAATCATCACGGTGAGAGGAGAAGAAGCCTTATTAGTCACCAAGCCACAATCACTTCCTTACGTGGAAGCGGCCGAGGAGTCGTTGGAAAGTTCTTTCCAGGCCCTTGAGTTACAAGAAACCAGAAATGAAGGGGCTATGGCTATGGTGGCCAAAGTAATGTCAAGGAATGGATATTAGGAGGGAAAAGGCCTAGGCACTGCCTTGCAAGGAATTGTGGAACCCATACCGCTATTCGTAAGGTAGGCCATGTGGTTTGGGATATGAGGAGGATGCCCTCATGGATGGGCAATTCTGGATGAGGAAAATACTTCGGGATCAGAGGTTCGATCAGAAAATGGGCAAAGGAAGGGTAGTCCCGAGAATCACGGAGATCTTCACTAAACCGATCATTCAGCATCCGGCAAACACAAAAGAATCACCCGATGATCTATCCATAGATGTCATCCAACTAGATTCCCTGTATGAGGCCCTAGTCTCGCCAATGACTGAGGGGCAAGAGCTGAACAACTGGACAACCGAGGACATCCCTGTACTCAATTTCGAGTAAAGTACCTTTGGTTATCCACACTTGATCATTTTGTCCATGGTGACAAGTGTAATACTGTAAATGGACCTTTTTCTTATGGCACAAACGTTAATGAATTAATAGCGCATTTTAAATCCAATTCTCTCTTTCTTTTGAATTCCATCCTTATAATATATTTTTTATTCATTCAGGACCATTCATCAATTAACACCTAATAATCCAATAGACTAAGAAATTCCTCCGTTAATTTCAAATCCCCATAATCGCCATTACTTCAAATGATTACGAGGAAGACCCTACACAAGAAGACAAAGGAAAAGGATGAGCCCTCCTCGTGCCTTGTGGAGACGGAACAAGCACCATAAATTTAGGCAATGTAAGAAGTAAAAGGGAACTCAAGGTAGTGGAGAGTGAAGAATTGGGAGATATGATCAGTCTGCTTAAAGAATTCCTCGACGTATTTTCCTGGAGCTATGATGATATGGTGGGTTTGGACCCCCAGATAGTGACGCACAAAATTCCCTAATTCCGTGGACACCCAGAAAGCGTGGTTAAGGAGAATGAATCCCGACACACTGCTCAAAGTTCGGGATGAAGTCAAGAAACAGTATGACGCTGGGTTCCTGGAAGTGGTCAAATATCCCCAATGGATAGCTAATGTGGTCCCGGTAATGAAGAAGGACGGAAGAGTTTGGGTGTGCGTCGACATGAGGATCTCAATAAAGCGAGCTTAAAGACGATTTCCCTCTCCCTCACATTGATGTGTTAGTTGACAATGCCGCGGATTGGGCGGTGTGTTCGTGTATTGATGGGGCATCGTGGTATAATCGATCCCGATGGACGAGGAAGATAAGGATAAAACTGCTTTCATCACTCAATGGGGAGTATTTTGCTATCGGGTCATGCCTTTTGGATTGAAGAATGCTGGTGCTACCTACCAGCGTGCAATGGTCACATTATTCCACGATATGATGCATAAAGAGGTGGAAGTATATGTGGATGATATGATCATCAAATCCCGGGGAGAAGAAACTCATGTGCAGGTACTGAGGAAAGTATTCGAGAGACTCAGGAAATACCAGTTGAAACTAAACCCTGCCAAATGCATATTCGAAGCTAGATCAGGAAAGTTGTTGGGATTCATAGTGTTTAGAGGGGAATAGAGGTTGATCCAGACAAGGTTCGAGCTATTCAAGAGATGCCATCCCCAAGAACAGAAAGGGAGGTGCGCAGTTTTCTGGGAAAGTTGAACTACATTTCAAGATTTATTTCCAATCTCACTGCCAAAGCTGAGCCAATTTTCAGGCTACTCCGGAAGAACAACTCCACCCAATGGGATTCAGTTTGCCAAGAGGCTTTTGAGAAGATCAAGCAATACTTGTCAAGACCACCAGTATTGGTCCCACCCGTGGCAGGAAGGCCTCTTATCCTGTATATGGCAGTCCAGCAGAACTCGATGGGATGTGTTTTGGGACAACATGATGATACCGGGCGAAAGGAGAAGGCTATTTATTACCTGAGTAAGAAGTTCAATGACTGTGAGTCAAGGTACTCTTTCTTAGAAAAGACTTGTCGCGCTAGCCCGACAAAGAATCGCCTCAAGCACTACATGTCGAATCACAAGACATGGCTCATCTCCGTGATGGATCCTATCAAATATGTATTCGAAAGCCCATTCGTGCTGTAGGATAGCCAAGTGGCAGTTTATACTCTCACAATATTACATAGTCTATATGACCGAAAGCGTGAAAGGTAGCGTGATTGTCGATTTCCTAGCGTAAAAACCCTATCCAGGATTATGAAGCTCTGGATTTTGAGTTTCCTGATGAGCATATTAATGAAGTGGGCTACGAAGAGGAGGGGCCAGCCAATGTATGGGAAATGTATTTCGACGGAGCTGTCAATTTCTCCGGGAATGGAATTGGAGCTGTATTGATATCCCCAGATGGAAAGCACTTCCCGATAGCTGTTAAGTTGAGATTCGACTGCACCAACAATGTCGCGGAATATGAAGCTTGTGTGATGGGTCTACAGGCCGCCATCGAAATGAAAATTAGGAAGCTGGAGGTATACGGAGACTCAGCCCTGATTATTTATCAAGTCAAGGGAGAATGGCAAACCAAGGATCCCAATCTAATCCCGCATCGTAAGTACCTATTGAGTGATCAAGAAATTCAAGAAATCTCTTTCACTCACCTTAGTAGGGACAAGAATCAATTTGTCGATGCCTTAGCTACTCTAGCTGTATGGCTCAAATCGAAGAGGGTCGATGGCTCGGACATTGAAGATTAAAGCAAGAAGTGAGCCAAAGATATTGCTTCATGATTGAAGAAGAGCCCGATAGAAAGCCTTGGTATCATGACATCCTGGTCTACTGTAGAACCAGAGAATTCCCTTTGGGGGCAAGCAAGAATGAAAAGAAGATGATTCGAAGATTAGCATTGGGATACTTCCCCAGTGGAGAAACCCTATACAAGAGGAGCTCCAACGGCGAATTATTGAGATGTGTGGATGCAAAGGAGGCGAAGAAAATCCTTTTTGAGACTCATGAGGGAAATTGTGCAACCCATGCCGATGGGCACATGATGGCTAAGCAAATCATGCGACGTGGGTATTTTTGGACCACAATGGAAAAGGATTGCGTCGAGTATTTCCGAAAATGCCATAAGTGTCAAATCTATGCCGATCCGATCAATGTGCCACCTCACAAGTTGTTCAACCTCGTCTCACCATGGCCTTTCGCAATGTGGGGCATCGATGTGATTGGTCCCATAAATCCCAAGGCATCCAATGGGCACAGATTCATCCTTGTGGCCATCGACTATTTCTCCAAGTGGGTCGAAGCAACATCCTATACGCACATCACACGTAATACGCTTCTCGATTTCTCGAATAATATTATCTGTCGGCATGGCCTCCCCAATGAAATCGTCACTGACAACGCTAAGAATCTGAATGGCCCAAAGATCCAGAAATTGTGTGATCAATACAAAATCTGGCACCTCAATTCCTCCCCATACCGTCCCCAGATGAATGGAGTGGTGGAAGCTGCAAACAAAAATCTCAAGAGGATAATCCGGAAGACGACGGTCACATATAGGGATTGGCATGATATGCTTCCTTACGCTCTCCACGCATACCGAACTTCCGTAAGAACCTCAACCGGGGCAACTCCATACTCGCTGGTTTACGGGATGGAAGCGGTATCACCTATTGAAGTTGAAATCCCTTCCCTAAGGATCCTGAAGGAGTTAGGAATTGATGAGTCAGAATGGATCCAGTCAAGGTTGGATCAGTTAAACTTGCTTGATGAAAAAAGGTTAGCAGCAGCATGTCATGGGCAGTTATACTAGATGAGGATGGCTAGAGCATTTGACAAAAACATTCGCCCGTGCGAATTCCAACCCGGGGACTTAGTTCTGAAGAAAGTACTGCCGAATCAAAATGATCCCCAGGGCAAATGGTCACCAACCTACGAGGGACCCTATGTGGTTAAAAAGGCATTTTCTGGAGGAGCCTTGATCTTGACCCACATGGACGGTGAAGAGTTTCCGAGACCTGTGAATGCTGACACCGTCAGAAAATATTATGCCTAAAAAAAAAAAAAAAAAAAAAAAGGGGTAGGAGTGAAAACCTGAAAGGGCACTCCTAGCAAAATGTGTGAAATAAGGCGAAAACCCCGAAGGGGCGCTTTCTGTAAAACGAGTGAAGGATGAAAACCCGAAAGGGCGCCTTGGAAAAGTAAGTTAGAAAAAAAAAAAATCTAGGGGTGAAAACCCGAAAGGGCATCCCGAGAACAATAGGGGAGAAATAAGGAAGAAGGGGGCATGAAACCGGGATGAAGAGGAAATCACACGCATGAGGCTTCAGAGAACTAGAAATAATGGCATTTAAGGGGTTTCAAAACAAACCACAGGAATATGTGAGATCTATCCTCGTACCCTTATTCTTTGAAACTTCTTCTTTGTTTATATTAAACCATAATAAAATCGCACTTCATTCCCTATGCTTCTATCTTTCCCTTATATTCCTTCCCCTATATTTATCTTTCTGCTATCCCGTTATTTAATGTGCTATTTAAATCAGTTAAAATTTTTGCCATAAGATTAAGATTTGACAATTGATAACCTCGCGAACTTTATTATGAGATTTGCAGGAAATGACTTAAAAAAAAAAAAAAAAAAAAAAAAAAAACTAGAGGTGAAAACCTGAAGGGGTGCTTCTAGTCATATAGACGAAGGGGAAGTGAAAACCCGCAAGGGAGTTTTTCGGGAGAAAGTCTCAAAAACAGAAAAAGGGGCATTTGAAGGAACAAGGCCATAGGTCAAGTCTTGCAACTCGTCCTCCATTCGTCATTGGTCTTCGGGATTCTGTTAAGTACACTCCATCGGGGAAGAACTTCTTGTGTCTGGATCAGGCTTGCTTTGTGAGTGCAATTTAAATTTCCTGTTGATTTTAATTTCCTGCAATTTAAATTTCCAGCTATCAGCCTCTGGTTCCTTGATCTAAGTTGATTTTAATTTCCTGCAATTTACATTTCCTGTTGTCGACCTCTGGTTCCTTGATCTAAGTCGATTTTAATTTCTAGCGATTTACATTTTCTGTTATCAACCTCTGGTTCCTTGATCTAAGTTGATTTTAATTTCCTGCAATTTAAATTTCCTGTTATCAACCTCTGGTTCCTTGATCTAAGTTGATTTTAATTTCCTGCAATTTACATTTCCTGTTGTCGACCTCTGGTTCCTTGATCTAAGTCGATTTTAATTTCTAGCGATTTAAATTTCCTGTTATCAACCTCTGGTTCCTTGATCTAAGTTGATTTTAATTTCCTGCAATTTAAATTTCCAGCTATCAACCTCTGGTTCCTTGATCTAAGTTGATTTTTAATTTCCTGCAATTTACATTTCCTGTTGTCAACCTCTGGTTCCTTGATCTAAGTTGATTTTAATTTCCTGCAATTTAAATTTCCTGTTGTCGACCTCTGGTTCCTTGATCTAAGTCGATTTTAATTTCTAGCGATTTACATTTTCTGTTATCAACCTCTGGTTCCTTGATCTAAGTTGATTTTAATTTCCTGCAATTTACATTTCCTGTTGTCGACCTCTGGTTCCTTGATCTAAGTCGATTTTAATTTCTAGCGATTTACATTTTCTGTTGTCGACCTCTAGTTCCTTGATCCAAGTTGATTTTAATTTTCTAGGTCTTTTAAATTTCTGTTGCCTATCTCCAGGTCACTGGTTTAGGTATGCTTTAGTTCCCTAACTTCGAACACTTAATCGTCCAAAATATGAGTCTGAATCTTTACATAATTCCTACACGGGAAATTTTCCCTTTAATAGAAATTATGTAAAGAGGGGCAGCTGTCGACACCATATTTTGGCCGATCCCCAAAATCAATAAAACTTTGGAACTGACCTCAGTGCTAAGTCTCCTTTTGACAGCTAATCACATTTCCGATCTCTCCCCACAGGGAATTAAATCAATGCTAGGTTCTCACATCAGTCAGAGCCTTACCAGTCTATTAAATCGCTCACCGATCTCTCCGACCCGTTGTAGTATAAACAAAGTGAACTAGATCTTTTCTTACTAGTTTTATTGCCGATCTCCCTTTCAAAAGTTTAAGAGTTAAGGTTTTGGTCCGGTTTAATGAAGATTTCGATCTTAGGTGTTCAAATCAAATTTCCAATTTTAATCAAGTCCTGCTCAAAGATTTCTTCCCTACCGATCTCATGATCATTGTGTTTTCCGATCTCTCACACTTAGGTTAATAATCATCTTCAGTTATTTCAACATACTCAGACAATCAAGTGCTTAATAATTTAGAAATTTTCCGATCATAACCATTCATTGAACAAAAAGGGTATTCCACTTCATTTCATTTCAAAATTTTTACAAGTCATTCGGCTGGGGGTGATCCCCCAGCCTGATCTACATTTGGCTCATTTTCTCTCTCACCCTCGGCCTCCTCTTCGCTTTCCTCCTCGCCTTCGGGAGCCAGGTCGGCCATCCAAGAGAAGTCCCCCTCTGGGTAACGCTTTTGGAGCTCGGCCAAGAGGTCCTTGTGAGCATTCACATAGGCACCAGCTATCCCCGTCACCATTTCCTCGTCTTTAGCCTTAAGCTCCTCGATAAGCTGGGCGACCTGAGAAGCTTCATTGGCCCGGAGCACCTCGACTTCCCTAAGAGCCCGATCCCTTTCAGCCAGAACATGATTCTGTTCGGTCACTCTATCTTCATAGAACTTCGCCCGCCCCTCAACTTGAGATATGTAATCCTGAGCGGATGCGAGTTGGGATCGGAGGGAAGCCATTTCCTGATTTTTCTTCTCGATCTCCTTGCCCAGACGATGAGCCTTTTCCCGAACTATGGTCTGGTTCACCAGGCATTCCACGTTCAGGCTCATAGCGCGGGTCAAGATATCGTCAAGGCTGTCCGGGGATAGCCTTTCCCGATCCTCCCAAAGGCAGATGGAAGACCCCAAGACTTTGGCAAAACCGGGGTTCTCTCGAACAGACCGGTTATTCTTCAGGGACTCCATCAACGTTTGAGCGCCACGAGAGGAGGATCTCATAGAAGGTTGAGAATGACCCCTTTCTGTGCTTGGAGCAACTGGAGGGGGGGGGAGCCGGCTCTTCTTATTGAGGAGGAGATCGGACAGCCTCAGCGATCGGCGGCCCCGAAGGTCGGGACGGGCCTCCTTGCGTTTCCCCTGGTTCATGGCCGGGAGTTCGAAGCATCTCCGAACGCTTCATCTCCGAACGCTTCATCTCCTTTACTTTCCGGGAGATCTCGCTTTCCTTCTTCCGCTTCCTAGAACCTTCGCCACCCGCCATACCTGCACAAAGGAGAGGTCAGTGAGATCGCTAAGGTCCTGAGATCTGAGATGTAGAAAATACCAGTGCCGAGGTCAGAGAGCGGAAGTTCGCGATCTTGGCCGGTGAGCAGCTGTTTGGTCCAATGGTGAAGCTCGGCAGTCACTGCGTCTAAACAGGAATACTTTTGGGTGGCAGCCTGATTTTTCAGATCCATCACTATTAAGCTTTCCTCCTGGTTCAGGTTAATGCGCTTCGGAAGCAAAGGCCCCTGATGCCACCAGCTACGAGGGAAGTCCTCAAAGCAGGTCGGATTTTTACTCCTCAGAATGAAGAAGCGGTTCTTCCAATTTTTAAGAGAGGAAGGCAGGTCGGTGAAGAGCCCGCAATGAGGTTTCGCCTGAAAGAACCAGTGCTCGTCGTCCTTTCGGCGAGTT
Organism: Hevea brasiliensis; assembly: GCF_030052815.1. NCBI lineage: Eukaryota > Viridiplantae > Streptophyta > Magnoliopsida > Malpighiales > Euphorbiaceae > Hevea > Hevea brasiliensis. The sequence continues at coordinate 47,680,347 of NC_079501.1, forward strand.
AGCCTGTGCAGTTCGGCAAACACCTTAGCCGTAGGTCTGATTCCCTTAGATCAGCATAGACCTCGGAAAGCTACTAAGATCCGCCACGAGTTAGGGTGAATTTGAGCAATGCACACCCGGTGAAGTTTTAGGACCTCCTTGAAGAAGTCGTTCAGAGGGAACCGAATACAGGCCTTTAACTGTTCCTCGTATGCCATTACTAGTTCATTTTCTTCAAAGAAGTGATCGGCTCGGTGATCGCCGTGGCACCGGATAAGTTCGTACGAATCAGGGCGAATATTGTACTCCTGGCTAAACGATTGTAAATCGGACTCTTGTAAGATCGAGGGCATCTCGTCCATAGGGAGATTCTCCCTCCCTGAAGAAGGTACATGCCTTGTTGGTCCGACTCGCCCCCGAGCTGGAACAGAGGCCCTAGGAGGTTCTATTTGCGCGCTTGGCCCGACTACTTCTTCTTCGTCAGACGACCACGAAAACTGAATGGAGGGATGACTCACCGCTCTTTGACCTTCGGCACTGCTCATTTTCAAAAGAAATAAAGAACTTAAACTAAAAAGAAGATCAAAGCCCTTACCGGAGTCTGATCGGCGTCGGAAGAACTTGAGAAAATGAGAGAACTTCGAAGTTGTGAGCGGGGGACTGAAAATAGAATGAGAGAACAACTAGCTAACCCCCCCACCCCTATTTATACTAGTCCGAGCATTTAATGCTCACGAGGCTCTAGGTAACGCATCGATTGGTGGGACTCGCCAGCTGTTCTGACACTTCTCTCAAATATTCAAACATTCCAAAGAGATCGGTTAAATGGAGATCGGCATAATAAGTTGAATATCTTGAATGAAGGATTAGTTAAGAGTCGTTTTGTTAGGAATCAGATCGGACAAATATATCAGAGATCGGAAAATAATCAAAAATTGGAGAAACAAGATTTTTATTTCCAAAAGACCGGATTACATCATTTGTGCGATCTCTAGGGATCGGATTACAATAAAGGTCTAACTACATCATTTGGGCGATCCCTAGAAATCTGATTACATTAAAGGGTTACATCATTTGGGCGATCTCTAGAGACCGGTGGGACATCCTATCTAAAGAGTCCCAGGTTTATAACTGATCCCAAGGGTGTCGCCGATCGGAGCTTAATCCGCTGTCGGAACACCCAATGTGGGAGGAAACCGCTGTCGGAACACTCAATGTGGAGAGAAGCCGAATGAACTTGAGGAAGCAACTGCCAAGGGTCAGCGGAGCATCAGACAAGGTTATGCGATCACCGGAGTCATAAATCTTCAGTCGAGGAATAAGGAAGCCCATCGGAGAAGGATCAAAAACCACGATCATGGCCGGAACGACCGCCGGAGCAGCTAGAACTGGAAAAGAAAGAAGGAAGAGAGAAAAATCAGATGAAGGAAATGTCTCCGTCGTCAGGGGTATATATAGGGGAAAACGGGCATTTATTGCTGAGCAGAAAACGAAGCGAACGCCTCGGGAATCGAGGAAAAATTAATGCTTTGACCAGACCGGACCAGAGAAAGGGAGAGATCGGAATAATAGATCGGAAGACGAGAGATTAGCATAAGAGATCGGAATAGGAGCATGTCAAGAAGAGGGATCGGAAGACAAGAGGAATAAGACAAATCCCAAATAACCGTCATCAGAATCAGAGCCGAGGTAGTTAAAGCGTTGCAGACGAGATCTCCACCGCACGCCTAAGAATCGCCCGCAATGCTGACAGGTGCCAGGGTATATCATGACAGTCCTGTACATCCCAATCCCCACCGTTGATCTCACTTGTAAGGACAAACCCGGAACCCATGGATCAAGAGAGAAGACGACAATACCAGCGTCTTTCGCTCTTAGCCCTCAGATCGTTCTGGATGAGAAGATTTGGGACCGTCGGATTGAAAGAAGAAAAGGAAAAATATTCTGAAGAGTGATCTCAGCCATTCATTTTGATTCTCTTTAATTCCTGAACATCCGATCATGTCCTTCGAAATCTTAACCCTCCATCTCCCTCAAAATAAATCCTGACCCTTCATGGGGAGCACTTGATTCCTATAAATACCTGCATGAAAAACTGTTCAAGAGACGGGCAAAAAAAAGAGAGGTAGTTATTATAGTGGAAGAACTCTGAAACTTGATTCAGTTTGTTACTCTGCTAATTTGAAGTTTTGATTAGAAAGACTTTTGAAACTAGTTTTCTGAAGTGTTTTCTTGAAAAAAGGATTCTGAATACTGGAACTCTACATTTTCAGTTTGTTCATTATCCGGTCACTCTCTCACTCTCAGCCTTTTATCATATCTGTCTTCATTCCCATTATCCAAGCTCAATTTCATTTCACTCGGTTTTTATCTTAATCTTATTGCATTTTAGCTAAGCATCTTTCAGTTCACAAAGAACACCAGCCCTCAAGCTAATCAGTCTGCTGTCTTATTACTATTTGTCACCCTGTAGTCATTTCAATAGATTTGGCTCCTTACAGGTAAGATCTCATATTGCCGTTTTGTTAAGTGTTTAGTTTACTTTTCGCATTCTCTTTGTCCTTTTTATGCATGTGATTTTCTCCAAGTTCATTTAGTGTCAAAGAACCTTAAAGAATGTTACTCTCGAGTTTATTTCTTTAGTGATCAGTCTATCATTTTATTAACCTTCGTCGTTTCTGAACGCAAATTTTCTGGTTCCTAGTAGCGTGTAAGTGGTTGGGTAAAATATAGATAACTGCAACTTATGGGTCCCTTTTAAGAGAGAGAGCCTGAATAACACGTCAGGAAAATAGCCACAATATTGGGCTGACGTAAACGGCCATTCGGCAAGATGCCATAAAGTGGAATAAAACCAAAGTAAACAAAACAGAATAGATCGGAGATTAATAGGTATTGGTAAAGTGACCTTAGGGGAAGTCAGCAAAATTCAGTCCAGCTTCTCTTATTTAGTCACAAAATATCAATTAGTTAAAAGAAGCCTTATCCCCGGCACCTTAGAACGCTAGAATCCTTAGCTTTAGGACTTTATGACATGTAGCTGAAATTAAAATTCGGGAAATCGGAAAGATCCCATTCAGGTTCCTGTTAATTTAAAAGAGATCGGAGGAGAGTTCTTATCCGGTCTCAAATCAAAATTTTAAATAAATACTTAATAGAGATCGGAGGAGAGTTCTTATCCGGTCTCAAATCAAAATTTTAAATAAATACTTAATAGAGATCGGATGAGAGTTCTTATCCGGTCTCAAATCAAAATTTTAAATAAATACTTAATAGAGATCGGAGGAGAGTTCTTATCCGGTCTCAAATCAAAATTTTAATAAATATTTAATAGAGATCGGGAGAGAGTCCTTATCCGGTCTCAACTCAAAATTTTAATAAGCATTAAATAGAGATCGGAGGAGAGTTCTTATCCGGTCTCAACTCAAAATTTTTAATGATTTAATAGGGATCGGAGGAGAGTTCTTATCCGATCTCAACTCAAAATTTTAATAAATATTAAAGAGTTCGGATAAGAGTTCTTATACAACTCTTAAATTAAATTTTAATAAAATAGTTCTTTTAGATAAGATTAACCTGCAACAGTAACTCACTAAGGTTGTCTCATTTACTTATGTATCTGGGTGATCCAAATTCAGTGAAAAATCAAATGCTCCTTTAGTTAAAAGGATCAACATGTCCATTCAAGCCCTTCTAACTAATGCAAAGTTAAATCTACTCACCCTTATTAAGGGACGAGGTGGGGTGCCTAACACCTTCCCCACCCGTTTACGGACCCCGAACTTAGAATCTCTGGTTTGAAGTGGTTTTATTTCAATTTATCTTCGCAAATGGTTTTCTTTAGTTACCCTCAAAACTAAGGTGGCGACTCCTCACTCTTTCCCACTTCGGTGAGGGTTCGTCCAGGCGACCGCAAAATCCCTTGCGACAATCTCTTATTGAGAATTCTAGTTTCTTGCCCTGCCAAACTACTTCTAAAAATTTCTGATACTTCTGGTCATTCTGAGCAGCCATTCTGATCTGATCAATCAACACTGGCTGTATATGCCATGCAGCTGCTATTTTCCCATCATCATTAATCTCTAAGCTGGCATGTAATGATCTCAACTCATGTACCATAGACAAAGGAGTAACCCATAGACTTGCCATAGTCTTACAACTTAAGGCGTCAGCCACAACATTAGCTTTCCCTGGCTGATAGTCTATCAGACAATCATAGTCTTTTATCAACTCTAACCATCTCCTCTGTCTCAAATTCAACTCCTTCTGAGTGCCCAAATACTTCAAACTCTTATGATCTGTGTAGATGTAACACTTTTCCCCATACAAATAGTGTCTCCAGATCTTAAGAGCAAACACAATAACTGTAAGCTCCAAGTCATGTGTCGGATAATTCCTCTCATGCGGTTTTAGCTGGCGTGATGCATAGGCAATGACATTTCGATCTTGCATCAATACACAGCCTAACCCATTGTGAGAAGCATCACTATAAACTGTATATTCTTTACCTAGAGTAGGTAAAGTCAGGACTGGAGCTTCAGTCAAACATTTCTTCAATTCATCAAAACTCTGTTGGCATTTATCCGTCCACTGAAATTTCACATCTTTTCTTAGCAGCTTGGTCAATGGAGATGCCAACACGGAGAATCCCTTCACAAATCGATGATAGTATCCAGCTAAACCCATAAAACTACGAATTTTTGTGATATTTCTAGGTGGCCTCCAATTAAGGACAGCTTCTACCTTACTTGGATCTGCCTTGATGCCCTCTTCTGATACTACATGCCCCAAGAAAGATATTTCCTTCAGCCAAAATTCACACTTCGACAATTTGGCATATAGCTGTTTCTCCCTCAGAGTCTGCAGTACAATCCGCAAATGTCTATCATGCTCTTCTACACTCCTCGAATAGACCAATATATCATCAATAAATACCACAACAAACTGGTCGAGGTATGGTCTGAAGATAGTATTCATCAGATCCATAAAAGCAGCCGGAGCATTAGTTAACCTGAATGGCATGACCAAGAACTCATAACGGCCATAGCGGGTTCTGAAGGCAGTTTTAGCAATACTCTGCTCTTGTACTTTCAACTGATAATAACCTGATCTCAGGTCAATTTTGAAGAACATAGCTGCACCCCTCAACTGATCAAACAAGTCATTAATGCGGGGCAATGGATATCTATTCTTTATTGTCACCTTATTCAACTATCGATAATCAATACACAAGTGGAGAGTGCCATCTTTCTTCTTTACAAACAACACTAATGCTCCCCAAGGTGACACACTAGGGCGGATAAAGCCCTTGCCAAGCAATTATTGCAATTGCACTTTCAACTTTTTCAATTCTGCAGGTGCCATTCTATATGGTGTTATGGAGATTGGGTCCACACCAGGCAAAACATCAATCTTAAACTGCACCTCTCTTTCTGGAGGTAATCTTGGCAATTCATCAGGAAACACATATGGAAAATCACACACTGTAGGGATGTCCCTCAATGCTGGACTCCCCACTTGGGTGTCTATCACTTGTGCCAAGTATGCTTCACACCCCTTTCTGATCATCCTTCTGGCTAGTGCAGCTGAAATGATGTTTGATGGCAGTAAATGCCTCTCCCCATGTATTACCACATCACCGTACAGAGGGAGACCAAAAGTGACTGTCTTCAGTCTACAGTTAATCATGGCATGATGCCTAGCTAACCAATCCATGCCCAAGATGATATCATAACCTTTGAAGGGAATTTCAATCAAATCTGACAGAAAAACATGTCCTCGGATCACCAAAGGACAGTCTCCATAAATTCTATTGACTCGGACCTCTCGTCCTAACAGACTAGTTACTAGCACTTCAAAACCCATTTGGACACATGGAATAGCAAGTGAACTGACTATGCTAGCACTAATATATGAATGGGTTGAACCCAGATCAAACAACACAAATACTTCTTGATCAGAGATAGAAAATGTACTAGCTACAAAATTAAAAGTCTCAGCCTCTTCTCGCTGTCTCATTGTGTAGACTCTGGCTGAAGCACTTCCTTGTGCTGACTGACCAACTATGCCTTGACTGCCAGAAGCAGTGCCTCTACCTCTGCCTCCTCCTCTGCCAACTGATTGTGAACCTCTGGGAGCAGGACTCTAAATAGATCCCTCAGTAGTAGTTGGAGCTGGACCATATTTAGGAGCACTAGTGCAGTCTTTTGCTAAATAGCCTTTGCCTCCATAGTTAAAACAGGGTCCAAAGGCCCAATAGCATTCCCCCATATGCATCTTGCCATAAGTCTTACAGGGGCAAGCAGAATATGAACCCCTGCTTGACTACTAACCAAACCTAGGGGGCCTCGGTCCGAAAAATCTGCCCCTACCAAATCTTCCACCTCGAATCCTGTTGGGTCCACTAAACTTCTTCTTCTTTCCAGATGTAGCACCAAAACTCTGTTCAACTGATTTTTCCCCCTTATCTTTTTCTGATTTCTCAGCTCTCTTTGATTTTTCTTTTACTGAGGTTGCTTCTGATTCAATTCTCTCCAGCTCAAGTGCTTGAGACATAAGTTCTGAAAAGTTACTGTGTCTGAATCCCACTACTTGCATTCTCAAACTGGGCTTCAAACTAGTCTCAAATCTCTTGCATTTTGCCTTGCTGGTAGAAAGGAAACTCCCAACATAATGACTTAAGTGGGAGAACTCCCTCTCATACTTTGCCACTGATCAGTTCCCTTATTTCAAACTCAAAAATTCTTGCAACTTATGATCAACATATGCATTTGGGATGTATTTCTGTTTGAATTCTCTGATGAAGTCATCCCAGGTCAGCACTGGCTGTTCAGCCAAGCTTTAGGGAATGGTCTTCCACCAATCATAATTATCCCCTTGCTGTAGAGACACAGAGTATTCAAACTTCAGTTCATCTTGGCAGTGTAGCTTCTTGAATACTCTATCCATCCTTTCAAGCCATTGCTCTACCTCTAAAGGGTCCACTGTACCTTTAAATTCAGTAGCCCCATACTTTAATAATTTATCATACTGTCTGGCTAGAGGTTGTGGTTGTACCACAGGTGTCTGGGGTAGAGCTTGAGCAGGCATTCCCCTAACCATTTGTTGAAACATCACAGCCATCTGCTGTGCAAACTATGCAGGAAACTGAGGCATTTGCGGGGCTGGTGCTATAGATCCACTAACATTTTGTAGAACTGGGGCTTCCCCTTGTGCCTTAGCTTCAACAAATTGCTCGACTGAGCGATCCCCTTCTTCCATTTCAGTTTGAAGTTAGGGTATCTCCTGAACAAGTAACACATGGAGATTTCCCTCCGTTAGTTCATATTTATGATTTAATGCATTGTATGTAACAAATATGGACATTGGGCAGTTGTACTTAGCAAGGAAAGACACAAATTCACAAGTTAAAACATACTTCAAAAATTTGCGCTGATACCACTAAAACATGTCACACCTTACCCCTCTGTAAGGCAAAACATGATCCCGTAGAATACCTAATGGACTACCGAACTTCACCTACCGATAACTCATTAAGTACACTACAAGGGATTTTAAAACAATTTTCTTACTTTTGTTAAGTGGTGAGCATTTGCTAGTTGGTATCAAACATTTAATTTAAGTTGGAAGCTAGTTGAAATTTTTGGCCCATTTTATTTTTTCGCAAATTTTATAAAAATTTTGCCAGAGTTCCATCTGTATTTTGAGAAAACAGTTCTTCAAATATCTGTAAAAAGCACTTACAATAAATTTTCTCAACCACTTCTTCAATTTCACAATCAATCTCAATCAATTTCAACACATTATCAACTTCGAAAATTCAAATTCACCATTTCTCAATTTCCAAAAATTGCGATAATCATAAAAATACTATCAATCAATCAATTTACTCATATTTCATTAAATATAGACAACTTATATACATCATTGCAAAAATTTACATTAAAAGAAATTCAAACTAAATTTTATTACAAACTTTGTACAAGCTACTCTAGACACATTTTCACTTGTCCATACATTTATGTGCAATACATACATCAAAATGAATATTTACAGGCGGGTATAAATTATACTCGATAACTTCAAGCTGATAGATCCTCATTCCTCAGCAGCTCAGTCTGCTGCTCCTCTAGTCTCTAAATCTGCGATAGCAATAAAAGCTATCGCTGAGTACTATGACTCAGTGGTGCACAACATACTAAAATAATCTTATGCAGAATTTAAATCACATTTATCCAAAAATTTGACTAAACATAAGCATTAAACACAAAACATGAATTATGAGATTTTGATGCAAACAAGTTCATTTCGAAGTATCAAAACACATTTCATAAAACCCATAGTTACATCATGCCATTCGAAACAAATATAATCTCAATAGCCAGAGGCTAAGGATAAGTCACATCACAAGGCTAGCTAGCTCAAATATATGGATATCCATTCAAGTTCCTCTTCTACTGGCACACCTTAACACTTCATCCAAAGAAGGAATCAAAATTTGAAACTGATTACCCCCACAATCATGCTAGTGAGGTGTTCAAATATATGGTCATGACACTATGGTTTCAAAACTTATCTTAACAATTTACTAAACATTGCCATTTTAAATGTACACAATAACTTTCAACAATTTACATCAAAGCATCTTCAATAATGTCACAATTCACTATATCAAATTATTCAAAACCATATGCAGAAAATAATTTACAGAATTTATACGTTGTGCACAAACCTTAAACGAGTCGCCTCTCGGCCTTGACTCGATTCCTCGAGTTGTTTCCCGTTGTTCTTTTCAACTGAACACACAATTTCACAGTGTTTCAGTACCATAACTTAACATAAATCTATAAATAAATTTAACTTCACTTTTACCTAGCTCTAATGTGCTAAATTCGACGTTCTTTAAATTTTGTGTTTCGGGGTTACTATTCACTATACTATTTAGGTCAAATTGTTGACTTTCTAAGGCTTAATAGGTATGGAAATTCCAACTTCATCTACATACCACATTTTGGTCAATAAATTTGTTAGTTTTGGTTGTTTACTCAAATTCTAAGTCTTTTAGGCAAATTTGATAAATTTTCAGTTTTGGTATCTAAGGTTGCACTATTCCATTGGTCACTTTACTGTTAGAATTTGGCAAAACTTTCTTCATAGAAAATGTTTCCTATTGTATTAAGTTTATTCTCCTTTTTGAATCACTCCAATTGGAGTTTTTTAGCTCAAGTTATAGCCATTTGAACCATGGCTACTAGATTGGACTTAACCCAGATTTTCTGGGCAATTTTGGTTCTAGTAGTTTTAGGTCACCAACTTGGGGTGGCCAAATGACTTGGTCAATGGCATAATTTGGGTTGCTGTTCTTCATGAAAGTTTTTGGTATATACCTCAACTATCCACTGGTAAAATTTCAGGTCATTTAGACCTGCCTATCTCAAGTTATGGCCAAATGAACAAACACTATTCATTTGGTCATTTTGTACAGGGCATACTGAGATTTTCAAAGTTTGGTCAACTTGTTCACTAAGTTTTGGTCATTTTTGGACATGCTTCCTAAATGAAAATTGTGTCATTTAGTGTCTATTTTCATTCCCAATTTGCCTCATATCAATTGGACTTGTAAATTTTCATTTTTGGTCCTTCAAATGTAACTTGGTCATGCTGCCAGCAGCATGACCACACTCAATCCGAATTTGTTTTTGATTCAAACACTCCTAACACACCTCATTAGGTCACAATTGACCATTTCTCTCCTTAAACTAGGTCAAAGACATCATTTACAAGTTTCTTAGATTTTTTGTCTCTAAACCCTAATGTCCCAAACCCTAATTCACACTAATTGTTGCATTTAACTAATTCAATGCTTTTAACTATAATCACTCATCTAATTGAGGTTCATATACTCATTCAAATCCATCAAACCATGCAAATCACACTCCCCATCATGGTGGCTGAAATTTCAGCTTAGTCCTCCATAAGTGTTTTTATTTCATTTCTTTAGTTTCTAAGCTCATTTAAATAACTAAACATGCATTTGATCAGATAATTAGAAGTTAGAAGACTAACCTTTGCTTGGAGGGTTTCTAGGCTTTCCTTTCTTCAATTCTTTCTTCTTCTTTTTACTCTCTAATGCTTCCTCAACATGTAAAGAGAATTTTTTGTGTTGGGACTTTGTGAATTTATGGAAGAAAGTAGGGAAATTCAAGCTTTCTTTCTCTTAACAATGGTGGAACAAGGTGAGTAAGAATGGAGAGAGAGGTGGGGCGGCAAGGATAATGAGGAAGATGACTTTGTTTCTTTTTTTTTTTTATGTCTTTTGTCTTTTGTCTTATGGAAGACCAAAAAATCCATTTAATCAAATTTATTAATTATAAGCTTTATGACATCATGCATGATGTCATGCATGATATCATCTTCCTTCACTTTTTCATTTTCTCTTTTTTTTTCTATTATTTCTTTAATTAAATTCCCGACTCCAAAATTTTCCTTTCTCTAATTTTCTTTGACAGTTAGGTCAGGAGTTAGCTCTCGGGTTCAATTGACTAAATTGCCCCTCGCCGGTTCGACCCGGTTTGCAAATAATTCAATATTCCTTTCGGCTCTCTGACCTAATTATTTGACTGACTTAACAATTCTTTTTCGTGATTTTCTCTTTTCCACTATGTTCGTAAGTGTCCTAAGGATCGCGGTGTCACATTTTACGGTTCGAAATTTGAGTTTAAATCGACTTCGTATCATTTCCGAGAAGGTCACCCATCGCTGTGACACTCGGCTCGTTTAACATCTTATGTTATGTTTTCCTTATTTATACTTAACTAATTGACAATTACTAATTATTTGTGTTTATGGCTTCTCTAGTTGTCTTAGGTGTGGTTCTAATCTCCTTAATTGTTTGGACCGACACCGGTCACCAGAACAGTGAAATATACCAGGCTATACAAATAGGGGTGTTACAATTCTCCCCCTCTTAAAATAAATTTCGTCTCGAAATTTTACCTGGCATCAATCTCTGAACAGCTATGGGTGTTGTCTCTGAAAGAACGGAAGCGTGAAAAACACAAGATTATACCATTGAATTCAAAAATTTTCACCTAGGGTCACATGCACCATGCAAGATTTATTTTTATCTATTTGATTTCAATGATAAACAACATATTAAAACTCTTTTAATATGTTTTTGGATCTGTATTTGCCATTTAAGATTTTTAAAATTAATCAGATTAATTTTAGAACCCTAGATTAAATCAAGAACGATTACACTAACCTCTTGATGTGCTGCAGCGTGCCTGCGCCTTTGAGATTCGTCTTCAGGACTCCAGATGTTGTCCCTCTAGCTTGTCCACACCAAGAACACCTATGGCAGCCCTTGAACAGCTTCTAAAGCCTTTTCTATTAATTAGAAATTCAAGTTCTGCCTTTTAAGAGATTAGAGATGTAAACAGGACACTAGAAACAATTTCTAGTGTTCTTAATTCAAGAGATTGATGGCTAATCTCTTTGAATTGATGAGAGATGAAGAGAAATAGCTGGAGAGGCTCAAAGTGGCGTGACATATGAGAGGAGAGGCTGCTGGTTATGTTTTCTTTTCATAACCACACTTAAATAGCTAGGTTAACACATTAAACCCTTGCCACATGTCACCCTTTGATTAGCTCTAGGTTTAAGTGACCCAATCAAATTGTGCCAAGTGTCAAACCTATATTTAATCTTGATTTTAATCATCTTACATGATTAAAAAAACATTTGGCAAGCTTATGTGTAATCCCATGTGTCACCATCTCATGGTGCCACGTGTCACACTGTGAAAATGACCAAAATGCCCCTGTGTCTTAATTTTGAGTTCTTAACCCAAAATAATTATTTTCTTCTTCTAATTAATTTATATCAAATATAAATTAATTAATTAATCTCTATTAATTAATTTCTCATCAATTAAATTCATATTTAAACACTTTAAATATAAATTTAATTTATACTACATCCAATAATCTAGATTTGGTTTCAAGTCATGCTAGGGACTTTGCAATTTAATTGCAAACCAAATCTATTTAATTAATCAATTAAACTCTTTAATTAATTAATTAAATCATATTTAAATAGGTGATAACTTATGTATGTGTGTGACTTACTAGGCTCATCACTAATTGGCAATGAGACATGATATCAACTCTTAATATCATCAGAACTCTTTCTTACCATAAATGATTTCTCTAAATCATTTTATGAACCTCATAGACCATGGTTAACACCTAGCATAGCATGCCATGGCCACCCAATTAGTAATAAGGTTTACCTTAAATGAACCTATAATCATATGTTACCATGCACTAGAATCTCTCTGTTACAAAATCCCAACTCAAGCTGGAGTCATGGTTTATGTCAAACTCCATTTGCTATGAATATTATGTTCTCTTTTAATTCCAGTTCTTGATTAAAAGATTTTCTCATCGAAACTCTTTTACGAATAAATCTATCTGTCCTGGCCAGGAACTTGAAACATCAAGAACAATTAAATGAACATAGGATTTTATCTCTATTTACTTAGAGGAACAGATTCCATCTTGATCAACACCTACCTCCATATATAACTAGCAGGAGCCAACACATGCCCATATACCCATACATAGTACAAGTATGAAAGCAAGATCAAACTCAAACTACCTATATACAAGATAATCTGCTATCTCAGTCTAAAGATTATATGCACTAATATGATTTATGACAAAACATTGACAAGAGTAAACTCCATGTGCTTGTCATAAGTGTCACCAGTTGACCTACTTATCATTTATAAGTGCCTATCATATTTGTTATATGGCATGAGACTCACCATTCCATCTTATTTATATCTCATATAAATAACTTGGGAACAAATATGAATACAATCTTTTGGGATAAGTCATGTCCTTATTATGAAGTATCCTCGATTGTGAACCTATTTATTATACTTTGTACTAGAAATATTGTCACTCATATTCTTAACAACTTAAGAATAATATTTCTAACAAAATATCAATGGACCTTTTCTATTACACATAAATATATTATGTAAACGGAAAAGTGGAAATGCCTTTTATTAATAAAAATATGTACAAGATACATACTAAATGATATGCTCTAGGGCATACTACTAACAATCTCCCACTAGCACTAGAGCCATTCATTACAATACCTTAGACCCATCTTCTCAAGATGTCGGTCTAACTGAACTTGTGACAAAAGCTTAGTGAATGGATCAGCTGGATTTTTCAGCTGATGTTATTTTTCTGCATGGCTATATCGCCTTGCCCAACTATATCTCTGATAATGTGGTAGTGCCTTTCTATGTGTTTGGATTTTGGTGAGACCTTAGTTCCTTAGCTCAGTATGATCGCTCCATTATTGTCACGGTGTAGTGGAACTGGCGACTCAATGGAAGGAACTACTGTAAGTTACATCACGAACTTCTTTATCCAAAGCGACTTCTTTTGCAACATCGATGCAACAATATACTCACCTCGATGGTGGAATCTGCGATGCGTGCTCTGTTTGGAACTCTTCCAACCGATCGCACCTCCATTACAAATGAACACATATCCAGGTAGACTTTCTATCATCGATATCGATTGGAAATCGAATCAGTATAACCATCCAATTGCAAGTCTCCACCTCCATAAATCAAGAATAAATCCTTAGTTCTTCTCAAGTACTTAAGGATATTCTTGACGACTATCGATGTTCCAAACTGGATTGGATTGATACCGCTAGTCAAACTAACAGCATATGCGATATCCGGCCTAGTACACAACATTGCATACATTAAACTTCCAATAGCCAAAGCATATGGAATCCTGGCCATCTTATCTCTTTCTTCAGGTGTCTTTGGAGACATCACTTTAGAAAGATGGATACCATGTCTCATTGGTAACAATCCTCTCTTGGAATCAAGCATGTTAAACCTCTTTAACACCTTTTCCAAGTATAGACTTTGTGATAAACCAATTATCCTTTTCGCTCTATCTCTATAGATGCGAATCCCAAGAATATAGGTTGCCTCCCCTAAGTCTTTCATGGAGAATGTATTTGACAACCATACCTTTATAGTCATCAACATACCTGTATCATTACCTATCAACAGTATGTCATCCACATATAAGACAAGGAAAGTGATAGCACTGTCACTAACCTTCTTATATACACATGGCTCATCCTCATTTTTGATAAAACCAAAAGATTTAATGGCTTCATCAAAACGGATGTTCCAACTCCTCGAAGCTTGTTTCAACTCATAAATGGATCGCTTTAGCTTGCATACCTTGGAACCATCTTGGGATTCAAATCCCTTAGGTTGTTCCATGAAAATGTTTTCTTCAATGTATTCATTGAGAAAAGCTGTTTTGACATCCATATGCCAAATCTCATAATCATAGTATGCAGCTATTGCTAATAAAATCCTAATTGATTTAAGCATGGCAACAGGCGAGAAAGTCTCCTCATAGTCTATTCCTTGCCTTTGGTGAAACCCTTTCGCTACTAGCCTTGCCTTATAGGTCTCTACCTTTCCATCAGAACCAATTTTCTTCTTGAAAACCCATTTGTTCCCTATAGGTATAATACCTTCAGGTGGGTCAACAAGATCCCAAACTTGATTCTTATACATGGAATCAATCTCGGATTTCATTGCATCAATCCATTTTGAAGAGTCTATATCTGATATAGCTTCTTCATAGGTAAGTGGATCATCTCCATGATCTACTCCTTCATGAGTAGACAACTCTTGTTCTTCTTCATGAAGAAAACCATATCTCACCGTGGGTGAGATACCTGGTTGTTCTACGAGGAACATGTAGATGTTTCATCAATGGGTATAGGTTGACTAGATGGATCTATATCCATCGATGCATTGGTTTGTCAGAATTCTCCAATTCTAACTCTATTTGCCTTCCTTTGCCTCCTTCTTGAACAAACTGTTGTTCAAGAAATGTGGCATCTCTACTTATCACAACCTTTTGTGAAGTAGGCAAATAAAAATAATATCCAAAACTATCTTTTGGATATCCAACAAATCGACCTCTTTCTGATCTGGCCTCCAATTTATCAGTGTTCACTTTTGATATAATTTGGACAACCCCAAATCTTAACATGCTTAAGACTTGGTTTTCTTCCATGCCATATCTCATAAGGTGTGGAAGAAAGCGATTTTGATGGAATCCTATTCAGAATATACAAAGCTGATTCTAATGCAAATCCCCAAAAGGAGATTGGCATATCAGTATAGCTCATCATACTACGTACCATATCCAATAGGGTACGATTTCTCCTTTCAGATACACCATTCAGTTGTGGCGTTCCTGGAGGAGTCAGCTGAGAAACAATGCCATGCTCTCTCAAGTATTCATCAAATTCAGTACTCAAATATTCACCTCCACGATCTGATCGAAGAGCTTTAATATTTTTTCCTGTTTGATTTACTACTTCAGATTTAAATTCCTTAAACTTTTCAAAGGATTCATGTTTGTATTTCATCAAATACAAATACCCAAACCTTGATTTATCATCAGTAAAGGTAATAAAATAATGAAAGCCCCCTCTAGCCATTTCTTTAAACGGACCACATACATCACTATGTATTAGTTCCAAAATATTTTCAGCTCTTAGCCCTTGTCCAACAAAGGGTGATCTAGTCATTTTGCCTTGAAGGCAAGATTCACAAGTTGGAGTAGGCTCAGAGCCCAATGAGGATAGAATCCCCATTTTCTCCAATTTTGCAATCCTATCTTCTGCAACATGACCTAACCATAAGTGCCAAATATATTTTGAACTTGAGTTGGTTTTCACCATGGCATTGCATTCATTCAGATTGCTATACTCTGGCCAGTGGAAACACTTTCTTACTGGCAATGGAAACACTTTCCTATTGGCAATGGAAACACTTTCCTGTTGGCAGTGGAAACACTTTCCTTTGCCTTCATCAGCTTTAGTCTTCCTTTTCTATTTAGCTATTTTCTTGGAAGGACCAGGACTCTGAGGTTTCTTTTTCTTATTGCCATTCTTCTTGTTGGACTTTCCAGCAGAAGAAGATGCAACCAAAGCTACCTCTTTTCCTTTATTGCCTGGCATATTCTTTTGGGCAATAACCAGCATGTTGAGTAAACCAGCTAAGGTGCATTCCTGTTGAGTCATATGGAAATTTGTCACAAATTTTCCCAAAAGACCCAGGAAGGGACTGAAGGATCAAATCCGTCTGTAGTTGGAAATCCATGTTGAAGTCAAGATGTTCCAACTGCTCAATCAGCCGAATCATCTTGTGGACATGATCCCCAACATTCTGTCCCTCAGACATCCTCATACGGAATAACTGTTTAGATATCTCATACCTAGCATTCCTGCTGTGCTCACCATACAACTCTTGTAGGTGAAGGAGGATCTCACTAGCACTCTGCATGTTCTCATGTTGCTTCTGTAACTCATTACTCATGGAAGCAAGCATGTAACACTTAGCTCTCATATCATGCTCCTTCCACTTGTCCAAAGTATCATGTTCCTCTTGTGTGGCCTCTGGAGGTAAGGGACTAGGAACATTTGAATATAGAACATATCCTATATGTTCAAGGTTCAGGACAAGTTTCAAATTTCTTAGCCAATCGCATGATTAGGTCCTGTCAACTGTTGTGATCAAGTATGCTTGCAAGGATATTGGATGGTGGTGGTTGTTTTGTGCTCATTTTTATCGAGAAAATTAAGCTGAGAAAATAACCAGATTAATTAGTAAATGTATCATGTAATTAACCAAAATGATTATGGTCTTTTAATCAAATTGGTCCTCCCACTAACTTAGCGAATCCTACACTTCCAAAGTAAACGGAAATCCTAGTTGGATGGATTTCTAGTGGGTGATTGAATTCTTATAATTCTATTGATCATCCTCAGGTACATCCATTATTGGAATTACAATAAACTATAAGTGAGCAACTCCTTGCCCATCACATCTCATGTGAGGTTCAATCCTTTTACTAGCCCCTAATGCTCAAAATCTCAGGTACATCCAATATTGACTTATCTTGCATTAGTTAAGTTGATCCCATTGAGCGATAATTATGCAAATAATTTTAATGTCCTCAGGTACATCCAATATTGGCCACCAAACCATTTACATATTTACAACATCTCATGCTTAACAATTATTCTTAAGAAAATCTCTTAAATTAATTGCATCTCATGCAACTATTTAAAATTTCTTAAAATAATTGCCCCAATGGAGGGCTTATGTTATAATTACTTTAATTATAGCATTTCCAACTTAATCATTTGTTTGGAAGATTTTATAGCCATCCTATTTACTATTAAGGTCTCACTTTGCACATTATCCATTTAGCATGCATATATCATATAATTGCATACATTCCCATACATCTCATGCATTCATGGATAAGCAGGAAATATGGTATGACATGGACTTTCTAAGGGATTCAATTGAGCCACCAAGAATTGAATCGGGCATTCTAGGTGCATTTCATTCATTCATTTTACAAGAGTTGCTGAAGGAGTACATAATCAACACTTGATCTTGAATTCCTCCCACTGGTCCCACCAATGCTCTTGACCTCCTTGAACTTCTTGCAATCCAATATTACATAGTAATCCTTGGCATACCAAGGCGAATTTACAAGAACTTAAATAAATGAAATTACAACCCAAAAATTATTACAAACTTAATAATACATGCCCAAAATAAATTAAAATAAATTAATTAATTTACAATCCCAAAGAAACATAAAAGAAATAAATCCAATCACATTGGTCTTTTATAGTCCATGATCATCCATCATGCATATCACTATTTAACAATTAAATAAAACATACATTCTTAAATTAAATTGAATATCTCATATTCAACTTAAAAATCCAGATTTGAATATGATTCAAATAAATTTAAAAATTCAGATTTGAATCTCATTCAAACAAATTTAAAAATTCAGATTTGAATCACATTCAAACAACTTCAAAAATTCAGATTTGAATCACATTCAAACATTTTTTAAAAAATCAGATTTGAATCACATTCAAATATTTTTTAAAAAATCAGATCTGAATTTTATTGAATCAATTTTAAAAAATCAGATTTAAATATGATTCAAACAACTTTAAAAATTCAGATTTGAATCACATTCAAACAACTTTTAAAATTCAGATTTGAATCACATTCAAACATTTTTTTTTAAATTCTGATTTGAATCATAATTTAATTGTGTGATTAAAACAACTAATTAAACACTTTAATTAGTCAAAGAATAGGCCTTAGATCATACAACAATTGCAGAATTAAAGGCCAAACCTTGAATCACCCATGGAACCATTGTTGCCGCCACCATTGGTGGCTTCTCCATGTGTGACGCCACATCTCATGATCCAACCAGCAATGAATCTCTTGATCTCATGATCAAACACATAATTAAATTATATAATCAACAATCTAAATGGCAAATATAGTGGCTCTGATACCAATTGAAAGAACGGAAGCGTGAAAAACACAAGATTATACCATTGAATTCAAAAATTTTCACCTAGGGTCACATGCACCATGCAAGATTTATTTTTATCTATTTGATTTCAATGATAAACAACATATTAAAACTCTTTTAATATGTTTTGGATCTGTATTTGCCATTTAAGATTTTTAAAATAATCAGATTAATTTTAGAACCCTAGATTAAATCAAGAACGATTACACTAACCTCTTGATGCATTGCAGCGTGCTCGCGCTTTGAGATTCGTCTTGAGGACACGGATGTTGTCCCTCTAGCTTGTCCACACCAAGAACACCTATGGCAGCCCTTGAACAGCTTCTAAAGCCTTTTCTATTAATTAGAAATTCAAGTTCTGCCTTTTAAGAGATTAGAGATGTAAACAGGACACTAGAAATAATTTCTAGTGTTCTTAATTCAAGAGATTGATGGCTAATCTCTTTGAATTGATGAGAGATGAAGAGAAATAGCTGGAGAGGCTCAAAGTGGCGTGACATATGAGAGGAGAGGCTGCTGGTTATGTTTTCTTTTCATAACCACACTTAAATAGCTAGGTTAACACATTAAACCCTTGCCACATGTCACCCTTTGATTAGCTCTAGGTTTAAGTGACCCAATCAAATTGTGCCAAGTGTCAAA
The DNA here is from genome assembly GCF_030052815.1 of Hevea brasiliensis. Lineage (NCBI taxonomy): Eukaryota > Viridiplantae > Streptophyta > Magnoliopsida > Malpighiales > Euphorbiaceae > Hevea > Hevea brasiliensis. The sequence continues at coordinate 47,699,468 of NC_079501.1, forward strand.
CCTATATTTAATCTTGATTTTAATCATCTTACATGATTAAAAAAAACATTTGGCAAGCTTATGTGTAATCCCATGTGTCACCATCTCATGGTGCCACGTGTCACTGTAATGAAATGACCAAAATGCCCTGTGTCTTAATTTTGAGTTCTTAACCCAAAATAATTATTTTCTTCTTCTAATTAATTTATATCAAATATAAATTAATTAATTAATCTCTATTAATTAATTTCTCATCAATTAAATTCATATTTAAACACTTTAAATATAAATTTAATTTATACTACACATCCAATAATCTAGATTTGGTTTCAAGTCATGCTAGGGACTTTGCAATTTAATTGCAAACTAAATCTATTTAATTAATCAATTAAACTCTTTAATTAATTAATTAAATCATATTTAAATAGGTGATAACTTGTGTATGTGTGTGACTTACTAGGCTCATCACTAATTGGCAATGAGACATGATATCAACTCTTAATATCATCAGAACTCTTTCTTACCATAAATGATTTCTCTAAATCATTTTATGAACCTCATAGACCATGGTTAACACCTAGCATAGCATGCCATGGCCACCCAATTAGTAATAAGGTTTACCTTAAATGAACCTATAATCATATGTTACCATGCACTAGAATCTCTCTGTTACAAAATCCCAACTCAAGCTGGAGTCATGGTTTATGTCAAACTCCATTTGCTATGAATATTATGTTCTCTTTTAATTCCAGTTCTTGATTAAAAAGATTTTCTCATCAGAAACTCTTTTCTGAATAAATCTATCTGTCCTGGCCAAGAACTTGAAACATCAAGAACAATTAAATGAACATAGGATTTTATCTCTATTTACTTAGAGGAACAGATTCCATCTTGATCAACACCTACCTCCATATATAACTAGCAGGAGCCAACACATGCCCATATACCCATACATAGTACAAGTATGAAAGCAGTATCAAACTCAAACTATCTATATACAAGATAACTGTGCTATCTCAGGTCTAAAGATTATATGCACTGATATGATTTATGACAAAACATTGACAAGAGTAAACTCCATGTGCTTGTCATAAGTGCCACTGGTTCGGCCTACTTATCATTTATAAGTGCCTATCATATTTGTTATATGGCATGAGACTCACCATTCCATCTTATTTATATCTCATATAAATAACTTGGGAACAAATATGAATACAATCTTTCTGGATAAGTCATGTCCTTATTATAAAGTATCCTCGATTGTGAACCTATTTATGATACTTTGTACTAGAAATATTGTCACTCATATTCTTAACAACTTAAGAATAATATTTCTAACAAAATATCAATGGACCTTTTCTATTACACATAAATATATTATGTAAACGGAAAAGTGGAAATGCCTTTTATTAATAAAAATATGTACAAGATACATACTAAATGATATGCTCTAGGGCATACTACTAACAGTCTCCTCATGTCTTTCTCTCATTCCCAAGTAGCCTCCTGGCCCGAATGATGGTTCCACAGCACTTTTACCAATGGTATCTGCTTGTTTCGTAGCTGCTTCACCTTATATGCCAGAATCACTATGGGTTCTTCCTCATATGTGAGGTCTGGATTCACTTCAATTTCTTTCACAAATAGTACATGAGATGGGTCTAATCGATACCTCCTCAACATAGACACATGGAAGACATTATATACCTTCTCCAACTCTGGAGGTTGTGCCAAACAATAAGCCAAATGAGCCACTTTTTCCAAAACCTCATATGGCCCAATGAAACGAGGACTTAGTTTCCCCTTTCCACCGAATCTCATAATCCTCTTCCAAGGAGAAACCTTGAGGAATACTTTCTCACCCACTGCATACTCAATATCCCTTCTCTTCAAATCAATATAGGACTTCTGCCAGTCTGATGGAGTCTTAAGTCGATCTCTGATAACCCTGATCTTCTCTTTAGTTTACTAAACAATTTTAGGTCCAATCATCTTTCTTTCACCCACATCATCCCAGCACAACGGCGTTCTACATTTTTTTCCATACAAACCTTCATATGGAGGCATCCCGATGCTTGATTGATAGCTGTTGTTGTAAGCAAACTCAATCAAAGGCAAGTGTGTGTCCCAACTTCCCTTAAACTCAATCACACAAGCCCTTAGCATGTCCTACAAGATCTGAATTACCCTCTCAGACTGGCCATCTGTCTGTGGGTGGAATGCTGTACTGAAGTTCAATCTAGTTCCTAGGGCTCTCTGAAGACTACCCCAGAATCTAGAAGTGAACCTAGGATCTCTGTCTGATACGATGGATACTGGCACTCCATCCAGTCTCATAATTTCATCAATGTACAACCTGGCCAATCTTTCTAAACTATAGTCCATCCAGACTGGTAGAAAATGAGCAGACTTGGTCAGTCTGTCAATAATGACGCATATTGCATCATGACTCTTCTGTGTCCTCAGAAGTCCCATCACAAAATCCATCGTTATTCTCTCCCATTTCCACTCTGGTATTGGTAGTGGATGTAATAACCCAGTGGGTACTTGATGCTCTGCCTTCACTTGCTGACAAGTTAGGCATTTGGATACAAACTCTGCCACATCCCTTTTTATACCCATCCAGCAGTAATGCTCCTTTAGCCCCTTATACATTTTTGTGCCACCAGGGTGCATGGCCAAAGGAGACTCATGTGCTTCCTTCAATATATTCTGCCTCAAATCAACATCATTAGGAACACATATTCTGCCCTGGTGTAGCAGTAGACCATCATCTCTTATTGAGAATTCTGGTTTCTTGCCCCGCCGAACTACTTTTAAAAATTTTTGATACTTCTGGTCATTTTGAACAGCCATTCTAATCTGATCAATCAACACTGGCTGTACATGCCATGCATCTGCTGTTTTCCCATCATCATTAATCTCTAAGCTGGCATGTAATGATCTCAACTCAAGTACCATAGATAAAGGAGTAACCCATAGACTTGCCATAGTCTTACAACTTAAGACGTCAGCCACAACATCAGCTTTCCTTGGCTGATAGTCTATCAGACAATCATAGTCTTTTATCAACTCTAACCATCTCCTCTGTCTCAAATTCAACTCCTTCTGAGTGCCCAAATACTTCAAACTCTTATGATCTGTGTAGATGTAACAATTTTCCCCATACAAATAGTGTCTCCAGATCTTAAGAGCAAACATAATAGCTTCAAGCTCCAAGTCATGTGTCGGATAATTCCTCTCATGCGGTTTTAGCTGGCATGATGCATAGGCAATGACATTTCGATCTTGCATCAATACACAGCCTAACCCATTGTGAGAAGCATCACTATAAACTGTATATTCTTTACCCATAGTAGGTAAAGTCGGGACTGGAGCTTCAGTCAAACATTTCTTCAATTCATCAAAACTCTGTTGGTATTTATCCGTCCACTGAAATTTCATATCTTTTCTAAGCAGCTTGGTCAATGGAGATGCCAACACGGAGAATCCCTTCACAAATTGATGGTAGTATCCAGCTAAACCCAGAAAACTATGAATTTCTGTGATATTTCTAGGTGGCCTCCAATTAAGGACAGCTTCTACCTTACTTGGATCTGCCTTGATGCCCTCTTCTGATACTACATGCCCCAAGAAAGATATTTCCTTCAGCCAAAATTCACACTTCGACAATTTGGCATATAGTTGTTTCTCCCTTAGAGTCTGCAGTATAATCCGCAAATGTCTATCATGCTCTTCTGCACTCCTCGAATAGACCACTATATCATCAATAAATACCACAACAAACTGGTCGAGGTATGGTCTAAAGATAGTATTCATCAGATCCATAAAAGCAGCCAGAGCATTAGTTAACCCGAATGGCATGACCAAGAACTCATAATGGCCATAGCGGGTTCTGAAGGCAGTTTTAGCAATACTCTGCTCTTGTACTTTCAACTGATAATAACCTGATCTCAGGTCAATTTTGGAGAACATAGCTGCACCCCTCAACTGATCAAACAAGTCATCAATGCTGGGCAATGGATATCTATTCTTTATTGTCACCTTATTCAACTATTGATAATCAACACACAAGTGGAGAGTGCCATCTTTCTTCTTTACAAACAATACTGATGCTCCCCAAGGTGACACACTAGGGCGGATAAAGCCCTTGCTAAGAAATTATTGCAACTGCACTTTCAACTCTTTCAATTCTGCAGGTGCCATTCTATATGGTGTTATGGAGATTGGGTCCACACCAGGCAAAACATCAATCTCAAACTGCACCTCTCTTTCTAGAGGTAATGCTAGCAATTCATCAGGAAACACATCGGGAAAATCACACACTGTAGGGATGTCCCTCAATGCTGGACTCCCCACTTTGGTGTCTATCACATGTGCCAAGTATGCTTCACACCCCTTTCTGATCATCCTTCTGGCTAGTACAACTGAAATGATGTTTGAAGGCAGTAAATGCCTCTCCCAATGTATTACCACATCACCGTATAGAGGGAGACCAAAAGTGACTGTCTTCAGTATACAGTCAATCATGGCATGATGCCTAGCTAACCAATCCATGCCCAAGATGATATCATAACCTCTGAAGGGCGTTTCAATCAAATCTGACAGAAAAGCATGTCCTTGGATCACCAAAGGACAGTCTCCATAAATTCTATTAACTCGGACCTCTCGTCCTAACGGACTAGTTACTAGCACTTCAAAACCTATTTGGACACATGGAACAGCAAGTGAACTGACTATGCTAGCACTAGTATATGAATGGGTTGAACCCAGATCAAACAAAACAAATACCTCTTGATCAGAGATAGAAAATGTACTAGCTACAACATCAGAAGTCTCAGCCTCTTCTCACTGTCTCATTGTGTAGACTCTGGCTGAAGCACTTTCTTGTGCTGACTGACCAACTATGCCTTGACTGCCAGAAGCAGTGCCTCTACCTCTGCCAACTGATTGTGAACCTCTGGGAGCAGGACTCTGAATAGATCCCTCAGTAGTAGTTGGAGCTGGACCATATTTAGGAGCACTAGTGCAGTCTTTTGCTAAATGGCCTTTGCCTCCACAGTTAAAACAGGCTCCAAAGGCCCAGTAGCATTCCCCCATATGCATCTTGCCACAAGTCTCACAGGGGCGGGCAGAATATGAACCCCTGCTTAACTACTGACCAAACCTAGGAGGCCTCTGTCCGGAAAATCTACCCCTACCAAATCTTCCACCTCGACCCCTGCTGGGTCCACTAAACTTCTTCTTCTGTCCAGAGGTAGCACCAGAACTCTGTTCTACTGATTTTTCCCCCTTATCTTTTTCTAATTTCTTAGCTCTCTTTGATTTTTCTTTTACTGGGGTTGCTTCTGATTCAATTCTCTCCAGCTTAAGTGCTTGAGACATAAGTTCTGAAAAGTTACTGTGTCTGAATCCCACTACTTGCATTCTCAAACTGGGCTTCAAACTAGTCTCAAATCTCTTGCATCTTGCCTTGCTGGTAGAAAGGAGACTCCCAGCATAATGACTTAAGCGGGAGAACTCCCTCTCATACTCTGCCACTGATCGGTTCCCTTATTTCAAACACAAAAATTCTTGCAACTTCTGATCAACATATGCATCTGGGATGTATTTCTGTCTGAATTCTCTGATGAAGTTATCCCAGGTCAGCACTAGTGGTTCAGCCAAGCTGTAGGGGATGGTCTTCCACCAATCATACGCATCGCCTTGCTGTAGAGACACAGAGTATTCAAACTTCAGTCATCTTGGCAGTGCAGCCTCTTAAATACTCTATCCATCCTTTCAAGCCATTGCTCTACCTCTAAAGGGTCCACTGTACCCTTAAAATCAGTAGCCCCATACTTTAATAATTTATCATACTGTCTGGCTGGAGGTTGTGGTTATACCACAGGTGTCTGGGGTGGAGCTTGAGCAGGCATTCCTCTAGCCATTTGTTGAAACATCACAGCCATCTACTGTGCAAACTGTGCAAGAAACTGCGGCATTTGCAGGGCTGGTGCTATAGATCCACTAACATTCTGTAGAACTGGGGCTTCCCCTTGTGCCTCAGCTTCAACAAATTGCTCGACTAAGCGATCCCCTTCTTCCATTTCAGTTTGAAGTTAGGGTATCTCCTGAACAAGTAACACATGGAGATTTCCCTCCGTTAGTTCATATTTATGATGTAATGCACTGTATGTAACAAATATGGACATTGAGCAGTTGTACTTAACAAGGAAAGACACAAATTCACAAGTTAAAACATACTTCAAAAATTTGCTCTGATACCACTAAAACATGTCACACCTTACCCCTCTATAAGGGATAACATGACCCCGTAGAATACCTAATGAACTACCGAACTTCACCTACCGATAACTCATTAAGTACCCTACAAGGGATTTTAAAACAATTTTTCTTACTTTTGTTAAGTGGTGAGCATTTGCTAGTTGGTATCAAACACTTAATTTAAGTTGGAAGCTAGTTGAAATTTTTTGCCCATTTTATTTTTCTGCAAATCTTTTAAAAATTTTGCCAGAGTTCCATCTGTATGTTGAGAAAACAGTTCTTCAAATACCTGTAAAAAGCACTTCCAATAAATTTTCTCAACCGCTTCTTCAATTTCACAATCAATCTCAATCAATTTCAACACATTATCAACTTCCAAAATTCAGATTCACCATTTCTCAATTTCCAAAAATTGCGATAATTATAAAAATACTATCAATCAATCAATTTACTCATATTTCATTAAAGATAGACAACTTATATACATCATTGCAAAAATTTACATTAAAAGAAATTCAAACTAAATTTTATTACAAACTTTATACAAACTTTGTACAAGCTGCTCTAGACCCATTTTCACATGTCCATACATTTATGTGCAATACATGCATCAAAATGAATATTTATAGTCGGGTATAAATTATACTCGATAACTTCAAGCTGATAGATCCTCAATCCTCAGCAGCTCAGTCTGCTGCTCCTTTAGTCTCTAAATCTACGATAGCAATAAAAGCTATCGTTGAGTACTCGGACTCAGTGGTGCACAACATACTAAAATATTCTTATGCAGAATTTAAATCACATTTATCCAAAAATTTGACTAAACATGAGCATTAAACACAAAACATAAATTATGAGATTTTGATGCAAACAAGTTCATTTCGAAGTATCAAAACACATTTCATAAAACCCATAGTTATATCATGCCATTCGAAACAAATATAATCTCAATAACCAGAGGCCAAGGAGAAGTCACATCACAAGGCTAGCTAGCTCAAATATATGGATATCCATTCAAGTTCCTCTTCTACTGGCACACGTCAACACTTCATCCAGAGAAGGAATCAAAATTCGAAACTGATTACCCCCACTAGTCATGCTAGTGAGGTGTTCAAATATATGGTCATGACACTGTGGTTTCAAAACTTATCTTAACAATTTACTAAACATTGCCATTTTAAATGTACACAATAACTTTCAACAATTTACATCAAAGCATCTTAAATAATGTCACAATTCACTATATCAAATTATTCAAAACCATATGCAGAAAATAATTTACAGAATTTATACGTTGTGCAAAAACCTTAAACGAGTCGCCTCTTGGCCTTAACTCGATTCCTCGGGTTGTTTCCCGGTGTTCTTTTCAACTGAAACACACAATTTCACAGTGTTTCAGTACCATAACTTAACATAAATCTAGAAATAAATTTAACTTCACTTTTACCTAGCTCTAATGTGCTAAATTCGACGTTCTTTAAATTTTGTGTTTTGGGGTTACTATTCACTATACTATTTAGGTCAAATTATTGACTTTCTAAGGCTTAATAGGTATGAACATTCCAACTTCATCCACATACCACCTTTTGGTCAATAAATTTTTTGGTTTTGGTTGTTTACTCAAATTTTAAGTCTTTTAGGCAAATTTGATAAATTTTCAGTTTTGGTGTCTAAGGTTGCACTGTTCCATTAGTCACTTTACTGTTGGAATTTGGCAAAACTTTCTTCATAGAAAATGTTCCCTATCGTATTAAATTTATTCTCCTTTTTGAATCACTCCAATTGGAGTTTTGTAGCTCAATTTATAGCCTTTTGAACTATGGCTGCCGGATTGGACTTAACCCAAAATTTCTGGGCAATTTTGGTTCTGACAATTTTAGGTCACCAACTTGGGGTGGCCAAATGACTTGGTTAATGGCATAATTTGGGTTGGTGTTCTTCATGAAAGATTTAGGTATATATCTCAACTGTCCACTGGTAAAATTTCAGGTCATTTAGATCTGTCTATCTCAAGTTATGGCCAAATGAACAAACACTGTTCATTTGGTCATTTTGTACAGGGCAGACTGAGATTTTCCATGTTTGGTCAATTTGTTCACTAGGTTTTGGTCACTTTTTGGACATGCTTCCTAAATGAAAATTGTGTCATTTAGTGTCTATTTTCATTCCCAATTGGTCTCATATAAATTGGACTTGTAAATTTTCAATTTTGGTCCTTCAAAGGTAACTTGGTCATGCTGCCAGCAGCATAACCACACTCAATCCGAATTTGTTTTTGATTCAAACACTCCTAACACACCTCATTAGGTCACAATTGACCATTTCGCTCCTTAAACTAGGTCAAAGACATCATTTACAAGTTTTTCAGATTTTTTGTCTCTAAACCCTAATGTCCAAAACCCTAATCACACTAATTGTTACATTTAACCAATTCAATGCTTTTAACTATAATCACTCATCTAATTTAGATTCATATACTCATTCAAATCCATCAAACCATGCAAATCACACTCCCCATCATGCTGGCAAAAATTTCAGCTTAGTCCTCCACGAGTGTTTTTATTTCATTTCTTTAGTTTCTAAGCTCATTCAAATAACTAAACATGCATTTGATTAGATAATTGGAAGTTAGAAGACTAACCTTTGCTTGGAGGGTTTCTAGGCTTTCCTTTATTCAATTCTTTCTTCTTCTTTTTACTCTCTAATGCTTCCTCAACATGTAAAGAGAATTTTTTGTGTTGGGACTTTGTGAATTTATGGAAGAAAGCAGGGAAATTCAAGCTTTCTTTCTCTTAATAATGGTGGAACAAGGTGAGTAAGAATGGAGAGAGAGGTGGGGTGGCAAGGATAATGAAGAAGATGACTTTGTTTCTTTTTTTTTTTTTTATTTATGTCTTTTGTCTTTTGTCTTATGGAAGACCAAAAAATACATTTAATCAACTTTATTAATTATAGGATTTATGACATCATGCATGATGTAATGCATGATGTCATCTTCCTTCACTTTTTTATTTTCTCTCTTTTCTTTATTTTTTATTTTTCTATTAGTTCTTTAATTTAACTCTAGACTCTGAAATTTTCTTTTCTCCGATTTTATTTGACAGTTAGGTCAGGAGTCATCTCTCGGGGTCAATTAACCAAATTGCCCCTCGCTGGTTCGTCCCGGTTTGCAAACAATTCAATATTTCTTCCGGCTCACTGACCTAATTATTTGACTGACTTAACAATTCTTTTTAGTGATTTTCTCTTTTCCACTGTGTTCATAAGGGTCCTAAGGACCCCGGCGTCACATTTTACGGTTCAAAATTTGAGTTTAAATCGACTTCGCAGTCATTCCCTAGAAGGTCACCCATCGCTGTGACTCTCAGCTCGTTTAACTTCTTATGTTCTGTTTTTCTTGTTTATACCTAACTAATTGACAATTACTAATTATTTTTGTTTATGGCTTCTCTAGTTATCTTAGGTGTGGTTCTCATCTCCTTAATTGTCCAGACCGACACCGGTCACCGAAGCAGTGAAATATACCAGGCTATACAAATAGGGGTGTTACAGCGGCGTGGACCATTGAGTAGCCCTAGATCGCGAGGAACCCTAGAAAATATTTTTAAGACTTAAATAAACATCTATTGAAGTATAAATGTCATTAGAAAAATCAAAGAAAAATTAATTAATTAATACAAAGAAAAACGAGAAATCGAGAAAACGATAAAACTCGGTATTACTGAAAAATCAGGAATGCAACCCGAATAGGGGCATTGTGGCCATTTAACACCCCAAGTTGTCTTTTGACCTAAATGTCCATTAAAAATAAATGATATTAAACTTTGAAAATACCATGAAAAATTAAAATGAGATACAGTATGTAAATAGTGAAAGTGTGGTGGCCAAATTGCAAAAATTGGAAAGTTTAACATTAAAATAGATTTTTAATCAATTAGTGCTCCACTAACATCACTTAAGTGGACCTTTAATCAACCTTTGGGTAGAAAATTCTGTCATCTTCAACCTTTGGAAGAGTGGCCGAAATGAACTCCATGGGAGACTCCATTGCCAAACTCACATCCACACCCATGCATCCATGATTCAAGCTTCCTTTCACCATAAATCCTTCATTAAACCTTGCATACTCAGCTTGGGAAAAACATTGGCAGCAAAAAGAAGAAGTTTGGGTGAGGTTTTGAAGAACTTCAAAAGTGGTAAGTGAGTGTTTTCAATTCTTGTTTCATTAAAAGTGTAAACAAGGTTGTGGGTAGTTGATTTATGGAAGAATTTTTGAAGTTTGATGTTTTAATAGAGATGTGCATTTTGGCAGCCATAGAAATTTAGTATATGTAGCTTGTTTTTACTTATTTATGGTTGTTTAAGATGTTGTTATTGATGGCAACATGGGATATGTGTATAATGGTTTGGAATTGGGTATGTAAATGGGGTATGTTCATGTGGTTAAATGATGTAAATGGACTTTAGAAAATTCTATATTATAGTGTGCATATTGAGAATGGTTACAAGCTGTCCAAAATGACCAAAAATGTGTTGTTAAAGGTGTTAATGGTAAGTTACAAACCAGAATTGGCATGAAGGAAGTAATTTGGTAATTGTTGAATATGTAATTGGTAAGTGATGAGAAGTGTGTAGTAGGGCAGTGTATGTTTTGGCTTAGAACCTTAAGTGTGTGACTCCAATTGGTATGAGACCAATTTGAGGTGAAACTAGGAACAAAATGTGCCAACTTTCATGAAGGAAGCTTACCAAAATTCTGCCTAAAAGGTGACTTGAAAAATGACTAAATCCATACTAGTGACTTGAAAGCCTGAAAATTGACCATTTCGGCAGTAGTTAGTTTTTTGTCCATAACTCACTCAAAACAGGTCCAAATGACCTGAAATTTTTATCAAGAATAGCTTAGATATATATCTACAATTCTTATGAAGACACCAAAGCCTAGAAATGGCCAGAATCAAGCCAAATAGCTTGGACAAGTTCAGGTACCAAAACTGGCCGAACCAAAAGTGACCTAAAAATGACCTAAAGTTACCATTTTGGTGCATTCTGTCCAGCATTGGTAAATTCACCATAACTTGGTCTACACAACTCAGAATGATATGAAATTTTGCCCCGCGTGCAATAAGACATAGATCTACAAGTTTGTAGTTTGCACCGAAACACGAAAACCGAGGGAACTAGGTCGTCCGGCTAGGTCAAAATGGTACACCAAAATCCGGTAAATTGCAATAAAATGCAATACACTTGAAAATGAATTTGGTAACATATACCAACACTAAAGGGCAATAAAATGTGACATATTGGTAACATTGGAATTGACTCACTTAGAGTGCATCAAGGGTCAACATGATAGGTTGACTAATGAAATGAATTGAAGGGAATAGTACCAAGAAAATTTAAATATTAGATTTTATTGTTAGAAACAAATTCGTCGAGTACTGAAACACTTTAAATTGTGTGTTTCAGTTGATAAGGATATTGGAAAGCATAAGGAACACTGAGTTAGAGCCAAGAGGAATTTATCAGAGGTTTGTGTACAACTAGTTTTTAACTGATTTTTTTCTGAATATTTCATATGATTAAATGACATATTTTTCTTATGTATTATGTTTAACAAGCATTGGATTTAATTCAATGATTATTGAAATTGTTATAGTATGTATGAATTTAGCTTTGTGAAATGGTATTTCCACAAGTATTAAGCATTGTTGTGAATTGAATAAATTATGTTTTGGAAAATTGTGATAGAACATGTTTTGAATTGTGATGGGCAATTTGCATGGAAAAATGCAAATTTATGATTTGAATTGTGATGAGCATAAAAATTATTGGATATTGGAATTGACTTTGAATCGAATTGTATTGTGATTTATGCTCACTAAAAGGATTGTGATATTGTTTTATATCTCAGTATAGATGCTTGACTAGGTTATTACCCGTCTCTCTCATTTATTGAGAAGACAATGGAGTTAGTTGTATTTTGATTACCATAGTACGTGCACAAGCTTAGATTCTCCTCTTATTAGAGGTTAGATCTAAGTTTTTTATGTTATGGCCTTTCGAAAGATTCATTATTGTGGTGTGTACTATGCACGATGATTCGACCTCCCCGAGCATCGGGAGTTAGAATCTGATTCAACCTCCCGGACCATAGGGAGTTAGAATCACCTCGAAAATGGCCCTTGCGGATTAGTCTTGCATAGTTAGTGAGATAAAGAAGGGCTTTTGAGATAAAGAATGATTTTGAATAGTAAAGAATTATGATTTCAATTATGATTTATGTATAATTGATTTTGTTGGAATTACCTTAAATGTTTGGTTGTGATTTGATAAATTGAATTTCGCGATCAAAGTCATTTCATACAAATGATTTATGTTATTGGCAATGAATAATTTGATTTTTGGAATTTGATGAATATCCTGATTTCCAAATTATTTGCTGTAATTTTGCTAAGGTATATTGAACTATGTTTTAAGTTATAGTTGTGCAGCACTGAGTTCACCACTCAGCGATAGCTTTGTATGCTATCGCAGGTGAAAGAGCATAGAGCAATTGAGCAAGCTTCTTTGAAGAGACATTCAGATCAGCTCCAGGTATACCCATGTACACAGGTTTTGATGTATGCATGTAATAATATGTAAGTAAATTATTTGAGCAGTTGTATAAAAAACTCTTGTAAAATATTTTGGTATGTAATTAAATGTAAATTTGAGGTTTCATTTATCTAAATAGTTTTGTAATATTAATTTTTGAGTCTTGTAATCAATGAAATGTTTCTTTTATGATGAGGTTAGTTTGAAAATGAAATGATTGATTATTGAGATTGAGTTTTGAGATGAAATGAAGTTTCTTGGAGTTGTATTTCAGAAAACATATTTGGAGTGTTTTTCCTTTTCAGGTTTGAAGAACTATTTTCTCAAAACACAGCCGGCACTTTGCCGAAATTTTGAAAAAAATTTTATAACACCAGATTTTAATCGATGATTTAAATTTTACGAAAATTGTTTTCAAATCCCTTGTAGTATATCTAATGGGTTACCGATAGGAGAAGTACGGTAATTCATTAGGTGTACTACGGGATCATGCTACATCTTACGGGGAAGTAGGGTGTGACATAATTGTTCTTGATGTTTCAAGTTCCTAGCCAGGAAAGATAGATTTACTCAGAAAAGAGTTTCTGATGAGAAAATCTTTCTAATCAAGAACTGGAATTAAAAGAGAACATAATATTCATAGCAAATGGGATTTGACATAAACTATGACTCCAGCTTGAATTGGGATTTTGTAACAGAGAGATTCTAGTGCATGGTAACATATGATTATAGGTTCATTTAAGGTAAACCTTATTACTGATTGGGTGGCCATGGCATGCTATGCTCGGTGTTAACCATGGTCTATGAGGTGCATAAAATGATTTAGAGAAATCATTTGTGGTAAAAAAGAGTTCTGATGATATTAAGAGTTGATATCATGTCTCATTGCTAATTAGTGATGAGCCTAATAAGTCACACACATACATAAGTAATCAATAAATTAAATATGATTTAATTAATTAATTAAAGAGTTTAATTGATTAATTAAATAGGCTTGGTTTGTAATTAGATTGTGAAGTCCCTAGCATGACTTAAAACCAAATCTAGGTTATTGGATGTATAGTATAAGTTAAATTTATATTGAAAGTGTTTAAATATGAATTTAATTAATGAGAAATTAATTAATAGAGATTAATTAATTAATTTATATTTGATATAATTTTATTAGAAGAAGAGAAATAATTATTTTGGGTTGAGAACTCAAAATTAAGACACAGGGGCATTTTGGTTATTTCACAAAGTGACATGTGGCACCATAAGATGGTGACACATGGCATTACACATAAACTTGCCAAATGTTTTTTAATCATATAAGATGATTAAAATTAAGATTAAATATAGGTTTGACACTTGGCACAATGTGATTGGATCAATTAAACCTAGAGCCAATCAAAAGGTGACATGTGGCGAGGGTTTTAAGTGGTGACCTAGCTATATAAGTGTTGTTATGAAAAGAAAAAAATATAGCCACCTACTGCCTCCCTTTGTGCCGCCAGCCTTGAGGCTCCCATTCTCTCTTCTTCTTCATCTCTCATCAATTCCAAGAGATTAGCAAACAATCTCTTGAATTAAAAATACTAGAAATTGTTTCTAGTGTCCTGTTTACATCTTTAATCTCTTAAAAGGCAAAACTTGATTTTCTAATTAATAGAAAAAGCTTTAGAAGCTGTTCAAGGGCTGCCATAGGTGATCTTGGTGTGGACAAGTTAGAGGGACAACATTTGGTATCCTAAAGACGCATCCCAAAGGTGCCAAACACACTGCAGTACATCAAGAGGTTAGTGCACTTGTTCTTGATCTAATCTAGGGTTCTAAAATTAATCTGATTAATTCTAAAATCTTGAATGAAAAATACAGATCCAAAAACATATTAAAAGAGTTTTAATATGTTGTTTATCATTGAAATCAAATGGATAAAAATAAATCTTGCATGATGCATGTGACCCTAGGTGAAAATTTTTGAATTCAATGATATAAACTTGTGTTTTTCATGCTTCCGCTCTGTAACATCCCCACTGTACGTGTTCTGTACATTCTGTTGCTCCAATGGCCAAATAACAGTCCAGGCAAGTCAGGATGTCTGGAACTACACTTCAGTGATAGTGAACAGACATATAATGATGAAATAAATAAAAAGAAAATACAAGAAAAATCAAAGAAAAGTGAAAGAGAGAAAATGAAGCTAAGTTAAACGAGCCAGCACTGCAGCAATGGGTAACCGCACCGAGAAGGCCGTTGTTGACCCCAGAACCACGTGGAACCCTCAGAATTTAATTTTGAGACATAAATAAAGGTTTATTGAAATGTAATTAATAATAAAAATATCAAAGAAAAATTAATAAATTAGAATAAAGAAAAATGAAAAATCGAGAAACGAACAAAAATCGGTGTTACCGAAAAATCGGGAATATAACCTGAAGTGGGGCATTTTGGTCATTTGACACCAAGAGCTGCCTTTTGACCTCAATGTCCATTAATAATAAATGATATTGCACTTTAGCAATGACATGAAAAATTAAAATAGGATACAATGTGTAAATAGTAAAAGAATGGAGCTAAATGAGTACATAAGGAAACTTTAATTATTTAACCATTAAATTATTACCTAGTGCTCTACTAACTCTAGCCATGGGACACTTATCTAAGCCTTGGGATAGCTGAGTCATCTTCTTCTTCATCCTACTTCACCTTGCCGAAATGAAACTCACCATGGAAACCACCATGGCCGCCCCACATGCAACCTTCATGGGTTCATGATCAAGCCACCATTTCCACTTGGTTCCTTCATTAAAGCTTGCCTACTTACCTTGGGGAAGATATTGGCAATAAGAAAAAAAAGATTTGGTTAAGTTTTGATAAGTTTCATAAGTGGTAAGTGTCCAAAACCTCTCCCTTGCTTTAGTAAACCTTGTGTTTAGGTTGAGGCGAGTATTTTAGTGAAGAGAAATGAAGAAAACATTGAGATATGTAATTGTCCATTTTCAGCAGCCATGAATATTTATTGTATTTGAGTTTTTCTTACCTCTAATCGATGAGAATTATGGTTGATTAACTCAAATGGAAGATGTAGTAAGTTAAAATCTAAGTATGTGCATGTAGTGCTTGAATTAAGGGTGTGAAATGGAACCTTAATACTTTGAGCAAACTGCTATGTTTGGCAGCCCATAATAGCATGAATTTGTGTGTGAATATGAAGTTTATTAATGAAATATGATAGTGTTAAATTGTGGGCAGCATGTGTAAGTGATATTGAAGTATGAGTATGTTGAAGTGTATGTATAATATTGACATTGAGATATGTTGAATTTTGGTGGAAGTGAATATTAAACTTAATGGTGAGTTGTGTGCATTGAGCACTTGAATGTTATGCCCAAAATTGTTTGCTAGAATTGTGTACAATATATATATATATATATGGAAGTGTCATTGATTGAATATTGAAGTAATGAGGAGAAGAAGGAATATCAAATTGGAAGTGTATATGTTTTGTGCAGGTTGTGTATTCATGGCAGTACCTAAATTAGGTCATAAGTGCCAAACTGTGAACCCAATTCATATGAGGCCAATGGGGGGTGAAACTAGACACTAAATAGGCCAACTTTCATGTAGAAATGTTGCCAAAATTCTGCCTAGAAACTGACCTTAAAAATTACCAAATCTGGAATGGCAACCTTGCAACCCAGATTTTTGATCATATGAACAGTAATCATTAGGATGACCATAACTCACTCAAAACAGGTCCAATTGACCTGAAAATTTTACCATGGATAGGTTAGACATAGAGCTACAATTCTTATGAAGACACCAAATCCTAGAAATGACCAGAACCAAGTCAAATAGCTTGCACAAGTTCGGGTACCAAAACTGCCAGAACTAAAAGTGACCTAAAATTGGCCAAATTTTGCACTACAGGTGCAATCTGTCCAGCTTTAGTAAATTGACCATATATTGGTCTATACAACTCAGAATGACCTGAAATTTTGCCCCGCATGCAATAAGACATAGAGCTATAATTTTTCTTCTTTGATCAGAAGCTAAAAACCAAGAGAAATAGGACTTTAAGCTAGACCAATCTAGCACACTAAAAATTGAGAATTTGACATTTACATACAATGATGCTTGAAGTAATTTGGCAATGAATGCCAACTTATCACAATGGTAAATTGCACTATATTGGCAGCATATTGAATTACAATATGTGACATGTTGATGCTAGAAACAACTTATCCATAATACCTAAAAAGGTCAACATATGCATTGACTTATGAATTACATAATAGTTAGTAAACTCTAAAAACTGAAGAATTAAACATTTAATTTATAATGTGCCCTAGTTTGCCTAGTTAACTAGTTTGGATAGGTTAGCATGCCAATAGGATTCTGACAGCAGTAAATGGCTTCATGCCATACTGTGTTTTTATGGCTTATTACGCCGTACTGTGACTTTAATAGCCTACAGCTATACATATTGTATATTTATTCTTGGCTTATCTCCAGATTGACTATATGGCTTTTAGCTATACTATTTGCACACCAGGAGATACTTTGTGACCAATGGTGTGATGGCTCGAGGTACTAGGTACCCAGTGCTAGTATATTCGTTTATCCAGTCTGGTCAGTATATAGGCTACACGGGCTGTCACACCTTACCCCTCTGTAAGGCATAACATGATCCCGTAGAATACCTAATGAACTATCGCACTTTATCTACCGATAACTCATTAAGTACCCTACAAGGGATTTTAAAACAATTTTCTTATTTTTGATAAGTGGTGAGTGTTTTCTAATAGGTATTTAAAACATTTAATTGAAATTAAATACTAGTTAAAACTTTTGGCCCATTTTATTTTTCCGCAAATTTTATAAAAATTTTGACAGAGTTTCGTTTATACTTTGAGAAAACAGTTCTTCAAATACCTGTAAAAAGCACTTCTAAAAATTTTTTTCTCAACAACTACTTCAATTTCACAATCAACTCAATCAATTTCTCAAGTTTAAAATTCAATAATCCTCAAAATACTAGCAATACATTTCATTCAAATTAAATAAATAGTTCCACTCATATTTCATTAGAGATAAAACAATTTATATACATCCTTACAAAATTTACATCAAAAGAAATACAAACTAAACTTTATTACAAACTTCATACAAATTTTGTAAAAGCTGCTCAAGACCCATTTACATGTCCATACTTTTATATGCAATACATACATTAAAAGAAATATTTACAATTAGGGTATAAATTATACCCGATAACTTCAAGCTGAATGATCTTTAATCCTTAGCAGCTCAGTCTGCTACTCCTCTAGTTTCTGTATCTGCGACAGCAATAGAAGCTATCGCTGAGTACTAGGACTCAGTGGTGCACAACATACAAAAATAATCTTTATGCAAAATATAAATCACATTTATTCAAAAATTTGACTAAACATGAGCATTAAACACAAAACATGAATGATGAGATTTTAATGCAAACCAAGTTCATTTCAAAGTATCAAAACACATTTCATAAAACCCACAGTTAGATCATGCCATTCGAAACAAATGGAATCTCAATAGCCAGAGGCTAAAGAGAAATCACATCACAAGGCTAGCTAGCTCAAATATATGGATATCCATTCACATCCTCTTCTACTGGCACACCTCAACACTTCTCCAGAGAAGGAATCAAAATTCGAAACTAATTACCCCCACTAGTCGTGCTAGTGAGGTGTTCAAATATATGATCATGACACTGTGGTTTTAAAACTTATCTTAACAATTTGTTAAACATTGTCATTTCAAATATACATAATAACTTTCAACAATTTAGATCAAACATCATAAGAATGCCATAATCCAATATTTCACATTATTCAAAACAGTATGCAAAAGATGATTATAACAAGTATACGTTGTGCACAAACCTCAAACGAGTCGCCTGTTGGCCTTGACTCGACTCCTCGGGTTCTGTCCCGGTATTCTTTTCCACTGAAACACACAATTTCACAGTGTTTCAGTACCATAACTTGGCATAAATCCAAAAATAAATTTAACTTCACTTTTACCTAGCTCTAACGTGTTAAACTCGACGTTCTTGAAATTTTGTATTTTGGGTTACTATTCACTACACTATTCAAGTCAAATTGTTGACTTTCTAAAGCTTAATAGGTATGAGAATTCCAACTTTACCCACATACCACATTTTGGTCACCAAACTTGTTGGTTTTGGTCACTTTCTCAACACTTAAGTCTTTTAGGCAAAATTGTCAATTTTCAGTTTTTGATGTCTAAGGTTGCACTATTCCATTAGTCACTTTTCTATTGGAATTTGGCAAAACTTTCTTCATAGAAAATGTTCCCTATTGCCTTAAGTTTATTCTCCTTTTTGAATCACTCCAATTGGAGTTTTGTAGCTCAAGTTATACTCAAATTATGATTACTATTTATGCTGCAGATTTATTGATCCAACTTCGTTCAGCAATTTTATTAAGTTAAGTCCATAATTTGGTCTAATTTTCTTCATATGAAATGTTCTACTATATCTTAGGTTTCCATCGGTTCAAGAATCACCTAAATCGGAGTATTCTAGAGAGAGTTATAGCCATTGAAACTTTACTATTCATATGGTAAGTCTGCAGTTCTGCAGGTTCAGGTCACCAACTTTGCTCAGTAATTTGATTGGGTTAATGGCATAATTTGGGTTGGTGTTCAGCATGAAAGTTTTAGGTCTATACTCCATTTAACCACTGGTAAAATTTTAGGTCATTTTGACTTGCCTAGCTTGAGTTATGGTCAAATTAACAAACACTGTTCATTTGGTCAGTTTGTGCAGAGGCAGACTATGATTTCTCAACTTTGGTCAATTTGTTCACTGGGTTTCAGTCACTTTTTGGGCATGCTTCCTAAATGAAAATTGTGTCATTTAGTTCCTATTTTCATTCTCAATTGGTCTCATACCAATTGGACTTGTAAAATTCCATTTTTGGTCCCTCAAAGTTGACTTTTGGTCATAGTGCATACCCAATCCGAATTTGGCTTTGATTCAAACACTTCTAACACACTTAATTAGGTCACAATTGACCATTTCTCTCCTTAAACTATGTCAAAGACATCATTTAGCACTTCTTCATATTTTTGGTCCCTAAACCCTAATGTCCAAACCCTAATTCACACTAATTTTTTCATTTACTTGATTCCATGCCTTTAACCATAGTCATTTAACTAACTAAGGTTTATATACCCCTTTCAAACCATTCAATTCATGCAAATCATCCTCATAACCAAGCTGGCCGAAAATCAGTTTAGTCCCTCAACCAATTTTTCTTTTCATTTTAAGTTTGTTTCTATGTTCTTGATGCTATACATACACTAATTAAACTAAAAACTTGAAGTTTGCATTACTAACCTTGTTAGGTGTCTTTGAACTTCACTTCCTCTCACTTTTCTTCAATTCTTTGATGACCAATCTTCCTCTCAAGTGATTAAATTAAGTTTTTGTGAAGTAAGTATGGGAGGATTTGGGGTTTAATGATGGTTTCAAAGCTTGAAGCAAGCTTTAAATGAGATTTGCAATGGTGAGGGAGAGTGAAGGATAGGAGGCGGCACTTTGAGGAAAATGAGGCTTTTAATTTTTTTTTTTCTTTTCTTTTCTTTTGTCTTTTTTCTCTTTAGGAAGACCAAAAATCTAAATAAATAAATAAATTAATTTTATTCTTTATGGCATCATGCATGAGGTCATGCATGATGTCATCACCTTTTGACTTTTCCATTTTCTCTTTCTTTTTTTTTCTATTTATTTTTCTATTAGTTCTTTAATTTAATTCTCAATCCTGAAGTTTTCTTTTCTCTGATTTTATTTGACAGTTAGGTTAGGAGTCAGCTCTCGAGGTCAATTGACCAAATTGCCCCTCGCCGGTTCATCCTGGTTTGCAATTAATTCCATATTTCTTTCGGCTCCCTGACCTAATTATTTGACTGGCTTAGCAGTTCTTTTTCGTGATTTTCTCTTTTCCACTGTGTTTATAAGGGTCCTAAGGACTGCAACGTCACATTTTACGGTTCAAAATTTGAGTTTGAAATGACTTCGCAGTCATTCTCGATAAGGTCACCCATCGCTGTGACTCTCGGCTCGTTTAACTTCTTATGTTCTATTTTTCTTATTTATACTTAACTAATTGAACATTACTAATTATTTGTGTTTATGGCTTCTCTAGTTGTCTTAGATGTGGTTCTAATCCCCTTAATTGTCCGGACCGACACCGGTCACCGGAACAGTGAAATATACCAGGCTATACAAGTGGGGGTGTTACACGGGCAGTTAATTCAAGTACTATTAAATTCAAATACCTAAATCCAATCCACTGACATATAGCACCACCAAAAATTCATAAACACTTTATTTACTTTATTTTAGTGTATATTTCTTTATATTTGGCACCATTAAGTAAAATTGCTTAGCGCGTTGCTTTTGTAACACGTAGGTATTGGAGACACAGCTGGGGAGCCCAGCAAACCTACGATCAGGTGAGACATCAAATCTGCACAGGAGTCCAGAGTCATCTGCATTGCATTGCATACATGGTAGGACTTAGGATATCTTGTATTTTGTACTTTTGTTGTATTTTTTAAATTCGGCCCTATATTTTGTAATGTTATGAAAGCTCTAAAGTTTGTAATATTTTGTACATATTAAATAATATGAAGATTTTCGAGATATATTTGAATTATTATGAACTGTATTATGGAACTGTTTAATGACTGTAAAAGTCTATCGACTTTACTGAGAAATAGAGACTGTGAAATATTTGAGATTTTGATATTATCATTTTAAACTGTTTTCAACAAGTTCAGAAGGATAGTTTGTCCAAAATACAGTCGGCACCTTGCCAAATTTTTATTACCATTTTGAAACACTGATTTTATCAAAGTATGAAAATAGTATCAGCATGATATGAATATTACATAAAAGACTTCTTAAAATCAAATTGAGTTCAGGAAATGAAATAATCACGGACTAGGTGTTTTGGCACACCGTGTAGCACGCCTTGCTCGGTTATTCCATAGACGGGAGAGGGGTGTTACACGCTCCTTCAACTATTCACGCTAATTTTTTACTATTTCATAAATATTAGGTATACAATTCTAAACACATAATTATACCATATTTTTGGTTATAAATTTGTTGGCACTAGTTGCCAGTTGCAATTCAACGCTTCCTAGGATTATTTCCAAAATTTCAGATTTTGTCACCTTTGTATACTATTCCATTAGACTAATCTACAGTGGGATTTTGGATAACTTTTCTTCAATCAAAGTTGTTCCCTAATGTCTTTACTTTAATTCCCTTTTTGAATTACTCCATTTGGAGTTTTTTAGCTCAAGTTATGGTCAATTTACCACAACTAGTTCATTGCCTATTTCTGATTCCAAAACCTGGCAGATTCTAGAGTCTAATTTTGTCTAATTATTTGGGCATGCTACAATCATTTTTAGGTATAATATCTTAATATAAGTTGTTACCTTATGTCTTTGGATTACTTAGGTTCAAAAATCATAATTTTTCTAGTTATGGAGAGTAAGTTATAGCCAATTAACTGACCTGGACTCCTGAGCCCTATACCTTCAGGATTTCAAGTTCAGGTCAAGATATTTGGTTCCCATTTTAGGGTACTTGCACTCAAAATTCGAGGAAGGTTCCTAAATCAAAGTTAAAGTTCTTTTTCTTAGGTTTCCACAACAATTTGGCTCATTCCATTTAAAGTTTCTTAGTGTGAGATATGATCTAAATACTATTCTGGGGTCAAGTGTCTATTTGGTTCAATCTCAGGTTTTGGAATACTAATTTATCCTAGCAATTTCCCCAAGTTTCATTATGTTATGGGTTTTGGTCAAAATACCATATTTTTAGTTTTAGGTCTTATAGAGAATTTGGCTTTGGTTTCACTGCATTTGCCATTTTGTAGACCAAGTTATGGCATTTTTGCCAAAACTAGTCAGGTAGGTCCAAGTCCAGAATTTCTGGGCAGTTTTGGTTCTGGTAGTTTTATTAAGCTAAAATTGGTTAGCAATTTGATTAGGTTATGATTAGAATTTGAGTTTCTGTTCTCCATTAAAGTTGTTGTACTATGTCTAATCTTTCCATGGGTTCAAGAATCAGGTCATTTCGACCACTCTACACAAAGTTATGGCCATTTGAACAATCACTGTTCATATGGTCATTTTTCCAGGTCTAGATTTTGGTTACCTGGATTCAAGCAAATTTTAGGTCAGGTTAGATTCAGTTTTTGGGCAGGATCTCTGCATGAAAAATGTAGCTTTATGTCCTAAATTTCATCTCCAATTAGCCTCACACCAATTAGAGCAACGTAGCTCAACTTATGGCCAATTAACCATACTGGACTCAAGCTATCTAGAATCAAGTTCACTACATTAATTCACTTTCCATCAACCAATTTGATGTCTTCTCAACATACTCAAATAATTAACATATCCAAGAGTTATAATAAACATTTAATTACATCTCTTAGGGCATAAATAAGAAAATTCCTAATTATAATAAACCCTAACAAAAATTCATAAAACTTCAAAATTGATAGGGATTGTTAGCACTAACCTTGTTTTCAAGCTCTCCTTAGACTAAATCAACCTTCAATTCAACCAAATCTTCACTCCCCTCATGGAACCACCTTGGCTGAAATTTTGCTTGCCCCAAACTCTTAATTTCTTTTAGTTTTCTTGAGTACTCTCTAGTAATTAGGCTTTAGTTTAGGGTTTACTTTAGGTTTTTTAAAGGAATTATGGGTGAAAATCAAAGTTTCAAAGCTTGGTTTTGGTGTGTTAATGGAGAATTTAAGATGAGAGAGAGAGTAAGTGGACGGGAATGGGAAGACGAAGAAGATGAAATTTTACCTCAATAATTGATATATATATATATTAATTAAATATTTGATGGCAAATTTGTAAATAAGTGTAATGGCAATTTTATAATTATTTTGAAGTTTATAATCATTAAATTTTGACTTTTTAATAAGTATATTTAATTTTTATAATCTCAATTAGTTAAATTAATCTAGTTTCATTAAATTAATAACCCTCACTTTTTGTCAATATTGGACCTTTAAATTTAATTAACCAAATTTTGCTCTTACCAGGTTTATGTCTGTCTCTTCCATAATGCCCGATAACTCCTTATCTTCCCTTGCTTTGTGCTTATTTCTTTTCATTTTCTTGACTTATAAATTCATAAAAATTCCTTTAATTAAGTCTTCATTAAGGGTCTCATAGGGTTTTGCATAAATTTAGGGTTCCACCAAACCCATTGTCATTTCCCGGTGAGGTCACCCATCACTAGGACTTGTGCTCGTTTAACTGATTCCTAATTCACTTCTTTTATTTTCCTACACCCTTAGTTGATCTTCATTCGATTTAATTATGATTTCTCACTTTGATTTAAGTGTGGTTCTATACATTCTAGTTGTCTGAACAAGCCTTAGTCACCGAAATAGTAGAATTTACAGAACTACCTAAAATGAGGATGTCACATTTTAATAAAGCTAAGTATGGGTTTTATGGTAAGAAGTCAAGGATTTGCAAGATTGAAAAAGGAGAAACAATGGAGGAGAGAGAGTAAGAGGTTCAGCCAAATCAAGAGAAATGAGGAAGATGACCATTTTCTTTCTTTTAATGAATTTTAGTCTTTTATTTTATGTGTTGTCAAATTTTGATTAGTTAAAAATTATAATTAGAATTAATTAATAAAATTTTAATTAATCAATTCTATTAATTCCTTTTATATCCCTTCTTTAAAATTCCATACACTCTTTTTTTTTTATTTAAGTCATTTTTAATATTTTAATCTCCCTCATTTTTATTGATATTTAGGTCAAAATTGAACTCTGAGAGTGAAATGACCTAAATGCCCTTCATTAAGTTTATTTGAGTTAAAATTGCCTTTACCGATTAGCTTAAATCTTTTTGTGTTTCCTTGGCATTTTTATTTCCATTGACCCCTTAATTAGGTCCTAATTAAGTGTCTCACTGGGTTCCTCATGGGTTTTGGGGTGGCAACTGGACCTACAATCACTTCCCAATAGCTTCCCAGTAAGGTCACTGTAACACCCCTATGTTCTATAGTGCGTTCTACTGTTCCGGTGACCAGTGTCTGTCCGGACAGCTAAAATGCCTAGAACTATACTTAAATATTGATGAGGAGACATAAAATAATGAAATACGAGAAAAGAAAATACAAGAAAAACAAAGGAAAAATAATAGCAATGAAATGTAACCAAGTTAAATGAGCCGAAAACCCTAGAGATGGGTGACCGCACCGAGAAGTTATGGTGTGGACCGTTGACTAGCTCTGGACTGCGGGGAACCCTGAAAAATATTTTTAAGACTCAAATGAACATATATTGAAGTATAAATATCATTAGAAATATCAAAGAAAAATTAATTAATTAGTACAAAGAAAAACGAGAAATCGAGAAAACGACAAAAATCAGTGTTACCAAAAAATTGGGAATGCAACCCGAATAGGGGCATTGTGGTCATTTGACATCCCGAGTTATATTTTGACCTAAATGTCCATTAAAAATAAATGATATTACACTTTGAAAATGTCATGGAAAATTAAAATGGTGGTACATAATTTAAATAGAAAAAGAAATGAGGTAAAAAGTGGAAATTGTGAAACTCTGGATTAATTAATCTTAACCACACTTAGTGCTCAAATAAGTAAAGTTAGTGGACATTAAAATATCACAAATGGGACAACATAAGTCATCTTCAACCTCCAGAATTTGCACCAGCCGAAGCTCTCCCATGAAAGCTCCCATGGCCAAAGTGAAAAACCTCTATGCACCATGATTTAGCCATAAAAACCTTTTTGGTGAGGTTTTGAAGAACTTCAAAAGTGGCAAGTGAGTGTTTTCAATTCTTGTTTCATTAAAAGTGTAACCAAGGTTGTGGGTAGTTGATTTATAGAAGAACTTTTATAGTTTGATGTTTTAATGGAGATGTACATTTTGGCAGCCATGGAACTTCACTATGAACAGTTTGTTCTTGCATGTAAATAGTGGTTTGAATGATGATTTAAATGTTTGATTGTATTGTAGTTGAATTCTATGTGTAAGGTTTGATTTGTAAGCTTGAAAATTGCAAATGGAGGTTGATGGATATGTGTAAATTTGTGGCAGCCTCATGAAGAAGATTGAAGTGTTTGAGTTCATGAAATATTGTTGAATTATGTTTTCATTGATGGTAGCATGTGTATATAAATAATTGTTTGAATTTGGACATGGAAATGAGGTATGTTCATGTAGTTGAATTGTTGTAAATGGGACTTTAATTGTTGTAAATGGGACTTTGGAAAATTCTGTATTATAGTGTGTATGTTGAGAGTGGTTACAAGCTGCCAAAATGACAACAAATGTGAAGTAAAATGTGTTAATGGTATGGAACAACCAGAATTGGCATGGAAGAGTTAACTTGGTAAGTGTTGAATGGGTAATTAGTAAAGGATGAACAATATGCAATAGGGCAGTGTATGTTTTAGCTTAGAACCTTAAGTGTGTGACTCCAATTGGTATGAGATCAATTGGAGGTGAAACTAGGCACAAAATGTGCCAACTTTCATTGAGGAAGCTTACCTAAATTCTACCTAGAAGGTGACTTGAAAAATGACAAAATCTGGATTAGTGACTTGAAAGCCTGAAAATTGACCATTTGGGCAGTAGTTAGTGTTTTAGCCATAACTCACTCACAATAAGTCCAAATGACTTTAAATTTTTACCATGAATAGTTTAGACATACATCTACAATTCTTATGAAGACACCAAAGCCAAGAAATGGACAGAACCAAGCCAAATAGCTTGCACAATTTCAGGTCCAAAAACTGGCCGAACAAAAAGTGACCTAAAAATGACCTAAACCTACCATTTTTGTACATTCTGTCCAGCATTGGTAAATTTACCATAACTTGGTCTACACAACTCAGAATGACCTGAAATTTTGCCCCGCGTGCAATAAGACATAGACCTACAAGTTTGTAGTTTGGACAAAAACCCAAAAACTGAGGGAACTAGGTCGACCGGCTAGGTCAAAATAGTACACCGAAATCTGATAAATTGCAACAAAATGCAATACACTTCAAAATGAAATTGATAACATATACCAACACTAAAGAGCTATAAAATGTGACATATTGGTAACATTAGAATTGACTCACTTAGAGTGCATCAAGGGTCAACATTATAAGTTGACTAATGAAATGAATTGAAGGAAATAGTACCAAGAAAATTTAGATATTGGATTTTATTGCTGGAAATAAATTCATTGAGTACTGAAACACTTTAAATTGTGTGTTTCAGTTGATAAGGATATTGAGAAGCATAAAGAACATTGAGTCAAGGCCTAGGAGTGACTCAAATCAGGTTTGTGCACAGCTAGTTTTTAATTGATTTTATTCTGAAAATTTCATATGATTAAATAACATTATTTTCATTATGAATTATGTTTAACAAGCATTGGATTTAATTCAATGATTATTAAAATTATTATAGTATGTATGAATTTAGCTTTGTGAAATGGTATTTCCACAAGTATTAAGCATTGTTGTGAATTGAATAAATTATGTTTTGAAAAATTGTGATAGAACATATTTGAATTGTGATGGGCAATTTGCATGGAAAAATGCAAATTTATGATTTGAATTATGATGAGCATAAAAATTATTGGATATTGGAATTGACTTCGAATCAAATTGTATTGTGATTTATGCTCCCTAAAAGGATTGTGATATTGTTTTATATCTCACTATAGATGCTTGACTAAGTTATTACCCATCTCTCTCATTTGCTGAGAAGACAATGGAGTTAGTTGTGTTTTGATTACCATGGTACGTTCACAGGCTTAGATTCTCATCTTATTAGAGGTTAGATCTAAATTATTTTTTTATGTTATGGCCCTTTCGGAAGATTCATTATTGTGATGTGTACAGTGTACGATGATTCGACCTCCCCGACCATAGGGAGTTAGAATCCGATTCGACCTCCCCGACCAAAGGGAGTTAGAATCACCCCGAAGATGGCCCTTGCGGATTAGTCTTGCATAGTTGGTGAGATACATAATGGTTTTTGAGATACAGAATGGTTTTTGAGATACAGAATGTTTTTGAATAGTAAAGAATCATGAATTCAATTATGATTTATGTATAATTGATTTTGTTATAATTACCTTAAATGGTTAATTATGATTTTATAAATTGAATTTCGTGATTAAAGTCATTTTATACAAATGATTTATATTATTGGCAATGAATATTTTGAATTTTGGAATTTGATGAGTATCCAGATTTCCAAATTATTTGTTGTAATTTTTGTTAAGGTATATTGTACTATGTTTTAAATTATAGTTGTGCACCACTGAGTTCACCACTCAGCGATAGCTTTGTATGCTGTTGCAGGTGAAAAGAGCGTAGAGCAATTTAGTAAGCTTCTTTGAAGACACATTCAAATCAGCTCCAGGTTTACCCATGCACACAGGTTTTGATATATGTTTGTAATAATATGTATGTAAATTATTTGAGCAGTTGTATAAAAACTCTTGTAAACTATTTTGGTATGTAATTAAATGTAAATTATTGTAAATGTAAATTTGAGGTTTCATTTACCCAAATAGTTTTGTAATATTAATTTTTTGAGTCTTGTAATCAATGAAATGTTTCTTTTGTGATGAGTTTGGTTTGAAAATGAAATGATTGATTATTGAGATTGAATTGTGAGATGAAATGAAGTTTTTTGGAGTTGTATTTGAGAAAACATATTGGGAGCGTTTTCTTTTTCAGGTTTGAAGAACTATTTTCTCAAAACACAGCCGGCACTCTGCCGAAATTTTGAAAAAATTTTATAACACCAGATTTTAATCGATGATTTAAATTTCATGAAAATTGTTTTAAAATCCCTTGTAGTATATCTAATGGGTTATCGGTAGGTGAAGTGCGATAATTCATTAGGTGTACTATGGGATCATGTTACATCTTACGGGGGAGTAGGGTGTGACATGTTTTGTGGTATCAGAGTAATGGTTTTAAAGTAAATTTCGAACTTTGAATTTGAAATCTTTTTGTTGGTAACTATAACTGCCCAAATGTTTGATACATATAGTACATTTACATCATAAATATGAACTAATGGAGAGGAATCTCCTTGTGTTGGTTATACAGGAATAGAAAATCCTGTGAAAAGATATGGAAGAGAAGAATGAGACAATAAAACAGTATGTGATGGCAAAAGTGCAAGTTGAGGCCCCAGCCCCACGAAGTGTCGAAGGCCCAACTGTACCAATTTTACCGGTACAAATTACTGCACAAATGGCCCAGCAAATGGCCACTTTCTTTCAATAAATGGCTGGTACTCTGTCAGCTTAAGCTCAAGCACAAACCCAATACCCATAGAGGCAGTGTGAAATGGAGAGGAGGGAGAAACATATGGGTCAGAGCTCGAACAGTAATTTGGGGAAGAGAAAAGAATTTGAGGAACCCCAGTCGTGGATACAGACAGAGGCGATCATCAGGCAAGAGAACACTAAGATCTAGTCGCCGATCAACCAAAGCTCATATTCTGTCTAAGCCGCCATTTGTGGTAAGCTACATGGAGGTATTTATCATGTCTCCGAGCTCGCTACAATTATGGAAAGCTTGGACACTTTGTTAGAGATTGTACTAGAAAGACTTCGACGCATTTCTTCGGGAGTTCAAGGCATACTACCAGAGTCTAGATAGAAATAGATTTGGTACTCTCACCACCATAACACAGTTGAATCAACTCAATATAGTAGCGCACCAGCTGAGCGCCCACTATGCGCTCGGGCGGAAAGAACGTAAACTTCTGATATAGTCACGGTAAGTTCTTAATTTTGGAAAGAAAGAATTAGTTATTATTTGATCCTTGACTATTTAGTTGTGTGCCAGTGTTAGAACTACATGTTCGTTGTTATTCTCACATGGGAATGAATTTTAATATATTAGTGACTAGTCCTTTTAGATAAAAATTATAATAAGGCATGATCGATATTTAATTTGAAAGAATTTTATTTAGCTAAAAGTATTTTCTAACACCATAAATTATAAAGCTAATTGAGAGCCTACTTAATGTAAGGCAAGAGGACCTAAAAGTAAGTTACGCATTAGAATTGTTTCAGATGAGGCAAAGATGTTACCGTTAAGAATTGTCAAGGATATTGTAATCGCACCTGCTTAGGATATTAGTGACTGAGAAAAGATAAGATGTTAAAAACCTTGTCCATGAGGTTATAACGTATTGTCACACCTTACCCTCCTAGTTATACATGATCCCGTAGACTACCTTAATGAACTGCACCTAACTTCACCACCTACCGATAACTCATTGGCACTCTACAAGGGATTTTAAAACAATTTTTCTTACACTGGAAGTTAGAGCATTTTGGTAAGAATTAAAAATTATTTATTCAAAGCTAACACTAGTGTATCTTTTGTCCATTTTAATTTCACAAATTTTATAAAATTGACAGAACTCCCGCTTTGCATTTGAGAAAACATTCTTCAAATACCCTAAAAAAAAAAAAAAAAACACTTCCACAATTTTTCAACTCCCAACCTCCCAAATAATCTCAAGTCAACTCTAATTCAATCCACTTCAAAATAATTCCACAATTCAATCAAAGTTTATCATCTTAAAATATTTCTATAACTTCATTCATAAAGGTATAAAGTGTGAAATTCACAAATACAAACCTTAATTTACAAAAAAGAAGTTTCAAAAATAATATTATTACAATTTATTATACAACCGCTTCAACTTTACATTGATACATAAAACATAGCAATATTTATGGTTAAAATAACTATAAGGGTATAAAAACAATACCCGCATAAAAATATTAGTGTGGTCTCAATTCAATAGCTAGCCACTGTCGCTTTGCTCTTATTCATGATAAATAGGGTTAAGTCGTCACTAAGTATAAAAATACTGCTGGTGCACAATAAAATTTTAAATACAATACATAAATCATTCATTGATTTAAACACAATTTAAATATTTCTCAATCACATTTGACAAATTATCAAACTCATAATAACACAATTTGATCAAATAATTAATAAACAAAAGTGTTACAAATCATACAATAACTTAAGTAACGACACAAAACATCAATAATCGTTGTACACTCACGACAAAGCAATCTTATATAACCCCACTAATCGAAATCAATGAGGGAGATGGCTAGCTAGCTAATGAGTACTATCTCGATCTATAACCTCAACTGCAAACCGTGAGAGGAGGAAAACACCGATCTCACCCATGAATGGAGGAGGAGTACATGCATCACATGCTAAGTGAACACAAAACACCAAAACAATTTAATCAAATAATTTGTAGGAAATCGATCAATTTCCCCAAAGTCATATTTATATCAAAAATGGCAACACAATAGATAATTAATCACAAAAATAATTTTCAAAAATAAAATATTTAAACAATAATTATTGTACACGTATTCGACGTGAGTCGCCTCTAGGCCTCGACTCACTCTCTCACCTTCCAAGTCTTTTTTCAACCAACACACGCCACAATGTCAGCACTCTAACTTAGCATAAATCCAAAATAAGTTCAATTTCACTTTATTCAGCTTATATCCTGCTAAACTCGACGCTCTTTTTAAAATTTCCGTGCTTGGGGTTACTATTCACTACACTATTCAAGTCAAATTGATGACTTTCTAAGGCTTAATAGGTATGTGAATTCTAACTTCACTCACATACCACATGGTGGTCACCAAACTGAGCTGGTTTTGGTCAGCTTTTCAAAACTTAAGTCTTTAGGCAAACTGTCACTTTACTTTTGGAATCCTAAATTGCACTGCTCCATTGGTCATTTTACTGTTGGAATTTGGCAAAGTTTTTTCATAAGAATGTTCTCAATGTCTTAAGTTTATTCTCCTTTGAATCACCCCAATTGGAGTTTCAGAGCTCGCCGCGCCATTTGTAGCTCAATTTTGGTGTCGCGCTGGGGTCACTAACTTGGGGTGACTAAATGACTTGCACGGTATACTCTGGGTTTATGTTCTTCGTGAAAGTTTTAGTTCTATATCTCATCTAACCACTGGTAAATTTTAGGTCATTTAGACCTTCCTAGCTTTACAAATACCTCATTAGCTGCTTGTGGCCAGTACTGCAATTTTCTAACTTACCAATTTGTTCACTAGGGTTTGGCTACCACTTCAAGATGCTTCCTTAATGAAAATTGTGTCATTTAGTGTCTATTTTCATTCCCACTGGTCCCATACCAATTGACTTGTAAAATTTTATTTTGGTCCCTCAGTAGTACTTGGTCATGCCGCCAAAGAAGATAACCACAATTCTCAATCCGAATTCTAGCTTGATTCAAACACTTTTAACACTTAATTAGGTCACAAATGACCATTTCTCACTTCACATTAGGTCAAAGACACCATTTACAGCTTTTCTCATATTTTTGTCTCTAACCCTAAGAGTCCCAAAACCTAACTTACTAACTTGTTGTGACAACTACTATTTAAGCATACCAATTCCCATTAGCACATCCATACAAACTTGACTATACTTAATTTCAATGAAAACTCAAACATATGCATAGTAACCCTAGTTGGCCGAATTTTCTACTTTAGTCCTTCACAAATGCTTTTATTTCATTTTAAGTTACATCTGGTTACCTACACTAAGAACACAAATATTAAACATAAATTTTCAATTTAAATTCGAAGAATCTTAACTTTGAATTTGAATTTTCAATTCCACCTCTTCCTTCCTTCTTCTTGCTCAATCTTTCTCAAGTGACTAAAAAAAGTTTTTATGTATTAATTATGGGATAAATTCAAGTTTAGTAGGATTTAAGAGCTTGAAGTGTTTTAAATGAGTTTGCAATGGAGATGTGAGGGAGAGGGAGAGTGACGTGTTGAAGAAGACTTTTGTGTTTTGTTTTTTTTTTTTCTTTATTTATGTCTTTTGTCTTATAGAAGACCCAAATCCATTTAATCTAATTTATTAATTATAGGATTTATGGTATCATGCATGATGTCATGCATGATATCATCTTCCTACACCTTTTTTATTTTCTTTCTTTTTTTTTTCTATTAGTTCTTTAATTTAATTCTCGATTCCGAAATTTTCTTTTCTCCGATTTTATTTGGATGCTAGGTCGTGATCACTCTAGTCAATTGACCAAATTGCTCTCACCGCTTCAACCCATTGGTAAATAATTCAATATTTCTTCCTATTTCCCCGACCTAATTATTTAATCGGCTAATGCTTCTTTTTCGATTTTCTTTTTCACTGCGGTTCGCATGTCCTAAGGACCGCGCCACATTTTACGATTCAAATTTGAGTTTAACCGATTTCTCAGAAGTCGTGCCTTTAAGGTCACCCATCACGATTTTTACCGCTTAACTTCTTTATGTTCTCGCTTTTTCTTATTTATACTTAACTAATCGCAAATACTAATTATTTGTATTTATAGGTTATCTAGTTGTCTTAAATGTGGTTCACAAACTCTTTTAATTGTTCGAACTCTATTGACCGTCATTGGAATAGGGTGAACATACTAGGCTATACAAATGGGGTGTTATAATTCTCCTCCCTTAAAATAAATTTTGTCTCTCGAATTTTACTGCATCAATCTCTCCGAACAATAGGGTGTCAGTCTCTCATGTTCTCCTCTCGCTCCTGGGCAGCCTCCTCGCCCGAATGATGGTTCCACAACACTTTTACCAACCAGACCGCTGTTCAGAGCTGCCACACCGGCGTTAGAATCTGCGGGTTCTTCTCCTCATATGTGAGGTATGGATTCACTTCAATTTCTTTTCACTGTAGTGAGATGGGTCTGACGATACCTCCTCAACATAAACACATGGAAGACATTATGTATCTTCTCCAACTCGAGGTAGTGCTAACCGATATGCCAAAGGACCCACTCTTTCAAAACCTCATATGGCCCAATGGTCGAGGACTAGCCATCTCTTTCGACCATAATTTTTCTTCCTGAGAAACTTTGAGCAAAGCTTTTCACCCACCGCATAATCAATATACCTTCTTCAAATCACCGGTGGACTTCTCGACGGGTCCGATGCGCCTTAAGTCAATCTCTCGATCAATTTAATTTTCTCTTCACCATCGAACAATTTCGAATTAATCATCTTTCTTTCACCCACGCCATCCCAACACAATCTGGGTTTTATATTTTTCGCCATACAAAGCTTCATATGGAGGCATCCAATGCTTTGATTGGTAGTCAGTATTGTAAACAAACTTAATCAAAGCAAGTGTATCCTAACCGCCTCAAACTCAATCACATAAGCTCCGCAAAGATATCCTCCAAGATCCGAATTACTCCTCTCGCATCGCCAACCTGCCTATGGGTGGAATGCGCATTAGTTCAATCTAGTTCCTGTGGTTTCAAGACTACCCTGCACCTGTATGAACCCAGGATCTGTCGACATTTATGGTGTGACACTCCCCTACCCGCTGTGTATCCGAGTAAGCTATGTCACACTCTACCAAAGACGCTTCTATTTACCTTTAATTAATTTTCATCATAGTTTTGAATATAGTTTGTGAATATAGTTCATTTATTGGAAATTATAATTTATTTGAGGTTCAAAAATTTTAGAAGAAATCCACAGAAAATTCTATAAAAATGGAGAAAACAGCTTCAATTGCTAGAAAACACTTCCAAAATAATTTCCAAACAATCCCAACTTCAATTCATCAACAAAATCTCAATATCAAGATCTCAACAACATTTCAATTTTAGTTCTCACAACCTTTTCATTTCTCAAACATCCATTTCTCATATACAAATAATAAATAAATGCTCAAATTTTTGCATTCATAGCCATAACTTTCTCATTATTAACATGAACATCGAATACATTACACAAGTTCAAATACATATAGAAAGTAAAAATTTGGTTACAAAATATCAAATGACACTTTAGTGTCCTACCATTGCAATCGCAGGTTGAGGTGACACTTGACACTGTGGTAATCGCGACAGATCACCATCATGCGGCTCATCGGGCTCATGATTCAGATTCCGCATTTACGCATGGCAACGCCGCTACAATAATGCTTAGTGGTGCAATAGTATAATAAAAGAAAATAGCGTGTGTCAAGTATGTATAGAATGTGTATGATTTCTTTGTTTGGTATTAGTGTATCCATTATTTCATTATCTTCGCCTACCTTTATTCATTTGGCTGCCTATGCAACATGCTACACTAGATGATCGGATCGATAACGTAAATCGCACTGGTTATGTAACAATTTTCGAGCAACTCCGCACATTCTATCGTTCGCATCGGTCGGGTCCCATAATTAGAATCAGTCCGGTAAATATTTAAACTAAAGAGGGACCATAATTAACTCAAATATTAATGAGAAAAATTTAGTGAAAAATTTTAGAAATAAAATACAATCCGTTAAATTGTTCTGCCTGCCGATGGTAATCGAGGAAGTGCTCGCAACTAGGGAACCTTAGACTGTAAAAATTCATAAAATAATTCTTTGGGACTCAGAGAAGGGTCATGTTCCTATGGCATTAGGAATGCCAAGACAATATTTAGAAAATTTTTCAATCAAGACAGATAATTTTGACCCGTTAAGCCAAACTGAGGGCATTTTGGTCATTTCCCGCTTCAGAGGTGATTTTTGACCGGATTGTCCACTTGAGTAAATAATTATTATGATTTAAAATATGAATAAATATTACTAAAAATTAAATTGAAATCAGTAGTGATGAAAAGAAAAGAAAAATCGTTAGTTGCTCATTTATGACATCTTAATGATGTCATTAAGAGCTCTAACCAATTACCTTTAAACAACTATCAACAATAAATAAAAGAGAGAAAAATGAAGGCTAAAGGAATTAAAACCACCGCTTCTTCTTCTTCTTCTTCCTCAAGACGTGAATCTCCTTTCTCCTCCATTGATTTTCAAACAAAAGCTTCATTTCCTCATGCTTCCTCACCATTTCTCAAGACCCCAACACTAAAAATGAATCCTTGACCTAAAGGGAAGTGTTTGCCAAGAGAGTACAAAGAAAGTGGGAAGTTGTTTAAATTCGCCACTTAAAGGTTAGTGCACTAAACCTTTTCTTCACCTAGTGTAGTATGCATGCCAAATTAAGGGAAATTCAAGAAATTGAAAGAATTAGTTATGAATTAAACATCCCTTTAATTCAGCAACCTTGGGAACCTTATGGGGTTTGATGAATTCCCAGACATATACATGATTAGTGATGATGATCGATGAGGTTATATGCATGAAAGGATAGAGCTTAATGCAATTTAAGGGGAAATACGTTGAATTTTTATTGGATATTAACAGGAAAGTGAAGTTATAATTGATTATGATTATTAGACTTAGGAAATCTTGAAGAATAAAAAGCTCAAGGTTACCTCTAAAAGTTGTTAGTGCTTATACTTATACTTCTTTATTCCATATTAAGGACTTAAAATAAGTAAGGAATTGTGAATTAAATGAATGGAAATTTATGTATATGTACTCCTTGAATTTCGCAGCCCTATTGAAGGAATAGAAATGGAGTATTGATGGACTTAGAGTGAACTAGACAGTTTAAAGTGTATACATATATATATATAGAGAATGAAAGAGTAAATTAGGGAAATTAGAAAACTTCTTTGAAATTTAGCTAGGGTATTAGGAATGAAAATTTGACTTGGCTTATGAAATGGTTAAAGAACATTCTAATGGTCAATTAGTGACCATTTGAGGTATGTTGACAATAAATTGGACTGAAAAATGGTATGGCAAAGTGAATGGTAGTCGCTTTCTAAAGACAAAGCAAAGATGGTGGGTTTAGGATTTCACTTCCAATTGACTACTATAACTTTGGCTGTGTAGGTTCAATTGCGTTTGGCCAATTGGACATGAAACTAGGCTTATAATGGCACATTTTGCTGAAGAAAACTAAGCCCAAAGACTGAAAGAGTGGACCAAAGTTGAACTCTAATCCCATACCTCGCAAATGTTATCAGAAATGACCAAATGAATAGTAATCGTTTCATTTGGCCATAATCACTGTAGAATGGCCAAATTGACTCTGAAACTTTTACAGCAACAAGATATGATATAGACAAACAACTTATGAAGAACATCACCCCAAAATTCATGCCATTAACCCATTCAAATTATTGGGCAAAGTTGAGTTATCAAACTTGGTAACTCTGCAGATTTTCATTTGAGCGAATGTTTGGAGGACTATACTTCTCTAGAAAACTCGGATTTAAAGTATTCTTTGAACCAATGGAAACCTAAGGTATGGTAGAACATTTCCATAAGAAGAAAGTTAGACCAAATTATGAACTTAACTTGATCAAATTATCGACCAAAGTTGTAACCAAAAATCACAGACTCAAAATTCCTCAAAGAGATGAATAGCGCACGTGAACAAGAACTTATTTGGCCATAACTTTGAGCTTACAAACTCCAAATGGAGTGATCTAATAAAGGAAATTCAACTAGACAAAATAAGGAACAACTTCTGTTTACTATTTCTCAAATTCCCAATCGGGCAAGGTTAATGGAATAGGTAAAGTTAAGTTTCAAAACTGAAAATTTTGTTTCCCTTGGTTAAAGCTTAGAAATGGCATAATGCTTAATGCCAACAAGTTTTAAATGAAAATGTGGTATGTTTGAAAAGCAAAGTCGTTGTACATATCTTCTATGCAAAAGCCAACTTTCTTGTTGACCACACTGAATGAATAGTGATACCAAAAGTTAAAATTCAAAGATTGAAGAATTTTAAAGTATCAAATGCCCTAGTATACCTTAACAAGATTGGTTTGATAGTTTGGCATGCCAATAGGTGTGGTATTGTTTTAGCAAGATCGCTGAAAAGGCTTTATGTCTGTATTCAGCTTTATGCCTGTAGATTCATGGCTTTTATGCTCAGATTCATGGCTTTTATGTCATTATGTGATATCATGGTTTTTAGCCATACCATCAGACACGTGGTTGACGCTCGCCCCATAAGATGACGTGCCCGAGGCAATCACGGTTCAAAGGTTAATTCACTACATTCACCCAAATGCTCAAAGATAGGTTACTTGGGTATGGAAAAATATAACTTAATTGAACTGATTGTTAAAGAAAATACGAAATTAAATATCGTGAATGATTATGATAGAATACAAAGAAACTCAAGATCATGAAGAAAATAATTAACAAAATGCATGAAGAAAGCTTAATAATATAAACGTAATTAGCCCTCTATCAAACATTAAGTTGGTAATTATTCCATTCTTATGAACACAATAGCTAAGAAATTATGATTTTATCTCAGATATTATATTTTCTGTATTATTGGCACCACTAAGTTTTTTGTTTAGCGCACGCTTTTGCAACGCTGTGAGGTACCTAAGATTTGGGATGTAGGCTCGTGATCTTCACAGATGAGTAAGGCCGCTTCAAGGCTTCAGATAGTGTCTCTGTGGTTACCTCACCGCCTACAAGCATTGGTAGGACACTAGGTGTCATTTTGGTATTTTGTAATTGATTTTATTTTCATGTGTAAATGAACTTATGAAATGTAATTTGATGTTCATGTAAATAATGAGAATCTGTGTTTGTAAATGGAAAATGTGTATCTGTAATTTATATATGATTATCACATGTGATGAATGATTGAGAAATGAATGGTTGAAAAATGTTGAGATTTTGATAAATGGAATTAAGATGATTGAATATGAATATAGAAAGTGTTTTTTACAGGTTCCGAAGAACGGTTTTCTCCATTTTTATCCAGTATTCTGCCGGATTTTCTTTAAAATTTTCGGAAGCTCAAATAAATAAAAATTTCGATAAATGGCTTAAAATGAATTATATTTCACAAGTTATATTCAAAATTATGATAAAAATTAATTAAGATAAAATAGAGTGCTCCGGCACACTGAGTGGCATTGCTTGCTCGGCTACACTGTAGTCGGGTAAGGGGTGTCACAGGGTATCAAGTACCTCGGGCCGTTACACCATCGGTCACATATTCATCTCCCGGTGTGCAACAAAACAGCTAACAAGCTGTGATAACATCAGGCACAAGGCCAAAGCTCAATACAAAGTCAGAATGGCTAAAAGCCATAAAATCACCCAATGGCATATTGCCATGTGCGATCTTAATCGAACCTATTGGCATGCCAAATTATCCAAACCAATCTTGTTAGGTATACTAGGGCATTTGAAACTTTTAAATTCTTCAATTTGTGAATTTCAAGTTTTGGTGTTACTATTCACCTCATTGGTCAACAAAAATGTTGACTTTTGGATAGAAAATATGTACATTGACTTTGTCACTCCCAACATACCACATTTGGCATTTAAGACTTGTTGGAATTGGTCACCATTACCATTTCTCGACTTAAATCTAAGAGGGCAGAAATTTCAGTTTTTGTGACCCAACTTTACTGTTCCATTGGGCCCTGTTGCAGTGGGAATTTGAGGAAATGGTAAACATGAAAGTTGTTCCTTATTTTTTCTAGTTGAATTTCCTTTTTTCAATCACTCCATTTGGAGTTTTGAATCTCCAGATATGCTCCAAAAACCACAGCTGGCCGGATTGCCAAAACTGCAGAGTTACCAAATCTACAGTACCATGAACAGTGACTATGACTGCCATTTGGGTTAGGTTCTGGTCATAATTTGGGGTAGGTTTCTCATGAAAGTTGTTTGTCTATGTCTTAACTTGTTGCTGTAAAAATTTCAGGTCAATTGACCATAGCTACAGTGAGTTATGGCCAAATGAACAGTTACTATTCATTTGGTCATTTCTGCAGGTGCTGTTGCAGGGTATCCGGATTGGGGCCAACTTTTGGTCCACTTGCTTTGGTCTTTTGGGCATGGTTTCTGAAGGAACGGAAGCGTGAAAAACACAAGATTATACCATTGAATTCAAAAATTTTCACCTAGGGTCACAAGCACCATGCAAGATTTATTTTTATCTATTTGATTTCAATGATAAACAACATATTAAAACTCTTTTAATATGTTTTTGGATCTGTATTTGCCATTTAAGATTTTAAAATTAATCAGATTAATTTTAGAACCCTAGATTAAATCAAGAACGATTACACTAACCTCTTGCTGTGCTGCAGCGTGTCTGCGCCTTTGAGATTCGTCTTCAGGACACCAAATGTTGTCCCTCTAGCTTGTCCACACCAAGAACAACTATGGCAGCCCTTGAATAGCTTCTAAAGCTTTTTCTATTAATTAGAAAATCAAGTTCTGCCTTTTAAGAGATTAGAGATGTAAACAGGACACTAGAAACAATTTCTAGTGTTCTTAATTCAAGAGATTGATGGCTAATCTCTTTGAATTGATGAGAGATGAAGAGAAATAGCTGAGAGGCTCAAAGTGGCGTGACATATGAGAGGAGAGGCTGCTGGTTGTGTTTTCTTTTCATAACCCCACTTAAATAGCTAGGTTAACACATTAAACCCTAGCCACATGTCACCTTTTGATTAGCTCTAGGTTTAAGTGACCCAATCACATTGTGCCAAGTGTCAAACCTATATTTAATCTTGATTTTAATCATCTTACATGATTAAAATTATTTGGCAAGCTTATGTGTTATGCCATGTGTCACCATCTCATGGTGCCACGTGTCACTGTAAAATGACCAAAATGCCCCTGTGTCTTAATTTTGAGTTCTTAACCCAAAATAATTATTTTCTTCTTCTAATTAATTTATATCAAATATAAATTAATTAATTAATCTCTATTAATTAATTTCTCATCAATTAAATTCATATTTAAACACTTTAAATATAAATTTAATTTATACTACACATCCAATAATCTAGATTTGGTTTCAAGTCATGCTAGGGACTTTGCAATTTTATTGCAAACCAAATCTATTTAATTAATCAATTAAACTCTTTAATTAATTAATTAAATCATATTTAAATAGGTGATAACTTGTGTATGTGTGTGACTTACTAGGCTCATCACTAATTGGCAATGAGACATGATATCAACTCTTAATATCATCGAACTCTTTCTTACCATAAATGATTTCTCTAAATCATTTTATGAACCTCATAGACCATGGTTAACACCTAGCATAGCATGCCATGGCCACCCAATTAGTAATAAGGTTTACCTTAAATGAACCTATAATCATATGTTACCATGCACTAGAATCTCTGTTACAAAATCCCAACTCAAGTGAGTCATGGTTTATGTCAAACTCCATTTGCTATGAATATTATGTTCTCTTTTAATTCCAGTTCTTGATTAAAAGATTTTTCTCATCGAAACTCTTTTACGAATAAATCTATCTGTCTGGCCAGAACTTGAAACATCAAGAACAATTAAATGAACATAGGATTTTATCTCTATTTACTTAGAGAGCAGATTCCATCTTGATCAACACCTACCTCCATATATAACTAGTAGGAGCCAACACATGCCCATATACCCATACAGGTACAAGTATGAAAGCAGATCAAACTCAAACTACTTATATACAAGATAACTGTGCTATCTCAGTCTAAAGATTATATGCCTTGATATGATTTATGACAAAACATTGACAAGAGTAAACTCCATGTGCTTGTCATAAGTGTCACCGTTCGCCTACTTATCATTTATAAGTGCCTATCATGTTTGTTATATGGCATGAGACTCACCATTCCATCTTATTTATATCTCATATAAATAACTTGGGAACAAACATGAATACAATCTTTACGGATAAGTCATGTCCTTATTATGAAGTATCCTCGATTGTGAACCTATTTATGATACTTTGTGCTAGAAATATTGTCACTCATATTCTTAACAACTTAAGAATAATATTTCTAACAAAATATCAATGGACCTTTTCTATTACACATAAATATATTATGTAAGCGGAAAAGTGGAAATGCCTTTTATTAATAAAATATATACAAGATACATACTAAATGATATGCTCTAGGGCATACTACTAACAATCTCCCACTAGCACTAGAGCCATTCATTACAATACCTTAGACCCATCTTCTCAAGATGTCGGTCTAAGCGAGCTTGTGACAAAGGCTTAGTGAATGAATCAATTGGATTTTGGTGATGCTATTTCTGCATGGCTATATTGCCTTGCCCAACTATATCTCGAAAATGTGGTAGCGCCTTTCTATGTGTTTGGATTTTGGGTGAGACCTTGGTTCCTTAGCTGCATGACTACTCCATTGTTGTCACGATGTAATGGGCTGACTCAATGGAAGGAACTACTGTAAGTTACGTCATGAACTTCTTTATCCAAAAGACTTCTTTTGCGATCTCGATGCAGCAATATACTCGACCTCGATGAGTGGAATCTGCGATCGTGCTCTGTTTGAAACTCTTCCAACCGTTGCACCTCCATTACAAATGAACACATATCCGTGAGGTAGACTTTCTATCATCGATATCGATTGGAAATCGAATCGGTATAACCATCCAATTGCAAGTCTCACCTCCATAAATCAAGAATAAATCCTTAGTTCTTCTCAAGTACTTAAGGATATTCTTGTGACTATCGATGTTCCAAACGGATTGGATTGATACTGCTAGTCAAACTAACGACATATGCGATATCAGCCTAGTACACAACATTGCATACATTAAACTTCCAATGTGAAGCATATGGAATCCTAGCCATCTTATCTCTTTCTTGGTGTCTTTGGAGACATCTCTTTAGAAAGATGGATACCATGTCTCACTTGGTAACAATCCTCTATTGGAATCAAGCATGTTAAACCTCTTTAACACCTTTTCCAAGTATAGACTTTGGGATAAACCAATTATTCTTTTCGCTCTATCTCTATAGATGTGAATCCCAAGAATATAGGTTGCCTCCCCTAAGTCATTCATGGAGAATGTATTTGACAACCATACCTTTATAGTCGTCAACATACGTATCATTACCTATCAACGTATGTCATCCACATATAAGACAAGGAAAGTGATAGCACTGTCACTAACCTTCTTATATACACATGGCTCATCCTCATTTTGATAAAACCAAAGATTTAATGGCTTCATCAAAGCGGATGTTCCAACTCCTCAAGCTTGTTTCAACCCATAAATGGATCGCTTTAGCTTGCATACCTTGGAACCATCTTGGGATTCAAATCCCTAGGTTGTTCCATGAAAATGTTTTCTTCAATGTATCCATTAAGAAAATGTTTTGACATCCATCTGCCAAATCTCATAATCATAGTATGCATTTATTGCTAATAAAATCCTAATTGATTTAAGCATGGCAGTGAGAAAGTCTCCTCATAGTCTATTCCTTGCCTTTGGCGAAACCCTTTTGCTACTAGCCTTGCCTTATAGGTCTCTACCTTTCCATCGAACCAATTTTCTTCTTGAAAACCCATTTGTTCCCTATAGGTACAATACCTTGGTGGGTCAACAAGATCCCAAACTTGATTCTTATACATGGAATCAATCTCGGATTTCATAGCTTCAATCCATTTTGAAGAGTCTATATACGATATAGCTTCTTCATAGGTAAGTGGATCATCTCCATGATCTACTTCTTCATGAGTAGACAACTCTTGTTCTTCTTCATGAAGAAAACCATATCTCAACTTTGGGTGAGATACCTGGTGGTTCTATGAGGAGCAGTGTAGATGTTTCATCAACGGGTATAGGTTGACTAGATGGATCTATATCCATCTGATATGATAGTTGGTCAGAATTCTCCAATTCTAACTCTATTTGCCATCCTTTGCTTCCTTCTTGAAAAAACATTTGTTCAAGAAATGTAGCATCTCTACTTACCACAACCTTTTGTGATGTAGGCAAATAAAAATAATATCCAAAACTATCTTTTGGATATCCAACAAATCAACCTCTTTACGATCTGGTCTCCAATTTATCGGTGTTGACTTTTTGATATAATTTGGACAACCCTAAATCTTAACATGCTTAAGACTTGGTTTTCTTCCATGCCATATCTCATAAGGTGTGGAAGAAAGCGATTTTGATGGAATCCTATTCAGAATATACAAAGTGATTCTAATGCAAATCCCCAAAGAAGATTGGCATATCGGTATAGCTCATCATACTACGTGCCATATCCAATAGAGTACGATTTCTCCTTCAGATACACCATCTTATCGTGGCGTTCTGGAGGAGTCACCGAGAAACAATGCCATGCTCTCTCAAGTATTCATCAAATTCGATACTCAAATATTCACCTCCACGATCGATCGAAGAGCTTTAATACTTTTTCTGTTTGATTTTCTACTTGATTTAAATTCTTTGAACTTTTCAAAGGATTCATGTTTACATTTCATCAAATACAAATACCCAAACCTTGATTTATCATCGGTAAAGGTAATAAAATAATGAAAGCCCCCTCTAGCCATTTCTTTAAGCGGACCACATACATCACTATGTATTAGCTCCAAAATATTTTGACTTTTAGCCTGTCCAACAAAGGGTGATGTAGTCATTTTCCCTTGAAGGCAAGATTCACAAGTTGGAGTAGGCTCGAGCCCAATGAGGATAGAATCCCCATTTTCTCCAATTTTGCAATCCTATCTTACGCAACATGACATAACCTTAAGTGCCAAATATATTTTGAACTTGAGTTGGTTTTCACCATGGCATTGCATTCATTTAGATTGCTATACTCGGCTAGTGGAAACACTTTCTTCTTGCAATGGAAACACTTTCTGTTAGCAATGGAAACACTTTCTGTTGGCGGTG
Organism: Hevea brasiliensis; assembly: GCF_030052815.1. Taxonomy (NCBI): domain Eukaryota; kingdom Viridiplantae; phylum Streptophyta; class Magnoliopsida; order Malpighiales; family Euphorbiaceae; genus Hevea; species Hevea brasiliensis. The sequence continues at coordinate 47,744,064 of NC_079501.1, forward strand.
GAAACACTTTCCTTTGCCTTTGTCGACTTTGGTCTTCCCTTTCTGTTTAGCTATTTTCTTGGAAGGACCAGAATCGAGGTTTCTTTTTCTTATTGCCCTTCTTCTTATTGGACTTTCCAGCATAAGAAGATGCAACCAAAGCTACCTCTTTTCCTTTATTGCCCAGCATATTCTTTTGGGCCATAACTAGCATGTTGAGTAAACCAGCTCAGGTGCATTCCTATTTAGTCATATGGAAATTTGTCACAAAATTCCCAAAAGACTCAGGAAGGGTGAAGGATCAAATCCGTTTGTAGTTGGAAATCCATGTTGAAGTCAAGATGTTCCAAGCTGCTCAATCAGCCGAATCAACTTGTGGACATGATCCCCAACATTACATCCCTCGGACATCCTCATACGGAATAAGCTGTCTAGATATCTCATACCTAGCATTCTGCTGTGCTCACCATACAACTCTTGTAGGTGAAGGAGGATCTCACTCGCACTCTGCATGTTCTCATGTTGTACGTAACTCATTACTCATGGAAGCAAGCATGTAACACTTAGCTCTCATATCATGCTCCTTCCACTTGTCCAAAGTATCATGTTCCTCTTGTGTGGCCTGCGGAGGTAAGGGACCAGGAACATTTGAATCTAGAACATATCCTATATGTTCAAGGTTGAGATAAGTTTCAAATTTCTTAGCCAATCGAATGATTAGGTCCTGTCAACTGTTATGATCAAGTATGCTTGCAAGGATATTGGATGGTGGTGGTTGTTTTGTGCTCATTTTTATCAGAAAATTAGCTCAGAAAATAACAGTTAATTAGTAAATGTATCATGTAATTAACCAAAATGATTATGGTCTTTTAATCAAATTGGTCCTCCCACTAACTTAGCAAATCCTACACTTCCAAAGTAAGCGGAAATCCTAGTTGGATGGATTTCTAGTGGGTGATTGAATTCTTATAATTCTATTGATCATCCTCAGGTACATCCATTATTGGAATTACAATAAACTATAAGTGAGCAACTCCTTGCCCATCACATCTCACATCTCATGTGAGGTTCAATCCTTTTACTAGCCCCTAATGCTCAAAATCTCAGGTACATCCAATATTGACTTATCTTGCATTAGTTAAGTTGATCCCATTGAGCCAGTAATTATGCAAATAATTTTAATGTCCTCAGGTACATCCAATATTGGCCACCAAACCATTTACATATTTACAACATCTCATGCTTAACAATTATTCTTAAGAAAATCTCTTAAATTAATTGCATCTCATGCAACTATTTAAAATTTCTTAAAATAATTGCCCCAATGGAGGGCTTATGTTATAATTACTTTAATTATAGCATTTCCAACTTAATCATTTGTTTGGAAGATTTTATAGCCATCCTAATTACTATTAAGGTCTCACTTTGCACATTATCCATTTAGCATGCATATATCATATAATTGCATACATTCCCATACATCTCATGCATTCATGGATAAGCGATAAATATGGTATGATCATGGACTTTCTAAGGGATTCAATCGAGCCACCAAGAATTGAATCAGGGCATTCCTAGGTGCATTTCATTCATTCATTTTACAAGAGTTGCTGAAGGAGTACATAATCAACACTTGATCTTGAATTCCTCCCAGGTCCCACCAATGCTCTTGACCTCCTTGAACTTCTTGCAATCCAATATTACATAGTAATCCTTGGCATACCAAGCGAATTTACAAGAACTTAAATAAATGAAATTACAACCCAAAAATATTACAAACTTAATAATATATGCCCAAAATAAATTAAAATAAATTAATTTACAATCCCAAAGAAACATAAAAGAAATAAATCCAATCACATTGGTCTTTTATAGTCCATGATCATCCATCATGCATATCACTATTTAACAATTAAATAAAACATACATACTTATATTAAATTGAATATCTCATATTCAACTTAAAAATCAGATTTGAATATGATTCAAATAAATTTAAAAATTCAGATTTGAATCTCATTCAAACAAATTTAAAAATTCAGATTTGAATCACATTCAAACAACTTCAAAAATTCAGATTTGAATCACATTCAAATATTTTTTAAAAAATCAGATTTGAATCACATTCAAATATTGTTTAAAAAATCAGATCTAATTTTATTGAATCAATTTTAAAAAATCAGATTTAAATATGATTCAAACAACTTTAAAAATTCAGATTTGAATCACATTCAAACAACTTTTAAAATTCAGATTTGAATCACATTCAAACAATTTTTAAAATTCTGATTTGAATCATAATTTAATTGTGTGATTAAAACAACTAATTAAACACTTTAATTAGTCAAAGAATAGGCCTTAGATCATACAACAATTGCAGAATTAAAAGCCAAACCTTGAATCACCCATGGAACCATTGTTGCCGCCACCATTGGTGGCTTCACCATGTGTGACGCCACACCTCTTAATCCAACCAGCAATGAATCAATCATCTTATGATCAAATCACATAATTAAATCATATAATCAACAATCTAAATGGCAAATATAGTGGCTCTGATACCAATTGAAGGAACGGAAAAACACAAGATTATACCATTGAATTCAAAAATTTTCACCTAGGGTCACAAGCACCATGCAAGATTTATTTTTATCTATTTGATTTCAATGATAAACAACATATTAAAACTCTTTTAATATGTTTTTGGATCTGTATTTGCCATTTAAGATTTTAAAATTAATCAGATTAATTTTAGAAACCTAGATTAAATCAAGAACGATTACACTAACCTCTTGATGTGCTGCAGCGTGTCTGCGCCTTTGAGATTCGTCTTCAGGACACCAGATGTTGTCCCTCTAGCTTGTCCACACCAAGAACACCTATGGCAGCCCTTGAATAGCTTCTAAAGCTTTTTCTATTAATTAGAAAATCAAGTTCTGCCTTTTAAGAGATTAGAGATGTAAACAGGACACTAGAAACAATTTCTAGTGTTCTTAATTCAAGAGATTGATGGCTAATCTCTTTGAATTGATGAGAGATGAAGAGAAATAGCTGGAGAGGCTCAAAGTGGCGTGACATATGAGAGGAGAGGCTGCTGGTTGTGTTTTCTTTTCATAACCCCACTTAAATAGCTAGGTTAACACATTAAACCCTAGCCACATGTCACCTTTTGATTAGCTCTAGGTTTAAGTGACCCAATCACATTGTGCCAAGTGTCAAACCTATATTTAATCTTGATTTTAATCATCTTACATGATTAAAATTATTTGGCAAGCTTATGTGTTATGCCATGTGTCACCATCTCATGGTGCCACGTGTCACACTGCAAAATGACCAAAATGCCCATGTGTCTTAATTTTGAGTTCTTAACCCAAAATAATTATTTTCTTCTTCTAATTAATTTATATCAAATATAAATTAATTAATTAATCTCTATTAATTAATTTCTCATCAATTAAATTCATATTTAAACACTTTAAATATAAATTTAATTTATACTACACATCCAATAATCTAGATTTGGTTTCAAGTCATGCTAGGGACTTTGCAATTTTATTGCAAACCAAATCTATTTAATTAATCAATTAAACTCTTTAATTAATTAATTAAATCATATTTAAATAGGTGATAACTTGTGTATGTGTGTGACTTACTAGGCTCATCACTAATTGGCAATGAGACATGATATCAACTCTTAATATCATCAGAACTCTTTCTTACCATAAATGATTTCTCTAAATCATTTTATGAACCTCATAGACCATGGTTAACACCTAGCATAGCATGCCATAGCCACCCAATTAGTAATAAGATTTACCTTAAATGAACCTATAATCATATGTTACCATGCACTAGAATCTCTCTGTTACAAAATCCCAACTCAAACTAGAGTCATGGTTTATGTCAAACTCCATTTGCTATGAATATTATGTTCTCTTTTAATTCCAGTTCTTGATTAAAAAGATTTTCTCATCAGAAACTCTTTTACGAATAAATCTATCTGTCTGGCAGGAACTTGAAACATCAAGAACAATTAAATGAACATAGGATTTTATCTCTATTTACTTAGAGGAGCAGATTCCATCTTGATCAACACCTACCTCCATATATAACTAGTAGGAGCCAACACATGCCCATATACCCATACAGTACAAGTATGAAAGCATATCAAACTCAAACTACCTATATACAAGATAAGCTGTGCTATCTCGTGTCTAAAGATTATATGCCTTGATATGATTTATGACAAAACATTGACAAGAGTAAACTCCATGTGCTTGTCATAAGTGTCCTGTTCGGCCTACTTATCATTTATAAGTGCCTATCAAGTTTGTTATATGGCATGAGACTCACCATTCCATCTTATTTATATCTCATATAAATAACTTGGGAACAAACATGAATACAATCTTTCTGGATAAGTCATGTCCTTATTATGAAGTATCCTCGATTGTGAACCTATTTATGATACTTTGTGCTAGAAATATTGTCACTCATATTCTTAACAACTTAAGAATAATATTTCTAACAAAATATCAATGGACCTTTTCTATTACACATAAATATATTATGTAAACGGAAAAGTGGAAATGCCTTCTATTATTAAAATATGTACAAGATACATACTAAATGATATGCTCTAGGGCATACTACTAACAGTTTCTTCAGCAAAAAATGTGCCACTATAAGCCTAGTTTCATGTCCAATTGGCCAAACACCAATTGGACCAACACAGCCCAAGTTATGGCAGTGCAAGTGGACTGAAATCTCACCACCTCTTTGCACTCATTGGGCAGCATACTCATTCACTTTGCCATGCTATATTTCAATCCAATTTATGGTCAACTTATCTCAAATGGTCACTAATTGACCATTAGAGTGTTCTTTAACAATTTCATAAGCCAAGTCAAATTTTCACCCCTAAACCCTAGCTCAATTTCAAGGTTTTCACAATTTCCTTAGTTAACTCTTTCATTCTTTGTATATATATATGTATACACTTTAAACATGATCTCTAATTCACTCTAAGTCCAATAAAACAATCAAACTCATCCTTCCTTAGGGCTGTCGAAAATTGAAGATACCCTAACATATATAATTTACTTCAAATTTTTACAAATTCTTAACTTAAAGTGATGCTCTAACAAAGATTAAATGAGTGAGAGTGGAAGTATAGCACTAACCTCTTTGCTCAACTTATTGAGCTTGTGAAAACTCTAGAATTCCTCCTCTTTGTGGCTGCCTAGAGTTACCTTGTGATGTGGGGATAAGTTTTAGTGAATGGAGTAGGAAGATTTATGGTGAAATAAGGAGAGAACTTGAGCTTTGGTTGAAGGATTAATGGAGGTTTAGGGCAAGCAAAGTTTCGGTTGGAATTGGAGAAGAAGAAGGCAGCTGCATTTTTAATTCTTTTGTCTTGGTTTGTCTCTTTTATTGGTTAGTTTAAAGGGTTGTTTAATTTTGATTGGTGGAAGTTTTTAAATGACATCCTAATGATGTCATATTTGGCTTTTTTATTGATTTTTCTTTTCTTTTCTTTTCTACTAACTTCAAATTAATTTTTCATCAACATTAATTCATATTTTGTGTCATAATAATTATTTACTTAACTGGACAAGTCGGCCAAAAATCACCTCTGAAGGGGAAATGACCAAAATGCCCTCCGTTTGGCTTAATGGGTCAAAATTGTCTGTACCGATTGAAAAACTTTTCTAAGTACTTTCTTGGAATTCTAATGCCATGCGAACCTCAATAACCCTTCTCTGGAGTCCCAAAAATTATTTTATGAATTTTTCCCTGGGTCTAGGGCTCCTCGTTGCGAGAACCGCAACTTCCCTCTGGTTACCCATCGCTTGGGCACCGGCTCGTTTAACTTGGTTGTATTTTATTTCTAAAATTTTTCCTAAATTTTTCTTATTAATATTTGAGTTAATTATGGTTCCTGACTTTAGTTTAAATATTTTTCCGGACGTTCTAGCTGTCCGGACCGACACCGGTCACCGGAACAGTAGAATGTACGGAGTTGATACAGGGAGGGTGTTACAACTCTTCCCCTCTAATTTAAATTTCGTCCTCGAAATTTACCTGATGCAAACAGTTGAGGGTACTGTTGCCTCATCGTCTCTTCACTTTCCCAAGTTGCCTCCTCGGTGTTGTGGTGCCTGCAAAGCACTTTCACTAGTGGAATCTGCTTATTTCTCAACTCTTTCACTTCTCGAGCCAGGATCCGTAGAGGTTCTTCTTCATATGTCAAATTCGGCTGTATTTCAATTTCTTCCCTGGAGATGACATGTGAAGGATCTGAGCGGTATCTTCTGAGCATGGACACGTGGAACACACTGTGGATCTTGTCCAGCTCTAGTGGTAAAGCTAGCCTATAGGCCACTGGACCCACACGTTCAATGACTTCATATGGGCCAATGAACCTAGGGCTTAACTTACCTTTTCTTCCAAACCTCAATACCTTTTTCCACGGTGACACCTTGAGGAACACTTTGTCGCCAACCGCATATTCTATTTCTTTTCTCTTGGTCGGCATAAGATTTACATGCATGCGAGGCAACCTTCAGATTGGCTTTGATTAGTTTTACTTTCTCCTCGATCTGTTTCACAGTGTCAGCCCTACCGATTTGTCTTCGCCCAATTCAGTCCAAAGACACTGAGTTCTACATTTTCTCCCATACGATTGCTTCATATGGGGCCATTTGGATACTAGCTTGGTAGCTATTGTTGTATGCAAATTACGCGATTGGGAGGTATCTATCCCAACTTCCCTCAAACTCAATGACACAACTCCTCAGCATATCCTCAAGGACCTGACATATATTTCATGTTATTGTTATCATTTTAGTTCAATATTTGTATTAATTCAATTGGTTCAATTGTTTACCTGGATTACTCTTTCTGATTGCCCATCCGTCTGAGGATGGAAAGTTGTGCTGAAGTGGAGTTGTGTACCCAAGGATTCATGCAACTTCTTCCAAAATCTCGATGTGAATCTTGGGTCTCGATCAGATATGATGGAAAGTGGAATTCCATACAGTCTAACTATCTCACTGATATACAATTCTGCTAACTTCTCCAGTGAGTAGTCGGTCTAATCGGCGAGAAAGTGTCTTGACCGTCAATCTGTCCACTATCACCCATACTGCATCATGTTTCTTCCGGGTGAGAGGTAGACCTCTTACAAAATCCATGGTGACCCGATCCCATTTCCATTCAGGTATGCGTATAGGCTGTAGCAAACCTGATGGAACTTGATGTTCTGCCTTGACTTGCTGACATGTCAAGCATTTAGTCACATAGTCTGCTATGTCCTTCTTCATACCAGGCCACCAATACTGAAGCTTGAAATCATGATACATCTTTGTACTTCCTGGGTGCATAGCATATACACTGGTGTGTGCCTCTTTTAGAATACTGGCCTTCAATTCCCCATCATCGGGTACACACAGTCTTCCTTTGTAACACAGACACCCATCTGCTTTCACCTCATAATCAGTTGCTTTTCCGTCTGAGGTTTTGCTCATAATAGCCATTAGCTTCTCATCTACCTTCTGCCCATCTAAAATTTGCTGTAACAGGTTTGGCCTCACTTGCAACTCAGCCAAAATAGCTCCATCTCGAATCAAAGATAGACGGGCATTCAATGATCTCAAAGCTGTGATGGACTTTCTGCTCAAAGCATCAGCAACTACATTTGCCTTCCCAGGATGGTAGTCAATTACACAATCATAGTCCTTCAGGAACTCAATCCATCGCCTCTGTCTAAGGTTGAGCTCCCTCTGAGGTGGCAAATATTTCAGACTTTTGTGGTCTGTGTAAATGTAGCACTTTTCACCATACAAGTAATGCCTCCATATCTTCAGTGCGAAGATAATTGCTGCAAGCTCTAGATCATGGGTAGGGTAATTTTGTTCATGTGGCCTTTGCTGCCTGGAAGCATAGGCGACCACCTTCCCCCCTTGCATTAATACACACCCTAACCCATTATGAGAGGCATCACTGTAGACCACGAAGTCCTTTCTCGACACCGTTGTGTGCTGCTGGTGCCTCTGTCAACATAGCCTTCAACTTCTCAAAACTGGTCTGACACTTGTTATTCCAGTCAAATCTGACATTCTTGTGTAACAACTTGGTCATTGGAGTAGCTATTAAGGAAAATCCCTTCACAAATCTTCTTTAATACCCAGCTAGCCCCAAGAAGCTTCTGACCTCAGTTGTGTTTCTGGGAGGCTTCCATTCCATCACTGCTTCTATTTTCTTGGGATCCACCCTAATCCCATCAGCTGACACTATGTGTCCAAGGAATGCAATCTCATTCAACCAGAAGTCACACTTGGACAACTTAGCATACAACTTCTTTTCTCTCAGGGTTTGCAGAACAATCCTCAAATGCTCATCATGTTCTTCCCTGGTCTTGGAATACACCAAAATATCATCAATAAAGACCACTACGAACCGATCTAGGTACGGATGAAAGATACGGTTCATAAGGTCCATGAATGCAGCTGGTGCATTTGTTAGGCCAAAGGGCATCACCAAAAACTCATAATGCCCATACCGGGTTCTGAATGCAGTCTTGGGCACATCTATATCCTTCACCCTCAACTGATGATACCCTGATCTAAGATAAATCTTAGAAAATACTCCTGCTCCCTTCAACTGATCAAACAGATCATCAATTCTAGGCAACGGATATTTGTTCTTCACAGTCACTTTATTCAACTGCCGGTAATCAATACAAAGCCTCAAAGTCCCATCCTTCTTTTTCACAAACAGCACAGGAGCTCCCCATGGTGACACACTGGGGCGTATGAACCCCTTATCAAGCAACTCTTGCAACTGAGTTTTCAACTCCCTCAATTCAGTGGGTGCCATCCTATAAGGAGCAATGGAAATGGGTGCTGTACCTGGCAGTGTCTCAATAGCAAATTCGACTTCCCTTTCTGGTGGCAAACCAAGCAATTCTTCAGGGAATACCTCTGGGAAGTCTTTTACTGTGGGTATATCACTAAGGTTTGACTTAGCCTGCCTAGTATCCACCACATGTGCTAGGTAGGCTTCACAGCCTTTTCTCATCATTCTTCTTGCAACTGTGGCTGAGATGACATTGGACAAGAAATCTGTCCTTTCCCCCACAATAGTGATCTCATTCCCCTCAGAAGTTTTCAAAGAAATCCTCTTCAATTTGCAATCAACTATTGCCTGATGACATGACAACCAATCCATTCCCAAAATCACATCAAACTCTTGGAAGGGCAACTCAATCAGGTCTGCCAAGAATTCATACCCCTGAATCCTTAACGGGCAACCTTGTATACTTTGTTCACCACTACACTGTGGCCCAATGGATTAGTGACCAGAATGTCTTGGTCACTCTCCCCTACTAGTATCCCCCTTTCTAAGGGTAAGTTGATGCAGATGTATGAATGAGTGGATCCTGGATCCACCAATGGATGCACAGGTGTATTGTAGAGGGAAAACGTACCCCTGATGACGTCCAGGGCATCTTGCTCCTCCTGAGCTCTCAGGGCATAATTTCTGGCAGGTGGTCTGTTATCTAGCCTCTCTGCTGGCTCAGATACAGGCCTCTGTGATGGTCCCACTGCGTCTTATTTACCAGATTTTCTACCCCTCTGTGGTGCAGGAGCAGGTCTATCTGCTTGTGTTGGAGCAGCTGTAGTAGTTCTACGTGGGCAGTTCCTCAGCTGATGCTCTGTCGACCCACATCTTAAGCAGGCACCGGTTACTCTCCAACATTCCCCCTTCTGGCATTTCAGGCAATGCGGACATGCAGAAGATGTTGGGGCTGGTCCCCTGAACCCCATCCCTAGAGAGCTGCCCACTGATGATGTGGACTGACCTCTCCTAGGGGTAAGCGTGGCTGGGCCTGAGGTGACCACGACCTTGTGGCTGACCCGAACTGCGTGCGGATGGACCTCTGAACTTCTTCCCAGTGCGGGAGATGAGCTAGACCGACTGGTCCCCTCTTCTGTCTCTCCCTTACAGTCCGCTCCGATTCTCACTTTTTCAACCCTTATTGCAACTTCCACTAACTTGCTAAATTCTATGATTCCCAGGGCAGTGAGCTGGATCTTTATGTTATCATTTAGTCCCTCTTCAAATCTCTTACATCTTTCAGCTTCATTAGGGACTATCTCCCTTCCATAGCGGCTTAATTGGATGAATTCCTTCTCATACTCGGCCACTGACAACTGTCTCTGCCTCAGGTTAATAAACTCTCTTCTTCTCTCTTCCAGGTATACAGTACCCACATATTTCTTCTTGAATTCGGAGAGAAAGAAGTCCCAAGTTATAGCTTCTGGCTGCACTTCACTGGACACAGTATCCCACCATTCATAGGCATCATCTTGCAATAGGGATATGGCAGCCTCTAGGTTTTGCTCTGGGGGTGCAGTGGAGTTGTTTAAGAACTCTACCCGTTCTGTTCAACCAATTCTCGGCTGCAACAAAATCGTCTTCTCTCTTGCCAAAGAAATCCACTGCTCCAAACTTTCTTAGCCTTTCCAGATGTGATTTCTGCTGTGGAGCTGGTGGTGGTGGTGGTGCTGGCATTACTCCGGCCATTTGTCTAAAGAAATCGGCCATTTGCTGGAACATGGCCTGTGGAGGCTGAGCAGGCTCTGCTTGAGCTGGCAGAGCAGGTTCTCCCATGCCCCCAGTCTCAGCTGCTGCAGGTGGAGCATGACTCTCCACTTCCTCCTCGATTGCTCTTTGAGATGAAGGGTCCATATCCTATTCAAAATAAGAAAAGACAAACAGATCTGTATTAGTGTCACCTCGACTCTTACAAATGCAATGCATGGTATGAACTCAATCTAGGCCCAGAAACGCCTAAACCGTGCTCTGATACCACTAAATGTGACACCCCTTACCCGGCTACAGTGTATCTGAGTAAGCTATGTCACACGGTGTACCGGCACGCTCTATTTTACCTTAATTAATTTTCATCATAGTTTTGAATATAGTTTGTGAAATATAGTTCATTTATTGAAATTATAATTTATTTGAGGTTCCGAAAATTTTAAAGAAAATCCGGCAGAGTACCGGCTAAAAATGGAGAAAACAGTTCTTCGGAACCTGTTAAAAACACTTCCAAATAATTTCCAAACAATCCCAACTTCAATTCATCAACAAAATCTCAATATCAAGATCTCAACAACATTTCAATTTTAGTTCTCAATAACCTTTTCATTTCTCAAACATCCATTTCTCATATACAAATAATAAATAAATGCTCAAATTTTGCATTCATAGCCATAACTTTCATTATTAACATGAACATCAGAATACATTACATAAGTTCAAATACATATGAGAAAGTAAAAATTTGCTACAAAATATCAAAATGACACCTAGTGTCCTACCATTGCACTGCAGAAGTTGAGGTGACACGGACAGCATGCGACGCTGGACAGACTCACCCAGTCTGCGGTCTACTGGGCTCATGATCTGTATCTCCAGTACCTACGCGTGGCAAAAGCAACGCGCTAAGCAATAATGCTTAGTGGTGCAATAGTATAATAAAAGAAAATAGCAGAAAATAAGTATGTATAGAATGTGTATGATTTCTTTGTTTGGTATTAGTGTATCCATTATTTCATTATCTTTGTCCACTTTTATTCATTTGGTTGCCCAAGTAACATACACTAGATGACTGGACTGGATAACGGGTGGCGGCCTTTGGGTATCAAGTACCTCGGGCGTCACACCATCGGTCACATATACATCTCCGGTGTGCAATGAGCGGCTAACAAGCTATGATAACATCGATGTGACACCCCTTACAGGTATATGCAGAGTAAGTAATGCCACACGGTGTACCGGCACATTCTAATATACCTTAATTAATTTATACCATGCTTGTAAATATAATTTATGAAATATAATTTATTTTAGCCATTTATCAAAAGTATTATTTATTTGAGGTTCCGAAAATTTTAAAGAAAATCAGTAGTCTGGGCTAAAAATGGAGAAAGCAGTTCTTGAACTGTTAAAAACACTTCCAAATAATTTCCAAACAATCCCAACTTCAATTCATCAACAGAATATTAATATCAAAATCTCAACATTTTTTTCAATTTCAGTTCTCAATCATCATTTCTCAGGGTTCTCATATATAAACAACAATTAAATACTCAAATTACTTCCATACATAACCATAAATCTTTATTATTTTCATGAACCTCAAAATACATTACATAAATCCAAATACATATGAGAAAATAAAAATTTAGTTACAAAATGACAAAATGACACCTAGTGCCCTGCCAATGCTGCGGTAGTGAGGTGACACGGACAACGTGTAGAGTCTGCAGGATGAACTCACCCGATCTGCGGTCTCACGGGCTCACGATCTGTATCTCCGGTACCTACGGCGTGGCAAAAACAGCGCTAAGCAATAATGCTTAGTGGTGCAATAATATAATAAAAGAAAATAGCTGAAAGTAAGTATGTATAGAATGTGTATGATTTCTTTATTTGGTATTGGTATATCTATTATTTCATTAACTTTGCCCACTTTTATTCATTTGGTTGCCCAAGTAACCTACACTAGATGACTGGACTGGATACACGGGTAACCGCCTTTGGGTATCGAGTACCTCGGGCGTCACACCATCGGTCACATATGCATCTCCGGTGTGCATGAGCGACTAACAAGCTGTAAATAATATCAGGCACAAGGCCAAGTCTCAATGCAAGGTCAGAATGGCTAAAAGCCATAAAATCACAGAATGGCAAATTGCCATGTGTAGTACTGCTAACTGAACCCTATTGGCATGCCAAACTATCCAAACCAATCTTGTTAGGTATAGTAGGGCATTTGAAACTTTTAAATTCTTCAATTTGTGAATTTCAAGTTTTGGTGTTACTTTTCACCTTATTGGTTAACAAAAATGTTGACTTTTGGATAGACAATATGTACATTGACTTTGGCACTCCCAACATACCACATTTCACGTTTAAAACTTGTTAGAATTGGTCACTATTACCATTTCTAACTTAAAACCAAGAGGGCAGAAAATTTCAGTTTTTGTAGCATAAGTTTACTGTTCCATTAAGCACTGTTGCAGTGGGAATTTGAAGAAATGGCAAGCATGAAAGTTGTTCCTTATTTTGTCTAGTTGAATTTAATTTTTTGAATCACTTCATTTGGAGTTTTGTAGCTCCAGATATGGCCCAAAGACCACAGCTGGCCGGATTTCCATTTTGCAGAAATTACCATATCTACAGTAACATGAATAGTGACTGTGACTGCATATTTGAATAGGTTCTGACCATAATTTGGGGTAGGTTTCTTCATTAAAGTTGTTTTTCTATGTCTTAACTTGTTGCTGTAGAAATTTCAGGTCAATTGACCAAATCTTCAGTGAGTTATGGCCAAATAAACAGTTACTGTTCATTTGGTCATTTCTGCAGGTGCTGTTGCAGGGTATCCGGATTAGGGCCAACTTTTGGTTCTCTTGCTTTGGTCTTTTGGGCATGGTTTCTTCAGAAAAAATGTGCCATTATAAGCCTAGTTTCATGTCCAATTGGCCAAACACCAATTGGACCAACACAGCCAAAGATATGGCAGTCCAAGTGCCTGAAATCTCAGCCACTCTGCTGCCCTCATTGGGCAGCATACACATTCACTTTGCCATGCTATATTTCAGTCCAATTTATGGTCAACTTACCTCAAATGGTCACTAATTGACCATTAGAGTGTTCTTTAACAATTTCCTAAGCCAAGTCAAATTTTCTCTCCTAAACCCTAGCTCAAATTCATAATTTTGTACAAACTACCCTAGTTAACTAACTAAATCAATATCCTTATGTTTATATACTTTAAACTTGATTTGTAGTTCATTCCAAGTCAATAAAAAACACCCAATTCTATTCCTTCCCTAGGGCAGCCGAAATCCATGGGGTGCCTACACTCAACTTTTATTCCTTTAAGTTACAAAATCTCACATATTTCAAGTCACTATCATGGATTAAAAGAGGTTTATGTATAAATATGCACTAACCTCTTGTAGGCAGATTTTTCCCAAGTTAAATCTTCACTTTTCTTCACTTTCTAGGCTGCCAAACACTTCCCCAAGAGATGTGGTTAAGTTTTAATGAAAGGGGTTTAGGGTTTAGTGGTGGAAACAAAGGAGAAAGGAAGCTTTTGGTTGAACATCAATGGAGGGAGAAGAGGAAGAAGTTTCGGCTGGTGAAAGGGGAGAGGATGGCTGCTGAATTTTTGATTCATTTTGGTCTCAATTTGTCTCTTTTATTAGTTAGTTTATTGGTTAGTTAATTGTGATTGGTGGACAATTTTAAATGACATCACATTGATGTCATAAATAAGTCTTTTTCCCCATTTTCTTTTCTTTCCTCCACTACTCATTTCCAATTTAATTTCTAGTATTGTTTATTCATATTTTATGTCATAACAATTATTTACTCAACTGGACAAGTCGGCCAAAAATCACCTCTGAAGGCGAAATGACCAAAATGCCCTCCGTTTGGCTTAACGGTTCAAAATTGTCTGTACCGATTGAAAATTTTTTCTAGGTATTTTATTGGCATTCTAATGCCATAGGAACCTCAATGACCCTTCTCTGGAGTCCCAAAAATTATTTTATAATTTTTCCCCCGGGTCTAGGGCTCCTAGTTGCGAGAACCGCAACTTTCCTCTGGTTTACCCATCGCTAGGGCACCGGCTCGTTTAACTTGGTTGTATTTTATTTCTAAAATTTTTACCAAATTTTTCTTATTAATATTTGAGTTAATTATGGTCCTTCACTTTAGTTTAAATATTTTTCCGGACATTCTAGCTCTCCGGACCGACACTGGTCACCGGAACAGCAGGATGTACTGAGTAGTTACCGGGAGGGTATTACAACTCTTCCCCTCTAATTTAAATTTCGTGCTCGAAATTTACCTGATGCAAACAGTTGAGGGAACTGTTGCCTCATCGTCTCTTCACTTTCCCAAGTTGCCTCTTCGGTGTTGTGGTGCCTCCAAAGCACTTTCACCAGTGGAATCTGCTTATTTCTCAACTCTTTCACTTCCCAAGCTAGGATCCGAAGTGGTTCTTCTTCATATGTCAAATCCGGTTGTATTTCAATTTCTTCCCTGGAGATGACATGTGAAGGATCTGAGCGGTATCTTCTTAGCATGGACACGTGGAATACATTGTGGATCTTGTCCAACTCTAGTGGTAAAGCTAGCCTATAGGCCACTGGACCCACACGTTCAATGACTTCATATGGGCCAATGAACCTAGGGCTTAACTTACCTTTCCTTCCAAACCTCAATACCTTCTTCCACAGTGACACCTTGAGGAACACTTTGTCGCCAACCGCATATTCTATTTCTTTTCTCTTCAGGTCGGCAGAAGATTTACATGCATGCGAGGCAACCTTCAGGTTGGCTTTGATTAGTTTTACTTTCTCCTCAGTCTGTTTCACTAGGTCTGGTCCTACCAGTTTGTCTTCGCCCAATTCAGTCCAGCACACTGGAGTTCTACATTTTCTCCCATACAGTGCTTCATATGGGGCCATTTGGATGCTAGCTTGGTAGCTATTGTTGTATGCAAATTCTGCCAGTGGGAGGTATCTATCCCAGCTTCTCTCAAACTCAATGCCACAACTCCTCAGCGTATCCTCAAGGACCTGACATATTTGTCATGTTATTGTTATCATTTCAGTTCAATATTTGTATTAATTCAATTGGTTCAATTGTTTACCTGGATTACTCTTTCTGATTGCCCATCCGTCTGAGGATGGAAAGCTGTGCTGAAGTGGAGTTGTGTACCCAAGGACTCATGCAAATTCTTCCAAAATCTCGATGTAAACCTTGGGTCTCGATCAGATATGATGGAAAGTGGAATTCCATGCAGTCTAACTATCTCACTGATATACAATTCTGCTAACTTCTCCAGTGAGTAGTGAGTCCTAACTTGCAGAAAGTGTGCTGACTTTGTCAATCTATCAACTATCACCCATGCTGCATCATGTTTCTTCCGAGTGAGAGGTAGACCACTTACAAAATCCATGGTGACCCGATCCCATTTCCATTCAGGTATGCGTATAGGCTGTAGCAAACCTGATGGAACTTGATGTTCTGCCTTGACTTGCTGACATGTCAAGCATTTAGTCACATAGTCAGCTATGTCCTTTTTCATACCAGGCCACCAGTACTGAAGCTTCAAATCATGATACATCTTTGTACTTCCTGGGTGCATAGCATATACACTGGTGTGTGCCTCTTTTAGAATATTGGCCTTCAGTTCCCCATCATCTGGTACACACAGTCTTCCTTTGTAATACAGACACCCATCTGCCTTCACCTCATAGTCAGTTGTTTTTCCCTCTGAGATTTTGCTCATAATGGTCATTAACTTTCCATCTGACTTTTGGCCATCTAAAATCTGCTGTAGCAGGTTTGGCCTCACTTGCAACTCAGCCAAAATAGCTCCATCTCGAACCAAAGTTAGACGGGCATTCAATGATCTCAAAGCTGTGATTGATTTTCTGCTCAAAGCATCAGCAACTACATTTGCCTTCCTAGGATGGTAGTCAATTACACAATCATAGTCCTTCAGGAACTCAATCCATCGTCTCTGTTTAAGGTTGAGCTCCTTCTGGGTTGGCAAGTATTTCAGGCTTTTGTGGTCTGTGTAAATGTAGCACTTTTCACCATACAAGTAATGCCTCCATATCTTCAGTGCGAAGATAATTGCTGCAAGTTCTAGATCATGTTTGTTCATGTGGCCTTAGCTGCCTGGAAGCATAAGCGACCACTTTTCCCTCTTGTATCAATACACACCCTAACCCATTATGTGAGGCATCACTGTAGACCACGAAGTCCTTTCCTGACACTGGCTGTGTTAACACTGGTGCCTCTGTCAACATAGCCTTCAATTTCTCAAAACTGGTCTGACACTTGTCATCCAGTCAAATTTGATATTCTTGTGTAACAACTTGGTCATTGGAGCAGCTATTAAAGAAAATCCCTTCACAAATCTTCTGTAATACCCAGCTAGCCCCAAGAAGCTTCTGACCTCAGTTGTATTCCTAGGAGGCTTCCATTCCATCACTGCTTCTATTTTCTTGGGATCCACCCTAATCCCATCGGCTGACACTATGTGTCCAAGGAATGCAATCTCATTTAACCAGAAGTCACACTTGGACAACTTAGCATACAGCTCCTTTTCTCTCAGGGTTTGCAAAACAATCCTCAAATGCTCATCATGTTCTTCCCTGGTCTTGGAATACACTAAAATATCATTAATAAAGACCACTACGAACCGATCTAGGTATGGATGGAAGATACGATCCATAAGGTCCATGAATGCCGCTGGTGCATTTGTTAGGCCAAAGGGCATCACCAGAAACTCATAATGCCCATACCGGGTCCTGAACGCAGTCTTGGGCACATCTACATCCTTCACCCTCAGCTGATGATACCCTGATCTGAGATCAATCTTAGAAAATACTCCTGCTCCCTTCAACTGATCAAACAGATCATCTATTCTAGGCAACGGATATTTGTTCTTCATAGTCACTTTATTCAACTGCCGGTAATCAATACAAAGCCTCAAAGTCCTATCCTTCTTTTTCACAAACAGCACTGGAGCTCCCCACGGTGACACACTGGGGCGTATGAACCCCTTATCAAGCAACTCTTGCAACTGAGTTTTCAACTCCTTCAATTCTGTGGGTGCCATCCTATAAGGAGCAATGGAAATAGGTGCTGTACCCGGCAGTGTCTCAATAGCAAATTCAACTTCCCTTTCTGGTGGCAAACCATGCAATTCTTTAGGAAATACCTCTGGGAAGTCTCTCACTGTGGGTATATTACTCAGGTTTGGCTTAGCCTACCTAGTATCCACCACATGTGCTAGGTAGGCTTCACAGCCTTTTCTCATCATTCTTCTTGCAATTGTGGCTGAGATGACATTGGACAAGAAATCTATCATTTCCCCCACAACTGTGATCTCATTACCCTCAGGAGTTTTCAGAGAAATTCTCTTCAATTTGCAATCAACTATTGCCTGATGACGTGACAACCAGTCCATTCCCAAAATCACGTCAAACTCATGGAAGGGCAACTCAATCAGGTCTGCCAAGAATTCATACCCCTGAATCCTTAACGGGCAACCCTTATATACCTTGTTCACCACTACACTGTGACCCAATGGATTAGTGACCAGAATGTCTTGGTCACTCTCCCCTATTAGTATCCCCCTTTCTACGGGTAAGTTGATGCAAATGTAGGAATGAGTGGATCCTGGATCCACCAATGCATGCACAGGAGTATTGTAGAGGGAGAACGTACCCCTGATGACGTCCGAGGCATCTTGCTCCTCCTGAGCTCTTAGGGCATAATTTCTGGTAGGTGGTCTGTTATCTGGCCTCTCTGCTGGCTCAGATGCAGGCCTCTGTGATGGTCCCACTGCGTCAGATTTACCAGATTTTCTACCTCTCTATGGTGCCGGAGCAGGTCTGTCTGCTTGTGTTGGAGCAGCTGTAGTAGTTCTGTATGGGCAGTTTCTCAGCTGATGCTCTATCGACCCACATCTTAACCAGGCACCAGTCACTCTCCAACACTCCCCCTTGTGCCACTTCAGACAGTGTGGACATGCAGAAGATGCTGGGGCTAGTCCCCTGAACCCCATCCCTGGAGAGCTGCCCACTGATGGTGTGGACTGACCTCTCCTAGGGGTGAACTGTGGCCTGGGCCCCTGAGACTGACCCTGACCTTGTGGTTGCCCTGAACTCTGCGCAGGTGGACCTCTGAACTTCTTCCCAGGTGCAGGAGCTGAACTAGACTGACCTGGTCCCCTCTTCTGTTGTCTCTCCCTTTTGGTCTGCTCACTTATTCTTACTTTTTCAACCCTTATTGCAGCTTACACTAACTTGCTAAATTCTGTGATTCCCAAGGCAGTGAGCTGGATCTTGATGTTATCATTTAGTCCCTCTTCAAATCTCTTACACCTTTCAACTTCATTAGGGACTATCTCCCTTCCATAACGGCTTAATCGGACAAATTCCTTCTCATACTCAGCCACTGATAGCTGTCTCTGCCTCAGGTTAATGAACTCTCTTCTTCTCTCTTCCAGGTATACAGTACCCACATATTTCTTCTTGAACTCGGAGAGAAAGAAGTCCCAAGTTACAGCTTCTGGCTGCACTTCACTGGACACAGTGTCCCACCATTCATAGGCATCATCTTGCAACAAGGATACTGCAGCTTCTAGATTTTGCTCTGAGGTGCAGTGGAGTTGTTTTAAGACTCTGTCCATTCTGTTCAACCAATTCTCAGCTGCAACAGAGTCATCTTCTCTCTTGCCAAAGAAATCCACCACCCCAAACTTTCTTAGCCTTTCCAGGTGTGATTTCTGCTGTGGAGCTGGTGGTGGTGGTGGTGCTGGCATTACTCCGACCATTTGTCTAAAGAAGTCGGCCATTTGTTGGAACATGGCCTGTGGAGGCTGAGCAGGCTCTGCTTGAGCTGGTGGAGTAGGTTCTCCCCTACCCCCAGTCTCAGCTGCTGCAGGTGGAGCATGACTCTCCACTTCCTCCTCGACTGCTCTCTGTGATGTAGGGTCCATATCTTATTCAAAATAAGAAAAACAAACAGATCTGCATTAGTGTCACCTCGACTCTTACAATGCAATGCATGGTATGGACTCAATCTAGGACCAGAAACGCCTAAACCGTGCTCTGATACCACTAAATGTGACACCCCTTACCCGTGTACAGTATACCCGAGTAAGTAATGCCACACGGTGTACCGGCACATTCTAATATACCTTAATTAATTTATACCATGCTTGTAAATATAATTTATGAAATATAATTTATTTTAGCCATTTATCAAAAGTATTATTTATTTAAGGTTTCGAAAATTTTAAAGAAAATCCGGCGGAGTACTAGCTAAAAATGGAGAAAACAGTTCTTCGGAACCTGTTAAAAACACTTCCAAATAATTTCCAAACAATCCCAACTTCAATTCATCAACAGAATCTCAATATCAAAATCTCAACATTTTTTTCAATTTCAGTTCTCAATCATCATTTCTCAGGGTTCTCATATATAAACAACAATTAAATACTCAAATTACTTCCATACATAACCATAAATCTTTATTATTTACATGAACCTCAAAATACATTACATAAATCCAAATACATATGAGAAAATAAAAATTTAGTTACAAAATGACAAAATCCGAAAATTTTCAACCCTTATTGCAGCTTCCACTAACTTGCTAAATTCTGTGATTCCCAAGGCAGTGAGCTGGATCTTGATGTTATCATTTAGTCCCTCTTCAAATCTCTTACACCTTTCAACTTCATTAGGGACTATCTCCCTTCCATAACGGCTTAATCGGACAAATTCCTTCTCATACTCGGCCACTGATAGCTGTCTATGCCTCAGGTTAATGAACTCTCTTCTTCTCTCTTCCAGGTATACAGTACCCACATATTTCTTCTTGAACTCGGAGAGAAAGAAGTCCCAAGTTCTGACTTACGGCTGCACTTCATGGACACGATGTCCCACCATTCATAGGCATCATCTTGCAACAAGGATCTGCGGCTTGTAGATTTTGCTCGAGGTGCGATGGAGTTGTTTTAAGACTCTCTGCATTACATTCAACCAATTCTCGGCACATGAGTCATCTTCTCTCTTTCAGAAGAAATCCACCGCCCCAAACTTTCTTAGCCTTTCCAGGTGTGATTTCTGCTGTGGAGCTGGTGGTGGTGGTGGTGCTGGCATTACTCCGGCCATTTGTCTAAAGAAGTCGGCCATTTGTTGGAACATGGCCTATGGAGGCTGAGCAGGCTCTGCTTGAGCTGGTGGAGTAGGTTCTCCCCTACCCCCAGTCTCAGCTGCTGCAGGTGGAGCATGACTCTCCACTTCTTCCTCATTGCTCTGTGATGTAGGGTCCATATCCTATTCAAAATAAGAAAAACAAACAGATCTGCATTAGTGTCACCTCGACTCTTACAAATGCAATGCATGGTATGGACTCAATCTAGGACCAGAAACGCCTAAACCGTGCTCTGATACCACTAAATGTGACACCCCTTACCCGTGTACAGTATACCCGAGTAAGTAATGCCACACGGTGTCTGGCACATTCTAATATACCTTAATTAATTTATACCATGCTTGTAAATATAATTTATGAAATATAATTTATTTTAGCCATTTATCAAAAGTATTATTTATTTGAGGTTTCGAAAATTTTAAAGAAAATCCGGCGGAGTACTAGCTAAAAATGGAGAAAACAGTTCTTCGGAACCTGTTAAAAACACTTCCAAATAATTTCCAAACAATCCCAACTTCAATTCATCAACAGAATCTCAATATCAAAATCTCAACATTTTTTTCAATTTCAGTTCTCAATCATCATTTCTCAGGGTTCTCATATATAAACAACAATTAAATACTCAAATTACTTCCATACATAACCATAAATCTTTATTATTTACATGAACCTCAAAATACATTACATAAATCCAAATACATATGAGAAAATAAAAATTTAGTTACAAAATGACAAAATCCGAAAATTTTCAACCCTTATTGCAGCTTCCACTAACTTGCTAAATTCTGTGATTCCCAAGGCAGTGAGCTGGATCTTGATGTTATCATTTAGTCCCTCTTCAAATCTCTTACACCTTTCAACTTCATTAGGGACTATCTCCCTTCCATAACGGCTTAATCGGACAAATTCCTTCTCATACTCGGCCACTGATAGCTGTCTATGCCTCAGGTTAATGAACTCTCTTCTTCTCTCTTCCAGGTATACAGTACCCACATATTTCTTCTTGAACTCGGAGAGAAAGAAGTCCCAAGTTACAGCTTCTGGCTGCACTTCACTGGACACAGTGTCCCACCATTCATAGGCATCATCTTGCAACAAGGATACTGCAGCTTGTAGATTTTGCTCTGAGGTGCAGTGGAGTTGTTTTAAGACTCTGTCCGTTCTGTTCAACCAATTCTCGGCTGCAACAGAGTCATCTTCTCTCTTGCCGAAGAAATCCACCGCCCCAAACTTTCTTAGCCTTTCCAGGTGTGATTTCTGCTGTGGAGCTGGTGGTGGTGGTGGTGCTGGCATTACTCCGGCCATTTGTCTAAAGAAGTCGGCCATTTGTTGGAACATGGCCTATGGAGGCTGAGCAGGCTCTGCTTGAGCTGGTGGAGTAGGTTCTCCCCTACCCCCAGTCTCAGCTGCTGTAGGTGGAGCATGACTCTCCACTTCCTCCTCGACTGCTCTCTGTGATGTAGGGTCCATATCCTATTCAAAATAAGAAAAACAAACAGATCTGCATTAGTGTCACCTCGACTCTTACAAATGCAATGCATGGTATGGACTCAATCTAGGACCAGAAACGCCTAAACCGTGCTCTGATACCACTAAATGTGACACCCCTTACCCGTGTACAGTATACCCGAGTAAGTAATGCCACACGGTGTACCGGCACATTCTAATATACCTTAATTAATTTATACCATGCTTGTAAATATAATTTATGAAATATAATTTATTTTAGCCATTTATCAAAAGTATTATTTATTTGAGGTTCCAAAAATTTTAAAGAAAATTCGGCGGAGTACCAGCTAAAAATGGAGAAAACAGTTCTTCGGAACCTGTTAAAAACACTTCCAAATAATTTCCAAACAATCCCAACTTCAATTCATCAACAGAATCTCAATATCAAAATCTCAACATTTTTTTCAATTTCAGTTCTCAATCATCATTTCTCAGGGTTCTCATATATAAACAACAATTAAATACTCAAATTACTTCCATACATAACCATAAATCTTTATTATTTACATGAACCTCAAAATACATTACATAAATCCAAATACATATGAGAAAATAAAAATTTAGTTACAAAATGACAAAATGACACCTAGTGCCCTACCAATGCACTGCAGGTAGTGAGGTGACACGGACCTTTGTGCAGTGCGGGATGAACTCACCCGATCTGCGGTCTCTGGGCTCACGATCTGTATCTCTCTAGTACCTACGCGTGGCAAAAACAGCGCTAAGCAATAATGCTTAGTGGTGCAATAATATAATAAAAGAAAATAGCTGAAAGTAAGTATGTATAGAATGTGTATGATTTCTTTATTTGGTATTGGTATATCTATTATTTCATTAACTTTGCCCACTTTTATTCATTTGGTTGCCCAAGTAACCTACACTAGGCAGTGGACTGGATAAACGGGTAAACTGGCACTGGGTATCGAGTACCTCGGGCCGTCACACCATCGGTCACATATGCATCTCCCGGTGTGCAACAGAACAGCTAACAAGCTGTAAATAATATCAGGCACAAGGCCAAGTCTCAATGCAAGGTCAGAATGGCTAAAAGCCATAAAATCACAGAATGGCATATTGCCATGTGCAGTACTGCTAACTGAACCCTATTGGCATGCCAAACTATCCAAACCAATCTTGTTAGGTATACTAGGGCATTTGAAACTTTTAAATTCTTCAATTTGTGAATTTCAAGTTTTGGTGTTACTATTCACCTCATTAGTCAACAAAAATGTTGACTTTTGGATAGACAATATGTACATTGACTTTGGCACTCCCAACATTCCACATTTCACATTTAAAACTTGTTAGAATTGGTCACCATTACCATTTCTAACTTAAAACCAAGAGGGCCGAAAATTTCAGTTTTTGTAGCATAAGTTTACTGTTCCATTAAGCACTGTTGCAGTGGGAATTTGAAGAAATAGCAAACATGAAAGTTGTTCCTTATTTTGTCTAGTTCAATTTACTTTTTTGAATCACTTCATTTGGAGTTTTGTAGCTCCAGATATGGCCCAAAGACCACAGCTGGCCGGATTTCCATTCTGCAGAAATTACCATATGTACAGTAACATGAACAGTGACTGTGACTGCATATTTGAATAGGTTCTGGCCATAATTTGGGGTAGGTTTCATCATGAAAGTTGTTTGTCTATGTCTTAACTTGTATCTGTAGAAATTTCAGGTCAATTGACCAAATCTACAGTGAGTTATGGCCAAATGAACAGTTACTGTTCATTTGGTCATTTCTGCAGGTGCTGTTGCAGGGTATCCGGATTGGGGCCAACTTTTGGCCCTCTTGCTTTTGTCTTTTGGGCATGGTTTCTTCAGCAAAAATGTGCCATTAGAAGCCTAGTTTCATGGCCAAACAGCAATTGGACCAACACATCCAAAGATATTGCAGTCCAGGTGGACTGAAATCTCAGCCACTCTGCTGCCCTCATTGGGCAGCATACACATTCACTTTGCCATGCTATATTTCAGTCCAATTTATGGTCAACTTACCTCAAATGGTCACTAATTGACCATTAGAGTGTTCTTTAACAATTTCCTAAGCCAAGTCAAATTTTCTCTCCTAAACCCTAGCTCAAATTCATAATTTTGTACAAACTACCCTAGTTAACTAACTAAATCAATATCCTTATGTTTATATACTTTAAACTTGATTTGTAGTTCATTCCAAGTCAATCAAAAACACCCAATTCTATTCCTTCCCTAGGGCAGCCGAAATCCATGGGGTGCCTACACTCAACTTTTATTCCTTTAAGTTACAAAATCTCACCTATTTCAAGTCACTATCATGGATTAAAAGAGGTTTATGTATAAATATGCACTAACCTCTTGTAGGCAGATTTTTCCCAAGTTAAATCTTCACTTTCCTTCACTTTCTAGGCTGCCAAACACTTCCCCAAGAGATGTGGTTAAGTTTTAATGAAAGGGGTTTAGGGTTTAGTGGTGGAAACAAAGGAGAATGGAAGCTTTTGGTTGAACATCAATGGAGGGAGAAGAGGAAGAAGTTTCGGCTGGTGAAAGGGGAGAGGATGGCTGCTGACTTTTTGATTCATTTTGGTCTCAATTTGTCTCTTTTATTAGTTAGTTTATTGGTTAGTTAATTGTGATTGGTGGATAATTTTAAATGACATCACAATGATGTCATAAATAAGTCTTTTTCCCCATTTTCTTTTCTTTCCTCCACTACTCATTTCTAATTTAATTTCTAGTATTGTTTATTCATATTTTATGTCATAACAATTATTTACTCAACTGGACAAGTAGGCCAAAAATCACCTCTGAAGGCGAAATGACCAAAATGCCCTCCGTTTGGCTTAACGGTTCAAAATTGTCTGTACCGATTGAAAATTTTTTCTAGGTATTTTATTGGCATTCTAATGCCATAGGAACCTCAATGACCCTTCTCTGGAGTCCCAAAAATTATTTTATAATTTTTCCCCCGGGTCTAGGGCTCCTAGTTGCGAGAACCGCAACTTCCCTCTGGTTTACCCATCGCTAGGGCACCAGCTCGTTTAACTTGGTTGTATTTTATTTCTAAAATTTTTACCAAATTTTTCTTATTAATATTTGAGTTAATTATGGTCCCTCACTTTAGTTTAAATATTTTTCCGGACATTCTAGCTGTCCGGACCGACACTGGTCACCGGAACAGCAGGATGTACGGAGTAGTTACCGAGAGGGTGTTACAATCAGGCACAAGGCCAAAGCTCAATACAAAGTCAGAATGGCTAAAAGCCATAAAATCACAGAATGGCATATTGCCATGTGCAGTACTACTAACTGAACCCTATTGGCATGCCAAACTATCCAAACCAATCTTGTTAGGTATGCTAGGGCATTTGAAACTTTTAAATTCTTCAATTTGTGAATTTCAAGTTTTGGTGTTACTATTCACCTCATTGGTCAACAAAAATATTGAATTTTGGATAGAAAATATGTACATTGACTTTGGCACTCCCAACATACTAGATTTGGCATTTAAGACTTGTTGGAATTGGTCACCATTACCATTTCTCAACTTAAATCTAAGAGGGCAGAAATTTCAGTTTTTGTGACCCAACTTTACTGTTCCATTGGGCCCTGTTGCAGTGGGAATTTGAGGAAATGGTAAACATGAAATTTGTTCCTTATTTTGTCTAGTTGAATTACCTTTTTTGAATCACTCCATTTGGAGTTTTGAAGCTCCAGATATGGTCCAAAAACCACAACTGGCCGGATTGCCAAAACTGCAGAGTTACCAAATCTACAGTACCATGAACAGTGACTGTGACTGCCATTTGGGTTAGGTTTTGGTCATAATTTGGGGTAGGTTTCTTCATGAAAGTTGTTTTTCTGTGTCTTAACTTGTTGCTGTAAAAATTTCAGGTCAATTGACCATAGCTACAGTGAGTTATGGCCAAATGAACAGTTACTATTTATTTGGTCATTTCTGCAGGTGCTGTTGCAGGGTATCCGGATTGAGGCGAACTTTTACTCCACTTACTTTGGTCTTTTGGGCATGGTTTCTTCAGCAAAAATGTGCCATTATAAGCCTAGTTTCATGTCCAATTGGACAAACACCAATTGGACCAACCCAGCCAAAGGTATGGCAGTCCAAGTGGACTGAAATCTCAGCCACCCTGCTGCACTCATTGGGCAGCATACTCATTCACTTTGCCATGCTATATTTCAATCCAATTTATGTTCAACTTATCTCAAATGGTCACTAATTGACCATTAGAGTGTTCTTTAACAATTTCATAAGCCAAGTCAAATTTTCACCCCTAAACCCTAGCTCAATTTCAAGGTTTTCACAATTTCCTTAGTTAACTCTTTCATTCTTTGTATATATATATGTATACACTTTAAACATGATCTCTAATTCACTCTAAGTCCAATAAAACAATCAAACTCATCCTTCCTTAGGGCTGCCGAAAATTGAAGATACCCTAACATATATAATTTACTTCAAATTTTTACAAATTCTTAACTTAAAGTAATGCTCTAACAAAGATTAAATGAGTGAGAGTGGAAGTATAGCACTAACCTCTTTGCTCAACTTATTGAGCTTGCGAAAACTCTAGAATTCCTCCTCTTTGTGGCTGCCTAGAGTTACCTTATGATGTGGTGTGACACCCCTTACCCGTGTACAGTATATCCGAGTAAGTAATGCCACACGGTGTACCGGCACCCTCTAATATACCCTAATTAATTTTCAGCATAATTTTAAATATAACTTGTAAAATATGACTCATTTAAGTCATTTATTGAAATTATAATTTATTTGAGGTTCCGTAAATTTTAAAGAAAATTCGGCAGAGTACCGACTAAAAATGGAGAAATCAGTTCTTCGGAACCTGTGAAAAACACTTCCAATAAACAAATTCATTCATTCTCAACTCCAATATCATCACAAAACTCAATATTAAGATCTCAACATTTCAATTTCAATTCTCAATCATCCATCACATGTGATGATCACATATATATCAAAAATAAACATTTACTTTTTCATTCACAAATACAATTTTCATAATTTACATAAACATCAATATACATTACACAAGTTTAATTTCATATGAGAAAATCAAAATTTAGTTACAAAATGTCAAAATGACACCTAGAGTCCTACCAATGCACTGCAGAAGTTGAGGTGACAAGGACACTGTGCAGAACTGCAGGATGGACTCACCCAGTCTGTGGTCTACTGGGCTCACGATTGGGATCTCCAGTACCTACGCGTGGCAAAAGCAACGCGCTAAGCAATAATGCTTAGTGGTGCAATAATATAATAAAAGAAAATAGCAAGAAAATAAATGTGTATAGAATGTGTATGCTTTCTTTGTTTGGTGTTGGTATATTCATTATTTCATTAACTTTGTTCACTTTTATTCATTTGGTTGCCCCAAGTAACCTACACTAGGCATCGGATGGATAACGGTAACCGCACTGGGTACCTAGTACCTCGGTCGTCACACCATCGGTCACATATGCATCTCCGGTGTGCAGCATGAGCGGCTAACAATGTAGAATAATATCGAGCACAAGGCCAAGTCTCAATACAAAGTCAGAATGGCTAAAAGCCATGAAATCACAGAATGGCATATCGCCATGTGCAGTACTGCTAACTGAACCCTATTGGCATGCCAAACTATCCAAACCAATCTTGTTAGGTAGAAATTACTAGGGCATTTTACTAGGGCATTCGATACTTTAAAATTCTTCAATCTTTGAATTTCAAGTTTCAGTGTCACTATTCACCTCTTTGGTCAACTAAAATGTTGACTTTTAGGTAGAAATTAGGTACATTGGTTTTGGCACTCCCAACATACCACATTTTGCTTTTACACTTGTTGGGATTGGTCACATTTACCATTTCTAACTTAAAACCAAGAGGGCAGAAAATTTCAGT
Source organism: Hevea brasiliensis (assembly GCF_030052815.1). Classification (NCBI taxonomy): domain Eukaryota; kingdom Viridiplantae; phylum Streptophyta; class Magnoliopsida; order Malpighiales; family Euphorbiaceae; genus Hevea; species Hevea brasiliensis. Next base: position 47,772,286 of record NC_079501.1, read on the forward strand.
TTTTGAAGCATATGTTTACTGTTCCATTAAACACTGTTGCAGTGAAAATTTGAAGAAATGACAAACATGAAAGTTTTTCCTTATTTTGTCTAGTTGAATTTATTTTTTTGAATCACTCTATTTGGAGTTTTGTAGCTCCAGATATGGCCCAAAGACCACAGCTGGCCGGATTCCCATTCTGCAGAAATTACCACATCTACAGTAACATTAACAGTGACTGTGATTGCATTTTTGATTTGGTTCTGGTCATAATTTGGGGTAGGTTCCTTCATGAAAGTTGTTTCTCTATGTCTTAGATTTTTGCTGTAAAAATTTCAGGTCAATTGACCATTTCTACAGTGAGTTATGGCCAAATGAACAGATACTGTTCATTTGGTCATTTCTGCAGGTGCTATTGCAGGGTATCCGGATTGGGGCCAAATTTTGGTCCTCTTGCTTTGGTCTTTTGGGCATGGTTTCTTCAGAAAAAATGTGCCATTATAAGCCTAGTTTCATGTCCAATTGGCCAAACACCAATTGGACCAACACAGCCAAAGTTATGGCTGTGTAATTGGACTGGATTCTCAGTCCCCATTCTGCTGTCTTTAGGCAGCGTAGTCATTCTCTTTGCCAAGCCATTTTTCAGTCCAATTTATGGTCAACATGCCTCAAATGGTCACTAATTGACCATTAGAGTGTTCTTTAACAGTTTCATAAGCCAAGTCAAAGTTTCACTTCTCAAAACCCTAATGTCCAACTCAATTTATCCATAAACCTCAATTAGCACACTAATTCAACATCCATGCATATTCATACCTTAAACACCATTTCTAGCTCACTTTAAGTCCATTAAAACAATCAAAACCATTCCTCTATTAGGGCTGCCGAATTCTATGGTAGACATACACATGAATTTGTTTCATTTATTTCACAATTTCTCATCCATTACAAGCCTCAATCATGGAATTAATGAGTTTTAACTACATATATGCACTAACCTCTTGTAAGGAGATTTTTCCCAAGCTCAAAACTTCACTTTCCTTCTTCTTCTTGGCTGCCAAAAGCTTCCCCAAGTGATATGGTCAAGGTTTAATGAAAGGGGTTAGGGTTTAGTGGTGTAACAAAGGGAGAGATTAAGCTTGATTGAAAAAAAATCAATGGAGGGGTCTAGGGCATGTTTCGGCTGGCTTTTGGGGAGGGAGATGGCTGCTTCAATTTTTGTTATTTTGGTCTTCTTTTAATCTCTTTTATTTGTTAGTCAATTAGTTGCTTAAGTGTGATTGGTGGAAAATTTTAAATGACATCACAATGATGTCATAAATAAGTCTTTTTCCCATTTTCCTTTCTTTTCTCCACTACTCATTTTCAATTTAATTTCTAGTAATGTTTATTCATATTTTATGTCATATTAATTATTTACTCAACTGGACAAGTCGGCCAAAAATCACCTCTGAAGGCGAAATGACCAAAATGCCCTCCATTTGGCTTAACGGGTAAAAATTGTCTGTACCGATTGAAAATTTTTTCAAGGTATTTTCTTGGCATTCTAATGCCATAGGAACCTCAATGACCATTCTCTAAGGTCCCAAAAATTATATTATAATTTTTCCCCGAGGTCTAGGGCTCTTCGTTGCGAGAACCGCAACTTCCCTCTGGTTACCCATCGCTAGGGCACCGGCTCGTTTAACTTGGTTGTATTTTATTTCTAAAATTTTTACTAAATTTTTCTTATTAATATTTGAGTTAATTATGATTCCCGACTTTAGTTTAAATATTTTTCCGGACGTTCTAGCTGTCCGGACCGATACCGGTCACCGGAACAGTAGAATGTACGGAGTTGGTACAGGGAGGTTGTTACAACTCTTCCCATCTAATTTAAATTTCGTCCTCGAAATTTACCTGATGCAAACAGTTGAGGGAACTGTTGCCTCATCGTCTCTTCACTTTCCCAAGTTGCCTCCTTGGTGTTGTGGTGCCTCCAAAGCACTTTCACCAATGGAATCTGCTTGTTCCTCAATTCTTTTACTTCCCGAGCCAGGATCCGTAGGGGTTCTTCTTCATATGTCAAATCCGGCTGTATTTCAATTTCTTCTCTGGAGATGACATGTGAAGGATCTGAGCGGTATCTTCTGAGCATAGACACGTGGAACACATTGTGGATCTTGTCCACTACGGTGGTAAAGTTAGCCTATAGGCCACTGGACCCACACGTTCGATGATTTCATATGGGCCAATGAACCTAGGGCTCAACTTACCTTTCCTTCCAAACCTCAATACCTTCTTCCATGGTGACACCTTGAGGAACACTTTGTCGCCAACCACATATTCTATTTCTTTCCTCTTCAGGTCGGCATAAGATTTATATCTGTCTGAGGCAACCTTTAAGTTGGCTTTGATTGATTTTACCTTTTCCTCATCCTGTTTCACCAGGTCTGGCCCTACCAGTTTGTCTTCGCCCAATTCAGTCCAGCACACTGGAGTTCTACATTTTCTCCCATACAGTGCTTCATATGGGGCCATTTGGATGCTAGCTTGGTAGCTATTGTTGTATGCAAATTACGCGATGGGGTATCTATCCCAACTTCCCTCAAACTCAATGACACAACTCCTCAGCATATCCTCAAGGACCTGACATATATTTCACGTTATTATTATCATTTTAATTCAATATTTGTGTCAATTTCATTGGTTCAATTATTTACCTGGATTACTCTTTCTGATTGCCCATCCGTCTGAGGATGGAAAGCTGTGCTGAAGTGGAGTTGTGTACCCAAGGACTCATGCAACTTCTTTCAGAAATCTCGATGTAAACCTTGGGTCTCAATCAGATATGATGGAAAGAGGAATTCCATGCAGTCTAACTATCTCACTGATATACAATTCTGCTAACCTCTCTAGTGAGTAGTCAGTCCTAATTGGCAGAAAGTGTGCTGACTTCGTCAATCTATCAACTATCACCCATGCTGCATCATGTTTCTTCTGGGTGAGAGGTAGACCACTTACAAAATCCATGGTGACCCGATCCCATTTCCATTCAGGTATGCGTATAGGCTGTAGCAAACCTGATGGAACATGATGTTCTGCCTTGACTTGCTGACAGGTCAAGCATTTAGTCACATAGTCAGCTATGTCCTTCTTCATACTAGGCCACCAATATTGGAGCTTCAGATCATGATACATCTTTGTACTTTCTGGGTGCATAGCATATACACTGGTGTGTGCCTCTTTTAGAATACTGGCTTTCAATTCCCCATTATCTGGTACACACAGTCTTCCTTTGTAGTGCAGACACCCATCTGCTTTCACTTCATAGTCAGTTGCTTTTCCCTCTGAGATTTTGCTCATAATAGCCATTAGCTTCTCATCCACCTTCTGCCCATCTAAAATCTGCTGTAGCAGGTTTGGCCTCACTTGCAACTCAGCCAAAATAGCTCCATCTCGAATCAAAGTGAGACGGGCATTCAATGATCTCAAAGCTGTGATGGACTTTCTGCTCAAAGCATCAGCAACTACATTTGCCTTCCCAGGATGATAGTTAATTACACAATCATAGTCCTTCAGGAACTCAATCCATCGCCTCTGTCTAAGGTTGAGCTCCTTCTGGGTTGGCAAGTATTTGAGGCTTTTGTGGTCCGTGTAAATGTAGCACTTTTCACCATACAAGTAATGCCTCCATATCTTCAGTGCGAAGAAAATTGCTGCAAGCTCTAGATCATGGGTAGGGTAATTCTATTCATGTGGCCTTAGCTGCCTGGAAGCATAAGCGACCACCTTTCCCTCTTGCATCAATACACACCCTAACCCATTATGAGAAGTATCACTATAGACTACGAAGTCTTTTCCTGACACTGGCTGTGTTAACACTGGTGCCTCTGTCAATATAGCCTTTAACCTCTCAAAACTGGTCTGACACTTGTCATTCCAGTCAAATCTGACATTCTTGTGTAACAACTTGGTCATTGGAGCAGCTATTAAAGAAAATCCCTTCACAAATCTTCTGTAATAACCAGCTAGCCCCAAGAAGCTTCTGACCTCAGTTGTATTCCTGGGAGGCTTCCATTCCATCATTGCTTCTATTTTCTTGGGATCCACCCTAATCCCATCAGCTGACACTATGTGTCCAAGGAATGCAATCTCATTCAGCCAAAAGTCACACTTGGACCACTTAGCATACAGCTTCTTTTCCTTCAGGGTTTGCAGAACAATCCTCAAATGCTCATCATGTTCTTCACTGGTCTTGGAATACACCAGAATATCATCAATAAAGACCACTACGAACCGATCTAGGTATGGATGGAAGATACGGTTCATAAGGTCCATGAATGCCGCTGGTGCATTTGTTAAGCCAAAGGGCATCACCAGAAACTCATAATGCCCATACCGGGTCCTGAATGCATCTTGGGCACATCTACATCCTTCACCCTCAGCTGATGATACCCTGATCTGAGATCAATCTTAGAAAATACTCCTGCTCCCTTCAACTGATCAAACAGATCATCAATTCTAGGCAACGAATATTTGTTCTTCACAGTCATTTTATTCAACTGCCGGTCATCGATGCATAGTCTCAAAGTCCCATCCTTCTTTTTCACAAACAGCACTGGAGCTCCCCATGGTGACACACTGGGGCGTATAAACCCCTTATCCAGCAACTCTTGCAACTGAGTTTTCAACTCCCTCAATTCTGTGGGTGCCATCCTATAAGGAGCAATGGAAATAGGTGCTGTACCCGGCAGTGTCTCAATAGCAAATTCAACTTCCCTTTCTTATGGAAAACCAGGTAACTCTTCAGGAAATACCTCTGGGTAGTCTCTTACTGTGGGTATGTCACCCAGGTTTGGCTTAGCCTGCCTAGTATCCACCACATGTGCTAGGTAGGCTTCACAGCCTTTTCTCATCATTCGTCTTGCAACTGTGGCTGAGATGACATTGGACAAGAAATCTGTCCTTTCCCCCACAACTGTAATCTCATTACCCTCAGGAGTTTTCAGAGAAATTCTCTTCAATTTGCAATCAACTATTGCCTGATGACGTGACAACCAATCCATTCCCAAAATCACGTCAAACTCGTGGAAGGGCAACTCAATCAGGTCTGCCAAGAATTCATACCCCTGAATCCTTAACGGGCAACCCTTGTATACTTTGTTCACCACTACACTGTGGCCCAATGGATTAGTGACCAGAATGTCTTGGTCACTCTCCCCTACTAGTATCCCCCTTTCTACGGGTAGGTTGATGCAATTGTAGGAATGAGTAGATCCTGGATCTACCAATGCATGCACAGGTGTATTGTAGAGGGAGAACGTACCCCTGATGACGTCCGGGGCATCTTGCTCCTCCTGAGCTCTCAGGGCATAATTTCTGGCAGGTGGTGCATTATCGGCCTCTCTGCGGCTCGGATCTGAGCCTCTGTGATGGTCCCACTGCGTCAGACTTACCAGATTTTCTACCTCTCTGTGGTGCAGGAGCAGGTCTGTCTGCTTGTGTTGGAGCAGCTGTAGTAGTTCTACGTGGGCAGTTCCTCAGCTGATGCTCTGTCGACCCACATCTTAAGCAGGCACCAGTTACTCTCCAACACTCCCCCTTGTGCCATTTCAGACAGTGTGGACATGCAGAAGATGTTGGGGCTGGTCCCCTGAACCCCATCCCTGGAGAGCTGCCCACTGATGGTGTGGACTGACCTCTCCTAGGGGTGAACTGTGGCCTGGGCCCCTGAGACTGACCCTGACCTTGTGGCTGACCTGAACTCTGTGCAGGTGGACCTCTGAACTTCTTCCCAGGTGCAGGAGATGAGCTAGACTGACCCGGGCCCCTCTTCTGCTGTCTCTCCCTTCTGGTCTGCTCACTTATTCTTACTTTTTCAACCCTTATTGCAGCTTCCACTAACTTGCTAAATTCTGTGATTCCCAAGGCAGTGAGCTGGATCTTGATGTTGTCATTTAGTCCCTCTTCAAATCTCTTACATCTTTCAGCTTCATTAGGGACTATCTCCCTTCCGTAGCGGCTTAATCGGACAAATTCCTTCTCATACTCGGCCACTGATAGCTGTCTCTGCCTCAGGTTAATGAACTCTCTTCTTCTCTCTTCCAGGTATACAGTACCCACATATTTCTTCTTGAACTCGGAGAGAAAGAAGTCCCAAGTTACAGCTTCTGGCTGCACTTCACTGGACACAGTGTCCCACCATTCGTAGGCATCATCTTGCAACAGGGATATGGCAGCCTCTAGGTTTTGCTCTGGGGTGCAGTGGAGTTGTTTTAAGACTCTGCCCGTTCTGTTCAACCAATTCTCGGCTGCAACAGAGTCATCTTCTCTCTTGCCGAAGAAATCCACCGCCCCAAATTTTCTTAGCCTTTCCAGGTGTGATTTCTGCTGTGGAGCTGGTGGTGGTGGTGGTGCTGGCATTACTCCGGCCATTTGTCTAAAGAAGTCGGCCATTTGTTGGAACATGGCCTGTGGAGGCTGAGCAGGCTCTGCTTGAGCTGGTGGAGTAGGTTCTCCCCTACCCCCAGTCTCAGCTGCTGCAGGTGGAGCATGACTCTCCACTTCCTCCTCGACTGCTCTTTGAGATGAAGGGTCCATATCCTATTCAAAATAAGAAAGACAAACAGATCTGCATTAGTGTCACCTCGACTCTTACAAATGCAATGCATGGTATGGACTCAATCTAGGACCAGAAACGCCTAAACCGTGCTCTGATACCACTAAATGTGACACCCCTTACCCGTGTACAGTATACCCGAGTAAGTAATGCCACACGGTGTATCGGCACCCTCTAATATACCCTAATTAATTTTCAGCATAATTTTAAATATAACTTGTAAAATATGACTCATTTAAGTCATTTATTGAAATTATAATTCATTTGAGGTTCCGTAAATTTTAAAGAAAATCCGGCAGAGTACCGGCTAAAAATGGAGAAATCAGTTCTTCGGAACCTGTGAAAAATACTTCCAATAAACAAATTCATTCATTCTCAACTCCAATATCATCACAAAACTCAATATTAAGATCTCAACATTTCAATTTCAATTCTCAATCATCCATCACATGTGATGATCACATATATATCACAAATAAACATTTACTTTTTCATTCACAAATACAATTTTCATAATTTACATAAACATCAATATACATTACACAAGTTTAATTTCATATGAGAAAATCAAAATTTAGTTACAAAATGTCAAAATGACACCTAGTGTCCTACCAATGCACTGCAGAAGTTGAGGTGACAAGGACACTGTGCAGAACTGCAGGATGGACTCACCCAGTCTGTGGTCTACTGGGCTCACGATCGGGATCTCCAGTACCTACGCGTGGCAAAAGCAACGCGCTAAGCAATAATGCTTAGTGGTGCAATAATATAATAAAAGAAAATAGCAAGAAAATAAATGTGTATAGAATGTGTATGCTTTCTTTGTTTAGTGTTGGTATATTCATTATTTCATTAACTTTGTTCACTTTTATTCATTTGGTTGCCCCAAGTAACCTACACTAGACGACTAGACTGGATAACGGGTAAACTGGCACTGGGTACCTAGTACCTCGGGTTGTCACACCATCGGTCACATATGCATCTCCCGGTGTGCAACAGAACAGCTAACAAGCTGTAAATAATATGAGGCACTAGGCCAAGTCTCAATACAAAGTCAGAATGGCTAAAAGCCATGAAATCACAGAATGGCATATCGCCATGTGCAGTACTGCTAACTGAACCCTATTGGCATGCCAAACTATCCAAACCAATCTTGTTAGGTATACTAGGGCATTCGATACTTTAAAATTCTTCAATCTTTGAATTTCAAGTTTCGGTGTCACTATTCACCTCTTTGGTCAACTAAAATATTGACTTTTAGGTAGAAATTAGGTACATTGGTTTTGGCACTCCCAACATACCACATTTTGCTTTTAACACTTGTTGGGATTGGTCACATTTACCATTTCTAACTTAAAACCAAGAGGGCAGAAAATTTCAGTTTTTGAAGCATATGTTTACTGTTCCATTAAACACTGTTGCAGTGAGAATTTGAAGAAATGACAAACATGAAAGTTGTTCCTTATTTTGTCTAGTTGAATTTCGTTTTTTGAATCACTCCATTTGGAGTTTTGTAGCTCCAGATATGGCCCAAAGACCACAGCTGGCCGGATTCCCATTCTGCAGAAATTACCACATCTACAGTAACATGAACAGTGACTGTGATTGCATTTTTGAATTGGTTCTAGTCATAATTTGGGGTAGTTCCTTCATGAAAGTTTTTTGTCTATGTCTTAACTTTTTGCTGTAAAATGTTCAGGTCAATTGACCATTTCTACAGTGAGTTATGGCCAAATGAACAGTTACTGTTCATTTGGTCATTTCTGCATGTGCTGTTGCAGGGTATCCGGATTGGGGCTAACTTTTGGTCCTCTTGCTTTAGTCTTTTGGGCATGGTTTCTTCAGCAAAAATGTGCCATTATAAGCCTAGTTTCATGTCCAATTGGCCAAACACCAATTGGACAAACACAGCCAAAGTTATGGCTGTGTAATTGGACTGGATTCTCAGTCCCCATTCTGCTGTCTTTAGGCAGCGTAGTCATTCTCTTTGCCAAGCCATTTTTCAGTCCAATTTATGGTCAACATGCCTCAAATGGTCACTAATTGACCATTAGAGTGTTCTTTAACAGTTTCATAAGCCAAGTAAAAGTTTCACTTCTCAAAACCCTAATGTCCAACTCAATTTATCCATAAACCTCAATTAGCACACTAATTCAACATCCATGCATATTCATACCTTAAACACCATTTCTAGCTCACTTTAAGTCCATTAAAACATTCAAAACCATTCCTCTATTAGGGCTGCCAAATTCTATGGTAGACATACACATAAATTTGTTTCATTTATTTCACAATTTCTCATCCATTACAAGCCTCAATCATGGAATTAATGAGTTTTAACAACATATATGCACTAACCTCTTGTAGGGAGATTTTTCCCAAGCTCAAAACTTCACTTTCCTTCTTCTTCTTGGCTGCCAAAAGCTTCCCCAAGTGATATGGTCAAGGTTTAATGAAAGGGGTTAGGGTTTAGTGGTGTAACAAAGGGAGAGATTAAGCTTGATTGAAAAAAAATCAATGGAGGGGTCTAGGGAATGTTTTGGCTGGCTTTTGGGGAGGGAGATGGCTGCTGCAAATTTTGTTATTTTGGTCTTCTTTTAGTCTCTTTTATTTGTTAGTCAATTAGTTGCTTAAGTGTGATTGGTGGAAAATTTTAAATGACATCACAATGATGTCATAAATAAGTCTTTTTCCCATTTTCCTTTCTTTTCTCCACTACTCATTTTCAATTTAATTTCTAGTAATGTTTATTCATATTTTATGTCATATTAATTATTTACTCAACTGGACAAGTCGGCCAAAAATCACCTCTGAAGGCGAAATGACCAAAATGCCCTCCGTTTGGCTTAACGGGTAAAAATTGTCTGTACCGATTGAAAAATTTTTCAAGGTATTTTCTTGGCATTCTAATGCCATAGGAACCTCAATGACCCTTCTCTGAGGTCCCAAAAATTATTTTATAATTTTTTCCCCGGGTCTAGGGCTCCTCGTTGCGAGAACCGCAACTTCCCTCTGGTTACCCATCGCTAGGGCACCGGCTCGTTTAACTTGGTTGTATTTTATTTCTAAAATTTTTACTAAATTTTTCTTATTAATATTTGAGTTAATTATGATTCCCGACTTTAGTTTAAATATTTTTCCGGACATTCTAGCTGTCCGGACCGACAACTATCATCGGAACAGTAGAATGTACGAAGTTGGTACAGGGAGGTTGTTATATGTGGGGATAAGTTTTAGTGAATGGAGTAGGAAGATTTGTGGTGAAATAAGGAGAGAACTTGAGCTTTGGTTGAAGGATTAATGGAGGTTTAGGGCAAGCAAAGTTTCGACTGGAATTGGAGAAGAAGAAGGCAGCTGCATTTTTAATTATTTTGTCTTGGTTTGTCTCTTTTATTGGTTAGTTTAAAGGGTTGTTTAATTTTGATTGGTGGAAGTTTTTAAATGACATCCTAATGATGTCATATTTGGCTTTTTTATTGATTTTTCTTTTCTTTTCTTTTCTACTAACTTCAAATTAATTTTTCATCAACATTAATTCATATTTTGTGTCATAATAATTATTTACTTAACTGGACAAGTCGGCCAAAAATCACTTCTGAAGGCGAAATGACCAAAATGCCCTCCGTTTGGCTTAACGGGTCAAAATTGTCTGTACTGATTGAAAAATTTTTCTAAGTACTTTCTTGGCATTCTAATGCCATGGGAACCTCAATAACCCTTCTCTGGAGTCCCAAAAATTATTTTATGAATTTTTCCCCGGGTCTAGGGCTCCTCGTTGCGAGAACCGCAACTTCCCTCTGGTTACCCATCGCTTGGGCACCGACTCGTTTAACTTGGTTGTATTTTATTTCTAAAATTTTTCCTAAATTTTTCTTATTAATATTTGAGTTAATTATGGTTCCTGACTTTAGTTTAAATATTTTTCCGGACATTCTAGCTGTCCGGACCGACACCGATCACCGGAACAGTAGAATGTACAGAGTTGATACAGGGAGGGTGTTACAGATGGATACTGGCACTCCATGCAGTCTCACAATCTCATCGATGTACAACCTAGCCAATCTTTCTAAACTGTAGTCCATTTAGACTGGCAGAAAATGAGCAGACTTAGTCAGTCTATCGACAATGACCCATACTGCATTATGACCCTTCTGTGTCTTTGGAAGTCCCATCACAAAATCCATTGTTATTCTCTACCATTTCCATTCTAGTACTGGTAGTGGATGTAATAACCCAGTGGGTACTTGATTCTCTACCTTTACTTGCTGACAAGTTAGGCATTTGGAAACAAACTCTGCCACATCTCTTTTCATACCCATCCACCAGTAATGCTCCTTTAGCCCTCTATACATTTTTGTGCCACCAGGGTGCATGGCAAAAGGAGACTCATGTGCTTCCTTCAAAATGATCTACCTCAATTTAACATCATTAGAAACACACATTCTGCCCTAGTGTAGCAGTAGACCATCATCTCTTATTGAGAATTCTAGTTTCTTGCCCTGTCGAACTTCTTCCAACAGTCTCTGATACTTCTGATCATTCTAAGTAGCCATTCTAATCTAATCAATCAATACTGGCTGTACATGCCATGCAACTACTGTTTGCCCCTCATCATTAATCTCTAAACTGGCATGTAATGTTCTCAACTCATGTACCATAGAAAAGGAGTAACCCGTAGACTTGCCATAGTTTTGCGACTTAAGGCGTCAGCCACAACATTAGCTTTCCCTGGCTGATAGTCTATTAGACAATTATAGTCTTTTATCAACTCTAATCATCTCCTCTGTCTCAAGTTCAACTCCTTCTGAGTACCCAAATACTTCAAACTCTTATGATCTGCGTAGATGTAACACTTTTCCCCATACAAATAGTGTCTCCAGATCTTAAGAGCAAACACAATAGCTGCAAGCTCTAAGTCAAATGTCAGATAATTCCTCTCATGCAGTTTCAGCTGGCGTGATGCATAGGCAATGAAATTTCAATCTTGCATCAACACACAACCTAACCCATTGTGAGAAGCATCGCTGTAAACTGTATATTCTTTACCCGATGTAGGTAAAGTCAGGACTAGAGCCTCAGTCAAACATCTCTTCAATTCATCAAAACTCTGTTGGCATTTATCTGTCCACTGAAATTTCACATCTTTCCTAAGCAGCTTGGTCAATGGAGATGCCAACATTGAAAATGCCTTCACAAACCGACGGTAGTATCCAGCTAACCCCAGAAAACTACGAATCTCTGTGATATTTCTGGGTGTCTTCCAATTAAAGACAGCTTCTATCTTACTTGGATCTACCTTGATGCCCTCTGCTGATACTATGTGCCCCAAAAAGGATATCTCCTTCAGCCAAAATTCACATTTCGACAATTTGGCATATATAGCTATTTCTCCCTCAAAGTCTGCAGCATAATCCACAAATGTCTATCATGCTCTTCTGTATTCCTCGAATAGACCAATATATCATCAATAAATACCACAACAAACTAGTCGAGGTATGGTCTGAAGATAGTGTTCATCAGATCCATAAAAGCAGCCAGAGCATTAGTTAACCCGAATGGCATAACCAAGAACTCATAATGGCCATAGTGGGTTCTAAAGGCAACTTTAGAAATACTCTGCCCTTGTACTTTCAGCTGATAATAACCTGATCTCAGGTCAATTTTGGATAACATAGCTGCACCCCTCAACTGATCAAACAAGTCATCAATATGGGGCAATGGATATCTGTTCTTTATTGTCACCTTATTCAACTGCTGATAGTCAATGCATAACCGGAGAGTGCCATCCTTCTTCTTAACAAACAACATTGGTGCTCCTCAAGGTGACAAACTAGGGCGGATAATGCCCTTGTCAAGCAACTCTTGCAACTGCACTTTCAACTCTTTTAGTTCTGTTGGTGCCATTCTGTATGGCGTTATGGAGATTGGGTCCACACCAGGCATAACATCAATTTCAAACTGGACTTCTCTTTCTGGAGGTAATCCTTGCAATTCATCAGGAAATACATCCAGAAAGTCACATACAGTAAGAATGTCCCTCAGTGCTAGACTATCCACTTGGGTGTCTATCACATGTGCCAAATACGCCTCACACCCTTTCCTAATCATTTTTCTGGCCAGTGCAGCTGAAATGATGAAGGCAATAACTGCCTTTCCCCATGTATTACTACATCACCATACTGAGGAAGACCAAAAGTGACTGTCTTCAGTTTACAGTCAATCATCGCATGATGCCTGGCTAACCAATCCATAACCAAGATAATGTCATGATCTCTGAAGGGCATTTCAATTAAATCAGACAGAAAAGTGTGTCCTTGGATCACCAAAGGACAATCCCTATATAATTTATTTACCCTAACCTTCTGGCCTAATGGACTAGTTACTTGCACATCATAATCCATTGGTACACACTGAATAGCAGTAGAACACATCACACTAGCACTAACATACGAATGTGTGGAGCTAGGATCAAATAACACATGTACATCTTGGTCAAGGATGGAGAAAATATCAGCTACTACGTCTGATGTTTCAGCTTCCTCTCTGTGATGTATGGTATACACTCTGACTGGCGCGCCACTGGATACTGGCTGGTTAACAGTGCTTTGACTTCCAGGAGTGTTACTAGGACCCCTACCTCTGCTTCTACCTCTAGCAGCTGACTGTGACCTTCTAGGTGCAGAGACTTGGGCTGATCCCTCAGATGTAGCAGAAGGTCCAGACTAGTGCGGACTAGTATAATCCTTAGCAAAATGTCCGCTCCCTCCACAATTAAAACATGCACCGGTAGCCTTGAAACAAACCCCACCATGTGTTCTACCACAAGTTTCACACTGCTGTACTGATAGAGCTCCTCAAGGTGCTTGCTGGGTCTGCTAACCAGACCGAGGTGGTCTTTGGCTAGAGAATCTACCTCTGCCAGATCTACGGGAGCTGGATCCCCCAAACTGTTTCCTCTTCCCAGAACCACTCTCAGGTGTTTGGCCAGTAGTCTTTTCAGTCTTCTCTTTCTCTTGTGTACCCTTCTTCACTGCCCCTTCTGATTCTATTCTTTCCAATCCCAGGGCCTGTGAGATCAACTCAGAGAAATTCTGATGTCTGAATCCCACAACTTGCATTCTCAGATTCGGCCTTAACCCGGACTCAAACCTCTTACATCTGTCTCTGGGGGTGGAGACTAAGCTTCCAGCGTAGTGGCTCAGTCAGGAGAAGTCTCTCTCATATTATGCTATGGTTCTGTCCCCTTGTTTCAAACTCAGGAATTCTTGTAACTTCATATCCACATATACATCGGGACCCACTTTTATCGAAACTCCCTCAAAAAGTCTGACCAGGTCAACACAGGTGGCTCAACCAGGCTGTGGGGGATGGTTTTCCACCATTCATATGTATCCCCTTGGAGAAGAGATATTGAATATTCAAATTTTAATTCTTCAGTACACTGCAGCTTTCTGAAAACTCGTTCCATTCTTTCCAATCAATGCTCTGCCTCTAGTGGATCCACAGTGCCTTTAAACTCGGTGGCCCTAAATTTCATCAATTTTTCATATTGCCGAGCTGAGGGCTGCGGTTGTGCTACAGGTGCTTGCATCTGAGCTTGGGGTAGCACATCCATCTGCTGGAAAAACGCAGCCATCTGCTGTGCAAACTGAGCAGGAAACTGCGGTGCTGGCGTAGGAGCTGGAGTGGCTGACCCACTCAAGTTCTGGAGTGCTGGGGCTTCCCTTTGAACCTCAGCCTCAACAGATTATTCCATGGAATGATCTTCTTCTTCCATTCCGTTTTCCCAAAATTTCTACTTCCTGAGATCAAACACAAGGAGGTTGACCTCCATTAGTGCATATTCATGATGTAAATATGTCATGTGTATCAATTAAAGAAACTTGAGCAGTTGTACTTATCAAAGAAATATTCATACGCATAGTCAAAATTTATTGAAAAACCATGCTCTGATACCACTAAAACATGTCACACCTTACCCCTCTATAAGGCATAACATGATCCCATAGACTACCTAATGAACTACCAAACTTCACCCGCCGATAACTCATTAAGTACCCTACAAGGGATTTTAAAACAATTTTCTTACAATTTGGAAGTGGTGAGCATTTTGGTAAGAATTAAAATTATTTATTCAAAGCTTAAATACTAGTAAAAATTATTTATAAAAATTTTGACGGAGTTCCGTTTGCATTTGGAGAAAACAGTTCTTCAAATACCTGAAAAAAAAAAAAAAAAACACTTCCAATAATTTTCTCAACTCCCAACCTCCAAATAATCTCAAGTCAACTCAATTCAATCCACTTCAAAATAATTCCACAATCCAATCAAAGTTTATCATCTCAAAATATTTCATAACTTCATTCACAGTGCATAAAGTGTGAAATTCACAAATACAAATCTTAATTTACAAAAAGAAGTTTCAAAAATAATATTATTACAATTTATTATACAACTGCTAAACTTTACATTTATACATAAAACATAGCAATATTTACATCAAAATAACTACAAGGGTATAAAACAATACCCGTACAAAAATATCAGTGTGGTCCTCAATTCAATAGCAGCTCACTCTGCTGCTTTCTCCTTGCTCTTATCTACGACAGCAAAATAAGCTATCGTTGAGTATAAAAATACTCAGTGGTGCACAATAAAATTTTAAAATACAATACATAAATCATTCATTGACAAAACACAATTTAAATATTTCTCAATCACATTTCACAAATTATCAAAACTCATAATAACACAATTTGATCAAATAATTTAATAAACAAAGTGTTGCCAAATCACACACAACTTAAGCAATGACACAACATTTCCGATCAATGCCGTGTTGTATACCACGACAAAGCAATCTACAACCCGACTAATCAAAATTAATGAGGGAGGTGGCTAGCTAGCTAACGAGTACTCATCCGATCTACAACCTCAACTGGTAAACCAGAGAGGAAGGATAAATAATCGATCTCACCCCATGAATGGAGGAGGAGTAATAAGGCACTGTCATGCTAAGTGTGAACACAAAATCAATTCAAAACAATTTAATCAAATAATTTGCGAGAAATCTGATCAATTTCCAAAGTCATATTTGCGATCACAAAATGGCAACACAATAAATAATTAATCACAGAAGTCAATTTTCAAGAATAAAATATTTAAACAATAATTATTGTGCACAGACCTGACGTGAGTCGCCTCTAGGCCTTGACTCAGTCTCTCAGACCTTCTAAGTTTTTTTCAGCTGAAACACATAGTTTCATAGTGTTTCAATACCATAACTTTGCATAAATCCAAAAATAAATTCAATTTCACTTTTATCTAGCTTATATCTGCTAAACTCGACGTTCTTTAAAATTTGTGTTTTGGGGTTACTATCCACTACTCTATTCAAGTCAAATTGTTGACTTTCAAAGGCTTAATAGGTATGAGAATTCCAACTTCACCCACATACCACATTTTAGTCATCAAACTTGTTGGTTTTTGTCATTTTCTCAAAACTTAAGTCTTTTAGGCAAAATTGTCAATTTTCAGTTTTGGAGTCCTAAGTTACACTGTTCCATTGGTCATTTTACTGTTAGAATTTGGCAAAACTTTCTTCATAGAAAATGTTCCCTAATGTCTTAAGTTTATTCTCCTTTTTGAATCACCCCAATTGGAGTTTTGTAGCTCAAGTTATGGCCATTTGATATCACACCTTACCCCTCTGTAAAGCATAACATGATCCTGTAGAATACTTAATGAACTACCGAACTTCACCTACCGATAACTCATTAAGCACCTTACAAGGGATTTTAAAACAATTTATTACTTTTGGTAAGTGGTGAGCATTTCTAATAAGTATTTAAAACACGTACTTAAGTGAAAAGCTAGTTGGAAATTTTGGCCCATTTTATATTTCAGCAAATTTTATAAAAATTTTGACAGAGTTTCCTCTGTATTTTGAGAAAACCGTTCTTCAAATACCTGTAAAAAGCACTTCTAAAAATTTTTCTCAACCACAACTTCAATTTCACAATCAAACTCTATCAATTTCAACAATTCCACAATCATTTCATTTGAGACAAAACAATTTATATACATCCTTACAAAATTCACATCAAAAGAAATACAAACTAAATTTTATTACAAACTTCATACAAATTTTTTACAAGCTGCTCAAGACCCATTTACATGTTCATACATTTATATGCAATACATACATCAAAATAAATATTTACAGGCAGGGTATAAATTATACCCGAAGACTTCAAGATAATAGCTCCTCACACCTCAGCAGCTCAGTCTGTTGCTCTTCTAGTCTCTCAGATTCTGTGGATAATAGAAGCTATCGCTGAGTACTAGGACTCAGTGGTGCACAACATACTAAAATAATCTTTATGCAAAAATAAAATCACGTTTATTCAAAAATTTGACTAAACATGAACATTAAACACAAAACATGAATTATGAGATTTTAATGCAAACCAAGTTCATTTCAAAGTATCAAAACACATTTCATAAAACCCACAGTTAGATCATGCCATTCGAAACAAATAGAATCTCAATAGCTAGAGGCTACAGAGAAATCATATCACAAGGCTAGCTAGCTCAAACATATGGATATCCATTCACATCCTCTTCTACTGGCACACCTCAACACTTCTCCAGAGAAGGAATCAAAATTCGAAACTAATTACCCCCACTAGTCGTGCTAGTAAGGTGTTCAAATATATGGTCATGACACTGTGGTTTCAAAACTTATCTTAACAATTTGCTAAACATTGCTATTTCAAATATACACAATAACTTTCACAGTTTAATCAAAACATCATAATTAATGTCACAAATAAACTTTTAACAATTCCAAATCACAAGTAAAATACATATTTCGTCATCAGATCAATGAATTTTAAAGCATGAAGATGTTGTGCACAAACCTCAAATGAGTCGCCTTTTGGCCTTAACTCGACTCCTCGGGTTCTGTCAGATATTCTTTCCACTGAAACACACAATTTTATAGTGTTTCAGTACCATAATTTAACATAAATCCAAAAATAAATTTAACTTCACTTATACCAAGCTCTAACGTGCTAATTTCGACGTCCTTGAAATTTTGTGTTTCGGGTTACTATTCACTGCACTATTCAAGTCAAATAGTTGACTTTCTAAGGCTTAATAGGTATGGGAACTCTAACTTCACCCACATACCACATTTTGGTCATTAAACTTGCTGGTTTTGGTCGTTTCCTCAAAGCTTAGGTCATTTTGGCAAAATTGCCAATTTTCGGTTTTGGAGTTCTAAGTTGCACTATTCCATTGGTCAATCTACTGTTGGAATTTGACAAAAATTCCTTCATAGAAAATGTTCCTTATTGTCTCAAGTGTATTCTCATTTTTTGATCACCTCAATCGGAGTTTTGTAGCTCAAGTTATGGCCAAAATAAAATTACAGTTCACGTGCACTGTTCATGCTGAGATTTTGGGTTCTGGCAGATTTTGATCCAAATTTGGTCAGTAATTTGATTAAGTTAAGTTCATAATTTGGTCTAAATTTCTTCATATGAAATGTTCTACTATGTCTTAGGTTTCCATCGGTTCAAGAATTGCCTAAATCAGAGTTTTTTAGAGAGAGTTATAACCCTTCAAACATTACTGCTCAATAGAAATTCTGCAGAGTTGCAGGTTTGGTAACTCAACTTTGCTCAATAATTTGAATGGGTTAATCGCATAATTTGGGGTGGTGTCCTTCATGAAAGTTTTAGATCTATGTCTTATCTAATTACTGGTAAAATTTCAGGTCATTTTGACCTTCCTAGTTCGAGTTATGACTAAATGAACAGTTACTGTTCATTTGGTCAGTTTGGTGCAGTGGCAGCCTGCTCTCATTTCACTTTGGTCAATTGTTTCACTAAGTTTTGGTCAGTTTTTGGGTATGGTTCCTTAATGAAAGTTGTGCCATTTTATGTCTATTTTCATCCCCAATTGGTGGCATATCAATTGGACTTGTAAAATTTGAGTTTTGGTCCTTCAAAGTAGGTTTGGTCATGCTGCCAGCAGTATGACCATTGGACCTACGAATTTGGTTTTCATTCCAACAATTCCCACACACCTCTTTTGGTCATTATTGACCATTTTTCATCTCACAATAGACCAAGGTCATCATTTATGTATTTCTCCAAAACTTGGTTCACAAACCCTAAACTCCAAACCCTAATTCACTTAAATTGTGCAATTAACTAAATTCAAAACTTTAAACTATAATCAATCAACTAATTAAGACTTTTAAACTCATTCTATCTCATTTAATTCATGCAATTCATACTCCCTTCAACTAGGTCAAAATTTCAGTTTAGTCCTTCTCCCATGTTTGTTTCATTTAATCAAGTTCTAAGCTTACTTTCAACCATCACATATGCATTTGAATGGATAAATAAAGAGTTTAGCATACTAACCTCAATTTAAATGCCAAGCCTTCAATTGTCTCTTTCTTTCCTCTTTCTTTCTTGTGTTTAAGTTGAGATTAAAGGTTCTAGTGAGGTATTTAAGGAAGTTATGAAGGTTAAATAAAGAGAATTAAGCTTAAATGTAAGCTTAAAGGAAGAAATTTTCATGGAGGGAATTTGGGAATGATGGGGCGGCAAGATGGAAGGAAGAAGAGACTTTTCTAATTTTTTTTTTTTTGTTTTATTTTCCTTAGCCTTATCCCTTTTTGAAGACCAAAATTCCCTAATTAATAAAATAATTTAATTAATCTTTTATGACATCATTCATGATGTCATCACCTTTGACTTTTCTAAATTCTTTTTTTTTCTATTTATTTTTCTATTAGTTCTTTAATTTAATTTTTGATTCCAAAATATTCTTTTCTCCGATTTTATTTGACAGTTAGGTCAGGAGTCAGTTCTTGGGGTCAATTGACCAAATTGCCCCTCGCCGGTCATCCCGGTTTGTAAATAATCCAATATTTCTTCCAGCTCCCTGACCTAATTATTTGACTGACTTAACAGTTCTTTTTCGTGATTTTCTCTTTTTCACTGTGTTCATAAGGGTCCTAAGGACCGCAGCGTCACTTTTTACGGTTCGAAATTTGAGTTTAAAACGACTTTGCAGTCGTTCCCGAGGAGGTCACTCATCGCTGTGACTCTCGGCTCGTTTAACTTCTTATGTTCTGTTTTTTTTATTTATAGTTAACTAATTAAACATTACTAATTATTTGTGTTTATGGCTTCTCAAGTTGTCTTAAATGTGGCTCTAATCTCCTTAATTGTCCGGACCGACACCGGTCACTGGAACAGTGAAATCTATCAGGCTATGCAAACGGGGTGTTACATTTCTCCCCTTTTAAAATAAATTTCGTCTCGAAATTTTACCTGGTATCAATCTCTGAATAGCTGTGGGTGCTGTCTCCTCATGTCCTCCTCTCGTTCCCAAGTAGCCTCCTGGCCCGAATGATGGTTCCACAGCACTTTTACCAATGGTATCTGCTTGTTCCGTAGCTGCTTCACCTCATAAGCTAGAATCTCTATGGGTTCTTCTTCATATGTGAGGTCTGGATTCACTTCAATTTCCTCTACTGGTACTACATGAGATGGGTCTAATCGATACCTCCTCAACATAGACACATGGAAGACATTATGTATCTTTTCCAACTCTGGAGGTAGTGCCAACCGATATGCCAAAGGACCCACTCTTTCCAGAACCTCATATGGCCCAATGAAACGAGGACTCAGTTTCCCCTTTCTGCCGAATCTCATAATTCTCTTCCAAGGAGAAACCTTGAGGAAAACTTTCTCACCTAATGATAATCGAATATCCCTTCTTTTCAAATCAATGTAGGACTTCTGACGGTCTGATGCAGTCTTAAGTTGACCTCTAATCACCCTGATTTTCTCTTCAGTTTGCTGAATGATTTCGGGTCCAATCATCTTTCTTTCACCCACGTCATCCCAACACAACGGGGTTCTACATTTTCTGCCATACAAAGCTTCATATGGAGGCATTCCAATGCTTGATTGGTAGCGGTTGTTGTAAGCAAACTCAATCAAAGGCAAGTGTGTATCCCAACTGCCCTCAAACTCAATCACACAAGCCCGTAGCATGTCCTCCAAGATCGAATTACCCTCTCAGACTGGCCATCTGTCTATGGGTGGAATGCAGTACTGAAGTTCAATCTAGTTCCTAGGGCTCTCTGAAGACTACCCCAGAATCTAGAAGTGAACCTAGGATCTCTGTCTGACATGATGGATACTGGCACTCCATGCAGTCTCACAATCTCATCGATGTATACCTTGGCCAATCTTTCCAAACTATAATCCATCCGGACTGGTAGAAAATGAGCAGACTTAGTTAGTCTGTCGACAATGACCCATACTGCATCATGACTCTTCTGTGTCCTTGGAAGTCCCATCACAAAATCTATCGTTATTCTTTCCCATTTCCATTCGGGCACTGGTAGTGGATGTAACAACCCAGTGGGTACTTGATGCTCTGCCTTTACTTGTTGACAAGTTAGGCATTTGGATACAAACTCTGTCACATCTCGTTTCATACCCATCCACCAGTAATGCTCCTTTAGCCCCTTATACATTTTTGTGCCACCAGGGTGCATGGCAAAAGGAGACTCATGTGCTTCCTTCAAAATGATCTTCCTCAATTCAACATCATTGGGAACACATATTCTACCCTGGTGTAGCAGTAGACTGTCATCTCTGATTGAGAATTCTGGTTTCTTGCCCTGCCTGACTTCTTCCATCAACTTCTGATACTTCTGATCATTCTGAGCAGCCATTCTAATCTGATCAATCAACACTGGCTGTACATGCCATGCAACTGCTGTATGCCCATCATCATTAATCTCTAAGCTGGCATGCAATGATCTTAACTCATGTACCAAAGACAAAGAAGTAATCCGTAGACTTGCCATATGAGGGAGTTTTATCAATGGAGATGTGAGGGAGAGGGAGAGTGACGGGTTGAAGAAGACTTTTGTGTTTTATTTTTTTTTTCTTTTCTTTCTTTATGTCTTTTGTCTTATGGAAGACCCAAAAATCCATTTAATCTAATTTATTAATTATAGGATTTATGGCATCATGCATGATGTCATGCATGATGTCATCTTCCTACACCTTTTTCATTTTCTTTCTTTTTTTTATTTTTTTATTAGTTCTTTAATTTAATTCTCGATTCCAAAATTTTTTTTCTCCTATTTTATTTGATAGTTAGATCAGGAGTTAGCTCTCAGGGTCAATTGACCAAATTGCCCCTCGCCGGTTCAACCCGGTTTGCAAATAATTCAATATTTCTTCTGGCTCCCTGACCTAATTATTTGACTTGCTTAATAGTTCTTTTTCGTGATTTTCTCTTTTCCACTGTGTTCGTAATGGTCCTAAGGACTGCGGCGTCACATTTTACTATTTGAAATTTGAGTTTAAATCGACTTCGCAGTCGTTCCCAAGAAGGTCACCCATCGCTGTGGCTCTCAGCTCGTTTAACTTCTTATGTTCTGTTTTTCTTATTTATACTTAACTAATTGGTAATTACTAATTATTTGTGTTTAGTTGTCTAGTTGTCTAGTTGTCTTAGATGTGGTTCTAATCCCCTTAATTATCCGGACCGACACCAATCATCGGAATAGTGAAATATACCAGGCCATACAAATGGGGGTGTTACAGTAGTGACTATGTAATGTTCTCAATGTTTGTATTGTAAGCTGCAAATTACAGTACCGACATGGGATTATTG
The DNA here is from genome assembly GCF_030052815.1 of Hevea brasiliensis. NCBI lineage: Eukaryota > Viridiplantae > Streptophyta > Magnoliopsida > Malpighiales > Euphorbiaceae > Hevea > Hevea brasiliensis. The sequence continues at coordinate 47,794,592 of NC_079501.1, forward strand.
TGTAGAGCTACATGCTTCCCCCTAGTACAATAAAATAAGAATATTTATAAGTAATCTATAAATTGATACAGTTACGCCTGAATAGAGTGCTATTACTGGAAATAAAGGTGAAAATTTTAGTCAGAAATTTAAAACTTCAGAACTAGCCTATTGAAAAACTACATTTGTAAGGTAGCTGGAGTCAGTAACTCGGTTACAATAATGTGAACTACCTGTACCACAATAATTGCTATAAGTTTAGAGATATCAGTACAACTTATCATCCTCAAACGGATGGACAGTCGAAACAAGTAATTCAGGTAAATTCTGAAACTCATTGAGTTTCTATAAATAATGAAATGAAATGATAATAATCACCTGTAAAATGTAATAAGCCCTTGAGAATATACTGAGAACTTGTGTCCTTGAATCCGAGGGGAGAGGGGACAGATACCTCCCACTAACATAATTTGTATACAATAATAAGTGTCAAGCCAGCATACAAACAGCACCCTATGAAACATTGTAAGGGAATGGATAACTATGGATTTTGTGATGAAACTTCCGAGGACACAGAATAGTCATGATGCAGTATGGGTCATAGTTGATAGACTAACCAAGTCAGCTCACTTTTTGCCAGTCCGGATGGACTATAGTTGAAGAGATTGGCCAGATTGTATATAAATGAGATTGCAAAACTGCATGGAGTGCCAGTATCGATTGTATCTGACAGAGATCCTAGGTTCACTTCTAGATTTTGGGGTAGTCTTCAGAGAGCCCTAGGAACTAGATTGAACTTCAGCACAGCATTCCACCCATGCATGATGGCGATCTAAGAGGGTAATTCAGATATTGGAGGATATGCTACGGGCTTGTGTGATTGAGTTTGAAGGTAGTTGGGATATACACTTGCCTTTGATTGAGTTTGCTTATAACAACAGCTACCAATCAAGCATTGGGATGCCTCCATATGAAGCTTTATATAGCAGAAAGTGCAGAATTCCCCTATGTTGGGATGAAGTAGGTGAAAGGAAGATGATTGGGCTAGAAATTGTTCAGCAGACAGAGGAAAAGATCAGATTGATCAAAGATCGACTCAAGGCTGCATCAGACTGTCAAAAGTCCTATGTTGATCTGAAGAGAAGAGATATTGAATATGCTACGGGTAATAAGGTATTCCTTAAAGTTTCTCCTTAGAAGAGGACATGAGGAGACAGTACCCATAACTGTTTAGAAACTGATGCCAGGTAAAATTTCGAGATGAAATTTATTTTAAGCGGGGGAGAATTGTAACACCCCTATGTTCTATAGTGCGTTCTACTGTTCCAGTGACCAGTGTTTGTTTGGACAACTAGAATGCCTAGAACTACACTTAAATATTGATGAGGAGACATAAAATAATGAAATACAAGAAAGAAAATACAAGAAAAATAAAGAAAACATAATAGCAATGAAATGTAACCAAGTTAAACAAGCCGAGAACCCTAGCGATGGGTGACCCTAGAAAATATTTTTAAGACTTAAATGAAAATATATTGAAGTATAAATGTCATTAGAAATATCAAAGAAAAATTAATTAATTAGTAGAAAGAAAAACAAGAAATCAAGAAAATGACAAAAATTGGTGTTACCGAAAAATCAGGAATGCAACCTGAATAGGGGCATTGTGGTCATTTGACATCCCGAGTTGTCTTTTGACCTAAATGTCCATTAAAAATAAATGATATTACACTTTGAAAATATCATGAAAAATTCAAATGGTGGTACATAATTTAAATAGAAAAAGAAATGAGGTAAAAAGTGGGAATTATGAAACTTTGGATTAATTAATCTTAACCACACTTAGTGCTCCACTAAGTGAAGTTAGTGGACATTAAAATATCACAAATGGGACAACATAAGTCATCTTCAACCTCCAGAATTTGCACCAGCCGAAGCTCTTCCATGAAAGCTCCCATGGCCAAAGTGAAAACACCTCCATGCACCATGATTTAGCCATAAAAACCTTAAGCTTCCTTTATTAAACTTGACCTCCATACCTTGGGCAGCATACTAGGAACAAGAAAGTTAAGTTTTGGTGAGGTTTTGAAGAACTTCAAAAGTGGTAAGTGAGTGTTTTCAATTCTTGTTTCATTAAAAGTGTAACCAAGGTTGTGGGTAGTTGATTAATGGAAGAATTTTTGAAGTTTGATGTTTTAATGGAGATGTACATTTTAGTAGCCATGGAACTTCACTATGAAAAGTTTGTTCTTGCATGTAAATAGTGGTTTAAATGATGATATAAATGTTTGATTGTATTGTAGTTGAATTCCATGAGTAAGGTTTGATTTGTAAGCTTGAAAATTGCAAATGGAGGTTGATGGGTATGTGTAAATTTGTGACAGCCTCATGAAGAAGATTGAAGTGTTTGAGTTCATGAAATATTGTTGAATTATGTTGTCATTGATGGCAGTATATGTATATAAATAATTGTTTGAATTTGGACATGGAAATGAGGTATGTTCATGTGGTTGAATTGTTGTAAATGGGACTTTAATTATTGTAAATGGGACTTTGGAAAATTCTGTATTATAGTGTGTATGTTGAGAGTAGTTACAAGCTGCCAAAATGACAAAAAATGTGAAGTAAAATGTGTTAATGGTATGGTATAACCAAAATTGGCATGGAAGAGTTAACTTGGTAAGTGTTGAATGGGTAATTAGTAAAGGATGAACAATGTGCAATAGGGCAGTATATGTTTTGGCTTAGAACCTTAAGTGTGTGACTCCAATTAGTATGAGACCAATTGGAGTTGAAACTAGGCACAAAATGTGCCAACTTTCATTGAGGAAGCTTACCTAAATTCTGCCTAGAAGGTGACTTGAAAAATGACCAAATCTAGATTATTGACTTGAAAGCCTGAAAATTGACCATTTGGGCAGTAGTTAGTTTTTTTGCCATAACTCACTCAAAACAGGTCCAAATGACCTAAAATTTTTATCATGAATAGTTTAGACATATATCTACAATTCTTATGAAGACACCAAAGCTAAGAAATGGCCAGAACCAAGCCAAATATCTTGCACAAGTTCAGGTCCAAAAACTGGCCGAACCAAAAGTGACCTAAAAATGGCCTAAACCTACCATTTTGGTACATTCTGTCTAGTATTGGTAAATTGACCATAACTTGGTCTACACAACTCAGAATGACCTGAAATTTTTCCTTAGGTGCAATAAGATATAGACCTACAAGTTTATAGTTTGGACCAAAACCCAAAAACTGAGGAAACTAGGTCGTCCAGCTAGGTCAAAATAGTACACCGAAATCCAATAAATTGTAATAAAATGCAATACACTTAGAAATGAAATTGGTAACATATACCAACACTAAAGGGCTATAAAATGTGACATATTGGTTACATTAGAATTGACTCACTTAGAGTGCATCAAGGGTCAACATTATAAGTTGACTAATGAAATGAATTGAAGGAAATAGTACCAAGAAAATTTAGATATTGGATTTTATGGTTGGAAACAAATTCATTGAGTACTGAAACACTTTAAATTGTGTGTTTCAGTTGATAAGGATATTGAGAAACATAAAGAACATTGAGTCAAGGCCTAGGAGCGACTCAAATTAGGTTTGTGCACAGCTAGTTTTTAATTGATTTTATTCTGAAAATTTCATATGATTAAATGACGTTATTTTCCTTATGAATTATGTTTAAAAAGCATTGGATTTAATTCAATGATTATTGAAATTATTATAGTATGTATGAATTTAGCTTTGTGAAATGGTATTTCCACAAGTATTAAGCATTGTTGTGAATTGAATAAATTATGTTTTAGAAAATTGTGATAGAACATGTTTGAATTGTGATGGGCAATTTGCATGGAAAAATGCAAATTTATGATTTGAATTGTGATGAGCATAAAAATTATCAGATATTGGAATTGACTTCGAATCGAATTGTATTGTGATTTATGCTCACTAAAAGGATTGTGATATTGTTTTATATCTCACTATAGATGCTTGACTAGGTTATTACCCACCTCTCTCATTTGTTGAGAAGACAATGAAGTTAGTTGTATTTTGATTACCATGGTACGTGCACAGGCTTAGATTCTCCTCTTATTAGAAGTTAGATCTAAGTTATTTTTTTATGTTATGGCCCTTTCGGAAGATTCATTGTTGTGATGTGTACTGTGCACGATGATTCGACCTCCCCGACCATAGGGAGTTAGAATCCGATTCGACCTCCCTGACCATAGAGAGTTAGAATCACCCCGAAGATGGCCCTTGCGGATTAGTCTTGCATAGTTAGTGAGATACATAATGGTTTTTGATATACAGAATGGTTATTAAGATACTGAATGTTTTTTAATAGTAAAGAATCGTGATTTCAATTATGATTTATGTATAATTGATTTTGTTGGAATTACCTTAAATGGTTAGTTATGATTTGATAAATTGAATTTCGTGATCAAAGTCATTTTATACAAATGATTTATATTATTGGCAATGAATATTTTGAGTTTTGGAATTTGATGAGTATCCAGATTTCCAAATTATTTGCTGTAATTTTTGTTAAGGTATATTGTACTATGTTTTAAATTATAGTTGTGCACCACTGAGTTCACCACTCAGTGATAGCTTTGTATGCTGTTGCAGGTGAAAAGAGCATAGAGCAATTGAGTAAGCTTCTTTGAAGACACATTCAGATCAGCTCCAGGTTTACCCATGTACACAGGTTTTTATGTATGTATATAATAATATGTATGTAAATTATTTGAGCAGTTGTATAAAAACTCTTGTAAAATATTTTGGTATGTAATTAAATGTAAATTATTGTAAATGAAAATTTGAGGTTTCATTTACCTGAATAGTTTTGTAATATTAATTTTTGAGTCTTGTAATCAATGAAATGTTTCTTTTATGATGAGGTTGGTTTGAAAATGAAATGATTGATTATTCAGATTGAATTGTGAGATGAAATGAAGTTTCTTTGAGTTGTATTTGAGAAAACATATTGGGAGTGTTTTCTTTATCAGGTTTGAAGAACTGTTTTCTCAAAACACAGCCGGCACTTTGCCGAAATTTTAAAAAAATTTTATAACACCAGATTTTAATCGATGATTTAAATTTCGCGAAAATTGTTTTAAAATCCCTTGTAGTATATCTAATAGGTTATCGGTAGGCGAAGTACGGTAATTTATTAGGTGTACTACGGGATCATGTTACATCTTACGGGGGAGTAGGGTGTGACAGTCACTTATCGCTCGGGGTTGGTACTCATTTAACCCATTGACACTACATTGTTTTCATTTTCCTTAATTTTTACTTGACCTTTGTTCAATCAATTTATAACTCCTAACTCTAGTTTAAGTGTAGTTCCAGACATTTTAGCTGTCCGAATAGACGTTAGTCACTGAAACAGTAGAATTTACGGACTAGCTAAAGTGAGGGCATTATAGGAAGCTTTAAAAGCAATGAATGCTCATCTGAGGCTGATAACTGATGGTGTGATTGTAGCTGAATTAAAGATTAAATCCAGCCTAATTCAATAGGTGCAAGATGCACAGAAAATAGATGAGAAGTTAATGGCAATAGTCAGTAAATTGTCCGATGAGAACAAAGGTGAATATGTGGTAAAAAGATATGGTCATTTGTATTACAAAGTCAGACTCTGTGTGCCAAATGTAGATGATTTGAAGTAGAATATTGTCAGCGAAGCACAGACTTCTACTTATGCTATGCATCCAAGCAATAACAAGATGTACCAGGATCTAAAAATGCATTACTGGTGGCCTGGTATGAAGAAAGACATAGCAGAGTATGTGTCTAAATGCCTAACATGTCACCAAGTAAAAGTTAAACATCAAGTACCATTGGGTTTACTACAACCAATCTCTATACCAGAGTGGAAATGGAAAAGGATTATCATGGGCTTTGTTATAGGCCTCCCTCATACACAGAGAAAGCATGATTCAATATGGGTTATTGTGGATAGATTAACGAAGTTAGCCCATTTTCTTCTAGTTAAACAAGACTATTCACTAGATCAGCTTACTAAATTATACATCAGTCATATTACATGGAGTGCCTGTGTCTATTATATCAGATCGAGACCAACGGTTCACATCAAGATTTTGGAAAAATTTGCGTAAGGCCTTGGGCACTCGACTCCATGTAACACCCCTAAGTTCGGTAGTGCGTTCTACTGTTCCGGTGACCAGTGTTGTCCGGACAGCTAGAATGCCTAGAACTACACTTCGTTATGAGTGAGGAGACATAAAATAATGAAATACAAGAAAAGAAAATACAAGAAAAACAAAGGAAAAATAATAGTAAAGAAATGCAACCAAGTTAAGCGAGCCGAGAACCCTAGCGATGGGTGACCGCACCGGGAAGTCACGGCGTGGACCGTTGACTAGCCCTGGACTGCGGGGAACCCTGGGAAATATTTTTAGGACTTAAAGAGACATCAATTGAAGTATAAATATCATTAGAAATATCAAAGAAAAATTAAATAATTAGTACAAAGAAAAGTGAGAAATCGAAAAACAGACAAAACCCAGTGTTACCGAAAAATCGGGAATGCAACCCGAACAGGGGCATTATGGTCATTTGACATCCCGAATTGTCTTTTGACCTAAATTTCCATTAAAAATAAATAGTATTACACTTAGAAAATAAAATGAAAAATTAATTTGGTGGTACCTAAAGTAAATAACAAGAATTAAGGGTTTAATGTGGAATAAGTGAGAATTTAACTTATTAAATGATTAAATTGTGTGAGTGGGCCACTAATGAATAAACTAAAAGCAAAATGGGGCAGCTGTAATTCCATTACACCATCAGAAACTTCATCTTCTCCAAATCACCAAACCTTGCCGAAATGAAGAATTACAAGACCTCCATTGCCGTTTTCTCTCAAGCTCACCTAACCTCCTCATTTCACTTCCAATCATTTAGGGCTCTTCATTAAAGATTGTCTACACATCATAAGGAAGAGCTTGATACCAAAATCAAGAAGTTTAATCAAGGTTTAGCAAGTTCCAACCATAGGTAAGTTTACATTTTTGAATATTGCTTTGTTAAACCTTGTGTACATGTTATGGGTGTTGGATTTGTGAAGAAAATTTTCAAGTTTGAGGAGTTATTGATATGTCCATTTTGGACAGCCATGGAGTTATGTATTTAATGATTTATTATTACATATATTTGATGTAAATTCATGTTGAGTAGAGGGATTTAATATCCTAGTAAGTTATTTCCATGAAAATGTGGTGATTGTGCACTTAAATTGGAGATTGATTAATTGTGGGACACTTTGGCATTGTAGAACATTTCGGCAGCCTTGGGACACTTTGATAAATGTATGAGTTCATGAAAGTATTAGCAGAATATTGACATTGAGGATTGATGGATATGTATATAGGTTGGTTGTGTAAAGTATATGTAAGAATGAGTAATGTTTAGGTGTATATGTGATTGTACTTAGACTTTGTAAATTTGAGTTTATTTGGTGTATTGAAGATGTGTGTAATCTGCCCAAAGTGACTTTAAAGTGAAGTGGTATATGGTTTTGGTAATGTACCAAAACAGAATTGGTAAGGGAAGTGGACATATAGTAAGGTAAATGTGTCATTGATGTATGTTTAAGCAAGGTAATTAAGGGCAGTAGGCATTTTAGCCTATAACTTTAAATGTATAACCTCAATTGGTATGAGACCAATTGGAGGTGAAACTAGGCACAATGTGCCAACTTTCATTAGAAAGCATACCAAAATTATGCTTGCAAGGTGACATGAAAAATGACCAATTCGGATTAAGTGCAAGTGAAACCTGAAAACTGACCAATTGGGCAGCAGTTAGTGTTTAGGCCATAACTCACTCAAAACAGGTCCAATTGACCTGAAATTTTAACCATGAATAGTTAAGACCCATACCTACAAGTATTATGAAGACACCAAAGCCCAGAAATGACCATAAGCAAGCCAAATAGCTTGCACAAGTTCGGGTCCAAAAACTGGCCGAACCAAAGTTGACCAAATTGACCTAAAATGACCTAATTTGATGCCATTTGACCAGCAATAGTAAAATGACCATAACTTGGTCTACGTAACTCGGAATGACCAGAAATTTTGCCCCGCGTGCAATAAGACATAGATCTACAAGTTTGTAGTTTTGACCGAAACCCGAAAACTGAGGGAACTAGGTTGTCCGGCTAGGTCAAACTAGTATACCGGAATACAGCAATTTGCAATAAAATGCACTAAACAAGGAAATGAAATTGGTAACGAGTACCAACCCTAAAACCCTATCGAATGTGACATATTAGTGACACTAAAATATAATTTACTTAGAACGCATCGAGGGTCGGTATATTAGGTGATTAAGCAAATAATAGCTTTCAGTGAACTATTTATCAAACATTATCGATAGAGACAATTTAATTTAGTACTGAAACACTTCAAATTGTGTTTCTCAGTTAGTAAAGACTCAGGAAAAGGGAAGGAAACACTGAGTCCAGACCAGGAGACAGTCATCAGAGGTTTGTGCACAACAACTATTTCTTTTGAATTTTTCAATTGAAATAAATTATGACTATTTGTATATTATTGTTTTCAATTATGGAAATGTATTTGACTGGATACTTATTGCTTGAAAAGCATTGTAAATGGTTTGAAACTGTGGAAAAATTGATTTAGTGTGATTTGTACAAGTTGAAGTTAATTATGAATTGTGTTGCCATCTTGTGAATAAAATTATGACTTTGGAAATTTTGAGATAAAATGTGTTTAGTGTTATCAGAGCAAAGTAGGGACGGCGATACGTAACGCCTACGATTCTTGGGAACTCTCACGAGTGAACTCAGGAGCTTGCAGGGATGGCGATACGTAACGCCTGCAAGTGCTCTGATAGGTACCACCCAAGGGCTTGCAGGGACGGCGATACGTAACGCCTGCAGGTGCTTTGGTAAGTACCCTTAAATGCTAGCATTGATCGGAAAATTGTGTCATGGCCTAAGTTGTGTATGAATTAGCAACACTGTATTCTTAAATTATTCGACTAAATTGTGTTGTTATGCGATTTGATAATTTGTGAAATGAAGTTTAAATTCTTATTGACATTTACTGTCTTTTGAATTTAACTATGTTTTGATTACTGAGATTTATTGTGATATTGTGTTAAATTCCTTATGACAGTATTGTCTTGAATTTAACTATGGTTTTTAAATATCCACTATTTATTTGAATTATGAATTGTGATTTAAATTTGTATTTGGTTAATGTTGTGCACCACTGAGACATTGTCTCGTGATAGCTTTATTCTTTGTCGCAGTAGACAGACAGGGCAGCAGACTAGGCTGCTATTACCTCCAGCGAGAGATTTTCGGGTATAACGAGTATACCACATTTTGATTTTGTGCGGTAATGTATGATCACTGTATGTACATATTGTTTTGGTTTTGAGCAGTTGTAAATTCAAATTGTACCTTGAAGTTGTAAAATAATTATGAGTTATTTTAGCTTGTAAAAAATTGTATTATATTTCTTTTATCTCAGTCTTTGAAAAATTACTGTGGATTTGAGTTGAGATTTGGAAATCTATTGAAGTGCTTTTTACAGGTTTTCTGAAGAACTGTTTTATCCAAAATACAGATGGCACTCTGCCAAAATTTTTACAAAAATTCCAATTAATCCAAATGAGTTAGCTGTTTCACTTCAGTTCACAAAAGTTTTTAACACCTGTAAATAGTGCTCACCACTATAAAAGAAGTAAGAAAAGTTTTTAAAATCCCTTGTAGTGTATTTAATGGGTTATCAGGAGACAGAGTTGGTAATTCATTAGGTATACTACGGGATCATGTTATGCCTTACAGAAGGGTAGGGTGTGACATGTTTTAGTGGTATCAGAGCAAAGTTTTTAAATTCTGTTTTCATCTGTTATTTGAATATTCTTTCTTCATAGTACAACTGCTCAATATCATTGTCTGATACATACAGTACATTACATTATAAATATGCACTAACGGGAGGAAATCTCCTTGTGTTAATTGTTCAGGAGGTCTAAGATCCTCGAATTGACCATGAAAGAGGGTGATCGTTCAGTCGATCAATCTATTGAGGCTGAGGTGCAAGGGGATGCCCCAGGCCTACATAATGTCGATGGTTCACATTTGCACGGCCTGCGATACCAGTTTCTGCTCAGTTCGCTCAACAGATGGCTACAATGTTTCAACAAATGGCTGGTAATGTACCTACTCAAGTCCCAATACAGACACCAGTGGTACAACCACAGTCTCTTACTAGGCAGTATGACAAATTGATGAAGTATGGGGCTACAGAGTTTAAGGGGACAGTAGATCCTCTAGAAGCTGAACAATGGTTAGAGAGGATGGATAGGGTGTTCAAGAAGCTACATTGTACAGAGGAGCTCAGATTTGAATACTCAGTGTCCTTACTATAGGGGGATGCTTATGACTGGTGGAAAACCATTCCCCACAGTCTAGTAGAACCTGCAGTGCTAACATGGAATGACTTTCTCAGGGAATTTAGACAGAAATATGTCCCTGATGCTTATGTAGACCAGAAGTTATAAGAATTCCTAAGTCTGAAACAAGGGAACAAATCAGTGGCTGAGTATGAAAGAGAATTTTCCCGCCTGAGCCATTATGCAGTAAGTTTACTTGCTACCAGCAGGGAGAGATGCAAGAGGTTTGAAACTGGCTTGAAGCCCAGTATCAGATTACAAGTGGTCGGATTCAAACACATTAACTTCTCTGAACTTATTTCTCAAGCTCTAGAGTTAGAAAGAATTGAGTCTGAAGCTTCTCCTGAGAAAAAGAAATCAGAGAAGACAGAGAAAGAGGGAAAATCTGTAGAACAGAGTTCCAGTGGTCCCACTAGAAAGAGGAAGAACTATGAGGGACACAGCAGAGGTGGCAAGAAGTCTGGTAGGGGAAGACATTCAGGACAGAAACCTCCTCTATCTGGTCAGCAGAGTACCGGAGGTTCCTACCATTCCCGCCAATGTGAAAATTATGGAAGATATCATGGTGGGATATGCTATAAGGCTATTGGAGCCTGTTATAACTGTGGAGGCATAGGACATTTTGCCAAGGATTGCACCAGTAGTTGCAGAGTTGGACCACCTCCTACTACTGCAGAAGGGTCAGTTCAGAGCCCTATCACCAGAAGCTCACAACCACCTAGCAGAGGTAGAGGCAGGGGTAGAGGTAGCCCAGCAGGCAGCCAAGGCACGGTAAAACATTCAGCAAGGCGATTGCTCGTCGAGTCTATGCAATGAGACAGAGGGAAGAGGCCGAGACATTTGATGTTGTGGCTGGTACCTTCTCAACTTTTAACCAAGATGTGTTTGTGTTATTTGATTCGGGTTCTACCCATTCTTATGTGAGTGCTAGCATCATTGATTGCATTGCTGTTCCATGTACAAAAATGGACTTTGAGGTCCTAGTAACAAGTCCGCTAGGACAGGAGGTCAGGGAAATAAATTTTGATGCATTAGTGATTAGTCCTTTAGGATAAGGATTGTGATAATAAGTGAAATTAGTTTTGGAAGAGTTTATCAGCGAAAAGTATTTCCTGACACACCAAAAATTATAAAGCTAATTGGCGAGCCTACTTAATGTAAGGCAAGAGGACGTAAAAGTAAGTTACAGTAATAGAATTGCTCTAGATGAAGGCAGAGATGTTACTATTAGTAATTGTTAATGGATATTGTAATCAGAATAAGTTCGGATATCAATGAATTAGAAAAAGGATAAAGGATAGGATAGTTTGATCTATTGGGATGTATTGTAGTAACTATGCAATGTTCTTGATTGTTTATACTATAAACTGCGGATTATAGTACTAACTTGAGATTATTGTGTAGAGCTACGTACTACCTGATAGTACACCTGGATGAGGATAGTTGCCAACGGCATCTGTTTTTGTATAGTTATGCCAGGACATAATTTAATTGTTAGAAATAAGTTTGAAAATCCTACTTAGGGATCTAAAACTCAAAAGTTAGAATATCGAAAGGTTATAGTTCGGTACAAAAGAAAGTAAGTTATAAAATATTGACAGATAAAAAGAGTTATGGAAGTAGAGATTTGAATAGTTGATTCATATATAACAAAGAAATATTACGAATGTGAGGAAGACTATGGACCAGAATGGTCAGAGGACCAATTACTGATGAATGATTCTAACATGAAGCAACGTGAACCGAAATATTAGACAGCACAATAGTAAGAGGAGATTGGTGTTATCCAAACAAATTAAACATTGTATTAGATTATTAAAAGTCTTATACAAATTTGAGAAAAAAAAAAGATTATACGATCATATAGAAAGGAGAAAATAAACGTATGACTATTGTAAGATGGCTATTGGGTAAAATTTCGTGGACGAAATTTATTTAAGGGGGGGGGGAGAATTGTAACACCCCTAAGTTCGGTAGTGCGTTCTACTGTTCCGGTGACCAGTGTTGTCCGGACAGCTAGGATGCCTAGAACTACACTTCGTTATGAGTGAGGAGACATAAAATAATGAAATACAAGAAAAGAAAATACAAGAAAAAACAAAGGAAAAATAATAGTAAAGAAATGCAACCAAGTTAAGCGAGCCGAGAACCCTAGCGATGGGTGACCGCACCGGGAAGTCACGGCGTGGACCATTGACTAGCCCTGGACTGCGAGGAACCCTGGGAAATATTTTTAGGACTTAAAGAGACATCAATTGAAGTATAAATATCATTAGAAATATCAAAGAAAAATTAAATAATTAGTACAAAGAAAAGTGAGAAATCAAAAAACGGACAAAACCCGGTGTTACCGAAAAATCGGGAATGCAACCCGAACAGGGGCATTATGGTCATTTGACATCCCGAATTGTCTTTTGACCTAAATTTCCATTAAAAATAAATAGTATTACACTTAGAAAATAAAATGAAAAATTAATTTGGTAGTACCTAAAGTAAATAACAAGAATTAAGGGTTTAATGTGGAATAAGTGAGAATTTAACTTATTAAATGATTAAATTGTGTGAGTGGGCCACTAATGAATAAACTAAAAGCAAAATGGGGAAGCTGTAATTCCATTACACCATCAAAAACTTCATCTTCTCCAAATCACCAAACCTTGCCGAAATGAAGAATTACAAGACCTCCATTGCCGTTTTCTCTCAAGCTCACCTAACCTCCTCATTTCACTTCCAATCATTTAGGGCTCTTCATTAAAGATTGTCTAAACATCATAAGGAAGAGCTTGATACCAAAATCAAGAAGTTTAATCAAGGTTTAGCAAGTTCCAACCATAGGTAAGTTTACATTTTTGAATATTGCTTTGTTAAACCTTGTGTACATGTTATGGGTGTTGGATTTGTGAAGAAAATTTTCAAGTTTGAGGAGTTATTGATATGTCCATTTTGGATAGCCATGGAGTTATGTATTTAATGATTTATTATTACATATATTTGATGTAAATTCATGTTGAGTAGAGGGATTTAATATCCTAGTAAGTTATTTCCATGAAAATGTGGTGATTGTGCACTTAAATTGGAGATTGACGAATTGTGGGACACTTTGGCATTGTAGAATATTTCGGCAGCCTTGGGACACTTTGATAAATGTATGAGTTCATGAAGGTATTGGCAGAATATTGACATTGAGGATTGATGGATATGTATATAGGTTGGTTGTGTAAAGTGTATGTAAGAATGAGTAATGTTTAGGTGTATATGTGATTGTACTTAGACTTTGTAAATTTGAGTTTATTTAGTGTATTGAGGATGTGTGTAATCTGCCCAAAGTGACTTTAAAGTGAAGTGGTATATGGTTTTGGTAATGTACCAAAACAGAATTGGTAAGGGAAGTGGACATATAGTAAGGTAAATGTGTCATTGATGTATGTTTAAGCAAGGTAATTAAGGGCAGTAGGCATTTTAGCCTATAACTTTAAATGTGTAACCTCAATTGGTATGAGACCAATTGGAGGTGAAACTAGGCACAAAATGTGCCAACTTTCATTAAGAAAGCATACCAAAATTATGCTTGCAAGGTGACATGAAAAATGACCAATTCGGATTAAGTGCAAGTGAAACCTGAAAACTGACCAATTGGGCAGCAATTAGTGTTTAGACCATAACTCACTCAAAACAGGTCCAATTGACCTAAAATTTTAACCATGAATAGTTAAGACCCATACCTACAAGTCTTATGAAGACACCAAAGCCCAGAAATGACCATAAGCAAGCCAAACAGCTTGCACAACTTCGGGTCCAAAAACTAGCCTAACCAAAGTTGACCAAATTGACCTAAAATGACCTAATTTGATGCCATTTGACCAGCAATAGTAAAATGACCATAACTTGGTCTACGTAACTCGGAATGACCTGAAATATTTCCCCGCGTGCAATAAGACATAGATCTACAAGTTTGTAGTTTTGACCAAAACCCGAAAACTGAGGGAACTAGGTCGTCCGGCTAGGTCAAACTAGTATACCGGAATACAGCAATTTGCAATAAAATGCACTAAACAAGGAAATGAAATTGGTAACGAGTACCAACCCTAAAACCCTATCGAATGTGACATATTAGTGACACTAAAATCTAATTTACTTAGAACGCATCGAGGGTCGGTATATTAGGTGATTAAGCAAATAATAGCTTTCAGTGAACTATTTATCAAACATTATCGATAGAGACAGTTTAATTTAGTACTGAAACACTTCAAATTGTGTTTCTCAGTTAGTAAAGACTCAGGAAAAGGGAAGGAAACACTGAGTCCAGACCAGGAGACAGTCATCAGAGGTTTGTCCACAACAACTATTTCTTTTGAATTTTTCAATTGAAATAAATTATGAGTATTTGTATATTATTGTTTTCAATTATGGAAATGTATTTGACTGGATACTTATTGCTTGAAAAGCATTGTAAATGGTTTGAAACTGTGAAAAAATTGATTTAGTGTGATTTGTGCAAGTTGAAGTTAATTATGAATTGTGTTGCCATCTTGTGAATAAAATTATGACTTTGGAAATTTTGAGATAAAATGTGTTTAGTGTTATCAGAGCAAAGTAGGGACGGTGATACGTAACGCCTACGATTCTTGGGAACTCTCACAAGTGAACTCAGGAGCTTGCAGGGATGGCGTCATGCGCTGCAAGTGCTCGATAGGTACCACCCAAGGGCTTGCGAGGGGGCGATACGTAACGCCTGCAGGTGCTTTGGTAAGTACCCTTAAATGCTAGCATTGATCGGAAAATTGTGTCATGGCCTAAGTTGTGTATGAATTAGCAACACTGTATTCTTAAATTATTCGACTAAATTGTGTTGTTATGCGATTTGATAATTTGTGAAATGAAGTTTAAATTCTTATGGACATTTACTGTCTTTTGAATTTAACTATGTTTTGATTACTGAGATTTATTGTGATATTGTGTTAATTTCCTTATGACAGTATTATCTTGAATTTAACTATGATTTTTAAATATCCACTATTTATTTGAATTATGAATTGTGATTTAAATTTATATTTAGTTAATGTTGTGCACCACTGAGACATTGTCTCAGCGATAGCTTTTTATTGCTGTCGCAGGTAGACAGACAGACAGGGCAGCAGACTAGGCTGCTATTACCTCCAGCGAGAGATTTTCGGATATAACGAGTATACCACATTTTGTATTTTGTGCGGTAATGTATGATCACTGTATGTACATATTGTTTTGATTTTGAGCAGTTGTAAATTCAAATTGTACCTTGAAGTTGTAAAATAATTATGAGTTTATTTTGGCTTGTAAAAAATTGTATTATATTTCTTTTATCTCAGTCTTTGAAAAATTACTGTGGATTTGAGTTGAGATTTGGAAATCTATTGAAGTGCTTTTTATAGGTTTTCTGAAGAACTGTTTTATCCAAAATACAGATGGCACTCTGCAAAAATTTTTACAAAAATTCCAATTAATCCAAATGAGTTAGCTGTTTCACTTCAGTTCACAAAAGTTTTTAACACCTGTAAATAGTGCTCACCACTGTAAAAGAAGTAAGAAAAGTTTTTAAAATCCCTTGTAGTGTATTTAATGGGTTATCAGGAGACGGAGTTGGTAATTCATTAGGTATACTACGGGATCATGTTATGCCTTACAGAGGGGTAGGGTGTGACACTCCACTTTAGTATAACCTTTCATTCTCAGACAGACAGGCAATACGAAAGGGTTATACAAATGATAGAGGAATGTAACGCCCTCACTTTAGGTAGTCCGTACACTGTGTTGTTTCAATGATTAATGTCTGTTTGAACAGCTAGGATGTCTTGAACTACACTCAAACTAAAGTGAGGAGGCAGAAATTGACCAAATAAAGACCAAGAAAAATTAAGAAAAAATAAAAGAAATGAATTGCAAATGAGTTAAATGAGCGAGGGTCACAGCGATGGGTGACCGTATGGGGAAGCGACTGTAAAGACAGTTTCTGACCCCAGACCCACGAGGAGCCCTAGGAAAATAATTCTTGGGACTCCAATGAATAGTTATTGAGGTCTAAATGACATTAGAAATGCTAAAGAAAATTCAGAAAAATTTATTTATTGGTATAGACCAAAAATAACCCGATGAGCCTAATGAAGGGCATTTTGATCATTTCAACTACAGAGTTGAATTTTGACCTAAATGTTAATTAAAATGAGAGAGATTAAAATACATAAAATAAATTAAAATCATGAAATTATGTATGGGAAAATGAAGAAAAAGAAAAGGAAAAAGAAAGAATTGAAAATATTAATACTAACTAAATTATGACATTATAAATAAAGTGTAACCAATGGGAAATTAACAACCAATTACAAAGAGATAAGAAAGAGTTAAAAGAGACAAAAACTCATTAAAAGTTATCTTCTTCCTTCTTGAGCTCCATTTAGGCCGAACCACTTGAAGTCTTCTTCCACCATTTTTTCTTTTGATTTCAAGCTTGATTTCTCCCTTTTTCTCACCCCAAAACCCAAAGTCACCTTCACTAAAATTAATCCCCATATCAAGAGGAAGATTTCGATGATCAAAAGGTGAAGAAATTATAGGGTTTATACAAGTCAAGAATTGAACTACAAGAGGTTAGTGCAATAATCACCCTATCTCTCTTCTTTAAGTGTAGTACACATGTTGAAACAAGTTAGTATGACATGAAAATTGAAGAAAATAACAAGTATATGAGGAACTAAATTTTTGGCAGCCATGATGTAAAGAGGAAATTGATGTTCTTAATTGATATAAATTAGCTTAGTGATGTTGATTGATAAGTATATATACATTGGAAGTGAAATTGCAATTAGTTGTATAGTGTTGGGAATATTGAGTTAGGGTTTTAACCTAATTTGGTACTTTTGCATTATGACTTGAAATCGAGCATGTTGAGATGAATTGTTGATCATTTGAAGTGCTATGTATGCCAAATTGAAGTATGGGAGTTGGAGAAAATTGAAATTGGGAGTGAAATTTTCTTGCAGGAAATTCTAACCTATGAGTCCAGTGTATTGTTTGAGCTATAACTGAAATTGTGTCGCTCCAATTAGTATGAGGCTAATTGGAGGTGAAACTAAACCCATAACACTCTATTTTTTTATGAAAAACCCTGCCCAAATTCTGTCTATAAGTTGACCAATTTACTGTTCCAATCCAGATGTTCATACACTGAACCCAGGAAAATGACCAAATGAATAGTACATGTTCATTTGGCCATAACTTCCTCTAGAAAGGTCTAAATGACCTGATTTTTGTGGCATTAGAAAGATTAGACATAGGATTACAACTTTTATGAAGAACACATAAGCCAGAAATGTCTCTAACTAAATCAAATTACTAGTACAATTTAGGTTAATAAAACTGTCCAGAATAACCCTAGACTAAAGCTCACCGGACCAGTTTTGGCAAAAGGAACCACAAATTTATCAAATAGATAGGTAAAAGTAAGACATTAAATACTAAATCACATGAAAGAGGTATGTGGGACCTATTTTCCCACTATAAATTGACATAAAAATTCCTAATAAATAAGTAATAATGTTTAATTTCCCAAAGTATACCTAGACTTATTTATATAACTTGGATCGATTGGTATATCAATTAGGGACTACAGATTGCAGTACTGCCCATAAGAATGATTATTGACAGACAACATATGTCTAAGATGATTGTTCTACTGGCTTTATGCCTGCACGTTGACCATAGTGTCTATTATTATTATTATTGGCTTTATGCCTGCTCGCTGGCCTAGTGCCTGACATGACCGTTATAAACTGGATAGACATACGGATGTCTAACTAGTATACTCCTGTCACACTTTACTCCCCTGTAAGATGTAACATGATCCCGTAGTACACCTAATGAATTACCGTACTTCGCCTACCGATAATCCATTAAATATATTACAAGGGATTTTCAAACAATTTTCATGAAATTTAAATCATCGATTAAAATCTGGTGTTATAAAATTTCTTTCAAAATTTCGACAAAGTGCCTGTTGTATTTTGAGAAAATAGTTCTTCAAAACCTGCAAAGAACACACTCTCAATATGTTTTCTCAAATACAACTTCAATAACTTCATTTGAACCCATAATTCAAATCTCAATAATCAAATCAATCTCCTCATAAAAGTTCATTGCTTACAAGACTCAAAATTAATATTACAAAACTATTCAGATAAATGAAATCCCAAATTTACATTTATAATAATTTACATTTAATTACATACCAAAATATTTTATAAGAGTTTTTATACAACTGCTCAAATAATTTACATACATATTATTATATGCATACATCAAAACTTATGTACATGGGTATATCTATGATATACCTGGAGCTGATCTGAATGTGTCTTCAAAGAAACTTACTTACTACTCTATGCTCTTCTTACTTGTGACAGCATACAAAGCTATCGCTGAGTAGTGAACTCAGTGGTGCACAACTATAATTTAAAACATAGTACAATATACATTGACAAAATTTACAGCAAATAATTTGGAAATCTGAATACTCATCAAATTCCAAAACTCAAAATACTCAGTGCCAATAATGTAAATCATTTGTATGAAATGACTTTGATCACGAAATTCAATTTATCAAATCATGACTAACCATTTAAGGTAGTTCCAAAAAAATCAATTATACATAAATCATAACTGAAATCACAATTCTTTACTATTCAAAAATATTCTGTATTTCAAAAACTATGTTGTATCTCAAAAACCATGTTGTATCTCAAAAATCATGTTGTATCTCAAAAATTGTGCTGTATCTCAAACATCATGCTGTATCTCAAAAATCATGTTGTATATCAAAAATCATTTTTTATCTCACTAACTATGCAAGACTAATCCAAAAGGGCCATATTCGAAGTGATTCTAACTCCCTATGGTCGGGGAGGTCGAATCAGATTCTAACTCCCTAAGGTCGGGGAGGTCGAATCATCGTGCACAGTACACACCATAATAATGAATCTTCCGCAAGGGCCATAACGATTAAAAACTTAGATCTAACCTCAAATCAGAGGAAAATCTAAGCCTGTGCACGTACCATGGTAATAAAAACACAACTAACTCCATTGTCTTCTCAACAAATGAGAGAGACGGGTAATAACCTAGTCAAGCATCTATAGTGAGATCTAAAACAATATCACAATCCTTTTAGTGAACATAAATCACAATATAATTCGATTCAAATTCAATTCCAATATCCAATAATTTTTATGCTCATCACAATTCAAATCATAAATTTGCATTTTTCCATGAAAATTACCATCACAATTCAAAATATGTTCTATCACAATTTTCCAAAACATAATTTATTCAATCCATAACAATGCTTAATACTTGTGAAAATACCATTTCACAAAGCTAAAGTCATACATACTATAACAATTTGAATAATTATTGAATTAAATCCAATGCTTATTAAACATAATACATAAGAAAAATATGTCATTTAATCATATGAAATATTCAAAACAAAATCAGTTAAAAACTAGTTGTGCACAAACCTCTGATAGCTGTCTCTTGGCTCTGACTCAGTGTTTCCTTCCCCTTCCCTGAGTCTTTGCTAACTGAGAAACACAATTTTGAAGTGTTTCAGTACTCATTTAAGCTGTCTCTAGGAATAAGGTTCAATAATTAATTTATCGAATTCTATTATTTCCTTGGTCAACCTAAGATGTCAACCCCCGATGCAGTCTAGGTGAATTAGGTTTTAATGTTACCAATATGTCACATTTGTAGCCTTTTAATATTGGTACATGTTACCGAATTCATTTCCATGTATATTGCGTTTTATTGCAATTTTTTTGGATCGCGGTATACTAATTTGACAAAGTCGGATGACCTAGTTCCCTCGGCTTTTGGGTTTCGGTCAAAACTACAAACTTGTAGATCTATATCTTATTGCACGCGGGGCAAAATTTTAGGTTATTCTGAGTTTACAAGACCAAGTTATGGTCATTTTACTATTGCTGGTCAGAATGTACCAAAATTGGTCACTTTAGGTTATTTTAGGTCAATTTTGGTTCGGCCAGTTTTTGGACCCGAACTTGTGCAAGCTGTTTGACTTGCTTATGGTCATTTCTGGGCTTTGTTGTCCTCATAAGACTTGTAGATATATGTCTTAACTATTCATGGTCAAAAGTTTAGGTCAATTGGACCTGTTTTGAGTGATTTATGGCCAAAATACTAACTACTGCCCAAATGGTCAATTTTCAGGGATTTGGTCACTTTTCAAGTTACCTTACAAGCAGAATTTTGGTAAGCTTCCTTCATGAAAGTTGGCACATTTTGTTCCTAGTTTCACCTCCAATTGGTCTCATACTAATTGGAGCCACACACTTAAGGTTCTAGGCTCAAGGAGTTTCCATGGCTACCAAAAATACACCTCTCCCTTTAAACATCAAACCTCAAAAATCTCTCCATAATTCAAGTACCCATAACATTCTTACTAACTTTAATGAAGCAATAACCAAAAAACACAAACTTACCACTTTGGAAACTCTTCAAAATCTCTCTAAAACTTGGTCTTCTTGTTGCCTATCTACTGCTCAAGGTGTATGGACAATCTTTAATGAAGGAAAGTGCCAAGAAAGGAGCTTGAATCTCACATGCATGGAGCTTCAAACCATGCGTCAATGGAGTTTTTTTGGGAGAAAATTTCTATTGGTTCTAAGGTTGAAGATGAAGATGTGTATTCTACCCAAGATGATGAGTTAGTGGTCCACTTTGATGGGTGAGTGGAGCACTAAGCTTAAATTAAATATTAGTTTAATATAAGATTTCATTTTCCCACATTAAGCTTCCCATTTTTGCTATTTACATTAGGTACCAATAATTTAATTTTTCATGAAATTTTTCAAGTGTAATATCATTTATTTTTAATGGACATTTAGGTCAAAAGACAACTCGGGGTGTCAAATTACCACAATGCCCCTGTTCGGGTTGCATTCCCGAGTTTTCGGTAACATCGGGTTTTATCCGTTTTTCGATTTCTCACTTTTCTTTGTACTAATTAGTTAATTTTTCTTTGATATTTCTAATGGAATTTATACTTCAATAGACATTTATCTAAGTCCTAAAAATATTTTCTAGGGTTCCCCGCGGTCCAGGGCTAGTCAATGGTCCATGCCGCGACTTCCCGATGCGGTCACCCATCTCTAGGGTTCTCGGCTCGCTTAACTTGGCTATATTTCTTTGCTATTATTTTTCCTTTGTTTTTCTTGTATTTTCTTTTCTTGTATTTCATTATTTTATATCTCCTCATCCATATCTAAGTGTAGTTCTAGGCATCCTAGCTGTCTGGACAACACTGGTCGTCAGAATAGTAGAACGCACTACTGAACTTAGGGGTGTTACAATTCTCCCCCCCTTAAAATAAATTTCGTCTCAAAATTTTACCTGGCATTAGTCTCTGAAATGCTGTGGGTGCTGTCTCCTCATATCCTCTTCACGTTCCCAAGTAGCTTCCTAGCCTGAATGATGGTTCCACAGCACTTTAACCAGGTGTATCTGTTTGTTCCTCAGCTGCTCTACCTCATATGCCAGAATTTCTATGGGTTCTTCCTCATAGGAGAGGTCTGGATTTACCTCAATCTCTTCAACTGATAGTAAATGAGATGGGTCTGATCTGTACCTCCTTAACATGGAAACATGGAAGACACTGTGTATCCTTGCTAACTCCGGAGTTAATGCCAACCGATATGCCAAAGGACCCACTCTTTCCAGAATCTCATATGGTCCGATAAAACGAGGACTCAGGTTCCCCTTTCTACCAAATCTCATAATCCTCTTCCAAGGAGAAACTTTGAGGAATACCTTATCACCCACTGCATATTCAATATCTCTTCTCTTCAGACCAACATAGGACTTCTGATGGTCTGATGCAGCCTTGAGTCTATCTCTGATCAATCTGATCTTTTCCTCTGTCTGCTGAACAATTTCTGGCCCAATAATCTTCCTTTCACCTACTTCATCCCAACATAGGGGAGTTCTGTATTTCTTGCCATACAAAGCTTCATATGGAGGCATTCCAATGCTTGATTGGTAGCTGTTGTTATAAGCAAACTCAATCAAAGGCAAGTGTGTATCCCAACTACCTTCAAACTCAATCACACAAGCCCGTAGCATATCCTCCAATATCTGAATAACCCTCTCAGACTGGCCATCTGTCTGTGGGTGGAATGCTGTGCTGAAGTTCAATCTAGTTCCTAGGGCTCTCTGAAGACTACCCCAGGATCTAGAAGTGAACCTAGGATCTCTGCCTGATACAATCAATACTGGCACTCCATGCAGTTTTACAATCTCATTTATGTACAATCTGGCCAATCTTCCCAGGCTATAGTCCATCCAAACTGGCAAAAAGTGAGCAGACTTGGTTAGTCTATCAACTATAACCCATACTGCATCATGACTATTCTGTGTCCTTGGAAGTCTCATCACAAAATCCATAGTTATTTGTTCCCTTACAATGTTTCATAGGGTGCCACTTGTATGCTAGCTTGACACTTATTAATGTATACAAATTCTGTTAGTGGGATGTATCTATCCCATCTCCCCTCGGATTCAATGACACAGTTCTCAGTATATTCTTGAGGGCTTATCACATATTACAAGTTATTATTATCATTTCATTTCATTATTTATAGAAACTCAATGAGTTTCAAAATTTACCTAAATCATTTGTTTCGACTGTCCATCCGTCTAAGGATGATAAGTCGTACTGATATCTCTAAGCTTATAGCAATTACTATGGTACAGGTAATTCACATTAATGTAACCGAGCCACTGACTCTAGCTACCTTACAAGTGTAGTCGTTTGATAGGCTAGTTCTAAAGTTTTAAATTTCTTACTAGAATTTTCACATTTATTTCCCGTAATAGTACTCTATTCGGGCGCAACTGTATCAATTTATAGATTACTTACAAATATTCTTAATTTATTGTACCACGAGGAAGCACGTAGCTCTACACAATAATCTCGTGTTGGTACTGTAATCTGCAGCTTACAATACAAACATCGAGAACATTATATAGTCACTACGTTATAAACTCAAGGGCTAGGTTTTCTAACATCTTATCTTTCTCGAATCCACTAATATCCTAAATCGATTCTGATTACAATTTCCTTTGACAATTACTAACAGTAACATCTTTGCCCTCATCTAGAGCAATTCTATTACTATAACTTACTTTTAGGTCCTCTTGCCTTACATTAAGTAGGCTCACCAATTAGCTTTATAATTTATGGTGTTTTAGAAAATACTTTTAGATAACAATTCTTCCAAAATTAATGTCAATCATACTTATTATTATAGTTTTTATCCTAAAAGACTAGTCACTAACGCATCAAAATTTTTTACCTTGTAAAGTAATAGCAACAAAACATAGAATTCTAACACTAACATATAAATAAGTAGTGTTGGGATCAAATAATAACTCATTGTTTCTTTTAAAAATTAAAAACTTACTAGCAACTACATCCGAAGTTTCTGCTCTTTCTCCTTAGCGCTTAGTGGACACTCTGACTGGTGCGCTACCATATTCGGGTTGATTCACTGTGTTATAGTGGTGAGGAGTACCAATTCTATTTCTATCTCGACTCTGACTGACGGTCTGTGAACTTCGAAGAGCAGATCGAGGTGGTCTAGTACAATCTCTAACAAAGTGTCCAAGTTTTCCATAATTGTAGCAGGCTCCAGAGGCCTTGCGACAAATACCTCCATGTAGCTTACCACAAACATGGCAAAAACGGGCAGAGTAGGAACTTCTGGTTGTTCGATGACTAGATCTTAGTGTTCTCTTCCCTAATGATCCGCCTCTGTCATATCTCTAAGCTCGGGGTTCCTCAAATTCTTTTCTCTTCCCCAAATTACTACTCAAGTTCTGATCTTTAGATTTCTCCCTCTTCTCTATTTCACACTGTCCTTGTGGGGTTGGGTCTGTACTTGGGCTTGGGCTGATAGATTATCAGCCATTTGTTGGAAGAAAGTGGCCATTTGCTGGGCCATTTGTGCAGTAATTTGTACTGGTAAAACTGGTACAGTTGGGCCTTCGACACTTTGTGGAGTTGGGGCCTCAACTTGTACTTTTGCCATCACAGACTGTTCTATTGTCTCATTCTTCTCTTTCATATCTTTTCACAAGATTTTCTATTCCTGTACAACCAACATAAGGAGATTCCTCTCCATTAGTTCATATTTATTATGAAAATGTACTATATGTATCAAACATTTAAGCAGTTATAGTTATCGACAAAAAGATTTCAAATTCACAGTTCTAAATTTACTTTAAAACCATGGCTCTGATACCACAAAACATGTCACACCCTACTCCCCTGTAAGATGTAACATGATCCCGTAGTACACCTAATGAATTACTGTACTTCGCCTACCGATAATCCATTAAATATACTACAAGGGATTTTCAAACAATTTTCATGAAATTTAAATCATCGATTAAAATCTGGTGTTATAAATTTTTTTTCAAAATTTCGACAAAGTGCCGGTTGTATTTTGAGAAAACAGTTCTTCAAAACCTGCAAAGAACACACTTCCAATATGTTTTCTCAAATACAACTTCAATAACTTCATTTGAACCCATAATTCAAATCTCAATAATCAAATCAATCTCCTCATAAAAGAAACATTTCATTGATTACAAGACTCAAAATTAATATTACAAAACTATTCAGATAAATGAAATCCCAAATTTACATTTACAATAATTTACATTTAATTACATACCAAAATATTTTACAAGAGTTTTTATACAACTGCTCAAATAATTTACATACATATTATTACATGCATACATCAAAACTTATGTACATGGGTATATCTATGATATACCTGGAGCTGATCTAAATGTGTCTTCAAAGAAACTTACTCACTGCTCTATGCTCTTCTTACTCATGATAAAGATACAAAGCTATCGCTGAGTGGTGAACTCAGTGGTGCACAACTATAATTTAAAACATAGTACAATATACATTGACAAAATTTACAGCAAATAATTTGAAAATTTGAATACTCATCGAATTCCAAAACTCAAAATATTCATTGCCAATAATGTAAATCATTTGTATGAAATGACTTTGATTACGAAATTCAATTTATCAAATCATGACTAACCATTTAAGGCAGTTCCAACAAAATCAATTATACATAAATCATAACTGAAATCACAATTCTTTACTATTCAAAAATATTCTGTATTTCAAAAACCATGTTGTATCTCAAAAACCATGTTGTATCTCAAAAATCATGCTGTATCTCAAAAATCGTGCTGTATCTCAAAAATCATGTTGTATCTCAAAAGTCATGCTATATCTCAAAAATCATTTTTTATCTCACTAACTATGCAAGACTAATCCAAAAGGGCCATATTCGAAGTGATTCTAACTCCCTATGGTCGGGGAGGTCGAATCAGGTTCTAACTCCCTAAGGTCGGGGAGGTCGAATCATCGTGCACAGTACACACCATAATAATGAATCTTCCACAAGGGCCATAACAATTAAAAACTTAGATCTAACCTCAAATCAGAGGAAAATCTAAGCCTGTGCACGTACCATGGTAATAAAAACACAACTAACTCCATTGTCTTCTCAACAAATGAGAGAGATGGGTAATAACCTAGTCAAGCATCTATAGTGAGATATAAAACAATATCACAATCCTTTTAGTGAGCATAAATCACAATATAATTCGATTCAAATTCAATTCCAATATCCAATAATTTTTATGCTCATCACAATTCAAATCATAAATTTGCATTTTTCCATGAAAATTACCATCACAATTCAAAATATGTTCTATCACAGTTTTCCAAAACATAATTTATTCAATCCATAACAATGCTTAACACTTGTGAAAATACCATTTCACAAAGCTAAAGTCATACATACTATAACAATTTCAATAATTATTGAATTAAATCCAATGCTTATTAAACATTATACATAAGAAAAATATGTCATTTAATCATATGAAATATTCAAAACAAAATCAGTTAAAAACTAGTTGTGAACAAACCTCTGATAACTGTCTCTTGGCTCTGACTCAGTGTTTCCTTCCCCTTCCCTGAGTCTTTGCTAACTGAGAAACACAATTTTGAAGTGTTTCAGTACTCATTTAAATTGTCTCTAGGAATAAGGTTCAATAATTAATTTATCGAATTCTACTATTTCCTTGGTCAACCTAAGATATCAACCCTCGATGCAGTCTAGGTGAATTAGGTTTTAATGCTACCAATATGTCACATTTGTAGCCTTTTAGTATTGGTACATGTTACCGAATTCATTTCCATGTATATTGCGTTTTATTGCAATTTGTCGGATCCCGGTATACTAATTTGACCTAGTCGGATGACCTAGTTCCCTCGGATTTCGGGTTTCGGTCAAAACTACAAACTTGTAGATCTATGTTTTATTGCAAGCGGGGCAAAATTTTAGGTCATTCTGAGTTTACAAGACCAAGTTATGGTCATTTTACTATTGCTAGTCAAAATGTACCAAAATTGGTCACTTTAGGTTATTTTAGGTCAATTTTGGTTTGGCCAGTTTTTGGACCCAAACTTTTGCAAGCTGTTTGACTTGGTTATGGTCATTTCTGGGCTTTGGTGTCCTCATAAGACTTGTAGATATATGTCTTAACTATTCATGGTCAAAAGTTCAGGTCAATTGGACCTGTTTTGAGTGAGTTATGGCCAAAATACTAACTGCTGCCCAAATGGTCAATTTTCAGGCCTTAAATGCACTAATCCGGATTTGGTCACTTTTCAAGTTACCTTACAAGCAGAATTTTGGTAAGCTTCCTTCATGAAAGTTGGCACATTTTGTGCCTAGTTTCACCTCCAATTGGTCTCATACTAATTGGAGCCACACAATTAAGGTTCTAGGCTCAAAACATAAACTGCCCTATTGCATTTTGTTCATTACTCATCAAAGGACACTTTTAACAATTACCAAACTACACATTCAAGCCAATTCTGGTTTGTACCATAACCTAAACATAATTCACAACAAATTGTTGGTCATTTTGGTAGCTTACAATCACCCTCAATATGCATCATTTAGCACAGAATTTTTCAAGCTCAAATTATAACAATTCAATCACTTAACTTAGCTCATTTACATGTCCAACCTCACACAATCATACATATACCCAACCTGCCATAACAACTATCACAATTCAACATTAATATTCTATAAACCAAACATGAAATAACATCCTTATGGTTCACCAAACCAAGCTGCCGATTCATACATTACAGTCCATTAATTTCCAAGCTTCCAAATTCAAGTACACATTCACATATACTAAGTATACATCACCCAAATTAATTCCTACACACATAAACATTTAATCAACCCTTTAATCTACCATTTACAAGCAAGAATAAACTGTCCTCAAGGAGTTTCCATGGCTACCAAAAATACACCTCTCCCTTTAAACATCAAACCTCAAAAATCTCTCCATAATTCAAGTACCCATAACATTCTTACTAACTTTAATGAAGCAATAACCAAAAAACACAAACTTACCACTTTGAAAACTCTTCAAAATCTCTATAAAACTTGGTCTTCTTATTGCCTATCTACTGCCCAAGGTGTATGGACAATCTTTAATGAAGGAAAGTGCCAAGAAAGGAGCTTGAATCTCATATGCATGGAGCTCCAAACCATGCGTCAATGGAGTTTTTTTGGGAGCAAATTTCTGTTGGTTCTAAGGTTGAAGATGAAGATGTGTATTCTGCCCAAGATGATGAGTTAGTGGTCCACTTTGATGGGTGAGTGGAGCACTAAGCTTAAATTAAATATTAGTTTAATATAAGATTTCATTTTCCCACATTAAGCTTCCCATTTTTGCTATTTACATTAGGTACCAATAATTTAATTTTTCATGACATTTTTCAAGTGTAATATCATTTATTTTTAATGGACATTTAGGTCAAAAGATAACTCGGGGTGTCAAATGACCACAATGCCCCTGTTCGGGTTGCATTCTCGAGTTTTCGGTAACACCGGATTTTATCATTTTTTTGATTTCTCACTTTTCTTTGTACTAATTAATTAATTTTTCTTTGATATTTCTAATGGCATTTATACTTCAATAGACATTTATCTAAGTCCTAAAAATATTTTCCAGGGTTCCCCGCGGTCCAGGGCTAGTCAATGGTCCACGCCGCGACTTCCCGGTGCGGTCACCCATCGCTAGGGTTCTCGGCTCGCTTAACTTGGTTACATTTCTTTGCTATTATTTTTCCTTTGTTTTTCTTGTATTTTCTTTTCTTGTATTTCATTATTTTATGTCTCCTCATCCATATCTAAGTGTAGTTCTAGGCATCCTAACTGTCTGGACAACACTGGTCGTCAGAATAGTAGAACGCACTACCGAACTTAGGGGTGTTACAACTCCTATGTATCCATTATTTATTGTAACACTCCTCTCTCGTCTACAGTGTAACTGAGTAAGGC
This sequence comes from Hevea brasiliensis, assembly GCF_030052815.1. NCBI lineage: Eukaryota > Viridiplantae > Streptophyta > Magnoliopsida > Malpighiales > Euphorbiaceae > Hevea > Hevea brasiliensis. The sequence continues at coordinate 47,823,566 of NC_079501.1, forward strand.
ATGCTACATTCGGTGCTAGAGCACCTTATCATGTCTTATCATTTACAATATTAATTTAATATCCATTTAATTTTATTATCTCACTAGTAGAAATTTTTATTTTTATTATTTTTTTCCCATTTCTTTTTTTATGGAGACTCAGACATAGTCCCCTCTGTTCTATTAGTGCATGGTGGGTTTCATGTTACCTATTAAAATAATTTATATTCATTTCATCTATTCATTCATCATATCACTTCTCATGCTCATATCAATTTCAAGAAAATAAATTACATTTCATTCATATAAAGTTTACATATACAATAATTTACAATTTATATACAATCCAAAATTATTTACATCATTTAATTACATATAATACCAAAATGCAAAATCTAATATGTACATGAGTCCTACCAAAATGATTGATGAGGTGACAACCCACACTGTAGTAGATCTGGTCCAAGTCTAGTCTAGGCCCTATTACTGCTGCTGCTCTCCAGTCCCTACGCGTGGTAAGAACCAACGTGCTAAGCATAATGCTCAGTGGTGCATAAATAAAGAAAAACTAACTAAACAATTGAAAATAATTATTTCATGTATAACCTTATAAATAAATATCAATTTTCATGTATTTAAAATCTTTTATATGTTTTCTAGAACTTTGGAAGTAAATAAGCTAATAGGGATCTTTTCTGTGCATATACCTTATATTCAGTCTTATAAAATTCATATTCATGATTTTCTCATATATTTATTTATATTTAAGGCTTATTGCTTTTATCTGTGCCCAAGTAACCTATGACAGACTATAAAGACTGGATACATGGGAGTATACTAGTTAGACATCCATATGTCTACCCAGTATACAACAGTCATATCAGGCACAAGGCCAGTGGGCAGGCATAAGTCAGTAATAATGACAATTGGCACTATGGCCATCGGGCAAGTATAAAGCTAGTAGAACAATCATCTTAGACATATGTTATCTGTCAATGATTATCCCTGTGGGCAGTACTACAATAAATAGTCCATAATTAGTATACCAATCGATCCATGCTATATAAATAAGTCTAGGCATACTTTGGGCAAAATAGTATTATTAAATATTTATAATTTCATTAGTTCAAGTTATTTTTATGCTTAACAATTTATTCTAATTCATTTCATCTCATATGCCTAGTTATTTTATGGACCTTTCATTAGGTCCAGATTTGGTGCACTGTTTTTAAATGGCAAATTGACCAAGATGTGGCCACTTTTTGGCCACACTCCCTTTATAGAATTTGTTCCTCTATGTCTTGTCTTTATTTTCCTTTTTGAATCATATTAATTGGAGTTTTAGAACTTAAGTTATGGTTAGATAACCATAACTGGCTCACTATCTCTTTTTGGGTCCAGAATTAGGCAGATTCTAGATTCTGTTTTTGTCTAATTAATTGGACATGTTACAGTCATTTTTAGGCCTCATATTCTTCATAAAAGTTATTACCCTATGTCTTATGGACCCTTAAAAATTTTAATTACAATTTTCCAAGTTTTGTAGAATTAGTTATGGCCAAATCACTGGCCTGGACTCAGGTACCCTATGTCCTCAGGGTCCAGGTTTAGGTCAGTAAATTTGACCTCCATTTTAGGGTTCTTATGTTCATAGTTTGAAGATCATGTCTAAAACAAAGTTGGAGCCCTGTTTCTTAGGGTTCCAGATCAGTATGGCTCATCGTAATTGGAGTTTCCTAGTGGAAGATATACTATAAAAACTATTCTGGGGTCAAGTGTAATTTGGTCAAACTCCAGATTTTGATGTGTTAATTTCTTCTAACCATTTGACCTAGTTCCTTTGGGTTATGGGTTTTGGTCAAAAGACCAATATCGTAGACCTATGTCTTATAAAAATTATTCCAATAGTTTCATTGCATTTGGAATTTTATAAACCAAGTTATGGCCATTTTTTCAAAACTAGTCGGGTGGTCTATGTTCAGCAAATTCTAGGCAGAATTGATTCTTGTCAGTTTGGTGACCTAAATTGGGTCAGTAATTTCATTTGGTTAGAGGCATTTATGGGCTTGGTGTTCTCAAAGAAAGTTGTAATTCTATGTCTAATCTTTCCAATGGTATAAAATTCAGGTCATTTGGACCTGTCTAGAGGGAGTTATGGCCAAATGAACACTGTTTATTTGGTCATTTTTCTAGGTTCAGTGTTTGGATATTAGGATTGGGATAGTAAATTGACCAAGATTTTGATAGAATTTGGGCAGGGTTTCATCATGAAAAATGCAGTATTTTGGGTCTAGTTTCACCTCCAATTGGTCTCACACTAATTGGAGTCACACAACTTTAGTTATAGGTCAAACAAGACACTAGACTCATAGGTCCAAATTTCCTACATAAGAGAAACACTCCCAATATTCATTCCTCCTTACTCCCATACTATAATTTATCATTCATAGCACTTCAATTAGGGAACAATAGTCTCAACAACATCAATTTCATACTTCATCTAGTGCTGCCAAAATTCAAGGGTTTCTTTCCTCAAGGTTTTCTTTTTAATTTCATGAAATTTATACTTAGCTAAACATGCTTTTCATGTTTAATGAAGAGAGAGTGATAGATTAGTGCACTAACCTCAATTGGATCCCAACTTGCTCCTGTGAAACTTGAAGGATTCCTTTAATTTTTGGCTGCCACACTCTTAAAGAGGAGCTAAGGAGTATTTTTAGTGTTGGGGCCTTAGGGTTTTGGGCAAGGATCAAGGAGATATGAGCTTAAAAGCAAAGAAAAGAAGAAAAAAAGGGAAGACTAAAGGGAAAGCTGGTTTGACCAGTAGAATTTGAGAAAGAAGATGGTTGTTGTCATCTTGTTTTTATCCCATTAACTTTCATTTTTATCCCTTTAAAATATTTGGCAATTTCCCATTGGTTGGAATTATAATTTGTTGGCAATTTTTAAGATATCATTTATGATATCATGCTTAGGTAAATAATCTGATTTAATTTCATTTCTTTTCTCCTTTTCTTGACTCATTTTTAATTATTTTCTCACCAATATTAATTCATGTTTTATGTCATATAATTTATTTACTTAAATGGACAAGTTGGTCAAAAATCGTCTCGGCAGGCGAAATGACCAAAATGCCTTTTGTTTAGCTTAATGAGCTAAAATTGTCTGTACTGATTGATAAAATTTTCTAAGCATTTTATTGGCATTCTAATGCCATCAAAACCTCAATGACTCTTCTTTGGAGTCTCAAAAATTATTTCACAGAATTTCCCTTGGGTTTAGGGCTACTAACTGTCTTTACAGCAACTTCCCGTTAGGTCACCCATTACCGGGGTACTGGCTCATTTAACTCATTTGCAATTCACTTCTTTTATTTTTTTCTTAATTTTACTTAGTCTTTATTTAGTCAATTATGCCTCCTCACTCTAGTTGGAGTGTAGTTCCAGTCATCCTGACTGTCCAGACAGACATTAGTCATCAGAACAGTAGAATGTACGGACTACCTAAAGTGAGAGCGTTACATTTATAGTCTGTCATAGGTTACTTAGGCACAGATATGAGTAACACATCTTAAATTTAAATAAGTACATGAAGATATCATTGTCATGGATTTAATAAGACTGAATATGAAATATATGAATAAAAAGATCCCGATAATCTATTGCTTCCAAAGTTTCATAAATATGTAATTAATTCAAAAATTTTAGTAAATTTTATATGGACAATTATTTCAATATTTTATTATTTTTATTTCAAATTATTACACCACTTAGCAGAAATGCTTAGCGCGTTGATTTTTCCATCGCATAAGTACAGGAAAGCATCAGCAATCACAGCAATAGTAAGAGTACAGATAGAGAGGATCAGATCTGCTACAGAGTTGGTGTCACCTCACCAGTTCATTTTGGGTAAGGCTCATGTGTATTTAAATTTTGCATTTTGGATCACTGTACATAAGTAAATGGTGTAAATTATTTTAAGACATGTAATTAAATTTTTGGATTGTATATAAATTGTAAATATTGTACTTAATTTTATATAAATGAAATGTAGTATTTTATTTACTTGAAATGAGTATAAGCATTATGATGACATGACATGATTTATGGAAAATGATATGGATATGTATTTTGAACAGGTAAATCATAGAACCTGCCATGTACTAATAAAACAGATGAGACTCTGTCTGGGTTTTCACAAAAATAAGATGTGATAAAAAAATTATACATATAAGATAATATAATTAATTAGACAATTAAATTAATATTATACACGGCAAGACAGGATAGGGTGCTCCGGCACCGAATGTAGCAAACCTTACTCGACTATACTGTAAATGGGTGAGGGGTGTTACAGGAAATGTTGAGAAGCTGTATTATTGAATTTAGGAAAAGTTGGGATAAGCACCTCCCACTGATAGAATTTGCTTACAACAACAGTTATTAGTCTAGCATCCATATGGCACCTTATGAAGCCTTGTATTGTAGGAAGTGTGGAACTCCTTTATGCTAGACAGAATTGGGAGAAAATAAGTTAGTGGGACCAAAACTTATGAAACAGACGAAGAATAAAGTAAAACTAATAAAGGATAGACTGAAGGCAGCAATAGATAAACAACAATCTTATGCTGATTTAAAGAGAAAAGATATAGAATATGGAGTTAGTGATAAAGTCTTCTTAAAAGTCTCACCATGGAAGAAAATTTTGAGATTTGACAAGAAGGGCAAGTTAAGTCCTAGGTTTATCGATCCGTATGAGATAAATGAACGTGCAGGTCCGGTAGCCTATAGACTAGCCTTGCCCCCAGAATTATCAAAGATACACAATGTCTTCCACGTCTCGATGTTAAGGAGATATAGATCAGACCTAACCCATATCATTCCTAGGGAGACAATTGAAGTGCAACCAGATTTGACTTATGAAGAGGAACTGATGGCAATTATAGCTCGTGAAGTGAAGTAACTAAGGAACAAGCAAGTTCCACTGATTAAAGTGGTATGGAGAAATCATGTAATTGAGGAAGCTACTTGGGAAAGTGAGGAAGTGATGAAACAATAGTATCCCCAACTGTTTAAGTATGGTACAATCTCTAATTTGGAGGATGAAATATCCTAAGAGGAGAACAATTGTAATGCACTAAATTTACAGACAGTATTCAGAACATTTCAGTAAAAATATCGAATTTTGAATATGGTGTATAAATTAGATTAAATGAGGGATTAAATTAAAAGTTTGTAAAAGACACCTTTAGACTTTATTGCAAAGTTAATAAAGTTTGTGAGCAAAAATTGAAATTTTGACACCCCTTACCCATCTACAGTGTAGCCGAGCAAGTTATGCCACTCAGTGTGCTGGAGCACCAATTCATATTTTAATTACAATTTATCCCTTTTAATTCATTTATTTACAATTTTTTTGATAAATCTAAATTTTGCCGAAAATTTTATAGAAAATCCGGCAAAGTGCCGGCTATAAATTAGAAAAACAGTTCTTTTGAACCTATTTAAAAACACTTCCAATATAATTTCCAAATCCATAACTCCATTACACACATTTCAAATCAATCTCAAAATCACAATACTATTTTGAGAATTTTTCTCAACATTTCATTTATCAACATACATTATACAGAAAATTTCAATAACATGAAATTTCATATATTTACATCATCAAATAATTTCAAAAGTTTATAGTTACAATCCAAAACTAATACAAAATACAAAATGCTACCCAAGTCCTAATGTCCTACCATGTGCACTGCAGATGTGAGGTGACTCTGGACTTCGAATGCAGGTCTGAAAGTTCACCCGGTCTGATGTCTGCTGAGCTCCCCAGCTAGGTCTCCAGTACCTGCGCATGGAAAAAGCGACGCGCTAAGCAATTCTGCTTAGTGGTGACAATATAAAATAAAATAAAATAAAATAAGTATGCAAAATGTATGTTTACATTTTTTGGTAGACTTAATTTCTGATATTTATTGCATTATTATTCGATTAAAATTTGATAAAATTTATTATCATTGCCTGAGTAACCCATATTAATCGACTGGACTAGATAAACGGGTAAACTGGCACTGGATACTAAGTACCTTGAACCATCACACCATCGGTCATATTGTGTCTCCCCTTGTGCAACAGAACAGCTAATAAGTTGTAATAATCATCAGGGATAAAACCCGAGTGTAACAACTCAAATAACATAGCCAAAGGCTATTATGTCACAGAATGGCATGGGAAGCCATGAAACACAGAATGGCATGAAGCCATATGCAGTACTGCTAACAGAACCCTATTGGCATGCTAACCTATCCAAACCAATATTGCTAGGTATACTAGGGCATTTTACACTTTTAAGTTTCATAATTTTTGAAATTCAAGTTTTAGTGTTACTATTTAATTCATTAGTCAACTAAAATGTTGACTTTTGCATAGGTAATAGGTACATTGGTTCTAATACTCCCAACATACCACATTTTGCATTCTAAATTTGTTGGTATTGGTTACCAATACCATTTCCAAGCTTAATGTTAATTGGACAGAATTTTTAATTTTCAAGCTTTGTGTTTACTGTTCCATTAGTCATTTTTGCAGTGGGAATTTGGCAAAATGATCAACATGAAAGTTGTTCCTTATTTTGTCTAGTTGCATTTCCTTTTTGGAATCACTCCATTTGGAGTTTTGTAACTCAAGTTATGGCCTAAAAACCACAACTGGTCGGATTGAAATTTTTCCAGAATTTCTGGACTGACCAAATCTACAATATTAGGAGCAGTGAATTCAGGTCACTTTTTGAATATGTTATGGTCATAATTTGGGTTAGGTTTTTTCATGAAAGTTGTTTTTCTATATCTCAGCTTATTGCTGATAAAATTTCAGGTCAATTGGACCTTTCTACACTGAGTTATGGCCAAATGACTAAACACTGTTTATTTGGTCATTTTGCCTAGGAAGAATGCAGGTCACCCGGATTAGGGCAATCTTTTGGTTAACTTGGCTTGGTTTTCAGGGCATGGTTTCTTCACCAAAGTTGTGCCATTATGTGTCTAGTTTCGTATCCAATTGGCCTTGCACCAATTGAACCTCTACTCCAGTTATTGCTGTCCAAACCTGCTGGACTCATGCCCAGTCCTGCAGGTCACCAAGGGCAGCCACACCAAACTCTAATCCCACTGCACAATTCACTTCATTTTTTATTTAAACAGAACCAAATGGTCACTAATTGACCATTAAAACCTACTTTCAGTATCACATGATCAAAGTCTCATTTTTCACCCCAAACCCTAACTCAAACATTACAAACCATGCATTATCATTGCATTTCATCAATCCACTTAAGAGATACATATTGTGGGCAACCATACTACCATTTTGGCTCCACAAAAATCATCACCATCTTACCCTAACCAAGGCTGCCAAAATTATGGGTTGGCAAACAAATGGTATTTAACAAATTTTCTTTGTAAATTGCACTCATTCTTAGTCCTTAACATGAATTTAAAGTGAAAACTATGGTTAGGTCACAAACCTCTAATGGAGTGAGATTTCCCACTTACTAGGGTTCCTCTTTTTCCTTTCTTTTTGCTTTCAAAAGACTCTCCAAGGTGTAAGAACACTTTTTTGTGTTGGGAATATAGGGTTTAGTGGGACAAGCTAGGGAAATCAAGCTTTGAAAAGCTTGCTCAAGGTTGGCTATGGAGGAGGGGTGACGTCAAGGAAGAAGAAGAAAGAGAGAGTTCTGACTTTTTTTCATTTTTCAGCCCATTTGGCCTCTTTTAAATAAGTTTATGCCATGTGTCAACATTAGATTGGTTGGGAGAATTTTAATGACATCATTATGATGTCATAATTCCATTTTCTTTCATTTTCTCTCCTTTTCTTGTCTATTTAATTTCAATTAAATTTTTAACAATATTTATTCATATTTTATGTTATAGAAATTATTTATTTAACTGGACAAGTTGGCCAAAAATCATCTCTGAAGACGAAATGACCAAAATGCCCTCTGTTTGGCTTAACGAGCCAAAATTGTGTGTACCGATAGAAAAATTTTTCTAAGCATTTTCTTGGCATTCTAATTCCATAAGAACCTCAATGACCCTTCTTTAGAGTCCCAATAATTATTTTATAATTTTTCCCTCAGGTCTAGGGTTGCTAATGGCCTTTACCGTCACTTCCCCTTTGGGTTACTCATCCTTGGTGTTTCGGCTCGTTTAACCTTAGTGTATTTCGTTTCTAAAATTTTTTTCTTGATTTTTATGAGCATTATTTAGTTTCTTTAAAACTCCTCACTCTAGTTTATTTATAACTTCAAACATTCTAGCTACCCGAACTGACATTGGTCACCGGAACAGTAGACTGTACGGACTAGCTAAAGTGAGGATGTTACAGAAATTTTCTAACTTAACATATAATTGAGTTTAATTAAGATCATTAAGCATGATTAATTAAGTTAATTAATCACTAATTAAAATAAGTGGAAATGAGGACACTTGGGAAGATGAGAAAAAGGGTACAAGAGCACTTAAAATTAAACAATTTTAGTATTCTTTTCTTCATATTCCAGCTAACCCTCTCCCTCTCTTCTTCTCCATTTTCTTTCATGCAAGCTCATATGCAAACTTCATTTCATGAATCTAAGATGTTGTTTTGTGATGGAATTGAAGAAAGTGATGAACAGGCCATGAAATCAAAGTGAAAGTGAATGAAAAATCCAAGATTGGTGAGCTAAAATTCAAATGGAAAGAGATGGATTTTCATGAAGAAAACAACTAGGTTGAGCTTCAAATTCTAGGTAAAAATGCTACCCTCTTCTTAATTCTTGTATACATTGAACTTGAGTTGAGAAATGACTGAAATTTGGATGAAAATGATGAAGGAAAAGTGAGCTTAGGGTGAAGGGAGGCTCACGGCTACAAGGATGAGAATTAGTGTTTTGCTTTCTTGAAGTTTAGCATGGGGAATTCACCTTAGGAATTGCATGGAGTGAAGGTAATTGGCTAGAATTTGATTCAAAGGGACATGGAGTGTAATGCATGTTGATAATTTAAGGAAACTGTGTGTAGGAATTGGTGGGAAAGTAAAGCTGAATGCAAACCAAGGGTGAGCCAGAATTGTTAGTGTGGATAACCAAGACCTATACACTGAATTGGACTTAGAATTTTTTATGAAAAGTTGCTACAATTAGGAGTAAATTTCTGGAACCATTTTGAGGTAAGTGCTTGTCTAAGCTTGTTGGCAAAATTGCTACATTATGAATCATTGAATTGTGAATTGCTAGGATTTGTGAATCCAGTGAGCAACTTATACTAATTTGTCTATAAGTTGAGTTATAGAGCTCTAATTGAGATGTAATTTGAACCAAAATTTTCTTAAGAAATAGACCTACAATTTTTATGTGTTGACCTGAACTTAATTTTAAGGGTAAAGTGGCTGAAATTTTAGTGTAAATTGGTATTATAAATTTGGAATTTCAGGAATTCCAGCGAATTTAGCCGTGTGACTTTTGTGTAGTAAATAGGGCATATCTCCCTCAGTACACCTCCAATTGAGGTGCTACAAGATGAATTAAAAACTTAAGACATAGTTTTAAAATCTTACCTTAGAGAACCTGTACAAATTCTAAGTGTAAAGAATCTGAATGTTGAGTGCAAACTTGAATTGTTAATCTAAAATCCTGAAATTTTCAAGAAAATGCATTCGAGAATAGTAGTTGATAATTTAGCTATAACTATAACATAGGCCTCCAAATTAGGTGATTCTTGAATTGTTGAAAACTTTAAACATGTAGAAAGATATCTTATAGAGACTACTTTGTGTGAAACTGCCTATAAATGATCAAAATGGCCTATAAACATGGACTATGAATCCTGCTTGTAGCTGAAACTAGTTATTTAAAAATTGGACAGTTTGTAGATATTAGAGCATAACTTAAGATCTGGACCTTGGAATGAGATGACTCTTGATTTAAATGAAGAATAAGACCTTAAGCTATGATTTGTATAGAGACCATAAAAGCTAATTCTGTAACACCCCTCACCTGACTACAGTGTAGCCGAGCAAAGTGTGCTACATTCGGTGCCGGAGCACCCTATCTTATCTTACTTTATTCCTTTCATAATTTGATCTCATTATATTTTAATATTAATTATTTTTTTGACGGAGAAACTAGCGGAGTTTTCCCTATTTTATTACCAGTTGACGTGTTTTACTATTTACCTGTTTGAAAGTTTCAACAATATTTTCAGAATAAAGTCTTATCCATGCTAATCATAATTATCTCATCAATCATTCTCATAATTTTCTCATATTTCAAATCTCATTCATACATTTCAATTTCATAATCATTTCCATGCATACTGAATTCGTATGTAAACATTCTCAAATTGCATAAGCAAAATTTTCAAATTTCCTTAATTTACATAATTTACAAAATAATTACAAAATTTCATAATTTACATGATATACAAATTAATTACAATTTGCTAATTTATATTACAATATAAGAAATAATTAACATACACAAAATACATGATATGCTTAATGTGAGCCCTATCTACATGCATTGCTGAGGAGGTGACAACCTTTGACACTCAGATCCGAACTCTCAAAATTTCCATCAAGCGTCCAGTGGGTTCTAGCTTGATTACTGCAAGCGAGAAAAAATTCCATCGCGCTAAGCATTGCTGCTTAGTGGTGCAATAATATAACAAGGAAATAATATACAAATAAAGATAGACATAAAACATAATTCAAATAATCAAGATTTATTTATACTTCACATGCGGTTTCTAAAATTTAATGTGTTATATCCTAATTTAGTCTTCTTTGAAAGTGTTTATTTGCCAATGTACAGTAATAATGTACAAAGAAAAATGATTTGAAAATAATAAATTTATGCTTATATTGTTATATAAGCACATTTGCAATATTTATTTATGTTATAATTTTCTTTGATAATCTTTTAGCATTTTCTCTATACTTGCTAGGTTGTCTCAGATTATTTCATAATAAGTAAATTTTGATATCTGTCCAGTTCATTTCGATTCTTTCTAATAAATAACTATCCTAATTTATTTTAGGTCATCTTACTCATTTATTTTATTTAATTTCTAATATTTTTAATTGCTAATATTCTTAACTTATCTCAATAAATTACACTGCCCAAGTAACCTACGACAGGCTGACTAAACTGGATAACGGGTCGTTGGCACTGGACACCACGGTGCCTCGGGCCGTCATACCATGGGACGCAGAACGTCAACCACGTATGCAGTCAGTATGGCTAAAAAGCCATGATAACACATAATTGGGCATAAAAGCCATGAATGTTGGCATAAAGCCATAAATACGGGCATAAAGCCATGAATACAGGCATAAAGCCTTTCGCAGTACTGCTAAAACAATACCCTATTGGCATGCCAATCTATCCAATCTGACACACGTGTCTAGGCAATACAAGGGCACATAATATCATTAAATATTAATATATTATGTTTTATGAATTCATTATTTCATGAGAAATTTCAATTATAATTCATACATTCATTTGATCATTTATATGATCACAATTCACATCAATTATCCTTTTATACCATTGTACTCAAAATACTTCTCCTTTCTATAATAATGAGAACTAATGTCTCATTCATACATTAATATAGTTCATTTATTCATTCATTATGTTATTCATATTGATCACAATTCTAAACAATGGTTCACCTGTACCATTGTATTCAAAACATTTTCCTTTCTCATTTATACATTTAAGAATCTACTTATGTAATTACGAATTTTATATTTCAAGTTGAGTTACTAATATTTTATGAATTCCACTTGTGATGGGCATATAAGCCCTAACTATCTATTCACATCAATTAGGTGACTTATTTATCATGTTTCAAGTAATCCATGAAAATTTCATGGATTTTAAATTTATGCTCTTAATTTCCTTTTAACAGTTTTGACTAAGATGCATAGTCCACATTTGTCATACAATTCTAAGCATTTAAGCTTAGAATTGGTTCTAGGTCTTCATCTTAGTTTGTTACTCATTTTGATTACTATTCACCTTACTAGTCAACCAAAATGTTGACTTTTTCATACTTAAGGGATATGTTAATTCTAATTACACCAAGATCCCACATTTTGAGTTTTACATTTGCTAGTATTAATTGCCAATTGCAATTTAAAGTCCCCTAGATGCATTTCTAATTTCAAATTTTGAATTTCAAGTTTTGGTGTCACTATTCACCTCATTGATCAACAAAAATGTTGACTTTTGGATAGAAAATAGGTGTATTGGTTTTAACACCCCAAACATACCACATTTTGTATTTAAAACTTGTTGGAATTGATTGCCATTACCATTTCTATGCTTAAAACCAAAAGGGCAGAATTTTCAGTTTTTGAAGCCTAACTTTACTGTTCCATTAAGCCCTGTTACAGTGGGAATTTGAGGAAATGGTAAACATGAAAGTTGTTTCTTATTTTGTCTAGTTGAATTTCATTTTTTGAATCACTCCATTTGGAGTTTTGTAGCTCTAGATATGGTCCAAAAACCATAGCTGGCCGGATTGCCAAAACTGCAGAATTACCAAATCTACAGTAACATGAACAGTGACTGTGACTGCCATTTGGGTTAGGTTCTGGCCATAATTTGGGATAGGTTTCTTCATGAAAGTTTTTTGTCTATGTCTTAACTTGTTGCCGTAAAAATTTCAGGTCAATTGACCATTTCTAAAGTGAGTTATGGCCAAATGAACAGTTACTGTTCATTTGGTCATTTCTGCAGGTGCTGTTGCAGGGTATCCGGATTGGGGCCAACTTTTGGTCCTCTTGCTTTGGTCTTTTGGGCATGGTTTCTTCAGAAAAAATGTGCCATTATAAGCCTAGTTTCATTTCCAATTGGCCAAATACCAATTGGACCTACACAGCCAAAGTTATGGCTGTCTAAGTGGACTGAAATTTCAGTCACCCTGCTACTGTCCCTAGGCAGCATACTCATTCACTTTGCCATGCTACATTTCAGTCCAAATTATGGTCAACTTACCTAAAATGGTCACTAATTGACCCTTAAAATGTTTTCTAACAATTTCCTAAGCCAAGTCAAATTTTCACTTCTCAAAACCCTAATTCCCATCTCCATTTCACACTAGTTACCCTAGTTAACTAGCTAAGTCATTATCCACATAATTATGTACTTCAAACATGATCTCTAGTCCACTTTAAGTCCATCAAAAACATTCAATCTTGTTCCTTCCTTAGGGCAGCCAAAATCCATGGTATGTATACACATGAATTTAGTCCATTTAGTTTACAAATTCCTACTAAATTCAAGTCCCTAACATGGAAATAAAGAAATCTTTGCATAAGTAAGCACTAACCTCTTGTAGGGCAGAATTTTCTAAGCTTCAACTCCACTTTCTTTGCTTTTCTAGGCTGCCAAACACTTCGCCAAGTTGTATGGACAAGTTTTAATGAAAGGTGTCTAGGGTTTTATAGTGGAAATTCATGGGAAATGGAGGAAATGAAAGAAAATTTTCATGGAGGGAGGAAGAAGAGAGGGTCACGTTTTGAGGAAGAAGAAGAAGAAGATGACCAGAATTTTTGGTCTTTCTTTGTCTCTTTTAAGTGATTTAAGAAAGCTTGTTGAATGGTGATTGGTTGGGAGAAAGTAAATGACATCATCATATGTCATAAATGGGCATTTTTCTCATTTTCTATTCTTTTCTTCTCTACTTATTTTCAATTTAATTTTTAGCAATATTTATTCATATTTTGAATCATAATAATTATTTACTTAACTGGACAAGTCGGCCAAAAATCACCTCTGAAGGCGAAATGACCAAAATGCCCTCCGTTTAGCTTAACGGGTCAAAATTGTCTGTACCGATTGAAAAATTTTTCTAAATATTTTCTTGGTATTCTAATGCCATAGGAACCTCAATGACCCTTCTCTGGAGTCCCAAAAATTATTTTATGAATTTTTCCCCGGGTCTAGGGCTCCTCGTTGCGAGAACCGCAACTTCACTCTGGTTACCCATCGCTTGGGCACCGGCTCGTTTAACTTGGTTGTATTTTATTTCAAAAATTTTTCCTAAATTTTTCTTATTAATATTTGAGTTAATTATGGTTCCTGACTTTAGTTTAAATATTTTTCCGAACGTTCTAGCTGTCCGGACCGACACCGGTCACCGGAACAGTAGAATGTACGTAATTGCTACAATGAGGGTGTTACAAATTCTGTCTCTAGAGTACTCAAAGAATTGATTGAAAATAGGGTACCAAATGCATGTTTTCCTAAAATGGTAAGTTATGTGACACCTTTATATTAAGTAGTCCATACATTCTACTATTCCAATGACTAAGGTCTATCCAGATAGCTAAAATGTCTAGAACTATACTTAAATCACATATAGAAACCATAAATAACATTGATAAAGATTAAATGAAGGTGGATAAAAATAAAAGAAATGAAGAACAAATTGGTTAAATGAGCCGAGCTCCCGATGATGGGTGACCGACTTGAGAAATGACTGTGAGCTCAGTTGCTACCCTAAATTTGTATGGTACCACATGACACCCTAGGTCAAGGGATAATTATGAAGTTATTAGGAATGTGAAAACCATAGAAAAGAAAAGAAAACAAGCTCAAATAAGTGAATCATAACTTATGAAGTTACCAAACATTATTAGAGAGATGTATTGAAACCAATAAGGAGCATTTCGGTCAATTCTATCACACCTTACCCCTCCGTAAGGTATAATATAATCCCGTAGTACACCTAATGAATTATCATACTTTGTCTATCGATAACTCATTAAATATACTACAAGGGATTTTAAAACACTTTTCGTTCATTTTGAAAGTGGTGGGTAAATTTTTCACAAATATTAAAAACCTTTATTTGACACTAAGTCATAAATCAAATTTTTGGATATTTAAAATCTCCGTAATTTTTACAAAAATTTTGATAGAGTGCCGGCTGTATTTTGAGAAAATAAATTTTTAAAACTTGCAAAGAAAAACACTCTCAATGTTTTTACTCAACCACCACTCCAATACAAATCATTTTCATATCCCCATTTAACACAATTAACTCAATCCAATTTTTTAAGCCATACTTAGCATAAAGAAAACCATACATGGATTTCAAAACTCAGGAAGAAATTTGGATAGTACATTCATTACAAAACTCAGAAATAAATTTGAATATTACAATAATTTGCTTTTTAATTACATACCCAAAATAATATTATAAAAGTTCTTGTACAACTGCTCAAATAAATTACATACATATAATTATATGTATACATCAAAACCTATGTATAAAGGTATACCTATGATATACCTGGAGCTAATATGAATGTGTCTTTAAGGCGCAACTGTAGAAAATCTCACTCAGTTGCTCTATCTTTACTTTCACTTGCGACAGCATACAAAGCTATCGCTGAGTGGTGAACTCAGTGGTGCACAACTATAATTTAAAACATAGTACAATATACCTTAGCAAAATTATAGCAAAGAATTTGAAAATCTGGATATTCATCAAATTCCAAAAATCAAAATATTCATTGCCAATAATATAAATCATTTGTTAAAATGACTTTGATCAAGAAATTAAATTTATTAAATCACAATTGGACATTTAAAGTAATTCTAGCAATTATGGAAATAAAAATTAATTTCAATAAAATCAATTATGCATAAATTCTATTTGAAATTGAAATTCTTTACTATTCAAAAACTATTCTTTATCTCACTAACTATGCAAGACTAATCCGTAAAGGCCATCTTCAGGGCGATTCTAACTCCCTATGATTAGAGAGATCGAATCGAGATTCTAACTCCCTATGGTCAAGGAGATAGAATCATCATGCACATTACACAATACAATAATGCAACTTCCGAAAGGGTCAATGAAAAACTTAGATCTAACCTCTAATAAGAGGAGAATCTAAGCATGTGCACGTACCATGGTAATCAAAACAAAGCTAACTCCATTATCTCCTCAACAAATGAGAGAGACGGGTAATAACCTAGTCAAGCATCTATAGTGACATATAAAATAATATCATGAATCTCTTTGTCCCTTTTGTGAGCATAAATCACAACACAATTCAATTCAATGTCAATTCCAATATCCAATAATTTTTATACTTATCACAATTCAAAACATATTTTATCACAATTTTTCCAAAACTAATTTATTCAATCCACAATAATGCTCAATAATTATTGAAATACCATTTCACAAAGCTAAATTCATACATACTATAACAATTTCAATAATCATTGAATTAAATCAAATACTTAATAAACATAATAGATAAGAAAATAACGTCATTTAATCACATAAAATATTCAGAACAAAATCAATTAAAAACTATTTGTGCACAAACCTCTTTGTCGACTAGTTTACTCAAATTTTCATTTCTCCTTGGAAGATCTCTTTACAGTCTCTTTTTCAACTAAAACACACAATTTACAGTGTTTCAGTACCATATCTCATAATTAATTCATTAATTTATTTCATGCCTACTTAATTGTAGCCTTGAATTTGCTCAAAATGGTATCCTTTGAATTTTGCATTTTGGGTCACTATTCATTGCACTATTCAAGTCAAAATGTTGACTTTTCCTACTAAATAGGTTTATTAATTCTAATTGCACTCATATACCAAATTTTGGATTTCAATTTTGTTGTCATTGATTGCCAATTCAATTTCTAATTTCCCTAGGTGCAAATCCAAAAATTCAGTTTTGGGTCACTATTTTCTATTGGTCTAGTTACTGTGGGAATTTGGATAAGTTTCCTTCATCAAAGTTGTTCCTTATTATCTTAGCTTTAATTTTCTTTTTGAATCACTCTATTTGGAGTTTTATAGCCCAAGTTATAGCCATTTTTCTAAGGTTGGCCAAATTGCATTCTCAATGCAAATTTAGGTCATTTTTAGGTCAATTTCAATTCTGGAAGATTTGGTACCCTAATTTGGGCAAGTAAATTAACTTGGTTATAGACATTTCTGGGCTTTGGTGTCTTCATAAGAGTTGTAGTCCTATGTCTACGCTTTCTAATGGTATAAATTTTGGGTCATTTGGACCTGTCTATAGTGAGTTATGGTCATTTGATTGACTACCGTTCATATGGTTAAAAATTCTGGGTTATAAGTTACCAATTTCGGATTAGATCACTTTTTGAGTCACCTTCTGGACAGAATCTAAGCAAGGTTTCTATATGAAAGTTGACACATTTTACGTCTAGTTTTACGTCCAATTGGCCTCATACCAATTGGGGTCACACATTTTCATTTATAGCTCAATTTACCTACTATTTTTAACACAACACAACCTACGCAAGAAAGTACACTTCCAATTAACATTCCTCCTTCTCCCAATACTACAATTATGCATTCATGACACTTCTATATCATTCATCACATCTCAATTTTGTCAATTTAGGTAGTTTATACAAGTCCTCACTGTACATTATACAACCTCAAGTCAACAAGTCAAAACCAACCTAATATATATGAAATAACTAACTAATACATAAAATTCAACTAACAATCTTTGCCATGTACTTCCACTAATGTATCAACAACCTAAATCAATATTTACATTCATGAAATTTGTACTCTCCAATGGAACTCAACGTAACACCCCTATATTCAGTGGTGCGTTCTACTGTTCCGGTAACCGGTGTCTGTCCAGATAGTTAGAATGTCTGGAATTATACTTAAATGTTAGTGAAGAGAAATAAGATAATGAAATACAATAGAGGAAAATACAAGAAAAACAAAGGAAAAACAAGAGCAATTAAATGTAATTACGTTAAACGAGCCAGAAACCGTAGCGATGGGTGATTGCACTGGGAAGTTACAGCGAGGACCGTTGACTAGCCCTGAACTGCGGGGAACCATGGGAAATAATTTTCTAGACATGAATAAAGGCCTATTGAGGTGTAATTAACATTAGAAATGTCAAAGAAAAATTAATGAATTAGTAAAAAGAAAAACAAAAAAATTAAGAAACCGACAAAAATCGATGTTACCAAAAAAAAGGGAATACAAATTGAATAGGGGCATTTTGGTCAATTGACACTCTGAGTTGCCTTTTGACCTAAATTTCCATTAAAAATAAGTGATATTAAACTTTGAAAATATCATGAAAAATAAAAATATGATACATAATGTAAATAGTGAAAGTATGGTGGAAAAATTGCAAATTATGAAACTTGGGAATTAATTAAATCATTAAGCAAGGTTAGTGCTCCATTAACCATGCTTAAGTGGACCCATATAAGCCTTAGTGGACAGAAAATGTCATCATCCAAGCCTAATTGAACTCCATGGGAACTCCATGACCGAAGCTTTAGCAAGCTCTATGCAACCATCTTTAAGCCATCTTTCACACTAAGTTCTTTCATTAAAGCTTGCCTACTAAAGTTGAGGAAGTTTTTGGCAGCATGAAGGAATGGATTCGATGAGTTTTTAACAAGCTTCAAAATAGGTAAGTGCTCATTTCCTCTTCCTTTCTTCATTAATGTTAATCTTGGTGTTGAGATGAGTAGATTTGTTTAAGAAATTGAATGGAATTGAATTGCTGCTAGATGTTGAAGTGATTTGAGTATTGTTGGACAATTGATTTCATTAAACTGAATTGTTGCTAGACAACTTACCAAATTGAGTTGTTTTTGGTCATTTGACCAAATTGAAATGTGAATGGTAAACATTAGAAGTGCCAATCTTCAATATTGGTTTAGGTTGTTTAAGGGTAGTATACATTTTAAGCCATAAGTGGAAAATGGTGACCATAGTTGGTATGAGGCCAATTGGAGGTGTTTTGGGACATCCAAACCTTCATTTTTCAAGAAGAAACGCTACCCAAATTTCGTTCATAGGTTGGTCAAATTTTTGCTTGAATACGGGTAATTTGCTGGATTAGGCTCAGAATTGACCATATGAATAGTATGTGTTCATATAGCCATAACTTGCCCTAGGAAGGTCAGAATGACCTGAATTTGGAACCATTGAAAAGCTTACACATAGGGGAACACTTTTCATGAAGACCACTTGACCTAGTTTTGCCTTTAACCAAGTCAAACTGTTAGCACAAGTTGGGTCACCAAAACTATCAACCCAGAAATTGACCAAAATATTGTTCCATTAGTATGTTTGACTCGTTTTGGAAAAAATGCCATAACTTGATCTCCAAAGCTGAAAATTGAGTGCAGCTAGTGCCAAAAGTTTCATAAGACATAGCACAACACTTTTTATGTTTTGACCAAGCTCTAGAACCCATTGCATCCTAGGGAAAATATTAGCCAAAATTAGGAATTGAAATCTGGAAAATGTTAAGTTGAACCTAGAATGCCATTGATACCCATGTGTTCATTTGGCCATAACTCCCGCTAGGAAATTCCATTCGGGATGTGCCAATATGATCTAGAAACATGATATTTAGGGCTACAATATTGATTCAGACACCTTTGCCAAATTCTGAGTGTAAAGACCCTAAAAAGAGGGTCAAACATACTGCCCTGAAGTTTGACTATTGCCTTTATAGAATTAAGAGTCTAGGTCAATACATTGACCATAAGTCACTATACCAAGTTTGAAAAATTATGAAATTGTACCTGGGGGTCCCTAAGACATAGAGGAACATATCTTATGAAGGAACCTAAGTCTAAAAATGACCTTAGATTTGACCTAATCCGGAATTGCAACTTTGCAAACCCAGAATTTGACCATATGAATAGTAGCCATTCAACTGGGCCATAACTCACTCAAAACAAGTCTAAATGACCTAAAATTTATACCGTTAGAAAGTTTAGACATAGAGCTAAAACTTTATGAAGACACCAAAGCCCAAAAATGACCAGAACCAAGTCGAAATGCTTGCCCAAGTTAGGGTACCAAGTCTGCCAGAATTGAATTTGACCTAAAATTGACCTAACTTTGCATTAAAAATTTAATCTATCCAGCTTTAGTAAATTAAGCATATCTTGGTCTATGCAACTCAAAATGACTTGAAATCAGTGGCAAAAATTCAATAAGACATAGACCAACAAATTTGCTCTTTTGACCAAAAACTAAAAATCAAGGGAAATAAGACAATTAGCTAGATCAATCTAGCATATAAAATCTAGAAATTTACCATTACTGTACAATAAAGCCTTAGAAATAAAATTGGCAATAAATGCCAACTTCTGAGAATTGTAAAATTTACTATATTGGCAACATATTGGAATTGTTATGAGATGTGATACTGAAACACTGTAAATTGTGTGTTTCAATTGAAAAGGATATTGAAAAGCATTGGGAACATTGAGTCAAGGCCTAAAGGCGACTCAAATCAGGTCTGTGCATAATACTTTTTATGTTCACTGCTTTTACTAGAAAATTTATTTGGAGAAATGAGTTGTGAATTTATGGCTTTAAAAAATTTATTTGAGAAAAGTTTATTGCCTATTTTAGAAATGGAGATTTGAAATGAGGTTTGTTTGATTGCTGCCCGAATTACAATTGAACATTATAGTTTTAAATTGTGTTTGTGCACAACATTTTAAATTCATTATTTTTACTAAAAAGATAATTAAATAAGAGTTATGAATAATTTTTTATTGTTTTGGCCTTAAGAATTTTATTTGAAAATTTGTGTGTTGCCTATATTATAAATAGAAATTTTGAGATAAAATGTAATTTGCGATTTGTATGAAATATTGAAATATTGTAATTTGAAATTGTTTTTGATTCATACTTGGCATGGCAATATCACTATGTTCCTCCTCCATTTATGGGGTGAGTATGACTATATTCCTCCCTCTCTGACTTGCCAGTCTGAGGTGAATATGGATGAGTACTCATTATCTAGCTAGCCACCTCCCTCATTGATTTCAATTAATGGGGTGAGTATGCCTTGTAGTGGCGTACAACACAGCATGTTTGAAAAATTTTGTGTCATGACCTAAGTTGTGTTATTGACTGGCAACACTGTGTTTATTAAATTATTTGATTAAATTTATGTTATATGAGCTTTGAAAATTGTGACATGAAGTTGTGAATTATTTGAATTGTGAATTGTCAATAAATGTTTTATATACCGCATTTTAAATATTTATTATACACCACTGAGTAAATTTTACTCAGCGATAGCTTTTTTATTGCTGTCACAGGTAGACAGACAGATAAAGTAGCAGAGTAGGCTGCTTGTGACTTCGCTTTGGGATTTTGCTGGGTATATTGAGTATACCACTTCCTTGTAAATATTATTGTAATATATGTGAACTGTATGAATATATTATACTTGGTCTTGAGCAGTTGTAAAATAAAGTTATAAATTATTTTGGCCTGTCAAAATGTTGTATTACAATTCTCTTATTTCAGCTTTTGAAATACTCAGTTATTTTGCACTTTATTTTTGGAATTGTTGAATTTGAATTTCACTTGTGTTGTGAAAATTGATTTGAGTTGAGCTATTATTGGAGTTGGGCATTGAAACAAATATATTGGAAGTGCTTTTTTACAGGTTTTTGAAGAACTGTTTTCACAAAATACAGACGGCACTCTGCCGAAATTTTTATAAAATTTGTGGCTATTTCAGACCTAATGTGTGATTTAACTTCGATTAAAAAGTTTTAACAACTATAAAAAAATGCTCGCTGTCTTCAAAAAGGAATAGAATTGTTTCAAAATCCCTTATAGTATATTTAATGGTTTATCGGTAGGCAAAGTTCGGTAATTCATTAAGTATACTACGGGATCATGTTATGCCTTATAGAGGGGTAAGGTGTAACATGTTTTAGTGGTATCAAAGCAAGTTTTTAAATTTTGTTTTGACCTGTAATTTGAATATTTTTCCTTCATAGTACAACTGCTCAATGTCATGGTTTGATACATACAGTACATTACATTATAAATATGAGCTAACGGAGGGCAATCTTCTCATGTTATTGGTTCAGGAGATACACTACCCTCTAATTAACTATGAAAGAAGGGGATTGTTCAGTCGATCAATCAGTAGAGGCTAAGGTACAGGGGGAAGGCCCAGTCCTTCAAAATGTGAGTGGATCAGCTGCACAAGCCCCCTCAATACCGCAGTTCCCTGTTTAATTTGCTCAGCAGATGGCTGTAATGTTCCAACAGATGGCTAGTAACATGCCCACTCAAGCCGCACTGCAGACACTAGTAGTACAACCACAGCCTTCAGCTAGGCAATACAATAAGCTAATTAAGTATGGGGCTACTGAGTTCAAAGGGACAGTGGATCCGCTAGAGGCAGAACAATGGTTGGAAAGGATGGAAATAGTTTTTAAGAAGCTGCACTGCACCGATGAGTTGAAGTTTGAATACTCAATATCACTTCTATAGGGGGATGCATATGACTGGTGGAAAACCATTCTCCACAGTTTGGTGGAACCCCCAGTGTTGACATGGGACGACTTTCTTAGAGAGTTCAGGCAGAAATATGTCCCAGATGCCTATGTGGACCAAAAGCTATAAGAGTTCTTAAGCCTGAAGTAAGGGAACAGAACAGTGGCAGAATATGAGAGAAACTTTTCTCGATTTAGTCATTATGTAGAAAGCCTGCTTACCACTCCTAGAGACAGATGTAAATGTTTTGAGGCCAGATTAAGGCCTAGTCTAAGAATGCGAGTTGTGGGGTTTCGACACCAGAATTTCTCAGAGCTAATATCGCAAGCCTTGGAACTAGAAAGAATTAAGAATGAAAAAATAGTTAAAAAGGGTACAGAAGTAAAAGAAAAAGCTAGAAAGACTACTGATCAAGTTCCTGACAGTGGGTCAAGAAAGAGAAAGCACTTTGGAGGATCTAGCTCACTCGAATCGGGTAAAAGTAGATCTTCTGGACAGAAACCACCCCGATCTGATCAGCAAACTCAGCAGAAACCCAGAAATGCACTGTCAGATCGACTTTGTGAAACTTGTGGTAAACTACATAGTGGGGTATGTTATAGAGACATAGGAGCATGTTTTAATTGTGGAGGGACTAGTCATTTTGTTAAGGATTGTATAAATCCACGTTGTTATGGATCACTTACTACACCAGAGGGATCAACCCAAGTTTCTACCCCAAAGAGTTCACCATCAATTAGTAGAGGCGGAGGTAGAGGTAGGGGTAGTACACCTGGAAGTCAGAGTACTGTGAATCAGCCATAACAAGGTGATGCTTTAGCTAGAGAATACACTATGCGGCAGAGGGAAGAGCCTGAGACTTCTGACATTGTTACTAGTACTTTCTCAATTTTTAACTAAGATATATATATATGTATTGTTTGACCCGGGGTCTGCATACTTTTATGTTAGTGCCAACATTGTTTGCCTTCCTGCTGTCCCTCGTATAAAAATAAATTTTGATATGTTAGTGACTAGTCTTTTTGGAATTAGTTTTGGAAGAGTTTGCTAGCAAAAGACATTTCCTAGAATACGATAAATTATTGAAAATCAATAGATAAAAGAGTTGTGGAAGTAAAAATTTGAACAGTTGGTTCAGATATAACAAAGAAATATTACGAATATGAGTAAGATTATTAACTAGAATGGTCAGAGGACCAATGATTAGGTAAATAGTTCTAACATGACCTCAATGGTCATTCAATAAGGAAACATGAATCGAAATATTAGACAGAATGATAGTAAGAAAAGATTAGTGTTATATAAAAAAATTAAATGTTATATTAGATTGTTAAAAGTCTTATATAAACTTAATGGAAAAAAGATTATATGATTGTATAGAAAAGAGAAAAACTAAGTTCTCACTCCATAGAACCACATAAGGTCTTGGAAAGAGTGGATTTGTTAGCACACAGAATTGCTTACCTCTAAAAAGTGAAATGAATTTAAATTCAATGTATGATAGAGAAACTCATAAAGATCATAGCACATGAGGTGAAGCAGCTGAGAAATAAATGTATACATTTGGTTAAGGTGTTATGGATCATTATTCAGATTATGAAGCTACTTGGGAGCGTGAAGAGGGCATGAGGAGATAGCACCCATAGCTGTTCAGAGATTGTGATACCAGGTAAAATTTCGAGACAAAATTTATTTTAAGGGGGGAGAATTATAACACCCCTATATTCAGTGGTGCGTTCTACTGTTCCGGTGACCGGTGTCTATCCAGACAGTTAGAATATCGGGAATTATACTTAAATGTTAGTGAAGAGAAATAAGATAATGAAATACACTAGAGAAAAATAGAAGTAAAACAAAGGAAAAATAAGAGCAATGAAATGTAATTAGGTTAAACAAGCCAGAAACCGTAGTGATGAGTGACCGCACCGGGAAGTTACAGCGAGGACCGGTGAGTAGCCCTACACCACGGGGAACCCTAGGAAATAATTTTTGAGACATAAATAAAGGCCTATTGAGGTTTAATTAACATTAGAAATGTCAAAGAAAAATTAATGAATTAGTATAAAGAAAAACAAAAAAATCAAGAAACCGACAAAAATCAGTGTTACCGAAAAAACGAGAATACAAACCGAATAGAGGCATTTTGGTCAATTAATACCCCGAGTTGCCTTTTGACCTAAATGTCCATTAAAAATAAGTGATATTAAACTTTGAAAATATCATGAAAAATAAAAATATGGTAAATAATGTAAATAGTGAAAGTATGGTTGAAAAATTACAAATTATGAAACTTGGGAATTAATTAAACCATTAAGCAAGGTTAGTGCTCCACTAACCATGCTTAAGTGGACCTATATAAGCCTTAGTGGACAGAAAATGTCATCATCCAAGCCTAATTGAACTCCATGGGAACTCCATGGCCGAAGCTTTAGCAAGCTCTATGCAACCATCTTTAAGCCATCTTTCACACTAAGTTCTTTCATTAAAGCTTACCTACTCTACTTGAGGAAGCTTTTGGCAGCATGAAGGAATGGATTTGATGAGTTTTTAACAAGCTTCAAAATAGGTAAGTGCTCATTTCCTCTTCCTTTCTTCATTAATGTTAATCTTAGTGTTGAGATGAGTAGATTTGTTGAAGAAATTGAATGGAATTGAATTGCTACTGGATGTTGAAGTGATTTGAGTATTGTTGGACAATTGATTTCATTAAACTGAATTTTTACTGGAAAACTTTCCAAATTGAGTTGTTGTTGGTCATTTGACCAAATTGAAATGTGAATGGTAAACATTAGAAGTGCCAATCTTCAATGTAGGTTTAGGTTATTTAAGGGTAGTATACATTTTAAGCCATAAGTGAAAAATGCTGATCCTAATTGGTATGAGGCCAATTGGAGGTGTTTTGTGACATCCAAACCTTAATTTTTCAAGAAGAAACCCTGCCCAAATTTCATTCACAGATTGGTCAAATTTTGGCTTGAATACAGGTAGCTTGCTAGATTATTCTCAAAATTGACCATATGAACATTATGTGTTCATATGGCCATAACTTGTACTAGGAAGGTTAGAATGACCTGAATTTGGAACCACTGAAAAGCTTAGACATAGGGGAACACTTTTTATGAAGACCACTTGACCCAGTTTTGCCTTTAACTAAGTCAAACTGTTAGCACAATTTGGGTCACCAAAACTGTCAACCCAGAAATTGACCAAAACACTGTTCCATTGGTATGTTTGACCAGTTTTGGCAAAAATGCCATAACTTGATCTCCAAAGCTGTAAATTGAGTGAAACTAGTACCAAAAGTTTTATAAGACATAGCACAACAATTTTTATGTTTTGACCAAGCTCCAGAACCCATGGCATCCTAGGGAAAATATTAGCCAAAATTAAGAATTGAAATCTGGAAAAAGTTAAGTTGAACCCAAAATGCCATTGATACCCGTGTGTTCATTTAGCCATAACTCCCACTAGGAAATTCCATTTGGGATGCGCCAATATGATCTAGAAACATGATATTTAGGGCTACAACATTGATTCAGACACCTTTGCCAAATTCTAAATGTAAAGATCCTAAAAAGAGGGTCAAACATACTGCCCTGAAGTTTGACTATTGCCTTTATAGGATTAAGAGTCTAGGTCAATACATTGACCATAACTCACTATGCGAAGCTTTAGATATTATGAAATTGTACCTAGGGGTCCCTAAGACATAGAGGAACATATCTTATGAAGGAACCTAAGTCTAAAAATGACCTTAAATGTGACCTAATTCGGAATTGCAACTTTGCAAACCCAAAATTTGACCATATGAACAGTAGCCATTTAAGTGGCCATCACTCACTCAAAATAGGTCCAAATGACCTAAAATTTATACCGTTGGAAAGTTTAAACATAGAGCTACGACTTTATAAAGACACCAAATCCTAGAAATGACCAGAACCAAGTCGAAATGCTTGCCCAAGTTAGGGTACCAAATCTGCCAGAATTGAATTTAACCTAAAATTGACCTAACTTTGCATTAAAAATGCAATCTGTCCAGCTTTAGTAAATTAACCATATCTTGGTCTATGCAACTCATATTGACTTGAAATCAGTGGACTATGCATATAGGGGTGTTACAATTCTCCCCGCGCCCCCCTTAAAAGAAATTTCGACCTTGAAATTTTGCCCACTGTCAGTCCTTAATCATCCGTATATGTTGTTTTCTCATGTCTCTCTCACATTTCCATGTAGCCTTATAATTTGAATAATGGTCCGTAGCACTTTAGCTAATAATATTATAGATCAATTGCTCACCTTGTGTGCCCAATTCATTATGAGATTCTATCATAAGTTAAATTTGAATTCCTTTCAATTCTAGAGGTAAGTAATTATGTGTGCTGACGGATCACTCTTTCTCAGACCTCATATAATCCTATGGAGTGAGAACTTAGTTTTTCTCTCTTACAATCTTCTTATCTTTGAGTTTATGTAAGACTTCTAACAATCTAATACAACATTTTCTCTTACTATTGTTCTATTTAATATTTGAATTCATGTTTCCTTATTGAATGACCATTGTGGTCGTATTAGAATTACTTATCTATCATTTGCCATAGATTTATAACTGTTATCTTATCTTGCCACTTATTTTGAATCTAGGCCTATGTGCCATTTTACACCATCTTGTTTACTTTTGTTTAACGTATTTTGATATTTGCGCTTTTATACCATAAATATTTTTCCTGATGTCATTCCTTTTTACCATCTTCATCCTTCCTTGACTCGATTGTCAAGTAAGATTTTAACACCTCTTATTATCCCTAATAAATTCGCTATACTTTAATATTACTTTGATTTGGTCCTCTAACAATTCTAGTCCGTACACTCACTGATATTCGTAACATTTCTTTGTTACTTTTGAACCAACTATTCAATTTTTCACTTTTACAACTCTTTTATCTATCGATTTTCTATAGCTTATTTTTCACTAATTTGCAATCATTACTTCCTCTTGTACTGAACTATAACCTATCCTTTAATACCTTAAGAAAGCAGTATAACACCCTCACTATAGCCATTCCGTACATTCTACTATTCCAGTGACCGATGTTGGTCCAGACAGCTAGAACATCTGGAAAAATATTTAGACAAGAGTGAGGAGTCATAAATAACTTAAATAATGGTAAGAAAAATTTAGAAAAAATTTTAGAAATAAAATACAACCAAGTTAAATGAGCCGGTGCCCTAGCGATGGGTAACCCAGTGAGAAGTTGTGGTCCTCGCAGCTAGAAGCCCTAAACTCAGGGAGAAATTTCATAAAATAATTTTTGGGACTCCAGAGAAGAGTCATTGAGGTTTCTATGGTATTAGAATGCCAAGAAAAGGTTTAGAAAAATTTTTCAATCAGTACAGACAATTTTAGTCTGTTAAGCCAAATGGAGGGCATTTTGGTCATTTCGTCTTCAGAGATGATTTTTGGCCGACTTGTCCAGTTAAGTAAATAATTATTATGACATAAAATGTGAATAAATATTACTAAAAATTTAATTGAAAATGAGTAGAAAAGAAAAGAAAAAGAAAATGAATTAAATGGAAAATATGACATCACATGATGTCATTAGTTAGGTCTTACCCAATCACCTTGCAACAAGCCATTAAAAACCAATTAAAAAGGAGATAAATGAGACAAATTGACAAACCAATCTGCATCTTCACCATGGGTAGCCGTAACAAGAGAAAAAGAGAAAGAGAGAAGAGAGAAACCTCCATTGGAGCACACTTCAAGCTTATGTTCTACCCCCAAAACCACCTCAAAACCCTACACACCCTTTACAAAAATTAATCCCCACATTAAGAGTAACATTTTGATTGTCATAAAGTGAAGAAAATTCTAAGGTTTCAACAATCCAAGAGAGTGCTCAACAAGGTTAGTGCCTATACTCACTTCCATATCTTTTAATCTTTGTTAGGAAGACAAATCAAATGAGAATTTGTTGTAAAATTGAACAAAACAGTTATATTGAAGTGTGTCTGAAAATTTACAGCCATGGAAGAACGATGAAATTTGTTGATTTTTATGAATTGAATTGTTTAGAAGTGGTTTGTGATGAGAAAACTTGATTTAGATGTTGGATTATGTGTGTTGGATGTGTTAGATGGCATGATAGCATGAAATGGACACTTGAAAATTAGGGTTTGTGAAAAAAATTAGAGTTTTGCTTATGAAATGATATATTAACCTTGTAATGGTCAATTAGTGACCATTTGAATGTGTGTGAGGAGGAATTGAAGTGAGTAAGGATAATGGAGTTGAGTTTAGGCATGCTGCCCTTGGTGACCTGCAGGACTAGTTGTGAGTCCAGTAGGTTTGGGCAGCCATAAATGGAGTTGTATAGTTTGAATTGGTGCAAGGCCAATTGGACATGAAACTAGACACATAATGGCACAACTTTGGTGAAGAAACCCTGCCCAGAAAACCAAACCAAGTAGAACTAAAAACTACTCTAATCCGGGTGACCAACATATTGTCCCTAGAAAATGACCAAATGAACAGTATTTGTTCAAATAGTCATAACTCAGTGTAGAAAAGTTCAATTGATCTGAAATTTTACCAGTAGAAATCTGAGACATAGCCCTACAACTTTAATGAAGAACACAAATCCAAATTCTGACCATGACCTAGTCAAATTGCCAACCAAACTTAAGTCACCAAATCTGGCAGAACCAAATTGCCCAGAAATTATGGGTACAGGTCAATCCGGCCAGTTATGGTAAAATGACCATAACTTGAGCTACAAAACTCTAAATGGAGTGATTCAAAAAAAGAAATGTATTTAGACACAATAAGGAACAACTTTCATGAAGACAATTTTGCCAAATTCCTACTATACAAATAACCAATGAAACAGTAAACTTAGTGCTTAAAATCTGAAAATTGTAAAGTAACCAACACTAAGCTTTGAAATGGTATTGGCAACCAATACCAACAACTTTAGAATGCAAAATGTGGTATCTTAGTGAACTTAGGTTCAATAAATTTATTATGTATTAAAAAGTCAACAATTTGAGTAAATAGTAATGTGAATAGTAATATAAAGACACAAAGTGTAAGAACTATATTGTTAAAGGAAAAGTACTTTGAGTACAATGGTATAAAAGGATAATTGATGTGAATTGTGATCATATAAATGATGAAATGAATGTATAAATTATAATTGAAATTTATCATGAAATAATAAAGTCATAAAACACAATATATTAGTATTAAATGATATTATGTGCCCTTGTATTGCCTAGACATGTGTGTCAGATTGGATAGTTTGGCATGCCAATAGGGTATTATTTTAGCAGTACTGCGAAAGGGTTTATGCCTGTATTCATGGCTTTATGCCCACACTCATGGCTTAATGCCCGATTATGTGTTATCATGGCTTTTATCCCATACTGACTGCATACGTGGTTGATGTTTTGCACCCATGGTATGACGGCCCGAGGCACCGCGGTGTCCAGTGCCAACGACTAGTTATCCAGTTTAGTCAGCCTGTCGTAAGTTACTTGGGCAGTCTAATTTATTAAAATAAGTTATGAATATTAGCAATTAAAAATGCTAGAAAGTAAATAAATGAGAAGAAGTTCTGAAATAAATTAGATTAGCTCTAAAAATTTGTTCCTTAGAATGATTTAAAGTAAATTAAACTAGTTCTAAAAATTTTAAATATTACGAAATGATTGTAAACAACTTAGAAAGTATCAAGGAAGTGATAAAAAGACTAGTAGAAGAATTATAATATAAATAACATTACAAATGTGATTTTCATAAGAATATAAGTATAAGTATAAATTTTAGATTTATTTGTACATTATATAAATGATTATTGTAAACTTATGAAATAAGTGATTCTAGAGAGCAACATAAATAACGAAATATATATATTGCATGGAAAATTTCATATGAACCCAGTAAAATTCTTGAGCATAGAAAATATGCTCCAATTATTTTTACTTATTATATTATTTCCTTGTTATATTATTGCACCACTAAGCAGCAATGCTTAGCGCGATGGATTTGTTTCCTCGCGCAGGTACTGAAGTTAAAGCCCAACGAATACCAAACAGAGATTTTGGAGTTCTGATCTGCAGAGTTTTCAAGGTTGTCACCTCCTCAGCAATCCATGTAGATAGGGCCCATATAGATCATATTATGTATTTTGTACATTATAATTAGTTATTATTTGTAATGTAAACTATGAATTGTATGTTGAAATATAGATTATGGAACTGTAATTAATTTGTAGATCATGTAAATTATGAGTTTATGTAATTAGTCTGTAAATCATGTAAAATAATGAAACTTAAGAACTTAAATATATATGAATTGTGCATGAATGGAAATGCATGGAAATGAATATGAAATTGAGATATATGAATGAGATGTGAATAATGAGAATAATTGATGAGATTTCATTTATTGCTTGAAAATTTCAAACAGGTGAATAGTAAAACATGTCAAACGATAATGAAATAGGGAAAACTCCATTAGTTTCTTCGTCAAAAAATAATCGATATTAAATGTAACGAGAAAAAAATTATTAAAAGAATAAAGTAAGATAAAAGGGTGCTTCGGCACCGAATATAGCACGCCTTGCTCGGCTACACTGTAGTCAGGTGAGGAATGTTACATTTATAAAGGTCCCTTAGGAAAATCCCACATCGGCAAAGCACGAAGATGGTCTTGGGTTTTAAAAAGTAATGATATATAAAATGGGGGAACTAACCACTAGAAGCGCCTTTTGGTGGAATGGCCTGGAGAGTTAGAAGAACTCTAGGGTAAAGTGTGCTAGCTTGAGAGAAATCCTAGGATGGGTGACCTCCTGGGAAGTTCTCCATTCCACCTATGGGACAAAACCGTGAGGCTTATGGCCAAAGTGGATAATTCCTCTAGTGGTTGGAGCCTGATCGTTACAATTGGTATCAGAGCCGCTCGCGTGTCCTCTTAGGTGATGGTGGGGCAAACCTCAGCGAGGAAGCTGAGTCCCGAAAGGGGGGGAGAAAGGTCCCTTAGGCAAATCCCATATCGGCAAAGCACGGAGATGGTCTTGAGTTTAAAAAGTAATGATATATAAAATGGGGGAACTAACAACTAGAGGCGCCTTTTGGTGGAATGACCTGGAGAGTTGGAAGAATTCCAGGATTAAGCATGCTCGCTTGAGAGAAATCCTAGGATGGGTGACCTCCTGGGAAGTTCTCCATTCCACCTATGGGACAAAACCGTGAGGCTTATGGCCAAAGCGGATAATTTCTCTAGTGGTTGGAGCCCGATCGTTACAGGGAGTCTACAGAACTATCCTTTTTCTCTTGTCATGTACCAATTATAATCTAGTCATTATGGTTCGCATAACAAAATTATGCTCTTTCTAAGAAATACCTGGCTAATTATTCTTATCTTATACTTGTCTTAATTGGAACATCATTTCGCAATCATTTTGTAAATTATAATTATCAACCTATCTCATTCAGGGGAATAAAATTTTTCTCTGTGCCTCGTTGTTATACTATTATAATACTGTTTTTTGCTAAACTTTAAGCAAAAGATCCATGACAATATCAAAATAATTATAACCCCATATCAGAGACCGGATGACTTTACTGTGTAGGTGTTATCATTAATTTATGACTATACTGCAATTAGTAATCTTATAGCAATTCCTAATGTATCATAGCTCGTACTAGATAACTAAGTAAGTGACTCTAGCTATCTTATAACTATAACCTTTCGATATTCTAACTTTAGAGTTTTAAACCCCTAAGTAGGATTTCCAAACTCATTTCCAACAATAAAATTTTGTCCTGGCATAATTATACCAAAACAGAAGCCGTTGGTAACTATTCTCATCTTGGTGTACTATCGAGTAGTACGTAGCTCTACACAATAATCTCAAGTCAGTACTGTAATCTGCAGCTTACAGTACAAATATTAAGAATATTGCATAGTTACTACGATACATTCCAATATATCAAACTTTTCTATATTTTATCCTTTTTGAATTTACTGATAGTCGAATATTATTCTGATTACAATATCCATTAACAATTACTAACAGTAACATCTTTGCCCTCATCTAGAGCAATTCTATTACTGTAACTTACTTTTAGGTCCTCCTGCCTTACATTAAATAGGCTCGCCAATTAGCTTTATAATTTATGGTGTGTTAGAAAATATTTTTAGCTGATAATTCTTCCAAAATTAATGTCAATCATACTTGTTATCATAGTTTTTATCCTAGTCACTAATACATCAAATTTATTCCCATGTAAAGGAATAGCAATAAAACATATAATTCTAACACTAACATACAAATAAGTAGTGCTGGGATCAAATAATAACTAATTGTTTCTTCCAAAATGAAGAACTTACCAGCAGCTACACCCGAAGTTTCTATTCTTTTTCCTTGGCGCATAGTGGACACTTTGACTGGTGCGCTACTATATTCGGGTTGATTCACTGTGTTATGGTTGTGAGGAGTACTAACTCTATTTCTATCTCGACTCTAACCAACTGTCTATGAACTCCGGAGAGTAAAGCAATGTGCTCTAGTACAATCTCTAACAAAATGTCTAAGCTTTCCACAATTGTATTAGGCTCCAGTGGCTTTACGACAAATGCCCCCATGTAGTTTGCCACAAGAGTTATAGATACGAGGAGGATAGGAACTTCTGGTTGTTCGACGACTAGACCTTGGTGGCTTCTCTTCTGATGATCCGCCTCTATCATATCCCTAAGCTCAGGGTCCATCAAATTCTTTTCTCTTCCCCAATTTATTACTCGAACTTTGACCCGTAAGTTTTTCACTCTTCTCTATTTCATATTGTCCTTGTGGAGGTTAGGTTTGTACTTGGGCTTGGGCTAATAGATTATTAGCCATTTGTTGAAAGAAGGTGACCAACTGCTGGGCCATTTGTGCAGTAATTTGTATCGGTGAAACTGGTACAGTCGGGCCTCCAACACTCTGAGAAGCTGAGGCCTCCCCTTGTGCCTCAACTGTAACTGGTTGTTCTACTGGTTTATCTTCTTCTTCCATTTTTATTCACAAAATCTTCTTTTCCCAGGACAACCTTGTAACACCCTCCCGGTAACCACTCCGTACATCCTACTGTTCCGGTGACCGGTGTCGGTCCGGACAGCTAGAATGTCCGGAAAAATATTCAAACTAAAGTCAGGAACCATAATTAACTCAAATATTAACAAGAAAAATTTAGTAAAAATTTTAGAAATAAAATACAATCAAGTTAAACGAGCCATGTTCTAGCGATGGGTAACAGGAGGGAAGTTGCGTTTCACAACGAGGAGCCCTAGACTGGGGAAAAATTATAAAATAATTTTTGGGACTCCAGAGAAGGGTAATTGAGGTTCCCATGGCATTAGAATGCCAAGAAAATACCTAGAAAAATTTTTCAATCGGTACAGACAATTTTGACCCGTTAAGCCAAACAGAGGGCATTTTGGTCATTTCGCCTTCCGAGGTGATTTTTGGCCGACTTGCCCAGTTGAGTAAATAATTAATATGACATAAAATATGAAGAAATATTGCTAGAAATTGAATTGAAAATGAGTAGTGGAGGAAAGAAAAGAAATTGAGGAAAAATGGCTATTAATGACATCATTTAAAATTTTCCAACCAATCAAATTTAAGCAAGTCCATAAAAAGGAAATAAAAGTGGGTAATGAGGCAGAATTTTAGAAACCCAAAACCAGCTCCCTCTCCTCTTCTTCACGTCACTCACTCACCCTTACCCATTCCACCATTAACAACCTTTCATCCTTCATTTTTCTTAGTTTTCTTCCACTAAAAACCCTAACTACCAACACAAAAATTCATTCTATCATCTTGGTGATTATTGTGGGAGCAAAAAGAAAAGGAAACCAAGACTTTGAGGAAGGGAAAATCTGCCCTAAGTGAGGTTAGTGCTACAATCTCATTTTCCTTCTTTTAAATTCTAGTTAGAACATTTTTGAGCTAAGAAATCTTAAGGAATTGAAGTAAATTACATGTGTTAAGGGTACCTTCAATTTTCAGCAGCCCTATGGAAGATTGAGTTTGATTGTTTAACAAACTTAGAGTGGTTGGAAATCATGGTTAAGGTATTAAAATGCATGAAGATTGAACTAAGTATGTTAGACAAGGTTTATGAGTAAATTTAGTTGAACATTAGGGTTTGGGAAGGTGAAATGGTGACTTAGCTTTGGAAATGGTTAGAGGACTTTTTAATGGTCAATTAGTGACCATTTTAGGTAGGTTGACCCTAATTAGAACTGAAAAATGGGATGGTAAAGTGAAAGTATAAACTGCCCTATGGACAGCAGAATAGGGACTGAAATTTCAGTCCCTTTGCACTGCCATAACTTGGGCTGTGCTTGTCCAATTGATGTTTGGCCAATTGGACATGAAACTAGGCTTATAATGGCACATTTTTGCTGAAGAAACCATGCCCAAAAGACCAAAGCAAAAGGGTCAAAACTCAGCCACAATCCGGAACCCTGAAACTGCCTCTGCAGAATTTGACCAAATGAATAGTAACTGTTCATTTGGCCATAAGTCACTGTAGATTTGGTCAATTGGTCTGAAATTTTTACAGCAACAAGTTAAGACATAGACAAACAACTTTCATGAAGGAACCTACCCCAAATTATGGCCAGAACCCATTCAACCAAGTGACTCAAGTCACTGTTCATGCACTGTAGATATGGTAAATTTCTGCAGACTGCATATCCGGACAGCTTGGGTTTTTGAGCCATATCTGGAGCTACAAAACTCCAAATGGAGTGATTCAAAAAAGGAAATTCAACTAGACAAAATAAGGAACAACTTTCATGTTTTACATTTCTTCAAATTCCAACAGTAACAGTGTCCAATGGAACAGTGAAGTTATGGTACAAAATCTGAAAAATCTGCTCCTTTGGTTTAATGCTTAGAAATGGTAAAAACACTTAATGCCAACAAGTTTTAAACACCAAATGTGGTATGTTGGGAGTGCCAAAGTCAATGTACACCTTTTTATTCTAAAAGTCAACATTTTTGTTGACCAATGATGAATAGTGACACCAAAAAAGTTGAAATTCACAAATTGACAAATTTAAGAGTTTCGAATGCCCTAGTATACCTAACAAGATTGGTTTGGATAGTTTGGCATGCCAATATGGTTCAGTTAGCAGTACTGCACATGGCAAAAATGCCATTCTGTGATTTCATGGCTTTTAGCCATTCTGACTTTGCATTGAGACTTGGCCTTGTGCCTGATATTATTTACAGCTTGTTAGTGCTCATTGCACAATCGAGATGCATATGTGACCGATGGTGTGACGGCCCGAGGTACTAGGTACCCAGTGCCAGTTTACCCGTTATCCAGTCCAGTCGTCTAGTGTAGGTTACTTGGGCAACCAAATGAATGAAAATGAGCAATGTAGAAGAAATAAAGGAATGAATATACAAATACATGACAAACAAAACATGCACATGCAATACATATTTATATCTGCTATTTTCTTTTATTTTATTATTGCACCACTAAGCATTATTGCTTAGCGCGTTGCTTTTGCCACGCGTAGGTACTGGAGATCCCGATCGCGAGCCCAGTAGACCACAGACTGGGTGAGTCCATCCGTCAGTTCTGCTCGGTGTCCGTGTCACCTCGTCACCTGCAGTGCATTGGTAGGACACTAGATGTCATTTTGTCATTTTGTAATTAAATTTTTATTTCTCATATGTATTTGGGATTTATGTAATGTATTTTGAGCTTATTGTAAATAATAAAGATTTATGGTCATGTATGGTATTAATTTGAGTATTTAATGGTTGTTTATATATGAGAACCCTGAGAAAGGGATGTTTTGAGCAATGAAAAGGTTGTTGAGACCTGAAATTGAAAAATTGTTGATATCTTGATATTGAGTTTTGTAATGAATATTGGAGTTGAGAATGAATGAAATTGTATATTGGAAGTGTTTTTAACAGGTTCCGAAGAACGGTTTTCTCCATTTTTAGCCGGTACTCCGCCGGATTTTCTTTAAAATTTTCGGAACCTTAAATGAATGATACTTTTGATGAATGGTTTAAATAAATTGTATTTCATAAATTATATGCAAAAGCATTGTCTAAATTAATTGAGGAATATTAGAGTGTGCCGGTACACCAGGTGGCATTACTTACTCGGGTATACTGTACACGGGTAAGGGGTGTCACAAACCTACACAAGGAGATTCTCTCCATTAGTTCATATTTATGATGTAAATGTACTATATGTATTAAACATTTGAACATTTGTATTTACCAACAAAATTTCAAATTCAAAATTCAAAATTTTCATTAAAACCATTGCTCTGATACCACTAAACATGTCACACCCTACCCCTCCATATGGCATAACATGATCCCATAGTACACCTAATGATTTACAGTACTTCGCCTACGGATAACTCATTAAATATACTATAAGGGATTTTAAAATACTTTTCATTCATTTTGAAATTGGTGGGTAAATTTTTCACAAATATTAAAAACCTTTATTTGACACTAAGTCATAAATCAAATTTTTGGATATTTAAAATCTCCGTAAATTTTACAAAAATTCCGATAGAGTGCCAACTGTATTTTGAGAAAAAAAATCTTTAAAACCTTCAAAGAAAAACACTCCCAATGTTTTTACTCAACCACCACTCCAATACAAATCATTTTCATATCCCCATTCAACACAATTAACTCAATCCAATTTTTCAAGCCATAATTAGCATAAAGAAACCATACATGGATTTCAAAACTCAGGAAGAAATTTAAATATTGCATTCATTACAAAACTCAGAAATAAATTTGAATATTACAATAATTAGCATTTTAATTATATACCCAAAATAATATTATAAAAGTTCTTGTACAACTGCTCAAATAAATTACGTACATATAATTACATGCATACATCAAAACCTATGTACAAGAGTATACCTATGATATACCTGGAGCTAATCTAAATGTGTCTTCAAGGCACAGTTATAGGAAATCTCACTCAGTTGCTCTATCTTCACTTTCACCTACGACAGCATACAAAGCTATCGCTGAGTGGTGAACTCAGTGGTGCACAACTATAATTTAAAACATAGTACAATATACCTTAGTAAAATTACAGCAACGAATTTGGAGATCTGGATATTCATCAAATTCCAAAAATTAAAATATTTGTTGCCAATAATATAAATCATTTGTTAAAATGACTTTGATCAAGAAATTAAATTTGTCAAATCACAA
This sequence comes from Hevea brasiliensis, assembly GCF_030052815.1. NCBI lineage: Eukaryota > Viridiplantae > Streptophyta > Magnoliopsida > Malpighiales > Euphorbiaceae > Hevea > Hevea brasiliensis. Next base: position 47,861,192 of record NC_079501.1, read on the forward strand.
TTGGACATTTAAAGTAATTCCAGCAATTATGGAAATAAAGATTAATTTCAATAAAATCAATTATGCATAAATCCCATTTGAAATCGAAATTCTTTACTATTCAAAAACCATTCTTTATCTCACTAACTATACAAGACTAATCCGTAAGGGCCATCTTCAGGGCGATTCAAACTCCCTATGGTCGGGGAGATTGAATCCGAATTCTAACTCCCTATGGTCGAGGAGATTGAATCATCGTGCACGTTACACATCACAATAATGCAACTTCTGAAAGGGCTAATGAAAAACTTAGATCTAACCTCTAATAAGAGGAGAATCTAAGCATGTGCACGTACCATGGTAATCAAAACAAAGCTAACTCCATTGTCTTCTCAACAAATTAGAGAGATGGGTAATAACTTAGTCAAGCATCTATAGTAAGATATAAAATAATATCATGAATCTCTTTGTCCTTTTTGTGAGCATAAATCACAACACAATTCAATTCAATGTCAATTCCAATATCCAATAATTTTTATGCTCATCACAATTCAAAACATATTTTATCACAATTTTTCCAAAACTAATTTATTCAATCCACAACAATGCTCAATAATTATTGAAATACCATTTCACAGAGCTAAATTCATACATACTATAACAATTTCAATAATCATTTAATTAAATCCAATACTTGATAAACATAATACATAAGGAAAATAACGTCATTTAATCATATAAAATATTCAGAAAAAAATCAATTAAAAACTAGTTGTGCACAAACCTCTTTGTTGACTAGTTTACTCAATTTTTCATTTCTCCTTCAAAGATCCCTTTCCAGTCTCTTTTTTAACTGAAACACACAATTTACAGTGTTTCAGTATCATATCTCATATTTAATTCATTAATTTATTTCATGCCTACTTAATTGTAACTTTAAATTTGCTCAAAATGGTATCCTTTGAATTTTGCATTTTGGGTCACTATTCATTACACTATTTAAGTCAAAATGTTGACTTTTTCCTACTAAATAGGTTTATTAATTCTAATTGCACTCATATACCACATTTTGGGTGTCAATTTTGTTAGCATTGATTGCCAATTCAATTTCTTTTTTCCCTAGGTGCAAATCCAAAAATTCAGTTTTGGGTCACTGTATTTTACTATTCCATTGGTCTAGTTACTATAGGAATTTGGATAAGTGTCCTTCATCAAAGTTGTTCCTTATTGTCTTAGCTTTAATTTCCATTTTGAATAACTCCATTTGGAGTTTTGTAGCCCAAGTTATGGCCATTTTTCTAAGGCTAGCCAGATTGCATTCTCAATGCAAATTTAGGTCATTTTTAGGTCTATTTCAATTCTGGCATATTTGGTACCCTAACTTGGGCAAGTAAATTGACTTGGTTATGGACATTTTTGGGCTTTGGTGTCTTCATAAGAGTTATAGCCCTATGTCTAAGCTTTCCAATGGTATAAATTTTTGGTCATTTGGACCTATCTACAGTGAGTTATGGTCATTTGATTGACTACCGTTCATATGGTCAAAAATTCTAGGTTACAAGTTACCAATTCCGAATTAGATCACTTTTTGAGTCACCTTCTGGATAGAATCTAAGCAAGGTTTCTATATGAAAGTTGACAAATTTTATGTCTAGTTTTACCTCTAATTGGCCTCATACCAATTGGGGTCACACATTTTCATTTATAGCTCAATTTACCTACTATTTTCAACACAACATAACCTGCACAAGAAAGTACACTTCCAATTGATATTCCTCCTTCTCCCAAGACTACAATTCTGCATTCATGGCACTTCTATATCATTCATCACATCTCAATTTTGTCAATTTTGACAGTTTATACAAGTTCTCAATGTACATTATACAACCTCAAGTCAATAAGTCAAAACCAACCTAATATATATGAAATAACTAACTAATACATAAAATTCAACTAACAATCTTTGCTATGTACTTTCACTAATGTATCAACACCCTAAATCAATATTTACATTCATGAAATTTGTACTCTCCAATGGAACTCAAGGCTGTCGAAAAATCACAATTTGTCAAAGCCTTCAATATTTCTTCAAACCCTAATTCTAAAGCTCAATTCACAACTTACACATGAAATTAAATTACTAGCATCACAAATTACTTTAATCCAAACTAATTCCCATCAAATACCATCAATTGCATGTAAGAATAATTCACTTACCTTCCCTTTTCATAGCTGCCATGAAATACGTGCATCAATTACTCAAGTAATTCTTTAAATTTTTCAACCAAAATACTCCCCATAACCTCAATACAAACTTTAGTTAAGCAATGGAAGAAAATGGATACTTACCTCTTATTGGAGCTTGCTAAAACCTCACCAATCTTGCTTCCTTTTGCTGCCTTAACACTTCGTAAGCTATGTAGATTAAATTTAATGAAGGAATGTCGGAAGAAAATGGCTTAAGAGTGGGTAAATGAAGCTTGGATGAATGGTTAGCTATGGAGTTCTTTAGGAGGATGAATTCGACACCATGTAGTGAGGTTGAAAATGAAGTTGCATTCTGTCCAAAATGGTTTATATATGTCCACTAAATCCGACTTAGTGGAGCACTAATGTTGATTAAAAGATTAAATTAATCCAAGGTCCCTTTAATTGCAATTATGCCCTCATTCTTTCACTATTTATTTTATATACCAAATTTCTTATTTTCATGGCATTTTCAAATTTTAATACCTCTTATTTTTAATGGACATTTAGGTCAAAAGTCAACTCTAAGTGTCAAATGACCAAAATGCCCCTCTTCGGATTATATTTCTGATTTTTCGGTAACACTGATTTAATCCCTAATTTGTCGATTTTTATTTGTACTAATTAACTAAATTTTCTTTGATACTTCCAATATCATTTATACCTTAGTAGGCCTTTAATTTGGTCTCAAAAATTATTTTTGAGGGTTTCCTGCGGTCTTGGGGTCGGCAATTGCCTTCGCCATAACTTTCCGGTGCGGTTACCCATCACTACGGTTCCGGCTCGTTTAAACTAGTTTCATTTCCTCTCTTTTATTTTTTCTTAATTTTTCTTGTATTTTCTTATTATTTATTTCATTATTTTATGCCTGTTCACTATCATTTAAGTATAGTTCCAGATATCCCAGCTATCCGGACAGACACCGGTCACTGGAACAGTGATTTGCATAAGACTATGCATATAGGGGTGTTACAAATTCACTTCTAGAGGTGACTTTTGACTTACTTGTCCATTAAAATGTATAAGATTAAAATAATAAAAGAGAATAAAAAATGAAGAGGTATATGGAAAGAAAAGAAAATGAAAGAAAAGAAATTCAAACTTAAATGGGATTTATGACATCACAATGATGCAAGCATGACACAATTAAATTTATAATTTTAAATTATATAAACTGAGGATAATTATAACATAAAAAGGGACAAAATTAAAAAGAAAAATTTCATTTCTTCTTCCTCCAGAACAGCAGGCTCCCTCTCTCTCTAGTTCCCTCAAATTTTCCGCTATTGATGAATGTCCAAAGCTCCAAAAAGCCTTGAATTTCTTCCTAATTCGCATAACCACCAAAGTAAAGTTTTGTTATTTGTCCTTGGTAGGAAGTTTGGCTGCCATTAAAACCAAGAAATTGAAGAGATTTGGAAGCTACAAATTCTACTTAACAAGGTAAGTTTCCTTTCTACCTTAATTAGTTAAGTAATCTTTGGATTAAGGTCTTTATGAGGAAAATTAACTTAAGAAATTAAAGAAATATGTAAGTATGGAGGACTATAAAATTCAGCCAGCCATGGGGAGGGAGTAGGATTTGATGTGTTTTGATTAATTTGAGTATGAATTCTAGCTTAGGTGATGGTGTATACTTGGTTGGTGTGATTGAATTGCATGGATGTATGAAATTGGAAGGATGAAAGATTATTGTTTGGTGAAAATTAGGGTTTTAGGGAAATATTGACCAATTGATCTTTATTATGCTTAACTGTGGCCATTTGGTGTGTTTTGAATTGAGAATTGATGTGAATTGATGAATGGAATTGAGAAATTCATGGTTGTTGAATTGCTAGATTTCTGGACCTTTGAGTCCAGTGTGCTTTCATGGTTATAAGTAGAGCTAGACAGCTCCAATTGGTGTGAGATTAACTAGAGATGAAACTTAAGACCAAATGCCACAATTTTCATGAAGAAACCTTGCCCAAAAACTAAACATAAGTTGGTCTAAAATTTATTTGAATCCAGAGTTGGTGTTCTAGACCTGATTAGAATTGACTAAATGAATGCTAAATGTTCAAATAGGAATAACTCTTTGTAGAAAACTCCAAATTAGGTAATTCTTGAACCAATGGAATCTTGAAACCTAGTAGAACACTTTTTATAAAGATCATAAACTCAAATTATGACCCTAACTTGGTCAAATTTCTAAGCAAACTTAGTCAAATAAATCCGCCAGAACTAGACATGACCTAGAAATCCTAGAAAAATGGCCATCCTACCATTTTTGGCAAAAATGCCATAACTTGGGCTACAAAACTGAAAATGTAGTGATTCAAAAACCAAAATCTTCATAAGACCTAAAATTACAACTTTGATGTTTTGGCCAGCACCTAGATCCTAAAGGAACTTAGGGAAATTGTTAGGACAAATCAAAACTTCCCAATCTGGAATTCCTACATTGGAACCAATTTAACCAATTGACCCCAGAACAGTAATTAAACCATAACTTTCACTAGAAAAATTTCAAATGGGATGAGCCAAAATGATTTGAAAACCTAAGACTTAGGGCTATAACTTTGGTTAGAAACCCTACTCAAATTTTGAGAGTAAGGATCTCAAATGTAAATTGCAATACCTGATCTAAAACCTGGAATTATGGAGTTATAGGATTATGAGTCCAAGTTGATAAAATTTCCATAACTCGCCTTATACAGCTTCAAATTTAGAAATTCTTGAACCTGTGTAACCATGAGACACAGGGGAACAACTCATATGAAGAATACTAAGCCAAATTATGACCATAACTAGTTCGATTAGCTTGATAAATTTGGGTTCTAGAATTTGCTCTATTCTGGAACAGTATTGGTCACTGGACCAGTACTTGATTAATTGACTATAACTTGAGCTAAAAAAACTCCAAATGGAGTGATTCAAATTGGAAAATGAAACTAAGACATAGAGGGACAATTTTTATGAAGAACATCTCACTAGATTATGACTAGAACTAAGTCAAAATTGGGTTCAAAAGTCAAGAGGTAAAATTGTCCAGAACCCAAGCTTTATGAAACTTCATAAGTAACTTAAGTATGTATGATGCAATTGTTGGATTAGTTATTGGAAATGTTTTGGATGAGTATTGAGACACTTTAATTATGTGTTTCAATTGGAAAGGAGCCTTCTAAGGAAGGATAAAAATTGAGTTAAGTCAAGACAAATTAAGAAGGTTTGTGCACAACTAATCCTAATCCTTTGTTTTCAATTGGAAATTGTTTTGAACAAGTTTATATGAATGATTATAATTTTTATTGCATTAAAAATTTGTAAATTTGGGGAAGTACATGTTGTTTACCTTATAAGGGAAAATTATGAATGAAATATAACTATAGATTTGCAATGAAATTATTTGAATGAAATTGTTTGGATTGATTTTTAAAATCACACTTGGCATGATAATTTTTATTGTGTTCCTCCTTCATCTATGGAGTTGAGTTTAATTATGTTTCCTCCCTCTCTAGTCTGCCAGTTGAGGTTGAGTTCGGATGAGTACTCATATAGCTAGCTAGCCACCTCCCTCATTAATTTTGGTTAGTAAGGTTGTAGATTACTTTGTAGTAGTGTACAACAAGGCATTGATTGGAAATTTTGTGTCATAACCTAAGTTTTATGAATTGTGGCAACACTAATGTTTAAAATTATTTTGATAAAATATTATGGAAAGATGTGGATGTTAGTTTTATGAATTTTTGAAATGTAAATGTTGTAAACCCTTGTTTACCCTTTTGACAAATTGTGTTTTGTATTGAGTTTTAAATGTTTAAGTTGTGCACTACTGAATTCACCACTCAGTGATAGCTTGTTATGCTGTCACAGGTAAAGAGATAGATAAAACAGTAGAGTAAGCTGCTTGCAGCAGGGATTATAGCTAGATTTTGACCATTCCGAGTATATCAGTTATACCCTTTGTAAATTTTCTCTTTGATGTAATTTGATCTATATGTGTGTTAAGACAGATGAGTAATTGTACAAAAATCTTATATAATATTTGAGTTGTGAATATTAAAATCTTATTTCTATGTAAGTTTTGATTGCCTTGAAATGAAAATGGGGAATGAGTTGTGAAATGTTGACAATGTTGAGATTGAACTTGGGTGTTATTATAAATTTCTTTTTCAGGTAAATTGAAGAATTGTTTTCTTATAATTACAACCGTTACTCTGCCAAAATTTTTGTAAAATTTTAAAAATGCGAAACAAAAAAAAATTATGACATCTCCCCAAATTTAAAAGGATACTTTAACCATTATTTTATGATTTGGTCAAACTCTCAAATCTTTCGGAATTGTTTTAAAATCTCTTGTAATGTATTTAATGAGTTATCAGTAGGCGAAGTTCGATAATTCATTAGGTATACTATGGGATCATGTCATGCCTTACGGAGGAATAAGGTGTAACAAGTTACCCTTTGAACAGTTTGCAAAACAAAAGCTGTAAATAAGTTCCCACATGTTTAAATTGGATCAAATTAATTTATAATGAAAGTTAAGATATAAATTGACATGTTTTATGAAAGAAAATGTCTTTCTCTAAGTCTAATTATGACTGCCATATTGTCACACCCTACCCCTCTGTAAGGCATAACATGATCTCGTAGTATACCTAATGAATTACCAACTCTGTCTACTGATAACCCATTAAATATACTACAAGGGATTTTAAAAAAACTTTTCTTACTTCTTTTACAGTGGTGAGCACTATTTACAGGTGTTAAAAACCTTTTTGATCTGAAGTGATAGAACTAACACATTTGAATTATTTGGAATTTCTGTAAAAATTTTGGCAGAATGCCATCTGTATTTTGGATAAAACAGTTCTTCAGAAAACCTGTAAAAAGCACTTCAATTATTTTCCAAATCTCAACTCCAACATTTTTCTCAATACAACATATTTCTCAACTCAAATCCACAGTAATTTTTCAAAAGCTGAGATATAGGAAATATAATACAATTTTTACAAGTCAAAATAACTCATAATTATTTTACAACCTCAAGTTACAATTTGAATTTACAACTGCTCAAACCAAAACAATATGTACATACAGTGGTCATACATTACAGTACAAAATGCAAAAAGCGGTATACTCGTTATACTCGAAAAATCTCTCGCTGGAGGTACTAGCAGCCTAGTCTGCTGCCCTGTCTGTCTGTCTACCTGCGACAGCAATAAAAAGCTATCGCTGGGACAATGTCTCAGTGGTGCACAACATTAACTAAATACAACTTTAAATCACAATTCATAAACCATATAAATAGTGGATACATAAAACCATAGTTAAATTCAAGACAATGAATGTCATAAGGAATTTAAACTCCAATTCACAAATTATCAAATTTCATAATAACACAATTTAGTCAAATAATTTAAGAATATCGTATTGCCAATTCATACACAATTTGATCAAATTACTGAATAATATCGTTTTGCAAATCAATAACACAATTCGATCAAATAACTGAATAATATCATTTTGCAAATCAATAACACAATTCGATCAAATAACTGAATAATATCATTTTGCAAATCAATAACACAATTCGATCAAATAACTGAATAATATCATTTTGCAAATCAATAACACAATTTGATCAAATAACTGAATAATATCATTTTGCAAATCAATAACACAATTCGATCAAATAACTGAATAATATCGCTTTGCAAATCAATAACACAATTCGATCAAATAACTGAATAATATCGTTTTGCAAATCAATAACACAATTCGATCAAATAACTGAATAATATCGTTTTGCAAATCAATAATATCATTTGATCAAATAACTGAAGAATACAGTGTTGCCAATCGATAATACAATTTAGGCCGTGACACAATTTTTTTTTCCACACATGCCGTGTTGTACACCATGACAAGACATACTCACCCCAATAATCGAAATCAATGAGGGAGGAAGCTAGCTATATAATGAGTACTTATCCACACTCACCTCAGACTGGCAAGTCAAAGAGAGAGGAACATAATCATACTCACCCCAAACTGATAAGTCAAAGAGGGAGAAATAATCACACTCACCCCATTAATGGAGGAGGAACATAGTAACAGTGTCATGCCAATTGTGAATCAAAACAATTCCAAACATTTTATTCAAATGATCCGAAGAATCCAATAAATTTCCAAAGTTATAATTTCATTCACAAAATGGCAACACAATTCGTAATTCACTTCAATTTCCACAAAAACCATTTACAGTGCTTTTCAATCAATAAGTATCCATCAAATACCATTCAAACAGTTTCTCACAGTTTCAAATCATTTATAATGCTTTTCAAGCAATAAATATCCATTCAAGTACATTTCCACAATTTAGAACAATAACATACAAGTAGTCATAATTTATTTCAATTGAAAATAATTCAAAAGAAATAAATATTGTGCACAAACACAATTTAAAACAATAACATACAATTTATCATATGAAATATTCAGAACAAAATCAGTTGAAAACTAGTTGTGCACAAACACAATTTAAAAAAATAATGTACAATAGTCATAATTCATTTCAATTGAAAAATTCAAAAGAAATAGCCGTTGTGCACAAACCTCTGATGACTGTCTCCTGGTCTGGACTCAGTGTTTCCTTCCCTTTCCCTGAGCCTTTAGTAACTGAGAAACACAATTTGAAGTGTTTCAGTACTAAATTAAACTGTCTCTAACGATAATGTTCGATAAACAATTCACTGGATACCTTTATTTGCTTAATCAACCCATATATCGACCCTCGATGTTTTCTAGGTAAATTAGGTCTTAACGTTATTAATATGTCATATTCAATAGGGTTTTAGGGTCGGTACGTTTTACCAAACTCATTTCCTTGTTTAGTGCATTTTAATGCAACTTGCTGGATTCCGGGATACTAGTTTGACCTAGCCGGACGACCTAGTTCCCTCGGTTTTCGGGTTTCGGTCAAAACTAAAAACTTGTAGATCTATGTCTTATGGACCGCGGTGCAAAATTTCAGGTCATTCCGAGTTAAGTAGACCGAGTTATGGTCATTATACTATTGCTGGTCAAATGGTATCAAATTAGGTCATTTTTAGGTCAATTTGGTCAACTCTGGTTCGGCCAGTTTTTGGACCCGAACTTGTGCAAGCTTTTTGACTTGCTTCTGGTCATTTCTGGGTTTTAGTGTCTTCATAAGACTTGTAGGTATGGGTCTTAACTATTCATGGTTAAAATTTCAGGTCAATTGGACCTGTTTTGAGTGAGTTATGGCCTAAACACTAACTGCTGCCCAATTGGTCAAATTTCAGGCCTCAAATGTACTCAATCCGAATTGGTCATTTTTCACATCACCTTGCAAGCAGAATTTTGGTATGCTTTCTCAATGAAAGTTGGCACATTTTGTGCCTAGTTCCACCTCCAATTGGTCTCATACCAATTGAGGTTACACATTTAAATTTATAGGCTAAAATGTACACTGCCCTTAGTTACCTTGCTTAACACACATCAATTACACTCTTACATTACTACATGTCCACTTCCCCTTACCATTTCTGTTTTGGCACATTACCAAAACCATAATCCACTTTACATTAACATCACTTTGGGCAGATTGCAATTATCCTCAATACACTAATTAAAGCTCACATTTACAAGTTCTAAGTACAATCACTTATACACCTAACCATTACAAATTTTTTACATATACTTACACAATCAATCTATACACATATCCATCAACTCTCAAGGTCAATATTCTGCCAATACTTTCATGAACATATACACTTATTCAAGAATCTCAAGGCTGCCGAAAACTTCCTCAACACCAAGTTTTCCACAATTCATCAATTTTCCATCCAAGTGCAAAAATCACCATATATATATGAAGTAATTCACTAGGATATTAAATCACCATAATCAACATAATTCTCATCAAACATATGTACAAATACTTCATCAATACATGACTACATGGCTGCCCAAAAATGGATATCTCAATAACTCTTCAAACCTAAAAATTTCCTTCACAAAACCAACACCCATAACATGTACACAAGTTTAACAAAGAAATCTTCAAAAATGTAAACTTACCTTATGGTTGGAACTTGCCAAACCTTGATTAAACTTCTTAAATTTGGTATCAAGCTCTTCCTTATGATGTGTAGACAAACTTTCATGAAGGAACCTAAGTGATTGACGGTGAAATGGAGGGTTAGATGAAGCTTGAATGAAAAACGTCAATGGGGGTTTCTCTTTTCTTCAATTCGGCAATGTTGGGAGAATTGGAGAAGATGAAGAATTCAGATGGCATTATGGACTTACACCTGCCCCATTACATGTTTAATTTATTCATTAGTGGACCACTTACTTAAGAAAAATGATTTAATAAGATTTAAGTGCTAATTACACAATTTTCACTCCACTTTTGGCTATTTATATTAGGTACCCCCAAATTAATTTTTCATTTTATTTTCTAAGTGTAATATTATTTATTTTTAATGGACATTTAGGTCAAAAGACACTTCAGGATGTCAAATGACCATAATGCCCCTGTTCGGGTTTCATTCCAGATTTTTCGGTAACACCGGGTCTTGTCCGTTTTTCGATTTCTCACTTTTCTTTGTACTAATTATTTAAATTTTTTTTTTTGATATTTCTAATGATATTTATACTTCAATAAATATTTATTGGAGTCCTAAAAATATTTTCCAGGGTTCCCCGCAGTCCAGGGCTAGTCAACGGTACACGCCGTGACTTCCCGGTGCGGTCACCCATCGCTAGGGTTTTCGGCTCGCTTAACTTGATTACATTTCTTTGCTATTATTTTTCCTTTGTTTTTCTTGTATTTTCTTTTCTTGTATTTCATTATTTTATGTCTCCTCACACATATTGAAGTGTGGTTCTAGGCATCCTAGCTGTCCGGACAGCACTGGTCACCGGGACAGCAGAACGCACTACCGAACATAGGGGTGTTACAATTCTCCCCCCCTTAAATAAATTTCGTCCATGAAATTTTACCCAATAGCTATCTTACAATAGTCATACGTTTATTTTCTCCTTTCTATATGATCGTATAATCTTCTTTTCCTCAAATTTGTATAAGACTTGTAACAATCTAATACAACGTTTAATTTGTTTGTATAATACTAATCTCCTCTTACTATTGTGTTGTCTAATATTTCGGTTCACGTTCCTTCTTGAATGACCCTTGAGGTCATGTTAGAATGATTTATCTAGTCGTTAGTCCTCTGACCATTCTAGTCAATAGTCTTCCTCATTCATAATATTTCTTTGTTATATATGAATCAACTGTTCAAATCTCTACTTCCATAACTCTTTTTATCTGTCAATATTCTATAACTTACTTCCTTTTGTACTGAACTATAACCTTTCGATATTCTAACTTTTGAGTTTTAGATCCCTAAGTAGGATTTTCAAACTTATTTCTAACAATTAAATTCTGTCCTAGCATAACTATACCAAAACAGATGCCGTTGGCAACTATTCTCATCTAGGTGTACTATCGGGTAGTACGTAGCTCTACACAATAATCTCAAGTTAGTACTGTAATCTGCAGCTTACAGTATAAACATCAAGAACATTGCATAGTTACTACGATACATCCCAATAGATCAAACTTTCCTATCTTTTATCCTTTTTGAATTCACTGATATCTGAAACTTATTATGATTACAATATCCATTAACAATTAATAACTGTAACATCTTTGCCCTCATCTAGAGCAAGTCTACTACCATAACTTACTTTTACGTCCACTTGCCTTACATTAAGTAGGCTCGCCAATTAGCTTTGTAATTTATGGTGTGTTAGAAAATACTTTTCGCCGATAAACTCTTTCAAAACTAATTTCACTTATTATCACAATCCTTATCTTAAGGACTAATCACTAATGCATCAAAATTTATTCCCTTGTAAAGGAATAACAACAGAACATGTAGTTCTAACACTAACATAAAAGTATGCAAACTCCAGGTCAAACAATACATATATATATATCTTAGTTACTAATTGAGAAAGTACCAGCAATAATGTCCAAAAGTCTAAGCCTCTTCTCTCTGCCGTATAGCGTATACTCCAGCTGAAGCATCACCTTGTTCTGGCTGATTCACAGTACTTTGACTTCTAAGTGTACTGCCCCTACCTCTACCTCTACCTCTACTAACTGATGGTGAACTCTTTGGGGTAGAAACTTGGGTTGATCCCTTTGGTGTAGTAAATGATCCAGAACGACCTGGATTTACACAATCCCTAGCAAAATGGCCAGTCTCTCCACAGTTAAAACATGCTCCTACGGCTCTATAACATACCCCACTATGTGGTTTACCACAAGTTTCACAAAGTCGATCTGACAGCGCATTCCTGGGTTTCTGTTGAGTTTACTGATCCGATCGAGGTGGTTTCTATCCAAAAGATTTATCTCTACCGGACTTCTTACTATCTCTGTCGTATCCCCCAAAGTTTTTCCTCTTTCCAGTAGGACCACTAGAACTCTATTCTGCTGACTTTCCCTCTTTTTCTGTCTTCTCTGATTTCTTTTTCTCAAGAGCCGCTTCAGATTCAATTCTTTCTAATTCTAGTGCTTGAGAAATAAGTTCAGAGAAGTTGTTATGTTTGAATCCGACCACTTGTAATCTGATACTAGGCTTCAAGCCGGTTTCAAACCTCTTACATCTCTCCCTACTGGTAGAAAGTAGACTTACTGCATAATGGCTCAGGCGAAAAAATTCTCTTTCATACTCAGCCACTAATCTGCCCCCCTGTTTCAGACTTAGGAATTCTTGCAGCTTCTGGTCTACATAAGCATCAGGGACATATTTTTGCCTGAATTCCCTGAGGAAGTCATTCCATGTTAGCACTGCAGGTTCTACCAGACTGTGGGGAATGGTTTTCCACCAGTCATAAACATCCCCCTGTAGCAAAGATACCGAGTATTCAAATATAAGCTCCTCTGTGTAGTGCAGTTTCTTGAATACCCTATCCATCCTTTCTAACCACTGTTCTGCCTCTAGAGGATCTACTGTCCCCTTGAACTCTGTAGCCCCATATTTCATCAATTTGTCATCGCTTCTTGCGTAAGATCGTGGTTGTACCATCGGTGTCTGTATTGGGACTTGAGTAGGCACATTACTACCATTTGTTAGAACATTGCAGCCGTCACGAGCGAATCGAGCAGAAACTGCAGATCAGAGGGGCCGGTGTCTGAACCACTAGCATTATGTAGGCCTGGGGCATCCCCTTGCACCTCAGCCTCAATAGATTGATCGACTGAACGATCACCCTCTTCCATAATCAATACGAGGATTCTAGATCTCCTGAACAAATAACACAAGGAGATTTCCTCCCGTTAGTGCATATTTATACTGTAATGTACTGTATGTATCAAACAATGATATTGAGCAGTTGTATTATGAACAAAGAATATTCAAATAACATGTGAAAACAGAATTTAAAAACTTTGCTCTGATACCACTAAAACATGTCACACCCTACCCCTCTGTAAGGCATAACATGATCCCGTAGTATACCTAATGAATTACCAACTCCGTCTACTGATAACCCATTAAATATACTACAAGGGATTTTAAAAAAACTTTTCTTACTTCTTTTACAGTGGTGAGCACTATTTACAGGTGTTAAAAACCTTTTTGATCTGAAGTGATAGAACTAACACATTTGAATTATTTGGAATTTCTGTAAAAATTTTGGCAGAATGCCATCTGTATTTTGGATAAAACAGTTCTTCAGAAAACCTGTAAAAAGCACTTCAATTATTTTCCAAATCTCAACTCCAACATTTTTCTCAATACAACATATTTCTCAACTCAAATCCACAGTAATTTTTCAAAAGCTGAGATATAGGAAATATAATACAATTTTTACAAGTCAAAATAACTCATAATTATTTTACAACCTCAAGTTACAATTTGAATTTACAACTGCTCAAACCAAAACAATATGTACATACAGTGGTCATACATTACAGTACAAAATGCAAAAAGCGGTATACTCGTTATACGAAAATCTCTCATTGGAGGTACTAGCGGCCTAGTCTCACGCCTGCTCTGTCTGTCTACTGCGACAAAGAATAAAGCTATCATTTGAGACAATGTCTCAGTGGTGCACAACATTAACCAAATACAACTTTAAATCACAATTCATAAACCATATAAATAGTGGATACATAAAACCATAGTTAAATTCAAGACAAAGTAATATGATTGATGCTAAATGCTAGGTGATAAGGGAAATGAAATGACATGTTACATGGTTATGTCCTTATCCTGAATATGCAAGTGATTGTATGATGATGGCAATTAGTGTTAAAATGATGAATGTAAATCCTTCCTTATTTTGAATATGTAAACAAAATATGATGATGACAAATGACGTTAAAATGATGAATGTTAATCCTTTATGGATATAAGAATGTTGGAAATATATATATATATATATATATATATATATATATATATATATATATATATATATATATATATATATATATATATATATATATATAAGATTGTTAAGGCACAAAATTTCACCTAGCTTGAAAATAGAAACCGGATAGTTTGGCATGCCAAATAGGGAAATAAGTTTGCAGATTTGCAAACCGAGTTAAATCTGTATTTATGATAATTTAAATATGGCATCTAAAAGATGGTGTCACAATGTATGATCTGGTTCTAAACAGGGCATGTAAGACGATACCTGAAAGAAGGTGTTGCACTGGTAAAAAGGACACGTAAGACGACATTCAAAAGAAGGTGTTGCAGTGGTAAAAGAAAATGTAAGACGACATCTAAAAGAAGATGTCACATTAAAACCCTAGTATCCAGAATAAGGAAAGCTATACTAGGCAGGAAATTGGGCTATTCAAAGGAAATGTGGAAATAATAGAATGACAAGCATCCATGTTAGACAAGTTTTTTTTTTTTTATTGTTTGAAAATTTAAATAATATTTCTATCAATGGATAGCATGTTTCTATATGCATAATTCATGAGCAAGATCAGTTAATTTTAATTAAATAGTTATAGTGGAATGTTTTATTCATTTTTGCAAAGTTATTATAGATTATTACTTGCTTGAAATTATTTTCATTACTTAATTAAACGTTTATAGTATGTATAATTATAGACGACTATTAATTAGTCGTCTAAAGCCAAACATGCACTACTAAGCTATATGCTTGGCATGGTGGGTTTTATCTCGTGCAGGTACAGAAGCCGAGGTTCCACAGAAAGTAGATCATTAAAGTCTGCATCAGAGGAGTAGTGATTATCAGGGGTTAAATTAGGGTTGGCTTTACTTTACTCTTGTAATTAACTTTTGTATAAGTTGTATAAGTAATTAATAATGAAAAGATGTATCTAAGTAAAGGACATGGTTGTGAATATTGTATTTTATTTAAACCATTTGTGAGAAAAAATTTTACTTAGTAAATGTGGATTGTTCATATGCACTTTAAATATTGTTCTTATTACAGGTTGTGTGAATTATAGGTAATGCTCTTAGTTCAGCCAACATGCTGCCAGATCAGGGGTTGTTACAATCTCCATGAGCATTTATAGGAGGGTAAGAAACACATTCCTCCTTACAGATGAACATGGGAATGTAGTACCTAGAGCACAGCCACAGGAGTGAGGTGAGTCATTAGGAGCACACCAATAGCCAAAGGAGGAGCAACCTATGGAGTAGCAGTAATTGAAGGTCCCGACCCAGTACTCCTAGCATCACTAACCATAGTCCCACACTTCACACTACCCCCCGCTGATCCTGTCCTTGCATACCTTCAAAGGATGGAGCACACATTCACTCAGCACTTTGAAGACCTAGAGGACAGCCTTCAAGAAGCACATAACAAACTATATATGCTCCTATAGACGAAAGTGGACCCTCCTTACCTTCAGAGACATTTTAGACTAGGATGCTTAAATTAGGCCACATTATAGATTTTGTATAGGGATAGGCCTAGTTCTAGTCTATTTTGTGCAACTTTAATACATTCCTCGTATATATATATAAGTGGACCCTCCTTACCTTCAGAGACATTTTAGACTAGGATGCTTAAATTAGGCCACATTATAGATTTTGTAGAGGGATAGGCCTAGTTCTAGTCTATTTTGTGTAACTTTAATACATTCCTCGTATATATATATATATATATATATATATATATATATATATATATATATATATATATATATATATATATATATATACACATATATACACAGATATATATGTGTGTGTGTGTGTGTGTGTGTGTGTGTGTGTGTAGATATATATGCTTTACTTTATCTCTTAATTGTGCTTTATTAATTTCCATTGCTTGCATATTATATATATTGCCATTCAGAACAATGTCAAATCTGAGTTTAGGGGTGTGTTTGCAATCTTTTGCATTACTTATATTTCATGCATTCTAGTTAATATTTGCATTTGTACTACCTTTACATGCTTGTGTATCAAACCCTAGAAAATTATTCAAAATTTCCCAAAATTTGAATAATTTTTCATGCTTTCCTTGGAAATATAACTAAAACTCAAATTAGCAAATAATTGTTCTCTTATGGGATAATGGAATGGATGAACTGAATAAGCTAAAAGCTTTGGTGCATTGTTTGTGAAAAATTTATCTTATAAGAGGAGAAAAGCTAATTAAACTAATTCGTGATTATTAGTTTGTCACATTGAATGTCACATCCTATCCCTCTGTAAGGCATAACATGATCCCGTAGTATACCTAATGAATTACCAACTTCATTTACTGATAACCCATTAAATACACTACAAGGGATTTGAAAACTTTTCTTACTTCTTTTTACAGTGGTAAGCACTATTGACAGGTGTTAAAAATTCTTTTAACTGAAGTGAAACCAAATAACACATTTGAAGTATTAACAATTTCTGTAAAAATTTTGGTAGAGTGCCATCTGTATTTTGAATAAAACAGTTCTTTAAAAACCTGTAAAAAGCATTTCAAATATATAATTTCTCAATCCCAAACTCTAATAACAATTCAACCCAATAATTTTCTCAACATTATCAACTCAATTCAATAATCAATTTTCCAGTGTTCCCAAAAGATGAGATAAAAGAAATATGTCACAATATTTTTACAAGCCAAAATAATTTACAATTTTAGTTTACAACTACTCAAGACCAAGTATAATATATACATACAGTGCACATACATTACAACAAGAACTACACAATATCGTATACTCGATATACCCGGCGAAATCTCAAAATGTGGTACAAGCAGCCTACTCTATTACTCTGTCCGTCTGTTTACATGCAACAGCAATGAAAAAGCTATCGCTAAGTAAAATTTACTCAGTGGTGCACAATAACAATTTAAAATGCGGTATATAAAACTTTTATTGACAATTTGTAATCCAAACAATTCACAATTTTTCAAAGCTCATATAATACAAATTTGATCAAATAATTGAATAACACAGTATTGCTAATCAATAACACAATTTGATCAAATAACTGAATAACACAGTGTTGCCAATCAATAACACAATTTGATCAAATAACTGAATAACACAGTTTTGCCAATCAATAACACAATTTGATCAAATAACTGAATAACACAGTGTTCATCAGATCCATAAAAGCAGCTGGAGCATTAGTTAACCCGAATGGCATTACTAGAAACTCATAGTGGCCATATCGAGTTCTGAAAGCAGTTTTTGGAATACTCTGCTCTTGCACCTTTAACTGATAATAACCAGATCGCAAATCAATTTTGGAGAATACAGCTACACCCTTCAACTACTCAAACAGATCATCAATGCGAGGCAATGGATATTTGTTCTTTATTGTCACCTTATTCAACTGCCGATAGTCAATACATAAGCAAAGAGTACCATCTTTCTTCTTAACAAACAACACTGGTGCTCCCCAAGGTGACACACTAGGGCGGATAAAGCCCTTTTCAAGTAGTTCTTGCAATTGTGCCTTCAACTCCTTCAACTCTGCTGGTGCCATTCTGTATGGTGTTATGGAGATTGGATCTACATCAGGCATAACATTAATTTCAAACTGCACTTCTCTTTCTGGAAGTAACCCTACCAATTCATCAGGAAACACATCTGGAAAGTCATATACTGTAGGGATGTCCCTCAATGCTGGACTCCCCACTTTGGTGTCTACCACATGTGCCAAGTATGCTTCACACCCCTTTCTAATTATTTTTTGGCTAGTGCAGCCGAAATGATATTTGATGGCAATAGCTGCCTCTCCCCATGTATTACCATATCACTGTACTGAGGGAGACCAAAAGTGACTGTCTTCAGTCTACAGTCAATCATGGCGTGATGTCTGGGTAACCAATCCATACCCAATATGATATCATAATCTCTAAAGGGCATTTCAATGAGATCAGATAGAAAAGTATGTCCTTGGATCACCAAAGGACAATCCCTATACATTCTATTAACCCTGACCTCTTATCCTAACGGACTTGTTACTAGCACCTCAAAGTCCATTTTTGTGCATGGAACAGCAATGCAATCAATGATGCTAGCACTCACATAAGAATGAGTAGAACCCGGATCAAATAACACAAACACATCTTGATTAAAGGTTGAGAAGATACCAACTACAACATCAGATGTCTCAGCCTCTTCTCTCTGTCTCATTGCATAGACTTTGACTAGAGCACTTCCTTGCTCTGACTGTTTCACTGTGCCTTGGCTGCCAGCTAGGCTACCTCTGCCCCTGCCTTTACCTCTACTAGGTGGTTGTGAACCTCTGGTGACAGGGCTCTGAACTGACCCTTCTACAGTAGTAGGAGGTGGTCCAACTCTATGAGTACTGGTGCAGTCATTGGCAAAGTGCCCTGTGCCTTCACAGTTATAACAGGCTCCAATAGCCTTGTAGCATATCCCACCATGATTTCTTCTACAAGTTTCACATTGGCGGGGAGGGTAGGAACCTCTCGTACTCTGCTGACAAGATAGAGGAGGTTTCTGTCCTGAATATCTTCCCCTACCAGACTTCTTACCACCTCTGCTATGTCCCCCATGGTTCTTTCTTTTTCCAGTAGGACCACTGAAACTCTGTTCTACTGATTTTCCCTCTTTCTCTGTCTTCTCTAATTTCTTTTTCTCTAGGGCTACTTCAGATTCAATTCTTTCTAACTCTAGTGCTTGAGAAATAAGTTCAGAGAAGTTGTTATGTTTGAATCCGACCACTTGTAATCTGATTCTGGGCTTCAGGCCGGTTTCAAACCTCTTGCATCTCTCCCTGCTGGTAGAAAGTATACTTACTGCATAATGGCTCAGGCGGGAAAATTCCCTTTTATATTCAGCCACCGATCTACTCCCCTATTTCAGACTTAGGAACTCTTACAGCTTTTAGTCCACATAAGCATCAGGGACATATTTTTGTCTGAACTCTCGTAGAAAATTATTCCATGTTAGCACTGCAGGTTCCACCAGACTGTGGGGAATGGTTTTCCACCAGTCATATGCATCCCCCTGTAACAGAGATACTGAGTATTCTAACCTGAGCTCCTCTATATAATGTAGCTTCTTGAACACTCTGTCCATTCTCTCTAACCATTATTCTGCCTCTAGAGGATCTACTGTCCCCTTGAACTCTGTAGCCCCATATTTCATTAATTTGTCATACTGCCTAGCAGAAGACTGTGGTTGTACCACTGGTTGTCTATAGTTGGACTTGAGTAGGCACATTACCAGCCATCTGTTCAAACATTGCAGCCATCTGCTAAGCGAACTGAGCAGGAAACTACGGTACTTAGGGGGCTGGTGGTGTTGATCCACTAACATTATGTAGGGCTAGGGCATCCCCTTGTACCTCAGCCTCTATAGACTGATCGACTGAACGATCACCCTCTTCCATAGTCAATGCGAGGATCATAGACCTCCTGAACAAATAACATAAGGAGACTTCCTCCCGTTAGTGCATATTTATAATGTAATGTACTGTATGTATCAAACAATGACATTGAGAAGTTGTAATATAAAGAAAGAATATTCAAATTACAGATGAAAACAGAATTTAAAAACTCGCTCTGATACCACTAAAACATGTCACACCCTACCCCTCTGTAAGATATAACATGATCCATTAGTATACCTAATGAATTATCAACTTCGTCTACTGATAACCCATTAAATATACTATAAGGGATTTTAAAACTTTTCTTACTTCTTTTTACAGTGGTGAGCACTATTTATAGGTCTTAAAATTTTTTTTGAATTAAAGTGAAACAGCTAACACATTTGAATTATTAGAAATTTTTGTAAAAATTTTAGCAGAGTGCCATCTATATTTTGAATAAAACAGTTTTTCAAAAACCTGTAAAAAGCACTTCAAAATATATTTCCCAATCTCAAACTCCAACAGTTAATCAACACAATATGTTTCTCAACTCAAATCCACAATAATTTTTCAGTATTTTCAAAGGCTGAGATAAAAGAAATATAGTACAAATTTTACAAGCCAAAATAACTCATAATTTATTTTACAACTTCAATGTATAATTTTAATTTACAACTGCTCAAAACCAAGAACACTATATATATACAGTGAACATACATTACAATACAAAATGCAGAATATGGTATACTCAATATAGTCGATGATCTCTCACTGAAGCATTAGCAGCCTAGTCTGCTGCCCTGTCAAGTATGTCTATCTGCGACAGCAATGAAAAGCTATCGCTGAGCCATTGTCTCAGTGGTGCACAACATTAACAAAATGCAACTTTAAATCACAAATCATAAGTCCTATAAATAGTGGATACTTAAAACCATAGTTAAATTCAAAGACAATGAATGTCATAAAGAATTTAAACTTCATTTCACAATATCACAATAAATCTCAATAAATCAAAACATGGTTAAATTCAAAAGAAAATGAACGTCAATAAGAATTTAAACTCCATTTCACAATCATATTAATAAATCACACACAGCTTAATCATGTTCCAAAGTTCAATTTGTCCCAAAAGCCGATGGCTAATGAGGAATTCAATTCATCCCAAAAGCTGATGGCTAATGAGGAATAACATAGCTGACTAGCAAAAATATGAGTACTCATTCTATTCGTCCTCAACAGGCACACACCTCAACACTTCAGCCAGAGAGGGAATTCAATTCGTCCCACTAGACAAGCTAGCGAGGAATTCAATCAATATACATGATAGCTGTGGTTTCAAACCATTTACAATGTTGTTCAATCAATAAGTATCCATTAAATATCATTCAAACAATTTTTCACAGTTTCAAACCATTTACAATGCTTTTCAAGCAATAAGTATCCATTCAAACACATTTCCACAATTTAAAACAATAATATACAAATAGTCATAATTTATTTCAATTGAAAAATTCAAAAGAAATAACTGTTGTGCACAAACCTCTGATAACTATCTCTTGGCTCTGACTCAGTGTTTCCTTCCCTTTCCCTGAGTCTTTGCTAACTGAGAAACACAATTTGAAGTGTTTCAGTACTCATTTGAATTGTCTCTAATGATAATGCATAATAATTAATTCATTGAATTCTATTATTTCCTTAGTCAACCTAAGATGTCGACCCTCGATGCATTCTAGGTGAATTAGGTTTTAATGTTACAATATGTCACATTTGTAGCCTTTTAGGGTTGGTACATGTTACCCAATTCATTTCCATGTATATTGCATTTTATTACAATTTGTCGTATTCCGGTATACCAATTTGACCTAGCCGGATGACCTAGTTTCCTCGATTTTTGAGTTTCGGTCAAAACTAAAAACTTGTAGGTCTATGTCTTATTGCACGTAGGGCAAAATTTCTGGTCATTCTGAGTTTACTAGACCAAGTTATGGTCATTTTACTATTACTGGTCAGAATGTACCAAAATTGGTCACTTTATGTCATTTTAGGTTCGGTCAGTTTTTGGACCCGAACTTGTGTAAGCTATTTGACTTGCTTATGGTCATTTCTGGGTGTTGGTGTCTTCATAAGACTTGTAGATACTATTCATGGTAAAAATTCCAGGTCAATTGGACCTGTTTTGAGTGAGTTATAGACAAAACACTAACTACTGCCCAAATGGTCAATTTTCAGGGCCTTAAATGCACTAATCTGGATTTGGTCATTTTTCAAGTTATCTTCCAAGCAGAATTTTGGTAAGCTTCCTTCATGAAAGTTGGCACATTTTGTGCCTAGTTTCACCTCCAATTGGTTTCATACCAATTGGAGCTATACACTTAAGGTTCTAAGCCAAAACACACACTGCCCTATACACACTCTTCATTACATACCAAAGGACACATCCTATGCTTACCAAGTCACTTCCTTCATGCCATTTTTGTTTTGTACCACAACATAAACACATTTCACAACACATTTTTTTGTCGTTTTGGCAGCTTATAACCACACTCAATATGCACATTATAGTCTAGAATTTTCCAAGTTCAAAATACAAACAATTTAACCACATAATCTAGCTCATTTACATGTCCAAACTCAAACTCTTATACACATATACATGCTACCATAACAAGTTCCATAATTCAACAATAATATTCCATAAACCAAACCATGAAGCAACATATTTTGGTCCACACTTCACATTGCTGAATTGTAATCTTCTTCAATTAGCTTTCCAAGCTTCCAAAGTCAAGTGTACATTCAGATATACATTTAGTATACCTCACCCAATTTATTCCTACACATATAAACACTTCATCAACACTTTAATCTACCATTTACATACAAGGATAAACTGTTCTTATGGAGTTTTCATGGCTGCCAAAAATATACATCTCCCTTAAAACATCAAACTCCAAAAATCTTTCCACAATCCAACTACCCATAACATCCACACAAACTTTAATGAAGTAAGCATCAAAAATACCTACTTACCACTTTGGAAACTCTTCAAAACCTTGACTAAACTTGATCTTCTTGCTGAGTGGTGTAGAGCAATTTTAGTGAAGGAAGCTTGACGTTTCCATGGTTGGATCATGCTTGCATGAAGCTTCAAGGTGGATGGCAATGAAGGTTCTTCTCTCTTCCATTTTTGACTAGATTTTGAGAGGTTGAAGAAAGTGAATTTTTGCTGTCCAAAATGAAGATTAATGGTCCACTTTCGGTGTTAGTGGACCACTAAGTGGAGATTTAAGTATTTAATATTCTAAAGATTTCAAATTCCACATTTAACACCCAATTTTTGCTATTTAAACTATGTACCATCAATTTAATTTTTTCCTGACATTTTCCAGGTGTAATATTATGTATTTTTAATAGAAATTTGGGTCAAAAGACAACTCGAGATGTCAAATGACCACAATGCCCTTGTTCGGGTTGCACTTCCGATGTTTCGGTAACACTAGGTTTTGTTGTTTTCTCGATTTCTCACTTTTCTTTGTACTAATTAATTAATTTTTCTTTAATATTTCTAATGATATTTATACTTCAATAGACATTTATTTAAGTCCTACAAATATTTTCTAGGTTTTCCCGCGGTCCAGGGCTAGTCAACGGTCCACGCCGTAACTTCCTGGTGCAGTCACCCATCGCTAGGGTTCTCGGCCATTTAACTTGGTTACATTTCATTACTATTATTTTTCCTTTGTTTTTCTTGTATTTTCTTTTCTTTTCTTTTATTTCATTATTTTATGTCTCCTCTCTCATATCTAAGTATAGTTCTAGGCATCCTTACTGTCCAGACAACACTGGTCACAGGAACAGTAGAACGCAATACCGAACTTAGGGGTATTACAATTCTCCCCCCCCCCCCCTTAAAATAAATTCCGTCTTGAAATTTTACCTGGTATTAGTCTCTGAACAGCTGTGGGTGCTGTCTACTCATATCCTCTTCACGTTCCCAAGTAGCTTCCTGGCCTAAATGATGGTTCTATAGCACTTTAACCAGGTGTATCTGTTTATTCCTCAGCTGCTTCACCTCATAAGCCAGAATTTTTATGGGTTCTTCCTCATATGAGAGGTCTGGATTTACCTCAATCTCTTCAACTGATAGTACATGAGATGGGTCAGATCTGTGCCTCCTTAACATGGACACATGAAAGAAACTGTGTATCCTTTCTAGCTCCGGAGGTAATGCCAACCTATATGCCAAAGGACCCACTCTTTCCAGAACCTCATATGGTCCGATGAAACAGGGACTCAGTTTCCCCTTTTTGCCAAATCTCATAATCCTCTTCCAAGGAGAAACTTTAAGGAATAATTTATCACCCACTGCATATTCAATGTCTCTTCTCTTCAGATCAATATAAGACTTCTGACGGTCTGATGTAGCCTTGAGTCTATCTCTGATCAATCTGATCTTTTCCTCTGTCTACTGAACAATTTCTGGCCCAATCATCTTTCTTTCACCTACCTCATCCCAACATAGGGGAGTTCTGCACTTCTTGCCATACAAAGCTTCATATGGAGGCATCCCAATGCTTGATTGGTAGCTGTTGTTATAAGCAAACTCAATCAAAGGCAAGTGTGTATCCCAACTACCTTCAAACTTAATCACACAAGCCTGTAGCATATCCTCCAATATATGAATAACCCTCTCAGACTGGCCATCTATCTGTGGGTGGAATGCTGTGTTGAAGTTCAATCTGGTTCTTAGGGCTCTCTGAAGACTACCCCAGAATCTAGAAGTGAACCTAGGATCTCTGTCAGATGCAATCGATACTGGCACTCCATGTAGTCTTACAATCTCATATATGTACAATCTGGTCAATCTTTCTAGGCTATAGTCCATCCGAACTAGCAAAAAGTGAGCAGACTTAGTCAGTCTATCAACTATAACCCATACTGCACCATGACTATTCTGTGTCTTCGGAAGTCCCATCACAAAATCCATAGTTATTCGTTCCCATTTCCACTTTGGTACTAGCAATGGATGTAACAAACTAGCTGGAACTTGATGTTCTGCCTTTACTTGCTGACAAGTTAGGCATTTGGAAACAAATTCAGCTATATCCCTCTTTATACCCATCCACCAGTAATGCTCTTTCAGCCCTCTATACATTTTAGTTCCACCAGGGTGCATAGCAAAAGGAGACTCATGTGCTTCCTTCATAATGATCCATCTCAATTCAACATCATTAGGAATGCACATTCTGCCTTAATGTAACAATAAACCATCATCTCTCACAGAGAATTCAGGTTTCTTGCCTTGCTGGACTTCTTTCAGTAGCTTCTGATATTTATCATCATTACGAGCACCATTACGATCCGATCAATCAACACCGTTGTACATGCCATGCAACTACCGTCTCATCCTCATCATCAATCTCTAAACCGCATGTCAGGCTTTCAACTCATGTACCATGGACAAAGGAGAAACTTTGAGACTTGCCATAGTCTTACGACTTAAGGCGTCGGCCACCACATTTGCTTTCCCTGGCTGATAGTCTATTAAGCAATCATAGTCTTTAATCAGTTCTAACCATCTCCTCTGCCTCAAATTCAATTCCTTCTGGGTGCCCAAATACTTCAAGCTCTTGTGATCTGTGTAAATGTAGCATTTCTCCCCATACAAATAGTATCTCCAAATCTTCAGAGCAAAAATAATAGCTGCTAGCTCCAAATCATGTGTTGGGTAGTTCCTCTCATGCAGTTTCAGCTAGCGTGATTCATAAGCAATGACATTCCGATCTTGCATCAGTACACAGCCTAACCCATTGTGAGAAGCATCACTATAAACTGTGTATTCTTTACCCGGTGTAGGTAAAGTAAGGACTGGAGCTTCAGTCAAACACCTCTTCAACTCATCAAAACTCTGCTGACATCTATCTGTCCACTGAAATTTTACATCTTTTCGAAGTAGGTTGGTCAGTGGAGAAGATAACATAGAAAACCCTTTCACAAATCGATGGTAATATCCATATAAACCCAGAAAACTGTGAATTTTTGTGATATTCCTGGGTGACTTCCAATTAAGGATAGCTTTTACCTTGCGAGAATCTACCTTGATCCCTTCAACTGATACAACATGTCCCAAAAAAGAGATTTCTTTCAGCCAAAATTCACATTTTGATAATTTGGCGTATAGTTGTTTCTCCCTTAAGGTCTGCAGTACAATCCGCAGATGTCTATCATGCTCCTCTGCATTCCTCGAATATATCAAAATATCATTAATAAACACCACCACAAATTGGTCGAGATATGATCTGAAGATAGTGTTCATCAGATCCATAAAAGTAGCTGGAGCATTAGTTAACCCGAATGGCATTACTAGAAACTCATAGTGGCCATATCGAGTTCTGAAAGCAGTTTTTGGAATACTCTGCTCTTGCACCTTCAACTGATAATAACCAGATCGCAAATCAATTTTGGAGAATACAGCTGCACCCTTCAACTGATCAAACAGATCATCAATGCGAGGCAATGGATATCTGTTCTTTATTGTCACCTTATTCAACTGCCAATAGTCAATACATAAGCGAAGAGTACCATCTTTCTTCTTAACAAACAATACTGGTGCTCCCCAAGGTGACACACTAGGGCAGATAAAGCCCTTTTCAAGTAGTTCTTGCAACTGTGCCTTCAACTCCTTTAACTCTACTGGTGCCATTCTATATGGTGTTATGGAGATTGGATCAACACCAGGCATAACATTAATTTCAAATTGCCCTTCTCTTTCTGGAGGTAATCCCGGCAATTCATTAGGAAACACATCTGGAAAGTCATATACTGTAGGCATGTCCCTCAATGTTGGACTCCCCACTTGGGTGTCTACCACATGTGCCAAGTATGCTTCACACCCCTTTCTAATCATCTTTCTGGCTAGTGCAGCCGAAATGATATTTGATGGCAATAGATGCCTCTCCCCATGTATTACCACATCGCTGTACTGAGGGAGACCAAAAGTGTCTATCTTCAGTCTACAGTCAATCATGGCGTGATGCCTGGCTAACCAATCCATGCCCAAGATGATATCATAATCTCTGAAGGGCATTTCAATGAAATCAGATAGAAAAGTATGTCCTTGGATCACCAGAGGAAAATCCCTATAAATTCTATTAACCCTGACCTTTTGTCCTAACGGATTATTACTAGCACCTCAAAGTCCATTTTTGTGCATGGAACAGCAATGCAATCAATGATGCTAGCACTCACATAAGAATGGGTAGAACTCGGATCAAATAACACAAACACATCTTGATTAAAGGTTGAGAAGGTACCAGCTATAACATCAGATGTCTCAGCCTCTTCTCTCTGTCTCATTGCATAGACTCTAACTGGAGTACTTCCTTGCTCTGACTGTTTCACTGTGCCTTGGCTGCCTGCTAAGCTACCTCTACCCCTGCCTTTACCTCTACTAGGTGGTTGTGAACCTCTGGTGACAGGGCTCTTAACTGATCCTTCTGCAGTAGTAGGAGGTGGTCCAACTCTGCAAGTACTAGTGCAGTCTTTGGCAAAGTGCCGTGTGCCTCCACAGTTATAACGGGCTCCAATAGCCTTGTAGCATATCCCACCATGATTTCTTCCACAAGTTTCACATTGGCGGGGAGGGTAGGAACTTCTGGTACTCTACTGACCAGATAGAAGAGGTTTTTGTCCTGAATATCTTTCTCTACCGGACTTCTTACCACCTCTGCTATGTCCCCCATGGTTTTTTCTTTTTCCAGTAGGACCACTGAAACTCTATTCTACTGATTTTCCCTCTTTCTCTGTCTTCGCTGATTTCTTTTTCTCTGGGGCTGCTTCAGATTCAATTCTTTCTAACTCTAGTGCTTGAGAAATAAGTTCAGAGAAGTTGTTATGTTTGAATCTGATCACTTGTAATCTGATACTGGGCTTCAAGGCGATTTCAAACCTCTTGCATCTCTCCCTGCTGGTAGAAAGTAGACTTACTGCATAATGGCTCAGGCGGGAAAATTCCCTTTCATATTCAGCCACCGATCTACTCCCCTATTTTAGACTTAGGAACTCTTACAACTTTTGGTCCACATAAGCATCAGGGACATATTTTTGTCTGAACTCCCATAGAAAATCATTCCATGTTAGCACTGCAGGTTCTACCAAACTGTGGGGAATGGTTTTCCACCAGTCATATGCATCCCCCTGTAACAGAAATACTGAGTATTCAAACCTGAGCTCTTCTGTATAATGTAGCTTCTTGAACACTATGTCCATTCTCTCTAACCATTGTTCTGCCTCTAGAGGATCTACTGTCCCCTTGAACTCTGTAGCCCCATATTTCATTAATTTGTCATACTGCCTAGCAGAAGACTGTGGTTGTACCACTCGTGTCTATAGTGGGACCTGAGTAGACACATTACCAACCATCTGTTGAAACATTGCAGCCATCTGCTGAGCAAACTGAGCAGGAAATTGCGGTACTTAGGGGGCTGGTGGTGCTGATCCACTAACATTATGTAGGGCTGGGGCATCCCCTTGTACCTCAGCCTCTATAGATTGATCGGCTGAATGATCACCCTCTTCCATAGTCAATGCGAGGATCTTAGACCTCCTGAACAAATAACATAAGGAGACTTCCTACTGTTAGTGCATATTTATAATGTAATGTACTGTATGTATCAAACAATGACATTGAGTAGTTGTAATATGAAGAAAGAATATTCAAATTACAGATGAAAACAGAATTTAAAAACTCGCTTTGATACCACTAAAACATGTCACACCCTACCCCTCTGTAAGGCATAACATGATCCCGTAGTATACCTGTAACACCCCTATTGGTATAGCCTGGTATATTTCACTGTTCCGGTGACCGGAGTTGGTCCGGACAATTAAGGGGATTAGAACCACACTTAAGTCAATTAGAGAAGCAATAAACACAAATAATTAGTAATGTTCAATTAGTTAAGTATAAATAAGAAAAACATAACATAAGAGGTTAAACGAGCCGAGAGTCATAGCGATTGGTGACCTTCTCGGGAACGACTGCGAAGTCATTTTAAACTCAAATTTTGAATCATAAAATGTGACGCTGCGGTCCTTAGTACCCTTACGAACACAGTGGAAAAGAGAAAATCACGAAAAAGGACTGTTAAGTCAGTCAAATAATTAGGTCAGGGAGCCGGAAGAAATATTGAATTATTTGCAAACCGGGATGAACCGGCGAGGGGCAATTTTGTCAATTGATCACGAGAGCTGACTCCTGACCTAACTGTCAAATAAAATCGGAGAAAAGAAAATTTCGGAGTCAGGAATTAAATTAAAGAACTAATAAAAAAAATAAATAAATAAAAGAAAAAGAAAATGTGTAGGGAGATGACATCATGCATGACCTCATGCATGATGTCATAAAAGTAATAATTAATAAATTAAATTAAATGGAATTTTAGGGTCTTCCATAAGACAAAATAAATAAAGAAAGGAAAAGAAAAAAAATAATAAATTTCATTATCTTCTTCCCTAGTTGCCGCCTCTCTCTCCCAAGCTCTCTCTCAAACTTTTCTTCCATGAAAGCTTATTTTTAAGCTTCCTAAATATTAATTCCACCATAAATCCTTTGATTTTCTTGAAGAAAAATTATAAAAAAATCTTGGAAGGAAGATTAGAAGGAGAAGAATTGAAGAAAATTGAGAGGAAGTGAAGATCAAAGACTTCATTTAAGGTTAGTAATGTAAACTTCAAATTTTTAGTTTAATTAGTGTATTTATGGCATCAAGAACTTGTAAATAAACTTAAAATAAAAAAAAATATGTGGGGAGGACCAAACTGAAATTTTAGCCAGCTTGAAGGGGAGTATGATTTGCATGGTTTGATGGATTTGAATGAGTATATAAACCCTAATTAGCTTAGTGATTATAGTTAAAAGCATTAAATGTTGTTAAATACAACAATTTAGTAAGTTAGGGTTTTGGGACTTAGGGTTTATGAACCAAAAATGTGAGAAATGAGTAAATGGTGTCTTTGACCTATTGTGAAGTGAAAAATGGTCATTTGTGACCAAATGAGTTGTGTTGGAATGGTTGGAATTAAAGCTAAATTCGGAGGGAGTGTGGTCATGCTACTGGCAGCATGACCAAGTTAGTTTTAAGGACCAAATATAAAATTTTACAAGTCTGATTGATATGGGACCAATTAGGGATGAAAATAGACATAAAATGACACAATTTTCATTCAGGAACCATGCTCAAAAAGTGACCAAAACCTAGTGAACAAATTGACCAAAGTTGGAAAAGTGTAGGCTGCCCTGTACAAACTGACCAAATGAACAGTGTTTGTTCATTTGGTCATAACTCGAGCTAGGCAGATCCAAATGACCTGAAATTTTACCAGTGGTTAGGTGAGATATAGACCTAAAACTTTAAAGAACACAAACCCAAATTCTGCCAGCAATCAAGTCATTTGGCCACCCCAAGTTGGTGACCCAAAACTGCCAGCACCAAAATTGCCCAGAAAATCTGGGTTGTTTTTAATCCGGCAGCCATGGTTCAAATGGCCATAACTTGAGCTAAAAAACTCCAATTGGGGTGATTCAAAAATGAGAATAAACTTAAGACAATAAGAAACATTTTCTATGGAGGAAGTTTTGCCAAATTTCAACAGTAAAATTACCAATGGAATAGTGCAACTAGGGACACCAAAACTGAAATTTTGACAATTTTGCCTAAAGGACTTAAGCTTTGAGAAAATGACCAAAACCAACAAATTTAATGACCAAAATGTGGTGTGTGAGTGAAGTTGGAGTTCCCATACCTATTAAGCCTTAGAAAGTCAACAATTTGACTTGAATAGTATAGTGAATAGTAACTCAAAACACAACAACTTCGAGAACGTCGAATTTAGCACGTTAGAGCTAGGTAAAAGTGAAGTTAAATTTATTTTTGGATTTATGCTAAGTTATGATACTGAAACACTATGAAACTGTGTGTTTCAGCTGAAAAAGACTTGGAAACTCGGAGAGACTGAGTCAAGGCCTAGAGACGACTCACGTCAGGTCTATGCACAGTAATTTTTGTTTAAATATATGATTCTTGAAAATTTGATTTTTTTTTTTTTTGAGTTAATTATTAACTGTGTTGCCATTTATGATTGTTAATATGACTTTGGAAATTGATCAGATTTCTCACAAATTATTTGAATAAATTGTTTTGAATTGATTTTGTGTTCACACTTAGCCTGACAGTATTACATTATTCCTCCTCCATTTATGGGGTTGCGATCGTTTATTTTCCTCCCTCTCTGGCTTCCCAGTTGAGGTCGAGATCGGATGAGTACTCATTAGCTAGCTAGCCACCTCCCTCATTGATTTCGATTAATGGGGTTGTAGATTGCTTTGTCATGGTGTACAACACGGCATTGATCGGAAATTTTGTGTCATGGCTTAAGTTGTGTATGATTTTGGCAACACTGTGTTTATTAAATTATTTGACTAAATTGTGTTATTCTGAGTTTTGATAATTGTGAAATGTGATTGAGAAATATTTAAATTGTGTTTTGGTAATGAATGATTTATGTATCGTATTTTAAATTTTTATTGTGCACCACTGAGTATTTTTATACTCAGCGATAGCTTATTTTGCTGTCGCAAATAAGAGTAAGGAGAAAGCAGCTGAGTGAGCTGCTATTGAATTGAGGACTACACCGGTCTTTTTGTACGGGTATTATTTTATACCCTCATAGTTAATTTTTATGTAAATATAGAAATGTTGTATGTATCAATGTAAAGTTGAGAAGTTTTAAAATAAATTGTAATAATATTATTTTTGGATTTTCTTCTGTAAATTAATATTTGTACTTGTGAATTTCATACTTTATGCCTTGTGAATGAAGTTATTAAATATTTTGAGACGATAAATTTTGATTTGGATTGTGGAATTATTTTGAAGTGAATTGAATTGAATTGATTTGAGATTTATTGGAGGTTGGGAGTTCAAAAAATTATTGGAAGTGTTTTTTTAGGTATTTGAAGAACTGTTTTCTCCAAATACAAACGGAACTCTGTCAAAATTTTTATAAAATTTGCAGCAAAATTAAAATGGACAAAAATTTTTACTAGTATATAAACTTTGAATAAATGGTTTTTAATTCCTCCCAAAATGCTCACCACTTCCAGAATGTAAGAAAATTATTTTAAAATCCCTTGTAGTGTACTTAATGAATTATCGGTAGGTGAAGTTCGGTAGTTCATTAGGTATTCTACGGGATCATGTCATGCCTTACAAAGGGGTGAGGTGTGACAATACCTAATGAATTACTAACTTTGTCTACTGATAACCCATTAAATATACTATAAGGGATTTTAAAACTTTTCTTACTTCTTTTTACAGTGGTGAGCACTATTTACAGGTCTTAAAATTTTTTTTGAATTGAAGTGAAACAGCTAACACATTTGAATTATTAGGAATTTCTATAAAAATTTTGGCAGAGTGTCATCTGTATTTTGAATAAAACAGTTCTTCAAAAACCTGTAAAAAGCACTTCAAATATATTTCCCAATCTCAAACTCCAACAGTTAATCAACACAATATGTTTCTTAATTCAAATCCAAAATAATTTTTCAGTATTTTCAAAGGCTGAGATAAAAGAAATATAGTACAAATTTTATAAGCCAAAATAACTCATAATTTATTTTACAACTTCAATGTACAATTTTAATTTACAACTGCTCAAAACCAAGAACACTATATACATACAGTGAACATATATTACAATATAAAATGCAGAATATGGTATACTCAATATAGCCGATGATCTCTCACTGAAGCACTAGCAGCCTAGTCTGCGCCTGTCGATCTGTCTACACCGCTTGACAATGAAAAGCTATCGCTGAGCCATTGTCTCAGTGGTGCACAACATTAACAAAATGCAACTTTAAATCACAAATCATAAGTCATATAAATAGTGGATACTTAAAACCATAGTTAAATTCAAAGATAATGAATGTCATAAAGAATTTAAACTCCATTTCACAATATCACAATAAATCTCAATAAATCAAAACATGGTTAAATTCAAAAGACAGTGAATGTCAATAAGAATTTAAACTCCATTTCACAATCTCACAATACATATCAATAAATCACACACAGCTTAATCATGTTCCAAAGTTCAATTTGTCCCAAAAGCCGATGGCTAATGAGGAATTCAATTTGTCCCAAAAGCTGATGGCTAATGAGAAATAACATAGCTAGCTAGCAAAAATATGAGTACTCATTCTATTTATCCTCAACAGGCACACACCTCAACACTTCAGCTAGAGAGGGAATTCAATTCGTCCCACTAGACAAGCTAGCGAGGAATTCAATCAATATACATAATAGCTGTGGTTTCAAACCATTTACAATGTTGTTCAATCAATAACTATCCATTAAATATCATTCAAACAATTTTTCACAGTTTTAAACCATTTACAATGCTTTTCAAGCAATAAGTATCCATTCAAACACATTTCCACAATTTAGAACAATAATATACAAATATTCATAATTTATTTCAATTGAAAAATTTAAAAGAAATAACTGTTATGCACAAACCTCTGATAACTGTCTCTTGGCTCTGACTCAGTGTTTCCTTCCCTTTCCCTGAGTCTTTGCTAACTGAGAAATACAATTTGAAGTGTTTCAGTACTCATTTAAACTGTCTCTAACGATAATGCTTAATAATTAATTCATTGAATTCTATTATTTCCTTAATCAACCTAAGATGTCGACCCTCGATGCATTCTAGGTGAATTAGGTTTTAATGTTACCAATATGTCACATTTGTAGCCTTTTAGAGTTGGTACATGTTACCCAATTCATTTCCATGTATATTGCATTTTATTGCAATTTGTCTGATTCCGATATACCAATTTAACCTAGCCGGATGACCTAGTTCCCTCGGTTTTCGAGTTTCAGTCAAAACTAAAAACTTGTAGGTCTATGTCTTATTGCACGTGGGGTAAAATTTTAGGTCATTCTGAGTTTACTAGACCAAGTTATGGTCATTTTACTATTGCTGGTCAGAAAGTACCAAAATTGGTCACTTAGGTCATTTTATGTCATTTTAGGTTCGGCTAGTTTTTGGACCCAAACTTGTGCAAGCTATTTGACTTGCTTATGGTCATTTCTGGGTGTTGGTGTCCTCATAAGACTTGTAGATATATGTCTCAACTATTCATGGTAAAAATTTCAGGTCAATTGGACCTGTTTTGAGTGAGTTATGGCCAAAACACTAACTGCTGCCCAAATGGTCAATTTTCAGGCCTTAAATGCACTAATCCGAATTTGGTCATTTTTCAAGTTACCTTCCAAGCAGAATTTTGGTAAGCTTCCTTCATGAAAGTTGGCACATTTTGTGCCTAGTTTCACCTCCAATTGGTCTCATACCAATTGGAGCCACACACTTAAGGTTCTAAGCCAAAACACACACTGCCCCATACACACTCTTCATCACATACCAAAGAATACATCCTATGCTACCAAGTCACTTCCTTCATGCCATTTCTGTTTTTTACCATAACATAAACACATTTCACAACACATTTTTGGTCATTTTGGCAGCTTATAACCACACTTAATATGCACATTATAGTCCAGAATTTCCCAAGTTCAAATTACAAACAATTTTACCGCATAACCTAGCTCATTTACATGTCTAAACTCAAACTCTTATACACATATACATGCTGCCATAACAAGTACCATAATTCAACAATAATATTCCATAAACCAAACCATGAAGCAACATATTTTTGTGCACACTTCACATTGTTGAATTATAATCTTCTTCAATTAGCTTTCCAAGCTTCCAAAGTCAAGTGTACATTCACATATACATTTAGTATACCTCACCCAATTTATTCCTACACATATAAACACTTTATCAACACTTTAATCTACCATTTACATACAAGGATAAACTGTTCTTATGGAGTTTCCATGGCTGCCAAAAATATACATCTCCCTTAAAACATCAAACTCCAAAAATCTTTCCACAATCCAACTACCCATAACATCCACACAAACTTTAATGAAGCTAGCATCAAAAATACCTACTTACCACTTTGGAAACTCTTTAAAACCTTGACTAAACTTGATCTTCTTGCTACCTATCTATTGCCCAAGTGGTGTAGAGCAATTTTAGTGAAGGAAGCTTGACGTTTCCATGGTTGGATCATGCTTGCATGAAGCTTCAAGGTGGACGGCAATGAAGGTTCTTCTCTCTTCCATTTTCTGCTGGATTTTGAGAGGTTGAAGAAAGTGAATTTCTACTGTCCAAAATGAAGATTAATGGTCCACTTTTGGTGTTAGTGGACCACTAAGTAGAGATTTAAGTATTTAATATTCTAAAGATTTCAAATTCCACATTTAACTCCCAATTTTTGCTATTTAAACTATATACCATTAATTTAATTTTTTCATGACATTTTTCAAGTGTAATATCATGTATTTTTAATGAACATTTAGGTCAAAAGACAACTCGGGATGTTAAATGACCACAATGCCCCTGTTCGGGTTGCATTCCCGATTTTTCAGTGACACCGGGTTTCGTCATTTTCTCGATTTCTCTCTTTTCTTTGTACTAATTAAATTAATTTTTCTTTGATATTTCTAATGATATTTATACTTCAATAGATATTTATTTAAGTCCTAAAAATATTTTTCAGGGTTCCCCACGGTCCAAGGCTAGTCAACGGTCCATGCCGTAACTTCCCGGTGCGGTCACCCATCGCTAGGGTTCTCGACTCGTTTAACTTGGTTACATTTTATTGCTATTATTTTTTCTTTGTTTTTCTTGTATTTTCTTTTCTTGTATTTCATTATTTTATGTCTCCTCTCTCATATCTAAGTGTAGTTCTAGGCATCCTAGCTGTCCGAACAACACTGGTCACAAGAATAGTAGAACACACTACTGAACTTAGGGGTGTTATATAAAAGTAGTGAATATAAAAAGTATTGTGCACAAAGCTTTGATATATGCCTCTTGGCCCTGACTCAGTGTTCCTTGCGCTTCTCAATATCCTTTTCAACTGAAACACACAATTTAAAGTGTTTCAGTACTCAATGAATTTGTTTCTAATAATAAAATCTAATATTTAAATTTTTTTTGTACTATTCCCTTCAATTCATTTTATTAGTCAACCTATAATGTTGATGCACTCTAAGTGAGTCAATTCTAATGTTACCAATATGTCACATTTTATAGCCCTTTAGTGTTGGTATATGTTATCAATTTCATTTCCAAGTGTATTGCATTTTATTGCAATTTACCGGATTTTGGTATACTAATTTGACCTAGCCGGACGACCTAGTTTCCTCGATTTTAGGGTTCCGATCCAAACAACAAACTTGTAGATCTATATCTTATTGCATGCGGGGCAAAATTTCAGGTCATTTTGAGTTGTGTAGACCAAGATATGGTCAATTTACCAATACTGGACAGAATGCACTAAAATGATAGGCTTAGGTCACTTTTAGGCCACTTTTGATTCGGCCAGTTTTGGTACCTGAAATTTTGCAAGCTATTTGGCTTGATTCTGGCCATTTTTGGGCTTTGGTGTCTTCATAAGAATTGTAGATATATGTCTAAACTATTCATGGTAAAAATTTCAGGTCATTTGGACCTGTTTTGAGTGAGTTATGGCCAAAACACTAACTACTGCCCAAATGGTCAATTTTCAGGTTTTCAAGTCACTAATCCGGATTTGATCATTTTTCAAGTTACCTTCTAGGCAGAATTTAGGTAAGTTTCCTTCACGAAAGTTGGCACATTTTGTGCCTAGTTTCACCTCCAATTAGTCTCATACCAATTGGAGTCACACACTTAAAGTTCTAAGCCAAAACATACACTGCCCTACTACACACTCCTCATCACTTATCAATTACATATTCAACACTTACCAAATTACTTCCTTCATGTCAATTCTGGTTTGTACCTTACCATTAACACATTTAACAACACATTTTAGTCATTTTGGATAGCTTGTAACCATTCTCAATATGCCCACTATAACACAGAATTTTCCAAAGTCCATTTACACCCTTTAACCACATGAACATACCCCATTTACATACCCAATTCCAAACAATTATTCACATACACATGCTGCCACCATAAGCAACATAATTCAACAATATTTCATGAATTTAAACACTTCAATCTTCTTTATGAGGCTGCCACAAGTTTATACATACCCATTAACTTCCATTTTCACTTTTCAAGCTTACAAATCAAACCTTACACATGGAATTCAACTTCAACACAATTAAACATTTAAATCAACATCCACATAACCATTTACATGCGAGGACAAGCTGTTCATGGTGAGGTTTCATGGCTGCCAAAATGCTCCATCACCAATAATTCATCAAACCTCAAATTTCTTCCATAATTCAACTACCCACAACCTTAGTTACACTTTTAATGAAACAAGAATTGAAAATAACCACTTACCTCTTTTGGACTTCTTCAAAACTCCACCAAAACTCTTCTTTCTTGCTTCCAATATGCTACCCAAGATGTGTAGATAAAGTTTAGTTAAGGAAGTCTTGAATTAAAAGTTGAAAATGATGGTGATTTGAAGCTTTCTTGCAACCGTCCATGGAGGAAGAATGGTGAAGTGTGAATCGGCCATGGAAGGGTGAAATGAAAGAATTAGATGCTGAAGTGGTGAGTGTTGTCCACTTATGGTTCTTTATACCCCCATTATCTCGACTAACCATTATTTAATTAACTAAATAAATCAAGGTTTAATGTTTTTATTAATCACCCCTTACTTTTCCCTTATTATATTTTATACATAAGTTCATTTTTCATATTATTTAAAAAGTTTAATACCACTTATTTTTAATGGACATTGAGGTCAAAATACAACTTTAGGTGTCAAATGAACAAAATGTCCCTCTTCAAGTTGTATTCCTGATTTTTCGTTAACACTGATTTTTGTCATTTTCTTGATTTTTCGTTTTTCTTTGTACTAATTTATTAATTTTTCTTTGACATTTCTAATGACATTTATACTTTAATAAATCTTTAATTATGTCTCAAAACTAAATTCTGAAGGTTCCCTGTAATCCTGGGATCGGCTATTGCCTGCGCCATAACTTCCCCGTGCGGTCACCCATCACTGCGGTGCTGGCTCGTTTAACTTAGTTTCATTTCATTGCTATTATTTTTCCTTTGTTTTTCTTGTATTTTCTTTTCTTGTATTTCATTATTTTATGTCTCCTCACTAACAATTAAATGTAGTTCTAGGCATCCTAGCTGTCCGGACCGACACTGATCACCAAAACAGTAAAACGCACTATCGAACATAGGGGTGTTACAATTCTCCCTCCTCTTAAAATAAATTTCGTCCTCAAAATTTTACCCAATAGCCATCTTACAATAGTCATATGTTTATTTTCTCCTTTCTATATGATCGTATAATCTTCTTTCCTTTGAATTTGCATAAGACTTTTAACAATCTAATGCAACATTTAATTTGTTTGTATAACACCAATCTTCTCTTACTATAGTTCTGTCTAATATTTTGGTTCATTTTTCCTTATTGAATGACCCTTGAGGTCATGTTAGAATTATTTATCTAGTCATTGGTCCTCTGACCATTGTAGTCAACAATCTTACTCACATTCGTAACATTTCTTTGTTATATCTAAACCAACTGTTCAAATTTTTGCTTCCACAACTCTTTTTATCTATTAATATTCTATAACTTACTTCCTTTTGTACTAAACTATAACCTTTCGATATTCTAACTTTTGAGTTTTAAATCCCTAAGTAGGATTTTCAAACTTATTTCCAATAATAAAATTCTGTCCTGGCAAAACTATACCAAAACAGATACCGTTGGCAACTATTCTCATCTTGGTGTACTATCGAGTAGTACGTAGCTCTACACAATAATCTCAAGTCAGTACTGTAATCTGCAGCTTACAGTATAAATATCAAGAATATTGCATAGTTACTACGATACATCCCAATAGATCAAACTTTTCTATCTTTTATCCTTTTCGAATTCACTAATATCCGAAACTTATTCTGATTACAATATACACTGACAATTACTAACTGTAACATCTTTGCCCTCATCTAGAGCAAGTCTATTACTGTAACTTACTTTTATGTCCTCTTGCCTTACATTAAGTAGGCTCGCCAATTAGCTTTATAATTTATGGTGCGTTAGAAAATACTTTTCGCCGATAAACTCTTCCAAAACTAATTTCACTTATTATCACACACCTTATCTTAAAGGACTAATCACTAATGCATCAAAATTTATTCCCATGTAAAGGAATAACAACAGAACATATAGTTCTAACACTAACATAAAAGTATGCAGACCCCGGGGTTAAACAATACATATATATATCTTAGTTACTAATCGAGAAAGTACCAACAATAATGTCAAAAGTCTCAGCCTCTTATCTCTGTCTCATTGCATAGACTCTGACCGGAGCACTGCCTTGCTCTGACTGATTCACTGTGCCTTGGTTGCTTGATGGACTACCTCTACCCTTGCCTCTACCTCTGCTAAGTGGTTGTGAACCTCTGGTGACAGGATTCTAAACTGACCCTTTAGCAGCAGTAGGAGGTGGCCCAACTCTATGGGCACTGGTGCAGTCCTTGGCAAAGTGTCCTGTGCCTCCACAGTTATAATAGCCTCCTATGGCCTTGTAGCATACCCCACCATGATTTCTACCACAAGTTTCACATTGGCGGGGAGGGTAGGAACTTCTAGTTGTTCAACGACTGGACCTTGGTGGTCTCTGCCTTGATGATCCACCTCTATTATATCCCTGAGCTCGGGGCTCTTCAAATTCTTTTCTCTTTCCCAAATTACTGCTCGAGATCTGACCCATAGGTTTCTCCCTCTTCTCTATTTCACACTGCCCTTATGGGGGTTGGGTTTGTACTTGGGCTTGGGCTGACAGATTATCAGCCATTTGTTGAAAGAAAGTGGCCATTTGTTGGGTCATTTATGCAGTAATTTATACCAGTAAAACTGGTACAATTGAGCCTTCGACACTTTGTGGAGCTGGGGCCTCAACTTGTACTTCTGCTATCACAGACTGTTATATTGTCTCATTTTTCTCTTTCATATCTTTTCACAGGATTTTCTATTTTCTATACAACCAACACAAGGAGATTTCCTCCTGTTAGTGCAGATTTATAAGGTATGTATCAAACAATGACATTGAGCAGTTGTACTATGAAGAAAGAATATTCAAATTACAGGTCAAAACAGAATTTAAAAACCTTGCTCTGATACCACTTAAACATGTCACACCCTATCCCTCCGTAAGGCATAACATGATCCCGTAGTATAGCTAATGAATTATCAACTTCGTCTACTGATAACCCATTAAATATACTATAAGGGATTTTAAAACTTTTCTTACATTTTTTTACAGTGGTGAACACTATTGACAAGTGTTAAAAATTCTTTTAACTGAAGTGAAACCAAATAACACATTTGAAGTATTAACAATTTCTATAAAAATTTTGGCAGAGTGCCATCTGTATTTTGAATAAAATAGTTCTTCAAAAACCTGTAAAAAGCACTTCAAATATATAATTCCTCAATCCCAAACTCCAATAGCAATTCAACCCAATAATTTTCTCAACATTATCAACTCAGTTCAATAATCAATTTTCCAGTGTTCCCAAAAGATGAGATAAAAGAAATATGTCACAATATTTTTACAAGCCAAAATAATTTACAGTTTTAGTTTACAACTGCTCAAGACCAAGTACAATATATACATACAGTGCACATACATTACAACAAAAACTACACAATATGGTATACTCGATATACCTGGCGATATCTCAAAATGTGGTACAAGCAGCCTACTTGCTGCTCTGTCCATCTGTCTACCTGCGACAGCAATGAAAAAGCTATCACTAAGTAAAATTTACTCAGTGGTGCACAATAACAATTTAAAATGCAGCATGTAAAACTTTTATTGACAATTTACAATCCAAACAATTCACAATTTTTCAAAGCTCATATAACACAAATTTGATCAAACAATTGAATAACACAGTATTGCCAATCAATAACACAATTTGATCAAATAATTGAATAACACAGTGTTGCCAATCAATAACATAATTTGATCAAATATCTGAATAACACAATTTGATCAAATAACTGAATAACACAGTTTTGCCAATCAATAACACAATTTAGGCCATGACACAAATTTTTCCATACATGCCGTGTTGTACACCACGACAAGGCACACTCACCCCACTAATCGAAATCAATGAGGGAGGAAGCTAGCTAGATAATGAGTACTCATCCACACTCACCTCAGACTGGCAAGTCAAAGAGAGAGGAATATAATCGCACTCACCCCATAAATGGAGGAGGAACATAGTAACATTGTTATGCCAAGTGTGAATCAAAATAATTTCAAATCACAATTTTCATACAAACCTCAAATCACATTTTATCTCAAAATTTCCATTTGCAAAGTAGGCAACACAATAATTTCCAAATACAATTCCCAAAGTTAAAACAATAAAAAATTATTCATAACTCAATTCTCCAAATAAATTTTCTGATAAAAGCAGTGAATTTAAAAAGTATTGTGCACAGACCTTTGATATATGCTTCTTGGCCTTGACTCAGTGTTCCTTACGCTTCTCAACATCCTTTTCAACTGAAACATACAATTTAATGTGTTTCAGTACTCAATGAATTTGTTTCTAATAATAAAATCCAATATTTAAATTTTTTTGGTATTATTCCCTTCAATTCATTTCATTAGTCAACCTGTAATGTTTACCCTTGATGCACTCTAAGTGAGTCAATTCTAATGTTACCAATATGTCAGACATGGTATCCACCTTTCTAAAGAGATGTCTCCAAAGACACTTGAAGAAAGAGATAAAATGGCCAGGATTCCATATGCTTCGGCTATTAGGAGTTTGATGTATGCAATAATGTGTACTAGGCCGAATATCGCACATGCTGTTAGTTTGACTAATAGGTTTCAATCTAATCCAAGTTTGGAACACTAGATAGCTGTCAAGAATATCCTTAAGTACTTAAGAAGAACTAAGGATTTATTCTTGATTTATGGAGGTGAT
Source organism: Hevea brasiliensis (assembly GCF_030052815.1). Taxonomy (NCBI): domain Eukaryota; kingdom Viridiplantae; phylum Streptophyta; class Magnoliopsida; order Malpighiales; family Euphorbiaceae; genus Hevea; species Hevea brasiliensis. The sequence continues at coordinate 47,903,434 of NC_079501.1, forward strand.
GACTTGCAATCGGATGGTTATACTGATTCTTATTTCCAATCAGATATCGACGATAAAAAGTCTACCGCTGGGTTTGTGTTCATTTGTAATGGAGGTGCAGTCAGTTAGAAGAGTTCCAAATAGAGTATGACTACTGATTCCACTACAGAGGCTGAGTATATTGCTGCATCAGATGCTGCAAAAGAAGCTGTTTGGATAAAGAAGTTGTCACAGAACTTGCAGTAGTTCCTTCCATTTAGTTAGTAGTTCCACTTTACTGTGACAACAATGGAGTAGTCATATAAGCTAAGGAACCTCGGTCTCACCAGAAATCTAAATACATAGAAAGGCACTACCACATTATCAGAGAAATAGTTGGGCGAGGCGATATAGCCATGCAGAAAACAGCATCAGCTAAAAATCCAGTTGATCCATTCACTAAGCCTATGTCACAAGCTTAGTTAGACCGACATCTTAAAAAGATGGGTCTAAGATATTGTAATGAATGGCTCTAGTGCTAGTGGAAGATTGTTAGTAGTATGCCCTAGAGCATATCATTTAGTATGTATCTTGTACATATTTTATTAATAAAAGGTAATTTCACTTTTCCGTTTACATAATGTATTTATGCGTAATAGAAAAGGTCCATTGATATTTTTTTAAAAATTCTATTCTTAAGTTGTTAAAAATATGAGTGACAGTATTTCTAGCACAAAATATCATAAATTGGTTCACAATCGAGGATACTTCACATAGAACATGACTTATCCAGAAAGATTGTAATCATATTTGTTCCCAAGGTATTTATATGAGATATAAATAAGATGGAATGGTGAGTCTCATGTCATATAACAAATAAGATAGGCACTTATACATGATAAGTAGGCCGAACCAATGACGCATATGACAAACACAAGGAGTTTACTCTTGTCAATGCATTGTCATATATCATATCAGTGCATATAATCTTTAGACTTGAGATATGTCACACCCTACCCCTCTGTAAGGCATAACATGATCCCGTAGTATACCTAATGAATTACCAACTCCGTCTACTGATAACCCATTAAATACACTACAAGGGATTTTCAAAACTTTTCTTACTTCTTTTACAGTGGTGAGCACTATTTACAGGTGTTAAAAACCTTTTTGAACTGAAGTGATAAAACTGACACATTTGACTTAATTGGAGTTTCTGTAAAAATTTTGGCAGAGTGCCATCTGTATTTTGGATAAAACAGTTCTTCAGAAAACCTGTAAAAAGCACTTCAATATGTATTTGCAAATCTCAACTCCAATATATTTCTCAACACAACATATTTCTCAATTCAAATCCATAGTGATTTTTCAAAGACTGAGATACAAGAAATATAATACAAAACTATTTAAGTAAATGAAATCTCAGATTTACATTCACGATAATTTACATTTAATTACATACCAAAATATTTTACAAGAGTTTCTATACAACTGCTCAAATAATTTACATACATATTATTACATGCTTACATCAAAACCTATGTACATGGGTATATCTATGATATACCTGGAGCTGATCTGAATGTATCCTCAAAGCAACTTAATCACTGCTCTATGCTCTGCTTACCTGCGACAGCATACAAAGCTATCGCTGAGTGGTGAACTCAGTGGTGCACAACTATAATTTAAAACATAGTACAATATACATTGACAAATTTTACAGTAAATAATTTGAGAATCTGAATACTGATCAAATTCCAAAACTCAAAATATTCATTGCCAATAATGTAAATCATTTGTATAAATGACTTGGAGCACAAAATTCAATTTATCAAATCATGACTATCCATTTAAGTAATTCCAACAAAATCAATTATACATAAACCATAATTGAAATCACCATTCCTTACCATTCAAAAGCCATTCTGTATCTCAAAAATCATTATGTATCTCAAAAATCATACTGTATCTCAAAAATCATACTGTATCTCAAAAATCATACTGTATCTCAAAAATCAATCTTTATCTCAAAAATCATACTGTATCTCAAAAATCATACTGTATCTCAAAAATCAATCTTTATCTCACTAATATGCAAGACTAATCCGAAAGGGCCATATTCGATGTGATTCTAACTCCCTATGGTCGGGGAGGTCGAATCTGATTCTAACTCCCTATGGTCGGGGAGGTCGAATCATCGTGCACAGTACCATCACAATAATGAATCTTCCGCAAGGGCCATAACGATAAAATAAACTTAGATCTAACCTCAAATCAGAGGAGAATCTAAGCCTGTGCACGTACCATGGTAATCAAAACACAACTCACTCCATTGTCTTCTCAACAAATGAGAGAGACGGGTAATAACCTAGTCAAGCATCTATAGTGAGATATAAAACAATATCACAATCCTTTTAGCGAGCATAAATCACAATATAATTCGATTCAAAGTCAATTCCAATATCCAATAATTTTTATGCTCATCACAATTCAAATAATAAAGTTTTCATTTTTTTCCATGAATATTACCATCACAATTCAAAACATATTCTATCACAATTTTCCAAAACATAATTTACTTAATCCATAACAATGCTTAATACTTATGGAAATACCATTTCACAAAGCCAAATTCATATATACAATAACAATTTTCAATAATCATGGAATTAAATCCAATGCTTGTTAAACATAATTCTTAAGAAAAATATATCATTTAATCATATGAAATATTCAAAACAAAATCAGTTAAAAACTAGTTGTGCACAAACCTCGATGTTGTCTCACGATCTGGACTCAGTGTTTCCTTCCCTTTTCCTGAGTCTTTGGTAACTGAGAAACACAATTTGAAGTGTTTCAGTACTAATTTAAACTGTCTCTATCGATGGTGTTTGGTAAATAATGCACTGAACTCAATTATTCACTTAATCACCTAATATACCGACCCTCATTGCGTTTTAGGTAAATTAGGTTTTAGTGTCGTTAATATGTCACATTCGATAGGGTTTTAGGTTTGGTATGTTTTACCAAAGTCATTTCCTTGCTTAGTGCACTTTAATGCAAATTGCTGGATTCCGGGACACTGGTTTGACCTAACCGGACGATCTAGTTCCCTCGATTTTCGGGTCTCGGTCGAAACTACAAACTTGTAGATCTAGGTCTTATTGCACGCGGGGCAAAATTTCAGGTCAATCCGAGTTAAGTAGACCAAGTTATGGTCATTATACTATTGCTGGTCAAATGGCATCAATTAGGTCATTTTTTTGGTCAATTTGGTCAACTTTGGTTCGGCCAGTTTTTGGACCCGAACTTGTGCAAGCTTTTTGACTTGCTTCTGGTCATTTCTGGGTTTTGGTGTCTTCATAAGACTTGTAGGTATGGGTCTTAACTATTCATGGTTAAAATTTCAGGTCAATTGGACCTGTTTTGAGTGAGTTATGGCCTAAACACTCACTGCTGCCCAATTGGTCATTTTTCAGGTCCTAATTGCACCTAATCCGAATTGGTCATTTTTTTAGGTCACCTTGCAAGCAGAATTTTGGCATGGTTTCTCAATGAAAGTTGGCACATTTTGTGCCTAGTTTCACCTCAAATTGGTCTCATACCAATTGAGGTTACACATTCAAGGTTATAGGCTAAAATATACACTGCCCTCAATATGCATTTCACACCCCAACTTCAAACACACACTTACCTTTGCCATTTGTTTACTTACCTACCAAACTGTTTTGGCACATTACCAAAAGCATTTTCTACATTACATTAGCATTATTTTGGGCAGATTCCAATCACCCTCAACACACCAAATATCATTCACAATTACAATTTCTAAGTACCATTACAAACACACCTAAACATTACAAACTTTACATACACTTTACAATGTTAATTTACATACATATCATCAATCCTTCTAGGTCAATATTCTGCCCACACTTCCTTCAATATATACCATTACTCAAGTGTCCACAAGCTGCCACAAACCATTCTTCAACATCACATTGCCGTCCCATATACCAATTCCCATCAAAGTGCATAATTCACCATATAAACATGAAATAATTCACTAAGTTACTAAATCACCATGATTAACATTATTTCTCATCAATTATATGCACAAATACCTCATCAAAAACGTGACTCATGGCTGTCCAAAATGAAAATAAGAATAACCCTTCAAACTCAAAATTTTCCTTCACCAAACCAACACCCATAACATGAACATAAACTTTAACAAAGAAATTCTCAAAAATGCAAACTTACCTTTAATTGTAACTTGCTAAACCTTCACCAAACTTCTCAAATTTGGTATCAATCTCTTCCTTATGATGTGTAGACAAACTTTCATGAAGATAGGTGTGGGAAAAGGAGGCTTGATCATGGAGTTGTAATGGTTTGAAGGTGGGTGGCCATGGGAGAGGTTTGAGAGTTTCATTCACGGCAATTGGACTTTTCAATTGAGGAAGATGAATTGCAGATTGTTTAATGAACCTACACCTGCCCATTTTATGTTTAATTTATCCTATAGTGGCCCACTCACTCAAAGTAATCATATAATAATGTAATTGTTCATTTATTCCACATTTAACCCATGATTTTTGCTATTTACTTTAGGTACCACTAAACTAATTTTTCATTTTATTTTCTAAGTGTAATACTATTTATTTTTAATGGACATTTAGGTCAAAAGACAATTCGGGGTGTCAAATGACCATAATGCCCCTGTTCGGGTTACGTTCCCGATTTTTCGGTAAAACCGTATTTTGTCTGTTTTTCGATTTCTCACTTTTCTTTGTACTAATTATTTAATTTTTCTTTAATCTTTATAATGAGATTTATACTTCAATAAGGGTCTATTTATGTCCTAAAAATGTTTTCCAGGGTTCCCCGCAGTCCAGGGCTAGTCAACGGTCCACGCCGTGACTTCCTGCAAGGCCACCCATCGCTAGGGTTCTCGGCTCGCTTAACTTAGTCACATTTCTTTGCTATTATTTTTCCTTTGTTTTTCTTGTATTTTCTCTTCTTGTATTTCATTATTTTATGTCTCCTCACTCATATTGAAGTGTAGTTCTAAGCATCCTAGCTGTCCGGACAGCACTGGGCACCAGAGCAGTAGAACGCACTACCGAACTTAGGGGTGTTACAAGATAACACAGTTATCTTGTATATAGGTGGTTTGAGTTTGATACTGCTTTCATACTTGTACTGTGTATGGGTATATGGGCATGTGTTGGCTCCTCCTAGTTATATATGGAGATAGGTGTTGTTCAAGATGGAATCTATTACCCTAAGTAAATTGGGATAAAATCCTATGTTCATGTAATTATTCTTGATGTTTCAAGTTCCTGGCTAGGATAGACAGATTTAGTCAGAAAAGAGTTTTTGACAAGAAAATCTAATTAATCAAGAACTAGAATTAAAAGAGAACATAATGTTCATAGTAAATGGGGTTTGACATAAACCATGACCCCAGCTTGAATTGGGATTTTGTAACAGAGAGATTCTAGTGCATGGTAATATATGATTAAAGGTTCATTTAAAATATTCCTTATTACTGATTAGGTGGCCATGGCATGCTATGCTAAGTGTCAACCATGGTTTATGAGATGCCTAAAATGATTTAGAGAAATCATTTATGGTAAGAAAGAGTTCTTATGATATTAAGAGTTAATATCATATCTCATTGCCAATTAGTGATGAGGCTAGTAAGTCACACACATACACAAGATAATCACCAAGGAAAATGTGATTTAATTGATTAATTAAAGAGTTTAATTAATTAATTAATTAGGTTTGGTTTGCAATAAGATTACAAAGTCCCTAGCATAACTTGAAACCAAATCTAGGTTATTGGATGTATAGTATAAGTTAAATTTATATTTAAAGTGTTTAAATATTAATTTAATTGTGAGAAATTAATTAATAGAGATTAATTAATTAATTTTTATTTGATATAAATTGGTTTGAAGAGGATAAATAATGATTTTGAGTTGAGAACTCAAAATTACAACGTAAGAGTAATTTGGTCATTTCACATGGTGACATGTGGCACCATGAGATGGTGAGACATGGCATCATATAAGTTTGCCATTTGTCTTCTTATCATGCAAGGTGATCAAAGTCAAGATTAAGTTTAGCTTTGACACTTGGCTTAATGTGATTAGGTCAATTAAAAATAAAATGCAATGTGGTGGTGACATATGGCAAAGGGTTTAAGTGATTACTTGACTTAATTATATAAAGAGAAGTTATAAGAAAAATTAGCCACCTCTTCTTTCTCTCTTATGTGAGACAGCACATAGTGTTCTTCCTCTCCTCTCTTCCTTCCTCACTTAATTCATAGAAAAATCCCTTGGTTTCTTTGAATTAAAATTGCTATAAATTGTTTTTAGTGTCCTATACATACATACTACCTCTCTAAAGGCAAAAACCCAATTTATAATTGGTTGGAAAAGGCTTGAGAAGAAAATTGGGGGCTGCCCATTAGTGATCTTGGAGTGGACAAGCTAGAGGGATAACACTTGGGGTCCTAGGTGCTTCCTAAAGGTGCAAATTACATTCATAGTGCATCAAAGAGGTTAGTGCTCTAACTCCTCTTTTAAACTAAGGTTTAAATGAATTAATTTGTTAATTTATAATCTTGAATGGCAAACATAGATCCTAATACATATTAAAAGTGTTTTAATATGCAATTGAGCATTGAAATTAATTAGGCACATAAGAGATGTGGCATGATGCATGTAACCCTAGAAGAAAATTTTTGAAATTCAATGCTCTAATGTAACAATTTTCATGCTTCCGCTCCTTCAGTAGTAACTGATAGAGCATACTAAACATAACTTGGAGATGTTGCTTTGATATGCTTTTGGAGGCCTACTAGCCAAGAGTGTTTCAGTTAGCAGCTGCAGAAGGTGTTTCAAAAATATTAGCCAAAATTTGCAAGGGGTTCTCTTGGATGTTAGTAGTAATAATCAAGTCTTCTCTGATAGGTTCCAGAGTGTGTTATCGACTATTGTTGGCCATGTGGATCTTAATGCGTTTTGGAAATAGGGTTTAGGTTTTTGGTTAAAGAACTTTGGTGAGGAAAAAATGCCTTTGTCCCCATAGACAGTGCTAATTAATATTCACTGATATAAGGGTATCGTGGATATATGACATGTGGGCAATGTTTAGAAGGGTATAGGCACGAATATGGTATATAGGTGATTATGCTGGTTTAATATGTGTTATCCAAGTGGTAAGGACCTTCGTCCAACCTAGTTAGACTAGTGTGAAGTTATTAATATTTTCCCTTGTAAGATAGCATAGTGTTAGAGAACCAAAGGGGAGCTGCTCCCTAGTGGCACTCCAATGATTAAGTTTGTGAAAGTTGGAAAAGATTGTGGACAACAAAAAAAAAAAAAAAAGAAAGCTAAAAATCAAAGCTCGAATGTTTTACCTTGTGGCTATAAACTTTATATACTAGTTGTTAAATCAATGTTGGAGTAATAAGAGTCATTATAGGATATAGACTTGGTAGTAGTCTTTAGCTTTAACGGTGTGGGATGCAAAATTGGTCTACTATGTCAGGAGCCTGCTATCATTTTAGTAGCGGTTATACTATCAATGATGTTGACATTGGTCATGCTCCTCATTGCTTTATGTGTGGTTCATTAAGGCACTTACCTGGTTGTCACTTTTCTATTTCCCATTGGATCTCTCTTTGAGTGCTACCTTAAGGGATCTTTCTTAATGGCATTTGTGTAGTCATTTTGGTGATCTAATGGTCGGTCGATGGGAAGGGGATAGATAGCTTGTCCACTTGATAAGGTAGCGCATCCACCCAATCGAGTAAGGATCATTACCTTTTGAATATGGGCATGATACACCATATATGCAAAAGTGTAGCTATTATAAATCCATGTGTCATCAATCTATCAGATAGATATTATTTATGTATCAATAGGAAATATGACAACAACAATGAAGATTTAATCCCAAACTAGTTTGGCAGCTATATGGACATTTTATCACCATTATGTTTTGTTTGAAATCAATTATACATCAATACCCAAGCATTGTAAATCTTTTAATATTACTTCCCCCAATTAGCATTTTATCATTTTATTACGATAAATGTAATGTGAAATATTAGAACCTTTTATTTCTCATCATAATACAATAAGTTTTTATATTGACATCCTTAATTTTTTTTTAGCTTAATTATAATTTATTATGGTATTTTTCAAAAATATAGCATTGCCCTCTTAAAAATATATAAATAATGAGTATAATTAATCGTTCTTCAAATTAATTATATACATAATGTTAGCCCCTTAAAAATAAATTTGGTTTCACCCTTGCCCTCAATATCATTTTAGGTCTATCCCTTTCCATTCTCACTCATTTCACCACTAATTTATTACATTTTTCATGTTGGGGAATTTTATACTTTATGTTGGACATGACATTTTATCTCAATTTTTGCCACATGCACTTCATTACTAATCTTATCCATTGTCATAATACTAATCAACCATCTTAACATTAGCATTTTGCACGCTTATCTTATGAGTATATTGTACCTTAAAGCTTAACATTCACTCTTATATAATATAGCTACCCTGGCCAAACTTACAATTCACTTTGTTATGAATCCCATAGTCAAAAACCACACTCATCAAACTCCTCTTTTTCATCATCCTATTTTGATCCTATAAATTACATACTCATTTATTAGTCTATCTTAATATAACCTAAATACTTGAACGGGTTGTATTTAACCTAAAACTTTAACCCAAAATCTATACTTAACAATAAATACATAATAACTGATTTTAAATTATTAAGAATGAAATTTTAGTTGAGTCTAAAACTAGTCTAACCATTGGAGATATGCAATATAGAGCATTAAAATCAGATTTATGGGTTATATTCATGTGGCCAAAATACATTCTTTCAAAAAGCATACAGAAAAAATTGACTTCCAAAAGTTTGAATAAAAAAACTGGCATGGAAGCTCATCAGAGTGGCTCTCCCAAAAGTTGCACATTTTGAGGGTATTTTGTCCACCTTTTGGATATAGCTAATAGCTGATAGACACCCAAATAGGTAAGTTAAAATGTTTGACAAATTTTAAAAAGTAGAGTTATTTCTAATCAGAAGATAATTGATTTGATTTTATTTTTTATTTAGATTATATTATCATTTTTCATGTAACTTGAAAATTAATACTATTAATATTTTTATTTTTTTATTTATAATTTTAACATTTTAATTAGCGCATTATTATTTTATTAAAATATTTTTTTATTAATAATACTTATTTATTATAAAAAATACATTTTTTTACATCTAAAAACCTAAAATTAACTATAAATTTTTTCTTTATTAATAATAATAATTATTTTATTATTTTGTAACTACAGTTTTAAAGTTATTTAATTATTTTTTTACAGAATTTAATTATATTCTTGTTTAAATAATAAAATAAGTAATATAATATATTAAATTAATAATTATATCTTTAATTAAATAATAAAATAATTGATATAATATATTAAATTAATAATTATATTAATAATATAATAAATAATATAATATATTAAGTTAATTATCTATTTAATTTAATAATAAATAATATAATATAATAAATTTATAATTATATATTTATTTTAATAATAAAATAAATTATATAATATTATTTTTATTAACAATTTTACATAATAATAATAATAAAAATAATTTTATCAAATATTTAAAATAAATAATCTATAATCAGCTGCTACCTACCAACCACCGATTGATGGAAATATTATCTAATAATTAAATCAACCAAGCCCTTCATCTCTGAACGAGAGTGTCAACAGGGCTTTCAGTTTCGCGCGCAATGCTCATTGACGGCTGAATCCAAATAACCGATCAGACTTCGTCAACCGTATGTTGCATAAATGAAGTCGTCATATTTAACCTTGCGTTTGGGTGAAAAGCCTCGTATTGCTGATTAAACTGACTAGAGTTAGGTTACCTCCTACACTGGGTATCTGCCACTCACCTTCCTCGTCATTGCTCGATTCCCCCTGCAAGGCTAGAATTCCGACCTTCCAATTGTTATGCTGTTAGCGTCTTCCATTTTCCTTTTTAATTAATTTCTTTCTTTCGTAAAGTTAACCAAACAAGGCACAAGGAGAAACGAAACCTCTCAGATCTGAGAACTACCTCTCTCTGTCTCTCAGATCCATGGCTTGCTTGTTTCTCTTCCCTTTCGTTGCTTCTCTTCTATTTTCTCTTTCTTTCGCTGAGATCCGGTACTCTGAAATCCGATCAGATGACCGTACGATTATCCCCTTCGACGAGTTTGGATTTGCCCACAAGGGTCAACTCGAGCTCAACGTCTCTGACATTCAGCTTTCTAACCCAAACCCTGATCTCGACCTTTCCAAGGTCGGATTCTTCCTCTGCACCCAAGACTCCTGGCTCCACGTGGTCCAGCAGATAGAGGACAGCGAGATCTCTTGTGCTCTACAGTCGGATCTCATCAAACATGTCTTCACATTCAAGAATCTCGAAAACGGCAAGAGCAACTTCTCTGTATTCGTCGTTGAAAACGACGCCGATCAGTATACTCTTGTTTTTGCTAATTGCTTGAATACGATTAAGGTATCCATGGACGTCAACTCAGCGATGTACAATCTCGAAAGGAACGGTAACCGCGATTACCTCTCTGCCGGCAAGACTATTCTCCCTAGGGTTTTTTTCTTGTTTTCCCTCGTTTATATTGGTCTTACTGGGTTATGGATTCACGTGCTGTATAAGAAACGACTCACCGTTTTCAGAATCCATTTCTTCATGCTTGCGGTGGTCGTTATGAAAGCTTTGAATTTATTATGTGAAGCAGAGGACAAGTCTTATATCAAGAGGACTGGCAGTGCTCATGGATGGGATGTGTTATTTTATATATTCAGCTTTTTGAAGGGGATCACTCTGTTTACTTTGATTGTGCTGATTGGAACGGGATGGTCTTTTTTGAAGCCCTACTTGCAGGACAAGGAGAAGAAGGTTTTGATGATTGTGATTCCTCTGCAGGTGGTGGCAAATATAGCTCAGGTGGTTATCGATGAAACAGGGCCATATGGTCAGTATTGGATCACTTGGAAGAAGGTGTTTTTGCTGGTTGACGTTGTGTGCTGTTGTGCAGTTCTGTTCCCCATTGTTTGGTCCATTAAGAACCTGCGAGAGGCCGCTAGGACAGACGGGAAGGCTGCTGTGAATTTGATGAAATTGACTCTGTTTAGGCAATATTACATTGTGGTAATTTGCTATATCTACTTCACCCGCGTGGTTGTATACGCATTGGAGACTATTACTTCATATAAGTATCTATGGACCAGCGTGGTGGCTGGAGAGCTAGCCACATTGGCGTTTTATGTGTTTACTGGATATAAGTTTAAGCCTGAGGCCCATAATCCATATTTTGTGATCGATGATGATGAGGAGGAGGCTGCAGCAGAGCAATTGAAGCTGGAAGATGAGTTTGAGTTGTAATTCGTTTAGATAGCTATTGAACAAGAAGCTGGGCCGGAAAATTGGGACTATTAGGGTAGGAACCTGATCATTGCTATACAATAATCGGGTCATTATGAACATTTTGACTGTTAAAAGGGGCAAATGCAACTGCTCATTATGTGTTCTCTTTGTTTTCTTGTTGATGCACTATGTTTTTGTACTTTTGAGATGAAATAGTATAGGTTCATAAATTTTCATCTCTCTTCATTATACTGGATACTGGGTAGTGTGAATGTGAACAGGTTCTCAAACTAAATATTTTCAACCAGTGCTTTGGCAAAATGGTTAGTTGTGTGCTGGTTACTTGCTATTGTTTCTGTTACTTGGCTCAATTCTAGGTTCAACCAATTTATTAATTTGCATTGTATTTGAGTCTGGCTTACATGCAACTATAGAGAAATTCAGGAATTAATTAAGAATGATTTCTATATAGTGATTCTGTGATATCGATTTGTGGGCATCTCCATTCATGAAACATGGCTTTTACACACAAAATGATCCAGCCTCTTTACGGTGCTCATTCGAGAATTGGAGCGTGTACTGTATGCGGTTCATAATAAATTTCTCTTGTAAAGATTCTATGCTTATTGTTACTTTCGTAACGGTAGGAATATTCAAATTGTTAATTCTAATCTTATCCCCAATTTAATTTTAATTTTTATTTTACTTCAATTTTGGAATTTAAATTTAATGTTAATTTTAATGTCAATTTTAATTTCAGCTTTTAAATTTAATCACATTTTAATCCCAATTTTAACCTTTCTTCCGATTTTTATTGTTAATTCAATTTCAATTTTAATTTTAAATCATTCATCAAATCTTGGTTTTAATGTTAATTTTAATCTCAACATCATTTTAATTTTGAACTTTAAATTTAATTTTAATAGTAATTTTAGTTTTAATATAATCTTGTTATGAAAATGCTTTCTAATTGTTTTGATCTTGACCCTTGACTTTAAGATTCATTTTTAGCTTTTAGATTTAAAAAGTGAAGAAGACAAATTTATTTTAATTTAATTTTAAAATGAATATAAGACAAAGTTTTGTAGAATTAAATCCTAATCATTAATTTCTAGGGTTTTATTTTGATCCAATAGATTTTAATTTTATGAAAAAAAGGTAGACCTTTAATTTTTATAAGGGTAATTGGACAAAAAATACCGAATCTTTTCATCAATTTACAAATTTATCCTAACATTTTAATTTTGATTTTGGTATCCTAACGTTTTATATTTGGTGCAATTGTATCCTATCTCTAAAATCAATTGCTGACATTGTAAATTTGTATACATGGCATCCATTGTGGCATTTCTTTAAAATTTTTAAACTTTTTTATTTGCCACATCATATCCTCATCTTACCTTAATCATGGTTAAATAATGTGTTTTAAGAGTAAATCCCTATTTCAGATATATGAGGATTAAATACAGTCTTACATATTTTCTCTTTGTTATGTGGCTTGAAAAATTTCACTCTAGCAACATATTCATCTTTTCTGTGACACCCCTTACCCGACTACAGTGTAGCCGAGCAAGTTATGCCACTCAGTGTGCCGAACACTCTATTTTATCTTAATTCATTTTTATCGTAGTTTTGAATATAACTTGTGAAATATAATTTATTTAAGCCATTTATCGAAATTATAATTTATTTGAGGTTCCGAGAATTTTATAGAAAATCCGCAGTGATCTACTGAAAATAGAGAAAACAGTTCTTCGGAACCTGTGAAAAACACTTCCTATGATCATATTCAATCATCTCATCACTCTCAAACTTCAATATCAAAATCTCAACATTTTTCACCATTCATTTCTCAATCATTCATCACATTTGATAGTCATGTAACAGTCACAGATCAATATTCACTTTTCCATTTACAAACACAATTTTGCATTATTTACATGAAAATCAAAATACATTACATAAGTTTCATTTACACAAAGGAAAATAAAAATCAATTACAAAATACCAAAATGAAGCCTAGTGTCCTACCAATGCACTGTAGACGGTGAGGTGACACGGACACTATGCAGAACTGTGAACTGCCTTACCGAATCTGTGGTCTACTGGGCCCTCTGTCCAAATCTTCAGTACCTACGCGTTGCAAAAGCGACGCGCTAAGCATAAAGCTTAGTGGTGCCAATAATACAAGAAAATATAATATGCAAATAAAAATAATAATTTCCTTGCTATTGTGTTCATAAGAAATGAGTAATTACTAACTTATTGTTTAGTCGAGGGCTAATCATGTTTTATGATATTAACTTCTTCATGCATTTCATTAATTATTATTTTTTTTTCATGATCTTGAGCTTCCTTGTATTTTTGTAATCATTCCTGATACTTAATTTTCGTATTTTCTTTAATAATCAGTTCACAGTTATACTTTTCCATTCATTTGGTTGCCCAAGTAACCTATACTGGATGACTGGACTGGATAACGGGTCGTTGGCACTGGGCACCGCGGTGCCTCGGGCCATCATACCATGGGACGCAGAACGTCAAAAAGCTATGATATCACATAATCGGGCATAAAAGTCATGAATACGGGCATAAAAGCCATGGATACGGGCATAAAGCCATGAATACAGGCACAAAGCCTTTCCTTTCGCAGTACTGCTAAAACAATACCCTATTGGCATGCCAAACTATCCAAACCAATCACATTAGGCCTACTAGGGCATTTTGCATTTTTAAGTTTCACATTTTTAAATTTCAAGTTTTGGTGTCACTATTCACTTCATTAGTCAAACAAAAAGTTGACTTTTGCATAGAAAGTAGGTACATTGGCTTTGGCACTTCAAACATACCACATTTTTCATTTAAAACTTGTTGGAAGTGATCACCATTACCATTTCTAGGCTTAAACCAAGGGAAACAAAATTTTCAGTTTTTGAAGCTTAATTTTACTATTCCATTAAGCACTGTTACAGTGGGAATTTGAGGAAATGGTAAACATGAAAGTTGTTCATTATTTTGTCTAGTTGAATTTCTTTTTTTGAATCACTCCATTTGGAGTTTTGTAGCTCAAGTTATGGCCAAAATAAGTTTACTGTTCACGTGTACTATTCATGCTACAATTTTGGGTTTTGGCAGATTTTGGTCCAATTTTGGTCAGTAGTTTGATCAAGTTAAGTTCATAATTTGGTCTAACTTTCTTCATATGAAATGTTCTACCATGCCTTAGGTTTCCATTGGTTCAAGAATTTCCTAAATCCGAGTTTTCTAGAGAGAGTTATAGTCCTCCAAATATTACCGCTCAAATGAAAATCTGCAGAGTTGCGGGTTTGATAACTCAACTTTGCCCAATAATTTGAATGGGTTAATGGCATAATTTGGGGTGATGTTCTTCATGAAAGTTGTTTGTCTATATCCTATCTTGTTGCTGTAAAACTTTCAGGTCAATTGACCATATCTACAGTGAGTTATGGCCACTGTTCATTTGGTCATTTCTGCAGGTGCTGGTTGCAGGGTATCCGGAATGGGGCCAACTTTTGGTCCTCTTGCTTTGGTCTTTTGGGCATGGTTTCTTCAGCAAAAATGTGCCATTACAAGCCTAGTTTCATTTCCAATTGGCCAAACACCAATTGGACCAACATAGCCCAAGATATGGCAGTCCAAGTGGACTGAAATTTGATCACCTCTTTGCACTCATGGGGCAGCTTGCCCATTCCACTTTGCCATGCAATAATTCACTCCTAATTATGGTCAACTTACCTCAAATGGTCACTAATTGACTATTAGAATGTTCTTTAACAATTTCATAAGCAAAGTCAAATTTTCACTCCTAAACCCTAGCTCAAAGTCATGGTTTTCACAATTTCTTTAGTTAACTCTTTCATTCTTGTATATATATATGTATACACTCTAAACATAATCTCCAATTCACTCTAAGTCCATTAATACAATCAAACTCATTCCTTCCTAGGGCTGCCGAAAATTCATAGGGTCCATATACATAGATTCCATTCATTTAATTCACAAAACCTTACTCACTTTAAGTCTTTAACATGAATTAAAAGAGATTTAAGTGTAAATAGGCACTAACCTTGAATAGGGCAGAATTTCAAACTACCCAAACTCCTTCTTTCTTCTTCTTTTGGCTGCCTAGAGGTTACTCAAGTTGCTAGGTTAATTTTTTGTGAAGCTAGGTTATGATTTTGTTGGGTAGAAATGGGTGAATCAAGCTTTGAAAAGCTTGAATATACTTAGCTATGGAAGAAGAGGTTCACGTCCAAATGAAGAAGAAGAACCAGAAAATTTGTCTCTTCATTTGTCATTTTTCTCTTTTTAATTTGGCTTGTTGGGTTGTGATTGGTGGAAGCCTTCCAAATGACATCATGTGATGTCATATTTAGGTTTTTCTTTCATTTTCTTTTCTTCTTTTCTCTACTCATTTTCACTTTAATTTTTAGTAATATTTATTCATATTTTATGTCATATTAATTATTTACTTAACTGGACAAGTCGGCCAAAAATCACCTCTGAAGGCGAAATGACCAAAATGCCCTCCGTTTGGCTTAACGGGTCAAAATTGGCTGTACCGATTGAAAAATTTTTCTAATTATTTTTTTGGCATTCTAATGCCATAGGAACCTCAATGACCCTTCTCTGGAGTCCCAATAATTATTTTATGAATTTTTCCCCGGGTCTAGGGCTCCTCGTTACGAGAATCGCAACTTCCCTCTGGGTTACCCATCGCTTGGGCACCGGCTCATTTGACTTGGTTGTATTTTATTTCTAAAATTTTTCCTAAATTTTTCTTATTAATATTTGAGTTAATTTTGGTTCTTGACTTTAGTTTAAATATTTTTCCGGACGTTCTAGTCAGGACCGACCGATCATCAGAATAGAATGTATGGAGTTGCTACCGGGAGGGTGTTACAACTCTTCCCCTCTAATTTAAATTTCGTCCTTGAAATTTACCTGACTTAAGTAATCGGGAAGTTGCTACCTTCTTGTTTCTTCACTTCCTTGTATCGCCTCATCAGTGTCTGGGTTTGGCTCTTCCTGAGCTTCCATAGCATATACTTGTGGTGCCACCCTGACTTCGGGCTTTTCAACTGTCTCAGAAACAATCTTCTGTGAAATGTCAGCCATTTCTGCTCTACCCAATCTTTTACCCCTTTGAACTATAGGGAAAGGTCTATCAACTTGTACCGGAGCTATTGAACCACTCCTCTGAGGGCAATCTCTTATGAAATGATCCGTAGCCCCACACTTGAAACACTCTCCAGTTAACAGTCGACACTCCCCTCTGTGTCTTCTACCACAATGCATACATTCAGGCACTGGGGTTGATCCCCTTGTTATTGTGCCCGGGGAACTAACTATAGATATTCCAATCTGGCCTCTGTGGCCCTGCGTCTGCTCTTGTGAACTAGGACCCTTAAACTTCTTACTATCAGTTGGTATACCTGACTGTCCTGGTCTAAATTCTCTCTTACGCTGCCTGTCTTTCCTATTTTGTTCATTTATTCTGACTTTCTCCACTTTTAATGTAGCTTCCACTAACTTGGTGAAGTCTGTGATCCCCAAGGCAGTGATCATGATCTTTATGTTGTCATTTAGTCCCTCTTCAAATCTCTTGCACCTTTCAGTTTCATTAGGGACTATCTCCCTTCCATAGCGGCTCAATCTTACGAATTCCTTCTCATATTCGGCCACTTACAGCTGCCTCTGCCTCAGGTTAATGAATTCCCTTCTTCTCTCTTCTAGGTATACAGTACCCACATATCTCTTCTTGAATTCAGAGAGGAAGAAATCCCAAGTTATAACTTCTGGCTGCACTTCACTGGATACCGTGTCCCACCATTCATATGCATCATCTTGCAACAGAGATACGGCAGCCTCTAGGTTTTGTTCAGGGGTGCAGTGGAGTTGTTTTAAGACTCTGCCTGTTCTGTTCAACCAATTCTCGGCTGCAACAGAATCATCTTCTCTCTTGCCAAAGAAATCCACTGCTCCAAATTTTCTTAGCCTTTCTAGGTGTGATTTCTGCTGTGGAGCTGGTGGTGGTGGTGGTGGTGTTGGCATTACCCCGGCCATTTGCTGAAACATGGCCTGTGGAGGCCGAAAGGTGCTCGCTTGAGTGGCGGAGGTGTTCTCCCTACCCCGCCTCACCGCTGCAGGTGGAGCATGACTCTCCACTTCTTCCTCGACTGTTCTCTGTGATGAAGGGTCCATATCCTATTCAAAATAAGAAAGACAAACAGATCTGCATTAGAGTCACCTCGACTCTTACAAATGCAATGCATGTTATGGACTCAATCTAGGCCCAGAAACGCCTAAACCGTGCTCTGATACCACTAAATGTGACACCCCTTACCCGACTACAGTGTAGCCGAGCAAGTTATGCCACTCAGTGTGCCGAACACTCTATTTTATCTTAATTCATTTTTATCGTAGTTTTGAATATAACTTGTGAAATATAATTTATTTAAGCCATTTATCGAAATTATAATTTATTTGAGGTTCCGAGAATTTTACAGAAAATCCGGCAGAGTACCGGCTAAAAATAGAGAAAACAGTTCTTCGGAAACTGTGAAAAACACTTCCTATGATCATATTCAATCATCTCATCACTCTCAAACTTCAATATCAAAATCTCAACATTTTTCACCATTCATTTCTCAATCATTCATCACATTTGATAGTCATGTAACAGTCACAGATCAATATTCACTTTTCCATTTACAAACACAATTTTGCATTATTTACATGAAAATCAAAATACATTACATAAGTTTCATTTACACAAAGGAAAATAAAAATTAATTACAAAATACCAAAATGAAGCCTAGTGTCCTACCAATGCACTGTAGACGGTGAGGTGATACGGACACTATGCAGAACTGTGAACTGCCTTACCGAATCTGTGGTCTACTAGGCCCTCTGTCCAAATCTTCAGTACCTACGCGTTGTAAAAGCGACGCGCTAAGCATAAAGCTTAGTGGTGCCAATAATACAAGAAAATATAATATGCAAATAAAAATAATAATTTCCTTGCTATTGTGTTCATAAGAAATGAGTAATTACTAACTTATTGTTTAGTCGAGGGCTAATCATGTTTTATGATATTAACTTCTTCATGCATTTCGTTAATTATTATTTTTTTTTCATGATCTTGAGCTTCCTTGTATTTTTGTAATCATTCCTGATACTTAATTTTCGTATTTTCTTTAATAATCAGTTCACAATTATACTTTTCCATTCATTTGGTTGCCCAAGTAACCTATATTGGATGACTGGACTGGATAAAGGGTCGTTGGCACTGGGCACCGCGGTGCCTCGGGCCGTCATACCATGGGACGCAGAACGTCAAAAAGCTATGATATCACATAATCGGGCATAAAAGCCATGAATACGGGCATAAAAGCCATGGATACGGGCATAAAGCCATGAATACAGGCACAAAGCCTTTCCTTTCGCAGTACTGCTAAAACAATACCCTATTGGCATGCCAAACTATCCAAACCAATCACATTAGGCCTACTAGGGCATTTTGCATTTTTAAGTTTCACATTTTTAAATTTCAAGTTTTGGTGTCACTATTCACTTCATTAGTCAAACAAAAAGTTGACTTTTGCATAGAAAGTAGGTACATTGGCTTTGGCACTTCAAACATACCACATTTTTCATTTAAAACTTGTTGGAAGTGATCACCATTACCATTTCTAGGCTTAAACCAAGGGAAACAAAATTTTCAGTTTTTGAAGCTTAACTTTACTATTCCATTAAGCACTGCTACAGTGGGAATTTGAGGAAATGGTAAACATGAAAGTTGTTCCTTATTTTGTCTAGTTGAATTTCTTTTTTTGAATCACTCCATTTGGAGTTTTGTAGCTCAAGTTATGGCCAAAATAAGTTTACTGTTCACGTGTACTGTTCATACTGCAATTTTGGGTTTTGGCAGATTTTGGTCCAACTTTGGTCAGTAGTTTGATCAAGTTAAGTTCATAATTTGGTCTAAATTTCTTCATATGAAATGTTCTACCATGCCTTAGGTTTCCATCGGTTTAAGAATCGCCTAAATCCGAGTTTTCTAGAGAGAGTTATAGTCCTCCAAACATTACTGCTCAAATGAAAATCTGCAGAGTTGCAGGTTTGATAACTCAACTTTGCCCAATAATTTGAATGGGTTAATGGCATAATTTGGGGTGATGTTCTTCATGAAAGTCGTTTGTCTATATCCTATCTTGTTGCTGTAAAAATTTTAGGTCAATTGATATCTACAGTGAGTTATGGCCAAATGTTCATTTGGTCATTTCAGAGGTTGCAGGTGGTATCCTAATGGGGCCAACTTTTGGTCCTCTTGCTTTGGTCTTTTGGGCATGATTTCTTCAGCAAAAATGTGCCATTACAAGCCTAGTTTCATGTCCAATTGGCCAAACATCAATTGGACCAACACAGCCCAATATGGCAGTCCAAGTAGACTGAAATTTCAGTCACCCTGCTGCACTCATGGGGCAGCCTGCCCATTCCACTTTGCCATGCAATAATTCACTCCTAATTATGGTCAAATTACCTCAAATGGTCACTAATTGACTATTAGAATGTTCTTTAACAATTTCATAAGCAAAGTCAAATTTTCACTCCTAAACCCTAGCTCAAAGTCATGGTTTTCACAATTTCTTTAGTTAACTCTTTCATTCTTGTATATATATATGTATACACTCTAAACATAATCTCCAATTCACTCTAAGTCCATTAATACAATCAAACTCATTCCTTCCTAGGGCTGCCGAAAATTCATAGGGCCCATATACAAAGATTCCATTCATTTAATTCACAAAACCTTACTCACTTTAAGTCTTTAACATGAATTAAAAGAGATTTAAGTGTAAATAGGCACTTGAAGGAACGGAAGCATGAAAAACACAAGTTTATACCATTGAATTCAAAAATTTTCACCTAGGGTCACATGCATCATGCAAGATTTATTTTTATCTATTTGATTTCAATGATAAACAACATATTAAAACTCTTTTAATATGTTTTTGGATCTGTATTTTCCATTTAAGATTTTAAAATTAATCAGATTAATTTTAGAACCCTAGATTAAATCAAGAACGATTACACTAACCTCTTGATGCACTGCAGCGTGTCTGCGCCTTTGAGATTCGTCTTCAGGACACCAGATGTTGTCCCTCTAGCTTGTCCACACCAAGAACACCTATGGCAGCCCTTGAATAGCTTCTAAAGCTTTTTCTATTAATTAGAAAATCAAGTTCTGCCTTTTAAGAGATTAAAGATGTAAACAGGACACTAGAAACAATTTCTAGTGTTCTTAATTCAAGAGATTGATGGCTAATCTCTTTGAATTGATAAGAGATGAAGAAGAAGAGATGAAAACCCTCAAAGTGGCGTGACAAAGGAGTGTGGCTGCTGGTTCTTTTTTTCCTTTCATAACCACACTTAAATAGCTAGGTTAACACATTAAACCCTTGCCACATGTCACCCTTTGATTAGCTCTAGGTTTAAGTGACCCAATCACATTGTGCCAAGTGTCAAACCTATATTTAATCTTGATTTTAATCATCTTACATGATTAAAAACATTTGGCAAGCTTATGTAATCCCATGTGTCACCATCTCATGGTGCCACGTGTCACACTGCAAAATGACCAAAATGCCCCTGTGTCTTAATTTTGAGTTCTCAACCCAAAATAATTATTTTTCTTCTTCTAATTAATTTATATTAAATATAAATTAATTAATTAATCTCTATTAATTAATTTCTCATTAGTTAAATTCATATTTAAACACTTTAAATATAAATTTAACTTATATTATACATCTAATAATCTAGAATTGGTTTCAAGTCATGCTAGGGACTTTGCAATCTAATTGCAAACCAAACCTATTTAATTAATCAATTAAACTCTTTAATTAATTAATTAAATCATATTTAAATAGGTGATAACTTGTGTATGTGTGTGACTTACTAGGCTCATCACTAATTGGCAATGAGACATGATATCAACTCTTAATATCATCAGAACTCTTTCTTACCATAAATGATTTCTCTAAATCATTTTATGAACCTCATAGACCATGGTTAACACCTAGCATAGCATGCCATGGCCACCCAATTAGTAATAAGGTTTACCTTAAATGAACCTATAATCATATGTTACCACGCACTAGAATCTCTCTGTTACAAAATCCCAACTCAAGCTGGAGTCATGGTTTATGTCAAACTCCATTTGCTATGAATATTATGTTCTCTTTTAATTCCAGTTCTTGATTAAAAGATTTTCTCATCGTAAACTCTTTCGAATAAATCTATCTGTCTGGCCAGAACTTGAAACATCAAGAACAATTAAATGAACATAGGATTTTATCTCTATTTACTTAGAGGAACAGATTCCATCTTGATCAACACCTACCTCCATATATAACTAGTAGGAGCCAACACATGCCCATATACCCATACATAGTACAAGTATGAAAGCAGTATCAAACTCAAACTACCTATATACAAGATAACTGTGCTACCTGTGTCTAAAGATTATATGCATCGATATGATTTATGACAAAACATTGACAAGAGTAAACTCCATGTGCTTGTCATAAGTGTCACTGGTTCGGCCTACTTATCATTTATAAGTGCCTATCATGTTTGTTATATGGCATGAGACTCACCATTCCATCTTATTTATATCTCATATAAATAACTTGGGGACAAACATGAATACAATCTTTCTGGATAAGTCATGTCCTTATTATGAAGTATCCTCGATTGTGAACCTATTTATGATACTTCGTGCTAGAAATATTATCACTCATATTCTTAACAACTTAAGAATAATATTTCTAACAAAATATCAATTGACCTTTTCTATTACACATAAATATATTATGTAAACGGAAAAGTGGAAATGCCTTTTATTAATAAAAATATGTACAAGATACATACTAAATGATATGCTCTAGGGCATACTACTAACAATCTCCCACTAGCACTAGAGCCATTCATTACAAAATCTTAGACCTATCTTCTCAAGATGTCGGTCTAACTGAGTCTGTGACATAGGCTTAGTGAATGGATCAGCTGGATTTTCAGTTGATGCTATTTTCTGCATGGCTAAATCGCCTTGCCCAACTATATCTCTGATAATGTGGTAGTGCCTTTCTATGTGTTTGGATTTTGGGTGAGACCTTAGTTCCTTAGCCTGTATGACTACTCCATTGTCGTCACAGTGTAATGGAACTGCAGACTCAATGGAAGGAACTACTGTAAGTTCTGTCAAGAACTTTTTATCCAAACGGGTTCCTTTGCAGCATCTGATGTAGCAATATACTCAGCCTCTGTAGTGGAATCTGCAGTCGTGCTCTGTTTGGAACTCTTCCAACTGACTGCACCTCCATTACAAATGAACACATATCCAGAGGTAGACTTTCTATCATCGATATCTGATTGGAAATCAGAATCAGTATAACCATCCAATTGCAAGTCTCCACCTCCATAAATCAAGAATAAATCCTTAGTTCTTCTCAAGTACTTAAGAATATTCTTGACAGCTATCCAGTGTTCCAAACCTGGATTGGATTGATACCTACTAGTCAAACTAACAGCATATGCGATATCCGGCCTAGTACACAACATTGCATACATTAAACTTCCAATAGCCGAAGTACATGGAATCCTGGCCATCTTATCTCTTTTTTCAGGTGTCTTTGGAGACATCTCTTTAGAAAGATGGATACCATGTCTCACTGGTAACAATCCTCTCTTGGAATCAAGCATGTTAAACCTCTTTAACACCTTTTCCAAGTATAGACTTTGGGATAAACCAATTATTCTTTTTGCTCTATCTCTATAGATGCGAATCCCAAGAATATAGGTTGCCTCCCCTAAGTCTTTCATGGAGAATGTATTTGACAACCATACCTTTAGAGTCGTCAACATACTTGTGTCATTACCCATCAATAGTATGTCATCCACATATAAGACAAGGAAAGTGATAGCACTGTCACTAACCTTCTTATATACACATGGCTCATCCTCATTTTTGATAAAACCAAAGGATTTAATGGCTTCATCAAAACGGATGTTCCAACTCCTCGAAGCTTGTTTCAACCCATAAATGGATCGCTTTAGCTTGCATACCTTGGAACCATCTTGGGATTCAAATCCCCTAAGTTGTTCCATGAAAATGTTTTCTTCAATGTATCCATTGAAAAAAGTTGTTTTGACATCCATCTGCCAAATCTCATAATCATAGTATGCAGCTATTGCTAGTAAAATCCTAATTGATTTAAGCATGGCAACAGGCGAGAAAGTCTCCTTATAGTCGATTCCTTGCCTTTGGCGAAACCCTTTCGCTACTAGCCTTACCTTATAGGTCTCTACCTTTCCATCAGAACCAATTTTCTTCTTGAAAACCCATTTGTTCCCTATAGGTACAATACCTTCAGGTGGGTTAACAAGATCCCAAACTTGATTCTTATACATGGAATCAATCTCGGATTTCATAGCATCAATCCATTTTGAAGAGTTTATATCTGATATAGCTTCTTCAAAGGTAAGTGGATCATCCCCATGATCTACTTCTTCATGAGTAGACAACTCTTGTTCTTCTTCATGAAGAAAATCATATCTCACTAGTGGGTGAGATACCCTGGTTGTTCTACGAAGAACAGCTGTAGATGTTTCATCAACGGGTATAGGTTGACTAGATGGATCTATGTCCATCTGATCTGTTGGTTGGTCAGAATTCTCCAATTCTAACTCTATTTGCCTTCCTTTGCCTCCTTCTTGAACAAACTGTTGTTCAAGAAACAAGGCATCTCTACTTATCATAACCTTTTATGAAGTAGGCAAACAAAAATAATATCCAAAACTATCTTTTGGATATCCAACAAATCGACCTTTTTCTGATCTGGTCTCCAATTTATCAGTGTTCAGCTTTTTGATATAAGGTGGACAACCCTAAAGCTTAACATGCTTAAGACTTGGTTTTCTTCCATGCCATACCTCATAAGGTGTGGAAGAAACTGATTTTGATGGAATCCTATTCAGAATATACAAAGCTGATTCTAATGCAAATCCCCAAAAAGAGATTGGCATATCAGTATAGCTCATCATACTACGTACCATATCCAATAGGGTACGATTTTTCCTTTCAGATACACCATTCAGTTGTGGTGTTCCTGGAGGAGTCAGCTGAGAAACAATGCCATGCTCTCTCAAATATTCATCAAATTTAGTACTCAAATATTCACCTCCACGATCTGATCGAAGAGCTTTAATACTCTTTCCTGTTTGATTTTCTACTTCAGATTTAAATTCTTTGAACTTTTCAAAAGATTCATGTTTGTATTTCATCAAATACAAATACCCCAACCTTGATTTATCATCAGTAAAGGTAATAAAATAATGAAAACCCCCTCTAGCCATTTCTTTAAATGGACCACATACATCACTATGTATTAGCTCCAAAATATTTTCAGCTCTTAGCCCTTGTCCAACAAAGGGTGATCTAGTCATTTTGCCACAAGGCAAGATTCACAAGTTGGAGTAGGCTCAGAGCCCAATGAGGATAAAATCCCCATTTTCTCCAGTTGTGCAATCCTATCTTCGCCAACATGACATAACCTGAAGGGCCAAATATATTTTGAACTTGAGGTGGTTTTCACCATGGCATTGCATTCATTTAGATTGCTATACTCGCCATGGAAACACTTTCTTCCGGCAATGGAAACACTTTCTGTTGGTAATGGAAACACTTTCTGTTGGCGGTGGAGACACTTTCCTTTGCCTTTATCACTTTAGTCTTCCTTTTTGTTTAGCTATTTTCTTGGAAGGACCAGAATCGTGGTTTCTTTTTCTTATTGTCCTTCTTCTTGTTGGACTTTCCACAGTAAGAAGATGCAAACAAAGCTACCTCTTTTCCTTTATTGCCCAGCAAATTCTTTTGGGCAATAACCAGCATGTTGAGTAAACTATATAAGGTGCATTCCTGTTTAGTCATATGGAAATTTGTCACAAAATTCCCAAAAGACTCAGGAAGGGACTGAAGGATCAAATCCGTCTGTAGTTGGAAATCCATGTTGAAGTCAAGATGTTCCAACTACTCAATCAGCCGAATCATCTTGTGGACATGATCCCCAACATTCTGTCTCTCAGACATCCTCATACGGAATAGCTGTCTAGATATCTCACACCTAGCATTCCTGCTGTGCTCACCATACAACTCTTGTAGGTGAAGGAGGATCTCACTCGCACTCTGCATGTTCTCATATTGCTTCTGTAACTCATTATTCATGGAAGCAAGCATGTAACACTTAGCTCTCATATCATGCTCCTTCCACTTGTCCAAAGTTTCATGTTCCTCTTGTGTGGCCTCTGGAGGTAAGGGACCAGGAACATTTGAATCTAGAACATATCCTATATGTTCAAGGTTCAGGACAAGTTTCAAATTTCTTAGCCAATCAGACAGATTAGGTCCTGTCAACCTATTGCGATTAAGTATGCTTGCAAGGATATTGGATGGTGGTGGTTGTTCTGTGCTCATTATTATTAGAAAATTAATTGCAGAAAATAACCAGATTAATTAGTAAATGTATCATGTAATTAACCAAAATGATTATGGTATTTTAATCAAATTGGTCCTCCCACTAACTTAGCGAATCCTACACTTCCAAAGTAGAAAACGGAAATCATAGTTGGATGCATTTCTAGTGGGTGATTGAATTCTTATAATTCTATTGATCATCCTCAGGTACATCCATTATTGGAATTACAATAAACTATAAGTGAGAAACTCCTTGCCCATCACATCTCATGTGAGGTTCAATCCTTTACCTAGCCCCTAATGCTCAAAATCTCAGGTACATCCATTATTGACTTATCTTGCATTAGTTAAGTTGATCCCATTGAGCCAGTAATTATGCAAATAATTTTAATGTCCTCAGGTACATCCAATATTGGCCACTAAACCATTTACATATTTACAACATCTCATGCTTAACAATTATTCTTAAGAAAATCTCTTAAATAAATTGCATCTTATGCAACTATTTAAAATTTCTTAAAATAATTGCCCCAATGGAGGGCCTATGTTATAATTACTTTAATTATAGCATTTCCAACTTAATCATTTGTTTGGAAGATTTTATGGTCATTCTATTTACTATTAAGGTCTCACTTTGCACATTATCCATTTAGCATGCATATATCATATAATTGCATACATTCCCATACATCTCATGCATTCATGGATAAGCGATAAATATGGTATGATCATGGACTTTCTAAGGGATTCAATTCGAGACACCAAGAATTGAATCAGGGCATTCCTAGGAGCATTTCATTCATTCATTCATTTTACAAGACTTCCTGAAGGAGTACATAAACAGCACTTGATCTTGAATTATAACCACTGGTCCCAACAAAGCTCTTGACCTCCTTGAACTTCTTGCAATCCAATATTACATAGTAATCCTTGGCATACCAAGGCGAATTTACAAGAACTTAAATAAATGAAATTACAACCCAAAAATTATTACAAACTTAATAATACATGGCCAAAAAAATTAAAATAAATTAATTAATTTACAATCCCAAAGAAACATAAAAGAAATAAATCCAATCACATTGGTCTTTTATAGTCCATGATCATCCATCATGCATATCACTATTTAACAATTAAATAAAACATACATACTTAAATTAAATTGAATATCTCATATTCAACTTAAAAATCAAGATTTGAATATGATTCAAATAAATTTAAAAATTCAGATTTGAATCTCATTCAAACAAATTTAAAAATTCAGATTTGAATCACATTCAAACAACTTCAAAAATTCAGATTTGAATCACATTCAAACATTTTTTAAAAAATCAGATTTGAATCACTTTCAAACATTTTTTTAAAAAATCAGATCTGAATTTTATTCAATCAATTTTAAAAAATCAGATTTAAATATGATTCAAACAACTTTAAAAATTCAGATTTGAATCACATTCAAACAACTTTTAAAATTCAGATTTGAATCACATTCAAATAATTTTTAAAATTCTGATTTAAATCATAATTTAATTGTGTGATAAAAACTACTAATTAAACACTTTAATTAGTCAAAGAATAGGCCTTAGATCATACAACAATTGCAGAATTAAAAGCCAAACCTTAAACCACCCATGGAAGCCAAACCATGCGCACCATTGATGGTGTTTTTTTTCAAGTATGCCGCCAACTTGCTTTGCAACCAGCAATGAACTTTTGATCTCATGATCAAACACACAATTAAATCATATAATCAACAATCTAAATGGCAAATATAGTGGCTCTGATACCAATTGAAGGAACGGAAGCATGAAAAACACAAGTTTATACCATTGAATTCAAAAATTTTCACCTAGGGTCACATGCATCATGCAAGATTTATTTTTATCTATTTGATTTCAATGATAAACAACATATTAAAACTCTTTTAATATGTTTTTGGATCTGTATTTTCCATTTAAGATTTTAAAATTAATCAGATTAATTTTAGAACCCTAGATTAAATCAAGAACGATTACACTAACCTCTTGATGCACTGCAGTGTGTCTGCGCCTTTGAGATTCGTCTTCAGGACACCAGATGTTGTCCCTCTAGCTTGTCCACACCAAGAACACCTATGGCAGCCCTTGAATAGCTTCTAAAGCTTTTTCTATTAATTAGAAAATCAAGTTCTGCCTTTTAAGAGATTAAAGATGTAAACAGGACACTAGAAACAATTTCTAGTGTTCTTAATTCAAGAGATTGATGGCTAATCTCTTTGAATTGATAAGAGATGAAGAAGAAGAGATGAAAACCCTCAAAGTGGCGTGACAAAGGAGTGTGGCTGCTGGTTCTTTTTTTCCTTTCATAACCACACTTAAATAGCTAGGTTAACACATTAAACCCTTGCCACATGTCACCCTTTGATTAGCTCTAGGTTTAAGTGACCCAATCACATTGTGCCAAGTGTCAAACCTATATTTAATCTTGATTTTAATCATCTTACATGATTAAAAAACATTTGGCAAGCTTATGTGTAATCCCATGTGTCACCATCTCATGGTGCCACGTGTCACACTGCAAAATGACCAAAATGCCCCTGTGTCTTAATTTTGAGTTCTCAACCCAAAATAATTATTTTTCTTCTTCTAATTAATTTATATCAAATATAAATTAATTAATTAATCTCTATTAATTAATTTCTCATTAATTAAATTCATATTTAAACACTTTAAATATAAATTTAACTTATATTATACATCTAATAATCTAGATTTGGTTTCAAGTCATGCTAGGGACTTTGCAATCTAATTGCAAACCAAACCTATTTAATTAATCAATTAAACTCTTTAATTAATTAATTAAATCATATTTAAATAGGTGATAACTTGTGTATGTGTGTGACTTACTAGGCTCATCACTAATTGGCAATGAGACATGATATCAACTCTTAATATCATCAGAACTTTTTCTTACCATAAATGATTTCTCTAAATCATTTTATGAACCTCATAGACCATGGTTAACACCTAGCATAGCATGCCATGGCCACCCAATTAGTAATAAGGTTTACCTTAAATGAACCTATAATCATATGTTACCATGCACTAGAATCTCTCTGTTACAAAATCCCAACTCAATCTGGAGTCATGGTTTATGTCAAACTCCATTTGCTATGAATATTATGTTCTCTTTTAATTCCAGATCTTGATTAAAAGATTTTCTCATCGAAACTCTTTTACGAATAAATCTATCTGTCTGGCCAGAACTTGAAACATCAAGAATAATTAAATGAACATAGGATTTTATCTCTATTTACTTAGAGGAACAGATTCCATCTTGATCAACACCTACCTCCATATATAACTAGTAGGAGCCAACACATGCCCATATATCCATACATAGTACAAGTATGAAAGCAGTATCAAACTCAAACTACCTATATACAAGATAACTGTGCTACCTCAGGTCTAAAGATTATATGCACTGATATGATTTATGACAAAACATTGACAAGAGTAAACTCCATGTGCTTGTCATAAGGGTCACTGGTTCGGCCTACTTATCATTTATAAGTACCTATCATGTTTGTTATATGGCATGAGACTCACCATTCCATCTTATTTATATCTCATATAAATAACTTGGGAACAAACATGAATACAATCTTTCTGGATAAGTCATGTCCTTATTATGAAGTATCCTCGATTGTGAACCTATTTATGATACTTCGTGCTAGAAATATTGTCACTCATATTCTTAACAACTTAAGAATAATATTTCTAACAAAATATCAATGGACCTTTTCTATTACACATAAATATATTATGTAAACGGAAAAGTGGAAATGCCTTTTATTAATAAAAATATGTACAAGATACATACTAAATGATATGCTCTAGGGCATACTACTAACAGCACTAACCTTGAATAGGGCAGAATTTCAAACTACCCAAACTCCTTCTTTCTTCTTCTTTTGACTGCCTAGAGGTTACTCAAGTTGCTAGGTTAATTTTTTGTGAAGCTAGGTTATGATTTTGTTGGGTAGAAATGGGTGAATCAAGCTTTGAAAAGCTTGAATATACTTAGGTATGGAAGAAGAGGTTCACGTCCAAATGAAGAAGAAGAACCAGAAAATTTGTCTCTTCATTTGTCATTTTTCTCTTTTTAATTTGGCTTGTTGGGTTGTGATTGGTGGAAGCCTTCTAAATGACATCATGTGATGTCATATTTAGGTTTTTCTTTCATTTTCTTTTCTTCTTTTCTCTACTCATTTTCACTTTAATTTTTAATAATATTTATTCATATTTTATGTCATATTAATTATTTACTTAACTGGACAAGTCGGCCAAAAATCACCTCTGAAGGCGAAATGACCAAAATGCCCTCCGTCTGGCTTAATGGGTCAAAATTGGCTGTACCGATTGAAAAATTTTTCTAATTATTTTCTTGGCATTCTAATTCCATAGGAACCTCAATGACCCTTCTCTGGAGTCCCAATAATTATTTTATGAATTTTTCCCCGGGTCTAGGGCTCCTCGTTGCGAGAACCGCAACTTCCCTCTGGGTTACCCATCGCTTGGGCACCGGCTAATTTGACTTGGTTGTATTTTATTTCTAAAATTTTTCCTAAATTTTTCTTATTAATATTTGAGTTAATTTTGGTTCTTGACTTTAGTTTAAATATTTTTCCGGACGTTCTAGCTGTTCGGACCGACACCGGTCACCGGAACAGGAGAATGTACGGAGTTGCTACCGGGAGGGTGTTACATTTTCTCTCTAATTCTTCCTTCTGATTACGTTGTTGATGGCATCAAACCAAAGTTCATCGTCGACTGCAAGTAACGGTGGTGGGGTATTATGTCTCTTTCACCATTTACATGCCCATATCCTCACTTCGTACACACAAAAAAATCCTAGTAGAAGGTTTTATTGCTGTCATTTAAGGAAGGTAATGGATTGAGATTATATAGTACATACTTTTAATAGATTTGATTATGGGTAATTTGTATTGAAGAAATTTGTTTGACTTCAACATTTTCATTATGGGTTTTATAAGTTGTGTTTTGAATTCAATATAATTGAATTTGATTGTATTTCAATTTTAATTATATGAATTTCTTTGAGTTTTGATTATGGGCTACTACCATTTCTCCTGTGATATAGGTGCATAACTGCAAATTTTTTGTATGGTTGGATGATGAGCTAAGACATGATTCTAGAGAAAGTGCTATTTTTGATGTTATTTTTTATAAAATTAAGACTTTGGAAGCAACTATTGCATATAAAGATGATAATGAGCTTTCTGTGGAAAACAAATTGAAGATTGTTGAAGATAAGTTGGTCCAAAGGAAAAATAATAATAATAATAATGAGTTCAAAGAAGAAAGATTGATGCTACTTGAGAGAATCTAGAAATTGCAATATGAGAAATGTGATAGGGATGTTTTTGATAGGAAAACTAGGTTTATTTGTGTAATTGTATGTTGTTTATTTCTTTATGTAGTGTTTAGTTCAATAAAGGGAAAGAACAACAAGTTTATGTATCTATGCTAATTTTGTGAAATGAAAATTAATCTAAGTTAGTTTCTATGAATCTTAGTTCTTTTAAAGTAATTCTTAGTCCTTATTTTGTGTTTATGTGATGTTTAATTAATTGTAATTGTGTTGTTTAAAAGAGGGAAAAAGAAGGTTATTATCATTGTTGGGACAAATTGTACAGAACCCAAAATAAATTTGTCACACCTATTCCCTTGTAAGGCATAACATGTTCCCGTAGCATACCTAATGAATTACCAAACTATACCTACCAATAACCCATTAATTATGCTACAAGGGATTTTAAACAAATCATAGCTTTTTATCTTATCAATTCTTTTGTGGACAACTGCATGGAAATAGTTAAATTCAATGTAAACATTCATTGGAAATAATGATTAGACTAAATATTACAAAAGTTACATTTCCATAAGTCTCAAAATAAAATATAAATAGTTACAAACTCAAAATGTGATAGCAATGTAATGCTTTTAAATACAAACTGCTAAATGTCCGTACATCCATACATATAGGTATAAAATACATGAAAAGGAAATTACAGGGGTATAGCTACGATATAACCCACTATCAAAACCAAAATGTTGCTTTTAAGTCTCTCACTCGGCAGCCTTCTCCTTTCCCTTACCTGCGACAACATAAATAAGCTATCGCTGAGTATATCACTCAGTGGTGCACAACTAATAACTTTAAAACTTAAGGTAAAACATAACTTGTCCAAATGCAAGAAATCATATATTTTCATAATCATGATAGCATCATAAAACTTTCTAAGTCCATAAGAATCATTTATTAAAATCACATTTCGAATGAGAAATCATATTTTACAAATCACCATTCACAAAGCATAAGTGTTACCAACATCAACACACAGTTTATACCATGATACAAAATTTCACGATCAATGCCGTGTTGTACACCACGACAAAGCAATCTCAACCTCACTAACCGTTATTAATGAGGGAAGGGCTAGCTAGCTAATGAGTACTCATATAGTCTTACCCTACTAACCGTTATTAACGGGAGACATAATCAATATCAATTATCAACCCCAAGTAGCCATTACTACTGGAGAGTTCCGAAAGAGACTGTCATGCTAACTGTGGCTTCAAAATAATTTTCAAAAGTTTCCCAATCAATAATCACATTTGCAACCCAATAAACGCTCAAATCATCATAAAATCCATGTAGAAGTGGCAACACCCAAATTTCTCAAATGCAAGAAAAAAATTACATTTCATTCAAAGCAAACTCATTCAAATAAACACATTCCAAATAATTTATAAGTTTAAAAATGAAGAAAAAGGTTAGTTATGCACAAACTTTCAATATATCTTCTTTCTCGTTACTTACTTTGTAACACCCATATGTTTAGTAGTGCGTTCTGCTGTTCCGGTGACCAATGTTTGTCCGGATAGATAGAATGCCTAGAACTACACTTAAATGTTAGTGAGGAGACATGAAATAGTGAAATACAATAGAGAAAAATACAAGAAAAACAAAGAAAAAAATAATAGCAATGAAATCTAACCAAGTTAAACGAGCCGAAAACCGTAGCGATGGGTGACCGTACTGGGAAGTTGCGGCGTGGACCATTGACTAGCCCTGGACTGCGGGGAACCCTGAAAAATATTTTTAAGACTTAAATAAACATCTATTGAAGTATAAATGACATTAGAAATATTAAAGAAAAATTAATTAATTAGTACAAAGAAAAACGAGAAATCGAGAAAACGATAAAACTCGATGTTACCGAAAAATCAGGAATGCAACTCGAATAGGGGCATTGTGGTCATTTGACACCCCAAGTTGCCTTTTGAACTCAATGTCCATTAAAAATAAATGATATTAAACCTTGAAAATATCATGAAAATTAAAATGGTGGTACATAATTTAAATAGTAAAAAGAAATGAGGAAAATGTGGGAATTTAGAAACTTTGGAATAAATAACTATTATTTTACATTAGTGCTCCACTAACCTCACTTCATGGACACATATGTAAGCCATTTGGGACAGATTCTTCCACTAAGTAATCTTCTTCTTCTTTGTTCTTCTCCATTGCCGAACTAAAAAGCTCCCAAACTCTCTCATGTCCGTCCAAGCTCCAACCTCCATGCATCCATGATCCAAGCTCCCAATGCTTAAGGTTTCTTCATTAATCTTTGCCTAAACACCTTGGGCAGTAATAAGGGAGCAAGAAAGATAAGTTTTGGTGGAATTTTGAAGAAGTCCAAAAGAGGTAAGTGGTTATTTTCAATTTTTGTTTCATTAAAAGTGTAACTAAGGTTGTGGGTAGTTGAATTATGGAAGAATTTTTGAGGTTTGATGAATTGTTGGTGATGGAGCATTTCAGCAGCCATAGAACTTCATCATGTATAGCTTGTCTTTGCATATAAATAGTTGTTGAGATGTTAAATTAAGTGTTTAAATGTATTGGAGTTGGTTTTCATGTATAAAGTTTGATTTGTAAGCTTGAAAAGTGAAAATGGAAGTTGATGTGTATGTGTAATTTTTTGGCAGCCTTATGATGAAGATTGAAGTATTTAAATTCATGAAATGTTGTTGAAGTGTTGTACAAAAAAATGGTAGCCTATGTGATGGTGTTAAATAGTGGGCAGCATGTGTAGTTTTCATGGATGTGTATGTGAAATATTGGTGTTTAAGTATGTGGTATTTTGGTGGAAATTGAATGTTGGACTTTAATGGTGAATTTTATGCATTGAGCACTTGAGTGTTCTGCCTAATATACTGCTGGAATTGTGTTTAATATTTGTAGAAGTGCTATGCATGAATAATAAAGTAATGAGGAGAAGAAGGAATGTCAAATTGGAAGTGTAAGTGTCTTGTGCAGGTTATGTATTAATGGCAGTACCTAAATTAGGTTACAAGTGCAAAATTGTAGACCCAATTGGTATGAGGCCAATGGGGAGTGAAAATAGACACCAAATAGGCCAACTTTCATGCAGACATATTGCCAAAATTCTGCCTAGAAATTGACTTTAAAAATGACCAAATCCGGATTAGTGACTTGAAAGCCTGAAAATTGACCATTTGGGCAGCAGTTAGTGTTTTCTCCATAACTCACTCAAAACAGGTCCAAATGACCTGAAATTTTTACTATGAATAGATTAGACATAGATCTACAACTTTTATGAAGACACCAAAATAGAAAATGATCATAAACAAGTCAAATAGCTTGCACAAGTTCGGATACCAAAACTACCAGAACTAAATGTGACATAAAATTGACTAAATTTTGCACTAAAGGTGTAATCTATCTAGTTTTAGTAAATTGACCATATCTTGGTCTGTACAACTCAGAATGACCTGAAATTTTTCCCCGAGTGCAATAAGACATAGAGCTACAATTTTGCTTCTTTGATCAGAAGCTAAAAACCAAGAGAAATAGGACTTTAAGCTAGACCAATCTAGCACACAAAAATGGAGAACTTGATATTTACATACAATGATGCTTGAAATAATTTGGCAATGAATGCCAACTTGTAAAAATAGTAAATTGCACTATATTGGAAGCATATTGAAATGAAAAATATGACATATTGGTAACATTAAACCTAATTCACCTAGAGTGCATCAAGGGTCAACATTATAGGTTGACTAAGGAAAATAATAGAATTAAATAAATTAATTATTGAACCTTATTGTTAAAGACAGTTTAAATGAGTACTGAAACACCTCAAATTGTGTGTTTCAGTTAGCAAAGACACAAGGAAGGGGAAAGAAACACTGAGTCCAGGCCAAGAGGTTACACTTCAGAGGTTTGTGCACAACAGTTATTTCTTTTGAATTTTCAATTGAAATAAATTATGACTATTTGTATGTTATTGTTTTAAATTGAGGAAAATTGTTTGAATGGAAATTGGATGGATACTTATTGCTTGAAAAACATTGCAAATGGTTTAAAACCACAGCTATCATGTATATTGATTGAATTCCTCACTAGCTTGTCTAGTGGGACGAATTGACTTTGAATTCCCTCTTTGACTGAAGTGTTGAGGTGTGTGTCAGTTGAGGACGAATAGGATGAGTACTCATTTATTTGCTAGCTAGCTATGTTATTCCTCACTAGCCATCGACTTTTGGGTTGAATTGGACTATGGAATCATAATTAAGCTGTGTGTGTGATTTATTGATATTTCTTATGATATTGTGAAATGGAGTTTAAATTCTTTATGAAATTTACTATCTTTTGAATTTAACTATGATTTTAAGTATCCATTGTTTATATGATTTATGGCTTATGGTTTTTAAATTGTATTTTCTTAATGTTGTGCACCACTGAGATATTGGCTCAGCGATAGCTTTTTCATTCTTTGTCGCAGTAGACAATGACAGAAGCGTGAGTAAATTTGTGCTAAATTTTGAGATTTCGCCTAGTATATTGAGTATACCATATTTTGTAGTTTTTGTTGTAATGTATGTGCACTGTATATATATATTGTACTTGGTCTTGAGCAGTTGTAAACTAAAATTGTAAATTATTTTGACTTGTATAAATATTGTGATATATTTCTCTTATCTCAATTTTTGGAAACACTAGAAAATTGATGTTGAATTACTGACAAATGTTGAGAAATTTATTGTGTTGAACTGTTATTGGAGTTTGGGTTTGAGAAATATATTGGAAGTGCTTTTTTACAGGTTTTTGAAGAACTATTTTATTCAAAATATGGATGGCACTCTGCCAAAATTTTTATAGAAATTATTGATACTCAGATTTATTATTTGGTTTCACTTTAGTAAAAAAAAAAAATTTTTTTTAACACCTGTCAAAAGTGCTCACCACTGTGAAAAGAAATAAGAAAAGGTTTAAAATCCCTTGTAGTGTATTTAATGGGTTATCAGTAGGCGAAGTTTGGTAATTCATTAGGTATACTACGGGATCATGCCATGCCTTACAGAGGGTAGGGTGTGACATGTTTTAGTGGTATCAGAGCTAGTTTTTAAATTCTGTTTTCACCTGTAATTTGAATATTCTTTCTTCATAATACAACTGCTCAATGTCATTGTTTGATACATACAGTACATTACATTATAAATATGCACTAACAGGAGGAAATCTCCTTGTGTCATTTGTTCAGGAGGTTTAAGATCCTCAAATTGACTATGGAAGAAGGGGATCGTTCAGTCGATCAATCAATAAAGGTTGAGGTACAAGGGGATGCCCCAGCCCTACACAATGTTAGTGGATCAGCCGCATTAGCCCCCTCAGTACCGCAGTTCCCTGCTCAGTTTGCACAGCAGATGGCTGCACTGTTCCAACAGATGGCTAGTAACATGCCTACTCAAGTCCCACTACAGACACCAGTGGTACAACCACAGTCTTCAGCTAGGCAGTATGATAAGCTAATTAAATATGAGGCTACTGAGTTCAAGGGGACAGTAGATTCTTTAGAGGCAAAACAATGGTTAGAAAGAATGGATAGGGTGTTCAAGAAACTACATTGTACAAAGGAGCTCAGATTTGAGTATTCAGTGTCACTACTACAGGGAGATGCATATGACTGGTGGAAAACCATTCCTCATAGTTTGGTGGAACCTCCAGTACTAACCTAGAATGACTTTTTGCGGGTGTTCAAACAAAAATATGTCCCAGATGCCTATGTGGACCAGAAGCTACAAGAGTTCTTAAGTTTGAAACAGGGAAATAGATTAGTGGCAGAATATGAAAGGGAGTTTTCCCGCCTGAGCCACTATGCTGGAAGTCTCCTTTCTACCAGCAGGGAAAGATGTAAGAGGTTTGAAATCGGCTTGAAGCCCAGTCTCAGACTACAAGTGGTCAGATTCAAACATACTAACTTCTCTGAGCTCATTTCTCAAGCACTGTAATTAAAAAAAATTAAGTTAGAAGCGGCCCCAGAGAAAAAGAAATCAGAGAAGATAGAAAAAGAGAAAGAGGGGAAGTTAGTAGAGCAGAGTTCCAATGGTCCTACTGAAAAGAGAAAGAACTTTAGGGGACACAACAGGGGTGGAAAATAGTCCGGTAGGGGAAGATACTAGGGACAGAAACCTCCTCCATCTAGTCTGTAGACTACCAGAAGTTCCTACCCTCCCCACCAATGTGAAACTTATGGTAGAAGCCATGGTGGGGTATGCTATAAGGCCACATGAGATTGTTATAACTGCGGAGGCACAGGACATTTTGCCAAAGACTGCACCAGTGCCTGTAGAGTTGGGCCACCTCCTACTACTGCTGAAGGGTTAGTTCAGAATCTTGTCACCAGAGGTTCACAACCACCTAGCAGAGGTAGAGGCAGGGGTAGAGGTAGTCCAGCAGGCAGCCAAGGCACAGTGAATCAATCAGAGCAAGGCAGTGCTCCAGTTAGAGTCTATGCAATGAGATAGAGAGAAGAGGCTGAGACATCTAATATTGTGGCTGGTACCTTCTAAACTTTTAATCAAGTGTTTATGTTATTTGATTCGGGTTCTACCAATTCCTATGTGAGTACTAGCATCATTTATTGCATTGCTATTCCGTGTGTGAAAATGGACTTTGAGGTGCTAGTAACAAGTCCGCTAGGACAAGAGGTTAGGGTTAATAGAATGTATAGGGATTGTCCTTTGGTGATCCAAGGACATACTTTTCTGTCTGATCTCATTGAAATATCCTTCAGAGATTATAATATCAATTTGGGCATGGATTAGTTAGCCAGGCATCACGCCATGATTGACTATAGATTGAAGATAGTCACTTTTGGTCTCCCTCAGTAAAGTGATGTGGTAATACATGGGGAGAGGTAGCTATTGCCATCAAACAACATTTCGGCTGCACTAGCCAGTAAAATGATTAGAAAGGGGTGTGAAACATACTTGGCACATGTAGTAGACACCCAAGTGGGGAGTCCAGCATTGAGGGACATCCCTATAGTATATGACTTTCCAGATGTGTTTCCTGATGAATTGCCAGGATTACCTCCAGAAAGAGAGGTGCAGTTTGAGATTAATGTTATGCCTGGTGAGGATCCAATCTCCATAACACCATACAGAATGGCACCAGCAGAGTTGAAGGAGTTAAAGGTACAGTTGCAAGAACTACTTGAAAAGGGCTTCATCCACCCTAGTGTGTCACCTTGGGGAGCGCCAGTATTGTTTGTTAAGAAGAAAGATGGCACTCTCCGCTTATGTATTGACTACCGACAGTTGAATAAGGTGACAATAAAGAACAGATATCCATTGCCTCGCATTGATGATCTGTTTGATCAGTTGAAGGCTGCAGCTGTATTCTCCAAAATTGATTTGCAATCTGGTTATTATCAATTGAAAGTGCAACAGCAAAGTATTCCAAAAAC
Source organism: Hevea brasiliensis (assembly GCF_030052815.1). Lineage (NCBI taxonomy): Eukaryota > Viridiplantae > Streptophyta > Magnoliopsida > Malpighiales > Euphorbiaceae > Hevea > Hevea brasiliensis. The sequence continues at coordinate 47,942,301 of NC_079501.1, forward strand.
TACTTTCAGAACTAGATATGACCATTATGAGTTTCTGGTAATGCCATTCAGGTTAACTAATGCTCCAGCTGTTTTTATGGATCTGATGAACACTATCTTCAGACCATATCTCGATCAGTTTGTGGTGGTGTTTATTAATGATATTTTGATATATTCAAGGAATGCAGAGGAGCATGACAGACATCTGCGGATTGTACTGCAGACTCTAAGGGAGAAATAGATATACGCTAAATTATCAAAATGTGAATTTTGGCTGAAAGAAATCTCCTTCTTGGGACATGTTGTGTTGGTTGAAGGGATCAAGGTAGATTCCAGCAAGGTAGAAGCTATCCTTAATTGGAAGCCACCTAGGAATATCACAGAAATTCACAGTTTTCTAGGTTTAGCTAGATATTTTTGCCAGTTTGTGAAAGGGTTTTCTATGTTAGCTTCTCTACTGACCAAGCTGCTTTGGAAAGATGTAAAATTTCAGTGGACATATAAATGCCAGCAGAGTTTTGATAAGTTGAAAAGGTGTTTGACTGAAGCTCCAGTCCTTACTTTACCTACCCCGGGTAAAGAATACACAGTTTATAGTGATGCTTCTCACAATGGGTTAGGCTGTGTACTGATGCAAGATCAGAATGTCATTGCTTATGCATCACGCCAGTTGAAACCGCATGAGAGGAACTACCAAACACATGATTTGGAGCTTGCAGCGATTGTTTTTGCTCTAAAGATCTGGAGACACTATTTGTATGGGGAGAAATGTTACATTTACACAGACCACAAGAGCTTGAAGTACTTGGGCACCCAGAAAGAATTGAATTTGAGGCAGAGGAGATGGTTAGAACTGATTAAAGACAATGATTGCTTAATAGACTATCAGCCAGGGAAAGTAAATGTGGTGGTTGACACCTTAAGTTGCAAGACTATGGCAAGTCTTAGAGTTTCTCCTTTGTCCATGGTACATGAGTTGAAAACACAACATGCCAGTTTAGAGATTGATGATGAGGGACAGACAGTAGTTGCATGGCATGTACAGCCAGTGTTGATTGATCAGATCATAATGGCTACTCAGAATGATGAAAAATACCAGAAGCTACTGAAAGAAGTCCAGCAGGGTAAGAAACCTGAATTTTCTGTGAGAAATGATGGTTTACTACTACATCAAGGTAGAATGTGTGTTCCTAGTGATGTGGAATTGAGACAGATCATTATGAAGGAAGCACATCAGTCTCCTTTTGCTATGCACCCTGGTGGAACTAAAATGTATAGAGGGCTAAAAGAGCATTACTAGTGGATGGGCATGAAGAAGGATGTAGCTAATTTTATCTCCAAATGCCTAACTTGTCAGAAAGTGAAGGCAGAACATCAAGTTTTAGCTAGTTTGTTACATCCATTGCCAGTACCAGAGTGGAAATGGGAACAGATAACTATGGATTTTGTGATGGGACTTCCGAGGACACATAATAGTCATGATGCAGTATGGGTTATAGTTGATAGACTGACTAAGTCTGCTCACTTTCTGCCAGTCCGAATGGACTATAGTTTGGAGAGATTGACCAGATTATACATAAATGAGATTGTAAGACTGCATGGAGTGCCAGTATCGATTGTATATGACAGAGATCCTAGGTTCACTTCTAGATTATGGGATAGTCTTCAGAGAGCCCTAGGAACTAGATTGAACTTCAGCACAGCATTCCACCCATAGACAGATGGCCAGTCTGAAAGGGTAATTCAGATATTGGAGGATATGCTACGGGCTTGTGTGATTGAGTTTGAAGGTAGTTGGGATACACACTTGCCTTTGATTGAGTGTGCTTATAACAATAGCTACCAATCAAGCATTAGGATGCCTCCATATGAAGCATTGTATGGAAAAAAGTTTAGAACTCCCCTATGTTGGGATGAAGTAGGTGAAAGATAGATGATTGGGCTAGAAATTGTTAAGCAGACAGAGGAAAAGATCATATTTATCAGAGATCGACTCTAGGCTGCATCAGACCGTCAGAAGCATATATTGATATGAAGAGGAGAGATATTGAGTATGCAGTGGGTAATAAGGTATTCCTTAAAGTTTTTCCTTGGAAGAGGATTATGAGATTTGGCAGAAAGGGGAAACTGAGTCCTCGCTTTATCGAACCATATGAGGTTCTGGAAAAAGTGGGTCCTTTGGCATATCGGTTGGCATTACCTCCAGAGCTAGAAAGGATACACAGTGTCTTCCATGTGTCCATGTTAAGGAGGTACAGATCTGACCCATCTCATATTCTATCAGTTGAAGAGATTGAGGTAAATCTAGACCTCTCATATGAGGAAGAACCCATAGAAATTCTGGCATATGAGGTGAAGCAGCTGAGGAATAAACAGATACACCTAGTTAAAGTGCTATGGAACCATCATTCAGGCCAGGAAGCTGGTTGAGAATGTGAAAAGGACATGAGGAGACAACACCCACAACTGTTCAGAGACTGATGCCAGGTAAAATTTCAAGATGAAATTTATTTTAAGGGGGGAGAATTGTAACACCACTATGTTCGGTAGTGCGTTCTACTATTCCTGTGACCAGTGTTTGTCCGGACTGTGACACCCCTTACCCGACTGCAGTGTAGCCGAGCAAGTTATGCCACTCAGTGTGCCGGACACTCTATTTTATCTTAATTCATTTTTATCATAGTTTTGAAAATAACTTGTGAAATATAATTCATTTATTGAAATTGTAATTTATTTGAGGTTTCGAAAATTTTATAGAAAATCCGGCGGAATACCGGCTAAAAATGGACAAAACAGTTCTTCGGAACCTGTGAAAAACACTTCCTATGATCATATTCAATCAATCGCAACTCCAATTATCAACAAAGTCTCAGAATAATTTCGTCAATTTCATTTATTTCTCAATCATTCATCTCATGGTACTTATATACAATTCACATTTTGTATCACATCAAGTTACAGCAATTTCTTAACGATTCCTTTATTTATCATTTCACATAATCATTAAACTCAAATCATAAATAAATTCTCACATGTGATTTATAATCATAAATTACAAGTACTTACATTAATACAAAATTATATTACATTTGTTCAAATAAATATGTTAAAATAAGAGTTTAATTACCAAATTTACAAAAATCTCAAAATACAAAATGGGACCTAGTGTCCTTCCTACCAATGCACTGTGGATGGTGAGGTGACACAGATACTATGCAGAACTGTGAACTGCCTTACCGAATCTGTGGTCTACTGGGCCCTCTGTCCAAATCTTCAGTACCTACGCGTCGCAAAAGCGACGCGCTAAGCATAAAGCTTAGTGGTGCCAATAATACAAGAAAATATAATATGCAAATAAAAAAATAATAATTTCCTTGCTGTTGTGTTCATAAGAAATGAATAATTACTAACTTGTTGTTTAGTCGAGGGCTATTCATGTTTCATGATATTAACTTCTTCATGCATTTCGTTAATTATTTTCTTCATGATGTTGAGCTTCTTTGTATTTTTGTAATCATTCCTGATACTTAATTTTCGTATTTTCTTTAATAATCAGTTCAATCACAGTTATACTTTTCCATGCCCAAGTAACCTATCTTGAGCAGTGATGGATAACGGGTCGTTGGCCTTTGGACAAGTGGTGCCTCGGGCCGTCATACCATGGGACGCAGAACGTCAACCATGTATGCAGTCAGTATGGCTAAAAAGCCATGATAACACATAATCGGGCATAAAAGCCATGAATGTTGGCATAAAGCCATGAATGCGGGCATAAAGCCATGAATACGGGCATAAAGCCATGAATACAGGCATAAAGCCTTTCGCAGTACTGCTAAAACAATACCCTATTGGCATGCCAAACTATCCAATCTGACACACATGTCTAGGCAATACAAGGGCACATAATATCATTAAATATTAATATTTAATGATATTATGTGCCCTTGTATTGCCTAGACTTTTATGCCCGATTATGTGTTATCATAGCTTTTTAGCCATACTGACTGCATACATAATATTTAATGATATTATGTGCCCTTGTATTGCCTAGACATGTGTGTCAGATTGGATAGTTTGGCATGCCAATAGGGTATTGTTTTAGTAGTACTGCGAAAGGCTTTATGCCTGTATTCATGGCTTTATGCCCGTATTCATGGCTTTATGCCCGCATTCATGGCTTTATGCCAACATTCATGGCTTTTATGCCCGATTATGTGTTATCATGGCTTTTTAGCCATACTGACTGCATACATGGTTGACGTTCTGCGTCCCATGGTATGACGGCCCGAGGCACCGCGGTGTCCAGTGCCAACGACCGTTATCGATCCGATCGCTCAAGATAGGTTACTTGGGCATGGAAAAGTATAACTGTGATTGAACTGATTATTAAAGAAAATACGAAAATTAAGTATCAGGAATGATTACAAAAATACAAAGAAGCTCAAGATCATGAAGAAAATAATTAACGAAATGCATGAAGAAGTTAATATCATAAAACATGAATAGCCCTCGACTAAACAACAAGTTAGTAATTATTCATTTCTTATGAACACAATAGCAAGGAAATTATTATTTTTTTATTTGCATATTATATTTTCTTGTATTATTAGCACCACTAAGCTTTATGCTTAGTGCGTCGCTTTTGCAACGCGTAGGTACTGAAGATTTGGATAGAGGGCCCAATAGACCACAGATTCGGTAAGGCAGTTCACAGTTCTGCATAGTGTCCGTGTCACCTCACCATCCACAGTGCATTGGTAGGACACTAGGTCCCATTTTGTATTTTGAGATTTTTGTAAATTTGGTAATTAAACTCTTATTTTAACATATTTATTTGAACAAATGTAATATAATTTTGTATTAATGTAAGTACTTGTAATTTGTGATTATAAATCACATGTGAGAATTTATTTATGATTTGAGTCTAATGATTATGTGAAATGATAAATAGAGGAATCGTTAAGAAATTGCTGTAACTTGATGAGATACAAAATGTGAATTGTATATAAGTACCATGAGATGAATGATTGAGAAATAAATGAAATTGACGAAATTATTCTGAGACTTTGTTGATAATTGGAGTTGGGATTGATTGAATATGATCATAGGAAGTGTTTTTCACAGGTTCCGAAGAACTGTTTTCTCCGTTTTTAGCCGGTATTCCGCCGGATTTTCTATAAAATTTTCGGAACCTCAAATAAATTACAATTTCAATAAATGAATTATATTTCACAAGTTATTTTCAAAACTATGATAAAAATGAATTAAGATAAAATAGAGTGCTCCGGCACACTGAGTGGCATAACTTGCTCGGCTACACTATAGTCGGGTAAGGGGTGTCACATTTTGTGGTATCAGAGCCACTCCGCGTGCAACCTTGAGCGATGGTGGGGCAAACCTCAGCGAGGACGCTGAGTCCCATAAGGGGGGTGGATTGCAACACCCTAGGCAAATCCCACATCGGCAAAACACGGGAGAGATGCTGGCTTTATAAGTTGGTGGTTCGTAACCCCTATTGACGCGTTTTAAAACCGTGAGGGCTTCAACCCAGAGCGAACAATATCACTAGTGGGCATGGCCCGGCCCACTAGTGATATTGTCCACTCTGGGCTGAATCCCTAACGGTTTTAAAACGCGTCAATAGGGGTTACGAACTGTCAACTTATGAATCCAGCATCTCTCCCGTGTTTTGTCGATGTGGGATTTGCCTAGGGTGTTACACGGACAGCTAGAATGCCTAGAACTACACTTAAATGTTAGTGAGGAGACATGAAATAGTGAAATACAATAGAGGAAAATACAAGAAAAACAAAGAAAAAATAATAGCAATGAAATGTAACCAAGTTAAACGAGCCGAAAATCGTAGCGATGGGTGACCGCACCAGGAAGTTGTGGCGTGGACCGTTGACTAGCCCTGGACTGCGGGAAACCCTGAAAAATATTTTTAAGACTTAAATAAACATCTATTGAAGTATAAATGACATTAGAAATATCAAAGAAAAATTAGTTAATTAGTACAAAGAAAAACGAGAAATCGAGAATATGACAAAACTCGGTGTTACCGAAAAATTGGGAATGCAACCCAAATAGGGGCATTGTGGTCATTTGACACCCCGAGTTGCCTTTTGACCTCAATGTCCATTAAAAATAAATGATATTAAACCTTTAAAATATCATGAAAATTAAAATGGTGGTACATAAATTAAATAGTCAAAAGAAATGAGGAAAATGTGGGAATTTAGAAACTTTGGAATAAATAACTATTATTTTACATTAGTGCTCCACTAACCTCACTTCATGGACACATATGTAAGCCATTTGGGACAGATTCTTCCACTAAGTAATCTTCTTCTTCTTTGTTCTTCTCCATTGCCGAACTAAAAAGCTCCCAAACTCTCTCATGTCCGTCCAAGCTCCAACCTCCATGCATCCATGATCCAAGCTCCCAATGCTTAAGGTTTCTTCATTAATCTTTGCCTACACACCTTGGGCAGTAATAAGGGAGCAAGAAAGATAAGTTTTGATGGAATTTTGAAGAAGTCCAAAAGAGGTAAGTGGTTATTTTCAATTCTTGTTTTATTAAAAGTGTAACTAAGGTTGTGGGTAGTTGAATTATGGAAGAATTTTTGAGGTTTGATGAATTGTTGGTGATGGAGCATTTCGGAAGCCATGGAACTTTATCATGTACAGCTTATCTTTGCATGTAAATGGTTGTTGAGATGTTAAATTAAGTGTTTAAATGTATTGGAGTTGGTTTTCATGTATAAAGTATGATTTGTAAGCTTGAAAAGTGAAAATGGAAGTTGATGTATATGTGTAATTTTTTGGCAGCCTCATGATGAAGATTGAAGTGTTTAAATTCATGAAATGTTGTTGAAGTGTTGTAAAAAAAAATGGCAGCCTATGTGATGGTGTTAAATAGTGTGCAACATGTGTAGTTTTCATGGATGTGTATGTGAAATATTGGTATTGAAGTATGTGGTATTTCGGTGGAAATTGAATGTTGGACTTTAATGGTGAATTGTGTGCATTTAGCACTTGAGTGTTCTGCCTAATATGCTTGCTGGAATTGTGTTTAATATTTGTAGAAGTGCTATGCATGAATAATGAAGTAATGAGGAGGAGAAGGAATGTCAAATTGGAAGTGTAAGTGTCTTGTGCAGGTTGTGTATTGATGGCGGTACCTAAGTTAGGTTATAAGTGCAAAATTGTAGACCCAATTGGTATGAGGCCAATGGGGAGTAAAAATAGACACTAAATAGGCCAACTTTTATGTAGAAATATTGCCAAAATTCTGCCTAGAAACTGACCTTAAGAATGACCAAATTCGGATTAGTGACTTGAAAGCCTGAAAATTGACCATTTGGGTAGTAGTTAGTGTTTTGGCCATAACTCACTCAAAACAGGTCCAAATGAGCTGAAAGTTTTACCATGAATAGATTATACATAGATCTACAACTCTTATGAAGACACCAAAACCAGAAAATGACCATAAGCAAGTCAAATAGCTTGCAAAATTTCGGGTTCCAAAACTGCCAGAACTAAAAGTGACCTAAAATTGATCAAATTTTGCACTAAAGGTGCAATATGTCTAGCTTTAGTAAATTGACTATATCTTGGTCTATACAACTCAGAATGACCTGAAATTTTGCCCCGACTGCAATAAGACATAGAGCTACAATTTTTCTTCTTTGACCAGAAGCTAAAAACCAAGAGAAATAGGACTTTAAGCTAGACCAATCTAGCACACAAAAATTGAGAACTTGACATTTACATACAATGATGCTTGAAATAATTTGGTAATGAATGCCAACTTATAAAAATGGTAAATTGCACTATATTGGAAGCATATTGAAATGCAAAATGTGACATATTGGTAACATTAAACCTAATTCACCTAGAGTGCATCAAGAGTCAACAAAATAGGTTGACTAAGGAAAATAATAAAATTAAATAAATTAATTATTGAACCTTATTGTTAGAGACAGTTTAAATGAGCACTGAAATACCTCAAATTATGTGTTACAGTTAGCAAAGACTCAGGGAAGGGGAAAGAAACACTGAGTTCGGGCCAAAAGGTTACACTTCAGAGGTTTGTGCACAACAATTATTTCTTTTGAATTTTCAATTGAAATAAATTATAACTATTTATATGTTATTATTTTAAATTGTGGAAAATTGTTTGAATGGAAATTGGATGGATACTTATTGCTTGAAAAACATTGCAAATGGTTTGAAACCACAGCTATCATATATATTTATTGAATTCCTCGCTAGCTTGTCTAGTGGGACGAATTGACTTTGAATTTCCTCTCTGACTGAAGTGTTGAGGTGTGTGTCAGTTAAGGATGAATAGGATGAGTACTCGTTTATTTGCTAGCTAGCTATGTTATTCCTCACTAGCCATCGGCTTTTGGGACGAATTGGACTATGGAATCATGATTAAGCTGTGTGTGTGATTTATTGATATTTATTGCGATATTGTGAAATGGAGTTTAAATTCTTTATGACATTCACTGTCTTTTGAATTTAACTATGATTTTAAGTATCCATTGTTTATATGATTCATGGCTTACAATTTTTAAATTGTATTTTCTTAATGTTGTGCACCGCTGAGACATTGGCTCAGCGATAGCTTTTTCATTACTGTCGCAGGTAGACAGACGGACAGAGCAGCAGAGTAGGCTGCTTGTGCTACATTTTGAGATTTCGCCTAGTATATTGAGTATACCATATTTTATAGTTTTTGTTGTAATGTATGTGCACTGTATATATATATTGTACTTAGTTTTGAGCAGTTGTAAACTAAAATTGTAAATTATTTTGGCTTGTAAAAATATTGTGATATATTTCTCTTATCTCAGTTTTTGGAAACACTAGAAAATTGATGTTGAATTACTGATAAATGTTGAGAAATTTATTGTGTTGAATTGTTATTGGAGTTTGGGATTGAGAAATATATTGGAAGTGCTTTTTTACAGGTTTTTGAAGAACTATTTTATTCAAAATATAGATAGCACTCTGCCAAAATTTTTATAGAAATTATTGATACTCAGATTTGTTATTTGGTTTCACTTCAGTAAAAAATTTTTTTTTTAACACCTGTCAAAAGTGCTCACCACTGTAAAAAGAAATAAGAAAAGGTTTAAAATCCCTTGTAGTGTATTTAATGGGTTATCAGTAGGTGAAGTTTGATAATTTATTAGGTATACTACGGGATCATGCCATGCCTTATAGAGGGGTAGGGTGTGACATACTTCTCCTTGCCCGTTTTAACTTCTTTTTCTACTCAAAACACACAAATAAAATGCCTCAATACTCATCTCAATTGCTGCCAAGCACTCATCACATAAAGGTCTAATGTCTCCCTAAGTTAGATTTGAAATTTCAAAGTCTTTTGAAATTGTGGACAACTTGGAGCTCTAAGCATTGAACCCAAACTTTTACCTAGTTTCATTCATAATTTGATGACATGTTCTTCATGAAAACTATTCATGTAGGTCTTAAATTTATTTTCCTTTTTGAATCACCTAGTTCGGAGTTGTGTAGCTCAAGTTATGGGTTGCCAAGCACACTGAACTCAGTGTTTAAAATTCTGCCCTAGGTTAAATTTTCATTTCTTCAATTACTTTCTTTCATTAACCTAATGTCAATTCAAACTAAAGGAATCTCAAATGACCATAATTTAACAGTACACACATAAATTTCACTCTTTAGCACCAAAGCCCTAATTTCCCCATGAACCCTAATCTTCCATAATTCAATTTATGCAAATCTCATGCAATCTCTTTGCCTCAATCATACATACTACTTCAACTAAGCTTGATTTCATCATCAATTTCATTCAAATACATGAAACCCTAAGTTTTCCCCAAATTGGCCAAAAGTTTCCCTCTTTATAAATGCATAATTTCTTTCAGTTTCACATGTTATTTCTACTCAAATAGACTTAAATCCATCTAATATACCTATAATTAAATGTGAAAGTTGCTTACCTCAAGTGACTCTGTTTCCAATCTTCAATGTCTCTTCCAATTTTCTAAATTTTCTTGTTCCTATCCCTCAATCAAGGTTTTCTTTGATGTTTTCTATTAATTAAATAGAAAACCCAAGGATGAAAGATGGGAAATCAAGAGTGGAGGGAGGTTGCAAATGGGGTAAATGAAGAAAAGAGAGAGAGAGTGTTAGTAGTATGCCCTAAAACATATCATTTTGTATGTATCTTGTACATATTTTATTAATAAAAAACAATTTTACTTTTCCATTTAAATAATCTATTTATGTGTAATTGAAAAGGTCCATTGATATTTTGTTAGAAATTCTATTCTTAAGTTATTAAGAATGTTAGTGACAGTATCTCTAGAACAAAGTATCATAAATTGGTTCACAATCGAGGGTACTTCACAAAGTATATGACTTATCTAGAAAGATTGTAATCATGTTTGTTCCCAAGGTATTTATATGAGATATAAATAAGATAGAGTGGTGAGTCTCATGCTACATAATAAACATGATAGGTACTTATACATGATAAGTAGGCCAAACCTATGACGCTTATGATAAGCACTTGGAGTTTACTCTTGTCAATGCATTGTCATAAATCATATCAGTGTATATAATCTTTAGACCTAGGGTAACACGGTTATCTTATATATAGGTGGTTTGAGTTTGATACTGCTTTCATACTTATACTATGTATGGGTATATGGGCATGTGTTGGCTCCTACTACTTATACATGGAGATAGGTGTTGATCAAGATGGAATCCGATACCCTAAGTAAATAGGGATGAGATCCTATGTTCATTTAATTATTCTTGATGATTTAAGTTCCTGGCCAGGACAGATAGATTTAGTAAAAAAAGAGTTTCTGACAAGAAAATCTAATTAATCAAGAATTGGAATTAAAAGAGAACATAATATTCATAGCGAATGAAGTTTGACATTAACCATGACTCCAGTCGGGATTGGGATTTTGTAACAGAGAGATTCTAGTGCATGGCAATATATGATTAAAGGTTCATTTAAGGTATTCTTTATTACTAATTGGGTAGTCATGGCATGCTATGCTAGGTGTTAACCATAGTTTATGATGTACCTGAAATGTTTTGGAGAAATCACTTAAGGTGAGAAATAGTTTTAATGATATTATGGGATAATATCATTTATCATTACCAACAAGTAATGAGCCTAGTAAGTCACACATCTACACAAGTTAATCATAAATTAAAATATAATTTAATTGATTAATTAAAGAGTTTAATTAATTAAATAAATAGGTTTGATTTGCAATAAGATTACAAAGTCCCTAGTATGACTTAAAACCAAATTTAGGTTATTGGATGTATAGTATAAATTAAATTTATATTTAAATTATTTAAATATGAATTTAGTTGTAAGAAATTAATTAATGGAGATTAATTAATCAACTAATTTATATTTGATATAAATTAATTTGAAGAGGAGAAATTATTAATTTTGAGTTGAGAACTCAAATTAAAAATTTAAAAAGTAAGATTAAATCATATGGTGAGGCACCATGAGATGTTGACACATGGCACCATATAATCTTGTCAGTTGTCTTCCTATGATAGAAGACCACTTTTCATGATTTAAATGGAGCTTGACACTTGGCTCCATAGGATTAAGTCAACTAAAAAGTAAGATGTGATCTTATGGTGACATGTGGCAAGGGCAAGTGAAGTTTGACTTTACTATAAAAGGGAAAAGGAAGAAAGAGAATGTATCTTTCTTCTTCCTCCCTCATTTGGATGGCAACAAGGGCTCCTCCCATTCTCTTCATTTTCTCATCCAATTCAAGAAGACAAGCTTTGATTTTCTTTGAATCAAAATTGCTAGAATTGGTTTCTAGTGCTATATACATCCATTAAACCTCACTGAAACATAAATCCCTAATTACAAGTGGTTGGCAAAGGCTTAGGAAGTTAAATAGGGGTTGCCATTGGTGAGCTTGTGGTGGACAAGCTAGAGGGATTTCATTTAGGGTCCTAAGAGCATCCAAAGTGTGGGAATTCCATCAATTGTGCATCAAAAGGTTAGTACTCAAAAACCCCTCTTTTACTTAGGGTTTAATTGAATTAAATGTTAATTCACAATCTTAAATAGCAAATGAAAGTTTAAAGCATGCTATAGTGTGTTTTAGTATGCAATTGAGCATTGAAAATATGATTAGGACCATAACACACTTGTATGATGCATGAAACCCTAGAATGATTTTTGAAATTTCAATGCTTTAAATGCCCCAAATCCATGCTTCCACTCCTACAGAGAGAGGATGGGGTGAGCGTGGCGGCACATGAAGGAAAGAAGAAGGGAAATGGCCTTTTTTTAATTTTAGTTAATTGTTTGGTCTCTTATATATTTATCCCTAAAAATTAGTTTATTTAAATTAAAATTTTAATTGTGGCATAAAGGTAATTAAACTTAAGTTTTCATTTCTTTTCTTTTTATATTTACATTTAATTTTTCTCAAAAATTTCTTCATAATTCAATATTTTATTTTCATTTAATTTAATTGACATTTTGATCAAAAATTAACTCTTGAAGTGAATTGACCAAAATGCCCCTCATCGGGTCATAATCCTTCTTTTTTTATAATACCCAATGAGTTCTTAGATTTTTGGTTCACTTAAATTTTTATTGTGTCTATCTCAATAAATTTTCATTTTATTTTTGGTCCTCAAGGTGTCTTTGAATAGCACAAGTCACAGATAAAAAATGGTATTATTCCGAGCTCGGAGGTTCGGGGTGTTACGAAATTGATTCATTGTTATTTAATTTTTGTTACTACAAAAGTAACAAATTCTACAAAATAGTAACAAATTCTGAAAATTGATAACAAATATAACGAATACAAAAATTTAAGGAAAGGCAAATTCTTAACATTTTGATAACAAACTAACAAGTACATCTCCTTGTTCATAACAAAATGCAATGTATTTCAAGCCACGACCAGCATTACAAATCAACATGTTTAGTTTCTATATGTTAACCAAAATATCAATAGCATTCAAAAAGAACCTAATGAACCAAAATATCCTTGGAAACCAAAAGAACATTACACCTTAAAATATCTATTTTCATGCAATTTGGTTGTGGACTTCTGCTGGATAGAAATTCTAATCATGGTTTTGTAGTTGGTTTTTGCTATTTGGATCTCTTAACTAGTAACTTGGCCCTATTGGTTGAAGTTGCAACATTGTTAAGGTCTTATGATGCATTGTTAAGGTCTTGTGATGCATTTGGTATTAATGGTGCATCTGGTTTGTACACTTCTAGTAGTTGCTGCAAATGATGATTGAACATGCACAATACTGACAGTAGTTTCTCCTGGCATCTATAAAAATTAAAAAGATGCACATCAGTTAAAATACATAATATGCTGCATTGTTAACTTAATAAGTAAATCATTAGAACAATATTATACGCTTGTATATATACTTCCATTTGCTTCAGAAACAAATGCTCTAAATCCTTTCTTGCTTAATGTTAAGCAAATAAGATATAAGTTAAATCAAGGTCAAATCAAAATCCAAGATTACTATAAAAAACATGTATATTGTGAATATTAGTGGTGAAATCATACCATTCTCAAATCTGTTGCATTTTGCTTCCTTGTATCCTGTTGATTTAATATTGTCTCAATTTGTTGAATACTTATCTCAATTGGCTCAGCATCTTAATTCTTAACTTTTTCCTTTCTTGTTTTGCTTGAAGATGCAAAGTATTTCCTTGGTCTTCCCTTTTTTTTTTTCCCTAAAATGATAATTTCATTTAGTAAAAGGAAACACACTTATTACTTGCATTGGTCAATATTAAAATTTTTATTTACCTTTGGTGGCTTCTATGTAGGAGGTTGGTCTAATATGGACAAGCTCTCTTATTGTTTCCTAGTTGCAAGCAGTGTTGACAATGAATCTCTATTCCCTTTTTAGACATTTTGTCATTCTTTGGATCTTTACTAGCATCTTTCTTTTTGGTCTACCTGGCATGTTTTTGTGTTGAGGGGGTAATATGGCTGAACCATCCACCTCTGGCCACGTTTTTAACCCATTCAAAGGCTCCAAAGCATGTTAATAAATAGCTAAATATTGTGTCTTGCTATAATATGGATCTACATAATCTACTGGGTCATGCTTCATGAAGTGTACACTAGCAAGTGCATGTGAACATGGGATGCCACTTAAATCCCATTCTCTACGTGAGCAACATTTATTGACCAAACTGACAACATATACATTCTCACTATGAGACACTTGAAATTTGTTTCCTACAATAGGCTTCACAATGTAGAATCTGGTACCCAATTTTGCTGCTTCAATCTTTTTTCTTATTCTTGGGTAGATGGCATCTTCACACTAGAGACCACTATCATATTTGTTATGCGTTCTCTCCATTAAGCATGATCTGATCTCCTCCAACATTGAAATAATTGGCATTTTTCATGCCTTACATATGTATGAGTTGAAGGTCTCTACTAGGTTAGATGTCACTACATCACACTTGGGCTAAGTATTGACGAAAACTTTACAGAAAATCCTCAGATCTTACTTCATAAAATCTTCATAAGCCTTTACATCCTTTTCCTTGAGTGCATTAATGTGTTTCTTGAATGCAACCTCATAGGTAGCATATACTTTCTTCCAAAACAATGATTTAAACTCTTGTCCCTTATGCAATTTCTTCCACTTGGCATAAATATGCCTAACACAATTTCAATGCTCTGTATAGGGGACCAATTCCTTAATTGCTTTGGCCAATTCCAAAATTGTAAAACATAGCATAGTTATCTACATCATAATACCATCTCACAATTTACAATGAAATCTATCAACTAAATAAGGTTAAGGTTTAGGTTTAGAATTACCTTTTGTTGGTCACTTACAACAGTCAATCCCAATCCATCAATTATGTTTAGATCTTCAAATAGCCTTTCAAGGAACCATTTCCAACATTTTTCATTTTCCCCTTCACCTACACACCAAGAGATGGAAAACATTTGATTATTCCCATCTCTACCAATTACACGTAATAAAGCACCACCCAAACCATTTTTTAAGAGACAGCCATCCAAATAAATGCATAGTCTGCAGCCTTCAGGATATGCCTTTCTCAGACATGAAAAGCCAATATAAAATCTTTTGAAGATTGGATTCCCATTAGGACTTATGGCTTCAGTGAGGAGCTCCAATTTCCTTTCTTTATCTGCTTTCTCCAATTTTGCTTTATATGACCATAATTTTGCATAATGAGCATCCAAACTACCTCTTAAAAATTTTAAAGCCTTTGTCATTGTCCTA
Organism: Hevea brasiliensis; assembly: GCF_030052815.1. Taxonomy (NCBI): domain Eukaryota; kingdom Viridiplantae; phylum Streptophyta; class Magnoliopsida; order Malpighiales; family Euphorbiaceae; genus Hevea; species Hevea brasiliensis. Next base: position 47,957,598 of record NC_079501.1, read on the forward strand.
TAACACAACCATTTATTAACTATTAAGGCATATTTTTCATGCAAATCATTAATCATATTAGCCACTTTATAATTAGGATTCCTCCTCAACCTTTGCAAAAATTCTTTAGCTAACCAATCTAAAGTAGCTAGCCTATTTGTTATAGCTATGATTACCATTATGACTTCTAACATGATATGTAACATCCTCAATTTATCCTAAAAGGTATTCATATAAATTACAAAATTTATTTGTGTGTGAAATTGCCTCCATGCATGCCAAGAAATCCGGCCTCTAAAGGTTAGAGAACCAAATTAAATTAATTAATAAGATAAGGGGCAAATAAAAAATTAAAGGTCTAACTTGAATCAACTATAAAGTTGAGGGAAAAGATTAGAAATAAGAGAAAACATGTAACACCCTCCCGGTAGCAACTCCGTACATTCTACTGTTTCGGTGACCGGTGTCGGTCCGGACAGCTAGAACGTCCGGAAAAATATTTAAACTAAAGTGAGGGACCAAAATTAACTCAAATATTAATAAGAAAAATATAGTAAAAATTTTAGAAATAAAATACAACCAAGTTAAATGAGCCGGTGCCCAAGCGATGGGTAACCAGAGGGAAGTTGCGGTTCTCGCAACGAGGAGCCCTAGACCCGGGGGAAAAATTATAAAATAATTTTTGAGACTCCAGAGAAGGGTCATTGAGGTTCCTATGGCATTAGAATGCCAAGAAAATATTTAGAAAAATTTTTCAATCGGTACAGACAATTTTGACCCGTTAAGCCAAACGGAGGGCATTTCGGTCATTTCGCCTTCAGAGGTGATTTTTGGCCGACTTGTCCAGTTGAGTAAATAATTATTATGACATAAAATATGAATTAATATTGATGAAAAATTAATTTGAAGCTAGTAGAAAAGAAAAGAAAAAGAAAATACAATAAAATGCCAAATATGACATATTATGATGTCACTCACTTACTCCCAACCAATCACAATTAAATAACCATTTAAGTAACTAATAAAAGAGACAAATTGAGACCAAAATAAATCAAAAAGCCAGCAGCCCTTTTCTTCTTCTCCAAAACGTTTTACACCTCCTCCCTCACTCCTCCATTAACAAGCTTTCTAAAGCTTCAATTTCCATGCTTTCCTCACCTCAAATCCCCTAAGTCCTTTCATTAAAACTTGTCCACTCATCTTGGGGAAGTTTTTGGCAGCCTAGAAAGGGAAAGAAAGTGAAGTTTTAGCTTGGGAAAATCTGCCCTACAAGAGGTTAGTGCACATATGTATTTAAAACACATTAATTCCTTGTTAGAGATGTGTAATAGGTAAGAAATTGTGGAATAAATGAACCAAACCCATGTGTATGAATGCCATGAATTTCAGCAGCCATATTGAAGGAATATAAATGAGGGTTTTGTTGGACTTAGAGTGAATTAGAAATGATGTTTAAGATACATATACACAAGGATAATAAATTGGTATGCTAACTAAGGCATCTTGTAGAAAACATAAGGTGAAGCTAGGGTTTTGGGGGAGTGAAAATTGATTTGGCTTATGAAATTGTTAGAGCACATTTTAATGGTCAATTAGTGACCATTTTAGGTAAGTTGACCATATTATGGACTGGAAAATAGGATTGCAAAGTGAGGTTGTAGGCTGCCCTAGGACAGCAGTAAAGGGACTGAAAATTCAGTCCAATTACACAGCCATAACTTGGGCTGTGTTGGTCCAATTGGTGTTTGGCCAATTGGACATGAAACTAGACTTATAATGGCACATTTTTGCTGAAGAAACCATGCCCAAAAGACCAAAGCAAGTGGACCAAAACTTGGCCCCAATCCGGACACCCTGCAACAGCCCCTGCAGAAATGACCAAATGAATAGTAACTGTTCATTTGGCCATAACTCACTGTAGATATGGTCAATTGACCTGAAATTTTTACAGCAACAAGCTAAGACATAGACAAACAACTTTCATGAAGAAACCTACCCCAAATTATGACCAGAACCTAATCAAATCATTGAGCAAAGTGAAGTTTACTGTACTGAGATTTCCAGAATTTTCATTTGAGCAGCAATGTTTGGAGGACTATAACTCTCTCTAGAAAACTCGGATTTAGGCGATTCTTGAACCGATGGAAACCTAAGTATGGTAAAACATTTCATAAGAAGAAAGTTAGACCAAATTATGAACTTAACTTGATCAAATTACTGACCAAAGTTGGACCAAAAATCTGCGGACCAAAATCTCGGCATGAGCGATTGCACGTGAACAGTAAACTTATTTTGGCCATAACTTGAGCTACAAAACTCCAAATGGAGTGATTCAAAAAAAGAAATTCAACTAAACAAAATAAGGAACATTTTCTATGAAGGAAGTTTTGTCAAATTCCAACAGTAAATCGATCAATGAAACAGTGCAACTTCGGAGCACCAAAACCGAAAATTGGCAATTTTGCCAAAATGACCTAAGCTTTGAGAAAGTGACCAAAACCAACAAGTTTTAAATGAAAAATGTAGTATGTTTGAAGTGCCAAAGTCAATGTACATATTTTCTATGCAAAAGTCAACATTTTAGTTGACTAATGAAGTGAATAGTGACATGAAAACTTGAAATAAGCTTGGAAATGGATTTGGTAATTGATTCCAACAAGTTTTAAATGCAAAATGTGGTACATCGGGAGTGTTAAAACCAATGTACCTATTGTCTATGCAAAAGTTAACATTTTTGTTGACCAATGAGGTGAATAGTGACACCAAAACTTGAAATTCAAAAATTTGAAATTAGAAATGCATCTAGGGGACTTTAAATTGCAATTGGAAATTAATACTAGTAAATGTAAAACTCAAAATGTGGGATCTTGGTGTAATTAGAATTAATATATCCATTAAGTATAAAAAGGTCAACATTTTGGTTGACTAGTATGGTGAATAGTAATCAAAATGATTAGTGAATTAAGATGAAGACCTAGAACCAATTCTAAGCTTAAATGCTTAGAATTGTATGACAAATATGGGCTATGCATCCTAGTCAAATTTGTTAAAAAGAAATTTAGGCCATAAATTTGAAATCCATGAAATATTCATGGATTACTTGAAACATGAAAAATAAGTCACCTAATTGATGTGAATAGATAGTTAGAGCACATATGCTCATCACAAATGGAATTCATAAAATATTAGAAACTCAACTTGAAATATAAAATTTGTAATTACATAAGTAAATTCTTGAATGTATAAATGAGAAAGGAAAAATGTTTTGAATACAATGGTACATGTGAACCATTGTTTAGAATTGTGATCAATATGAATAACATAATGAATGGACAAATAAACCAGATATTACTGTATGAATGAGACATTAGTTCTCATTATTGTAAAGAGGAGAAGTATTTTGAATACAATGGTATAAAAGGATAATTGATGTGAATTGTGATCATATAAATGATCAAATGAATGTATGAATTATGATTGAAATTTATCATGAAATAATGAAGTCATAAAGCACAATATATTAATATTTTAAAATATTAAATGCCCTAGTATACCTAACAAGATTGGTTTGGATAGTTTGGCATGCCAATAGGGTATTGTTTTAGCAGTACTGCGAAAGGCTTTATGCCTGTATTCATGTCTTTATGCCCTTATTCATGTCTTTTATGCCCGTATTCTTGGATTGTATGACGATTATTTGATATCATGGCTTTTAGCTATACTTGTGCATACGTGGTTGACGTTACGCGTCCCATGGTATGACGCCCGAGGCACGCGGTGTCGGTGCCAACGACCCGTTATCCAGTCCAATCGTCTAGTATAGGTTACTTGGGCAGTCAATTAAAGTATTATTCAATTCAGGCAGCTAAGTTAAGTTAAGTATAATGAAAATCCAGTACAATTAAATTAAGTATTGAATGAATAAGCAAAAGAGATTAGCAAAAGAAACATAACAAAAATATAAATTGCGAGCAAAATGCAGACTTGAAATACAATACAGATAGAATAAATTATATACCTGCTAGTATTACTGAAAAGTTATAAACTAAGCATTTCCAAAGAGGAACAAACTAGTATATAAGATCGTTGATACTAGAAATACCATACCAAATTAAATTGATTCTTGAGTATCTGAATTATCATTTATTTCTTTCTTTACTTGTATATATTATTTCTGGTTATATTATTGCACCACTAAGCAGAAATGCTTAGCGCGATGGAATTGCTTCCTCGTGCAGGTACTGAAGGTAAAACCAGTAGACTGTCGACTGAGATTTTTGGAGTCCAGATCTACAGAAGTGTCAAAAGAGTTCAAGATTGTCACCTCTTCAGCAATGCATGTAGATAGGGCTCATTTTATACATGTTATGTATATTGTTCATTCCTAGCACATTGTAAATTATTTGTATATCTTGTACAAAATAAACTCATGTAATTAACCTATGAATTATGGAAGCTATTCAAAGTAAGTATTTTAGTATGTGAATTGAATTTGAGTTATAATGAGATTATACTTGTGAATATTGAGATATTGAAAATCTAATGAGATTTCTGAGAAATCTAGATACTGCATTGAGATACATTATGTTTGAAAATTTTTGAGACTATTAAGTTTGAGAAATTGAGTATATATTGAAATTGTCTTTGGCAGGTTCAGAAGAACTGTTAGTCCAAATTACAGCCGACACTTTGTCGGATTATCGTTAAAATTTTTGAAATTTCCAACTTAGTTAGTTTTGATAAAAGTAAAAATAGCCTAAATCTTCAATAAAGTTTTTGAATAAATAAATCAAGGACTGTAATGAAATCAGATAAAATAGAGTGCTCGGCACACTGAGTGGCATAACTTGCTCGGCTACACTGTAGTCGGGTAAGGGGTGTCACATTTAGTGGTATCAGAGCACGGTTTAGGCGTTTCTGGACCTAGATAGATTGCATATCATGCATTGCATTCATAAGAGTCGAGGTGACACTATTGCAGATCTGTATTTCCCGTTTATTTTAGGTTAGGGTATGGAATAAGAGAGTGAAGAGACAATGAGATAGCGAATGGAAATGAGAAGGAGACTGTATTTAAGATGAAAAAGGATGAGTACATAATTGTTTGAGGATGAGATTGAGACTAAGCAGAAAGTGAAGTAGGATAACACGGAAAGGTGAAGAAATAAAGAGGTAGTAGCTCCTCGGCTATTTACACTGGGTAAATTGCGAGGACGAAATTTAAATTAGAGGGGAAGAGTTGTAACACCCTCCCGGTAGCAACTCCGTACATTCTACTGTTTCGGTGACCGGTGTCGGTCCGGACAGCTAGAACGTCCGGAAAAATATTTAAACTAAAGTGAGGGACCAAAATTAACTCAAATATTAATAAGAAAAATATAGTAAAAATTTTAGAAATAAAATAGAACCAAGTTAAATGAGCCGGTGCCCAAGCGATGGGTAACCAGAGGGAAGTTGCGGTTCTCGCAACGAGGAGCCCTAGACCCGGGGGAAAAATTATAAAATAATTTTTGAGACTCTAGAGAAGGGTTATTGAGGTTCCTATGGCATTAGAATGCCAAGAAAATATTTAGAAAAATTTTTCAATCGGTACAGACAATTTTGACCCGTTAAGCCAAACAGAGGGCATTTCGGTCATTTCGCCTTCAGAGGTGATTTTTGGCCGACTTGTCCAGTTGAGTAAATAATTATTATGACATAAAATATGAATTAATATTGATGAAAAATTAATTTGAAGCTAGTAGAAAAGAAAAGAAAAAGAAAATACAATAAAATGCCAAATATGACATATTATGATGTCACTCACTTACTCCCAACCAATCACAATTAAATAACCATTTAAGTAACTAATAAAAGAGACAAATTGAGACCAAAATAAATCAAAAAGCCAGCAGCCCTTTTCTTCTTCTCCAAAACGTTTTACACCTCCTCCCTCACTCCTCCATTAACAAGCTTTCTAAAGCTTCAATTTCCATGCTTTCCTCACCTCAAATCCCCTAAGTCCTTTCATTAAAACTTGTCCACTCATCTTGGGGAAGTTTTTGGCAGCCTAGAAAGGGAAAGAAAGTGAAGTTTTAGCTTGGGAAAATCTGCCCTACAAGAGGTTAGTGCACATATGTATTTAAAACACATTAATTCCTTGTTAGAGATGTGTAATAGGTAAGAAATTGTGGAATAAATGAACCAAACCCATGTGTATGAATGCCATGAATTTCAGCAGCCATATTGAAGGAATATAAATGAGGGTTTTGTTGGACTTAGAGTGGATTAGAAATGATGTTTAAGATACATATACACAAGGATAATAAATTGGTATGCTAACTAAGGCATCTTGTAGAAAACATAAGGTGAAGCTAGGGTTTTGGGGGAGTGAAAATTGATTTGGCTTATGAAATTGTTAGAGCACATTTTAATGGTCAATTAGTGACCATTTTAGGTAAGTTGACCATATTATGGACTGGAAAATAGGATTGCAAAGTGAGGTTGTAGGCTGCCCTAGGACAGCAGTAAAGGGACTGAAAATTCAGTCCAATTACACAGCCATAACTTGGGCTGTGTTGGTCCAATTGGTGTTTGGCCAATTGGACATGAAACTAGGCTTATAATGGCACATTTTTTCTGAAGAAACCATGCCCAAAAGACCAAAGCAAGTGGACCAAAACTTGGCCCCAATCCGGACACCCTGCAACAGCCCCTGCAGAAATGACCAAATGAACAGTAACTGTTCATTTGGCCATAACTCACTGTAGATATGGTCAATTGACCTGAAAGTTTTACAGCAACAAGTTAAGACATAGACAAACAACTTTCATGAAGAAACCTACCCCAAATTATGACCAGAACCTAATCAAATCATTGAGCAAAGTGAAGTTTACTGTACTGAGATTTCCAGAATTTTCATTTGAGCAGCAATGTTTGGAGGACTATAACTCTCTCTAGAAAACTCGGATTTAGGCGATTCTTGAACCGATGGAAACCTAAGTATGGTCAAACATTTCATAAGAAGAAAGTTAGACCAAATTATGAACTTAACTTGATCAAATTACTGACCAAAGTTGGACCAAAAATCTGCCAGACCCAAAATCTCAGCATGAATAGTGCACGTGAACAGTAAACTTATTTTGGCCATAACTTGAGCTACAAAACTCCAAATGGAGTGATTCAAAAAAAGAAATTCAACTAAACAAAATAAGGAACATTTTCTATGAAGGAAGTTTTGTCAAATTCCAACAGTAAATCGATCAATGAAACAGTGCAACTTCGGAGCACCAAAACCGAAAATTGGCAATTTTGCCAAAATGACCTAAGCTTTGAGAAAGTGACCAAAACCAACAAGTTTTAAATGAAAAATGTAGTATGTTTGAAGTGCCAAAGTCAATGTACATATTTTCTATGCAAAAGTCAACATTTTAGTTGACTAATGAAGTGAATAGTGACATGAAAACTTGAAATAAGCTTGGAAATGGATTTGGTAATTGATTCCAACAAGTTTTAAATGCAAAATGTGGTACATCGGGAGTGTTAAAACCAATGTACCTATTGTCTATGCAAAAGTCAACATTTTTGTTGACCAATGAGGTGAATAGTGACACCAAAACTTGAAATTCAAAAATTTGAAATTAGAAATGCATCTAGGGGACTTTAAATTGCAATTGACAATTAATACTAGTAAATGTAAAACTCAAAATGTGGGATCTTGGTGTAATTAGAATTAATATATCCATTAAGTATAAAAAGGTCAACATTTTGGTTGACTAGTATGGTGAATAGTAATCAAAATGATTAGTGAATTAAGATGAAGACCTAGAACCAATTCTAAGCTTAAATGCTTAGAATTGTATGACAAATATGGGCTATGCATCCTAGTCAAATTTGTTAAAAAGAAATTTAGGCCATAAATTTGAAATCCATGAAATATTCATGGATTACTTGAAACATGAAAAATAAGTCACCTAATTGATGTGAATAGATAGTTAGAGCACATATGCTCATCACAAATGGAATTCATAAAATATTAGAAACTCAACTTGAAATATAAAATTTGTAATTACATAAGTAGATTCTTGAATGTATAAATGAGAAAGGAAAAATGTTTTGAATACAATGGTACATGTGAACCATTGTTTAGAATTGTGATCAATATGAATAACATAATGAATGGACAAATAAACCGTATTAATGTATGAATGAGACATTAGTTCTCATTATTGTAAAGAGGAGAAGTATTTTGAATACAATGGTATAAAAGGATAATTGATGTGAATTGTGATCATATAAATGATCAAATGAATGTATGAATTATGATTGAAATTTATCATGAAATAATGAAGTCATAAAGCACAATATATTAATATTTTAAAATATTAAATGCCCTAGTATACCTAACAAGATTGGTTTGGATAGTTTGGCATGCCAATAGGGTATTGTTTTAGCAGTACTGCGAAAGGCTTTATGCCTGTATTCATGGCTTTATGCCCGTATTCATGGCTTTTATGCCGATTATGTGATATCATGGCCTTTTAGCCATACTTGCATCACGTGGTTGACGTTCTGCGTCCCATGGTATGACGCCCGAGGCAATCGCGGTGTCGGTGCCAACGACCCGTTATCCAGTCCAGTCGTCTAGTATAGGTTACTTGGGTAGTCAATTAAAGTATTATTCAATTCAGGCAGCTAAGTTAAGTTAAGTATAATGAAAATCCAGTACAATTAAATTAAGTATTGAATGAATAAGCAAAAGAGATTAGCAAAAGAAACATAACAAAAATATAAATTGCGAGCAGTAGAGACTTGAAATACAATACGAGATAGAATAAATTATATACCGCTAGTATTCTTGAAAAGTTATAAACTAAGCATTTCCAAAGAGGAACAAACTAGTATATAAGATCGTTGATACTAGAAATACCATACCAAATTAAATTGATTCTTGAGTATCTGAATTATCATTTATTTCTTTCTTTACTTGTATATATTATTTCTGGTTATATTATTGCACCACTAAGCAGAAATGCTTAGCGCGATGGAATTGCTTCCTCGCGCAGGTACTGAAGGTAAAACCAGTAGACTGTCGACTGAGATTTTTGGAGTCCAGATCTGCAGAAGTGTCAAAAGAGTTCAAGATTGTCACCTCTTCAGCAATGCATGTAGATAGGGCTCATTTTATACATGTTATGTATATTGTTCATTCCTAGCACATTGTAAATTATTTGTATATCTTGTACAAAATAAACTCATGTAATTAACCTATGAATTATGGAAGCTATTCAAAGTAAGTATTTTAGTATGTGAATTGAATTTGAGTTATAATGAGATTATACTTGTGAATATTGAGATATTGAAAATCTAATGAGATTTCTGAGAAATCTAGATACTGCATTGAGATACATTATGTTTGAAAATTTTTGAGACTATTAAGTTTGAGAAATTGAGTATATATTGAAATTGTCTTTGACAGGTTCAGAAGAACTGTTAGTCCAAATTACAGCCGACACTTTGTCGGATTATCGTTAAAATTTTTGAAATTTTCAACTTAGTTAGTTTTGATAAAAGTAAAAATAGCCTAAATCTTCAATAAAGTTTTTGAATAAATAAATCAAGGACTGTAATGAAATCAGATAAAATAGAGTGCTCGGCACACTGAGTGGCATAACTTGCTCGGCTACACTGTAGTCGGGTAAGGGGTGTCACAAAACACCTCATAGACCAATGGACAAAGGATGAAGGACCAATGGGTAAAATTAATAAAATCAACCTTATCTTCTTTCCCCACTTCAGCTGGCCATTCACTCTTCCTCTTCCTTTTTTTTTTTTTTCATTTCAATAGCCCAAATACTCTCAAATTGAAGAGGGAATCCCAAGTAAAATGTAACACCCCTAAGTTCGGTAGTGCGTTCTACTGCTCCGGTGACCAGTGTTGTCCGGACAGCTAGGATGCCTAGAACCGTACTTTGATATGAGAGAGGAGACATAAAATAATGAAATACAAGAAAAGAAAAACAAAGAAAAAATCATAGTAAAGAAATGTGATCAAGTTAAACGAGCCGGGAAACCTAGCGATGGGTGACAAGACCGAAGTCACGGCGTGGACCGTTGACTAACCCCGGATCATGGGAACCCCGGAAAACATTTTTGGACATAAATAGACCCTTATTGAAGTATAAATCTCATTAGAAAGATTAAAGAAAAATTAAATAATTAGTACAAAGAAAAGTGAGAAATCAAAAAGCATAAAATACGGTGTTACGAAAAATCGGAAAGCCACCCGAACAGGGGCATGATGGTCATTTGACATCCCGAATTGTCTTTTGACCTAAATGTCCATTAAAAATAAATAGTATTACACTTAGAAAATGAAATGAAAAATTAATTTGGTGGTACCTAAAATAAATAGTGGAAATAATGGGTTAAATGTGGATTAATTGAAAGTTAACTTATAATATGTTTTAATTTTAGTTAGTGGACCACTATAGGATTAATTAAACATGAAATATGGCTGAAGTGGTCCACTAACCATCTGAAATCCCATCTTCCTCAAATCCTCTCAAATGGCCGAATTGAAGAACCCTTGAAAACCTCCATTGACGTTTTCTTTGAGCTTGATTTCCTCTCTCCATTTCAACTCCATTCACTTAGGTTCTTTCATGAAAAATGGTCTACACACCACAAGGAAGATATTAACACCAATTTTGGGAAGTTTGGTGAAGGTTTAGCAAGTTACAAATAAAGGTAAGTTTGCATTTTTGAGAAATCCTTTGTTAAAGTTTTTGTGCATGTTATGGGTATTAGTTTGGTGAAGGAAAATTTTGAGTTTGAAAGGTTATTATTATTTTCATTTTGGACAGCCATGGGTCACTTTTATGATGAGGTATTTGTGCATATAATTGATGGGAAAGAATGTTAATAATGGTGATTTAGTAACTTAGTGAGTTATTGCATGTTTATATGGTGAATTATGCACTTTGATGGGAATTGGCATATGGTACGGCAATGTGATGTTGATGAATGATTTGTGGCAGCTTGTGGACACTTGAGAAATGGTGTATATTGAAGGAAGAGTGGGCAGAATATTGACCTAGAAGGATTGATGATATGTATGTGAATGAATGTTGTAAAGTGTATGTAAAGTTTGTAATGTTTAGGTGTGGTTGTAATGGTATTTAGAAATTGTAATTGTGAATGATATTTGGTGTGTTGAGGGTGATTGGAATCTGCCCAAAATAATGCTAATGTAATGTAGAAAATGTTTTTGGTAATGTGCCAAAACAGTTTGGTAGGGTATGGAAGTAAACCTTGCAAGGTGAGCATGTGTTTGAAGTTGGGGTGTGAAATGCATATTGAGGGCAGTGTATATTTTAGCCTATAACCTTGAATGTGTAACCTCAATTGGTATGAGACCAATTTGGGGTTAAACTAGGCACAAAATGTGCCAACTTTCATTGAGAAACCATGCCAAAATTCTGCTTGCAAGGTGACCTAAAAATTTGACCAATTCGGATTAGGTGCAATTAGGACCTGAAAAATGACCAATTGGGCAGCAGTGAGTATTTAGGCCATAACTCACTCAAACCAGGTCCAATTGACCTGAAATTTTAACCATGAATAGTTAAGACCCATACCTACAAGTCTTATGAAGACACCAAAACCCAGAAATGACCATAAGCAAGTCAAACAACTTGCACAAGTTCGGGTCCAAAAACTGGCCGAACCAGAATTGACCAATTTGACCTAAAATTGACCTAAAATGGTACCACTTGACCAGCAATAGTGTAATGACCATAACTTGGTCTACTTAACTCGGATTGACCTGAAATTTTGCACCGCGTGCAATAAGACCTAGATCTACAAGTTTGTAGTTTCGACCGAGACCCGAAAACCGAGGGAACTAGATCGTCCGGTTAGGTCAAACCAGTGTTCCGGAATCCGGCAATTTGCATTAAAATGCACTAAACAAGGAAATGACTTTGGTAAAACATACCAAACCTAAAACCCTATCGAATATGACATATTAATGACACTAAAACCTAAATTACCTAAAACGCATCGTGGGTCGGTATATTAGGTGATTAAGCGAATAATTGAGTTCAGTGCATTATTTACCAAACCCCATCGATAGAGACAGTTTAATTTGGTACTGAAACACTTCAAATTGTGTTTCTCAGTTAACAAGGACTCAGCAAAAGGGAAAGAAATACTGAGTCAAGACCAGGAGACAAATATCAGAGGTTTGTGCACAACAACTGTTTCTTTTGAATTATTTTCAATGGAAATAAATATTGATTATTTGTATATCATTATTTTAAATTGTGGAAATGTGTTTGAGGAATATTTATTGATTGAAAAATATTGTGAATAGTTTGAAACTGTGAAAAATGGTTTGAATGACATTGATGGATACTTATTGATTAAAAAGCATTAGAAATGGTTTGAAACCACAGCTATCATGTATATTGATAGTATTCCTCTCTAGCTTGTCTAGTGGGATGAATTGAATTCCCTCTCTGGCTGAAGTGTTGAGGTGTGTGCCTGTTGAGGACGAATAGAATGAGTACTCATATTTTTGCTAGCTAGCCATGTTATTCCTCATTAGTCATCGACTTTTGGGATGAATTGAATACCTCATTAGCCATCGGCTTTTGGGATGAATTGAATTATGGATCATGATTAAGCTGTGTGATTTCTTGATGTGTATTGTGAGATTGTGAAATGGATTTTAAACTCTCATTGACATATCTTGTCTTTTGAATTCAAACTGATCGACTTATGGAAAATTATTGTGATATTGAGAAATGGAGTTTAAATTCTTATTGACCTTTATTGTCTTAAATTTGACTATGGTTTTAAGTATCCACTATTTACATGATTTATGAATTGTGATTTAAATTGTATTTGGTTAATGTTGTGCACCACTGAGACATTGTCTCGTGATAGCTTTATTCTTTATCGCAGTAGAGAGACAGACAGGCGTGAGACTAGGTGCACATACCTCCAATGAGAGATTTTTCGCATTATACGAGTATACCGCTTTTTGCATTTTGTACTGTAATGTATGACACTGTATGTATATTTTCTTTTTGGTTTTGAGCAGTTGTAAATTAAATTGTACCTTGAAGTTGTAAATTAATTATGAGTGTTTTGGATTGTAAAAGTTGTATTATATTTCCTTATCTCAGACTTTGAAAAATTCCTATGGAATTGTGTTGATAAATTGTTGTGTTGAGAAATGTATTGGAGTTGAGATTTGGAAAATTATTGAAGTGCTATTTTTACAGGTTTTCTGAAGAACTGTTTTATCCAAAATACAGATGGCACCTTGCCAAAATTTTTACAGAAATTCCAAATAAATCAAATGAGTTAGTTGTTTCACCTCAGTTCACCAAAGTTTTTAACACCTGTAAATAGTGGTCACCACTGTAAAAGAAGTAAGAAAAGTTTTTAAAATCCCTTGTAGTGTATTTAATGGGTTATCAGTAGACAGAGTTGGTAATTCATTAGGTATACTACGGGATCATGTTATGCCTTACAGAGGGGTAAGGTGTGACATAAAAGCCCTAAATCAACTCATTTTTAGAGGCTAAAGCAAAGGGAGCTAGAGATTTGGTGAAATAAGCTTGACGAATCCCAACTCCTAAAAGGGTTTGGTGGAGATTTAAAGGAAAAAGGAGGGGTAGCAGCTGGTTCACAACTAAGGTTAGTGCTATAACCTTTATTTTTGATCATGTTTGAGTAAGAATACCACTAGGGATAATGGAGTAATACAAGATAGTAAACAGGATAGCTAGTATGTGTGATAGAACTTTGGTTCTGCCAGCAGGCTGCAGGATCAGTCACATTTAGAAATTCATAACTTGAGCTAGGAAAGTTGGATTGCTGTGATATTTATGCCTATGGAAACTTTGATGAATGCCCTAAAACTTTGTAGTTTCTTGCCAGACCTATTTCCCCTATTAAGTTTGTAACACCCCTATTTGCATAGCCTAGTATATTTCACTGTTCCGGTGACCAGTGACGGTCCAAACAATTAAGAGAAGTAGAACCTTGTCTAAGACACCTAAATAAGCCCTGAACACAAATAATTAATAATTGCCAAATAGTTAAGTATAAATAAGAAAAACAGAACATAAAAAGTTAAATGAGCCTAGAGTCACAGCGATGGGTGACCTTCTCGGGATGACTGTGAGGTTAGTCTAAACTCAAATTTCGAACCATAAAATGTGACGCCGCAGTCCTTAGGACCATTGCGAACACAGTGGAAAAGAGAAAATTATGAAAAAGAATTTTTAAGCAGGTCAAATAATTAGGTCAGGGATCGGGAAGAAATATCGAATAATTAGCAAATCGGATCGAATCGGCAAAGGGCAATTTGGTTAATTCACCCCTAGAGCTGACTCCTGACCTAATTGTCTAATGAAATCAGAGAAAAGAAAATTTCAGAATTGGGAACTAAATTAAAGAACTAAAGAAAAAATAAAGAAAAAAAAAGAAAAAGAATTAAAAGTTGAATATTACATCACACATATGACATCATGGATGATGTCAAAATTTATTTTAATTTTCCCCCAATAATTGACCAAGTCAAATATAATTATTAAACACATAAAATACAAAAAAATTAAAAGAAATTTCACTCTTCTTCCCTCACCATTTTTGACCAACTCTCTCACCCTCACTCACCTCCATTTTTACTCCTCCATTAAAGCTAGAGCAAGCTTTTTACTCCTATCAATTAACCTTAATTCTCAAAAATTTCCCCTATAAACCATACAATCTCAACTAGAAAAGGAGATTGAAGAAACAAAGAAAAGGAAGAAGGGAGAAAAATTGAAGATTGAACTCCAAAGTTGAGGTAAGAATTTAAATTGAAATTTTTAGTTTAAAACATATGTTTTGAGTTAATTTAACTTAGATTTTAACTAAAATTATAACAAAAACAATTGTTCAGGGACCAAATAGAAATTTCTGCCAGTTAGGGTTAGGCTTTGATATGAATGAATTTGATGGTTTTGAATTGTTATTTGAGGTGAATTAGGTGTATAGAACATGAATACACACTTTAAATTGCATTAGGTTGAACTTTATGTGTAGCTAGGGTTTTCAACATGTGAAAAATTAAAGAAAAAAATTGAGAATTGGCCAAATGATGTTATTGACCTTATTTGAGTTGAAAAATGGTCAATTGTGACCATTTGTGATGTATATGAATTGTTGGAACCAAGTTTCAATTCGGATTGCAGAGGGACAATCTGCAGGCAGCATGACCTAGGTCCCTTTCAGGGAAAAAACTAAAAATTTACCAACCCAATTGGTGTGAGGCCAATTGAGAATGAAACTAGACACAAAACGTCACATTTTTCATTCAGGAATCATGCCTAGAAAGTGACCATAACTTAGTGAACAATTAGGCCAAATCTGGAATTGGCAAACTGACCTGTACAAAAATGACCAAATGAACAGTAGCTACGTAAATGACCATAACTTGGTCTAGGAAGGTCCAAATGACCTGAATTTTTATGAGTGGAAAGCTGAGACATAGCCCTAAAACTTTCATGAAGAAAAAAAAAATCTAAAATTTGACCATAAGCTGTCCAAAAACTCACCTGCAATCAACCCTCAAAAACTGCCATTAACCAGTAAATGCCCAGAATTCTAGGTAACACTAAATCCGACCAGCCATGTTCAAATGGCCATAAATAGGGCTACAAAACTCCAAATGGAGTGATTCAAAAAGGGAAATAAAGTTAAGACAATAAAGAACAACTTCTATGAAGAAAACTTAGTCAAATTTCTACAGTAACATGACCAATGGAATAGTGCAAAACTAAACAACAAAACTGAAAATTTAAAATTTGTGCCTAAAGGACTTGAAGTTTGAGAAAACAACCAAAACTAACAAATTAGGTAACCAAAATGTGGTATGTGGGTAAAATTAGAATTCCTATACCTATTAAGCATTAGAAAGTCAACAAATTGACTTGAATAGTATCATAAATAGTAACCCCGAAATACAAATTTTAAAGAACGTCAAGTTTAGCATATTAAAGCTTGGTATAAGTAGATTTGAATTCATTTTTGGACTATTGAAACACTGTGAAACTGTGTGTTTCAGTTGAAAAGAAAACCGGGAAAGAACCTGAAGCATCGAGTTAAGGCCAAGAGGCGACTCACTTAAGGTTTGTGCACAACATCAATATTCTTTAAAATTCATTTACAAAGTGCATGAAATGAATTACTTATATTGCAAATTGTGTATTATGCTTTTGACTTAAATTGTTGAAAGTTTACTTGTATGTGGTTGAAATGGCAATAAATGTTTAGTAAATTATTAAGATAGTTTTTAAACCACAGTGTCATGACCATATATTTGAATACTTCACTAGCATGACTAGTGGGAAGAAATAGTTTCAAATTTTGATTCCCTCTCTAGCTGAAGTGTTGAGGTGTGTGCCAGTAGAGGAAGAAATTGAATGGGTACCCATATATTTGAGTTAGCTAGCCTTGTGATTTCTCATAAGCCTCTGGCTATTGAGATGAATATGTTTCGAATGGCATGATATAACTGTGTATTTTTATGAAATTGATTTGAGAATTCCTAAATGAGATATTTGGACTAAAAATTTATAAATCATGTTTTGTATCTGTTTTTCATGTTTAGTTCAATATTTGAATAATGTGAATTGAATTATGCATAAACTGTTATTTTTAGTATGTTGTGCACCACTGAGTCATAGTACTTAGCGATGGCTGTTATTGTTGTCGCAGATATAGAGACTAGAGGAGCAGCAGAGTGAGCTACTGAAGATCTTAGAGCTATACCCCTTGAAGTTTTGTCGGGTATATTTTATACCCTGTTTGTAATATTTATTTTGATGTATGTAAATGTATGTACATGTAATAACTGGTCATGAGCAGTTGTATAGAGTTTGTAATAATAGTATTTTAGATTTGTAAATGTAAAGTTTAATTGATTAATGTAAAGTGAATTTATTATAATGAAATATGAATGGAATTACTGAATACTGTTTTTTATGACAATTAAATTGAGAAATGATATTGAATTGTGTTGAGGTAGTAGTGAGTTTGATGAAAAAGAATCATTGGAAGTGTTTTTATAGGTTTTTGAAGAACTGTTTTCTTAAAATACAGACGGCACTCTGCCAAAATTTTTCCAAAATTTGCGAACAAATAAAAATGGATAAAAATTCTAACTAATTTTCAAATTCCAATTAAATGTTTTTAATACCTATTAGAAAATGCTCACCACTTCCAAAAAGTAAGAAAATTGTTTTAAAATACCTTGTAGGGTGCTTAATGAGTTATCAGTAGGTGAAGTTTGGTAGTTCATTAAGTATTCTATGGGATCATGTTATGCCTTATAGAGGGGTAAGGTCTGACATGTTTTAGTGGTATCGGAGCAAATTTTTAAAGTATGTTTTAACTTGTGAATTTATGTCTTTTCTTTGCTAAGTACAACTGCTCAATGTCCTTATTTGTTACATATAGTGCATTACATCATAAAAATGAACTAATGGAGGGAATCTCCTTGTGTTATTTGTTCAGGAGATATCCTAACTCTAAATTGATATGGAAGAAGGGGATCGCTTTGTTGAGCAGTCTGTAGAGGCTGAGGCCCAAGGGGAAGCCCTAGCTCTACAAAATGTCAGTGGGTCAGTGGCACCAGCCCCACAAATGCCGCAGTTTCCTGCACAGTTCGCATAGCAGATGGCTGCAATGTTCCAACAAATAGCTAGAAACATGCCTACCCAAGCTCCACTTTAGACACCTGTGGTGCAACCATAGCCTCTAGCCAGGCAGTATGACAAGCTACTTAAGTATGGGGCTACAGAGTTTAAGGGTGCAGTGGACCCTTTAGAGGCAGAGCAGTGGTTTGAGAGAATGGATAGAGTGTTTAAGAAGCTGTACTGCCCATATGAACTAAAATTTGAATACTCAGTGTCCTTGTTGTAAGGAGATGCATATGACTGGTGAAAGACCATCCCCATAGCTTGGCAGAACCGCCAGTATTGACCTGGGATGACTTCATTAAAGAGATCAGACAGAAATATGTCCCAGATGCCTATGTGGATCAGAAACTACAAGAATTTTTGAGTTTGAAGTAAGGCAACAGAACAATGGTAGAATATGAGAGGGAATTCTCTCGCTTAAGCCACTATGCTGGGAGTCTCCTATCTACCAGCAAGGAAAGGTGCAAGAGATTTGAGACCGGTTTGAAGCCCAGTTTGAGGATGCAAGTAGTGGGACTCAGACATAGTAACTTCTCTGAGCTCATCTCTCAGGCACTTGAGTCGGAAAGGATTGAATTAGAAGCAAACCCAGCGAAAGAAAAATCTAAGAAGACTGAAAAATCAGAGAAAGATAAAGGGGAAAAATTAGTAGATCAAAGTCCTAGTGGTACATCTGGAAAAAAGAAGAAATTTGGGGGACCTAGCAGAGGTAGAGGTGGAAGGTTTTGAAGGGTTTGATTCTCTGGACAGAGACCCCCTAGATCTGGTCAGCAGTCAACCAGGGGTTCACATCCTCCCCGCCCCTGTGAGACTTGTGGCAAGATTCATGGGGGAGAATGCTATTGGGCAACAGGAGCTTGCTTTAACTGTGGAGGCAAGGGCCATCTTGCTAAGGACTGCACCAGTGCCCTTAGATTTGGTCCAGCTCTTACTACTGCAGAAGGATCCATTCAGAGTCCTGCTACCAGAGGTTCACAACCGGTTAGCAAAGGAAGAGGCAGAGGTAGAGGCAATGCTTCTGGCAGTCAGGGTACTTTTAGCCAGTCAGCAAAAAGGAGTGCTCCAGCCAGGGTTTACACAATGAGACAGCGAGAAGAGGCTAAGACTTCTGATGTTGTAGCTGGTACATTCTCTATCTCTGATCAAGATGTATTTGTACTGTTTGATCCGGGTTTAACCCACTCATATGTCAGTGCTAGCATAGTTAGTTCTCTTGCGGTTCTGTGTGCCAAAATGGATTTTGAAGTGCTAGTAACTAGTCCATTAGGACAAGAGGTCTGGGTCAACAGAGTCTATAAAGATTGTCCTTTGGTGATCTAAGGACACACTTTTCTGTCAGATTTGATTAAAATGCCCTTCAGAGATTATTATATCATCTTGGGCATGGATTGGTTAGCCAAACATCACGCCATGATTAACTGTAGACTGAAGACAATCACTTTTGGTCTCCCTTTTTACGGTGATGTGGTAATACATGGGGAGAGGCAGTTATTGCCATCAAACATCATTTCAACTGCACTAGCCAGAAGGATGATCAGAAAGGGGTGTGAAGCATACTTGGCACATGTGATAGACACCCAAGTGGGGAGCCCAACACTGAGGGACATCCTTACAGTATGTGACTTTTTGGATGTGTTTCCTGATGAATTGCTAGGATTACCTCCAGAAAGAGAAGTGCAGTTTGAGATTGATGTCATGTCTGGTGTGGATCCAATCTCCATAACACCATATATAATGGCACCAGCAGAACTAAAAGAGTTAAAGTGCAATTGCAAGAGCTGCTTGACAAGGGCTTTATCCGCCCTAGTGTGTCACCTTAGGGAGCACTAGTGTTGTTTGTTAAGAAGAAGGATGGCACTCTCTGCTTATGTATTGACTACCAGCAGTCGAATAAAGTGACAATAAAGAACAGATACCCATTACCCTGCATTGATGACTTGTTTGATCAGTTGAGGGGTGCTCCAAGACTGACCTGAGATCGGGTTATTATTAGCAGAGTATTCCTAAAATTGCCTTTAGAACCCGCTATAGCCATTATGAGTTCTTGGTCATGCCATGCGGGTTAACTAATACTCCGGCTACTTTTATGTATCTGATGAACACTATCTTCAGACCATACCTCGACCAGTTTGTTATGGTATTTATAGATGATATATTGGTCTACTCAAGGAGTGTAGAAGAGCTTGATAGACATCTATGGATTGTACTATAGACTTTGAGGGAGAAACAGCTATACGCCAAATTGTCAAAGTGTGAATTTTGGCTGAAGGAAATATCCTTCTTGGGGCATGTAGTATTGGTAGAGGGCATCAAGGTAGATCCAAGTAAGATAGAAGTTGTCCTTAATTGGAGGCCACCCAGAAATATCACGAAGATTCGCAGTTTTCTAGGTTTAGCTGGATACTACTGTCAATTTGTGAAAGGGTTCTCCATGTTGGCATCTCCATTGACTAAGCTACTTCGAAAAGATGTGAAATTTCAGTGGATGGATAAATGTCAACAGAGTTTTGATGAGTTGAAGAAATGTTTGACTGAAGCTCCAGTCCTTACTTTACCTACTCCTAGTAAAGAATACACAGTTTACAGTGATGCTTCTCATAATGGGTTAGGCTATGTACTGATGCAAGAGTGGAATGTCATTGCCTATGCATCACGCCAGTTGAAACCGCATGAGAGGAATTATCCGACACATGACTTGGAGCTTGCAGCTATTGTGTTCACTGTTAAGATCTGGAGACACTATTTGTATGGGGAGAAGTGCTACATCTATACAGATCATAAGAGTTTAAAGTATTTGGGCACTCAAAAGGAGTTGAATTTGAGACAGAGGAGATGGTTAGAGTTGATAAAAGACTATGATTGTTTGATAGACTATCAGCCAGGGAAAGCTAATGTGGTGGCTGACGCCTTAAGTCACAAGACTATGGCAAGTCTACGGGTTTCTCCTTTGTCTATAGTATATGAGTTGAAAATATTGCATGTTAGCTTAGAGATTAATGATGAGGGGCAAACAACAGTTGTATGGCATGTACAGCCAGTGTTGATTGATCAGAACAGAATGGCTGCTCAAAATGATCAAAAGTATCAGAAGTTGTTAGAAGAAGTTAGACAGGGTAAGAAAACTGAATTCTCAGTGACAGATGATAGCCTACTGCTTCACGAGGGCAGAATGTGCGTTCCTAATGATGTTGACTTGAGGCAGATCATTATGAAGGAAGCACATGAGTTTCCTTTTACTATGCATCCTGGTGGCACAAAAATGTATAGAGAGCTAAAGGAGCATTACTAGTGGATGGGTATGAAAAGAGATGTGGCAGAATTTATTTTCAAATGCCTAACTTGTCAGCAATTGAAGACAGAGCATCAAGTACCAGCTGGTTTGTTACATCCACTACCAATACCAGAATGGAAATGGGAGAGATTAAAGATGGATTTTGTGATGGGACTTTCGAGGACACAAAAGAGTCATGATGCAGTATGGGTTATAATTGATAGACTGACCAAGTCTCCTCATTTTCTGCCTGTCCGGATGGACTTCAGTTTAGAAAAATTGGCCAAGTTGTACATTGATGAGATAGTAAGACTGCATAGAGTGCCAGTATCCATTGTATCAGACAGAGATCCTAAGTTCACTTCTAGATTATGGGGTAGTCTTCAGAGAGCCTTAGGAACTAGATTGAACTTCAACACGGCATTCCACCCACAGATAGATGGCCAGTTTGAGAGAGTAATTCAGATCTTGGAGGACATGCTACGGGCTTGTGTGATTGAGTTTGAGGACAGTTGAGACACACAGTAACACCCCTATGTTCGGTAGTGCGTTCTACTATTCCGGTGATAGTGTCCGTCCGGACAGCTAGGATGCTTGGAATTATATTTAAATATTAGTGTCGAGATATAAAATAATGAAATACAAGAAAAGAAAATAAAAGAAAAATGAAGAAAAAATAATAGCAATGAAATGAAACTAAGTTAAACGAGCTGAATCCGTAGCGATGGGTGACCGCACTGGAAAGTTACGGCGATGACCATTGACTAGCCCTCAAATCACAATTCTTTATCTCAAAAGCTATTCTTCATCTTAAAAACCATTCTTTATCTCGAAAACCATTCTTTATCTCACTAACTATGTAAGACTAATCCGAAAGGGCCATCTTCTGGGTGATTCTAACTCCCTATGGTCGGGGAGGTCAAATCATCGTGCATAGTACACATCACAATAATGAATCTTTCGAAAGGGCTATAACATAAAAAAAAAACTTAGATCTAACCTCTAATAAGAGGAGAATCTAAGCCTGTGCACGTACCATGGTAATCAAAACACAACTAACTCCATTGTCTTCTCAACAAATGAGAGAGACGGGTAATAACCTAGTCAAGCATCTATAGTGAGATATAAAATAATATCACAATCCTTTTAGTGAGCATAAATCACAATACAATTCGATTCAAAGTCAATTCCAATATACAATAATTTTTATGCTCATCACAATTCAAAACATGTTCTATCACAATTTTCCAAAATATAATTTATTCAATCCACAACAATGCTTAATACTTGTGGAAATACCATTTCACAAAGCTAAGTTCATACATACTATAACAATTTCAATAATCATTGAATTAAATCCAATGCTTGTTAAACATAATACATAAGAAAAATATGTCATTTAATCATAAGAAATATTCAGAACAAAATCAGTTAAAAAGTAGTTGTGCACAAACCTGATTTGAGTCGCTCCTAAGCCTTGACTCAATGTTCTTTATGCTTCTCAATATCCTTATCAACTGAAACACACAATTTAAAGTGTTTCAGTACTCAATGAATTTGTTTCCAACCATAAAATCCAATATTTTAATTTTCTTGGTACTATTCCCTTCAATTCATTTCATTAGTCAACTTATAATGTTGACCCTTGATGTACTCTAAGTGATTCAATTCCAATGTTACCAATATGTCACATTTTATAGCCCTTTAGTGTTGATATATGTTACCAAATTTATTTTCAAGTGTATTGCATTTTATTACAATTTACCGAATTTCAGTGTACTATTTTGACTTAGCTGGACGCCTAGTTTCCTCAATTTTCGGGTTTTGGTCCAAACTAAAAACTTGTAGGTCTATGTCTTATTGCACGCAGGGCAAAATTTCAGGTCATTCTGAGTTGTGTAGACCAAGATATGGTCAATTTACCAATGCTGGACAGAATGGACTAAAATGGTAGGCTTAGGTCATTTTTAGGTCACTTTTCGTTCGGCCAGTTTTGGTACCCGAACTTGTGCAAGCTATTTGGCTTGGTTCTGGCCATTTCTGGGCTTTGGTGTCTTCATAAGAATTGTAGATCTATGTCTAAGCTATTCATGGTAAAAATTTCAGGTCATTTGGACCTGTTTTGAGTAAGTTATGGTAAAAAAACTAACTGCTGCCCAGATGGTCAATTTTAAGGCTTTCAAGTCACTAATTCGGATTTGGTCATTTTTCAAGTCACCTTTTATGCAGAATTTAGGTAAGCTTCCTTCATGAAAGTTGGCATATTTTATGCCTAGTTTCACCTCCAATTGGTCTCATACCAATTGGAGTCACACACTTAAGGTTCTAAGCTAAAGTGTACACTGCCCTGTTACACCTTATTCAACACTTATCAATTACACATTCAATACTTACCAAGTTTACCTTTCATGCCAATTCTGATTTGGTAACATAACATCAACACACTTTACATCATATTTTGGTCATTTTGGGCAGCTTGTAACCACTCTCAACATACACATTATAACTCAGAATTTTCAAAGTCCAATTACAATAATTTAACCACATGAACATACCTCATTTACATGTCTAAATCTAGACAATTATACACATACACATACTGCTACCATAAGCAAAATAATTCAACAATATTTCATGAACTTAAACACTTCAATCTTCTTCATGAGGCTGCCATAAGTTTACACATATCCATCAACTTCCATATTCACTTTTCAAGCTTACAAATCAAACTTACACATGGAATTCAACTTCAATACAATTAAACATTTAAAACAACATCCAAACAACCATTTACATGCAAGGATAAGCTGTTCATGGTGAGGTTTCATGGCTGCCAAAATGGTGTACCACCATTTCTCCATCAAACTTCAAAATTTCTTCCACAAAACAACTCCCTACAACATCCACTCAAAGTTTAATGAAGCAAGATTGAAAAATACACACTTACCTCTTATGGACTTCTTCAACACTCCACCAAAACTTTCCTTTCTTGCTCCCAAAATGTTGTCCAAGCTGTATAGAACTATTTTAGTGAAGAAACCTAGAAGAACTAATGACTTGATGATGGTGGATTAACCCTTGCATGGTGAATGGCCATGGAAGTTTGGGAAGAGCTTGATTTGGCAATGGAGAGAGTTTGAGGAAGAAGATGGTTTGCAGAATTTAGTGGAAGATGACAGGATTTTTATTGATTTTCAAAGTGCTTAGTGGTCCACTAATGTAAGAATATCATTAATTTAATTCAACTTTCAATTATTCAACATTATACCCCTTTTTTTCACTATTTAAATTATGGACCACCATTTTAATTTTTATGGTATTTTCAAAGTTTAATATTATTTATTTTTAATGTACATTTAGGTCAAAAGGCAGCTCGGGATGTCAATTGACCACAATGCCCCCATTCGAGTTGCTTTTCGGCTTTTTTGGTAACACCGATTTTTGTCGGTTTCTCGATTTTTCATTTTTTGTTGTACTAATTATTTAATTTTTCTTTGACATTTCTAATACCATTTATTTTTTAATAAATGTTTATTTAAGTCCCAAAAATATTTTCTAGGGTTCCCCATGGTCCAAGGCTAGTCAACTGCCCATGCCGCAACTTCCCGGTACGGTCACCCATTGGTACGGTTTTGTCCGTTTAGCTTAGTTCCATTTTCTCTCTTTTATTTTTCCTTTATTTTTTTCTTGTATTTTCCTCTATTGTATTTCACTACCTTATATCTCCACACTAATATTTAAATATAATTCCAAGCATCCTAGTTGTCCGGAAAGACATTGTCACCAGAATAGTAGAATGCACTATTGAACATAGGGGTGTTACAGTGACACACACACTTGCCTTTGATTGAGTTTGCTTACAACAATAGCTACCAATCAAGCATTGGGATGCCTCCATATGAAGCTTTGTGTGGCAAAAAATGTAGAACCCCATTGTGTTGGGATGAGGTAGGTGAAAGAAAAATGATTGAGCCAAAAATTATTCAACAAACTGAAGAGAAAATTAGATTGATCAGAGATCAACTTAAGACTGCATCAGACCGTCAGAAGTCCTATATTGATATGAAGAGAAGGGATATTAAATATGCAGTGGGTGATAAAGTATTCCTCAAGGTTTCCCCTTGGAAGAGAATTATGAGATTTGGCAGAAAGGGGAAACTGAGTCCTCATTTTATTGGGCTATATGAGGTTCTAGAGAGAGTGGGTCCCTTGGCATATCGTTTGGCACTACCTCTAGAGTTGGAGAAGATACATAACGTCTTCCATATTTCTATGTTGAGGAGGTACAGATCTGACCCATCTCATGTACTACCAGTAGAAGAGATTGAGATGAATCCAGATCTCACATATGAGGAAGAACCCATAGAGATTCTGGCTTATGAGGTAAAGCAGTTACGGAACAAGCAAATACTGTTAGTGAAAGTGCTGTGGAACCATCATTCGGGCCAAGAGGCTACTTAGGAACGAGACGAGGACATGAGGAAACAACACCCACATTTGTTCAGAGAATGATTACCAGGTAAAAATTTCGAAACTAAATTAATTTTGGGGGGGAGAATTGTAACACCCCTATTTCACTGTTTCGGTGATCGGTGATGGTCCGGATAATTAAGAGAAGTAGAACCATGTCTAAGATACCTAGATAAGCCCTGAACACAAATAATTAATAATTGCCAAATAGTTAAGAATAAATAAGAAAAATCGAACACAGTGGAAAGGAGAAAATCATGAAAAAGAATTATTAAGCAGGTCAAATAATTAGGTCAGGGATCCGAAAGAAATATCGAATAACTAGCAAACCGGATCGAACCAGCGAGGGGCAATTTGGTCAATTCAACCCTAGAGCTGACTCCTGACCTAACTGTCTAATAAAATCAGATAAAAGAAAATTTTGGAATTGGGAATTAAATTAAAGAACTAAAGGAAAAAAAAAGAAAAAAAAAAAGAAAAAGAATTAAAAGTTGAATTATTACATCACACATATGACATCATGGATGATGTCAAAATTTATTTTAATTTTTCCCCAATAATTGACCAAGTCAAATATAATTATTAAACACATAAAATAGAAAAAAATTAAAAGAAATTTCACTCTTCTTCCCATACCATTTTCGGCCAACTCTCTCACCCTCGCTCACCTCCATTTTTACTCCTCCATTAAAGCTAGAGCAAGCTTTTTACTCCCATCAATTAACCCTAATTCTCAAAAATTTCCCCTATAAACCTTGCAATCTCAACTACAAAGAAGATTGAAGAAACAAAGAAAAGGAAGAAGGGAGAAAATTGAAGACTGAACTCCAAAGTTGAGGTAAGAATTTAAATTGAAATTTTTAGTTTAAAACATATGTTTTGAGTTAATTTAACTTAGATTTTAACTTAAATTATAACAAAAATAATTATTGAGGGACCAAATAGAAATTTTAGCCAGCTAGGGTTAGGGTTTGATATGAATGAATTTGATGATTTTGAATTGTTATTTGAGGTGAATTAGGTGTATAGAACATGAATACACACTTTAAATTGCATTAGGTTAAACTTTTTGTGTAGCTAGGGTTTTCAACATGTGAAAAATTGAAGAAAAAATTGAGAATTGGCCAAATGATATTATTGACCTTATTTGAGTTGAGAAATGGTCAATTGTGACCATTTGTGATGTGTATGAATTGTTGTAACCAAGTTCTAATTCGGATTGGAGAGGGTCAATCTGTAGGCAGCATGACCTAGGTCCCTTTTAGGGACCAAAACTGAAAATTTACCAACCCAATTGGTGTGAGGCTAATTGAGAATGAAACTAGACACAAAATGGCACATTTTTCATTGAGGAATCATGCCCAGAAAGTGACCATAACTTAGTGAACAATTAGGCCAAATCCGGAATTGGCAAACTGACTTATACAAAAATGACTAAATGAACAGTAGTTACTTAAATGACCACAACTTGGTCTAGGAAGGTCCAAATTACCTCAATTTTTACCAGTAGAAAGCTGAGACATAGCCCTACAACTTTCATGAAGACAACAAATCCAAAATTTGACCATAAACTGTCCAAAAACTCACCTGCAGTCAACCCACAAAAACTGCCATTAACCAGTAAATGTCCAGAATTCTGGGTAACACCAAATCTGACCAGCCATGTTCAAATGGCCATAACTAGGGCTACAAAACTCCAAATGGAGTGATTCAGAAAGGGAAATAAATTTAAGACAATAAAGAACAACTTCTATGAAGAAAACTTAGTCAAATGTCTACAGCAATATGACCAATGGAACAGTGCAAAACTGAATACCAAAACTGAAAATTTAAAATTTGTGCCTAAGGGACTTGAAGTTTGAGAAAACAACCAAAACCAACAAATTAGGTAACCAAAATGTGGTATGTGGGTAAAATTAAAATTCCCATACCTATTAAGCATTAAAAAGCCAACAAATTGGCTTGAATAGTAACCCCGAAATACAAATTTTAAAGAACGTCAAGTTTAGCATATTAAAGCTTGGTATAAGTAGATTTGAATTCATTTTTAGACTTATGATAAATTATGACACTGAAACACTGTGAAACTGTGTGTTTCAGTTGAAAAGAATACCGGCAAAGAACCCGAAGCATCGAGACAAAGCGAAGAGGCGACTCACTTAAGGTTTGTGCACAACATTAATATTCTTTAAAATTCATTTACAAAGTGCATGAAATGAATTACTTATATTGCAAAATGAGTATTATGCTTTTGACTTAAATTATTGAAAATTTTCTTGTATGTGGTTGAAATGGCAATAAATGTTTAGTAAATTATTAAGATAGTTTTTAAACCACAGTGTCATGACCATATATTTAAATACCTCACTAGCATGACTAGTGGCAAGAAATAGTTTCGAATTTTGATTCCCTCTCTGGCTGAAGTGTTGAGGTGTATGCCAGTAGAGGAAGAAATTGAATGGGTACCCATATATTTGAGCTAGCTAGCCTTGTGATTTCTCATAATCCTCTGGCTATTGAGATGAATATATTTTGAATAGTATAATATAACTGTGTATTTTTATGAAATTAATTTAAGAATTCCTAAATGAGATATTTGGACTAAAAATTTATAAATCATGTTTTGTATACATTTTTCATGTTCAGTTCAATATTTGAATAAATGTGATTTGAATTATGCATAAACTGTTATTTTTAGTATGTTGTGCACCACTGAGTCATAGTACTCAGTGATGACTATTATTGCTGTCACAAATATAGAGACTAGAAGAGCAGCAGAGTGAGCTGCTGAAGATCTTGGAGTTATACCCCATGAAGTTTTGTCGAGTATATTTTATACCCTGTTTGTAATATTTATTTTGATGTATGTAAATGTATGTACATGTAATAACTGGTTATAAACAGTTATATAGAGTTTGTAATAATAGTATTTTGGATTTATAAATGTAAACTTTAGTTGATTAATGTAAAGTAAATTTATTATAATGAAATATGAATGGAATTTGTGACACCCCTTACCCGTCTACAGTATATCCGAGTAAGATATGTCACACGGTGTACCGGAACACTCTATTTTATCTTAATTAATTTTGATCATAGTTTTGAATATAACTTATGAAATATAATTCATTTAAGTCATTTATTGACATTATAATTTATTTGAGGTTCCGAAAATTTTATAGAAAATCCGTGAGCAGGCTAAAAATGGAGAAAACAGTTCTTCGGAACCTGTGAAAAACACTTCCAAAATCATTTCCAAACAATCCCAACTCCATTTTATCAACAAAGTCTTAATATGATTTTCAACAACCTTTCCATTACTCAAACATTCATTTCTCATAATACTCATATACAAGCAATAAATAAATACTCAAATTTTACATTCATAACCACAATTTTCATTTTTTTTCACATGGACATCAAAATACATACATAAGTTCAATTACATATGAGAAAATAAAAAATTAGTTACAAAATACCAAAATGAAACCTAGTGTCCTACCAATGCACTGAAGATGGTGAGGTGACACGGACACTATGCAGAGCTGCAGGATGGTCTCACCCAGTCTGCGGTCTACTGGGCTCTCGATCAGTATCTCCAGAACCTACGCGTGGCAAAAGCAACGCGCTAAGCAAATATGCTTAGTGGTGCCAATAATAAAATAAAAAGAAATAACAGTAATAAATATGCATTGAATGTATCGATGTTTTACTTGTTTTGTACTCGTTATAATCATTTATTTCGTTAACTTTATCCACTTTCATTCTTTTGGTTGCCCAAGTAACCTATACTGAACAACTGGACTGGATAAACGGGTAAACTGGCACTGGGTATCAAGTACCTCGGGCCGTCACACCATCGGTCACATATGTATCTCCCGGTGTGCAACAGAACAGCTAATAAGTTGTAAATAATATGAGGCACGAGGCCAAGTCTCAACACAATGTCAAAATGGCTAAAAGCCATAAAATCATAGAATGGCATAATGCCATGTGCAGTACTGCTAACTGAACCCTATTGGCTTGCCAAACTATCCAAACCAATCTTGTTAGGTATACTAGGGCATTTGATACTTTAGAATTCTTCAATTTTTGAATTTCAAGTTTTGATGTTACTATTCACTTCATTAGTCAACAAAAATGTTGACTTTTGCATAGAAAATAGGTACATTGGTTTTGACACTCCCAACATACCACATTTTGCATTCAAAACTTGTTGGCATTAATCACCAATACCATTTCTAAGCTTAAACTAAGAGAGCAAAATTTTTCAGTTTTCATACCTAAACTTTACTGTTCCATAAGTTGCTGTTGCAGTGAGAATTTGAGAAAATGATAAACATGAAAGTTGTTCCTTATTTTGTCTAGTTGAATTTCATTTTTTGAATCACTCCATTTGGAGTTTTGTAGCTCCAGTTAAAGTCTAAAAACCACAGCTGGCCGGATTGAAAAATTGCAAAACTGACCATATCTACAGTGCAGTGAACAGTGACTGCAACTGCCTTGTTGGATAGGTTCTGGTCAAAATTTGGGGTAGGTTTCTTCATGAAAGTTGTTTTTCTATATCTTAACTTGTTGCTGTAAAACTTTCAAGTCAATTGGGCTATTCTACAATGAGTTATGGCCAAATGAAAAATTACTGTTCATTTGGTCATTCTGCAGAATCTGGTTGCAGGACATCCGGATTGGGGCCAGTTTTTGGTCCACTTGCTTTGGTCTTTTGGGCATGGTTTCTTCACCAAAATTGTGCCATTATATGTCTAGTTTCATGTCCAATTGGCGAAACACCAATTGAACCTACACAGCCAGAGTTATGGCAGTCCAAACAGGCTGGACTCACAGCCTCACCTGCTGCCCTCACTAGGCAGCATACCAATTCATTTTGTAATACCCTAATTCACTTCAAATTGTGGTCAACTTACCTCAAATGGTCACTAATTGACCATTAGAATGTTCACTCACCATTTCATGAGCAAAGTCCAAGTTTCACCCCCAAAACCCTAATTCCCATTATGAATTTACACAAGATACCTTAATTACCTCACTAATTCATTATCCACATATATATATTCTTTAATCATGATCTCTAGTCCACTCTAAGTCCATAAAAAACAATCAATCTTATCCCTTCCTTAGGGCTGCCGAAATTCATAGTGTACATACACATGAATTTTATTCATTTAATCCACAAATCCTTACTCATTTTAAGTATCTAACATGGAATAAGAGAGATTTATGTATAGATAGGAACTAACCTCTTGTAGGGCAGAATTTTCTCAAGCTTAAACTTCACTTTCTTTCCTTTTCTAGGCTGCCAAACACTTCCCCAAGAGGTATAGACAAGTTTTAATGAAAGATGTCTAGGGTTTTGTAGTGAAAATTCATGGGAAAATGGAAGTGATGAAAGAAATTTTAATGGAGGGAGATGGAAGAGAGGGTCACGGCTTGAAGAGGATGAAGAAACCAGAAATTGGTTTCTTAATTTGTCATTTTCCCCTTTTTAAAGAATTTTTTTTGTGTTGTTGAATGTTGATTAGTGGAGGGCATTTAAATGACATCATAGTGATGTCATAATTAAGGATTTAAGTCATTTTCTTTTTCTTTCTTTTCTATTTACTTTTAATTTAATGTTTAGCAATATTTATTCATATTTTAGATCATAATAATTATTTACTTAACTGGACAAGTCGGCCAAAAATCGTCTCTGAAGGCGAAATGACCAAAATGCCCTCCGTTTGGGTTAACGGGTCAAAATTGTTTGTACCGATTGAAAAATTTTTCTAAATATTTTCTTGGCATTGTAATGCAATAGGAACCTCAATGACCCTTTTCTGGAGTCCCAAAAATTATTTTATAAATTTTTCCCTGGGTGTAGGGCTCCTAGTTGCGAGAACCGCAACTTCCCTCTGTGTTACCCATCGCTTGGGCACCGGCTCATTTGACTTAGTTGTATTTTATTTCTAAAATTTTTACTAAATTTTTCTTATTAATATTTGAGTTAATTATGGTCCCTCACTTTAGTTTAAATATTTTTCCGATCGTTCTAGCTGTTCGGACCAACACTGGTCACCTAGCGATGAGAATGTACTGAGTTGCTCTGAGGAGGGTGTTACAACTCTTCCCCTCTAATTTAAATTTCGTCCTCGAAATTTACCTGATGCAAACAGTTGAGGGAACTGTTTTCTCATCGTTTCTTCACTTTCCCAAGTTGCCTCCTTGGTGTTATGGTGCCTCCAAAGCACTTTCACCAGTGGAATCTGCTTATTTCTCAACTCTTTCACTTCCTGAGCCAGGATCCGTAGAGGTTCTTCGTCATATGTCAAATCCGGCTGTATTTCAATTTCTTCCCTGGAGATGACATGTGAAGGATCTGAGCGGTATCTTCTGAGCATGGACACGTGGAACACATTGTGGATCTTGTCTAGCTCTGGTGGTAAAGCTAGCCTATAGGCCACTGGACCCACACGTTCAATGACTTCATATGGGCCAATGAACCTAGGGCTTAACTTACCTTTTCTTCCAAACCTCAATACCTTCTTCCACGGTGACACCTTGAGGAACACTTTGTCGCCAACCGTATATTCTATTTCTTTTCTCTTCAGGTCGGCATAAGATTTACATGCATGCGAGGCAACCTTGATTGGCTTTGATTAGTTTCACTTTCTCCTCAATCTGTTTCACGGATCCGCCCCACCAGTTTGTCTTCACCCATTTCAGTCCAGCACACTGGAGTTCTACATTTCCTCCCATACAGTGCTTCATACGGGGCCATTTGGATACTAGCTTGGTAGCTATTGTTGTATGCAAATTCTGCCAGTGGGAGGTATCTATCCCAACTTCCCTCAAACTCAATGACACAACCCCTCAGCATATCCTCAAGGACCTGACATATATTTCATATTATTATTATCATTTTAATTCAATAGTTGTATTAATTCAGTTGGTTCACTTGTTTACCTGGATTACTCTTTCGGATTGCCCATCCATCTGAGGATGGAATGCTGTGCTGAAGTGGAGTTGTGTACCCAAGGACTCATGCAACTTCTTCCAAAATCTCGATGTAAACCTTAGGTCTCGATCAGATATGATGGAAAGTGGAATTCCATGCAGTCTAACTATCTCACTGATATACAATTCTGCTAACTTCTCCAGTGAGTAGTCAGTCCTAACTAGCAGAAAGTGTGCTGACTTTGTCAATCTATCAACTATCACCCATACTGTATCATGTTTCTTCTGGGTGAGAGGTAGACCACTTACAAAATCCATGGTGACCCGATCCCATTTCCATTCAGGTATGCGTATAGGCTGTAGCAAACCTGATGGAACTTGATGTTCTGCCTTGACTTGTTGACATGTCAAGCATTTAGTCACATAGTCAGCTATGTCCTTCTTCATACCAGGCCACCAATACTGAAGCTTCAAATCATGATACATCTTTGTACTTCCTGGGTGCATAGCATATACACTGATGTGTGCCTCTTTTAGAATACTGGCCTTCAATTCCCCATCATCTGGTACACACAGTCTTCTTTTGTAGTACAGACACCCATCTGCTTTCACCTCATAGTCAGTTGCTTTTCCCTCTGAGATTTTGGTCATAATAGCCATTAACTTTTCATCTGCCTTTTGCCCATCTAAAATCTGCTGTAGCAGGTTTGGCCTCACTTGCAACTCAGCCAAAATAGCTCCATCTCGAACCAAAGATAGACGGGCATTCAATGATCTCAAAGTTGTCATGGATTTTCTGCTCAAAGCATCAGCAACTACATTTGCCCTCCCAGGATGGTAGTCAATTACACAATCATAGTCCTTCAGGAACTCAATTCATCGTCTCTGTCTAAGGTTGAGCTCCTTCTGGGTTGGTAAGTATTTTAGGCTTTTGTGGTCTATGTAAATGTAGCACTTTTCACCATACAAGTAATGCCGCCATATCTTCAGTGCGAAGATAATTGCTGCAAGCTCTAGATCATGGGTAGGGTAATTCTGTTCATGTGGCCTTAGCTGCCTGGAAGCATAAGCGACCACTTTTCCCTCTTGCATCAATACACACCCTAACCCATTATGAGAGGCATCACTATAAACCACAAAGTCCTTTCCTGACACTGGCTGTGTTAACACTGGTGGCTCTATCAACATAGCCTTCAACTTTTCAAAACTGGTCTGACACTTGTCATTCCAGTCAAATCTGACGTTCTTGTGTAATAACTTGGTCATTGGAGCAGCTATTAAGGAAAATCCCTTCACAAATCTTCTGTAATACCCAGCTAGCCCCAAAAAGCTTCTGACCTCAGTTGTATTTCTGGGAGGCTTCCATTCCATCACTGCTTCTATTTTCTTAGGATCCACCCTAATCCCATCAGCTGACACTATGTGTCCAAGGAATGCAATCTCATTCAACCAGAAGTCACACTTGGAGAACTTAGCATACAGCTTCTTTTCTCTCAGGGTTTGCAAAATAATCCTCAAATGCTCATCATGTTCTTCCCTGGTCTTGGAGTACACCAGAATATCATCAATAAAGACCACTACGAACCGATCTAGGTATGGATGGAAGATACGGTTCATAAGGTCCATAAATGCTGCTGGTGCACTTGTTAGGCCAAAGGGCATCACCAGAAACTCATAATGCCCATACCGGGTCCTGAATGCAGTCTTTGGCACATCTACATCCTTCACCCTCAACTAATGATACCCTGATCTGAGATCAATTTTGGAAAATGCTCCTGCTCCCTTCAACTGATCAAACAGATCATCAATTCTAGGTAACGGATATTTGTTCTTCACAGTCACTTTATTCAACTGCCGGTAATCAATGCAAAGCCTCAAAGTCCCATCCTTCTTCTTCACAACAGCACTGGAGCTCCCCATGGTGACACACTGGGGCGTATGAACCCCTTATCAAGCAACTCTTGCAACTGAGTTTTCAACTCCCTCAATTCAGTGGGTGCCATCCTATAAGGAGCAATGGAAATGGGTCTTTGTGCAGTTGTCTCAATAGAAAATTCAACTTCTCTTTCTGGTGGCAAACCAGGCAATTCTTCAGGAAATACTTCTGGGAAATCTCTTACTGTGGGTATATCACTCAGGTTTGGCTTAGCCTGCCTAGTATCCACCACATGTGCTAGGTAGGCTTCACAGCCTTTTCTCATCATTCTTCTTGCAATCGTGGTGAGATAACATTGACAGAAATCTGTCCTTTCACCCACAATGATGATCTCATTACCCTTTGAAGTTTTCAGAGAAATTCTCTTCAATTTGCAATCAACTATTGCACGATGGCGTGACAACCATCCATTCCCAAAATCACGTCAAACTCATGGAAAGGCAACTCAATCAGTGCGCCAAGAATTCATACCCTGAATCCTTAACGCAACCCTTGTAAACTTTCTTCACCACTACATGCGTGGCCCAATGGATTAGTGACCGAATGTCTTGGTCACTCTCCTACTAGTATCCCCTTTCCACGGGTAGGTTGATGCAGATGTATGAATGAGTGGATCTGGATCCACCAATGCATGCAGATGTATTGTAGAGGGAGAACGCACTCGATGACGCCAGGGCATCTTGCTTCTCCTGAGCTCTCATGGCATAAGCTCTGGTAGGTGGTCTGTTATCAGGCCTCTCTGCTGGCTCAGAAGCAGGCCTCTGAGATGATCCCACTGCCTCAGATTTCCCAGATTTCCTACCCCTTTGTGGTGCAGGAGCAGGTCTGTCTGCTTGCGTTGGAGCAGCTGTAGTGGTTCTGCGTGGACAGTTCCTCAACTGATGCTCTGTTGACCCACACCTTAAGCAGGCACCAGTCACTCTCCAACACTCCCCCTTGTGCCACTTCAGGCAATGTGGACATGCAGAAGATGCTGGGGCTGGTCCCCTGAACCCATCCCTGGAGAGCTGCCCACTAATGGTGTGGACTGACCTCTCCTAGGGGTAAACTGTGGCCTGGGCCCTTGAGACTGACCCTGACCTTGTGGTTGACCTGAACTCTATGCAGGTGGACCCTTGAACTTCTTCCCAAATGCAGGAGATGAACTAGACTGGCCTGGGCCCCTCTTCTACTGTCTTTCCCTTCTAGTCTGCTCACTGATTCTTACTTTTTCAACCTTTATTGCAGCTTTCACTAAC
The DNA here is from genome assembly GCF_030052815.1 of Hevea brasiliensis. Classification (NCBI taxonomy): domain Eukaryota; kingdom Viridiplantae; phylum Streptophyta; class Magnoliopsida; order Malpighiales; family Euphorbiaceae; genus Hevea; species Hevea brasiliensis. The sequence goes on from NC_079501.1 coordinate 47,993,181, forward strand.
TTAGTGAAGTCGGTAATTCTCAAGGCAGTGATCATGATCTTTATGTTGTCATTTAGTCCCTCTTCAAATCTCTTACACCTTTCAGCCTCATTAGGGACTATCTCCCTTTTGTAGTGGCTCAATCTAACAAATTCCTTTTCATACTCGGCAACTGACAGCTGTCTCTGCCTCAGATTAATGAACTCTCTTCTTCTCTCTTCCAGGTATACACTACCCACATATTTCTTCTTAAATTTAGAGAGGAAGAAGTCCCAAGTTATAACTTCTGGTTGCACTTCACTGGCTACCGTGTCCCACCATTCATATGCATCATCTTGCAACAAAGATATGGCAGCTTCTAAATTTTGCTCTGGAGTGCAGTGGAGTTGTTTTAAAACTCGCCTGCTGCATTCAACCAATTCTACCGCAATGTAATCATCTTCTCTCTTGCCAAAGAAGTCCATTGCTCCAAACTTTCTCAATTTTTCCAGGTGTGATTTTGGTTGTGGAGGTGGTGGTGGTGGTGGCATTACCCCAGCCATTTATTTGAAAAATTCGGCCATTTCTCGGAACATGGCTGTGGAGGCCGAAAGGTGCTCGCTTGAGTCGGGCGGAGGTGTTCTCCCATACCCTCAGTCTCAGCTGCTGCAGGTGGAGCATGACTCTCCACTTGCTCCTCAACTGCCCTCTAAGATGTAGGGTCCATATCCTATTCAAAATAAGAAAGACAAACAGATCTGCATTAGTGTCACCTCGACTCTTACAAATGCAATGCATGGTATGGACTCAATCTAGGCCCAGAAACGCCTAAACCGTGCTCTGATACCACTAAATGTGACACCCCTTACCCGTCTACAGTATATCCGAGTAAGATATGTCACACGGTGTACCGGAACACTCTATTTTATCTTAATTAATTTTGATCATAATTTTGAATATAACTTGTGAAATATAATTCATTTAAGTCATTTATTGACATTATAATTTATTTGAGATTCCGAAAATTTTATAGAAAATCCAGCAGAGTACCGGCTAAAAATGGAGAAAACAGTTCTTCGGAACCTATGAAAAACACTTCCAAAATCATTTCCAAACAATCCCAACTCCATTTTATCAACAAAGTCTTAATATGATTTTCAACAACCTTTCCATTACTCAAACATTCATTTCTCATGATACTCATATACAAGCAATGAATAAATACTCAAATTTTACATTCATAACCACAATTTTCATTTTTTTTCACATGGACATCAAAATACATTACATAAGTTCAATTACATATGAGAAAATAAAAAATTACTTACAAAATACCAAAATGAAACCTAGTGTCCTACCAATGCACTGAAGATGGTGAGGTGACACGGACACTATGCAGAGCTGCAGGATGGTCTCACCCAGTCTGCGGTCTACTGGGCTCTCGATCAGTATTTCCAGAACCTACGCGTGGAAAAAGCAACGCGCTAAGCAAATATGCTTAGTGGTGCCAATAATAAAATAAAAAGAAATAACAGTAATAAATATGCATTGAATGTATCGATGTTTTACTTGTTTTGTACTCGTTATAATCATTTATTTCGTTAACTTTATCCACTTTCATTCTTTTGGTTGCCCAAGTAACCTATACTGAACGACTGGACTGGATAAACGGGTAAACTGGCACTGGGTATCAAGTACCTCGGGCCGTCACACCATCGGTCACATATGTATCTCCCGGTGTGCAAATGTAACGGCTAACAAGTCAGAATAATATGAGGCACGAGGCCAAGTCTCAACACAATGTCAAAATGGCTAAAAGCCATAAAATCATAGAATGGCATAATGCCATGTGCAGTACTACTAACTGAACCCTATTGGCTTGCCAAACTATCCAAACCAATCTTGTTAGGTATACTAGGGCATTTGATACTTTAGAATTCTTCAATTTTTGAATTTCAAGTTTTGATGTTACTATTCACTTCATTAGTCAACAAAAATGTTGACTTTTGCATAGAAAATAGGTACATTGGTTTTGACACTCCCAACATACCACATTTTGTATTCAAAACTTGTTGGCATTAATCACCAATACCATTTCTAAGCTTAAACTAAGAGAGCATAATTTTTCAGTTTTCATACCTAAACTTTACTGTTCCATAGGTTGCTGTTGCAGTGAGAATTTGAGAAAATGATAAACATGAAAGTTGTTCCTTATTTTGTATAGTTGAATTTCATTTTTTGAATCACTCCATTTGGAGTTTTGTAGCTCCATTTATGGTCCAAAAACCACAGCTGGCCGGATTGAAAAATTGCAGAACTGACCATATCTATAGTGCAGTGAACAGTGACTGCAACTGCCTTGTTGGATAGGTTCTGGTCATAATTTGGGATAGGTTTCTTCATGAAAGTTGTTTTTCTATATCTTAACTTGTTTCTGTAAAAATTTCAGGTCAATTGGGCCATTCTACAATGAGTTATGGCCAAATGAATAATTACTGTTCATTTGGTCATTCTGCAGAATCTGGTTGCAGGACATCCGGATTGGGGCCAGTTTTTGGTCCACTTGCTTTGGTCTTTTGGGCATCGTTTCTTCACCAAAATTGTGCCATTATATGTCTAGTTTCATGTTCAATTGGCCAAACACCAAATGAACCTACACAGCCAGAGTTATGGCAGTCCAAACAGGCTGGACTCACAGCCTCACCTGCTGCCCTCACTAGGCAGCATACCAATTCATTTTGTAATACCCTAATTCACTTCAAATTATGGTCATCTTACCTCAAATGGTCACTAATTGACCATTAGAATGTTCACTCACCATTTCATGAGCAAAGTCCAAGTTTCATCTCTAAAACCCTCATTCCCATTATGAATTTACACAAGATACCTTAATTACCTCACTAATTCATTATCCACATATATATATATATATATTCTTTAATCATGATCTCAAGTCCACTCTAAGTCCATAAAAAACAATCAATCTTATCCCTTCCTTAGGGCTGCCGAAATTCATAGTGTACATACACATGAATTTTATTCATTTAATCCACAAATCCTTACTCATTTTAAGTCTCTAACATGGAATAAGAGAGATTTATGTATAGATAGGCACTAACCTCTTGTAGGGTAGAATTTTCTCAAGCTTAAACTTTACTTTCTTTCCTTTTCTAGGCTGCCAAACACTTCCTCAAGAGGTATAGACAAGTTTTAATGAAAGATGTCTAGGGTTTTGTAGTGGAAATTCATGGGAAAATGGAAGTGATGAAAGAAATTTTAATAGAGGGAGATGGAAGAGAGGGTCACGGCTTGAAGAGGAAGAAGAAACCAGAAATTGGTTTCTTAATTTGTCATTTTTCCCTTTTTAAAGAATTTTTGTTGTGTTGTTGAATGTTGATTAGTGGAGGGCATTTAAATGACATCATAGTGATGTCATAATTAAGGATTTAAGTCATTTTCTTTTTCTTTCTTTTCTATTCATTTTTAATTTAATTTTTAGCAATATTTATTCATATTTTAGATCATAATAATTATTTACTTAACTGGACAAGTCGGCCAAAAATCGTCTCTGAAGGCGAAATGACCAAAATGCCCTCCGTTTGGGTTAACGGGTCAAAATTGTCTGTACCGATTGAAAAATTTTTCTAAATATTTTCTTGGCATTGTAATGCCATAGGAACCTCAATGACCCTTCTCTGGAGTCCCAAAAATTATTTTATGAAATTTTCCCCGGGTCTAGGGCTCCTAGTTGCGAGAACCGCAACTTCCCTCTGGGTTACCCATCGCTTGGGCACCGGCTCATTTGACTTAGTTGTATTTTATTTCTAAAATTTTTACTAAATTTTTCTTATTAATATTTGAGTTAATTATGGTCCCTCACTTTAGTTTAAATATTTTTCCGATCGTTCTAGCTGTCCGGACCAACACTGGTCACCGGAACAGTAGAATGTACGGAGTTGCTACAGGGAGGGTGTTACAGAATTACTGAGTACTATTTTTTATGAAAATTGAATTGAGAAATGATATTGAATTGTGTTGAGGTAGTAGTGAGTTTGATGAAAAAGAATCATTGGAAGTATTTTTACAGGTTTTTGAAGAACTGTTTTCTTAAAATACAGATGGCACTCTGCCGAAATTTTTCTAAAATTTGTGGACAAATAAAAATGGACAAAAATTTTAACTAGTTTTCAAACTCCAATTAAATGTTTTTAATACCTTTTAAAAAATGCTCACCACTTCCAAAAATTAAGAAAATTATTTTAAAATTCCTTGTAGGGTACTTAATGAGTTATCGGTAGGTGAAGTTTGGTAGTTCATTAGGTATTCTACGGGATCATGTTATGCCTTACAAAGGGGTAAGGTGTGACAAAGTTGGTGTTTGAAGGAAAAACTTTTTATTGCTTAAAATTTGGAAAACTGACTTGACAGTTTGTAGAAGCAGGATAATCAATTATAAAAATTCATATCTTGTGCTATAGAACTCAAAATAGTGTGATTCTTAAACCTTTGGAAAGCTTAATGAATGCTCTGAAACTTTGTAGTTATGAACAAGAATTGATTTTGTTGGCTACCTAGTTATATTGTTACATTTCCTATTACTGCTCTGGATGTGAATGAAGTTTGGAGTAGGTTACACATTTTTGTTCATAACTTGAAATATAGAGCTGATTTTGATATGATTCAAATTGGAGATTGAAATAGACATTTGAGAGTTGAATTTTGGAAAATATGGCAATAAAGCCCTATTTCTATGATTTTTTGTGGAACTTTAAATTTGCTTCCCTATTTACTTGAATTGATTGGAAAAAAGGGTAATTGTGCGTTTTAATGCTATTGATTGTGAATGAGTTATGAATAAAAGGGGAAATTGGGAAGCATGTCTTGATTGAATAAATTACATATAAGATTGATAATATGTATGCCCATTACAATTTTAGGAATAAGTGGCATGATGAGGAAATTGACTAGTTAATAGTTGAAATTGTGCACAATAACTTGGCTTTATGCCATGATATGGATGCTTGGCATGATGAGGGTTCTTGGCTTATGCCATGATAAGGATACTTGTAACTTAAATTGTTTAGACATTATAATTGGGCTAAGAAAATAAATGAAAAGGGGTATGTGATAAAGGTTATGCATGAAATGCTATACACCTTGATTATATATGTTATTAAATTGATTATGCAAGAATCTTTGATAAATAAAAGCTATGTCATGTCTCATTAAATTGTGTTGGATTGCACATATATTATTGAAATAAAATTTTTAGAAACATGATTCATGAGATTATGTATGATTGGCTTACACACATATTGCATGACATAACATCATTAAGTTATAACACCACTAAGCAAGTTTGCTTAGCGGAGAGTTGTTTAAACTTTTCGTAGGTAATAAAAATATGAATAAAGAGCCGACATGGGAGTGAAGGAAAAAAGGGGACATTTTGCTTAAGACTTGAGAAGACACCTTATTGTTTTGTACATATTAGAAGATTGCATTGTATTAGGCATTTTTGGTTATGTAATGTAATCCTTTAATGTGTAACTATTCAAATTGTATAAACTACATGAATGTTGAAACAAGTCTTTTATTATGTAATGTAATCCTTTAATATATATATATATATATATATATATATATATATATATATATATATATATTATATATATATATATATTATAAATTTCCTAGTTTGAAGATTTATTCTCAATTAATGAGATGTGTGTATACATTATGGTTATTGTGAGATGGGTTATGAACGAAACCACAGGTTTCATATGTGTTTGGATTAATATGATAAATGTTGATAGGTATTTTAATAAGTCACATACAATTACTTAAATTTTAAGGGAAACTCTGTTTGATTTTTGTCTTGAAATATGGAATTAAATTTCATTATTTGAGAAATTCTAAATAGATGGAGAAACCTATAAGTTTGGTTTTCTTATGATTTAAATAAATTTGAAATTTTTAAATCTTCCGCTGTTTTTCCTAATATGAAGAAAAATTGGCAATAAAGAAATCAAGTTTTGTTAGAGAGAGTGAATCCCTTGAGATATACTCTTGCGTGTATCTCAGGGGCATCTACACACTGCTCTAGTTGCAAATAGGGTTAAGGAGTTACATGCTAAAGCTGTATCAAAGCTTAGGTTAAAGAGTCATAGGGCAAGACATGTGGAGATGTCTTGAGAATATATTTGGTTATAATAACTGATATCGAATTGTACACTTGTAAAATTATTTGAATATTTGATATTGAAATTAAAAGGCTTATTTGCATCCATGTTTACACCTCCATGGTTAAATAAACCTAATGAGTGTGATCTTCTCTTGATAAAGCTACTTGAGCAAATGTAATGGCTGCTAATAATTAGAATGAGATAAATGATGAGGTGGGGGAGTGTGGCATCTCAGTATCCTGAAGTTAGCAACCAAGGCCAACAATGTAACACCCCCGTTTGCATAGCTTGGTAGATTTCACTATTCCGGTGACCGGTGTCGGTCCGGACAATTAAGGGGATTAGAACCACACTTAAGACAACTAGATAAGCCATAAACACAAATAATTAGTAATGTTCAATTAGTTAAGTATAAATAAAAAAAAGCGAGCGAAGAAGTTAAGCAGGAGAGTCACAGCGATGGGTGACCTTCTTGGGAACGACTGCGAAGTCATTTTAAACTCAAATTTCGAACCGTAAAAAGTGACGCTGCAGTCCTTAGGACCCTTATAAACACAGTGGAAAAGAGAAAATCACGAAAAATAACTGTTAAGCCAGTCAAATAATTAGGTCAGGAAGCAGGAAGAAATATGGAATTAATTGCAAACCGGGATGAACCGTGAGGGCAATTTGGTCAATTAACCTCGAGTGACTCGACCTAATCATCAAATAAAATCGGAGAAAAGAAAATTTCGGAATCGAGAATTAAATTAAAGAACTAATAGAAAAATAAATAGAAAAAAAAAAGGAATATGAAAAAGTAAAAAGGTAGTGACATCATCATGTGTGACATCAAGGATGATGTCATAATAAAAAAATTCTTTTCCTACCAAATTTGACTAAGTTAAATATCTTTTAAGTAAGATAAAAACAACAACAAAAAAAAGAAATTATTCTCATCTTCTCCCCCAAAACCAACCGTCCACTTTCCCTCTCCCAAAGCTCACTCTCAAACCTCCATTAGAGCTCTTAGCTCAAGCTTTATACACTCTAAATTAACCATAAGTTCCCCTAAAATTCTTCACTAAACCTCATCCTTGCATCTTGAAGAGTATAGAGGAGCAAGAAAAAGAAAGAAAATTGGAGAAAAGGGGAGTTAAAAGTTGCTACACAATGGTGAGTGATTTAAGGTGCAAGATTAGTTTACTTGTTGTGTTTTTAGCTTGAATTAGCTTGTAATATGCTTAAAATGAGAAAAAATATGTATGAGGGAAGAAACTGAAATTCGTCCAGCAGAGAGGGGAGAGTGATTTGCATGAGTTTGAGTGAGTAAAACATGTTAAAATGCTTGAATGAGTTGAAAGATTGTGTTTATATGCTTTGAATTAGTTAATTACAATGAATTAGTGTGGTTAGGGTTTGAAACCTAGGGTTTTGAGGCAAAAATTTGGAGAAATTGGTAAATGATATATTTGGCCTAATGTAAAGTGAAAAATAGTCATTTGTGACCAAATGAGGTGTGTTAGAAGTGTTGGAATTAAAAGCCAATTCGGATTGGATAAGGTCATGTGCTGGCAGCATGACCAAAACCTCCTTTGAGGGACCAAAAATGAAATTTTACAAGTCCAATGGATATGGGACCAATTGAGGATGAAAATAGGCACTAAATGACACAATTTTCATTTAGGAAGCCTGCCCAAAAAGTGACTAAAACCTAGTGAACAAAGTGGCCGAAGTCAGAAAATCACAGGCTGCCTATGCACAAACTGACCAAATGAACAGTGTTTGTTCATTTGGTCATAACTCGAGCTAGGCAGGTCAAAATGACCTGAAATGTTACCAGGGGTTATATGAGATATAGATCTAAAACTTTCATGAAGAACACCAACCCAAATTATGCCAATAACCCAATCAAATTACTGAGCAAAGTTGCTGACCTGAATCTGCAGAACTGCAGATTGCCATATGAACAGTAAAGTTTCAATGGCTATAACTCTCTCTAGAAAACTATGATTTAGGCGATTCTTGAACCGATGGAAACCTAAGACATAGTAGAACATTTGATATGAAGAAAATTAGACCAAATTATGGACTTAACTTGATCAAATTACTGAATCAAGTTGGATCAACAAATCTGCAGAACCAAATTCTGCAGCATGAATAGTAATAGTAATTTGCTTATAACGTGAGCTACAAAACTCCAATTGGGGTGATTCAAAAAGGAGAATAAACTTAAGACAATAAGGAACATTTTCTATGAAGAAAGTTTTGCCAAATTCTAACAGTAAACTAACCAATGAAACAGTACAATTAGGGACACCAAAATTGAAAATTTGGCAATTTTGCCTAAAAGACCTAAGTTTTGAGAAAATGACCAAAACCAACAAGTTTGGTGACCAAAATGTGGTATGTGGGTAAAGTTGGAATTCCCATACCTATTAAGCCTTAGAAAGTCAATAATTTGACTTGAATAGTGTAGTGAATAGTAACCCGAAACACAAAATTTCAAGAACGTCGAATTTAGCACGTTAGAGCTAGGTAAAAGTGAAGTTAAATTTATTTTTGGATTTATGCTAAGTTATGGTACTGAAACATTGTGAAATTGTGTGTTTCAGTGGAAAGGAATACCGGGACAGAACCCGAGGAGTCGAGTCAAGGCCAACAGGCGACTCGTTTGAGGTTTGTGCACAACATCACTATGCTTTAAAATGTAGTGATAAAGTGAATGAAATATGTATTTTACATTTGCTTTGAATTGTTGAAAATTTATTTGTGACATTAGTTATGTTGTTTTGACTTAAATTGTTGAAAGTTATTGTGTATATTTGAAATGACAATGTTTAGCAAATTGTTAAGATAAGTTTTGAAACCACAGTGTCATGACCATATATTTGAACACCTCACTAGCATGACTAGTGGGGGTAATTAGTTTCGAATTTTGATTCCTTCTCTGGAGAAGTGTTGAGGTGTGCCAGTAGAAGAGGATGTGAATGGATATCCATATATTTGAGCTAGCTAGCCTTGTGATGTGATTTCTCTTTAGCCTCTGGCTATTGAGATTCTATTTGTTTCGAATGGCATGATCTAATTGTGGGTTTTATGAAATGTGATTTGATACTTCAAAATGAAATTATTTGGGATTAAAACCTCATAAATTATGTTTTGTGTTTAACTCGCATGCTCAGTTCAAATTTTGAATAAATGTGATTTAAGTTTTGTATAAAGATTATTTTAGTATGTTGTGCACCACTGAGTCCTAGTACTCAGCGATAGCTTTTATTGTTGTCGCAGATACAGAGACTAGAAGAGTAGCAGACTGAGCTGCTAAGGATTAAAGATGATTCTGCTTGAAGTTATCGGGTATAATTTATACCCTAATTGTAAATATTTCTTTTAATGCATATATTACACATAAATGTATGGACATGTAAAAATGGGTCTTGAGCAGTTTGTATAAAATTTGTATAAAGTTGTAATATATATTGTAGTTTGAAATTCTCTTAATATAAATTTTATAATAATGTATATAAATTGTTTTGTTTCTAATGAAATATGAATGAAACTATTTTATTTAATTTGAATGAAATGGATTGCTAGTATTTTGATGATCATTGGATAGTGGATTTGGAACTTGAAAGTTGATAAATATGTTGAGAAATTGGTTGAGATTGAGTATGAAATTGAAGTAGTTGTTGAAAAAAATTTTTAGAAGTACTTTTTACAGGTATTTGAAGAACTGGTTTCTTAAAATACAGATAGAACTCTGTCAAAATATTTATAAAATTTGTAGAAAAATAAAATGGACTAAAAATATTAACTAGATTTACTTTTAATCATATGTTTAAATACCTATAAGAAAATGCTCAACAAAAGTAAGAAAATTGTTTTAAAATCCCTTGTAGGATACTTAATGAGTTATCGGTAGGTGAAGTTCGGTAATTCATTAGGTATTCTACGGGATCATGTTATGCCTTACAGAGGGGTAAGGTGTGACATGTTTTAGTGGTATCAGAGCAAATTTTTTAAGTATATTTTAACTTGAGAATTTGTGTCTATTCTTTGTTAAGTACAACTGCTCAATGTCCATAATTATTACATACAATGCATTACATCATGAATATGAACTAACGGAGGGAAATCTCCATATGTTACTTGTTCAGGAGATATCCTAACTTCAGCCGGAAATGGAAGAAGGGGATCACTCAGTTGAGCAGTCTGTTGAAGCTGAGGCACAAGGCGAAGCCCCAGCTTTACCGAATGTCAGTGGATTTGTAGCACCAGCCCCGCAAATGCCACAATTTCCTGCACAGTTCGTACAGCAGATGGCTGGGGGTATGCCTGTTCAAGCTCCACCCCAACCATCGGTAGCACAACCACTGCCTCCAGCTAAACAGTATGATAAGTTATTGAAGTATGGGGCTACAGAATTTAAGGGTACAGTGGACCCTTTAGAGGTAGAGCAATGGCTTGAAAGAATGGACAGAGTATTTAAGAAGCTACACTGCCAAGATGAATTGAAGTTTGAATACTCTGTGTCGCTACTGCAAGGGGATGTGTATGATTGGTGGAAGACCATCCCCCACAGCTTGGTTGAACCACCAGTGCTGACCTGGGATGACTTCATCAGAGAGTTCAGACAGAAATACATCCCAGATGCATATGTTGATAAAAAACTGCAAGAATTTTTGAGTTTGAAACAAGGAAATTGATCAGTGGCAGACTATGAGAGGGAGTTCTCCTGCCTGAGTCACTATGCGGGGAGTCTCCTTACTACCAGCAAGGCAAGATGCAAGAGATTTGAGACGGGTTTGAAGCCCAGTATAAGGATGCAAGTTATGGGATTTCGACACAGTAACTTCTCAGAGCTTATGTCTCAAGCACTTGAACTGGAGAGATTTGAATCAGAAGCAACCCCAGTGAAGGAAAAATCAGAAAAAGCTGAGAAATCAGAAAAAGACAAGGGGGAAAAATCAGTTGAAGAAAGTTCTGGTGCTACCTCTGGAAAGAAAAAGAAATTTAGTGGACCCAGCAGGGGTTGAGGTGGAGGATTTGGTAGGGGCAAATTTTCTGGACAGAGACCCCCTAAGTCTGGTCAGCAGTCGAGCAGGGGTTCACATTCTGTCCACCCCTGTGAGACTTGTGGCAAGATTCATGGGGGGGAATGCTATTGGGCCACTGGAGCTTGCTTTAACTGCGGAGGCAAGGGTCATTTAGCAAGAGACTGCACTAGTGCTCCGTCTTCGAGATATGGTCTAGCTCCTACTCTGCCGAGGATCTATTGCAGTCCCGCTCCCGCAGGTTCACGATCGGTTAGCGAGAGGAAGAGGCGGTAGAGGCACCTTTGCTTGATCGAGCACGATTAGTCGATCGAGGACAAGGAAGTGTTTCAACCAGAATCTACACAATGAGACAGCGAGAAGAGGCTGAGACTTCTGATGTGGTAGCTGGTACATTCTCTATCTCTGATCAAGAAGTATTTGTATTGTTTGATCCGAGTTCAACTCATTCATATGTTAGTGCTAGCATAGTCAATTCACTTGCTGTTCCATGTGTGCAAATGGGTTTTGAAGTGCTAGTAACTAGTCTATTAGGACAAGAGGTCCGGGTCAACAGAATCTATAGAGACTGTCCTTTGGTGATCCAAGGACATGTTTTTCTGTCAGATTTGATTGAAATGCCCTTCAGAGAGTATGATATCATCTTGGGCATGGATTGGTTAGCCAGGCATTACGCCATGATTGACTGTAGACTGAAGACAGTCACTTTTGGTCTTCCTTTGTATAGTGATGTGGTAATACATGGGGAGAGGCATTTACTGCTATCAAACATCATTTCGGCTGCATTAGCCAGAAGGATGATCAGAAAGGGGTATGAAGCATACTTGGCACATGTGATAGACACCTAAGTGGGGAGTCCAGCACGAAGGGACATCCCTACTGTATGTGATTTTCCGGATGTATTTCCTGATGAATTACCAGGATTACCTCTAGAAAAAGAGGTGCAGTTTGAGATTGATGTTATGCCTGGTGTGGACCCAATCTCCATAAAGCCATATAGAATGGCACCTGCAGAATTAAAAGAGTTGAAAGTACAATTACAAGAGTTGCTTGACAAGGGCTTTATCTGCCCTAGTATGTCACCTTGGGGAGCGCTCGTATTGTTTGTAAAGAAGAAAGATGGCACTCTCTATTTGTGTATTGATTATCGGCAGTTGAATAAGGTGACAATAAAGAATAGATATCCATTGCCCCGTATTGATGACTTGTTTGATCAGTTGAGGGGTGCAACTGTGTTCTCCAAAATTGACCTAAGATCAGGTTATTATCAGCTGAAAGTACAAGAGCAAAGTATTCCTAAAACTGCCTTCAGAACCCGCTATGGCCATTATGAGTTTTTGGTTATGCCATTCGGGTTAACTAATGCTTCGGCTGCTTTTATGGATCTGATGAACACTATCTTCAGACCATACCTCGACCAGTTTGTTGTGGTATTCATTGATGATATATTGGTCTATTCGAGGAATGTAGAAGAGCATGATAAACATCTGCGGATTGTATTGCAGACTTTGAGGGAGAAACAACTGTATGCCAAATTATCGAAGTGTGAATTTTGGCTGAAGGAGATATCTTTCTTGGGGCATGTAGTATCAGAAGAGGGCATTAAGGTAGATCCAAGTAAGATTGAAGCTATCCTTAATTGGAGGCCACCCAAAAATGTCATAGAGATTCGCAGTTTTCTGGGTTTAGCTGGATACTACCGTAGATTTGTGAAGGGATTCTCCATGTTGACATCTCCATTGACCAAGCTGCTTAGAAAAGATGTAAAATTTCAGTGGATGGATAAATGCCAACAGAGTTTTGATGAATTGAAAAGATGTTTGACTGAAGCTCCAATCCTGACTTTACCTACTCCGGGTAAAGAATACACAGTTTATAGTGATGCTTCTCACAATGGGTTAGGTTGTGTATTGATGCAAGATCAAAATGTCATTGCCTATGCATCACGCCAGCTAAAACCGCATGAGAGGAATTATCTGACACATGACTTGGAGCTTACAGCTATAGTGTCTGCTCTTAAGATCTGGAGACACTATTTGTATGGGGAAAAATGTTATATCTACACAGATCATAAGAGTTTGAAGTATTTGGGCACCCAGAAAGAGCTGAATTTGAGACAGAGGAGATAGTTAGAGTTGATAAAAGACTATGATTGTCTGATAGACTATCAGCCAGGGAAAGCTAATGTTGTGGCTGACGCCTTAAGTCGCAAGACTATGGCAAGTCTACGGGTTACTCCTTTGTCTTTGGTACATGAGTTGAGATCATTACATGCCAGCTTAGAGATTAATGATGATGGGCAGACAGCAGTTGCATGGCATGTACAGCCAGTGTTAATTGATCATATTAGAATGGCCGCTCAGAATGATCAGAAGTATCAGAAGCTGTTGGAAGAAGTCCGGCAAGGCAAAAAACTAGAATTCTCAATCAGATATGATGGTCTACTGCTACACCAGGGCAGAATATGTGTTCCTAATGATGTTGAATTGAGGAAGATCATTTTGAAGGAAGCACATGAGTCTCCTTTTGCCATGCACCTTGGTGACACAAAAATGTATAGAGGGCTAAAGGAGCATTACTAGTGGATGGGTATGAAAAGAGATGTGGCAGAGTTTGTATCCAAATGCCTAACTTGTCAGCAAGTGAAGGTAGAGCATCAAGTACCCACTGGGTTGTTACATCCACTACCAGTACCAGAATGGAAATGGGAAAGAATAACAATGGATTTTGTAATGGGACTTCCGAGGACACAGAAGAGTCATGATGCAGTATGGGTCATTGTTGACAGACTAACCAAGTCTGCTCATTTTCTACTAGTCCGGATGGACTACAGTTTAGAAAGATTGGCCAAGTTGTACATTGATAAGATTGTGAGACTGCATGGAGTGCCAGTATCCATCGTATCGGACAGAGATCCTAGGTTCACTTCTAGATTCTGGGGTAGTCTTCAGAGAGCCCTAGGAACTAGATTGAACTTCAGTACTGCATTCCACCCACAGACAGATGGCCAGTCTGAGAGGGTAATTCAGATCTTGGAGGACATGCTATGGGCTTGTGTGATTGAATTTGAGGGCAGTTGGGACACACACTTGCCTTTGATTGAGTTTGCTTACAACAACAGCTACCAATCAAGCATTGGGATGCCTCCATATGAAGCTTTGTATGGCAGAAAATGTAGAACCTCGTTGTGTTGGGATGATGTGGGTGAAAGAAAGATGATTGGACCCGAAATTATTCAGCAGACTGAGGAGAAAATCAAGGTGATCCGAGATCGACTTAAGACTGCATCAGACAGTCAAAAGTCCTACATTGATCTGAAGAGAAGGGATATTGAGTATGCAGTAGGTGAGAAAGTTTTCCTCAAGGTTTCTCCTTGGAAGAGAATTATGAGATTCAGTAGAAAGGGGAAACTGAGTCCTGGTTTCATTGGGCCATATGAGGTTCTAGAAAGAGTGGGTCCTTTGGCATATCGTTTAGCACTAACTCTAGAGTTGGAGAAGATACATAATGTCTTCCATGTGTCTATGTTGTGGAGGTATCGATCAGACCCATCTCATATACTACCAGTAGAGGAAATTGAAGTGAATCCAGACCTCACATATGAAGAAGAACCCATAGAGATTCTGGCTTATGAGGTGAAGCAGCTACGGAACAAGCAAACACCATTGGTAAAAGTGCTGTGGAACTATCATTTGGGCCAGGAGGCTACTTGGGAATGAGAAGAGGACATGAGGAAATATCACCCACAGCTATTCAGAGATTAGTACAAGGTAAAATTTCGAGACGAAATTTATTTTAAGGGGGGGGGGGGAGAATTATAACACCCCCTTTTGCATAGCCTGGTAGATTTCACTGTTCCGGTGACCGGTGTCGGTCCGGACAATTAAGGGGATTAGAACCACACTTAAGACAACTAGATAAGCCATAAACATAAATAATTAGTAATGTTCAATTAGTTAAGTATAAATAAAAAAAACAGAACAGAAGAAGTTAAACGAGTAGAGAGTCACAGCGATGGGTGACCTTCTCGGGAACGACTGCGAAGTCATTTTAAACTCAAATTTCAAACCGTAAAAAGTGACGTTGCGGTCCTTAGGACCCTTATAAACATAGTGGAAAAGAGAAAATCACGAAAATAACTGTTAAGCCAGTCAAATAATTAGGTCAGGAAGCAGGAAGAAATATGGAATTAATTGCAAATCGGGATGAACCGGCGAGGGGCAATTTGGTCAATTAACCCCGAGAGCTGACTCCTAACCTAACTGTCAAATAAAATCAGAGAAAAGAAAATTTCGGAATCGAAAATTAAATTAAAGAACTAATAGAAAAATAAATAGAAAAAAAAGGAAAATGAAAAAGTAAAAAGGTAGTGACATCATCATGTGTGACATCAAGGATGATGTCATAATAAAAAAATTCTTTTCCTACCAAATTTGACTAAGTTAAATATCTTTTAAATAAGATAAAAACAAAAAAAAAAAAGAAATTATTCTCATCTTCTCCCGCAAAACCAACCGTCCACTTTCCCTCTCCCAAAGCTCACTCTCAAACCTCCATTAGAGCTCTTAGCTCAAGCTTTATACACTCTAAATTAACCATAAGTTCCCCTAAAATTCTTCACTAAACCTCATCCTTGCATCTTGAAGAGTATAGAGGAGCAAGAAAAAGAAAGAAAATTGGAGAAAAGGGGAGTTAGAAGTTGCTACACAAAGGTGAGTGATTTAAGGTGCAAGATTAGTTTACTTGTTGTGTTTTTAGCTTGAATTAGCTTGTAATATGTTTAAAATGAAAAAAAAAAATATGTATGAGGGACTAAACTGAAATTCATCCAGCAGGGAGGGGAGAGTGATTTGCATGATTTTGAGTGAGTAAAATATGTTAAAATGCTTGAATGAGTTGAAAGATTGTGTTTATATGCTTTGAATTAGTTAATTACAATGAATTAGTGTGGTTAGGGTTTGAAACCTAGGGTTTTGAGGCAAAAATTTGGAAAAATTGGTAAATGATATATTTGGCCTAATATGAAGTGAAAAATGGTCATTTGTGACCAAATGAGGTGTGTTAGAAGTGTTGGAATTAAAAGCCAATTCGGATTGGATAAGGTCATGTGCTGGCAGCATGACCAAAACCTCCTTTGAGGGACCAAAAATGAAATTTTACAAGTCCAATGGATATGGGACCAATTGGGGATGAAAATAGGCACTAAATGACACAATTTTCATTTAGGAAGCCTGCCCAAAAAGTGACTAAAACCTAGTGAACAAAGTGGCCGAAGTCGGAAAATCACAGGCTGCCTCTGCACAAACTGACCAAATGAACAGTATTTGTTAATTTGGTCATAACTCGAGCTAGGCAGGTCACAATGACCTGAAATTTTACCAGGGGTTATATGAGATATAGATCTAAAACTTTCATGAAGAACTCCAACCCAAATTATGCCATTAACCCAATCAAATCACTGAGCAAAGTTGGTGACCTGAATCTGCAGAACTGCAGATTGCCATATGAACAGTAAAGTTTCAATGGCTATAACTCTCTCTAGAAAACTATGATTTAGGTGATTCTTGAACCGATGGAAACCTAAGACATATTGGAACATTTAATTTGAAGAAAATTAGACCAAATTATGGACTTAACTTGATCAAATTACTGAATCAAGTTGGATCAACAAATCTGCAGAACCAAATTCTGCAGCATGAACAGTAATAGTAATTTGCTTATAACTTGAGCTACAAACCTCCAATTGGGGTGATTCAAAAAGGAGAATAAACTTAAGACAATAAGAAACATTTTCTATGAAGAATGTTTTGCCAAATTCTAACAGTAAACTGACCAATGAAACAGTATAATTAGGGACACCAAAATTGAAAATTTGGCAATTTTGCCTAAAAGACCTAAGTTTTGAGAAAATGACCAAACCAACAAGTTTGGTGACCAAAATTTGGTATGTGGGTAAAGTTGGAATTCCCATACCTATTAAGCCTTAGAAAGTCAATAATTTGACTTGAATAGTGTAGTGAATAGTAACCCAAAACACAAAATTTCAAGAACGTCGAATTTAGCATGTTAGAGCTAGGCAAAAGTGAAGTTAAATTTATTTTTGGATTTATGCTAAGTTATGGTACTGAAACACTGTGAAATTGTGTGTTTCAGTGGAAAGGAATACCGGGACAGAACCCGAGGAGTCGAGTCAAGGCCAATAGACGACTCGTTTGAGGTTTGTGCACAACATCACTATGCTTTAAAATGTAGTGATAAAGTGAATGAAATATGTATTTTACATTTGCTTTGAATTGTTGAAAATTTATTTGTGACATTAGTTATGTTGTTTTGACTTAAATTGTTGAAAGTTATTGTGTATATTTGAAATGACAATGTTTAGCAAATTGTTAAGATAAGTTTTGAAACCACAGTGTCATGACCATATATTTGAACACCTCACTAGCATGACTAGTGGGGGTAATAAGTTTCGAATTTTGATTCCTTCTCTGGAGAAGTGTTGAGGTGTGCCAGTAGAAGAGGATGTGAATGGATATCCATATATTTGAGCTAGCTAGCCTTGTGATGTGATTTCTCTTTAGCCTCTGGCTCTTGAGATTCTATTTGTTTCGAATGGCATGATCTAATTGTGGGTTTTATGAAATGTAATTTGATACTTCAAAATGAAATTATTTGGGATTAAAACCTCATAAATTATGTTTTGTGTTAACTCGCATGCTCAGTTCAAATTTTGAATAAATGTGATTTAAGTTTTGCATAAAGATTATTTTAGTATGTTGTGCACCATTGAGTCCTAGTACTCAGTGATAGCTTTTATTCTTTGTCAGATCTGAGAGACTAAAAGCGATGGTAAAGAGCTAAGGATTAAAGATCATTCTGCTTGAAGTTATCGGGTATAATTTATACCCTAATTGTAAATATTTCTTTTGATGTATAGATTACACATAAATGCATGGACATGTAAAAATGGGTCTTGAGCAGTTTGTATAAAATTTGTATAAAGTTGTAATATATATTGTAGTTTGAAATTCTCTTAATGTAAATTTGGTAATGATGTATATAAATTGTTTTGTTTCTAATGAAACATGAATGAAACTATTTTATTTAATTTGAATGAAATGGATTGCTAGTATTTTGATGATCATTGGATAGTGGATTTGGAATTTGAAAGTTGATAAATGTGTTGAGAAATTGATTGAGATTGAGTATGAAATTGAAGTAGTTGTTGAGAAAAATTTTTAGAAGTGCTTTTACAGGTATTTGAAGAACTAGTTTCTTAAAATACAGACAGAACTCTGTCAAAATTTTTATAAAATTTGCGAAAAAATAAAATGGACTAAAAATATTAACTAGATTTACTTTTAATCATATGCTTTAAATACCTATTAGAAAATGCTCACTACTTAACAAAAGTAAGAAAATTGTTTTAAAATCCCTTGTAGGAAACTTAATGAGTTATCGGTAGGTGAAGTTCGGTAATTCATTAGGTATTCTACGAGATCATGTTATACCTTACAGAGGGGTAAGGTGTGACAAAAAAGAAGTTCTGACTGATCCAGTTGTAAAGCTTTTGAGGAAGGTTGCTACTCAGATGCAGAACTATGATAAAATAGATTATAAGGGGTTTAGGCAGCATGAGATACCAAAATTTCAAGGCACGATAGATCCTTAAGAGGCCGAGTGATGGCTAGAGAGATTAGAGAGGGTGTTTGACATCATGCACTGCAATTACAAGCAAAAGTTTGATTTTGCTATATATTTACTTTAGGGGAATGCATACGACTAGTGGAAAATGGTCCCCAACATCAGTGCAAGACCGCCAATCCTCATATGGAATGATTTCCTCATTAAATTCAATGCAAAGTATGTGTCTTCAATGTATATGGATGCTAAGCTAAAGGAATTCATTGACCTAAAGCAGAAGGGATGCATAGTGATTGGGTATGAGTAGGACTTCCTCAGATTGAGCAGGTATGGACGGAGTCTAATTGACACAGAAGAGAAGCGTATGAAGAGGTTCAGAGATGGGCTAGATAAGGAGTTACAGATATGGGTAACTGCAGGAAGGAATGTTATCTTTGCTAAAATGGTGAACCATGCAAAGGAATTGGAGCAGATTGATCACAGGACAGATGATCAGAAGGAATCAAGGCAAGGGGTATAAAAACGGACCACTTTTGAGCATGGTGGTTCATTCAGTAAGAAAGGTAAGTTCCAAGCTACGTCTTATCATCAGAGGTCAAGGAATTTTAGACCACCACCACCACAGAGACAGATTAGCTGGCCTATCTACTCTCATGCCGGTTCTCCTGCTGCTAACCAGAGTAGACCCTTCTATATCCCCACATGCAATATCTGTGGAAAACTTCATAGAGGGGTTTGCAAGAGTGTTACTAGGGGATGTTACTCATATGGTCAGATGGGCCATTTTGCTAGAGAGTGCCCAAATTCTAGACCTACTATGGCCCCAGCTCAGATAGAAGGGTCCATAAGGAGATCACAGACTCCTACTGCTTATGGACCGAGGAGGGGTAGAGGGAGTAGTTCACAGGCATCCCCATCAGCCATTATTAATCAGCCAGGAGGTTCTGGTACACCAGCGAAAGTTTATGCTATCCGACAGAGGGATGAGGCTAACGCATCGAATGTGGTTGTTTGTATATTTTCTCTCTTTAACTCTAATGCATTTGTGCTATTTGATCATGGATCTACACACTCATATGTTAGTGCTCCATTGTCTTGTCATGCTAATGTTGAGCTAGTTTGCATGAGTTATTGTAACACCCCTTACCCGATCTACAGTGTAGCCGAACAAAGAATGCTATACTCTGTGTCAGAGCACCTTATCTTATCTTGTTTTATCCATTATTTATTTCGATCTCATTATTGATTAAATCAAACTATTCAAATGGGGAAACTGACGAAGTCTCCCCTATTTTATTAAGATTTGTCCTGTTTTATTGGTCACCTGCTTGAATTACTTTCATATATAATCTTAATTGCATTTTCATCCATTCTATAATATCAAATCATAAAATCATTTCTCATTCACATTCATTTCCATAAAATTTGCATATTCATCCATATCAAATTTCAACTCATATTATACATAGAATTTACAAATTTTATTAATTTACATGATGTACAAATTAATTATACAAATTTCATAATTTATATTATAACGTAATGAATATTTACAATATACAAAAATAAACTCATATGCCCTGGCGGACCCTACCAAAATTCACTGCAGGGGTGAGGTGACACACTGGACACTAGTGCAGATCCGGACTCCAAAATCCTAGTCTGATTGTCACACCCTACTCCTCGTAAGATGTAACATGCTCCCGTAGTACACCTAATGAATTACCGTACTTCGCCTACCGGTAACCCATTAAATATACTACAAGGGATTTTATGGCAATTTTCGTTCATTTTTAAATTAGTGGGTAAAATTTTTTTTCAGATATTAAAAACCCTTATTTAAAGTCCAAACATAAATCAAATTTTTAGATATTTAAAATCTCCGTAATTTTTGCAAAAATTTCGGCAGAGTGCCGTCTATATTTTAAGAAAACAGTTCTTCAAAACCTGAAAATAAAGACACTCCCAATATTTTTCACAATCACAACTCTATTATTCAATCTCATTTCACAATTCAATACAAACAACTCAATATCCAGTTTAAATTAAATCAAACATTGAAATATCTTATTAAGATAACAAAATGAATATTTACATTCATGGGAGTATTAAAAATTTAGTAGTTCAAAACTTTATAAATACATAAAATCTCAAGATAACCTTATAATAATTTGTATTTAATTACAATCCAAAAATATATTACAAAAGAGTTGGTACAACTGCTCAAAGTAAATTTCATACATATAATTACAGAATTACATCAAAATCTAAAGTACAAGGGTATACCTATGATATACCCGAAGATAGTCTCACTATGCCTTTCAGTAATCTTGCTCAGCTGCTTTATATTTTCTTTCACCTGCGATAGCATACAAAGCTATAGCTGAGTGGTGAACTCAGTGGTGCACAAACTAATAATTTAAAACTTAATACAAGTTATGCTTGACAATTCATAACAAATAAAAATTTAAAATTTCTAAATTCTTCAAAATTCATAATATTCAGAAATCAATATTTTCATTCATGCAAATTATTCATTTGAATAACATTTTGATCAAATAGTAACTATTTATCTATATTTCTTTTAAATCCCGAAACAATACAAAAATATTTTGAATCACTGACAAATTATTTATTTTAACCATAATTTATCAAACTATGCATTATTTAAAGGGCGTTGCCAACAATTCACACAGTTGAACCCATGACCCAAAATTCAAATAGATATCGTGTTGTACACCACGACATTTCACACTCTCCCAATAACCGAGGCTAAAAGGGAGGAACAAAGACTAGCTAGTATATATGAGTACTCATTCAAACTCTTCCCCAACTGGCAAGCCAGAGAGGAAGGAACTCGCCCTATCTAGTGGAGGAGATATCTCACTAGACAAGCTAATGAGAATTCATAACATATTTTGCCATGTTAACTGTGGTTTCAAATCATATTCAAAACAATTTCTATTTACAAAGTGTTTACAAATCATCAACATATTTAATCATCATAAATTCATGCTAAAGGTTGGCAACACATCAAACTTAAAATTTATAATCCTCAAAACCATGAAATAAATCTTTAAATGTATAAGAAAATTTACATTTAATTTATACAATTTCATTCAACAAATTAAAATCCTCAACACAACAAAATTATAAATCATAAAATAAACTTGTTCAAATCAATTTAGAAGTGAAAAGTAATAAAATAGTTAGTTGTGCAGAAACCTTATACGAGTTGCCTCTCGGCCTTGACTTAATGTCTCGGGTTCTTTCCCGGTATTCTTTTCCACTGAAACACACAGTTTCACAGTGTTTCAGTATCACCATTTATCATAACTCCAAAAATAAATTCAAATCTACTTATACCTAACTTTAATATGCTAAATTTGACGTTCTTTAAAATTTGTATTTCGGGGTTACTATTTATGACACTATTCAAGTCAATTTATTGACTTTCTAATGCTTAATAGGTATGAGAATTCTAATTTCACCCACATACCACATTTGGGTTACCTAATTTGTTGGTTTTGGTTGTTTTCTCAAATTTTAAGTCTTTTAGGCAAATTTGCAAATTTTTAGTTTTGGTGTCTTATGTTTCACTACTCCATTGGTCATTTTTCTGTTAGAATTTGGCAAAAACTTCTTCATAGAAAATGTTCCCTATTGTCTTGAATTTATTCTCCTTTTTGAATCACTTCATTTGGAGTTTTGTAACTCAAGTTATAGCCATTTGAATCATGGCTGCCGGATTGGATTTAACCCAGATTTCTGGGCACCAAACAGGTTCTGGCAGTTTTAGGTCACCAATTTTAGGTGGCCAAATGACTTGGTAAAGGGCATAATTTGGGTTTGTGTTCTCATAAAAGTTTTAGGTCTATATCTCAGCTGTCCACTGGTAAAATTTCAGGTCATTTAGACTTGCCTAGCCCAAGTTATGGCCAAATGAATAAACACTGCTCATTTGGTCATTTTTGTATAGGTCAGATTGCCTAATCCGGATTTGGCCAATTTGTTCACTATGCTATGGTCACTTTCTAGGCATGATTCCTAAATAAAAAATGTTTCATTTTGTGTCTATTTTCATTACAAATTGTCCTAACACGAATTGGACTTGTAAATTTTCAGTTTTGATCCCTGAAAGGGACCTTGGTCCTGCTGCCTGCAGAATGACCATTTTCAATCCGAATTTAAACTCACTTCTAACACTTTCAACACATCTCAATTGGTCACAAATGACCATTTTTCATCTCAAATAAGGTCAAACACACCATTTGACCAATTCTCACATTTTTGCCTCCCAACCCTAGGTGCCAAAAATCCGAACTCATAAAATTCAAACCTAATGCATTCTAAACATCTATCCATAGTTTACATACTTAATTCAACTTAAGCAACCATTCAAATGCATCAAATTCACCCATTTCAAACCCTAACTAAGGCTAGCCAAAATTCATGTTTGGTCCCTCAATCTTGTTTTCTTTTGATTTGTTTCAATTTCTAAGTTTATTAAAGCATATTTGCATGAAATTTAAAGAAATAAATTAGGGTTTATTACTAACCTTTCTTTGATTTCCACCTCTTCAATTTCCTCTCTTTTCTTCCTTTCTTTTCTTCCTCTAAAGCTTCTTCAAGTTCGACTAACAAGTTTTTATGGATTATTTTGGGGTCAAAGTGGGTTTAAGTGGTTAAAAGAAAGCTTAAACTTAAGCTTTCATGGTGGTGCTACAATGGTGGTTTAAGGGAAAAGTGGGGCGGCACATGTGGTTGGCAGAGGAAGAAAATGATTTTTCTTTTCTTTTTTTAAATATTTTATGTCTTTTAAAATTGCTTTTGACTTGGTCAATTTAGGTAGGAAAATCAAAATTAGTTTTGACATCATGATGATGTCATAAAGGTGATGTAATAAATTTTTTCAATTTTCTTTTTCTTTTGCATTTATTTTTCCATTAGTTCTTTAATTTAATTCTTGGTCTCGAAATTTTCTTTTCTCCAATTTTATTCCACAGTTAGGTCAGGAGTCAGCTCTAAGGGTGAATTAACCAAATTGTCCCTCGCCGGTCTGATCTGGTTTGCAAGTTATTTGATATTTCTTCCGGATCCCTGACCTAATTATTTGACCTACTTAATAATTTTTTTTTTTGGTGATTTTCTCTTTTCCACTGTGTTCGCAATAGTCCTAAGGACCGTGGCGTCACATTTTTTGGTTGAAAATTTGAGTTTAAATCGACCTCGCAGTCCTTCCCGAGAAGGTCACCCATCGCTGTGACTCTCTGCTCGTTTAACTTCTTATGTTTTGTTTTTCTTATTTATACTTAACTAATTGACAATTACTAATTATTTGTGTTTAGGGCTTAACTAGGTATCTTAGGCATGGTTCTAATTCTCTTAATTATCCGGGCTGACATCGGTCACCGGAACAATAACATATACCAGGCTATGCAAATAGGGGTGTTACAATTCTCTCCCCCTTAAAATAATTTCGTCCTCGAAATTTTACCTGGTATCAGTCTCTGAACAGTTATGGGTGCTATCTCCTCATGTCCTATTCATGCTCCTAAGTAGCTTCCTGGCCCGAATGATGGTTCCTTAGCACTTTAACCAATAATATTTACTCATCGATTGCTCACCTTGTGTGCCAAGTTTCTTATGAGCTTCTGTCATAAGTTAGATTCAAATTCATTTCAATTTTAGAGGTAAGCAAATCTGTGTGCTAGTGGATCCACTCGTTCTAGGACCTCGTACGATTCTATGGGAAAGAACTTAGTTTTACTCTCTTCTTATCAAATCTCTTGATCATTTGATGCAACCTTCAGTTTAGTTTAGAATATTTTGGTCTTTTCTTACTGTTGTTTTAGTAATTATTTTCCTTTGTAGTCTTCTTTTTTTCTTTTTTTTTTAAATGACCTTGTTGGTCATATATGAACTGCTTATCTCTTTCTTGGCCATAGGTCCATAGCTATTATCTTACCATCTCCATTTATGACCAAGGCCTATGTGCCATTTTGCATTATCTTGTTTGCTTTTGTTTAACTTATTTCTTTCTTGATAAAATAGTTCGGGATATCGTTACGCGTCTTAAGTAGGTTGTTTGTCCTTGTGGCAATTCCTCATCTAGTGTTTTTCTCATTTCTTGCTGTTCTATTTGTCTTTCTTTTCCACAGCTTAACTTTAATTATTTTATTCCTCAATCTTATCTTCTTCCTTAACTTGACTATCGAGTCATGATTTAGCACCTCTTATCATCCCTAATAAATCCACTATACTTCAATATTACTTTGATTTTGTCCTCTGACCATTCTAGTCAACACTTTAACTAATATTCATAACGTTTCTTTGTTACATTCACACCAACTATTCTAATTTTTACTTCCATAACTCTTTTATCTATCAATATTCTATAGCTTATTTTCCGCTAGTTTACGATCATTACCCTTTTTTTTTCAACCATAAATAATTCTTTAATTTAAGAAGGAAGTCTATTAGACTCTCCTATTTCCAATGCTATTCAAAAGTTTCACTTTAATTCTAATCTAATCCTTATGATCCGCACAAAAAAATTGTACTCTTCCTAAAGAATACCTAGCCAACTAGTTCCTATCGAATTGCTGTTATCAGTAGAATATCATTTCTTAATTGTTTTATAAGTTATAATTGTCATCCATCGCATCCTGTCTCTTCTAGGGGAAAAAAATTATATTTTGTGTCTTACTGCTACACAAATAGAATACTGTTCCTTGCTAAACTTTGAGCAAAAGATCCATTGCAATACCAGAACAACTATAAACCCCATATCGGAGACTGGATGACTTAGCCCTATAAGTGTTATTTTTAAATTTTTACCATGCTAAAATCTCTAGTCCGATAACAATTCTTGATGTACTATAATTCATGCTAGGTTAACGGAGTATTTAACTCTCACTACGTTGCAATCATGATCTTTTGATATTCTAATTATAGAGTTTTAAATCCCGAATTAGGATTTTCAAACTCAGTTCTAGTAATAAAACTCCATTATGGTATATTTGTACCAGAGCGAAAGTCATTTATAACTATTCTTATCCTTATGTACTATTGGGTAGTACGTAGCTCTACACAATAAATCTCAAGTCAGTACTGTAATCTGCAGCTTACAGTACAAACATTAAGAAAATTGAATAGTTACATGATACATCCCAATAGATCAAACTTCTCTATGTTTTATTTCTTTCAAATCCACTAATATCTTAAACTTATTTTGATTATGGTACTTACTGACATCTATCAACAGTAGTACCTTTACTTCCATTTAGGGTAGATATATTGCTATAACTTACTTTTTAGTCCTCTTGCCTTACCTCATTAGGCTTACTAATTAACTTTATAATTTATCGTAGTCTAGGAGATGTCTCTCAATAGAAACTTTTTCAAAATTAATTCCATTCACGCTTATTATCGTAATTCTTATCCTAAAAGACTAATTACTAACACATTAAAATTTATCTCCATGCAAGGGAATAGCAATAGAACATATAATTTTAGTATTAGCATATAAATAAGTAGAGTTGGAATCAAATAGTGCATAATTATTCCTTTCACAAGTTAAGAACATATCGGCAACTACATCTGAAGTCTCTGCTTCTTCCCCTCGATGCATGGCGTTCCCTCTTTCTAATGTATTCCTCTGCTCGGGTTGGTCCATTGTGCGAGGATTACCCAAAGTGCTGTCTCTACTTCTACCTCTACCCCTACTAACTATTAATGGGCCTCTAAAATCAGAATCTTGAATTGATTGCTCTGGTGTAGTATATAGCATAAATTGATGTGCGCTAGTACAATATCGGGTGAAATGTCCAATTCCACCACAATTGAAGCAGGCTCAAGTGACCCTATGAAAAATACCCCCATGAAATTTTTCACAAACGTCACAAATATGGATAGGGTAGGAACTTTTGGTTCTTTGACAAATGGTTCTTGATTGCTTCCGCCTTGAAGATTTGCCTCTATCATACTTAGAAGCTCGAGGTCCCTCAAAATCTTTTCTCTTTCCCAAATTACTACTCAAACTTTGATCAATGGGTTTCCCACTTTTCTCTTTTTCATGCTGCTCTTGAGGGGGTTAGATTTGTACTTGGGCTTGGGCTGACAGATTATCAGCTATTTGCTGAAAGAACATGGCCATCTGCTGGGCCATTTATGCAGTAATTTGTATAGGAGGGACTGGTGCAGTTGGACCTCCAACGCTCTGCAAAACTGGGGCCTCTCCTTGTACGTTAGCTGTATCAGACTGCTCTACCGTTTTATCCCCCTTGTCCATATCTATTCATAGAAATTTTTTTTCTATTTCCTGTACAACCAACATAAGGAGATTTCTCCCCATTAGTTCATATTTATGATGTAAATGTACTATATGTATGAAACATTCGAGCAATTGTACTTATCGAAAAATATTTCAAATTCACAGTTCAAAATTTACTTTAAAACCTTTGCTCTGAAACCACTAAAACATGTCACACCCTACTCCTCGTAAGATATAACATACTCTCGTAGTACACCTAATGAATTACCGTACTTTGCCTACCGGTAACCCATTAAATATACTACAAGGAATTTTATGGCAATTTTCATTCATTTTTAAATTTGTGGGTAAAATTTTTTTTTCAGATATTAAAAACCTTTTATTTAAAGTCCAAACATAAATCAAATTTTTAGATATTTAAAATCTCCATAATTTTTACAAAAATTTCGGCAGAGTGCCATCTGTATTTTAAGAAAACAGTTCTTCAAAACCTGAAAATAAAGACACTCCCAATATTTTTCTCAATCACAACTCTATTATTCAATCTAATTTCACAATTCAACATAAGCAACTCAATACACAGTTTAAATTAAATCAAACATTGAAATATCTCATTAAGATAACAAAATGAATATTTACATTCATGGGAGTATTAAAAATTTAATACTGCAAAACTTTATAAATACATAAAATCTCAAGATAACCTTATAATAATTTGTATTTAATTACAATCCAAAAATATATTACAAAAGAGTTGGTACAACTGCTCAAAGTAAATTTCATATATATAATTACAGAATTACATCAAAATCTAAAGTACAAGGGTATAACTATGATATACCCGAAGATAGTCTCACTATGCCTTTTAGTAATCTTGCTCAGCAGCTTTATATTTTCTTTCACCTGCGACAGAATACAAAGCTATCGCTGAGTGGTGAACTCAGTGGTGCACAAACTAATAATTTAAAACTTAATACAAGTTATGCTTGACAATTCATAATAAAAAAAAATTTAAAATTTCTAAATTCTTCAAAATTCACAACATTCAGAAATCAATATTTTCATTCATGGAAATTATTCATTTGAATAACATTTTGATCAAATAGTAACTATTTATCTATATTTCTTTTAAATCCTGAAACAATACAAAAATATTTTAAATCAGTGACAAATTATTTATTTCAACCACAAATTATCAAACTATGCATAATTTAAAGGGCGTTGCCAACAATTCACATAGTTGAACCCATGACCCAAAATTCAAATAGATGTCATGTTGTACACCACGACATTTCACACTCTCCCAATAACCGAGGCTAAAAGGGAGGAACAAAGACTAGCTAATATATATGAGTACTCATTCAAACTCTTCCCCAACTGGCAAGCCATAGAGGAAGGAACTCCCCCCATCTAGTGGAGGAGATATCTCACTAGACAAGCTAATGAGAATTCACAACATATTTTGCCATGTCAACTATGGTTTCAAATCATATTCAAAACAATTTCTATTTACAAAGTGTTTACAAATCATCAACATATTTAATCATCATAAATTCATGCTCAAGGTTGGCAACACATCAAACTTAAAATTTACAATTCTCAAAACCATGCAATAAATCCTTAAATGCATAAGAAAATTTACATTTAATTTATACAATTTTATTCAACAAATTAAAATCCTCAATACAAAAAAATTATAAATCATAAAATAAACTTGTTCAAATCAATTTAGAAGTGAAAAGTAACAAAATAGTTAGTTGTGCACAAACCTTATACGAGTCGCCTCTCGACCTTGACTCGATGTCTCGGATTCTTTCCCAGTATTCTTTTCCATTGAAACTCACAGTTTCACTGTGTTTTAGTATCACCATTTATCATAACTCCAAAAATAAATTCAAATGTACATATACCTAGCTTTAATATGCTAAACTTGACGTTCTTTAAAATTTGTATTTCGGGGTTACTATTTATGACACTATTCAAGTCAATTTATTGACTTTCTAATGCTTAATAGGTATGAGAATTCTAATTTCACCCACATACCACATTTGGGTTTCCTAATTTTTTGGTTTTGGTTATTTTCTCAAATTTTAAGTCTTTTAGGCAAATTTGTAAATTTTCAGTTTTGGTGTCTTATGTTACACTGTTCCATTGGTCATTTTTCTATTAGAATTTGGCAAAACCTTCTTCATAGAAAATGTTCCCTATTGTCTTAACTTTATTATCCTTTTTGAATCACTCCATTTGGAGTTTTTTAGCTCAAGTAATAGCCATTTGAATCATTACTGCCGGATTGGACTTAACCCAGATTTCTGGGCACCAAATTGGTTCTGGCAGTTTTAGGTCACCAAATTTGGGTGGCCAAATGACTTGGTTTAGGGTATAATTTGGGTTTGTGTTCTTCATGAAAGTTTTAGGTCCATATCTCAGCTATCCACTGGTAAAATTTCAGGTCATTTAGACTTGCCTAGCCCAATGTATGGCCAAATGAACAAACACTGTTTATTTGGTCATTTTTGTACAAGTCATATTGCCTAATCCGGATTTGGCCAATTTGTTCACTATGCTATGGTCACTTTCTGGGCATGATTCCTAAATGAAAAATATTTTATTTTGTGTCTATTTTCATTCCAAATTGGCTTAACACCAATTGGACTTGTAAATTTTTAGTTTTGATCCCTGAAAGGGACCTTGGTTCTGCTGCCTGCAGAATGACCATTTTCAATCCGAATTTAAACTCACTTCTAACACTTCCAACACATCTCAATTGGTCACAAATGACCATTTTTCATCTCAAATAAGGTCAAACACATCATTTGACCAATTCTTACATTTTTGCCTCCCAACCCTACGTGCCAAAAACCCTAACTCATAAAATTTAAACCTAATGCATTCTAAACATCTATCCATAGTTTACATACTTAATTCAACTTAAGTAACCATTCAAATGCATCAAATTCACCCATTTCAAACCCTAACTAAGGCTGGCCAAAATTCATGTTTGGTCCCTCAAACATGTTTTCCTTTGATTTGTTTCAATTTCTAAGTTTATTAAAGCATATTTGCATAAAATTTAAAGAAATAAATTAGAGTTTATTACTAACCTTTCTTTGATTTCCACCTCTTCAATTTCCTCTCTTTCCTTCCTTTCTTTTCTTCCTCTAAAGCTTCTTCAAGTTCGACTAACAAGTTTTTATGGATTATTTTGGGGTCAAAGTGGGTTTAAGTGGTTAAAAGAAAGCTTAAACTTAAGCTTTCATGGTGGTGCTACAATGGTGATTAAAGGGAAAAGTTGTCACACCCTACCCCTCTGTAAGGCATAACATGATCCCGTAGTATACCTAATGAATTACCAACTTCGTCTACTGATAACCCATTAAGTACACTACAAGGGATTTTAAAAACTTTTCTTACTTCTTTTACAGTGGTGAGCACTATTTACAGGTGTTAAAAACTTTTGTGAACTGAAGTGAAACAATTAACTCATTTGATTTATTTGGAATTTCTGTAAAAATTTTGGCAGAGTGCCATCTGTATTTTGGATAAAACAGTTCTTCAGAAAACCTGTAAAAAGACACTTCAATAATTTTCCAAATCTCAACTCCAATACATTTCTCAACACAACAATTTATCAACTCAATTCCATAGAAATTTTTCAAAGTCTGAGATAAGGAAATATAATACAGTTTTTACAAGTCAAATAGCTCATAATTAATTTACAACTTCAAGGTACAATTTGAATTTGCAACTGCTCAAAACCAAAAACAAAATATACATACAGTGAATATACATTACATTACAAAATACAAAATGCGGTATACTCACTATACCCAAAAATCTCTCGCTGGCGGTACTAGCAGCCTAGTCTGCTGCCCTATCTGTCTGTCTACTGCGGCGACAATAAAAGCTATCATTTGAGACAATGTCTCAGTGGTGCACAACATTAACCAAATACAACTTTAAATCACAATTCATAAACCATATAAATAGTGGATACGTAAAACCATAGTTAAATTCAAGACAATGAATGTCATAAGGAATTTAAACTCCAATTCACAAATTATCAAAATTCATAATAACACAATTTAGTCAAATAGTTTAAGAATACCGTATTGCCAATTCATACACAATTTGATCAAATTCTTTGAATAACACTGATGTTGCCGATCAATATCACAATTTGATCAAATAACTGAATAATATTGTTTTGCAAATCAATAACACAATTCGATCAAATAACTGAATAATATCGTTTTGCAAATCAATAACACAATTCGATCAAATAACTGAATAATATCGTTTTGCAAATCAGTAACACAATTCGATCAAATAACTGAATAATATCGTTTTGCAAATCAATAACACAAATCGATCAAATAACTGAATAATATCGTTTTGCAAATAAATAACACAATTCGATCAAATAACTAAATAATATCGTTTTGCAAATCAATAACACAATTCGATCAAATAACTGAATAATATCGTTTTGCAAATCAATAACACAATTCGATCAAATAACTGAACAATATAATGTTGCCAATCAATAACACAATTTAGGCCGTGACACAAATTTTTTCCATATATGCCGTGTTGTACACCACGACAAGACATACTCACCCCAATAATCGAAATCAATGAGGGAGGAAGCTAGCTATATAATGAGTACTCATCCATACTCACCTCAGACTGGGAAGTCAAAGAGGGAGGAACATAATCATACTCACCCCAGACTGATAAGTCAAAGAGGGAGGAATAATCACACTCACCCCATTAATGGAGGAGGAACATAATATCCGTGTCATGCCAATTGTGAATCA
This sequence comes from Hevea brasiliensis, assembly GCF_030052815.1. Taxonomy (NCBI): domain Eukaryota; kingdom Viridiplantae; phylum Streptophyta; class Magnoliopsida; order Malpighiales; family Euphorbiaceae; genus Hevea; species Hevea brasiliensis. The sequence continues at coordinate 48,025,099 of NC_079501.1, forward strand.
AAACAATTCCAAACATTTTATTCAAATGATCCGTAAGAATCCAATAAATTTCCAAAGTTATAATTTCATTCACAAAATGGCAACACAATTCGTAATTCACTTCAATTTCCACAAAAACCATTTACAGTGCTTTTCAATCAATAAGTATCCATCAATATCATTCAAACAATTTTTCACAGTTTCAAACCATTCACAATGTTTTTCAATCAATAAGTGTCCACCAAACACATTTCCACAATTTAAAACAATAATATACAAATAGTCATAATTTATTTCAATTGAAAAATTCAAAAGAAATAGCCGTTGTGCACAAACCTCTGATGACTGTCCCCCTGGTCTGGACTCAGTGTTTCCTTCCCTTTTGCTGAGTCCTTGTTAACTGAGAAACACAATTTGAAGTGTTTCAGTACTAAATTAAACTGTCTCTATCGATGGTGTTTGGTAAATAATGCACTGAACTCAATTATTCACTTAATCACCTAATATACCGACCCTCGTTGCGTTTTAGGTAAATTAGGTTTTAGTGTCGTTAATATGTCACATTCGATAGGGTTTTAGGTTTGGTATGTTTTACCAAAGTCATTTTCTTGTTTAGTGCATTTTAATGCAAATTGCTGGATTCCGGGACACTGGTTTGACCTAGCCGGACGATCTAGTTCCCTTGGTTTTCGGGTTTTGGTCAAAACTAAAAACTTGTAGATCTATGTCTTATTGCACGCGGGGCAAAATTTCAGGTCAATCCGAGTTAATTAGACCAAGTTATGGTCATTATACTATTGCTGGTCAATTGGTATCAATTAGGTCAATTTTTGGTCAATTTGGTCAACTCTGGTTCGGCCAGTTTTTGGACCCGAACTTGTGCAAGCTTTTTGACTTGCTTATGGTCATTTCTGGGCTTTGGTGTCTTCATAAGACTTGTAGGTATGGGTCTTAACTATTCATGGTTAAAATTTCAGGCCAATTGGACTTGGTTTAAGTGAGTTATGGCCTAAACACTCACTGCTGCCCAATTGGTCATTTTTCAGGTCCTAATTGCACCTAATCCGAATTGGTCATTTTCTTAGGTCACCTTGCAAGCAGAATTTTGGTATGTTTTCTCAATGAAAGTTGTCACATTTTGTGCCTAGTTCCACCTCCAATTGGTCTCATACCAATTGAGGTTACACATTTAAAGTTATAGGTCTATTTGCACACTGTCCTCTATATGTCTTTCAAACCCCAATTCAAACACACATATACCTTGCAATTTGGTTCACTTCCCTACCAATCTGTTTTGGTACATTACCAAAAGCATTTTCTACTTTACATTAACATTACTTTGGGCAGATTACAATTACCCTCAACACACCAAATATAATTCACATTTACAAGTTCTAAATACCATTACATACACACCTAACCATTACAAATCTTACATACACTTTACAATATCAATCTACATACATATCCATCAATCCTTCTAGGTCAATATTCTGCCTATACTTCCATCAATACATACAATTATTCAAGGGTTCCCAAGCTGCCGAAAATTGTCCTTCAACACCACATTGCCCTACAATTCATCCATACTCATCCAAGTGCCAAAATCACCATATAAATGTGAAATAATTCACTAGGACATTAAATCACCATGATCAACATTATTTCTCATCAATTATATGCATAATAAATCATTAAATGCATGACCCCATGGCTGTCCAAAATGGCTATCTCAATAACTATTTAAACTTAAAAATTTCCTTCACAAAACTAATACCCATAACATGAACATAAAGTTTAACAAAGGAATTCTCAAAATGTAAACTTACCTTTGATTGTAACTTGTTAAACCTTCACCAAACTTCTCAAATTTGGTATCAATATCTTCCTTGTGATGTGTAGACAAAGTTTAATGAAGAAACCTAAGAGGTTGGAGTTGAAAATGGAGAGTTAAGTGAAGCTTGAGAGAAACGTCAATGGTGGTTCTTTTCTTTCTCAAATCGGCATGAAGGAACTCAAATGAAGAAGGTGAAGTGCAGATGTGATAATGGGTGTACACCTGCCCCATTATGTCTTTAGTTTATTCCCTTAGTGGCCCACTCACATTATTTAACCATATTATTAGTTTAATGTGTTATTTAGACCATTTCCACTCCATTTTTGGCTATTTATTTTAGGTACCACTAAACAAATTTTTCATTTCATTTTCTAAGTGTAATACTATTTATTTTTAATGGACATTTAGGTCAAAAGACAATTCGTGTCAAATGACCATAATGCCCTGCTCAAGTTACGTTCGATTTTTCAGATACTGGGTTTTGTCTGCTTTTTCGATTTCTCACTTTTCTTTGTACTATTTATTTAATTTTTCTTTGATCTTCCTAATGATATTTATTCTTCAATAAGGGTCTATTTAAGTCCTAAAATGTTTTCCAGTGGTTCCCATGATCAAGGCTAGTCAACGGTCCACGCCGTGACTTCTCGGTGCGGTCACCCATCGCTAGGTTTCCCGGCTCATTTAACTTGATCACATTTCTTTGCTATCATTTTTCCTTTGTTTTTCTTGTACTTTCTTTTCTTGTATTTCATTATTTTATGTCTCCTCACTCTCATTGAAGTGTGGTTCTAGGCATCCTAGCTGTTCGGACATCACTGGTCACTGGAACAGCAGAACGCACTACCGAACTTAGGGGTGTTACAAAAGTGGGGCGGCACACGTGGTTGGAAGAGGAGGAAAATGATTTTTCTTTTCTTTGTTTAAGTATTTTATGTCTTTTAAAAATGCTTTTGACTTGGTCAATTTAGGTAGGAAAATCAAAATTAGTTTTGACATCATGATGATGTCATAAAGGTGATGTAATAAACTTTTTCAATTTTCTTTTTCTTTTGCATTTATTTTTCCATTAGTTCTTTAATTTAATTCTTGGTCCCAAAATTTTTTTTTCTCTAATTTTATTTGACAGTTAGGTCAGGAGTCAGCTCTAGGGGTGAATTGACCAAATTGTCCCTCGCTGGTTTGATCCGGTTTGCAAGTTATTTGATATTTCTTCCGGATCCCTGACCTAATTATTTGACCTGCTTAACAATTTTTTTTTTTGTGATTTTCTCTTTTTCACTGTGTTCGCAATAGTCCTAAGGACCGTGGCGTCACATTTTTCGGTTCAAAATGGGAGTTTAAATCGACCTCGCAGTCCTTCCCGAGAAGGTCACCCATCGCTGTGACTCTCTGCTCATTTAACTTCTTATGTTCTATTTTTCTTATTTATACTTAACTAATTAACAATTACTATTTATTTGTGTTCAAGGCTCAACTAGGTGTCTTAGGCATGGTTCTAATTCTCTTAATTATCTGGACTGACATCGGTCACCAGAACAGTAACATATACCAGGCTATGCAAATAGGGGTGTTACATTGATGTCTGCTAGGCTTCATTTCCAGTACTTATGTGTAGAAAAAACCAATGTGCTAACTATTTCTGCTTAGTGGTGCAATAATACAATAAAGATATAATATACAAATAAAAGTAATAATTTCATTGTAACATCCTCACTTTAGCTAGTCCATACAGTCTACTGTTCTGGTGACCAATGTCGGTTCAGGCAGCTAGAATGTTTGATATTATAAATAGACTAGAGTGAAGAGTTATAAAAAAACTAAATAATGCTCATAAAAAATCAAGGAAAAATTTTAGAAACCAAATACACTAAGGTTAAACGAGCCGAAACCCCAGGGATGAGTAACCTGAAGGGGAAGTGACGGTGAAGGCCGTTAGCAACCCTAGACTTGGGGGAAAATTATAAAATAATTATTAGGACTCCAAAGAAGGGTTATTGAGGTTCTTATGGCATTAGAATGCCAAGAAAATGCTTAGAAAAATTTTTCAATTGGTACAGACAATTTTGGCTCACTAAGCCAAACGGAGGGCATTTTGGACATTTCGTCTTCAGAGATGATTTTTGGCCAACTTGTCTAGCTAAATAAATAATTTATATGACATAAAATATGAATAAATATTGTTAAAGTTTTAATTGAAATTAAATAGACAAGAAATGGAGAGAAAATGAAACAAAATGGAATTATGACATCATCATGATGTCATTAAAACTCTCCCAACCAATCCAATATTGACACATGGCATAACTTTATTTAAAAGAGATAAAATGGGCTGAAAAATGAAAAAAAAAATCAGAACCTTCTCTCCTTTCTTCTTCCTTGCCGTAACCACTCCCACCATAGCCACCATTTTCAAGCTTTTGAAAGCTTGATTTCCCTAGCCTTTACCCAACTAAACCCTATACTTCCAACACAAAAAAGTGTTCTTACACCTTGGAGAGTCTTTTGAGAGCAAAAAGAAAAGGAAAACAAGAACTCTAACAAGTGGGAAATCTCACTCCATTAGAGGTTAGTGACCTTACCTTGTTCTTTCACTTTAAATTCATGTGTAAGGACTAAGAATGAGTGTAAATGACAAAGAAATTGATGAAATACCACTTGTATGCCATCCCTAAATTTCGGCAGCGTTGGTTAGGGTATGATTGTGATGAGTTTTATGGAGTTAACATGCTTGTATGGCTGCCCACAATATGTATCTCTTAAGTGGATTGATGAAATGCAATGATAATGCATGGTTTGTAATGTTGAGTTAGGGTTTGGGGTGGAAAAATGAGACTTTGACCATGTGATGATAAAAGTAGGTTTTAATGGTCAATTAGTGACCATTTGGTTTGGTTTGAATAAAAAATGAAGAGAATTGTGTAGTGGGATTTGAGTTTGGTGTGGCTGCCCTTGGTGACCTGTAAGACTAAACATGAGTCCAGCAGGTTTGGGCAGCAATAACTGGAATTGTAGAGGTTCAATTGGTGCAAGGCTAATTGGACATGAAACTAGACACATAATGGCACAACTTTGGTGAAGAAACTATGCCCAGAAAACCAAACCAAGTTGACCAAAAGATTGCCCTAATCCGGGTGACCTGCATTCTGCCTGAGCAAAATGACTAAATAAACAGTGTTTAGTCATTTGGCCATAACTCAGTGTAGAAAGGTCCAATTGACCTGAAATTTTACCAGAAATAAGATGAGATATAGACCACAAACTTTCATGAAGAAACCTAACCCAAATTATGATAATAACATATTCAAAAAGTGACCTGAAGTCACTGCTCTTAACACTATAGATTTGGTCAGTCCAGAAATTCTGAAAAAATTTCAATCCAGCCAGTTGTGGTTTTTGGGCCATAACTTGAGCTACAAAACTCCAAATGGAGTGATTCAAAAAAGGAAATGCAACTAGCAAAATAAGAAACAACTTTCATGCTGATCATTTTGCCAAATTCCCACTGCAAAAATAACTAATGGAACAGTAAACACAAAGTTTGAAAACTGAAAATTCTGTTCAATTAACATTAAGCTTAGAAATGGTATTGGTAACCAATACCAACAATTTTAGAATGTAAAATGTGGTATGTTGGGAATATTAGAACCAATGTACCTATTGTCTATGCAAAAGTCAACATTTTAGTTGACTAATGAAATGAATATTAACACCTAAATTTAAATTTTAAGAATTGTAAAAATTTAAAAGTGTAACATGCCTTAGTACATCTAGCAAGATTGGTTTGGATAGGTTGGCATGCCAATAGGGTTCTGTTAGTAGTACTGTATATGGCTTCCCACTATTCTGTGTTTCATGTCTTTCCATGCCATTTTGTGATAAAATAGCTTTTGGCTATGTTGATTAAGGTAATATACTTGGGTTTTATCCCCGATAATTATTACAGCTTATTAGCTGTTCTGTTGTACACCGGGAGACACAATGTGACCGATGGTGTGATGGTCCGAGGTACTTAGTATCCAGTGCCAGTTTATCCATTTATCTAGTCCAGTCGATTAGTATGGGTTACTCGGGCAATGATAATAAATTTTATCAAATTTTAATCGAATAATACTGCAATAAATATTAGAAATTAAGTCTACCCAAAAATGAAATCATACATTCTACATATTTATTTTATTTTATTTTATTTTATATTATCACTACTAAGCAGAATTGCTTAGCGCGTCACTTTTGCCACGCACAGGTACTGGAGACCTAGCTGGGGAGCCCAGCAAACATCAGACCGGGTGAACTTTCAGACCTGCATCTGAAGTCTAGAGTCACCTCACATCTGCAGTGCATATAGTAGGACATTAGGACTTTGGGGTAACATTTTGTATTTTGCAATTTGTATTAGTTTTGGATTGTAACTATAAACTCTTGAAATTATGTAATAATGTAAATATATGAAATTTCATGTTATTGAAATTTTCTATATACTATGTTGGAAAAAAAAAAGAAATGTTGAGAAATATTTATGAATATGCTTCCAGTGATGATGTGAACAGAAAAGAAAAATTTCTAAAAATAGTATTGAGATTTTGAGATTGAGTTGAGATATGTGTGTATAATGGAGTCTGGATTTGGAAATTATATTGGAAGTGTTTTTAAACAGGTTTAGAAGAACTATTTTTTCAATTTATAGTCGGCACTCTACCGGATTTTCTATAAAAATTGCAGAAAAATTCAGATTTATCTAAAATTGTAAATAAATGAATTAAAAAAGGATAAATTGTAATTGAAACATGAATTGGTGCTCCGGCACACTAAGTGGCATATCTTGCTCGGCTACACTGTAGACGGGTAAGGGGGTGTCACATTTAATGGTATCAGAACATCAGTTTAGGCGTTTCTGGGCCTAGATAGAGTGCATACCATTGCATTGCATTTGTAAGTGTTGAGGTGACACTGATGCAGATCTGTTTGTTTTCTTATTTTGAATAGGATATGGATCCTGTTTGCAAAGAGTAGTTGATGAAGAGGTGGAGAGTCATGCTCCACCATGGGCTAAATTTGGGGGCAGGACAGAATCTGCTCCACCAGTAGCTGAGGCACCTGCCCAACCTCAGTTTGCTCTATTTCAGCAAATGACCGAATTCTACCTGCAAATGATGGGGGCAATTCCACCACCACAACCACAGCCATAACCTCCACTAGCACCATAGAAGTCCCATATGGAGAAACTGCGAAAACATAGGGCTATGGATTTCTTTGGGAAGAGGGAGGATGATCCCATGACAGCAGAAAACTGGTTGGATAGAACCATCAGAGTGCTGAAATAGCTTAACTGCACCGCAGAGCAGAACCTGGAGGGTGCTATGTCCCTACTTCAGGATGATGCATATCAGTGGTGGGACACAGTAACCAGTGAGGTGCAATCAAAACGGATCACTTAGAAATTCTTCCTCACAGAGTTTAGGAAGAAATATGTTAGCAAAGTGTATTTAGAATAGCGAAGAAGAGAATTTATCAGTTTGAGACAGAGACAATTGTCAGTGGTTGGGTATGAGCGTGAGTTTGTCAGACTGAGCCGGTATGGGAAGGAGATAGTCCCTACAGAGGCAGAGAGGTGCAGAAGGTCTGAAGAAGGACTCAATGACAATATCAAAGTCATGATCACAGCATTGGAGATTACAGATTTTGCTAAGCTAGTAGATGCTGCATCAAAAGTGGAAAGGGTCTAAATAAATGAACAAAATAGAAGGGAAAGACAGCAAAAGAGGGGTCCGGGTCAGTCCAGTACATTTTATACTCCCAGTAAGAAGAGTAATGTTCCTCCTGCTTAGAGTTCAGGACCACTACAGGTCGAGTTCGATCTCGAGGCGGACCACGATTCACATCTAGGAGAGGCCATCCACACCATCGGTGGGCGATTCTCGAGGGCGATGTTTAGGGGACCAGCCCGACATCTTCTCGTCACAAGATCGCGAAGTGGCATAAGGGGACTGTTGGCGAGTGACCGGTGCATGCTTTCTGTGTGGATCTACAGAACATCATATCAAGAATTGTCCAAAGAGGACTACTACAGTTGCTCCAACACAAGCTGACAGACCTGCTCCTGCATCACAAAGGGGTAGAAAGCCCGGTAAATATGAGGCAGCTGGTCCATCATTGAGGCCTGCATCCAAGTCAGCTGAGAGGCCAAACACTAGAACACCAACCAGGGCCTATGCCATCAGAGCTCAGGAGGAGTAAGATGCCCCGAATGTCATCAGGGGTACGTTTTCCCTCTACAACACTTTTGTGCATGCATTGGTGGATCCAGGATCCACTCATTCCTACATTTGTATCAAACTACCCATAGAGAGGGGAGTTCCAATAGAGGTGAGTGATCAAGACATTCTGGTTACAAATCCACTAGGCCACAATTGGCTAGTGAATAAGGTGTATAAAGGTTGCCCATTGAGGATTCAGGGGTATGAATTCTCGGAAGACCTAATTGAATTGCCCTCTACGAGTTTGACATGATTTTGGGAATGGACTGGTGTTCACGTCATCAGGCAATAGTTGATTGCAAACTGAAGAGGATTTCTTTGAAAACTTCTGAGGGTAATGAGATTGTTGTTGTGGGTGAAGCCACAGTTGCAAGAAGATTGATGAGAAAAGGCTGTGAAGCTTACCTAGCACATGTGGTTGATACTAGTCAAGCTAAGCCAAACTTGTGTGATATACCCATAGTAAGAGAATTCCCAGATGTATTTCCTGAAGAGTTGCCTGGTTTACCGCTAGAAAGGGAAGTTGAGTTTGCTATTGAGGTAATGCCGGGTACAGCACCAATTTCAATTGCTCCTTATAGGATGGCACCCACTGAATTGAAGGAGTTGAAAACTCAGTTGCAGAAGTTACTTGATAAGAGGTTCATACGCCCCAATGTGTCACCATGGGGAGCTCCGGTGCTGTTTGTGAAGAAGAAGGATGAAACTTTGAGATTGTGTATTGATTACCGGCAGTTGAACAAAGTAATTGTGAAGAATAAATATCCGTTGCCCAGAATTGACGATCTATTTGATCAATTGAAGGGAGCCGGTGTATTTTCAAAAATTGATCTCAGATCAGGGTATCATCAGTTGAGGGTAAAGGATGCAGATGTGTCAAAAACTACATTCAGAACCCGGTATGGGCATTATGAATTTCTAGTAATACCGTTTGCGTTAACAAATGCACCAGCAGCATATATGAACCTTATGAACTGTATCTTTCATCCATATCTAGATCAGTTTGTAGTGGTCTTTATTGATGATATTTTGGTGTATTCCAAGACCATGGAAGAACATGATGAACATTTGAGGATTGTTCTGCAAACCCTGCGAGAAAATAAGCTGTATACTAAGCTGTCCAAGTGTGACTTCTAGATGAGTGAAATCTCCTTTCTTGGACACATAGTATCAGCTGAGGGGATTAGAGTGGATCCCAAAAAGATAGAAGTAGTGATGGAATGGAAGCCTCCCAGAAATACAACTAAGGTCAGAAGTTTCTTGGGGCTAGCTAGGTATTACAGAAGATTTGTGAAGGGGTTCTCTCTTATAGCTTCTCTAATGACCAAGTTATTGCACAAGAATGTGAAATTTGGCTGGAATGACAAGTGCCAATCCAGTTTTGAGAGGCTAAAGGCTATGTTGACAGAAGCACCAATGTTAACACAGCCAGTGTCGGGAAAAGACTTTGTGGTCTATAGTGATGCCTCGCATAATGGGCTAGGGTGTGTATTGATGCAAGAGGGGAAAGTGGTTGCCTATGCTTCCCGGCAGTTAAGGCCACATGAATAGAACTACCCTACTCATGACCTAGAGTTAGCAGCAATTATCTTTGCACTGAAGATATGGAGGCATTACTTATATGGTGAAAAATGCTACATCTATACAGACCACAAGAGTCTAAAATATTTGCCAACCCAGAAGGAGCTCAATCTTAGATAGAGGCGATGGATTGAGTTCCTAAAGGACTATGATTGTGTGATAGATTACCATCCTGGGAAGGCAAATGTAGTTACTGATGCTTTGAGCAGGAAGTCCATCACAGCTTTAAGATCACTCAATGCTTGTCTGTCCTTAGCTCAAGATGGAGCTATTTTGGCTGAGTTACAAGTGAGGCCAACCCTACTACAGCAGATACAAGATAGGCAGAGGGCAGACAAAAAATTAATGGCCATTGTGGGTAAAATTCTAGAGGGAAAGGAAACTGAGTATGAGGTGAAAGCAGATGGGTGTTTGTACTACAGAGGAAGAGTGGTGTACCAGATGATGGGGAATTGAAGACTAGTATTCTGAAAGAAGCACACACTAGTGTTTATGCTATGCACCCGGGAAGCACGAAAATGTATAATGATTTGAAGCCTCATTATTGGTGTCCTGGTTTGAATAGGGATATAGCTGACTATGTGACTAAGTGTTTGACATGTCAGCAAGTTAAAGCAGAACATCAAGTTCCATCGGAATTGCTACAGCCTATAAGCATACCTCAATGGAAATGGGAACGGGTCACTATGGATTTTGTTAATGGTCTACCTCTCACCCAGAAGAAGCATGATGCAGTATGGGTGATAGTGGATAGATTGACGAAGTCAGCACATTTTCTACTAGTTAGGGCTGACTACTCACTAGAGAAGCTAGCAGAATTGTATATCAGTGAGATAGTTAGACTGCATGGAATCCCACTTTCCATCATATCTGATCGAGACCCAAGGTTTACATCGAGATTCTGGAAAAAGTTGCAAGAAGCCTTGGGCACACAACTTAGTTTTAGCACGGCTTTTCATCCTCAGACGGATGGACAGTCAGAACGAGTAATCCAGGTAAACCTAAGAACTAATTGAATTTTCATAGTTAATAAATTGAAATGATAATAATAATGTGAATTATATGATAGATCCTAGAGGATATGCTAAGGAGTTGTGTCATTGAGTTTGAGGGGAGTTGGGATAGATACCTCCCACTGGCAGAATTCGCATATAACAATAGCTACCAAGCTAGCATTCAAATGGCTCCGTATAAAGCACTGTATGGGAGGAAATGTAGAACCCCAGTGTGTTGGATTGAATTGGGCGAAGATAAGCTAGTAGGACCAGACCTGGTGAAACAGACTGAGGAGAAAGTGAAGATAATCAAAGCTAACCTGAAGGTTGCCTCAGATAGACATAAATCTTATGCGGACTTGAAGAGAAAGAGATAGAGTATACAGTTGGTGATAAAGTGTTTCTCAAAGTCTCACTGTGGAAGAAAGTACTGAGGTTTAGGAGGAAGGGTAAGTTAAGCCCTAGATTCATTGGCCCATATGAAGTTATTGAATGTGTGGGACCAGTGGCCTATCGGCTAGCTTTACCACCAGAACTGGATAAAATTCATAGTGTATTTCATGTTTCTATGCTGAGAAGATATCGTTCAGACCCTTCACATGTCATTTCCATGGAAGAGATTGAAATCCAACTGGACTTGACATATACAGAAGAACCTATACAGATCCTAGCTCGGGAAGTGAAGGAACTGAGAAATAAACAAATTCCACTGGTGAAAGTGCTTTAGAGGCACCACAGCACTGAAGAGGCAACTTGGGAAAGTGAAGAGACGATGAGGCAACAGTTCCCTCAACTGTTTGCATCAGGTAAATTTCGAGGATGAAATTTTTCTTAGAGGGGAAGAGTTGTAACATCCTCACTTTAGCTAGTCCATACAGTCTACTATTCCGGTGACCAATGTTGGTCCGAGCAGCTAGAATGTTTGAAATTATAGATAGACTAGAGTGAGGAGTTATATAGAAACTAAATAATGCTCATAAAAAATCAAGGAAAAATTTTAGAAACCAAATACACTAAGGTTAAACGAGCCGAAACCCAGAGGATGAGTAACCCGAAGGGGAAGTGACGGTGAAGGCCATTAGCAACCCTAGACTGGGGGAAAAATTATAAAATGATTATTGAGACTCTAGAGAAGGGTTATTGAGGTTCTTATGGCATTAAAATGCCAAGAAAATACTTAGAAAATTTTTTCAATCGATACAGACAATTTTGGCTCGTTAAGCCAAACGGAGGGCATTTTGGTCATTTTGTCTTCAGAGATTATTTTTGGTCAACTTGTCCAGTTAAATAAATAATTTATATGACATAAAATATGAATAAATATTGTTAAAAATTTAATTGAAATTAAATAGACAAGAAATGGAGAGAAAATGAAAGAAAATAGAATTATGACATCATCATGATGTCATTAAAACTCTCCCAACCAATCCAATGTTGACACATGGCATAACTTTATTTAAAAGAGATAAAATGGGTTGAAAAAAGAAAAAAAATCAGAACCTTCTCTCCCTTCTTCTTCCTTGCCGTGACCACTCCCACCATAGCCACCATTTTCAAGCTTTTGAAAGCTTGATTTCCCTAGCCTTTACCCAACTAAACCCTATACTTCCAATGCAAAAACGTTTTCTTACACCTTGGAGAGTCTTTTGGGAGCAAAAAGGAAAGGAAAACAAGAACTCTAGCAAGTGGAAAATCTCACTCCATTAGAGGTTAGTGACCTAACCTTGTTCTTTCACTTTAAATTCATGTGTAAGGACTAAGAATGAGTGTAAATGACAAAGAAATTGATGAAATACCATTTGTATGCCATCCCTAAATTTCAGCAGCCTTGGTTAGGGTATGATTGTGATGAGTTTTATGCAGTTAACATGCTTGTATGCCTGGCCACAATATGTATCTCTTAAGTGGATTGATGAAATGCAATGATAATGCATGGTTTGTAATGTTGAGTTAGGGTTTGCGGTGGAAAAATGAGACTTTGACCATGTCATGATATAAGTAGGTTTTAATGGTCAATTAGTGACCATTTGGTTTGGTTTGAATAAAAAATGAAGAGAATTGTGTAGTGGGATTTGAGTTTGGTGTGGCTATCCTTAGTGACCTGCAGGACTGGACATGAGTCTAGTAGGTTTGGGCAGCAATAACTGGAATTGTAGAGGTTTAACTGGTACAAAGCCAATTGTACATGAAACTAGACACATAATGGCACAACTTTGGTGAAGAAACCATGCCCAGAAAACCAAACCAAGTTGACCAAAAAATTGCCCTAATCTGGGTGACCTACATTCTGCCTGGGCAAAATGACCAAATGAACAGTGTTTAGTCATTTGGCCATAACTCAGTGTAGAAAAGTCCAATTGACCTGAAGTCATTGCTCTTAACACTATAGATTTGGTCAGTCCAGAAATTCTGGAAAAATTTCAATCCGGTTAGTTATGGTTATTGGGCCATAACATGAGCTACAAAACTCCAAATGGAGTGACTCAAGAAAGGAAATGCAACTAGAGAAAATAAGGAACAACTTTCATATTGATCATTTTGCCAAATTCCCACTGCAAAAAATGACTAATGGAACAGTAAACACAAATCTTGAAAACTGAAAATTCTGTTCAATTAACATTAAGCTTAGAAATGGTATTGGTAACCAATATCAACAATTTTAGAATGAAAAATGTGGTATGTTGGGAATATTAGAACCAATGTACCTATTGTCTATGCAAAAGTCAATATTTTAGTTGACTAATGAAATGAATAGTAGCACCTAAATTTAAATTTCAAGAATTGTAAAAATTTAAAAGTGTAACATGCCCTAGTACACCTAGCAAGATTGGTTTGGATAGGTTGGCATGCCAATAGGGTTCTGTTAGTAGTACTGCATATGGCTTCACGCCATTCTGTGTTTCATGGCTTTCCATGCCATTCTGTGATAAAATAGATTTTGGCTGTGTTGATTAAGATAATATACTTGGGTTTTATCCCCGATAATTATTACAGCTTATTAGCTGTTCTGTTGCACACCGGGAGACACAATGTGACTGATGGTGTGATGGTCCGAGGCACTTAGTACCCAGTGCCAATTTACCCGTTTATCCAGTCCAGTCGATTAGTATGGGTTACTCGAGCAATGATAATAAATTTTATCAAATTTTAATCGAATAATACTGCAATAAATATCAGAAACTAATTCTACCCAAAAATGAAATCATACATTCTACATATTTATTTTATTTTATTTTATTTTATTTTATATAATCACCCCTAAGCAGAATTGCTTAGTGCATCGCTTTTGCCATGCGCAGGTACTGAAGACCTAGTTGGGGAGCCCAGCAGACATTAAACCGGGTGAACTTTCAGACCTGCATCTGAAGTCCAGAGTCACCTCACATCTGCAGTGCATATGGTAGGACATTAGGACTTTGGGGTAGCATTTTGTATTTTGCATTTTGTATTAGTTTTGGATTGTAACTATAAACTCTTGAAATTATGTAATAATGTAAATATATGAAATTTCATGTTATTGAAATTTTCTGTATATTATGTTGAAAAAAAAAAAGAAATGTTGAGAAATATTTATGAATGTGCTTCCAGTGATGATGTAAACAGAAAAGAAAAATTTCTGAAAATAGTATTGAGATTTTGAGATTGAGTTGAGATATGTGTGTATAATGGAGTATGGATTTGGAAATTATATTGGAAGTATTTTTAAACAGGTTCAGAAGAACTGTTTTTCCAATTTATAGCCGGCACTCTGTCGGATTTTCTATAAAAATTGCGAAAAAATTCATATTTATCAAAAATTGTAAATAAATGAATTAAAAAGGGATAAATTGTAATTGAAACATGAATTGGTGCTCCGGCACACTGAGTGGCATATCTTGCTCGGCTATACTGTAGACGGGTAAGGGGTGTCACATTCATGGTTATAGTAATTATAAGGAAAATGAATATTTAATGAAGTATATATTTAAAACTAAGTGAGATTTATATTATCAACTCTATAACACCTTATTGGTTAATCACATAGTAATTTTGAATATCTCTCATTTTTTTAATTTTTTTTCCAGAACTTTAGAAACATTTATTTTATTGGGATCTTTCTTTTTCTTTAACTTGATATTCAATTTCCTTAGTTCATTTTAACACATATTTAATCTCATTAATACTTTTCAATGCCCAAGTAACCTATAACAGACAGACTAGACTGGATAAGCGGGTATCACTAGCACTGGACACATCTATGCCTCAGGCCATCATACCAAAGGACACATAATGTCAACTAGGTATGTAGTAGAATGGTTAAAAAGTCATAACAGCAAATCGGGCATAAAGCCATATACATCACAAAGCAACAGAATGGCTAGAAGCCATAATAA
Source organism: Hevea brasiliensis (assembly GCF_030052815.1). NCBI lineage: Eukaryota > Viridiplantae > Streptophyta > Magnoliopsida > Malpighiales > Euphorbiaceae > Hevea > Hevea brasiliensis. Next base: position 48,040,118 of record NC_079501.1, read on the forward strand.
CATAATGGCATGAAAGCCATGATAACTGTAACACCCTCACTGTAGTAATTCCGTACATTCTACTGTTCCGGTAATCAGTGTCTGTCCGGACAGCTAGAACATCTGAAAAAATATTTAGACTACAGTGAGGAGTCACAAATAAATCAAATAATAATAAGAAAAATTTAGAAAAAAATTTTACAAATAAAATACAACCAAGTTAAATGAGCAGGTGCCCTAGCGATAGGTAACCTAGTGGGAAGTTGCGATCTTCGCAGCTAGGAGCCCTAATTCTGAGAGAAAATTCATAAAATAATTTTTGGGACTTCAGAGAAGAGTCATTGAGGTTTCAATGGCACTAGAATGTCAAGAAAATGCTTAGAGAAATTTATTCAATCGGTATAGACAATTTTAGTCTTTTAAGCAAAACGAAGGGCATTTTGGTCATTTTACCTTCAGAGACGATTTTTGACCAACTTGTCCAGTTAAGTAAATAAATTATATGACATAAAATATGAATAAATATTGCTAAAAATTTAAAAGAAAATGAGTAAAACTTGAATTTTGACATAAGATGATGTTATTAGGAACACTCCAACCAATCACCATTCAACAAGCCTTCTTAAAACAATTAAAAGAGACAAAAATTAAAGAAAAAAATATCAGAAAATATGGTCTTCTTCCAGCAGCTAGCTGTCCATAATTCTCTCTATCCCTCACCCATTTTCTTTCCTCCATTGTTACACAATTCAAGCTCTAAAACCCTAGTCTCCCACCACTAAACCCTAGACTCCCTTCATTAAAACTTGTTTACACCTCTTGGGGAAGTGTTTGGCTGCCAAGAATTAAAGAGAAAGTGAAGTTTAAGCTTGGAAAAATTTTGCTCACACAAGGTTAGTGCATAAAACAAGTTCTCTTCCTTCTTTAATCTTTGTTAGCATGCTAAATCAAGTAGAAATTGCATGAAATCAAAAGAAAACCATGAGTAAATGGAACCTCTAAATGTTGGCAGTCATGAGAAAGTTTGAGAATTGTTGGTTTTTACTGAAATTAAGTGGTTATTTATGTTACTGATGAGTACAGATGATGGATAAGTGATTGGTATGAGTTTGGTGTGTGTACGCCATGAATTAGAATTTTAGAGTTAGGGTTTGGGGCAAAATTTGGGTTTTGCTCATGCGTTGGGGAATAGAAGTCCTAATGGTCAATTAGTTACCATTTGGCTATATTTGATGAGGAATTGAAGTGATTTATGCCAATGGAAATGAGGTTAGGTATGCTGCTTTAGGTGACCTGCAGGGCTGGATGTGAGTCCAGAAAGTTTGGGCAGCTGTAACTTGAGTGGTGTAGGTTTAATTAGTGCAATGCCAATTGGATATGAAACTAGACACATAATGGCACAACTTTGATGAAGAAACCTTGCCCAGAAACAAACTTAGGATACCCTAAAAATTGGCCAAATCTGGGTAATCAATTCTGGACCTGGTAAAAGTGACCAAATGAACAGTATTTATTCATTTGGCCATACCTCAGCGTAGAAATATCCAATTGACCTGATTTTTTTATCAATGGAAAGATTAGAAAATTTAGAACAACTTTCATGAAGAACACAAACTCAAATTATGAACCTAACCAATTCAAATTGCTACTCCAAATTAGGACACCAAATCTGGCAGAATCGAACTTGCCTAGAAAATCTGGGTAAGGACCAATCCGGCTAGTTATGGTAAATTGACTATAACTTGAGCTACAAAACTCCAAATGGAGTGATTCAAAAAGGAAGTTAAAAAAGACACATAAAGGAACAACTTTGATGACGTGAATTTTGTCAAATTTCCACTGTAACAATGACCAATGGAACAGTGAACTTAAGGTATGAAATCTGAAAATTTTGAATAACATAAAATAAGCTTTGAAATAGTATTGGAAATCAATGCCAACAAAAATAAAATGGAAAATGTGATATCTTGGTGAACTTAGGTTCAACAAATCTATTTTGTATTAAAAAGTCTACTTTTGTGTAGGAATAGTTAAGTGAATAGTAACCTCAATGAAATGAATGCAAAGGACCAAAACATAAATTGCTAATGATACCTCACTTAAATTATTTAAGGTTTGTTTAAATCATATGATTAGTTTGATGGATTTGTAGGCTCATCACAAATAGAACTTAGGAGAAATAGTTGATATAATTTGAAATGTGAATTGTAAATTACTATAAATGAAATATTAAAGGTATAAATGATGGGTAAATAATATTCAGGGACTTTCCCTTTTTATTGAATAAAAATGAAAATTTGCTTGAACCAAGGTACATGTGAATTGGTGTGATAGATTAGAGATGAAATTGTAAATGATTTATACAAATGAAATTTATGAACATATGCATTAGATAAAAATGAATTTAGACATTGTATTCCCACTAGGAAATAAAATAAAACCTATTGACACTTAATGGTACATGAGTGAAATTAAGAGTAATCATAAATACTTAGTAAGCAAAAACATTTCTTGAATTTCAAATGATAAATTATATAAATAGTGTAATGAATAAATGAACCATATTAATGTATGAATGAGATATGAGTTCTCATTATTGTAGAAGGGAAAAATATTTTGAGTACAATGGTACATGAGAACCATTATTTTGAATTGTGATCATTATGGGTAACATAATGAATATATAAATTACGATGAATGCATAAATTATATAGATATTAGACTTAGAGATTTATGTTTATATTATGAAAAAGATTAAAATGCTAGAAGTTATAATTAGAACCTATAATGAAATAATGAAACTTATGAACACTTAATGGTACTATGTGCCCATGTATCGCCTAGACATGTGTGTCAGATTAGATAGATTGGCATGTCAATAGGGTATTGTTTTAGCAGTGCTGCGAAAGGATTTATGCCTATATTCATGGCTTTATGCACGCACTCATGGCTTTATGTCCACACTCATGGCTTTTATGCTCGATTATGTGTTATCATGGCTTTTTAGCCATACTGACTGCATACGTAGTTAACGTTCCGCATCCCATGGTATGATGGCCGAGACACCACGGTGTCCTATGCCAACGACCCGTTATCCAGTTTAGTCAACCTGTCATAGGTTACCTAGGCAGTGTAAATTATTAAAATTATTTAAGCATATTAGTAATTAAAAACATTAGAAAGTATTAAATAAAATGTGAAAAAGAGATTAGCAATAGAAACATAACAAAAATACAATTTCCAGAATCGTAGAGAGACCTCAAACACAATACTCCTAGAATAAAATGTATATTGAATATTATTACTGTAAGGCTATAAACTCAATACTTCTAAAGAGGAACGAATTAGGATATAGGATAGTTAATTAGAAATGTCATTTTAAATCAAATTGATACTTGAATATTTAGAATGCTTGATTCTTTCTTTATTTGTATACTTTATTTCTTATTATATTATTGCACCACTAAGTAGAAATGCTTAGCGTGATGGATTTGTTTCCTTCGCGCAGGTACTGAAGGCAAAACCCAGTGGATATTAGAATAGGAGTTTGAAGTCCAGATCTGCAGAAGTGTCAGAAGGATTGTCATCTCCTCAACGATGCATGTAGATAGGACCTATATAAGTCATTTTATGTATTTTGTGTATTATAAATATTTTGTATGTTGTAATGTAAACTAAGAATTGTAAACTAAGAATTTGTAAGTAATATTTATGTGATGTAAATTAATAAATTAATTACTTCATATGTAATTAATTTGTATATCATGTAAATTGTAAATTTATTCAATTAGTTTGCAAATTATGTAAATGAATGGAAATATGAGAATTTTGAAATGTGAATGGAGTATGAAGGAAAGTGGATGGAAATGAATATGAGAATCGAAATACATGGATGATATTGAAATATGAGTTGATTATGAGATTTTATTTGAAAATATTGTTGAATTTCAAATAAGTGAATAGTGAAATACGCCAAATGGTAATAGAAACAGGGGAAACTCCGCTGGTTTCTCCATAGAAAGATAATTGATATTAAAATATAACGAGAATAAAATTTTTAAAGGAATAAAGTAAGATAAAATAGGATGCTCCGGCACCAAATGTAGCACACCTCGCTTGGCTACATTGTAGATGGGTAAGGGCTGTTACATTTATTAGTATCAGAGTACGGCTTAGGCATTTCTAGGCATCGATAAATAGAATAAGATCGTGTGCAAAACATGCATTGCATTCATAAGAGTTAAGGTGACACTAATGCAGATCCATTTTCTCTGGTAAGGTGAAGAAATAAGAAAGTAGCAGCTCCTCAACTATTTACGCCGGGTAAATTTCAAAGACAAAATTTTTGTTTGAGGGGAAGAATTGTAACACCCTTATTATAGCAATTTCATACATTCTACTGTTCCGGTGACCAGTGTTGGTCCAAATAGCTAGAACATCTGAAAAAATATTTAGACTATAGTGAGGAGTCATAAATAACTCAAATAATAATAAGAAAAATTTTAGAAAAATTTTAGAAATAAAATACAACCAAGTTAAATGAGCCGGTGCCCTAGCAATGGGTAACCTAGTGGAAAGTTGCGGTCTTCATAGCTAGGAGCCTTAAACCCAGGAGAAAATTTAAAAAATAATTTTTGGGACTTCAGAGAAGAGTCATTGAGGTTTCAATGGTATTAGAATTCCAAGAAAATGCTTAGAAAAATTTATTTAATCGGTAAAGACAATTTTAGTATTTTAAGCAAAATGAAGAGCATTTTGGTCATTTCATCTTCAGAGACGATTTTTGACCAACTTGTCCAGTTAAGTAAATAAATTATATGACATAAAATATGAATAAATATTGCTAAAAATTTAATTGAAAATGAGTAGAAAAGAAAAGAAAATGAAGTAAAACTTGAATTTTGACATAAGATGATGTCATTAAGAACACTCTAACCAATCACCATTCAACAAGCCTTCTTAAAACAATTAAAAGAGACAAAAATTAAAAAAAAAAAATCAAAAAATGTGGTCTTCTTCTAGCAGCTAGCCGTCCATAATTCTCTCTCTCCCTCACACATTTTCTTTCCTCCATTGTTACACAATTCAAGCTCTAAAACCCTACTCTCCCACCACTAAACCCTAGACTTCATTCATTAAAACTTGTTTACACCTCTTGGGGAAGTGTTTGGTTGCCAAGAATTGAAGAGAAAGTGAAGTTTAAGTTTGGAAAAATTCTGCTCACATAAGGTTAGTGCATAAAATATTTTCTCTTCCTTCTTTAATCTTTGTAAGCATGCTAAATCAAGTAGAAATTGCATAAAATTAAAAGAAAATCATGAGTAAATCGAATCTCTAAATGTTGGCAGCCATGAGAAAGTTTGAGAATTATTTATTTTTACTGAAATTATGTGGTTATTTATGTTATTGATGAGTATAAATGATGGATAAAGTGATTGGTATGAGTTTAGTGTGTGTATGCCATGAATTAGAATTTTGGAGTTAGGGTTTGAGGCAAAATTTGGGTTTTGCTCATGTGTTGGTGAATGGAAGTCCTAATGGTCAATTAGTGACCATTTGGCCATATTTGATGAGGAATTAAAGTGATTTATAACAATAGAATTGAGGTTAGGTATGCTGCCTTAGGTGACCTGCAGGGCTAGATGTGAGTCTAACAAGTTTGGGCAGCTGTAACTTGAGTGGTGTAGGTTCAATTGGTGCAAGGTCAATTGTATATGAAACTAGACACATAATGGCACAATGTTGATGAAGAAACCTTGCCCAGCAAACAAACTTAGGATACCCTAAAAATTGGCCAAATCTGGGTAACTAATTCTGGACCTGGTAAAAGTGACCAAATGAACAGTATGGCCATACCTCAGTGTAGAAATATCCAATTGACCTGAATTTTATATCAATGGAAAGATTAGACAATTTAGAACAACTTTCATGAAGAACACAAACTCAAATTTTGAACCTAACCAATTCAAATTGCTACTCCAAATTAGGACACCAAATCTAGCAGAATCAAACTTGCCCAGAAAATCTGGATAAGGACTAATCCGGCTAGTTATGGTAAATTGACTATAACTTGAGCTACAAAACTCCAAATGGAGTGATTTAAAAAGGAAATTAAACAAGACACATAAAGGAACAACTTTGATGAAGAGAATTTTGTCAAATTTCCACTGTAACAATGACTAATGGAATAATAAACTTATGGTATAAAATCTAAAAATTTTGAATAACATAAAATAAGCTTTGAAATAGTATTGAAAATCAATGCCAACAAAAATAAAATGTAAAATGTGGTATCTTGGTGAACTTAGATTCAACAAATCTATTATGTATTAAAAAGTCAAGTTTTGTGTAGGAATAGTTAAGTGAATAGTAACCTCAATGAAATGAATTCAAAGGACCAAAACTTAAATTGCTAATGATACCTCACTTAAATGATTTAAGGTTTCTTTAAATCATGTGATTAGTTTGATGGGATTTGTAGGCTCATCACAAATAGAACTTAGGAAAAATAGTTGATATAATTTGAAATGTGAATTGTAAATTACTATAAATGAAATATTAAAGGTATAAATGATGTGTAAATAATATTTGGGGACTTTCTCTTTTTATTGAATAAAAATGAAAATTTGCTTGAATCTAGGTACATGTGAATTGGTGTGATAGATTAAAGATGAAATTGTAAATGAACTATACAAATGAAATTTATGAACATATGCATTAGATAAAAATGAATTTAGACATTGTATTCCCACTAGGAAATAAAATAAAACCTATTGACACTTAATGGTACATGAGTGAAATTAAGAGTAATCATAAATACTTAGTAAGCAAAAACATTTCTTGAATTTCAAATGATAAATTATATAAATAGTGTAATGAATAAATGATCCATATTAATATATAAATGAGATATGAGTTCTCATTATTGTAGAAGGGAAAAATATTTTGAGTACAATGGTACATGAGAACCACTATTTTGAATTGTGATCATTATGGGTAACATAATGAATATATAAATTATGATGAATGCATAAATTATGTAAATATTAGACTTAGAGATTTATGTTTCTATTATGAAAAAGATTAAAATGCTAGAAATTTTAATTAGAACCTATAATGAAATAATGAAACTTATGAACATTTAATGGTACTATGTGCCCATGTATCGCCTAGACATGTATGTCAGAGTGGATAGATTGGCATGCCAATAGGGTATTTTTTAACAGTACTATGAAAGGCTTTATGCCTGTATTCATGGCTTTATGGCCGCACTCATGGCTTTTATGCCCGATTATGTGTTACCATGGCTTTTTAGCCATACTGACTGCATACGCGGTTGATGTTCCGCATCCCATGGAATGACAGCCCAAGGCACCGCGGCATCCAGTGTCAATGACCTGTTATCTAGTTTAGTCATCCTGTCATAGATTACCTGGGCAGTGTAAATTATTGAAATTATTTAAGCATATTGGAAATTAAAAATATTAGAAAGTATTAAATAAAATGTGAAAAAGAGATCAGCAATAGAAACATAACAAAAATATAATTGCAAAATCGTAGAGAGACCTCAAATACAATACTCCTAGAATAAAATGTATATTGAATATTATAACTGTAAGGCTATAAACTCAGTACTTCAAGAGGAACGAATTAGCATATAAGATAGTTAATACTAGAAATGTCATTTTAAATCAAATTGATACTTGAATATTTAGAATGCTTGATTCTTTCTTTATTTGTATACATTATTTCTTGTTATATTATTGCACCACTAAGCAGAAATGCTTAGCGCGATGGATTTATTTCCTTCGCGCAGGTACTGAAGGCAAAACCCAGTGGATATTAGACTAGGATTTTGAAGTCCAGATCTGCAGAAGTGTCAGAAGGGTTCAAGGTTGTTACCTCCTCACCAATGCATGTAGATAGGGCCCATATAAGTCATTTTATGTATTTTGTATATTATAAATATTTTGTATGTTGTAACGTAAACTAAGAATTTGTAAGTAATATTTATGTGATGTAAATTAATAAATTGATTAGTTCATATGTAATTAATTTGTACATCATGTAAATTGTAAATTTATTCAATTAGTTTGCAAATTATGTAAATGAATGGAAATATGAAAATTTTGATATGTTAATGGAGTATAAAGGAAAGTGGATGGAAATGAATATGAGAATTGAAATACGTGGATGATATTGAAATATGAGATGATTATGAGATTTTATTTGAAAATATTGTTGAATTTCAAACAGGTGAATAGTGAAATATGCCAAATGGTAATAGACACAGGGAAACTCCACTGGTTTCTCCATAAAAAGATAATTGATATTAAAATATAAAGAGAACAAAATTTTTAAAGGAATAAAATAAGATAAAATAGGGTGCTCCGACACCGAATGTAGCACACCTCGCTAGGCTACATTGTAGACCGGTAAGGGGTGTTACAATAATAAAATGGTACAAAGCCATATGTAGTACTACAAAACACAACCCTTCTTAGCTTGCCAATCTATCCAACCCATACACACATGTTTAGGCATACATGGGCAATTAATATTCTTAAGTATTCATGATTCATATAATTTCATCACATGTTATATTCATGTTTCATAGTAATTTTGTTCTAATCATGTTAGGAACATGAGTCCCAAATACATATTCACATCATATTCATGTTCATTAAGTCATTGGTATTACTTTCCAATCATATTTCAAGTCATTTTAGGAATACTTCATAAATTCCAGAATTTGTATCTTGAATTTACAATTATATTAGGCAAAGCTACAATAGTAATTTGACTACACTTTCTTCATGAACATTATTCCTTAATGTCTTAGCTTTAATTCCCATTTTGAATCAGTCAATTTGAAGTTGTGCAACTCTAGTTATGGTCAATTTACCAAGTATTGGTCTAGCGAACAATACTATTCCAGAATAGGGCAGATTCTGGAACTCAACTTTGTCAAGCTAATGTGATAAGTTACTGCCATAATTTGGCTTGGTATTCTTCATATGAGTTGTTCTCCTATGTCTCATGGTTACACAAGTTCAAGAATCACTAAATTTGAAGTTATAAAGGGTAAGTTATGGCTAATTAACCAACCCAGACTCTGGAATCCCATAACTTCAAAATTTCAGATTTCAGGTCAGTTTTACAATTAATATTTAAGGATCTTACACCCAAAATTTAAGTAAGGATTCTAAACCAAAGTTGTAGCCCTAATTCTTAGGTTTTCAGATCATTTTGAGTCATCCCAATTAAGATTTTCTAGTGAAAGTTATGGTATAATAACTGTCCTGGGGTCAAATGGCAAAATGGTTCCAGTGCAAGAATTTTAGATTGGGAATTCCTGAATTCTCCTAATAATTTCCCTAAGTCACTTTAAGATCTGGGTTCTGGTCAAATATACAAAAATTGTAGTTCTATATGTTATGAGCATTTTGGCTTTGGAATCACTAGATTTGCAGTTTTTTAGCTCAAGTTATGGCATTTTTTTCACAACTAGTTGAATACCCTAAGTTCAGTATTTTTAAGTTTAGGTTTAGTCCAAGGCAGGTTTGATGGACTAAATTTTCCTAGCAATTTGGTTGAGTTAGGGTCAAACTAGTATAACAGTCAGACTCTAACCACTAGAGAAATTGTCCACTTTGGCCATAAGCCTCATAGTTTTGTCCCATAGGTGGATGGAGAACTTCCCAGGAGGCCACCCATCCTAGGATTTTTGTCAAGTGAGCACGCTTAACCCTAGAGTTCTTCTAAATCCCCAGGCCATTTCACCAAAAGGCGCCTCTAGTAATTAGTTCCCCCACTTTGTATATCATTACTTTTAGAACCAAAGACCATCTCCGTGCTTTGCTGATGTGGGATTTGGCTAAGGGACCTTTCTCCCCCCCTTTTAGGACTCAGCATCCTCGTTGAGGTTTGCCCCACCATAGCCCAAGAGGACATGCGAGCAGTTTTGATGCCAATTGTAACGGTTGAGCTCCAATCATTAGAGAAATTGTTCACTTTTGAGTCTCATGGTTTTGTCCCATAGGTGGAGTAGAGAACTTCCCAGGAGGTTACCCATCCTAGGATTTCTGTCAAATAAGCACGCTTAACCCTAGAGTTCTTCCAACTCCCTAAGCCATTCCACCAAAAGGCGTCTCTAGTGATTAGTTTCCTCATTTTGTATATCATTACTTTTAGAACCAAGACTATTTTCGTGCTTTGCCGATGTGGGATTTGCCTAAGGGACCTTGAAGTTGGAAGAACTCCAGGGTTGAGCATGCTCGCTTGAGAGAAATCCTAGGATGGGTGACCTCCTGGGAAGTTCTCCACTCTACCTATGGGATAAAATCATGAGGCTTATGGCTAAAGCGGACAATTCCTCTAGTGGTTGGAGCTCGACCGTTACAATTGGTATTAGAGCCACTCGTGTGTCTTGTAACACCCCTATGTTCGGTAGTGCGTTCTACTGTTCCAATGACCAGTGTTGTCCGGACAGCTAGAATGCCTAGAACTACACTTCGATATGAGTGAGGAGACATAAAATAATAAAATACAAGAAAAGAAAATACAGGAAAAACAAAGGAAAAATAATAGTAAAGAAATGAAACCAAGTTAAGCGAGCCGAGAACCCTAGCGATGGGTGATCGCACCGGGAAGTCATGGCGTAGACCGTTGACTAGCCCTGGACAGTGGGGAATCCTGGAAATTATTTTTAGAACTTAAAGAGATATCAATTGAAGTATAAATATCATTAGAAATATAAAAGAAAAATTAATTAATTAGTATAAAGAAAAGTGAGAAATCAAAAAACGGACAAAACCCGGTGTTACCAAAAAATCGGGAATGCAACCAGAACAAGGGCATTGTGGTCATTTGACACCCCGAGTTTCCTTTTGACCTAAATGTGCATTAAAAATAAATAATATTATACTTGGAAAATATAATGAAAAATTAAATTAGGGGTACCTAATGTAAATAACAAAAATGGGGTATAAATTGAGTAATTAACACTTAAATCATATTAAATCATTTTCTTAGGTGAGTGGAGCACTATGGGGATTAAATAAACACTATGTGGGCAGTTGTACTTCCACTCAAACTCCATCTTCCTCATTCATTCTTCCATTGCCGAAAGGAAGCTCTCCAAAACCATCCATGGCCAAAATGTTTAAAGCTTCCTAAACCCCCACCATTTCCATCCTAAACACTAAAGTCACTTCACAAATTTTTATCCCCACCTCACAAGGAAGAAGTAGATACTAAAATCAAGGGAGTTTGGTGAAGATTTAACAAGCCTCAATAATAGGTAAGTGTTTAAATTGATTTATTTCTTAAGTAAAGTTTATGGGAAGCTTGAGATCATTGAATTGATGAAGAAATTTTGAGATTTTGGTGAATTGTTATTATGCACTAGTTTAGGCAGCCATGGCAATTTAAGAACTTGAATTATTTTCACATGCATTTAATGGGTATTAGTGTTGATTAAAGTAAATCAAAGTTTAGTAGGTTAATTATTGTTGTATGTTAAATTGAACACTTGAATTGGAATTTTTTGTTGAATTTGGAATTGTATGCGTGATTGTCTAAATGGACAGCCATGGGATTGTACACTAAATGAAATATTATTACATGTATTGTGGAGAATTAACTTTGACTAATGTGATTCAAAGTTTTGGTAAGTTAACTTCATGTATATGGAATGGTGACCAAGTGAAAAATTTGAGTTTGAAGGCAATTATGGAGGTATACCATTGCGGCAGTTTGTTAACTCTTGAAGAATGCTGGAATTCATGCTTGGTTTATGGAATAATAATGTTGAATTGTGATAGTGGTTATGGCAGTTTGAGTGTATGTATGATGGTGTGAGGTTGGACATGTATAAATGTTATGGTTAGGTGATTGAATTATTGTGAATTGGGTTTGAAAAATTTTGTACTAAATGGTGCACAATGAATGAAATTGTAAGCTGCCAAAATGACCTATAATATGTTGTGAATTATGTTTAGGTTATGGTAAAACCAGAATTGGCTTGAATATTGAGTTTGGTAAGTGTTAAAAGTGATCCTTGATGTGTATGAAGGAAATGCAATAAGGCAGTTTGTGTTTTGGGCTTAGGACCTTAAGTTTGTGGCTCCAATTGGTATGAAACCAATTGGAGGTGAAACTAGGCACAAAATGTGCCAACTTTCATGAAGGAAGCTTGCCAAAATTCTGCTTGTAAGGTAACTTGAAAAGTGACCAAATCCGGATTAGTGCAATTAAGGCCTGAAAATTTACCATTTGGGCAGCAGTTAGTGTTTAGGCCATAACTCACTCAAAACAGGTCCAATTGACCTGAAATTTTGACCATGAATAGTTAAGACCTATATCTACAAGTCTTATGAAGACACCAAAGCCCAGAAATGACCATAAGAGAGTCAGAAGGCTTACACAAGTTCGGGTCCAAAAACTGGCCGAACCTAAAATGACCTAAAGTGACCAATTTTGATGCATTTTGACCAGCAATAGTAAAATGACCATAACTTGGTCTACATAACTTAGAATAACCTGAAATATTTTCCCGCGTTCCATAAGACATAGATCTACAAGTTTGTAGTTTTGACCAAAACCCAAAAATCAAGGGAACTAGGTCATCCGGCTAGGTCAAACTAGTATCCCGGAATCTAGCAAATTGCAAGAAAATGCAATATACAAGAAAATGAATTTGGTAACATGTACCAACCCTAAAAGACTATTGAATGTGACAAATTAGTAACATTAAAACCTAATTTACCTAGAACGCATTTAGGGTCAACATATTAGGTTGACTAAGCAAATAATAGAATTCAGAGAATTAATTATCGAGCATTATCGTTAGAGACAGTTTAAATGAATACTGAAACACTTCAAATTGTGTTTCTCAGTTAGCAAAGACTCAGGGAAGGGGAAGGAAACACTGAGTCAAGGCCAGGAGACAATTATCAGAGGTTTGTGCACAACAGCTAATTCTTTTGAATTTTTCAATTGAAATGAATTATGACTATTTGTACATTATTGTTTTAAATTGTGGAAATGTGTTTGGATGAATATTTATTGCTTGAAAAGCATTGTAAATGGTTTAAAACTGTGAAAAATTGTTTGAATGATATTGATGGATATTTATTGATTGAAAAGCATTGGAAATGATTTGAAACCACAGCTATCATGTATATTGATTGTATTCTCGCTAGCTTGTTTAGTGGGACGAATTGAATTCCCTCTCTGGCTGAAGTGTTGAGGTGTGTGCCTGTTGAGGACGAATCGAATGAGTACTCATATTATTGCTAGCTAGCTATGTTATTCCTCATTAGCCATCGGCTTTTGGGACGAATTGAATACCTCATTAGCCATCGGCTTTTGGGATGAATTGAACTTTGGAACATGATTAAGCTGTGTGTGATTTATTGATATGTATTGTAAGATTGTGAAATGGAGTTTAAATTCTTATTGATATTCACTGTCTTTTGAATTTAACTATGTTTTGATTTCTGAGATTTATTGTGATATTGTAAAATAGAGTTTAAATTCCTTATGACATTTATTGTCTTGAGTCTAACTATGGTTTTACGTATCCACTATTTATATGATTTATGAATTGTGATTTAAAGTTGTATTTGGTAAATGTTGTGCACCACTGAGACATTGTCTCAGCGATAACTTTTCATTGCTATAGCAGGTAGACAGACGGACAGGGCAGCAGACTAGGCTGCTAGTACATTCAGCGAGAGATCATCGGGTATATTGAGTATACCTCATTTTGTAGTTTGTACTGTAATGTATGTTCATTGTATGTATATTTTGTTCTTGGTTTGAGCAGTTGTAAAATAAAATTGTACCTTGAAGTTGTAAAATAAATTATGAGTTATTTTAACTTTTAAAATTTGTACTGTATCTCTTTAATCTCAGTCTTTGAAAAATTATTGTGTAATTGTGTTGAGGAAAATATTGTGTTGTTTAATTGTTAAAGTTGAGATTGAGAAATATATTGAAGTGTTTTTTTTTTTCAGGTTTCCTGAAGAACTATTTTATCCAAAATACAGATGGCACTCTGTTAAAATTTTTACAGAAATTCCTAATAATTCAAATGTGTTAGTTCTATCACTTCAGTTCAAAAGGCTTTTAACACCTGTAAATAGTGCTCAACACTGTAAAAAAAAGAAGTAAGAAAAGTTTTAAAATCCCTTGTAGTGTATTTAATGGGTTATTAGTAGACGAAGTTGGTAATTCATTAGGTATACTATGGGATCATGTTATGCCTTACAGAGGGGTAGGGTGTGACATGTCCTCTTGGGTGATGGTGGGGCAAACCTCTGAAGGAGTGGAAGCATAGTGATTTGTTCATTAGAGCATTGAATTTCAAAATTTTTCTTCTAGGGTTACATGCATCATACCACATCTTTTATGTGCCTAATTAATTTCAATGCTCAATTTCATATTAAAACACTTTTAATATGTATTAGGATCTATGTTTGCCATTCAAGATTGTGAATTAACAAATTAATTCATTTAAACTCTAATTTAAAAGAGGAGTTAGAGCACTAACCTCTTTGATGCACTATGGATGTGATTGGCACCTTTAGGAAGCACCTAGGACCCCAAGTGTTGTCCCTCTAGCTTGTCCACACCAAGATCACCAATGGGCAGCCCCCAATTTGCTTCTTAAGCCTTTGCCAACCAATTATAAATTGGGTTCTTACCTATAGAGAGGTTGTATGTTTGCATAGGACACTAGAAGCAATTTTTAGCAATTTTAATTCAAAGGGAATGGAGTGATTCTCTTTGAATTGATGAGAAAAGATGAAGAGAGGAGAGGGAGAAAGAGGTGCTACCACACATAGACAAGAGAGAATGATGTTTTTTGTTCTTCTTTCTTTTCCCTTTTATAATTAGGTCATTAGGTCACTTAAACCCTATGCCACATGTCACCTCCACCGCATCTTTTTTTTAATTGACCTAATCACATTAAGCCAAGTGTCAAAGCTAGACTTAATCTTGACTTTGATAATCTTACATGATGGGAAGACAAATGGCAAGCTAATATAGTGCCATGTGTCACCATCTCATGGTGCCATATGTCATCATCTGAAATGACCAAATTACCCTTATGTTGTAATTTTGAGTTCTCAATCCAAAATCATTATTTCTCCTCTTCAAATTAATTTATATCAAATATAAATTAATTAATTAATCTCTATTAATTAATTTCTCACAATTAAATTCATATTTAAACACTTTAAATATAAATTTAACTTATACTATATATCCAATAACCTAGATTTGGTTTCAAGTCATGCTAGGGACTTTGCAATCTTATTGCAAACCAAACCTATTTAATTAATCAATTAAGCTCTTTAATTAATCAATTAAATCACATTTTACTTGGTGATTATCTTGTGTATGTGTGTTACTCACTAGGCTCATCACTAATTGGCAATGAGATATGATATTAACTCTTAATATCATAGGAACTCTTTCTTACCATAAATGATTTCTCTAAATCATATTAGGTATCTCATAGACCATGGTTGACATCTAGCATAGCATGCCATGGCTACCCAATCAGTAACAAGGAATACCTTAAATGAACCTTTAATCATATGTTACCATCCACTAGAATCTCTCTATTACAAAATCCCAATTCGAGCTGGAGTCATGGTTTATGTCAAATCCCATTTGCTATGAATATTGTGTTCTCTTTTAATTACAGTTCTTGATTAATTAGATTTTCCTGTCAGAAACTCTTTTCTGACTAAATCTATCTGTCCTGGCCAAGAACTTGAAATATCAAGAATAATTAAATGAACATAGGACTTTATCCCTATTTACTTAGGGTAACAGATTCCATCTTGATCAACACCTACCTCCATATATAACTAGTAGGAGCCAAAACATGCCCATATACCCATGCACAGTACAAGTATGAAAGTAGTATCAAACTCAAACAACCTATATCCAAGATAACTGTGTTATCTCAGGTCTAAAGATTATATGCACTGATATGAATATGACAATGCATTGACAAGAGTAAACTCTATGTGCTTGTCATATGCGTCATTGGTTCAGCCTACTTATCATGTATAAGTGCCTATCATGTTCATTATGTGGCATGAGACTCACCACTCCATCTTATTTATATCTCATATAAATACCTTGGGAATAAACATGATTACAATCTTTCTGGATAAGTCATGTCCTGTGCGAAGTATCCTCAATTGTGAACCAATTTATGATACTTTGTGCTAGAAATACTGTCACTCATATTCTTAACGACTTAAGAATATAATTTCTAATAAAATATCAATGGACTTTTTTTTTATTACACATAAATATATTATGTAAATGAAAAGTGAAATTGCCTTTTATTAATAAAATATATATAAGATACATACTAAATGATATGCTATAGAGCATACAACTAACGACTTCAGCAAGGACGCTGAGTCCCGAAAGGGGGGGATAAAGGTCCCTTAGGCAAATCCCACATCAATAAAGTGCTGAGATGGTCTTGGGTTTTAAATTTGTTGGCATTGGTTCCCAATCTCAATTCAAAGCTTATTGGAAGAAATTCCAAAAATTCAGATTTTGTCTCTGAAGTTTACTGTTCCATTGGACCTATCTACAGTGAAAATTTGGCCAACTTTTCTTCATCAAAGTTGTTCTTTAATGTCTTAGCTTTAATTTTCTTTTTGAATCACTCCATTTGGAGTTTTGTAGCTCAAGTTATGCCATTTTTACTAAGGCTGGCCGGATTGGTCAAAATCCAAAAATTATGGGAAAATTTAGGTCTACAGATTTGGTGACCTAAGTTTGGTTGGCAATTTGACTAGGTTATAGTGATAATTTAGGTTTGTATTCTTCATGAAAGTTGTTATACTATGTCTGCTTTCCAATGGTATAAAAATCAGAGCATTTGTACTTTTCTACACCAAGTTATGACCATTTGAATAAATATTGTTCATATAGTAAGTTTTGTCCAGTGGCAGGGTACCTAATTCGGATTCAAACAAATTTTACACCAACTTGTGGTCAGTTTTAGGGCAAGGTTTCTCCATGAAAATTCTTGTTTTGGGTCTTAATTTTTCATCTCCAATTGGCCTCACACCGATTGCAGTAACAAAATTTCAGTTATAGCCATGTGAATGAGCAAGGGTCAAGCAATCCAGATTTGGACATTACCATATTCACACTTCAATTCAATTCCATGCATTCAATCACACTTATAAACACACCAATTGACCAATTTAAATATCAATAATGTCAATTGGGCACCAATTCACCAAAATTCCCAATTTTCCCCAAACCCCAACCATCAAAAACCCTAATTTTCTTAATCATCTTAATTCATGAAATTGAAGTGAACTAATTACATCTACTTACCTAGTTGAGCTTGTATACATAGTTAATTGAATTAAAACACATCAATCCCATACCCCATGGCTGCCATAATTTGTTTCTCAACATTTAATGTCACAACTATTTCCTTATAAGACATGACATGTTCTCGTAGCATACCTAATGAACTACCGAACAACACCTACCGATAACCCATTAATTATGCTATAAGGGATTTTAAACAAATCATATAGCTTTTATCTTATTAATTTTTTTTGTAGAAAATTGCATGGGAATAGTTAAAATTCAATGTAAACATTCATTGGAAGTAATGATAGACTAAATATTACAAAAGTTACATTTCCATAAGTCTCAAAATAAAATACAAATAGTTACAAGCTCAAAATGTGATAGTAATGTAATGCTTTTAAATACAAATTGCTCAATGTCCGTACATCCATACATATAGGGACAAAATACATAAAAAAAAAATTACAGGGGTGTACCTACGATATATACTCATAATCAAAACCAAAATACTACTTCCAAGTCTCTCACTCTACAACCTTCTCCTTTCCCTTACCGGCGATAGCATAAATAAGCTATCGCTGAGTATATCATTCAGTGGTGCACAACTAATAACTTTAATACTTAAGGTAAAACACAACTTATCCAAATACAAGAAATCATATATTTGTATAGTCATGATAGCATCACAAAACTTTCTAAGTCCATAAGAATCATTTATTGAAATCATATTTCAAATGAGAAATCATACATTACAAATCACCATTCATAAACCATAAGTGTTGCCAACATTAACACACAGTTTAGACCATGACACAAAATTTCACGATCAATGCCGTGTTGTACACCACGACAAAGCAATCTCAACCTCACTAACCATTATTAATGAGGGAAGGGCTAGCTAGCTAATGAGTACTCATATAGTCCTACCCCATTAACCATTATTAATGGGAGACATAATCAATATCAATTATCAACCCCAAGTAGCCATTACTATTGGAGAGTTCCGAAAGGGACTGTCATGCTAACTGTGGTTTCAAAATAATTTTCAAAAGTTTCTCAATCAACAATCACATTTGCAACCCAATAAACACATTCAAATTATCATAAAATTCATATAGAGGTGGCAACTGTTAGTAGTATGCCCTAGAGCATATCATTTAGTATGTATCTTGTACATATTTTTATTAATAAAAGGCATTTCCACTTTTCCGTTTACATAATATATTTATGTGTAATAGAAAAGGTCCATTGATATTTTGTTAGAAATATTATTCTTATGTTGTTAAGAATATGAGTGACAATATCTCTAGCACGAAGTATCATAAATAGGTTTACAATTGAGGATACTTCATAATAAGGACATGACTTATCCAGAAAGATTGTATTCATGTTTGTTCCCAAGTTATTAATATGAGATATAAATAAGATGGAATGGTGAGTCTCATGCCATATAACAAACATGATAGGCACTTATAAATGATAAGTAGGCCGAACCAGTGACACTTATGACAAGCACATGGAGTTTACTCTTGTCAATGTTTTGTCATAAATCATATCAGTGCATATAATCTTTAGACCTGAGATAGCACAGTTATCTTGTATATAGGTAGTTTGAGTTTGATACTGCTTTCATACTTGTACTGTGTATGGGTATATGGGCATGTGTTGGCTCCTACTAGTTATATATGGAGGTAGGTGTTGATCAAGATGGAATTTGTTCCACTAAGTAAATAGAGATAAAATCCTATGTTCATTTAATTGTTCTTGATGTTTCAAGTTCCTGGCCAGGACAGATAGATTTATTCAGAAAAGAGTTTCTGATGAGAAAATCTTTTTAATCAAGAACTGGAATTAAAAGAGAACATAATATTCATAGCAAATGGAGTTTGACATAAACCATGACTCCAGCTTGAGTTGGGATTTTGTAACAGAGAGATTCTAGTGCATGGTAACATATGATTATAGGTTCATTTAAGGTAAACCTTATTACTAATTGGGTGGCCATGGCATGCTATGCTAGGTGTTAACCATGGTCTATGAGGTTCATAAAATGATTTAGAAAAATCATTTATGGTAAGAAAGAGTTCTGATGATATTAAGAGTTGATATCATGTCTCATTGCCAATTAGTGATGAGCCTAGTAAGTCACACACATACACAAGTTATCACCTATTTAAATATGATTTAATTAATTAATTAAAGAGTTTAATTGATTAATTAAATAGGTTTGGTTTGCAATTAAATTGCAAAGTCCCTAGCATGACTTGAAACCAAATCTAGATTATTGGATGTATAGTATAAGTTAAATTTATATTTAAAGTGTTTAAATATGAATTTAATTAATGAGAAATTAATTAATAGAGATTAATTAATTAATTTATATTTGATATAAATTAATTAGAAGAAGAAAAATAATTATTTTGGGTTAAGAACTCAAAATTAAGACATAGGGGCATTTTGGTCATTTTGCAGTGTGACACGTGGCATCATGAGATGGTGACACATGGCATAACACATAAGCTTGCCAAATGTTTTTTAATCATGTAAGATGATTAAAATCAAGATTAAATATAGGTTTGACACTAGGCACAATGTGATTGGGTCACTTAAACCTAGAGCTAATCAAAGGGTGACATGTGGCAAGGGTTTAATGTGTTAACCTAGCTATTTAAGTGTTGTTATGAGAAAACAAAATACAACCAGTAGCCACACTCCTTGGTCACGCCATTTTGCAGCCCTCCCTCTATTCTTCTTCATCTCTCATCAATTCAAAGAGATTAGCCATCAATCTCTTGAATTAAGAACACTAGAAATTGTTTCTAGTGTCCTGTTTACATCTTTAATCTCTTAAAAGGCAGAACTTGAATTTCTAATTAATAGAAAAGGCTTTAGAAGCTGTTCAAGGGCTGCCATAGGTGTTCTTGGTCTGGACAAGCTAGAGGGACAACATCTGGTGTCCTGAAGACGAATCTCAAAGGCGCAGACACGCTGCAGTGCATCAAGAGGTTAGTGTAATCGTTCTTGATTTAATCTAGGGTTCTAAAATTAATCTGATTAATTTTAAAATCTTAAATGGAAAATACAGATCCAAAAACATATTAAAAGAGTTTTAATATGTTGTTTATCATTGAAATCAAATAGATAAAAATAAATCTTGCATGATGCATGTGACCCTAGGTGAAAATTTTTGAATTCAATGGTATAAACTTGTTTTTTTCACGCTTCCGTTCCTTCAATTGGTATCAGAGCCACTATATTTGCCATTTAGATTGTTTATTATATGATTTAATTGTGTGATTTGATCATGAGATGATTGATCCATTGCTGGTTGGATCAAGAGGTGTGGCGGCATGCTTGATGAACTCCAACATGGTGCGCATGGCTTTGGAAGATCATGGTGCGCATGGTTGTTATTAAATTCTGCAATTGTTGCATGATGAAAGGTTCATCATATGACTAATTGAAATGTTTAATTAGGATTTTTAATCACACAATTAAATTATGATTCAAATAAAAAATTTTAAAAATTATTTGAATGTGATTCAAATCTGAATTTTAAAAGTTGTTTGAATGTGATTCAAATCTGAATTTTTAAAGTTGTTTGAATCATATTTAAATCTGATTTTTTTAAATTTATTGAATAAAATTCAGATCTGATTTTTTAAAAAATGTTTGAATGTGATTAAAATCTGAATTTTTGAAGTTGTTTGAATATGATTCAAATCTAAATTTTTAAATTTGTTTGAATGAGATTCAAATATGAATTTTTAAATTTATTTGAATCATATTCAAATCTGGATTTTTAAGTTGAATATGAGATATTCAATTTAATTTAAGTGTGTATGTTTTATTTAATTGTTAAATAGTGATATGCATGATGGATGATCATGGACTATAAAAGACCAATGTGTTTGGATTTATTTCTTTTATGTTTCTTTGGGATTGTAAATTAATTAATTTATTTTAATTTATTTTGGGCATGTATTATTAAGTTTGTAATAATTTTTGGGTTGTAATTTCATTTATTTAAGTTCTTGTAAATTTGCCTTGGTATGCCAAGGATTACTATGTAATATTGGATTGCAAGAAGTTCAAGGAGGTCAAGAGCATTGGTGGGACCAGTGGGAGGAATTCAAGATCAAGTGTTGATTATGTACTCCTTCAGCAACTCTTGTAAAATGAATGAATGAAATGCACCTAGGAATGCCCTGATTCAATTCTTGGTGGCTCAGAATTAAATCCCTTAGAAAGTCCATGATCATACCATATTTACTGCTTATCCATGAATGCATGAGATGTATGGAAATGTATGCAATTATATGATATATGCATGCTAAATGGATAATGTGCAAAGTGAGACCTTAATAGTAATTAGAATGACCATAAAATCTTCCAAACAAATGATTAAGTTGGATATGCTATAATTAAAGTAATTATAACATAGGCCCTCCATTGGGGCAATTATTTTAAGAAATTTTAAATAATTGCATGAGATGCAATTAATTTAAGAGATTTTCTTAAGAATAATTGTTAAGCATGAGATGTTGTAAATATGTAAATGGTTTGGTGGCCAATATTGGATGTACCTGAGGACATTAAAATTATTTACATAATTATTGGCTCAATAGGATCAACTTAACTAATGCAAGATAAGTCAATAATGGATGTACCTGAGATTTTGAGCATTAGGGGCTAGGTAAAGGATTGAACCTCACATGAGATGTGATGGGCAAGGAGTTGCTCACTTATAGTTTATTGTAATTCCAATAATGGATGTACCTGAGGATGATCAATAGAATTATAAGAATTCAATCACCCACTAGAAATCCATCCAACTAGGATTTCCATTTTCTACTTTGGAAGTGTAGGATTCGCTAAGTTAGTGAGAGGACCAATTTGATTAAAAGACCATAATCATATTTGGTTAATTACATGATACATTTACTAATTAATCTGGTTATTTCTGCAATTAATTTTCTGATAATAATGAGCACAGAACAACGACTACCATCCAATATCCTTGCAAGCATACTTGATCACAATAGGTTGACAGGACCTAATCTTTCTGATTGGCTAAGAAATTTGAAACTTGTCCTGAACCTTGAACATATAGGATATGTTTTAGATTCAAATGTTCCTGGTCCCTTACCTCCAGAGGCCACACGAGAGGAACATGATACTTTGGACAAGTGGAAGGAGCATGATATGAGAGCTAAGTGTTACATGCTTGCTTCCATGAGTAATGAGTTACAGAAGCAACATGAGAACATGCAGAGTGCGAGTGAGATCCTCCTTCACCTACAAGAGTTGTATGGTGAGCACAGCAGGAATGCTAGGTATGAGATATCTAGACAGCTATTCCATATGAGGATGTCTGAGGGAAAGAATGTTGGGGATCATGTCCACAAGATGATTCGGCTGATTGAGCAGTTGGAACATCTTGACTTCAACATGGATTTCCAACTACAGACGGATTTGATCCTTCAGTCCCTTCCTGAGTCTTTTGGGAATTTTGTGACAAATTTCCATATGACTAAACAGGAATGCACCTTAGCTGGTTTACTCAACATGCTGGTTATTTCCCAAAAGAATATGCCAGGCAATAAAGGGAAAGAGGTAGCTTTGGTTGCATCTTCTTCTGCTGGAAAGTCCAACAAGAAGAAGGGTAACAAGAAAAAGAAACCTTAGATTCCTGGTCCTTCTAAGAAAATAGCTAAACAGAAAGGGAAGAGCAAAGCTGACAAAGGCAAAGGAAAGTGTTTCCACTGCCAACAGGAAAGTGTTTCCATTGCCAACAGGAAAGTGTTTCCATTGCCAGTAAGAAAGTGTTTCCACTGGCCAGAGTATAGCAATCTAAATGAATACAATGCCATAGTGAAAACCAACTCAAGTTCAAAATATATTTGGCACTTAAGGTTATGTCATGTTGCAGAAGATAGGATTGCAAAATTGGAGAAAATGGAGATTCTATCCTCATTGGGCTCTGAGCCTACTCCAACTTGTGAATCTTGCCTTCAGGGTAAAATGACTAGATCACCCTTTGTTGGACAAGGGCTAAGAGCTGAAAATATTTTGGAGCTAATACATAGTGATGTATGTGGTCCATTTAAAGAAATGGCTAGAGGGGGTTTTCATTATTGATGATAAATCAAGGTTTGGGTATTTGTATTTGATGAAATACAAACATGAATCTTTTGAAAAGTTCAAAGAATTTAAATCTGAAGTAGAAAATCAAACAGGAAAGAGTATTAAAGCTCTTCGATCAGATCGTGGAGGTGAATATTTGAGTACTGAATTTGATTAATACTTGAGAGAGCATAGCATTGTTTCTCAGCTGACTCCTCCAGGAACGCCACAGCTGAATGGTGTATCTGAAAGGAGAAATCGTACCCTATTGGATATGGTACGTAGTATGATGAGCTATACTGATATGCCAATCTTCTTTTGGGGATTTGCATTAGAATCAGCTTTGTATATTCTGAATAGGATTCCATCAAAATCAGTTTCTTCCACACCTTATGAGATATGGCATGGAAGAAAACCAAGTCTTAAGCATGTTAAGATTTGGGGTTGTCCAGCTTATATCAAAAAGCTGAACACTGATAAATTGGAGACCAGATCAGAAAAAGGTCGATTTGTTGGATATCCAAAAGATAGTTTTGGATATTATTTTATTTGCCTACTTCACAAAAGGTTGTGATAAGTAGAGATGCCACATTTCTTGAACAACAGTGTGTTCAAGAAGGAGGCAAAGGAAGGCAAATAGAGTTAGAATTGGAGAATTCTGACCAACCAATGCATCGATGGATATAGATCCATCTAGTCAACCTATCCCGTTGATGAAACATCTACACTGTTCCTCGTAGAACAACTGTGGTATCTCACCCACCGGTGAGATATGGTTTTCTTCATGAAGAAGAACAAGAGTTGTCTACTCATGAAGAAGTAGATCATGGAGATGATCCACTTACTTATGAAGAAGCTATATCAGATATAGACTCTTCAAAATGGATTGATGCTATGAAATCCGAGATTGATTCCATGTATAAGAATGAAGTTTGGGATCTTGTTGACCCACCTGAAGGTATTGTACCTATAGGGAACAAATGGGTTTTCAAGAAGAAAATTGGTTCTGATGGAAAGGTAGAGACCTATAAGGCAAGGCTAGTAGCGAAAGGGTTTCGCCAAAGACAAGGAATCGACTATGAGGAGACTTTCTACTTTGTTGCCATGCTTAAATCAATTAGGATTTTATTAGCAATAGCTGCATACTATGATTATGAGATTTGGCAGATGGATGTCAAAACAGCTTTTCTCAATGGATACATTGAAGAAAGCATTTTCATGGAACAAACTAGGGGTTTTGAATCCCAAGATGGTTCCAAGGTATGCAAGCTAAAGCGATCCATTTATGGGTTGAAACAATCTTCGAGGAGTTGGAACATCCGTTTTGATGAAGCCATTAAATCCTTTGGTTTTATAAAAAATGAGGATGAGCCATGTGTATATAAGAAGGTTAGTGACAGTGCTATCACTTTCCTTGTCTTATATGTGGATGACATACTGTTGATGGGTAATGACATGGGTATGTTGACGACTATAAAGGTATGGTTGTCAAATACATTCTCCATGAAAGACTTAGGGGAGGCAACCTATATTCTTGGAATTCGCATCTATAGAGATAGAGCGAAAAGAATAATTGGTTTATCCCAAAGTCTATACTTGGAAAAGGTGTTAAAGAGGTTTAACATGCTTGATTCCAAGAGAGGATTGTTACCAGTGAGACATGGTATCCATCTTTCTAAAGAGATGTCTCCAAAGACACATGAGGAAAGATATAAGATGGACAGGATTCCATATGCTTGGCTATTGGAAGTTTAATGTATGCAATGTTGTGTACTAGGCCTGATATCGCATATCTCGTTAGTTTGACTAGCGGTATCAATCCAATCCAGTTTGGAACATCGGATAGTCACAAGAATATTCTTAAGTACTTGAGAAGAACTAAGGATTTATTCTTGATTTATGGAGGTGGAGACTTGCAATTGGATGGTTATACTGATTCTGATTTCCAATCAGATATCGATGATAGAAAGTCTACCTCTGGATATGTGTTCATTTGTAATGGAGGTGCAGTCAGTTGGAAGAGTTCCAAAAAAAGCACGACTGTAGATTCCACTACAGAGGCTGAGTATATTCTCGCATCGATGTCGCAAACGGTTGTTTGGATAAAGAAGTTCGTGATAGAACTTATAGTAGTTCCTTCCATTGAGTCAACAGTTCCACTACACTGTGACAACAATGGAGCAGTCATACAGGCTAAGGAACTAAGGTCTCACCCAAAATCCAAACACATAGAAAGGCACTACCACATTATCAGATATATAGTTGGGCAAGGCGATATAGCCATGCAGAAAAATAACATCAGCTGAAAAATCCAGTTGATCCATTCACTAAGCCTATGTCACAGACTCAGCTAGACCGACATCTTGAAAAGATAAGTCTAAGATATTGTAATGAATGGCTCTAGTGCTAGTGGGAAATTGTTAGTAGTATGCCCTAGAGCATATCATTTAGTATGTATCTTGTACATATTTTTATTAATAAAAGGCATTTCCACTTTTCTGTTTACATAATATATTTATGTGTAATAGAAAAGGTCCATTGATATTTTGTTAGAAATATTATTCTTATGTTGTTAAGAATATGAGTGACAATATTTCTAGCACGAAGTATCATAAATAGGTTCACAATCGAGGATATTTCATAATAAGGACATGACTTTATCCAGAAAGATTGTATTCATATTTGTTCCCAAGTTATTTATATGAGATATAAATAAGATGGAATGGTGAGTCTCATGCCATATAACAAACATGATAGGCACTTATAAATGATAAGTAGGCCAAACCAGTGACACTTATGACAAGCACATGGAGTTTACTCTTGTCAATGTTTTGTCATAAATCATATCAGTGCATATAATCTTTAGACCTGAGATAGCACAGTTATCTTGTATATAGGTAGTTTGAGTTTGATACTGCTTTCATACTTGTACTGTGTATGGGTATAAGGGCATGTGTTGGCTCCTACTAGTTATATATGGAGGTAGGTGTTGATCAAGATGGAATCTGTTCCTCTAAGTAAATAGAGATAAAATCCTATGTTCATTTAATTGTTCTTGATGTTTCAAGTTCCTGGCCAGGACAGATAGATTTACTCAGAAAAGAGTTTCTGATGAGAAAATATTTTTAATCAAGAACTGGAATTAAAAGAGAACATAATATTCATAGCAAATGGAGTTTGACATAAACCATGACTCCAGCTTGAGTTGGGATTTTGTAACAGAGATTCTAGTGCATGGTAACATATGATTATAGGTTCATTTAAGGTAAACCTTATTACTAATTGGGTGGCCATGGCATGCTATGCTAGGTGTTAACCATGGTCTATGAGGTTCATAAAATGATTTAGAGAAATCATTTATAGTAAGAAAGAGTTCTGATGAAATTAAGAGTTGATATCATGTCTCATTGCCAATTAGTGATGAGCCTAGTAAGTCACACACATACACAAGTTATCACCTATTTAAATATGATTTAATTAATTAATTAAAGAGTTTAATTGATTAATTAAATAGGTTTGGTTTGCAATTAAATTGCAAAGTCCCTAGCATGACTTGAAACCAAATATAGATTATTGGATGTATAGTATAAGTTAAATTTATATTTAATGTGTTTAAATGTGAATTTAATTAATGAGAAATTAATTAATAGAGATTAATTAATTAATTTATATTTGATATAAATTAATTAGAAGAAGAAAAATAATTATTTTGGGTTAAGAACTCAAAATTAAGACATAGGGGCATTTTGCAGTGTGACACGTGGCATCATGAGATGGTGACACATGGCATAACACATAAGCTTGCCAAATGTTTTTTAATCATATAAGATGATTAAAATCCAGATTAAATATAGGTTTGAGACTAGGCACAATGTGATTGGGTCACTTAAACCTAGAGCTAATCAAAGGGTGACATGTGGCAAGGGTTTAATGTGTTAACCTGGCTATTTAAGTGTTGTTATGAGAAAACAAAATACAACCAGCAGCCACACTCCTTGGTCACGCCATTTTGGAGCCCTCCCTCTATTCTTCTTCATCTCTCATCAATTCAAAGAGATTAGCCATCAATCTCTTGAATTAAGAACACTAGAAATTGTTTCTAGTGTCCTGTTTACATCTTTAATCTCTTAAAAGGCAGAACTTGAATTTCTAATTAATAGAAAAGGCTTTAGAAGCTGTTCAAGGGCTGCATAGGTGTTCTTGGTGTGGACAAGCTAGAGGGACAACATCTGGTGTCCTGAAGACGAATCTCAAAGGCGCAGACATGCTGCAGTGCATCAAGAGGTTAGTGTAATCGTTCTTGATTTAATCTAGGGTTCTAAAATTAATCTGATTAATTTTAAAATCTCAAATGGCAAATACAGATCCAAAAACATATTAAAAGAGTTTTAATATGTTGTTTATCATTGAAATCAAATAGATAAAAATAAATCTTGCATGATGCATGTGACCCTAGGTGAAAATTTTTGAATTCAATGGTATAAACTTGTGTTTTTCACGCTTCCGTTCCTTCAGCAAAACCCAAATTTCTCAAATGCAAGAGAAAAACCATATTTCATTCAAAGTAAACTTGTTCAAAGCAAACTCATTTAAATAGACACATTTCAAACAATTTACAAGTTTAAAAACGAAGAAAAAGGTTAGTTGTGCATAAACCTTCAATATTTCTTCTTTCTCGTTACTTACTTCTCCTTGCCTATTCCAACTTCTTTTTCTACTAAAAACACATAAATTGAATGCCTCAATACTCATCTCAATTGCTGCCAAGTACTCATTACATGAGTATCTAATACTTCCCAAGTTAGCTTTGTAAATTTTAAAGAGTTTTGATTTTTGGACAGCTTGGTGCCCTATTTTTTGAACTCAATTTTTACCTAGTTCTAATCATAATTTGGTGAGGTGTTCTTCATAAAAATTGTCCCTCTAGGTCTCATCTTTATTTCCCTTTCTGAATCACCTCATTTGAAGTTGTGTAGCTCATGTTATGACCAAAATAGTGATTACTGTTTACTTGGGGCTGATTGTAGTAGCTTTAGTGACTTAACTTTGTCTAACAATTTGATTGGGTTAAGTTCATAATTTGGCTCTAAGTCCTTCATATGAAATGTTATAATATGTTTTAGGTTTCCATCAGTTTAAGAATCACCTAAATTGGAGCTTTCTAGAGAGAGTTATGGCTATTTAATATTTACTGTTTATGTTACCAATCATTATTCTAGTAGATTTATCAACTCAATTTTGCTCAGCAATTTGGTTGGGTTAAACTCGTAATTAGGCTTCAAGTTCTTCATACAAAATGTTCTACTAGGTTTTAAGTTTCAATCGGTTCAAGAATCACCTAAATCAGAGTTTTATAGAGAGAGTTATAGCCTTGCAAAATTTACTGTTCATATAGTCAATTTGCAGATTTCTAGATTTTGGTAGATTTGGTGACTCAATTTTGCTTAGCAATTTGATTGGGTTAAGCCCATAATTTGGCCTTATGTTCCGCATATGAAATGTTCTACTATGTTTTAGGTTTCCATTGGTTCAAGAATCGTCTCAATAAGAGTTTTCTAGAGAGAGTTATGGCCATGCAAATTTTACTGTTCACATGCCTAATTCTGCAGGTTCCAGAATTTTATCTCCAGTTTCAAGGCTCATTTCGGGTAGCTTAAGGTCATTTTCGGAGCAGGGTATCTTTAGAAAAATTCTATCCCTATGTCTTAAGTTTCATTTTCAATTGGTTTCACACTAATTGGAGTTGTGTAGCTCAAGTTATGGGCTACCAAATACACTGAATTCAGTGTGCAAAATTCTGCCCTAAGGTTAAATTTTCATTTCTTTAATTACTTCCACTAACCAACCTCAATTCACATTTAATTCACCCCAAATGACCATAATTTAGCATTAATACATCCATAGCACTTTTTAGCATAAAACCCCCAAATTTTCCAACACCCAAGTTTGCAATTTTCCCTAATCCATGCTATTCCATTAATTCTTTTCGCCAACTAACATCAACCCACATTCAATTAATGCTAATTAGTCATAATTTAGTATTGCCCACATCAATTTCACTCCCTAGCACAAAAGTCCTAATTTCGCCATGAGCCATAATCTTCCATAATTCAATTTATGAAATTCTGATGCAATTACATTACCCCAATTATGCATACTACTTCAACTAAGCTTGATTTCATCATCAATTACATTAAAATACATCAAACCCTAATTTTTCCCAAATTGACCATAACCCTTTCAATATTCATGCATGTTTTTCATGCTTTCTCATGTAAATTCATCACACCCAAACTTGATTCAAAGCATACTTAGTTAATCAAGCATGAAAGAGAGAGCTTACCTCACTTGATGATTTTCCCACTTCAAATCTCTTCCAATTTCTTGTTCTTCTTGTTTAAATCTCTCAATCAAAGTTTGTTTTGATATTTCCTACTAAATAGATGAAGGATCCATGGAAGGAAAATGGGGAAATCAAGATAGGGAAGAAGTGTTAATGGGGGAAGTGAAGAAAAGAGAAGAGAAAGAGAGAGTGGAGAGGGTGGTGGCACAATGGGGAGAAAGAGAGAGAAAATTGTCTTTTTAATTTTTAGTGTAATTGTCTCCTTTATATATTTACCTGAAAATTTTAATTTATTTTAATTATAAATTTTTAATTTGTCATAAATGAAATTAAACTTAAATTTTATTTCTTTTCTTTTCTTTTCATTTTATACTTTAGTTTTTTTCTCAAAATTTCTTCATAATTAAATATATTATTTTCATTTAATTTAATTGATATTTTGGTTAAAAATCAACTCTTAAAGTGAATTGACTAAAAGGTCCCTCATTTTGTCATAATCCTTCTTTTTCATAATACCCGATGAGTCCTTAGATTTTTGGTACACTTGAATTTTTATTGTGTCTATCGCAATTAATTTTCCTTTTATTTTTGGTCCTCAATGTGTCTTTGAATATTACTAGTCACAAATAAAAAATGGTACTATTCATAATTCGGTGGCTCGGGGTGTTACAATTCTCCCCTCCTTAAAAATAAAATTTCGTCCTCAAAATTTACCTAGTTTTAGTCTCTGAATAGTTGTGGGTGCTATCTCCTCATGTCCTCCTCACGCTCCCATGTAGCCTCCTGGCCTGAATGATGGTTCCATTGAAGGAGCGGAAGCATGAAAAACACAAGCTTATATCATTGAATTCAAAAATTTTTCACCTGGGGTCACATGCATCATGCAAGATTTATTTTTATCTATTTGATTTCAATGATAAATAGCATATTAAAACTCTTTTAATATGTTTTTGGATCTACATTTGCCATTTAAGATTTTAGAATTAATCAGATTAATTTAAGAACCCTAGATTAGATCAAGAACAAGTGCACTAACCTCTTGATGCACTGCAGTGTGTTTGTCACCTTTTGGGATGAGTCTTTAGGACACCAAATGTTGTCCCTCTAGCTTGTCCACACCAAGATCACCTATGGTAGCCCTTGAACAGCTTCTAAAGCTTTTTCTATGAATTAGAAAATCAAATTTTGCCTTTTGAGAGATTATAGATGTAAACAGGACACTAGAAACAATTTCTAGTATTTTTAATTCAAGAGATTGTTTGCTAATCTCTTTGAAATGATGAGAGATGAAGAAGAAGAGAAGGGAGAGGAACCAAGGGTGGCGGCACCTTTTTGATAATGAGCAGATTGTATAATTTTTTCTTACATCCTTACACTTATATAGCTAGGTCACCACTTAAAACCCTTGCCACATGTCATCTTCTGATTGGTTCTAGATTTAATTGACCCAATCACATTGTGCCAACTGTCAAACCTATATTTAATCTTAATTTTAATCATCTTACATGATTAAAAGACATTTGGCAAGCTTATGTGTAGTGCCATGTGTCATCATTTCATGGTGTCACATGTCACCCTGTGAAATGACCAAAATACCCCTGTGTTTTAATTTTGAGTTCTCAACCCAAAATAATTATTTATCTTCTTCTAATCAATTTATATCAAATATAAATTAATTAATTAATTTCTATTAATTAATTTCTCATTAATTAAATTTATATTTAAACACTTTAAATATAAATTTAACTTATACTATACATCTAATAACCTAGATTTGGTTTCAAGCCATGCTAGGGACTTTGCATACTAATTGCAAACCAAACCTATTTAATTAATCAATTAAATTATTTAATTAATTAATTAAATCAGATTTAATTTGGTGATTACTTGTGTATGTGTGTGACTTACTAGGCTCATCACTAATTGGCAATGAGACAAGATATCAACTCTTAATATCATCAAAACTCTTTCTTACCATAAATAATTTCCCTAAATCATTTTATGCACCTCATAGACCATGGTTAACACCTAGCATAGCATGCCATAGCCACCCAATCAGTAATAAGGTTTACCTTAAATGAATCTATAATCATAAGTTACCATGCACTAGAATCTTTCTGTTATAAAATTCCAATTCGAGCTGGAGTCATGGTTTATGTCAAACCCCATTTGCTATGAATATTATGTTCTCATTTAATTCCAGTTCTTGATTGAAAAGATTTTCTCATCAGAAACTCTTTTCTGATTAAATTAATCTGTGCTGGCCAAGAACTTGAAACATCAAGAACAATTAAATGAACATAGGATTTTATCCCTATTTACTTAGAGGAACAAATTCCATCATGATCAACACTTACCTCCATATATAACTAGTAGAAGCCAACACATGCCCATATACCCATACACAGTATAAGTATGAAAACAGTATCAAACTCAAACCACCTATATACAAGATAACTGTGCTATCTTAGGTCTAAAGATTATATGCACTGATATGATTTATGACAATGCATTGACAAGAGTAAACACCATGTGCTTGTCACAAATGTCACTGGTTTGGCCTACTTATCATGTATAAGTTCCTATCATGTTTGTTATATGGCATGAGACTCACCATTCCATCTTATTTATATCTCATATAAATAACTTGGGAATAAACATGAATACAATCTTATCGGATAAGTCATGTCCTTATTGTGAAGTATCCTCGATTGTGAACCTATTTATGATACTTTGTGCTAGAAATACTGTCACTCATATTCTTAACAACTTAAGAATAGAATTTCTAACAAAATATCAATGAACCTTTTCTATTACACATAAATATATTATGTAAATGGAAAAGTGAAAATACCTTTTATTAATAAAAGATGTATAAGATACATACTAAATTATATGCTCTAGGGCATACTACTAACATCCACAACACTTTCACCAGAGGTATTTGCTTGTTCCTCAGCTGCTTCACCTCATATGCCAAGATCTTTATGGGCTCTTCAGCATATGTTAGGTATGGATTCATCTCAATCTCCTCTACTGGCAAAATGTGAGAAGGGTCTGATCTGTACCTCCTCAACATGGAGACATGGAAGATACTGTGAATCTTTTCCAACTTTGGAGGCAATGCAAATCTATATGCCAATGGACCCACTCTTTCCAGAACCTCATATCGCCCAATGAAGTGAGGATTCAGTTTCCCCTTCCTACCAAACCTCATGATCTTCTTCCAAGGAGAAACTTTGAGGAAAACTTTATCTCCCACATTATACTGAATATCTCTTCTCATCAAATCAATGTAGGACTTTTGTCTATTCGATGCAGCTTTGAGTCTGTCTCTAATGAGCTTAATCTTTTCTTCTGTTTGCTGCACTAGTTCTGGGCCAATCAACTTTCTCTCACCCACTTCATCCCAACATAAGGGAATTCTACACATTTTCTGCCATAAAGTGTTTCATATGGAGGCATTCCAATACTTGACTGATAACTGTTGTGTTAGTAGTAAGCCCTACAGCATATCATTTAGTATGTATCTTATACATGTTTTATTAATAAAAGGCATTTTCACTTTTCCGTTTAGATAATATATTTATGTGTAAAAGAAAAGGTCCATTGATATTTTATTAGAAATTTTATTCTTAAGTTGTGAAGAATATGAGTGACAGTATTTCTAGCACAAAGTATTTTAAATTGGTTCACAATCAAGGATACTTCACAATAAGGACATGACTTATCCAGAAAGATTGTATTCATGTTTGTTCCCAATGTATTTATATGAGATATAAATAAGATGGAATGGTGAGTCTCATGCCATATAACAAACATGATAGGCACTTATACATGATAAGTAGGCCGAACCAGTGACATTTATGATAAGCACATGGAGTTTACTCTTATCAATGTATTATCATAAATCATATCAGTGCATATAATCTTTAGGCCTGAGATAGCACAGTTATCTTATATATAGGTGGTTGGAGTTTGATACTGCTTTCATACTTGTACTGTGTATGGTTATATGGGCATGTGTTGGCTCTTACTAGTTATATATGGAGGTAGGTGTTGATCAAGAAGGAATCTGTTACCCTAAGTAAATAGGGATAAAATCCTATATTCATTTAATTGTTCTTGATGTTTAAAGTTGCTGGCCAGGACAGATAGATTTAATCAGAAAAGAGTTTCTAATGAGAAAATATTTTTAATCAAGAACTAGAATTAAAAGAGAACATAATATTCATAGCAAATGGGGTTTGACATAAACCATGACTCTAGCTCGAATTGAGATTTTGTAACGGAGAGATTCTAGTGCATGGTAACATGTGATTATAGGTTCATTTAAGGTAAACCTTATTACTGATTGGGTGGCTATGGCATGCTATGCTAGGTGTTAACCATAGTCTATGAGCTGCATAAAATGATTTAGAGAAATCATTTATGATAAGAAAGAGTTCTGATGATATTAAGAGTTGATATCATGTCTCATTGCCAATTAGTGATGAGCCTAGTAAGTTACACACATACATAAGTAATCACAAAATTAAATATGATTTAATTAATTAATTAAAGAGTTTAATTGATTAAATAAATAGGTTTGGTTTGCAATTAGATTACAAAGTCCCTAGCATGGCTTGAAACCAAATCTAGGTTAATGGATGTATAGTATAAGTTAAATTTATATTTAAAGTGTTTGAATACGAATTTAATTATGAGAAATTAATTAATAGAGATTAATTATTTAATTTATATTTGATATAAATTAATTAAAAGAAGAGAATTATTTTGGGTTGAAAACTCAAAATTAAGACATAGGGGTATTTTGGTCATTTCATAGGGTGACATGTGGCACCATGAGATGGTGCACATGGCACTACACATAAGCTTGTCAATTGTCTTTTAATCATGCAAGATGATTAATGACAAGATTAAATCTTAGTTTGACACTTGGCACAATGTGATTGGGTCAATTAAACTAAGAGCCAATCAGAAGGTGACATGTGGCAAGGGTTTTAAGTGGTGATCTAGCTATATAAAGGAAAGGATGCCAAAAAAAAAAAAATTACAATATGCTCATTCTCTCTTTGGTGCTACCACCCAAAGGAGCCTCTCCCTCTCTTATTCTTCATCTCTCACCAATTCAAAGAGAATTGCCAACATTCTCTTGAATTAAAATTGCTAGAAATCATTTCTAGTGTCCTGTATACATCAGTAATCTCTCAAAAGGCAAAACCTGAATTTCTAATTGATTGGAAAGGCTTGAGAAGCTGTTCAAGGGGTTGTCATTGGTGATCTTGGTGTGGACAAGCTAGAGGAACAACATCTGGTGTCCTAGGAGCATCCCAAAGGTGCCAAACACACTGCAGTGCATCAAAAAGTTTAGTGCACTTATTCTTGATCTAATCTAGGGTTCTAATGAATTAATCTATTAATTCTAAAATCTTAAATAACAAATGTAGATCCAAAAATATATTAAAAGAGTTTTAATATGCTATTTATCATTGAAATCAAATAGATAAAAATGAATCTTGCATGATGCATGTGACCTTAGAATAAAAATTTTTGAATTCAATGATTTAAACTTATGTTTTTCATGCTTCCACTCCTTTAATTGGTATCAGAGCCACTATATTTGCCATTTAGATTGTTTAATATACGATTTAATTGTGTGATTTAATCATAAGATGATTATTCATTGGTAGTTGCAAAAGCAAAGGCGACAGCATGAGGAAGAACACCATGGTGCGCATGGTTTTTGGCACCATTGTCATGCGCAAGGTTTGTTGGATTTTAAAAGTGCAATTGTTGTATGATCTAAGGTGCATTTTATGTCTAATTAAATTGTTTAATCAGATATATAATCACACAATCAAATTTGTTCGAATGTGATTCAAATCTAAATTTTTAAATTTGTTTGAATATGATTCAAATCTGAATTTTTAAATTTGTTTGAATGTGATTCAAATCTGAATTTTAAAATTTGTTTGAATGTGATTCAAATCTGAATTTTAAAATTTGTTTGAATGTGATTCAAATCTGAAATTTTAAATTTGTTTGAACCACATTCAAATCTGGATTTTTAAGTTGAATATGAGATATTCAATTTAATTTAAGTATGTATGTTTTATTTAATTATTAAATAGTGATATGCATGATGGATGATCATAGACTATAAAAGACCAATGTGATTGGATTTATTTCTCTTATGTTTCTTTGAGTTGTAAATTAATTAATTTATTTTAATTTATTTTGGGCATGTATTATAAAGGTTGTAGTATTTTTTGTTGTAATTTTATTTATTTAGTTATTGTAAATTCGCCTTGGTATGCCAAGGATTACTATGTAATTGGATTACAAAAAGATCAAGGAGGTCAAGAGCATTGGTGGGACCAGTGGGAGGAATTCAAGATCAAGTGTTGATTATGTACTCCTTCAGCAACTCTTGTAATATGAATAAATGAAATGCACCTAGGAATGCCCTGATTCAATTCTTGGTGACTCAGAATTGAATCCCTTAGAAAAGTCCATGATCATACCATATTTATTTATTATCCATGAATGCATGAGATGTATGGGAATGTATGCAAGTATATGATATATGCATGCTAATTGGATAATATGCAAAGTGAGACCTTAATAGTAATTAAGATGATCACAAAATCTTCCAAACAAATGATTAAGTTGGAAATGCTATAATTAAAGTAATTATAACATGGGCCCTTCATTGGGGCAATTATTTTAAGAAATTTTAAATAGTTATATATGATGCAATTAATTTAAGAGATTTTCTTAAGAATAATTGTTAAGCATGAGATATTGTAAATTTGTAAATGGTTTGGTGGCCAATAATGGATGTGCCTGAGGACATTAAAATTATTTGTATGTTTACTGGCTCAATGGGATCAACTTAACTAATGCAAGATAAGTCAATAATGGATGTGCCTGAGATTTTGAGCATTAGGGGCTAGGTAAAGGATTGAACCTCACATGAGATGTGATGGGCAAGGAGTTGCTCACTTATAGTTTATTGTAATTTCAATAATGGATGTGCCTGGGGATGATCAATAGGATTATAAGAATTCAATCACCTACTAGAAATCCATCCAACTCGGATTGTCGTTTTCTACTTCGGAAGTGTAGGATCTGTTAAGTTAGGGGGAGGACAAATTTGATTAAAAGACCATAATCATTTTGGTTAATTACATAATATATTTACTAATTAATCTGGTTATTTTCTGCAGTTAATTTTCTGATAATAATGAGCATAGAACAATCACCTCCATCCAATATTTTTACAAGCATACTTGATCACAATAGGTTGATAGGACCTAATCTCTCTGATTGGCTAAGAAATTTTAAATTTTTCCTTAACCTTGAACATATAGGATATGTTCTAAACTTAAATGTTCTTGGTCCCTTACCTCTAGAAGCCACACAAGAGGAACATGAAACTTTGGGCAACTAGAAGGAGCATGATATGAGAGCAAAGTGTTACATGCTTGCTTCTATGAGTAATGAGTTACAGAAGCAGCATGAGAACATGCAGAGTGCGAGTGAGATCCTCCTTCACCTACAAGAGTTGTATGGTGAGCACAGCAGGAATGCTAGGTTTGAGATATTTAGACAACTGTTCCGCATGAGGATGTTTGAGGGACAGAATATTGGGGATCATGTCCACAAGATGATTCGGCTGATTGAGCAGCTGGAACATCTTGCCTTCAACATGGATTTCCAACTACAGACGGATTTGATCCTTTAGTCCCTTCCTGAGTCATTTGGGAAATTTGTGACAAATTTTCATATGACTAAACAGGAATGCACCTTGGCTAGTTTACTCAACATGCTGGTTATTGCTTAAAAGAATATGCTGGGCAATAAAGGAAAAGAGGTAGCTTTGATTGCATCTTTTTCTGCTGGAAAGTCCAACAAGAAGAAAGGCAGTAAGAAAAAGAAACCTCAGATTCCTGGTCCTTCCAAGAAAATAGCTAAACAGAAAGGGAAAACTAAAGCTGATGGAGGCAAAGGAAAGTGTTTCCACTGCCAGCAAGATGGGCACTGGAAAAGTAACTGCCGAAGGTATCTTGCTTCTTTGAAGGACAAGAAGGATACACCTTCGGAAGGTATGTCCATATCTTGTTATTTAGATTATGATGATACTCACAGTTCATCTAGAACTTGGGTTTTAGATACTGGTGCTAGTTCTCACATTTCTTATGATATGCAGGAACTAGCAAATAGTAGCAGCTTGCGTTCTTCTGGATTGGCGATGGCTCAACTGTTGAAGCTTTAGCCATAGGATCTAAATCTTTTTACATGTCTGGACATGTTTTGTGTTTGGATAATATTTTATATGTACTTGATGCTTTTAAGAATATCATTTATATATCTAGTTTGACTAGAAATGGCTATGAATTTCAGTTCACAGATGATGTTTGCAATATTTATTTTAGAAATAAATATGTTGGTTCGGGTTATATGAATGATGGTCTTTATTATTTAGATAATAATGACAAACACAAAATGAATGCAAGTGATCTAAATGAATGCAATGCTATGGTAAAAATCAATTCAAGTTCAAAATATATTTGGCACTTAGATTAGGTCATGTTACAGAAGATAGGATTGCTAAACTAGAGAAAATGGGGATTCTATCCTCATTGGGTTCTGAACGTACTCCAACCTGTGAATCCTGCCTTCAGGGCAAAATGACTAAATCACCTTTTGTAGGACAAGGGCTAAGAGCTGAAAATATTTTGAAGCTAATACATAGTGATGTATGTGGTCCATTTAAAGAAATGGCTAGAGGTAGTTTTCATTATTTTATTACCTTTACTGATGATAAATCAAAGTTTGGGTATTTGTATTTGATGAAATACAAACGTGAATCCTTTGAAAAGTTCAAAGAATTTAAATCTGAAGTAGAAAATCAAACAGGAAAGAGTATTAAAGCTCTTCGATCAGATTGTAGAGGAGAATACTTGAGTACTAAAATTGATGAATTCTTGAGAGAGCACGGCATTATTTTCTAGCTGACTCCTCCAAGAACACCACAGTTGAATGGTGTATCTGAAAGGAAAAATCGTGCCCTATTGGATATGGTATGTAGTATGATGAGCTATACTGATATGCCAATCTCCTTTTGGGGATTTGCATTAGAATAAGCTTTGTATGTTCTGAATAGGATTCCATCAAAATCAGTATCTTTCACACCTTCTGAGATATGGAATGGAAGAAAACCAAGTCTTAAGCATGTTAAGATTTGAGGTTATCCAGCTTCTATCAAAAAGCTGAACACTGATAAATTGGAAACTAGATCAGAAAAGGGTCGATTTGTTGGATATCCAAAAGATAGTTTTTGATATTATTTTTATTTGCCTATATCACAAAAGATTGTAGTAAGTAGAGATGCCACATTTCTTCAACAACAGTTTGTTCAAGAAGGAGGCAAAGGAAGGCAAATAGAGTTAGAATTGGAGAATTCTTACCAACCACCAGATCAGATGGATATAGATCCATCTAGTCAACCTACACCTATTAATAAAACATCTACAGCTATTCCTCGTAGATCAACCAGGGTATCTCACCCACCAGTGAGATATGGTTTCCTTCATGAAGAAGAACAAGAGTTGCCTACTCATGAAGAAGTTGATCATGGAGATGATCCACTTACCTATGAAGAAGCTATATCAGATATAGCCTCTTTAAAATGGATTGATGCTATGAAATCTGAGATTGATTCCATGTATAAGAATCAAGCTTGGGATTTTGTTGACCCACCTGAAGGTATTGTACCTATAGGGAACAAATGGGTTTTCAAGAAGAAAATTGATTCTGATGGAAAGGTAGTGTAACACCCCTATTTGCATAGCCTGGTATATGTTACTGTTCTGGTGATCGGTATCGGTCCGGACAATTAAGAGGATTAGAACTGTGTTTAAGACACCTAGAAAAGCCCTGATTGAAAATAAATAGTGATTACCAAATAGAAAAGTAAAAATAAGAAAAACAGAACATAAACGGTTAAATGAGTTGAGAGTCACAGCGATGGGTGACCTTCTCGGGAAATGACTGCGAGGTCAATCGTAACTCAAATTTCAAACCGAAAAATGTGACGCTGCGGTCCGTAGGACTATTGCGAACACAGTGAAAAAGAGAAAATAAAAAAAAGAATTGTTAAGCAGGTCAAATAATTAGGTCAGGGATCCGGAAGAAATATCAAATAACTTGCAAACCGGATCAGACCGGCGAGGGGCAATTTGGTCAATTCACCCATAGAGCTGACTCCTTATCAAACTGTCAAATAAAATCGGAGAAAAGAAAATTTCAGGACTAAGAATTAAATTAAAGAACTAATGGAAAAATAAATGCAAAATAAAAAGAAAATTGAAAAGGCTTATTACATCACCTTTATGACATCATCATGATGTCAAAACTAATTTTGATTTTCCTACCTAAATTGACCAAGTCAAAAGGAATTTTAAAAGACATAAAATACCTAGAAAAAGAAAAGAAAAATCATTTTCTTCCTCTTCCAACCATGTGGGCCCCCCCCCCCCCCCCCCTTTCCCTTAAATCACCATTGTAGCACCACCATGAAAGCTTGAGTTTAAGCTTTCTTTCAACTACTTAAACCCACTTTTACCCCAAAAATAATCCATAAAAACTTGTTAGTTCAACTTGAAGAAGCTTTAGAGGAAGAAAAGAAAGGAAGAAAAGAGAGGAAATTGAAGAGTGGAAATCAAAGAGAGGTTAGTAATAAACTCTAATTTATTTCTTTAAATTTCATGCAAATATGCTTTAATAAACATAGAAATTGAAACAAATCAAAGGAAAACATGGTTGAGGGGCCAAACATGAATTTTGGCCAGCCTGAGTTAGGGTTTGAAATGGGTAAATTTGATGCAATTGAATGGTTGCTTAAGTTGAATTAAGTATGTAAACTATGGATAGAATGCATTAGGTTTGAATTTTATGAGTTAGGGTTTTTGGCACCTAGGGTTTGGGAGGAAAAAATGTGAGAATTGGTCAAATGGTGTGTTTGACCTTGTTTGAGATGAAAAATGGTCATTTGTGACCAATTGAGATGTGTTGGAAGTGTTAGAAGTGAGTTTAAATTCGGATTGAAAATGGTCATTCTGCAGGCAGCAGGACCAAGGTCCCTTTCAAGGACCAAAACTGAAAATTTACAAGCCCAATTGGTGTGAGGCCAATTGGGAATGAAACTAGACACAAAATGACACATTTTTCATTTAGGAATCAAGCCCAAAAAGTGACCAAATCTGGATTAGGCAATCTGACCTGTACAAAAATGACCAAATGAATAGTATTTGTTCATTTGGTCATAACATGGGCTAGGCAGGTCTAAATGACCTGAAATTTTACCAGTGGATAGCTGCGATATAGACCTAAAACTTTCATGAAGAACATAAACCCAAATTATGCCCTTAACCAAGTCATTTGGCCACCCAAAATTGGTGACCTAAAACTGACAGAACCAGTTTGGTGCCCAGAAATCTGGGTTAAGATCAATCCGGCAGCCATGATTTAAATAGCTATAACTTGAGCTACAAAACTCCAAATGGAGTGATTGAAAAAGGAGAATAAAGTTAAGACAATAGGGAACATTTTCTATGAAAAAAGTTTTGCCAAATTCTAATAGAAAAATAACCAATGGAATAGTGCAACATAAGACACCAAAACTGAAAATTTGCAAATTTGCCTAAAAGACTTATATTTTGAGTAAACAACCAAAACCAACAAATTTAGTAACCAAAATGTTGTATTTGGGTGAAGTTGGAATTCCCATACCTATTAAGCCTTAGAAAGTCAACAAATTGACTTGAATAGTATCGTGAATAGTAACCTCAAAATACAAAATTTAAAGAACGCAAAGTTTAGCATATTAAAGCTAGGTATAAGTGAATTTGAATTTATTGTTAGATTTACGATGAGTTATGATACTGAAACACTGTGAAACTGTGTGTTTCAGTTGAAAAGAACACCGAAAAAAACCCGAGGAATCGAGTCAAGGCCAAGAGGCGACTCGCTTAAGGTTTGTGCACAACTAACTATTTTGTTACTTTTCACTTCTAAACTGATTTGAACAAGTTTATTTTATGATTTATAATTTTTTTGTGTTGAGGATTTTAATTTGTTGAATGAAAATGTATAAATTAAATGTAAATTTTCTTATGCATTTAAGGATTTATTGCATGGTTTTGAGGATTGTAAATTTTAAGTTCGATGTGTTGCCAACCTTGAGCATGAATTTATGATGATTAAATATGTTAATGATTTGTAAACACTTTGTAAATAGAAATTGTTTTGAATATGATTTGAAACCACAGTTGACATGGTTAAATATGTTGTGAATTCACATTAGCTTGTCTAGTGAGATATCTCCTCCACTAGATGGGGCGAGTTCCTTCCTCTCTGGCTTGCCAGTTGGGGAAGAGTTTGAATGAGTACTCATATATACTAGCTAATCTTTGTTCCTCCCTTTTAGCCTCGGTTTTTGGGAGAGTGTGAAATGTCGTGGTGTACAACACGACATCTATTTGAATTTTGGGTCATGGGTTTAACTGTGTGAATTGTTGGCAACACCCTTTAAATTATGCATAGTTTGATAAATTGTGATTGAAATAAATAATTTGTCAGTGATTCAAAATATTTTGTATTGTTTCGGGATTTAAAAGAAATGTAGATATATAGTTACTATTTGATCAAAATGTTATTCAAATGAATAATTTGCATGAATGAAAATATTGATTTCTGAATGTTATGAATTTTGAAGAATTTAGAAATTTTAAATTTTTATTTGTTATGAATTGTCAAGCATAACTTGTATTAAGTTTTAAATTATTAGTTTGTGCACCACTGAGTTCACCACTTAGCGATAGCTTTGTATGCTGTCGCAGGTGAAAGAAAATATAAAGCAGTTGAGCAAGTTTACTGAAAAATATAGTGAGACTATCTTTGGGTATATCATAGGTATACCCTTGTACTTTAGATTTTTGTAACACCCCTAAGTTCGGTAGTGCGTTCTACTGTTTCGGTGACCAGTGTTGTCCGGACAG
The DNA here is from genome assembly GCF_030052815.1 of Hevea brasiliensis. Classification (NCBI taxonomy): domain Eukaryota; kingdom Viridiplantae; phylum Streptophyta; class Magnoliopsida; order Malpighiales; family Euphorbiaceae; genus Hevea; species Hevea brasiliensis. Next base: position 48,083,009 of record NC_079501.1, read on the forward strand.
CTAGAATGCCTAGAACTACACTTCGATATGAGTGAGGAGACATAAAATAATGAAATACAAGAAAAGAAAATACAAGAAAAACAAAGGAAAAATAATAGCAAAGAAATGTAACCAAGTTAAGCGAGCCGAGAACCCTAGCGATGGGTGACCACACCGGGAAGTCATGGCTTGGACCGTTGACTAGCCCTGGACCACAGGGAACCCTGGAAAATATTTTTACGACCCAAATAAATATTTATTGAAGTATAAATATCATTAGAAATATCAAGGAAAAATTAAATAATTAGTACAAAGAAAAGTGAGAAATCGAAAAACGGATAAAATCCGGTGTTACCGAAAAATCGAGAATGCAACCCGAACAGAGGCATTGTGGTCATTTGACATCCCGAGTTGTCTTTTGACCTGAATTTCCATTAAAAATAAATGATATTAAACTTTAAAAATGCAATGAAAAATAAAAATATGGTACATAATATAAAAGTGGAAATAATGAGGCAAAATTATAAATTTGGTAACTTTAATTAAATAAGTCATTTCCTAAAGTTAGTGGTCCACTAACTCACATTGTGGGACACCTTTATAATGCATTTGGACAGAAATTCAGTCCATCTTCTTCCTCCCAAATGACCAGCCGTGAGCCTTCATTGAAGAACCTCCATGGCCATCCATGGCCAAGCTCCATGCATGCTTGAAGTAAGCCAAATTCTTCCTAAGTTCCTTCATGAAAGTTAGTCTACACCACTTGGGCAGTAGATAGGCAGCAAGAAATTTAAGTTTTGGTGAGGTTTTGAAGAATTTCAAAAGTGCTAATTTTGTGTTTTTTATTATTGTTTAATTAAAGTTTGTAAGGATGTTATGGGTGTTTGATTTATGGAGAAATTTTTGAAGTTTGATGTTGAATGGGGAAGTGTACTTTTGGCAGCCATGGAAACACTTTGAAGGCAGTTTATTTTTGCTTGTAAATGGTGAATTAAATGATTAATTAAATGTATATTGTGTAGGAAATTGTTTGGGAGATGTATACTTAGTATATGTAAATGTGAAATGAAATTTAAAGCTTGGAAATTAATGGAATGTAAATGTACCATTGTGGCAGTTTGTTAGCTCTTGAAGAATGCTGGAATTCATGCTTGGTTTATGGAATAATGATGTTAATTTGTGGTAGGGGTTATGGCAGTTTGAGTGCATGTATGATGGTGTGAAGTTGGACATGTAAATGAGCATGAATTGGTGATTGAATTGTTGTAAATTGAGTTGGACAAATTCTGCACTTGTTGGTGCACATTGAATGTAATTGTAAGCTGCCAAAATGACCTATAATATGTTGTAAATTATGTTTAGGTTGTGGTACAACCAGAATTGGTTTGAATGTTGAGTTTGGTAAGTGTTAAAAGTGATCCTTGATGTGTATGCAAAAAATGCAATAAGGCAGTTTGTGTTTTAGGCCTATAACTTTAAGTGTGTGGCTCCAATTGGTATGAGACTAATTGGAGGTGAAACTAGGCACAAAATGTGCCAACTTTCATGAAGAAAGCTTGCCAAAATTCTGCTTGCAACGTAGCTTGAAAAATGACCAAATCCGGATTAAGTGCAAATAAGGCTTTGGGCAGCAGTTAGTGTTTAGGCCATAACTCACTCAAAACAGGTCCAATTGACCTGTAATTTTGACCATGAATAGTTAAGACCCATATCTACAAGTCTTATGAAGACACCAAAGCCTAGAAATGACCATAAGCAAGTCAAACAGCTTGCACAAATTCGGGTCCAAAAACTGGCCGAACCTAAAATGACCTAAAATGACCTAAAGTGACCAATTTTGGTGCAATTTGACCAGCAATAGTAAAATGACCATAACTTGGTCTACATAACTCAGAATGACCTTAAATTTTGCCCCACATTCCAAAAGACATAGATCTACAAGTTTATAGTTTTGACCAAAACTCGAAAACCGAGGGAACTAGGTCGTCCGGCTAGGTCAAACTAGTATCCCGGAGTCAAGCAAATTGCAAGAAAATGCAGTATACACGGAAATGGACTTGGTAATATGTACCAACTCTAAAATACTATCGAATGTGACATATTAATAACATTAAAACCTAATTTACCTAAAATGCCTCGAGGGTCGACATATTAGGTTGACTAAGCAAATAATAGAATTTAGTAAATTAATTATCAAGCATTATCGTTAGAGACAGTTTAATTAAGTACTGAAACATTTCAAATTGTGTTTCTTAGTTAGCAAAGACTCAGGGAAAGGGAAAGGGAAGGAAACACTGAGTCAAGACCAGGAGACAGATATCAAAGGTTTGTGCACAGTAGTTATTTCTTTTGAATTTTTCAATTGAAATAAATTATGACTTTTTGTATATTATTGTTTTTAATTATGGAAATGTGTTTGAATGGATACTTATTGCTTGAAAAGGTTTGTAAATGGTTTGAAACTGTGGAAAAAAATTATTTAGTGTGATTTGTGAAAATTGAAGTTACTTATGAATTGTGTTGCCATTTTGTGAATGAAATTGTGACTTTGGAAATTTATTGGATTTTCACGAATCATTTGAATAAAATGTTTGGAATTGATTTTGTGTTCACACTTAGCATGATAGTATCGTATCATTCCTTCTCCATTTATGGGGTTGTGATCGTTTATTTTCCTTCTCCATTTATGGAGTCGTGATCGTTTATTTTTCTCCCTCTCTGGTTTACCAGTTGAGGTGATCGGATGAGTACTCATTATATAGCTAGCTCCCTTCCTTATTGATTTCGATTAGTGGGGTTGCGATTGCTTTGTCGTGGCGTACAACACGGCATTGATCGGAAATTTTGTGTCATGGCTTAAGTTGTGAATGAATTGGCAACACTGTATTCTTAAATTATTCGATTAAATTGTGTTATTATGCGATTTGATAATTTGTGAAATGGAGTTTAAATTCTTATTGACATTCACTGTCTTTTGAATTTAACCATGTTTTGACTATTAAGATTTATTGTGATATTGTAAATTGGAGTTTAAATTCTTATTGACATTCACTGTCTTTTGAATTTAAACATGTTTTGACTATTGAGATTTATTGTGATATTGTAAATTGGAGTTTAAATTCTTATTGACATTCACTGTCTTTTGAATTTAACTATGTTTTGATTACTGAGATTTAATGTGATATTGTGTTAAATTCCTTATGACATTCATTGTCTTGAATTTAACTATGGTTTTATGTATCCATCATTTATATGATTTATGAAAATTGATTTAAAGTTGTATTTGTTAATGTTGTGCACCACTGAGACATTGTCTCAGCGATAGCTTTCCATTCTTTGTCGCAGTAGACAGACGAGAGCGGCGAACTAGGTGCTAGTGCATTCAGCGAGAGATCATCGGGTATATTGAGTATACCACATTTTGCATTTTGTACTGTAATGTATGTATATATTGTTCTTGGTTTTGAGCAGTTGTAAATTAAAATTGTACATTGAAGTTGTAAAGTAAATTATGAGTATTTTGACTTGTAAAAATTGTATTATCTTTCTTTTATCTCAGTCTTTGAAAAATTATTGTGGATTTGAGTTAAAAAAGAAATTGTGTTGTTTAACTGTTGAAGTGGAGATTTGGAAATATATGGAAGTGCTTTTTACAAGTTTTCTGAAGAACTATTTTATCCAAAATACAGATAGCACTTTGCCAAAATTTTTACAGAAATTACTAATAGTCTAAATGTGTTAACTGTTTCAAGTCAGTTCATAAAAAGTTTTTAACACCTGTAAATAGTGCTCACCACTGTAAAATGAAGTAAGAAAAGTTTTAAAATCCCTTGTAGTGTATTTAATGGATTATCAGTAGACGAAATTGGTAATTCATTAAGTATACTACGGGATCATGTTATGCCTTACAAAGGGGTAGGGTGTGACATGTTTTAGTGGTATTAGAGCAAAGTTTTTAAAATCTGTTTTCACATGTTATTTGAATATTCTTTCTTCACACAGGTTATTTGAATATTCTTTCTTCATAGTACAACTGCTCAATATCATTGTTTGATACATACAGTGCATTACATTATAAATATGCACTAACGGGAGTAAATCTCCTTGTGTTATTTGCTTAGGAGGTCTAAGATCCTCGCATTGACCATGGAAGAGGGTGATCGTTCAGTCGATCAATCTATTGAGGCTGAGGTGCAAGGGGATGCCCCAGGCCTACACAATGTCAGTGGTTCAAGACACCGATCCCATGATCGCAGTTTCCTACTCAGTTCGCTCAGCAGATGGCTGCAATGTTCCAACAAATGGCTGGTAATGTGCCTACTCAAGTCCCAATACAGACACCAGTGGTACAACCACAGTCTCCTACTAGGCAGTATGATAAATTGATGAAATATGGGGCTGCAGAGTTCAAGGGGACAGTAGATCCTCTAGAAGCTGAACAGTGGTTAGAGAGAATGGATAGGGTATTCAAGAAACTGCATTGTACAGAGGAACACAGATTTGAATACTCAGTATCTTTGCTACAGGAGGATGCTTATGACTGGTGGAAAACCATTCCCCACAGTCTGGTAGAACCTGCAGTGCTAACATGGAATGACTTTCTCAGGGAATTCAGACAAAAATATGTCTCCGATGCTTATGTAGACTAGAAGCTACAAGAGTTCCTAAGTCTAAAACAGGGGAGCAGATCAGTGGCTGAGTATGAAAGAGAATTTTCCCACCTGAGCCATTATGCAGTAAGTTTACTTGCTACCAGCAGGGAGAGATGCAAGAGGTTTGGCGGCGAAGCCCAGTGTCAGTTACAAGTGGTCGAATTCAAACACACTAACTTCTCCGAACTTGTTTCTCAAGCCGTAGAGTTGGAAAGAATTGAGTCTCAAGCAACTCTGAGAAAAGAAATCGAGAGAGGCAGAGAAAGAGGAAAATCGGTGAAACGAGTTCGGTGGTCCCTCTTGGAAGAGGAAGAATCATGGGGAACACAGCAGAGGTGGCAAGAAGTCTGGTAGGGGAAGACATTCAGGACAGAATCCTCCTCTATCTGGTCAGCAGAGTACCAGAGGTTCCTACCATTCCCGCCAATGTGAAACTTGTGGAAGATATCATGGCGGGATATGCTATAAGGCTATTGGAGCCTTTTATAATTGTGGAGGCACAGGACACTTTGCCAAGGACTGCACCAGTAGTCGCAGAGTTGGACCACCTCCTACTACTGCAGAAGGGTTAGTTCAGAGCCCTGTCACTTGAAGTTCACAACCACCCAGCAGAGGTAGAGGCAGGGGTAGAGGTAGCCCAATAGGCAGCCAAGGCACAGTAAAACAGTCAGAGCAAGACAGTGCTCCAGTCAGAGTCTATGCATTGAGACAGAGAGAAGAGGCCGAGACATCTGATGTTGTGGCTGGTACCTTCTCAACTTTTAACCAAGATGTGTTTGTGTTATTTGATCCGGGTTCTACCCACTCTTATATGAGTGCTAGCATCATTGGTTGCATTGCTGTTCCATGTATAAAAATGGACTTTGAGGTGCTAGTAACAAGTCCGTTAGGACAGAAGGTCAGGGTTAATAAAATGTATAGAGATAGTCCTTTAAGGTAAGGATTGTGATAATAAGTGAAATTAGTTTCGGAAGAGTTTATCGGCGAAAAGTATTTTCTGACACACCATAAATTATAAAACTAATTGGCGAGCCTACTTAATGTAAGGCAAGAGGACGTAAAAGTAAGATGCAGTAATGGAATTGCTCTAGATGAGGGCAAGGATGTTACTGTTAGTAATTGCTAATGGATATTGTAATCAGAATAAGTTCGGATATTAGTGAATTCGAAAAGGATAAAGAATAGGAAAGTTTGATCTATTAGGATGTATTGTAGTAAATATGCAATGTTCTTGATGTTTATACTGTAAGCTACAGATTACAGTACTAACTTGAGATTATTGTGTAAAGCTACGTACTACCCGATAGTACACCTAGATGAGAATAGTTGCCAGCGGCATCTGTTTTCGTATAGTTATGCCAAGACATAATTTAATTGTTAGGAATAAGTTTAAAAATCCTACTTAGGGATTTAAAACTAAAAAGTTAGAATATCGAAAGGTTATAGTTCAGTACAAAAGGAAGTAAGTTATAGAATATTGACAGATAAAAAGAGTTATGGAAGTAAAAATTCGAACAGTTGGTTTAGATATAACAAAGAAATGTTACGAATGTAAGGAAGACTATGGACTAGAATGGTCAGAGGACCAATGACTACATAAATCATTCTAAGATGACCTCAAGGGTCATTCAAAAAGGAACATAAATCGAAATATTAGACAGCACAATAGTAAGAGGAGATTGGTGTTATCCAAACAAATTAAACGTTGTTTTAGATTGTTAAAAGTCTTATACAAATTTGAGGAAAAGAAGATTATACGATCATATAGAAAGGAGAAAATAAACGTATGACTATTGTAAGATGGCTATTGGGTAAAATTTCGTGGACGAAATTTATTTTAAGGGGGGGAGAATTGTAACACCCCTAAGTTCGGTAGTGCGTTCTACTGTTCCGGTGACCAGTGTTGTCCGGACAGCTAGGATGCCTAGAACTACACTTCGATATGAGTGAGGAGACATAAAATAATGAAATACAAGAAAAGAAAATACAAGAAAAACAAAGGAAAAATAATAGCAAAGAAATGTAACCAAGTTAAGCGAGCCGAGAACCCTAGCGATGGGTGACCGCACCGGAAAGTCACGGCGTGGACCGTTGACTAGCCCTGGACCGCGGGGAACCCTGGAAAATATTTTTAGGAATCAAATAAATATTTATTGAAGTATAAATATTATTAGAAATGTCAAAGAAAAATTAAATAATTAGTACAAAGAAAAGTGAGAAATAGAAAAATGGACAAAATCCGGTGTTACCGAAAAATCGGAAATGCAAACTGAACAGGGGCATTGTGGTCATTTGACATCCCGAGTTGTCTTTTGACCTGAATTTCCGTTAAAAATAAATGATATTAAACTTTGAAAATTCAATGAAAAATAAAAATATGGTACATAATATAAAAGTGGAAATAATGAGGCAAAATTGTAAATTTGGTAACTTTAATTAAATAAGTCATTTCCTAAAGTTAGTGGTCCACTAACTCACATTGTGGGACACCTTTATAATGCATTTGGACAGAAATTCAGTCCATCTTCTTCCTCCCAAATGACCAGCCGTGAGCCTCCATTGAAGAACCTCCATGGCCATCCATGGCCAAGCTCCATGCATGCTTGAAGTAAGCAAAATTCTTCCTAAGTTCCTTCATCAAAGTTAGTCTACACCACTTGGGCAGTAGATAGGCAGTAAGAAATTTAAGTTTTGGTGAGGATTTGAAGAATTTCAAAAGTGGTAAGTTTGTGTTTTTTATTATTGTTTAATTAAAGTTTGTAAGAATGTTATGGGTGTTTGATTTATGGAGAAATTTTTGAAGTTTGATGTTGAATGAGGAAGTGTACTTTTGGCAGCCATGGAAACACTTTGAAGGCAGTTTATTTTTGCTTGTAAATGGTGAATTAAATGATTAATTAAATGTATATTGTGTAGGAAATTGTTTGGGTGATGTATACTTAGTATATGTAAATGTGAAATGAAATTTAAAGCTTGGAAATTAATGGAATGTAAATGTACCATTGTGGCAGTTTGTTAGCTCTTGAAGAATGCTAGAATTCATGCTTGGTTTATGGAATAATGATGTTAATTTGTGGTAGGGGTTATGGCAGTTTGAGTGCATGTATGATGGTGTGAAGTTGGACATGTAAATGAGCATGAATTGGTGATTGAATTGTTGTAAATTGAGTTGGACAAATTCTGCACTTGTTGGTGCACATTGAATGTAATTGTAAGCTGCCAAAATGACCTATAATATGTTGTAAATTATGTTTAGGTTGTGGTACAACCAGAATTGGTTTGAATGTTGAGTTTGTTAAGTGTTAAAAGTGATCCTTGATGTGTATGGAAAAAATGCAATAAGGCAGTTTGTGTTTTAGGCCTATAACTTTAAGTGTGTGGCTCCAATTGGTATGAGACCAATTTGAGGTGAAACTAGGCACAAAATGTGCCAACTATCATGAAGAAAGCTTGCCAAAATTCTGCTTGCAAAGTAGCTTGAAAAATGACCAAATCCGGATTAAGTGCAAATAAGGCCTGAAAATTGACCATTTGGGCAGCAGCTAGTGTTTAGGCCATAACTCACTCAAAACAGGTCCAATTGACCTGAAATTTTGACCATGAATAGTTAAGACCCATATCTACAAGTCGTATGAAGACACCAAAGCCCAGAAATGACCATAAGCAAGTCAAACAACTTGCACAAGTTCGCGTCCAAAAACTGGCCGAACCTAAAATGACCTAAAATGACCTAAAGTGACCAATTTTGGTGCAATTTGACCAGCAATAGTAAAATGACCATAACTTGGTCTACATAACTCAGAATGACCTAAAATTTTGCCCCGCGTTCCATAAGACAAAGATCTACAAGTTTTTAGTTTTGACCGAAACTCGAAAACTGAGGGAACTAGGTCGTTCGGCTAGGTCAAACTAGTATCCCGGAGTCCAGCAAATTGCAAGAAAATGCAGTATACACAGAAATGAACTTGGTAATATGTACCAACTCTAAAATACTATCGAATGTGACATATTAATAACATTAAAACCTAATTTACCTAGAATGCATTGAGGGTCGACATATTAGGTTGACTAAGCAAATAATAAAATTTAGTAAATTAATTATCAAGCATTATCATTAGAGATAGTTTAATTAAGTACTGAAACACTTTAAATTGTGTTTCTCAATTAGCAAAGACTCAGGGAAAGGGAAAGGGAAGGAAACACTGAGTCAAGACCAGGAGACAGATAAATTATGACTATTTGTATATTATTGTTTTTAATTATGGAAATGTGTTTGAATGGATACTTATTGCTTGAAAAGCATTGTAAATGGTTTGAAACTGTGGAAAAAAATTATTTAGTGTGATTTGTGAAAATTGAAGTTACTTATGAATTGTGTTGCCATTTTGTGAATGAAATTATGACTTTGGAAATTTATTGGATTTTCACGAATCATTTGAATAAAATGGTTGGAATTGATTTTGTGTTCACACTTAGCATGATAGTATCGTATCATTCCTTCTCCATTTATGGGGTTGTGATCGTTTATTTTCCTTCTCCATTTATGGAGTCGTGATCGTTTATTTTTCTCCCTCTCTGGTTTACCAGTTGAGGTGATTGGATGAGTACTCATTATATAGCTAGCTCCCTTCCTCATTGATTTTGATTAGTGGGGTTGCGATTGCTTTGTCGTGGTGTACAACGCGGCATTGATCGGAAATTTTGTGTCATGGCTTAAGTTGTGAATGAATTGGCAACACTGTATTCTTAAATTATTCGACTAATTTGTGTTATTATGCGATTTGATAATTTGTGAAATGGAGTTTAAATTCTTATTGACATTCACTGTCTTTTGAATTTAACCATGTTTTGACTATTGAGATTTATTGTGATATTGTGAAATGGAGTTTAAATTCTTATTAACATTCACTGTCTTTTGAATTTAACTATATTTTGATTACTGAGATTTAATGTGATATTGTGTTAAATTCCTTATGACATTCATTATCTTGAATTTAACTATGTTTTATGTATCCATCATTTATATGATTTATGAAAATTGATTTAAAGTTGTATTTGTTAATGTTGTGCACCACTGAGACATTGTCTCAGCGATAGCTTTCCATTGCTGTCGCAGGTAGATAGACGGACAGGGCAGCAGACTAGGCTGCTAGTGCATTCAGCGAGAGATCATCGGGTATATTGAGTATACCACATTTTGCATTTTGTACTATATTGTATGTTCACTGTATGTATATATTACTCTTGGTTTTGAGCTGTTGTAAATTAAAATTGTACATTGAAGTTGTAAAGTAAATTATGAGTATTTTGACTTGTAAAAATTATATTATCTTTCTTTTATCTCAGTCTTTGAAAAATTATTGTGGAATACAGATGGCACTCTGCCAAAATGTTTACAGAAATTACTAATAGTCTAAATGTGTTAACTGTTTCAAGTCAGTTCATAAAAAGTTTTTAACACCTGTAAATAGTGCTCACCACTATAAAATGAAGTAAGAAAAGTTTTAAAATCCCTTGTAGTGTATTTTATGGGTTATCAGTAGACGAAGTTGGTAATTCATTAAATATACTACGGGATCATGTTATGCCTTACAGAGGGGTAGGGTGTGACAATTTTGATGTAATTCTGTAATTATATGTATAAAATTTACTTTGAGCAGTTGTACCAACTCTTTTGTAATATATTTTTGGATTGTAATGAAATACAAATTATTATAAGGTTATTTTGAGATTTTATGTATTTATAAAGTTTTGCACCACTAAATTTTTTTATGATCCCATGAATGTAAATTTTAATTTTGTTACCTTAATGAGAGGTTTCAATGTTTGATTTAATTTAAACTGTGTATTGAGTTGCTTGTGTTGATTTGTGAAGTGAGATTGAATAACGGAGTTATGATTGAGAAAAATATTGGGAGTGTCTTTATTTTCAGGTTTTGAAGAACTGTTTTCTCAAAATAAAGATGACACTCTGCCGAAATTTTTGTAAAAATTACGGAGATTTTAAATATCTAAAAATTTAATTTATGTTTGGACTTTAAATAAAGGTTTTTAAAATCTAAAAAAAAAAATTTTACCCGCCAATTTAAAAATGAACGAAAATTATTTTAAAATCCCTTGTAGTATATTTAATGGGTTACCAGTAGACGAAGTACGGTAATTCATTAGGTGTACTATTGGAGCATGTTACATCTTACGAGGAGTAGGGTGTGACAGGTGGAGACCTATAAAGCAAGGCTAATAGCAAAAGGGTTTCGCTAAAGACAAGGAATCGACTATGAGGAGACTTTTCTCGCCTATTGCCATGCTTAAATCAATTAGGATTCTATTACCAATAGGTGCATACTATGATTATGAGATTTGGCAGATGGATGTCAAAACAGCTTTTCTCAATGGATACATTGAAGAAAACATTTTCATGGAACAACCTAGGGGTTTTGAATCCCAAGATGGTTCCAAAGTGCGCAAGCTAAAGCAATCCATTTTTGGGTTAAAACAAGCTTTGAGGAGTTGGAACATCCATTTTGATGAAGCCATTAAGTCATTTGATTTTATAAAAAATGAGGATGAACCATGTGTATATAAGAAGGTTAGTGATAGTGCTATCACTTTCCTTGTCTTATATGTGGATGATATTCTATTATTGGGTAATGACACAGGTATGTTGACAACTGTAAAGGTATGATTGTCAAATACATTCTCCATGAAAGACTTAGGGGAGGCAACCTATATTATTGGGATTCGCATCTATAGAGATAGAATGAAAAGAATAATTGGTTTATCCCAAAGTCTATATTTGGAAAAGGTGTTAAAGAGGTTTAACATGCTTGATTCCAAGAGAGGATTGTTACCAGTGAGACATGGTATCCACCTTTCTAAAGAGATGTCTCCAAAGACACCTGAAGAAAGAGATAAAATGGCTAGGATTCCATATGCTTTGACTATTAGAAGTTTGATGTATGCAATGTTGTGTACTAGGTCGGATCTCGCATATGCTGTTAGTTTGACTAGCAGGTATCAATCCAATCCAGGTTTAGAATATTGGATAGCTGTCAAGAATATCCTTAAGTACTTGAGAAGAACTAAGTATTTATTCCTGATATATAGAGGTGGTGACTTGTAATTGGGTGGTTATACTGATTCTGATTTCCAATCAGATATCGATGATAGAAAGTCTACCTCTGGGTATGTGTTCATTTGTAATGGAGGTGCAGTCAGTTGGAAGAGTTCCAAATAGAGCACGACTGCAAATTCCACTACCGAAGCTGAGTATATTGCTGCATCAGATGCTGCAAAAGAAGCTATTTGGATATTAGGAACCCCAGTCTCACCAGAAATCCAAACACATGGAAAGGTGCTCCACATTATCAGAGAAATAGTTGGGCAAGGCGATGTAGCCATGTAGAAAATAGGATCAGCTGAAAATCCAGCTGATCCATTCACTAAGCCTTTGTCACAAGCTCAGTTAGGCCGATATCTTGAGAAGATGGGTTTAAGGTATTGTAATGAATGGCTCTAGTGCTAGTGGGAGATTGTTAGTAGTATGCCCTAGAGCATATCATTTAGTATGTATCTTGTACGTGTTTTATTAATAAAAGACATTTTCACTTTTTCGTTTACATAATATATTTATGTGTAATAGAAAAGGTCCATTGATATTTTGTTAGAAATTCTATTATTAAGTTGTTAAGAATATGAGTGACAGTATTTCTAGCACAAATTATCATAAATTGGTTCACAATCGAGGATACTTCACAATAAGGAGATGACTTATCCAGAAAGATTGTATTCACGTTTATTCCTAATGTATTTATCTGATATATAAATAAGATGGAATGGTGAGTCTCATGCCATATAACAAACTTGATAGGCACTTATACATGATAAGTAGGCCGAACTAGTGACATTTATGACAAGCACATGGAGTTTACTCTTGTCAATATATTATCATAAATCATATCAGTGCATATAATCTTTAGACCTGAGATAGCACAGTTATCTTGTATATAGGTAGTTTGAGTTTGATATTGCTTTCATACTTGCACTGTGTATAGGTATATGGGCATGTGTTGGCTCCTACTAGTTATATATGGAGGTAGGTGTTGATCAAGATGGAATCTATTACCTTAAGTAAATAGGGATAAAATCCTATGTTCATTTAATTGTTCTTGATGTTTCAAGTTCCTGGCCAAGATAGATAGATTTAATCAAAAAATAGTTTCTGAGGAGAAAATCTTTTTAATGAAGAACTAGATTTAAAAGAGAACATAATATTCATAGCAAATGGGGTTTAACAAAAACCATGACTCCAGCTCGAATTGGGATTTTATAACAGAGAGATTCTAGTGCATGGTAACATATGATTATAGGTTCATTTAAGGTAAACCTTATTACTGATTGGGTGGCTATGGCATACTATGCTAGGTGTTAACCGTAGTCTATGAGCTGCATAAAATGTTTTAGAGAAATTATTTATGGTAAGAAAGAGTTCCGATGATATTAAGAGTTAATATCATGTCTCATTGTCAATTAGTGATGAACCTAGTAAGTCACATATATACACAAGTAATCACCAAATTAAATATGATTTAATTAATTAATTAAAGAGTTTAATTGATTAATTAAATAGGTTTATTTTGCAATTAGATTGCAAAGTCCCTAGCATGGCTTGAAACCAAATCTAGGTTGATGGATGTATAGTATAAGTTAAATTTATATTTAAAGTGTTTGAATATGAATTTAATTATGAGAAATTAATTAATAGAGATTAATTAATTAATTTATATTTGATATAAATTGATTAGAAGAAGAGAAAATTAGTTTGGGTTGAGAACTCAAAATTAAGACACAAGGGTATTTTGGTCATTTCACAGGGTGACATGTGGCACCATGAGATGGTGACACATGACACTACACATAGGCTTGCCAATTGTCTTTTAATCATGTAAGATGATTAAAAGCAAGATTAAATCTTATTTTGACACTTGGCACAACGTGATTGGGTCAATTAAACTAAGAGCCTATCAGATGGTGACATGTGGCAAGGGTTTTAAGTGGTGACCTAGCTATATAAGGGAAAGAATGAAAAAAAAAAAAAAATACAATATGCTCATTCTCTCTTTGGTGCCGCCACGCAAAGGAGCCTCTCCCTCTCTTCTTTTTCATCTCTCACCAACTCAAAGAGAATTGCCAACATTCTCTTGAATTAAAATTGCTAGAAATCGTTTCTAGTGTCCTGTATACATCTGTAATCTCTCAAAAGGAAAAACCTGAATTTCTAATTGATTGGAAAGGCTTGAGAAGCTATTCAAGAGGCTGCCATTGGTGATCTTGGTGTGGACAAGCTAGAGGGACAACATCTGGTGTCCTAGGCGCATCTCAAAGGTGCCAAATACACTATAGTGTATCAAAAAGGTTAGTGCACTTTTTCTTGATCTAATCTATGGTTCTAATGAATTAATCTATTAATTCTAAAATCTTAAATGGAAAATGTAGATCCAAAAATATATTAAAAGAGTTTTAATATGTTATTTATCATTGAAATCAAATAGATAAAAATGAATCTTGCATGATGCATGTGACCCTAGAAGAAAAATTTTTGAATTCAATGATCTAAACTTATATTTTTCATGCTTTCGCTCCTTCATGTTGTTATAGGCAAATTCAATCAAAGGCAAGTGTGAGTCCTAACTTCCCTCAAATTCAATCACATAAGCCCTAAGCATGTCCTCCAAAATCTGAATGATCCTTTCAGACTGGCCGTCTATCTGTGGATGAAATATTGTACTGAAGTTCAATCTAGTTCCTAGGGATTTTTAGAGACTACCCTAGAATTTAGAAGTGAACCTTGAATCTCTATCTGATACAATAGACACTGACAGTCCATGCAAACTCACTACTTCATTAATGTACAATTTGGCCAATCTTTTTAGGCTGTAGTCCACCCTCACTGGCAAAAAATGTGCAGACTTAGTCAATCTATCAACAATAACCCAAATTGCATTGATAAGTGCATAATTTATTAATTTTATTCAAATCACATTTTGTGTTTCTAATGTAAATCTATGCCTAATTCAGTTGATTAAAGTATAATTATCATTTAGGCATATTTTGAGATAGTTGTTGGAATAATTATGTTAAATGGAGAAATTTTCAGTATTTGACCTTTGCTGTGTTTTTCAAGTGTTTTTGAAATTGTGGCTCTCTGAATCCAATGCTATTTAATTCATTGAAAAGCTAAGTCAGAGCACTACAAATGATAAAGAGGGACCAAAGCCCAGTCTCCATGGTTGACAAAATGAGCTATGGATCTATTACAAAAGCCTAGACTTAATGTGTCACGACTAGTTTTAGTATTTATTTTGTATCCGGAGTTCCAGATGTCCAAATGAAGCAAACCCAAGCCCAATTAAACCTTAAGAGTCACCACTACAACTTCAATGAAGGGCTATAAGCGAAATAAGGCTATTTTAATTGTAAAAAATGGCAATGAAGTTGTTATTATGGGTTGGATACTTTATCAGAACAAGTATCGATTTTTGGCCCATAAACGAGTACCCATTGGAAAGCTAAGAAATAGGCTATAACTTTCCTGAAAAAGGCAGAGACAGATTCGAAAGGGAAGTGGCTGAAAAATGGCCATGATTGCATCGTGGAAAATCTGTCTTTTGAATTTCAAAACTTTTCCAAGTTTGGCTCTTATTTTTGGATTAGGTTTTTTTTATTATAAAGACCATCTTTGGGCAGCAGCCGAAACTCATCCATTCAAACCTTTGAACACCATAGAAGACCTTCATTCTCCATTCTCTTTTTAGATATCTTCTTTATTTTTTTTTTTCAATTTTCTTTA
The DNA here is from genome assembly GCF_030052815.1 of Hevea brasiliensis. Taxonomy (NCBI): domain Eukaryota; kingdom Viridiplantae; phylum Streptophyta; class Magnoliopsida; order Malpighiales; family Euphorbiaceae; genus Hevea; species Hevea brasiliensis. The sequence goes on from NC_079501.1 coordinate 48,098,489, forward strand.
TAAGCCATGAACATGAGTGGCTAAGTTCTAAATTCAGTTCAAGGGATTCTAGTTCTTATACATGATTTGTGAGACCAGGTTCTTAATTTAAATTATTCCTTTTTGAATATCTATTGTTTTCTGATTTAATTATTTTTTATCTATTGAATGATTTACTAAAAAGGCCTATTAGTTAATTGTTTGATTTGATCAATTGCTAGTTTATCTTCATAATTTGTAATTATTGTGTAAGATTGAATGTGAGTAGCAATTAGGTTTTATTGATTATGATCAAAGTTTTCGATAGTAACCTAAGGAAACAATAGGATGAATTAAATGGTTTATGCTTTATAAATCGTTATTCAGCTTAACTACTTCCCGTTTTTAAAGCAGTTATTAATTTGATGAGGATTGTTTAATACCAATTCAATTAATAATTAGAGTCAACAAGAGTGCTGGGCTCGAATTGATGAGTATAGAGAAGTTAGGGGATTTACCTCACTGTTTGGTAAATCTACGTTAAGTATTCAATAAGAAATAATTGTATTTCATTTGTCTATGATTGAGTCATGCATTGGAATATGAATTACCTTAGACTAAAGTTTGTTTAATTTGAGAGTTTCATATTTAAATTTAGTTTTTAATTTCTGAACGTGATTTCTTCTGATTTAGTGTTACAACCACCCCCCCTATCTTTCCTTTTCCTATTACACAAGTACACGAAATTTAGTAACACAGTCTTTAGGGTTCGACCTGGATTACCACTAGCTGCAGAAAATATTTCATTACTAGTAATTTCAGTTAATTTAATTTTTGGAGGATTCAACAACCATCATGCATCATGATTTTTTTATGTACGTGGAAGTCTTGTCATGAAATCCATAGTGATTCTTTCCCATTTTCACTCGAGAATTGGCAATGGTTGTAGCAAACCTGCAAGCACTTGGTGTTCTACCTTTACTTGCTGACAAGTTAGACATTTGACAACATATTCTGCAATGTCTTTCTTCATTCCCCTCTACCAATAATGCTCTTTCACACTTCTGTACATTTTGGTTCTACCAGGATGGATTTCAAAAGGTGAATAATGTGTTTCCTTTAAAATGGTCTGCCTCAGTTCAACATTATCAGGAATGTACCTTCTGCCCTTATATAACAACAAGCCCTCATAATTTACCAACAACTCTGGCTTCTTGCCATCCCGAGCCTCTTCCATCAACTTCACATACTTATCATCATTCTGTGCAGCTGCTTTAATTTGTTCTGTCAACATTGGCTTCACTTGCCAAGTAGCTACTATCTGCCCATCTTCATCAATCTCTATATTACCATACAATGCCCTTAACTCATGCACCATGGACAATGGAGAAAATATTAAACCAGCCATAGTCTTGCGACTTAAAGCATTAGTTATAATATTAGCTTTTCGAGGTTGATAGTCTATCAAGCAATCATAATCTTTTATTAGTTCTAACCATCTCCTCTGCCTCAAATTCAACTCCTTCTGCTTGCTCAAGTACTTCAAACTTTTATGATCTATGTATATGTAATATCTCTCCCCATATAAGTAATGTCTCCAAATCTTTAAGGCAAAGACAATGGCTGCCAGTTCTAAGTCATGTGTAGGATAATTCCTCTCATGCGGTTTAAGCTGGTATGAAGCATAGGCAATGACATTTCTATCTTGCATCAACACACAACCCAATTCATTATGAGAAGTATCACTATATATGGTGTACTTTTTACCCAAGGTAGGCAAATTCTGCCTAATCCATTATAAGAAGCATCACTGTATATGATGTACTCTTTACCCAAGGTAGGATAATTCCTCTCATGGGGTTTGAGCTGGTGTGAAGCATAGGCAATGACATTTCTATCTTGCATCAACACACAGCCCAATTCATTATGAGAAGCATCACTGTATATGGTGTACTCTTTACCCAAGGTAGGCAAAGTTAATACTGGAGCTTCAGTTAAACACCTCTTCAACTCATCAAAACTCTTCTGGCACCGATCAGTGCACTGAAATTTCACATCCTTCCTAAGTAGCTTAGTTAGTGGCAATGCTAGCATGGAGAATCCCTTCACAAACCTTTGATAATACCTAACTAAACCAAGGAAACTCTGAAATTCAGTGATATTTTTTGGGTGGCTTCCAATTAAGAATGGCTTCTACTTTGCTAAGATCCACCTGGATACCCTCTAAAGATACAATATGCCCCAAAAAAGTAATCTCCTTTAGCCAAAACTTACATTTCGATAGTTTGGCATACAACTGTTTCTCCCTCAAAGTCTGCAATACTATCCTCAAGTGCTTGTCATGTTCCTCTGCATTCTTTGAGTATACCAAAATATCATCAATGAACACCACTACAAACTGATCCAAATATGGCCTGAAGATAGTAGGCCCATAAAAGTAGCTGGAGCATTAGTCAACCCAAATGGCATCACCAAGAACTCATAATAGCCATACCGAGTCCTAAAGGCAATTTTAGGAATACTCTGCTCCTGTACCCTCAACTGATAGTAGCCTTTCAACTAATCAAGTAGATCATCAATCCGTGGCAGAGGATATCTGTTCTTTATTGTCACCTTATTCAACTGTCTGTAGTCTATGCGTAGACAGAGAGTACCATCCTTCTTTTTCACAAATAATACTGGTGCTCCCTAAGGTGACACGCTAGAGCGGATGAAACCCTTATCTAATAATTCTTGCAATTGCACCTTCAACTCTTTCAGCACAGCAGGTGCCATCCTATAAGGAGTGATGGAGATTGGCTCCACACTAGGCATAGTCTCTATTTCAAAGTGCACCTCTCTTTCTGGAGGTAACCCCGGCAATTTTCTCGGAAAGACATTAGGAAAATCCCATACTGTAGGAATATCTTTAAGATCTGCACTCCCCACCTGGGTGTCTATCACATGAGCTAGATAAGCTTCACATCCCTTCCTAATCATCTTCTTAGCAAGTGCAGTTGAAATGATGTTGGATGGTAATAACTGCCTCTCCCAGTGTATTGCTATGTTTGCATACTCGGGAAGACCAAAAGTGACTGTTTTTAATCTACAGTCGATCATGGCGTGATGCCTAGCTAACCAATCCATGCCCAGGATGATATCATAATCTCAAAAGGGCATTTCAATTAAGTCTGATAGGAATGTATATCCTTGGATCACCAAAAGACAATCTTCATACAATTTGTTGACTCTAACCTCTTGTCCTAAAGGACTAGTCACTAGCATATCATAATCCAATTTCACATAAGGAATAGCAACAGAGAATGCAATACTGGCACTAGCATAAGAATGTATAGAACCAAGGTCAAACAACACATATACATCACTATCAAAGATGGAAAAAGTACCAGCCACAACATTTGATGTCTCAGTTTCATCCCTTTGGCACATGGTGTACACCCTGGCTGATGCACCACTCTGCTCTTATTGGCTCACTGTGCCCTGGCTACCAGAAGTGTTGCCTTTACCCCTGCCTCAGCCTCTACTAACTATTTGTTGTCCTCTGAAAGCAAAACTTTGAACAGACCCCTCAATGGCGGTAGGTGGCCCAAATCTACGAGCACTAGTGTAATCTCTAGCAAAATGCCCACTTCCACCACAGTTGTAACATGCTTCTATGGCCTTATAACATACTACTCCATTAGTCCTACCATAGGTTTCACAGGTACGGACAGGAAAGGAACCCCTAGATGTCTGCTATCCGAATCTAGGTGGCCTCTGCCCTGAAAATCTTCCCCTACTAGATCCTCTGTTACTTGGCCCTCCAAAACTCTTCCTTTTACCTGAATTGCTGCCAAAAGCTTGACCAAAAGTCTTTCCACTCTTTTCTTTTTCTTCTTTTCCCTTTCTAATGGCCCCTTCTAACTTAATCCTTTCTAATTTCAGGGCTTGGGATATCAGTTCTAAGAAGTTCTCATGTTGAAACCCAACCACTTGCATTCGTAAGTTAGGCCTCAATCTGGCTTCAAAGCGCTTGCATCTATCACTGCTAGTGGTGAGTAAACTCCCAGCATAGTGAGTCAGGCGAGAGAACTCCCTCTCATACTCTACCACAGTCCTGTCACCTTACTTCAGACTCAAAAACTCTTGTAGCTTCATATCCACATAGGTATCAGGGACATGCTTCTATCTAAACTCCCTCAGAAAATCTTCCCAAGTCAGAACTGGAGGCTCTACAAGACTATGTGTAACATCCTCACTTCAGCTAATCCATATGTTCTACTGTTCCAGTGACCAATATCAGTCCAGGCAACTAGAATATTTGGAATTATAATTAGACTAGAGTGAGGAGTTATAAATAAACCAAATAATGATAAGAAAAATTAAGGAAAATTTTTAGAAATGAAATGCACTAAGGTTAAATGAGCCGTAGCCTCAGTGATGAGTGACCCTAACGGGAAGTGACGATGAATGTCGTTATTAATCCTAGACCCGGGGAAAACTCCATGAAATAATTTTTGAGATCTCAGAGAAGGATTATTGGGGTCTCAATGATAATAAATTGCTAAGAAAACACAAGGAAAATTTAATCAATCGGTACACATAATTTTAGCTCGTTAAGCCAAATGGAGGGCATTTTGGTCATTTCATCTTCAGAGATGATTTTTGAACAACTTGCCCATTTAAGTAGGTGAGATTTATGACATAAAATGTGAATTAATATTGATAAAAAGTTTATTAAAAATAAGTAAAAGGAGTAAGAAAGAAAAACAAAACAAAAAGGAAAAAAAAATATGAGATAAAAGTCAAATAATGACATAAGCATGATCTCATTAAAAACTCTCCCACCATTGAAAATTTAATAAACTCATTATAAGAGATAAAGAAGACCAAAATTACTTCATCTTCTTCTTCATCCAAGGTGGCCGAAATCCCTACCTAGAGCTCTCCACCATTTTCATTCACTTCCAACCTGATTTCCTTGAGTTTTTCACCATAAAACCCATATTTGTCTTCACAAAAAATTATCCCTATACCTTGACCAAGCTAAAGACAGCAAAAAGAAGTAGAAAAGAGGAGCTTTTACAAGCTTGGAATTGAGTCCATTAAAGGTTAGTGGCCAAACTCTTCCTTCCTCTTTAAATTCATGTTGAGGGAGTGGAATTGAGTGCAAATTTACAAGAAAATTCAATAAACATCATATGTATACCTTCCCCAAAATTTTAACAACCTTGGACTTGGTAGGGTTTTGAAGATTTCTTTGAGTTAAAATGTCACACCCTACCCCTCTGTAAGGCATAACATGATCCCGTAGTATACCTAATGAATTACCAACTCCGTCTACTGATAACCCATTAAATATACTACAAGGGATTTTAAAAACTTTTCTTACTTCTTTTACCGTGGTGAGCACTATTTACAGGTGTTAAAAACTTTGGTGAACTGAAGTGAAACAACTAACTCATTTGATTTATTTGGAATTTCTGTAAAAATTTTGGCAGAGTGCCATCTGTATTTTGGACAAAACAGTTCTTCAGAAAACCTGTAAAAAGCACTTCAATAATGTTCCAAATCTCAACTCCAATATATTTCTCAACACAACAATTTATCAACTCAATTCCATAGAAATTTTTCAAAGTCTGAGATAAGGAAATATAATACAGCTTTTACAAGTCAAAACAACTCATAATTATTTTACAACTTCAAGGTACAATTTGAATTTACAACTGCTCAAAACCAAAAACAAAATGTACATACAGTGTCATACATTACAGTACAAAATGCAAAATACTGGTATACTCATAATACTGTGTAATCCTCATGGATATATATGCACTAGTCTGCCGCTCTGTCTCTCTACTGCACAAAGAATAAAAGCTATCGCTGAGACAATGTCTCAGTGGTGCACAACATTAACCAAATACAATTTAAATCACAATTCATAAATCATGTAAATAGTGGATACTTAAAACCATAATCAAATTTAAGACAATAAAGGTCAATAAGAATTTAAACTCCATTTCTCAATATCACAATAGATTTTCATAAGTCAGGTCATGTTTGAATTCAAAAGACAGTATATGTCAATGAGAGTTTAAATCCATTTCACAATCTCACAATAAACATCAATAAATCACACACAGCTTAATCATGATCCATAGTTCAATTCATCCCAAAAGCCGATGGCTAATGAGGTATTCAATTCGTCCCAAAAGTCGATGACTAATGAGGAATAACATAGCTAGCTAGCAAAAATATGAGTACTCATCCAATTCGTCCTCAACAGGCACACACCTCAACACTTCAGCCAGAGAGGGAATTCAATTCGTCCCACTAGACAAGCTAATGAGGAATACAATCAATATACATGATAGCTGTGGTTTCAAACCATTTCCAATGCTTTTAAATCAATAAGTATCCATCAATGTCATTCAAACAATTTTTCACAGTTTCAAACCATTCACAATATTTTTCAATCAATAAGTGTCCATCAAACACATTTCCACAATTTAAAACAATAATATACAAATAGTCAATATTTATTTCAATTGAAAATAATTCAAAAGAAACAGTTGTTGTACACAAACCTCTGATGACTGTCCCCCTGGTCTGGACTCAGTGTTTCTTTCCCTTTTGTTGACTGTCCCTTTTGCTGGATTCCGGGACACTGGTTTGACCTAGCCGGACGGTCTAGTTCCCTCGGTTTTGGGGTCTCAGTCGAAACTACAAACTTGTAGATCTATGTCTTATGGACCGGGGTGCAAAATTTTAGGTCAATCCGAGTTAAGTAGACCAAGTTATGGTCATTACACTATTGCTGGTCAAATGGCATCAATTAGGTCATTTTTTTTTTTTGGTCAATTTGGTCAACTTTGGTTCGGCCAGTTTTTGGACCCGAACTTGTGCAAGCTTTTTGACTTGCTTATGATCGTTTCTGGGCTTTGGTGTCTTCATAAGACTTGTAGGTATGGGTCTTAGCTATTCATGGTTAAAATTTCAGGTCAATTGGACCTGGTTTGAGTGAGTTATGGCCTAAACAATCACTGCTGCCCAATTGGTCATTTTTCAGGTCCTAATTGCACCTAATCCGAATTGGTCATTTTCTTAGGTCACCTTGCAAGCAGAATTTTGGTATGGTTTCGCAATGAAAGTTGGCACATTTTGTGCCTAGTTTCACCTCAAATTGGTCTCATACCAATTGAGGTTACACATTTAAGGTTATAGGCTAAAATGTACACTGCCCTCAATATGCCTTTCACACCCCACTTCAAACACACATTTACCTTTGCAATTTGTTTACTTACCTACCAATCTGTTTTGGTACATTACCAAAAGCATTTTCTACATTACATCAACATTACTTTGGGCAGATTACCATTACCCTCAACACACCAAATATAATTCACATTTACAATTTCTAAGTACCATTACATACACACCTAACCATTACACATCTTACATACACTTTACAATATCAATCTACATACATATCATCAATCCTTCTAGGTCAATATTCTGCCCACACTTCCTTCAATACATACAATTACTCAAGTGTTCCCAAGCTGCCGCAAACCTTCTTCAACATCAAAGTGCCGTCCAATTTACCAATTCCCATCCAAGTGCATAAATCACCATATAAACATGAAATAATTCACTAGGTTACTAAATCACCATGATCAACATTATTTCTCATCAATTATATGCACAAATATCTCATCAAAAACGTGACTCATGGCTGTCCAAAATGAAAACAACACTAACTCTTCAAACTCAAAATTTTCCTTCACCAAACCAACACCCATAATATGCACACAAAACTTAACAAAGGAATTCTCAAAAAATGTAAACTTACCTTTGATTGTAACTTGCTAAACCCTCACCAAACTTCTCAAATTTGGTATCAATATCTTCCTTGTGATGTGTAGACAAAGTTTAATGAAGAACCCTAGGTGATTTGGGTTGAAATGAGGGGATGGATCAAGCTTTACCCAAAACATCCATGGAGGTTTCAAGGTTCTTCAATTCGGCAATGTTGAGCCAAGTGAGGAAGATGAACTTTGAGTGGGAATAATCTGCCCACTTATAAGTATAATTAATCATTTTAATTTTCTTAGTGGTCCACTAGCAAAATTAAATCATATTTTAAGCTAACTTCCCACTTATTCCATATTTAACCCATGATTTTAGCTATTTACTTTAGGTACTACCAAATTAATTTTTTATTTCATTTTCTAAGTGTAATATTATTTATTTTTAATGGACATTTAGGTCAAAAGACAATTCGGGGTGTCAAATGACCATAATGCCCCTGTTCGGGTTACATTCCCGATTTATCGGTATTACCGGGTTTTGTCTGTTTTTCGATTTCTCACTTTTCTTTGTACTAATTATTTAATTTTTGTTTGATATTTCTAATGATATTTATTCTTCAACAAGGGTCTATTTATGTCCTAAAAATGTTTTCCAGGGTTCCAACGCAGTCCAGGGCCAGTCAACGGTCCACGCCGTGACTTCCCGGTGCGGTCACCCATCGTTAGGTTTCCCGGCTCGTTTAATTTGGTCACATTTCTTTGCTATCATTTTTCCTTTGTTTTTCTTGTACTTTCTTTTCTTGTATTTCATTATTTTATGTCTCCTCACTCATATCGAAGTACGGTTCTAGGCATCCTAGCTGTCCGGACAACACTAGTCACCGGAGCAGCAGAACGCACTACCGAACTTTGGGGTGTTACAATTCTCCCCCCCTTAAATAAATTTCGTCTCGAAATTTTACCTGTCATTAGTCTCTGAACAGCTGTGGGTGCTGTCTCCTCATATCCTCTTCACGTTCCCAAGTAGCTTCCTGGCCTGAATGATGGTTCCACAGCACTTTAACCAGGTGTATCTGTTTGTTTCTCAGCTGCTTCACCTCATAAGCCAGAATTTTTATGGGTTCTTCCTCATATGAGAGGTCTAGATTTACTTCAATCTCTTCAACTGACAGTACATGAGATGGGTCAGATCTGTACCTCCTTAACATGGACACATGGAAGACACTGTGTATCCTTGCTAGCTCTGGAGGTAATGCCAACCGATATGCCAAAGGACCCACTCTTTCCAGAACTTCATATGGTCCGATGAAACGAGGACTCAGTTTCCCCTTTCTGCCAAATCTCATAATCCTCTTCCAAGGAGAAACTTTGAGGAATACCTTATCACCCACTGCATACTCAATATCTCTTCTCTTCAGATCAACATAGGACTTCTGACGGTCTGATGCAGCCTTGAGTCTATCTCTGATCAATCTGATCTTTTCCTCTGTCTGCTGAACAATTTCTGGCCCAATCATCTTCCTTTCACCTACCTCATCCCAACATAAGGGAGTTCTGCACTTTCTACCATACAAAGCTTCATATGGAGGCATCCCAATGCTTGATTGGTAGCTATTGTTATAAGCAAACTCAATCAAAGGCAAGTGTGTATCCCAACTACCTTCAAATTCAATCACACAAGCCCGTAGCATATCCTCCAATATCTGAATAACCCTCTCGGTGGCCATGCATGCGTGGGTGGAATCTTTGTCTTTGAAGTTCAATCTAGTTCCTAGGGCTCTCTGAAGACTACCCCAGAATCTTGAAGTGAACCTAGGATCTCTGTCAGACACAATTGATACTGGCACTCCATGCAGTTTTACAATCTCATATATATACAATCTGGCCAATCTTTCCAGGCTATAGTCCATCCGGACTGGCAAAAAGTGAGCAGACTTGGTTAACCTGTCAACTATAACCCATACTGCATCATGACTACTCTGTGTCCTTGGAAGTCCTGTAACAAAATCCATAGTTATTCGTTCCCATTTCCACTGCATCGACAAAGGATGTAACAAACCAGCTGGAACTTGATGTTCTGCCTTTACTTGCTGACAAGTTAGGCATTTAGAAACGAATTCAGCTATATCTCTCTTCATGCCCATCCACCAGTAATGTTCCTTCAGCCCTCTGTACATTTTAGTTCCACCAGGGTGCATAGCAAATGGAGACTCATGTGCTTCCTTCATAATGATCTGTCTCAATTCCACATCACTAGGAATGCACATTCTGCCCTGATGTAGCAATAAACCATCCTCTCTCACAGAGAATTCAGGTTTCTTACCCTGCTGGACTTCTTTCAGTAGCTTCTGATACTTTTCATCACTCTGAGCAGCCATTCTGATCTGATCAATCAACACTGGCTGTACATGCCATGCAACTACTGTCTGTCCCTCATCATCAATCTCTAAACTGGCATGCTATGCTTTCAATTCATATACCATGGACAAAGGAGAAACTCTGAGACTTGCCATAGTCTTGCGACTTAAGGCGTCAGCCACCACATTTGCTTTCCCTGGCTGATAGTCTATTAAGCAATCATAGTCTTTAATGAGTTCTAACCATCTCCTCTGCCTCAAATTCAATTCCTTCTGGGTACCTAAGTACTTCAAGCTCTTGTGATCTGTGAAAATGTAGCATTTCTCTCCATACAGATAGTGTCTCCAGATCTTCAGAGCAAAAACAATAGCTGCTAACTCCAGGTCATGTGTTGGGTAATTCCTCTCATGCGGTTTCAGCTGGCGTGATGCATAAGCAATGACATTCCGATCTTGCATCAGTACACAGCCTAACCCATTGTGAGAAGCATCACTATAAACTGTGTATTCTTTACCCGGAGTAGGTAAAGTAAGGACTGGAGCTTCAGTTAAACACCTCTTCAACTCATCAAAACTCTGCTGACATTTATCTGTCCACTGAAATTTTACATCTTTCCGAAGCAGTTTAGTCAGTGGAGAAGATAACATAGAAAACCCCTTCACAAACCGACAGTAATATATCCGGCTAGACCTAAGCTGCGAATTTACGTGATCTTCTGGCGGCTTCCAATTAAGGATAGCTTCTACCTTCTGGAGTCTACCTTGATCCCTTGGTGACACAACATGTCCCAAAAGGAGATTTCCTTCACCAAAATTCACATTTCGACAATTTGGCATACATTTGCTTTCTCCTTAAGGTCTGCAATCATAATGCAGATGTCTGTCATGCTCTTCTGCATTGCTCGAGTATATCAAAATGTCATCAATAAACACCACCACAAATTGATCAAGATATGGTCTGAAGATAGTGTTCATCAGATCCATAAAAGCAGCTGGAGCATTTGTCAACCCGAATGGCATTACTAGAAACTCATAGTGGCCATACCGAGTTCTGAAAGCAGTTTTTGGAATACTCTGCTCTTGCACCTTCAACTGATAATAACCAGATCGCAAGTCAATTTTGGAGAATACAGCTGCACCCTTCAATTGATCAAACAGATCATCAATGCGAGGCAATGGATATCTGTTCTTTATTGTCACCTTATTCAACTGCCGGTAGTCAACACATAAGAGGAGAGTACCATCCTTCTTCTTAACAAACAACACTGGTGCTCCCCAAGGTGACACACTAGGGCGGATGAAGCCCTTTTCAAGTAGTTCTTGCAATTGTATCTTCATCTCCTTCAACTCTGCTGGTGCCATTCTATATGGCGTTATGGAAATTGGATCCACACCAGGCATAACATTAATTTCAAACTGCACTTCTCTTTCCAGAGGTAATCCTGGCAATTCATCACGAAACACATTTGGAAAGTCATGTACTATAGGGATGTCCTTCAACGCTGGACTCCCCACTTGGGTGTCTACCACATGTGCCAAGTATGCTTCACACCCCTTTCTGATCATTTTCCTGGCTAGTGCAGCCGAAGTGAGGTTTGATGGCAATAACTGCCTCTCCCCATGTATTACCACATCACTATACTGAGGAAGGCCAAAAGTGACTGTCTTCAACCTACAGTCAATCATGGCATGATGCCTAGCTAACCAATCCATGCCCAAGATGATATCATAATCTCTAAAGGGCATTTCAATGAAATCAGACAGGAAAGTGTGTCCTTGGATCACCAAAGGACAATCTCTATACATTCTATTAACCCTGACCTCCTGTCCTAACGGACTTGTTACTAGCACCTCAAAGTCCATTTTTGTACATGGAACAGCAATGCAATCAATGATGCTAGCACTCACATAAGAATGGGTAGAACCCGGATTAAATAACACAAACACATTCTGGTTAAAAGTTGAGAAGGTACCAGCCACAACATCAGATGTCTCTGCCTCTTCTCTCTGTCTCATGGCATAGACTCTGACTGGAGCACTATCTTGCTCTGATTGTTTTACTGTGCCTTGGCTGCTCTGGGTTACCTCTACCCCGCCTCTACCTCTGCTAGGTGGTTGTGAGCTTCAGTGACAGGGGCTCAATCGACCCTTCTGCGAGTAGTAGGAGGTGGTCCAACTCTGCGACTCATGGTGCGTCCTTGGCAAAGTGTCCTGTGCCTCCACAGTTATAACGAGCTCCAATAGCCTTGTAGCAGATCCCACCATGATTTCTTCCACATGTTTCACATTGGCGGGAGGATAGGAACCTGCAGTACTTTCTTTGTCCGGATAGGGAGGTCTCATCACGAATATCTTCCCCTTCCAGACTTCTTGCCACCTCTGCCATGTCCCCCATAGTTCTTCCTCTTTCCAGTATGACCACTGGAACTCTGTTCTATAGATTTTCCCTCTTTCTCTGTCTTCTCTGATCTCTTTTTCTCTGGAGCAGTCTCAAACTCAACTCTTTCCAACTCTAGGGCTTGAGAAACAAGTTCAGAGAAGTTAGTGTGTTTGAAGCCGAGCACTTGTACTCTGATACTGGGCTTCAAGCCAGTTTCAAACCTCTTGCATCTTTCCCTGCTGGTAGCAAGCAAACTTACTGCATAATGGCTCAGGCGGGAAAATTCTCTTTCATACTCAGCCACTGATCTGTTCCCCTGTTTCAGACTTAGAAATTCTTGTAGCTTCTGGTCTACATAAGCATCAGGGATATATTTCTGCCTGAATTCCCTGAGGAAGTCATTCCATGTTAGCACTGCCGGCTCTACCAGACTGTGGGGAATTGTTTTCCACCAGTCATAAGCATCCCCCTGTAGTAAGGACACTAAGTATTCAAATCTAAGCTCTTCTGTACAATGTAGCTTCTTGAACACCCTATCCATCCTCTCTAACCATTGTTCAGCTTCTAGAGGATCTACTATCCCCTTAAACTCTGTAGCCCCATACTTCATCAATTTATCATACTGCCTTGTAGGAGACTGTGGTTGTACCACTGGTGTCTGTATTGGGACTTGAGTAGGCGCATTACGACCATTTGTTGGAACATTGCGACCATCACGAGCGAATCGGGCAGAAGCTGCAGATCTGCAGGTAGTCTTCTTTGAACCACTAACATTTTGTAGGCCTGGGGCATCCCCTTGCACCTCAGCCTCAATAGATTGATCGACTGAACGATCACCCTCTTCCATATTCAATGCGAGGATTTAAGATCTCCTGAACAAATAACACAAGGAGATTTCCTCCTGTTAGTGCATATTTATAATGTAATGTATTGTATGTATCAAATAATGATATTGAGCAGTTGTACTATGAAGAAAAATATTCAAATAACAGGTAAAAACAGAATTTAAAAACTGTGCTCTGATACCACCAAAACATGTCACACCCTACCCCTCTGTAAGGCATAACATGATCCCGTAGTATACCTAATGAATTACCAACTCCGTCTACTGATAACCCATTAAATATACTACAAGGGATTTTAAAAACTTTTCTTACTTCTTTTACCGTGGTGAGCACTATTTACAGTGTTAAAAACTTTGGTGAATCAAGTGAAACAACTAACTCATTTGATTTATTTGGAATTTCAGAAAATTTTGGCAGAGTGCCATCTGTATTTTGGACAAAGCAGTTCTTGAAAACTGTAAAAAGCACTTCAATAATGTTCCAAATCTCAACTCCAATATATTTCTCAACACAACAATTTATCAACTCTATTCCATAGAAATTTTTCAAAGTCTGAGATAAGGAAATATAATACAGCTTTTACAAGTCAAAACAGCTCATAATTATTTTACAACTGCTCAAAACTAAAAACAAAATGTACATACAGTGTCATACATTATAGTACAAAATGCAAAATACTGGTATACTCATAATACCAGGTAATCCCTCGCTGGATGTATATGCAGCCTAGTCTGCTGCCCTGTCTGTCTCTACTGCAAAGAATAAAAGCTATCATTTGAGACAATGTCTCAGTGGTGCACAACATTAACCAAATACAATTTAAATCACAATTCATAAATCATGTAAATAGTGGATACTTAAAACCATAGTAAATTTAAGACAATAAAGGTCAATAAGAATTTAAACTCCATTTCTCAATATCACAATAGATTTTCATAAGTCAGGTCATGTTTGAATTCAAAAGACAGTATATGTCAATGAGAGTTTAAATCCATTTCACAATCTCACAATAAACATCAATAAATCACACACAGCTTAATCATGATCCATAGTTCAATTCGTCCCAAAAGCCGATGGCTAATGAGGTATTCAATTCGTCCCAAAAGTCGATGACTAATGAGGAATAACATAGCTAGCTAGCAAAAATATGAGTACTCATCCAATTCGTCCTCAACAGGCACACACCTCAACACTTCAGCCAGAGAGGGAATTCAATTCGTCCCACTAGACAAGCTAATGAGGAATACAATCAATATACATGATAGCTGTGGTTTCAAACCATTTCCAATGCTTTTAAATCAATAAGTATCCATCAATGTCATTCAAACAATTTTTCACAGTTTCAAACCATTCACAATATTTTTCAATCAATAAGTGTCCATCAAACACATTTCCACAATTTAAAACAATAATATACAAATAGTCAATATTTATTTCAATTGAAAATAATTCAAAAGAAACAGTTGTTGTGCACAAACCTCTGATGACTGTCTCCCTGGTCTGGACTCAGTGTTTCTTTCCCTTTTGTTGAGTCCTTGTTAACTGAGAAACACAATTTGAAGTGTTTCAGTGCTAAATTAAACTGTCTCTATTGATGGTGTTTGGTAAATAATGCACGAACTCAATTATTCACTTAATCACCTAATATACCGACCCTCGTTGCGTTTTAGGTAAATTAGGTTTTAGTGTCGTTAATATGTCACATTTGATAGGGCTTTAGGTTTGGTATGTTTTACCAAAGTCATTTCCTTGTTTAGTGCATTTTAATGCAAATTGCTGGATTCCGGGACACTAGTTTGACCTAGCCGGACGGTCTGGTTCCCTCGGTTTTCGGGTCTCGGTCGAAACTATAAACTTGTAGATCTATGTCTTATGGACCGCGGTGCAAAATTTTAGGTCAATCCGAAATAAGTAGACCATGTTATGGTCATTACACTATTGCTGGTCAAATGGCATCAATTAGGTCATTTTTTTTTTTTGGTCAATTTGGTCAACTTTGGTTCGGCCAGTTTTTGGACCCGAACTTGTGCAAGCTTTTTGACTTGCTTATGGTCATTTCTGGGCTTTGGTGTCTTCATAAGACTTGTAGGTATGGGTCTTAGCTATTCATGGTTAAAATTTCAGGTCAATTGGACCTGGTTTGAGTGAGTTATGGCCTAAACAATCACTGCTGCCCAATTGGTCATTTTTCAGGTCCTAATTGCACCTAATCCGAATTGGTCATTTTCTTAGGTCACCTTGCAAGCAGAATTTTGGTATGGTTTCTCAATGAAAGTTGGCACATTTTGTGCCTAGTTTCACCTCAAATTGGTCTCATACCAATTGAGGTTACACATTTAAGGTTATAGGCTAAAATGTACACTGCCCTCAATATGCCTTTCACACCCCACTTCAAACACACATTTACCTTTGCAATTTGTTTACTTACCTACCAATCTGTTTTGGTACATTACCAAAAGCATTTTCTACATTACATCAACATTACTTTGGGCAGATTACCATTACCCTCAACACACCAAATATAATTCACATTTACAATTTCTAAGTACCATTACATACACACCTAACCACTACACATCTTACATACACTTTACAATATCAATCTACATACATATCATCAATCCTTCTAGGTCAATATTCTGCCCACACTTCCTTCAATACATACAATTACTCAAGTGTTCCCAAGCTGCTGCAAACCTTCTTCAACATCAAAGTGCCGTCCAATTTACCAATTCCCATCCAAGTGCATAAATCACCATATAAACATGAAATAATTCACTAGGTTACTAAATCACCATGATCAACATTATTTCTCATCAATTATATGCACAAATATCTCATCAAAAACGTGACTCATGGCTTTCCAAAATGAAAACAACAATAACTCTTCAAACTCAAAATTTTCCTTCACCAAACCAACACCCATAACATGCACACAAAACTTAACAAAGGAATTCTCAAAAAATGTAAACTTACCTTTGATTGTAACTTGCTAAACCCTCACCAAACTTCTCAAATTTGGTATCAATATCTTCCTTGTGATGTGTAGACAAAGTTTAATGAAGAACCCTAGGTGATTTGGGTTGAAATGAGGGGATGGATCAAGCTTTACCCAAAACGTCCATGGAGGTTTCAAGGTTCTTCAATTCGGCAATGTTGAGCCAAGTGAGGAAGATGAACTTTGAGTGGGAATAATCTGCCCACTTATAAGTATAATTAATCATTTTAATGTTCTTAGTGGTCCACTAGCAAAATTAAATCATATTTTAAGCTAACTTCCTACTTATTCCACATTTAACCCATGATTTTAGCTATTTACTTTAGGTACCACCAAATTAATTTTTCATTTCATTTTCTAAGTGTAATATTATTTATTTTTAATGGACATTTAGGTCAAAAGACAATTCGGGGTGTCAAATGACCATAATGCCCCTGTTCGAGTTACGTTCCCGATTTTTCGGTATTACTGGGTTTTGTCTGTTTTTCGATTTCTCACTTTTCTTTGTACTAATTATTTAATTTTTCTTTGATATTTCTAATGATATTTATTCTTCAACAAGGGTCTATTTATGTCCTAAAAATGTTTTCTAGGGTTCCCCGCAGTCCAGGGCCAGTCAACGGTCCACGCCGTGACTTCCCGGTGCGATCACCCATCGTTAGGTTTCCCGGCTCGTTTAACTTGGTCACATTTCTTTGCTATCATTTTTCCTTTGTTTTTCTTGTACTTTCTTTTCTTGTATTTCATTATTTTATGTCTCCTCACTCATATCGAAGTACGGTTCTAGGCATCCTAGCTGTCCGGACAACACTAGTCACCGGAGCAGCAGAACGCACTACCGAACTTTGGGGTGTTACATAAAATGATACCATAGCTGCCCTTAACACTAATCTCTTGATTAGGATAATGAAGTATAAGTAAATGCATAATTTGAACTGGATGAGTTAGGGTTTGGGCACAAATTTGAGACTTTGTCCATGTATTGGTGAAATAAAGTTGTAATGGTCAATTAGTGACCATTTGGTTATGTGTGATTAAGAAATGAAGTGATTTGTTCCATGGGAATTAAAGTTAGGCATGCTGCCCTTGGTAACCTGTAGGACTGGGTGTGAGTCTAGTAGGTTTGGGTAGCTATAAATGGAGTTGTGTAGGTTCAATTGATGCAAGGCCAATTAGACATGACACTAGACACATAATGGAACAAATTTGGTGAAGAAACCCTGCCCAGAAAATCCAACCAAGTTGACCTAAAAACTACCCTAATCCGTGTGACCAATATGCTATCTCTGGAAATTTACCAAATGACTACTATTTGTTCAAATGGTCATAACTCAGTGTAGAAAAGTTCAATTGACCTTACGTTTTACCAGTAGAAATCTGAGACATAGCCCTACAACTTCCATGAAGAAAATAAACCCAAATTTTGATCATAACATATCCAAAAACTAACCTGCAGTCAGGGTACAAAAAACTGCAGAATTGATTCTACCAAGAAATTCTGGAAAAATTGCAATCCGGCCAGTTAGGGTGTTTAGGCCATAACTTGAGCTAAAAAACTCCAAATGGAGTGATTCAAAAAAGAAATGTAACCAGACATAATAAGGAACAATTTTGATGAAGAACATTTGGCCAAACTCTCACTGTAGAATGACCTAATGGAACAGTGAACTCTAGCACTCAAAACTGAAATTTCTGAATTATTCGCCATTGGTTTTAAGTATTATTTGGCAACTAATGCCAACACTTTTGTAAACCAAAATGTGATATCTTGGTAAACTTAGGTTCAACAAATCTATTATAAATTAAAAAGTCAACCTTTGAGTGAAATTAGTCAAGTGAATAGTGACCTTTACATTATAAAAAAATAAATAATTGAATCATTAACTGTGACAAATGCCCTAGTATCCCTAGAATCATTGGTTTGGATCGGTTGGAATGCCAATAGGGTTCAGTTAGCAGTACTGCATATGGCATTATGTCATTCTGTGATTTTATGGCTTTTAGCCATTATGATATCAGTGTGATACTTGGCCTTGTGCCCAATGTTTATTACAGCTTATTAGCTATTCTGTTTCACACTGGGAGACACAATGTGACCGACGGTGTGATAGCCCGAGGTACTTGGTAACCAATGCCAGTTTGTCTGTTTATCCAGTCCAGTCGACTAGTATAGGCTACTTGGGCAATCTAAATAAATCTTACTAAATTTTAATCAAATAATACAATAATAATTGCCAGGAACTTAATCTATAAAAATGTTGGCATACATTCTGCACATCCATTTTATTTTAGCTATTTTATTTTATATTGGCACCACTAAGCAGAATTGCTTAGCGCGTTGCTTTTGCCTCACGCAGGTACTGGAGATATAGCTGGGGAGTCTAGTAGACCACAGCCCAAGTGATTAGTCAGATTTGCACAGAGTCCAGAGTCACCTCATATCTGCAGTGCACATGGTAGGATATTAGGATTTTGGGTTTTATTTTGTACTTTGCATTTTGTACTAGTTCTTTATTGTAATTACAAGCTCATGAATCATATGATAATGTAAATATATGAAATTTCGTGTTACTGTAATTATCAGTATATTTTGTTGAAAACTAAAATGTTGAGGAGTTATTCATAAAATTAATTCAAATTGTGATGTGAACAAAAATTTTGAGAATTGTGTTGAGATTTGGACATTGAGTTGATATGTATGTATATTGGAGTTCTGGATCTGAAAACCATATTGGAACTGTTTTTAACAGGTTCAGAAAAACTGTTTTTCCAATTTATAGCCGGCACTCTGCCGGATTTTCTATAAAAATTTATGAAAAATTCAGATTAATAAAATTTGTAAATAAATGATATAATTAGTAAAATTTTGCACTTGGTGGATAATAAATAAATTAAGAAGGGTAAATTGTTATGGAATAAGATATGGTGCTCCAGCACACTGTGTGGCATATCTTGCTTGGCTACACTATAGACGGGTAAAGGGTGTCACATTTAGTGGTATCAGAACATCGGTTTAGGCATTTCTGGGCCTAGATAGAGTGCATACCATTGCATTGTATTTGTAAGTGTTGAGGTGACACTGATACAGATCTGTTTATTTTCTTATTTTGATTAGGATATGGATCCTGCTTCTCAAAGAACAGTTGATGAAGAGGTGGAGAGTCGTACTCCACCAAGGGCTGAATCGAGAGGCAGGGGAGAACCTGCTCCACCAATAGCTGAGGCACCTACCCAACCTCAGTTTGCGTTATTTCAGCAAATGACTGAATTTTACCAGTAAAGGATGGGGGCAATTCCACCACCACAACCACAACCACAACCTCTGCCAGCACCACAGAAGTCCCATTTGGAAAAACTACGAAAACATGGGGCTGTAGATTTCTTTGGGAAGAAGGAGGATGACCCCATGACAGCTGAAAATTGGCTGGATAGAACTGTAAGAGTGTTGAAATAGCTTCATTGCACCCCTAAGCATAACTTAGAGGGTGCTGTGTCCCTACTTCAAGATGATGCATACCAGTGGTGGGACACAGTATCCAGTGAGGTGCAACCAGATCAGATTACCTGGGATTTCTTCCTCACAGAGTTCAGGAAGAAGTATGTCAGCAAAGTGTATCTAAAAGAGAGAAGAAGAGAATTTATCAGTCTGAGACAGAGGTAGCCATCAGTAGTAGAATATGAGCATGAATTTGTTAGACTGAGCCAGTATGGGAGGGAGATAGTCCCTACAAAGGCTGAGAGGTGCATAAGGTTTGAAGAAGGGCTAAATGACAATATCAAGGTCATGATAACAGCATTGGAGATTACGAATTTTGCTAAATTAGTTAATGCTGCATTGAAAGTAGAAAGAGTCAGAATAAATGAGCAAAATAGAAGGGAACAGCAAAAGAGGGGTCCAGGTCAGTCCAGTTCATTCTCCGCTCCCAGTAAGAAGTTTAAGGGTCCTCCTGCTCAGAGTTCCGGTCAACCTCAAGGTCAGGGTCAGTCCCAGGGGCCCAGACCATAGTTCACACCTAGGAGAGGCCAGTCTGCACCATTAGTGGGCAGCTCTCTAGGGACGGTATTCAGGGGACCAGCCCCAGCATCTTCTGCCTATCCATACTGCCAGAAGTGGCATAAGGGGGACTATTGGTGAGTGACTGGTGCTTGCTTACGTTGTGGTTCTACAGAACATCACATCAAAAATTGCCCGAAGAGGACTACTACAGTTACCCCAACACAAGCAGATAGGCCTGCCCCTGCACCTCAAAGGGTAAGAAGTCTGATAAATCTAAGGCAGCTGGTCCATCACTGAGGTCTGCATCTGAGTTAGTCGAGAGGCCAAAGGCTAGAGTGCCTGCCCCTGCACCTCAAAGGGTAAGAAGTCTGATAAATCTGAGGCAGCTGGTCCATCACTGAGGTCTGCATCTGAGTTAGTCGAGAGGCCAAAGGCTAGAGTACCTGCCAAAGCTTATGCCATGAGAGCTCAAGAGGAGCAAAATGCCCCAGATGTTATCAAGGGTACGTTCTTCCCCTACACTTTACCTGTGCAAGCATTGGTGGATCCAGGATCTACCCATTCATATATCTGCAACAAGCCACCCATAGAGAGGGGAGTTTCAATAGAGAAGAGTGATCAAGACATTCTAGCCACAAATCCACTAGGCCACCATGTGGTAATGAATAAGGTGTATAAAGGTTTCCCGTTGAGGATTCAGGGCTATGAATTCTCGATAGATCTAATTAAATTGCCCTTCAACGAGTTTGACGTGATTTTGGGAATGGACTGGTTATCACGTCATCAGGCAATAGTTGATTGTAAGCTGAAGAGGACTTCTCTGAAAACTCCTGAGGGTAATGAGATTTTAATTGTGGGTGAAAGGACAGATTTCCTGTCCAATGTCATCTCAGCCACAGTTGCAAGAAGATTGATGAGAAAAGGTTGTGAAGCCTACCTAGAACCCATTGTTGATACTAGGCAGGCTAAGCCAAACCTGTGTGATATACCCACAGTAAGAGACTTCAGATGTGTTTCCTAAAGAATTGCCTGGTTTACCACCAGAAAGAGAAGTCGAATTTGCTATTGAGGTAATGCCGGGTACAACACGAATTTCTATTGCTCCTTATAGGATGGCACCCACTAAATTGAAGGAGCTAAAAATCCAGTTACAAGAGTTACTAGATAAGGGGTTCATATGCCTTAATGTGTCACCATGGGGAGCTTCGGTGTTATTTGTGAAGAAGAAGGATGGAACCTTAAGATTGTGCATTGATTATCGACAGTTGAACAAAGTAACTGTAAAGAATAAATATCCGCTGCACATAATTGATGAATTGTTTAATCAGTTGAAGGGAGCTGGTGTATTTTCAAAAATTGATCTCAGATTAGGGTATCATCAGCTGAGGGTAAAGGATGCAGATGTGTCAAAAATTGCATTCAGAAACCAGTATGGGCATTATGAATTCCTAGTGATGCCATTTGGGTTAATGAATGCACTAGCATCATTCATGGACCTTATAAACCGTATCTTCCATCCATATTTAGATCGGTTTGTAGTGGTCTTTATTGATGATATTCTGGTGTATTCCAAGACCAGGGAAGAACACGATGAACATTTGAGGATTGTTCTGCAAACCCTGCGAGAAAAGAAGATGTATGCTAAGTTGTCCAAGTCTGACTTCTGGATGAGTGAGATCTCCTTCCTTGGACACATAGTATCAGTTGAGGGGATTAGAGTGGATCCCAAAAAGATAGAAGCAGTCATGGAATGGAAACCTCCCAGAAATACAACTGAAATTAAAAGTTTCTTGGGGCTAACTAGGTATTATAGAAGATTTGTGAAGGGATTCTCTCTTATAGCTGCTCCAATGACCAGGTTGTTTCACAAGAATGTGAAATTTGGCTAGAACGATAAGTGCCAAGCCAGTTTTGAGAGGCTGAGGCTATCTTGACAGAGGCACCAGTGTTAACATAGTCAGTGATGGGAAAGGACTTTGTGGTCTATAGTGATGCCTCGCATAATGGGTTAGGGTTTGTATTGATGCAAGAAGGGAAAGTGGTCGCCTATGCTTCCAGGCAGTTAAGGCCATATGAACAGAATTACCCTACTCATGATCTGGAGCTAGCAGCAATTATCTTCGCACTGAAGATATAGAGGCATTATTTGTATGGTGGAAAGTATTACATCTATACAGACCACAAAAGTCTAAAATATTTGCCAACCCAAAAGGAGCTCAACCTTAGACAGAGCTAATGGATTGAGTTCCTAAAGGACTATGATTGTGTGATAAATTACTACCCTGGGAAGGCAAATGTAGTTGCTGATGCCTTGAGCAGAAAGTCCATCACAGCTTTAAGATCATTATTTGCCCGTCTGTCTTTAGCCCAAGATGGAGCTATTTTGGCTGAATTACAAGTGAGGACAAACCTGCTACAGTAGATACAAGATGGGCAGAAGGCAGATGAAAAATTAATGGCTATTGTGGGTAAAATCTCAGAGGGGAAGGAAACTAACTATGAGGTGAAAGTAGATGGGTGTCTGTACTACAAAGGGAGAGTGTGTACCAGATGATGGGGAATTGAAGACTAGTATTCTGAAAGAAGCATACACTAGTGTTTATGCTATGCACTTGGGAAGCACAAAAATGTATAATGATCTGAAGCCTCATTATTGGTGGCCTGGTATGAAGAAGGATATAGCTGACTATGTTACTAAGTGCTTCACATGTCAGCAAGTTAAAGCAGAACATCAAGTTCCATCAGGATTGCTACAGCCTATAAGCATACTTGAATGGAAATGGGACCGAGTCACTATGGATTTTGTCAGTGGTCTACCTTTCACCTAGACAAAGCATGATGCAGTGTGCGTGATAGTGGATAGATTGACGAAGTCAGCACATTTTCTGCTAGTTAGGACTGACTACTCACTGGAGAAGCTAGCAGAATTGTATATCAGTGAGATAGTTAGACTGCATGGAATCCCACTTTTCATCATATCTGATCGAGACCCAAGGTTTACATCAAGATTTTGGAAGAAGTTGCAAGAAGCCTTTGGCACACAACTCCACTTTAGCATGGCTTTTCATCCTCATATGGATGGACAGTCGGAACGAGTAATCCAGGTTGTTGAGGATATGCTGAGGAGTTGTGTCATTGAGTTGGAGCTGGCAGAATTCGCATATAATAATAGCTATCAAGCTAGCATTCAAATGGCCCTGTATGAAGCACTGAATGGGAGGAAGTGTAGAATCCTAGTATGTTGGACTGAATTGGGCGAAGATAAGCTGGTAGGACCAGACTTGGTGAAATAGACTGAGAAGAAAGTAAAGATAGTCAAAGCTAATTTGAAGGTTTCCTCAGATAGACAGAAATCTTATGCCGACTTGAAGAGAAAAGAGATAGAGTATGCAATAAGTGACAAAGTATTTCTCAAAGTCTCACCATGGAAGAAAGTACTGAGGTTTGGAAGGAAGGGTAAGTTAAGCCTTAGGTTCATTGGCTCATGTGAAGTAATTGAACATGTGGGACCAGTGGCCTATCGGCTAGCTTTACTGCCAGAACTGGATAAGATCCATAATGTATTTCATTTTTCTATGCTGAGAAGATACCGCTCAGACCTTTCACATGTCATCTCCATGGAAGAGATTGAAATTCAACCAGATTTGACATATGCAGAAGAACCCATAAGGATCCTAGCTCGGGAAGTGAAGGAACTGAGAAATAAACAAATTCCACTGGTGAAAATACTTTGGAGGCACCAAAGAAACGATGAGGTAACAGTTCCCTTAACTGTTTACATCAGGTAAATTTCGAGGATGAAATTTTTATTAGAGGGGAAGAGCTGTAACATCCTCACTTTAGCTAATCCGTACGCTCTACTGTTCTGATGACCAATGTCAGTCCGGGCAGCTAGAATATTTGGAATTATAATTAGACTAGAGTGAGGAGTTATAAATAAACCAAATAATGATAAGAAAAATTAAGGAAAATTTTTAGAAATGAAATGCACTAAGGTTAAATGAGCCGTAGCCCCAGTGATGAGTGACCCTAATGGGAAGTGACAGCGAAGGCCGTTAGTAATCCTAGACCCAGGGAAAACTCCATGAAATAATTTTTGAGATCTCAGAGAAGGATTATTGGGGTCTCAATGATAATAAATTGCTGAGAAAACACAAGGAAAATTTAATCAATCGGTACACACAATTTTAGCTTGTTAAGCCAAACGGAGGGCATTTTGGTCATTTTGTCTTCAGAGATAATTTTTGACCAACTTGCCCATTTAAGTAAGTGAGATTTATGACATAAAATGTGAATTAATATTGATAAAAAATTTATTAAAAATAAGCAAAAGGAGTAAGAAAGAAAAATAAAACAAAAAGAAAAAAAATATGAGATAAAAGTCAAATAATGACATAAGTATGATCTTATTAAAAACTCTCCCACCAATGAAAATTTAATAAAATCATTATAAGAGATAAAGAAGACCAAAATTACTTCATCTTCTTCTTCATCCATGGTGGCCGAAATCCCTACCTAGAGCTCTCCACTATTTTCATTCATTTCCAACTTGATTTCCTTGAGTTTTTCACCATAAAACCATATTTGTCTTCACAAAAAGTTATCTCTACACCTTGGGCAAGCTAGAGACAGCAAAAAGAAGTAGAAAAGAGGAGCTTTTACAAGCTTGGAATGGACTTCATTAAAGGTTAGTGACCAAACTCTTCCTTCCTCTTTAAATTCATGTTGAGGGAGTGGAATTAAGTGCAAATTTACAAGAAAATTTAATAAACATCATATGTATACCTTCCCCAAAATTTCAATAGCCTTAGACTTGGTAGGGTTTTGAAGATTTTTTTGACTTAAAATGATACCATAGCTGCCCTTAACACTAATCTCTTGATTAGGATAATGAAGTATAAGTAAATGCATAATTTGAAATGGATGAGTTAGGGTTTGGGCACAAATTTGGGACTTTGTCCATGTATTGGTGAAAGAAAGTTGTAATGGTCAATTAGTGACCATTTGGTTATGTGTGATTATGAAATGAAGTGATTTGTTCCATGGGAATTAAAGTTAGGTATGCTACCCTTGGTAACCTGTAGGACTAGGTGTGAGTCTAGTAGGTTTGGGTAGCTATAAATGGAGTTGTGTAGGTTCAATTGATGCAAGGCCAATTGGACATGCAACTAGACACATAATGGCACAAATTTTGTGAAGAAACCCTACCCAGCAAATCAAACCAAGTTGACCTAAAAACTACCCTAATCCGTGTGACCAACATGCTATCTCTGGAAAATTACCAAATGACTACTATTTGTTCAAATGGTCATAACTCAGTGTAGAAAAGTTCAATTGACCTTAATTTTTACCAGTAGAGAACTGAGACATAGCCCTACAACTTCCATGAAGAAAATAAACCCAAATTTTGATCATAACATATCCAAAAACTGACCTGCAGTCAGGGTACAAAAAACTGCAGAATTGATTCTACCAAGAAATTCTGGAAAAATTGTAATCCGGCCAGTTAGGGTGTTTAGGCCATAACTTGAGCTAAAAAACTCCAAATGGAGTGATTCAAAAAAGAAATGTAACTAGACATAATAAGGAACAATTTTGATGAAGAACATTTGGGCAAACTCTCACTGTAGAATGGCCTAATGGAACAGTGAACTCTAGTACTAAAAACTGAAATTTCTGAATTATTCTCCATTGGTTTTAAGTATTGTTTGGCAACTAATGCCAACACTTTTGTAAACCAAAATGTGGTATCTTGGTAAACTTAGGTTCAATAAACTTATTATAAATTAAAAAGTCAACCTTTGAGTGAAATTAGTCAAGTGAATAGTGACCTTTACATTACAAAAAAACAAATAATTGAATCATTAACTGTGTGAAATGCGCTAGTATGCCTAGAATGAATGGTTTGGATAGGTTGGCATGCCAATAGGGTTCAGTTAGTAGTATTGCACATGGCATTATGCCATTCTATGATTTTATGGCTTTTAGCCATTCTGATATCAGTGTGATACTTGGCCTTGCACCCAATGTTTATTATAGCTTATTAGTTATTCTATTGCACACCAGGAGACACAATGTGACTGATGGTGTGATGGCTTGAGGTACTTGGTACCCAATGCCATTTTACTCATTTATCCAGTCCAGTCGACTAGTATAGGTTACTTGGGCAATCTAAATAAATCTTACCAAATTTTAATCAAAATAATACTACAATAATTGCCAGGAATTTAATCTATAAAAATGTCAGCATATGTTCTGTACATCTATTTTATTTTAGCTATTTTATTTTATATTGGCACCACTAAGTAGAATTACTTAGCGTGCCGCTTTTGCCACGCGTAGGTACTGGAGACATAGCTGGGGAGTCCAGTAGACCTCAGACCGAGTGATTAGTCAGATTTGCATAGAGTCTAGAGTCACCTCATATTTGTAGTGCACTTGGTAGGATATTAGGATTTTGGGTTGTATTTTGTACTTTGCATTTTGTACTAGTTCTTGATTGTAATTATAAACTCATGAATCATATGATAATGTAAATATATGAAATTTTGAGTTACTATAAATATCAGTATATTTTGTTGAAAAATAAAATGTTGAGGAGTTATTCATAAAATTAATTCGAATTGTGATGTGAACAAAAATTTTGAAAATTGTGTTGAGATTTGGGGATTGAGTTGATATATATGTATATTGGAGTTCTGGATCTGAAACCATATTGGAAGTGTTTTTAACAGGTTTAAAAGAACTGTTTTTCCAATTTACAGTCAGCGCTCTGCCGAATTTTCTATAAAAATTTACGAAAAATTCATATTAATAAAATTTGTAAATAGATGATATAATTGGTAAAATTTTGCACTTGGTGAATAATAAATAAATTAAGAAGGGTAAATTGTTATGGAATAAGATATGGTGCTCCAGCACACTGTGTGGCATATCTTGCTCTGCTACACTGTAGACGAGTAAGGGGTGTCACAATGTGGGGAATGGTCTTGCACCATTCATAAGCGTCCCCTTGCAATAAAGAAATGGAGTATTTGAACTTCAGATCATCTGTGCAGTGTAATTTCTTGAATACTCTCTCCATTCTCTCAAGCCATTGTTCTACTTCCAATGGGTCCACTGTACCCTTGAACTCTATTGCTCCATACTTCATTAACTTGTCATATTATCTAGCTGGGGATGGTGGTTGCATAGGAAGTCCTTGCACAGGAGCTTGGACTGGTATATTGCCAGCCATTTACCGAAATAGTGCAGCTATTTGCTGAGCGAACTGAGCAGGAAACTGCATGGGTGGGATAGGTGCAGCTAACCCACTGGCATTCTGAGGAGCTGGGGCCTCCCTCTATACCTCAGCTGTGACACCCCTTACCCGTGTACAGTATATCCGAGTAAGCAATGTCACACGGTGTACCGGCACACTCTATTTTACCTTAATTAATTTTTAATATAGTTTTGAATATAACTTGTGAAATATAGTTCATTTAAGCCATTTATTGAAATTACAATTTATTTGAGGTTCCGAAAATTTTATAGAAAATCCGGCAGAGTACCGACTAAAAATGGATAAAATAGTTCTTCGGAACCTGTGAAAAACACTTCCAATAGCCATGTTCAATCATTCTCAACTCCAATATCAAAATCTCAACCTTTTTCAATTTCATTTCTCAATCATTCATCTCAAGTGGTAATCATGTATAAAACACAGATAAACATTCACTTTTCCATTCATAAATACAGTTCTCATTATTTACATGAAAATCAAAATATATTACATAAGTTTCATTTACACAAAGGAAAATAAAAATCAATTACAAAATACCAAAATGAAGCCTAGTGTCCTACCAATGCACTGTAGATGGTGAGGTGACACGGACACTATGCAGAGCTACAGGATGGACTCACCCAGTCTGCGGTCTACTGGGCTCATGATCAGTATCTCCAGAACCTACGCATGGCAAAAGCAACGCGCTAAGCAATGATGCTTAGTGGTGCAATAATAAAATAAAAGAAAAGAGCAGAAAATAAATATGTACTGAATGTATATGTCTTATTTGTTTTGTATTTATTATATTCATTTGTTTCTTTAACTTTGTCCATTTTCATTCATTTGGTTGCCCAAGTAACCTATACCGACGATCGACTAGATAAACGTAACCGCACTTGGGTATCAAGTACCTCGCCGTCACACCATCGGTCACATATGTATCTCCTGTGCAAATGTAACAACTAACAAGTCAGAATAATATTAGGCACGAGGCCAAGTCTCAACACAATATCAAAATGGCTAAAAGCCATAAAATCACTGAATGGCGTAATGCCATGTGCGATCGCTAATCGAACCCTATTGGCATGCCAAACTATCCAAACCAATCTTGTTAGGTATACTAGGGCATTTGATGCTTTAAAATTCTTCAATTTGTGAATTTCAAGTTTTGGTGTCACTATTCACTTCATTAGTCAACAAAAATGTTGACTTTTGGATAAAAAATAGGTACATTGGTTTTGGCACTCCCAACATGCCACATTTTGCATTTAAAACTTGTTGGCATTAAGCATTAATACCATTTCTAAGCTTAAACCAAGGGAAGTAGAATTTTCAGTTTTTGTAGCCCAGCTTTACTGTTCCATTGGGCACTGTTGCAGTGGGAATTTGAGGAAATGGTAAACAGGAAAGTTGTTCCTTATTTTGTCTAGTTGAATTTATTTTTTTGAATCACTTCATTTGGAGTTTTATAGCTCCAGATATGGTCCAAAAACCCTAGCTGGCCGGATTTCAATTCTGCAGAATTTACCAAATCTACAGTACCATGAACAGTGACTGCCACTGCCTTGTTGGATGGGTTCTGGCCATAATTTGGGGTAGGTTTCTTCATGAAAGTTGTTTTTCTATGTCTTATCTTGTTGTTGTAAACATTTCAGGTCAATTGACCATATCTACAGTGAGTTATGGCCAAATGAACAGTTCATTTGGTCATTCTGCAGAACCTGTTTGCAGGGTATCCGGATTGGGGCCAACTTTTGGTCCTCTTGGTTTGGTCTTTTGGGCAAGGTTTCTTCAGAAAAATTGTGCCATTATAAGTCTAGTTTCATGTCCAATTGGCCAAACACCAATTGAACCTACACAGCCAAAGATATGGCAATCCAAACAGGCTGGACTCAGCCTCATTTCTGCTGTCTTTAGGCAGCCTACACATTTCACTTTGCCATGCATTAGTTCACTTCAAATTATGATTAACTTGCCTCAAATGGTCACTAATTGACCATTAGAATGTCCATTAATCATTTTATAAGCCAAGTCAAATTTTTACTCCCCAAAACCCTAATTTCCATTTCAATTTACCCATACACCTTAGTTAGCACACTAATTCATTATCCATGTAGTTATATACCTTAAACATCATTTCTAGTCCACTCTAAGTCCATCAAAACAATCAAAATCATTCCTTCCTTAGGGCTGCCGAAATTCATGGTAAACATAAACATAAATTTCATTCCTTTAATTCACAAATCCTCACTCACTTTAAGTCTTTAACATAGGATAAGAGAGGTTTAGGTATAAATAGGCACTAACCTTTAAGTGGCACTTCTTGGACTTGTCTTCTCCTTAGAATTTTTACTTCTTATGGCTGCCTAGAGTTACCTTGTGATGTGGGGATGAATTTTTGTGAAGGGATATTAGGATTTTTTAGATTTTGGGAGTTTTCAAGCTCAATTTGAGCAATAATGGAGGTTTGGGCAAGGCAAGGGTTTCGGCTGGTTGGGAGGATGAATATGGCTGCTGTGTTTTTTAATTGTTTTGGTCTTCATTTATCTCTTTTATTAGTTAGTTAATTGGTTGTTTAAATGTGATTGGTTATAGCTTTTAAATGACATCATCATATGTCATAATTTGCTTTATTTTGGTTTTTCTTTTCTTTTCATCACTACTCATTTTCAATTTAATTTTTAGTAATGTTTATTCATATTTTATGTTATAATAATTATTTAATCAACTGGACAAGTCGGCCAAAAATCACCTCTGAAGGCGAAATGACCAAAATGCCCTCCGTTTGGCTTAACGGGTCAAAATTGTCTGTACCGATTGAAAAATTTTTCTAAATATTTTCTTGGCATTCTAATGCCATAGGGACCTCAATGACCCTTCTCTGGAGTCTCAAAAATTATTCTATGAATTTTTCCCCGGGTCTAGGGCTCCTAGTTGCGAGAACCGCAACTTCCCTCTGCGTTACCCATCGCTAGGGCACCGGCTCGTTTAACTTGGTTGTATTTTATTTCTAAAATTTTTCCTAAATTTTTCTTATTAATATTTGAGTCAATTATGGTTCCTCACTTTAGTTTAAATATTTTTCCGGACGTTCTAGCTGTCCGGACCGACACTGGTCACCGGAATAGTAGAATGTACGGAGTTGCTACCGGGAGGGTGTTACAACTCTTCCCCTCTAATTTAAATTTCGTCCTCAAAATTTACCTGATGCAAACAGTTGAGGGAACTGTTGCCTCATTATCTCTTCACTTTCCCAAGTTGCCTCCTCGGTGTTGTGGTGCCTCCAAAGCACTTTCACCAGTGGAATCTGCTTGTTCCTCAATTCTTTTACTTCCTGAGCCAGGATTCGTAGAGGTTCTTCTTCATATGTCAAATCCGGTTGTATTTCAATTTCTTCCTTGGAGATGACATGTGAAGGATCTGAGCGGTATCTTCTGAGCATGGACACGTGGAACACATTGTGGATCTTGTCCAGCTCTAGTGGTAAAGCTAGGCTATAGGCCACTGGACCCACACGTTCAATGATTTCATATGGGCCAATGAACCTAGGGCTCAACTTACCTTTTCTTCCAAACCTCAATACCTTCTTTCACGGTGATACCTTGAGGAACACTTTGTCACCAACCACATATTCTATTTCTTTTCTCTTCAGGTCGGCATAAGATTTCTGTCTGTCTGAGGCAACTTTCAGATTGGCTTTGATTAGTTTCACTTTCTCCTCAGTCTGTTTCACCAGGTCTTGCCCCACCAGTTTGTCTTCACCCAATTCAGTCCAGCACACTGGAGTTCTATATTTCCTCCCATACAGTGCTTCATACGGGGCCATTTGGATACTAGCTTAGTAGCTATTGTTGTATGCAAATTCTGCCAGTGGGAGGTATCTATCCCAACTTCCCTCAAACTCAATGACACAACTCCTCAGCATATCCTCAAGGACCTGACATATATTTCATGTTATTATTATCATTTTAATTCAATAGTTGTATTAATTCAATTGGTTCAATTGTTTACCTGGATTACTCTTTCGGATTGCCCATCCGTCTCGAGGATGGAAAGTCGTCTTGAAGTGGAGTTGTGTACCCAACGACTCATGCAACTTCTTCCAAAATCTCGATGTAAACCTTGGGTCTCAATCGATATGATGGAAAGTGGAATTCCATGCGATCTAACTATCTCACCGATATACAATCGCTAACTTTTCCGGTGAGTAGTCACCCTAATCGGCGAGAAAGTGTCTTGACTTAGTCAATCTATCAACTATCACCCATCTTGCATCATGTTTCTTCCGGTGAGAGGTAGACCACTTACAAAATCCATGGTGACCCGATCCCATTTCCATTCGGTATGCGTATAGTCAGAGCAAACCCGATGGAACTTGATGTTCGCTTGACTTGTCGACATGTCAAACATTTAGTCACATAGTCGGCTATGTCTTTCTTCATACCAGCCACCAATATCAAGCTTCAGATCATGATACATCTTTGTACTTCACGGTGCATAGCATATGCAATCGGTGTGTGCTTCTTTAGAATATTGGCCTTCAATTCCCCATCATCCGGTACACACAGTCTTCCTTTGTAATACTGCACACCCATCTGCTTTCACCCCATAGTCGATTGCTTTTCCTTCCGAGATTTTGCTCATAATAGCCATTAGCTTTTCATCCGCTTTTACCCATCTAAAATCTGCCAGAGGTGTTTGGCCTCACTTGCAACTCAGCCAAAATAGCTCCATCTCGAATCAAAGTTAGACGGGCATTCAATGATCTCAAAGCTGTGATGGACTTTCTGCTCAAAGCATCAGCAACTATATTTGCCTTCCCAGGATGGTAGTCAATATCACAATCATAGTCCTTCAGGAACTCAATCCATCGCCTCTGTCTAAGGTTGAGCTCCTTCTGAGTTGGCAAGTATTTCAGGCTTTTGTGGTCTGTGTAAATGTAACACTTTTCACCATACAAGTAATGCCTCCATATCTTCAGTGCGAAGATAATTGCTGCAAGCTCTAGATCATGGGTAGGGTAATTTTGTTCTTGTGGCCTTAGCTGCCTGGAAGCATAAGCGACCACCTTCCCCTCTTGCATCAATACACACCCTAACCCATTATGAGAGGCATCACTGTAGACCACAAAGTCCTTTCCTGACACTGGTTATGTTAACACTGGTGCCTCTGTCAACATAGCCTTCAACTTCTCAAAACTGGTCTGACACTTGCTATTCCAGTCAAATCTGACATTCTTGTGTAACAACTTGGTCATTGGAGCAGCTATTAAGAAAAATCCCTTCACAAATCTTCTGTAATACCCAGCTAGCACCAAGAAGCTTCTGACCTCAGTTGTATTTCTAGGAGGCTTCCATTCCATCACTGTTTCTATTTTCTTAGGATCCACCCTAATCCCATCAGCTGACACTATGTGTCCAAGGAATGCAATCTCATTCAACCAAAAATCACACTTGGACAACTTAGCATACAGCTTCTTTTCTCTCAGGGTTTGCAGAACAATCCTCAAATGCTCATCATGTTCTTCCCTGGTCTTGGAATACACCAGAATATCATCAATAAAGACCACTATGAACCGATCTAGGTATGGATGGAAGATACGGTTCATAAGGTCCATAAATGCCGCTGGTGCATTTGTTAGGCCAAAGGGCATCACTAGAAACTCATAATGCCCATATCGGGTCCTGAATGCAGTCTTTGGCA
This sequence comes from Hevea brasiliensis, assembly GCF_030052815.1. Classification (NCBI taxonomy): domain Eukaryota; kingdom Viridiplantae; phylum Streptophyta; class Magnoliopsida; order Malpighiales; family Euphorbiaceae; genus Hevea; species Hevea brasiliensis. The sequence continues at coordinate 48,131,781 of NC_079501.1, forward strand.
CATCTTCATCCTTCACCCTCAACTGATGATACCCTGATCTGAGATCAATCTTAGAAAATACTCCTGCTCCCTTCAACTGATCAAACAGATCATCAATTCTAGGCAATGGATATTTGTTCTTCTCACCACTTTATTCAATCAGGTAATCGATACATAGCCTTAAAGTCCCATCCTTCTTCTTTACAACAAAGACCTTGGAGCTCCCCATGGTGACACATCGCGTATGAACCCTTTATCAAGCAACTCTTGCAACCGAGTTTTCAACTCCCTCAATTCATGGGTGCCATCCTATAAGGAGCAATGGAAATGGGTCTTTGTACCAGTTGTCTTAATAGCAAATTCAACTTCCCTTCGTGGCAAACTGGGCAATTCTTCAGAAATACCTGGGAAGTCTCTCATCTGTGGGTATATCACTCGGGTTTGGCTTAGCCTCGCCTAGTATCCACCACATGTGCTAGGTAGGCTTCACCTTTTCTCATCATTCTTCTTGCAAATCGTGGTCGAGATAACGTTGACGTAAAATCATCCTTTCCCCACAACTGTGATCTCATTACCCTCAGAAGTTTTCAAAGAAATTCTCTTCAATTTGCAATCAACTATTGCCTGATGACGTGACAACCAGTCCATTCCCAAAATCACGTCAAACTCGTGGAAGGGCAACTCAATAAGGTCTGCTAAAAATTCATACCCCTGAATCCTTAACGGGCAACCCTTGTATACTTTATTCACCACTACACTGTGGCCCAATGGATTAGTGACCAAAATGTCTTGGTCACTCTCCCCTTCTAGTATCCCCCTTTCTACGGGTAAGTTGATGCAGATGTATGAATGAGTGGATCCTGGATCCACTAATGCATGCACAGATGTATTGTAGAGGGAGAACGTACCCCTGATGACGTCCGGGGCATCTTGTTCCTCCTAAGCTCTAATGGCATAGGCTCTGGCAGGTGGTCTGTTATTAGGCCTCTCTCGCGGCTCATGCGTGCCTCCGTGATGGTCCCACCGTGTCGATTTGCCGATTTCCTACCCTTTGTGGTGCAGAGCAGTGCATGTCGCTTGTGTTGGAGCAGCTATAGTAGTTCTCAAGGTGACAGCTTCTTCAATTGATGCTCGGTTGACCCACACCTTAGCAGGCACCGCCACTCTCAACACTCCCCTTGTGCCACTTCAAGCGGTGTGGACATGCGAGAAGATGCCGGGCTGGTCCTGAACCCCATCCTCGGAGAGCTGCCCACCGATGGCGTGGGTGACCTCTCCTAGGGGTAAATCGTGGCTCGGGCCCCGAGACCGACCATGACCGTGGTCGACTGAACTCGTGTGGGTGGACCCTTGAACCTCTTCCTGGATGCAGGAGCTGAACTAGACCGACACGGGCCCTCTTCTCTGTCTTTCCTTCTAGTCCGCTTCACCGATTCTTACTTTTTCAACCTTTATAGCAGCTTCCACTAACTTGGTGAAGTCTGTAATTCCCAAGGCAGTGATCATGATCTTTATGTTGTCATTTAGTCCCTCTTCAAATCTCTTGCACCTTTCAGCTTCATTAGGGACTATCTCCCTTCCATAGCGGCTCAATCTAACGAATTCCTTCTCATACTCGGCCACTGACAGCTGTCTCTGCCTCAGGTTAATGAATTCCCTTCTTCTCTCTTCTAGGTATACAGTACCCACATATTTCTTCTTAAATTCGGAGAGGAAGAAGTCCCAAGTTACTATTTCTGGCTGTACTTCACTAGACACCGTATCCCACCATTCATAAGCATCATCTTGCAACAGAGATATGGCAGCTTCTAGGTTTTGCTCTGGGGTGCAGTGGAGTTGTTTTAAAACTCTGCCTGTTCTGTTCAACCAATTTTCGGCTGCAACAGAATCATCTTCTCTCTTGCCGAAGAAGTCCACTGCTCCAAATTTGCATAGTCTTTCCAGGTGTGATTTCTGCTGTGGAGCTGGTGGTGGTGGTGGTGGTGCTGGCATTACCCCGGCCATTTGTCTAAAGAAATCGACCATTTGTTGGAACATGGCCTGTGGAGGTTGAGCAGGCTCTGCTTGAGCTAGCGGAGTAGGTTCTCCCTACCCCAGGGCCTCACCGCCGCAGTGGAGCATGACTCTCCACTTCCTCCTCAACTACCCTCTGAGATGTAGGGTCCATATCCTATTCAAAATAACAAAGATAAACAGATCTGCATTAGTGTCACCTCGACTCTTACAAATGCAATGCATGGTATGGACTCAATCTAGGCCCAGAAACGCCTAAACCGTGCTCTGATACCACTAAATGTGACACCCCTTACCCGTGTACAGTATATCCGAGTAAGCAATGTCACACGGTGTACCGGCACACTCTATTTTACCTTAATTAATTTTTATCATAGTTTTGAATATAACTTGTGAAATATAGTTCATTTAAGCCATTTATTGAAATTACAATTTATTTGGGGTTCCAAAAATTTTATAGAAAATCCGGCAGAGTACCGGCTAAAAATGGAGAAAACAGTTCTTTGGAACCTGTGAAAAACACTTCCAATAGCCATGTTCAATCATTCTCAACTCCAATATCAAAATCTCAACCTTTTTCAATTTCATTTCTCAACCATTCATCTCAAGTGGTAATCATGTATAAAACACAGATAAACATTCACTTTTCCATTCATAAACACAGTTCTCATTATTTACATGAAAATCAAACAATATTACATAAGTTTCATTTACACAAAGGAAAATAAAAATCAATTACAAAATACCAAAATGAAGCCTAGTGTCCTACCAATGCACTGTAGATGGTGAGGTGACACAGACACTATGCAGAGCTGCAGGATGGACTCACCCAGTTTGCGGTCTACTGGGCTCACGATCAGTATCTCCAGAACCTACGCGTGGCAAAAGCAACGCGCTAAGCAATGATGCTTAGTGGTGCAATAATAAAATAAAAAAAAGAGCAGAAAATAAATATGTATTGAATGTATATGTCTTATTTGTTTTGTATTTATTATATTCATTTATTTCTTTAACTTTGTCCATTTTCATTCATTTGGTTGCCCAAGTAACCTATCTTTGGATGACTGGATCGATAAACGGTAACCGCACTGGGTATCAAGTACCTCGCCGTCACACCATCGGTCACATATGTATCTCCCAGTGCAAATGTAATAGCTAACAAGTCAGAATAATATTAGGCACGAGGCCAAGTCTCAACACAATATCAAAATGGCTAAAAGCCATAAAATCACAGAATGGCGTAATGCCATGTGCAGTACTGCTAACTGAACCCTATTGGCATGCCAAACTATCCAAACCAATCTTGTTAGGTATACTAGGGCATTTGATGCTTTAAAATTCTTCAATTTGTGAATTTCAAGTTTTGGTGTCACTATTCACTTCATTAGTCAACAAAAATGTTGACTTTTGGATAGAAAATAGGTACATTGGTTTTGGCACTCCCAACATACCACATTTTGCATTTAAAACTTGTTGGCATTAAGCATTAATACCATTTCTAAGCTTAAACCAAGGGAAGTAGAATTTTCAGTTTTTGTAGCCCAACTTTACTGTTCCATTGGGCACTGTTGCAGTGGGAATTTGAGGAAATGGTAAACAGGAAAGTTGTTCCTTATTTTGTCTAGTTGAATTTCTTTTTTTGAATCACTTCATTTGGAGTTTTATAGCTCCAGATATGGTCCAAAAACCCTAGCTGGCCGGATTTCAATTCTGCAGAATTTACCAAATCTATAATACCATGAATAGTGACTGCCACTGCCTTGTTGGATGGGTTCTGGCCATAATTTGGGGTAGGTTTCTTCATGAAAGTTGTTTGTCTATGTCTTATCTTATTGCTGTAAACATTTCAGGTTAATTGACCATATCTACAGTGAGTTATGGCCAAATGAACAGTTACTGTTCATTTGGCCATTCTACAGAACCTGTTTGCAGGGTATCCGGATTGGGGCCAACTTTTAGTCCTCTTGGTTTGGTCTTTTGGGCAAGGTTTCTTCAGCAAAATTGTGCCATTATAAGTCTAGTTTCATGTCCAATTGGCCAAACACCAATTGAACCTACACAGCCAAAGATATGGCAATCCAAACAGGCTGGACTCACAGCCTCGTTTCTGCTGTCTTTAGGCAGCCTACACATTTCACTTTGCCATGCATTGGTTCACTTCAAATTATGATTAACTTGCCTCAAATGGTCACTAATTGACCATTAGAATGTCCATTAATCATTTCATAAGCCAAGTCAAATTTTTACTCCCCAAAACCCTAATTTCCATTTCAATTTACCCATACACCTTAGTTAGCACACTAATTCATTATCCATGTAGTTATATACCTTAAACATCATTTCTAGTCCACTCTAAGTCCATCAAAACAATCAAAATCATTCCTTCCTTAGGGCTGCCGAAATTCATGGTAAACATAAACATAAATTTCATTCATTTAATTCACAAATCCTCACTCACTTTAAGTCTTTAACATAGGATAAGAGAGGTTTAGGTATAAATAGGCACTAACCTTTAAGTGGCACTTCTTGGACTTGTCTTCTCCTTAGAATTTTTACTTCTTATGGCTGCCTAGAGTTACCTTGTGATGTGGGGATGAATTTTTGTGAAGGGATATTAGGATTTTAAGGTTAGATTTTGGGAGTTTTCAAGCTCAATTTGAGCAACAATGGAGGTTTGGGCAAGGCAAGGGTTTCTGCTGGTTGGGAGGATGAAGATGGCTGCTGTGTTTTTTAATTGTTTTGGTCTTCATTTATCTCTTTTATTAGTTAGTTAATTGGTTGTTTAAATGTGATTGGTTATAGCTTTTAAATGACATCATCATATGTCATAATTTGCTTTATTTTGGTTTTTCTTTTCTTTTCATCACTACTCATTTTCAATTTAATTTTTAGTAATGTTTATTCATATTTTATGTTATAATAATTATTTAATCAACTGGACAAGTCGGCCAAAAATCACCTCTGAAGGCGAAATGACCAAAATGCCCTCCGTTTGGCTTAACGGGTCAAAATTGTCTGTACCGATTGAAAATTTTTTCTAAATATTTTCTTGGCATTCTAATGCCATAGGGACCTCAATGACCCTTCTCTGGAGTCTCAAAAATTATTCTATGAATTTTTCCCCGGGTCTAGGGCTCCTAATTGCGAGAACCGCAACTTCCCTCTGGGTTACCCATCGCTAGGGCACCGGCTCGTTTAACTTGGTGTATTTTATTTCTAAAATTTTTCCTAAATTTTTCTTATTAATATTTGAGTTAATTATGGTTCCTCACTTTAGTTTAAATATTTTTCCGGACGTTCTAGCTGTCCGGACCGACACTGGTCACCAGAACAGTAGAATGTACAGAATTGCTACCGGGAGTGTGTTACATCAGCTACTACAGATTGCTCTACTGTGTGATGCCCCTCTTCCATACCAAAGCACAAAGAATTCTACTCCCTGAACAACTAACACAAGGAGATTTCCCTTCATTAGTCCATATTGATGATGTAATGCACTATATATATATCAATTAATGATAGTTGAGCAGTTGTACTTATCAAAATTTTTCAAATATGCAATTTCAAAACTTGTATAAAAACCAAACCTCTGATACCACTAAAACATGTCACACCTATTCCCTTGTAAGGCATGACGTGTTCCCATAGCATACCTAATGAATTACCGAATTACACCTACTGATAACCCATTAATTATGCTACAAGGGATTTTAAATAAATCATAGCTTTTTATCTTATCAATTCTTTTGTGAAAAATTGCATGGGAATAGTTAAAATTCAATGTAAACATTTTGGAAATAATGATAGACTAAATATTACAAAAATTTTCATAAGTCTCAAAATAAAATACAAATAGTTACAAGCTCAAAATGTGATAGCAATGTAATGCTTTTAAATACAAACTGCTTAATGTCCGTGCATCCATACATATAGGTATAAAATACATCAAAAAGAAATTACAGGGGTATACTTACGATATATACCCATAATCAAAACCAAAATGCTGCTTCAAAGTCTCTCACTCGGCAGCCTTCTCCTTTTCCTTACCTGCAACAGCATAAATAAGATATCGCTGAGTATATCACTCAGTGATGCACAACTAATAACTTTAATACTTAAGGGAAAATACAACTTGTCCAAATACAAGAAATCATATATTTGCATAATCATGATAGTATCACAAAACTTTCTGAGTCCATAAGAATCATTTATTGAAATCACATTTTGAATGAGAAATCATACTTTACAAACCACCATTCACAAAGCATAAGTGTTGTCAATATCAACACATAGTTTAGACCATAACACAAAATTTCACGATCAATGTCGTGTTGTATACCGCGACAAAGCAATCTCAACCTCACTAACCGTTATTAATGAGGGAAGGGCTAGCTAGCTAATGAGTACTCATATAGTCTTTCCCTAATAACCGTTATTAATTGGAGACATAATCAATATTAATTATTAACCCAAAGTAGCCGTTACTACTGCAGAGTTTCGAAAGGGACTTTCATGCTAACTATGGTTTCAAAACAATTTTCAAAAGCTTCCCAATCAACAATCACATTTGCAACCCAATAAACACATTAAAATCATCATAAAATCCATATAGAGGTGGCAACACCCAAATTTCTCCAATGTAAGAGAAAAACCATATTTCATTCAAAGTAAACTCGTTCAAAGCAAACTCATTCAAATAAACACATTCCAAATAATTTACAAGTTTAAAAACGAAGAAAAAGGTTAGTTATGGACAAACCTTCAATATTTCTTCGTTCTCGTTACTTACTTCTCCTTGCCCATTCCAACTTCTTTTTCTACTGAAAACACATAAATAGAATGCCTCAATACTCATCTCAATTACTGCCAAGTACTCATTATATGAGTATCTAATATATCCCAAGTTAGCTTTGTAAATTTTAAAGAGTTTTGATTTTTGGATAGTTTGATGCCCCAAACTTTGAACCCAATTTTTACTTAGTTCTAATCATGAAGTGAGGTGTTCTGCATTAAAATTTTTCCTCTAGTCTCATCTTTATTTCCCTTTTTGAATCACCTCAGTTGGAGTTATGTAGCTCAAGCTATGACCAAAATAGTTATTACTGTTCACGTGGGGCTGATTGTGGCAGCTTTGGTGACTTAACTTTGGCTAACAATTTGATTGGGTTAAGTTCATAATTTAACTCCAAATTCTTCATATGAAATGTTCTAATATGTTTTAGGTTTTCCATCAATTCAAGAATCACCTAAATTAATGTTTTCTAGAGAGAGTTATGGTAATTTAATGTTTACTATTTATGTTACTGTTCATTGCTCTGGCAGATTTATCAACTCAACTTTGCTCAGCAATTTGGTTGGGTTAAGTTTGTAATTAGGCTTCAAGTTCTTCACACAAAATATTCTACTATGTTTAAGTTTCTATCAATTCAAGAATCATCTAAATCAGAGTTTTATAGATAGAGTTATAGCCTTGTAAAGTTTACTATTTATATGGTCAATTTGCAGATTTCCAGATTTTGGCAGATTTGGTGACTCAAATTTTCTTAGCAATTTGATTAGGTTAAGTCCATAATTTGGCCTTAAGTTCTTCATATGAAATGTTCTACTCTTTTTTAGGTTTCCATTGGTTTAAGAATCACCTAAATCTAAGTTTTCTAGAGAGAGTTATGGCCATGCAAATTTACTGTTCACATGCATAATTTTGCAGGTTCCAGAATTTTATCTCCAATTTCAAAGCTTATTTTGGATAGCTTAAGGTCATTTTCAGGGTAGGGTATCTTCACGAAAATTCTAGCCCTATGTCTTAAGTTTCATTTCCAATTGGTTTCACACCAATTGGAGTTGTGTAGCTCAAGTTATGGGCTGCCAAACACACTGAATTCAGTGTGTAAAATTCTGCCCTAAGATTAAATTTTCATTTCTTCAATTACTTCCACTAACCAACCTCAATTCACATTTAATTCACCCCAAATGACCATAATTTGGCATTAATACATCCATAGCACTTCCTAGCACAAAAACCCTAAATTTTCAAACACCTAAGTTTGTAATTTTCCCTAATCCATGCTGTTTCATTAATTCCTTCTACCAACTAAAATCAACCCACATTCAATTCATGCTAATTAGTCATAATTTAGCATTGCCCACATCAATTTCACTACCTAGCACAAAAGCCCTAATTCCCCATGAACCCTAATCTTCCATAATTCAATTTCTGAAATTCTCATACAATTACACTACCCCAATCATGCATACTACTTCAACTAAGCTTGATTTTATCATTAATTACATTAAAATACATCAAACCCTAATTTTTCCCAAATTGGCCAAAGCCCTAGATTACCCAAGCTAGCCAAAAGTCCCTTTCAAGATTCATGCATGTTTTTCATGCTTTCTCATGTAAATTCATCACACCCAAACTTAATTCAAAGCATACTTAGTTAATCAAGCACGAAAGAGAGAGCTTACCTCACTTAATGATTTTTCCCACTTCAAATCTCTTCCAATTTCTTGTTCTTCTTGTTTAAATCTCTCAATCAAAGTTTGTTTTGATGCTTCCTACTAAACAGATGAAGGACCTATGAAAGGAAAGTGGGGAAATCAAAGATGGGGAAGAAGTGTTAATGGAGGAAGTGAAGAAAAGAGAAGAGAAAGAGAGGGTGGTGGCACAATGGGGAGAAAGAGAGAGAAAATTATCTTTTTAATTTTTGGTGTAATTGTCTCCTTTATATATTTACCCCCAAAATTTAATTTATTTTAATTATAAATTTTTAATTTGTGTCATAAATGAAATTAAACTTAAATTTTATTTCTTTTTTTTTTCTTTTCATTTTATAATTTAATTTTTTTGTTCAAAATTTCTTCATAATTCAATATATTATTTTCATTTAATTTAATTGACATTTTGGCCAAAAATCAACTCTTGAAGTGAATTAACCAAAATGCCCCTCATCGGGTCATAATCCTTCTTTTTTATAATACCCGATGAGTCCTTAGATTTTTGGTTCACTTGAATTTTTATTGTGTCTATCTCAATTAATTTTCCTTTTTATTTTTGGTCCTCAAGGTGTCTTTGAATAGTACTAGTCACAAACCAAAAATAGTACTATTCATAACTCGGTGGTTCGGGGTGCTACATTCAAAATTGATTTCATCCATTCAAAATTGATTTCATCCATTCAAATGTTAATTCATCTTTGATTAAGCTTAATTTCAAGTGACTTAAAGTAATTAAGCTTAAACATTAAACTTATCTCAACTTGATCACTTCAAATCTTCCAACTCTTCAATTTTCCTCTTCTATTTTGGCTCCCAATCTTTCTTTTGGAGTTTCATTTGAGAGTTTCTATAATTTCTATAAGGGATTTATGGGATGAATTAGGCTTTTAAAAGCTTAAAAAGGTGTGTTAATGGGGGAAATATGAGAGAAGATAGAGAGAGAATTGGGACGACTAAAGGTAAAAGATGAAGACCAATTTTGGCTTTTTAATTTCTATTTATCTCTCTTTATACTTATCTCAAAAATTAATTTAATTAAATTAAAATTCTTTATTGTGTCATGCTGATATAATGATGATGTCATAATTTCCTTTTTTAGTTTTTCATTTCTTTTCTTCCACACATACCTCTTCATTTGCAATTGATTTTCCACACTTTTAATTTCCTACATTTTAATCGATATTTAGGCCAAGAGTCACCTCCAAGGGTGAATTGACCAAATTGCCCCTTACCGATCTAATCCATTTTTCCAATAGCATTAAATTGCTTTCGGAACTCTGGTTCAATTATTTAAGCTGGTTCTCTATTCTTCTCTGTGGTTTTCATTATACCATTAACTTCGCAATTATCCTTAGGCATGGGGTGCCATAAGGTCCCACACGAAATCAGGGTAGCGACTGAGCTCGCAACCACTTCCCAATTCGGTTACCCATTGCTGTGGCCTTGGCTCATTTAACACATTATGCTTTGTTTTCTTTATTTCTATTTTACCTTCATGTAATTGTTGTTAATTTTCATTCATGGCTTTTCTAGGTGACTTAAATATGGTTTTACATATCCCAACTATTCAGGTAGATACTAGTCATCAGAACAGTAGAATGTACGGAACTAATAAACATAGGGGTGTTACAATTCTCCCCCCCTTAAATAAATTTGGTCTCTAAATTTTACCTAGCTTTAGTCTCTGAATAGCTGTGGGTGCTGCCTCCTCATGTCCTCCTCACATTCCCAAGTAGCTTCCTGCCCTGAATGATGGTTCCATAACACCTTATCCAGTGGTATCTACTTATTCCTTAGTTGTTTCACCTCATATGCCAGAATCTCTATAGGTTCTTCCTCATAAGTGAGGTCTGGATTTACTTCAATCCCTTCTACTGTTAGAACATGTGAGGGGTTGGATCGATACCTCCTTAACATAGATACATGGAAGACATTATGTATCTTTTCCAACTTTAGAGGTAATGCCAATCGATATACCAGAGGACCCACTCTTTTCAGAACCTCATATGGCCTAATAAAGCGAGGACTTAGTTTCCTCTTTCGGTCAAATCTCATAATCCTCTTCCAAGGGGAAACTTTGAGGAATAGCTTATCACCCACTGTATATTCAATATCCCTCCTTGTCAAATCAATATAGGATTTTTATAGTCTGATGCAGCCTTATGTCTATCTCTGATAAGCTTAATCTTCTCCTTTATCTGCTGAACCATTTCTGGGCCAATTAGTTTACTTTCACCCTCTTCATCCCAACACAAAGAAGTTTTGTACTTCCTACCATACAGAGCTTCATATGGAGGCATCCCTATGCTTGATTGATAGCTATTATTGTAAGCAAACTCAATCAAAGATAAGTGTATATCCCAACTATCTTCAAACTCAATCACACAAGCCCGTAGCATATCCTCCAATATCTGAATTACCCTCTCAGACTGACTGTCTGTCTATGGATGGAATGCCATACTGAAGTTCAATCTAGTTCCTAGGGCTCTTTGAAGACTATCCCAGAATCTAGAAGTGAACCTTGAATCTCTGTCTGACACAATCAATACTGGCACTCCATGAAGTCTCACTATATCATCAAGGTACAATTTAGCCAATCTGTCGAGGCTATAGTCCATCCTCACTGGCAAAAAGTGAGCAGACTTAGTTAATCTATTCACAATGACCCATACTGCATCATGATGCTTCTGTGTTCTCGGAAGTCCCATCACAAAGTCCATTGTGATTCTTTCCCACTTCCACTCAGGAACTGGCAATGGGTGTAGCAAACCAGCTGACACTTGATGCTCTGTCTTTACTTGCTGACAAGTCAAACATTTTGCTACATACTCTACTATGTCTTTTTTCATCCCATTCCACCAATAATGTTCTTTCACGGTTCTATATGATTTAGTCCCACCAGGATGCATAGCAAAAGGAGAGTCATGTGCTTCCTTCATAATAATTTTCCTCAATTCCACATTATTAAGAATGCACATTTTGCCCTGGTATAATAGTAAGCAACATCTGGCTTCTTACCATTCTGAGTCTCTTCCACCAATTTCTGATACTTTTCACCATTTTGTGCAACTGTTTTTATTTGATCAATCAACATTGGCTTCACTTGCCAAGCAGCTATCATCTGCCCCTCCTCATCTATCTCTAGATTTGTATATAGTGCCCTCAACTCATGTACAATAGACAAAGGACAAACCCTCAAACTAGCCATAGTCTTGCGACTTAAGGCATCTGCTACTACATTTGGTTTTCTTGGCTGATAATCTATCAAGCATTCATAGTCTTTAATCAATTCTAGCCATCACCTCTGTCTCAAATTCAACTCTTTTTGTGCACCCAGATATTTCAAGCTTGTATGATATATGTAGATATAACACTTTTCTCCATACAAATAATGTCTCCGGATCTTTAGAGTAAATACAATAGCTGCTAGCTCCAAGTCATGTGTAGGGTAGTTTCTCTCATGTGGCTTTAGCTAACATAATGCATAAGTAATGACATTTCGGTCTTGCATCAGTACACAGCCTAACCCATTGTGAGAAGCATCATTATAAACAATGTATTCTTTACCCGGAGTAGGTAAAGTTAGGATTGGAGCTTCGGTCAAACATCTCTTCAACTCATCAAAACCCTACTGGCATTTATCAGTCCATTGAAATTTTACATCTTTCTAAAGTAGCTTGGTCAGTGGAGATGCTAACATAGAAAATCCCTTCACAAAACGGTGGTAGTAACCAGTTAAACCTAGAAAACTGCAAACTTCTGTAACATTCCTGGGCGGTTTCCAATTAAGGATAGCTTCAACCATGCTGGGATCTACCTTTATACCTTCATCTGATACAATGTGCCCTAAGAAAGAAATTTCTTCTAGCCAAAATTCACACTTCGATAACTTGGCATACAAATATTTCTCCCTTAAAGTCTATAGCACAATCCGCAGATGTCTATTGTGCTCTTCTGCACTCTTCGAATACACCAATATGTGATCAATAAACACTATAACAAATTGATCTAAGTATGGCTGAAAGATAGTGTTCATCAGGTCCATAAAGGCAGCTGGAGCATTAGTTAACCTGAATGGCATAACCAGAAACTCATAGTGACCATATCGAGTTTTAAAAGCAGTTTTTGGAATACTCTGCTCTTGCACCCTCAACTGATAATACCCTGATCTCAAGTTAATTTTGGAGAATATATCTGCACTCTACAACCGATCAAATAAATCATCTATGTAGGGCAATGGATATTTGTTCTTTATTGTCATCTTATTCAACTGCCTGTAGTCGATACACAGACAGAGAGTACCATCTTTCTTCTTAACAAAGAAAACTGGTGCTCCCCAAGCTAACACACTAGGGCGGATGAAGCACTTGTCAAGCAATTCTTACAACTACACCTTCAACTCTTTCAACTCTGCAGGTGCCATTCTGTAATGGAGATTGGGTCCACACCAACCATAACCTCTATTTCAAACTGCACTTCTCTTTCTGGAGGTAATCCTGGCAAATCTTTAGGAAACACATCCAGAAAGTTACATATTGTAGGGATGTCCCTCAATGCTAGACTCCCTTCTTGGGTGTCTATCACATGGGCCAAGTAAGCTTCACATCCTTTTCGGGTCATTTTTTCTGGCAAGTGCAGCAGAAATAAGGTTTGATGGCAATAACTACCTCTCCCCATGTATTACCACATCACCATACTGAGGGTGACCAAAAGTGACTGTCTTTAGTTTACAGTCAATCATAGCATGATGCCTGGTTAACCAATCCATGCCTAAAATGATGTCATAATCTCTGAAGGGCATTTCAATCAAGTAGGATAGAAAAGTATGTCCTTGGATCACCAAAGGATAATCCTTTTACATTTTGTTAACCCTAACCTCTTATCCTAACGGACTAGTTACTATCCATTTTCACATCAGGAACAGAAATACCACAAGTGATGCTAGTGCTAACATAAGAGTGTGTAGAACTTGGATCAAATAGCACATACACATCTTTTTTAAAGATAGAGAAAGTACCAGCAACTATATCATAAGTTTTAACCTCTTCTTGCTGCAGCATGGTGCATACCCTAGTTGGTGCACCTCTCTGTTTAGGCTGATTAACTGTAGCCTGACTGCCAGAAGTACTACCTCTGCCTCTACCTCGGCCTTTGCTAACTGTCTGTGAACATATGGAGGCAGAACTCTGAACTAAGCCTTCAACTATAGTAGGTTGTGTAGCTTTGTGAGTACTCACACAGTCTCTAGTAAAGTGGCCAATTCCACCACAATTATAGCAAGCTCCAATAGCCTTGTAAAAGACCCCTCCATGTACTTTCCCACATGTTTCACTGAAGGAGTGGAAGCATGAAAAACATAAGTTTATGTCATTGAATTAAAAAATTTTCACCTAGGGTCACATGCTTCATGCAATATTTATTTTTATCTATTTGATTTCAATGATAAATAACATATTAAAACTCTTTTAATATGTTTTTGGATCTGTATTTGCCATTTAAGATTTTAGAATTAATCATATTAATTTTAGAACCCTAGATTAAATCAAGAACAAATACACTAATCTCTTAATGCATTGCAGCGTATTTATGCCCTTGGGATGCATCTTTAGGACACCAGATGTTGTCTCTCTAGCTTGTCCACACCAAGATCACCTATGGTAGCCCTTGAACAGCTTCTAAAGCTTTTTCTATTAATTAGAAAATCAAGTTTTGGCTTTTAAGAGATTAAAGATGTAAACAGGACACTAGAAATAATTTCTAGTATTTTTAATTCAAGAGATTATTTGTTAATCTCTTGGAATAGATGAGAGATGAAGAAAAAGAGAAAGGAGAGGAGCCTTTGGGTGGCAGCACAAAGGAGGCAGCTGTAACACCCCTCACCCGACCATAGTGTAGCCGAGCAAGGCATGCTACATTCGGTGCTGGAGCACCCTAACTTATCTTACATTATTCCTTTAAAAACTTTGTTCTTGTTATATTTAATATTGATTATTTTTCGACGGAGAAACTAACAGAGTTTTCCCTATTTTATTATCGTTTGACGTGTTTTACTATTCACTAGTTGAAATTTTCAATAACATTTTACAATAAAAATCTCATTAATTATTCTCATTATTCACATCTCATTCATATATCTCAATTTCATATTCATTTCCATGCATTTCCATTCATGCACAATTTATATATATAAGTTCTCAAGTTTCATTAATTTACATGATTTACAGACTAATTACATAAATTCATAATTTACATGATCTACAAATTAATTACAGTTCCATAATCTATATTTCAACATACAATTCATAGTTTAAATTACAAATAATAACTAATTATAATGTATAAAATACATAATATGATCTATATGGGCCCTATCTACATGCATTGCTAAGGAGATGACAACCTTGAACACTCTGCAGATCAGAACTCCAAAATCTCTGTTTAGTATTTGTTGGGCTTTAACTTCAGTACCTACGTGAGGAAACAAATCCATCGTGCTAAGCATTGCTGCTAAGTGGTACAATAATATAACAAGGAAATAATATAACAAGTGAAAATAATTGGAGCATATTTTCTATACTCAAGAATTTTATGAGGTTCATATGAAATTTGCCATACAGTACACTTTTCGTCATTTATGTTGCTCTCTAGAATCTCTTTTGTCATAAGTTTACAATAATCATTTATATAATATACAAATAAATCTAAATATTTAGTTTATGTGCATTTTATTATGGAGGATGCATTTCTAATAATTACTTACATTATGCTTATTTTGCTAGTCTTTCATTTACTCTCTTAATATTTTTTATGTGTTGTGGATCATTTCGTAAAAATTAAATTCTTAATACTAGTTCAATACCTTTCGGATTTTTCTCACTGATTTTTTTAGTTTCTACTATTTTTAACTTATTTCAATAATTCTTTTTTATTCTCTGCCCAGGTAACCTATGACAGGCTGACTAAACTGGATAACGGGTCGTTGGCACTGGACACTGCGGTGCCTCGGGCAGTCATACCATGGGACGCAGAACGTAAACCACGTATGCAGTCAGTATGGCTAAAAAGCCATGATAACACATAATCGGGTATAAAAGCCATGAATGTTGGCATAAAGCCATGAATCTGGGCATAAAGCTATGAGTACAGGCATAAAGCCTTTCGCAGTACTGCTAAAACAATACCCTATTGGGATGCCAAACTATCCAATCTTACACACATGTCTAGGCAATACAAGGGCACATAATATCATTAAATATTAACATATTGTGTTTTATGACTTCATTATTTCATGAAAAATTCTATAATTTATACATTCATCATAATATTCACACATTCCTTACATCATTCATATTGATCACAATTTACATTCAAAACATCTTTCCTTTCTCTTTTGATGGGAACCTAATCCCAAATAACACTTTTATCACATTTATTCATTCAACAATCTATTCATGTAAAATACGTTCCATACTTCAAGTTGTATTGCTAATATATTATGAACTCCATTGGTGTTGGGAGTATAAGTCTCAATAATCCATCTAGGTTAATTTCATTTCTTATTCAATTGGTATCACCTGTGTTTTATTAGACCTACTAGTAATGGGAATACAAATCTTAGCTATATATTCACATAACTTAAATGTTCATTAAGTCATTTAGGTAAATTACTATTTCTATTCCAAGTAATCCATGAACATTTCATGGATTCCAAATTTCATACCTTAATTTCCTCTACCAATTTAGTTCTTACACTTTTTGTCTTTGTATTACTATTCACATTACTATTCACTCAAATTGTTGACTTTTTAATACATAATAAATTTATTGAATCTAAGTTCTCTAAGATACCACATTTTGCTTTTTATTTTTGTTGGTATTGATTTCTAATACCATTCCAAAGCTTATCTTATGTTATTCAAAATTTTCATATTTTATACCCTAAGTTTACTGTTCCATTGGTTTTTTATACAGTAGGAATTTGACAAAATTATCTTCACGAAAGTTGTTCCTTATTGTGTCTAGTTGCATTTCTTTTTTTTGAATCACTCCATTTGGAGTTTTGTAGCTCAAGTTATGGCCATTCTACCATAACTGGCCGGATTGACCTGTACCCAAAATTTCTGGGCAATTTGGTTCTGCCAGATTTGGTGACCAAAGTTTGGTTGGAAATTTGACTAGGTTATGGTCAGAATTTGGATTTGTGTTCTTCATGAAAGTTTTAGAGATATGTCTCAGCTTTCTTCTGGTAAAATTTTAGATCAATTGAACTTTTCTACACTGAGTTATGACATTTAAACAAACACTGTTCATTTGGTCATTTTCCAGGGACAACATGTTGGTCACCCGGATTAGGGTAATTTTTAGGTCAACTTGGTTTGGTTTTCTGAGCAGGGTTTCTTCACCAAAGTTGTGCCGTTATGTCTTATAAAACTTTTTCTATTGGTTTCATTGCATTTGGATTTTTGTAGACCTTGTTATGACCATTTTACCAAAACTGGTCGGGTGAGCTTTAGTCTAGGAAATTCAGGATAGAATGGTTTTGGTCAGTTTGGTGACCTCAATTGGGCCAGCAATTTCATTTGGTTAGAGGCATTTCTAGGCTTGGTATTCTCAATGAAAGTTGTAGTCCTATGTCTAATCTTTCCAATGACACAATAATCAGGCCATTTGGACCTGTCTAGAGGGAGTTATGGCCTGTTCATTTGGTCAATTTTCTGGGTTTAGTGTTTGGATTTCCGGATTGAGATAGTAAATTGGTCAAGATTTGGGCAGAATTTGGGCATGATTTCTTCATGAAAAATGGGGTATTTTGCCCTAGGTTTCATCTCCAATTAGCCTCACACCAATTGGAGCAACACAACTCCAGTTATAGCTCAAATAATACATTGGACTAAAAGGTCCAAATTTCCTGCATAAGAATCAACACTCCCAAATTCAATTCTCCCAACTCCACAAACTTCATTTGACATATTTAGCACTTCTAATGGTCATTAAATCATCTCAACATCATCAAATTCCAAGCAATAATGCAAAAACTAAGTTAGGTCAAAACCCTAACTTATAATTTCAATCTCAATCATACATCCATGCAATTTGATTTATAATGCCTTAAACTTCATTAATCAACTTCCCTAACTAAAACAAAATCATCAAAACCATCAAATTCATTTACTTCCTAGGGCTGCCACAAATTGAAACTTCAACATATTCCAAGTTTTCTTTTCTTTTCATGCCATTTCAACTTAATCAAGCATGCTTTTCATGCTTAGGAAAGAAAAAGGGTATAGTTAGTGCACTAACCTCTTTAACCACTCTCTTGGCTTATGGAAACCTTGGAATTTTTTTCACTTTCTTTAAATTTCTTGGCAGCAAAATGCTTCTCCTTAGTGTGGGTGTAATTTTTAGTGAAGGTGGTTAGGACTTTTAGGGTGAGGAAGGGTGGGAATTCAAGCTTGAAGTGTGCTCCAATGGAGGTTTCTCTCCTCTCTTTCTCTTTTTCTCTTGTTACAGCTGCCGATGGTGAAGATGCATATTGGTTTGTTAATTTGTCTCCTTTATCTCCTTTTTAATTTGTTTTTAGTGGCTTGTTGCAAGGTGATTGGGTGAGACCTAACTAATGACATCATTTGATGTCATATTTCCCATTTAATTCATTTTCTTTTTCTTTTCTTTTCTACTCATTTTCAATTTAATTTTTAGCAATATTTGTTCATATTTTATGTCATAATAATTATTTACTTAACCGGACAAGTCAACAAAAAATCATCTCTGAAGATGAAATGACCAAAATGCCCTCCATTTGGCTTAACAGACTAAAATTGTCTGTACCTATTGAAAAATTTTTCTAAACATTTTCTTGCATTCTAATACGGTAGAAACCTCAATGACTCTTCTTTGGAGTTCCAATAATTATTTTATGAATTTTCTCTCGAGTCTGGAGTCGGTAACTGTCTTTATCGATACTTTCCCGTATGGTCACCCATTGCTAGGGCACTGGCTCATTTAACTTGGTTGTATTTTATTTCTAAAATTTTTCTTCAATCTTTCTTATTATTATTTGAGTTATTTATGACTTCTCACTCTAGTCTAAATATTTTTCTAGGCGTTTTAACTGTCCAAACTGACATTGGTCACTGGAACAGTAGAATATTCGGAATTGCTACAGTGAGGGTGTTACAATTCTTCCCCTCTAACAAAAATTTCGTCCTCGAAATTTACCTAACATAAGCAATCGATGAACTACTACCTCCTTACTTTTACACCTTTCCGTGTTATCATACTTCACTTTCTCCTTAGTCTCAATCCTATCCTCAAACAGTTCTGTACTCATCCTTTTTCATCTTAAATACAGTCTCCTTCTCTTCTCCATTCGCTATCCCATTGTCTCTTCACTCTCTTATTCCATACCTTAACCTAAAATAAACGGGAAATACAGATCTGCAATAGTGTCACCTAGACTCTTATGAATGCAATGCATGATATGCAGTCTATCTAGGTTCAGAAATGCCTAAACCATGCTCTGATACCAATAAATGTAACTGTCACACCTTACCCCTCTGTAAGGCATAACATGATCCCGTAGTATACCTAATGAATTACCAACTTTGTCTACTAATAACTCATTAAATACACTACAAGGGATTTTAAAACTTTTCTTACTTCTTTTTGCAGTGGTGAGCACTATTTATAGGTGTTAAAAACCTTTTTGAAGTGAAGTGAAATAGCTAATACATTTGGACTATTAGGGATTTCTATAAAAATTTTGGCAGAGTGCCATCTGTATTTTAAATAAAACAGTTCTTCAGAAAACTTATAAAAAAGCACTTCAATATTTTCCTCAATCTCAAACTCCAACATAATTCAACATAATAAGTTTTTCAACTCAAATCTACAATAATTTTTCAAAGACTGAGATAAAAGAAATACAGTATAATTTTTTTACAAGCCAAAATAACTCATAATTTATTTTACAACTTCAATGTACAATTTTAATTTACAACTGCTCAAAATCAAGAACAATATATACATACAGTGAACATACATTATAGTACAAAATGCAAATGTGGTATACTCAATATACCCGATGATCTCTTGCTGAATGCACTAGCAGCCTAGTCTGCTGCCCTATCCATCTGTCTACCTACAACAACAATAAAAAGCTATCGCTGAGACAATGTCTCAGTGGTGCACAACATTAGCCAATTACAACTTTAAATCACAATTCATAAATCACATAAATGATGGATACGTAAAACCATAATTAAATTGAAGACAATGAATGTCATAAGGAATTTAAACTCTATTTCACAATATCACAATAAATCTCAATAGTCAAAACATGGTTAAATTCAAAAGACAGTGAATGTCAATAAGAATTTAAACTCCATTTCACAAATTATCAAAGCTCATAATAACACAATTTAGTCAAATAATTTAAGGATGCAGTGTTGCCAATTCATACACAACTTAAGCCATGACACAATTTTCTGATCAATGCCGCATTGTACACCACGACAAAGCAATCACAACCCCACTAATCGAAATCAATGAGGAAGGAAGCTAGCTATATAATGAGTACTCATCCGATCACCTCAACTGGTAAACCAGAGAGGGAGAAAAATAAACGATCACAACCCCATAAATGGAGAAGGAATGATGTGATACTGTCATGCTAAGTGTGAACACAAAATCAATTCCAAACATTTTATTCAAATGATTCGTGAGAACCCAATAAATTTCCAAAGTCATAATTTCATTCACAAAATGGTAACACAATTCATAATTAACTTAAATTTTCACAAATCACACTAAATTAATTTTTCCACAATTTCAAACCATTTACAATGCTTTTCAAGCAATAAGTATCCATTCAAACACATTTCCATAATTGAAAACAATAATATACAAATAGTCATAATTTATTTCAATTGAAAAATTCAAAAGAAATAACTGTTGTGCACAAACCTCTGATAACTGTCTCCTGGTCTTGACTCAGTGTTTCCTTCCCTTTCCCTGAGTCTTTGCTAACTGAGAAACACAATTTGAGGTGTTTCAGTACTCATTTAAATTGTCTAATGATAATACTTAATAATTAATTCACTGAATTCTATTATTTGCTTAGTCAACCTAATATGTCGACCCTCAATGCATTCTAGGTAAATTAGGTTTTAATGTTACTAATATGTCACATTCAATAGTCTTTTAGGGTTGGTACATGTTACCAAACTCATTTCCATGTATCTTGCATTTTCTTGAAATTTGCTGGATTATGGGATACTAGTTTGACCTAGCCGGACGACCTAGCTACCTCGATTTTCGAGTTTCGGTCAAAACTACAAACTTGTAGATCTATGTCTTGTTGCACGCAAGACAAAATTTCAGGTCATTATGAGTTATGTAGACCAAGTTATGGTCATTTTACTATTGCTGGTAAAAGTGCATCAAAATTGGTCACTTTAGGTCATTTTAGGTCAATTTTGGTTCGGCCAGTTTTTGGACCCGAACTTGTGCAAGTTGTTTGACTTGCTTATGATCATTTATGGGCTTTGGTGTCTTCATAAGACTTGTAGATATAGGTCTTAAATATTCATGGTAAAAATTTCAGGTAAATTAGACCTGTTTTGAGTGAGTTATGGCCTAAACACTAACTGCTGCCCAAATGGTCAATTTTCAGGCCTTAATTGCACTAATCCAGATTTGGTCACTTTTCAAGTTACCTTACAAGCAGAATTTTGGCAAGCTTCCTTCATGAAAGTTGGCAAATTTTGAGCCTAGTTTCACCTCCAATTGGTCTCATATCAACTGGAGCCACACACTTAAGGTTCTAAGCCCAAAACACAAACTGCCCTATTGCATTTTCTTCATTTCTCATCAAAGGTCACTTTTAGCATTGCCAAACTCCACATTCATGTTAACTTTGGTTTGTACCATAACCTAAACATATTTTACCACATATTGTTGATCATTTTGGCAGCTTACAATCACATTCAACATACACCATAAAGTGTAGAATTTGTCAAACTCAATTACAATAATTTAATCACCTATTCATGCTCATTTACATGCCCAACCTCACACCATCACACATATACCCAAGCTGCCCTAACAACTATCACAATTCAACAATAATATTCCATAATCCAAACATGAAATAAAATCCTTATGGTTCATCAAACCAGGCTTCCGATTCATGCATTACATTCCATTAATTTCCAAGCTTCAAATTTCAAATACACATTCACATATACTAAGTATACATCACCCAATAATTTCCTACACACCTAAACATTTAATCAATCCTTTAATATACCATTTACAAGCAAAAATAAACCGTCTTCAAGGAGTTTCCATGGCTGCCAAAAGTACACATCCCCCTTTTAACATCAAACCTCAAAATTCTCTCCATAAATCAAATACCCATAACATCCTTACAAACTTTAATAAAACAATAATGAAAAACACAAACTTACCTATTGATGAGGCTTGTTAAATCTTCACCAAACTCCCTTGAATTTAGTATCTACTTCTTCCTTGTGAGGTGGGGATCAAAATTAATTAAGACAAGTAAAGAAAATTTAGCTTGAAAATGGGTGAAGTGAGCCATGCATTTGGGCGGCCATGGGAGGGTTTTAAAGTTCTTGAATTCGGCAATGGTGAGTGAATGAAGAAGATGAAGGTGTTACTGGAAATACACCTGCCCAAATAAAGATTAATTTAACCCATAGTGCTCCACTCACCAATACTTAATTATATCATAAGTTAAAAGTGTTAATTACCCAAATTATATCCCATTTTTGCTATTTACATTAGGTACTACTAAATTAATTTTTCATTATATTTTCCAAGTGTAATATCATGTATTTTTAATGTACATTTAGGTCAAAAGACAACTAGGGGTGTCAAATGACCACAATGCCCCTGTTCGGGTTGCATTCCCAATTTTTCGGTAACACTGGGTTTTGTCCGTTTTTCGATTTCTCACTTTTCTTTGTACTAATTATTTGATTTTTATTTGATATTTATAATGGTATTTATACTTCAATAGGGGTCTATTTAAGTCTTAAAAATATTTTCCAGGATTTCCCGTGGTCCAGGGCTAGTCAACGGTCCACGCCGTGACTTCCCGGTGCGATCACCCATCGCTGAGGTTCTCGGCTAGCTTAACTTGGTTACATTTCTTTGCTATTATTTTTCCTTTGTTTTTCTTGTATTTTATTATTTTATGTCTCCTCACTCATATCAAAGTGTAGTTCTAGGCATCCTAGCTGTCCGGACAACACTGGTCACCAGAACAGAAGAATGCACTACCGAACATAGGGGTGTTACAGTAACACCCCTCACTCGACTACAGTGTAGCCGAGTAAGGCATTCTACATTCGGTGCCGGAGCACCCTAACTTATCTTACTTTATTTCTTTAAAAAATTTGTTCTCGTTATATTTAATATCGATTATTTTTCGATGGAGAAACTAACGAAGTTTCTCCTATTTTATTATCGTTTGACGTGTTTTACTATTTACTATTTGAAAATTTCAATAATATTTTACAATAAAAATCTCAACAATTATTCTTATTATTCACATCTCATTCATATATCTCAATTTCATATTCATTTCCATACATTTCCATTCATGCACAATTTATATATGTAAGTTCTCAAGTTTCATTAATTTACATGATTTACAGACTGATTACATAAATTCATAATTTACAGTATCTATAAATTAATTATAGTTCCATAATCTATATTTCAACATACAATTCATAGTTTACATTACAAATAATAACTAATTATAATGTACAAAGTACATAATATGATCTATGTAGGCCCTATCTACATGCATTGCTGAGTAGGTGACAACATTGAATACTCTGAAGATCAGAACTCCAAAATCTTTGTTTAGTATTCACTGGGCTTTAACTTCAGTACCTACATGAGGAAACAAATCCATTACGCTAAGCATTGCTGCTTAGTGGTGCAATAATATAACAAGGAAATAATATAACAAGTGATAATAATTGGAGCATATTTTCTATACTCAAGAATTTTATGAGGTTCATATGAAATTTGCCATACAGTACACTTTTCATCATTTATGTTGCTCTTTAGAATCTCTTTTGTCATAAGTTTACGACAATCATTTATATAATGTACAAATAAATCTAAATATTTAGTTTATGTGTATTTTATTATGGAGGATGCATTTCTAATAATTACTTACGCTATGCTTATTTTGCTAGTCATTCATTTACTCTCTTAATATTTTCTATGTGTTGTGGATCATTTTGTAATAATTAAATTCTTAATACTAGTTTAATACGTTTTGGATTTTTCTCACTGATTTTTTTAGTTTCTAATATTTTTAACTTATTTCAATAAATTTTTTTTTTATTCTCTGCCCAAGTAACCTATGACAGGCTGACTAAACTGGATAACGGGTCGTGGGCACTAGACACCGTGGTGCCTCAGGCCGTTATACCATTGGACGCAGAACGTCAACCACGTATGCAGTCAATATGGCTAAAAAGCCATGATAACACATAATCGGGCATAAAAGCCTTGAATGTTTGCATAAAGCCATGAATGCGGGCATAAAGCCATGAGTACAGGCATAAAGCCTTTCGCAGTACTGCTAAAACAATACCCTATTGGCATGCCAAACTATCCAATCTGACACACATGTCTAGGCAATACAAGGGCACATAATATCATTAAATATTAATATATTGTGTTTTATGACTTCATTATTTCATGACAAATTTCATAATTTATACATTCATTATAATATTCATACATTCCTTGCATCATTCATATTGATCACAATTCACATTCAAAACATCTTTCCTTTCTCTCTTGATGGGAACCTAAATCCCAAATGACACTTTTATCACATTTATTCATTCAACAATCTATTCATGTAAAGTACATTCCATACTTCAAGTTATATTGCTAATATATTATGAACTCCATTGGTGTTGGGCGTATAAGTCTCAACAATCCATCTAGGTTAATTTCATTTCCTATTCAAGTGGTATCACTTGTGTTTTATTAGACTTACTAGTAATGGGAATATAAATCTTAACTATATATTCACATAACTTAAATGTTCATTAAGTCATTTAGGTAAATTACTATTTCTATTCCAAGTAATCCATGAACATTTCATGGATTCCAAATTTCATACCTTAATTTCCTCTACCAATTTAGTTCTTACACTTTGTGTCTTTGTATTACTATTCACATTACTATTCACTCAAATTGTTGACTTTTTAATACATAATAAATTTATTGAACCTAAGTTCTCCAAGATACCACATTTTTCATTTTATTTTTGTTAGTATTGATTTCCAATACTATTCTAAACCTTATCTTATGTTATTCAAAATTTTCAGATTTCATACCCTAAGTTTACTGTTCCATTGGTTATTTGTACAATAGGAATTTGACAAAATTGTCTTCATGAAAGTTATTCCTTGTTGTGTCTAATTACATTTTTTTTTAATCACTCCATTTGGAGTTTTGTAGCTCAAGTTATGGCCATTTTACCATAATTGGCCGGATTGACCTGTACCCAAAATTTCTAGGTAATTTGGTTCTACCAGATTTGGTAACCTAAGTTTGGTTGGCAATTTGACTAGGTTATGGTCAGAATTTGGATTTGTGTTCTTCATGAGAGTTGTAGGGATATGTCTTAGCTTTCTTTTAGTAAAACTTCAGATCAATTGAACTTTTCTACACTGAGTTATGACCATTTGAACAAACACTGTTCATTTGGTCATTTTCTAGGGACAGCATGTTGATCACCTGGATTAGGGTAATTTTTAGGTCAACTTGATTTGGTTTTCTGGGTAGGGTTTCTTCAACAAAGTTATGCCATTATGTCTTATAAAACTTTTTCCATTAGTTTCATTGCAATTGAATTTTTGTAGACTAAGTTATGACTATTTTGGCAAAACTTGTCGGGTGAGCTTTAGTCTGGGAAATTCTGGACAGAATGGTTTTGGTCAGTTTGCTGACTTCACTTGGGCTAGCAATTTCATTTGGTTAGAGGCATTGTTGGGCTTGGTGTTCTTAATGAAAGTTGTAGTCCTATGCCTAATCTTTCCAATGACACAACAATCAGGTCATTTGGAGCTGTCTAGAGGGAGTTATGGCCTACTGTTCATTTGGTCAATTTTCTGGGTTCAATGTTTGGATTTCCAAATTGAGATAGTTAATTGGTCAAGATTTGGGCAGAATTTGGGCAT
Source organism: Hevea brasiliensis (assembly GCF_030052815.1). Classification (NCBI taxonomy): domain Eukaryota; kingdom Viridiplantae; phylum Streptophyta; class Magnoliopsida; order Malpighiales; family Euphorbiaceae; genus Hevea; species Hevea brasiliensis. Next base: position 48,157,517 of record NC_079501.1, read on the forward strand.
AGTTTCTTCATGAAAAATGGGGTATTTTGTCCTAGGTTTCATCTCCAATTAGCCTCACACCAATTGAAGCAACACAACTCCAGTTATAGCTCAAACAATACATTGGACTAAAAGGTCCGAATTTCCTGCATAAGAATCAACACTCCCAAATTCAATTCTCCCAACTCCACAAACTTCATTTGACATATTTAGCACTTCTAATGGTCATTAAATCATCTCAACATCATCAAATTCCAAGCAATAATGCAAAAACTAAGTTAGGTCAAAACCCTGACTTATAATTTCAATCTCAATCATACATCCATGCAATTTGATTTCTAATGCCTTAAACTTCATTAATCAACTTCACTAACTAAAACAAAATCATCAAAACCATCAAATTCATTTACTTCCTAGGGCTGGCACAAATTGAAACTTCAACATATTTCAAGTTTTCTTTTCTTTTCATGCCATTTTAACTTAATCAAGCATGCTTTTCATGCTTAGGAAAGAAAAAGGGTATAGTTAGTGCACTAACCTCTTTAACCACTCTCTTGGCTTGTTGAAACCTTAGAATTTTTTTCACTTTCTTTAAATTTCTTGGCAGCCAAACACTTCTCTTTAGTGTGGGTGTAATTTTTAGTGAAGGTGGTTAGGGCTTTTAGGGTGAGGAAGGGTGGGAATTCAAGCTTGAAGTGTGCTCCAATGGAGGCTTCTCTCCTCTCTTTCTCTTTTTCACTTGTTACGGCTGCCCATGGTGAAGATGCAGATTGGTTTGTTAAATTGTCTCCTTTATCTCCTTTTTAATTGGTTTTTAGTCGCTTGTTGCACGGTGATTGGGTGAGACCTAACTAATGACATCATGTGATGTCATATTTCCCATTTAATTCATTTTCTTTTTCTTTTTTTTTCTACTCATTTTCAATTTAATTTTTAGCAATATTTGTTCATATTTTATGTCATAATAATTATTTACTTAACCGGACAAGTCGGCCAAAAATCATCTCTGAAGACAAAATGACCAAAATGCCCTCGTTTGGCTTAACAGACTAAAATTGTCTGTACCGATTGAAAAATTTTTCTAAACATTTTCTTAGCATTCTAATACCATAGAAACCTCAATGACTCTTCTCTATAGTCCCAATAATTATTTCATGAATTTTCTCCCAAGTCTGGGGTCGGTAACTATCTTTACCTATAATTCCCCGTACGGTCACCCATCGCTAGGGCACCGGCTCATTTAACTTGGTTGTATTTTATTTCTAAAATTTTTCTTCAATCTTTCTTATTATTATTTGAGTTATTTATGACTTCTCACTCTAGTCTAAATATTTTTCCAGGCATTTTAGCTGTCCAGACTAACATCGGTCACCGAAACAGTAGAATGTTCAGAATTGCTATAGTGAGGGTGTTACAATTCTTCCTCTCTAACAAAAATTTCATCCTCGAAATATACCTGACATAAGCAATCGACGAACTGCTACCTCTTTACTTCTACACCTTTCCGTGTTATCATACTTCACTTTCTCCTTAGTCTCAATCCTATCCTCTAACAGTTCTGTGCTCATCCTTTTTCATCTTAAATATAGTCTCCTTCTCATCTCCATTCGCTATCCCATTGTTTTTTCACTCTCTTATTCCATACCTTAACCTAAAATAAATGGTAAATACAGATCTGCAATAGTGTCACCTCGACTCTTATGAATGCAATGCATGATATGCAGTCTATCTAGGTCTAGAAATGCCTAAACAGCGCTCTGATTTAAATAAATGTAACACCCCTCACCCGACTACAATGTAACCGAGCAAGGCATGCTATATTCGGTGTCGGAGCACCCTAACTTATCTTACTTTATTTCTTTAAAAATTTTGTTCTCGTTATATTTAATATCGATTATTTTTAGACGAAGAAACTAACGGAGTTTTCCCTATTTTATTATCGTTTGACATGTTTTACTTTTCACTATTTGAAAATTTCAATAATATTTTACAATAAAAATCTCATCAATTATTCTCATTATTCACATCTCAATATATCTCAATTTCATATTCATTTCCATGCATTTCCATTCATGCACAATTTATATATATAAGTTCTCAAGTTTCATTAATTTACAGGATTTACAGACAGATTACATAAATTCATAATTTACATGATCTACAAATTAATTACAGTTCCATAATCTATATTTCAACATACAATTCATAGTTTACATTACAAATAATAACTAATTATAATGTACAAAATACATAATATGATCTATATGGGTCCTATCTACATGCATTGCTGAGGAGGTGACTGAAGGCCCTATCTACATAAAATAAACGCAAGCTCATACCATTGAATTTAAAAATTTTCACCTAGGGTCACATGCATCATGCAAGATTTATTTCTATCTATTTGATTTCAATGATAAACAACATAATAAAACACTTTTAATATGTTTTTGGATCTGTATTTGCCATTTCAGATTTTAAAATTAATCAGATTAATTTTAGAACCCTAGATTAAATCAAGAATAAATACACTAACCTCTTGATGCATTGCAGTGTATTTGTGCCTTTCAGATGCGTCTTCAGGGTACCAGATGTTGTCCCTCTAGCTTGCCCACACCAAGAACACTATGGCAGCCCTTGAACAACTTCTAAAGCTTTTTCTATTAATTAGAAAATTAAGTTCTGCCTTTTAAGAGATTAAAGATGTAAACAGGACACTAGAAATGATTTCTAGTATTTTTAATTCAAGAGATTGTTTACTAATCTCTTGGAATTGGTGAGAGATGAAGAAGAAGAGAAGGGAGAGCCTCAAGGTGGTGGCACAAATGAGAACAGCAGCTGGTTGTATTTTTTTTTTTCTTCATAACAATACTTATATAGCTATGTTAACATATTAAACCCTTGCCACATGTCACCCTCTGATTGGTTCTAGGCTTAATTGACCCAATCACATTGTGCCAAGTGTCAAACCTATATTTAATCTTAATTTTAATCATCCTACATGATTAAAAGATATTTGGCAAGCTTATGTGTAATGCCAGGTGTCACCATCTCATGGTGCCACATGTCACCCTGTGAAATGACCAAAATGTCCCTGTGTCTTAATTTTGAGTTCTCAACCCAAAATAATTATTTCTCTTCTTCTAATCAATTTATATCAAATATAAATTAATTAATTAATCTTTACTAATTAATTTCTCATTAATTAAATTCATATTTAAATACTTTAAATATAAATTTAACTTATGCTGTACATCCAATAATCTAGATTTGGTTTCAAGTCATGCTAGGGACTTCGCAATCTAATTGCAAACCAAACCTATTTAATTAATCAATTAAACTCTTTAATTAATTAATTAAATCATATTTAATTAGGTGATAACTTGTGTATGTGTGTGACTTACTAGGCTCATCACTAATTGGCAATGATATATGATATCAACTCTTAATATCATCAGAACTCTTTCTTACAATAAATGATTTCTCCAAATCATTTTATGCACCTCATAGACCATGGTTAACACCTAGCATAGCATGCCATGGTCACCCAATTAGTAAAAAGGTTTACATTAAATGAACCTATAATCATATATTACCATGCACTAGAATCTCTCTGTTACAAAATCCTAACTCAAGCTGGATTCATGGTTTATATCAAACTCCATTTGCTATGAATATTATGTTCTCTTTTAATTCTAGTTATTGATTAAAAAGATTTTCTCATCAGAAACTCTTTTCTGATTAAATCTATCTGTCCTGGCCAGGAACTTGAAACATCAAGAACAATTAAATGAACATAGGATTTTATCTCTATTTACTTAGAGGAACAGATTCCATCTTGATCAACACCTATCTCCATATATAACTAGTAGGAGCCAACACATGCCCATATACCCATACACAGTACAAGTATGAAAGTAGTATCAAACTCAAACTACCTATATACAAGATAACTGTGCTATCTAAGGTCTAAAGATTATATGCACTGATATGATTTATAGCAAAACATTGACAAGAGTAAACTCCATGTGCTTATCATAAGTGTCACTGGTTCGACCTACTTATCATTTATAAGTGCCTATCATATTTGTCATATAGCATGAGACTCACCATTCCATCTTATTTATATCTCATATAAATAACTTGGGAACAAACATGAATACAATCTTTCTGGGTAAGTCATGTCCTTATTATGAAGTATCCTCGATTGTGAACCTATTTATGATACTTTGTACTAGAAATACTGTCACTCATATTCTTAACAACTTAAGAATAGAATATTTAACAAAATATCAATGGACCGTTTCTATTACACATAAATATCTTATGTAAACGGAAAAGTGGAAATGCCTTTTATTAATAAAAACATGTACAAGATACATACTAAATGATATGCTCTAGGGCATACTACTAACACTGACAACCTTGAACACTCTGCAGATCAGAACTCCAAAATCTCTATTTAGTATTCGCTGGGCTTTAACTTCAGTACCTGCGCGAGGAAACAAATCCATCGCGCTAAGCATTGCTGCTTAGTGGTACAATAATATAACAAGGAAATAATATAGCAAGTGAAAATAATTGGAGCATATTTTCTATACTCAAGAATTTTATGGGGTTCATATGAAATTTGCCACAAAATACACTTTTTGTCATTTATGTTGCTCTCAAGAATCTCTTTTGTCATAAGTTTACAATAATCATTTATATAATGTACAAATAAATCTAAATATTAAGTTTATGTGTATTTTATTATGGAAGATGCATTTCTAATAATTACTTATGTTATGCTTATTTTGCTAGTCTTTCATTTACTCTCTTAATATTTTCTATGTGTTGTGGATCATTTCATAATAATTAAATTCTTAATACTAGTTTAATACCTTTTGGATTTTTCTCACTGATTTATTTAGTTTCTAATATTTTTAACTTATTTCAATAATTTATTTTTTATTCTCTGCCCAGGTAACCTATAATAGGCTGACTAAACTGGATAACGGGTCGTTAGCACTGGACACCGTGGTGCCTCGGGCCGTCATGCTATGGGACGCAGAATGTCAACCACGTATGCAGTCAGTATGGCTAAAAAGCCATGATAACACATAATCGGGCATAAAAGCCATGAATGTTGGCATAAAGCCATGAATACGGGCATAAAGCCATGACTACAGGCATAAAGCCTTTTGCAGTACTACTAAAACAGTACCCTATTGGCATGCCAAACTATCCAATCTGACACACATGTCTAGGCAATACAATGGCACATAATATCATTAAATATTAATATATTGTGTTTTATGACTTCATTATTTCATGACAAATTTCATAATTTATACATTCATTATAATATTCATACATTCCTTATATCATTCATATTGATCACAATTCACATTCAAAACATCTTTCCTTTCTCACTTAATGGGAACCTAAATCCCAAATGACACTTTTATCACATTTATTCATTCAACAATCTATTCATGTAAAGTGCATTCCATACTTCAAGTTATATTGCTAATGTATTATGAACTCCATTGGTGTTGGGAGTATAAGTCTTAACAATCCATCTAGGTTAATTTCATTTCCTATTCAAGTGGTATCACTTGTGTTTTATTAGACCTACTAGTAATGGGAATACAAATCTTAACTATATATTCACATAACTTAAATGTTCATTAAGTCATTTAGGTAAATTACTATTTCTATTCCAAGTAATCCATGAACATTTCATGGATTTCAAATTTCATACCTTAATTTCCTCTACCAATTTAGTTCTTACACTTTGTGTCTTTGTATTACTATTCACATTACTATTCACTCAAATTGTTGATTTTTTAATGCATAATAAATTTATTGAACCTAAGTTCTCCAAGATACCACATTTTGCATTTTATTTTTGTTGGTATTGATTTCCAATACTATTCCAAAGCTTATCTTATGTTATTCAAAATTTTCAGATTTCATACCCTAAGTTTACTGTTTCATTGGTTATTTGTACAGTAGGAATTTTACAAAATTGTCTCCATGAAAGTTCTTCGTTATTGTGTGTAGTTACATTTCTTTTTTTGAATCACTCCATTTGAGGTTCTGTAGCTCAAGTTATGGCCACTTTACCATAATCGGGGATTGACTGCACTGCAATTTCTCGGGCAATTTGGTTCTGCCAGATTTGGTGACCTAAGTTTGGTTGGCAATTTGACTAGGTTATGGTCAGAATTTGGATTTGTCTTCTTCATGAAAGTTGTAGGGATATGTCTTAGCTTTCTTCTAGTAAAACTTCAAATCAATTGAACTTTTCTACACTGAATTATAACTGTTTGAACAAATACTGTTCATTTAGTCATTTTCCAGGGACAGCGTGTTGGTCACCCGGATTAAGTTAATTTTTAGGTCAACTTAGTTTTGTTTTCTGGGCTTGGTTTCTTCACCAAAGTTTTGCCATTATGTCTTATAAATCTTTTTCCATTAGTTTCATTGCATTTGGATTTTTTTAGACCAAGTTATGATCATTCTGCCAAAACTGGTCAGGTGAGCTTTAGTCCAGGAAATTCTGGGCAGAATGGTTTTGGTCAGTTTGGTGACCTCACTTGGGCCAGCAATTTCATTTGGTTAGAGTCATTTTTGGGCTTGGTGTTCTTAATGAAAGTTGTAGTCCTATGTCTAATCTTTCCAATGACACAAAAATCAAGTCATTTGGACCTATCTAGAGGGAGTTATGGCCAAATGAAACTGTTCATTTGGTTAATTTTCTGGGTTCAGTATTTGGATTTTCGGATTGAAATAGTAAATTGGTCAAGATTTGGGCAGAATTTGGGCATGGTTTCTTCATGAAAAATGGGGTATTTTGTCCTAGGTTTCATCTCCAATTGGTATCATACCAATTGCAGCAACACAACTCCAGTTATAGCTCAAACAATATATTGGACTCAAAGGTCCGAATTTCCTACATAAGAATCAACACTCCCAAATTCAATTCTCCCAACTCCACAAACTTCATTTGACATATTTAGCACTTCTAATGGTCATTAAATCATCTCAACATCATCAAATTCGAACCAATAATATAAAAACTAAGTTAGGTCAAGACCCTAACTTATAATTTCAATCTCAATCATACATCCATGCAATTTGATTTCTAAAGCCTTAAACTTCATTAATCAACTTCACTACCTAAAACAAAATCATCAAAACCATCAAGTTCATTTACATCTTAGGGCTGCCACAAATTGAAACTTTAACATATTCCAAGTTTTCTTTTCATTTCATGCCATTTCAACTTAATCAAGCATGTTTTTCATGCTTAGGAAAGAAAAAGGGTATAGTTAGTGCACTAACCTCTTTAACCACTCTCTTGGCTTGTTGAAACCTTAGAATTTTTTTCACTTTCTTTAAATTTCTTGGCAGCCAAACACTTCTCCTTAGTGTGGGTGCAATTTTTAGTGAAGGTGGTTAGGGCTTTTAGGGTGAGGAAGGGTGGGAATTCAAGCTTGAAGTGTGCTCCAATGGAGGTTTCTCTCCTCTCTCTCTTTTTCTCTTGTTACGGCTGCCCATAGTGAAGATGCAGATTGGTTTGTTAATTTGTCTCCTTTATCTCCTTTTTAATTGGTTTTTAGTGGCTTGTTGCAAGGTGATTGGGTGAGGCCTAACTAATGACATCATGTGATGTCATATTTCCCATTTAATTCATTTTCTTTTTCTTTTATTTTCTACTCATTTTCAATTTAATTTTTTGTAATATTTTTTCATATTTTATGTCATAATAATTTTTTACTTAACTGGACAAGTTGGCCAAAAATCATCTCTGAAGACGAAATGACCAAAATGCCCTCCGTTTGGCTTAACAGACTAAAATTGTCTGTACCGATTGAAAAATTTTTCTAAACATTTTCTTGGAATTCTAATACCATAAAAACCTCAATGACACTTCTCTAGAGTCCCAATAATTATTTCATGAATTTTCTCCCGAGTCTTGGGTCGGTAACTCTCTTTACCGATACTTCCCCATACGGTCACTCATCGCTAGGGCATCGGCTCATTTAACTTGATTGTATTTTACTTATAAAATTTTTCTTCAATCTTTCTTATTATTATTTGAGTTATTTACGACTTCTCATTCTAGTTTAAATATTTTTCCAGGCGTTCTAGCTGTCCAGACTGATACCGGTCACCGGAACAGTAGAATGTTTCGAAATGCTACAGTGAGGGTGTTACAATAGTAGCTGATTGTTATTTTTTCTTTTCATAACAATACCTATATAACTAGGTCACCACTTAAAATCCTTACCACAAGTCACCTTCTGATTGGTTCTAGGTTTAATTGACCCAATCACATTGTGCCAAGTGTCAAACCTATATTTAATCTTAATTGTAATCATCATACATGATTAAAAAACATTTGGCAAGCTTATGTATAGTGTCAGGTGTCACCATCATATGGTGCCACATGTCACCCTGTGAAATGACTAAAATGCCTCTGTGTCTTAATTTTGAGTTCTCAACCCAAAATAATTATTTCTTTTCTTCTATTCAATTTATATCAAATATAAATTAATTAATTAATCTCTATTAATTAATTTCTCATTAATTAAATTCATATTTAAACACTTTAAATATAAATTTAACTTATACTATACATCCAATAATCTAGATTTGGTTTCAAACCATGCTAGGAACTTTGCAATCTAATTGCAAACCAAACCTATTTAATTAATCAATTAAACTCTTTAAATTATTAATTAAATTATATTTAATTTAGTGATTACTTGTGTATGTGTGTGACTTACTAAGCTCATCACTAATTGGCAATGAGACATGATATCAACTCTTAATATCATAAGAACTCTTTCTTACCATAAATGATTTCTCTAAATCATTTTATGCATCCCATAGACCATGGTTAACACCTAGCATAGTATGCCATGGCCACCCAATCAGTAATAAGGTTTACCTTAAATGAACCTATAATCATATGTTACCATGCACTAGAATCTCTCTACTACAAAGTCCCAATTCAAGCTGGAGTTATGGTTTATGTCAAACCCCATTTGCTATGAATATTATGTTCTCTTTTAATTCCAGCTCTTGATTAAAAAGATTTTCTCATCAGAAACTCTTTTTCGGATTAAATCTATCTGTCCTGGCCAGGAACTTAAAAAATCAAGAATAATTAAATGAACATAGGATTTTATCCCTATTTACTTAGAGGAACAGATTCCATCTTGATCAACACTTACCTCCATATATAACTAGTAGGAGCCAACATATGCCCATATACCCATACACAGTATAAGTATGAAAGCAGTATCAAAATCAAACCACCTATATACAATATAACTGTGCTATCTCAGGTCTAAAGATTATATACACTAATATGATTTATCACAATACATTGATAAGAGTAAACTCCATGTGTTTGTCATAAGCGTTACTGGTTCGGCCTACTTATCATGTATAAGTGCCTATCATGTTTGTTATATAGCATGAGACTCACCATTCCATCTTATTTATATCTCATATAAATAACTTGGGAACAAACATAAATACAATATTTCTGGATAAGTCATGTGCTTAATATGAAGTATCCTCGATTGTGAACCTATTTATGATACTTTGTGCTAGAGATACTGTCACTCATATTCTTAACAACTTAAGAATAGAATTTCTAACAAAATATCAGTGGACGTTTTTTATTACACATAAATATATTATGTAAACGGAAAAGTGGAAATACCTTTTATTAATAAATGATGTACAAGATACATACTAAATGATATGCTCTAGGGCATACTACTAACAATCTCCCACTAGCACTAAAGCCATTCATTACAATATCTTAGACCCATCTTCTAAAGATGTCGGTTTAGCTGAGTCTGTGACATAGGCTTAGTGAATGGATCAGCTGGATTTTTCAGCTAATACTATTTTCTGCATGGCTGCATCGCTTCATCCAACTATTTCTCTGATAATGTGGTAGCGCCTTTCTATGTGTTTGGATTTCTGGTGAGACCAGGGTTCCTTAGCCTGTATGACTGCTCCCTTGTTGTCACAGTGTAGTGGAACTGCTGACTCAATGGAAGGAACTACTGCAAGTTCTATCACAAACTTCTTTATCCAAATAGCTTCCTTTACAGCATCTGATGCAGTAATATACTCAGCCTCGGTAGTGGAATCTGCAGTCGTGCTCTGTTTGGAACTCTTCCAACTGACTGCACCTCCATTACAAATGAACACATACCCAGAGGTAGACTTTCTATCATCGATATCTGATTGAAAATCAGAATCAGTATAACCATCTAATTGCAAGTCTCCACCTCCATAAATCAAGAATAAATCCTTAGTTCTTCTCAAGTACTTAAGGATATTCTTGACAGATATCCAGTGTTCCAAACCTGGATTGGATTGATACCTGCTAGTCAAACTAATAGCATATGCGATATCCGGCCTATTACACAATATTGCATACATTAAACTTCCAATAGTCGAAGAATATGGAATCCTGGCCATTTTATCTCTTTTTTTAGGTGTTTTTGGAGACATCTCTTTCGAAAGGTGGATACCATGTCTCACTGGCAACAATCCTCTCTTGGAATCAAGCATGTTAAACCTCTTTAACACCTTTTCCAAGCATAGACTTTGGGATAAACCAATTATTCTTTTCGCTCTATCTCTATAGATGCGAATCCCAAGAGTATAGGTTGCCTCCACTAAGTCTTTCATGGAGAATGTATTTGACAACCATACCTTTATAGTTGTCAGCATACCTATGTCATTACCAATCAACAGTATGTCATCCACATATAAGACAAGGAAAGTGATAGCACTGTCACTAACCTTCTTATATGCACATGGCTCATCCTCGTTTTTTATAAAACCAAATGATTTAATGGCTTCATCAAAACTGATGTTCCAACTCCTTGAAGCTTGTTTCAACCATAAATGGATCTCTTTAGCTTGCATACCTTGGAACCATCTTGGGATTCAAAACCCCTAGGTTGTTCCATGAAACTGTTTTCTTCAATGTATCCATTGAGAAAAGCTGTTTTGACATCCGTCTACCAAATCTCATAATCATATTATGTAGCTATTGCTAATGGAATCCTAATTGATTTAAGTATGGCAACAGGCAAGAAAGTCTCCTCATAGTCGATTCCTTGCCTTTGGCAAAACCCTTTCGCTACTAGCCTTGCCTTATAGTTCTCTACCTTTCCATCAGAACCAATTTTCTTCTTGAAAACCCATTTGTTCCCTATAGGTACAATACCTTCAGGTGGGTCAACAAGATCCCAAACTTGATTCTTATACATGGAATCAATCTCAGATTTCATAGCATTAATACATTTTGAAGAGTCTATATCTGATATAGCTTCTTCATAGGTAAGTGGATCATCTCCATGATCTACTTCTTCATGAGTAGACAACTCTTGTTCTTTTTCATGAAGGAAACCATATCTCATTGGTGGGTGAGATACCCTAATTGTTCTATGAGGAATAGTTGTAAATGTTTCATCAATGGGTGTAGGTTGACTAGATGGATCTATATCCATCTGATCTTTTGGTTGGTCAGAATTCTCCAATTCTAACTCTATTTGCCTTCCTTTGCCTCCTTCTTGAACAAATTGTTGTTCAAGAAATGTGGCATCTCTACTTACCACAACCTTTTGTAAAGTAGGCAAATAAAAATAATATCCAAAACTATCTTTTGGATATCCAACAAATCGACCCTTTTTTGATCTGGTTTCCAATTTATCAGTGTTTAGCTTTTTAATATAAGCTGGATAACCCCAAATCTTAACATGCTTAAGACTTGGTTTTCTTCCATGCCATATCTCAGAAGGTGTGGAAGAAACTGATTTTGATGGAATCCTATTCAGAATACATAAAGCCGATTCTAATGCAATTCCCCAAAAGAAGATTGGCATATCAGTATAGCTCATTATACTACGTGCCATATCCAATAGGGTACGATTTCTCCTTTCAAATACACCATTCAGCTGTGGTGTTCCTGGAGGAGTCAGCTGGGAAACAATGCCGTGCTCTCTTAAGTATTCATCAAATTCAGTACTCAAATATTCACCTCCACGATATGATCGAAGAGCTTTAATACTCTTTCCTGTTTGATTTTCTACTTTAGATTTAAATTTTTTGAACTTTTCAAAGGATTCATGTTTGTATTTCATCAAATACAAATACCCAAACCTTGATTTATCATCAGTAAAGGTAATAAAGTAATGAAAACCACCTCTAGTCATTTCCTTAAATGGACTACATACATCACTATGTATTAGCTCTAAAATATTTTCAGTCCTTAGCCCTTGTCCAACAAAGGGTGATCTAGTCATTTTGCCCTGAAGGCAAGATTCACAAGTTGGAATAGGCTCAAAGCCCAATGAGGATAGAATCCCCATTTTCTCCAGTTTTGCAATCCTATCTTCTGCAGCATGACATAACCTTAAGTGCCAAATATATTTTGAACTTGAGTTAGTTTTCACCATGGCATTGCATTCATTTAGATCACTTGTATTCATTTTGTGTTTGTCATTATTATCTAAATAATAACGACCATTATTCATATAACCTGAACCAACATATTTATTTCCAAAATAAATATTGTAAACATCATTTGTGAACTGAAATTCATAGCCATTTCTAGTCAAACTAGATATAGAAATGATGTTCTTAAAAGCATCAGATACATATAAAATATTATCCAAACACAAAACATGTCCAAACATGTAAAAAGATTTAGATCCTATCGCTAAAGCTTCAATAGTTGAGCCATTGCCAATCCGGAGTCTAACATCTCGAGAACACAAGCTGCTACTAGTTGCTAGTTCCTGCATATCATAAGAAATGTGAGAACTGGCACCAGTATCTAAAACCCAAGCTGTAGATGAACTATGAGTATCATCAGAATCTAAATAACAAGATATGGACATACCTTTCAAAGGTCTATCCTTCTTGTCCTTCAGAGAAGCAAGATACTCTAGGCAGTTCCTTTTCCAGTGCCCATCCTTCTAGCAGTGGAAACACTTTCCTTTGCCTCCATCAGCTTTAGTCTTCCCTTTATGTTTAGCTATTTTCTTGGAAGGACCAGGAATCTGAGGTTTCTTTTTCTTATTGCCCTTCTTATTGTTGGACTTTCCAGTAGAAGAAAATGCAATCAAAGCTACCTCTTTTCCTTTATTGCCCGACATATTCTTTTGGCCAATAACTAGCATGTTGAGTAAACCAACCAAGGTGCATTCCTATTTAGTCTTATGGAAATTTGTAACAAAATTCCCAAAAAACTCAGGAAGGGACTGAAGGATCAAATCTGTCTGCAGTTGGAAATCCATGTTGAAGTCAAGATGTTCCAACTGGTCAATCAGCTGAATCATCTTGTGGACATGATCCCCAATATTCTGTCCCTTAGACATCCTCATGCGGAACAGCTGTCTAGATATCTCATACCTAGCATTTATGTTGTGCTCACCATACAACTCTTGTAGGTGAAGGAGGATCTCACTCGCACTCTACATGTTTTCATGCTGCTTCTGTAACTCATTACTCATAGAAGCAAGCATGTAACACTTAGCTCTCATATCATGCTACTTCCACTTGTCTAGAGTTTCATGTTCCTCTGGAGTGGCCTCTCGCGGTAAGGGACCAGGAACATTTGAGTCTAAAACATATCCTATATGTTCAAGGTTCAGGACAAGTTTCAAATTTCTTAGCCAATCAGACAGATTAGGTCCTGTCAACCTATTGCGATCAAGTATACTTGCAAGGATATCGGATAGTTGTAGTTATTCTGTGCTCATTATTATCAGAAAATTAATTACAGAAAATAACTAGATTAATTAGAAAATATGTAATTAACCAAAATGATTATGGTCTTTTAATCAAATTGGTCCTCACACTAACTTAGCGAATCCTACACTTCCAAAGTAGAAAACAGAAATCCTAGTTGGATGGATTTCTAGTGGGTGATTGATTCTTATAATTCTATTTATCATCCTCAGGTACATCCAATATTGGAATTACAATAAACTATAAGTGAGTAACTCCTTGCCTATCACATCTCATGTGAGGTTCAATCCTTTACCTAGCCCCTAATACTCAAAATCTTAGGTACATCCATTATTGACTTATCTTGCATTAGTTAAGTTGATCCGATTGAGCCAGTAATTGTGCAAATAATTTTAATCCAATATTGGCCACCAAACCATTTACATATTTACAACATCTCATGCTTAACAATTATTCTTAAGAAAATCTCTTAAATTAATTGCATCATATGCAACTATTTAAAATTTCTTAAAATAATTGCCGCAATGGAGGGCCCATGTTATAATTACGTTAAATATAGTATTTCCAACTTAATCATTTGTTTGGAAGATTTTATGGTCATCCTAATTACTATTAAGGTCTCACTTTGCACATTATCCATTTAACATGTATATATCATATAATTGCATACATTCTCATACATCTCATGCATTCATGGATAAATAGTAAATATGGTATGATCATGGACTTTCTAAGGGATTCAATTCTAAGCCACAAAGAATTGAATCAGGGTATTCCTAGGTGCATTTCATTCATTCATTTTACAAGAGTTGTTGAAGGAGTACATAATCAACACTTGATCTTGAATTCCTCCCACTGGTCCCACCAATGCTCTTGACCTCCTTGAACTTTTTGCAATTCAATTACATAGTAATCCTTGGCATATCAAGGTGAATTTACAAGAACTTAAATAAATGAAATTACAATCCAAAAATTATTACAACTTTGATAATACATGCCCAAAATAAATTAAAATAAATTAATTAATTTACAATCCCAAAGAAACATAAAAGAAATAAATCTAATCACATTGGTCTTTTATAGTCAATGATCATCCATCATGCATATCACTATTTAACAATTAAATAAAACATACATACTTAAATTAAATTGAATATCTCATATTCAACTTAAAAATCCAGATTTTAATATGATTCAAACAAATTTAAAAATTCAGATTTGAATCACATTCAAATAATTTTTAAAATCAGATTTGAATCACATTCAACCAATTTTTAAAAATTCAGATTTGAATATTATTCAAACAACTTTAAAAATTCAGATTTAAATATGATTCAAACAACTTTAAAAATTCAGATTTGAATCACATTCAAACAACTTTTAAAATTCTAATTTGAATCACAATTTAATTGTGTGATTAAAAATACTAATTAAACACTTTAATTAGTCATAGGATAGGCCTTAGATCATACAACAATTGCAGAATTTAAAACCAAACCTTGCGCCACCCATGAAGGCTAAAGATGGCGCACCAATGATGGTGTTCTTCACCCAAGCCGCCACCTTTCTTGCAACCAGCAATGGATCTATCATCTTATGATTATTCCACACAATTAAATCATATAATCAACAATCTAAATGACAAATATAGTGGCTCTAACACCAATTGATGGAGCAGAAGCATGAAAAACACAAGTTTATATCATTGAATTCGAAAATTTTCACCTAGGGTCACATGCATCATGCAAGATTTATTTTTATCTATTTGATTTCAATGATAAACAACATATTAAAACTCTTTTAATATGTTTTTGGATCTGTATTTGCCATTTAAGATTTTCGAATTAATCAGATTAATTTTAGAATCCTATATTAAATCAAGAATAATTACACTAACCTCTTGATGCACTGCAGCGTATTTGTGCCTTTGGGATGCGTCTTTAGGACACTAGATATTGTCCTTCTAGCTTGTCCACACCAAGATCACCTATGGCAGCCTTGAACAGCTTCTAAAACTTTTTCTATTAATTAGAAAATCAAATTTTGCCTTTTAAGAGATTAAAGATGTAAACAGGACACTAGAAACAATTTCTAGTATTTTTAATTCAAGAGATTGTTTGCTAATCTCTTAGAATAGATGAGAGATGAAGAAAAAGAGAAGGGAGAGGAGCCTTTGGGTGGCGGCACAAAGAAGGCAGTAGCTTATTGTTATTTTTTCTTTTCATAATAACACTTATTTAACTAGGTCACCCCTTAAAACCCTTGCAACAAGTCACATTCTGATTGGTTCTAGGTTTAATTGATCCAATCATATTGTGCCAAGTGTCAAACCTATATTTAATCTTAATTTTAATCATGTTACATGATTAAAAGACATTTGGCTAGCTTATGTGTAGTGTCATGTGTCACCATCACATGGTGCCACATGTCACCATCACATGGTGCCACATGTCACCCTGTGAAATGACCAAAATGCTCCTTTGTCTTAATTTTGAGTTCTCAACCCAAAATAATTATTTACCTTCTTCTAATCAATTTATATCAAATATAAATTAATTAATTAATCTCTATTAATTAATTTCTCATTAATTAAATTTATATTTAAACACTTTAAGTTTAAATATAAATTTAACTTATACTATATATCCAATAATCTAGATTTAGTTTCAAGCCATGCTAGGGATTTTGGAATCTAATTGCAAACCAAACCTATTTAATTAATCAGTTAAACTCTTTGATTAATTAATTAAATCATATTTAATTTGGTGATTACTTGTGTATGTGTGTGACTTACTAAGCTCATCACTAATTGGCAATGAGACACGATATCAACTCTTAATATCATCAAAACTCTTTCTTACCATAAATGATTTCTCTAAATCATTTTATGCACCTCATAGACCATGGTTAACACCTAGTATAGCATGCCGTGGCCACCCAATCAGTAATAAAGTTTACCTTAAATGAACCTATAATCATATGTTACCATGCACTAGAATCTCTTTGTTACAAAATCCCAATTCAAGCTAGAGTCATGGTTTATGTCAAACCCCATTTGCTATGAATATTATGTTCTCTTTTAATTCCAGTTCTTGATTAAAAAGATTTTCTCATCAGAAACTTTTTTTCTGATTAAATCTATTTGTCCTGGTTAGGAACTTGAAACATCAAGAACAATTAAATGAACATAGGATTTTATCCCTATTTACTTAGAGGAATGTAACACCCCAAAGTTCGGTAGTGCGTTCTGCTGCTCCGGTGACCAGTGTTGTCCGGACAGCTAGGATGCCTAGAACCATACCTCAATATGAGTGAGGAGACATAAAATAATGAAATACAAGAAAAGAAAATACAAGAAAAACAAAGGAAAAATAATAGCAAAGAAATGTGATCAAGTTAAGCGAGCCGGGAAACCTAACGATGGGTGACCGCACTGGGAAGTCACGGCGTGGACCGTTGACTAGCCCTGGACTGCGGGGAACCCTGGAAAATATTTTTAGGACTCCAATAAATATTTATTGAAGAATAAATATCATTAGAAAGATCAAATAAAAATTAAATAATTAGTACAAAGAAAAGTGAGAAATCGAAAAAAAACAGACAAAACCCGGTGTTATTAAAAATCGAATGTAACTAACAGGGGCATTATGGTCATTTGACATCCCGAATTGTCTTTTGACCTAAATTTCCATTAAAAATAAATAATATTACACTTAGAAAATGAAATGAAAAATTAAATTGGTGGTACCTAAAATAAATAGTGGAAATCATGGATTAAATGTGGAATAAGTGGGAGTTAAGTTTATAATATGATTAAATTTATGAGTGGGCCACTAATGCATAAAATAAACACATAAATATGGCTGAAGTAAGTCCACTAACCAGCTGAAATATCATCTTCCTCATATTCTCTCAAGAATGCCGAATTGAAGAACACAAAAACCTCCATGGCCATTTTGGGTAAAGCTTGATCCATCCTCCATTTTCAACTCCAAGCTCTTAGGTTCCTTCACAAAAAATGGTCTACACATCACAAGGAAGATATTGATACCAATTTTGAGAAGCTTGGTGAAGGTTTAGCAAGCTCCAACCTTAAGGTAAGTTAGCATTTTTGAAGATAGCTTTGTTAAATTTTGTGTGCATGTTATGGGTGTTGGATTTGTGAAGAAAATTTTTGAGTTTGAAGAGTTATTGTTGTGTTCATTTTGGACAGCCATGTAGTCATGTATTTGATGAGATAATTGTGCATATATTTGATGGGAAATTATGTTGGTTATGGTGATTTAATATCCTAGTAAAATATTTCATATGTATAAGGTGATTTTTGCACTTGGATGAAAATTGATGATTGTAGGACACTTTGGTATTGAGGAAGAATTTCGGCAGCTTGGGGATTCTTGAATAAATGTGTGTGTTCATGAAGGTGGTGGCAGAATATTGACATAGAAGTTTGATGGATATGTATATAGATTAACATTGTAAAGTGTATGTAAAGTTTGTAATGTTTAGGTGTGTTTGTAATGGTACTTAGAAATTGTAATTGTGAATGATATTTGGTGTGTTGAGGGTGATTGGAATCTGCCCAAAATAATGCTAATGTAATGTAGAAAATGCTTTTGGTAATGTGCCAAAACAGTTTGGTAGGTAAGTAAATAAATGGCAAAGGTAAGTGTGTGTTTGAAGTTGGGGTGTGAAATGCATATTGAGGGCAGTGTATATTTTAGCCTATAACCTTGAATGTGTAACCTCAATTGGTATGAGACCAATTTGAGGTGAAACTAGGCACAAAATGTGCCAACTTTCATTGAGAAACCATGCCAAAATTCTGCTTGCAAGGTGACCTAAAAAAATGACCAATTCGGATTAGGTGCAATTAGGACCTGAAAAATGACCAATTGGGCAGCAGTGAGTGTTTAGGCCATAACTCACTCAAACCAGGTCCAATTGACCTGAAATTTTGACCAAGAATAGTTAAGACCCATACCTACAAGTCTTATGAAGACACCAAAGCCCAGAAATGACCATAAGCAAGTCAAACAACTTGCACAAGTTCGGGTCCAAAAACTGGCCGAACCAGAATTGACCAATTTGACCTAAAATTGACCTAAAATGGTATCACTTGACCAGCAATAGTGTAATGACCATAACTTGGTCTACTTAACTCGGATTGACCTGAAATTTTGCACCGCGTGCAATAAGACCTAGATCTACAAGTTTGTAGTTTTGACCGAGACCCGAAAACCGAGGGAACTAGATCGTCCGGTTAGGTCAAACCAGTGTTCCGGAATCCAGCAATTTGCATTAAAATGCACTAAACAAGGAAATGACTTTGGTAAAACGTACCAAATCTAAAACCTTATCGAATGTGACATATTAATGACACTAAAACCTAATTTACCTAAAACGCAATGAGGGTCGGTATATTAGGTGATTAAGTGAATAATTGAGTTCAGTGCATTATTTACCAAACACCATCGATAGAGACAGTTTAATTTAGTACTGAAACACTTCAAATTGTGTTTCTCAGTTAACAAGGACTCAGCAAAAGGGAAGGAAACACTGAGTCGAGATCAGGGAGATAGTCATCAGAGGTTTGTGCACAACTAGTTTTTAACTGATTTTGTTTTGAATATTTCATATGATTAAATGACATATTTTTCTTATGTATTATGTTTAACAAGCATTGGATTTAATTCAATGATTATTGAAATTGTTATAGTAGGTATGAATTTAGCTTTGTGAAATGGTATTTCCACAAGTATTAAGCATTGTTATGGATTGAATAAATTATGTTTGAGAAAATTGTGATAGAAAATGTTTTGAATTGTGATGGCAATTTTCATGGAAAAATGCAATTGTATGATTTGAATTGTGATGAGCATAAAACTTTATTGGATATTGAAATTGACTTTGAATCGAATTGTATTGTGATTTATGCTCACTAAATGGATTGTGATATTGTTTTATATCTCACTATAGATGCTTGACTAGGTTATTACCCGTCTCTCTCATTTGTTGAGAAGACAATGGAGTGAGTTGTGTTTTGATTACCATGGTACGTGCACAGGCTTAGATTTTCCTCTGATTTGAGGTTAGATCTAAGTTTATTTTATCGTTATGGCCCTTGGAAGATTCATTATTGTGATGGTACTGCACGATGATTCGACCTCCCGACCATAGGGAGTTAGAATCGATTCGACCTCCCGACCATAGGGAGTTAGAATCACATCGAATATGGCCCTTCGGATTAGTCTTGCATGGTTAGTGAGATAAAGATTGATTTTTGAGATAAAGATTGATTTTGAGATACAAGATGATTTTGAGATACATAATGATTTTTGAGATCTGTAATGTCTTTTGAATGGTAAGGAATGGTGATTTCAATTATGGTTTATGTATAATTGATTTTGTTGGAATTACTTAAATGGATAGTCATGATTTGATAAATTGAATTTTGTTCTCCAAGTCATTTATACAAATAATTTACATTATTGGCAATGAATATTTTGAGTTTTGGAATTTGATCAGTATTCAGATTCTCAAATTATTTATCAGAAATTTGTCAATGTATATTGTACTATGTTTTAAATTATAGTTGTGCACCATCGAGTTCACCACTCAATGATAGCTTTGCATGTCGCAGTAAGAAGAGCATAGAGCGTTGATTAAGTTGCTTTGAGGATACATTCAGATCGGCTCGTGTATATCATAGATATACCCATGTACATAGGTTTTGATGTAAGCATGTAATAATATGTATGTAAATTATTTGAGCAGTTGTATAAAAACTCTTGTAAAACATTTTGGTATGTAATTAAATGTAAATTATTGTAAATGTAAATTTGAGATTTCATTTACTTGAATAGTTTTGTATTATATTTCCTTTATCTCAGTCTTCGAAAAATCACTATGGATTTGAGTTGAGAAATATGTTGTGTTGAAAAATATGTTGGAGTTGAGAATTGCAAATACATATTGAAGTGCTTTCTACAGGTTTTCTGAAGAACTGTTTTATCCAAAATACAGAGGGCACTCTGCCAAAATTTTTACAGAAATTCCAAATAATTCAAATGTGTCAATTCTATCACTTCAGTTCAAAAAGGTTTTAACACCTGTAAATAGTGCTCACCACTGTAAAAGAAGTAAGAAAAGTTTTGAAAATCCCTTGTAGTGTATTTAATGGGTTATCAGTAGACGGAGTTGGTAATTCATTAAGTATACTATGGGATCATGTTATGCCTTACAGAGGGGTAGGGTGTGACATGTTTTAGTGGTATCAGAGCAATGGTTTTAAAGTAAATTTCGAACTGTGAATTTGAAATTTTTTTGTCGGTAACTACAACTGCTCAAATGTTTGATACATATAGTACATTTACATCATAAATGTGAACTAATGGAGAGGAATCTCCTTGTGTTGGTTGTACAGGATAGAAAATTCTGTGAGAAAAGATATGGAAGAGAAGAATGAGACAATAGAACAGTCTGTGATGGCAGGAGAACAAGTTGAGGCCCCAGCTCCACAAAATGTCGAAGGCCTGACTGCAGGGCTTTACCGGTACAAATTACTGCACAAATGGCCCAGCAAATGGCCACTTTCTTCCAACAAATGGCTGATAATCTGTCAGCCCAAGCCCAAGTACAGACCCAACCCCCACAAGGGCAGTGTGAAATAGAAAAGAGGGAGAAACCTATGGGTCAGAGTTCTAACAGTAATTTGAGAAAGAGAAAAGAATTTGAGGAACCCCGAACTCAGGGATATGATAGAGGTGGATCATTAAGACGGAGACCACTAAGATCTAGTCGTCGAACAATTAGAAGTTCATACCCTTCCCGCCAATGTGAAACTTGTAGAAGATATCATGGTGGGATATGCTATAAGGCGTCTGGAGCCTGCTACAATTGTGGAAAACTTGGACACTTTGCTAAAGATTGTGCTAAACCACCTCGATCTGCTCTCCGGAGTTCACAGACCGTCAGTCAGAGTCAAGATAGAAATAGAGTTGGTACTCCTCACCACTATAACACAGTGAATCAACTCGAATATAGTAGCGCACCAGTCAGAGTGTCCACTATGCGCCAAGTAAAAGGAGCAGAAACTTCAGATGTAGCTGTTGGTAAGTTTTTAATTTTTGAAAGAAACAATTAGTTATTATTTGATCCCAGCACTACTTAGTTGTGTGTTAGTGTCAGAACTATATGTTCTGTTGCTATTCCCTTACAGGAGAATAAATTTGATGCGTTAGTGACTAGTCTTTTAGGATCAAAACTACAATAACAAGTATGATTGACACTAATTTTGGAAGAATTGTTAACTAAAAGAATTGGGATATTGTAATCAGAATCGGTTTAGGATATTAGTGGATTTGAGAAAGATAAGATGTTAGAAAACCTAGTCCATGAGGTTATAACGTAGTGACTATATAATGTTCTCGATGTTTGTATTGTAAGTCGCAGACACAAGCATTAATCGATTATTGTGTAGAGCTACGTGTTTCCTCGTGGTACAATAAGTAAGAATATTTGTAAGTAATCTATAAATTGATACTGATTGCACCCGAATAGGTACTATTACTGAAATAAATGTGAAAATTTTAGTCGAAATTTAAAACTTCGTAACTAGCTGTCGAAAGACTACACTTGTAAGGTAGCTGGAGTCAGTAACTCGGTTACAATAATGTGAACTACCAGTACCACAGTAATTGCTATAAGCTTAGAGATATCAGTACAACGTATCATCCTCAGACAGATGGACAATTGAAATAAGTAATTCAGGTAAAATTTTGAGACGAAATTTATTTAAGGGGGGGAGAATTGTAACACCCCAAAGTTCTAGAGTGCTCACTGCTCCGGTGACAGTGTTGTCCTGGACCTAGGATGCCTAGAACCATACCTCAATATGAGTGAGGAGACATAAAATAATGAAATACAAGAAAAGAAAATACAAGAAAAACAAAGGAAAAATAATAGCAAAGAAATGTGATCAAGTTAAGCGAGCCGGGAAACCTAACGATGGGTGACCGCACTGGGAAGTCACGGCGTGGACCGTTGACTAGCCCCGATCATGGGGAATCTGGAAAATATTTTAGGACTCCAATAAATATTTATTGAAGAATAAATATCATTAGAAAGATCAAATAAAAATTAAATAATTAGTACAAAGAAAAGTGAGAAATCGAAAAAAAACAGACAAAACCCGGTGTTACCGAAAAATCGGGAACGTAACCCGAACAGGGGCATTATGGTCATTTGACATCCCGAATTGTCTTTTGACCTAAATGTCCATTAAAAATAAATAATATTACACTTAGAAAATGAAATGAAAAATTAAATTGGTGGTACCTAAAATAAATAGTGGAAATCATGGGTTAAATGTGGAATAAGTGGGAGTTAAGTTTATAATATGATTAAATTTATGAGTGGACCACTAATGCATAAAATAAACACATAAATATGGCTGAAGTAAGTCCACTAACCAGCTGAAATATCATCTTCCTCATATTCTCTCAAGAATGCCGAATTGAAGAACACAAAAACCTCCATGGCCATTTTGGGTAAAGCTTGATCCATCCTCCATTTTCAACTCCAAGCTCTTAGGTTCCTTCACAAAAAATGGTCTACACATCACAAGGAAGATATTGATACCAATTTTGAGAAGCTTGGTGAAGGTTTAGCAAGCTCCAACCATAAGGTAAGTTAGCATTTTTGAAGATAGCTTTGTTAAATTTTGTGTGCATGTTATGGGTGTTGGATTTGTGAAGAAAATTTTTAAGTTTGAAGAGTTATTGTTGTGTTCATTTTGGACAGCCATGTAGTCATGTATTTGATGAGATAATTGTGCATATATTTGATGGGAAATTATGTTGGTTATGGTGATTTAATATCCTAGTAAAATATTTCATATGTATAAGGTGATTTTTGCACTTGGATGAAAATTGATGATTGTAGGACACTTTGGTATTGAGGAAGAATTTCGGCAGCTTGGGGATTCTTGAATAAATGTGTGTGTTCATGAAGGTGGTGGCAGAATATTGACATAGAAGTTTGATGGATATGTATATAGATTAACATTGTAAAGTGTATGTAAAGTTTGTAATGTTTAGGTGTGTTTGTAATGGTACTTAGAAATTGTAATTGTGAATGATATTTGGTGTGTTGAGGGTGATTGGAATCTGCCCAAAATAATGCTAATGTAATGTAGAAAATGCTTTTGGTAATGTGCCAAAACAGTTTGGTAGGTAAGTAAACAAATGGCAAAGGTAAGTGTGTGTTTGAAGTTGGGGTGTGAAATGCATATTGAGGGCAGTGTATATTTTAGCCTATAACCTTGAATGTGTAACCTCAATTGGTATGAGACCAATTTGAGGTGAAACTAGGCACAAAATGTGCCAACTTTCATTGAGAAACCATGCCAAAATTCTGCTTGCAAGGTGACCTAAAAAAATGACCAATTCGGATTAGGTGCAATTAGGACCTGAAAAATGACCAATTGGGCAGTAGTGAGTGTTTAGGCCATAACTCACTCAAACCAGGTCCAATTGACCTGAAATTTTGACCAAGAATAGTTAAGACCCATACCTACAAGTATTATGAAGACACCAAAGCCCAGAAATGACCATAAGCAAGTCAAACAACTTGTACAAGTTCGGGTCCAAAAACTGGCCGAACCAGAATTGACCAATTTGACCTAAAATTGACCTAAAATGGTACCACTTGACCAGCAATAGTGTAATGACCATAACTTGGTCTACTTAACTCGGATTGACCTGAAATTTTGCACCGCGTGCAATAAGACCTAGGTCTACAAGTTTGTAGTTTCGACCGAGACCCGAAAACCGAGGGAACTAGATCGTCCGGTTAGGTCAAACCAGTGTTCTGGAATCCAGCAATTTGCATTAAAATGCACTAAACAAGGAAATGACTTTGGTAAAACGTACCAAATCTAAAACCCTATCGAATGTGACATATTAATGACACTAAAACCTAATTTACCTAAAACGCAATGAGGGTCGGTATATTAGGTGATTAAGTGAATAATTGAGTTCAGTGCATTATTTACCAAACACCATCGATAGAGACGATTTAATTTAGCATCAAACACTTCAAATTGTGTTTCTCAGTTAACAAGGACTCAGCAAAAGGGAAGGAAACACTGAGTCCAGATCAGGGAGACAGTCATCAGAGGTTTGTGCACAACTAGTTTTTAACTGATTTTGTTTTGAATATTTCATATGATTAAATGACATATTTTTCTTATGTATTATGTTTAACAAGCATTGGATTTAATTCAATGATTATTGAAATTGTTATAGTAGGTATGAATTTAGCTTTGTGAAATGGTATTTCCACAAGTATTAAGCATTGTTATGGATTGAATAAATTATGTTTGAGAAAATTGTGATAGAAAATGTTTTGAATTGTGATGGCAATTTTCATGGAAAAATGCAATTGTATGATTTGAATTGTGATGAGCATAAAACTTTATTGGATATTGAAATTGACTTTGAATCGAATTGTATTGTGATTTATGCTCACTAAATGGATTGTGATATTGTTTTATATCTCACTATAGATGCTTGACTAGGTTATTACCCGTCTCTCTCATTTGTTGAGAAGACAATGGAGTGAGTTGTGTTTTGATTACCATGGTACGTGCACAGGCTTAGATTTTCCTCTGATTTGAGGTTAGATCTAAGTTTATTTTATCGTTATGGCCCTTGCGGAAGATTCATTATTGTGATGGTACTGTGCACGATGATTCGACCTCCCCGACCATAGGGAGTTAGAATCTGATTCGACCTCCCCGACCATAGGGAGTTAGAATCACATCGAATATGGCCCTTTCGGATTAGTCTTGCATGGTTAGTGAGATAAAGATTGATTTTTGAGATAAAGATTGATTTTTGAGATACAGTATGATTTTTGAGATACATAATGATTTTTGAGATACAGAATGGCTTTTGAATGGTAAGGAATGGTGATTTCAATTATGGTTTATGTATAATTGATTTTGTTGGAATTACTTAAATGGATAGTCATGATTTGATAAATTGAATTTTGTTCTCCAAGTCATTTATACAAATAATTTACATTATTGGCAATGAATATTTTGAGTTTTGGAATTTGATCGATTGATTCTCAAATTATTTATCAGAAATTTGTCTATGTATGTTGTACTATGTTTTAAATTATAGTTGTGCACCACTGAGTTCACCACTCAGCGATAGCTTTGCATTCTGTCGCAGGTAAGAAGAGCATAGAGCAGTGATTAAGTTGCTTTGAGGATACATTCAGATCAGCTCCAGGTATATCATAGATATACCCATGTACATAGGTTTTGATGTAAGCATGTAATAATATGTATGTAAATTATTTGAGCAAATTGTATAAAAACTCTTGTAAAACATTTTGGTATGTAATTAAATGTAAATTATTGTAAATGTAAATTTGAGATTTCATTTACTTGAATAGTTTTGTATTATATTTCCTTTATCTCAGTCTTCGAAAAATCACTATGGATTTGAGTTGAGAAATATGTTGTGTTGAAAAATATGTTGGAGTTGAGAATTGCAAATACATATTGAAGTGCTTTCTCTGTTTTTCAAGAACTGCTTTTTATCCAAAATACAGAGGGCACTCGCCAAAATTTTTACAGAAATTCCAAATAATTCAAATGTGTCAATTCTATCACTTGATTCAAAAAGGTTTTAACACTGTAAATAGTGCTCACCATCAGAAAAGAAGTAAGAAAAGTTTTGAAAATCCCTTGTAGTGTATTTAATGGGTTATCAGTAGACGGAGTTGGTAATTCATTAAGTATACTATGGGATCATGTTATGCCTTACAGAGGGGTAGGGTGTGACAAGGAACATATTCCATCTTGATCAACACCTACGTCCACATATAACTAGTAGGAGCCAACACATGCTCATATACCCATACATAGTATAAGTATGAAAGCAGTATCAAACTCAAACCACCTATATACAAGATAATTGTGCTATCTCAGGTCTAAAGATTATATGCACTGATATGATTTATCACAATACATTGACAAGAGTAAACTCCATGTGTTTGTCATAAGCATCACTGGTTTAGCCTACTTATCATGTATAAGTACCTATCATGTTTGTTATATGGCATGAGATTCACTATTCCATCTTATTTATATCTCATATAAATAACTTGGGAACAAACATGAATACAATCTTTCTGGATAAGTCATGTCCTTATTTTGAAGTATCCTCGATTGTGAACCTATTTGTGATACTTTGTGCTAGAGATACTGTCATTCATATTCTTAACAACTTAAGAATAGAATTTCTAACAAAATATAAGTGGACCTTTTCTATTACACATAAATATATTATGTAAACGGAAAAGTGGAAATGCCTTTTATTATTAAAAGATGTAAAAGATACATACTAAATGATATGCTCTAGGGCATACTACTAACATTCACAAGCACGAACTGGAGCTGTTCCTTTAGATGTCTATTGGCTAGGTCAAGGTGGTCTCTATCCTAAAGATCTACCTTTACTAGACTTGTGTGAGCTAGATCCTCCAAAGTGCTTTCTCTTTCTTGACCCACTATCGGGAGCTTAATCAGTAATCTTTCCATTTTTCTCTTTCTCTTCTGAACCCTTTTTAGGTGCCCTTTCCAATTCAATTCTTTCTAGTTCTAGTGCTTGAGATATGAGCTTAGAGAAGTTTACATGTCTGAATCCCACTACTTGCATTCTCAAACTGGGCTTCAGACTAGCTTCAAACTGCTTACATCTATCTGTGCTAATGGTAAGCAGTTTCCCCGCATAATGACTTAGTCTGGAGAAGTCTCTCTCATACTCTGCTACTGTTCTATTCTCTTATTTCAAGTTCAAAAACTCTTGCAATTTCATGTCAACATATGTGTCAAGGACCCATTTCTGTCTAAATTCCCTCAAAAAATCCAACAAAGTCAGAACAAGGGGCTCTACTAAACTATGGGGGATGGTCTTCTACCACTCATAAGCATCCCCTTGCAATAAAGAGACTGATTATTCAAACTTGAGTTCTTCTGTACAATGCAGCTTATTGAATACCCTTTCCATTCTTTCAATCCACTGCTCTACTGGTGTTTGTGTTGGGGAATGGGTTGGCACGTTCCCAGCCATTTGTTGAAACAGGGTAGCCATCTATGGAGCAAACTGAGCAGGAAACTGTGGCATGGGTGAAGCTAGTGTAGTCGACCCACTAAAGTTCTAGAGCGCTGGGGATTTCCCCTGTGTCTCAGCCTCAACAAACTGCTCAACTGAGAGATCCCCTCCTTCCATATTCAATGAGAGGATATTTTATCTCCTGAACAAACAACATAAGGAGATTTCCCTCCATTAGTTCATATTCATGATGTAAATGCACCGTATGTATCAAACAATGACATTGAGAGTTGTACTTATGAAAGAAAATATTTAAATGCATATTTCAAAACTCATTCAAAACATTGCTTTGATACCACTAAAACATGTCATACCTTACCTTTCCGTAAAGCATAACATGATCTTGTAGTATACCTAATGAATTATCGAACTTTGCTTACCGACAACCCATTAAATATACTACAAGGGATTTTAAAACAATTTTCATTCATTTTTAAAATGGTGGGTAATATTGAATAATTATTCAAACCATTAATTGAAATTTAGTTCATAAATTAAATTTTTTATTCAATTAGGATTTCTGAAAATTTTACAGAAACTTCGACAGAGTGCCGGCTAAAAATGGAGAAAACAGTTCTTCTAGACTTGTTAAAAACACTCCCAATATTTATAATTCCCACAACTCCATTGATACTCATCACCATTAATTCTCAATTCAACACAATTTCAAGCAAAACCACAATTTGTAGAATTCTCAAAGAAGTTTAACTACTACATTTAAAAAAAAAAATAAACAAGTTTATATTACAAAAATTTACATTAAACAAAATGACAATATATCTTTTATACAAGGGAGAGTTGGAAGAACTTCAGGGTTAAGCGTACTCACTTGAGAGAAATCCTAGGATGGGTGACCTCCTGGAAAGTTTTCCATTCCACTTATGGGACAAAACCGTGAGGCTTATGACCAAAGTGGACAATTTCTCAAGTGGTTGGAGCCTGACTATTACAATTGGTATCAGAGCCACTCGCGTGTCCTCTTGAGCGATGGTGGGGCAAACCTCAATGAGGACGCTGAGTCCCGAAAGGGGGGGAAAAAGGTCCCTTAGGCAAATCTCACGTCAGCAAAGCACGGAGATGGTCTTGAGTTCTAAAATTAATGATATACAAAATGGGGAAATTAATTACTAAAGGCACTTTTTGGTGGAATGGCCTGGGGAGTTGGAAGAACTTCAGGGCTAAGCTTGCTCGTTTGAGAGAAATCCTAGGATGGGTGACCTCTTGAGAAGTTCTCCACTCCACCTATGGGACAAAATTATGAGGCTTACGGCCAATGCGGACAATTCCTCTAATGGTTGGAGCCCAACTGTTACATACTTGTCAGAAACTTTTTTTTGGCTAAGTCCATCTGTCCTAGCCAGGAACGTAACTAATCAAGAATAATTAAATAAACATAGGATTTTATTCCTATTTACTTAGGGTAATGGATCCCATCTTAAATAACACCTATCTCCATATATAACTAGTAGGAGCCAACACATACCCATATACACATACATAGTACGAGTATGAAAGCAGTATCAAACTCAAACCACTTATATACAATATAACTTTGCTATCTCAAGTCAACGGATTATAAGCACTAGTATGATATTTATGACATTGTATTTACAAGAGTAAACTCCATGTGCATGTCATAAGCGTCATGAGTTCGGCTTACTTATCATATAAGTGTCCTCCACATTTGTCATATGGTATGAGACTCACCATTCCATCCCATTAGTATCCTATACTAATCTATTGAAACAAATATGAATTGCATTTTTTCTAGATAAGTCATGTCCTTTGTGAAGTATCCTCAATTGCGAACCAAATTTATAATACTTTTTACTAGAAAATTCTGTCGCTTATATTCTTAACAACTTAAGAATAGAATTTCTAATAAAATACCAATGGACCTTTTCCATTACACATAAATAATTTATATAAAGAGAAAAGAATATTTGCCTTTATTAATAAATAAATATTTATAAGATACAAGCAAATGATATGCTCTAGGGCATACTACTAACAATTTTCCGCTTGGACTAGAGCCATTAATTATAATATCTAAGACTTATCTTCTCAAGATGTCAGTCTAGCTGATTTTGTGTCATAGCCTTCGTGAATGTATCAGCTAGATTTTTTGTTGATGCTATTTTCTGCATGGCTACAATACTGCACCCAACTATTTCTCTAATAATGTGATAATGCCTTTCTATGCATTTGGAATTTTTGTGAGAACGCGGTTCCTTAGCTTGAATTACAATTGTCATAATATAATGGAACTCGAGATATAATGGATGGAACCACTCCAAGTTCTGTTACGGACTTTTTTATCCAAACAGCTTCTTTTGTAGCATCCGATGCAGCAATATACTTAGCCTCTGTAGTGGAGTCTATAGGTGTACTCTGTTTGGAACTCTTCCAACTAACTGTACCTCCATTATAAATGAACACAAAACCGGAGATAGATTTTCTATCATCCATGTATAATTGAAAATCAGAATCTGTAAAATCATCTAGTTATAGTTCACCTCCTCCATATATCAATACTAAATCCTTAGTTCTTCTCAAGTACTTAAGGATGTTCATGACAGTTATCCAGTATTCTAAACATGGATTGGATTGAAACTTGCTAGTCAAACTAATAGCATAAGCAATAACTGGCTTAGCACACAACATAGTATACATAAGACTTCCAATAGTCGAAGCATATGGAATCTTGGCCATCTTTTTCTCTTTCTTCAGGTATCTTAGGAGACTTATCCTTAGAAAGATGGATACCATGCCTAATCAGTAACAATCCTATTTTGGAATCAAGCATGTTAAACTTCTTTAATACATTTTCCAAATATAGACTTTAGGATAAACTAATCATTCTTTTCGCTCTATCTCTATACATGTAAATACTAAGAATATAGGTTACTTCCCTTAAGTTTTTTATGGAAAATGTATTTGACAACCAGATTTTTACAGCAGTAAGCATACCGACATCATTACCTATTAATAATATATCATCCACGTACAATACAAGGAAAGTGGCTACGCTCCCACTAGCCTTCTTATAAAGATATGGTTCATCCTCATTTTTAATTTGATAAATCCAAAAGATTTAATGGCTTCATCAAAGTGGATGTTCTAACTCCTCGAAGTTTGCTTTAACTCATAAATGGATAGTTTTAGCTTACATACTTTGGAATGATCTTGGGATTCAAAACCCCTAAGTTGTTCTATGAATATGTTTTCCTCAATATAGCCATTGAGAAAAGTTGTTTTGACATCCATTTGCCAAATTTCATAGTCATTGTATGCAGCTACTGCTAATAAAATGCTAATAGATTTAAGCAGGGCAATAGGCGAGAAAGTCTCCTCAGAGTCGATTCATTGCCTTTAGCGAAACCTTTTCGCAACTAGCCTTGCTTTATGGGTCTCTACCTTTCCATCAGAACCAATTTTCTTCTTGAAAACCTATTTATTCCCTATGGGTACAATACCTTTAAGTGGGTCTACAAGATCCCAAACTTGGTCTTGTACATGGAATCCATTTCATATTTCATTGCTTCAATCCACTTAGAGGAGTTTATATCTGATATAGCTTCTTCATAGGTTAAAAGATCATTTCCATGATCTATTTTCTAATGAATAAATAACTCTTGTTCATTCTCATGAAGAAAACCACACCTCTCTAGTGGGTGAGATATTCTGGTTGATTTGGGAGGAAGTATTGTGGATATATCATCAATAGGTTTAGATTGATTGGATGGATCTATATCCATCTGATTCATTGGTTGATTGGAATTCTCTAATTCCAATTCTGTTTGCCTTCCTTTGCCACTTTCTTGAATAAACTATTGTTCAAGAAATATGGCATCCCTGCTTATCACGACTTTTTATGATGTTGGCAAATAAAAATAATATCCAAAATTTTCTTTTGGATATCCAACAAATCGTCCCTTTTCAGACTTTGTTTCTAATTTATTAGTCATCAGCTTTTTAAGCTTATCGACAGAATAAATGCAGTACAACCACAAGTTTCAAAGAACATCTGGAAAAATCATTACTGTGCCACACATATCCACCACCAATAAGGAAAGAAAACCACCTGTTGAACAAAGTTAGGCCCTTGCATGGCACATCACCTAAGAGAAAATGACACTAGCACAGCAAATTCACACGGTAATGATGGATTTGCAGACTCTAACCCACACAGAATCTAAAATCACCCCGCACAATATAGGGAGCAAATATAGAGAAGGAAGAGAGAGAGCTTTTTTGGGGGTAATTATCATTCAAGGTCACCCAATTTTGTGAGATATTTTGTAAAAGTCACTCAAATTTAATTTTTTTTCTCCTCAAAACTCATTCATCTGCAATTTAAGTATTGTTAAAGTCACTATGATATGATATTGATTTCTAGGTTAACTTGGGCTAAATTTTCACTCACAGTCACTTGATTTTATGTATTTTTTAGTGCTATCACTTAACTTTAATTTCTTTTCTAAAACTCAAAACTCCTTAAATTTCAATGTGAGTAAACCTAAAGTCCTTAATGTCTCTAATTTCAGGTTTACATATTACTACAAAAAAGAAATTATTTATCTCTCTTCACATCTCTTTTAATTTCACTTATTTCTAATCAAAATTTAATAAATTCCAAATATCAACACCAATAGCAATATATTTACACTAATCACATCATGTAATATTTCAGAAATTTAAGAAATATATAATTTATTAATTTGATTATGTTAATATTTTAATACATTTTGAAATTTATTTTAAAAGTTTTAAATTTAAGTTTTTACCATTGAATTTGAGTTTTATTTAGTATAATGCTATTTATTTGTGAAAGAAAAAATTGAAATAAATATATTAATCACAAATAAATAGCATTATACTAAATAAATTCAAATTCAATAGTAAAAGTTTACATCTAAAACTTTTAAAATAAAATAAATTTCAAAATGCGTAACATCCTCATACTAACTAATTTCACACATCCTACTATTCTAGTGACTAATGTCTATCTAGGCAGCTAGAATGTCTGGGACTATGCTTAATTTACGTAGAATAGACATAAATAAAATTAATAAAGATCAAATGAGGTTGAATTAAAGTAAGAGAAATGAAGCATAAATAGGTTAAATGAGTCTAGAGTGCTGAGGATGGGTGACCGACCCGAGAAGTGGCTGCGAACTCAGTTGCTACCCTAAATTCGTGTGGGACCCCATGAAATCCTTAGTTAAGGGTTAGTTGTGAAACTACTGAAAATTAGAAAATCAAAGAAATAAAAAGGAAACAAGTACAATTAAGTGAATTAGAACCTTAGGACTTATCAGGCATTATGGAAAAAGATGGACTATAATTCGACGAGGAGCATTTTGGCCAATTCACTTTAAGAGGTGATTTTTAACCTAAATGTTCATTAAAATGTATGAGATTAAATTATTGAAAAGGGATTAAAAATGTGAAAAAGTGGATGGAAGAAAAGAAAGAAATGAAATTTTCAATTTTAAATTGAATTATGACATAAGCATGACCTCATCATGACACAAATAAAATTATAATTTAAATTAATTTAATTAAAGGATAATCATGTATAATAGGAGACAAAAATTTAGACAAAATAAAACAAAAAAAAAATCTCTTCTTCCTCATCCATATGGTCGACTCCCTTCTCTCTCTTCCTCTCATCCATTTTCCTCCATTGTTACACAAATTGAGTTCTTGAAACTCCATATCTTTTCATAAATTTTCCCATTAAATTAATAGAAAATCTTGTCCAAAAACTGACCATAGGTTGCCCTAACTTTAGCTTGAATCTAGATTGCAATTATGAACCTGACCAGAAATGATTAAATGAATAGTACTTAGTAAATTAGGCATGACTCACTATATAAAACTCCAAATTAGGTGATTTTTGAACCAATAGAAACTTGAGATACAGAATAACAATTCTTATGAAGACCATAGAGCTAAATTGTAACACCCCTATGTTCGGTAGTGCGTTCTACTATTCCGGTGACCAGTGTTATTCGGACGGCTAGGATGCCTAGAACTACACTTAGATATGGGTGAGGAGACATAAAATAAAGAAATACAAGAAAAGAAAATACAAGAAAAACAAAGGAAAAATAATAGCAATGAAATGTAACCAAGTTAAACGAGCCGAAAATCAAAGCGATGGGTGACTGCGCTGGAAAGTTGAGGTGTGGACCGTTGAGTAGCCCTGGAACCCGGGGAACCCTTGAAAATATTTTTAAGACTTAAATAAACATCTATTGAAGTATAAATGTCATTAGAAATTTCAAAGAAAAATTAATTAATTAGTACAAAGAAAAACGATAAAGCTCGGTGTTACCGAAAAATCAGGAATGCAACCCGAATAGGGGCGTTGTGGTCATTTGACATTCCGAGTTTCCTTTTGACCTAAATGTCCATTAAAAATAAATGATATTATACTTTGAAAATGTCATGAAAAATTAAAATGGCATTACATAATCTAAATAGTAAAAGATATGAGAAAAATGTGGGAAATGGGAAATTTTGGATTAAACAAATCATAAACTCACCTTAGTGCTCCACTAACATCACCTAAGTAGACTTGTAATCGGCCTTTGGATAGAAAATTCTGTCATCTTCAACCTTGGGACATTCAGCTGAAATCAACATTGAGAGAAAACTCCATAGCCGTCCATGGTGAGAGCTTCATGGAAGCATGTTCTAGCCACTTTTTCCACTAGGTTCCTTCATTAACTTTGCTCCTCACCTTGCAAGGAAGAGTTTGATAGCAATTTTAAGAATTTTAGTGAGGTTTTGATCAAGCTTCAAAAGTAATAAGTGAGTGTTTTCAATTCTTGTTTCATTAAAAGTGTAACCAAGGTTTTGGGTAGTTGATTTATGGAAGCATTTTTTATGTTTGATAATTAAATGGTGATACACCAATTCGGCAGCCATGGAAATTCAATATATTTAGCTTTTTTTCACATGTAAATGGTTGTTTAAGATGTTGATGTAAATGTTTATGTGTATAGGAATGATTTAGACAATGTATACTAAGTGTATGTGTAATGGTGCAATTGGTTTTGGAAGCTTGAAAGCAAATTTGAAGGAGATGTGTTCATGAGGTGATTCGGCAACTTTAAAGTATAGTTTAAAATGTGTTGTTTCATGGTTTGGTTTATTTAATTATATTGTTATTGATGGCAGCATGTATATGTGTATAATGGTTTGGAATTGGGTATGTAAATGGGGTATGTTCATGTGGTTAAATGGTGTAAATGGACTTTAGAAAATTCTGTGTTATAGTGTGCATATTGAGAATGGTTACAACCTGTCCAAAATGACCAAAATGTAATGTAAAGTGTGTTAATAGTAAGGTACAAACCAGAATTGGCATGAAGGAAGTAATTTGGTAAGTGTTGAATATGTAATTGGTAAGTGATGAGGAGTGTGTAGTAGGGCAGTGTATATTTTGGCTTAGAACCATAAGTGTATGACTCCAATTGGTATGAGACCAATTGGAGGTGAAACTAGGCACAAAATGTGCCAACTTTCATGGAGGAAGCTTACCTAAATTTTGCCTAGATGGTGACTTGAAAAATGACCAAATCCGGATTAGTGACTTGAAAGCCTAAAAATTGACTATTTGGGCAGTAGTTAGTTTTTTGACCATAACTTATTCAAAACAGGTCCAATTGACCTGAAATTTTTACCATGAATAGTTTAGACATAGATCTACAATTCTTATGAATATACCAAAGCCCAGAAATGGCCAGAACCAAGCCAAATAGCTTACACAAGTTCAGGTACCAAAACTGGCCAAACCAAAAGTGACCTAAAAATGACCTAAAGTTACCATTTTGGTGCATTCTGTCCAGCATTGGTAAATTGACCATAACCTGGTCTATACAACTCAAAATGACCTGAAATTTTTCCCCGCGTGCAATAAGACATGGACCTAGAAGTTTGTAGTTTGGATCGAAACTCGAAAACCGAGGGAACTAGGTCATCCGGCTAGGTTAAATTAGTATACTGAAATCCAGAAAATTGCAATAAAATGCAATATACTTGAAAGTGAATTTGATAACATGTACCAACACTAAAAGGCTATAAAATGTGACATATTGGTAACATTAAACCTAATTCACCTAGAGTGCATCGAGGGTCAACATTTTAGGTTGACTAAGGAAAATAATAGAATTCAATAAATTAATTAATGAACCTTATTGTTAGAGACAGTTTAAATGAGTACTGAAACACTTCAAATTGTGTGTTTCAGTTAGCAAAGACTTAGGGAAGGGGAGGAAAACACTGTGTCAGGACCAAGAGACATTTATCAGAGGTTTGTGCATAACAGTTATTTCTTTTGAATTTTTCAATTGAAATAAATTATGACTATTTGTATGTTATTGTTTTAAATTATGGAAAATTGTTTGAATGGATATTTGATGGATACTTATTGCTTGAAAAACATTGCAAATGGTTTGAAAGCACAGTTATCATGTATATTGATTGAATTCCTTGCTAGCTTGTCTAGTGGGACGAATTGACTTTGA
Source organism: Hevea brasiliensis (assembly GCF_030052815.1). NCBI lineage: Eukaryota > Viridiplantae > Streptophyta > Magnoliopsida > Malpighiales > Euphorbiaceae > Hevea > Hevea brasiliensis. Next base: position 48,194,010 of record NC_079501.1, read on the forward strand.
ATTTCCTCTCTGGCTGAAGTGTTGAGGTGTGTGCTTGTTGAGGACGAATAGAATGAGTACTCATATTATTGCTAGCTAGCTATATTATTCCTCACTAGCCATCAGCTTTTGGGACGAATTGGACTTTGGAACATGATTAAGCTGTTTGTGTGATTTATTGATATTTATTGTGATATTGTGAAATGGAGTTTAAATTCTTTATGACATTCACTGTCTTTGAATTTAACTATGGTTTTAAGTATCCACTATTTATATGACTTATGATTTATGATTTAAAGTTGCATTTTGTTAATGTTGTGCACCACGGAGACATTGGCTCAGCGATAGCTTTTCATTGCTGTCGCAGGTAGACTGACTGAGAGGGCAGCAGACTAGGCTACTAGTGCTACATTGAGAGTTCATCGGGTATATATAGTATACAATATTTTTGCATTTTGTACTGTAATGTATGTTCACTGTATGTATGTATTGTTCTTGGATTTGAGCAGTTGTAAATTAAAATTATACATTAAAATTGTATATTAAAGTTGTAAACTAAATTTGTAAATTATTTTGGCTTATAAATATTGTGATATATTTATTTTATCTCAGCTTTTGAAAACACTAGAAAATTATTATGGATTTCAGTTGGCAAATGTTGAGAAACTTATTGTGTTGATTGGATATAGGAGTTTGGGGATTGAGAAAAATATTAGAAGTACTTTTTCAGGTTTTTGAAGAACTATTTTATTCAAAATACAGATGGCACTCTGCCAAAATTTTTACAGAAATTATTAATACTTCAAATGTGTTATCTGGTTTCATTTTAGTTAAAAAAAAAGTTTTAACACCTGTAAATAGTGCTCACTACTTTGTAAAGAAGTAAGAAAAGGTTTAAAATCCCTTGTAGTGTATTTAATGGGTTATTAGTAGACGAAGTTTGGTAATTCATTAGTTATACTACGGGATCATGTTATGTCTTACGGAGGGGTAGGGTGTGACATGCTTTAGTGGTATCAGAGCTAGTTTTTAAATTCTGTTTTCACCTGTAATTTAAATATTCTTTCTTCGTAGTAGAACTGCTCAATGTCATTGTTTGATACATACAGTACATTACATTATAAATATGCACTAACGGGAGAAAATCTCCTTGTGTTATTTGCTCAGGAGGTCTAAGATCCTCGAATTGACAATGGTAGAGGGTGATCGTTCAGTTGATCAATCTATAGAGGCTGAGGTACAAGGGGATGCCCCAGCCCTACACAATGTGAGTGGATCAGCTGCACCAGCCCCCTCAGTTCCACAATTTCCTGCTCAGTTCTCTCAGCAGATTGCTGCAATGTGTCAACAGATGGCTGGTAACATGCCTACTCAAGTCCCACTACAGACACCAGTGGTACAACCACAGTCTTTTGCTAGGCAGTATGACAAATTGATGAAATATGGGGCTACTGAGTTCAAGGGGACAGTAGATCCTCTAGAGGTAGAACAGTGGTTAGAGAGAATGGATAGGGTTTTCTATGTTAGCTTCTCCACTGACCAAGTTGCTTCGGAAAGATGTAAAATTTCAGTGGACAGATAAATGTCAGCAGAGTTTTGATGAGTTGAAGAGGTGTTTCTCCAGTCCTTACTTTACCTACACCGGGTAAAGAATACATAGTTTATATTGATGCTTCTCACAATGGGTTAGGTTGTGTATGATGCAAGATCGGAATGTCATTGCTTATGCATCACGCTAGGTGAAACCGCATGAGAGGAACTACCCAACACATGATTTGGAGCTTGCAACTATTGTTTTTGCTCTGAAGATTTGGAGACACTATTTGAATGGAGAGAAATACTACATTTACACAGATCACAAGAGCTTGAAGTACCTGGGCACCCAGAAGGAATTGAATTTGAGGTAGAGGAGATGGTTAGAACTGATTAAAGACTATAATTGTTTAATAGACTATCAGCCAGGGAAAGCAAATGTGGTGGCTAACGCCTTAAGTCGCAAGACTATGGCAAGTCTCAGAGTTTCTCCCTTATCCATGGTACATGAGTTGAAAACACAGCATGCCAGTTTGGAGATTGATGATGAGGGACAGACAGTAGTTGCATGGCATGTATAGCCGATCTTGATTGATCGATCGAATGGTCGCTCGTAATGATGAAAAATAATGGTTATTGAAAGAAGCCCAGCAGGGCAAGAAACTTGAATTTTCTGTAAGGGATGATGGTTTACTACTATATCAGGGTAGAATGTGTGTTCCTAGTGATGTGGAATTGAGACGAATCATTATGAAGGAAGCACATGAGTCTCCTTTTGCTATGCATCCTGGTGGAACTAAATGTACAGAGGGCTGGAAGAGCATTATTGGTGGATGGGTATGAAGAGGGATATAGCTGAATTTGTTTCCAAATGCCTAACTTGTCAGCAAGTAAAGCCAGAACATCAAGTTCCAGTTGATTTGTTACATCCATTGCCAGTACCAAAGTGGAAATGGGAACGGATAACCATGGATTTTGTGATGGGACTTCCGAGGACACAGAATAATCATGATGCAGTAGGGGTTATAGTTGATAGACTAACCAAGTCTGCTCACTTTTTTCCAGTCCGGATGGACTATAATTTGGAGAGATTGGCCAGATTGTACATAAATGAGATTGCAAAACTGCATGGAGTGCCAGTATTGATTGTATCTGACAGAGATCCTAGGTTCACTTCTAGATTCTGGGGTAGTCTTTAAAGAGCCCTAGGAACTAGATTAAACTTTAGTACAGCATTCCATCTATAGACAGATGGCCAGTCTGAGAGGGTAATTCAAATATTGGAGGATATGCTACGGGCTTGTGTGATTGAGTTTGAAGGTAGTTGGGATATACACTTGCCTTTGATTTAGTTTGCTTATAACAACAACTACCAATCAACCATTGGGATGCCTCCATATGAAGCTTTGTATGGCAGGAAGTGCATAACTCTCCTATGTTGGGATGAAGTAGGTGAAAGAAAGATAATTGGGGCATAAATTTTTCAGCAGACAGTGGAAAAGATCAGGTTGATCAGAGATCAATTCAAGGCTGCATCAGACCGTCAGAAGTCCTATGTTGATCTGAAGAGAAGAGATATTGAATATGCAGTGGGTGATAAGGTATTCCTCAAAGTTTCTGCTTGGAAGAGGATTATGAGATTTGGCAGAAAGGGGAAAATGAGTCCTCGTTTCATCGGACCATATGAGATTTTGGAGAAAGTGGGTCCTTTGGCATATCGGTTATCATTACCTCCAGAGCTAGAAAGGATACACAGTGTCTTCCATGTGTCCATGTTAAGGATGTATAGATCTGACCCATCTCATGTACTATCAGTTGAAGAGATTGAGGTAAATCCAGACCTCTCATATGAGGAAGAACCCATAGAAATTCTGGTATATGAGGTTAAGCAACTATGGAATAAATAGATACACCTAGTTAAAGTGCTATGGAACCATCATTAAGGCCAGGAAGCTATTTGGGAACATGAAGTGGATATGAGGAGACAGCACCCACAGCGGTTCAGAGACTGATGCTAGGTAAAATTTTGGACGAATTCATTTTAAGGGGGGGGGGGAGAGAGAATTATAACACCCCTATGTTCGGTAGTGCATTCTACTGTTCCGGTGACTAGTATTGTCCGGACAGCTAGGATGCGTAGAATTACACTTAGATATGGGTGAGGAGACATAAAATAATGTAATACAAGAAAAGAAAATACAAGAAAAACAAAGGAAAAATAATAGCAATGAAATGTAACCAAGTTAAACGAGCCGAAAACCATAGCGATTGGTGACCACACCGGAAAGTTACGGTGTGGATCGTTGACTAGCCCTGGACAGCGGGGAACCCTAAAAAATATTTTTAAGACTTAAATAAATGTCTATTGAAGTATAAATGTCATTAAAAATATCAAATAAAAATGAATTAATTAGTACAAAGAAAAATGAGAAATCAAAAAAACGACAAAACTCGGTGTTACCGAAAAATCGGGAATGCAACCCGTATAGGGGCATTGTGGTCATTTGACATCCTGAGTTGCCTTTTGACCTAAATTTCCATTAAAAATAATTGATATTATACTTTGAAAATGTCATAAAAAATTAAAATGGTGGTACATAATCTAAATAGTAAAAGATATGAAAAAAATATGGGAAATGGGAAACTTTGGATTAAACAAATCATTAACTCACCTTAATGCTCCACTAACATCACCTAAGTGGACTTGTAATTAGCCTTTGGATAGAAACTTCTATCATTTTCAACCTTGGGACATGCAGCCGAAATCAACATTGAGAGAAAACTCCATAGCCGTCCATGGTGAGAGCTCTATGGAAGCATGTTCTAGCCACTTTTTCCACTAGGTTCCTTCATTAACTTTGCTCCTCACCTTGCAAAGAAGAGTTTGATAGCAATTTTAAGAAGTTTTGTGAGGTTTTGATCAAGCTTCAAAAGTGGTAAGTGAGTGTTTTCAATTCTTCTCTCATTAAAAGTGTAACCAAGGTTGTGGGTAGTTTATTTACGGAATCATTTTTTATGTTTGATGATTGAATGGTGATACACCATTTCGGCAGCCATGGAAATTCTGTATATTTAGCTGGTTTTCACATGTAAATGGTTGTTTAAGATGTTGATGCAAATGTTTATGTGTATAGGAATGATTTAGACTGTAACACCCCTCACTCGTCTACAGTGTAGCCGAGCAAGGCGTGCTACACGGCGTGCTGGAGCACCTGATCTTTCCTGATTTCATTATAGTTCTAGATTTACTTGTTCAAAAACTTTATCTGAGGTTTAGGCTACTTTTACTTTTATCAAAATTTGACTAATTTGGAAAATTCAAAAATTTCAATAATAATCTAACAGAGTACTGGTAGTAATTTGGACTAACAGTTCTTCTGAACCTGCCAAAAACAATTTCAATATATACTCAAATTCACAACTCAGAATCAGTCTCAAAATTTTTCATACTCAATCTCAATCAAAATCATCATGATCAGATACTTAACTCATATATCAAAATTCTTACATTTTATTATTTTGCATAATTTGCCAACTAAGTACATAAATTTATCAAGTGCAGAATATACAAATAAAATTATAGTTACTAATTCACATTACAATAATAGCAGTAATTATAATGTACAGATTATAAAACATGCTTAAAATGAGCCCTATCTACATGCATTGCTGAGGAGGTGACAACCTTCAATTCTTCTGACACTTCTGCAGATCTGGACTCCAAAAATCTCAGTCGACAGTCTACTGGTTTTACGTTCAGTACCTGCGCAAGGAAGGAATTCCATCGCGCTAAGCATTTCTGCTTAGTGGTGCAATAGTATAACAAGAAATAATATATACAAATAAAAAAAGAAATAAATCATAATTTGGATACTCAAGAATCAATTTAATTTGGTATGGTATTTCTAGTATCAACGATCTTATATACTAGTTTGTTTCTCTTTGGAAGTGCTTAGTTTATAACTTTTCAGTAATACTACCCAGTATACAAATTATTCTAACTGTATTGTATTTCAAGTCTTTACAGTTCTGCAATTTATATTTTTGTTATGTTTCTTGTGCTAATCTCCTTTACTCATTCATTCAATACTTAATTTAATTGTACTGAAATTTCATTATACTTAACTTAAATTAGCTTCCTGAATTGAATAATGTTTTAAATGACTGCCTATGTAGCCTATACACTGACTAGACTGGATAAATAGATATACTAGCACTGGGTACCTAGTACCTCGGGTTGTCACACCATTGGTCACAAAGTGTCTCCCGGTGTGCAAATAATGTGGCTAAAAAGCCATATAATCAATCAGGCATTAAGTCGAGTATAATAACACAAATTGTATAGCCATAGGCTATTAAAATCATAGTATGGCATAATAAGCCATAGAACACAGTATGACGTAAAGTCATTTACAGAACAGCTGTCAGAATCCTATTGGCATGCCAACCTATCCAAACTAGTCAACTAGGCAAATTAGGGCATATTACAATGTTACATATTTAATTCTTTATTCATAGGGTTTAGACATCTTTATGCCTTTCACTAGTCAATAAAATTATTGACCTTTTTATGCATCATGGATAGGTTGATTCTAGCATCAACATGTCACAATTTACAATTCAATATGTTGTCAATATAATGCAATTTACCCTTTTCACAAATCGGTATTCATTGCCAAATCACTTCAAGCATCATTTTATGTAATTACCAATTTTCAATTTTAGTATGCTATATTGGTCTAGCTTAAAGTCCTATTTTCCTTGGTTTTTAGCTTCTGGTCAAAGAAGCAAAATTATAGCTCTATGTCTTATTGCACGCAGGGCAAAATTTCAGGTAATTTCGAGTTGTATAGACCAAGTTATGGTCAATTTACTAAAGCTGGATAGATTGCACCTTTACTTCAAAATTTGGTCAATTTCTCAATTTTTATGTGCTAGATTTGTCTAGCTTAAAGTCCTATTTCTCTTGGTTTTTAGCTTTTGTCAAAGAAGCAAAATTGTAGCTCTATGTCTTATTGCACGTGGGGCAAAATTTCAGGTCATTCCGAGTTGTATAGGCCAAGATATAGTCAATTTACTAAAGCTGGACAGATTGCATCTTTAGTGCAAAATTTGGTCAATTTCTCAATTTTTGTGTGCTAGATTTGTCTAGTTTAAAGTCCTATTTCTCTTGGTACTATTCCCTTCAATTCATTTCATTAGTCAACATATAATGTTGACCCTTGATGCACTCTACATGAGTCAATTCTAATGTTATCAATATGTCACATTTTATAGCCTTTTAATGTTGGTATATGTTACCAATTTCATTTCCAAGTGTATTGCATTTTATTGCAATTTACCGGATTTCGGTATACTATTTTGACCTAGCCGGATGACCTAGTTCTCTCGGTTTTTGGGTTTTGGTCCAAACTACAAACTTGTAGGTCTATGTCTTATGGAACGCGGGGCAAAATTTCAGGTCATTCTGAGTTATGTAGACCAAGTTATGGTCATTTTACTATTGCTGGTCAAAATGTATCAAAATTGGTCACTTTAGGTCATTTTAGGTCATTTTAGGTTCGGCCAGTTTTTGGACCCGAATTTGTGCAAGCTTTTTGACTTTCTTATGGTCATTTCTGGGCTTGTGTGTCTTCATTAGACTTGTAGATATAGGTCTTAACTACTCATGGTCAAAATTTCAGGTCAATTGGACCTGTTTTGAGTGAGTTATGGCCTAAACACTAACTACTGCCTAAATGATCAGTTTTCAGGCCTTAAATGCACTAATCCGGATTTTGTCACTTTTTAAGGTCAGTTTCTAAGCAGAATTTTGGCAACATTTCTTCATGAAAGTTGGCCTATTTGGTGTCTAGTTTCACCCCATATTGGCCTCATACCAATTCGGTTCATAGTTTGGCACTTATGGCCTAATTTCGGTACTGCCTTCAATACACAACCTGCACAAAGCACATACACTTCCAATTTGATATTCCTTCTCCTCCTCATTACTTCAATATTCAATCTATGGCACTTCTATATATATATATATATTATACACAATTCCAGCAAGAATTCTGGGCAGAATACTCAACGGCACAAGGCACATAATACACCATTAAACTTCAACATTTACATCCACCCAAATTCAACGTACATCAACACTTATGTTACACAAACACTTCCATTGTAACTACACATGCTGCCCACAATTTAGTAGCATCACATCTCATCAATATATTACATAAATTCACAAACAATTTCATAACATTATAGGCTACCAATTTCAAGCTCAATTGTCCAAGTCTTCAAAATGTTGTTCAAAACCCACTTTCACATTGTCAACCTCACATGTACTCTTACAATTAAATTCTACCACTTATAATCAGATAAATTGAGCATCATTAATCAACAATAATATGCATAAATTAACCATTTTCATGCTTCTCAAGGCTGCCCCAAATCAACAATTATCCAAGGTCTTCAACAATTCTTTCAAACTCCTAATTCAATTACTCAATCTCAACATACACATAAAGTTAATTTGCTAGGACCTCTAATTACCTTAATCAATATCATTTCCCATCAACTACATGTAAAGATAATTCAAACCTCTTTAGGTTCCATGGCTGCCAAATTCAATCACCATTAAATATTCATCCAATCCTTCCAATTTTTCAATAATTCAACTCATCTCAACCTTAGTACAAAGTTTAATTAAGTGAGGTAAGGAAAACTAGCACTAACCATTGTTTAGAGCTTGCTAAACCTTGAAATTTCTTCTTTTTCTTGCTGCCCAAAGCTTTCCCATGGTGTGGAGACAAAGTTTGATGAAGGGAACCTTGAGTTTTAAGTTGAAAATGGGGGAGGATTGAAGCTTGCATGATGAGTTCTCATGGAGGAAAAATGGAGACCCATGTTCGGCCATGGAAGTGGAATTGAAGAAAATGAATGGTTTTCCTCATAAAATCTGTCCACTTAGTGCTTTTACATGTCCATAATGCTCCACTAATTAAGATTTATGAATATAATATATGCCACTCACTTTAGATTAATATTAGTATAATTAAACTTATATTTATTTCAATTATGTCCCCATAATTTCTTTTAATTATATTATGTATAAAACTTCTTATTTTCATGACATTTTCAAAATTTAATTCTACTTATTTTTCATGGACATTTAGATCAAAAGTCAACTCTAGGTGTCAATTGACCAAAATGCCCCACTTCGGGTTATATTCCCGATTTTTCGGTAACACCGATTTTTGTCTGTTTCTCGATTTTTCTTTTTTCTTTGTACTAATTTATTAATTTTTCTTTAATAATTCTAGTGTCAATTATATTTCAATAGACCTTTACTTACATCCCAGAATTACATTCTGAGGGTTCCCCGCGGTCCTGGGGTCGGCAACGGCCTTCCTAGTGCAGTCACCCATCGTTGCGGTGTTAGCTCATTTAACTTAGCTTCATTTTCTCTCTTTCATTTTTCTTTGATTTTTCTTGTATTTTATTTTTATTTATTTCATCATTATATGTCTGTTCACTATCACCGAAGTGTAGTTCCAGACATCCTGACTTGCCTGGACTGTTATTTGACTACTGGAGCAGTAGAACGTACAGAACACGTATAGGGAGGATGTTACAACTCTTCCCCTCTTATTAAAAATTTCATCCTCGAAATTTACCTGATGTGAAGAGCTGAGGGAACTGTTGTCTCATTGTCTCCTCGCTCTCCCATGTTGCCTCTTTCGTGTTGTGGTGTCTCCATAGGATTTTCACTAGTTGAATTGTCTTATTTCTGAGCTCTTTTACCGCTCGTGCCAAGATTTTAATTGGTTCTTCTTCATATGTTAGGTCCGGTTGTACCACAATTTCTTCTGCTGAGATGACATGTGAAGGATTTGATCTGTATCTTCGGAGCATCGAGACATGGAACACATTATGTATCTTGTCTAGCTCAGGTGGTAAGGCTAATCTGTAGGTTACTGGTCCCACACGTTCCATAACTTCATATGGGCCAATAAACCTAGGGCTTAATTTTCCCTTTTTCCCGAATCTCAACACTTTCTTCGACGGTGATACTTTGAGAAATACCTTTTCGCCAACTTCATACTCAATGTCTTTTCTCCTTAAGCCAGCATAAGATTTCTGTCAGTCTGAGGCAACTTTCAAATTGGCCTTTATCAGTTTCACCTTTTCCTCTATCTGTTTTATCAGGTCTGGCCCCACTAGCTTATCTTCACCCAATTCAGTCCAACATACAGGTGTTCTGCATTTTCTCCCATACAGTGCTTCATAGGGTGCCATTTGTATGCTAGCTTGATGTTAGTAGTATGCCCTAGAGCATATCATTTAGTATGTATCTTGTATATATTTTATTAATAAAAGGCATTTCCACTTTTCCGTTTACATAATATATTTATGTGTAATAGAAAAGGTCCATTGATATTTTGTTAGAAATATTATTCTTAAGTTGTTAAGAATATGAGTGACAATATTTCTAGCACAAAGTATCATAAATAGGTTCACAATCAAGGATACTTCATAATAAGGACATGACTTATCCAGAAAGATTGTATTCATGTTTGTTCCCAAGTTATTTATATGAGATATAAATAAGATGGAATGGTGAGTCTCATGCCATATAACAAACATGATAGGCACTTATAAATGATAAGTAGGCCGAACCAGTGACACTTATGACAAGCACATGGAGTTTACTCTTGTCAATGTTTTGTCATAAATCATATCAGTGCATATAATCTTTAGACCTGAGATAGCACGATTATCTTGTATATAGGTAGTTTGAGTTTGATCTGCTTTCATACTTGTCTTGTGTATGGGTATATGGGCATCTGTTGGCTCCTACTAGTTATATATGGAGGTAGGTGTTGATCAAGATGGAATCTGTTCCTCTAAGTAAATAGAGTTAAAATCCTATGTTCATTTAATTGTTCTTGATGTTTCAAGTTCTGGCCAGACAGATAGATTTATTCGTAAAAGAGTTTCGATGAGAAAATCTTTTAATCAAGAACTGGAATTAAAAGAGAACATAATATTCATAGCAAATGGAGTTTGACATAAACCATGACTCAACTTGAGTTGGGATTTTGTAACAGAGATTCTAGTGCATGGTAACATATGATTATAGGTTCATTTAAGGTAAATCTTATTACTAATTGGGTGGCCATGGCATGCTATGCTAGGTGTTAACCATGGTCTATGAGGTTCATAAAATGATTTAGAGAAATCATTTATGGTCAGAAAGAGTTCGATGATATTAAGAGTTGATATCATGTCTCATTGCCAATTAGTGATGAGCCTAGTAAGTCACACACATACACAAGTTATCACCTATTTAAATATGATTTAATTAATTAATTAAAGAGTTTAATTGATTAATTAAATAGATTTGGTTTGCAATTAAATTACAAAGTCCCTAGCATGACTTGAAACCAAATCTAGATTATTGGATGTGTAGTATAAATTAAATTTATATTTAAAGTGTTTAAATATGAATTTAATTGATGAGAAATTAATTAATAGAGATTAATTAATTAATTTATATTTGATATAAATTAATTAGAAGAAGAAAATAATTATTTTGGGTTAAGAACTCAAAATTAAGACACAGGGCATTTTGGTCATTTCACGATTGTGACACGTGGCACCATGAGATGGTGACACATGGCATAACACATAAGCTTGCAAATATTTTTAATCATGTAAGATGATTAAAATCAAGATTAAATATAGGTTTGACACTTGGCACAATGTGATTGGGTCACTTAAACCTAGAGCTAATCAAAAGGTGACATGTGGCTAGGGTTTAATGTGTTAACCTAGCTATTTAAGTGGGGTTATGAAAAGAAAACATAACCAGCAGCCACTCCTCTCCTTTGTCACGCCTCTTTGATGTTTTTCATCTATTCTTCTTCATCTCTCATCAATTCAAAGAGATTAGCCATCAATCTCTTGAATTAAGAACACTAGAAATTGTTTCTAGTGTCCTGTTTACATCTCTAATTTCTTAAAAGGCAGAACTTGAATTTCTAATTAATAGAAAAAGCTTTAGAAGCTGTTCAAGGGCTGCCATAGGTGTTCTTGGTGTGGACAAGCTAGAGGGACAACATCTGGTGTCCTGAAGACGAATCTCAAAGGCGCAGACACGCTGCAGCACATCAAGAGGTTAGTGTAATCGTTCTTGATTTAATCTAGGGTTCTAAAATTAATCTGATTAATTTTAAAATCTTAAATGGCAAATAAAGATCCAAAAACATATTAAAAGAGTTTTAATATGTTGTTTATCATTGAAATCAAATAGATAAAAATAAATCTTGCATGGTGCTTGTGACCCTAGGTGAAAATTTTTGAATTCAATGGTATAATCTTGTGTTTTTCACGCTTCCAATCCTTCAATTGGTATTAGATTGTTGATTATATAATTTAATTGTGTGTTTGATCATGAGATCAAGAGATTCATTGCTGGTTGGATCATGAGGTGTGGCGGCACACATGGTGGAGCCACCATTGGTGGCGGCAACAATGGTTCCATGGGTGGTTCAAGGTTTGGCTTTTAATTCTGCAATTGTTGTATGATCTAAGGCCTATTCTTTGACTAATTAAAGTGTTTAATTAGTTGTTTTAATCACACAATTAAATTATGATTCAAATCAGAATTTTAAAAAATTGTTTGAATGTGATTCAAATCTGAATTTTAAAAGTTGTTTGAATGTGATTCAAATCTGAACTTTTAAAGTTGTTTGAATCATATTTAAATCTGATTTTTTAAAATTGAATCAATAAAATTCAGATCTGATTTTTTAAAAAATATTTGAATGTGATTCAAATCTGATTTTTTAAAAAATGTTTGAATGTGATTCAAATCTGAATTTTTGAAGTTGTTTGAATGTGATTCAAATCTGAATTTTTAAATTTGTTTGAATGAGATTCAAATCTGAGTTTTTAAATTTATTTGAATCATATTCAAATCTGGATTTTTAAGTTGAATATGAGATATTCAATTTAATTTAAGTATGTATGTTTTATTTAATTGTTAAATAGTGATATGCATGATGGATGATCATGGACTATAAAAGACCAATGTGATTGGATTTATTTCTTTTATGTTTCTTTGGGATTGTAAATTAATTAATTTATTTTAATTTATTTTGGGCATGTATTATTAAGTTTATAATATTTTTGGGTTGTAATTTCATTTATTTAAGTTCTTGTAAATTCGCCTTGGTATGCCAAGGATTACTATGTAATATTGGATTGCAAGAAGTTCAAGGAGGTCAAGAGCATTGGTGGGACCAGTGGGAGGAATTCAAGATCAAGTGTTGATTATGTACTCCTTCAGCAACTCTTGTAAAATGAATGAATGAAATGCACCTAGGAATGCCCTGATTCAATTCTTGGTGGCTCGAATTGAATCCCTTAGAAAGTCCATGATCATACCATATTTACTGCTTATCCATGAATGCATGAGATGTATGGGAATGTATGCAATTATATGATATATGCATGCTAAATGGATAATGTGCAAAGTGAGACCTTAATAGTAATTAGAATGACCATAAAATCTTCCAAACAAATGATTAAGTTGGAAATGCTATAATTAAAGTAATTATAACATAGGCCCTCCATTGGGGCAATTATTTTAAGAAATTTTAAATAGTTGCATAAGATGCAATTTATTTAAGAGATTTTCTTAAGAATAATTATTAAGCATGAGATGTTGTAAATATGTAAATGGTTTAGTGGCCAATATTGGATGTACCTGAGGACATTAAAATTATTTGCATAATTCTTGGCTCAATGGGATCAACTTAACTAATGCAAGATAAGTCAATAATGGATGTACACGAGATTTTGAGCATTAGGGGCTAGGTAAAGGATTGAACCTCACATGAGATGTGATGGGCAAGGAGTTGCTCACTTATAGTTTATTGTAATTCCAATAATGGATGTACCTGAGGATGATCAATAGAATTATAAGAATTCAATCACCCACTAGAAATCCATCCAACTAGGATTTCCGTTTTCTACTTTGGAAGTGTAGGATTCGCTAAGTTAGTGGGAGGACCAATTTGATTAAAAGACCATAATCATTTTGGTTAATTACATGATACATTTACTAATTAATCTGGTTATTTTCTGCGATTAATTTTACGATAAAAATGAGCACAAAACAACCACCACCATCCAATATCCTTGCAAGCATACTTGATCACAACAGTTGACAGGACCTAATCATGCGATTGGCTAAGAAATTTGAAACTTGTCTTGAACCTTGAACATATAGGATATGTTCTAGATTCAAATGTTCCTGGTCCCTTACCTCTAGAGGCCACTTAAGAGGAACATGAAACTTTGGACAAGTGGAAGGAGCATGATATGAGAGCTAAGTGTTAAATGTTTGCTTCCATGAGTAATGAGTTACAGAAGCAACATGAAAACTTGCAGAGTGCAAGTGAGATCCTCCTTCACCTACAAGAGTTGTATGGTGAGCACAGCGAGAATGCTAGGTATGAGATATCTAGACGGCTATTGCAGATGAGGATGTCCGAGGGACGAGAATGTTGGGGATCATGTCCACAAGATGATTCGGCTGATTGAGCAGTTGGAACATCTTGACTTCAACATGGGTTTCCAACTACAAACGGATTTAATCCTTCAGTCCCTTCCTAAGTCTTTTGGGAATTTTGTAACAAATTTCCATATGACTAAACAGGAATGCACTTTAGCTGAATTACTCAACATGCTGGTTATTGCCCAAAAGAATATGCCAGGCAATAAAGGAAAAGAGGTAGCTTTGGTTGCATCTTCTTCTGCTGGAAAGTCCAACAAGAAGAAGGGCAATAAGAAAAAGAAACCTCAGATTCCTGGTCCTTCCAAGAAAATAGCTAAGCAGAAAAGGAAGACTAAAGCTGATAAAGGCAAAGGAAAGTGTTTCCACTGCCAACAGGAAAGTGTTTCCATTGCCAGTAAGAAAGTGTTTCCACTGGCCAGAGTATAGCAATCTAAATGAATGCAATGCCATGGTGAAAACCAACTCAAGTTCAAAATATATTTGGCACTTAAGGTTATGTCATGTTGGAAGATAGGATTACAAAATTGGAGAAAATGGGGATTTTATCCTCATTGGGCTCTGAGCCTACTCCAACTTGTGAATCTTGCCTTCAGGGCAAAATGACTAGATCACCCTTTGTTGGACAAGGGCTAAGAGCTGAAAATATTTTGGAACTAATACATAGTGATGTATGTGGTCCGTTTAAAGAAATGGTTAGAGGGGGCTTTCATTATTTTATTACCTTTACTGATGATAAATCAAGGTTTGGGTATTTGTATTTGATGAAATACAAACATGAATCCTTTGAAAAGTTCAAAGAATTTAAATCAAGTAGAAAATCAAACAGAAAAAATATTAAAGCTCTTCGATCGGATCGTGGAGGTGAATATTTGAGTCTTGAATTTGATGAATACTTGAGAGAGCATGGCATTGTTTCTCGGTGACTCCTCCAGAACGCATACGGTGAATGGTGTATCTGAAAGGAGAAAACGTACACTATAGGATATGGTACGTAGTATGATGAGCTATCTTGATATGCCAATCTCCTTTTGGGATTTGCATTAGAATCGACTTTATATATTCGAATAGGATTCCATCAAAATCGGTTTCTTCCACACCTTATGAGATATGGCATGGAAGAAAACCAAGTCTTAAGCATGTTAAGATTTGGGGTTGTCCAACTTATATCAAAAGTGAACACCGATAAATTGGAGACCAGATCGGAAAAGGTCGATTTGTTGGATATCCAAAAGATAGTTTTGGATATTATTTTTATTTGCCTACTTCACAAAAGGTTGCGATAAGTAGAGATGCCACATTTCTTGAACAATAGTTTGTTCAAGAAGGAGGCAAAGGAAGGCAAATAGAGTTAGAATTGGAGAATTCGACCAACCAATGATCGGATGGATATAGATCCATCTAGTCAACCTATACCCATTGATGAAACATCTACAATTTGTTCCTCGTAGAACAACCAGGTATCTCACCCACGGTGAGATATGGTTTTCTTCATGAAGAAGAACAAGAGTTGTCTACTCATGAAGAAGTAGATCATGGGGATGATCCACTTACCTATGAAGAAGCTATATCAGATATAGACTCTTCAAAATGGATTGATGCTATGAAATCCGAGATTGATTCCATGTATAAGAATCAAGTTTGGGATCTTGTTGACCCACACAAGGTATTGTACCTATAGGAAACAAATGGGTTTTCAAGAAGAAAATTGGTTACGATGGAAAGGTAGAGACCTATAAGGCAAGGCTAGTAGCGAAAGGGTTTCGCCAAAGGCAAGGAATAGATTATGAGGAGACTTTCTACTTTGTTGCCATGCTTAAATCAATTAGGATTTTATTAGCAATAGTGCATACTATGATTATGAGATTTGGCGGATGGATGTCAAAGCGACTTTTCTCAATGGATACATTGAAGAAAACATTTTCATGGAACAACCTAAGGGATTTGAATCCCAAGATGGTTCCAAGGTATGCAAGCTAAAGCGATCCATTTATGGGTTGAAACAAGCTTCGAGGAGTTGGAACATTCGTTTTGATGAAGCCATTAAATCTTTTGGTTTTATCAAAAATGAGGATGAGCCATGTGTATATAAGAAGGTTAGTGACAGTGCTATCACTTTCCTTGTCTTATATGTGGATGACATACTGTTGATGGGTAATGATACAGGTATGTTGATGACTATAAAGGTATGGTTGTCAAATACATTCTCCATGAAAGACTTAGGGGAGGTAACCTATATTCTTGGGATTCGCATCTATAGAGATAGAGCGAAAAGAAAAATTGGTTTATTCCAAAGTCTATACTTGGAAAAGGTGTTAAAGAGGTTTAACATGCTTGATTCCAAGAGAGGATTGTTACCAGTGAGACATGGTATCCACCTTTCTAAAGAGATGTCTCCAAAGACACCTGAAGAAAGAGATAAGATGGCCAGGATTCCATATGCTTCGGCTATTGGAAGTTTAATGTATGCAATGTTGTGTACTAGGCCGGATATCGCATATCTCGTTAGTTTGACTAGCGGTATCAATCCAATCCAGTTTGGAACATCGATAGTCACAAGAATATTCTTAAGTACTTGAGAAGAACTAAGGATTTATTCTTGATTTATGGAGGTGGAGACTTGCAATTGGATGGTTATCGATTACGATTTCCAATCGGATATCGATGATAGAAAGTCTACCTCTGGATATGTGTTCATTTGTAATGGAGGTGCGATCGGTTGGAAGAGTTCCAAGCGAGCACATTGCAGATTCCACTCATCGAGGTTTGAGTATATTCTTGCATCGAATCTTGCAAAAGAAGATGTTTGGATGAAGAAGATCGTGACAGAAATTAAAGTAGTTACTAACATTTAGACAGAAGTTCAAATAAACTGTGACAAAAATGGATCAGTCATATACGATAAGGAACTAAAGTCTCACCAAAAACCAAACACATAGAAAGGCACTACCATATTATCGGAGATATAGTTGGCCAAGGCAATATAGCCATGCAGAAAATAGCATCGGTGAAAATCCGGTGATTCATTCACTAAGCCTTTGTCACAAGCTCGATTAGTCCGACATCGTGAGAAGATTGGTCTAAGGTTTTGTAATGAATGGCTCTAGTGATAGTGTGAGATTGTTAGTAGTATGCCCTAGAGCATATCATTTAGTATGTATCTTGTATATATTTTATTAATAAAAGGCATTTCCACTTTTCCGTTTACATAATATATTTATGTGTAATAGAAAAGGTCCATTTATATTTTGTTAGAAATATTATTCTTAAGTTGTTAAGAATATGAGTGACTATATTTCTAGCACAAATTATCATAAATAGGTTCACAATCAAGGAGACTTCATAATAAGGACATGACTTATCCGAAAGATTGTATTCATGTTTGTTCCCAAGTTATTTATATGAGATATAAATAAGATGGAATGGTGAGTCTCATGCCATATAACAAACATGATAGGCACTTATAAATGATAAGTAGGTAGAACCGGTGACACTTATGACAAGCACATGGAGTTTACTCTTGTCAATGTTTTGTCATAAATCATATCGATGCATATAATCTTTAGACTGAGATAGCACAGTTATCTTGTATATAGGTAGTTTGAGTTTGATCTCGCTTTCATACTTGTACTGTGTATGGGTATATGGGCATCTGTTGGCTCCTACTTGTTATATATGGAGGTAGGTGTTGATCAAGATGGAATCTGTTCCTCTAAGTAAATAGAGTTAAAATCCTATGTTCATTTAATTGTTCTTGATGTTTCAAGTTCTGGCAGACAGATAGATTTATTGAGAAAGAGTTTCGATGAGAAAAATCTTTTAATCAAGAACTGGAATTAAAAGAGAACATAATATTCATAGCAAATGGAGTTTGACATAAACCATGACTCGGCTTGAGTTGGGATTTTGTAACAGAGAGATTCTAGTGCATGGTAACATATGATTATAGGTTCATTTAAGGTAAATCTTATTACTAATTGGGTGGCCATGGCATGCTATGCTAGGTGTTAACCATGGTCTATGAGGTTCATAAAATGATTTAGAGAAATCATTTATGGTAAGAAAGAGTTCTGATGATATTAAGAGTTGATATCATGTCTCATTGCCAATTAGTGATGAGCCTAGTAAGTCACACACAAACACAAGTTATCACCTATTTAAATATGATTTAATTAATTAATTAAAGAGTTTAATTGATTAATTAAATAGATTTGGTTTGCAATTAAATTGCAAAGTCCCTAGCATGACTTGAAACCAAATCTAGATTATTGGATGTGTAGTATAAATTAAATTTATATTTAAAGTGTTTAAATATGAATTTAATTGATGAGAAATTAATTAATAGAGATTAATTAATTAATTTATATTTGATATAAATTAATTAGAAGAAGAAAATAATTATTTTGGGTTAAGAACTCAAAATTAAGACACAGGGGCATTTTGGTCATTTCACAGTGTGACACGTGGCACCATGAGATGGTGACACATGGCATAACACATAAGCTTGCCAAATATTTTTAATCATGTAAGATGATTAAAATCAAGATTAAATATAGGTTTGACACTTGGCACAATGTGATTGGGTCACTTAAACCTAGAGCTAATCAAAAGGTGACATGTGGCTAGGGTTTAATGTGTTAACCTAGCTATTTAAGTGGGGTTATGAAAAGAAAACATAACCAGCAGCCACTCCTCTCCTTTGTCACGCCTCTTTGATGTTTTTCATCTATTCTTCTTCATCTCTCATCAATTCAAAGAGATTAGCCATCAATCTCTTGAATTAAGAACACTAGAAATTGTTTCTAGTGTCCTGTTTACATCTCTAATTTCTTAAAAGGCAGAACTTGAATTTCTAATTAATAGAAAAAGCTTTAGAAGCTGTTCAAGGGCTGCCATAGGTGTTCTTGGTGTGGACAAGCTAGAGGGACAACATCTGGTGTCCTGAAGACGAATCTCAAAGGCGCAGACACGGCTGCGACATCAAGAGGTTAGTGTAATCGTTCTTGATTTAATCTAGGGTTCTAAAATTAATCTGATTAATTTTAAAATCTTAAATGGCAAATACAGATCCAAAAACATATTAAAAGAGTTTTAATATGTTGTTTATCATTGAAATCAAATAGATAAAAATAAATCTTGCATGGTGCTTGTGACCCTAGGTGAAAATTTTTGAATTCAATGGTATAATCTTGTGTTTTTCACGCTTCCGTTCCTTCACTTGATAGCTATTATTGTATGCAAATTCTGCCAGTTGAAGATATCTGTCCCAACTTCCCTCAAACTCAATAACACAACTTCTCAGCATATCCTCGAGGACCTATCACATATGTTCGGTTATTATTATCATTATCAGTTTAATTATTATTTACAATAACTCAATGAGTTTCAAAATTTACCTGGATTATTCTTTCTGACTGTCCATCCGTCTGAGGATGAAAAGCCGTACTAAAATGGAGTTGTGTGCCCAAGGATTCTTGTAATTTCTTCCAAAATCTAGATGTAAACTTCGGGTCTCTATCAGATATAATGGAAAGTGGAATTCCATGTAGTCTAACTATCTCACTGATGTACTATTCTGCTAGCTTTTCCAGTGAGTAGTCAGTTCTGACTGGCAGAAAATGTGCTGATTGAATTAACCTATCCACAATTACCCATACTGCATCATACTTCTTCTGAGTGAGAGGTAGACCACTGACAAAGTCCATAGTCACTCGGTCCCATTTCTATTCAGGTATGTTTATGGGCTGCAACAAACCTGATGGAACTTGATGTTCTGCTTTGACTTGTTGACAGGTCAAGCATCTAGTTACATGGTCAACTATGTCCTTCTTCATACCGCCACGATATCGAGTTTTAGGTCATGGTACATTTTGTGCTTCACGGTGCATAGCATACACACTGTTATGTGCTTCTTTCAGAATACTGGTTTTCAATTCTTTATCATCTGGAATACACACTCTTTCTTTATAGTACAGGCACCCATTTTCTTTCACTTTATATTCAGTTTCCTTCCCCTCAGTGATTTTGCCCATAACAGCCATTAATTTCGCATCTGTCTTTTGCCCATCCTGTATCTGTTGTAACAGATTCGGCTTCACTTGCAACTCAGCCAAAATAACTCCATCAATGGAAGGTATCTATTCTTGCTTTTGGAGAGAGCATCAATACAATTTCTAAATGTATTCTCAAATACCTACATCATTCCTTTCTGTCAAAAATATTAAAATACTGATAAGACTCCATATCAATGTCCAGATATCTTCATCCTCAAGGTGTTCTTTCTAATTTATAGCCATACTAGATTCTCTAAGTTCATAGCAATTTTTGTGGTAATGGTAGTCCACATTACTGTAATCGAGTCATTTACTCTAGCTACCTTAGAAGTGTAGTCTTTCGATAGGCTAGTTCTGAAGTTTTAAATTTCTGACTAGAACTTTTTTTTCACATTTATTTCCCGTAATAGTACTCTATTTGGGCGTAACTGTATCAAATTATAGATTACTTACAAATATTCTTAGTTTATTGTACCATGAGGAAGCACGTAGCTATACACAATAATCCCATATCGGTACTATAATCTGCAGCTTACAATACAAACATCGAGAATATTACATAGCCACTGCGTTATAACCTCATGATCTAGGTTTTCTACTACTTTTTCTAATGCCCTCTGCGACTCTGAGTCAATATCTTAACTTTGAATAATCAAAAGTAAACAGATCTGCATAATGTCACCTCGACTCTTATGAATGCAATGCATGTATGCACACTAGTTCTTTCAACTTATCTTTGCCTAGGAACGCCTAAACCATGCTCTGATACCACTAAATGTAACACCCATCACCCGTCTACAGTGGAGCCGAGCAAGGCGTGCTACACGGCGTGCCGGAGCACCTGATCTTATCTTATTTCATTATAGTTCTAGATTTACTTGTTCAAAAACTTTATCTGAGGTTTAGGCTATATTTACTTTTATCAAAATCTGACTAATTTGGAAAATTCAAAAATTTCAATGATAATCAAGCAAAGTGCTGGTAGTAATTTGGACTAATAGTTCTTCTGAACCTGCCAAAAACAATTTCAATATATACTCAAATTCACAACTCAGAATTAGTCTCAAAATTTTTCATACTCAATCTCAATCAGAATCATCATGATCAGATACTTAACTCATATATCAAAATTCTTACATTTTATTATTTTGCATAATTTGCCAACTAAGTACATAAATTTATCAAGTGCAGAATATACAAATAAAATTACAGTTACTAATTCACATTACAATAATAGCAGCAATTATAATGTACAAATTATAAAACATGCTTAAAATGAGCCCTATCTACATGCATTGCTGAGGAGGTGACAACCTTCAATTCTTCTGACACTTCTGTAGATCTGGACTCCAAAAATCTCAGTCGACAGTCTACTGGTTTTACCTTCAGTACCTGCGCGAGGAAGCAATTCCATCGCGCTAAGCATTTCTGCTTAGTGGTGCAATAGTATAACAAGAAATAATATATACAAATAAAGAAAGAAATAAATCATAATTTGGATACTCAAGAATCAATTTAATTTGGTATGGTATTTCTAGTATCAACGATCTTATATACTAGTTTGTTTCTCTTTGGAAGTGCTTAGTTTATAACTTTTCAGTAATACTACCCAGTATACAAATTATTCTAACTGTATTTTATTTCAAGTCTCTACAGTTCTGCAATTTATATTTTTGTTATGTTTCTTTTGCTAATCTCCTTTACTCATTCATTCAATACTTAATTTAATTGTACTGAAATTTCATTATACTTAACTTAAATTAGCTTCCTGAATTGAATAATGTTTTAAATGACTGCCCATGTAGCCTATACACTGACTAGACTGGATAAATGGATATACTAGCACTGGGTACCTAGTAACTCGGGCTGTCACACCATTGGTCACAAAGTGTCTCCCGGTGTGCAAATAATGTGGCTAAAAAGCCATATAATCAACCAGGCATTAAGCCGAGTATAATAACACAAACTGTATAGCCATAGGCTATTAAAATCATAGTATGGCATAATAAGCCATAGAACACGATGACGTAAAGTCATTTCTGAGCAATGTCGAGAATCCTATTGGCATGCCAACCTATCCAAACTAGTCAACTAGGCAAATTAGGGCATATTACAGTGTTACATATTAATTCTTTATTCATAGGGTTTACACATCTTTATGCCTTTCACTAGTCAATAAAATTATTGACCTTTTTATGCATCATGGATAGGTTGATTCTAGCATCAACATGTCACAATTTACAATTCAATATGTTGTCAATATAATGCAATTTACCCTTTTCACAAATCGGCATTCATTGCCAAATCACTTCAAGCATCATTTTATGTAATTACCAATTTTCAATTTTAGCATGCTAGATTGGTCTAGCTTAAAGTCCTATTTTCCTTTGTTTTTAGCTTTTGGTCAAAGAAGCAAAATTGTAGCTCTATGTCTTATTGCACGCAGGGCAAAATTTCAGGTAATTTTGAGTTGTATAGACCAAGTTTTGGTCAATTTACTAAAGCTGGACAGATTGCACCTTTACTTCAAAATTTGGTCTATTTCCCAATTTTTGTGTGCTAGATTTGTCTAGCTTAAAGTCCTATTTCTCTTAGTTTTTAGCTTTTGGTCAAAGAAGCAAAATTGTAGCTCTATGTCTTATTGCACGCGGGACAAAATTTCAAGTCATTCCGAGTTGTATAGACCAAGATATGGTCAATTTACTAAAGCTGGATAGATTGCACCTTTAGTGCAAAATTTGGTCAATTTCTCAATTTTTGTGTGCTAGATTTGTCTAGCTTAAAGTCCTATTTCTCTTGGTACTATTCCCTTCAATTCATTTCATTAGTCAACCTATAATGTTGACCCTTGATGCACTCTACATGAGTCAATTCTAATGTTACCAATATGCCACATTTTATAGCCTTTTAATGTTGGTATATGTTACCAATTTCATTTCCAAGTGTATTGCATTTTATTGCAATTTACCGGATTTCGGTGCACTATTTTAACCTAGCCGAATGACCTAGTTCCCTCGTTTTTGGGTTTCGGTCCAAACTACAAACTTGTAGGTCTATGTCTTATGGAACGTGGGGCAAAATTTCAGGTCATTCTGAGTTATGTAGACCAAGTTATGGTCATTTTACTATTGCTGGTCAAAATGTATCAAAATTGGTCACTTTAGGTCATTTTAGGTCATTTTAGGTTCGGCCAGTTTTTGGACTCGAACTTGTGCAAGCTTTTTGACTTGCTTATTGTCATTTCTGGGCTTCAGTGTCTTCATAAGACTTGTAGATATAGGTCTTAGCTATTCATGGTCAAAAGTTCAGGTCAATTGGACATGTTTTGAGTGAGTTATGGCCTAAACACTAACTGCTGCCCAAATGATCAGTTTTCAGGCCTTAAATGCACTAATCCGGATTTTGTCACTTTTTAAGATCAGTTTCTAGGCAGAATTTTGGCAACATTTCTGCATGAAAGTTGGCCTATTTGGTGTCTAGTTTCACCCCATATTGGCCTCATACCAATTGGGTTCATAGTTTGGCACTTATGGCCTAATTTAGGTACTACCTTCAATACACAACCTGCACAAAGCACATACACTTCCAATTTGATATTCCTTCTCCTCCTCATTACTTCAATATTCAATCTATGGAACTTCTATATATATATATATATATATATATATATATATTATACACAATTCCAGCAAGAATTATGGGCAGAATACTCAAGGGCACAAGGCACACAATACACCATTAAACTTCAACATTTACATCCACCCAAATGCAATGTACATCAACACTTATGTTACACAAACACTTCCATTGTAACTACACATGCTGCCCACAATTTAATACCATCACATCTCATCAATAGATTACATAAATTCACATACAATTTCATAACATTATAGGCTGCCAATTTCAAGCTCAATTGCCCAAGTCTTCAAAATGTTGTCCAAAACCCACTTTCACATTGTCGACCTCACATGTACTCTTACAATTAAATTCTACCACTTATAATCACATAAATTGTGACACCCCTTACCCGACTACAGTGTAGCCGAGCAAGTTATGCCACTCAGTGTGCCGGAGCACTCTATTTTATCTGATTTCATTACAGTCCTTGATTTATTTATTCAAAAACTTTATTGAAGATTTAGGCTATTTTTACTTTTATCAAAATCTAACTAAGTTGGAAATTTCAAAAATTTTAACGATAATCCGACAAAGTGTCGGCTGTAATTTGGACCAACAGTTCTTCTGAACCTGCCAAAGACAATTTCAATATATACTAAATTTCTCAAACTTAATAGTCTCAAAAATTTTCAAACATAATGTATCTCAATACAGTATCCAGATTTCTCAGAAATCTCATTAGATTTTCAATATCTCAATATTCACAAGTATAATCTCATTATAACTCAAATTCAATTCACATGCTAAAATACTTACTTTGAATAGCTTCCATAATTCATAGGTTAATTACATGAGTTTATTTTGTACAAGATATACAAATAATTTACAATGTGCTAGGAATGAACAATATACATAACATGTATAAAATGAGCCCTATCTACATGAATTGCTGAGGAGGTGACAATCTTGAACTCTTCTGACACTTCTGCATATCTGGGCTCGAAAAATCTCGATCGATACCATCTGGTTTTACCTTGATTACTGCGAGGAAGCAATTCCATCGCGCTAAGCATTTCGCTTAGTGGTGCAATAATATAACCAGAAATAATATATACAAGTAAAGAAAGAAATAAATGATAATTCAGATACTCAAGAATCAATTTAATTTGGTATGGTATTTCTAGTATCAACGATCTTATATACTAGTTTGTTCCTCTTTGGAAGTGCTTAGTTTATAACTTTTCGAATACTAGCGGTATATAATTTATTCTATCTGTATTGTATTTCAAGTCTGCATTTGTTCGCAATTAATATTTTTGTTATGTTTCTTTTGCTAATCTCTTTTGCTTATTCATTCAATACTTAATTTAATTGTACTGGATTTTCATTATACTTAACTTAACTTAGCTGACTGAATAGAATAATACTTTAATTGATCGCCCAAGTAACCTATACTAGACGCATCGGATCGATAACGGGTCGTTGGCACTGGACACCGCGGTGCCTCGAGCCGTCATACCATGGGACGCATAACGTCAACCACGTATGCAGTCAGTATGGCTAAAAAGCCATGATATCACATAATTGGCATAAAAGCCATGAATACGGGCATAAAGCCATTAATACAGGTATAAAGCCTTTCCTTTCGCAGTACTGCTAAAACAATACCCTATTGGCATGCCAAACTATCCAAACCAATCTTGTTAGGTATACTAGGGCATTTGATACTTTAAAATATTAATATATTGTGCTTTATGACTTCATTATTTCATGATAAATTTCAATCATAATTCATACATTCATTTGATCATTTATATGATCACAATTCACATCAATTATCCTTTTATACCATTGTACTCAAAATACTTCTCCTCTTTACAATAATGAGAACTAATGTCTCATTCATACATTAATACGGTTTATTTGTCCATTCATTATGTTATTCATATTGATCACATCAATTAGGTGAGTTATCTTTCATGTTTTAAGTAATCCATGAATATTTCATGGATTTCAAATTTATGGCCTAAATTTCTTTTTAACCATTTTGACTAGGATGCATAGTCCATATTTGTCATACAATTCTAAGCATTTAAGCTTAGAATTGGTTCTAGGTCTTCATCTTAATTTACTAATCATTTTGATTACTATTCACTTACTAGTCAACCAAAATGTTGACCTTTTTATACTTAATGGATATATTAATTCTAATTACACCAAGATCCCACATTTTGAGTTTTACATTTACTAGTATTAATTACCAATTGCAATTTAAAGTCCCCTAGATGCATTTCTAATTTCAAATTTTGAATTTCAAGTTTTTGTGTCACTATTCACCTCATTGATCAACAAAAATGTTGACTTTTGCATAGACAATAGGTACATTGGTTTTAACACTCCCGATGTACCACATTTTGCATTTAAAACTTGTTGGAATCAATTACCAAATCCATTTCCAAGCTTATTTCAAGTTTTCATGTCACTATTCACTTCATTAGTCAACTAAAATGTTGACTTTTGCATAGAAAATAAGTACATTGACTTTGGCACTTCAAACATACTACATTTTTCATTTAAAACTTGTTCGTTTTGGTCACTTTCTCAAAGCTTAGGTCATTTTGGCAAAATTGCAAATTTTCGGTTTTGGTGCTCCGAAGTTGCACTGTTTCATTGGTCGATTTACTGTTGGAATTTGACAAAACTTCCTTCATAGAAAATGCTCCTTATTTTTTCTAGTTGAATTTCTTTTTTTGAATCACTCCATTTGGAGTTTTGTAGCTCAAGTTATGGCCAAAATAAGTTTCTCGCTCACGTGCAATCGCTCATGCCTTGAGATTTTGGGTCCGCGATTTTTGTCCAACTTTGGTCAGTAATTTGATCAAGTTAAGTTCATAATTTGGTCTAACTTTCTTCTTATGAAATGTTCTACCATACCTTAGGTTTCCATCGGTTCAAGAATCGCCTAATCCGAGTTTTCTAGAGAGAGTTATAGTCCTCCAAACATTGCTGCTCAAATGAAAATCTGCAGAGTTGCAGGTTGAACAAGAATCGTGACTGCCATTTGGGTTAGGGTCTGGTCATAATTTGGGGTAGGTTTCTTCATGAAAGTTGTTTGTCTATATCTTAACTTGTTGATGTAAAAATTTCAGGTCAATTGACCAAATCTACAGTGAGTTATGGCCAAATGAACAGTTATTCATTTGGTCATTTCTGCAGTGGCTGTTTGCAGGGTATCCGAATTGGGGCCAAGTTTTGGTCCTCTTACTTTGGTCTTTTGGGCATGGTTTCTTCAGAAAAAATGTGCCATTATAAGCCTAGTTTCATGTCCAATTTGCCAAACACCAATTGGACCAACACAGCCCAAGTTATGGCTGTGTAATTGGACTGAATTTTCAGTCCCTCTGCTGCTGTCCTAGGGCAGCCTACAACTTCACTTTGCAATCCTATTTTTCAGTCCATAATATGGTCAACTTACCTAAAATGGTCACTAATTGACCATTAAAATGTGCTCTAACAATTTCATAAGCCAAATCAATTTTTCACTTTTCAAAACCCTAATGTCCAATTCAATTTGCCCATAAACCTCAATTAGCACACTAGTTCAACATCCATGCATATTCATACCTTAAACATCATTTCTATCCACTCTAAATTCATTAAAACAATCAAGCTCATCCTTCCTTAGGGCTGCCAAAAATTCAAGGGATGCATACACTTAACTTTTATTCATTTAATTTACAATTTCTCACTTATTTCAAGCTTCTAACATGGAATCAAAGAAGTATATATATAAGTAGGCACTAACCTCACTTTAACCTCTTGTAGGGCAGATTTCTCCAAGCTAAAACTTCACTTTCCTTCCTTTTCTAGGCTGCCAAACACTTCCCAAGAGGTAGAGACAAGTTTTTAGTGAAGGGACTTAGGAGTTTTGGGGTGAGGAAAACATGGAAATTGAAGCTTTTAAGAACCAAAAATGGAGGAGCATGGGTGACGTTTTTTGAAGAGAGAAAGGACTGCTGAAATTTCTGGAATTCTGCCTCATTTATCCCTTTTTATTGAATTTTAATTGTCTTGCTTTAATGTGATTGGCCATAGTATTTTTAATTACTTAAGCATGACATCATAATTCCCAATTTAGCTCCTTTTTCTTTCTTTTCTTTTCTACTAAATTTCAATTTAATTTTTAGCAATATTTATTCATATTTTATGTCATAATAATTATTTACTTAACTGGACAAGTCGGCAAAAAATCACCTCGGAAGGCGAAATGACCAAAATGCCCTCCGTTTGGCTTAATGGGCCAAAATTGTCTGTACCGATTGAAAAATTTTTCTAAGTATTTTCTTGGCATTCTAATGCGATAGGAACCTCAATGACCCTTCTCTGGAGTCCCAAAAATTATTTTATAATTTTTCCCCCGGGTCTAGGGCTCCTCGTTGCGAGAACCGCAACTTCCCTCTGGTTACCCCTCGCTAGGGTACCGGCTCATTTGACTTAGTTGTATTTTATTTCTAAAATTTTTACTAAATTTTTCTCATCAATATTTGAGTTAATTATGGTTCCTCATTTTAGTTTAAATATTTTTTTCAGAAGTTCTAGCTGTCCGGACCGATCGACATCGTCACCGAATAAGAGATCTTGGAATTGCTACCGGGAGGATGTTACAACTCTTCCCCTCTAATTTAAATTTCGTCCTCGAAATTTATCCAATGTAAATAGCCAAGGAGCTACTATCTCTTTATTTCTTCACCTTTTCGTGTTATCCTACTTCACTTTCTCCTTAGTCTCAATCCTATCCTCAAACAGTTATGTACTCATCCTTTTTCATCTTAAATACAGTCTCCTTCTCATCTCCATTCGCTATCTCATTATCTCTTCACTCTCTTATTCCTTACCTTAACCTAAAATAAACAGGAAATACAGATCTGCAATAGTGTCACCTCGACTCTTATGAATGCAATGCATGATATGCAATCTATCTAGGTCCAGAAATGCCTAAACCGTGCTCTGATACCACTAAATGTGACACCCCTTACCCGACTACAGTGTAGCCGAGCAAGTTATGCCACTCAGTGTGCCGGAGCACTCTATTTTATCTGATTTCATTACAGTCCTTGATTTATTTATTCAAAAACTTTATTGAAGATTTAGGCTATTTTTACTTTTATCAAAATCTAACTAAGTTGGAAATTTCAAAAATTTTAACGATAATCCGACAAAGTGTCGGCTGTAATTTGGACTAACAGTTCTTCTGAACCTGCCAAAGACAATTTCAATATATACTAAATTTCTCAAACTTAATAGTCTCAAAAATTTTCAAACATAATGTATCTCAATACAGTATCCAGATTTCTCAGAAATCTCATTAGATTTTCAATATCTCAATATTCACAAGTATAATCTCATTATAACTCAAATTCAATTCACATACTAAAATACTTACTTTGAATAGCTTCGATAATTCATAGGTTAATTACATGAGTTTATTTTGTACAAGATATACAAATAATTTACAATGTGCTAGGAATGAACAATATACATAACATGTATAAAATGAGCCCTATCTACATGCATTGCTGAGGAGGTGACAATCTTGAACTCTTCTGACACTTCTGCAGATCTGGACTCCAAAAATCTCGATGACGGCATCTTTGGTTTTACCTTTTCAGACTACATGAGGAAGCAATTCCATCGCGCTAAGCATTTCTGCTTAGTGGTGCAATAATATAACCAGAAATAATATATACAAGTAAAGAAAGAAATAAATGATAATTTAGATACTCAAGAATCAATTTAATTTGGTATGGTATTTCTAGTATCAACGATCTTATATACTAGTTTGTTCCTCTTTTGAAGTGCTTAGTTTATAACTTTTCAGTAATACTAGCAGGTATATAATTTATTCTATCTGTATTGTATTTCAAGTGCATGCAGTTCTGCAATTTATATTTTTGTTATGTTTCTTTTGCTAATCTCTTTTGCTTATTCATTCAATACTTAATTTAATTGTACTGGATTTTCATTATACTTAACTTAACTTAGCTGCCTAAATTGAATAATACTTTAATTGACTGCCCAAGTAACCTATACTAGATGACTGGACTGGATAACGGGTCGTTGGCACTGGACACCGCGGTGCCTCGGGCCGTCATACCATGGGACGCAGAACGTCAACCACGTATGCAGTCAGTATGGCTAAAAAGCCATGATATCACATAATTGGCATAAAAGCCATGAATACGAGCATAAAGCCATTAATACAGGCATAAAGCCTTTCCTTTCGCAGTACTGCTAAAACAATACCCTATTGGCATGCCAAACTATCCAAACCAATCTTGTTAGGTATACTAGGGCATTTGATACTTTAAAATATTAATATATTGTGCTTTATGACTTCATTATTTCATGATAAATTTCAATCATAATTCATACATTCATTTGATCATTTATATGATCACAATTCACATCAATTATCCTTTTATACCATTGTACTCAAAATACTTCTCCTCTTTACAATAATGAGAACTAATGTCTCATTCATACATTAATACGGTTTATTTGTCCATTCATTATGTTATTCATATTGATCACATCAATTAGGTGACTTATCTTTCATGTTTCAAGTAATCCATGAATATTTCATGGATTTCAAATTTATGGCCTAAATTTCTTTTTAACCATTTTGACTAGGATGCATAGTCCATATTTGTCATACAATTCTAAGCATTTAAGCTTAGAATTGGTTCTAGGTCTTCATCTTAATTTACTAATCATTTTGATTACTATTCACCTTACTAGTCAACCAAAATGTTGACCTTTTTATACTTAATGGATATATTAATTCTAATTACACCAAGATCCCACATTTTGAGTTTTACATTTACTAGTATTAATTGCCAATTGCAATTTAAAGTCCCCTAGATG
This sequence comes from Hevea brasiliensis, assembly GCF_030052815.1. NCBI lineage: Eukaryota > Viridiplantae > Streptophyta > Magnoliopsida > Malpighiales > Euphorbiaceae > Hevea > Hevea brasiliensis. Next base: position 48,224,694 of record NC_079501.1, read on the forward strand.
CATTTCTAATTTCAAATTTTCAATTTCAAGTTTTGGTGTCACTATTCACCTCATTGGTCAACAAAAATATTGACTTTTGCATAGACAATAGGTACATTGGTTTTAACACTCCCGATGTACCACATTTTACATTTAAAACTTGTTGGAATCAATTACCAAATCCATTTCCAAGCTTATTTCAAGTTTTCATGTCACTATTCACTTCATTAGTCAACTAAAATGTTGACTTTTGCATAGAAAATATGTACATTGACTTTGGCACTTCAAACATACTACATTTTTCATTTAAAAGTTGTTGGTTTTTGTCACTTTCTCAAAGCTTAGGTCATTTTGGGAAAATTGCAAATTTTCGGTTTTGGTGCTCCGAAGTTGCACTGTTTCATTGGTCGATTTACTATTGGAATTTGACAAAACTTCCTTCATAGAAAATGTTCCTTATTTTTTCTAGTTGAATTTCTTTTTTTGAATCACTCCATTTGGAGTTTTGTAGCTCAAGTTATGGCCAAAATAAGTTTACTATTCACGTGCACTGTTCATGCTGAGATTTTGGGTCTGGCAGATTTTTGGTCTAACTTTGGTCAGTAATTTGATCAAGTTAAGTTCATAATTTGGTCTAACTTTCTTCTTATGAAATGTTCTACCATACCTTAGGTTTCCATCGGTTCAAGAATCGCCTAAATCCGAGTTTTCTAGAGAGAGTTATAGTCCTCCAAACATTGCTGCTCAAATGAAAATCTGCAGAGTTGCAGGTTTGAACAGTAACTGTGACTGCCATTTGGGTTAGGTTCTGGTCATAATTTGGGGTAGGTTTCTTCATGAAAGTTGTTTTTCTATATCTTAACTTGTTGCTGTAAAAATTTCAGGTCAATTGACCAAATCTACAGTGAGTTATGGCCAAATGAACAGTTACTGTTCATTTAGTCATTTCTGCAGGGGCTGTTTGCAGGGTATCCAGATTGGGGCCAAGTTTTGGTCCTCTTGCTTTGGTCTTTTGGGCATGGTTTCTTCGGCAAAAATGTGCCATTATAAGCCTAGTTTCATGTCCAATTGGCCAAACACCAATTGGACCAACACAGCCCAAGTTATGGCTGTGTAATTGGACTGAATTTTCAGTCCCTCTGCTGCTGTCCTAGGGCAGCCTACAACTTCACTTTGCAATCCTATTTTTCAGTCCATAATATGGTCAACTTACCTAAAATGGTCACTAATTGACCATTAAAATGTGCTCTAACAATTTCATAAGCCAAATCAATTTTTCACTTCTCAAAACCCTAATGTCCAATTCAATTTGCCCATAAACCTCAATTAGCACACTAGTTCAACATCCATGCATATTCATACCTTAAACATCATTTCTATCCACTCTAAATTCATTAAAACAATCAAGCTCATCCTTCCTTAGGGCTGCCAAAAATTCAAGGGATGCATACACTTAACTTTTATTCATTTAATTTACAATTTCTCACTTATTTCAAGCTTCTAACATGGAATCAAAGAAGTATATATATAAGTAGGCACTAACCTCACTTTAACCTCTTGTAGGGCAGATTTCTCCAAGCTAAAACTTCACTTTCCTTCCTTTTCTAGGCTGCCAAACACTTCCCAAGAGGTAGAGACAAGTTTTTAGTGAAGGGACTTAGGAGTTTTGGGGTGAGGAAAGCATGGAAATTGAAGCTTTTAAGAACCAAAAATGGAGGAGCATGGGTGACGTTTTTTGAAGAGAGAAAGGGCTGCTGAAATTTCTGGAATTCTGCCTCATTTATCCCTTTTTATTGAATTTTAATTGTCTTGCTTTAATGTGATTGGCCATAGTATTTTTAATTACCTAAGCATGACATCATAATTCCCAATTTAGCTCCTTTTTCTTTCTTTTCTTTTCTACTAAATTTCAATTTAATTTTTAGCAATATTTATTCATATTTTATGTCATAATAATTATTTACTTAACTGGACAAGTCGGCAAAAAATCACCTCGGAAGGCGAAATGACCAAAATGCCCTCCGTTTGGCTTAACGGGCCAAAATTGTCTGTACCGATTGAAAAATTTTTCTAAGTATTTTCTTGGCATTCTAATGCGATAGGAACCTCAATGACCCTTCTCTGGAGTCCCAAAAATTATTTTATAATTTTTCCCCCGGGTCTAGGGCTCCTCGTTGCGAGAACCGCAACTTCCCTCTGGTTACCCCTCGCTAGGGTACCGGCTCATTTGACTTAGTTGTATTTTATTTCTAAAATTTTTACTAAATTTTTCTCATCAATATTTGAATTAATTATGGTTCCTCATTTTAGTTTAAATATTTTTTTCAGAAGTTCTAGCTGACCGACATCGTCACCGAATAAGAGATGGTATCTTGAATTGCTACCGGGAGGATGTTACATAAATTGAGCATCATTAATCGACAATAATATGCATAAATTAACCATTTTCATGCTTCTCAAGGCTGCCCCAATTCAACAATTATCCAAGCTCTTCAACAATTCTTTCAAACTCCTAATTCAATTATTCAATCTCAACATACACATAAAGTTAATTTGCTAGGACCTCTAATTACCTTAATCAATATCATTTCCCATCAACTACATGCAAAGATAATTCAAACCTCTTTAGGTTCCATGGCTGCCAAATTCAATCACCATTAAATATTCATCCAATCCTTCCAATTTTTCAATAATTCAACTCATCTCAACCTTAGTACAAAGTTTAATTAAGTGAGGTAAGGAAAACTAGCACTAACCTTTGTTTAGAGTTTGCTAAACCTTGAAATTTCTTCTTTTTCTTACTGCCCAAAGCTTTCCCATGGTGTGGAGACAAAGTTTGATGAAGGGAACCTTGAGTTTTAAGTTGAAAATGGGGGAGGATTGAAGCTTGCATGATGAGTTCTCATGGAGGAAAAATTGAGACCCATATTCGGCCATGGAAGTGGAATTGAAGAAAATGAATGGTTTTCCTCATAAAATCTGTCCACTTAGTGCTTTTACATGTCCATAATGCTCCACTAATTAAGATTTATGAATATAATATATGCCACTCACTTTAGGTTAATATTAGTATAATTAAACTTATAGTTATTTCAATTATGTCCCCATAATTTCTTTTAATTACATTATGTATAAAACTTCTTATTTTCATGATGTTTTCAAAATTTAATACTACTTATTTTTCATGGACATTTAGGTCAAAAGTCAACTCTAGGTGTCAATTGAACAAAATGCCCCACTTCGGGTTATATTCCTGATTTTTCGGTAACACCGATTTTTGTCCGTTTCTCGATTTTTCGTTTTTCTTTGTACTAATTTATTAATTTTTCTTTAATAATTCTAGTGTCAATTATATTTCAATATCCCAAAATTACATTCTGAGGGTTCCCCGCAGTCCTAGGGTCGGCAACGGCCTTCCCAGTGCGGTCACCTATCGCTGCGGTGTCGGCTCGTTTAACTTAGCTTCTTTTTCTCTCTTTCATTTTTCTTTGATTTTTCTTGTATTTTCTTTTTATTTATTTCATCATTATATGTCTGTTCACTATCATCGAAGTGTAGTTCCGGACATCCTGACTTGCCTGGACTGTTATTTGACTACTGGAGCAGTAGAACGTATAGAACACGTATAGGGAGGTTGTTACATAGACAATGTATACTAAGTGTATGTGTAATGGTGCAATTGGTTTTAGAAGTTTGAAAGCAAATTTGAAGGAGATGTGTTCATGAGGTGATTCGGCAACTTTAAAGTGTAGTTTAAAATGTGTTGTTTCATGGTTTGGTTTATTGAATTATGTTGTTATTGATGGCAGCATGTATATGTGTATAATAATTTGGAATTAGGTATGTAAATGGGGTATGTTCATGTGGTTAAATGGTGTAAATGGACTTTGAAAAATTCTGTGTTATAGTGTGCATATTGAGAATGGTTACAAGCTATCCAAAATGACCAAAATGTAATGTAAAGTGTGTTAATGGTAAGGTACAAACTAGAATTGGCATGAAGGAAGTAATTTGGTAAGTGTTGAATATGTAATTGGTAAGTGATGAGGAGTGTGTAGTAGGGCAGTGTATATTTTGGCTTGGAACCTTAAGTTTGTGACTCCAATTGGTATGAGACCAATTGGAGGTGAAACTAGGCACAAAATGTGCCAACTTTCATGAAGGAAGCTTACCTAAATTCTGCCTAGATGGTGACTTGAAAAATGACTAAATCTGGATTAGTGACTTGAAAGCTTGAAAATTGACCATTTGGGCAATAGTTAGTGTTTTGACCATAACTTAATCAAAACAGGTCCAATTGACCTGAAATGTTTACCATGAATAGTTTAGACATAGATCTACAATTCTTGTGAAGACACCAAAGCTCAGAAAATGGCCAGAACAAAGCCAAATAGCTTGCACAAGTTTAGGTACTAAAACTTGCCGAACCAAAAGTGACCTAAAAATGACCTAAAGTTACTATTTTGGCGCATTCTGTCCAGCATTGGTAAATTGACCATAACCTGGTCTACACAACTCAGAATGACCTAAAATTTTTCCCCATGAGCAATGAGACATGGACCTACAAGTTTGTAGTTTGGACCGAAACCCAAAAACCGAGGAAACTAGGTCATCCGGCTAGGTTAAATTAGTATGCCGAAATCCGACAAATTGCAATAAAATGCAATATACTTGAAAGTGAATTTGGTAACATGTACCAACACTAAAAGGCTATAAAATGTGATATATTGGTAACATTAAACCTAATTCACCTAGAGTGCATCGAGGGTCAACATTTTAGGTTGACTAAGGAAAATAATAGAATTCAATAAATTAATTAATGAACCTTATTGTTAGAAACAGTTTAAATGAGTACTGAAACACTTCAAATTGTGTGTTTTAGTTAGCAAAGACACAAGGAAGGGGAAGGAAACACTGAGTCAGGACCAAGAGACATTCATCACAAGTTTGTACATAATAGTTATTTCTTTTGAATTTTTCAATTGAAATAAATTATGACTAATTGTATGTTATTGTTTTAAATTGTGGAAAATTATTTGAATGGATATTTGATGGATTCTTATTGCTTGAAAAACATTGCAAATGGTTTGAAACCACAGCTATCATGTATATTGATTGAATTCCTTGCTAGCTTGTCTAATGGGACGAATTGACTTTGAACTCCCTCTCTAGCTGAAGTGTTGAGTTGTGTGCCTATTGCGGACGAATAGAATGAGTACTCATATTATTGCTAGCTAGCTATGTTATTCCTCACTAGCCATCGGCTTTTGGGATGGATTGGACTTTGGAACATGATTAAGCTGTGCGTGTGATTTATTGATATTTATTATGATATTGTGAAATGGAGTTTAAATTCTTTATAACATTCACTGTCTTTGAATTTAACCATGGTTTTAAGTATCCACTATTTATATGACTTATGATTTATGACTTAAAGTTGCATTTTGTTAATGTTGTGCACCACTAAGACATTAGCTCAGCGATAGCTTTTCATTACTGTCGCAGGTAGACAGACTGACAGGGCAGCAGACTAGGCTGCTAGTGCTACACTGAGAGTTCATCAGATATATTAAGTATATTATATTTTGCATTTTGTACTGTAATGTTTATTCACTGTATGCATGTATTGTTCTTGGTTTTGAGCAGTTATAAATTAAAATTGTACATTAAAATTGTATATTAAAGTTATAAACTAAATTTGTAAATTATTTTGGCTTGTAAATATTGTGATATATTTCTTTTATCTGAGCTTTTGAAAACACTGGAAAATTATTGTGAATTTGAGTTGGCAAATGTTGAGCAACTTATTGTGATGATTGGATATAGGAGTTTAGGGATTGAGAAAAATATTGGAAGTGTTTTTTACAAGTTTTTTAAGAACTATTTTATTCAAAATACAGATGGCACTCTACCATAATTTTTACAGAAATTATTAATACTTCAAATGTGTTATCTGGTTTCATTTCAGTTAAAAAAATTTTTTAACACTTGTAAATAGTGCTTACCACTTTGTAAAGAAGTAAGAAAAGGTTTAAAATCTCTTGTAGTGTATTTAATGGGTTATCAGTAGACAAAGTTTGGTAATTCATTAGGTATACTATCGGATAATGTTATGCCTTACGGAGGGGTAGGGTATGACATAAATTATGATCCTAAATTGATCATATTGCTAGACAAAGTTGGTCCAATAAATCTGCCTTGATTCTGGACTAACCTGGAAATTCTAGACAATTACGTATCCGATCAGTTTTGGAAAAATTGGCATAACTTATTCTACAAAAATGAAAATTAGGTGATTCTAAAGCCAAAATTCTCATAAGACATAGAACTAAAAATTTCATGTTTTAACCAGAACCCAATTCTTAGCGCAAGAAAGGGGAATTGTTGGGATAATTCAGAAGTCCTAAATCTGGAATTCATTTTCCTTGGCAAATTGGCCTTGTGACCTCTGAATGGTTATTAGGCCATAATTTCCTCTACACAACTCCAATTGAAGTGATTCAAAATGATTTGGAAACCTAAGACAAAGACCTAAAACATTGTTTTAGGGACCAGGGCCAAATTATGAGCTTAAGATGCCCGGATATGGAATGAAAAGTTAAGATATAAATCTAGAAACCTAGAATCTCAGGATATGGTACTTAGAACAATGTTTAGTAATTTGGCCATAACTTGAGATCCAGAACTCCAAATTAAGTGACTCAAATTGGAAAATAAAACTAAGACATAGAGGAACAAGTTTCATGAAGAACTCTACACTAAAGTATGACCAGAACTAAGTTAAAATAGGGTTGTAATGTTAGGGTCCAAAACTGCCCTGGATCCAGAATACATTGAAAATTTCAATGTCTACTTAGGGATGCATTAGGCATTAAGTTGATTAGCTATTGAAGATAATTGAAATGATGATTGAAGCTTAGTAGTTGTGTGATTTCAGGGGACAAAGAAACTTCTAAGAAAGGGAAGGATTAAGCCAAGAAAAGAAAAGTTAAGAAGGTTTGTGCACAACTAATCAATTTTATTTGTTTTTCACTTTGAAATTGATTTGAATAAGCCTATATAAATGAATTATGATTTTTATTGTATTGAGAACTTTAAATTGTTGAATGAAATTGTATGAATCAAATATGATTTTTCCTATGCATCTAAAGAATTGTTTACATTATTTTGAAAATTGTGAATGTGTGAAATGAATTTATATTATGGAAAGGCAGATGTTGGCCCTTAATATCAATGTAGTAAGGGGGTGGGCCAGTATTTGAATATATTTGGAAGCGCTTTTGTGAACTTGATGTGTTGCCAACCATGTGCATGAATTTACAACAATTAAATATGTTTGTTGATTTATAAATGTGTTTTGTGAATGAAATTTCTTTAAATATATTTTGAAACCACAGTTGACATGGCAATGTGATTGTGTTCCTTATTAGCTTGTCTAGTGAGGTGATATTAATTGTAATCTCCTCCATTTGTTGGGGTTGAGTTTCCTTCCTCTCTGGCTTGCCAATTGAGGTAGATTTCATATGAGTACACATATATATACTAGCTAGTCTTTGGTGCCTCCCTTTAGCCTAGGTTATTGGGGGGGAGTTTGCTTTGTCGTGGTGTACAACATGGCAATCATCGTGAAATTTTGTGTCATGGGTCCAACCATGTAAATTGTTGGCAACACCCTTAAATTATGCGTACTTTGATAAAATGTGATTGAAAAAATATTTATTAGTGGTTGAAAAATATTATATTATTTTCAAGGTTCAAGAGAAATGTGAATATTTTAAATGCTTTATTATGATTTGGATAAATTGTTACTGCTTGATCCAAATGTCATTCAAACAAATGATTTGCATGATTGAAAATATTGACTTTGATTTTATGAATTCTAAAGAATTTAAATATTCTAAGCTCTTTGTTATGATTTGTCAAAGCATATTTTGTATTAAGTTTTAAATTATGAGTTGTGTACTACTGAGTTCACCACTCAGTGATAGCTTTGTATGCTATCGCAGGTGAAAGAAAGGATATAGTAGCTGAGTAAGACTACTTGAAGCTATGACTTGAAGTCGTATTGGGATTATCTTTGGGTATATCATAGGTATACCCTTATACATAGATTTTGATGTAATCATATGACTGTATGTGTGTAATTACATTCGAGTAGTTGTACAGAAACATTTGTAATATTATTTTGGGACTTTAATTAAATGTAAATTATTGTAATATTATTTTTGTGAGTTTCATCAGTTGTAAGTCTTGTAATGTTAATTTCCTCAATTCTAATGGATATTAACTTGTAATAAAGTATTTGTGACACCCCTTACCCGTGTACAGTATACCCGAGTAAGTAATGCCACACGGTGTACCGGCACATTCTAATATACCTTAATTAATTTATATCATGCTTGTGAATATACTTTATGAAATATAATTTATTTTAGCCATATATCAAAAGTATTATTTATTTGAGGTTCCGAAAATTTTAAAGAAAATCCGGCGGAGTACCGGTTAAAAATGGAGAAAATAGTTCTTCAGAACCTGTTAAAAACACTTCCAATATTCTTATTCCATCATTCACAAATTCCAATATCAAAATCTCAACAATTTCCAATTTCAGTTCTCAATCATCCATCACATGTCATAATTAAGTATAAATCACAAATAAACATTTTCTTTTCCATTCACAAATACAATTTTCATAATTTACATGAACATCAAAATACATTACATAAGTTCAAATACATACGAGGAAGTAAAAATTAGCTACAAAATATCAAAATGACGCCTAGTGTCCTACCAATGCACTGCAGAAGTTGAGGTGACACGGACACTAAGCAGAACTGCAGGATGGACTCACCCAGTCTGTGGTCTACTGGGCTCATGATCTGTATCTCCAGAACCTACACGTGGCAAAAGCAACGCGCTAAGCAATAATGCTTAGTGGTGCAATAATATAATAAAAGAAAATAGCAGAAAATAAATATGTATAGAATGTGTATGATTTGTTTGTTTGGTATTGGTATATCCATCATTTTATTAACTTTGTTCACCTTCATTCATTTGGTTGCCCAAGTAACCTACACTAGATGACTGGACTGGATAAACGGGCAAACTGGCACTGGGTACCTAGTACCTCGGGCCGTCACACCATCGGTCATATATGCATCTCCCGGTGTGCGTAACGCCTAACAAGTCAGTAAATACATCGTGCACAAGGCCAAATCTCAATGCAAGGTCGAATGGCTAAAAGCCATAAAATCACGGAATGGCATATTGCCATGTGCGATCGCTAATCGAACCCTATTGGCATGCCAAACTATCCAAACCAATCTTGTTAGGTATACTAGGGCATTTGAAACTTTTAAATTCTTCAATTTGTGAATTTCAAGTTTTGGTGTTACTATTCACCTCATTGGTCAACAAAAATGTTGACTTTTGAATAGAAAATATGTACATTGACTTTGGTACTCCCAACATACCACATTTGGCATTCAAAACTTGTTGGCGTTAAGCATTTATACCATTTCAAAGTTTAAACCAAGGGAAGCAGAATTTTCATATTTTGAAGCCTGACTTTACTGTTTTATTGAGCACTGTTGCAGTGGGAATTTGAGGGTAAACATAAAAGTTGTTCCTTATTTTGTCTAGTTGAATTTCCTTTTTTGAATCACTCCATTTGGAGTTTTGTAGCTCCAGATATGGTCCAAAAACCACAGCTGGCCGGATTTCCAAAACTGCATAATTACCACATCTACAGTACCATGAACAGTGACTGTGATTGCATATTTGAATAGGTTCTGGCCATAATTTGGGGTAGGATTCTTCATGAAAGTTGTTTTTCTATGTCTTAAATTGTTGCTGTAAAAATTTCAGGTCAATTGACCATATCTACAGTAAGTTATGGCCAAATGAACAGTTACTGTTCATTTGGTCATTTCTGCAGGTGCTATTGCAGGGTATCCGGATTGGGGCCAACTTTTGGTCCTCTTGCTTTGGTCTTTTGGGCATGGTTTCTTCAGAAAAAATGTGCCATTATAAGCCTAGTTTCATGTCCAATTGGCCAAACACCAATTGGACCAACACAGCCAAAGTTATGGCTGTGTAATTGACTGAAATCTCACCCATTGCTGCCATCCTAGGCAGCATAGTCATTCACTTTGCCATGCTATTTTTCAGTCTATATTATGGTCAAATCTCCTCAAATGGTCACTAATTGACCATTAGAAAGTTCTTTAACAATTGAATAAGCCAAGTTCACATTTTACTCCCAAAACCCTAGTTCAAAGTCATGATTTATACAATTTACCTTAGTTAGCTACTAATTCACTATTCTTATGTTTATAAACTTCAAACATGGTTTCTAGTTTACTCCAAGCTCATCAAAAACACTCATTCCTATTCCTTCAATAGGGCAGCCGAAATTCATGTACACATACACATGAGTTTTGTTCATTTAAATTTCATTTTCTTACTATATTCAAGTTCCTATTCATGAAATTAAAGAGTTTTAGGTATATAGTGCACTAACCTTTAAGTGGCAGAATTTTCCCAAGTTAAATCTTCACTTTCCTTCACTTTCTAGGCTGCCAAAAGGTTGTTTTAGGTGTGGGTTAAAATTTAATGAAGAGAGGTTAGGGTTTTGTGGTGAAACAAAGGAAGAATCAAGCTTTTTGATTGAAGATTAATGGAGGGAGAAGGGAAGGGATTTCGGCTGGTTTGTCCAAAGGAAGAAGATGATTTTTTTCCTTCTAATTTCAGCCTCTTTTAGTTGTTTTAAGTGAATTAGTTGTAAGGTGATTGGTGGACCATTTTAAATGACATCATAATGATGTCATTATTTGAATTATTTTGCATTTTCTTTTCTTTTTCTTCCACTACTCATTTTCAATTTGATTTCTACTAATGTTTATTCATATTTTATGTCATATTAATTATTTACTCAACTGGACAAGTCGGCCAAAAATCACCTCTGAAGGCGAAATAACCAAAATGCCCTCCGTTTGGCTCAACGGGTTAAAATTGTCTGTACCGATTGAAAAATTTTTCTAGGTAGTTTCTTGGCATTCTAATGACATAGGAACCTTAATGACCCTTATCTAGAGTCCTAAAAATTATTTTATGAATTTTTCCCCGGGTCTAGGGCTCCTCGTTGCGAGAACCGTAACTTCCCTCTGGTTACCCATCGCTAGGGCACCGGCTCGTTTAACTTGGTTGTATTTTATTTCTAAAATTTTTACTAAATTTTTCTTATTAATATTTGAGTTGATTTTGGTTCTTCACTTTAGTTTAAATATTTTTTCGGACATTCTAGCTATCCAGACCGACACTGGTCACCGGAACAGTAGGATGTACAGAGTAGTTACCGGCAGGGTGTTACAACTCTTCCCCTCTGATTTAAATTTCGTCCTCGAAATTTACCTGATGCAAACAGTTGAGGGAACTGTTGCCTCATCGTCTCTTCACTTTCCCAAGTTGCCTCCTCGGTGTTGTGGTGCCTCCAAAGCACTTTCACCAGTGGAATCTGCTTGTTCCTCAATTCTTTTACTTCCCGAGCTAGGATCCGTAGAGGTTCTTCTTCATAAGTCAAATCCGGTTGTATTTCAATTTCTTCCCTGGTGATGACATGTGAAGGGTCTGAGCGATATCTTCTTATCATGGACACGTGGAATACATTGTGGATCTTGTCCAGCTCTGGTGGTAAAGCTAGCCTATAGGCCACTGGACTCACACGTTCAATGACTTCATATGGGCCAATGAACCTAGGGCTTAACTTACCTTTCCTTCCAAACCTCAATACTTTCTTCCACGATGACACCTTGAGGAACACTTTGTCGCCAACCGCATATTCTATTTCTTTTCTCTTCAGGTCGGCATAAGATTTCTGTCTGTCTGAGGCAACCTTCGGGTTGGCTTTGAGTAGTTTTACTTTCTCCTCAGTCTGTTTCACCAGGTCTGGTCCTACCAGTTTGTCTTCGCCCAATTCAGTCCAGCACACTGGAGTTCTACATTTTCTCCCATACAGTGCTTCATATGGGGCCATTTGGATGCTAGTTTGGTAGCTATTGTTGTATGCAAATTACGCGGTGGGAGGTATCTATCCCACTTCCTCAAATTCAATGACACAACTCCTCAGCATATCCTCAAGGACCTGACATATATTTCATGTTATTGTTATCATTTCAGTTCAATATTTGTATTAATTCAATTGGTTCAATTGTTTACCTGGATTACTCTTTCTGATTGCCCATCCGTCTGAGGATGGAAAGCTGTGCTAAAATGGAGTTGTGTACCCAAGGATTCATGCAACTTTTCCAAAATCTCGATGTGAACCTTGGGTCTCGATCAGATATGATGGAAAGTGGAATTCCATGCAGTCTAACTATCTCACTGATATACAATTCTGCTAACTTCTCTAGTGAGTAGTCAGTCCTAACTGGCAGAAAGTGTGCTGACTTCGTCAATCTATCAACTATCACCCATGCTGCATCATGTTTCTTCCGGGTGAGAGGTAAACCACTTACAAAATCCATGGTGACCCGATCCCATTTCCATTCAGGTATGCGTATAGGCTGTAGCAAACCTGATGGAACTTGATGTTCTGCCTTGACTTGTTGACATGTCAAGTATTTAGTCACGTAGTCAGCTATGTCTCTCTTCATACCAGGCCACCAATACTGAAGCTTTAGATCATGATACATCTTTGTACTTCCTGGGTGCATAGCATATACACTGGTGTGTGCCTCTTTTAGAATACTGGCTTTTAATTCCCCATGATCTGGTACACACAGTCTTCCTTTGTAGTGTAGACACTCATCTGCTTTCACCGCATAGTCAGCTGCTTTTCCCTCTGGGATTTTGCTCATAATAGCCAGTAACTTTTCATCTACTTTTTGCCCATCTAAAATTTGCTGTAGCAGGTTTGGCCTCACTTGCAACTCAGCCAAAATAGCTCCATCTCGAATCAAAGATAGACGGGCATTCAATGATCTCAAAGCTGTGATGGACTTTCTGCTCAAAGCATCAGCAACTACATTTGCCTTCCCAGGATGGTAGTCAATCACACAATCATAATCCTTCAGGAACTCAATCCATCGCCTCTGTCTAAGGTTGAGCTCCCTCTGAGTTGGCAAATATTTCAAGCTTTTGTGGTCTGTGTAAATGTAGCACTTTTCACCATACAAGTAATGCCTCCATATCTTCAGTGCGAAGAAAATTGCTGCAAGCTCTAGATCATGGGTAGGGTAATTCTGTTCATGTGGCCTTAGCTGCCTGGAAGCATAAGCAATCACCTTTCCCTCTTGCATCAATACACACCCTAACCCATTATGAGAGGCATCACTATAGACCACAAAGTCCTTTCCTGACACTGGCTGTGTTAACACTGGTGCCTCTGACACTTGTCATTCCAGTCAAATCTGACGTTCTTGTGTAATAACTTGGTCATTGGAGCAGCTATTAAGGAAAATCCCTTCACAAATCTACTGTAATACCCAGCTTGCCCCAAGAAGCTTCTGACCTCAGTTGTATTTCTGGGAGGCTTCCATTCCATCACTGCTTCTATTTTCTTGGGATCCACCCTAATCCCATCAGCTGACACTATGTGTCCAAGGAATGCAATCTCCTTTAGCCAAAAGTCACACTTGGACAACTTAGCATACAGCTTCTTTTCTCTCAGGGTTTGCAGAACAATCCTCAAATGCTCATCATGTTCTTCCCTGGTCTTGGAATACACCAAAATATCATCAATAAAGACCACTACGAACCGATCTAGGTATGGATGGAAGATACGGTTCATAAGGTCCATAAATGCCGCTGGTGCATTTGTTAGGCCAAAGGGCATCACCAGAAACTCATAATGCCCATACCGGGTCCTGAATGCAGTCTTGGGCACATCTACATCCTTCACCCTCAGCTGATGATACCCTGATCTGAGATCAATCTTAGAAAATACTCCTGCTCCCTTCAACTGATCAAACAGATCATCGATCCTAGGCAAGGGATATTTGTTCTTCACAGTCACTTTATTCAACTGCCGGTAATCGATGCATAGCCTCAAAGTCCCATCCTTCTTTTTCACAAACAGCACTGGAGCTCCCCATGGTGACACACTGGGGCGTATGAACCCCTTATCAAGCAACTCTTGCAACTGAGTCTTTAACTCCCTCAATTCAATGGGTGCCATCCTATAAGGAGCAATGGAAATGGGTGCTGTACCCGACAGTGTCTCAATAGCATTCAACTTTCCTTTCTGGTGGCAAACCAAGCAACTCTTTGGGAAATACCTCTGGGAAGTCTCTTACTGTGGGTATGTCACCCAGGTTTGGCTTAGCCTGCCTAGTATCCACCACATGTGCTAGGTAGGCTTCACAGCCTTTTCTCATCATTCTTCTTGCAACGGTGGCTGAGATGACATTGGACAAGAAATCTGTCCTTTCCCCCACAACTGTGATCTCATTACCCTCTGAAGTTTTTAGAGAAATTCTCTTCAATTTGCAATCAACTATTGCCTGATGACGTGACAACCAGTCCATTCCCAAAATCACATCAAACTCGTGGAAGGGTAACTCAATCAGGTCGGCTAAGAATTCATACCCCTGAATCCTTAACGGGCAACCCTTGTATACTTTGTTCACCACTACACTGTGGCTCAATGGATTAGTGACCAGAATGTCTTGGTCACTCTCCCCTACCAGTATCCCCCTTTCTACGGGTAGGTTGATGTAGATGTATGATTGAGTGGATCCTGGATCCACCAATGCACGCACAGGAGTATTGTAGAGGGAGAACGTACCCCTGATGACGTCTGGGGCATCTTGCTCCTCTTGAGCTCTCAGGGCATAATTTCTGGCAGGTGGTCTATTATCCGCCTCTCTGCGGCTCGATGCGAGCCTCTGCGATGGTCCTGACCTCGACTTACAGATTTTCTACCCTACGTGGTGCGGAGCGTGTGCATGCGCTTGTGTTGGAGCAAATGTAGTAGTTCTCAAGGTGATGTTCCTCACCTGATGCTCTGTCGACCCACATCTTAGCAGGCACCGATTTCTCCAACATTCCCCCTTGTGCCATTTCAGGCAATGCGGACATGCAGAAGATGTTGGGGCTGGTCCCCTGAACCCCATCCCTGGAGAGCTGCCCACTGATGGTGTGGACTGACCTCTCCTAGGGGTGAACTGTGGCCTGGGCCCCTGAGACTGACCCTGACCATGTGGCTGACCTGAACTCTGTGCAGGTGGACCCTTGAACCTCTTCCCAGATGCAGGAGCTGAGCTAGACTGACCCGGGCCCCTCTTCTGCTGTCTATCCCTTCTGGTCTGCTCACTGATTCTCACTTTTTCAACCCTTATTGCAGCTTCCACTAACTTGCTAAATTCTGTGATACCCAATGGAGTGAGCTAGATCTTGATGTTATCATTTAGTCCCTCTTCGAATCTCTTTCACCTTTCAGCTTCATTAGGGACTATCTCCCTTCCGTAGCGGCTTAATCGGACAAATTCCTTCTCATACTCGGCCACTGATATTGTCTGCCTCGAGTTAATGAACTCTCTTCTTCTCTCTTCCAGGTATACAGTACCCACATATTTCTTCTTGAACTCGGAGAGAAAGAAGTCCCAAGTTACAGCTTCTTGCTGCACTTCACTGGACACAGTGTCCCACCATTCGTAGGCATCGTCTTGCAACAAGGATACTGTAGCTTCTAGATTTTGCTCTGGGGTGCAGTGGAGTTGTTTTAGAACTCTGCCGTTTCTGTTCAACCAATTCTCGGCTGCAACAGAGTCATCTTCTCTCTTACAGGAAAAGTCCACTGCTCCAAACTTTCTTAGCCTTTCCAGGTGTGATTTCTGCTGTGGAGCTGGTGGTGGTGGACTCCGGCCATTTGTCTAAAGAAATCGGCCATTTGCTGGAACATGGCCTGTGGAGGCTGAGCAGGCTCTGCTTGAGCTGGCGGAGCAGGTTCTCCCATGCCCCAGTCTCAGCAGCTGCAGGTGGAGCATGACTCTCCACTTCCTCCTCGACAGTTCTTTGAGATGAAGGGTCCATATCCTATTTAACAAAGACAAACAGATCTGCGTTAGTGTCACCTCGACTCTTACAAATGCAATGCATGGCATGGACTCAATCTAGGCCCAGAAACGCCTAAACCGTGCTCTGATACCACTAAATGTGACACCCCTTACCCGTGTACAGTATACCCGAGTAAGTAATGCCACACGGTGTACCGGCACATTCTAATATACCTTAATTAATTTATATCATGCTTGTGAATATACTTTACGAAATATAATTTATTTTAACCATATATCAAAAGTATTATTTATTTGAGGTTCCGAAAATTTTAAAGAAAATCCGGTGGAGTACCGGTTAAAAATGGAGAAAATAGTTCTTCGGAACCTGTTAAAAACACTTCCAATATTCTTATTCCATCATTCACAAATTCCAATATCAAAATCTCAACAATTTCCAATTTCAGTTCTCAATCATCCATCACATGTCATAATTAAGTATAAATCACAAATAAACATTTTCTTTTCCATTCACAAATACAATTTTCATAATTTACATGAACATAAAATACATTACATAAGTTCAAATACATATGAGGAAGTAAAAATTAGCTACAAAATATCAAAATGACGCCTAGTGTCCAACCAATGCAATGCAGAAGTTGAGGTGACACGGACACTGAGCAGAACTGCAGGATGGACTCACCCAGTCTGTGGTCTACTGGGCTCACGATCTGTATCTCCACAACCTACGCGTGGCAAAAGCAACGCGCTAAGCAATAATGCTTAGTGGTGCAATAATATAATAAAAGAAAATAGCAGAAAATAAATATGTATAGAATGTGTATGATTTGTTTGTTTGGTATTGGTATATCCATCATTTTATTAACTTTGTTCACCTTCATTCATTTGGTTGCCCAAGTAACCTACACTAGATGACTGGACTGGATAAACGGGCAAACTGGCACTGGGTACCTAGTACCTCGGGCCGTCACACCATCGGTCATATATGCATCTCCCGGTGTGCTACAGAACAGCTAACAAGCTGTAAATACATCAGGCACAAGGCCAAATCTCAATGCAAGGTCAGAATGGCTAAAAGCCATAAAATCACGGAATGGCATATTGCCATGTGCAGTACTGCTAACTGAACCCTATTGGCATGCCAAACTATCCAAAACAATCTTGTTAGGTATACTAGGGCATTTGAAAATTTTAAATTCTTCAATTTGTGAATTTCAAGTTTTGGTGTTACTATTCACCTCATTGGTCAACAAAAATGTTGACTTTTGGATAGAAAATATGTACATTGACTTTGGTACTCCCAACATACCACATTTGGCATTCAAAACTTGTTGGCCTTAAGCATTTATACCATTTCAAAGTTTAAACCAAGGGAAGCAGAATTTTCAGATTTTGAAGCCTGATTTTACTGTTTTATTGAGCACTGTTGCAGTGGGAATTTGAGGAAATGGTAAACATGAAAGTTGTTCCTTATTTTGTCTAGTTGAATTTCTTTTTTTGAATCACTCCATTTGGAGTTTTGTAGCTCAAGATATGGTCCAAAAACCACAGCTGGCCGGATTTCCAAAACTGCATAATTACCACATCTACAGTACCATGAACAGTGACTGTGATTGCATATTTGAATAGGTTCTGGCCATAATTTGGGGTAGGTTTCTTCATGAAAGTTGTTTTTCTATGTCTTAACTTGTTGCTGTAAAACTTTCAGGTCAATTGACCATATCTACAGTAAGTTATGGCCAAATGAACATTTACTGTTCTTTTGGTCATTTCTGTAGGTGCTGTTGCAGGGTATACGGATTGGGGCCAACTTTTGGTCCTCTTGCTTTGGTCTTTTGGGCATGGTTTCTTCAGCAAAAATGTGCCATTATAAGCCTAGTTTCATGTCCAATTGGCCAAACACCAATTGGACCAACACAGCCAAAGTTATGGCTGTGTAATTGGACTGAAATCTCACCATTCTCGCTGTCCCTAGGCAGCATAGTCATTCACTTTGCCATGCTATTTTTCAGTCCATATTATGGTCAAATCTCCTCAAATGGTCACTAATTGACCATTAGAATGTTCTTTAACAATTGCATAAGCCAAGTTCACATTTTACTCCCAAAACCCTAGTTCAAAGTCATGATTTATACAATTTACCTTAGCTACTAATTCACTATTCTTATGTTTATAAACTTCAAACATGGTTTCTAGTTTACTCCAAGCTCATCAAAAACACTCATTCCTATTCCTTCAATAGGGCAGCCGAAATTCATGTACACATACACATGAGTTTTGTTCATTTAAATTTCATTTTCTTACTATATTCAAGTTCCTATTCATGAAATTAAAGAGTTTTAGGTATATAGTGCACTAACCTTTAGGTGGCAGAATTTTCCCAAGTTAAATCTTCACTTTCCTTCACTTTCTAGGCTGCCAAAAGGTTGTTTAAGGTGTGGGTTAAAATTTTAATGAAGAGAGGTTAGGGTTTTGTGGTGAAACAAAGGAAGAATCAAGCTTTTTGATTGAAGATTAATGGAGGGAGAAAGGAAGGGATTTCGGCTGGTTTGTCCAAAGGAAGAAGATGATTTTTTTCCTTCTAATTTCAGCCTCTTTTAGTTGTTTTAAATGAATTAGTTGTAAGGTGATTGGTGGACCATTTTAAATGACATCATAATGATGTCATTATTTGCATTATTTTGCATTTTCTTTTCTTTTCTTTCACTACTTATTTTCAATTTGATTTCTAGTAATGTTTATTCATATTTTATGTCATATTAATTATTTACTCAACTGGACAAGTCGGCCAAAAATCACCTCTGAAGGCGAAATGACCAAAATGCCCTCCGTTTGGCTCAACGGGTCAAAATTGTCTGTACCGATTTAAAATTTTTTCTAGGTAGTTTCTTGGCATTCTAATGCCATAGGAACCTTAATGACCCTTCTCTGGAGTCCCAAAAATTATTTTATGAATTTTTCCCTGGGTCTAGGGCTCCTCGTTGCGAGAACCGCAACTTCCCTCTGGTTACCCATCGCTAGGGCACTGGCTCGTTTAACTTGATTATATTTTATTTCTAAAATTTTTACTAAATTTTTCTTATTAATATTTGAGTTGATTTTGGTTCTTCACTTTAGTTTAAATATTTTTTTGGACATTCTAGCTGTCTGGACCGACACTGATCACCGGAATAGTAGGATGTACGGAGTAGTTACCGGGAGGGTGTTACAGTATTTTTGTATTGTAAATATAAAGTTGTATTCTTTTTGGGTTGTGAATGAAAAAAAGTAAATTCTGAATGATGATTTACTTAATTATGTTATACAATTGCTATAGGTGATTTCCAACAGGTTTTAAAAGAACTATTTTTATATAGTTTTAGCCGTAACCACGCGGATTTTTTGCAAAATTTTAAAAATACCTATTTGTTTCTAAATGAATTGTTCTTAAATTAAAGACACTTAATTAATTCCTTTACCACCACAATAAACTCAAAAATGAATTTATTTTGTCAAAATCCCTTATAGTATATTTAATAGATTATTGATAGGCGAAGTTTGGTAATTTATTATATATACTACGGAATCATGTTATATCTTACAGAAGGGTAAGGTATGACAAAATGTATTAGAAAAATTTAGATAATCAAATTATTAAATTATATATTTCTTAAATTTATGAGGTATTACATGATATTGTTAATATGAGTGTGTATGTGCATATATATATATATATATATATATATATATATATATATATATATATATATATATATATATATATATAATTTATTAAATTTTGATCAAAAATATTATTGTGCAAAATTCCGCAAGTGCACAGATCATTAACAAGCAATAAAGAGATAAGTAAGTATCATTCTAATGAGGACCATTTTGAGTACCAAACTACACAGTAGTTATAATTATCTTGATTATCGAATTTAAGGGGGATGATTAAACTAAAATTAATTATTACTAAAAGACTAATTTGAACTAATTAAATTGAAATATCAATGGATGAAAACATTCCAGAGTCAGAGGTTCACACTTCAATCTGTAACACCCCTTACCTGTATACAGTGTAGCCAAGCAAGACATATCACACTCGATGTCGTAGCACTCTATCTTATCTTACTTTATTTTTTTAATAATTTGTTCTTGTTGTATTTTAATATCAATTATTTTTCTAAGGAGAAACCAATAGAGTTTTTCCTGTTTTATTTTCAGTTAGCGTATTTCACTATTCACCTGCTTGAAAATTCAACAATATTTTCATAATAAAATCTTATCTATACTAATCATAATTATCTCATCAATTCGAATATCTTCTATATAATTCAATTTCATATTCATTTCCATACATTCCCATTCATTCTTAACTCATATGTGAAAATTTTCAATTTTTATTAATTTACATGATATACAATTTAATCAAAAATGAACTAACTGATTTATTAATTTATAACACATAAATATTAATTACAATTTCCTAGTTTACATTACAACATAAGAAATATTTATAATATATAAAATACATAAAATGACTAATTTGGGTCCTATCTACATGCATTGTTGAGGAGGTGACAACCTTGAACACTCTGTAGATCAGAACTCCAAAATCCCAGTCTAATATTCACTGGGCTATATCTTCAGTACCTGCGTGAGGAAACAAATCCATTGCGCTAAGTATTGCTGCTTAGTGGTGCGATAATATAACAAAGAAAATAATATACAATAAAGATAAAACTGAAACAATATTTGGATGCTCAAGAATTAATTTAATTTCATGTGAGATTACTTGTAACACCCCAAAGTTCGGTAGTGCGTTCTACTGCTCCGGTGACCAGTGTTGTCCGGACAGCTAGGATGCCTAGAACTACACTTTGACATGAGGGAGGAGACATAAAATAATGAAATACAAGAAAAGAAAATACAATAAAAACAAAAGAAAAATAATAGCAAAGAAATGTGATCAAGTTAAACGAGCCGGGAAACCTAACGATGGGTGACCGCACTGGGAAGTCATGGCGTGGACCGTTGACTAGCCCTGGACTGCGGGGAACCCTGGAAAACATTTGTAGGACATAAATAGACCCTTATTGAAGTATAAATCTCATTAGAAAGATTAAAGAAAAATTAAATAATTAGTACAAAGAAAAGTGAGAAATCGAAAAATAGACAAAATACTTGTTATCAAAAAATCGAATGCCAATTAACAGGGGCATTATGGTCATTTGACATCCCGAATTGTCTTTTGACCTAAATGTCCATTAAAAATAAATAGTATTACACTTAGAAAATAAAATGAAAAATTAATTTGGTGGTACCTAAAGTAAATAGATAAAATCAAGGGTTTAATGTGGGATTAAGTGAAAGTTTAGCTTAAAATATGATTTAATTTTTTTAGTGAACCACTAAGAACATTAAAATGATTAAATATACTTATAAGTGGGCAGATTATTCCCACTCAAAGGTCATCTTCCTCATTTGGATTCAAGTTGCCGAATTGAAGAAAATGGAAACCACCATGGCCATTTTTCATGCAAGCTCTCTTAACTCTCCATTTTCAACTCCAATCTCTTAGGTTCCTTCATGAAACTTTGTCTACACATCACAAGGAAGATATTGATACCAAATTTGAGAAGTTTGGTGAAGGTTTAGCAAGTTACAATCAAAGGTAAGTTTACACTCTTGAGAATTCCTTTGTTAAACTTTATGTTCATGTTATGGGTGTTAGTTTTGTGAAGGAAAATTTAAAGTTTAAATAGTTATTGAGATAGCCATTTTTGGACAGCCATGGGGTCACGCATTTAATGATTTATTATGCATATAATTGATGAGAAATAATGTTGATCATGGTGATTTAATATCCTAGTGAATTATTTCACATATATATGGTGATTTATGCACTTGGATCGGAATTGGTAAATTGTAGGGCACTTTGATGTTGAAGGACAATTTTCGGCAGGTTGGGAACCCTTGAATAATTGTATGTATTGATGGAAGTGTTGGCAGAATGTTGACATAGAAGAATTGATTAATGTATATGTAAATTAGTAGTGGAGATTATATGTAATGATTAGGTGTATTTATGTACATATATTGCTAAACTTGGACTTTGTGGTTTAGGGTTGTATTTGATGTATTGAGAATATTTGTATTCTGTCCAAATTGACCATAGTAAGAAGTGATAAATGAATATGGAATGGTATAAAATCAGAATTAGGTAAGGGGATTTAAAGTAGAGCAAGATAAATGTGTGTTTGAATTGGGGTTTGAAAGGCATATAGAGGGCAGTGTACATATTAGCCAATAAGTTTAAATGTGTAACCTCAATTGGTATGAGACCAATTGGAGGTGAAACTAGGCACAAAATGTGCCAACTTTCATTGAGAAAACATACCAAAATTCTGCTTGCAAGGTGACCTAAGAAAATGACCAATTCGGATTAGGTGCAATTAGGACCTGAAAAATGACCAATTGGGCAGCAGTGAGTGTTTAGGCCATAACTCACTCAAAACAGGTCCAATTGACCTGAAATTTAACCATGAATAGTTAAGACCCATACCTACAAGTCTTATGAAGACACCAAAACCCAGAAATGACCAGAAGCAAGTCAAAAAGCTTGCACAAGTTCGGGTCCAAAAACTGGCCGAACCAAAGTTGACCAAATTGACCTAAAATTGACCTAATTTGATGCCATTTGACCAGCAATAGTATAATGACCATAACTTGGTCTACTTAACTCGGATTAACCTGAAATTTTGCCCCGCGTGCAATAAGACATAGATCTACAAGTTTGTAGTTTTGACCGAAACCCGAAAACCGAGGGAACTAGATCGTCCGGCTAGGTCAAACCAGTGTCCGAATCCAAAGAATTTGCATTAAAATGCACTAAACAAGGAAATGACTTTGGTAAAACGTACCAAACCTAAAACCCTATCGAATGTGACATATTAACGACATTAAAACCTAATTTACCTAAAACGCAACGAGGGTCGGTATATTAGGTGATTAAGTGAATAATTGAGTTCAGTGCATTATTTACCAAACACCATCAATAGAGACAGTTTAATTTAGCACTAAAACACTTCAAATTGTATTTCTCAGTTAACAAGGACTCAGCAAAAGGGAAGGAAACACTGAGTCCAGACCAGGGGGACAGTCATCAGAGGTTTGTGCACAAATAGTTTTCAACTGATTTTACTCTGAATAAGATTTCATACGATTAATTGTATTTTATTGTTTTAAATTGTGTTTGTGCACAACTAGTTTTTAACTGATTTCGTTTTGAATATTTCATATGATTAAATGACATATTTTCCTATGTATTATGTTTAACAAGCATTAGATTTAATTCAATGATTATTGAAAATTGTTATAGTATGTATGAATTTAGCTTTGTGAAATGGTATTTCCATAAGTATTAAGCATTGTTATGGATTGAATAAATTATATTTTGGAAAATTGTGATAGAACATGTTTTGAATTGTGATGGTAAATTTCATGGAAAATGCAAATTTATGATTTGAATTGTGATGAGCATAAAAATTATTGGATATTGGAATTGACTTTGAATCGAATTGTATTGTGATTTATGCTTACTGAAAGGATTGTGATATTATTTTATATCTCACTATAGATGCTTGACTAGGTTATTACCCGTCTCTCTCATTTGTTGAGAAGACAATGGAGTTAGTTGTGTTTTGATTACCATGGTACGTGCACAGGCTTAGATTTTCCTCAGATTTGAGGTTAGATCTAAGTTTATTTTATCGTTATGGCCCTTGAGGAAGATTCATTATTGTGATGGTACTGTGAACGATGATTCGACCTCCCCGACCATAGGGAGTTAGAATCTGATTCGACCTCCCCGACCATAGGGAGTTAGAATCACATCGAATATGGCCCTTTCGGATTAGTCTTGCATAGTTAGTGAGATAAAGAATGGTTTTTGAGATAAAGAATGGTTTTTGAGATAAAGAATGAGTTTTGAGATAAAGATTAATTTTTGAGATACAACATGATTTTTTAGATACATATTGATTTTTGAGATACATAATGGCTTTTGAATGATAAAGAATTGTGATTTCAATTATGACTTATGTATAATTGATTTTGTTGGGATTACCTAAATGGTTAGTTATGAATTGATAAATTGAATTTCATGATCGAAGTCATTTTATACAAATGATTCATATTATTGGCAATGAATATTTTGAGTTTTGGAATTTGATGAGTATTTAGATTTCCAAATTATTTACTGTAAATTTGTCAATGTATATTGTATTATGTTTTAAATTATAGTTGTGCACCACTGAGTTCACCACTCAGCGATAGCTTTGCATGCCGTCGCAGGTAAGAAGAGCATAGAGCAGTAAGTAAATTTCCTTGAAGATATATTCATATCAACTCCAGGTATATCATAGGTATACCCATGTACATAGGTTTTGATATATGCATGTAATAATATGTATGTAAATTATTTGAGCAGTTGTATAGAAACTCTTGTAAAATATTTTGGTTTGTAATTAAATGTAAATTATTGTAAATGTAAATTTGAAATTTCATTTACTTGAATAGTTTTGTATTATATTTCTTGTATCTCAGTCTTTGAAAAATCACTGCGGATTTGAGTTGAGAAAAATGTTGTGTTGAGAAATATGTTGGAGTTGAGATTTGCAAACACATATTGAAGTGCTTTTTTATCCAAAATACAGAGGGCACTCTGCCAAAATTTTTACAGAAATTCCAAATAATTCAAATGTGTCAATTCTATCACTTCAGTTCAAAAAGGTTTTAACACCTGTAAATAGTGCTCACCACTGTAAAAGAAGTAAGAAAAGTTTTGAAAATCCCTTGTAGTGTATTTAATGGGTTATCAGTAGACGGAGTTGGTAATTCATTAGGTATACTACGGGATCATGTTATGCCTTACAGAGGGGTAAGGTGTGACATGTTTTAGTGGTATCAGAGCAATGGTTTTAAAGTGAATTTTGAACTGTGAATTTGAAATCTTTTTGTCGGTAACTACAACAGCTCAAATTTTTGATACATATAGTACATTTACATCATAAATATGAACTAATGGAGAGGAATCTCCTTATGTTGGTTGTACAGGAATAGAAAATCTTGTGGAAAGATATGGAAGAGAAGAATGAGACAATAGAACAGTCTGTGATGGCAGAAGAACAAGTTGAGGCCCCAGCTCCACAAAATGTCGAAGGCCCGATCAGACAGCCTTTACCAAGTACAAATTATCGCACAAATGGCCCAAAGAAATGGCCACTTTCTTTCAACAAATGGCTGATAATCTGTCACCCAAGCCCAATCTGCACTCCAACCCCACAAGGGCAGTGTGAAATGGAAGAGAGGGAGAAACCTATGGGTCAGAGCTCGAACAGTAATTTGAGAAAGAGAAAAGAATTTGAGGAACCCCGAGCTCAGGGATACGATAGAGGTGGATCATTAAGACAGAGACCACCAAGGTCCAGTCGTCGAACAACTAGAAGTTCCTACCCTTCCCGCCAATGTGAAACTTGTGGAAGATATCATGGAGGTATTTGTCGTAAGGCCTCTGGAGCCTGCTACAATTGTGGAAAACTTGGACACTTTGCTAAAGATTGTAATAAACCACCTCAATCTACTCTCCAGATTTCACAGACCGTCAGTCAGAGTCAAGATAGAAATAGAGTTGGTACTCCTCACCATTATAACACAGTGAATCAACCCGAATATAGTAGCGCACCAGTCGGAGAGTCCACTATGCGCCAAGTAAAAGGAGCAGAACTTGGATGTAGGCTTGGTAAGTTCTTAATTTTAGTTTTTATTTGATCCCAGCACTACTTAGTTGTGTGTTAGTGTCAGAACTATATGTTCTGTTGTCATTCCTTTACATGGGAACGAATTTTGATGTATTAGTGACTAGTCCTTTAGGATAATAACTATAATAACAAGTATGATTGACATTACTTTTGGAAGAATTGTTAGCTAAAAGTATTTTCTGACATACCGTAAATTATAAAGCTAATTGGCGAGCCTACTTAATGTAAGGCAAGAGGACCTAAAAGTAAGTTACTGAATAGAATTACTCTAGATGAGGGCAAAGATGTTCTTGTTAGTAATTGTCAAAGGAAATTGTAATCGAATCGGTTTGGGATATTAGTGGATTCGAGAAAGATAAGATGTTAGAAAACCTAGTCCATGAGGTTATAACGTAGTGACTATATAATGTTCTCGATGTTTGTATTGTAAGTCGCAGATTACTGATCGATAATCGGATTATTATGTAGAGCTACGTGTTTGCTCGTGGTACAATAAGTTAGATGATTTGTAAGTAATCTATAATTTGATACGATTGCACCCGAATAGGTACTATTATCGGAAATAAATGTGAAAATTTTAGTCGAAATTTAAAACTTCGTAACTAGCCTGTCGAAAGACTACACTTGTAAGGTAGCCGGAGTCAAGAACTCGTTACAATAATGTGAACTACGATTACCAAGAATTGCTATAAGCTTAGAGATATCAGTATAACGTATCATCCTCAGACAGATGGACAATTGAAACAAGTAATTCAGGTAAATTCGGAAACTCATTGAGTTCCTATAAATAATGAAATGAAATGATAAAAATAACCTGTAAAATGTGATAAGCCCTCAAGAATATATCGAGAACTTGTGTCATTGAATCCGAGAGGAGATGGGACAGATACATCCCACTAACAGAATTTGTATACAATAATAAGTATCAAGCTAGCATACAAACGGCACCCTATGAAACACTGTAAGGGAATTGATAACTATGGATTTTGTGATGAGACTTTCGAAGATACATAATAGTTATGATGCAGTATGGGTTATAGTTGACAGACTAACCAAGTCTAATCACTTTTTGCCAGTCCGGATGGACTATAGCCTGGAAAGATTGGCCAGATTGTACATATATGAGATTGTAAAACTGCATGGAGTGCCAGTATCAATTGTGTCTGACAGAGATCCTAGGTTCACTTCTAGATTCTGGGGTAGTCTTCAGAGAGCCCTAGGAACTAGATTGAACTTCAGCACAGCATTCCACCCACAAACATATGGCCAGTCCGAGAGGGTTATTTAGATATTAGAGGATATGCTACGGGCTTGTGTGATTAAATTTGAAGGTAGTTGGGATACACACTTGCCTTTGATTGAGTTTGCTTATAACAACAACTACCAATCAAGCATTGGGATGCCTCCATATGAAGTTTTGTATGGTAGAAAGTGCAGAACTCCCCTATGTTGGGATGAGGTAGGTGAAAGGAAGATCATTGGGCCAGAAATTGTCCAGCAGACAGAGGAAAAGATCAAATTGATTAGAGATAGACTCAAGGCTACATCAGACCGTCAGAAGTCCTATGTTGGTTTGAAAAGAAGAGACATTGAGTATGCAGTGGGTGATAAAGTATTCCTCAAAGTTTCTCCTTGGAAGAGGATTATGAGATTTAGCAGAAAGGGGAAACTGAGTCCTCGTTTCATCGGACCATATGAAGTTCTGGAAAGAGTGGGTCCTTTGGCATATCGGTTGGCATTACCTCCAGAGCTAGCAAGGATACACAGTGTCTTCCATGTGTCCATGTTAAGGAGGTACAGATCTGACCCATCTCATGTACTGTCAGTTGAAGAGATTGAAGTAAATCCAGACCTCTCATATGAGGAAGAACCCATAAAAATTCTGGCTTATGAGGTGAAACAGCTGAGGAACAAACAGATACACCTGCCCAAGTAACCTATAACAGGCTGACTAAACAGGATAAGCGGGTTGTGGGCACTAGGAAATGCAGTGTCTCAGGCCGTCATACCCTGGGACGTGTAAGCTCAGTACGTCAACCACGTATGCAGTCAGTATGGCTAAAAATCCATGATAACAAATCAGTGTGGCTAAAAGCTATGATAACAAGTAATCGAGCATAAAAGCCATGAGTGCGGGCATAAAGCCATAAATATAGGCATAAAGCCTTACGCAGTACTGCTAAAACAATACCCTATTGGTATGCCAATCTATCCAATCTGATACACGTGTCTAGGCATTACATGGGCACATTAATACCTTTAAGGGTTCATAAGTATCATTTTTTTCATTATATGTTCCAATTATAATTTATAACATTTCAATTTTTATTCCTAGTAGAAGTGTAAATGTCTAAAATACAATTCTACCTAAATTATGCATTCATCCTTTTATTCATTCATTATGTCATTCATATTGATCACAATTTATAACAATTATTTTCATGTGTAATTGTACTCAAAGCATTTTCCCTTATCCTTTCTCCAATAATGAGAACTAAAGTCTCATTCATATATTCATTTATTAATTACACAATGCATTTGAATTATTATTCATATTTCAAGAAATCCATGAACATTTCATTGATTTTAAATTTAACTAAATTTTCCTTAAATCCTAGAGTCACTCAACTTCAAAAATTTAAATTCATTGATCACATTATCTATATTAGCAATCCTAATAGTTTTTCTAATTTAGTATACCATTTCCTATATCATTGGGGTTACTATTCACTTGACCATTTCCTTTCAAGAGGTAATAAAGTAATGAAAACTGCCTCTAGCCATTTCCTTAAATAGACCACATACATCACTATGTATTAGCTCCAAAATATTTTCAGCTCTTAGTCCTTGTCTAATAAAGAGTGATCTAGTTATTTTGCCCTGAAGGCAGGATTCACAAATTGGAGTAGGTTCAAATCCTAATGAGGATAAAATCCCCATTTTCTCCAACTTTGTAATCCTATCTTCTGCAACATGACCTAATCTTAAGTGCCAAATATATTTTGAACTTGAGTTGATTTTCATCATGGCATTAGATTCATTTAGATTGCCTGCATTAAATTTGTATTTAACATTATTATCTAAATAATAAAGTCCATCATACATATAACCCGAACTAATATATTTATTTCTAAAATAAATATTGCAAACATCATTTATGAACTATGGCTAAAGCATAAGGTGTAACATCCTTATTTTAGCTAGTCCGTATAGTCTACTATTTCGGTGACCAGTGTCGGTCCGGATAGCTAGAACGTCCAAAAAAAAAAAATAAATAAATAATATATATTTAAACTAAAGTGAGAAACTATAATTAACTCAAATATTAATAAGAAAAATTTAGAAAAAAATTTTAGAAATAAAATACAACCAAGTTAAATGAGCCGGTGCCCTAGCGATGGGTAACCTAGTGGGAAGTTGCGGTTATTGCAACTAGGAGCCCTAGACCCGGGGAAAAATTCATAAAATAATTTTTGGGACTCCAGAGAATGGTCATTGAGGTTCCTATGGCATTAGAATGCCAAGAAAATATTTATAAAAATTTTTCAATCGGTACAGACAATTTTGGCCCGTTAAGCCAAACGGAGGGCATTTTGGTCATTTTGTCTTCAGAGATGATTTTTGGCCGACTTGTCCAGTTAAGCAAATAATTATTATGATCTAAAATATGAATAAATATTGCTAAAAATTAAATTAGAAATGAGTAGAGAAGAAAAGAAAAGAAAATGAATTAAAATTATAATTTTGACCTCATGCTTATGTCACTAAGCACTCCCACCCAATCACCACTTGACAAAATAAATAAAAGGGATAAAAAAGAAGCAAAAATGAGATAAAAACAAAAGAAACCAGCAGTTTCCTTCTTCATAAGGGCTGAATCAAGAGAGAAAGAGAGAGAAAAGGAAAAGAAAGAAAGAAAGGAAGAAGGAGAAGGAGATGAACAGTAGCAGAAACAGGGGTTCAGCAGGGCAGCATGTTTCTCTTCCGTCCAGGTGAGTTTGGCTCAACTTCTACGGCTGATTTTTGGATAGGTTTGAGGTATGTATGTGTAGAAGTTATGGTTAAAATTTGGTGATTGTTCAACGGTTGGATTTGAAGAAATATATTGTTGAACACAGGCTGTCTGTAGGTTGAATTCTGAATTTTGGCTACTGAAATTTGAGAAAAATAAATAGTTAGGACGATTATAAAATTATGAAATTTGGTACAAATGATATTTGGGATGTTAAGGCTGCTGGGTTAAAATTTGGTGAATTTTAGACTTGTGGTTTATGAGATATAAATTGTTTTGCATGAGCTATCTGAGTAAGACTGATTTCTGCAAAAATTCAGATTTTGAAGGGTTGAATGAATGTTTTGATATCTCATGATATAGAGAATATTTGATGCTAAAATTTTTACTGATATTGTATAGGGATGTGTTGAATATATGGTTAAAATTTGGGATTTATCTAACGGTTAGATCATTATATATAAATTTGAATGCACAAGCTGCCAGATTGGGTATTAATGGGTGGTTGTGGATTTAAGATTTATGATAGGAGTTTAGTCCAATTTAAGGGGAAATGCCGTTGAATTTTTATTGGATATTTAATTTAGGAAAGTGAAGTTATAATTGATTATGATTATTATGGTTCTAGGAGAAATCTTGAAGAATAACAAGCTCAAGGTTGGTTTCAAAAAGGTTAGTGCTTATTTATGCATATATCTCTCTTATTCCATGTTAGGGACTTAAAATGAGTATGAAAGTGTAAATTAAATGAAATAAAACTTATGTGTATGTACACCATGGAATTCGGCAGCCCTAAGGAAGGGATAAGGTTGATTGTTTTGATGGGCTTAGAATGGACTAGAGATGATGTTTAAAGTATATATATATGGATAATGAATTAGTGTGTTTAACTAAGGTATGTTGTGTGAATTTGAAATGGGGAATTAGGGTTTTGGAGAGAAACTTGGACTTTGCTTATGTAATGGTGAATTAATATTCTAATGGTCAATTAGTGACCATTTGAGTTAAGTTGACCATAATTTGGAGTGAATTATAGCATGACAAACTGATTTGGTGTGCTGCCGAGTGAGAGTAGCAGATGTGGCTGTGAGTCCAGCCTGTTTGGACAGCCATAACTTTGGCTGTGTAGGTTCAATTGGTGTTTGGCCAATTAGACATGAAACTAGACACATAATGGCACAACTTTGGTGAAGAAACCATGCCCATAAGACCAAACCAAGTGGACCAAAAACTTACCTCAATCCGGATGTCCTGCAACCAGTTTCTGCAGAATGACCAAATAAACAGTGATTGTTCATTTGGCCATAACTCAGTGTAGAATGGCCTAATTGACCTGAAATTTTACCAGAAACAAGCTGAGATATAGACCAACAACTTTTATGAAGGAACCTACCCCAAATTATGACCAGAACCTATTCAACAAGAGAGTGGAATTTACTGTTTACTGCACTGTAGATATGGTCAGATCTGAAATTTTTCAATCCGGCCAGTTGTGGTTTTTGGACCATAACTTGAGCTACAAAACTCCAAATGGAGTGATTCAAAAAAATAAATTCAACTAGACAAAATAGGGAACAACTTTCATGTTTATCATTTTCCCAAATTCCCACTGTAACAGCAACTAATGGAATAGTAAATTTTGGGTATAAAAACTGAAAATTCTGCTCCATAAATTTTAAGCTTAGAAATTATATTGTTAACCAATACCAACAAATTTTGAATGCGAAATGTGGTATATTGGGAGTATTAAAACCAATGTACCTATTGTCTATGCAAAAGTCAACATTTTAGTTGACTAATAACATGAATAGTAATATTCAAACTTGAAATTCAAAAATTGTGAAACTTAAAAGTGCAAAATGCCCTAGTAGGCCTAATGTGATTGGTTTGGATAGGTTGGCATGCCAATAGGGTTTTGATAGCAGTACTGCGTATGATGTATGGCTTCATTGCCATTCTGTGATGTGATAGCCTATGGCTATACTGATTATGATGTTTTACTTGACTTTATGCCTTATTGCTCTTATGGCTTATTAGCCATTCTGTTTGCACACCGGGAGACACATTGTGACCGATGGTGTGACGGCCCGAGGTACCTGGTACTCAGTGCTAGTTTACCCGTTTATCCAGTCCGGTCAATTTGTATAGGTTACTTGGGCATGAAAAAGTATAACTGTAATTGAACTGATTATTAAAGAAAATACGAAAATTAAATATCAGGAATGATTACAATAAAATACAAAGAAGCTCAAGATCATGAAGAAAATAATTAACAAAATGCATGAAGAAGTTAATATCATAAAACATAATTAGCCCTCGACTAAACAATAAGTTAGTAATTATTCATTTCTTATGAACACAATAGCTAGGAAATTATTATTTTTATTTGTATATTATATTTTCTTGTATTATTGGCACCACTAAGCTTTATGCTTAGCGCGTCGCTTTTACAACGCGTAGGTACTGAAGATTTGGACAGAGGGCCCAGTAGACCACAGATTGGGTAAGGCCGTTCACAGTTCTGCATAGTATCCGTGTCACCTCACAGACTACAGTGCATTCGTAGGACACTAGGTCCCATTTTGTATTTTATGATTTTTGTAAATTTTGTAATTAAACTCTTATTTTATCATGTGTATTTGAAACAAATGTAATATAATTTTGTATTAATGTAAGTATTTATAATTTGTGATTATAAATAACATATGAGAATTTATTTATGATTTGAGTCTAATGATAATGTGAAATGAATGAATGACAAATAGAGGAATTGTTAAGAAATTGTTGTAAATTGATGTGATACAAATGGAGCTTGTGAATGATTGGAAATTATTGGAAGTGTTTTTAAACAGGTTCAGAAGAACTGTTTTTCTAATTTACAGCCGGCACTCTGCCGGATTTTCTATAAAAATTGCGTAAAAATTTAGATTTATCAAAAAAAATTGTAAACAAATGATTTAAAAGGGATAAATTGTAATAGAACTATGAATTGGTGCTCTGGCACACTGAGTGGCATAACTTGCTCGGTTACACTATAGTCGGGTAAGGGGTGTCACATTTAGTGGTATCAGAGCACGGTTTAGGCGTTTCTGGGCCTAGATTGAGTCCATACCATGCATTGCATTCATAAGAGTCGAGGTGACACTATTGCAGATCTGTATTTCCTGTTTATTTTAGGTTAGGGTATGGAATAAGAGAGTGAAGAGACAATGGGATAGCGAATGAAAATGAGAAGGAGACTATATTTAAGATGAAAAAGAATGAGTACAGAACTGTTTGAGGATAGGATTGAGACTAAGGAGAAAGTGAAGTAGGATAATACGGAAAGGTGAAGAAATAAAGAGGTAGTAGCTCCTTGGCTATTTACATTGGGTAAATTTCGAGGATGAAATTTTTATTAGAGGGGAAGAGTTGTAACATCCTTATTTTAGCTAGTCCGTATAGTCTACTGTTCCGGTGACCAGTGTCGGTCTGGACAGCTAGAACGTCCAAAAATAAATAAATAAATAAATAAATAAATAAATAATATATATTTAAACTAAAGTGAGGAACTATAATTAACTCAAATATTAATAAGAAAAATTTAGAAAAAAATTTTAGAAATAAAATACAACCAAGTTAAATGAGCCGGTGCCCTAGCGATGGGTAACCTAGTGGGAAGTTGTGGTTATCGCAACTAGGAGCCCTAGACCCGGGGAAAAATTCATAAAATAACTTTTGGGACTCCAGAGAATGGTCATTGAGGTTCCTATGGCATTAGAATGCCAAGAAAATATTTATAAAAATTTTTCAATCGGTACAGACAATTTTGGCCCGTTAAGCCAAACGGAGGGCATTTTGGTCATTTCGTTTTCAGAGATGATTTTTGGCCGACTTGTCCAGTTAAGCAAAAAATTATTATGATCTAAAATATGAATAAATATTGCTAAAAATTAAATTGGAAATGAGTAGAGAAGAAAAGAAAAGAAAATGAATTAAAATTATAATTTTGACCTCATGCTTATGTCACTAAGCACTCCCACCCAATCACCACTTGACAAAATAAATAAAAGGGATAAAAAAGAAGCAAAAATGAGATAAAAACAAAAGAAACCAGCAGTTTCCTTCTTCATACGGGCTGAATCAAGAGAGAAAGAGAGAGAAAAGGAAAAGAAAGAAAGAAAGGAAGAAGGAGAAGGAGATGAACAGTAGCAGAAATAGGGGTTCACAGGGCAGCATGTTTCTCTTCCGTCCAGGTGAGTTTGGCTCAACTTTTACGGCGGATTTTTGGATATGTTTGAGGTATGTATGTGTAGAAGTTATGGTTAAAATTTGGTGATTGTTCAACAGTTGGATTTGAAGAACTATATTGTTGAACACAGGCTGTCTGTAGGTTGAATTCTGAATTTTGGCTACTAAAATTTGAGAAAAATAAATAGTTAGGATGCTTATAAAATTATGAAATTTGGTACAAATGATATTTGGGATGTTAAGGCTTCTGGGATAAAATTTGGTGAATTTTAGACGTGTGGTTTATGAGATATAAATTGTTTTGCATGAGCTGTCTGAGTAAGACTAATTTCTGCAAAAATTCAGATTTTGAAGGGTTGAATGAATGTTTTGATATCTCATGATATAGAGATTATTTGATGCTAAAATTTTTACTGATATTGTATAGGGATGTCTTGAATATATGGTTAAAATTTGGCATTTATCTAACGGTTAGATCATTATATATAAATTTGAATGCACAAGCTGCCAGATTGGGTATTAATGGGTGGTTGTGAATTTAAGATTTATGATAGGAGTTTAGTCCAATTTAAGGGGAAATGCCGTTGAATTTTTATTGGATATTTAATTTAGGAAAGTGAAGTTATAATTGATTATGATTATTATGGTTCTAGGAGAAATCTTGAAGAATAACAAGCTCAAGGTTGGTTTCAAAAAGGTTAGTGCTTATTTATGCATATATCTCTCTTATTCCATGTTAGGGACTTAAAATGAGTATGAAAGTGTAAATTAAATGAAATAAAACTTATGTGTATGTACACCATGAAATTCGGCAGCCCTAAGGAAGGGATAAGGTTGATTGTTTTGATGGGCTTAGAATGGACTAGAGATGATGTTTAAAGTATATATATATGGATAATGAATTAGTGTGTTTAACTAAGGTATGTTGTGTGAATTTGAAATGGGGAATTAGGGTTTTGGAGAGAAACTTGGACTTTGCTTATGTAATGGTGAATTAATATTCTAATGGTCAATTACTGACCATTTGAGGTAAGTTGACCATAATTTGGAGTGAATTATAGCATGACAAACTGATTTGGTATGCTGCCTAGTGAGAGCAGCAGATGTGGCTTTGAGTCCAGCCTGTTTGGGCAGCCATAACTTTGGCTATGTAGGTTCAATTGGTGTTTGGCCAATTGGACATGAAACTAGACACATAATGGCACAACTTTGGTGAAGAAACCATGCCCATAAGACCAAACCAAGTGGACCAAAAACTTTCCTCAATCCGGATGTCCTGCAACCAGTTTCTGCAGAATGACCAAAATGAACAGTGATTGTTCATTTTGCCATAACTCAGTGTAGAATGGCCCAATTGACCTGAAATTTTACCAGAGACAAGCTGAGATATAGAATAACAACTTTCATGAAGGAACCTACCCCAAATTATGACCAGAACCTATTCAACAAGAGAGTGGAATTTACTGTTTACTGCACTGTAGATATGGTCAGTTCTGAAATTTTTCAATCCGGCCAGTTGTGGTTTTTGGATCATAACTTGAGCTACAAAACTCCAAATGGAGTGATTCAAAAAAAGAAATTCAACTAGACAAAATAAGGAACAACTTTCATGTTTATCATTTTCCCAAATTCCCACTGCAACAGCAACTAATGGAACAGTAAACTTTGGGTATAAAAACTGAAAATTCTGCTCCATAAATTTTAAGCTTAGAAATTATATTGTTAACCAATACCAACAAATTTTGAATGCGAAATGTGGTATGTTGGGAGTATTAAAACCAATGTACCTATTGTCTATGCAAAAATCAACATTTTAGTTGACTAATGAAATGAATAGTAATATTCAAACTTGAAATTCAAAAATTGTGAAACTTAAAAGTGCAAAATGCCCTAGTAGGCCTAATGTGATTGGTTTGGATAGGTTGGCATGCCAATAGGGTTTTGATAGCAGTACTGCGTATGATGTATGGCTTCATTGCCATTCTGTGATGTGATAGCCTATGGCTATACTGATTATGATGTTTTACTTGACTTTATGCCTTATTGCTCTTATGGCTTATTAGCCATTCTGTTTGCACACCGAGAGACACATTGTGACCGATGGTGTGACGGCCCGAGGTACCTGGTACCCAGTGCTAGTTTACCCATTTATCCAGTCCGGTCAATTTGTATAGGTTACTTGGGCATGAAAAAGTATAACTGTAATTGAACTGATTATTAAAGAAAATACGAAAATTAAATATCAGGAATGATTACAATAAAATACAAAGAAGCTCAAGATCATGAAGAAAATAATTAACAAAATGCATGAAGAAGTTAATATCATAAAACATAATTAGCCCTCGTCTAAACAATAAGTTAGTAATTATTCATTTCTTAAGAACACAATAGCTAGGAAATTATTATTTTTATTTGCATATTATATTTTCTTGTATTATTGGCACCACTAAGCTTTATGCTTAGCGCGTCGCTTTTGCAATGCGTAGGTACTGAAGATTTGAACAGAGGGCCCAGTAGACCACAGATTGGGTAAGGCTGTGCACAGTTCTG
This sequence comes from Hevea brasiliensis, assembly GCF_030052815.1. Taxonomy (NCBI): domain Eukaryota; kingdom Viridiplantae; phylum Streptophyta; class Magnoliopsida; order Malpighiales; family Euphorbiaceae; genus Hevea; species Hevea brasiliensis. Next base: position 48,261,287 of record NC_079501.1, read on the forward strand.
CATAGTGTCCGTGTCACCTCACAGACTACAGTGCATTGGTAGGACACTAGGTCCCATTTTGTATTTTATGATTTTTGTAAATTTTGTAATTAAACTCTTATTTTATCATGTGTATTTGAAACAAATGTAATATAATTTTGTATTAATGTAAGTACTTATAATTTGTGATTATAAATAACATATGAGAATTTATTTATGATTTGAGTCTAATGATAATGTGAAATGAATGAATGACAAATAGAGGAATTGTTAAGAAATTGTTGTAAATTGATGTGATACAAATGGAGCTTGTGAATGATTGGAAATTATTGGAAGTGTTTTTAAACAAGTTCAGAAGAACTGTTTTTCCAATTCACAGCCGGCACTCTGCCAGATTTTCTATAAAAATTGCGTAAAAATTTAGATTTATCAAAAAAAATTGTAAACAAATGATTTAAAAGGGATAAATTGTAATAGAACTATGAATTGGTGCTCCGGCATACTGAGTGGCATAACTTGCTCGGCTACACTGTAGTCGGGTAAGGGGTGTCACATAAGGTACATACAAAATATTATTCAAACACAAAACATGTCCACACATGTAAAAAGATTTAGATCCTATGGGTAAAGCTTCAACAGTTGAGTAATTGCCAATCTAGCATGCAAGCTGCTGTTGTTTACTAGTTCCTGCATATCATAAGAAATGTGAGAACTGGCACTAGTATCTAAAACCCAAGCTGTAGATGAGCTATGAGCATCATCAGCATCTAAATAACAAGATATAGATATACCTTTTGAAGGTACATTCTTTTTGTCTTTCAAAGAAGCAAAATACTCTGGGCAGTTCCTTTTCCAATGCCCATCCTTTTGGCAGTGGAAGCACTTTCCTTTGCCTCCATCAGCTTTGGTCTTCCCTTTCTGTTTGGCTATCTTCTTGGATGGTCCTGGAACTTGAGGTTTCTTTTTCTTATTGTCTTTCTTCTTATTGGACTTTCCAGTAGAAGAAGATGCAATCAAAGCTACCTCTTTTCCTTTATTGCCCGACATTTTCTTTTGGACAATAACAAGCATGTTAAGTAAACTAGCCAAGGTGTATTCCTACTTAGTCATATTAAAATTTGTCACAAAATTCCCAAATAGCTCAGTAGGGACTGACGGATCAAATCTGTCTGCAGTTGAAAATCCATGTTAAAGTAAAGATGTTCCAGCTGCTCTATAAGCCGAATCATCTTGTGGACATGATCCTTAACATTCTATCTCTCAAACATTCTCATTCGAAATAGCTACCTAGATATCTCATACTTAGCATTCCTACTATGCTCACCATACAACTCTTTTAGGTGAAGGAGGATCTCACTAGCACTTTGCATATTTTCATGCTACTTCTGTAACTCATTACTCATAGAAGCAAGCATGTAACACTTGTCTCTCATATCATGCTCCTTTCACTTGTCCAAAGTATCATATTCCTCTTGTGTGGCCTCTAGAGGTAAGGGACCAGGAACATTTGAGTCTAGAACATATCCAATACATTATAGGTTCAGGACAAGTTTTAAATTTCTTAGCCAATCAAAAAGATTAGGTCCTATTGTGATTAAGTATGCTCGCAACGATATTGGATAGTAGTGGTTGTTGTGTGCTCGTTATTATCAAAAGAATAACTGTAGAAAATAACTAGATTAATTAGTAAATGTATCAAGTAATTAACCAAAATGATTATGGTCCTTTAATCAAATTGGTCCTTCCACTAACTTAGCGAATCCTACACTTCCAAAGTAGGAAATGAAAATCCTAGTTAGATGGATTTCTAGTAGGTGATTGAATTCTTATAGTCATATTGATCATCCTTAGGCACATCCATTATTAGAATTACAATAAACTATAAGTAAGCAACTCCTTGCCCATCACATCTCATGTGAGGTTCAATCCTTTATCTAGCCCCTAATACTCAAAATCTCAGGCACATCCATTATTGATTCATGTTGCATTAGTTAAGTTGATCCCATTAAGCCAGTAAATATGCAAATAACTTGAATGTCCTCAGGCACATCCATTATTGGGCATCAACTTATTTTCATATTTACAACATCTCATGCTTAACAATTATTCTTAAGAAAATCTCTTAAATTAATTGCATCAAATGCAAGTATTTAAACTTTCTTAAAATAGTTGCCTTAATGGAGAGCCCATGATATAATTACTTTAATTATACCATTTCCAACTTAATCATTTGTTTGGAAGATTTAGTGGTCAGCCTAATTACTATTATGGTCTCACTTTGCACATTATCCAATTAGCATGAATATATCATATACTTGCATACATTCCCATACATCTCATGCATACATGGATAAATAATAAATATTATATGATTATGGACTTTCTAAGGAATTCAATTATGAGCCACCAAGAAATGAATGAGGGCATTCCTAGGTGTATTTCATTCATTCATTTTACAAGAGTTGCTGAAGGAGTACATAATCAACACTTGATCTTGATTTCCTCCCACTGGTCACACTAATGCTCTTGACCTGCTTGATCTTCTTGCAATCCAATTACATTGTAATCCTTGGCATACCAAGGTGAATTTACAAGATCATGGACTTTAAAGTCCTCAAATAAATGAAATTACAACCCAAATTATTAAAAACTTATAATACATGCCACCAAAAATAAAATTAATCATTTTACAACACAAAGAAAAATAAAAGAAAAAAATCCAATCACATTGGTTTTTTATTGTCCATGATCATCCATCATGCATATTACTATTTAACAATTAAATAAAACATACATACTAAAATTAAATAGAATATCTCATATTCAACTAAAAAATTCAGATTTGAATCTCATTCAAACACATTTAAAAATTCTGATTTGAATCTCATTCAAATAAATTTAAAAATTTAGATTTGAATCTCATTCAAACAATTGAATTAAAGTTTAATTGTGTGATTAAAATTCTTAATTAAACAATTTAATTAAGCATGGGCCTAATGGCATACAACAATTATATTTGAAGCCCAACAACCATGTGCACCAAGAGGGAAGCCCAACAACCATGAGCACCATGAGGTGCACAACCATGCCGCCACCTCTTGGTGAATCTAAACAGCTTTTAGATCAATTCAATCACACAATTAAATCTCAATATTCAATCTAAATGGCAAATATAGTGGCTCTGATTCCAATTGAACAAGTGGAAGCATGTAAATTACTAGATTAGAGCATTGAATTTTAAAAAATTTCTTTTAGGGTTTCATGCATCATGCCACATCCATTATGTGCCTAATTAATTTTAATGCTCAATTGCATATTAAAACACTTTTAATATGTATTAGGATCTATGTTTACCATTCAAGATTGTGAATTGACAAATTAATTCATTTAAATCCTAGTTTAAAATAGAAGTTAGAGTACTAACCTCTTTGATGCAATATGGATGTGATTGGCACTTTTAGGAAGCACCTAGTACCCCAAATGTTGTCCCTCTAGCTTGTCCACACCAAGATCACCAATGGGCTGCCCTCAGTCTTGCTTCTTAAGCCTTCCCAACTAATTATTAATTAGGTTTTTGCCTTTAGAGAGGTTGTAGATGTGTATAGGATACTAGAAACAATTTCTAGCAAATTTAATTCAAAGAAAATTGGGTAATTCTCTTTGAATTGATGAGAAAAGATGAAGAGAAGAGAGAGCTCTAAAAGTGGTGGCACCTTTGAGACAAAGAAGAAGAAGGTTTTATTTTTCTTTCTTTTCCCTTTTATAATTAGGTCATCACTTAAACCCTTGCCACATGTCATCACCACATTGCATCTTATTTTTAATTGACATAATCACATTAAGCCAAGTGTCAAAGCTAGACTTAATCTTGACTTTGATCATCTTACATAATAGGAAAACAAATGGAAAGCTTATATGATGCCATGTGTCACCATCTCATGGTGCCACATGTCACCTTGTGAAATGACCAAATTACCCTTATGTTGTAATTTTGAGTTCTTAATCTAAAATCATTATTTCTCCTCTTCTAATCAATTTATATCAAATATAAATTAATTAATCTCCATTAATTAATTTGTCATAATTAAATTCATATTTAAACACTTTAAATATAAATTTAATTTACACTATACATCCAATAACCTAGATTTGATTTCAAGCCATGCTAGGGACCTTGCAATCTTATTGCAAACCAAACCTATTTAATTAATCAATTAAACTCTTTAATTAATCAATTAAATCACATTTTACTTGGCGATTAACTTGTGTATGTGTGTGACTTACTAGGCTCATCACTAATTGGTAATAAGATATGACATCAACTTTAATATCATCAGAACTTTTTCTTACCATAAATGATTTCTCTAAATCATTTTAGGCATCTCATAGACCATGGTTGACACCTAGCATAGCATGCCATAGCCACCTAATCAATAACAAGGAATACCTTAAATAAACCTTTAATCATATGTTACCATGCACTAGAATCTCTCTGTTATAAAATCCCAACTCGAGATGGAGTCATAGTTTATGTCAAACCCCATTTGCTATGAATATTATGTTCTCTTTTAATTCCAATTCTTGATTAATTAGATTTTTTTATCAGAAACTCTTTTCTTACTAAATCTGTCTATCCTGGCCAGGAACTTGAAACATCAAGAACAATTAAATGAACATTGGATTTTTTTCCCTATTTACTTAGGGTAATAGATTCCATCTTGATCAACACTTATCTCTATATATAACTAGTAGGAGCCAACACATGCCCATATGCCCATACACAGTACAAGTATGAAAGCAGTATCAAACTCAAATCACCTATATACAAGATACGTGTGTTATCTCAGGTCTAAAGATTATATGCACTGATATGATATATGACAATGCATTGACAAGAGTAAACTCCATGTGCTTGTCCTATGAGTCACTGGTTGGGCCTACTTATCATTTATAAGTGCCTATCATGTTTATTATATGGAATGAGACTCACCATTCCGTCTTATTTATATCTCATATAAATACCTTGGGACCAAACATGATTACAATCTTTCTGGATAAGTCATGTCCTGTGTGAAGTATCCTTGATTGTGAACCAATTTATGATACTTTGTGCTAGAAATACTGTCACTCATATTCTTAACAACTTAAGAATAGAATTTCTAACAAAATATCAATGGACCTTTTCTATTACACATAAATATATTATATAAATGAAAAAGTAAAAATGCCTTTTTTTAATAAAATATGTATAAGATACAAACTAAATGATATACTCTAGGGCATACTACTAACACAGGTAACTGCCAATAACTGCAGAACCTAAAGTTAGGTTTACCAGATTCTTGTAGGTACCTATAAAGTACTAAATATTAGAAAAGCAGTAACATGAAAAGCCCCAACACTAAAAACAACTCAAATCAAATAATATAAATCAGATTCCAATAGTCTTTTATCTTTATTTTTATTTATCTTTTATTTTTTAAGTCTTTACATTTAGTTTTAAGCCTTGTACTTATTTTACAATCAATTAGAATGTTTTTTTGAAATCCAGTTCACTTGCCTTTTAATTTTGGAGTGAAATTGATGAAACTGCGTTCAATATAGTTAGTTCCCATAATCGTTTGATCTAGAAGTTAAAGCACAGTCCCAGGTGATATACTCAATGTCTGGCATGCCTGCGCAAGCCATAAGCTGTGAGATAGCTAAGATTGTTTTTCAAAGGAAATAATTTTTGGCACACCTAGTGGGACAAAAGTCTTATCTTAGCACACATCGTCACTGTTCTTCACCAAAATTGGAAATAATTTTTAGTACGCCCAGTAGGACTAAAGTCTCATCTTAACACACATCATCACTATTCTTTGCCAAAAATTGCAAGCAATTTTTGGTACGTCCAATGGGATAGAAGATCTCACATTTCACTATTACGCATGTTCTTGATGAGTTGTCACAAAATGCCTTATATTGATGAAGAAAAACTTACATTAATCATCTCTAATGTCCTGGAGAAAGGCATAGGAAAGCAGATGGATATAGCCTTTAACAGAATTGATGTAAGTATAGAGAAAATAATTTCTTTCATACAATTGTTATTTGAGATCAATTTACCAATTCCAGTACTTCTTGATGGCCAAACTTTTATGCTAGAGGAATTTTATTCGGCATATAAAAGTGCCAGGGAACATGGAAGGCAGACTCTGCCATAGACTCCTCTAGGTAGTTTTAATGAAAGCTGAGTTCAAAGTGATAGAAAGTACCAGCCACCTATAGGAGAGAGAAGCAGTTAGCTAACCTCTCTAGAACATCAGTGAAAATCAATTGTCCTAATGGTAGGACTGATGCTCCTACCCATATTCTCAGCAATTCTAACCTTGTGACTTACTCGGGAATTTATGATTCAGAGGTAATTGTAGGTTCTCAAGTCTTACCAGTGCCTCAACAAGTGTAGATACCCCAGGTGACATTCAACTCGAGGGACAATAATCATAGAGTAACTAATATATCTATAGTGTAGGTAGCTAAGCCAACCATGTGTCCTAGGTACCAGCACCTGTGGTCCAAGTTTCTAATATTACAATTCCAATTGATACCCTAGACAAGCTGATAATCCTATAGGTGATGAAAAAAAAAATTTTGGTCTTCAAGTTCTTGTAGCTTCTAGTGACCAATTCATTAAGTTGGAGGAGCCAAACTTAACTTCCAAGAGTATCAGAGAACTCGGGGGGCACCAACCTGAAATTCCCCTGGGGGGCAATATAAGAGGAATCAATGTTCCTATAGTCCAAATTCCTTTTATGACAATTATAATTGCACCAGTCTTTAAGTTAGCGGTTCAAATAATGCGATTATGCAAGTCCAAAGCTATTGCACCTTGTAGAAAACTGATTGGATAACACCAAGCATAAAAATAGCCAAAACTAACCCAAGGCCTCAAATATCCGGCCTTGTAGCATTTCCTAGAATCTATGTAGAAGTGAAAGAGAAAAAGCCAACACAACGGCTAACATTTTGAACCATTCACATATAATCAGTCAAAGGAAAATGTAATAAGTAGGCCTCATAGCCAAATAGAAAGCCAAAACATGACTTATTATTCAATAAGTATTATCCAAGTGATCAAATGTATGCTAAATTTATTATGTTGAAATATAATGATTATAACATGCACAAAAGTTCTTAGAGGAAGCTTGAAGTCATTAGGTGACTTTGGAATAAGGTTGAATATGTAACTCCCTAATATCAAATGGTAGTGCCTAATGAAGAAGCATAAGAGACCTACACTTACATTCTTTATAAAAATAAAAATAAAGAAATGAAGTTAGGTGCCTGTGAAAAGCACTTGAGGAAAGTATTCAACTATTTTAAGAGACATAAGTACTTATAAGAATCTTAACAGGAGTGGATGAAGGCTGAGCATCTCGAGAGGTATTCAAGTAAAAAGTACCTATAAAGATATTAGGTAGCAGGTACAAGGTACAAGGTACCTGTGGAGGTACAAATAAAGGCACCTAGGGAAGCAAATAATATACAACAGAGCAAGTCCCATCCAGCAAGCCACAGATACCTGAGCCACAGGTGTCAGTACCTGAAGCACTGATGTACCAAAAGAACTAGCTTTTGAGGTACCTACAGCAAAGGAGATGGTACCAAGGGAGTTGTCTAAGTACCAAACATAATTTTCACATAATGAAATTTAAGTGCAAAAGCCATATGAACAGGTCACCCAACACATTTAGAGTGCAATTTAAGCTCATAAATTACAAGGTATCAAAAATTATTCCAAAATACTAAAATTAAGAGTACTTAAAAATTTCTTTAAAATTATTCAAATTGACGACAAATTCACAAAACCCACACAAGACCCAATGATTCTGGAGTAAAATTAATATCAAGGAATTGTGAATGACCTAAAATGGTAGCTAAAAATCAAAATGGGTGTTAAAAGAAGCAAGATTGCATGAAAACAACTTGGTTGTATCACATAAAGCCTTCAGTCTTTAGACTGAGGGTAGCTTTTAAGTGATCAATGGTGTACAAGTGAACCACTGGTAGTCGATGATGGTTTGGGATAGTAGGAATGCTGGTGTTTTTAATTTTAGAGTGAGATTGATGAAATTGTATTCATTATAGTCAGTTCCCATTATCATTTGATCCATAAGTCAAAGGGCAATCCCAGATGATATACTTAATATCTGGCACACCCGCGCAAACCGTAAGCTGTGAGATAGCTGAGATTGTTTTCCAAAGGAAAAAAAAAAGATGGAGAGATGTTAATAGAAAGGCACTATAGAGGAACAGAAGGCCCTAAATACTAGTGTATTTGGAGAGCAAGAAAGGTGCTATGTTTTTAGGTTACTAATTTTGCTAACTAAGCTTTTTTATTGTCCATTTGGCAAAGTCTTTTCAACTTAGATGTGTGTGTGTTACACTTTCAGAGTTGTGTGCAAATTTTTGTTTGAGTGTTGCATTTTTTTTTTTTTTAGTTAAGGTGTGAGATAAGAAAAAAAAATAGTTCAAGTGTCTATTAGGAAAAAAATGCAATAGTTCAGGTGTCTGGGGATGTATTTGGCCAACATAATTATAAAACATATCTCTAATCACATATTTCCCTATTGTCATAAGACAAACAGCACGAGTTATTGGGATGCCTAGATGGTGCATTTGATAAGGTTATCTCTAAAGATAACTCATGTATAACCTATCTGTGTAACTACTAGCTAGTCACATATGATTAACCAGTTATCTACATGGTATCAAAGCCTTTAAGTCTAGCCACATAATGTCTACTTTGCAAGCCTTGACTGTTCACTTCTTTGCTTCTTCTCAAACTTTTTTACCAAAGGTTTCCCAATATCTCTTTATCAAATTGACATCCACCAATTACTTATTACGAAAAAAGCAAAATAATGTCATTGCTTTATGGCTATAACCTTGCCAATCACATTTCTAATTCTACCACACTGCCTATACCAACTCTTACTGACAACTCTCCCAACCTTTAATATTCCATTTGGTTTTAGCAGGACCAATTGGTCTTTAGCTGGCTTATTTTTTTCACATTAGAAAATCTTCTACAATATATAATCAGTCTATCAATTGCAAAAGCTGCTTGGCAAAATCTTGCCATAATCTTTTCTTCTACCTCTTGGACTCAAGTTATGCAATTGCGCAAGCAACTAAACACCCATGGAAAGGTACTGAATCTATTGATGGCTATATGAAAAGAGTAAAATCATTTTATGATCAGTTGGCTACTCTTGACTCTCCTATTGTTGATGATTCCTTTGTCATTGATATTTTAGAAGGATTAGACATTTTTTATCATCCCTTTGTACATGCTTTGGAAGCTCATGATGCACTTATAAACTATGATGACTTGTATGTTGTGCTGCTAAGTGAAGAAGTTTAACTAAAAATGGAGACACTACATGTTGAATCTTTGATTGCACCCATTGCCTAATATGCCAAAACATCTCCTAACACTGGCATTAGATAAAACTATGGATGTGGACGCACTCAGTATAATCCTAGTAGAATTTCCTGAAGGTTAGGAAGCATGGAATTTAGGGCACTAGAACCTTAAATTTCAAAAATTAATCTAGGGTTACTTTTATCATGCTTGATGAGTTATATGCCTAATCAATTTCCAATGCCCAAAAGCATATCAAAACACATTTTAGCATGCATTAAACATTCATTTGCCATCAAGAATTGAACTTTAGGAATTTAATTTATTAAACCCTAACTAAAAGAGGGATTTTGGGTACTAATCTCCATGGTGCACAATTAATCAATCTCTCTTCCTTAGGATGCCTTTAGGACTCTAATTGTAGTTCCTCTAGCTTGTCCACCACAAGCTCTCACCAATGGTAGCAATGACAGCCCCAAACTTTGCTTCTCAAGCTTTTCCAACCACTTTAAGATGGGGTTTTATGCTTTAGTGAGGGTTAATGGATGTTTAGTGAACTAGAAACACTTTCTAACACTTTTAATTTAAAGGAAATCAACAATTTCCTTTTGAATTGATGAAAAGAATATTGAAGAGGAGAGGGAGCAAGGTTGCCATCCAAAATGAAGAGGAGGAAGAAAATACATTCCCTTTCTTCCTTTTTCCCTTATATACACAAGTCAAACCTCACTTACTCCTTGCTACATGTCACCACAAGATCCCATCTTGCTTTTGTTTGACTTAATCTCATGAAGCTAAGTGTCAAGCTCTAATTAAATCACAAAAAGTGGTCTTCCATCATGGGAAGACAAGTGGCAAGCTTGTATAGTGCCATGTGTCACCATCGCATGGTGCTACATGTCACCATGTGAAAAGACCAATTTACCCTTACTTTTTAATTTGAGTTCTAAACCCAAAATTATAAGTTTTCCTTTTTAAATTAATTTATATCAAATATAAATTAATTGATTAATTAATCTTTATTAATTAATTTCTCACAATTAAATTCATATTTAAACAATTAAATATAAATTTAATTTATGCTATACATCCAATAACCTAGATTTGGATTCAAGCCATACTAGAGACTTTGCAATCTTATTGCAAATCAAACCTATTTAATTAATTAATTAAACTCTTTAATTAATCAATTAAATCACACTTTAGTTGGTGATTAACTTGTGTAGATGTGTGACTAATTAGGCTTATTGCTTATTGGCAATGAGAAATGATATTATCTCTTAATATCATTAAAGCTATTTCTTACCGTAAATGATTTCTCTAAATCATTTCGGGCATCTCATAGACCATGGTTGACACCTAGCATAGCATGCCATGGCCACCCAATCAGTAATAAGGAATACCTTAAATGAACCTTTAATCATATGTTACCACGCACTAAAATCTCTCTGTTACAAAATCTCAATTCTAGTTGGAGTTATGGTTAATGTCAAACTCCATTTGCTATGAACATTGTGTTCTTTTCTAATTCCAATTCTTGATTAATTAGATTTTCTAGTCATAAACTCTTTTCTAACTAAATCTATCTGTCATGGCCAGGAACTTAAATCATCAAGAACAATTAACTGAACTGAGGATTTTATCCCTATTTACTTAAAGTAACGGATTCCATCTTGATCAACTCCTATCTCCATATATAACTAGTAAGAGCCAACACATGCCCATATACCCGCACACAGTGCGAGTATGAAAGCAGCATCATACTCAAACCATCTATATATGTCACACCTTACCCCTTCGTAAGGCATAACATGATCCCATAGTATATTTAATGAATTACCGAACTTCGCCTACCAATAACTCATTAAGCATACTACAAGGGATTTTAAACACTTTTCCTTTCAATTTAAAATGGTGGGTTATATTTCTTAATTATTAAAATCCTTTAATTGGAATTTATATCAAAATTGAATTATTAATTAATTTAAAATCTCCGCAACTTTTGTAAAAATTTTGGCAGAGTGCCGACTGTATTTAGGAAAAACAGTTCTTCAAAAACCTGTGAAAAACACTTCCAATGCATATTTGGTTAGTAGTATGCCCTAGAGCATATCATTTAGTATGTATCTTATACATGTTTTTATTAATAAAAGGCATTTCCACTTTTCCGTTTACATAATATATTTATGTGTAATAGAAAAGGTCCATTGATATTTTGTTAGAAATTCTATTCTTAAGTTGTTAAGAATATGAGTGATAGTATTTCTAGTACAAAGTATCATAAATAGGTTCACAATTGATGATACTTCACAATAAGGACATGACTTATCCAGAAAGATTGTATTCATGTTTGTTCCCAAGTTATTTATATGAGATATAAATAAGATGGAATGGTGAGTCTCATGCCATATAACAAATATGATAGGCACTTATACATGATAAGTAGGTCGAACCAGTGACACTTATGACAAGCACATGGAGTTTATTCTTGTCAATGTATTGTCATAAATCATATTAGTGCATGTAATCTTTAGAATTGAGAGATAGCACAGTTATCTTGTATGTAGGTGGTTTGAGTTTGATAATGCTTTCATACTTGTACTGTGTATGGGTATATGGGCATGTGTTGGCTCCTACTAGTTATATATAGAGGTAGGTATTGATCAAGATGGAATATGTTCCTCTAAGTAAACAGGGATAAAATCCTATGTTCATTTAATTGTTCTTGACATTTCAAGTTCCTAGCCAGGACAGATAGATTTAATCAGAAAAGAGTTTCTGATGATAAAATCTTTTAATTAATAACTGGAATTAAAAGATGTAACACCCCTATGTTCAGTAGTGCGTTCTATTATTAGGTGGCGATTATGACATACCTAGGATGCCTAGAACTACACTTAGATATGGGTGAGGAGACATAAAATAATAAAATACAAGAAAAAAAAATACAAGAAAAACAAAGAAAAAATAATAGCAATGAAATGTAACCAAGTTAAACGAGTCGAAAACCATAGTGATGGGTGACCGCACCGGGAAGTTGCGGCGTGGACAGTTGACTAGCTCTGGACTGCAGGGAATCCTGAAAAATATTTTTACGACCTAAATAAACATCTATTGAAGTATAAATATCATTAGAAATATCAAAGAAAAATTAATTAATTAATTAGTACAAAGAAAAACGAGAAATCAAGAAACCGACAAAAATCGGTGTTATAAAAAATCGGGAATACATACCGAATAGGGGCATTTTGGTCAATTGACACCTAGAGTTGACTTTTGACCTCAATGTCCATTAAAACTAAGTGATATTAAACTTTGAAAATGTCATAAAAAATAAGAAATATGGTACATAATACAAAGAGTGGAAGTTTGGGGCATAAATTATAAGTTGTGAAACTTGGAAATTAATTAATCCTAAACTAAGGTTAGTGCTCCACTAATTATATTTTAAGGGACCTATATAAGGCTTTAGTGGATAGAATTGAGCTCATCTTCAACCTCTAGCCGAAAATGAATCTCCATGGAAACTCCATGGCCAAGCTTGGAAACACCACCATGCACCCATAATTTAAGCCTCATTTCATCATACTTTCTTCATTAAAGCGCACACTCAACTTGAGGAAGCTTTTAGAGCAAGAAAGGAAGGATTTAGTGAGGTTTTAGCAAGCTCCAATAAGAGGTAAGTGCTTATTTTCTTCTCTTGCTTAAGTAAAGTTTGTGTTGAGGTTATGGGGAGTATTTTGCTTGAAAATTTTGAAAGAAATTGTTGAGTTTGCAATCTGCCCATTTTAGGCAGCCATCAGAGGTGAGCTTGCTTAACTTTTTCTTACATTAAATTTGTGGGAATTGATGGGAATTGGTGTTGGTTGAGTCAATTTGAAGTGCTAGCAATTTAATCCTTTTGTATATGTGATTGAACAATTGAATTTAGGGTCTTGGAAGTAATTGTAAAAGCCTTGGCAAACTACCATTTTTGGTAGCCTTGAAGTGCATGGATTAGTGTTTGATCTCATGAAATTAATTGATGAATTCTGTTAGAGATGGTTTGAGGGCAGTGTATATGAAGTGATAGTGGAAGTGTATGTAACAAATTAAGTGATTACATGTATATATATTGTGTTGAATGTAACTTTGAGAATTAAAGTTGTAATGTGTGTATTGAGAATTATTATATTCTGCCCAAAGTGACTAAAATGTGATGTGATGAATGGTCATGGTATGATGCCAATTCAGAATTAGGTATGAGAAATGAACTTATAGCAAGGTGAATGTGCATTTGGTTGGTGTTTGAGCAATGTGTTTAAGGGCAGTATGTAATTGAGCTTATAACCCTAAATGTGTGACCCCAATTGGTATGAAGCCAATTGGAGGTGAAAATAGGCACAAAATGTGCCAACTTTCATATTGAAAGTATACCTAAATTCTGCCTAGAAGTAACAAAAAAAAAATGACCAAATCCGAAATTGCATGACATGAAGACTCTGAATTTTGACCATATGAACAGTAGTCATTGGGATGACCATAACTCACTCAAAACAGGTCCAATTGACCTAAACTTTTTACCATTCATAGGTTAGACATAGATCTACAATTCTTATGAAGACACCAAAGCCCAGAAATGGCCAGAACCAAGCCAAATAGCTTGCAAGATTTCGGGTACCAAAACTTGCCGAAGTGAAAATGACCTAAAAATAACCTAAGCCTACCATTTTAGTGCATCATGCCCAGCATTGGTAAATTGACCATATTTTGGTCTACACAACTCAGAATGACCTAAAATTTTGCCCCGTGTGCAATAAAACATAGACCTACAAGTTTGTAGGTTGGACCGAAACCTGAAAACCGAGGAAACTAGGTCATCCAGCTAGGTCAAAATAGTACACCGAAATTCGGTAAATTGCAATAAAATGCAATACACTTGAAAATGAAATTGGTAACATATACCAACACAAAAGGGCTCTAAAATGTGACATATTGGGAACATTAAAATTAATTCACCTAGAGTGCATTAAAGGTCAATATTATAGGTTGACTAATGAAATGAATTGAAGAGAATAGTATCAAGAAAATTTAGATATTGGATTTTATTATTAGAAACAATTTAACTGAGTACTGAAACACTTAAAATTGTGTGTTTCAGTTGAAAAGGATATTGGGAAGCATAAGGAACATTGAGTCAAGGCCTAAGGGGGACTCAAATCAGGTTTGTGCACAACTAGTTTTTAACTGATTTTGTTCTGAATATTTCATATGATTAAATGATATATTTTTCTTATGTATTATGTTTAACAAGCATTGGTTTTAATTCAATGATTATTGAAATTGTTATAGTATGTATGAATTTAGCTTTGTGAAATGGTATTTCCACAAGTATTAAGTATTATTGTGAATTAAATAAATTATGTTTTGGAAAATTGTGATAGAACATGTTTTTAATTGTGATGGGCAATTTGCATGGAAAAATGCAAATTTATGATTTGAATTGTGATGAGTATAAAAATTATTGGATATTGGAATTGACTTTGAATCGAATTGTATTGTGATTTATGCTCACTAAAAAGATTGTGATATTGTTTTATATCTCATTATAAATGCTTGACTAGGTTATTACCCCTCTCTCTTATTTGTTGAGAAGACAATGGAGTTAGTTGTATTTTGATTACCATGGTACGTGCACAGGCATAGATTCTCCCTTATTAGAGGTTAGATCTAAGTTTTTTTATGTTATGGCCCTTTCGGAAGATTCGTTATTGTGATGTGTACTGTGCACGATGATTCGACCTCCCCGACCATAGAGAGTTAAAATCCGATTCGACCTCCCCGACCATAGGGAGATAGAATCACCCTGAAGATGGCCCTTTCGGATTAGTCTTGCATAGTTAGTGAGATAAAGAATGGTTTTCGAGATAAAGAATGGTTTTTGAATAGTAAAGAATTGTGATTTCAATTATGATTTATGTATAATTAATTTTGTTGGAATTACCTTAAATGGTTAGTTATGATTTGATAAATTGAATTTCGTGATCAAAGTCATTTTATACAAATGATTTATATTATTGGCAATGAATATTTTGAGTTTTAGAATTTGATGAGTATCCAGATTTCTAAATTATTTGCTGTAATTTTTGTTAAGGTATATTGTACCATGTTTTAAATTATAGTTGTGCACCGCTAAGTTCACCACTCAACGATAGCTTTGTATGTTGTCGCAGGTGAAAAGAGCATAGAGCAATTGAGTAAGCTTCTTCGAAGAGACATTCAGATTAGCTCCAGGTATACCCATGTACATAGGTTTTGATGTATGTATGTAATAATATGTATGTAAATTATTTGAGCAGTTATATAAAAACTCTTATAAAATATTTTGGTATGTAATTAAATGTAAATTATTGTAATATAAATTTGAGATTTCACTTACCTGTATAATTTTGTAATATTAATTTTCGAGTCTTGTAATTAATGAAATGTTTCTTTTATGATGAGGTTGGTTTGAAAATAAAATGATTTGATTATTGAGATTGAATTGTGAGATGAAATGAAGTTTATTGGAGTTGTATTTGAGAAAACATATTGGGAGTGTTTTCCTTTTTAGGTTTGAAGAAATGTTTTCTCAAAACACTGTCGGCACTTGCAGAAATTTTGAAAAAATTTTATAACACTAAATTTTATTTGATGATATAAATTTCACAAAAATTGTTTTAAAATCCCTTGTAGTATATCTAATGGCTTATCGGTAGGCGAAGTACGGTAATTCATTAGGTGTACTATGGGATCATGTTACATCTTACGGGGGAGTAGGGTGTGACATATTTAGTGGTATCAGAGCAATGGTTTTAAAGTAAATTTCAAACTGTGAATTTGAAATCTTTTTGCCAGTAAACACAACTGCTCAAATGTTTGATACATATAGTGCATTTACATCTTTAATATGAACTAATGGAGAGAAATCTCCTTGTGTTAGTTGTACAGGAATAGAAAATCCTGTGAAAAGATATGGAAGAGAAGGATAAGATAATAGAACAGTATGTGATGGCAGAAGTACAAGTTGAGGCCCCAGCTCCACAAAGTGTTGAAGGCCCGACTGTACCAGTTTCACCTGTACAAATTACTACACAAATGGCCCAGCAAATGGCCACTTTCTTTCAACAAATGGCTGATACTCTGTCAGCTCAAGCTCAAGCACAAACCCAACCCCCCACAAGCGCAGTGTGAAATAGAGAAAAGGGAGAAACCTATGGGTCATAGCTCGAATAGTAATTTGGGGAAAAGAAAAGAATTTGAAGAACTCCGAGCTCAGGGATATGACAGAGGTGGATCATCAGGGTAAAAAACACCAAGATCTAGTCATCGAACAACCAGAAGTTCCTATTCTGCCCATTTCTGCCATGTTTGTGGTAAGCTACATGGAGGCATTTGTCGTAAGGCCTCTAGAGCCTACTACAATTATGGAAAATTTGGGCACTTTGTTAAAGATTGTACTAGAGCACCTCGATATACTCTCCAAAGTTCATAGACAGTCAGTAAAGGTCAAGATAGAAATAAAGTTGGTACTCCTCACCACCATAACACAGTGAATCAACCTGAATATAGTAGTGCACCAGTCAGAGCGTCCACTATGCGCCAAGGAGGAAGAACAGAAACTCTGGATGTCGCTGCTGGTAAGTTCTTAATTTTTGAAAGAAACAATGAATTTTTTTTGTTTGATCCCAGCACTACTTAGTTGTATGTTAGTGTTAGAACTATATGTTCTGTTGTTATTCCTTTACATGGGAATAAATGTTGATGCAGTAGTAATTAGTCCTTTAAGATAAGGAATGTGATAATAAGTGAAATTAGTTCTAGAAGAGTTTATTAGCGAAAAGTATTTTCTAGCACACCATAAATTATAAAGTTAAACGGCAAGCCTACTTAATGTAAGGCAAGAGGACCTAAAAGTAAGTTACAGTAATAGAATTGCTCTAGATGAGGGCAAAGATGTTACTGTTAGTAATTATCAAGGGATATTGTAATCAGAATCGATTTAGGATATTAGAGGATTCGAGAAAGATAAGATGTTAGAAAACCTAGACCATGAGGTTATAACGTAATGACTATGTAATGTTCTCGATGTTTGTATTGTAAGCTGCAGATTACAGTACCGACACGGGATTATTGTGTAGAGCTACGTGCTTCCTTGTGGTACAATAAAATAAGAATATTTGTAAGTAATCTATAAATTGATACAGTTACGCCCCAATGGAATACTATTATGGGAAATAAATGTGAAAATTTTAGTAAGAAAATTAAAACTTCAGAACTAGCCTGTCGAAAGACTACACTTGTAAGGTAGCTGGAGTCAGTAACTCGGTCACAATAATGTGAACTACCTGTACCATAGTAATTGCTATAAGTTTAGAGATATCAGTACGACTTATCATCTTCAGACGAGTGGACAGCCGAAACAAGTAATTCAGGTAAATTCTGAAACTCATTGAGTTTCTGTAAATAATGAAATGAAATAATAATAATAACCTGTAAAATGTAATAAGCCCTCGAAAATATACTGAGAACTTGTGTCCTTGAATCCGAGGGGAGATGGGATAGATACCTCCCACTAACAGAATTTGTATACAATAATAAGTGTCAAGCTAGCATACAAACGGCGCCCTATGAAACATTGTAAGGGAACAGATAACTATGGATTTTGTGATGAGACTTCCGGGGACACAGAATAGTCATGATGTAGTATGGGTCATAATTGATAGACTAACCAAGTTGCTCACTTTTTGCAAGTCCGGATGGACCATAGTTGGAGAGATTGGCTAGATTGTACATAAATGAGATTGTAAAACTGCATGGAGTGCCAGTATCAACTGCATCAGACAGAGATCCTAGGTTCACTTCTAGATTCTGGGGTAGTCTTCAGAGAGCCCTAGGAACTAGATTGAACTTTAACATGGCATTCCACCCACAGATAGATGGCCAGTCTGAGAGGGTAATTCAGATATTGGAGGATATGCTATGGGCTTGTGTGATTGAGTTTGAAGGTAGTTGGGAAATACACTTGCCTTTGATTGAGTTTGCTTATAACAACAGCTACCAATCAAGCATTGGGATGCCTCCATATGAAGCTTTATATGGCAGAAAGTGCAGAACTCCCCTATGTTAGGATGAAGTAGGTGAAAGGAAGATGATTGGGCTAGAAATTGTTCAGCAGACAGAGGAAAAGATCAAATTGATCAGAGATTGACTCAAGGCTACATCAGACTATCAGAAGTCCTATGTTGATCTAAAGATAAGAAATATTGAATATGCAGTGGGTAATAAGGTATTCCTTAAAATTTCTCCTTGGAAGAGGATTATGAGATTTGGCAGAAAGGGGAAACTGAGTCTCATTTTATCGGACGTGGGTCCTTTAGCATACCGGTTAGCATTACCTCCAGAGCTAGAAAGGATATGAAGTGTCTTCCATGTGTCCATGTTAAGGAGGTGCTGATCTGACTCATCTCATATACTATCAGTTGAAGAGATTGAGGTAAATCCAGACCTCTCATATGAGGAAGAACCCATAGAAATTCTAGCATATGAGGTGAAGCAGCTGAAGAACAAACAGATACACCTGGTTAAAGTGCTGTGGAATCATCATTCAGACCAGGAAGCTACTTGGAAACGTGAAGAGGACATGAGGAGATAGTACCCATAGCTGTTCAGAAACTGATGCCAAGTAAAATTTCGAGACGAAATTTATTTTAAGGGGGGCAGAATTGTAACACCCTTATGTTCGGTAGTGCGTTCTACTATTCCGGTGATAGTGTCTGCCCGGACAGCTAGGATGCCTAGCACTACACTTAGATATGGGTGAGGAGACATAAAATAATGAAATACAAGAAAAGAAAATACAAGAAAAACAAAGGAAAAATAATAGCAATGAAATGCAACCGAGTTAAATGAGCCGAAAATCATAGCGATGGGTGACCGCACCAGGAAGTTGCAGCGTGGACCGTTGACAAGCCCTGGACCATGGGGAACCCTGAAAAATATTTTTAAGACTTAAATAAACATCTATTGAAGTATAAATGTCATTAGAAATATCAAAGAAAAATTAATTAATTAGTACAAAGAAAAACGAGTAATCAAGAAACTGACAAAAATCGGTGTTATCAAAAATCGGGAATACATACCGAATAGGGGCATTTTGGTCAATTGACACCTATAGTTGACTTTTGACCTCGAAGTCCATTAAAAATAAGTGATATTAAACTTTGAAAATGTCATAAACAAATAAGAAATATGGTACATAATATAAAGAGTGGAAGTTTGGGGCATAAATTACAAATTGTGAAACCTGGAAATTGATTAATCCTAAACTGTAACACCGCTATATTCGGTAGTATGTTCTACTGCTCCGATGACCAGTGTCTGTCCGAACAGCTAGAATGCCTAGAACTATATTTAAATATTAGTGAGGAGACATAGAATAATGAAATACAAGAAAAGGAAAGACAAGAAAAACAAAGGAAAAATAATAGCATTGAAATGTAACCAAGTTAAACGAGCAAAGAACCATAGTGATGGGTGACCACACCGAGAAGTTGCGGCGTGGACTGTTAACTAGCCCTGAACCACAGGGAACCCTGAAAAATATTTTTAGGACTTAAATAAACATCTATTGAAGTATGAATCTCATTAGAAAGATCAAAGAAAAATTAATTAATAAGTACAAAGAAAAACGAGAAATCGAGAAAATGTTACCGAAAAATCGAGAATGCAACCCGAATAGGGGCATAGTGATCATTTGAACCCCGAGTTGTCTTTTGACCTAAATTTCCATTAAAAATAATTGATGTTACACTCGAAAATGTCATGAAAAATTAAAATAGTGATACAAAATCTAAATAGCAAAAGATAGGAGGAAAATGTGCAAATTATGGAAGTTTAACATAAAAAAATGCTTTCAATTCTATTAGTGCTCCACTAACTCCACTAAAGTAGACCATTAAAGATATTGTGGACAGCAGATCACTCATCTTCTTCAACCTCACTCACCTTGCTGAATTGAAGAAAAAACTCTCAAAACCTCCATGGATGGCCAACCATGCAAGCTTCACTCTCCCATCTTCAAGCCATGATCCTTGCATTTTCCTTTACTAAAGTTGTTCTACACAACTTGGGCAATAGATAGGCAGTAAGAAAATTAAGTTTTGGTGAGGTTTTGAAGAATTTCAAAAGTGGTAAGTGAAGGAACGGAAGCGTGAAAAACACAAGTTTATACCATTGAATTCAAAAATTTTCACCTAGGGTCACATACATCATGCAAGATTTATTTTTATCTATTTGATTTCAATGATAAACAACATATTAAAACTCTTTTAATATGTTTTTGGATCTGTATTTGCCATTTAAGATTTTAAAATTAATCAGATTAATTTTAGAACCCTAGATTAAATCAAGAACGATTACACTAACCTCTTGATGCACTGCAGCGTGTTTGCGCCTTTGAGATTCGTCTTCAGGACACTAGATGTTGTCCCTATAGCTTGTCCACACCAAGAACACCTATGGCAGCCCTTGAATAGCTTCTAAAGCTTTTTCTATTAATTAGAAAATCAAGTTCTGCCTTTTAAGAGATTAAAGATGTAAACAGGACACTAGAAACAATTTCTAGTGTTCTTAATTCAAGAGATTGATGGCTAATCTCTTTGAATTGATAAGAGATGAAGAAGAAGAGATGAAAACCCTCAAAGTGGTGTGACAAATGAGTGTGGCTGCTGGTTGTGTTTTATTTTCTCATAACAACACTTAAATAGCTAGGTTAACACATTAAACCCTTGCCACATGTCACCCTTTGATTAGCTCTAGGTTTAAGTGATCCAATCACATTGTGCCAAGTGTTAAACCTATATTTAATCTTGATTTTAATCATCTTACATGATTAAAAAACATTTGGCAAGCTTATGTGTTATGCCATGTGTCACCATCTCATGGTGCCACGTGTCACACTGCAAAATGACCAAAATGCCCCTGTGTCTTAATTTTGAGTTCTCAACCCAAAATAATTATTTTTCTTCTTCTAATTAATTTATATCAAATAGAAATTAATTAATTAATCTCTATTAATTAATTTCTCATTAATTAAATTCATATTTAAACACTTTAAATATAAATTTAATTTATACTACACATCCAATAATCTAGATTTGGTTTCAAGTCATGCTAGGGACTTTGCAATTTAATTGCAAACCAAACCTATTTAATTAATCAATTAAACTCTTTAATTAATTAATTAAATCATATTTAAATAGGTGATAACTTGTGTATGTGTGTGACTTACTAGGCTCATCACTAATTAGCAATGAGACATGATATCAACTCTTAATATCATCGGAACTCTTTCTTACCATAAATGATTTCTCTAAATCATTTTATGAACCTCATAGACCATGGTTAACACCTAGCATAGCATGCCATAGCCACCCAATTAGTAATAAGGTTTACCTTAAATGAACCTATAATCATATGTTACCATGCACTAGAATCTCTGCATACAAAATCCCAACTCAAGCAGAAGTCATGGTTTAGGTACAACTCCATTTGCTATGAATATTTTGTTGTCTTTTAATTCCAGTTCTTGATTAAAAATATTTTCTCATCGAAAACTCTTTTACGAATAAATCTATCTGTCTGGCAGGAACTTGAAACATCAAGAACAATTAAATGAACATAGGATTTTATCTCTATTTACTTAGAGGAACAGATTCCATCTTGATCAACACCTACCTCCATATATAACTAGTAGGAGCCAACACATGCCCATATACCCATACACAGTACAAGTATGAATGCAGTATCAAACTCAAACTACCTATATACAAGATAACTGTGCTATCTCAGGTCTAAAGATTATATGCACTGATATGATTTATGACAAAACATTGACAAGAGTAAACTCCATGTGCTTGTCATAAGTGTCACTGGTTTGGCCTACTTATCATTTATAAGTGCCTATCATGTTTGTCATATGGCATGAGACTCACCATTCCATCTTATTTATATCTCATATAAATAACTTGGGAACAAACATGAATACAATCTTTCTGGATAAGTCATGTCCTTATTATGAAGTATCCTCGATTGTGAACCTATTTATGATACTTTGTGCTAGAAATATTGTCACTCATATTCTTAACAACTTAAGAATAATATTTCTAACAAAATATCAATGGACCTTTTCTATTACACATAAATATATTATGTAAACGGAAAAGTGGAAATGCCTTTTATTAATAAAAATATATACAAGATACATACTAAATGATATGCTCTAGGGCATACTACTAACAATCTTCCACTAGCACTAGAGCCATTCATTACAATACCTTAGACCCATCTTCTCAAGATGTCAGTCTAACTGAGCTTGTGACAAAGGCTTAGTGCATGGATCAGCTGAATTTTTTTTTCAGCTGATGTTATTTTTCTGCATGGCTATATCGCCTTTGCCCAACTATATGTCTGATAATGTGGTAGTGCCTTTCTATGTGTTTGGATTTTGGGTGAGACCTTAGTTCCTTAGCTCAGATGATCGCTCCATTGTTGTCACAATGTAGTGGAACTAGCGACTCAATGGAAGGAACTCTGTAAGTTCATCACGAACTTCTTTATCCAAACGACTTCCTTTGCAAAGATCTCGATGCGACAATATACTCGACCTCTGTATTGGAATCTGCGGGTGCTGCTTTGGAACTCTTCCAACTGACTGCACCTCCATTACAAATGAACACATATCTAGAGGTAGACTTTCTATCATCGATATCTGATTGGAAATCAGAATCAGTATAACCATCTAATTGCAAGTCTCCACCTCCATAAATCAAGAATAAATCCTTAGTTCTTCTCAAGTACTTAAGAATATTCTTGACAGCTATCCAGTGTTCCAAACCTAGATTGGATTGATACCTGCTAGTCAAACTAACAGTATATGCGATATCCGGCCTAGTACACAACATTGCATACATTAAACTTCCAATAGCCGAAGCATATGGAATCCTGGCCATCTTATCTCTTTCTTCAGGTGTCTTTAGAGACATCTCTTTAGAAAGATGGATACCATGTCTCACTGGTAACAATCCTCTCTTGGAATCAAGCATGTTAAATCTCTTTAACACCTTTTCCAAGTATAGACTTTGGGATAAACCAATTATTCTTTTCGCTCTATCTCTATAGATGCGAATCGCAAGAATATAGGTTGCCTCCCCTAAGTCTTTCATGGAGAATGTATTTGACAACCATACCTTTATAGTCGTCAACATACCTGTGTCATTACCCATTAATAATATGTCATCCACATATAAGACAAGGAAAGTGATAGCACTGTCACTAACCTTCTTATATACACATGGCTCATCCTCATTTTTGATAAAACCAAAGGATTTAATGGCTTCATCAAAACGGATGTTCCAACTCCTCGAAGCTTGTTTCAACCCATAAATGGATCGCTTTAGCTTGCATACCTTGGAACCATCTTGGGATTCAAATCCCTTAGGTTGTTCCATAAAAATGTTTTCTTCAATGTATCCATTGAGAAAAGTCGCTTTGACATCCATCCGCCAAATCTCATAATCATAGTACGCACTATTGCTAATAAAATCCTAATTGATTTAAGCATGGCAACAAAGTAGAAAGTCTCCTCATAGTCGATTCCTTGCCTTTGGCGAAACCCTTTCGCTACTAGCCTTGCCTTATAGGTCTCTACCTTTTCATCAGAACCAATTTTCTTCTTGAAAACCCATTTGTTCCCTATAGGTATAATACCTTCAGGTGGGTCAACAAGATCCCAAACTTGTTTCTTATACATGGAATCAATCTCGGATTTCATAGCATCAATCCATTTTGAAGAGTCTATATCTGATATAGCTTCTTCATAGGTAAGTGGATCATCTCCATGATCTACTTCTTCATGAGTAGACAACTCTTGTTCTTCTTCATGAAGAAAACAATATCTCAGCGGTGGGTGAGATACCACAGTTGTTCTACGAGGAACAGTGTAGATGTTTCATCAACGTATTGGTTGACTAGATGGATCTATATCCATCGATGCATTGGTTGGTCGAATTCTCCAATTCTAACTCTATTTGCCTTCCTTTGCCTCCTTCTTGAACAAACTATTGTTTCAAGAAATGTGACATCTCTACTTATCACAACCTTTTGTGAAGTAGGCAAATAAAAATAATATCCAAAATTATCTTTTGGATATCCAACAAATCGACCCTTTTCTGATTTGGTTTCCAATTTATCAGTGTTTAGCTTTTTGATATAAGCTGGATAACCCCAAATCTTAACATGCTTAAGACTTGGTTTTCTTCCATGCCATATCTCATAAGGTGTGGAAGAAACTGATTTTGATGGAATCCTATTCTTAATATACAAATCTGATTCTAATGAAAATCCCCAAAGGAGATTGGCATATCGGTATAGCTCATCATACTACGTACCATATCCAATAGGGTACGATTTCTCCTTCGGATACACCATTCGGTTGTGGTGTTCTGGAGGAGTCGGTGAGAAACAATGCCATGCTCTCTCAAGTATTCATCAAATTCGATTACTCAAATATTCACCTTCACGATCGATCGAAGAGCTTTAATACACTTTCTGTTTGATTTTCTACTTGATTTAAATTCTTTGAACTTTTCAAAAGATTCATGTTTGTATTTCATCAAATACAAATACCCAAACCTTGATTTATCATCGATAAAGGTAATAAAATAATGAAAGCCCTCTAGCCATTTCTTTAAATGGACCACATACATCACTATGTATTAGCACCAAAATATTTTCACTCTTAGCCTTTGTCCAACAAAGGGTGATCTAGTCATTTTGCCACAAGGCAAGATTCACAAGTTGGAGTAGGCTCGAGTCCAATAAGGATAGAATCCCCATTTTCTCCAATTTTGTAATCCTATCTTACGCAACATGACATAACCTTAAGTGCCAAATATATTTTGAACTTGAGTTGTTTTTCACCAGCATTGCTTTCATTTAGATTGTTATACTCGGCGGTGGAAACACTTTCTTCTGGTAATGGAAACACTTTCTTATTGGCAATGGAAACACTTTCTGTTGGCGGTGGAAACACTTTCCTTTGCCTTCATCGACTTTAGTCTTCCTTTTCTGTTTAGCTATTTTCTTAGAAGGACCGGGAATCGAGGTTTCTTTTTCTTATTGCCCTTCTTCTTGTTGGACTTTCCAGTGAAGAAGATGCAACAAAGCTACCTCTTTTCCTTTATTGCATGGCATAGTCTTTTGGGCAATAACCAGCATGTTGAGTAAACCAGCTAAGGTGCATTCCTGTTGAGTCATATGGAAATTTGTCACAAAATTTCCCAAAAGACCCAGGAAGGGACTGAAGGATCAAATCCGTCTGTAGTTGGAAATCCATGTTGAAGTCAAGATATTCCAACTGCTCAATTAGCCGAATCATCTTGTGGACATGATCCCCAACATTCTGTTCCTCAGACATCCTCATGCGGAACAGCTGCCTAGATATCTCATACCTAGCATTCCTGCTGTGCTCACCATACAATTCTTGTAGGTGAAGGAGGATCTCACTCGCACTCTGCATGTTCTCATGTTGCTTCTGTAACTCATTACTCATGGAAGCAAGCATGTAACATTTAGCTCTCATATCATGCTCCTTCCACTTGTCCAAAGTTTCATGTTCCTCTTGTGTGGCCTCTGGAGGTAAGGGACCAGGAACATTTGAATCTAGAACATATCCTATATGTTCAAGGTTCAGGAAAAGTTTCAAATTTCTTAGCCAATCAGACAGATTAGGTCCTGTCAACCTATTGTGATCAAGTATGCTTGCAAGGATATTGGATGGTGGTGGTTGTTTTGTGATCATTTTTATCAGAAAATTAACTGTAGAAAATAACCAGATTAATTAGTAAATGTATCATATAATTAACCAAAATGATTATGGTCTTTTAATCAAATTGGTCCTCCCACTAACTTAGCGAATCCTACACTTCCAAAGTAGAATACGGAAATCCTAGTTGGATGGATTTCTAGTGGGTGATTGAATTCTTATAATTCTATTGATCATCCTCAGGTACATCCATTATTGGAATTACAATAAACTATAAGTGAGCAACTCTTTGCCCATCACATCTCATGTGAGGTTCAATCCTTTACCTAGCCCCTAATGCTCAAAATCTCAGGTACATCCATTATTGACTTATCTTGCATTAGTTAAGTTGATCCCATTGAGCCAGTAATTATGCAAATAATTTTAATGTCCTCAGGTACATCCAATATTGGCCACTAAACCATTTACATATTTACAACATCTCATGCTTAACAATTATTCTTAAGAAAATCTCTTAAATAAATTGCATCTTATGCAACTATTTAAAATTTCTTAAAATAATTGCCCCAATGGAGGGCCTATGTTATAATTACTTTAATTATAGCATTTCCAACTTAATCATTTGTTTGGAAGATTTTATGGTCATTCTATTTACTATTAAGGTCTCACTTTGCACATTATCCATTTAGCATGCATATATCATATAATTGCTTACATTCCCATACATCTCATGCATTCATGGATAAGCAGTAAATATGCTATGATAATGGACTTTCTAAGGGATTCAATTCTGAGCCACCTAGAATTGAATCAGGGCATTCCT
The DNA here is from genome assembly GCF_030052815.1 of Hevea brasiliensis. Lineage (NCBI taxonomy): Eukaryota > Viridiplantae > Streptophyta > Magnoliopsida > Malpighiales > Euphorbiaceae > Hevea > Hevea brasiliensis. The sequence goes on from NC_079501.1 coordinate 48,288,341, forward strand.
AGGTGCATTTCATTCATTCATTTTACAAGAGTTACTGAAGGAGTACATAATCAATACTTGATCTTGAATTCCTCCCACTGGTCCCACCAATGCTCTTGACCTCCTTGAACTTCTTGCAATCCAATATTACATAGTAATCCTTGGCATACCAAGGCGAATTTACAAGAACTTAAATAAATGAAATTACAACCCAAAAATTATTACAAACTTAATAATACATGCCCAAAATAAATTAAAATAAATTAATTAATTTACAATCCCAAAGAAACATAAAAGAAATAAATCCAATCACATTGGTCTTTTATAGTCCATGATCATCCATTATGCATATCACTATTTAACAATTAAATAAAACATACATACTTAAATTAAATTGAATATCTCATATTCAACTTAAAAATTCAGATTTGAATATGATTCAAATAAATTTAAAAATTCAGATTTGAATCTCATTCAAACAAATTTAAAAATTCAAATTTGAATCACATTCAAACAACTTTAAAAATTCAGATTTGAATCACATTCAAACATTTTTTAAAAAATCAGATTTGAATCACATTCAAATATTTTTTAAAAAATCAGATCTGAATTTTATTCAATCAATTTTAAAAAATCAGATTTAAATATGATTCAAACAACTTTAAAAATTCAGATTTGAATCACATTCAAACAACTTTTAAAATTCAGATTTGAATCACATTCAAACAATTTTTAAAATTCTGATTTGAATCATAATTTAATTGTGTGATAAAAATTCTAATTAAACAATTTAATTAGACATAAAATGGATCTTAAATCATACAATAATTGCACATTCACCATCTATTTACCTTTGCACACCATTATGCTGCATCAACCGTGCACACCATGGTGTTCATCATTTGTGCCGCCACTTTGACTTTGCAACCAGCAATAAACTCTTGATCTCATGATCAAACACACAATTAAATCATATAAACATCAATCTAAATGGCAAATATAGTGGCTCTGATACCAATTGAAGGAACAGAAGCGTGAAAAACACAAGTTTATACCATTGAATTCAAAAATTTTCACCTAGGGTCACATGCATCATGCAAGATTTATTTTTATCTATTTGATTTCAATGATAAACAACATATTAAAACTCTTTTAATATGTTTTTGGATCTATATTTTCCATTTAAGATTTTAAAATTAATCAGATTAATTTTAGAACCCTAGATTAAATCAAGAACGATTACACTAACCTCTTGATGCACTGCAGCGTGTTTGCGCCTTTGAGATTCGTCTTCAGGACACCAGATGTTGTCCCTATAGCTTGTCCACACCAAGAACACCTATGGCAGCCCTTGAATAGCTTCTAAAGCTTTTTCTATTAATTAGAAAATCAAGTTATGCCTTTTAAGAGATTAAAGATGTAAACAGGACACTAGAAACAATTTATAGTGTTCTTAATTCAAGAGATTGATGGCTAATCTCTTTGAATTGATAAGAGATGAAGAAGAAGAGATGAAAACCCTCAAAGTGGCGTGACAAAGGAGTGTGGCTGCTGGTTGTGTTTTATTTTCTCATAACAACACTTAAATAGCTAGGTTAACACATTAAACCCTTGCCACATGTCACCCTTTGATTAGCTCTAGGTTTAAGTGACCCAATCACATTGTGCCAAGTGTCAAACCTATATTTAATCTTGATTTTAATCATCTTACATGATTAAAAAACATTTGGCAAGCTTATGTGTTATGCCATGTGTCACCATCTCATGGTGCCACGTGTCACACTGCAAAATGACCAAAATGCCCCTGTGTCTTAATTTTGAGTTCTCAACCCAAAATAATTATTTTTCTTCTTCTAATTAATTTATATCAAATATAAATTAATTAATTAATCTCTATTAATTAATTTCTCATTAATTAAATTCATATTTAAACACTTTAAATATAAATTTAATTTATACTACACATCCAATAATCTAGATTTGGTTTCAAGTCATGCTAGGGACTTTACAATTTAATTGCAAACCAAACCTATTTAATTAATCAATTAAACTCTTTAATTAATTAATTAAATCATATTTAAATAGGTGATAACTTGTGTATGTGTGTGACTTACTAGGCTCATCACTAATTGGCAATGAGACATGATATCAACTCTTAATATCATGAAAACTCTTTCTTACCATAAATGATTTCTCTAAATCATTTTATGAACCTCATAGACCATGGTTAACACCTAGCATAGCATGCCATAGCCACCCAATTAGTAATAAGGTTTACCTTAAATGAACCTATAATCATATGTTACCATGCACTAGAATCTCTATGTTACAAAATCCCAACTCAAGCTGGAGTCATGGTTTATGTCAAACTCCATTTGCTATGAATATTATGTTCTCTTTTAATTCCAGTTCTTGATTAAAAAGATTTTCTCATCAGAAACTTTTTTCTGAATAAATCTATCTGTCCTGGCAGGAACTTGAAACATCAAGAACAATTAAATGAACATAGGATTTTATCTCTATTTACTTAGAGGCAGATTCCATCTTGATCAACACCTACCTCCATATATAACTAGTAGGAGCCAACACATGCCCATATACCCATACACAGTACAAGTATGAATGCGATATCAAACTCAAACTACCTATATATAAGATAAGCTGTGCTATCTCAGTCTAAAGATTATATGCATCGATATGATTTATGACAAAACATTGATAAGAATAAACTCCATGTGCTTGTCATAAGTGTCACTGGTTCGGCCTACTTATCATTTATAAGTGCCTATCATGTTTGTCATATGGCATGAGACTCACCATTCCATCTTATTTATATCTCATATAAATAACTTGGGAACAAACATGAATACAATCTTTCTGGATAAGTCATGTCCTTATTATGAAGTATCCTCGATTGTGAACCTATTTATGATATTTTGTGCTAGAAATATTGTCACTCATATTCTTAACAACTTAAGAATAATATTTCGAACAAAATATCAATGGACCTTTTCTATTACACATAAATATATTATGTAAACGGAAAAGTGGAAATGCCTTTTATTAATAAAAATATATACGAGATATATACTAAATGATATGCTCTAGGGCATACTACTAACAGTAAGTATTTATTTTTAATTCTTTTTTCATTAAACTTTGAATGGGTGTTGTGGGTAGTTGATTTGTGAAAGGATTTTTGAAGTTTGATGAGTTAATGGAGAGGTACATTTTGGCAGCCATGGAACTTCAATAAGAACAATTTTTTCTTGCATGTAAATAGTGGTTTGAATGATGATTCAAATGTTTAATTGTATTGAAGTTGAATCCCATGTGTAAGGTTTGAATTGTAAGATTGAAAAGTGAAAGTGGAAATTGATGGATATGTGTAAACTCGTGGCAGCCTTATGAAGAAGATCAAAATGTATTGTTTCATGGTTTGGTTTATGAAATTATATTGTTGAATTATGTCATTATGGATGGCAGCATGTATGTGTGTATTAAGGTTTGAATTTGGACATGTAAATGAGGTGCATTCATGTGTTTAATTGTTGTAATTGGACTTGGAAAAATTCTGGGTTATAGTGTGCATATTGAGAATGGTTATAAGCTGCCAAAATGACCAGAAATGTGTTGTGAAATGTGTTAATGGTAAGGTACAAAATAGAAATGACATGGAAGAGTTAACTTGGTAAGCATAGGATGTGTAATTGATGAGTGATGAATAATGTGTAATAGGGCAGTGTATGTTTTGGCTTAGAACCTTAAGAGTGTGGCTCCAATTGTCACACCTTACCCCTCTATAAGGCATAACATGATCTCGTAGAATACCTAATGAACTACCAAACTTCACTTACCGATAACTCATTAAGTACCCTACAAGGGATTTTAAAACAATTTTCTTACTTTTTTTAAGTGGTGAGCATTTTCTAGTTGGTATCAAAACATTTAATTAAAGTTGAAAGCTAGTTGAAATTTTTGGCCCATTTTATTTTTTCGCAAATTTTATAAAAATTTTGGCAGAGTTCTATCTGTATTTTGAGAAAACAGTTCTTCAAATACCTGTAAAAAGCACTTCTAATAAATTTTTTCAACCACTTCTTCAATTTCACAATCAATCTCAATCAATTTCAACTCATTTATCAACTTCCAAAAATCAAATCCACCATTTTCAATATCCAACAATCATCAATTACCATTAATGAATTTCATTCAATTCATAATAAAATACTACCATTCATATTTCATTAATGACAAAGTAATTTATATACATCATTGCAAAAATTTACATTGAAAGAAATTCAAACTAAATTTTATTATAAACTTTATACAAACTTTGTACAAGCTGCTCAAGACCCATTTTACATGTCCATACATTTATGTGCATCACAAACATCAAAATAAATATTTACAGTCGGGGTATAAATTATACCCGATATAACTTTAGGGTAAGTTGCTCCACAATCCTCAGCAGCTTACTCTGCTGCTCCTCTAGTCTCTAAATCTGCGACAGCAATAACAGCTATCGCTGAGTACTAGGACTCAGCGGTGCACAATATACTAAAATAATCTTTATGCAGAATTTAAATCATATTTATTCAAAAATTGAACTGAACATGAAAATTAAATACAAAATATGAATTATCAGATTTTAATCCAAACAAGTTCATTTTGAAGTATCAAAACACATTTCATAAAACCCACAGTTATATCATGCCATTCGAAACAAATATAATCTCAATAGTCAGAGGCTAAGGAGAAGTCACATCACAAGGCTAGCTAGCTCAAATATATGGATATCCATTCAATTTCTTATTCTACTGGCACACACCTCAATAATTCAGCCAGAGAAGGAATCAAAATTTGAAACTGATTACCCCCACTAGTCATGCTAGTGAGGTGTTCAAATATATGGTCATGACACTGTGGTTTCAAAACTTATCTTAACAATATACTAATCATTGCCATTTCAAATATACACAATAACTTTCAACAATTTAAATCATAACATCACAAATAATGTCACAATTCACTATTTCAAATTATTCGAAATAATATGCAGAAAATAATTTACGAAAATTATACATTGTGCATAAACCTTAAACGAGTTGCCTCTTGGCCTTAAATCGATTTCTCGGGTTCCTTCTCGATGTTCTTTTCAACTGAAACACACAGTTTCACAGTGTTTCAGTATCATAACTTAGCATAAATCCAAAAATAAATTTAAATTCACTTTTACCTAGCTCTAATGTGCTAAACTCGACGTTCTTTAAAATTTGTGTTTTGGGGTTACTATTCACTACACTATTCAAGTCAATTTGTTGACTTTCTAAGGCTTAATATGTATGGGAATTCCAACTTTACCCACATACCACATTTTGGTCACTAAATTTGTTGGTTTTGGTTGTTTACTCAAATTCTAAGTCTTTTAGGCAAATTTGCAAATTTTCAGTTTTGGTGTCCTAAGTTGCATTGTTCCATTGGTCACTTTACTGTTAGAATTTGGCAAAACTTCCTTCATAGAAAATTTTCTCTATTGTCTTAAGTTTATTATCCTTTTTAAATTACTCCAATTGGAGTTTTGAAGCTCAAGTTATAGCCATTTGAACCATGGCTGCCGGATTGGACTTAACCCAGAATTCTGGGCAAATTTTTGGTTCTGGCAGTTTTAGGTCACCAATTTTGGGTGGCCAAATGACTTGGTTAATGGCATAATTTGGATTTGTGTTCTTCATGAAAGTTTTATATCTATATCTCATCTGTCCATTGGTAAAATTTCAGGTCATGTAGACCTGACTAGCTCATGTTATGGCCAAATGAACAAACACTGTTCATTTAGTCATTTTGTACAGGGCAGACTGAGATTTTCCAGATTTGGTCAATTTGTTCACTAGGTTTTGGTCACTTTTTGGGCATGGTTCCTAAATGAAAAATGTGTCATTTAGTGTCTATTTTCATTTCCAATTGGTCACATACCAATTGGACTTGTAAATTTTCATTTTTTGTCCCTTAAAGGGAACTTTGTCCTACTGCCAGCAGCATGACCACATTGAATCCGAATTTGCTTTTGATTCAAACACTTCTAACACACTTCATTAGGTCACAAATGACCATTTCTTACTTCAAATTAGGTCAAAGACATCATTTACCAACTCGTCACATTTTTTGTCTCTAAACCCTAAGTGTCCAAACCCTAGTTCACAAACTCTTTGCATTTAGCTAATTCAAAGCCTTTAATTATAATCACTTAACTCCTAGATGTTCATATTCCCTTCTAATTCAATCAAACCATGCAATAATACCTCCACACACATGCTGGCCGAATTTCACCCATGGTCCTCACAAATTTTTTTGTTTCATTTCTTTAACTTCTAAGTTATTACAACTATATAAATCATAAAGATAAGGAGGAATGTAAGAATTAGCCACTAACCTCTTTAAATGTCTTTTTCCTATTCTTATTTCTCCTCCTTTCTTCTTCTTTTTATAGGCAATAGCTCAATCAAAGGTTTAGGCTAAGATTTACTTAAGGACTTTAGGGGAATTTATGGTTAATTTAGGGTGTATGAAGCTTGAATTTAGAGCTCTAATGGAGTTTTGAGAGACAGAGCTTTGGGAGAGAGAGAGGCCGGCTAGTTGGGAGAGAAGACAAATGAATTTTTTTTTCTTTTCTTTTCTTTTATGTATTTTGTCTTACGAAAGACCAAAAAAATCAATTTAATTAAATTTATTAATTAAAGGATTTATGGCATCATGCATGATGTCATGCATTATGTCACCTCTCTTCACTTTTTCATTTTTTTTCTATTAGTTTTTTAATTTAATTCTTGATTCTGAAATTTTCTTTTCTCCAATTTTATTTGACAGTTAGGTCAGGAGTCAGCTCTCGAAGTCAATTGACCAAATTGCCCCTCGCCGGTTTAACCCGGTTTGCAAATAATTCAATATTTCTTCCGGCTCCCTGACCTAATTATTTAACTGACTTAACAATTCTTTTTCGTGATTTTCTCTTTTCCACTATGTTCGTAATGGTCCTAAGGACTGTAGTGTCACATTTTATGGTTCGAAATTTGAGTTTAAATCGACTTCGCAATCCTTCCCGAGAAGGTCACCCATCGCTGTGACTCTTAGCTCGTTTAACTTCTTATGTTCTGTTTTTCTTATTTATGCTTAACTAATTGGCAATTACTAATTATTGGTTTTTATGGCTCATCTAGTTGTCTTAAGTGTGTTTCTAATCCCCTTAATTGTCCGGACTGACTCCGGTCATCGGAACAGTGAAATATACCAGGCTATACAAATAGGGGTGTTAAACCAATTGGTATGAGACCAATTGGAGGTGAAACTAGGCACAAAATGTACTAACTTTTATGAAGGAAGCTTACCAAAATTTTGCTTAGAACGTGACTTGAAAAATGACCAAATCCGGATTAGTGTTTTGAAAACCTGAAAATTGACTATTTGGGCAGCAGTTAGTGTTTTGGACATAACTCACTCAAAAAAGGTCCAATTGACCTGAAATTTTTACCATGAATATTTGAGACATATATCTACAATTCTTATGAAGACACCAAAGCCCAAAAATGGCCAGAATCAAACCAAATAGCTTCCACAAGTTCAGGTCCAAAAACTGGCCGAACCAAAAGTGACCTAAAAATGACATAAAACTACCATTTTGGTACATTCTGTCCAGCATTGGTAGATTGACCATAACTTGGTCTACACAACTTAGAATGACCTGAAATTTTGTCCCATGTGCAATAAGACATGGACCTACAAGTTTGTAGTTTGGACCGAAACTCGAAAATTGAGGAAACTAGGTCATCTGGCTAGGTCAAATTAATATACCGAAATCCGGCAAATTGCAATAAAATGCAATATACTTGAAAATGAATTTGGTAACATGTACCAATACTAAAAGGCTATTAAATGTGACATATTGGTAACATTAGAATTGACTCACTTAGAGTGCATCAAGGGTCAATATTATAGGTTAACTAATGAAATGAATTGAAGGGAATAGTACCAAGAAAATTTAAATATTAGATTTTATTGTTAGAAACAAATTCATCGAGTATTGAAACACTTTAAATTGTGTGTTTCATTTGAAAAGGATATTGAGAAGCATAAGGAACACTGAGTCATGGCCAAAAGGCATATATCAGAGGTTTGTGCACAATAGTTATTTCTTTTGAATTTTTCAATTGAAATAAACTATGATTATGTGTATGTTATTGTTTTAAATTGTGTTTGTGCACAATAATTTTGATTTCTCATTTTCTACTTAAAAATTTAATTGAACATTATAGTTTTAAATTGTGTCTGTGCACAATACTTTTTATATTAACTGCTTTTACCAAAAAAATTATTTGGAGAAATAAGTTATAAATAATTTTTTTATTGTTTTGGCCTTAAGAATCTTATTTGGAAATTATTGTGTTGCATACTTTACAAATGGAAATTTTCAGATAAAATGTGATTTGGGAATTGCATGAAATATTGTGATTTGGAATTGTTTTGATTCACACTTGGCATGACACTGTTATTATATTCCTCCTTCTTTGAGTTATCAGTCTGGGGTGGGTGTGATTATGTTCCTCCCTCTTTGACTTGTCAGTCTGAGGTGAGTGTAGATGAGTACTCATTATTTAGCTAGTTTCCTCCCTCATTGATTTCGATTATTGGGGTGAGTGAGTCTTGTCGTGGTCTACAACACAACATGTGCGGAAAAATTATGTCATGGCCTAAATTGTGTTATTGATTGGCAAAACTGTATTATTCAGTTATTTGATCAAATTGTGTTATTGATTGGCAAAACTGTATTATTCAGTTTTTTGATCAAACGGTGTTATTGATTGGCAAAACTGTATTATTCAGCTATTTGATCAAATGGTGTTATTGATTGGCAAAACTGTGTTATTCAATTGTTTGATCAAATTTGTGTTATATGAACTTTGTAAATTGTGAAACAGAATTGTGAATTATTTGATTTGTGAATCGTCAATAAAAGATTTGTATATCGCATTTCAAATTGTTATTGTGCGCCACTGAGTAAATTTTACTCAGCGATAACTTTTCATTGCTATCGCAGGTAGACAGACTGACAGGGCAGCAGACTAGGCTGCTAATGCTATATTGAGAGTTCATCGGCTATATTGAGTATACCATATTTTGCAATTTGTATTGTAATGTATGTTTACTGTATGTATATAGTGTTCTTGGTTTTGAGCAGTTGTACATTAAAGTTATAAACTAAATTTGTAAATTATTTTGGTTCGTAAATATTGTGATATATTTCTTTTATCTCAGCTTATGAAAACACTAAAAAATTATTGTGGATTGAGTAGACTTATGTTGAGAAACTTATTGTGTTCATTTGGATGTTGGAGCTTGAGATTGAGAAATATATTTGAAGTGCTTTTTACAGGTTTTTGAAGAACTGTTTTATTCAAATTATAGAGGGCACTCTGCCAAAATTTTTACAGAAATTATTAATTATTCAAATGTGTTAGCTGTTTCACTTTAGTTCAAAAATATTTTTAACACCTATAAATAGTGTTCACCACTGTAAAAAGAAGTAAGAAAAGTTTTAAAATCCCTTGTAGTGTGTTTAATGGGTTATCAGGAGACAAAGTTAGTAATTCATTAGGTATACTATGGGATCATATTATGCCTTACGGAGGGGTAGGGTGTGACATAAACTAAGGTTAGTGCTCCACTAATTATATTTTAAGGGACCTATATAAGGCTTTAGTGGACAGAATTGAGCTCATCTTCAACCTCCAGTCGAAAATGAATCTCCATGGAAACTCCATGGCCAAGCTTGGAAACACCACTATGCACCCATGATTTAAGCCTCATTACACCATACTTTCTTCAATAAAGCTTGCACACTCAACTTGAGGAAGCTTTTGGGAGCAAGAAAGGAAGGATTTGGTGAGGTTTTAGCAAGCTCCAATAAGAGGTAAGTGCTTATTTCTTCCCTTGCTTAACTAAAGTTTGTATTGAGGTTATGGGGAGTATTTTGGTTGAAAATTTTGAAAGAAATTGTTGAGTTTGCAATCTGCCCATTTTAGGCAACCATGAGAGGTGAGCTTGCTTGAGTTTTTCTTGCATTAAATAGGTGGGAATTGATGGGAATTAGTGTTGGTTGAGTCAATTTGAAGTGCTAGCAATTTAATCCTCTTGTATGTGTAATTGAATAATTGAATTTAGGGTTTTGGAAGTAATTGTGAAAGCCTTGGCACACTGCCATTTTTGGCAGCCTTGAAGAGCATGGATTAATGTTTGATCTCATGAAATTAAATGATGAATTCTGTTAGAGATGGTTTGAGGGCAGTGTATATGAAGTGATAGTGGAAGTGTATGTAACAAATTAAGTGATTACATGTATATATATTGTGTTGAATGTAACTTTGAGAATTAAAGTTGTAATGTGTGTATTGAGAATTGTTATGTTCTGCCCAAAGTGACCAAAATGTGATGTGATGAATAGTCATGGTATGATACCAATTCAGAATTGGGTATGAGAAATGAACTTATAGCAAGGTGAATGTGCATTTGATTGGTGTTTGAGCAATGTGTTTAAGGGCAGTATGTAATTGAGCTTATAACCCTAAATGTGTGACCCCAATTGGTATAAGGCCAATTAGAGGTGAAAATAGGCACAAAATGTGCCAACTTTCATGTTGAAAGAATACCTAAATTCTGCCTAGAAGTGACAAAAAAAAAAAATGACCAAATCCGGAATTGCATGACATGAAGACCCAGAATTTTGACCATATGAACAGTAGTCATTGGGATGACCATAACTCACTCAAAACAGGTCTAATTGACCTGAAATTTTTACCACAGATAGTTCAGACATAGATATACGATTCTTATTAAGACACCAAAGCCTAAAAATGGCTAGAACCAAGCCAAATAGCTTGTACAAGTTCGGGTACCAAAACTGGCCGAAGTGAAAATAACCTAAAAATGACCTAAGCCTACCATTTTAGTGCATCCTGTCCAGCATTGGTAAATTGACCATATCTTGGTCTACATAACTCAGAATGACTTGAAATTTTGCCCCATGTGCAATAAGACATAGACCTACAAGTTTGTAGTTTGGACCGAAATGCGAAAGCAAAGGGAACTAGGTCGTCCGGCTAGGTCAAAATAGTACATGAAAATCTGGTAAATTGCAATAAAATGCAATACACTTGAAAATGAAATTGGTAACATATACCAACACAAAAGGGCTCTAAAATGTGACATATTGGGAACATTAAAATTAATTCACCTAGAGTGCATTAAAGGTCAACATTATAGGTTGACTAATGAAATGAATTGAAGAGAATAGTATTAAGAAAATTTAAATATTGGATTTTATAGTTAGAAACAATTTAACAGAGTACTGAAACACATTAAATTGTGTGTTTCAGTTGAAAAGGATATTGGGAAGCATAAGGAACATTGAGTCAAGGCTTAGGGGCAACTCAAATCAGGTTTGTGCATAGCTAGTTTTTAACTGATTTTGTTCTGAATATTTCATATGATTAAATGACATATTTTTCTTATGTATTATGTTTAACAAGCATTGGATTTAATTCAATGATTATTGAAATTGTTATAGTATGTATGAATTTAGCTTTGTGAAATGGTATTTCCACAAGTATTAAGAATTGTTGTGAATTGGATAAATTATGTTTTGGAAAATTGTGATAGAACATGTTTTTAATTGTGATGGGCAATTTGCATGGAAAAATGCAAATTTATGATTTGAATTGTGATGAGCATAAAAATTATTAGATATTGGAATTGACTTTGAATCGAATTGTATTGGGATTTATGCTCACTAAAGGGATTGTGATATTGTTTTATATCTCATTATAGATGCTTGACTAGGTTATTACCTGTCTCTCTCATTTGTTAGGAAGACATTGGAGTTAGTTGTATTTTGATTACCATGGTACGTGCACAGGCTTAGATTCTCCTCTTATTAGAAGTTAGATATAAGTTTTTTTATGTTATGGCCCTTTTGGAAGATTCATTATTGTGATGTGTACTGTGCACGATGATTCGACCTCCCCGACCAGAGGGAGTTAGAATCACCCTGAAGATGACCCTTTTGGATTAGTATTGCATAGTTAGTGAGATAAAGAATGGTTTTCGAGATAAAGAATGGGTTTTGAACAGTAAAGAATTGTGATTTCAATTATGATTTATGTATTATTGATTTTGTTGGAATTAACTTAAATGGTTAGTTATGATTTTATAAATTGAATTTCGTGATCAAAGTCATTTTATACAAATGATTTATATTATTGGCAATGAATATTTTGAGTGTTGGAATTTGATGAGTATCCAGATTTCCAAATTATTTACTGTAATTTTTGTTAAGGTATATTGTACTATGTTTTAAATTACAGTTGTGCACCACTGAGTTCACCACTTAGCGATAGCTTTGTATGCTGTCGCAGGTGAAAAGAGCATAGAGTAATTGAGTAAGCTTCTTTGAAGAGACATTCAGATCAGCTTCAGGTATACCCATATACATAGGTTTTGATGTATGTATATAATCATATGTATGTAAATTATTTCAGCAGTTGTATAAAAACTCTTATAAAATATTTTGGTATGTAATTAAATGTAAATTATTGTAATATAAATTTGAGATTTCACTTACCTGTATAATTTTGTAATATTAATTTTCGAGTATTGTAATTAATGAAATGTTTCTTTTATGATGAGGTTGGTTTGAAAATGAAATGATTTGATTATTGAAATTGAATTCTGAGATGAAATGAAGTTTATTGGAGTTGTATTTGAGAAAACATATTAGGAGTGTTTTCCTTTCTAGGTTTGAAGAACTGTTTTCTCAAAACACAGCCTGCACCTTGTCGAAATTTTGAAAAAATTTTATAACACTAGATTTTAATTGATGATGTAAATTTCACGAAAATTGTTTTAAAATTCCTTGTAGTATATCTAATGGGTTAGCAGTAGGCGAAGTACGGTAATTCATTAGGTATACTGCGGCATCATGTTACATCTTACGGGGGAGTAGGGTGTGACAAAAGAGAACATAATATTCATAGCAAATGAGGTTTGACATAAACCATGACTCTAGCTTCAATTGGGATTTTGTAACAGAGAGATTCTAGTGCATGGTAACATATGATTATAGGTTCATTTAAGGTAAACCTTGTTACTAATTGGGTAGCCATGGCATGCTATGCTAGGTGTTAACCATGGTTATGAGGTGCAAAAAATGATTTAGAGAAATCATTTATGGTAAGAAAGAGTTCTGATGATATTAAGAGTTGATATCATGTCTCATTGCCAATTAGTGATGAGCCTAGTAAGTCACATACATACAAGTAATCACCAAATTAAATATGATTTAATTAATTAATTAAAGGGTTTAATTCATTAATTAAATAGGTTTGGTTTGCCATTAAATTGCAAAGTCCTTAGCATGATTTGAAACCAAATCTATATTATTGGATGTATAGTATAAGTTAAAATTTATATTTAAAGTGCTTAAATATGAATTTAATTAATAAGAAATTAATTAATAAAGATTAATATTGATTTATATTTGATATAAATTGATTAGAATAAGAGAAATAATTTTTTTGGATTGAAAACTCGAAATTAAGACACAGGGGCATTTTGGTCATTTCAAAGGGTGACATGTGGCACCATGAGATGGTGACACATGGCACTAAACATAAGATTGCCAAATGTCTTTTAATCATGTAAAATGATTAAAATTAAGATTAAATATAGGTTTGACACTTGGCATAATGTGATTGGGTCAATTAAACCTAGAACCAATCAGAAGGTGACATGTGGCAAGGGTTTTAAGTGATAACCTAACTGTATAAGTGTTGTTATGAAAGAACAAATAACACAAGCTGCTGCCCCCTCTTTGTGCCACCACCCAAAGGCTCCTCTCCCTTCTCTTCTTCTTCATCTCCCATCTATTCCAAGAGATTAGCAAACAATCTCTTGAATTAAAAATACTAGAAATCGTTTCTAGTGTTCTGTTTACATTTGTAATCTCTTAAAAGGCAAAACTTGATTTTCTAATTCATAGAAAAAGCTTTAGAAGCTGTTCAAATGGTTTGCATAGGTGATCTAGAGGGACAACATCTAGTATCCTAAAGACGTATCCCAAAGATACAAATACGCTGCAATGCATCAAGAGGTTAGTGTATTTGTTCTTGATCTAATCTAGGGTTCTAAAAATTAATCTGATTAATTCTAAAATCTTAAATGGAAAATACATATCCAAAAACATATTAAAAGAGTTTTAATATGTTCTTTATCATTGAAATCAAATAGATAAAAATAAATCTTGCATAATGCATGTGACCCTAGGTGAAAATTTTTGAATTCAATGATATAAATTTGTGTTTTTCATGCTTTTGCTCCTTCAATTGGTATCAGAGCCACTATATTTGCCATTTAGATTGTTGATTATATGATTTAATTGTATGGAATAATCATAGGATGATAGATCCATTGCTGGTTGGATAAAAAAAAGTGTGGCGGCAGGCTTTATTTCACCATCAATGGTGTGCCATCTTTAGGCTTCATGGGTGGAGCAAGGTTTGGTTTTAAATTCTGCAATTGTTGTATTATCTAAGGCCTATCCTATGACTAATTAAAGTGTTTAATTAGTAGTTTTAATCACACAATTAAATTGTGATTCAAATCAGAATTTTAAAAATTGTTTGAATGTGATTCAAATCTAAATTTTAAAAGTTGTTTGAATGTGATTCAAATCTGAATTTTTAAAGTTGTTTGAATAATATTCAAATCTGAATTTTTAAAGTTGTTTGAATAATATTCAAATCTAAATTTTTAAAGTTGTTTGAAGGTGATTGAAATCTAATTTTTAAAAATTGTTTGAATGTGATTGAAATCTGAATTTTTAAGGTTGTTTGAATGTGATTCAAATATGAATTTTTAAATTTGTTTGAATGTGATTCAAATCTAAATTTTCAAATTTGTGTGGATCATATTCAAATCTAGATTTTTAAGTTAAATATGAGATATTCAATTTAATTTAAGTATGTATGTTTTATTTAATTGTTAAACAGTGATATGCATGATAGATGATCATGGACTATAAAAGACCAATGTGATTGGATTTATTTCTTTTATTTTTCTTTGGGATTGTAAATTAATTAATTTATTTTAATTTATTTTGGGCATATATTATTATGGTTATAATAATTTTGGATTGTAATTTTATTTTTTTAAGTTCTTGTAAATTCATCTTGGTATGCCAAGGATTACTATGTAATTGGATTGCAAGAAGATCAAGGAGGTCAAGAGCATTGGTGGGACCAGTGGGAGGAATTCAATATCAAGTGTTGATTATGTACTCCTTCAGCAACTCTTGTAATATGAATGAATGAAATGCACCTAGGGATGCCCTGATTCAATTCTTGGTGGCTCATAATTGAATCCCTTAGAAAGTCCATGATCATACCATATTAACTGTTTATCCATGAATGCATGAGATGTATGGGAATGTATGCAAGTATGTGATATATGCATGCTAATTGGATAATGTGCAAAGTGAGACCTTAATAGTAATTAGGATGACTATAAAATCTTCCAAACAAATGATTAAGTTGGATATGCTATAATTAATGTAATTATAACAAGGGCCCTCCATTGAGGCAATTATTTTAAGAAATTTTAAATACTTACATAAGATGCAATTAATTTAAGAGATTTTCTTAAGAATAATTGTTAAGCATGAGATGTTGTAAATATGTAAATAGTTTGGTGGCCAATATTGGATGTACCTGAGGACATTAAAAATTATTTGCATAATTACTAGCTCAATGGGATCAACTTAACTAATGCAAGATAAGTCAATAATGGATGTTGAGCATTAGGGGCTAGGTAAAGGATTAAACCTCACATGAGATGTGATGGACAAGGAGTTGCTTACTTATAGTTTATTGTAATTCCAATAATGGATGTACCTGAGGATGATCAATAGAATTATAAGAATTCAATCACCCACTAGAAATCCATCCAGCTAGGATTTCTGTTTTCTACTTTGGAAGTGTAGGATTCGCTAAGTTAGTGGGAGGACCAATTTGATTAAAAGACCATAATCATTTTGGTTAATTACATGATACATTTACTACAATTAATTTTCTGACAATAATGAGCACAGAATAACCACCACCATCCAATATCCTTGCAAGCATACTTGATCGCAATAGGTTGACAGGACCTAATCTGTCTAATTGGCTAAGAAATTTGAAACTTATCCTCAACCTTGAACATATAGGATATGTTCTAGACTTAAATATTCCTGGTCCCTTACCTCCAGAGGTCACCTAAGATGAACATGAAACTTTGGACAAGTGGAAGGAGCATGATATGAGAGCTAAGTGTTACATGCTTGCTTCCATGAGTAATGAGTTACAAAAGCAGCATGAGAACATGCAGAGTTCAAGTGAGATACTCCTTCACCTACAAGAGTTGTATGGTGAGCACAGCAGGAATGCTAGATATGAGATATCATAGCAGTTATTCTGGATGAGAATGTCTGAGGGACAGAATGTTGGGGATCATGTCCACAAGATGATTCAGCTAATTGAGTAGCTAGAACATCTTGACTTTAACATGGATTTCCAACTGCAGACGGATTTGATCCTTCAGTCCCTTCCTGAGTCTTTTGGGAATTTTGTGACAAATTTCCATATGACTAAACAGGAATGCACCTTGGCTGGTTTACTCAACATGCTGGTTATTGCTCAAAAGAATATGCCGGGCAATAAAGGAAAAGAGGTAGCTTTGATTGCATTTTCTTCTGCTGGAAAGTCCAACAAGAAGAAGGGTAATAAGAAAAAGAAACCTTAGATTCCTGGTCCTTCTAAGAAAATAGCTAAAAAAAAGGGAAGACTAAAGCTGATGGAGGCAGAGGAAAGTGTTTTCACTGCCAGAAGGATGGGCACAGGAAAAGGAACTGCCCAAAGTATCTTGCTTCTCTGAAGAACAAGAAGGATACACCTTCGGAAGGTATGTCCATATCTTATTATTTAAATTCTGATGATACTCATAGTTAATGTACAGCTTGGGTTTTAGATACTGGTGCCAGTTCTCACATTTTTTATGATATGCAGGAACTTGCATATAGTAGCAGCTTGCGTTCTCGAGATGTTAAAGTCCGGATTGGTAATGGCTCAACTGTTGAGCTTTAGCCATAGGTTCTAAATCTTTTTACATGTCAGGAGATGTTTTGTGTTTGGATAATATTTTATATGTACCTGATGCTTTTAAGAACATCATTTCTATATCTAGTTTGACTAGAAATGGCTATGAATTTTAGTTCACAGATGATGTTTGCAATATTTATTTTGGAAATAAATATGTTGGTTTAGGTTATATGAATGATGGTCTTTATTATTTGGATAATAATGACAAACACAAAATGAATGCAAGTGATCTAAATGAATGCAATGCCATGGTGAAAATCAACTCAAGTTCAAAATATATTTGGCACTTAAGGTTATGTCATATTGCAGAAGATAGGATTGTAAAATTGGAGAAAATGGGGATTCTTTCCTCATTGGGCTCTGAGCCTACTCCAACTTGTGAATCTTGCCTTCAGGGCAAAATGACTAGATCACCCTTTGTTGGACAAGGGCTAAGGGCTGAAAATTTTTTGGAGCTAATACATAGTGATGTATGTGGTCCATTTAAGGAAATGGCTAGAGGCGGTTTTCATTACTTTATTACCTTTACTGATGATAAATCAAGATTTGGGTATTTGTATTTGATGAAATACAAACATGAATCCTTTGAAAAGTTCAAAGAATTTAAATCTAAAGTAGAAAATCAAACAAGAAAGAGTATTAAAGCTTTTCGATTAGATTGTGGAGGTGAATATTTGAGGACTGAATTTGATGAATACTTGAGAGAACATGGCATTGTTTCCCAGCTGATTCATCCAGGAACACCACAGATGAATGGTGTATCTGAAAGGAGAAATCGTACCCTATTGGATACGGTACGTAGTATGATGAGCTATACTGATATGCCAATCTCCTTTTGGGGATTTGCATTAGAATCAGCTTTGTATATTCTAAATAGGATTCCATCAAAATCAGTTTCTTCCACACCTTATGAGATATGGCATGGAAGAAAACCAAGTCTTAAGCATGTTAAGATTTGGGGTTGTCCAGCTTATATCAAAAAGCTAAACACAGATAAATTGGAAACTAGATCAGAAAAGGGTCGATTTATTGGATATCCAAAAGATAGTTTTGGATATTATTTTTATTTGCCTACTTCACAAAAGGTTGTGGTAAGTAGAGATGCCACATTTCTTAAACAATAGTTTATTTAAGAAGGAGGCAAAGGAAGGAAAATAGAGTTAGAATTGGAGAATTCTGACCAACCAACAAATCAGATGGATATAGATCCATCTAGTCAACCTACATCAATTAATGAAACATCTACAACTATTCCTTGTTGAACAACCAGGTTATCTCACCCACCAGTGAGATATGGTTTTCTTCATGAAGAAGAACAAGAGTTGTCTACTTATGAAGAAGTAGATCATGGAGATGATCCATTTACCTATGAAGAAGCTATATCAGATATAGACTCTTCAAAATGGATTGATGCTATGAAATCCGAGATTGATTCCATGTATAAGAATCAAGTTTGGGATCTTATTGACCCAGCTGAAGGTATTGTACCTATAGGGAACAAATGGGTTTTCAAGAAGAAAATTGATTCTGATGGAAAGGTAGAGACCTATAAGGCAAAGCTAGTAGCGAAAGGGTTTCGCCAAAGGCAAGGAATCGACTATTGGAAGACTTTTTCGCCTGTTGCCATGCTTAAATCAATTAGCAATAGCTGCATACTATGATTATGAGATTTGGCAGATGGATGTCAAAAAAACTTTTCTCAATGGATACGTTAAAGAAAACATTTTCATGGAACAACCTAGGGGTTTTGAATCCCAAGATGGTTCCAAGGTATGCAAGCTAAAGCGATCCATTTATGGGTTGAAGCAAGCTTCAAAGAGTTGGAACATCCGTTTTGATGAAGCCATTAAGTCATTTGATTTTATAAAAAATGAGGATGAGCCATGTGTATATAAGAAGGTTAGTGACAGTGCTATCACTTGTCTTATATGTGGATGACATACTGTTGATGGGTAATGACACAGTTATGTTGACAACTGTAAAGGTATGGTTGTCAAATACATTCTCCATAAAAGACTTAGGGGAGGCAACCTATATTCTTGGGATTCGCATCTTTAGAGATAGAGCAAAAAGAATAATTGGTTTATCCCAAAGTCTATACTTGGAAAAGGTATTAAAGAGGTTTAACATGTTTGATTCCAAGAGAGGATTGTTGCTAGTGAGACATGGTATCCACCTTTCTAAAGAGATGTCTCCAAAGACACCTAAAGAAAGAGATAAAATGGCCAGGATTCCATATGATTCGGCTATTGAAAGTTTAATGTATGCAATATTGTATACTAGGCCGGATATTGCATATGTTGTTAGTTCGACTAGAAGGTATCAATCCAATCCAGGTTTGGAACACTGGATAGCTGTCAAGAATATCCGTAAATGCTTGAGAAGAACTAAGGATTTATTCTTGATATATAGAGGTGGAGACTTGCAATTGGATGGTTATACTGATTATGATTTCCAATCAGATATCGATGATAGAAAGTCTACCTCTGGGTATGTGTTCATTTGTAATGGAGGTGCGGTCAGTTGGAAGAGTTCCAAACAGTGTACGACTGCAGATTCCACTATCGAGGTTGAGTATATTGTTGCATCAGATGTTACAAAGGAAGCTATTTAGATAAAGAAGTTCGTGACAAAACTTGCAATAGTTCCTTCCATTGAGTCGGCAGTTCCACTGCACTATAACAACAATGGAGCAGCCATATAGGCCAAGGAACCCTGGTCTCACTAGAAATCCAAACACATAGAAAGGCGTTACCACATTATCAAAGAAATAGTTGGACGAGTCTATGTAGCCATGCAAAAAATAACATCAGCTGAAAATCTAGTTGATCCATTCACTAAGCCTATGTCACAGACTTAGCTAGACTGACATATTGAGAAGATGGGTCTAAGATATTGTAATGAATGGCTCTAGTGCTAGTGGGAGAATGTTAGTAGCATGCATTAGAGCATATCATTTAGTATGTATCTTGTACATGTTTTTATTAATAAAAGGCATTTCCACTTTTTCGTTTACATAATATATTTATGTGTAATAGAAAAGGTCCATTGATATTTTGTTAGAAATTCTATTCTTAAGTTGTTAAAAATATGAGTGACAGTATTTCTAGTACAAAGTATCAAAAATAGGTTCACAATCGAGGATACTTCACAATAAGGACATGACTTATCCAGAAAGATTGTATTCCTTTTTGTTCCCAAGTTATTTATATGAGATATAAATAAGATCGAATGGTGAGTCTCATGCCATATAACAAACATGATAGGCACTTATACATGATAAGTAGGTCGAACCAGTGACACTTATGACAAGCACATGGACTTTACTCTTGTCAATGTATTGTCATAAATCATATTGGTGCATATAATCTTTAGACCTGAGATAGCACAGTTATCTTGTATATAGGTGGTTTGAGTTTGATACTGCTTTCATACTTATACTGTGTATGGGTATATGGGCATGTGTTAGCTCCTACTTGTTATATATGGAGGTAGGTGTTGATCAAGATGGAATCTGTTCCTCTAAGTAAATAGGGATAAAATGCTATATTCATTTAATTATTCTTGATGTTTTAAGTTCCTGGCCAGGACAGATTGATTTAATCAGAAAAGAGTTTCTGATGAGAAAATCTTTTAATCAAGAACTGAAATTAAAAGAGAACATAATATTCATAGCAAATGGGGTTTGACATAAACCATGACTCCAGATTCTAGTGCATGGTAACATATGATTATAGGTTCATTTAAGGTAAACCATATTACTAATTGGGTGGCCATGGCATGCTATGCTAGGTGTTAACCATGGTCTATGAGGTGCATAAAATGATTTAGAGAAATCATTTATGGTAAGAAAGAGTTCTGATGATATTAAGAGTTGATATCATGTCTCATTGCCAATTAGTAATGAGCCTAGTAAGTCACACACATACACAAGTAACCACCAAATTAAATATGATTTAATTAATTAATTAAAGAGTTTAAATGATTAATTAAATATGTCACACCCCACCCCTCTGTAAGGCATAACATGATCTCGTAGTATACCTAATGAATTATTAACTTCGTCTACTAATAACCCATTAAATACACTACAAGGGATTTTAAAACTTTTCTTACTTTTTTTTTACAGTAGTGAGTACTATTTACAAGTGTTAAAAAATTTTTTTGAACTTAAGTTAAACAGCTAACACATTTGAATTATTAATAATTTCTGTAAAAATTTTGGCGGAATGTCATCTGTATTTTGAATAAAACAGTTCTTAAAAACCTGTAAAAAGCACTTCAAATATATTTCTCAATCTCAAACTCCAACATTTAATCAACACAATATGTTTCTCAACTCAAATCCATAATAATTTTTCAGTATTTTCAAAGGCTAAGATAAAAGAAATATATCACAATAATTACAAACCAAAATAGTTTACAATTTATTTTACAACTTCAATGTACAATTTTAATTTACAACTGCTCAAAACCAAGAACACTATATACGTACAGTGAACATACATTACAATACAAAATGTAAAATATGGTATACTCAATATACCCGGTGATCTCTTAGTGTAGTACTAGCAGCCTAGTCTGCTGCCTTGTCAGTCTGTCTACTTGCGACAACAATGAAAAGCTATCGCTGAGCCAATGTCTCAGTGGTGCACAACATTAACCAAATACAACATTAAATCACAAATCATAAGTCATATAAATAGTGGATACTTAAAACATAGTTAAATTCAAAAGATAGTGAATGTCAATAAGAATTTAAACTCCATTTCACAATATGACAATGAATATGAATAAATCATACACACAGCTTAATCATGTTCCAAAGTTCAATTCATCCTAAAAGCTGATAGCTAGTGAGGAATTCAATTCGTCCTAAAAGCTGATGGCTAGTGAGGAATAACATAGCTAGCTAGCAATAATATGAGTACTCATTCTATTCGTCCTCAACAGACACACACCTCAACACTTCTATCCCATTAGACAAGCTAGCGAGGAATTCAATCAGTATACATGATTGTTGTGGTTTCAAACCTTTTACAATGCTTTTCAATCAATAAGTATCCATCAAATATCATTCAAATAATTTTTCACAATTTAAAACAATGATATACAAATAGTCATAATTTATTTCAATTTAAAAATTCAAAAGAAATAACTGTTGTGCACAAACCTCTGATAACTGTCTCTTGGCTCTGACTCAGTGTTTCCTTCCCCTTCCCTAAGTCTTTGCTAACTGAAACACATAATTTGAAGTGTTTCAGTACTCATTTAAACTGTCTCTAACAATAAGGCTTAATACTTAATTTATTGAATTCTATTATTTCCTTAGTCAACCTAAGATGTTGACCCTCGATGAATTAGGTTTTAATGTTACCAATATGTCACATTTGTAGCCTTTTAGTATTGGTACATGTTACCAAATTCATTTCCAAGTATGTTGCATTTTATTGCAATTTGTCGGATTTCGATATACCAATTTGACCTAGCCGGATGACCTAGTTTCCTTGATTCTTGGGTTTCGGTCCAAATTACAAACTTATAGGTCTATGTCTTATTGCACGCGGGGAAAAATTTCAGGTCATTCTGAGTTATGTAGACCAAGTTATGGTCAATCTACCAATGCTGGACAGAATGTACCAAAATGGTAGCTTTAGGTCATTTTTAGGTCACTTTTGGTTCGGCCAGTTTTTGGACTTGAACTTGTGTAAGCTATTTGACTTGCTTTTGGTCATTTCTGAGCTTTGGTGTCTTCATAAGAGTTCTAGATATATGTCTTAACTATTCATGATAAAAATTTCAGGTCAATTGGACCTGTTTTGAGTGAGTTATGGCCAAAATACCAATTACTGCCCAAATGGTCAATTTTCAGCTTTTCAAAGCACTAATCCGGATTTGGTCATTTTTCAAGTCACCTTGCAAGTAGGATTTTGATAAGCTTCCTTCATGAAAGTTGGCACTTTTTGTGCCTAGTTTTACCTCCAATTGGTCTCATACCAATTGGAGTTACACACTTAAGGTTCTAAGCAAAAACATACACTGCCCTATTGCACATTGTTCATCACCCATCAATTAGACATCCTATGCTTACCAAGTCATTTCCTTCATGTCATTTCTGGTTTGTACCATAAATACATTTAGCAACTCATTTTTTGTCATTTTTGTAGCTTATAACCATTCTCAATATGCACATTATAGTACAAAATTTTTCAAGTCCAATTACAAATAATTTAACCACATGACATAGCTCATTCACATGTCCAAACTCAAACCTTTATACACATATACATGTTGCCATAACAAGCACCATAATTCAACAATATAATTCCATAAACCAAACCACGAAACAACATATTTTGATCTACACATCAAGTTGCCGATTTGTACATTTCTTCCAATTTGTTTCCAAGCTTCCAAAATCAAGTGTACTATCACATACATCTAGTATACATTATCCAATTTATTCCTACACACATAAATACTTACATCAACACTTTAATCTACCATTTGCACGCAAGGATAAACTGCTCTTATTGAAGTTCCATGGCTGCCAAAAATGGACCTCTCCCTTAACTCATCAAACTTCAAGAATCCTTCCACAATTCAACTACCCACAACACCCATTCAAAGTTTAATGAAACAATAATAAAAAAATACATACTTACCACTTTTGAAATTCTTCAAAACCTCACCAAAACTTGATTTTCTTACTGCCTATCTACTGCCCAAGTTGTGTAGAACAACTTTAGCGAAGGAAAATGTAAGGAAATTGGCTTGGATCATGGGAGAATGAAGCTTGGCCATGAACGGCCATGGAGGAACTTCTTTCTTCAATTTTCAGCTGGTTTTGGCAAGGTGAGGAAGATGAAGTTTTTGATGTCCACATGGTGATTAAGTGTCCACTTTATGGAGTTAGTGGAGCACTATGTAAGGGTTTAATGCTTGTTTATTCTAAAGTTTTCATATTCCCACATTTAACTCCTATCTTTTGCTATTTAAATTAGGTACCACCAATTTAATTTTTCATGACATTTTCCAAGTGTAACATCATTTATTTTTAATGGACATTTAGGTCAAAAGATAACTTGGGGCATCAAATGACCACAATGCCCCTGTTCGGGTTGCATTCCCGATTTTTCAGTAACACCGAGTTTTGTTATTTTCTCGATTTCCCATTTTTCTTTGTACTAATTAATTAATTTTTCTTTGATATTTCTAATGATATTTATACTTCAATAGGTCTTTAATTATGTCTTAAAAACACTTTCCAGGGTTTCCCACGGTCCAGGGCTAGTCAATGGTCCACGCTCACCCATCACTAGGGTTCTCGGCTCGTTTAACTTTGTTACATTTCATTGCTATTATTTTTTCTTTATTTTTCTTGTATTTTCTTTTCTTGTATTTCGTTATTTTATGTCTCCTCACCCATATCTAAGTGTAGTTCTAGGCATCCTAGCTGTCTGGACAACACTGGTTACCAAAACAGTAGAATGCACTACCGAACATAGGGGTGTTACAATTCTGCCCCCCTTAAAATAAATTTTGTCTCGAAATTTTACCTGGCATTAGTCTCTGAACAGCTATGGGTGCTATCTCCTCATATCCTCTTCACATTCCCATGTAGCTTGCTGGCCTGAATGATGGTTCCACAGCACTTTAACCAGGTCTATCTATTTATTCCTCAGCTGCTTCACCTCATAGGCCAGAATTTCTATGGGTTTCTCCTCATATGAGAGGTTTGGAGTTACCTCATTCTCTTCAATTGATAATACGTGAGATGGGTCAGATCTATACCTCCTTAATATGGACACATGGAAGACACTGTGTATCCTTTCTAGCTCTGGAGGTAATGCTAACCGGTATGCCAAAGGACCCACTCTCTCTAGAACCTCATATGGTCCAATGAAATGAGGACTCAATTTCCCCTTTTTGCCAAATCTCATAATCCTCTTCCAAGGAAAAACTTTGAGGAATACCTTATCACCTACTGCATATTCAATATCTCTTCTCTTCAGATAAACATAGGACTTCTGACGGTCTGATGCAGCCTTGAGTCTATCTCTGATCAATCTGATCTTTTCCTCTGTCTGCTGAACAATTTCTGGCCCAATCATCTTTCCTTCACCTACTTCATCCCAACATAGAGGAGTTCTACACTTTCTGCCATACAAAGCTTCATATGGAGGCATCCCAATGCTTGATTGGTAGCTGTTGTTATAAGCAAACTCAATCAAAGGCAAGTGTGTGTCCCAACTACCTTCAAACTCAATCACACAAGCCCGTAGCATATCCTCCAATATCTGAATTACCCTCTTAGACTGGCCATCTGTCTGTGGGTGGAATGCTGTGCTGAAGTTCAATCTAATTCCTAGGGCTCTCTAAAGACTATCCCAGAATCTATAAGTGAACCTAGGATCTCTGTCAGATACAATCGATACTGGCACTCCATGCAATTTTACAATTTCATATATGTACAATCTGGCCAATCTTTCCAGGCTATAGTCCATCCGAACTAGCAAAAGTGAGCAGACTTGGTCAGTCTGTCAACTATAACCCATACTGCATTATGACTATTCCGTGTCCTCAGAAGTCCCATAACAAAATCCATAGTTATCTGTTCCCATTTCCACTCTGGTACTGGCAATGGATGTAACTAACCAACTAGAACTTGATTTTCTGCCTTTACTTGTTGACAAGTTAGGCATTTGGAAACAAATTCAGCTATATCCCTCTTCATACCCATCCACCAGTAATGCTCTTTCAGCCCTCTGTATATTTTAGTTCCACCAAGATGCATAGCAAAAGGAGACTCATGTGCTTCCTTCATGATGATCTGCCTCAATTCCACATCACTAGGAACGCACATTTTGCCCTGATGTAGCAATAAACCATTATCTCTCACAGAGAATTCAAGTTTCTTGCCCTGCTGGACTTCTTTCAGTAGCTTCTGATATTTATCATCACTCTAAGCAGCCATTCTGATCTGATTAATCAACACTGGCTATACATGCCATACAACTACTGTCTGTCCCTCATCACCAATCTCCAAACTGGCATGCTGTGCTTTCAACTCATGTACCATGGACAAAGGAGAAACTCTGAGACTTGCCATAGTCTTACGACTTAAGGCGTCAGCCACCACATTTGCTTTCCCTGGCTGATAGTCTATTAAGCAATCATAGTCTTTAATGAGTTCTAACCATCTCCTCTGCCTCAAATTCAATTCCTTCTGGGTGCCCAAGTACTTCAAGCTCTTGTGATATGTGTAAATGTGGCATTTCTCCCCATACAAATAGTGTCT
The DNA here is from genome assembly GCF_030052815.1 of Hevea brasiliensis. Classification (NCBI taxonomy): domain Eukaryota; kingdom Viridiplantae; phylum Streptophyta; class Magnoliopsida; order Malpighiales; family Euphorbiaceae; genus Hevea; species Hevea brasiliensis. The sequence goes on from NC_079501.1 coordinate 48,314,861, forward strand.
CCAGATCTTCAGAGCAAAAATAATAGCTGCTAGCTCCAAATCATGTGTCAGATAGTTCCTTTCGTGCGGTTTCAGCTGGCGTGATGAATAAGCAATGACATTCTGATCTTGCATCAGTACACAGCCTAACCCATTATGAGAAGCAACACTGTAAATTGTGTATTCTGTACCCAGGGTAGGCAAAGTAAGGACTGGAGCTTCAGTCAAACACCTCTTCAACTCATCAAAACTCTGCTGGCATCTATCTGTCCACTAAAATTTTACATTTTTCCGAAGCAGCTTGGTCAGTGGAGAAGATAACATAGAAAACCCTTTCAAAAATCGACAGTAATATCCAGCTAAACCTAGAAAAATGTGAATTTCTGTGATATTCCTGGGCAGCTTCCAATTAAGGATAGCTTCTACCTTGCTAGAATCTACCTTGATCCCTTCGGCTGACACAACATGTCCCAAGAAGGAGATTTCTTTCAGCCAAAATTCACATTTTGACAATTTGGCGTATAGCTGTTTCTCCCTTAAAGTCTGCAGTACAATCCGAAGATATCTGTCATGCTCCTCTGCATTCCTCGAATATATCAAAATATCATCAATAAACACCACCACAAATTGGTCGAGATATGGTCTGAAAATAGTGTTCATCAGATCCTTAAAAGCAGCTGTAGCATTAGTTAACCCGAATGGCATTACTAGAAACTCATAGTGGCCATATCGAGTTCTGAAAGCAGTTTTTGGAATACTCTGCTCTTGCACTTTTAATTGATAATAACCAGATCGCAAATCAATTTTTGAGAATACAGCTGCACCCTTCAACTGATCAAAACAGATCATCAATGCGAGGCAACAGATATCTGTTCTGTATTGTCACCTTATTCAACTGTCGGTAGTTAATACATAAGCGAAGAGTGCCATCTTTTTTCTTAACAAACAATACTGGCGCTCCCTAAGGTGACACACTAGGGTGGATGAAGCCCTTTTCAAGTAGTTCTTGCAACTGTACCTTCAACTCCTTCAACTCTACTAGTGCCATTCTGTATGGTGTTATGGAGTTGGATCCACACTAGGCATAACATTAATTTCAAACTGCACCTCTCTTTCTGGAGGTAATTCTGGCAATTCATAGGAAACACATCTGGAAAGTCATATACTGTAGGGATGTCCTTCAATGCTGGACTCCCCACTTAGGTGTCTACCACAAGTGCCAAGTATGCTTCACACCCCTTTCTGATCATTTTTCTGGCTAGTGCAGCCAAAATGATATTTGATGGAAATAGCTGCCTCTCCCCATGTATTACCACATCACTGTACTGAGGAAGACCAAAAGTGACTATCTTCAATCTACAGTCAATCATAGCGTGATGCCTGGCTAACTAATCCATGCCCAAGATGATATCATAATCTATGAAGGGCATTTCAATGAGATCAGACAGAAAAATATGTCCTTGGATCACCAAAGGACAATCTCTATACATTCTATTAATACGGACCTCTTGTCCTAGCGGACATGTTACTAGCACCTCAAAGTCCATTTTTGTACATGGAACAACAACGCAATCAATGATGCTAGCACTCACATAAGAATGGGTAGAACCCGGATCAAATACCACAAATACATCTTGATTAAAAATTGAGAAGGTACCAACCACAATATCAGATGTCTCGGCCTCTTCTCTCTGTCTCATTGCATAGACTCTGACTGGATCACTGCCTTGCTCTGATTGATTCACTGTGCCTTGGCTGCCCGCTGGGTTACCTCTACCCCTACCTCTACCTCTGCTAGGTGGTTCTGAACCTCTGGTGACAGGGCTCTGAGCTGACCCTTCAGCAGTAGTAGGAGGTGGCCCAACTCTGTGAGTACTGGTGCAGTCTTTAGCAAAGTGCCCTGTGCCTCCACAGTTACAATAGGCTCCTATGGCCTTGTAGCACATCCCACCATGATTTCTTCCATAAGTTTCACATTGGTGGGGAGGATAGGAACTTCTGGTACTCTGCTGACCAGATAGAGGAGGTTTATATCCTGAATATCTTCCCCTACCAGACTTCTTACCACCTCTGTTGTGTCCCCCATGGTTCTTCCTCTTTCCAGTAGGACCACTAGAACTTTGTTCTACTGGCTTTCCCTCTTTTTCTGTCTTCTCTGATTTCTTTTTCTCTGGGGCCGCTTCAGATTCAATTATTTCTAACTCTAGTGCTTGAAAAATAAGTTCAAAGAAGTTAGTATGTTTGAATCCAACCACTTATAATCTGATACTGGGCTTCAAGCCGGTTTCAAACCTCTTACATCTCTCTCTGCTGGTAGTAAGTAGACTTACTGCATAATGGCTCAGGCGAGAAAATTCCCTTTCATATTCAGCCACCGATCTACTCCCCTATTTCAGACTTAGGAACTCTTGCAGCTTCTGGTCCACATAAGCATCAGTGATATATTTTTGTCTGAACTCCAGTAGAAAATCATTCCATGTTAGCACCAAAGGTTCTACCAGACTATGGGGAATGGTTTTCCACCAATCACATGCATCCCCCTGAAGCAGAGATACTGAATATTCAAATCTGAGCTCCTCTGTACAATGTAGCTTCTTAAACACCCTATCCATTCTCTCTAACCACTGTTCTGCCTCTAGAGGATCTACTATCCCCTTGAACTCAGTAGCCCCATATTTCAATAGTTTGTCATCTCGCCTAGCGTAAGATCGTGGTTGTACCACCGTGTCTCAGTGGGACTTGAGTAGGCACATTACCACCATTTGTTAGAACATTACTGACCATCTCACGAGCGAATCGAGCAGAAATCATGCGAGGGGCTGGTGCCTTGATCCACCGACATTGTGTAGGGTCAGCATCCCCTTGTACCTCAACCTCTATTGATTGATCAATTGAGCGATCACCCTCTTCCATAGTCAATGCGATGATTTTAAACCTCCTGAACAGATAACACAAGCAGATTTCCTCCCGTTAGTACGTATTTATAATGTAATGTACTGTATGTATCAAACAACGACATTGAGCAGTTGTACTATGAAGAAAGAATAGTTAAATTATAGGTGAAAATAGAATTTAAAAACTAGCTCTGATACCACTAAAACATGTCACACCCTACCCCTCTGTAAGGCATAACATGATCCCGTAGTATAGCTAATGAATTACCAACTTCGTCTACTAATAACCCATTAAATACACTACAAGGGATTTTAAAACTTTTCTTACTTCTTTTTACAGTGGTGAGCACTATTTACATGTGTTAAAAATTTTTTTGAACTGAAGTGAAATAGCTAACACATTTGAATTATTAGTAATTTCTGTAAAAATTTTGGCGGAATGCCATCTGTATTTTGAATAAAACAGTTCTTCAAAAACCTGTAAAAAGCACTTCAAATATATTTCTCAATCTCAAACTCCAACATTTAATCAACACAATATGTTTCTCAACTCAAATCCACAATAATTTTTCAGTATTTTCAAAGGCTGAGATAAAAGAAATATATCACAATAATTAGAAACAAAATAATTTATAATTTATTTTACAATTTCAGTGTACAATTTTAATTTACAACTGCTCAAAACCAAGAACACTATATACATACAGTGAACATACATTACAATACAAATTGCAAAATATGGTATACTCAATATATCCGATGATCTCTCAGTGTAGTAATGGTAGCCTAGTCTGCTGCCCTGTCAGTCAGTCTACCTGCGATAGCAATGAAAAGCTGTCGGTGAGCCAATGTCTCAGTGGTGCACAACATTAACCAAATACAACTTTAAATCACAAATCATAAATCATATAAATAGTGGATACTTAAAACATAGTTAAATTCAAAAGACAGTGATTGTCAATAAGAATTTAAACTCGATTTCACAATATCACAATGAATATGAATAAATCATACACACAGCTTAATCATGTTCCAAAGTTCAATTCGTCCCAAAAGCCGATGGCTAGTGAGGAATAACATAGCTAGCTAGCAATAATATGAGTACTCATTCTATTCGTCCTCAACAGGCACACACCTTAACAGTTCAGCCAGAGAGGGAATTCAATTCATCCCACTAGACAAGCTAGCGAGGAATTTAATCAATATACATGATAGCTATGGTTTCAAACCATTTACAATGCTTTTCAATCAATAAGTATCCATCAAATATCAAACAATTTTTCACAATTTAAAACAATGATATACAAATAGTCATAATTTATTTCAATTGAAAAATTCAAAAGAAATAACTGTTGTGCACAAACCTCTAATAACTGTCTCTTGGCCCTAACTCAGTGTTTCCTTCCCCTTCCCTAAGTCTTTGCTAACTGAAACACACAATTTGAAGTATTTCAGTACTCATTTAAACCGCCTCTAACAATAAGGCTTAATACTTAATTTATTGAATTCTATTATTTCCTTAGTCAACCTAAGATGTTGACCCTCGATGCAGTCTAGGTGAATTAGGTTTTAATATTACCAATATGTCACATTTGTAGCCTTTTAGTATTGGTACATGTTACCAAATTCATTTCCAAGTATGTTGCATTTTATTGCAATTTGTCGGATTTCGGTATACCAATTTAACCTAGCCAGATGACCTAGTTTTCTCAGTTTTCGGGTTTCGGTCCAAACTAAAAACTTGTAGGATTATGTCTTATTGCACGCGAGGCAAAATTTCAGGTCATTCTGAGTTATGTAGTCCGAGTTATGTAGTCCGAGTTATGGTCAATCTACCAATGCTGGACATAATGTACCAAAATGGTAGCTTTAGGTCATTTTTAGGTCACTTTTGGTTCGACCAGCTATTTGACTTGCTTATGGTCATTTCTGGGCTTTGGTGTCTTCATAAGAGTTGTAGATATATGTCTTAATTATTCATGGTAAAAATTTCAGGTCAATTGGACCTGTTTCGTGTGAGGTATGGTCAAAATACCAATTGCTGCCCAATTGGTCAATTTTCAGGTTTTCGAAGCACTAATCCGGATTTAGTCATTTTTCAAGTCACCTTCCAAGCAGAATTTTGGTAAGCTTCCTTCATGAAAGTTGGCACTTTTTGTGCCTAGTTTCACCTCCAATTGGTCTCATACCAATTAGAGCCACACACTTAAGGTTCTAAGCCAAAACATACACTGCCCTATTGTACATTATTCATCACTCATCAATTACACATCCTATGCTTACCAAGTCATTTCCTTCATGTCATTTCTGGTTTGTACCATTACATAAACACATCTAGCAACTCATTTTTGGTCATTTTGGCAGCTTATAGTGTAGAATTTTCCAAGTCCAATTACAAATAATTTAACCACATGACATAGCTCATTTACATGTCCAAACTCAAACTTTTATACACATATACATGCTGCCATAACAAGCACCATAATTCAACAACATAATTCCATAAACCAAACCATGAAACAACATATTTTGATCTACACTTCAAGTTGCTGATTTGTACATCTCTTCCAATTAGTTTCCAAGCTACCAAAATCAAGTGTACTATCACATACATCTAGTATACATTATCCAATTTATTCTCACATACATAAATACTTACATTAACACTTTAATCTACCATTTACATGCAAGGATAAGCTACTCTTATTGAAGTTCCATGGCTGCCAAAAATGTACCTCTCCCTTTACTCATCAAACTTCAAAAATCCTACCACAATTCAACTACCCACAACACCCATTCAAAGTTTAATGAAACAATAATAAAAAATACATACTTACCACTTTTGAAATTCTTCAAAACCTCACCAAAACTTTTTCTTACTGCCTATCTACTGCCCAAGTTGTGTAGAACAACTTTAGTGAAGGAAAATGTAAGGAAATTGGCTTAGATCATGGGAGAAAGAAGCTTGGCCATGGACAGCCATGGAGGAACTTCTTTCTTCAATTTTCAGCTGGTTTTGGCAAGGTGAGGAAGATGAAGTTTCTGCTGTCCACATGGTGAATAAGTGTCCACTTTATGGAGTTAGTGGAGCACTAAGTAAGGGTTCAATGTTTGTTTATTCTAAAGTTTTTCATATTCCCACATTTAACTTCTATCTTTTGCTATTTAAATTAGGTACCACCAATTTAATTTTTCATGACATTTTTCAAGTGTAACATCATTTATTTTTAATGGACATTTAGGTCAAAAGACAACTCGGGGTGTCAAATGATCACAATGCCCCTGTTCGGGTTGTATTCTCAATTTTTTGGTAACACCGAGTTTTATCGTTTTCTCGATTTTCTATTTTTCTTTGTACTAATTAATTAATTTTTCTTTGATATTTCTAATGATATTTATACTTCAATAGATCTTTAATTTTGTCTTAAAAACACTTTTCAGGGTTCCCCGCGATCCAGGGCTAGTCAATGCTCCACGCCGCAACTTCCCGATGCGGTCACTCATCGCTAGGGTTCTCGGCTCGTTTAACTTGGTTACATTTCATTGTTATTATTTTTCCTTTGTTTTTCTTGTATTTTCTTTTCTTGTATTGCGTTATTTTATGTCTCTTCACCCATATCTAAGTGTAGTTCTAGGCATCCTAGCTGTCCGGACAACACTGGTCACCGAAACAGTAGAACGCACTACCGAACATAGGGGTGTTACAAAATAGGTTTGGTTTGCAATTAGATTATAAAGTCCCTAGTATGACTTGAAACCAAATCTAGATTATTGGATGTATAGTTTAAGTTAAATTTATATTTAAAGTGTTTAAATATGAATTTAATTAATGAGCAATTAATTAATAAAGATTAATTAATTGATTTATATTTGATATAAATTGATTAGAAGAAGAGAAATAATTATTTTGGGTTGAGAACTCGAAATTAAGACACAAGGGCATTTTGGTCATTTCACAGAGTGACATGTGGCACCATGAGATGTTGACACATGGCACTACACATATGAAGGAGCGAAGCATGAAAAACACAAGTTTATACCATTGAATTCAAAAATTTTCACTTAGGGTTACATGCATCATGCAAGATTTATTTTTATCCATTTGATTTCAATGATAAACAACATATTAAAACTCATTTAATATGTTTTTGGATCTGTATTTTCCATTTAAGATTTTAAAATTAATCAGATTCATTTTAGAACCCTAGATTAGATCAAGAACAAATATTCTAACCTCTTGATGCACTGCAGTGTATTTGTGCCTTTGAGATGCATCTTCAGGACACCAGATGTTGTCTCTCTAGCTTGTCCACACCAAGTTCACCTATGGCAGCCCTTGAACAGCTTCTAAAGCTTTTTCTATTAATTAGAAAATCAAGTTTTGCCTTTTAAGATATTAAAGATGTAAATAGGACACTAGAAACAATTTCTAGTATTTTCAATTCAAGAGATTGTTTGCTAATCTCTTGGAATTGATGAGAGATGAAGAAGAAGAGAGGGGAAACCTCTTGGGTGGCAGCACCAAAGACAACAGCTGCTGGTTGTCTTGTTTTTTTTTCATAACAACACTTATATAGCTAGGTTAACACATTAAACCCTTACAATATGTCACCCTCAGATTGGTTCTAGGTTTAATTGACCCAATCAAATTGTGCCAAGTGTCAAACCTATATTTAATCTTAATTTTAATCATCTTACATGATTAAAAACATTTGCCAAGCTTATGTTTAGTGTCACATGTCACCTTGTGAAATGACCAAAATGCCCCTATGTCTTAATTTTGAGTTCTCAATCCAAAATAATTATTTTTCTTTTTTATCAAATATAAATGAATTAATTAATCTTTATTAATTAATTTCTCATTAATTAAATTCATATTTAAAAACTTTAAATATAAATTTAACTTATACTGTACATCCAATAACCTAGATTTGGTTTCAAGTCATGCTAGAGACTTTGCAATCTAATTGCAAACCAAACCTATTTAATTAATCAATTAAACTCTTTAATTAATTAATTAAATCATATTTAATTAGGTGATTACTTGTGTATGTGTGTGACTTACTAGGCTCATCACTAATTGGTAATGAGACATGATATCAACTCTTAATATCATCAGAACTCTTTCTTACCATAAATGATTTCTCTAAATCATTTTATGCACCTCATAGACCATGGTTAACACCTAGCATAGCATGCCATGGCCACCCAATTAGTAATAAGGTTTACCTTAAATGAACCTATAATCATATGTTACCATGCACTAGAATCTCTCTGTTATAAAATCCCAACTCAAGCTGGAGTCATGGTTTATGTCAAATTCCATTTACTATGAATATTATATTCTCTTTTAATTCTAGTTCTTGATTTAAAAGATTATCTCATCAGAAACTCTTTCCTGATTAAATCTATCTGTCCTGGCCAGGAACTTGAAACATCAAGAACAATTAAATGAACATAGGATTTTATCTCTATTTACTTAGAGGAACAGATTCCATCTTGATCAATACCTACCTTCACATATAACTAGTAGGAGCCAACACATGCCCATATACCCATACACAATACAAGTATGAAAGCAGTATCAAACTCAAACCACCTATATATAAGAGAACTATGCTATCTCAGGTCTAAAGATTATATGCACTGATATGATTTATGACAATGCATTGACAAGAGTAAACTCCATGTGCTTGTCATAAGTGTCACTGGTTCGGCCTACTTATCATGTATAAGTGCCTATCATGTTTGTTATATGGCATGAGAGTTACCATTCCATCTTATTTATATCTCATATAAATAACTTGGGAACAAACATGAATATAATCTTTCTGGATAAGTCATGTCCTTATTATGAAGTATCCTCGATTGTGAACCTATTTATGATACTTTATGCTAGAAATACTATCACTCATATTCTTAATAACTTAAGAATAGAATTTCTAACAAAATATCAATGGACCTTTTTTGTTACACATAAATATATTATGTAAACGAAAAAGTGGAAATGCCTTTTATTAATAAAAACATGTACAAGATACATACTAAATGATATACTCTAGGGCATACTACTAACAACATAAGCTTGCCAAATGTCTTTTAATCATGTAAGATGATTGAAATTAAGATTAAATATAGGTTTGACACTTGACACAATGTGATTGGGTCAATTAGACCACATACATCACTATGTATTAGCTCCAAAATGTTTTCAGCCCTTAGCCCTTGTCCAACAAAGGGTGATCTTGTCATTTTGCCCTGAAGGCAAGATTCACAAGTTGGAGTAGACTCAGAGTCCAATGAGGATAGAATCCCCATTTTCTCTAATTTTGCAATCCTATCTTCTACAACATGACATAACCTTAAGTGCCAAATATATTTTGAACTTGAGTTGGTTTTTACCATGGCATTGCATTCATTTAGATCACTTGCATTCATTTTGTGTTTGTCATTACTATCTAAATAATAAAGACCATCATTCATATAACCCACACCAACATATTTATTTTCAAAATAAATATTACAGACATCATTTGCGAATTGAAATTCATACCTATTTCTAGTCAAACTAGATATAGAAACGATGTTCTTAAAAGCATCAGGTACATATAAAATATTATCCAAACACAAAACATGTCCAAACATGTAAAAAGATTAAGATCCTATGGCTAAAGCTTCAACAGTTGAGCCATTGCCAATCCGAACTCTAACATCTTGAGAATGCAAGCTGCTAACCTGCATATCATTAGAAATATGAGAACTGGCACCAGTATCTAAAAACCAAGCTGTAGATGAACTATGAGTATCATCAAAATCTAAATAACAAGATATGGACATACCTTCCGAAGGTTTATCCTTCTTGTCCTTCAGAGAAGCAAGATACTCTGGGTAGTTCCTTTTCCAGTGCCCATCCTTCTGGTAGGGGAAACACTTTCCTTGGCCTCCATCAGCTTTAGTCTTCCCTTTCTGTTTAGCTATTTTCTTGAAAGGACCAGGAATCTTAGATTTCTTTTTCTTATTTCCCTTTTTTTTGTTGGACTTTCCAGTAGAAAAAGATGCAATCAAAGCTACCTCTTTTCCTTTATTGCTCGGCATATTCTTTTGGGCAATAACCAGCATGTTGAGTAAACCAACTAAGGTGCATTCCTGTTTAGTCATATGGAAATTTCTCACAAAATTCCCAAAAGACTCAGGAAGGGATTGAAGGATCAAATCCATCTATGGTTGGAAATCCATGTTGAAGTCAAGATGTTCCAGCTGCTCAATCAGCCGAATCATCTTGTGGACATGATCCCCAACATTCTGTCCCTCAGACATCCTCATGCGAAACAGCTGCCTTGATATCTCATACCTAGCATTCCTGTTGTGCTCACCATATAACTCTTATAGGTGAAGGAGGATCTCACTCGCACTCTGCATGTTCTCATGCTGCTTTTATAACTCATTACTCATGGAAGCAAGCATGTAACACTTAGCTCTCATATCATGCTCCTTCCACTTGTCCAAAGTTTCATGTTCCTCTTGAGTGGCCTCTGGAGGTAAGGGACCAGGAACATTTGAATCTAGAACATATCTTATATGTTCACGGTTCAGGACAAGTTTTAAATTTCTTAGCCAATTAGACAGATTAGGTCCTGTCAACCTATTGCGATCAAGTATGCTTGCAAGGATATTGGATGGTGGGGGTTGTTCTGTGCTCATTATTATCAGAAAATTAACTGCAGAAAATAACCAGATTAATTAGTAAATGTATAAAGTAATTAACCAAAATGATTATGGTCTTTTAATCAAATTGGTCCTCTCACTAACTTAGCGAATCCTACACTTCCAAAGTAGAAAACGGAAATCCTAGTTAGATGGATTTCTAGTGGGTGATTGAATTCTTATAATTCTATTGATCATCCTTAGGTACATCCGTTATTGGAATTAGAATAAACTATAAGTGAGCAACTCCTTGCCCATCACATCTCATGTGCGGTTCAATCCTTTACCTAGCCCCTAATGCTCAAAATCTCAAGTACATCCATTATTGACTTATCTTGCATTAGTTAAGTTGATCCCATTGAGCCAGTAATTATGCAAATAATTTTAATGTCCTCAGGTACATCCAATATTGGCTACCAAACCATTTACATATTTACAACATCTCATGCTTAACAACTATTCTTAAGAAAATCTCTTAAATTAATCGCATCTTATGCAACTATTTAAAATTTGTTAAAATAATTGCCCTAATGGAGGGCCCATGTTATAATTACTTTAATTATAGCATTTCCAACTTAATCATTTGTTTGGGAGATTTTGTGGTCATCCTCATTACTATTAAGGTCTCACTTTGCACATTATCCATTTAGCATGCATATATCATATAATTGCATACATTCCCATACATCTCATGCATTCATGGATAAGTAGTAAATATGGTATGATCATTGACTTTCTAAGGGATTCAATTCTGAGCCACCAAGAATTGAATCAGGGCATTTCTAAGTGCATTTCATTTATTCATTTTACAAGAGTTGCTGAAGGAGTACATAATCAACACTTTATCTTGAATTCCTACTACTAGTCCCACCAATGCTCTTGACCTCCTTGAACTTCTTGCAATCCAATATTACATAGTAATCCTTGGCATACCAAGGTAAATTTACAAGAACTTAAATAAATGAAATTACAACCCAAAAATTATTACAAACTTAATAATACATGCTTAAAATAAAATAAATTAAATTAATTAGTTTACAATCCCAAAGAAACATAAAAGAAATAAATCCAATCACATTGGTCTTTTATAGTCCATGATCATCCATTATGCATATCACTATTTAACAATTAAATAAAACATACATACTTAAATTAAATTGAAATTAAATTAAATATCTCATATTCAACTTAAAAATCTAGATTTGAATATGATTCAAATAAATTTAAAAATTCATATTTGAATCTCATTTAAACAAATTTAAAAATTCATATTTGAATCACATTCAAACAACCTTAAAAATTCAGATTTGAATCACATTCAAATAATTTTTAAAAAAGCATATTTGAATCACATTCAAACAATTTTTAAAAATTCAGATATGAATATTATTCAAACAACTTTAAAAAATCAGATTTAAATATGATTTAAACAACTTTAAAAATTCATATTTGAATCACATTCAAACAACTTTTAAAATTCAGATTTGAATCACATTTAAATAATTTTTAAAATTCTAATTTGAATTAAAATTTAATTGTATGATTAAAACTCTAATTAAACAATTTAATTAGACATAGGATGAGCTTTTAGATCATACAACAATTGCAAATTAAAAAGCCAAACCTTGAGCCACCCATGGAAGCCAAAATTGGCACACCAAAGATGGTGTTCTCCAAGCATGCCGCCACACATCCATTGCAACCAGTAATGGATAAATCATCTCATGATCAAAACACACAATTAAATCATATAATCAACAATCTAAATGGCAAATATAGTGGCTCTGATACCAATTGACGGAGCAGAACCGTGAAAAACACAAGTTTATACCATTGAATTCAAAAATTTTCACCTAGGGTCACATACATCATGCAAGATTTATTTTTATCTATTTGATTTCAATGATAAACAGCATATTAAAACTCATTTAATATGTTTTTAGATCTGTATTTGCCATTTAAGATTTTAAAATTAATCAGATTAATTTTAGAACCCTAGATTAGATCAAGAACAAATACACTAACCTCTTGATGCACTGCAGTGTATTTGTGCCTTTGAGATCCGTGTTCAGGATACCAGATGTTGTCCCTCTAGCTTGTCTACACCAAGTTCACCTATGGTAGCCCTTAAACAGCTTCTAAAGCTTTTTCTATTAATTAGAAAATCAAGTTTTTCCTTTTAAGAGATTAAAAATGTAAATAGCAAACTATAAACAATTTATAGTATTTTCAATTCAAGAGATTATTTATTAATCTCTTGGAATTGATGAGAGATGAAGAAGAAGAGAGGGGAAGCCACTTGGGTGGTGGCACTAAAGGGAATAGCTGCTGGTTGTGTTGTTTTCTTTTCATAACAACACTTATATGGCTAGGTTAACACTTTAAACCCTTGCCACATGTCACCCTTTGATTGGTTCTAGGCTTAATTAACCCAATCACATTGTGCCAAGTGTCAAACTTATATTTAATCTTAATTTTAATCATCTTACATGATTAAAAACATTTGCCAAGCTTATGTGTAGTGCCATGTGTCACCATCTCATGGTGCCCCATGTCACCATCTCATGGTGCCCCATGTCACCCTGTGAAATGACCAAAATGCCCCTATATCTTAATTTTGAGTTCTCAATCCAAAATAATTATTTTTCTTTTTTATCAAATATAAATGAATTAATTAACCTTTATTAATTAATTTCTTATTAATTAAATTCATATTTGAACACTTTAAATATAAATTTAACTTATACTGTACATCCAATAACCTAGATATGGTTTCAAGTCATGCTAGAGACTTTGCAATCTAATTGCAAACCAAACTTATTTAATTAATCAATTAAACTCTTTAATTAATTAATTAAATCATATTTAATTAGGTGATTACTTGTGTATGTGTATGACTTACTAGGCTCATCACTAATTGGCAATGAGACATGATATCAACTCTTAATATCATCAGAACTCTATCTTACCCTAAATAATTTCTCTAAATCATTTTATGCACCTCATAGACCATGGTTAACACCTAGCATAGCATGCCATGGCCACCCAATTAGTAATAAGGTTTACCTTAAATGAACCTATAATCATATGTTACCATGCACTAGAATCTCTCCGTTATAAAATCCCAACTCAAGCTCGAGTTATGGTTTATGTCAAACTCCATTTGCTATGAATATTATGTTCTCTTTTAATTCCAGTTCTTGATTTAAAAGATTTTCTCATCAGAAACTCTTTTCTGATTAAATCTATTTGTCTTGGCCAGGAACTTGAAACATCAAGAATAATTAAATGAACATAGGATTTTATCTCTACTTACTTAGAGGAACAGTTTCCATCTTGATCAACACCTACCTCCATATATAACTAGTAGGAGCCAACACATGCCCATATACCCATACACAGTACAAGTATGAAAGCAGTATCAAACTCAAACCACCTATATACAAGATAAATGTGCTATCTTAGGTCTAAAGATTATATGCACTGATATGATTTATGACAATGCATTGACAAGAGTAAACTCCATGTGCTTATCATAAGTGTCACTGGTTCGACCTACTTATCATGTATAAGTGCCTATCATGTTTGTTATATGGCATGAGTGTTAGTAGTATGCCCTAGAGCATATCATTTAGTATGTATCTTGTACATATTTTTATTAATAAAAGGCATTTCCACTTTTCCGTTTACATAATATATTTATGTGTAATAGAAAAGGTCCATTGATATTTTGTTAGAAATATTATTCTTAAGTTGTTAAGAATATGAGTGACAATATTTCTAGCACGAAGTATCATAAATAGGTTCACAATCGAGGATACTTCATAATAAGGACATGACTTATCCAGAAAGATTGTATTCATGTTTGTTCCCAAGTTATTTATATGAGATATAAATAAGATGGAATGGTGAGTCTCATGCCATATAATAAACATGATAGGCACTTATAATTGATAAGTAGGCCGAACCAGTGACACTTATGACAAGCACATGGAGTTTACTCTTGTCAATGTTTTGTCATAAATCATATCAGTGCATATAATCTTTAGACCTGAGATAGCACAGTTATCTTGTATATAGGTAGTTTGAGTTTGATCTCGCTTTCATACTTGTACTATGTATGGGTATATGGGCATGTGTTGGCTCCTACTAGTTATATATGGAGGTAGGTGTTGATCAAGATGGAATCTGTTCCTCTAAGTAAATAGAGATAAAATCCTATGTTCATTTAATTGTTCTTGATGTTTCAAGTTCCTGGCCAGGACAGATAGATTTATTCAGAAAAGAGTTTCTGATGAGAAAATCTTTTTAATCAAGAACTGGAATTAAAAGAGAACATAATATTCATAGCAAATGGAGTTTGACATAAACCATGACTCCAGCTTGAGTTGGGATTTTGTAACAGAGAGATTCTAGTGCATGGTAACATATGATTATAGGTTCATTTAAGGTAAACCTTATTACTAATTGGGTGGCCATGGCATGCTATGCTAGGTGTTAACCATGGTCTATGAGGTTCATAAAATGATTTAGAGAAATCATTTATGGTAAGAAAGAGGTCTGATGATATTAAGAGTTGATATCATGTCTCATTGCCAATTAGTGATGAGCCTAGTAAGTCACACACATACACAAGTTATCACCTATTTAAATATGATTTAATTAATTAATTAAAGAGTTTAATTGATTAATTAAATAGATTTGGTTTGCAATAAAATTGCAAAGTCCCTAGTATGACTTGAAACCAAATCTAGATTATTGGATGTGTAGTATAAATTAAATTTATATTTAAAGTGTTTAAATATGAATTTAATTGATGAGAAATTAATTAATAGAGATTAATTTCTCATCAATTAAATTCATATTTAAACACTTTAAATATAAATTTAATTTATACTACACATCCAATAATCTAGATTTGGTTTCAAGTCATACTAGGGACTTTGCAACCAAATCTAGATTATTGGATGTGCAGTATAAATTAAATTCATATTTAAAGAGATTAATTAATTAATTTATATTTGATATAAATTAATTAGAAGAAGAAAATAATTATTTTGGGTTAAGAACTCAAATTAAGACACAGGGGCATTTTGGTCATTTTGCAGTGTGACACGTGGCACCATGAGATGGTGACACATGGCATAACACATAAGCTTGCCAAATGTTTTTTAATCATGTAAGATGATTAAAATCAAGATTAAATATAGGTTTGACACTTGGCACAATGTGATTGGGTCACTTAAACCTAGAGCTAATCAAAAGGTGACATGTGGCTAGGGTTTAATGTGTTAACCTAGCTATTTAAGTGTGGTTATGAAAAGAAAACATAACCAGCAGCCTCTCCTCTCATATGTCACGCCACTTTGAGCCTCTCCAGCTATTTCTCTTCATCTCTCATCAATTCAAAGAGATTAGCCATCAATCTCTTGAATTAAGAACACTAGAAATTGTTTCTAGTGTCCTGTTTGCATCTCTAATCTCTTAAAAGGCAGAACTTGAATTTCTAATTAATAGAAAAGGCTTTAGAAGCTGTTCAAGGGCTGCCATAGGTGTTCTTGGTGTGGACAAGCTAGAGGGACAACATCCGTGTCCTCAAGACGAATCTCAAAGGCGCAGACACGCCGCAAAGACATCAAGAGGTTAGTGTAATCGTTCTTGATTTAATCTAGGGTTCTAAAATTAATCTGATTAATTTTAAAATCTTAAATGGCAAATACAGATCCAAAAAACATATTAAAAGAGTTTTAATATGTTGTTTATCATTGAAATCAAATAGAAAAAAATAAATCTTGCATGGTGCTTGTGACTCTAGGTGAAAATTTTTGAATTCAATGGTATAATCTTGTGTTTTTCACGCCTGCCTTCAATTGGTATCAGAGCCACTATATTTGCCATTTAGATTGTTGATTATATAATTTAATTGTGTGTTTGATCATGAGATCAAGAGATTCATTGCTGGTTGGATCATGAGGTGTGGCGGCACACATGGTGAAGCCACCATTAGTGGCGGCAACAATGGTTCCTTGGGTGGTTCAAGGTTTGGCTTTTAATTCTGCAATTGTTGTATGATCTAAGGCCTATTCTTTGACTAATTAAAGTGTTTAATTAGTTGTTTTAATCACACAATTAAATTATGATTCAAATCAGAATTTTAAAAATTGTTTGAATGTGATTCAAATCTGAATTTTAAAAGTTGTTTGAATGTGATTCAAATCTGAATTTTTAAAGTTGTTTGAATCATATTTAAATCTGATTTTTTTAAAATTGATTCAATAAAATTCAGATCTGATTTTTTAAAAAATATTTGAATGTGATTCAAATCTGATTTTTTAAAAAATGTTTGAATGTGATTCAAATCTGAATTTTTGAAGTTGTTTGAATGTGATTCAAATCTGAATTTTTAAATTTGTTTGAATGAGATTCAAATCTGAATTTTTAAATTTATTTGAATCATATTCAAATCTGATTTTTAAGTTGAATATGAGATATTCAATTTAATTTAAGTATGTATGTTTTATTTAATTGTTAAATAGTGATATGCATGATGGATGATCATGGACTATAAAAGACCAATGTGATTGGATTTATTTCTTTTATGTTTCTTTGGGATTGTAAATTAATTTATTTTAATTTATTTTGGGCATATATTATTAAGTTTGTAATATTTTTGGGTTGTAATTTCATTTATTTAAGTTCTTGTAAATTCGCCTTGGTATGCCAAGGATTACTATGTAATATTGGATTGCAAGAAGTTCAAGGAGGTCAAGAGCATTGGTGGGACCAGTGGGAGGAATTCAAGATCAAGTGTTGATTATGTACTCCTTCAGCAACTCTTGTAAAATGAATGAATGAAATGCACCTAGAATGCCCGATTCAATTCTTGGTGGCTCGAATTGAATCCTTTAGAAAGTCCATGATCATACCATATTTATCGCTTATCCATGAATGCATGAGATGTATGGGAATGTATGCAATTATATGATATATGCATGCTAAATGGATAATGTGCAAAGTGAGACCTTAATAGTAATTAGGATGGCTATAAAATCTTCCAAACAAATGATTAAGTTGGAAATGCTATAATTAAAGTAATTATAACATAAGCCCTCCATTGGGGCAATTATTTTAAGAAATTTTAAATAGTTGCATGAGATGCAATTAATTTAAGAGATTTTCTTAAGAATAATTATTAAGCATGAGATGTTGTAAATATATAAATGGTTTGGTGGCCAATATTGGATGTACCTGAGGACATTAAAATTATTTGCATAATTCGGCTCAATGGGATCAACTTAACTAATGCAAGATAAGTCAATATTGGATGTACCTGAGATTTTGAGCATTAGGGGCTAGTAAAAGGATTGAACCTCACATGAGATGTGATGAGCAAGGAGTTGCTCACTTATAGTTTATTGTAATTCCAATAATGGATGTACCTGAGGATGATCAATAGAATTATAAGAATTCAATCACCCACTAGAAATCCATCCAACTAGGATTTCCGTTTTCTACTTTGGAAGTGTAGGATTCGCTAAGTTAGTGGGAGGACCAATTTGATTAAAAGACCATAATCATTTTGGTTAATTACATGATACATTTACTAATTAATCTGGTTATTTTCGCAGCTTAATTTTCTCGATAAAATGAGCACAAAACAACCACCACCATCCAATATCCTTGCAAGCATACTTGATCACAATAGGTTGACAGGACCTAATCTGTCTGATTGGCTAAGAAATTTGAAACTTGTCCTGAACCTTGAACATATAGGATATGTTCTAGATTCAAATGTTTATGGTCCCTTACCTCCAGAGGCCACACAAGAGGAACATGAAACTTTGGACAAGTGGAAGGAGCATGATATGAGAGCTAAGTGTTACATGCTTGCTTCCATGAGTAATGAGTTACAGAAGCAACATGAGAACATGCAGAGTGCTAGTGAGATCCTCCTTCACCTACAAGAGTTGTATGGTGAGCACAAAGAGAATGCTAGGTATGAGATATCTAGACACTATTCCGTATGAGGATGTCCGAGGGATGTAATGTTGGGGATCATGTCCACAAGATGATTCGGCTGATTGAGCAGTTGGAACATCTTGACTTCAACATGGATTTCCAACTACAGACGGATTTAATCCTTCAGTCCCTTCCTGAGTCTTTTGGGAATTTTGTGACAAATTTCCATATGACCAAACAGGAATGCACCTTAGCTGGTTTACTCAACATGCTGGTTATTGCCCAAAAGAATATGCCAGGCAATAAAAAAAAAGAGGTAGCTTTGGTTGCATCTTCTTCTGCTGGAAAGTCCAACAAGAAGAAAGGCAATAAGAAAAAGAAACCTCAGATTCCTGGTCCTTCTAAGAAAATAGCTAAACAGAAAAGGAAGACTAAAGCTGATGAAGGCAAAGGAAAGTGTTTCCATTGCTAACAAGAAAGTGTTTCCATTGCCAGTAAGAAAGTGTTTCCACTGGCCAGAGTATAGCAATCTAAATGAATGCAATGCCGTGGTGAAAACCAACTCAAGTTCAAAATATATTTGGCACTTAAGGTTATGTCATGTTGTAGAAGATAGGATTACAAAATTGGAGAAAATGGGGATTTTATCCTCATTGGGTTCTGAGCCTACTCCAACTTGTGAATCTTGCCTTCAAGGCAAAATGACTAAATCACCCTTTGTTGGACAAGGGCTAAGAGCTGAAAATATTTTGGAACTAATACATAGTGATGTATGTGGTCCATTTAAAGAAATGGCTAGAGGGGGCTTTCATTATTTTATTGCCTTTACTGATGATAAATCAAGGTTTTGGGTATTTGTATTTGATGAAATACAAACATGAATCTTTTGAAAAGTTCAAAGAATTTAAATCTGAAGTAGAAAATCAAACAGGAAAGAGTATTAAAGCTCTTCGATCAGATCGTGGAGGTGAATATTTGAGTACTAAATTTGATGAATACTTGAGAGAGCATGGCATTGTTTCTCAGCTGACTCCTCCAGAACGCATACGGTGAATAGTGTATCGAAAGGAGAAATCGTACCTATTGGATATGGTATGCGATGATGATGAGCTATCTTGATATGCCAATCTCCTTTTGGGATTTGCATTAGAATCACTTTGTATATTCGAATAGGATTCCATCAAAATCAGTTTCTTCCACACCTTATGAGATATGGCATGGAAGAAAACCAAGTCTTAAGCATGTTAAGATTTAGGGTTGTCGACTTATATCAAAAGGCTGAATCTTGATAAATTGGAGACGGATCGAGAAAAGGTCGATTTGTTGGATATCCAAAAGATAGTTTTGGATATTATTTTTATTTGCCTACTTCACAAAAGGTTGTGATAAGTAGAGATGCCACATTTCTTGAACAACAGTTTGTTCAAGAAGGAGGCAAAGGAAGGCAAATAGAGTTAGAATTGGAGAATTCGACCAACCAGCATCAGATGGATATAGATCCATCTAGTCAACCTATACCCGTTGATGAAACATCTACAGCTGTTCCTCGTAGAACAACCAGGGTATCTCACCCACCAGTGAGATATGGTTTTCTTCATGAAGAAGAACAAGAGTTGTCTACTCATGAAGAAGTAGATCATGGAGATGATCCACTTATCTATGAAGAAGCTATATCAGATATAGACTCTTCAAAATGGATTGATGCTATGAAATCCGAGATTGATTCCATGTATAAGAATCAAGTTTGGGATCTTATTGACCCACCTGAAGGTATTGTACCTATAGGGAACAAATGGATTTTCAAGAAGAAAATTGGTTCTGATGGAAAGGTAGACACCTATAAGGCAAGGCTAGTAGCGAAAGGGTTTCGCCAAAGGCAAGGAATAGACTATGAGGAGACTTTCTTGCCTGTTGCCATGCTTAAATCAATTAGGATTTTATTAGCAATAGCTGCATACTATGATTATGAGATTTGGGAGATGGATGTCAAAACAGCTTTTCTCAATGGATACATTGAAGAAAACATTTTCATGGAACAACCTAAGGGATTTGAATCCCAAAATGGTTCCAAGGTATGCAAGCTAAAGCGATCCATTTATGGGTTGAAACAAGCTTCGAGGAGTTGGAACATCAATTTTGATGAAGCCATTAAATCTTTTGGTTTTATCAAAAATGAGGATGAGCCATGTGTATATAAGAAGGTTAGTGACAGTGCTATCACTTTCCTTGTCTTATATGTGGATGACATACTGTTGATGGGTAATGATACAGGTATGTTGACGACTATAAAGGTATGGTTGTCAAATACATTCTCCATGAAAGACTTAGGGGAGGCAACCTATATTCTTGGGATTCGCATCTATAGAGATAGAGCGAAAAGAATAATTGGTTTATCCCAAAGTCTATACTTGGAAAAGGTGTTAAAGAGGTTTAACATGCTTGATTCCAAGAGAGGATTGTTACCAGTGAGACATGGTATCGACCTTTCTAAAGAGATGTCTCCAAAGACACCTGAAGAAAGAGATAAGATGGCCAGGATTCCATATGCTTTGGCTATTGGAAGTTT
The DNA here is from genome assembly GCF_030052815.1 of Hevea brasiliensis. Classification (NCBI taxonomy): domain Eukaryota; kingdom Viridiplantae; phylum Streptophyta; class Magnoliopsida; order Malpighiales; family Euphorbiaceae; genus Hevea; species Hevea brasiliensis. Next base: position 48,335,963 of record NC_079501.1, read on the forward strand.
AATGTATGCAATGTTGTGTACTAGGCCGGATATCGCATATGCTGTTAGTTTGACTAGCAGGTATCAATCCAATCCAGGTTTGGAACACTGGATAGCTGTCAAGAATATCCTTAAGTACTTGAGAAGAACTAAGGATTTATTCTTGATATATGGAGGTGGAGACTTGCAATTGGATGGTTATACTGATTCTGATTTCCAATCAGATATCGATGATAGAAAGTCTACCTCTGGATATGTGTTCATTTGTAATGGAGGTGCGATCTTGGAAGAGTTCCAAACAGAGCACGCATCGCAGATTCCACTCATCGAGGTCGAGTATATTCTCGCATCGATGTCGCAAAGGAAGTCGTTTGGATAAAGAAGTTCGTGATGAACTTACAGTAGTTCCTTCCATTGAGTCGCCAGTTCCACTACACCGTGACAACAATGGAGCAACATCTGAGCTAAGGAACTAAGGTCTCACCCAAAATCCAAACACATAGAAAGGCACTACCACATTATCAGAGATATAGTTGGGCGAGGCGATATAGCCATGCAGAAAATAGCATCAGCTGAAAATCCAGCTGATCCATTCACTAAGCCTATGTCACGACTCGTTAGACCGACATCTTGAGAAGATAGGTCTAAGATATTGTAATGAATGGCTCTAGTGCTAGTGGGAGATTGTTAGTAGTATGCCCTAGAGCATATCATTTAGTATGTATCTTGTACATATTTTTATTAATAAAAGGCATTTCCACTTTTCCGTTTACATAATATATTTATGTGTAATAGAAAAGGTCCATTGATATTTTGTTAGAAATATTATTCTTAAGTTGTTAAGAATATGAGTGACAATATTTCTAGCACGAAATATCATTAATAGTTTCTCTAGCGAGGATACTACATAATAATGAGATGACTTATCGATAAAGATTGTTTTCATGTTTGTTCCCATGTTATTTATTTGAGATATAAATAACATGGACTGGTGAGTCTCATGCCATATAATAAACATGATAGGCACTTATAATTGATAAGTAGGTCGAACCAGGTGACACTTATGACAAGCACATGGAGTTTACTCTTGTCAATGTTTTGTCATAAATCATATCAGTGATGCATATAATCTTTAGACTGAGATATACGCTTATCTTGTATATAGGTAGTTTGAGTTTGATCTCGCTTTCATACTTGTACTATGTATGGGTATATGGGCATGTGTTGGCTCCTACTAGTTATATATGGAGGTAGGTGTTGATCAAGATGGAATCTGTTCCTCTAAGTAAATAGAGATAAAATCCTATGTTCATTTAATTGTTCTTGATGTTTCAAGTTCTTGGCCAGGACAGATAGATTTATTCAGAAAAGAGTTTCTGATGAGAAAATCTTTTAATAAAGAACTGGAATTAAAAGAGAACATAATATTCATAGCAAATGGAGTTTGACATACACCATGACTCAAACTTGAGTTGGGATTTTGTAATGAGAGATTCTAGTGCATGGTAACATATGATTATAGGTTCATTTAAGGTAAACCTTATTACTAATTGGGTGGCCATGGCATGCTATGCTAGGTGTTAACCATGGTCTATGAGGTTCATAAAATGATTTAGAGAAATCATTTATGGTAAGAAAGAGTTCTGATGATATTAAGAGTTGATATCATGTCTCATTGCCAATTAGTGATGAGCCTAGTAAGTCACACACATACACAAGTTATCACCTATTTAAATATGATTTAATTAATTAATTAAAGAGTTTAATTGATTAATTAAATAGATTTGGTTTGCAATAAAATTGCAAAGTCCCTAGTATGACTTGAAACCAAATCTAGATTATTGGATGTGTAGTATAAATTAAATTTATATTTAAAGTGTTTAAATATGAATTTAATTGATGAGAAATTAATTAATAGAGATTAATTAATTAATTTATATTTGATATAAATTAATTAGAAGAAGAAAATAATTATTTTGGGTTAAGAACTCAAAATTAAGACACAGGGGCATTTTGGTCATTTTGCAGTGTGACACGTGGCACCATGAGATGGTGACACATGGCATAACACATAAGCTTGCCAAATGTTTTTTAATCATGTAAGATGATTAAAATCAAGATTAAATATAGGTTTGACACTTGGCACAATGTGATTGGGTCACTTAAACCTAGAGCTAATCAAAAGGTGACATGTGGCTAGGGTTTAATGTGTTAACCTAGCTATTTAAGTGTGGTTATGAAAAGAAAACATAACCAGCAGCCTCTCCTCTCATATGTCACGCCACTTTGAGCCTCTCCAGCTATTTCTCTTCATCTCTCATCAATTCAAAGAGATTAGCCATCAATCTCTTGAATTAAGAACACTAGAAATTGTATCTAGTGTCCTGTTTGCATCTCTAATCTCTTAAAAGGCAGAACTTGAATTTCTAATTAATAGAAAAGGCTTTAGAAGCTGTTCAAGGGCTGCCATAGGTGTTCTTGGTGTGGACAAGCTAGAGGGACAACATCTGGTGTCCTGAAGACGAATCTCAAAGGCGCAGACACGCTGCAGCACATCAAGAGGTTAGTGTAATCGTTCTTGATTTAATCTAGGGTTCTAAAATTAATCTGATTAATTTTAAAATCTTAAATGGCAAATACAGATCCAAAAAACATATTAAAAGAGTTTTAATATGTTGTTTATCATTGAAATCAAATAGATAAAAATAAATCTTGCATGGTGCTTGTGACTCTAGGTGAAAATTTTTGAATTCAATGGTATAATCTTGTGTTTTTCACGCTTCCGTTCCTTCAATGAGACTCACCATTCCATCTTATTTATATCTCATATAAATAACTTGGGAACTAACATAAATACGATCTTTCGGGATAAGTCATGTCCTGCGTGAAGTATCCTTGATTGTGAACCTATTTATGATACTTTGTGCTAGAAATACTGTCACTCATATTCTTAATAACTTAAGAATAGAATTTCTAACAAAATATCAATGGACATTTTCTATTACACATAAATATATTATGTAAACGGAAAAGTGGAAATGCATTTTATTAATAAAAACATGTATAATGTACATACTAAATGATATGCTCTAGGGTATACTACTAACAACATAAGCTTGCCAAATGTCTTTTAATCATGTAAGATGATTGAAATTAAGATTAAATATAGGTTTGACACTTGGCACAATGTGATTGGGTCAAGTAGACTTAGAACCAATCAGAAGGTGACTTGTGGCAAGGGTTTTAAGTGATGACCTAACTATATAAGTGTTGTTATGAAAGAACAAATAACACAAGCTGCTGCCTCCTCTTTATGTCGCCACCCAAAGGCTGCTCTCCCTTCTCTTCTTCTTCATCTCTCATCTATTCCAAGAGATTAGCAAACAACCTCTTGAATTAAAAATACTAGAAATCGTTTTTAGTGTTCTGTTTACATCTATAATCTCTTAAAAGGCAAAACTTGATTTTCTAATACATAAAAAAAGATTTAAAAGCTGTTCAAGGGCTGCCATAGGTGATCTTGGTGTGGACAAGCTAGAGGGACAACATCTGGTATCCTAAAGATGCATCCCAAAGGTACAATTACGCTGTAGTGCATCAAGAGTTTAGTGTATTTGTTCTTGATCTAATCTAGGGTTCTAAAAATTAATCTGATTAATTCTAAAATCTTAAATGGCAAATACAGTTCCAAAAACATATTAAAAGAGTTTTAATATGTTGTTTATCATTGAAATCAAATAGACAAAAATAAATCTTGCATGATGCATGTGACCCTAGGTGAAAAGTTTTGAATTCGATGATATAAACTTGTGTTTTTCATGCTTCTGCTCCTTCATATTTAAATCCTAACCTCCATTGTTCTCAAACCAAGTCAATCTCAATTCAACTTAATTTCACAATTTTAGAGAATTCTAAAAGAAATTTACATACTGCATTTATGCATAAAAATAAATAAATGTAAACAAGTTTATATTACAAAGTTTTACATTAATCAAAATAACAGTACAACTTTTAGACAATTGTTCATTGTGTACATATGGGTACATAAAGTTAATTTACATCAAAAGGAGAATTTTACATAGGGTATAATTAATATACCCAGAAAAAGTCCAAAATAGCTTCAAGGTCAGCTCCAAGCAGCTTACTCTGCTGCCTGGTCCTTTTCATTATCTGCGAAAGCAGAACAAGCTATCGCTGAGTATTGATACGCAGTGGCACACAACCAAGTAAATTCAACTCATTACAAAGCATAATAAACCAAAATATGACAAATTAAAATTTTCATAATCACATGAGTTGTTTTCCAAAATCTCAAGTTAACATGAACTATTTATTTTAAACCATTTTTCACAAATCACAAAATAAAGGTGTTGCCAAGAACACACAGTCTAGACCACGACACAAAATTTCACGATCAATGTCGTGTTGTACACCGGGATAAAGCAAATCACCTCACTAACCATTATTAATGAGGGAAGAGCTAGTAAGCTAATGAGTACTCATATGATCTTACCCCACTAACCGTTATTAATAGGAGACATAAGCAATTTTAAATTGCCAAACCCTAAATAGCCATTACTATCGGAGATTTTCGAATGGGACTGTCATGCTAACTGTGGCTTAAAAACTAATTCATAAAATTTCCATTTAAATGATTGCATTTTAATTCACTTAACACAAATCATTCAAGAATTTACCCTTATAGGGGTGGCAACACACAATTCATAAAGTTCAAAGAGAAAATCACAATTGTCACCAACACATTCAAACTCACAATTCATTTAAAATAATTTACAATATTAAAATCAATTGAATAAAATTAGTTGTGTACAAACCTCTAGTGAGTTGTCTCTTTACCTTGACTCACTCTTTCCTTGTCCTTTCCGGTCTCATTTTCTACTGAAATGCAAAATTATAGTGTTTCAATACCTATCCAAATTATTTCTAATAGAAATTTCAATAATTGAATTTTTCACTTTACTTTATTTTACTTCTAAGGTCCCATAAATTGAATTCTTTGTATTTTTTATTATGGTGGTTACTATTCATTTGACCAATTGGTCAAAATATTCACTTTTTCATACTAAATAGGTTTGTTAATTCTAATTACTCCCACATACTACATTTTGGGTCATAATTATGTTGATATTGATTGCCAAACTTAATTCAAGGTTTCCTAGGAGAAATTGCAAATTTTCTATTTTGGGTCACTTATTTCTACTGTTTCATTGGACCTTCTACAGTGGAAATTTGGCTAACTTTCCTTCATCGAAGTTGTTCCTTCATGTCTTAGATTTAATTCCCCTTTTGAATCACTCCATTTGGAGTTTTATAACTCAAGTTATGCCACTTTTTCTAAGGCTGGCCGGATGGGTCACAAACCCAGAAATTCTGGGCAATTAGGGTTTTAGCAGATTTGAGGAACTAATTTTGGTTGGCAAATTGACTAGGTTATGGCCAGAATTTGGGATTGTGTTCTTCATGAAAGTTGTTATCCTATGTCATAGATTTCCAATGATATAAAAATTAGGTCATTTGGACATTTCTACACCAAGTTATGACCATTTGAACAAGTACTGTTCATATGATCAATTCTATACAGGGGTGTGGTCAGTTTTAGGGCAAGGTTTCTACATGAAAATTGTAAATTTGGGTCTTAATTTTTATCTCCAATTGGCTTTCCACCAATTGGAGCAACAGAATTTAAGTTATACTCATTTGAATGGGCATGGGTCAAGCTACCAGAATTGACCCTTACACATACACCATTCAATTTTAGTTTCAATCATTCAATCACATTCCCATACACACCAATTGACCAATTTAAACCTCAATTAGGTTAATTTGCATCAATTCACCAAAATGCCCAACTTTCCCATGGGTCAAGAACCCTAATCATGAAATTGATTAGTTCATACTCAATTCACTACACTAATCACATATTCAACCTTAATTAAGTTCAAATTCATGTCTAATTTAGATTGAACACATTAAAATCCTAAAGTACCATGGCTGGTAGAAATGCACACCTTCACAATCAAGCATAATTTTCTTCATTTCTAATGCTAACTAAACATACTTAAGCTAAATTTTAAGAAATCTAAAGCAATTAAAGTTGAACATTAACTTAACTTTTTTTTTAATTTTCAAAGCTCTAATTTCTTCAATTTCTTCTTCCTTTTTGTTCTCAATATGCTTGCCAAGATCCAAGAAAAAGGTTTATCTAAGAAATTTGTAGAATTTATGGGGTGGATTCAAGCTCTAAAAGCTTATAAATATTTGGTCATGGAGGAATTTAGTAAGAAAAGAGGAAGAGAGGAGAGGGACGGCATAGGTGAAGGTAGAAGACAACTTTTTATTTTCACTTTTTTATTTATTTTAACTCTCTTAACTTATCTAAGAATAATATAATTACTTAATAATTCCTTTATTGCATCATGCTTACCGAAGGTGATGTCATAATCCTTTTAAATTTTTGAATTTTCCATTTCATTTCTCCTTTCCTTTTCTTCACCTCTTCAATTTGAACTTAGTTTTCAATATTTTAATTTCCTATATTTTATTGGACATTTAGGCCAAAAGTCACCTCTAAGGGTGAATTGACCGAATTGCCCTTTACCGGTCTGATCTGATTTACCAATAGCATTGTATTGCTTCCTGAACCCTAATCTAATTATTTAACCTTGTTCTCAATTCTTTTCTATGGTTCGCTCATTTCCACTAGCTTCTCAATAATTCCTAGGCCTAGTATGTCACAATGTCTCATACAAAATTAAGGTTTTGGCTGACTTCACAGTCACTTCTCGGTATGGTCACCCATCGTTGTGACTCAGGCTCATTTAACCTTTTATACTTTATTTTCTTAATTTCTACTTGAACTTCATGTAATTGCCATTATTTTTTTTTCCATAGCATGTCTAAGTGATTTAAATATGGTTTTACACATCCCAACTGTCCAGGCAGACACTAGTCACCAGAGCAGTGGAATGTACTTACCTAACGAATATAGGGGTATTACAATTCTTCCCCCATTAAAATAAATTTTGTCCCAAAATTTTACCTAATCTTAGTCTCTAAACAGCTGTGGGTGCTGCCTCCTCATGTCCTCCTCACATTCCCAAGTAGTTTTTTGGCCTGAATGATGGTTCCACAATACTTTAACTAGCGGTATCTGTTTATTCCTCAGCTGCTTCACCTCATAAGCTAAAATCTCTATAGGTTCTTCCTCATATGTGAGGTCTAGATTTACTTTAATCTCTTATACTAGTAGAACATGAGATGGGTCTGATCTATACCTCCTTAACATAGACACATGGAAGACATTATGTATCTTTTCCAACTCTGGAGGTAGTGCCAATCGGTATGCTAGAGGACCCACTCTTTCCAGAACCTCATATGGTCCAATAAAGCAAGTACTCAATTTCCCCTTTCTACCAAATCTCATAATTTTCTTCCAAGGAGAAACCTTGAGGAATACTTTATCACCCACTGCATATTCAATGTCTCTCCTTTTTAGATTAATGTAGGACTTCTAATGGTCTGATGCAACCTTGAGTCGATCTCTAATAAGTTTAACCTTCTCCTCTGTCTACTGAACAATCTCTGGGCCAATCAGCTTTCATTCACCCACTTCATCCCAACACAGAGGAGTTCTACATTTTCTACCATACAAGGCTTCATATGGAGGCATCCCAATGCTTAGTTGGTAGTTGTTATTATAAGCAAAATCAATCAGAGGCAAGTGTGTATCCCAACGACCTGCAAATTCAATCACACAAGCCCATAGCATATCCTCCAATATCTGAATCACTCTCTCAGATTGATCATCTGTCTGTGGATGGAATGTCGTACTAAAGTTCAATCTAGTTCCTAGGGCTCTTTGCAAACTACCCTAGAATCTAGAAGTGAACATTGGATCTCTGTCTGACACAATTGATATTGGCACCCCATGAAGTCTTACAATCTCATCAATTTGTAGTTTAGCCAATCTGTCCAGACTGTAGTCCATCCGTGCTAGCAAAAAGTGAGCAGACTAGGTCAATTTGTCCACAATAACCCCTATTGCATCATGATTCTTCTGTGTTCTTAGAAGTCTTATCACAAAATCCATCGTGATTCTTTCCCATTTCCACTCAGGAACTGGCAATGGATGTAGTAACCCTGCTGGCACTTGGTGTTCTGTAATTAATTGCTGACAAGTTAGGCATTAAACACAAACTCTGCTATATCTTTCTTCATCCCATTCCACCAATAGTGCTTCTTTACTATTTTGTACATTTTAGTCCCACCAAGGTGCATAGCAAAAGGAGACTTATGTGCTTCCTTCATAATGAGTTGTCGCAATTCTACATTATTAGGAACGCACATTCTACCTTGTTATAGCAATAAGCCATCATCATTCACAGGAAATTCAGGTTTCTTGCCATCCCAAGCTTCGTACATCAATTTCTGATATTTTGCATCATTCTGGGCTGCCATTTTAATCTGATCAATCAACACTAGCTGTACATGCTATGCAGCTACCATCTGTCCCTCATCATCAATCTCTAAACTAGCATGCAGTGCTTTCAACTCATGTATCATAGACAAAGAAGAAACTCTTAAACTCGCCATGGTTTTACGGCTCAAAGCATCAACGACCACATTAGCTTTTCCTGGTTGATAATCTATCAAACAATCATAATCCTTAATCAGTTCTAACCACCTCCCTTGCCTCAAATTCAACTCCTTTTGGGTACCCAGATACTTCAGGCTCTTGTGATCTATGTAGATGTAACACTTTTCCCCATACAGATAATATCTCCAGATCTTCAGGGCAAATACAATAGCTACTAGCTCCAAGTCATGTGTAGGATAATTTCTCTCATGGGGTTTCAGCTGGCGTGATGCATAAGTAATGATATTTTGATCTTGCATCAGTACATAACTTAGACTATTGTGAGAAGCATCATTATAGACAATGTATTCTTTACCCGGTGTAGGTAAAGTAAGGACTGGAGCTTCAGTAAAACATCTTTTCAATTCATCAAAACTCTGCTGACATTTATTAATCCACTGAAATTTCACATCTTTCCGAAGCAATTTGGTCAGTGGAGATGCCAATATAGAAAATCTCTTCACAAAATGGCAATAGTAACCGGCTAAACCCAGAAAACTATGAACTTCTGTAACATTCCTGGGTGGCTTCCAATTAAGGATAGCTTTAATCTTACTAGGATCGACCTTAATGCCTTAAGCTGACACAATATGCCCTAAGAAAGAAATCTCTTTCAGCCAAAATTTACACTTTGATAATTTAGCATACTGCTGTTTCTCCCTTAAAGTCTGTAGCATAATTCTTAGGTGCCTATCATGTTCCTCTGCATCCTTTGAATACACCAAGATGTCATCAATAAACTCAACCATAAATAGGTCGAGGTATGGCTTAAAAATAGTGTTCATCAAGTCCATGAATGCAGCCGGAGTATTGGTTAACCCGAATGGCATAACCAGAAACTCGTAGTGGTCATATTGAGTTCTAAAAGCAGTTTTTGAAATACTATGCTCTTGTACCCTCAACTAGTAATAGCCAATCTCAAATCAATTTTAAAAAACACTGTTGCATCATTCAATTGATCAAACAAATCATCAATGCGGGGTAATGGATATATATTCTTTATTGTCACCTTATTCCGCTGTCTGTAGTCAATGCACAGGCGGAGAGTGCCATCTTTCTTCTTAACAAACAACACTGGCACTCCCCAAGGTGACACACTAGGGCGAATGAAGCCCTTATCAAGCAATTCTTGCAACTGCTCCTTTAACTCCTTCAACTCTACAGGTGCCATTCAATAAGGTGTAATAGAGATTGGGTCCACACTAGGCATAACCTCTATTTCAAACTGCACCTCTCTTTCTGGAGCTAATCCTGGCAATTCTTTAGGAAACACATCTGGAAAGTCACATACTGTAGGGATGTCCCATAACGCTAGACTCCCAACTTGGGTGTCTATTACATGGGCCAAGTAAGCTTCACACCCTTGTTGGATCATTTTTTTAGCAAGTGTAGTAGAAATAAGGTTTGATAGCAGTAACTGCCTCTCCCCATGTATAACCACATCACTATATTGAGGAACACCAAATGTGACTGTCTACTACAATAAATCATTGCATGATGCTTGGCTAACCAATCCATGCTCAAGATGATATCATAATCTCTGAAGGGCATTTCAATTAAGTCAGACAGAAAAGTATGTCCTTGGATCACCAAAGGACAAACCCTATACATTTCGTTGACCCTGACCACTTGTCCCAAAGGACTAGTTACTAACACTTCAAAATTAATTTTAATACAAGGAACAGCAGTCAAACAAGCAATGCTAGCACTAACATACGAATGGGTTGACCCCAAGTCAAACAATACATATACATCTTAATCAAAGATTGAGAAAGTAACAGTGTGACACCCCTTACCCGTGTACAGTATACCCGAGTAAGCAATGTCACACGGTGTACCGGCACACTCTATTATACCTTAATTAACTTTTATCATGCTTTTGAATATAACTTGTGAAATATAATATCTTTGAGCCATTTTTTAAAATTATAATTTATTGAGGTTCCAAAGATTTTAAAGAAAATCCGGCAGAGTACCGGCTAAAAATGGAGAAAACAGTTCTTCGGAACCTGTGAAAAAAAACACTTCCAATATTCATATTTAATCAATCCCAAACTCCAATATCAAAATCTCAACATTTTTTTCAATTTCATTTGTCAATCATTCGTCTCATGTGATAATCATGTATAAATCACAGATAAACATTCACTTTTCCATTCACAAACACAATTCTCATTATTTACATGAACATCAAAGTACATTTCATAAGTTCGATTACATATGAGAAAATAAAAATTAGTTACAAAATATCAAAATAAAATCTAGTGTCCTACCAATGCACTGTGGAGGGTGAGGTGACACGAACACTATGCAGAGCTGCAGAATGAACTCACCCGATCTGCGGTCTACTGGGCTCACGATCAGTATCTCCAGAACCTACGCGTGGCAAAAGCAATGTGCTAAGCAATGATGCTTAGTGGTGCAATAATAAAATAAAAGAAAATAGCAGAAAATAAATATGTATTGAATGTGTATGTCTTATTTGTTTTGTATTTGTATAGCCATTCATTTCGTTAACTTTATCCACTTTCATTCATTTGGTTGCCCAAGTAACCTATACTGGACGACTGGACTGGATAAACGGGTAAACTGGCACTGGGTATCAAGTACCTCGGGCCGTCACACCATCGGTCACATATGTATCTCCCGGTGTGCAACAGAACAGCTAACAAGCTGTAAATAACATTAGGCACGAGGCCAAGTCTCAACACAATATCAAAATGGCTAAAAGCCATAAAATCACAGAATGGCATAATGCCATGTGCAGTACTGCTAACTGAACCCTATTGGCATGCCAAACTATCCAAACCAATCTTGTTAGGTATACTAGGGCATTCGATACTTTAAAATTCTTCAATTTGTGAATTTCAAATTTTGGTGTCACTATTCACCTCATTGGTCAACAAAAATGTTGACTTTTGGATATAAAATAGGTACATTGGTTTTGACACTCCCAAAGTACCACATTTTGCATTTAAAACTTGTTGGAATTAATCACCAAATCCATTTCCACACTTAGCACTAAGGGGCAGAATTTTCAGATTTTGTACCATAATTTTACTGTTCTATTAGGGACTGTTACAGTGGAAATTTGAGGAAATGGTAAACATGAAAGTTGTTCCTTATTTTGTCTAGTTGAATTTACTTTTTTGAATCACTCCATTTGGAGTTTTTTAGCTCCAGATATGGTCCAAAAACCACAGCTGGCCGGATTGGAAAACTGCAGAATTTACCAAATCTACAGTATAATGAACAGTAACTACCACTGCCTTGTTGAATAGGTTATGGTCATAATTTGGGGTAGGTTTCTTCATGAAAGTTGTTTGTCTATATCTCATCTTGTTGCTGTAAAAATTTCAGGTCAAATGGACCATTCTACAGTGAGTTATGGCTAAATGAACAGTTATTGTTCATTTGGTCATTCTGCAGAATTTGCTTGCAGGGTATCCGGATTGGGGCCAACTTTTGGTCCACTTTCTTTGGTCTTTTGGGCATGGTTTCTTCAGAAAAATTGTGCCATTATAAGTCTAGTTTCATGTCCAATTGGCCAAACACCAATTGAACCTACACAGCCAAAGATATGGCCGTCCAAACAGGCTGGATTCACAGCCTCCTTGCTGCTGTCCCTAGGCAGCCTACCATTTCACTTTGCCATGCTATATTTCAGTCCAAATTATGGTCAACTTACCTCAAATGGTCACTAATTGACCATTAGAATGTTCTTTAATAATTTCATAAGCCAAGTCAAATTTTCACTCCCAAACCCTAGCTCAAATTCAAGGTTTACACCAATTACCCTAGTTAGCACACCAATTCATTATACATGTGTATATATACCTTAAACATCATCTTTAGTCCACTCTAAGTCCATCAAAACAATCACTCTTATCCCTTCCTTAGGGCTGCCGAAATTCAAAGAGTACATATACATAAATTTCATTCATTTAATTCACAATTCCTTACTTATTTTAAGTCCTTAATATGGAATAAAAAGAAGTATAAATATAAATAGGCACTAACCTCTTTGCTCAACTTATTGAACTTGTGAAAACTCTAAAATTTCTCCTCTTTGTGGCTGCCTAGAGCTTCCTTAGGGTGTGTGGATAAGTTTTAGTGAAGGTGACTTAGGGTTTTAGGGTGAGGTTTGAGAGATTTTTAAGCTTGAATGGAGTGTTAATGGAGGTTTAGGGCAAGGGTATGATTTCGGCTGGTTTGAGGAAGGAGGAAGCAGCTGGTGTTTTTAATTTCTTTTGTCTCAATTATCTCTTTTTATTAGTTAATGAAATGGTTGTTTGATTATAATTGGTGGAAACTTTTAAATGACATCATAATGATGTCATATTTGACATTTTATTGCATTTTCTTTTCTTTTCTTTTCTACTAACTTTAAATTAGTTTTTCATCAACATTAATTCATATTTTATGTCATAATAATTATTTACTCAACTGGACAAGTCGGCCAAAAATCACCTCTGAAGGCGAAATGACTAAAATGCCCTCCGTTTGGCTTAACGGGTCAAAATTGTCTGTACTGATTGAAAAATTTTTCTAAATATTTTCTTGGCATTCTAATGCCATAGGGACCTCAATGACCCTTCTCTGGAGTCCCAAAAATTATTTTATAAATTTTTTCTCGGGTCTAGGGCTCCTAGTTGCGAGAACCGCAACTTCCCTCTGGGTTACCCATCGCTTGGGCACCGGCTCATTTAACTTGGTTGTATTTTATTTCCAAAATTTTTTCTAAATTTTTCTTATTAATATTTGAGTTAATTATGGTTCCTCACTTTAGTTTAAATGTTTTTCCGGACGTTATAGCTGTCCGGACCAACACTGGTCACCGAAAATGTCCAGTGCCACCACAGTTTATAACAGGCTCTGGTGGCTTTACAACAAACCCCTCCGTGTATTCTTCCACAAGTTTCACAAATACAGACTGCAGCTATTCCTCTGGATGTCTACTAGCTAGGTCTAGGTGGTCTTTGTCCTGAAAATCTACCTCTACCGGACTTGTGTGAGCTAAATCCTCCAAAGTGCTTTCTCTTTCCTGACTCACTATCAGAAGCTTGATCAGTACTCTTTCCAATTTTCTCTTTCTCTTTTGAACTTTTTTTAGGTACCCCTTCCATTTCAATTCTTTCTAGTTCCAATGCTTGAGATATCAGCTCGAAGAAATTTTCATGTCTAAATCCCACTACTTGCATCCTCAAACTGGGCTTCAGACCAACGTCAAATCGCTTGCATCGGTCTCTACTCGTAGTAAGCAAGTTCCCCGCATAGTGACTTTGTAACACCCCTTACTGTAGCAATTTCGTACATTCTACTATTCTGGTGATTGGTGTCTGTCCGGACAGCTAGAACATCTAGAAAAATATTTAAACTAAAATGAGGAACCATAATTAACTCAAATATTAATAAGAAAAATTTAGAAAAAATTTTAGAAATAAAATACAACCAAGTTAAATGAGCCGGTGCCCTAGCGATGGGTAACCCAGTGGCAAGTTGCGATCTTCGCAACTAGAAGCCCTAAACCCTGGAGAAAATTCATGAAATAATTTTTAGGGCTCCAAAGAAGAGTCATTGAGGTTTCTATGGCATTAGAATGCCAAGAAAAGGTTTAGAAAAATTTTTCAATCGATACAGACAATTTTGGCTCAATAAGCCAAACGGAGGGCATTTTGGTCATTTCGTCTTTGGAGATGATTTTTGACTGACTTGTCCAGTTCTGTAAATAATTATTACGATCTAAAATATGAATAAATATTGCTAAAAATTAAATTGAAAATGAGTAGAAAAGAAAAGAAAAGAAAAATGAAGAAAATTGGAATTATTACATGATGATGATGTCATTAAAAACTTATCCACCAATCACCATTCAACAAGCTTACACAAAACAAATAAAAAGAGAATAATAAACCAAAAATTGTGGTTATCTTCTTCCTCCCAAGAGCCATAGCCGAACCACCATTTTCTAGAGCTCTCTCCATTGCTCTTTCTTCTCACCTCAAATTCCCATATAAAAACACCATAAAATCCCTAGACTTCTTTCATGAAAATTTGCTTGTGCATTTTGGGGAAGTGTTTGGCTACTAAGAATTGAAGATAAAGTGAAGTTTAAGCTTAGAAAAATTCTGCTCAAAGAGGTTAGTGCTACTTTCTTCCATATTCTTTCAGTAAACTTAAATTTGAGCATGAAAATGAAAAGAATTACAAGAAAAAAAATTGAGAAATTATTCATGCATGATGGAAGAAGAATTTTGGCCAGCATGTGTATGTATGAAAATTGATGAATTTAAATGTAATAAAATGTGTTTATTGGAGTTGGTTAGAAGGTATTTGTGATTGGATGTGTTAGATGGCATGGATAGCATGAAATTGACACTTTGGGAATTAGGGTTTGTGAAAAATTAGAGTTTTACTTATGTAATGGTATATTAACATTGTAATGATCAATTAGTGACCATTTGAATGTGTGTGAGGAGGAATTGAAGTGAGTAAGGATAATAGAGTTGAGCTTAAGCATACTACCCTTGGTGACCTGCAGGACTGGGTGTGAGTCCAATAGGTTTGGGCAGCTATAACTAGAGTTGTATAGGTTTAATTGGTGCAAGGCCAATTGGAAATGAAACTAGACACATAATGTCACAACTTTGGTGAAGAAACCCTGCCCAGAAAACTAGATCAAGTTGACCTAAAAATTGCCCTAATCCGGGTGACCAATATGCTATCCCTAGAAAATGACTAAATAAATAGTATTTGTTTAAATAGTCATAACTTAGTGTAGAAAAGTTTAATTGATCTGAAATTTTAGCAGCGGAAAGGTGAGACATAGCCCTACAACTTTCATGAAGAATACAAATCCAAATTCTGATCATAACCTAGCCAAATTGCCAACCAAACTTAGGTCACCAAATCTGGCAGAACCAAATTGCCCGAAAATTCTGGGTACAGGTCAAGCCGGCCAGTTATGGTAAAATGATCATAACTTGAGCTACAAAACTCCAAATGGAGCTATTCAAAAAGCGAAATGTAACTAGACACAATAAAGAACAACTTTTATTAAGATAATTTTGTCAAATTCCTACTGTACAAATGACTAATGAAATAGTAAATTTAGTGCTTGAAATCTGAAAATTGTAAAGTAACCAACACTAAGCTTTGAAATGGTATTAGCAACCAATACCATCAACTTTAGAATGCAAAATATGGTATCTTGGTGAACTTAGGTTCAATAAATTTATTATGTATTAAAAAGCCAACAATTTGAGTGAATAGTAATACAAAGACACAAAGTGTAAGAACTAAATTGGTAAAGGAAATTAGGGCATGAAATTTGGAATCCATGAAATGTTCATGGATTACTTGGAATAGAAATAGTAATTTACCTAAATGACTTAATGAACATTTAAGTTATGTGAATATATAATTAAGATTTGTATTCCCATTACTAGTAGGTCTAATAAAACATGAGTGATACCACTTGAATATGAAATGAAATTAACCTAGATGGATTGTTGAGACTTATACTCCCAACACCAATGGAGTTCATAACATATTAGCAATACAACTTGAAGTATGAAATGTACTTTACATGATTAGATTGTTGAATGAATAAATGTGATAAAAGTGTCATTTGGGATTTAGGTTCCCATCAAGAGAGAAAGGAAAGATGTTTTGAATGTGAATTGTGATCAATATGAATGATGCAAGGAATGTATGAATATTATGAAGAATGTATAAATTATGGAATTTGTCATGAAATAATGAAGTCATAAAACACAATATATCAATATTTAATGATATTATATGCCCTTGTATTACCTAGACATGTGTGTCAAATTGGATAGATTGGCATGCCAATAGGGTATTGTTTAGCAGTACTGCAAAAGGTTTAATGCCTGTATTCATGGCTTTATGCCCGTATTCATGGCTTTATGCTCGTATTCATGGCTTTATGCCCACAGTCATGGCTTTATGCCAACATTCATGGCTTTTATGCCCGATTATGACTTATCATGGCTTTTTAGCCATACTGACTGCATACGTGGTTCACGTTCCGCGTCCCATGGTGTGACGGCCCGAGGCACCGCGGTGTTCAGTGTCAGCGACCCGTTATCCAGTTTAGTCAGCTTGTCATAGGTTACTAGGGCAGTGAAATTTATTGAAATAAGTTAAGAATATTAGCAAATAAAAATATTAGAAATTAAATAAAATAAATAAGTAAGATGACCTAAAATAAATTAGAATAATTATTTATTAGAAAAAATCAAAATGAACTGGACCGATATTAAAATTTACTTATTATGAGATAGTCTGAGACAACCTAGAAAGTATTGAGAAATTGCTAAAAGATTAGCAAAGATAATTATAACATAAATAAATATTGTAAATTGTGACTTACATAATAATATAAGCATAAATTTATTATTTTTAGATCATTTTTCTTTGTACATTATTACTGTACATTAGCGAAATAAACACTTCTAAAGAAGACTAAATTAGGATAAAACATATTAAATTTTAGAAACGGCATGTGAAGTATAAATAAATCTTAATCATCCGAATTTTGTTTCTATCTTTATTTGTATATTATTTCTTGTCATATTATTGCACCACTAAGCAGCAATGCTTAGCGCGATTTAATTGTTTCCTTCGCGCAGGTACTGAAGCTAGAACCCAATGGACATTTGGCTGGGAATTTTGGGAGTCCATATCTGCAGAGTGTCAAAGGTTGTCACCTCCTCAGCGATGTATGTAAATAGGATCCATATAGATCATATTATGTATTTTGAACATTATAATTAGTTATTATTTATAATGTAAACTATGAATTGTATGTTGAATATAGATTATGGAACTGTAATTAATTTGTAGATCATGTAAATTATGAAATTATGTACTTATTTTGTAAATTATGTAAATTAAGGAAATTTGAAAATTTTGCTTATGTAATTTGAGAGTGTTTACATATGAATTGAGTTTGTGAATTACAAGAATTGAATGTGAGATGAATATGATGAGTATGAATGATAGAGTATGGAAATGAATGTGAAATTGAATTATATAGAGAATATTTGAACTAATCAAATGATTATGACTAGTATGAATGATATTTTTATTGTAAAATATTATTGAAAATTTCAAGCAAGTGAATAGTAAAATACGTCAACTGATAATAAAATAAGGGAAACTCCGCTGGTTTCTCTTTGGAAAAATAATTGATATTAAAATATAATGAGATCAAATTGTTAAAATAATAAAGTAAGACAACATAGGGCGCTCTGGCACCGAATGTAGCACACCTCGCTCGGTTACACTGTAGCCGGGTGAAGGGTATTACAGACTTAAGCGGGAAAAACCTCTCTCATATAAATTACTTGAGAACAAACATGAATATAATCTTTCTAGATAAATCATGTCCTTATTATGAAGTATCCTCGATTGTAAACCTATTTATGATACTTTGTACTAGAAATACTGTTACTCATATTCTTAATAACTTAAGAATAGAATTTCTAATAAAATATCAATGGACCTTTTCTATTACACATAAATATATTATGAAAACGGAAAAGTGAAAATGCCTTTTATTAATAAAAACATGTATAAGATATATACTAAATGATATGCTCTAGGGCATACTACTAACAATCTCCCACTAGCACTAGAGCCACTCATTACAATATCTTAGACCCATCTTCTCAAGATGTTGGTCTAGCTGAATCTGTGACAAAGGCTTAGTGAATGGAATAGCTGGATTTTCAGCTGATGCTATTTTCTGTCTGGCTACATCGCCTCGTCCAACTATTTTTTTGATAATGTGGTAGCGCCTTTCTATGTGTTTAGATTTTTGGTGAGACCTTTGTTCCTTAGCCTGTATGACTGCTCAATTGTTGTCACAGTGTAGTGGAACTGCTGACTCAATGGAAGGAACTATTGCAAGTTCTTTCACGAACTTCTTTATCCAAACAGCTTCCTTTGCAGCATCTGATGCAGCAATATACTCAGCATCTGTAGTGGAATTTGCAGTCATGCTCTTTTTGGAACTCTTCCAACTAACTGCACCTCCATTATAAATGAACACATATCCAGAGGTAGACTTTCTATCATCGATATCTGATTGGAAATCAGAATCAGTATAACCATCCAATTGCAAGTCTCCACCTCCATAGATCAAGAATAAATCCTTAGTTCTTCTTAAGTACTTAAGGATATTCTTGACAGCTATCCAGTGTTTCAAACCTGGATTGGATTGATACCTGCTAGTCAAACTAACAGCATATGCGATATTCGGCCTAGTACACAATATTGCATACATTAAACTTCCAATAGTCGAAGCATATGGAATCCTAACCATCTTATCTATTTCTTCAGGTGTCTTTGGAGACATCTCTTTAGAAAGGTGAATACCATGTCTCACTGGTAACAATCCTCTCTTGGAATCTAGCATGTTAAACCTCTTTAACACCTTTTTCAAGTATAGACCTTGGGATAAACCAATTATTCTTTTCGCTCTATCTCTATAGATGTGAATCCCAAGAATATAGGTTGCCTCCCTTAAGTCTTTCATGGAGAATGTATTGGACAACCACACCTTTACAGGTATCAATATACCTGTGTCATTACCCATCAACAGTATATCATCCACATATAAGACAAGGAAAGTGATAGCACTGTCACTAACCTTCTTATATACACATGTCTCATCGTCATTTTTGATAAAACCAAATGATTTAATGGCTTCATCAAAACGGTTGTTCCAACTCCTCAAAGCTTGCTTCAACTTATAAATAGAT
The DNA here is from genome assembly GCF_030052815.1 of Hevea brasiliensis. NCBI lineage: Eukaryota > Viridiplantae > Streptophyta > Magnoliopsida > Malpighiales > Euphorbiaceae > Hevea > Hevea brasiliensis. The sequence continues at coordinate 48,355,391 of NC_079501.1, forward strand.
CGCTTTAGCTTGCATACCTTGGAACCATCTTGGGATTCAAAACCCCTAGGTTGTTTCATGAAAATGTTTTCTTTAATGTATCCACTAAGAAAAGCTGTTTTGACATCCATCTGCCAAATCTCATAATCATAGTATGCAACTATTGCTAATAGAATCCTAATTGATTTAAGCATGGCAACAGGCGAGAAAGTGTCCTCATAGTCGATTCCTTACCTTTGGCGAAGCCTTTTCGCTACTAGCCTTGCCTTATAGGTCTCTACCTTTCCATCAGCACCAATTTTCTTCTTGAAAACCCATTTGTTCCCTATAGGTTCAATACCTTCAGGTGGGTCAACAAGATCCCAAACTTGATTCTTATACATGGAATCAATTTCAGATTTCATAGCATCAATCCATTTTGAAGAGTCTATATCTGATATAGCTTCTTCAGAGGTAAGTGGATCATCTCCATAATCTACTTCGTCATGAGTAGACAACTCTTGTTCTTCTTCATGAAGGAAACCATATCTCACTGGTGGGTGAGATACCCTGGTTTTTCTATGAGGAATAGTTGTAGATGTTTCATCAATGGGTGTAGGTTGACTAGATGGATCTATATCCATATGATCTGTTGGTTGGTTAGAATTCTCCAATTCTAACTCTATTTTCCTTCCTTTGCCTCCTTCTTGAACAAACTGTTGTTCAAGAAATGTGGGATCTCTACTTATCACAACCTTTAATGAAAGAAGGCAAATAAAAATAATATCCAAAACTATCTTTTGGATATCCAACAAATCGACCTTTTTCTGATCTGGTTTCCATTTTATCAGTGTTAAGCTTTTTGATATAAGCTGGACAACCCCAAATCTTAACATGCTTAAGACTTAGTTTTCTTCCATGCCATATCTCAGAAGGTGCGGAAGAAACTGATTTTGATGGAATCCTATTCAGAATATATAAAGCTGATTCTAATGCAAATCCCCAAAAGGAGATTGGCATATCAGTATAGCTCATCATACTACGTACCATATCCAATAGGGTACGATTTCTCCTTTCAGATACACCATTCAGCTGTGGCATTCCTAGACGAGTCAGCTGGGAAACAATATCGTGCCCTCTCAAGTATTCATCAAATTCAGTACTCAAATATTCACCTCTACGATCTGATCGAAGAGCTTTAATACTCTTTCCTATTTGATTTTCTACTTCAGATTTAAATTCTTTGAATTTTTCAAAGGATTGATGTTTGTATTTCATCAAATACAAATACCCAAACCTTGATTTATCATCAGTAAAGGTAATAAAGTAATGAAAACTGCCTCTAGCCATTTCCTTAAATGGACCACATATATCACTATGTATTAGCTCCAAAATATTTTTAGCCCTTAGCCCTTGTCCAACAAATGGTGATCTAGTCATTTTACCCTGAAGGCAAGATTCACAAGTTGTAGTAGACTCAGAGCCAAATGAGGATAGAATCCCCATTTTCTCCAATTTTGCAATCCTATCTTCTGTAACATGACATAACCTTAAGTGCCAAACATATTTGCTAGTTCCTGCATATCATTAGAAATGTGATTATATGCACCTATTTACATATAATATTAAATTTTAAATAGTTGCATAAGATGCAATTAATTTAAGAGATTTTCTTAAGAATAATTGTGAAGCATGAGATGTTGTAAATATGTAAATGGTTTGGTGGCCAATATTGGATGTACCTGAGGACATTAAAATTATTTGCATAATTACTGGCTCAATGGGATCAACTTAAGTAGTGCAAGATAAGTCAATAATGGATGTACCTGAGATTTTGAGCATTAGGGGCTGGGTAAAGGATTAAACCTCACATGAGATGTGATGGGCAAGGAGTTGCTCACTTATAGTTTATTGTAATTCCAATAACGGATGTACCTGAGGATGATCAATAGAATTATAAGAATTCAATCACCCACTAGAAATCCATCCAACTAGGATTTCCGTTTTCTACTTTGGAAGTGTAGGATTCGCAAAGTTAGTGGGACGACCAATTTGATTAAAAGACCATAATCATTTTGGTTAATTACTTGATACATTTACTAATTAATCTGGTTATTTTCTGCAATTAATTTTCTGATAATAATGAGCACAGAACAACCACCACCATCCAATATACTTGCAAGCATACTTGATCGCAATAGGTTGACAAGACCTTATCTCTCTGATTGGCTATGAAATTTGAAACTTGTCCTGAACCTTGAACATATAGGATATGTTCTAGATTCAAATGTTTCTAGTCCCTTACCTCCAGAGGCCATTCAAGAGGAACATGAAACTTTGGACAAGTGGAAGGAGCATGATATGAGAGCTAAGTGTTACATGCTTGCTTCCATGAGTAATGAGTTATAGAAGCAGCATGAGAACATGCAGAGTGCGAGTGAGATCCTCCTTCACCTACAAGAGTTGTATGGTGAGCATAGAAGAAATGCTAGGTATGAGATATTTAGCAGCTGTTCCGCATGAAGATGTCTGAGGGACAGAATGTTGGGGATCATTTCCACAAGATGATTCGGCTGATTGAGCAGTTGGAACATCTTGACTTCATCATGGATTTCCAACTACAGACGGATTTGATCTTTCAGTCCCTTCCTGAGTCTTTTGGGAATTTTGTAACAAATTTCCATATGACTCAACAGGAATGCACCTTAGCTGCTTTACTCAACATGCTGGTTATTGCCCAAAAGAATATGCCGGGCAATAAAGAAAAAGAGGTAGCTTTGATTGCATCTTCTTCTACTAGAAAGTCCAATAAGAAGAAGGGCAATAAGAGAAAGAAACCTCAGATTCCTGGTCCTTCTAAGAAAATAGCTAAAAAGAAAGGGAAGACTAAAGTTGAAGGAGGCAAAGGAAAGTGTTTCCACTGCCAGAAAGATGGGCACTAGAAAAGGAACTGCCCAAAGTATATTGCTTCTCTAAAGGACAAGAAGGATACACCTTCGGAAGGTATGTCCATATCTTGTTATTTAGATTCTGATGATACTCATAGTTCATCAATGTAGTACGAGCAGCCTAGTCTGCTGCCCTGTCAGTCTGTCTACCTGCGACAGCAATGAAAAGCTATCGGTGAGTAAAATTTACTCAGTGGTGCACAATGACAATTTGAAATGCGATATATAAATCTTGTATTAACGATTCACAAATCAAATAGTTCACAAAATTTACAAAGTTCATATAATACAAATCTGATCAAATAACTGAGTAACACAGTTTTGCCAATCAATAACACAACACAGTTTTGCCAATCAATAACACAATTTGATCAACTAATTGAATAATACAGTGTTGCCGATCAATATCACAATTTAGGCCATGACACAATTTTTCCACACATGCCGTTTTGTACACAATGACAAGACACACTCACCCCAATAATCGAAATCAATGAGGGAGGAAGCTAGCTGAATAATGAGTACTCATCCACACTCACCTCAGACTGGCAAGTCAAAGAGGGAGGAACATAATCACACTCACCCCAGACTGATAAGTCAAAGAGGGAGGAATATATCACACTCACCCCATAAATGGAGGAGGAACATAGTAATATTGTCATGCCAAGTGTGAATCAAAACAATTTCAAATCACAATATTTCATACAAACCATAAATCACATTTTATCTCAAAATTTCCATTTACAAAGTTAGCAACACAATAATTTCCAAATAAGATTCTCAAAGCCAAAACAATAAAAACTTACTCATAACTCATTTCTCCAAATAAATTTACTAGTAAAAGCAGTGAGTATAAAAGTATTGTGCACGGACACAATTTAAAACTATAATGTTTAATTAAATTTTTAAGTAGAAAATGAGAAGTCAAAATTATTGTGCATAAACACAATTTAAAACAATAACATACAAATAATCATAATTTACTTCAATTGAAAAATTCAAAAGAAATAACTATTGTGCACAAACACAATTTAAAACTATAACATATAAATAATCACAATTTATTTCAATTGAAAAATTCAAAAGAAATACTTATTGTGCACAAACACAATTTAAAACAATAACATACAAATAATCATAATTTATTTCAATTGAAAAATTTAAAAGAAATACTTATTGTGCACAAACACAATTTAAAAGAATAACATATAAATAATCGTACTTTATTTCAATTGAAAAATTCAAAAGAAATACTTATTGTGCACAAATCTCTGATAACTGTCTCTTGGCTCTGACTCAGTGTTTCCTTCCCTTCCCTGAGTCTTTGCTAACTGAGAAACACAATTTAAAGTGTTTCAGTATTCATTTAAACTGTCTCTAACGATAATGCTCGATAATTAATTCACTAAATTCTATTATTTGCTTAGTCAACCTAATATGTTGACCCTCATTGCATTCTAGGTAAATTAGGTTTTAATGTTACTAATATGTCACATTCAATAGTCTTTTAGGGTTGGTACATGTTACCAAATTCATTTCCTTGTGTATTGCATTTTTCTTGCAATTAGCTGGATTCCGGGATACTAGTTTGACCTAGGCGGACGACCTAGTTTCCTCAGTTTTCGGGTTTTAGTCAAAACTACAAACTTGTAGATCTATGTCTTATTGCACGCGGGCAAAATTTCAAGTCATTCTGAGTTATGTAGACCAAGTTATGGTCATTTTACTATTGCTGGTCAAAATGCATCAAAGTTGGTCACTTTAGGTCACTTTAGGTCAATTTTGGTTCGGCCAGTTTTTGGACCCGAACTTGTGCACGCTGTTTGACTTGCTTATGGTCATTTCTGGGCTTTGGTGTCTTCATAAGACTTGTAGATATAGGTCTTACTATTCTTGGTCAAAATTTCAGGTCAATGGGACCTGTTTTGAGTGAGTTGTGGCCTAAACACGAACTGCTACCCAAATGGTCAATTTTCAGGCCTTTTTTGCACTTAATCCGAATTTGATCATTTTTCAAGCTACCTGAATTTTGGCAAGCTTCCTTCATGAAAGTTGGCACATTTTTTGCCTAGTTTCACCTCCAATTGGTCTCATACCAATTCGAGCTATACTCTTAAGGTTCTAAGCCCAAAACACAAACTGCCTTATTGCATTTCTTTCATACACATCAAGGATCACTTTTAACACTTACCAAACTCAATATTCAAGCCAATTCTGGTTGTACCATAACCTAAACATAATTCACAACATATTATAGGTTATTTTGGCAGCTTACAATCACATTCAACACACACCACAAAGTGCAGAATTTGTCAAACTCAATTACAACAATTTAATCACCTATTCATGCTCATTTACATGTCCAACTTCACACCATCACACATATACTCAAACTGCCATAACAACCATCACAATTCAACATTAATATTCCATAATCCAAACATGAAATAACATCCTTATTGTTCACCCAACCAAGCTGCCGATTCATGCATTACATTCCCATAATTTCCAAGCATTCAAATTTCAATACACATTCACATATACTAAGTATACATCACCCAAATAATTTCCTACACACATAAACATTTAATCAATTCCTTAATCCATCATTTACAAGCAAAAGTAAATTGTCTTCAAGGAGTTTCCATGGCTGCCAAAAATACACATCTCTATTTAAACATCAAACCTCAAAAATCTCTCCATAATTCAAGTACCCATAACATCCTTACAAACTTTAATGAAACAATAATTAAAAACACAAACTTACCACTTTGTAAATTCTTCAAAACCTATTCAAAAACTTGGTTTTCTTGTTGCCTATCTACTGCCTATGGTGTGAGGATTAACTTTAATGAAGGAAGGTGCAAAGAAGGAAGCTTAAATCAAGCTTGCATGAAGCTTTCAAGTGGACGTCAATGGTGGATCTTCTTGGGAGCAATTTGGCTGGTTCTTGGAGAAGTGAGGAAGAAGATGATCTTCTGTCCAAATGAAGTGGTAGTGGTCCACTTTGATGAATTAGTGGAGCACTATGTCAAAATAAATTATTAGTTTAATCCAAGATTTCATTTTCCCACATTAAGCTTCCCATTTTTGCTATTTACATTAGGTACCACTAATTTAATTTTTCATGACATTTTCCAAGTGTAATATCATGTATTTTTAATGGACATTTAGGTCAAAAGATAACTCAGGATGTCAAATGACCACAATGCCCCTGTTCGGGTTGTATTACCGATTTTTTGGTAACACCGGATTTTGTCCGTTTTTTGATTTCTCACTTTTCTTTGTACTAATTAATTAATTTTTCTTTGATATTTCTAATAGTATTTATACTTCAATAGGTGTCTATTTAAGTCTTAAAAATAATTTCCAGGGTTCCCCGCGGTCCAGGGCTAGTCAACAGTGCACGGCGTGACTTCCTGGTGCAGTCACCCATCGCTAGGGTTCTCGGCTCGCTTAACTTTGTTAAATTTATTTGCTATTATTTTTTCTTTATTTTTCTTGTATTTTCTTTTCTTGTATTTCATTATTCTATGTCTTCTCACTCATATCGAAGTGTAGTTCTAGGCATCCTAGCTGTCCGGACAACACTGGTCACCAGAACAGTAGAACGCACTACCGAACTTAGGGGTGTTACGATTCTCCCCCCCTTAAATAAATTTCGTCCTCGAAATTTTACCCAATAGCCATCTTACAATAGTCATACTTTTATTTTCTCCTTTCTATATGATCGTATAATCTTCTTTCTCTCGAATTTGTATAAGACTTTTAACAATCTAATACAATATTTAATTTGTTTGTATAACACCAATCTTCTCTTACTATTGTGTAGTCTAATATTTCAGCTCATGTTCCTTCTTGAATGACCCTTTGAGGTTATGTTAGAATGATTTATCTAGTCATTGGTCCTCGAACCATTCTAGTCAATAGTCTTCCTCACATTCGTAACATTTCTTTGTTATATCTAAACCAACTGTTCAAATTTTTACTTCCCTGATTCTTTTTATCTATTAATATTCTATAACTTACTTCCTTTTATATTAAACTATAACCTTTCAATATTCTAACTTTTGAGTTTTAACTCCCTAAGTAGGATTCTCAAAATTATTTCCAACAATAAAATTCTGTCCTGGCATAACTATACCAAAACAGATGCCGTTGGCAACTATTCTCATCTTGGTGTATTATCGAGTAGTACGTAGCTCTATACAATAATCTCAAGTCAGTACAGTAATCTGCAGCTTACAATATAAACATCAAGAACATTGCATAGTTACTACGATACATCCCAATAGATCAAATTTTCTGATATTTTATCCTTTTCGAATTTACTGATATTCGAATCTTATTCTGATTACAATATCCATTAGCAATTACTAACAGTAACATCCTTGCCCTCATCTAGAGCAATTCCATTACTGCATCTTACTTTTACGTCCTCTTGCCTTACATTAAGTAGGCTAGCCAATTAGCTTTATAATTTATGGTGTGTTAGAAAATACTTCTCGCCGATAAACTCTTTCAAAACTAATTTCACTTATTATCACAATCCTTATCTTAAAGGACTAATCACTAATGCATCAAAATTTATTCCCCCTGTAAAGGAATAATAATAGAACATATAGTTCTAATACTAACATAAAAGTATGCAGACTCCAGGTCAAACAATACATATATATATCTTAGTTACTAATTGTAAAAGTACCAGCAACAATGTCAAAAGTCTCAGCCTCTTCTCTCTGCCGTATAGCGTATACTCCAGCTGGAGCATCACCCTGTTCTGGCTGATTCACAGTACTCTGACTTCTAGGTGTACTACCCTTACCTCTACCTCTGCCTCTACTAACTGATGGTGAACTCTTTAGGGTAGAAACTTGGGTTGATCCCTTTGGTGTAGTAAATGATCCAGAACGACATGGATTTACACAATCCCTAGCAAAATGACCAGTCTCTCCACAATTAAAACATGCTCATACAGCTCTATAACATACCCCACTATGTGGTTTACCACAAGTTTCACAAAGTCGATCTAACAGCGCATTTTTGGGTTTCTTTTGAGTTTGCTGATCGGATCGGGGTGGTTTCTGCCCAGAAGATCTATCTCTATCGGACATCTTACCACCTCTGTTGTATCCCCCAAAGTTTTTCCTCTTTCCAGTAGGACCACTGGAACTCTGTTCTACTGACTTTCCCTCTTTTTTTGTCTTCTCTGATTTCTTTTTCTCAGGGGCCCCTTCAGATTCAATTCTTTCTAATTCTAGTGCTTGAGAAATAAGCTCAGAGAAGTTGTTATGTTTGAATCCGACCACTTGTAATCTGATACTAGGCTTCAAGCTGGTTTCAAACCTCTTACATCTTTCCCTATTGGTAGAAAGTAGACTTACTGCATAATGGCTTAGGTGGGAAAATTCCCTTTCATATTCAGCCACCGTTCTACTGCCCTGTTTTAGACTTAGGAACTCTTGTAGCTTCTGGTCCACATAAACATCAGGGACATATTTTTGTCTAAACTCCCTGAGAAAGTCATTCCATGTTAGCATTGCAGGTTCTACCATACTGTGGGGAATGGTTTTCCACCAGTCATATGCATCTTCCTGTAGCAAAGATACTGAATATTTAAACCTGAGCTCTTTTGTACAATGTAGCTTCTTGAACACCCTATCCATTCTCTCTAACCATTATTCTGCCTCTAGAGGATTTACTGTCCCCTTGAACTCAATAGCCCCGTATTTCATCAATTTGTCATACTGCCTAGCAGAAGACTGTGGTTGTACCACTGGTGTCTGTAGTGGGACTTGAGTAGGCATATTACCAGCCATTTGTTGGAACATTATAGCCATTTGCTGAACGAATTGAGAAGGAAACTGCAGTACTGCGGGGGCTGGTGCTGTTGAACCACTGACATTATGTAGGGCTGGGGCATCCCCTTGCACCTTAGCCTCTATAGATTGATCGACTGAATGATCACCCTCTTCATAGTCAATTCGAGGATCTTAGACCTTCTGAACAAATAACACAAGGAGATTTTCTCCCGTTAGTGCATATTTATAATGTAATGTACTGTATGTATCAAACAATGATATTGAGAAGTTGTACTGTGAAGAAAGAATATTCAAATAACATGTGAAACAGAATTTAAAAACTTTGCTCTGATACCACTAAAACATGTCACACCATACCCCTCTGTAAGGCATAACATGATCCCACAGTATACCTAATGAATTACCAACTTCGTCTACTGGTAACCCATTAAATACACTACAAGGGATTTTAAAACTTTTCTTACTTCTTTTCCAGAGTGGTGAGCACTATTTACAGGTGTTAAAAACTTTTTTGAACTGAAGTGAAATAGCTAACACATTTGGACTATTAATAATTTCTGTAAAAATTTTGGCAGAGTGCCATCTGTATTTTGGACAAAATAGTTCTTCAAAAACCTGTAAAAAGCACTTCAATATTTTTCTCAATCTCCAACTCTAACATAATTTAACACTATGTTTTTCAACTCAAATCCACAATAATTTTTTTCAAAGATTGAGATAAAAGAAATATTTACAAACCAAAATAATTTACAAATTTAGTTTACAAATTTAATGTACAATTTTAATTTACAACTGCTCAAAACCAAGGACACTATATACATACAGTGAACATACATTACAGTATAAAATGCAAAATTTGGTATACTCAATATACCCGATGATCTCTCAATGTAGTACGAGCAGCCTAATCTGCTGTCCTGTCAGTCTGTCTACCTGTGACAGCAATGAAAAGCTATCGCTGAGTAAAATTTACTCAGTGGTGCACAATAACAATTTGAAATGCAATATATAAATCTTTTATTAACGATTCACAAATCAAATAGTTCACAAAATTTACAAAGTTCATATAATACAAATCTGATCAAATAACTGAGTAACACAATTTTGCCAATAAATAACACAATTTGATCAAATAACTGAATAACACAGTATTGCCAATCAATAACACAATTTGATCAACTAATTGAATAATATAGTGTTGCCGATCAATATCACAATTTAGGCCATGACACAATTTTTCCACATATGCCGTGTTGTACACCACGACAAGACACACTCACCCCAATAATCGAAATTAATGAGGGAGGAAGCTAGCTGAATAATGAGTACTCATCCACACTCACCTCAGATTGGCAAGTCAAAGAGGGAGGAACATAATCACACTTACCCCAGACTGATAAGTCAAAGAGGGAGGAATATATCACACTCACCCCATAAATGGAGGAGGAACATAGTAATAGTGTCATGCCAAGTGTGAATCAAAACAATTTCAAATCACAATATTTCATACAAACCATAAATCACATTTTATCTCAAAGTTTCCATTTGCAAAGTTGGCAACACAATAATTTCCAAATAAGATTCTCAAAGCCAAAACAATAAAAAATTACTCATAACTCATTTCTCCAAATAAATTTGCTAGTAAAAGCAGTGAATATAAAAGTATTGTGCACGGACACAATTTAAAACTATAATGTTCAATTAAATTTTTAAGTAGAAAATGAGAAGTCAAAATTATTGTGCATAAACACAATTTAAAACAATAACATACAAATAATCATAATTTACTTCAATTGAAAAATTCAAAAGAAATAACTATTGTGCACAAACACAATTTAAAACTATAACATATAAATAATCGCAATTTATTTCAATTGAAAAATTCAAAAGAAATACTTATTGTGCACAAACACAATTTAAAACAATAACATACAAATAATCATAATTTATTTCAATTGAAAAATTTAAAAGAAATACTTATTGTGCACAAACACAATTTAAAAGAATAACATATAAATAATCGTAATTTATTTCAATTGAAAAATTCAAAAGAAATACTTATTGTGCACAAATCTCTGATAATTGTCTCTTGGCTCTGACTCAGTGTTTCCTTCCCTTCCCTGAGTCTTTGCTAACTGAGAAACACAATTTGAAGTGTTTCAGTATTCATTTAAACTGTCTCTAACGATAATGCTCGATAATTATTTCACTGAATTCTATTATTTGCTTAGTCAACCTAATATGTTGACCCTCAATGCATTCTAGGTAAATTAGGTTTTAATGTTACTAATATGTCACATTCAATAGTCTTTTAGGGTTGGTACATGTTACCAAATTCATTTCCTTGTATATTGCATGTTCTTGCAATTAGCTGGATTCCGGGATACTAGTTTGACCTAGCCAGACGACCTATTTTCCTCGATTTTCGGGTTTCGGTCAAAACTACAAACTTGTAGATCTATGTCTTATTGCACGCGGGGCAAAATTTCAGGTCATTCTGAGTTATGTAGACCAAGTTATGGTCATTTTACTATTGCCGGTCAAAATGCATCAAAATTGGTCACTTTAGGTCACTTTAGGTCAATTTTGGTTCGGCCAGTTTTTGGACCCGAACTTGTGCAAGCTGTTTGACTTGCTTATGGCAATTTCTGGGCTTTGGTGTTTTCATAAGACTTGTAGATATAGGTCTTAAATATTCATGGTCAAAATTTTAGGTCAATTGGACCTCTTTTGAGTGAGTTATGGCCTAAACACTAACTGTTGCCCAAATGATCAATTTTCAAGCCTTTTTTGCACTTAATCCAGATTTGGTCATTTTTCAAGCTACCTTGCAAGTAGAATTTTGGCAAGCTTCCTTCATGAAAGTTGGCACATTTTGTGCCTAGTTTCACTTCCAATTTGTCTCATACCAATTGGAGCCACACTCTTAAGGTTCTAAGCCCAAAACATAAACTGCCTTATTGCATTTCTTTCATACACATCAAGGATCACTTTTAACACTTACCAAACTCAACATTCAAGCCAATTCTGGTTGTACCATAACCTAAACATAATTCACAACATATTATAGGTCATTTTGGCAGCTTACAATCACATTCAACATACACCACAAAGTGCAGAATTTGTCAAACTCAATTACAATAATTTAATCACCTATTCATGCTCATTTACATGTCCAACTTCACACCATCACACATATACTCAAACTGCCATAAAAACCATCACAATTCAACATTAATATTCCATAATCCAAACATGAAATAACATCCTTATGGTTTACCCAACCAGGCTGCCGATTCATGTATTACATTCCCATAATTTCCAAGCATTCAAATTTTAATACACATTCACATATACTAAGTATACATCACCTAAATAATATCCTACACATATAAACATTTAATCAATCCTTTAATCCATCATTTACAAGCAAACGTAAATTGTCTTCAAGGAGTTTCCATGGCTGCGAAAAATAAACATCTGCATTTAAACATCAAACCTCAAAAATCTCTCCATAATTCAAGTACCCATAACATCCTTACAAACTTTAATGAAACAATAATAAAAAACACAAACTTACCACTTTGGAAATTCTTCAAAACCTCTCCAAAATTTGGTTTTCTTGTTGCCTATCTACTGCCCATGGTGTGAGGATTAACTTTAATGAAGGAAGGTGCAAAGAAGGAAGCTTAAATCAAGCTTGCATGAAGCTTTCAAGTGGACGTCAATGGTGGATCTTCTTGGGAGCAATTTGACTAGTTCTTGGAGAAGTGAGGCAGAAGATGATCTGCTGTCCAAATGAAGTGGTAGTGGTCCACTTTGATGAATTAGTGGAGCACTATGTCAAAATAAATTATTAGTTTAATCCAAGATTTCATTTTCCCACATTAAGCTTCCCATTTTTGCTATTTACATTAGGTGCCACTAATTTAACTTTTCATGACATTTTCCAAGTGTAATATCATGTATTTTTAATGGAAATTTAGGTCAAAAGACAACTCGGGATGTCAAATGACCACAATGCCCCTGTTCGGGTTGTATTCCCGATTTTTCGGTAACACCGGATTTTGTCCATTTTTCAATTTCTCACTTTTATTTGTACTAATTAATTAATTTTTCTTTGATATTTCTAATAGTATTTATACTTTAATAGGTGTCTATTTAAGTCTTAAAAATAAATTCCAGGGTTCCCCACGGTCCAGGGCTAGTCAATAGTCCACGCCGTGACTTCCCGGTGCGGTCACCCATCCCTAGGGTTCTCGGCTCGCTTAACTTGGTTACATTTCTTTGCTATTATTTTTCCTTTGTTTTTCTTGTATTTTCTTTCCTTGTATTTCATTATTTTATGTCTTCTCATTCATATCGAAGTGTAGTTCTAGGCATCCTAGCTGTCCGGACAACACTGGTCACCGGAACAGTAGAACGCACTACCGAACTTAGGGGTGTTACAGTTACAATATACAAGATAACTGTGTTATCTCAAGTCTAAAGATTATATGCACTGATATGATATATGATAATGCATTGACAAGAGTAAACTCCATGTGCTTGTCATAAGCGTCACTGGTTCGGCCTACTTATCATGTATAAGTGCTTATCATGTTTGTTATGTTGAATGAGACTCACCACTCTAACTTATTTATATCTCATATTAATACTTTGGGAACAAACATGATTACAATCTTTTTGGATAAGTCATGTCCTTTGTAAAGTATCTTCGATTGTGAACCAATTTATGATACTTTGTACCAGAAATACTATCACTCATATTCTTAACAACTTAAGAATATAATTTCTAATAAAATATCAATGGACCTTTTCAATTACACATAAATGAATTATGTAAATAGAAAAGTGAAATTGCCTTTTATTAATAAAATATGTACAAGATACATACAAAAATGATATACTCTAGGGCATACTACTAATAATCTCCTGCTAGCACTAGAGCCATTCATTACAATATCTTAGACCCATCTTCTCAAGATGTCGATCTAACTAAGTTTGTGACATAGGCTTTGTGAATGGATCAGCTAGATTTTTGACTGATGCTATTTTCTGCATGGCTACATCGCCTTGCCTAACTATCTCTTTGATAATGTGGTAGCGCCTTTCTATGCGTTTGGATTTTTGGTGAGATTGGGGTTCCTTAGCCTATATGACTGCTGCATTATTGTCACAGTAGAGAGAAACTACTAACTCAATGGAAGGAACTATTGCAAGTTCTGTCACAAACTTCTTTATCCAAACAGTCTCTTTTGTAGCATTTAATGCAATAATGTACTTAGCCTCTATAATGGAATCAGCAGTCGTACTCTGTTTGGAACTCTTTTAACTAACTATACCTCCATTACAAATGAACACAAAACCAGAAGTAGATTTTCTATCATCGATATCTGATTAAAAATAAGAATCAGTATAACCATCCAATTGTAGGTTGCTACCTCCATAAATCAAGAATAAATCCTTAGTTCTTCTCAAGTACTTAAGGACATTCTTGACAGCTATCCAGTGTTCCAAACCTGGATTAGATTGAAACCTGCTAGTCAAACTGACAACATACGTGATATACGGCCTAGTACACAACGTTGCATAAATCAAACTTTTAATAGCCGAGGCATATGGAATTCTGGCCATCTTATCTCTTTCTTTAGGTGTCTTTAGAGACATCTCTTTAGAAAGATGGATACCATGTCTTACTGGTAACAATCCTCTCTTGTAATCATGCATGTTAAACCTCTTTAACACCTTTTCCATGTATAGACTTTGGGATAAATCAATTGTTCTTTTTGCTCTATCTCTATAGATGTGAATTCCAAGAATATAGGTTGCTTCCCCTAAGTCTTTCATGGAGAACGTATTTGATAACCATACCTTGACAGTTATCAACATACCTATGTCAATGCATATCAATAAAACGTCTTCTACATATAAGACAAAGAAAGTGACAGCACTCTCACTAACCTTCTTATATACACATGGCTTATCCACATTTTTTATAAAACCAAATGATTTAATGGTTTCATCAAAATGGATATTCCAACTCCTCAAAGCTTGTTTCAACCCATAAATGGATCATTTTAACTTGCACACCTTAGAACTGTCTTGGGATTCAAAACCCCTAGGTTGTTCCATGAAAATGTTTTCATCAATGTTTCCATTGAGAAAAGCTGTTTTGACATCCATCTGTTAAATCTCATAATCATAGTATGCAGCTATTGCTAATAAAATCTTAATTGATTTAAGCATGGCAATAGGTGAGAAAGTCTCCTCATAGTCGATTTCTTGCCTTTGGCGAAGCCCTTTCGCAACTAGCCTTGCCTTATAAGTCTCTACTTTTCCATCATAACCAATTTTCTTCTTGAAAACCCATTTATTTCCTATAGGTACAATACCTTCAGATGGGTCAACAAGATCCCAAACTTGGTTCTTATACATGGAATCAATTTTGGATTTCATAGCTTCAATCCATTTTGAAGAGTCTATATCTGATATAGCTTCTTCATAGGTAAAAGGATCATCTCCATGATCTATTTCTTCATGAGCAAACAACTCTTGTTCATCTGCATGAAGAAAACCATATCTCTCTGGTGGATAAGATATCCTGGTTGATCTATGAGGAATTATTGTAGATGTTTCATTAGTAAGCATAGGTTGACTAGATGGATATATATCCATCTGATTTGTTGGTTGGTTAGAATTCTCTAATTCTAACTCTATTTGCCTTCCTTTGCCACCTTATTAAATAAACTGTTGTTCAAGAAATATGACATCTCTACTTATGACAACCTTTTGTGATGTAAGCAAATAAAAATAATATCCAAAACTTTCTTTTGGATATCCAACAAATCGACCCCTTTTTGATTTGGTTTTCAATTTATCATTCTTCAGCTTTTTAATGTAAGTTGGACAACCCCAAATCTTAACATGTTTAACACTTGGTTACTCATAAGGTGTGGAAGAGACTAACTTTGATGGAATCCTATTCAGAATATGCAAAGCTGATTCTAATGCAAATCCCCAAAAGGAGATTGACATGTCAGTATAGCTCATCATACGTACCATATCTAATAGGGTACGATTTCTCTTTTTAGATACACCATTTAATTGTGGCATCCCTAGAGGAGTTAGCTGGGAGATGATGCTATGCTCTTTCAAGTATTCATCAAATTCAGTATTAAGTATTCACCTCTACGATCTTATTGAAGAGTTTTAATACTTTTTCCTGTTTGATTTTCTACTTTAGATTTAAATTCTTTGAACTTTTCAAAGGATTCATGTTTGTATTTCATCAAATAAAAATACCTAAACCTTAATTTATCATCAGTAAAGGTAATAAAATAATAAAAACTATCTCTAGCCATTTCCTTAAATGAACCACATACATCACTATGTATAAGTTCCAAAATATTTTCAACTCTTAACCCTTGTCTAACAAAAGGTGATCTAGTCATTTTGCCTTGAAGGCGGGATTCACAAGTTGGAGTAGGTTCAGAACCCAATGAGGATAAAATCCCCATTTTCTCCAACTTTGTAATCTTATCTTCTGCAATATGACCTAATCCTAAGTCCCAAATATGTTTTGAACTTGAGTTGATTTTCATTATGGTATTACATTCATTTAGATTGCTTGCATATGATTTCTATTTAACATTATTATCCAAATAATAAAGTCTATCATTTGTGAACTAAAATTCATAATCATTTCTAGTCAAACTAGATAAAGAAATGATGTTCTTAAAAGCATTAGGGACATACAAAATATTATTTAAATACAAAACATATTGATACATGTACAAAGATTTATATCCTATGGCTAAAGCTTCAACAGTTGAGCCATTGCCAATCTGGAGTCTAACATCCCGTGATTGCAAGCTGCTACTACTTGCTAGTTCATGCATATCAAAAGTAATGTGAGAACTACCACCAGTATCTAAAACCCAAGCTGTAGATGAACTATGAGCATCATCAGAATCTAAATAACAAGATATAGACATACCTTCTGAAGGTTTATCTTTCTTGTCCTTCAGAGAAATAAGATACTTTAGGTAGTTCCTCTTCCAGTGCCCATCCTTCTGGCAGTGGAAACACTTTCCTTTGCCTTTGTCAGCTTTGGTCTTGCCCTTATATTTGGCTATCTTCTTTGAAGGTCTAGGAACTTGAGGTTTCTTTTTCTTATTTCCCTTCTTCTTCTTGGACTTTCCAGCAGAAGAAGAAGATGCAACCAAAGCCACCTCTTTTCCTTTATTGCCCGACATATTCTTTTGGGCAATAACCAGCATGTTAAGCAAGCCAGCCAGAGTGCATTCTTGCTTAGCCATATGGAAATTTGTTATAAAATTCCCAAATGACTCTGGTAGGGACTGAAGGATCAAATCCGTCTACAGTTAGAAATCCATACGAAAATTAAGATGTTTCAGCTACTCAATAAGCCGAATCATCTTGTGGACATGATCTCCTACATTCTGTCCCTCTGACATCCTCATGCAGAATAGCTATCTAGATATCTCATATCTAGCATTCCTGCTATACTCACCATACAACTCTTGCAAGTGAAGAAGGATCTCATTTGCACTTTACATGTTTTTATGTTACTTCTGTAACTCATTAGTCATAGAAGCAAGCATGTAACATCTAGCTCTCATATCATGCTCCTTCCACTTGTCCAAAGTCTCTGATTCCTCTAGAGTGGCCCCTGGAAGTAAGGGACCAGGAATCTTTGAATCTAGAACATATCCAATGTGTTCTAGTTTCAGGACAAGTTTTTAATTTCTGAGCCAATCAGAAAGATTGGGTCCTATCAACCTATTATGATCAAGTATACTCGCAAGGATATTGGATGGTGGTGGTTGCTGTGTGCTCATTATTGTCAAAAAATAAACTACAAAAAATAACAAGATTAATTAGTAAATGTATCAAGTAATTAATCAAAATGATTATAGCTTTTAATCAAATTAGTCCTCCCACTAACTTGGCGAATCCTACACTTCCAAAGTAGGAAACAGAAATCCTAGTTGGATGGATTTCTAGTGGGTGATTGAATTCTCATAGTCTTATTGATTATCCTCAGGCACATCCATTATTGGAATCATAATAAACTATAAGTGAGCAACTCCTTGCCCATCACATCTCATGTGAGGTTCAATCATTTATTTGGCTCCTAATGCTCAAAATCTCAGGCACATCCGTTATTGATTTATCTTGCATTAGTTAAATTGATCCCATTGAGCCAGTAGGCATGCAAATAATTTTAATGACCTCAGGCACATCCATTATTGGCCACCAATTATTTACATACAACATCTTATTTTTAACAATTATTCTTAAGAAAATCTCTTAAACAAATGCATCATTTCCAAGCTCATATAGCTAGTAATGCAAGTATTTAAAATTTCTTAAAATAACTGCCTCAATGGAGGGCATGATATAATTATCATAATTATATCATTTCCAACTTAATCATTTGTTTGGAAGATTTTGTGGTCGGCTTAATTACTATTATGGTCTCACTTTGCACATTATCCAGTTGGCATGCATATATCACATACTTGCTTACATTCATGCACATCTCATGCATACATGGATAAACAAATAATATGGTTTGATCATTGACTTTCTAAGGGATTCAATTCTGAGCCACCAAGAATTGAATCAGGGCATTCCTAGGTGTATCTCATTCATTCAATTTACAAGAATTATTGAATGAGCACATAATCAACCCTTGATCTTGATCTCCTCCCATTGGTCCCACTAATGCTTTTGACCTCCTTATTCTTCTTGCAATCCAATTACATTGTAACCCTTGGCATACCAAGGTGAACTTATAAGAATATGGACTTTAAAGTCCTTAAATAAATGAAATTACATCCTAAGTTATCATAATATTTATGATACATGCCACTAAAATAAAATTAATTATTTTATATACCAGAAGAAAATAAAAGAAATAAATCCAATCACATTGGTCTTTTATTGTCCATGATCATCCATCATACATATTTAAAATTTAACAATTAAATAAAATATACATGCATAAAATTAAATTGAATATCATATATTCAACTAAAAATTAAATTTGAATCTTATTCAAATAAATTTAAATTTAGAATCTTTTTCCAAATTTAATTCCATGAAAATAATTTTCATAAATTATTTGTGTGATTGAAATTCTCAATTAAATCATTTAATTAGGTTTGAGCTTAATTATGGGCTTTAAATTATACAACAATAGCATAATGGGCTCAAAAACCAAGCCTAGCACACCACTTCAACGAAAACACAGCCTGTGTAACATTTACACGGCCTGAGGCATGCCAAAACATGGGTACCCCATGTAAACACTGTCTTTGGCACGGGGTGAGGCGCGAGGGACACGAGCCGTCTCGTTGAATGACACGCCCCTGGGTGCGCGTTAACATGCCCGTGTACACTGGAAACACATCCTGGGCAGTGTAAAAACCCAAAACACGGTCCAGGCTGTGTTTCTTGTGGTAGTTTGTTTTTTCTAGGGTTTTCTTGATCTGAACCAACTTCAAATCAATCCAAACTGAACCCAATCACACAATTAAGCCTCAAAATCAATTCTAATGGCAAATATAGTGGCTCTGATACCAATTGAAGGCTAGGAAGCATGGAATTTAGGGCATTAGAACCTTCAATTTCAAAAATTAATCTAGGATTACATTTATCATGCTTGATGAGTTATGTGCCTAACCAATTTCCAATGCCCAAAAGCATACCAAAACACATTTTAACATGCATTAAACATTCATTTGCCATCAAGAATTGAACTTTAGGAATTTAATTTATTAAACCCTAACTAAAAGAGGGATTTTGGGCACTAACCTGCAAGGTGCACAATTAATCAATCTCTCTTCCTTAGGATGCCTTTAGGACTCCAATTATAGTCTATCTAGCTTGTCCACCACAAGCTCACCAATGGTAGCAATAGCAGCCCCGAACTTTGCATCTCAAGCCTTGCCAACTACTTGAAGATGGGGTTTTATGCTTTAGTGAGGGTTAATGGATGTTTAATGAACTAGAAACACTTTCTAACACTTTTAATTCAAAGGAAATCAACAATTTCCTTTCGAATTGATGAAAAGAAAATTGAAGAGGAGAGGGAGCAAGGTTGCCGTGCAAAATGAAGAGGAGGAAGAAAATACATTCTCTTTCTTCCTTTTTCCCTTATATACAAAAGTCAAACCTCACTTACTCCTTGCCACATGTCACCACAAGATCCCATCTTGCTTTTGTTTGACGTAATCTCATGAAGCTAAGTGTTCTCCAATTAAATCACAAAAAGTGTTCTTCTATCATGGGAAGACAAGTGGCAAGCTTGAATGGTGCCATGTGTCACTATCTCATTGTGCTACATGTCACCATGTGAAAAGACCAATTTACCCTTACTTTTTAATTTTAGTTCTCAAACCAAAATTATAATTTCTCCTCTTCAAATTAATTTATATCAAATATAAATTAATTGATTAATTAATCTTCATTAATTAATTTCTCACAATTAAATTCATATTTAAACAATTAAATATAAATTTAATTTATGCTATACATCCAATAACCTAGATTTTTTTTCAAGTCATGCTAGGGACTTTACAATCTTATTGCAAATCAAACCTATTTAATTAATTAATTAAACTCTTTAATTATTTAATTAAATCACACTTTACTTAGTGATTAACTTGTGTAAATATGTAACTTACTAGGCTCATTACTTATTGGAAATGAGAAAAGATATTATCTCTTAATATCATTAGAACTATTTCTTACCGTAAATGATTTCTCTAAATCATTTCGGGCATCTCATAAACCACGGTTGACACCTAGCATAGCATGCCATGGCCACCCAATCAGTAATAAGGAATACCTTAAATGAACCTTTAATCATATGTTACCATGCACTAGAATCTCTCCGTTATAAAATCTCAATTCCAGCTAGAGTCATGGTTAATGTCAAACTCCATTCGCTATAAACATTATATTCTCTTTTAATTCCAATTCTTGATTAATTACATTTTCTAGTCAAAAATTCTTTTCTGACTAAATCTATCTATCCTGGCCAGGAACTTAAATCATCAAGAACAATTAAATAAACATAGGATTTTATCCCTATTTACTTAGGGTAACGGATTCCATCTTGATCAACACCTATCTACATATATAACTAGTATGAGCCAACACATGCCTATATACCCACACACGGAACGAGTATGAAAGCAGTATCAAACTCAAACCACCTATATACAAGATAACTGTGTTATCACAGGTCTAAAGATTATATGTACTGATATGATATATGACAATGCATTGACAAGAGTAAACTTCATGTGCTTGTCATAAGCGTCACGGGTTCGGCTTACTTATCATGTATAAGTGTTTATCATGTTTGTTATGTGGCATGAGACTCACCACTCCAACTTATTTATATCTCATATTAATACTTTTAGGAACAAACATTATTGCAATCTATTTGGATAAGTCATGTCCTTTGTAAAGTATCCTCGATTGTGAACCAATTTATGATACTTTGTACTAAAAATACTTTGACTCATATTCTTAACAACTTAGGAATATAATTTCTAACAAAATATCAATGGACCTTTTTAATTACATATAAATGAATTATGTAAACAGAAAAGTGAAATTGCCTTTTATTAATAAAATATGTATAAGATACATATAAAAATTATATGCTCTAGGGCATACTACTAACACTTCCCCCACATTTGCCTATCATACAAATAATACTTCAACTTCCACTAACCCACGCATTAGCTCCATTAACACTTGTCAAAATTGTTAAGGGTATGGCCACATAGCCTATTAATGCCATACTCCATGATAATCATCCAATACCAACCCACATTAACAAGCCCACATCCAAGTTTGCATCTATAAGGAATTTCACTGTACAGTCCTAGACTGTAGATTTTGGTGTAAACCACAATCTCACCACTTATGTTGGGAACCTTGGCACAACCACACCACATTATGTCACACATGATATTATTATAGGTAATAGTAAGTATCTTCCCATTACTCATTCGAGTTTTGCCATTATGACCGCAAAATGGTACTTCCTTTTCTCTTACTATCATTTTCTATTCTACTTCTCTTTCCCATAATCTCTTATCAGTTCATGCCTTTATAAAACCAAATAATTGTCACACCTTACCCCTCTGTAAGGCATAACATGATCCCGTAGAATACCTAATGAACTATCGAACTTCACCTACTGATAACTCATTAAGTACCCTACAAGGGATTTTAAAATAATTTTCTTACTTTTGATAAGTGGTGAGCATTTTCTAATAGGTGTTTAAAACATTTAATTGAAATAAAAAACTCGTTAAAACCTTTGGCCCATTTTCTTTTTATGCAAATTTTATAAAATTTTGACAGAGTTCTATCTGTATTTTGAGAAAACAGTTCTTCAAATACCTGTAAAAAGCACTTCTAAAAATTTTTCTCAACCACTACTTCAAATTCTCAATCAATCTCAAATCTCAAGATTCCACAATCAACATTTCTCAATTTCCAAAATTCAATAATCCTCAAAATACTAGCAATTCATCTCATTCAAATTAAATAAAATAGTTCCATTCATATTTCATTAGAGACAACAACTTATATATATACATCATTACAAAATTTAAATCAAAGGAAATTCAAACTAAATTTTTATTACAAACTTCATACAAACTTTGTACAAGCTGCTCAAGACCCATTTTACACTTCCACACATTTATATGCAATACATACATCAAAAGAAATATTTACAGTTAGGGTATAAATTATACCCGAATACTTCAAGCAAGTAGCTCTCTGTCTCAAGACTCAATCTTTGCTCCTCTGTCTTTAAATCATGACAAAGAATAAAAGCTATCGCTGAGTAATAGGACTCAGTGGTGCACAATATACTAAAATAATCTTTATGCAGAACTTAAATCACATTTATTCAAAAATTTGACTGAACATGAAAATTAAATACAAATCATGCATTATGAGATTTTAATCCCAAACAATTTCATTTTGAAGTATCAAATCACATTTCATAAAACCCACAGTTAGATCATGCCATTCGAAACAAATAGAATCTCAATAGCCAGAGGCTAAAGAGAAATCACATCACAAGGCTAGCTAGCTCAAATATATGGATATCCATTCACATCCTCTTCTACTAGCACACCTCAACACTTCTCCAGAGAAGGAATCAAAATTCAAAACTAATTACCGCCACTAGTCATGCTAGTGAGGTGTTCAACTATATGGTCATGACACTGTGGTTTCAAAACTTATCTTAACAATTTGCTAAACATTGTCATTTCAAATATACACAATAACTTTCACAATTTAAATCAAAACATCATAAATAAGGTCACAATACTTTCAACAATTCAAAGAAAAAGTAAAATGCATATTTCATTCACTTAATCAATGAATTTTAAAGTATAGTGATGTTGTGCACAAACCTCAAGCGAGTCGCCTCTTGGCCTTGACTCGGTTCCTCGGGTTCTTTCCCGGTATTCTTTTCAACTGAAACACATAATTTTACAGTGTTTTAGTACCATAACTTTGCATAAATCCAAAAAAAATTTAACTTCACTTTTACCTAGGTCTAACGTGCTAAACTCGACGTTCTTGAAATTTTGTGTTTCGGGGTTACTATTCACTACACTATTCAAGTCAAATTGTTGACTTTCTAAGGCTTAATAGGTATGGAAATTCTAACTTCACCCACATACCACATTTTGGTCACTAAACTTGTTAGTTTTGCTCATTTTCTCAAAACTTAGGTCTTTTAGGCAAAATTGCCAAATTTTCAGTTTTGGTGTCCCTAGTTGCACTGTTCCATTGGTCATCTTTCTATTGGAATTTGTCAAAACTTTCTTCATAAAAAATGTTCCCTATTGTCTTAAGTTTATTTTCCTTTTTGAATCACTCCAATTGGAGTTTTGTAGCTCAAGTTATGTCCAAAATACAGTTACTGTTCATGCTACAGATTTTAGTTCTGGCAGATTTATTGATTCAACTTCGTTCAGCAATTTGATCAAGTTAAGTCCATAATTTGGTCTAATTTTCTTCATATGAAATGTTCTAACATGTCTTCGGTTTCCATCAATTCAAGAATCACTTAAATCGGAGTTTTCTAGACAGAGTTATAGCCAATTGAAACTTTTACTATTCATATGGTAAATCTGCAGTCCTGTAGATTTAGTGATTCAATTTTGCTTAATGATTTGATTGGGTTAATGGCATAATTTGGGTTAGTATTCTTCATGAAAGTTTTAAGTCTATATCCCATCTAACCACTGGTAAAATTTCAGGTCATTTTGACCTACCTAGCTCAAGTTATGACCAAATGAACAAATACTGTTCATTTGGTCAGTTTATATAGGGCAGCCTACAATTTTCCAACTTTGGTCAATTTGTTCACTAGGTTTTGGTCACTTTTTGGGCATGCTTCCTAAATGAAAATTGTGTCATTTAGTGCCTATTTTCATTCCCAATTGGTCCCATACCAATTGGAACTTGTAAAATTTTATTTTTGGTCCTTCAAAGTTGACTTGGTCATGCTGCCAGCAGCATGACCACACTCCCTCCGAATTTGGCTTTGATTCAAACACCTCTAACACTCTTCATAAGGTCTCAAATGACCAATTCCCACTTCAAATTAGGTCAAATATATCATTTACCAATTTCTCACAATTTTTCCTCCCAAACCCTAGGTCCAAACCCTATATCACTAAATTATTGCATTTGTTGAATTCTAAATGTATATGTGATACTCATCCATTCATTTACACTTAACAACTTCATTGTTTGCATCAAAACATCCATTTCAAACATAACCCTAGCTGTCCAATTTCATATATAGTTCCTCAACAATTGTTTTTCTTTTCATATTTTTAAGTGAAAATCTAAGTTAATTGAACTAAATAAACAAATAAGAAACCATAATTTCCAAAGTAAGTTGCTTACCTCCACTTGAACTTTAATTCTTCAACTTCACTCCCTTATTCCCTTTCTTTCCTTCTTCAATCTCTTTCTCAAGTCACTCTTACAAGTTTGCATGGAAGAATTTGGGGTAAGGTAGGGTTAGATGGATGTTTAGAAGCTTGAACTCAAGGTTTCATGGAGGGAGACAATGGTGGAGCTAAGGGATGATGGCTGCCGATTTGGTAGGGAGCAGAAAATGAAAAGTTTTTCTTTTTCTTTTTATGTCTTTTAGGTCTCACTTTATGTATTTGAATGGGTCAAAAATTGTGAGAATTTAAAAATAAATTTTGACATCATTTTGATGTCATAAAAGTGATGGAATGAACTCTTTTTTTTTTTTTTTTTTACTTTTTGTCTTTATGTCTTTAGGAATACCAAAAAGTCCAATTAATTAAATATATTAATTATTATTTTTATTGCATCATGCATGATGTCATGCATGATGTCATCACCTTTTTAACTTTTTCATTTTCTTTTTTTTTTTTATTTTTCTATTAGTTCTTTAATTTAATTCTCGATTTCGAAATTTTTTTTTCTCCGATTTTATTTGACAGTTAGATCAGGAGTCAGCTCTCAGGGTCAATTGACCAAATTGCCCCTCGCCGGTTCGACCCGGTTTGCAAATAATTCAATATTTCTTCTGGCTCCTTGACCTAATTATTTGACTAACTTAACAGTTCTTTTTCATGATTTTCTCTTTTCCACTGTATTCATAAGGGTCCTAAGGACCGCAACGTCACATTTTACGGTTTGAAATTTGAGTTTAAAATTACTTCGCAGTCCTTCCCGAGACGGTCACCCATCGTTGTGACTCTCGGCTCATTTAACTTCTTATGTTCTGTTTTCTTATTTATACTTAACTAATTGGCAATTACTAATTATTTGTGTTTATGGCTTATCTAGTTGTTTTAAGTGTGGTTCTAATCCTCTTAATTATCTGGACCAACACCGGTCACCGGAACAGTGAAATATACTAGGCTATACAAATAAGGGTGTTACAATTCTCCCCTCCTTAAATAAATTTCGTCTCAAAATTTTACCTGGTATTAATCTCTGAACAGCTGTGGGTGTTATCTTCTCATGTCCTCCTCTCATTCCCAAGTAGCCTCCTGGCCTGAATGATGGTTCCACAGCACTTTTACCAACAGTATCTGCTTGTTCCGTAGCTGCTTCACCTCCTAAGCCAGAATCTCTATGGGTTCTTCCTCATATGTGAGGTCTAGATTCACTTCAATTTCCTCTACTGGTAGTACATGAGATGGGTCTGATCGATACCTCCTCAACATAGACACATGGAAGACATTATGTATCTTCTCTAACTCTGGAGGTAGTGCTAAATGATAAGCCAAAGGACCCACTCTTTCCAGAACCTCATATGACCCAATGAAATGAAGACTCAGTTTTCCCTTTCTGTTGAATCTCATAATTCTCTTCCAAGGGGAAACCTTGAGGAATACTTTCTCACCCACTGCATACTCAATATCTCTTCTCTTTAGATCAATGTAGGACTTCTGACGGTCTGATGCAGTCTTAAGTCGATCTCTGATCACCCTGATTTTCTCTTCAGTTTGCTAAATAATTTCGGGTCCAATTATCTTTCTTTCACCCACGTCATCCCAACACAATGGGGTTCTACATTTTCTGACATACAAAGCTTCATATGGAGGCATCCCAATGCTTGATTGGTAGCTGTTATTGTAAGCAAACTCAATCAAAGGCAAGTGTGTATCCCAACTGCCCTCAAATTCAATCACACAAGCCCGTAGCATGTCCTCGAAGATCTGAATTACCCTCTCAGACTGGCCATCTGTCTGTGGGTGGAATGCAGCACTGAAGTTCAATCTAGTTCTTAAGGCTCTCTAAAGACTACCCCAGAATCTAGAAGTAAACCTAGGATCTCTATCTGATACAATGGAGACTGGCACTCCATGCAGTCTCACAATCTCATCAATGTACAACTTGGCCAATTTTTATAAACTGTAGTCCATCCAAACTGGCAGAAAATGAGCAGACTTGGTCAGTCTGTCAACAATGACCCAAACTGCATCATGACTCTTCTATGTCCTCGGAAGTCCCATCACAAAATCCATTGTTATTCTCTCCCATTTCCATTCCGATACTGGTAATGGATGTAATAACTCGGTGGGTACTTAATGCTCTGCCTTCACTTGCGGACAAGTTAGGCATTTAGAAACAAACTCTGCCACATCTCTTTTCATACCCATCCACCAGTAATGCTCCTTTAGCCCTCTATACATTTTTGTGCCACCAGGGTGCATGGCAAAAGGAGACTTATGTGCTTCCTTCAAAATATTCTGCCTCAAATTGACATCATTAGGAATACATATTCTACCCTGGTGTAGCAGTAGACCATCATCTCTGATTGAGAATTCTGGTTTCTTGCCCTGCCGGACTTTTTCCAACAGCTTTTGATACTTCTGATCATTCTGAGTAGCCATTCTAATCTGATCCATCAACACTGGTTGTACATGCCATGCAACTGCTATCTGCCCATCATCATTAATCTCTAAGCTGGCATGCAATGATCTTAACTCATATACCATAGACAAAGGAGTAACCCGTAGACTTGCCATAGTCTTGCTGCTTAAGGCATCAGCCACAACATTAGCTTTCCTTGGCTGATAGTTTATCAAACAATCATAGTCTTTTATCAACTCTAACCATCTCCTCTGTCTCAAATTAAGCTCTTTCTGGGTGCCCAATGTAACACCCTCATTTGCATAGCCTGGTATATTTCATTGTTCTGGTGACCGGTGTCGGTCCGGGCAATTAAGGGGATTAGAACCATACTTAAGACAACTAGATAAACCATAAACAAAAATAATTAGTAAACGAGCCGAGAGTTAAACAGAACATAAGAAGTTAAACGAGCCGAGAGTCACAACGATGGGTGACCGTCTCGGGAATGACTGCAAAGCCATTTTAAACTCAAATTTTGAACCGTAAAATGTGACGCCGCGGTCCTTAGGACCCTTATGAACACACTGGAAAAGAGAAAATCACGAAAAAGAACTGTTAAGCCAGTCAAATAATTAGGTCAGGGAGCCGGAAGAAATATTGTATTATTTGCAAATCGGGATGAACAGGCGAGGGGCAATTTGGTCAATTAACCCCGAGAGCTGACTCCTGACCTAACTGTCAAATAAAATCAGAGAAAAGAATATTTTGGAATCAAGAATTAAATTAAAGAACCAATCAAAAAATTTTTTTAAAAAAAAGAAGAGAATGGAAAAGTTAAGAGGTGATGACATCATGCATGACCTAATGCATGATGCCATAAAGAATATAATTAATTTATTTATTTATTTGGATTTTTGGTCTTCCTAAAGAAATAAAAGACAAAAGAAACGAAAAGAAAAAAAAAATTAAAAGCCTCATCTTCCTCAAAGTGGACGTCTCCATCCTTCTCCCTCCCTCACCATTGCAAATCTCATTTTAAGCTTGCTTCAAGCTTTAAAACCCTTACCAAATCCCAACTTCTTCTATAATCACTCTATAAAACCTTATTCCCTTCCCTTAAGAAAGAAATTTAACAAGAAAGAAAGAAGAAAAGAGGAGGAAAATTAAAGATTGGATATCAAAGTTGAGGTAAACACATCAATTTGAAAGTTTGAGATTATTTGTTGTGTTTTTAGCTTGAATTACTTGTAAATAAACTTAAAATAAATAAAAAAAATGTGTGAGGGACTAAACTAAAATTCGTCCAGCAGGGAGGGGAGAGTGATTTGCATGAGTTTGATTGAGTTAAACATGTTAAGATGCTTGAATGAGTTGAAAGATTGTGTTTATATGCTTTGAATTAGTTAATTGCAATGGATTAGAGTGGTTAGGGTTTGAGACCTAGGGTTTTAAGGCAAAAATTTGGAGAAATTTGTAAATGGTGTCTTTGACCTAATGTAAAGTGAAAAATGGTCATTTGTGGCTAAATGAGGTGTGTTAGAAGTGTAGGAATTAAAAGCCAATTCGGATTGGATAAGGTCATGTGCTGGCAGCATGACCAAAATTTGCTTTGAGGGACCAAAAATGAAATTTTACAAGTCCAATGGATATGGGACCAATTGGGGATGAAAATAGGCACTAAATGACACAAATTTCATTTAGGAAGCATGCCCAAAAAGTGACTAAAACCTAGTGAACAAATTGACCAAAGTTGAGAAATCACAGTCCGCCTCTGCACAACCTGACCAAATGAACAGTGTTTGTTCATTTGGTCATAACTCGAGCTAGGTAGGTCAAAATGACTTGAAATTTTAGAACACAAACCCAAATTATGCCATTAATCAAATCAAATTACTGAGCAAATTTAGGTCACTGAATCTGTAGACTGTAGATTTGCCATTTGGACAGTAAAGTTTCAATGGCTATAACTCTCTCTAGAAAACTCCGATTTAGGTGATTCTTGAACCGATTGAAACCTAAGGCATAGTAGAAGATTTCATATGAAGAAAGTTAGACCAAATTATGGACCTAACTTGATCAAATTGCTAAACAAAATTGGAATTAATAATCTGCCAGAACAAAATTCTGCAGCATGAATAGTAAACGTAATTTGCTTATAACTTGAGCTACAAAACTCCAATTGGGGTGATTCAAAAAGGAGAATAAACTTAAGACAATAGGGAACATTTTATATGAAGAAAGTTTTACCAAATTCTAACAGTAAACTGACCAATGAAACAGTACAATTAGGGACACCAAAACTGAAAATTTGGCCATTTTGCCTAAAAGACCTAAGTTTTGAGAAAATGACCAAAACCAACAAGTTTAGTGACCAAAATGTGGTATGTGGGTGAATTTGGAGTTCCCATACCTATTAAGCCTTAGAAAGTCAATAATTTGACTTGAACAGTGTAGTGAATAGTAACCCGAAACACAAAATTTCGAAAACGTCGAGTTTAACACGTTAGAGTTAGGTAAAAGTAAAGTTAAATTTATTTTTGGATTTATGCTAAGTTATGGTACTAAAACACTGTAATATTTTGTGTTTCAGTTGAAAAGAATACCGAGAAAGAACCCGAGGGACCGAGTCAAGGCCAAGAGGGGCCTCGCTTGAGGTTTGTGCACAACGTATAACTTTTGTAAATTATTTCTGCACATTGTTTTGAATAATTTGAATCAGTGAATTATGACAATTTTTATGATGCTTTGATTTAAATTGTGGAAAGTTAGTTTTGTATATTTGAAATGACAATGTTTAGCAAATTGTTAAGATAAGTTTTGAAACCATAGTGTCATGACCATATATTTGAACACCTCACTAGCACGACTAGTGGGGGTAATTAGTTTCGAATTTTGATTCCTTCTCTGGAGAAGTGTTGAGGTGTGCCAGTAGAAGAGGATGTGAATGGATATCCATATATTTAAGCTAGCTAGCCTTGTGATGTGATTTCTCTTTAGCCTCTGGCTATTGAGATTCTATTTGTTTCGAATGGCATGATCTAACTGTGGGTTTTATGAAATGTGTTTTGATACTTCGAAATGAACTTGGTTTGCATTAAAATTTCATAATTCATGTTTTGTGTTTAATGCTCATGTTTAGTCAAATTTTTTAATAAATGTGATTTATATTCTGCATAAAGATTATTTTAGTATGTTGTGCACTACTGAGTCCTAGTACTCAGCGATAGCTTTTATTGCTGTCGCAGATACAGAGAGTAGAGGAGCAACAGACTGAGCTGCTAAGGATTAAAGATCATTCAGCTTGAAGTTATCGGGTATAATTTATAACCTAATTGTAAATATTTCTTTTGATGTATGTATTGCATATAAAAGTATGGACATGTAAATAGGTCTTGAGCAGCTTGTACAAAGTTTGTATGAAGTTTGTAATAAAAAAATTTAGTTTGAATTTCCTTTGATGTAAATTTTGTAATGATGTATATATATAAATTGTTTTGTCTCTAATGAAATATGAGTGGAACTATTTTATTTAATTTGAATGAAATGTATTGTTAGTATTTTAAGGATTATTGAATTTCGAACTTGAGAAATTGATTGAAATGATTATGGAGTTGTTGAAATGGATTGAGTTTGATTGTGAAATTAAAGTAGTTGTTGAGAAAACATTTTTCGAAGTGCTTTTTACAGGTATTTGAAGAACTGGTTTCTCAAAATACAGACAGAACTTGTCACACCTTACCCCTCTGTAAGGCATAACATGATCCCGTAGAATACCTAATGAACTACCGAACTTCACCTATCGATAATTCATTAAGTACCCTACAAGGGATTTTAAAACAATTTTCTTATCTTTGACAAGTGGTGAGCATTTCTAATAAGTATTAAAAACTTTTAGTTGAAATTAAAACTAATTAATATTTTTGGCTGTAACACCCCTCACCCGACTACAGTGTAGCCGAGCAAAGTGTGCTACATTCGGTGCCGGAGCACCCTATCTTATCTTACTTTATTCCTTTCATATTTTGATCTCGTTATATTTTAATATTAATTATTTTTCGATGGAGAAACCAGCGGATTTTCCCCTATTTTATTACCAGTTGACGTGTTTTACTATTTACCTGTTTGAAAGTTTCAACAATATTTTCAGAATAAAGTCTTATCCATGCTAATCATAATTATCTCATCAATCATTCTCATAATTTTCTCATATTTCAAATCTCATTCATACATTTCAATTTCATAATCATTTCCATGCATACTCAATTCATATGTAAACATTCTCAAATTACATAAGCAAAATTTTCAAATTTCCTTAATTTACATAATTTACAAAATAATTACAAAATTTCATAATTTACATCATAATACAATATCTAGCATTTTATACAAAGTACAAAATAGGATCTATATGGGCCCTATCTACATGCATTGCTGAGGAGGTGACAACCTTGAATACTTCAGATACTTCCGCAGATCAAAAGTCCCAAAATTCCCAGTCAAACGTCCATTGGGTTCTAGCTTCAGTACCTGCGCGAAGGAAACAATTCCATCGCGCTAAGCATTGCTGCTTAGTGGTGCAATAATATAACAAGGAAATAATATACAAATAAAGATAGAAATAAAACATAATTCAAATAATCAAGATTTATTTATATTTCACATGCGGTTTCTAAAATTTAATGTGTTATATCCTAATTTAGTCTTCTTTCAAAGTGTTTATTTGCCAATGTACAGTAATAATGTACAAAGAAAAATGATTTGAAAATAATAAATTTATGCTTATATTGTTATATAAGCACATTTGCAATATTTATTTATGTTATAATTTTCTTTGCTAATCTTTTAGCATTTTCTCTATACTTGCTAGGTTGTCTCAGATTATTTCATAATAAGTAAATTTTGATATCTGTCCAGTTCATTTCGATTCTTTCTAATAAATAACTATCCTAATTTATTTTAGGTCATCTTACTCATTTATTTTATTTAATTTCTAATATTTTTAATTGCTAATATTCTTAACTTATCTCAATAAATTACACTGCCCAAGTAACCTACGACAGGCTGACTAAACTGGATAACGGGTCGTTGGCACTGGACACCGCGGTGCCTCGGGCCGTCATACGATGGGACGCAGAACGTCAACCACGTATGCAGTCAGTATGGCTAAAAAGCCATGATAACACATAATCGGGCATAAAAGCCATGAATGTTGGCATAAAGCCATGAATACGGGCATAAAGCCATGAATACAGGCATAAAGCCTTTCGCAATACTGCTAAAACAATACCCTATTGGCATGCCAATCTATCCAATCTGACACACGTGTCTAGGCAATACAAGGGCACATAATATCATTAAATATTAATATATTGTGTTTTATGAATTTATTATTTCATGAGAAATTTCAATTATAATTCATACATTCATTTGATCATTTATATGATCACAATTCACATCAATTATCCTTTTATACTATTGTATTCAAAACATTTTCCTTTCTCATTTATACATTTAAGAATCTACTTATGTAGTCACAATTTTATATTTCAAGTTGAGATATTAATATTTTATGAATTCCATTTGTGATGGGCATATAAGCCCTAACTATCTATTCACATCAATTAGGTGACTTATTTTTCATGTTTCAAGTAATCCATGAATATTTCATGGATTTCAAATTTATAGTCTTAATTTCCTTTTAACAATTTTGACTAAGATACATAGTCCACATTTGTCATACAATTATAAGCATTTAAGCTTAGAATTGGTTCTAGGTCTTCATCTTAGTTTGTTACTCATTTTGATTACTATTCACCTTACTAGTCAACCAAAATGTTGACTTTTTCATACTTAAGGGATATGTTAATTCTAATTACACCAAGATCCCACATTTTGAGTTTTAAATTTGCTAGTATTAATTGCCAATTGCAATTTAAAGTCCCCTAGATGCATTTCTAATTTCAAATTTTGAATTTCAAGTTTTGGTGTCACTATTCACCTCATTGGTCAACAAAAATGTTGAATTTTGGATAGAAAATAGGTGTATTGGTTTTAACACCCCAAACATACCACATTTTGTATTTAAAACTTGTTGGAATTGATTGCCATTACCATTTCTATGCTTAAAACCAAAAGGGCAGAATTTTCAGTTTTTGAAGCCTAACTTTACTGTTCCATTAAGCCCTGTTGCAGTGGGAATTTGAGGAAATAGTAAACATAAAAGTTGTTCCTTATTTTGTCTAGTTGAATTTCCTTTTTTGAATCACTCCATTTGGAGTTTTGTAGCTCCAGATATGGTCCAAAAACCACAGCTGGCTGGATTGCCAATCTGCAGAATTGACCATATCTACAGTAACATGAATAGTAACTGGAGTCACTTGGTTGGATGGGTTCTGGCCATAATTTGGGGTAGGTTCCTTCATGAAAGTTTTTTGTCTATGTCTTAACTTGTTTCTGTAAAAATTTCAGGTCAATTGACCATATCTACAGTGAGTTATGGCCAAATAAACAGTTACTGTTCATTTGGTCATTTCTGCAGGTGCTGTTGCAGGGTATCCGGATTGGGGCCAAGTTTTGGTCCTCTTGCTTTGGTCTTTTGGGCATGGTTTCTTCAGAAAAAATGTGCCATTATAAGTCTAGTTTCATGTCCAATTGGCCAAACACCAATTGGACCAACACAACCAAAGATATGGCAGTCCAAGTGGGCTAGAATCACAGCCACCCTGCTGCACTCATTAGGCAGCCCATCAATTCAGTTTGCATCACTCTAAATCTCTTCAAATTATGGTGAACTTGCCTCAAATGGTCACTAATTGACCATTAAAATTTTCTTTCACAATTTCATAAGCTAAATCCAAGTTTCACTCCCAAACCCTAGCTCATTTTCAAAGATTACACCAATTACCTTAGTTAGCACACCAATTCATCATACATATATATATATACCTTAAACATCATCTTTAGTCCACTCTAAATCCATCAAAAACACTTAATCTTGTTCCTCCCTAGGGCTGCCAAAATTCATTGTATACATACACATAAATTCCATTCATTTAATTCACAAATTCTTGCTTATTTTAGGTCTCTAATCATGGAAAGAGAAAGATGTATGCATAATAGGCACTAACCTCTTGTAGGGCAGATTTTCCCAAGCTCAAACTTCTTTTTCTTTCCTTTTCTAGGCTGCCAAACACTTTCCCAAGATGAGTGGACAAGTTTTAATGAAGTGAAGAAGGGATTTTTTGGTGGAACAAAGAGAGAAATGGAGCTTGAATGGAGTGTTAATGGTGGAACCTCTTCTCTCTCTCTCTCTCAACGTTTTTTTGGCTGCCCAAGGTTGAAGATGCAGATTGGTTTTTCATATTTTTGGTCTCTTTTATCTCTTTTAATGAGTTTAACAAATTGTGATTGGTGGAGGAAATTTAAATGACATCATATGATGTCATAATTAGCATTTTCTTTCATTTTCTTTTCTTCTTTCCTCTACTCATTTCCAATTTAATTTTTAGCAATATTTATTCATATTTTATGTCATAATAATTATTTACTCAAATGGACAAGTCGGCCAAAAATCGTCTCTGAAGGCGAAATAACCAAAATGCCCTCCGTTTGGCTTAACGGGTCAAAATTGTCTGTACCGATTGAAAAATTTTTCTAAGTATTTTCTTGGCATTCTAATGCCATAGGAACCTTAATGACCCTTCTCTGGAGTCCCAATAATTATTTTATGAATTTTTCCCCGGGTCTAGGGCTCCTCATTGCGAGAACCGCAACTTCCCTCTGGTTACCCATCGCTTGGGCACCGGCTCGTTTAACTTGGTTGTGTTTTATTTCTAAAATTTTTCCTAAATTTTTCTTATTAATATTTGAGTTAATTATGGTTCCTGACTTTAG
Organism: Hevea brasiliensis; assembly: GCF_030052815.1. Lineage (NCBI taxonomy): Eukaryota > Viridiplantae > Streptophyta > Magnoliopsida > Malpighiales > Euphorbiaceae > Hevea > Hevea brasiliensis. Next base: position 48,390,447 of record NC_079501.1, read on the forward strand.
TTTAAATATTTTTCCGGACGTTCTAGCTATCCGGACCGACACCGATCACTGGAACAGTAGAATGTACGGAGTTGCTACCGGGAGGGTGTTACATTGGCCATTTTAGTTTTCCGCAAATTTTATAAAAATTTTGACAGAGTTTCCTCTGTATTTTGAGAAAACCGTTCTTCGAATACCTGTAAAAAGCACTTCTAAAAGTTTTTCTCAACCACTACTTCGGTTTCACAATCAAACTCAGTCAATTTCTCAAAATTCACAAGTTCAATAGTTCTCAAAATACTGTCAATCAATATTATTCATATTTCCTTAAAAACAAAATAATTTATACACAACCTTACAAATTTATATCAAAAGAAACATAAACTAAACTTTATTACAAACTTCATACAAATTTGTGTACAAGCTGCTCAAGACCCATTTTTACATGTCCATACATTTATGTGCAATATATACATCAAAAGAAGTATTTACAGTTAGGGTATAAATTATACCCGAAGGCTTTAAGCTGATGACTTCACACACTTCAGCAGCTCAGTCTGCTGCTCCTCTTGTCTCTGTATCTGCGACAGCAATAAAAGCTATCGCTGAGTACTAGGACTCAGTGGTGCACAATATACTAAAATAATCTTTATGCAAAGCTTAAAGCACATTCATTCAAAAATTTGGCTAAACATGAAAATTAAATACAATCATGCATTGAGAGATTTTACATGTAAACCAAGTTCATTTCAAAGTATCAAAACACATTTCATAAAATCCACAGTTAGTTCACGCCATTCGAAACAAATAGAATCTCAATAGCTAGAGGCTAAAGAGAAATCACATGAATCTCAATAGCCAGAGGCTAAAGAGAAATCATATCACAAGGCTAGCTAGCTCAAATATATGGATATCCATTCACATCCTCTTCTACTGGCACACCTCAACACTTCTCCAGAGAAGGAATCAAAATTCAAAACTAATTACCCCCACTAGTCGTGCTAGTGAGGTGTTCAAATATGTGGTCATGACACTGTGGTTTCAAAACTTATCTTAACAATTTGCTAAACATTGTCTTTTCAAATATACATAATAACTTTCAACAATTTAGATCAAACATCATAAGAATGCCATAATCCGATATTTCATATTATTCAAAATGATATGCAAAAGATGATTATAAAAGTATATGTTGTGCACAAACCTCAAACGAGTCGCCTGTTGGCCTTGACTCGACTCCTCGGGTTCTGTCCCGATATTCTTTTCCACTGAAACATGAAATTTTCCAATGTTTCAGTACTAAAACTTAAAATAAATCCAAAATAAACTTAACTTCACATTTACCTAGCTCTAACGTGTTAAATTCGATGTTCTCGAAATTTTGTGTTTTGGGTTACTATTTACTACACTATTCAAGTCAAATTATTGACTTTCTAAGGCTTAATAGGTATGGGAACTCCAACTTCACCCACATACCACATTTTGGTCACCAAACTTGTTGGTTTTGGTCATTTGTTTAAAGCTTAGGTCATTTTGGCAAAATTGCCAATTTTCAGTTTTGGTTCTCTGAAGTTGCACTCTTCCATTGGTCGATCTACGGTTGGAATTTAACAAAACTTCCTTCATATAAAATGTTCCTTATTGTCTTAAGTGTATTCTCATTTTTGGATCACCTCAATCGGAGTTTTGTAGCTCAAGTTATGGCCAAAATAATTTTACTGTTCACGTGCACTATTCATGCTGCAATTTTGGGTTCTGGCAGATTTTGATCCAACTTTGGTCAATAATTTGATCAAGTTAAGTTCATAATTTGGTCTCACTTTCTTCATATGAAATGTTCTACTTTGTCTTAGGTTTCCATCGGTTCAAGAATCGCCTAAATCCGAGTTTTCTAAAGGGAATTATAGCCATCCAAACATTGCTGCTCACTGAAAATTCTGCAGAGTTGCAGGTTTAGTAACCTAACTTTGCTCAATAATTTGAATGGGTTAATGGCATAATTTGGGGTGATATTCTTCATGAAAGTTTTATATCTATATTCCCTCTAACCCCTGGCCAAATTTCAGGTCAATTTGACCTGTCTAACTTGAGTTATGACCAAATGAACAGTTACTGTTCATTTGGTCAGTTTAGTGCAGTGGCAGCCTGCAATCAATTCACTTTGGTCAATTGTCTCACCAAGTTTTGGTCAGTTTTTGGCCATGGTTCCTTAATGAAAATTGTGCTCTTTTATGTCTATTTTCATCTCCAATTTGTGGCATATCAATGGGACTTGTAAAATTTGAGTTTTGGTCCTTCAAAGTGGGTTTGGTCATGCTGCCAGCAGCATGACCATTGACCTACGAATTTGGTTTAATTTCCTACCATTCCCACACAACTTATTTGGTCATAATTGACCATTATTTCATGTCACAATAGGTTAAACATGCCATTTATGCATTTCTCCAAATTTTGGTTCATAAAGCCTAGCATTGAAACCCTAATCTCACTAACTCTTGCATTTAACTACTTCTAATGATTTTAATGTTAATCATTTAACTAAGTAAAGTTTCTAAACTCACTCAATTGCATCATATTCATGCAAACCACACTCCTCTCAAGCTGCCCGAAAATTCAGTTTAATTCTTCCCTCATATTTGCTTCATTTAAATCAAGTTCTAAGCTCACTTAATTACCTAAACATGCATTTGAATGGAAAAATAGTAAGTTAGCATACTAACCTCAACTATTTTGCCAATTCTCCAATTTCTCTCCTTCTTTCTTCTTTCTTTCTTGTGCTTAAGTTGAGATTGCAAGGTCTAACAAGGTTTTTATGGGATTTATGAAGATTAAGTGGAGCAAATTAAGCTTAAATGTAAGCTTAATGAAGGATTTTTCATGGGAGCTAAGAGGAAGAAAATGGGGTGGCAAGATTGGAAGGAAGAAGAGACTTTTCTAAATTTCTTTTTTTTTTTGTTTTATTTTCCTTAGTCTTATCCCTTTTTGGAGACCAAAATTCCCTAATTAATAAAATAATTAAATTAAACCTTTATGACATCATAAATGATGTCATCCCTTTGACTTTTCCAACCTCTTTCCTTTTCTTTTTTTTTTTCTATTTATATTTTTTTTCTATTAGTTCTTTAATTTAATTCTCGATTCCAAAATTTTCTTTTCTCCGATTTTATTTGACAGTTAGGTCAGGAGTCAGCTCTCGGGGTCAATTGACCAAATTGCCCCTCGCCGGTTCATCCCGGTTTGCAAATAATCCAATATTTCTTCCGGCTCCCTGACCTAATTATTTGACTGGCTTAATAGTTCTTTTTCGTGATTTTCTCTTTTCCACTGTGTTCATAAGGGTCCTAAGGACCGCAACGTCACTTTTTATGGTTCAAAATTTGAGTTTAAAACGACTTCGCAGTCGTTCCCGAGGAGGTCACTCATCGCTGTGACTCTCGGCTCGTTTAACCTTTTATGTTCTGTTTTTCTTATTTATAGTTAACTAATTAAACATTACTAATTATTTGTGTTTATGGCTTCTCAAGTTGTCTTAAATGTGGCTCTAATCTCCTTAATTGTCCGGACCGACACCGGTCACCTGAACAGTGAAATATACTAGGCTATGCAACGGGGTGTTACAGAACTCTGTCAAAATTTTTATAAAATTTGTGGAAAACTAAAATGGACCAAAAATATTAACTAGTTTTAATTTTAACTAAATGTTTTAAATTGTTATTAGAAAATGCTCACCACTTATCAAAAATAAGAAAATTGTTTTAAAATCCCTTGTAGGGTACTTAATGAGTTATCGGTAGGTGAAGTTCGGTAGTTCATTAGGTATTCTACGGGATCATGTTATGCCTTACAGAGGGGTAAAGTGTGACATGTTTTAGTGGTATCAGAGAAAATTTTTGAAGTATGTTTTAACTTGAGAATTTGTGTCTTTCTTTGTTAAGTACAACTGCTCAATGTCTATATTTATTACATACAGTGCATTACATCATGAATATGAACTAACGGAGGGAAATCTCCTTGTGTTACTTGTTCAGAACATACCCTAACTTCAGACTAAGATGGAAGAAGGGGATTGCTCAGTTGAGCAGTCTGTTGAAGCTGAGGCACAAGGGGAAGCCCCAGCTTTACCGAATGTTAGTGGATCCATAGCACCAGCCCTGCAAATGCCGCTGTTTCTTGCACAATTCGCACAGCAGATGGCGGCAATGTTTCAACAAATGGCTGGGGGTATGTCTGCTCAAGTTACACCCCAAACACCTGTGGCACAACCACTGCCTCCAGCCAGACAGTATGACAAGTTATTGAAGTATAGGGCTACAGAATTTAACGGTACAGTGGACCCTTTAGAGGTAGAGCAATAGCTTGAAAGAATGAAGAGAGTATTTAAGAAGTTACACTGCCAAGATGAACTGAAGTTTGAGTATTCTGTGTCTCTACTACAAGGGGATGTGTATGATTGGTGGAAGACCATCCCCCACAGCTTGGTTGAACCACCAGTGCTAACCTGAGATGACTTCATTAGAGAGTTCAGACAGAAATACATCCCAGATGCATATGTTGATCAGAAGTTACAAGAGTTTCTGAGTCTAAAACAAGGCAACAGAACAGTGGCAGAGTATGAGAGGGAGTTCTCCTGCTTAAGTCATTATGTTGGGAGTCTCCTTACCATCAGCAAGGCAAGATGCAAGAAATTTGAGAAGGGTTTGAAGCCTAACATAAGGATGCAAGTTGTGGGATTTCGACACAGCAACTTTTTAGAGCTCATGTCTCAAGCACTTGAGTTGAAAAGAATAGAATTAGAAGCAACCCCAGTGAAAGAAAAATCATAGAAAGCTAAGAAATCAGAAAAAGACAAGGGAAAAGTCAGTAGAACAGAGTTATGGTGGGACTTCTGGGAAAAAGAAGAAGTTTAGTGGACCCAGCAGGGGTCGAGGTGGAAGATTTGGTAGGGGCCGATTATCTGGACAGAGACCCCCTAGGTCTGGTCAGCAGTCGAGCAGGGGTTCACATTCTGCCCGCCCCTGTGAGACTTGTGGCAAGATTCATGGGGGGGAATGTTATTGGGCCACTGGAGCCTGCTTTAACTGCGGAGGCAAGGGTCATTTAGCAAGAGACAGCACTAGTGCTCCGTCTCCAAGATATGGTTCAGCTCCTACTACTGTCGAGGGATCTATTTAGAGTCCTGCTCCCAGAGGCTCACAGTCGATTGGCAGAGGAAAAGGCAGAGGTAGAGGCACTACTTGACGATCGAGGGCATTGGTCGATCGGCACAAGACAAGGAGTGCTTGATCGAGTTTATTCAATGAGACAGCGAGAAGAGGCTGAGACTTCTGATGTTGTAGCCGGTACATTCTCTATCTCTGATCAAGAAGTATTTGTATTGTTTGATATGGGTTCAACCCATTCATATGTTAGTGCTAGCATAGTCAGTTCACTTGTTGTTCCATGTGTGCAAATGGGTTTTGAAGTGTTAGTAACTAGTCCGTTAGGACAAGAGGTTCGGGTCAACAGAATTTATAGAAACTGTCCTTTAGTGATCCAAGGACATGTTTTCGTGTCAGATTTGATTGAAATGCCCTTCAGAAATTATGATATCATCTTGGGCATGGATTGGTTAGCCAGGCATCACGCCATGATTGACTGTAGACTGAAGACAGTCACTTTTGGTCACCCTATGTACGGTGATGTGGTAATACATGGGGAAAGGCATTTATTGCCATCAAACATCATTTTGGCTGCACTAGCCAGAAAAATGATCAGAAAGGGGTGTGAAGCATACTTGGCACATGTGATAGACACCCAAGTGAGGAGCCCAGCACTGAGGGACATCCCTACTTTATGTGACTTTCCGGATGTATTTCCTAATAAATTGCCAAGATTACCTCTAGAAAGAGAGGTGCAGTTTGAAATTGATGTCATGCCTGGTGTGGACCCAATCTCCATAACACCATATAGAATGGCACCAGCAGAATTGAAAGAGTTGAAAGTGCAATTGTAAGAAGGATGGCACTCTCCACTTGTGTATTGATTATCGACAGTTGAATAAGGTGACTACAAAGAACAGATATCAATTGTCCCGCATTGATGACTTGTTTGATCAGTTGAGGGGTGCAGCTATGTTCTCCAAAATTGACCTGAGATCAGGTTATTATCAGCTAAAAGTACAAGAGCAGAGTATTCCTAAAACTGCCTTCAGAACCCGCTATGGCCATTATGAGTTCCTAGTCATGCCATTCGGGTTAACTAATACTCCGGCTACTTTTATGGATCTGATGACCACTATCTTCATACCATACCTCGACCAGTTTGTTGTGGTATTCATAGATGATATATTGGTTTATTTGAGCAATGCAAAAGAGTATGATAGACATCTACGGATTGTACTGCAAACTTTGAGGGGGAAACAGCTATATGCCAAATTGTCAAAGTGTGAATTTTGGCTGAAGGAAATATCTTTCTTGGGGCATGTAGTATTAGAAGAGGGCATTAAGGTAGATCCAAGTAAGATTGAAGCTATCCTTAATTGGAGGCCACCCAGAAATGTCACAGAGATTCGTAGTTTTCTGGGTTTAGCTGGATACTACCATAGATTTGTAAAGGGATTCTCCATGTTGGCTGTCACACCCTACCCCTCTGTAAGGCATAACATGATCCCGTAGTATACCTAATAAATTACCAACTCCGTCTACTGATAACCCATTAAATACACTACAAGGGATTTTAAAAACTTTTCTTACTTCTTTTACAGTGGTGAGCACTATTTACAGGTGTTAAAAACCTTTTGAATCAAGTGATAGAACTAACACATTTGAATTATTTGGAATTTCTGTAAAAATTTTGGCAGAATGCCATCTGTATTTTGGATAAAACAGTTCTTCAGAAAACCTGTAAAAAGCACTTCAATATATTTCCAAATCTCAACTCCAATATTTTTCTCAACACAACATATTTCTCAACTCAAATCCACAGTGATTTTTCAAAGACTGAGATACAAGAAATATAATATAATTTTTACAAGCAAAAATAACTCATAATTATTTTACAACTTCAAGGTACAATTTGAATTTACAACTGCTCAAAATCAAAAACAATATGTACATACAGTGAACATACATTACAGTACAAAATGCAAAATGTGGTATACTCGTTATACCCAAAAATCTCTCGCTGGAGGTACTAGCAGCCTAGTCTGCTGCCCTGTCTGTCTGTCTACCTGCGATAGCAATAAAAAGCTATCGCTGAGACAATGTCTCAGTGGTGCACAACATTCACCAAATAGAATTTAAATCACAATTCATAATCATTTAAATGATGGATATGTAAAATCATAGTTAAATTCAAGACAATGAGTGTTAGAAGGAATTTAACACAATATCACAATAAATCTCAGAGATCAAAACATAGTTAACTTCAAAAGACAGTAAATGTCAATAAGGATTTAACTCCATTTCACAATCTCATAATACAAATCAATAAATCACACACAGCTTAATCATGTTCCAAAGTTCAATTCGTCCCAAAAGCCGATGGCTAATAAGGTATTCAATTCGTCCCAAAAGTCGATGACTAATGAGGAATAACATAGCTAGCTAGCAAAAATATGAGTACTCATCCAATTCGTCCTCAACAGGCACACACCTCAACACTTGAGCCAGAGAGGGAATTCAATCCGTCCCACTAGACAAGCTAGTAAGGAATACAATCAGTATACATGATAGCTGTGGTTTCAAACCATTTCCAATGCTTTTCAATCAATAAGTATCCATCAATATCATTCAAACAATTTTACACAGTTTCAAGCAATAAATATCCATTCAACCACATTTTCACAATTTAAAACAATAATGTACAAATAGTCATAATTCATTTCAATTGAAAAATTCAAAAGAAATAGTTGTTGTGCACAAACCTCTGATAATTGTCTTCTGGTCTGGACTCAGTGTTTCCTTCCCTTTCCCTGAGTCTTTACTAACTGAGAAACACAATTTGAAGTGTTTCAGTACTAAATTAAATTGTCTCTATCGATAATGTTTGATAAATAATTCACTGAAAGCTATTATTTGCTTAATCAACCTAATATATCGACCCTCGATGCGTTCTAGGTAAATTAGGTTTTAGTGTTACTAATATGTCACATTCGATAGTGTTTTAGGGTTGGTACACGTTACCAATTTCATTTCCTTGTTTAGTGCATTTTATTACAACTTGCTGGATTCCGAGATACTAGTTTGACCTAGCCGGACGACCTAGTTCCCTCGATTTTCGGGTTTCGGTCAAAACTACAAACTTGTAGATCTATATCTTACAGAACGCAGGGCAAAATTTTAGGTCATTCTGAGTTATGTAGACCAAGTTATGGTCATTTTACTATTGCTGGTCAAATGGCATCAAATTTGGTCATTTTAGGTCAATTTTGGTCAACTTTGGTTCGGCCAGTTTTTGGACCCGAACTTGTGCAAGTTTTTTGACTTGCTTATGTTCATTTCTGGGCTTTGGTATCTTCATAAGACTTGTAGATATGGGTCTTAACTATTCATGGTTAAAATTTCAGGTCAATTGGACCTATTTTGAGTGAGTTATGGCCTAAACACTAACTGCTGCCCAAATGGTCAGTTTTCAGGCCTCACTTGCACTTAATCAGGATTTGGTCATTTTTCAAGCTACCTTGCAAGCATAATTTTGGTATGTTTCCTTCATTAAAGTTGGCACATTTTGTGCCTAGTTTCACCTCCAATTGGTCTCATACCAATTGGAGCCACACACTTAAAGTTATAGGCTGAAATGCACACTATCCTTAAATAAATTACTTAAACATCTAGCAATTACACATTACCTTTCTATAAGTCCATCTCTCTTACCAATTCTGATTTGGTACATTACCAAAACCATTTATCACTTCACAACAAAGTCACTTTGGGCAGAATACAATATCCTCAATACACCAAATGAAACACTAATTTACAAAGTCCAAATACAACAATATGTACACATAAACACTCCTAATTATTACATACAATTTCCACAACCAATTTATATACATATTCATCAATCCTCAATGTCACAATTCACCCAATATCTTCATGACTTTAAACATTCATCAAGAAGTCCCAAGGCTGCCGAAATGCTCCCCATTGCCAAAGTTTCCCATGATTTCGTCAACTTCCATTTCAAGTGCACAATCACCATATACATGTGGGATTAACTTACTAGGACATTAAATCACCTTACTCAATATAAATTCCCATCAAATATATGTATGAATATTTCATTAAATATACAACTCCATGGCTGTCCAAAATTGGATATGTCAATAACTTCTCAAACTTTAAAATTTCTTTACAAAGCAAACACCCATAACATGTTTTCAAACTTTAACAAAGCAATATTCAAAAATACAAACTTACCTATTGTTAGGACTTGTTAAACCTTCACTAAACTTTCTTGATTTTTCTATCAAACTCTTCCTTGTGATGTGGAGGTAATCTTTAATGAAACAACGTAGGTGTTTGGACGTGAATTGAAGAGGATGATGGAGCTTTAAGCCAAACGGCCATGGAGGATTTCAACTTCCCATTTCGGCATGGATGAGAGAATTGGAGAATATGAAGTTGCAGATTGTGTAATGGGTTTACACCTGCCCATTTATTGTTTAGTTTATTCATTAGTGGTGCACTCACTTTAGTTAAATCATTTTATATGTTTAATGTGCTAATTACACAATTTTCACTCCACTTTTGGCTATTTACACTAGGTACCCCTAATTTAATTTTTCATTATATTTTCCAAGTGTAATATTATTTATTTTTAATGGACATTTAGGTCAAAAGACAATTCGGGATGTCAAATGACCACAATGCCTCTGTTCCGGTTGCATTCCCGATTTTTCAGTAACATTGGGTTTTGTCTGTTTTTCGATTTCTCACTTTTCCTTGTACTAATAATTTAATTTTTCTTTGATATTTCTAATGATATTTATACTTCGATTGATGTCTCTTTAAGTCCTAAAAATATTTTCCAGGGTTCCCCGCGGTCCAGGGCTAGTCAATGGTCCACGCCGTGACTTCCCGGTGCGGTCACCCATCGCTAGGGTTCTCGGCTCGCTTAACTTGGTTACATTTCTTTACTATTATTTTTCCTTTGTTTTTCTTGTGTTTTCTCTTCTTGTATTTCATTATTTTATGTCTCCTCACTCATAACGAAGTGTAGTTCTAGGCATCCTAGCTGTCCGGATAACACTGGTCACCGGAACAGTAGAACGCACTACCGAACATAGGGGTGTTACATTGGCATCTCTATTAACCAAGCTACTTAGAAAAGATGTGAAATTTCAGTGGATGGATAAATGCCAACAGAGTTTTGATGAATTGAAGAAATGTTTGACTGAAGCTCCAGTCCTAACTTTACCTACTCCGGGTAAAGAATACACAGTTTATAGTGATGTTTCTCACAATGGGTTAGGCTGTGTATTGATGCAAGATCGAAATGTCATTGCCTATGCATCGCGCTAGCTAAAACCGCATGAGAGGAATTATTCGACACATGATTTGGAGCTTGCAGCTATAGTGTTTGCTCTTAAGATCTGGAGACACTATTTGTATGGGGAAAAGTGTTACATGTACACAGATCATAAGAGTTTGAAGTATTTGGGCACCCATAAAGAGTTGAATTTGAGACAGAGGAGATGGTTAGAGTTGATAAAAGACTATGATTGTCTGATAGACTATCAGTCAGGGAAAGCTAATGTTGTGGCTGACGCCTTAAGTTGCAAGACTATTGCAAGTCTACGGGTTACTCCTTTGTCTTTGGTACATGAGTTAAGATCATTGCATGCCAGCTTAAAGATTAATGATGATGGGCAGACAGCAGTTGCATGGCATGTATAGCCAGTGTTAATTGATCATATTAGAATGGCTGCTCAGAATGATCAAAAGTATCAGAAGCTGTTGGAAGAAGTCCGGCGGGGCAATAAACTAGAATTCTCAATCAGAGATGATGGTTTATTGCTACACCAGGGCAGAATATGTGTTCCTAATGATGTTGATTTGAGGCAGATCATTTTGAAGGAAGCACATGAGTCTCCTTTTGCCATGCACCCTGGTGGCACAAAAATGTATAGAGGGCTAAAGGAGCATTACTGGTGGATGGGTATGAAGAGAGATGTAGCAGAGCTTGTTTCCAAATGCCTAACTTGTCAGCAAGTGAAGGCAGAGCATCAAGTACCCACTGGGTTGTTACATCCACTACTAGTACCAGAATGTAAATGGGAAAGAATAACAATGGATTTTGTAATGGGACTTCCGAGGACACAAAAGAGTCATGATGGAGTATGGGTCATTATTAACAAACTAACCTAGTCCACTCATTTTCTGCCAGTCCGGATGGACTACAGTTTAGAAAGATTGGCCAAGTTATACATCGATGAGATTGTGAGACTGCATGGAGTGCCAGTATCCATCGTGTCAGACAGAGATCCTAGGTTCACTTCTAGATTCTGGGGTAGTCTTCAAAGAGCCCTAGGAACTAGATTGAACTTCAGTACTGCATTCCACCCACAGACAGATGGCCAGTCTGAGAGGGTAATTCAGATCTTGGAGGACATGCTATGGGCTTGTGTGATTGAATTTGAGGGTAGTTGGGATACACACTTGCCTTTAATTTAGTTTGCTTACAACAACAGCTACCAATCAAGCATTGGGATGTCTCCATATGAAGCTTTGTATGGAAAAAAATGTAGAACCCCATTGTGTTGGGGTGACGTGGGTGAAAGAAAGATGATTGGACTCGAAATTGTTCAGCAAACTGAAGAGAAAATTAGGGTGATCCGAGATCGACTTAAGACTGCATCAGACCGTCAGAAGTCCTACATTGATTTGAAAAGAAGGGATATTGAGTATGCAGTGGGTGAGAAAGTTTTCCTCAAAGTTTCTCCTTGGAAGAGAATTATGAGATTCGGCAGAAAGGGGAAATGAGTCCTCGTTTTATCGGGCCATATGAGGTTCTGGAAAGAGTGGGTCCTTTGGCATATCGTTTGGCACTACCTCCAGAGTTGGAGAAGATAAATAATGTCTTCCACGTGTCTATGTTGAGGAGGTATCGATCAGACCCATCTCATGTACTACCAGTAGAGGAAATTGAAGTGAATCCAGACCTCACATATGAAGAAGAACCCATACAAATTCTGGCTTATGAGGTGAAGCAGCTACAGATCAAGCAGATACCGTTGGTAAAAGTGCTGTGGAACCATAATTCGGGCCAGGAGGCTACTTGAGAACAAGAGGAGGACATGAAGAGACAGCACCCATAGTTGTTTATAGATTGATACCAGGTAAAATTTCGAGACTAAATTTATTTAAGGGGGGCAGAATTGTAACACCCCCGTTTGCATAGCCTGGTATATTTTACTGTTCCGGTGACCGGTGTCGGTCCGGGCAATTAAGGGGATTAGAACCACACTTAAGACAACTAGATAAACCATAAACACAAATAATTAGTAATGTCCAATTAGTTAAGTATAAATAAGAAAAACAGAACATAAGAAGTTAAACGAGCCAAGAGTCACAGCGATGGGTGACCGTCTCGAGAACGACTACAAAGCCATTTTAAACTCAAGTTTCGAACCGTAAAATGTGACGCCACGGTCCTTAAGACCCTTATGAACATAGTGGAAAAGAGAAAATCATGAAAAGGAATTGTTAAGCCAGTCAAATAATTAGGTCAGAGAGCTGGAAGAAATATTGCATTATTTGCAAACCGGGATGAACAGGCGAGGGGCAATTTGGTCAATTGACCCCGAGAGCTGACTCCTGACCTAACTGTCAAATAAAATCGGAGAAAATAAAATTTCAGAATCGAGAATTAAATTAAAGAACTAATAGAAAAATAAAAAAATAATAAAAAAAGAAGAGAATGAAAAAGTTAAAAGGTGATGACATCATGCATGACCTCATGCATGATGCCATAAAGAATATAATTAATTTATTTATTTATTTGGATTTTTGGTCTTCCTAAAGAGATAAAAGACAAAAGAAAAGAAAAGAAAAAAAAAATTAAAAGCCTCATCTTCCTCAAAGTGGACGTCTCCATCCTTCTCCCTCCCTGACCATTGCAAATCTCATTTTAAGCTTGCTTCAAGCTTTGAAACCCTTAGCAAATCCCAACTTCTTCTATAATCACTCCATAAAACCTTATTCCCTTCCCTTGAGAAAGAAATTTAATAAGAAAGAAAGAATAAAAGAGGAGGAAAATTGAAGATTGGATATCAAAGTTGAGGTAAACACATCAATTTGAAAGTTTGAGATTATTTGTTGTGTTTTTAGCTTGAATTACTTGTAAATAAACTTAAAAAAAAAAAAAAAAAGAAGGACTAAACTGAAATTCATCCATCAGGGAGGGGAGAGTCATTTGCATGAGTTTGATTGAGTTAAACATGTTAAGATGCTTGAATGAGTTGAAAGATTGTGTTTATATGCTTTGAATTAGTTAATTGCAATAGATTAGAGTGGTTAGGGTTTGAGACCTATGGTTTTGAGGCAAAAATTTGGAGAAATTTGTAAATAGTGTCTTTGACCTAATGTAAAGTGAAAAATGGTCATTTGTGACCAAATGAGTTGTGTTAGAAGTGTTGGAATTAAAAGCCAATTCGGATTGGATAAGGTCATGTGCTGGCAGCATGACCAAAATCTGCTTTGAGGAACCAAAAATAAAATTTTACAAGTCCAATGAATATGGGACCAATTGGGGATGAAAATAGGCACTAAATGACACAATTTTCATTTAGGAAGTATGCCGAAAAAGTGACTAAAACCTAGTGAACAAATTAACCAAAGTTGAGAAATCATAGTCTGCCTCTGCACAACCTGACCAAATGAACAGTATTTGTTCATTTAGTCATAACTCGAGCTAGGCAAGTCAAAATGACCTAAATTTTACATGTGGTTATATGAGATATAGATCTAAAACTTTCATGAAGAACACAAACCCAAATTATGCCATTAAACAAATCAAATTACTGAGCAAAGTTGGGTCACTGAATCTGCAAACTGCAGATTTGCCATTTGAACAGTAAAGTTTCAATGGCTATAACTCTCTCTAGAAAACTCCGATTTAGGTGATTCTTGAACTGATGGAAACCTAAGGCATAGTAGAACATTTCATATGAAGAAAGGTAGACCAAATTATGGACCTAACTTGATCAAATTGCTAAACAAAATTGGAATTAATAATCTGCCAGAACAAAATTCTGTAGCTTGAACAGTAAATGTAATTTGCTTATAACTTGAGCTACAAAACTCCAATTGGGGTGATTCAAAAAGAAGAATAAACTTAAGACAATAGGGAACATTTTCTATGAAGAAAGTTTTACCAAATTTCAATAGTAAACTGACCAATGAAACAGTACAATTAGGGACACCAAAACTGAAAATTTGGCCATTTTGCCTAAAAGACCTAAGTTTTGAGAAAATGACCAAAACCAACAAGTTTAGTGACCAAAATGTGGTATGTGGGTGAAGTTGGAGTTCCCATACCAATTAAGCCTTAGAAATTCAACGATTTGACTTGAATAGTGTAGTAAATAGTAACCCGAAACACAAAATTTCAAGAACGTCGAGTTTAATACGTTAGAGTTAGGTAAAAGTGAAGTTAAATTTATTTTTGGATTTATGCTAAGTTATGGTACTGAAACACTATAATATTGTGTGTTTTAGTTGAAAAGAATACCAGGAAAGAACCCGAGGGACCGAGTCAAGGTCAAGAGGCGACTCATTTGAGGTTTGTGCACAATGTATAACTTTTGTAAATTATTTCTGCATATTGTTTTGAATAATTTGAATCAGTGAATTATGACAATTTTTATGATGCTTTGATTTAAATTGTGGAAAGTTAGTTTTGTATATTTGAAATGATAATGTTTAGCAAATTGTTAAGATAAGTTTTGAAACCACAGTGTCATGACAATATATTTGAACACCTCACTAGCATGACTAGTGGGGGTAATTAGTTTCGAATTTTGATTCCTTCTATGGAGAAGTGTTGAGGTGTGCCAGTAGAAGAGGATGTGAATGGATATCCATATATTTGAGCTAGCTAGCCTTGTGATGTGATTTCTCTTTAGCCTCTGGCTATTGAGATTCTATTTGTTTCGAATGGTATGATCTAACTGTGCGTTTTATGAAATGTGTTTTGATACTTCGAAATGAACTTGGTTTGCATTAAAATTTCATAATTCATGTTTTGTGTTTAATGCTCATGTTTAGTCAAGTTTTTGAATAAATGTGATTTATATTCTGCATAAAGATTATTTTAGTATGTTGTGCACCACTGAGTCCTAGTACTCAGCGATAGCTTTTATTACTTGTGAATCTGAGAGACTAGAGGAGTAGCAGACTGAGCTGCTAAGGATTAAAGATCATTCAGCTTGAAGTTATCGGGTATAATTTATACCCTAATTGTAAATATTTATTTTGATGTATGTATTGCATATAAAAGTATGGACATGTAAATGGGTCTTGAGCAGCTTGTACAAAGTTTGTATGAAGTTTGTAATAAAAAAATTTAGTTTGAATTTCCTTTGATGTAAATTTTGTAATGATGTATATATATAAATTGTTTTGTCTCTAATGAAATATGAGTGGAACTATTTTATTTAATTTGAATGAAATGTATTGTTAGTATTTTGAGGATTATTGAATTTTGAACTTTAGAAATTGATTGAAATGAATGTAGAGTTGTTGAAATGGATTGAGTTTGATTGTGAAATTGAAGTAGTTATTGAGAAAAAATTTGTAGAAGTTCTTTTTGCAAGTATTTAAAGAGCTGGTTTTTCAAAATACAGACAGAACTCTTTCAAAATTTTTATAAAATTTGCGAAAAACTAAAATGGACCAAAAATATTAACTAGTTTTAATTTTAACTAAATGTTTTAAATACTTATTAGAAAATGCTCACCACTTATTAAAAATAAGAAAATTGTTTTAAAATCCTTGTAGGGTACTTAATGAGTTATCGGTAGGTGAAGTTCGGTAGTTCATTAGGTATTCTACGGGATTATGTTATGCCTTACAGAGGGGTAAGGTGTGACACCCAAATACTTCAAACTCTTATGATCTGTGTAGATATAGCACTTCTCTCAATACAAATAGTGTCTCCAGATCTTAAGACCAAACACAATAGCTGCAAGCTCCAAATCATGTGTCGGATAGTTCCTCTCATGCGGTTTTAGCTGGCGTGATGCATAGGCAATGACATTCCGATCTTGCATCAACACACAACCTAACCCATTGTGAGAAGCATCACTGTAAACTGTATATTCTTTACCCGGTGTAGGTAAAGTCAGGACTGGAGCCTCAGTCAAACATCTCTTCAATTCATCAAAACTCTATTGGCATTTATCCGTCCACTAAAATTTCACATCTTTTCTAAGCAGCTTGGTCAATGGAGATGCCAACATGGAAAATCCCTTCACAAATCGACTGTAGTATCCAGCTAAACCTATAAAACTACGAATCTTCGTGATATTTCTAGGTGGCCTCCAATTAAGGATAGCTTCAATCTTACTTGGATCTACCTTGATGCCCTCTTCTAATACTACATGCCCTAAGAAAGATATTTCCTTCAGCCAAAATTCACACTTCGACAATTTGGCACATACCTATTTCCCCCTCAAAGTCTGCAGTACAATCCACAGATGTCTATCATGTTCTTCTACATTCCTCGAATAGACTAATATACCATCTATGAATACCACAACAAACTGGTCGAGGTATGGTCTGAAGATAGTGTTCATCAGATCCATAAAAGCAGCCGGAGCATTAGTTAACCCGAATGGCATGACTAGGAACTCATAATGGCCATAGCGGGTTCTGAAGGCAGTTTTAGGTATACTCTGCTCTTGTACTTTCAGCTGATAATAACTTGATCTCAGGTCAATTTTGGAGAATACAGCTGCACCCCTCAACTGATCAAACAAGTCATCAATGCGGGGCAATGGATATCTATTCTTTATTGTCACCTTGTTCAACTGCCGGCAGTCAATACATAAGAGGAGAGTGCCATCCTTCTTCTTTACAAACAACACTGGCGCTCCCCAAGGTGACACACTAGGGCGGATAAAGCCCTTGTCAAGCAATTCTTGCAACTGCACTTTCAACTCTTTCAATTCTGCAGGTGCCATTCTATATGGTGTTATGGAGATTGGGTCCACACTAGGCATAACATCAATCTCAAACTACACCTCTCTTTCTAGAGGTAATCCTGGCAATTCATCAGGAAACACATCCGGAAAGTTACATACAGTAAGGATGTCCCTTAGTGCTGGGCTCCCCACTTGGGTGTCTATCACATGTGCCAAGTATGCTTCACACCCCTTTCTGATCATCCTTCTGGCTAGTGCAGCCGAAATGATGTTTGATGGCAGTAAATGCCTCTCCCCATGTATTACCACATCACCGTACAAAGGGAGACCAAAAGTGACTGTCATCAGTCTACAGTCAATCATGGCGTGATGCCTGGCTAACCAATCCATGCCTAAGTTGATATCATACTCTCTGAAGGGCATTTCAATCCAATCTGACAGAAAAACATGTCCTTGGATCAGCAAAGGACAGTCCCTATAAATTCTATTGACCAGGACCTCTTGTCCTAATGGACTAGTTACTAGCACTTCAAAACCCATTTGGACACATAGAACAGCAAGTGAACAGACTATGCTAGCACTAACATATGAGTGGGTTGAACCCGGATCAAACAACACAAATACTTCTTGATCAGAGATCGAGAATGCATCAACTACAACATCAGAAGTCTCAGCCTCTTCTCGCTGTCTCATCGTGTAGACTCTGGCTGAAGCACTTCCTTGTGCTGATTGACCAATCGTGTTCTCGATCAGTAGTGCCTCTACCTCTGCCTCTTCCTCTGCCAACAGACTGTGAACCTCTGGAAGTAGAACTCTGAATAGATCCCTCGGCAGTAGTAGGAGCTGGACCATATCTCAGATACGGAGCACTAGTGCAGTCTCTTGCTAAATGACCCTTGCCTCCGCAGTTAAAGCAGGCTCCAGTAGCCCAATAACACTCCCCTCTATGAATCTTGCCACAAGTCTCACAGGGGCAGGCAGAATGTGAACCCCTGCTCGACTGCTGACCAGACCTAGGGGGTCTCTGTCCAGAAAATCTGCCCCTACCAAATTTGCAACCTCGACCCTTGCTGGGTCCACTAAACTTCTTCTTCTTCCTAGAAGTCCCACCAGAACTCTGTTCTACTGACTTTTATCCCTTGTCTTTCTCTGATTTCTCAACCTTTTCTGATTTTTCTTTTATTGGAGTCGCTTCTGATTCAATCCTTATGCTGGGCTTCAAACCCGTCTCAAATCTCTTGCACCTTGCCTTGCTGGTAGAGAGGAGACTCCCAGCATAGCGACTTAAGCGGGAGAACTCCCTCTCATACTCTGCCACTGATCTATTCCCTTCTTTCAAACTCAAAAATTCTTGCAATTTCTGATCAACATATGCATCTGGGATGTATTTCTGTCTGAATTCTCTGATAAAGTCATCCCAGGTCAACACTGCTGGTTTAGCCAAGCTCTAGGGGATGGTCTTCCACCAATCATACGCATCCCCTTGCAGTAGCGACACAGAATACTCAAACTTTAGTTCATCTGGGCAGTGCAGCTTCTTAAACACTCTATCCATTCTTTTAAGCCATTGCTCTGCCTTTAAAGGGTCCACTGTACCCTTAAATTCTACAACCCCATACTTCAATAACTTGTCATACTGTCTGGCTGGAGGCAGTGGTTGTGCCACAGGTGGTTGGGGTGGAGCTTGAACAGGCATACCCCCAGCCATTTGTTGAAACATTGCCGCCATCTGCTGTGCGAACTGTGCAGGAAATTGTGGCATTTGTGGGGCTGGTGCTACGGATCCACTAACATTCTATAAAGCTGGGGCTTCCCCTTGTGCCTCAGCTTCAACAGACTGCTCAACTGAGCGATCTCCTTCTTCCATCTCAGTCTGAAGTTAAGGTATCTCCTGAACAAGTAACATAAGGAGATTTCCCTCTGTTAGTTCATATTCATGATGTAATGCACTGTATGTAATAAATATGGACATTAAGCAGTTGTACTTAACAAAGAAAAGACACAAATTCTCAAGTTAAAACATACTTCAAAAATTTGCTCTGATACCACTAAAACATGTCACACCTGACCCCTCTGTAAGGCATAACATGATCCCGTAAAATACCTAATGAACTATCGAACTTCACCTATCGATAACTCATTAAGTACCCTACAAGGGATTTTTAAACAATTTTCTTACTTTTGATAAGTGGTGAGCATTTTCTAATAGGTGTTTAAAACATTTAATTGAAAATAAAAACTAGTTAAAACTTTTGGCCCATTTTATTTTTATGCAAATTTTATAAAATTTTCATAGAGTTCTATCTGTATTTTGAGAAAACAGTTCTTCAAATACCTATAAAAAGCACTTCTAAAAATTTTTCTCAACCACTACTTCAAATTCTCAATCAATCTCAAATCTCAAGATTCCACAATCAACATTTCTCAATTTCCAAAATTCAATAATCCTCAAAATACTAGCAATTCATCTCATTCAAATTAAATAAAATAGTTCCACTCATATTTCATTAGAGACAACAATTTACATATATACATCATTACAAAATTTACATCAAAGGAAATTCAAACTAAATTTTTATTACAAACTTCATACAAACTTTGTACAAACTGCTCAAGACCCATTTTACACGTCCATACATTTATGTGCAATAAATACATCAAAAAAATATTTACAGTTAGGGTAGAAATTATACCCGAATACTTCAAGTAGGTAGCTCTCTTGTCCTCAGTAGCTCAATCTACTGCTCCTCTAGTCTCTAAATCTGCGACGGCAATAAAAGCTATCACTGAGTACTAGGACTCAGTGGTGCACAACATACTAAAATAATCTTTATGCAGAACTTAAATCACATTTATTCGAAAATTTGACTAAACATAAAAATTAAATACAAATCATGCATTATGAGATTTTAATCCCAAACAATTTCATTTTGAAGTATCAAATCACATTTCATAAAACCCATAGTTAGATCATGCCATTTGAAACAAATAGAATCTCAATAGCCAGAGGCTAAAGAGAAATCACATCACAAGGCTAGCTAGCTCAAATATATGGATATCCATTCACATCCTCTTCTATTGGCACACCTCAACACTTCTCCAGAGAAGAAATCAAAATTCGAAACTAATTACCGCCACTAGTCGTGCTAGTGAGGTGTTCAAATATATGGTCATGACACTGTGGTTTCAAAACTTATCTTAACAATTTGCTAAACATTGTCATTTCAAATATACACAATAACTTTCACAATTTAAATCAAAACATCATAAATAAGGTCACAATACTTTCAACAATTCAAAGTAAAAGTAAAATGCATATTTCATTCACTTAATCAATGAATTTTAAAGTATAGTGATGTTGTGCACAAACCTCAAACGAGTCACCTCTTGGCCTTGACTTGGTTCCTCTGGTTCTTTCTCGATATTTTTTTCAACTGAAACACATAATTTTACACTGTTTCAGTACCATAACTTAGGATAAATCCAAAAATAAATTTAACTTCACTTTTACCTAGGTCTAACGTGCTAAACTCGACGTTATAAAAAAAATTCTATGTTTCGGGGTTACTATTCACTACACTATTCAAGTCAAATTGTTGACTTTCTAAGGCTTAATAGGTATGGAAATTTTGACTTCACCCACATACCACATTTTGGTCACTAAACTTGTTAGTTTTGGTCATTTTCTCAAAACTTAGGTTTTTTAGGCAAAATTGCAAATTTTCAGTTTTGGTGTCCCTAGTTGCATTGTTCCATTGGTCATCTTTCTATTGGAAATTGTCAAAACTTTCCTCATAGAAAATGTTCCCTATTGTCTTAAGTTTATTTTCCTTTTTGAATCACTCCAATTGGAGTTTTGTAGCTCAAGTTATGTCCAAAATATGGTTACTGTTCATGCCGTAGATTTTAGTTCTGACAAATTTATTGATCTAACTTCGTTCAGCAATTTTCTTCATATGAAATGTTCTACTATGTCTTCGATTTCTATCGGTTCAAGAATCGCTTAAATTGGAGTTTTCTAGAGAGAGTTATAGCCATTGAAACTTTACTGTTCATATGGTAATTCTGCAGTCCTATAGATTCAGTAATTCAACTTTGCTCAGTGATTTGATTGGGCTAATAGCATAATTTGGGTTGGTGTTCTTCATAAAAGTTTTAGGTCTATATCCCACCTAACTACTAGTAAAATTTTAGATCATTTTGACCTACCTAGCTTAAGTTATGACCAAATGAATAAATATTGTTCATTTGGTCAATTTATACAGGGCAGCCTACAATTTTCCAACTTTGGTCAATTTGTTCACTAGGTTTTGGTCACTTTTTGGGCATGCTTCCTAAATGAAAATTGTGTCATTTAGTGCCTATTTTCATTCTCAATTGGTCCCATACCAATTGGACTTGTAAAATTTCATTTTTGGTCCTTCAAAGTTGACTTGGTCATGTTGCCAGCGGCATGACCACTCTCCCTCCGAATTTGGCTTTGATTCAAACATCTCTAACACTCTTCATAAGGTCTCAAATGACCATTTCCCACTTCAAATTAGGTCAAATATATCATTTACCAATTTCTCACAATTTTGTCTCCCAAACCCTAAGTCCAAACCCTATCTCACTAAATTATTGCATTTGTTGAATTCTAAATGTATATGTGATACTCATCCATTCATTTACACTTAACAACTTCATTGTTTGCATCAAAACATCCATTTCAAACATAACCCTAGCTGTCCAATTTCATACATAGTTCCTCAATAATTGTTTTTCTTTTCATATTTTTGAGTGAAAATCTAAGTTAATTGAACTAAATAAACAAATAAGAAACCATAATTTCCAAAGTAAGTTGCTTACCTCCACTTGAACTTTAATTTTTCAACCTTGCTCCCTTATTCCGTTTCTTTCCTTCTTCAATCTCTTTCTCAAGTCACTCTTTCAAGTTTGCATGGAAGAATTTGGGGCAAGGTAGGGTTAGATGGATGTTTAGAAGCTTGAACTCAAGCTTTCATGAAGGGAGACAAAGGTGGAGCTAAGGGATGATGGCTGCCGATTTGGTTGGGAGCAGAAAATGAAATGTTTTTCTTTTTCTTTTTATGTCTTTTAGGTCTCACTTTATGTACTTGAATGGGTCAAAAATTGTGGGAATTTAAAAATAAATTTTGACATCATTTTGATGTCATAAAAGTGATGGAATTAACTTTTTTTTTCTTTTACTTTTTGTCTTTATGTCTTTAGGAAGACCAAAAATTCTAATTAATTAAATATATTAATTATTATTTTTATGGCATCATGCATGATGTCATGCATGATGTCATCACCTTTTTAACTTTTTCATTTTCTTTTTTTTTCTATTTATTTTTCTATTAGTTCTTTAATTTAATTCTCGATTCCAAATTTTTCTTTTCTCCAATTTTATTTGACAGTTAGGTCAGGAGTCAGTTCTCGGGGTCAATTGACCAAATTGCCCCTCGCCGGTTCTACCAGGTTTGCAAATAATTCAATATTTCTTTTGGCTCCCTGACCTAATTATTTAACTGACTTAACAGTTCTTTTTCATGATTTTCTCTTTTTCACTGTGTTCGTAAGGATCCTAAGGACCGCAGCATCACATTTTACGGTTCGAAATTTGAGTTTAAAACGACTTCGCAGTCCTTCCCGAGACGGTCACCCATTGCTGTGACTCTCGGCTCATTTAACTTCTTATGTTCTGTTTTTCTTATTTATACTTAACTAATTGGCAATTACTAATTATTTGTGTTTATGGCTTATCTAGTTGTTTTAAGCGTGGTTTTAATCCCCTTAATTGTCCGGATCGACACCGGTCACCGGAACAGTGAAATATAACAGACTATACAAATAGGGGTGTTACAATAATTTTTCAATAGAATTTTTTATTGACAATTTTATTGTGATGGACATCCTAACGAGGCAAATTGTAGCGAGGTTGGAGAAAAGATGGCCTGTATTCTATGTCTTTTTAAGCCATCAGTCCTACACCACAAGCAAATCTTGCCACCTTGTTTACATGGCATGACTGTCTAAGCCATTCCATTCTTCAGTTAGTTGAAAATTTTCTCTCTATCAATAATATTTTAGTGCAAAATAAAGAATCTTCTAATGTTCCATTTAGTGAGGGTAATATTAGTAAGATGCACAAGATGCCATTTTCTATTTCCTATTGACAAGTCTCTAGTCCATTATAATTAATTTGCTCAGATGTATAGGGATCCTCTTGTCTACCTTTTGTTTATGGTTACAAATACTATGCACTTTTCTTTGATGATTATAGTAAATATTGTTGGATTTATTTCATGAAATAAAAAAATTGATATGCTTCCTATCTTCATAAAATTTTGTACTATTGTTGAAAAATTCTTTAATTCATCCATTAAAATTTTTCAAGTTGATTGCCCAAGGGGGGGTGTGGTATGAGTTTCTAGCCTTAACTAGTTATTTGAGAGATAATGCTATTACCCACAGAGTATCATGTTCGTAAACATTAGAACAAAATGGTTGTGCTGAGAGAAAATATTATCATATTGTCGAATTGAGTAGCACCAATTAGCATCATGCCTCTTTGCCTTTGGAATACTAGAATTATGCTTTCAAATCCAATGTATATGCTTTCAATTGATTGCCTTATTATAATACTCTAACCTTATCTGTAGGTAGTGCAACACCCCTATGTTTGGTAGTGCGTTCTACTATTCCGATGACTAATGTCTGTCCGAACAGCTAGGATGCCCATAACTACATTTAAATGTTAGTGAGGAGACATAAAATAATGAAATACAAGATAGAAAAATACAAGAAAAACAAAGGAAAAATAATAGCAATGAAATGAAACCAAGTTAAACGAGCCGAAAACCATAGCGATGGGTGACCACACCGGGAAGTTGCGGCATGGACCGTTGACTAGCCCTGGACCGCAGGGAACCCTGGAAAATATTTTTAAGACTTAAATAAACATCTATTGAAATATAAATTTCATTAGAAATATCAAAAAAAAAAATAATTAATTAGTACAAAGAAAAACAAGAAATTAAGGAAACGACAAAACTCGGTATTACCGAAAAATCAGGAATGCAACCCGAATAGGGGCATTGTGGTCATTTGACATCCCGAGTTGCCTTTTGAACTAAATGTCCATTAAAAATAAATGATATTACACTTTGAAAATTTTATTAAAAATTAAAATGAGTACGTTATGTAAATAGTGAAAGTGTGGTGGCCAAATTACAAAAATTGGAAACTTTAAATAAATAACCATTAAATTATTCCTAAGTGCTCCACTAACTCTCATTTTGAGCCACCTATATAAGTAATTGGGATATATTATTCCACTAAACCATCTCATTTTCTTCAACCTTTCATCCATGGCCGAAATGAAATCCTCCCAAATTCACCATGGTCGTTTCATGCATGAGCTCAAGTTCTCCATGATCAAGCCATTATTTCTTCAAGCTTCCTTCATGAAAAATGATCCTTACACCATGGGCAACCTATAGGCAGCAAAAAGGAGAGGAAATTTCAAGGATTTGTTAAGCTCAAGTTGAGGTTAGTGCTTAATCTTTCCATTTTCCTTCATTAATCCTTGTGTTGAGCTTTGGGTAAGTTGAATTGCTAAAAAAAATGAGGAAATGATGAGTATTGGTGAACCTTAGTTTTGGAAGCCATGAAAATGCATGGTTAGTGACTTATTCTTTTATGTATTTGATGGGATTTAAGGTGGATTAACTCAAATGGAAGTTGCTTGAATTAATGCTTGAAGTTGCTTATATGTAGGTTAATGTTCAAGTATGTGCATGTTAATGCTTGAATTAAGGGTTTGAAAATGGACTTTGATGCTTTGGTAAACTGCCATGTTTGGCAGCCTATAATATCTGAAATTGTATGTGAGTATATGTAATTTAATGATGAGATGTCATAATGTTAAATTGTGGGCAGCAAGTGTAGTTAATATTGAGGTATGAGTATATGGAAGTATATGTGTAATATTGATATTGAGGTATGTTGAATTTTGGTGGAAGTGAATGTTGAACTTGAATGGTGTATTGTGTGCATTGAACACTTGAGTGTTCTGCCCAAAATGCTTACCAGAATTGTGTACAATATATATAGAAGTGCCATGATTAAATGTTGAAGTTTTGGGAGGAGGAGGATTGTCAAAATTGGAAGTGTAATTGTCAAATGCAGGTTGTGTGTGTTGGCAGCACCTAAATTAGGTCATAAGTGCAAAACTGTGAACCCAATTGGTATGAGGCCAATGGAGAGTGAAACTAGACACCAAATAGGCCAACTTTCATGTAGAAATGTTACCTAAATTCTGCCTAGAAGGTGACTTGAAAAATGACAAAATCCGAATTAGTGACTTGAAAGCCTGAAAATTGACTATTTGAGCAGCAGTTAGTGTTTTGACCATAAATTACTCAAAACAGGTCCAAATGACCTGAAATTTTTACCATGAATAGTTTAGACATAGATCTACAATTCTTATGAAGACACCAAAGCCTAGAAATGGCCAAAACCAAGCCAAATAGCTTGAAAACTTTCGGGTACCAAAACTAGCCGAACCAAAAGTGACCTAAAAATGACCTAAGCCTACCATTTTAGTGCATTCTATCCAGCATTGGTAAATTGACCATATCTTGGTCTACACAGCTCAGAATGACCTGAAATTTTGCCCTGCGTGCAATAAGACATAGACCTACAAGTTTTTAGTTTGGACCGAAACCCGAAAATCGAGTGAACTAGATCATCCAGCTAGATCAAAATAGTTTACCCAAATCCGGTAAATTGCAATAAAATGCAATACACTTAGAAATGAAATTGGTAACATATACCAACACTAAAGGGCTATAAAATGTGACATATTGGTAACATTAGAATTGACTCACTTAGAGTGCATCCAGGGTTAACATTATAGGTTGACTAATGAAATGAATTGAAGGGAATAGTACTAAGAAAATTTAAATATTGGATTTTATTGTTAGAAATAAATTCATTGAGTACTAAAACACTTTAAATTGTGTGTTTCAGTTGAAAAGGATATTGAGAAGCATAAGGAATACTGAGTTAGGGCCAAGAGGCATATATAAAAGGTCTGTGCACAATACTTTTTATATTCACTGCTTTTACTAGAAAATTTATTTGGAGAAATGAGTTATAAATAATTTTTTATTGTTTTGGCTTTGGGAATTTTATTTGAGAATTATTGTGTTGCCTACTTTGCAAATGGAAATTTTGAGATAAAATATGATTTGTGGTTTGTATGAAGTATTTAAATATTATGATTTGAAATTATTTTGATTCACACTTGGCATGACTGTTAGTAGTATGCCCTAGAGCATATCATTTAGAATGTATCTTGTACATATTTTTATTAATAAAAGGCATTTCCACTTTTCCGTTTACATAATATATTTATGTGTAATAGAAAAGGTCCATTGATATTTTGTTAGAAATATTATTCTTAAGTTGTTAAGATAACGAGTGACAATATTTTTAGCACAAAGTATCATAAATAGGTTCACAATCGAGGATACTTCATAATAAGGACATGACTTATCCAGAAAGATTGTATTCATGTTTGTTCCCAAGTTATTTATATGAGATATAAATAACATGGAATGGTGAGTCTCATGCCATATAACAAACATGATAGGCACTTAAAAATGATAAGTAGGCCAAACCAGTGACACTTATGACATAAGTAGGCCAAACCAGTGACACTTATGACAAGCACATGGATTTTACTCTTATCAATGTTTTGTCATAAATCATATCAGTGCATATAATCTTTAGACCTGAGATAGCACAGTTATCTTGTATATAGGTAGTTTGAGTTTGATACTACTTTCATACTTGTACTATGTATGGGTATATGGGTATGTGTTGGCTCCTACTAGTTATATATGGAGGTAGGTGTTGATCAAGATGGAATCTGTTCCTCTAAGTAAATAGAGATAAAATCCTACGTTCATTTAATTGTTCTTGATGTTTCAAGTTCCTGGCCAGGACAGAGAGATTTATTCAGAAAAGAGTTTCTGATGAGAAAAATCTTTTTAATCAAGAACTGGAATTAAAAGAGAACATAATATTCATAGCAAATGGACTTTGACATAAACCATGACTCCAGCTTGAGTTAGGATTTTGTAACAGAGAGATTCTAGTGCATGTTAACATATGATTATAGATTCATTTAAGGTAAACCTTATTACTAATTGGGTGGCCATGGCATGCTATGCTAGGTGTTAACCACAGTCTATGAGGTGCATAAAATGATTTAGAGAAATCATTTATGGTAAGAAAGAGTTCTGATGATATTAAGAGTTGATATCATATCTCATTGCCAATTAGTGATGAGCCTAGTAAGTCACACACATACACAAGTTATCACCTATTTAAATATGATTTAATTAATTAAATAAAGAGTTTAATTGATTAATTAAACAGGTTTGGTTTGCAATTAAATTGCAAAGTCCCTAGCATGACTTGAAACCAAATCTAGATTATTGGATGTGTAGTATAAATTAAATATATATTTAAAGTGTTTAAATATGAATTTAATTAATGAGAAATTAATCAATAGAGATTAATTAATTAATTTATATTTGATATAAATTAATTAGAAGAAGAAAAATAATTATTTTGGGTTAAGAACTCAAAATTAAGACACAGGGGCATTTTGGTCATTTCACAGTGTGACACGTGGCATCATGAGATGGTGACATATGGGATTACATATAAGCTTGCCAAATGTTTTTTAATCATGTAAGATGATTAAAATCAAGATTAAATATAGGTTTGACACTTGGCACAATGTGATTGGGTCACTTAAACCTAGAGCTAATCAAAGGGTGACATGTGGCAAGGGTTTAATGTGTTAACCTAGCTATTTAAGTGTGGTTATGAGAAAAAAAATAACTAGTAGCCACTCCTCTCCTTTGTCATGCCACTTTGAGGCTTTTCATCTATTCTTCTTCATCTCTCATCAATTCAAATAGATTAGCCATCAATCTCTTGAATTAAAAACACTAGAAATTGTTTCTAGTGTCCTGTTTACATCTCTAATCTCTTAAAAGGCAGAACTTGAATTTCTAATTAATAGAAAAAGCTTTAAAAGCTGTTCAAGGGCTGCCATAGGTGTTCTTAGTGTGGGCAAGCTAGAGGGACAACATCTGGTGTCCTGAAGACGAATCTCAAAGGCGCAGACACGCTGCAGTGCATTAAGAGGTTAGTGTAATCGTTCTTGATTTAATCTAGGGTTCTAAAATTAATCTAATTAATTTTAAAATCTTAAATGGCAAATACAGATCCAAAAACACATTAAAAGAGTTTTAATATATTGTTTATCATTGAAATCAAATAGATAAAAATAAATCTTGCATGATGTATGTGACCCTAGGTGAAAATTTTTTAATTCAATGGTATAAACTTGTGTTTTTCACGCTTCCGTTCCTTCAATTGGTATTAGAGCCACTATATTTGCCATTTAGATTGTTGATTATATGATTTAATTGTGTGATTTGATCATGAGATGATTGATCCATTGCTGGTTGCAATGGATGTGTGGCGGCACACATGGTGAAGCCACCATTGGTGGCGGCAACAAAGTTTCTTCAAGGTGGCGCAAGGTTTGCTTTTTAATTTACAATTGTTGTATGATCTAAAAGCTCATCCTATGTCTAATTAAATTGTTTAATTATAATTTTAATCACACAATTGAATTATGATTCAAATCAAAATTTTAAAAATTGTTTGAATGTGATTCAAATCTGAATTTTAAAAGTTGTTTGAATGTGATTCAAATCTAAATTTTTAAAGTTGTTGGAATCATATTTAAATCTGATTTTTTAAAATTGATTGAATAAAATTCAGATCTAATTTTTTTAAAAATGTTTGAATGTGATTCAAATCTGATTTTTTAAAAAATGTTTGAATGTGATTCAAATCTGAATTTTTAAAGTTGTTTGAATGTGATTCAAATCTGAATTTTTAAATTTGTTTGAATGAGATTCAAATCTGAATTTTTAAATTTATTTGAATCATATTCAAATCTGGATTTTTAAGTTGAATATGAGATATTCAATTTAATTTAAGTATGTATGTTTTATTTAATTGTTAAATAGTGAATTCATGATGGATGATCATGGACTATTAAAGACCAATTTGATTAGATTTATTTCTTTTATGTTTCTTTGGGATTATAAATTAATTAATTTATTTTAATTTATTTTGGGCATGTATTATTAAGTTTATAATAATTTTTGGGTTCTAATTTCATTTATTTAAGTTCTTGTAAATTCGCCTTGGTATGCCAAGGATTACTATGTAATATTGGATTGCAAGAAGTTCAAGGAGGTCAAGAGCATTGGTGGGACCAGTGGGAGGAATTCAAGATCAAGTGTTGATTATGTACTCCTTCAGCAACTCTTATAAAATGAATGAATGAATGAAATGCACCTAGGAATGCCCTGATTCAATTCTTGGTGGCTCAGAATTGAATCCCTTAGAAAGTCCATGATCATACCATATTTACTGCTTATCCATGAATGCATGAGATGTATGGGAATGTATGCAATTATATGATATATGCATGCTAAATGGATAATGTGCAAAGTGAGACCTTAATAGTAATTAGAATGTCCATAAAATCTTCCAAACAAATGATTAAGTTGGAAATGCTATAATTAAAGTAATTATAACATAAGCCCTCCATTGGGGCAATTATTTTAAGAAGTTTTAAATAGTTGCATAAGATGCAATTAATTTAAGAGATTTTCTTAAGAATAATTGTTAAGCATGAGATGTTGTAAATATGTAAATGGTTTAGTGGCCAATATTGGATATACCTGAGGACATTAAAATTATTTGCATAATTACTGTCTCAATGGGATCAACTTAACTAATGCAAGATAAGTCAATAACGGATGTACCTGAGATTTTGAGCATTAGGGGCTAGGTAAAGGATTGAACTTCACATAAGATGTGATGGGCAAGGAGTTGCTCACTTATAGTTTATTGTAATTCCAATAATGGATGTACCTGAGGATGATCAATAGAATTATAAGAATTCAATCACCCACTAGAAATCCATCGAACTAGGATTCCCGTTTTCTACTTTGGAAGTGTAGGATTTGCTAAGTTAGTGGGAGGACCAATTTGATTAAAAGACCATAATCATTTTGATTGATTACATGATACATTTACTAATTAATTTGGTTATTTTCTGCAGTAAATTTTCTGATAAAAAGGAGTACAAAACAACCACCACCATCCAATATCCTTGCAAGCATACTTGATCACAATAGGTTGACAGGACCTAATCTGTCTAATTGGCTAAGAAATTTGAAACTTGTCCTGAACTTTGAACATATGGGATATGTTATAGATTCAAATGTTCCTGGTCCCTTACCTCCAGAGGCCACACAAGAGGAACATGAAACTTTGGACAAGTGGAAGGAGCATGATATGAGAGCTAAGTGTTACATGCTTGCTTCCATGAGTAATGAGTTACAGAAGCAACAAGAGAACATGCAGAGTGCGAGTGAGATCCTCCTTCACCTACAAGAGTTGTATGGTGAGCACAGCAGGAATGCTAGGTATGAGATATCTAGACAGCTATTCCATATGAGGATGTCTGAGGGATAGAATGTTGGGGATCATGTCCACAAGATGATTCGGCTGATTAAGCAGTTGGAACATCTTGACTTCAACATGGATTTCCAACTACAAATGGATTTGATCCTTCAGTCCCTTCCTGAGTCTTTTCAGAATTTTGTGACAAATTTCCATATGACTAAACAGGAATGCACCTTAGCTGGTTTACTCAACATGCTGGTTATTGCCCAAAAGAATATGCTAGGCAATAAAGGAAAAGAGGTAGCTTTGGTTGCATCTTCTTCTGCTGGAAAGTCCAATAAGAAGAAGGGCAATAAGAAAAAGAAACCTCAGATTCCTGGTCCTTCCAAGAAAATAGCTAAACAGAAAAGGAAGACTAAAGCTGATGGAGGCAAAGGAAAGTGTTTCCACTGCTAAAAGGATGGGCACTAGAAAAGGAACTGCCCAGAGTATCTTGCTTCTCTGAAGGACAAGAAGGATACACCTTCAAAAGGTATGTCCATATCTTGTTATTTAGATTCTGATGATACTCATAGTACATCTACAGCTTAGGTTTTCGATACTGGTGCCAGTTCTCACATTTCTAATGATATGCAGGAACTAGCAAATAGTAACAGCTTGTGTTCTCAAAATATTAGTGTCTGGATTGGTAATGGCTCAACTGTTGAAGCTTTAGCCATAGGATCTAAATCTTTTTACATGGTTGGACATGTTTTGTGTTTGGATAATATTTTATATGTACCTGATGCTTTTAAGAACATCATTTCTATATCTAGTTTGACTAGAAATGGCTATGAATTTCAGTTCACAGATGATGTTTGCAATATTTATTTTGGAAATAAATATGTTGGTTCAGGTTATATGAATGATGGTCTTTATTATTTGAATAATAATGACAAACACAAATTGAATGCAAGTGATCTAAAAGAATGCAATGCCATGGTGAAAACCAAGTGAAGTTCAAAATATATTTGGCACTTAAGGTTATGTCATGTTGCAGAATATAGGATTGCAAAACTGGAGAAAATGGGGATTCTATCCACATTGGGCTCTGAGCCTACTCCAACTTGTGAATCTTGCCTTCAGGGCAAAATGACTAGATCACCCTTTGTTGCACAAGGGCTAAGAGCTGAAAATATTTTGGAGCTAATACATAGTGATGTATGTGGTCCATTTAAAGAAATGGCTAGAGGGGGTTTCATTATTTTATTATCTTTACTGATGATAAATCAAGGTTTGGGTATTTGTGTTTGATGAAATACAAACATGAATCTTTTGAAAAGTTCAAAGAATTTAAATCTGAAGTAGAAAATCAAATAGGAAAGAGTATTAAAGCTCTTCGATCAGATCGTGGAGGTGAATATTTGAGTACTGAATTTGATGAATACTTGAGAGAGCATGGCATTGTTTCTCAGCTGACTCCTCCAGGAACACCACAGCTGAATGGTGTATCTGAAAGGAGAAATCGTACCCTATTGGATATGGTACGTAGTATGATGAGGTATACTGATATGCCAATCTTCTTTTGGGGATTTGCATTAGAATCAGCTTTGTATATTCTGAATAGGATTCCATCAAAATCAGTTTCTTCCACACCTTATGAGATATGGCATGGAAGAAAATCAAGTCTTAAGCATGTTAAGATTTGGGGTTGTCCAGCTTATATCAAAAAGCTAAACACTGATAAATTGGAGACCAGATCAGAAAAAGGTCGATTTGTTGGATATCCAAAAGATAGTTTTAGATATTATTTTTATTTGCCTACTTCACAAAAGGTTGTGATAAGTAGAGATGCCACATTTCTTGAACAACAGTTTGTTCAAGAAGGAGGCAAAGGAAGGCAAATAGAGTTAGAATTGGAGAATTCTGACCAACCAACAGATCAGATGGATATAGATCCATCTAGTCAACCTATACCCGTTGATGAAATATCTACAGCTGTTCCTCGTAGAACAACCAAGGTATCTCACACACCAGTGAGATATGGTTTTCTTCATGAAGAAGAACAAGAGTTGTCTACTCATGAAGAAGTAGATCATGGAGATGATCCACTTACTTATGAAGAAGCTATATCAGATATAGACTCTTCAAAATGGATTGATGCTATGAAATCCGAGATTGATTCCATGTATAAGAATCAAGTTTGGGATCTTGTCGACCCACCTGAAGGTATTGTACCTATAGGGAACAAATGGGTTTTCAAGAAGAAAATTGGTTCTGATGGAAAGGTAGAGACCTATAAGGCAAGGCTAATAGCGAAAGGGTTTCTCCAAAGGCAAGGAATCGACTATGAGGAGACTTTCTCGCCTATTGCCATGCTTAAATCAATTAGGATTTTATTAGCAATAGCTGCATACTATGATAATGAGATTTGGCAGATGGATGTCAAAACAGCTTTTCTCAATGGATACATTGAAGAAAACATTTTCATGGAACAACCTAGGGGTTTTGAATCCCAAGATGGTTCCAAGGTATGCAAGCTAAAGCAATCCATTTATGGGTTGAAACAAGCTTCGAGGAGTTGGAACATCCGTTTTCATGCAGCCATTAAATCCTTTGGTTTGATCAAAAATGAGGATGAGCCATGTGTGTAAAGGTGTGGTTGTCAAATACATTCTCCATGAAAGACTTATGGGAGGCAACCTATATTCTTGGGATTCGTATCTACAGAGATAGAGCGAAAAGAATAATTGGTTTATCCCAAAGTCTGTACTTGGAAAAGGTGTTAAAGAGGTTTAACATGCTTGATTCCAAGAGAGGATTGTTACCAGTGAGACATGGTATCCACCTTTCTAAAGAGATGTCTCCAAAGACACCTGAAGAAAGAGATAAGATGGCCAGGATTCCATATGTTTCGGCTATTGGAAGTTTAATGTATGCAATGTTGTGTACTAGGCCGGATATCGCATATGCTGTTAGTTTGACTAACAGGTATCAATCCAATCCAGGTTTGGAACACTGGATAGCTGTCAAGAATATCATTAAGTGCTTGAGAAGAACTAATGATTTATTCTTGATTTATGGAGGTGGAGACTTGCAATTGGATGGTTATATTGATTCTGATTTCCAATCAGATATCGATGATAGAAAGTCTACCTCTGGATATGTGTTCATTTGTAATGGAGGTGCAGTCAGTTGGAAGAGTTCCAAACAGAGCATGACTGCAGATTCCACTACAGAGGCTGAGTATATTGCAGCATCAGATGCTGCACAGGAAGCTATTTGGATAAAGAAGTTCGTGACAGAACTTACAGTAGGTCCTTCCATTGAGTCAACAGTTCCACTACACTGTGATTACAATGGAGCAGTCATACAGGCTAAGGAACTAAGGTCTCACCCAAAATCCAAACACATAGAAAGGCACTACCACATTATCAGAGAAATAGTTGGGCGAGACAATGTAGCCATGCAGAAAATAGCACCAGCTAAAAATCAGCTGATCCATTCACTAAGCCTATGTCACAGACTCAGTTAGACCGACATCTTGAGAAGATAGGTCTAAGATATTGTAATGAATGGCTCTAGTGCTAGTGGGAGATTGTTAGTAGTATGCCCTAGAGCATATCATTTAGTATGTATCTTGTACATATTTTTATTAATAAAAGGCATTTCCACTTTTCCGTTTACATAATATATTTATATGTAATAGAAAAGGTCCATTGATATTTTGTTAGAAATATTATTCTTAAGTTGTTAAGAATATGAGTGACAATATTTTTAGCACAAAGTATCATAAATAGGTTCACAATCGAGGAAACTTCATAATAAGGACATGACTTATCCAGAAAGATTGTATTCATGTTTGTTCCCAAGTTATTTATATGAGATATAAATAAGATGGAATGGTGAGTCTCATGCCATATAACAAACATGATAGGCACTTATAAATGATAAGTAGGCCGAACCAGTGACACTTATGACAAGCACATGGATTTTACTCTTGTCAATGTTTTGTCATAAATCATATCAGTGCATACAATCTTTAGACCTGAGATAGCACAGTTATCTTGTATATAGGTAGTTTGAGTTTGATACTGCTTTCATACTTGTACTATGTATGGGTATATGGGCATGTGTTGGCTCCTACTAGTTATATATGGAGGTAGGTGTTGATCAAGAAAGAATCTGTTCCTCTAAGTAAATAGAGATAAAATCCTATGTTCATTTAATTGTTCTTGATGTTTCAAGTTCCCGACCAGGATAGATAGATTTATTCAGAAAAGAGTTTCTGATGAGAAAATCTTTTTAATCAATAACTGGAATTAAAAGAGAACATAATATTCATAGCAAATGGACTTTGACATAAACCATGACTCCAGCTTGAGTTGGGATTTTGTAATAGAGAGATTCTAGTGCATGTTAACATATGATTATAAGTTCATTTAAGGTAAACCTTATTACTAATTGGGTGGCCATGGCATGCTATGCTAGGTGTTAACCATGGTCTATGAGATGCATAAAATGATTTAGTGAAATCATTTATGGTAAGAAAGAGTTCTGATGATATTAAGAGTTGATATCATATCTCATTGCCAATTAGTGATGAGCCTAGTAAGTCACACACAAGTTATCACCTATTTAAATATGATTTAATTAATCAATTAAAGAGTTTAATTGATTAATTAAATAGGTTTGGTTTGCAATTAAATTGCAAAGTCTCTAGCATGACTTGAAACCAAATCTAGATTATTGGATGTGTAGTATAAATTAAATTTATAGTTAAAGTGTTTAAATATGAATTTAATTAATGAAAAATTAATTAATAGAGATTAATTAATTAATTTATATTTGATATAAATTAATTAGAAGAAGAAAAATAATTATTTTGGGTTAAGAACTCAAAATTAAGACACAGGGGCATTTTGGTCATTTCACAGTGTGACACGTGGCATCATGAGATGGTGACATATGGGATTACACATAAGCTTGCCAAATGTTTTTTAATCATGTAAGATGATTAAAATCAAGATTAAATATAGGTTTGACACTTGGCACAATGTGATTGGGTCAGTTAAACCTAGAGCTAATCAAAGGGTGACATGTGGCAAGGGTTTAATGTGTTAACCTAGCTATTTAAGTGTGGTTATGAAAAGAAAAATAACCAGCAGCCACTCCTCTCCTTTGTCACGCCACTTTGAGGCTTTTCATCTATTCTTCTTCATCTCTCATCAATTCAAAGAGATTAGCCATCAATCTCTTGAATTAAGAACACTAGAAATTGTTTCTAGTGTCCTGTTTACATCTCTAATCTCTTAAAAGGCAGAACTTGAATTTCTAATTAATAGAAAAAGCTTTAGAAGCTGTTCAAGGGCTGCCATAGGTTTTCTTGGTGTGGACAAGCTAGAGGGACAACATCTGGTGTCTTGAAGACGAATCTCAAAGGCGCAGACACGTTGCAGTGCATCAAGAGGTTAGTGTAATCGTTCTTGATTTAATCTAGTGTTCTAAAATTAATCTGATTAATTTTAAATTCTTAAATGGCAAATACAAATCCAAAAACACATTAAAAGAGTTTTAATATGTTGTTTATTATTGAAATCAAATAGATAAAAATAAATCTTGCATGATGCATGTGACCCTAGATGAAAATTTTTGAATTCAATGGTATAAACTTGTGTTTTTCACGCTTTCGTTCCTTCAATGACAATATTACTATGTTCCTCCTCCATTTATGGGGTGAGTGTGATTATATTCCTCCCTCTTTGACTTGCCAGTCTGAGGTGAGTGGATGAGTACTCATTATCTAGCTAGCTTCCTCTCTCATTGATTTCGATGAGTGGGGTGAGTGTGCCTTGTCGTGATGTACACATGGCATATTCGAAAAAATTTGTGTCGTGGCCTAAATTGTGTTATTGATTGGAAAAATTGTATTATTCAGTTATTTGATCAAATTGTGTTATTGATTGGCAACACTGTGTTATTTAGTTATTTGATCAAATTATTTTATTGATTAGCAACACTGTGTTATTCAATTATTTGATCAAATTTGTGTTATATGAGCTTTGAAAAATTGTGAATTGTTTGGATTGTAAATTTTCAATTAAAGTTTTACATACCGCATTTTAAATTGTTATTGTGCACCACTGAGTAAATTTTACTCAGTGATAGCTTTCATTCTTTGTCATGGTAGTAGATCGACAGGCGTGAGACTAGGCTGCTAGTGCTACATTGAGAGTTCATCTGGTATATTGAGTATACCATATTTTGCATTTTGTATAGTAATGTATGTTCACTGTATGTGTATATTGTTCTTGGTTTTGAGCAATTGTAAATTAAAATTGTACATTAAAATTGACCATTAAAGTTGTAAACTAAATTTGTAAATTATTTTGACTTGTAAATATTGTGATATATTTCTTTTATCTCAGCTTTTGAAAACACTGGAAAATTATTGTGGATTTGAGTTGACAAATGTTGAGAAACTTATTGTGTTGATTGCATATTGGAGTTTAGGGATTGAACAAAATATTGGAAGTGCTTTTTACAGGTTTTTGAAGAACTGTTTTATTCAAAATACAGATGGCACTCTGCCAAAATTTTTTACAGAAATTATTAATACTTCAAATGTGTTATCTGGTTTCATTTCAGTTAAAAAAAAAAATTTTAACACCTGTAAATAGTGCCCACCACTGTTAAAAGAAGTAAGAAAAGGTTTAAAATCCCTTGTAATGTATTTAATGGGTTATCAGTAGACAAAGTTAGTAATTCATTAAGTATACTACAGGATCATGTTATGCCTTACGGAGGGGTAGGGTGTGACAGGTAGAGTAGTGTGTACATGCCCCCGAGACATACCTAAGAGTATATCTCAATAGTTAATCATTCTTCCTATTATCTTTGAACTTTATCTTTGTAAAACAACGATAAGTTTAAATAAATAGGAAAAAAATTCCAAATTCATTTAAGTCATAAGAAAATAAATTTTATTGATTCCATATATTTGGAACTTCCTAAATGATGATATTTACTTTAAAATTTAAGGTGGAAAACTAACAGAGTTTCCCCTAAATTTTTATTTTTAGGAAGGACCTATTAAAAATACTTGTTAACAAATTTTATATTAATTCAGGACAAATATGGGAAACCTATATGGGTTCCATTCACAATCCATCCCATAATATACATAACCCACACTCAGAATCCCATCAAATAAAAATAATTTTGAATACATGTAAACTTAACAAATATATGTCTACATATACATTTAAAATCATTACTCAAAATATCAAACTTGTTCTCCCATCCACGTAGCTTGAACTAATAAATGTTCACACATTTAAAGGATTACATCACACGTCATAAATTTCTAGTACATGTAATCTCCTAAATGTGCACAAAAGAAATTGTATCTTCTCGGGTCTTGAGCAAAAACCATCCACCCATCTTCATTCCCTTGCTATCTCTCTATCTTTACTATTATTACCTATGAAAAGTTCAACAGCTCCCAGCTAAGCCATTTGTAACACCCCTCAACCGTCTATAGTATAGCTGAGCAAGGAGTGCACATTCGGTGCCAGAGCACCCTATCTTATCTTGTCATGTCCATTGTTAATTTTAAACTTATTAGAAAACATGTAGAAATTTTTTTTATCACAATTTATTTCTATGGAAACTCGGGCAGAACCTCTTCTGTTTTATTAGCATATAGCGGGTTCAACTAGTTACCTGTTAAAAACTATTTCATATCTGTTTTATATTTCCATATTCTTGTGTATCATCATACATTCATATAATCATATCATATCATTTCAAGAAATGAAATTCATTTCATACATATGAAAATTATATACAAAAATTCCCAAACTTATTTACAATCCCAAAATATAAATTACATTTATTTACAATGTTCAGAATTAATACACATTTCATTATACATGAACTAAAATGCAAAACCCTAATTACATTGGGCCCTACCTAAATAAACACTACTGAGGTGAGCTCTAGACTGTAGCAAATATGGACAATTGTAATAAGAGGACTATTGTGGCGACTGCTGTGTCTGGTCTCCAGTACCGACGCGATGGAAAATCCAACGCGCTAAGCAAATTGCTTAGTGATGCATAATCTTGAAACAGAATAACTAAATGATTTAAAATGACAATAATATGTGAAATTTCATAATTCTATTTCAATTATATATTTCAATTGCACTTTGGGATTAATTTAATTATCAGTATCTTATCTGCGCATTTATTTCTTTCTTTATCTTTTAAAGTCATATCAGTGGTCTCTTCATGTAATTATTTAATTTTTAAAGCTTATTACTTATGAGTCGTTTCATAACTTTAGCTACTCCATAGGAGCATATTAATTTACTGGGATCTTTTCATATAATCAATTGATTTTTACAGCCTATTACTCGTGTCTGTGATCTTTTCGGTACTTAATTAAATTTAAGATTCATTACTCATATTTATGCTCAAGTAACCTACAACAGACTATAAGGCTGGATACGCGGGAGTGTCTATCCTATATACAACTATCTGTCAGGCACAAGTCCAGTGGACAGGCATATAATATCCTGTATACAACTGTCTGCCAGGCACAAGGCTAGCGGGTAGGCATAAAGCCAAAAATCATATTATACATATTTTGTCAACCAATGATTATTCATGTATAATCATATCAATGCATTCTCAGTCTTTTAAAATCATATCAATGTCAAGTAACCTATAACAGTCCATAAAAACTGGATATGCGGGAATATTTTATCCTGTATACGTCTGTCATGTTAGTCACAAGGCCAGCAGGCAGGCTGTTAAAGCCAGAAATACAATTATGCACAATGGCATCTGTCATGTCAGGCACAAAGTCAGCGGGCAGACTGTTAAAGCCAGAAATACAATTATGCATAATGACATCGATCATTTAAGGCACAAGGCCAGTGGGCAGGCTATTAAAGCCAAAAATATAGTTAGGCACAATGGCCAATGGGCAGGCATATAGCTTGCAGAACAATCATATCAAATACATATTGTCTGTTCATGACTTTCCATATAGGCAGTACTGCTATGTCACACCTTACCCCTCTATAAGGCATAACATGATCATGTAGAATACCTAATGAACTACTGAACTTCACTTACCGATAACTCATTAAGTACCCTACAAGGGATTTTAAAACCATTTTCTTACTTTTTAGAATTGGTGAGCATTTTCTTATATTTAATAGAAGTTTAAAAACTAGTTCAAATTTTTATGCATTTTATTTTTATACAAAATTTTGGAAAAATTTCGGCAGAGTGCCGTCTGTATTTTAAGAATACAGTTCTTCAAAATCCTGTAAAAACACTTCCAATATTTCTTTTTCATCAAACTCACTACTACCTCAACATAGATTCAACATCATTTCTCAATTCAATTGTCATGAAAAATAATACTCAATAATTCCATTCATTTTTCATTAAAGCAAAAACAATTTACATTCATTAACCAAACTTTACATTAGCAAAACCAAAATAATATTATTACAAACTCTGTACAATTGCTCAAGACCCGTTTATACATGTACATACATTTACATACATCAAAATAAACATTACATTCAGGGTATAAAATTATACCCGACAAAATCTTAGGGATGTAGCTCCAAGATCCTCAGCAGCTCACTCTGCTGCTCCTCTAGTCTCTCTATCTGCGACAGCAATAATAGCCATCGCTGAGTACTATGACTCAGTGGTGTACAATATACTAAAATAACAGTTTATGCATAATTCAAATCACATTTATTCAAATATGGTACTGAGCATGAAAAACAGATACAAAACATGATTTATAAATTTTTAATCTAAACAATCTCGTTTAGGAAGTCTCAAAATGAATTTCATAAAAACACACAATTATATCATGCCATTCAAAACAATACTCATCTCAATAACCGAAGGCCTATGAGAAATCACAAGGTTAGCTAGCTCAAACTATGGGTACCCATTCAAATTTCTTCTTCTACTGGCACATACCTCAACACTTCAGCCAGAGAAGGAATCAAAAATTGGAACTAGTTTCTCCCACTAGTCATGCTAGTGAGACATTCAAATATATGGTTATGATACTGTGGTTTCAAAACTGTCTTGTCAATTTATCAAACATTTACTGACAATTAAATCACATATCATCAAATTTCTAACAATTTAGATAAAAAACATAGTGCACATTTCAATCATTATTTTGCATTATAATTAAACCACAAATCATTTCATACACTTTGCAAAGAAATTTTAAAGAATGTTTATGTTATGCACAAAACTTATGCGAGTCGCCTCTTGGCCTTGACTCGATGCTTCGGGTTCTTTCCCGGTATTCTTTTCCATTGAAACACATAATTTTACAGTGTTTCAGTGCCATAAATTATCATAAGTCCAAAAATAATTTCAAATTTAACTGTATTATGCTTAATTTGACATTCTTTGAAATTTGTATTTTAGGGTTACTATTCACGATACTATTCAAGTCAATTTGTTGACTTTCTAATGCTGAATAGGTATGGGAATTCTAATTTCACCCACATACCACATTTTGGTTACCTAACTTGTTGGTTTTGGTTATTTTCCTCAAATCTTAAGTCTCTTAGGTGAAATTCCAAAATTTCAGATTTGGTGCCCTATTTTGCACTGTTCCATTGGTCATGTTGCTGTGGTAATTTAGCTAAGTTTTCTTCACAGAAGTTGTTCCCTATTGTCTTAACTTTATTTCCCTTTTTGAATCACTCTATTTGGAGTTTTGTACCCCTAGTTATGGCCTTTTGAACATGGCTGGCCGGATTTAGTGTTACCCATAATTCTGGGTATTTACTGGTGAATGGCAGTTTTTGTGGGTTGACTGCAGGTGAGTTTTTGGATAGCTTATAGTCAAATTTTGGGTTTATTTTCTTCATGAAAGTTGTAGGGTTATGTCTCAGCTTTCTTTTGGTATAAAATTCAGGTCATTTGGACCTTCCTAGACCATGTTATGGTCATTTACATTACTACTATTTATTTGGTCATTTTTATACAGGTCAGTGTGCCCAATTCTGGATTTGGCCTAATTGTTCACTAAGTTATGGTCACTTTCTAGGCATGATTCCTGAATAAAAATTGGTCCATTTTGTGCCTAGATTCATTCCCAATTCGCCTCACACCAATTGAGTTGGTAAATTTTCAGTTTGAGTCCCTAAAATGGACCTAGGTCAAGCTGCCTACAGATTGACCCTCACCAATCCGAATTTAAACTTGTTTCCAACAATTCACACACACCACAAATGGTTACAATTGACCATTTCTCTGAAGGAGCGGAAGCGTGAAAAACACAA
Source organism: Hevea brasiliensis (assembly GCF_030052815.1). NCBI lineage: Eukaryota > Viridiplantae > Streptophyta > Magnoliopsida > Malpighiales > Euphorbiaceae > Hevea > Hevea brasiliensis. The sequence continues at coordinate 48,432,455 of NC_079501.1, forward strand.
GTTTATACCATTGAATTCAAAAATTTTCACCTAGGGTCACATGCATCATGCAAGATTTATTTTTATCTATTTGATTTCAATGATAAACAACATATTAAAACACTTTTAATATGTTTTTGGATCTGTATTTGCCATTTAAGATTTTAAAATTAATCAGATTAATTTTAGAACCCTAGATTAGATCAAGAACAAATACACTAACCTCTTGATGCACTACAGTGTATTTATGCCTTTTGGATGCGTCTTGAGGACACCAGATGTTGCCCCTCTAGCTTGTCCACACCACGAACACCTATGGCAGCCCAAGAACAGCTTCTAAAGCTTTTCTATTATTTTGAAAATCAAGTTCTACCTTTTAAGAGATTAAAGATGTAAACAGGACACTAGAAACGATTTCTAGTATTTTTAATTCAAGAGATTGTTTGCTAATCTCTTGCAATAGATGAGAGAAGAAGATGAAGAGAAGGGGAACCTCTTGGGTGGCAGCACCAAAGAGAATAGCTGCTGGTTGTGTTGTTTTCTTTTTATAACAACACTTATATAGCTAGGTTAACACATTAAACCCTTGTCACATGTCACCCTCTAATTGGTTATAGGTTTAATTGACCCAATCACATTGTGCAAAGTGTCAAACCTATATTTAATCTTAATTTTAATCATCTTGCATGATTAAAAGACATTTGGCAAGCTTATGTGTAATGCCATATGTCACCATCTCATGGTGCCACATGTCACCCTGTGAAATGACCAAAATGCCCCTGCGTCTTAATTTTGAGTTCTCAACCCACAATAATTATTTCTCTTCTTCTAATCAATTTATATCAAATATAAATCAACTAATTAATCTTTATTAATTAATTTCTCATTAATTAAATTCATATTTAAACACTTTAAATATAAATTTAACTTATACTATACATTCAATAATCTAGATTTAGTTTCAAGTCATACTAGAGACTTTCCAATCTAATTCCAAACCAAACCTATTTAATTAATCAATTAAACTCTTTAATTAATTAACTAAATCATATTTAATTAGGTGATAACTTGTGTATGCGTGTGACTTACTAGGCTCATCACTGATTGGCAATGAGACATGATATCAACTCTTAATATCATCAGAACTCTTTCTTACCATAAATGATTTCTCTAAATCATTTTATGCACCTCATAGACTATGGTTAACACCTAGCATAGAATGCCATGGCCACCCAATCAGTAATAAGGTTTACCTTAAATGAACTTATAATCATATGTTACCATGCACTAGAATCTCTCTGTTACAAAATCCCAACTCAAGCTGGAGTCATGGTTTATGTCAAACCCCATTTGCTATGAATATTATGTTCTCTTTTAATTCCAGTTCTTGATTAAAAAGATTTTCTCATCAGAAACTCTTTCTGAATAAATCTATCTGTCCTGGCCAGGATCTTGAAACATCAAGAGCAATTAAATGAACATAGGATTTTATCTCTATTTACTTAGAGGAATAGATTCCATTTTGATCAACACCTACCTCCATATATAACTAGTAGGAGCCAACACATGCCCATATACCCATACACAGTACAAGTATGAAAGCAGTATCAAACTCAAATCACCTATATACAAGATAACTGTGCTATCTCAAGTCTAAAAATCATATGCACTGATATGATTTATGACAATGTATTGACAAGAGTAAACTCATGTGCTTGTCATAAGTGTCACTGGTTCGGCCTACTTATCATTTATAAGTACTTATCAAGTTTGTCATATGGCATGAGACTCACCATTCCATCTTATTTATATCTCATATAAATAACTTGGGAACAAACATGAATACAATCTTTCTGGATAAGTCATGTCCTTATTGTGAAGTATCCTTGATTGTGAACCTATTTATGATACTTCGTGCTAGAAATACTGTCACTCATATTCTTAACAACTTAAGAATAGAATTTCTAACAAAATATCGATGGACCTTTTCTATTATAAATATATTATGTAAATGGAAAAGTGAAAATGCCTTTTATTAATAAAAATATGTACAAGATACATACTAAAAGATATGCTCTAGGGCATACTACTAACATTCTCAACTCAAATAAGGTCAATAACATCATTTGACTAATTCTCAAATTTTTCTTCAATTTTTCACCTATTCAAAACCCTGGCTACACACAAAGTTCAATCTAATGCAATTTAAAGTGTGTATTCATGTTCTACACACCTAATTCACCTCAAATAACCATTCAAAACCATCAAACTCATTCAAATCAAACCCTAACCCTAGCTGGATGAATTTCATGTTTGGTCCCTCAACAATTGTTTTTGTTTGATTTTACATAATTTTATAAGTTAAGTGAGTTACATACACAATAATTAAACTAAAATTTTCAAATTCGATCACTTACCTCAATTAGAGCTTTTCTAACTTCTTAAACTCCACTTCTTTCCTCTTTCTTCCACTTCAAATCTTCTCTTCCAATGGCACTTAGAATGTTTCTAGGCTTGTTACTAAGATTTATGGTGGAAATCAAGTATTTGGAAGCTTGAGGCTTTAGTTGTTAATAGTGGTTGAGGGAGAAAGCAAGAGAGAGAGAGAGAGAGAGAGAGAGAGGACGTTTTTTTTTTTTTTTTTTGGAGAAGAAGAAGACAATTCTTTTTCTTTTCTTTTGAATTTTTAACTTATTAATACATAATTATCCCCAAAATTTCAATTTTTAAATATTAGGTTTATTACATCATGCTTATGTCATGCATGATGTCATAAACTTTTTGATTTTTGGATTTTTTATTTCTTTTTTATTTATTTTTTCATTAGCTCTTTAATTTAATTATTCACAAAATTTTTTTTCTCCAATTTTATTGGACAGTTAGGTCAGGTGTCAGCTCTAGGGGTGAATTGACCAAATTGCCCCTCGCTGGTTCAATCCAGTTTGCAAGTTATTAGATATTTCTTCCGAATCCCTAACCTAATTATTTGACCTGCTTAATAATTCTTTTCTATGATTTTCTCTTTTTCACTGTGTTCGCAATAGTCCTAAGGACCACAGCATCACATTTTACGATTTGAAATTTGAGTTTAGATTGACCTCGCAGTCATTCTCGAGAAGGTCACCCATCGCTGTGACTCCCAGCTCATCTCCCAACTCATTTAACTTTTTATGTTCTGTTTTTCTTCTTTATTTTTGGCAATTACTAATTATTTGCATTCAAGGCATAACTAGGTGTCTTAGATGTGGTTATACTTCCCTTAATTGTCCGGACCGACACCGGTCACCGGAACAGTAAAATGTACCAGGCTAGGCCAATAGGGGTGTTACAATTCTCCCCCCTTAAAATAAATTTCGTCTCGAAATTTTACCTCGTTCCAATCTCTGAACAGCTATGGGTGGTGTCTCGTCATGTCCTCTTCTCGTTCCCAAGTAGCCTCCTAGCTTGAATGATGGTTCCACAACACTTTCACTAACGTTATCTGCTTGTTCCGTAGCTGCTTAACCTCATAAGCCAGAATCTCTATGCGTTCTTCCTCATATGTGAGGTCTGGATTCACTTCGATTTCCTCCACTAGTAGTACATGAGATGAGTCAGATCTATACCTCCTCAACATTGATACATGGAAGATGTTATGTACCTTCTCTAACTATAGAGGTAGTGCCAAACGGTATGCCAAAGGACCCACTCTCTCCAAAACGTCATATTGCCCAATGAAACGAGGACTTAGTTTCCCCTTTCTGCCGAATCTCATAATTCTCTTCCAAGGGGAAACCTTGAGGAATACTTTCTCACCCATTGCATACTCAATATCTCGCCTCTTCAGATTAATATAGGACTTCTGATGGTCTGATGTAGTCTTAAGTCAATCTTTGATCAATCTGATTTTCTCTTCAGTTTGCTGAACAATTTTTGGCCTAATTATCTTTCTTTTGCCCACCTCATCCCAACACAATGGGGTTCTACATTTTCTGCCATACAAAGCTTCATATGGAGGTATCCCAATGCTTGATTGGTAGATCTTGTTGTAAGCAAACTCAATCAAAGGTAAGTGTGTGTCCCAACTGCCCTAAAACTCAATCACACAAGCCCGTAGCATGTCCTCCAAGATCTGAATTACTGAAGTTCAGTCTAGTTCCTAGGGCTCTCTAAAGACTACCCCAGAATCTAGAAGTGAACCTAGGATCTCTGTCTAATATGGTGGATACTGGCACTCCATGCAACCTTACTATCTCATCAATGTACAACTTGGCCAATCTTTTTAAACTGTAGTCCATCTCGATAGGCAGAAAATGAGTAGACTTGGCCAGTCTGTCAATAATGACCCATACTGCATCATGACTCTTCTGTGTCCTCGGAAGTCCCATCACAAAATCTATAGTTATTCTCTCCCATTTTCATTCTGATACTGGTAGTGGATGTAACAAACTAGCTGGTACTTGATACTCTTCCTTTACTTGCTGACAAGTTAGGCATTTAGAAACAAATTCTGCTACATCTCTTTTCATGCCCATCCACCAGTAGTGCTCTTTTAGTCCTCTATATATTTTTATGCCACCAGGGTGCATAGCAAAAGGAGACTCATGTGCTTCATTCAAAATGATCTATCTCAAGTCAACGTCATTAGGAATGCACATTCTACCCTAGTGTAGCAATAGATTGTCATCTCTTACTAAGAATTCTGGTTTCTTGCCCTGTCTAACTTCTTCTAACAACTTCTAATACTTCTGATCATTCTGAGTAGCCATTCTGATCTGATCAATCAACACTGGCTGTACATGCCATGCAACTACTATCTGACCCTCATCATTAATCTCTAAGCTGGCATGTAATACTTTCAACTCATGTACCATAGACAAAGGAGAAACCCGCAGACTTACCATAGTCTTGCGACTTAAGGCGTCAACCACCACATTAGCTTTCCCTGGCTGATAGTCTATCAGACAATCATAGTCTTTTATCAATTCTAATCATCTCCTCTGTCTCAAATTCAACTCCTTTTGAGTGCCCAAATACTTCAAACTCTTATGATCTATATAGGTGTAACACTTCTACCCATACAAATAGTGTCTCCAGATCTTAAGAGCAAACATAATAGCTGCTAGCCCCAAGTCATGTGTCAGATAATTCCTCTCATGCGGTTTCAGCTGGCGTGATGCATAGGCAATGACATTCCATTTTTGCATCAGTACACAACCTAACCCATTGTGAGAAGTATCGCTGTAAACTGTGTATTCTTTACCCGGTGTAGGTAAAGTAAGGACTGGAGCTTCAGTCAAACACCTCTTCAATTTATCAAAACTCTATTGGCATTTATCTGTCCACTAAAATTTAACATCCTTTTGAGGTAGATTAGTTAATGGAGATGCTAACATGGAGAACCCCTTCACAAATCAGCGGTAGTATCCAGTTAAACCCAGAAAACTATGAATTTCAGTGATATTTATGGGTGGTCTCCAATTAAGGACAGCTTCTATTTTACTTGGATCTACCTTGATGCCCTCTGCCGATACTATGTGCCTCAAGAAGGATATTTCTCTTAGTCAAAATTCACACTTCGACAATTTAGCGTATAGCTATTTTTCCATCAAAGTCTGTAGTACAATCCGCATATGTCTATCATGCTCTTCTACACTCCTCGAATAAACCAATATATCATTTATGAATACCACAACAAACTGGTCGAGGTATGGTCTGAAGATAGTATTCATTAGATCCATAAAAGCAGCCGGAGCATTAGTTAACCCGAATGGCATGACCAAGAACTCATAGTGGCATAGCGGGTTCTAAAGGTAGTTTTAGGAATACTCTGCTCTTGTACTTTTAACTGATAATAACCTGATCTCAGGTCAATTTTGGAGAACGCAGCTACGCCCTTCAACTGATCAAACAAATCATCAATGCGGGCAATGGGTATGTACTCTTTATTGTCACTTTATTCCACTGTCGGTAGTCAATACATAAGTGGAGAGTGCCATCCTTCTTCTTAACAAACAACATTGGTGCTCTCCAAGGTGACACACTAGGGTGGATAAAGCCCTTATCAAGTAGCTCTTGCAACTGCACTTTCAACTCTTTCAATTCTGCTGGTGCCATTCTATATGGTGTTATGGAGATTGGGTCCACACCAGGCATAACATCAATCTCAAACTGCACCACTCTTTCCGGAGGTAACCCTGGCAACTCATCTGGAAACACATCCTGAAAGTCACATACTATAGGGATGTCCCTCAGTGCTGGACTCCCCATTTGGGTGTCTTTTACATGTGCCAAGTATGCTTCACACCCCTTTCTAATCATCCTTCTTCCTAATGTAGTTGAAATGATGTTTGATAGCAGTAACTGCCTCTCCCATGTATTACCACATCACTGTATAGAGGGAGAACAAAAGTTACTGTCTTTAGTCTACAGTCAATCATAAGTGATGCCTGGCTAACCAATCCATGCCCAAGATGATATCATAATCTCTGAAGGGCATTTCAATCAAATTTGATAGAAAAGTGTGTCCTTAGATCACCGAAGGACAATCTCTATAGACTCTGTTAACCCGGACCTCTTGTCCTAATGGACTAGTTACTAGCACTTCAAAATCCATTTTGGCATATTGAACCGCAAGGGAACTAATTATGCTAGCACTAACATATGAGTGGGTTAAACCCAGATCAAATAGTACAAATACATCTTGATCAGAGATAGAGAATATACCGGCTACAACATCAGAAGTCTCAGCCTCTTCTCACTATCTCATCGTGTAAACTCTGGCTGGAGCACTCCCTTGTGCTGACTGGCTAATAGTATCCTATCTGCCAGAAGCATTGCCTCTACCTCTGCCTCTTCCTCTACTAACCGGTTGTGAACCTCTGGTAGCAGGACTCTGAATAGATCCCTCAGCAGTAGTAGGAGCCGGCCCAATTCTAGGGGCATTGGTGCAGTCCTTAGCGAGATGGCCTTTGCCTCCACAGTTAAAGAAAGCTCCTATTGCCCAATAACATTCTCCCCTATGAATCTTGCCATAGGTCTCATAAGGGCAAGGAGGATATGAACCCCTGGTCGACTGCTGACCAGATCTAGGGGGTTTTTGTCCGGAGAATCTGCCCCTTCCAAACCTTCCTCCTCTACCTCTGCTTGGTCCCCCAAATTTTTTCTTCGTTCTAGAAATACCACTGGGACTTTACTCTACTGATTTTTCCCCTTTATCTTTCTCTTATTTCTCTTTCGCTGGTGTCGCTTCTAATTCAATCCTTTCTAACTTGAGTGCCTGAGAGATGAGCTTAGAGAAGTTACTGTGTCTAAATCCCACTATTTGCATCCTCAGACTGGGCTTCAAACGGTCTCAAATCTCTTGCACCTTTCTTTGCTGGTAGACAGAAGACTCCTATCATAGTGGCTTAAGCGAGAGAACTCCCTCTCACACTCTGCCACTGATCTATTGCCTTGTTTCAAGCTAAGAAATTCTTGCAGTTTCTGATCCACATATGCATCTGGGATATAATTCTATTTGAACTCTCTGATGAAGTCATCCCAGGTCAATATCGAAGGTTCTGCTAAGCTGTGGGGGATGGTCTTCCACCATTCATACACATCCCCTTACAACTGAATACTCAAATTTTATTTCATCCTGGCAGCGCAGCTTCTTAAACACTCTGTCCATCCTCTCTAGCCACTGCTCTGCCTCTAAAGGGTCTATTGTACCCTTGAATTCTGTCTCCCCATACTTCAACAGCTTATCATATTGTCTGACTGGAGCTTGAGGTTGCACCACAGAAGTCTGAGGTGGAGCTTGAGCAGGTATACCCCCAGCCATCTGTTGGAACATTACAGCAATTTGCTGGACGAACTGTGCCAGAAATTATGGCATTTGTGAGGCTAGTGCCACTGACCCACTGACGTTTTGGAGAGCTGGGGCTTCCCCTTAGGCCTCAGCTTTTACAGACTGCTCAACAGAGCGATCTCCTTCTTTCATTTCAGTCTGGAGTTAGGATATCTCCTGAACAAATAACACAAGGAGATTTCCCTCCGTTAGTTCATATTTATGATGTAATGCATTGTATGTAACAAATAAGGACATTGAGCAGTTGTACCTATCAAAGAAAAGACACAAATTCACAAGTTAAAACCAATTTCAAAAATTTGCTCTGATACCACTAAAACATGTCACACCTTACCCTTTTATAAGGCATAACATGATCCTATAGAATACCTAATGAACTACTGAACTTCACCCACCGATAACTCATTAAGTACCCTACAAGGGATTTTAAAACCATTTTCTTACTTTTTAGAAGTGGTGAGCATTTTCTTATATTTAATATAAGTTTAAAAACTAGTTCAAATTTTCGTCCATTTTATTTTTACGCAAATTTTTGGAAAAATTTTGGCAGAGTGCCATTTATATTTTAAGAAAACAGTTCTTCAAAAACCTATAAGAACACTTGCAATATTTCTTTTTCATCAAACTCACTACTACCTCAACGTAGATTCAACATCATTTCTCAATTCAATTTGTTAATAGTATACTCTAGAGCATATCATTTAGTATGTATCTTGTACATATTTTATTAATAAAAGGCATTTTTACTTTTCCATTTACATAGTATATTTATGTGTAATAGAAAAAGGTCCATTGATATTTTGTTAGAAATTCTATTCTTAAGTTGTTAAGAATATGAGTGATAGCATTTCTAGCACAAAGTATCATAAATAGATTCACGACATGACTTATCTAGAAAGATTGTACTCATGTTTGTTCCCAAGTTATTTATATGAGATGTAAATAAGATGGAATGGTGAGTCTCATGCCATATAACAAACATGATAGGCTCTTATACATGTAAGTAGGCTGAACCAGTGACACTTATGACAAGCAGATAGAGTTTACTCTTGTCAATGCATTGTCGTAAATCATATCAGTACATATAATCTTTAGACCTGAGATAGCATAGTTATCTTGTATAGAGATGGTTTGAGTTTGATATTGCTTTCATACTTGTACTATGTATGGGTATATGGGCATGTGTTGGCTCCTACTAGTTATATATGGAAGTAGGTGTTGATCAAGATGAAATCTGTTCCTCTAGGTAAATAGGGATAAAATCCTATGTTCATTTAATTATTCTTGATGTTTCAAGTTCCTAGCCAGGACAGATAGATTTATTCAGAAAAGAGTTTCTGATGAAAAAATCTTTTTAATTAAGAATTGGAATTAAAAGAGAACATAATATTCATAGCAAATAGAGTTTAACATAAACCGTGACTCCTGCTCGAAATGGGATTTTGTAACAGAGAGATTCTAGTGCATGGTAACATATGATTATAGGTTCATTTAAGGCAAACCTTATTACTAATTGGGTGGCCATTGTGTTAGTAGTATGCCCTAGAGCATATCATGTAGTATGTATCTTGTACATATTTTTATTAATAAAAGGCATTTCTACTTTTCCATTTACATAATATATTTATGTCTAATAGAAAAGGTCCATTGATATTTTGTTAAAAATATTATTCTTAAGTTGTTAAGAATATGAGTGACAATATTTCTAGCACGAAGTATCATAAATAGGTTCACAATCGAGGATACTTCCTAATAAGGACATGACTTATCCAGAAAGATTGTATTCATGTTTGTTCCCAAGTTATTTATATGAGATATAAATAAGATGGAATGGTGAGTCTCATGCCATATAACAAACATGATAGGCACTTATAAATGATAAGTAGGCCGAACCAGTGACACTTATGACAAGCACATGGAGTTTACTCTTGTCAATGTTTTGTCATAAATCATATCAGTGCATATAATCTTTAGACCTGAGATAGCACAGTTATCTTGTATATAGGTAGTTTGAGTTTGATACTGCTTTCATACTTGTATTGTGTATGGGTATATGGGCATGTGTTGGCTCCTACTAGTTATATATGGAGGTAGGTGTTGATCAAGATGGAATCTGTTCCTCTAAGTAAATAGAGATAAAATCCTATGTTAATTTAATTGTTCTTGATGTTTCAAGTTCCTGGCCAGGACAGATAGATTTATTCAGAAAAGAGTTTCTGATGAGAAAATCTTTTTAATCAAGAACTGGAATTAAAAGAGAACATAATATTCATAGCAAATAGAGTTTGACATAAACCATGACTCCAGCTTGGGTTGGGATTTTGTAACAGAGAGATTCTAGTGCATGGTAACATATGATTATAGGTTTATTTAAGGTAAACCTTATTACTAATTGGGTGGCCATGGCATGCTATGCTAGGTGTTAACCATGGTCTATGAGGTTCATAAAATGATTTAGAGAAATCATTTATGCTAAGAAAGAGTTCTGATGATATTAAGAGTTGATATCATGTCTCATTGCCAATTAGTGATGAGCCTAGTAAGTCACACACATACACAAGTTATCACCTAATTAAATATGATTTAATTAATTAATTAAAGAGTTTAATTGATTAATTAAATAGGTTTGGTTTGCAATTAGTTTGCAAAGTCCCTAGCATGACTTGAAACCAAATCTAGATTATTGGATGTATAATATAAGTTAAATTTATATTTAAAGTGTTTAAATATGAATTTAATTAATGAGAAATTAATTAATAGAGATTAATTAATTAATTTATATTTGATATAAATTAATTAGAAGAAGAAAAATAATTATTTTGGGTTGAGAACTCAAAATTAAGACACAGGGGCATTTTGGTCATTTTGCAGTGTGACACGTGGCACCATGAGATGGTGACACATGGCATAATACATAAGCTTGCCAAATGTTTTTTAATCATGTAAGATGATTAAAATCAAGTTTACATATAGGTTTGACACTTGGCACAATGTGATTGGGTCACTTAAACATAGAGCTAATCAAAGGGTGACATGTGGCAAGGGTTTAATGTGTTAACCTAGCTATTTAAGTGTGGTTATGAAAAGAAAAAATAACCAGCAGCCACTCCTCTCCTTTGTCACGCCACTTTGAGGGTTTTCATCTATTCTTCTTCATCTCTCATCAATTCAAAGAGATTAGCCATCAATCTCTTGAATTAAGAACGCTAGAAATTGTTTCTAGTGTCCTGTTTACATCTCTAATCTCTTAAAAGGCAGAACTTGAATTTCTAATTAATAGAAAAGGCTTTAGAAGCTGTTCAAGGGCTGCCATAGGTGTTCTTGGTGTGGACAAGCTAGAGGGACAACATCTGGTGTCCTGAAGACGAATCTCAAAGGCGCAGACACGCTGCAGTGCATCAAGAGGTTAGTGTAATCGTTCTTGATTTAATCTAGGGTTCTAAAATTAATCTGATTAATTTTAAAATCTTAAATGGCAAATACAGATCCGAAAACATATTAAAAGAGCTTTAATATATTGTTTATCATTGAAATCAAAGAGATAAAAATAAATCTTGCATGATACATGTGACCCTAGGTGAAAATTTTTGAATTCAATGGTATAAACTTGTGTTTTTCACGCTTCCGTTCCTTCAATTGGTATCAGAGCCACTATATTTGCCATTTAGATTGTTGATTATATGATTTAATTGTGTGATTTGATCATGAGATGATTGATCCATTGCTGGTTGGATCAAGAGGTGTGGCGGCATGCTTGATGAACTCCAACATGGTGCGCATGGCTTTGGAAGATCATGGTGCGCATGGTTGTTATTAAATTCTGCAATTGTTGCATGATGAAAGGTTCATCATATGACTAATTAAAATGTTTAATTAGGATTTTTAATCACACAATTAAATTATGATTCAAATCAGAATTTTAAAAATTGTTTCAATGTGATTCAAATATGAATTTTAAAGTTGTTTGAATGTGATTCAAATCTGAATTTTTAAAGTTGTTTGAATCATATTTAAATCTGATTTTTTAAAATTGATTGAATAAAATTCAGATCTGATTTTTTAAAAAATGTTTGAATGTGATTCAAATCTGATTTTTTAAAAAATGTTTGAATGTGATTCAAATATGAATTTTTGAAGTTGTTTGAATGTGATTCAAATATGAATTTTTAAATTTGTTTGAATGAGATTCAAATCTGAATTTTTAATTATTTGAATCATATTCAAATCTGGATTTTTAAGTTGAATATGAGATATTCAATTTAATTTAAGTATGTATGTTTTATTTAATTGTTAAATAGTGATATGCATGATGGATGATCATGGACTATAAAAGACCAATGTGATTGGATTTATTTCTTTTATGTTTCTTTGGGATTGTAAATTAATTAATTTATTTTAATTTATTTTGGGCATGTATTATTAAGTTTGTAATAATTTTTGGGTTCTAATTTCATTTATTTAAGTTCTTGTATATTCGCCTTGGTATGCCAAGGATTACTATGTAATATTGGATTGCAAGAAGTTCAAGGAGGTCAAGAGCATTGGTGGGACCAGTGGAAGGAATTCAAGATCAAGTATTGATTATGTACTCCTTCAGCAACTCTTGTAAAATGAATGAATGAAATGCACCTAGGAATGCCTTGATTCAATTCTTGGTGGCCCAGAATTGAATCCCTTAGAAAGTCCATGATCATACCATATTTACTTCTTATCCATGAATGCATGAGATGTATGGGAATGTATGCAATTATATGATATATGCATGCTAAATGGATAATGTGCAAAGTGAGACCTTAATAGTAATTAGAATGACCATAAAATCTTCCAAACAAATGATTAAGTTGGATATGCTATAATTAAAGTAATTATAACATAGGCCCTCCATTGGGGCAATTATTTTAAGAAATTTTAAATAATTGCATGAGATGCAATTAATTTAAGAGATTTTCTTAAGAATAATTGTTAAGCATGAGATGTTGTAAATATGTAAATGGTTTGGTGGCCAATATTGGATGTTCCTGAGGACATTAAAATTATTTACATAATTACTGGCTCAATGGGATCAACTTAACTAATGCAAGATAAGTCAATAATGGATGTACCTGAGATTTTGAGCATTAGGGGCTAGGTAAAGGATTGAACCTCATGTCGCAATGGGATTTTGCGGTCGCCCGGACGATCACTCACCGAAGTGGGAAAGAGTGAGGAGTCGCCACCTTAGTTTTGAGGGAAACTAAAGAAAACCATTTGAGAAGTTAAATTAAAAATGAAACCACTTCAAAACAGAGATTCTAAGTTCGGGTCCGTAAATGGCGGGAAGGTGTTAGGCACCCCACCTCGTCCCTTAATAAGGGTAAGTAGATTTAATTCTGCGTCCTTTACAAATTAGTTAGAAGGGCTTAGGCGGCAATGTTAATCCTTTTGGTAGAAGGAATGTTTGATTTTTCACTAAATTTGGATCACCCAGATACATAAGTAAATGAGACAACCTTAGTGAACGGGTGTGAGAACCGGATAAGAACTCTCCTCCGATCCTTTTTTAAGTTGTTCATTAAAATTTTGAGGGGAGACCGGATAAGAACCCTCCTCCGGTCTCTTTTAAGTTATTTATTTGAAGTTTTGAGGATGAGACCGGATAAGAACTCTCCTCCGATCTCTTTCAGATGTTTATTAAAATTTGAGGTTGAGACCGGATAAGAACTCTCCTCCGATCCCTATTTAATGTTTATTAAAATTTTGAAGGGAGACCGGATAAGAATCCTCCTCCGATCTCTTTTAAGTTATTTATTAAAATTTTGGGAGGAGACCGGATAAGAACCCTCCTCCGATCTCCTTTAGAGTTGTTTATTAAAATTTTGAGAGGAGACCGGATAAGAACTCTCCTCCGATCTCTTTTAAGTTAACAGGAGCCTGAAAAAGACTTTTCTGATCTCCTGAATTTTGATGTCCTAAGAACCTAAAGTTAAAGATCCTGGCGTTCAAAGATGTCAGGGATAAGGCTTCTCGATACCTTTTGGCTAGACGGGGAAAACTAGGCTTGATTTACCGACCTTCCAGATATTCATTTTTACCAATATCTGTTAATGACCGATCTATTCTATTTCGTTTACTTTGGTTTTGTCTCACTTTGTGGCCTCTTTGCTGATCTGCCATTTATGTCAGCCTAATAGTTTGGCTATTTTCCTGACGTGTTATTCATGTCTTCCCTCAAAAGAGACCTCTAAGTCGCAGTTGCCTACGTTTACTCAAACATTTACATACTACTGGGAGTTAGAAAACTTGCTTTCAGAAATGATGAAGATTAATAAAAATAAACTGATCACTAAAGAAATGATTTAGGAGTGTCATTCTTTGGGGATCGTTCGTGCAAAAAGTAAACTTGAAGAAAATCGCAGATGTAAGAAAACAAGGAAAATGCGGAAAATAAACGTGGACACTTAATAAAACAGTAGCATGAACTCCTACAATAACACCTTTTGAGGTTCTCTAGTGCAAAATAATCTTTGAAGGAAGTTGCAGATGTATAAAGAACAAAGGAAGTGTGGAAAATAAACGTAAACAACAGTATGAGCTCTTACCTGTGAGGAGCCAAATATATTGAAATAACTATGAGATGGTAAATAGTGATGAAGATGGCGGATTGATCAGCCTGAGAGTTGATGTCAGATAATGAACAAACTGGAAATATGGAGTTCCAGTATTCAAAACCTTTTCCAAGAAAACACTCCTGAAAACTAGTTTCAAAAGTCTTTTAATCACTACAAAACAGCAGAGTAACAAACTGAATGAAGTTTCAGAGTTCCTCCACGATAATAGCAGCCTCTTGTCTATATTTTCCGTTCGTTTTTTTTTTTTTTTTTGGATGCCCTTTCAGGTTTTCACCCTTTCCCCTTTTTATGCATAGTATCTCTTGTGATTGTCGGCATTGGTAGTCTCGAATTCTTCACCGTCTATGTGGGTCAAGATCAAGGCTCCTCGGAAAATGTCTTTTAACCACATAGGGTCCCTCATAGGTTAGTGACCACTTGCCCCGGGGGTCGTTTTTGTTCAGCAGCACTTTTTTAAGTACTAGGTCCACGGGTTGGAATTCACGTGTTTGTACATTTTTTTCAAATTCCCTTGACATTCTTATATGGTATAATTGTCCGTGACATGCCGCTGTTAACCTTTTCTCATCCAGCAAATTCAACTGATCCAACCTTGACTGGATCCATTCTGACTCATCGATCCCTGATTCCTTCAAAATCCTTAGGGACGGGATTTCAACCTCAATAGGCAATACAGCTTCCATCCCGTAGACCAGTGAGTATGGAGTTGCCCCGGTCGAGGTTCTTACGGAAGTCCGGTATGCGTGAAGAGCGTAGGGAAGCATATCATGCCAATCCCTATATGTGACCGTCATTTTCCGGATTATTCTCTTGAGGTTTTTGTTTGCAGCTTCCACCGCTCCATTCATCTGGGGACGGTATGGGGAGGAATTGAGGTGTCGGATTTTGTATTGATCACATAATTCCTGAATCTTCGGACCATTCAAGTTCTTGGCATTATCAGTGACAATTTCATTCGGAAGACCATGCCGGCAGATGATATTGCTTCTGAAGAATTTGAGAAACGTGTTCTGCGTGATGTGAGCATAGGATGTCGCCTCGACCCACTTGGAGAAATAGTCGATGGCTACAAGGATGAATCTGTGCCCATTGGATGCCTTGGGATTGATGGGACCAATCACATCTATGCCCCACATTGCAAAAGGCCATGGTGAGACGAGATTGAACAGCTTGTGAGGTGGCACATTTATCGGATCTGCGTAAATCTGACACTTGTGGCACTTCCGGAAATACTCGATGCAATCCTTTTCCATTGTGATCCAAAAATACCCACGTCGCATGATTTGCTTCGTCATCATGTGTCCATTGGCGTGAGTGGCACAATTTCCCTCATGAGTTTCACAGAGGATTCTCTTTGCTTCTTTTGCATCTACGCATCTCAGTAATTCGCCGTTGGAGCTTCTTTTGTATAGGGTTTCTCCACTGGGAAAGTACCCTAATGCTAACCTCCGAATCATCTTCTTTTCATTTTTGCTTACCCCTGAGGGGAATTCTGCAGTTCTCTGATGAGACTAGGATGTCATGATACCAAGGCTTTCCGTCGGGCTCTTCTTCAATCATGAAGCAATAGGCTGGCTCATCCCTTACCTTAATCTTCAACGTCTGAAATGTCTGCCCTTCTTCGATTTGAGCCATAACAGCTAGAGTAGCTAAGGCATCAGCAAATTGATTCTTGTCTCTACTCAGGTGAGTGAAAGAGATTTCTTCGAATTTCTTGATCAACTCCAGTAAGTACTTCTGATATGGGATCAACTTGGGATCCTTAGTTTGCCATTCTCCCTTGACTTGATAGATTATCGTGAGTCTCCGTACACCTCCAACTTTCTGATTTTCATCTCTATAGCGGCATGTAGACCCATTACACAAGCTTCATACTCTGCGACATTGTTGGTACAGTCAAACCCTAATTTAGCAGCTGTCGGGAAATGTTTTCCGTCCGGGGATACTAAATGACTCGATTCCATTTCTGATAAATTGACTGCTCCATAAAAATACATTTCCCATACATCAGTTGGCTCGTCTTCTTTGCAGTCGACCTCATTAATATGCTCATCAGGGAACTCAAAATCCAAAGCTTCATAATCTGGGATAGGGTTTTCTGCTAGAAGATCAGCAATCACACTACCTTTCACCGCTTTCGGGTCATGTAGACTATGTCGTATTGGGAGAGTATAACCCGCCACTTGGCTATCCTTCCGCACGAATGGGCTTTCGAATACATATTTGATAGGATCCATCCCGGAGATAAGCCATGTCTTGTGATTCAACATATAGTGCTTGAGGCGATTTCTTTGTCCATGCTAACGTATGACAAGTCTTTTCTAAGAAGGAGTACCTTGACTCACAATCATTGAACTTCTTGCTCGGGTAATAAATGGCCCTCTCTTTTTTAGGAATTATCATCTTGTCCCAAAACACACCCCATAGAATTCTGTTGGACTGCCAGGTACAGGATTAAAGGCCTTCCTGCCACAGGTGGGACCAATACTGGTGGATTTGACAAATACTGCTTGATTGTCTCGAAAGCCTTTTGACAATCCGAATCCCATTGGGTAGGGTTGTTCTTCCGGAGTAATCTGAAAATAGGCTCAGCTTTGGCAGTGAGATTAGAAATAAACCTCGAAATGTAGTTCAACTTTCCTAAAAGCGCACCTCCTTTACATTTTTGGGGACGGCATTTCTTGAATAGCTCGAACTTTGTGCAGGTCCACTTCTATCCCTTTCTCGCTTACTATGAATCCCAACAATTTTCCCGATCTAGCTCCGAATATGCACTTAGCAGGGTTCAGCTTCAACTGGTATTTCCTGAGCCTTTCAAACACCCTCCTTATCACCTGAACGTGGCTCTCCTCTCCCCGGGATTTGATGATCATATCATCCACATACACCTCTACTTCTTTATGCATCATATCGTGGAATAATGTGACCATTGCGCTATTGGTAAGTAGCCGGCATTCTTCAACCCGAAGGGCATGACCCGATAGCGAGAATACCCCCATTGGGTGATAAAGCGCTTTTATCCTTGTCTTCCTTGTCCATCGGAATCGATTGTACCCTGATGCCCCATCAATACACGAACATCTGCCCAAACCCGCGGCATTGTCAACTAGCACATCAATGTGGGGGAGAGGGAAATCGTCTTTCAAACTAGCTTTATTAAGATCCCGGTAGTCAACGCACACCCTGACTCTCCCGTCTTTCTTCATCACCGGGACGACGTTAGCCACCCATTGGGGATATTTGACCACTTCTAAGAACCCGTCATATCGTTTCTTGACTTCATCCGAACCTTGAGCGGTGTATCGGGATTCATTCTCCTCGCCGCTTCACCGGATCGTTCGGAATTAAAGGAATCTTGTGCGTCACTATCTGAGGGTCCAAACCGACCATATCGTCATAGCTCCATGAAAATACGTCGAGAAATTCCTTAAGCAGACCGATCATATCTCCCAATTCCTCACTCTCCACTACCTTAAGTTCCCTTTTTACTTCTTCCGTGCCTAAGTTTATTGTGCGCGTTTCATCTTCACAAGGCACGAGGGAGGGTTCATCTTTTTCATTGCTTTCCTCTGTAAGGTCTTCCTCAGAATCACTTGAAGTAATGGCAGTTATGGGGATTTCAAAATTAACCAGAGGAATTTCTGAGTCTATTGGATTATTAGGTGTTAATTGATGAATTGTCCTGAAGGAATAAAGAATAGAACATGTTATAAGGATGGAATTAAAAAGGAAAGAAAAAGAGTATTGGATTAAAAATGCGCTATTAATTCATTAATATTAATGCCATAAGAAAAGATCCATTTACAGTATTACACTTGTCACCATGGACAAAGTGATCAAGTGTAGATAACCAGAGGTACTTTACTCGAGATTGAGTACAGGGATATCCTCCGTTGTCCAGTTGTCAAGCTCCTGCTCTTCAGCCATTGGCGAAACTAGGGCCTCATACAAGGAATCCAGTTGGATGACATCTATGGATGGATCATCAGGTGATTCTTCTGTACTTGCCGGATGTTGAATGACCGGTTTAGTGAAGATTTCCGTGATTCTCGGGACTACTTTCACCTTTCCCATCTTCTGGTCAAATCTCTGATCCCGAAGCATTTTTCTCATCCAGAATCGCCCATCCGCGAGGGCATCCTCCTCATACCCCAAACCATAACGGCCTATCTTTTGAATGGCCGGTATAGGCTCGAGAATCCCTTGTAATGTGGCGCCTAGGCCTTTACCCTCTTCATACCCACTTCTTGACATTACTTTGGCCACCATAGCCATGGCCCCCTCCTTCCCAGTATCTTGCAACTCGAGGGCCTGGAAAGAACTTTCCAATGACTCCTCGGCTGCTTCCACATAAGGGAGTGATTGCGGCTTGGTGACCAGTATGGCCTCTTCGCCCCTCACCGTGATGATTTTGCCGTCCTTAATGTATTTGATCTTCTGGTGCAAAGTCGAAGGAACAGCATTCGCAGAATGGATCCAAGGCCTCCCTAACAGCATGGTGTAGGCTGGCTCAATGTTCATCACTTGAAACGTGATATTGAAAGTACATGCACCGACCTGGATTGGCAAGTCAATGTCCCCCAGCACCTCTCTCCTTGTTCGTTCAAAAGCTCTCAACACCCTCGCACTTTGACGTTTGTCTGATTGGTCAAAGGGCTATCTAGGCAAGGTTGCGCTAGGCGATACATTGAGGCGATCCGTTATCGATGAGGACCTTGGCCACTATACAGCCTTTACATTTCACCGTTATATGCAGAGCTTTATTATGCCCTAAGCCTGCAGGGTCTACCTCCTCTTCAGAAAAAGCTACAGAGCTGGATGCCTGGATTTGTCCCACTAACTTCTCAAACTGCCCCGGAGTAATGTCAGGGTTGACAAAGGCCTGATCCAGGATTCTCTGTAAGGCTTGTCGGTGCACTTCCGAACTCAAAATCAGCGATATCAGCGAAATCTGGGCGGGTGTCTTTCTCAACTGTTCCACCACGTCATACTCGCTCTTCTTCATTATTTGGAGCAACGATTCTTCATCTTCTCTATGCTCAATGTGCTCGCTTCCCTGCTTTCTCAACCTCCTCTTAGTGTTTCTTGATGACTCTCCCATCTTTACTTTCCCTTTTCTCTTTTCTCTTTCCTCGTTCGTAACACCTCCCACTTGGGTTATAAACTCGACTTCTTGCTCAGTGGAGAGGGTTTTATTGCAATAACAGTGGGGACTTGTTTGGGAGTGATGTTCTTTGGCGAGTCCAGCATAAGTCATCTGAAGTACTCGTGAGGAGCGAAACATGGCTTTGGTAGTGCGGAGGTGAGGCAAGGCTAGGAGCGGATGTCGCTTGGCGCTCCTCGAGTAAAAACTTGGAAATTATAGTTCCAAGGGACAGCATGAGTGTTGGTGATGGGGAGCTGTGGCGGAGTCTGAATAACTGTTACTGGTGGTGAGGCTACTGGGGGTGAGAAGGTGATTCTGGGCTTGGAGGTAGAAGCAGTTTGGCTGAATCTTGTGGTGTTCACTTCCCCTTCCGTCTTTGACCTCTTCGACATCTCGTAACCTTAAAGACAATAAGTTCGGACCTCTTGCACAACCCCTCACAATCTCATGACTCATGATCATTGCCCCTCCATGGTAAGGACACCCCGTATTCTCCTCTAATCCCGTTGCCTGGGGGCAAAGGTGACCCTCTCTTACTGATATGGCAAAAATTTCTTTGAAGTAAGGGACCAACTTGTCCACTTCCGGTGTCGATCCTTCTCCCTCGGACTCAATCATATTTACACCACTACCCGCATTATGGTTGGGCAGTGGATTTGAGGTGACATTGGGGAGGGAACCATTCCCCTCAATCTTCAACCACCCGTTCCGGATTAAAGCGTGCACTCTCCCTCTGAGTGCCCCGCAGTTATCGGTTGAATGCCCTTGTGCCCCTCCATGGTACTCACACCGGGCAGTGGCATCATACCACCTGGGATATGGCGGCTGGATTGGGTCCAAAGGGACTGGTACGATTTGGTTTATACCGACAAGGTATCGGTATATTTCACTGAGAGGGAGGGGAAGGGGTGGATCAGGATTCCTTGGAGGTCTCGGGTTATTTTGTGGTGGTCGTGGTTGAGTTGGTGGAGGAGGTGATCTTGGTTGGAAATTTATGGGTGGGGCGTATTGTGGGCGTGTTTGTGGATAATTAGGGAAAGGAGGTGGAATGTTGGCGATGGTTTGGCCATGAGAGGGGGAATATGGCCGGTAGTTATTTTGGGGAAATTGGGGGTAATTATTTGGACGGGTGACAGAGTGTACATCACCTTCCTTCTTTTTGCCAAAATTGGCGGGCTTCTTCACAGGGTTTTCAGCCAACTCCTGTAGTCTTCCTATTTTCAGATTAGCTTCAATTCTCTCACCGGCTTGGATGATATCTGAGAAGCTATTGGAGGTATTGCCAATCATCAGGTTGAAGTAGGGAGCCTTTAATGTTTCGATGAATAGGGAGCAAAGTTCATTGTCGGTCACTGGAGGATGTACTTCTGCAGCCTTCTCCCTCCATCGTTGGGCGTACTGCTTGAAACTTTCCCGGTCTTTCTGTACCAGGTTCTGGAGGTCCCTCCTTGTGGGTGCCGCATCACAATTGAATTTATATTGCTTCAGAAAGGTATCGGCTAAATCCTTCCAGGAGTGTAGCTTGCTCCTGTCCAATTGTATGCACCATCTCGTAGCCGCTCGGAGAGGCTCGTGAAAGAAGTGAATGAGAAGTCTATCGTCTTAGTTAAAGCGGACATTTTGGCAATGTAGGTTGCGGTGGATCTGAGGATCCGAGTTTCCGGTGTACTTGTCGAAATCCGGAACCTTGAATTTGGGTGGTACCACCACATCTGGCACCAATCTCAGTGACGACACATCGACTGAACCATACATGTTCAGCCCCTCTATTGCTCTCAGTCTTTCTTCTAGGGCAGATAGTTTCTCGTTATCTCTCGCCCTATGTTCTCCTTCCACTGTATGATATGCTCCTCCAACTGAGCCGAGGGTGGAAATGGCGGAGGATCGGGATTGAATGGTGAGGCTCGGCATTTGAGGCAGTAGGGTAATAGGAAAAAGGTGGGTCATTATTTATGGTCACCGGATTGACAGTGATTGTCGGTCGGAATGGGAGACGAAAGGTAAAAGAGGTTGAAGCTTGTTGAGGATCATTTCTTTGTAGGGCGGAGGAGGTAATGGTGGGCTAGGTTACAGTAGGTTTGTTCTGAGACATTTCCTTCATTAGTCTCATAATTTCGAGTCGATCTTTCAACTCGGAGACCTGCCCCTGTAGGTTCTGTACTTGCTCCTGATTTTCCATTATCTTCCTTGTTCGAGATCTTGTTAAGTACACTCGCTTGGGTTGAACCGTGTGTTTGGTCAGACTTGCCTTGTTTGAATCAATATTGATTTCCTGTGAGGAGTAAAAAAGAAAATTTTAAATAAAATTTGAATTTTTGCAGAGAAACTAAAAGTCCTGGTCTGGACGAAGGATACAGTGGCATTTGAGAGCCAAGTTGAAATCTGTAAAAAGGATAATTGCCTCAGCTTTATCATGGCATCGTTCGATAGTCTGACCGTGAATGACGGGATTGAATGCGCATTTATGATACCTGTCCATATAGCGCGTTTCAATTTTTCACATAACCCTAGCGAGGAAGTTCCTACGGGAGTCATACTATTCATTCACAATTTTTGCTAAACAATGGTCCAAAAATCACTTCATTAACTGAGTAATTTGTACATCGTTTCTTTTACATTGGCCTAGGCTCTGGAAGATTCTTTATAATAAGATGACATTTTCTGAGATACCCATATAACCTTTCTTCTTGCTTGGCAGGGTCGAACACTTTCAGAGCATACTCGGATTCAGGTAATAGTTCCTTTTTTCCCTGTGCTATCATCTTCTCCAATGGTCCACATTTTCTTTGAGTCCTTGATAGAGGCGACTTGTTTCTCTTTCTCCTTCCTTTCTTTAGCGCACTCTTTCAAGATGTCGTTGATGAGGAGTGCTGTTCTTTTAATTCTAGCTTCTTCTTCTTGTTTTCCTGTTTATACTCTTCAACGAGTACCTCTTGGTACTTCATCCTTTCCTGAAGCTTACTATTCTGCCCTTTCATCTCTTTAACCTCAGCTTGGAGAGAGTCTCTTTCCTTTTCCCACTGTACCTCTTGCTCTTCGAACCCTATTTTTTCGGCCCTTGCCTCTTCCCTGAGCTTTCTTATCCTCCTCTTAATTTTCTGCTGTTGGTCCTTCAGCTGTTTTATTTGTTCCTGCAATTGTGAGTTCTCGGTATTTGCCTTTTGTAACAAGTCGACCAGGCGATTATCAGCTTCCTCTAATAAGGCGTCTTGGCGAGGGTTGTCGTCCTTGAATTCTACAGTAGAGTGTTCTCGGTCCCTGTCAGTTCTCCATTTAAGATAATCGCCCGAGGCACTTGGGCCTTTGGGTGATTTCTCTATCAGAGTGATGCTTTCCCAGGACTTGCGAGCCATTTTCAACCCTTCTTCTTCCTTGAGCTCATGGTAGAAGTGACCTTGGTGGTATTCTTCAATGTTGATCACAGATTGTGTTGAGTCGAACTGCCTCATTACCAATGCCGGAGTGTAACTTGTGTACCCGGTTATCCCAATCAGGGACACCGACTGAATACCTCCTGTACCGATCAAGAAGGGTTGACTTGACGTCCACAGCTTCCTCCAACAGTAACCATGGCTATTGAAACTCAAAATCCGTTCCCGCCACTGTTTTTCATTCTTCGGGCTGATCACTAACCGGGTCATCTTCTCAATGGGAGGCTGGTCAAGGTACCAAGTCAATCCTTTTGTCTCCACAGGACACATGTGACTGATAGTCCAGAGGTATAACAACTGAGAGCAACATTTAATGGACCCTTTCCCCTGTTGTCTGCAGTAAGTTAGGGTTAACAAGGTTTCGGCAAGAATTGCTGGTATCGGATTGATCCCCTGTCTTTCTACTGTCCAAAATACCTCCACTGCACTGCAAGTGATAATCCTCAATGGCCCCGGGAACAGGATCAGACCATAGATTCCCAAGGCGAGTGCCATGGAAGCTTGATCCCACTGTTTCTCTTGGAGGTAATGATCTAACCGCTTCTCAAGGTACGTCCAATACCATCCATGCGTGTTCCCCTTGACTGTTTCTCTGGACTTCACTTCTTCTGGGGGAAAACCCAACATGTGTGCCAACCGTTTCCAGGTCTGTCTATGCTCGAGGTGTAAGTAGATCCTGTTCTGCAAGGAGTATGGGATTCCGGCAATGCACGATATTCTTCCATAGTGGGACTGTGTCAATATCATTGAAAGAGAATACTCGTGCCTTAGGATTCCAAACCGACAACATGGCTTTTAATGCCGGGATTTGGACCTTGACTTGCATTAAGGTTGCAATCCTTCCGTACTTTTCTTCAAACTGTACCTTGACCTGATCGGGAAGCGACCTCCATCTACTAGACAGACCCTCGAGGTTGTTCATTTTGACCTCTATTTTATCCAAATCCAGTGAAGGTAGCGAGCTAGCAGGCGCCTCGAAAGCATCATTTTGGGAGGGTACCGGACTATGAGCCGATTCAGACCAAAGTTTAGCATTCTGAACCTTTTCTGCCGACTGACTCGAGGATGCCATGATAAAAATGATGCCTATCCTTCTACAAACTCTTGGTTTGGTAATGCCTGTGAGAAGATTCGTTAGTAAGACAAATTAGGGTAATTTTGAATCATACTGTTGACAGGGTGACACGTACACATTTATCAAAGTAGGAAAATGTGTAGGTGTTTCAGTAGAATTCAAGATTACCCTCACAAAATGAACGAAAGGAAATCAAAAGAGAGCAAAGTAAGAGTAAACATGTCCCTTTTTGTCCTATAATAGGGAGACTCCTGATACCGGGTAAGCGCTACCTATTTGGATTAGTTCTATCTTATAAGGTAGTTTACTACGGCTTTCAACTATCGTGACGGTTTAGCTCAGGATCTAATTTTTCTAATAGCCACAGGTTCCCAAATTGCCTCTACTGTAAACAGTAGAGCCCCATTCTACCCCCATGATATTGTCGGGAAAATTCCACGGGTATCACGGTAAATAGAACGAGTTTCAATTTGAGCAGAAGCCTTCACGGATACTAACGGGGTAAAACCCACGGGTACCGCTACATGACCCCCTCCTACTTTCCTAAAATGGTAAGAAAGCCCGGGTTAGGACCATAGTGTGTGAGGACATTGTGTAAGTGTTCAGTGTGTGAAGGGACACCTTTACCTCTTCCCAATTCAGGGGGATTTTATTTTCCATTTTTTTCGTTTTTCTTCCTTTTTGAAATGAAGAACACTGTGAGAAATAGAACATGCAAAACAAAATAGTTAGCGGCAGTAATAATTAACATATAAGACATCGCCGAGTGAGCCCATCTAACTATAATTTGATCGGACAAAAATTAAATCTAATTTTGGACCACTAGACCGGGGTTAAGTCGATATATAATCCCGGTAGTCGCCAGTAGTCATGATGGGATTTTGCGGTCGCCCGGACGATCACTCACCGAAGTGGGAAAGAGTGAGGAGTCGCCACCTTAGTTTTGAGGGAAACTAAAGAAAACCATTTGAGAAGTTAAATTAAAAATGAAACCACTTCAAAACAGAGATTCTAAGTTCGGGGTCCGTAAACGGGCGGGGAAGGTGTTAGGCACCCCACCTCGTCCCTTAATAAGGGTAAGTAGATTTAATTCTGCGTCCTTTACAAATTAGTTAGAAGGGCTTAGGCGGCAATGTTAATCCTTTTGGTAGAAGGAATGTTTGATTTTTCACTAAATTTGGATCACCCAGATACATAAGTAAATGAGACAACCTTAGTGAACGGGTGTGAGAACCGGATAAGAACTCTCCTCCGATCCTTTTTTAAGTTGTTCATTAAAATTTTGAGGGGAGACCGGATAAGAACCCTCCTCCGGTCTCTTTTAAGTTATTTATTTAAAGTTTTGAGGATGAGACCGGATAAGAACTCTCCTCCGATCTCTTTCAGATGTTTATTAAAATTTGAGGTTGAGACCGGATAAGAACTCTCCTCCGATCCCTATTTAATGTTTATTAAAATTTTGAAGGGAGACCGGATAAGAATCCTCCTCCGATCTCTTTTAAGTTATTTATTAAAATTTTGGGAGGAGACCGGATAAGAACCCTCCTCCGATCTCCTTTAGAGTTGTTTATTAAAATTTTGAGAGGAGACCGGATAAGAACCCTCCTCCGATCTCCTTTTTATAGTTATTAGAATTTTAAGTTGAGACCGGATAAGAACTCTCCTCCGATCTCTTTTAAGTTATTTAGGTCTCGAGTTGGGACCGGATAAGAACTCTCCTCCGATCCCTATTTAATAGTTAGCAAAATTTTGAGTTAAGACCGGATAAGAACTCTCCTCCGATCTCTTTTAAGTTAACAGGAGCCTGAAAAAGACTTTTCTGATCTCCTGAATTTTGATGTCCTAAGAACCTAAAGTTAAAGATCCTGGCGTTCAAAGATGTCAGGGATAAGGCTTCTCGATACCTTTTGGCTAGGCGGGAAAACTAGGCTTGATTTACCGACCTTCGGATATTCATTTTTACCAATATCATTAATGACCGATCTATTCTATTTCGTTTACTTTGGTTTTGTCTCACTTTGTGGCCTCTTTCTGATCGCCATTTATGTCAGCCTAATAGTTTGGCTATTTTCCTGACGTGTTATTCATGTCGTCCCTCAAAAGAGACCTCTAAGTCGCATTTGCCTACGTTTACTCAAACATTTACATACTACTGGGAGTTAGAAAACTTGCTTTCAGAAATGATGAAGATTAATAAAAATAAACTGATCACTAAAGAAATGATTTAGGAGTGTCATTCTTTGGGGATCGTTCGTTCAAAAAGTAAACTTGAAGAAAATCGCAGATGTAAGAAAACAAGGAAAATGCGGAAAATAAACGTGGACACTTAATAAAACAGTAGCATGAACTCCTACAATAACACCTTTTGAGGTTCTCTAGTGCAAAATAATCTTTGAAGGAAGTTGCAGATGTATAAAGAACAAAGGAAGTGTGGAAAATAAACGTAAACAACAGTATGAGCTCTTACCTGTGAGGAGCCAAATATATTGAAATAACTATGAGATGGTAAATAGTGATGAAGATGGCGTATTGATCGGCTGAGAGTTGATGTCGGATAATGAACAAGCTGGAAATATGGAGTTCGAGTATTCAAAACCTTTTCAAGAAAACACTCCACGAAAACTAGTTTCAAAAGTCTTTTAATCACTACAAAACAGCAGAGTAACAAACTGAATAAAGTTTCAGAGTTCCTCCACGATAATAGCAGCCTCTTGTCTATATTTTCCGTTCATTTTTTTTTTTTTTCGTGAACAGTTTTTCATGCAGATATTTATAGGAATCGGGTGCTCCCCATGAAGGGTCAGGATTCATTTTGAGGGAGATGGAGGGTCAGGATTTTGAAGTACATGATCGGATGTTCAGGAATTAAAGAGAATCAAAACTAATGGCTGAGATCGCTTCTCAAAGTATTTGTCCTTTTCCTCTTTTAATCAAGCGGTCTTGAATCCTCTTGTCCGAACGATCGAGTGAGTGAAAAAGCTGGTATTGTCATCTTCTCTTTTGATCCAAGGGTTCGGATTCATCCTTACAAGTGAGATCAACGGTGGAGATTGGGATGTCTGGGCTGTCATGACATACCACGGCACTGTCGACATTGCGGGCGATTCTTAGGCGTGCGGTGGAGATCTCGTGCGCCACGCTTTAACTACCTCGGCTCGATTACGGCGGTTATTGGAATTTGTCTTATTCTTTTTGTCTTCCGATCCTTCCCTAGCTCCTATTCCGATCTCTCATGCGATCTCCTATCTCCGATCTCTTTTATCCCTTGATCGATCTGGATTCGGTCAAAGCATTATTTACATCTCTCTTTTCGAAGCGTCAGCTTCGTTTTCCGCTCATCATTAAATGCTCTTTTTCCACTTTATATCCCCCTGTTGATAGTGTCATTTCCTTCTTTCGATTTTTCTATCTTTCTCCTTGTTTCTTGGTTCTATTTAGGAAAGTTAGGCTACAAGCGTGGTTTTGATCCTCTTAGATGGAATTCCCTATTCCTCATTGAAAATTTACGATCCGGTGATTGGATGGTCCTAATTGGCGATGGTGAGAGAAGCTGGATTTGACCGATCCGTATTGCGGGCTTTGGTTGTACCGATCTCGAGTTGCTCAACTGAGTTCATTCGGCTTCTCATCACATTGAGTGTTCCGACAGCGGTTTGCTCCCACATTGGGTGTTCCGACAGCGGATGAAGCATCCGGTCGGCAATATCCTTGGGATCAGTTATAAACTGATCCTTAGATCACCTGGGAGTATCCTTGGCATTAGTTATAAAGCGATCCATGGATCTCCGGGAGTATCCTTGGGATCGATTATAAAGCGATCCTTAGATCGACCTCTTCGGATAGGATTTTTCACGGTCTCTAGAGATCACGAAATGATGTGATCCAATGTTAGTGTAATCCGATCTCTAGAGATCGCCCAAATGATGTAGTGCATCAATGTAATCGGATCTCTAGAGATCACCCAAATGATGTAGTCTGTCCTTTATTGTAATCCGATCCCTAGAGATCGCCCAAATGATGTAATCCGATCTTTTTGCAAATAAAGACTTTATTTAGCAGTTATCATCTTATTATTTTTGCATTGATTATTTTCCGATCTCTAAGGTGGTTATCCGATCTGGTTCTTTACTTGAATGACACTTGACTAATCCTTTATTCAAAATATTTAACTTATTATGCCGATCTCCAATTAATCGATCTCTGAACATTCGGATATTTGAGAGAAGTGTCAGAACAGCTGTCGAGTCTCACCAATCGATGCGCCGCCTAGAACATCGCGAGCATTAAATGCTCGGACTAGTATAACTAGGGGAGGGTTAGCCAGTTGTTCTCTCATTTCATTTCAGTCTCTGCTCATAGCTTGAAGTTCTCTCATTTTCTCCGGTTTCTCAGCCGATTAGACTCGTAAGGACTTTGATCTTCTTTTTGTTTAAGTTCTTTGTTTCTTTTGAAAATGAGCGGTCAGAAGGTCGAGAGCGTGAGCCCTCCTTCCATTGAGTTCTCTTGGTCATCGTCGATGAAGAAGAGGCGATCGGGCAAGCGCGCAACTGGACCCCTTAGGGTCCTGCTCCAGTCGGGGTCTGTCGTACCATTAAGCGTCTGCGCCCTTCTTTAAGAGAGAGACCCTTCCTATAGACAAGCTTCCATCGGTTCTTGGGAATCCGATCTGCAATCGCTTGTTCAAGAATACAACATTTGTCTGATTCATATGGTGATCAAGTGCCATGGCGATCTTCGTGTCGATCATTCTTTTGCAGAGGATGACATGGTCATGGTGTCTGAAGAAACGATTAAAGGCGATCCGAGGTTCCCTCTAGCCGATTTCTATAAGGAGGTCCTAAAATTTCACCGAATATCCATTGTTCAAATCCACCCCAACTCGTGGCGGATCTGGTTGCTTTCAGAGGTCTATGCCGAGCTAAGGGAATCGGACCTCTGACTAAAGTGTTCGCCAAGCCGCTGGCTAACTCACCGAAAGGACGATGACCACTTTGGTTCTTTGGTGAAGCCTAATTGCGGGCTCTTTTCGACCGCCCTCGTCTCTTAGAAGCTGGAAGAATCGTTTCTTCATTGTGAGGAGCAAAGATCCGAGCCGCTTTGAGGACTTCCCCATGTTGGTGGTACCGGGGACCCTTGCTTAGAACCATATTACCACTGGCGAAGAGGAAAGTTTGATAGTGATGGATGCGAAGAGTGAGGCTGCCACTAAAAAGTATTCTTGTTTGGATTCGGTGTTGCTAGAAATTTGCACCATTAATTGATTTGCTCCTTTGGCCAACACATGAACTTCCGCTCTCTAACCTCGGCATCGGTATTTTCTATATCTCAATTCTCACGACCTTAGTGATCTCACTAACCTTTTCTTTGTGCGGTATGGCGGGTGGTGAGGTTCAAGGAAAGCGGAAGAAGGAGAGAGAGATCTCCCGGAAGATAAAGGAGATAAAGCGTTCGGAACGACTCCAAACGCCCGGTCACGAACCTGGGGAGATACAAAGTGATCCTCCCCAACCTTCGGGTCCGCCGACCACTGAAGCTACCCGATCTCCTCCTAGATCGGAGGAGCAGCCTCCGACTCTTGCAGTTGTTCCAAGCAGGGAAGGGGGGCCTTCTCAAGCTTCTGGGAGGACCTCTTCTCGGGCGCTCAATCTTGATCATCGCTTGAGGAATAACCGGACTGTCAAGGAGAACTCTGATTTCGCCAAAGTCCTGGGGTCTACCATCTTCTTTCAGGAGGATCGGGACAGGCTATCCCAGAATGGTCTCGACGACATATTGACTCGGACCATGAGCTTAAACGTGGAGTGTCCGTGAACGGACCATGATCCGGGAGAGGATTCAGCGCCTGGGTAAGGAGATCGGGAAGAAGAATCAGGAGGTGGATTCCCTCGAGCCCAACTCTCATCCGCTCGGGATTATATATCTCAAGTCGAGGGACGGGCAAAGCTCCATGAAGACCGGTTGGCCGAACAGAATCGTGCTTTGGATGAGAGGGACCGTGCTCTTAAGGAAGTCCAGGTGCTTCATGCCAACGAAGCCGCTCAGGTCGCTCAACTTATAGAGGAACTTGAGGCGAAGGATAAGGAGCTTAAGGAGAAAGATAAGGAGCTTAAGGAGAGGGATGAAGAGATGGTGACGGGAATAGCCGAGGCCTATGTGAAGGCCCACAAGGATCTATTGGCGCACTCCGGAGGCGTTACCGTAAGAAGACTTTTCTTGGATGGCGATGTGGCTCCACGAGGACAATGATGAAGACAGTGAGGATGAAGCCGAGGGTGAGAGGAGAGAGGAGTGATCCAAATGTAGATCAGTGGGGTGATCCCACCGAATAACTTGTACAAATTATGACATGAAATGAAATGCCTTTTGTTCAATGAATGATTGTGATCGGAAAATTTTAAACCATTATTTGCGAGTATTTGATTGTATGAGCACAAAAACAAAAACTAAATGTGATTATTAATCTAAGTATGAGAGATCGGAAAGCACTTTGAACATGAGATCGGTAGGGAAGAAATCTTTGAGCAGAACTTGACCGAAAATTTAACTCGAACACTTAAGATCGGAATCGAACCAAAACTTTAGCTCTTAAACTTTCGGAAAGGAGGTCGGCAATAAAACTGGTAGGAAAAGATCTAGTGCCCGTTCATTTTATTCATCAACAGAGATCAGGAATATTCTTGACAGGTCCGGAAATCCGACATCGGGTTTGAGAGGTCGGTAAAATGATTTTGAGAGATCGACGAGGCTTTAATGAATGTGAGGACTTAGCATTGATTCAATTCTCTGTGAGGAGAGATCGGAAATGTGACCGCCTATCAAAGAGGGACTGGAAACGTGATTAGCTGTTCAAAAAAAGATTTTTTTATTGATTCTAGGGATCGGCCAAAATATGGTGTCGACACCTCACATGAGATGTGATGGGCAAGGAGTTGCTAACTTATAGTTTATTGTAATTCCAATTATGGATGTACCTGAGGATGATCAATAGAATTATAAGAATTCAATCACCCACTAGAAATCCATCCAACTAGGATTTCCGTTTCCTACTTTGGAAGTGTAGGATTCGCTAAGTTAGTGGGAGGACCAATTTGATTAAAAGACCATAATCATTTTGGTTAATTACATGATACATTTACTAATTAATCTGGTTATTTTCTGCAGTTAGTTTTCTGATAATAATGAGCACAAAACAACCACCACCATCCAATATCCTTGCAAGCATACTTGATCACAATAGGTTGACAGGACCAAATCTGTCTGATTGGCTAAGAAATTTGAAGCTTGTCCTGAACCTTGAACATATAAGATATGTTCTAGATTCAAATGCTCCTGGTCCCTTACCTCCAGAGGCCACACAAGAGGGACATGATACTTTGGACAAGTGGAAGGAGCATGATATGAGAGTTAAGTGTTACATGCTTACTTCCATGAGTAATGAGTTACAGAAGCAACATGAGAACATGCAGAGTGCGAGTGAGATCCTCCTTCACCTACAAGAGTTGTATGGTGAGCAAAGCAGGAATGCTAGGTATGAGATATCTAGACAGCTATTCTGTATGAGGATGTCTGAGGGACAGAATGTTGGGGATCATATCCACAAGATGATTCGGCTGATTGAGCAGTTGGAACATCTTGACTTCAACATGGATTTCCAAATACAAACAGATTTGATCCTTCAGTCCCTTCCTGAGTCTTTTGGGAATTTTGTGACAAATTTCCATATGACTAAACAGGAATGCACCTTAGCTGGTTTACTCAACATGCTGGTTATTGCCCAAAAGAATATGCCAGGCAATAAAGGAAAAGAGGTAGCTTTGGTTGCATCTTCTTCTGCTGGAAAGTCCAATAAGAAGAAAGGCAATAAGAAAAAGAAACCTCAAATTCCTGGTCCTTCAAAGAAAATAGCTAAACAGAAAAGGAAGACTAAAGCTGATGGAGGCAAAGGAAAGTGTTTCCACTGCCGAAAGGATGGGCAATGGAAAGGGAACTTCCCAGAGTATCTTGCTTCTCTGAAGGACAAGAAGGATACACCTTCGGAAGGTATGTCCATATCTTGTTATTTAGATTCTGATGATACTCATAGTTCATCTACAGCTTGGGTTTTAGATACTGGTGCCAGTTCTCACATTTCTAATGATATGCAGGAACTAGCAAATAGTAGCAGCTTGCGTTCTCAGGATATTAGAGTCCGGATTGGCAATGGCTCAACTGTTGAAGCTTTAGCCATTGGATCTAAATCTTTTTACATGTTTGGACAAGTTTTGTGTTTGCATAATATTTTATATGTACCTGATGTTAGTAGTATGCCCTAGAGCATATCATTTAGTATGTATCTTGTACATATTTTTATTAATAAAAGGCATTTCCACTTTTCCATTTACATAATATATTTATGTGTAATAGAAAAGGTCCATTGATATTTTGTTAGAAATATTATTCTTAAGTTGTTAAGAATATGAGTGACACTATTTCTGCACGAAGTATCATAAATAGGTTCACAATCGAGGATACTTCATAATAAGGACATGACTTATCCAGAAAGATTGTATTCATGTTTGTTCCCAAGTTATTTATATGAGATATAAATAAGATGGAATGGTGAGTCTCATGCCATATAACAAACATGATAGGCACTTATAAATGATAAGTAGGCCGAACCAGTAACACTTATGACAAGCACATGGAGTTTACTCTTGTCAATGTTTTGTCATAAATCATATCAGTGCATATAATCTTTAGACCTGAGATAGCACAGTTATCTTGTATATAGGTGGTTTGAGTTTGATACTGCTTTGATACTTGTACTGTGTATGGGTATATGGCATGTGTTGGCTCCTACTAGTTATATATGGAGGTAGGTGTTGATCAAGATGGAATCTGTTCCTCTAAGTAAATAGAGATAAAATCCTATGTTCATTTAATTGTTCTTGATGTTTCAAGTTCTGGCAGACAGATAGATTTATTCAGAAAAGAGTTTCTGATGAGAAAATCTTTTTAATCAAGAACTGGAATTAAAAGAGAACATAATATTCATAGCAAATGAAGTTTGACATAAACCATGACTCCAGCTTGAGTTGGGATTTTGTAACAGAGAGATTCTAGTGCATGGTAACATATGATTATAGGTTCATTTAAGGTAAACCTTATTACTAATTGGGTGGCCATGGCATTGAAGGAACGGAAGCGTGAAAAACA
The DNA here is from genome assembly GCF_030052815.1 of Hevea brasiliensis. Classification (NCBI taxonomy): domain Eukaryota; kingdom Viridiplantae; phylum Streptophyta; class Magnoliopsida; order Malpighiales; family Euphorbiaceae; genus Hevea; species Hevea brasiliensis. Next base: position 48,465,720 of record NC_079501.1, read on the forward strand.
CAAGATTATACCATTGAATTCAAAAATTTTCACCTAGGGTCACATGCACCATGCAAGATTTATTTTTATCTATTTGATTTCAATGATAAACAACATATTACAACTCTTTTAATATGTTTTTGGATCTGTATTTGCCATTTAAGATTTTAAAATTAATCAGATTAATTTTAGAACCCTAGATTAAATCAAGAACGATTACACTAACCTCTTGATGTGCTGCAGCGTGTCTGCGCCTTTCAGATTCGTCTTCAGGACACCAGATGTTGTCCCTCTAGCTTGTCCACACCAAGAACACCTATGGAAGCCCTTGAACAGCTTCTAAAGCCTTTTCTATTAATTAGAAATTCAAGTTCTGACTTTTAAGAGATTAGAGATGTAAACAGGACACTAGAAACAATTTCTAGCGTTCTTAATTCAAGAGATTGATGGCTAATCTCTTTGAATTGATGAGAGATGAAGAGAAATAGCTGGAGAGGCTCAAAGTGGCGTGACAATTGAGAGGAGAGGCTGCTGGTTATGTTTTCTTTTCATAACCACACTTAAATAGCTAGGTTAACACATTAAACCCTAGCCACATGTCACCTTTTGATTAGCTCTAGGTTTAAGTGACCCAATCACATTGTGCCAAGTGTCAAACCTATATTTAATCTTGATTTTAATCATCTTACATGATTAAAAAAACATTTGGCAAGCTTATGTGTTATGCCATGTGTCACCATCTCATGGTGCCACGTGTCCTCGTGAAATGACCAAAATGCCCCTGTGTCTTAATTTTGAGTTCTTAACCCAAAATAATTATTTTCTTCTTCTAATTAATTTATATCAAATATAAATTAATTAATTAATCTCTATTAATTAATTTCTCATCAATTAAATTCATATTTAAACACTTTAAATATAAATTTAATTTATACTACACATCCAATAATCTAGATTTGGTTTCAAGTCATGCTAGGGACTTTGCAATTTAATTGCAAACCAAATCTATTTAATTAATCAATTAAACTCTTTAATTAATTAATTAAATCATATTTAAATAGGTGATAACTTGTGTATGTGTGTGACTTACTAGGCTCATCACTAATTGGCAATGACACATGATATCAACTCTTAATATCATCGAACTCTTTCTTACCATAAATGATTTCTCTAAATCATTTTATGAACCTCATAGACCATGGTTAACACCTAGCATAGCATGCCATGGCCACCCAATTAGTAATAAGATTTACCTTAAATGAACCTATAATCATATGTTACGATGCACTAGAATCTCTACATTACAAAATCCCAACTCAAGTTTGAGTCATGGTTTATGTCAAACTCCATTTGCTATGAATATTATGTTCTCTTTTAATTCCAGTTCTTGATTAAAAGATTTTCTCATCGAAACTCTTTTACGAATAAATCTATCTGTCTGGCAGAACTTGAAACATCAAGAACAATTAAATGAACATAGGATTTTATCTCTATTTACTTAGAGGAACAGATTCCATCTTGATCAACACCTACCTCCATATATAACTAGTAGGAGCCAACACATGCCCATATACCCATACATAGTACAAGTATGAAAGCCGTATCAAACTCAAACTACCTATATACAAGATAACTGTGCTATCTCAGTCTAAAGATTATATGCCTTGATATGATTTATGACAAAACATTGACAAGAGTAAACTCCATGTGCTTGTCATAAGCGCCACTGGTTGGCCTACTTATCATTTATAAGTGCCTATCATGTTTGTTATATGGCATGAGACTCACCATTCCATCTTATTTATATCTCATATAAATAACTTGGAACAAACATGAATACAATCTTTACGGATAAGTCATGTCCTTATTATGAAGTATCCTCGATTGTGAACCTATTTATGATACTTCGTGCTAGAAATATTGTCACTCATATTCTTAACAACTTAAGAATAATATTTCTAACAAAATATCAATGGACCTTTTCTATTACACATAAATATATTATGTAAACGGAAAAGTGGAAATGCCTTTATTAATAAAAATATGTACAAGATACATACTAAATGATATGCTCTAGGGCATATTACTAACAATCTCCCACTAGCACTAGAGCCATTCATTACAATATCTTAGACCCATCTTCTCAAGATGTCGGTCTAGCGAGATTATGACAAAGGCTTAGTGAATGGATCACCGGTTTTTAGGCGATGTTATATTTTCTGCATGGCTATATCGCCTTGCCCAACTATATCTCACGATAATATGGTAGTGCCTTTCTATGTGTTTGGATTTTGGGTGAGACCTTAGTTCCTTAGCTCAGTATGTTGCTCCATTATTGTCACGGTGTAGTGGAGCTGGCGACTCAATGGAAGGAATTACTGTAAGTTACATCACGAACTTCTTTATCCAAACGACTTCCTTTGCGACATCGATGCGACAATATACTCACCTCTATAGTGGAATCTGCGATCGTGCTCTGTTTGGAACTCTTCCAATGATGCACCTCCATTACAAATGAACACATATCCAGAGGTAGACTTTCTATCATCGATATCTGATTGGAAATCAGAATCAGTATAACCATCCAATTGCAAGTCTCCACCTCCATAAATCAAGAATAAATCCTTAGTTCTTCTCAAGTACTTAAGGATATTCTTGTCAGCTATCCAGTGTTCCAAACCTGGATTGGATTGATACCTGCTAGTCAAACTAACGACATATGCGATATCAGGCCTAGTACACAACATTGCATACATTAAACTTCCAATAGCCGAAGCATATGGAATCTGCCATCTTATCTCTTTCTTGGTGTCTTTGGAGACATCTCTTTAGAAAGGTGGATACCATGTCTCACTGGTAACAATCCTCTCTTGGAATCAAGCATGTTAAACCTCTTTAACACCTTTTCCAAGTATAGACTTTGGGATAAACCAATTATTCTTTTCGCTCTATCTCTATAGATGCGAATCCCAAGAATATAGGTTGCCTCCCCTAAGTCTTTCATGGAGAATGTATTTGACAACCATACCTTTATAGTCGTCAACATCCTGTATCATTACCCATCAACGATTATGCCATCCACATATAAGACAAGGAAAGTGATAGCCTGTCACTAACCTTCTTATATACACATGGCTCATCCTCATTTTGATAAAACCAAAAGATTTAATGGCTTCATCAAAACGGATGTTCCAACTCCTCGAAGCTTGTTTCAACCCATAAATGGATCGCTTTAGCTTGCATACCTTGGAACCATCTTGGGATTCAAATCCCTTAGGTTGTTCCATGAAAATGTTTTCTTCAATGTATCCATTGAGAAAAGCTATTTTGACATCCATCTGTCAAATCTCATAATCATAGTATGCAACTATTGCTAATAAAATCCTAATTGATTTAAGCATGGCAACAGGTGAGAAAGTCTCCTCATAGTCTATTCCTTGCCTTTGGCGAAACCCTTTCGCTACTAGCCTTGCCTTATAGGTCTCTACCTTTCCATCAGAACCAATTTTCTTCTTGAAAACCCATTTGTTCCCTATAGGTACAATACCTTTAGGTGGGTCAACAAGATCCCAAACTTGATTCTTATACATGGAATCAATCTCGGATTTCATAGCATCAATCCATTTTGAAGAGTCTATATCTGATATAGCTTCTTCATAGGTAAGTGGATCATCTCCATGATCAACTTCTTCATGAGTAGACAACTCTTGTTCTTCTTCATGAAGAAATCCAAATCTCACAGCTGTGTGAGATACCTGGTTGTTCTACGAGGAACAGCTGTAGATGTTTCATCAATGGGTATAGGTTGACTAGATGGATCTATATCCATCTCGATGCATTGGTTGGTCAGAATTCTCCAATTCTAACTCTATTTGCCTTCCTTTGCCTCCTTCTTGAACAAACTGTTGTTAAAGAAATGTGGCATCTCTACTTATCACAACCTTTTGTGAAGTAGGCAAATAAAAATAATATCCAAAACTATCTTTTGGATATCCAACAAATCGACCTCTTTCTGATCTGGTCTCCAATTTATCAGTGTTCAGCTTTTTGATATAAGCTGGACAACCCCAAATCTTAACATGCTTAAGACTTGGTTTTCTTCCATGCCATATCTCATAAGGTGTGGAAGAAAGCGATTTTGATGGAATCCTATTCGAACATACAAAGTGATTCTAATGCAAATCCCCAAAGGAGATTGGCATATCGGTATAGCTCATCATACTACGTACCATATCCAATAGGTACGATTTCTCCTTCGAGATACACCATTCGGTTGTGGCGTTCTGGAGAGTCGGTGAGAAACAATGCCATGCTCTCTCAAGTATTCATCAAATTCGATATTCACCTCCACGATCGATCGAAGAGCTTTAATATTTTTCCTGTTTGATTTACTACTTCAGATTTAAATTCCTTAAACTTTTCAAAGGATTCATGTTTGTATTTCATCAAATACAAATACCCAAACCTTGATTTATCATCAGTAAAGGTAATAAAATAATGAAAGCCCCTTCTAGCCATTTCTTTAAATGGACCACATACATCACTATGTATTAGTTCCAAAATATTTTCAGCTCTTAGCCCTTGTCCAACAAAGGGTGATCTAGTCATTTTGCCTTGAAGGCAAGATTCACAAGTTGGAGTAGGCTCAGAGCCCAATGAGGATAGAATCCCCATTTTCTCCAATTTTGCAATCCTATCTTCTGCAACATGACATAACCTTAAGTGCCAAATATATTTTGAACTTGAGTTGGTTTTCACCATGGCATTGTATTCTTTTAGATTGCTATACTCGCGGTGGAAACACTTTCTTAATGGCAATGGAAACACTTTCCTATTGGCAATGGAAACACTTTCCTGCTGGCAGTGGAAACACTTTCCTTTGCCTTTGGCAGCTTTAGTCTTCCTTTTCTGTTTAGCTATTTTCTTGGAAGGACCAGGAATCTGAGGTTTCTTTTTCTTATTGCCCTTCTTCTTGTTGGACTTTCCAGTAGAAGATGCAACAAAGCTACCTCTTTTTCTTTATTGCTGCATATTCTTTTGGGCAATAACCAGCATGTTGAGTAATTCGGCTAAGGTGCATTCTGTTTAGTCATATTGAAATTTGTCACAAAAGTCCCAAAAGACTCAGGAAGGGACTTAAGTATCAAATCCATTAGTAGTTGGAAATCAATCTTGAAGTCAATATTTTCCAACTGCTAAAACAGCCGAATAATCATGTGGACAATATCCCCAACATTATATAAATCATACATCCTCATACGGAATAAGTGTTTAGATATCTCATACCTAGCATTCCTGTTGTGCTCACCATACAACTCTTGTAGGTGAAGGAGGATCTCACTAGCACTCTGCATGTTCTCATGTTGCTTCTGTAACTCATTACTCATGGAAGCAAGCATGTAACACTTAGCTCTCATATCATGCTCCTTCCACTTGTCCAAAGTATCATGTTCCTCTTGTGTGGCCTCTGGAGGTAAGGGACCAGGAACATTTGAATATAGAACATATCCTATATGTTCAAGGTTCAGACAAGTTTCAAATTTCTTAGCCAATCAGCATGATTAGGTCTGTCAACTGTTGTGATCAAGTATGCTTGCAAGGATATTGGATGGTGGTGGTTGTTTTGTGCTCATTTTTATCGAGAAAATTAGCTGCAGAAAATAACCAGATTAATTAGTAAATGTATCATGTAATTAACCAAAATGATTATGGTCTTTTAATCAAATTGGTCCTCCAACTAACTTAGCGAATCCTACACTTCCCAAGTAGAAAGCGGAACTCCTAGTTGGATGGATTTCTAGTGGGTGATTGAATTCTTATAATTCTATTGATCATCCTCAGGTACATCCATTATTGGAATTACAATAAACTATAAGTGAGCAACTCCTTGCCCATCACATCTCATGTGAGGTTCAATCCTTTTACTAGCCCCTAATGCTCAAAATCTCAGGTACATCCAATATTGACTTATCTTGCATTAGTTAAGTTGATCCCATTGAGCCAGTAATTATGCAAATAATTTTAATGTCCTCAGGTACATCCAATATTGGCCACCAAACCATTTACATATTTACAACATCTCATGCTTAACAATTATTCTTAAGAAAATCTCTTAAATTAATTGCATCTCATGCAACTATTTAAAATTTCTTAAAATAATTGCCCAAATGGAGGGCTTATGTTATAATTACTTTAATTATAGCATTTCCAACTTAATCATTTGTTTGGAAGATTTTATAGCCATCCTAATTAATATTAAGGTCTCACTTTGCACATTATCCATTTAGCATGCATATATCATATAATTGCATACATTCCCATACATCTCATGCATTCATGGATAAGCAGTAAATATGGTATGATCATGGACTTTCTAAGGGATTCAATTCTGAGCCACCAAGAATTGAATCGGGCATTCATAGGTGCATTTCATTCATTCATTTTACAAGAGTTGCTGAAGGAGTACATAATCAACACTTGATATTGAATTCCTCCCACTGGTCCCACCAATGCTCTTGACCTCCTTGAACTTCTTGCAATCCAATATTACATAGTAATCCTTGGCATACCAAGGCGAATATACAAGAACTTAAATAAATGAAATTACAACCCAAAAATATTACAAACTTAATAATACATGCCCAAAATAAATTAAAATAAATTAATTGATTTACAATCCCAAAGAAACATAAAAGAAATAAATCCAATCACATTGGTCTTTTATAGTCCATGATCATCCATCATGCATATCACTATTTAACAATTAAATAAAACGTACATACTTAAATTAAATTGAATATCTCATATTCAACTTAAAAATCCAGATTTGAATATGATTCAAATAAATTTAAAAATTCAGATTTGAATCTCATTCAAACAAATTTAAAAATTCAGATTTGAATCACATTCAAACAACTTCAAAAATTCAGATTTGAATCACATTCAAACATTTTTTAAAAAATCAGATTTGAATCATATTCAAATATTTTTTAAAAAATCATATCTGAATTTTATTGAATCAATTTTAAAAAATCAGATTTAAATATGATTCAAACAACTTTAAAAATTCAGATTTGAATCACATTCAAACAACTTTTAAAATTCAGATTTGAATCACATTCAAACAATTTTTAAAATTCTGATTTGAATCATGATTTAATTGTGTGATTAAAACAACTAATTAAACACTTTAATTAGTCAAAGAATAGGCCTTAGATCATACAACAATTGCAGAATTAAAAGCCAAACCTTGAACCACCCAAGGAACCATTGTTGCCGCCACCAATGGTGGCTTCACCATGTGTGCCGCCACACCTCATGATCCAACCAGCAATGAATCTCTTGATCTCATGATGAAACACACAATTAAAGTATATCATCAACAATCTACATGGCAAGTATAGTGGCTCGATACCAATTGAAGGCAGGCGTGAAAAACACAAGATTATACCATTGAATTCAAAAATTTTCACCTAGGGTCACATGCACCATGCAAGATTTATTTTTATCTATTTGATTTCAATGATAAACAACATATTAAAACTCTTTTAATATGTTTTTGGATCTGTATTTGCCATTTAAGATTTTAAAATTAATCAGATTAATTTTAGAAACCTAGATTAAATCAAGAACTATTACACTAACCTCTTGATGTCTTTGCGGCGTGTCTGCGCCTTTCATATTCGTCTTCAGGACACCAGATGTTGTCCCTCTAGCTTGTCCACACCAAGAACACCTATGGCAGCCCTTGAACAGCTTCTAAAGCCTTTTCTATTAATTAGAAATTCAAGTTCTGACTTTTAAGAGATTAGAGATGTAAACAGGACACTAGAAACAATTTCTAGTGTTCTTAATTCAAGAGATTGATGGCTAATCTCTTTGAATTGATGAGAGATGAAGAGAAATAGCTGGAGAGGCTCAAAGTGGCGTGACAATTGAGAGGAGAGGCTGCTGGTTATGTTTTCTTTTCATAACCACACTTAAATAGCTAGGTTAACACATTAAACCCTAGCCACATGTCACCTTTTGATTAGCTCTAGGTTTAAGTGACCCAATCACATTGTGCCAAGTGTCAAACCTATATTTAATCTTGATTTTAATCATCTTACATGATTAAAAAAAACATTTGGCAAGCTTATGTGTTATGCCATGTGTCACCATCTCATGGTGCCACGTGTGACACTGTGAAATGACCAAAATGCCCCTGTGTCTTAATTTTGAGTTCTTAACCCAAAATAATTATTTTCTTCTTCTAATTAATTTATATCAAATATAAATTAATTAATTAATCTCTATTAATTAATTTCTCATCAATTAAATTCATATTTAAACACTTTAAATATAAATTTAATTTATACTACACATCCAATAATCTAGATTTGGTTTCAAGTCATGCTAGGGACTTTGCAATTTAATTGCAAACCAAATCTATTTAATTAATCAATTAAACTCTTTAATTAATTAATTAAATCATATTTAAATAGGTGATAACTTGTGTATGTGTGTGACTTACTAGGCTCATCACTAATTGGCAATGAGACATGATATCAACTCTTAATATCATCAGATTTCTTTCTTACCATAAATGATTTCTCTAAATCATTTTATGAACCTCATAGACCATGGTTAACACCTAGCATAGCATGCCATGGCCACCCAATTAGTAATAAGATTTACCTTAAATGAACCTATAATCATATGTTACCATGCACTAGAATCTCTGTTACAAAATCCCAACTCAAATTTGGAGTCATGGTTTATGTCAAACTCCATTTGCTATGAATATTATGTTCTCTTTTAATTCCAGTTCTTGATTAAAAGATTTTTCTCATCGAAACTCTTTTACGAATAAATCTATCTGTCTGGCAGGAACTTGAAACATCAAGAACAATTAAATGAACATAGGATTTTATCTCTATTTACTTAGAGGAACAGATTCCATCTTGATCAACACCTACCTCCATATATAACTAGTAGGAGCCAACACATGCCCATATACCCATACATAGTACAAGTATGAAAGCGATATCAAACTCAAACTACCTATATACAAGATAAGCGTGCTATCTCAGTCTAAAGATTATATGCACTGATATGATTTATGACAAAACATTGACAAGAGTAAACTCCATGTGCTTGTCATAAGCGTCACTGGTTCGGCCTACTTATCATTTATAAGTGCCTATCATGTTTGTTATATGGCATGAGACTCACCATTCCATCTTATTTATATCTCATATAAATAACTTGGGAACAAACATGAATACAATCTTTCTGGATAAGTCATGTCCTTATTATGAAGTATCCTCGATTGTGAACCTATTTATGATACTTCGTGCTAGAAATATTGTCACTCATATTCTTAACAACTTAAGAATAATATTTCTAACAAAATATTAATGGACCTTTTCTATTACACATAAATATATTATGTAAACGGAAAAGTGGAAATGCCTTTATTAATAAAAATATGTACAAGATACATACTAAATGATATGCTCTAGGGCATATTACTAACAGGCATGCTATGCTAGGTGTTAACCATGGTCTATGAGGTTCATAAAATGATTTAGAGAAATCATTTATGGTAAGAAAGAGTTCTGATGATATTAAGAATTGATATCATGTCTCATTGCCAATTAGTGATGAGCCTAGTAAGTCACACACATACACAAGTTATCACCTAATTAAATATGATTTAATTAATTAATTAAAGAGTTTAATTGATTAATTAAATAGGTTTGGTTTGCAATTAGTTTGCAAAGTCCCTAGCATGACTTGAAACCAAATCTAGATTATTGGATGTATAATATAAGTTAAATTTATATTTAAAGTGTTTAAATATGAATTTAATTAATGAGAAATTAATTAATAGAGATTAATTAATTAATTTATATTTGATATAAATTAATTAGAAGAAGAAAAATAATTATTTTGGGTTGAGAACTCAAAATTAAGACACAGGGGCATTTTGGTCATTTTGCAGTGTGACACGTGGCACCATGAGATGTTGACACATGGCATAACACATAAGCTTGCCAAATGTTTTTTAATCATGTAAGATGATTAAAATCAAGATTACATATAGGTTTGACACTTGGCACAATGTGATTGGGTCACTTAAACCTAGAGCTAATCAAAGGGTGACATGTGACAAGGGTTTAATGTGTTAACCTAGCTATTTAAGTGTTGTTATGAGAAAATAAAATACAACCAGCAGCCACACTCCTTGGTCACGCCATTTTGCAGCCCTCCCTCTATTTGTCACACCCTACCCCTCTGTAAGGCATAACATAATCCCGTAGTATACCTAATGAATTACCAACTTCGTCTACTGATAACCCATTAAATACACTATAAGGGATTTTAAAACTTTTCTTACATCTTTTTACAGTGGTGAGCACTATTTACAGGTGTTAAAAACTTTTTTGAACTGAAATGATAGAACTAACACATTTAAATTATTTGGAATTTCTGTAAAAATTTTGGCAGAGTGCCATCTGTATTTTGGATAAAACAGTTCTTCAGAAAATCTGTAAAAAGCACTTCAATAGATTTCCAAATCTCAACTCAAATCCATAGTGATTTTTCAAAGACTGAGGTAAAAGAAATATAATACAATTTTTACAAGCCAAAATAACTCATAATTATTTTACAACTTCAATGTATAATTTTTATTTACAACTGCTCAAAACCAACAACAATATGTACATATAGTGAACATACATTACATTACAAAATACAAAATATTGGTATACTCATTATACCCGGTAGTCTCTCGCTGGAGATAAAAGCAGCCTAGTCTGCTGCCCTGTCTGTCTGTCTACCTGTGACAGCAATAAAAAGCTATTGCTGAGACAATGTCTCAGTGGTGCACAACATTAACCAAATACAACTTTAAATCATAATTCATAAATCATTCAAATAAATAGTGGATATTTAAAAACCATAGTTAAATTCAAGACAATACTGTCATAAGGAATTTAACACAATATCACAATAAATCTCAGTAATCAAAACATAGTTAAATTTAGAAGACAGTGAATGTCAATAAGAATGTAAACTCCATTTCACAAATTATTAAAGCTCATAATAACACAATTTAGTCAAATAATTTAAGAACACAGTGTTGCTAATTCATACACAACTTAGGCCATGACACAATTTTCTGATCAATGACGCGTTGTACACCATGACAAAGCAATCACAACCCCACTAATCGAAATCAATGAGGAAGGGAGCTAGCTATATAATGAGTACTCATCCGATCACCTCAACTGGTAAACCAGAGAGGGAGAAAAATAAACGATCACGACTCCATAAATGGAGAAGGAAAATAAACGATCACAACCCCATAAATGGAGAAGGAATGATATGATACTGTCATGCTAAGTGTGAACACAAAATCGATTCCAAACATTTTATTCAAATGATTCGTGAGAATCCAATAAATTTCCAAAGTTATAATTTCATTCACAAAATGGCAACACAATTCATAATTATCTTTAATTTCCACAAAAACCATTTCTGATTGCTTTTCAATCAATAGTATCCATCAAATCATTTACAATGCTTTTCAAGCAATAAATATCCATTCAAACACATTTCCACAATTTAAAACAATAATGTACAAATAGTCATAATTCATTTCAATTGAAAAATTCAAAAGAAATACTGTTGTGCACAAACACAATTTAAATCAATAACATACAATTAATCATATGAAATCTTATTCAGAGCAAAATCAGTTGAAAACTAGTTGTGCATAAACATAATCTAAAACAATAACATACAATTAATCATACGAAATATTATTCAGAGCAAAATCAGTTGAAAACTAGTTGTGCACAAACACAATCTAAAACAATAACATACAATTAATCATATGAAATATTATTTAGAGCAAAATCAGTGGAAAACTAGTTGTGCACAAACCTCGATGATCTCTGTTTGGACTCGATGTTTCCTTCCCTTTTCCTGAGTCTTTGGTAACTGAGAAACACAATTTGAAGTGTTTCAGTACTAAATTAAACTGTCTCTAACGATAATGTTCGATAAGTAATTCACTGAAGGCTATTATTTGCTTAATCACCTAATATACCGACCTTCGATGCATTTTAGGTAAATTAGGTTTTTGTGTCATTAATATGTCACATTCGATAGGGTTTTAGGGTTGGTACGTTTTACCAAACTCATTTCCTTGTTTAGTGCATTTTAATGCAACTTGCTGGATTCCGGAATACTAGTTTGACCTAGTCGGACGACCTAGTTCCCTCGGTTTTTGGGTTTCGGTCAAAACTACAAACTTGTAGATCTATGTCTTGTTGCACGCGGGGAAAAATTTCAGGTCATTCTGAGTTATGTAGACCAAGTTATGGTCATTTTACTATTGCTGGTCAAATGTCATCAAATTAGGTCATTTTAGGTCAATTTGGTCAACTTTGGTTCGGCCAGTTTTTGGATCCGAACTTGTACAAGCTGTTTGACTTGCTTATGTTCATTTCTGGGCTTTGGTGTCTTCATAAGACTTGTAGGTATGGGTCTTAACAATTCATGGTTAAAATTTCAGGTCAATTGGACCTGTTTTGAGTGAGTTATGGCCTAAACACTAACTGCTGCCAAATTGGTCAGTTTTCAGGTTTCAATTGCACTTAATCCGAATTGGTCATTTTTCATGTCACCTTGCAAGCAGAATTTTGGTATGCTTTCTCAATGAAAGTTGGCACATTTTGTGCCTAGTTTCACCTCCAATTGGTCTCATACCAATTGAAGTTACACATTTAAGGTTATAGGTTAAAATGCATGCTGCCCTTAATTACCTTGCTTAAACATACATCAATGACACATTCACCTTACTATATGTCCACTTCCCTTACCAATTATGTTTTGGTACATTACCAAAACCATATACCACTTCACTTTAAAGTCACTTTGGGCAGATTACACACATCCTCAATACACCAAATAAACTCAAATTTACAAAGTCTAAGTACAATCACATATACACCTAAACATTACTCATTCTTACATACACTTTACACAACCAACCTATATACATATCCATCAATCCTCAATGTCAATATTCTGCCAATACCTTCATGAACTCATACATTTATCAAAGTGTCCCAAGGCTGCGGAAATGTTCTACAATGCCAAAGTGTCTCACAATTCGTCAATCTCCAATTTAAGTGCACAATCACCACATTTTCATAGAAATAACTTACTAGGATATTAAATCCCTCTACTCAACATGAATTTACATCAAATATATGTAATAATAAATCATTAAATACATAACTCCATGGCTGTCCAAAATGGACATATCAATAACTCCTCAAACTTGAAAATTTTCTTCACAAATCCAACACCCATAACATGTACACAAAGTTTAACAAAGCAATATTCAAAAATGTAAACTTACCTATGGTTGGAACTTGCTAAACCTTGATTAAACTTCTTGATTTTGGTATCAAGTTCTTCCTTATGATGTGTAGACAATCTTAAATGAAGCAATCTAAGTGATTGGAGATGAAATGGAGGGATGGATCAAGCTCCAAGTGAAATGGCAATGGAGTTCTTCTTTCTTCTCAAATCGGCATGGTTGAGGAACTTTGAAGAAATGAATTTGCAGATTGCATATTAGGTGTACACATGCCCCATTTAACTTAGTTTATTCCTTTAGTGGCCCACTCACACTTATTAAATCATATAATAAGTTAAATGTGCTATTTACACCTTTTTCACTCCACTTTTGGCTATTTGTATTAGGTACCACCAAATTAATTCTTCATTTTATTTTATAAGTGTAATATTATTTATTTTTAATGGACATTTAGGTCAAAAGACAATTCGGGATGTTAAATGACCATAATGCCCCTGTTCGGGTTGCATTCCCGATTTTTCGGTAATACCGGGTTTTGTCCATTTTTCGATTGCTCACTTTTCTTTGTACTAATAATTTAATTTTCTTTGATATTTCTAATGATAGTTATACTTCAATAAGGGTCTATTTAAGTCCTAAATATATTTTCTAGGGTTCCCCGCAGTCCAGGGGTAGTCAACGGTCCACGCTGTGACTTTCCAGTGCGGTCACCCATCGCTAGGGTTCTCGGCTCGCTTAACTTGGTTACATTTCTTTGCTATTATTTTTCCTTTGTTTTTCTTGTATTTTCTTTTCTTGTATTTCATTATTTTTGTCTCCTCACTCATATTGAAGTGTAGTTCTCGGCATCCTAGCTGTCTGGACAACACTGGTCACTGGAACAGTAGAACGCACTACCGAACTTAGGGGTGTTACACTATTCTTCTTCATCTCTCATCAATTCAAAGTGATTAGCCATCAATCTCTTGAATTAAGAACACTAGAAATTGTTTCTAGTGTCCTGTTTACATCTTTAATCTCTTAAAAGGCAGAACTTGAATTTCTAATTAATAGAAAAGGCTTTAGAAGCTGTTTAAGGGCTGCCATAGGTGTTCTTGGTGTGGACAAGCTAGAGGGACAACATCTGGTGTCCTGAAGACGAATCTCAAAGGCGCAGACACTCTACAGTGCATCAAGAGGTTAGTGTAATCGTTCTTGATTTAATCTAGGGTTCTAAAATTAATCTAATTAATTTTAAAATCTTAAATGGTAAATACAGATCCAAAAACATATAAAAAGAGTTTTAATATGTTGTTTATCATTGAAATCAAATAGATAAAAATAAATCTTGCATGATGCATGTGACCCTAGGTGAAAATTTTTGAATTCAATGGTATAAACTTGTGTTTTTCATGCTTTCGTTCCTTCAATTGGTCTTGCATGATGCATGTGACCCTAGGTGAAAATTTTTGAATTCAATGGTATAAACTTGTGTTTTTCACGCTTCCGTTCCTTCAATTAGTATCAGAGCCACTATATTTGCCATTTAGATTGTTTATTATATGATTTAATTGTGTGATTTGATCATGAAATGATTAATCCATTGTTGGTTGGATCAAGAGGTGTGGCGGCATGCTTGATGAACTCCAACATGGTGCGCATGGCTTTGGAAGATCATGGTGCGCATCGTTGTTATTAAATTCTGCAATTGTTGCATGATGAAAGGTTCATCATATGACTAATTAAAATGTTTAATGAGGATTTTTAATCACACAATTAAATTATGATTCAAATCAGAATTTTAAAATTTGTTTGAATGTGATTCAAATCTGAATTTTAAAAGTTGTTTGAATGTGATTCAAATCTGAATTTTTTAAAGTTGTTTGAATCATATTTAAATCTGATTTTTTAAAATTGATTGAATAAAATTCAGATCTGATTTTTTAAAAAATGTTTGAATGTGATTCAAATCTTATTTTTTAAAAAATGTTTGAATGTGATTCAAATCTGAATTTTTGAAGTTGTTTGAATGTGATTCAAATATGAATTTTTAAATTTGTTTGAATGAGATTCAAATCTGAATTTTTAAATTTATTTGAATCATATTCAAATCTGGATTTTTAAGTTGAATATGATATATTCAATTTAATTTAAGTATGTGTGTTTTATTTAATTGTTAAATAGTGATATGCATGATGGATGATCATGGACTATAAAAGACCAATGTGATTGGATTTATTTCTTTTATGTTTCTTTGGGATTGTAAATTAATTAATTTATTTTAATTTATTTTGGGCATGTATTATTAAGTTTGTAATAATTTTTGGGTTGTAATTTCATTTATTTAAGTTCTTGTAAATTCACCTTGGCATGCCAATGATTACTATGTAATATTGAATTGCAAGAAGTTCAAGGAGGTCAAGAGCATTGGTGGGACCAGTGGGAGGAATTCAAGATCAAGTGTTGATTATGTACTCCTTCAGCAACTCTTGTAAAATGAATGAATGAAATGCACCTAGGAATGCCCTGATTCAATTCTTGGTGGCTCAGAATTGAATCCCTTAGAAAGTCCATGATCATACCATATTTACTGCTTGTCCATGAATGCATGAGATGTATGGATATGTATGCAATTATATGATATATGCATGCTAAATGGATAATGTGCAAAGTGAGACCTTAATAGTAATTAGAATGACCATAAAATCTTCCAAACAAATGATTAAGTTGGATATGCTATAATTAAAGTAATTATAACATAGGCCCTCCATTGGGGCATTTAATGTAAGAGTTTTTCTTAAGAATAATTGTTAAGCATGAGATGTTGTAAATATGTAAATGGTTTGGTGGCCAATATTGGATGTACCTGAGGACATTAAAATTATTTACATAATTACTTGCTCAATGGGATCAACTTAACTAATGCAAGATAAGTCAATAATGAATGTACTTGAGATTTTGAGCATTAGGGGCTAGGTAAAGGACTGAACCTCACATGAGATGTGATGGGCAAGGAGTTGCTCACTTATAGTTTATTGTAATTCCAATAATGGATGTACCTGAGGATGATCAATAGAATTATAAGAATTCAATCACCCACTAGAAATCCATCCAACTAGGATTTCCGTTTCCTACTTTGGAAGTGTAGGATTCACTAAGTTAGTGGGAGGACCAATTTGATTAAAAGACCATAATCATTTTGGTTAATTACATGATACATTTACTAAATAATCTGGTTATTTCTGCAATTAATTTTCTGATAATAATGAGCACAAAACAACCACCACCATCCAATATCCTTGCGAGCATACTTGATCATAATAGGTTGATAGGACCAAATCTGTCTGATTGGCTAAGAAATTTGAGCTTGTCCTGAACCTTGAACATATAGGATATGTTCTAGATTCAAATGTTCCTGGTCCCTTACCTCCAGAGGCCACAAAAGAGGAACATGATACTTTGGACAAGTGGAAAGAGCATGATATGAGAGCTAAGTGTTACATGCTTGCTTCCATGAGTAATGAGTTACACAAGCAACATGAGAACATGCAGAGTGCGAGTGAGATCCTCCTTCACCTACAAGAGTTGTATGGTGAGCACGTGAGAATGCTAGGTATGAGATATCTAGACAGCTATTCCGTATGAGGATGTCTGAGGGACAGAATGTTGGGGATCATGTCCACAAGATGATTCGGCTGATTAAGCAGTTGGAACATCTTGACTTCAACATGGATTTCCAACTGTAGACGAATTTGATCCTTCAGTCCCTTCCTGAGTCTTTTGGGAATTTTGTGACAAATTTCCATATGACTAAACAGGAATGCACCTTAGCTGGTTTTACCCAACATGCTAGTTATTGCTCAAAAGAATATGCCAGGCAATAAAGGAAAAGAGGTAGCTTTGATTACATCTTCTTCTACTGGAAAGTCCAACAAGAAGAAAGTCAATAAGAAAAAGAAACCTCAGATTCCTGGTCCTTCCAAGAAAATAGCTAAACAGAAAAGGAAGACTAAAGCTGACAAAGGCAAAGGAAAGTGTTTCCACTGCCAACAGGAAAGTGTTTCCATTGCCAGTAAGAAAGTGTTTCCACTGGCCAGAGTATAGCAATCTAAATGAATGCAATGCCATGGTTAAAACCAACTCAAGTTCAAAATATATTTAGCACTTAAGGTTATGTCATGTTGCAGAAGATAGGATTACAAAATTGGAGAAAATGGGGATTTTATCCTCATTGGGCTCTGAGCCTACTCCAACTTGTGAATCTTGCCTTCAGGGCAAAATGACTAGATCACCCTTTGTTGGACAAGGGCTAAGAGCTGAAAATATTTTGGAGCTAATACATAGTGATGTATGTGGTCCATTTAAAGAAATGGCTAGAGGGGGTTTTCATTATTTTATTACCTTTACTGATGATAAATCAAGGTTTGGGTATTTATATTTGATGAAATACAAACATGAATCTTTTGAAAAGTTCAAAGAATTTAAATCTGAAGTAGAAAATCAAACAGGAAAGAATATTAAAGCTTTTCGATCAGATCGTGGAGGTGAATATTTGAGTACTGAATTTGATGAATACTTGAGAGAGCATGGTATTGTTTCTCAGCTGACTCCTCCAGGAACACCACAGCTGAATGGTGTATCTGAAAGGAGAAATCGTACCCTATTGGATATGGTACGTAGTATGATGAGCTATACTGATATGCCAATCTTCTTTTGGGGATTTGCATTCGAATCAGCTTTGTATATTCTGAATAGGATTCCATCAAAATCAGTTTCTTCCACACCTTATAAGATATGGCATGGAAGAAAACCTAGTCTTAAGCATGTTAAAATTTGGGGTTATCCAGCTTATATCAAAAAGCTGAACACTGATAAATTGGAGACCAGATCAGAAAAAGGTCGATTTGTTGGATATCCAAAAGATAATTTTGGATATTATTTTTATTTGCCTACTTCACAAAAGGTTGTGATAAGTAGAGATGCCACATTTCTTGAACAACAGTTTGTTCAAGAAGGAGGGAAAGGAAGGCAAATAGAGTTAGAATTGGAGAATTCTGACCAACTAACAGATCAGATGGATATAGATCCATCTAGTCAACCAATACCCGTTGATGAAACATCTACAGTTGTTCCTCGTAGAACAACCAGGGTATCTCACCCACCAGTGAGATATGGTTTTCTTCATGAAGAAGAACAAGAGTTGTCTACTCATGAAGAAGTAGATCATGGAGATGATCCACTTACACATGAAGAAGCTATATCAGATATAGACTCTTTAAAATGGATTGATGCTATGAAATCCGAGATTGATTCCATGTATAAGAATCAAGTTTGGGATCTTGTTGACCCACCTGAAGGTATTATACCTATAGGGAACAAATTGGTTTTCAAGAAGAAAATTGGTTCTGATGGAAAGGTAAAGACCTATAAGGCAAGGCTAGTAGCGAAAGGGTTTCGCCAAAGGCAAGGAATCGACTATGAGGAGACTTTCTCGCCTGTTGCCATGCTTAAATCAATTAGGATTTTATTAGCAATAGCTGCATACTATGATTATGTGATTTGGCAGATGGATGTCAAAACAGCTTTTCTCAATGGATACATTGAAGAAAACATTTTCATGGAACAACCTAGAGGATTTGAATCCCAAGATGGTTCCAAGGTATGCAAGCTAAAGCGATCCATTTATGGGTTGAAACAAGCTTCGAGGAGTTGGAACATCCGTTTTGATGAAGCCATTAAATCCTTTGGTTTTATCAAAAATGAGGATGAGCCATGTGTATATAAGAAGGTTAGTGACAGTGCTATCACTTTCCTTGTCTTATATGTGGATGACATACTGTTGATGGGTAATGACATAGGTATGTTGACGACTATAAAGGTATGGTTGTCAAATACATTCTCCATGAAAGACTTAGGGGAGGCAACCTATATTCTTGGAATTCGCATATATAGAGATAGAGCGAAAAGAATAATTAGTTTATCCCTAAGTCTATACTTTCAAATGGTATTAAAGAGGTTTAACATGCTTGATTCCAAGAGAGGATTGTTACCAGTGAGACATGGTATCCATCTTTCTAAAGAGATGTCTCCAAAGACACCTGAAGAAAGAGATAAGATGGCCAGGATTCCATATGCTTCGGCTATTGGAAGTTTAATGTATACAATGTTGTGTACTAGGCCGGATATCGCATATGCTGTTAGTTAGACTAGCAGGTATCAATCCAATCCAGGTTTGGAACACTGGATAGCTGTTAAGAATATTCTTAAGTACTTGAGAAGAACTAAGGATTTATTCTTGATTTATGGAGGTGGAGACTTGCAATTGGACGGTTATACTGATTCTAATTTCCAATCAGATATCGATGATAGAAAGTCTACCTCTGGATATGTGTTCATTTGTAATGGAGGTGCAGTCAGTTGGAAGAGTTGCAAACAGAGCACGACTGCAGATTCCATTACAGAGGCTGAGTATATTCTTTGCATCGAATCTTTGCAAAGGAAGCTGTTTGGATAAAGAAGTTTGTGACAAAACTTACAGTAGTTCCTTCCATTGAGTCAGCAGTTCCACTAAATTGTGATAATAATGGAGCAGTCATATAGGCTAAGGAACCAAGGTCTCACCAGAAATCCAAACACATAGAAAGGCGCTACCACATTATCAGAGAAATAGTTGGGCGAGGCGATGTAGCCATGCAGAAAATAGCATCAGCTGAAAATTCAGCTGATCCATTCACTAAGCCTATGTCACAGACTCAGTTAGACCGACATCTTGAGAAGATAGGTCTAAGATATTGTAATGAATGGCTCTAGTGCTAGTGGTAGATTGTTAGTAGTATGCCCTAGAGCATA
Organism: Hevea brasiliensis; assembly: GCF_030052815.1. Classification (NCBI taxonomy): domain Eukaryota; kingdom Viridiplantae; phylum Streptophyta; class Magnoliopsida; order Malpighiales; family Euphorbiaceae; genus Hevea; species Hevea brasiliensis. The sequence goes on from NC_079501.1 coordinate 48,485,908, forward strand.
TCATTTAGTATGTATCTTGTACATATTTTTATTAATAAAAGGCATTTCCACTTTTCCATTTACATAATATATTTATGTGTAATAGCAAAGGTCCATTGATATTTTGTTAGAAATATTATTCTTAAGTTGTTATGAATATGAGTGACAATATTTATAGCACGAACTATCATAAATAGGTTCACAATCGAGGATACTTCATAATAAGGACATGACTTATCCAGAAAGATTGTATTCATGTTTGTTCCCAAGTTATTTATATGAGATATAAATAAGATGGAATGGTGAGTCTCATGCCATATAACAAACATGATAGGCACTTATAAATGATAAGTAGGCCGAACCAGTGACACTTATGACAAGCACATGGAGTTTACTCTTGTCAAAGTTTAGTCATAAATTATATCAGTGCATATAATCTTTAGACCTGACATAGCATATTTATCTTGTATATAGGTTGTTTGAGTTTGATACTGCTTTCATACTTGTACTGTGTATGGGTATATGGGCATGTGTTGGCTCCTACTAGTTATATATGGAGGTAGGTGTTGATCAAGATGGAATCTGTTCCTCTAAGTAAATAGAGATAAAATCCTATGTTCATTTAATTGTTCTAGATGTTTCAAGTTTCTGGCCAGGACAGATAGATTTATTCAGAAAAGAGTTTCTGATGAGAAAATCTTCTTAATCAAGAACTGGAATTAAAAGAGAACATAATATTCATAGCAAATGGAGTTTGACATAAACCATGACTCCAGCTTGAGTTGGGATTTTGTAACAGAGAGATTCTAGTGCATGGTAACATATGATTATAGGTTCATTTAAGGTAAACCTTATTACTAATTGGGTGGCCATGGCATGCTATGCTAGTTGTTAACCATGGTCTATGAGGTTCATAAAATGTAACACCCTTCCGGTAGCAACTCCGTACATTCTACTGTTCCGGTGACCAATGTTGGTCCGGACAGCTAGAATGTTCGGAAAAATATTTAAACTAAAGTGAGGGACCATAATTAACTCAAATATTAATAAGAAAAATTTAGGAAAAATTTTAGAAATAAAATACAATCAAGTTAAATGAGCTGTTGCCCAAGCGATGGGTAACCCAGAGGGAAGTTGCGGTTCTCTCAATTAGGAGCCCTAAACCCGGGTAAAAATTCATAAAATAATTTTTGGAACTCCAGAGAAGGGTCATTGAGGTTCCTATGGCATTAGAATGCCAAGAAAGTATTTAGAAAATTTTTTCAATCGGTACAGACAATTTTGACCCGTTAAGCCAAACGGAGGGCATTTTGGTCATTTTGCCTTCAGAGACGATTTTTTGCCGACTTGTCTAGTTGAGTAAATAATTATTATGTCATAAAATATGAATTAAGGGTGATGAAAAATTAATGTAAAGCTAGTAGAAAAGAAAAGAAAAGAAAAATCAATAAAAAGTAAATTATGACATCATTATGATGTTAATTAAAAGTTCCCACCAATCAAAATTAAACAACCATTTAATTAGCTAATAAAAAGAGATAAATAAGACCAAAGGAATTAAAAAGCAACAACCATCTTCCTCCTCCCTAAACCAGCCGAAACCATGCCCTAGACCAAACCCCCATTAACACATTCAACAAGCTCAATTTCTCTCCTCATTTCACCATAAAATCCTTCTACTCCTTTCACTAAAATTCATCCTTGCACCTTGCATAACCCTTTGGCAGCCAAGAAGAAGAAAGAAAGTGAAGTTTAAGCTTGAAAAATTCTGCTCTACAAGAGGTTAGTGCACATATATACCTAAAACTCTTTATTTCCATGTTAGAGACTTAAAAAGAGTAAGAATTTGTAAGTCAAATGAACACAATTTATGTGTATGTATACCATGGATTTCGGCAGCCCTAAAGAAGGGATAGGGTTGATTGTTTTGATGGACTTAAAGTGGACTAGAGATCATGTTTAAAGTATATATATATGGGGATAGTGAATTAGTTAGTTAATTAAGTCATCTTGTGTAAATTCATAATGGGGATTAGGGTTTTGGGAGTGAAATTTTGATTTTGCTTATGATATGGTCAGTGAACATTCTCATGGTCAATTAGTGACCATTTGAGGTAAGTTGACCATAATTTGAAGTGAACTAGAGTGTTACAAACCAAATTGGTAGGCTGCCTAGTGACAGCAGCAAGGAGGCTGTGAGTCCAGCCTGTTTTGACTGCCATATCTTTGGCTTTGTAGGTTCAATTGGTGGTTGGCAAATTGGACATGAAACTAGACTTATAATGGCACAATTTTGCTGAAGAAACCATGTCCAAAAGACCAAAGCAAGTGGACCAAAAATTGGCCCCAATCCGGATACCCTGCAAGCAGATTCTACAGAATGACCAAATGAATAGTAACTGTTCATTTGGCCATAACTTACTCTAAAATGGTCCATTTGACCTGAAATTTTTACAGCAACAAGATAAGATATAGAAAATCAACTTTCATGAAGAAACCTACCCCAAATTATGACCAGAACCTATCCAACAAGGCACTCACAGTCACTGTTCATTGTACTGTAGATTTGGTAAATTCTGCAGTTTTCAAATCCGGCCAGCTGTGGTTTTTGGACCATATCTGGAGCTACAAAATTCCAAATGGAGTGATTCAAAAAAAGAAATTCAACTAGACAAAATAAGGAACAACTTTCATGTTTACCATTTCCTCAAATTTCCAATGTAACAGTCCCTAATGGAACAGTAAATTTATGGTACAAAAGCTGAAAATTTTGCCCCTTAGTGCTAAGCTTAAAAATGGATATGGTGATTAATTCCAACAAGTTTTAAATGCAAAATGTGGTACATTGGGAGTGTAAAACCAATACACCTATTTTCTATCCAAAATTCAACATTTTTGTTGACCAATGAAGTGAATAGTGACACCAAAACTTAAAATTCAAAAATTGAAGAATTCAAAAGTATCAAATGCCCTAGTATATCTAACAAGATTGGTTTGGATAGTTTGGCATGCCAATAGGGTTCAGTTAGCAGTACTGCACATGGCATTATGCCATTCTGTGATTTCATGGCTTTTAGCCATTCTGACCTTGTGTTGATATTTGGCCTTGTGCCTATTGTCATTACAGCTTATTAGTTGTTCTGTTGCACACTGGGAGATGCACATGTGACCGATGGTGTGACGGCTCAAGGTACTAGATACCCAGTGCCAGTTTACCCGTTTATCCAGTCCAGTCGTCCAGTATAGGTTACTTGGGCAACCAAATGAATAAAAGTGAACAAAGATAATGAAACAAATGGATATACAAAAACAAAACAAATAAGACATATACATTTAATGCATATTTATTTCTGTCATTTCTTTCTATTTTATTATTTGCACCACTAAATATTATTGCTTGGCCCGTTGCTTTTGCCACGCGTAGGTTCTGGAGATACTGATCGAAAGCCCAGTAGACCGCAGACTGGGTGAGACCATCTTGCAGCTCTGCATAGTGTCCGTGTCACCTCACCCTCCACAGTGCATTGGTAGGACACTAGGTTTCATTTTGGTATTTTGTAACTAAATTTTTATTTTCTCATATGTAATTGAACTTATGTAATGTATTTTGATGTTCATGTAAATAATGAGAATTGGGTTTGTGAATGGAAAAGTGAATGTTTATCTGTGATTTATACATGATCATCACATGAGATGCATGACTGAGAAATGAGATTGAAAAATATTGAGATTTTGATATTGGAGTTTGAGGTAATTGAATATGATTATTGGAAGTGTTTTTCACAGGTTCCGAAGAACTGTTTTCTCCATGTATAGCCAGTACTTTGCCAGATTTTCTTTAAAATTTTCGGAACCTCAAATAAATTATAATTTCGACAAATTGCTCAAATATATTATATTTCACAAGTTATATTCAAAACCATGATAAAAAATTAATTAAGGTATAATAGAGTGTACCGGTACACCGTGTGACATTGCTTACTTGGGTATACTGTACACGGGTAAGGGGTGTCACATTTAGTGGTATCAGAGCCAGGTTTAGGCGTTTCTGGGCCTAGATTGAGTCCATACCATACACTGCATTTGTAAGAGTCGAGGTGACACTAATGCAGATCTGCTTATCTCTCTTATTTTGAATAGGATATGGACCCTACATCTCAGATGGCAGTTGAGGAGGAAGTGGAGAGTCATGCTCCACCTGCAGCAGCTGAGACAGGGGGTATGGGAGAACCTGCTCTGCCAGCTCAAGCAGAGCCTGCTCAGCCTCCACAGGCCATGTTTCAGCAAATGGCCGAATTCTTTAGACAAATGGCTGAGGTAATGCCAGCACCACCACCACCACCACCTCCACAACCAAAATCACACCTGGAAAAATGGAGAAAGTTTGGAGCAGTGGATTTCTTTGGCAAGAGAGAAGATGATTCTGTTGCAGCCGAAAATTGGTTGAACAGAACAGGCAGAGTTTTAAAACAACTCCACTGCACTCCAGAGCAAAATCTAGAAGCTGCTGTATCTTTGCTGCAAGACGATGCATATGAATGGTGGGATACTGTGTCTAGTGAAGTACAGCCCGAAATAGTAACTTGGGACTTCTCTCTCCGAATTCAAGAAGAAATATGTGGGTAGTGTATACCTGGAAGAGAGAAGAAGATAGTTCATTAATCTGAGGCAGAGACAGCTGTCGGTGGCCGAGTATGAGAAGGAATTCCTCAGATTAAGCCGCTATGGAAGGGAGATAGTCCCTAATGAGGCCGAAAGGTGTAATAGATTTGAAGAGGGATTAAATGACAACATAAAGATCATGATCACTGCCTTGGGAATCACCGACTTTACTAAGTTAGTGGACGCTGCAATAAAGGTTGAAAAAGTAAGAATCAGTGAGCAAACTAAAAGGGAAAGACAGCAGAAGAGGGTCCCGGGTCAGTCTAGTTCATCTCCTGCACCTGGGAAGAAGTACAAGGGTCCACCTGCACAGAGTTCAGGTCAGCCACAAGGTCAGGGTCAGTCTCAGAGGCCCAGGCCACAGTTTACCCCTAGGAGAGGTCAGTCCACACCATCAGTGGGCAGCTCTCTAGGGATGGGGTTCAGGGGACCAGCCCCAGCATCTTTTGCATGTCCACACTGTCTGAAGTGGCATAAGGGGGAGTGTTGGAGAGTAAGTGGTGCCTGCTTAAGGTGTGGGGCGACAGAGCATCAGTTGAAGAACTATCCACGCAGAACTACTACAGCTGCCCCAACACAAGCAGACGGACCTGCTCCTGTATCACAAAGGGTTAGGAAATCTGGCAAATCTGACGTAGTGGGACCATCACAGAGGCCTACATCTGAGCCAGCAGAGAGGCCAGATAACAGACCACCTGCCAGAGCCTATGCCATTAGAATTCAGGAGGAGCAAGATGCCCCGGACGTCATCAGGGGTATGTTCTCCCTCTACAATACATCTGTGCATGCATTGGTGGATCCAGGATCCACTCATTCATACATCTGCATCAACTTACCCGTAGAAAGGGGGATACTAGTAAGGGAGAGTGACCAAGACATTCTGGTCACTAATCCATTGGGCCACAGTGTAGTGGTGAACAAAGTGTACAAGGGTTGCCCGTTAAGGATTCAGGGGTATGAATTCTTGGCAGACCTGATTGAGTTGCCTTTCCATGAGTTTGACGTGATTTTGGGAATGGACTGGTTGTCACGTCATTAGGCAATAGTTGATTGCAAATTGAAGAGAATTTCTCTGAAAGCTTCTGAGGTTAATGAGATCACAGTTGTGGGGGAAAGGACAGATTTCTTGTCAATGTCATCTCAGCCACAGTGGCAAGAAGAATGATGAGAAAAGGCTGTGAAGCCTACCTAGCACATGTGGTGGATACTAGGCAAGCTAAGCCAAACTTGAGTGATATACCCAGAGTAAGAGACTTCCCAGAGGTATTTCCTGAAGAGTTGCCTGGTTTACCACCAGAAAGGGAAGTTGAATTTGCTATTGAGACACTGCCGGGTACAGCACCCATTTCCATTGCTCCTTATAGGATGGCACCCACTGAATTGAGGGAGTTGAAAATTCAGTTGCAAGAGTTGCTTGATAAGGGGTTCATACGCGATGTGTCACCATGGGGAGCTCGGTCTTTGTTTGTAAAAAAAAAGGATGGGACTTTGAGGCTATGCATTGATTACCGGCAGTTGAATAAAGTGACTGTGAAGAACAAATATCCGTTGCCTAGAATTGAAAATCTATTTGATCAGTTGAAGGGAGCAGGAGTATTTTCTAAGATTGATCTCATATCAGGGTATCATCAGTTGAGGGTGAAGGATGCAGATGTGCCAAAGACTGGATTCAGGACCCAATATGGGCATTATGAGTTTCTAGTGATGCCCTTTGGCTTAACAAATGCACCAGCGGCATTCATGGACCTTATGAGCCGTATCTTCCATCCACACTTAGATCGGTTCGTAGTGGTCTTTATTGATGATATTTTGGTGTATTCCAAGACCAGGGAAGAACATGATGAACATTTGAGGATTGTTCTGCAAACCCTGAGAGAAAAGAAGCTGTATGCTAAGTTATCCAAATGTGAATTTTGGTTGAATGAGATTGCATTTCTTGGACACATAGTGTCAGCTGATGGGATTAGGGTGGATCCCAAGAAAATAGAAGCAGTGATGGAATGGAAGCCTCCTAGGAATACAACTGAGGTCAGAAGCTTCTTGGGGCTAGCTGGGTATTACAGGAGATTTGTGAAGGGATTTTCCTTAATAGCTGCTCCAATGACCAAGTTATTACACAAGAATGTCGATTGTTGGAATGACAAGTGTCAGACCAGTTTTGAGAAGTTGAAGGCTATGTTCACAGAGGCACCAGTGTTAACACAGCCAGTGTCAGGAAAGGACTTTGTGGTCTACAGTGATGCCTCTCATAACGGGTTAGGGTGTGTATTGATGCAAGAGGGGAAAGTGATCGCTTATGCTTCTAGGCAGCTAAGGCCACATGAACAAAATTACCCTACCCATGATCTAGAGCTTGCAGCAATTATCTTCGCACTGAAGATATGGAGGCATTACTTGTATGGTGAAAAGTGCTACATTTACACAGACCACAAAAGCCTAAAATACTTGCCAACCCAGAAGGAGCTCAACCTTAGACAGAGACGATGGATTGAGTTCCTGAAGGACTATGATTGTGTAATTGACTACCATCCTAGGAAGGCAAATATAGTTATTGATGCTTTGAGCAGAAAATCCATCACAGCTTTTAGATCATTGAATGCCCGTCTATCTTTGGTTCGAGATGGAGCTATTTTGGCTGAGTTGCAAGTGAGGCCAAACCTACTACAGCAGATTTTAGATGGGCAGAAAGTAGATGAGAAGCAAATGGCTATTATGAGGAAAATCCCAGAGGGAAAAGCAGCTGACTATGGGGTGAAAGCAGATGGGTGTCTGTATTACAAAGGAAGACTGTGTGTACCAGATGATGGGGAATTGAAGGCCAGTATTCTAAAAGAGGCACACACCAGTGTATATGCTATGCACCCAGGAAGTACAAAGATGTATCATGATCTGAAGCTTGATGTATTGGTGGCACAGTATGAGGAAGGACATAGTGACTATGTGATTAAATGCTTGACATGTCGGCAAGTCAAGGTAGAACATCAAGTTCCATCGGGTTTGCTCTGACCTATATGCATACAGATTGTGACACCTTACCCGACTACGATGTGGCAGAGCAAGTTATGCCACTCAGTGTGCCGGAGCACTCTATTTTATCTTAATTCATTTTTATCATAGTTTTGAATATAACTTGTGAAATATAATTCATTTTAAGCCATTTATCGAAATTACTATTTATTTGAGGTTCCGAAAATTTTAAAGAAAATCCGGCAGAATACCGGCTAAAAATGGAGAAAACCGTTCTTCGGAACCTGTGAAAAACACTTCTAATAATCATATTCATCCATTCTCAAACTCCAATATCAAAATCTCAATATTTTTCAACCATTCATTTCTCAATCATTCATCTCAACAACATTTCTCAATTTCAGTTCTCAATCATCCATTTCATTTGATAGTCATTAAACAGTCACAGATCAATATTTACCTTTCCATTCACAAACACAAATTTTCATTATTTACATGAAAATCAAAATACATTACATAAGTTTCATTTATACAAAGGAAAATAAAATTAATTACAATATACCAAAATGACACCTAGTGTCCTACCAATGCACTGCAGACGGTGAGGTGACACAGACACTATGCAGAACTGTGAACTGCCTTACCGAATCTGTGGTCTACTGGCGCTCTGTCCAATCTTCAGTACCTACGCGTTGCAAAAGCGACGCGCTAAGCATAAAGCTTAGTGGTGCAAATAATAAAATAGAAAGAAATAATATGCAATATAAAAATCATAATTTCTTAGCCATTGTGTTCATAAGAACTGAATAATTACCAACTTAGTGTTTAGTCGAGGGCTAATTACGTTTTATGATATTAACTTCTTCATGTATTTTGTTAATTATTTTCTTCATGATCTTGAGTTTCTTTGTATTCTATCATAATCATTCCTGATATTTAATTTTCGTATTGTCTTTAACAATCAGTTCAATTACAGTTATACTTTTCCATGCCCAAGTAACCTATCTTTGGACGATCGATGGATAACGGTCGTTGGCACTGGACACCGCGGTGCCTCGGGCGTCATACCATGGGACCTTGAGCGTCAACGGTATGCGATCGGTATGGCTAAAAAGCCATGATATCACATAATTGGCATAAAAGCCATGAATACGGGCATAAAAGCCATGAATACAGGCATAAAGCCATGAATACGGCATAAAGCCTTTCCTTTCGCAGTACTGCTATCACAATACCCTATTGGCATGCCAAACTATCCAAACCAATCACATTAGGCCTACTAGGGCATTTTGCATTTTTAAGTTTCACAATTTTTGAATTTCAAGTTTTCATGTCACTATTCATTTCATTAGTCAACTAAAAAGTTGACTTTTGCATAGAACATAGGTGCATTGGTTTTAACACTCCCAATGTACCACATTTTGCATTTAAAACTTGTTGGTTTTGGTCACTTTCTCAAAGCTTAGGTCATTTTGGCAAAATTGCCAATTTTTGGTTTTGGTGTCACTATTCACCATTGGTCAACAAAAATGTTGACTTTTGGATAGACAATAGGTGTATTGATCTTAACACCTCAAACATACCACATTTTGTATTTCAAATTTGTTGGTATTGGTTGCCAATACCATTTTTAAGCTTAATGCTAATTGAGCAAAATTTTCGATTTTCATGCTTCATCTTTACTGTTCCATTTGTTATTTTTACAGTGGGAATTTGAGGAAATGGTAAACATAAAAGTTGTTCCTTATTCTGTCTAGTTGAATTTCTTTTTTTGAATCACTCCATTTGGAGTTTTGTAACTCAAGTTATGGCCAAAATAAGTTTACTGTTCACGTGCACTGTTCATGGTGCTATATTGGGTTTTGGCAGATTTTGGTTCAACTTTGGTCAGTAATTTGATCAAGTTAAGTTCATAATTTGGTCTAACTTTCTTCATATGAAATGTTCTACTATGCCTTAGGTTTCCATCGGTTCAAGAATCGCCTAAATCCGAGTTTTCTAGAGAGAGTTATAGTCATCCAAACATGGCTGCTCAAATCAAAATCTGCAGAGTTGCAGGTTTGAACAGTGGCTGCCATTGCCATTTGGGTTAGGTTCTGGCCATAATTTGGGGTAGGTTCCTTCATGAAAGTTGTTTGTCTATGTCTTAACTTGTTGCTGTAAAAATTTCAGGTCAATTGACCAAATCTACAGTGAGTTATGGCCAAATGAACAGTTACTGTTCATTTGGTCAATTCTGCAGAGGGCTGTGCAGGGTGTCCGGATTGGGGCCAAGTTTTGGTCCTCTTGCTTTGGTCTTTTGGGCATGGTTTCTTCAGCAAAAATGTGCCATTATAAGCCTAGTTTCATGTCCAATTGGCCAAACACCAATTGGACTAACACAGCAAGTTATGGCAGTGCAAAGGGACTGAATTTTCAGTCCCTATCTTTGTATCATAGCAGTTATACCTTGACTTTGCCATTCTATTTTTAAGTTCTAATTATGGTCAACATACCTAAAATGGTCACTAATTGACCAAAATGTGCTCTAACAATTTCCTAAGCCAATTCAATTTTTCACTTCTCAAAACCCTAGTTTTCCCTTATGATTCACACATACACCTAATTAAGCACTTCCATTTACTATATATGTGTATATACACCTTAAGCATAATCTTTAATTCATTCTAAGTCTATTAAAACCATCAAAAACACTCCACCTTTGTTCCTTCCTTAGGGCAGCCAAAATCCATAGCATACATACCCATAAGTTTCATTCATTTACTCCACAATTTCATACTCATTTTTAAGTCCTTAACATGGAACAAGAGATATACATGCATAATTAAGCAATAACCTCTTTAATGGCAGAATTTTCTAAGCTTCAACTCCACTTTTCTTCCTTTCCTTGGCTGCCAAAAATTCATAGTATGTATACACATAATTCTTGTTCATTTTAGTTGAAATTCTCACTCAATACAAGTTACAATTCATGAAAATAAGAAGTTTTAAGTGTCTAATGCACTAACCTTGATTAGGGCTGATTTTTCCCACCTCTAAACTTCACTTTCCTACACTTTCTAGGCTGCCAATAGCTCTCCCAAGATGAGTGGACAAATTTTAATGAAAAGAAGAAGAGATTTTATGGTGGGAAGTGAAGGAAATCAAGCTTGAAACAAGAGCTTCAATGGAGGGAGATTGGATTTCAAGTTTTGGCTGAATAAGAAGAAGAAGAGCAGATTTATTTTGGTCCATTTTTACTCTTTTTAAGTGTTTTAATAATGCTTATTTGAATGCAATTGGTGGAGACTTGTAAGTGACATCATAAAGATGTCATAAATTGCTTTTTATGGATTTTTCTTTCCTTTTCTTTTCTAATCATTTTCAATTCAGTTTTCAACAATATTTATTCACATTTTATGTCATATTAATTATTTACTCAACTGGACAAGTCGGCCAAAAATCACCTCTGAAGGCGAAATGACCAAAATGCCCTCCGTTTGGCTTAACGGGTCAAAATTGGCTGTACCGATTGAAAAATTTTTCTAAATATTTTCTTGGCATTCTAATGCCATAGGAACCTCAATGACCCTTCTCTGGAGTCCCAAAAATTATTTTATAATTTTTCCCCCAGGTCTAGGGCTCCTCGTTGCGAGAACCGCAACTTCCCTCCGGTTACCCCTCGCTTGGGCACCGGCTCATTTTGCTTGGTTGTATTTTATTTCTAAAATTTTTACTAAATTTTTCTCATTTATATTTGAGTTAATTATGGTCCCTGACTTTAGTTTAAATATTTTTCCGGACGTTCTAGGTATCAGGATGACACCGATCACGGAGCAGATGGTATGCGGAATTGCTACCGGGAGGGTGTTACATGAATGGAAATGGGATTGGGTCACCATGGATTTTGTAAGTGGTCTACCTCACCCAGAAGAAACATGATGCAGTATGGGTGATAGTAGATAGATTGACGAAGTCAGCACACTTTCTCCCAGTTAGGACTGGCTACTCACTGGAGAAGTTAGCAGAATTGTATATCAGTGAGATAGTTAGACTGCATGGAATTCCACTTTCCATCATATCTGATCGAGACCCAAGGTTTACATCGAGATTTTGGAAGAAGTTGCATGAGTCCTTGGGTACACAACTCCACTTCAGCACAGCTTTCCATCCTCAGACGGATGGGCAATCAGAAAGAGTAATCCAGGTAAACAATTGAAACCAATTAAACAAATACACATATTGAACTGAAATGATAATAATAACATGAAATATATGTCATGTCCTTGAGGATATGCTGAGGAGTTGTATCATTGAGTTTGAGGAGAGTTAGGATAGATACCTCCCACTGGCAGAATTTGCATACAACAATAGCTACCAAGCTAGTATCCAAATGGCCCCGTATGAAGCACTGTATGGGAGGAAATGTAAAACTCCAGTTTGCTGGACTGAATTGGGCGAAGACAAACTGGTAGGCCCAGACTTGGTGAAACAGACTAAAGAGAAAGTGAACCTAATCAAAGCTAATCTGAAGGTTGCCTCAGACAGACATAAATCTTATGCCGACCTGAAGAGAAAAGAAATAGAATATGCGGTCGGCGACAAAGTGTTCCTCAAGGTGTCACCGTGGAAGAAGGTATTGAGGTTTGGAAGAAAAGGTAAATTAAGCCCTAGGTTCATTGGCCCATATGACGTCATTGAACGTGTGGGTCCAGTGGCCTATAGGCTAGCTTTACCACCAGAGCTAGACAAGATCCACAATGTGTTCCATGTGTCCATGCTCAGAAGATACCGCTTAGATCCTTCACATGTCATCTCCAGGGAAGAAATTGAAATACAACTAGATTTGACATATGAAGAAGAACCTCTACGGATCCTAGCTCGGGAAGTAAAAGAATTGAGGACCAAGCAGATTCCACTGGTGAAAGTGCTTTGGAGGCACCACAACACCGAGGAGGCAACTTGGGAAAGTGAAGAGACAATGAGGCAACAGTTCCCTCAACTATTTGCATCAGGTAAATTTCGAGGATGAAATTTAAATTAGAGGGGAAGAGTTGTAACACCCTCCCGGTAGCAACTCCGTACATTCTACTGTTCCGGTGACCAATATTGGTCTGGACAGCTAGAATGTTCGGAAAAATATTTAAACTAAAGTGAGGGACCATAATTAACTCAAATATTAATAAGAAAAATTTAGGAAAAATTTTAGAAATAAAATACAACCAACTTAAATGAGCCGGTGCCCAAGCGATGGGTAACCCAGAGGGAAGTTGCGGTTCTCGCAACTAGGAGCCCTAGACCCGGGTAAAAATTCATAAAATAATTTTTGGGACTCCAGAGAAGGGTCATTGAGGTTCCTATGGCATTAGAATGCCAAGAAAGTATTTAGAAAATTTTTTCAATCGGTACAGACAATTTTGACCCGTTAAGCCAAACGGAGGGCATTTTGGTCATTTCGCCTTCAGAGACGATTTTTGGCCGACTTGTCCAGTTGAGTAAATAATTATTATGACATAAAATATGAATTAAGGGTGATGAAAAATTAATGTAAAGCTAGTAGAAAAGAAAAGAAAAGAAAAAATAATAAAAAGCAAATTATGACATCATTATGATGTCAATTAAAAGTTCCCACCAATCAAAATTAAACAACCATTTAATTAGCTAATAAAAAGAGATAAATAAGACCAAAGAAATTAAAAAGCAACAGCCATCTTCCTCCTCCCTAAACCAGCCGAAACCATGCCCTAGACCAAACCCCCATTAACACATTCAACAAGCTCAATTTCTCTCCTCATTTCACCATAAATCCTCCTACTCCTTTCACTAAAATTCATCCTTGCACCTTGCATAACCTTTTGGCAGCCAAGAAGAAGAAAGAAAGTGAAGTTTAAGCTTGAAAAATTCTGCTCTACAAGAGGTTAGTGCACATATATACCTAAAACTCTTTATTTCCATATTAGAGACTTAAAAAGGAGTAAGAATTTATAAGTCAAATGAACACAATTTATGTGTATGTATACCATGGATTTCGGTAGCCCTAAAGAAGGGATAGGGTTGATTGTTTTGATAGACTTAAAGTGGACTAGAGATCATGTTTAAAGTATATATATATATGGGGATAGTGAATTAGTTAGTTAATTAAGTCATCTTGTGTAAATTCATAATGGGGATTAGGGTTTTGGGAGTGAAAATTTGATTTTGCTTATGAGATGGTCAGTGAACATTCTCATGGTCAATTAGTGACCATTTGAGATAAGTTGACCATAATTTGATGTGAACTAGAGTGTTACAAACCAAATTGGTAGGCTGCCTAGTGACAGCAGCAAGGAGGCTGTGAGTCCAGCCTGTTTGGACTACCATATCTTTGGTTGTGTAGGTTCAATTGGTGTTTGGCCAATTGTACATGAAAATAGACTTATAATGGCACAATTTTGCTGAAAAAACCATGTCCAAAAGACCAAAGCAAGTGGACCAAAAATTGGCCCCAATCTGGATACCCTGCAAGCAGATTCTGCAAAATGACCAAATGAACAGTGGCCATAACTTACTGTAAAATGGTCCATTTGACCTGAAATTTTTACAGCAACAAGATAAGATATAGAAAATCAACTTTCATGAAGAAACCTACCCCAAATTATGACCAGAACCTATCCAACAAGGCACTCACAGCCACTGTTCATTGTACTGTAGATTTGGTAAATTCTGCAGTTTTCAAATCCTGCCAGCTGTGGTTTTTGGACCATATCTGGAGCTATAAAATTCCAAATGGAGTGATTCAAAAAAAGAAATTCAACTATACAAAATAAGGAACAACTTTCATGTTTACCATTTCCTCAAATTTCCACTGTAATAGTCCCTAATGGAATAGTAAATTTATGGTACAAAAGCGGTAAATTCTGCCCCTTAGTGCTAAGCTTAAAAATGGATTTGGTGATTAATTCCAACAAGTTTTAAATGCAAAATGTGGTACATTGGGATTGTTAAAACCAATACACCTATTTTCTATCCAAAAGTCAACATTTTTGTTGACCAATGAAGTGAATAGTGACACCAAAACTTGAAATTCAAGAATTGAAGAATTCAAAAGTATCAAATGCCCTAGTATACCTAACAAGATTGGTTTGGATAGTTTGGCATGCCAATAGGGTTCGATTAGCGATCGCACATGGCATTATGCCATTCAGCGATTTCATGGCTTTTAGCCATTCGACCTTGTGTTGATATTTGGCCTTGTGCCTATTGTCATTCTGACTTATTAGGCGTTACATTTGCCTGCCGGAGATGCACATGTGACCGATGGTGTGACGGCTCGAGGTACTAGACACCCAGTGCCAGTTTACCCATTTATCCAGTCCAGTCGTCCATATAGGTTACTTGGGCAACCAAATGAATGAAAGTGAACAAAGTTAACGAAACAAATGGATATATAAATACAAAACAAATAAGACATATACATTCAATGCATATTTATTTCTGTCATTTCTTTCTATTTTATTATTTGCACCACTAAGCATTATTGCTTAGCGCGTTGCTTTTGCCACGCGTAGGTTCCAGAATCTTGATCGAGAGCCCAGTAGACCGCAGACTGGGTGAGACCGTCCTGCAGCTCTGCATAGTGTCCGTGTCACCTCACCCTCCACAGTGCATTGGTAGGACACTAGGTTTCATTTTGGTATTTTGTAACTAAATTTTTATTTTCTCATATGTAATTGAACTTATGTAATGTATTTTGATGTTCATGTAAATAATGAGAATTGGGTTTGTGAATGGAAAAGTGAATGTTTATCTGTGATTTATACATGATCATCACATGAGATGCATGACTGAGAAATGAGATTGAAAAATATTGAGATTTTGATATTGGAGTTTGAGGTGTTTTTCACAAATTGAATATGATTATTGGAAGTGTTTTTGATAGTCCGAAGAACTGTTTTCTCCATGTATAGCCGGTACTTTGCCGGATTTTCTTTAAAATTTTCGGAACCTCAAATAAATTATAATTTCGATAAATGGCTCAAATATTTTATATTTCACAAGTTATATTCAAAACCATGATAAAAAATTAATTAAGGTATAATAGAGTGTGCCGGTACACCGTGTGACATTGCTTACTCGGGTATACTGTACATGGGTAAGGTGTCACATAAAATGATTTAGAGAAATCATTTATGGCAAGAAAGAGTTCTAATGATATTAAGAGTTGATATCATGTCTCATTGCCAATTAGTGATGAGCCTAGTAAGTCACACACATACACAAGTTATCACCTAATTAAATATGATTTAATTAATTAATTAAAGAGTTTAATTGATTAATTAAATAGGTTTGGTTTGCAATTAGTTTGCAAAGTCCCTAGCATGACTTGAAACCAAATCTAGATTATTGGATGTATAATATAAGTTAAATTTATATTTAAAGTGTTTAAATATGAATTTAATTAATGAGAAATTAATTAATAGAGATTAATTAATTAATATATATTTGATATAAATTAATTAGAAGAAGAAAAATAATTATTTTGGGCTGAGAACTCAAAATTAAGACACAGGGGCATTTTGGTCATTTTGCAGTGTGACACGTGGCACCATGAGACGGTGACACATGGCATAACACATAAGCTTGCCAAATGTTTTTTAATCATGTAAGATGATTAAAATCAAGATTACATATATGTTTGACACTTGGCACAATGTGATTGGGTCACTTAAACCTAGAGCTAATCAAAGGGTGACATGTGGCAAGGGTTTAATGTGTTAACCTGGCTATTTAAGTATTGTTATGAGAAAATAAAATACAACCAGCAGCCACACTCCTTAGTCACGCCATTTTGCAGCCCTCCCTCTATTCTTCTTCATCTCTCATCAATTCAAAGAGATTAGCCATCAATCTCTTAAATTAAGAACACTAGAAATTGTTTCTAGTGTCCTGTTTACATCTCTAATCTCTTAAAAGGCAGAACTTGAATTTCTAATTTAAAAAAAAGGCTTTAGAAGCTGTTCAAGGGCTGCCATAGGTGTTCTTAGTGTGGACAAGCTAGAGGGACAACATCTGGTGTCCTGAAGAGGAATCTCAAAGGCGAACGCATTGCGATTGCATCAAGAGGTTAGTGTAATCGTTCTTAATTTAATCTAGGGTTCTAAAATTAATCTGATTAATTTTAAAATCTTAAATGGCAAATACAGATCCAAAAACATATTAAAAGAGTTTTAATATGTTGTTTATCATTGAAATCAAATAGATAAAAATAAATCTTGCATGATGCATGTGACCCTAGGTAAAAAATTTTGAATTCAATGGTATAAACTTGTGTTTTTCACGCTTCCGTTCCTTCACCTGATGCTTTTAAGAACATCATTTCTGTATCTAGTTTGACTAGAAATGGCTATGAATTTCAGTTCATAGATGATGTTTGCAATATTTATTTTGGAAATAGATATGTTGGTTCGGGTTATATGAATGATGGTCTTTATTATTTGGATAATAATGACAAACACAAATTGAATGCAAGTGATCTAAAAGAATGCAATGCCATGGTGAAAACCAACTCAAGTTCAAAATATATTTGGCACTTAAGGTTATGTCATGTTGCAGAAGATAGGATTGCAAAACTGGAGAAAATGGGGATTCTATCCTCATTGGGCTCTGAGCCTACTCCAACTTGTGAATCTTGCCTTCAGGGCAAAATGACTAGATCACCCTTTGTTGGACAAGAGCTAAGAGCTGAAAATATTTTGGAGCTAATACATAGTGATGTATGTGGTCCATTTAAAGAAATGGCAAGAAGGGGTTTTCATTATTTTATTACCTTTACTGATGATAAATCAAGGTTTGGGTATTTGTATTTGATGAAATACAAACATGAATCTTTTGAAAAGTTCAAAGAATTTAAATCTGAAGTAGAAAATCAAACAGGAAAGAATATTAAAGCTCTTCGATCAGATCGTGGAGGTGAATATTTGAGTACTGAATTTGATGAATAATTGAGAGAGCATGGCATTGTTTCTCAGCTAACTCCTTCAGGAACGCATACAAATGAATGGTGTATCCGAAAGGAGAAATCGTACCCTATTGGATATGGTACGTAGTATGATGAGCTATCTTGATATGCCAATCTTCTTTTGGGATTTGCATTAGAATCACTTTGTATATTCTGAATAGGATTCAATCAAAATCAGTTTCTTCCACACCTTATGAGATATGGCATGGAAGAAAACCAAGTCTTAAGCATGTTAAGATTTGGGGTTGTCCAGCTTATATCAAAAAGCTGAACACTGATAAATTGGAGACCAGATCAGAAAAAAGGTCGATTTGTTGGATATCCAAAAGATAGTTTTGGATATTATTTTATTTTCCTACATCACAAAGGTTGTGATAAGTAGAGATGCCACATTTCTTGAATAACAGTTTGTTCAAGAAGGAGGCAAAAGAAGGCAAATAGAGTTAGAGTTGGAAAATTCGACCAACCAATGCATCAGATGGATAAAGATCCATCTAGTCAACCAATACCCGTTGATGAAACATCTACAGCTGTTCCTCATAGAACAAACAGGGTATCTCACCCACCAGTGAGATATGGTTTTCTTCATGAAGAAGAACAAGAGTTGTCTACTCATGAAGAAGTAGATCATGGAGATGATCCACTTACCTATGAAGAAGCTATATCAGATATAGACTCTTCAAAATGGATTGATGCTATGAAATCCGAGATTGATTCCATGTATAAGAATCAAGTTTGGGATTTTGTTGACCCACCTGAAGGTATTATACCTATAGGGAACAAATGGGTTTTCAAGAAGAAAATTGGTTCTGATGGAAAGGTAGAGACCTATAAGGCAAGGCTAGTAGCGAAAGGGTTTCGCCAAAGGCAAGGAATCGATTATGAGGAGACTTTCTCGCCTGTTGCCATGCTTAAATCAATTAGGATTTTATTAGCAATAGCTGCATACTATGATTATGAGATTTGGCAGATGGATGTCAAAACAGCTTTTCTCAATGGATACATTGAAGAAAACATTTTCATGGAACAACCTAGGGGATTTGAATCCCAATATGGTTCCAAGGTATGCAAGCTAAAGCGATCCATTTATGGGTTGAAACAAGCTTCGAGGAGTTGGAACATCCGTTTTGATGAAGCCATTAAATCCTTTGGTTTTATCAAAAATAAGGATGAGCCATGTGTATATAAGAAGGTTAGTGACAGTGCTATCACTTTCCTTGTCTTATATGTGGATGACATACTGTTGATGGGTAATGACACAGGTATGTTGACGACTATAAAGGTATGGTTGTCAAATACATTCTCCATGAAAGACTTAGGGGAGACAACTTATATTCTTGGAATTCGCATCTATAGAGATAGAGTGAAAAGAATAATTGGTTTATCCCAAAGTCTATACTTGGAAAAGGTGTTAAAGAGGTTTAACATGCTTGATTCCAAGAGAGGATTGTTACCAGTGAGACATGGTATCCATCTTTCTAAAGAGATGTCTCCAAAGACACCTGAAGAAAGAGATAAGATGGCCAGGATTCCATATGCTTCGGCTATTGGAAGTTTAATGTATGCAATGTTGTGTACTAGGCCGAATATCACATATGCTGTTAGTTTGACTAGCAGGTATCAATCCAATCCAGGTTTGGAACACTGGATAGCTGTCAAGAATATTCTTAAGTACTTGAGAAGAACTAAGGATTTATTCTTGATTTATGGAGGTGGAGATTTGCAATTGGATGGTTATACTGATTCTGATTTCCAATCAGATATCGATGATAGAAAGTCTACCTCTGGATATGTGTTCATTTATAATGGAGGTGCAGTCAGTTGGAAGAGTTCCAAATAGAGCACGACTGCAGATTCCACTACAGAGGCTGAGTATATTGCTGCATCAGATGCTGCAAAGGAAGCTGTTTGGATAAAAAAGTTCGTGACAGAACTTACAGTAGTTCCTTCCATTGAGTCAGCAGTTCCACTACACTGTGACAATAATGGAGCAGTCATACAGACTAAGGAACCAAGGTCTCACCAGAAATCCAAACACATAGAAAGGCGCAAGCTGTTTGGATAAAGAAGTTCGTGACAGAACTTACAGTAGTTCCTTCCATTGAGTCAGCAGTTCCACTACACTGTGACAATAATGGAGCAGTCATACAGACTAAGGAAACAAGGTCTCACCAGAAATCCAAACACATAGAAAGGCGCTACCACATTATCAGAGAAATAGTTGGGCAAGGCGATGTAGCCATGCAGAAAATAGCATCAGCTGAAAATCCAGCTGATCCATTCACTAAGCCTATGTCACAGACTCAGTTAGGCCGACATCTTGAGAAGATAGGTCTAAGATATTGTAATGAATGGCTCTAGTGCTAGTGGGAGATTGTTAGTAGTATGCCCTAGAGCATATCATGCAGTATGTATCTTGTACATATTTTTATTAATAAAAGGCATTTCCACTTTTCCGTTTACATAATATATTTATGTGTAATAGAAAAGGTCCATTGATATTTTGTTAGAAATATTATTCTTAAGTTGTTAAGAATATGAGTGACAATATTTCTAGCACGAAGTATCATAAATAGGTTCACAATCGAGGATACTTCATAATAAGGACATGACTTATCCAGAAAGATTGTATTCATGTTTATTCCCAAGTTATTTATATGAGATATAAATAAGATGGAATGGTGAGTCTCATGCCATATAACAAACATGATAGGCACTTATAAATGATAAGTAGGCCGAACCAGTGACACTTATGACAAGCACATGGAGTTTACTCTTGTCAATGTTTTGTCATAAATCATATCAATGCATATAATCTTTAGACCTGAGATAGCACAGTTATCTTGTATATAGGTAGTTTGAGTTTGATACTGCTTTCATACTTGTACTGTGTATGGGTATATGGGCATGTGTTGGCTCCTACTAGTTATATATGGAGGTAGGTGTTGATCAAGATGGAATCTGTTCCTCTAAGTAAATAGAGATAAAATCCTATGTTCATTTAATTGTTCTTGATGTTTCAAGTTCCTGGCCAGGACAGATAGATTTATTCAGAAAAGAGTTTCTGATGAGAAAATCTTTTTAATCAAGAACTGGAATTAAAAGAGAACATAATATTCATAGCAAATGGAGTTTGACATAAACCATGACTCCAGCTTGAGTTGGGATTTTGTAACAGAGAGATTCTAGTGCATGGTAACATATGATTATAGGTTCATTTAAGGTAAACCTTATTACTAATTGGGTGGCCATGGCATGCTATGCTAGGTGTTAACCATGGTCTTTGAGGTTCATAAAATGATTTAGAGAAATCATTTATGGTAAGAAAGAGTTCTGATGATATTAAGAGTTGATATCATGTCTCATTGCCAATTAGTGATGAGCCTAGTAAGTCACACACATACACAAGTTATCACCTAATTAAATATGATTTAATTAATTAATTAAAGAGTTTAATTGATTAATTAAATAGGTTTGGTTTGCAATTAGTTTGCAAAGTCCCTAGCATGACTTGAAACCAAATCTAAATTATTAGATGTATAATATAAGTTAAATTTATATTTAAAGTGTTTAAATATGAATTTAATTAATGAGAAATTAATTAATAGAGATTAATTAATTAATTTATATTTGATATAAATTAATTAGAAGAAGAAAAATAATTATTTTGGGTTGAGAACTCAAAATTAAGACACAGGGGCATTTTGGTCATTTTGCAGTGTGACACGTGGCACCATGAGATGGTGACACATGGCATAATACATAAGCTTGCCAAATGTTTTTTAATCATGTAAGATTATTAAAATCAAGATTACATATAGATTTGACACTTTGCACAATGTGATTGGGTCACTTAAACCTAGAGCTAATCAAAGGGTGACATGTGGCAAGGGTTTAATGTGTTAACCTAGCTATTTAAGTGTGGTTATGAAAAGAAAAAATAACCAACAGCCACTCCTCTCCTTTGTCACGCCACTTTGAGGGTTTTCATCTATTCTTCTTCATCTCTCATCAATTCAAAGAGATTAACCATCAATCTCTTGAATTAAGAGCGCTAGAAATTGTTTCTAGTGTCCTGTTTACATCTCTAATCTCTTAAAAGGTAGAACTTGAATTTCTAATTAATAGAAAAGGCTTTAGAACCTGTTCAAGGGCTGCCATAGGTGTTCTTGGTGTGGACAAGTTAGAGGGACAACATCTGGTGTCCTCAAGACGAATCTCAAAGGCGCAGACACGCTGCAGTGCATCAAGAGGTTAGTGTAATCGTTCTTGATTTAATCTAGGGTTCTAAAATTAATCTGATTAATTTTAAAATCTTAAATGGCAAATACAGATCCAAAAATATATTAAAAGAGTTTTAATATGTTGTTTATCATTGAAATCAAATAGATAAAAATAAATCTTGCATGATGCATGTGACCCTAGGTGAAAATTTTTGAATTCAATGGTATAAACTTGTGTTTTTCACGCTTCCGTTCCTTCACATTGCATGCTATGCTAGGTGTTAATCATGGTCTATGAAGTGCGTAAAATGATTTAGAGAAATCATTTATCATAAAAAAAGAGTTATGATGATATTAAGAGTTGATATCATGTCTCATTGCCAATTAGTGATGAGCCTAGTAAGTTACACACATACACAAGTAATCACTAAATTAAATATGATTGAATTAATTAATTAAAGAGTTTAATTGATTAGTTAAATAGGTTTGGTTTGCAATTAGATTACAAAATCCCTAGCATGGCTTAAAACTAAATATAGGTTATTGAATGTATAGTATAAGTTAAATTTATATTTAAAGTGTTTAAATATAAATTTAATTAATGAGAAATTAATTAATAGAGAATAATTAATTAATTTATATTTGATATAAATTGATTAGAAGAAGAGAAATAATTATTTTGGGTTGAGAACTCAAAATTAAGACACAGGGGTATTTTGGTCATTTCACAGAGTGACATGTAGCACCATGAGATGGTGACACATGGCACTACACATAAGCTTGCCAAATGTCTTTTAATCATGTAAGATGATTACAATTAAGATTAAATATAGGTTTGACACTTGGCACAAGGTGATTGGGTCAAATAAACCTATAGCCAATCAGAAGGTGACATGTGGCAAAGGTTTTAAGTGGTAACCTAGCTATATAAGTTTAAGGATGAAAGCACAAGCATAATAAGCAGCCACTCACTCTTTGTGCCGCCACTTAAAAGAACACTCTTCTTCTCTTCTTCTTCATCTCTCATCAATATAAAGAGATTAACAAACAATCTCTTGAA
Organism: Hevea brasiliensis; assembly: GCF_030052815.1. Lineage (NCBI taxonomy): Eukaryota > Viridiplantae > Streptophyta > Magnoliopsida > Malpighiales > Euphorbiaceae > Hevea > Hevea brasiliensis. The sequence continues at coordinate 48,508,775 of NC_079501.1, forward strand.
TTAAAAATACTAGAAATTGTTTCTAGTGTCCTGTTTACATTTGTAATCTCTCAAAAGGGAAAACTTGATTTTCTAATTCATAGAAAAAGCTTTAAAAGCTATTCAAGGGCTGCCATAGGTGATCTTGGTGTGGACAAGCTAGAGGAACAACATTTGGTGTCCTAGATGCATCCCAAAGATGTCAAATACACTGCAGTGCATCAAGAGGTTAATGCACTTGTTCTTGATCTAATCTAGGGTTCTAATAATTAATATGATTAATTCTAAAATCTTAAATGGTAAATGTAGATCCAAAAACATATTAAAAGAGTTTTAATATGTTGTTTATCATTGAAATCAAATAGATAAAATTGAATCTTGCATGATGCATGTGACCCTAGGTAAAAATTTTGAATTCAATGATATAAACTTGTGTTTTTCATGCTTCCGCTCCTACAATTGATATCAGAGCCACTATATTTGCCATTTAGATTGTTGATTATATGATTTAATTGTGTGGTTTGATCATGAGATGATATATCCATTGCTGGTTGGACCAACAAAGGTGGCGGCTTGATGAACTACACCACCATGCGCATGGTTTGATTCATTCAACCATGCACATGGCTGTTTGGGTATGTTTGTGGGCTTTGATTGTCACACCCTACTCCTCGTAAGATGTAACATGCTCCCGTAGTACACCTAATGAATTACCGTACTTCGCCTACCGGTAACCCATTAAATATACTACAAGGGATTTTAAAACAATTTTTGTTCATTTTTAAATTGGTGGGTAAATTTTTTTTTTTCAGATTTTAAAAACCTTTATTTAAAGTCCAAACATAAATCAAATTTTTAGATATTTAAAATCTCCATAACTTTTACCAAAATTTCGACAGAGTGCTGTCTATATTTTAAGAAAACAGTTCTTCAAAACCTGAAAATAAAGACACTCCCAATATTTTTCTCAATCACAACTCCATTATTCAATCTCATTTCACAATTCAGCACAAGCAACTCAATACACAATTTAAATTAAATCAAACATTGAAATATCTCATTAAGATAACAAAATGAATATTTACATTCATGGGAGTATTAAAAATTTTGTAGTGCAAACTTTATAAATACATAAAATCTCAAGATAACCTTATAATAATTTGTATTTCATTACAATCCAAAAATATATTACAAAAGAGTTGGTACAACTGCTCAAAGTAAATTTTATACATATAATTACAGAATTACATCAAAATCTAAAGTACAAGGGTATACCTATGATATACCCGAAGATAGTCTCACTATGCCTTTTAGTAATCTTGCTCAGCTGCTTTATATTTTCTTTCACCTGCGATAGCATACAAAGCTATCGCTGAGTGGTGAACTCAGTGGTGCACAAACTAATAATTTAAAAATTAATACAAGTTATCCTTGATAATTCGTAACAAATAAAAATTTAAAATTTCTAAATTCTTCAAAATTCATAACATTCAGAAATCAATATTTTCATTCATGCAAATTATTCATTTGAATAACATTTTTATCAAATAGTAACTATTTATCTACATTTCTTTTAAATCCCGAAACAATACAAAAATATTTTGAATCACTGACAAATTATTTATTTCAACCACTATTTATCAAACTATGCATAATTTAAAGGGTGTTGCCAATAATTCACACAGTTGAACCCATGACCCAAATTTCAAATAGATGCCGTGTTGTACACCACGACATTTCACACTCTCTCAATAACCAAGGCTAAAAGGGAGGAACAAATACTAGCTAGCATATATGAGTACTCATTCAAACTCTTCCCCAACTGGCAAGCCAGAGAGGAAGGAACTTGCCCCATCTAGTGGAGGAGTTATCTCACTAGACAAGCCAATGATAATTCACAACATATTTTGCCATGTGAACTGTGGTTTCAAATCATATTCAAAATAATTTCTATTTACAAAGTGCTTACAAATCATCAACATATTTAATTATCATAAATTCATGCTCAAGATTGGCAACACATCAAACTTAAAATTTACAATCCTCAAAACCATGCAATAAATCCTTAAATGCATAAGACAATTTACATTTAATTTATAAAATTTCGTTCAACAAATTAAAATCCTCAACACAACAAAATTATAAATCATAAAATAAACTTGTTCAAATCAATTTAGAAGTGAAAAGTAACAAAATAGTTAGTTGTGAACAAACCTTATACGAGTCGCCTCTTGGCCTTTACTCGATGTCTCGGGTTCTTTCCCGGTATTCTTTTCCACTGAAACACAGTTTCACAGTGTTTCAGTATCATAACTTATCATAAATCCAAAATAAATTCAAATTCACTTTTATCTAGCTTATATATGCTAAACTTTACGTTCTTCAAAATTTGTGTTTTGGGGTTACTATTCACTACACTATTCAAGTCAATTTGTTTACTTTCTAAGGCTTAATAGGTATGGGAATTCCAACTTCACCCACATACCACATTTTGGTTACTAAATTTGTTGGTTTTGGTTGTTTTCTCAAATTTTAAGTCTTTTAGGCAAAATTGTAAATTTTCAGTTTTAGTGTCTTATGTTGCATTGTTCCATTGGTCATTTTTCTGTTAGAATTTGGCAAAACCTTCTTCATAGAAAATATTCCCTATTGTCTTAACTTTATTCTACTTTTTGAATCACTCCATTTGGAGTTTTTTAGCTCAAGTTATAGCCATTTGAATCATGGATGCCGGATTGGACTTAACCCAGATTTCTGGGCACCAAACTGGTTCTGGCAGTTTTAGGTCACCAACTTTGGGTGGCCAAATGACTGGGTTAAGAGCATAAGTTGAGTTTGTGTTTTTCATAAAAGTTTTAGGTCTATATCTCATCTGTCCACTGGCAAAATTTCAGGTCATTTAGACCTACCTAGCCCAAGTTATGGCCAAATGAACAAATGGTCATTTTTTTACAGGTCAGACTGCATAAATCCGGATTTGATCAATTTGTTCACTAGGTTTTAGTCACTTTTTGTGCATGATTCCTAAATGAAAAATGTGTCATTTTGTGTCTAGTTTCATTCCCAATTGGCGTCATACCAATTGGACTTATAAAGTTTCAGTTTTGGTCCCTCAAAGGGACCTTGGTCCTACTGCCTGCAGCATGGCCATTTTCAGTCCGAATTTAAACTCACTTCTAACACTTCCAACACATCTCAATTGGTCACAAATGACCATTTTTCATCTCAAACAAGGTTAAACACACCATTTGACCATTTCTCCAAATTTTGTCTCCTAAACTCTAGGTCCAAAACCCTAACTCACACAGTTCATTCAATTAATGAATTTAAAGTACATAATCAACATCTATACTCTTAATTCATCTCAAATAATCATTCAAAACTATCAAACTCATTCATTTCAAACCCTAATCCTAGTGGGCTGTAATTTTTATTTGGTCCCCCATAATAGTTTTCTTTTGAATTTAAGTTAAAATCTAAGTTAAATTAACTCAAAACATATGTTTTAAACTAAAAATTTTAATTTAAATTCTTACCTCTCTTGAGCTTTCGAATCTTCTTAATTCTTCAATTTTCTTCAAATTTTCTCTTTCAAATCTTTTTCTTGAAGCTCAATTTGAGGATTTCTACAAGTTTTCTAAGGGATTTATGTGGTAATTTAGGGTTACAAAAGCTCAAAGTGAGCTTTAATGGAGGGAAGGAAAAGAAAAAAAATGAGAGAGAAGAGAGTTCATGGCAAGAAGAAGAAGAAAGGAAAAAAAAATGAAATTTCTTTTAATTTTTGCTATTTTTATGTCTTTTAAAATTACTTTTGACTTGGTTAATTTAGGTAGGAAAATTAAAATTAGTTTTGACATCATGATGATGTCATAAAGGTGTTGTAATAAGTCCCATTTTTATTCTTTTTCTTTTTCTTTAATTTTCCAAAAGTTCTTTAATTTAATTTTCGATTCTGTCGCAAGGTGTTTTGCGGTCGCCTGGACGAACACTCACCGAAGTGGGAAAAGTGAGGAGTTGCCACTTTAATTTTGAGAGAAATTAAAGAAAAGCATTTGTGAAAGTAAATTAAAATGAAACCACTTCAAAAACAGAGATTCTAGGTTCGGGGTCCGTAAACGGGCGGGGAAGGTGTTAGGCACCCCACCTCGTCCCTCAACGAGGGTAAGCAGATTTAACTTCACGTTCTTTATAGTTAGGAGGGTTTGACTGGAAATGTTAATCCTTTTGACAACAGGAATATTTGATTTTTTACTAATTCGGATTACCCAGATACATAAGTAAATGAGACAACCTTAGTGAGTTGCTATTGCGTATTTATTTTATTTTAGGGGGATCATCTTACGTATTTGTTAAAATTTAATTTGGAAATCGGATAAGAACTTTCCTTCGATCTCTTTAAAATATTTATTAAGATTTTTAAATGATAACCGGATAAGAACCCTCCTTTGATCTCTTCTAAATATTTGTTAAAATTTTTAAGTGAGAACCGGATAAGAACTCTCCTCCGATCTCTTTTTAAATATTTGTTAAAATTTTTAAGTGAGAACCGGATAAGAACTCTCCTCCGATCTCTTTTTAAATATTTATTAAAATTTTTAAGTGAGAACCGGATAAGAACTCTCCTCCGATCTCCTTTAAATATTTGTTAAAATTTTAGATTGAGAATCGAATAAGAACTCTCCTCCGATCTCCTTTTAAATATTTATTAAAAAAATTTTTAAGTGAGAACCGGATAAGAACTCTCCTTCGATCTCCTTTAAATATTTGTTAAAATTTTAGATTGAGAATCGGATAAGAACTCTCCTCCGATATCCTTTTTAAATATTTATTAGAATTTTAGGTTGAGAACCGGATAAGGACTTTTCCGATCTCTCGAAACTTGGTTACAGCTACCCGTCACGAAATCCTAGAACTAAGGGTTCTGGCATTTAAAGATGCCGGGGCTCGGAATAAGGCTTCTTTTAACTCATTGGTACCTTGTAACTAGTCAGGAGATACCAAACTGAATTTTCCGACCTTCGTATGTGGTCGCCTTACTAGTACCTTTTGATACCCGATCTATCCCATTTATCTATCTTAAGGTTCAGTTTTACTCTGCCTTGTGACGTCTTACTCAATTGTTTTTTTTGCATTATTCTAGTGATTCGGCCTTACTATTTTCCCGACTTATTGTTCAGACCTTTCATTATTTTAAAGAGACCCTTAAGATACAGTTACTTACATTTTATCCGACCACTTATATGCTACTCAGGACTAGAAGACTTATGTTCAGCAATAACAAAGATTAACAAAAAGAATGGACTGGTCAACACGGAAGTAAACTCGAGAATGACCTTCTTCGTGTTCTTTAGCGCAATATAAACTTGGAGAAAATTATATTTATATATAAAGAATAAAGGAAATACGTAAAATAAGAACGAACACTCAATAAAAAAGCAATATGAGCACTCACCTGTGGGGAGTCGGATCTATTGAACTAACTATGGGATCACAGAACGTAATGGGGGCCGCGGGCTGGTAACCTGAAGACTAAGGTTCGCCTTGAAATGAAGAATACCTTGTTAAAATGCAGTCCGATCAATATTATAACCAAGTATGAATGAAGTTGAGCTTGGACAACGGAAGTGGGAATAAAGATAATAAAGACAGAAAGTGAGAGTGTCACAGGATAATGAACGAACTGAAAATGGAGAGTTTCAGTATTCAGAAATCCTTTACAAGAAAATACTTCAGAAAACTGGTTTCAAAAGTTTTTCTTATGAAAGCTTCAAAAATAGCAGAGTAACGAGCTGAATTAAGTTTCAGAGTCCTTCCGCTATATTCACTATTTGTCCTCCTTTGAACAGTTTTTCATGCAGGTATTTATAAGAACCGGGTGCTCCCCATGGAGGGTCAGGATCTGTTTTGAGGGAGATGGAGGGTTAAGATTTTGAAGGACATGATCTAAGGGCTCGGGAATTAAAGAGAATCAGAACGGACGACTGAGATCCCTTCCGGAGTATTTGTCCTTTTCTCTCTTCTAATCAGACGGCCCAAAATTTCTTATCAAGAGCGATCCGAGAACTAGGAGTGAAAGGCGCTGATCTTGTGATTTTCTTCTTCAATCCGAGGGCTCCGAGCTCGTCCTTACAAGTAAGATCAACCGTGGAGATTAGGATGTACAGCGCTGTCCTGACGTACTCTGGCACATGTCAGTAATGCGGGCGATTCTGGGGCATGCGGTGGAGATTTCGTTTGTGACGCTTTAACTACCTCGGCCCTGGTTATGACGATAATCAGCAGGAGCTGTCTTATTCTTTTTGCTATCCGACCTCCTTTCTTTTCCGATCTTCCTAACACACTCTTTTTTGATATTTCATGCCAGCCTCCCTTCTTCCGACCTCTCCTACTCTTGTCTTTTCTTTATCAGGTCCGGTCCAGTCAAAACATTTATTCCCTCAATTTCCGAGGCGTCCGCTTCGTTTTCTGCTTAGTAATAAATGCTCAGACCATCCCCTATATATATACCTTCAGCAGGAAACCCTTCCTCATTTGATTTTTCCTCTTTCTTTCTCACTTTTCTTGTTCTAACTGCTCCAACAATAATCCCGGATAAGATGACCGCTTTTAATCTTTTTCCGATTGCCCTCTTTGTTCCTTGCCTGAAAATTTACGATCCCGGTGATCGAAAAATCATGATGACCTTATCTGATGACAGTGAGAGAACTGGACTAATTAACCGATCCGAATCGAGGACCTCGATCGTGCCAATCTCGAATCGTTTGCCTGATATAATCGGCAAACTGATTTCGGGCGAGAATTTGCTAATATTCCCCTCAACACCGGTGACTGCTCTTTGGCGTTCATCTGGCTCCTCTCCACACTGGGTGTTCCAACAATGGCTCGGTTTCGAGCGGTAACTTTGATGACGACCTCTCTCATTCTCATGAGAGTCATAGTCCCCCCCAGCCGGTAACTCAGCCATAAGACTAGGCTTTGACATAGGCCTTTTAGATAGGATGTTCCACCGATCTCTAAAGATCGCCCTTATGATGTAATAAGACCTTTAATGTAATCCGATCTCTAGAGATCGCCCAAATGATGTAATTAGAACTTTAATGTAATTCGATCTCCAGAGATCGCCCTAATGATGTAATTTGACCTTTTGGAAATAAAATTTATTTTGCCAATTATCACTTTATTATTATTGATTATTCTCCGATCTCTGGTGTGCTTATCCAATCTGGTTTCCAACTGAACAACCCTTATCCGATCTGCACTTCCAAATATTTGATTAATTAGCCAATATCTAACTAGCCGGTCTTTCCTTATGGAATTTTGGAATATTCGTGAGACGTGTCAGAACAGCTGGCGAGTCCCGCTAACCAATGCACTGCCTGGAACATCGTGAGCATTAAATGCTCGGACGAGTATAAATAGGGGTGGGGGTTAGCCAGTTGCTCCCTTATGTCATTTTCAGTCTCTCGCGAACAACTTCAAAATTCTCTCGCTTCCTCAAGTTCTTCCGACACCGATTAGACTCCGGTAAGGGTTTTGATCCTTCTTTTAGTTTAAATTTCTTGTTTCCTTTGAAAATGAGCGGCACCGAGGGTCAGAGAGCGGCAAGCCCTCCTTTCGTTCAGATCTCGTGGTCATCTGATGAAGTGGAGGTGGTCAGACCAAGCGTGCGACCTAAACCTTCTAGGGTCCCTGTTCCAGCTCGGGGGCAAGCAGCACCATCAAGGCCTGTACCTTCTTCAGGGAGGGAAAATCTTCCCATGGATGAGCTACCATCAGTTCTTCAAGAAACCGACCTACAATCGTTCAGCCAAGAATACAACATTCATCCTAATTCATTCGAACTCATCCGGTGTCACGGAGATATCCGAGCTGATCACTTCTTCGAAGGGAACAACATGATTATAGTATACGAAGAGAAATTAAAAGCCAGTCTACGGTTCCCTTTGGACGACTTCTTCAAGGAAGTTTTAAAATATCACCAAGTGTGCATCGCTCAAGTTCACCCGAACTCATGGCGGACCTTAGTAGCCTTCCGAGGCCTATGCCGAGCTAAGGGACTTCGACCCAGCTAAGGTATTCACCGAACTACATAGATTAACTCGTCGAAAGGACGACGAGTATTGGTTCTTCCAGGCGAAACCTCATTGTGGACTTTTTACCGACCTGCCTTCCTCCCTGAAGAATTGGAAGAACCGCTTCTTTATCCTGAGGAGCAAAATTCCGAACAGCTTTGAGGGCTTCCCCCACAGCTGGCTGCACCAGGGCCCTGTACTTTCGAAGTGCATCACCTTAAATAGAGAAGAAGGCCTGATGGTGATGGAGCTAAAGGATCAGGCGGGCAGAGAGAAGTTTTCTTGTCTGGATACTGTGACTGCCGAACTACATCACTGGACAATGGAGTTGATCGCGGGCTTCAGCTCTCTGACCTCGGCATCGGTATTTTCCTATATCTCAAATCTTTGGACCTTAGCGATCTCACTGACCTCTTCTTTGTGCGGGTATGTCAAGCGACGAAGCCTCCAAGGAGAGCCGGAAGTGAAAGAGAGAGGTCTCCCGAAAAGTGCGGGAGATAAAGCGATTCGAGCTACTCCAGACTCCCAGCCATGAGCCCGGGGAAATACAAGGGGGCTCATCTCAACCTTCGGGGCAGCCGATCCTCGAGGTAGAAGTGATCCGATCTCCTCCTCGCCAAGAAGAGCCGCCTCCAGCTCCTCCTGTTGCTTCAGGTGCGGAAGGGGGTCCTTCTCAACCTACCACACGGACCCTCTCTCGCGGTGCTCAAGTGCTGATCCATTCCTTGGAGAAGAACCGAACTGTTCGGGAGAATCCGGGTTTGGTTAAAGTCCTAGGTGCTTCTATTTGCCTTCGGGAGGGTCAAGACAGGCTGTCTCCGGACAACCTTGATGATATCCTGACCCGATCCATGAGCCTGAACGTGGAGTGCTTGGTGAATCAGCACATCGTCCGGGAGAAGGCTCACCGCCTGGGTAAGGAGGTCGAGAAGATGGGTCATGAAGTGGCTTCCCTCCGATCCCAACTCTCATCCGCTCAGAACTACATATCTGAAATTGAGGGGCGGATGAAGTTCTACGAGGACAAGCTGGCGAGCAAGCTCGTCTTCTAGCCGAGCGAGATTGTGTTCTTGAGGACATTCAGGAGCTCCGGGCTAGTGAAGTTGCGCAGCTCACTGAGGAGCTCAAAGCAAAAGAGGAAGAGGTGGTGACAAGGGAAGCCGGCGCTTATGTGAATGCTCACAGGGATCTCCTGGTCGAGCTCAAAAATCGGTACCCCAAAGAGGACTTCTATTGGATAGTAGATCTGGCTCCCTAAGACGAGGGTGAGGATAGCGAGGAGGAGGCTGAGGGCGAGAGAGAAAATGAGCAAAATGTAGATCAGGCTGGGGGTGATCCTCCAGCCGAATGACTTGTACAAACTTTAATATGAAATGAAACACGCTTTTTGTTCAGTGAATGGATGTGATCGGAAAATCTCTAAATTACTTAAGCACTTAATTGTCTGAGCATATTAAAACAACTAAAGTTGATTATTAATCTAAGTGTATGAGGTCGGAAAACACCATAAGCATGAGATCGGCAGGGAACCAATGCTAAACATGACTTAATTTAAAATTGGAAATTTGGCTTGAGTACATAAGATCGGGACTGCTATTAAACCAGATTGAAACCTTAACTTGATCATTCCCAAACTTTTAAAATGAAGATCTAGTGCTGGTTCAGTTTCGTTTGACGAGAGAGATCGTGAATGTAATTTACTGTTCAGGATATTTGACAATTGGTTTGAGAGATCGGCAAGGCTTTAAGTGACATGGGGACTTAGTATTGGTTTGATTCCTTTTGAGGAGAGGTCAGAAATGTGATTGTTCGGTAAAGAGAGATCGGAAATGTAATTGGCTGGCAAAAGGAGATTTAGTGCTGGGGATCAGTTTCAAAATTTATTGATTCTGGGGATCAGCCAAAATATGGTGTCGACAGCTGCCCCTCTTTACATAATTTCTATTAAAGGGAAAAATTTTCCCGTGTAGGGATTATGTAAAGATTCAGACCCATATTTTGGGCGGTTAGGAGTTCAAGGTTAGGAAGCTAAAGCCTACTTAAGTTAGTGACCTAGAGGACAGGAGTTAAAATGCTAAAGATTTGAAATCAACTTGGATCAAGGAACCAGAGGTTGATTAACAAGAAATTTAGAATGCTGAAAGTTAAAATCAACTTAGATCAAGGAACCAGAGGTTGATTGACAGGAAATTTAAAATGCTAGAAAATTAAAATCAACTTAGATAAAGGAACCAGAGGTTGATGATGGGAAATTTAAATGCAGGAAATTAAAATCAACTTAGATCAAGGAACCAAAGGTTGATTGACAAGAAATTTAAGATGCTGAAAATTAAAATCAACTTAGATCAAGGAACCAGAGGTTGATTGACAAGAAATTTAAAATGCTGAAAATTAAAATCAACTTAGATCAAGGAACCAGAGGTTGATAACAAGAAATTTAAAATGCTGGAAAATTAAAATCAACTTAGATCAAGGAACCAGTGGTTGATTGACAGGAAATTTAAAATGCTAGAAAATTAAAATCAACTTAGATCAAGGAACCAGAGATTGATGATGGGAAATTTAAATGCAGAAAATTAAAATCAACTTAGATCAAGGAACCAGAGGTTGATTGACAGGAAATTTAAAATGCTGGAAAATTAAAATCAACTTAGATCAAGGAACCAGAGTTTGATTGACAGGAAATTTAAAATGCTAGGAAATTAAAATCAACATGGATCAAGGAACCAGAGGTTGATAACAGGAAATTTAAAATGCTGGAAAATTAAAATCGACTTATAAAGCAAGTCTAATCTCGACACAAGAAGTTCTTCCCCGATGAAGTGTACTTAACAGGATCCCGTAAGCCAATGATTAATGGAGGACGAGTTACAAGACTTGGCCTACGACCTCATTTCTTCGGATGCTCATTGACTTTCTTCTTATTTTGCGAAAAGCGCCCTTGTGGGTTTTCACTTTCCTTTCGTCCATTTGACTAGAAGCGCCCTTCCAGGTTTTCACCTCTATTTTTTTTTTCCGCCATTTCCTGCAAATCTCATAGTAAAGTACGTGAGGTTATCAATTTTCAAATCCTAACCTTATGGAAAAATTTTAAATGATTAATAGCGCAGAGAAAATAGTGTGAGTATAAAGATAAAGCAAAAAGACGAATTGAAACGGGAAGAAGATAGATGGGAGAAGAAGAATGACTTTATTAAGGCATTAAGAAACAAAGATACAGTTTTAAAGGAAAAGGGTACAAGGATAGATCTCACATGTTTCTTGTAGTTAATTTTGAAGTCCCTTAACTGCCATTATTTCAAGTACTCTAAAGCCTTGTGCCATGACGGTTTATTTCCCTTCTCGGTTTCACGCCCCGCTCCTTATTTCTCCCCTTTTGGTTCTTGGGATGCCCTTTCGGGTTTTCACCCCTAGATTTTTTTTTTCTTTCAGGATGCCCTTTCGGGTTTTCATCCTTCACTCATTTTACAGAAAGCGCCCTTCGAGGGTTTTCGCCTTCTTTCACACATTTTGCTAGGAGCGCCCTTTCGGGTTTTCACCCCTACCTTTTTTTTTTTTTTTTTTTAGGCATAGTATCTCTTGACGGCATCAGTATTCATAGGTCTTGGAAATTCTTCGCCATCCATATGGGTTAAGATCAGGGCCCAACTAGAAAATGCCCTTTTAACCACATAGGGTCCCTTGTAGGTTGGTGACCATTTACCCCGGGGATCATTTTGATTCGGGAGAACTTTCTTCAGAACTAGGTCCCCGGGTTGAAATTCGCGAGGGCGAACACTTTTGTCAAATGCCCTGGCCGTTCTTCTCTGGTACAACTGCCCATGACATGCTGCTGCTAGCCTCTTCTCATCCAGCAAGTTTAATTGATCCAACCTTGACTAGATCCATTCCGACTCATCAATCCCTGATTCCTTCAGAATCCTTAGGGAAGGAATTTCAACTTCGATAGGCAATACAGCTTCCATCCTGTAGACCAGTGAGTACAGAGTTGCCCCAGTTGATGTTCTTACGGAGGTCCGGTATGCATGAAGAGCGTAAGGGAGCATTTCATGCCAATCCCTATAAGTGATCGTCATTTTCCGAATTATTCTTTTGAGATTTTTGTTTGCGGCTTCCACCGCTCCATTCATCTGGGGACGGTATGGGGAGGAATTGAGATGTCGAATCTTGTATTGATCACATAACTTCTGGATCTTTGGGCCATTTAAGTTCTTGGCGTTGTAAGTGACGATTTCATTGGGGAGGCCGTGCCGGCAGATGGTATTATTTCTGAGGAATTTAAGAAATGTGTTCTACGTAATATGGGCATATGACGTCGCTTCGACCCATTTAGAAAAATAGTCGATGGCTACCAGGATAAATCTATGCCCGTTGGATGCCTTAGGGTTGATGGGACCAATCACATCGATGCCCCACACTGCGAAAGGCCAAGGTGAGACAAGATTGAATAACTGGTGAGGCAGAACATTTATAGGATCTGCGTAGATTTGACACTTATGGCACTTCCGGAAATACTCGACGCAATCCTTTTCCATGATAGTCCAAAAATATCCCCGTCACATGATTTGCTTAGCCATCTTATGCCCATTGGTATGGGTCGCACAGTTTCCCTCATGGGTCTCGAAAAGGATTCTCTTTGCCTCATTCGCATCCACACATCTCAAAAAATCGCCGTTGGAGCTCCTTTTGTATAGAATTTCTCCACTGGGGGAGTACCCCAATGCTAATCTCTGAATCATCCTCTTTTCGTTTTCACTCGTCCCTGAGGGGAATTCTCTGGTTCTGATGTAAACCAGGATGTCATGATACCAAGGTTTACCATCAGGCTCTTCTTCGATCATGAAGCAGTAAGCCAGCTCACTTCTCGCTTTAATCTTTAATACCTGAGTCGTCTGCCCTTCTTCCATCTGAGCCATAACAGCCAGGGTGGCTAAGGCGTCTGCAAATTGATTCTTGTCTCGACTAAGGTGAGTGAAAGAGATTTCCTCAAATTTCTTAATCAGCTCCAGTAAGTACTTCTGATATGGGATTAGCTTTGGATCCTTAGTTTGCCATTCTCCCTTGACTTGATAAATTATCAGAGCTGAGTCTCCATACACCTCCAACTTTCTGATTTTCATTTCGATAGTAGCTTGTAGACCCATTACACAAGCTTCATATTCTGCGACGTTGTTGGTGCAGTCAAATCTCAACTTGATAGCTATCGGAAAGTGTCTCCCATCCGGAGATATCAATACAGCTCCGATTCCATTACTGGACAAATTGACAGCTCCGTCAAAATACATTTCCCAAACATCAACTGGCTCTTCTTCTTCGCAGTCTACTTCATTAATATGCTCATCAGGGAACTCAAAATCCAGAGCTTCATAATCCTGGATAGGATTTTCTGCTAAGAGATCAGCGATCACGCTACCCTTCACCGCTTTCCGGGTCATATAGACAATGTCATACTGGGAGAGTATGACCTGCCACTTGGCTATCCTTCCTAGCACGAATGGGCTTTCGAATACATACTTGATAGGATCCATTCTGGAAATGAGCCATGTCTTGTGATTCAACATGTTGTGCTTGAGGCGATTCACTGTCCAGGCTAGTGCGCAACAAGTTTTCTCTAGGAAAGAATACCTTGACTCACAATCATTGAACTTTTTGCTCAAGTAATAAATAGCTCTTTCCTTCTGGCCGGTATCATCATGTTGCCCCAAAACACATCCCATTGAACTTTGTTGGACTGCCATGTATAAAATCATAGGCCTTCCTGCCACTGGCGGAACCAATACTGGTGGGTTGGACAAATACTGCTTGATTTTCTCGAAAGCCTCTTGACAAACTGGATCCCATTGAGTGGTGTTATTCTTTTGGAGTAGTCTAAAAATAGGCTCAGCTTTAGCGGTGAGATTGGAAATAAACCTTGATATGTAGCTCAACTTCCCCAAGAAACTGCGCACTTCCCTTTCTGTTTTTGGGGATGGCATCTCTTGAATAGCTCGGACTTTGTCTGGATCAACTTCTATTCCTTTCTCGCTGACTATGAATCCCAACAATTTCCCAGATCTAGCTCCGAATATGCATTTGGCGTGGTCTGGCCACTGATATTTCCTGAGTCTCTCGAATACTTTCCTCATCACCTGCACATGACTCTCTTCTCCCCTAGATTTGATGATCATATCATCCACGTATACCTCCATTTCTTTATGCATCATGTCGTGGAATAATGTGACCATAGCGCATTGGTAGGTGGCGCCAGCATTCTTTAACCCGAAAGGCATGACCCGATAGCAAAATACCCCCCACTGAGTGATAAAAGCAGTTTTCTCCTTGTCTTCCTCGTCCATTAGGATTTGATTGCATCCCGATGCCCCATCGATACATGAACACCTGCCAAATCCCGCAGCATTGTCTACTAACACATCAATGTGAGGGAGGGGGAAATCATCTTTTAAGCTCGCCTTATTAAGATCCCTGTAGTCAACGCACACCCTAACTCTCCTGTCCTTCTTCATTACCGAGACAACGTTAGCTATCCATTGGGGATATTTGACTACTTCCAGGAACCCTGCATCATACTGTTTCTTGACCTCATCCCTAACTTTGAGTAGCGTGTCCGGATTCATTCTTCTTAGCTTTTGCTTCACCGGGATTGTCCCCGAAATTAGGGGAATTCTGTGCGTCACTATCTGGGGGTCCAAACCAACCATATCGTCATAGGTCCAGGAAAACACGTCCAGGAATTCTTTGAGCAAACTGATCATATCTCCCAATTCCTCGCTCTCCACAACCTTAAGTTCCCTTTTCACTTCTTCCGTGCCTAAGTTTATGGTGTGCGTTTCGTCTCCACAAGGCACTAGGGAAGGTTAATCCCTTTCATCCCTTTCTTTTGTGAGCTCTACCTCAGAATCACTTGAAGTAATGGTAGTTATGGGGATTTCAAAATTAACCAGAGGAAATTCTGAGTCTATTGAATTATTAGGAGTTAATTGACGAATGGTCCTGAATGAACGAAAATAGAATATATTATAAGGATGGAATTCAAGTGGGAAGAAAAAGAGAATTGGAAATAAAGGCGCTATTAATTCATTAAGATTTATGAGATAAGAAAAGGGTCCATTTACAATGTTACACTTGCCACCATGGACAAAATGATCAAGTGTAGATAACCAAAGGTACTTTACTAGAAATTAAGTACAGGGATGTCCTCTGCCGTCCAGTTGTCCAACTCTTGCCCCTCAGCTATTGGTGAGACCAGAGCCTCATACAAGGAATCCAAGTGGATGACATCAATAGATGGTTCATCGGGTGATTCTTCAACCTCTGCCGGATTTTCATTGACCGATTTAGTGAAGACCTCTGTGATTCTCGGGACTATTTTCATTCTCCCGATTTTCTGGTCAAATCTCTGATCCTGAAGTCTATTCCTCATCCAGAATCGTCCATCTATGAGGGCATCTTCCTCATATCCCAAACCGCAATGGCCCACCTTCTGGATAGCCGGTATAGGTTCAACAATTCCTTGTAATGTGGCGCCTAGGCCTTTGCCTTCTTCATATCCATTCCTTGACATTATCTTGGCCACCATAGCCATAGCACCTTCATTTTTGGTTTCTTGTAATTTGAGGACCTGGAAAGAGCTTTCCAATGACTCCTCAGCAGCTTCCACATAAGGAAGTGACTGTGGCTTAGTGACTAATATGGCTTCTTCCCTCTCACCATGATGATTTTGCCGTCCATGATGTACTTTATCTTCTGATGCAAAGTTGAAGGAATGGCATTCGCTGAATGGATCCACGGCCTCCCCAGCAACATAGTGTAGGCCGGTTCAATGTTCATCACTTGGAATGTGACGTTGAAGGTGCATACACCAATTTGGAGTGGCAAGTCGATGTCGCCCAACACTTCTCTTCTTGTACCATCAAAGGCTCTTATCACTATAGCACTCTGACGTATATTTGATTGGTCAACTGGCAGTCTAGCCAAAGTAGCACTAGGCAGTACGTTGAGCGCTGATCCATTATCAATAAGGACCTTGGCCACTATACAACCTTTGCATTTCACTGTCACATGGAGGGCTTTAGTGTGTGCCAAGCCTGCAGGATCTATCTCTTCTTCAGAAAAGGTAACAAAACTGGATGCCTGGATTTGTCTCACTATCTTCTCGAACTGCCCCGGTGTGATGTCGGGATTCACAAAGGCCTGATCCAGGATTTTCTGCAAGGCTTGACGGTGCACCTCAGAGCTTAAAATCAGTGATAATAGTGAAATTCGGGCAGGTGTCTTTCTCAACTATTCCACCACATCATACTCACTCTTTTTCATTATTTGGAGCAACAGCTCCTCCTCTTCTTTAGGCCCGGCGGGCTCTTCTTCCCCCGTTTTCTCAATCTCTTCTTCTGTACTCTTCTGTAATTCTCCCATTTTTACTTTCCCCTTCTTCTTTTCTTTTTCTTCGTTCCCCTAACATCTCCCACTTCGAGTTATAAACTCGACTTTTTACTCAGGTGGGGAGGATTTTGTGGCAGCGACGGGCTGAGGATTAGGTTGAGGAGTAGTATTGCTGGTAGGTCCAGCGTAAGTCATTCTGAAGTGCTCATGGGCAGTGAAGCATGGTTTTGGAGGTGCCGGAGGTGAAGGAAGATTAGGAGCCGACGTATTGCTTGATGCTCCTTGGGTGAAAACTTGAAAGTTATAATTCCAAGGTATGGCATGAGTATTGGTGACAGGAAGCTGGGGCGAGGCTTGGATAATCGTTACTGGTGGTGAGGGCGTTGGGGCATTAGGGGCAGAGAAGGTTAATCTAGGATTGGGGGTAGAGGTATTCTGGCCAAACCTGGCGGTATTTACTTTGCCCTCCACTTTCGATCTCCTTTGACATCTTAAAATTTTGAGGGACAGTAAGTTCTGGACCTCTTGCCGGAATCCCTCACAGTCTCGCAGCTCGTGATCAGCTGCCCCTCCATGGTAAGGACATCCCGCACTTTTCTCGATCCCGACACGAGGGCAAAGGTAACCTTCCCTCATCGCCATGGCAAAAATTTCCTCAAAGTGGGGAATCAGCTTGTCTACCTCTGGTGTCGACCTCTCCCCGTCTGATTCTATCATGTTTACAGCATTTCCTGTATTATGATTAGGCAGCGGGTTTGAGGTAACATTGGGGAGAGAACCATTCCCTTCAATCTTCAACCACCCGTTTCGGATTAAAGCGTGCACTCTCCCACTGAGTGCCCCGTAGTTTTCAGTTGAATGCCCTTGTGCCCCTCCATGATATTCACAACGGGCAGTGGCATCATACCACCTGCGGTATGGTGGCTGAATTGGGTCTAGGGGTATTGGTACTATCTGGTTTATACCAACGAGGTATCGGTATATTTCACTGAGTGGGATGGGAAGGGGTGGATCAGGATTTCTTAGTGGTCTGGGGTTATTTTGAGGTGGTCTGGGTTGGGTAGGTGGAGGAGGAGGTCTAGGCCAGTAATTTGTAGGTGGTGGGTATTGTAGGCGTGTGTGTGGATAATTTGGGAAAGGAGGTGGAATGTTTGCAACTGTTTGGCCATGAGGGGGAGGATATGGCCGGTAGTTATTTTGAGGAAGTGGGGAGTAATTATTTTGCCGGGTGACGGAATGCACATCACCCTTCTTCTTTTTGCCAAAACTGGCAGTTTTCTTCGTAGGATTCTCAGTCAACTGCTGCAGCTGTCCCATCCTTAAATTAGCCTATATTCTCTCACCGGCTTGGATGATGTCCGAGAAGCTGTTGGAAGTGTTTCCAATCATCAAATTGAAGTAGGGAGCCTTCAATGTTTCGATGAACAGGGAGCATAGTTCATTATCAGTTACTAGAGGATATACTTCTGCAACCTTTTCCCTCCATCTTTGGGCATATTCCTTGAAGCTTTCCCTGTCTCTTTGCACCAGGTTTTGAAGGTCCCTCCTTGTGGGGGCCACATCACAATTAAATTTGTACTGCTTCAAGAATGCGTCGGCTAAATCCTTCCAGGAGCGTAGTTTGCTCCTATGCAACTGAATACACCATCTCAAGGCTGCTCCGGAGAGGCTCTCGTGAAAAAAGTGGATGAGAAGTCTATCATCTTCTGTCAAGGCTGACATTTTGGCAATGTAGGTTGCCAGGTGAATGCGGGGGTCTGAGTTCCCGGTGTACTTGTCGAAGTCTGGGACTTTGAATTTGGGTGGCACCACCACATCTGGCACCAATCTAAGTGACGCCACATCGACTGAACCATACATGTTCAGTCCCTCTATTGCTCTCAGTCTTTCCTCTAGAGCAGAGAGTTTTTCATTTTCCCTAGTCTTATTTTCTCCTCCTACTGCAAAAGATACTCCCCCAGCTGGGAAATGAGGGGTGGAGTGAACCGGAGGGATCAATATTGAAGGGTATGGATCAGCATTTGAGATAGCCGAGTAATGGGAGAAAGGTGGGTCATTATTTATAGTAGCCGGATTGACAGTGATTATCGGATCCGGGATAGGTGACTGAAAGGTGAAAGAAGTTGAAGCTTGATGCGGATCATTTGTTGTAGGTGGTGGGGGAGGTAGTGGTAGGTTAGGTTCTGAAGCTGATTTATTTTGGAACATCTCCCTCATTAGCCTCATGAGTTCTGAGACCTGGTCTTTCAGCTCGGATACTTGCCCTTGTAACTTTTGTACTTGTTCCTGATCTTCCATTATCTTCTTTGTTCGGGATCTTGTTAAGTACACTCGCTTGGGTTGAACCGTGTGCTTGGTCAGACTTACCTTGTTTGAAGCAATGTTGATTTTCTGTGGGGAAATAAATAAAAGCTTTTAGTGAATTTTGAATTTTGTAAAAAAACTAAAGGTCCTGGTTCGGATGAAGGATACAGTGGCATTTGGGAGCCAAAATGAAATCTGCAGAAGGATGGTTACATCAATTTTATCATGGCATCATTCGATAGTCTGACTATGAATGACTGGATCGAATGCGCGTTTATGATACCTGTTCATATGGCATCTCCAATTTTTCGCATAACCCTAGCGAGGGGGTTCCTACGGGAGTTATACTATTTATTCACAATTTTGCTAAACAATGGCCCAAAAAGTTTTCCATTAACTGAATATTTATACACAGCATTCTTTACATCGGCCTAGGCTCAGGGAGGCTCTTTATAATGAGATGACATTTTCTGAGATACTCGTATAACCTTTCTTCTTGTTTGGCAGGGTCGAATGCTTTCAGAGCATACTCAGATTTAGGAAGGAGTTCTTGTTTTCCCTGTGCTATCGTTCTCTCCAGCTGGTCAACATTCTCTTTCAGCTCTTGATAAAGAGCAGCTTGTCTTTCTTTCTCCTTCCTTTCCTTAGCACATTCTTTCAGAATATCGTTGATGAGTAATGCCTGTTCCTTCAATTCAAGCTTCTTCTTTTTGTTCTCTTGTTTATACTCTTCTACGAGTATCTCTTGGTATTTCATTTTTTCCTGAAGCTTACTATTCTGCACTTCTACTTCCCTTACCACAGCTTGGAGAGAGCCTTTTTCCTCTTCCCACTGTGCCTCTTGCTCTTCGAAGCTCATCTTTTTGGCCCTTGCCTCTTCCCTGAGTCTTCTCACTTTTCTTTTAAGG
This sequence comes from Hevea brasiliensis, assembly GCF_030052815.1. Taxonomy (NCBI): domain Eukaryota; kingdom Viridiplantae; phylum Streptophyta; class Magnoliopsida; order Malpighiales; family Euphorbiaceae; genus Hevea; species Hevea brasiliensis. The sequence continues at coordinate 48,528,417 of NC_079501.1, forward strand.
TTTCGCTGTTGGTCCTCTAACTGCTTTATTTGTTCTTGCAGTTGTGAATTTTCGGTGTTTGCCTTCTATAGTGAGTTAGCCAGATGATTATTAGATTCTTCTGATAAGACGTTTCGGTGAGGGTCGCTGTCTTCGAATTCTGCAGTTGAGTGTTCTTGGTCCCTGTCAGCCCTCCATTTAAGATAATCGCCCGTGGCACTCAGAACTTTAGGCGACCTGTCCATCAGAATGATGTTTTCCCAAGATTTGCGAGTTATTTTCAACCCCTCCTCTTCCTTGAGCTCATGGTAGAAATGACCTTGGTGGTATTCTTCCGTATTGATTCTGAACTATGTTGAGCCGAATTGTCTTACTACTAAGGCCGGAGTGTAACTTGTGTATCCAGTCACTCCGATTAGGGATACTAATTGATTGTTCCCCGTGCTGATCAGAATGGATTGACTTGACGTCCACAATTTCTTCCAACAATAGTTATGGCTATTAAAGCTCAAAATCCGTTCTTGCCACTGCACCTCATCCTTCGGGCTGATTACCAATCGGGTCATTTTCTCGATGAGAGGCTGGTCAAGATACCAAGTTAATCCCTTCGTCTCCATAGGACACATATGACTAATGATCCAGAGGTGCAACAACTGAGAACAACACTTAATGGACCCCTTGCCTTGCTGTCTGCAGTAAGTGAGGGTTAAGAAAGTCTCGGCAAGTATTGCTGGTACTGGATTGACTTTCTGTTTCTCTACTGCCCAGAACATTTCCACAACACTGCAGGTTATGATTCCGGAAGGTCCAAGGAACAAGATCAAGCCGTAAATTGCTAAAGCGAGCATCAATGAAGCTTGATCCCACTGTTGATCTTGGATGCATTGATCCAACCCTTTCTTGAGGTAAGTCCAATACCATCCATGCGTGTTTCCTTTGACGGTTTCTCTCGCCTTTGCTTCTTCTGGTGGGATCCCCAGCATATGTGCGAGCCGTTTCCAGGTCTGCCTATGTTCGAGGTGTAGGTAAATCCGATTCTGCGCCGCATAAGGGATTTCTAGCAATGCTTGATATTCTTCCATAGTGGGAGCAGTATCGATGTCGTTGAAAGAGAACACTCCAAACTTAGGGTTCCAAACTGGCAACATGGCCTTTAGTGCCGGGACCTGGACCCTAACTCGCATCAAGGTTGCAATCCTCCCATATTTCTTCTCAAATTGTGCTTTGACCTGATCGGGAATGACTTCCAACAATTGGCCAGACCCTCGAGACTGTTCATCCTGACTTCAATCTTGCTCAGGTCCAATGGGGGTAATGAGCTAGTATCCCTTTGTGGAGGCACTGAGCTATGAGACGATTCGGGCCATGGTTTAGCATTTTGTTCTGATTTAAGAACTTCTTCTACCGACTGACTCGAGGATGCCATGTTAGAAATGATGCTTATCCTTTTACAGACCTTATTTCGGTGATGCCTGCAGGAAAAACTTGTTAGCAGGATAAATTCAGGTAATCTTGAATTATACTATTGGCAGAGTGACACCTGCACATTTATCAAAGTAGGAAAATGTGTAGGTTTTCTTGACAGTATGATTCAAGATTACCCTTAAAAATGAGAACAAAATAAAATAAACAGAATAGGGTAAGAGTAAGTATGCCCCTTTTGTCTTAAAGTAAAGGAAAGTCCTAATACTGGCTGGGTGCTACCTAATCGAACAGTTCTATCTTACCAGGTAGCTTGCTAAGGCTTCCAGCTATCGTGATAGTTTAACTCAAGGTCTAATTTTCTAAAAGCCACAGGTTCCCAAATTGCCCCCACTATAAACAGTAGAGCCCCATTCTATCCCCCACGATACTGTCGGGAAAATTCCACGGGTATCACAGTGAATAGAACGAGTTTCAATTTGAGCAGAAGCCTTCACGGATACTAACGGGGTAAAACCCACGGGTACCGCTACATGACTCCCTCCTACGTTCCTAAAAGGGTAAGAAAACCCGGGTATAGGGCTGAAGTGTGTGAGGACATCGTGTGAGTGTTCAGTGTGTGAAGGGACACCTTTACCTCTTCCCAATTCGGGGGGATTTTCATTTTTCCCTTTTTTCTTTTAAATGAAGAGTGCTATGGAAAGTAAAACAAGCAAGACAAGCAAAATGGTTAGCAGGAATAACAATAATTGACATAAAGAATTTTGCGGAGTGAGCCCACCTAACTATGATTTGATCGTAAAATTAAATATACTTTTGGACCTCTAGACCGGGGTTAAGTTTTGATACTTTCCCAGTGGAGTCGCCAAGCTGTCGGAAGGTGTTTTGCGGTCACCTGGACAAACACTCACCCAAGTGGGAAAAGTGAGGAGTCGCCACTTTAATTTTGAGGGAAATTAAAGAAAACCATTTGTGAAAATAAATTAAAATGAAACCACTTCAAAAACAGAGATTCTAGGTTCGGGGTCCGTAAACGGGCGGGAAAGGTGTTAGGCACCCCACCTCGTCCCTCAACGAGGGTAAACAGATTTAACTTCACGTTCTTTATAGTTAGGAGGGTTTGAATGGAAATGTTAATCCTTTTGACAAAAGGAATATTTAATTTTTCACTAATCCGGATTACCCAGATACATAAGTAAATGAGACAACCTTGGTGAGTTGCTATTGCGTATTTGTTTTATTTTAGGGGGATCATCTTATGTATTTGTTAAAATTTAATTTGGAAATCGGATAAGAACTCTCCTTCGATCTCTTTAAAATATTTATTAAGATTTTTAAATGATAACCGGATAAGAACCCTCCTCCAATCTCTTTTAAATATTTGTTAAAGTTTTTAAGTGAGAACTGGATAAGAACTCTCCTCTGATCTCTTTTTAAATATTTGTTAAAATTTTTAAGTGAGAACCGAATAAGAACTCTCCTCCGATCTCTTTTTAAATATTTATTAAAATTTTTAAGTGAGAACCGGATAAGAACTCTCCTCCGATCTCCTTTAAATATTTGTTAAAATTTTAGATTGAGAATCGGATAAGAACTCTCCTCCGATCTCCTTTTAAATATTTATTAAAAAATTTTTTAAGTGATAACCGGATAAGAACTCTCCTTCGATCTCCTTTAAATATTTGTTAAAATTTTAGATTGAGAATCGGATAAGAACTCTCCTCCGATCTCCTTTTTAAATATTTATTAGAATTTTAGGTTGAGAACCGGATAAGGATTTTTCCGATCTCTCGAAACTTGGTTACAGCTACCCATCACGAAATCCTAGAACTAAGGGTTCTAGCATTTAAAGATGCCGGGGCTCGGAATAAGGCTTCTTTTAACTCATTGGTACCTTGTAACTAGTCAGGAGATACCAAACCGAATTTTTCGACCTTCCTATGTGGTCGCCTTACCAGTACCTTTTGATACCCGATCTATCCCATTTATCTATCTTAAGGTTCGGTTTTACTCAGCCTTGTGACGTCTTACTCAATTGTTTTTTTTTTGCATTATTCTAGTGATTCGGCCTTACTATTTTCCCTACTTATTGTTCAGACCTTTCATTATTTTAAAGAGACCCTTAAGATACAGTTACCTACATTTTATCCGACCACTTATATGCTACTCGGGACTAGAAGACTTACGTTCAGGAATAACAAAGATTAACAAAAAGAATGGACTGGTCAACAAGGAAGTAAACTCGAGAATGACCTTCTTCGTGTTCTTTAGCGCAATATAAACTTGGAAAAAATTTTATATATATATATATATATATAAAGAATAAAGGAAATACGTAAAATAAGAACGAACACTTAATAAAAAAGCAATATGAGCACTCACCTGTGGGGAGTCGTATCTATTGAACTAACTATGGGATCACAGAACGTAATGGGGGCTGCGGGCTGGTAACCTGAAGACTAAGGTTCGCCTTGAAATGAAGAATACCTTGTTAAAATGCAGTCCGATCAATATTATAACCAAGTATGAATGAAGTTGAGCTTGGACAACGGAAGTGGGAATAAAGATAATAAAGACAGAAAGTGAGAGTGTCACAGGATAATGAACGAGCTGAAAATGGAGAGTTTCAATATTTAGATATCCTTTGCAGGAAAATACTTTAGAAAACTGGTTTCAAAAGTTTTTCTTATGAAAGCTTCAAAAATAGCAGAGTAACGACCTGAATTAAGTTTCAGAGTCCTTCCGCTATATTCGCTATTTGTCCTCCTTTGAACAGTTTTTCATACAGGTATTTATAGGAACCGGGTGCTCCCCATGGAGGGTCAGGATCTGTTTTGAGGGAGATGGAGGGTTAAGATTTTGAAGGACATGATCTAAGGGCTCGGGAATTAAAGAGAATCAGAACGGACGACTTAGATCCCTTCCGGAGTATTTGTCCTTTTCTCTCTTCTAATCTGACGGCCCAAAATTTCTTGTCAAGAGCGATCCGAGGGCTAGGAGTGAAAGGCGCTGATCTTGTCGTTTTCTTCTTCGATCCGAGGGCTTCGAGCTCTTCCTTACAAGTAAGATCAACGGTGGAGATTAGGATGTACAGCGCTGTCCTGACGTACTCTGGCACATGTCAGTAATGCAGGCGATTCTGGGGCGTGCGGTGGAGATTTTGTTTGCGACGCTTTAACTACCTCAGCCCTAGTTATGACGATAATCAGCAGGAGCTGTCTTATTCTTTTTGCTATCCGACCTCCTTTCTTTTCCGATCTTCCTAACACGCTCTTTTCGGATCTTTCATGCCGGCCTCCCTTCTTCCGACCTCTCCTGCTCTGGTCTTTTCTTTATCAGGTCCGGTCCAGTCAAAGCATTTATTCCCTCAATTTTCGAGGCGTCCGCTTCATTTTCTGCTTAGTAATAAATGCTCAGACCATCCCCTATATATATACCTTCAGTAGGAAACCCTTCCTCATTTGATTTTTCCTCTTTCTTTCTCACTTTTCTTATTCTAACTGCTCCGGCAATAATCCCGGACAAGATGACCGCTTTTAATCTTTTTTCGGTTTCCCTCTTTGTCCCTTGCCTGAAAATTTATGATCCCGGTGATCGAAAAATCATGATGACCTTATTTGATGACAGTGAGAGAACTGGACTAATTAACCGATCTGGATCGAGGACCTCGATCATGCCTATTTCGAATCGTTCGCCCGATATAATCGGCGAACTGATTTCGGATGAGAAGACTGCTAATATTCCCCTCAACACCGGTGACTGCTCTTTGGCATTCATCTGGCTCCTCTCCACACTGGGTGTTCCAACAGTAGCTCTGTTTATAGCGGTAACTTTAATGATGACCTCTCTCATTCTCATGAGAGTCATAGTCCCCCCCAGTCGGTCTCCTGGTCAAACACATCTTTTGACTCAGCCACGAGACTAGGCTTTGAGATAGGCCTTTTACATAGGATGTTCCACCGATCTCTAAAGATCGCCCTTATGATGTAATCAGACCTTTAATGTAATACGATCTCTAGAGATCGCCCAAATGATGTAATCAGACCTTTAATGTAATCCGATCTCCAGAGATCGCCCAAATGATGTAATTTGACCTTTTGGAAATAAAATTTATTTTGCCAATTATCACTTTATTATTATTGATTATTCTCTGATCTGTGGTGTGTTTATCCGATCTGGTTTCCAACTGAACAGCCCTTATCCGATCCGCACTTCCAAACATTTGCCTTAATTAGCCGATCTCTAACTAGCCGGTCTCTCCTTATGGAATTTTGGAATATTCGTGAGACGTGTCAGAACAACTGGCGAGTCCCGCTAACCGATGCACTACCTAGAACATCGTGAGCATTAAATGCTCGGACGAGTATAAATAGGGGTGGGGATTAGCCAGTTGCTCCCTTATGTCATTTTCAGTCTCTCGCGAATAACTTTAAAATTCTCTCATTTCCTCAAGTTCTTCCGACACCGATCAGACTCCAGTAAGGGTTTTGATCCTTCTTTTAGTTTAAATTTCTTGTTTCCTTTGAAAATGAGTGGCGTCGAGGGTCAGAGAGCGGCAAGCCCTCCTTCCGTTCAGATCTCGTGGTCATCTGATGAAGTGGAGGTGGTCGGACCAAGCGTGCGACCTGAACCTTCTAGGGTCCCTATTCCAGCTCTAGGGCAAGCAGCACCATCAAGGCCTGTACCTTCTTTAGGGAGGGAAAATCTTCCCATGGACGAGCTACCATTAGTTCTTCAAGAAACCGACCTACAATCGTTCAGCCAAGAATACAACATTCATCCTGATTCATTCGAACTCATCCAGTGTCATGGAGATATCCGAGCCGATCACTTCTTCAAAGGGAACGACATGATTATAGTATACGAAGAGCAATTAAAAGCCAGTTTACGGTTCCCTTTGGACGACTTCTTCAAGGAAGTTTTAAAATATCACCAAGTGTGCATCGCTCAAGTTCACCCGAACTCATGGCGGATCTTAGTAGCCTTCCGAGGCCTATGCCGAGCTAAGGGACTCCGACCCATAGCTAAGGTATTCGCCGAACTACATAGATTAACTCGTCAAAAGGACGACGAGTATTGGTTCTTCCAGGTGAAACCTCGTTGTGGACTTTTTACCGACCTGCCTTCCTCCCTGAAGAATTGGAAGAACCGCTTCTTTATCCTGAGGAGCAAAATTTCGAACAGCTTTGAGGGCTTCCCCCGCAGCTGGCTGCACCAGGGCCCCGTACTTCCGAAGCGCATCACCTTAAATAGAGAAGAAGGCCTGATGGTGATGGAGCTAAAGGATCAGGCGGGCAGAGAGAAGTTTTCTTGTCTGCATCTTTGGATCGCCAATCGCATCACCGACAATGGAGTTGATCACGGGCGAAGATCGCGGGCTTCAGCTCTCTGACCTCGGCATCGGTATTTTCCTATATCTCAAATCTTTGGACCTTAGCGATCTAACTGACCTCTTCTTTGTGTAGGTATGGCAAGCGGCGAAGCCTCCAAGGAGAGCCAGAAGCGAAAGAGAGAGGTCTCCTGGAAAGTGCGGGAGATGAAGCGATCCGAGCTGCTCCAGACGCCCAGCCATGAGCCCGGGAAAATACAAGGGGGCTCATCTCAACCTTTGGGGCAGCCGATCCCCGAGGTAGAAGTGATCCGATCTCCTCCTCGCCAAGAAGAGCCGCCTCCAGCTCCTCCAGTTGCTTCATGTGTGGAAGGGGGTCCTTCTCAACCTACCACACGGACCCTCTCCCACGGTGCTCAAGTGCTGATCCATTCCTTGGAGAAGAACCAAACTGTTCGGGAGAATCCGGGTTTGGCTAAAGTCCTGGGTGCTTCTATTTGCCTTCGGGAGGAATGGGACAGGCTGTCTCCAGACAACCTTAATGATATCCTGACCCGATCCATGAGCCTGAACGTGGAGTGCTTGGTGAATCAGCACATCGTCCGGGAGAAGGCTCACCACCTGGGTAAGGAGGTCGAGAAGATGGGTCATGAAGTGGCTTCCCTCCGATCCCAACTCTCATCTACTCAGAAATACATATCTGAAATTGAGGGCGGATGAAGTTCTACGAGGACAAGCTGGCCGAGCAAGCTCGTGTTCTAGCCGAGCGAGTTCGTGTTCTTGAAGAGATTCAGGCGCTCCGGCCTGGTGAAGTTGCTCAGCTCACTGAGGAGCTCAAAGCGAAAGAGGAAGAGGTGTTGACAAAGGAAGCTGGCGCTTATGTGAATGCTCACAGGGATCTCCTGGCCGAGCTCAAAAATAGGTACCCCGAAGAGGACTTCTCTTAGATGGTAGATCTGGCTCCCCAGGACGAGGGTGAGGATAGCAAGGAGGAGGCTGAGGGCGAGAGAGAAAATGAGTAAAATGTAGATTAGGCTGGGGGTGATCCTCCAGCCGAATGACTTATACAAACTTTAATATGAAATGAAACTCGTTTTTTGTTCAGTGAATGGATGTGATCGGAAAATTTCTAAATTACTTAAGCACTTGATTGTCTGAGCATATTAAAACAACTAAAGTTGATTATTAATCTAAGTGTATGAGGTCGGAAAACACCATAAGCATGAGATCGACAGGAAACCAACGCTAAATAGGACTTAATTTAAAATTGGAAATTTGGCTTGAGTACTTAAGATCGGGATCGTTATTAAACCGGATTGGAACCTTAACTTGATCATTCCTAAACTTTTAAAATGAAGATCTAGTACTGGTTCAGTTTCGTCTGATGAGAGAGATCGGGAATGTAATTGACTGTTCAGTATATTTGACAATTGGTTTGAGAGATCGGCAAGGCTTTAAGTGACATGGGGACTTAGTATTGGTTTGATTCCTTTTGAGGAGAGGTCGGAAATGTGATTGTTCGGTAAAGAGAGATCGGAAATGTAATTGGCTGGCAAAAGGAGATTTAGTGCTGGGGATCAGTTTCGAAATTTATTGATTTTAGGGATCGGCCAAAATATGGTGTCGACAGATTCCAAAATTTTCTTTTCTTTAATTGTAATTGACAGTTAGGTCGGGAGTCAGCTCTCAGGGTCAATTGACCAAATTGCCCCTCTCCAGTTTAACCCGATTTACAAATAATTCAATATTTTTTTTCGAATCCCTGACCTAATTATTTGATTGGCTTAACAATTCTTTTTCGTGTTTTTCTCTTTTTCACTGTGTTCGCAATAGTCCTAAGGACTGCTGCGTCACATTTTATGATTCGAAATTTGAGTTTAAATCGACTTCGCAATCCTTCCTGAGAATGTCACCCATCGCTGTGACTCTCGGCTCATTTAACTTCTCATATTTTGTTTTTCTTATTTATACTTAACTAATTGACAATTACTAATTATTTGTGTTCAGGGCTTATCTAGTTGTCTTAAGTGTGGTTCTAATCCCCTCAGTTGTTCGGACCGACACCGGTCACCGGAATAGTGAAATATACCAGGCTATGTAAATAGGGGTATTACAATGATCCAAGGCCCATAATTAGGCCCATGACTAATTAAAGTATTTAATTAGTTATTTTAATCACATAATTAAATTTTGATTCAGATCTGAATATTAAAAATTATTTGAATGTGACTCAAATCTGAATTTTAAAAGTTGTTTAAATGTGATTCAAATCTGAATTTCTAAAGTTGTTTGAATGTGATTCAAATCTGAATTTTTAAATTGTTTAAATCATATTCAAATCTGAATTTTTAAAGTTGTTTGAATGTAATTCAAATCTGAATTTTAAAAGTTGTTTGAATATGATTCAAATCTAAATTTTTAAAGTTGTTTGAATATGATTCAAATCTGAATTTTTAAATTTATTTGAATGTGATTCAAATCTGAATTTTTAAATTTGTTTAAATCATATTCAAATCTGAATTTTTTAAGTTGAATATGAGATATTCAATTTAATTTAAGAATGTATGTTTTATTTAATTGTTAAATAGTGATATGCTTGATGGATGATCATGGACTATAAAAGACCAATGTGATTGGATTTATTTCTTTTATGTTATCTTTGGGTTGTAAATTAATTAATTAATTTTAATTTATTTTGGGCATGTATTATTAAGGTTGTAATAATTTTGGGTTGTAATTTCATTTATTTAGTTCTTGTAAATTCGCCTTTGTATGCCAAGGATTACTATATAATTGGATTGCAAGAAGATTAAGGAGGTCAAGAGCATTGGTGGGATCAGTGGGAGGAATTCAATATCAAGTGTTGATTATGTACTCCTTCAGCAACTCTTGTAATATGAATGAATGAAATGCACCTAGGAATGCCCTGATTCAATTCTTGGTGGCTCAATTGAATCCCTTGGAAAAGTCTATGATCATACCATATTTGTTTATTATCCATGAATACATGAGATGTATGAGAATGTATGCAAGTACGTGATGTATGCATACTAATTGGATAATGTGCAAAGTGAGACCTTAATACTAATTAGGACGACTATAAAATCTTCTAAACAAATGATTAAGTTGGATATGCTATAATTAAAGTAATTATAAAATTGGCCCTCTATTGGGGCAATTATTTTAAGAAATTTTAAATAGTTGCATATGATGCAATTAATTTAAGAGATTTTCTTAAGAATAATTATTAAGCATGAGATGTTGTAAATATATAAATGGTTTGGTGGCCAATAATGGATGTGCCTGAGGACATTAAAATTATTTGCATGTTCACTGGCTCAATGGGATCAACTTAAATAATGCAAGATAAGTCAATAATGTATGTGCCTGAGATTTTGAACATTAGGAGCTAGGTAAAGGATTGAACCTCACATGAGATGTGATGGACAAGGAGTTGCTCACTTATAATTTATTGTTATTCCAATAATAGATGTGCCTAAGGATGATCAATAGGATTATAAGAATTCAATCACCCACTAGAAATCCATCCAACTAGGATTTCCATTTTCTACTTTGGAAATTTAGGATTTGCTAAGTTACTGGGAGGACCAATTTGATTAAAAGACCATAATCATTTTGGTTAATTACATGATACATTTACTAATTAATCTGGTTATTTTTTGCAGTTAATTTTCTGATAATAATGAGCACAGAATAACCACCACCATCTAATATCCTTGCAAGCATACTTGATCGCAATAGATTGACAGGACCTAATTTATCTGATTGGCTAAGAAATTTGAAACTTGTCATGAACCTTGAACATATAGGATGTGTCACACCCTACTCCTCTGTAAGGCATGACATGATCCCATAGTATATCTAATAGATTACCAACTTCGTCAACTGATAACCCATTAAATACACTACAAGGGATTTTAAAACTTTTCTTACTTCTTTTTACAGTGGTGAGCACTATTTACAGGTGTTAAAAAAATTTTTTTGAACTGAAGTGAAAGAGCTAATACATTTGAATTAGTGGTAATTTCTGTAAAAATTTTAGCAAAGTGCCCTCTGTATTTTTGAATAAAATAGTTCTTCAAAAACCTGTAAAATGCACTTCAAATATATTTCTCAACCTCAAACTCTAACATTTAATCAACACAATATATTTTTCAGCTCAAATCCACAATAATTTTTCAAAGGCTAAGATAAAAGAAATACAGTACAAATTTTACAAGCCAAAATAACTCATAATTTATTTTTACAATTTCAATGTACAATTTTAATTTACAACTACTCAAAACCAAAAACACAATATACATACAGTGAACATACATTACAATACAAAATGCAAAATATGGTATACTCAATATACCCGATGATCTCGCGCTGAATGTACTAGCAGCCTAGTCTGCTGCCCTGTTAGTCTGCCTACCTGCGATAGCAATGAAAAGCTATTGCTGAAACAATGTCTCAGTGGTGCACAACATTAACCAAATACAACTTTAAATCACAAATCATAAATCATATAAATAGTGGATACGTAAAACCATAGTTAAATTCAAGACAATGAATGTCATAAAGAATTTAAACTCCATTTCACAATATCACAATAAATCTCAATAATTAAAATATAGTTAAATTCAAAAGACAGTGAATGTCAATAAGAATTTAAACTCCATTTCACAATCTCACAACACATATCAATAAATCACACACAGCTTAATCATGTTCCAAAGTTCAATTCGTCCCAAAAGCTGATGGCTAATGAAGTATTCAATTCATCCCAAAAGCTGATGGCTAATGAAGTATTCAATTCGTCCCAAAAGCTGATGGCTAATGAGGAATAACATAGCTAGCTAGCAAAAATATGAGTACTCATTCTATTCGTCCTCAACAGGCACACACCTAAACACTTCAGCCAGAGAGGGAATTCAATTCGTCCCACTGGACAAGCTAGCGAGAAATACAATCAATTTACATGATAGCTGTGGTTTCAAACCATTTCTAATGCTTTTCAATCAATAAGTATCCATCAATATTATTCAAATAATTTTTCACAGTTTCAAACCATTTACAATGTGTTTCAAACCATTTACAATGTTTTTCAAGCAGTAAGTATCCATTCAAACACATTTCCACAATTTAAAACAATAATGTACAAATAGTCATAATTCATTTCAATTGAAAAATTCAAAAGAAATAGATGTTGTGCACAAACCTCTGATAATTGTCTCCTGGCCTTGACTCAGTGTTTCCTTCCCTTTCCCTGAGTCTTTGCTAACTGAGAAACATAATTTGAAGTGTTTCAGTACTCATTTAAACTGTCTATAACGATAATGCTTAATAATTAATTCACTGAATTCTATTATTTGCTTCGTCAACCTAATATGTCGACCCTTGATGCATTCTAGGTAAATTAGGTTTTAATGTTACTAAAATGTCACATTCAATAGTCTTTTAGGGTTGGTACATGTTACCAAACTCATTTCCATGTATATTGCGTTTTATTGCAATTTGCTGGATTCCGGGATACTAGTTTGACATAGCCGGATGACCTTGTTCCCTCGGTTTTCGGGATTCGGTAAAAAATACAAACTTGTAGATCTATGTCTTATTGCATGCGGGACAAAATTTCAGGTCATTCTGAGTTATGTAGACAAAGTTATGGTCATTTTACTATTGCTGGTCAAAATGCATCAAAATTGGTCACTTTAGGTCATTTTAGGTCATTTTAGGTTCAGCCAGTTTTTGGACCCAAATTTGTGCAAGCTGTTTGACTTGCTTATGGTCATTTCTGGGCTTTGGTGTCTTCATAAGACTTGTAGATATATGTCTTAACTATTCATGGTTAAAATTTCAGGTCAATTGGACCTGTTTTGAGTGAGTTATGGCCTAAACACTAACTTCTGCCCAAATGGTAAATTTTCAGGCCTTAATTGCACTAATCCGGATTTGGTCACTTTTCAAGTTACCTTACAAGCAGAATTTTGGTAAGCTTCCTCCATGAAAGTTGGCACATTTTGTGCCTAGTTTCACCTCCAATTTGTCTCATATCAATTGAAGCCACATACTTAAGGTTTTAGGTGCAAAACCTAAACTGCCCTATTGTATTTCCTTTATTACTCATCAAAGGTCACTTTTAACATTTACCAAACTACACATTCATGCCAATTTTGGTTTGTACCATAACCTAAACATATTTCACAACATATTGTTGATCATTTTGGTAACTTATAATCACATTCAACATACACCATATAGTGCAGAATTTTTTTCAAGCTCAATTATAACAATTCAATCACCTAACCATAACAAATAACTTATCCACTATCTTAACATATAACTTCACTACTAACTTACATACACAGTTGGCAAACTTTAGGACCACAATTCATTAAACAACTTCATGAATTCCAGCATTCTTCAAGAAGTTAACAAGCTGCTGAATTGTAAGTCTCCCATAATTACTTTCAAGCTCAAACTTTCACTTGGTCCACCATCACATATACATGAAGTTAACTTACTAAAATCTTAAATCACATTAGTCAACATTAATTCTCCACAATACATGTAAGAATAGTTTATTTAGTATATAATTTCATTGCTGTCCATTTAGGCATTTACGCATAGAATTTCAAACTCAACATAATTTCCAACTCAAGTGCTCAACTTTAACATACACCAATAATTAACCTACTAAAACTTTTATTCACTTCAATCAACATCAATACCCATTAATTTCATGTAAAAATAATTCAAACTCTTTAATTACCATGGCTGCCTAAACTAATACATAATCATAACTCACCAAAAACTCAAAATTTCTTCATCAATATATTTATCTCAAGCTTCCCATAAACTTTACTTAAGAAAGAAAATAATTTAAACACTTACCTATTGTTGGGGCTTGTTAAATCTTCACCAAAATCCCTTGAATTTAGTATCTATTTCTTCCTTGTGATGTGGGGATCAAAATTAGTGAAGTGATTTTGGTGTTTGAGTTGGAAATGGTGGAGGTTAGGAAGCTCTCACAATTTCGGCCATGGAGGATTTTAAAGGGTTTCATTTTGGCATGGACAAGGTGAAGGTTGAAGATGAAGTGTTAGTGGATATACACCTACCCACTTAATGGTTTATTTAACCCCATAGTGCTCCACTCACCATAAGTTAATTATATTATATGTTTAAAGTGTTAATTACTCAAATTATAACCCATTTTTGCTATTTACATTAGGTACCACTAATTAAATTTTTCATGAAATTTTCCAAGTGTAATATTATTTATTTTTAATGGACATTTAGGTCAAAAGATAACTCGGAGTGTCAAATGACCACACTGCCCCTGTTCGGGTTGCATTCCCGATTTTTCGGTAACACCAGGTTTTGTCCGTTTTTCGAATTCTCACTTTTCTTAATACTAATTAATTAATTTTTCTTTCATATTTCTAATGGCATGTATACTTCAATAGACATTTTTTTAAGTCCTAAAAATATTTTCCAGGGTTCCCCGCGGTCCAGGGCTAGTCAATGGTCCGCACCCCCGGTGCGGTCACCCATCGCTAGGGTTCTCGGCTCGTTTAACTTGGTTACATTTCATTGCTATTATTTTTCCTTTGTTTTTATTGTATTTTCTTTTCTTGTATTTCATTATTTTATGTCTCCTCACTCATATCGAAGTGTAGTTCTAGGCATCCTAGCTGTCCGGACAACACTGGTCACAGGAACAGTAGAACGCACTACCGAACTTAGGGGCGTTACAATTCTCCCCCCCTTAAAATAAATTTCATCTCGAAATTTTACCTGGCATTAGTCTCTGAATAGCTGTGGGTGTTGTCTCTTCATATCCTCTTCACATTCCCAAGTAGCTTCCTGGCCTGAATAATGGTTCCACAGCACTTTAACCAGGTGTATCTGTTTATTCCTCAGCTGCTTCACCTCATAAGCCATAATTTCTATGGGTTCTTCCTCATAGGAGAGGTCTGGATTTACCTCAATCTCTTCAACTGATAGTACATGAGATGGGTCTGATATGTACCTCCTTAACATGGACACATGGAAGACACTGTGTATCCTTGCTAACTCCGGAGGTAATGCCACCCGACATGCCAAAGGACCTACTCTTTCCAGAACCTCATATGGTCCGATAAAACGAGGACTCAGTTTCCCCTTTCTGTCGAATCTCATAATCCTCTTCCAAGGAGAAACTTTGAGGAATACCTTATCACCTACTGCATATTCAATATCTCTTCTCTTCAGATCAACATAGGACTTCTGACGGTCTGATGTAGCCTTGAGTCTATCTCTAATCAATCTGATCTTTTCCTCTGTCTGCTGAACAATTTCTGGCCCAATCATCTTTCTTTCACCTACTTCATCCCAACATAAGGGAGTTCTGCACTTTCTGCCATACAAAGCTTCATATGGAGGCATCCCAGTGCTTGATTGGTAGCTGTTGTTATAAGCAAACTCAATCAAAGGCAAGTGTGTATCCCAACTACCTTCAAACTCAATCACACATTCCCATAGCATATCCTCCAATATCTGAATTACCCTTTCGGGTGGCCATGCATGCGTGGGTGGAATCTTGTCTTTGAAGTTCAATCTAGTTCCTAGGGCTCTCTGAAGACTACCCGTAATCTAGAAGTGAACCTAGGATCTCTGTCGGAACACAATTGATCTGGCACTCCATGCGGTTTACAATCTCATATATGTACAATCGGCCAATCTCTCGAGGATATAGTCCATTCGAATCGCAAAAGTGAGCGGACTTGGTTAATCACAACTATAACCCATATTGCATCATGACTATTACGTGTCCTTGAAGTCCATAACAAAATCCATAGTTATCCAATCCCATTTCCACTGCATGCGGCAATGGATGTAACAAACCAGCTGGAACTTGATGTTCTGCCTTTACTTGCTGACAAGTTAGGCATTTGGAAACAAATTCAGCTATATCACTCTTCATACCCATCCACCTTCAGCCCTCTGTACATTTTAGTTCCACTAGGGTGCATAGTAAAAGGAGACTCATGTGCTTCCTTCATAATGATATGTCTCAGTTCAGCATCATTAGGAACGCATATTCTGCCCTGATGTAGCAATAAACCATCATCTTTCATAGAAAATTCAGGTTTCTTACCCTGCTGGACTTCTTTCAGTAGCTTCTGATATTTAACATCACTCTGAGCAGCCATTCTGATCTGATCAATCAACACTGGCTGTACATGCCATGCAACTACTGTCTGTCCCTCATCATCAATCTCTAAATTGGCATGCTGTGCTTTCAATTCATATACCATGGACAAAGGAGAAACTCTGAGACTTGCCATAGTCTTGCGACTTAAGGCGTCAGCCACCACATTTACTTTCCCAGGCTGATAGTCTATTAAGCAGTCATAGTCTTTAATAGTTATAACCATCTCCTCTGCCTCAAGTTCAATTCCTTCTGGGTGCCCAAATACTTCAAGCTCTTGTGATCTGTGTAAATGTAGCATTTCTCCCCATACAAATAGTGTCTCTAGATCTTCAGAGCAAAAACAATAGCTGCTAGCTCCAAATCATGTGTTGGGTAGTTCCTCTCATGCGATTTTAGCTGGTGTGATGCATAAGCAATGACATTCCAATCTTGCATCAGTACACAGCCTAACCCATTGTGAGAAGCATCACTATAAACTGTGTATTCTTTACCCGGAGTAGGTAAAGGATTGGAGCTTCAGTCAAACACCTCTTCAACTCATTAAAACTCTGCTGGCATTTATCAGTCCACTGAAATTTTACATCTTTTCAAAGTAGCTTGGTCAGTGGAGAAGATAACATAGAAAACCCTTTCACAAACCGACGGTAATATCCAGCTAAACCCAAAAAACTGCGAATTTCTATGATATTCCTGGGCGGTTTCCAATTAAGGATAGCTTCTACCTTGCTGGAATCTACCTTGATCCCTTCAGCTGACACAACATGTCCTAAGAAGGAGATTTCTCTCAGCCAAAATTCACATTTTGATAATTTGGCGTATAACTCTTTCTCCCTTAAAGTATGCAGTACAATCCGCAGATGTCTGTCATACTCCTCTGCATTCCTCGAATATATCAAAATATCATCAATAAACACCACCACAAACTAGTCGAGATATGGTCTAAAGATAGTGTTCATTAGATCCATAAAAGCAGCTGGAGCATTAGTTAACCCGAATGGCATTATTAGAAATTCATAATAGCCATACCGAGTTCTGAAAGCAGTTTTTGGAATACTCTGCTCTTGCACCTTCAACTAATAATAATCAGATCGCAAATCAATTTTGGAGAATACAGTTCTTCAACTGATCAAACAGATCATCGATGCAAGGCAATGGATATCTGTTCTTTATTGTCACCTTATTCAACTGCCGGTAATCAATACATAAGCAGAGGGTGCCATCTTTCTTCTTAACAAACAATACTGGCGCTACCTAAGGTGACACACTAGGGCGGATGAAGCCCTTTTTAAGTAGTTCTTGCAACTGTGCCTTCAACTCCTTCAACTCTGCTGGTGCCATTCTGTATGGTGTTATGGAGATTGGATCCACACCAGGCATAACATTAATTTCAAACTGCACTTCTCTTTCCGGAGGTAATCCTGGCAATTCATCAGGAAACACATCTGGAAAGTCACATACAGTGGGGCTGTCCTTCAGTGTCACACCCTACCCCTCTGTAAGGCATAACATGATCTCGTAGTATACCTAATGAATTACCAACTTTGTCTACTGATAACCCATTAAATACAGTACAAGGGATTTTAAAAACTTTTCTTACTTCTTTTACAGTGGTGAGCACTATTTACAGGTGTTAAAAACCTTTTTGAACTGAAGCGATAGAACTAACACATTTGAATTATTTGGAATTTCTGTAAAAATTTTGGTAGAGTGCCATCTGTATTTTGGATAAAACAGTTCTTCAGAAAACCTGTAAAAAGCACTTCAATATATATTTCCAAATCTCAACTCCAACATGTTTCTCAACACAACATATTTCTCAACTCAAATCCATAGTAATTTTTCAAAGACTGAGATAAAAGAAATATAATACAAATTTTACAAGTCAAAATATCTCATAATTTACTTTACAACTTCAATGCACAATTTTAATTTACAACTGCTCAAAACCAAAAACAATATATACATACAGTGGTTATACATTACAGTACAAAAAGCAAAATGGGGTATACTCGTTATACCCGATAATCTCTCGCTGGATGTACTAGCAGCCTAGTCTGCTGCCCTGTCTGTCTGTCTACCTGCGACAGCAATAAAAAGCTATCGCTGAGACAATGTCTCAGTGGTGCACAACATTAACCAAATACAACTTTAAATCACAATTCATAAATCATTTAAATGATGGATGCGTAAAATCATAGTTAAATTCAAGACAATGAATGTCAGAAGGAATTTAACACAATATCACAATAAATCTCAGAGATCAAAACATAGTTAACTTCAAAAGACAGTAAATGTCAATAAGGATTTAACTCCATTTCACAATCTCATAATACAAATCAATAAATCAACAAATCACACACAGCTTAATCATGTTCCAAAGTTCAATTCGTCCCAAAAGTCGATGACTAATGACGAATAACATAGCTAGCTAGCAAAAATATGAGTACTCATTCGATTCGTCCTCAATAGGCACACACCTCAACACTTCCGCCAGAGAGGGAATTCAATTCGTCCCACTAGACAAGCTAGCAAGGAATACAATCAATATACATGATAGCTGTGGTTTCAAATCATTTCCAATGCTTTTCAATCAATAAGTATCCATCAATATCATTCAAACAATTTTTCATAGTTTTAAACCATTTACAATGCTTTTCAAGCGATAAATATCCATTAAATATCATTCAAACAATTTTTCACAGTTTCACAATTCAAAACAATAATATACTAATAGTCATAATTTATTTCAATTGAAAATAATTCAAAAGAAATAGCTGTTGTGCACAAACCTCTGATAACTGTCTCCTGGTCTTGACTCAGTGTTTCCTTCCCTTTTCCTGAGTCTTTGCTAACTGAGAAACACAATTTGAAGTGTTTCAGTACTAAATTAAACTGTCTCTAACGATAATGTTTGATAAATAATTCACTGAATGCTATTATTTGCTTAATCAACCTAATATATCGACCCTCGATGCATTCTAGGTAAATTAGGTTTTAATATTATTAATATGTCACATTCGATAGTCTTTTAGGGTTGGTACATGTTACCAAATTCATTTCCGTGTATACTGCATTTTTTTGCAATTTGTTAGATTCCGGGATACTAGTTTAACCTAGCCGGACGACCTAGTTCCCTCAGTTTTCAGGTTTTAATCAAAACTAAAAACTTGTAGATCTATGTCTTATGGAACGCGGGGCATAATTTCAGGTCATTCTGAGTTATGTAGACCAAGTTATTGTCATTTTACTATTGCTGGTCAAATTGCACCAAAATTGGTCATTTTAGGTCACTTTAGGTCATTTTAGGTTTGGCCAGTTTTTGGACCCGAATTTGTGCAAGCTGTTTGACTTGCTTATGGTCATTTCTGGGCTTTAGTGTCTTCATAAGACTTGTAGATATGGGTCTTCACTATTCATGGTTAAAATTTCAGGTCAATTGGACCTGTTTTGAGTGAGTTATGGCCTAAACACTAACTGCTGCCCAAATGGTCAATTTTCAGGCCTTACTTGCACTTAATCCAGATTTGGTCATTTTTCAAGCTACCTTGCAAGCAGAATTTTGGTAAGCTTTCTTCATGAAAGTTGGCACATTTTGTGCCTAGTTTCACCTCCAATTGGCCTCATACCAATTGGAGCCACACAATTAAAGTTCTAGACCTAAAACTAAAACTGCCTTATTGCAATTCTTGCATACATATCAAACATCACTTTTAACACTCACCAAACTTAACATTCAAAGTAATTTTGATTGTACCACAACCTAAACATAATTTACAACATATTTTAGGTAATTTTGGCAGCTTACAATTACATTCAATGTGCACCAACAAGTGCAGAATTTGTCCAATTCAATTTACAATAATTCAATCACCAATTCATGCTCATTTACATGTCCCACTTCAGACCACCATACATACACTCAAACTGCCATAACAACCAACACATTTTAACATCATTATTCCATAAACCAAGCATGAATTCCAGCATTCCTCAAAAGTTAGCAAACTGTCACAATGGTACACTTACATTCCATTACTTCCCAAGCTTTAAATCTCATTTTACATTTACATATACTAAGTATACATTACCCAAACAATTTCCTACACAATATACATTTAATCAATCATTTAATTCACCATTTACAAGCACAAATAAACTGCCTTCAAGGTGTTTACATGGCTGCCAAAAGTACACACCATCATAACTCACCAAAAACTCAAAATTTCTTCATCAATCATTTTATCTCAAGCTTCCCATAAACTTTACTTAAGAAAAAACATAATTTAAACACTTACCTATTGTTGGGGCTTGTTAAATCTTCACCAAATTTCTTCCTTTTTGTTCCCTATAATCTGCCCAAGAGGTGTGGACCAAGTTTAATGAAGAGAATTTATGGTTTTATGTTGAAAATGGGAGAGAATTAAGCTTTGCATGGAAAATTTTCCATGGAGAATTGGGAGTGACAATCGGCCATTGTTGGAAGATTGAAGAAAATGAGTTAGTTAGTGGAGAAATCTGCCCATTTAATGGTTATTATAATCCTTAGTGCTCCACTCACCAATTATAAACTATATTATATGTTTAAATGTGTTAATTAGTCAATTTACCCTCCATTTTTACTATTTACATTAGGTACCCCTAATTTAATTTTTCATTATATTTTCCAAGTGTAATATTATTTATTTTTAATGGACATTTAGGTCAAAAGACAACTCGGGATGTCAAATGACCACAATGCCCCTGTTCGGGTTGTATTCCCGATTTTTCGGTAACAACGGGTTTTGTCCGTTTTTCGATTTCTCACTTTTCTTTGTACTAATTATTTAATTTTTCTTTGATATTTCTAATGATATTTATACTTCAATAGGGGTCTATTTAAGTTCTAAAAATATTTTCCAGGGTTCCCCGCGGTCCAGGGCTAGTCAACGGTCCACGCCGTGACTTCCCGGTGCAGTCACCCATCGCTAGGGTTCTCGGCTCGCTTAACTTGGTTGCATTTCTTTACTATTATTTTTCCTTTGTTTTTCTTGTATTTTCTTTTCTTGTATTTCATTATTTTATGTCTCCTCACTCATCTCAAAGTGTAGTTCTTGGCATTCTAGCTGTCCGGACAACACTGGTCACCAGAACAGTAGTACGCATTACCGAACATAGGGGTGTTACAATTCTCCCCCCCTTAAATAAATTTCATCTCAAAATTTTACCTGGCATTAGTCTCTGAACAGCTGTGGGTGCTGTCTCCTCATATCCTCTTCACGTTCCCAAGTAGCTTCCTGGCCTGAATGATGGTTCCACAGCACTTTAACCAGGTGTATATGTTTGTTCCTTAGCTGCTTCACCTCATAAGCCAGAATTTTTATGGGTTCTTCCTCATATGAGAGGTCTGGATTTACTTCAATCTCTTCAATTGATAGTACATGAGATGGGTCAGATCTGTACCTCCTTAACATGGACACATGGAAGACACTGTTTATCCTTGCTAGCTCTGGAGGTAATGCCAACCGATATGCCAAAGAACCCACTCTTTCCAGATCCTCACATGATCCGATGAAACGAGGACTCAGTTCCTCTTCCAAGGAGAAACTTTGAGGAATACCTTATCACCCACTGCATATTCAATATCTCTTCTCTTCAAATCAACATAGGACTTCTGACGATCTGATGCAGCCTTGAGTCTATCTCTGATCAATCTGATCTTTTCCTCTGTTTGCTGAATAATTTCTGGCCCAATCATCTTCCTTTCACCTACTTCATCCCAACATAAGGGAGTTCTGCACTTTCTGCCATACAAAGCTTCATATGGAGGCATCCCTATGCTTGATTGGTAGCTGTTGTTATAAGCAAACTCAATCAAAGGCAAGTGTGTATCCCAACTACCTTCAAACTCAATCACACAAGCCCGTAGCATATCCTCCAATATCTAAATAACCCTCTCGGGTGGCCATCCATGCGTGGGTGGAATCTTTGTCTTTGAAGTTCAATCTAGTTCCTAGGGCTCTCTAAAGACTACCCCAGAATCTAGAAGTGAACCTAGGATCTCTGTCAGACACAATTGATACTGGCACTCCATGCAATTTTACAATCTCATATATGTACAATCTGGCCAATCTTTCCAGGCTATAATCCGTCCGCACTGGCAAAAAGTGAGCAGACTTAGTCAGTCTGTCAACTATAACCCATACTGCATCATGACTATTCTGTGTCCTTGGAAGTCCTGTAACAAAATCCATAGTTATTCGTTCCCATTTCCACTCTGGTACTGACAAAGGATGTAACAAACCAGCTGGAACTTGATGTTCTGCCTTTACTTGCTGACAAGTTAGGCATTTGTAAACGAATTCAGCTATATCTCTCTTCATACCCATCCACCAGTAATGCTCTTTTAGCCCTTTGTACATTTTAGTTCCACCAGGGTGCATAGCAAATGGAGACTCATGTGCTTCCTTCATAATGATTTATCTTAATTCCACATCACTAGGAACGTACATTCTGCCCTGATGTAGCAATAAACCATCATCTCTCATAGAAAATTCAGGTTTTTTGCCCTGCTGGACTTCTTTCAGTAGCTTCTGATATTTTTCATCACTTTGAGCAACAATTCTGATCTAATCAATCAACACTGGTTGTACATGCCATGCAACTACTGTCTGTCCCTCATCATCAATCTCTAAACTGGCATGCTGTGCTTTCAATTCATATATCATGGACAAAGGAGAAACTCTGAGACTTGCCATAGTCTTGCGACTTAAGGCGTCAGCCACCACATTTGCTTTCCCTGGCTAATAGTCTATTAAGCAGTCATAATCTTTAATGAGTTCTAACCATCTCCTCTGCCTCAAATTTAATTCCTTCTGGGTGCCCAAATACTTCAAGCTCTTGTGACCTGTGTAAATGTAGCATTTCTCCCCATACAAATAGTGTCTCCAGATCTTCAGAGCAAAAACAATAGCTGCTACCTCCAGATCATGTGTTGGGTAGTTCCTCTCATGCGGTTTCAGCTGGCGTGATGCATAAGCAATGACATTCCGATCTTGCATCAGTACACAGCTTAACCCATTGTGAGAAGCATCACTATAAACTGTGTATTCTTTACCCGGGGTAGGTAAAGTGAGGACTGGAACTTCAGTCAAACACCTTTTCAACTCATCAAAACTTTGCTGGCATTTATCAGTCCACTGAAATTTTACATCTTTCCGAAGTAGTTTGGTTAGTGGAGAAGATAACATAGAAAACCCCTTCACAAACCGACGGTAATATCCAGCTAAACCCAGAAAACTGCGAATTTCTGTGATGTTCCTGGGTGGCTTCCAATTAAGGATAGCTTCTACCTTGCTAGAATCTACCTTGATCCCTTCAGCTGACACAACATGTCCCAGAAAGGAGATTTCTTTCAACCAAAATTCACATTTCGACAATTTTGCATATAGCTGTTTCTCCCTTAAGGTCTGCAGTACAATCCGCAGATGTCTGTCATGCTCTTCTGCATTCCTCGAGTATATCAAAATGTCATCAATAAACACCACCACAATTTGTTCGAGATATGGTCTGAAGATAGTGTTCATCAGATCCATAAAAGTAGCTGGAGCATTTGTTAACCCGAATGGCATTACTAGAAACTCATAGTGGCCATACCGAGTTCTGAAAGCAGTTTTTGGAATACTCTGCTTTTAACATCCTCCCGGTAGCAATTCCGCACAGTCTACTGTTTCGGTGACCAGTGTCGGTCCGGACAGATAGACCTTCTGGAAAAATATTTAAACAAAAGTGAGGAACCATAATTAACTCAAATATTACTAAGAAAAATTTAGTAAAAATTTTAGAAATAAAATACAACCAAGTCAAATGAGCAGGTGCCCAAGCGATGGGTAATCAGAGGTAAGTTGCGGTTCTCGCAACGAGGAGCCCTAGACCCGGAGAAAATTTCATAAAATAATTTTTGGGACACCAGAGAAGGGTCATTGAGGTTCCTATGGCATTAGAATGCCAAGAAAATATTTAGAAAAATTTTTCAATCGGTACAGACAATTTTGACCCGTTAAGCCAAACGGAGGGCATTTTGGTCATTTCGCCTTCAGAGACGATTTTTGGCCGACTTGTCCAGTTGAGTAAATAATTATTATGACATAAAATATGAATTAATGTTGATGAAAAATTAATTTGAAGTTAGTAGAAGAGAAAAGAAAAGAAAATACAATAAAATGCCAATTATGACTATTATGAGGTCATTTAAAATTGTCCACCAATCACAATTAAGTAACCATTTGACTAATTAATAAAAGAGATAAATAAAGACCAAGGAAGACCAAAAACAAGCAGCCATCTTCTTCTTCAAAACGTGATCCTCTCCTCCATAACCCTCCATGGAAGTTTTCTTTAATTACTTCCATTTTCCCATGAATTTGCACTATAAAACCCTAAGTCCCTTCACTAAAAGCTTGTCTCTACCTCTTGGGAAGTGTTTGGCAGCCTAGAAAGTGAAGGAAAGTGAAGTTTTGAGTTGGGAAAAATCTGCCTACAAGAGGTTAGTGCTTACTTTTACAAATATTTCTTTATTTCTATGTTAGGGACTTGAACTTAGTATGAAATTGTAAATTAAATGGACTAAACTCATGTGTATCTATACCATGAATTTAGGCTACCCTAAGGAAGGAATAGGATTGATTGTTTTGATGGACTTAGAGTGGACTAAATATGATGTTTAAGGTATTTATATACATGGATAATGAGTTAGTGTATTAACTAGGGTAACTAGTGTGAATCACAATGGGAAACTAGGGTTTTGGAGAGTGAAATTTGGTTTTGGCTTATGAAGTGGTAAGTGAACCTTATAAGGGTCAATTAGTGACCATTTGAGGTAATTTCACCATAATTTGAAGAGATTTAGAGTGATGCAAACTGAATTGGCAGGCTGCCTAGGGTAACTTGATGGGGAGGCTGTGATTCCAGCCCACTTGGACTACCATATCTTTGGCTGTGTTGGTCCAATTGGTGCTTGGCCAATTGGACATGAAACTAGGCTTATAATGGCACATTTTTGCTGAAGAAACCATGCCCAAAAGACCAAAGCAAGAGGACCAAAAGTTGGCCCCAATCCGGATACCACCGCGACACTGCGAAATGACCAAATGAGCGATCGCTGTTCATTTGGCCATAACTCACTATAGATATGGTCAATTGACCTGAAATGTTTACAGCAACAAGATATGATATAGAAAAACAACTTTCATGAAGAACATCACCCCAAATTATGCCATTAACCCATTCAAATTATTGAGCAAAGTTAAGTTATCAAACCTGCAACTCTGCAGATTTTCACTTGAGCAGTAATGTTTGGATGGCTATAACTCTCTCTAGAAAACTCAGATTTAGGCGATTCTTGAACCGATGGAAACCTAAGGCATAGTAGAACATTTCATATGAAGAAATTTAGACCAAATTATGAACTTAACTTGGTCAAGTTACTGACCAAAGTTGGACCAAAATCTGCCATAACCCAAAATCTCAGCATGAACAGTGCACGTGAATAGTAAACTTATTTTGGCTATAACTTGAGCTACAAAACTCCGATTGAGGTGATCCAAAAATGAGAATACACTTAAGACAATAAGGAACATTTTCTATGAAGGAAGTTTTGTCAAATTCCAACAGTAAATCGACCAATGGAATAGTGCAACTTCGGAGCACTAAAACCGCAAATTGGCAATTTTGCCAAAATGACCTAAGCTTTGAGAAAGTGACCAAAACCAACAAGTTTTAAATGAAAAATGTGGTACATTGGGAGTGTTAAAACCAATGCACCCATTGTCTATGCAAAAGTCAACATTTTAGTTGACTAATGAAGTGAATAGTGACATGAAAACTTGAAATTCAAAAATGTGAAACTTAAAAATGCAAAATGCCCTAGTAGGCCTAATGTGATTGGTTTGGATAGATTGGCATGCCAATAGGGTATTGTTTTAGCAGTACTGCGAAAGGCTTTATGCCTGTATTCATGGCTTTATGCCCGTATTCATGGCTTTTATGCCCGTATTCATGGCTTTTATGCCGATTATGTGATATCATGGCTTTTTAGCCATACTGACTGCATACGTGGTTGACGTTCTGCGTCCCATGGTATGACGGCCCAAGGCACCGCGGTGTCCAGTGCCAACGACCCGTTATCCAGTCCAGTCGTCCAGTATAGGTTACTTGGGCATGGAAAAGTATAACTGTGATTGAACTGATCATTAAAGAAAATACGAAAATTAAGTATCAGGAATGATTACCAAAAATACAAAGAAGCTCAAGATCATGAAGAAAATAATTAGCGAAATGCATGAAGAAGTTAATATCATAAAACATGAATAGCCCTCGACTAAACAATAAGTTAGTAATTATTCATTTATTATGAACACAATAGCAAGGAAATTATTATCTTTATTTGCATATTATATTTTCTTGTATTATTGGCACCACTAAGCTTTATGCTTAGCGCGTCGCTTTTGCAACGCGCAGTGATCAAGATTTGGAGAAAGGGCCCAGTAGACCACAGATTCGGTAAGGCAGTTCACAGTTCTGCATAGCGTCCGTGTCACCTCAAAGACTACAGTGCATTGGTAGGACACTAGGTCCCATTTTGTATTTTGAGATTTTTGTAAATTTGGTAATTAAACTTTTATTTTATCATATGTATTTGAACAAATGTAATATAATTTTTTATTAATGTAAGTACTTGTAATTTGTGATTATAAATCACAAGTGAGAATTTGTTTATGATTTGAGTCTAATGATGATGTGAAATGACAAATAGAGGAATCGTTAAGAAATTGTTGTAACTTTATGTGATACAAAATGTGAATTGTATATGAGTACCATGAGATGAATGATTGAGAAATAAATGAAATTGCTGAAATTATTCTGAGACTTTGTTGATAATTGGAGTTGGGATTGATTAAATATGATCATATGAAGTGTTTTTCACAGGTTCCGAAGAACTGTTTTCTCCATTTTTAGCCGGTACTCTGCCGGATTTTCTTTAAAATTTTCGGAACCTCAAATAAATAATAATTTCGATAAATGGCTTAAATGAATTATATTTCACAAATTGTATTCAAAACCATGATAAAAATGAATTAAGATAAAATAGAGTGCTCCGGCACACTGAGTGGCATAACTTGCTCGGCTACACTGTAGTCGGGTAAGGGGTGTCACACTACTCTTGCACCTTCAACTGATAATAACCAGATCGCAAATCAATTTTGGAGAATATAGCTGCACCCTTCAACTGATCAAACAGATCATCAATGAGAGGCAATGGATATCTGTTCTTTATTGTCACCTTATTCAACTGCCGGTAGTCAATGCATAAGCGGAGAGTACCATCTTTCTTCTTAACAAACAACACTGGTGCTCCCCAAGGTGACACACTAGGGCAGATGAAGCCCTTTTCAAGTAATTCTTGCAATTTTATCTTCAACTCCTTCAACTCTGCTGGTGCCATTCTGTATGGCGTTATGGAGATTGGATCCACACCAGGCATAACATTAATTTCAAACTGCATTTCTCTTTTCGGAGGTAATCCTGGCAATTCATCAGGAAACACATCTGGAAAGTCATGTACTGTAGGGATGTCCTTCAATGCTGGACTCCCCACTTGGGTGTCTACCACATGTGCCAAGTAGCCTTCACACCCCTTTCTGATCATTTTTCTGGCTAGAGCAGCCAAAATGATGTTTGATGGCAATAACTGCCTCTCCCCATGTATTACCACATCACTATACTGAGGGAGACCGAAAGTGATTGTCTTCAGCCTACAGTCAATCATGGCATGATGCCTAGCTAACCAATCCATGCCCAAGATGATATCATAATCTCTGAAGGGCATTTCAATGAAATCAAACAGAAAAGTGTGTCCTTGGATCACCAAAGGACAATCTCTATACATTCTATTAACCCTGACTTCCTGTCCTAGTGGACTTGTTACTAGCACCTCAAAGTCCATTTTTGTACATGGAACAACAATGTAATCAATGATGGTAGCACTCACATAAGAATGGGTAGAACCCGAATCAAATAACACAAACACATCTTGATTAAAAGTTGAGAAGGTACCAGCCACAACATCAGATGTCTCTGCCTCTTCCCTTTGTCTCATTGCATAGATTCTGACTGGAGCACTGTCTTGCTCTGAATGTTTCACTGTGCCTTGGCTGCCTGCTGGGCTACCTCTACCTCTACCACTACCTTTCTTTGGGTGGTGTGAACTTAATGTGGCTCAGGCCCGACCCTTGCGAAGTAGGAGGTGGTCCAACTCTGCGACTCAGTGCGATCCTTGGCAAAGTGTCTGTGCCTCCACAGTTATAACAGCTCCAATAGCCTTGTAGCAGATCCCACCATGATTTCTTCCACATGTTTCACATTGGCGGGAGGGTAGGAACCTGCAGTACTCTGTGACGGATAGAGGAGGCTTCATCACGAATATCTTCCCCTACCAGACTTCTTGCCACCTCTGCCATGTCCCCCATGATTCTTCCTCTTTCCAGTAGGACCACTGGAACTCTGTTCTACTGATTTTCCCTCTTTCTCTGTCTTCTTTTTCTCAGGAGCAGCTTCAGACTCAATTCTTTCCAACTCTAGGGCTTGGGAAACAAGTTCAGAGAAGTTAGTGTGTTTGAATCTGACTACTTGTAATCTGATACTAGGCTTCAAGCCAGTTTCAAACCTCTTGCATCTCTCCCTGCTGGTAGCAAGTAAACTTACTGCATAATGGCTCAGGCAGGAAAATTCTCTTTCATACTTAGCCACTGATCTGCTCCCCTGTTTCAGACTTAAGAACTCTTGTAGCTTCTGGTCTATATAAGCATCAGGGACATATTTTTGTCTGAATTCCCTGAGAAAGTCATTCCATGTTAACACTGCAGGTTCTACCAGATTGTGGGGAATGGTTTTCCACCAGTCATAAGCATCCCCCTGTAACAAAGATACTGAGTATTCAAATCTGAGCTCTTCCGTGCAATGCAGTTTCTTGAATACCCTATCCATCCTCTCTAACCACTGTTCAGCTTCTAGAGGATCTACTGTCCCCTTGAACTCTGTAGCCCCATACTTTATCAATTTGTCATCTCGCCTAGTAGGAGGCGTGGTTGTACCACCGGTGTGCATGTATTGGGACTTGAGTAGGCACATTACCGACCATTTGTTGGAACATTGCGACCATCTCACGAGCGAGCGAGAAGCTGCGATCTTGTGGGGGCTAGTGCTGCTGAACCACTGACATTATGTAGGCCTGGGGCATCCCCTTGCACCTCAGCCTCAATAGAGTGATCGACTGAACGATCACCCTCTTCCATAGTCAATGTGAGGATTTTAGATCTCCTGAACAAATAACACAAGGAGATTTCCTCCCGTTAGTGCATATTTTAATGTAATGTACTGTATGTATCAAACAATGATATTGAGCAGTTGTACTATGAAGAAAGAATATTCAAGTAACATGTGAAAACAGAATTTAAAAAACTTTGCTCTGATACCTCTAAAACATATCACACCCTACCCCTCTGTAATGTATAACATGATCCCGTAGTATACCTAATGAATTATCAACTTTGTCTACTGATAACCCATTAAATACACTACAAGGGATTTTAAAAACTTTTTTACTTCTTTTACAGTGGTGAGCACTATTCCCAAACTTTTCCAAAGTTCAATTCGTCCCAAAAGTCGATGACTAATGAGGAATAACATAGCTAGCTAGCAAAAATATGAGTACTCATTCGATTCGTCCTCAACAGGCACACACCTCAACACTTCCGCCAGAGAGGGAATTTAATTCGTCCCACTAGACAAGCTAGCGAGGAATACAATCAATATACATGATAGCTGTGGTTTCAAATCATTTCCAATGCTTTTCAATCAATAAGTATCCATCAATATCATTCAAACAATTTTTCATAGTTTCAAACCATTTACAATGCTTTTCAAGCGATAAATATCCATCAAATATCATTCAAACAATTTTTCATAATTTCACAATTCAAAACAATAATATACTAATAGTCATAATTTATTTCAATTGAAAATAATTCAAAAGAAATAGCTGTTGTGCACAAACCTCTGATAACTGTCTCCTGGTCTTGACTAAGTGTTTCCTTCCCTTTTCCTGAGTCTTTGCTAACTGAGAAACACAATTTGAAGTGTTTTAGTACTAAATTAAACTATCTCTAACGATAATGTTTGATAAATAATTCACTGAATGCTATTATTTGCTTAATCAACCTAATATATCGACCCTCGATGCATTCTAGGTAAATTAGGTTTTAATATTATTAATATGTCACATTCGATAGTCTTTTAGGGTTGGTACATGTTACCAAATTCATTTCCGTGTATACTGCATTTTCTTGCAATTTGCTGGATTCCATGATACTAGTTTGACCTAGCCAGACGACCTAGTTTCCTCAGTTTTCGGGTTTCGATCAAAACTACAAACTTGTAGATCTATGTCTTATGGAATTCGGGGCAAAATTTCAGGTCATTCTGAGTTATGTAGACCAAGTTATGGTCATTTTACTATTGCTGGTCAAATTGTACCAAAATTAGTCATTTTAGGTCACTTTAGGTCATTTTAGGTTCGGCCAGTTTTTGGACCCAAACTTGTGCAAGCTGTTTGACTTGCTTATGGTCATTTCTGGGCTTTAGTGTCTTCATAAGACTTGTAGATATGGGTCTTAACTATTCATGGTTAAAATTTCAGGTCAATTGGACCTGTTTTGAGTGAGTTATGGCCTAAATACTAACTGCTGCCCAAATGGTCAATTTTCAGGCCTTACTTGCACTTAATCCGGATTTGGTCATTTTTCAAGCTACCTTGCAAGCAGAATTTTGATAAGATTTCTTCATTAAAGTTGGCACATTTTGTGCCTAGTTTCACTTCCAATTGGCCTCATACCAATTGGAGCCACACAATTAAAGTTCTAGGCCTAAAACTCAAACTGCCTTATTGCAATTCTTGCATACATATCAAACATCACTTTTAACACTCACCAAACTTAACATTCAAAGTAATTCTGGTTGTACCACAACCTAAACATAATTTACAACATATTATA
Organism: Hevea brasiliensis; assembly: GCF_030052815.1. Classification (NCBI taxonomy): domain Eukaryota; kingdom Viridiplantae; phylum Streptophyta; class Magnoliopsida; order Malpighiales; family Euphorbiaceae; genus Hevea; species Hevea brasiliensis. The sequence continues at coordinate 48,559,438 of NC_079501.1, forward strand.
GGTAATTTTGGTAGCTTACAATTACATTCAATGTGCACCAACAAGTACAGAATTTGTCCAATTCAATTTACAACAATTCAATCACCAATTCATGCTCATTTACATGTCCCACTTCACACCACCATACATACACTCAAACTACCATAACAACCAATACATTTTAGCATCATTATTCCATAAACCAAGCATGAATTCCAGCATTCCTCAAGAGTTAGCAAACTGTCACAATGATACACTTACATTCCATTACTTCCCAAGCTTTAAATCTCATTTTACATTTACATATACTAAGTATACATTACCCAAAAAATTTCCTACACAATATACATTACTTCCCAAGCTTTAAACCTCTGGTACTCTACTGACCAGATAGAGGAGGTTTTTATCCTGAATATCTTCCCTTACCAGACTTCTTGCCACCTCTGCTGTGTCCCCCATGGTTCTTCCTCTTTCCAGTAGGACCACTGGGACTCTATTCTACTGGTTTTCCCTCTTTCTCTGTCTTCTCTGATTTCTTTTTCTCAAGAGCTGCTTCAGATTCAATTCTTTCTAACTCTAGGGCTTGAGAAATAAGTTCAGAGAAGTTAGTGTGTTTGAATCCGACCACTTGTAATCTGATACTAGGCTTCAAGCCAGTTTCAAACCTCTTGCATCTCTCCCTGCTGGTAGAAAGTAGACTTACTGAATAATGGCTCAGGCGGGAAAATTCCCTTTCATATTTAGCCACTGATCTGCTCCCCTGTTTCAGACATAGGAACTCTTGTAGCTTCTGGTCTACATAAGCATCAGGGATATATTTTTGTCTGAATTCCCTGAGAAAGTCATTCCATGTTAGCACTGCAGGTTCTACCAGACTGTGGTGAATGGTTTTCCACCAGTCATAAGCATCCCCCTATAGCAAAGATACTGAGTATTCAAATCTGAGCTCCTCTGTGCAGTGCAGTTTCTTGAATACCCTATCCATCCTCTCTAACCACTATTCTGCCTCTAGAGGATCTACTGTTCCCTTAAACTCTGTTGCTCCATATTTCATCAATTTGTCATATTGCCTCGCAGAACACTGTGGTTGTACCACTGGTGTCTGTATTGGGACTTGAGTAGGCACATTACCAGCCATTTGTTGAAACATTGCGGCCATCTGCTGAGGGAACTGAGCAGGAAACTGCAGTACTGCGGGGGCTGGTGTTGCTGAACCACTGACATTGTGTAGGGCTAGGGCATCCCCTTGCACCTCAGCCTCTATAGATTGATCGACTGAACGATCATCCTCTTCCATAGTCAATGCGAGGATCTTAGACCTCCTGAACAAATAACACTAGGAGATTTCCTCCTGTTAGTGCATATTTCTAATGTAATGTACTGTATGTATCAAACAATGATATTGAGCAGTTGTACTATGAAGAAGGAATATTCAAGTAACAGGTGAAAACAGAATTTAGAAACTAGCTCTGATACCACTAAAACATGTCACACCCTACCCCTTTGTAAGGCATGACATGATCCCACAGTATACATAATGAATTACCAACTTCGTCTACTGATAACCCATTAAATACACTACAAGGGATTTTAAAACTTTTCTTACTTCTTTTTACAGTGGTGAGCACTATTTATAGGTGTTAAAAAAAAATTTTTGAACTGAAGTGAAACAGCTAATACATTTGAATTAGTGGTAATTTCTATAAAAATTTTGGCGGAGTGCCCTCTATATTTTGAATAAAACAGTTCTTCAAAAACCTGTAAAATGCACTTTAAATATATTTCTCAACCTCAAACTCCAACATTTAATCAACACAATATATTTCTCAACTCAAATCCATAATAATTTTTCAAAGGCTGAGATAAAAGAAATACAATACAAATTTTACAAGCCAAAATAACTCATAATTTATTTTTACAATTTCAATGTACAATTTTAATTTACAACTGCTCAAAACCAAAAACACTATATACATACAGTGAACATACATTACAATACAAAATGCAAAATACGGTATACTCAATATACCTAATGATCTCTCGCTGAATGTACTAGCAGCCTAGTCTGCTGCCCTGTCAGTCTGCCTACCTACGACAGCAATGAAAAGCTATCACTGAGACAATGTCTCAGTGGTGCACAACATTAACCAAATACAACTTTAAATAACAAATCATAAATCATATAAATAGTGGATACGTAAAACCATAGTTAAATTCAAGACAATGAATGTCATAAAGAATTTAAACTCCATTTCACAATATCACAATAAATCTCAATAATCAAAACATAGTTAAATTCAAAAGACAGTGAATGTCAATAAGAATTTAAACTCCATTTCAGAATCTCACAATACATATCAATAAATCACACACAACTTAATCATGTTCCAAAGTTCAATTCGTCCCAAAAGCCGATGGCTAATGAGGTATTCAATTCGTCACAAAAGCTGATGGCTAATGAGGAATAACATAGTTAGCCAGCAAAAATATGAGTACTCATTCTATTCGTCCTTAACAGGCACACACCTCAACACTTCAGCCAGAGAGGGAATTCAATTCGTCCCACTAGACAAGCTAGCGAGGAATACAATCAATATACATGATAGCAGTGGTTTCAAACAATTTCCAATGCTTTTCAATCAATAAGTATCCATCAATATTATTCAAACAATACAGTTTCAAACCATTTACAATGTTTTTCAAGCAGTAAGTATCCATTCAAACACATTTCCACAATTTAAAACAATAATGCACAAATAGTCATAATTCATTTTAGTTGAAAAATTCAAAAGAAATAGTTGTTGTGCACAAACCTCTGATAATTGTCTCCTGGCCTTGACTCAGTGTTTCCTTCCCTTTCCCTGAGTCTTTACTAAATGAGAAACATAATTTGAAGTGTTTCAGTACTCATTTAAACTATCTCTAACGATAATGCTTGATAATTAATTCACTGAATTCTATTATTTGCTTAGTCAACCTAATATGTCGACCCTTGATGCATTCTAGGTAAATTAGGTTTTAATGTTACTAATATGTCACATTCAATAGTCTTTTAGGGTTGGTACATGTTACCAAACTCATTTCCATGTATATTGCGTTTTATTGCAATTTGCTGGATTCCGGGATACTAGTTTGACCTAGCCAGACAACCTAGTTTCCTCGGTTTTCGGGTTTCGGTTGAAACTACAAACTTGTAGATCTATGTCTTATTGCACGCGAGGCAAAATTTCAGGTTATTCTGAGTTATGTAGACCAAGTTATGGTCATTTTACTATTGCTGATCAAAATGCATCAAAATTGGTCACTTTGGGTCATTTTAGGTCATTTTAGGTTCAGTCAGTTTTTGGACCCGAATTTGTGCAAACTGTTTGACTTGCTTATGGTCATTTCTGGGCTTTGGTGTCTTCATAAGACTTGTATATATATGTCTTATCTATTCATGGTTAAAATTTCAGGTCAATTGGACCTGTTTTGAGTGAGTTATGGCCTAAACACTAACTGCTGCCTAAATGGTAAATTTTCAGACCTTAATTGCACTAATCCGGATTTGGTCACTTTTCAAGTTACCTTACAAGTAGAATTTTGGTAAGCTTCCTTCATGAAAGTTGGCACATTTTGTGCCTAGTTTCACCTCCAATTTGTCTCATACCAATTGGAGCCACACACTTAAGGTTTTAGGTGCAAAACCTAAACTGCCCTATTGCATTTCCTTCATTACTCATCAAAGGTCACTTTTAACATTTACCAAACTACACATTCATGCCAATTTTGGTTTGTACCATAACCTAAACATATTTCACAACATATTTTTGATCATTTTGGTAGCTTATAATCACACTCGACATACACCATATAGTGCAGAATTTTTTTCAAGCTCAATTACAACAATTCAATCACCTAACCATAACAAATAACTTCTCCACTATCTTACACATATAACTTCACCACTAACTTACATACACATTTGGCAAACTTTAGGACCACAATTCATTAAACAACTTCATGAATTCCAGCATTCTTCAAGAAGTTAACAAGCTACTGAATTGTAAGTCTCCCATAATTACTTTCAAGCTCAAACTTTCACTTGGTCCACCATCACATATACATGAAGTTAACTTACTAAAATCTTAAATCACATTAGTCAACATTAATTCTCTACAATACATGTAAGAATAGTTTATTTAGTATATAATTTCATGGCTGTCCATTTAGGCATTTACGTATAGAATTTCAAACTCAACATAATTTCCAACTCAAGTGCTCAACTTTAACATACACCAATAATTAACCTACTAAAACTTTTATTCACTTTAATCAACATCAATACCCATCAATTTCATGTGAAAATAATTCAAACTCTTTAATTACCATGACTGCCTAAACTAATACATAATCATAACTCACCAAAAACTCAAAATTTCTTCATCAATTTATTTATCTCAAGCTTCCCATAAACTTTACTTAAGAAAGAAAACAATTTAAACACTTACCTATTGTTGGGGCTTGTTAAATCTTCACCAAAATCCCTTGAATTTAGTATCTATTTCTTCCGTGTGATGTGGGGATCAAAATTAGTGAAGTGATTTTGGTGTTTGAGTTGGAAATGGTAGAGGTTAGGAAGCTCTCACAATTTCGGCCATGGAGGATTTTAAAGGGTTTCATTACGGCATGGACAAGGTAAAGGTTGAAGATGAAGTGTTAGTGGATATACACCTGCCCACTTAATGGTTTATTTAACCCTATAGTGCTCCACTCCCATAAGTTAATTATATTATATGTTTAAAGTGTTAATTACTCAAATTATACCCCATTTTTACTATTTACATTAGGTACCACTAATTAAATTTTTCATGACATTTTCCAAGTGTAATATTATTTATTTTTAATGGAAATTTAGGTCAAAAGACAACTCGGGGTGTCAAATGACCACATTGCCCCTGTTCGGGTTGCATTCCCGATTTTTCGATAACACCGGGTTTTGTCCATTTTTCGATTTCTCACTTTTCTTTGTACTAATTAATTAATTTTTCTTTGATATTTCTAATGGCATGTATACTTCAATAGACATTTATTTAAGTCCTAAAAATATTTTCCAGGGTTCCCCACAGTCCAGGGCTAGTCAACGGTCCACACCGCGACTTCCCGGTGCGGTCACCCATCGCTAGGGTTCTCGGCTCGTTTAACTTGGTTATATTTCATTGCTATTATTTTTCCTTTCTTTTTCTTGTACTTTCTTTTCTTGTATTTCATTATTTTATGTCTTCTCACTCATATCGAAGTGTAGTTCTAGGCATCCTAGCTGTCTGGACAACACTAGCCACAGGAATAGTAGAACGCACTACCGAACTTAGAGGTGTTACAGGATATGTTCTAGATTCAAATGTTCCTTGTCCCTTACCTCCTGAGGCCACTCAAGAGGAAAATGAAACTTTGGACAACTGGAAGGAGCATGATATGAGGGCTAAGTGTTACATGCTTGCTTCCATGATTAATGAGTTACAGAAGCAGCATGAGAACATGCAGAGTGCGAGTAAGATCCTCTTTCACCTACAAGAGTTGTATGGTGAGCACAGCAGGAATGTTAGGTATGAGATATCTAGACAGTTATTCCGCATGAGGATGTTTGAGGACAGAATGTTGGGGATCATGTCCACAAGATGATTCGGCTGATTGAGCAGTTGGAACATCTTGATTTTAACATGGATTTCCAACTGCAGACGGATTTGATCCTTGAGTCCCTTCTTGAGTCATTTGGTAATTTTATGACAAATTTTTATATGACTAAATAGGAATGCACCTTGGCTGATTTACTCAACATGCTGATTATTGCCCAAAAAAATATGTCAGGCAATAAAGGAAAAGAGGTAGCTTTGATTGTATCTTCTTCTGTTGGAAAGTCCAACAAGAAAAAGGGCAATAAGAAAAAGAAATCTCAAATTCTTGGTCCTTCCAATAAAATAGCTAAACAAAAAGTAAAGACCAAAGCTGACAAAGGCAAAGGAAAGTGTTTCCACTACCAGAATGATGGGCACTAGAATAGCAACTGCCCAGAGTATAGCCAATAATAAAAGCTTGCAGTAACGAGATATTAGACGCCGGATTGGCAATGGCTCAACTGTTGAAGCCTTAGCCATAGGATCTAAATCTTTATACATGTGTGGACATGTTTTGTATTTAAATAAGGTTTTTCATGTAGCTGATTCCTTTTAAGAACATCATTTCTATATCTAGTTTGACTAGAGATGGTTATGAATTTCAGTTCATAAATGATGTTTGCAATATTTATTTTGGAAATAAATATATTGGTTCGAGTTATATGTATCATGGACTTTATTATTAATTAATAATGTTAAATACAAATCTAATGCAAGCAATCTAAAAGAATGCAATGCTATAGTGAAAAACAACTCAAGTTCAAAATATATTTGGCACTTAAGGTTAGGTCATGTTGCAAAAGATAGGATTGCAAAACTAGAGAAAATGGGGATTTTATGCTCATTAGGCTCTGAGCCTATTCCAACTTGTGAATCCTGCCTTCAGGGCAAAATGGCTAAATCACCCTTTGTTGGACAAGGACTAAGAGCTGAAAATATTTTAGAACTAATACATAGTGATGTATGTAATCCATTTAAGGAAATGGTTAGAGGCAGTTTTCATTACTTTATTACCTTTACTGATGATAAATCAAGGTTTGGGTATCTATATTTGATGAAATACAAACATGAATCCTTTAAAAAGTTCAAAGAATTTAAATTTGAAGTAGAAAATCAAACAAGAAAAAGTATTAAAGCTCTTCAATTAGATCGTGGAGGTGAATACATGAGTATTGAATATGATGAATACTTGAGAAAGCATGGCATTGTTTCCAGCTAACTCCTCTAGGAACACCACAACAGAATAGTGTATCTGAAAGGAGAAATCGTACCCTATTGGATATGGTACGTAGTTTGGGGTTGTCCAGCTTATATCAAAAAGCTGAACAATGATAAATTGGAAACTAGATAAGAAAAGGGTTGATTTGTTGGATATCCAAAAGATAGTTTTGGATATTATTTTTATTTGCTTACATTACAAAAGGTTGTGATAAGTAGAGATGTCACATTTTTTAACAACAGTTTGTTCAAGAAGGAGGCAAAGGAAGGCAGATAGAGTTGGAATTAGAGAATTTTGACCAACCAATAGATCAAATGGATATAGATCCATCTAGTCAACCTACACCTATTAATGAAACATCTACAGCTATTTCTCGTAGAACAACTAGGGTATCTCACCCACTAGTGAGATATGGTTTCCTTCACAAAGAAGAATAAGAGTTGTCTACTCATGAAGAAGTAGATTATGTAGATGATCCACGTACCTATGAAGAAGCTATATTAGATATAGACTCTTCAAAATGGATTGATGCTATGAAATCCGAGATTGTTTCCGTGTATAAGAATCAAGTTTGGGATCTTGTTGACCCACCTGAAGGTATTGTACCTATAGGGAACAAATGGGTTTTCAAGAAGAAAATTAGTTCTGATGGAAAGGTTGAGACCTATAAAGCAAGGCTAGTAGCAAAAGGGTTTCGCCAAAGGCAAGGAATCGACTATGAGGAGATTTTCTCGCCTATTGCCATGCTTAAATCAATTAGGATTATACTAGCAATAGCTGCATACTATGATTATGAGATTTGACAGATGGATGTCAAAATAGCTTTTCTCAATGGATACATTGAAGAAAACATTTTCATGGAAAAACCTAGGGATTTTAAATCCTGAGATGGTTCCAAAGTGCACAAGCTAAAGCGATCCATTTATGGGTTAAAACAAGTTTCGAGGAGATGGAACATCCGTTTTGATGAAACCATTAAGTCATTTGGTTTTATCAAAAATGACGATGAGCCATGTATATATAAGAAGGTTAGTGATAGTGTTATCACTTTCCTTGTCTTATATGTGGATAATATTCTGTTGATAGGTAATGACACAGGTATGTTGACAACTATAAAGGTATAGTTGTTAAATACATTCTCCATGAAAGACTTAGGGGAGGCAACCTATATTCTAGGGATTCGCATCTATAGAGATAAAGCAAAAAGAATAATTGGTTTATCCTAAAGTCTATACTTGGAAAAGGTGTTAAAGAGGTTTAACATGCTTGATTCCAAGAGAGGATTGTTACCAGTGAGACATGGTATCCATCTTTCTTAGGAGATGTCTTCAAAGACACCTGAAGAAAGAGATAAAATGGCCAGGATTCCATATGCTTCTACTATTGGAAGTTTGATGCATGCAATGTTGTGTACTAGGCTAGATATCGCATATGCTGTTAGTTTGACTAGCAGGAATCAATCCAATCCAGGTTTCGAACACTGGATAACTATCAAGAATATCATTAAGTACTTGAGAAGAACTAAGGATTTATTCTTGATATATTAAGGTGGTGACTTGCAATCGGATGGTTATACTGATTCTGATTTCCAATCAGATATCGATGATATAAAGTCTGCCTATTGGTATGTGTTCATTTGTAATAGAGGTGCAGTCAGTTGGAAGAGTTCCAAACAGAGTACGACTGCAGATTCCACTACCGAGGCTGAGCATATTGCTACATCAGATGCTACAAAAGAATATTTTTGGATATAAGGAAACCTAGTCTCACTAAAATTCCAAACACATAGAAAGGCGCTATCATATTATAAGAGAAATAGTTGGGCAAGGCGATATAGCCATGTAGAAAATAACATCAGTTGAAAATCCAGCTAATTTATTCACTAAGCCTTTGTCACAAGCACAGTTAGACCGACATCTTGAGAAGATGGGCCTAAGGTATTGTAATGAATGGCTCTAGTGCTAGTGGGAGATTGTTAATAGTATGCCCTAGAGTATATCATTTAGTATGTATCTTGTACATATTTTATTAATAAAAGGCATTTTCACTTTTCCATTTATATAATATATTTATGTGTAATAGAAAAGGTCCATTGATATTTTGTTAGAAATTCTATTCTTAAGTTGTAAAGAATATGAGTGACAGCATTTCTAGCACAAAGTGTCATAAATAGGTTCACAATCGAGGATACTTCACAATAAGGACATGACTTATCTAGAAATATTGCAATCATGTTTATTTCCAAGTTATTTATATGAGATATAAATAAGATGGAATGGTGAGTCTCATGCCATATAACAAACATGATAGACATTCATACAAGATAAGTAGGCCGAACCAGTGACACTTATGACAAGCACATGGAGTTTACTCTTGTCAATGCATTGTCGTAAATCATATCAGTGCATATAATCTTTAGACCTGAGATAGCACAGTTATCTTGTATATAGGTAGTTTGAGTTTGATACTGCTTTCATACTTGTACTGTGTATGGGTATATGAGCATGTGTTGGCTCCTACTAGTTATATATGAAGGTAGGTGTTGATCAAGATGGAATATGTTCCTATAAGTAAATAGGGATAAAGTCCTATGTTCATTAAATTGTTCTTAATGTTTCAAATTCCAGGCCAGGACAAATAGATTTATTCAGAAAAGAGTTTCTGATGAGAAAATTTTTTTAATCAAGAACTGGAATTAAAAGAGAACATAATATTCATAGCAAATGAGGTTTGACATAAGCCATGACTCCAGCTCGAATTGGGATTTTGTAACAGAGAGATTCTAGTGCATGGTAACATATGATTATAGGTTCATTTAAGGTAAACTTTATTACTAATTGGGTGGCCATGGCATGATATGCTAGGTGTTAACTATGGTCTATGAGGTATATAAAATGATTTAGAGAAATCATTTATGGTAAGAAAGAGTTCTGATGATATTAAGAGTTGATGTCATGTCTCATTGCTAATTAGTGATGAGCCTAGTAAGTCACACACATACACAAGTAATCACTAAATTAAATATGATTTAATTAATCAATTAAAGAGTTTAATTGATTAATTAAATAGGTTTGGTTTGTAATTAGATTGCAAAGTCCCTAGCATAGCTTAAAACCAAATCTAGGTTATTGGAAGTATAGTATAAGTTAAATTTATATTTAAAGTATTTAAATATGAATTTAATTAATGAGAAATTAATTAATTAATTTATATTTGATATAAATTGATTAGAAGAAGAGAAATAATTATTTTGGGTTGAGAACTAAAAATTAAGACACAGGGACATTTTGGTCATTTCACAGGGTGACATGTGGCACCATGAAATGGTGACACATGGCACTACACATAAGCTTGGAAAATGTCTTTTAATTATGTAAGATGATTAAAATTAAGATTAAATATAGGTTTGACACTTGGCACAATGTGATTGGGTCAATTAAACCTAGAGCCAATCAAAAGGTGACATGTGGCAAGGGTTTTAAGTGGTGAAGGATGAAAGAACAAACATAATAAGCAGCCACTCACTCTTTGTGCTGCCACCTAAAAGAACACTCTTCTTCTCTTCTTCTTCATCTCTCATCAATTCAAAGACATTAGCAAACAATCTCTTGAATTAAAAATACTAGAAATTATTTATAGTATTCTATTTACATTTGTAATCTCTCAAAAGGCAAAACTTGATTTTCTAATTCATAGAAAAAGCTTTAAAAGCTGATCAAGGGCTACCATATTTGATCTTGGTGTGGACAAGCTAGAGGGACAACATCTGGTGTCCTAAACGCATCCCAAAGGTGTCAAATATACTGCAGTGCATCAAGAGGTTAGTGCACTTATTCTTTATCTAATCTAGGGTTCTAATAATTAATCTGATTAATTCTAAAATCTTAAATGGCAAATGTAGATCCAAAAACATATTAAAAGAGTTTTAATATATTGTTTATCATTGAAATCAAATAGATAAAAATGAATCTTGCATGATGCATGTGACCCTAGGTAAAAATTTTTAATTCATTGATATAAACTTGTGTTTTTCATCCTTCCGCTCCTACACAATTGTCATATAAAATAATACTCAATAATTCCATTCATTTTTCATTAAAATAAAAACAATTTACATTCATCAACCAAACTTTACATTAGAAAAACTAAAATAATATTATTACAAACTTTATAAAACTGCTCAAGACCCATTTATACATGTACATACATTTACATATATCAAAATAAATATTACATTCAGGGTATAAAATTATACCCGATAAAATCTCAGGGATGTAGCTCCAAGATCCTCAGTAGCTCACTCGGCTGCTCCTCTAGTCTCTCTATCTGCGACAGCAATAACAGCTATCGCGGAGTACTATGACTCAGTGGTGCACAACATACTAAAATAACAGTTTATGCATAATTCAAATCACATTTATTCAAATATGGTGCTGAGCATGAAAAACAAATACAAAACATGATTTATAAATTTTTAATCCAAACAATCTCGTTTAGGAAGTCTCAAAATGAATTTCATAAAAACACACAGTTATATCATGCCATTCAGAACAATACTCATCTCAATAGCCGAAGGCTTATGACAAATCACAAGGCTAGCTAGCTCAAACTATGGGTACCCATTCAAATTTCTTCTTCTACTGGCACACACCTCAACACTTCAGCCAGAGAAGGAATCAAAATTTGAAACTAATTTCTCCCACTAGTCATGCTAGTGAGACATTCAAATATATGGTCATCACACTGTGGTTTCAAAACTATCTTATCAATTTATCAAACATTTACTGACAATTAAATCACATATCATCAAATTTTCAACAATTTAGATAAAAAAACATAGTGTACATTTCAATCATTATTTTGCAATATAATTAAACCACAAATCATTTCATGCACTTTGCAAAGAAATTTTAAAGAATGTTTATGTTGTGCACAAACCTTATGCGAGTCACCTCTTGGCCTTGACTTGATGCTTCGGGTTCTTTTCCGGTATTCTTTTCTGGTATTCTTTTCCATTGGAACACACAATTTTACAGTGTTTTAGTACCATAAATTATCATAAGTCCAAAAATAATTTCAAATCTAACTTTATTGTGCTTAATTTGACGTTCTTTGAAATTTGTATTTTGGAGTTACTATTCATGATACTATTCAAGTCAATTTGTTGACTTTCTAATGCTTAATAGGTATTGGAATTCTAATTTCACCCACATACCACATTTTGGTTACCTAATCTATTGATTTTGGTTGTTTTTCTCAAATCTTAAGTCTCTTAGGTGAAATTCCAAAATTTCAGATTTGGTGCCTTGTTTTGCACTTTTCCATTGGTTATATTGTTGTGATAATTTGGCTAAGTTTTCTTCATAGAAGTTGTTCCTTATTGTCTTAAATTTATTTCCCTTTTTGAATCACTCCATTTGGAGTTTTGTAGCCCTAGTTATGCCCATTTGAACATGGCTGGCCAGATTTGGTGTTACCTAGAATTCTGGGCATTTACTGGTTAATGGCAGTTTTTGTGGGTTGATTGCAGGTGAGTTTTTGGACAGCTTATGGTCAAATTTTGGTTTTGTTTTCTCTATGAAAGTTGTAGGGCTATGTCTCAGCTTTCTTTCACTATAAAATTCAGGTCATTTGGACCTTCCTAGATCAAGTTATGGTCATTTACATAACTACTGTTTATTTGGTCATTTTTGAATAGGTTAGTGTGCCTAATTCCGGATTTGGCCTAATTGTTTACTAAGTTATGGTCACTTTCTGGGCATGATTCCTAGATGAAAAATGGTCCATTTTGTGTCTAGTTTCATTCCCAATTGGTCTAGGTTGGTAAATTTTCAGTTTTGGTCCTGAAATGGACCTAAGTCAAGCTACCTGCAGATTGACCCTCACTAATTCGAATTTAAACTTGTTTCCAACCATTCACACACACCACAAATGGTCACAATTGACCATTTCTCAATTCAGATAAGGTCAAAAACATCATTTGACCAATTCTCAAATTTTTTTTCAATTTTTTCACATGTTCAAAACCCTAGCTACACAAAAAGTTCAATGTAATGCAATTTAAACTGTGTATTCATGTTCTACACACCTAATTCACCTCAAATAACCATTCAAAACCATCAAACTCATTCATATCAAACCCTAACCCTAGCTGGATGAATTTCATGTTTGGTCCCTCAACAATTGCTTTTGTTTGATTTTACACAATTTCTAAGTTAAGTGAGTTACATACACAATAATTAAACTAAAATTTTCAAATTCAATCACTTACCTCAATTAGAGCTTTTCTAACTTCTTAAACTCCACTTCTTTCCTGTTTCTTCCACTTCAAATCTTCTCTTCCAATGGCACTTAGAAGGTTTTTAGGCTTTTTACTAAGATTTATGGTGGAAATCAAGTATCTGGAAACTTGAGGCTTTGGTTGTTAATGGTGGTTGAGGGAGAAAGTAAGAGAGAGAGAGAGGACATTTTTTTTTTTTTGGAGAAGAAGACAATTCTTCTTTTTTTCTTTTGAATTTTTAACTTATTAATACAGAATTATCCCCAAAATTTCAATTTTTAAATATTAGGTTTATTACATCACGCTTATGTCATGCATGATGCCATAAACTTTTTGATTTTTGGATTTTTCATTTCTTTTTCATTTATTTTTCCATTAGTTCTTTAATTTAATTTCTTTAATTTATTTTTTCATTAGTTCTTTAATTTTTTTTTTTTCATTTCTTTTTCATGCAAGTTATTTGATATTTCTTCTGGATCTCTAACCTAACTATTTGACCTGCTTAACAATTCTTTTATGTGATTTTCTCTTTTCCATTCTGTTCGCAGTAGTGCTAAGGACCGCAGCGTCACATTTTACTGTTCGAAATTTGAGTTTAGATTGACCTCATATTCATTCTCGAGAAGGTCACCCATCGCTGTGACTCCCAGCTCATTTAACTTTTTATGTTCTATTTTTCTTCTTTATACTTAACTATTTGGCAATTACTAATTATTTGCGTTCAGGGGTTAACTAGGTGTTTTAGATGTGGTTCTACTTCTCTTAATTGTTCGGACAGACACCGGTCACTGGAATAGTAAAATGTACTAGGCTAGGCCAATAGGGATGTTACATGCTATCTGTAATCTTTAATTGGTATACCAATTGATCCAACTATATACATATAAGCCTAGGTATACTTTGGGCAAATTAATATTATTAAACACTTATAGTTTTATTATTTCATTCTATGTACTATTAAGGGTTCATAACATGTTGTTATTTCACTTCACGTACTATCTATGCTTTATACCATTTTCATGTCATTATAATGGGAACATAGGTACCAAGTACATATTCATATAACTTATGCATTTATCACTATCATTATTTTATCTCATGTACTATACATATTCATAGTATTATTATTTCATATATGATGGAAACATTGGTTCCAAGTGTGTTTTCATATGACTTATGTGTTTAGAAAATCATTGAGGTAATTTACATTTCATGTCACCTTGTGGTAGGAAAGTGGGTCCCATATACCTATTTCATATAATTTAGCATGTAGTGACTTATTAGGGATAAGTCCTTACTAAAAACAATTTAATTCAAGAACCTTTCATTAGGTTTGGTTTTACTTCTTTTGAATGTACATATCAAGTTGTGCAATTTGTGGCCACTGTTTATCCCATCTTTATTCATGGAAGTTGTTCTTCTATGTCTTTTCTTTATTTACCTTATTGAATCATGTCATTTGGATTTGTATAACTCAAGTTATGGTCAAATAACCATAACTGGTTCAGTTGCAAATTCTAGTTCCTTCAGTCAGGTAGTTTTGGTATCATATTTTGTCAAATTATTTGGACAGGTTGTAGCAATATTTAGCCTAGTGTTCTTCATAGGATTTGTTGCCCTATATCTTATGATCACTCAAAATTTCTAGTTGCAATTTTTCAAGTCTTGTAGAATTAATTATAGCCACCTTATTGGACTGGACTCAAGTATCTTGTGGCAACAGGATTTCAATTAGGTCAGTAGCTTTGACCCAATATTTAAGCTTCTTACATTCATATGTTGAGGAAGATGTCTAAAACAAAGTTGAAGACCTGTTTCTTAGGTTTCTACAATGCTATGGCTCATTTCAATTGAAGATTTTTAGTGGGAGATATGCTTAACAGACTATGCAAGAGTCAATGGTTACCTATGCACATTTCCAGAATTTGTGCACTAATTTGGCCTAGCCAATTGACCTATTTCTCTGGATTTCTGCATTTTGGTAGAAATACTAATCTTGTAGATCTATGTCTTATTGAAATTTTGGCACTAGTTTCATGCCATTTTAAGTTCTATGGACCAAGTTATGACCTCTTTGCCAAAACTGCTCAAGTAGCCAATGCATAGTAAATCTAGGCAGTTTTGGTTTTGGACACATTTGGTAGCCCAAATTTGGCAAGCAACTTGACTTGGTTAATGGCATTTCTGGGCTCTAGTGTCTTCACAAAAGTTGTAGGCCTATGTCTAATCTTTCCAATGGTATAAATTTTCGGTCATTTGGACCTGTTAAGTGAGTTATAGCCAAATGAATGAACACTGTTCATTTGGTCAAAATTCTGGATTTACAATTTGGTAATCCGAATTAGATCAAATTTAAGGTCACTTTTTAGGCAAAATTTTGGCAAGGTTTCTACATGAAAATTGGAGCATTTTAGGTCTAGTTTTACCTCCAATTGGCCTCATACCACTTGGGGTCACACAATTTCACTGATGGCTCAAAACATACACTACCCTAACACAAACTCAACCTATACAAAAATTTACACTTTTAATTTCATTCTCAAACTCCCAAATTCCACATTTACATTTGTGGCACTTCTAATATCATCAATTCATTTCTCAATTTGGTCAAATTTCTAGCAATTATACAAGTCTCCAAGAATCAATTCACAACCCTAATTCAAATGGTCAAGGTCAATAATACTCACATTCAATCAAATTTCTAGCACAATTATTTCCATTAATCCATACATAGCTTACATTTACTTAGTCATCAACATCACAATTCACCATTTAAATTCATGAAATTATCAATCTCCCATGTTCTCAAGGCTGCCAAATTGAGACAATTAAATAAAGTCTTTAATAATTATTCAAACCCTAATTTAAATTGTTAATCCCCAACATACAATGCAATTAATTTCTAATACATATAATTACCTTAATCAATATCACAAATCATCCCTTACATTTAAGAATCAATCAAACTCCTAAGCTCTTCATGGCTGCCGAATTCATGGCTCCCTAAATCCTCATCAATTTCCTCAATTTTCTTAGCAAATCAACTCATTATAAGCTCAAAACAAGAATTAATGAAGAAAAGTGGGAAGATTAAGCACTAACCTTTTCTTGAGCTTATTAAAATCTTGAAATTTCTCCTTCCTTTTACTGCTTATAGTCTTCCCATGGTGTGAGGACAATTTCTTGTGAAGGGGCTTTATGATTTCATGTAGAAAATGGTGGGATTTTAAAGCTTTGCTTGTGAACTTCCATGGAGGAATTGTGGAAGATGAAATTTGGCCATTGTTGAGAATTAGAGAAGATGAAGTGAGTTAGTGGATTAAGATGTGTCATCTTATGGCATTTATACCTCCACTAACAATAATAAATCAATTATAATATTTAAGGTTTTAATATTTCCATTAATTCATCTTATATTTCTTTAATTACATTACATGTAAATTTCATATTTTCATGAAAATTTCAAATTTTAATACTACTTATTTTTAATGAACATTTAGGTCAAAAGTCAACTCTAAGTGCCAAATGACCAAAATACCCCTCTTTGAGTTATAGATAGACTTTTTCGGTAATACCGATTTAATTCTTGATCCGACGGTTCCTTTAATTTTCATTTTTGTCTGTACCGATTCACTAAATTTTCTTTGACATTTTCAATGTCATTTATACCTCAGTAGAATCTTAATTAAGTTCCGAAAATATTTCCTAGGGTTCCCTACAGTCCTGGGATCGTCAACCGTCTATGCATTGACTTATCGATACGATCACCCATCGCTACGGTTCCGGCTTATTTAACATAGTTGCATTTCATCTCTTTTATTTTCTCCTAATTTTTCTTTTATTTTCTTATCATTTATTCCATCATTTTATATCTCCTCACTATCATTTAAGTATAGTTTCAGACATTCTAGCTGTCTGCATAGACGTTAGTTGTCAGAACAGTATAGCGTACGAACTACCTACGGTGAGAGTGTTACAATTCTTCTCCTCTAAATAAAAATTTTTTCCTCAAAATTTACCCAGTGTAAATAATTGAGGAACTGCTATCTCCTTGTCTTTCCACTTTTTTGTGTTATAATACTTCACTTTCTCTTTAGTATGTCTTAATAGTCCTAGCTTTACAATCTTATCCTTATCTCAATTTACTATCGAAAATACGTACTCTATACAATAGTCCCAAGTCAGTACTATAATCTACAGCTTACAGCACAAACGTAGAGAACATTGCATAATTACCACGGTATATCCCAATAGATCAGATTTTTCCTATACTTATCATTTTCGAATCTATGACTTTCTGTGGACCGAGATCCATACCTTAATCTAAAATAACCAGAGAAAACAGATCTCCATTAGTGTCACCTCGACTCTATTTAAAGGTCCATGCATGTGATGTACTCTATTTCTTTCTATCTATCTAGGTCTAGGACCACCTAAACCATTGCTCTGATACCACTAAATATAACACCCCTCAGCCGTCTATAGTATAGCCGAGCAAGGAGTGCACATTCGGTGCCGAAGCACCCTAGCTTATCTTGTTGTGTCCATTGTTAATTTTAAACTTATTAGAAAACATGTGAAAAAAAAAATTTTATCACAATTTATTCCTGTGGAAACTTCGGCAGAACCTCTTCTGTTTTATTAGCATCTAGCGGGTTCCACTAGTTACCTGTTAAAAACTATTTCAATATGTCTCATATTTCTATACTCTTGTGTATCATCATACATTCATATGATCATATCATATCATTTCAAGAAATGAAATTCATTTCATATATATGTAAATTATATACAAAAATTCCCAAACTTATTTACAATTCCAAAATATAAATTACATTTATTTACAATGCTCATAATTAATACACATTTCATTATACATGAACTAAAATGCAAAACCCTAATTACATTGGGCCCTACCTAAATAAACACTACTGAGGTGAGCTTTGGACTGTAGCAGATTTGGACAACTGCAATCAGAGTACTACTGTGGTGGTTGCTGTGTGTGGTTTCCAGTACCTACTCGATGGAAAATCCAACGCGCTAAGCAAATTACTTAATTGTGCATAATCTTAAAGCAGAATAACTAAATGATTTAAAATGACAATAATATGTGAAATTTCATAATTTTAGGTCAATTGTATATTTCAATTGCACTTTGGGATTAATTTAATTATCAGTATCTTATCTGTGCATTTATTTCTTTCTATGTCTTTTAAAGTCATATCATTGGTGTCTTCATGTAATTATTTAATTTTTAAAGCTTTTTACTTTTGAGTCATTTCATAACTTTAGCTACTCCATAGGAGCACATCAGTTTACATGGATCTCTTCATATAATCAATTGATTTTTACAGCTTATTACTCGTATCTGTGATCTTTTCGATACTTAATTAAATTTAAGACTCATTACTCATATTTATGCCCAAGTAACCTATAAAAGACTACAAGGCTGGATACGCGGGAGTGTCTATCCTGTACACAACAGTCATGTCAGGCACTAGGCTAGCGAGCAAGCATATAATATCCTTTATACAACTGTCTGTCAGGCACAAGGCCAGTGGACAGGCATACAATATCCTATATACAACTGTCTGTCAAGCACAAGGCCAGTGGGTAGGTATAAAGCTTGAAATCATATTAGACATATTTTATCGATTAATGATTATTCATGTAAAAATCATATCAGTGCATTCTCAGTCTTTTAAAATCGTATCAATGTCTACTATAACAGTTTATGAAGACTGGATATATGGGAATATTCTATCCTGTACACATCTATCATGTCAGGCACAAGACCAGCGGGCAGGCTATTAAAGTCAGAAATACAATTATGCACAATAGCATCTGTCATGTCAGGCACAAGGCCAGCGGGCAGGCTATTAAAGCCAGAAATACAATTGTGCACAATGGCATCTGTCATGTCAGGCACAAGGCCAGCGGGCAGGCTGTTAAAGCCAGAAATACAATTAGGCACTTGGCCAATGAGCAGGCATATAGCCTATAGAACAATCATATCAAACATATATTGTCAGTGCATAACTTTCCATGTAGGCAGTACCGCTATCTGTAATCTCTAATTAGTATGCCAATCGATCCAACTATATACATATAAGCCTAGGTACACTTTGGGCAAATTATTATTATTAAACAATTATAGTTTTATTATTCCATGCTATGTACTATTAAGGGTTCATAACATATTGTTATTTCACTTTTTCATGTACTATCTATGCTTTATATAATTTTCATGTCATTATAATAGGAATATAGGTCCCAAGTACATATTCATATATTTTATGTATTTATCACTCTCATTATTTTATGTCATGTACTATACATATTCATAGTATTGTTATTTCATATATGATGGAAACATAGGTTCCAAGTGTATTTTCATATGACTTATGTGTTTAGAAAATCATTTAGGTAATTTACATTTTATGTATCAACTGATTTCATGTCACCTTGTAGTGGGAAAGGAGGTCCCACATACCTATTTCATGTAATTTAGCATGTAGTGATTTATTAGGTATAAGTCCTTACTAAAAATAATTTAATTCAAGAACCTTTCTTTTGGTTCAGTTTTACTGTTTTGAATTTACATATCAAGTTGTGCAATTTGTGGCTGCTTTTTATCCTAACTTCAGTCATGGAAGTTGTCCTTCTATGTCTTGTCTTTATTTTTCTTTTTGAATCATGTCATTTAGATTTGTATAACTCAAGTTATGGTCAAATAACCATAACTGGATAAGTTGCAAATTCTAGTTCCTTTAGTTAGGCAGTTTTGGTATCATACTTTGTCAAATTATTTGGATAGGTTGTAGCAACATTTAGGCCTAGTGTTCTTCATAGGATTTGTTACCCTATGTCTTATGATCACTCAAAATTTCTAGTTGCAATTTTTCAAGTCTTGTAGAATTAATTATGGCCACCTTATTGGACTGGACTCAAGTATATTGTAGCAACAGGATTTCAATTAGGTCAATAGCTTTGACCCAATATTTAAGCTTCTTACATTCATAAGTTGAGAAAGATGTCTAAAGCAAAGTTGAAGATCTATTTCTTAGGATTCTAGAATGTTATGGCTCATTTCAATTGAAGATCTCTAGTGGGAGATATGCTTAACAGGCAATGCTAGAGTCAATGGTTACCTATGCACATTTCTAGAATTTATGCACTAACTTCGCCTAGCCAATTGACCTATTTCTCTTCATTTATGGGAATTGGTAAAAATACCAAACTTGTAGGTCTATGTCTTATTGAAATTTTTGCACTCGTTTCATACTATTTGGAGTTCTATGGACCATGTTATGGCCTTTTTGCCAAAACTAGTCAATTAGCATATGTTTAGTAAATATGGGCAATTTTGGTTCTGGGCACTTTTGGTAGCCCAACTTTAGTAAGCAACTTGACTTGGTTAATAGCATTTTTGGGCTCTAGTGTCTTTACAAAAGTTGTAGCCCTTTGTCTAAGCTTTCAAATGGTATAAATTTCAGGTTATTTGGACCGGTCTAGGGTGAGTTATAGCCACATGAATGAACACTATTCATTTGGTCAAAATTCAGGGTTCACAATTTGGTATTCCGAATTAGGTCAAATTTTAAGTTGCCTTTTAGGCAAAATTTTGGCATGGTTTCTGCATGAAAATTGGAGCATTTTAGGTCTAGTTTTACCTCCAATTGGCTTCATACCAGTTGAGATCACACAATTTCACTTATGGCTTAAAACATACACTGCCCTAACACATACTCAACCTACAAAAAAATTTATACTTCTAATTTCATTCTCCAACTCCCAAATTCCACATTTACATTCAAGGCACTTCTAACATCATCAATTCATTTCTCAATTTGGTCAAATTTCCAGCAATTATACAAGTCTCTAAGAATCAATTCACAATCCTAATTCAAATTGTCAAGGTCAACAATACACACATTCAATCAAATTTCTAGCACAAGTATTTCCATTAATCAATACATAGCCTACATTTTCTTATTCATCAACATCACAATTCACCATTTAAATTCATGAAATTATCAATCTCCCATGTTCTCAAGGCTGCCAAATTGACACAATTAAACAAAGTCTTCAATAATTATTCAAACCCTAATTTAAATTGTCAATCTCCAACATACAATGCAATTAATTTCTAATACATATAATTACCTTAATCAACATCACAAATCATCCCTTACATGTAAGAATCAATCAAACTCCTAAGCTTTTCATGGCTGCTGAATTCATGGCTCCCCAAATACTCATCAATTTCCTCAATTTTCTTAGCAAATCAACTCATCCCAAGCTCAAAACTAGAATTAGTGAAGAAAAGTGGGAAGATTAAGCACTAACCTTTTCTTGAGCTTGTTAAAACCTTGGAATTTCTCCTTTCTTTTGCTGCCTATAGTCTTCCCATGTTGTGAGGACAATTTCTTTTGAAGGGACTTTATGATTTCATGTGGAAAATGGTGGGATTTTAGAGCTTTGCATGTGAACTCCCATGGAGGAATTGTGGAAGATGAAATTTGGCCATTATTGAGAATTAGAGAAGATGAAGTGAGTTAGTGGATTAAGATGTGTCATCTTATGGCTTTTATACCTCCACTAACAATAATAAATCAATTATAATATATAAGGTTTTAATATGTCCATCAACTCATCTTATATTTCTTTAATTACATTACATGTAAATTTCATATTTTCATGAACTTTTCAAAATTTAATACTACTCATTTTGAATGGACATTTAGGTCAAAAGTCAACTCTAGGTATCAAATAACCAAAATGCCCCTCTTCAGGTTATAGTCAGACTTTTTCGGTAATACCGATTTAATTCCTGATCCGATGGTTCCTTTAATTTTCATTTTTATCTGTACCGATTCACTAAATTTTCTTTCATATTTTTAATGTCATTTATACATCAACAGACTTTTAATTAACTCTCGAAAAAATTTCGTAAGGTTCCCTGTTGTGACACCCCTTACCCGTGTACAGTATACCCGAGTAAGTAATGCCACACGGTGTACTGGCACACTCTAATATACCTTACTTAATTTGTATCATGCTTTTGAAGCTAATTTATGAAATATGATTTATTTAAGCCATTTATCGAAATTATTATTTATATGAGGTTCCGAAAATTTTAAAGAAAATCCGGCGGAGTACCGGCTAAAAATGGAAAAAAAACAGTTCTTCGGAACCTGTTAAAAACACTTCCAAATAATTACCAAACAATCCCAACTTCAATTTATCAGTAAAATCTCAATATTAAGATCTCAAAAACATTTCAATTCCAGTTCTCAATCATCCATCACATGTGATGATCTCATATAAATCACAAGTAAACATTTACTTTTCCATTCACAAGTACAATTTTCATAATTTACATAAACATCAATATACATTACATAAGTTTAATTACATAGGAGAAAATAAAGTTAAGTTACAAAATGTCAAAATGACACCTAATGTCCTACCAATGCACTGCAGAAGTTGAGGTGAGACGGACACTGTGCAGAGCTGCAGGATGGACTCACCCAGTCTGTGGTCTACTGGGCTTACGATCTGTATCCCCAGTACCTACGTGTGGCAAAAGCAACGCGCTAAGCAATAATGCTTAGTGGTGCAATAATATAATAAAAGAAAATAGCAAGAAATTAAATGTGTAGTGAATGTGTATGTTTTATTTGTTTGGTATTTGTATATCATTTACTTTGTTCACTTTTATTCATTTGGTTGCCCCAAGTAACCTACACTAGACGACTGGACTGGATAACGGGTAAACTGGCACTGGGTATCTAGTACCTCGGGACGTCACACCATCGGTCACATATGCATCTCCCGGTGTGCAACAGAACAGCTACCAAGCTGTAAATAATTTCAGGCACAAGGCCAAATCTCAATGCAAAGTCAGAATGGCTAAAAGCCATGAAATCACAGAACGGCATATTGTCATGTGCAGTACTGCTAACTGAACCCTATTGGCATGCCAAACTATCCAAACCAATCTTGTTAGGTATACTAGGGCATTCGATACTTTAAAATTCTTCAATATTTGAATTTCAAGTTTCAGTGTCACTATTCACCTCTTTAGTCAACTAAAATGTTGACTTTTAGGTAGAAATTAGGTACATTGGTTTTGGCACTCCCAACATACCACATTTTGCTTTTAACACTTGTTGGGATTGGTCACATTTACCATTTCTAACTTAAAACCAAGAGGGCAGAAAATTTCAGTTTTTGAAGCATATGTTTATTGTTCCATTAAACACTGTTGCAGTGGGAATTTGAAGAAATGACAAACATGAAAGTTGTTCCTTATTTTGTCTAGTTGAATTTCTTTTTTTGAATCACTCCATTTGGAGTTTTGTAGCTCCACATATGGCCCAAAAACCCAAGCTGGCCGGATGGCCAATCTGCAGAAATTACCATATCTACAGTAACATGAACAGTGACTACCACTGCCATTTGGGTTAGGTTCTGGCCATAATTTAGAGTAGGTTTCTTCATGAAAGTTGTTTTTCTATCTCTTAACTTGTTTCTGTAAAAATTTCAGGTCAATTGACCAAATCTACAGTGAGTTACTGTTCATTTGGTCAATTCTGCAGGGGCTGTTGCAGTGTGTCCGGATTGGGGCCAAGTTTTGGTCCTCTTGCTTTGGTCTTTTGGGCATGGTTTCTTCAGCAAAAATGTGCCATTATAAGCGTAGTTTCATGTCCAATTGGCCAAAAATCAATTGGACCTACACAGCCAAAGTTATGGCTGTGCAAGTGGACTGAAATTTCAGTCACTCTGCTGCACTAAGAAGGCAGCCTACACATTCACTTGGCTATACTATTTTTCAGTCCAATTCATGGTCAACATACCTAAAATGGTCACTAATTGACCCTTATAACGTTCTTTCACAATTTCATAAGCTAAATCCAAGTTTCACTTCTCAAAACCCTAATGTCCAATTTAAATTACCCATAAACCTCAATTAGCACACTAATTCAACATCCATGCATATTCATACCTTAAACATCATTTCTATCCATTATAAATTCATTAAAACAATCAACCACATCCTTCCTTAGGGCTGCCAAAAAAATTGAAGACGCCCTAACACATATAATTTACTTCAAATTCTTACAATTTCTTAACTTAAAATGATGCTCTAATAAGGATTAAAGGAGTGAGAGTGAAAGGATAGCACTAACCTCACTTTAACCTCTTGTAGGGCAGATTTCTTCAAGCTAAAACTTCACTTCCCTTCTTCTTCTTGGCTGCCAAAAGCTTCCCCAAGTGATATGGTCAAGGTTTAATGAAAGGGGTTAGGGTTTAGTGGTGTAACAAGGTAGGAAATTAAGCTTGCTTGATTGAACATCAATGGAGGGAGGAAGAAGAGAAACTCACGTTTTTGGCTGAAGAGAAGGCAGCTGGTTTTTGGTCTTCCTTGGTCTTTATTTAGCTTTTTTATTAGTTAGTCAAATGGTTACTTAATGGTGATTGGTTGGCAATTTTAAATGACATCATCAAGATGTCATAAATGAGCTTTTCTTTGATTTTTCTTTTCTTTTCATCACTACTCAATTTCAATTTAATTTCTAGTAATGTTTATTCATATTTTATGTCATATTAATTATTTACTCAACTGGACAAGTAGGCCAAAAATCACCTCTGAAGGCGAAATGACCAAAATGCCCTCCGTTTGGCTTAACGGGTCAAAATTGTCTGTACCGATTGAAAAATTTTTCTAGTATTTTCTTGGCATTCTAATGCCATGGGAACCTCAATAACCCTTCTCTGGAGTCCCAAAAATTATTTTATAATTTTTCCCCCGGGTCTAGGGCTCCTCGTTGCGAGAACCGCAACTTCCCTCTGGTTACCCATCGTTAGGGCACTGGCTCGTTTAACTTGTTTGTATTTTATTTCTAAAATTTTTACTAAATTTTTCTTATTAATATTTGAGTTAATTATGGTTTCTCACTTTGATTTAAATATTTTTCCGGACGTTCTAGCTGTCCGGACCGACACCGGTCACCGGAACAGTAGAATGTACGGAATTGCTACCGGGAGGGTGTTACAACTCTTCCCCTCTAATTTAAATTTCTTCCTCGAAATTTACCTGATGCAAACAGTTGAGGGAACTGTTGCCTCATCGTCTCTTCACTTTCCCAAGTTGCCTCTTCGGTGTTGTGGTGCCTCCAAAGCACTTTCACCAGTGGAATCTGCTTGTTCCTCAATTCTTTTACTTCCCGAGCCAGGATCCGTAGAGGTTCTTCTTCATATGTCAAATCCGGTTGTATTTCAATCTCTTCCCTGGAGATGACATGTGAAGGATCTGAGCGGTATCTTCTGAGCATGGACACGTGGAACACATTGTGGATCTTATCCAGCTCTGGTGGCAAAGCTAGCCTATAGGCCACTGGACCCACACGTTCAATGACTTCATATGGGCCAATGAACCTAGAGCTCAACTTACCTTTTCTTCCAAACCTCAATACCTTCTTCCACGGTGACACCTTGAGGAACACTTTGTCGCCAACCACATATTCTATTTCTTTTCTCTTCAGGTCGGCATAAGATTTATGTTTGTCCGAGGCAACCTTCAGGTTGGCTTTGATTAGTTTCACTTTCTCCCCAGTCTGTTTCACCAGGTCTGGCCCTACCAGTTTGTCTTCACCCAATTCAGTCCAGCACACAGGAGTTCTACATTTTCTCTCATACAGTGCTTCATATGGGGCCATTTGTATGCTAGCTTGGTAGCTATTGTTGTATGCAAACTCTGCCAGTGGGAGGTATCTATCCCAACTTCCCTCAAACTCAATGACACAACTCCTCAGCATATCCTCAAGGACCTGACATATATTTCATGTTATTGTTATCATTTCCATTCAATATTTGTATCAATTTCATTGGTTTCAATTGTTTACCTGGATTACTCTTTCTGATTGCCCATCCGTCTGAGGATGGAAAGCTGTGCTGAAATGGAGTTGTGTACCTAAGGACTCATGCAACTTCTTCCAGAATCTCGATGTAAACCTTGGGTCTCGATCAGATATGATGGAAAGTGGAATTCCATGTAGTCTAACTATCTCACTGATATACAATTCTGCTAACTTCTCCAGTGAGTAGTCAGTCCTAATCGCGAAAAGTGTCTTGACTTTGTCAATCTATCAACTATCACCCATGCTGCATCATGTTTCTTCCGGGTGAGAGGTAGACCACTTACAAAATCCATGGTGACCCGATCCCATTTCCATTCAGGTATGCGTATAGGCTGTAGCAAACCCGATGGAACTTGATGTTCTGCCTTGACTTGCTGACATGTCAAGCATTTAGTTACATAGTCAGCTATGTCTTTCTTCATACCAGGCCACCAATACTGAAGCTTCAGATCATGGTACATCTTTGTACTTCCTGGGTGCATAGCATATACACTGGTGTGTGCCTCTTTTAGAATACTGGCCTTCAATTCCCCATTATCTGGTACACACAGTCTTCCCTTGTAATACAGACACCCATCTGCTTTCACCTCATAGTCAGTTGCTTTTTCTTCTGAGATTTTGCTCATAACAGCCCTTAGCTTCTCATCTGCCTTTTGCCCATCTAAAATCTGCTGTAGCAGGTTTGGCCTCACTTGCAACTCAGCCAAAATAGCTCCATCTCGAACCAAAGATAGACGGGCATGCAATGATCTCAAAGCTGTGATGGACTTTCTGCTCAAAGCATCAGCAACTACATTTGCCTTCCCAGGATGGCAGTCAATTACACAATCATAGTCCTTTAGGAACTCAATCCATCGCCTCTGTCTAAGGTTGAGCTCCTTCTGAGTTGGCAAGTATTTCAGGCTTTTGTGGTCTGTGTAAATGTAGCACTTTTCACCATACAAGTAGTGCCTCCATATCTTCAATGCGAAGATAATTGCTGCAAGCTCTAGATCATGGGTAGGGTAGTTCTGTTCATGTGGCCTTAGCTGTCTGGAAGCATAAGCGACCACCTTCCCCTCTTGCATCAATACACACCCTAACCCATTATGAGAGGCATCATTGTAGACCACAAAGTCCTTTCCTGACACTGGCTCTGTTAACACTGGTGCCTCTGTCAACATAGCCTTCAACTTCTCAAAACTGGTCTGACACTTGTCATTCCAGTCAAATCTGACGTTCTTGTGTAACAACTTGGTCATTGGAGCAGCTATTAAGGAAAATCCCTTTACAAATCTTCTGTAATACCCAGCTAGCCCCAAGAAGCTTCTGACCTCAGTTGTGTTTCTGGGAGGCTTCCATTCCATCACTACTTCTATTTTCTTAGGATCCACCCTAATCCCATCAGCTGACACTATGCGTCCAAGGAATGCAATCTCATTCAACCAAAAGTCACACTTGGACAACTTAGCATACAGCTTCTTTTCTCTCAGGGTTTGCAGAACAATCCTCAAATGCTCATCATGTTCTTCCCTGGTCTTGGAATACACCAAAATATCATCAATAAAGACCACTATGAACCGATCTAAGTGTGGATGGAAGATACGATTCATAAGGTCCATGAATGCTGCTGGTGCATTTGTTAGGCCAAAGGGCATCACTAGAAACTCATAATGCCCATATCGGGTCCTGAATGCAGTCTTTGGCACATCTGCATCCTTCACCCTCAACTGATGATACCCTGATCTGAGATCAATCTTAGAAAATACTCCTGCTCCCTTCAACTGATCAAACAGATCATCAATTCTAGGCAACGGATATTTGTTCTTCACCGTCACTTTATTCAACTGCCGGTAATCAATGCATAGCCTCAAAGTCCCATCCTTCTTTTTCACAAACAGCACTGGAGCTCCCCATGGTGACACACTGGGGCGTATGAACCCCTTATCAAGCAACTCTTGCAACTGAGTTTTCAACTCCCTCAATTCAGTGGGTGCCATCCTATAAGGAGCAATGGAAATGGGTGTTGTACCCGGCAGTATCTCAATAGCAAATTTGACTTCCCTTTCTGGTGGCAAACCAGGCAATTCTTCAGGAAATACCTTTGGGAAGTCTCTTACTGTGGGTATGTCACTCAAGTTTGGCTTAGCCTGCCTAGTATCCACCACATGTGCTAGGTAGGCTTCACAGCCTTTTCTCATCATTCTTCTTGCAACTGTGGCTGAGATGACATTGGACAGGAAATCTGTCCTTTCCCCCACAACTGTAATCTCATTACCCTCCGAAGTTTTTAGAGAAATTCTCTTCAATTTGCAATCAACTATTGCCTGATGACGTGACAACCAGTCCATTCCCAAAATCACGTCAAACTCGTGGAAGGGCAACTCAATCAGGTCTGCCAAGAATTCATACCCCTGAATCCTTAACGGGCAACCCTTGTATACTTTGTTCACTACCACACTGTGGCCCAATGGATTAGTGACCAGAATGTCTTGGTCACTCTCCCCTACTAGTATCCCCCTTTCTACGGGTAAGTTGATGCAAATGTAGGAATGAGTGGATCCTGGATCCACCAATGCATGCACAGGTGTAGTGTAGAGGAAGAACGTACCCCTGATGACGTCCGGGGCATCTTGCTCCTCCTGAGCTCTCAGGGCATAATTTCTGGCAGGTGGTCTGTTATCTGGCCTCTCTGCTGGCTCGGATGCAGGCCTCTGTGATGGTCCCACTGCGTCAGATCTGCCAGATTTTCTACCTCTCTGTGGTGTAGGAGCAGGTCTTTCTGCTTGTGTTGGAGCAGCTGTAGTAGTTCTGCGTGGACAGTTCTTCAACTGATGCTCTGTTGACCCACATCTCAAGTAGGCACCCGTTACTCTCCAACACTCCCCCTTATGCCATTTCAGACAGTGTGGACATGCAGAAGATGTTGGGGCTGGTCCCCTGAACCCCATCCTCGAGAGGCGCCCTTGATGGTGTGGACGACCTCTCCTAGGGGTGAGCGTGGCACAGGCCCCGAGACCGACCACGACCACTGGGTGGTGAACTCTGTGCAGGAGGACCCTTGAACTTCTTCCCAAATGCAGGAGCTGAACTAGACTGACCCGGGCCCCTCTTCTGCTGTCTATCCCTTCTGGTCTGCTCACTTATTCTCACTTTTTCAACCCTTATTGCAACTTCCACTAGCTTGCTAAATTCTGTGATTCCCAAGGCAGTGAGCTGGATCTTGATGTTGTCATTTAGTCTCTCTTCAAATCTCTTGCACCTTTCAGCTTCATTAGGGACTATCTCCCTTCCATAGCGGCTTAATCGAACAAATTCCTTCTCATATTCGACCACCGACATTGTCTGCCTCGAGTTAATAAACTCTCTTCTTCTCTCTTCCGGGTATCTGATGCCACATATTTCTTCTTGAATTCGAGAGAAAGAAGTCCCAAATTCTGACTTACGGCTGCACTTCACTGGACACAGTGTCCCACCACTCATATGCATCGTCTTGCAGCAAAGATATGGCAGCTTCCAGGTTTTGCTCTGAAGTGCAGTGGAGTTGTTTTAGGACTCTGCACATTACTGCATTCAACCAATTCTCTACCATGAGCCATCTTCTCTCTTGCCATAGAAGTCCACTCCAAACTTTCTTAGTCTTTCAGGTGTGATTTACTGTGGAGCCGTGGTGGTGGTGGTGGTGCTGGCATTACCCCGGCCAATTGTCTAAAGAAGTCGGCCATTTGCTGAAACATGGCCTGTGGAGGCTGAGCAGGCTCTGCTTGAGCTGGTGGAGCAGATTCTCTCATGCCCCCAGTCTCAGCTGCTGCAGGTGGAGCATGACTCTCCACTTCCTCCTCAACGGCTCTCTGAGATAAAGGGTCCATATCCTATTCAAAATAAGAAAGATAAACAGATCTGCGTTAGTGTCACCTCGACTATTACACATGCAATGCATGGTATGGACTCAATCTAGGCCCAGAAACGCCTAAACCGTGCTCTGATACAACTAAATGTGACACCCCTTACCCGTGTACAGTATACCCGAGTAAGTAATGCCACACGGTGTACTGGCACACTCTAATATACCTTACTTAATTTGTATCATGCTTTTGAAGCTAATTTATGAAATATGATTTATTTAAGCCATTTATCGAAATTATTATTTATATGAGGTTCCGAAAATTTTAAAGAAAATCTGGCGGAGTACCAGCTAAAAATGAAAAAAAAATAGTTCTTCGGAACCTGTTAAAAACACTTCCAAATAATTACCAAACAATCCCAACTTCAATTTATCAGTAAAATCTCAATATTAAGATCTCAAAAACATTTCAATTCCAGTTCTCAATCATCCATCACATGTGATGATCTCATATAAATCACAAGTAAACATTTACTTTTCCATTCACAAGTACAATTTTCATAATTTACATAAACATCAATATACATTACACAAGTTTAATTACATAGGAGAAAACAAAGTTAAGTTACAAAATGTCAAAATGACACCTAATGTCCTACCAATGCACTGCAGAAGTTGAGGTGACACGGACCTTTGTGCGAGTGCAGGATGGACTCACCCAGTCTGTGGTCTACTGGGCTCACGATCTGTATCTCCAGTACCTACGCGTGGCAAAAGCAACGCGCTAAGCAATAATGCTTAGTGGTGCAATAATATAATAAAAGAAAATAGCAAGAAATTAAATGTATAGTGAATGTGTATGTTTTATTTGTTTGGTATTTGTATATCATTTACTTTGTTCACTTTTATTCATTTGGTTGCCCCAAGTAACCTACACTAGATGATTGGACTGGATAACGGGTAAACTGGCACTGGGTATCTAGTACCTCGGGCCGTCACACCATCGGTCACATATGCATCTCCCGGTGTGCAACAGAACAGCTACCAAGCTGTAAATAATATCAGGCACAAGGCCAAATCTCAATGCAAAGTCAGAATGGCTAAAAGCCATGAAATCACAGAACGGCATATTGCCATGTGCAGTACTGCTAACTGAACCCTATTGGCATGCCAAACTATCCAAACCAATCTTGTTAGGTATACTAGGGCATTCGATACTTTAAAATTCTTCAATCTTTGAATTTCAAGTTTCGGTGTCACTATTCACCTCTTTGGTCAACTAAAATGTTGACTTTTAGGTAGAAATTAGGTACATTGGTTTTGGCACTCCCAACATACCACATTTTGCTTTTAACACTTGTTGGGATTGGTCACATTTACCATTTCTAACTTAAAACCAAGAGGGTAGAAAATTTCAGTTTTTGAAGCATATGTTTACTATTCCATTAAACACTGTTGCAGTGGGAATTTGAAGAAATGACAAACATGAAAGTTGTTCCTTATTTTGTCTAGTTGAATTTCTTTTTTTGAATCACTCCATTTGGAGTTTTGTAGCTCCAGATATGGCACAAAAACCCAAGCTGGCCGGATGGCCAATCTGCAGAAATTACCATATCTACAGTAACATGAACAGTGACTGCCACTGCCATTTGGGTTAGGTTCTGGCCATAATTTGGGATAGGTTTCTTCATGAAAGTTGTTTGTCTATGTCTTATCTTGTTGCTGTAAAAATTTCAGGTTAATTGACCAAATCTACAGTGAGTTATGGCCAAATGAACAGTTACTGTTCATTTGGTCAATTCTGCAGGGGCTGTTGCAGTGTGTCCGGATTGGGGCCAAGTTTTGGTCCTCTTGCTTTGGTCTTTTGGGCATGGTTTCTTCAGCAAAAATGTGCCATTATAAGCTTAGTTTCATGTCCAATTGGCCAAAAATCAATTGGACCTACACAGCCAAAGTTATGGCTGTGCAAGTGGACTGAAATTTCAGTCACTCTGCTGCACTAAGAAGGCAGCCTACACATTCACTTGGCTATACTATTTTTCAGTCCAATTCATGGTCAACATACCTAAAATGGTCACTAATTGACCCTTATAATGTTCTTTCACAATTTCATAAGCTAAATCCAAGTTTCACTTCTCAAAACCCTAATGTCCAATTTAAATTACCCATAAACCTCAATTAGCACACTAATTCAACATCCATGCATATTCATACCTTAAACATCATTTCTATCCATTATAAATTCATTAAAACAATCAACCACATCCTTCCTTAGGGCTGCCAAAAAAATTGAAGATGCCCTAACACATATAATTTACTTCAAATTCTTACAATTTCTTAACTTAAAATGATGCTCTAACAAGGATTAAAGGAGTGAGAGTGAAATGATAGCACTAACCTCACTTTAACCTCTTGTAGGGCAGATTTCTTCAAGCTAAAACTTCACTTTCCTTCTTCTTCTTGGCTGCCAAAAGCTTCCCCAAGTGATATGGTCAAGGTTTAATGAAAGGGGATAGGGTTTAGTGATGTAACAGGGTAGGAAATTAAGCTTGCTTGATTGAACATCAATGGAGAGAGGAAGAAGAGAAACTCACGTTTTTGGCTGAAGAGAAGGAAGCTGGTTTTTGGTCTTCCTTGGTCTTTATTTAGCTCTTTTATTAGTTAGTCAAATGGTTACTTAATGGTGATTGGTTGGCAATTTTAAATGACATCATCAAGATGTCATAAATGAGCTTTTCTTTGATTTTTCTTTTCTTTTCATCACTACTCAATTTCAATTTAATTTCTAGTAATGTTTATTCATATTTTATGTCATATTAATTATTTACTCAACTGGACAAGTCGGCCAAAAATCACCTCTGAAGGCGAAATGACCAAAATGCCCTCCGTTTGGCTTAACGGGTCAAAATTGTCTGTACCGATTGAAAAATTTTTCTAGGTATTTTCTTGGCATTCTAATGCCATGGGAACCTCAATAACCCTTCTCTGGAGTCCCAAAAATTATTTTATAATTTTTCCCCTGGGTCTAGGGCTCCTCGTTGCGAGAACCGCAACTTCCCTCTGGTTACCCATCGCTAGGGCACCGGCTCGTTTAACTTGTTTGTATTTTATTTCTAAAATTTTTACTAAATTTTTCTTATTAATATTTGAGTTAATTATGGTTTTTGACTTTAGTTTAAATATTTTTCCGGACGTTCTAGCTGTCCGAACCGACACCGGTCATCGGAACAGTAGAATGTACGGAATTGCTACCGGGAGGGTGTTACACCTGTGGTCCTGGGATCGTTAACCGTCTACACAATGACTTCCCAGTATGGTCACCCCTCGTTATGGTTTCGGCTCGTTTAACCTAGTTTCATTTCATTTCTTTTGTTTTCTCTTAATTTTTCTTGTATTTTCTTATCATTTATTCCATCATTTTATATCTCCTCACTATCATTTAAGTGTAGTTTTAGACATTCTATCTATCTGCACAGACACTAGTCATCAAAACAGTAGGACATACAGACTACCTACGGTGAGGGTATTATAATTCTTCCCCTCTAAATAAAAATTTTGTCCTTAAAATTTACCTAGTGTAAATAATTGAGGAACCGCTATCTCCTTGTCTTTTCACTTTTTCGTGTTATAATACTTCACTTTCTCTTTAGTCTATCTTACTAGTCCTAGCTTTACAATCTTATCCTTATCTCGATTTACTATCGAAAATACGTAGCTCTATACAATAGTCCCTAGTCGGTACTGTAATCTGCAGCTTACAGCACAAACATCGAGAACATTGCGTAGTTACCATGGTATATCCCAACAGATCAGATTTTTCCTATACTTATCCTTTTTGAATCTATGACTTTCTGTGGACCAAGATCCATACCTTAATCTAAAATAACCAGAGAAAATAGATCTGCATTAGTGTCACCTTGACTCTATTTAAAGGCCCATGCATGTGATGTACTCTATTTCTTTCTATCTATCTTCGTCTAGGACCGCCTAAACCATTGCTCTGATACCACTAAATGTAACACCCCTTACCCGTCTACAGCATGGCCAAGCAAGAAGTGCATATTCGGTGCCGGAGCACCCTATCTTATCTTGTCTTGTCCATTGTTAATTTTAAACTTAGTAGAAAACATGTGGAATTTTTTTTTAGCATAATTTATTCCTGTGGAAACTCGGGCAGAACCTCTTCTGTTTTATTAGCATCTAGCGGGTTCCACTAGTTACCTATTAAAAACTATTTCATATCTGTCTCATATTTCTATATTCTTGTGTATCATCATACATTCGTATAATCATATCATATCATTTCAAGAAATGAAATTCATTTCATACAAATGAAAATTCTATACAAAAATTCCCAAACTTATTTACAATACCAAAATATAAATTACATTTAGTTACAATGCTCAAAATTAATACACATTTCATTATACAAGAACTAAAATACAAAACTCTATTTACATTGGGCCCTACCTAAATAAACACCACTGAGGTGAGCTCTGGACTGTAGCAGATCTGGACAACTGTAATCAGAGTACCACTGTGGCGACTGCTATATCTGGTTTCCAGTACCTACATGATGAAAAACCCAACGCACTAAGCAAATTACTTAGTGGTGCATAATCTTAAAGCAGAATAACTAAATGATTTAAGATGACAATAATATGTGAAATTTCATAATTCTAGGTCAATTGTATATTTCAATTGCATTTTGGGATTAATTTAATCATCAGTATCTTATCTGTGCATTTATCTCTTTCTCTGTCTTTTAAAGTCATATCAGTGGTCTTTTCATGTAATTATTTAATTCTTAAAGCTTATTACTTATGAGTCATTTCATAACTTTAGCTGCTCCATAGAAGCATATTAATTGACTGGGATCTCTTCATATAATCAAATGATTTTTACAGCATATTACTCGCATCTGTGATCTTGCCGATAGTTAATTAAATTTAAGACTCATTACTCATATTTATGCTCAAATAACCTATAATAGACTATAAGGCTAGATACGCGGGAGTGTCTATCCTGTATACAACTGTCAAGTCAGGCACTAGGCTAGCGAGTAGGCATATAATATCTGGTATACAACTGTCTGTCAGGCACAAGGCCAGTGGACAGGCATATAATATCCTGTATACAACTGTCTGTCAGGCACAAGGCCAGCCGGTAGGCATAAAGCCAGAAATCATAGTAGTTATATTTTGTCGATCAATGATTATTCATGTAAAAATCATATTAGTGCATTCTCAGTCTTTTAAAATCATCTCAATGTCAAGTAACTAATAACAGTCTATAAAGACTAGATATACAGGAATATTCTATCCTATATATATCTGTCATGTCATGCACAAGACTAGTGGGCAGGCTGTTAAAGCCATAAATATAATTATGCGTAATGCACAAGGCCGGCGGGCAGGTTGTTAAAGCCAGAAATACTATTTGGCACAATGGCCAACGGGCAGGTATATAGCCTGTAGAACAATCATATCAAACATATATTGCCAGTCCATGACTTTTTATGTAGGCAGTACTACTATCTATAATCTCTAATTGGTATACCAATCGATCCAACTATATACATATAAGCCTAAGTATATTTTGGGCAAATTAGTATTATTAAACCCTTATAGTTTTATTATTTCATACTATGTACTATTAAGGGTTCATAACATGTTGTTATTTCACTTCATGTACTATCTATGCTTTATACCATTTTCATGTCATTATAATGGGAACATAGGTCCCAAGTACATATTCGTATAACTTATATATTTATCACTCTCATTATTTTATATCATGTACTATACATATTCATAGTATTGTTATTTCATATATGATGGAAACATAGGTTCCAACTGTGTTTTCACATGACTTATGTGTTTAACAAATCATTTAGGTAATTTACATTTCATGTATCAACTGATTTCATGTTACCTTATAGTGAAAAATTGAGTCCCACATACCTATTTCATGTAATTTAGCATGTAGTGACTTATTAGGGATAAGTCCTTACTAAAAACAATTTAATTCAAGAACCTTTCTTTAGGTTCAGTTTTACTATTTTGACTTTATCTATGAAGTTGAGCAATTTGTGGCTACTGTTTAGCCCCACTTCCTTTATCGAAGTTATTATTCTATGTCTTGTCTTTATTTTTCCTTTTTAAATCATGTCATTTGGATTTGTATAACTCAAGTTATGGTCAAATAACCATAACTAGTTCAGTTGCAAATTCTGGTTCCTTCAGTTAGGCAGTCTTGGTATCATATATTGTCAAATTATTTGGACAGGTTGTAGCAACATTTAGGCCTAGTGTTCTTCATAGGATTTGTTGCCCTATGACTTATGATCACTCAAAATTTCTAGTTGCAATTTTTCAAGTCTTGTAGAATTAATTATAGCCACCTTATTGGACTAGACTCAAGTATCCTGTAGCAACAGGATTTCAACTAGGCCAGTAGCTTTGACCCAATATTTAACCTTCTTATATTCATAAGTTGAGGAAGATGTCTGAAAAAAAGTTGAAGATTTGCTATTTAGGTTTCCAAAATGATATGGCTCATTTCAATTGAAGATTTCTAGTGGGTGAAATGCTTAAAAGACTATGTTGGAGTCAATGGTTACCTATGCACATTTCCAGAATTTATGCACTAATTTAGCTTAGCCAATTGACCTATTTCTCTTGATTTTTGGGTTTTGGTCAAAATACCAATCTTGTAGGACTATGTCTTATTGAAATTTTGGCGCTGGTTTCATGTCATTTGGAGTCCTATGGACCAAGTTATGGCCTCTTTGCCAAAACTAGTCAAGTAGGCTATGTTTATTAAATCTGGGCAGTTTTGGTTCTGGACACTTTTGGTAGCCCAAATTAGGCAAGCAACTTGACTTGGTTAATGGAATTTCTGGGCTCTGGTGTCTGCATAAAAGTTGTAGCCCTAGGTCTAATCTTTTCAATGGTATAAATTTTAGGTCATTTGGACCTGTCTAGAGTGAATTAGAGACAAATGAATAAACACTATTCATTCGGTCAAAATTCTGGGTTCATAATTTGGTAATCCGAATTAGGTCAAAATTTAGGTCACTTTTTGGGCAAAATTTTGGCATGGTTTCTACATGAAAATTGGAGCATTTTAGGTCTAGTTTTACCTCCAATTAGACTCATACCAATTGGGGTCACACAATTTCACGTATGGCTCAAAACATACACTGTCCTAACACATACTCAACCTGGACAAAAATTTACACTTCTAATTTCATTCTCCAGCTCCCAAATCCACATTTACATTCATGGCACTTCTAATATCATCAATTCATTTCTCAATTTGGTCAAATTTCCAGCAATTATACAAGTCTCCAAGAATCAATTCACCACCCTAATTCAAATGGTCAAGGTCAATAATACTCACTTTCAATCAAATTTCCAGCACAAGTATTTCCATTAATCAATACATATCCTACATTTACTTATTCATCAACATCACAATTCACCTTTTAAATTCATGAAATTATTAATCTCCCATGTTCTCAAGGGTGCCAAATTGAGACAATTAAACAAAGTCTTCAATAATTATTCAAACCGTAATTTAAATTGTCAATCTCCAACATACAATGCAATTAATTTCTAATACATATAATTACCTTAATCAACATCACAAATCATCCCTTACATGTAAGAATTAATCAAACTCCTAAGCTTTTCATGGCTGCCGAATTCATGGCTCTCCAAATACTAATCAATTTCCTCAATTTTCTTAACAAATCAACTCATCCCAAGCTTAAAACAAGAATTAATGAAGAAAAGTGGGAAGATTAAGCAATAACCTTTTTTTAAGCTTGTCAAAACCTTGGAATTTCTCCTTCCTTTTGTACTTATAGTCTTCCCATGGTGTGAGGATAATTTCTTATGAAGGGACTTTGTGATTTCATATGGAAAATGGTAGGATTTTAGAGCTTTGCATATGAGCTTCCATTGAGGAATTGTGGAAGATGAAATTTGGCCATTGTTGAGAATTGGAGAAGATGAAGTGAGTTAGTGGATTAAGATGTATCATCTTATGGCTTTTATACCTCCACTAACAATAATAAATCAATTTTAATATTTAAGGTTTTAATATTTCCATTAATTCATCTTATATTTCTTTAATTACATTACATGTAAATTTCATATTTTCATGAAATTTTCAAAATTTAATTCTACTCATTTTTAGTGGACATTTAGGTCAAAAGTCAACTTTAGGTGTCAAATGACCAAAATGGCCATCGTCGGGTTATAGTCAGACTTTTTCAGTAATACCGATTTAATTTCTGATCCGACAATTCCTTTAATTTTCGTTTTCATCTATACCGATTCACTAAATTTTCTTTGAAATTTTCAATGTCATTTATACCTCAGTAGACTTTTAATTAAGTCCCAAAAATATTTCCTAGGGTTCCCCACGGTCCTGGGATCATCAACTATCTACGCAGTGACTTCTCGGTACGGTCACCCATCGCTATGGTCTCGGCTCGTTTAACCTAGTTGCATTTCATCTCTTTTATTTTCTCTTAATTTTTCTTATATTTTCTTATCGTTTATTCCTTCATTTTATATCTTCTCACTATTATTTAAGTGTAGTTTCAGATATTCTAGCTATTCGCACAGACGTTAGTCATCAGAACAGTAGAACGTATGGACCACCTACGGTGAGGGTGTTACAATTCTTCCCCTCTAAATAAAAAATTACTCATAGAAATTTACCTTGTGTAAATAATCAATGAACTGCTATCTCATTGTCTTTCTGCTTTTTCATGTTATAATACTTTACTTTCTTTTTAGTCTGTCTTACTAGTCCTAGCTTTACAATCTTATCCTTATCTCGATTTGCTATCGAAAATACATAGCTCTATACAATAGTCCTAAGTCGGTGCTGTAATCTACAGGTTACAGCACAAACATCGAGAACATTGTGTAGTTACTACAGTATATCCCAATAGATCAGATTTTGCCTATAGTTATCCTTTTCGAATCTATGACTTTCTATGGACCAAGATCCATATCTTAATCTAAAATAACCAAAGATAATAGATCTGCATTAGTATCACATCGACTCTATTTAAAGGCCCATACATGTGATGTATTCTATTTTTTTCTATCTATCTAGGTCTAGGACCGCCTAAACCATTGCTCTGATACCACTAAATGTAACACCCATCACCCACCTACAGTATAGCAGAGCAAGGAGTGTACATTTGATGCCGGAGCACCCTATTTTATCTTGTCGTGTTCATTGTTAATTTTAAACTTATTAGAAAACATATGGAAATTTTTTTTATCACAATTTATTCCTCTGGAAACTAGGGCAGAACCTCTTCTATTTTATTAGCATCTGGCGGATTCCACTAGTTACCTGTTAAAAACTATTTCATATCTGTCTCATATTTCCATATTCTTATGTATCATCATACGTTCATAAAATCATATCATATCATTTCGAGAAATGAAATTCATTTCATACATATGAAAATTATATACAAAAATTCCCAAACTTATTTACAATCCCAAAATATAAATTACATTTATTTACAATGTTCAGAATTAATACACATTTCATTATACATGAACTAAAATACAAAACCATAATTACATTGGGCCCTGCCTAGATAAACGAAACCAGGGCAGAACCTCTTCTATTTTATTAACATCTGGCGGGTTCCAATAGTTATCTGTCTCAAACAATTTCATACCTATCTCATATTTCCATATTCTTGTGTATCATCATACATTCATATAATCATATCATATCATTTCGAGAAATGAAATCCATTTCATACATATGAAAATTATATACAAAAATTCCCAAACTTATTTACAATCCCAAAATATAAATTACATTTATTTACAATGTTCAAAATTAATACACATTTCATTATACATGCACTAAAATGCAAAAACCATAATTACATTGGGCCCTACCTAGATAAACACTACGGAGGTGAGCTCTGGACTGCAGCAGATCTGGACAACTGTAATCAGAGTACTACTGTGGTGGCTGCTGTGTCTAGTCTCCAAAACCTATGTGATGGAAAATCCAACGAGCTAAGCAAATTGCTTAGCGGTGCATAATCTTAAAGCATAATAACTAAATGATTTAAAATGACAATAATTTGTGAAATTTCATACTTCTAAGTCAATTGTATATTTCAATTGCACTTTGAGATTAATTTAATTATCAGTATCTTATCTGTGTATTTATTTCTTTATCTACCTTTTAAAGTCATATCAGTGGTCTCTTCATGTAATTATTTAATTTTTAAAGCTTATTACTGATGAGTCGTTTCATAACTTTAGCTGCTCCATATGAGCATATTGATTTACTGGGATCTCTTCATATAATCAATTGATTTTTACAGCCTATTACTCGTATCTGGGATCTTTTTGGTACTTAATTAAATTTAGGACTCATTGCTCATATTTATGCTCAAGTAACCTATATCAGACTATAAGGCTGGATACTTGGGAGTGTCTATCCTGTATACAACTGTTATGTCAGACACTAGGCCAGTGAGCAGGCATATAATATCCTCTATACAACTGTCTATCAGGCACAAGGCCAGTGGACAGGCATATAATATCCTATATACAACTGTCTGTCAGGCACAAGGCCAGCGGGTAGGCATAAAGCCAGAAATCATAATGGACATATTTTGTCGATCAATGATTATTTATGTAAAAATCATATCAATGCATTCTTAGTCTTTTAAAATCATATCAATTTCAAGTAACCTATAACGGTCTATAAAAGACTGGATATATGGGAATATTTTATCCTGTATACATCTGACATGTCAGGCACAAGGCCAGCGGGCAGATTGTTAAAGCCAGGCATACAATTATGCACAATGGCATCTTTCATGTCAAGCACAAGGCCAGTGGGTAGGCTGTCAAAGCCAGAAATACAATTATGCATAATGGCATTTGTCATGTCAGGCACAAGGCCAGCGGGCAGGCATATAGCCTGTAGAACAATCATATCAAACATATATTGTCAGTCTATGACTTTCCATGTAGGCAGTACTGCTATTTATAATCTCTAATTGGTATACAAATCGATCCAACTATATACATATAAGCCAAGGTGTACTTTGGGCAAATTAGGATTATTAAACACTTATAGTTTTATTATTTCATGCTATGTACTATTTAGGGTTCATAACATATTGTTATTTCACTTCATGTACTATCTATGCTTTATACCATTTTCATGTCATTATAATGGGAACATAGGTCCCAAGTACATATTCGTATAACTTATGTATTTATTGTTCTATTATTTTATGTCATGTACTATACATATTCATAGTATTATTATTTCATATATGATGGAAACATAGGTTCCAAGTGTGTTTTCATATGACTTATGTGTTTAACAAATCATTTAGGTCATTTACATTTCATGTATCAATTGATTTCATGTCACCTTATAGTGGGAAAGTGAGTCCCACATACCTATTTCATGTAATTTAGCATGTAGTGACTTATTAGGGATAAGTCCTTACTAAAAGCAATTTAATTCAAGAACCTTACCTTAGGTTCAGTTTTACTGTTTTGAATTTACATATCAAGTTGAGCAATTTGTGGGTACTGTTTAGCCCCACTTCCTTCATAGAAGTTGTTCTTCTATGTCTTGCCTTTATTTTCCTTTTTGAATCATGTCATTTGGATTTGTATAACTTAAGTTATGGTCAAATAACCATAACTGGTTCAGTTGCAAATTCTGGTTCCTTAAGTTAGGCAGTTTTGGTATCATACTTTATCAAATTATTTGATAGGTTGTAGCAACATTTAGGCTCAGTGTTCTCCATAGGATTTGTTGCCCTATGTCTTATGATCACTCGAAATTTCTAGTTTCAATTTTTCATGTCTTGTAGAATTAATTATAGCTACCTTATTGGACTATACTCAAGTATCTTGTAGCAACAGGATTTCAACTAGGTCAGTAGCTTTAACCAAATATTTAAGCTCCTTACATTCATAAGTTGAGGAAGATGTCTAAAACAAAGTTGAAGATCTGTCTTTTAGGTTCCCAGAATGATATGGCTCATTTCAATTGAAGATTTCTAGTGGGAGATATGATTAAAAGACTATGTTGGAGTCAATGGTTATCTATGCACATTTCTAGAACTTATGGACTAACTTGGCCCAGCCAATTGACCTATTTCTCTTGACTTTTGGGTTTTGGTCAAAATACCAATCTTGTAGGACTATATCTTATTGAAATCTTGGCACTGGTTTCATGTCATTTGGAGTTCTATGGACCAAGTTATGGCCTCTTTTCCAAAACTGGTCAAGTAGCCTATGTTTAGTAAATCTGGGCAGTTTTGGTTTTGGACACTTTTGGTAGCCCAACTTAGGCAAGCAACTTGAGTTGGTTAATGGCATTTTTGGGCTCTGGTGTCTTCACAAAAGTTATAGCCCTATGTCTAAGCTTTACAATGGTATAAATTTCAGGTCATTTGGACTTGTCTAGAGTTAGTTATAGCCAAATGAATGAACACTGTTCATTTGGTCAAAATTTTGGGTTCACAATTTGGTAATCCGAATTAGGTCAAATTTTAGGTCACTTTTTAGGCAAAATTTCGACATCATTTTTGAATGAAAATTGGAGCATTTTAGGTCTAGTTTTACTTCCAATTGGCCTCATACCAATTAGGGTCACACAATTTCACTTATGGCTCAAAACATACACTACCCTAACACATGCTCAACCTGCCCAAAAATTTACACTTCTAATTTCATTCTCAAACTCCCAAATTCCACATTTACATTTATGGTACTTCAAATATCATCAATTCATTTCTCAATTTGGTCAAATTTTCAGCAATTATATAAGTCT
Organism: Hevea brasiliensis; assembly: GCF_030052815.1. Lineage (NCBI taxonomy): Eukaryota > Viridiplantae > Streptophyta > Magnoliopsida > Malpighiales > Euphorbiaceae > Hevea > Hevea brasiliensis. The sequence continues at coordinate 48,602,189 of NC_079501.1, forward strand.
CCAAGAATCAATTCACAACCCTAATTCAAATGGTCAAGGTCAATAATACTCACATTTAATCAAATTTCTGGCATAAGTATTTCCATTAATCAATACATAGCCTACATTTACTTATTCATCAACATCACAATTCACCATTTAAATTCATGAAATTATCAATCTCCCATGTTCTCAAGGCTGCCAAATTGAGATAATTAAACAAAGTCTTCAATAGTTATTCAAACCCTAATTTAAATTGTCAATCTCCAACATACAATGCAATTAATTTCTAATACATAAAATTACCTTAATCAACATTACAAATTATCCCTTACATGTAAGAATCAATCAAACTCCTAAGCTTTTCATGGCTGCCGAATTCATGGCTCCCCAAATACTCATCAATTTCCTCAATTTTCTTATCAAATCAACTCATCCCAAGCTCAAAACAAGAATTATTGAAGAAAAGTAGGAAGATTAAGCACTAACCTTTTCTTGAGCTTGTTAAAACCTTGGAATTTCTCCTTCCTTTTGTACCTATAGTCTTCCCATGGTGTGAGGATAATTTCTTATGAAGGGACTTTGTGATTTCATATGGAAAATGGTAGGATTTTAGAGCTTTGCATATGAGCTTCCATTGAGGAATTGTGGAAGATGAAATTTGGCCATTGTTGAGAATTGGAGAAGATGAAGTGAGTTAGTGGATTAAGATGTATCATCTTATGGCTTTTATACCTCCGCTAACAATAATAAATCAATTTTAATATTTAAGGTTTTAATATTTCCATTAATTCATGTTATATTTCTTTAATTACATTACATGTAAATTTCATATTTTTATGAAATTTTCAAAATTTAATAGTACTCATTTTTAATGGACATTTAGGTCAAAAGTCAACTCTATGTGCCAAATGACCAAAATGCCCCTCTTTGGGTTATAGTCAGACTTTTTCGGTAATATCGATTTAATTCTTAATCCGACGATTCCTTTAATTTTCATTTTCGTCTGTACCGATTCACTAAATTTTCTTTGACATTTTCAATGTCATTTATACCTCAATAGACTTTTAATTAAGTCCCGAAAATATTTCCTAGGGTTCCCCACGATGCTCAAATCGTCAACTGTCTACGCAGTGACTTCCTGATGTCGTCACCCATCGCTTTGGTTCCAGCTCATTTAACCTAGTTGCATTTCATTTCTTTTATTTTTTCTTAATTTTTCTTGTATTTTCTTATTATTTATTCCATCATTTTACATCTCTTCAGTATCATTTAAGTGTAGTTTCAGACATTCTAGCTGTCTGCACAGACATTAGTCATCAGAACAGTAGAATGTATGGACTACCTACGGTGAGGGTGTTACTCCATTGCTTAGTGGTGCTATAACGTGATGGTATTATGATATGCAATAATTATATAAGCAATCCATGTACAATTTTGCTTATCATGTTTTAAATAAATTGTAATTGAACAGTATAATGCACAATTCTTCATAATTCAACCTGTAATAACATACTATACAACTACATAAATTTTGCATATTCCATATATTAAACATTCACATTCAAAGGCATAACATTTCAAAGGAACAAGGTTACATAAAAATTAACCATTTATTCTCCTTAGCCCAATCACAATGTCCAAACAACTCAAGTGACAAGTATCAATATCATGAAATAAAGCCAAGTAACCATATCATGGCATACATAAAGCCAAGTAACCATAACATGGCATAAGGCCAATTTTATTGTGCACAATTTCAGCAATTGGCTAGTCAATTTCCTTATCATGCCACCTAGTTCCTAAACTTATAATGGGCATGCATATTGTCAATATTGCATGTAATTTATTCAATCAAGGCATGTTTACCAATTTCCCTTTTCATTCACAACTTATTCATAATTAAATATCATGTAAGTCACACATTTGCATTCTCAGTCATTCAGGCAGACAGGAACAACAATTTTGAAATTATCTCAAAAATTATAGAAACAGAGTTTTAGTGTCATATTCTCCAGAACTTGACTTTCATATGTCCATGTTAATTTCCAATTTGAATCATTCTGAAATCAGGGCTACAACTCAAGTTATGAATGAAAATGTTTAAACTATTCTTGACCCCAGTCATAGTAAGAGTAATAATAGGAAATGCAAGAATTTCACTATATAGCTAACAAAATCAATTTTTGGTTATAACAACAAAGTTTTAGGGCATTTAATAAGCTTTCCATTAGTTTAAGAACCACTCTATTTCATGTTCTATAGCTCAAGTTATGACTTTATAAAATTAGATGTCCTATTCTGGAAAATTTCTAGGTCAGTTTTCTAGTTTTGAGCAATAAAAAGTTTTTCCCTAAAACCTTATCTTAACAGAGGAATTAGGGTTTGCACAAAACTACAAAGTTTTAAAGAATTCATAAAAATTTTCATAGACTTCAATATCACCCCAATGCAATTTTCCTAGCTCAAGTTATGAATTTTCAAAGTTGACTATCCTGCAAACCCTAGTGGCAGTTTCAACTTTCCAGCACTCCTCACAAGTTCCTAACTATTTCTAATTTAGTATATCTAAGAAATCTCTACTTGAACATGGCAAAAGACATGAGATATAGCACTAAACTTGATGAAAACTGGCTGCTACCCTTTCCTTCCTTCATCTCTGCAACAAATCTTTCAAGGAAAAGTCTTCTCAAGCTTGAATATCTAAGTTTTCCTTGCTCCCTTCTCTTAAATCTTCAAAATTGGTAGGATCTAGGGCTTCACTTGGGGTTTCCTTCTGAAATTTGAAAGAGTTTGGGGCTGTCAAAAGAAAGAAAAGAAATAAAGATGGAGGAAGAGTGTGGAAGGTGGCCGACCAAAATGGGAGAGATAAGGGAGAAGGAAATTATTTATTTTATTTTTTTTTAAGTTTTGATTGGTTGCCTCTTTTTTTTTTTTCATTTCTAATTTTCCCCTCAGCTTATTAATTTATTCAAGTCACTCCTTCTATCATTTGTTTACCCCTTAATTTATTAATTATTTCAAGTAAGTCTCTTGATCCATTCTTTCCTAATTTACTCCTCAAATTTTTAATTTATTCAATTTAGTCTCCATAATTAAGTTCTAATTTCCACATAATTAATTATGCCAAATTTTATGGTTATCCTTTTAGGGTAAATTTGAGGATGTTACACTTTTGTTCATTCAAGTCTGCTTACACCGTATGAAATTTTGTTTAAGACTAAGCTCAATTATGATAATTCGCATGTTTTTTTGTTCTTTATGTTACCCTTGTTTAAGGCCACATGCTGCCAATAAATTATCTCCAAGATCCCCAAAATGCATCTTCCTTAGCTATGAAAAAATGCATAAAGGTTGCTATCTTACTATTAGAAAAATATTTCTCTCGCATCATGTTACCTTCTATGAATAAGTCTTACCATTCTCATGACTAGATGGTTGTTTTCACGTCAGTTTTGCCAGACAGTCTTCATCTTGTGCTTTTCCTATATCCACTACATCAAATACAAGTCAGCCCAACATTTTTGGTCCACTGCCACTCATTCAACCATGACACATGACACCTCCACTTCATTGCCCCTTGTCGTCACAGGCTTAAACACCACAAAGTACATAGCCAGCCTCTTCACGTGTGTTATCTCTTATAGTCACATGGTCAGCAGCACCAAATACCACACTAATAACTCAATAAGGCATCTCCCAAGTGGTGGACCTCATTGACACTACCACACTTACCCCACCACCCTCTACCATGTCTTAACAAACAATCCAGCTTTACAAAAATTCACCTGAAGGTAACTAGAGCTCAAATTGGCAGTTTAAAGATGAAGACATATTTGGAAAATGCAGCTCCTGATCTCACTCCTTCATGTTACATTAAAGCAACCAGTGATCCTAAATAACGATAGGCCATGCAAGATGAAATCAGTGCTTTAATTTAAATAAGGACATGGGAACTTGTACCTTGATCCATTGCTTAAAATGTCATTGGATGCGAATGGGTTTTCCAAATTAAACAACGTTCTGATGCTTTCATTGAATGGTACAAAGCACGTGTGGTTGCCAAGGGCTTTTATCAATGCCTAGATATTAATGTTTTTAAGACTTTTTCTCCTCTCATATAACTAGTTACCTTTTGGGCCATTTTATCTCTGATAGCTCCTAATGCTTGGAAATTAGATAGTTAGATGTTTCAAATGCTTTCTTGCATGGAAACCTTAATGATATAATATTTATGGAGCAACCGCAGGGTTCATTGATAATGATAAACCTGATTATGTCTTACGTTGCTCACTCTATGGGCTACATCAGGCACTCACCAATGGTACAAGTAACTTATGGAAGTTTTATTGCAAATTGGTTTCAAAGCATTTCTTATAGATTTTTCTTTATTTCATTATCATTCTAAAAATACTTAAGCATTTTGTATGGTTTATGTTATGATATTTTATTAACTGGAAACAACTGCTCTTTTACTACTCATATTATCAAGAAAATGAAGAATGAATTTATGGTCAAAGACCTTGGCGACTTAGATTAATTCCTGGGCTTTGAAGTTACCAAAAAATCACATGGGCTTCTCTTAACAGAGGCTAAATATAGTTCTCCTTTGTAAGGCCAATATGGAGCATTGTAATGTTTTGCCTACCCCTGCATGCCTACAAACAAAACTTAGTTTGAAAGAAAGAGAGAGCGCCAAAGATCTCGATTTGCATCAGAGTGTCGTTGGAGGACTCTAGTACATTTCACTGACCCACTACTATGTTTCTTATGTTGTCAACAAAGTAAGTTAGTTTCTTCATGTTCCCACAAAAATCTATTGGCCGGCAATCAAATGCATCCTGAGAAACTTACAGGCTGCTCATCATCATGGTCTCTTCCTATCCAAGTTAACAAACTAATAACTTAATGACTATTTTGACGTTGAGTGGGCAAGTTGTACTGATGACCAAAAGTCCACTAGTGGGTATGTTATTTGTATGGGTAGAAACCTAGTCTCTTAGAGCTCAAAAAAGCAACAAATAGTAGCTCAATCCTCTATTAAAGCTAAATATCTTGCCATTGGCGCCTACACTGCTGAAATCATTTGGCTTTAAAAACTTTTTCATGGAAATTCACTGTATGTTGTCTACAATACCAATACTGTGGAGTGCCATATATCTTCTGCCAACCCTATATTTCTTGCTCGCACGAAGCATATAGAGGTGGACTATCATTTCATGCATGATTACGTTGCCAAATGATAGTTGTAAGTGTGTTTTACTACATCAAAGGACCAGATAGTTTATTAACTTATAAAGCCACTCACTCGCAGTTGACATTCTTTGCTATGCCAGTAGTTAACAATTTAAGAGTTAACCCTTCTGAATTGAAGGGGTGTGATAAGGTTATCTCTAAAGATAACTCATGTACAACCTATCACGTGTAACTACTAGCTAAAATCTTATAGTCAAACATATCTTATCTATAACTAACTTTAGTACATTCGTACCTCCTATACATGTGTATATGAGTTATCAATGAATATATGATCAGTTGGTTATCTACTTATATAACATTGACTCATTATAAGAAATTCTCGAATGCTACTGTGTAAGTGCAACACTGTAAGGACTTCTACAAACTGGCTATGTGGAGTATTCCTAGCACTTTTAAGCCATAACTCCCACCTTTCAAACTTTCAATTTATAATCTCCCCTAGTGTTATAGCTCATCCATTACCCAGCTAACCAACCAACATATCAAATTGATGTTAGCATTTAGCACAAGGTGAACTACAGGAGAGAAGTCAACAGGGGATGAAAGGAGCAACTATCAAAATAATTAAATAACGTTTCTCATTGTTGCTCATCTAATATATATGGCTCTTCTTGCAGGTATCTAGAAGAATCTAGAAGACCCACCTTTAGGTTCCGCAATTGTTGGCAATTACCTATCCACTACTTGTAACTCCTTTAAACTTCTTACAACCTCTGATAATTGCCCTTCTTTAGCTAACCACCTATTATCTATTAACTTCTCTAGATATTTATCTCTTAACTATTTATTAATTTATCTTTTGGCCTTTAATTCATTAAATCAATAGAACAAAATTATGAAATTAATTTTATAAAAAATTAATTTAATTAATCTTGGGCCTAAAGGAAAAAAATGACATTTTTATATAAACAATGCCCTTCGCACGTGGATTGGCCGAACAGGCCATTTCATGTGAATTTAAATTTTCTACGCTCACTTCTTTAGTGCCTGCTCAGATCCCTGGTACAAGTTCAATCCTTCTGTTACATTTTACCAATAGGTTACTTATCTTATCTTCATATTTAAATGTCAAATGAAGATTCCTTATCAAAGTTTCCTAATCCCAAGGTAATTAAATCTGATCACATCACACCAACTTACATTTTCACTCAACCCAAAATACCTTTTTATATTCCTAGTGCACACCAACTACTACGCTTCATATCAAACTCTATTTTTCTTTAATCTCAACATAAAAAAGCATTTTTCACTTTCTTCTTCCTCTATTCTCGTTACTCTTTTTGTCTCAAATTTTTCTACTCACCCAAAATCACCATGCCCATATCATATTTCTTCTTCCTCTCTCTCTCTCTCTCTTTCTTTCTCTCTCTCTCTTTCTCTCTCTCTCTTTATCGATCTACCTTCATCGCGTGACTTCTACATGTGTGCTCCTCCTAGTAGCTTCAAAGGCAATGCTGACATTCAATGAATAGGCAGAGATTGGTAGCATCGATGGCAGAGTTGAGAGAGAATTAGGGATGATGAGAGTATTTATATATTTAAAATATATTCTCTCCTTCTATAAGTTTGAATAGTTAACCTAATAAGGTAGAATTGGTTTTGGTCATTATCACTATCAGTTATTTTTCTCATCTACTCTTCTCTCTTTCTTTTAGTCTTTCATTGTTTCTTTACCCTAAGGCTTTCGTCCCTTCCTATAGCCATTTAATGGCCTTTTCCGCCCTTCAAAGGTAATGGAGGGGGGGGGGGGGGGGGGTGAAGGGGGGGGGGGGGGGGGAAGGAACGGAAGCGTGAAAAACACAAATTTATGCCATTGAATTCAAAATTTTCACCTAGGGTCACATGCATCATGCAAGATTTATTTTTATCTATTTGATTTCAATGATAAACAACATATTAAAACTCTTTTAATATGTTTTTGGATCTATATTTGCCATTTAAGATTTTAAAATTAATTAGATTAATTTTAGAACCCTAGATTAAATCAAGAACAAACACACTAAGCTCTTGATGCACTGCAGTGTATTTGCGCCTTTGAGATGCATCTTCAGGACACCAGATGTTATCCCTCTAGCTTGTCCACACCAAGAACACCTATGGCAGCCCTTGAACAACTTCTAAAGCTTTTTCTATTATTTAGAAAATCAAGTTCTGCCTTTTAAGAGATTAAAGATATAAACGCGACACTAGAAATGATTTCTAGTATTTTTAATTCAAGAGATTGATGGTTAATCTCTTTGACTTGATGAGAGATGAAGAAGAAGAGATTGAGAGCCTCAAAATAGCGTGACAAAGGAGGAGTGGCTGCTAGTTGTCTTATTTTTAATTCATAACAACACTTATATAGCTAGGTCAATACATTAAACCCTTGCCATATGTCACCCTCTGATTGGTTCTAGGTTTAATTGACCCAATCACATTGTGCCAAGTGTCAAACCTATATTTAATCTTAATTTTAATCATCTTACATGATTAAAAGACATTTGGAAAGCTTATGTGTAATGCCATGTGTCACCATCTCATGGTGCCACATGTCACCCTGTGAAATGACCAAAATGCCCTTGTGTCTTAATTTTGAGTTCTTAACCTAAAATAATTATTTCTCTTCTTCTAATCAATTTATATCAAATATAAATTAATTAATTAATCTCTATTAATTAATTTCTCATTAATTAAATTCATATTTAAACACTTTAAATATAAATTTAACTTATACTATACATCCAATAATCTAGATTTCGTTTCAAGTCATGCTAGGGACTTTGCAATCTAATTGCAAACCAAACATATTTAATTAATCAATTAAACTATTTAATTAATTAATTAAATCATATTTAATTAGGTGATAACTTGTGTATGTGTGTGACTTACTAGGCTCATCACTAATTGTTAATTAGATATGATATCAACTTTTAATACCATCAAAACTCTTTCTTACCATAAATGATTTCTCTAAATTACTTTATGCACCTCATAGGCCATGGTTAACACCTAGCATAGCATGCCATGGCCACTCAATTAGTAATAAGGTTTACTTTAAATTAACCTATAATCATATGTTACAATGCACTGGAATCTCTCTGTTACAAAATCCCAACTCAAGCTGGAGTCATGGTTTTTGTCAAACTCCATTTGATATGAATATTATGTTCTCTTTTAATTCCAGTTCTTGATTAAAAAGATTTTCTCATCAGAAACTCTTTTCTGAATAAATCTATCTGTTCTGGCCAGGAACTTGAAACATCAAGAACAATTAAATGAACATAGGATTTTATCTCTATTTACTTAGAGGAACAGATTCCATCTTGATCAACACCTACCTCCATATATAACTAGTAGGAGCCAACACATGCCCATATACCCATACACAGTACAAGTATGAAAGCAGTATCAAACTCAAACTACCTATATACAAGATAACTGTGCTATCTCAGGTTTAAAGATTATATGCACTGATATGATTTATAACAAAACATTTACAAGAGTAAACTCCATGTACTTGTCATAAGCATCATTGGTTCGGCCTAGTTATCATTTATAAGTGCCTATCATGTTTGCTATATGGCATGAGACTCACCATTCCATCTTATTTTTATCTCATATAAATAACTTGGTAACAAACATGAATACAATCTTTCTGGATAAGTCATGTCCGATTGTGAACCTATTTATGATACTTTGTACTAGAAATACTGTCACTCATATTCTTAATAACTTAATAATAGAATTTGTAACAAAATATCAATGGACCTTTTCTATTACACATAAATATATTATGTAAATGGAAAAGTGGAAATGCCTTTTATTAATAAAAATATGTACAAGATACATACTAAATGATATGCTCTAGGACATACTACTAACAATCTCCCACTAGCACTAGAGCCATTCATTATAATATCTTTGACCCATCTTTTCAAGATGATGGTCTAGCTGAGTCTGTGACATAGGCTTAGTGAATGGATCAGTTGGATTTTCAGCTGATGCTATTTTCTGCATAGCTACAACGCCTTGCCCAACTATTTCTCTGATAATGTGGTAGTGCCTTTCTATGTGTTTGGATTTTTTATGAGACCTTGGTTCCTTAGCCTGTATGACTGCTCCATTATTGTCACAGTGTAGTGGAACTTTTGACTCAATGGAAGGAACTACTATAAGTTCTGTCACGAACTTCTTTATCTAAACAGCTTCCTTTGCAAAGATCGATGCAAAGAATATACTCGATCTCGAGAGTGGAATCTGCAGTCGTGCTCTATTTGGAACTCTTCCAACTGACTGTACCTCCATTACAAATGAACACATATTCAGAGGTAGACTTTCTATCATCGATATCTGATTGGAAATCTGAATCAGTATAACCATTCAGTTGCAAGTCTCCACCTCCATAGATCAAGAATAAATCCTTAGTTCTTCTCAAGTACTTAAGGATATTCTTGACAGCTATCCAGTGTTGCAAACCTGGATTGGATTGATTCCTGCTAGTCAAACTAACAGCATATGCGATATCCGGCCTAGTACACAACATTGCATACATTAAACTTTCAATAGCCAAAGCATATGGAATCTTGGCCATCTTATCTCTTTCTTCAGGTGTCTTTGGAGACATCTCTTTAGAAAGATGGATACCATGTCTCACAGGTAACAATCCTCTCTTGAAATCAAGCATGTTAAACCTCTTTAACACATTTTCAAAGTATAGACTTGGGGATAAACCAATTATTCTTTTCGCTCTATCTTTATATATACGAATCCCAAGAATATAGGTTGCCTTCCCTAAGTCTTTCATGGAGAATGTATTTGACAATCATACCTTTACAGTTGTCAACATACCTGTGTCATTATCCATCAACAGTATGTCATCCACATATAAGACAAGGAAAGTAATAGCACTGTCACTAACCTTCTTATATACGCATGGCTCATCCTCATTTTTGATAAAACCAAAGGATTTAATGGCTTCATCAAAACGGATGTTCCAACTCCTCGAAGCTTGCTTCAACCCATAAATGGATCGCTTTAGCTTGCATACCTTGGAACCATCTTGGGATTCAAAACCCCTAAGTTGTTCGATGAAAATGTTTTCTTCAATGTATCCATTGAGAAAAGCTGTTTTGACATCTATTTGCCAAATCTCATAATCATAGTATGCAGCTATTGCTAATAGAATCCTAATTGATTTAAGCATGACAACAGGCAAAAAAGTCTCCTCATAGTCAATTCCTTGCCTTTGGCGAAACCCTTTCACTACTAGCCTTGCCTTATAGGTCTTTACCTTTCCATTAGATACAATTTTCTTCTTGAAAACCCATTTGTTCCCTATAGGTACAATACATTTAGGTGGGTCAACAAAATCCCAAACTTGATTCCTATACATGGAATTAATTTCAGATTTTATAGCATCAATCCATTTTGAAGAATCTTTATCTGATATAGCTTCTTCATAGATAAGTGGATTATCTGCATGATCTACTTCTTCATGAGTAGACAACTCTTGTTCTTCTTCATGAAGGAAACCATATCTCACTGGTGAGTGAGATACCCTAGTTATTCTACGAGGAACAGCTGTAGATGTTTCATCAATGGGTATAGGTTGACTAGATGGATCTATATCCATCTGATCTGTTGATTGGTCAGAATTCTCTAATTCCAACTCTATTAGCCTTCCTTTGCCTCCTTATTGGACAAATTATTGTTCAAGAAATGTGGCATCTCTACTCACCACAACCTTTTGTGATGTAGGCAAATAAAAATAATATCCAAAACTATCTTTTGGATATCTAACAAATTGATCCTTTTCTGATCTGGTTTTTAATTTATCAGTGTTTAGTTTTTTGATATAAGCTGGACAACCCTAAATCTTAACATGCTTAAGACTTGATTTTCTTCCATGCCATATCTCATAAGGTGTGGAAGAAACTGATTTTGATGGAATCCTATTCAGAATATACAAAGCTGATTCTAATGCAAATCCCCAAAAGGAGATTGGCATATCAATATAGCTCATCATACTGCGTACCATATCCAATAGGGTACGATTTCTCCTTTCAAATACACTATTCAACTATGGTGTTCCTAGAGAAGTCAGTTGGAAACAATGCCATGCTCTCTCAAGTATTCATCAAATTCAGTACTCAAATATTCTCCTCCACGATCTGATCGAAGAGCTTTAATACTCTTTCCTATTTGATTTTCTACTTCAGATTTAAATTCTTTGAACTTTTCAAAGGATTCATGTTTGTATTTCATCAAATACAAATACCCAAACCTTGATTTATCATCAGTAAAGGTAATAAAGTAATGAAAATTGCCTTTAACCATTTCCTTAAATGGATCACATACATCACTATGTATTAGCTCCAAAATATTTTCAGCCCTTAGCCCTTGTTCTTTGAACTTTTCAAAGGATTCATGTTTGTATTTCATCAAATACAAATACCCAAACCTTGATTTATCATCAGTAAAGGTAATAAAGTAATGAAAATCGCCTTTAACCATTTCCTTAAATGGATCACATACATCACTATGTATTAGCTCCAAAATATTTTCAGCCCTTAGCCCTTGTCCAACAAAGGGTGATCTAGTCATTTTGCCCTGAAGGCATGATTCACAAGTTGGAGTAGGCTCAGAGCCCAATGAGGATAAAATCTCCGTTTTCTCCAATTTTGTAATCCTATCTTCTGTAACATAGCCTAATCTTAAGTGCCAAATATATTTTGAATTTTGAGTTGATTTTCATCATGGCATTACATTCTTTTAGATTGCTATACTCTGGACAGTGGAAACACTTTCCTTTACCTTTGTCAACTTTGATCTTTGTTTTTCTGCTTGGCTATCTTCTTGGAAGGACCAGAAATCTAAGGTTTCTTTTTCTTATTGCCCTTCTTCTTATTGGACTTTCCAGTAGAAGAAGATGCAATCAAAGCTACCTCTTTTCCTTTATTGCCCGGCATATTCTTTTGGGCAATAACCAGCATGTTGAGTAAACCAGCTAAGGTGCATTCCTGTTTAGTCATAAGGAAATTTGTCACAAAATTACCAAAAGACTCAGGAAGGGACTAAAGGATCAAATCCATCTGTAGTTGGAAATCCATGTTGAAGTCAAGATGTTCCAACTGCTCAATCAGCCGAATCATCTTGTGGACATGATCACTAACATTCTCTCCCTCAGACATCTTCATGCGGAACAGCTGCCTAGATATCTCATACCTAGCATTCCTACTATGCTCACCATACAACTCTTGTAGGTGAAGGAGGATCTCACTTGCACTCTGCATGTTCTCATGCTGCTTTTGTAACTTATTACTCATGGAAGCAAGCATGTAACACTTAGCTCTCATATCATGCTCCTTCCACTTGTCCAAAGTTTCATGTTTCTCTTGAGTGGCCTCTGAAGGTAAGGGACCAGGAACATTTGAATCTAGAACATATCCTATATGTTCAAGGTTCAGGACAAGTTTCAAATTTCTTAGCCAATTAGAGAGATTAGGTCTTGTCAACCTATTACGATCAAGTATGCTTGTAAGGATATTGGATGGTGGTGGTTGTTCTGTGCTCATTATTATCAGAAAATTAATTGCAGAAAATAACCAGATTAATTAGTAAATGTATCAAGTAATTAACTAAAATGATTATGGTCTTTTAATCAAATTAGTCCTCCCACTAACTTAGCGAATCCTACACTTCCAAAGTAGAAAACGGAAATCCTAGTTGGATGGATTTCTAGTGGGTGATTGAATTCTTATAATTCTATTGATCACCCTCAGGTACATCCATTATTGGAATTACAATAAACTATAAGTGAGCAACTCCTTGCCCATCACATCTCATGTGCGGTTTAATCCTTTACCTAGCCCCTAATGCTCAAAATCTCAGGCACATCCATTATTGACTTATCTTGCATTAGTTAAGTTGATCTCATTGAGCTAGTAATTATGCAAATAATTTTAATGTCCTCAGGTACATCCAATATTGGCCAGCAAACCATTTATGTATTTACAACATCTCATGCTTAACAATTATTCTTAAGAAAATCTTTTAAATTAATTGTATCTTATGCAACTATTTAAAATTTCTTAAAATAATTGCCCCAATGGAGGGCCCATGTTATAATTACTTTAATTATAGCATTTCCAACTTAATCATTTGTTTGGAAGATTTTATAGTCATCCTAATTACTATTAAGGTCTCACTTTGCACATTATCCATTTAGCATGCATATATCATATAATTGCATACATTCCCATACATCTCATGCATTCATGCATAAGTAGTAAATATAGTATGATCATGGACTTTCTAAGGGATTCAATTCTGAGCCACCAAGAATTGAATCAAGGCATTCATAGGTGCATTTCATTCATTCATTTTACAAGAGTTGCTGAAGGAGTACATAATCAATACTTGATCTTGAATTCCTCCCACTGGTCCCACCAATGCTCTTGACCTCCTTGAACTTCTTGCAATCCAATATTACATAGTAATCCTTAGCATACCAAGGCAAATTTACAAGAACTTAAATAAATGAAATTACAACAAAAAATTATTACAAACTTAATAATACATGCCCAAATAAATTAAAATAAATTAATTAATTTACGATCCCAAAGAAACATAAAAGAAATAAATCCAATCACATTTGTCTTTTATAGTCCATAATCATCCATCATGCATATCACTATTTAACAATTAAATAAAACATACATACTTAAATTAAATTGAATATCTCATATTCAACTTAAAAATCCAGATTTGAATATGATTCAAATAAATTTAAAAATTTAGATTTGAATCTCATTCAAGCAAATTTTAAAATTTAGATTTGAATCACATTCAAACAACCTTAAAAATTCAGATTTGAATCACATTCAAACAATTTTTAAAAAATCAGATTTGAATCACATTCAAACAATTTTTAAAAAGTTCAGATCTGAATATTATTCAAACAACTTTAAAAAATCAGATTTAAATATGATTCAAACAACTTTAAAAATTCATATTTGAATCACATTCAAACAACTTTTAAAATTAAGATTTGAATCACATTCAAACAATTTTTTAAAATTCTGATTTGAATCAAAATTTAATTGTGTGATTAAAATTTTAATTAAAAAATTTAATTAGACATAGGATGAGCTTTTAGATCATAAAACAATTGCAAATTAAAAAGCTAAACCTTTGCACCGCCCATAAAGCCAAACCATGCGCACCATTGATGGTGTTCTTCAAGCATACCGCCACATATCTATTGCAACTAGCAATGGATAAATCATCTCATGATCAAACACACAATTAAATCATATAATCAACAATCTAAATGGAAAATATAATGGCTCTGATACCAATTGAAGGAACGAAAACGTGAAAAACACAAATTTATGCCATTGAATTTAAAATTTTCACCTAGGGTCACATGCATCATGCAAGATTTATTTTTATCTATTTGATTTCAATGATAAACAACATATTAAAACTCTTTTAATATGTTTTTGGATCCGTATTTTCCATTTAAGATTTTAAAATTAATTAGATTAATTTTAGAATCCTAGATTAAATCAAGAACAAACACACTAACCTCTTGATGCACTGCAGTGTATTTACGCCTTCGAGATGCGTCTTCAGGACACCAGATGTTATCCCTCTAGCTTGTCCACACCAAGAACATCTATGGCAGCCCTTGAACAGCTTCTAAAGCTTTTTCTATTATTTAGAAAATCAAGTTCTGCCTTTTAAGAGATTAAAGATGTAAACACGACACTAGAAATGATTTCTAGTATTTTTAATTCAAGAGATTGATGGCTAATCTCTTTGAATTGATGAAAGATGAAGAAGAAGAGATGGAGAGCCTCAAAATGGCGTGACAAAGGAGGAGTTGCTGCTGGTTGTCTTATTTTTAATTCATAACAACACTTATATAGCTAGGTCAACACATTAAACCCTTGCCACATGTCACCCTCTGATTGGTTCTAGGTTTAATTGACCCAATCACATTGTGCCAAGTGTCAAACCTATATTTAATCTTAATTTTAATCATCTTACATGATTAAAAGACATTTGGCAAGCATATGTGTAATGCCATGTGTCACCATCTCATGGTGCCACATGTCACCTTGTGAAATGACCAAAATGCCCATGTGTTTTAATTTTGAGTTCTTAACCCAAAATAATTATTTCTCTTCATCTAATCAATTTACATCAAATATAAATTAATTAATTAATCTCTATTAATTAATTTCTCATTAATTAAATTCATATTTAAACGCTTTACATATAAATTTAACTTATACTATACATCCAATAATCTAGATTTGGTTTCAAGTCATGCTAGGGACTTTGCAATGTAATTGCAAACCAAACATATTTAATTAATCAATTAAACTCTTTAATTAATTAATTAAATCATATTTAATTAGGTGATAACTTGTGTATGTGTGTGACTTACTAGGCTAATCACTAATTCAATGAGATATGATATCAACTCTTAATATCATCAGAACTCTTTCTTACCATAAATGATTTCTCTAAATCATTTTATGCACCTCATAGACCATGGTTAACACCTAGCATAGCATGCCATGACCACCCAATTAGTAATAAGGTTAACCTTAAATGAACCTATAATCATATGTTACCATGCACTGGAATCTCTCTGTTACAAAATCCCGACTCAAGCTGGAGTCATGGTTTATGTCAAACTCGATTTGCTATGAATATTATGTTCTCTTTTAATTCCAGTTGTTGATTAAAAAGATTTTCTCATCAGAAACTCTTTTCTAAATAAATCTATATGTCCTGGCCAGGAACTTGAAACATCAAGAACAATTAAATGAATATAGGATTTTATCTCTATTTACTTAGAGGAACAGATTCCATCTTGATCAACACCTACCTCCACAAATAACTAGTAGGAGCCAACACATGCCCATATACCCATACACAGTACAAGTATAAAAGCAGTATCAAACTCAAACTACCTATATACAAGATAACTGTGCTATCTCAGATCTAAAGATTATATGCACTGATATGATTTATGACAAAACATTGACAATAGTGAACTCCATGTGCTTGTCATAAGTGTCACTGGTTCGGCCTACTTATCATTTATAAGTGCCTATCATGTTTGCTTATGGCATGAGACTCACCATTCCATCTTATTTATATCTCATATAAATAACTTAGTAACAAGAATGAATACAATATTTCTGGATAAGTCATGTCCTTATTATGAAGTATCCTCGATTGTGAACCTATTTATGATACTTTGTACTAGAAATACTGTCACTCATATTCTTAACAACTTAAGAATATAATTTCTAACAAAATATCAATGGACCTTTTCTATTACACATAAATATATTATGTAAATGAAAAGTGGAAATGCCTTTTATTAATAAAAATATGTACAAGATACATACTAAATGATATCTCTAGGGCATACTACTAACAGGGGGGGGGGGGGTTGTGGGCTCATTCACCTCTGCTTGATAGTGGGTTTGTCCCCTCCCTTTTTTGGGTGCTATTTATAGATATGATTTTTTGGTGTTTTGCAAATTTCAGAGCTTAAGCAGTAAGGGGTTAGTTAGGACCTGAGTAGCACTAATGTTGGTTAAATGTATGTTTTCTAGAAGTTGTGGATTTTGTGGTGGGTATGGGAGACAAAGCTTCATTCGGTAGTTTAGAGGTTGAGAGAACTCAAGGTTTCAAGTGCTGGCAACCTGTCCTAGACCATTTCCTTCTCTTTCAACTAAGTATGGTTAATATGCCAAAATGGCCGGTATTTATCACTTGAGGTCACTCAATTTTATGAGTTATTTCATAAAAATCATTCAACTTTAATTTTTTTTGTTAAAGTCATTCAACTTCAATTTAGTATCATTAAAGTGTTTTTGATAAGCTATTACAGGTTTCTAAGTTAATTTGGCTAATTTCATTCACAGTTACGCAACTTTAGGCGTTTTTTCATTATTGCCACTCAACTTAAATAATTTTTTTCTTAACTTAACTTCAGTTTGAGTAAACCTAAAGTCCTTATTACATATAATTGGAGGTTTACAAGTTATCGCAAATAAAAGATATTTCTCTACACACATCTCCCTTAATTTCATATTTCATGTAGTCACATCACTTATGCATTTAGGAATCATATTCATTGCATTTTGTTCATATTTAGTTACTTATTATTTTCTTTTTGTATGTTTTTAGTTATCCTTTGAGATTTGTTTAAATTGGGTTTGATCCCATGTTTTTGGACTTTATTAGGTATGCTTTAACATGGAAGGGATTAGAAAGGAGTTGGAGCATTAAAATGCAGCTTTGGAGTTTATTGAAGATTACATTGGGCATGTAATAAATTACACAGCTCGTGTAAATTAGTTCCTAAAGATTTTAAATTACATGGCCTGTGTAATTAGACCCCTGTAATTTCCTTTGCCTCGTGTAATCCTTCGTGCTGAAGAAAATTAAAAGATTTAAGGGACAGGAAATTACATGGGGCAGAGCCATATAATATAAAGAAATTACATAGTCCATGTAACTCTGTGGATATAGAATTTCATATCCAACTTTTCCTATTTTCTTTCCTTTCCTGAGAGTTTTCTAAAGCTTTTAGGACTCCAAAATAAGGTTTTTCATTAGATATAAATACATGGAGTCAGAATTTGAATGGGGATCAATCTTTTTACATTCAATAGAGCACTTTACTTTTTGAGGAGGCTAGAGAAGAGATCGAATTGGCAAGACTACTAAAAGGGATTTTCAATTAAAGTTCTAAAAGTCTAAGGCTTCGATTCTCCATCTTGGTTTTTTCATTTTATTCTCTTCTCATATCTTTTATTAATTATTTCACAAACTTGATTGTAAAACTCACCATGAGCGAGTAGTTTTTTATTATAGAGTTAGGAATGTAGCACTTTCAATTCAGCTATGGATTTGATTCGATTTTTTATTTAATAAATAGGGATTTCTTGTTCTTTGATTCAATCTTTTGAGTTCTTAATGCATGTTTTGTGTTGAGCTCCATTTAGTATTATCTTGGATATTAATTGAAGGACTGAAAGGTGAAAATTAATATTGGAATAACAGGATTTTGAACTTAGGTTCTTGATCTAAAGATAGGCTAGAATTTTATGTGAAATTAATAATTAATCAAAGGACATAATAGGTTTTAATTAATTTAATCACCATGAAAGGGGGGGGGGTTTAAGTTGGTTAAAATATAGCTTGAGTACCTTAAGAGAGGACTTAGGATAACTTATGATTAATTTCTTTTAAAGTAATATTTTCTCATTTATTGAATGAATTAGATCGAATATGCAATTGATTGAAGTGTGAACCCCTAACTTTAGAATGTTTTCATCCATTGATATTTCAATTTAGTTAATTAGTTCAAATTAGTCTTTTAGTGATAATTAGTTTTAGTTTAATCATCCCTTTTGAATTTGATAGTCTAGATATTTACAATTGCTATATAGTTTGGTACTCAACATGGTCCTTGTGAGAATAATACTCACTCATTACTTTAATACTTGTTAATAATCCATGCACTTGCTAGATTTTGCATAATAAGTTTTTAGTGTTATTGTTGAGGACTAGTGCTTTGTTATTGTTTTAATTCTTATACTTCACTTGACTTGTTTGATCACTTTTCAAGAATTATTGTTTAGTTTATGACCATAGCTAAACCAAAGGAGGAATTGCTTCTATTAGATCTATAAATAGATAGAACTCTAATAGCCATTAAAAAGGAAAAGCAGCAATAAGAGGCTAAATCTTTGAAAATGGTAGAGTAGGAAACTAAGCCTCTAAGAGATTATGGTGCACCTAACATTCAAGGATTTCAAACAAGTGTGACATGACCTATAGTGACTGCAAACAACTTTAAGTAGAAACCAGCATGGCTTCAGTTAACTCAACATAGCTAGTTTGGGGTTTCTCCATTAGAAGATCTGCATTTCCACCTCCAGTGCTTCTTTGCTTTATATGATACATTCAAGATGAATGAGGTTTATAAAGATGGTATTCACTTAAGAGCATTTCCATTCTCTCTTGGCGACAGGGCAAGCAAGTGGTTACTATCTCAGCTCATTGGGTCATTCACCACATGGGATGATTAGTCACAAGTTTTCTTAACTAGTTTATTTCCCACTCGGGAAGGTAGCTAAGCTCCATACTAAACTTAATACATTCTAGCAAAAGGGACAATAAATCTCCCTATAATGCATGGGACGGATACAAAGATCTTCAAAGGGAGTGCCCACAACATGGCATCCAAAATTAGCTGTTCATTCAAAATTTCTATAATGGGTTGCTACCATCAATACCATTGACTCAACAGCTAGTGGAGATTTAATGGAAAAGAAGGCTACTGAGGCTTGCAATCTCCTTAAGAGGATTGCTTACTAAAACTTTGAGTGGGTCAATAAAAGAGGAGACATAAGAAAATAGGCTGGAGTGCTTGAAATAGATGCATTTGAAAGAAAAATGCACCTTAGGGTTCAAAGTTTAGAAATTTCAAATTTTTCAACACCTAGAGTTTCATGCATCATGTAAACCAATTAAGCTGTTGAAAAATACATAATATGGTCATAACAAATTATGCTTCAATTGCTAAAATGCCTAATTGCCATTAGGAAACAAAAACCCCAAATTAACAAGTTAGGGTTTAGTGAGAATTACCCCAAAGACACAGAATCAAATTCTACCACCAAATCTGAAGAGTGGAGATTACTAAGTGTTAGCCCTCTAGCTTCTCCACACAAGTAATGTAACACCCTCACTGTAGCAATTCCGTATATTCTACTGTTTCGGTGACCAGTGTCGGTCTGGACAGCTAGAACGTCTAGAAAAATATTTAGACTAGAGTGAGGAGTCATAAATAACTCAAATAAGTATAAGAAAAATTAAGGAAAAATTTTAAAAATAAAAATACAATCAAGTTAAATGAGCTGGTGCCCTAGCGATGGGTGACCGCACGGGGAAGTATCGATGAAGACAGGTACCGACCCTAGATCCGTGAGAAAATTCATGAAATAATTTTTGGGACTCCAGAGAAGAGTCATTGAGGTTTCTATGGCATTAGAATGCCAAGAAAATTTTTAGAAAAATTTTTAATCGGTACAGACAATTTTAGTCTGTTAAGCCAAACGAAGGACATTTTAGTTATTTCATCTTTGAAGATGATTTTTGGCCAATTTATCCAGTTAAATAAATAATTATTATGATCTAAAATATGAATAAATATTGCTACAAATTAAATTGAAATTAAGTAGAAAAGAAAGAAAAGAAAATGAAATTTAATTAGGATTATGACATCATGCACATGTAAGCATGATGTAATAAAAATTTCTTAGCCAATCACTATTCAACAAGCATTCATAAAAAGGTTAAAATGAGATAAAAAAAAACCCAAAAATCACTCATCTTCTTCCATTTTCTAGAGTTGGCCGAACCATTCCCTAAAGAAAGCTCCATAGCTTCTTCTTTTTTCAAGCTTTATTTCTCTTAATTTCCTCCATAAATCTTCATACAACCTTCACAAAAAATTCATTTCTAGTCTTGGGAAAGCTATTGGTAGTAACAAAGAGAAGAAATATTGAAGTTTTGGAGAGCTTAAATTAATCTCAAAGAGGTTAGTGCACTAATTTATTTCTATTTCTTTTCTAAGTAAGACAAGCTTGCTAAATTAAGTTAGATTGATATAAAATTAAAAGAAATTTGTAGGGATAGAAAATTTCTAAATTTTAGTAGCCATTATATGAGTTGTGGTTTGATGGTTTTGAGGAAATTATTTGTGTTTATTAGTGATATTGATGAGTAATTGTGATGAACAAATTGATTGGCATGTGTTTACATGAATTGAAGAATTGTGAGTTAGGGTTTTTGACCTAACTTTGAGGAAATTGATGTGTGTCTTGAAATGGGTGATGTTGAGATGATTTAATGACCATTAGAAGTGCTATATATGTTAAATGAAGTTTGTGGAGTTAGGAGAATTGAGTTTGGGAGTGTTAATTTTTATGCAGGAAAATTGGACCTTTGAGTCCAGTACATTGTTTGAGTTATAACTGGAGTTGTGTTGCTCCAACTGGTGTGAGGCCAATAGGAGATGAAACCTAGGACAAAATGCCCCATTTTTCATGAAGAAACCATGCCCAAATTATGTCCATAAGTTGACCAATTTACTGTCCTAATTTGGATGTCCAGACCTTGAACCTAGAAAATTGACCAAATGAACAGTACATGTTCATTTGGCCATAACTTTTTCTAGACAAATGTAAATGATCTGAATTTTAACCAGTAGAAAGATTAGACCTAGTACTACAACTTTCATTGAGAACACCAAGCCCAGAAATGCATCTAATCAAATGAAATTGTTGACTCAAATCGGGACACCAAACTGACCTGCACTATTCTGCCCATAATTTTCTGGACTAAAGCTCACCCGACCAGTTTTGGCAAAATGGCCATAACTTGGTCTGTAAAAATCCAAATGCAATGAAACCAATGGAAAAAGTTTTATAAGACATAGATATACAATATTGATCTTTTAACCAAAACATAGAAACCTAGGAAACTAGGTCAATTGACTAGGTTAAGTTAACATATAAATTCTGGAAATTTTCAGAAGAACCATTTGACCTCAGAACACACATTTAGCTATATCTCCTACTAGAAAACTCCAATTAGGTTGGGCCATACAGATCTGGAACCCTAAGAAATAGGGCTCCAACATTGTTTTAGACTTGGTCCTCAAATTATGAACATAAGAACCCTAAAATGGGAGTCAAAGTTTCTGATCTAAACGTGAGTCCTAGTAGAACAGGGTACATGAGTCCAGGCCAGTGATTTGGCCATAATTAAATCTACAGAACTTGAAAAATTGTAATAAAAATTTTTGAGTGACTATAAGACATAGAGAAACAAATTCTACGAAGGGAGTGTGCCCAAACAGTGGCCACATCCTAGTCAATCTGCTATGTAAAAACAGTGCACCAAATCTGGACGTAAAGAAAAGTCCATAAAACAATTAGGCATGTGACATGAAATGAATTAGAATAAATTGTTAAGCATAAAAATAACATGAATTAATGAAATTGTAATTACTTAATAATATCATTCTGCCCAAAGTACACCTAGACTCATTTATATAGCTTGGATCGATTGGTATACCAATTAGGGACTACATATTGCGATCTTGCCTTGTGGATAATAATTGATGACAACATATGTCTAAAATGATTATTCTACTGGCTTTATGCCTGCCCGATGGCCATAGTGCCAATTTTTATTATTACTGGCTTATTCCTGCCCGTTGACCTTGTGCCTGATATGACCATTGTATACTTGATAGACATACGGCTGTCTAACTTGTATAATCCCGTGTATCCAGTCTTTATAGTCACATAGGTTACTTGGGCACAGAAATAAGTAGAAATCCTTAATTGAAATAAATACATAAGAAGATTATTAAGGTGAACTTCATTGAATTAAACATAAGATACATGATAAAAAGACTCCGATTAATTTATTTTGTCCAAAGTTCTATAAACATGTAAAAGACCTAGAAATTCATAAAATTTTATATTTCCTTATAAGAATACACGTAGAATAATTATTTCAGTTATTTATTTATTTTTATTTCAATATATGCACCACTAAGCATTATGCTTAGCGCGTCGGTTCTTACCACGCGTAGGTACAGGAAAGCCACAGCAGCAGCAGCAGTAGAGCCTAGACAGAACTTGAGCAGATCTGCTACAGTGTAGATTGTCACCTCACCAGTTCTTTTTGGTAGGGCTCATGTATAGTTAGATTTTGTATTTTGGTTATTATATGTAATAAATCAGATGGAGATATGCAACTAAATTTTGGATTGTATATAAAATTGTATATTATTGTGAGTAATGTTATATGAATAAAATGCAGGTTTATTTTATTTGAAAATTTTATGAGTAATGTTATGATATGGTACATGAGCGATTAACATGAGAAATGATGTGACAGAATGGGATAAAAAAAAAATTTCTACACATATTATAATATAAATGAATTAATATTGTACATGACAAGACAGAATAGGATGCTCCGGCATCGAATGTAGCACACTTTGCTCGGCTACACTATGGACCGGGTAAGGGGTGTTACATTTATTGGTATCAGAGCAAAGGTTTAAGCGTTCCTAGGCATAGGTAAACAGAATGATATAATGTGCATAACATGCATGAGCCCTTATTTAGGAGTCGAGGTGACACTAATGCAGATCTGTTCTTTATTTGTTTTATAGGATTAATGGTGTCCAATCCTTCAGAGGAAGGGTCTTACAGACCAGTGGAGGGGGAGGAGATTGGTAGTCATGCACCTGTCTGTAGTCAGGGGCGAGACAGGAGAGAGGAGTCATCCCGGGGTACAGTAGGTAGAACGCAGCAGGCGTTTTTAGAGCAAATGACTCAGATGCTCCGCCAATTTACCGGAGCCACCCCACAGCCTACACAATGGTCCCCACTAGAGAAATTAAGAAAGTATGGGGCCGTTGACTTCATGGGTAAGAAGGAAGATGACCCATCCACTGCTGAGCATTGGCTATAGCGGATTGAGAGAGTGCTGAAGCAGTTACATTGCATGCGAGAGCAACAGTTAGAGTGTGCTTTGTCGTTACTACAAAGGGAAGCTTACTAGTGGTGGGATACTGTGTCTAGAACGGTACAGCCAACAGAGCTTAGTTGGGATTTCTTTTTGACTGAATTTAGAAAGAAGTATATTAGTCATATATACTTAGAGGCCCGAAGGAGAGAGTTTCTGACCTTAAAGTAGAGTCAGTTAATGGTTTCTGAGTATGAAAGAGAGTTTGTGAGGCTGGGTAGATATGCACGAGAGGTAATGCCTACAGAGGCAGAGAGGTGCCATAGGTTTGAGGATGGACTGAATGATAATATTAGAATTATAGTGACGGCACATGGGTATACAGATTTCTCCCGGCTAGTGGCTGCATCACTTAATGTAGAGAGAGTACGAAATGAGGAGCAGTATAGGAGAGATAGACAGTGAAAAAGGAGTTCTAGACCAGGTCAATCTAGTACACCATTTTGTGAGGGTAAGAGGCCTAAGGTTTCCCAGGGCTAGGGTTAGGGCTAGAGACAGGCATCTCGGTTGCCTGCAGAGGGGGACACCAGAGCGTCAGTGGGGAGTTCTCCTGGCACAGTGGTAGGGTGATCTACCTCAATACCATTATGCACCTACTGTGAGAGGAGGCACCGAGGAGAGTGCCGATTATTGACAGGGGGATGTTTCCGATGCGGAGCTACAGACCATTTTCTACGAGATTGTCCCCATAGGAGTGTTTCCACTACCCCACCACCGACTGAGAGATCTGCCCATGCAGTTCAGAGGGGTAGATGACCTGCAAGACTAGAGGTGACGGGTACCTCACAGAGACCAGCTTCTAATACGATTAAGAGACCTGAGGCTCGAGTAGCACCTCGTGTGTACGCTATGAGGGCACAGGAGGAGCCAGAGCTAGCAGACGTTGCTAGAGGTATATTTCTCATTATAAAATTTTAGTATATGTAATAATAGACCCTATGTATGAGATAAAAGTAAATAGGTATAGAACTAGGTAAGAACAAGATCGTAAAGCCAAAACTAGTAAAACAGACTAAGCAGAAGTAGTTCCTCAACTATTTACACAAGTAAATTTCGAGGACGAAATTTTTGTTAGAGGGGAAGAATTGTAACACATTCACTGTAGCAATTCCGTACATTCTACTGTTCCGGTGACCAGTGTCGGTTTGGACAGCTAGAACGTCTAGAAAAATATTTAGACTAGTGTGAGGAGTCATAAATAACTCAAATAAGTGTAAGAAAAATTAATGAAAAATTTTAAAAATAAAAATACAATCAAGTTAAATGAGCCGGTGCCCTAGCGATGGGTGACCTCACGGGGAAGTATCAGTGAAGACAGGTACCGACCCTAGATCCGTGAGAAAATTCATGAAATAATTTTTGAGACTCCAGAGAAGAGTCATTGAGGTTTCTATGGCATTAGAATGCCAAGAAAATGTTTAGAAAAATTTTTAATCGGTACAGACAAATTTAGTCTGTTAAGCCAAACGGAGGGCATTTTGGTCATTTCATTTTCGAAGATGATTTTTGGCCAACTTGTCCAGTTAAATAAATAATTATTATGATCTAAAATATGAATAAATATTGCTACAAATTAATTTGAAATTAAGTAGAAAAGAAAGAAAAGAAAATGAAATTTAATTAGGATTATGACTTCATGCACATGTAAGCATGATGTAATAAAAATTTCTTAGCCAATCACAATTCAACAAGCATTCATAAAAAGGTTAAAATGAGATAAAAAAAAAAAAACCCAAAAATCACTCATCTTCTTCCATTTTCTAGAGTTGGCCGAACCATTCCCTAAAGAAAGCTCCATAACTTCTTCTTTTTTCAAGCTTTATTTCTCTTAATTTTCTCCATAAATCTTCATACAACCTTCACAAAAAATTCATTTCTAGTCTTGGGAAAGCTATTGGTAGTAACAAAGAGAAGAAATATTGAAGTTTTGGAGAGCTTAAATTAATCTCAAAGAGGTTAGTGCACTAATTTATTTCTATTTCTTTTCTAAGTATGACAAGCTTGCTAAGTTAAGTTAGATTGATATAAAATTAAAAGAAATTTGTAGGGATAGAAAATTTCTAAATTTTAGCAGCCATTATATGAGTTGTGGTTTGATGGTTTTGAGGAAATTATTTGTGTTTATTAGTGATATTGATGAGTAATTGTGATGAACAAATTGATTGGCATGTGTTTACATGAATTGAAGAATTGTGAGTTAGGGTTTTTGACCTAACTTTGAGGAAATTGATGTGTGTCTTGAAATGGATGATGTTGAGATGATTTAATGACCATTAGAAGTGCTATATATGTTAAATGAAGTTTGTGGAGTTAGGAGAATTGAGTTTGGGAGTGTTAATTTTTATGCAGGAAAATTGGACCTTTGGGTCCAGTACATTGTTTGTGTTATAACTGGAGTTGTGTTGCTCCAACTGGTGTGAGGCCAATAGGAGATGAAACCTAGGACAAAATGCCCCATTTTTCATGAAGAAACCATGCCCAAATTATGTCCATAAGTTGACCAATTTACTGTCCTAATTTGGATGTCCAGACCTTGAACCTAGAAAATTGACCAAATGAACAGTACATGTTCATTTGGCCATAACTTTTTCTAGGCAAATGTAAATGATCTGAATTTTAACCAGTAGAAAGATTAGACCTAGTACTACAACTTTCATTGAGAACACCAAGCCCAGAAATGCATCTAATCAAATGAAATTGTTGACTCAAATCGGGACACCAAACTGACCTGCACTATTCTGCCCATAATTTTCTGGACTAAAGCTCACCCGACCAGTTTTGGCAAAATGGCCATAACTTGGTCTGTAAAAATCCAAATGCAATGAAACCAATGGAAAAAGTTTTATAAGACATAGATATACAATATTGATCTTTTAACCAAAACATAGAAACCTAGGAAACTAGGTCAATTGACTAGGTTAAGTTAACATATAAATTCTGGAAATTTTCAAAAGAACCATTTGACCTCAGAACACACATTTAGCTATATCTCCTACTAGAAAACTCCAATTAGGTTGGGCCATACAGATCTGGAACCCTAAGAAATAGGGCTCCAACATTGTTTTAGACTTGGTCCTCAAATTATGAACATAAGAACCCTAAAATGGGAGTCAAAGTTTCTGATCTAAACGTGAGTCCTGGTAGAACAGGGTACATGAGTCCAGGCCAGTGATTTGGCCATAATTAAATCTACAGAACTTGAAAAATTGTAATAAAAATTTTTGAGTGACTATAAGACATAGAGAAACAAATTCTACGAAGGGAGTGTGCCCAAACAGTGGCCACATCCTAGTCAATCTGCTATGTAAAAACAGTGCACCAAATCTGGACGTAAAGAAAAGTCCATAAAACAATTAGGCATGTGACATGAAATGAATTAGAATAAATTGTTAAGCATAAAAATAACATGAATTAATGAAATTGTAATTACTTAATAATATTATTCTGCCCAAAGTACACCTAGACTCATTTATATAGCTTGGATCGATTGGTATACCAATTAGGGACTACATATTGCAGTGCTGCCCACAGGGATAATAATTGACAGACAACATATGTCTAAAATGATTATTCTACTGGCTTTATGCCTGCCCGATGGCCATAGTGCCAATTTTTATTATTACTGGCTTATTCCTGCCCGTTGACCTTGTGCCTGATATGACCATTGTATACTTGATAGACATACGGCTGTCTAACTTGTATAATCCCGTGTATCCAGTCTTTATAGTCTGTCATAGGTTACTTGGGCACAGAAATAAGTAGAAATCCTTAATTGAAATAAATACATAAGAAGATTATTAAGGTGAACTTCATTGAATTAAACATAAGATACATGATAAAAAGACTCCGATTAATTTATTTTGTCCAAAGTTCTATAAACATGTAAAAGACCTAGAAATTCATAAAATTTTATATTTCCTTATAAGAATACACGTAGAATAATTATTTCAGTTATTTATTTATTTTTATTTCAATATATGCACCACTAAGCATTATGCTTAGCGCGTCGGTTCTTACCACGCGTAGGTACAGGAGAGCCACAGCAGCAGCAGCAGTAGAGCCTAGACAGAACTTGAGCAGATCTCACATGGTGTAGATTGTCACCTCACCAGTTCTTTTTGGTAGGGCTCATGTATAGTTAGATTTTGTATTTTGGTTATTATATGTAATAAATCAGATGGAGATATGCAACTAAATTTTGGATTGTATATAAAATTGTATATTATTGTGAGTAATGTTATATGAATAAAATGCAGGTTTATTTTATTTGAAAATTTTATGAGTAATGTTATGATATGGTACATGAGCGATTAACATGAGAAATGATGTGACAGAATGGGATAAAAAAAAAAATTTCTACACATATTATAATATAAATGAATTAATATTGTACATGACAAGACAGAATAGGATGCTCCGGCATCGAATGTAGCACACTTTGCTCGGCTACACTATGGACCGGGTAAGGGGTGTTACATTTATTGGTATCAGAGCAAAGGTTTAAGCGTTCCTAGGCATAGGTAAACAGAATGATATAATGTGCATAACATGCATGAGCCCTTATTTAGGAGTCGAGGTGACACTAATGCAGATCTGTTCTTTATTTGTTTTATATGATTAATGGAGTCCAATCCTTCAGAGGAAGGGTCTTACAGACCAGTGGAGGGGGAGGAGATTGGTAGTCATGCACCTGTCTGTAGTCAGGGGCGAGACAGGAGAGAGGAGTCATCCCGGGGTACAGTAGGTAGAACGCAGCAGGCGTTTTTAGAGCAAATGACTCAGATGCTCCGCCAATTTACCGGAGACACCCCACAGCCTACACAATGGTCCCCACTAGAGAAATTAAGAAAGTATGGGGCCGTTGACTTCATGGGTAAGAAGGAAGATGACCCATCCACTGCTGAGCATTGGCTATAGCGGATTGAGAGAGTGCTGAAGCAGTTACATTGCATGCGAGAGCAACAGTTAGAGTGTGCTTTGTCGTTACTACAAAGGGAAGCTTACTAGTGGTGGGATACTGTGTCTAGAACGGTACAGCCAACGGAGCTTAGTTGGGATTTCTTTTTGACTGAATTTAGAAAGAAGTATATTAGTCATATATACTTAGAGGCCCGAAGGAGAGAGTTTCTGACCTTAAAGTAGAGTCAGTTAATGGTTTCTGAGTATGAAAGAGAGTTTGTGAGGCTGGGTAGATATGCACGAGAGGTAATGCCTACAGAGGCAGAGAGGTGCCATAGGTTTGAGGATGGACTGAATGATAATATTAGAATTATAGTGACGGCACATGGGTATACAGATTTCTCCCGGCTAGTGGCTGCATCACTTAATGTAGAGAGAGTACGAAATGAGGAGCAGTATAGGAGAGATAGACAGTGAAAAAGGAGTTCTAGACCAGGTCAATCTAGTACACCATTTTGTGAGGATAAGAGGCCTAAGGTTTCCCAGGGCTAGGGCCAGGGCTAGAGACAGGCATCTCAGTTTGCTCAGAGAGGGGGACAGTCTAGAGCGTCAGTGGGGAGTTCTCCTGGCACAGTGGTAGGGTGATCTACCTCAATACCATTATGCACCTACTGTGAGAGGAGGCACCGAGGAGAGTGCCGATTATTGACAGGGGGATGTTTCCGATGCGGAGCTACAGACCATTTTCTACGAGATTGTCCCCATAGGAGTGTTTCCACTACCCCACCACCGACTGAGAGATCTGCCCATGCAGTTCAGAGGGGTAGACGACCTGCAAGACTAGAGGTGACGGGTACCTCACAGAGACCAGCTTCTGATACGATTAAGCGACCTGAGGCTCGAGTAGCACCTCGTGTGTACGCTATGAGGGCACAGGAGGAGCCAGAGCTAGCAGACGTTGCTAGAGGTATATTTCTCATTATAAAATTTTAGTATATGTAATAATAGACCCTATGTATGAGATAAAAGTAAATAGGTATAGAACTAGGTAAGAACAAGATCGTAAAGCCAAAACTAGTAAAACAGACTAAGCAGAAGTAGTTCCTCAACTATTTACACAAGTAAATTTCGAGGACGAAATTTTTGTTAGAGGGGAAGAATTGTAACACATTCACTGTAGCAATTCAGTACATTCTACTGTTCCGGTGACCAGTGTCGGTTTGGACTGCTAGAACGTCTAGAAAAATATTTAGACTAGAGTGAGGAGTCATAAATAACTCAAATAAGTGTAAGAAAAATTAATGAAAAATTTTAAAAATAAAAATACAATCAAGTTAAATGAGCCGGTGCCCTAGCGATGGGTGACCTCACGGGGAGGTATCAGTGAAGACAGGTACCGACCCTAGATCCGTGAGAAAATTCATGAAATAATTTTTGAGACTCCAGAGAAGAGTCATTGAGGTTTCTATGGCATTAGAATGCCAAGAAAATGTTTAGAAAAATTTTTAATCGGTACAGACAAATTTAGTCTGTTAAGCCAAACGGAGGGCATTTTGGTCATTTCATTTTCGAAGATGATTTTTGGCCAACTTGTCCAGTTAAATAAATAATTATTATGATCTAAAATATGAATAAATATTGCTACAAATTAATTTGAAATTAAGTAGAAAAGAAAAAAAAGAAAATGAAATTTAATTAGGATTATGACATCATGCACATGTAAGCATGATGTAATAAAAATTTCTTAGCCAATCACAATTCAACAAGCATTCATAAAAAGGTTAAAATGAGATAAAAAAAAAAAAAACCCAAAAATCACTCATCTTCTTCCATTTTTTAGAGTTGGCCGAACCATTCCCTAAAGAAAGCTCCATAGCTTCTTCTTTTTTCAAGCTTTATTTCTCTTAATTTTCTCCATAAATCTTCATACAACCTTCACAAAAAATTCATTTCTAGTATTGGGAAAGCTATTGGTAGTAACAAAGAGAAGAAATATTGAAGTTTTGGAGAGCTTAAATTAATCTCAAAGAGGTTAGTGCACTAATTTATTTCTATTTCTTTTCTAAGTATGACAAGCTTGCTAAGTTAAGTTAGATTGATATAAAATTAAAAGAAATTTGTAGGGATAGAAAATTTCTAAATTTTAGCAGCCATTATATGAGTTGTGGTTTGATGGTTTTGAGGAAATTATTTGTGTTTATTAGTGATATTGATGAGTAATTGTGATGAACAAATTGATTGGCATGTGTTTACATGAATTGAAGAATTGTGAGTTAGGGTTTTTGACCTAACTTTGAGGAAATTGATGTGTGTCTTGAAATGGATGATGTTGAGATGATTTAATGACTATTAGAAGTGCTATATATGTTAAATGAAGTTTGTGGAGTTGGGAGAATTGAGTTTGGGAGTGTTGATTTTTATGCAGGAAAATTGGACCTTTGAGTCCAGTGTATTTTTTGAGTTATAACTGGAGTTGTGTTGCTCCAACAGGTGTGAGGCCAATAGGAGATGAAACCTAGGACAAAATGCCCCATTTTTCATGAAGAAACCCTGCCCAAATTCTGTCCATAAGTTGACCAATTTACTGTCCTAATTCGGATGTCCAGACCTTGAACCTAGAAAATTGACCAAATGAACAGTACATGTTCATTTGGCCATAACTTCTTCTAGACAAGTGTAAATGATCTGAATTTTAACCAGAAGAAAGATTAGACCTAGGACTACAACTATCATTAAGAACACCAAGCCCAGAAATGCATCTAACCAAATGAAATTGTTGACTCAATTCGGGACACCAAACTGACCTGCACTGTTCTGCCCATAATTTTCTGGACTAAATCTCACCCGACCAGTTTTGGCAAAATGGCCATAACTTGGTCTATAAAAATCCAAATGCAATGAAACTGATGGAAAAAGTTTTATAAGACATAGATATACAATATTGATCTTTTAACCAAAACCCAGAAACCTAGGGAACTAGGTCAATTGACTAGGTTAAATTAACATATAAATTCTAGAAATTTTCAAAAGAACCATTTGACCTCAGAACACACATTTAGCTATATCTCCTACTAGAAAACTCCAATTAGGTTGTGCCATACAGATCTGGAACCCTAAGATACAGGGCTCCAACTTTGTTTTAGACTTGGTCTTCAAATTATGAACATAAGAACCCTAAAATGGGAGTCAAAGTTTCTGATCTAAACATGAGTCCTGGTAGAATAGGGTACATGAGTCCAGGCCAGTGATTTAGCCATAATTAATTCTAAAAAACTTGAAAATTTGTAATAAAAATTTTTGAGTGACTATAAGACATAAAGAAACAAATTCTATGAAGGGAGTGTGCCCAAACATTGGCCACATCCTAGTCAATCTGCTATGTAAAAACAGTGCACCAAATCTGGACGTAAAGAAAAGTCCATAAAACAATTAGGCATATGACATGAAATGAATTAGAATAAATTGTTAAGCATAAAAATAACATGAATTAATGAAATTATAATTACTTAATAATATTATTCTGCCCAAAGTACACCTAGACTCATTTACATAGCTTGGATCGATTGGTATACCAATTAGGGACTACATATTGCAGTACTGCCCACAGGGATAATCATTGACAGACAACATATGTCTAAGATGATTATTCTACTGGCTTTATGCCTGCCCGATGGCCATAGTGCCAATTTTTATTATTACTGGCTTATGCCTGCCCGCTGGCCTTGTGCCTAATATGACCGTTGTATATTTGATAGACATACGACTGTCTAACTTGTATACTCCCGTGTATCCAGTCTTTATAGTCTGTCATAGGTTACTTATGCACAAAAATAAGTAGAAATCCTGAATTGAAATAAATACATGAGAAGATTATTAAGGTGAACTTCATTGATTTAAACATAAGATACATGATAAAAAGACTCCGACTAATTTATTTTGTCTAAAGTTCTATAAACATGTAAAAGACCTAGAAATTCATAAAATTTTATATTTCCTTATAAGAATACACGTAGAATAATTATTTCAGTTATTTGTTTATTTTTATTTCAATATATGCACCACTAAGCATTATGCTTAGCGGTTTGGTTCTTACCACGCGTAGGTACAGAAGAGCCACAGCAGCAGCAGCAGTAGAGCCTAGACAGAACTTGAGCAGATCTGCTGCAGTGTAGATTGTCACCTCACCAGTTCTTTTTGGTAGGGCTCATGTATAGTTAGATTTTGTATTTTGGTTATTGTATGTAATAAATCAGATGGAGATATGCAACTAAATTTTGGATTGTATATAAAATTATATATTATTGTGAGTAATGTTATATGAATAAAATGCAGGTTTATTTATTTGAAAATTTTATGAGTAATGTTATGATATGGTACATGAACGATTAACATGAGAAATGAAGTGACAGAATGGGATAAAAAAAAATTCTACCCATAATATAATATAAATGAATTAATATTGTACATGACAAGACAGAATAGGATGCTCCGGCATCGAATGTAGTACACTTTGCTCGGCTACACTATGGACTGGGTAAGGGGTGTTACAAATAACTTGATCCAAGCAACCTTGAAGAACTAAAACCCCTTGAATCACTTTCTTTATGATTTGGCCAAGAGGAGAAAAGAGATATTATAGGGTTCTTCTTGGTTTTAAGAATATGGAAGTAGTTAGAAATACTTTCTCAATGCTTAATTCAAGAGTGAACAACTTCTAATGTCTCTTGAAGCAAATAAGAAAGGAAGAAAACTTGACTATGGGAGGAGGAATATGGTTCAGCCAAAGGAGAGAAAAATGAAGAATATAAAATATTTTCTACCCTTTTCTCCTTATATTTATCTAATTAATTTTCTTAATTAAAATTAATTTGACAAGTGTCAACATTTGATTCAAGATCCAAATAAGTTTTCAAAACACCCTTAGACCACTTGTCAAATTGACATAATTAAGAAATTAAATTTTGATTAATTAATATTTATAATATTAATTAATTAAATAACTAGTTTCTTTTCATTTTTGACTAAGTCAAAATTATCAAAATTTGACCAATCAAACTTGTCAAATTTGACCAAGCTAAATTACCAAATTAATTTTCTTCCTTATGCTTTGTTAATCAAGTTTATATTTAAACACTTTAAATATTAACTTGAAGGCTTCCATAGATAAATTTAGTTTCAAGTCATGCTAGGGACTTTGCAATCTAATTGCAAACTAAATATATTAATTCAATTAATTAATTAAACAATATAATTAATTAATCAAATTAATTTGCTTTGATCATATTGCTCTTATATGTATGACTTACTAGGCTTATTACTAATTGGCAATGAGAATAATATTAATCCTTAATATTATTGGAATTATTCCAAACTTAAAATGAAATTCCCTTTTCATTTTTGTTCTTCTAAATCATGGTTGGCATCTAGCATAATATACCATGACTACCCAATTAGTCATAAATTATTCCCCAATTTATGAACCTTGATCATACTTACAATACACTAAAATCTTTTCATTACAAAATTTTGATTCTAGCTAGACTTATGGTTTATGTCAAACTCTTATGCTTAGAATCATATGTCCTCATTTTAATTCTAATTCTTGATTAATAAGACTTTTCAGTCATAAACTCTTTTCTGATCAAGTCTATCTGTTCTAGCCAAAAACTTAAATTATTAAAAACAATTTAAATGGACATAGGATTTTATCCCTATTTACTTAGGGTAATGGATCCCATCTTGACTAACATCTATCTCCATATATAACTAGTCGAAGCCAGCACATGCTTGTATACTCATACATAGTACAAGCATGAAAGCAATATCAAACTCAAACCACCTATATATACAGGATAATTGTGTTATCTCAATTTAAGGGATTATATTTACTATTATGATCTAGATGACTATGTATGGACAAGAGTAAACTCCATGTACAAGTCATTTTTATATCACTGGTTCAGCCTACTTATCTCATAAGTGCCCATTATATTTGTTATATGGCATGAAACTCACCATTCCATCTTATTAGTATGTCATACAAATCCATGGAAGCAAACAAAGGTGACAATCCTTTCGATAAATCATATCCAATGAGGTATCCTAGATTATGAACTAAAATTTATAACACTTGTACTAGAAAGTTTTATCACTCATATTCTCAACAATTTAAGAACAGAACATCTAATAAGATATTAAAGGACATTTTCGATTAAATTTAAACCATTTAAATTCATAAGAAAAGGATATTTGCCATTAATGAGAATAAATATTTACAAGATATAATAGAATAATATGCTCTAAGGCATACTACTAATAGCATTGAGCATGATCAGTGCTTAATTTGATCAGCTGACAAAGAGGTTAGATAGGTTAAGTGCTAATGCTGTTGGAGCTAGTAACTTGATCTATGTTTAGTGTAAGGGAGGACATTAGAGTCCAAAATGTAACTGTCACAATGATCCTTCTTTAGAGTAGTTGAACTACATGAAAAACAATGGGATTTTGAACTAGAGATTGGGCAGAAACCCTTACTCAAATAATTACAATCCTAAATGGAAGAACCAGCCAAACTTCTCATAGTCCAATAAAGAAATCCCAATCCACCTCTATTTTTATCTCCTCTTCAACCTCAGTATCAACTTTAATAGCAAAAATCATCCATATAAGTTATGATGGAGAACTTTTTAATAGCGCAACAGCAGCAAAATGAGATGATTAAATAGCTCACCTCCAGAATGGATCAACTAGCCACTCACAATAAAATGCTTGAGTGTAGACACCATAGTTTGGACGAGATCTAAATGCGTAATTTACTAAGCCAATCTCCCATTTTAATATTTTATCCAATCTCTACCAATTGCCTGATGCTAGGTTATGATCTAAAGATATATGATAAATTCGATCACATAAATCCCAAAGTATTTTTCGATCTCTCCATCAACCCGATCTGTTTGAATTTCACCTTCAGACCTTCAAACCATCTTTTTATTTTTGTTTTCTTATTTCTCAGCGTTCAAAACTCTGAATTGTGTGAAATTCCATGATCAAGTATCTAATCAAGTTATCATTTTGTCCGATCCCTAAGTATGTGATTCTGAAATGAATGTGGACTAGGACTCGACTTCGAATCATCAATGTTTCTAAGGTTTTCTGGTTTCATCCTTATGAATATTGTTTTTTAGATCTCTTTATGTAGTCATGTTTTATAACTGATCTTAAGCTCTGTGGAATTAGCATTCATACTTAATGGGGATGTTTTTCCGATCTCATCAAGAATTAATCACAAAAACAAGTTTATTTCAAAGTCGAAAATATATAAGTCATTCAGCAGGAGGGTCTCCCCTAACCTGTTATTTAGGTACATTTTCATTTTCATCATTCCCTTTCTCCTCTCTCTCAGGCTCCTCCTCGCTATCATCTTCAGCTCTCAGGATGAGCTCATCCATCCAAGAGAAGTCTTCTTCAGGACAGCACTTCACGAGCTCGACCAGAAGATCGCCATGAGCATTCACATAGGCACCAGCTTCTTTCGCCAAGGTCTTTTCTTCTTTCACTTTGATCTCTTCAGTAAATCGAGTGAGATCAGCAGATCGACAGGCCTGAGTGTCTTTAAGTTCCCACTCTAGTTCAACTATCCTTTCTTCATAAGACTTCATCCGATCTTTATCATAGCGATGTGATCCTGGGCAGTTGAGAGTTGGGCTTTGGCGGTTACTGCATCTTGAATCGCCTTTAAAATCTCCTGTCTCAAGAGAAGAGCTTTTTCTCTAATCATATGTTGGTTCGCAATAGTCTCCAAACCCAAGCTCATCATTTGAGTCAAGAGATCATTAGTGCTATCCTGGGCCATCCTATTTCGGTCTTTTTGAAAACAGATAGTAGCACCCAGGACTTTAGCTAGATCAGGATTGCCCCGAACTAAATGATTCCTTTCCAGAGAATGAATAAGGACCTGAGCACCTCAAGAGAGCGTCCTAATGACTGGTCTGGAAGGCCCCCCTTCTGCACTTGAAGAAACCAGCAAAGGTGGAGGTTCGGCCTATCAAGGTTGAGAAGGAATGATCTCTACCCCTGAGGTCGGCTGCTCTGGAGGTCGGAACGGAGAGCTCGGTACTTCTACCAAGTCCTGCCTTGGCATCTAGGCAGCAGCAGCAGTAACTTTCATCTCCCACACTTTCTGGGCGAGCTCCCTCTTTCCCTTATGGCTTTTCTTTACACTCTTGCCTCCCGCCATACCACCACAGAGAACAAGTTAGTGAGACCACCAAAGTTAATGTCACACCCTATCCCTCTGTAAGGCATAACATGATCCCGTAGTATACCTAATGAATTACCAACTCCATCTACTGATAACCCATTAAATACACTACAAGGGATTTTAAAAACTTTTCTTACTTCTTTTATAGTGGTGAGCACTATTTACAGGTGTTAAAAACTTTTTTTAACTGAAGTGATAGAACTGACACATTTGACTTATTTGGAATTTTTGTAAAAATTTTGGCAGAGTGCCATCTGTAATTTGGATAAAACAGTTCTTCAGAAAACCTATAAAAGCACTTCAATATATTTTCCAAATCTCAAATCCAACATTTTTCTCAACACAACATATTTCTCAACTCAAATCTACAGTGATTTTTCAAAGATTGAGATAAAAGAAATATAATACAATTTTTACAAGCCAAAATAACTCATAATTTACTTCACAATGTCAATGTACAATTTTAATTTACAACTGCTCAAAACCAAAACAATATGTACATACAGTGATCATACATTACCGCACAAAATACAAAATGTGGTATACTCGTTATACCCGAAAATCTCTCGCTGGAGGTAATAGCAGCCTAGTCTGCTGCCCTGTCTGTTTGGTGCACAACATTAACCAAATACAAATTTAAATCACAATTCATAATTCAAATAAATAGTGGATATTTAAAAACCATAGTTAAATTCAAGACAATACTGTCATAAGGAATTTAACACAATATCACAATAAATCTTAGTAATCAAAACATAGTTCAATTCAAAAGACAGTAAATGTCAATAAGAATTTAAACTTCATTTCACAAATTATCAAATCGCATAACAACACAATTTAGTCGAATAATTTAAGAATACAGTGTTGCCAATTCATTCACAACTTAGGCCATGACACAATTTTTCGATCAATGCTAGCATTTAAGGGTACTTACCAAAGCACCTGCAAGCGTTACGTATCGCCGTCCCTGCAAGCCCTTGGGTGGTACCTATCAGAGCACTTGCAGGCGTTACGTATCGCCATCCCTGCAAGCTCCTGAGTTCACTCGTGAGAGTTCCCAAGAATCGTAGGTGTTACGTATCGCCGTCCCTACTTTGCTCTGATAACACTAAACACCTTTTATCTCAAAATTTCCAAAGTCATAATTTCATTCACAAGATGGCAACATAATTCATAATTAACTTCAACTTTCACAAATCACACTAAATCAATTTTCCCACAGTTTCAAACCATTTACAATGCTTTTCAAGCAATAAGTATCCATCAATATCATTCAAACAATTTCTCACAATTTCAAACCATTTACAGTGCTTTTCAAGCGATAAATATTCATTCAAACACATTTCCACAATTTAAAATAATAATGTACAAATAGTCATAATTCATTTCAATTGAAAAATTCAAAAGAAATAGTTGTTGTGCACAAACACAATCTAAAACAATAACATACAATTAATCATATGAAGTATTATTCAGAGCAAAATCAGTTGAAAACTAGTTGTGCACAAACCTCTGATGACTGTCTCCTGGTCTGGACTCAGTGTTTCCTTCCCTTTTCCTGAGTCTTTACTAACTGAGAAACACAATTTGAAGTATTTCAGTACTAAATTAAATTGTCTCTATCGATAATGCTTGATAAGTAATTCACTGAATTCAATTATTCACTGAATACCTTTATTTGCTTAATCACCTAATATATCGACCCTCGATGTGTTCTAGGTAAATTAGGTTTTGACATTATTAATATATCATTTTCGATAGTATTTTAGGGTTGGTACGTGTTACCAAACTCATTTTTATGTATATTGCGTTTCCTTGCATTTTATTGCAAATTGATGGATTTCCGGGATACTAGTTTGACCTAGCCAGACGACCTAGTTCCCTCGGTTTTCGGGTTTTGGTCAAAACTACAAACTTGTAGATCTATGTCTTATGGAACGCGGGGCAATATTTTAGGTCATTCTGAGTTAAGTAGACCAAGTTATGGTCATTATACTATTACTGGTCAAATGGCATCAAATTAGGTCAATTTTAGGTCAATTTGGTCAACTCTGGTTCGGCCAGTTTTTGGACCCGAACTTGTGCAAGCTGTTTGACTTGCTTATGGTAATTTATGGGCTTTGGTGTCTTCATAAGACTTGTAGGTATGGGTCTTAACTATTCATGGTTAAAATTTCAGGTCAATTGGACCTGTTTTGAGTGAGTTATGGCCTAAACACTAGCTGCTACCAAATTGGTCAGTTTTCAGGTTTCAATTGCACTTAATCCGAATTGGTCATTTTTCATGTCACTTTGCAAGCAGAATTTTGGTATGCTTTCTCAGTGAAAGTTGGCACATTTTGTGCCTAGTTTCACCTCCAATTGGTCTTATACCAATTGGAGTTACACATTTAAAGTTACATTGCCCTCAATTACATTGCATAAACATGTATCAATGACACATTCACCTTACTATATGTCCACTTCCCTTACCAATTCTGTTTTGGTACATTACCAAAACTATATACCACTTCACTTTAAAGTCACTTTGGCAGATTACAAACATCCTTAACACACCAAATAAAACTCTAATTTACAAAGTCCAATTACAACCACATATACACATAACCACTACTCATTATCACATACACTTTACACCACTAATTTATATACATATCCATCAATCCTCAATGTCATAATTCTGCCAATATCTTCATGAATTCATGAATTCATCAAAGAGTCCCAAGGCTGCCGAATTATTCCACAATGCCAAAGTGTCCTACAATTCATCAATTTCCATTCCAAGTGCACAATCACCATATACATGTGGAATAATTTACTAGGACATTAAATCACCCTAATCAACATAATTTCTCATCAAATATATGCATGAATATTTCATTACACATACAACTCCATGGCTGTCCAAAAATGTATATATCAAGAACTCTTCAAACTTGAAAATTTTCTTCACAATTCAAACACCCATAACATGTATACAAACTTTATCAAAGAAATATTCAAAAATACAAACTTACCTTTGGTTGGGACTTGTTAAACCTTGACTAAACTTCTTGATTTTAGTATCAAACTCTTCCTTGTGATGTGGGGATAAAACTTAGTGAAGAAACTTAGGTGATTAGAAGTGAAATGAGGGAATGGATCAAGCTCATGCAAAATGGCTATGGAGTTTTCCCTAGCTTTCCATTTCGGCAAGGTTGAGAAAATGAAGGAGATGATGCTTGGGTGGGAGTAATCTGCCCACTTATGCTTATTTTTAATCCATATTAAAATCCTTAGTGGTCCACTTACTTAATTTAAATCATATAATATGTTTAACTTCCTTTTATTCCACATTAAACCCTTAATTCTTGCTATTTACATTAGGTACCACCAAATTAATTTTTCATTATATTTTCCAAGTGTAATATTATTTATTTTTAATGGAAATTTAGGTTAAAAGATAATTCGGGATGTCAAATGAGCATAATGCCCCTGTTCGGGTTACATTCCCGATTTTTCAGTAACACCGGGTTTTGTCCGTTTTTCGATTTCTCACTTTTCTTTGTACTAATTATTTAATTTTTATTTGATATTTCTAATGATATTTATACTTCAATTGATGTCTCTTTAAGTCCTAAAAATATTTTCCAGGGTTCACCGCAGTCCAGGGCTAGTCAACGGTCCACGCCGTGACTTTCCGGTGCGGTCACCCATCGCTAGGGTTCTCGGCTCGCTTAACTTGGCTACATTTTTTTGCTATTATTTTTCCTTTGTTTTTCTTGTATTTCATTATTTTATGTCTCCTCACTCATAACGAAGTGTAGTTCTAGGCATCCTAGCTGTCCGGATAGCATTGGTCACTGGAACAGTAGAACGCACTATCAAACATAGGGGTGTTACAGTTAAGAGACTAAGGATCTAGATTATACCGATCCTGGGGCCGAGGTCAGAGAGTTGCAACTCATAGTCCTCACGAGCGATCACTTGCATCATCCACCATTTCAGTTCGGCCATGACCACATCCAAACATGAATACTTTTGAGCGGTCGCTTGATCCTTCAACTCCTTCACCATGGCATCCTTGTCTTTATTTAGGGCAATCTTCTTTGGTACTTTAGGAACTAAATACTGCTAGCTATGTGGAATGCCCTTAAAGCCATTTGGATCCTTGCTCCTCATTATGAAAAATTGATCTTTCTAGTTCTTTAGCGAGGAAGGGAGATTGGTGAAGAGCCCACAGTTCGGCTTGGCTTGGAAAAACTAATATTCGTCATCTTTTCGCTGAGCGAGCCTATGTAATTCAGTAAAAACCTTTACCGTGGGCTCAACCTTTTTAGCTCGGCATAGACCTCTAAAGGACACCAGGGTCCGCTAGGAGTTCATATGCACCTAGGCTACACAGACATGGTGGAACTTTAGAACGGCTTTATAGAATTCGTCTAGGGGAAATCAAAGCCTGGCTTTTAATTGCTCTTCATACACTGTGATCAGGTCAGTTTCTTCAAAGAAATGATCAGCCCAAAGATCTCCATGGCATCTGATAAGCTCAAAGGAATCAATCAAAAGATTGTACTCTTGGCTAATGGACTGGAGATAGGTCTCCCTTAGGACCAATGGCAACTCATCCATGGGCAAGTTCTCTTTCCTTGGAGTCAATGCCTACTTTGACCTGGTTGCTTAACCACGGACCAGGATAATAGTCGTAGAAGGTTCAGGTCACTCACTTGGTCTGACTACATCACCTTCATCTGATGTCCATAAAATGTGAACAGAAGGGAGGCTGGCAGCTCTCTGACCGTCGGTACCGCTCATTTTTAAAGAAAAAGATAAAATTAATCGGAAAAAGATTGAAGCTCTTACCGGAGTGTAAATCAGTGCTAGAAAACTTTAGAAAATAAGAGAGAACATTGTAGTTGCTCAGGGAATCTAAAATTGGCATAAGTAGGCAAATGGCCAATACTTCTCTCTATTTATACCTGCTCTAGCATTAAATGCTCACAAAACCCAAAGAGATGCATCGGTTAGCGAAATTGGACCATTTTGATGACTTATCAAAAGTGAATTCTAGAAACATGGTAGGGAGATCGGATAGTTAAAGATCGGTCAGGAGAGATCGGTCGATGAGTATGAGTTGTGAGATCAGATCGGACATAGTTATAAGAGATTGGAAAAATAATGTAATAATAAAATAAAATAAATAATCAATTTTAAATAAATAAAACTTCATTTCATTTCCAAAAGGTCAGATTACATCATTTGGGTGATCTCTCAATATCAACAATTACAAATTTCTATGGTTCAGACCACTCTTGATTCCAAGATGCCGTTCAAGAGATACGTGGAGATCAGGAGGGTAGCTCTTGTCAACTATGGCAAAGACTCCAGGAAGCTTAGTGTCTTCATCAATGTCATCGACCAGAACTGAGCTACGATCGGGACCCCCGATATGGTTAGGATCCAAATGAACTTCAAGAGGCAGTCACAGATATCAAAATTGAAATTAGTGGTCCCCTTATCAGAGATCAGTCTGCAAGTCATACCGGTAAACCGATCCGAGATCGCACGATAGTCAATTTCGACCTTGATCAGTCAATTAGTCCAGTTCCCTCACCATCATCAAATGACGACCTCATAAATCTCTGATCATCAGAATTGTCCATTTTCAGGAGATGGGTAAGGAAAACATTTGGAAAAAGATTAAGGCGGTTATCATGAGAAGAATTCTCGCAGGAAAAGTCAAGAGAGGGAAAGTAAAACATTGGAAATTCATATGAGAAGGGAGAATGTGAGTGTGTGAAGGACGAAATTCCTCTGCATATATATAAGGCCTTGGCATTTATTGCATGCAGAACTCTAAGTGGTTCATCGATAATTGAAGAATTAATTGCTTTAGGGGATGAGAAGGGGATAAAATATTAAGACCGGAAAGAAAAGAGATCAGATGTAAAAAGAGTCGAATTGAAAGATCGGAGCTAGAGGTCTCAGGTCTACTAACTATAAAAGAGATCGGCTAAACTGAGAAATAACCTATAAAGATCGGAGGGCTTAGAGAATCACTTTTAATCATGACCCTCAAATTTGTAAGATAAACTCCTCACTATCGGATCCCAAATGGTTAAAGCAGCCCAGCACATCTCAATTTGCACCATTGACATATTTGAGACCTTCATATCAAAAGTGAATAACTAATTTGACACCTTTAGCTCTCAGCCCTTGGATACATCCTATAATGCGAAATTCCTGATCGTTGGATGATACACTTGAATTGTATATATGTTTTTAAGCACATTTGTATTCTAAATAATAGCATTTAGGTAA
The DNA here is from genome assembly GCF_030052815.1 of Hevea brasiliensis. NCBI lineage: Eukaryota > Viridiplantae > Streptophyta > Magnoliopsida > Malpighiales > Euphorbiaceae > Hevea > Hevea brasiliensis. The sequence goes on from NC_079501.1 coordinate 48,645,522, forward strand.
GTATTTTCATGCATAGTAGTTGATTTCATTAGTTTTCATAAATTCTATTGCCAAGCCCTTAATTCCATGTTTTCTGAATTATTTCAGGTGTTTGGGTGAAGCCCCAAAGGATGGGAGTGCAAAGGAAAGCTTAAGGAGGTAAAAAGACAAAGAATTGCTGCTGATACAAAGTACACGGGTCGTGTAAACCAAGCCCTAGACCCATGTAACTCTCTGCCAGAAGAAAGCTAAGAGAATCGATGAGAAACATAAGTACATAGGTCGTGTAAGTAGACCCGTGTAATCTATAGGGACCCGTGTAAGTCTCTACCAGGCGCAAGCTTGAAGAACCTTATGGGAACAACAGTACATGGCTCGTGTAATTAGGCCTGTGCAGTTGGCACAGACCCATGTAACTTTCTATGCCAAAATAAGACCACGCGATCCTCCTGCAGCAAGTTACACGGCCCTACTTTGCGAGACTCGTGTAGTGACACACGAGCCGTGTACTATGCTGCAGCCTGTTTTCTGACTTGAATTCCCCCCCTATTTTCTGATTTGAATGAGGCTCCTAAAGCCTTTTAGACTCAAAATGACCTAACCCTGGAGCAACCAATATAAATACAAAAGAAAACATCAGGAAAGGAGGTTGGTCACTGTCATCGAGATTACTGCTGAAGGTTGTTGTTGTCGGGCTCTACATCAGTACCAAAATTAGTTTTCCAGCTGAAGCTCCACAAGATCAAAGCTGCAAACTCTCTTTGGTTCCTTCGTTTCATCTCCTTAGACAAATTTTTATTATTTTATTTCTTCTGCATAACTCTCTTTTTATTGTTTTTACTTTTTATCATGACATTTGCTAAACTCACCATGAGTAAGTAGTTTTCTTATTCTAGTTTTGGGAGAGTAGCTCTTGTAATTATTATTATGAATGAACACTGAGTTTTATTTATTGGATTTGAGATTCGTTTCTTGATTTAATTTCTTGTGATCTTAATGCATGCTATGTGTTGGTACCCACTTAGTTATAATTGTAGATGTTAATTAAAGGACTGAAAGGTGAAGATTAATATTAGAAAATCAAGATCTTGAACCTAGAAATTCTGACCTAGACATAGGCTGATACCTCTGTACAACCTAAAAATTGGTCAAAGGTCTTAAAGGATTTTAATTAATTTGATCACCACGAAAGTAAGGTTTGAGTTAATTAGAATATACCCTAAATGCCTTGAGAGAGGATTTATGATAACTTAGGACTAATTTCCATCAAGGAAAATGATCCTCAATTCAGTAAATAAACGAGATAACATCCTTAGTAAGATTTAAGTGTGAAATCTTAATTCCAGAATTGCTTCAAATAGATCATTTCGTTCTAAGTTTACCATTTTAGTGTTTAAAGTTAACAAACTTCATTCCTTAAGTATTCGATAGCCTAGAAAGTCAAGATTTCTATGTAGATTGGTACTTGCTAAACAAAATTTCTCATGGAAACGATACTCTACTTATCACTTTATTACTTGTTAGCGATATGTGCACTTGCGGTGATTGCAAAATAAGGAAACAAGTTTTTGGCGCCGTTACCGGGGAATTTTTTGTTTTAGTAATATCAAGCGATAGGCGATTTAGCTGATTTAGGCAATTATATTTATTATTTAATTTTATTTTACTAGTTGTATTTCTTTTCTTTTCTCTCAGGTGCCCGATCTGGTATATGACCAAAACAAAGCCAGAAGAAATTTTGGACTGTGATCCAGAAATAGACAGAACTCTAAAAGCCATCGGGAGGAAAGGAAACATCATGAGCACGGTCAAGGAGATCCTGAAATCTCAACCATGGCCGATAATAATGACATACCAAGACTCTTGAGAGATTACGGAGCTCTATCTGTCCAAGGATTTCAGCCCAGTGTCACTAGACCCACATTAGAATCCAACAACTTTGAATTAAAACTAGCATGGCTCCAAATGATTCAACAAACCTAGTTTGCAGGTTCACCAACTGAGAACCCACACTATCACCTCCAATGCTTTCTTGCCCTATGTGATACATTCAAGATGAATGGAGTGTCTGATCAAGTAATAAGACTCAGAGCATTCCCATTCTTCCTTCGGGATAGAGCAAGGAAGTGGTTACTTTCTCAACTGGCTAGAACATTCACTACCTGGGAAAACCTCTCTCAAGCTTTTCTAGCAAGGTATTTCCCACCTGCAAAGACTGCAAAGCTGAGGCTTGAGCTCAACACCTTAAGACAAAAGGAAGGAGAATTACTCAATGACGCATGGGAAAGATATAAAGACCTATAGAAGGAATGTCCACACCATGGCATAGAAGATTGGCTATTGGTGCAAAATTTCAATAATGGATTACTACCCTCTACAAGGAGCACAGTTGATTCAGCTGCAGAGGGTGATCTAATGGAGAAAACAGTGCCACAAGCACTTGAACTTCTAGAAAGGGTTGCATACCATAATTATGAGTAGTCAAATAAAAGAGAAAATGCAAGGAAAACTGCAGGTGTACTAGAAGTAGACGCCCTAAGCATGATAAATGCCCAGTTTGATCAGCTCACAAAGAAACTCAAAAGAATGCAAGCCAATGGAGTTAGTACAAACAGTCAACATGAAGACAGCTATGGAGGGGGATAAATGAATTCAGAATACAATAATTTCAATGAACCCTCCTTAGAACAGATGAATTATGTGAATAATGGAGGAAACTTCAACCAGAAGCAACCAAACAATCCGTATTCAAATACTTACAACCCTGGATAGAGAAACCACCCAAATTTCTCATGGTCCAATTAGCAGAACTAGCCAATAAATAAGCAACAAGGGTACAAACCTCCAGCACCCCCTGGATTTCAAAACAGAGGTCAGAACCTTGCACAACCATCACTACCTCTCCAACCTCAATAACCTGAACTGAAAATGAACATGGAAACCATGATGGAAGGATTCCTAGCAGCTCAACAATAACAAACTGTATTGATTAAACAGCTGACTTCCAGAATGGATCAACTTGCTGCCCATAACAAGATGTTAGAGAATCAAATCACTCAGCAAGCAAGTTCTTCAAGTAAGGTCACGCAACCGCCTACCAACTGAAATGAACCCAAGGGAGCATTGTAAGGTAGTTGCACTGAGGAGTGGGAGAACTCTAGTACAACTAGAGGTAGAATCGACAGAGGAAACCATAGAAAAATCTAAAGACCAAGTAGAGAAAAAGGAAGAAGAAGCTAAGAAAGATCAGGAAGAGGAAGCAAGGAAGACAAAGAAATTACCAGAACCATACCAGCCTCCCCTACCTTTTCCTTAGAGATTTCAAAAAGCCAAACTGGACAAGCAGTTTGGGAAGTTTTTATAAGTTTTATAGAAACTTTACATTAACATCCCCTTCACTGAAGCACTTTCTCAGATGCCATCTTATGCCAAATTTCTTAAGGAAAGTCTGTCCAAGAAAAGGAAGCTAGAAGACTATGGAACAGTGGCTCCAACAGAGGAATGTAGTGCCATTCTGTAAACAAACTAGCTCCAAAGTTGAAGGATCCAGGAAGCTTCTCCATACCCTGTATCATTGGTAATAAGAAAATAGACAAGGCCCTCTACGATCTTGGGGCAAGCGTCAGTCTAATGCCTCTATCAATATGCAAAAAGCTAGAGATCGGGGAATTAAAACCCATAACAATCTCATTGCAATTGGCTGATCAATCCATTAAATATCCTGTAGCGATACTTGAGAACATCCTTATCAAAGTGGGCAAATTCTTCATTCTAGTGGACTTTGTTATCCTTGAGATGGAAGAAGATGTCCAAATTCCTATCATCTTGGGAAGACCATTCTTAGCAACCGCCGGAGCCATCATAAATGTAAAAGATGGATGATTAACCCTCAAGGTAGGAGAAGAAAAAGTGGAGTTCAACTTGTTCAACACAATGGAACACAAATTTTAACCTGATGAATGCTTCAAGATTGAGATAATTGATGAATAAGTTAAAAAGGAATTTCATAAGACACATCCTAAACATCCTCTTGAAGCATGTATTGTGCACAGCCGCACAGTGGATGATGAAAATACAGAAATAGCAGCATGTGCACAACAATTGGCCGCTCCTCCACCCCTACCCTTAGCTAAGGTTTTCGAGACAGAGAAGTTGAAGGAGGAACAAACCAAAGGTAAGCTCCAGGAAAACTCCAAACAGGTAGAGCTTAAACCTCTCCCATCTTCACTAAGGTACGCATTCTTGGACTCAAAGTCTAATTATCCTGTTATAATTAATGCTAGCCTGTCTAAGTTAGAAGAGGAAAAATTGTTAAGAGAACTTAGGATCCATAGTAAAGCATTAGGGTATAAAATAGAAGACCTAAAAGGGATCAACCTTTTGATTTGCATGCATAGGATACCCATGGAAGAAAACAGTAAACCCACAATAGAACACCAAAGAAGACTTAACCCAAACATGAAAGAAGTAGTCAATAAAGAAATTTTAAAACTATTAGATGCAGGTATCATATACCTAATTTCTGCTAGTAAATGGGTTAGTCCAGTACATGTAGTTCATAAGAAAGGTGGGACAACTGTTATGCAAAATGCAAGCAATGAACTAATCCCTACTAAAGTAGTCACTGGTTGGCGAATGTGCAAAGATTATAAAAAAATTGAACAGTGCCACCAGAAAAAACCATTTTCCTCTCCCCTTCATTGACCAAATGTTAGAAAGATTAGCAAAACACTCTTATTTCTGTTACCTGGATGGGTATTCGAGATTCTTTCAAATTCCTTTTCACCCAAAAGACTAAGAAAAGACAACATTCACTTGTCCCTATGGAAAATTTGCATATAGAAGAATGCCTTTTAGTCTTTGTAATACCCCTGCTACCTTTCAAAGATGTATGATGGCTATCTTTTCTGATTATATTGAAGATATCGTGGAAGTTTTTATGGATGATTTTTCTATCTATGGAACTACTTTTGATGATTGTCTAGCAAATTTATCTAAGGTGTTGCAAAGATGTGAAGATTCAAACCAGGTCCTAAATTGGGTAAAATGCCATTTCATGGTAAGGGAAGGCATAGTTCTGGGACATTTGAAATTAGAAAGAGGAATTGAAGTTGATAAGGCAAAAATTGAGATTATTGAAAATATGCAACCCCCAACATCAGTCAAGGGAGTTTGAAGCTTTTTGGGACATGCAGGACTCTACAGAAGATTCATCAAAAACTTTTCCAAAATAGCCAAACCACTTACTAACTTGTTAAGTCAAGATGTTCCCTTTGATTTTGATGAAAATTGCCTTGTCTCCTTTAACAGAATCAAAGAGGCCCTGATATCAACACCAATAATGTAGCCACCAATTGGGAGCTACCATTCGAGGTGATGTGCGATGCGAGTGACTTTGCAATTGGAGCAATGCTCGGGCAAAGAAAAGATATAAAGCTCCATGCTATTTATTATGCTAGCAAGACACTCGATGATGCACAAATCAATTATGCTACCACAGAGAATGAATTCCTAGCAGTGGTATTTGTAATGGACAAATTCAGATCTTACCTTATCGGGTCAAAAGTCATTGTATTCGCAGATCATGCTACAATCCGGTACCTTATGAACAAAAAGGAAGTAAAACTAAGACTGATTCGATGGATTCTACTCCTGTAAGATTTTGACCTTGAAATCAAGGATAAAAAGGGATCTGAAAATGTAGTAGCTGACCATCTTTACAGACTAAAATTGGAGTACACAGAGGACTTCAAAGATTTGCCAATTGATGATTCATTTCCTGATGAGCAATTGCTTGCATTCTCCAAAGCTCCATGGTATGTTGACTTTGTTAATTTTCTTGTATGCAGGGTACTGCCTCTAAACATGACTTATCAGCAAAGGAAGAAATTCTTATATGATGTGAGATATTACTTATGGGAGGAACCCCTACTGTACAAGTGATATAATGATGGGTTGATTAGAAGGTGAATATCAGATGAAGATATGGAAAGTATCATTTATCATTGCCATTCATCACTATATGGAGGACATTTAGGCACTTCAAATACCGCAGTCAAGATTTTACAACCAGGGTTTTACTGGCCACATTTATTTAAGGATGTAAGATCCTTTGTGCTAACTTGTGATCAATGCCAAGAACAGGTAACAGCTCAAGAAGGAATGAAATTCCACTGCATGGTATACTTGAGATAGAATTGTTTAATGTATGGGGAATAGACTTCATGGGCCCATTTCCCTCTTCCCGTGGAAATAAGTATATTCTGGTTGGAGTTGATTATGTATCAAAATGGGTAGAAGCAATTGCGACACTAACCAACGATGCTAGAGTAGTCACAAGGTTCCTTAAGAAAAACATTTTCACAAGATTTGGAACACCACGAGCAGTAATCAGTGATGGAGGAAGTCACTTTTGCAATCAACAATTCGAAACACTACTGAAAAAGTATGGAGTGACTCATAAAGTGGCCACACCTTACCATCCTAAAACCAGCGGTCAAGTAGAAATCTCAAACAAGGAACTGAAGTAGATTTTAGAGAAAACTGTAAAAAGATCCAGGAAGGACTGGTGCATGAAGCTAGATGATGCACTATAGGCATACCGCACTGCATACAAACCCCAATTGGCACAACACCCTTTCGTCTGGTTTATGAAAAATCATGTCGTCTCCCTGTTGAACTTGAGCATAAAGCTTACTAGGCAATCTAGATCTTAAACTTTGACCTCAAAGCTGCTGGTGGGAAAAGGGTCTTACAACTGAATGAGTTGGAAGAAATCCGACAGGATGTATATGAAATGCCAAAATCTTCAAGGATAAAATCAAAAGATGGCATGACAGGCGCATAGTAGGGAAAGAGATAAAAGAAGGAGATATTGTCCTCTTATTCAACTCTCGATTGAAACTGTTTTCGGGGAAGCTGAAATCAAGATGGTCTGGACCTTTCAAGGTCATCCAAGTCTTCCCACATGGAGCAGTAGAGGTATGGAGCGAAACCTCAGGTGCATTCAAGGTCAATGGGCAGAGGCTGAAGCCTTACTTTCAGGGAGAACCCATAGAAATGAGAGTAAATTACACTCTCAATCCTCCTACTGATAGACCATAAAGAAGCAAAGTCCAGCTAAAGACTATAAACAAGCGCTTTTTGGGAGGCAACCCAAAATTTTTCTCAACTTTTCTTCTTTTCTTTGTCTTCAATATTGAATTTTTGTTTCGTACTCATTAGCATTTCATTTTGTAGGAGTTTTTGAAAAGGGGAATAGAGATCGAGAGAGGAAGGGAATCACCAAGTCAAAACCACAAAAGGAAAAATTGAACAAAACCAGGGAAGTAACTCTATTGTTAATCTTTGCATCCATTTCATATGTTATAATGATAAAATTTTTCATCTGCCAAAGATTTGAAAAATTAGAAAATTACACGGGTCGTGTACTAGTAGTACACGCCCCGTGTAACTTTCTGGAGGTCCATAACTTTCATGCAATCTTGACCCTTCGAGAGATAGAAATTTACACGGGTCCATATCCCAAATTACACGGACCGTGTAATGTCTCTAGCAGAATAATTGAGAGACAAAAGGTTACACAGGGCTCCTTGAATTTTACATGGGCTGTGCAACATATCCAGTAAAGAAACTCGAGAGACAGGAAGTTACATGGGTCCCATAGCTGATTTTCACGGGCTGTATACTACAACAGATTTCAAAAATTTCAGGCAGAAATTTACATGGCTCTACATGTCGGGACCCTTATAGTGATACACGACCCGGGTATTTCATCGCAGATGCGACTCCTGGGGGGCGAAGCGCGAAACGAAGAGTCCTAATGGCTCTTTAAATACACCCCTAGCATTAAAACCCTTCATAAACACAAAACCCTTCATCTACTCCCTTCCTAGCCTATAAAAACCTCTCAAATCTCATCTTCCTTCACCAAAATCATACTCTTCTCCTTCCCAGAAACACACTCATGGCTCCTGCAAAGAGATCTGCAAGGAGGATCAGCTCTTCTTCAAGACAAAGAGGAGAATCCTCATCTTCTCCACCCCAGCCTCTAACCCAATGCCCAAGAACAAGGGTAGCCACTCCCCAACCATCTCAACAAGCCCCTCCTCCACCGCAACCATAGCCATAACTCGCTCCACAACCCGAAATCTCTATTCCTTGGGGATTTCGAGATGATGCCCACAAAGCAATGTGCACCCGACTTTATGCCCAAAAAATATCCTCCACCAAATACATAGATTTCCCGCTTTTAGAGCAAATCGGGTTGCAAGAAGAAATTAGTAGGCTACTTGACAACATTGTGCACCCGACTTTATGCCTAAAAAATATCCTCCACCAAATACATAGATTTCCCGCTTTTAGAGCAAATCGGGTTGCAAGAAGAAATTAGTGGGCTACTTGACAACATTAGGTGGATAAGGTTTGCCCAACTCCAATTTCTGGCTTACGAAGACATAACGCTGGAATTTTTTGCTAGCTTCAAGGCCAACTTATGGCCCACCGACAGGGAAGATAGGGGCAAAATTGAGTTTTGCCTACTTAGTGTAGATTGGGTACTGAATATGGATGAGTTCAATGCCATCTTCGATTTTGAGAGTATCGGCCACCAAGAAATCCTAAGGAACTGCATGCTATACAATAACATCAACTTTTGGGATTCCATTGCATCAAACACAGAGCCCTACAACTCCAGCAAATCCAAATCAACGGGCATCACTAGTCCAGCATTGCGATACATGCATCGGCTCACCACCCACACCATCATGGACCGTGGCGATAGCCTTAGCGCTGTCAACGCCAGTGAGCTAGTTTTCCTATGGTGCATGGTCACCGGGCAGCGGTGCAGCACTGGATTTTTCTTGTGCAACCATCTCTTATGCCTTTGCCATTAGCCTACTGGGCACATAGTGCTTGGAGGCCTTGTCACCACCATTGCCCTCCACTTTAGCTTTGTTCTAGGACATCACATACTGCGCTTTGTTATAGGAACATCAAGAATTGATCAAACTATCTGCATATCCATGGGGATATGTAAGAAGGTGGGCAACAAATGCTACTTGGTGGATGCCGAAGGAAACACCATCCTTCAAAGAGACGAGGCAAGGGAGGGACCCGGTGAGACTTCACAGCCTTAAGAAGAAGGGCAAGGGCAGATGTTCGAAGAGTCCCCTGTCTGAGTGCCTCCATACACACCACCACCGATAGACCCGGTCCTTGCATACCTACAGCGCATGGAAACCACAATATATGGTAGGATGCGAGCTATCGAGGACAGGCTCCAAGAAGCACACAATAAGCTGGACATTCTAATGGACAAACTAGATGAGGAGGAAGAGGAGCAAGGATCACCAGTATCACCATCATCATCATCAGAGGCCTTTTAGAGATAGGACTATATGATAGGATCTTTATTGTAATATCTTATATGCCCTAGTCCTAACTTGCAACCATAGGTCTCTTTTATTTGCTTTATGTTCAAAAATTTTCCATGCTTAATAAATATTATGCTTCCTTTAATTTTTGTGCGATTGCTCTAATTTTGCACATTATGCTAACATTGAGAACAATATCTAGTTTGAGTTTGGGGGGATAGAATTGCATTTGCATATCATTGCATGCACATCATTGCATTGTTTAAATTCAACTACATTATTCTTATGTATTAAAAAAAAAATTTTGAGATTTTTTTTTTTTGAAAAATTTTGGATTTTAAATTATGAAACTTAGCACTATAACCAAATTTTTGTAAGCTAATAATTAGACTCCACGGGATAGAGAAATGAACGTATCTAGATGGGCAAAAAGGGATTCTAACATGTTTATGAGGAAGCTAGTCTCTTTTATGGAACTATACTAGCTAAACCTCTTCATCACTATTAATTTATCACATTGAACTTGTAAAATTAGGAGAATAATTTTTGAAATACAAGCAAACCTAAAAACTGACTCACTAGCTCTAGAACATATCTCTTGGACCTATCAAGGCGAAATCCTAGCATATGCTTAATGAAGAAATGATTAAGGCATTCTTTGATATAGCCTCACTAAGCCTTAACCATCCCTAATTAAATTGTATATCCCTTGTAGCCAACTTGAAGCTTATGTTTATCCCTTAGAATTTTTTGATTACCCATATTATTTACCTAGCTCCTAGCCTAAACACCTACCACACCCTTATGAGGAAGCAATATGCATAAGGAAAATGAAGAGAGGATGTAGTACTCAAGAAAAAGTGTAAGTGTGCAATAAAAATCAAAGAAAAACTTACCTTTCCAAACCAGCAAAAGCAATACGTTTGGGAAAGAGGACAAAAGGAACATAAAAAGAAAGGAAAAGAGAAAAGAAAAGAAGTCCCAAGATAAGTATCATGGAAGCATGCTTAGCACTGTAAAAAGCCAAAAGCCCTTCCTCTCCATACAAAGTCAGTATTTTATGCATACACACTATCCTTACATTTGCATTCCCTAAAGACCTTTCATTGGCAACCAAGTCATTATCCCTTAGCCCCATTACAACCCTTTTGAAGACCTTTTGATCTTTTGAAAAGTACATGCTATATTAGTGGAGATAGAGAATTGAGATATGCCTATAAAGTTGGAATTGAATTACTTCTCCACAATTACTCCCAAAAGAGGTAGATTTGGCAGAGTTAGTGTTTCTTAGTTCTATCCCGATAAAACAGGTTATTTGTGGCTTATTAATGGTCTTGTATAGAGGAATAATTAGTCAAAATACCATGAAACGAGGTGAAGCTCCAAACAGGCAGCTGTTAGAACCCTTATGCCTTGAAAGAGGGAAATTGGTATGAAGGTTGGAGGAGTGCAATTCTATACTTATTAAATTGATGGTTGTATTCCTAAGTATCCTTTGAAATATGCTTTAAAATAGAGTTTTGTTTTGCTTGAGGACAAGCAAAAGTTTGAGTTTGGGGGTATTTGATACACTTGCATTGTATAGATGTTTTTAAGCACATTTATATTCTAAATCATAGCATTTAGGCAAGTATTTTCATACATAGTAGTTGATTTCATTAGATTTCATAAATTCTGTTGCCAAGCCCTTAATTCCATGTTTTCTACATTATTTCAGGTGTTTGGGTGAAGCCCTAAAGGATGAGAGTGCAAAGGAAAGCTTGGAGAGGTAAAAAGACAAAGAATTGTTGCTGATACAAAGTACATGGGTCGCGTAAACCAAGACCCAGACCCATGTAACTCTCTGCCAAAAGAAAGCCAAGAGAATCGATGAGAAACACAAGTACACAGGTTGTGTAAGTAGACCCGTGTAATCTGCAGGGACCCGTGTAAGTCTCTGCCGGGCGTAAGCTTGAAGAACCTTATGGGAATAACAGTACACAACCCGTGTAATCAGGCCCGTGTAGTTGGCACAGACCCATGTAACTTTCTGTGCCAAAACAAGACCATGCGATTCTCCTCCAGCATGTTACACGACCCTACTTTGTGGGACCCGTGTAGTGATACACGAGCCGTGTACTATGCTGCAGCTTGTTTTCTGACTCGAATTCCCCTCCTGTTTTCTGATTCGAATGAGACTCCTAAAGCCTTTTGAACTCAAAATGACCTAACCCTAGAGCAACCAATATAAATACAAAAGAAAACACCAGGAAAGGAGTCGGTCACTATCATCAGGACTGCTGCTGAAGATTACTGTTGTCGGGCTCTACATCAGTACCAAAAGAAGTTTTCCAGCTGAAGCTCCACAAGATCAAAGCTGCAAACTCTCTTTGGTTCCTTCGTTTCATCTCATTAGACAGATTTTTATTATTTTATTTCTTCTGCATAACTCTCTTTTTATTGTTTTTACTTTTTATTATGACATTTGCTGAACTCACCATGAGTGAATAGTTTTCTTATTCTGGATTTGGGAGAGTAACTCTTGTAATTATTATTATGGATGAACACTGAGTTTTATTTATTGGATTTGAGATTCGTTTCTTGATTTAATTTCTTTCTATCTTAATGCATGCTATGTGTTGGTACCCGCTTAGTTATGATTGTAGATGTTCATTGAAGGACTAAAAGGTGAAGATTAATATTAGAAAATCAAGATCTTGAACCTAGGAATTCTGATCTAGACACAGGCTGATACCTTTGTGGAACCTAAAAATTGGTCAAAGGTCTTAAAGGATTTTAATTAATTTGATCACCATGAAAGTAGGGTTCGAGTTAATTAGAATACACTCTAGATGCCTTGAGAGAGGATTTAGGATAACTTAGGACTGATTTCCATCAAGGAAAACGATCCTTAATTAAGTAAATAAACGAGATAACATCCCTAGTAAGATTCAAGTGTGAAATCTTAATTCTAAAATTGCTTCAAATAAATCATTTCATTCTAAGTTTACCATTTTAGTGTTTAAAGTTAACAAACTTCATTCCCTAAGTATTTGATAGCCTAGACAGTCAAGATCTCTGTGTAGATTGGTACTTGCTAAACAAAATTCCTCATGGGAATGATACTCTACTTATCACTTTATTACTTGTTAGCGATACGTGCATTTGCGGTGATTGTAAAATAGTGAAACATTGGATTAAGGAATGAAAGGACAGAGATTCTAAACCAAATCCCGACCCTCAATCTTAATTCTCTTTAATTCTAAGGCGTCAGATCATGTCCTTTTAAATCCAAGCCCTCCATCTCCTCTTGCTGGAATCTTGACCCTTCATTTTGAGTACCCATTCCTGATAAATACCTCCATGCAATACTATAGTAAAAAAAAAAAAAGGAGGGAGGAAGAGAGGGGGATGATGGTAAGGAAACCTCTGTATTTTTTATATAATCCTATTGCCCTTCATTATGAAATCTTTAAAATTCTATGGACTTTAGAAACAAGTTTTCTAAAGGATCTTTTTATTGATATTACAGGTCTTGTGATTTATACCCTTAGTAGCCACACACTATCTTGGAAGCCCAATCACAGTTCATTATTAAAGCCTCATTGTCATCTCTTTCGATAGCTTTAGGTTACTTCCTCATCTCAACTATAGCAGTTCTAGATTAGGGCATCGGCATTGATTCATCCATTGTTTCAGCACTCTATAGGTAAACGTTTAACTCGCCCATTATTAAATGTTGCTAGTTTGTGTTCATGACGTGAGTATTTTTAAGGTGTCTTGTCACATTGAGTTCTTAGAATAGGGACGTATCAAGTTGAGCTTGTGTCACAAATATTATATTTGGCCTCCTATTACTTATAGGTCTTACAATTATCATTATTTTCAATTCTTTTTTTTGGTTATTTGTTATGGCTAAAAGTTCGAGTCGTTAACGCTTTGTAACTACCATGAGGAGCATGGATAAAGGTGATGCCTCAAAAATTTTTGACCTAAATAAATAAGGAAAATAATTAGAAAAACAGATGTGTTCCAGATCGGTGTAGAAGGTTAGGGTGAGTTGTGAGGTCGGAGACCGAGATTAGCTCGGACGAGTAAATTATGAGATCGAAAAGAAACGAAGCAAGACCGAATAATAAGGTATATGGGTGGGAATAAAAGAGTTTGGATAACATAGAGGGTTGTGGAATTACATGGAAGATTGATGAAGAATTCGGATCAACCTTCGCAACTTTTAAATTCACTTTTCGAAATGGGAGTTCGGGAGAGAGTCCTTACCCAAATTCTCTTAGCTAAAATTCTAATTAAAACATTTTAAGAGATTGGGAGAGAGTCCTTACCCAAACTTTCTTAGCTAAAATTCTAATAAAAACATTTGAAGAGATCGAGAGAGAGTCCTTACTCGAATTTTCTTAGCCAAAATTCTAGTAAAATATTTTAAGACATCAAGAGAGAGTCCTTACCCGAATTCTCTTGGCTAAAATTCTAATAAAAATATTGTAAGAGATCGGGAGAGATTCCTTACCCGAATTCTCTTAGCCAAAATTCTAGCAAAATATTTTAAGAGATCGGGAGAGGGTCCTTACCTGAATTCTCTTGGCTAAAATTCTAATAAAAATATTTTAAGAGATTGGGAGAGAATCCTTATCGGAATTCTCTTAGGCAAAATTTTAATAAAAATATTTTAAGAGATCAAGAGAGAGTCCTTACCCTAATTCTCTTAGCCAAAATTCTAATAAAAATATTTTAAGAGATCGAGAGAGAGTCATTACCCAAACTGTCTTAGCTAAAATTCTAATAAAATATTTTAAGATATTGGGAGAGAGTCCTTTCCTGAATATTTTTAATCAAAATTCTAATATTCTAACATATACCCTCAGTTATCTAAATGCTGAGGTACACAATGTGTAAGCTGAGAATCCTCCTCATCCATTATGAATTCTTAGGGTCCTAATAACACTTCTTTAGAATTAGGATTCCGATTCCAAGAGGGAAAGATTTGATAAAATATTCAACAATTCAAGTAAACATAACATCAATTCATTGTAGGGTCATCCCATATACCCGTATTCTTGGGAAACTTAAAATAGTGAAATATCAAATGTTTCTTTTAATAGGGACCAACATTATGACTCTAACCCCAAAATTATCAATATTAAGTTATGAAGAGTACATCATTGAAATTGCTTACCCTCGTTGAAGGATAAGGTGGGGTGCCTAACACCTTCCCCACCCGTGAATGGACCCCGAACCTAGAATCTCTGTGTAACACCCCGAACCATTGAGCTCTGAATAGTATCATTTTTTGTCAGTGACTTGCACTATTCAAAGACACCTTGAGGACCAAAAATAAAATGAAAATTTATTGACATAAACACAATAAAAATTCAAGTGAACCAAAAATTCAAGTTGAAGTAGTGTGCATGATTGGGGTAAAGAAATAGCATGAGATTTGCATTAATTGAAATATGGAAGATTAAGGTTCATGGGAAAATTGGAGCTTTGGTGATAGAGAGTGAAGTTGGTATGTGTAGTGTTAAATTATGGTCATTTGAGGTTCCTTTAGTTTGAATTGACATTGGGTTTATGAATAAAAGTAATGGAATGACATGGATTAGGGAAAATTGCAAACTTGAGTGTTGGAAAATTGGGGGTTTTTGTGCTATGAGTGCTATGGATGTGTAAATGCTAAATTATAGTCATTTGGAGTGAATTAAATATGAATTGAGGTTGGTTAGTGGGAGTAATTGAAGAAATGAAAATTTGAACCTAGGGTAGAATTTTTCACACTGAGCTCAGTGTGTTTGAAAGCCCATAAATTGAGCTACACAACTCTAATTTGTGTGCAACCAATTGGAAATGAAACTTAAGACATAGGGCTAGAATTTTTGTGAAGAGACCAAACCCAAAAATTGCCCAGAAATTGCCTAAAACTTGGCTTGAACCTGGAGACGAAATTCTGGAACCTGCAGAATTAGGCACGTGAACAACAACTAAAAAATTCTTGAACTGATAGAAACTAAAAACATAGTAGAACATTTTGTATAAGAACTTGAAGGCTAATTACTAACTTAACCCAACCAAATTGCTGAGCAAATTTGAGTTGATAAGTCTGCCAGCACATGAATAGTAACGTAAACAGTAAACTTTAAACAGCCACAACTCACTCTAAAAGCCTCCAATTGGGTGATTCTTAAACCGATGGAAACCAAAAACATAGTAAAACATTTCATATGAAGAATATAAGGCCAAATTATGAACTTAACTTGATCAAATTGCTGAATGAATTTGGGTCACCGAATCTGCCAGAATCTGGACACCTAAAATTGACCATGTGAACAGTAAACTTTATAAGGCTATAACTCTCTCTAGAAAACTCCAGTTTAGGTGATTCTTAAACCTATAGAGACCTAAGATATTTTAGAACATTTTATATGAAGAACATTAGACCAAATTATGGACTTAACTTGATCAAATTGCTGAGCGAATTTGAACCAATGAATATGCCAGAATATCAGCAGCCCTGTGAACAATAATCACTTTTTTTGTCATAACTTGAGCTACACAACTCCGAATTAGGCGATTCAAAAAGGAAAATAAAGTTAAGACCTAGATGAACAATTTTCATGCAAAACACCTCATGAAATTATGATGGGAACTAGATAGAAAATTCGTTCAAAAATTAGCCCACCAAAATGTCTAAAATTCAAAACTCTTTAAAAATTCCCAATCTAACTTAGGGAGGCATTAGAAATTTATGAAATGAGTTTCAGAAATAGTTGGGATGAGTATTAAAATATTCTACTTGTGTGTTTTCAGTAGAAAATGAAGTTGGGACGGGCAAAGAGTAGTGAGTAAAGAGAAAGGAGTGCCTTGATGGTTCGTGCATAATTAACCTTTTCTTCGTTTTTAAACCTGTAAATTATTTGGAATGTGTTTATTTGAATGAGTTTGCTTTGAACAAGTTTACTTTGACTAAAATATGGTTTTTCTCTTACATTTGAGAAATTTGGGTGTTGCCACCTCTATATGGATAGTATGATGATTTGAATGTGGTTATTGGTTTATAAATGTGATTATTGAGTGAAAAACTTTTGAAAACTGTTTTGAAACAACAATCATCATGACAGTCCCTTTCAAAACTCCCTAGTAGTAACGACTACTTGGGGTTAATAATGGATATTGATTATGTCTCCCATTAATAACGGTTATTGGGGTAAGACTACATGAGTACTCATTAGCTAGCTAGCCCTTTCCTCATTAATAACGGTTAGTGAGGTTGAGATTGCTTTGTTATAGTAACACGGCACTGATAATAAAATTTTGTGTCATGACCTAAACTATGTATTGATGTTGGCAACACTAATGCTTTGTGAATTGTGATTTATGAAGTAGGATTTCTCATTTTAAATGTTATTCCAATAAATGGCTGTTATAGACTTAGAACTATTGTGAAGTTTTCATACTTAAGAAAAATGTGATTTATTATGTTTTGACAAGTTTTAATTAATTTTATGTTTGAAAGTTATTAGTTGTGCACCACTGAGTGATATACTCAGCAATAGCTTATTTATGCTATCGCAGGTAAGGGAAAGGAGAACGCTGCCGAGTGAGAGACTTGGAAGCAGCATTTTGGTTTTGATTGTGGGTATATATCATAGGTATACCCCTATAATTTCCTTTTGATGCATTTTGTATCTATATGTATGGATGTACGGAAATTGAGCAATTTGTATTTAAAAGCATTACATTGCTATCACATTTTGAGTTTGTAACTATTTGTATTTTATTTTGAGACTTAAGGAAATGTAACTTTTGCAATATTTAATCTATCATTTTTTCTAATGAATGTTTACATTGAATTTTAACTATTCCCATGTAATTTTCCACAAAAGAATTGATAATATAAAAAGTTATGATTTATTTAAAATCCCTTGTAGCATAATTAATAGGTTATCTGTAGTTGTAGTTCGGTAATTCATTAGGTATGCTACGGGAACATGTCATGCCTTACAAAGGAATAGGTGTGACATGTTTTAGTGGTATCAGAGCTTTGGTTTTCATACAAGTTTTGGAATTGCAAACTTGAAAATTTTTGATAAGTACAACTGCTCAATTGTCATTAATTGATACAAATAGTGTATTACATCATAAATATGGACTAATGGAGGGAAATCTCCTTGTGTTGGTTGTCCAGGGAGTATTCTTTGTGATTTAGCATGAAAGAGGGGGATCACACAGTAGAGCAATCAATAGCAGCTGAGGTATAGGGGGAGGCCCCAGCTCCTTAGAATGCTAGTGGGTCAGCTGCACCAATCCTGCCCATGCAGTTTCCTACTCAGTTTGCCCAGCAGATGACTGTACTATTTCAGCAAATGGCTAGCAATATGCCAGTCCAAGATCCTATGCAAGCACCTACAATGCAACCACCACCTCCAGCCAGACAGTATAAAAAGTTAATAAAGTATGGGGAAATAGAGTTCAAGGGTACAATGGACCCATTGGAAGTCGAGCAATGGTTAGAACGAATGGAGAGGGTATTCAAGAAATTGCACTGCAGTGATGATTGGAAGTTCGAATACTCGGTCTCTCTACTGCATGGAAATGCATATGAGTGGTGGAAGACCATTCTTCACAGTTTGGTTGAGCCCCCTATGTTGACATGGGATGACTTCCTCAGAGAATTTAGACAGAAATATGTTTTCGACACATATGTAGATATGAAGCTATAGAAGTTTCTCAGTTTAAAGCAAAGGAACAAGACTGTGGCCGAGTATGAGAGGGACTTTTTTCTCCTTAGCCAGTTTGCTAGAAGCCTACTCACTACCAGTAGGGACAAATGCAAATGGTTTGAGGCCGGGTTGAGGCCTAGCATACGAGTACAGGTGGTTGGTTTTAGACATGGGAACTTCTCAGAGTTGCTATCTCAGGCCCTTGAGCTAGAAAGGATAGAACTAGAAGGGGCATATGAGAAGGTAACCACTAAAAAAGAAGAAAGCAGTAAGCCTACAGGTCAGAGTTGAAGTAGCAATCCGGGTAAGAGGAAGAGCTTTGGGGGATCAAGTAATAGAGGATCTAGTACGGGAAGATTCTTAGAGCAAATGCCACCTAGATTCGGTCAGCAGACATCTAGGGGTTCCTTTCCTATCCGTACCTGTAAAACCTGTGGCAGGACTCATGGAGAAGTATGTTATAACGCCATAGGAGCACGTACAATTGTGGTGGAAGTGGGCATTTTGCTAGAGATTGCACTAGTGCTCGTAGGTCTGGGCTGCCTACCACCACTGAGGGATCTGTTCAAGTTTCTGCTTCTAGAGGACAATAGACAATTAGTAGAGGCAAAGGCAAGGGTAGAGGTAACACTTCTTGCAGCCAGGGCACAGTGAGCCAACCATAGCAGAGTGGTGCACCAGCCAAGGTGTGCACCATGAGCTAGTGGGATGAAGCTGAGACATCAAATGTTGTGGCTGGTACTTTCTCCATCTCTGGTAGAGATGTATATGTGTTTTTTTACCCTGGTTCTACACATTCTTATACTAATGCCAGTATTGCGTGCTCTGTTGCTATTCCTTGTGTGAAATTGGATTATGATGTGCTAGTGACTAGTCCTTTAGGACAAGAGGTTAGGGTGAACAAACTGTATAAAGATTATCCTTTGGTGATCCAAGGACATACATTCCTGTCAGACTTAATTGAAATGCCCTTCTGAGATTATGTGTCACATCTTACCCCTCTGTAAGGCATGACATGTTCCCATAGAATACCTAATGAACTACCGAACTTCACCTACCGATAATTAATTAAGTACACTACAAGGGATTTTAAAACTGTTTTTTTACATTTTTGAAGTGGTGAGCATTTTGGTATGAATTAAAATCATTTATTCAAAGCTTAAAAACTAGTAAAAATTTTTGTCCATTTTTATTTTTCTGCAAATTTTATAAAAATTTTGACAGAGTTCCGTTTGTATTTGGAGAAAACAGTTCTTCAAATATCTGAGAAAAACACTTCCAATAAATTTTCCACAACTCTCAACCTCCAAATAATCTCAAGTCAACTCAATTTAATTCACTTCAAAATAATTCTACAATCTAATCAAAGTTTATCATCTCAAAATATTTCATAACTTCATTCACAGTGCATAAAGTATGAAATTCACAAATACAAATCTTAATTTTCAAAAAGAAGTTCCAAAAATAATATTATTACAATTTATTATACAACTGCTCAACTTACATTGATATATAAAACATTACAACATTTACATCAAAATTAACTACAAGGGTATAAAATAATACTCATACAAAAATATTAGTGTAGTCCTCAATATCAATAGCAGCTCACTCTGCTGCTTTCTCCTTGCTCTTATCTGTGACAGCAAAATAAGTTATCGCTGAGTATAAAAATACTCAGTGGTGCACAATAAAAATTGTAAATATAATACATAAATCATTCATTAACAAAACACAACTTAAATATTTCTCAATCACATTTCACAAATTATCAAAACTCATAATAACACAATTTAGTCAAATAATTTAATAAATACAGTGTTGCCAATTCATACACAACTTAAGCCATGACACAAAATTTTAGATCAATGCCGTGTTGTACACCACGACAAAGCAATCTACAACCCCACTAATCGAAATCAATGAGGGAGGTGGCTAGCTAGCTAATGAGTACTCATCCGATCTACAACCTCAACTGGTAAACCAGAGAGGGAGGAAAAATAATCGATCTCATACTATGAATGGAGGAGGAGTAATAAGGCACTGTCATGCTAAGTGTGAATCAAAAATCTATTTCAAACACTTTATTCAAATAATTCATGAGAAATCCGATAAATTTCCAAAGTCATAATTTCATTCACAAGGTGGCAACACAATTTATGATTAACATCAAATTTTTCATAAAATATACTAAATCAATTTTTCAATGACAAAATGCTCAAATAAGGTTTATTGTACACAAACCTGACGTGAGTCACCTCTAGGCCTTGACTCGGTCTCTCAGACCTTCCAAGTCTTTTTCAGCTGAAACACACAGTTTCACAGTGTTTCAGTACCATAACTTAGCATAAATCCAAAAATAAATTCAAATTCACTTTTATCTAGTTTATATCTGCTAAACTCGAAGTTCTTTAAATTTTGTGTTTCGGGGTTACTATTCACTATACTATTCAAGTCAATTTGTTGACTTTCTAAGGCTTAATAGGTATGGGAATTCCTACTTCACCCACATACCACATTTTGGTTACTAAATTTTTTTGTTTTGGTTGTTTTCTCAAAACTTAGGTCTTTAAGGCAAAATTGCCAATTTTCAGTTTTAGAGTCCTAAGTTGCACTATTCCATTGGTCATTTTACTATTGAAATTTGGCAAAACGTTCTTCATAGAAAATGTTCCCTAATGTCTTAAGTTTATTCTCATTTTTGAATCACCCCAATTGGAGTTTTTTAGCTCAAGTTATAGCCATTTGAACCATTGCTGCCAGATTGGACTCAACCCAGAATTCTAGGCAATTTTTTGGTGCTAGCAGTTTTGGGTCACCAAATTGGGGTGGCCAAATGACTTTGTTAATTGCATAATTTGGGTTTGTCTTCTTCATGAAAGTTTTAGGTATATATCTCATCTAACCACTGGTAAAATTTCAGGCTATTTAGACCTACCTAGCTCAAGTTATGACCAAATAATAAACACTGTTTATTTGATCAGTTTATATAAGAGAGCCTGCAATTTTCTAACTTTGGTCAATTTGTTCACTAGGTTTTGGTCACTTTTTGAGCATGCTTCCTGAATGAAAATTGTGTAATTTAGTGTCTATTTTCATTCCCAATTAGTCCTATACCAATTGGACTTGTAAAATTTCATTTTTGGTCCCTCAAAGGAAATTTGGTCATGCTGCATACTCCATCCGAATTTGGCTTTGATTCAAACACTTCAAGCACACTTAATTAGGTCACAAATGACCATTTCTCACTTCACATTAGGTCAAAGATACCATTTACAAGTTTCTCACATTTTTGTCTCTAGCCCTAAGTGTCCCAAAACCCTAACTTACTAACTTGTTGCATTTAACCACATTTAATGCATTTAATCATAATTATTCAACACAATTAAGCTCACATACACTTTCAAATTCACCAAATTCATGCATACATACATCAAAACCCTAGTTGGCCAAAATTCGACTTTGTCCTTCACAATTATTTTCTTTTGAATTTAAGTTAAAATCTAAGTTAAATTAACTCAAAATATATGTTTTAAACTAAAAATTTCAATTTAAATTATTACCAAAATTTAAAATATTCTTCTTAATCTTCTTAATTTCCAATCTTCTTAATTCCCCAATTTTTCTCTAATTTCTTTCTTCTACACTTCTTTTCAATACTCAAAATCAAGGTTTAACTTGAGGAACTAGGAAATTTATGGTGAAATTTAGGGTTTTGAAAGCTTAAATTTAAGCCCTCATGGAGGAACTTAGGGAGAGAAATGAGAGAAGTGAGTGTTCACGGCAAACATGGAGAAGATGATAGAAAAATAGCTTTTTAATTTTGTTTTTATGTATAATTATCCTTCTTTTTGACTTAGTCAAAGTTTGAAGTAATTAGAATTTAATTATGAGGTCATGTGTGATGTCACACACATGATGCCATAAGGCAAATTTCTTTTCTTTTTTCTTTTTCCTTTATTTTTCAATAGTTCTTTAATTTAATTCTCGATTCTAAAATTTTCTTTTCTCCTATTTTATTTGACAGTTAGGTCAGGAGTCAGCTCTCGGGATCAATTGACCAAATTGCCCCTCTCCGGTTCAACCCGGTTTGCAAATAATTCAACATTTCTTTCGGCTCCCTGACCTAATTATTTGACTTGCTTAACAGTTCTTTTTTGTGATTTTCTCTTTTCCACTGTATTTATAATGGTCCTAAGGACCGCGACATCACATTTTACAATTCGAAATTTGAGTTTAAATCAACTTTGCAGTCATTCCCGAGAAGGTCACCCATCATTATGACTCTCGGCTTGTTTAACTTCTTATGTTCTGTTTTTCTTATTTATACTTAATTAATTGGCAATTACTAATTATTTGTATTTATAGCTTCTCTAGTTGTCTTAAGTGTGGTTCTAATCCCCTTAATTGTCCAGACCGACACCGATCACCGGAACAGTGAGATCTACCAGGTTATGCAAACGGGGGTGTTACAATTCTCACCCCCCCCCCCCCCTTAAATAAATTTCGTCTCGAAATTTTACCTGGTATTAATCTTTGAACAGCTGTGGGTGTTGTCTCCTCATGTCCTCCTCTCATTCCCAAGTAGCCTTCTGGCTCGAATGATGGTTGCACAACACTTTTACCAACAGTATCTGCTTGTTCCGTAGCAGCTTCACCTCAGAAGCCATAATCTTTATGGGTTCTTCCTCATATGTGAGGTCTAGATTCACTTCAATTTCTTCCACTGGTAGTACATGAGATGGGTCTGATCGATACCTCCTCAACATGGACACATGGAAGACATTATGTATTTTTTCCAACTCTGGAGGTAGTGCCAACCGATATGCCAAAGGACCCACTCTTTCCGGAACCTCATATGGCCCAATGAAACGAGGACTCAGTTTCCCCTTTTTGCCGAATCTCATAATTCTCTTCCAAGGAGAAAATTTGAGGAAAACTTTCTTACCCACTGCATACTCAATATCCCTTCTCTTCAAATCAATGTAGGACTTCTGATGGTCTGAGGCAGTCTTAAGTCGATCTCTGATCACCCTGATTTTCTCTTCAGTTTGCTGAACAATTTCGGGTCCAATCATCTTTCTTTCACCCAACACAACGAGGTTCTACATTTTCTGCCATACAAAGCTTCATATGGAGGCATCCTAATGCTTGATTGGTAGCTATTGTTATAAGCAAACTCAATCAAAGGCAAGTGTGTATCCCAACTGCCCTCAAATTCAATCACACAAGCCCGTAGCATATCCTCCAAGATCTAAATTACCCTCTCAAACTGGCCATCCGTCTGTGGGTGGAATGCAGTACTAAAGTTCAATCTAGTTCTTAGGGCTCTTTGAAGACTACCCCAGAATCTAGAAGTGAACCTAGGATCTCTGTCTGATACGATGGATACTGGCACTCCATGAAGTCTCACAATCTCATCGATGTACAACCTGGCCAATCTATCTAAACTGTAGTCCATTCGGACTGGTAGAAAATGAGCAGACTTACTCAATCTGTCAACAATGACTCATACTGCATCATGACTCTTCTGTGTCTTTGGAAGTCCCATCACAAAATCCATAGTTATTCTCTCCCATTTCCATTATGGCACTAGTAGTGGATGTAATAACCCAGTTGGTACTTGATGCTCTGCCTTTACTTGCTGACTAGTTAGGCATTTGGAAACAAACTCTGCCACATCTCTTTTCATACCCATCCACTAGTAATGCTCCTTTAGCCCTCTATACATTTTTGTACCACCAAGGTGCATGGCAAAAGGAGACTCATGTGCTTCTTTCAAAATTATCTGCCTCAAATCAACATCATTAGGAACACACATTCTGCCCTGGTGTAGCAACAGACCATCATCTCTTATTGAGAATTCTGGTTTCTTGCCCTGCTGGACTTCTTCCAACAGTCTCTGATACTTCTGATCATTCTGAGCAGCTATTCTAATATGATCAATCAATACTGGCTGTACATGCCATGCAACTGCTGTCTGCCCCTCATCATTAATCTCTAAACTGGAATGTAATGATCTCAACTCATGTACCAAAGACAAAAGAGTAACTCATAGACTTGCCATAGTCTTACGACTTAAGGCGTCAGCTACAACATTCGCTTTTCCTGGCTGATAGTCTATCAGACAATCATAGTCTTTTATCAACTCTAACCATCTCCTCTATCTCAAATTCAACTCTTTCTAGGTGCCCAAATACTTCAAACTCTTATGATCTGTGTAGATGTAGCACTTCTCCCCATACAAATAATGTCTCCAGATCTTAAGAGCGAACACAATGGCTGCAAGCTTAAAATCATATGTCGGATAATTCCTCTCATGCGATTTGAGCTGGCGTGATGCATAGGCAATGACATTCTGATCTTGCATCAGCACACAACCTAGCCCATTGTGAGAAGCATCACTGTAAACTGTATATTCTTTACCCGGTGTAGGTAAAGTCAGGACTAGAGCCTCAGTCAAACATTTCTTCAATTCATCAAAACTCTGTTGGCATTTATCCGTCCACTGAAATTTCACATCTTTCCTAAGCAACTTGGTCAATAGAGATGCCAACATGGAGAATCCCTTCACAAATCAATGGTAGTATCCAGCTAACCCCAGAAAACTGTGAATCTCTGTGATATTTCTGGGTGGCTTCAAATTAAGGATAGCTTCTATCTTGCTAGGATCTACCTTAATACCCTCTGCTGATACTATGTGCCCCAAAAAGGATATCTCCTTCAGCCAAAATTCACATTTCGATAATTTGGCGTATAGTTATTTCTCCCTCAAAGTCTACAATACAATCCACAGATGTCTATCATGCTTTTTGCATTCCTCGAATAGACCAATATATCATCAATAAATAACACAACAAACTGGTCGAGGTATGGTATAAAGATAGTGTTTATCAAATCCATAAAAGCAGCCGGAGCATTAGTTAACCGAATGGCATAACCAATCCATGCCCAAGATAATGTCATAATCTCTGAAGGGCATTTCAATCAAATCAGACAAAAAAGTGTGTCCTTGGATCACCAAAGGACAATCCTTATATAATTTATTTACCCTGACCTCCTGGCCTAATGGACTAGTTACTAGCACATCATAATCAATTGGTACACACTGAATAGCAGTAAAACACATCACACTAGCACTAACATACGAATGTCTGGAGCCAGGATCAAATAACACATGTACATCTTGGTCAAGGATGGAGAAAATACCAGCTACTACATCAGATATTTCAGCCTCCTCCCTCTGATGCATGGTATACACTCTGACTGGTGCACCACTGGATACTAGCTGGTTAACAGTACTTTGACTTCCAGGAGTGTTACCAGGACTCCTACCTCTGCCTCTACCTCTACCAGCTGGCTGTGATCCTCTAGGTGTATAGACTTGAGCTGATCCTTTAGATGTAGCAGAAGGTCCAGACCGGCGCGAACTAGTACAATCTTTAGCAAAATGTCTGCTCCCTTCATAGTTAAAACATGCACCAGTGGCCTTAAAATAAACTCCACCGTGTGTTCTACCATAAGTTTCACACTGCCGTACCGATAGAGCTCCTCAAGGTGCTTGCTAGGTCTACTGACCAGATCGGGGTGGTCTTTAGCCAGAGAATCTGCCTCTGCCAGATCTACGAGAGCTAGATCCCCCAGACTGTTTCCTCTTCTCAGAACCACTCTCAGGTGCTTGTCCAGTAGTCTTTTCAGTCTTCTCTTTCTCTTGTGTACCCTTCTTCACTGCCCCTTCTGATTCTATCCTTTCCAGTTCCAAGGCCTATGAGATCAACTCAAAGAAAT
The DNA here is from genome assembly GCF_030052815.1 of Hevea brasiliensis. Taxonomy (NCBI): domain Eukaryota; kingdom Viridiplantae; phylum Streptophyta; class Magnoliopsida; order Malpighiales; family Euphorbiaceae; genus Hevea; species Hevea brasiliensis. Next base: position 48,671,374 of record NC_079501.1, read on the forward strand.
TCTGATGTCGAAAACCCATAACTTACATTCTCAGATTCATCCTTAACCCAGACTCAAACCTCTTACATCTGTCTCTGGGGGTGGAGACTAAGCTTCCAGCGTAGTGGCTCAGTCGAGAGAAGTCTCTCTCATATTCTGCTATGGTTTTGTCCCCTTGTTTCGAACTCAAAAATTCTTGCAACTTCATATCCACATATGCATCGGGGACCCACTTCTGTCAAAACTCCCTTAAAAAGTCTAACCAAGTAAGGACTGGAGGTTCTACCAGGCTGTGGGGAATGGTCTTCCACCATTCATATGCATCCCCTTACAACAAGGAAATAGAATACTCGAACTTTAGCTCTTCCACACACTGCAGCTTTCTAAAAACCCATTCTATTCTTTCTAACCACTGTTCCACCTCCAGTGGATCCACAGTGCCTTTAAACTCGGTGGCCCCAAATTTCATCAATTTTTCATATTGCTGAGCTGAGGACTGTGGTTGTGCTACAGGTGCTTACATCTGAGCTTGGGGTGGCACATTTCCCGCCATTTGCTGGAAAAACGCAGCCATCTACTGTGCAAACTGAACAGAAAACTGCAATGCTAAAGTAGGAGCTGGAGTGGCTGACCCACTCATGTTCTGGAGTGCTGGGGCTTTCCCTTGAACCTCAGCCTCAACAGATTGTTCCACGGAATGATCTCCTTCTTCCATTCCATTTTCCCAAAATTTCTACTTCCTGAGATCAAACACAAGGAGATTGACCTCCGTTAGTGCATATTCATGATGTAAATATGTTATATGTATCAATTAAAGACACTTGAGCAGTTGTACTTGTCAAAGAAATATTCACATGCATCGTCAAAATTTATTGCAAAACCAGGCTCTAATACCACTAAAACGTATCACACCTTACCCCTCTATAAGGCATGACATGTTCCCATAGAATACCTAATGAACTACCGAACTTCACCTACCAATAATTCATTAAGTACACTACAAGGGATTTTAAAACCGTTTTCTTACATTTTGGAAGTGGTGACCATTTTGGCATGAATTAAAATCATTTATTCAAATCTTAAAAACTAGTAAAAATTTTTGTCCATTTTTATTTTTTTCGTAAATTTTATAAAAATTTTGACAGAGTTCCATTTGTATTTGGAGAAAACAGTTCTTCAAATACCTGAGAAAAACACTTCCAATAAATTTTCCACAACTCCCAACCTCCAAATAATATCAAGTCAACTCAATTCAATTCACTTCAAAAGAATTCCACAATCCAATCAAAGTTTATCATCTCAAAATATTTCATAACTTCATTCACAGTGCATAAAGTATGAAATTCACAAATACAAATCTTAATTTACAAAAAAAAGTTTCAAAAATAATATTATTACAATTTATTATACAACTGCTCAACTTACATTGATACATAAAACACTACAATATTTACATCAAAATTAACTACAAGGGTATAAAACAATACCCGTACAAAAATATCAGTGTAGTCCTCAATATCAGTAGCAGTTCACTCTGCTGCTTTCTCCTTGCTCTTATCTGCGACAGTAAAATAAGCTATCGCTTAGTATAAAAATACTCAGTGGTGCACAATAAAAATTTTAAATACAATACATAAATCATTCATTAACAAAAAACAATTTAAATATTTCTCAAACACATATCACAAATTATCAAAACTCATAATAACACAATTTAGTCAAATAATTTAATAAATACAGTGTTGCCAAGTCATACACAACTTAAGCCATGACACAAAATTTTAGATCAATGCCGTGTTGTACACCACAACAAAGCAATCTACAATCCCACTAATCAAAATCAATAAGGGAGGTGGCTAGCTAGCTAATGAGTACTCATCCGATCTACAACCTCAACTGGTAAACCAGAGAGGGAGGAAAAATAATCGATCTCACCCCATGAAGGGAGGAGGAGTAATAAGGCACTGTCATCCTAAGTGTGAATCAAAAATCTATTTCAAACACTTTATTCAAATAATTCATGAGAAATCTGATAAATTTCCAAAGTCATAATTTCATTCACAAGGTGGCAACACAATTTATGATTAACATCAAATTTTTCATAAATTATACTAAATCAAATTTTCAATAACAAAATGCTCAAATAAGGTTTATTGTGCACAAACCTGATGTGAGTCGCCTCTAGGCCTTGACTCGGTCTCTTAGACATTCCAAGTCTTTTTCAGCTGAAACACATAGTTTCACAGTGTTTTAGTACCATAACTTAGCATAAATCCAAAAATAAATTCAAATTCACTTTTATCTAATTTATATCTGCTAAACTCGATGTTCTTCAAATTTTGTGTTTTGCGGTTACTATTCCACTACACTATTCAAGTCAATTTGTTGACTTTCTAAGGCTTAATAGGTATGGGAATTCCAACTTCACCCACATACCACATTTTGGTCACTAAATTTGTTGGTTTTGGTTGTTCTCTCAAAACTTAGGTCTTTTAGGCAAAATTGCCAATTTTCAGTTTTAGAGTCCTATGTTGCACTGTTCCATTGATCATTTTACTGTTGGAATTTGGCAAAACTTTTTTCATAGAAAATGTTCCCTAATGTCTTAAGTTCATTCTCCTTTTTCAATCACCCCAATCGTAGTTTTGTAGCTCAAGTTATAGCCATTTGAACCATGGCTGCCGGATTTGACTCAACCCAAAATTCTGGGCAATTTTTTTGTGCTGGCAGTTTTGGGCCAAATGACTTCGTTAATGGCATAATTTGGATTTGTGTTATTCATGAAAGTTTTAGGTATATATCTCATCTAACCACTGGTAAAATTTCAGGTCATTTAGACCTGTCTAGATCAAGTTATGACCAAATGAATAAACACTGTTCATTTAGTCAGTTTATACAGGGCAGCCTACAATTTTCTAACTTTGGTCAATTTGTTCACTAGGTTTTAGTCACTTTTTAAACATGCTTCCTGAATGAAAATTGTGTCATTTAGTGTCTATTTTTATTCCAAATTGGTTCCATACCAATTGGACTTGTAAAATTTTATTTTTGGTCCCTCAAAGGAAATTTGGTCATGCTGCCAGCAGCATGACCATACTCCATCCCGAATTTGGCTTTGATTCAAACACTTCTAACACACTTAATTAGGTCACAAATAACCATTTCTCACTTCACATTAGGTCAAAGACACCATTTACAAGTTTCTCACATTTTTGTCTCTAACCCTAAGTGTCCCAAAAACCCTAACTTACTAACTTGTTGCATTTAACCACATTTAATGCATTTAATCATAATTATTCAACACAATTAAGCTTACATACGCTTTCAAATCCACCAAATTCATGCATACATACATCAAAACCCTAGTTGGCCAAAATTCAACTTTGTCCTTCACAATTATTTTCTTTTGAATTTACGTTAAAATCTAAGTTAAATTAACTCAAAGCATATGTTTTAAACTAAAAATTTCAATTTAAATTCTTACCTTACTTGAGCTTTCCAATCTTCTTAATTCCATAATTTTTCTCTAATTTCTTTCTTCTACACTTCTTTTCAATACTCAAAATAAAGGTTTAACTTGAGGAACTAGGAAATTTATGGTGAAATTCAGGGTTTTGAAAGCTTAAATTTAAGCTCTCATGGAGGGACTTAGGGAGAGAAATGAGAGAAGTGAGTGTTCACGGCAAACATGGAGAAGATGATAGAAAAATAGCTTTTTAATTTTGTTTTTATGTATAATTATCCTTCTTTTTTACTTGGTCAAAATTTCAAGTAATTAGAATTTAATTATGATTGTGTGATGTCACACACATGATGTCATAAGGCAATTTTCTTTTCTTTTTTCTTTTTCCTTTATTTTTCAATGGTTATTTAATTTAATTCTCGATTCCAAAATTTTCTTTTCTCTGATTTTATTTGACAGTTAGGTTAGGAGTCAGCTCTCGGGGTCAATTAACCAAATTGCCCCTCTCCGGTTCAACCCGGTTTGCAAATAATTCAACATTTCTTCTGGCTCCCTGACGTAATTATTTGACTGGCTGAACAGTTCTTTTTCTTGATTTTCTCTTTTCCACTGTGTTTATAATGGTCCTAAGGACCGCAGCATCACATTTTACAGTTCGAAATTTGAGTTTAAATCGACTTTGCAGTCATTCCCGAGAAGGTCACCCATCGCTGTGACTCTCGGCTCGTTTAACTTCTTATGTTCTGTTTTTCTTATTTATACTTAATTAATTGGCAATTACTAATTATTTGTGTTTATAGCTTCTCTAGTTGTCTTAAATGTGGTTCTAATCCCCTTAATTGTCCGGACCGACACCGATCACCGTAACAGTGAGATCTACCAGGCTATGCAAACGAGGGTGTTACATTATGATATCATCTTAGGCATGGATTGGTTAGCCAAGCATCATGCCATGATCGACTGTAGATTGAAGACAATCACTTTTGGTCTTCCCGAGTATGCAGACATAGTGATACACGAGGAGAGGCAGTTATTGCCATCCAACATCATTTCAGCTGCACTTACTGGGAAGATGATTAGAAAGGGATGTGAAGCTTATCTTGCTCATGTGATAGACACCCAGGTGGGGAGTGCAAATTTTAAAGATATTCCTACAGTATGGGATTTTTCGAATGTCTTTCTGAAAGAATTGTCAGGATTGCCTTCGGAAAGAGAGGTGCAGCTTGAAATTGAGACTATGCCTGGTGTGGAGCCAATCTCCATCACTCCTTATAGGATAGCACCTGGTAAGTTGAAAGAGTTGAAAGTGCAATTGCAGGAGTTACTAGATAAGGGTTTCATCCACCCTAGCGTGTCACCTTGGGGAGCACCAGCATTGTTTTTGAAGAAGAAGGATGGTACTCTCCGTCTATGCATAGACTACAGACAGTTGAATAAGGTGACCTTAAAGAACAAATATCCTCTGCCACGGATTGATGATCTTTTTGATCAGTTGAAGGATGCAACTGTATTATCTAAGATTGACTTGAGATCGGGCTACTATCAATTGAGGGTGCAGGAGCAGAGTATTCCTAAAATTGCCTTTAGGACTCGGTATGGCCATTATGAGTTCTTGGTGATGCCATTTGGTTTGACTAATGCTCCAGCTGCTTTTATGGGTCTGATGAACACTATCTTCAGGCCATATTTGGATCAGTTTGTAGTGGTGTTCATTGATGATATTTTGATATACTCAAAGAATGCAGAGGAACATGACAAACACTTGAGGGTAGTGTTGCAGACTTTGAGGGAGAAATAGTTGTATGCCAAACTGTTAAAATGTGAGTTTTGGCTAAAGGAGATTACTTTCTTGGGGTATACTGTATCTTCAAAGGGTATCAAGGTAAATCCTAGTAAAGTAGAAGCCATTCTTAATTAGAAACTACCCGCAAATGTCATGGAAGTTCCGAGTTTCCTTGGTTTAGTCGGATATTACCGAAGGTTTGTGAAGGGATTCTCCATGCTAGCATCTCCACTGACTAAGCTGCTTAGGAAGGATGTGAAATTTCAATGGACCGATCGGTGCCAGGAAAGTTTTAACGAGTTGAAGAGGCATTTAACAGAAGCTTCAGTCTTAACCTTGCCCACTTTGGGTAAAGAGTGCACCATATACAGTGATGCTTCTAATAATGGATTGGGCTGTGTGTTTATGCAAGATAGAAATATCATTGCCTATGCATCTCGCTAGCTTAAACCACATGAGAGGAATTATTCTACACACAACTTGGAGCTGGCAACCATTGTCTTTGCCTTAAAGATATAGAGACATTACTTGTATAGGGAGAGATATTATATGTAACACCCCTATGTTTGGTAGTGCGTTCTACTATTCCAATGACCAGTGTCTATCCGGACAGCTAGGATGCCTAGAACTACATTTAAATGTTAGTGAGGAGACATAGAATAATGAAATACAAGAAAGGAAAATACAAGTAAAACAAAGGAAAAATAATAGCAATGAAATGAAACTAAGTTAAATGAGCCAGCACTGCAACGATGGGTGACTGCACGGGAAAGTTACGGCGCAGGCAATAGCTGACCCCAGGACTGCAGGGAACTTTATGAATTTAGTTTTGAGATATAATTAAATACTTATTGAAGTATAAATATCATTAGAAATGTCAAAGAAAAATTAATTAATTAGTACAAAGAAAAACGAGAAATCGAGAAAACAACAAAACTCGGTGTTACCGAAAAATTGGGAATGCAACCAAAATAGGGGCATTGTGGTCATTTGACACCTAGAGTTGGATTTTGACCTAAATGTCAATGAAAAATAAGTGTTATTACATTTGGGAAAATCAAATGAAAAATGGAATTAAAGATAAAATGTAAATTAAGAGAAATTAAGTTTAAAATTGCAATTTTTAAAACCTTAGATTATAATATCATTAATCTAGGTTTAGTGGAGCACTAAGTGGATACATTAATACTTAAAATGAGGGCAGAATCTTCCACTTACTTCATCATCCTCAACAAGCTCTCCCATGGCCGAAAATGGTGTCCCAACATTCCTCCATGGAAACCACCCATGCAAGCTTGAGATCACCTTCATTTCAAGCTAAATTCTTGAACTTCCTTCATTAATCCTTGCCAACACACCTTGGACAGCAATAAGGGAGCAAGAAAGATAAGTTTTGGTGGAGTTTTGAAGAAGTCCAAAAGAGGTAAGTGGTTATTTTCAATTCTTGTTTCATTAAAAGTGTAACTAAGGTTGTGGGTAGTTGAATTATGGAAGAATTTTTGAGGTTTGATGAATTGTTGGTGATGGAGCATTTTGGTAGCCATGGAACTTCATCATGTACAGCTTGTATTTGCATGTAAATGGTTGTTGAGATGTTAAATTAAGTGTTTAAATGCATTGGAGTTGATTTTCATGTATAAAGTTTGATTTGTAAGCTTGAAAAGTAAAAATGGAAGTTGATGTATATGTGTAATTTTTAGGCAGCCTCAAAATTGAAATTGGTAAGGTTTAAATTCATGAAATGTTGTTGAAATAATGTACAAAGGAATGGTAGCATATATGTGTGTGGAATAGTAGTGAAATTTGATGATGGAATTTTGTGTGATAATTAGAAGTATTTATGTGTATTTATTGTTGGGATTGAAGTGAATTGTGACTGCATTTGGTCTATTTTGGAAGTGGTTATATTCTGTCCAAGTTGACCTATAATGTAGAGAATTGAATGGTTTTGGTTAGTGCCAAATGCAGAATGGTATGGAGAAGTGAGGAGGTAGTTCGTGAATGTGTGTTGGTTTGGTGTTTGGAAAGCATGTAAAAGGCAGTGTGCAAATAGACCTATAACCCTAATTTTGTGACTCCAATTGATATGAGGCCAATTGGAGGTGAAACCAGGCACAAAATGTGCCAACTTTCATGAAGAAAGCCTACCTAAATTCTATCCAGAAAGTAACTTGAAAAATGACCAAATCCGAATTAGTGCCTTGAAAGTTTGAAAATTGACCATTTGGGCAGCAGTTAGTGTTTTGACCATAACTTACGTAAAACAGGTCCAAATGACCTAAAATTTTTATCGTGAATAGTTTAGACATAGATCTACAATTCTTATGAAGACACCAAAGCCCAAAAATGGCCAAAACTAAGCCAAATAGTTTGCACAAGTTCAGGTACCAAAATTAACCGAACTAAAAGTGACCTAAAAATGACCTATGCCTATTATTTTAGTGCATTCTGTCCAGCTTTAGTAAATTGACCATATCTTGGTCTACACTACTCAGAATGACTTGAAATTTTGCCCCGCGTGCAATAAGACATAGACCTACAAGTTTTTAGTTTGGACCAAAACCCGAAAACTAAGGGAACTAGGTCGTCCGGCTAGGTCAAAATAGTACACCGAAATCTGGTAAATTACAATAAAATGCAATACACTTGGAAATGACTTTGGTAACATATACCAACACTAAAGGGCTATAAAATGTGACATATTGGTAACATTAGAATTGACTCACTTTGAGTGCATCAAGGGTCAACATTATAGGTTGACTAATGAAATGAATTGAAGAGAATAGTACCAAGAAAATTTAAATATTGGATTTTATTGTTAGAAACAAATTCATTGAGTACTGAAACACTTTAAATTGTGTATTTCAGTTGAAAAGGATATTGAGAAGCATAAGGAACATTGAGTCAAGGCCAAGAGGCATATATCAAAGGTCTATGCACAATACTTTTTATATTCACTGCTTTTACTAGAAAATTTATTTGGAGAAATGAGTTATGAATAATTTTTTATTGTTTTGGCTTTGGGAATATTATTTGGAAATTATTGTGTTGCCTACTTTGCAAATGGAAATTTTATGATAAAATGTGATTTGTGGTTTATATGAAATATTGTGATTTGGAATTATTTTGATTCACACTTGGCATGACAATGTTACTATGTTCCTCCTCCATTTATGGGGTAAATGTGATTATATTCCTCCCTCTTTGACTTGCCAGTCTAAGGTGAGTGTGGATGAGTTCTCATTATCTAGCTAGCTTCCTCCCTCATTGATTTCGATTATCGGGGTGTGTGTGCCTTGTCGTGGTGTATAACACGGCATGTTCAAAAAATTTGTGTCATAGCCTAAGTTTGTGTTATTGATTGGCAACACTGTGTTATTCAATTGTTTGATTAAATTTGTGTTATATGAGCTTTGAAAATGGTGACATGAAATTGTGAATTATTTGAATTGTAAATTGTCAATAAAAGTTTCATATACCGCATTTTAAATTGTTATTGTGCACCACTGAGTAAATTTTACTCAGCGATAGCTTTTTCTTTGCTGTCGCAGGTAGATAGACGGACAGAGCAGCAGAGTAGGCTGCTTGTACTACATTTTGAGATTTCACCAGGTATATTGAGTATACCATATTTTGTAGTTTTTGTTGTAATATATTTGCACTGTATATATATATTGTACTTGGTCTTGAGCAGTTGTAAACTAAAATTGTAAATTATTTTGGCTTGTTAAAGTATTGTGATAAATTTATCTTATCTCAGCTTTTGGAAACACTGGAGTATTGATTCGCAAACTGAGTTGATAATATTGAGAAATTTATTATGTTGAACAACTTATTGGAGTTTGGGATTGAGGAATTATATATTTGAAGTGCTTTTTATAGCTTTTTGAAAAACTATTTTATTCAAAATACAGATGGCACTCTGCTAAAATTTTCACAAAAATTATTAATACTTCAAATGTGTTATTTGGTTTCACTTCAGTTAAAAAAAAAAAAAAAAATCTAACACCTGTCAATAGTGCTCACCACTGTAAAATGAAGTAAGAAAAGTTTTAAAATCCCTTGTAGTGTATTTAATGGGTTATCAGTAGACGAGGTTGGTAATTCATTAGGTATACTACGAGATCATGTTATGCCTTACGGAGGGGTAGGGTGTAACATGTTTTAGTGGTATCAGAACTAGTTTTTAAATTCTATTTTGACTTGTAATTTGAATTTTTTTTCTTCATAGTACAACTGCTCAATGTCATTGTTTGATAAATACAGTACATTACATTATAAATATGCACTAACAGGAGGAAAGTTTGATCTATTGGAATGTATCATAGTAACTATGCAATATTCTTTATGTTTGTACTGTAAGCTGCAGATTATAGTACTGACTTGAAATTATTGTATAGAGCTACGTACTACTAATAGTACAACAAGATGAGAATAGTTGCCAATGGCATTTGTGTTGGTATAGTTATGCCAGGACAGAATTTTATTGTTGGAAATAAGTTTGGAAATCCTACTTAGGGATTTAAAACTTAAAAGTTAGAATATCAAAAGGTTATAGTTTAGTACAAAAGGAAGTAAGCTATAGAATATTAATAGATAAAAAGAGTTGTGGAAGTAAAAAAATTTGAATAGTTGGTTCAGATATAACAAAAATGTTACGAATGTGAGTAAGATTGTTGACTAGAATGGTCAAAGGGCCCATGATTAGATAAGTAATTCTAATACGACCATAATGGTCATTCAAGAAGGGAACATGAATCAAAATATTAGATAGAATGATAGTAAGAAAAGATTAGTGCTGTATAAACAAAGTAAATGTTATATTAGATTGTTAAAAGTCTTACACAAATTCAGAGGAAAGAGGATTATACGATCATATAGAAAGGAGAAAATAAACGTGTGAATATTGTAAGACAGCTATTGGGTAAAATTTCACGGACAAAATTTATTTTAAGGGGGAGAGAATTCTAACACCCCTATGTTTGGTAGTGCGTTCTACTATTTCGATGACCAGTGTCTGTCCGGACAGCTAGGATGCCTAGAACTACATTTAAATGTTAGTGAGGAGACATAGAATAATGAAATACGAGAAAGAAAAATGCAAGAAAAACAAAGGAAAAATAATGGCAATGAAATGAAACTAAGTTAAATGAGTCAGCACCGCAACGATGGGTGACCGCACGGGAAAGTTACGGCGCAGGCAATAGCCGACCCCAGGACTACAGGGAACCCTCAGAATTTAGTTTCGAGATATAATTAAAGACTTATTGAAGTATAAATGTCAAAGAAAAATTAATTAATTAGTACAAAGAAAAAGAGAAATCGAGAAAACAACAAAACTCGGTGTTACCGAAAAATCGAGAATGCAACCCGAATAGGGGAATTGTGGTCATTTGACACCTAAAGTTGGCTTTTGACCTAAATGTCAATGAAAAATAAATGGTATTACATTTGGGAAAATCAAATGAAAAATGGAATTAAAGATAAAATGTAAATTAAGAGAAATTAAGGTTAAAATTGTAATTTTTGAAACCTTAGATTATAATATGATTAATCTAGGTTTAGTGGAGCACTAAGTGGATACATTAATACTTAAAATGAGGGCAGAATCTTCCACTCGCATCATCATCCTCACCAATGTAACACCCTCCCGGTAGCAATTCCGTACATTCTCTTTATTCGTGACGGTGTTGTCCTGACTAGAAACGTCCAAAAAAATATTTAAACTAAAGTGAGGAACTATAATTAACTCAAATATTAATAAGAAAAATTTAGTAAAAATTTTAGAAATAAAATACAACCAAGTTAAATGAGCCGATGCCCAAGCGATGGGTAACCTAGTGGGAAGTTGCGGTTCTCACAACTAGGAGCCCTAGACCCGAGAGAAAATTCATAAAATAATTTTTGGGACTCCAGAGAAGGGTCATTGAGGTTCCTATGGCATTAGAATGCCAAGAAAATATTTAGAAAAATTTTTCAATCGGTACAGACAATTTTGGCCCATTGAGCCAAACGGAGGGCATTTTGGTCATTTCACCTTCGGAGGTGATTTTTGGCCAACTTGTCCAGTTGAGTAAATAATTATTATGATCTAAAATATGAATAAATATTGCTAAAATTAAATTGAAAATGAGTAGAGAAAAGAAGAAAAGAAAATAAAAGAAAAACCTAAATATGACATCACATGATGTCATTTGGAAGGCTTCCACCAATCACAACTCAACTCTACTCAACTAAGCTATTATCCCATAAATTTGGGGTCGGCTATATGGATTCGCTTTTTCCACTCTGAACGATTTTGGGTTAAATCCTCAGAAATGTGTAATGCTTCTAAATCATGTTGTACTACTCTCCTCCAAGTCAATTTAGGTTTACCCCTTTTTTTCTTTCTATCCTCTAGCCTAATGTGTTCTACTTGTCTAACTGGAGCCTCCGTATGTCTACGCTTCACATGACCAAACCACCTCAATCTCCCTTCTCTCAACTTATCTTCAATTGGCACCACTCCTACCTTTTCTCTAATACTTTCATTATGGACTTTATCTAGTCTAGTATGACCACTCATCCACCTTAACATTCTCATCTCTGCAACTCTTATCTTAGATGCATACGACTCTTTCAGTGCCCAACACTCACTACCATATAGCATAGCCGGTCGTATGGCTGTACGGTAAAATTTTCCTTTTAATTTATTGGGAATCTTACGATCACATAAAACTCCCGTGGCACGTCTCCACTTCAACCATCCGGCTTTAATCCTATGACTAACATCCTCCTCACATCCCCCATCTACTTGAAGGACTGAGCCTAGATATTTAAAGTGATTACTTTGGGACAGTGCCACTCCATTCAAACTAACTCCTTCCCTATCACCAGTTTGGCCTTCACTGAACTTGCAATGCATGTATTCTGTCTTCGTTCTACTTAACTTAAAACCCTTTGACTCTAGAGTACTTCTCCAAAGTTCTAGCTTCCTATTGACTCCTTCTCGTGTCTCATCTATCAGAACAATATCATCCGCAAACATCATGCACCAAGGAATACTCTCTTGTATATGTTTCGTCAGTTCATCTAAAACTAATGTAAAAAGGTAAGGGCTTATGGCTGATCCTTGGTGTAATCCAATTGAGATCGGAAAATCTCTTGTGTCCCCTCCCACTGTGCGCACAATAGTAGTTGCTCCTTCATACATATCTTTCAATACTTGTATGTACCTAATAGATACCAATCACAACTCAACAAGCCAAATAAAAAAGAGATAAAATGACAAAAAATGAAAACAATTTCTGCAATTCCACATCTTCTTCAGCCGTTTCTCTCTTCCCTCTCCCTTCACCATTGTTATTCCAAACTTCTCACTAGAAATTCTCTTGAAAAATCACCATAAAACCTTTAGTCTTCTTCACAAAAACTTGATTTTACCTCTTGGGAAAGTGTTTGGCTGCCGAGAAAATTAAAGAAAGTGAAGGAAATTGAAGGGAAAACTCTGCCCTCCTAAGGTTAGTTCCCAATTTATTCTCTCTCACTCAATTCATGTTTAAGGACATGATTTAAGTTGAAATTGTAAGTTTAATGCATAACTTAAACTTTGAGAACTTGGAGACTTGACCAAAATTAGGGTTTGCTTATGAAATTGTTAAAAAACATTCTAATGGTCAATTAGTGACCATTTGAGGTAAATTGACCATAATTTGAAGTGCATTAGAGTGTTACAAAGTGTTTTGGTAGGCTGCTTAGTGACAGCAGCAAGGAGGCTGTGAGTCCAGCCTATTTGGACTGCCATATCTTTGGCTGTGTTGGTCCAATTGGTGTTTGGCCAATTGGACATGAAATTAGGCTTATAATGACACATTTTTTCTGAAGAAACCATGCCCAAAAGACCAAAGCAAGAGGATCAAAAGTTGGCCCCAATCCGGATACCCTGCAACAGCACCTGCAGAAATGACCAAATAAATAGTAACTGTTCATTTGGCCATAACTCACTGTAGATATGGTCAATTGACCTGACATTTTTACAGCAACAAGTTAAGACATAGACAAACAACTTTCATGAAGAAACCTACCCCAAATTATGGCCAGAACCTATTCAAAAATGCAATCACAGTCACTGTTCATGGTACTGTAGATTTGGTAATTCTGCAGTTTTGGCAATCCGGTGAGCTATGGTTTTTGGACCATATCTGGAGCTAAAAAACTCCAAATGGAGTGATTCAAAAAAGTAAATTCAACTATACAAAATAAGGAACAACTTTCATGTTTGCCATTTCTTCAAATTCCCACTGCAACAGTGCTTAATGGAACAGTAAACTTAGGCTTTAAAAACTGAAATTTCTGCCCTCTTGGTTTTAAGTTAGAAATGGTAATGGTGACCAATTCCAACAAGTTTTAAATGCAAAATGTGGTATGTTGGGAGTGCCAAAACCAATGTACCTAATTTCTACCTAAAAGTCAACATTTTTGTTGACCAAAGAGGTGAATAGTGACACCGAAACTTGAAATTAAAAGATTGAAGAATTTTAAAGTATCAAATGCCCTAGTATACCTAACAAGATTGGTTTGGATAGTTTGGCATGTCAATAGGGTTCAGTTAGCAGTACTGCACATGGCAATATGCCATTCTGTGATTTTATGGCTTTTAGCCATTCTGACCTTGTATTGAGATTTGGCCTTGTGCCTGATGTATTCTGACTTGTTAGCTGCTCTGCACACCGAGATGCATATGTGACCGATGGTGTGACGCCCGAGGTACTAGATACCCAGTGCGGTTACCCGTTATCGATCCGATCGCTCAAGATAGGTTACTTGGGCAACCAAATGAATAAAAGTGAACAAAATTAATGAATATAATGGATATACCAATACCAAACAAATAAAACATATACATTCACTACCTATTCATTTTCTGCTATGTTCTTTTATTTGATTATTGCACCACTAAGCATTATTGCTTAGCGCGTTGCTTTTGCCACGCGAGGTACTGGAGATACTGATCATGAGCCCATGAGACCGCAGATCGGGTGAGTCCATCTGCAGATTACGCACGTTGTCCGTGTCACCTCACCACTGCAGGTGCATTGGTAGGACACTAGGTGTCATTTTGTCATTTGTAACTAAATTTTTATTTTCTCATATGTATTTAGAATTATGTAATGTATTTTGAAGTTCATGTAAATTATGAAAATTGTATTTGTGAATGGAAAAGTAAATATCTATCTATGACTTGGATATGTATGGAAGTAAATTGAGTATTTATCTGTTGCTTATATATGAATACCCTGAGAAATGATGATTGAGAAATGAGATTGGAAAATGTTGAGATTTTGATATTGAGACTTTGTTGATGAATTGAAGTTGGGATTGTTTGGAAATTATTTGGAAGTGTTTTTAACAGGTTTCGAAGAACTGTTTTCTCCATTTTTAGCCGGTACCCTGCCGGATTTTCTATAAAATTTTCGGAACCTCAAATAAATTATAATTTCAATAAATGACTTAAATAAATTATATTTCACAAGTTATATTCAAAATTATGATGAAAATTAATTAAGATAAAATAGAGTGTGCCGGTACACCGTGTGGCATAGCTTGCTCGGCTACACTGTAGACGGGTAAGGGGTGTCACAACCAAGCTCTCCCATGGCAGAAAATGTTGTCCCAACATTCCTCCATGGAAACCACCCATGCAAGCTAGAGATCACCTTCATTTCAAGCTAAATTCTTGAACTTCGTTCATTAATCCTTGCCTACACACCTTGGGCAGTAATAAGGGAGCAAGACAGATAAGTTTTGGGGGAGTTTTGAAGAAGTCCAAAACAGGTAAGTGGTTATTTTCAATTCTTATTTCATTAAAAGTGTGACTAAGGTTGTGGGTAGTTGAATTATGGAAGAATTTTTGAGGTTTTATGAATTGTTGGTGATGGAGCATTTTGGCAGCCATGGAACTTCATCATGTACAGCTTGTATTTGCATGTAAATGGTTGTTGAGATGTTAAATTAAGTGTTTAAATGTATTGGAGTTGGTTTTCATGTATAAAGTTTGATTTGTAAGCTTGAAAAGTAAAAATAGAAGTTGATGTGTATGTGCAATTTTTGGGCAGCCTCAAAATAGAAATTGGTAAGGTTCAAATTCATGAAATGTTGTTGAAATATTGTACAAAAGAATGGCAGCATATATGTGTGTGGAATAGTAGTGATAGGTATGTAATTTGATGATGGAAGTTTGTGTGATAATTAGAAGTATTTATTTGTATTTTTTATTGGGATTGAACTTGTGAATTGTGACTGCATTTGGTGTATTTTGGAAGTGGTTATATTATGTCCAAGTTGACCTATAATATAGAGAATTGAATGGTTTTGGTTAGTGCCAAATGCAGAATGGTATGGAGAAGTGAGGAGGTAGTTGGTGAATGTGTGTTGGTTTAGTGTTTGGAAAGCATGTAGAAGACAGTGTGCAAATGGACTTATAACCCTAAGTTTGTGACTCCAATTGGTATGAGGCTAATTGAAGGTGAAACTAGGCACAAAATGTGCCAACTTTCATGAAGAAAGCCTACCTAAATTCTGTCCAGAAAGTAACTTGAAAAGTTACCAAATCAGGATTAGTGACTTGAAAGCCTGAAAATTGACCATTTGGGCAGCAGTTAGTTTTTTTACCATAGCTTACTCAAAGCAGGTCCAAATCGCGTGAAATTTTTCCCATGAATAGTTTAGTCATAGATCTACAATTCTTATGAAGAAACCAAAGCCCAAAAATGTCCAGAACCAAGCCAAATAGCTTGCACAATTTTAGGTACCAAAACTGGCCGAACCAAAAGTGACCTAAAAATGACCTAAGCCTACCATTTTAGTGCATTCTGTCCAGCTTTATTAAATTGACCATATCTTGGTCTACACTACTCAGAATGACCTGAAATTTTACCCTGTGTGCAATAATACATAGTCCTACAAGTTTGTAGTTTGGACCAAAACCCAAAAACTGAGTAAACTAGGTCGTCCGACTATGTCAAAATTGTACACCGAAATCCGGTAAATTGCAATAAAATGCAATACACTTGGAAATGAATTTGGTAACATATACCAACACTAAAGGGCTATAAAATGTGACATATTGGTAACATTAGAATTGACTCACTTAGAGTGCATCAAGGGTCAACATTATAGGTTGACTAATGAAATGAATTGAAGGGAATAGTACCAAGAAAATTTAAATATTGGATTTTATTGCTAGAAACAAATTCATTGAGTACTGAAACACTTTAAATTGTGTGTTTCAGTTGAAAAGGATATTGAGAAGCATAAGGAACACTGAGTCAGGGCGAAGAGGCATATATCAAAGGTCTGTGCACAATACTTTTTATATTCACTGCTTTTACTAGAAAATTTATTTGGAGAAATGAGTTATGAATAATTTTTTATTGTTTTGGCATTGGGAATATTATTTGGAAATCATTGTGTTGCCTACTTTGCAAATGGAAATTTTGAGATAAAATGTGATTTGTGGTTTGTATGAAATATTGTGATTTGGAATTATTTTGATTCACACTTGGCATGACAATGTTACTATGTTCCTCCTCCATTTATGGGGTGAGTGTGATTATATTCCTCCCTCTTTGACTTGCCAGTCTAAGGTGAGTGTGGATGAGTTTTCATTATCTAGCTAGCTTCCTCCCTCATTGATTTCGATTATTGGGGTGAGTGTGCCTTGTCGTGGTGTACAACACGGCATGTTCAGAAATTTTGTGTCATGACCTAAGTTTGTGTTATTGATTGGCAATACTGTGTTATTCAATTGTTTGATCAAATTTGTGTTATATAAGCTTTGAAAATCGTGACATAAAATTGTGAATTATTTGAATTGTAAATTATCAATAAAAGTTTCATATACCGCATTTTAAATTGTTATTGTGCACCACTGAGTAAGTTTTACTCAGCGATAACTTTTTCATTCTTTATTGCAGTGTAAACAGATGACAGAGTAAGTAGGCTGCTTGTACTACATTTTGAGATTTCACCGGGTATATTGAGTATACCATATTTTGTAGTTTTTGTTGTAATGTATTTGCACTATATGTATATATTGTACTTGGTCTTGAGCAGTTGTAAAATAAAATTGTAAATTATTTTGGCTTGTAAAAGTATTGTGATAAATTATCTTATCTCAGCTTTTGGAAACACTAGAGAATTAATTGTTGAACTGAGTTGATAATGTTGAGAAATTTATTACGTTGAACAAATTATTAGAGTTTGGGATTGAGAAATTATATATTTGAAGTGCTTTTTACAGGTTTTTGAAGAACTATTTTATTCAAAATACAGATGGCACTCTACCAAAATTTTTATAGAAATTATTAATACTTCAAATGTGTTATTTGGTTTCACTTCAGTTAAAAAAAAAAATTTCAAACTCCTGTCAATAGTGCTCACCACTGTAAAAAAGAAGTAAGAAAAGTTTTAAAATCCCTTGTAGTGTATTTAATGGGTTATCAGTAGATGAAGTTTGTGAAGGAGCGGAAGCGTGAAAAACACAAGATTATACCATTGAATTCAAAAATTTTCACCTAGGGTCACATGCACCATGCAAGATTTATTTTTATCTATTTGATTTCAATGATAAACAACATATTAAAACTCTTTTAATATGTTTTTGGATCTGTATTTGCCATTTAAGATTTTAAAATTAATCAGATTAATTTTAGAACCCTAGATTAAATCAAGAACGATTACACTAACCTCTTGATGCCTTTGCGGCGTGTCTGCGCCTTTGAGATTCGTCTTCAGGACACAAGATGTTGTCCCTCTAGCTTGTCCACACCAAGAACACCTATGGCAGCCCTTGAACAGCTTCTAAAGCCTTTTCTATTAATTAGAAATTCAAGTTCTGCCTTTTAAGAGATTAGAGATGTAAACAGGACACTAGAAACAATTTCTAGTGTTCTTAATTCAAGAGATTGATGGCTAATCTCTTTGAATTGATGAGAGATGAAGAGAAATAGCTGGAGAGGCTCAAAGTGGCGTGACAATTGAGAGGAGAGGCTGCTGGTTATGTTTTCTTTTCATAACCACACTTAAATAGCTAGGTTAACACATTAAACCCTTGCCACATGTCACCCTTTGATTAGCTCTAGGTTTAAGTGACCCAATCACATTGTGCCAAGTGTCAAACCTATATTTAATCTTGATTTTAATCATCTTACATGATTAAAAAAAAACATTTGGCAAGCTTATGTGTTATGCCATGTGTCACCATCTCATGGTGCCACGTGTCACACTGTGAAATGACCAAAATGCCCCTGTGTCTTAATTTTGAGTTCTTAACCCAAAATAATTATTTTCTTCTTCTAATTAATTTATATCAAATATAAATTAATTAATTAATCTCTATTAATTAATTTCTCATCAATTAAATTCATATTTAAACACTTTAAATATAAATTTAATTTATACTATACATCCAATAATCTAGATTTGGTTTCAAGTCATGCTAGGGACTTTGCAATTTAATTGCAAACCAAATCTATTTAATTAATCAATTAAACTCTTTAATTAATTAATTAAATCATATTTAAATAGGTGATAACTTGTGTATGTGTGTGACTTACTAGGCTCATCACTAATTGGCAATGAGACATGATATCAACTCTTAATATCATCAGAACTCTTTCTTACCATAAATGATTTCTCTAAATCATTTTATGAACCTCATAGACCATGGTTAACACCTAGCATAGCATGCCATGGCCACCCAATTAGTAATAAGGTTTACCTTAAATGAACCTATAATCATATGTTACCATGCACTAGAATCTCTCTGTTACAAAATCCCAACTCAAGAGTCATGGTTTATGTCAAACTCCATTTGCTATGAATATTATGTTCTCTTTTAATTCCAGTTCTTGATTAAAAGATTTTCTCATCGAAACTCTTTTCTGAATAAATCTATCTGTCCTGGCCAGGAACTTGAAACATCAAGAACAATTAAATGAACATAGGATTTTAACTCTATTTACTTAAAGGAACAGATTCCATCTTGATCAACACCTACCTCCATATATAACTAGCAGAAGCCAACACATGCCCATATACCCATACATAGTACAAGTATGAAAGCAGTATCAAACTCAAACTACCTATATACAAGATAACTGTGCTATCTCAGGTCTAAAGATTATATGCCGATATGATTTATGACAAAACATTGACAAGAGTAAACTCCATGTGCTTGTCATAAGCGTCACTGGTTCGGCCTACTTATCATTTATAAGTGCCTATCATGTTTGTTATATGGCATGAGACTCACCATTCCATCTTATTTATATCTCATATAAATAACTTGGGAACAAACATGAATACAATCTTTCTGGATAAGTCATGTCCTTATTATGAAGTATCCTCGATTGTGAACCTATTTATGATACTTCGTGCTAGAAATATTGTCACTCATATTCTTAACAACTTAAGAATAATATTTCTAACAAAATATCAATGGACCTTTTCTATTACACATAAATATATTATGTAAACGGAAAAGTGGAAATGCCTTTATTAATAAAAATATGTACAAGATACATACTAAATGATATGCTCAAGGGCATATTACTAACAATCTCCCACTAGCACTAGAGCCATTCATTACAATATCTTAGACACATCTTCTCAAGATGTCGGTCTAGCGAGATTATGACAAAGGCTTAGTGAATGGATCATTTGGTTTTTAGGCGATGTTATATTTTCTGCATGGCTATATCGCCTTGCCCAACTATATCCACGATAATATGGTAGTGCCTTTCTATGTGTTTGGATTTTGGGTGAGACCTTAGTTCCTTAGCTTTGTATGTTGCTCCATTATTGTCACGGTGTAGTGGAGCTGGCGACTCAATGGAAGGAACTCGTAAGTTACATCACGAACTTCTTTATCCAAGCGACTTCCTTTGCGACATCGATGCAACAATATACTCGACCTCGATGAGTGGAATCTGCGCGTGCTCTATTTGGAACTCTTCCAACATTGCATCTCCATTACAAATGAACACATATCCAGAGGTAGACTTTCTATCATCGATATCGATTGGAAATCGAGAATCGGTATAACCATCCAATTGCAAGTCTCCACCTCCATAAATAAAGAATAAATCCTTAGTTCTTCTCAAGTACTTAAGGATATTCTTGTGACTATCGATGTTCCAAACTGGATTGGATTGATACACTAGTCAAACTAACAGCATATGCGATATCTGGCCTAGTACACAACATTGCATACATTAAACTTCCAATAGCCGAAGCATATGGAATCATGGCCATCTTATCTCTTTCTTCAGGTGTCTTTGGAGACATCTCTTTAGAAAGGTGGATACCATGTCTCACTGGTAACAATCCTCTCTTGGAATCAAGCATGTTAAACCTCTTTAACACCTTTTCCAAGTATAGACTTTGGGATAAACCAATTATTCTTTTCGCTCTATCTCTATAGATGCGAATCCCAAGAATATAGGTTGCCTCCCCTAAGTCTTTCATGGAGAATGTATTTGACAACCATACCTTTATAGTCGTCAACATACCTGTATCATTACCCATCAACAGTATGTCATCCACATATAAGGCAAGGAAAGTGATAGCACTGTCACTAACCTTCTTATATACACATGGCTCATCCTCATTTTTGATAAAACCAAAAGATTTAATGGCTTCATCAAAACGGATGTTCCAACTCCTCGAAGCTTGTTTCAACCCATAAATGGATCGCTTTAGCTTCCATACCTTGGAACCATCTTGGGATTCAAATCCCCTGGGTTGTTCCATGAAAATGTTTTCTTCAATGTATCCATTGAGAAAAGCTGTTTTGACATCCATCTGCCAAATCTCATAATTATAGTATGCAGCTATTGCTAATAAAATCCTAATTGATTTAAGCATGGTAATAGGCGAGAAAGTCTCCTCATAGTCTATTCCTTGCCTTTGGCGAAACCCTTTCGCTACTAGCCTTGCCTTATAGTTCTCTACCTTTCCATCAGAACCAATTTTCTTCTTGAAAACCCATTTGTTCCCTATAGGTACAATACCTTCAGGTGGGTCAACAAGATCCCAAACTTGATTCTTATACATGGAATCAATCTCGGATTTCATAGCATCAATCCATTTTGAAGAGTCTATATCTGATATAGCTTCTTCATAGGTAAGTGGATCATCCCCATGATCTACTTCTTCATGAGTAGACAACTCTTGTTCTTCTTCATGAAGAAAACCATATCTCACTGGTGGGTGAGATACACTGGTTGTTCTACGAGGAACAGCTGTAGATGTTTCATCAATGGGTATAGGTTGACTAGATGGATCTATATCCATCTGATGCATTGGTTGGTCGAATTCTCCAATTCTAACTCTATTTGCCTTCCTTTGCCTCCTTCTTGAACAAACTGTTGTTCAAGAAATGTGGCATCTCTACTTATCACAACCTTTTGTGAAGTAGGCAAATAAAAATAATATCCAAAACTATCTTTTGGATATCCAACAAATCGACCTCTTTCTGATCTGGTCTCCAATTTATCAGTGTTCAGCTTTTTGATATAAGCTGGACAACCCCAAATCTTAACATGCTTAAGACTTGGTTTTCTTCCATGCCATATCTCATAAGGTGTGGAAGAAACTGATTTTGATGGAATCCTATTCAGAATATATAAAGTTGATTCTAATGCAAATCCCCAAAAGGAGATTGGCATATCAGTATAGCTCATCATACTACGTACCATATCTAATAGTGTACGATTTCTCCTTTCAGATACACCATTCAACTGTGGCGTTCCTGGAGGAGTCAGCTGAGAAACAATGCCATGCTCTCTCAAGTATTCATCAAATTCAGTACTCAAATATTCACCTCCACGATCTGATCGAAGAGCTTTAATACTTTTTCCTGTTTGATTTTCTACTTCAAATTTAAATTCCTTAAACTTTTCAAAGGTTTCATGTTTGTATTTCATCAAATACAAATACCCAAACCTTGATTTATCATCAGTAAAGGTAATAAAATAATGAAAGCCCCCTCTAGCCATTTCTTTAAACGGACCACATACATCACTATGTATTAGTTCCAAAATATTTTCAGCTCTTAGCCCTTGTCCAACAAAGGGTGATCTAGTCATTTTGCCTTGAAGGCAAGATTCACAAGTTGGAGTAGGCTCAGAGCCCAATGAGGATAGAATCCCCATTTTCTCCAATTTTGCAATCCTATCTTCTGCAACATGACATAACCTTAAGTGCCAAATATATTTTGAACTTGAGTTGGTTTTCACCATGGCATTGTATTCTTTTAGATTGCTATACTTTGGCCAGTGGAAACACTTTCTTACTGGCAATGGAAACACTTTCCTATTGGCAATGGAGACACTTTCCTTTGCCTTTATCAGCTTTAGTCTTCCTTTTCTGTTTAGCTATTTTCTTGGAAGGACCAGGAATCTGAGGTTTCTTTTTCTTATTGCCCTTCTTCTTGTTGGACTTTCCAGTGAGAAGAAGATGCAACAAAGCTACCTCTTTTACTTTATTGCTCGGCATATTCTTTTGGGCAATAACCACATGTTGAGTAATTCACTAAGGTGCATTCTGTTTAGTCATATGGAAATTTGTCACAAAATTCCCAAAAGACTCGGGAAGGGTGAAGGATCAAATCCGTTTGTAGTTGGAAATCCATGTTGAAGTCAAGATGTTCCAACCGCTCAATCATGAATCATCTTGTGGACATGATCCCCAACATTACATCCCTTAGACATCCTCATACGGAATAGTGTCTAGATATCTCATACCTAGCATTCTCTTTGTGCTCACCATACAACTCTTGTAGGTGAAGGAGGATCTCACTCGCACTCTGCATGTTCTCATGTTGCTTCAGTAACTCATTACTCATAGAAGCAAGCATGTAACACTTAGCTCTCATATCATGCTCCTTCCACTTGTCCAAAGTTTCATGTTCCACTTGTGTGGCCTCTGGAGGTAAGGGACCAGAACATTTGAATCTAGAACATATCCTATATGTTCAAGGTTGAGACAAGTTTCAAATTTCTTAGCCAATCAGACAGTTAGGTCTGTCAACTTTGTTGTGATCAAGTATGCTTTCAAGGATATTGGATGGTGGTGGTTATTTTGTGCTCATTTTTATCGAGAAAATTAAGCTGCAGAAAATAACCAGATTAATTAGTAAATGTATCATGTAATTAACCAAAATGATTATGGTCTTTTAATCAAATTGGTCCTCCCACTAACTTAGCGAATCCTACACTTCCAAAGTAGAAAACGGAAATCCTAGTTGGATGGATTTCTAGTGGGTGATTGAATTCTTATAATTCTATTGATCATCCTCAGGTACATCCATTATTGGAATTACAATAAACTATAAGTGAGCAACTCCTTGCCCATCACATCTCATGTGAGGTTCAATCCTTTACCTAGCCCCTAATGCTCAAAATCTCAGGTACATCCGTTATTGACTTATCTTGCATTAGTTAAGTTGATCCCATTGAGCGATAATTATGCAAATAATTTTAATGTCCTCAGGTACATCCAATATTGGCCACCAAACCATTTACATATTTACAACATCTCATGCTTAACAATTATTCTTAAGAAAATCTCTTAAATAAATTGCATCTTATGCAACTATTTAAAATTTCTTAAAATAATTGCCCCAATGGAGGGCTTATGTTATAATTACTTTAATTATAGCATTTCCAACTTAATCATTTGTTTGGAAGATTTTATAGCCATCCTAATTACTATTAAGGTCTCACTTTGCACATTATCCATTTAGCATGCATATATCATATAATTGCATACATTCCCATACATCTCATGCATTCATGGATAAGCGATAAATATGGTATGATCATGGACTTTCTAAGGGATTCAATTCGAGCCACCAAGAATTGAATCGGGGCATTCTAGGTGCATTTCATTCATTCATTTTACAAGAGTTGCTGAAGGAGTACATAATCAACACTTGATATTGAAGTCCTCCCACTGGTCCCACCAATGCTCTTGACCTCCTTGAACTTCTTGCAATCCAATATTACATAGTAATCCTTGGCATACAAAGGCGAATATACAAGAACTTAAATAAATGAAATTACAACCCAAAAATATTACAAACTTAATAATACATGCCCAAAATAAATTAAAATAAATTAATTTACAATCCCAAAGAAACATAAAAGAAATAAATCCAATCACATTGGTCTTTTATAGTCCATGATCATCCATCATGCATATCACTATTTAACAATTAAATAAAACATACATACTTATATTAAATTGAATATCTCATATTCAACTTAAAAATCCAGATTTGAATATGATTCAAATAAATTTAAAAATTCAGATTTGAATCTCATTCAAACAAATTTAAAAATTCAGATTTGAATCACATTCAAACAACTTCAAAAATTCAGATTTGAATCACATTCAAACATTTTTAAAAATCAGATTTGAATCACATTCAAATATTTTTAAAAATCAGATCTAAATTTTATTGAATCAATTTTAAAAAATCAGATTTAAATATGATTCAAACAACTTTAAAAATTCAGATTTGAATCACATTCAAACAACTTTTAAAATTCAGATTTGAATCACATTCAAACATTTTTTTAAAATTCTGATTTGAATCATAATTTAATTGTGTGATTAAAACAACTAATTAAACACTTTAATTAGTCAAAGAATAGGCCTTAGATCATACAACAATTGCAGAATTAAAAGCCAAACCTTGAATCACCCATGGAACCATTGTTGCCGCCACCATTGGTGGCTTCACCATGTGTGACGCCACATCTCATGATCCAACCAGCAATGAATCTCTTGATCTCATGATCAAACACACAATTAAATTATATAATCAACAATCTAAATGGCAAATATAGTGGCTCTGATACCAATTGAAGGAGCGGAAGCGTGAAAAACACAAGATTATACCATTGAATTCAAAAATTTTCACCTAGGGTCACATGCACCATGCAAGATTTATTTTTATCTATTTGATTTCAATGATAAACAACATATTAAAACTCTTTTAATATGTTTTTGGATCTGTATTTGCCATTTAAGATTTTAAAATTAATCAGATTAATTTTAGAACCCTAGATTAAATCAAGAACGATTACACTAACCTCTTGATGCACTGCAGCGTGTCTGCGCCTTTGAGATTCGTCTTCAGGACACCAGATGTTGTCCCTCTAGCTTGTCCACACCAAGAACACCTATGGCAGCCCTTGAACAGCTTCTAAAGCCTTTTCTATTAATTAGAAATTCAAGTTCTGCCTTTTAAGAGATTAGAGATGTAAACAGGACACTAGAAACAATTTCTAGTGTTCTTAATTCAAGAGATTGATGGCTAATCTCTTTGAATTGATGAGAGATGAAGAGAAATAGCTGGAGAGGCTCAAAGTGGCGTGACAATTGAGAGGAGAGGCTGCTGGTTATGTTTTCTTTTCATAACCACACTTAAATAGCTAGGTTAACACATTAAACCCTTGCCACATGTCACCCTTTGATTAGCTCTAGGTTTAAGTGACCCAATCACATTGTGCCAAGTGTCAAACCTATATTTAATCTTGATTTTAATCATCTTACATGATTAAAAAAAAACATTTGGCAAGCTTATGTGTTATGCCATGTGTCACCATCTCATGGTGCCACGTGTCACACTGTGAAATGACCAAAATGCCCCTGTGTCTTAATTTTGAGTTCTTAACCCAAAATAATTATTTTCTTCTTCTAATTAATTTATATCAAATATAAATTAATTAATTAATCTCTATTAATTAATTTCTCATCAATTAAATTCATATTTAAACACTTTAAATATAAATTTAATTTATACTATACATCCAATAATCTAGATTTGGTTTCAAGTCATGCTAGGGACTTTGCAATTTAATTGCAAACCAAATCTATTTAATTAATCAATTAAACTCTTTAATTAATTAATTAAATCATATTTAAATAGGTGATAACTTGTGTATGTGTGTGACTTACTAGGCTCATCACTAATTGGCAATGAGACATGATATCAACTCTTAATATCATCAGAACTCTTTCTTACCATAAATGATTTCTCTAAATCATTTTATGAACCTCATAGACTATGGTTAACACCTAGCATAGCATGCCATGGCCACCCAATTAGTAATAAGGTTTACCTTAAATGAACCTATAATCATATGTTACCATGCACTAGAATCTCTCTGTTACAAAATCCCAACTCAAGCTGGAGTCATGGTTTATGTCAAACTCCATTTGCTATGAATATTATGTTCTCTTTTAATTCCAGTTCTTGATTAAAAGATTTTTCTCATCAGAAACTCTTTTCTGAATAAATCTATCTGTCCTGGCCAGGAACTTGAAACATCAAGAACAATTAAATGAACATAGGATTTTAACTCTATTTACTTAGAGGAACAGATTCCATCTTGATCAACACCTACCTCCATATATAACTAGCAAGAGCCAACACATGCCCATATACCCATACATAGTACAAGTATGAAAGCGATCAAACTCAAACTACCTATATACAAGATAAGCTGCTATCTCAGTCTAAAGATTATATGCCTCGATATGATTTATGACAAAACATTGACAAGAGTAAACTCCATGTGCTTGTCATAAGCGTCACTGGTTCGGCCTACTTATCATTTATAAGTGCCTATCATGTTTGTTATATGGCATGAGACTCACCATTCCATCTTATTTATATCTCATATAAATAACTTGGGAACAAACATGAATACAATCTTTCTGGATAAGTCATGTCCTTATTATGAAGTATCCTCGATTGTGAACCTATTTATGATACTTCGTGCTAGAAATATTGTCACTCATATTCTTAACAACTTAAGAATAATATTTCTAACAAAATATCAATGGACCTTTTCTATTACACATAAATATATTATGTAAACGGAAAAGTGGAAATGCCTTTATTAATAAAAATATGTACAAGATACATACTAAATGATATGCTCTAGGGTATATTACTAACAGTTTGTAATTCATTAGGTATACTACGGGATCATGTTATGCCTTATGGGGGGGGGGGGGGTAGGGTGTGACATTATATATACACAAATCATAAAAGTTTGAAGTACTTGGGCACATAGAAGGAGTTGAATTTGAGGCAGAGGAGATGGTTAGAGCTGATAAAAGATTATGATTGCTTGATAAACTATCAGCCCAGAAAAGTTAATGTTATAGATGATGCTTTAAGTCGCAAGACTATGGCTTGTTTGAGGGTTTGTCCATTATCCATGGTGCATGAGTTAAGGGCATTGCATGCTAATATAGAGATTGATGAAGATGGGCAGATGGTAGCTATTTGGCAAGTGAAGCTAATGTTGATAGAACAAATTAAAGCAGCTGCACAGAACGATGATAAGTATGTGAAGTTGATGGAAGAGGCTCGAGATGGCAAGAAACCGGAGTTGTCAATAAATGACGAGGGCTTATTGTTATATCAAGGCAGAATGTGCATTCCTGATAATGTTGAACTGAGGTAGATCATTTTAAAGGAAGCACATGATTCACCTTTTGCGATGCACCTTGGTAGAATCAAAATGTACAGAAGTGTGAAAAAGCACTATTAGTGGAGGGGAATGAAGAAAGATATTGTAGAATATGTTGCCAAATGCCTAACTTGTCAGTAAGTAAAGCCAGAACACCAAGTGCCTGCAGGGTTGCTACAGCCATTGCCAATTCCCAAGTGGAAATGGAAAAGAATCACTATGGATTTTGTGATAGGACTTCCACGTACACAAAAGAATGATGATTCAATTTGGGTTATTGTTGATAGATTGACTAAGTCTGCACACTTTTTGCCAGTAAGGATGGATTACAGCTTGGAAAGATTGGTCAAACTGTACATTGATGATATGGTGAGGTTGCATGGAGTGTCAGTATCTATTGTGCCTGATAGAGATCCTAGGTTCACTTCTATATTTTAGGGTAGTCTCCAAAAAGCTCTGGGAACTAGATTGAACTTCAGTGCAACATTCCATCCACAGACAGATGGCCAGTCTGAAAGGATCATTCAGATTTTGTAGGACATGCTTTGGGCTTATGTGATTGAATTTGAGGAAAGTTGGGACTCACACTTGCCTTTGATTGAATTTGCCTACAACAACCGTTATCAGTCAAGCATTGGGATGCCTCCATATGAAGCACTTTATAGCAAAAAGTGTAGAACTACCTTGTGTTGGGATGAAGTGGGCAAGAGAAAGTTGATTGGCCCAGAATTAGTGCAGAAGACAGAAGAAAAGGTTAAGATCATTAGAGACAGACTCAAAGTTGCATCAGATAGACAGAAGTCCTACATTGATTTGAAGAGAAGAGATATTCAATACAATATGGGTGATAAGGTGTTCCTGAAAGTTTCCCTATGGAAGAGGATCATGAGGTTTGGTAGAAAGGGGAAACTGAGTCCTCGCTTCATTGGGCCATATGAGGTTCTGGAAAGAGTGGATCCATTGGCATATAGACTTGCATTGCCTCCGGAGTTGGAAAAGATTCACAATGTCTTCCATGTCTCCATGTTGAGGAGGTACAGATCAGACCGCTCTCACATTTTGCCAGTAGAGGAGATTGAGATAAATCCAGACCTAACATATGATGAAGAGCCCATAAAGATCTTAGCATATGAGGTGAAGCAGCTAAGAAATAAGTAGATACCCCTGGTAAAAGTGCTGTGGAAGCATCATTCAGGCCAGAAGGCTACATGGGAGCATAAGGAGGACATGAGGAGGCAGCACCCATAGCTATTCAGAGAATGAGACCAGGTAAATTTCGAGAACAAAATTTTATTTTTGAAGAGAGGAGAATTGTAACAGCCCCAACCTCTGAGCTCTGAATAGTATCATTTTTTGTCTGTGACTTGTACTACTCAAAGACACCTTAAGGATCAAAAATAAAATGAAAATTTATTAAGATAGACACAATAAAAATTCAAGTGACCCAAAAATATAAGGACTCACCGAGTATATTGAAAAAAAGGGATTATGACCCGATGAGGGGCATTTTGGTCAATTCACCTCCAGAGTTGACTTTTGACCAAAATGTTAATTAATTTATGTGAAATTAATGAATTGAATTATGGAATAATTTTTTTTTAGGAAAAGAATTCAAGTATAAAGTGAAAGGAAAATAAAAGAAATAAAAATCTAGAATTTTAAGTCCATTTTGACATAATTAAAATTTTAGGACCAATGGGCATTGGACAACTCAATTAAAATTAATTAAATAAATAAAAAATTGGGATAAGCATAAAAGAAAGCCATCTTCCTCCCTCTCTCATTTAGTTCCCCCCCCCCCCCCACCCCACCCACACCTCCTCTCCCTCTCCTTTCTGTCTTCTTTCTTCATTCTTCCACTTACAACCTCTCTCAATCCTTGATTTTCCCCACTTTTTTCAATGGTTTTCCATCTAATTGGTAGAAAACATCAAATTTATCTTTGATTGAGAGATTAAAAGCTAAGATAACAAAAGAGTTGGAAGAAATTAAAGATTAAAAGTGGTCACTTGAGGTAAGTTTCTTTTCATGTTAGATTACTTGTATAAGCTTTGAATGAAGTTAATTTATGATGAAATTTCATGAGAAATTGAAAGAAAACATGCATGGAACCTAAACTAGGGTTTTGACTAATTTGGGAAAAATTAGGGTTTGATGTATTTTAATGAAATTGATGATGAAATCAAGCTTTGTAACACCCCTAAGTTTGGTAGTGCATTCTACTGTTCTGGTGACCAATGTTGTCTGGACAGCTAGGATGCCTAGAACTACACTTAGATATGAGTGAGGAGACATAAAATAATGAAATACAAGAAAATAAAATACAAGAAAAATAAAGAAAAAATAATAGCAATGAAATGTAAGCAAGTTAAACGAACCGAGAACCCTAGCGATGGGTGACCACACCGAGAAGTTGCGGCGTAGACCGTTGACTAGCCCTGGATCGCGGAGAACCTTGTAAAATATTTTTAAGACATAATTAAAGACTTATTGAAGTATAAATATCATTAAAAATATCAAAGAAAAATTAATTAATTAGTACAAAGAAAAATAAAAAATCGAGAAAACGACAAAACTCGGTGTTACCGAAAAATCAAGAATGCAACCCGAACAGGGGCATTGTGGTCATTTAACACCCTAAGTTGTCTTTTGACCTAAATTTCCATTAAAAATAAATGATGCTACACTTGGAAAATGTCATGAAAAATTAAATTGGTGGTACCTAATTTAAATAGCAAAAGATAGGAGTTAAATGTGATAATTTGAGAACTTTAGAATAAATAAACATTAAAATGGATGATGGTGCTCCACTAACTCCACTTGAGTGGACCACTAAGCATATTTTGGACAGAAACTTCATCTTCCTCACCTTGCCCAAAACTAGCCCAAATTCTCTTGAAAGAAAACCTCCACGGCCGAAGCTTCCAAGCTCCATTCAAGCTTCACTCCTTCATCTTCAAACCATGATTCTTGCATTTTCCTTCACTAAATTTGTTCTACACAACTTGGGCAGTAGATAGGCAACAAGAAAATTGAGTTTTGGTGAGGTTTTGGAGAATTTCAAAAGTGGTAAGTATGTATTTTTAATTCTTGTTTCATTAAACTTTGAATGGGTGTTGTGGGAAGTTGATTTGTGAAAGAATTATTGAAGTTTGATGTTTTAATGGAGATGTACATTTTGGCAGCCATGGAACCTCAATAAGAACAGTTTATTCTTGCATGTAAATAGTGGTTTGGATGTTGATTTAAATGTTTAATTGTATTGAAGTTGAATTCCATGTGTAAGGTTTAAATTGGAAGCTTGAAAAGTGAAAATGGAAATTGATGGGTATGTGTAAACTTGTGGCAGCCTTATGAAGAAGATCAAAATGTGTTGTTTCATGGTTTGGTTTATGGAATTATATTGTTGAATTATGTTGTTATGGATGGCAGCATGTATGTGTGTATTAAGGTTTGAATTTGGACATGTAAATGAGGTGCATTCATGTGTTTAATTGTTGTAATTGGACTTGGAAAATTGTGTACTATAATGTGCATATTGAGAATGGTTATAAGCTGCCAAAATGACCCAAAATGAGTTTCTAAATGTGTTTATGTCATGGTATAAACCAGAAATGACATGGAAGAGTGACTTGGTAAGCATAGGATATATAATTGGTAAAGGGTGAACAATGTACAATAGAACAGTATATGTTTTGGGCTTAGAGCCTTAAGTGTGTGACTCCAATTGGTATAAAACCAATTGGAGGTGAAACTAGGCACAAAGTGTGCCAACTTTCATGAAGGAAGCTTACCAAAATTTTGCTTAGAAGGTGACTTGAAAAATGACCAAATCCGGATTAGTGCTTCGAAAACCTGAAAAATGACCATTTGGGCAGCAGTTAGTATTTTGGCCATAACTCACTCAAAACAGGTCCAATTGACCTGAAATTTTTACCATGAATATTTGAGACATATATCTACAATTCTTATGAAGACACCAAAGCCCAAAAATGGCCAGAACCAAGCCAAATAGCTTGTACAAGTTCAGGTCCAAAAACTGGCCAAACTAAAAGTGACCTAAAAATGACTTAAAGTGACCATTTTAATACATTTTGTCTAGCATTGGTAGATTGACCATAACTTGGTTCACACAACTCAAATTAACCTAAAATTTTGCCTCGAGTGCAATAAGATATAAACCTACAAGTTTGTAGTTTTGACCAAAACCCGAAAACCGAGGGAACAAGGTCATCTGGCTAGGTCAAATTAGTATATCGGAATCCAACAAATTGCAATAAAATGCAACATACTTGGAAATGAATTAGGTAACATGTACCAACACTAAAAGGCTATTAAATATGACATATTGGTAACATTAAAACCTAATTCACCTAGACTGCATCGAGGGTCAACATCTTAGGTTGACTAAGGAAAATAATAGAATTCAATAAGTTTGTCACACCCTACCCCTCTATAAGGCATAACATGATCCCGTAGTATACCTAATGAATTACCAACTCCGTCTACTGATAACCCATTAAATACACTACAAGGGATTTTAAAAACTTTTCTTACTTCTTTTACAGTGGTGAGCACTATTTACAGGTGTTAAAAACTTTTGTGAACTGAAGTGATAGAACTAACACATTTGACTTATTTGGAATTTCTGTAAAAATTTTGGCAGAGTGCCATCTGTATTTTGGATAAAACAGTTCTTCAGAAAACCTGTAAAAAGCACTTCAATATATATTTACAAATCTCAACTCCAACATATTTCTCAACACAACATTTTTCTCAACTCAAATCCGCAGTGATTTTTCAAAGACTGAGATACAAGAAATATAATACAAAACTATTCAAGTAAATGAAATCTCAAATTTACATTTACAATAATTTACATTTAATTTCATACCAAAATTATTTTACAAGAGTTTCTATACAACTGCTCAAATAATTTACATGCATATTATTACATGCATACATTAAAACCTATGCACATGGGTATACCTATGATATACCTGGAGCTGATCTGAATATATCTTCAAGGAAATTTACTTACTGCTCTATGCTCTTCTTACCTGCGACAGCATACAAAGCTATCGCTGAGTGGTGAACTCAGTGGTACACAACTATAATTTAAAACATAGTACAATATACATTGACAAAATTTACAATAAATAAATTGGGAATCTAAATACTCATCAAATTTTAAAACTCAAAATATTCGTTGCCAATAATGTAAATCATTTGTATAAATGACTTTGATCACAAAAATCAATTTATCAAATCATGACTAACCATTTAAGTAATTCCAACAAAATCAATTATACATAAACCCTAATTGAAATCACAATTTCTTACCATTCAAAAGCCATTCTGTATCTCAAAAATTAATCTTTATCTCACTAATATGCAAGACTAATCCGAAAGGGCCATATTCGATGTGATTCTAACTCCCTATGGTCGGGGAGGTCGAATCAGATTCTAACTCTCTATGGTCGGGGAGGTCGAATCATCGTGCACAGTACCATCACAATAATGAATCTTCCGCAAGGGCCATAACGATAAAATAAACTTAGATCTAACCTCAAATCAGAGGAAAATCTAAGCCTGTGCACGTACCATGGTAATCAAAACGCAACTAACTCCATTGTCTTCTCAACAAATGAGAGAGACGGGTAATAACCTAGTCAAGCATCTATAGTGAGATATAAAACAATATTACAATCCATTTAGTGAGCATAAATCACAATATAATTCGATTCAAAGTCAATTCTAATATCCAATAATTTTTATGCTCATCACAATTCAAATCATAAATTTGCATTTTTCCATGAAAATTACCATCACAATTCAAAACCTGTTCTATCACAATTTTTCAAAACATAATTTATTCAATCCATAACAATGCTTAATACTTGTGGAAATACCATTTCACAAAGCTAAATTCATACATACTATAACAATTTTCAATAATCATTGAATTAAATCCAATGCTTGTTAAACATAATACATAAGAAAAATATGTCATTTAATCATATGAAATATTCAAAACAAAATCAGTTAAAAACTAGTTATGCACAAACCTCTGATGTTTGTATCCTGGTCTTGACTAAGTATTTCTTTCCCTTTTGCTGAGTCCTTGCTAACTGAGAAACACAATTTGAAGTGTTTCAGTACTAAATTAAATTGTCTCTAACGATAATGTTCGATAAGTAATTCACTGAACTCAATTATTCACTGAATACCTTTATTTGCTTAATCACCTAATATACCGACCCTCGATGTTTTCTAGGTAAATTAGGTCTTAACGTTATTACTATGTCATATTTGATAGGGTTTTAGGGTTGGTACGTTTTACCAAACTTGTTTCCTTGTTTAGTGCATTTTAATGCAACTTGCTGGATTCCGGGATACTAGTTTGACCTAGCCGGACGATCTAGTTCCCTCGGTTTTCGGGTTTTGGTCAAAACTACAAACTTGTAGATCTATGTCTTATTGCACGCGGGGAAAAATTTCAGGTCAATCCGAGTTAAGTAGACCAAGTTATGGTTATTATACTATTGCTGGTCAAATGGCATCAAATTAGGTCAATTTTAGGTCAATTTGGTCAACTTTGGTTCGGCCAGTTTTTGGACCCGAACTTGTGCAAGCTTTTTGACTTGCTTCTGGTCATTTCTGGGCTTTGGTGTCCTCATAAGACTTGTAGGTATGGGTCTTAACTATTCATGGTTAAAATTTCAGGTCAATGGGACCTGTTTTGAGTGAGTTATGGCCTAAACACTCACTGCTGCCCAATTGGTCATTTTTCAGGTCCTAATTGCACCTAATCCGAATTGGTCATTTTCTTAGGTCACCTTGCAAGCAGAATTTTGGTATGCTTTCTCAATGAAAGTTGGCACATTTTGTGCCTAGTTCCACTTCCAATTGGTCTCATACCAATTGAGGTTACACATTTAAACTTATTGGCTAAAATATACACTGCCCTTAGTTACTTTGCTTAACACACATCAATTACACACATTTACCTTGCAATATGTTTACTTCCCTACCAAATCTGTTTTGGTACATTACCAAAACTATATATTACTTTACATTAACATCACTTTGGGCAGATTACAATTATCTTCAATACACCAAATATAACTCTAATTCCCAAAGTCCAAACACAATTACACATACACATAACATTACTAGTTTTTACATACTCTTTACACAACAAGTTCATATACATATCCATCAATCCTTCTATGTCAATATTCTGCCAACACTTCCATGAATACATACATTTATTCAAGTGTCCCAAGCTGCCGAAAATCTTCTTCAACACCAAATTGTCCTACAATTCATCAATTCCCATCCAAGTGCCAAAAATCACCATATAAATATGAAGTAATTCACTAGGTTATTAAATCATCACAACCAACATAATTCTCATCAATTATATGTACAAATACTTCATCAATACATGATTACATGGCTGCCTAAAAATGGATATCTCAATACTCTTCAAACTTAAAAATTTCCTTCACAAAACCAACACCCATAACATGTATACAAAGTTTATCAAAGAAATCTTCAAAAATGCTAACTTACCTTATGGTTGGAGCTTGTTAAACCTTGATTAAACTTCTTAAAATTGGTATCAAACTCTTCCTTGTGATGTGTAGACAATTTTTCATGGAGCTACTTAAGGGATTGGAATTGAAATGAGAGAGTGGACCAAGCTTGCATGAACACGCCAATGGAGGTTTCTCCTCCCCTTCAATTTGGCTAGGTTTAGTACAATGAAGAAGATGAAGTTTTTGCCTTGGATAATGGATGTACACCTGCCCCACTTAGTATATATTAATCCATTAATGGTCCACTAACTCCAAATAATCATATAATAAGCTAATTGTTCATTTATTCCACATTAACCCATGATTTTAGCTATTTACTTTAGGTACCACCAAATTAATTTTTCATTTTATTTTCTAAGTGTAATATTATTTATTTTTAGTGGACATTTAGGTCAAAAGACAATTCGGGATGTCAAATGACCATAATGCCCCTGTTCGGGTGGCATTCCCGATTTTTCGGTATCACCGGGTTTTGTCCGTTTTTCGATTTCTCACTTTTCTTTGTACTAATTATTTAATTTTTCTTTGATCTTTCTAATGATATTTATTCTTCAATAAGGGTATATTTAAGTCCTAAAAATGTTTTCCAGGTTCCATGATCCGAGCTAGTCAACGGTCCACGCCGTGACTTCCAGTCATGATCACCATCGCTAGGGTTTTATTTCGCTTAACTTGGTTATATTTCTTTGCTATTATTTTTCCTTTGTTTTTCTTGTATTTTCTTTTCTTGTATTTCATTATTTTATGTTTCCTCACTCATATTAAAGTGTGGTTCTAGGCATCCTAGCTGTCCAGACAACACTGGTCACCGGAACAGTAGAACGCACTACCGAACTTAGGGGTGTTACAATTCTTCCCCCCTTAAATAAATTTCGTCTCGAAATTTTACCTGGCATTAGTCTCTGAACAGCTGTGGGTGTTGTCTCCTCATATCCTCTTCACGTTCCCAAGTAGCTTCCTGGCCTGAATGATGGTTCCACAGCACTTTAACCAGGTGTATCTGTTTGTTCCTCAGCTGCTTCACCTCATAAGCCAGAATTTTTATGGGTTCTTCCTCATATGAGAGGTTTGGATTTACTTCAATCTCTTCAACTGGTAGTACATGAGATGGGTCAGATCTGTACCTCCTTAACATGGACACATGGAAGACACTGTGTATCCTTGCTAGCTCTGGAGGTAATGCCAACCGATATGCCAAAGGACCCACTCTTTCCAGAACTTCATATGGTCCGATGAAACGAGGACTCAGTTTCCCCTTTCTGCCAAATCTCATAATCCTCTTCCAAGGAGAAACTTTGAGGAATACCTTATCACCCACTACGTGCTCAATATCTCTTCTCTTCAGATCAACATAGGACTTTTGACGATCTGATGCAGCCTTGAGTCTATCTCTGATCAATCTGATCTTTTCCTCTGTCTGCCGAACAATTTCTGGCCCAATCATCTTCCTTTCACCAACTTCATACCAACATAAGGAAGTTCTGCACTTTCTGCCATACAAAGCTTCATATGGAGGCATCCCAATACTTGATTGGTAGCTGTTGTTATAAGCAAACTCAATCAAAGGCAAGTGTGTATCCCAACTACCTTCAAATTCAATCACACAAGCCCGTAACATATCCTCCAATATCTGAATAACCCTTTTAGGCGCCATGCATGCGTGGGTGGAATCTTTGTCTTTGAAGTTCAATCTAGTTCTTAGGGCTCTCTGAAGACTACCCCAGGATCTAGAAGTGAACCTAGGATCTCTGTCAGACACAATCGATACTGGCACTCCATGCAATTTTACAATTTCATATATGTACAATCTGGCCAATCTTTTTAGGCTATAGTCCATCTGGACTGGCAAAAAGTGAGCAGACTTGGTTAGTCTATCAATTATGACCTATACTGCATCTTGACTATTCTGTGTCCTCGGAAGTCTCATCACAACATCCATAGTTATCTGTTCCCTTACAATGTTTCATAGGGTGCCACTCGTATGCTAGCTTGACACTTATTAATGTATACAAATTCTGTTAGTGGGATGTATCTGTCCCATCTCCTCTCGGATTCAATGACACAAGTTCTCGATATATTCTTGAGGGCTTATCACATTTTACAGGTTATTTTTATCATTTCATTTCACTATTTATAGGAACTCAATGAGTTTCCAAATTTACCTGAATTACTTGTTTCGACTGTCCATCCGTTTGAGGATGATAAGTCGTACTGATATCTTTAAGCTTATAGCAATTACTGTGGTACAGGTAATTCACATTAATATAACTGAGTCACTGACTCTAGCTACCTTACAAGTGTAGTCATTTGATAGGCTAGTTCTGAAGTCTTAAATTTCTGACTAAAATTTTCACATTTATTTCCAGTAATAGTATTCTATTCGGGTGCAACTCTATCAATTTATAGATTACTTACAAATATTCTTAATTTATTATATCACGAGGAAGTACATAGCTCTACACAATAATCCCGTGTCGGTACTGTAATCTGCAGCTTACAATACAAACATCGAGAACATTACATAGTTACTACGTTATAAACTCATGGGCTAGGTTTTCTAACATCTTATCCTTCTCGAATCCACTAATATCCCAAACCGATTCTGATTACAATTTCCTTTGACAATTACTAACAGTAACATCTTTGCCCTCATCTAGAGCAATTCTATTACTGTAACTTACTTTTAGGTCCTCTTGCCTTACATTAAGTAGGCTCGCCAATTAGCTTTATAATTTATGGTATGTTAGAAAATAATTTTAGCTAACAATTCTTCCAAAATTAATGTCAACCATACTTGTTATTGTAGTTATTATCCTAAAGGACTAGTCACTAACACATCAAAATTCATTTCCATGTAAAGGAATAACAACAGAACATATAGTTCTGACACTAACACACAACTAAGTAGTGCTTGGATCAAATAATAACTAAAATTAAGAACTTACCAGCAGCTACATCTGAAGTTTCTGCTCCTTTTACTTGGTGCATAGTGGACACTCCGACTGGTGCGCTACTATATTCGGGTTGATTCACTGTGTTATAGTGGTGAGGAGTACCAACTCTATTTCTATCTTGACTCTGACTGACGGTCTGTAAACTCTGGAGAGCAGATCGAGGTGGTTTAGCACAATCTTTAGCAAAGTGTCTAAGTTTTCCATAATTGTAACAGGCTCCAGAGGCCTTACGACAAATACCTCCATGATATCTTCTACAAGTTTCACATTGGCGGGAAGGGTAGGAACTTCTAGTTGTTCGACGACTAGATCTTAGTGGTCTCTGCCCTGATGATCCGCCTCTATCATATTTCTGAGCTCGGGTTTCCTCAAATTCTTTTCTCTTCCCCAAATTACTGTTCGAACTCTAACCCATAGGTTTCTCCCTCTTTTCCATTTCACACTGCCCTTGTGGGGGTTGGGTCTGTACTTGGGCTTGGGCTGACAGATTATCAGCCATTTGTTGAAAGAAAGTGGCCATTTGCTGGGCCATTTGTGTAGTAATTTGTACCGGTAAAACTGGTACAGTCAGGCCTTCGACATTTTGTGGAGTTAGGGCCTCAACTTGTACTTCTGCCACCACGGACTGTTCTATTATCTCATTCTTCTCTTCCATTCTTTTCACAGAATTTTCTATTCCTGTACAACCAACACAAGGAGATTCCTCTCCATTAGTTCACATTTATGATGTAAATGTACTATATGTATCAAACATTTGAGCAGTTGTAGTTCTGACAAAAAGATTTCAAATTCACAGTTCAAAATTCACTTTAAAACCATTGCTCTGATACCACTAAAACATGTCACACCCTACCCCTCTATAAGGCATAACATGATCCCGTAGTATACCTAATGAATTACCAACTCCGTCTACTGATAACCCATTAAATACACTACAAGGGATTTTAAAAACTTTTCTTACTTCTTTTACAGTGGTGAGCACTATTTACAGGTGTTAAAAACTTTTGTGAACTGAAGTGATAGAACTAACACATTTGACTTATTTGGAATTTCTGTAAAAATTTTGGCAGAGTGCCATCTGTATTTTGGATAAAATAGTTCTTCAGAAAACCTGTAAAAAGCACTTCAATATATATTTACAAATCTCAACTCCAACATTTTTCTCAACTCAAATCCGCAGTGATTTTTCAAAGACTGAGATACAAGAAATATAATACAAAACTATTCAAGTAAATGAAATCTCAAATTTACATTTACAATAATTTACATTTAATTTCATACCAAAATTATTTTACAAGAGTTTCTATACAACTGCTCAAATAATTTACATACATATTATTACATGCATACATCAAAACCTATGCACATGGGTATACCTATGATATACCTAGAGCTGATCTGAATATATCTTCAAGGAAATTTACTTACTGCTCTATGCTCTTCTTACCTGCGACAGCATACAAAGCTATCGCTGAGTGGTGAACTTAGTGGTACACAACTATAATTTAAAACATAATACAATATACATTGACAAAATTTACAATAAATAAATTGGGAATCTGAATACTCATCAAATTTCAAAACTCAAAATATTCGTTGCCAATAATGTAAATCATTTGTATAAATGACTTTGATCACAAAATTCAATTTATCAAATCATGACTAACCATTTAAGTAATTCCAACAAAATCAATTATACATAAACCATAATTGAAATCACAATTTCTTACCATTCAAAAGCCATTCTGTATCTCAAAAATCAATCTTTATCTCACTAATATGCAAGACTAATCCGAAAGGGCCATATTCGATGTGATTCTAACTCCCTATGGTCGGGGAGGTCGAATCAGATTCTAACTCCCTATGGTCGGGGAGGTCGAATCATCGTGCACAGTACCATCACAATAATGAATCTTCCGCAAGGGCCATAACGATAAAATAAACTTAGATCTAACCTCAAATCAGAGGAAAATCTAAGCCTGTGCACGTACCATGGTAATCAAAACGCAACTAACTCCATTGTCTTCTCAACAAATGAGAGAGACGGGTAATAACCTAGTCAAGCATCTATAGTGAGATATAAAACAATATTACAATCCATTTAGTGAGCATAAATCACAATATAATTTGATTCAAAGTCAATTCTAATATCCAATAATTTTTATGCTCATCACAATTCAAATCATAAATTTGCATTTTTCCATGAAAATTACCATCACAATTCAAAACCTGTTCTATCACAATTTTCCAAAACATAATTTATTCAATCCATAACAATGCTTAATACTTGTGGAAATACCATTTCACAAAGCTAAATTCATACATACTATAACAATTTTCAATAATCATTGAATTAAATCCAATGCTTATTAAACATAATACATAAGAAAAATATGTCATTTAATCATATGAAATATTCAAAACAAAATCAGTTAAAAACTAGTTATGCACAAACCTCTGATGTTTGTATCCTGGTCTTGACTAAGTATTTCTTTCCCTTTTGCTGAGTCCTTGCTAACTGAGAAACACAATTTGAAGTGTTTCAGTACTAAATTAAATTGTCTCTAACGATAATGTTCGATAAGTAATTCACTGAACTCAATTATTCACTGAATACCTTTATTTGCTTAATCACCTAATATACCGACCCTCGATGTTTTCTAGGTAAATTAGGTCTTAACGTTATTAATATGTCATATTTGATAGGGTTTTAGGGTTGGTACGTTTTACCAAACTCGTTTCCTTGTTTAGTGCATTTTAATGCAACTTGCTGGATTCCGGGATACTAGTTTGACCTAGCCGGACGATCTAGTTCCCTCGATTTTCGGGTTTTGGTCAAAACTACA
The DNA here is from genome assembly GCF_030052815.1 of Hevea brasiliensis. Classification (NCBI taxonomy): domain Eukaryota; kingdom Viridiplantae; phylum Streptophyta; class Magnoliopsida; order Malpighiales; family Euphorbiaceae; genus Hevea; species Hevea brasiliensis. Next base: position 48,712,538 of record NC_079501.1, read on the forward strand.
AACTTGTAGATCTATGTCTTATTGCACGCGGGGCAAAATTTCAGGTCAATCCGAGTTAAGTAGACCAAGTTATGGTCATTATAATATTGCTGGTCAAATGGCATCAAATTAGGTCAATTTTAGGTCAATTTGGTCAACTTTGGTTTGGCCAGTTTTTGGACCCGAACTTGTGCAAGCTTTTTGACTTGCTTATGGTCATTTCTGGGCTTTGGTGTCTTCATAAGACTTGTAGGTATGGGTCTTAGCTATTCGTGGTTAAAAGTTCAGGTCAATTGGACCTGTTTTGAGTGAGTTATGGCCTAAGCACTCACTGCTGCCCAATTGGTCATTTTTCAGGTCCTAATTGCACCTAATCCGAATTGGTCATTTTCTTAGGTCACCTTGCAAGCAGAATTTTGGTATGCTTTCTCAATGAAAGTTGGCACATTTTGTGCCTAGTTACACCTCCAATTGGTCTCATACCAATTGAGGTTACACATTTAAACTTATTGGCTAAAATATACACTGCCCTTAGTTACTTTGCTTAACACACATCAATTACACACATTTACCTTGCAATATGTTTACTTCCCTCCCAAATCTGTTTTGGTACATTACCAAAACTATATATTACTTTACATTAACATCACTTTGGGCAGATTACAATTATCTTCAATACACCAAATATAACTCTAATTCCCAAAGTCCAAACACAATTACACATACACATAACATTACTAGTTTTTACATACTCTTTATACAACAAGTTCATATACATATCCATCAATCCTTCTATGTCAATATTCTGCCAACACTTCCATGAATACATACATAATTCTCATCAATTATATGTACAAATACTTCATCAATACATGATTACATGGCTGCCCAAAAATGGATATCTCAATACTCTTCAAACTTAAAAATTTCCTTCACAAAACCAATACCCATAACATGTATACAAAGTTTATCAAAGAAATCTTCAAAAATGCTAACTTACCTTATGGTTGGAGCTTGTTAAACCTTGATTAAACTTCTTAAAATTGGTATCAAACTCTTCCTTGTGATGTGTAGACAATTTTTCATGAAGCTACTTAAGGGATTGGAGTTGAAATGAGAGAGTGGACCAAGCTTGCATGAACACGCCAATGAAGGTTTCTCCTCCCCTTCAATTTGGCTAGGTTTAGTCCAATGAAAAAGATGAAGTTTCTGCCTTGGATAATGGATGTACACCTGCCCCACTTAGTATATATTAATCCATTAATGGTCCACTAACTCCAAATAATCATACAATAAGCTAATTGTTCATTTATTCCACATTAACCCATGATTTTAGCTATTTACTTTAGGTACCACCAAATTAATTTTTCATTTTATTTTCTAAGTGTAATATTATTTATTTTTAATGGAAATTTAGGTCAAAAGACAATTCGGGATGTCAAATGACCATAATGCCCCTGTTCGGGTGGCATTCCCGATTTTTCGGTATCACCGGGTTTTGTCCGTTTTTCGATTTCTCACTTTTCTTTGTACTAATTATTTAATTTTTCTTTGATCTTTCTAATGATATTTATTCTTCAATAAGGGTCTATTTAAGTCCTAAAAATGTTTTCCAGGGTTCCCCGCAGTCCAGGGCTAGTCAACGGTCCACGCCGTGACTTCCCGGTGCGGTCACCCATCGCTAGGGTTTTCGGCTCGCTTAACTTGGTTATATTTCTTTGCTATTATTTTTCCTTTGTTTTTCTTGTATTTTCTTTTCTTGTATTTCATTATTTTATGTTTCCTCACTGATATTAAAGTGTGGTTCTAGGCATCCTAGCTGTTCGGACAACACTGGTCACCGGAACAGCAAAACGCACTACCGAACTTAGGGTTGTTACAAAGTTAATTATTAAGCTTTATTTTTAGAGACAGTTTAAATGAGTACTGAAACACTTCAAATTGTGTGTTTCAGTTAGCAAAGACTCAGGGAAGGGGAAGGAAACACTAAGTCAGGGCCAAGAGACAGTTATTAGAGGTTTCTGCACAACAGTTATTTCTTTTAAATTTTCAATTGAAATAAATTATAACTATTTGTATATTATTTTTTTAAATTGTGAAAAAATATTTGAATGATATTTGATGGATACTTATTGATTGAAAAGTATTGTAAATGGTTTGAAACCATAGCTATCATGTATATTGATTGAATTCCTCGCTAGCTTGTCTAGTGGGATGAATTGAATTCCCTCTCTGGCTGAAGTGTTGAGCTGTGTGCCTGTTGAGGGCGAATAGAATGAGTACTCATATTATTGCTAGCTAGCTATGTTATTCCTCACTAGCCATCGGCTTTGGGGATGAATTGAATTCCTCACTAGCCATCGGCTTTTGGGATGAATTGAACTTTGGCAATATAATTAAGCTCTGTGTGTGTGATTTATTGATATTTATTGTGATATTGTGAAATAGAGTTTAAATTCTTTATGACATTTACTGTCTTTGAATTTAACTATGGTTTTAAATATCCACTATTTACATGACTTATGATTTGTGATTTAAAGTTGCATTTTATTGATGTTGTGCACCACTGAGACATTGGCTCAGCGATAGCTTTTCATTGCTGTCGCAGGTAGACAGACTGACAGGGCAACAGACTAGGCTGCTAGTACTACATTGAGAGTTCATCGGGTATATTAAGTATACCATATTTTGCATTTTATATTGTAATGTATGTTCATTGTATGTATATAGTGTTCATGGTTTTGAGCAGTTGTAAATTAAAATTGTACATTGAAGTTGTAAATTATATTTATAAATTATTTTGACTTGTAAATATTGTGATATATTTCTTTTATTTCAGCTTTTGAAAACACTGGAAAATTATTGTGGATTTGAGTTGGCAAATTGTTAAGAACTTATTGTGTTGATTGGTTATCAGAGTTTGGGAATTGATCAAACTTATTGGAAGTGCTTTTTACAGGTTTTTGAAGAACTGCTTTATTCAAAATACAGATGGCACTCCGCCAAAATTTTTACAGAAATTACTAATAATTCAAATGTGTTAGCTGTTTCACTTCAGTTCAAAAAAATTTTTAACACCTGTAAATAGTGCTCACCACTGTAAAAAGAAGTAAGAAAAGTTTTAAAATCTCTTGTAGTATATTTAATGGGTTATCAGTAGACGAAGTTGGTAATTCATTAGATATACTACGGGATCATGTTATGCCTTACAAAAGGGTAAGGTGTGACAAGCTTAGTTGAAGTAGTGTGCATGATTGGTGTAAAGAAATTGCACGAGATTTGCATAAATTGAAATATAGAAGATTAGGTTCATGGGAAAATTGGAGCTTTGGTACTAGAGAGTGAAATTGGTGTGTGTAGTGTTAAATTATGGTCATTTGAGGTTCCTTTAGTTTGAATTAACATTGGGTTTATGAATAGAAGTAATGGAATGGCATGGATTAGGGAAAATTGCTAACTTGGGTGTTGAAAAATTGGGAGTTTTTGTGTTATGAGTGCTATGGATGTGTCAATGCTAAATTATAGTCATTTGGGGTGAATTAAATGTGAATTGAGGTTGGTTAGTAGGAGTAATTGAAGAAATGAAAATTTGAACCTAAGGCAGAATTTTTCACACTGAGTTCAGTGTGTTTGACAGCCCATAAATTGAGCTACATAGCTCTAATTGGTGTGAAACTAATTGGAAATGAAATAGAAGACATAAGGGTAGAATTTTTATGAAGAGACCTAACCCAGAAACTGCTCAGAAATTGCCTAAAACTTGGCTTGAACTTGGAGAGGAAATTCTATAACCTATAGAATTAGGCACGTGAACATTAAATTTTGCATGGCCATAACTCTCTCTAGAAAACTCTTATTTAGGTGATTTTTGAATAGATAGAAACTTAAAACATAGTAGAACATATCGTATGAAAAACTTGAAGCCTAATTACGAACTTAACCCATCCTAATTGCTGAGCAAAGTTGAGTTGAAAAATTTGCTAGCACATGAACAGTAACATAAACAGTAAAATTTAAACAGCCATAACTCTCTCTAGAAAACTCCAATTTGGGTGATTCTTGAACCGATAGAAACCTAAGACATAGTAGAACATTTCTTATGAAGAATGTAAGGCCAAATTATGAACTTAACTTAATTAAATTACTGAACGAATTTGGGTCACCGAATCTGCTAGAATCTAGACACCCAAAATTGACTATGTGAATAGTAAAATTTACAAGGCTATAACTCTCTCTAGAAAACTACAATTTAGGCGATTCTTGAACCAATGGAAACCTAAGACATATTAGAACATTTCATATGAAGAACATTATATCAAATTATGGACTTAACTTGATCAAATTACTGAGCGAAGTTGGACCAATGAATTTACCAGAATAGCAGCAGCCTTATGAACAATAACGTGAATAGTAACTACTGTTTTGTCATAAGTTGAGTTACACAACTCGAATTAGGAGACTCTAAAAGGAAAATAAAGTTAAGACCTAAATGAATAATTTTCATGAAAAACACCTCACCAAATTATGATGGGAACTAGATAGAAAATTCATTCAAAAATTTGGCTACCAAAATGTCTAAAATTGAAAACTCTTTGAAAATTCCCAATCTAACTTCGGGAGGCATTAGACATTTATGAAATGAGTTTTGGAAATAGTTGGGATGAGTATTAAAATATTCTACTTGTGTGTTTTCAGTAGAAAATGAAGTTGGGACAGACAAGGAGTAGTGAGTAAAAAGAAAGGAGTGCCTTGAAGGTTTGTCCAAAACTAACATTTTCTTCATTTTTAAACTTGTAAATTGTTTGGAATGTGTTAATTTGACTGAGTTTGCTTTGAACAAGTTTACTTTGACTGAAATATGGTTTTTCTCTTGCATTTGAGAAATTTGGGTCTTGCCACCTCTATATGGATATTATGATGATTTGAATGTGGTTATTGGTTTATAAATGTGATTGTTGAGTGGAAAACTTTTGAAAACTATTTTGAAACCACAGTCAGCATGACAGTCCTTTTCAAAACTCCCCAATAGTAAAGGCAACTTGGGGTTGATAATGGATATTGATTATGTCTCTCATTAATAACAATTAGTGGGGTAAAACTATATGAGTACTCATTAGCTAGCTAGCCCTTCCATCATTAATAATGGCTAGTGAGGTTGAGATTGCTTTGTCATAGTGTACAACACGGCACTAATCGTGAAATTTTGTATCATGGCCTAAACTGTGTGTTGATGCTGGCAATACTAATACTTTGTGAATTGTGATTTATGAAGTATGATTTCTCATTTGAAATGTTATTCCAACAAATGGCTCTTATGGACTTAGAACTATTGTGAAGTTTTCATACTTAAGAAAAATGTGATTTATTATGCTTTGACAAGTTTTACTTAACTTTATGTTTTAAAGTTATTAGTTGTGCACCACTGAGTGATATACTCAGCGATAGCTTATTTATGCTGTTGCAGGTAAAGGAAAAGAGAAGGTTGTCGGGTGAGAGACTTAAAAGCAGCATTTTGGTTTTGATTGTGGGTATATATTGTAGGTATACCCCTTTAATTTCCTTTTGATGTATTTTGCACCTATATGTATGGATATACGGACATTGAGCAGTTTGTAATTAAAAGCATTATATTGCTATCACATTTTGAGTTTGTAACTATTTATATTTTATTTTGAGACTAATGAAAATGTAACTTTTGCAATATTTAGTCTATCATTATTTCCAATGAATGTTTACATTGAATTTTAACTATTCCCATGCAGTTTTTCGCAAAAGAATTGATAAGATAAAAAGTTATGATTTGTTTAAAATCCCTTGTAGAATAATTAATGGGTTATCAGTAGGTGTAGTTCGATAATTCATTAGGTATGCTACGGGAACATATCATACCTTACAAGGGAATAGGTGTGACACTTTGTCTTAAAAGTGGTTTTATAAATTTTTATTTTCACTAATGGTTTTCTTTAATTTTCCTTAAAATTAAAGTGGCAACTCCTCACTTTTTTCACTTCAGTGAGAATCGTCCAGCAATCACAAAACCCTTGCGACAGCTTAGCGACTCCACTGGGGAAGGAACCAAAATAACCCTGGTTTAGAAATCCAAAAGGCAAATTTAATCCTATGCTCTTATAAATTAAAATCGATAATTAAGGGGATTAACTTATAAAATCAAAAGTCTTAATATTTTGATTGTTACTATTCTCTCTAACCGTTTTGTTTGATTTGTTGCAGTAATCCTCATCTAAATTCTCTTGAATAAGGAAGAGGTAAATGTGTCCCTTCACACACCGATCACCTACACAATGTCCTCACACACTTTAGCCCTATACCCGGGGAAGTAGGAAGTAGGAGGGATTCATGTAGCTATACCCGTGGGTTTTACCTCGTTAGTATTTGTGAAGATTTCTGCTCAGATTGGAACTTGTTTCACTTATTGTGATACCTTTGGATTTTTCCCGTTAGTGTCATAATGGAGAAATGAGGCTTTACTGTTTACAGTAGGGACAATTTGGGGAACTGTGGCTTTAGAAAATTAGACCTCGAGCTAAACCATTACATTAGTCAAAACCTATAGTAAACCATCCTTAAGAGTAGGACCATCCAATTAGATAGTACCTACCCGGTGTTATGGCTCCCCTATTTTAGGACAAAAGGGACATACTTGCTTTCACCTTACTCTATTTATATCTTTAGACTTTTTTCTTTAATAATATAAGGGTAATTTTGAATCATACTGTCAAGATAGTTTAAACACCTTCCTAATTTGATAGATGTATAAATATTGTCACACTAGCAATATAGTTCAAAATTACCTGAATCTATTTTGTTGACTTATTCTCTCTACAGGTATTATAAATTGGTGTTTATAGAGGGTAAGTAAAACTTTAAAATGGCATCTTCGAGTCAATCAGCTGATAAAATTTACGAATGAATAATATAACTCCCATGGAATTTATCTTCGTTAGAGCTATGCGAAAAGACGTATGCACTTATGAACAAGTATCATAGCCACACATACGCCCTGTCATTCATGGTTGGACTATCAAATGATGCCATTATAAAGATTGATGTAATTTACCCTCAGCAGACACTCTTTTGGCAATTATTTGCCGCAGTATCCTTTAATCAGTCAAGACGTTGGTCACAATAAAATTATTTGTAGAAATAAAACTGATAATACATTTTCTTTGCAAGAAACCAATATTGCTCCCAACAAAGCAAAACTAATTCAGCAACCAATTGTACTAAGAAGAGTTTACTTAATAAGATCTCGAGCGAAGAGAATAATAGAAGAGTAAGAACAAGTGCAGAACTTGTAGGGGCAAGTTTTAGAATTAAAGGAACAGATCTCAGAGCTAATGAAAATGATGAGAGAAATGTCCCAAAGTAAAAAAACCACCCGGTCAGCACCAGAACCAAATTTACCAATAATTCTCTCACTTACAACAACAATTAATTCTCATGCCCAAAAGCTTTATGATTAAGCCTCAACTTCTTTCACCTTCCAAACTCCCATCCCTGACCTAACAATCACCTTTAATCCAACATTCCCAAGCAGTGAATTACCTGTCTCCTACCATTAGGCTGTCCCGAATACATAATTTCATCCTTCAGCACCTATCCCTTTAGTTTACCCTACAACTAATCTTCCAACTAGTAAAATAGCTTATGCAATAAGGAGAGAAAATAGAGAGAAAGAGAATGAGAAGTTGTCTGCTCTAGAGGAAAGACTAAGAGCTATTGAAGGGCTAAATATGTATGGCTCAATTGCTGTGATTTCACTGAGATTAGTACCAGATGTAGTGGTACCACCAAAATTTAAAGTCCTAGAATTCGACAAATACAGCGAAAGCTCAACCCTCTCATCCACTTGGTCACCTACATAGCCAAGATGTCCGCTCTTACAGAAGATGACGGACTCTTAGTACATTTCTTTCATGAAAGCCTCTCAGGAGCAGCCTTGCATTGGTGCATACAATTAGATAGGAGTAGATTACGCTCCTGGAAGAATTTGGTGGACACTTTCCTCAAACAATATAAATTCAATTGTGACATTGCCCCGACACGGAGAGACCTCCAAAACCTGGTGCAGAAAGAAAGGGAGAGCTTTAAGGAGTATGCCTAGAAATGGAGAGAAAAGGCAGCTAAGGTTTATCCTCTTGTGACAGACAATGAACTTTGCTCATTGTTCATTGAGACTTTGAAGACCCAATATTTCAACTAGATGATTGGGAGCACTTCCAATAGCTTTTCTAATATTATCCAGACGGAGGAAAGGATTGAAGCAAAACTTAGGTTAGGGAGGTTACAAGAAGTAGTAAGGGAGAGTTCTACAAAGAAGACTACTAATTTTGGGAGAAAGAAGGAAGGGGATGTGCACTCCATTTCTAAGCAAACTCATTCACCACCACAAAATAATTTTTGCCCATACCCTCCAGCCCAAAACCCATACCCTCCAACCTAAAACCCAATAGTAGCAAATGTTGCTCCTCTATTCCCAAATTATCCTCACCCACGATATCCTCCCCAACCTGCTTACAATCCTAGACCACTTGACCAACCTGCTCCATTCAGACCACCTGCTCCTCAACCTGGTCTAAGACTATCAAGGAATCCTGATCCGCCATTATCGCTCCCACACATTGAAATTTACCGTTACTTGTCGGGTATCAATTAGATAGTGCCCATCCCACTAAACCCCATCCAACCACCATATCCCAGGTGGTATGATCCAAGTGCCAGATGTGAATATCATGGCAGGGTTGTGGGACATTCAACAGATAACTGTGGAGCACTTCAAGGAAGGGTACAATCCCTAATTAAGAATGGGTGGTTGAAGATTGAAGGGAATGGCTCTGCTCCTAATGTCATTTCAAACCCACTACCCCATCATGATACAAGAAAAGGGAACGGTGTGAGTGTGATAGAATCCCTAGATGAGAACTTGATTACGAAACTAAATCAGTTGATCCCGTACTTTGATGAGATTTTCACAATGACAGTACAGGAAGGGTACATACATCCATGTGGACTTGACTCTAAAAATGATCAGTCGGGCCCAGGATGTCCTTATCATGATGGAGTAGCCAATCATGAGTTGCAGAATTGTGATGAATTCAAGGAGGAAATCCGAAGGATGATATCGTTTAGAATCTTGAGGTGTTAATTGAAGTCAAAAGAAGAAAAGGAAGTAAACACTACCATATATGGTGAAGACATCTCAAGATCCGCTCCAAAGATGGTTTTTTCCACTCTTACCACACCAACACCGCCAGCACCACCCCTGACAGTCATACGAACCCCACCACAGCTGCCAGTTACCAATACTCATGCTGTACCTTATAATTACAATTTCTAAGTTTTTACACAGAGTGAATTTAGCAGTACTTCTACCCTCAACCATATCTATACTCAACCCATCACCACCCCTAAATCATGTTTCACCCCCCATGCTCACTTCAAAATGACCTATACGAGTCCCTCCAATGATACTGCTCCCCAATTCACACCAAAACTTGCCCCAATAAATGACTCACCCATACTAGATCAAGAAGTAGAATTTATTACTAGAAGTGGGAGGTGTTACGACACTGATGAAAAGAAAAGTAAAGGGAAAGCAGAGACAGGAGAGTCGCCCGTGAATGGAGAAAAAGTGGGGAAAGAGGTAGAGAAAGGAGAATCCAATGAAAAGAAAGAGGAAGATGAACTGTTGTTGCAAATCATGAAGCAAAATGAGTATGACGTAATTGAACAATTAAAGAAGACACCTGCTCGAATCTCCTTGCTATCATTAATTTTGAGCTCAGAAGTGCATCGCCATGCCTTACAGAGGGTTCTAGACCAAGCTTTTGTAACCCCCGACATCATACTGAGGTAATTTGAGAAGATAGTTGGACAAATTCAGGCATCCAATTTCATCACTTTCTCAGAAGATGAAATATACCCAGCTGGCTTAAAGCATACCAAAGCTCTGCATGTGACAGTTAAGTGTAAAGGATGTATGGTTGCTAAAGTTTTGATTAACAATGGCTTAGCACTCAATGTCTTGCCTAATGCAACCCTAGCAAGACTCTCAGTAGACTCATCTGGGGTACACCGAAGTGCCATAATTGTAAGGGCATTTGATGGCACAAAGAGAGAAGTACTAGGAGACATTGACTTGCCACTTCAAATTGGGGCATGTACTTTCGATGTTACATTCCAGGTAATGGATATTGTGAAGGAACGGAAGCGTGAAAAACACAAGATTATACCATTGAATTCAAAAAATTTTCACCTAGGGTCACAAGCACCATGCAAGATTTATTTTTATCTATTTGATTTCAATGATAAACAACATATTAAAACTCTTTTAATATGTTTTTGGATCTGTATTTGCCATTTAAGATTTTAAAATTAATCAGATTAATTTTAGAACCCTAGATTAAATCAAGAACGATTACACTAACCTCTTGATGTGCTGCAGCGTGTCTGCGCCTTTGAGATTCGTCTTGAGACACGGATGTTGTCCCTCTAGCTTGTCCACACCAAGAACACCTATGGCAGCCCTTGAACAGCTTCTAAAGCCTTTTCTATTAATTAGAAATTCAAGTTCTGCCTTTTAAGAGATTAGAGATGCAAACAGGACACTAGAAACAATTTCTAGTGTTCTTAATTCAAGAGATTGATGGCTAATCTCTTTGAATTGATGAGAGATGAAGAGAAATAGCTGGAGAGGCTCAAAGTGGCGTGACATATGACAGGAGAGGCTGCTGGTTGTGTTTTCTTTTCATAACCCCACTTAAATAGCTAGGTTAACACATTAAACCCTAGCCACATGTCACCTTTTGATTAGCTCTAGGTTTAAGTGACCCAATCACATTGTGCCAAGTGTCAAACCTATATTTAATCTTGATTTTAATCATCTTACATGATTAAAAATATTTGTAAGCTTATGTGTTATGCCATGTGTCACCATCTCATGGTGCCACGTGTCCTGTACAAAATGACCAAAATGCCCTGTGTCTTAATTTTGAGTTCTTAACCCAAAATAATTATTTTCTTCTTCTAATTAATTTATATCAAATATAAATTAATTAATTAATCTCTATTAATTAATTTCTCATCAATTAAATTCATATTTAAACACTTTAAATATAAATTTAATTTATACTACACATCCAATAATCTAGATTTGGTTTCAAGTCATGCTAGGGACTTTGCAATTTTATTGCAAACCAAATCTATTTAATTAATCAATTAAACTCTTTAATTAATTAATTAAATCATATTTAAATAGGTGATAACTTGTGTATGTGTGTGACTTACTAGGCTCATCACTAATTGGCAATGAGACATGATATCAACTCTTAATATCATCAGAACTCTTTCTTACCATAAATGATTTCTCTAAATCATTTTATGAACCTCATAGACCATGGTTAACACCTAGCATAGCATGCCATGGCCACCCAATTAGTAATAAGATTTACCTTAAATGAACCTATAATCATATGTTACCATGCACTAGAATCTCTCTGTTACAAAATCCCAACTCAAGCTGGAGTCATGGTTTATGTCAAACTCCATTTGCTATGAATATTATGTTCTCTTTTAATTCCAGTTCTTGATTAAAAGATTTTTCTCATCAGAAACTCTTTTCTGAATAAATCTATCTGTCCTGGCCAGGAACTTGAAACATCAAGAACAATTAAATGAACATAGGATTTTAACTCTATTTACTTAGAGGAACAAATTCCATCTTGATCAACACCTACCTCCATATATAACTAGTAGGAGCCAACAGATGCCCATATACCCATACATAGTATAAGTATGAAAGCAGTATCAAACTCAAACTACCTATATACAAGATAACTGTGCTATCTCAGGTCTAAAGATTATATGCACTGATATGATTTATGACAAAATATTGACAAGAGTAAACTCCATGTGCTTGTCATAAGCGTCACTGGTTCGGCCTACTTATCATTTATAAGTGCCTATCATGTTTGTTATATGGCATGAGACTCACCATTCCATCTTATTTATATCTCATATAAATAACTTGGGAACAAACATGAATACAATCTTTCTGGATAAGTCATGTCCTTATTATGAAGTATCCTCGATTGTGAACCTATTTATGATACTTTGTGCTAGAAATATTGTCACTCATATTCTTAACAACTTAAGAATAATATTTCTAACAAAATATCAATGGACCTTTTCTATTACACATAAATATATTATGTAAACGGAAAAGTGGAAATGCCTTTTATTAATAAAATATATACAAGATACATACTAAATGATATGCTCTAGGGCATACTACTAACAATCTCGCACTAGCACTAGAGCCATTCATTACAATACCTTAGACCCATCTTCTCAAGATGCTGGTCTAACTGAACTTGTGACAAAAGCTTAGTGAATGGATCAGCTAGATTTTCAGCTGATGTTATTTTTCTGCATGGCTATATCGCCTTTGCCCAACTATTTCTCTGATAATGTGGTAGTGCCTTTCTATGTGTTTGGATTTTGGGTGAGACCTTAGTTCCTTAGCTTGTATGACTGCTCCATTATTGTCACAGTGTAGTGGAACTGCTGACTCAATGGAAGGAACTACTGTAAGTTCTGTCATGAACTTCTTCATCCAAAGCGACTTCTTTTGCGACATCGATGCGACAATATACTCAGCCTCTGTAGTGGAATCTGCAGTCGTGCTCTGTTTGGAACTCTTCCAACTGACTGCACCTCCATTACAAATGAACACATATCCAGAGGTAGACTTTCTATCATCGATATCTGATTGGAAATCAGAATCAGTATAACCATCCAATTGCAAGTCTCCACCTCCATAAATCAAGAATAAATCCTTAGTTCTTCTTAAGTACTTAAGAATATTCTTGTGACTATCGATGTTCCAAACTGGATTTGATTGAAAACTGCTAGTAAAACTAACACCATATGAGATATCAGGCCTAGTACACAACATTGCATACATTAAACTTCCAATAGCCAAGCATATGGAATCTGGCCATCTTATCTCTTTCTTGGTGTCTTTGGAGACATCTCTTTAGAAAGGTGGATACCATGTCTCACTGGTAACAATCCTCTCTTGGAATCAAGCATGTTAAACCTCTTTAACACCTTTTCCAAGTATAGACTTTGGGATAAACCAATTATTCTTTTCGCTCTATCTCTATAGATGCGAATCCCAAGAATATAGGTTGCCTCCCCTAAGTCTTTCATGGAGAATGTATTTGACAACCATACCTTTATAGTCGTCAACATACTGTATCATTACCCATCAACGATTATGTCATCCACATATAAGACAAGGAAAGTGATAGCATGTCAATAACCTTCTTATATACACATGGCTCATCCTTATTTTTGATAAAACCAAAAGATTTAATGGCTTCATCAAAACGGATGTTCCAACTCCTCGAAGCTTGTTTCAACCCATAAATGGATCGCTTTAGCTTGCATACCTTGGAACCATCTTGGGATTCAAATCCCTTAGGTTGTTCCATGAAAATGTTTTCTTCAATGTATCCATTAAGAAAAATTTGTTTTGACATCCATCCGCCAAATCTCATAATCATAGTATGCACTATTGCTAATAAAATCCTAATTGATTTAAGCATGGCAACAAAGTAGAAAGTCTCCTCATAGTCGATTCCTTGCCTTTGGCGAAACCCTTTCGCTACTATCCTTGCCTTATAGGTCTCTACCTTTCCATCAGAACCAATTTTCTTCTTGAAAACCCATTTGTTCCCTATAGGTACAATACCTTTAGGTGGGTCAACAAGATCCCAAACTTGATTCTTATACATGGAATCAATCTCGGATTTCATAGCATTAATCCATTTTGAAGAGTCTATATCTGATATAGCTTCTTCATAGGTAAGTGGATCATCTCCATGATCTACTTCTTCATGAGTAGACAACTCTTGTTCTTCTTCATGAAGAAAACCATATCTCACCGGTGGGTGAGATACCTGGTTGTTCTACGAGGAGCAGTGTAGATGTTTCATCAACGGGTATAGGTTGACTAGATGGATCTATATCCATCGATGCATTGGTTGGTCAGAATTCTCCAATTCTAACTCTATTTGCCTTCCTTTGCCTCCTTCTTGAACAAACTGTTGTTCAAGAAATGTGGCATCTCTACTTATCACAACCTTTTGTGAAGTAGGCAAATAAAAATAATATCCAAAACTATCTTTTGGATATCCAACAAATCGACCTTTTTCTGATCTGGTCTCCAATTTATCAGTGTTCAGCTCTTTGATATAAGCTGGACAATCCCAAATGTTAACATGCTTAAGACTTGGTTTTCTTCCATGCCAAATCTCATAAGGTGTGGAAGAAACTGATTTTGATGGAATCCTATTCAGAATATACAAAGCTGATTCTAATGCAAATCCCCAAAAGAAGATTGGCATATCAGTATAGCTCATCATACTACGTACCATATCCAATAGAGTACGATTTCTCCTTTCAAATACACCATTCAGCTGTGGCGTTCCTGGAGGAGTCAGCTGAGAAACAATGCCATGCCCTCTCAAGTATTCATCAAATTCAGTACTCAAATATTCACCTCCACGATCTGATCGAAGAGCTTTAATACTCTTTCCTGTTTGATTTTCTACTTCAGATTTAAATTCTTTGAACTTTTCAAAAGATTCATGTTTGTATTTCATCAAATACAAATACCCAAATCTTGATTTATCATCAGTAAAGGTAATAAAATAATGAAAGCCCCTTCTAGCCATTTCTTTAAATGGACCACATACATCACTATGTATTAGCTCCAAAATATTTTCAGCTCTTAGCCCTTGTCCAACAAAGGGTGATCTAGTCATTTTGCCTTGAAGGCAAGATTCACAAGTTGGAGTAGGCTCAGAGCCCAATGAGGATAGAATTCCCATTTTCTCCAGTTTTGCAATCCTATCTTCTGCAACATGAAATAACCTTAAGTGCCAAATATATTTTGAACTTGAGTTGGTTTTCACCATGGCATTGCATTCATTTAGATTGCTATACTCTGGGCAGTGGAAACACTTTCCTGCTGGCAAGGGAAACACTTTCCTGTTGGCAGTGGAAACACTTTCCTTTGCCATTGTCAGCTTTGGTCTTCCTTTTCTGTTTAGCTATTTTCTTAGAAGGACCAGGAATCTAAGGTTTCTTTTTCTTATTGCCCTTCTTCTTGTTGGACTTTCCAGCAGAAGAAGATGCAACCAAAGCTACCTCTTTTCTTTTATTGCCTGGCATATTCTTTTGGGCAATAACCAGCATGTTGAGTAATTCAGCTAAGGTGCATTCCTGTTTAGTCATATGGAAATTTGTCACAAAATTCCCAAAAGACTCAGGAAGGGACTGAAGGATCAAATCCGTTTGAACATGGAAAACCATGTTGAAGTCAATATGTTCCAAGCTGCTCAATCACCGAATCATCTAGTGGACATGATCCCCAACATTACATCCCTCGGACATCCTCATACGGAATAGCTGTCTAGATATCTCATACCTAGCATTCCTGTTGTGCTCACCATACAACTCTTGTAGGTGAAGGAGGATCTCACTCGCACTCTGCATGTTCTCATGTTGCTTCTGTAACTCATTACTCATGGAAGCAAGCATGTAACACTTAGCTCTCATATCATGCTCCTTCCACTTGTCCAAAGTATCATGTTCCTCTTGTGTGGCCTCTGGAGGTAAGGGACCAGGAACATTTGAATCTAGAACATATCCTATATGTTCAAGGTTCAGGACAAGCTTCAAATTTCTTAGCCAATCAAATAGATTTGGTCCTGTCAACCTATTGTGATCAAGTATGCTTGCAAGGATATTGGATAGTGGTGGTTGTTTTGTGCTCATTTTTATCAGAAAATTAACTGCAGAAAATAACCAGATTAATTAGTAAATGTATCATGTAATTAACCAAAATGATTATGGTCTTTTAATCAAATTGGTCCTCCCACTAACTTAGCGAATCCTACACTTCCAAAGTAGGAAACGGAAATCCTAGTTGGATGGATTTCTAGTGGGTGATTGAATTCTTATAATTCTATTGATCATCCTCAGGTACATCCATTATTGGAATTACAATAAACTATAAGTGAGCAACTCCTTACCCATCACATCTCATGTGAGGTTCAATCCTTTTACTAGCCCCTAATGCTCAAAATCTCAGGTACATCCAATATTGACTTATCTTGCATTAGTTAAGTTGATCCCATTGAGCCAGTAATTATGCAAATAATTTTAATGTCCTCAGGTACATCCAATATTGGCCACCAAACCATTTACATATTTACAACATTTCATGCTTAACAATTATTCTTAAGAAAATCTCTTAAATTAATTGCATCTCATGCAACTATTTAAAATTTCTTAAAATAATTGCCCCAATGGAGGGCTTATGTTATAATTACTTTAATTATAGCATTTCCAACTTAATCATTTGTTTGGAAGATTTTATGGTCATTCTATTTACTATTAAGGTCTCACTTTGCACATTATCCATTTAGCATGCATATATCATATAATTGCATACATTCTCATACATCTCATGCATTCATGGATAAGCAGTAAATATGGTATGATCATGGACTTTCTAAGGGATTCAATCGAGCCACCAAGAATTGAATCAGGGCATTCCTAGGTGCATTTCATTCATTCATTTTACAAGAGTTGCTGAAGGAGTACATAATCAACACTTGATCTTGAATTCCTCCCTGTGGGCCCACCCATGCTCTTGACCTCCTTGAACTTCTTGCAATCCAATATTACATAGTAATCCTTGGCATACCAAGGCGAATTTATAAGAACTTAAATAAATGAAATTACAACCCAAAAATATTACAAACTTAATAATACATGCCCAAAATAAATTAAAATAAATTAATTAATTTACATTCCCAAAGAAACATAAAAGAAATAAATCCAATCACATTGGTCTTTTATAGTCCATGATCATCCATCATGCATATCACTATTTAACAATTAAATAAAACATACATTCTTAAATTAAATTGAATATCTCATATTCAACTTAAAAATCCAGATTTGAATATGATTCAAATAAATTTAAAAATTCAGATTTGAATCTCATTCAAACAAATTTAAAAATTCAGATTTGAATCACATTCAAACAACTTCAAAAATTCAGATTTGAATCTCATTCAAACATTTTTTAAAAAATCAAATTTGAATCACATTCAAATATTTTTTAAAAAATCAGATCTGAATTTTATTGAATCAATTTTAAAAAATCAGATTTAAATATGATTCAAACAACTTTAAAAATTCAGATTTGAATCACATTCAAACAACTTTTAAAATTCAGATTTGAATCACATTCAAACAATTTTTAAAATTCTGATTTGAATCATAATTTAATTGTGTGATTAAAACAACTAATTAAACACTTTAATTAGTCAAAGAATAGGCCTTAGATCATACAACAATTGCAGAATTAAAAGCCAAACCTTGAACCACCCATGGAACCAATGTTGCCGCCACCAACGGTGGCTTCACCATGTGTGCCGCCACACCTCTTGATCCAACCAGCAATGAATCTCTTGATCTCATGATCAAACACACAATTAAATTATATAATCAACAATCTAAATGGCAAATATAGTGGCTCTGATACCAATTGAAGGCAGGCGTGAAAAACACATGATTTTACCATTGTATTAAAAAATTTTTCAACTAGGGTCACAAGCACCATGAAAGATTTATTTTTATCTATTTGATTTCAATTATAAACAACATATTAAAACTCTTTTAATATGTTTTGTATCTGTATTTGACATTTAAGATTTTAAAATTAATCAGTTTAATTTTAGAACCCTAGATTAAATCAAGAACGATTACACTAACCTCTTGATGTCTTTACTGCGCCTTTGAGATCGTCTTCAGGACACCAGATGTTGTCCCTCTAGCTTGTCCACACCAAGAACACCTATGGCAGCCCTTGAACAGCTTCTAAAGCCTTTTCTATTAATTAGAAATTCAAGTTCTGCCTTTTAAGAGATTAGAGATGCAAACAGGACACTAGAAACAATTTCTAGTGTTCTTAATTCAAGAGATTGATGGCTAATCTCTTTGAATTGATGAGAGATGAAGAGAAATAGCTGGAGGCTCAAAGTGGCGTGACATATGAGAGGAGAGGCTGCTGGTTGTGTTTTCTTTTCATAACCCCACTTAAATAGCTAGGTTAACACATTAAACCCTAGCCACATGTCACCTTTTGATTAGCTCTAGGTTTAAGTGACCCAATCACATTGTGCCAAGTGTCAAACCTATATTTAATCTTGATTTTAATCATCTTACATGATTAAAAATATTTGGCAAGCTTATGTGTTATGCCATGTGTCACCATCTCATGGTGCCACGTGTCACTGTACAAAATGACCAAAATGCCCACGTGTCTTAATTTTGAGTTCTTAACCCAAAATAATTATTTTCTTCTTCTAATTAATTTATATCAAATATAAATTAATTAATTAATCTCTATTAATTAATTTCTCATCAATTAAATTCATATTTAAACACTTTAAATATAAATTTAATTTATACTACACATCCAATAATCTAGATTTGGTTTCAAGTCATGCTAGGGACTTTGCAATTTTATTGCAAACCAAATCTATTTAATTAATCAATTAAACTCTTTAATTAATTAATTAAATCATATTTAAATAGGTGATAACTTGTGTATGTGTGTGACTTACTATGCTCATCACTAATTGGCAATGAGACATGATATCAACTCTTAATATCATCGAACTCTTTCTTACCATAAATGATTTCTCTAAATCAATTTATGAACCTCATAGACCATGGTTAACACCTAGCATAGCATGCCATGGCCACCCAATTAGTAATAAGATTTACCTTAAATGAACCTATAATCATATGTTACCATGCACTAGAATCTCTCATTACAAAATCCCAACTCAAGTTTGGAGTCATGGTTTATGTCAAACTCCATTTGCTATGAATATTATGTTCTCTTTTAATTCCAGTTCTTGATTAAAAGATTTTTCTCATCGAAACTCTTTTACGAATAAATCTATCTGTCTGGCCAGAACTTGAAACATCAAGAACAATTAAATGAACATAGGATTTTAACTCTATTTACTTAGAGGAACAAATTCCATCTTGATCAACACCTACCTCCATATATAACTAGTAGGAGCCAACAGATGCCCATATACCCATACATAGTATAAGTATGAAAGCAGTATCAAACTCAAACTACCTATATACAAGATAACTGTGCTATCTCAGGTCTAAAGATTATATGCACTGATATGATTTATGACAAAATATTGACAAGAGTAAACTCCATGTGCTTGTCATAAGCGTCACTGGTTCGGCCTACTTATCATTTATAAGTGCCTATCATGTTTGTTATATGGCATGAGACTCACCATTCCATCTTATTTATATCTCATATAAATAACTTGGGAACAAACATGAATACAATCTTTCTGGATAAGTCATGTCCTTATTATGAAGTATCCTCGATTGTGAACCTATTTATGATACTTTGTGCTAGAAATATTGTCACTCATATTCTTAACAACTTAAGAATAATATTTCTAACAAAATATCAATGGACCTTTTCTATTACACATAAATATATTATGTAAACGGAAAAGTGGAAATGCCTTTTATTAATAAAATATATACAAGATACATACTAAATGATATGCTCTAGGGCATACTACTAACATATTGAACCAGCATACACTATACTGTTAGGAAGGCCTTGGATTCATTCAGCAAATGCGATGCCCTCAACTCTACACCAAAGGATCAAATATGTCATGAATGGTAAAATCATCACGGTGTGAGGAGAAGAAGTTATGCTAGTCACTAAGCCCTAGTCCGCTTCTTATGTGGAAACAACTGAACAATCCCTAGAGAGTTCATTTCAATCATTAGAATTGCAAGGAACTGCCCTGGGAGATGGGGGAGCTGCGGCCATGGTTGCAAAAGTGATGCTGAAAAATGGCTATGAAGAAGGCAAGGGATTAGGTGCTACCCTGCAAGGAATTGTCGAACCCGCGTTAGCTACTTAAAGAAATGGTCGTTCTGGGTTGAGATATGATGAAGATGCCTTGACTGATGGAAGGTTCTAGATAAGGAACATACTCAAGGATCGGAGATTCGACAAATTACTCGAAATGAAGAAAAACGTTCAGAAAATCGTAGATGTTTTTACCAGGTCGATCATTGAAAACTTAGAAGAAGAGGATGGAGAATCTCCCTCAGGGCTATCTATCAATGTCCTGCACCTAGATCTCATGTCTGAAGTGCTGATCTTACCAACCGTTGAGGGGCAAGAGCTTGACAATTGGGAAGTCGAGGATATTCCTATGCTTTATTTTGAGGCCATTGACCAACCCAGCCATAATAATCCAATCAACCCTGAAATCCCTTATGTTAACTTTGAAAGTCCCATAATCACCATCGATACAAGTGATTCCGAAAAAAAGCCTGTGAAAGAGCAAGGAGAAGCAGATGAACCCACTCTAGTACCCTATGGAGATAAAATGAGTACCCTGAATTTGAGGATAGAGGAAAATAAAAGGGAACTCAGAATCGTGAATAATGAAGAATTAGAAGACATAATTTAATTGCTAAAGGAATTCATCGACGTATTCGCTTAGGGTTATGATGATATGCCCAAACTGGACCCTTAAATTGTCACACATAAGATTCCTTTGATTCCTGGAACAGTCCTAGTTAAACAAAAATTGAGGAGAATGAACCCTAACACATTACTCAAGGTTAGAGATGAAGTTAAAAAGCAATACGATGCTGGATTCCTAAAAGTGGTAAAATACCCAGAATGGGTAGCTAATGTTGTCCCCATAACGAAGAAGGATGGTAGGGTAAGGACATGTGTTGACTACAGGGACCTCAATAAGGCAAGTTTGAAAGATGATTTCCCTCTCTCACATATAGATGTACTGGTGGACAATGCTGTAGGACTGGGGAGATGTTCATGTATTGACGGAGCCTCAGGGTATAATCAGATTTTGATGGACAATGACGACAAAGAAAAACTACTTTTATCACCCAGTGGGGAGTCTTTTACTGCCGGGTGATGCCCTCTGGTCTAAAGAACACAAGGGCTACCTACCAATGTGCCATGGTCACATTATTCCATGACATAATGCACAAAGAAGTGAAAGTTTATGTGGATGACATATCATTAAATCCAGAGGGACCAAACGCCATGTACGGGTATTAAGAAAAGTATTCGAAAGGCTCAGAAAGTATAAACTAAAGCTAAACCCGGCTAAACGTGTGTTTGGAGCAAGATTAAGAAAGCTGTTGGGATTTATAGTAAGTGAAAAAGGAATAGAAGTGGATCCAGACAAAGTTCGAGCCATTCAAGAGATGCCATCCCTAAAGACAGAAATGGATGTGTGTAGTTTCCTGGGAAAGTTGAACTACATTTCAAGATTCATCTCTAATCTCATCGACAAGGCTGAACCCATTTGCAAGTTACTCAAGAAGAACAATATTGCCAAGCGGGATCAAGCTTGTCAAGAAGCTTTTGAAAAGATTAAGTAGTACTTGTCAAATCCGCCAATATTGGTTCCTCTAGTGACGGGTAGGCCATTGATCCTGTACATGGTAATTCAGCAAAACTAGATGGGTTGCGTTCTAGGATAACATGATGACACTGGGAGGAAGGAAAGAGCCATTTACTATTTAAGCAAGAAATTCAATGAATGCGAGTCGAGATACTCATTCCTCGAAAAAACCTGTTGTGCGTTGGCTTGGACAGCGAATCGACTCAAACATTACATGTTGAATCATAAAACGTGGCTCATCTCTAGAATGGATCCAATCAAGTATGTATTTGAAAGCCCGTTCATACCTAGAAGATTAGCAAAATGACAGGTCATACTTTCTTAATATGACATAGTCTGTATGATAAGAAAGGCAGTAAAAGGAACTGTGATAGCTGATCTCCTACCTAAAAACCTAATAAATGATTATGAGGCCCTGGATTTCGAATTCCCATATGAATATATTAACGTAGTAAGCAATGATGCTGAAGGTCCTAATGATGTGTGGGAAATTTATTTTGATGGAGCGGTCAATTTAGCCAATAATGGGATCGGAGCAGTGTTGTTGCTCTAAATGGGAAACATTTCCTAATAGCTGTTAAGCTGAGATTTGGCTACACTAATAACGTAGTAAAGTATGAAGCCTACATGAGTGGCTTATAGGCTGCCATTGAAATGAAGATAAAGAAGCAAGGAGAAATCTTGTACAAGAGAAGCTCCAATGGTGAGTTATTAAGATGCGTGAATGCCAAAGAAGCAAGGAGAATCCTTTTTGAAACCCATGAAGGGAACTATGCTACGCATAGCAATGGGTATATGATGGCAAAGCAGATCTTAAGGCAGGGTTACTTTTGGACCACTTTGGAAAAAGACTATATTGAGTTCTTCCAGAAGTGTCAAAAATGCTAAATTTATCCTCATCAGATAAATGTCCCGCCTCATCAGCTCTACAATCTCGTCTCACCATGGCCTTTTGCAATGTGAGGTATTAATGTAATCGATCTGATTAATCCAAAAGCATCGTATGGACACAGGTTCATTTTGGTGGCCATTGATTACTTTACTAAATGAGTTGAAGCTACCTCATATGCTCACATCACTTAAAACACCTTTCTGAAATTCCATAAGAATAATATTATCTGTCGGTATGGTCTTCCTAGTGAGATTATCACTGACAATGCCAATAATCTAAATGGTCCAAAGATTCAGAAGTTGTGTGATCAGTACAAGATATGGCATCTCAATTCATCACCATACCAAGCCCAGATGAATGGAGTTGTAGAAGCTAGCAATAAAAATCTCAAGTGAATAATTGGAAAAATGACAGTCACTTATAAAGATTGGCATGATATGCTTCCCTTTGCCCTTCATGCCTATCGAACCATGGTAAGGACATCGACCAGGGCAACTCCATATTCGCTGGTCTATGGGATGGAAGTTATTTTGCCAATAGAGGTGGAAATTCCTTCCTTAAGGATTTTAAAAGAGGCAGAATTAGATGAGACAGAATGGGTTCAATTGAGGCTTGATCAGCTGGATTTCATGGATGAGAAAAGACTGACAGCAATATGCCATGGGCAGTTGTACCAAAGAAGAATGGCTAGAGCATTAAATAAGAAAGTACGCCCGCGCAAATTCCAATCAGGAGATCTAGTTTTAAAGAATATCCTCCCAAATCAAAGCGATTCCCGAGGTAAGTGGTCACTAACTTATAAAGGGTCTTATGTGGTTCAAAAGGTATTTTCTAGCAATGCACTCATCTTAACTCAAATGGATGGGGAAGAATTACCAAGGCCTGTGAATGCAAATGTTGTAAAAAGATATTATGCATAAAAAAAAAGGGTGGGAGTGAAAACCAGAAAGGCCACTCCTAACAAAATGAGGGAAAGAAGGCAAAAACTCACAACGGCGCTTTTCTGCAAAATGAGCAAGGGTGAAAATTCGAAAGGACACCCCATAAAAGAGAGTAAAAAAATAATAGGAGTGAAAACCCGAAAAGGCACTTCTAGTCGAAGACAATGAAGAAACAAGGAGGATCTCGAGATCAAGGGATAGTAAATTACACATGACGCTTTTTGGAAGGTCACTTGGAACGCTGGCAATTGAGAGACTTCAAAGTTATGTAACACCCCTATTTGCATAGCCTGGTATATTTCACTATTCTGGTGATCGATGTCGGTCCAGATAATTAAGGGAATTAGAACCATGTCTAAGACACCTAGAGAAACCCTGAACACAAATAATTAGTAATTATCAATTAGTTAAATATAAATAAGAAAAACAGAACATAAGAAGTTAAATGAGCTGAGAGTCACAGCAATGGGTGACCTTCTCGGGAAGGACTGCAAGGTCGATTTAAACTCGAATTTCGAACTGTAAAATGTGATGCTGTGGTCCTTAGGACTATTGCAAATACAGTGAAAAAGAGAAATCACAAAAAAGAATTGTTAAGCTGGTCAAATAATTAGGTCAAAAATTTAGAAGAAATATTGAATTATTTGCAAAGAGAATGGAACAGTGGTTAGAGAGAATGGAACGGGTTTTCAGAAAGCTACGGTGTGTAGAAGGGCTGAAGTTCGAGTACTCTATTTCTCTATTGCAAGGAGATGTATATGAATGGTGGAAGACCATCCCCCACAGCCTGGTTGAGCCACCTATGCTGACATGGACAGACTGCCTGAGGGAATTTAGGCAGAAATGGGTTCCCGATGCTTATGTAGATATGAAATTATAAGAATTCTTGAGCTTGAAGTAAAGGGGCAGAACAATAGCAGAGTATGAGCAGGACTTTTCAATGCTAAGTCATTATGTTGGAAGCTTAGTCTACACCCCCAGAGATAGATGTAAGAGGTTTAAGGCTGGGCTGAGGCCTAGTTTAAGAATGCAAGTTGTGGGATTCAGACACCAGAATTTTTCTGAGCTAATTTCACAAGCCCTGGAGCTGGAAAAGATAGAATCAGAAGGGGCAGTGAAGAAGGGCACTCAAGAGAAAGAAAAGACTGAAAAGGCTATGGGCCAGGCTACTGAGAGTGGTTCTGGGAAGAGAAAATAGTTTGGGGGATCTAGCTCTCGCAGATCTGGCAGAGGCAAATTCTCCGGCCAAAAACCACCCTGGTCTGGTCAGCAGACCCAGTAGGCATCTCGAGGAGCTTTATCATTCCGACAGTGTGAGACTTGTGGTAGAACACACGGTAGGGTGTGTTTCAAGACCACAGGTGCATGTTTTAATTGTGCAGAAAGCGGACATTTTGTTAAAGACTATACTAGTCCACGCCGATCTGGACCTTCTACCACATCTGAGGGATCAGCCAAGACTCTGCACCTAGAGGGTCACTGCCAACTGGTCGAGGTAGAGGCAGAGGTAGGGGTCCTGGTAGCACTCATGGAAGTTAGAGTACTGTTAACCAGCCAGAACCAAGTGGTGCACCAGCTAGAGTCTATACCATGAAACAGAGAGAGGAGGCTGAAACATCAGATGTAGTAGCTAGTATTTTCTTTATCCTTAACCAAGATGCATATGTGTTGTTTGATCCTGGCTCCACACATTCATATGTCAGTGCTAGTGTGATGTGTTCTACTGCTATCCAGTGTGTACAAATGGATTATGATGTGATAGTAGCTGGTCCATTAGGTCAGGAGGTTAGGGCCAACAAAATCTATAGAGACTGTCCTTTGGTGATCCAAGGAGATGTTTTTCTGTCAAATTTGATTGAAATGCCCTTCAGAGATTATGATATTATCTTGGGCATGGATTGGTTAGCCAGGCATCATGCAATAATTGACTATAGACTGAAGACAGTCACTTTTGGTCTCCCTCAGTATGGTGATGTAGTAATACATAGGGAGAGGCAGTTATTGCTGTCAAACATCATTTCAGCTGCACTGGCCAGAAAAATGATTAGCAAGGGGTATGAGGCGTACTTGGCACATGTGATAGACACCCAAGTGGGTAGTCCAGCATTAAGGGACATCCCCACAGTATGTGACTTTCCGGATGTGTTCCCTGATGAATTGCCAGGATTACCTCCAGAAGGAGAGGTGTAGTTTGAGATTGATGTTATGCCTAGTGTGGACCCAATCTCGATAACACCATATTGAATGGTACCAACAGAACTAAAAGAAGGATGGCACTCTCCGGTTATGCATTGACTATCGGCAGTTGAATAAGGTGAGAATAAAGAACAGATACCCATTGCTCTGCATTGATGACTTGTTTGATTAGTTGAGGGGTGCAGCTGTGTTCTCCAAAATAGACCTGAGATCAGGTTATTATCAGCTGAAAGTATAAGAGCAGAGTATTCCTAAAACTGCCTTTAGAACCCGCTATGGCCATTATGAGTTCTTGGTTATGCCATTCGACTTAACTAATGCTCCGGCTACTTTCATGGATCTGATGAACACTATCTT
Source organism: Hevea brasiliensis (assembly GCF_030052815.1). Lineage (NCBI taxonomy): Eukaryota > Viridiplantae > Streptophyta > Magnoliopsida > Malpighiales > Euphorbiaceae > Hevea > Hevea brasiliensis. The sequence goes on from NC_079501.1 coordinate 48,738,517, forward strand.
CAGACCATACCTCGATCAGTTTGTAGTTATGTTTATAGATGTTATATTAGTTTATTCGAGGAGTCCAGAAGAGCATGATAGACATTTACAGATTGTATTGCAAACTTTCAGGGAGAAAAAGCTATATGCAAAATTATCGAAGTGTGAATTTTGGCTGAAGGAGATATCTTTTTTGGGGCACATAGTATCAGCAGAAGGTATTAAGGTCGATCCTAGCAAGATAGAAGCTGTCCTTAATTGGAAACCACCCAAAAATATCACTGAGATTCGCAGTTTTTTGGGGTTAGCTGGATACTACAGCCATTTTGTGAAAGGATTCTCCATGTTGGCATCTCTATTGACCAAGCTGCTTAGGAAAATGTGAAATTTCAGTGGATGGATAAATGCCAGCAGAGTTTTGATGAATTGAAGAGGTGTTTGATTGAGGCTCTAGTCCTGACTTTACCTACACCGGGTAAAGAATAAACAGTTTATAGTGATACTTCTCACAATGGGTTAGGCTGTGTATTGATGCAAGATCGAAATGTCATTGCCTATGTATCATGTCAGCTGAAACCGCATGAGAGGAATTATTCAACACATGACTTAGAGCTAGCAGCTATTGTGTTCGCTCTTAAGATCTAGAGACATTATTTGTATGGGGAGAAGTGCTACATCTACACAGATTATAAGAGTTTGAAGTATTTAGGCACCCAGAAAGAGTTGAATTTGAGATAGAGGAGATGGTTCGAGTTGATAAAAGACTATGATTGTCTGATGACTATCAGCCAGGGAAAGCTGATGTTGTGGCTGACACCTTAAATCGCAAGGCTATGGCAAGTCTACAGGTTACCCCTTTGTCTATGGTACATGAGTTGAGATCATTACATGCCAGCTTAGAGATTAATGATGAGGGGCAGACAGCAGTTGTATGGCATGTACAGCCAGTGTTGATTGATCATATCAGAATGGCTGCTCAGAATGATCAGAAGTATCAGAAGCTGTTAGAAGTTCTGCAGGGCAAAAAACCAAAATTCTCAATAAGAGATGACAATCTACTACTTCACCAGGGCAGAATGTGTGTTCCTAATAATGTTGATTTGAGGCAGATCATTTTGAAGGAAGCACATGAGTCTCCTTTTGCTATACACCCTGGTGGCACAAAAATGTATAGAGGGCTAAAGAAGCATTACTAGTGGATGGGTATGAAAAGAGATGTGGTAGAGTTTGTTTCCAAATGCCTAACTTGTCAGCAAGTGAAGGCAGAGCACTAAGTACCCGCTGGGTTGTTACATCCATTACCAGTACCAGAATGAAAATGGGAGAGAATAATGATGGATTTTGTGATGGGACTTCCGAGGACACAAAAGAGCCATGATGCAGTATGGGTCATAGTTAACAGACTAACCAAGTCTACTCATTTTCTGCCAGTTCGAATGGACTACAGTTTAGAAAGATTGGCCAAGTTATACATTGATGAGATAGTAAGACTGCATGGAGTGCCAGTATCGATTGTGTTAGATAGAGATCCTAGGTTCACTTCTAGATTCTGGGGTAGTCTTCAGAGAGCCCTAGGAACTATATTGAACTTCAGTACGGCATTCCACCCATAGACAGATGGCTAGTCTGAAAGGGTAATTCAGATTTTGGAAGACATGCTACGGGCTTGTGTGATTGAGTTTGAAGGCAGTTGGGACACACACTTGCCTTTGATTGAGTTTACTTACAACAACAGCTACCATTCAAGCATTGGGATGCCTCCATATGAAGCTTTGTATGGTAGAAAATACAGAACTCCCCTGTGTAGGGATGCTGTAGGTGAAAGGAAGATGATTGGGCCTGAAATTGTTCAGCAAATTGAAGAGAAGATCAGGTTGATCAGAGATCGACTTAAGACTGCATCAGATCGTCAGAAGTCCTATATTGATTTAAAGAGAAGGGATATTGAGTATGCAATGGGTGAAAAAGTATTCCTCAAGGTTTCCCCTTAGAAGAAGATTATGAGATTCGGCAGAAAAGGGAAACTGAGTCCTCGTTTAATTGGGCCATATGAGGTTCTGGAGAGAGTGGGTCCTTTGGCATATCATTTGGCACTACCTCCAGAGTTAGAGAAGATACATAATATCTTCCATGTGTCTATGTTAAGGAGGTATCAATCAGACCCATCTCATGTACTACCAGTGGAAGAAATTGAAGTGAATCCAGATCTCACATAAGAAGAAGAACCCATAGAGATTTTGGCTTATGAGGTGAAGTAGCTACAGAACAAGCAGATACCGTTGGTAAAAGTGCTGTGGAACCATCATTCGGGCCAGGAGGCTACTTGAGAACGAGAGGAGGACATGAGGAGACAGCACCCACAGCTGTTCAGAAATTGATACCTGGTAAAATTTCGAGACGAAATTTATTTTAAGGGGGGGGGGGGGAATTGTAACACCCCTATTTGCATAGCCTGGTATATTTCACTATTTCGGTGATCGGTGTCGGTCTGGATAATTAAGGGGATTAGAACCACTCTAAGACACCTAGAGAAGCCCTGAACACAAATAATTAGTAATTGTCAATTAGTTAAATATAAATAAGAAAAACAAAATATAAGAAATTAAATGAACCGAGAGTCATAGCGATAGGTGACCTTCTCGGGAAGAACTGCGAGGTCAATTTAAACTCGAATTTCGAACCGTAAAATATGACGATGTGGTCCTTAGGACTATTGTGAACATAGTGGAAAAGAGAAAATCACAAAAAAGAATTGTTAAGCCGGTCAAATAATTAAGTCAGGGATCTAAAAGAAATATTGCATTATTTGCAAACTGGGTCGAACCGGCAAAGGGCAATTTGGTCAATTGACCCCTAGAGCTGACTCCTGACCTAACTGTCAAATAAAATCGGACAAAAAAAAATTTCGGAAACGAGAACTAAATTAAAAAAGTATAGGAAAAATAAAAGAATAAGAAAAGAAAAGGAAATTAGATTAATGACATCACATAGATGACATCATGCATGACTTCATAATTCATTTTAATTTAATTACTTAAATTGACTAAGTCAAATTATGGATAAATATACACAAACGAAAAAAAAAAAAGAAGAAAGAAAATCATTTTAGTCTTCTTCCATTCTTACTGTCCCTCTCTCTCTCTTGTCTCTCCCTCAAAATTCCTCCATGAAAGCTTATTCTTAAGCTTTCTAAACACCAAATTTCACTATAAATCCTTTAATTTTCTTGAAGACAAATTATAAGCAAACCTTGGAAAGAAGATTAAAGGAGAAAGAAAGAAGAAAAAGTTGATGGAATTGAAGATTGAAAAGCTATACCAAGGTTAGTAAGCTAAACTTTGTATTTCTAGTTTAATTATTGTGTTTATAGTTGAATAAACTTAGAAATTATGAAAAATGGAAAACAAAACAATTGTTGGAGGACTATATGTGAATTTTGGCCAGCCTATATAGGACAATGATTTTCATGAGTTTAATTAAATTAAACATTTTAGAAAGCTTGAATGAGTTGAGAAAGTATGTTTATATGCTTTGAATTAGTAAAATGTAACAAAATTAGTGAGTTAGGGTTTTGGACCTAGGGTTTTCGGAGACAAAATTTTAAGAATTGGTCAAATGGTGTGTTTGACCTTATTTGAGCTGAAAAATGGTCATGTATGACCAATTGTGGTATTTTAGAAGCATTGGAAATAAATGTAGATTCGGATTGGATATGGTCATTATGCAGGCAGAATGACCAAGGTCCTTTTCAGGGACCAAAACTGAAAATTTACCAACCCAATTGGTGTGAGGCTAATTGAGAATGAAACTAGACACGAAATGACACATTTTTTATTCAGGAATCATGCCCAAAAAGTGACCATAGCATAGTGAATAAATTGGCCAAATCCAGAATCAGGTGTTCTGCCCTGTACAAAAATGACTAAATGAATAGTGTTTGTTCATTTGGCCATATCTTGGGCTAGGTAGGTCCAAATGACCTGAAATTTTACCAGGAGAAATCTGAGATATAGACCTACAACTTTATGAGGAACACAAACCCAAATTATGCCCTTAACCAAGTTAGTTAGCCACCCAAAATTAGTGACCTAAAACTGCCAGAACCAGTTTTTGTGCCCAGAAAATCTGGGTTAGGGTAATCTGGCTAGCTATGTTCAAATGGCTATAACTTGAGCTAAAAACTCCAAATGGAGTGATTCAAAAAGGGAAATAAAGTTAAGACAATAAGGAACAATTTCTATGAAGAAAACTAGGCCAAATTCTAACAGCAATATGACTAATGGAACAGTGCAAAATAGGTCACTAAAACTAAAAATTTGAAAGTTTGCCTAAAAGACTTAAGTTTTGAGAAAATGACCAAAACTAATAAGTTAGGTAGTCAAAATGTGGTATGCGGGTATGATTGGATTTCCCATACTTTTAAGCATAAGAAAGTCAATATTTTGACTTGAATAGTACTATAAATAGTAACCTCAATATGAAAATTTTTAAGAATATAAATTTAACCATATTGGGGCTAGAATTGAACATATACGAATTAATTATTGGAATTATTGTGAGTCAAAGATACTGAGACACTATAAATTTCATGTTTTAGTTGAAAAAGACCCAGAAGGTCTAAGAGACTGAATCAAAGCCTAGAGGCGACTAACGTCAGGTTTGTGCACAATAAACCTTATTTAAGCATTTTATCATTGAAAATTGATTTAGTACACATTATGAAATTTCTGTGTTAATTATGAGTTTAAGAATTTTTGTATTGCCACTTTGTGAATGAAAAGGTGACTTTGGAAATTTAGTGTGATTTGCATGAAATATTTGAACAAATTGCTTTAAATTGATTTCGGATTCACACTTAGTATGACAGTGCCTTATTATTCCTCCTCCATTTATGGGGTTGAGATCTATTATTTTCCTCCCTCTCTGGTTTACTAGTTTAGATTATAGATCGGATGAGTACTCATTAGCTAGCTAGCCACCTCCCTCATTGATTTCGATTAGTGGGGTTGTGGATTGCTTTGTCGTAGTGTACAACACGGCATTGATCGAAAATTTTGTGTCATGGCTTAAGTTGTGTATGAATTGGCAACACTGTGTTTATTAAATTATTTGACCCAAATTGTACTATAATAAGTTTTGATAATTTGTGAAATATTTAAATTGTGATTTATCAATGAATGTTATATGTACTGCATTTCAAATTTTTATTGTGCACCACTGGATATTTTTATACTCAGCGATAGCTTATTTTGCTGTCGTAGATAAGGGCAAGGAAAAAGCAGTAGGGTGAACTGTTGAATTGACAAGGACTTCACTGATCTTTTTGTACAAGTATTTGTTTATACCCTTATAGTTATTTGATGTAAATATTATAATGTCATATGTATTAATGTAAAGTTGAGTAGTTGTACAGTAAATTGTAATATTGTTATTTTGGATTTTCTTTTTTTAAATTAAGATCTGTATTTGTAAATTAAGTACTATATGCAATGTGAATGAATTTATAAAGTATTTTGAGATGACAAACTTTTGTTAAATTGTGGACTTAAATTCAATTGTGTTGACTTGAGTTGTTTTGGTGTTGGGAGTTGTGAAAATAATTGTTGGAAGTGCTTTTTTACAGGTTTTTGAAGAATTGTTTTCTCAAAATACAAACGGCACTCTGTCGAAATTTTTTCAATATTTGCGGACAAATAAAAATGGACAAAAATTTTTACTAGTTTTGAAACTTCAATTAAATGTTTTAAATTCTTACTAAAATGCTCACCACTTCCAAAAAGTAAGAAAATGGTTTTAAAATCCCTTGTAGGGTACTTAATGAGTTATCAATAGGTGATGTTCAGTAGTTCATTAGGTATTCTACGGGATCATGTTGTGCCTTACAGAGGGGTAAGGTGTGACAAGTTAACTGAGGGTATTTGTGAGATTTATCTTTGTACCCTTTTTCATAAAATTGTACCTTCATTCTATTAATGATTATCTTCTTACGCCAGAAATAAATTTGTGCATATCTCGTCTACCTTGGTTTATGCGTTATTAATTTGTTGAAAGCTTTCTTGTAAGATGAGAATCTAAATACAAGTAACTTCATATATACTTTATTTTGAGATTTACAAGAGGGTAAACGATTATCAGGTACATCTAAGAGCGAAAACCCAAAAAAGTACTCCTAGCAAAATGAGGGAAAGGAGGCAAAAACTCACAAGGACACTTTCTGCAAAGTGAGCAATGGGTGAAAATCCGTAAGGACGCCAAAAAAAAAAGGTGGTAGTGAAAGTCCGAAAGGACACTCCTAGAAAAATGAGAGAAAGGAGGCGAAAACCTGCAAGGGCACTTTCTGCAAAATGAGCGAAGGGTGAAAATTTGAAAGGACGCCCCGGAAAGGAGAGTAAAAAAAAAAGAACTAGGAGTGAAAACCCGAAAGGGCACTTCTAGTCGGAAACGGTGAAGAAGTAAAGAGGGAGCCAAAAGGGCACTGGGAGACAATCATGAGCCAAGCCTTAAAACTCGTCCTGACCTTTTTCATTAATCATTTATCTTCAAGATCTTGTTAAGTAAACTTTGCCTGGAAGAGCACCCTGCATCAAATTTGCTTTGTGAGCATTAAAGGTACATACACAGCTTATTTACAATAGTTGGTTAAGTCAGATTCAAGTTAATTTTTAAGATTTTAATTTCCTGTTATTAACCTATGGATTTAATATCCAAGTTGATTTTAATTTTCAGCATTCTAATTTCCTATTATCAATCTCTGGAAATCCAGGTTGATTTTAATTTTTAGCATTTTAATTTCCTATTATCAACCTCTGGATTCAAGATCTAAGTTGATTTTAATTTCCAACATTTTAAATTTACAGTTATCAACCTCTGAATTCAAGATCCAAGTTGATTTTAATTTTCAACATTTGAATTTGCTGTTATCAACCTCTGGATTCAAGATCCAAGTTGATTTTAAATTTCTAGTTATCAACCTCTAGATTCAAGACCCAAGTTGATTTTAATTTTCATCATTTTAATTTCTTGTCATCATCCTCTGTATTCAAGATCTAAGTTGATTTTGAATTTCTTGTTATCAACCTCTGGATTCAAGATCCAAGTTGATTTTAATTTTCAGTATTTTAAATTTCCAGTTATCAACCTCTGGATTCAAGATCCAAGTCAATTTTAATTTTCAACATTTTAATTTCCTGTTATCAACCTTTGGATTTAAGATCCAAGTTGATTTTAATTTTCAGCATCTTAAATTTTCAGTTATCAACCTTTGGATTTAAGATCCAAGTTAATTTTAATTTCCAGCATTTTAAATTTCTAGTTATCAATCTTTGGATTCAAGATCCAAGTTGATTTTATTTTTCAGCATTTTAAATTTCAAGTTATCAACCTCTGGATTCAAGATCCAAGTTGATTTTAATTTTTAGCATTTTAATTTCCTGTTATCAACCTCTAGATTCAAGATTCAAGTTGATTTTAATTTTCAGCATTTTAAATTGCCAGTTATCAACCTCTGGATTCAAGATCCAAGTTGATTTTAATTTCCAGCATTTTAAATTTCCAGTCATCAACCCCTGGATTTAAGATCCAAGTTGATTTTAATTTTTAGCATTTTAATTTCCTGTTATCAACGACTGGATTCAAGATCCAATTTGATTTTAATTTCCAGTATTTTAAATTTTTAGTTATCAACCTCTGGATTTAAGATCTAAGTTTAATTTAATTTTCAGCATTTTAATTTCCTGTTATCAATCTCTGGATTCAAGATATAAGTTGATTTTAATTTTCAGCATTTTAAATTTTCAGTTATCAACCTCTGGATTCAAGATCCAAGTTAATTTTAATTTTCAGCATTTTAATTTCTTGTTATTAACCTCTGGATTCAAGATCCAAGTTGATTTTAATTTCTAGCATTTGAAATTCCTATTATCAACCTCTGGGTTCAATCTCCAAGTCGATATCAACTTCCAACATGTCAGCCACCCAAAATATGGTTCTAAATCTTTACATGATTCCTATACAAGAGAATTTCATTCTCTCTAATAGAAAACATGTAAAGAGGGGCAGCTGTAGACACCATATTTTGGATGACCTCTAAATGCATAATTTACCAAGCCAATCTCCTATTTTAATGTTTTATCTGATCTCCGCCAGTTGCTTGATGCTAGGTTATGATCTGAAGATAAATGATAAATTCGATCACATAAATCCCAAAGTATTTTCCAATCTCTCCATCAACCCAATTTGTTTGAATTTCACCCTCAGACCTTCGAACCATCTTTGTATTTTTATTTTCTGATCTCTCGGCATTCAAAACTCTGAATTGTGTGAAATTCCATGATCAAGTATCTAATCAAGTCATCGTTTTGTCCGATCCCTAAGTATGCGATCCTGAATTGAATGTGGACTAGGACTCGACTTCGAATCATCAATGTTTCTAAGGTTTTCCGATTTCATCCTTGCGGATAATGTTGTTCAGATCTCTTTAAGCAGCCATGTTTTATAACTGATCTTAAGCACTATGGAATTAGCATCCATACTTAATGGGGATGTTTTCCCGATCTCATCAAGAATTAATCACAAAAACAAGTTCATTTCAAAGTCAAAATTATACAAGTCATTCGGCAGGAGGGTCTCCCCTAACCTGATCTTCAAGTACATTTTCAGTTTCATCATTCCCTCTCTCCTCTCTCTCAGGCTCCTCTTCGCTATCATCTTTAGCTCTCGGGACGAGCTCCTCCATCCAGGAGAAGTCTTCTTCAGGATAATGCTTCACAAGCTCGGCCAGAAGATCGCCATGAGCTTTCACATAGGCACCAGCTTTTCTTGCCAGGGCCTCTTCTTCTTTCACTTTGATCTTTTCAGTAAATTAAATGAGATCGATAGATTGGCAGGCCTGAGCGTCTTCAAGTTCCCACTCCATTTCAACTATCCTTTTTTCATAAGACTTCGTTCAATCTTTTATCTTGGCGATCTGATCCTGGGCAGTTGAGAGTTAGGCTTTGGTGGTTGCCGCATTTTGAACTGCCTTCAAAATCTCTTATCTCAAGAGATGAGCGTTTTCTCTGATCATATGCTGGTTCGTAATAGTCTCCAAACCTAAGCTCATCATCTGAGTTAAGAGATCATCAATGCTATCCTAGGCCATCCTATTCCGGTCTTCTTGAAAACAGATAGTAGCACCTAGGACCTTAGCTAGATCAGGATTGCCCCAAACTGAACGTTTCCTTTTTAGATAATGAATAAGGACTTGAGCACCTCGGGAGAGCATCCTAACGACTGGTCTGGAAGGCCCCCCTTCTGCACTTGAAGAAATTGGCGGAGGTGGAGGTTCGGCTTATCGAGGTGGAGAAGGAATGATCTCTACCCCTGAGGTCGGCTGCTCTAGAGGTCAGAATGGAGAGCTCGGTACTACTACCAGGTCCCACCTCGGTGTTTGGGCAACAGCAGCAGCAGCAACAACTTTCATCTCCCGCACTTTTTGGGTGAGCTCCCTCTTTCGCTTGCAGCTTTCCTTTGCACTCTCACCTCTCGCCATATCTGCATAGAGAACAAGTTAGTGAGATCACCAAAGTTAAGAGACTAAGGATCTAGATTATACCGATCCTGAGGCTGAGGTCAGAGAGTTACAGCTCATAGTCCTCACATGCGATCACTTGCATCATCCACCATTTTAGTTCGGTCATGACCACATCTAAACATGAATACCTATGAGCGATTGCCTGATCCTTCAACTCCTTCACCATGGCGTCCTCGTCTTTATTTAGGGTGATCTTCTTTGGTACTTTAAGAACTAAATACTGCCAGCTACGTGGAATGCCCTCAAAGCCATTTGGATCCTTGCTCCTCAGTATGAAAATTTGATCTTTCGAGTTCTTCAGCAAGGAAGGGAGATCGGTGAAGAGCCTGTAGTTCAGCTTGGCTTGGAAAAACCAATATTCGTCATCTTTTCGGCGAGGCAGCCTATGCAATTTAGCAAAAACCTTCACTGTGGGCTCACGCTTTTTAGCTCGGCATAGACCTATGAAGGTCACCAGGGTCCGCAAGGAGTTCGGATGCACCTAGGCTACACAGACATGGCGGAACTTCAGAACGACTTTATAGAATTCGTCTAGGGGAAATTGAAGCCCAGTTTTTAATTACTCTTCATACACCATGATCAAATCAGTTTCTTCAAAGAAATGATTAGCCCGAAGATCGCCATGGCATCTGATAAGTTCAAAGGAGTCGATCGAAAGATTGTACTCTTGGCTAATGGACTGAAGATTGGTCTCCCTGAGGACCGATAGCAACTCGTCCATGGGTAAGTTCTCTTTCCTTGGGGTTGATACCTACGTTGACCTAGTTGCTTGACCATGGACCAGGATAATAGTGTTAGTAGTATGCGTTAGAGCATATCATTTTGTGTGTATCTTGTATATATTTTATTAATAAAAAGACAATTTCACTTTTCTGTTTACATGATATATTTATGTGTAATTGAAAAGGTCCATTCATATTTTTTTGGAAATTCTATTCTTAAGTTGTTAAGAATATGAGTGACAGTATTTATAGAACAAAGTATCATAAATTAGTTCACAATCGAGGATACTTCACAAAGGACAAAACTTATCCAGAAAGATTATAATCATGTTTGTTCCCAAGGTATTTATATGAGATATAAATAAGATGGAGTAGTGAGTCTCATGCCACATAATAAACATGATAGGGACTTATACATGATAAATAGGCCGAACCAGTGATGCTTATGACAAGCACATGGAGTTTACTCTTGTCAATGCATTGACATATATCATATCAGTGCATATAATCTTTAGACTTGAGATGACACAGTTATCTTGTATATAGGTGGTTTGAGTTTGATATTGCCTTAATACTTGTACTGTGTATGGGTATATGGGCATGTGTTGGCTCCTACTAGTTATAAATGGAGATAGGAGTTTATCAAGATAGAATCTGTTACCCTAAGTAAATAAGGATAAAATCCTATATTCATTTAATTGTTCTTGATGTTTTAAGTTTCTGGCCAGGACAGACAGATTTAGTCAGAAAAGAGTTTCTGTCACACCCTACCCCTCAGTAAGATGTAACATGATCCCGTAGTACATCTAATGATTACTATACTTCGCCTACCGGTAACCCATTAAATATACTACAAGGGATTTTAAAATAATTTTCTTACTTTTCGAAGGTGGCGAGCACTTTTGGTCGAAATTAAAAACTTTTACTTGAAGTTTAAAGACTAGTTAAAATTTTTGTACATTTTTATTTTTTCGCAAATTTTGGAAAATTTTTGGCAGAGTGCCGTCTATATTTGGGAAAAATATTTCTTCAAACACCTATAAAAACACTTCCAATAATTTATTTCATCAAAATCAACTACAACCACAACACAAATCAACATCATTTCTCTCAACTCCGTAATTCAAAACAATTCTCAATTCAATTGTCTTCAGAAATAATATTAAATAACTTCATTCATTTTCTACTAAAGAAAAATTAATTTACATTTATTACAAAACTCAAAAATAAGTTTGAACATCACAATAATTTGCACTTCCATTAAACACCCAAAATAAAATTTCAAAAGTTTTATACATCTGTTCAAATAATTTACACACATATATTTACATGCATAATCAAAATCTAATATATAAGGGTATAACTAAATACCCGTACAAAAGCCTTGTAACAGCCCAATCCATCTCCATTTGTGACCAAGGCCTATGTGCCATTTTGCACTATCTTGTTTGCTTTTATTTAACTTATTTCTTTCTTGATAAAATAGTTCGATATATTGTTACACGTCTTAAGTAAGTTGTTTGCCTTGGTGGCAAATCCTCATCTAGGGTTTTTCTCATTTCTTATTATTCTATTTATTTCTTTTTTCATTCAACAACTTAACTTTAATTATTTTATTCTTCAATCCTATCTTCTTCCTTAATTAACTACCGAATCATGATTTAGCATCTCTTATTGTCCCTAATAAATCCACTATACTTCAATATTACTTTGATTTAGTCATCTGACCATTCTAGTCAACACTTTAACTAATATTCATAACGTTTGTTTATTACATTTGCACCAGCTATTCTAATTTTTACTTCTATATTTTCTTTTATCTACTGATATCCTATAGCTTATTTTCTACTGGTTTGCGATCATTACCTTTTTTTTTTTTTTTGAACTATAAACAATTCTTCAATCTTAAGAAGGGAGTCTACCAAACTCTCCTTTTTCCCATGGTATTCAAAAGTTTCACTTTAATTCTAATCTACTCCTTAAGATCTGCATAATAAAATTGTGCTCTTCCTAAAGAATATCTGGCCAACTAGTTCCTATCAAATTACTATTATTAGTAAAACATCATTTCTTAACTGTTTTATAAGTTATAATTATCATCCATAGCATCCTGTCTCTTTTAGGGGAACAAAATCATATTTTGTGTCTCACTGCTACATAAATAGAATACTATTCCTTACTAAACTTTGAGCAAAAGATCCATTGCAATACCAGAACAACTATAAACCCCATATCGGAGACTGGATGACTTAGCCCTATAGGTGTTATTTTTAAATTTTGACCATAGTAAAATCTATAGTCCCATAACAATTTCTGATGTACTGTAATTTGTGCTAGAGTAATGGAGTCGTTAACTCTCACTACCTTGCAAGCTTGATCTTTTGATATTATAATTGTAGAGTTTTAGATCCTGAATTAGGATTTTCAAATTCAGTTCTAGTAATAAAACTCTATCCTGGTATATTTGTACCAAAGCGAAAGCTATTTGTAACTATTCTTATCCTTGTGTACTAGTGGGTAGTACGTAGCTCTACACAATAAAACTCAAGTCAATACTATAATCTGCAGCTTACAGCACAAACATCAAGAACATTGTATAGTTACTACGATACATCCCAATAGATCAACCTTCCCTATATCTTATTTCTCTCAAATACACCAATATCTCTAAAACATGTCAGACCCTACTCCTCATAAGATGTAACATGCTCCCGTAGTACACCTAATGAACTACCGTACTTCACCTACCGGTAACCCATTAAATATACTACAAGAGATTTTAAAACAATTTTCGTTCATTTTTAAATTGGGTAAAAAAAATTTTTATATATTAAAAACCTTTATTTAAAGTCCAGACATAAATCAAATTTTTAAATATTTAAAATCTCCGTAATTTTTATAGAAATTTTAGCAGAGTGCCGTCTGTATTTTGAGAAAATAGTTCTTCAAAACCTGAAAAGAAAGACACTCCTAATATATTTCTCAATCACAACTCCATTAATCAATTTCATTTCACAAATCAGCACAAACAACTCAATACACAGTTTAAATTAAATCAAACATTGAAATATCTCATTAAGGTAACAAAATTAATATTTACATTCATGAGAGCATTAAAAATTTAGTAGTACAAGACTTTACAAGTACATAAAATCTCAAGATAATATTACAATAATTTGTATTTGATTACAGTCTAAAAATATATTACAAAAGAGTTTATACAACTATTCAAATGAAAATTACATACATATAATTACAGAATTACATCAAAATCTAATGTATAAGGGTATACCTATGATGTACCCGAAGATAGTTTCACAATGTCTTTCAATAATCTCGCTCAGCTGCTTTATATTTTCTTTCACCTGCGACAGCATACAAGGCTATCGCTGAGTGGTGAACTCAGTGGTACACAAACTAATAATTTAAAACTTAATACAAGTTATGCTTGACAATTCATAACAAATAAAAATTTAAAATTTCTAAATTCTTCAAAATTCTTAACATTCAAAAATCAATATTTTCATTCATGCAAATTATTCATTTGAATAGCATTTTGTTCAAATATTAACTATTTATCTACATTTCTTTTAAATCTTGAAACAATACAAAAAGGAAATTTGAAATCACTGACAAATTATTTATTTCAACCATAATTTATCAAAGTATGCATAATTTAAAGGGCGTTGCCAATAATTCACACAGTTGAACCTATGACCCAAAATTCATAATAGATGCCGTGTTGTACACCACGACATTTCAAACTCTCCTAATAACCAAGGCTACAAGGAAGGAACAAAGACTAGCTAGTATATATGAGTACTCATCCAAACTCTTCCCCAACTGGCAAGCCAGAGAGGAAGGAACTCACCCTATCTAGTGGAGGAGATATCTCAATAGACAAGCTAATGAGAATTCAAAACATATTGCCATGTCAATTGTGGTTTAAAATCACATTCAAAACTATTTCTATTTACAAAAGTGTTTACAAACCATTAATATATTTAATCATTATAAATTTATGCTCAAGGTTGGCAACACATCAAACTTAAAATTTACAATCCTCAAACCCATGCAATAAATCCTTAAATGCATAAGAAAATTTACATTTAATTTATATAATTTCATTCAACAAGTTAAAATTCTCAACACAACAAAAATTATAAATCATATAATAAATTTATTCAAATCAATTTGGAAGTGAAAAATAACAAAAGAGTTAGTTGTGCACAAACCTCTTATCTAGACTTGCCTTGGTTACATTCCTCCTCCTTCCTTGGAGGGCTCCTTTCCCACTAAAACACATATCTAGAGTGTTTCAATAACTATTTAATTTATTTCTAATTAATAAATTCAATAATTAAATTTTATACACTTAATTTACCCCATAAAATTGAGTCCTTTGTACTTAATGTAATTGTGATTTCTATTCATTTGACTATTTGGTCAAAATATTGACTTTTTCATACTAATTAGATATGCTAATTCTAATTACACCCATATATCACATTTTGGTTACCTAATTTGTTGGTTTTGGTTCTTCTCTTAAATTTTAAGTCTTTTAGGCAAAATTTCAAATTTTTAGTTTTAGTGTTCTATTTTGTACTATTCCATTGGTCATGTTGCTGTTAGAATTTGACTAAGTTTTCTTCATCAAAGTTGTTCCTTATTGTTTTATCTTTAATTCCTTTTTTGAATCACTCCATTTGGAGTTTTCTAGCCCAAGATATGGCCATTTGAACATGGCTAGCCGGATTGGTTTAACCCAGATTTTCTGGGCACCTAAGTGGTTCTGGCAGTTTTAGACCATTAAATTTCGGTGGCAAAATGACTTAGTTATGGATAGAATTTGGACTTGTTTTCTTCATGAAAGTTTTAGGGCTATGTCTCAGTTTTCTACCGGTAAAATTTCAGGTCATTTGGACCTACCTAGCCCATGTTATGGCCAAATGAACAAAATTTGATCATTTTTATACAAGTCAGTTTGCCTAATCCAGATTTGGCCAATTTGTTCACTAAGTTATGGTCACTTTCTGGGCATGATTCCTAAATGATGTAATTTTATATCTAGTTTCATTCTCAATTAGCCTCACACTAATTGGGTTAGTAAATTTTCAGTTTGGTCCCTGAAAGGGACCTAGGTCATATTGCCTGCAGAATGACCATAACCAATCCGAATTTAAACTTAATTCCAACACTTCCTACATACCACAATTGGTCATACATGACCATTTTTCAACTTAAGTAAGGTCAGCCATATCATTAAACTAATTTTCACATTTTTCTCTCCCAAACCCTAGGTGCCAAAACCCTAATTCATAAAATTTAAATCTAATGCATTCCAAACACCAATCCATAGTCTACATACATAATTCAACTTAAACAACCATTCAAATACATCAATTTCACTCATTTCAAACCCTAATCTACTACTGGCCGAATTTTTATTTGGTCCACCAAGGATAGTTTTCTTTTAATTTTAAGTATATTTCTAAGTTAATTTTAAGTATATTTGGTCCACCAAGGATAGAACATAAACATTTAACTAAAATATTCAAGTTTAGATTACAAACCTCAAACTTTGACTTCCAAATTTTCCAAATCTTTAATTCCTTCCTTTTTTTTGTCCTCTAATCTTCTTTTCTACTTAAGTTAGCAAGGTTTTATAAAGAAATTTGGGAGAAATGAGAGGTATGTGCATAGAAATCAAGCTTGAAACCAAGCTTTAATGGTGGAATACTTAGAGAGAGAAGAGAGTTCACGGCAAGAAGAAGAAGAAAGAGAAAAAATAAACTTTCTTTCAATTTTTGCTATTTTTATGTCTATTTTCACTTAATTCACTTGGTCAATATTTGTAGGAAAAGAACAAAATTATTTATGATGTCATAATAGTGATGTAAGGTGATGTAATAAACTTTTTCCTTTTTCTTTTTCTTTTGCATTTATTTTTCCATTAGTTCTTTAATTTAATTTCTAATTCCAAAATTTTCTTTTCTCCAATTTTATTGGACAGCTAGGTCAAGAGTCAGCTCTAGGGGTGAATTGACCAAATTGCCCCTGCTGGTTCAATCCAGTTTGCAAGTAATTCAATATTTCTTCCGAATCCATGACCTAATTATTTGACCTGCTTAACAACATTTTTTCGTGATTTTCTCTTTTCCACTGTGTTCGCAATAGTCCTAAGGACCGTGGTGTCACATTTTACAGTTGGAAATTTGAGTTTAGATTGACCTCGCAGTCACTTCCCAGGAAGGTCACCCATCGTTGTGACTCCCGACTCATTTAACCTTTTATATTCTGTTTTTCTTATTTTTAAGAGATTCAAAACCAGATAGAAAAGTAAAAATAAGAAAAACAGAATATAAAAGGTTAAATGAGTTAGGTTAGGAGATTTTCTAATAAGATCGCAATAAATAGATGCAATTAATTTAAGAGATTTTCTTAAGAATAATTGTTAAGCATGAGATGTTGTAAATATGTAAATGGTTTGATGGCCAATATTGAATGTACTTGAGGACATTAAAATTATTTGCATAATTACTGGCTCAATGGAATCAACTTAACTAATGCAAAATAAGTCAATAATAGATGTACCTGAGATTTTAAGCATTAGGGGCTAGGTAAAGGATTGAACCTCACATGAGATGTGATGGGTAAGGAGTTGCTCACTTATAGTTTATTGTAATTCCAATAATGGATGTACCTAACGATGATCAATGGAATTATAAGAATTCAATCACCCACTATAAATCCATCCAACTAGGATTTCCATTTTCTACATTGGAAGTGCAGGATTCGCTAAGTTAGTGGGAGGACCAATTTGATTAAAAGACCATAATCATTTTGGTTAATTACATGATACATTTACTAATTAATTTGGTTATTTTCTGCAGTTAATTTTCTGTTAATAATGAGCACAGAACAACCACCACCATCCAATATACTTGCAAGCATGTTTGATCGCAATAGGTTGACAGGACCTAATCTGTCTGATTAGCTAAGAAATTTGAAACTTGTCTTGAACCTTAAACATATAGGATATGTTCTAGACTCAAATGTTCCTGGTCTCTTACCTCCAGAGACCACCCAAGAGGAACTTGAAACTTTGGACAAGTGGAAGGAGCATGATATGAGAGCTAAGTGTTACATGCTTGCTTCCATGAGTAATGAGTTACAGAAGCAGCATGAGAACATGCAGAGTGCGAGTGAGATCTTCCTTTACCTATAAGAGTTGTATGGTGAGCACAGTAGGAATGCTAGGTATAAGATATCGAGGCAACTATTCCGCATGAGGATGTCTAAGGGACAGAATGTTGGGGATCATGTCCATAAGATGATTTGGTTGATTGAGCAGCTGGAACATCTTGACTTCAACATGGATTTCCAACTACAGACAGATTTGATCCTTCAGTCCCTTCCTGAGTCTTTTGGAAATTTTGTGACAAATTTTCATATGACTAAACAGGAATCCACCTTGGCTGGTTTACTCAACATGCTAATTATTGCCCAAAAGAATATGCATGGCAACAAAGGAAAAGAGGTAGCTTTGATTGCATCTTCTTCTACTGGAAAGTCCAACAAGAAGAAGGGTAATAAGAAAAAAAAACCTCAGATTCCTAGTCCTTCTAAGAAAATAGCTAAACAGAAAGGGAAGACTAAAGCTGATGGAGGTAAAGCAAAGTGTTTCCACTGCCAGAAAGATGGGCACTGGAAAAGGAACTGCCTAGAGTATCTTGTTTCTCTGAAGGACAAGAAGGATGCACCTTCAGAAGGTATGTCCATATCTTATTATTTAGATTCTGATGATACTCATAGTTCATCTATAGCTTGGGTTTTAGATACTGGTGCCAGTTCTCACATTTCTAATGATATGCAAGAACTAGCAAATAGTAGCGCTTGCATTCTCGAGATGTTAGACTCTGGATTGGCAATGGCTCAATTGTTGAAGCTTTAGCCATAGGATCTAAATCTTTCTACATGTCTGGATATGTTTTGTGTTTGGATACTATTTTATATGTACTTGATGCTTTTAAAAACATCATTTCTATATCTAGTTTGACTAGAAATGGCTATGAATTTCAGTTCATAGATGATGTTTGCAATATTTATTTTGGAAATAAATATGTTGGTTCGGGTTATATAAATGATGGTTTTTATTATTTGGATAATAATGAGAAACACAAAATGAATGCAAGTGATCTAAATGAATGCAATGCCATGGTGAAAATCAACTCAAGTTCAAAATATATTTGACACTTAAGGTTATGTCATGTTGTAAAAGATAGGATTGCAAAATTGAAGAAAATGGGGATTCTATCCTCATTGGGCTCTGAGCCTACTCCAACTTGTGAATCTTGCCTTCAGGGCGAAATGACTAGATCAACCTTTGTTGGGCAAGGGCTAAGGGCTAAAATTATTTTGGAGCTAATACATAATGATGTATGTGGTCCATTTAAGGAAATGGCTAGAGGCGGTTTTCATTACTTTATTACCTTTACTAATGATAAATCAAGGTTTGAGTATTTGTATTTGATGAAATACAAACATGAATCCTTTGAAAAGTTCAAAGAATTTAAATCTGAAGTAGAAAATCAACCAGGAAAGAGTATTAAAGCTCT
Organism: Hevea brasiliensis; assembly: GCF_030052815.1. NCBI lineage: Eukaryota > Viridiplantae > Streptophyta > Magnoliopsida > Malpighiales > Euphorbiaceae > Hevea > Hevea brasiliensis. The sequence goes on from NC_079501.1 coordinate 48,757,407, forward strand.
TCAATCAGATCGTGGAGGTGAATATTTGAGTACTGAATTTAATGAATACTTGAGAGAGCATGGCATTGTTTCCTAGCTGACTCCTCCAGGAACAGCACAGCTAAATGGTGTATCTGAAAAGAGAAATCATACCCTATTGGATATGGTATGTAGTATGATGAGCTATACTGATATGCCAATCTCTTTTTGGGGATTTGCATTAGAATCAGCTTTGTATATTCTGAATAAGATTCCATCAAAATCAGTTTCTTCCACACCTTATGAGATATGGCATGGAAGAAAACCAAGTCTTAAGCATGTTAAGATTTGGGGTTGTCCAGCTTATATTAAAAAGCTGAACACTGATAAATTGGAAACTAAATCAGAAAGGGTCGATTTATTGGATATCCAAAAGATAGTTTTGGATATTATTTTTATTTGCCTACATCACAAAAGGTTGTGGCAAGTAGAGATGCCACATTTCTTGAACAATAGTTTGTTCAAGAAGGAGGCAAAGGAAGACAAATAGAGTTAGAATTGGAGAATTCTGACCAACCAATAGATCAGATGGACATAGATTCATCTAGTCAACCTACATCCATTGATGAAATATCTACAACTATTCCTCATAGAACAACCAGGATATCTCACCCGCCAGTGAGATATGGTTTCCTTCATGAAGAAGAACAAGAGTTGTCTACTCATGAAGAAGTAGATCATGGAGATGATCCACTTACCTATGAAGAAGCTATATCAGATATAGACTCTTTAAAATAGATTGATGCTATGAAATCTGAGATTGATTCCATGTATAAGAATCAAGTTTGGGATCTTGTTGACCCACCTGAAGGTATTGTACCTATAGGGAACAAATGGGTTTTTAAGAAGAAAATTGGTTCTGATGGAAAGGTATAGACCTATAAGGCAAGGCTAGTAGCGAAAGGGTTTCGCCAAAGGCAAGGAATCGACTATGAGGAGACTTTCTCGCCTGTTGCCATGCTTAAATCAATTAGGAATCTATTAGAAATAGCTGCATACTATGATTATGAGATTTGGCAGATGGATGTCAAAACAGCTTTTCTCAATGGATACATTGAAGACAACATTTTCATGGAATAACCTAGGGATTTTGAATCCGAAGATGGTTCCAAGGTATGCAAGCTAAAGCAATCCATTTATGGGTTGAAGCAAGCTTCGAGAAGTTAGAACATCCATTTTGATGAAGCCATTAAATCATTTGGTTTTATAAAAAATGAGAATGAGCCATGTGTATAAAAGAAGGTTAGTGACAATGTTATCACTTTCCTTATCTTATATGTGGATAACATACTGTTGATGGGTGATGACACAGGTATGTTGACAACTATACAGGTATGGTTGTCAAATACATTCTCCATAAAAGAATTAGGGGAGACAACCTATATTCTTGGGATTCGCATCTATAAAGATAGAACGAAAAGAATAATTAGTTTATCCCAAAGTCTATACGTGGAAAAGGTGTTAAAGAGGTTTAACATACTTGATTCCAAGAGAGGATTGTTACCAGTGAGACATGGTATCCATCTTGCTAAAGAGATGTCTCCAAAGACACCTAAAGAAAGAGATAAGATGGCCAAGATTCCATATGCTTTGGTTATTGGAAGTTTAATGTATGCAATGTTATGTACTAGGCTGGATATCGCATATGCTGTTAGTTTGACTAGCAGGTATCAATCCAATCCAGGTTTGGAACACTAGATAGCTGTCAAGAATATCCTTAAGTACTTGAGAAGAACTAAGGATTTATTCTTGATCTATGGAGGTGGAGACTTGCAATTGGATGGTTATACTGATTCTAATTTCCAATCAGATATCGATGATAGAAAGTCTACCTCTGGATATGTGTTCATTTGTAATGGAGGTGCAGTCAGTTGGAAGAGTTCCAAACAGAGCATGACTGCAGATTCCACTACCAAGGCTGAGTATATTGCTGCATCAGATGCTGCAAAGGAAGCTATTTGGATAAAGAAGTTCGTGACAGAACTTGCAGTAGTTCCTTCCATTAAGTCAGCAGTTCCACTACGCTGTAATAACAATAGAGCAGTCATACAGGCTAAGGAACCAAGGTCTCACCAGAAATCCAAACACATAGAAAGGCACTACCATATTATCAGAGAAATAGTTGGACGAGGCGATGTAGCCGTGCAAAAAATAGCATCAGCTGAAAATCCAGCAGATCCATTCACTAAGCCTATGTCACAGACTCAGCTAGACTGACATCTTGAGAAGATGGATCTAAAATATTGTAATGAATGGCTCTAGTGCTAGTGGGAGATTGCTAGTAGTATGCCCTAGAGCATATCATTTAGTATGTTTCTTGTACATGTTTTTATTAATAAAAGGCATTTTTACTTTTTCATTTATATAATATATTTATGTGTAATAGAAAAGGTCCATTGATATTTTGTTAGAAATTCTATTCTTAAGTTGTTAAGAATATGAATGACAGTATTTCTAGTACAAAGTATCTTAAATAGGTTCACAACCAAGGATACTTCATAATAAGGACATGACTTATCCAGAAAGATTGTATTCATGCTTGTTCCCAAGTTATTTATATGAGATATAAATAAGATGGAATGGTGAGTCTCATGCCATATAACAAATATGATAGGTACTTATACATGATAAGTAGGCCGAACTAGTGACACTTATGACAAGCATATGGAGTTTACTCTTGTAAATGCATTGTCATAAATCATATCAGTGTATATAATCTTTAGACCTGAGATAGCACAGTTATCTTGTATATAGATGGTTTGAGTTTGATACTGCTTTCATACTTGTACTGTGTATGGGTATATGGGCATGCGTTGGCTCCTACTAGTTATATATGGAGGTAGGTGTTGATCGAGATGGAATCTGTTCCTTTAAGTAAATAGAGATAAAATCCTATGCTCATTTAATTATTCTTGGTGTTTCAAGTTCCTGGCCAGGATAGATAGATTTATTCAGAAAGAGTTTCTGATGAGAAAATCTATTTAATCAAGAGCTGAAATTAAAAGAGAACATAATATTCATAGTAAATGGAGTTTTACATAAACCATGACTCCAGCTTGAGTTGTGATTTTATAACAGAGGGATTCTAGTGCATGGTAACATATGATTATAGGTTCATTTAAGGTAAACCTTATTATTGATTGGGTGGCCATGGCATGCTATGCTACGTATTAACCATGGTCTATGAGGTGCATAAAATGATTTAGAGAAATCATTTATGGTAAAAAAGAGTTCTGATGATATTAAGAGTTGATATCATATCTCATTGCTAATTAGTGATAAGACTAGTAAGTCACACACATGCACAAGTTATCACCCAATTAAATATGATTTAATTAATTAATTAAAGAGTTTAATTGATTAATTAAATAGGTTTGGTTTGCAATTAGATTGCAAAGTCCCTGGCATTACTTGAAACCAAATCTAGGTTATTAGATGTACAGTATAAGTTAAATTTATATTTAAAGTGTTTAAATATGAATTTAATTAATGAGAAATTAATTAATAAAGATTAATTAATTGATTTATACTTGATATAAATTGATTAGAAGAAGAGAAATAATTATTTTGGGTTGAGAACTCAAAATTAAGACACAGGGGCATTTTGGTCATTTCACAGGGTGACATGTGGCACCATGAGAAGGTGACACATGGCATTACACATAAGGTTGCCAAATATCTTTTAATCATGTAAGATGATTAAAATTAAGATTAAATATAGGTTTGACACTTGGCACAATGTGATTGGGTCAATTAAACCTAGAACCAATCAGAGGGTGACATGTGACAAGGGTTTAATGTGTTAACCTAGCTATATAAGTGTTGTTATGAAGAAAAAAAAATACAACCAGCTGCTGTTCTCATTTGTGCCGCCACCTTGAGTCTCTCCCTTCTCTTCTTCTTCATCTCTCACCAATTCCAAGAGATCCAAAAATATATTAAAAGAGTTTTAATATGTTGTTTATCATTGAAATCAAATAGATAAAAATAAATCTTGCATGATGCATGCGACCCCAGGTGAAAATTTTTGAATTCAATGTTATAAACTTGTGTTTTTCATGCTTCCGCTCCTTCACTATACCTATTAAGTATAAGAAAGTCAACAAATTGACTTGAATAGTGACATGAATAGTAACTCCGAAATGAAAATTTCCAACATTAGTTTAAGTATATTGGGGCTAGAATTAAGTATAATTGAATTAATTATTGGATTTATTGTGAAATAAGATACTGAAACACTATAAATTACGTGTTTCAGCTGAAAAAAACCTGGATAAGGATAGGGCAAACTGAGTCAAGGCCTAGAGGCAACTCATATCAAGTTTGTGCACAATAAACCTTAATTTATCATTTTCTAATTGAAAAATTATTTAGTTATGCATTGTGAATTAGTTGTGCTAATTATGGATTTCGAGAAATGCTGTGTTGCCATTTTATGAATGGAAATTTGAATTGGAAATTAATTTATGGTTTGCGTGAAGTGTTTGAATAACTTGATTTAAATTATTTTTTATTCACACTTGGCATGGCAATATCACTGTGTTCCTCCTCCATTTATTGGGTGAGTTTGACTATATTCCTCCCTCTCTGGCTTGCCAGTCAGAGTTGAGTTTGGATGAGTACTCATTAGCTAGCTAGCAACCTCCCTCATTGATTTCGATTAGTGGGGTGAGTATGCCTTGTCGTGATGTACACACAACATGTTCAGAAATTTTGTGTCATGGCCTAAGTTGTGTTAGTGATTGGCAACACTTGTTTATTAAATTGTTTGATCAAATTTGTGTTATATTAAGCTTTGAAAACTGTAAAATATTTAAATTGTTATTTGAGATATGTAACACCCTCCCGATAACCACTCCGTACATCCTACTGTTCCGGTGACCGGTGTCGGACCGGACAGCTAGAATGTCCGGAAAAATATTTAAACTAAAGTCAGAACCATAATTAACTCAAATATTAATAAGAAAAATTTAGTAAAAAAATTTAGAAATAAAATACAACCAAGTTAAACGAGCCGGTGCCCTAGCGATGGGTAACCAGAGGGAAGTTGCGGTTCTCGCAACGAGGAGCCTTAGACCCAGGGAAAAAATTATAAAATAATTTTTGAGACTCCAGAGAAGGGTTATTGAGGTTCCCATGGCATTAGAATGCCAAGAAAATATCTAGAAAAATTTTTCAATCGGTACAGACAATTTTGACCCGTTAAGCCAAACGGAGGGCATTTTGGTCATTTCACTTTCCGAGGTGATTTTTGGCCGACTTGTCCAGTTGATTAAATAATTAATATGATATAAAATATGAATAAACATTACTAGAAATTAAATTGAACTTGAGCAGTGATGAAAAGAAAAGAAAAATCAAAGAAAAGCTTATTTATGACATCATGGTGATGTCATTAAGAAATTATGACCAATCACAATTAAGCCATCCTTTGACTAACTATTAATAGAGATAATTGAGACTAAGAAATAAAAGAAAAACCAGCAGCCACCCCCTTTCCCATTCCAGCAGAAATCCCTATCCTTTCTCCCTCCATTAATCTTCAATCAAAAGCTTGATTTTTCCCTTGTTTACACCACAAAACCCTAACTTTTCTTCATTAAAGCTTTACCCCACATCTTAAACAAGCTCTTGGCAGCCAATAAGAGGAAAGAAATTGAAGTTTGGGGCTTGGAAAAATTCTGCCACTTGAGGTTAGTGCACCTATATCCATTAAACTCTTTATTTTCATGGTTTGGGACTTGAAACTAGTAAGAATTGTGATTTAAATTAAAAAAAAAACTTATGTGTATAACATCTTGAATTTCGGCTGCCCTAGCTATGGAATAGGGGGAAGTGTTTTGATGAGCTTAGAGTGAAATAGAAACCATGTTTAAGTGATAAACATATGAGCAATGCATTGGTAGCTACTAAGATACATGGCATAAACCATGAATTTGAATTAGGGTTTGGAAAGGTGAAAATGTGACTTGGCTTAGGAAATTATTAGAGAGCATTTTAATGGTCAATTAGTGACCATTTTAGGTAATTTGACCAACAAAGGGACTGAAAAATAGGATTCCAAAGTGAGGTTGCAGGCTGCCCTAGGACAAGAAAGATAGGGACTGAAAATTCAGTCCATTTGCACTGCCATAACTTGGGCTGTGTTAGTCCAATTGGTGTTTGGCCAATTGAACATGAAACTAGGCTTATAATGGCACATTTTTGCTGAAGAAACCATGCCCAAAAGACCAAAGCAAGAGGACCAAAACTTGGCCCCAATCTGGATCCCCTGCAACTGGTTCTGCAGAATTGACCAAATGAACAGTTCATTTGGCCATAACTCACTGTAGATTTGGTCAATTGACCTGAAATTTTTACAGCAACAAGTTAAGACATAGACAAACAACTTTCATGAAGGAACCTACCCCAAATTATGGCCAGAACCTAACCCAAATGGCAGTGGCAGTCACTGTTCATGTTACTGTAGATATGGTAATTCTGCAGTTTTGGCAATCCGGCCAGCTTGGGTTTTTGGGCCATATCTAGAGCTACAAAACTCCAAATGGAGTGATTCAAAAAAGGAAATTCAACTAGACAAAATAAGGAACAACTTTCATGTTTTACATTTCTTCAAATTTCCACAGTAACAGTGTCCAATGGAACAGTGAAATTGACTCACCAAAACTGAAAATTCTGCTTGTGTTGGTTTAAACTTTGAAATGGTATAAATGCTTTATGCCAACAAGTTTGGAATGCCAAATGTGGTATGTAGGGAGTGCCAAAGTCAATGTACATATTTTTATTCTAAAAGTCAACATTTTTGTTGACCAATAAGGTGAATAGTGACACCAAAACTTGAAATTCACAAATTAAAGAATTTAAAAGTTTCAAATGCCCTAGTATACCTAACAAGATTGGTTTGGATAGTTTGGCATGCCAATAGGGTTCAGTTAGCAGTACTGCACATGGCAATATGCCATTCTGTAATTTCATGGCTTTTAGCCATTATGACTTTGTATTGAGACTTGGCCTTGTGCCTGATATTATTTACAGCTTGTTAGTCGCTCACACACCGGGAGATGCATATGTGACCGATGGTGTGACGGCCCGAGGTACTAGGTACCTAGTGCCAGTTTACCCGTTATCCAGTCCAGTCATCTAGTATAGGTTACTTGGGCAACTACATGAATGAAAGTGGACAAAGTAACGAAATGAATGGATATACAAATACAAAACAAACAAAACATCCACATGCAATACATATTTACTTCATGTTATTTCTTCTATTATATTATTGCACCACTAAGCATTATTGCTTAGCGCGTTGCTTTTGCCACGCGTAGGTACTGGAGATCCCGATCGTGAGCCCAGTAGACCACAGACTGGGTGAGTCCATCTGGTAGTTCTACTCAGTGTCCGTGTCACCTCAACTTCTGCTGTGCATTGGTAGGACACTAGGTGTCATTTTGACATTTTGTAACTTAATTTTGATTTTCTTCATATGTAATTAAACTTGTGTAATGTATATTGATGTATATGTAAATTATGAAAATTGTATTTGTTAATGGAAAAGTAAATGTTTACTTGTGATTTATATGTGAACATCACATGTGAATGATGAATGAGAATAGAAATTGAAATGTTGAAATCTTGATATTGAGTTTTGTGTTGATATTGGAGTTTAGAATGAATGAATTTGTTTATTGGAAGTGTTTTTAATAGGTTCCGAAAAACTGTTTTCTCCATTTTTAGCCGGTACTCCGCCGGATTTTCTTTAAAATTTTCGGAACCTCAAATAAATAATAATTTCGATAAATGGCTTAAATAAATCATATTTCATAAATTAGCTTCAAAAGCATGATACAAATTAAGTAAGGTATATTAGAGTGTGCCAGTACACCGTGTGGCATTACTTACTCGGGTATACTGTACACGGGTAAGGGGTGTCACAAGATAAATGTGATTTGAAAATTGAAATGTAATTGTGAAATATTTGAACTGTGAATTAATAATAAATGTTTTATATTTTACATTTTATATTTTATTGTGCACCACTGAGTATTTTTATACTCAGTGATAGCTTTCTTTGCTGTCGCGAATAGAAATAAGGAAAAAGGCAGTAGAGTGAGCTGCTGATTGTTGGGACTACACTGAGGCTATTGTATGGGCATTTAGTTATACCCTTGTATATTAGATTTTGATTATGCATGTAAATATGTGTGTAAATTATTTGAGCTTATGTATAAAACTTTTGAATTGTTATTTTGGGTGTGTAATGTAAGTGCAAATTATTATAATGTTCAGACTTATTTTTGAGTTTTGTAATGAATGTAAATTAATTTTTCTTTAGTGGAATATGAATGAAGTTATTTAATATTATTTCTGAAGACAATTGAATTGAGAATTGTTTTGAATTACGGAGTTGGGAGAAATGATGTTGATTTGTGTTGTGGTTGTAGTTGATTTTGATGAAATAAATTATTGGAATTGTTTTTACAGATGTTTGAAGAACTGTTTTTCCCAAATATAGACGGCACTCTGCCAAAAGTTTTTCAAAATTTACAAAAAAATAAAAATGTACAAAAATTTTAACGAGTCTTAAACTTCAAGCAAAAGTTTTTAATTCCTACCAAAAGTGCTCACCACCTTCGAAAAGTAAGAAAATTGTTTTAAAATCCCTTATATTATGTTTAATGAGTTACCAGTAGGCGAAGTGTGGTAATTCATTAGATGTACTACGGGATCCTGTTATATTTTACTGAGGGGTAGGGTGTGACGAAAATACTCAGTGGTGCATAATAAAATATAAAATGCAAAATATAGAACATTTGTTATTAATTCACAGTTCAAATATTTCACAATCACATTTCAATTTTCAAATCACGTTTATCACAAATCACAATTTAAATATTTCACAATTTTCAAAGCTTAATATAACACTAATTTGATCAAACAATTTAATCAACACAGTGTTGCCAATCACTAACACAACATAGGCCATGACACAAAATTTCTGAATATGCCGTGTGTACATCACGACAAGGCATACTCACCCCACTAATCGAAATCAATGAGGGAGATGGCTGGCTAGCTAATGAGTGCTCATCCAAACTCACCTCAGATTGGGAAGCCAAAGAGGGAGGAATATAGTCATACTCACCCCACAAATGGAGGAGGAACATAGTGATATTGCCATGCCAAGTGTGAATCAAAAATAATTTAAATCAAGTTATTTAAACATCTCACACGAAACACAAATCAATTTCCAATTCAAATTTCCATTCATAAAATGGCAACACAACATTTCTCATAACCCATAATTAGTACAACTAATTCACAATGTATAGCTAAATAAGTTTTCAATTAGAAAACAATAAATTAAAGTTTATTGTGCACAAACCTCTTTTGTCGACTCAATTTACTCAAACTTTCATTTCTCCTTCGAAGATCCCTTTCCAACTGAAGTACATAAATTTAAAGTGCTTCAGTATCCATTTCTAATACTTAAATTCCAATAATTTCTTTACAACTTATCCTTCCTATTACGGTTTATAAATTTCGGGTCTTTCACATTTTTGTGTTTGGTGGTACTATTCATGTTAAAACGTTGACTTTTCTATACTTAATAGGTTTATTAATTCTAATTGTACCCATATACCACATTTTGGGTGTCAATTTTGTTGGCATTGATTGCCAATTCAATTTCTAAGTCTCCTAAGAGAAATTATAAATTTTCAATTTTGGTCCCCTGTTTTCTACTGTTCCATTTGTCTGGTTACTGTGGGAATTTGGCTAAATGTCCTTCATCAAAGTTGTTTCTTATTATCTTAGCTTTAATTCTGTTTTTAAATCACTCCATTTGGAGTTTTGTAGGCCAAGTTATGCCTATTTGAATGGGGCTAGCCAGATTTGGTGTTACCCAGAATTCTGGGCATTTTCTAGATATTGGCAATTTTTGTGCACTGACTGCAGGTGACTTTTTGGACAGGTTATGGTCAAAATTTAGATTTTTTTTTCTTCATGAAAGTTGTAGGGCTATGTCTTAGCTTTCTATCAGTATAAAATTCAAGTCATTTGGACCTTCCTAGGCCAAGTTATGGTCATTTACGTAACTACTATTCATTTGGTCATTTTTGCACAGGGCAGTGTGCCCAATTCCAGATTTGGCCTAATTGTTCACTAAGTTATGGTCATTTTCTGGACATGATTCCTCAATGAAAAATGGTCCATTTTGTGTCTAGTTTCATTCCAAATTGACCTCACACCAATTAGGTTGGTAAATTTTTAGTTTTAGTCCCTAAAAAGGACCTAGGTCAAGCTGCCTGCATATTGACCCTAACCAATCCGAATTGAAACTTATTTCTAACAATTCACACACACCACAAATGGTCACAATTGACCATTTCTCAACTCAAATAAGGTCAATTACATCAATTGACTAATTTTCAACTTTTTCTCCAATTTTTCAAAATGCTTAAAACCCTAATTACATAGACTTCAAATCTAATACATTTAAAACATATACCCATATTTCACATACACAACTCAACCTAAACAACCATTCAAATACCTCAAAATCATTCATTTCAAACCTTAAGTAAGGCTGGCCAAAATTATCTTTTGGTCCTCTAAGAATTATTTTCTTTTAATTTTAAGTTAAGATCTAAGTTACTTACACTAAAAACATAAGTATTAAACATAAATTTTCAATTAAATTCACTAACCTTAAACTCTGAATTTCAATTTTCAATTCCTCTCCTCTTTCCTTCTTTCTTTCTTGCTCAATCCTCTTCTCAAGTGGATTAATTTGGGGTCAAGGTAAGGTTTAGTGGTTGAAAGCAAGCTTAAAGCATGCTTTAATGGAGGTTTTTGGTGAAAGAAAAATGGGATAGAGAAAGCTATGGAAATTTGGAGAAAAAGAAGTAAAAAATTTGTCTTTTTAATTTTGTTTTTATCTTCATTTATGCCATAATTGACTTAGTCAAAAATTTGGGTAAAGTAATTTTAATTTTGACATCATTCATGATGTCACCTAATGATGTAAGCATGATGTAAATAAAGTTTTCTTTTCTTTTTTCTTTTACATTTATTTTTCCATTAATTCTTTAATTTAATTCCTGATCCCAAAATTTTCTTTTCTCTAATTTTATTGGACAGTTAGGTCAAGAGTCAGCTCTAGGGGTGAATTGACCAAATCGCCCCTCGCAAGTTCAATCCGGTTTGCAAGTTATTCAGTATTTCTTCTGAATCCCTGACCTAATTATTTGACCTGCTTAACAACTCTTTTTCATGATTTTCTCTTTTTCCATTGTGTTTGCAATAGTCCTAAGGACCGCGGTGTCATATTTTCCAGTTCAGAATTCGGGTTACGATTGACCTCGCAGTCATTTCTCGAGAAGGTCACCCATTGCTGTGACTCCCAGCTCATTTAACTTTTTATTCTTTATTTTTCTTCTTTATACTTAACTATTTGGCAATTACTAATTATTTGCATCAGGGCTTGTCTAGGTGTCTTAGACGTAGTTCTAATCCCTTTAATTGTCCAGACCGATACCGATCACTGAAACAGTAAAATATATCAGGCTATGCAAATAGGGGTGTTACAGTTTCTGGTAAGAAAATCTAATTAATCAAGAATTGGAATTAAAAGAGAACATAATGTTCATAGCAAATGGGGTTTGACATTAACCATGACTCCAGCTCAAATTGGGATTTTGTAACGAAGAGATTCTAGTGCATGGAAACATATGATTAAAGATTCATTTAAGGTATTCCTTATTACTGATTGGGTGGCCATGGCATACTATGCTAGAAGTCAACCATGGTCTATAAGATGCCTAAAATGATTTAGAGAAATCATTTATGGTAAGAAAGAGTTCTAATGATATTAAGAGTTAATATCATTTCTCCTTGCCAATAAGTAATGAGCCTAGTAAGTCACACATCTACACAAGCTAATCACCATTTAAAATGTGATTTAATTGATTAATTAAAGAGTTTAATTAATTAATTAAAGAGGTTTGGTTTGCAATAAGATTGCAAAGTCCCTAGCATGACTTGAAACCAAATATAGGTTATTGAATGTATAGTGTAAATTAAATTTATGTTTAATTTGATTAAATATGAATTTAATTATGAGAAATTAATTAATGGAGATTAATTAATTAATTAATTAATTTATATTTGATATAAATTGATTTAAAGAGGAGAAATTATAATTTTGGGTTGAGAACTCAAATTAAAAAGTAAGGGAAAATTGGTCTTTTCACATGGTGACATGTGGCACCATGAGATGGTGACATATAGCACCATATGATCTTGCCACTTGTCTTCCTATGATGGAAGACCACATGTCATGATTTAAATGGAGCTTGACACTTGGCTTCAAAGGATTAAATCAAACAATAACAAGATGGGATCTTGTGATGACATGTGGTAAGAGAGTTAGTGAGGGTTTGACCTAAGTATATAAAGAAAAATAATAAAGAAAAAATCACTCCTCTCTCTTTTCTCTCAAGTTGCTGTCACTTTTGGTGTCTCCTTCTCCTCTTCAATTTCTCAATTGATTCAAGGGAAAAAACTTTGATTTCCTCTTGAATTAAAATTATTAGAAAGTGTTTCTGACTCCCAATACATTCATACAACCTTCATAAAGCATAAACCCCATCTCAAAATTGGCTGACAAGGCTTGAGAAGCCAATCTAAGGGCTGCTATTGCAACTTTGGTGTGTGCTTGTGGTGGACAAACTAGAGGGACAACATTTGGGGTCCTAAGTACATCCTAGGAGTCGGGATTGCATAAATTGTGCATCAAGAGGTTAGCACCTAAAAATCCCTCTTTTAGTTATGGTTTAATTAAATTAAATGTTAATTCGTAACCTTTAATGGCAAATGAAATTTTAATGCATGCTAAAATATATTTTAGTATGCAATTGAGCATTGAAAATTGATTAGAATCATAAGACATTTGGTATGGTGCATGTAACCTTAGAAATAATTTTGAAATTCAAGGTTCTAATGCCCTTTAATCCATACTTCCACTCCTACAAATAGCCGTAGAAGGTTCAGGTCGCTCACTTGGTACGATTACATCACCTTCGTCCGATGTCCACAAAATGTGAACGAAAGGGGGGCTGGTAGCTCTCTGACCGTCGGTACCACTCATTTTCAAAAATAAACATAAAATTGATCAGAAAAAGATTAAAGCTATTATCGGAGTGTAAATCGGTGCAGGAAAACTTTAGAAAACAAGAGAGAACATCGTAATTGCTCAAGGAATCTGAAAATGGTGTAAGTAGGAAAATGGCCAATACTCCTCCCTATTTATACCTGCCCGAGCATTAAATGCTTACGAAACCCCAAGAGACGCATCGGTTAGCAGAATTGGACTGTTTTGACGACTCATCAAAAGTGAATTCCAGAAACATGGCAGGGAGATCGAATAGTTGAAGATAGGTCAGGAGAGATCGGTCGATGAGTGTGAGTTATGAGATCAGATCGAACATAGTTATAAGAGATTGGAAAAATAATGTAATAATAAAATAAAATAAACAATCAATTTTAAATAAATAAAACTTCATTTCATTTCTAAAAGGTCAGATTACATCATTTGGGCAATCTCTCAAGATCAACAATTTCAAATTTCCCTTCACTACATTCTACCTATCTTGCTCCTACGGTTCGGACCACTCCTGATTCCAAGATGCCTTTCAAGAGATATGTGGAGATCGAGAGGGTAGCTCTCGTCAACTATGGCAATGACTAAGGGAAGGTCGGTGTCTTTGTCGATGTCATCAACCAGAACCAAGCTACGATCGAGACCCTCGATATGGTTAGGAGCCAAATAAACTTCAAGAGGTAGTCACCGATATCAAGATTGAAATTAGCGGTCCTCTTGTCAAAGATCGGTTTGTAAGTCATACTATTAAACTGATCAGAGATCGCACGATAGTCAATTTCGACCTTGATTGGTCAATTAGTCCAGATGCCTCACCATTATCAGATGACGCCCTCATAAATCTCTAATCATCAAAATTGTCCATTTTCAGGAGATGGGCAAGGAAAACATTCGGAAAAAGATCAAGGTGGTTGTCATAAGAAGAATTGTCACCGGAAAGGTCAAGAGTGGGAAAGTAAAACATTGAAAATTCACTGGAGAAGGGAGAATGTGAGTGTGTGAAGGACGAAATTCCTCTGCATATATATAAGGCCTTGGCATTTATTGCATGCAGAACTCGAAGCGGTTCATCAGTAATCGAAGAATTAATTGCTTTAGGGGATGAGAAGGGGATCAAAAATTAAGAACGGGAAGAAAATAGATTAGATGTAAAAAGAGTCGAATTGAAAGATCAGAGCAAGAGGTCTCAGGTCTACTAACTATAAAAGAGATCGGCTAAAGTGAGAAATAACCTATAGAGATTAGAGAGCTTGGAGAATCACTTTCAATCATGACCCTCAAATTTGTAAGATTAACTCCTCACCATCGGATCCTAATTGGTTAAAGCACATCTCAATTTGCATCGTTGATCACACTTGTAATGACAGATTTGAGACCTTCATATCAAAAGTGAATAACTGATTCGACACCTTCTGCTCCCAGCCCTTGGATCCATCCTATAAGGCAGAATTCCTAATCATTGGATTAAGGAATGAAAGGACAGAGATTCTAAACCAAATCCCAACCCTCAATCTTGATTCTCTTTAATTCTAAGGCGTCAGATCATGTCTTTTTAAATCCGAGCCCTCCATCTCCTCTTGCTGGAATCCTAACCCTTCATTTTGAGTACCCATCCCTATAAATACTTGCATGCAATACTGTAGTAGAAAAAAAAGGAGGGAGGGAGGGAGGGGGATGATGGTCAGGAAACCTCTGTATTTTTTATATAATCCTATTGCCCTTCATTCTAAAACCTTTGAAATTCCTAGAGACTTTAGAAACAAGTTTTCTAAAGGATCTTTTCATTGAAATTACAGGTCTTGTAATTTATACCCTTAGTAGCCACACACATCTTGGAAGCCCAATCACAGTTTGTTATTAAAGCCTTATTGTCATCTTCTTTGGTAACTTCAGGTCACTCCCTCGTCTCAGCTATAACAATTCCAGAGTAGGGCATCGGTATTGATTCATCCATTGTTTCAGCACTCTACAGGTAAATGTTTAACTCGACCATTATTAAACATCGCTAGTTTATGTTCATGATGTGAGTATTTTTAAGGTGTCTTGTCACATTGAGTTCTCAGAATAGGGATGTATCAAGTTGAGCTTGTGTCACAAATATTATCTTTGGCCTCCTATTATTTACAGGTCCTATAATTATCATTATTTTCAATTTTTTTTATTTCTTTTGGCTGAAAGTTCGGGTCGTTAATGCTCTGTAACTACCATGAGGAGCATGGATAAAGGTGACACCTCAGAAATTTTTTACCCAAATAAATAAGGACAATAATTAGGAAAATAGATGTATTCCAGATCGGTGTAGAAGGTTAGGATGAGTTGTGAGGTCGAAGATCGAGATTAGCTGGGACGAGTAAATTATGAGATTGAAAAGAAACGAAGCAAGCCCGAACAATAAGGTATATGGGTGGGAATAAAGGAGTTCGGATAACATAAAAGGTGGTGGAATTACGCAGAAGATTGATGAAGAATTCGGATCAACCTTCGCAACTTTTAAATTCACTTTTCGAAATAGGAGTTCAGGAGAGAGTCTTTACCCGAATTCTCTTAACTAAAACTCTAATAAAAACATTTTAAGAGATTAGGAGAGAGTCCTTACTCGAACTTTCTTAGCTAAAATTCTAATAAAAATATTTTAAGAAATCGGGAGAGAGTCCTTACCCAAATTCTCTTAGCCAAAATTCTAGTAAATATTTTAAGAGATCAAGAGAGAGTCCTTACCCGAATTCTCTTGGCTAAAATTCTAATCAAAATATTTTAAGAGATCGAAAGAGAGTCCTTATCTAAATTCTCTTAGCCAAAATTTTAGTAAAATATTTTAAGAGATCGGGAGAGAGTCCTTACCCGAATTCTCTTGTCTAAAATTCTAATAAAAATATTTTAAGAGATTGAGAGAGAGTCCTTACCCAGATTCTCTTAGCTAAAATTCTAATAAAAACATTTTAAGAGATCGGAAGAGAGTCCTTACGTGAATTCTCTTAGCCAAAATTCTAGTAAAAATATTTTAGAAGATTAGGAGAGAGTCCTTACCTAAATTCTCTTAGCTAAAATTCTAATAAAATATTTTAAGAGATCGGGAGAGAGTCTTTTCCTGAATCTTTTTAATCAAAATTGTAATATTCTAACATATACCCTCAGTTATCTAAATGTCGAGGTACATAATATGTAAGATGAGAATTGTCACACCCTACCCCTCTATAAGGCATAACATGATCCCGTAGTATACCTAATGAATTACCAACTCCGTCTACTGATAACCCATTAAATACACTACAAGGGATTTTAAAAACTTTTCTTACTTCTTTTATAGTGGTGAGCACTATTTACAGGTGTTAAAAACTTTTTTTAATCAAGTGATAGAATCGACACATTTGACTTATTTGGAATTTCAGAAAATTTTGGCAGAGTGCCATCTGTAATTTGGATAAAGCAGTTCTTGTAAAACTCAGAAAAAGCACTTCAATATATTTTCCAAATCTCAAATCCATCATTTTTCTCAACACAATATATTTCTCAACTCAAATCTGCAGTGATTTTTCAAAGACTGAGATAAAAGAAATATAATACAATTTTTACAAGCCAAAATAACTCATAATTTACTTCACAATGTCAATGTACAATTTTAATTTATAACTGCTCAAAACCAAAACAATATGTACATACAGTGAACATACATTAAATTACAAAATACAAAATATTGGTATACTCATTATACCCGGTAGTCTCTCGCTGGAGGTACTAGCAGCCTAGTCTGCTGCCCTGTTTGTCTGTCTACTTGCGACAGCAATAAAAAGCTATCGCTGAGACAATGTCTCAGTGGTGCACAACATTAACCAAACACAAATTTAAATCACAATTCATAATTCAAATAAATAGTGGATATTTAAAAACCATAGTTAAATTCAAGACAATACTATCATAAGGAATTTAACACAATGTCACAATAAATCTCAGTAATCAAAACATAGTTAAATTCAAAAGACAGTAAATGTCAATAAGAATTTAAACTTCATTTCACAAATTATCAAATCGCATAACAACACAATTTAGTCGAATAATTTAAGAATACAGTGTTGCCAATTCATTCACAACTTAAGCTATGACACAAATTTCCGATCAATGCCGCGTTGTACACCACGACAAAGCAATCACAACCCCACTAATCGAAATCAATGAGGAAGGGAGCTAGCTATATAATGAGTACTCATCCAATCACCTCAACTGGTAAACCAGAGAGGGAGAAAAATAAACGATCACGACTCCATAAATGGAGAAGGAAAATAAACGATCACAACCCCATAAATGGAGAAGGAATGATATCATACTGTCATGCTAAGTGTGAACACAAAATCAATTCCAAACCTTTTATTCAAATGATTCGTGAGAATCCAATAAATTTCCAAAGTTATAATTTCATTCACAAAATGGTAACACAATTCATAATTATCTTTAATTTCCACAAAAACCATTTACAGTGCTTTTCAATCAATAGTATCCATCAAATCATTTACAATGCTTTTCAAGCAATAAATATCCATTCAAACATATTTCCACAATTTAAAATAATAATGTACAAATAGTCATAATTCATTTCAATTGAAAAATTCAAAAGAAATATTGTTGTGCACAAACACAATTTAAATCAATAACATACAATTAATCATATGAAATCTTATTCAGAGTAAAATCAGTTGAAAACTAGTTGTGCACAAACCTCTAATAACTGTTTCTCTGTCTGAACTCAGTGTTTCCTTCCCTTTTCCTGAGTCTTTGGTAACTGAGAAACACAATTTGAAGTGTTTCAGTACTAAATTAAACTGTCTCTAACGATAATGTTCGATAAGTAATTCACTGAAGACTATTATTTGCTCAATCACCTAATATACCGACCCTCGATGCATTTTAGGTAAATTAGGTTTTTGTGTCATTAATATGTCACATTCGATAGGGTTTTAGGGTTGGTACATTTTACCAAACTCATTTCCTTGTTTAGTGCATTTTAATGCAACTTGCTGGATTCCGGGAAACTAGTTTGACCTAGCCGGACGACCTAGTTCCCTCGATTTTCGGGTTTCGGTTAAAACTACAAAGTTGTAGATCTATGTCTTATGGAACGTGGGGCAAAATTTTAGGTCAATCCGAGTTATGTAGACCATGTTATGGTCATTTTACTATTGCTGGTCAAATGGCATCAAATTTGGTCATTTTAGGTCAATTTTGGTCAACTTTGGTTCGGCCAGTTTTTGGACCCGAACTTGTGCAAGCTGTTTGACTTGCTTATGGTCATTTCTGGGCTTTGGTGTCCTAATAAGACTTGTAGGTATGGGTCTTAACTATTCATGGTTAAAATTTCAGGTCAATTGGACCTGTTTTGAGTGAGTTATGGCCTAAACACTAACTGCTGCCCAATTGGTCAGTTTTTAGGTTTCAATTGCACTTAATCCGAATCGGTCATTTTTCATGCCACCTTGCAAGCAGAATTTTGGTATGCTTTCTTAATGAAAGTTGGCACATTTTGTGCCTAGTTTTACCTCCAATTGGTCTCATACCAATTGAGGTTACACATTTAAAGTTATAGGCTAAAATGCATACTGCCTTAATCACATTGCTTAAACATACATCAATGACACATTTACCTTACTATATGTTCACTTCCCTTACCAATTCTGTTTTGGTACATTACCAAAACCATATACCACTTCACTTTAAAGTCACTTTGGGCAGATTACACACATCCTCAATACACCAAATAAACTCAAATTTACAAAGTCTAAGTACAATCACATATACACCTAAACATTACTCATTCTTACATACACTTTACACAATCAATCTATATACATATCCATCAATCCTTAATGTCAATATTCTGCCAATACCTTCATGAACACATACATTTATCCAAGAGTCCCAAGGCTGCCGAAAATGTTCCTCAATACCAAAGTGTCCTACAATTCATCAATTTCCATTCCAAGTGCAAAATCACCATATACATATGGAATAATTTACTAGGATATTAAATCCCCTAATCAACATCATTTCTCATCAAATATATGTACAAATATTTCATTAAATACATAACTCCATGGCTGTCCAAAATGAACACATCAGTAACTTCTCAAACTTGAAAATTTTCTTCACAAATCCAACACCCATAACATGTACACAAAGTTTAATAAAGAAATCTTCAAAAATGTAAACTCACCTATGTTTAGGACTTGTTAAACCTTCACCAAACTTCTTGACTTTAGTATCAAACTCTTCCTTGTGATGTGTAGACAATCTTTAATGAAGAAATCTAGGTGATTGGAAGTGAAATGAATGGGTTAGGAGATCTTAAAGAAAACGGCAATGGAGGTTTTCTTGGTTCTTCAATTCGGCTAGGTTTAGTGAAATGAAGAAGATGAGGTATTCAGCTTGGATAATGGAATTACAGCTGCCATTTAGTGTTTAATTAAATCCCTAGTGGTCCACTCACAAAATTTAAATCATATAATAAGCTTAATTCTCACTTATTCCACATTAAACCCTTAATTCTTACTATTTACTTTAGGTACCACCAAATTAATTTTTCATTTTATTTTCTAAGTGTAATATCATTTATTTTTAATGGACATTTAGGTCAAAAGACAATTCAGGATGTCAAATGACCATAATGCCCCTGTTCGGGTTGCATTCCCGATTTTTCGGTAACACCGAATTTTGTTCGTTTTTCGATTTCTCACTTTTCTTTGTACTAATTATTTAATTTTTCTTTGATATTTCTAATGATATTTATACTTCAATTGATGTCTCTTTAAGTCCTAAAAATATTTTCCAGGGTTCCCCGCAGTCCAGGATTAGTCAACGGTCCACGCAGTGACTTCCCGGTGCGGTCACCCATCGCTAGGGTTCTCGGCTCGCTTAACTTGGTTACATTTCTTTGCTATTATTTTTCCTTTGTTTTTCTTGTATTTTCTTTTCTTGTATTTCATTATTTTATGTCTCCTCACTCATATTGAAGTTTAGTTCTAGGCATCCTAGCTGTCCGGACAACACTAGTCACCGGAACAGTAGAACGCACTACCGAACTTAAGGGTGTTACAAGAATCCTCCTCATCCATTATGAATTTTTAAGGTCCTGATAGCACTTCTTTAGAATTAGGATCCTGATTAGAAGAGGGAAAGATTTGATAAAATATTTAACAACTCAAGTAAACATAACATCAATTCACTGTAGGATCATCCCATAAACCCGTATTCTTGGGAAACCCAAAATAGTGAAATATCAAACGTTCCTTTTAATAGGGACCAACATTGTGACTCCAACCCCAAAATTATCAATATTAAGTTATGAAGAGCACATCATTAAAATTGCTTACCCTCGTTGAGGGACAAGGTGGGATGCCTAACACCTTCCCCACCCGTAAATAGACCCCAAACCTAAAATCTCTGTCTTAGAAGTGGTTTTATAAATGGTTTCCTTTAATTTCCCTTAAAATTAAAGTGGTGACTCCTCACTTTTTCCACTTCGGTGAGAATCGTCCGGTGGCCGCAAGACCTTTGCGACATTGAGAAACAAATTGCAAAGTAGGCTAGCTCCTTAAGTAAAGTCCTTGGTAAACTACCTAGCCAATCATAAATGAATCTAATAGAGCATTGCAATGCTATTACATTGAGAAGTGGAAAGCTAGTAAAGAATTAACCATGTTATGGTGTACAAGAAAGAGGGGGAGCTGATGAAGTTGAAAAGGCTCCACCAGTAGTAGAGGAAAAAATGCATGAAGAAAAAGGTGTTGAGGAGAAGGAAGCCATATACATACCTCCCAAACCATATGTCCCACTTTTGTCTTTTCCACAAAGAGCATTAAAGGCAAAGCTTGATACGCAATTTGGAAAGTTCTTGGAGGTGCTCAAAAAGCTCTATATGAACTTCCCATTCATGGAGGCTTTTTCCCAAATGCCATCCTATGTAAAGTTCTTAAAAGAGATCTTATGCAATAAAAAGAGGCTTGCGAGTATGAGACAGTAATGCAATTCTTCAAAACAAGCTTCCTTCAAAGCTTAAAGATCTGAGTAGTTTCTCCATTCCTTACTCTATTAGCAAATTAAATATTGATAGGGCCCTTTGTGATCTTGGTGCTAGTGTGAACTTAACGCCTTATCAATACATGAGAAGCTAAAATTGGAAGAGTTTAAAGCAACCATCATCTCTCTACAATTAGCAGATAGATCAATAGAGTACCTTATAGGGATTTTTGAGAATATTCTGCTTAGTGTTGAACTCCACTTAATACTGATCTTAGATATTAATCAAATAACTGAAAGGGGAAAATTAATATTGCAATAACATGATTTTGATCTTAGGGTTCTTGATCTAGAGAGAGGCTAGAATTCTATGTAGAGTTAATAATTAATCAAAGGGCATAAATGGATTTTAATTAATTTAATCATCACAAAAGTATAGCGTAAATCGATTAAAATATAACTTGAGTACCTTGAGAAAGGACTTAGGTAACTAATTAGGATTAATTTTCTTCAAAGTAATAATTTCCCATTATTGAATGAATTGGATCGAATCTGTAATTGATTGTGTAACGCCCTCACTTTAGGTAGTTCCGTACATTCTACTATTCTGGTAACCAATGGCTGTCCGGAGAGCCAGAATGTTTGGAACTATAATTAAACTAGAGTGAGGGGTCGTAAATAGACCAAATAATAGTAAGAAAAATTAAGGAAAAATTTTTGAAATGAAATACAACAAAGTTAAATGAGCCGGTGCCCTGGTGATGAGTGACCATAACGGGAAGTTGCTGTCTTTACAGCTAGTAGCCCTAAGCCAGAGGGAAATTCCGTGAAATAATTTCTGGGATGTTAGAGAAGAGTTACAATGCCCTAGGTAGCATTAGAATGCCAAGAAAAGGTTAGGAGAATTTTTAAGATCGTTACAGACAGTTTTGGCTCCTTAAGCCAAACAGAGTGCATTTTGGTAATTTCAACTTCAGAGATGATTTTTGACCAACTTATCCATTTAAGTAAGTGAGAATTATGACATAAAATATGAACAAGTATTACAAAAAATTTAGTTAAAAATGAATAAAAGAAAGAAGAAAGAAAAAGAAAACAAAAAGGAATTAAAATTCAATTATGACATAATGCATTATATCATTAAAACCTCTCCCACCAATCACGTTTAGACAAATCCATTACAAGAGACAAAATAGAGATAATTAAAACCAAGAAAATCAGCTTCTTCTTCTTTCCATTCAAGTTGGCCGTACCCCACCTTCAAAGAGAGACCACCATTGTTGTTTTAAACAAGCTCTACTCCTAGCCAATTTCACCATAAAACCTATAACCTTCTTCACTAAAATTTGTCATCTAACCTTGCTAAGGTGATTGGTTGCCAAGAAAGTGAAGGAAAATTTAAGTTGGGCTAAGAGAAAATTCTACCACTAAGATTAGTGCTTATTCTACACTATTTTCTTGATTAATTCTTGGATTTGGTTTCGAAGCATGGGAAATAGCAAGAAGAATTGATAAAAATTGGGTATGTATGCATGGGAGGAATTTTGGCCAGCCTAGGTATATGGAGGAAGTGATGTGTTTAATGAGATTTAAACTTGAATTCTAACTTAAGAGAGGTGCTAGATATGAAAAGTAAGTTAAATTTGCATGTGTAGTATGAGATTATGATTTTGAAGTTAGGGTTTGGAATCAATTTGGGGGAAATGATGTTATGATGCTTAATTGTGGAAGTTAAGGTCAATTATTGACCAATTGATGTGTGTTGGTTGCAATTTGAAGTTGGTAGTTGATGGAATTGAGCTATTGGAAGTGTTGTTTCTTTACAGGAATAATTAAACCTTGAGTCCAGTACATATTTATGATTATAAGTAGAGTTGTGTTACTCCAATTAGTGTGAGGCTAATTGGAGATGAAACCTAGGACAATTTGCCACATTTTGCATGAAGAAACCCTGCCTAGAAGAACAACTTATGTTGACCTAAAAATTGCCTCAATCAGAGTAACACACAAGCTATCCCTGGAAAATGATCGAATGAATAGTATTTGTTCAAATGGTCATAACTCAGTGTAGAAATGTCCAGTTGACCTGACTTTTAAATCAATAGAAAGCTTAGACAATTTAGAACAACTTTCATGAAGAACATAACTCCAAATTTTGACCAGAACTTAATGAAATTGTCCATCAAAATTAGGACACCAAAATTGCCAGAATTAGTTTCTGCCCAGAAATTTTGGGTAGATACTAATCCGGCCATCCTTGCTAAAATTAGCATATCTTGAGCTAGAAAACTCCAAATGGAGTGATTCAAAAGGGGGAATTAAGGAAGACACATAAAGGAACAACTTTCATGAAAAAAGTTTTATCAAATTTTTACTGTAGCCAGATCCAATGGAACAATGAATTTGGACCTAAAATTCTGAAAATTTGAAATAAAACCTAGAAGGCTAGGAATTAAGTTTGGCAATCAATGCCAACAAACAACAAAATGCAAAATGTGATATCTTGGTAAACTTAGGTTTAACAAATCTATTATGAATTAAAAAGTCAACCTTTTAAATGAAATGGTCAAGTGAATAGTAACCCCAATGATATAGGAAATGGTATACTAAATTAGAAAAACTATTAGGATTGTTAATATAGATAACGTGATTAATGAATTTAAATTCTTGAAGTTGAGTGACTCTAGGATTTAAGGAAAATTTAGTTAAATTTGAAATCCATAAAATATTCATGGATTACTTGAAATATGAATGATAATTTATATACATAGTGTAATGAATAAATGAGAATATGAATGAGACTTTAGTTCTCATTATTGGAGAAAGGGTAAGGAAAAAAGCTTTTAGTATAATTACACATAAAAATAATTGTTATAAATTGTGATCAATATTAATGACATAATGAATGAATAAAAGGATGAATGCATAATTTAGGTAGAATTGTATTTTAGACATTTACACTTCTGCTAGGAATAAAAATTGAAATGTTATAAATTATAATTGGAACATATAATAAAAAAAATGATACTTATGAACCCTTAAAGGTACTAATGTGCTCATGCATTGCCTAGAAACGTGTATCAGATTGGAAAGATTGGCATGCCAATAGGGTATTATTTTAGCAGTACTTCGTAAGGCTTTATGCCTATATTTATGGCTTTATGCCCACACTCATGGCTTTTATGCTCGATTACTTGTTATCATGGCTTTTTAGCCATACTGACTGCATACGTGGTTGACGTACTGAGCTTACACGTCCCATGGTATGATGGCCCGAGACACTGCGATGCCCAGTGCCCACGACCCACTTATCCAGTTTAGTCAGCCTGTCATAGGTTACTTGGGCAGTGATATTTGTTAAGAATAATGTGAATTAAATGAATGAATAAGAAAGAAACTAGAATTAGATTCAAAATTTTATTTACTATGCAATGATTCAAAATACCTAGAAATAAATTAGTGAAATGATAAAAAGATTTGCAAAAGAAGTAGAATGTAAATAAATATTACAAATGTGTCTCTCATAATAAATTAAGACAAAATTTAATATTGTTAAATAATTGAATATTGTATCTATTATTACTGTAAAGTTTATACACTAAGCATTTTCAAAGAAGGACAAATTAGGATAATCGAAAAATTAATATTAGTAATCTCACACGAAATTAAATTAATTCTCCAGCATCCAAATATTGCTTCGGTTTTTTCTTTATTGTATATTAGTTTCTTTGTTATTTTATCGCACCACTAAGCAGCAATGCTTAGCAATGGATTTGTTTCTTCACATAGGTACTGAAGATAAAGCCTTGTGTATATTAAACTGGGATTTTGGAGTTCTGATCTGCAGAGTGTTCAAGGTTGTCACCTCCTCAGCAATGCATATAAATAGGGCTCACATTAGTCGTTTTATGTATTTTGTATATTATAAATATTTCTTATGTTGTAATGTAAACTAGGAAATTGTAATTAATATTTATGTATTGTAAATTAATAAATCAGTTAGTTCATATGTGATTAAATTGTATATCATGTAAATTAATGAAAATTGAAAATTTTCACATATGAGTTAAGAGTGAATGGGAATGTATGGAAATGAATATGAAATTGAATTATATAGAGGATATTCGAATTGATGAGATAATTATGATTAGTATGGATAAGACTTTATTGTGAAAATATTATTGAATTTTCAAGCTGGTGAATAGTGAAATATGCTAACTAGAAATAAAACAGGGAAAACTCTGTTGGTTTTTCCTTAAAAAAATAATTGATATTAAAATATAATGAGAACAAATTATTAAAAGAATAAAATAAGAAAAGATAGGGTGCTTCGGCATTGAGTGTGACATGTCTTGCTCTGCTACACTATAGACGAGTAAGGTGTGTTACATTTAGTGGTATTAGAGCACGGTTTAGGCATTCCTAGGCATCGATAGATAGAATAAGATTGTGTGCATAACATGCATTGCATTCATATGAGTTGAGGTGACACTAATGCAGATCTGTTTTCTCTAGTAAGGTGAAGAAATAAGGAGGTAGCAGCTCCTCGACTATTTACACTGGGTAAATTTCGAGGACGAAAGTTTTGTTAGAGGGGAAGAATTGTAACGCCCTCACTTTAGGTAGTTCCGTACATTCTACTGTTTCAGTAACCAATGGCTGTCCGAAGAGCCAGAATGTCTGAAACTATAATTAAACTAGAGTGAGGAGTCATAAATAGACCAAATAATAACAAGAAAAATTAATAAAAAATTTTAGAAATGAAATACAACAAAGTTAAATGAGCCGATGCCCCAGTGATGGGTGACCCTAATGGAAAGTTGCTATCTTCATATCTAGTAGCCCTAAACCGGAGGAAAATTCCATAAAATAATTTTTTGGATCCCAGAGAAGAGTTACGGAGCCCTAGGTAGCATTAGAATGCCAAGAAAAGATTAGGAGAATTTTTAAGATTGGTAACGGAGGACATTTTGATCATTTCAACTTCAGAGATGATTTTTGACCAACTTATCCATTTAAATAAGTGAGAATTATGATATAAAATATGAACAAATATTGCTAAAAAGTTAATTAAAAATGAGTAAAAGAAAGAAGAAAGAAAAAGAAAACAAAAATAAATTAAAATTCAATTATGACATAATGCATGATGTCACTAAAAACTCTCTCACCAATCACATTTAGACAAATCCATTACAAGAGTGAAAATAGAGATAATTAAGACCAAGAAAATTAGCTTCTTCTTCTTTCCATTGAAGTTGGCCGAACCGCAACTTCAAAGAGAGACCACCATTGTTGTTTTAAACAAGCTCCACTCCTAGCCAATTTCTGTTAGTAGTATGCCCTAGAGCATATCATTTAGTATGTATCTTGTACATAATTTTATTAATAAAAGGCATTTTCACTTTTCCCTTTACATAATATATTTATGTGTAATAGAAAAGGTCCATTGATATTTTATTAGAAATATTATTCTTAAGTTGTTAAGAATATGAGTGACAATATTTCTAGCACGAAGTATCATAAATAGGTTCACAATCGAGGATACTTCATAATAAGGACATGACTTATCCAGAAAGATTGTATTCATGTTTGTTCCCAAGTTATTTATATGAGATATAAATAAGATGGAATGGTGAGTCTCATTCCATATAACAAACATGATAGGCACATATAAATGATAAGTAGGCCGAACCAGTGACACTTATGACAAGCACATGGAGTTTACTCTTGTCAATGTTTTGTCATAAATCATATCAGTGCATATAATCTTTAGACCTGAGAGTAGCACAGTTATCTTGTATATAGGTAGTTTGAGTTTGATACTGCTTTCATACTTGTACTGTGTATGGGTATATGGGCATGTGTTGGCTCCTACTAGTTATATATGGAGGTAGGTGTTGATCAAGATGGAATCTGTTCCTCTAAGTAAATAGAGATAAAATCCTATGTTCATTTAATTGTTCTTGATGTTTCAAGTTCCGGGCCAGGACAGATAGATTTATTCAGAAAAGAGTTTCTGATGAGAAAATCTTTTTAATCAAGAA
Source organism: Hevea brasiliensis (assembly GCF_030052815.1). NCBI lineage: Eukaryota > Viridiplantae > Streptophyta > Magnoliopsida > Malpighiales > Euphorbiaceae > Hevea > Hevea brasiliensis. Next base: position 48,784,632 of record NC_079501.1, read on the forward strand.
CTGGAATTAAAAGAGAACATAATATTCATAGCGAATGGAGTTTGACATAAACCATGGCTCTAGCTTGAGTTGGGATTTTGTAACAGAGAGATTTTAGTGCATGGTAACATATGATTATAGGTTCATTTAAGGTAAACCTTATTACTAATTGGGTGGCCATGGCAAGCTATGCTAGGTGTTAATCATGGTCTATGAGGTTCATAAGATGATTTAGAGAAATCATTTATGGTAAGAAAGAGTTCTGATGTTATTAAGAGTTGATATCATGTCTCATTGCCAATTAGTGATGAGCCTAGTAAGTCACACACATACACAAGTTATCACCTAATTAAATATGATTTAATTAATTAATTAAAGATTTTAATTGATTAATTAAAAAGGTTTGGTTTGAAATTAGTTTGCAAAGTCCCTAGCATGACTTGAAACCAAATCTAGATTATTGGATGTGTAGTATAAATTAAATTTATATTTAAAGTGTTTAAATATGAATTTAATTAATGAGAAATTAATTAATAGAGATTAATTAATTAATTTATATTTGATATAAATTAATTAGAAGAAGAGAAATAATTATTTTGGGTTGAGAACTCAAAATTAAGACACAGGGGCATTTTGGTCATTTTGCAGTGTGACACGTGGCACCATGAGATGGTGACACATGGCATAACACATAAGCTTGCCAAATGTTTTTTAATCATGTAAGATGATTAAAATCAAGATTACATATAGGTTTGACACTTGGCACAATGTGATTGGGTCACTTAAACTTAGAGCTAATCAAAGGGTGACATGTGACAGGGGTTTAATGTGTTAACCTAGCTATTTAAGTGTTGTTATGAGAAAATAAAATACAACCAGCAGCCACACTCCTTGGTCACGCCATTTTGCAGCCCTCCCTCTATTCTTCTTCATCTCTCATCAATTCAAAGAGATTAGCCATCAATCTCTTGAATTAAGAACACTAGAAATTGTTTCTAGTGTCCTGTTTACATCTCTAATCTCTTAAAAGGCAGAACTTGAATTTCTAATTAATAGAAAAGGCTTTAGAAGCTGTTCAAGGGCTGCCATAGGTGTTCTTGGTGTGGACAAGCTAAAGGGACAACATCTGGTGTCCTGAAGACGAATCTCAAAGGCGCAGACACGCTACAGTGCATCAAGAGGTTAGTGTAATCGTTCTTGATTTAATCTAGGGTTCTAAAATTAATCTGATTAATTTTAAAATCTTAAATGGCAAATACAGATCCAAAAACATATTAAAAGAGTTTTAATATGTTGTTTATCATTGAAATCAAATAGATAAAAATAAATCTTGCATGATGCATGTGACCCTAGGTGAAAATTTTTTAATTCAATGGTATAAACTTGTGTTTTTCACGCTTCTGTTTCTTCAATTGGTATCAGAGCCACTATATTTGCCATTTAGATTGTTTATTATATGATTTAATTGTGTGATTTGATCATGAGATGAATGATCCATTGCTGGTTGAATCAAGACGTGTGGCGGCATGCTTGATGAACTCCAACATGGTGCGCCTGGCTTTGGAAGATCATGGTGCGCATGGTTGTTATTAAAGTCTGCAATTGTTGCATGATGAAAGGTTCATCATATGACTAATTGAAATGTTTAATTAGGATTTTTAATCACACAATTAAATTATGATTCAAATCAAAAAATTTTAAAAATTGTTTGAATGTGATTCAAATCTGAATTTTAAAAGTTGTTTGAATGTGATTCAAATCTGAATTTTTAAAGTTATTTGAATGTGATTCAAATCTGAATTTTTAAAGTTGTTTGAATCATATTTAAATCTGATTTTTTAAAATTGATTGAATAAAATTCAGATCTGATTTTTTTAAAAAATTTTGAATGTGATTCAAATCTGATTTTTTTTAAAAAATGTTTGAATGTGATTCAAATCTGAATTTTTGAAGTTGTTTGAATGTGATTCAAATCTGAATTTTTAAATTTATTTGAATGAGATTCAAATCTGAATTTTTAAATTTATTTGAATCATATTCAAATCTGGATTTTTAAGTTGAATATGAGATATTCAATTTAATTTAAGTATGTATGTTTTATTTAATTGTTAAATAGTGATATGCATGATGGATGATCATGGACTATAAAAGACCAATGTGATTGGATTTATTTCTTTTATGTTTCTTTGGGATTGTAAATTAATTAATTTATTTTGGGCATGTATTATTAAGTTTGTAATAATTTTTGGGTTGTAATTTCATTTATTTAAGTTCTTGTAAATTCGCCTTGGTATGCCAAGGATTACAATGTAATATTGGATTGCAAGAAGTTCAAGGAGGTCAAGAGCATTAGTGGGACCAGTGGGAGAAATTCAAGATCAAGTGTTGATTATGTACTCCTTCAGCAACTCTTGTAAAATGAATGAATGAAATGCACCTAGGAATGCCCTGATTCAATTCTTGGTGGCTCAGAATTGAATCTCTTAGAAAGTCCATGATCATACCATATTTACTGCTTATCCATGAATGCATGAGATGTATGGAAATGTATGCAATTATATGATATATGCATGCTAAATGGATAATGTGCAAAGTGAGACCTTAATAGTAATTAGAATGACCATAAAATCTTCCAAACAAATGATTAAGTTGGATATGCTACAATTAAAGTAATTGTAACATAGGCCCTCCATTAGGGCAATTATTTTAAGAAATTTTAAATAGTTGCATGAGATGCAATTAATTTAAGAGATTTTCTTAAGAATAATTATTAAGCATGAGATGTTGTAAATATGTAAATGGTTTGGTGGCCAATATTGGATGTACCTGAGGACATTAAAATTATTTACATAATTACTGGCTCAATGGGATCAACTTAACTAATGCAAGATAAGTCAATAATGGATGTACCTGAGATTTTGAGCATTAGGGGCTAGGTAAAGGATTGAACCTCACATGAGATGTGATGGGCAAGGAGTTGCTCACTTATAGTTTATTGTAATTCCAATAATGGATGTACCTGAGGATGATCAATAGAATTATAAGAATGCAATCACCCACTAGAAATCTATCCAACTATGATTTTCGTTTCCTACTTTGGAAGTGTAGGATTCGCTAAGTTAGTGGGAGGACCAATTTGATTAAAAGACCATAATCATTTTGGTTAATTACATGATACATTTACTAATTAATCTGGTTATTTTTTGCAGTTAAATTTCTGATAAAAATGAGCACAAAACAACCACCACCATCCAATATCCTTGCAAGCATACTTGATCACAATAGGTTGACAGGACCAAATCTGTCTGATTGGCTAAGAAATTTGAAGCTTGTCCTGAACCTTGAACATATAGGATATGTTCTAGATTCAAATGTTCCTGGTCCCTTACCTCCAAAGGCCACACAAGAGGAACATGATACTTTGGACAAGTGGAAGGAGCATGATATGAGAGCTAAGTGTTACATGCTTGCTTCCATGAGTAATGAGTTACAGAAGCAACATGAGAACATGCAGAGTGCGAGTGAGATCCTCCTTCACCTACAAGAGTTGTATGGTGAGCACAGCAGGAATGCTAGGTATGAGATATCTAGACAGCTATTCCGTATGAGGATGTCTGAGGGACAGAATGTTGGGGATCATGTCCACAAGATGATTCGGCTGATTGAGCAGTTGGAACATCTTGACTTCAACATGGATTTCCAACTACAGACGGATTTGATCCTTCAGCCCCTTCCTGAGTCTTTTGGGAATTTTGTGACAAATTTCCATATGACTAAACAGGAATGCACCTTAGCTGGTTTACTCAACATGCTGGTTATTGCCCAAAAGAATATGCCAGGCAATAAAGGGAAATAGGCAGCTTTGGTTGCATCTTCTTCTGCTGGAAAGTCCAACAATAAGAAGGGCAATAAGAAAAAGAAACCTCAAATTCCTAGTCCTTCCAAGAAAATAGCTAAACAGAAAAGGAAGACTAAAGCTGATGGAGGCAAAGGAAAGTGTTTCAACTGCCAAAAGGATGGGCACTGGAAAAGGAACTGCCCAGAGTATCTTGCTTCTCTGAAGGACAAGAAGGATACACCTTCGGAAGGTATGTCCATATCTTGTTATTTAGATTCTGATGATACTCATAGTTCATCTATAGCTTGGGTTTTAGATATCAATGCGCTTCTCACATTTCTAATGATATGCAGAACTAGCAAACAAGAGTAAACTTATGCTTCTCAAGATATTAGAGTCCGGATTGGCAAACGCTCAACTGTTGAAGCTTTAGCCATAGGATCTAAATCTTTTTACATGTTTGGACATGTTTTGTGTTTGGATAATATTTTATATGTACCTGATGCTTTTAAGAACATCATTTCTATATCTAGTTTGACTAGAAATGGCTATGAATTTCAGTTCATTGATGATGTTTGCAATAATTATTTTGGAAATAAATATGTTGGTTCGGGTTATATGAATGATGGTCTTTATTATTTGGATAATAATGACAAACACAAATTGAATGCAAGTGATCTAAAAGAATGCAATGCCATGGTGAAAACCAACTCAAGTTCAAAATATATTTGGCACTTAAGATTATGTCATATTGCAGAAGATAGGATTGCAAAATTTGAGAAAATGGGGATTCTATCCTCATTGGGCTCTGAGCCTACTCCAACTTGTGAATCTTGCCTTCAGGGTAAAATGACTAGATCACCCTTTGTTGGACAAGGGATAAGAGCTGAAAATATTTTGGAGCTAATACATAGTGATGTATGTGGTCCATTTAGAGAAATGGCTAGAGGGGGTTTTCATTATTTTATTACCTTTACTGATGATAAATCAAGGTTTGGGTATTTGTATTTGATGAAATACAAACATGAATCTTTTGAAAAGTTCAAAGAATTTAAATCTGAAGTAGAAAATCAAATAGGAAAGAATATTAAAGCTCTTCGATCAGATCGTGGAGGTGAATATTTGAGTACTGAATTTGATGAATACTTAAGAGAGCATGGCATTGTTTCTCAGCTGACTCCTCCAGGAACGCCACAGCTGAATGGTGTATCTGAAAGGAGAAATCGTACCCTATTGGATATGGTACGTAGTATGATGAGCTACACTGATATGCCAATCTTCTTTTGGGGATTTGCATTAGAATCAGCTTTGTATATTCTAAATAGGATTCCATCAAAATTAGTTTCTTCCACACCTTATGAGATATGGCATGGAGGAAAACCAAGTTTTAAGCATGTTAAGATTTGGGGTTGTCCAAATTTTATATCAAAAGTCAACACTGATAAATTGGAGACCAAATCAGAAAAAGGTCGATTTGTTGGATATCCAAAAGATAGTTTTGGATATTATTTTTATTTGCCTACTTCACAAAAGGTTGTGATAAGTAAAAATGCCACATTTCTTGAACAATAGTTTGTTCAAAAAGGAGCCAAAGGAAGGCAAATAGAGTTAGAATTAGAGAATTCTGACCAACCAACAGATCAGATGGATATAGATCCATCTAGTCAACCAATACCCATTGATGAAACATCTACAGCTATTCCTCGTAGAACAACCAGGGTATCTCACCCACCAGTGAGATATGGTTTTCTTCATGAAGAAGAACAAGAGTTGTCTACTCATGAAGAAGTAGATCATGGAGATGATCCACTTACCTATGAAGAAGCTATATCAGATATAGACTCTTCAAAATGGATTGATGCTATGAAATCCGAGATTGATTCCATGTATAAGAATCAAGTTTGGGATCTTGTTGACCTACCTGAAGGTATTATACCTATAGGGAACAAATGGGCTTTCAAGAAGAAAATTGGTTCTGATGGAAAGGTAGAGACCTATAAGGCAAGGCTAGTAGCGAAAGGGTTTCGCCAAAGGCAAGGAATCGACTATAAGGAGACTTTCTCGCCTGTTGCCATGCTTAAATCAATTAGGATTTTATTAGCAATAGTTGCATACTATGATTATGAGATTTGGCAGATAGATGTCAAAACAGCTTTTCTCAATGGATACATTAAAGAAAACATTTTCATGGAACAACCTAGGGGATTTAAATCCCAAGATGGTTCCAAGGTATGCAAGCTAAAGCGATCCATTTATGGGTTGAAACAAGCTTCGAGGAGTTGGAACATCCGTTTTGATGAAGCCATTAAATCCTTTGGTTTTATCAAAAATGAGGATGAGCCATGTGTATATAAGAAGGTTAGTGACAGTGCTATCACTTTCCTTGTCTTATATGTGGATGACATACTGTTGATGGGTAATCACACAGGTATGTTGATGACTATAAAGGTATGGTTGTCAAATAAATTCTCCATGAAAGACATAGGGGAGGCAACCTATATTCTTGGAATTCGCATCTATAGAGATATAGCGAAAAGAATAATTGGTTTATCCCAAAGTCTATACTTAGAAAAGGTGTTAAAGAGGTTTAACATGCTTGATTCCAAGAGAGGATTGTTACCAGTGAGACATGGTATCCATCTTTCTAAAGAGATGTCTCCAAAGACACCTAAAGAAAGAGATAAGATGGCCAGGATTCCATATGCTTTGGCTATTGGAAGTTTAATGTATGCAATGTTGTGTACTAGGCCGGATATCGCATATGCTGTTAGTTTGACTAGCAGGTATCAATCCAATCTAGGTTTGGAACACTGGATAGCTGTCAAGAATATTCTTAAGTACTTGAGAAGAACTAAGGATTTATTCTTGATTTATGGAGGTGGAGACTTGCAATTGGATGGTTATACTGATTCTGATTTCCAATCAGATATCGATGATAGAAAGTCTACCTCTGGATATGTGTTCATTTGTAATGGAGGTGCAGTCAGTTGGAAGAGTTCCAAACAGAGCACGACTGCAGATTCCACTACAGAGGCTGAGTATATTGCTGCATCAGATGCTGCAAAAGAAGCTGTTTGGATAAAGAAGTTCGTGACAGAACTTACAGTAGTTCCTTCCATTGAGTCAGCAGTTCCACTACACTGTGACAATAATGGAGCAGTCATACAAGCTAAGGAACCAAGGTCTCACCAGAAATCCAAACACATAGAAAGGCGCTACCACATTATCAGAGAAATAGTTGGGCGAGGCGATGTAGCCATGCAGAAAATAGCATCAGCTGAAAATCCAGCTGATCCATTCACTAAGCCTATGTCACAGACTCAGTTAGACCGACATCTTGAGAAGATAGGTCTAAGATATTGTAATGAATGGCTCTAGTGCTAGTGGGAGATTGTTAGTAGTATGCCCTAGAGCATATCATTTAGTATGTATCTTGTACATATTTTTATTAATAAAAGGCATTTCCACTTTTCCGTTTACATAATATATTTATGTGTAATAGAAAAGGTCCATTGATATTTTGTTAGAAATATTATTCTTAAGTTGTTAAGAATATGAGTGATAATATTTCTAGCACGAAGTATCATAAATAAGTTCACAATCGAGGATACTTCATAATAAGGACATGACTTATCCAGAAAGATTGTATTCATGTTTGTTCCCAAGTTATTTATATGAGATATAAATAAGATGGAATGGTGAGTCTTATGTCATATAACAAACATGATAGGCACTTATAAATGATAAGTAGGCCAAACCAGTGACACTTATGACAAGCACATGGAGTTTACTCTTGTCAATGTTTTGTCATAAATCATATCAGCGCATATAATCTTTAGATCTAATATAGCACAGTTATCTTGTATATAGGTAGTTTGAGTTTGATACTGCTTTCATACTTGTACTGTGTATGGGTATATGGGCATGTGTTGGCTCTTACTAGTTATATATGGAGGTAGGTGTTGATCAAGATGGAATCTGTTCCTCTAAGTAAATAGAGATAAAATCCTATGTTCATTTAATTGTTCTTGATGTTTCAAGTTCCTGGCCAGAACAGATAGATTTATTCAGAAAAGAGTTTCTGATGAGAAAATCTTTTTAATCAAGAACTGGAATTAAAAGAGAACATAATATTCATAGCAAATGGAGTTTGAAATAAACCATGGCTCCAACTTGAGTTGGGATTTTGTAACAGAGAGATTTTAGTGCATGGTAACATATGATTATAGGTTCATTTAAGGTAAACCTTATTACTAATTGGGTGGCCATGGCAAGCTATGCTAGGTGTTAATCATGGTCTATAAGGTTCATAAGATGATTTAGAGAAATCATTTATGGTAAGAAAGAGTTCTGATGATATTAAGAGTTGATATCATGTCTCATTGCCAATTAGTGATGAGCCTAGTAAGTCACACACATACACAAGTTATCACCTATTTAAATATGATTTAATTAATTAATTAAAGAGTTTAATTGATTAATTAAATAAGTTTGGTTTGCAATTAAATTGCAAAGTCTCTAGCAGGACTTGAAACCAAATCTAGATTATTGGATGTGTAGTATAAATTAAATTTATATTTAAAGTGTTTAAATATAAATTTAATTAATGAGAAATTAATTAATAGAGATTAATTAATTAATTTATATTTGATATAAATTAATTAGAAGAAGAGAAATAATTATTTTGGGTTGAGAACTCAAAATTAAGACACAGGGGCATTTTGGTCATTTTGCAGTGTGACATGTGGCACCATGAGATGGTGACACATGGCATAACACATAAGCTTGCCAAATGTTTTTTAATCATGTAAGATGATTAAAATCAAGATTACATATAGGTTTGACACTTGGCACAATGTGATTGGGTCACTTAAACCTAGAGCTAATCAAAGGGTGACATGTGGCAAGGGTTTAATGTGTTAACCTAGCTATTTAAGTGTTGTTATGAGAAAATAAAATACAACCAGCAGCCACACTCCTTGGTCACGCCATTTTGCAGCCCTCCCTCTATTCTTCTTCATCTCTCATCAATTCAAAGAGATTAGCCATCAATCTCTTGAATTAAGAACACTAGAAATTGTTTCTAGTGTCCTGTTTACATCTCTAATCTCTTAAAAGGCAGAACTTGAATTTCTAATTAATAGAAAAGGCTTTAGAAGCTGTTCAAGGGCTGCCTTAGGTGTTCTTGGTGTGGAAAAGCTAGAGGGACAACATCTGGTGTCCTGAAGACGAATCTCAAAGGCGCAGACATGCTGCAGTGCATCAAGAGGTTAGTGTAATCGTTCTTGATTTAATCTAGGGTTCTAAAATTAATCTGATTAATTTTAAAATCTTAAATGGCAAATACAGATCCAAAAACATATTTAAAGAGTTTTAATATGTTGTTTATCATTGAAATCAAATAGATAAAAATAAATCTTGCATGATGCATGTGACCCTAGTTGAAAATTTTTGAATTCAATGGTATAAACTTGTGTTTTTCACGCTTCTGTTTCTTCAATTGGTATCAGAGCCACTATATTTGCCATTTAGATTGTTTATTATATGATTTAATTGTGTGATTTGATCATGAGATGAATGATCCATTGCTGGTTGGATCAAGAGGTGTACCGGCATGCTTGATGAACTCCAACATGGTGCGCATGGCTTTGAAAGATCATGGTGCGCATGGTTGTTATTAAATTCTGCAATTGTTGCATGATGAAAGGTTCATCATATGACTAATTAAAATGTTTAATTAGGATTTTTAATCACTATTCAAATCAAAAAATTTTAAAAATTGTTTGAATGTGATTCAAATCTGAATTTTAAAAGTTATTTGAATGTGATTCAAATCTGAATTTTTAAAGTTGTTTGAATCATATTTAAATCTGATTTTTTAAAATTGATTGAATAAAATTCAGATCTGATTTTTTAAAAAAATGTTTGAATGTGATTCAAATCTGATTTTTTTTTTTAAATGTTTAAATGTGATTCAAATCTGAATTTTTGAAGTTGTTTGAATGTGATTCAAATCTGAATTTTTAAATTTGTTTGAATGAGATTCAAATCTGAATTTTTAAATTTATTTGAATCATATTCAAATCTGGATTTTTAAGTTGAATATGAGATATTAAATTTAATTTAAGTATGTATGTTTTATTTAATTGTTAAATAGTGATATGCATGATGGATGATCATGGACTATAAAAGACCAATGTGATTGGATTTATTTCTTTTATGTTTCTTTGGGATTGTAAATTAATTATTTTATTTTAATTTATTTTGGGCCTGTATTATTAAGTTTGTAATAATTTTTGGGTTGTAATTTCATTTATTTAAGTTCTTGTAAATTCGCCTTGGTATGCCAAGGATTACTATGTAATATTGGATTGCAAGAAGTTCAAGGAGGTCAAGAGCATTGGTGGGACCAGTGGGAGGAATTCAAGATCAAGTGTTGATTATGTACTCCTTCAGCAACTCTTGTAAAATGAATGAATGAAATGCACCTAGGAATGCCCTGATTCAATTCTTGGTGGCTCAGAATTGAATCCCTTAGAAAGTCCATGATCATACCATATTTACTGCTTATCCATGAATGCATGAGATGTATGGAAATGTATGCAATTATATGATATATGCATGCTAAATGGATAATGTGCAAAGTGAGACCTTAATAGTAATTAGAATGACCATAAAATCTTCCAAACAAATGATTAAGTTGGATATGCTATAATTAAAGTAATTATAACATAGGCCCTCCATTAGGGCAATTATTTTAAGAAATTTTAAATGGTTGCATGAGATGCAATTAATTTAAGAGATTTTCTTAAGAATAATTATTAAGCATGAGATGTTGTAAATATGTAAATGGTTTGGTGGCCAATATTGGATGTACCTGAGGACATTAAAATTACTTACATAATTACAGGCTCAATGGGATCAACTTAACTAATGCAAGATAAGTCAATAATGGATGTACCTGAGATTTTGAGCATTAGGGGCTAGGTAAAGGATTGAACCTCACATGAGATGTGATGGGCAAGGAGTTGCTCACTTATAGTTTATTGTAATTCCAATAATGGATGTACTTGAGGATGATCAATAGAATTATAAGAATTCAATCACCCACTAGAAATCCATCCAACTAGGATTTCCGTTTCCTACTTTGGAAGTGTAGGATTCGCTAAGTTAGTGGGAGGACCAATTTGATTAAAAGACCATAATCATTTTGGTTAATTACATGATACATTTACTAATTAATCTGGTTATTTTCTGCAGTTAATTTTCTAATAAAAATGAGCACAAAACAACCACCACCATCCAATATCCTTGCAAGCATACTTGATCACAATAGGTTGACAAGACCAAATCTATCTGATTGGCTAAGAAATTTGAAGCTTGTCCTGAACCTTGAACATATAGGATATGTTCTTGATTCAAATGATCCTGGTCCCTTGCCTCCAGAGGCCACACAAGAGGAACATGATACTTTGGATAAGTGGAAGGAGCATGATATGAGAGCTAAGTGTTACATGCTTGCTTCCATGAGTAATGAGTTACAGAAGCAACATGAGAACATGCAGAGTGCGAGTGAGATCCTCCTTCACCTACAAGAGTTGTATGGTGAGCACAGCAGGAATGCTAGGTATGAGATATCTAGACAGCTATTCCGTATGAGGATGTCTGAGGGATAGAATGTTGGGGATCATGTCCACAAGATGATTCGGCTGATTGAGCAGTTGGAACATCTTGACTTCAACATGGATTTCCAACTACAGACGGATTTGATCCTTCAGTCCCTTCCTGAGTCTTTTGGGAATTTTGTGACAAATTTCCATATGACTAAACAGGAATGCACCTTAGCTGGTTTACTCAACATGCTGGTTATTGCCCAAAAGAATATGCCAGGCAATAAAGGGAAAGAGGTAGCTTTGGTTGCATCTTCTTCTGCTGGAAAGTCCAACAAGAAGAAGGGCAATAAGAAAAAGAAACCTCAGATTCCTGGTCCTTCCAAGAAAATAGCTAAACAGAAAAGGAAGACTAAAGCTGATGGAGGCAAAGGAAAGTGTTTCCACTGCCAAAAGGATGGGCACTGGAAAAGGAACTGCCCAGAGTATCTTGCTTCTCTGAAGGACAAGAAGGATACACCTTCGGAAGGTATGTCCATATCTTGTTATTTAGATTCTGATGATACTCATAGTTCATCTATAGCTTGGGTTTTAGATACTGGTGCCAGTTCTCACATTTCTAATGATATGAAGGAACTAGCAAACAGTAGCAGCTTGCGTTCTCAAGATATTAGAGTCCAGATTGGCAATCGCTCAACTGTTGAAGATTTTGCCATGGGATCTAAATCTTTTTACATGTTTGGACATGTTTTGTGTTTGGATAATATTTTATATGTACCTGATGCTTTTAAGAACATCATTTCTATATCTAGTTTGACTAGAAATGGCTATGAATTTCAGTTCACTGATGATGTTTGCAATATTTATTTTGGAAATAAATATGTTGGTTCGGGTTATATGAATGATGGTCTTTATTATTTGGATAATAATGACAAACACAAATTGAATGCAAGTGATCTAAAAGAATGCAATGCCATGGTGAAAACCAACTCAAGTTCAAAATATATTTGGCACTTAAGATTATGTCATATTGCAGAAGATAGGATTGCAAAATTTGAGAAAATGGGGATTCTATCCTCATTGGGCTCTGAGCCTACTCCAACTTGTGAATCTTGCCTTCAGGGTAAAATGACTAGATCACCCTTTGTTGGACAAGGGCTAAGAGCTGAAAATATTTTGGAGCTAATACATAGTGATGTATGTGGTCCATTTAAAGAAATGGCTAGAGGGGGTTTTCATTATTTTATTACCTTTACTGATGATAAATCAAGGTTTGGATATTTGTATTTGATGAAATACAAACATGAATCTTTTGAAAAGTTTAAAGAATTTAAATCTGAAGTAGAAAATCAAACATGAAAGAATATTAAAGCTCTTCGATCTGATCGTGGAGGTGAATATTTGAGTACTGAATTTGATGAATACTGGAGAGAGCATGGCATTGTTTCTCAGCTGACTCCTCCAGGAACGCCACAGCTGAATGGTGTATCTGAAAGGAGAAATCGTACCCTATTGGATATGGTACGTAGTATAATGAGCTATACTGATATGCCAATCTTCTTTTGGGGATTTGCATTAGAATCAGCTTTGTATATTCTGAATAGGATTCCATCAAAATCAGTTTCATCCACACCTTATGAGATATGGCATGGAAGAAAACCAAGTCTTAAGCATGTTAAGATTTGGGGTTGTCCAGCTTATATTAAAAAGCTGAACACTGATAAATTGGAGACCAGATCAGAAAAAGGTCAATTTGTTGGATATCCAAAAGATAGTTTTGGATATTATTTTTATTTGCCTACTTCACAAAAGGTTGTGATAAGTAGAGATGCCACATTTCTTGAACAACAGTTTGTTCAAGAAGGAGGCAAAGGAAGGCAAATAGAGTTAGAATTGGAGAATTCTGACCAACCAACAGATCAGATGGATATAGATCCATCTAGTCAACCAATACCCATTGATGAAACATCTACAGCTGTTCCTCGTAGAACAACCACGGTATCTCACCCACCAGTGAGATATGGTTTTCTTCATGAAGAAGAACAAGAGTTGTTTACTCATGAAGAAGTAGATCATGGAGATGATCCACTTACCTATGAAGAAGCTATATCAGATATAGACTCTTCAAAATGGATTGATGCTATGAAATCTGAGATTGATTCCATGTATAAGAATCAAGTTTGGGATCTTGTTAACCAACTGAAGGTATTATACCTATAGGGAACAAATGGGTTTTCAAGAAGAAAATTGGTTCTGATGGAAAGGTAGAGACCTATAAGGCAAGGCTAGTAGCGAAAGGGTTTCGCCAAAGGCAAGGAATCGACTATGAGGAGACTTTCTCGCCTGTTGCCATGCTTAAATCAATTAGGATTTTATTAGCAATAGCTGCATACTATCATTATGAGATTTGGCAGATGGATGTCAAAACAGCTTTTCTCAATGGATACATTGAAGAAAACATTTTCATGGAACAACCTAGGGGATTTAAATCCCAAGATGGTTCTAAGGTATGCAAGCTAAAGCGATCCATTTATGGGTTGAAACAAGCTTCGAGGAGTTGGAACATCCATTTTGATGAAGCCATTAAATCCTTTGATTTTATCAAAAATGAGGATGAGCCATGTGTATATAAGAAGGTTAGTGACAGTGCTATCACTTTCCTTGTCTTATATGTGGATGACATACTGTTGATGGGTAATCACACAAGTATGTTGATGACTATAAAGGTATGGTTGTCAAATACATTCTCCATGAAAGACTTAGGGGAGGCAACCTATATTCTTGGAATTCGCATCTATAGAGATAGAGCGAAAATAATAATTGGTTTATCCCAAAGTCCTTGGAAAAGGTGTTAAAGAGGTTTAACATGCTTGATTCCAAGAGAGGATTGTTACCAGTGAGACATGGTATCCATCTTTCTAAAGAGATGTCTCCAAAGACACCTGAAGAAAGAGATAAGATGGCCAGGATTCCATATGCTTTGGCTATTGGAAGTTTAATGTATGCAATGTTGTGTACTAGGCCGGATATCGCAAATGCTGTTAGTTTGACTAGCAGGTATTAATCCAATCCAGGTTTGGAACACTGGATAGCTGTCAAGAATATTCTTAAGTACTTGAGAAGAACTAAGGATTTATTCTTGATTTATGGAGGTGGAGACTTGCAATTGGATGGTTATACTGATTCTGATTTAGAATCAGATATCGATGATAGAAAGTCTACCTCTAGATATTTTTTAATTTTGTAATGGAGGTGCAGTCAGTTGGAAGAGTTCCAAATAGAGCACGATTACAGATTCCACTACAGAGGCTGAGTATATTGCTACATCAGATGCTGCAAAGGAAGCTGTTTGGATAAAGAAGTTCATGACAGAACTTACAGTAGTTCCTTCCATTAAGTCAGCAGGTCCACTACACTGTGACAATAATGGAGCAGTCATACAGGCTAAGGAACCAAGGTCTCACCAGAAATCCAAACACATAGAAAGGCACTATCACATTATCAGAGAAATAGTTGGGCGAGGCGATGTAGCCATGCAGAAAATAGCATCAGCTAAAAATCCAGCTGATCCATTCACTAAGCCTATGTCACAGACTCAGTTAGACCGACATCTTGAGAAGATAGGTCTAAGATATTGTAATGAATGGCTCTAGTGCTAGTGGGAGATTGTTAGTAGTATGCCCTAGAGCATATCATTTAGTATGTATCTTGTACATATTTTTATTAATAAAAGGCATTTCCACTTTTCCGTTTACATAATATATTTATGTGTAATAGAAAAGGTTCATTGATATTTTATTAGAAATATTATTCTTAAGTTGTTAAGAATATGAGTGACAATATTTCTAGCACGAAGTATCATAAATAGGTTCACAATCGAGGATACTTCATAATAAGGACATGACTTATCCAGAAAGATTGTATTCATGTTTGTTCCCAAGTTATTTATATGAGATATAAATAAGATGGAATGGTGAGTCTCATGCCATATAACAAACATGATAAGCACTTATAAATGATAAGTAGGCCGAACCAGTGACACTTATGACAAGCACATGGAGTTTACTCTTGTCAATGTTTTGTCATAAATCATATCAGTGCATATAATCTTTAGACCTGAGATAGCATAGTTATCTTGTATATAGGTAGTTTGAGTTTGATACTGCTTTCATACTTGTACTGTGTATGGGTATATGGGCATGTGTTGGCTCTTACTAGTTATATATGGAGGTAGGTGTTGATCAAGATGGAATCTGTTCCTCTAAGTAGATAGAGATAAAATCCTATGTTCATTTAATTGTTCTTGATGTTTCAAGTTCCTGGCCAGGACAGATAGATTTATTGTAAAAGAGTTTCTGATGAGAAAATCTTTTTAATCAAGAACTGGAATTAAAAGAGAACATAATATTCATAGCAAATGGAGTTTGACATAAACCATGGCTCCAGCTTGAGTTGGGATTTTGTAACAGAGAGATTTTAGTGCATGGTAACATATGATTATAGGTTCATTTAAGGTAAACCTTATTACTAATTGGGTGGCCATGGCAAGCTATGCTAGGTGTTAATCATGGTCTATGAGGTTCATAAGATGATTTAGAGAAATCATTTATGGTAAGAAAGAGTTCTGATGATATTAAGAGTTGATATCATGTCTCATTGCCAATTAGTTATGAGCCTAGTAAGTCACACACATACACAAGTTATCACCTAATTAAATATGATTTAATTAATTAATTAAAGATTTTAATTGATTAATTAAATAGGTTTGGTTTGCAATTAGTTTGCAAAGTCCCTAGCATGACTTGAAACCAAATCTAGATTATTGGATATGTAGTATAAATTAAATTTATATTTAAAGTGTTTAAATATGAATTTAATTAATGAGAAATTAATTAATAGAGATTAATTAATTAATTTATATTTGATATAAATTAATTAGAAGAAGAGAAATAATTATTTTGGGTTGAGAACTCAAAATTAAGACACAGGGGCATTTTGGTCATTTTGCAGTGTGACACGTGGCACCATGAGATGGTGACACATGGCATAACACATAAGCTTGCCAAATGTTTTTTAATCATGTAAGATGATTAAAATCAAGATTACATTAGGTTTGACACTTGGCACAATGTGATTGGGTCACTTAAACCTAGAGCTAATCAAATGGTGACATGTGGCAAGGGTTTAATGTGTTAACCTAGCTATTTAAGTGTTGTTATGAGAAAATAAAATACAACCAGCAGCCACACTCTTTGGTCACGCCATTTTGCAGCCCTCCCTCTATTCTTCTTCATCTCTCATCAATTCAAAGAGATTAGCCATCAATCTCTTGAATTAAGAATACTAGAAATTGTTTCTAGTGTCCTGTTTACATCTCTAATCTCTTAAAAGGCAGAACTTAAATTTCTAATTAATAGAAAAGGCTTTAGAAGCTGTTCAAGGGCTGCCATAGCTGTTCTTGGTGTGGAAAAGCTAGAGGGACAACATCTGGTGTCCTGAAGACGAATCTCAAAGGCGCAGACATGCTGCAGTGCATCAAGAGGTTAGTGTAATCGTTCTTATTTAATCTAGGGTTCTAAAATTAATCTGATTAATTTTAAAATCTTAAATGGCAAATACAGATCCAAAAACATATTAAAAGAGTTTTAATATGTTGTTTATCATTGAAATCTAATAGATAAAAATAAATCTTGCATGATGCATGTGACCCTAGGTGAAAATTTTTGAATTCAATGGTATAAACTTGTGTTTTTCACGCTTCTGTTTCTTCAATTGGTATCAGAGCCACTATATTTGCCATTTAGATTGTTTATTATATGATTTAATTGTGTGATTTGATCATGAGATGAATGATCCATTGCTGGTTGGATCAAGAGGTGTACCGGCATGCTTGATGAACTCCAACATATGGTGCGCATGGCTTTGGAAGATCATGGTGCGCATGGTTGTTATTAAATTCTGCAATTGTTGCATGATGAAAGGTTTATCATATGACTAATTAAAATGTTTAATTAGGATTTTTAATCACACAATTAAATTATGATTCAACTCAAAAAATTTTAAAAATTGTTTGAATGTGATTCAAATCTGAATTTTAAAAGTTGTTTGAATGTGATTCAAATCTGAATTTTTAAAGTTGTTTGAATCATATTTAAATCTGATTTTTTTAAAATTGATTGAATAAAATTCAGATCTGATTTTTTAAAAAAAGGTTTGAATGTGATTCAAATCTGATTTTTTTTTAAAAATGTTTAAATGTGATTCAAATCTGAATTTTTGAAGTTGTTCGAGTGTGATTCAAATCTGAATTTTTAAATTTGTTTGAATGAGATTCAAATCTGAATTTTTAAATTTATTTGAATCATATTCAAATATGGATTTTTAAGTTGAATATGAGATATTCAATTTAATTTAAGTATGTATATTTTATTTAATTGTTAAATAGTGATATGCATGATGGATGATCATGGACTATAAAAGACCAATGTGATTGGATTTATTTCTTTTATGTTTCTTTGGGATTGTAAATTAATTATTTTATTTTAATTTATTTTGGGCATGTATTATTAAGTTTGTAATAATTTTTGGGTTGTAATTTCATTTATTTAAGTTCTTGTAAATTTGCCTTGGTATGCCAATGATTACTATGTAATATTGGATTGCAAGAAGTTCAAGGAGGTCAAGAGCATTGGTGGGACCAGTGGGAGGAATTCAAGATCAAGTGTTGATTATGTACTCCTTCAGCAACTCTTGTAAAATGAATGAATGAAATGCACCTAGGAATGCCCTGATTCAATTCTTGGTGGCTCAGAATTGAATCCCTTAGAAAGTCCATGATCATACCATATTTACTGCTTATCCATGAATGCATGAGATGTATGGAAATGTATGCAATTATATGATATATGCATGCTAAATGGATAATGTGCAAAGTGAGACCTTAATAGTAATTAGAATGACCATAAAATCTTCCAAACAAATGATTAAGTTGGATATGCTATAATTAAAGTAATTATAACATAGGCCCTCCATTAGGGCAATTATTTTAAGAAATTTTAAATGGTTGCATGAGATGCAATTAATTTAAGAGATTTTCTTAAGAATAATTATTAAGCACGAGATGTTATAAATATGTAAATGGTTTGGTGGCCAATATTGGATGTACCTGAGGACATTAAAATTATTTACATAATTACAGGCTCAATGGGATCAACTTAACTAATGCAAGATAAGTCAATAATGGATGTACCTGAGATTTTGAGCATTAGGGGCTAGGTAAAGCATTGGGGGCTAGGGCAGAACTTAATGAAATTATCTATCCAAGTCAAGACACCAAAACTACCAGAATTGGTTTCTGCCCAGAAATTCTAGGTAGATACCAATCCGGCCAGCCTTGCTAAAATTAGCATATCTTGAGCTAGAAAACTCCAAATGGAGTGATTCAAAAAGAGAATTAAAGAAAACACATAAAGGAACAACTTTCTTGAAGAAAGTTATGTCAATTTTTTACTGTAGCCAGGTCCAATGGAAAAATGAGTTTGGACCTCAAATTCTAAAAATTTAAAATAAAACCTAGGAGGCTAGGAATTGAGTTTAGCAATCAGATGATAAATTGAGGTTTGGGTATTTGTATTTGATGAAATACAAACATGAATCCTTTAAAAAGTTTAAAGAATTTAAATCTGAAGTAGAAAATCGAATGAGAAAAAGTATTAAAACTCTTTGATCAGATCATGGAGGAGAATACTTAAGTACTGAATTTGATGAATAATTGAAAGAGCATAGCATTGTTTCCCAGTTGACTGCTCCAAGAAAGCCACAGCTAAATGGTGTATCTAAAAAGAGAAATGGTACCCTATTAGATATGGTACGTAGTATGTGTTAGTAGTATGCCCTAGAGCATATCATTTAGTATGTACCTTGTACATATTTTATTAATTAAAAGGCATTTTCACTTTTCCATTTACATAATATATTTGTTAGAAATTTTATTCTTAAGTTATTAAGAATATGAGTGACAGTATTTCTAGCATAAAGTATCATAAATAGGTTCACAATCGAGGATATTTCACACAGGACATGACTTATCCAAAAAGATTGTATTCATGTTTGTTCCCAATGTATTTATATGAGATATAAATAAGATGGAATGGTGAGTCTCATGCCATATAACAAACATGATATGCACTTATGCATGATGAGTAGACCGAACTAGTGACATTTATGACAAGCTCATAGAGTTTACTCTTGTCAATGCATTGTCATAAATCATATCAGTGCATATAATCTTTAGACTTGAGATAGCACAGTTATATAGGTGGTTTGAGTTTAATACTGCTTTCATAGTTGTACTATGTATGGGTATATGGGCATGTGTTGGCTGCTACTAGTTATATGTGGAGGTAGGTGTTGATCAAGATGGAATCTATTACCTTAAGTAAATAGGGATAAAATCCTATGTTTATTTAATTGTCCTTAATGTTTCAAGTTCCTAGCCAGGACATATAGATTTAATCAAAAAAGAGTTTCTGATGAGAAAATCTTTTTAATCAAGAACTAGAATTTAAAGAGAATATAATATTCATAACAAATAGGGTTTGACATAAACCATGACTCCAACTCGAATTGGGATTTTATAACAAAGAGATTCTAGTGCGTGGTAACATATGATTATAGGTTCATTTAAGGTAAACCTTATTACTAGTTGGGTGGCCATGGCATGCTATGCTAGGTGTTAACCATGGTCTATGAGGTGCATAAAATGATTTAGAAAAATCATTTATGGTAAAAAAGAGTTCTAATGATATTAAGAGTTGATATCATGTCTTACTGCCAATTAGTGATGAGTCTAGTAAGTCACACACATACACAAGTAATCACCTAGTCAAATGTGATTTAATTAATTAATTAAAGAGTTTAATTGATTAATTAAATAGGTTTGGTTTGCAATTAGATTGCAAAGTCCCTAGCATAGCTTGAAGCCAAATCTAGGTTATTGAATGTATAGTATAAGTTAAATTTATATTTAAAGTATTTAAATATGAATTTAATTATGAGAAATTAATTAATAGAGATTACTTAATTAATTTATATCAAATATAAATTGATTAGAAGAAGGGAAACAATTGTTTTGGGTTGAGAACTCAAAATTAAGACACAGGGGTATTTTGGTCATTTCACAAGGTGACATGTGGCACCATGAGATGGTGACACATGGCACTACACATAAGCTTGCCATTTGTCTTTTAATCATATAAAATGATCAAAGTCAAGATTAAATCTAAGTTTGACACTTGGCACAATGTGATTGGGTCAATTAAACTAAGAGCCAATCAGAAGGTGACATGTGGTAAGAGTTTTAAGTGGTGACCTAGCTATATAATGTGTTGTTATGAAAGAGTAAAAACATAAGCTATTGTTCTTCATACGTTCCGCCACCCTTGGAGTGCGCTTCCTCTCTTCTTCTTCATTTCTCTTGAATTAAAAATACTAGAAATCGTTTCTTGTGTCCTGTATGCATCTATAACATCTCTAAAGGCAAAACCTAATTTTCTAATTAATTGGAAAGGCTTGAGAAGCTATTCAAGGGGCTACCATTGGTGATCTTGGTGTAGATAAGCTAGAGAGACAACATCTGGTGTCCTAGGTGCATCCTGAAGGTGCCAAATACAACTGCAGTGCATCAAAAGGTTAGTGCACTAGTTCTTGATCTAATCTAGGGTTCTAAAGAATTAATCTGTTAATTCTAAAATCTTAAATGGCAAATATAGATCCAAAATATTTATTAAAAGTGTTTTAATATGTTGTTTATCATTGAAATCAAATAAATAAAAATGAATCTTGCATGATGCATGTGACCCTAGAAGAAAAAAATTTTCAATTCAACGATCTAAACTTATGTTTTTCATGCTTCCACTCCTTCAATTGGTATCAGAGCCACTATATTTGCCATTTAGATTGTTAAATATATGATTTAATTGTGTGATTTGATCATGAGATGATTGATTCATTATTGGTTGCAAAGCAAAGGTGGCGGCATGATAATGGACACCATTGGTGCGCATGGTTTGGTGCATTCAACCATGCGCATGGCTATTTGGGCTTGTTTGTGGGCTTGGTTTCAAGGCCCATAATTAGGCCCATAACTAATTAAAGTGTTTAATTAGGAGTTTTAATCACACAATTAAATTTTGATTTAAATTTGAATTTTTAAATTTGTTTGTCACACCCCTATTTGCATAGGCTGGTATATTTCACTATTCTGGTGACCAATGTTAGTCCGGACAATTAAGGGGATTAGAACCACATCTAAGATAACTAGATAAGCCCTAAACACAAATAATTAGTAATTATCAATTAATTAAGTATAAATAAGAAAAACAGAACATAAAAAGTTAAATGAGCCGAGAGTCACAGCGATGGGTGACCTTCTCGAGAAGGACTGCGAAATCGATTTAAACTCAATTTCGAACCATAAAATGTGACACCGTGGTCCTTAGGACTATTGCGAACACAGTGAAAAAGAGAAAATCACAAAAAAGAAATGTTAAGCCGTTCAAATAATTAGATCAGGAATCCGAAAGAAATACTAAATTATTTATAAACCGGGTCGAACCGGCGAGAGGTAATTTAGTCAATTGACCCCTAGAGCTGACTCCTGACCTAATTATCAAATAAAATCAGAGAAAAGAAAATTTTGAGATCAAGAATTAAATTAAAGAACTAAGAAAAAATAAATGAAAAAAAAAATAAAAGAAAAAGGTTATTTACATCACTTGGATGACATCATCATGTGTAAAAATTAATTTAACTTTTCCTACAATTTTTTTACTAAGACAAATTTGACTTAATAAAATACAAAATACATAGAAATTAAAACAAAATTCATTTCTTCCTCCTCCACAAGTTTTGGCCACCCATCTTCCATAGCTCCTCCATGTGCAAACCTCCATTAAAGCTTATTTCAAGCTTTAAAACCTTTACTAAACCCTAATTTCTCCCATAATCACTTCATAAAACCTTATTTTCTTTCCTTGAGAAGGAGTTTGAACAAGAAAGAAAGAAGAAAAGAGACAAGAAATTGAGGGAAGTGAAGATTGAAATTCTGCACTAAGGTTGGTAATCCAAACTTGAAACTTTTAGTTTAATTCTTGTATTTTTAGCTTAATGAACCTAGAAATATACTTACAATGAAATGAAAACAAGTGTTGGGGGACTAGGGTGATTTCGGCCAGCTAGGGTTTGATTGGAGAATGTATGAGTTTGATTGAATTAAAAGTGTATCTAAGCTTGATTGATTTGAGGAAGTATGTTTATATGTGTTGAATTAGTTAAATGTAACAAGTAGTGAATTAGGGTTTGGACCTAGGGTTTTGGAAGACAAAAATTGGAGAAATGGTCAAATGGTGTGTTTGACCTTGTTTGAGTTGAAAAATGGTCATATGTGACCAATTGTGGTATGTTGGAAGTGTTAGAATTAGGTTTAAATTTGGGTTGCTTTGGGACATGCTGCAGGCAGCAGGACCAACTTTCAGGGATCAAAACTGAAAATTTACCAACCCAATTGGTGTGAGGCCAATTGGGAATGAAACTAGACACAAAATGACACATTTTTTATTTAGGAATCATGCCCAGAAAGTCACCATAGCATAGTGAACAAATTGGCCAAATTCATAAGTGAGTGTTCTGCCCTGTACAAAAATGACCAAATGAACAGTGTTCATTTGGCCATAACTAGGGCTAGACAGGTCTAAATGACCTAAAAGTTTACCAGTAGAAAGCTGAGATATAGACCTAAAACTTTCATGCGGAATACAAATCCAAATTATGCCCTTAACTAAGTCATTTAGCCACCCAAATTTGATGACCTAAAACTGCCAGAACCAGTTTTGGTACCCAGAAAATCTGGGTTAGGCCAATCTAGCAGCCATGTTCAAATGGCTATAACTTAAGCTACAAAACTCCAAATGGAGTAATTTGAAAAGGAGAATAAAGTTAAGACAATAAGGAACAATTTCTATGAAGAAAACTTAGCCAAATTCTAACAGCAACATGACTAATGGAACAGTGCAACATAGGACACCAAAACTGAAAATTTAAAATTTTGCCTAAAAGACTTAAGTTTTGAGAAAACAACCAAAACCAACAAATTAGGTAACCAAAATGTGGCATGTGAGTGAAATTAGAATTCCCATACATATCAAGTATTAGAAAGTCAACAAATTGACTTGAATAGTGTCATGAATAGTAACCCCAAAATACAAATTTCAAAAAACGTCAAATTAAGCATAATAAAGTTAGATTTGAAATTATTTTTGGATTTATGATAAGTTATGATACTAAAACACTGTGAAACTGTGTGTTTCAGTGGAAAAGAATATCAGGAAAGAACCCGAGGCGTCGAGTTAAGGCCAAGAGACGACTCGTACAAGGTTTGTGCACAACATAGAATTTTTGTAAATTTTCTTCTGCACATTGTTTTGAATGAATTGAGATATGAAATTGTGACATAATTGAATTGAAAAGTTTATTATGCTTTTGATTTAAATTGTTGAACAATTAATTGTTTGTGTTTGAAATGGCAATAAATGTTTAGTAAATTGTTAAGATAGTTTTGAAACCACAGTGTCATGACCATATATTTGAATACCTCACTAGCATGACTAGTGGGGGAAATCAGTTTTGAATTTTGATTCCTTCTCTGGCTGAAGTGTTGAGGTGTGTGCTAGTAGAAGAAGAAAAAGAATGGGTTCCCATATATTTGAGCTAGCTAGCCTTGTGATGTGACTTTTCCTTAGCTTCTGGCTACTGAGATGATATTTGTTTCGAATGGTATGATATAACTGTGTGTTTTTATGAAATTTGTTTTGAGACTTTTGAAATGAAATTGTTTGGATTAAAATCTTATAAATCATATTTTGAATTTATATTTCATGTTCAGTTTAATTTTTGAATAAATATGATTTAAATTCCGCATAAAGATTATTTTAGTATGTTGTGCACCACTGAGTCCTAGTACTCATCGATGGCTGTTATTGCTGTCACAGATATAGAGACTAGAGGAGCAACAGAGTGAGCTGCTGAGGATTGAGGAGCTACTTACTCTAAAGTTTATCGGGTATATTTTATACCCTAATTGTAAAAATTATTTTGATGTATGTAATGTATGTAAATATAGGAAATGGTCATGGGCAGTTTTATAAAACTTGTAATAAATTTTAGTTTAGATTTTTCTTAATGTAAATTTTTATAATGATGTATATAAATTGCTTTATCTTTAATTATATATGAATGGAAGTATTTTGTTTTAATTTGAATGAAATTACTTAGTAGTATTTTTGATGATGTTGAATTTTGAAATTTGAGAAATGATGTTGAAATTGGTTGAGATGGATGTTGAATTGATGAAGTTGATGAGATAAATCATTTGAAGTGCTTTTTTATAGGTATTTGAAGAACTATTTTCTCAAAATATAAACAGCACTGCCGAAATTTTATAAAATTTGCAGAAAAATAAAATCAGACAAAAATCTTAACTACTTTTCAAACTCTAATTAAATGTTTTGATACCTATTAGAAAATGCTCACCACTTATAAAAAGTAGAAAAATTGTTTTAAAATCCCTTGTAGGGTACTTAATGAGTTATCGATAGGTGAAGTTCGATAGTTCATTAGGTATTGTATGGGATCATGTTATGCCTTACAGAGGGATAAGGCATGACATGTTTTAGTGGTATCAGAGCGACTTTTTAAAGTATGTTTGAACTTATGAATTTGTGTCTTTTCTTTGCTAAGTACAACTGCTCAATGTCCTTATTTGTTACATATAGTGCATTACATCATAAATATGAACTAACGAAGGGAAATCTCCTTGTGTTATTTATTCAGGAGATATCCTACTCTAGACTGATATGGAAGAAGGGGATCACTTAGTTGAGCAATCTATTAAAGCTGAGACACAAGGGGAGACCCCAGCTCTACAGAATGTCAGTGGGTCAGTGGCACCAGTCCTGCAAATGCCGCAGTTTCCTGTACAGTTCGCACAGCAGATGGTTGCGATGTTCCAACAAATGGCTAGGGGTATGCCTATTCAAGCTCCACCCCAGACTACTGTGGTGTAACCTCAGCCTCCAATCAGATAGTATGACAAGCTGTTAAAGTATGGGGCTACGGAATTCAAGGGTACAGTAGACCCTTTAGAGGTAGAGCAATGGCTGGAAAGAATGGACAAAGTGTTCAAGAAGCTGCACTGCCCAGATGAGTTGAAATTTGAATACTCCGTGTCACTACTACAAGGGGATGCATATAATTAGTGGAAGACCATCCCCTACAGCTTGGCTAAACCACCAATACTGACTTGCGATGACTTCATTAGAGAATTTAGACAGAAATACATCCTAGATGCATATGTGGATTAGAAATTACAAGAATTTCTGAGTTTGAAGTAAGGTAATAGAGCAGTGGCAGAATATGAGAGGGAATTCTCCCGCTTAAGCCACTATGCTGGGAGTTTCCTTTCTACCAGCAAGGAAAGGTGCAAGAGATTTGAAACGGGTTTGAAGCCCAGCCTACAGATGCAAGTAGTGGGATTTAGACATAGTAATTTTTCAGAGCTCATTTCTCAAGCACTTGAGTTGGAAAGAATTGAATCAAAAGCGACACCAGCAAAAGAAAAATCAGAGAAAATTGAGAAATAAGAGAAAGATAATGGAGAAAAGTCAGTATAGCCAGGTCCTAGTGGTACTTCTAGGAAGAGGAAGAAATTTGGTGGACCTAGCAGAGGTCAAGGTGGAAGGTTTGGAAGGGGCAGATTCTCTTGACAGAAACCCCCTAGGTCTGGTCAGCAGTCGAGCAGGGATTCACAACATCCACGCCCCTATGAGACTTGTAGCAAGATTCATGGGGGAGAATGCTATTGGGCAACAGGAGCCTTGTGACACCCCTTACCCATCTACAGTGTAGCCAAGCAAGATATGCCATGCAGTGTACCGGAACACCCTATTTTAATTCAATCTTTTTTTATTCTTCCTAATTTAATTTTTTTTCATAGTTATGAAATACAATTTGTGAAATATAATTCATTTAAGTCATTCATTGAATTTATAATTTATTTGAGGTTTCACAAATTTTATAGAAAATCCGACAAAGTACCAGCTAAAAATGGAGAAAATAGTTCTTCAGAATCTGAGAAAAACACTTCCAAATTTCTCAATCAATCCCAAACTCCATTTCATCAAGAAAATCTCAATATTTCTCAAATATACTCCCAATTCTCATTCATTCATTTTATAGGATATTCATGTACAAATCATAAATAAATATTCACTTTTTCATTCATAAATATAATTTCCACTATTTACATTGATAACAAAATACATTACATGAGTCTCAATTTCATATGAGAAAATAAAAGTTAATTACAAAATACCCAAAATGAAACCTAGTGTCCTACCAATGCACTGATGTCGGTGAGGTGACACAAACATTATACTGATCTGCAGAAGGTCTCACCCAGTCTATGGTCTACTGGGCTCTCGGTCGCTCTCTCTAGAACCTACGCGTGGCAAAAGCAACGCGCTAAGCAATAATGCTTAGTGGTGCCAATAATAAAATAAAAAGAAATAACAGAAAATAAATATGCAGTGCATGTTCTAATGTCTTATGCAGATAATTTTTTGATCATTATTAGTAATCTTTATTTATTTTGTACTTGTTATATTCATAATTTTATTAAATTTATGTACTTTAATTTTTGGTTGCCCAAGTAACCTATACTGGATGACCAGACTGGATAAACGGGTAAACTGGCACTGGGTATCTAGTACCTCGGGCCATCAAACCATCAATCACATATGCATCTCCCGGTGTGCAACATAATAGCAAATAAGCTGTAATAACATTAGGTATAAGGCCAAGTATCAACACAATGTTATAATGGCTAAAAGCCATAAAATCACAGAATGGCATAATGCCTTGTGCAGTACCACTAACTGAACCCTATTGGCATGCCAACCTATCCAAACCAATCTTGCTAGGTGTACTAGGGCATGTTACACTTTTAAACTTTACAATTCTTGAAATTTAAGTTTAGGTGTTACTATTCATTTCATTAGTCAACTAAATTGTTGACTTTTGCATAGACAATAGGTACATTGGTTCTAATACTCCCAACATACCACATTTTGTATTCTTAAATTGTTGGTATTGGTTGCCAATACCATTTCTAAGCTTAGTGTTAGTTATTCAAAATTTTCAGATTTCAAGCCTCATATTTACTGTTCCATTGGTCATTTGTACAGTAGGAATTTGGCAAAATTGTCTGCATGAAAGATGTTCCTTATTTTGTCTAGTTACATTTCCTTTTTTGAATCACTCCATTTGGAGTTTTGTAGCTCAAGTTATGGCCTAAATACCATAACTGGCCGGATTGGACAGAATCCAAAATTCTGGGCAAAACTGGTTCTGCCATATTTGGTAACCTAAGTTTGGTTGGCAATTTGACTAGGTTATGGTCAGAATTTGAATTTGTGTTCTTCATAAAAGTTGTAGGTATATGTTTCATCTTTCTTCTGGTAAAATTTTAGGTCAATTGGACCTTTCTATACTGAGTTATGACCAAATGAATAGACACTGTTCATTTAGCCATTTTGCCCAGGCAGAATGCAAGTCACCCAGATTAGGTCAACTTGCTTTGGTTTTCTGGGTAGGGTTTCTTCAGAAGAGTTGTGCCATTATGTGTCTAGTTTCATGTTCAATTGGCCTTGCACCAATTGAACCTATACAACTCCATTGATGGCTACCCAAACTTACTGGACTCACAACCAGTCATGCAGGTCACCAAGGGCAGCATGCCTAAGGTCAACTTGGTTATCCTTACTCACTTCAATTCCTCCTCACACATATTCAAATGGTCACTAATTAACCATTACAACATCATTTTGTGTCCAATTATATCTACTCACATATTTGAGTTTCAAACCCTAACCCTAACATTCCAAAGTTACATTTTCTTGCACTAAACTCATAAACTAATGTTTTGAGTGATACAATCATATCAAGGGCAGCCCATTCACTCATTTAATCCAATGAAACCATCATGACCACAAAAAATCCATGGCTGCCAAAAATAAGGGTAACACCTTAACATGTTTATCTTCAATGAACTTACACATATCCTAGCTCAAATTTGCATTCTAACAAAAATTTAAAGGAAAGAATCGAAGATTTGGACACTAACCTCTTTTGCTGACTATTCCAAGTCTCCAAAAATTCCTTCTTTCTTCTTCTTTTTCCTGGCTAGAGGTTGTTCAAGATGCAAGATCACTTTTTTGTGAAGCAAGGTAGTGGTTCCAAGCTTACCTTAAGCTTTTATGGAGGTTGGGTTGGGGAAAATGGGTTACGGCTGAAATGTTGAGGAAGAAAGGAGCAGATTACTTTTTTAATTTTTGGTGTCATTTATCCTCTTTTATTAGTTAATTAAGTGGTTATCTAATGGGGATTGGTGGGTAAGTGTTTAATGACATCATATGATGTCATAATTAGCATTTTCTTTCGTTTTCTTTTCTTCTCTTCTCTACTCATTTTCAATTTAATTTTTAGCAATATTTATTCACATTTTATGTCATAATAAATATTTACTTAACTGGACAAGTCGGCCAAAAATTACCTCTGAAGGCGAAATGACCAAAATGCCTTTCGTTTGGCTTAACAGACTAAAATTGTCTGTACTGATTGAAAAAAGTTTTTAAGCATTTTCTTGGAATTCTAATGCTATAGAACCCTCAATAACTCTTCTCTGGAGTCTCAAAAATTATCTTATGAATTTTCCCTCGAGTCTAGGGCTTCTAGTTGCGAGAACTGCAACTTCCCACTAGGTTACCTATCGCTAGGGCACCGGCTCATTTAACTTGGTTGTATTTTATTTCTAAAATTTTTCCTAAATTTTTCTTATTAATATTTGAGTTAATTATGGTTCCTCACTTTAGTTTAAATATTTTTTCGAACGTTCTAACTATCCAGACTGACACTGGTCATCGGAACAGTAGAATGTACGGAGTTATTACAGGGAGGGTGTTATAAGCCTGTTTTAACTGTGGAGGGAAGGTCCATCTTGCTAAAGACTACACTAGTGCTCCTTGATTCGGTCCAGCGCCTACGACTGCAGAAGGATCTATTCAGAGTCCTGCTCCCAGAGGTTCACAACTAGTTGGTAGAGGAAGAGGCAGAGGTAGAGGCAATGCTTCTGGCAGTCAGGGTACTGTTGGTCATTCAGCACAAGGAAGTGCTTCAGCTAGAGTTTACATGATGAGACAGTGGGAAGAGGCTGAGACTTCCGATGTGGTAGCCAGTACATTCTCTATCTCTGATCAAGAAGTATTTGTGTTGTTTGATCCGAGTTCAACCCACTCATATGTTAGTGGTAGCATAGTCAGTTCACTTACTGTTCCGTATGTCAAAATGGGTTTTAAAGTGCTAGTAATTAGTCCGTTAGGACAAGAGTTTTGGGTCAACAGAATCTATAGAGACTGTCCTTTGGTGATCCAAGGACATGTTTTTCTGTTAGATTTGATTAAAATGCCCTTCAAAGATTATGATATTGTCTTGGGCATGGATTGGTTAGCCAGACATCACTCCATGATTGACTGAAGACAGTCACTTTTGGTCTCCCTCTGTACACTGATGTGGTAATACATGGGGAGAGGCATTTACTGCCATCAAACATCATTTTGGCTACACTAGCTAGAAGGATGATTAGAAAGGGATGTGAAGTATACTTGGCACATGTGATAGACACCCAAGTGGGGAGCCCAGCACTGAGGGACATCCCTACGGTATGTGACTTTCTAGATGTGTTTCCTAATGAATTGCAAGGATTACCTCCAGAAAGAGAGGTGCAGTTTGAGATTGACGTTATGCCTGGTGTGGACCTAATCTCCATAACACCATATAGAATGGCATTGGCAGAATTGAAAGAGTTGAAAGTGCAGTTGCAAGAGTTGCTTGATAAGGGCTTTATCCGTCCTAGTGTGTCACCTTGGGGAGCGCCAGTGTTGTTTGTTAAGAAGAAGGATGGCACTCTCCACTTATGTATTGATTATTGGCAGTTGAATAAGGTGATAATAAAGAATAGATATCCATTGTCGCGCATTGATGATTTGTTTGATCAGTTGAGGGGTGCAGCTGTATTCTCCAAGATTGACCTGAGATCGTGTTATTATCAGCTGAAAGTACAAGAGCATAGTATTCCTAAAACTGGCTTTAGAACCGGTTATGGCCATTATGAGTTCTTGGTCATGCCATTCAGGTTAACTAATGCTTCGACTACTTTTATGGATCTGATGAACACTATCTTTAGACCATACCTCGACTAGTTTGTTGTGGTATTCATAGATGATATATTGGTCTATTCGAGGAGTGCAGAAGAGCATGATAGACATCTGCAAATTGTACTGCAGACTTTGAGGGAGAAACAGCTATACGCCAAATTGTCGAAGTGTGAATTTTGGCTGAAGGAAATATCCTTCTTGGGGCACGTAGTATCAGTAGAGGGCATCAAGGTAGATCCAAGTAAGATAGAAGCTGTCCTTATTTGGAGGCCACTAAGAAATATCACGGAGATTCGCAGTTTTCTGGGTTTAGCTGGATACTACCGTCGATTTGTGAAGGGATTCTCCATGTTGGCATCTCCATTGACAAAGCTACTTCGAAAAGATGTGAAATTTCAGTGGACGGATAAATACCAACAGAGTTTTGATGAATTAAAGAGTTGTTTGATTGAGGGTCCAATCCTGACTTTACCTACCCCAGATAAAGAATACACAGTATATAGTGATGCTTCTTATAATGGATTAGGTTGTTTACTGATGCAAGATCGGAATGTCATTGCCTATGCATCATGCTAGCTGAAATTGCATGAGAGAAACTATCAAAGAAATGACTTGGAGCTTGCAGCTATTGTGTTCGCTCTTAAGATCTGGAGACACTATTTGTATGGGGAGAAGTGCTACATCTACATATATCATAAGAGTTTGAAGTATCTGAGCACTCAGAAGGAGTTGAATTTGAGACAAAGGAGATGGTTAGAGTTAATAAAAGACTATGATTGTCTGATAGACTATCAGCCAGGGAAAGCTAATGTTGTGGCTGACACCTTAAGTCGCAAGACTATGGCAAGTCTTAGAGTTTCTCCTTTGTTTATGGTACATGAGTTGAGATCATTACATGCCAGCTTAGAGATTAATGATGAGGGGCAGACAGCAGTTGCATGGCATGTAGAGCCAGTGTTGATTGATCAGATCAGAATGGTTACTCAGAATGATGAAAGGCATCAGAAGCTGTTGGAAGAAGTCAGACAGGGCAAGAAGCCAGAATTCTCAATAAGAGGTTACGATTTACTGCTACACCAGGGCAGAATATGTGATCCTAATGATGTTGATTTGAGGCAGATCATTTTGAAGGAAGCACATGAGTCTCCTTTTGCCATGCACCCTGGTGGTATAAAAATGTATAGAGGGCTAAAGGAGATTACTGGTGGATGGGTATGAAAAAAGATGTGGCAGAATTTGTTTCCAAATGCCTAACTTGTCAACAAATGAAGGTAGAGCATCAAGTACCAGCTGGGTTGTTACATCCACTACCAATACTAGAATGTAAATGGGAGAGAATAACTATGGATTTTGTGATGAGACTTCTGAGGACACAGAAGAGTCATGATGCAGTTTGGGTCATTATTGACAGACTAACCAATTCTACTCATTTTCTGCCAGTTCGGATGGACTACAATTTAGAAAGATTGGACAAGTTGTACATTGATGAGATAGTAAGACTGCATGGAGTGCCAGTATCCATCGTATCAGACAGAGATCCTAGGTTCACTTCTAGATTCTGGGGTAGTCTTCATAGAGCCCTAGGAACTAGATTGAATTTTAGCATGACATTCCACCCACAGATCGATGGCCAGTTTGAGAGGGTAATTCAGATCTTGGAGGACATGCTACGGGCTTGTGTGATTGAATTTGAGGGCAGTTGGGACACACACTTGCCTTTGATTGAGTTTTCTTACAACAACAACTACTAATCAAGCATTGGGATGCCTCCATATGAAGCTTTGTATGGCAGAAAGTGCCAAACTCCCCTGTGTTGGGATGAAGTAGGTGAAAGGAAGATGATTGGGCCAGAAATTATTCAGCAAACTGAAGAGAAAATCATATTAATTAGAGATCGACTTAAGACTGCATCAGACAGTCAGAAGTCCTATATTGATCTGAAGAGAAAGGATATTGAGTATGCAGCAGATGACAAAGTATTCCTCAAGGTTTTCCTTGAAGGAACGAAAGCGTGAAAAACACAAGATTATATCATTGAATTCAAAAATTTTCACCTAGGGTCACATGCACCATGCAAGATTTATTTTTATCTATTTGATTTCAATGATAAACAACATATTAAAACTCTTTTAATATGTTTTTAGATCTGTATTTGCCATTTAAGATTTTAAAATTAATCAGATTAATTTTAAAACCCTAGATTAAATCAAGAACGATTACACTAACCTCTTAATGTGCTGCAGCGTGTCTGCGCCTTTGAGATTCGTCTTCAGGACACCAGATGTTGTCCCTCTAGCTTGTCCACACCAAGAATACCTATGGCAGCCCTTGAACAGCTTCTAAAGCCTTTTCTATTAATTAGAAATTCAAGTTCTGCCTTTTAAGAGATTAGAGATGTAAACAGGACACTAGAAACAATTTCTAGTGTTCTTAATTCAAGAGATTGATGGCTAATCTCTTTGAATTGATGAGAGATGAGGAGAAATAGCTGGAGAGGCTCAAAGTGGCGTGACATATGAGAGGAGAGGCTGCTGGTTATGTTTTCTTTTCATAACCACACTTAAATAGCTAGGTTAACACATTAAACCCTAGCCACATGTCACCTTTTGATTAGCTCTAGGTTTAAGTGACCCAATCACATTGTGCCAAGTGTCAAACCTATATTTAATCTTGATTTTAATCATCTTACATGATTAAAAAACATTTGGCAAGCTTATGTGTTATGCCATGTGCCACCATCTCATGGTGCCACGTGTCACACTGTGAAATGACCAAAATGCCCCTGTGTCTTAATTTTGAGTTCTTAACCCAAAATAATTATTTTCTTCTTCTAATTAATTTCTATCAAATATAAATTAATTAATTAATCTCTATTAATTAATTTCTCATCAATTAAATTCATATTTAAACACTTTAAATATAAATTTAATTTATACTACACATCCAATAATCTAGATTTGGTTTCAAGTCATGCTAGGGACTTTGCAATTTAATTGCAAACCAAATCTATTTAATTAATCAATTAAACTCTTTAATTAATTAATTAAATCATATTTAAATAGGTGATAACTTGTGTATGTGTGTGACTTACTAGGCTCATCACTAATTGGCAATGAGACATGATATCAACTCTTAATATCATCTGACTCTTTCTTACCATAAATGATTTCTCTAAATCATTTTATGAACCTCATAGACCATGGTTAACACCTAGCATAGCATGCCATGGCCACCCAATTAGTAATAAGATTTACCTTAAATGAACCTATAATCATATGTTACCATGCACTAGAATCTCTCTCATACAAAATCCCAACTCAAGCCGAGTCATGGTTTATGTCAAACTCCATTTGCTATGAATATTATGTTCTCTTTTAATTCCAGTTCTTGATTAAAAGATTTTTCTCATCGTAAACTCTTTTACAATAAATCTATCTGTCTGCCAGAACTTGAAACATCAAGAACAATTAAATGAACATAGGATTTTATCTCTATTTACTTAGAGGAACAGATTCCATCTTGATCAACACCTACCTCCATATATAACTAGGTGAGCCAACACATGCCCATATACCCATACATAGTACAAGTATGAAAAGATCAAACTCAAACTACCTATATACAAGATAATCTGTGCTATCTCAGTCTAAAGAATATATGCATCGATATGATTTATGACAAAACATTGACAAGAGTAAACTCCATGTGCTTGTCATAAGTGTCACTGGTTCGGCCTACTTATCATTTATAAGTGCCTATCATGTTTGTTATATGGCATGAGACTCACCATTCCATCTTATTTATATCTCATATAAATAACTTGGGAACAAACATGAATACAATCTTTCTGAATAAGTCATGTCCTTATTATGAAGTATCCTCGATTGTGAACCTATTTATGATACTTTGTGCTAGAAATATTGTCACTCATATTCTTAACAACTTAAGAATAATATTTCTAACAAAATATCAATGGACCTTTTCTATTACACATAAATATATTATGTAAATGGAAAAGTGGAAATGCCTTTCATTAATAAAAATATGTACAAGATACATACTAAATGATATGCTCTAGGGCATACTACTAACAATCTCCCACTAGCACTAGAGCCATTCATTACAATATCTTAGACCTATCTTCTCAAGATGTCGGTCTAATCGAGTCAGAACATAGGCTTAGTGAATGGATCACCTGGATTTTCACCGATGCTATTTTCTGCATGGCTACATCGCCTCGCCCAACTATTTCTCCGATAATGTGGTAGCGCCTTTCTATGTGTTTGGATTTACGGTGAGACCTTGGTTCCTTAGCTCTGTATGATCGCTCCATTATTGTCACAAGGTAGTGGAACCGACTCGATGGAAGGAACTACTGTAAGTTCTATCACGAACTTCTTTATCCAAACGACTTCTTTTGCCGTGATCCGATGCAAAGAATATACTCACCGTGAGTGGAATCTGCAATGTGCTCGCTTGGAACTCTTCCAACCGATCGCACCTCCATTACAAATGAACACATATCCAGAGGTAGACTTTCTATCATCGATATCTGATTGGAAATCAGAATCAGTATAACCATCCAATTGCAAGTCTCCACCTCCATAAATCAAGAATAAATCCTTAGTTCTTCTCAAGTACTTAAGGATATTCTTGATAGCTATCGATGTTCCAAACTGGATTGGATTGATACCGCTTGTCAAACTAACAAAGATATGCGATATCCGCCTAGTACACAACATTGCATACATTAAACTTCCAATAGCCAAGCATATGGAATCCTGGACATCTTATCTCTTTCTTCAGGTGTCTTTGGAGACATCTCTTTAGAAGGATGGATACCATGTCTCACTGGTAACAATCCTCTCTTGGAATCAAGCATGTTAAACCTCTTTAACACCTTTTCCAAGTATAGACTTTGGGATAAACTAATTATTCTTTTCGCTCTATCTCTATAGATGCGAATCCCAAGAATATAGGTTGCCTCCCCAAAGACTTTCCTGGAGAATGTATTTGACAACCATACCTTTATAGTCGTCAACATACTGTATCATTACCCATCAACAAGATGTCATCCACATATAAGACAAGGGATGTGATTTCTCTTTCACTAACCTTCTTTTATTCAGATTGCTCATCCTCATTTTTGATAAAACCAAAAGATTTAATGGCTTCATCAAAGCGGATGTTCCAACTCCTAAGCTTGTTTCAACCCATAAATGGATCGCTTTAGCTTGCATACCTTGGAACCATCTTGGGATTCAAATCCCTAGATTGTTCCATGAAAATGTTTTCTTCAATGTATTCATTGAGAAAAGTCGCTTTGACATCCATCCACAAATCTCATAAACATAGTATGCACTATTGCTAATAAAATCCTAATTGATTTAAGCATGGCAACAAAGTAGAAAGTCTCCTCATAATCTATTTCTTGCCTTTGGCGAAACCCTTTCGCTACTAGCCTTGCCTTATAGGTCTCTACCTTTCCATCAGAACCAATTTTCTTCTTGAAAACCCATTTGTTCCCTATAGGTACAATACCTTTAGGTGGGTCAACAAGATCCCAAACTTGATTCTTATACATGGAATCAATCTCGGATTTCATAGCATCAATCCATTTTGAAGAGTCTATATCTGATATAGCTTCTTCATAGGTAAGTGGATCATCTCCATGATCTACTTCTTCATGAGTAGACAACTCTTGTTCTTCTTCATGAAGAAAACCATATCTCACTGGTGGGTGAGATACCCTGGTTGTTCTACGAGGAACAGCTGTAGATGTTTCATCAATGGGTATAGGTTGACTAGATGGATCTATATCCATCTGATTTGTTGGTTGGTCAGAATTCTCCAATTCTAACTCTATTTGCCTTCCTTTGCCTCCTTCTTGAACAAACTGTTGTTCAAGAAATGTGGCATCTCTACTTATCACAACCTTTTGT
Organism: Hevea brasiliensis; assembly: GCF_030052815.1. Taxonomy (NCBI): domain Eukaryota; kingdom Viridiplantae; phylum Streptophyta; class Magnoliopsida; order Malpighiales; family Euphorbiaceae; genus Hevea; species Hevea brasiliensis. The sequence goes on from NC_079501.1 coordinate 48,821,326, forward strand.
GAAATAGGCAAATAAAAATAATATCCAAAACTATCTTTTGGATATCCAACAAATCGACCTCTTTCTGATCTGGTCTCCAATTTATCAGTGTTCAGCTTTTTGATATAAGCTGGACAACCCCAAATCTTAACATGCTTAAGACTTGGTTTTCTTCCATGCCATATCTCATAAGGTGTGGAAGAAACTGATTTTGATGGAATCCTATTCAGAATATATAAAGCTGATTCTAATGCAAATCCCCAAAAGGAGATTGGCATATCAGTATAGCTCATCATACTACGTACCATATCCAATAGGGTACGATTTCTCCTTTCAGATACACCATTCAGCTGTGGCGTTCCTGGAGGAGTCAGCTGAGAAACAATGCGATGCTCTCTCAAGTATTCATCAAATTCAGTACTCAAATATTCACCTCCACGATCTGATCGAAGAGCTTTAATACTTTTTCCTGTTTGATTTTCTACTTCAGATTTAAATTCCTTAAATTTTTCAAAGGATTCATGTTTGTATTTCATCAAATACAAATACCCAAACCTTGATTTATCATCAGTAAAGGTAATAAAATAATGAAAGCCCCCTCTAGCCATTTCTTTAAACGGACCACATACATCACTATGTATTAGTTCCAAAATATTTTCAGCTCTTAGCCCTTGTCCAACAAAGGGTGATCTAGTCATTTTGCCTTGAAGGCAAGATTCACAAGTTGGAGTAGGCTCAGAGCCCAATGAGGATAGAATCCCCATTTTCTCCAATTTTGCAATCCTATCTTCTGCAACATGACATAACCTTAAGTGCCAAATATATTTTGAACTTGAGTTGGTTTTCACCATGGCATTGTATTCTTTTAGATTGCTATACTCTGGCCAGTGGAAACACTTTCTTACTGGCAATGAAAACACTTTCTTACTGGCAATGGAAACACTTTCCTATTGGCAATGGAAACACTTTCCTGCTGGCAGTGGAAACACTTTCCTTTGCCTTTTTCAGCTTTAGTCTTCCTTTTCTGTTTAGCTATTTTCTTGGAAGGACCAGGAATCTGAGGTTTCTTTTTCTTATTGCCCTTCTTCTTGTTAGACTTTCCAGCAGAAGAAGATGCAACCAAAGCTACCTCTTTTCCTTTATTGCCTGTCATATTCTTTTGGGCAATAACCAGCATGTTGTGTAATTCAGCTAAGGTGCATTCCTGTTTAGTCATATGGAAATTTGTCACAAAATTCCCAAAAGACTCAGGAAGGGACTGAAGATCAAATCCGTTTGTAGTTGGAAACCCATGTTGAAGTCAAGATGTTCCAACTGCTCAATCAGCCGAATCATCTTGTCGACATGATCCCCAACATTCTGTCCCTCAGACATCCTCATACGGAATAGCTGTCTAGATATCTCATACCTAGCATTCCTGCTGTGCTCACCATACAACTCTTGTAGGTGAAGGAGGATCTCACTCGCACTCTGCATGTTCTCATGTTGCTTCTGTAACTCATTACTCATAGAAGCAAGCATGTAACACTTAGCTCTCATATCATGCTCCTTCCACTTGCCCAAAGTTTCATGTTCCTCTTATGTGGCCTCTGGAGGTAAGGGACCAGGAACATTTGAATCTAGAACATATCCTATATGTTCAAGGTTCAGGACAAGTTTCAAATTTCTTAGCCAATCGCATGATTAGGTCTTGTCAACCTGTTGTGATCAAGTATGCTTGCAAGGATATTGGATGGTGGTGGTTGTTTTGTGCTCATTTTTATCAGAAAATTAACTGCAGAAAATAACCAGATTAATTAGTAAATGTATCATGTAATTAACCAAAATGATTATGGTCTTTTAATCAAATTGGTCCTCCCACTAACTTAGCGAATCCTACACTTCTAAAGTAGAAAACGGAAATCCTAGTTGGATGGATTTCTAGTGGGTGATTGAATTCTTATAATTCTATTGATCATCCTCAGGTACATCCATTATTGACTTATCTTGCATTAGTTAAGTTGATCCCATTGAGCCAGTAATTATGCAAATAATTTTAATGTCCTCAGGTACATCCAATATTGGCCACCAAACCATTTACATATTTACAACATCTCATGCTTAACAATTATTCTTAAGAAAATCTCTTAAATTAATTGCATCTCATGTAACTATTTAAAATTTCTTAAAATAATTGCCCCAATGGAGGGCTTATGTTATAATTACTTTAATTATACCATTTCCAACTTAATCATTTGTTTGGAAGATTTTATAGCCATCCTAATTACTATTAAGGTCTCACTTTGCACATTATCTATTTAGCATGCATATATCATATAATTGCATACATTCCCATACATCTCATGCATTCATGGATAAGCAGTAAATATGGTATGATCATGGACTTTCTAAGGGATTCAATCGAGCCACCAAGAATTGAATCAGGGCATTCCTAGGTGCATTTCATTCATTCATTTTACAAGAGTTGCTGAAGGAGTACATAATCAACACTTGATATTGAATTCCTCCCACTGGTCCCACCAATGCTCTTGACCTCCTTGAACTTCTTGCAATCCAATATTACATAGTAATCCTTGGCATACCAAGGCGAATTTACAAGAACTTAAATAAATGAAATTACAACCCAAAAATATTACAAACTTAATAATACATGCCCAAAATAAATTAAAATAAATTAATTAATTTACAATCCCAAAGAAACATAAAAGAAATAAATCCAATCACATTGGTCTTTTATAGTCCATGATCATCCATCATGCATATCACTATTTAACAATTAAATAAAACATACATACTTAAATTAAATTGAATATCTCATATTCAACTTAAAAATCCAGATTTGAATATGATTCAAATAAATTTAAAAATTCAGATTTGAATCTCATTCAAACAAATTTAAAAATTCAGATTTGAATCACATTCAAACAACTTCAAAAATTCAGATTTGAATCACATTCAAACATTTTTTAAAAAATCAGATTTGAATCACATTCAAATATTTTTTTAAAAATCAGATCTGAATTTTATTGAATCAATTTTAAAAAATCAGATTTAAATATGATTCAAACAACTTAAAAAATTCAGATTTGAATCACATTCAAACAACTTTTAAAATTCAGATTTGAATCACATTCAAACAATTTTTAAAATTCTGATTTGAATCATAATTTAATTGTGTGATTAAAACAACTAATTAAACACTTTAATTAGTCAAAGAATAGGCCTTAGATCATACAACAATTGCAGAATTAAAAGCCAAACCTTGAACCACCCAAGGAACCATTGTTGCCGCTACCAATGGTGGCTTCACCATGTGTGCCGCCACACCTCATGATCCAACTAGCAATGAATCTCTTGATCTCATGATCAAACACACAATTAAATTATATAATCAATAATCTAAATGGCAAATATAGTGGCTCTGATACCAATTGAAGGAACGGAAGCGTGAAAAACACAAGATTATATCATTGAATTCAAAAATTTTCACCTAGGGTCACATGCACCATGCAAGATTTATTTTTATCTATTTGATTTCAATGATAAACAACATATTAAAACTCTTTTAATATGTTTTTAGATCTGTATTTGCCATTTAAGATTTTAAAATTAATCAGATTAATTTTAAAACCCTAGATTAAATCAAGAACGATTACACTAACCTCTTAATGTGCTGCAGCGTGTCTGCGCCTTTGAGATTCGTCTTCAGGACACGGATGTTGTCCCTCTAGCTTGTCCACACCAAGAACACCTATGGCAGCCCTTGAACAGCTTCTAAAGCCTTTTCTATTAATTAGAAATTCAAGTTCTGCCTTTTAAGAGATTAGAGATGTAAACAGGACACTAGAAACAATTTCTAGTGTTCTTAATTCAAGAGATTAATGGCTAATCTCTTTGAATTGATGAGAGATGAAGAGAAATAGCTGGAGAGGCTCAAAGTGGCGTGACATATGAGAGGAGAGGCTGCTGGTTATGTTTTCTTTTCATAACCACACTTAAATAGCTAGGTTAACACATTAAACCCTAGCCACATGTCACCTTTTGATTAGCTCTAGGTTTAAGTGACCCAATCACATTGTGCCAAGTGTCAAACCTATATTTAATCTTGATTTTAATCATCTTACATGATTAAAAAACATTTGGCAAGCTTATGTGTTATGCCATGTGCCACCATCTCATGGTGCCACGTGTCACACTGTGAAATGACCAAAATGCCCCTGTGTCTTAATTTTGAGTTCTTAACCCAAAATAATTATTTTCTTCTTCTAATTAATTTCTATCAAATATAAATTAATTAATTAATCTCTATTAATTAATTTCTCATCAATTAAATTCATATTTAAACACTTTAAATATAAATTTAATTTATACTACACATCCAATAATCTAGATTTGGTTTCAAGTCATGCTAGGACTTTGCAATTTAATTGCAAACCAAATCTATTTAATTAATCAATTAAACTCTTTAATTAATTAATTAAATCATATTTAAATAGGTGATAACTTGTGTATGTGTGTGACTTACTAGGCTCATCACTAATTGGCAATGAGACATGATATCAACTCTTAATATCATCAGAACTCTTTCTTACCATAAATGATTTCTCTAAATCATTTTATGAACCTCATAGACCATGGTTAACACCTAGCATAGCATGCCATGGCCACCCAATTAGTAATAAGATTTACCTTAAATGAACCTATAATCATATGTTACCATGCACTAGAATCTCTCTGTTACAAAATCCCAACTCAAGCCGAGTCATGGTTTATGTCAAACTCCATTTGCTATGAATATTATGTTCTCTTTTAATTCCAGTTCTTGATTAAAAGATTTTTCTCATCGTAAACTCTTTCTCAATAAATCTATCTGTCTGCCAGTAACTTGAAACATCAAGAACAATTAAATGAACATAGGATTTTATCTCTATTTACTTAGAGGAACAGATTCCATCTTGATCAACACCTACCTCCATATATAACTAGCAGGAGCCAACACATGCCCATATACCCATACATAGTACAAGTATGAAAGCAGTATCAAACTCAAACTACCTATATACAAGATAACTGTGCTATCTCAGGTCTAAAGATTATATGCACTGATATGATTTATGACAAAACATTGACAAGAGTAAACTCCATGTGCTTGTCATAAGTGTCACTGGTTCGGCCTACTTATCATTTATAAGTGCCTATCATGTTTGTTATATGGCATGAGACTCACCATTCCATCTTATTTATATCTCATATAAATAACTTGGGAACAAACATGAATACAATCTTTCTGGATAAGTCATGTCCTTATTATGAAGTATCCTCGATTGTGAACCTATTTATGATACTTTGTGCTAGAAATATTGTCACTCATATTCTTAACAACTTAAGAATAATATTTCTAACAAAATATCAATGGACCTTTTCTATTACACATAAATATATTATGTAAACGGAAAAGTGGAAATGCCTTTCATTAATAAAAATATGTACAAGATACATACTAAATGATATGCTCTAGGGCATACTACTAACATTCCCTTGGGAGAAAATTATGAGATTTGGCAGAAAGGGGAAACTGAGTCCTTGTTTCATTGGGTCATATGAGGTTCTGGAAAGAGTGGGTCCTTTGGCATATTGTTTAGCACTACCTCCAGAGTTAGAGAAGATACATAATGTCTTCCATGTGTCTATGTTGAGGAGGTATAGATCAGACCCATCTTATATACTATGGGTAGAAGAAATTGAAGTAAATCTAGACCTCACATATGAGGAAGAACCCATAGAGATTCTGGCTTATGAGGTGAAGCAGCTACGGAACAAGCAAATACCGTTAGTAAAAGTGCTGTGGAACCATCATTCGGGCCAGGAGGCTACTTGGGAATGAGAGAAGGACATGAGGAGACAGCATCCACAGCTATTTAGAGACTGATATCAGGCAAAATTTTGAGACGAAATTTATTTAAGGGGGGGAGAATTGTAACACCCCTATTTGCATAGCCTGGTATATTTCACTATTCCGGTGAACGATGTCGATCTGAATAATTAAAGGGATTAGAACCACATCTAAGACAACTAGATAAGCCCTAAACACAAATAATTAGTAATTGTTAATTAGTTAAGTATAAATAAGAAAAACAGAACATAAGAAGTTAAATGAGCCGAGAGTCACAGCGATGGGTGACCTTCTAGGGAAGGACTACGAAGTCGATTTAAACTCAAATTTTGAACTGTAAAATGTGACGCTGCAGTCCTTAGGACTATTGCAAACACAGTTGAAAATAGAAAATAACAAAAAAGAAATGTTAAGCCGGTCAAATAATTAGGTCAGAGATCTGGAAGAAATATTGAATTATTTGCAAACTGGGTCGAACCGGCGGGGGGCAATTTGGTCAATTGACCCCTAAAGGTGACTCCTAACCTAACTGTCAAATAAAATCAGAGAAAAGAAAATTTTGAAATTAAAAATTAAATTAAAGAACTAAGGAACAATAAATAAAAAAAAAAGAAAAGAAAAAGGTTATTTATATCACTTGGATGACATCATCATGATGTCAAAATTAATTTAACTTTTCCTACAATTTTTTACTAAGTCAAATTTGACTTAATAAAATGCAAAATACATAGAAATTAAAACAAAATTCATTTCTTCCTCCTCCACAAATTTTGGCCACCCATCTTCCATAGCTCCTCCATGTGCAAAACTCCATTAAAGCTTGTTTCAAGCTTTAAAACCTTTACTAAACCCTAATTTCTCCCATAATTACTTCATAAAACCTTATTTTCTTTCCTTGAGAAGGAGATTGACCAAGAAAGAAAGAAAGAAGAAAAGAGACAAGAAATTGAGGGAAGTGAAGATTAAAATTCTGCACTAAGGTTGGTAATCCAAACTTGAAACTTTTAGTTTAATTCTTTTATTTTTAGCTTAATGAACCTAGAAATATACTTAAAATGAAATGAAAACAAGTGTTGGGGGACTAGGGTGATTTCGGCCAGCTAGGGTTTGATTGGAGAATTTATGAGTTTGATTGAATTAAAAGTGTATCTAAGCTTGATTGAGTTGAGGAAGTATGTTTATATGTGTTGAATTAGTTAAATGTAACAAGTAATGAATTAGGGTTTGGACCTAGGGTTTTGGAAGACAAAAATTGGAGAAATAGTCAAATGGTGTGTTTAACCTTATTTGAGTTGAAAAATGGTCATATGTGACCAATTGTGGTATGTTGGAAGTGTTAGAATTAGGTTTAAATTTGGGTTGCTTAGGGACATGCTACAGGCAGCAGGACTAAGGTCCCTTTCAAAGATAAAAAATCAAAATTTACGAACCCAATTGGTGTGAGGCCAATTGGGAATGAAACTAGACACAAAATGGCACATTTTTCATTTAGGAATCATGCACAGAAAGTGACCATAGCATAGTGAACAAATTGGCCAAATCCAGAAGTGAGTGTTCTGCCCTGTACAAAAATGACCAATCTATTCATTTGGCTATAATTGAGGCTAGGCATATCTAAATGACCTGAAATTTTACCAGTAGAAAGCTCAGATATAGACCTAAAACTTTCATGAAGAATACAAACCCAAATTATTCCCTTAACCAAGTCATTTAGCCACCCAAATTTGGTGACCTAAAACTGCCAGAACCAATTTTGGTGCCCAGAAAATCTGGGATAGGCCAATCCGGCAGCCATGTTCAAATGGCTATAACTTGAGCTACAAAACTCCAAATGGAGTGATTCAAAGAGGAGAATAAATTTAAGACAATAAGGAACAATTTCTTTGCAGAAAACTTAGCCAAATTCTAACAGCAACATGACCAATGGAACAGTGCAACATAGGACACCAAAACTGAAAATTTGAAATTTTCCCTAAAAGACTTAAGTTTTGAGAAAACAACCAAAACCAACAAATTAAGTAACCAAAATGTGGTATGTGAGTGAAATTAGAATTCCCATACATATTAAGCATTAGAAAGTCAACAAATTGACTTGAATAGTATCATGAATAGTAACCCCGAAATACAAATTTCAAAAAATGTCAAATTAAGCATAATAAAGTTAGATTTGAAATTATTTTTGGATTTATGATAAGTTATAATATTGAAACACTGTGAAACTATGTGTTTCAGTGGAAAAGAATACCGGGAAAGAACCCGAGGCGTTGAGTCAAGGCCAAGAGGCGACTCGTATAAGGTTTGTGCACAACATAGAATTTTTGTAAATTTTCTTCTGCACATTATTTTGAATGAATTGAGATATGAAATTGTGACATAATTGAATTGAAAAGTTTATCATGCTTTTGATTTAAATTGTTTAAAGATTAATTGTTTATGTTTGAAATGGCAATAAGTGTTTAGTAAATTATTAAGATAGTTTTGAAACCACAGTGTCATGACCATATATTTGAATACCTCACTAGCATGACTAGTGAGGGAAATCAGTTTCGAATTTTGATTCCTTCTCTGGCTGAAGTGTTGAGGTGTGTGCCAGTAGAAGAAAAAAAAGAATGGGTTCCCATATATTTGAGCTAGCTAGCCTTGTGATGTGACTTCTCCTTAGCCTCTGGCTATTGAGATGATATTTGTTTCGAATGACATGATATAACTGTGTGCTTTTATGAAATTTATTTTGAGACTTTTGAAAAGAAATTGTTTAGATTAAAATCTTATAAATCATGTTTTGAATTTATATCTCATGTTCAGTTTAATTTTTGAATAAATATGATTTAAATTCTGCATAAAGATTATTTTAGTATGTTGTGCACCACTGAGTCCTAGTACTCAGCGATGGCTGTTATTGCTGTCGCAGATATAGAGATTAGAGGAGCAGCAGAGTGAGCTGCTGAGGATTGAAGAGCTACCTACTCTAAAGTTTATCAGATATATTTTATACCCTGATTGTAAAAATTATTTTGATGTATGTAATGTATGTAAATATAGGAAATGGTCATGGGCAGTTGTATAAAACTTATAATAAATTTTAGTTTGGATTTTTCTTAATGTAAATTTTTTTAATGATGTATATAAATTGCTGTATCTTTAATTACATATGAATGGAAGTATTTTTTTTTAATTTGAATGAAATTACTTAGTTGTAACACCCCTAAGTTCGGTAGTGCGTTCTACTGTTCCGGTGACCAGTGTTGTCCGGACAGCTAGGATGCCTAGAACTACATTTCGATATGAGTGAGGAGACATAAAATAATGAAATACAATAAAAGAAAATACAAGAAAAATAAAGGAAAAATAATATCAAATAAATGTAACCAGGTTAAGCGAGCCGAGAACCTTAGCGATGGGTGACCGCACCGGGAAGTCACGGCGTGGACCGTTGACTAGCCCTGGACTGCGGGAAACCCTGAAAAATATTTTTAGGACTTAAATAGACCCCTATTGAAGTATAAATACCATTAGAAGTATCAAAGAAAAATTAATTAATCAGTACAAAGAAAAACAGGAAATCGAGAAAACAATAAAAATCGGTGTTACCGAAAAATTTGAAATGCAAACCGAAAAGGGGCATTTTGATCATTTGCCACCTAGAGTGGACTTTTGACCTAAATGTCCATGAAAAATAAGTGGTATTACATTTTGAAAATTTAATGAAAAATGAAATTGAAGATAAAATGTAATTTAAGGAAAGTTGAGGGCAAAAGTGCAATTAAAAGAAATCTTAAATTAAACCAATTTTTAATTAACTTAATGGAGCACCACGTGGGACATTTAGTGGCCATATAAAGCCACCTTTGGACAGCACAAACTAAATCTTCTTCATCATTTTTTTCATTAGCCGTATTGCTCTCCCATAGAAACCTCCATTGATGTCCCTAAACCAAGCTCCATGCATCCATTCTCAAGCCATTTTCCACATGATTTCCTTCATTAAATTTAGTCTACACAGCTTGGGAAGTGTTATGGCAGCAAAAAGAAGCATGATTGGTGAGGTTTTAGCAAGCTCCAACAAGAGGTAAGTGTCCATTTTCTTCCCTTGCCTAATTAAAACATGTGTTGAGTTGTGGGTAGTATTTTGGTTGAAAAATTGAAAGAATTACTTGAATAATTATTGGGTGTAACTTTTGGCAGCCATGGAAAGGAAAGGTGAGCAGATTATTCTCACTTGTAATTGATGTTAATTGATGAGAATTAGTGGGGATTAAAGTGCTTAAATGTAAAAGAGCTTAATTACCATGTGTATGTGTGAATTGTGCATTGAAAATGAGGTTAGGAAGTCAATATGGGAGATTGAAGTATATGTGTAAATTGGGCAGCCTTGATTTGCTTAGGAAGGCCTTAAATTCATGTATATCTAATGTTGATTTAAGAACAGTGAGATGTATGTTATTGATCTTGGTTAGTTGGATTAAGTTTGAGCAATTAAATTGTTGTTAGACATGGATTTGATCAATTGAGTGTAATGGAGAATTACTTGAGTTGAATTTGTATTTGGACATTGATTTGATTGCTGGATATTTGATCACATATATTGTGGCTGGATATTGATTGTAGTATATTGATATTGGACAACTGACCTAAGTATAAAGTGCATAATGTCTATTAGAATTGCAAAAATTTGCAATGCAAAGTGTGTTAGTAAAAACAGTGTGTATTTTAGGCTCTAAATGGAATTGTGTGACTCCAATTGGTATGAGACCAATTGGAGGTTAAACTAGGCACAAAATGTACCAACTTTCATGAAGGAAGCTTACCAAAATTCTGCTTGTAAGGTAACTTGAAAAGTGACCAAATCCGGATTAGTGCAATTGAGGTATGAAAATTTACCATTTGGGCAGCAGTTAGTGTTTAGGCCATAACTCAATCAAAACTGGTCCAATTGACCTGAAATTTTAACCATGAATATTTAAGACCCATATCTACAAATCTTATGAAGACACCAAAGCCCAGAAATGACCATAAGCAAGTTAAACAGCTTGCACAAGTTTGGGTCCAAAAACTGGCCGAACCTAAAATGACCTAAAGTGACCTAAAGTGATCAATTTTGATGCAATTTGACCAGCAATAGTAAAATGACCATAACTTGGCCTACATAACTCAGAATGACCTGAAATTTTTCCCTGCGTACAATAAGACATAGATCTACAAGTTTTTAGTTTTGACCGGAACCCAAAAACAAAGGGAACTAGGTCGTCCGGCTAGGTCAAACTAGTATCCCGGAATCCAGCAAATTGCAAGAAAACACAAAATATATAGAACTGAAATTGGTAACATGTACCAACCCTAAAAGACTATTGAATGTGACATATTAGTAACACTAAAACCTAATTTACCTAAAACTCATCGAGGGTCAATATATTAGGTTGATTAAGCAAATAATAGCATTCAGTGAGTTACTTATCAAGCATTATCATTAGAGATAGTTTAATTAAGTACTAAAACACTTCAAATTGTGTTTCTCAGTTAGCAAAGACTCAGGGAAAGGGAAGGAAACACTGAGTCAAGACCAGGAGACAGTTATCAAAGGTTTGTGCACAACAGTTATTTCTTTTGAATTTTTCAATTGAAATAAATTATGACTATTTGTATATTATTGTTTTTAATTATGGAAATGTGTTTGAATGGATACTTATTGCTTGAAAAGCATTGTAAATGGTTTGAAACTGTGGAAAAAATTATTTAGTGTGATTTGTGAAAATTGAAATTACTTATGAATTGTGTTGCCATTTTGTGAATAAAATTATGACTTTAGAAATTTATTGGATTCTCACGAATCATTTGAATAAAATTTTTGGAATTGATTTTGTGTTCACACTTAGCATGACAGTATCGTATCATTCCTTCTCCATTTATGGGGTTGTGATCGTTTATTTTCCTTCTCCATTTATGGAGTCGTGATCGTTTATTTTTCTCCCTCTCTGGTTTACCAGTTGAGGTGATCGGATGAGTACTCATTATATAGCTAGCTCCCTTCCTCATTGATTTCAATTAGTGGGGTTGTGATTGCTTTGTCGTGGTGTACAACGCGGCATTGATTGGAAATTTTGTGTCATGGCTTAAGTTGTGAATGAATTGGCAACACTGTATTCTTAAATTATTCGACTAAATTGTGTTATTATCCGATGTGATAATTTGTGAAATTGAGTTTAAATTCTTATTGACATTCACTGTCTTTTGAATTTAACCATGTTTTGACTATTGAGATTTATTGTGATATTGTGAATTGGAGTTTAAATTCTTATTGACATTCACTGTCTTTTGAATTTAACTATATTTTGATTACTGAGATTTAATGTGATATTGTGTTAAATTCCTTATGACATTCATTGTCTTGAATTTAACTATGGTTTTATATATCCATCATTTATATGATTTATGAATTTTGATTTAAAGTTGTATTTGTTAATGTTGTGCACCACTGAGACATTGTCTCAGCGATAGCTTCTCATTGCTGTCGCAGGTAGACAGATTGACAGGGCAGCAGGCTAGGCTGCTAGTACATTTAGCGAGAAATCATCGGGTATATTGAGTATACCACATTTTTCATTTTGTACTGTAATGTATGTTCACTGTATGTATATATTGTTCTTGGTTTTGAGCAGTTGTAAATTAAAATTGTACATTAAAGTTGTAAAATAAATTATGAGTTATTTTGGCTTGTAAAATTTATACTGTATTTCTTTTATCTCAGTCTTTGAAAAATTATTATGGATTTGAGTTGAAAAACATATTGTGTTGAGTTATGTTGGAGTTGAGATTTGGAAATATATTGAAGTGCTTTTTACAGGTTTTTTGAAGAACTGTTTTATTCAAAATACAGAGGGCACTCCGCCAAAATTTTTACAGAAATTCCTAATAATTCAAATGTGTTATCTCTTTCACTTAAGTTAAAAAAAAAAAATTTAACACCTATAAATAGTGCTCACCACTGTAAAAAGAAGTAAGAAAAGTTTTAAAATCCCTTGTAGTGTATTTAATGGGTTATCAGTAGACGAAGTTGGTAATTCATTAGGTATACTACGGGATCGTGTTATGCCTTACAGAGGGGTAGGGTGTGACATTAGTAGTATTTTTGATAATGTTGAATTTTTGAATTTGAGAAATGATGTTGAAATTGGTTGAGATGGATGTTGAATTGTTGAAGTTAATGAGATAAATCATTTGAAGTGCTTTTTTACAGGTATTTGAAGAACTGTTTTCCCAAAATATAGACGACACTCTACCGAAATTTTATAAAATTTGCGAAAAAATAAAATGAGACAAAAATCTTAACTACTTTTTAAACTCTAATTAAATGTTTTGATACCTATTAGAAAATGCTCACCACTTATAAAGAGTAGGAAAATTGTTTTAAAATCCCTTGTAGGGTACTTAATGAGTTATCGATAGGTGAAGTTTGGTAGTTCATTTGGTATTCTACGGGATCATGTTATGCCTTACAGAGGGGTAAGGCGTGACATTGTTTGAATGTGATTCAAATCTGAATTTTTAAATTTGTTTGAATGTGATTCAAATCTGAATTTTTAAATTTGTTTGAATCATATTCAAATCTGGATTTTTAAGTTGAATATGAGATATTCAATTTAATTTAAGTATGTATGTTTTAGTTAATTGTTAAATAGTGATATGAATGATGGATGATCATGGACAATAAAAGGCCAATGTGATTGGATTTATTTCTTTTATGTTTCTTTGGGTTGTAAATTAATTAATTTATTTTAATTTATTTTAGGCATGTATTATAAAGGTTATAATATTTTTTTGGGTTGTAATTTCATTTATTTAGTTCTTGTAAATTTGCCTTGGTATGCCAAGGATTACTATGTAGTTGGATTGCAAGAAGATCAAGGAGGTCAAGAGCATTGGTGGGACAAGTGGGAGGAATTCAAGATCAAGTGTTGATTATGTACTCCTTCAGCAACTCTTGTAATATGAATGAATGAAATGCACCTAGGAATGCCCTAATTCAATTATTGGTAGCTCAGAATTGAATCCCTTAGAAAGTCCATGATCATACCATATTTATTATCCATGAATGCATGAGATGTATGGGAATGTATGCAAATATATGATATATGCATACTAATTGGATAATGTGCAAAGTGAGACCTTAATAATAATTAGGACGACCACAAAATCTTCTAAACAAATGATTAAGTTGCAAATGGTATAATTAAATTAATTATAACATGGGCCATCCATTGAGGCAATTATTTTAAGAAATTTTAAATACTTGCATATGATGCAATTAATTTAAGAGATTTTCTTAAGAATAATTGTTAAGCATGAGATATTGTAAATATGTAAATGGTTTGGTGGCCAATATTAGATGCACTTGAGGACATTAAAATTATTTGCATGTTTATTGGCTCAATGGGATCAACTTAACTAATGCAAGATAAGTTAATAATGGATGTACTTGAGATTTTGAGCATTAGGGGCTAGGTAAAGGATTGAACCTCACATGAGATGTGATGGGCAAGGAATTGCTCACTTATAGTTTATTGTAATTCCAATAATGGATGTACCTGAGGATGATCAATAAGATTATAAGAATTTAATCACCCACTAGAAATCCATCCAACTAGGATTTCTGTTTTCTACTTTGGAAGTGTAGGATTCGCTACGTTAGTGGGAGGACCAATTTGATTAAAAGACCATAATCATTTTGGTTAATTACATGATACATTTACTAATTAATCTGGTTATTTTCTGCAGTTAATTTTCTGATAATAATAAGTACACCACAACCACCACCATCCAATATCCTTGCAAGCATACTCGATCGTAATAGGTTGACAGGACCTAATCTATTTGATTGGCTAAGAAATTTGAAACTTGTCCTAAACCTTGAACATATAGGATATGTTCTAGATTCAAATGTTCCTAGTCCCTTACCTCCAGAGTCCAATTAAGAGGAACATGAAACTTTGGACAAATGGAAGGAGCATTATATGAGAGCCAAGTGTTACATGCTTGCTTTCATGAGTAATGAGTTACAGAAGCAGCATGAGAACATGCAGAGTGTGAGTGAGATCCTCCTTCACCTATAAGAGTTGTATGGTGAGCACAATAGGAATGCTAGGTATGAGATATCTAGACAGCTATTCCGCATGAGGATGTCTGAGGGACAGAATATTGGGGATCATGTCCACAAGATGATTCAGTTGATTGAGCAGCTGGAACATCTTGACTTTAACATGGATTTCCAATAGCAAACGGATTTGATCCTTCAGTCCCTTACTGAGTTATTTGGGAATTTTGTGACAAATTTTCATATGACTAAACAGGAATGCACCTTGGCTGGTTTACTCAACATGCTGGTTATTGCCCAAAAGAATATGCTGGGCAATAAAGGAAAAGAGGTACCTTTGATTGCATCTTCTTCTACTAGAAAGTCCAATAAGAAGAAAGGCAATAAGAAAAAGAAACCTCAAATTCCTGGTCCTTCCAAGAAAATAGCTAAACAGAAAGGGAAGACTAAAGCTGATGGAGGCAAAGGAAAGTGTTTCCACTGCCAGCAGGATGGGCACTGGAAAAGGAATGATACACTTGAATTGTATAGATGTTTTTAAGCACATTTGTATTCTAAAATCATAGCATTTAGGCAAGTATTTTCATGCATAGTAGTTGATTTCATTAGTTTTCATAAAGTCTGTTGCCAAGCCCTTAATTTCATATTTTATGCATTATTTCAGGTGTTAGGGTGAAGCCCCAAAGAATGGGAGTGCAAAGGAAAGCGTACAAATTACATGGGTCGTGTAAACCAAGCCCCAGACCCGTGTAACTCCCTGCTAGAAGAAAGCTAAGAGAATCGATGAGAAACACAAGTACACGGGTTGTGTAAGTAGACCTGTGTAATCTGCAGGGAACCGTGTAAGTCTCTGCCAGGCGCAAGCTTAAAAAACCTTATGGGAGCAACAGTACACGGCCCGTGTAATCAGGCCCGTGTAGTTGGCACAGACCCGTGTAACTTTCTGTGCCAAAATAAGACCACACGATTCTCCTCCAGCAAGTTACACAGCCCTGCTTTGCGGGACCCGTATAGTGACACACGGGCCGTGTACTATGCTACAACCTATTTTTTTACTCGAATTCCCCTCCTGTTTTCTGATTTGAACGAGACTCCTAAAGCCTTTTGAACTCAAAATGACCTAGCCCTAGAGCAACCAATATATATATAGAAAGGAAAACATCAGGAGAGGGAGTCGGCCACTGTCGTCGGGACTGCTACTGAAGGTTGTTATTGTCAGACTCTACATCAGTACCAAAAAGAAGTTTTCCAGCTAAAGCTCCACAAGATCAAAGCTGCAAACTCTCTTTGGTTCCTTCATTTCATCTCCTTAGACAGATTTTTTTTTATTTATTTCTTCTCCATAACTCTCTTTTTATTATTTTTACTTTTTATCATGACATTTGTTAAACTCACCATGAGTGAGTAGTTTTCTTATTCTGGATTTAGGAGAGTAGCTCTTGTAATTATTATTATGAATGAACACTGAGTTTTATTTATTGGATTTGAGATTCATTTCTTGATTTGATTTCTTGCGATCTTAATGCATGCTATGTGTTGGTACCCACTTAGCCATGATTGTAGATGTTAATTGAAGGACTAAAAGGTGAAGATTAACATTAGAAAATCAAGATCTTGAACCTAGGAATTCTGACCTAGACATAGGTTGATACCTTTGTGAAACCTAAAAATGGGTCAAAGGTTTTAAAGGATTTTAATTAATTTGATCACCATGAAAGTAGGGTTTGAGTTAATTAGAATACACCCTAGATACCTTGAGAGAGGATTTAGGATAACTTAGGACTTATTTCCATCAAGGAAAACAATCCTCAATTCAGTAAATAAATAAGATAACATCCCTAGTAAGATTCAAGTGTGAAATCTTAATTCCATAATTGCTTCAAATAAATCATTTCGTTTTAAGTTTACCATTTTAGTGTTCAAAGTTAACAAACTTCATTCTCTAAGTATTCGATAGCCTAGACAGTCAAGATTTGTAACACCCCTAAGTTCGGTAGTGCGTTCTGCTGTTCCGGTGACCAGTGCTGTCCGGACAGCTAGGATGCCTAGAACCACACTTCAATGTGAGTGAGGAGACATAAAATAATGAAATACAAGAAAAGAAAATACAAGAAAAACAAAGGAAAAATAATAGCAAAGAAATGTAACCAAGTTAAGCGAGCCGAGAACCCTAGCGATGGGTGACCGCACCGGGAAGTCACGGCGTGGACCGTTGACTAGCCCTGGACTGCGGGGAACCCTGAAAAATATTTTTAGGACTCCAATAAATATTTATTGAAGTATAAATCTCATTAGAAAGATTAAAGAAAAATTAAATAATTAGTACAAAGAAAAGTGAGAAATCGAAAATGCATAAAATACGGTTTCTCAAAAAATCAGGAACGTAACCCGAACAGGGGCATTATGGTCATTTGACACCCCGAATTGTCTTTTGACCTAAATGTCCATTAAAAATAAATAGTATTACACTTAGAAAATAAAATGAAAAATTAGTTTAGTGGTACCTAAAGTAAATAGCAAAAATCATGGGTTAAATGTGGAATAAGTGGGAATTTAACATAAAATATGACTTAAATTCTTTAGTGGACCACTAAGAACATTAAAATGATTAAATTACTTCATAAGTGGGCAGATTATTCCCACTCAAAGGTCATCTTCCTCATTCCATTAAACCTAGCCGATTTGAGAAAGAAAAGAAAGCCACCATTAACGTTTTTCTTCAAAGCTCCATGCACTCCCCATTTTCAACTCCAATCACTTTGATAGCTTCATGAAAAATGGTCTACACACCACAAGGAAGATATTGATACCAATTTTGAGAAGTTTGGTGAAGGTTTAGCAAGTTACAATTAAAGGTAAGTTTGCATTTTTGAGAAATTCTTTGTTAAAGTTTATGTTCATGTTATGGGTGTTAGTTTGGTGAAGGAAAATTTTGAGTTTGAAGGGTTATTGTTGTTTTCATTTTGGACAGCCATGAGTCACGTTTTTGATGAGGTATTTGTGCATATAATTGATGAGAAATAATGTCAATCATGGTGATTTAGTAACTTAGTGAATTATTTCATGTTTATATGGTGAATTATGCACTTTGATGGGAATTGGTATATGGGACGGCAATGTGATGTTGAAGAATGGTTTGTGGCAGCTTGTG
Organism: Hevea brasiliensis; assembly: GCF_030052815.1. NCBI lineage: Eukaryota > Viridiplantae > Streptophyta > Magnoliopsida > Malpighiales > Euphorbiaceae > Hevea > Hevea brasiliensis. Next base: position 48,839,437 of record NC_079501.1, read on the forward strand.
GACACTTGAGTAATGGTATATATTGAAGGAAGTGTGGGCAGAATATTGACCTAGAAGGATTGATGATATGTATGTAAATTAACATTGTAAGGTGTATGTAAAGTTTGTAATGTTTTGGTGTGTTTGTAATGGTACTTAGAAATTGTAATTGTGAATGATATTTGGTGTGTTGAGGGTGATTGGAATCTGCCCAAAATAATGCTAATGTAATGTAGAAAATGCTTTTGGTAATGTGCCAAAACAGTTTGGTAGGTAAGTAAACAAATGGCAAAGGTAAGTGTGTGTTTGAAGTTGGGGTGTGAAATGCATATTGAGGGCAGTGTATATTTTAGCCTATAACCTTGAATGTGTAACCTCAATTGGTATGAGACCAATTTGAGGTGAAACTAGGCACAAAATGTGCCAACTTTCATTGAGAAACCATGCCAAAATTCTGCTTGCAAGGTGACCTAAAAAAATGACCAATTCGGATTAGGTGCAATTAGGACCTGAAAAATGACCAATTGGGCAGCAGTGAGTGTTTAGGCCATAACTCACTCAAACCAGGTCCAATTGACCTGAAATTTTGACCAAGAATAGTTAAGACCCATACCTACAAGTCTTATGAAGACACCAAAGCCCAGAAATGACCATAAGCAAGTCAAACAACTTGCACAAGTTCGGGTCCAAAAACTGGCCGAACCAGAATTGACCAATTTGACCTAAAATTGACCTAAAATGGTACCACTTGACCAGCAATAGTGTAATGACCATAACTTGGTCTACTTAACTCGGATTGACCTGAAATTTTGCACCTCGTGCAATAAGACCTAGATCTACAAGTTTGTAGTTTCGACCGAGAACCGAAAACCGAGGGAACTAGATCATCCGGTTAGGTCAAACCAGTGTTCCGGAATCCAGCAATTTGCATTAAAATGCACTAAACAAGGAAATGACTTTGGTAAAACGTACCAAACCTAAAACCCTATCGAATGTGACATATTAACGACACTAAAACCTAATTTACCTAAAACGCAATGAGGGTCGGTATATTAGGTGATTAAGTGAATAATTGAGTTCAGTGCATTATTTACCAAACACCATCGATAGAGACAGTTTAATTTAGTACTGAAACACTTCAAATTGTGTTTCTCAGTTAACAAGGACTCAAAGAAAAGGGAAGGAAACACCGAGTCGGATCGTGGAGACAATTATCAGAGGTTTGTGCACAACTAGTTTTTAACTGATTTTACTTTGAATATTTCATATGATTAAATGACATATTTTTCTTATGTATTATGTTTAACAAGCATTGGATTTAATTCAATGATTATTGAAAATTGTTATAGTATGTATGAATTCAGCTTTGTGAAATGGTATTTCCACAAGTATTAAGCATTGTTATGGATTGAATAAATTATGTTTTAGAAAATTGTGATAGAACATGTTTTGAATTGTGATGGCAATTTTCATGGAAAAATGCAATTGTATGATTTGAATTGTGATGAGCATAAAACTTTATTGGATATTGAAATTGACTTTGAATCGAATTGTATTGTGATTTATGCTCACTAAATGGATTGTGATATTGTTTTATATCTCACTATAGATGCTTGACTAGGTTATTACCCGTCTCTCTCATTTGTTGAGAAGACAATGGAGTTAGTTGTGTTTTGATTACCATGGTACGTGCACAGGCTTAGATTTTCCTCTGATTTGAGGTTAGATCTAAGTTTAATTTATCGTTATGGCCCTTACGGAAGATTCATTATTGTGATGGTACTGTGCACGATGATTCGACCTCCCCGACCATAGGGAGTTAGAATCAGATTCGACCTCCCCGACCATAGGGAGTTAGAATCACATCGAATATGGCCCTTTCAGATTAGTCTTGCATAGTTAGTGAGATAAAGATTGATTTTTGAGATACAACATGGTTTTTGAGATGCATAATGACTTTTGAGATACAGTATGATTTTTGAGATACAAAATGATTTTGAGATACATAATGGCTTTTGAATGGTAAGGAATGGTGATTTCAATTATGGTTTGTGTGTAATTGATTTTGTTGGAATTACTTAAATGGATAGTCATGATTTGATAAATTGAATTTTGTGATCAAAGTCATTTATACAAATGATTTACATTATTGGCAATGAATATTTTGAGTTGTGAAATTTGATCAGTATTCAGATTCTCAAATTATTTACTGTAAAATTTGTCAATGTATATTGTACTATGTTTTAAATTATAGTTGTGCACCACTGAGTTCACCACTCAGCGATAGCTTTGCATGCTGTCGCAGGTAAGAAGAGCATAGAGCAGTGATTAAGTTGCTTTGAGGACACTTTCAGATAAGCTCCAGGTATATCATAGATATACCCATGTACATAGGTTTTGATGTAAGCATGTAATAATATGTATGTAAATTATTTGAGCAGTTGTATAAAAACTCTTGTAAAACATTTTGGTATGTAATTAAATGTAAATTATTATAAATGTAAATTTGAGATTTCATTTACTTGAATAGTTTTGTATTATATTTCCTTTATCTCAGTCTTCGAAAAATCACTATGGATTTGAGTTGAGAAATATGTTGTGTTGAAAAATATGTTGGAGTTGAGATTTGCAAATACATATTGAAGTGCTTTTTACAGGTTTTCTGAAAGAACTGTTTTGTCCAAAATATAGATGGCACTCTGCCAAAATTTTTACAGAAATTCCAAATAAACCAAATGAGTTAGTTGTTTCACTTCAGTTCATCAAAGTCTTTAACACCTGTAAATAGTGCTCACCACTGTAAAAGAAGTAAGAAAAGTTTTTAAAATCCCTTGTAGTGTACTTAATGGGTTATCGTGAGACGGAGTTGGTAATTCATTAGGTATACTACGGGATCATGTTATGCCTTACAGAGGGGTAGGGTGTGACATGTTTTAGTGGTATCAGAGCAATGGTTTTAAAGTGAATTTCGAACTGTGAATTTGAAATCTTTTTGTCGGTAACTACAACTGCTCAAATGTTTGATACATATAGTACATTACATCATAAATGTGAACTAAAGGAGAGGAATCTCCTTGTGTTGGTTGTACAGGAATAGAAAATTCTGTGAGAAAAATGGAAGGGAAGAATGAGATAATAGAACAGTCTGTGATGGCAGAAGAACAAGTTGAGGCCCCAGCTCCACAAAATGTCGAAGGCCCGACTGTACCAGTTTTACCAGTACAAATTACTGCACAAATGGCCCAGCAAATGGCCACTTTCTTCCAACAAATGGCTGATAATCTGTCAGCCCAAGCCCAAGTACAGACCCAACCCCCACAAGGGCAGTGTGAAATGGAAAAGAGGGAGAAACCTATGGGTCAGAGCTCGAACAGTAATTTGAGAAAGAGAAAAGAATTTGAGGAACCCCGAGCTCAGGGATATGATAGAGGTGGATCAGTAAGACAGAGACCATCAAGGTCCAGTCGTCGAACAACTAGAAGTTCCTACCCTTCCCACCAATGTGAAACTTGTAGAAGATATCATGGTGGGATATGCTATAAGGCGTCCGAGCTGCTACAATTGTGGAAAACTTGGACACTTTGCTAAAGATTGTACTAAACCACCTCGACCGCTCTTGGATTTCACGGACCACGATCGAGTCAAGATAGAAATAGAGTTGGTACTCCTCACCACTATAACACAGTGAATCAACCCGAATATAGTAGCGCACCAGTCAGAGCGTCCACTATGCGCCAAGGAGAAAGAGCAGAAGCTTCGGATGTAGCTGCTGGTAAGTTTTTAATTTTTGAAGGAAACAATTAGTTATTATTTGATCCCAGCACTACTTAGTTGTGTGTTAGTATTAGAACTATATGTTTTGTTGCTATTCCTTTCCAAGGGGAATAAATTTGATGCGTTAGTGACTAGTCTTTTAGAATCAAAACTACAATAACAAGTATGATTGACATTAATCTTGGAAGAATTGCTAGCTAAAAGTATTTTCTAACATACCATAAATTATAAAGCTAATTGGTGAGCCTACTTAATGTAAGGCAAGAGGACGTAAAAGTGAGTTACAGTAATAGAATTGCTCTAGATGAGGGCAAAGATGTTACTGTTAGTAATTATTAATGGATATTTTAATCGGAATCGATTTAGGATATTAGTGGATTCAAGAAGGATAAGATGTTAGAAAACCTAGTCCATGAGGTTATAACGTAGTGACTATATAATGTTCTCAATGTTTGTATTGTAAGCTGCAGATTACAGTACCGACACGGGATTATTGTGTAGAGCTACGTACTTCCTCGTGATACAGTAAATTAAGAATAATTGTAAGTAATCTATAAATTGATACAGTTGCACCCGAATAGAGTACTATTACTGGAAATAAATGTGGAAATTTTAGTCATAAATTTAAAACTTCAGAACTAGCCTATCAAACGACTACACTTGTAAGGTAGCTAGAGTCAGTGACTCAGTTATATTAATGTGAATTACCTGTACACCAGTAATTGCTATAAGCTTAGAGATATCAGTACAACGTATCATCTTCAGACAGATGGACAATTGAAACAAGTGATTCAGGTAAATTCGGAAACTCATTGAGTTCCTATAAATAATGAAATGAAATGATAAAAATAACCTGTAAAAGGTGATAAGCCCTCAAGAATATATCGAGAACTTGTTTCATTGAATCCGAGAGGAGATGGGACAGATACATCCCACTAACAGAATTTGTATACATTAATAAGTGTCAAGCTAGCATATGAGTGGCACCCTATGAAACATTGTAAGGGAACAGATAACTATGGATGTTGTGATGAGACTCCCGAGGACACATAATAGTCAAGATGCAGTATAGGTCATAATTGACAGATTGACCAAGTCTGCTCACTTTTTGCCAGTTCGGATGGACTATAGCCTGGAAAGATTGGCCAGATTGTACATATATGAGATTGTAAAACTGCATGGAGTGCCAGTATTGGTTGTGTCTGACAGAGATCCTAGGTTCACTTCTAGATTCTTAGGTAGTCTTCAGAGAGCCCTAAGAACTAGATTGAACTTCAGCACAGCATTCCACCCACAGACAGATGGCCAGTCTGAAAGGGTTATTCAGATATTGGAGGATATGCTACAGGCTTGTGTGATTGAGTTGAAGGTAGTTGGGATACACAGTTGCCTTTGATTGAGTTTGCTTATAACCACAGCTACCAATCAAGCATTGGGATGCCTCCATATGAAGCTTTGTATGGCAAAAAGTGCAGAACTCCCCTATGTTGGGATGAAGTAGGTGAAAGGAAGATGATTGGGCCAGAAATTGTTCAGCAGACAGAGGAAAAGATCAGATTGATCAAAGATAGACTTAAGGCTGCATCAGACCGTCAGAAGTCTTATGTTGATCTGAAGAGAAGAGATATTGGATATGCAGTGAGTGATAAAGTATTCCTCAAAGTTTTTCCTTGGAAGAAGAATGTGAGATTTGGCAAAAAGGGGAAACTGAGTCCTCATTTCATCGGATCATATGAGGTTTTGGAAAGAGTGGGTCCTTTGGCATATCGGTTGGCATTACCTCCAGAGTTAGCAAGGATACACAATGTCTTCCATGTGTCCATATTAAGGAGGTACAGATCAGACCCATCTCATGTACTATCAGTTGAAGAGATTGAAGTAAATCCAGACCGCTCATATGAGGAAGAACCCATAAAAATTCTGGCATATGAGGTGAAGCAGCTGAGGAACAAACAGATACACCTGGTTAAAGTGCTGTGGAACCATCATTCAGGCCAGGAAGCTACTTGGGAACGTGAAGAGGAGATGAGGAGACAGCACCCACAGCTGTTCAGAGACTAATGCCAGATAAAATATCGAGACGAAATTTATTTAAGGGGGGGAGAATTGTAACACCCCTAAGTTCGGTAGTGCGTTCTGCTGTTCCGGTGACCAGTGCTGTCCGGACAGCTAGGATGCCTAGAACCACACTTCAATGTGAGTGAGGAGACATAAAATAATGAAATACAAGAAAAGAAAATACAAGAAAAACAAAGGAAAAATAATAGCAAAGAAATGTAACCAAGTTAAGCGAGCCGAGAACCCTAGCGATGGGTGACCGCACCGGGAAGTCACGGCGTGGACCGTTGACTAGCCCTGGACTGCGGGGAACCCTGAAAAATATTTTTAGGACTCCAATAAATATTTATTGAAGTATAAATCTCATTAGAAAGATTAAAGAAAAATTAAATAATTAGTACAAAGAAAAGTGAGAAATCGAAAAACAGACAAAATACGGTTTCTTGAAAAATCGAGAACGTAATCCGAGCAGGGCATTATGGTCATTTGACACCCCGAATTGTCTTTTGACCTAAATTTCCATTAAAAATAAATAGTATTACACTTAGAAAATAAAATGAAAAATTAGTTTAGTGGTACCTAAAGTAAATAGCAAAAATCATGGGTTAAATGTGGAATAAGTGGGAATTTAACATAAAATATGACTTAAATTCTTTAGTGGACCACTAAGAACATTAAAATGATTAAATTACTTCATAAGTGGGCAGATTATTCCCACTCAAAGGTCATCTTCCTCATTCCATTAAACCTAGCCGATTTGAGAAAGAAAAGAAAGCCACCATTAACGTTTTTCTTCAAAGCTCCATGCACTCCCCATTTTCAACTCCAATCACTTTGATAGCTTCATGAAAAATGGTCTACACACCACAAGGAAGATATTGATACCAATTTTGAGAAGTTTGGTGAAGGTTTAGCAAGTTACAATTAAAGGTAAGTTTGCATTTTTGAAATTCTTTGTTAAAGTTTATGTTCATGTTATGGGTGTTAGTTTGGTGAAGGAAAATTTTGAGTTTGAAGGGTTATTGTTGTTTTCATTTTGGACAGCCATGAGTCACGTTTTTGATGAGGTATTTGTGCATATAATTGATGAGAAATAATGTCAATCATGGTGATTTAGTAACTTAGTGAATTATTTCATGTTTATATGGTGAATTATGCACTTTGATGGGAATTGGTATATGGGACGGCAATGTGATGTTGAAGAATGGTTTGTGGCAGCTTGTGGACACTTGAGTAATGGTATATATTGAAGGAAGTGTGGGCAGAATATTGACCTAGAAGGATTGATGATATGTATGTAAATTAACATTGTAAGGTGTATGTAAAGTTTGTAATGTTTTGGTGTGTTTGTAATGGTACTTAGAAATTGTAATTGTGAATGATATTTGGTGTGTTGAGGGTGATTGGAATCTGCCCAAAATAATGCTAATGTAATGTAGAAAATGCTTTTGGTAATGTGCCAAAACAGTTTGGTAGGTAAGTAAACAAATGGCAAAGGTAAGTGTGTGTTTGAAGTTGGGGTGTGAAATGCATATTGAGGGCAGTGTATATTTTAGCCTATAACCTTGAATGTGTAACCTCAATTGGTATGAGACCAATTTGAGGTGAAACTAGGCACAAAATGTGCCAACTTTCATTGAGAAACCATGCCAAAATTCTGCTTGCAAGGTGACCTAAAAAAATGACCAATTCGGATTAGGTGCAATTAGGACCTGAAAAATGACCAATTGGGCAGCAGTGAGTGTTTAGGCCATAACTCACTCAAACCAGGTCCAATTGACCTGAAATTTTGACCAAGAATAGTTAAGACCCATACCTACAAGTCTTATGAAGACACCAAAGCCCAGAAATGACCATAAGCAAGTCAAACAACTTGCACAAGTTCGGGTCCAAAAACTGGCCGAACCAGAATTGACCAATTTGACCTAAAATTGACCTAAAATGGTACCACTTGACCAGCAATAGTATAATGACCATAACTTGGTCTACTTAACTCGGATTGACCTGAAATTTTGCACCTCGTGCAATAAGACCTAGATCTACAAGTTTGTAGTTTCGACCGAGACCCGAAAACCGAGGGAACTAGATCATCCGGTTAGGTCAAACCAGTGTTCCGGAATCCAGCAATTTGCATTAAAATGCACTAAACAAGGAAATGACTTTGGTAAAACATACCAAACCTAAAACCCTATCGAATGTGACATATTAACGACACTAAAACCTAATTTACCTAAAACGCAATGAGGGTCAGTATATTAGGTGATTAAGTGAATAATTGAGTTCAGTGCATTATTTACCAAACACCATCGATAGAGACAGTTTAATTTAGTACTGAAACACTTCAAATTGTGTTTCTCAGTTAACAAGGACTAAGCAAAAGGGAAGGAAACACTGAGTCCAGATCAGGGAGACAGTCATCAGAGGTTTGTGCACAACTAGTTTTTAACTGATTTTACTTTGAATATTTCATATGATTAAATGACATATTTTTCTTATGTATTATGTTTAACAAGCATTGGATTTAATTCAATGATTATTGAAAATTGTTATAGTATGTATGAATTCAGCTTTGTGAAATGGTATTTCCACAAGTATTAAGCATTGTTATGGATTGAATAAATTATGTTTTAGAAAATTGTGATAGAACATGTTTTGAATTGTGATGGCAATTTTCATGGAAAAATGCAATTGTATGATTTGAATTGTGATGAGCATAAAACTTTATTGGATATTGAAATTGACTTTGAATCGAATTGTATTGTGATTTATGCTCACTAAATGGATTGTGATATTGTTTTATATCTCACTATAGATGCTTGACTAGGTTATTACCCGTCTCTCTCATTTGTTGAGAAGATAATGGAGTTAGTTGTGTTTTGATTACCATGGTACGTGCACAGGCTTAGATTTTCCTCTGATTTGAGGTTAGATCTAAGTTTAATTTATCGTTATGGCCCTTACGGAAGATTCATTATTGTGATGGTATGCTGCACGATGATTCGACCTCCCGACCATAGGGAGTTAGAATCGGTCGACCTCCCGACCATAGGGAGTTAGAATCACATCGAATATGGCCCTTCGGATTAGTCTTGCATAGTTAGTGAGATAAAGATTGATTTTTGAGATACAACATGGTTTTTGAGATGCATACTGAGTTTTGAGATCCGGTATGATTTTTGAGATACAAAATGATTTTGAGATACAGAATGGCTTTTGAATGGTAAGGAATGGTGATTTCAATTATGGTTTGTGTGTAATTGATTTTGTTGGAATTACTTAAATGGATAGTCATGATTTGATAAATTGAATTTTGTGATCAAAGTCATTTATACAAATGATTTACATTATTGGCAATGAATATTTTGAGTTGTGAAATTTGATCAGTATTCAGATTCTCAAATTATTTACTGTAAAATTTGTCAATGTATATTGTACTATGTTTTAAATTATAGTTGTGAACCATCGAGTTCACCACTCGTGATAGCTTTGCATCTTGTCATGAGTAAGAAGAGCATAGAGCAGTGATTAAGTTGCTTTGAGGACACTTTCAGATAAGCTCCAGGTATATCATAGATATACCCATGTACATAGGTTTTGATGTAAGCATGTAATAATATGTATGTAAATTATTTGAGCAGTTGTATAAAAACTCTTGTAAAACATTTTGGTATGTAATTAAATGTAAATTATTATAAATGTAAATTTGAGATTTCATTTACTTGAATAGTTTTGTATTATATTTCCTTTATCTCAGTCTTCGAAAAATCACTATGGATTTGAGTTGAGAAATATGTTGTGTTGAAAAATATGTTGGAGTTGAGATTTGCAAATACATATTGAAGTGCTTTTCTGAGTTTTACAAGAAGCTATTTTGTCCAAAATATAGATGGCACTCTGCCAAAATTTTTACAGAAATTCCAAATAAACCAAATGAGTTAGTTGTTTCACTTCAGTTCATCAAAGTCTTTAACACCTGTAAATAGTGCTCACCACTGTAAAAGAAGTAAGAAAAGTTTTTTAAAATCCCTTGTAGTGTACTTAATGGGTTATCAGTAGACGGAGTTGGTAATTCATTAGGTATACTACGGGATCATGTTATGCCTTACAGAGGGGTAGGGTGTGACAAGATTTCTGTGTAGATTGGTACTTGTTAAACAAAATTCCTCATGGGAACGATACTCTACTTATCATTTTATCACTTGTTAGCAATACGTGCACTTGCGGTGATTGCAAAATAGCAAAACAAGTTTTTGGCACCGTTGCCAGGGAATTTTTTTTTTTTTTAGTAATATCAAGCGATAGGTGATTTAGCTGATTTAGGTAATTATATTTATTACTTATTTTTATTTTTATTTTTCTGGTTGTATCTCTTTTCTTTTCTCTCAAGTGCCCGATCTGGTATATGACCAGAACAAAGCCAGAAGAAATTTTGGACTGTGATCTAGAAATAGACAGAACTCTGAAAGCCATCAGGAGGGAAAGGAAACATTAAGAGCACGATCAAGGAGATCCTGAAATCCAAACCATGGTTGATAATGATAACAGACCAAGACTCTTGAGAGATTACAGAGCTCCATCTGTCCAAGGATTTCAGCCCAGTGTCACTAGACCCACAGTGGAAGCCAACAACTTTGAATTAAAACCAGCATGGCTCCAAATGATTCAACAAACCCAGTTTGCAGGTTCACCAACAGAGGACCCACACTACCACCTCTAGTGCTTTCTTGCCCTATGTGATACATTCAAAATGAATGGAGTGTCTGATCAAGCAATAAGACTCAAAGCATTCCCATTCTCCCTTCGGGATAGAGCAAGGAAGTGGTTACTTTCTCAATCGGCGGGAATATTCACTACCTGGGAAAACCTCTCTCAAGCTTTTCTAGCAAGGTATTTCCCACCTGCAAAGACTGCAAAGCTGAGGCTTGAGCTCAACACCTTCAGACCAAAGGAAGGAGAATCAGTCTATGATGCATGGGAAAGATATAAAGACCTGCAGAGGGAATGTCCACACCATGGCATAGAAGATTGGCTATTGGTGCAAAATTTCTATAGTGGATTACTACCCTCTACAAGGAGCACAGTTGATTCATCTGCAGAGGGTGATCTAATGGAGAAAACCGTGCCACAAGCACTTGAACTTCTAGAAAGGGTTGCATACCATAATTATGAATGATCAAATGAAAGAGGAAATGCAAGAAGAACTGCAAGGGTCCTGGAAGTAGATGCCCTAAGCATGATAAATGCCCAGTTTGATCAGCTCACAAAGAAACTCAAAGAATGCAAGCCAACGCAGTTGGTACAAATAGTCAACATGAGGGCAGCTGTGACGGAGGATACATGAATTCAGAATACAGCAATTTCAACGAACCTACAGAACAGATGAACTATGTGAATAATGGAGGAAACTTCAACCAGAGGCAGCCAAACAATTCGTATTCAAATACTCACAACCTTGGATGGAGAAACCACCCAAATTTCTCATGGTCCAATCAGCAAAACTAGCCAATAAACAAGCAACAAGGGTATAAACCTCCAGCACCCCCTAGATTTCAGAACAGAGATCAGAACTTTATACAGCCATCACTACCTCTCCAACCTCAATAACCTGAACCGAAAATGACCATGGAAACCATGATGGAAGGATTCCTAGCAGCTCAACAACAACAAACTGAATTGATTAAACAGCTGAATTCTAGAATGGACCAACTTGCTACCCATAACAAGATGCTAGAGAATCAAATTGCTTAGCAAGCAAGTTCTTCAAGTAAGCCTACTGGCAAACTACCCAGTTAACCAGAAATGAACCCAAGGGAGTAGTGTAAGGCAGTTGCATTGAGGAGTGGGAGAACTCTAGTACAACCAGAGGTAGAATCGACAGAGGAAACCATAGAAAAATCTAAAAACCAAGCAAAGAAAAAGGAGGAAGAAGCTAAGAAAGATCAGGAAGAGGAAGCAAGGAAGACAAAGAAATTACCAGAACCATACCATCCTCCCCCTACCTTTTCCTCAGAGATTTCAAAAAGCCAAACTGGACAAGCTGTTTGGAAAGTTTTTGGAAGTTTTACAGAAACTTTACATTAACATCCTCTTCACTGAAACACTTTTTCAGATGCCGTCTTATGCCAAATTTCTTAAAGAAATTTTGTCAAAGAAAAGGAAGCTAAAAGACTATGGAATAGTAGCTCTAATAAAGGAATGCAGTGCCATTCTGCAAAATAAACTGCCTCCAAAGTTGAAAGATCCAGGACGCTTCTCCATACCCTGTATCATTGGTAAAAAGAAAATAGACAAGGCCCTCTGCGATCATAGGGCAAGCGTCAGTCTAATGCCTCTATCAATATGCAAAAAGCTGGAGATTAGGGAATTGAAACCCATAACAATCTCATTGCAATTGGCTAATCAATCTGTTAAATATCCTGTAGGGATACTTGAGAACATCCCTATCAAAGTGGGCAAATTCTTCATTCCAATGGACTTTGTTATCCTTGAGATGGAAGAAGATGTCCAAATTCCCATCATGTTGGAAAGACCATTCTTGGCAACTTCCGGAGCCATCATAGACGTCAAAAATGGATGATTAACACTTAAGGTAGGAGAAGAAGAAGTGGAGTTCAACTTGTTCGACACAATGAAACACAAATTTGAATCTGATGAATGCTTCAAGGTTGACATAATTGATGAACAAGTTAAAGAGAAATTTCATAAGACACATCCTAAAGATCCTCTGGAAGCATGTATTTTGCACAGCCACACAGTGGATGATGAAAATACTGAAATAGCAGCATGTGCACAACAGTTGGCAGCTCCTCCACCCCTACCTTTAGCTAAGTCTTTCGAGATAGAAAAGTTGAAGGAGGAACAAACCAAAGGTAAGCTCTAGGAAAACTCTAAATAGGTAGAGCTTAAACCTCTCCTGTCTTCACTAAGGTATGCATTCTTGGACTCAAAGTCTAATTATCCTGTTATAATCAATGCTAGCCTGTCTAAGTTAGAAGAGAAAAAATTGTTAAGAGAACTTAGGATCCATAGTAAAGCATTAGGGTATAAAATAGAAGACCTGAAGGGGATCAACCCTTCGATTTGCATGCATAGGATACCCATGGAAGAAAACAGTAAACCCACAATTGAACATCAAAGAAGACTTAACCCAAATATGAAAGAAGTAGTCAAGAAAGAAATTTTAAAACTATTAGAAGCAGGTATCATATACCTAATTTCTTATAGTAAATTGGTCAGTCCAGTACATGTAGTTCCTAAGAAAGGTGGGACAACTGTTATCCAAAATGCAAGCAATGAACTAATTCCTAGTAGAGTAGTCACTGGTTGGCGAATGTGCATAGATTATAAGAAATTGAACAGTGCCACCAGAAAAGATCATTTCCCTCTTCCTTTCATCGACCAAATGTTAGAAAAGTTAGCAAAATACTCTTATTTCTGTTATCTAGATGGGTACTCGGGAATCTTTCAAATTCCTATTCACCTAGAAGACCAAGAAAAGACAACGTTCACTTGTCCCTATGGAACATTTGCATATAGAAGAATGTGTAACACCCTCCTTGTAGCAACTCTGTACATTCTACTGTTCCGGTGACCAATGTCGGTCTGGATAGCTAAAACGTTCGAAAAAATATTTAAACTAAAGTGAGGAACCATAATTAACTCATATATTAATAAGAAAAATTTAGGAAAAATTTTAGAAATAAAATACAACCAAGTTAAATGAGCCAGTGCCCTAGTGATGGGTAACCTAGTGAGAAGTTGTGGTTCTCGCAAGAAGGAGCCCAAGACCTGGGGGAAAAATTATAAAATAATTATTGGGACTCCAGAGAAGGGTCATTGAGGTTCTTATGGCATTAGAATGCCAAGAAAATACTTAGAAAGATTTTTCTATCGGTACAGACAATTTGGCTCGTTAAGCCAAACAGAGGGCATTTTGGTCATTTTGTCTTCACAGATGATTTTTGGCCAACTTGTCCAGTTAAATAAATAATTTATATAATATAAAATATGAATAAATGTTGTTAAAAATTTAATTGCAATTAAATAGACAAGAAAAGGAGAGAAAATAAAAGAAAATGGAATTATGACATCATAATGATGTCATTAAGATTCTCCCAAACTATCCAATATGGACACATGGCATAAACTTATTTTAAAGAGACAAAATGGGCTGAAAATGAACAAAAATCAGATCTCTCTCTCCCTTTCTTCTTCCTTGCCGTGACCCTCCTCCATAACCACCATTTTCAAGCTTTTTCAAAGCTTAATTTCACTAACTTCTACCCAACAAAACCCTATACTCCCAACAAAAAAAAGTGTTCTTGCATCTTGGTGATTATTTTGGGAGAAAAAAGAAGAGGAAAACAAGAACCCTAGCAAGTGGGGAAACTTCAGTCCATAGAGGTTAGTGACCTAACTTTAAATTTTACTTTAAATTCATGTTTAAGGACCATGAATGAGCGCACATGACAAAGAAAATTGACGAAATACTATTGGTATGCTAACTCTAAATTTTGGCTGCCTTGGTTGGGTATAATTATGATGAGTTTTATGGACTTAAAATGATAGTTGGGCTGCCCTCAATATGCATGAATTGAATGGATTAATGAAATGCAATGATAATGCATGATTTGTAATGTTTGAGTTAGGGTTTGGGGTGGAAAAATGAGGCTTTGACCATGTGATGATGAAAGTAGGTTTTAATATCCAATTAGTGACCATTTGGTTTGGTTTGAATCAAAAATAAAGTGAATGGTGTAGTGGGATTAAAGTTTGGTGTGGCTGCCCTTGGTGACCTGCAGGACTGGGCATGAGTCTAGCAGGTTTGGGCAGTAATAACTTGAATTGTAGAGGTCCAATTGGTGCAAGGCCAATTGGACATGAAACTAGACATATAATGGTACAACTTTGGTGAAGAAACTATGCCCAGAAAACCAAACCAAGTGGACCAAAAGATTGCCCTAATCCGGGTGACCTACAGTCTGCCTTGGCAAAATGACCAAATAAATAGTGTTTGGTCACTTGGCCATAACTCAGTGTAGAAATGTCCAATTGACCTGATATTTTACCAGCAACAAGCTGAGATATAGGCCAACAACTTTCATTAAGAAAACTAACCCAAATTATGATCAGAACATATTCAAAAGGTAAGTTGCAGTCACTATTCCTAACACTGTAGATTTGGTCAGTCCAGAAATTCTGAAAAAACTTTCAATCTGGCCAGTTGTGGTTTTTGGGCCATAACTTGAGCTTCAAAACTCCAAATGGAGCGATTCTAAAAAAGAAATGCAACTAGACAAAATAAGGAACAACTTTCATTGATCATTTTTCCAAATTCCCACTGAAAAAATGACTAATGGAATAGTAAAAACAAAGCATGAAAACTGAAAATTCTGTCCAATTAACATTAAGTTTAGAAATAGTATTGGCAACCAATACCGACAAATTTAGAATGCAAAATGTGGTATGTTGGGAGTATTAGAACCAATATACCTATTGTCTATGTAAGAGTCAACATTTTAGTTGACTAATGAAATGAATAGTAACACTAAAACTTGAATTTCAAGAATTGTGAAATTTAAAAGTGTAATATGCCCTAGTATACCTAACAAGATTGGTTTGGATAGCTTGGCATGCCAATAGGGTTCTGTTAGCAGTACTGCATATGGCTTCATGCCATTCTGTGTTTCATGGCTTCCCATGCCATTCTATGATATAATAGCCTTTGGCTATGTTATTTGAGTTGATATACTTGGGTTTTAACCCTGATAATTATTAGAGCTTATTAGCTATTATGTTGCACACCGGGGGATACAATGTGACCGATAGTGTGATGGTCCAAGGTACTTAGTACCCAGTGCCAGTTTACCCGTTTATCTAGTCCAGTCGACTAATATAGGTTACTCGGGCAATGATAATAAACCTTACCAAATTTTAATTGAAGAATACTGCAAATAATATCAGAAATTAAGTCTAACCAAAATGTAAACATACATTCTGCATACTTATTTTTATTTTATTTTATTTTATTTTATATTATTTTATACTGTCACTACTAAGCAGAATTACTTCGCTTTTGCCACACGCAGGTACTGGAGACCTAGCTGGGAAGCCCAGCAGACATCAGACAGGGTGAGCCTTTAGAGCTGCATCCGAGGTCTAGAGTCACCTCACATATGCACTGCATATGGTAGGACATTAGGATTTTGGGTAGCATTTTGTATTTTGCATTTTGTATTATGTACTAGTTTTGGGATTGTAACTATCAACTCTTGTAATTATGTAATAATGTAAATATATGAAATTTTCATGTTATCAAAATTTTCTGTATAATGTATGTTGATAAATGAAATGTTGAGAAATATTTATGAATATGCTTCAAGTGATGAAGTAAACAGAAAAGTTTTGAAAATAGTATTGTGATTTGAGATTAAGATTTTGAGATTGACTTGAAATGTGTATAATGGAGTTTGGATTTGAAAATTATATTGGAATTGTTTTTAAACAGGTTCAGAAGAACTGTTTTTCCAATTTACAGCCGGCACTCCACCGGATTTTCTATAAAATTTGTGAAAAAATTCAGATTTATCAAAATTGAAAATAAATGAATGAAAAGGGATAAATTGTAATAGAAACATAAATTAGTGCTCCGGCACACTAAGTGGCATAACTTGCTCGGCTACACTGTAGACAGGTAAGGGGTGTCACATTTAGTGGTATCAGAGCATCGGTTTAGGCGTTTCTGGGCCTAGATAGAGTGCATACCATTGCATTACATTTGTAAGTGTTGAGGTGACACTGATGTAGATTTATTTGTTTTCTTATTTTGAATAGCATATGGATCCTGCTTCGCAAAGAGCAGTTGATGAAGAGGTGGAGAGTCATGCTCCACCAAGGGCTGAATCTGGGGGCAGGGGAGAATCTGGTCCACCAGTAGCTGAGGCACCTGCCCAACCTTAGTTTGCTCTATTTTAGCAAATGACTGAATTCTACTGGCAAATGATTGGGCCAATTCCACCACCACAACCACAACCTCCACCAGTACCACAGAAGTCCCATCTTGAGAAATTGCGAAAACATGGGGTTGTAGACTTATTTGGGAAGAGGGAGGATGATCCCATGGCCATAGAAAACTGGTTGGATAGAACCATCAGAGTGCTAAAAGCGACTTAAGCGCACCCTCGAGCGTAACACGGTGGGTCTTTGTGTCCCTACTTCAGGATGATGCATATCAGTGGTGGGACACAGTAACCAGTAAGATGCAACCTGAACGAATTACCTAGGAATTCTTCCTTATAGAGTTCAAGAAGAAATATGTTAGCAAAGTGTATTTAGAAGAGCGAAGAAGAGAATTTATCAGTCTGAGACAGAGGCAATTGTTAGTGGTTGAGTATGAACATGAGTTTATTAGACTGAGTCGGTATGGGAGGGAGATAGTCCCTACTGAGGCAGAGAGGTGCAGAAGGTTTGAAGAAGGGCTTAATGACAATATCAAAGTCATGATCACGGCATTGGAAATCACAGATTTTGCTAAGCTAGTAGATGCTGCATCAAAAGTGGAAAGGGTCAAAATCAATGAACAAAATAGAAGGGAAAGACAGCAGAAGAGGGGTCCGAGTCAGTCCAGTGCATTTTTTGCTCCCAGTAAGAAGAGTAAGGGTCTTCCTGCTTAGAGTTTAGGACCACCACATGTCACACCTTACCCCTCTGTAAGGCATAACATGATCCCGTAGAATACCTAATGAACTATCGAACTTCACCTACCGATAACTCATTAAATACCCTACAAGGGATTTTAAAACAATTTTCTTACTTTTGATAAGTGGTGAGCGTTTTCTAATAGGTGTTTAAAATATTTAATTGAAATTAAAAACTAGTTAAAACTTTTGGCCCATTTTATTTTTATGCAAATTTTATAAAATTTTGATAGAGTTCTATCTATATTTTGAGAAAAAAAGTTCTTCAAATACCTGCACTTCCAAAAATTTTCTCAACCACTACTTCAATTTCACAATCAATCTCATTCAAATTAAAATAAAACTTTTTCATTCATTAAAGACAACAAACTATATATATATACATCATACCAAAATCTACAGTATAAAAATTCCACTAAATTTTATTACAACTTTATACAAACTTCGTACAAACTGCTCAAAATCGATTTACATGTCCATATATTTATGTGCAATATATACATCAAAATAAATATTTACAGGCAGGGTATAAATTATACCCGATAACTTCAAGCTGATAAATCCTCAATCCTCAATAGCTCAGTCAGCTGCTCCTCTAGTCTCTATATCTGCGACAGCAATAAAAGCTATCGCTGAGTACTAGGACTCAGTGGTGCACAACATACTAAATTAATTTTTATGTAGAACTTAAATCACATTTATTCAAAAATTTGACTGAACATGAGAATTAAATACAAATCATGCATTATGAGATTTTAATCCCAAACAATTTCATTTTGAAGTATCAAATCACATTTCATAAAACCCACAGTTAGTTCATGCCATTCGAAACAAATAGAATCTCAATAGCCAGAGGCTAAAGAGAAATCACATCACAAGGCTAACTAGCTCAAATATATGGATATCCATTCACATCCTCTTCTACTGGCACACCTCAACACTTCTCCAGAGAAGGAATCAAAATTTGAAACTAATTACCCCCACTAGTCGTGCTAGTGAGGTGTTCAAATATATGGTCATGACACTGTGGTTTCAAAACTTATCTTAACAATTTGCTAAATATTGTCATTTCAAATATACACAATAACTTTCACAATTTAAATCAAAACATCATAAATAAGGTCACAATAAACTTTCAACAATTTAAAGCAAAAGTAAAATGCATATTTCATTCACTTTATCAATGAATTTTAAAGCATAGTGATGTTGTGCACAAACCTCAAGCGAGCCGCCTCTTGGCCTTGACTCAGTTCCTCAGGTCCTTTCCCGGTATTCTTTTTAACTAAAACACATAATTTTACAGTGTTTTAGTACCATAACTTAGCATAAATCCAAAAATAAATTTAACTTCACTTTTACCTAGCTCTAACGTATTAAACTCGACGTTCCTTAAATTTTTGTGTTTTGAGTTACTATTCACTACACTATTCAAGTCAAATTGTTGACTTTCTAAGGCTTAATAGGTATGGAAACTCCAACTTTACCCACATACCACATTTTGGTCACTAAATTTGTTGGTTTTGGTCATTTTCTCAAAACTTAGGTCTTTTAGGCAAAATTGCCAAATTTTTAGTTTTGGTGTCCCTAGTTGCACTGTTCCATTGGTCATCTTTTTGTAAGAATTTGTCAAAACTTTCTTCATAGAAAATGTTCCCTATTGTCTTAAGTTTATTTTCCTTTTTGAATCACTCCAATTGGAGTTTTGCAGCTCATGTTATGTCCAACATATGGTTACTGTTCATGCTACAGATTTTAGTTCTAACAGATTTATTGATCCAACTTCGTTTAGCAATTTGATCAAGTTAAGTCCATAATTTGGTCTAATTTTCCTCATATGAAATATTCTATTAGGTCTTAGGTTTCCATCGGTTCAAGAATTGCTTAAATCGGAGTTTTCTAGAGAGAGTTATAGCCATTGAAACTTTACTGTTCATATGGTAAATCTACAGTCCTGCAGATTCAGTGATTCAAATTTGCTCAGTGATTTGATTAGGTTAATGGCATAATTTGGGTTTGTGTTCTTCATGAAAGGTTGTAGATCGGATGAGTACTCATTAGCTAGCTAGCCACCTCCCTCATTGATTTCGATTAGTGGGGTTGTAGATTGCTTTATCGTGGTGTACAACACGGCATTGATCAGAAATTTTGTGTCATGGCTTAAGTTGTGTATGAATTGGCAACACTGTGTTTATTAAATTATTTGACTCAAAATTTTTCTATAATGAGCTTTGATAATTTGTGAAATGTAATTGTACAGCATTTAAATTGTGTTATTGATTTGCAAAACGGTATTATTCAGTTATTTGATCAAATTGTGTTATTGATTTGCAAAACTATATTATCCAGTTATTTGATCAAATTTGTGTTATATGAACTTTGTAAATTGTGAAATGGAATTGTGAACTATTTGATTTGTGAATTGTCAATAAAAGATTTATGTATCGCATTTCAAATTGTTATTGTGCACCACTGAGTAAATTTTACTCAGCGATAGCTTTTCATTACTGTCACAGGTAGACAGACTAACAGGGCAGCAGACTAGGCTGCTAGTGCTTCAGTGAGAGATCATCGGGTATATTGAGTACACTATATTTTGCATTTTGTATTGTAATGTATATTCACTGTATGTATAATGTTCTTGGTTTTGAGCAGTTGTAAATTAAAATTATACATTGAAGTTGTAAAATAAATTATAAATTATTTTAGTTTGTAAATATTGTGATATATTTCTTTTATCTCAGCCTTTGAAAATATTGAAAAAAATTTGTGGATTTAAGTTGAGAAACATATTGTGTTAATTAAATGTTGGAGTTTGAGATTGAGAAATATATTTGAAGTGCTTTTTACAGGTTTTTAAAGAACTGCTTTATTCAAAATACAAATGGCACTCTGCCAAAATTTTTACAGAAATTCCTAATAACTCAAATGTGTTAGCTGTTTCACTTCAGTTCAAAATTTTTTTAACACCTGTAAATAGTGCTCACCACTGTAAAAGAAGTAAGAAAAGTTTTAAAATCCCTTGTAGTGTATTTAATGGGTTATCAGTAGACGAAGTTGGTAATTCATTAGGTATACTACGGGATCATGTCATGCCTTACAGAAGGATAGGGTGTGACACTCTTCCAAGGAGAAACCTTGAGGAAAACTTTCTCACCCACTGCATACTCAATATCCCTCTTTTTCTGATCAACATAGGACTTCTGCCAGTCTGATACAGTCTTAAGTCGATCTCTAATCACCTTGATTTTCTCTTCAGTTTGCTAAACAATTTCGGGTCCAATCATCTTTCTTTCACCCACATCATCCCAACACAACGGTGTTCTACATTTTTTGCCATACAAAGCTTCATATAGAGGCATCCCAATGCTTGATTGGTAGCTATTGTTGTAAGCAAACTTAATCAAAGGCAAGTGTGTATCCCAACTGCTCTTAAATTCAATCACACAAGCCCGTAGCATGTCCTCCAAGATTTGAATTACCCTCTCAGACTGGCCATCTGTCTGTGGGTGAAATGCAGTACTGAAGTTCAATCTAGTTCCTAGGGCTCTCTGAAGACTACCCCAGAATCTATAAGTGAACCTAGGATCTCTGTCTGATACGATGGATACTGGCACTCCATGCAGTCTCACAATCTCATCAATGTACAACTTGGCCAATATTTCTAAACTATAGTCCATCCGGACTGGCAGAAAATGAGCAGATTTGGTCAGTCTGTCAATGATGACCCAAACTGCATCATGACTCTTCTGTGTCCTCGGAAGTCCCATCACAAAATCCATCGTTATTCTCTCCCATTTCTATTCTGGTACTGGTAGTGGATGCAATAACCCAGCGGGTATTTGATGCTCTGCCTTCACTTGCTGACAAGTTAGGCATTTAGAAACAAACTCTGCCACATCTCTTTTCATACCCATCCACCAGTAATGCTCCTTTAGCCCTCTATACATTTTTGTGCCACTAGGGTGCATGGCAAAAGGAGACTCATGTGCTTCCTTCAAAATAATTTGCCTCAAACCAACATCATTAGGAACACACATTCTACCCTGGTGTAGCAGTAGACCATTATCTCTGATTGAGAATTCTGGTTTCTTGCCCTGTCGGACTTCTTCAATCAACTTCTGATACTTCTAATCATTCTGAGTAGCCATTCTAATCTAATCAATCAACACTGGCTGTACCTGCCATGCAACTGCTGTCTGCCCATCATCATTCATCTCTAAGCTAGCATGCAATAATCTTAACTCATGTACCAAAGACAAAGGAGTAACCCGTAGACTTGCCATAGTCTTGCGACTTAAGGCATCAGCCACAACATTAGCTTTCCCTAGCTGATAGTCTATCAGATAATCATAGTCTTTTATCAACTCTAACCATCTCCTCTGTCTCAAATTCATCTCTTTTTGGGTGCCCCCCAAATACTTCAAACTCTTATGATCTGTGTAGATGTAGCACTTTTCTCCATACAAATAATGTCTCCAGATCTTAAGAGAAAACACAATAGCTGTAAGCTCCAAATCATGTGTTGGATAATTCCTCTCATGCGATTTCAACTGGCGTGATGCATAGGCAATGACATTTCGATCTTGCATCAATACACAGCCTAACCCATTGTGAGAAGCATCACTGTAAATGGTGTATTCTTTACTCGATGTAGGTAAAGTCAGGACTGGAGCTTCAGTCAAACATCTTTTCAATTCATCAAAACTCTGTTGGCATTTATCCGTCCACTAAAACTTTACATCTTTCCTAAGCAGCTTGGTTAATGGAGATGCCAACATGGAGAATCCCTTCATAAATCGACAGTAGTATCCAGCTAACCCCAGAAAACTGTGAATCTCTGTGACATTTCTGGGTGGCCTCCAATTAAGGACAACTTCAATCTTACTTAGATCTACCTTAGTGCCCTTTTCTGATACTACATGCCCCAAAAAGGATATCTCCTTCAGCCAAAATTCACACTTCGACAATTTGGCATATAGCTGTTTCTCCCTCAAAGTCTACAGTACAATCCGCAGATGTTTATAATGCTCTTCTGCATTCCTCGAATAGACCAATATATCATCTATAAATACCACAACAAACTGGTCGAGGTATGGTCTGATGATAGTGTTCATTAGATCCATAAAAGCAGCCGGAGCATTAGTTAACCCGAATGGCATGACTAGGAACTCATAATGGCCATAGCAGGATCTGAAGGCAATTTTAGGAATACTCTACTCTTATACTTTCAGCTGATAATAACCTGATCTCAGGTCAATTTTGGAGAACACAGCTGCACCCCTCAACTGATCAAATAAGTCATCAATGCGGGGCAATGGATATCTGTTCTTTATTGTCACCTTATTCAACTGTCGATAATCAATACACAAACGGAGAGTGCCATCTTTCTTCTTAACAAACAATAATGGCGCTCCCCAAGGTGACACACAAGGACGGATAAAGCCCTTGTCAAGCAATTATTGCAATTGCACTTTCAACTCTTTCAATTCTACAGGTACCATTCTATATGGCGTTATGGAGATTGGGTCCACACCAGGCATAACATCAATCTCAAACTGCACCTCTCTTTCTGGAGGTAATCCTGGCAATTCATCAGGAAATACATCCGGAAAATCACACACCGTAGGGATGTCCCTCAATGCTGGACTATCCACTTAGGTGTCTATCACATGTGCCAAGTACGCCTCACATCCTTTCCTAATCATTTTTCTGGCCAGTATAGCTGAAATAATGTTTGAAGGCAATAACTGCCTCTCCCCATGTATTACTACATCACCATACTGAGGAAGACCAAAAGTGACTATCTTCAATCTACAGTCAATCATGGCGTGATGCCTGGCTAACCAATCCATGCCCAAGATGATATCACACTCTCTGAAGGGCATTTCAATCAAATCTGACAAGAAAACATGTCCTTGGATCACCAAAGGACAGTCTCTATAAATTCTGTTGACCCGGACTTCTTGTCCTAACGGACTAGTTATTAGCACTTTAAAACCCATTTGGACACATAGAACAGCAAGTGAACAGACTATGCTAGCACTAACATATGAGTGGGTTGAACCTGGATCAAACAACACAAATACTTTTTGATCAGAGATCGAGAATGTACCAGCTACAACATCAAAAGTCTCAGCCTCTTCTCGCTGTCTCATCGTGTAGACTCTGGCCGAAGCACTTCCTTGTGCTGATTGACCAACTATGCCCTGATTGCCAGAAGTAGTGCCTCTACCTCTGCCTCTTCCTCTACCTATGCCTCTTCCTCTACCAACTGACTATGAACCTCTAGAAGCAGGACTCTGAATAGATCCCTCGGCAGTAGTAGGAGTTGGACCACATCTCGGAGATGGAGCACTAGTGCAATCTCTTGCTAAATGACCCTTGCCTCCGTAGTTAAAACAGGCTCCAGTGGCCTGATAACACTCCCCCCCATGAATCTTGCCACAAGTCTCACAGGGCCGGGCAGAATGTGAACCCCTGCTCGACTGCTGACTAGACCTAGGGGGTCTGTGTCCAGAAAATCTGCCCCTACCAAATCTTCCACCTCGACCCCTGCTGGGTCCACTAAACTTCTTTTTCTTTCCAGAGGTACCACCAGAACTCGGCCCTACTGACTTTTCCCCCTTGTCTTTTTCTGATTTCTCAGCTTTCTCTGATTTTTCTTTCACTGGGGTTGCTTCTGATTCTATTCTTTCTAACTCAAGTGCTTGAGACATGAGCTCTGAGAAGTTGCTGTATCGGAATCCCACAACTTGCATCCTTATACTGGGCTTTAAACCCGTCTCAAATCTCTTGCACCTTGCCTTGCTGGTGGAAAGGAGACTCCCAGCATAATGACTTAAGCAGGAGAACTCCCTCTCATACTCTGCCACTGTTCTGTTGCCTTGTTTTAGACTCAAAAACTTTTATAACTTCTTATCAACATATGCATCTGGGATGTATTTCTGTCTGAACTCTATGATGAAATCACCCCAAGTCAGCACTTGTGGTTCAGCTAAGCTGTGGGGGATGGTCTTCCACCAATCATATGCATCCCATTGCAGTAGAGACACAGAGTATTCAAACTTCAATTCATCTTGGCAGTGCAGCTTCTTAAATACTCTGTTCATTCTTTCAAGCCATTGCTCTGCCTTTAAAGGGTCCACTGTACCCTTAAATTATGCAACCTCATACTTCAATAATTTATCATACTGTCTAGCTGGAGGCAGTGGTTATGCCACAGGTGTCTAGGGTGGAGCTTGAGCAGGCATACCCCCAGCCATTTGTTGAAACATAGCAGCCATCTGCTGTGCAAACTGTGCAGGAAACTGTGGCATTTATGGGGCTAGTGCTACTGATCCACTAACATTCTGCAAAGCTTGAACAGATTGATCAACTGAGCGATCCCCTTCTTCCATCTCAGTCTGAAGTTAGGGTATCTCCTGAACAAAAGACACAAGGAGATTTCCCTCCGTTAGTTCATATTCATGATGTAATGCACTGTATGTAACAATTATGGACATTAAGCAGTTGTACTTAACAAAGAAAAGACACAAATTCTCAAGTTAAGACATACTTCAAAAATTTTGCTCTGATACCACTAAAACATGTTACACCTTACCCCTCCGTAAGGCATAACATGATCTCGTAGAATACCTAATAAACTATCGAACTTCACCTACCGATAACTCATTAAGTACTCTACAAGGGATTTTAAAACAATTTTCTTACTTTTGATATGTTGATGAGAATCAAGCTACATCCACAACAAAGGATTTCATGCAAGGTCCAATTACTAGAGCTAGAGCTAAATCACTTCAGAATTTAATTTGTGAAATCATAAGGAGCAAGGATTATAAGCTGGAATGGCATGAAGAAAAATGTAAAGGATTAAATTTGGTGAAAATTATGCTTAGAAGTGACCAGGTGTCACGTGGAGCATTAGATTACATGGAATAACCTGTGGACATGCATGCACCAGATCCAACCCATGTACATGTATCTGCTGGCACCTTTTTCAAGGAATATTCCATCTGTTATAACCACTTCTCTTTTGGACTTAAATGCCCTTATTTGCTGCTGCATTAAAATTACTTTTTGTAAGGAGTTTTTAGTCTTTTGATAGATTAATTTTTGTTTGGACTTAAAGCTCCTTACAAATTACTAAAGTAGGGATATTTTTGTCTTTAGTTTTGAAGCCAAGAGGCTATAAATACAAGTGTAATGAGAGAGTGGAGGACACACTTGAATATTAATGAGAGATTATTTCGCTCCTCTAGTGAGTAAATTGGTCGTTGCCTTTGTTCTTGTGAAGCTCATTAACTTGCTGAGATTCTATCTTGCAAGGTTTAATGTGCATAATATTCTTGGTTTATTCATTCTCCATATGAATTAGGTCAAGAATCCCATTTCTGATATTTTCTTTGAATTACACAACAATCTGATTGTGCTGGTTCAAAGATTCAAATTCATACATCTTGATTTGGTGCTTTTCATATTGTTCATTTAATTCTTGAATGTGGGTTTTCAAGTTACCAATTACTTGAAGGTTCACATCAGTTTTGGTATCAGAGCAAAGGAACGTCTAAACAAGGTAGATTTTCTATTTGCCTTTTATTCTTTGTGTTTCTTACCTTCTTCATATTTGTTGTTTGGCTCTTGGGGTTTAGTTGGACCTGTTTGTTTAAAAATTTATTTTGTTGGGTTTGTCTTAGGGTTTTGGGTTAATCAAGCTAAAGCGATTATTCTAGCCATCCATTTTGCTTCCTTCATTTTGATATTAAGCATGAGAGATTATCTGGTTCATTGAGTTCGACTTACCAATTTGGCCTAAACTGCATCAAAGATTATTTGGGTGTGTTTAAGACGTTGGGTGTAAATTTTGGGGTTGTTTGATATCGTTTTCTTTGAACCAAAATTTTGGCAGACTCCAATCAAATTATGTTTACATAGCAAATAAACCCAGAAATTCCTGAAAATTTACAAGGTGTTAATACCCCATATCAAGAGTTCCCATATTAAATTTCACTTAAAATTCAACCATTTGTGTAGGGAACCAAAATTTTGCGGCAGAATCGATCAAAATAAGTTCACATAGCAAATATACCCAGAAATTTCTGAAAATTTACCGAGTGTTTATACCCCATATCAGTAGTACCCAAATTAAATTTCAGCTTAAAATTCATCCGTTTGTGTGGGGAACCAAAATTTTGCGGCAGACCTGATCAAATGAAGTTCACATAGCAAATCACCAAATTCTGAAAATTTACAGGCCATTTGTGCCACATTTGAGCTATTCTCAAATTAAATTTCAGCTCAAAATTTAATTGTTTGTGTGGGGAACCAAAATTTTGCGGCAGACACGATTATATTTGATTTACATAGTAAGTCTGTCAAGAAAAGTGTGAAATTCTTGCAGCAATTAGTCAGTATTGGGTTGCATTTGCCTACTCAATTTCAGATCAAAATACACTCATTTGCTTGGTGATCCTAAATTTATGCAATTCTTGGTGTATTGTGTGAACTGCTGGTAATTGTGATAAGTTGGTGGCAAACTTGGATATTTAAGCTTAATATCTCTACTTTAGGTTGTCTCTTTTCCAGCTTACTACTCTTTTATTTTGGTGTCTTCTTTCTTGATTCCTATTGCATTACATTTCCATACTTGAGCTTTTCTTTTCTTGACTTCTTGAATCACATTATTGTTTTCTTGATTACTCGTTTTGATCCGTCACGTTCAGGAATTTTATTGTGTGTTAAATTTTTGTGGATACAGTTTTGGTAGTGTCATCATTGATGGGGGAAGTTGTGCCAATGTTGCTAGTAATATTTTGGTGCAGAGATTAAGGTTGAGGACTTCGAAACACCCTAGACCCTATAAATTGCAGTGGTTGAATGAATGTGGTGAGGTGAAAGTAACAAAACGAGTATTGATTTCCTTTGCAATAGGAAAGTATCAAGATGAGGTTATGTGTGACGTGGTTCCAATGCAAGCTGGCCATTTATTACTTGGCCGACCATGGCAATTTGATAGAAAGGTGATCCACGATGGGTATAAAAATAGGTATTCTTTTGAAATGAATGGAAGGAAAATCATTTTGGCACCTATGACACCAAAACAGATTTATGAAGACCAAACAAGGCTTAAGCAAGCAATGGGTGAGGAAAAATCAAGAGTGGCCAAAAAGAGAGCAGAGAAGAAAAGAAGGAGTGAAAAGAAATTGAATGAAAATATTGTGAGTGAGCAAGACAGGGGTGGTTGTGAGGAAAGAAAAGAGAGTAAAGAAAACATTCCAAGAGTGCTTGAAAAAGGTGAATCTTCGACGCAAAAAGGAGAGTCATGGAAAGAGGGGAGAGAAAATTAAGCTTGTATGCTAAAGGAAGAGATGTGAGGAATGCCATGTTTGCCAACAAGCAAATGTTATTAATTGTGTTTAAGGACTCTTGTTTATCCACATCTGACCTTGACCCCAATTTGCCTAGTGTTGTTGTCTCCCTTTTGCAGGAATATGAGGATGTACTACCTGAGGAGATGCCAGCTGGACTACCACCTATTCGAGGGATTGAGCACCAGATTGATTTTGTACCTGGAGCAGTTATTCCCAACCGTCCAGCCTATAGAAGTAACCATGAAAAAACCAAAGAATTACAAAGGCAAGTTGAGGAATTGCTAGATAAGGGATATGTGAGAGAAAGTATGAGCCCTTGTGCTGTACCCGTCCTTTTGGTACCAAAGAAAGATGGCACATGGCGCATGTGTGTGGATTGTAGGGCGGTCAACAAAATCACTGTAAAGTATCTATTAGTAGTATGCCCTAGAGCATATCATTTAGTATGTATCTTGTACATATTTTTATTAATAAAAGGCATTTCCACTTTTCCGTTTACATAATATATTTATGTGTAATAGAAAAGGTCCATTGATATTTTGTTAGAAATATTATTCTTAAGTTGTTAAGAATATGAGTGACAATATTTCTTGCACAAACTATCATAAATAGGTTCACAATCGAGGATACTTCATAATATGGACATGACTTATCTAGAAAGATTGTATTCATGTTTGTTCCCAAGTTATTTATATGAGATATAAATAAGATGGAATGGTGAGTCTCATGCCATATAACAAACATGATAGGCACTTATAAATGATAAGTAGGCCGAACCAGTGACACTTATGACAAGCACATGGAGTTTACTCTTGTCAATGTTTTGTCATAAATCATATCATTGCATATAATCTTTAGACCTGAGATAGCACAGTTATCTTGTATATAGGTAGTTTGAGTTTGATACTGCTTTCATACTTGTACTATGTATGGGTATATGGGCATCTGTTGGCTCCTACTAGTTATATATGGAGGTAGGTGTTGATCAAGATGGAATCTGTTCCTCTAAGTAAATAGAGATAAAATCCTATGTTCATTTAATTGTTCTTGATGTTTCAAGTTCCTGGCCAGGACAGATAGATTTATTCAGAAAAGAGTTTCTGATGAGAAAATCTTTTTAATCAAGAACTGGAATTAAAAGAGAACATAATATTCATAGCAAATGGAGTTTGACATAAACCATGACTCCAGCTTGAGTTGGGATTTTGTAACAGAGAGATTCTAGTGCATGGTAACATATGATTATAGGTTCATTTAAGGCAAACCTTATTACTAATTGGGTGGCCATGGCATGCTATGCTAGGTGTTAACCATGGTCAATGAGGTTCATAAAATGATTTAGAGAAATCATTTATGGTAAGAAAGAGTTCTGATGATATTAAGAGTTGATATCATGTCTCATTGCCAATTAGTGATGAGCCTAGTAAGTCACACACATACACAAGTTATCACCTATTTAAATATGATTTAATTAATTAATTAAAGAGTTTAATTGATTAATTAAATAGGTTTGGTTTGCAATTAAATTGCAAAGTCCCTAGCATGACTTGAAACCAAATCTAGATTATTGGATGTGTAGTATAAATTAAATTTATATTTAAAGTGTTTAAATATGAATTTAATTAATGAGAAATTAATTAATAGAGATTAATTAATTAATTTATATTTGATATAAATTAATTAGAAGAAGAAAAATAATTATTTTGGGTTGAGAACTCAAAATTAAGACACAGGGGCATTTTGGTCATTTTGCAGTGTGACACGTGGCACCATGAGATGGTGACACATGGGATTACACATAAGCTTCCCAAATGTTTTTTAATCATGTAAGATGATTAAAATCAAGATTAAATATAGGTTTGACACTTGGCACAATGTGATTGGGTCACTTAAACCTAGAGCTAATCAAAGGGTGACATGTGGTAAGGGTTTAATGTGTTAACCTAGCTATTTAAGTGTGGTTATGAAAAGAAAAAATAACCAGCAGCCACTCCTCTCCTTTGTCATGCCACTTTGAGGGTTTTCATCTCTTCTTCTTCATCTCTTATCAATTCAAAGAGATTAGCCATCAATCTCTTGAATTAAGAACGCTAGAAATTATTTCTAGTGTCTTGTTTACATCTTTAATCTCTTAAAAGGCAGAACTTGATTTTCTAATTAATAGAAAAAGCTTTAGAAGCTATTCAAGGGCTGCCATAGGTGTTCTTGGTGTGGACAAGCTAGAGGGACAACATCTGGTGTCCTGAAGATGAATCTCAAAGGCGCAGACACGCTGTAGTGCATCAAGAGGTTAGTGTAATCGTTCTTGATTTAATCTAGGGTTCTAAAATTAATCTGATTAATTTTAAAATCTTAAATGGCAAATACAGATCCAAAAATATATTAAAAGAGTTTTAATATGTTGTTTATCATTGAAATCAAATAGATAAAAATAAATCTTGCATGATGCATATGACCCTAGGTGAAAATTTTCGAATTCAATGGTATGAACTTGTGTTTTTCACGCTTCCGTTCCTTCAGTATCGCCATCCTATACCTAGATTGGATGATATGTTGGATGAACTTTTTGGTGCTTGTGTTTTTACCAAAATTGACTTGAAAAGCGGATATCATCAAATTCGCATGAAAGTAGGTGATGAATGGAAAACTGCATTTAAAACAAAACATGGACTATATGAGTGGTTAGTGATGCCTTTTGGGCTAACTAATGCTCCTAGCACTTTTATGAGATTGATGAATCATGTGTTGCGTGCTTTTATTGGAAAATTTGTTGTTGTTTATTTTGATGATATATTGGTTTCTGAGAGGCATGAATGAACATATGCATCATTTAAGGGCTGTATTCGATGTGTTAAGAAAGGAAAAATTATATGCTAACTTGAAGAAATGTTCATTTTGCATGGAAAAGGTTGTCTTTTTAGGATTTCTCATTAGTGCTAATGGTGTTGAAGTTGATGATGAAAAAATTAGAGCTATTAGAGACTGGCCCATTCCAAAGACTGCATCTGAAGTACGTAGTTTTCATGGACTAGCTAGTTTCTAGAGAAGATTTATTAAGAATTTCAGTACCATTGCAGCACCATTGAATGATCTTGTCAAAAAGAATGTTAATTTTGTTTGGGAACAGAAACAAGATGATGCTTTTCACAAAATTAAAGAGATGTTATGTTCCGCTCCTGTATTGGCTTTACTTGATTTTTCTAAAACTTTTGAGATTGAGTGTGACGCATCAGGAATAGGTATTGGAGCCGTTTTAATGCAGGAAAAGAGACCAATAGCATACTTTAGTGAGAAGCTTAATGGAGCAGCTTTAAACTATTCTACATATGACAAGGAGTTGTATGCATTGGTATGTGCCTTGGAAACATGGCAACATTACCTTTGGCCAAAGCAATTTGTCATCCACACTGATCATGAGTCATTGAAGCATATCAAGGGGCAAAATAAGTTGAGTAGGCGCCATGCAAAATGGGTTGAGTTCCTTGAGACCTTCCCATATGTGATTCAATACAAACATGGGAAAGAAAATGTGGTGGCTGATGCCTTATCTCGAAGGTATAACCTTCTTGCCCTTCTTGATGCAAAGTTATTAGGATTCGAATATGTGAAAGAATTATATGTCAAGATGATGACTTTGCTAGAGTGTATGCGACTTGTGAAAAGAATGCTTTTGAGAAGTTTTATAGGCATGATGGATATTTGTTTAGAGAAAATAGATTGTGTGTGCCTAAGAGTTCCATGCGTGAATTACTTGTGAAAGAGTCTCATCTTTGGTGGATTAATGGGTCATTTTGGTGTTGCCAAAACTTTAGATGTATTGAAGGAACTTTTTATTGGCCGAATATGAAAAGAGATGTTGAAAGAGTATGTGCTAGGTGCATTGTGTGTGCTAAGGCTAAATCTAAAGTTTTGCCACAAGGTTTGTATACACCTTTGCCTACCCCTAGTGATCCTTGGGTTTATTTGTCTATGGATTTTGTGTTGGGATTACCTAGGTCTAAACAAGGCCATGATTCAATTTTTGTTGTTGTTGGCGGGTTTTCAAAAATGGCACATTTTATTCCATGCCATAAAGCGATGATGCTACAAATGTTGCAAATTTATTTTTTAGAGATATTGTTAGGTTGCATGGCATACCTAAGAGTTTAGTTAGTGATAGGGATGTTAAATTCCTTAGTCACTTTTGGAAGGTTTTGTGGGGAAAACTGGGCACCAAGTTGTTATTTTCCACCACTTGTCACCCACAAACCGATGGTCAAACTGAAGTAGTAAATAGGACACTAACTACTCTTTTGCGTGCTGTGGTTAAGCAAAATTTGAAGTCATGGGAAGATTGCATTCCACTTGTTGAATTTGCATACAATAGAAATGTGCATTCTTCTACTGGCTATTCTCCATTTGAAATTGTGTATGGTTTCAATCCTTCAACTCCTTTGGATCTTTTACCTTTGCCTGTGAACGAGCTTGCTAGTTTAGATGGAAAAAGAAAAGCAAAATTGGTGAAGAAAATCCATGAACAAGCCAAGCTTCAAATTGAAAAGAACAATGAAAAATATGCTAGTCAAACCAACAAAGGAAGGAAGAAAGTCACATTTCAACCTGGAGATTGGGTATGGGTTCACTTGCGCAAAGAAAGGTTTCCCTCTCGAAGGAAATCAAAATTACAACCAAGATGTGATGGACCTTTCCAAGTGCTTACCAAAATTAATTATAACGCTTACAAAATAAACCTGCCCGGTGAGTATAATGTCAGTGCCACCTTCAATGTTGCTGATTTATCTCCTTGTGTTGATGCAGGAATAGATTCGAGGATGAATCCTTTTGAAGCGGAGGGGAATGATGAGAATCAAGCTACATCCACAACAAAGGATTTCATGCAAGGTCCAATTACTAGAGCTAGAGCTAAATCACTTCAGAATTTAATTTGTGAAATCATAAGGAGCAAGGATTATAA
Organism: Hevea brasiliensis; assembly: GCF_030052815.1. NCBI lineage: Eukaryota > Viridiplantae > Streptophyta > Magnoliopsida > Malpighiales > Euphorbiaceae > Hevea > Hevea brasiliensis. The sequence continues at coordinate 48,872,265 of NC_079501.1, forward strand.
GCTGGAATGGCATGAAGAAAAATGTAAAGGATTAAATTTGGTGAAAATTATGCTTAGAAGTGACCAGGTGTCACGTGGAGCATTAGATTACATGGAATAACCTGTGGACATGCATGCACCAGATCCAACCCATGTACATGTATCTGCTGGCACCTTTTTCAAGGAATATTCCATCTGTTATAACCACTTCTCTTTTGGACTTAAATGCCCTTATTTGCTGCTGCATTAAAATTACTTTTTGTAAGGAGTTTTTAGTCTTTTGATAGATTAATTTTTGTTTGGACTTAAAGCTCCTTACAGCTGTTACTAAAGTAGGGATATTTTTGTCTTTAGTTTTGAAGCCAAGAGGCTATAAATACAAGCGTAATGAGAGAGTGGAGGACACACTTGAATATTAATGAGAGATTGTTTCTGCTCCTCTAGTGAGTAAATTGGTTGTTGCCTTTGTTCTTGTGAAGCTCATTAACTTGCTGAGATTCTATCTTGCAAGGTTTAATGTGCATAATATTCTTGGTTTATTCATTCTCCATATGAATTAGGTCAAGAATCCCATTTCTGATATTTTCTTTGAATTACACAACAATCTGATTGTGCTGGTTCAAAGATTCAAATTCATACATCTTGATTTTGTGCTTTCCATATTGTTCATTTAATTCTTGAATGTGGGTTTTCAAGTTACCAATTACTTGAAGGTTCACATCATATGTGGTGAGCGTTTTCTAATAGGTGTTTAAAACATTTAATTGAAATTAAAAACTAGTTAAAACTTTTGGCCCATTTTATTTTTATACAAATTTTATAAAATTTTGACAGAGTTCTGTCTGTATTTTGAGAAAATAGTTCCTTAAATACCTGTAAAAAGCACTTCCAAAAATTTTCTCAACCACTACTTCAATTTCACAATCAATCTCATTCAAATTAAAATAAAATTTTTCCATTCATTAAAGACAACAAACTATATATATATATATATATACATCATACCAAAATCTACAGTACGAAAATTCCACTAAATTTTATTACAATTTTATACAAACTTTGTACAAACTACTCAAGACCGATTTACATGTCCATATATTTATGTGCAATATATACATCAAAATAAATATTTACAGGCAGGGTATAAATTATACCCGATAACTTCAAGCTGATAAATCCTCAATCCTCAGCAGCTCAGTCTGCTGCTCCTCTAGTCTCTATATCTATGACAGCAATAAAAGCTATCACTGAGTACTAGGACTCAGTGGTGCACAACATACTAAAATAATCTTTATGCAGAACTTAAATCACATTTATTCGAAAATTTGACTGAACATGAGAATTAAATACAAATCATGCATTATGAGATTTTAATCCCAAAAAATTTCATTTTGAAGTATCAAATCACATTTCATAAAATCCACAGTTAATTCATGCCATTCGAAACAAATAGAATCTCCATAGCCAGAGGCTAAAGAGAAATCACATCACAAGGCTAGCTAGCTCAAATATATGGATATCCATTTACATCCTCTTCTACTGGCACACCTCAACGCTTCTCCAGAGAAGGAATCAAAATTCGAAACTAATTACCTCCACTAGTCGTGCTAGTGAGGTGTTCAAATATATGGTCATGACACTGTGGTTTCAAAACTTATCTTAACAATTTGCTAAATATTGTCATTTCAAATATACACAATAACTTTCACAATTTAAATCAAAACATCATAAATAAGGTCACAATAAACTTTCAACAATTCAAAGCAAAAGTAAAATGCATATTTCATTCACTTTATCAATGAATTTTAAAGCATAGTGATGTTATGCACAAACCTCAAGCGAGTCACCTCTTGGCCTTGACTCGGTTCCTTAGGTCCTTTACCGGTATTCTTTTCAACTGAGACACATAATTTTACAGTGTTTCAGTACCATAACTTAGCATAAATCCAAAAATAAATTTAACTTCACTTTTACCTAGCTCTAACGTGTTAAACTCGATGTTCCTTAAATTTTTATGTTTTGGGTTACTATTCACTACACTATTCAAGTCAAATTGTTGACTTTCTAAGGCTTAATAGGTATGGGAACTCCAACTTCACCCACATACCACATTTTGGTCACTAAATTTGTTGGTTTTGGTCATTTTCTCAAAACTTAGGTCTTTTAGGCAAAATTGCCAAATTTTCAGTTTTGGTGTCCCTAGTTGCACTGTTCCATTGGTCATCTTTTTATTAGAATTTATCAAAACTTTCTTCATAGAAAATGTTCACTATTGTCTTAAGTTTATTTTCCTTTTTTAATCACTCCAATTAGAGTTTTGTAGCTCAAGTTATGTCCAACATACGGTTACTGTTCATGCTGCAAATTTTAGTTCTAGCAGATTTATTAATCCAACTTCGTTCAGCAATTTGATCAAGTTAAGTCCATAATTTGGTTTAATTTTCTTCATATAAAATGTTTTACTATGTCTTAGGTTTCCATCAGTTCAAGAATAGCTTAAATCGGAGTTTTCTAGAGAGAGTTATAGCCATTGAAACTTTACTATTCATATGCTAAATCTGTAGTCCTATAGATTCAGGGATTCAACTTTGCTCAGTGATTTGATTGGGTTAATGGCATAATTTGGGTTGGTTTTCTTCATGAAAGTTTTAGGTATATATCTCATCTAATCACTGGTAAATTTCAGGTTATTTTGACCTGCATAGCTCAAGTTATGGCCAAATGAACAAACACTATTCATTTGGTCAGTTTGTACAGAGGTAAACTGTGATTTTTCAACTTTGGTCAATTTGTTCACTAGGTTTTGCTCACTTTTTGGGCATGCTTCCTAAATGAAAATTGTGTCATTTAGTGTCTATTTTCATCCCCAATTGGTCTCATACCAATTGGACTTGTAAAATTTCATTTTTAGTCCCTCAAAGGAAATTTGGTCATGCTGCCAGCAGCATGACCATACTCCATCCAAATTTGGCTTTGATTCAAACACTTCTAACACACTTAATTAGGCCACAAATGACCATTTCTCACTTCACATTAGGTTAAAAACACCATTTACAAGTTTCTCATATTTTTGGTCTCTAAACCCTAATGTTCAAAACCCTAATTCAAAAACTCATGAATTTAGCTACTTTCAAAGTCTTTAATTCTAACCATTCAACTAATTAAAGTTCCTATATCCATTCAAACCATTCAAATCATACAAATCACCCTCCCCTTCATGCTGGCCAAATTTCAACTTAGTCCCTCAATAATTTGTTTCATTTCATTTTAAGTTTATTTACAAGTAATTCAAGCTAAAAACATAACAAGTAAACTAATCTTGCATCTTGAACCACTAACCTTGTTAGGTGTCTTTTCCTCTTCTTATTTCTCCTCCTTTCTTCTTTCTTTTTGTAGACAATAGCTAAATCAAAGGTCTAGGTTAAGATTTACTTAAGGACTTTAGGGGAATTTATGGTTAAATTGGGGTGTATGAAGCTTAAATTTGGAGCTCTAATGGAGTTTGGAAGAGAGAGCTTTGGGGAGAGAGAGAGGCCGACTCATTTGGGGAAGAAGACAATGAATTTTTTTTTCTTTATTTTGTATATTTATCCCTTAATTGACTTAGTCAAAATATCAAGTAAATAAAAATTTATTTATGACTTCATATGTGATGTCACCTTGATGATGTCACTACCTTTTTGACTTTTCTTTTTCTTTTTTTTTTCTATTTATTTTTCTATTTGTTCTTTAATTTAATTCTTGATTCCAAATTTTTTTTTCTCCGATTTTATTTAACAGTTAGGTCAGGAGTCAGCTCTCGAGGTCAATTGACCAAATTGCCCCTCGCCGGTTCAACCCGGTTTGCCAATAATTCAATGTTTCTTCCGACTCCCTGACCTAATTATTTGACTGGCTTAACAGTTCTTTTTCGTGATTTTCTATTTTCCACTGTGTTCATAAGGGCCCTAAGGACCGCAGCGTCACATATTACAGTTTGAAATTTGAGTTTAAAATGACTTCGTAGTCCTTCCCGAGAAGGTCACCCATCGCTGTGACTCTCGGCTCATTTAACTTCTTATGTTCTGTTTTTCTTATTTATACTTAACTAATTGATAATTACTAATTATTTGTGTTTATGGCTTATCTAGTTGTCTTAAGTGTGATTCTAATCCCCTTAATTGTCCAGACCAACACGGGTCACCGGAACAGTGAAATATACCCGGCTATACAAATAGGGGTGTTACACCACAGGGTTAGGGTCAGTCTCAGGGGCCCAGACCACAGTTCACACCTAGGAGAGGCTAGTCCACACCATCAGTGGGCAGCTCTTCAAGGATGGTCTTTAGGGGACCAGCCCCAGCATCTTTTGCCTGTCAGTACTGTCAGAAGTGGCATAAGGGGGATTGTTGGCGAGTGACCGGTGCATGCTTACGGTGTGGATCGACAGAACATCAGATCAAGAATTGTCCGAAGAGGACTACTACAGTTGCTTCAACACAAGCTGACAGACCTGCTCCTGCACCACAAAGGGGTAAGAAGCCCGGTAAATCTGAGGTAGCTGGTCCATCACTGAGGCCTGCATCCGAGTCAGCTGAGAGGCCAGATACTAAAATACCTGCCAGGGCCTATGCCATCTGCAACACCCTAGGCAAATCCCACATCGACAAAACACGGGAGAGATGCTGGGTTTATAAGTTGGTGGTTCGTAACCCCTAGTAACGCGTTTTAAAACCGTGAGGGCTTCAGCCTAGAGCGGACAATATCACTAGTGGGCCGGGTCATTACATTTGTGGTATCAGAGCTGCTCCGCGTGCAACCTTGAACGATGGTGGGGCAAACCTCAGCGAGGACGCTGAGTCCCATAAGGGGGGTGGATTGTAACACTCTAGGCAAATCCCACATCGACAAAACACGGGAGAGATGTTGGATTCATAAGTTGACAGTTCGTAACCCCTATTGACGCGTTTTAAACCGTGAGGACTTCAGCCCAGAGCAAACAATATCACTAGTGGGCCGGGCCATTACACCATCAGAGCTCAGGAGGTGCAAGAATCCCCGGATGTCATCAGGGGTATGTTTTCCCTCTACAACACTTCTGTGCATGCATTGGTGGATCCAGGATCCACTAATTCCTACATTTGCATCAAACTACCCATAGAGAGGGGAGTTGCAGTAGAGGAGAGTGATCAAGACATTCTGGTCACAAATCCACTGGGCCACAGTGTGGTAGTGAATAAGGTGTATAAAAGTTGCACGTTGAGGATTCAGGGGTATGAATTCTCAGCAGACCTAATTGAATTGCCCTTCCATGAGTTTGACGTGATTTTGGGAATGGACTGGTTGTCACATCATCAGGCGATAGTTGATTACAAATTGAAGAGAATTTCTCTAAAAACTTCTGAGGGTAATGAGATCACTGTTGTGGGTGAAAGGACAGATTTCCTGTCCAATGTTATCTTAGCCACAGTTGCAAGAAGATTGATAAGAAATACTAGACAAGATAAGCCAAACCTGTGTGATATACCCACAGTAAGAGACTTTCCATATGTATTTCCTGAAGAGTTGCCTGGTTTACCACCAGAAAGGGAAGTCGAATTTGCTATTGAGGTAATGCCAGGTACAACAACCATTTCAATTGCTCCTTATAGGATGGCACCCACTGAATTTTCAATTGAAAATTCAGTTGCAAGAGTTACTTGATAAGGGGTTCATACGCCCCAGTGTGTCACCATGGGGAGCTCTGGTGCTGTTTGTGAAGAAGAAGGATGGAACTTTGAGATTGTGTATTGATTACCGATAGTTGAACAAATTAACTGTGAAGAATAAATATCCATTGCCCAGAATTGACGATCTGTTTGATCAGTTGAAGAGAGCCGATATATTTTCAAAAATTGATCTCAGATCAGGGTATCATTAGTTGAGGGTAAAGGATGTAGATGTGTCAAAAACTATATTCAGAACTTGGTATGGGAACTATGAATTTCTAGTGATGCCGTTTGGGTTAACAAATGCACCAGCAGCATTTATGGACCTTATGAATCGTATCTTCTATCCATACTTAGATTGGTTTGTAGTGGTCTTTATTGATGATATTTTAGTGTATTCCAAGACTAGGGAAGAACATGATGAACATTTGAGGATTGTTCTACAAACCCTGTGAGAAAAGAAGCTGTATGCTAAGCTATCCAAGTGTGACTTCTGGATGAGTGAAATCTCCTTTCTTAGACACATTGTATCAGCTGAGGGGATTAGAGTGGATCCCAAAAAGATAGAAGCAGTGATGGAATGGAAGCCTCCCAAAAATATAACTGAGGTCAGAAGTTTCTTGGGGCTAACTGGGTATTACAGAAGATTTGTGAAGGGATTCTCTCTTATAGCTGCTCCAATGACCAAGTTGTTGCACAAGAATGTGAAATTTGGCTGGAACGACAAGTGCCAAGCCAGTTTTGAGAGGCTAAAGGCTATGTTGACAGAAGCACCAGTGTTAACACAGTCAGTGTCGGGAAAATACTTTGTGGTCTACAGTGATGCCTCGCATAATGGGCTAGGGTGTGTATTGATGCAAGAGGGGAAAGTGGTCGCCTATGCTTCCAGACAGTTAAGGCCACATGAACAGAACTACCCTACTCATGACCTAGAGTTAGCAGCAATTATCTTCACACTGAAGATATGGAGGCATTATTTATATGGTGAAAAATGTTACATCTATACAGACCACAAGAGTCTAAAATATTTGCCAACCTAGAAGGAGCTCAATCTTAGACAGAGGCGATGGATTGAGTTCCTAAAGGACTATGATTGTGTGATAGATTATCATCCTGGGAAGGCAAATGTAGTTGCTGATGCTTTAAGCAAGAAGTCCATCACAGCTTTAAGATCACTAAATGCCTGTCTGTCCTTAGTTCAAGATGGAGCTATTTTGGCTGAGTTACAAGTGAGGCCAACCCTGCTATAGCAGATAAAACATGGGCAGAGGGCAAATGAAAAATTAATGGCCATTGTGGGTAAAATTCTAGAGGGAAGAGAAACTGAATATGAGGTGAAAGTAGATGGGTGTCTGTACTACAGAGGAAGAGTGTGTGTACCAAATAATGGGGAACTGAAGACTAGTATTCTGGAAGAAGCACACACTAGTGTTTATGCTATGCACTCGAGAAGCACAAAAATGTATAATGATTTGAAGCCTCACTATTGGTGGCCTGGTATGAAGATGGATATAGCTGACTATGTGACTAAGTGTTTGACATGCCATCAAGTTAAAGCAGAACATCAAGTTCCATCAGGATTGCTACAGCCTATAAGCATACCTGAATGGAAATGGGACCCGGTCACTATGGATTTTGTTAGTGGTCTACCTCTCACCCAGAAGAAGCATGATGTAGTATGGGTGATAGTGGATAGATTGACGAAGTCAGCACATTTTCTGCCAGTTAGGACTGACTACTCACTAGAGAAGCTAGCAGAATTGTATATCAGTGAGATAGTTAGACTGCATGGAATCCCACTTTCCATCATATCTGACCGAGACCCAAGGTTTACATCGAGATTCTGGAAAAAGTTACAAGAAGCCTTGGGTACACAACTCCGCTTTAGCACGGCTTTTCATCCCCAGACGGATGGACAGTCAGAATGAGTAATCCAGATCTTGGAGGATATGCTTAGGAGTTGTGTCATTGAGTTTGAGGGGAGTTGGGATAGATATCTCCCACTGGCAGAATTCGCATATAACATAACAATGGCTCCGTATGAAGCACTGTATGGGAGGAAATGTAGAACCCTAGTATGTTGGACTGAATTGGGAGAAGATAAGCTAGTAGGACCAGACCTAGGGAAACAGACTGAGGAGAAAGTGAAGATAATCAAAGCAAACTTGAAGGTTGCCTCAGATAGATAGAAATCATATGCTGACTTGAAGAGAAAAGAGATAGAGTATGCAGTTGGCGATAAAGTGTTTCTCAAAGTCTCACTGTGGAAGAAAGTACTGAGGTTTGGGAGAAAGGGTAAGTTAAGCCCTAGGTTCATTGGCCCATATGAAGTTATTGAACGTGTAGGACCAGTGGCCTATCGGTTAGCTTTACCACAAGAACTGGATAAAATCCATAATGTATTTCATGTCTCTATGATTAGAAGATATCGCTCAAACCCTTCACATGTCATTTCCATGGAAGAGATTGAAATCCATGAAGGAACGGAAGCGTGAAAAACACAAGTTTATACCATTGAATTCAAAAATTTTCACCGAGGGTCACATGCATCATGCAAGATTTATTTTTATCTGTTTGATTTCAATGATAAACAACATATTAAAACTCTTTTAATATGTTTTTGGATCTGTATTTTCCATTTAAGATTTTAAAATTAATCAGATTAATTTTTAGGACCCTAGATTAAATCAAGAACGATTACACTAACCTCTTGATGCACGGCAGCGTATCTGCACCTTTGAGATTCGTCTTCAGGACACCAGATGTTGTCCCTCTAGCTTATCCACACCAAGAACACCTATGGCAGCCCTTGAACAGCTTCTAAAGCTTTTTCTATTAATTAGAAATTTAAGTTCTGCCTTTTAAGAGATTAGAGATGTAAACAGGACACTAGAAACAATTTCTAGTGTTCTTAATTCAAGAGATTGATGGCTAATCTCTTTGAATTGATGAGAGATGAAGAAGAATAGATGAAAAACCTCAAAGTGGCGTGACAAAGGAGAGGAGTGGCTGCTGGTTGCTTTTCTTTTCATAACAACACTTAAATAGCTAGGTTAACACATTAAACCCTTGCCACGTGTCACCCTTTGATTAGCTCTAAGTTTAAGTGACCCAATCACAATGTGCCAAGTGTCAAACCTATATTTAATCTTGATTTTAATTATCTTACATGATTAAAAAATATTTGTCAAGCTTATGTGTAATCCCATGTGTCACCATCTCATGGTGCCACGTGTCACACTGTGAAATGACCAAAATACCCCTGTGTCTTAATTTTGAGTTCTTAACCCAAAATAATTATTTTTCTTCTTCTAATCAATTTATATCAAATATAAATTAATTAATTAATCTCTATTAATGAATTTCTCATTAATTAAATTCATATTTAAACACTTTAAATATAATTTAACTTATACTATACATCCAATAATCTAGATTTGGTTTCAAGTCATACTAGGGACTTTGCAATTTAATTGCAAACCAAACTTATTTAATTAATCAATTAAACTCTTTAATTAATTAATTAAATCATATTTAAATAGGTGATAACTTGTGTATGTGTGTGACTTACTAGGCTCATCATTAATTGGCAATGAGACATGATATCAACTCTTAATATCATCAGAACTCTTTCTTACCATAAATGATTTCTCTAAATCATTTTATGAACCTCATAAACCATGGTTAACACCTAGCATAGCATGCCATGGCCACCCAATTAGTAATAAGGTTTACCTTAAATGAACCTATAATCATATGTTACCATGCACTAGAATCTCTCTGATACAAAATCCCAACTCAAGCTGGAGTCATGGTTTATGTCAAACTCCATTTGCTATGAATATTATGTTCTCTTTTAATTCTAGTTCTTAATTAAAAAGATTTTCTCATCAGAAACTCTTTTCTGAATAAATCTATCTGTCCTGGCTAGGAACTTGAAACATCAAGGACAATTAAATAAACATAGGATTTTATCTCTATTTACTTAGAGGAACAGATTCCATCTTGATCAACACTCATCAGGACACCCTTACCCGTACAAGATACCCGAGTAAGTAATGCCACACGGTGTCTGCACACATTCTAATATACCTTAATTAATTGATACCATGCTTGTGAATATAATTTATGAAATATAATTTATTTTAGCCATTTATCAAAAGTATTATTTATTTGAGGTTCCGAAGATTTTAAAGAAAATTCGGCGGAGTACCGGGTAAAAATGGAGAAAACAGTTCTTCGGAACCTGTTAAAAACACTTCCAATATTTGTATTCCATCATCTCAAACTCCAATATCCAAAATCTCAACATTTCATTTTCAATTCTCAGTCATCCATCACATGTGATAATCACATATATATCACGAATAAACATTTACTTTTCCATTTACAAATACAATTTTCATAATTTACATGAACATCAATATACATTACACAAGTTTAATTACATATAAGAAAATCAAAATTAATTACAGAATGCCAAAATGACACCTAGTGTCCTACCAATGCACTGCAGAAGTTGAGGTGACAAGGACACTGTGCAGAACTGCAGGATGGACTCACCCAGTCTGTGGTCTACTGGGCTCACGATCGGGATCTCCAGTACCTACGCATGGCAAAAGCAACGCGCTAAGCAATAATGCTTAGTGGTGCAATAATATAATGAAAGAAAATAGCAAGAAAATAAATGTGTATAGAATGTGTATGCTTTCTTTGTTTGGTGTTGGTATATTCATTATTTCATTAACTTTGTTCACTTTTATTCATTTGGTTGCCCCAAGTAACCTACACTAGACGATCGGATGGATAACGGTAAACCGCACCGGGTACCTAGTACCTCGCCGTCACACCATCGATCACATATGCATCTCCTGTGCAAATGTAGCGGCTAACAAGTCAGAATAATATCAGGCACAAGGCCAAGTCTCAATACAAAGTCAGAATGGTTAAAAACCATAAAATCACAGAATGGCATATTGCCATGTGCAGTACTGCTAACTGAACCCTATTGGCATGTCAAACTATCCAAACCATTCTTGTTAGGTATACTAGGGCATTCGATACTTTAAAATTCTTCAATCTTTGAATTTCAAGTTTCGGTGTCACTATTCACCTCTTTGGTCAACTAAAATGTTGACTTTTAGGTAGAAATTAGGTACATTGGTTTTGGCACTCCCAACATACCACATTTTGCTTTTAACACTTGTTGGGATTGGTCACATTTACCATTTCTAACTTAAAACCAAGAGGGCAGAAAATTTCAGTTTTTGAAGCATATGTTTACTGTTCCATTAAATACTGTTTCAGTGAGAATTTGAAGAAATGACAAACATGAAAGTTGTTCCTTATTTTGTTTAGTTGAATTTCCTTTTTTGAATCACTCCATGTGGAGTTTTTTAGCTCCAGATATGGCTCAAAAACCACAGCTGGCCGGATTGCCAATCTGCAGAATTGACCATATCTACAGTAACATGAACAGTGACTGTGATTGCATTTTTGAATTGGTTATGGCCATAATTTGGGGTAGGTTTCTTCATGAAAGTTGTTTGTCTATGTCTTAACTTGTTGCTGTAAAAATTTCAGGTCAATTGACCAAATCTACAGTGAGTTATGGCCAAATGAACAGTTACTGTTCATTTGGTCATTCTTCAGAATTAGTTGCAGGGTATCCGGATTGGGGCCAAGTTTTGGTCCTCTTGCTTTGGTCTTTTGGGCATGGTTTCTTGAGCAAAAATGTGCCATTATAAGCCTAGTTTCATGTCCAATTGGCCAAACACCAATTGGACCAACACAGCCAAAGTTATGGCTGTGTAATTGGACTGGATTCTCAGTCCCCATTCTGCTGTCTTTAGGCAGCATAGTCATTCTCTTTGCCAAGCCATTTTTCAGTCCAATTTATGGTCAACATACCTCAAATGGTCACTAATTGACCATTAGAGTGTTCTTTAACAGTTTCATAAGCCAAGTCAAAGTTTCACTTCTCAAAACCCTAATGTCCAACTCAATTTATCCATAAACCTCAATTAGCACACTAGTTTAACATCCATGCATATTCATACCTTAAACACCATTTCTAGCTCACTTTAAGTCCATTAAAACAATCAAAACCATTCCTCTATTAGGGCTACCGAATTCTATGGTGGACATACACATGAATTTGTTTCATTTATTTCACAATTTCTCATCCATTACAAGCCTCAATCATGGAATTAATGAGTTTTAACTACATATATGCACTAACCTTGAATAGGGCAGATTTTTCCCAACTCTTTCCTTCACTTTCCTTCACTTTCTAGGCTGCCAAAAGCTTATTTAAGATGTGGGGTAAAATTTTAATGAAGTGAGGTTAGGGTTTAGTGGTGGAAACAAAGTAGAAATCAAGCTTGAGAAGTGAGGTTTAATGGAGGTTGAGAGAGGGAGAGAGAGGCTGCCGTTTGATGAAGGAAGAAGAACAGAATTTTTGTTTCAATTTTGCCTCATTTTTCCTTTTTAATGAAATTGCTTGATTGTCATTGGTGGAGAGAAAGTTTAATGACATCATGTGATGTCAAAAGTCCCATTTTTTTCATTTTTCTTTTCTTTTCTTTTCTACTTGATTTCAATTCAATTTTTAGTAATGTTTATTCATATTTAATGTCATATTAATTATTTACTCAACTGGACAAGTCGGCCAAAAATCACCTCTGAAGGCGAAATGACCAAAATGCCCTCCGTTTGGCTTAACGGGTCAAAATTGTCTATACCGATTGAAAAATTTTCCTAGGTATTTTCTTGGCATTCTAATGCCGTAGGAACCTCAATGACCCTTCTCTGAGGTCCCAAAAATTATTTTATAATTTTTCCCCTGGGTCTAGGGCTCCTCGTTGCGAGAACCGCAACTTCCCTCTGGTTACCCATCGCTAGGGCACCGGCTCGTTTAACTTGGTTGTATTTTATTTCTAAAATTTTTACTAAATTTTTTCTTATTAATATTTGAGTTAATTATGATTTCTGACTTTAGTTTAAATATTTTTCCGAACGTTCTAGCTGTCCGGACCGACACCGGTCACCGGAACAGTAGAATGTACGGAGTTAGTACAGGGAGGGTGTTACAACTCTTCCCCTCTAATTTAAATTTCATCCTCGAAATTTACCTGATGCAAACAGTTGAGGGAACTGTTGCCTTATCGTCTCTTCACTTTCCCAAGTTGCCTCCTCGGTGTTGTGGTGCCTCCAAAGCACTTTTACCAATGGAATTTGCTTGTTTCTCAATTCTTTTACTTCCTGAGCCAGGATCCGTAGAGGTTCTTCTTCATATGTCAAATCCGACTGTATTTCAATTTCTTCCCTGGAGATGACATGTGAAGGATCTGAGCGGTATCTTCTGAGCATGGATACGTGGAACACATTGTGGATCTTGTCCAGCTCTGGTGGTAAAGCTAGCCTATAGGCCACTGGACCCACACGTTCAATGACTTCATATGGGCCAATGAACCTAGGGCTCAACTTACCTTTTCTTCCAAACCTCAACACTTTCTTCCATGGTGACACCTTGAGGAACACTTTGTCGCCAACCCCATATTCTATTTCTTTTCTCTTCAGGTCGGCATAAGATTTCTGTCTGTCTGAGGCAACCTTTAAGTTGGCTTTGATTGATTTTACCTTCTCCTCAGCCTGTTTCACTGTGTCCGCCCTACCGCTTGTCTTTGCCCAATTCACCCAAAGACACCGAGTTCTACATTTTCTCCCATACGAAGGCTTCATATGGGGCCATTTGGATGCTAGCTTGGTAGCTATTGTTGTATGCAAATTCTGCCAGTGGGAGGTATCTATCCCAACTTCCCTCAAACTCAATGACACAACTCCTTAGCATATCCTCAAGGACCTGACATATATTTCACGTTATTGTTATCATTTTAATTCAATATTTGTGTCAATTTCATTGGTTCAATTGTTTACCTGGATTACTCTTTCTGATTGCCCATCCGTCTGAGGATGGAAAGCTGTGCTGAAGTGGAGTTGTGTACCCAAGGACTCATGCAACTTCTTCCAGAATCTCGATGTAAACCTTGGGTCTCGATCAGATATGATGGAAAGTGGAATTCCATGCAGTCTAACTATCTCACTGATATACAATTCTGCTAACTTTTCCAGTGAGTAGTCAGTCCTAACTGGCAGAAAGTGTGTTGACTTCGTCAATTGGTCCACTATCACCCATGCTGCATCATATTTCTTCCGGGTGAGAGGTAGACCACTTACAAAATCCATGGTGACCCGATCCCATTTCCATTCAGGTATGCGTATAGGCTGTAGCAAACCTGATGGAACTTGATGTTCTGCCTTGACTTGCTGACATGTCAAGCATTTAGTCACATAGTCAGCTATGTCTTTCTTCATACCAGGCCACCAATACTAAAGCTTCAGATCATGATATATCTTTGTACTTCCTGGGTGCATAGCATATACACTGGTGTGTGCCTCTTTTAGAATACTAGTCTTCAATTCCCCATTATTTGGTACACACAGACTTCCTTTGTATTGCAGACACCCATCTGCTTTCGCCTCATAGTCAGCTGCTTTTCCCTCTTGGATTTTGCTCATAATAGCCATTAGCTTCTCATCCACCTTCTGCCCATCTAAAATCAGAGTGTGTTTGGCCTCACTTGCAACTCGGCCAAAATAGCTCTATCTCGAATCAAAGTGAGACAGCATTCAATGATCTCAAAGTCGTGATGGACTTTCTGCCAAAGCATCAAGAACTACATTTGCCTTCCTGTGATGGTAGTCAATTACAGTCATAATCCTTCAGAACTCAATCCATCGCCTGTCTAAGGTTGAGCTCCTTCCGGTTGGCAAGTATTTCGTGCTTTTGTGGTCTGTAAATGTAGCACTTTTCACCATACAAGTAGTGCCTCCATATCTTCAGTGCGAAGATAATTGCTGCAAGCTCTAGATCATGGGTAGGGTAGTTCTGTTCATGTGGCCTTAGCTGCCTGGAAGCATAAGCGACCACCTTTCCCTCTTGCATCAATACACACCCTAACCCATTATGAGAAGCATCACTATAGACCACGAAGTCCTTTCCTGACACTGGCTGTGTTAACACTGGTGCCTCTGTCAACATAGCCTTTAACCTCTCAAAACTGGTCTGACACTTGTCATTCCAGTCAAATCTGACATTCTTGTGTAACAACTTGGTCATTGGAGCAGCTATTAAAGAAAATCCCTTCACAAATCTCCTGTAATACCCAGCTAGCCCCAAGAAGCTTCTAACCTCAGTTGTATTCCTGGGAGGCTTCCATTCCATCACTGCTTCTATTTTCTTGGGATCCACCCTAATCCCATCAGCTGAGACTATGTGTCCAAGGAATGCAATCTCATTCATCTAAAAGTCACACTTGGACAACTTAGCATACAGCTTCTTTTCTTTCAGGGTTTGCAGAACAATCCTCAAATGCTCATCATGTTCTTCCCTGGTCTTGGAATACACCAAAATGTCATCAATAAAGACCACTACGAACCGATCTAAATATGGATGGAAGATACGGTTCATAAGGTCCATGAATGCCGCTGGTGCATTTGTTAGGCCAAAGGGCATCACTAGGAACTCATAATGCCCATATCGGGTCCTGAATGCAGTCTTTGGCACATCTGCATCCTTCACCCTCAGCTGATGATACCCTGATCTGAGATCAATCTTAGAAAATACTCATGCTCCCTTCAACTGATCAAACAGATCATCAATTCTAGGCAACGGATATTTGTTCTTCACAGTCACTTTGTTTAACTGCCGGTAATCAATGCAAAGCCTCAAAGTCCCATCCTTCTTTTTCACAAACAGCACTGGAGCTCCCCATGGTGACACACTGGGGCGTATGAACCCCTTATCAAGCAACTCTTGCAACTGAGTTTTCAACTCCCTCAATTCAGTGGGTGCCATCCTATAAGGAGCAATGGAAATGGGTGCTTTGTGCAGCGGTGTCTCAATAGCAAATTCGACTTCCCTTTCGGTGGTAAACTGTGCAACTCTTCAGGAAATACCTCTGGGAAGTCTCTTACTGTGGGTATATCATTCAAGTTTGGCTTAGCCTGCCTAGTATCCACCACATGTGCTAGGTAGGCTTCACAGCCTTTTCTCATCATTCTTCTTACAACTGTGGCTGAGATGACATTGGACAGGAAATCTGTCCTTTCCCCCACAACTGTAATCTCATTACCCTCAGGAGTTTTCAGAGAAATTCTCTTCAATTTGCAATCAACTATTGCCTGATGATGTGACAACCAGTCCATTCCCAAAATCACGTCAAACTCGTGGAAGGGCAACTCAATCAGGTCTGCCAAGAATTCATACCCCTGAATCCTTAACGGGCAACCCTTGTATACCTTGTTCACCACTACACTATGACCCAATGGATTAGTGACCAGAATGTCTTGGTCACTCTCCCTTACTAGTATCACCCTTTCTACGGGTAAGTTGATGCAGATGTATGAATGAGTGGATCCTGGATCCACCAATGCATGCACAGGTATAGTGTAGAGGGAGAACGTACCCCTGATGACGTCCGGGGCATCTTGCTCCTCCTGAGCTCTCAGGGCATAATTTCTGGCAGGTGGTCTGTTATCTGGCCTCTCTGCTGGCTCAGATGCAAGCCTCTGTGATGGTCCAACAGCCTCAGATTTACCAGATTTTCTACCTCTCTGTGGTGCAAGAGCAGGTCTGTCTGCTTGTGTTGGAGCAGCTATAGTAGTTCTGCGTGGACAGTTCCTTAACTGATGCTCTGTTGACCCACACCTCAAGCAGGCACCAGTTACTCTCCAACACTCCAACTTATGCCACTTGAGCGGTGTGGACATGCGAGAAGATCTGGGCTAGTCCTGAACCCCATCCTCGGAGAGCGCCCACCGATGGTGTGGGTGACCTCTCCTAGGGGTGAATCGTGGCTGGGCCCCGAGACCACGACCACTGTGGTGAGCTGAACTCTGTGCAGGAGGACCCTTGAACTTCTTCCCAAATGCAGGAGCTGAACTAGACTGACCTGGGCCCCTCTTCTGCTGTCTCTCTCTTCTGGTCTGCTCACTGATTCTTACTTTTTCAACCTTTATTGCCGCTTCCACTAACTTGGTAAATTCTGTGATTCCTAAGGCAATGAGCTGGATCTCGATGTTGTCATTTAGTCCCTCTTCAAATCTCTTGCACCTTTCAGCTTCATTAGGGACTATCTCCCTTCCATAGCGGCTCAATCTTACGAATTCCTTCTCATATTCAGCCACTGACAACTGTCTTTGCCTCAGGTTAATAAACTCTCTTCTTCTCTCTTCCAGGTATACAGTACCCACATATTTCTTCTTGAACTCGGAGAGAAAGAAGTCCCAAATTCTGACTTACGGCTGCACTTCACTGGACACAGTGTCCCACCATTCGTAGGCATCATCTTGCAACAAGGATACTGCAGCTTCTAGATTTTGCTCTGAGGTGCAGTGAAGTTGTTTTAAGACTCTGCCCGTTCTGTTTAACCAATTCTCGGCTGCAACAGAGTCATCTTCTCTCTTGCCGAAAAAGTCCACTGCTCCAAACTTTCTTAGCCTTTCTAGGTGTGATTTCTGCTGTGGAGCTGGTGGTGGTGGTGGTGCTGGCATTACCCCGGCCATTTGCTGAAACATGGCCTGTGGAGGCTGAGCAGGCTCTGCTTGAGCTGGTGGAGTAGGTTCTCCCCTACCCCCAGTCTCAGCTGCTGCAGGTGGACCATGACTCTCCACTTCCTCCTCGACTACTCTCTGAGATGAAGGATCCATATCCTATTCAAAATAAGAAAGAAAAACAGATCTGCATTAGTGTCACCTCGACTCTTACAAATGCAATGCATGGTATGGACTCAATCTAGGCCCAGAAACGCCTAAACCGTGCTCTGATACCACTAAATGTGACACCCCTTACCTGTGTACAGTATACCCGATTAAGTAATGCCACACGGTGTACCGGCATATTCTAATATACCTTAATTAATTGATACCATGCTTGTGAATATAATTTGTGAAATATAATTTATTTTAGCCATTTATCAAAAGTATTATTTATTTGAGGTTCCGAAGATTTTAAAGAAAATCCGGCGGAGTACCGGCTAAAAATGAAGAAAACAGTTCTTCGGAACCTGTTAAAAACACTTCCAATATTTGTATTCCATCATCTCAAACTCCAATATCCAAAATCTCAACATTTCATTTTCAATTCTCAGTCATCCATCAAATGTGATGATCACATATATATCACGAATAAACATTTACTTTTCCATTTACAAATACAATTTTCATAATTTACATGAACATCAATATACATTACACAAGTTTAATTACATATAAGAAAATCAAAATTAATTACAGAATGCCAAAATGACACCTAGTGTCCTACCAATGCACTGCAGAAGTTGAGGTGACAAGGACACTGTGCAGAACTGCAGGATGGACTCACCCAGTCTGTGGTCTACTGGGCTCACGATCGGGATCTCCAGTACCTACGCGTGGTAAAAGCAACGCGCTAAGCAATAATGCTTAGTGGTGCAATAATATAATGAAAGAAAATAGCAAGAAAATAAATGTGTATAGAATTTGTATGCTTTCTTTGTTTGGTGTTGGTATATTCATTATTTCATTAACTTTGTTCACTTTTATTCATTTGGTTGCCCCAAGTAACCTACACTAGACGACTGGACTAGATAACGGGTAAACTGGCACTGGGTACCTAGTACCTCGGGCCGTCACACCATCGGTCACATATGCATCTCCCGGCAATGTAACAGCGGCTAACAAGTCAGAATAATATCAGGCACAAGGCCAAGTCTCAATACAAAGTTAGAATGGTTAAAAACCATAAAATCACAGAATGGCATATTGCTATGTGCAGTATTGCTAACTGAACCCTATTGGCATGCCAAACTATCCAAACCAATCTTGTTAGGTATACTAGGGCATTCGATACTTTAAAATTCTTCAATCTTTGAATTTCAAGTTTCGGTGTCACTATTCACCTCTTTGGTCAACTAAAATGTTGAATTTTAGGTAGAAATTAGGTACATTGGTTTTGGCACTCCCAACTTACCACATTTTGCTTTTAACACTTGTTGGGATTGGTCACATTTACCATTTCTAACTTAAAACCAAGAGGGCAGAAAATTTCAGTTTTTGAAGCATATGTTTACTGTTCCATTAAATACTGTTTCAGTGAGAATTTGAAGAAATGACAAACATGAAAGTTGTTCCTTATTTTGTCTAGTTGAATTTCCTTTTTTGAATCACTCCATTTGGAGTTTTTTAGCTCCAGATATGGCTCAAAAACCACAGCTGGCCGGATTGCCAATCTGCAGAATTGACCATATCTACAGTAACATGAACAGTGACTGTGATTGTATTTTTGAATTGGTTCTGGCCATAATTTGGGGTATGTTTCTTCATGAAAGTTGTTTTTCTATGTCTTAACTTGTTGCTGTAAAAATTTCAGGTCAATTGACCAAATCTACAGTGAGTTATGGCCAAATGAACAGTTACTGTTCATTTGGTCATTCTGCAAAATCAGTTGCAGGGTATCCGGATTGGGGCCAAGTTTTGGTCCTCTTTCTTTGGTCTTTTGGGCATGGTTTCTTGAGCAAAAATGTGCCATTATAAGCCTAGTTTCATGTCCAATTGGCCAAACACCAATTGGACCAACACAGCCAAAGTTATGGCTGTGTAATTGGACTGGATTCTCAGTCCCCATTCTGCTGTCTTTAGGCAGCATAGTCATTCTCTTTGCCAAGCCATTTTTCGGTCCAATTTATGGTCAACATACCTCAAATAGTCACTAATTGACCATTAGAGTGTTCTTTAACAGTTTCATAAGCCAAGTCAAAGTTTCACTTCTCAAAACCCTAATGTCCAACTCAATTTATCCATAAACCTCAATTAGCACACTAGTTCAACATCCATGCATATTCATACCTTAAACACCATTTCTAGCTCACTTTAAGTCCATTAAAACAATCAAAACCATTCCTCTATTAGGGCTGCCGAATTCTATGGTGGACATACACATGAATTTGTTTCATTTATTTCACAATTTCTCATCCATTACAAGCCTCAATCATGGAATTAATGAGTTTTAACTACATATATGCACTAACCTTGAATAGGGCAGATTTTTCCCAACTCTTTCCTTCACTTTCCTTCACTTTCTAGGCTGCCAAAAGCTTATTTAAGATGTGGGGTAAAATTTTAATGAAGTGAGGTTAGGGTTTAGTGGTGGAAACAAAGTAGAAATCAAGCTTGAGAAGTGAGGTTTAATGGAGGTTGAGAGAGGGAGAGAGAGGCTGCCGTTTGATGAAGGAAGAAGAACATAATTTTTGTTTCAATTTTGCCTCATTTTTCCTTTTTAATGAAATTGCTTGATTGTCATTGATGGAGAGAAAGTTTAATGACATCATGTGATGTCAAAAGTCCCATTTTTTTCATTTTTCTTTTCTTTTCTTTTCTACTTGATTTCAATTCAATTTTTAGTAATTTTTATTCATATTTTATGTCATATTAATTATTTACTCAACTGGACAAGTCGGCCAAAAATCACCTCTGAAGGCGAAATGACCAAAATGCCCTCCGTTTGGCTTAACGGGTCAAAATTGTCTGTACCGATTGAAAAATTTTCCTAGGTATTTTCTTGGCATTCTAATGCCATAGGAACCTCAATGACCCTTCTCTGAGGTCCCAAAAATTACTTTATAATTTTTCCCCCGGGTCTAGGGCTCCTCGTTGCGAGAACCGCAACTTCCCTCTGGTTACCCATCGCTAGGGCACCGGCTCGTTTAACTTGGTTGTATTTTATTTCTAAAATTTTTACTAAATTTTTTCTTATTAATATTTGACTTAATTATGATTCCCGACTTTAGTTTAAATATTTTTCCGAACGTTCTAGCTGTCCGGACCGACACCGGTCACCGAAACAGTAAAATGTACGGAGTTAGTACAGGGAGGGTGTTACACCTACCTCCATATATAACTAGTAGGAGCCAACACATGCCCATCTACCCATACATAGTACAAGTATGAAAGCAGTATCAAACTCAAACTACCTATATACATGATAACTGTGCTATCTCAGGTCTAAAGATTATATGCACTGATATGATTTATGACAAAACATTGACAAGAGTAAACTCCATGTGCTTGTCATAAGTGTCACTGGTTCGGCCTACTTATCATTTCTAAGTGCCTATCATGTTTGTTATATGGCATGAGACTCACCATTCCATCTTATTTATATCTCATATAAATAACTTGGGAACAAACATGAATACAATCTTTCTGGATAAGTCATGTCCTTATTATGAAGTATCCTCGATTGTGAACCTATTTATGATACTTTGTGCTAGAAATATTGTCACTCATATTCTTAACAACTTAAGAATAATATTTCTAGCAAAATATCAATGGACCTTTTCTATTACACATAAATATATTATGTAAACGGAAAAGTGGAAATGCCTTTTATTAATAAAAACATGTACAAGATACATACTAAATGATATGCTCTAAGGCATACTACTAACAATCCAACCATACATGACATATACAGAAGAACCTATACAGATCCTAGCTCGGGAAGTTAAGGAACTGAGAAATAAAAAAATTCCACTAGTGAAAGTGCTTTGGAGGCAACTTGGGAAAGTGAAGAGATAATGAGGCAATAGTTCCCTTAACTGTTTGCATCAGGTAATTTTTGAGGACGAAATTTTTATTAGAGGGGAAGAGTTGTAACACCCTCCTTGTAGCAACTCCGTACATTCTACTGTTTCGGTGACCAATGTCGGTTCGGATAGCTAGAACATCCGGAAAAATATTTAAACTAAAGTGAGGAACCATAATTAACTCAAATATTAATAAGAAAAATTTAGGAAAAATTTTAGAAATAAAATACAACCAAGTTGAATGAGTCGGTGCCCTAGCGATGGGTAATCTAGTAAGAAGTTGCGGTTCTGGCAAGTAGGAGCCCTAGACCCGGGGAAAAAATTATAAAATAATTATCGAGAATCCAGAGAAGGGTCATTGAGGTTCTTATAGCATTAGAATGCCAAGAAAATACTTAGAAAAATTTTTCTATCGGTACAGACAATTTTGGCTCGTTAAGCCAAACGGAGGGCATTTTGGTCATTTCATCTTCAGAGATGATTTTTGGCCAACTTGTCTAGTTAAATAAATAATTTATATAACATAAAATATGAATAAATGTTGTTAAAAATTTAATTGCAATTAAATAGACAAGAAAATGAGAGAAAATAAAAGAAAATGGAATTATAACATCATAATGATGTCATTAAGATTCTCCCAACCTATCTAATATGGACACATGGCATAAACTTATTTTAAAGAGACAAAATGGGCTTAAAATGTATAAAAATCAGATCTCTCTCTCCCTTTCTTCTTCCTTGCCGTGACCCTCCTCCATAACCACCATTTTCAAGCTTTTTCAAAGCTTGATTTCACTAATTTCTACCCAACAAAAACCTATACTCCCAATACAAAAAGTATTATTGCATTTTGGTGATTCTTTTGAGAGCAAAAAAAAGAGGAAAACAAGAACCCTAGCAAGTGAAACTTCACTCAATAGAGGTTAGTGACCTAACTTTAAATTTTACTTTAAATTCATATTTAAGGACCATGAATGAGTGCACATGATAAAGAAAATTGAGGAAATACTATTGGTATGCTAACCCTAAATTTCAGCAGCCTTGGTTGGGTATGATTATGATGAGTTTTATGGAGTTAAAATGATAGTTGGGCTGCCCTCAATATGCATGAATTGAATGGATTGATGAAATGCAATGATAATGCATGATTTGTAATGTTTGAGTTATGGTTTGGGTTGGAAAAATGAGACTTTAACCATGTGATGATGAAAGTAGGTTTTAATGGTCAATTAGTGACCATTTGGTTTGGTTTGAATAAAAAATGAAGTGAATGGTGTAGTGGGATTGGAGTTTGGTGTGGCTGCCCTTGGTGACCTGTAGGACTAGGCATGAGTCCAGTAGGTCTGGCCAGCAATAACTTGAATTGTAGAGCTCCAATTGGTGCAAAGCCAATTGGACATGAAATTAGACACATAATGGCACAACTTTAGTGAAGAAATCATGCCCAGAAAACCAAACCAAGTGGACCAAAAGATTGCCCTAATCCAGGTGACCTGCAGTCTACCTGGGCAAAATGTCCAAATGCATAGTATTTGATCATTTGGCCATAACTCAGTGTAGAAAGTCCAATTGACCTGAAATTTTACCAGCAACAAGCTGAGATATAGACCAACAACTTTCATGAAGAAACCTAACCCAAATTATGACCAGAACATATTCAAAAGGTGAGTTGCAATCACTGTTCCTAACATTATAGATTTGGTCAGTCCAGAAATTCTGGAAAAACTTTCAATCTGGCCAGTTGTGCTTTTTGGGCCATAACTTGAGCTAAAAAACTCAAAATTGAGTGATTCAAAAAAAGAAATGTAACTAGACAAAATAAGAAACAACTTTCATGTTGATCATTTTGCCAAATTCCCATTGCAAAAATGACAAATGGAATAGAAAATACAAAGCATGAAAACTGAAAATTCTGTCCAATTAACATTAAGTTTAGAAATGGTATTGGCAACAAATACCAACAAATTTAGAATGCAAAATGTAGTATGTTGGGAGTATTAGAACCAATGTACCTATTGTCTATGCAAGAGTCAACATTTTAGTTGACTAATGAAATGAATAGTAACACTAAAACTTGAATTTCAAGAATTGTGAAATTTAAAAGTGTAATATGCCCTAGTATACCTAACAAGATTGGTTTGGATAGCTTGGCATGCCAATAGGGTTCTGTTAGTAGTACTGCATATGACTTCATGCCATTCTGTGTTTCATGGCTTCCCATGCCATTCTGTGACATAATAGCCTTTGGCTATGTTATTTGAGTTGATATACTTGGGTTTTAACCCTGATAATTATTACAGCTTATTAGCTGTTCTGTTGCACACCAGGAGACACAATGTGACTGATGGTGTGATGGTCCGAGATACTTAGTACCCAGTGCCAGTTTACCTGTTTATCAAATCCAGTCGACTAATATAGGTTACTCGGGAATGATAATAAACCTCACCAAATTTTAATTGAACAATACTACAAATAATATCAGAAATTAAGTCTACCCAAAATGTAAACATACATTCTGCATACTTATTTTTATTTTATTTTATTCTATTTTATATTATCACCACTAAGCAGAATTGCTTAGTGCGTCGCTTTTGCCACGAGCAGGTACTGGAGACCTAGCTGGGGAGCCTAGCAGACATCAGACAGGGTGAGTCTTCAGAGCTGCATTCGGGGTCTAGAGTCACCTCACATCTGCACTGCATATGGTAGGACATTAGGATTTTGGGTAGTATTTTGTATTTTCCATTTTGTATTATGTATTAGTTTTGGGATTGTAACTATCAACTCTTGTAATTATGTAATAATGTAAATATATGAAATTTTCATGTTATCAAAATTTTCTGTATAATGTATGTTGATAAATGAAATATTGAGAAATATTTATGAATATGCTTCAAGTGATGAAGTAAATAGAAAAGTTTTGAAAATAGTATTGTGATTTGAGATTGAGATTTTGAGATTGACTTCAAATGTATATAATGGAGTTTGGATTTGGAAATTATATTGGAAGTGTTTTTAAACAGGTTCAAAAGAACTGTTTTTCCAATTTACAATCGGCACTCTGCCGGATTTTTTATAAAATTTGCAAAAAAATTCAGATTTATCAAAATTGAAAATAAATGAATTAAAAGGGATAAATTGTAATAGAAACATAAATTGGTGCTCCGGCACACTGAGTGGCATAACTTGCTCGGCTACACTGTAGACGGGTAAGGGGTGTCACAGAATGCCTTTCGGTCTTTGTAATGCCCCTGCTACCTTTTAAAGATGCATGATGGCTATCTTTTCTGATTATATTAAAGATATTATGGAAGTTTTTATGGATGATTTTTCTGTTTATAGAACTACTTTTGATGGTTTCCTAGCTAATTTATCTAAAGTGTTGCAAAGATGTGAATAATCAAACCTGGTTCTAAATTAGGAAAAATGCCACTTTATAGTAAGGGAAGGCATAGTTCTGGGACATTTGATATCAGAAAGAGGAATTGAATTTTATAAGGAAAAAATTGAGATCATTGAAAATATGCAACCCCCAACATCAGTCAAGGGAGTGCGAAGCTTTTTGGGTCATGCAGGATTCTACAGAAGATTCATCAAAGACTTTTCCAAAATAGCTAAGCCACTTACTAACTTGTTAAATCAAGATGTTCCCTTTAATTTTGATGAAAATTGCCTTGTCTCCTTTAACAGAATCAAAGAGGCCCTGATATCAGCACCAATAATGCAGTCACCGAATTGGGAGCTACCATTTGAGGTTATGTGCGATGCGAGCAATTTTACAGTTAAAGTAGTGCTCGGGCAAAGAAAATATAAAAAGCTCTATGCTATTTATTATGCTAGCAAGACACTCGGTGATGCACAAATCAATTATGCTACCACAGAGAAGGAATTCCTAGTAGTGGTATTTGCAATGGACAAATTTAGATCTTACCTCATCGGGTCAAAAGTCATTGTATTCACAGATCATGCTGCAATCCGGTACCTTATGAACAAAAAAGAAGCAAAACCAAGACTAATTCGATGGATACTACTCCTACAAGAATTTAACCTTGAAATAAAGGACAAAAAGGGATCTGAAAATGTAGTAGCTGACCATCTTTTTAGACTAAAATTAGAGTACATGGAAGATTTTGAAGATTTTCCAATTGACAATTCATTTCCTGATGAGCAATTACTTGCATTCTCTAAAGCTCCATGGTACGTTGACTTTGTTAATTTTCTTGTATGCAGGGAACTACCTCCAAATATGACTTATCAGCAAAGGAAGAAATTCCTACATGATGTGAGATATTACTTATGGGAGGAACCCCTACTGCACAAGAGATGTAATGATAGGCTGATAAGAAGGTGCATACCAGAGCAAGATATGGAAAGTATCATTTATCATTGCCATTCATCACTATATGGAGGACATTTAGGCACTTCAAAGACCGCAGCCAAGATTTTACAAGTAGGGTTTTACTGGCCACATTTATTTAAGGATGTAAGATCCTTTGTGCTAACTTGTGATCAATGCCAAAGAACAGGTAACAGTTTAAGAAGGAATGAAATGCCACTGCATGGTATACTTGAGATAGAATTGTTTGATGTATGGGAATAGACTTCATGGGACCATTTCCCTCTTCCCATGGAAACAAGTATATTCTGGTTGGAGTTGAATATGTGTTAAAATGGGTAGAAGCTATTGCTACACCAACCAGCGATGCTAGAGTGGTCACCAAGTTCCTTAAGAAGAATATCTTCACAAGATTCGGTACACCACGAGCGATAATTAGTGATGGAGGAAGCCACTTCTGCAACCAACAATTCAAAACACTACTAAAAAAGTATGGAGTGACTCACAAGGTGGCCACACCTTATCATCCTCAAACTAGCGGTCAAGTAGAAATATCAAACAGAGAACTAAAGCAAATTCTGGAGAAAACTGTAAACAGATTTAGGAAGAACTGGTGCATGAAGCTAGATGATGCACTATAGGCATACCGCACTGCATATAAAACCCCAATTGACATAATACCCTTCCAACTGGTTTATGGAAAATCATGCCATCTCCCTGTTGAACTTGAGCATAAAGCCTACTGGGCAATTCAGGTACTAAACTTTGACCTTAAAGCTGCTGGTGAGAAAAGGCTCTTACAACTGAATGAGTTGGAAGAAATTCGATAAGATGCATACGAAAATGCCAAAATCTTTAAGGATAAAACCAAAAGATGGCATGACAGACGCATAGCAAGGAAAGACATAAAAGAAGGAGATCTTGTCCTCTTATTCAAACTCTAGATTGAAACTCTTTCTAGGGAAGCTGAAATCAAGATGGTCCGGACCTTTCAAGGTCACCCAAGTCTTCCCACATGGAGCAGTAGAGGTACGGAGCGAAACCTCAGGTGCATTCAAGGTCAATGGGCAGAGGCTTAAGCCTTTCTTTCAGGGAGAACCCATAGAAACAGGAGTAAATCGCACTTTCAATCCTCCTACTGACAGACCATAAACAAGCAAAGTCCAGCTAAAGACTATAAACAAGCACTTTTTGGGAGGCAACCCAAAATTTTTCTGAACTTTTCTTCTTTTCTTTTTCTTTAATATTGAATTTTTGTATCGTACTTATTAGCATTTCATTTTGTAGGATTTTTTTTTGAAAAGGGGAATAGAGATCAAGAGAGGAAAGGAATCACCAAGTCAAAACCACAAAAGGGAAAATTAAACAAAACCGGGGAAGTAACTCTATTGTTAATCTTTGCATCCATTTCATGTGATAAAATTTTTCATTTGCCAAAGATTTCAAAAATCAAAAAATTACACTGGTCGTGTACTAGTTTTACACGCCCCGTGTAACTTTCTGAAAGTCCATAAATTTCATGCAATTTCAACCCTTTGGGAGACAGAAAATTACACGAATCCATAGCCTGATTTACATGGATCGTGTCATGTCTCTAGAAGAGTAACTAAGAGACAGAAGGTTACACGGGACTCCTTGAATTTTACATGGGCCGTGTAACATTTCCAGGAAAGTAATTCGAGAGACAAGATGTTACACGAGTCCCATAGCTGATTTACACGGGCCGTGTATTATAATAGATTTCAAAAATTTTCAGGCAGGAATTTACACGGCCCTACATGTCGAGACCCGTGTAGTGATACACGACCCGTGTATCTCATCGCAGACGCGACTCCTGGGGCACGAAACGCGAGAAATGATGAGTCCTAACGGCTCTTTAAATACACGCCTAGCATTAAAACCCTTCATCTACTCCCTTTCTAGCCTATAAAAACCTCTCAAATCTCATCTCCCTTCACCAAAATCATACTCTTCTCCTTCCCAAAAAAAAAAAAAAACACACCCATGGCTCCTGCAAAGAGATCTGCAAGGAGGATCGGCTCTTCTTCAAGGCAAAGAGGAGAATCCTCACCTTCTCCACCCTAACCTCCAACCCAACCCCCAAGAACGAGGGTAGCCACTCCCCAACCATCTCAACAAGCTCCTCCTCCACCGCAACCAAAGCCATAACCCACTCCACAACCTGAAATCTCTATTCCTTGAGGATTTCAAGATGATGCCCACAAAGCAATGTGCACCCGATTTTATGCCCGAAAAATATCCTTCACCAAATACATAGATTTTCCGCTTTTAGAGCAAATCGGGTTGCAAGAAGAAATCAATGGGCTAATTGACAGCATTGGGTGGACAAGGTTTTCCCAACTCCAATTTTCGGCTTACAAAGACACAACGCTGGAATTTCTGGGTAGCTTCAAGGCCAACTTATGGCCCACCGACAGGGAAGACAGGGGCAGAATTTAGTTTCGCCTACTTGGCATAGACCGGTTAATGAATATGGACGAGTTCAACGCCATCTTTGGCTTTGATAGTACCGGCCACCAAGAAATCCCAAGGAACCGCATGCTGTATAACAACATCAACTTTTGGGATTCCATTGCACCAAACACAGAGCCCTATAACTCCAGTAAATCCAAATCAATAAGCATCACTAGTCCAGCATTGCGATACATGCATCGCTTCACCTCCCACACCATCATGGGCCTTGGAGACAGCCTTGGCATTGTCAACGCCAGTGAGATATTTTTCCTATGGTGCATGGTCACTGGGCAGTGGTGCAGCACTAGCTTTTTCCTGTGCAACCATCTTTGATGCCTTTACCATCAGCCTACCCGGCACATAGTGCTTGGAGGCCTTATCACCACCATTGCCCTCCACTTTGGCTTTGTTCCAGGACATTATAGACTATGCTTTGTTACTGGAACATCGAGAATTGATCAAACTATCTGCATATCCATGGGGATATGTAAGAAGGTGGGCAATAAATGCTACTTGGTGGATGCCGAAGGAAACACAATCCCTCGGAGAGACGAGGCAAGGGAGGGACCTGGTGAGACCTCACAGCCTCAAGAAGAAGGGCAAGGGCGAATGTTCGAAGAGTCCCCTGTCTGGGTGCCTCCATACACACCACCACTGACAGACTCGGTCCTTGCATACCTGCAGCACATGGAGACCACAATATACGATAGGATGCGAGCTATCGAGGACAGTCTCCAGGAAGCACACAACAAGCTGGACATTCTATTGGACAAACTAGATGAGGAGGAAGAGGAGCAAGGATCACCAGCATCACCATCATCATCATCAGAGGACTTTTAGAGATAGGACTATAGGATAGGATCTTTATTGTAATATTTTACATGCCCTAATCCTAACTTAAAACCATAGGTCTCTTTTATTTGCTTTATGTTTAGAAATTTTCCATGCTTAATAAATATTATGCTTCCTTAAAATTTTTGTACGCTTGATCTGATCTTGCACATTATATTGACATTACAGACAATGTCTGGTTTGGGTTTGGGGGAGATACATTTGCACTTACATATCATTACATGCACATCATTCCATTATTTAAATTCAACTACATTATCCTTGTGTATCAAAATTTTTGAGAATTTTTGAAAATTTTTAGATTGTAAATTGTGAAACTTAGCACTATAACCAAAATTTTTGCAAGCTAATAATTGGACTCCACGGGATAGAGGAATGAACATATCTAGATAGGCAAAAAGGGATTCTAACATGTTGTTTGTAAAGAAACTAATCTCTTTAATGGAATTAGACTAGTTAAACCTCTTCATAACTATTAATTTATCACATCAAACTTGTAAAATTAGGAGAATAATTTTTGAAATACAAGCAAACCTAAAAACTGCCTCACTAGCTTTAGAACATATCTCTTGGACCTATCAAGGCAAAATCCTAGCATATGCTTTATGAAGAAATTATTAAAGCATTCTTCGATATAGCCTCACTAAGCCTTAGCCGTCCCTAATTAAAATGTATATCCCTTATAGCCAACTTGAAGCCTATGTTTATCCCTTAGAATTTATTGATTACCTATGTTATTTACCTAGCCCCTAGCCTAAACACCTACCACACCTTCCTAAGGAAACAATATGCATAAAGAAAATGAAGAGAGGATGTAGTACTTAAGAAAGAGTGCAAGTGTGCAATAGAAATCAAAGAAAAAAAAACTTGCCTTTCCAACCCAGCAAAAGCAATGAGTTTGGGGGAGAGGACAAAAAGAAAAAAAGAAAAGAAGTCCCAAGATAAGTGTCATGGAAGCATGCTTGACAATATAAAAAGCCAAAAGCCTTTCCTTTCCACACAAAATATGTAGAAACGAACTCAGTATACCTGGATTTTATGCATACATGCTATTCTCATATTTGTATTCCCTAAAAACCTTTCATTGGCAACCAAGTTTATCCCTTTAGCCCCATTACAACCCTTTTAAAGACCTTTTAATCTTTTGAAAAAGCACATGCTACATTAGTGGAGATAGAAAATTGAGATATGCGTATGGAGTTAGAATTGAAATACTTCATCTCAATTACTTACGAAAGAGGCAGATTTGGGGAAGTTAGTATTTCTTAATTCTATCCCAATAAAACATGTTGTTTGTGGCTTATTAATGGTCTTGTATAGAGGAATAATTACTCAAAACACCATGAAACGAGGTGAAGTTCCAAACAGGCAGCTATTAGAACCCTTATGCCTTGAAAGAGGGGAGTTGGTATGAAGGTTGGAGGAGTTCAATTCTATGCTTATTAAATTGATGGTTGTATTCCTAAGTATCCCCTGAAATGTGCTTTAAAACAGAGTTTTTTTTTTTTTTTTTTTTTGAGGACAAGCAAAAGTTTGAGTTTGGAGGTATTTAATACACTTGAATTGTATAGATGTAACACCCGTATTTGCATAGCCTGGTATATTTCACTATTTCGGTGACCGGTGTCGGTCCGGATAATTAAGGGGATTAGAACCACATCTAAGACAACTAGATAAGCCCTTAACACAAATAATTAGTAATTGTCAATTGGTTAAGTATAAATAAGAAAAACAGAACATAAGAAGTTAAATGAGCCAAGAGTCACAACGATGGGTGACCTTCTCGGGAAGGATTGCGAAGTCGATTTAAACTCAAATTTTGAATCGTAAAATGTGACATCGCGGTCCTTAGGACTATTGCGAACATAATGGAAAAGAGGAAATCACGAAAAAGAATTGTTAAGCCAGTCAAATAATTAGGTCAGGGAGCCAGAAGAAATATTGAATTATTTGTAAATCGGGTCAAACCGGCGAGGGGCAATTTGGTCAATTGACCCCGAGAGCTGACCCCTGACCTAACTGTCAAATAAAATCGGAGAAAAGAAAATTTTAGAATCAGAAATTAAATTAAAGAACTAATAGAAAAATAAATAAATAAAAAAAAAGAAGAAAAAGGAAAAGTAAAAAGTGATGACATTATGCATGAACTCATGCATGATGTAATAATTATTATAAATAAAATTTATTTAATTTAAATAAATTTTGGTCTTCCTAAGGGATAAACTCATAAAAGAAAAAGAAAAGAAAAGAAAAAAAAAACACTTATCTTCTTCAAGTAGCCGTCCACCTCTCCCTCTCATCTCCATGGTTGTCCTCCATTGAAGCTTGCACTCAAGCTTGAATTCCCTCACTTAACCTTAATATTTTCTATAAACACCTCATCAAAGCTTGTTACCTCAACCGAAGAAGAAGATTGAAAGAGGAAAGAAAGGGCAAAAGATAGAGAATTGGAGGATTTGAAGTTCTAAGAAAGGTTAGTAAGCAAACTTGACACTTTTAGTTTGATTTTTACATTTTGGAAATAAACTTTAAATGGAAAGAAAATTTTTGTTGAGGGACCATATGTGAATCCAGCTAGCTTGATAAGGTGTTGGATTTGATAGTGTTTAGTTAAACTAAACATGAATTAGAGCTTAAATAATGTTGAATATGTGATTAGTGTAATGATTTGATTAGGAAGTAATCAATGGCATGAACTAGGGTTTTGGCACCCAGGGTTTTGGAAGACAAAAATGTGAGAATGTGTTAAATGGTGTGTTGGACTGGGTTTGAGGTGAGAAATGGTCATTTGTGACCAATTGGAGTACGTTAGAAGTGTTGAAACCAAATGCAAATTTGGATTGCTTAGGGTCATGCTATAGGCAGTAGGACCAAGGTCCCTTTCAGGGACCAAAACTGAAAATTTACAAGTCCAATTGGTGTGATGACAATTGAGAATGAAAATAGACACAAAATGAAACATTTTTCATTTAGGAATCATGCCCACAAAGTGACTAAAACTTAATGAACAAATTGACCAAATCCGGATTAGGCAATCTGACCTATACAAAAATGACCAAATGAATAGTATTTGTTCATTTGGCCATAACTTGGGCTAGGCAGGTCTAAATGACCTGAAATTTTACCAGTGGAAGCGGAGATATAGACCTAAAACTTTCATGAAGAACACAAACCCAAATTATGCACTTAAACAAGTCATTTAGCCACCCAAAATTGGTGACCTAAAACTGCCAGAACCAGTTTGGTGCCCAAAAATCTGGGTTAAGTCTAATCCGGTAGCCATGATTCAAATGGCTATAATTTGAGCTACAAAACTCCAATTAGAGTGATTCAAAAAGGAGAATAAATTTAAGACAATAAGGAATAATTTCTATGAAGAAAACTTAGCTCAATTCTAACAGCAAAATGACCAATGAAACAGTACAATCTAAGATACCAAAACTGAAAATTGGCAATTTTGCTTAAAAGACTTAATTTTCGAGAAAACAACAAAAACCAACAAAATTGGTGACCAAAATGTGGTATGTGAGTATAGTTGGACTTCCCATACCTTTTAGGCATAAGAAAGTCAATATTTTGACTTAAATAGTATTATAAATAGTAACCTCAACATGAAAGTATTCAAGAATGAAGTTTAAGCATAATGAGATTAATTATTGGAATTATTGTGAGGCAAAGATACTAAGATACTATAAATTTTGTGTTTCAGCTGAAAAACACCCGCAAGGGATAAAAGACTGAGTTAAGGTGTCACACCTTACCCCTCTGTAAGGCATAACATGATCCCGTAGAATACTTAATGAACTACAGAACTTCACCTACTGATAATTCATTAAGTATACTACAAGGGATTTTAAAACTATTTTCTCACATTTTGGAAGTGGTGAGCATTTTGGTAGGAATTAAAAACCATTTATTCAAAGTTTAAATACTAGTAAAATTTTTTGTCCATTTTAATTTTGCCGCAAATTTTATAAAAATTTTGATAGAGTTCCGTTTGTATTTGGAGAAAACAGTTCTTCAAATACTGAAAAAAAAACACTTCCAATAATTTTCTCAACTCCCAACTTTCAATTAATCTCAAATCAACTCAATTCAATTCACTTCAAAATAATTCCACAATCCAAATTAAAATTTATCATCTCAAAATATTTAATAACTTCATTCACAAGGCATAAAGTATGAAATTCACAAGTACAAATATTAATTTACAGAAGGAAATCCAAAAATAATATTATTATAATTTATTTTATAACTACTCAACTTTACATTGATACATAAAGCGTTATAATAGTTACATCAAAATTAATTACAAGGGTATAAAATAATACCTGTACAAAAGATTAGTGTGGTCCTCTATTCAATAGCAGCTCACTCTGGTGCTTTTTCCTTGCTCTTATCTGCGACAGCAAAATAAGCTATCGCTGAGTATAAAAATACTCAGTGGTGCACAATAAAAATTTAAAATACAATATATAAATCATTCATTAATGAAACACAATTTAAATATTTCTCAATCACATTTCACAAATTATCAAAGCTCATAATAACACAATTTAGTCAAATAATTTAATAAACACAGTGTTGCCAAAATCATACACAACTTAAGTCATGACACAAAATTTCCGATCAATGCCGTGCTGTACACCACGACAAAGCAATCTACAACCCCATTAATCGAAATCAATGAGGGAGATGGCTAGCTAGCTAATGAGTAATCATCCGATCTCAACCTCAACTGGCAAGCCAGAGAGGGAGGAAAATAAACGATCTCAACCCCATAAATGGAGGAGGAATAATGTGATACTATTATGCTAAGTGTGAACACAAAATCAATTCAAAATAATTTATTTAAATAATTTATGAGAAATCTGATCAATTTCCAAAGTCATATTTACGATTATAAAATGGCAACACAGTACATAATTAATCACAGAAGCTAAATTTTTGAGAATAAAATATTTAAACAAGAATTATTGTGCATAGACCTGACGAGAGTCGCCTCTAGGCCTTGACTTAGTCTCTCAGAGCTTCCAAGCCTTTTTCAGCTGAAACACATAGTTTCATAGTGTTTCAATACCATAACTTAGCATAAATCCAAAAATAAATTTAACTTCACTTTTACCTAGCTTTAATGTGCTAAATTCGACGTTCTCGAAATTTTTGTGTTTGGGGTTACTATTCATTACACTATTCAAGTCAAATTGTTGACTTTTTAAGGCTTAATAGGTATGGAAACTCCAACTTCACCCACATACCACATTTTGGTCATTAAATTTGTTGATTTTGGTCATTTTCTCAAAGCTTAAGTCCTTTAGGCAAAATTGTCAAAATTTCAATTTTAGTGTCCCTAGTTGCACTGTTCCGTTGGTCATTCTACTGTTAGAATTTGGCAAACCATTCTTCATAGAAAATGTTCCCTATTGTCTTAAGTTTATTCTCCTTTTTGAATCACTCCAATTGAAGTAGTGTAGCTCAAGTTATGGCCATTTGAACCATGGCTGCCGGATTGGACACAACCCAGATTTTCTGGGCAATTTTGGTGCTAGCAGTTTTGGGTCACCAACTTGGGGTGGCCAAATGGCTTGGTTGCTGGCAGAATTTGGGTTTATGTTCTTCATAAAAGTTTTAGGTCTATATCTCATCTAACCA
This sequence comes from Hevea brasiliensis, assembly GCF_030052815.1. Lineage (NCBI taxonomy): Eukaryota > Viridiplantae > Streptophyta > Magnoliopsida > Malpighiales > Euphorbiaceae > Hevea > Hevea brasiliensis. The sequence continues at coordinate 48,906,932 of NC_079501.1, forward strand.
CTGGTAAAATGTCAGGTCATTTGGACCTGCCTAGCTCATGTTATGGCCAAATGAACAAACACTGTTCATTTAGTCAGTTTGTACAGGGACAGACTGAGATTTTCCGAATTGAGTCAATTTGTTCACTAGGTTTTGGTCACCTTTTGGGCATGGTTCCTCAATTAAAATTGTGTCATTTAGTGTCTATTTTCATCCCCAATTGGTCTCATACCAATTGGACTTGTAAAATTTCATTTTTGGTCCCTCAAAGTTGACTTGGTCATGCTGCCAGCAGCATGACCACACTCTCTCCAAATTTAACTTTAATTCCAACCATTCCAACACAACTCATTTGGTCACAAATGACCATTTTTCACTTCACAATAGGTCAAAAACATCATTTACTCATTTCTCACATTTTTGGTCCATAAACCCTAAGTCCCAAAACCCTAACTTACTAAATTATTGCATTTAGCTAATTTCAAAGCTCTCAACTATAATCATTCAACTAATGGAGGTCCATAAACTCATTCAAATCCATCAAACCATGCAATTCATACTCCCCTTCAAGCTGGCTGAAATTTTAGTTTGGTCCTCCCCACATATTTTTATTTCATTTCTTTAGTTTCTAAGCTCATTTCAATAACTAAATATGCATTTAAAGTAGAAAGTTGAAAGTTAGCATACTAACCTTTGTTTGGAGGGTTTTTAGGCTTTCCTTTCTTCAATTCTTTCTTCTTCTTTTTAGTCTCTAATGTTTCCTCAACATGTAAGGAGAATTTTTTGTGTTGGGACTTTGTGAATCTATGGAATAAAGTAGGGAAATTCAAGCTTCCTTTCCCTTAACAATGGTGGAACAAAGTGAAAGAATGGAGAGAGAGAGGTGAGGCAGCAACAAGGGAAGAAGATGACTTTATTTTTTTTCTTTTCTTTTCTTTTATCTATTTTAGCTTATGGAAGACCCCAAAAAAAATAAATTTAATTAATTTATTAATTATTACTTTTATGGCATCATGCATGATGTCATCTCCCTACACTTTTTCATTTTCTTTTTTTTTTCTATTAGTTCTTTAATTTAATTCTCGATTCCAAATTTTTCTTTTCTCTGATTTTATTTGACAGTTAGGTCAGGAGTCAGCTCTCGGGGTCAATTGACCCAATTGCCCCTCGCCGGTTCATCCCGGTTTGCAAATAATTCAATATTTCTTTCGGCTCCCTGACCTAATTATTTGACTGGCTTAACAGTTCTTTTTCATGATTTTCTCTTTTCCATTGTGTTTATAATGGTCCTAAGGACCGCAGCGTGACATTTTAAGGTTCGAAATTTGAGAAACGACTTCGCAGTCGTTCCCGAGAAGGTCACCCATCGCTGTGACTCTCGACTCGTTTAACTTCTTATATTCTGTTTTTCTTATTTATACTTAACTAATTAGCAATTACTAATTATTTGTATTTATGGCTTCTCTAGTTGTCTTAAGTGTGGTTCTAATCTCCTTAATTGTCTAGACAGACTCCAGTCACTGGAATAGTGAAATATACCAAGCTATACAAATAGGGGTGTTACCTAAGGCCTAGGGGCGACTTGAAGGAACGGAAGCGTGAAAAACACAAGTTTATACCATTGAATTCAAAATTTTCACCTAGGGTCACATGCATCATGCAAGATTTATTTTTATCTATTTTATTTCAATGATAAACAACATATTAAAACTCTTTTAATATGTTTTTGGATCTGTATTTGCCATTTAAGATTTTAAAATTAATCAGATTAATTTTAGAACCCTAGATTAAATCAAGAACGATTACACTAACCTCTTGATGCAATCGCAATGTCTGCGCCTTTGAGATTCGTCTTCAGGACACCAGATGTTGCCTCTCTAGCTTGTCCACACCAAGAACACCTATGGCAGCCCTTGAACAGCTTCTAAAGCTTTTTCTATTAATTAGAAATTCAAGTTCTGCCTTTTAAGAGATTAGAGATGTAAACAGGACACTAGAAACAATTTCTAGTGTTCTTAATTCAAGAGATTGATGGCTAATCTCTTTGAATTGATGAGAGATGAAGAAGAATAGATGAAAAGCCTCAAAATGGCATGACAAAGGAGAGGAGTGGTTGCTGGTTGTTTTTCTTTTCATAACAACACTTAAATAGCTAGGTTAACACATTAAACCCTTGCCACATGTCACCCTTTGATTAGCTCTAGGTTTAAGTGACCCAATCACATTGTGCCAAGTGTCAAACCTATATTTAATCTTGATTTTAATCATCTTACATGATTAAAAAACATTTGGCAAGCTTATCTGTAATCCCATGTGTCACCATCTCATGGTGCCACGTGTCACACTGTGAAATGACCAAAATGCCCCTGTCTCTTAATTTTGAGTTCTTAACCCAAAATAATTATTTTTCTTCTTCTAATTAATTTATATCAAATATAAATTAATTAATTAATCTCTATTAATTAATCTCTCATTAATTAAATTCATATTTAAACACTTTAAATATAAATTTAACTTATACTATACATCCAATAATCTAGATTTGGTTTCAAGTCATGCTAGGGACTTTGCAATTTAATTGCAAACCAAACCTATTTAATTAATCAATTAAACTCTTTAATTAATTAATTAAATTATATTTAAATAAGTGATAACTTGTGTATGTGTGTGACTTACTAGGCTCATCACTAATTAGCAATGAGACATGATATCAACTCTTAATATCATCAGAACTCTTTCTTACCATAAATGATTTCTCTAAATCATTTTATGAACCTCATAGACCATGGTTAACACCTAGCATAGCATGCCATGGCCACCCAATTAGTAATAAGGTTTACCTTAAATGAACCTATAATCAAATGTTACCATGCACTAGAATCTCTCTGTTACAAAATCCCAACTCAAGCTGGAGTCATGGTTTATGTCAAACTCCATTTGCTATGAAAATTATGTTCTCTTTTAATTCCAGTTCTTGATTAAAAAGATTTTTCTCATCAGAAACTCTTTTCTGAATAAATCTATCTGTCCTGGCCAGGAACTTGAAACATCAAGAACAATTAAATGAACATAGGATCTTAACTCTATTTACTTAGAGGAACAGATTCCATCTTTATCAACACCTACCTCCATATATAACTAGTAGGAGCCAACACATGCCCATATACCCATACATAGTATAAGTATGAAAGCAGTATCAAACTCAAACTACCTATATACAAGATAACTGTGCTATCTCAGGTCTAAAGATTATATGCACTGATATGATTTATGACAAAACATTGACAAGAGTAAACTCCATGTGCTTGTCATAAGTATCACTGGTTCGGCCTACTTATCATGTATAAGTGCCTATCATGTTTGTTATATGGCATGAGACTCACCATTCCATCTTATTTATATCTCATATAAATAACTTGGAAACAAACATGAATACAATCTTTCTGGATAAGTCATGTCCTCATTATGAAGTATTCTCGATTGTGAACCTATTTATGATACTTTGTACTAGAAATACTATCACTCATATTCTTAACAACTTAAGAATAATATTTCTAACAAAATATCAATGGACCTTTTCTATTACATATAAATATCTTATGTAAACAGAAAAGTGGAAATACCTTTTATTAATAAAACATGTACAAGATACATACTAAATGATATGCTCTAGGGCATACTACTAACACGACTCACGTCAGGTTTGTGCACAATAAACCCTATTTAAGCATTTTATCATTAAAAAATTGATTTAGTACTCATTATGAGTTTAAGAACTTTTGTGTTGCCACTTTGTGAATGAAAATGTAACCTTGAAAATTGATTTGATTTTTGTATGCAATATTTGAATAAATTGTTTTAAATTGATTTCACATTCACACTTAGCATGACAGTGCCATATTATTCCCCCATTTATAGGGTTGAGATTGATTATTTTCCTCCCTCTCTGGTTTACCACTTGAGGTTGTAGATCGGATGAGTACTCATTAGCTAGCTAGCCACCTCCCTCATTGATTTCGATTAGTGGGGTTGTAGATTGCTTTGTCGTGGTGTACAATGCGGCATTGATCAGAAATTTTGTATCATGGCTTAAGTTGTGTATGAATTGGCAACACTATGTTTATTAAATTGTTTGACCAAAATTGTGCTATAATGAGTTTTGATAATTGTGATATATTTAAATTGTGATTTGTCAATGAATATTTTATGTATTGCATTTCAAATTTTTATTGTGCACCACTAAGTATTTTTATACTCAGCGATAGGTTATTTTGCTGTCGCAGATAAGAGCAAGGAAACTGCTGAATTGGCAAGGACTTGGCTAATATTTTTGTACGGGCATTTATTTATACCCTTGCTGTTATTTTGATGTAAATATTGTAATGTCATATGTATTAATGTAAAGTTGAGCAGCTATACAGTAAATTTTAATAATGTTATTTTGGATTTTTTTTTTATAAATTAAGATCTGTATTTGTAAATTAAGTATTATATGCAATGTGAATGAATTTATGAAGTATTTGAGATGACAAACTTTGGTTGAATTGTGGACTTAAATTGAATTGTGTTGACTTGAGTCATTTTGGTGGTTGGGAGTTGTGGAAACAATTATTGGAAGTTCTTTTTGCAAGTTTTTAAAGAACTATTTTCTTAAAATACAGACGGCACTCTGCCGAAATTTTTCTAAAATTTGCGAAAAAATAAAAAGGGACAAAAATTTTAACTAATTAATAAACTTTAATTAAATTTTTAATACCTATTAGAAAATGCTCACCACTTCCAAAAAGTAAAAAAATTGTTTTAAAATCCCTTGTAGGGTACTTAATGAGTTATCAGTAGGTGAAGTTCAGTAGTTCATTAGGTATTCTATAAGATCATGTTATGCCTTACAGAGGGCTAAGGTGTGACATGTTTTAGTGGTATCAGAGCATGATTTTGCAATAAATTTTGACTATGTATGTGAATATTTCTTTGATAAGTACAACTGCTCAAGTGTCTTTAATTGGTACATCTGACATATTTACATCATGAATATGCACTAACGGAGGTCAACCTCATTGTGTTTGATCTCAAAAAGTAGAAATTTTTGGAAAACGGAATGGAAGAGGGAGATCATTCAGTGGAACAGTCTGTTGAGGCTAAGGTTTAAGGGGAAGCCCCAGCACTCCAGAACATGAGTGGGTCAACCACTCCAGCTCCTACCCCAGCACCGTAGTTTCCTGCTCAGTTTGCACAGCAGATGGCTACATTTTTCCAACAAATGGCGGGAAATGTGCCACCTCAAGTTCAGATGCAAGCACCCATAGCACAACCACAGCCCTCGGCTTGGCAATATGAAAAATTAATGAAATTTGGGGCCACCGAGTTTAAGGGCACTGTGGATCCACTGGAGGTAGAATAGTGGTTAGAGAGAATGGAACAGGTTTTTAGAAAACTGCAGTGTGTAGAAGAGCTGAAGTTCAAGTATTTTGTTTCTCTATTGCAAGGGGATGCATACAAATGGTGGAAGACCATCCCCCACAGCCTGGTTGAGCCACCTGTGCTGACATGGATAGACTTCCTGAGGGAATTTAGGCAGAAATGGGTTCCCGATTTTTATGTGGATATGAAGTTATAAGAATTCCTGAGTTTGAAACAAGGGGATAGAACAATAGCAGAGTATGAACGGGACTTTTCAAGGCTAAGCCACTATACTGGAAGCTTAGTCTCCACCCCCATAGACAGATGTAAGAGGTTTGAGTCCGGGTTAAGGCCGAATCTGAGGATGCAAGTTGTGGGATTCATACACCAAAATTTTTCTACGCTGATTTCACAAGCCCTAGAACTAGAAAGGATAGAATCAGAAGGGGCAGTGAAGAAGGGTACACAAGAGAAAGAGAAGACTGAAAAGACTACTGGTCAAGCACCTGAAAGTGGTTCAGGGAAGAGAAAACAGTTTGGGGGATCTAGCTCTCGCAGATCTAGCAGAGGCTGATTCTCTGGCCAAAGACCACCCCGGTCTGGTCAATAGACCCAACAAGCTTTTCGAGGATTTTTATCAGTCCGGCAGTGTGAGACTTGTGGTAGAACACATGGTGGGGTGTGTTTCAAGGCCACCGATGCATGTTTTAACTATGGAGGGAGTGGACATTTTGCTAAGGATTGTACTAGTCTACGCTGATCTAGACCTTCTACTACATCTGAGGGATCAGCCCAAGTCTCTGCACCTAGAGGGTCACAGCCAGCTGGTCGAGGTAGAGGCAAAGGTAGGGGTCCTAGTAGCACTCATGGAAGTCAGAGTACTGTTAACCAGCCAGAACCAAGTGGTGCACTAACTAGAGTCTATACCATAAAACAGAGAGAGGAGGCTGAAACATTAGATGTAGTAGCTGGTATTTTCTCTATCCTTGACCAAGATGCATATGTATTGTTTGATCCTGGCTCCACACATTCATATGTCAGTGCTAGTGTGATGTGTTCTACTGCTATCCAATGTGTACAAATGGACTATGATGTGCTAGTAACTAGTCCATTAGGTCAGGAGGTTAGGGTCAATAGAATCTATAGAGACTGTCCTTTGGTGATCCAAAGACATGTTTTTTTCTCAGATTTGATTGAAATGCCCTTTAGAGATTATGATATTATCTTGGGCATGGATTGGTTAGCCAGGCATCATGCCATGATTGACTGTAGACTGAAGACAGTCACTTTTGGTCTCCCTTAGTATGGTGATGTAGTAATACATGGGGAAAGGCAGTTATTGCCGTCAAACATCATTTCAGCTGCACTAGCCAGAAAAATGATTAGGAAGGGGTGTGAGGCATACTTGGCACATGTGATAGACACCCAAGTGGGTAATCCAGCATTAAGGGACATCCCTACAGTATGTGACTTTCCGAATGTATTTCCTGATGAATTGCTAGGATAACCTCCAGAAAGAGAAGTGCAGTTTGAAATTGATGTTATGCCTGGTGTAGATCCAATCTCTATAACACCATATAGAATGGCACCAGTAAAATTGAAAGAGTTGAAAGTGAAGTTGCAAGAGCTGCTTGACAAGGGCTTTATCTGCCCTAGTGTGTCACCTTGGGGAGCGCCAGTATTGTTTGTAAAGAAGAAAGATAGCACTCTCCGGTTATGCATTGACTATCAATAGTTGAATAAGGTGACAATAAAGAATAGATACCTATTGCCCCACATTGATGACTTGTTTGATCAGTTGAGGGGTACAGTTGTGTTCTCCAAAATTAACCTAAGATCAGGTTATTATCAGCTGAAAGTACAAGAGCAGAGTATTCCTAAAACTGCTTTTAGAACCTGCTATGGCCATTATGAGTTCTTGGTCATGCCATTCGGGTTCACTAATGCTTCGGCTGCTTTTATGGATCTGATGAATACTATCTTCAGACCATACCTCGACCAGTTTATTGTGGTATTCATGGATGATATATTGGTCTATTTGAGGAGTGTAGAAGAGCATGATAAACATCTGCGGATTGTACTGTAAATTTTGAGGGAGAAACATCTATACGCAAAATTGTCGAAGTGTGAATTTTGGCTAGAGGATTTTAATTAATTTGATCACCATGAAAGTAGGATTTGAGTTAATTAGAATACACCCTAGATGCCTTGAGAAAGGATTTAGGATAATTTAGGACTGATTTCCATCAAGGAAAATGATCCTCAATTCAGTAAATAAACAAGATAACATCCCTAGTAAGATTCAAGTGTGAAATCTTAATTCCATAATTGCTTCAAATAAATCATTTTGTTTTAAGTTTACCATTTTAGTGTTTAAAGTTAACAAACTTCATTCTCTAAGTATTCGATAGCCTAGATAGTCAAGATTTCTCTGTAGATTGGTACTTGCTAAACAAAATTCCTCATGGAAACGATACTCTACTTATCACTTTATTACTTGTTAGCGACACGTGCACTTGCGGTGATTGCAAAATAGCGAAACAAGGAACTGCCCAGAGTATCTTGCTTCTCTGAAGGACAAGAAGGATACACCTTCGAAAGGTATGTCCATATCTTATTATTTAGATTCTTATGATACTCATAGTTCATCTACAGCTTGGGTTTTAGATACTGGTGCTAGTTCTCACATTTCTTATGATATGCAGGAACTAGTAAATAGTAGCAGCTTGCATTCTCGAGATGTTAGACTCTGGATTGGCGATGGCTCAACTGTTAAAGCTTTAGTAATAGGATCTAAATCTTTTTACATGTCTGGACATGTTTTGTATTTGAATAATATCTTATATGTACCTGATGTTTTTAAGAACATCATTTTGATATCTAGTTTGACTAGAGATGGTTATGAATTTCAGTTCACAGATGATGTTTACAATATTTATTTTGGAAATAAATATGTTGGCTCGGGTTATATGAATGATGGTCTTTATTATTTGGATAATAATGATAAACACAAAATAAATGCAAGAAATCTAAATGAATGCAATGTCATGGTGAAAACCAACTCAAGTTCAAAATATATTTGGCACTTAAGGTTAGGTCATGTTGCAGAAGATAGCATTGCAAAACTGGAGAAAATAGGGATTCTATCCCCATTGGGTTCTAAACCTACTCTAACTTGTGAATCCTGCCTTCAAGGGAAAATGACTAGATCACCCTTTGTTGGACAAGGGCTAAGAGCTGAAAATATTTTGAAACTAATACATAGTGATGTATGTGGTCCATTTAAAGAAATGGCTGGAGGCGATTTTCATTATTTTATTACCTTTACTGATGATAAATCAAGGTTTGGGTATTTGTATTTAATGAAATTCAAACATGAATCCTTCCAAAAAGTTCAAAGAATTTAAATCTGAAGTAGAAAATCAAACAGGAAAAAGTATTAAAGCTCTTCGATCAGATTGTGGAGGTGAATACTTGAGTACTTAATTTGATGAATACTTGAGAGAGCATGGCATTGTTTCCCAGTTGACTCCTCCAGGAACACCACAGCTGAATGGTGTATCTGAAAGGAGGAATCATACCCTATTGGATATGGTGCGTAGTATGATGAGCTATACTGATATGCCAATCTCCTTTTGGGGATTTGCATTAAAATCAGCTTTGTATATTCTGAATAGGATTCCATCAAAATCAATTTCTTCCATACCTTATGAGATATAGCATGGAAGAAAACCAAGTCCTAAGCATGTTAAGATTTGGGGTTGTCCAGCTTATATCAAAAAGCTGAACACTGATAAATTGGAAACCAGATTAGAAAAGGGTCAATTTGTTGGATATCCAAAAGATAGTTTTGGATATTATTTTTATTTGCCTACATCACAAAAGGTTATGGTAAGTAGAGATGTCACATTTCTTGAACAATAGTTTGTTCAAAAAGGAGACAAAGAAAAGCAAATAGAGTTAGAATTGGATAATTCTGACCAACCAACAGATCAAATGGATATGGATCCATCTAGTCAACCTACACCTATTGATGAAACATCTACAGTTGTTCCTCATAGAACAACTAGGATATCTCACCCACCAGTGAGATATGGTTTCCTTCATGAAGAAGAACAAGAGTTATCTACTCATGAAGAAGTAGATCATAAAGATGATCCACTTACCTATGAAGAAGCTATATCAGATATAGACTCTTTAAAATGGATTGATGCTATGAAATCCTAGATTGATTCCATGTATAAGAATCAAGTTTGGGATCTTGTTGACCCACCTAAAGGTATTGTACCTATAGGGAACAAATGGGTTTTCAAGAAGAAAATTAGTTCTGATGGAAAGGTAGAGACCTATAAAGCAAGGCTAGTAACGAAAGGGTTTTGCCAAAGGCAAGGAATCGACTATGAGGAGACTTTCTCGCCTGTTGCCATGCTTAAATCAATTAGGATTCTATTAGCAATAGCTGCATACTATGATTATGAGATTTGGCAAATGGATGTCAAAACAGCTTTTCTCAATGGATACATTGAAGAAAACATTTTCATGGAATAACCTAGGGGTTTTGAATCCCAAGATGGTTCCAAGGTATGCAAGCTAAAGCGATCCATTTATGGGTTGAAACAAGCTTTGAGGAGTTGGAACATCTATTTTGATGAAGCCATTAAGTCATTTGGTTTTATAAAAAATGAGGATAAGCCATTTGTATATAAGAAGGTTAGTGATAGTGCTATCACTTTCCTTGTCTTATATGTGGATGACATTTTATTGACGGGTAATGACACATGTATGTTGACAATTGTAAAGGTATGGTTGTCAAATACATTCTCCATGAAAGACTTAGGGGAGGCAACCTATATTCTTGGAATTCGCATCAATAGAGATAGAGCGAAAAGAATAATTGGTTTAACCCAAAGTCTATACTTGAAAAAGGTGTTAAAGAGGTTTAACATGCTTGATTCCAAGAGAGGATTGTTACCAGTGAGACATGGTATCCACCTTTCTAAGGAGATGTCTCCAAAGATACCTGAAGAAAGAGATAAAATGGCCAGGATTCCATATGCTTCGGCTATTGAAAGTTTGATGTATGCAATGTTATGTACTAGGTCGGATATCGCATATGTTGTTAATTTGACTTGTAGGTATCAATCCAATCTAGGTTTGGAGCACTGGATAGCTGTCAAGAATATCCTTAAGTACTTGAGAAGAACTAAGGATTTATTCTTGATATATGGAGGTGGTGACTTGCAATTGGATGGTTATACTGATTCTGATTTCCAATTAGATATCAATGATAGAAAGTCTACCTTTGGGTACACGTTCATTTATAATGAAGGTGTAGTCAGTTGGAAGAGTTCCAAACAGACCACGTGTAACGATTGGGCTCCAACCACTGGAGGAATTGTCCGCTTTAGCCGTAAGCCTCATGGTTTTGTCCCATAGGTGGAATGGAGAACTTCCCAGGAGGTCACCCATCCTAGGATTTCTCTCAAGTGAGTACGCTTAACCCTGGAGTTCTTCCAACTCTCCAGGCCATTCCACCAAAAGGCAGGCCTAGTGATTAGTTTCCCCATTTTATATATCATTACTTTTTGAACCCAAAACCAACTCCGTGCTTTGCCGATGTGGGATTCGCCTAAGGGACCTTTCTCCCCCCCTTTCGGGACTCAGCGTCCTCGCTGAGGTTTGCCCCACCATTGCCCAAGAGGACATATGAGCGGCTCTGGTACTAATTGTAATGATCGGGCTCCAACCACTTGAGGAATTGTCCGCTTTAGCCATAAGCCTCACGGTTTTGTCCCATAGGTGGAATGAAGAACTTCCTAGGAGCTCATCCATCCTAGGATTTCTCTCAAGTGATTCCACCAAAAGGCACCTCTAGTGACTAGTTCTCCTATTTTATATATCATTACTTTCTAAACCTAAGACCAACTCCATGCTTTGCCGATGTGGGATTTGCCTAAGGGACCAAAAGGCAAATCCCACATCGGCAAAGTATGGAGATGGTTTTGGATTCAAAAAGTAATGATATATATAAAATGAGGAAACTAATCAAGAAACATTCCTTAGGCAAATCCCACATCGACAAAGCACGGAGTTGGTCTTGGGTTCAAAAAGTAATGATATATAAAATGGGGGAACTAATCACTAGAGGCCCTTTTTGATGGAATGGCCTTGAGAGTTGGAAGAACTCCAGGGTTAAGCGTGCTCACTTGAGAGAAATCCTAGGATGGGTGACCTCCTAGGAAGTTCTCCATTCCACCTATGGGACAAAATCGTGAGACTTACGGCTAAAGCGGACAATTCCTTTAGTGGTTGGAGCCCTATCGTTATAGCACGACTGCAGATTCCACTACTGAGGTTGAGTATATTGCTACATCAGCTGCTGCAAAGGAAGCTATTTGGATAAAGAAGTTCATGACAGAACTTGCAGTAGTTCCTTCCATTGAGTCAGCAGTTCCACTTCACTGTGATAACAATAGAGCAGTCATACAAGCTAAGGAACCCTGGTCTCACCAGAAATCCAAACACGTAGAAAGGCGCTACTACAATATCAGAGAGATAGTTGGGCAAGGCGATATAGCCATGCAGAAAATAGCATCAGCTAAAAATCCAGCTGATCCATTCACTAAGCCTATGTCACAAACTCAGCTAGACCGACATCTTGAGAAGATGGGTCTAAGATATTGTAATTAATGGCTCTAGTGCTAGTGGGAGATTGTTAGTAGTATGCCCTAGAGCATATCATTTAGTATGTACCTTGTACATGTTTTATTAATTGAAAGACATTTTCACTTTTTCATTTACATAATATATTTATGTGTAATAGAAAAGGTCCATTAATATTTTTTTAGAAATTCTATTCTTAAGTTATTAAGAATATGAGTAACAGTATTTCTAGCACAAAGTATCATAAATAGGTTCACAATCGAGGATACTTCACACAGGACATGACTTATACAGAAAGATTATATTCATGTTTATTCCCAATGTATTTATATGAGATATAAATAAGATGGAATGGTGAGTCTCATGCCATATAACAAACATGATAGGCACTTATGAATGATAAGTAGGCCAAACCAGTGACATTTATGACAAGCACATGGAGTTTACTCTTGTCAATGCATTGTCATAAATCATATCAGTGCATATAATCTTTAGATCTGAGATAGCATAGTTATCTTGTATATAGGTGGTTTGAGTTTGATACTGCTTTCATACTTGTATAGTGTATGGATATATGGGCATGTGTTGGCTCCTACTAATTATATATGGAGGTAGGTGTTGATCAAGATGGAATCTGTTACCCTAAGTAAATAGGGATAAAATCCTATGTTCATGTAATTGTTCTTGATGTTTCAAGTTCCTAACCAGGATGGATAGATTTAATCAGAAAAGAGTTTCCGATGAGAAAATCTTTTTAATTAATAACTAAAATTAAAAGAGAACATAATATTCATAGCAAATGGGGTTTGACATAAACCATGACTCCAGCTCGAATTGGGATTTTGTAACAGAGAGATTCTAGTGCATGGTAACATATGATTATAGGTTCATTTAAGGTAAACCTTAATACTAGTTGGGTGGCCATGGTATGCTATGTTAGGTGTTAACCATGGTCTATGAGGTGCATAAAATGATTTAGAGAAATCATTTATGGTAAGAAAGAGTTCTGATGATATTAAGAGTTGATATCATGTCTCATTGCTAATTAGTGATGAGCCTAGTGAGTCACACACATACATAAATAATCACCAAGTTAAATGTGATTTAATTAATTAATTAATTAAAGAGTTTAATTGATTAATTAAATAAGTTTGGTTTGCAATTAGATTGCAAAGACCCTGGCATGGCTTAAAACCAAATCTAGGTTATTGAATGTATAGTATAAGTTAAATTTATATTTAAAGTGTTTAAATATGAATTTAATTATGAGAAATTAATTAATAGAGATTAATTAATTAATTTATATTTGATATAAATTACTTAGAAGAAGGGAAATAATTATTTTGGGTTGAGAACTCAAAATTAAGACACAGGGGTATTTTGGGCATTTCACTGGGTGATATGTGGCACCATGAGATTGTGACACATGGCACTACACATAAGCTTGCCATTTGTCTTTTAATCATGTAAGATGATCAAAGTCAAGATTAAATCTAAGTTTGACACTTGACACAATGTGATTGGGTCAATTAAACTAAGAGCCAATCAGAAGGTGACATGTGGCAAGGGTTTTAAGTGGTGACCTAGCTCTATAATGTGTTGTTATGAAAGAGTAAAAACATAAGCTATTGTTCTTCATAGGTGCCGCCACCCTTGGAGTGCTCTTCCTCTCTTTTTCTGCATCTCTCATCAATTCAAAGAGAATTGCCAACATTCTCTTGAATTAAAAATACTAGAAATCATTTCTGGTGTCCTGTATGCATCTATAACATCTCTAAAGGCAAAACCTGATTTTCTAATTAATTTGAAAGGCTTGAGAAGCTGTTCAAGGGGTTTCCATTGGTGATCTTGTTGTGGACAAGCTAGAGGGACAACATCTGGTGTCCTAGGTGCATCCTGAAGGTGCCAAATACAACTGCAGTGCATCAAAAGGTTAGTGCACTTATTCTTGATCTAATCTAGGATTCTAAAGAATTAATCTGTTAATTCTAAAATCTTAAATGGCAAATGTAGATCCAAAACATATATTAAAAGTTTTTTAATATGTTGTTTATCATTGAAATCAAATAGATAAAAATAAATCTTGCATGATACATGTGACCTTAGAAGAAAAAATTTTTGAATTCAATGATCTAAACTTATGTTTTTCATGCTTCCGCTCCTTCAGTATGATGAGCTATACTGATATACCAATCTCATTTTGGGGATTTGCATTAGAATCAGCTTTGCATATTCTGTATAGGATTCTATCAAAATCAGTTTCTTCCACACCTTATGAGACATGGCATGGAAGAAAACCAAGTCTTAAGCATGTTAAGATTTGGGGTTGTCCAGCTTATATAAAAAAGCTGAACACTGATAAATTAGAAACTAGATCAGAAAATGGTCAATTTGTTGGATATCCAAAAGAAAGTTTTAGATATTATTTTTATTTTCCTACATCACAAAAGGTTGTGGTAAGCAGAGATGCCATATTTCTTGAACAATAGTTAATTTAAGAAGGAGGCAAAGGAAGGCAAATAGAGTTAGAATTGGAGAATTCTGACTAACCAACAGATCAAATGAATATAGATCCATCTAGTCAACCTACACCTATTAATGAAACATCTATAGTAATTCCTCACAGATCAATCAGGATATCTCACCCACCACTGAGATATGGTTTTCTTCATGAAGATGAATAATAGTTGCTTACTCATAAAGAAGTAGATCATGGAGATGATCCACTTACCTATGAAGAAGATATATTAGATATATACTCTTCAAAATGGATTGAAGCTATGAAATCCGAAATTGATTCCATGTATAAGAATCAAGTTTGGGACCTTGTTGACCCACCTAAAGGTATTGTACCTATAGGGAATAAATGGGTTTTCAAGAAAAAAATTGGTTCAGATGGAAAGGTAGAGACTTATAAAGCATGGCTAGTAGCGAAAGGGTTTCTCCAAAGGTAAGGAATCGACTATGAGGAGACATTCTCGCCTGTTACCATGCTTAAATCAATTAGGATTCTATTAGCAATAGCTGCAAACTATGATTATGAGATTTGACAGATGGATGTCAAAACAACTTTTCTCAATGGATACATTAAAGAAAACATTCTCATGGAACAACTTAGGGGTTTTGAATCCTAAGATAGTTCAAAGGTGTGCAAGCTAAAGCAATCCATTTATAGGTTGAAACAAGGTTCAAGGAGTTGGAATATCCATTTTGATGAAGCCATTAAGTCATTTGATTTTATAAAAAATATAGATGAATCATGTGTATATAAGAAGGCTAGTGATAGTGCTATTACTTTCCTTGTCTTATATGTGGATGATATTCTATTGATAGGTAATGACATAGGTATGTTGACAGCTGTAAAGGTATGGTTATCAAATACATTCTCCATGAAAGACTTAGGGGAGGCAACCTATATTCTTGCAATTCGTATCTATAGAGATAGAGCAAAAAGAATAATTATTTTATCTCAAAGTCTATACTTGGAAAAGGTGTTAAAGAGGTTTAACATGCTTGATTCCAAGAGAGGATTGTTACCAGTGAGACATGGTATTCACCTTTCTAAAGAGATGTCTCCAAAGACACCTGAAGAAAGAGATAAAATGGCCAGGATTCCATATGCTTTGGCTATTAAAAGTTTGATGTATGTAATGATGTGTACTAGGCCGGATATCGCACATGCTGTTAGTTTGACTAGCAGGTTTCAATCCAATCCAGGTTTGGAAGACTAGATAGCTGTCAAGAATATCCTTAAGTACTTAAGAAAAACTAAGGATTTATTCTTGATTTATGGAGGTGGTGACTTGCAATTGGATGGTTGTACTGATTCTAATTTCTAATCAGATATCGATGATAGAAAGTCTACCTCTGGGTTTGTGTTTATTTGTAATGCAGGTGCAGTTTATTGGAAGAGTTCCAAACAGAGTACGACTGCTGATTCCACTACAAAGGCTGAGTATATTGCTGCATCAGATGCTGTAAAAGAGGCTGTTTGGATAAGGAACCTTGGTCTCACCAGAAATCCAAACACATAGAAAGGCGCTACCACATTATCAGAAAGATAGTTGGGCAAGGCAATATAGCCATGCAGAAAATAGCATCAGCTAAAAATCCGGCTGATCCATTCACTAAGCCTATGTCACAAGCTCAGTTAGACTGACATCTTGAGAAGATGGGTCTAAGATATTGTAATGAATGGCTTTAATGCTAGTGGGAGATTGTTAGTAGTATGCTCTAGAGCATATCATTTACTATGTATCTTGTACATATTTTATTAATAAAAGGCAATTTAACTTTTTCGTTTATATAATGCATTTATGTGTAATAGAAAAGGTCCATTGATATTTTGTTAGAAATTCTATTCTTAAGTTATTAAGAATATGAGTGACAATATTTCTAACACAAAGTATCATAAATTGGTTCACAATCGAGGATACTTCACATAGGACATGACTTATCCAGAAAGATTGTAATAATGTTTATTCCCAAGGTATTTATATGAGATATAAATAAGATGGAATGGTGAATCTCATGTCATATAATAAACATGATAGGCACTTATACATGATAAGTAGGCCGAACCAGTAATACATATGACAAGTGCATGGAGTTTACTCCTGTCAATACATTGTCATATATTATATCATAACATATAATCTTTAGACTTGAGATAACACAGTTATCTTGTATATAGGTGGTTTGAGTTTGATACTACTTTCATACTTGTACAGTGTATGGGTATATGGGCATGTGTTGGCTCCTACTAGTTATATATGGAGATAGGTGTTGATCAAGATGGAATCTGTTACCCTAAGTAAATAGGGATAAAATCCTATGTTCATTTAATTGTTCTTGATGTTTCGAGTTCCTGGCCAGGACAGACAGATTTAGTCAGAAAAGAGTTTCTAACAAGAAAATCTAATTAATCAAGAACTGAAATTAAAAAAGAACATAATATTCATAGCTAATGGGGTTTGACATAAACCATGACTCTAGCTCGAGTTGAGATTTTGTAACACGGAGATTCTAGTGCATGGTAACATATGATTAAAGGTTCATTTAAGGTATTCCTTGTTACTGATTGGGTGGCCATAGCACGCTATGCTAGGTGTCAACCATGGTCTATGAGATGCCTAAAATGATTTAGAGAAATCATTTATAGTAAGAAAGAGTTCTGATGATATTAAGAGTTAATGTCATATCTCATTGCCAATTAGTGATAAGCCTAGTAAGTCACACACATACACAAGTTAATCACCAAGCAAAATGTGATTTAATTGATTAATTAAAGAGTTTAATTGATTAATTAAATAGGTTTGGTTTGTAATAAGATTTCAAGGTCCCTAGCATGGCTTGAAATCAAATCTAGGTTATTGGATGTATAGTATAAATTAAATTTATATTTAAAATGTTTAAATATGAATTTAATTATGAGAAATTAATTAATGGAGATTAATTAATTTATATTTGATATAAATTGATTAGAAGAGGAGAAATAATGATTTTGAGTTGAGAACTCAAATTTACAATATAAGGGTAATTTGGTCATTTCACAGGGTGACATGTGGCACCATGAGATGGTGACACATGGCATCATATAAGCTTGCCATTTGTCTTCCTATTATGTAAGATGATCAAAGTCAAGATTAAGTCTAGCTTTGACACTTGGCTTAATGTGATTAAGTCAATTATAAATAAGATGCAATGTGGTGATGAAATGTGGCAAGGGTTTAAGTGATGATCTAATCATAAAACAAAAAAGAAAGAAAAATAAAACCTTCTTCTTCTTTGTCTCAAAGGTGCCACCACTTTTAGAGCTCTCTCTCCTCTTCATCTTTTCTCATTAATTCAAAGAGAATTGCCCAAATTTTTTTGAATTAAAATTACTAGAAATTGTTTCTAGTGTCCTATACACATCTACAACCTCTCTAAAGGCAAAAACCCAATTTATAATTCGTTGGCAAGGCTTGAGAAGCAAGATTAGGGGCCACCCATTGATGATCTTGGTTTGGACAAGGTAGAGGGACAACATTTGGAGTCCTAAGTACTTCTTAAAGGTGCCAATCATATCCACATTGCATCAAAGAGGTTAGTGTTCTAACTTCTATTTTAAACTAGAGTTTAAATGAATTAATTTGTTAATTCACAATCTTAAATAGCAAAAATAGATTCTAATACATATTAAAAGTGTTTTAATATGCAATTGAGCATTGAAATTAATTAGGCACATAATGGATGTGGCATGATGCATGAAACCCTAGAAGAAATTTTTTGAAATTCAATGCTCTAATCTAACAATTTACATGCTTCCGCTCCTTCAACCTGTCCATTACTTGTAACTCTTTTAAACTTCTCACAACATCCAATAATTGCCCTTCTTTAGCTAACTGCTCATTATCTATTAACTTCTTAACCAACCATAATTATCTATTAATTTTTAGGCCTTTAATTAATTAAACCAATGGAATAAAGTTAATTAAATTAATTTTATGAAAAATAATTTAATTGATCTTGAGCCTAAAGACAAAAAATTATATTTTTGGTATACAACTTCTTCTCCTTCTTCTTCTTCTTTTCTTTTCTTTTTTCTTTAAGTTTCATGGCTTCCCTTCCTTTTTCTCACTCAATTTTTAACTTTCTTCCTTACTTTCCATAGCTTTATACATTTTTTTTTTTTAGTTCACTTCCTATTAGAAAATGCTCATAACTTTTGTTTTCTTTGCAAGGTTCTTTGAACATGGAGAAATAGATTTGTTTGTTTAGTATCCATTTGCATATATAGAGGTTCTATACGGGTCTTTGTCTTAAGAGTTAAGCTTGGATTTGAGATGCTATTGCTTTATTTGTTTATGCAAAACCCAAATTGAGAAAATATAAAGGTTTTATGTTAGTAAACAAGATAAAACAATAAAGTTTTAGCTTCTCGAGTAATGGAAAACATTTATGGACTTGTGAAGGAAGATGATCAGATGGATTTATGTCACACCCTACCCCTCATTAAGATGTAACATGATCTCGTAGTACATCTAATGAATTACCATACTTCGCCTACCGGTAACCCATTAAATATATTACAAGGGATTTTAAAACAATTTTATTACTTTTTGAAAGTGGTGAGCTTTTATAGCAGGTATTAAAAACATTTACTTAAAGTTTAAAGACTAGTTAAAATTTTTGTACATTTTTATTTTTACACAAAATTTTGAAAAATTTTCGGCAGAATGCCGTCTATATTTGGGAAAAACAATTCTTTAAAACCTATGAAAAACACTTCTAAATAATTTATTTGAACTCAATTGCAACCACCAAAACTCAAATCATCACAAATCCAACCAATCTCCATAATTGCAAATCCATTCTCATTGCATTAAAAATATTTGATTTCATTCACAAAATAGTTCACAGCCATAACAAGCCAAATGATAACATTTTTACATATGACTGTTCAACTGCTCAATTACAAAAAAAAATACATATGACTATAACATTATTTACATCAACTGTTTATAAGGGTATAAGTAAATACCCATACAAAAGCCTCAGTGTAGTCCCAACAATCAGTAACTCACTCTACCGCTTTTTCCTTATTTCTATCTGCGATAGCAAAGAAAGCTATCGCTGAGTGTAAAAATACTCAGTGGTGCATAATAAAATATAAAGTGCAAAATATAAAAAATTTATTATTAATTCACAATTCAAATATTTCACAATCACATTTCAATTTTCAAATCACATTTATCACAAATCACAATTTTCAAAGCTTAATATAACACAAATTTGATCAAATAATTTAATAAACACAATATTGTCAATCAATAACACAACTTAGGCCATGACATAAAATTTCCAAACATGCCGTGTTATACACCACGACAAGGCGAACTCACCCCACTAATCGAAATCAATGAGGTAGGTGGCTAGCTAGCTAATGAGTACTCATCCAAACTCACCTCAGACTGGGAAGCCAGAGAGGGAGGAATATAGTCATACTTACCCCATAAATGGAGCAGGAACATAGTGATATTGCCATGCCAAGTGTGAATAAAAAATAATTTAAATCAAGTTATTCAAACATTTCATGCAAAATACAAATCAATTTCCAATTCAAATTTCCATTCATAAAATGGCAACAAAACATTTCTCAAAACCCATAATTAATACAACTAATTCACAATGCATAGCTAAATAAGTTTTCAATTAGAAAACGATAAATTAAAGTTTATTATGCACAAACCTGATGTGAGTCGCCTCTGGACCTTGACTCAGTTTGCCCTATCTTTATCCAGGTCTTTTTCAGCTGAAACACGCAATTTATAGTGTTTCAGTATCTTATCTCACAATAAATCCAATAATTAATTCATATATACTTAATTCTAGCCCCAATATGCTTAAACTAACGTTCTTGGAAATTTTCATTTCGAAGTTACTATTCACGACACTATTCAAGTTAATTTGTTAACTTTCTTATGCTTAATAGGTATAAGGATTTCAATTTCCCCCACATACCACATTTTGGTTACCAATTTTGTTGGTTTTAGTTGCTCCTTAGATTTTTAGGTTTCCTAGGCACAATTTCAAATTTTCCAGATTTGGTGTCTTGTTTTGTACTGTTTCATTGGTCATGTTGCTGTTAGAATTTGACAAAGTTTTCTTCATATAATTTGTTCCTTATTGTCTTAGCTTTAATTCACTTTTTGAATCACTCCATTTGGAGTTTTGTAGCCCAAGATATGACTATTTGAATGGGGCTGGCCGGATTTGGTGTTACCCAGAATTCTGGGCATTTTCTAGATATTGACTGTTTTTGGTGTATTGACTGCAGGTGGTTTTTCAGATAGGTTATGGTCAAATTTTGGATTTATTTTCTTCATGAAAGTTGTAGGGCTATGTCTCAGCTTTCCATCGATATAAAATTCAGGTCATTTATACCTTCCTAGGCCAAGTTATGGTCATTTAAGTAACTACTGTTCATTTGGTCATTTTTGTACAGGGCAGTATGCCCTAATCCGGATTTAGCTTAATTGTTCAATAAGTTATAGTCATTTTCTGGGCATGATTCCTAGATGAAAAATGATCCATTTTGTGTCTAGTTTCATTCCCAATTGGCCTCACATCCATTGGGTAGGTAAATTTTCAGTTTTGATCCCTGAAAAGGACCTAGGTCAAGTTGTCTACATATTGACCTTAATCAATCCGAATTGAAACATGGTTCTAGCAATTCACACACACCACAAATGGTCACAATTGACCATTTCTCTACTCAAATAAGGTCATTTATATCAATTGACCAATTCTCAACTTTTTCTCTAATTTTTCACATGCGCAAAACCTTAATTACATAGAGTTCAAATCTAATGCATTCAAAACATATATCCATACTTCACATGCACAACTCAATCTAAACATCTATTCAAACACCTCAAAATCATTCATTTCAAACCCTAACTAAGGCTGGCTGAAATTCTTGTTACTCCCCCAATAAGTGTTTTTCTTTTGATTTTAAGTTAATTTCTAAGTTACTTACACCAAGAACACAAGTATTAAACATAAATTTTCAATTCAAACCACTAACCTTAAACTTTGAAGTTCAATCTTTAATTCCACTCCTCTTTCCTTATTTCTTTCTTGCTCAATCCACTTCTCTAGTGAGGTTATCAAGTTCTAATGGATTACTTTGGGGTCAAAGTAAGGTTTAGTAGTTGGAAGCAAGCTTGAACTCAAGCTTCATTGGTGTAACCATGGTGGTTAGGTGAGAGAGGATGGGTGGCCGAAACAGTTGAAGAAGAAGATCTGATTTTTTTTTCTTTTTTTGTGTATTTTTAAGTCTTTAAAAATGCTTTTGGCTTGGTCAATTTAGGTAGGAAAATTAAAATTGTATTTTGACATCATGATGATGTCATCCAATGAAGTAAGCATGATGTAAATAAACTTTTTTCTTCTTTTTCTTTTTCTTTTTCATTTATTTTTTCATTAGTTCTTTAATTTAATTCTTGATCCTGAAATTTTCTTTTCTTTTATTTTATTTGACAGTAAGGTCAGGAGTCAACCCTAGGGATGAATTGACCAAATTGCCATTCGCTGGTTCAATCCGGTTTGCAAGTTATTCGATATTTCTTCCGGATCCCTGACCTAATTATTTGACCTGCTTAACAATTCTTTTTTGTGATTTTCTTTTTTCCAATGTGTTCACAATAGTCCTAAGGACCGTGGCGTCACATTTTTCAGTTTGAAATTTGAGTTAAGACTGACCTCGCAGTCACTTCCCAGGAAGGTCACCCATCACTGTGACTCCCAGCTCATTTAACCTTTTATGTTCGGTTTTTCTTATTTTTACTTTTCCATCTGGTAATCACTATTTATTTTTGATTAGGGCTTTTCTATATGTCTTAAATATAGTTCTAGTCCTTTTAATTATCCGGACCGACACCGGTCACCGGAACAGTAACATATACCAGGCTATGCAAATAGGGGTGTTACAATTTATCCCCTGGATTCTGCTTCCACCCAACTAATGAAGAGCTTATTTCTCACTGTCTCTACAAGAAGATTCTTGATATAAAATTCTCTAATAAAGCTATTAGAGATGTTGATTTGAACAAGTCTGAACCTTGGGAATTACCATGTAAGTTCTTCAATAACAATTTTTTTTTTCAGTTTCATTGTATTATGCAAAGAGAAGATAATGAATTGGACTACATTTAGTTATGGTGATTTGTTTTAGTTATTTATTTCTTTAATTCTTTTCAGATAAAGGGAAAGCAAAAATGGGAGAAAGAATGGTACTTTTTCTGTGTGAGGGATACAAAATACCCAATTGGTCTCAGGACAAATAGGGCAACTAAAGCTAGTTACTGGAAATCCACTAGAAAGATGAGGAGATCCACATCCACAAAGGAAAATCCTTGATTGGAATGAAAAAGATCCTTGTTTGTAAAGCCCTTAAAGGAGAGAAGATCAATTGGGTCATCCATGAATACAAATTGGAGGGTAAATATATGGACCAAGAATAAGGGTAGCTCTTAGAAATGGGAGAAGGTAAGAGGACCAAAAAATGTAAGAGTTAGTAAATACACCAATGATGCAGTAAAATGGAGAGGAACCTATGTATGGTGAATGCAAAAGGGGATGTAGTGAAAGAAGGCTCAGTTTATGACACAGAGAAGGACGATTGGAAGGACATGCTAGAGGGTATACTTACTAGGTGGAAATGTCTTGTGCAGCCATGGATGAGAAGGTGATGTATGTGGTAGATGAAGCCAAGGGTGCACTATAAAAAATATGATCCTAAGATAGATTACAGCAAGAAAATAATGGAGTTGAAGAAGCTTATAGGAGCACAACAAATTGTTACAAGTGGTGGTAGAGTGTACATTATACGTGGTTGGGAGCAACAGTGGTGGGATTGTGGTGTTGGATATGGTGGCAGCGCTATTAAGGTTATGGGAAGTGGAGATGCCTTTGAGATTTGAAGTTGTGGTTGTAACACCCTCACTGTATCTATTCTGTACATTCTATTTTTCTGGTGACCGGTGTCGGTCCGGACAGCTAGAATGTAACACTCCTATGTTTGGTAGTGCGTTCTACTGTTTCGGTGACAGTGTCTGTTCGGACAACTAGGATGCCTAAAACTACACTTAGATATGGGTGAGGAGACATAAAATAATGAAATAAAAGAAAAGAAAATACAAGAAAAACAAAGGAAAAATAATAGCAATGAAATGTAACCATGTTAAATGAGCCGAAAACCATAGCGATGGGTGACCGCACCGGAAAGTTGCGGCGTGGACCGTTGACTAGCCCTGGACCGCGGAGAACCCTGAAAAATATTTTTAAGACATAATTAAAGACCTATTGAAGCATAAATATCATTAGAAATATCAAAGAAAAATTAATTAATTAGTACAAAGAAAAGTGAGAAATCGAGAAAATTACAAAATTCGGTGTTACCGAAAAATCGGGAATGCAATCCGAACAGGGGTACTGTGATCATTTGACACCCCGAGTTTTCTTTTGACCTAAATGTCCATTAAAAATACATGATATTACACTTGGAAAATGTCATGAAAAATTAAATTGGTGATACATAGTTTAAATAGCAAAAATTGGGAGTTAAATGTGGGAATATGAAACCTTAGGATAAATAAACATTAAACCTCACTTAAGTGGACCACTACACATCTTTTGGGCAGAAACAACTCATCTTCTTCAACCTTGGACAGCCAGCCGAAATGCTCCCAAAGAAAAACCTCCATGACCGAAATGCACAAGCTCCATGCAACCATGAATCCCACCTCCATTCCACTTGATTCCTTCACAAAAATTGTTCTACACCACTTAGGCAGTAGATAGGTAGCAAGAAGATCAAGTTTTGGTGAGGTTTTGAAGAGTTTCAAAAGTAGTAAGTATGTGTTTTTTATTATTGTTTCATTAAACCTTGAAGGGATGTTATGGGTAGTTGAATTGTGGAGGGATTTTTGGAGTTTGATGTTTTAAGGGAGATGTATATTTTTGGCAGCCATGGAAACTCCATAAGAACAATTTATCCTTGCATGTAAATAGTAGATTAAAGTGTTGATGAAGTGTTTATGTGTATAGGAATAAATTGGGTGATGTATACTAAATGTATGTGAATGTACACTTGACTTTGGAAGCTTGGAAGTTAATCGAGAGAGATGTATGAATCAGCAACTTGAAGTGTGAACCAAAATATGTTATTTCATGGTTTGGTTTATGGAATTATATGGTTGAATTATGGTGCTTGTTATGGCAGCTTGTATATGTGTATAAAGGTTTGAGTTTGGACATGTAAATGAGCTAGGTTATGTGGTTAAATTGTTTGTAATTTGAACTTGAAAAATTCTGGACTATAATGTGCATATTGAGTGTGGTTATAAGCTACCCAGATGACCAACAATGTGAAGTAAAATGTGTTTATGTTATGGTATAAACCAAAAATGACATGAAGGAAATGATTTGGTAAGTGTTAAATGTGTAATTGATGAGTGGTGAATAATGTACAATAGGGCAGTGTATGTTTTGGGCTTGGAACCTTAAGTGTGTGACTCCAATTGGTATGAGACCAATTGAAGGTGAAACTAGGCACAAAATGTGCCAACTTTCATGAAGGAAGCTTACCAAAATTCTGCTTGTAAAGTAACTTGAAAAATGACCAAATCCGGTTTAGTGCATTTAAGGCCTGAAAATTGACCATTTGGGCAGCAGTTAGTGTTTTGGCCATAACTCACTCAAAACAGGTCCAATCGACCTGAAATTTTTACCATGAATATTTGAGAAATATATCTACAATTCTTATGAAGACACCAAAGCCAAGAAATGACCATAAGCAAGTCAAATAGCTTGCACAAATTCAGGTCCAAAAACTAGCCGAACCAAAAGTGACCTAAAAATGACCTAAAATGACCATTTTGATGCATTCTGACCAGCATTGGTAAATTGACCATAACTTGGTCTGCATAACTTAGAATGACCTGAAATTTTTTCCCGCGTGCAATAAGACATAAACCTGCAAGTTTGTAGTTTTGACCGAAACCCAAAAACCGAGGGAACTAGGTCGTTCGGCTAGGTCAAATTAGTATACCAGAATCTGACAAATTGCAATAAAACGCAATATACATATAAATGAATTTGGTAACATGTACCAATACTAAAAGGTTACAAATATGACATATTGGTAATATTAAAACCTAATTCACCTAGACTGCATCGAGGGTCAGCATCTTAGGTTGACTAAGGAAATAATAGTATTCAATAAATTAATTATTAAGCATTATCGTTAGAGACAGTTTAAATGAGTACTAAAACACTTCAAATTGTGTGTTTCAGTTAGCAAAGACTCAGGGAAGGGGAAAGAAACACTGAGTCAGAGCTAAGAGACAGTTATCAGAGGTTTGTGCACAATTAGTTTTTAACTGATTTTGTTCTGAATATTTCATATGATTAAATGATATATTTTTCTTATGTATTATGTTTCACAAGCATTGGATTTAATTCAATGATTATTGAAATTGTTATAGTATGTATGAATTTAGCTTTATGAAATGGAATTTCCATAAGTATTAAGCATTGTTGTGAATTGAATAAATTATATTTTGAAAAATTTTGATAGAATATGTTTTGAATTGTGATGGGCAATTTGCATGGAAAAATGCAAATTTATGATTTGAATTGTGATGAGCATCAAAATTATTGGATATTGGAATTGACTTTGAAACGAATTGTATTGTGATTTATGCTCACTAAAAGGATTGTGATATTGTTTTATATCTCACTATAGATGCTTGACTAGGTTATTACCCGTCTCTCTCATTTATTGAGAAGACAATGGAGTTAGTTGTGTTTTGATTATCATGGTACGTGCACAGGCTTAGATTCTCCTCTTATTAGAGGTTAGATCTAAGTTTTATGTTATGGCTCTTGCGAAAGATTCATTATTGTGGTGTGTAC
The DNA here is from genome assembly GCF_030052815.1 of Hevea brasiliensis. Lineage (NCBI taxonomy): Eukaryota > Viridiplantae > Streptophyta > Magnoliopsida > Malpighiales > Euphorbiaceae > Hevea > Hevea brasiliensis. The sequence continues at coordinate 48,933,437 of NC_079501.1, forward strand.
TGTACACGATGATTCGACCTCCCCGACCATAGGGAGTTAGAATCTGATTCGACCTCCCCGACCATAGGGAGTTAGAATCACCCCAAAGATGGCCCTTTCGGATTAGTCGTGCATAGTTAGTGAGATAAAGAATGGTTTTTGAGATACAGAATGGTTTTTGAGATACAGAATGTTTTTGAATAGTAAAGAATTATGATTTCAATTATGATTTATGTATAATTGATTTTGTTAGAATTACCTTAAATGGTTAGTTATGATTTGATAAATTGAACTTCGCGATCAAAGTCATTTTATACAAATGATTCATATTATTGGCAATGAATATTTTGAGTTTTGGAATTTGATAAATATCCAGATTTCCAAATTATTTACTGTAATTTTTGTTAAGGTATATTATACTATGTTTTAAATTATAGTTATGCATCATTGAGTTCACCACTCAGCGATAGCTTTGTATGCTGTCACAGATGAAAAGAGCATAGAGCAATTGAGTAAACTTCTTTAAAGAGACATTCATATCAGCTCTAGGTTTACCCATGTACTCAGGTTTTGATGTATGCATGTAATAATATGTATGTAAATTATTTGAGTTGTTGTATAAAAACTCTTGTAAAATATTTTGGTATGTAATTAAATGTAAATTATTGTAAATGTAAATTTGAGATTTCATTTACCTGAATAGTTTTGTAATATAAATTTTGAGTCTTGTAATCAATGAAATGTTTCTTTTGTGATGAGATTGGTTTGAAAATGAATTGATTTGATTATTAAGATTTGAATTGTGAGTTGAAATGAAGTTATTGGAGTCGTATTTGAGAAAACATATTGGGAGTGTGTTTCTTTGCAGGTTTTGAAGAACTATTTTCTCAAAATACAGCCGGCACTCTGCCGAAATTTTGAAAAATTTTTATAACACCAGATTTTAATCGATGATTTAAATTTCACGAAAATTGTTTTAAAATCCCTTGTAGTATATCTAATGGGTTATCGGTAAGCGAAGTACGGTAATTCATTAGGTTTACTATGGGATCATGTTACATGTTACAGAGGAGTAGGGTGTGACATGTTTTGTGGTATCAGAGCAATGGTTTTAAAGTAAATTTCAAACTGTGAATTTGAAATCTTTTTGTTGGTAACTACAACTGCTCAAATGTTTGATACTTACAGTACATTTACATCATAAATATGAACTAATGGAGAGGAATCTCCTTGTGTTGGTTGTAAAGGAATAGAAAATCATGTGAAAAGATATAGAAGAGAAGAATGAGACAATAGAACAGTCTGTGATGGTAGAAGTACAAGTTGAGGCCCCAGCCCCACAAAGTGTTAAAGGCTCGACTGTACTAGTTTTACCAATACAAATTACTGCACAAATGGCCCAGCAAATGGCCACTTTCTTTTAAAAAATGGTTGATACTCTATCAGCTCAAGCTCAAGCACAAACCCAACCCCCAACAAAGGCAGTGTGAAATAGAGAAGAGGGAGAAACCTATGGGTCAGAGCTTGAACAATAAATTGGGGAAGAAAAAAGAATTTGAGGAGCCCCGAGCTCAGGGATATGATAGAGGCAGATCATCAGGGTAGAGAACACCAAGATCTAGTTGTCGAACAACTGGAAATTCCTATTATGCCCGTTTTTGCCATGTTTGTGGTAAGCTACATGGAGGTATTTGTCGTAAGGCCTCTGGAGCCTGCTACAATTGTGGAAATCTTGGACACTTTGTTAAAGATTGTACTAGAGCACCTTGATCTACTCTCCAAAGTTCACAGACAGTCAGTAAAGGTCGAGACAGAAATACAGTTGGTACTCTTCACAATCATAACATAGTGAATCAATTCGAACATAGTAGTGCACCAGTTAGAGCGTCCACTATGCACCAAGGGGAAATAACAGAAGCTTTGGATGTCGCTGCTGGTAAGTTCTTAATTTTTGAAAGAAATAATTAATTATTTTCGTTTGATCCCAGCACTACTTAGTTGTATGTTAGTGTAACACCCTCCCGATAACCACTCCGTACATCCTACTGTTCCGGTGACCAGTGTCGGTCCAGACAGCTAGAATGTCCGGAAAAATATTTAAACTAAAGTCAGGAACCATAATTAACTCAAATATTAATAATAAAAATTTAGTAAAAATTTTAGAAATAAAATACAACCGAGTTAAATGAGCCGGTGCCCTAGCAATGAATAACCGGAGGGAAGTTGCGGTTCTCGCAACGAGGAGCCCTAGACCCGGGGGAAAAATTATAAAATAATTTTTGGGACTCCAGAGAAGGGTAATTGAGGTTCCCATGGCATTAGAATGCCAAGAAAATACCTAGAAAAATTTTTCAATAGGTACAGACGATTTTGACCCGTTAAGCCAAACGGAGGGCATTTTGGTCATTTCGCCTTCCGAGGTGATTTTTGGCCGACTTGTCCAGTTGAGTAAATAATTAATATAACGTAAAATATGAAGAAATATTACTAAAAATGAAATTTGAAATGAGTAGTGGAGAAAAGAGAAGAAAAATAAAAAAAAAATGCTATTTATGACATCAAAGTGATGTCATTTAAAATGTTCAACCAATCACAATTAACCTACCATTTGACTAACTAATAAAGAGATAAAATAAAGACTAAATAACCACAAATTTCAGCAGCCTTCCTCCTCATCCTCTTGCAGCCGTGACCCTTGCCCTAACCCAAATCTCCATTGTTGCTCAAATTGAGCTTGAATCCTCCCAAAAACCAACCTTAAAATCCTAAGTCACCTTCACCAAAATTTATCTACACATCCTAAGGAAGCATTAGGCAGCCACAAAGAGGAGAAAATCAAGAGTTTCACAAGCTCAATAAGTTGAGCAAAGAGGTTAGTGCTACACTTTTGTTCTCACTCTTTTAATTTTAGTTAAAACATCATTTTGAGCTAAGAGATTTTAAGAGATTGAAGTAAATTACATGTGTTAAGGGTACCTTCAATTTTTGGCAGCCCTATGGGAGATTGAGTTTGATTGTTTAATAAACTTAGAGTGGTTGGAAATCATGGTTAAGGTATTAATATGCATGGAGATTGAACTAAGCATGTTAATCAAGGTTTATGAGTAATTGGTTTGGACATTAGGGTTTGGAAAGGTGAAATTGTGACTTAGCTTAGGAAATGGTTAGAGAACTTTTTAATGGTCAATTAGTGACCATTTTAGGTAGGTTGACCCTAATTAGAACTGAAAAATTGGATGGGAAAGTGAAGGAGAAATCTGCCTATGACAACAGCATAGGGACTGAAAATTCAGTCCCTTTGCACTGCCATAACTTGGGCTGTGCTAGTACAATTGGTTTTTGGCCAATTGGACATGAAACTAGGCTTATAATGTCACATTTTTGCTGAAGAAACCATGCCCAAAAGACCAAAGCAAGAGGACCAAAACTTGGCCCCAATCCGGAACCCTGAAACTGCCTTTGCAGAATTGACCAAATGAACAGTAACTGTTCATTTGGCCATAACTCACTGTAGATTTGGTCAATTGGCCTGAAATTTTTACAGCAACAATTTAAGACATAGAAAAACAACTTTCATGAAGGAACCTACCCCAAATTATGGCCAGAACCCATTCAAACAAGTGGTTCCAGTCACTGTTCATGCACTGTAGATATGGTAAATTTCTGCAGAATGCATATCCGGACAGCTTGGGTTTTTGAGCCATATCTGGAGCTACAAAACTCCAAATGGAGTGATTCAAAAAAGGAAATTCAACTAGACAAAATAAGGAACAACTTTCATGTTTTACATTTCTTCAAATTCCAACAGTAACAGTGTCCAATGGAACAGTAAAGTTGACTCACCAAAACTGAAATTTTCTGCTTGTGTGGGTTACACTTTGAAATGGTATTAACACTTAATGCCAACAAGTTTTAAACACCAAATGTGGTATGTTGGGAGTGCCAAAGGCAATGTACACATTTTTATTCCAAAAGTCAACATTTTTGTTGACCAATGATGAATAGTGACACCAAAAAAGTTGAAATTCACAAATTGACAAATTTAAGAGTTTCAAATGCCCTAGTATACCTAACAAGATTGGTTTGGATAGTTTGGCATGCCAATAGGGTTCAATTAGCAGTACTGCACATGGCAAAAATGCCATTCTGTGATTTCATGGCTTTTAGCCATTCTGACTTTGTATTGAGACTTGGCCTTGTGCACGATATTATTCTGACTTGTTAGTTATTACATTGCACAGGAGATACATATGTGACCGATGGTGTGACGGCCGAGGTACTAGGTACCCAGTGCGATTTACCGTTATCTTGTCCAGTCGCCTAGTGTAGGTTACTTGGGCAACCAAATGAATGAAATGAACCAAGTTACTGAATTAATGTATATATAACCATACCAAACAAATGAATCATACACATTTACTATATATTTGTTTTCTTGCTATTTTCTTTTATTTTATTATTGCACCACTAAGCATTATTGCTTAGCGCGTTGCTTTTGTCACGCGTAGGTACTGGAGATCCTGATCGTGAGCCCAGTAGACCTCAGACTGGGTGAGTCCATCCGGCATTACGCTCGATGTCCGTGTCACCTCGTCACTGCGATTGCATTGGTAGGACACTAGATGTCATTTTGTCATTTTGTAATTAACTTTTTATTTTCTCATATGTATTTGGGATTTATGTAATGTATTTTGAGGTTCATGTAAATAATAAAGATTTATGGTCATGTATGGTATTAATTTGAGTATTTAATGGTTGTTTATATATGAGAACCCTGAGAAAGGGATGTTTTGAGAAATGAAAAGGTTGTTGAGACCTGAAATTGACAAATTATTGAGATATTGATATTGAGTTTTATTGATGATATTGGAGTTGAGAATGAATGAAAGTGTATATTGGAAGTGTTTTTAACAGGTTCCGAAGAACTGTTTTCTCCATTTTTAGACGGTACTCCGCCGGATTTTCCTTAAAATCTTCGGAACCTCAAATGAATAATACTTTTGATAAATAGTTAAAATAAATCATATTTCATAAATTAACTTCAAAAGCATGACACAAATTAAGTAAGGTATATTAGAGTGTGCCAGTACACCGTGTGGCATTACTTACTCGGGTATACTGTACACGGGTAAGGGGTGTCACATTTAGTGGTATCAGAGCACGGTTTAGGCGTTTCTGGGCCTAGATTGAGTCCATACCATGCATTGCATTTTGTAAGAGTCGAGGTGACACTAACGCAGATCTGTTTATCCTTCTTATTTTGAATAGGATATGGACCCTTCATCTCAGAGAGCCGTTGAGGAGGAAGTGGAGAGTCATGCTCCACTGCGGCGGTGAGGCTGGGGCATGAGAGAATCTGCTCCTTGACTCAAGCGAGCACCTCAGCCTCCACATGCCATGTTCCAACAAATGGCCGACTTTTTTAGACAAATGGCCGGGGTAATGCCAGCACCACCACCACCACCACCACCACCACCACCAGCTCCACAGCAGAAATCACACCTGGAAAGACTAAGGAAGTTTGGAGCTGTGGACTTCTATGGTAAGAGAGAAGATGACTCTGTTGCAGCCGAGAATTGGTTGAACAGAACGGGCAGAGTCTTGAAACAACTCCACTGCACCCCTGAACAAAATCTAGAAGTCGCTATCTCTTTCTTGCAAGACGATGCATATGAGTGGTGGGACATCGTGTCGATGAAGTGCACGAAAGCGCAACTTGGGATTTTTTCTCTCGAATTCAAGAAGAAGTATGTGGGTCTTGTATATTTGGAAGAGAGAAGAAGGAATTCATTAACTCGAGGCGAGACGGTTGTCGATGGCTGAATATGAGAAGGAATTCGTAAGATTAAGCCGTTATGGAAGGGAGATAGTCCCTAATGAAGCTGAAAGGTGCAAGAGATTTGAAGAGGGACTAAATGATAACATCAAGATCCAGCTCACTGCCTTGGGAATCACAGAATTTACAAAGTTAGTGGAAGCGGCAATAAAGGTTAAAAAAGTAAGAATTAGTGAGTGGACTAGAAGAGAGAGACAGCAGAAGAGGGGACCGGGTCAGTCGAGTTCAGCTCCTGCATCAGGGAAGAAGTTCAAGGGTCCTCCTGCACAAAGTTCAGCTCAGCCACAGGGTCAGGGTCAGTCTCAGGGGCCCAGGCCACAGTTCACCCCTAGGAGAGGTCAGTCCACACCATCAGTGGGCAGCTCTCGAGGGATGGGGTTCGAGGACCAGCCCAAGACTTCGCATGTCTGCATTGCCTGAAATGGCATAAGGGGGAGTGTTGGAGAGTGACTGGTGCTTGCTTGAGGTGTGGGTCAACAGAGCATCAGTTAAGGAACTGTCCACACAGAACTACTACTGCTGCTCCAACACAAGCAGACAGATCTGCTCCTGCACCACCAAGAGGTAGAAGGTCTGGTAAATCCGAAGCTGTGGGACCATCTCAGAGGCCCGCATCTGAGCCAGCAGAGGCGGATACGGACCACCTGCGAAAATTATGCCTTGAGAGCTCGGGAGGAGCAAGATGCCGGGCGTCATCGAGTGCGTTCTCCCTCTACAATACTCCTGTGCATGCATTGGTGGATCCAGGATCCACTCATTCCTACATTTGCATCAACCTACCCGTAGAAAGGGGGATACTAGTAGGGGAGAGTGACCAAGACATTCTGGTCACTAATCCATTGGGCCACAGTGTGGTAGTGAACAAAGTGTACAAGGGTTGCCCGTTAAGGATTCAGGGGTATGAATTCTTGGCAGACTTGATCGAGTTGCCTTTCCATGAGTTTGACGTGATTTTGGGAATGGACTGGTTGTCACGTCATCAGGCAATTGTTGATTGCAAATTGAAGAGAATTTCTTTGAAAACTCCTGAGGGTAATGAAATTACAGTTGTGGGGGAAAGGACAGATTTCTTGTCCAATGTCATCTCAGCCACAGTTGCAAGAAGAATGATGAGAAAAGGCTGTGAAGCCTACCTAGCACATGTGGTGGATACTAGGCAGGCTAAGCCAAACCTGAGTGACATACCCACAGTGAGAGACTTCCCAGGTATTTCTGAAGAATTGCACAGTTTGCCACGAAAGGGAAGTTGAATTTGCTATTGAGACAACTGCAGCACCCATTTCCATTGCTCCTTATAGGATGGCACCCACTGAATTGAGGGAGTTGAAAACTCAGTTGCAAGAGTTACTAGATAAGGGGTTCATACGCCCCAGTGTGTCACCATGGGGAGCTCCAGTGCTGTTTGTAAAGAAGAAGGATGGGACTTTGAGGCTTTGTATTGATTACCGGCAGTTGAATAAAGTGACTGTGAAGAACAAATATCCGTTGCCTAGAATTGATGATCTGTTTGATCAGTTGAAGGGAGCAGGAGTATTTTCTAAGATTGATCTCAGATCAGGGTATCATCAGTTGAGGGTGAAGGATGTAGATGTGCCCAAGACTGCATTCAGGACCCGGTATGGGCATTATGAGTTTCTGGTGATGCCCTTTGGCCTAACAAATGCACCAGCGGCATTCATGGACCTTATGAACAGTATCTTCGTTCCATATCTAGATCGGTTCGTAGTGGTCTTTGTTGATGATATTTTGGTGTATTCCAAGACCAGGGAAGAACATGATGAACATTTGAGGATTGTTATACAAACCCTGCAGGAACTAAGTTGTCCAAGTGTGACTTTTGGCTGAATGAGATTGCATTCCTTGGACACATAGTGTCAGCTGATGGGATTAGGGTGGATCCCAAGAAAATAGGAGCAGTGATGGAATGGAAACCTCCCAGAAACACAACTGAGGTTAGAAGCTTCTTGGGGCTAGCTGGGTATTACAGAAGATTTGTGAAGGGATTTTCCCTAATAGCTGCTCCAATGACCAAGTTGTTACACAAGAATGTCAGATTTGTTGGCATGACAAGTGTCGAACCAGTTTTGAGAAATTGAAGGCTATGTTGTGAGAGGCACCGGTGTTAACGGCCGGTGTCGGAAAGGACTTTGTGGTCTATAGTGATGCCTCACATAATGGGTTAGGGTGTGTATTGATGCAAGAGGGGAAAGTGATCGCCTATGCTTCCAGACAGCTAAGGCCACATGAACAGAACTACCCTACCCATGATCTAGAGCTTGCAGCAATTATCTTCGCACTGAAGATATGGAGGCATTACTTGTATGGGGAAAAGTGCTACATTTACACAGACCACAAAAGCCTGAAATACTTGCCAACCCAGAAGGAGCTCAACCTTAGAGCAGGCGATGGATTGAGTTCCTAAAGGATTATGATTGTGTAATCGACTACCATCACAGGAAGGCAAATGTAGTTGCGGATGCTTTGAGCGAGAAAATCCATGACTTTGAGATCATTGAATACCCGTCTAACTTTGATTCGAGATGGAGCTATCTTGGTGAGTTGCAAGTGAGGACAAACTGCACTGCAGATTTTAGATGGCGAGAAGGTAGATGAGAAGTTAATGGCTATTATGAGCAAGGTCTCGAGGGAAAAGCAGCGATTATGTGATGAAAGCGGATGGGTGTCTCAGATTACAAAGGAAGACGTGTGTACGGATGATAGGGAATTGAAAGCGAGTATTCTAAAAGAGGCACACACTAGTGTATATGCTATGCACCTGTGAAGTACAAAGATGTATCATGACACGAAGCTTGATATTGGTGGCTGGTATGAAGAAAGACATAGGCGACTATGTGTCTAAATGCTTGACATGTCAACAAGTCAAGGCAGAACATCAAGTTCCATCGGGTTTGCTACAGCCTATACGCATACCTGAATGGAAATGGGATCGAGTCACCATGGATTTTGTAAGTGGTCTACCTCTCACCCAAAAGAAGCATGATGCAGCATGGGTAATAGTGGATAGATTGAAGTCAAGACACTTTCTGCCGATTAGGGTGACTACTCACTTTGGAGAGGTTAGCGGTGTATATCGGTGAGATAGTTAGGCGCATGGAATCCCACTTTCCATTATATCTGACCGAGACCCAAGGTTCACATCGAGATTTTGGAAGAAGTTGCATAAGTCCTTGGGTACACAACTCCACTTCAGCACAGCTTTCCATCCTCAGACGGATGGGCAATCCGAAAGAGTAATCCAGGTAAACAATTGAAACCCATGAAATTGATACAAATATTGAACTAAAATGATGACAATAACACGAAATATATGTCAGGTCCTTGAGGATATCTTTGAGGAGTTGTGTCATTGAGTTTGAGGAAGTTGGGATAGATATCTCCCATCGCGAGTCGCATACAACAAGAGCTATCAAGCTAGCATCCAAATGGCCCCATATAAAGCACTGTATGGGAGAAAATGTAGAACTCAGGTGTCTTTGGACTGAATTGGCGAAGACAAGCGGTAGGGCGGACACAGGTGAAGCAGTGAGGAGAAGGTGAAATCAATCAAAGCCAACTTAAAGGTTGCCTCGCATGCATGTAAATCTTATGCCGACCTGAAGAGGAAAGAAATAGAATATGTGGTTGGCGACAAAGTGTTCCTCAAGGTGTCACCATGGAAGAAAGTGTTGAGGTTTGGAAGAAAAGGTAAGTTGAGCCCTAGGTTTATTGGCCCATATGAAGTTATTGAACGTGTGGGTCCAGTGGCCTATAGGCTAGCTTTACCACCAGAGCTGGACAAGATCCACAATGTGTTCCATGTATCCATGCTCAGAAGATACCGCTCAGATCCTTCACATGTCATCTCCAGAGAAGAAATTGAAATACAGCCGGATTTGACATACGAAGAAGAACCTCTACGAATCTTGGCTCGGGAAGTGAAAGAGTTGAGAAACAAGCAAATTCCATTGGTGAAAGTGCTTTGGAGGCACCACAACACCGAGGAGGCAACTTGGGAAAGTGAAGAGTCAATGAGGCAACAGTTCCCTCAACTGTTTGCATCAGGTAAATTTCGAGGACGAAATTTAAATTAGAGGGGAAGAGTTGTAACACCCTCCCGATAACCACTCCGTACATCCTACTGTTCCGGTGACCGGTGTCGGTCCAGATAGCTAGAATGTCCGGAAAAATATTTAAACTAAAGTCAGGAACCATAATTAACTCAAATATTAATAAGAAAAATTTAGTAAAAATTTTAGAAATAAAATACAACCGAGTTAAATGAGCCGGTGCCCTAGCGATGGGTAACTGGAGGGAAGTTGCGGTTCTCGCAACGAGGAGCCCTAGACCCGGGGGAAAAATTATAAAATAATTTTTGGGACTCCAGAGAAGGGTAATTGAGGTTCCCATGGCATTAGAATGCCAAGAAAATACCTAGAAAAATTTTTCAATAGGTACAGACGATTTTGACCTGTTAAGCCAAACGGAGGGCATTTTGGTCATTTCGCCTTCCGAGGTGATTTTTGGCCGACTTGTCCAGTTGAGTAAATAATTAATATAACGTAAAATATGAAGAAATATTACTAAAAATGAAATTTGAAATGAGTAGTGGAGAAAAGAGAAGAAAAATAAAAAAAAATGCTATTTATGACATCAAAGTGATGTCATTTAAAATGTTCAACCAATCACAATTAACCTACCATTTGACTAACTAATAAAGAGATAAAATGAAGACTAAATAACCACAAATTTCAGCAGCCTTCCTCCTCATCCTCTTGCAGCCGTGACCCTTGCCCTAACCCAAATCTCTATTGTTGCTCAAATTGAGCTTGAATCCTCCCAAAAACCAACCTTAAAATCCTAAGTCACCTTCACCAAAATTTATCTACACATCCTAAGGAAGCATTAGGCAGCCACAAAGAGGAGAAAATCAAGAGTTTCACAAGCTCAATAAGTTGAGCAAAGAGGTTAGTGCTACACTTTTGTTCTCACTCTTTTAATTTTAGTTAAAACATCATTTTGAGCTAAGAGATTTTAAGAGATTGAAGTAAATTACATGTGTTAAGGGTACCTTCAATTTTTGGCAGCCCTATGGGAGATTGAGTTTGATTGTTTAATAAACTTAGAGTGGTTGGAAATCATGGTTAAGGTATTAATATGCATGGAGATTGAACTAAGCATGTTAATCAAGGTTTATGAGTAATTGGTTTGGACATTAGGGTTTGGAAAGGTGAAATTGTGACTTAGCTTAGGAAACGGTTAGAGAACTTTTTAATGGTCAATTAGTGACCATTTTAGGTAGGTTGACCCTAATTAGAACTGAAAAATTGGATGGGAAAGTGAAGGAGAAATCTGCCTATGACAACAGCATAGGGACTGAAAATTGAGTCCCTTTGCACTGCCATAACTTGGGCTGTGCTAGTCCAATTGGTGTTTGGCCAATTGGACATGAAACTAGGCTTATAATGTCACATTTTTGCTGAAGAAACCATGCCCAAAAGACCAAAGCAAGAGGACCAAAACTTGGCCCAAATCCGGAACCCTGAAACTGCCTCTGCAGAATTGACCAAATGAACAGTAACTGTTCATTTGGCCATAACTCACTGTAGATTTGGTCAATTGGCCTGAAATTTTTACAGCAACAAGTTAAGACATAGAAAAACAACTTTCATGAAGGAACCTACCCCAAATTATGGCCAAAACCCATTCAAACAAGTGGTTCCAGTCACTGTTCATGCACTGTAGATATGGTAAATTTCTGCAGAATGCATATCCGGACAGCTTGGGTTTTTGAGCCATATCTGGAGCTACAAAACTCCAAATGGAGTGATTCAAAAAAGGAAATTCAACTAGACAAAATAAGGAACAACTTTCATGTTTTACATTTCTTCAAATTCCAACAGTAACAGTGTCCAATGGAACAGTAAAGTTGACTCACCAAAACTGAAATTTTCTGCTTGTGTGGGTTACACTTTGAAATGGTATTAACACTTAATGCCAACAAGTTTTAAACACCAAATGTGGTATGTTGGGAGTGCCAAAGGCAATGTACACATTTTTATTCCAAAAGTCAACATTTTTGTTGACCAATGATGAATAGTGACACCAAAAAAGTTGAAATTCACAAATTGACAAATTTAAGAGTTTCAAATGCCCTAGTATACCTAACAAGATTGGTTTGGATAGTTTGGCATGCCAATAGGGTTCAGTTAGCAGTACTGCACATGGCAAAAATGCCATTCTGTGATTTCATGGCTTTTAGCCATTCTGACTTTGTATTGAGACTTGGCCTTGTGCATTGATATTATTCTGACTTGTTAGTGCTCATTGCACACCGGAGATACATATGTGACCAATGGTGTGACGCCCGAGGTACTAGGTACCCAAAGGCGGTTACCCGTTATCCAGTCCAGTCGCCTAGTGTAGGTTACTTGGGCAACCAAATGAATGAAATGAACCAAGTTACTGAATTAATGTATATATAACCATACCAAACAAATGAATCATACACATTCACTATATATTTGTTTTCTTGCTATTTTCTTTTATTTTATTATTGCACCACTAAGCATTATTGCTTAGCGCATTGCTTTGCCACGCCGTAGGTACCGAGAGATCCCGATCGTGAGCCCGTAGACCTCGATCGGGTGAGTCCATCCGCAGATTCTGCTGATGTCCGTGTCACCTCGTCACCTGCAGTGCATTGGTAGGACACTAGATGTCATTTTGTCATTTTGTAATTAACTTTTTATTTTCTCATATGTATTTGGGATTTATGTAATGTATTTTGAGGTTCATGTAAATAATAAAGATTTATGGTCATGTATGGTATTAATTTGAGTATTTAATGGTTGTTTATATATGAGAACCCTGAGAAAGGGATGTTTTGAGAAATGAAAAGGTTGTTGAGACCTGAAATTGACAAATTATTGAGATATTGATATTGAGTTTTATTGATGATATTGGAGTTGAGAATGAATGAAATTGTATATTGGAAGTGTTTTTAACAGGTTCCGAAGAACTGTTTTCTCCATTTTTAGCCGGTACTCCGCCGGATTTTCCTTAAAATCTTCGGAACCTCAAATGAATAATACTTTTGATAAATAGTTAAAATAAATCATATTTCATAAATTAACTTCAAAAGCATGACACAAATTAAGTAAGGTATATTATAGTGTGCCAGTACACCGTGTGGCATTACTTACTCGGGTATACTATACACGGGTAAGGGGTGTCACAGTTAGTGTTAGAACTATATGTTATGTTGTTATTCCTTTACATGGGAATAAATTTTGATGCAGTAGTGATCAGTCCTTTAAGATAAGGAATGTGATAATAAGTGAAATTAGTTCTGGAAGAGTTTATTAGCGAAAAGTATTTTCTAACACACCATAAATTATAAAGTTAAATGGCGAGCTTATTTATTGTAAGGCAAGAGGACCTAAAAGTAAGTTACAGTAATAGAATTGCTCTAGAAAAGGGCAAAGATGTTACTGTTAATAATTGTCAAGGGATATTGTAATCAGAATCGGTTTAGGATATTAGTGGATTCGAGAAAGATAAGATGTTAGAAAACCTAGTCCATGAGGTTATAACGTAGTGACTATATAATGTTCTCGATGTTTGTATTGTAAGCTGCAGATTACAGTATCGACACGGGATTATTGTGTAGAGCTACGTGCTTCCTCGTTGTACAATAAAATAAGAATATTTGTAAGTAATCTATAATTTGATACAGTTGTGCCCGAATAGAGTATTATTACGGGAAATAAATGTGAAAATTCTAGTAAGAAATTTAAAACTTCAAGACTAGCCTATCAAACGACTACACTTGTAAGGTAGCTAGAGTCAGTGACTCGGTTACATTAATGTGAACTACCTGTACCATAGTAATTGCTATAAGCTTAGAGATATCAGTACGACTTATCATCCTCAGATAGATGGACAGTCGAAACAAGTGATTCAAGTAAATTTTGAAACTCATTGAGTTTCTATAAATAATGAAATGAAATGATAATAATAACTTGTAAAATGTAATAAGCCCTCAAGAATATACTGAGAACTTGTGTCCTTGAATCCGAGAAAAGATGGGACAGATACCTTCCACTAACAGAATATGTATACAATAATAAGTGTCAAGCTAGCATACAGACGGCACCCTATGAAACATTGTAAGGGAATGGATAACTATGGATTTTGTGATGGGACTTCTAAGGACACAGAATAGTCATGATGCAGTATGGGTTATTGTTGACAGATTGACCAAGTCTGCTCACTTTTTGCCAGTCTGGATGGACTACAATTGGAGAGATTGGCCAGATTGTACATAAATGAGATTGTAAAACTGCATGGAGTGCCAGTATTGATTGTATCAGACAGAGATTCTAGGTTCACTTCTAAATTCTGGGGTAGTCTTCAGAGAGTCCTAGGAACTAGATTGAACTTCAGCAATGCATTCCACCCACAGACAAATGGCCAGTTTGAGAGGGTAATTCAGATATTGGAGGATATGCTACGAGCTTGTGTGATTGAGTTTGAAGGTAGTTGGGATACACACTTACCTTTGATTGAGTTTGCTTATGACAACAGCTACTAATCAAGTATTGGGATGCCTCCATATGAAGCTTTGTATGGCAGAAAGTGCAGAACTCCCCTATGTTGGGATGAAATTGGTGAAAGAAAGATGATTGGGCTAGAAATTATTCAGCAGACAGAGGAAAAGATCAGATTGATCAGAGATCGACTCAAGGCTGCATCAGACCGTCAGAAGTCTTATGTTGATCTGAAGAGAATATGTAGTGGGTGATAAGGTATTCCTCAAAGTTTCTCCTTGGAAGAGGATTATGAGATTTAGCAGAAAGGGGAAATTGAGTCTTCATTTCATCGGACCATATGAGGTTCTGGAAAGAGTGGGTCCTTTGGCATATCAGTTAGCATTACCTCCAGAGCTAGAAAGGATACACAGTGTCTTCCATGTGTCCATGTTAAAGAGGTACAGATCTGACCCATCTCATGTACTATCGGTTGAAGAGATTGAGGTAAATCCAGACCTCTCATATGAGGAAGAACCCATAGAAATTCTGGCACATGAGGTGAAGCAACTGAAGAACAAACAGATACACCTGGTTAAAGTGTTGTGGAACCATCATTCAGGACAGGAAGCTACTTGGGAACGTGAAGAGGACATGAGGAGACAAAGCACCCTGGTGTCTGGCGATGCCAGGTAAAATTTCGAGACGAAATTTATTTTAAGGGGGGGGGGGAGAATTGTAACACCCCTATGTTCGGTAGTGCATTCTACAGTTCCAGTGACAATGTCTATTCGGACAGCTAGGATGCCTAGAACTACACTTAGATATGGGTGAGGAGACATAAAATAATGAAATACAAGAAAAGAAAATACAAGAAAAATAAAGGAAAATGATAACAATGAACTGTAACCATGTTAAACGAGCCGAAAACCATAGCGATGGGTGACCGCACCGGGAAGTTGCGGCGTACCGTTGACTAGCCCTGGGCCGAGGGGAACTATGGAAAATATTTTTAAGACATAATTAAAGACCTATTGAAGCATAAATATCATTAGAAATATCAAAGAAAAATTAATTAATTAGTATAAAGAAAAGTGAGAAATCGAGAAAATGATAAAATTCGGTGTTACCAAAAAATCAGGAATACAATCTGAACAGGGGCATTATGGTCATTTGACACCCCGAGTTGTCTTTTGACCTAAATGTCCATTAAAAATACACGATATTACACTTGGAAAATGTCATGAAAAATTAAATTGGTGGTACATAGTTTAAATAGCAAAAATTGGGAGTTAAATGTGGGAATATGAAACCTTAGGATAAATAAACATTAAATTTCCACTTAGTGCTCCACTCACCTCACTTAAGTGGACCACTACACATCTTTTGGGCAGAAATAACTCATCTTCTTCAACCTTGGACAGCCAGCCGAAATGCTTCCAAAGAAAAACCCCCATGGCCGAAATGCATAAGCTCCATGCAACCATGAATGCCACCTCCATTCCACTTGATTCCTTCACAAAAATTGTTCTACACCACTTGGGCAGTAGATAGGTAACAAGAAGATCAAGTTTTTGTGAGGTTTTGAAGAGTTTCAAAAGTGGTAAGTATGTGTTTTTTATTATTGTTTCATTAAACCTTGAAGGGATGTTATGGGTAGTTGAATTGTGGAGGGATTTTTGGAGTTTGATGTTTTAAGAGAGATGTATATTTTTGGCAGCCATGGAAACTCTATAAGAACAGTTTATCCTTGCATGTAAATGGTAGATTAAAGTGTTGATGAAGTGTTTATGTGTGTAGGAATAAATTGGGTGATGTATACTAAATGTATGTGAATGTACACTTGATTTTGGAAGCTTGGAAGTTAATTGAGAGAGATGTATGAATCGGCAACTTGAAGTGTCAACCAAAATATGTTATTTCATGGTTTGGTTTATGGAATTATATGGTTGAATTATGGTGCTTATTATGGCAGCTTGTAAATATGTATAAAGGTTTGAGTTTGGACATGTAAATGAGTTAGGTTATGTGGTTAAATTATTTGTAATTTAAACTTGGAAAATTCTGGACTATAATTTTCATATTGAGTGTGATTATAGGCTACCAAGATGACCAACAATGTGAAGTAAAATGTGTTTATATTATGGTACAAACCAGAAATGGCATGAAGGAAATGATTTGGTAAGTGTTAAATGTGTAATTGATGAGTGGTGAATAATGTACAATAGGGTAGTGTATGTTTTGAGCTTAGAACCTTAAGTGTGTGACTCTAATTGGTATGAGACAAATTGGAGGTGAAACGAGGCAAAAAATGTGCCAACTTTCATGAAGGAAGCTTACCAAAATTCTGCTTGGAAGGTAACTTGAAAAATGACCAAATCCAGATTAGTGCGTTTAAGGCCTGAAAATTGACCTTTTGGGCAGCAGTTAGTGTTTTGGTCATAACTCACTCAAAACAGGTCCAATTGACCTGAAACTTTTACCATGAATAGTTGAGACATATCTACAATTCTTATGAAGACACCAAAGCCTAGAAATGACCATAAGCAAGTCAAATAGCTTGCACAAGTTCAGGTCTAAAAATTAGCCAAACCAAAAGTGACCTAAAAATGACCTAAAATGACCATTTTGATGCATTCTGACCAGCATTGGTAAATTGACCATAACTTGGTCTACATAACTCAGAATGACATGAAATTTTGCTCCGCTTGTGATAAGACATAGACCTACAAGTTTGTAGTTTTGACTGAAACCCAAAAATCGAGGGAACTAGGTCGTCTGGCTAGGTCAAATTAGTATACCGGAATTCGACAAATTGCAATAAAACGAAATATACATGGAAATGAATTTGGTAACATGTACCAATACTAAAAGGCTATAAATATGACATATTGGTAACATTAAAACCTAATTCACCTAAACTGCATCGAGGGTCAACATCTTAGGTTGACTAAGGAAATAATAGTATTCAATAAATTAATTATTAAGCATTATCGTTAGAGACAGTTTAAATGAGTACTAAAACACTTCAAATTGTATTTTTCAGTGAGCAAAGACTCAAGGAAGGGGAAAGAAACACTGAGTCAGAGCCAAGAGACAGTTATCAGAGGTTTGTGCACAACTAGTTTTTAATTGATTTTGTTCTGAATATTTCATATGATTAAATGATATATTTTTCTTATGTATTATGTTTCACAAGCATTGGATTCAATTCAATGATTATTGAAATTGTTATAGTATGTATGAATTTAGTGTTGTGAAATGGTATTTCCACAAGTATTAAGCATTGTTGTGAATTGAATAAATTATGTTTTGAAAAATTTTGATAGAATATGTTTTGAATTGTGATGGGCAATTTGCATGGAAAAATGCAAATTTATGATTTGAATTGTGATGAGCATAAAAATTATTGGATGTTGGAATTAACTTTGAAATGAATTGTATTGTGATTTATGCTCATTAAAAGGATTGTGATATTATTTTATATCTCACTATAGATGCTTGACTAGGTTATTATCCATTTCTCTCATTTGTTGAGAAGACAATGGAGTTAGTTGTGTTTTGATTACCATGGTACGTGTACGGGCTTAGATTTTCCTCTTATTAGATGTTAGATCTAAGTTTTATGTTATGGCCCTTGCGAAAGATTCATTATTGTGGTGTGTACTGTGCACGATGATTTGACCTCCCCGACCATAGAGAGTTAGAATCACCCCGAAGATGGCCCTTTCAGATTAGTCTTGCATAGTTAGTGAGATAAAGAATGGTTTTTGAGATACAAAATGGCTTTTGAGATACAGAATGGTTTTTGAGATACAAAATGGTTTTTGAGTTACAAAATGATTTTTGAAATACAGAATGGTTTTTGAGATACAAAATGTTTTTAAATAGTAAAGAATTGTGATTTCAATTATGATTTATATATAATTGATTTTGTTAGAATTACCTTAAATGGTTAGTTATGATTTGATAAATTGAACTTCGTGATCAAAGTCATTTTATACAAATGATTCATATTATTGGCAATGAATATTTTGAGTTTTGGAATTTGATGAATATCCAGATTTTTAAATTATTTGCTGTAATTTTTGTTAAGTTATATTGTACTATGTTTTAAATTATAGTTGTGCACCACTGAGTTCACCACTCAGCGATAGCTTTGTATGCTATCGCAGGTGAAAAGAGCATAAAGCAATTGAGTAAACTTCTTTGAAGAGACATTCAGATCAGCTCTAGGTTTACCCATGTACACAGGTTTTGATGTATGCATGTAATAATATATATGTAAATTATTTGAGCAGTTGTATAAAAACTCTTGTAAAATATTTTGGTATGTAATTAAATGTAAATTATTGTAAATGTAAATTTGAGTTTTCATTTACTGAATAGTTTTGTAATATAAATTTTGAGTCTTGTAATTAATGAAATGTTTCTTTTGTGATGAGATTGGTTTGGAAATGAACTGATTTGATTATTAAGATTTGAATTGTGAGTTGAAATGAAGTTATTGAAGTTGTATTTGAGAAAGTGTTTCTTTGCAGGTTTTGAAGAACTGTTTTCTCAAAATTTAGCCGACACTCTGCCGAAATTTTAAAAAATTTTTATAACACCAGATTTTAATCGATGATTTAAATTTCACAAAAATTGTTTTAAAATCCCTTGTAGTATATCTAATGGGTTATCGGTAGGCAAAGTACGGTAATTCATTAGGTGTACTACGGGATCATGTTACATCTTACAGAGGAGTAGGGTGTGACATAGAACGTCTGAAAAAATATTTAAACTAAAGTAAGGAATCATAATTCACTCAAATATTAACAAGAAAAATGTAGGAAAAATTTTAGAAATAAAATACAACCAAGTTAAGTGAGCCGGTGCCCTAGCGATGGATAACCCAGTAGGAAGTTGCGGTCCTTGCAACTAAGAGCCCTAAACCCAGGAGAAAATTCATAAAATAATTTTTGAAACTCCAGAGAAGAGTCATTGAGGTTTCTACGGCATTAGAATGCCAAGAAAATGTTTAGAAAAATTTTTCAATCGGTACACACAATTTTAGTCTATTAAGCCAAACGGAGAGCATTTTGATCATTTCGTCTTCAGAGATGATTTGTGGCCGACTTGTCCAGTTAAGTAAATAATTATTATGATATAAAATATGAATAAATATTGCTAAAAATTAAATTGAAAATGAGTAGAGAAGAAAAGAAAAGAAAATGAAAGAAAATGTCAATTATGACATCACATGATGTCACTAAAGCACTCCCACCCAATCACATTGTGACACATGTCCATAAACCACTTAAAAAGCATAAAATGGGCTGAAAAATTGAAGAAACCAATATGTTTCTTCCCTTTCCCATTTCCAACCGTGACTCTCTCATCTTCCCTCTCCCTAACCCATTCCTCCATGAAAGCTTAAGGCAAGCTTGAGACAACCCACCAAATCACCTCTAAACCCTAACTTCTCTTCATGAAAAATTGTTCCTACCACTAGAGCAAGCCTTGGACAGCAATTTGAAGAGGAAAAAGAAAGGTTTTGGCAAGCTTGGGAGTAGCTCCAACAAGGTTAGTGTCCAATCTCCTATCTCTTTTACTTAATTCATGTTTATTGGCATGAGATAAGTGGAAAAGTGTAAGAAAAACAAAATAAAACTTATGTATATTCATCCTTACAATTTGGGCAGCCTAAGGATGGTTAGGGTTTGATGAATTTACTTGAAGTAAAGTGTTTATGAGCTGCCCATAGCATGAGATGAGTGCTTGAACATGATTGTATAAGTGAAATGCAAGTATAGTGCATGAATGAACTTGAGAACTTGGACATTTGAATAACATTAGGGTTTTCTCATGTAATGATATGTTAACCTTGTAATGGTCAATTAGTGACCATTTGAATGTGTGTGAAGAGGAATTGAAGTGAGTAATGATGTTGGAGTGGAACTTAAGCATGCTGCCCTTGGTGACCTGCAGGACTGGATGTGAGTTTGGGCAAGGGCAGCATGCTTAAGTTCATAATGGCAAAGACAATTGGTGCCATTATGCCCTTGGTGCCATTATGTGTCTAGTTTCAGGACTGGATGTATTGATGCAAAGACAATTGGACATGAAACTAGACACATAATGGCACCACTTTGGTGAAGAAACCCTACCCAGAAAACTAAACCAAGTTGACCTAAAAATTGCCCTAATCCAGGTGACTTGCATTCTGTCTGGGCAAAATGACCAAATGAATAGTGTTTATTCATTTAGTCATAACTCAATGTAGAAAGGTTCAATTGACCTGAAATTTTACCAGCAGAAAGCTGAGACATAGACCTACAACTTTTATGAAGAAACAAAATCCAAATTTTGATCACTTTAGTTTCTTTGCAGGTTTTGAAGAACTGTTTTCTCAACATTTAGCCGACACTCTGCCGAAATTTTAAAAAATTTTTATAACATCAGATTTTAATCGATGATTTAAATTTCACGAAAATTATTTTAAAATCCCTTGTAGTATATCTAATGGGTTATAGGTAGGCAAAGTACGGTAATTCATTAGGTGTACTACGGGATCATGTTACATCTTACAGAGGAGTAGGGTGTGACATAGAACGTCTGGAAAAATATTTAAACTAAAATTTTGATCATAACATGTTCAAAAACGGATCTGCATTCAGTGCACAAAACCTACAGAATTGGTTCTGCCCAGAAAAATCTGGAAAATTGCAATCTGGTTAGTTATAGTGTTTAGGCCATAACTTGAGTTACAAAACTCCAAAATGGAGTGATTCAAAAAAAGAAATGTAACTAGAAATAATAAGGAACAACTTTCATGAAGACAATTTTGCTAAATTCCTACTGTACAAATGACCAATGGAATAGTAAACTTAGTGCTTGAAATCTGAAAATTGTGAATAACTAACACTAAGCTTTGAAATAGAATTGGCAACCAATGCCAACAACTTTGGAATGCAAAATATGGTATGTTAGTGATATTTGAACTAATATACCTATTATCTATGAAAAAGTGAATATTTTAGTTTACTAATGAAATGAATAGTAACCTTACATATAAAGTACAAATATTCAAGAAATGACTTTGTAATATGCCCTAGTAGGCCTAATGTGATTGGTTTAGATAGGTTGGCATGCCAATAGGGTTCTGATAGCAGTACTGCGTATGATGTATGGCTCCATGCCATTCTGTGATGATAGCCTATGGCTATACTGATTATGATGTTACACTTGATTTTATGCCTTATTGCTTTTATGGCTTATTAGCCATTATGTTTGCACACTGGGAGACACATTGTGACCGATGGTGTGATGGCCCGAGGTACCTGGTACCCAGTGCTTGTTTACCCATTTATCTAGTCCGGCAAATTTGTATAGGTTACTTGGGCATTAAAAAGTATAACTGTAATTAAACTGATTATTAAAGAAAATAAATAAATGAAATATTAAGATAAATGTCAAGAATGATTACAATAAAATAAAGAAGCTCAAAATCATCAAGAAAATAATTACCAAAATGCATGAAGAAGTTAACATCTTAAAATACAGTTAGCCTTCGAGTAAACAATAAGTTAGTAATTATTCATTTCTTATGAACACAATAAATAGGAAATTATTATGTTTATGTGCATATTATATTTTCTTGTATTATTGGCACCACTAAGTTTTATACTTAGCGCGTCGCTTTTGCAACTCGTAGATACTGAATATTTGGACAGAGAGCCCAGTAGACCACATACTAGGTAAGGCCGTTCACAGTTCTGCATAGTGTTCGTGTCACCTCACAGGCTACAGTGCATTGATAGGACACTAAGTCACATTTTGTATTTTGTAATTTTTGTAAGTTTTGTAATTAAACTCTTATCTTATCGTGTATATTTGAAACAAATGTAATATAATTTCGTATTAATGTAAGTATTTGTAACTTGTGATTATAAATAACATATGAGCATTTATTTATGATTTGAGTATGATGATGATGTGGAATGAATGAATGACAAATGGAGGAATTGTTAAGAAATTATTGTAAATTGATGTGATACAAATGGAGTTTGAGAATGATTAGAAATTATTGGAAGTCTTTTTCACAGGTTTCAAAGAACTGTTTTTTCTATTTTTAGTCGACACTCTGCCGGATTTTCTGAAAAATTTTCGAAACCTTAAATTAATTCATAATTTTAATAAATAAATTAAATTGCATAAATTTCACTTTATGACTAATAAATGAATAAATAAATAAATTAAGAAATAGTAAATTGTAATGAAATAAGATATAGTGCTCCGATACATTGTGTGGCATATCTTGCTCGGTTACACTGTAGACGGGTAAGAGGTGTCACCGTGGTAATCCATATATTGCTGAGGATGAGTTAGCTAGGCTAACTTTGTCTTAAATTGCCTCTCCTCACACAAGATAATACACAATGCTGACTGTATAAAATTGGGTTTAAGTATCATTTTTTTTTTTTCATGTTTAGGTATGATAAGTAGAAAATTTAGATAAAAAAATAAAAGTCTAGATAAATATGATTGGATATTTTAAAAATTTACCGTCATAACCTGCTTTGGAACCCAAGTAATCGTGCGACTGGATACACCGATACTTGTTACGTTAGGTCTAAACAAATTTCCATGGCTGATATATTTTGAGTGTATAAAAATTAATTTGAAATATGAAATTCTAAATTTATTTCTATAAAATGGTGAAGCTGGAGCTAAAATTTGTTACACCTACATTTTTCAAGTGGTCAAAATCAGGTGAGCATTGATTAGAACCTAAAATATTAATAGAAAATCTAACAAAAAAAGAAATTACCTTTTATTATTATGCACTATGAATACTTCTAATCTTGTAGTAAAATATGATTAGCATCCACTAAAGCAGAGTTAATTTTGTGAAATAGTAGGTCCAAATTGAATTTTTGGGATGCCAAACTTAGTAACAGACATGTTTAGTGGGACCTAACTCAAAGAAGTTCATGGTCACTTAGTTACGGCATCACATCACCAATGGTCCCCTCCCCTGCCCAATCCCAACCCCAACCCCAAATGGACCCCACACTATTATGTTACAAACTCCAAATGCCTACACATGGTTAACGGCGTATTTGACGGAAAGAGACATATTTTGGCAGAAACCACCGGTCAACGTCGTCGAAGGCAGTCAAAGCAAATGACCTTGAGGCACTTTAGAAGTAACAGCCAATGAATGTTCACCTTTTGTACAGAAAGATCGAAAGTCAAAGTATTTGGTCCAATCATACTCAATCATGACGTACAACATGGACTAAGAATTGAAGATCGTTAAACCTGACGGGAAGCAAAAGTTGGATATGGGTTTTGTCCGTATTCTAAAAGGGGTACGAATGTTGGAAGCAAAGGAAGCAAAGCAAAACCGCATGGCTAAAAATGGCGGCACCGCTACACATTAGCTTTATCTGCAACAGTTGGAAATAGAGATAATAGAGGAATAGAGAGCAAAAGTTCAAATTCTTGCCATGGGTTTTGTTTTCAAGTGCAAGACATAGCGTGGCGTGAGTTCTAAGGTTTGTGTCTTTCTTTTTCATTCGTTTGATGGGAAAGTTGTGTGGTTGTTGATGTTGTTTTTTATGCTATCATGGGAACAAGAAAGGGTTTTCTTTCATGAGTTCGACGGAATGTGCTAAAGCTAAAGCCTGGGATGTTGGGTTGGTTTTAAGGATGCAAGCTAAAGAATCTTGTAGAGTCATGTCTAATCATGAAGCTTCTCAGTTATTATCATCCTCTTCTAGTAGTGGTGGTGGTGGCGGCGGTGGTGGTGGTCCCATGTTTTATAGTAGAAGCAACCGTGTTGCGTGCTTTGGCGATATATACGATGCGGTCGATTCTGGTTCTAGTTCTACTTCCGGTGCTAGTGATGCAGCTGCTGTGGGAAAGCCTCTGCATCCCTTCAATTCTTCTTATACCTTCAATCCCTTAGGTAAAGTTCTCCCTCTGTTTTCTTTTTACATTGATTTGTATGATAATTTCTTGTTAGAAAAGAGAGAAAAAGGAGAGATGGTCTACGGTGCGGCAATCCCTTACCTGTGTGATTATAGGAGAAATGACACCATCTGTGAATGCGGGAGTCCCTTTCACAGCAGCTCAGTGGCAAGAGCTGGAGAGACAGACCATCATTTACAAGTACATAATGGCCTCTGTTCCTGTGCCTCCTGAGCTACTTACACCCATCACAAAAACTCAAACAAACATCCCTTCCTCACAATCCCACGGTAAATATTACATGTCAATTTTGCATCTTTCCCACTTCATATGGTAGGATTTACACTTGTTTATCAGTGTTAAAAGGTTCTTTAGAATTGGGGATTTCGAGCTGTAACTCGGATCCGGAGCCATGGAGATGTAAAAGAACAGATGGAAAGAAATGGAGGTGCTCTAGAGATGTGGCTCCAGACCAGAAGTATTGTGAGAGGCACTCTCATAAGAGCCGTCCCCGTTCAAGAAAGCCTGTGGAATTACACGCCGACTCCATGGCCAACAGTAGCTATATTACTAATACTCGCTTGCCTAATCAAAAATCAAACTTTTCCAGTCACACAAACTCTCATTTATCTATCTTTCCTACTGCCATGGTCTCCGCTGCCACCTCATATGATCAACCCAGGTCAGTAAGTTGGTACCGTTTCAGTATCCTTTTTATCAACGCTGAAATTCTTTTATGGTTGCTTTTCATTTCTAGTCATTATAATCGACTGGTTATGAACATCAGTAGTCAAGTGGGTATCTTTTGTCTCTTGTGTGACATGATATGATATGTCAATTAATGCTGCATATGCCTTGTCGTGAAGGAGCTTGGAATGGTTCTTGAAGGGTGAGACGGTTCCTGTTGCTAGTAATTCCAATCAACAGTGGCGTCATCTGAAGGGAGACAGCAGCAAGGGCGATGAGAAAGTATATCATTTTCAACACCATTATAGAGGAGGACAGCTGGACTCAAATTCATATATGGATTTAAAAGGTAGCCACTCATTGCAAACTCATCGCCTAAATGATAGTTGCAGCTTGTTATTAAGCGCCAAATCAGCAACCTCCTTAGAAGCAACTCTAAATCCCAACAACCAGACACAAGCGCAAGAGACAAGGCACTTCCTAGATACTTGGTCATCGGCACTGGGAGAGATCACCGCTGGAATTGGCAACGATTGTTGTGTTTCTTCAAACGAGAAGCTACTGCCACTCTCGTCTCTGACCTTGTCGATGTGTGGAAGAACCGAAACTAGTGAAGAAAACGAAAATGCACAAGGGGGAAGTTTTGGGATCATGGGATCGGACAAAGATGGTGTGGGTGTCCAGAGACCCCAGTGGATGACCCATGGTTCATGGATGGGTTCATCAGGTGGACCATTAGCTGAAGCCTTGTGCCTTGGCATTTCAAATAGTGCAAAAGCTGATTCGAAGTTGGCATCTTCTCATGGCAGCAGCTACGGCACCAATGCCGGTATGAACAGCACAAGCTAACTATGGTTTTTAATTGTATTGAATTAGATAGGCCTAAGCTACTGTACCTCTATATGATTAAGTTACTAGATCTAGAGCTAAGCCAGCAGTGGTACTTAGTTGGGCAGTCTAGCCCACTCCCATGCATTTTGTGTCCCCTTTGTCTTTTAGAATACAATGGTTGAGCCAGGAGAGGAGCAGTACATTGCCTGGATTGGTCCCTGGTGTTTTTAGTTCCCCCTTCTAATGTGTAGGTTCTTTTTGTTACAGAAGGTATGTACAAGGGCTAGAAGTTAATGGAAATTTTTAACAGAAAATTAATTCCATGCCTTAACCTGGAGTTTTAGGTTGGTTATTAAAAAAATATATTGCACAAATATTAGTTAGGGCAATACTGGCAAGAGCAAACCTTCCTTCTTAAGCTTGTCTGTTAATCAATGTGATCATTGCACATATATAGTAATTCCCCAATGAATTTGTAACAATACACGAACCATTGGGGGGAAAAAGCAAAAAAGTAAAAAGGGAAATTTTCAATAGGTAACAATAATCGTTGTAATTAACTAACTTGTTTAATACATCCATCCAGTACAATTTGCTTACTTTAACCACCTTAGATCAGTAGTTGAACAGGGAGATATTTCAACTCCAATGCTATCAGTATAACATGAAGAACAGTTTCATCGGTGCTCCATTCCAAAAATCTACCTTGCACGCTCTTAAAGCTGGGTCTTCTGTTGCATATTACAGTAAAAGGAGAAGGAATGTTAGGAAAGTAGTGTAACTGCTTTTGGAGGGAAATACCTAAAATAGTTCAGGTTTTGTGGAGTTAGTTTTGGATGTCTAAATCTGTTAGAGAGCAGTTACTACTATGTGTGTAAAGGGTCAGCTCATACCTGTATAGATTCATTCAAGATTCAATTCAATAATATACTCTCCTCTTCTTTAAACCTCTGTTCTCTTCTCTTCTCATCTCATTTCTTTATTCTCTTCCCATCTCATTCTTTTCTCTTCTCATCTAATTCTTTTCTCTTCTCATCTCATTTTTCTTCTCTGTTTTGAGTTCCAATCTCTGTTATCAGATCTAATCCATAACAATTTGGTATCAGAGCTTGTAGCGTGAGGGAACAAGCTAATTTCAGATCTGGAGTGTTGCAAGATGACTAGATCTGAGACAATTACTCAAGAATCTAGCAATAGAATTAAGAGGGGAAATCATGCAATCTGCAATTGATACGAGGAAAATTATTCTGGAGGAGTTCTAATCCTTGTTTGGTGCAAATTTGACCGAGAAGGCCAGAGGAAACCAGCATGGAGGCAATAAGGAGGCTGGTAATTTTATGTAGGGGTGGCCATGGTTCAGGAATCGCCGATTCAGGTTCAATGAAGTCATGAACCTGAACCAAACTGTTGGGGGACGATTTGAAAGATTGTTTCTGAATCGTCGGTTCCGGTTCAAGCCCTGGTTTAAAACAGTTTGAAGGGTGGTTCGAAAAAGGACAGTTCAAGACGATTTAGAAGATGGTTTGGGAACGGTTTAGGGGCGGTTTAAGGGTGACTTAGATAAAAAAAAATTAGAAAAAAATTTTATTGATTCATAATTTAAGTTATATTTGTAAAAATATTTTAATTTTTCTTAGAAATCTTTCAATCAAAATAAAATAAGAAAAATGAGAATGAAAATAATTTATCTTTAAGAAAAATTTAATAAGTAAAGAATTGAACTTGATTAAAAAATCAGAGATGAAAATAATTTTTTTTCAAGAAATTAACAAAAAGTATATGAATTTAATTTTACCTATGTATCCCTTTAGGATTTAGAAGAATTAAAATTTTTAGTTTTATTGTTTGCCTTTTTTTTTTAAATTATATGATAATTGATAATTAAAAAAGTATAAAAAAATAAAAAAAATTAAAATAGAGGATATTGGAAATTTTATTAAGGATATAAAATAATAATAAAGTAATTAAGATAGTATTGAAAATTTTAGTGAGTATATAAAATAATAAAGTAGGAAAATTGAGAGAGTACTGGGAATTAAAAAGAGTGTAGAAAATAATTATTTAGAGAATTTGAGAGAAATTAAAAAAGTATTAAGAATTAAAGAGAGTGTAAAAAATAATTATGTAGAGAATTAATTATATATATAAATGAATTAGGAGTGGAGTAAGATATTTATTGAATTTTTTTATATTTAAATTGCTTGTTTGGTCCGGTTCGAAACTATTGGTTCAATCCGGTTCGGAACTGTCGGTTCCTGGTTCCTGAAAAATATGAACCTGAACTAAACCGTAGAAGGATGATTTTGGTCAGGTTTGAAGCTTGTTTCGGTTTTGACCAGTTTTGACTGAACCGGTTCTGGTTCGGTTCCAGTTCAAAACCGGACCGTGGCCACCCCTGCTTCTATGGCTACTCTTGGAGGAAGGGGAATTCTTCCTGTGCCAAGGGAGAACATTAATACAGGTCAAAGAGGGGCTACTAGTGTTGAATTTACAACTGAAGTTGAAGGTATGTCCAAATTTTTGCCCAAATTTAAGTTGATTACTTTTGATGGCAAAGAACCTAGGGCTTGGCTAAGGAAATGTACCAAGTATTTTGAGGTGTATGGGGTTCCTACGGATCAAATTGTGGGAATAGCAAGTTTATTTTTGTTAGAAAGGGCTGATGCATGGTATCATAACTGGTTAAGGGTGATGGAGGTCATTCTTGGGAAGATTTTGAGAGGGCATTGTGTGGCAGGTTTGGGGATGAAGGATTAGGGGATGTAGTTGAAGAATTCATGAGGTTAAGGCAAGAAAACACTCTTGAGGAGTATCAAGATAAAATTGAAGATATTAGAATTAGGTTGGAAAGGATAATGCCTAATCTTGGTGAAGCTTATTTTCTGTCAAGTTTTGTTGGGGGGTTGAAGGATGATGTTAGACCTATGGTTAAGATGATGAAGCCAGTGAATCTTTCTCAAGCTACCGAGGATGCAAGATTGCAAGAACAACCCATAAACTCTACCAAGAAACCAATTCCTTATTCTAGACCCTACCAAAGTGATTTCAAATCTAATATCTTTTCATCTTCGGTACCTATTACCTATAAACCTAATCAACTTACTCAGAATTATCCATATGCTCCTAAAACCCCTATAACAGACCAGAATGCCAATTCAAAACAACCAAATTCTGTGCAGAAAACCTTACCTACCACTAGTCAGTCTTCTGTCAACCAACCTACAATCAAATTTACTCCCACCAATTACACTAATTCAAATACCATTAAACAACCTAGACCTTGTTTTAAGTGTGGAGAGAAATTCTTTCCTGGCCATCAATGTAAACAGAAAACTCTCATGGCTCTGCAATTGCAAGAGAATGATGCCTCAGTATTTCAGATGCAAAAACAAGGAATAGATGAGGGGGAAGAGGAATGGCATGATGTTATTGAAGGAGAAGTACCTGCTGTGTCTGAAAATCAGTGCATGCTATGGAAGGCAGTCGTGTGGATCATACTATAAGGATAATTGGGCAGCATAAGAACAGGGAATTGTTGATATCAATAGAGAGTGTTAGTACCAACAGTTTCTTGGGTGCAAGAGTGGCTAGAGAGCTGAAGTTACCTGTTGTTGAAGGGCCTGCAATTGCTATGACAGTAGCTGATGACAGGAAAATTTCTAGCAGCAGCATGTGTCCTAACTTCAAATGGGGAATGCAGCAACTCTCTTTCGTATTTGACTTCAAGCTATTGGACATGTAGAGTTTTGAAATTATATTGGGAGTTGACTGGTTGAGGACATTTAATTCCATTTTATTTGATTTTCAGCAATCAAGAATTACTTTCCAGCATGCAGTTGGTTACATTGCAAGGAATCAATGATTTGGACACTCAATCTAAATTGCTGCACTGTACCAGTTCTCAATGTAAATTGTTGCACGAGAAGGGAATGTTCAGCAGTAATTCTGGTAGTACTTTTGCTGCATCAACTGATTTACCAGGGATAATTTGCAAATTCTTCAGGGTCTTATTAAGTGGGATAATTTCCAGCGGAAGAAGCTACTTGGGAGCTCAAATCATTCATCCTAGCTCAATTTCTTGAATTCTCATCTTCTTGGGGACAAGAAGATTCTCTTGCGGAGGGTATTGTTACATATTATAGTAAAAGGAGAAGGAATGTTGGGAAAGTAGTGTAACTGCTTTTGGAGGGAAATACCTAAAATAGTTCAAGTTTTGTAGAGTTAGTTTTGGATGTCTAAATATGTTGGATAGCAGTTACTACTATGTGTATAAAGGGTCAACTCATATCTGTATAGATTCATTCAAGATTCAATTCAATAATATACTCTCCTCTTCTTTAAACCTCTGTTCTCTTTTCTTCTCGTCTCATTTCTCTATTCTCTTCCCATCTAATTCTTTTCTCTTCTCATCTCATCTTTCTGCTTTGTTCTGAGTTCCAATCTCTGTTATCAGATCTAATCCATAAACATAACATCTTCTCAAGTTCTGGCTAAAGCTACTACTACCAATTCCAATGCCACAATGTGGCTCAGGAGCTGGATATGACAGGTGTTTCTTTGCTGATCCTCCGCGTTCTCTTTCAGGCGTCGATGGCCTGTGGCTCGGTGCGCTATGGGACCTGACCCAAGCCTTTGCAGACTCAGTGGCTGCCATGTAGTTTGGCATTGCACCAGTAGCAGCATTCTTACCTGCACATATCCCATGGTGGTATCTGGAGCCTACGCTTGGTGTCTGTGCTGCTGAGCAGCATTTTTGTTTTGGGCATCGAGGGGGCGCAGAACTCACTTGAAGGGGTATGGTTTTGCAGGGAGATGGGGTGATGGGTGATTGGTGGAAATAGAGATTGTGGTGTGCTCTAAGAAGAGGAGAATGCTGTTTTTGTTGGTGACTTTTAGATTTTGATCTTCGAGCAGCAGTTGGAGTAGAATAAGAGCAAGGCCTAGGAGTGTCAGTTTCTACAGTTTTTATAGGTTCCCTTCTATCAGCTGATGTTCTGCTACTGCTCTCCCTTTGCTTCGTAGCCATCAAGCGGTCAAGCCATCTTGTTCCTTCCTCTAGCTCCTTCTCATCGCTTGCTGATGGGCTTCTTCGAGACGTCCATATCTTGATTTCGATGCGAAGGTATCAAGCGATTAGCTTTTCAGTAATTCCTAAGAGCTGCAAACCAAGTGAATATAAGGAAGAGTGAGCAAAAATCTGGCTAGAGAAAGCATAAGCAAGGGCTTTTGGCGTTTCGAAGCAGCTTCCTTTTTACTTTGCAGCGTGGCTTCAATCTCCTCACTTGTATATGGGCAGTCGTCCCTATCATCTGGAATGGAGCTTAAATCTCTTGACTGTAATCAAAAGCCCAGTAAAACTAATTAAGTTTTGTTTAATTGCAATGTGAACATTGATCAATTTTGAATGCTACTGCGACAGCACTACTTACAATTGACTTCCTCTGGCGGATGTCTTGGAGATATCTAGATTCCCATAAGCCATTGGTTTCAGCAAAAATAGACTTTCTCCTCCCTTCACGCGAGAGTCTTGCACGTTGTTCGCAGACCCGATATTGAACACGAACCATAGATTGCATGCACTTTAGTGTTAATTTTGCTTCCTTTCTAACATCATGCCCTCTCACTAAAGCTTGAAGCTTCACTAGCCCTTTAAGTGCACGTTAAGCCCTCCTTGCCTTGGATCAAGAATCAGGATCACCATACACATATATATATATATATATTAGACAAGAAATGAAAAATCAAGAAAGTAAAAATACGTGGCATTCCCTCGTTCTTACTAGGTAGCCGCTAAAAGCTGTTTGAATGCCATAGCAGCCACATGTTCTCTAACGAAATTGGAGGGCCTTGTGAACCTAACCATCTGCACTGCTGCTTGGGCTGTTGCTGCTGCCACTGCAATTGCTTGCCTTTGCTCCGCATCCGAAATAGGACTCACTATTATTTGCTGTTGTGTTCGCTTCACACTGTTGAACATGATTGCTACTGGGCTTTTTAAAAGGCCATCTTCGTTTCTCTCTCATCTGCAAAAACCCAAAAATCCATGCACCCAAGAAATCAAGTATCAATGTAGAAACATTTGCACACACATGTGATTGATCATATATTATTACCTTTTCTTCCTCTTCTTGCTCATGCTCTTCCCTTATTCTGCCACTGTTTTTCTCATTCTCCTTAGTTGGAGACCTGAATGCTCTTTTCACTATTTTAAACCATGAAGTACCGCTCTTCTTTCCCATGGGGAGGCTGAGAATAGGTAGAGGTGGTATTGTCTTTCCACTGATTCCTTTAGAATTATATTAAAGAATGAGAAATGAATGAGAGAAAGGACTGTGAATGTGATATTTATTTGTTTATGCAGAATCTAACATAAAGTACGAGCTCCAATATATGTGCCATTGGAATATGTGTTTTCTAGTGACAAGTGGCATGAGATAAAACTAATGGAAATGTCAGAAAGCGTCAAATAATTTTGTAAGCGATAGTGCGAGGTAAAGAGATTTTGTAATAGCAGACAAGAATCCAAAGTCCATTGAAAATAGAATTGGCCATGCATTTACATAACAACTGACCATCTCCTATTACATTCATATGTTATGAGCTGCAAGAGCAAGATTGTGAGAGATGGTGAGAATAGATACCATCATAATGAGATGTGAATAATTTATTATGCATGAATATTTCAAGAACACGAAAAGTCACCAGCCAACTTATTAGTAGAAGACACAAAATTGTTCTGCTGCTGAGTTTTTCCTTTTCCAAGGAATCAAAGAATCTTTTTGAGGAGGAGAAGAGAGGAAGAAGGAGGTGAAAGCACTAAAGGAATGATGAATTAGTGCTCTTATTGGTTCATTTCTTTCAATCCAGTACACATAGGTTAAAGCCCATTTTGAGTGTTGATTTAACCTGTCTTGTATAGCTTCAGTTCTAGTACTGATTTAGAAGGGAACATGTTTGAACCAAGGGAAGCTAATATGCCTGTGTTGTTTCTGGTTTTCGTTGCGCTTCCTCTTGTTGCTTACATTTTACTTCCAAATTTGAGTGAGGCTACAAAGGAGAGAAAGTGAATAGATTTGCTTGCTCAATCCGCTACTGAGAGGCACTTAGGGCAGAAGCAATGCCTCCTGCCACTGCCACTGCTCCTGCCATTCCTTTCCTGTCTCCTTCAAAGAATGGGATTAATGTATGTACTAGATGCTTAAGTCCAGCTACAACCCGCTGCTCTAGATGCAAGTCTGCTAGATAGTGTTCTGTGAGGTGTCAAATAATTCATTGGAGGCAAGTTTATAAGCAAGAATGTCAGCAATTGGAAACTACCAGTTCATGCTCAGCTCCTAATGCTACTGCAATCACGGACTCAATTCCAGAGAGGATTTTAATTAATGACAGACAAGCGGGGTTACCGTAAATCCAACAGAGAAATGTTAACAAGACATGACAGGGCTGTGCTTGATTATTTAGAAGAAACTTCAGGAACAAGGCCTGCCTGTTTAACTTCTAATGACACTTCCAGTACGTATATCAATGGTCAAGATAGTGCTTGTAATATGCATGTGATTCATAAATATTCAAGAGAACCTGGGAAGATATTTGAATCACGAAGCAAAATCATCGGGCTCATCGCATTCTGGAAAAATTGGGACAAAAGTGCATACAACTGAAACATACATTGTTCTGAATGGAGGAAATATGTCAAATAGAAAATAATTGTAGTGATGAAACAGTTAATTGAGTTGTTCTTATGAAACAACCCTTACTAACGGAAGTGTAAAGGTAAATGTGCATTGCTGCCTTTGGAGACGAAAATTTCTTAATCATCAAAATCAACAGCAAAAGTCTTTGGAGAACAATCATACTAAGAAGTAGAGAGCAGGGGAGAAAATGCAGATGATTCAAAGGCTGTTAGAATGGAGCATTCCATTCCTGCTCGGGGAAGCAATGGGATTGCAGGCATTGTTATTATGAAGACGATGGGTGTAAGAAAGTCTACTAGACTTCGTAGACAGGATGTTACAGGACTAAGTGGTATACACAAAAAAATAAAAAAAAATGTTGTTCCCTTATGAAGAATTTGTTAAAATATTCAATTGCGAGGCTTTTAACTTATAATCTAGGGGACTTGTGAACTGTGGAAACAGTTGTTATGCGATTGCTGTCCTTCAATGTTTGACCTGCACAAAGCCGCTGCTATCTTCTTGCTTCGTGGATCACATTCAAGAGCCTGTTGTGGGAAAGATTGGTGTGTTATCGTTTCAAACAGGTCAATGATTCTACTGAATTTTTAACTCGTTCTTTACCATTTCTCCCATAACGTTGTCTTGATCGAACTTCTGGCCGTTGTAAATTATAGGCTTGGAGATCTCAGCTGATAAATTAGATGACTTAGCTGGGTGGAATCTGTGCCTCAAATTTTTTTTGTTCTCATAACACTTACTTAATTGAGGCATTGGGTTGGGATTGTTTTATATCACCCAAGCAAAAGATTCTTGTAAAAAAAAAAAAAAAACAATATATTACCCAATTTTTTCTTTTATATATATATATATATATATATATATATATATATATATATATATATATATATATATATATATATATATATAATTGTTTTCTCTGTGGCTTGAGGAAAGAGTCTTTGGCTTCATTCCCAGTGGACTGGTCAAAACTGTTCTGACTCTATCTACTGTACCGTCTACTCTCTAAAAGTGTCTCTTGTCTGAATTTCGAAACAATAAAGACAAAACGATACATGAATGCGGAATTTTTTATTTTTTAAACAGCAACAGACCAGTAGAGAAAGCAACTTATTCCATGTTCCTTATTAATGGAACATAAATTTTGCTTCTATACAGTTCTCGTTTACGGACGTAAAAGGGATTAATTAGCATGTGATTCGCGATTTCTTAAATTTTTATTATATAAGAAAATTGGTCCACGAAATGAAGTATTTTAATTTTGATCCGAAGGCCTGGGACGGCTTGGTCCTCGTTAATGAAACGAATGGTACATGTCCTACCAGCCAGGCCCCTACATAAAAGGTACCTTTTGAGTCCAGTCCACAGTGCGCGCATGGCACTTATCCACCAATTATGATACGGGCTATTTTTCTAAGTCTTGAATTTTTTTTTCCGGGAAGAATTATACCTTCTAGGTATATGGATTTTGTAATTGGCAAGGAAGTTCACTCTTCCATAGGTTTACAAAAATAGAAAAAAAAAAAAAAAATATATATATATATATATATATATATATATATATATATATATATATATATATATATATATATATCAGCTATGATATAAGAAGCTAATATTAGCCCCTCAAAATCATGATGCGCGTGTAAATCACCCGTCCAAAATGAGCAAATGATTAAGAAGAGAGGAGGTCGTACGAGATTGAGAGGTTTGCAAGGTCCACATAGATCAGACCAACCCCAAATCATCTGTAGCACAATTAACATGAATCTTGGCTATCCGTGTGAATTTGATAAGCACCGATGAGCGCTCTAAATCCTTTTAGAAGCATTCTAGAGCCCCTAATCAAGAGTATCGTGAAAACCAAGTCACCTTAGATCGTTAGATGCATCTAATATGGAGGGAGCTCAAGAAACTCTTATTCTGACAAAACTCTAACATAACTGCTATAGCAAAATAATAATCCCAAAATAATAAGTAATTGCTATTGACTCCTTAAATGTAACAACTTGAAAATTCAAAGAATAAATAATTTATAACTTTCAATATTATAATAAATCTTATAAATATTATTTAAGAAATTTCAATCTAATTTAAATGATTATTTTAAATTATGTTATGGTCATTACTGTAACTCTATAAATTTATGCTATAGACATGTATTTAGTTACATATTATTGTATTATTTTGGATCCAGTTAAAGAACTATGAAAGTTTAGGGGTTAGATTCAAATTTTATTTAAAGGGGTTAAAATTTATTATTTTATTGATGTTATTTTGGATTTTAAAATTTAATTTAAATGAGTATATTAAGTTTTTATTAATATGGCATTAGCAAGGATTAGATTGAAGAACCAGAAAGTACAAGGGTTAAAAAGAAATTTTTACTTAAAAATTTCTAGCCAATCACAAAATGCGAGCAACAGACTTACGCAGCAAAAGTTTTAAAATTTTTTATTTAGCTCAAGTTACATGCATCTCATGCTATTACCTTTGCATGCAAGCTATAATAAAAAACACAAGTTATATCTCATGTAATCAAAACTAGTCTTCAATCACATTTGCATTTTAGGAAACAAAAACTAGAACTCCTAAAGTTAGTGAAGCCTGTAAATATTGGCTCTCTAGTCCATCCACACAAATTTTGTGATCAAGATGATTTAATACTTGGACCTTTCTTTCCTTGTAGAGCTTCTCCCTTGGGTAGACCTGAAACAAAAATAGTACCAAGGGTGCATTGAAAGAAAAATAGCATCAAGGGTGCAAACTTAACAATTTTAAAATTTTAAACCCTAATATTTCATGCAACACGCAAATTCTTTATGCTATTGGAAAAGCACATATTTTAGGTTACAATACTTGTAACTCAAATGCTAAAAAGTCTATTTGCCATTGGGAAACTTAAACCTTAAAATTATTAAAATAAAATTAAGGACTTTAGCTATATGGGCGCAGAATCACATTCAACACCGAATCCGAGAAGCTTAGATCGCCAAGAGTCGATCCTCTAGTCCATCCACACAAATAAGATGACCAAAGCATCAATTTTCAACCAAAACTTCTTTGTTCTTTCTCTCCTTGTCTTGACCAAGCTTGCACAAAGAAGAAGTTTAAGGTTTTTCTTGGTTTTAAGCTTATGGAAGTATAGAGAAACAATTTCTCTGCCTTTAATTTAAGAGTAACAAGTTCAAAATCCTCTTGAATCTGTAACACCCCTATTTGCATAGCCTGGTATATAAGACAACTAGATAAGCTATAAACACAAATAATTAGTAATTGTCAATTAGTTAAGTATAAATAAGAAAAATAGAATATAAAAAGTTAAACGAGCCGAGAGTCACAGCGATGGGTGACTTTCTCGGGAAAGACTACGAAGTCAATTTAAACTCAAATTTCGAACAGTAAAATGTGACGTTGTGGTCTTTAGGACTATTACAAACGCAGTGGAAAAGAGAAAATCACGAAAAAGAATTATTAAGCCAGTCAAATAATTAGGTCAGGGAGCCAGAAGAAATATGAAATTATTTACAAATCGGGTTGAACCGGCAAGGGGCAATTTGGTCAATTGACCCTGAGAGCTGACTCCTGACCTGACTGTCAAACAAAATCGGAGAAAAGAAAATTTCAGAATCGGAAATCAAATTAAAGAACTAAAGGAAAAATAAAGGAAAAAGAAAAAGAATTAAAAGTTGAATTATTACATCACACATATGACATCATGAATGATGTCAAAATTTATTTTAATTTTCCCCGAATAATTGACTAAGTCAAATATAATTAGTAAACACATAAAACACCAAAAAAATTAAATGAAATTTTACTCTTCTTCCCTTACCATTTTCGGCCAACTCTCTCTCTCCCAAGCTCTCTCACTCAAAACTCCATTAAAACTCATTTTGAGCTTAATCAAACACTAAATCTCACCATAAAAACTCCCCTTTCTATCATTAAACCTTGTTAACTCCACTTGAGAAGAAGCTTGAGCAAGAAAAGAAAAGAGGAAAAGGAAGGAATTGAAGGATTTGAAATTCTAAGAAAGGTTAGTAAGCTAAACTTGATTTGTTAGTTGATTTAATTGTGTTTATAGTTGAATAAACTTAGAAATTCACTTAAAAGGAAATGAAAACAACTTTGGAGGACTAGTTATGGAATTCGGTTAGTTAGAGTTTGATGTGGAAATGTAAAAATTTGATTGAATTAAACTTGTTAGAATGCTGGAATGATGTATGTAAGATATGGATTGGTGATTGGAATGTATTAGATTTGAAGTGCATGAAAATTAGGGTTTTGGGCACCTAGGGTTTGGGAGGCAAAAATGTGAGAATTGGTCAAATGTTGTGTTTGACCTTGTTTGAGATGAAAAATGGTTATTTGTGACCCAATGAGATGTGTTGGAAGTGTTAGAAGTGAGTTTAAATTTGGACTGAAAATGGCCATATCGTAGGCAGTAGGACCAAGGTCCCTTTGAGGGACCAAAACTGAAAATTTATAAGTCCAATTGGTATGAGACTAATTGGGAATGAAAATAGACACAAAATGGAACATTTTTCATTTAGGAATCATGCCCAAAAAGTGACCAAAACCTAGTGAACAAATTGACCAAATCCAGATTTATGCAGTCTGACCTGTACAAAATGACTAAATGAATAGTATTTATTTATTTGGCCATAACTTGGGCTAGGCAGGTCTAAATGACCTGAAATTTTACTAGTGGATAGCTGAGATATAGATCTAAAACTTTTATGAAGAACACAAACCCAAATTATGCACTTAACCAAGTCATTTTGCCACCCAAAGTTGGTGACCTAAAACTGCTCGAACCAGTTTAGTGCCCAGAAATTTGGGTTAAGTCCAATCCGGTAGCTATGATTCAAATGGCTATAACTTGAGCTACAAAACTCCAATTGGAGTGATTCAAAAAGGAGAATAAAGTTAAGACAATAGGAAACATTTTCTATGGAGAAAGTTTTGCCAAATTCTAACAGTAAAATGACCAATGGAACAGTGCAACTTAAGACACCAAAACTGAAAATTTGCAAATTTGCCTAAAAGACTTAGATTTTGAGTAAACAACCAAAACCAACAAATTTAGTAACCAAAATGTGGTATGTGGGTGAAGTTAGAATTCCCATACCTATTAAGCCTTAGAAAGTCAACAAATTGACTTGAATAGTGTCATGAATAGTAACCCTGAAACACAAATTTTAAAGAACGTCAAGTTTAGCACATTAGAGTTAGGTAAAAGTGAATTTAAATTTATTTTTGGATTTATGCTAAGTTATGATACTGAAACACTGTGAAACTGTGTGTTTCAGTGGAAAAGAATACCGAGAAGGAACCTGAGGTGTCGAGTCAAGGCCAAGAGGCGATTCATTTAAGGTTTGTGCACAACGTATAATTTCTGTAAATTATCTTCTGCATATTGTTTTGAATAATTTGAAATATTGAATTGTGACATCATTATGATGAAGTATTTATGATGCTTTGATTTAAATTGTTGAAAGTTATTTGTGTATATTTGAATTGGTAATATTTAATAAATTGTTAAGATAAGTTTTGAAACGATAGTGTCATGACCATATATTCGAACACCTCACTAGCATGACTAGTGGGAGTAATCAGTTTCTAATTTTGATTCTTTCTCTGGCTGAAGTGTTGAGGTGTGTGCCAGTAGAAGAAGAAAAAGAATGGGTTCCCATATATTTGAGCTAGCTAGCCTTGTGATGTGACTTCTTCTTAGCTTATGGCTATTGAGATTATATTTGTTTCGAATGGCATGATATAACTTTGGATTTTATGAAATTGGTTTTGATACTTCGAAATGAAATTGTTTGGATTAAAATCTCATAATTCATGTTCTGTATTTAATTCTCATGTTCAGTCCAATTTTTGAATAAATATGATTTAAATCCTGCATAAAGATTATTGTAGTATGTTGTGCACCACTGAGTCCTAGTACTCAACGATGACTGTTATTGCTGTCGCAGATTTAGAGACTAGAGGAGCAGTAGACTGAGCTACTGAGGATTGAGGAGCTATCTGCTTGAAGTTATCTGGTATATTTTATACCTTGATTGTAAAAATTTATTTTGATGTATGTAATGTATGTAAAGGTATGGACATGTAAAACTGGTCTTGAGCAGTTTGTATAAAGTTTGTATAAAGTTTGTAATAAATTTTAGTTTGGATTTTTCCTAATGTAAATTTTTAGTATGATGTATATAAGTTGTTTTACATTTAATTACATATGAATGGAAGTATTTTATTTCAATTTGAATGGAAGTAATTAGTAATATTTGGATGGTATTTGAATTGGAATTTGTGGATTCGAATTTTTGAAAATTGATAAATAATGTTGAAATTGATTGGGATTATTGTGAATTTAAAGAAGTTGTTGAGACAAATTATTGGAAGTGTTTTTTACAGGAATTTGAAGAACTGTTTTTCTAAAATACAGACGGCACTCTGCCGAAATTTCTATAAAATTTGAAGAAAAAAAAATAAATGGGACAAAAATTTTACTAGATTTAAAACTTTGAATAAATGATTTTAATATCTGTTTAGAAATGCTCACCACTTATAAATGTAAGAAAATTGTTTTAAAATCCCTTGTAGGGTACTTAATGAATTATTGGTAGGTAAAGTTCTGTAGTTTATTAGGTATTCTATGGAATCATGTTATACCTTACAGAGGGGTAAGGTGTGACAGAATCAAACAGAAAGAAAAGGATAGGAGAGCTTGGTTTGAGAGAAAAAGTAGAAGAAGAAAAGATTAACACACTTAATCTTCCAATCTCTAACCATTAGAGAGTTTTAATTCCTCTTAAAGTCAATTAGTGGTTGATCACTAATGATTACCTATTTTACAAGTGTCCAAATCTAATTCACCAATTAGAAGTATTTTCTAATTTTGATTTGGTCACTTGTCAAATTAGCATAAATAAGGGAATTAAAACACTAATTAATTATTATTATGGAAAACACTAATTAACCATTAATTTTTCTCTCTCATGACTTCTTAAGTCATTTTAACCAAATTAAAATCTCTTGACTTTAAATGAATTAATCAAGTTTATATTTAAATACTTTAAATATTAACTTGAATACTTTCATTGATGAATTTAGTTTCAAGTCATGTTAAAGACTTTGTAATCTAATTGCAAACTAAAAAAAATTATTAATTTAATTAATTAATTAAACCATTTAATTAATTAATCAAATTAATTATGTTTTGATCATGTTATTCTTATTGTGTGTGACATTCTAGGTTCATTACTAATTGACAATGAGAATAATATTAACTCTTTAATATTATTAGAACTATTTCACTTAGAGTAAAATTCCCTTATCACTCTTAGTTCTCGTAAATTATGATTGACACTTAGCATAATATATCATGACTACCCAATTAGTGATGAATTAATTTATACTTAACTCATAAACCTTGATCATACATGCTATGCACTAAAATCTCTTCATTACAAAATTTCAATTCTAGCTAGGGTCATGGTTTATGTCAAACCCTAATTGGTTAGAATCATATGTGCTCATCTTAATTCTAATTCTTGATTAACAAGACTTTTCGATTAGAAACACTTTTCTAAATAAGTCTATCTGTATTGACCAGAAACTTTACTCATCAAGAAAACTTAAAATAGATATAGGATTTTATCCTTATTTACTTAGGGCAATGGATTCCATTTTGACTAAACACCTATCTCCATATATAACTAGTCGGAGCCAATACATGTCTGTATACTCATAACTAATACAAGTATGTAAATGGTATCAAACTCAAACTACCTATATATAAGATAACTGTGATATCTCATGTCAAGAGATTATATGGACTATTATAATTTAGATGATCATGTATTGATAAGAGTAAACTCTATGTACACATCATCTTAATATCACGGGTTCAGCCTACTTATCTTATAAGTGCCCACTATGTTTATTATATATCATGAGGCTTACTGTTCCATCTTATAAATATCTCATACTAATCTATAGAAATAAACATAGGTGATAGTCTATACAGATAAATAATACCTAATAAGGTGTCCTTGACTGTGAACCAAAATTTATAATACTTTTCATGTCACACCCTACTCCTTAGTAAGATGTAACATGATCTCGTAGTATATCTAATAAATTACCGTACTTCGCTTATCGGTAACCCATTAAATATACTACAAGGGATTTTAAAATAATTTTATTACTTTTTGAAAGTGGTAAGCTTTTATAGCAGGTATTAAAAATATTTAATTGAATTTTAAAAATTAGTTAAAATTTTTGTCCATTTATATTTTTATTCAAATGTTAAAAAAATTTCAGCGGAGTGCCGTCTATATTTGAGAAAAATAGTTCTTCAAACACCTATAAAAACACTTCCAATATTTTTAAAACAACCACAACTCCAATACCCTCATTTTCATATCCTCATTCATCACAATTAATTCAATTCACTTATCAAGCCAAACCCATCATAAAAGAAATTGTCCATAATTTTTCAATTTCCAGAAGAAGGTAAATAATACATTCATTAAGGTACTAAAATTATTTTTACAATTAAATTTGCATTTCCATTACACACCCAAAATAACATTTCAAAAATTTTATGCATCTGCTCAAATAATTTACATACATATATTTACATGCATATTCAAAATCTAATATACAAGGGTATACCTATAATATACCTAAAGCTAATTCCAATGAGTCTTCAAGGCGCAGCTACCGGAAATCTCACTCGGCTGCTCTATCTTTACTTTCACCTGCGACAGCATACAAAGCTATCACTGAGTGGTGAACTCAGTGGTGCACAACTATAATTTAAATGTAATACAATATACATTGACAATAATTATACAAAAAATTTTGGAATCTCGAAATTTAACCAATTATAAAATGTCAAAATTTTCATAGCCAATAATAATAGTCACTTGTTAAAATAACCTTAATCAAAATTTCAATTTGTCAAATCACAACTGAACAATAAAAATAATTCCTGCAATTATGAAAATAAATAATTATTTTAACAAAATCATTTGTGCACAATCTCATTTAAAATCACAATTTCTTATCAATCAAAACCTATTCTTTATCTCACTAACTATGCAAGACTAATTTGAAAGGGCCATCTTCAGGGTGATTCTAACTCCCTATGGTTAGGGAGGTCGAATCGAGATTCTAACTCCCTATGGTCTGGGAGGTTGAATTATCGTACACAGTACACAACACAATAATGCAACTTCTGACCGGTCTATAACAAATACTTAGATATAACCTCTAATAAGAGGAGGATCTAAGTGTTTGCCTGGTTTTACAACCCCGCAAGTGCACGGATTGCTAATAAGTAATAAAGTGATAAGTAGAGTATCATTCCCACGAGGACCTTTGTTTAGCAAGTACCAATCTACACAGTTATTTTGACTGTCTAAGCTATTGAATATTTAGGGAATGAAGTTCATTAACTTTAAACTAGAATAGTAAACTTTAAATGAAGTAATCTATTTTTGGAATAATTCTAGAGTTAAGATTTCACACTTGAATCTTATTAGGGATGTTATCTCGTTTATTTACTGAATTGACGATCGTTCTCCTTGATGGAAATTAGCTCTAAGTTATCCTAAATCCTCTCTCAAGGCATCTAGGTTGTATTTTAATTAACTCAAACCCTACTTTCGTGGTGATCAAATTAATTAAAATCCTTTAAGACCTTTAACCAATTTTTGGATTCTACAAAGGCATCAGCCTATGTCTAGGTCAGATTTCCTAAGTTTAACATCTTTATTTTCTAATGTTAATCTTACCTTTCAGTCCTTCAATCAACATCTACAATCATGTCTAAGTGGGTACCATCACATAGCATGCATTAGGATCACAAGAAATTAAATCAAGAAACGAATCTCAAATCCAGTGAATAAAACTTAATGTTCATCCATAATAATAATTATAAGCATTACTCTTCCAAATCCAGAATAAAGAAACTACTCACTCATGGTGAGTTCAACAAACATCATGATAAAAGGTAAAAACAGTAAAAAGAAAATCATGTAAAAGAAAAAAAGCAATAGAAATCTATCTAAGGAGATGAAACGAAGGAACCGAAGATAATTTATAGCCTTGATCTTGTGGAGCTTCAGCTGGAAAACTTTTTTTGGTACTGATGCAGAGCTTGACAACAGCACTCCCTTAGATCGTCGTCATCCCCGATAGTCGTCTCTTCTGATGTTTTCTTTTCTATTTATATTGGTTGCTCTAGGGTTAGGTCACTTTGAGTCCAAAGGGCCTTATGAGTCTCATTTTTATCTAAAAACAGGAGGGGAGTTTGAGTTATAAAACTGGCTGTAGCATAGTACACGGCCCGTGTGTCACTACACGGGTCCCGTAATGTAGGGCCGTGTAACTTGCTAGAGGAGAATTGTGAAATCTTATTTTAGCATAGAAAGTTACACGGGTCTGTGCCAACTACACGAGCCTAGTTACACAACCCATGTAGTATTGTTCCCATAAGGTTCTTCAAGCTTGCACCCAGCAGAGACTTACACGGGTCTCTGCAGATTACACAGGTCTACTTACACGACCCGTGTACTTGTGTTTCTCATCGATTCTCTTGGCTTTCTTCTGGCAGAGAGTTACACAGGTCTGGGGCTTTGTTTATGTTAGTAGTATGCCCTAGAGCATATAATTTAATATGTATCTTATACATGTTTTTATTAATAAAAGGCATTTCCACTTTTCCGT
Source organism: Hevea brasiliensis (assembly GCF_030052815.1). Classification (NCBI taxonomy): domain Eukaryota; kingdom Viridiplantae; phylum Streptophyta; class Magnoliopsida; order Malpighiales; family Euphorbiaceae; genus Hevea; species Hevea brasiliensis. The sequence continues at coordinate 48,977,698 of NC_079501.1, forward strand.
TTACATAATATATTTATGTGTAATAGAAAAGGTCCATTGATATTTTGTTAGAAATTCTATTCTTAAGTTGTTAAGAATATGAGTGACAGTATTTCTAATACAAAGTATCATAAATAGGTTCACAATCGAGGATACTTCACAATAAGGACATGACTTATCCAGAAAGATTGTATTCATGTTTGTTCCCAAGTTATTTATATGAGATATAAATAAGGTACAATGGTGAGTCTCATGCCATATGACAAACATGATAGGCACTTATACATGATAAGTAGGTCGAACCAATGACACTTATGACAAGCACATGGAGTTTACTCTCGTCAATATATTGTCATAAATCATATAAGTGCATATAATCTTTAGACATGAGGTAGCACAGTTATCTTGTATATAGATGGTTTGAGTTTGATACTGCTTTCATACTTGTACTGTGTATGGGTATATGGGCATGTGTTGGCATTTACTAGTTATATATGAAGGTAGGTGTTGATCAAGATGGAATATGTCCCTCTAAGTAAATAGGGATAAAATCCTATGTTCATTTAATTGTTCTTGATGTTTCAAGTTCTTCGCCAGGACAGATAGATTTAATCAGAAAAGAGTTTCTGATGAGAAAATCTTTTAATCAAGAACAAAAATTAAAAGAGAACATAATATTCATAGCAAATGGGGTTTGACATAAACCATGACTCCAACTTGAGTTTGGATTTTGTAACAGAGAGATTCTAGTGCATGGTAACATATGATTATAGGTTCATTTAAGGTGAATCTTATTACTAATTGGGTGGCCATGGCATGCTATGCTAGGTATTAACCATGGTCTATGAGGTGCATAAAATGGTTTAGAGAAATCATTTATGGTGAGAAAGAGTTCTAATGATATTAAGAGTTGATATCATATCTGCCAATTAGTGATGAGCCTAGTAAGTCACACACATACAGAAGTAATCACCAAATTAAATATGATTTAATTAATTAATTAAAGAGTTTAATTGATTAATTAAATAGGTTTGGTTTGCAATTAGATTACAAAGTCCCTAGCATAGCTTGAAACCAAATCTAGGTTATTGGATGTATATAATAAGTTAAATTTATATTTAAAGTGTTTAAATATGAATTTAATTAATGAGAAATTAATTAATAAAGATTAATTAATTGATTTTTATTTGATATAAATTGATTAAAAGAAGAGAAATAATTATTTTGGGTTGAGAACTCAAAATTAAGACACAGGGGCATTTTGGTCATTTCACAGGGTAACATATGGCACCATGAGATGGTGACACATGGCACTACACATAAGCTTGCCAAATGTCTTTTAATCATGTAAGATGATTAAAATTAAGAGTAAATATAGGTTTGACACTTGGCACAATGTGATTGGGTCAATTAAACCTAGAGCCAATCAGAATGTGACATGTGGGAAGGGTTTTAAGTGGTGACCTAGCTATATAAGTGTTGTTATGAAAAGAAAAATTACAACCAGCTGCTGCCTCCCTTTGTGTCGCCACCCTTGAGGCTCCCATTCTCTCTTCTTCTTCATCTCTCATCAATTCAAAGAGATTAGCAAATAATCTCTTGAATTAAAAATACTAGAAATTATTTCTAGTGTCCTGTTTACATCTTTAATCTCTTAAAAGGCAAAACTTGATTTTCTAATTAATAGAAAAAGCTTTAGAAGCTGTTCAAGGGCTGCCATAGGTGATCTTGGTGTGGACAAGCTAGAGGGACAACATCTAGTGTCCTAAAGACGCATCCCAAAGGTGCCAAACACACTGCAGTGCATCAAGAGGTTAGTGCACTTGTTCTTGATCTAATCTAGGGTTCTAAAATTAATCTGATTAATTCTAAAATATTGAATGGAAAATACAGATCCAAAAACATATTAAAAAAGTTTTAATATGTTGTTTATCATTGAAATCAAATAGATAAAAATAAATCCTGCATGATGCATGTGACCCTAGGTGAAAATTTTTGAATTCAATGAAATAAACTTGTTTTTTCATGCTTCTGCTCCTTCAATTGGTATCAGAGCCACTATATTTGCCATTTAGATTGTTGAATATATGATTTAATTAGGTGGTATGATAATAAGATGATAGATCCATTGTTGGTTGCAATGAAAGGTGGCGGCATGGTGGAGTGCACCATAGGTACGCATGGTTTGGCTCCTCCCATGGTGTGCGCAAGGTTTGGCTTTTTAATTTGCAATTATTGTATGATCTAAAAGCTCATCCTATGTCTAATTAAATTATTTAATTAGAGTTTTAATCACACAATTAAATTTTGATTCAAATCAGAATTTTAAAAATTATTTGAATGTGATTCAAATCTGAATTTTAAAAGTTGTTTGAATGTGATTCAAATCTGAATTTTTAAAGTTGTTTGAATCATATTCAAATCTGAATTTTTAAAGTTGTTTGAATGATATTCAAATCTGAATTTTTAAAAATTGTTTGAATGTGATTCAAATATGAATTTTAAAAATTGTTTGAATGTGATTCAAATCTGAATTTTTAAGGTTATTTGAATGTGATTAAAATATGAATTTTTAAATTTGTTTGAATCATATTCAAATCTGGATTTTTAAGTTGAATATGAGATATTCAATTTAATTTAAGTATGTATATTTTATTTAATTGTTAAATGGTGATATGCATGATGGATGATCATAGACTATAAAAGACCAATGTGATTGGATTTATTTTTTCTATGTTTCTTTGGGTTGTAAATTAATTAATTTATTTTAATTTATTTTTGGGCATGTATTATTAAGTTGTAATAATTTTGGGTTGTAATTTCATTTATTTAGTTCTTGTAAATTCGCCTTGGTATGCCAAGGATTACTATGTAATTAGATTGCAAGAAGATCAAGGAGGTCAAGAGCATTGGTGGGACCAGTGGGAGGAATTCAATATCAAGCATTGATTATGTACTCCTTCAACAACTCTTATAATATGAATGAATGAAATGCACCTAGGAATGCCCTGATTCAAATCTTGGTGGTTCAGAATTGAATCCCTTAGAAAAGTCCATGATCATACCATATTTATTTATTATCCATGAATGCATGAGATGTATGGGTATGTATGCAAGTATATGATGTATGTGTTAGTAGTATGCCCTAGAGCATATCATTTAGTATGTATCTTGTACATATTTTTAATAATAAAAGGCATTTCCACTTTTCCGTTTACATAATATATTTATGTGTAATAGAAAAGGTCCATTGATATTTTGTTAGAAATATTATTCTTAAGTTGTTAAGAATATGAGTGACAATATTTCTAGCACAAAGTATCATAAATAGGTTCACAATCGAGGATACTTCATAATAAGGACATGACTTATCCAGAAAGATTGTATTCATGTTTGTTCCCAAGTTATTTATATGAGATATAAATAAGATGGAATGGTGAGTCTCATGCCATATAACAAACATGATAGGCACTTATAAATGATAAGTAGGCCGAACCAGTGACACTTATGACAAGCACATGGAGTTTACTCTTGTCAATGTTTTGTCATAAATCATATCAGTGCATATAATCTTTAGACTGAGATAGCAGTTATCTTGTATATAGGTAGTTTGAGTTTGATCTTTCATAATTGTACTATGTATGTGTATTTGGGCATGTGTTGGCTACTGCTAGTTATATATGGCGGTAGGTGTTGATAAAGAAGGAATATTTTCCTCTAATTAAATAGAGATAAAATCCTATGTTCATTTAATTGTTCTTGATGTTTCAAGTTCCTGGCAGACAGATAGATTTATTGAGAAAGAGTTTACGATGAGAAAAATCTTTTAATCAAGAACTGGAATTAAAAGAGAACATAATATTCATAGCAAATGGAGTTTGACATAAACCATGACTCGGCTTGAGTTGGGATTTTGTAAGAGAGATTCTAGTGCATGGTAACATATGATTATAGGTTCATTTAAGGTAAATCTTATTACTAATTGGGTGGCCATGGCATGCTATGCTAGGTGTTAACCATGGTCTATGAGGTTCATAAAATGATTTAGAGAAATCATTTATGGTAAGAAAGAGTTCTGATGATATTAAGAGTTGATATCATGTCTCATTGCCAATTAGTGATGAGCCTAGTAAGTCACACACATACACAAGTTATCACCTATTTAAATATGATTTAATTAATTAATTAAAGAGTTTAATTGATTAATTAAATAGATTTGGTTTGCAATAAAATTGCAAAGTCCCTAGTATGACTTGAAACCAAATCTAGATTATTGGATGTGTAGTATAAATTAAATTTATATTTAAAGTGTTTAAATATGAATTTAATTGATGAGAAATTAATTAATAGAGATTAATTAATTAATTTATATTTGATATAAATTAATTAGAAGAAGAAAATAATTATTTTGGGTTAAGAACTCAAAATTAAGACACAGGGGCATTTTGATCATTTTGCAGTGTGACACGTGGCACCATGAGATGGTGACACATGGCATAACACATAAGCTTGCCAAATGTTTTTTAATCATGTAAGATGATTAAAATTAAGATTAAATATAGGTTTGACACTTGGCACAATGTGATTGGGTCACTTAAACCTAGAGCTAATCAAAAGGTGACATGTGGCTAGGGTTTAATGTGTTAACCTAGCTATTTAAGTGTGGTTATGAAAAGAAAAAATAACCAGCAGCCTCTCCTCTCATATGTCACGCCACTTTGAGCCTCTCCAGCTATTTCTCTTCATCTCTCATCAATTCAAAGAGATTAGCCATCAATCTCTTGAATTAAGAACACTAGAAATTGTTTCTAGTGTCCTGTTTGCATCTCTAATCTCTTAAAAGGCAGAACTTGAATTTCTAATTAATAGAAAAGGCTTTAGAAGCTGTTCAAGGGCTGCCATAGGTGTTCTTGGTGTGGACAAGCTAGAGGGACAACATCGGTGTCACGAAGACGAATCTCAAAGCGCGACACATTGCGGCACATCAAGAGGTTAGTGTAATCGTTCTTGATTTAATCTAGGGTTCTAAAATTAATCTGATTAATTTTAAAATCTTAAATGGCAAATACAGATCCAAAAACATATTAAAAGAGTTTTAATATGTTGTTTATCATTGAAATCAAATAGATAAAAATAAATCTTGCATGGTGCTTATGACCCTAGGTGAAAATTTTTGAATTCAATGGTATAATCTTGTGTTTTTCACGCTTCCGTTTCTTCAATTGGTATCAGAGCCACTATATTTGCCATTTAGATTGTTGATTATATAATTTAATTGTGTGTTTGATCATGAGATCAAGAGATTAATTGCTGGTTGGATCATGAGATGTGGCGTCACACATGGAGAAGCCACCATTGGTGGCGGCAACAATGGTTCCATGGGTGATTCAAGGTTTGGCTTTTAATTCTGCAATTGTTGTATGATCTAAGGCCTATTCTTTGACTAATTAAAGTGTTTAATTAGTTGTTTTAATCACACAATTAAATTATGATTCAAATCAGAATTTTAAAAAATGTTTGAATGTGATTCAAATCTGAATTTTAAAAGTTGTTTGAATGAGATTCAAATCTGAATTTTTAAAGTTGTTTGAATCATATTTAAATCTGATTTTTTAAAATTGATTCAATAAAATTCAGATCTGATTTTTAAAAAATATTTGAATGTGATTCAAATCTGATTTTTTAAAAAATGTTTGAATGTGATTCAAATCTGAATTTTTGAAGTTGTTTGAATGTGATTTAAATCTGAATTTTTAAATTTGTTTGAATGAGATTCAAATCTGAATTTTTAAATTTATTTGAATCATATTCAAATCTGGAATTTTAAGTTGAATATGAGATATTCAATTTAATTTAAGAATGTATGTTTTATTTAATTGTTAAATAGTGATATGCATGATGGATGATCATGGACTATAAAAGACCAATGTGATTGGATTTATTTCTTTTATGTTTCTTTGGGATTGTAAATTAATTAATTTATTTTAATTTATTTTGGGCATGTATTATTAAGTTTGTAATATTTTTGGGTTGTAATTTCATTTATTTAAGTTCTTGTAAATTCACCTTGGTATGCCAAGGATTACTATGTAATATTGGATTGCAAGAAGTTCAAGGAGGTCAAGAGCATTGGTGGGACCAGTGGGAGGAATTCAATATCAAGTGTTGATTATGTACTCCTTCAGCAACTCTTGTAAAATGAATGAATGAAATGCACCTAGGAATGCCCTGATTCAATTCTTGGTGGCTCAGAATTGAATCCCTTAGAAAGGCCATGATCATACCATATTTACTGCTTATCCATGAATGCATGAGATGTATGGGAATGTATGCAATTATATGATATATGCATGCTAAATGGATAATGTGCAAAGTGAGACCTTAATAGTAATTAGGATGGCTATAAAATCTTCCAAACAAATGATTAAGTTGGAAATGCTACAATTAAAGTAATTATAACATAAGCCCTCCATTGGGGCAATTATTTTAAGAAATTTTAAATAGTTGCATGAGATGCAATTAATTTAAGAGATTTTCTTAAGAATAATTGTTAAGCATGAGATGTTGTAAATATGTAAATGGTTTGGTGGCCAATATTGGATGTACCTGAGGACATTAAAATTATTTGCATAATTCTCGGCTCAATGGGATCAACTTAACTAATGCAAGATAAGTCAATATTGGATGTACTGAGATTTTGAGCATTAGGGGCTAGTAAAGGATTGAACCTCACATGAGATGTGATGGGCAAGGAGTTGCTCACTTATAGTTTATTGTAATTCCAATAATGGATGTACCGAGGATGATCAATAGAATTATAAGAATTCAATCACCCACTAGAAATCCATCCAACTAGGATTTCCGTTTTCTACTTTGGAAGTGTAGGATTCGCTAAGTTAGTGGGAGGACCAATTTGATTAAAAGACCATAATCATTTTGGTTAATTACATGATACATTTACTAATTAATCTGGTTATTTTCTCAGATTAATTTTCTCGATAAAAATGAGCACAAAACAACCACCACCATCCAATATCCTTGCAAGCATACTTGATCACAACAGTTGACAGACCTAATGTCTGATTGGCTAAGAAATTTGAAACTTGTCTGAACCTTGAACATATAGGATATGTTCTATATTCAAATGTTCCTGGTCCCTTACCTCCAGAGGCCACACAAGAGGAATATGATACTTTGGACAAGTGGAAGGAGCATGATATGAGAGCTAAGTGTTACATGCTTGCTTCCATGAGTAATGAGTTACAGAAGCAACATGAGAACATGCAGAGTGCTAGTGAGATCCTCCTTCACCTACAAGAGTTGTATGGTGAGCACAGCAGAATGCTAGGTATGAGATATCTAAGCGCTTATTCCGTATGAGGATGTCCGAGGGAATGTTGGGGATCATGTCCACAAGATGATTCGGTGATTGAGCGGTTGGAACATCTTGACTTCAACATGGATTTCCAACTACAAACGGATTTGATCCTTCACCCTTCACGAGTCTTTGGGAATTTTGTGACAAATTTCCATATGACTAAACAGAATGCACCTTATGAATTACTCAACATCTTTGCAAGTTAATGCCCAAAAGAATATGCCAGGCAATAAAGGAAAAGAGGTAGCTTTGGTTGCATCTTCTTCTGCTGGAAAGTCCAACAAGAAAAAGGGCAATAAGAAAAAGAAACCTCAGATTCTTGGTCCTTCCAAGAAAATAGCTAAACAGAAAAGGAAGACTAAAGCTGATAAAGGCAAAGGAAAGTGTCTCCACTGCCAACAGGAAAGTGTTTCCATTACCAACAGGAAAGTGTTTCCATTGCCAGTAAGAAAGTGTTTCCACTGGCCAGAGTATAGCAATCTAAATGAATGCAATGCCATGGTAAAAACCAACTCAAGTTCAAAATATATTTGGCACTTAAGGTCATGTCATGTTGCAGAAGATAGGATTGCAAAATTGGAGAAAATGGGGATTCTATCCTCATTGGACTCTGAGCCTACTCCAACTTGTGAATCTTGCCTTCAGGGCAAAATGACTACATCACCCTTTGTTGGACAAGGGCTAAGAGCTGAAAATATTTTGGAGCTAATACATAGTGATGTATGTGGTCCATTTAATGAAATGGCTAGAGGGGGCTTTCATTATTTTATTACCTTTACTGATGATAAATCAAGGTTTGGGTATTTGTATTTGATGAAATACAAACATGAATCCTTTGAAAAGTTTAAGGAACTTAAATCTGAAGTAGAAAATCAAACAGGAAAAAGTATTAAAGCTCTTCGATCAGATCGTGGAGGTGAATATTTGAGTACTGAATTTGATGAATACTTGAGAGAGCATGGCATTGTTTCTCAGCTGACTCCTCCAGAACGCATACAAGAATGGTGTATCCGAAGGAGAAATCGTACCCTATTGGATATGGTACGTAGTATGATGAGCTATACTGATATGCCAATCTTCTTTTGGGGATTTGCATTAGAATCAACTTTGTATATTCTGAATAGGATTCCATCAAAATCAGTTTCTTCCACACCTTATGAGATATGGCATGGAAGAAAACCAAGTCTTAAGCATGTTAAGATTTGGGGTTGTCACTTATATCAAAAGTCGAACAACGATAAATTGCAAACCAGATCAGAAAAAGGTCGATTTGTTGGATATCCAAAAGATAGTTTTGGATATTATTTTTATTTGCCTACTTCACAAAAGGTTGTGATAAGTAGAGATGCCACATTTCTTGAACAACAGTTTGTTCAAGAAGGAGGCAAAGGAAGGCAAATAGAATTAGAATTGGAGAATTCTGACCAACCAACAGATCAAATGGATATAGATCCATCTAGTCAACCTATACCCATTGATGAAACATCCACAGTTGTTCCTCGTAGAACAACCAGGGTATCTCATCCACCAGTGAGATATGGTTTTCTTCATGAAGAAGAACAAGAGTTGTCTACTCATGAAGAAGTAGATCATGGAGATGATCCACTTACCTATGAAGAAGCTATATCAGATATAGACTCTTCAAAATGGATTGATGCTATGAAATTCGAGATTGATTCCATGTATAAGAATCAAGTTTGGGATCTTGTTGACCCACCTGAAGGTATTGTACCTATAGGGAACAAATGGGTTTTCAAGAAGAAAATTAGTTTTGATGGAAAGGTAGAGACCTATAAGGCAAGGCTAGTAGCGAAAGGGTTTCGCCAAAGGCAAGGAATAGACTATGAGGAGACTTTCTACTTTGTTGCCATGCTTAAATCAATTCGGATTTTATTAGCAATAGTGCATACTATGATTATGAGATTTGGCGGATGGATGTCAAAGCGACTTTTCTCAATGGATACATTGAAGAAAACATTTTCATGGAACAACCTAGGGATTTGAATCCCAAGATGGTTCCAAGGTATGCAAGCTAAAGCGATCCATTTATGGGTTGAAACAAGCTTCGAGGAGTTGGAACATCCGTTTGATGAAGCCATTAAATCCTTTGGTTTTATCAAAAATGAGGATGAGCCATGTGTATATAAGAAGGTTAGTGACGGTGCTATCACTTTCCTTGTCTTATATGTGGATGACATCTTGTTGATAGGTAATGATACGGTATGTTGGCGATTATAAAGGTATGGTTGTCAAATACATTCTCCATGAAAGACTTAGGGAGGCAACCTATATTCTTGGGATTCGCATCTATAGAGATAGAGCGAAAGAATAATTGGTTTATCCCAAAGTCTATACTTGGAAAAGGTGTTAAAGAGGTTTAACATGCTTGATTCCAAGAGAGGATTGTTACAGTGAGACATGGTATCCATCTTTCTAAAGAGATGTCTCCAAAGACACCGAAGAAAGAGATAAGATGGCGAGGATTCCATATGCTTGGCTATTGGAAGTTTAATGTATGCAATGTTGTGTACTAGGCGGATATCGCATATCTTTATTAGTTTGACTAGCGGTATCAATCCAATCCAGTTTGGAACATCTGGATATGATCAAGAATATTCTTAAGTACTTGAGAAGAACTAAGGATTTATTCTTGATTTATGGAGGTGGAGACTTGCAATTGGATGGTTATCGATTCGATTTCCAATCGGATATTGATGATAGAAAGTCTACCTCTGGATATGTGTTCATTTGTAATAGAGGTGCGATCGGTTGGAAGAGTTCCAAGCGAGCACATTGCGATTCCACTCGAGGTGAGTATATTCTGCATCGAGATCTTGCAAAGGAAGTCGTTTGGATAAAAAGTTCGTGATGAGAACTTATAGTAGTTTCTTCCATTGAGTCGGCGGTTCCACTACTTTGTGACAATAATGGAGCGATCATACTGAGCTAAGGAACTAAGGTCTCACCAAAATCCAAACACATAGAAAGGCACTACCACATTATCGGACATATAGTTGGGCAAAGCGATATAGCCATGCAGAAAAATAACATCGGTGAAAAATTCAGCTGATCCATTCACTAAGCCTTTATCACAAGCTCAGTTAGTGACATCTTGAGAAGATGGGTCTAAGGGATTGTAATGAATGGCTCTAGTGCTAGTGGGAGATTGTTAGTAGTATGCCCTAGAGCATATCATTTAGTATGTATCTTGTACATATTTTTAATAATAAAAGGCATTTCCACTTTTCCGTTTACATAATATATTTATGTGTAATAGAAAAGGTCCATTGATATTTTGTTAGAAATAGTATTCTTAAGTTGTTAAGAATATGAGTGACAATATTTCTAGCACAAAGTATCATAAATAGGTTCACAATCGAGGATACTTCATAATAAGGACATGACTTATCCAGAAAGATTGTATTCATGTTTGTTCCCAAGTTATTTATATGAGATATAAATAAGATGGAATGGTGAGTCTCATGCCATATAACAAACATGATAGGCACTTATAAATGATAAGTAGGCGAACGGTGACACTTATGACAAGCACATGGAGTTTACTCTTGTCAATGTTTTGTCATAAATCATATCGATGCATATAATCTTTAGACACGAGATAGCACAGTTATCTTGTATATAGGTAGTTTGAGTTTGATACTGCTTTCATACTTGTACTATGTATGGGTATATGGGCATGTGTTGGCTCCTGCTAGTTATATATGGAGGTAGGTGTTGATCAAGAAGGAATCTGTTCCTCTAAGTAAATAGAGATAAAATCCTATGTTCATTTAATTGTTCTTGATGTTTCAAGTTCTGGCCAGACAGATAGATTTATTGAGAAAGAGTTTACGATGAGAAAAATCTTTTAATCAAGAACTGGAATTAAAAGAGAACATAATATTCATAGCAAATGGAGTTTGACATAAACCATGACTCGGCTTGAGTTGGGATTTTGTAATGAGAGATTCTAGTGCATGGTAACATATGATTATAGGTTCATTTAAGGTAAATCTTATTACTAATTGGGTGGCCATGGCATGCTATGCTAGGTGTTAACCATGGTCTATGAGGTTCATAAAATGATTTAGAGAAATCATTTATGGTAAGAAAGAGTTCTGATGATATTAAGAGTTGATATCATGTCTCATTGCCAATTAGTGATGAGCCTAGTAAGTCACACACATACACAAGTTATCACCTATTTAAATATGATTTAATTAATTAATTAAAGAGTTTAATTGATTAATTAAATAGATTTGGTTTGCAATAAAATTGCAAAGTCCCTAGCATGACTTGAAACCAAATCTAGATTATTGGATGTGTAGTATAAATTAAATTTATATTTAAAGTGTTTAAATATGAATTTAATTGATAATAAATTAATTAATAGAGATTAATTAATTAATTTATATTTGATATAAATTAATTAGAAGAAGAAAATAATTATTTTGGGTTAAGAACTCAAAATTAAGACACAGGGGCATTTTGATCATTTTGCAGTGTGACACGTGGCACCATGAGATGGTGACACATGGCATAACACATAAGCTTGCCAAATGTTTTTTAATCATGTAAGATGATTAAAATCAAGATTAAATATAGGTTTGACACTTGGCACAATGTGATTGGGTCACTTAAACCTAGAGCTAATCAAAAGGTGACATGTGGCTAGGGTTTAATGTGTTAACCTAGCTATTTAAGTGTGGTTATGAAAAGAAAAAATAACCAGCAGCCTCTCCTCTCATATGTCACGCCACTTTGAGCCTCTCCAGCTATTTCTCTTCATCTCTCATCAATTCAAAGAGATTAGCCATCAATCTCTTGAATTAAGAACACTAGAAATTGTTTCTAGTGTCCTGTTTGCATCTCTAATCTCTTAAAAGGCAGAACTTGAATTTCTAATTAATAGAAAAGGCTTTAGAAGCTGTTCAAGGGCTGCCATAGGTGTTCTTGGTGTGGACAAGCTCGAGGGACAACATCTGGTGTCCTGAAGACGAATCTCAAAGGCGCAGACACATGCGGCACATCAAGAGGTTAGTGTAATCGTTCTTGATTTAATCTAGGGTTCTAAAATTAATCTGATTAATTTTAAAATCTTAAATGGCAAATACAGATCCAAAAACATATTAAAAGAGTTTTAATATGTTGTTTATCATTGAAATCAAATAGATAAAAATAAATCTTGCATGGTGCTTGTGACCCTAGGTGAAAATTTTTGAATTCAATGGTATAATCTTGTGTTTTTCACGCTTCCGTTCCTTCAGTATGCATGCTAATTAGATAATACGCAAAGTGAGATCTTAATAGTAATTAGGACGACCACAAAATCTTCTAAATAAATGATTAATTTAGATATGTTATAATTAAAATAATTATAATATGGGCCCTCCATTGAGGCAATTATTTTAAGAAATTTTAAATACTTGCATATGATTCAATTAATTTAAGAGGTTTTCTTAAGAATAATTGTTAAGCATGAGATGTTGTAAATATGTAAATGATTTGGTGGCCAATATTAGATGTACCTGAGGACATTAAAATTATTTGCATAATTACTGGCTCAATGTGTAACACCCTCCTTGTAGCAACTCCGTACATTCTACTGTTTCAGTGATCAGTGTCGGTTCGGGCAGCTAGAATGTCCGAAAAAATATTTAAACTAAAGTAAGGAACCATAATTGACTCAAATATTAATAAGAAAATTTAGAAAAAATTTTAGAAATAAAATATAACCAAGTTAAATGAGCCGGTGCCCTAGCGATGGGTAACCTAGTGGGAAGTTGCGGTTCTCACAACTAGGAGCCCTAGCCCTGAGGGAAAACTTATAAAATAATTATTGAGACTCCAGAGAAGGGTCATTAAGGTTCCTATAGCATTAGAATGCCAAGAAAATGCTTAGAAAAATTTTTCAATTGGTGCAGACAATTTTAGTCTGTTAAGCCAAATGGAGGGCATTTTGGTCATTTTGCCTTCAGAGGTGATTTTTGGCCGACTTGTCCAGTTAAGTAAACAATTATTATGACATAAAATATGAACAAATATTGATGAAAAATTATTTAAAAATGAATAGGAAAAGAAAGAAAAGAAATTATAAATAAATGAGATTTATTACTTCATACTTATGTAAGCATGAGGTAATTAAAAAGCTATGGCTAATCAAATTAAAGAAAGACAATTATAATACATTAAAATATGAAAAAAAAGAAGTAAAACTCTAGAAAATGCAGCATCCACTCTTTCTTCTTCTTCTTGCCATTCCATGCCCTCTCCCTCACTCCACCATTTTCAAGTTAACAAAGCTCCCTTCCCTTAGTCCTCTCTCAACAAAACCCTAACTTAGAACACAAAACTTTAGTATTTCATCTTGGTGAATCTTTTGGGAACAAAAAGAAGTGAGAAAGAAGAACCCTAGCAAGTTTGAATTTCACTCCATTAGAGGTTAGTGACTAAACTTAATTTTTATCTTTCAATTCGTGTTGAAGGAGTGGTATTTGAAGCAAATTTACAAGAAAATTAAGTAAACATCATGTGTATGTCTTGCTTAAAATTCCAGTAGCCTTGAACTTGGTTGAGTTTGAAAGATTTCTTAGAATTAAAATGATATTGTGGCTGCCCTTAACACTAATATGTTGATTAGGAAGGTGAAGTGCAAGTAATACAACAATCTAGAATGGCGGAGCTAGGGTTTGGACCCAAATTGAGACTTTGTTCATGTTTTTGGTGAAAGAGAGTTTTAATGGTCAATTACTGACCATTGGGCTGTGTGTGAATAAGAAATGAAGTGGTTTGTTTAGTGGGAATTGAAGTTAGTGTGGCTGCCCTTGGTGACCTACAGGACTGGGCATGAGTCCAGCAGGTTTGGGCAGCAATAACTGGAGTTGTAGAGGTTCAATTGGTGCAAGGCCAATTGGATATGAAACTAGACACATAATGGCACAACTTTGGTGAAGAAACCATGCCCATAAAACCAAACCAAATTGACCTAAAAATTGCCCTAATTCGGGTGACCTGCATTCTGCCTGGGCAAAATGACTAAATGAATAATATTTAGTCATTTGTCTATAACTCAGTGTAGAAAGGTCCAATTGATCTGAAATTTTACCAGCAACAAGCTGAGATATAGACCTACAACTTTTATGAAGAAACCTAACCCAATTATGACCATAACATATTCAAAAAGTGACCTGCAGTCACTGCTCAAAATACTATAGATTTGGTCAGTCCAGAAAATCTGGAAAATTTGTAATCCGGCCAGTTGTGGTTTTTAGGCCATAATTTGAGCTACAAAACTCTAAATGTAACACCCCTATTTGTATAGCCTGGTATATTTCACTGTTCCGGTAACCGGTATCGGTCCAAACAATTAAGGAGATTAGAACCATACTTAAGACAACTAGATAAACCATAAACAAAAATAATTAGTAAAGTCCAATTAGTTAAGTATAAACAAGAGAAACTGAACATAGGAAGTTAAACGAGCTGAGAGTCACAGCGATGGGTGACCGTCTCGGGAACGACTGTGAAGTCGATTTAAACTCAAATTTCAAACCATAAAATGTGACGCCGCGGTCCTTAGGACTCTTATAAACACAGTGGAAAAGAGAAAATCACGAAAAAGAACTATTAAGCCAGTCAAATAATTAGGTCAGGGAGTCGGAAGAAATATGAAATTAATTACAAACCGGGATGAACCGGCGAGGGGCAATTTAATCAATTGACCCCGAGAGCTGACTCCTGACCTAACTGTCAAATAAAATCAGAGAAAAAAAAATTTCGGAATTGAGAATTAAATTAAAGAACTAATAGAAAAATAAATAGAAAAAAAAAAGAAAATGGAAAAGTCAAAAGGTGATGACATCATGCATGACCTCATTGCATGATGCCATAAAAACAATACTTAATATATTTATTTAATTGGGATTTTTGGGTCTTCCATAAGGATAAAAACAAAACAAAAAGAAAGAAAAAAAAAAGAGATAAAGGTCTTCTTCAAAACGTCACTTTCCCTCTCCCTCTCATCTCCATGTAAATTCCTCCATTAAAGTTATCTTCAAGCTTTGAAACCCTCACTAAACATCAACTTCTCCCATACTTGCTTCACAAAAACTTGTTCAAGTCACTTGGGAAGGAGCTTGACAACAAAAAGAAAAAGAAAGGAAGAAGTTTTGAAGAAAAAGAAATTCTACATAAAAGGTTAGTAATCAAATTTGATAATTTGAGTTTGATTCTTACATTTCTAACTTATTGAGCTTGTAAATAAACTTAAATGGAAAGAAAATTTGTTGAGGGACTATATAGAATTTTGGACAGCTGGGGTTTGGTTGGACAAAGTATAAATTTGTTTGAGCTAAACATGTTAGGAAGCTTAATTGAGTTAATGGAGCATGTTTATAAGTGTTTAATTAGCTAAATGCAACAAATGACATGAATTAGGGTTTTGAACATTAGGGTTTAGAGACCAAAAATGTGAAGAAGTGCTAAATGATGTCTTTGACATAGTTTAAGGAAAGAAATGGTCAATTGTGACCTAAAAAGGTGTGTTAGGAGTGTTAAATTAAAAGCCAAATTCGGATTAGGTATGCACCATGACCAAAAGTCAATTTTGAGGGACCAAAAATGAAATTTTACAAGTCCAATTGGTATGGGATCAATTGGGACTGAAAATAGGCACTAAATGACACAATTTTCATTTAGGAAGCATGCCCAAAAAGTGACCAAAACCTAGTGAACAAACTGACCAAACTTGAAAATCTGTAGTATGAACAGTACACATGAACAGTATTTGTGTTTGGGTCATAACTCGAGCTACGCAAGTCAAAATAACCTGAAATTTTACCAGTGGTTAGATGAGATATAGACCTAAAACTTTTATGGAGAACACTAACCCAAATTATGCCATTAACCCAATCAAATTAGTGAGCAAAGTTGACTCACTAAATCTGTAAAACTGTAGATTTACCACATGAATAGTAAAGTTTCAATGGCTATAACTCCTCCACTTGATGGGGCGAGTTTCTTCCTCTTTGGCTTGCCAGTTGGGGAATGAGGTGAATGAATACTCATATATACTAGTTAGTCTTTATTTCTCCCTTTTAGCCTCGGTTATTGAGAGAATGTGAAATGTCGTGGTGTACAACAAGGCATCTATTTGAATTTTGGGTCATGGGTTCGACTGTGTATATTATTGGCAATGCCCTTTAAATTATGCATGATTTGATAAATTGTGATTGAAATAAATAATTTGTCAGTGATTCAAAAATTTTTGTATTATTTCAGAATTTAAAAGAAATGTAAATAAATAGTTACTATTTGATCAAAATGTTATTCAAATGAATAATTTGTATGAATGATAATGTTGATTTCTGAAGGTCATAGATTTTGAAGAATTTAGAAATTTTAAAATTCTATTTGTTATGAATTGTCAAGCATAATTTGTATTAAGTTTTAAATTATTAGTTTGTGTACCACTGAGTTCACCATTCAGCGATAGCTTTGTATGATGTCGTAGATATAGAGACTAGAGGAGCAGCAGATTGAGCTGCTGAGGACAGGGGAGCTATTTGCTAGAAGTTATCGGGTAAAATTTATACCCTGACTGTAAATATTCATTTTGATGTATGTATTGCACATAATTGTATGGACTTGTAAAATCGGTCTTGAGCAGTTTGTACAAAGTTTGTATAAAGTTGTAATAAATTTAGTTTGGATTTTCTTAATGTAAATTTCTAGTATGATGAATATAAATTGTTTTGTCTCTAATAAAATATGAGTGGAACTATTTTATTTAATCTGAATGAAATGTATTGCTAGTATTTTGAGGATTATTGAACTTTGAGATTTGAGAAATTGATTGAAATGATTGTAGAGTTGTTGAAATGGATTGAGTTTGATTGTGAAATTGAAGTAGTTATTGAGAAAACATTTTTAGAAGTGCTTTTTACAGGTATTTGAAGAACTGGTATCTCAAAATATAGATAGAATTCTATCAAATTTTTATTAAATTTGCGGAAAACTAAAATGGACCAAAAACATTAACTAGATTTACTTTTAATCATATGTTTTAAATACCTATTAGAAAATGCTCACCACTTGTCATTAGTAAGAAAATTGTTTAAAATCCCTTGTAGGGTACTTAATGAGTTATCGGTAGGTGGAGTTCGGTAGTTCATTAGGTATTCTACGGGATCATGTTATGCCTTACAGAGGGGTAAGGTATGACATGTTTTAGTACTGACTGGAGATGGATTGGGCTGTTACATTGTGGTATTAGAGCTGGTGTAAAACCCCTATGTTCGGTAGTGCGTTCTACTGTTTCGGTGACCAGTGTTGTCCGGACAACTAGGATGCCTAGAACTACACTTAGTGTAACATCCCCATTGCACGTGTTCTGTACGTTCAATTGCTCCAGTAGTCAAATAACAGTCCAGGCAAGTCAGTATATCTGGAACTACACTTCGGTGATAATGAACAGACATATAATGATGAAATAAATAAAAAAAAATACAAGAAAAATCAAACAAAAATGAAAGAGAGAAAATGATGCTAAGTTAAACGAGCTGGCACCACAGCGATGGGTGACCGCACCGGGAAGGCCATTGCCGACCCCAGGACCGCGGGGAACCCTCTGAATATAATTTTGAGACATAAATAAATATTTATTGAAATGTAATTGACACTAGAAATATCAAAGAAAAATTAATAAATTAGTACAAAGAAAAATGAAAAATCGAGAAACAGACAAAAATCGGTGTTACCGAAAAATTAGGAATAAAAACCGAAGTGGGGTATTTTGGTCATTTGACACATAATGTTGCCTTTTGACCTCAATATCCATTAAAAATAAATGATATTACACTTAGAAAATGTCATGAAAAAAATTAAATTGTGATACATTATAAGAATAGTGAAAGAAATGGGGGATAAAATCCAATTTATGAAACTTTAAATAATTAACATTAAAATCCAAGTTAGTGCTCCACTAACTTGGATATTGGGACCCTTATCACAGCCTTGGGATAGCATGTCACACCCTACCCCTCTGTAAGGCATAACATGATCCCGTAGTATACCTAATGAATTACCAACTCCGTCTACTGATAACCCATTAAGTACATTACAAGGGATTTTAAAAAAACTTTTCTTACTTCTTTTACAGTGGTGAGCACTATTTACAGGTGTTAAAGACTTTGATGAACTGAAGTGAAACAACTAACTCATTTGGTTTATTTGGAATTTCTGTAAAAATTTTGGCAGAGTGCCATCTATATTTTGGACAAAACAATTCTTCAGAAAACCTGTAAAAAGCACTTCAATATATATTTGCAAATCTCAACTCCAACATATTTTTCAACACAACATATTTCTCAACTCAAATCCATAGTGATTTTTCGAAGACTGAGATAAAGGAAATATAATACAAAAGTATTCAAGTAAATGAAATCTCAGATTTACATTCACGATAATTTACATTTAATTACATACCAAAATATTTTACAAGAGTTTCTATACAACTGCTCAAATAATTTACATACATATTATTACATGCTTACATCAAAACCTATGTACATGGGTATATCTATGATATACCTGGAGCTGATCTGAATGTATCCTCAAAGCAACTTAATCACTGCTCTATGCTCGCTTACTGCGACAAAGATACAAAGCTATCGCTGAGTGGTGAACTCAGTGGTGCACAACTATAATTTAAAACATAGTACAATATACATTGACAAATTTTACAGTAAATAAATTGGGAATCTGAATACTCATCAAATTTCAAAACTCAAAATATTCGTTTCCAATAATGTAAATCATTTGTATAAATGACTTTGATCACAAAATTCAATTTATCAAATCATGACTAACCATTTAAGTAATTCCAACAAAATCAATTATACATAAACCATAATTGAAATCACAATTCCTTACTATTCAAAAGCCATTATGTATCTCAAAAATTATTCTTTATCTCACTAACTATGCAAGACTAATCCGAAAGGGCCATATTCGATGTGATTCTAACTCCCTATGGTCGGGGAGGTCGAATCAGATTCTAACTCCCTATGGTCGGAGAGGTCGAATCATCGTGCACAGTACCATCACAATAATGAATCTTCCGTAAGGGCCATAACGATAAAATAAACTTAGATCTAACCTCAAATCAGAGGAAAATCTAAGCCTGTGCACGTACCATGGTAATCAAAACACAACTCACTCCATTGTCTTCTCAACAAATGAGAGAGACGGGTAATAACCTAGTCAAGCATCTATAGTGAGATATAAAACAATATCACAATCCTTTTAGTGAGCATAAATCACAATATAATTCGATTCAAATTCAATTCCAATATCCAATAATTTTTATGCTCATCACAATTTAAATCATAAAGTTACATTTTTCCATGAAAAGTACCATCACAATTCAAAACATGTTCTATCACAATTTTCCAAAACATAATTTATTCGATCCATAACAATGCTTAATACTTGTGAAAATATCATTTCACAAAGTTAAATTCATACATACTATAACAATTTCAATAATCATTGAATTAATTCCAATGCTTGTTAAACATAATACATAAGAAAAGTATGTCATTTAATCATATGAAATATTCAAAGCAAAATCAGTTGAAAACTAGTTGTGCACAAACCTCTGATGACTGTCTCACGATCCGACTCGGTGTTTCCTTCCCTTTTGCTGAGTCCTTGTTAACTGAGAAACACAATTTGAAGTGTTTCAGTACTAAATTAAACTGTCTCTATCGATGGTGTTTGGTAAATAATGCACTGAACTCAATTATTCACTTAATCACCTAATATACCGACCCTCATTGCGTTTTAGGTAAATTAGGTTTTAGTGTCGTTAATATGTCACATTCGATAGGGTTTTAGGTTTGGTACGTTTTACCAAAGTCATTTCCTTGTTTAGTGCATTTTAATGCAAATTGCTGGATTCCGGAACACTGGTTTGACCTAACCGGACGATCTAGTTCCCTCGGTTTTCGGGTCTCGGTCGAAACTACAAACTTGTAGATCTAGGTCTTATTGCACGCGGTGAAAAATTTCAGGTCAATCCGAGTTAAGTAGACCAAGTTATGGTCATTAAACTATTGCTGGTCAAGTGGTACCATTTTAGGTCAATTTTAGGTCAAATTGGTCAATTCTGGTTCGGCCAGTTTTTGGACCCGAACTTGTGCAAGTTGTTTGACTTGTTTATGGTCATTTCTGGGCTTTGGTGTCTTCATAAGACTTGTAGGTATGGGTCTTAACTATTCTTGGTCAAAATTTCAGGTCAATTGGACCTGGTTTGAGTGAGTTATGGCCTAAACACTCACTGCTGCGCAATTGGTCATTTTTCAGGTCCTAATTGCACCTAATCCGAATTGGTCATTTTTTTAGGTCACCTTGCAAGCAGAATTTTGGCATGGTTTCTCAATGAAAGTTGGCACATTTTGTGCCTAGTTTCACCTCAAATTGGTCTCATACCAATTGAGGTTACACATTCAAGGTTATAGGCTAAAATATGCACTGCCCTCAATATGCATTTCACACCCCAACTTCAAACACACACTTACCTTTGCCATTTGTTTACTTACCTACCAAACTGTTTTGGCACATTACCAAAAGCATTTTCTACATTACATTAGCATTATTTTGGGCAGATTCCAATCACCCTCAACACACCAAATATCATTCACAATTACAATTTCTAAGTACCATTACAAACACACCTAAACATTACAAACTTTACATACACTTTACAATGTTAATTTACATACATATCATCAATCCTTCTAGGTCAATATTCTGCCCACACTTCCTTCAATATATACCATTACTCAAGTGTCCACAAGCTGCCACAAACCATTCTTCAACATCACATTGCCGTCCCATATACCAATTCCCATCAAAGTGCATAATTCACCATATAAACATGAAATAATTCACTAAGTTACTAAATCACCATGATTAACATTATTTCTCATCAATTATATGCACAAATACCTCATCAAAAACGTGACTCATGGCTGTCCAAAATGAAAACAACAATAACCCTTCAAACTCAAAATTTTCCTTCACCAAACTAACACCCATAACATGAACATAAACTTTAACAAAGAAATTCTCAAAAATGCAAACTTACCTTTAATTGTAACTTGCTAAACCTTCACCAAACTTCTCAAAATTGGTATCAATATCTTCCTTATGATGTGTAGACAAACTTTCATGAAGATAGGTGTGGGAAAAGGAGGCTTGATCATGGAGTTGTAATGGTTTGAAGGTGGGTGGCCATGGGAGGATTTTTGGAGGTTCATTCGGCCATGGGTGAACCAAATGAGGAAGGTGAAAATTTCAGATGGTATAATGAGCTTACACCTGCCATTTGATGTTTAATTTATTCTATAGTGGAGCACTTACTCAATTTATATCATATAATAAGTTTAACTCCCATTTATCCCACATTAACCCATAATTTTTGCTATTTACTTTAGGTACCCTCAATTTAATTTTTCATTTTATTTTCTAAGTGTAATACTATTTATTTTTAATGGACATTTATGTCAAAAGACAATTCGGGATGTCAAATGACCATAATGCCCCTGTTCGGGTGGCATTCCCGATTTTTCAGTACACTGGTTTTGTCTATTTTTCGATTTCTCACTTTTCTTTGTACTAATTATTTAATTTTTCTTTGATCTTTCTAATGATATTTATTCTTCAATAAGATTCTATTTAAGTCCAAAAAATATTTTCCAGAGTTCCCCGCAGTCCAGGGCTAGTCAACGGTTCACGCCGTGACTTCCCGGTGCGGTCACCCATCGCTAGGTTTCCCGGCTCGCTTAACTTGATCACATTTCTTTGCTATTATTTTTCCTTTGTTTTTCTTGTATTTTCTTTTCTTGTATTTCATTATTTTATGTCTCCTCACTCATATTGAGGTACGGTTCTAGGCATCCTAGCTGTCCGGACAACACTGGTCACCGGAACAGCAGAACGCACTACCGAACTTTGGGGTGTTACATAGCAGATAGCACTCACCATCATCTTCTTCATCAGCCCATTTTACTTTGCCATAATGAATTCCACCATGGAAATCACCATGGCCACCCCACATGCAATCTCCATGGGTGCATGATCAAGCCATCCTTTCCACTTCTTTCCTTCATTAAAGCTTGCCTATTCACCTTGGGGAAGATATTGGCAACAAGAAAAACCAGATTTGGTGAAGTTTTGATAAGCATCAAAAGTTGTAAGTGTCCAAAATCCCTCCCTTGCTTTGGTAAAGCTTGTGTTTAGGTTGAGGTGAGTGTTTTGGTGAAGAGAAATAAAAGAAATAGTGAGAAATGGACTTGTCCATTTTTGGCAGCCATGAACCCTTGTTGAGCTTGAGTTATTTTTACTTCTAATAAATGAAAATGAAGGTTGATTGATTCAAATGAAAGTTAGAGTAAGTTTGTGCATAAATATGTACATGTAGTGTTTAGATTTAAGGTGTGAAATGGAACCTTGAAGCCTTGAGCAAACTGCCATGTTTGGCAGCCCCTAATAGCATGAATTTGTGTGTGAATATATGGTTATTAATGATATATGTTAATGTCAATTTGTGGGCAGCAAGTGTAAATGATATTGAAGTATAAATATGTTGAAGTATATGTGTAATATTAACATTGAAGTATGTTGAATTTGGGTGGATGTAAATATTGAAGTTTAATAGTGTATTGTGTGCCTTGTGGACTTGAGTATTCTGCCCAGAATTTTTGCTGGAATTGTGTACAATATATTTATAGAAGTGTTGTTGATTGAATATTGTAGTAATGAGGAGGAGGAGGAACATTAAATTGGAAGTGTATGAGCTTTGTGCAGGTTGTGTATTGAAGGCAGCACCTAAATGAGGCCATAAGTGCCAAACTATGAACCCAATTGGTATGAGGCCAATATGGGGTGAAACTAGACACCAAATAGGCCAACTTTCATGTAGAAAGGTTGCCAAAATTCTGCCTAGAAACTGACCTTAAAAAGTGACCAAATCCGGATTAGTGCATTTGAGGCCTGAAAACTGACCATTTGGGCAGCAGTTAGTGTTTAGGCCATAACTCACTCAAAACAGGTCCAATTGACCTGAAATTTTGACCATGAATAGTTAAGACCTATATCTACAAGTCTTATGAAGACACAAAATCCTATAAATGACCATAACCAAGTCAAATGGCTTGCACAAGTTCGGGCACAAAAACTGCCAAACCAAAAGTGACCTAAAAATTGACCAAATTGTGCACCAAAAGTGCAATCTGTCCAGCTTTAGCAAATTGACCATATCTTGGTCTACACAACTCGGAATGACCTGAAATTTTGCCCCACGTGCAATAAGACATAGAGCTACAATTTTTCTTCTTTGACCCGAAGCTAAAAACCAAGGTAAATAGGACTTTAACCTAGACCAATCTAGCACACAAAAATAGAGAATGTGACATTTTGCATACAATGATGCTTGAAGCATTTTGGCAATGAATGCCAACTTGTAAAAATGATAAATTGCACTATATTGGCAGCATATTGAGATTTAAATTGTGACATATTGATGCTAGAAACAACTTATCCATATTACCTAAAAAGGTCAACACATGCATTGACTTGTGAATTATATAATAGTTAGTAAACTCCAAAGATTGAAGAAGTAAACAATTAATTTATAATGTGCCCTAGTTTGCCTAGTTGACTAGTATGGATAGGTTGGCATGCCAATAGGATTCTGACAGCCGTTCTGTAAATGGCTTTATGCCATACTGTGTTTTTACGGCCTATTATGCCAAGATCAGGACTTTAATAGCCTACGGCTATACATATTGTGTATTTATTTTTGGCTTATCGCGATTGACTATATGGCTTTTTAGCCACGCTATTTACACACCGGAGACACTTTGTGACCGATGGTGTGACGCCCGAGGTACTAGGTACCCAAAGGCCGTGATATCCGTTTATCGATGCAGTCAGTATATAGGCTACACGGGCAGTAATTCAAGTACTATTAAATTCAAATACCTAAATCCAATCTACTGACATACAACACCACCAAAAATTTGTAAACACTTTATTTACTTTATTTTAGTGTATATTTCTTTACATTTGGTGCCACTAAGCAAAATTGCTTAGCGCGTTGCTTTTGTAACGCGTAGGTATTGGAGACACAGCTGGGGAGCCCAGCAGACCTACTACCGGGTGAGACATCAGATCTGCACAGGAGTCCACAGTCATCTGCACTGCATTGCATACATGGTAGGACTTAGGATATCTTATATTTTGTACTTTTGTTGTATATTTGAAATTTGGCCTTGTATTTTGTAATATTATGAAAGCTTTAAAGTTTGTAATATTTTGTACATATTAAATAATATGGAGATTTTCTGTATATATTTAAATTATTATGGACTGTATTATGGAACTATTTAATGACTGTAAAAGTCTATTGACTTTACTGAGAAATAGGGACTGTGAAATATTTGAGATTTTGATATCATAATATTAAACTGTTTTCAACAGGTTTGGAAGGACAGTTAGTCCTAAATATAAACGGCACCTTGCCAAATTTTTATTACCAGTCTTGAAACACTGATTTTAACAAAGTATGACAATAATATCAACATGATATGAATATTTCATAAATGACTTCTTAAAATCAAATTGAGTTCAAGAAATGAGATAATCACAGACTAGGTGTTCCGGCACGCCGTGTAGCATGCCTCGCTCGACTATACTATAGACGGGTGAGGGGTGTTACATTTAGTGGTATCAGAGCACGGTTTAGGCATTTCTGGACCTAGATAGATTGCACATCATGCATTGCATTGTAAGTGTTAAGATGACTCTAATGCAGATTTTTTGATTTGTTTTGTTATTTTGATCAGAATATGGACTCCACATCGCAGAGAGCGATTGATGAGGAAGTGGAAAGTCATGCTCCATCTATGACTGAACCAGGAGACAGGAGGGAACCTGTTCCACCAGTACCAAATGCATCAGCCACATTTCAGCAAATGGCTGAGTTCTTTAGACAGATGGCAGGAGTTATGCCACCACCACCACCTCCACATCAAAAATCTCATATGGAGAGACTAAGGAAGTTTGGAGCAGTGGACTTTCTGGGCAAAAGAGAAGATGATTCTCACACAAAAAACCGGTTGACAGAATCGAAGAGTCTTGAAACAACTTCATTGTACTCAGAGCGCAATTTGGAAGTCTGTTGTATCACCATCACGGATGATGCATACCGGTGGTGGGATACTGAACTAGTGAGGTGCCACGAGCAGATAACTTGGGATTTCTTTCTCACTGAGTTCAGAAAGAAGTATGTGGGCAGTGTATACTTGGAAGAGAAGAGAAGGGAGTTTATTACCCTACGCCAAAGACAGCTGACAGTGGCTGAATATGAAAGAGAATTTGTCAGACTGAGCCGCTATGGGCGGGAAATAGTCCCTAATGAGGCAGAGAGATGCAAGAGATTTGAGGAAGGACTCAATGATAACATTAAAGTAATGATTACTGACCTTGGGGATTACTGAGTTTGCCAACTTAGTGGAAGTCTGATCAAGGTTGAAAACGTTAGAATGAATGAGCGCAATGAAGGGACAGATGTAGAAAAGAGGTCGTGGTCGACCGGTACATCTTCTGCCCCTAGTAAGAAATTCAGAGGTTCGCCTACTCAGAGTTTTAGTAGAGCACCAAGTCAGGGTCAGTCACAGAGGCCCAAATCTTAGTTTGTACCAAGGAGAGGCCAGTCCACCCCTTCAGTGGCTAGCTCTCCAGGGACAGGGTACAGGGGACTAGCCCCAACGGTATCTGTTGCTTGCCCACATTGCCAAAAATGGCATAAGGGTGAGTGTTGGAGGATGACAGGTGCTTGTTTACGGTGTGGATCTACAGACCACCTAGTCCGAGATTGTCCATGCAGAACTGCTACATCCACTATGGTATCAACCGATAGGCTCGCCTCCAGCCTCAAGGGGTAGAAGGCGGGTAAGGCCGAGGCACTGGTACTTCACGTAAAACACGTGTCGAGTCTGGAGAGAGCAGAAGGCAGAAAACCAGCCAAAGCCTATGCTATAAGGGCACAGGAGGAACAGGATGCTCCAGATGTTATCAAGGGTACGTTCCTCCTTTATAATACTTCTGTGCATGCATTAGTAGATCCTGGATCTACTCATTCATATATTTGTATCAAGCTGCCCGTAGAAAAGGGAATACCAGTGGAGGAAAGTGACCAAGACATCCTGGTCACAAATCCGCTAGGCCACAGTGTGGTAGTAAACAAGGTGTATAAGGGCTGTCCATTGAAGATTCAAGGGAAAGAGTTCTTAGCAGACTTAATTGAACTGCCTTTCCATGAGTTTGATGTGATTTTGGGAATGGACTGGTTATCCCATCATCAGGCAATAGTAGATTGTAAATTGAAGAGAATCTCTCTGAAAACTGCTGAGAACGAAGAAATAATAGTTGTGGGTGAAAGGACAGATTTCTTGTCCAATGTCATCTCAGCTACAGTTACAAGGAGATCATTGAGAAAAGGGTGTGAAGCCTATCTAGCACACGTGGTTGACACTAGGCAGGGTAAACTTAACTTATTTGACATACCCACAATAAGGGATTTCTCTGAGGTGTTTCCAGAGGAATTGCCTAGTTTGCCACTAGAAAGGGAAGTTGAATTTGCTATTGAGATTATGCCGGGTACAGCTCTAATTTCAATTGCTCCATATAGGATGGCACCTGCTGAATTGAAAGAGTTAAAAATCCAGCTACAAGAATTACTAGACAAGGGGTTCATACGCCCCAGTGTGCCACCGTGGGGAGCTCCGGTACTATTTGTAAAGAAGAAAGATGGGACACTGAGGTTATGTGTTGACTACCGGCAGTTAAACAGAGTAACAGTGAAGAACAAGTATCCGTTGCCTAGAATTGATGATCCGCTTTGATCGATTGAAGGAGCCGGTGTGTTTTCTAAGATTGATCTCGCATCGAGGTATCATCAGCTAAGGGTTAAGGATGCAGATGTGCCTAAGACTGCATTTAGAACCCGGTATGGGCATTATGAATTCCTGGTGATGCCATTTGGGTTAACAAACGCTCCAGTAGCATTCATGGACCTTATGAACCGTATCTTCCATCCATACTTAGATCGGTTCGTAGTGGTCTTCATTGATGACATCCTGGTGTATTCCAAGGATAAAGCAGAACATGATGAGCATTTGAGAATTGTTCTGTAGACTCTAAAAGAGAAGAAATTGTATGCTAAATTGTCCAAGTGTGAGTTCTGGTTGAATGAGATTGCATTCCTTGGACATGTAGTATCAGTTGAAGGGATTATAGTGGATCCCAAGAAGATTGAAGCAGTGATGGAATGGAAGCCTCCCAGAAATACAACTGAGGTCAGAAGTTTCTTGGGGTTAGCTGGATATTATAGAAGATTTGTAAAGGGATTTTCCCTGATAGCTACTCCAATGACCAAACTACTGCACAAGAATATGAAATTTGACTGGAATGACAAGTGTCAAGCCAGTTTTGAGAGGCTGAAGGCTATGTTGACAGAGGCACCAGTGTTAACACAGCCAATGTCTGGAAAAGACTTTGTAGTCTACAGTGATGCCTCACATAATGGGTTAGGGTGCGTACTGATGCAAGAAGGGAAAGTGGTCACATATGCTTCCAGGCAATTAAGGCCACATGAAAAGAATTACCCTACTCATGATCTAGAATTAGCAGCAATTATCTTCGCATTGAAGATATGGAGGCATTACCTGTATGGAGAAAAATGCTACATATACACAGACCATAAGAGTCTGAAGTATCTGCCAACCTAGAAGGAACTTAATTTGAGACAGAGGCGATGGATTGAATTCCTGAAAGATTATGATTGTGTGATTGACTACCACCCTGGGAAGGCAAATGTAGTCGCTGATGCTTTAAGCAAAAAATCTATTGTAGCATTAAGATCTCTGAATGCCCAACTATCCTTAACTCATGATGGAGTTATTTTGGCTGAGTTGCTAGTGAAGCCGAATATGTTACAACAGATATAGGATGGGCAGAATACAGATGAGAAATTAATGGCTATTATGGGCAAAATCACTGAGGGGAAGGAAACTGAATATGAAGTGAAAGAAAATGGGTGCCTGTACTATAAAGAAAGAGTGTGTGTTCCAGATGATAAAGAGTTGAAAACAGTATTCTGAAAGAAGCACATAACAGTGTGTATGCTATGCACCCAGGAAGCACAAAAATGTACCATGACCTGAAACTCCGATACTGGTGGCCAGGTATGAAGAAGGACATAATTGACTATGTAACTAGATGCTTGACATGTCAACAAGTCAAAGCAGAACAACAAGTTCCATCAGTTTTGTTACAGCCCATAAACATACCTGAATGGAAGTGGGACCGAGTCACTA
The DNA here is from genome assembly GCF_030052815.1 of Hevea brasiliensis. Classification (NCBI taxonomy): domain Eukaryota; kingdom Viridiplantae; phylum Streptophyta; class Magnoliopsida; order Malpighiales; family Euphorbiaceae; genus Hevea; species Hevea brasiliensis. The sequence continues at coordinate 49,006,498 of NC_079501.1, forward strand.
TGAACTTTGTCAGTGGTCTACCTCTCACTCAGAAGAAGCATGATGCAGTATGGGTGATTGTGGATAGGTTAACCAAATCAGCACATTTTTTGCCAGTTAGAACTGACTATCACTGGAAAAGCTAGCAGAATTGTACATCAGTGAGATAGTTAGACTACATGGAATTCCACTTTCCATTATATCTGATAGAGACCCGAGGTTTACATCTAGATTTTGAAAGAAATTACAAGAATCCTTGGGCACACAACTCCATTTTAGTACGGCTTTTCATCCTCAGATGGATGGACAGTCAGCAAGAATAATCCAGGTAAATTTTGAAACTCACTGAGTTATTGCAAACAATAAACCGATAATAATGATAGTAATAACTGAATATGTGTGATAGGTCCTCGAGGATATGCTGAGAAGTTGTGTTATTGAGTTTGAGGGAAGTTGGGAGAGACACCTTCCACTGGCAGAATTTGCATATAATAATAGCTATCAAGCTAGCATACAAATGGCACCCTATGAAGCACTGTATGGGAGAAAATGCAGAACACCTGTATGTTAGACTGAATTGGGTGAAGATAAGCTAGTGGGGCCAGACCTGATAAAACAGACAGAGGAAAAGGTGAAGCTGATAAAGGCCAATTTGAGAGTTGCCTGCATCGATGTAAATCTTATCTCGACTTGAGGAGAAAAGACATTGAGTATGAAGTTGGCGAGAAGGTATTTCTCAAAGTATCACCGTGGAAGAAAGTGTTGAGATTCGGGAAAAAGGGAAAATTAAGCCCTAGGTTTATTGGCCCATATGAAGTTATAGAACGTGTGGGACCAGTAGCCTACCGATTAGCCTTACCACCTGAGCTGGACAAGATACATAATGTGTTCCATGTCTTGATGCTCAGAAGATACAGATCAGATCCTTTAATTGTCATCTCAGCAGAAGAAATTATGGTACAACCTAACCTGACATATGAAGAAGAACCAATTAAAATCTTGGCACGAGAGGTAAAAGAGCTCAGAAATAAGACAATTCCACTAGTGAAAATCCTATGAAGACACCACAACACGGAAGAGGCAACATGGGAGAGCGAGGAGACAATGAGACAACAGTTCCCTCAGCTCTTCACATCAGGTAAATTTCGAGGATGAAATTTTTATTTAGAGGGGAAGAGTTGTAACAACCCCATTGCACGTGTTCTGTACGTTCAATTGCTCCAGTAGTCAAATAACAATCCAGGCAAGTCAGTATGTCTGGAACTACACTTCGGTGATAGTGAACAGACATATAATGATGAAATAAATAAAAAGAAAATACAAGAAAAATCAAACAAAAATGAAAGAGAGAAAATGATGCTAAGTTAAACGCAAGCACCACGATGGGTGACCGTGAAGCAATGCCATTCTTGACCCAGGATCATGGGAACCTTCTGAATATAATTTTGAGACATAAATAAAGATTTATTGAAATGTAATTGACACTAGAAATATCAAAGAAAAATTAATAAATTGGTACAAAGAAAAATGAAAAATCGAGAAACAGACAAAAATCGGTGTTACCGAAAAATCAGGAATATAAACTGAAGTGGGGTATTTTGGCCATTTGACACATAGTGTTGCCTTTTGACCTCAATCTCCATTAAAAATAAATGATATTACACTTAGAAAATGTCATGAAAAAAATTAAATTGTGATACATTATAAGAATAGTGAAAGAAATGGGGGATAAAATCCAATTTATGAAACTTTGAATAATTAACATTAAAATCCAAGTTAGTGCTCCACTAACTTGGATATTGGGACCCTTATCACAGCCTTGGGACAGCAGATAGCACTCACCATCATCTTCTTCATCAGCCCATTTTACTTTGCCGTAATGAATTCCACCATGGAAATCACCATGGCCACCCCACATGCAATCTCCATGGGTGCATGATCAAGCCATCCTTTCCACTTATTTCCTTCATTAAAGCTTGCCTATTCACCTTGGGGAAGATATTGGCAACAAGAAAAACCAGATTTGGTGAAGTTTTAAAAAGCATCAAAATTTGTAAGTGTCCAAAATCCCTCCCTTGCTTTGGTAAAGCTTGTGGTTAGGTTAAGGTGAGTGTTTTGGTGAAGAGAAATAAAAGAAATAGTGAGAAATGGACTTGTCCATTTTTGGCAGCCATGAACCCTTGTTGAGCTTGAGTTATTTTTACTTCTAATAAATGAAAATGAAGGTTGATTGATTCAAATGAAAGTTAGAGTAAGTTTGTGCATAAATATGTACATGTAGTGTTTAGATTTAAGGTGTGAAATGGAACCTTGAAGCCTTGAGCAAACTGCCATGTTTGGCAGCCCCTAATAGCATGAATTTGTGTGTGAATATATGGTTATTAATGATATATGTTAATGTCAATTTGTGGGCAGTAAGTGTAAGTGATATTGAACTATAAATATGTTGCAGTATATGTGTAATATTAACATTGAAGTATGTTGAATTTGGGTGGATGTAAATACTGAAGTTTAATGGTGTATTGTGTGCCTTGTGGACTTGAGTATTCTGCCCAGAATTTTTGCTGGAATTGCATACAATATATGTATAGAAGTGTTGTTGATTGAATATTGTAGTAATGAGGAGGAGGAGGAACATTAAATTGGAAGTGTATGAGCTTTGTGCAGGTTGTGTATTGAAGGTAGCACCTAAATGAGGCCATAAGTGCCAAACTATGAACCTAATTGGAATGAGGCCAATATGGGGTAAAACTAGACACCAAATAGGCCAACTTTCATGTAGAAAGATTGCCAAAATTCTGCCTAGAAACTGACCTTAAAAAGTGACCAAATCCGGATTAGTGCATTTGAGGCCTGAAAACTGACCATTTGGGCAGCAGTTAGTGTTTAGGCCATAACTCACTCAAAACAGGTCCAATTGACCTAAAATTTTGACCATGAATATTTAAGACCTATATCTACAAGTCTTATTAAGACACCAAATCCCAGAAATGACCAGAACTAAGTCAAATGGCTTGCACAAGTTCGGGCACAAAAACTGCCGAACCAAAAGTGACCTAAAAATTGACCAAATTGTGCACCAAAAGTGCAATCTATCCAGCTTTAGCAAATTGACCATATCTTGGTCTACACAACTCGGACTGACCTAAAATTTTGCCCCACGTGCAATAAGACATAGAGCTACAATTTTTCTTCTTTGACCCGAAGCTAAAAACCAAGGTAAATAGGACTTTAACCTAGACCAATCTAGCACACAAAAATAGAGAATGTGACATTTTGCATACAATGATGCTTGAAGCATTTTGGCAATGAATGCCAACTTGTAAAAATGGTAAATTGCACTATATTGGCAGCATATTGAGATTTAAATTGTGACATATTGATGCTAGAAACAAATTATCCATATTACCTAAAAAGGTCAACACATGCATTGACTTGTGAATTATATAATAGTTAGTAAACTCCAAAGATTGAAGAAGTAAACAATTAATTTATAATGTGCCCTAGTTTGCCTAGTTGACTAGTATGGATAGGTTGGCATGCCAATAGGATTATGACAGTTGTTCTGTAAATGGTTTTATGCCATACTGTGTTTTTATGGCCTATTATGCCGCACTGTGACTTTAATAGCCTACGGCTATACATATTGTGTATTTATTTTTGGCTTATCGCCAGATTGACTATATGGCTTTTTAGCCACGCTATTTGCACACCGGGAGACACTTTGTGACCGATGGTGTGACAGCCCGAGGTACTAGGTACCCAAAGGCGTGATATCCGTTTATCCACCGTCAAGATATAGGCTACACGGCGAGAATTCAAGTACTATTAAATTCAAATACCTAAATCCAATCTACTGACATACAACACCACCAAAAATTTGTAAACACTTTATTTACTTTATTTTAGTGTATATTTCTTTACATTTGGCACCACTAAGCAAAATTGCTTAGCGCGTTGCTTTTGTAACGTGTAGGTATTGGAGACACAATGGGAGCCCAAAGTGACCTACTACCGGTGAGACATCGATCTGCACAGAGTCCACAGTCATCCAGACCGCATTGCATACATGGTAGGACTTAGGATATCTTGTATTTTGTACTTTTGTTGTATATTTGAAATTTGGCCTTGTATTTTGTAATATTATGAAAGCTTTAAAGTTTGTAATATTTTGTACATATTAAATAATATGGAGATTTTCTGTATATATTTAAATTATTATGGACTGTATTATGGAACTGTTTAATGACTGTAAAAGTCTATTGACTTTACTGAGAAATAGGGACTTTGAAATATTTGAGATTTTGATATCATAATATTAAACTGTTTTCAACAGGTTTGGAAGGACAGTTAGTCCTAAATATAAACGGCACCTTGCCAAATTTTTATTACCAGTCTTGAAACATTGATTTTAACAAAGTATGACAATAGTATCAACATGATATGAATATTTCATAAATGACTTCTTAAAATCAAATTGAGTTCAAGAAATGAGATAATCACAGACTAGGTGTTCCGACACGCCGTGTAGCATACCTCGCTCGGCTATACTGTAGACGGGTGAGAGGTGTTACACTTAGATATGAGTGAGGAGACATAAAATAATAAAATAAAAGAAAAGAAAATACAAGAAAAATAAAGAAAAAATAATAGCAAATAAATGTAACCAAGTTAAACGAGCCGAGAACCCTAGTGATGGGTGATCGCACCGGGAAGTCGCGGCGTGGACCGTTGACTAGCCTTGGACCGCGGGGAACCCTGGAAAATATTTTTAGGCCTTAAATAAATGTCTATTAAACTATAAATGCCATTAGAAATATCAAAGAAAAATTAATTAATTAGTACAAAGAAAAGTGAGAAATCAAAAAAAAGGACGAAACCCGGTGTTACCGAAAAATCGGGAATACAACCCGAACAGGGACATTGTGGTCATTTGACACCCCGAGTTGTCTTTTGACCTAAATGTCCATTAAAAATACATGATATTATATTTGTAAAATGTCATTAAAAATTAAATTAGTGGTACCTAATTCAATTAGCAAAAATTAGGGACCTAATGTGGGAATATGGAAAGTTTAACAATTATTTATTATTAAACTATGTTAGTGGACCATTATACAACATATTATATCATAAGTGGACAGAAATATCCACTAAAAAATTTGCAATTCATCTTCTTCACTTGAAAAGTCCCATTAGCCGCATGGAAGCTCTCAAACCTCTCCCATGGCGGCCCACCTTCAAACCATTATAACTCCATGATCAAGCCATCTTTTCCCACACTTGTCTTCATTAAAGTTTATCCTTACCTTGCAAGGAAGAGTTTGATAGCAATTTTAAGAAGTTTTGGTGAGGTTTTGAAGAATTTCCAAAGTGGTAAGTTTGTGTTTTTTATTATTGTTTCATTAAAGTTTGTAAGGATGTTATGGGCACTTGAATTATGGAGAGATTTTTGAGGTTTGATGTGTAAATGGGGATGTGTACTTTTGGCAGCCATGGAAGCTCCTTGAGGAAAGTTTATTCTTGCTTGTAAATGGTTGATTAAATGTTTATGTGTAGGAATTAATTTGGGTGATGTATACTTAGTATATGTGAATGTGTACTTGAATTTGGAAGCTTGGAAATTAATGGACTGTAATGTATGAATCGGCAGCTTGGTTTGGTGAACCATAAAGATGTTATTTCATGTTTGGTTTATGGAATATTAATGTTGAATTGTGATAGTTGTTATGGCAGCTTGGGTGTATGTATGATGGTGTGAGGTTGGACATGTAAATGAGCTAGGTTAGGTGAATGAATTGTTGTAATTTGAGCTTGAAAAATTCTGTACTAAATGGTGCATATTGAGGGTGATTGTAAGTTGCCAAAATGACCAACAATATGTTGTGAATTATGTTTAGGTTATGGTATGTAACACCCTCCCTGTAGCAACTTCGTACATTCTACTGTTCCGGTGACCAGTGTCAGTCTGGACAGCTAGAACGTCTGGAAAAATATTTAAACTAAAGTGAGGAACCATAATTAACTCAAATATTAATAAGAAAAATTTAGAAAAAATTTTAGAAATAAAATACAACCAAGTTAAATGAGCCGGTGCCCAAGTGATGGGTAACCTAGTGAGAAGTTGCGGTTCTCGCAACTAGGAGCCCTAGACCCGAGGGAAAAATTATAAAATAATTTTTGGGACTCCAGAGAAGGGTCATTGAGGTTCCTATGGCATTAGAATGCCAAGAAAATATTTAGAAAAATTTTTCAATCAGTACAGACAATTTTGGCCATTTAAGAATATAAGAAGTTAAATAAGTCGAGAGTCACAGCGATGGGTAACCTTCTCGGGAAGGACTGTGAGGTCAATTTAAACTCAAATTTCGAACAGTAAAATGTGATGCCGCGATCCTTAGGACTATTGCAAACACAGTGAAAAGAGAAAATCACGAAAAAGAATTGTTAAGCTAGTCAAATAATTAGGTCAAAGATCTGGAAGAAATATTGAATTATTTGCAAACCGGGTCGAACCGGTGAGGGGTAATTTGGTCAATTGACCCCCAGAGCTGACTCCTGACCTAACTATCAAATAAAATCAGAGAAAAGAAAATTTTTAGAATCGAGAATTAAATTAAAGAACTAATGGAAAAATAAATAGAAAAAAAGGAATAGTGAAAAGTGATGACATCATGGATTATGCAATAAACATTATAATAAAAAAAAATTAATTTTGGATAATTATTAGTTTTCCATAAGTATAAATTCATAAAAGAAAGGAAAAAAAAAAAAAACAAAAAGATACTTCATCTTCTCAAGTTGCCATCCCCACTTCTCTCTCACCCTCTCCCTCACCAAACCACCATTAAAGCTCATCTTTGAGCTTGCAAATCTCAAAACCTCACCATAGAAAATTGTTTTGCCAAGGTTAAAATTTGTTTGGACAACTAGAAAAGAAGGTCCAAGAAGAAAGAAAGAAGAAAGGAAGAGATTTGAAGGGAAAGAAAATTCTACATTCAAGGTTAGTAGTTAAACTTGGAATTTATAGTTTAATTATTGTATTTATAGCTTAATGAACTTAGAAATTAACATTAAATGAAATAAAAACAAGTGTTGGAGGACTAGGTATAAATTTCGGCCAGCCAGGGTTTGGTTGAATAATGTATGAATTTGATTGAATTAATAGTGTAGGTAAGCTTGTATGAGTGATGGAGTGATGTTGGTATGCTTTGAATTAGTTAAATGTAACAAATATGTGAATTAGGGTTTGGACCTAGGGTTTTGGAGGACAAAAATTGGAGAATTTGTCAAATGGTGTGTTTGACCTTGTTTGAGCTGAAAAATGGTCATTTGTAACCAATTGAGGTATGTTGGAAGTGTTAGAATTAGGTTTAAATTCGGATTGCTTAGAGACATGCTGCAGGCAGTAGGACCAAGGTCCATTTCAGGGACCAAAACTCAAAATTTACCAACTCAATTGGTGTGAAGCCAATTGAGAATGAAACTAGACATAAAATGACACATTTTTCATTTAGGAATCATGCCCAAAAAGTGACCATAGCATAGTGAACAAATTGGCCAAATCCGAACTTAGGTATTCTGCCCTGTACAAAAATGACCAAATGAACAGTGTTTGTTCATTTGATCATAACTTGTGCTAGGCAGGTCTAAATGACCTGAAATTTTACCAGTAGAAAGCTGAGATATAGACCTAAAACTTTTATGAAGAACACAAGCCCAAATTATGCCCTTAACTAAGTCATTTAGTCACCTATATTTGGTGACCTAAACTACCAAAACCCAGAATTTGCCTAGAAAATATGGGTTAGATCAATCCGGCAGCTATGATTCAAATGGCTATAACTTGAGCTACAAAACTCCAATTGGAGTGATTCAAAAAGGAGAATAAATTTAAGACAATAAGGAACAATTTCTATGGAGGAAACTTAGCTAAATTCTAACAGTAACATGACCAATGGAATAGTGCAACATAGGACACCAAAACTGAAAATTTGCAAATTTGCCTAAAAGACTTAGAATTTGAGTAAGCAATCAAAACCAGCAAATTTAATAACCAAAATGTGGTATGTGGGTGAAATTGGAATTTTTCATACCTATTAAGCATTATAAAGTCAATAAATTGACTTAAATAGGGTGGTGAATAGTAACCTCAAGACACAAATTTTAAAGAACGTCAATTTTAGCATATTAAAGTTAGGTAAAAGTAAATTTGAATTTATTTTTGGACTTATAATAATTTATGGTACTGAAACACTGTAAAACTGTGTGTTTCAGTGGAAAAGAATATCGGAAAGAACTCGAGGCGTCGAGTCAAGGCCAAGAGGCGACTCGTATAAGGTTTGTGCACAACATAGAATTTTCTGTAAATTTTCTTCTGCAAATTGTTTTGAATGAATTGTGACATTAAATTGTGACTTAATTATCTTGAAATGTTTATTTTGCTTTTAATTTAAATTGTTGAAAGTTTAATTGTATATATTTGAAATGGCATCAAATGTTTAGTAAATTGTTAAGATAGTTTTGAAACCATAGTGTCATGATTATATATTTGAATACCTCACTAGCATGACAAGTGGGGGAAATCAGTTTCGAATTTTGATTCCTTCTCTGGCTGAAGTGTTGAGGTGTGTACCAGTAGAAGAGGAAAAAGAATGGGTTCCCATATATTTGAGCTAGCTAGCCTTGTGATGTAACTTCTCCTTAGCCTCTGGCTATTGAGATGATATTTGTTTCGAATGGCATGATATAACTGTGTGTTTTTATGAAATTCGTTTTTAGACTTTTGAAATGAAATTGTTTGATCATGTTTTGAATTTATATCGTATGTTCAGTTTAATTTTTGAATAAATTTGTTTTAAATTCCACATAAAGATTATTTTAGTATGTTGTGCACCACTGAGTCCTAGTACTCAACGATGGCTATTATTACTATCACAGATATAGAGACTAGAGGAGCAGTAGAGTGAGCTACTGAGGATTGAGGAGCTACCTGCTTTGAAGTCTATCGTGTATATTTTATACCCTGATTGTAAAAATTATTTTGATGTATGTATTATATGTAAATATAGAAAATGGTCATGAGCAGTTGTATAAAACTTGTAATAAATTTTAGTTTAGATTTTTCTTAATGTAAATTTTTGTAATACTCAACTCAACTCAACTAAGCCTTTATCCTAAAAATTTGGGGTCGGCTATATGGATTCGCTTTCTTCACTCTAAACGATTTTGGGTTAAATCTTCAGAAATTTGTAATGCTTCTAGGTCATGTTATACTACTCTCCTCCAAGTCAATTTAGGTCTACCCCTTTTTTTCTTTCTATCCTCTAACCTAATGTGCTCTACTTGTCTAACTGGAGCCTCTGTATATCTACGCTTCACATGACCAAACCACCTCAATCTTCCTTCTCTAAACTTATCCTCAATTGGTACCACTCCTACCTTTTCTGTGATACTCTCATTACAAACTTTATTTAGTTTAGTATGGCCACTCAACCACCTTAACATTCTCATTTTTGCAACTCTTATCTTAGACGCATATGACTCGTTTAATGCCCAACACTCACTACCATATAACATAGCCGGTCGTATGGCTGTATGGTAAAATTTTCCTTTCAACTTATTGGGAATCTTGCGATCACATAAAACTCCCATGGCACGTCTCCACTTCAACTATCCGGCTTTAATCCTATGACTAACATCCTCCTCACATCTGCCATCTACTTGAAGGACTGACCCGAGATATTTAAAGTGATTACTTTGGGACAGTACCATTCTATCCAAACTAACTCCTTCCATATCATCAGTTTGGCCTTCACTGAACTTGCAATGCATGTATTCTGTCTTCGTTCTACTTAACTTAAAGCCCTTTGACTTTAGAGGACTTCTCCAAAGCTCTAGCTTTCTATTGACTCCTTCTCATGTCTCATCTATCAGAACAATATCATCTGCAAACATCACGCACCAAGGAATACTCTCTTGTATATGTTTCGTCAATTCATCTAAAACTAATGTAAAAAGGTAAGGGCTTATAGCTGATCCTTGGTGTAATCCAATTGAGATCGGAAAATCTCTTGTGTCCCCTCCCACTGTGCTCACAATAGTACTTTCTCCTTCATACATATCTTTCAACAATTGTATGTACCTAATAGATACCATCTTTTGTTCTAACACACTCCATAGGACATCTCTTGGAACACTATCATAAGCCTTCTCCAAATCAATAAAAACCATGTGTAGATCTTTTTTCACATTTCTATATTTCTCCATCAAGCTTCTAATGAGAAAGATCGCTTCCATAGTTGAACGACTGGGCATGAAACCAAATTGATTGAGAGAGATAGAAGTATCATGATGTAGTCGATGCTCCATAACTTCATAGTATGGCTCATGAGTTTAATTCTCCTATAGTTTGAGCAACTCTGTATGTCTCCCTTATTTTTAAAAATAGGTACTAAAATACTCCTCCTCCATTCATCAGGCATTTTCTTTGAGTTTAGAATATTATTAAATAATTTAGTTAACCATGCCACTCCCATATCTCCCAAACACTTCCACACTTCAATTGGTATTCCATCGGGTCTACAGGCTTTACCCACTTTCATTCTCTTAAGTGCTTCCTTTACTTCTAAAGATCTAATCCTTCTAGTATAATTCACATTCTTTTCTATCGTTCTATAGTCTATATTCACGCTATTACCATTTTGACTATTATTAAAGAGATCATTAAAATAATTTCTCCATCTTTCTTTAATGTCCTCATCTTTCACCAACATTTTTCCTTCTTTATCCTTAATGCACCTAACTTGATTGAGATATTGACATTTCCTTTGTCTCCTCCTTGCTAATCTATAAATATCTTTCTTCCTTTCTTTAGTTCCAAGTTTGTCATATAACTTTTCAAAGGCCTGTGCTCTTGCTTGACTAACTGCCTTTTTTGTCTCTTTCTTTGCTATCTTGTACTATTCATATGCCTCATTATTATCACATTTAGGTAATTTCTTATACCATTCTCTTTTTCTCTTCACTGCCTTTTGTACTTCCTCATTCCACCACCATCTCTCTTTTGAGGGTGGTCCATGTCCTTTAGACTCTCCAAGTGCTTTTCTAGCTACTTCTCTAAATTTTGATGCCATATGTATCCACATATCATTGGCCTCCATATTCAGCTTCCATGCTTCGGACTCGAGAAGCTCATTTTTGAACTTCACTTGCTTTACTCCTTTGAACTCCCACCACTTTGTTCGAGCTACACTATTTCTTCTGATCTTACTTGTATTGTTCCTAAACTTAACATCCAAGACTACTAATCGATGTTGACTTGTTAAAGCCTCTCCTGGAATGACCTTGCAATCCTTGCATAGAGCTCTATTTGTCTTCCTGGTTAAGAAGAAGTCAATTTGGCTTCTATGTTGCCCACTTTTGAAAGTCACTAAATGTAACTCTCTTTTTATAAAGTAGGTATTTGCTAGTATTAGTTCGTATGCCATAGCAAAATCCAGGATGCTTTTTCCCTCCTTATTTTGATTGCCAACACCAAAACCTCCATGAACATTCTCATAGCCTTGCCTATCACTTCCTACATGTCCATTTAAATCTCCACCAATGAAAATATTCTCTTCATTTGGTATGCTTTGCATTAAATCATCCATATCTTCCCAAAACCTTTGTTTACTCTTATTATCTAGTCCTATTTATGGGGCATAAGCACTAACTATATTTATTATTTTTCCTTCTAGTACTAGTTTTACTAGTATAATTCTATCTCCTACTCTTTTCACAGCTATTACAGTGTTTTTCAATGTCCTGTCTATGATTATTCCCACTCCGTTCTTATTTCTCTCCTTTCCGGTAAACCACAGTTTGTACCCTGAATTACCCACTTCTTTGCTTTTCTCTCCTCCCCATTTAGTCTCCTGAATGCAAGCAATATTCACCCTTCTCCTTTCCAAGGTATCCATAAGCTCAATTAATTTTCCTGTAAGTGATCCAACATTCCAAGTACTAATCCTGATCCTCCTCTTATCCTGTTCCTTCCTAATTGATCTCCTTTTATGATATCTTTTATTGTTTTCTATGTCTATCTTGTGTTCTATTGCACTATTTGTTCTACTGTCTATCATATGGACTAACTTCTTTACCCACCCCGACCATGATGTGGGAACCCTTGCTCACTTAACACCACACCCTAGCGCCGGCATGGTGCGTCACTTTCGGTGAATTCCCTACACCCTTACATATTTCTCACTACACTCGGGCTCCGATGTAGCGCTTCGTTAGTAGAGGACGCCCCAACGTTTATATCATTTGAATCCATATCATAAGGTGTGACAAAATTTTTATGCTGGTTGTCAACCCTTCTCCTTTATCCGGGCTTGGGATCGGTTAAGCACAATCCTATGGACTAACTTCTTTACTCACACCCGTCCATGATGTGGGAACCCTTGCTCACTTAACACCACACCCGAGCGCCGGCATGGTGCGTCGCTTTTGGTGAATGCCCTACACCCTTACATATTTCTCACTACACTCGGGCTCCGATGTAGTGCATCGTTAGTAGAGGATGCCCCAACGTTTATATCATTTGAATCCATATCATAAGGTGTGACAAAATTTTTACGTTGGTTGTCACCTACCTACCGCAACCCTCCACCTTTATCCGGGCTTGGGACCGGCTAAGCGCCATATAAATGGTAGTATTTTTAATGATGTTGAATTTCAGAATTTGAGAAATGATGTTGAAATTGGTTAAGATGGATGTTGAATTGATGAAGTTGTTGAGATAAATCTTTGGAAGTATTTTTTACAAGTATTTGAAGAACTGTTTTTTCAAAATACAGACGGCACTCTGCTGAAATTTTTATAAAATTTGAGAAAAAATAAAATGGGATAAAAATCTTAACTAGTTTTCTAACTCTAATTAAATGTTTTGATACCTATAGAAAATGCTCACCACTTATAAAAAGTAAGAAAATTGTTTTAAAATCCCTTGTAGGGTACTTAATGAGTTATCAGTAGGTGAAGTTTGGTAGTTCATTAGGTATTCTACGGGATCATGTTATGCCTTACAGAGGGGTAAAGTGTGACAAATAAATTGGAAACCAGATCAGAAAAAGGTCGATTTGTTGGATATCCAAAAGAAAGCTTTAGATATTATTTTTATTTGCCTATATCACAAAAGGTTGTGGTAAGCAGAGATGCCATATTTCTTAAACAATAGTTTATTCAAGAAGGAGGCAAAGGAAGGCAAATAGAGTTAAAATTGGAGAATTCTGAACAACTAACAGATCAAATAGATATAGATCCATCTAGTCAACCTAAACCTATTAATGAAATATCTACAATAATTCCTCACATATCGACCAGGATATCTCACCCACCAGTGAGATATGGTTTTCTTCGTGAAGATTAACAAGAGTTGTTTACTCATGAAGAAGTAGATCATGGAGATGATCCTCTTACCTCTAAAAAAGCTATATTAGATATAGACTCTTCAAAATGGATTAAAGCTATGAAATCCAAAATTAATTCCATGCATAAGAATCTAGTTTGGGACCTTGTTGACCCACCTGAAGGTATTGTACCTATAGGGAATAAATGGATTTTCAAGAATAAAATTGGTTCTGATGGAAAGGTAGATACCTATAAAGCAAGGCTAGTAGCGAAAGGGTTTCACCAAAGGTAAGGAATCAACTATGAGGAGACTTTATCCCCTGTTGCCATGCTTAAATCAATTAGGATTCTATTAGCAATAGCTGCACACTATGATTATGAGATTTGGCAGATGGATGTCAAAACAGCTTTTCTCAATGGATACATTGAAGAAAACATTTTCATGAAAAAACTTAGGGGTTTTGAATCCCAAGATAGTTCCAGGGTGTGCAAGCTAAAGCAATCCATTTATGGGTTAAAACAAGTTTCGAGGAGTTGGAACATCCGTTTTGATGAAGCCATTAAGTCATTTGGTTTTATCAAAAATGTAGATGAGCCATGTGTATATAAGAAGGTTAGTGATAGTGCTATCACTTGCCTTGTCTTATATGTGGATGACATTTTATTGATAGGTAATGACATAGGTATGTTGACAACTGTCAAGGTATGGTTGTCAAATACATTCTCCATGAAAGACTTAGGGGAGGCAAACTAGATTCTTGGAATTCGCATCTATAGAGATAGAGCGAAAAGAATAATTGGTTTATCTCAAAGTCTATACTTGGAGAAGGTGTTAAAGAGGTTTAATATGCTTGACTCCATGTAACACCCTCACTTTAGCTAGTCCGTGCATTCGACTATTCCAATAACCAATGTCTATCCGGACAGCTAGAATGTCTGGAACTACTTGTAAACTAGAGTGAGGAGTCATAAATAACCCAAATAATGGTAAGAAAAAAAAATTTAGAAAAATTTAAGAAATAAAATACAATGAAGTTAAATGAGCCGGTACCCTAGCGATGGGTGACCTTGATGGGAACTTGCTGTCTTCACATCTAGAAGCCCTGAACCTAGGAGAAAATTTATGAAATAATTTTTGGGATTCCAGAGAAGAGTCATTGAGGTTTCAATGGCATTGGAATGCCATAAAAATGCTTAGAAAAATTTTTAGATTGGTACAAACAATTTTAATCTATTAAGCAAAATAAAGGGCATTTTGGTCATTTCGTCTTCAGAGATGATTTTTGACCGACTTGTCCAATTAAGTAAATAATTATTATGACATAAAATATGAATAAAAAATTATGAAATTTTAATTAAAAATGGATAGAAAAGAAAAGAAATGGAAATAAAAATAAAACTTACCTTTATGATATCATCATGATGTCATAAATAAATAAAGTTAAACCCTAACCAATGGGAATTGACCAAGTAAATAAAAAGGGATGATTCTCACCAAATAATACAAGAAAAATGAAAAAAAAAATTTGCCTTCTTCTCCTTCATTTCGGCAGCCCTCTATTCTCTCTCTCTCACTTCTTTCAACCTCCATTGAAGCTCACCTTTGAAGCTTTATTTTTACCTTATCCCACCACAAAACCCTAACCTCTCTTTATCAAAATTTCACCCCACACCTTAAATTACTTCTTGGCACCCATTAGAAAGAGGAATATTGAGGATTCACAAGCTCAAGAGAGAGCTCTAATAAGGTTAGTGCTACTTTCTTTCATTTTCTCCTTACAATTGATGTTAGATGCATAAATTGAGTTAGAAACTTGAAAATTTTGAAAGAAAATAGTTAAGGATGGACTACTACTATTTTCAGCATCCATGTTAAAGGGTGGGATTTTGCTTGTTTCCTTTGAATTAATTTGGTATTTAGGCAGCCCTTGATGTGAATTGCATGGTTAAACTTGATTTAGTGGTTGAAATACAAGACTTCAAAATTTGGGAAATTTAGGGTTTTGAGCAAATTAAGGTTTGCTTGAATTTATGCTTTATTGATGTTTAATTGGTCAATTAATGACCAATTGGTGTAGTTTGGACAAGAATTTGAGTGAATTGTGACATGAGTTAGGGAAAAGATTAGGCTGCCTTAAGTGTGCATTCTAGACCCTTTGAGTCTAGAGCACTCTTGGGGTTATAACTCAGACTAGGTAACTCCAATTAGTGCAAGGCTAATTGGAAGTTAAACTAGACACAAAATTCAACAACTTTGATGAAGGAACCCAGCCCAGAAAACCACAATAGACTGACCTAAAAATTGACCAAATCTGGGTAACACACATTCTACCTGGGCAAAATGACCAAATGAACAGTATTCATTCATTTGGTCATAACTCAGTGTAGAAAGGTCCAATTGACCTGAAATTTATATCAATGAAAAGCTTAGACAATTTAGAACAATTTTCATGTAGAACACAAACTCCAATTCTGAACTTAACCAAACGAAATTGCTAACCAAAGTTGAGCTACCAAATCTAGCAGAACTAGAATTGCCCAGAAATTATGGGTAAAAGTCTATCCGACCAATTATGGTAAAATGGCCATAAATTGAGCTACAAAACTCCAAATGGAGTGATTCAAAAAGAAAATTAAAGAAAACACATAAAGGAACAATTTTGATGAAGAGAATTTTGTCAAATTTTCACTGTAACAATAACCAATGGAACAGTAAACTTAAGGTATGAAATCTAAAAATTTTGAATAATATAAAATAAGCTTTGAAATGGTATTGGAAATCAATGCCAATGAAAATAAAAAGCAAAATGTGGTATCTTGGTGAACTTAGGTTCAACAAACCTAGTTATGGTCAATTGACTATAACTTGAGTTATAAAAATCCAAATGACATGATTCAAAAAGGAAATTAAAGAAGACACAATGAGAAATAATTTAATAAAGAGAAATCTATTAAATTTACACCGTAGCCTGGTCTAATAGATAGTAAACATTGGCCATGAAATCTGAATAATTACAATAAAATGCAACAAGCTTTAAAATGAAATTGGTAATATATACCAACACTTAGAGACTATAAAATGTGACAAATTGGGAACATTAAAATTGACTCACTTAGAGTGCATCAAAGATCAGCTTTATAGGTTGACTAATGAAATGAATTGAAGGGAATAGTACCAAGAAAATTTAGATATTGGATTTTTTTGTCAGAAACGATTTAACTGAGCACTGAAACACTTTAAATTGTGTGTTTCAATTGAAAAGGATATTGAAAAGCATAAGGAACATTGAGTCAAGGCCAAGAGGCGACTCATCAGAGGTTTGTGCACAACTAGTTTTTAATTGATTTTGTTCTAAATATTTCATATGATTAAATGAAGTTATTTTCCTTATGCATTATGTTTATCAAGTATTGGATTTAATTCAATGATTATTGAAATTGTTACAGTATGCATGAATTTAGCTTTGTGAAATGGTATTTCAACAAGTATTAAGCATTGTTGTGGATTGAATAAATTATGTTTTGGAAAATTGTGAGAGAATATGTTTTGAATTGTGATGGGCAATTTGCATGGAAAAATACAAATTTATGTTTTGAATTGTGATGAGCATAAAAAATTATTGGATATTGGAATTGACTTTGAATTGAATTGTGTTGTGATTTATGCTCACAAAAAGGACAAAGAGATTAATGATATTATCTTATATCTCACTATAGATGCTTGACTAGGTTATTACCCATCTCTCTCATTTATTGAGAAAATAATGGAGTTAGTTTTGTTTTGATTATCATGGTACGCGCACAGGCTTAGATTCTCTTCTTATTAGAGGTTAGATCTAAGTTTTTATGTTATGGCCCTTTCGAAAGTTTCGTTATTTTGATGTGTACTGTGTACGATGATTCGACCTCCCCGACCATCGAGAGTTAGAATCCGATTCGACCTCCCCGATCGTAGGGAGTTAGAATCGCCCCAAAGATGGCCCTTGTGGATTAGTCTTGCATAGTTAGTGAGATAAAGAATGGTTTTTGAATAGTAAAGAATTTCGATTTCAAATGGGATTTATGCATAATTGATTTTGTTGGAATTAATCTTTATTTCCATGATTGCTGGAATTACTTTAAATGTCCAGTTATGATTTGATAAATTGAATTTCTTGCTCAAAGTCATTTTAACTAATGATTTATATTATTGGCAACGAAGATTTTGACTTTTAGAATTTTGTTGAATTTTGAGACTTTCAAATTAATTGTTATAATTTTGTCAATGTATATTGTACTATGTTTTAAATTATAGTTGTGCACCACTGAGTTCACCACTCAGCGATAGTTTTGCATGCTGTCGCAAGTGAAAAGAGCATAGAGCAGTTGAGTAAGCTTCTTTGAAAACACATTCAAATCAGCTCCAGGTATATCATAGGTATACCCATGTACATAGGTTTTGATGTATGCATGTAATAATATGTATGTAAATTATTTGAGCAGTTGTATAAAAACTCTTATAAAATATTTGGTATGTAATTAAATGTAAATTATTGTAATGTAAATTTGAGATTTCATTTACCTGAATAGTTTTGTAATATTAATTTTTGAGTTTTGTAATCAATGAAATGTTTCTTTTATAATGAGGTTGGTTTGAAAATGAAATGATTTGATTATTGAGATTGAATTATGAGATGAAATGAAGTTTATTAGAGTTGTATTTGAGAAAACATATTGGGAGTGTTTTCCTTTTCAGATTTGAAGAACTGTTTTCTCAAAATGCAATCGGCACTCTGCCGAAATTTTGAAAAATTTTTATAACACCAGATTTTAATCGATGATTTAAATTTCACGAAAATTGATTTAAAATCCCTTGTAGTATATTTAATGGGTTACCAGTAGGCAAAGTACGACAATTCATTAGGTGTACTACGGGATCATGTTACATCTTACGAAGGAGTAGGGTGTGAAATATTTAGTGGTATCAGAGCAAAGTAGGGACGGCGATACGTAACGCCTACGATTCTTGGGAACTCTCACGTGTGAACTGTGGAGAAGCATGGCTCTCTGCCCAGGAGCTTGCAGGGATGGCGATATGTAATGCCTACAAGTGCTCTGATAGGTACCCTTAAATGCCACCAAAAGACCATGTTTAGTGGTATTAAAGCAATGGTTTTAAAGTAAATTTTGAACTGTGAATTTGAAATTTTTTTATCAGTAAATACAAATGCTCAAATGTTTGATACATATAGTACATTTACATCATAAATATGAACTAATGGAGAGAAATCACCTTGTATTGGTTGAACAAGAAATAGAAAATCCTATGAAAAGATATGGAAGAGAAGGATGAGACAATAGAACAGTTTGTGACAGCGAAAGTACAAGGTGAGGCCCCAGCCCCTCAGAGAGTCAGAAGCTTGACTTTACCAGCCCACCTGTATAAATTACTGCACAAATGGCCCAGCAAATGGCCACTTTCTTTCAAAAAATGGCTGATAATTTGTCAACCCAAGCCCAAGTACAAACCCAACACCCACAAGGGCAATATGAAATAGAGAAGAACGAAAGGCCTAGTGATCAAAGTTCAAATATTAAATTGGGAAAAAGGGAGAACACTGGAGAGCCTAGTGGTTATGGATCTGATAGAGGTGGATCTTCAAGGCAAAGGCCACCAAGGTCTGATTGTCGAACAACTAGAAGTTCCTATTCTACCCGTATCTACCATGTTTATGGCAAACTACGTGGGGGTATTTGTCGTAAGGCCACTGGAGCTTGCTACAATTGTGGAAAGCTTAGACACTTTGTTAGAGATTATACTAGAGCACCTCGATATGCTCTTCAGAGTTCACAGACAGTCGGTCAAAGTCGAGATAGAAATAGAGTTGGTACTCCTCACAACCATAACACAGTGAATCAACCTGAATATAGTAGCGCACCAGTCAGAGCGTCCACTATGCGCCAAGGAGAAAGAACAAAAACTTTGGATGTAGCTGCTGGTAAGTTCTTAATTTTTGAAAAAAACAATGAGTTATTATTTGACCCCAGCATTACTTATTTGTATGTTAGTGTTAGAATTATATATTTTGTTGCTATTCCTTTACATGGGAATAAATTTTGATGTATTAGTAACTAGTCCTTTAGGATCAAAGCTACGATAACAAGTATGATTGATATTAATTTTAAAAAAAAATGTCAGTTACCAAAAAGTAAGTTGTAGTAATAGAATTGCTCTAGATGAAGGTAAAAATGTTATAGTTAGTAATTATCAATGGATATTGTAATCAGAATAAGTTTAGGATATTAGTGGATTTGAGAAAGATAAGATGTTAAAAAACTAGTCCATGAGGTTATAACGTAGTGACTATGTAATGTTCTCGATGTTTGTATTGTAAGCTGCAGATTACAGTACTGACATGGGATTATTGTGTAGAGCTACGTGTTTTCTCGTGGTACACCAAGATAAGGATGTTTGTAAGTAGTCTTTGATTTGGTATAGAAGAGTACTATTACGAGAAATAAATTTGAAAATTTTAGTTAGAAATTGAAAAATTTAAAACTAACATATCGAAAGGTCATTATTAGTCAGTGACTCAGTTACACTAATGTGAGCTACCGATACGACAGGAATTACTATAAAATTAAAGATTTTAGTATGACTATAAATTAAAAAGAATACCTTGAGGATGAAGATATCTAGACCTCGATATGGAGTCTTATAGTTATTTTGATATTTTTGTCAGAAAGAAATAATTTAGGCATTTGAGACATTTGTGTGAGATAAATGTAGAATACCCAGACCAGGGCTGATACACTTGAATTGTATAGATGTTTTTAAGCACTTTTGTATTCTAAATCATAGCATTTAGGCAAGTATTTTCATGCATAGTAGTTGATTTCATTAGTTTTCATAAATCTTATTGCCAAGCCCTTAATTCCATGTTTTCTGCATTATTTCAGGTGTTTGGGTGAAGCCCCAAAGGATGGGAGTGCAAAGGAAAGCTTGGAGAGGTAAAAAGACAAAGAATTGCTACTGATACAAAGTACATGAGTCGTGTAAACCAAGCCCCAAACCTGTGTAATTCTCTGCCAGAAGAAAGCCAAGAGAATCGATGAGAAACACAAGTACACGAGTCGTGTAAGTAGACCCGTGTAATCTACAGGGACCCGTGCAAGTCTCTGCAGGGTGTAAGCTTAAAGAACCTTATGGGAAAAACAGCACACGGCCCGTGTAATAAGGCCCGTGTAGTAGGCACAGACCCGTGTAACTTTCTGTGCCAAAATAAGAACACGCGATTCTCCTCCAACAAGTTACACGGCCCTACTTTGTGGGACCCGTGTAGTGACACATGAGCCGTATACTATGCTATAGCCTGTTTTCTGACTCAAATTCCCCTCCTGTTTTCTGATTCGAACGAGACTCCTAAAGCCTTTTGGACTCAAAATGACCTAACCCTAGAGCAACCAATATAAATAGAAATGAAAACATCAGGAAACAAGGTTGGCCACTGTCGTCAGGACTGTTACTAATGGTTGCTGCTATCAGGCTCTACGTCAGTACCAAAAAGAAGTTTTTCAGCTAAAGCTCCACAAGATCAAAGCTGCAACTCTCTTTGGTCCCTTCGTTTCATCTGCTTAGATAGATTTCTATTATTTTTATTTCTTCTGCATGATTCTCCTTTCATTGTTTTCACTTTTTATCATGACATTTGTTGAACTCACCATGAGTGAGTAGTTTTCTTATTCTGGATTTGGGAGAGTAGCTCTTATAATTATTATTATGGATGAACACTGAGTTTTATTTATTGGATTCAAGATTCGTTTCTTTATTTAATTTCTTGTGATCTTAATCCATGCTATGTGTTGGTACCCACTTAGTTATGATCGTAGATGTTAATTGAAGGACTGAAAGGTGAAGATTAACATTAGAAAATCAAGATCTTGAACCTAGGAATTCTGACCTAGACATAGGCTGATACCTTTATGGAACCTAAAAATTAGTCAAAGGTCTTAAAGGATTTTAATTAATTTGATCACCACGAAAGTAAGGTTC
The DNA here is from genome assembly GCF_030052815.1 of Hevea brasiliensis. Lineage (NCBI taxonomy): Eukaryota > Viridiplantae > Streptophyta > Magnoliopsida > Malpighiales > Euphorbiaceae > Hevea > Hevea brasiliensis. The sequence goes on from NC_079501.1 coordinate 49,027,901, forward strand.
GAGTTAATTAGAATACATCCTAGATGCCTTGAGAGAGGATTTAGGATAGCTTAGGACTGATTTCAATCAAGGAAAATGATCCTCAATTCAGTAAATAAATGAGATAACATCCCTAGTATGATTCAAGTGTGAAATCTTAATTCCAAAATTGCTTCAAATAAATCATTTCATTTTAAGTTTACCATTTTAGTGTTTAAAGTTAACAAACTTCATTCCTTAAGTATTCAATAGCCTAGACAGTCAAGATTTCTGTGTAGATTGGTACTTGCTAAACAAAATTCCTTGTGGGAATAATACTCTACATGTCACACCCTACCCCTCCGTAAGGCATACCATGATCCCATAGTATACCTAATGAATTATCAAATTTCATCTACTGATAACCCATTAAATACACTACAAGAGATTTTAAACATTTTCTTATTTCTTTTTACAGTGGTGAGCACTATTGATAGGTGTTAAAATATTTTTAACTGAAGTGAAAACAATTAACAAATCTGAGTATTAGTGATTTCTGTAAAAATTTTGGTAGAGTGCCATCTGTATTTTTAATAAAGTAGTTCTTCCAAAACCTGTAAAAAGCACTTCCAATAATTTGTTCAATCCCAACTCCAATAATAGTTCAATACAATAAATTTCTCAATATTTATCAACTCAGTTCAACATCAATTTTCCAGTGTTTCCAAAAGCTGAGATAAGACAAATATGTCACAATATTTTTACAGGCCAAAATAATTTACAATTTTAGATTACAACTGCTTAAGACCAAGTACAATATATACATACAAAGCACATACATTACAACAAAAACTACAAAATATGGTATACTCAATATACCCGGCAAAATCTCAAAATGTAGCACAAGCAACCTACTCTGCTGCTCTGTCTGTATGTCTACCTGTGACAGTAATGAAAAAGCTATCGCTGAGTAAAATTTACTCAGTGGTGCACAAAAACAATTGAAAATGCGGTATATAAAACTTTTATTGACAATTTACAATTCAAACAATTCACAATTTTTCAAAGCTCAAATAACACAAATTTGATCAAACAATCGAATAACACAGTATTGCCTATCAATAACACAACTTAGGTCATGACACAAACATTTCCGAACATGCCGTGTTATACACCATGATAAGGCATACTCACCCCACTAATCAAAATCAATGAGGGAGGTGTCTAACTAGCTAATGAGAACTCATCCATACTCACCTCAGACTGACAAGTCAAAGAGGGAGGAATATAATCATACTCACCCCATAAATGGAGGAGGAATATAGTGTACCTATCAGAGCACTTGCAAGTGTTACGTATCGCCATCCCTGCAAGCTCTTAAGTTCACGCGTGAGAGTTCCCAGGAATCGTAGGTGTTACGTATCGCTATCCCTACTTTGCTCCGATACCACTAAACACAATTTATCTCAAAATTTCCATTTGCAAAGTAGGCAACACAATAATTTCCAAATAAAATTCCCAAAGCCAAAACAATAAAAAATTATTCATAACTCATTTCTCCAAATAAATTTGCTGGTAAAAGTAGTGAATATAAAAAGTATTGTGCACAGACCTCGGATGAGGCACCTCTTGGCCTTGACTCAATATTCCTTATGCTCTTCAATATTCTTTTTAACTGAAACACACAATTTAAAATGTTTCAGTACTTAGTTAAATTGTTTCTAATCATAAGGTTCCATAATTAAATTTTATTGATACTACTCCTTTCATTAGTCAACCTATAATGTTGACTCTTGATGCACTCTAGGTGAATTAGGTTTAATGTTACCAATATGTCATATTTTTCATTTCAATATGCTACCAATATAGTGCAATTTACCATTTTTACAAGTTGGCATTCATTGCCAAATTATTTCAAGCATCATTGTATGTAAATGTCAAGTTCTCAATTTTTGTGTGCTAGATTGGTCTAGCTTAAAGTCCTATTTCTCTTAGTTTTTAGCTTCTGGTCAAAGAAGAAAAATTGTAGCTCTATGTCTTATTGCACTCACACAAAATTTCAGGTTATTCTGAGTTATATAGACCAAGATATGGTCAATTTACTAAAGCTGGATAGATTGCACATTTAGTGTAAAATTTGGTCAATTTTAGGTTACTTTTAGTTCTGGCAGTTTTAGTACCTGAACTTGTGCAAGCTATTTGACTTGCTTATGGTCATTTTTGGGTTTTGGTGTCTTCATAAGAGTTATATCTCTATGTCTAATCTATTCATGGTAAAAATTTCAGGTCATTTGGACCTATTTTGAGTGAGTTATTGCCAAAACACTAACTGCTGCCTAAATGATCAATTTTCAGGCTTTCAAGTCACTAATCCGGATTTGGTCATTTTTAAGGTCAGTTTCTAGGTAGAATTTTGGCAATATTTCTACATGAAAGTTGGCCTATTTGGTGTCTAGTTTCACCCCCCATTGGCCTCATACCAATTAGGTTCGCAATTTTGCACTTATAACCTAATTTATGTACTGCCAACAACACACAACCTGCACAAGACAATTACACTTCCAATTTGACACTCCTTCTCCTCCTCATGACTTCATTATTCATTCATAGCACTTCTACAAATACTAAACACAATTCCAGCAAGCATATTGGGCAGAACACTCAAGTGTTCAAGGCACACAATTCATCATTCAAGTTCAACATCTACTTCCACCAAAATTCAACATATCTCAATATCAATATTACACATATACTTCCATATACTCATACCTTAATATCAATTACACATGCTGCCCATAATTTAACACTATCATATTTCATTAATAAACTTCATATTCACACACACAAATTCATGATATTATAGGCTGCCAAACATGGTAGTTTGCCAAAGTATCAAAACCCATTTTCAAACCTTTAATTCAAGCACTAACATGCACATCCTTGGATATTAACTTACTACGTCTTCCATTTGAGTTAATCAACCTTAATTTCCATCCATTAGAGGTAAGAAAAATTCACTAACCATGCATTTTCATGGCTGCCAAAACTAAGGTTCACCAATACTCAATCATTTCCTCAATTTTTCTTAGCAATTCAACTTACCCAAAGCTCAACACAAGGATTAGTGAAGGAAATTGGAAAGATTAAGCACTAACCTTTATTTGGAGCTTGCTAAACCTCACCAAAACTTCTTCTTTTTGCTTCCTACATCCTGCCCATGAGGTAAGGATAAGTTCTTGTGAAGGCACCTTGTGGTTTTATGTGGAAAAATGGTGAGGATTGAGAGCTTTGATTGAAACCTTCCATGGAGATTTTGAGAGAATATGTTTCGGCCATGGTTGTGCAAAATGAAGAAAATAAATGTTGAAGTAGTCATTGTTGTCCACATATGGGTAAATTGTCCACTAATAATAATTAAACATTAGTTTAATATAAGGTTTCAATATTTGCAAACTAATCCCCCATTTCTCTTTTAATTGCATTTCATTTTTAATTTCATTTTTCATGGAGTTCCAAAAAATTAATACCACTTATTTTTAATGGACATTTAGGTCAAAAGTCCATTCTAGATGTTAATGACCAACATGCCCCTCTTCGGTTTATATTTCGGATTTTTCGATACTACTGATTAACTCCTTATACCGCCGATTTCTTTAATTTTCATTTTTTTTGTTTATACTAACTTATTAATTTTTTCTTTGACATTTCCAATGTTAATTACACCTCAGTAGACCTTTAATTATGTCCCAAAAATATTTCCTAGGGTTCTCCGCGGTCCAGGGCTTGTCAACGGTCCTCGCCGTAACTTTCCGATGTGGTCACCTATCGCTGCGGGTTCGGCTCATTTAACTTACTCACATTTTATCTCTTTTATTTTTCCTTAATTTTTCTCATTACATATTTCATTATTTTATACTTCCTCACTGTCATTACAATGTCGTTCTAGACATCCTAGCTGTCCGGACAGACACTATGACACCCCTTACTCGACTACAGTGTAGCCGAGCAAGTTATGCCACTCAGTGTGCCGGAGCACTCTATTTTATCTTAATTCATTTTTATTGTAGTTTTGAATATAACTTGTGAAATATAATTCATTTATTGAAATTGTAATTTATTTGAGGTTCCGAAAATTTTAAAGAAAATCCGTGAGTACTGCTAAAAATGGAGAAAAGCAGTTCTTGAACTCGTGAAAAAAACTTCTAATAAGCATATTCATCTATAATCAAAATCCAATATCAAAATATCAAAATTTTTCAACCATTCGTTTCTCAATCATTCATCACATTTGATAGTCATGTAATGATCATGGATCAATATTCACTTTTCCATTTACAAACACAATTTTGCATTATTTACATGAAAATCAAAATACATTACATAAGTTTCATTTACACAAAGGAAAATAAAAATCAATTACAAAATACCAAAATGAAGCCTAGTGTCCTACCAATGCACTGTAGACGGTGAGGTGACATGGACACTATGCAGAACTGTGAACTCCCTTATCGAATCTGTGGTCTACTGAGCCCTCTGTCCAAATCTTCAGTACCTACGCGTTGCAAAAGCGACGCGCTAAGCATAAAGCTTAGTGGTGCCAATAATACAAGAAAATATAATATGCAAATAAAAATAATAATTTCCTTGCTATTGTGTTCATAAGAAATGAGTAATTACTAACTTATTGTTTAGTCGAGGGCTAATCATGTTTTATGATATTAACTTCTTCATGCATTTCGTTAAATTTTTTTTTTTTCATGATCTTGAGCTTCCTTGTATTTTTGAAATCATTCCGGATACTTAATTTTCATATTTTCTTTAATAATTAGTTCACAGTTATACTTTTCCATTCATTTGGTTGCCCAAGTAACATATACTGGATGACTGGACTAGATAACGGGTCGTTGGCACTGGGCACCGCGGTGCCTCGGGCCGTCATACCATGGGACGCAGAACGTCAACCACGTATACAGTCAATATAGCTAAAAGCTATGATATCACATAATCGGGCATAAAAGCCATGAATACGGGCATAAAAGCCATGGATACAGGCACAAAGCCTTTCCTTTCGCAGTACTGCTAAAACAATACCCTATTGGCATGCCAAACTATCCAAACCAATCTAGTTAGGTATACTAGGGCATTTGATACTTTTAAATTTTTCAAATTTTGAATTTCAAGTTTTGGTGTCACTATTCACCTCATTGGTCAACAAAAATGTTGACTTTTGGATAGAAAATAGGTGTATTGGTTTTAACACCCCAAACATACCACATTTTGTATTTAAAACTTGTTGGAATTGATTACTATTACCATATCTAAGTTTAAACCAAGGGAAACAGAATTTTCAGTTTGTGAAGCTTAACTTTAATATTCCATTAAGCACTGTTGCAGTGGGAATTTGAAGAAATGGCAAACATGAAAGTTGTTCCTTATTTTGTCTAGTTGAATTTCCTTTTTTGAATCACTCCATTTGGAGTTTTGTAGCTCCAGATATGATCCAAAAACCACAGCTGGCCGGATTTCCATTCTGCAGAAATTACCATATCTACAGTAACATGAACAGTAACTGCCACTGCCATTTGGATTACGTTCTGGTCATAATTTTGGGTAGGTTTCTTCATGAAAGTTGTTTGTCTATGTCTTAACTTGTTGCTGTAAAAATTTCAGGTCAATTGACCTTATCTACAGTGAGTTATGGCCAAATGAACAGTTACTGTTTATTTGGTCATTTCTGCAGGTGCTGTTGCAGGGTATCCGGATTGGGGCCAACTTTTGGTCCACTTGCTTTGGTCTTTTGGGCATGGTTTCTTCAGCAAAAATGTGCCATTATAAGCCTAGTTTCATGTCCAATTGGCCAAACCCCAATTGGACCAACACATCCAACGATATGGCAGTCCAAGTGGATTAAAATTTCAGTCACCCTGCTGCTATCTTTAGGCAGCCTACACATTCACTTTGCCATGCATTAACTCACTTCAAATTATGATTAACTTGCCTTAAATGGTCACTAATTGACCACTAGAATGTCCATTAATCAATTCAAATTCCAAGTCCAATTTTCACCCTTAAAACCCTAATTCCCATTATGAATTTTCACAACTTACCTTAATTAACTACTAGTTCATTATCCTTATATTTATACACTTTAAACATGGTTTCTAGTTCACTCCAAGTCCATCACAAACACTCAATCCTATTCCTTCCTTAGGGCAGCCGAAATCCATGGCATACATACCCATAAGTTTCATTCATTTAATCCACAATTTCATACTCATTTTTAAGTCCTTAACATGGAACAAGAGATATACATGCATAATTAAGCACTAACCTCTTTGCTCAACTTATTGAGCTTGTGAAAACTCTAGAATTTCTCCTCTTTGTGGCTGCCTAGAGTTGCCTTGTGATGTGGGGACAAGTTTTAGTGAAGGTGACTTAGGGTTTAGTAGTGGAATTTCATGGGAAATGGAAGAAATTAAAGGAAACTTTCATGGAGGGTTATGGAAAAGGGGAGGTCACGTTTTGGCCGAAGAAGAAGAAGAAGATGACCAGAATTTTTGGTCTCCTTTGGTCTCTTTTATTAGTTAATTAAAGGGTTGTTTAATTGTGATTGGAGGAAGCTTTTTAAATGACATCACAATATGTCATATTTGGCATTTTATTGCATTTTCTTTTCTTTTCTTTTCTACTAACTTTCAATTAATTTTTCATCAATATTAATTCATATTTTATGTCATAATAATTATTTACTCAACTGAAAAAGTCGGCCAAAAATCGTCTCTGAAGGCGAAATGACCAAAATGCCCTCCGTTTGGCTTAACGGGTCAAAATTGTCTGTACCGATTGTAAAATTTTTCTAAATATTTTCTTGGTATTCTAATGCCATAGGAACCTCAATGACCCTTCTCTGGAGTCCCAAAAATTATTTTATGAATTTTTTCCCGAGTCCAGTGGCTCTCGTTATGAACCGCAACTTCCCTCTGGGTTACCCATCGCTTGGGCACCGGCTCATTTGACTTGGTTGTATTTTATTTCTAAAATTTTTCCTAAATTTTTATTATTAATATTTGAGTTAATTTTGGTTCTTGACTTTAGTTTAAATATTTTTCCGGACGTTCTAGCTGTCCGGACTGACACCGGTCACCGGAACAGTAGAATGTACAGAGTTGCTACCGGGAGGGTGTTACAACTCTTCCCCTCTAATTTAAATTTCGTCCTCGAAATTTACCTGACTTAAGTAATCAGGGAGTTGCTACCTTCTTGTTTCTTCACTTCCTTGAATCGCCTCATCAGTGTCTGGGTTTGGCTCTTCCTGAGCTTCCATAGCATATACTTGTGGTGCCACCCTGACTTCGGGCTTTTCAACTGTCTCAGAAATAATCTTCTGTGAAATGTCAGCGATTTCTACTCTACCCGATCTTTTACCCCTTTGAACTATAGGGAAAGGTCTATCAACTTGTACCGGAGCTATTAAACCACTCCTCTGAGAGCAATCTCTTATGAAATGATCCGTAGCTCCGCACTTGAAACACTCTCCAGTTAACAATCGACACTCCCCTCTGTGTCTTCTACCACAATGCATACATTCAGGCACTGGGGTTGATCCCCTTGTTATTGTGCCCGGGGAACTAGCTATAGATATTCCAATTTGGCCTCTGTGGCCCTGTGTCTGATCTTGTGAACTAGAACCCTTAAACTTCTTACTATCAGTTGGTATACTTGACTGTCCTGGTCCAAATTCCCTCTTACGCTGCCTATCTTTCCTATTTTGTTCATTTATTCTCACTTTCTCCACTTTTAATGCAGCTTCCACTAACTTGGCGAAGTCTGTGATCCCCAAGGTAGTGATCATGATCTTTATATTATCATTTAATCCCTCTTCAAATCTCTTACACCTTTCAGCTTCATTAGGGACTATCTCTGTCACAGTCAGTTCTTAAGCCGGCTCAAGCCCTACATGGGTGGCCATCTTGCAGGCGTGCCCCTGAGGGCGGCGATGCAACTCAATCGATCTTGTCGCTTTGGAGTTCAATCCCTTCGCCCTGCAGAGCTAGGATTCGAACCCATATCACCTCACGGATTTGGTTCGCCTCTTACCAATTGAGCTGCCTGCAATTGGTAAGAGGCGAAGCAAATCCGTGAGGTGATATGGGTTCGAATCCTAGCTCTGCAGGGCGAAGGGATTGAACTCCACCAAAGCGGACAGTACCGATTTGAGTTGCATCGCCGGCCTCTAGAGGGGTACGCTGGCAAGATGGCCACCCATAGAGGGGCTTGAGCTGGGGCCCACTAAGCTGGGGTGTGACAATAAAATCTACAATGAGTTATGGCCAAATGAACAGTTACTGTTCATTTGGTCATTTCTGCAGGGGCTGTTTGCAGGGTATCCGGATTGGGGCCAAGTTTTGGTCCTCTTGCTTTGGTCTTTTGGGCATGGTTTCTTCAGTAAAAATGTGCCATTATAAGCCTAGTTTCATGTCCAATTGGCCAAACACCAATTGGACCTACACAGCCAAGGATATGGCAGTCCAAACATGCTGGACTCACAGCCTCATTTCTGCTGTCTCTTGGCAGCCTCCCCATTTCAGTTTACCATGCATTAGCTCACTTCAAATTATGATTTACTTGCCTTAAATGGTCACTAATTGACCATTAGAATGTCTACTAATCATTCCATAAGTCAAATCAAATTTTCACTCCCAAAACCCTAGCTTAAATTCAAAATTTACACAATTTACCTTAATTAACCAACTACTTCATTATCCTTATGTTCATACACTTTAAACATAATCTCTAGTGCACTCCAAGTCCATCCAAACACTCAATCTTGTTCCTTCCTTAGGGGCAGCCGAAATCCATGGGCTTCATACACATGAGTTTAGTTCATTTATTTCACAATTTCTTACCTATTACACATCTCTAACATGGAATTAAGGAGTTTTAAATACATATGTGCACTAACCTCACTTTAACCTCTTGTAGTCAGATTTTTCCAAGTCCCAATCTTCACTTTCTTTCTTCTTCTTGGCTTCCAAACACTTCCCAAGAGGTATAGACAAGTTTTTAGTGAAAGGACTTAGGAGAGTTTGTGATGAAATAAGGATGAAAATGGAGCTTTGGTTGAGATTCAATGGAGGAAGAGGGGAGGGGGTGTAAAACGTTTTTCTAAGGAGAAGAAGGGCTGCTGATGTAACACCCTCCCGGTAACCACTCCGTACATTCTACTGTTCCGGTGACCGGTGTCGGTCCGGACAGCTAGAACGTCCGGAAAAATATTTAAATTAAAGTCGGGAATCAAAATTAACTCAAATATTAATAAGAAAAATTTAGTAAAAATTTTAGAAATAAAATACAACTGAGTCAAACGAGCCGGTGCCCAAGCGATGGGTCACCGGAGGGAAGTTTCGGTTCTCGCAACGAGGAGCCCTAGACCCGGGGGAAAAATTATAAAATAATTTTTGGGACTCCAGAGAAGGGTCATTGAGGTTCCTATGGCATTAGAATGCCAAGAAAATACCTAGAAAAATTTTTCTATCGGTACAGACAATTTTGGCCCGTTAAGTCAAACGGAGGGCATTTTGGTCATTTCGCCTTCCGAGGTGATTTTTGGCCGACTTGCCCAGTTGAGTAAATAATTAATATGACATAAAATATAAAGAAATATTACTAGAAATGAAATTTAAAATGAGTAGTGAAGGAAAGGAAAGAAAATGAAGAAAAAGATCAATTATGGCATCATGGTGATGTCATTAAGGGAGTTGGACCAATCACACTTAAGCCATTGTTTGACTAACTATTAAAAGAGACTAAATAAGACCAAAATAACAAAATTTCAGCAGCCATCTTCCTCACCCAAAAACGTTACATTCTCTCCCAAAACCCTATTCTTCCATGGGAGCTTAATGGAAGCTTGAGACAACCCACCAAATCACCATAAAACCTTTAGTCATCTTCACAAAAATTTGCCCTAGCACCTTGCTAAAGCTTTTGGCAGCCAAGAAGAAGAAAGAAAGTGAAGCTTTCTCAAGCTTGGATTGGCATACAACAAGGTTAGTGCACTATATACCTAAAACTCCTTAATTTCATGAATGAGCACTTGAATTTAGTAAGAAAATGTCATTTAAATGAACAAAATTCATGTGTGTGTGTACATGAATTTTTTGGCTGCCCTAGTGGAGAAATAGTAAGGAGTGTTTTTGATGAGCTTGAAGTGAACTAGAATTAAGTTGAAAGTTTATAAACATAAGAATAATAATTTGGTATGTTAACTAAGGCATTATGTAGGAAACATAATGTGAAGCTAGGGTTTTGGAGAGTGAAATTTGGTTTTGGCTTATGAAGTGGTAAGTGAACATTATAAGGGTCAATTAGTGACCATTTTAGGTATGTTGACCATAATTAGAACTTAAAAATAGAATGGCAAAGTGAAAGTAAAATTCTGCCCTATGGACAGCAGCATAGGGACTGAAATTTCAGTCCCTTTGCACTGCCATAACTTGGGCAGTGGTAGTCCAATTGAAGTTTGGCCAATTGGACATGAAACTAGGCTTATAATGGCACATTTTTGCTGAAGAAACCATGCCCAAAAGACCAAAGCAAAAGGGTCAAAACCCAGCTCCAATCCGGATTCCTGCACTGAATTCTGCAGGATTTGACCAAATGAACAGTAACTGTTCATTTGGCCATAACTCACTGTAGATTTGGTCAATTGGTCTGAAATTTTTACAGCAATAAGTTAAGACATAGACAAACAACTTTCATGAAGGAACCTACCCCAAATTATGGCCAGAACCCAACCAACCAAGTGACTCAAGTTACTGTTCCTGCACTGTAGATATGGTAAATTTCTGCAGAATGCAATCCGGACAGCTTGGGTTTTTGAGCCATATCTGAGCTACAAAACTCCAAATGGAGTGATTCAAAAGGAAATTCAACTAGACAAAATAAGGAACAACTTTCATGTTTTACATTTCTTCAAATTCCAACAGTAACAGTGTCCAATGGAACAGTGAAGTAAGGGCACCAAAACTGAAATTTTCTGCTAGTGTGGGTTGCACTTTGAAATTGCAAAAACACTTAATGCCAACAAGTTTTAAACACCAAATGTGGTATGTTGGGAGTGCCAAAGTTGATGTACACATTTTTATGCTAAAAGTCAACATTTTTGGTTGACCAATGATGAATAGTGACACCAAAAAAGTTGAAATTCACAAATTGAAGAATTTAAAAGTTTCAAATGCCCTAGTATACCTAACAAGATTGGTTTGGATAGTTTGGCATGCCAATAGGGGTCCGTTAGCGATCGCACATGGCAAAAATGCCATTCTGTGATTTCATGGCTTTTAGCCATTCTGGCTTTGTATTGAGACTTGGCCTTGTGCCTGATATTATTTACAGCTTGTTAGCTGTTCTGTTGCACACCGGGAGATACATATGTGACCGATGGTGTGACGGCCCGAGGTACTAGGTACCCAAAGGCGCTTACCCGTTATCCATCCACTGTCTAGTGTAGGTTACTTGGGGCAACCAAATGAATAAAAGTGAATAAAGCTAATGATTTAATGAATATACCAAGACCAAACAAAGAAAGCATACACATTGTATACACATTTATTTTCTTGCTATTTTCTTCTATTATATTATTGCACCACTAAGCATTATTGCTTAGCGCGTTGCTTTTGCCACGCGTAGGTACTGGAGATCCCGATCGTGAGCCCAGAGACCACGCAGGGTGAGTCTATCCGATTCGCTCAGTGTCCGTGTCACCTCACTACCTGCAGTGCATCGGTAGGGCACTAGGTGTCATTTTGTCATTTTGATATTTTGTAGCAGATTTGTATTTTCTCATATGTATTTGAACTCATGTAATATATTTTGATGTATATGTAAATTATGAAAATTGTATTTGTTAATGGAAAAGTAGATGTTTACTTGTGATTTACATGCGAACATCACATGTGAATGATGAATGAAAATGGAAATTGAAATGTGGAAATCATGATATTGAATTTGGTGTTGATAATGGATGTTTGAGAAATATTGTTGAGATTTTGGGATATTGGAGTTTGAGATGATGAAATAAAAATATTGGAAGTGTTTTTAACAGGTTCCGAAGAACGGTTTTCTCCATTTTTAGCCGGTACTCATGGATTTTCTTTAAAATTTTCGAACCTTAAATGAATAATACTTTTGATAAATGGCTTAAACAGATTATATTTCATAAATTATATGCAAAAGCATTGTCTAAATTAATTGAGGAATATTAGAGTGTGCCAGACACTGTGTGGCATTACTTACTCGGGTATACTGCAAGGGGGTGTCACATTTAGTGGTATCGTGAGCGTTTAGGCGTTCGGGCCTAGATTGAGTCCATACCATGCATTGCATTTGTAAGAGTCGAGGTGACACTAACGCAGATCTGTTTGTCTTTGTTAAATAGGATATGGACCCTTCATCGCAAAGGGCAGTCGAGGAGGAAGTGGAGAGTCATGCTCCACCTGCAGCAGCTGAGACTGGGGGCATGAGAGAATCTGCTCCACCAGCTCAGGCAGAGCCTGCTCAGCCTCCACAGGCCATGTTTCAACAAATGGCCGACTTCTTTAGACAGATGGTCGGGCAATGCCGACCACCACCACCACCACCACTCCATGCAGTAAATCACACCTGGAAAGGTTAAGAAAATTTGGGGCAGTGGATTTCTATGGTAAGAGAGAAGATGACTCTATTGCGAGAATTGGTTGAACAGAACGGGCAGAGTACTAAAACAACTTCACTGCACTCCAGAGCAAAACCTGGAAGCTGCCATTTCTTTGCTGCAAGATGATGCCTATGAGTGGTGGGACACGGTGTCCAGTGAAGTACAGCCAGAAGCTGTAACTTGGGATTTCTTTCTCTCGGAATTCAAGAAGAAGTATGTGGGTACTGTATATTTGGAAGAGAGAAGAAGAGAATTTATTAACCTGAGGCAGAGACAATTGTCAGTGGCTGAGTATGAGAAGGAGTTTGTTCGATTAAGCCGTTATGGAAGGGAGATAGTCCCTAATGAAGCTGAAAGATGTAAGAGATTTGAAGAGGGACTAAATGACAACATCAAGATCCAGCTCACTGCCTTGGGAATCACCGAATTTACCAAGTTAGTGGAAGCTGCCATAAAGGTTGAAAAAGTGAGAATTAGTGAGTGGACTAGAAGAGAGAGACAGAAGAGGGGACCGGTCACGAGTTCAGCCTCTGCATCGTGGAAGAAGTTCAAGGGTCCTCTGCACAAAGTTCAGCTCACCACTGTGGTCGTGGTCGGGCCTCGGGGCCCAGTTACGCTTACCCCTAGGAGAGGTCAGTCCACACCATCAGTGGGCAGCTCTCCAGGGATGGGGTTTAGGGGACCAGCCCCGGCATCTTCTGCATGTCCACACTGTCAAAGATGGCATAAGGGGGAGTGTTGGAGAGTGACTGGTGCTTGCTTTAGATGTGGGTCAACAGAGCATCGCTTGAAAACCGCCCACGCAGAACTACTACAGCCTACTCCAACACAAGCGCATGCACTGCCCCGCACTACGCAGAGGTAGAAAATCTGGCAAGTCTGAGGCTGTAGGACCATCACAGAGGCCTGCATCTGAGCCAGCAGAGAGGCCTGACAGCAGACCACCTGCAAGAGCCTATGCTATTAGAGCTCAGGAGGAGCAAGATGCCCCGGATGTCATCAGGGGTACGTTCTCCCTCTACACTACACCTGTGCATGCATTGGTGGATCCAGGATCCACTCACTCATACATCTGCATCAATCTACCCGTAGAAAGGGGGATACTGGTAGGGGAGAGTGACCAAGACATTCTGGTCACTAATCCATTGGGTCACAGTGTGGTAGTGAACAAAGTATACAAGGGTTGCCCGTTGAGGATTCAGGGGTATGAATTCTTGGAAGACCTAATTGAGTTGCCCTTAAATGATTTTGACGTGATTTTGGGAATGGTGGCTATCACGTCATCGTGCAATAGTTGATTGCAAATTGAAGAGAATTTCTCTAAAAACTTCGATGGTAATGAGATCACAGTTGTGGGGAAAGGATGATTTCTTGTCCAATGTCATCTCACCAGATTGCAAGAAGAATGATGAGAAAAGGTCGTGAAGCCTACCTAGCACATGTGGTGGATACTAGGCAAAGCTAAGCCAAACCCGAGTGACATACCCACGTGAGAGACTTCCTAAGTATTTCTGAAGAGTTACCCGGTTTGCCACCGTAAAGGGAAGTTGAATTTGCCATTGAGACATCGCTGCACAAAGACCCATTTCCATTGCTCCTTATAGGATGGCACCCACGGAATTGAGGAGTTGAAAACTCAATTGCAAGAGTTGTTGGATAAGGGGTTCATACGCCCAGATGTGTAACCATGGGGAGCTCCAGTTCTGTTTGTGAAAAAGAAGGATGGGACTTTGAGGCTTTGTTTTGATTACCGGCAGTTGAATAAAGTGTATTTGAATAACAAATATCCGTTGCCTAGAATTGTTGATCTGCTGGATCAGTTGAAGGGAGCAGGAGTATTTTCTAAGATTGATCTCGATCGTGGTATCATCACCGAGGGTAAAGGATGTAAATGTGCCCAAAGCGCATTCAGGACCGGTATGGGCATTATGAGTTTCTCGTGATGCCCTTTGGCTTAACAAATGCACCAGCATTCATGGACCTTATGAACCGTATCTTTCATCCATACTTAGATCGGTTCGTAGTGGTCTTTATTGATGACATTTTGGTGTATTCCAAGACCAGGAAGAACATGATGAGCATTTGAGGATTGTTCTCGCAAACCTCGGGAAAAGGAGTCGTATGCTAAGTTGTCCAAGTGTGACTTTTGGCTGAATGAGATTGCATTCCTTGGACACATAGTGTCACCGATGGGATTAGGTGGATCCCAAGAAAATAGAAGCGATGATAGAATGGAAGCCTCCCGTAAATACAACCGAGGTCGAAGTTTCTTGGGGTTAGCTGGGTATTACAGAGATTTGTGAAGGGATTTTCCTAATAGCCGCTCCAATGACCAAGTTGTTACACAAGAATGTCGATTTGGAATGACAAGTGTCGACTGGTTTGAGAAATTGAAGGCTATGTTGACAGAGGCACCGTGTTAACACACCAAAGGTCGTGGAAGGACTTTGTGGTCTACGTGATGCCTCTCATAATGGGTTAGGATGTGTGTTGATGCAAGAGGGGAAAGTGATCGCCTATGCTTCCGCATACCTAAGGCCACATGAACAAAATTACCCTACCCATGATTTGGAGCTTGCAGCAATTATCTTCGCACTGAAGATATGGAGGCATTACTTGTATGGTGAAAAGTGCTACATATACACAGACCACAAAAGCCTGAAATACTTGCCAACCTGAATGGAGCTCAACCTTAGACAGAGGCGATGGATTGAGTTCTTGAAGGATTATGACTGTAATTGACTACCATCCCGGGAAGGCAAATGTAGTTCTTGATGCTTTGAGCAGAAAATCCATGACAGCTTTGAGATCATTGAATGCCCCGTCTGTCCTTGGTTCGAGATGGAGCTATTTTGGCTGAGTTGCAAGTGAGGCCAAACCTGCTACAGCAGATACTAGATGGGCAAAAGGCAGATGAGAAGCTAATGGCTATTATGAGCAAGATCTCAGAGGGAAAAGCAACTGACTATGAGGTAAAGGCGGATGGGTGTCTCAGACATAAAGGAAGACTGTGTACGGATGATGGGGAATTGAAGACCAAGATTCTAAAAGAGGCACACACTAGTGTATATGCTATGCACCTGGAAGTACAAAGATGTATCATGACCTCAAGCTTGATATTGGTGGCACGGTATGAAGAGAGATATAGCTGACTATGTGACTAAATGCTTGACATGTCAGCAAGTCAAGGCAGAACATCAAGTTCCATCAGGTTTGCTACAGCCTATACGCATACCCGAATGGAAATGAGATCGGGTCACCATGGATTTTGTAAGTGGTCTGCCTCTCACCCAGAAGAAACACGATGCAAAGATGGGTGATAGTTGATAGATTGACCAAGTCAAGACACTTTCTCGCGATTAGACCGACTACTCACCGGAGAGGTTAGCGTAATTGTATATTAGTGAGATAGTTAGATCGCATGGAATTCCACTTTCCATCATATCCGATCGAGACCCAAGGTTTACATCGAGATTTTGGAAGAAGTTGCATGAATCCTTGGGTACACAACTCCATTTCAGCACAGCTTTCCATCCTCAGACGGATGGGCAATCAGAAAGAGTAATCCAGGTCCTTGAGGATATGCTGAGGAGTTGTGTCATTGAGTTTGAGGGAAGTTGGGATAGATATCTCCCACTGGCGCACTCGCATACAACAATAGCTACTGTGCTAGCATCCAAATGGCCCCATATGAAGCACTATATGGAAGAAAATGTAGAACTCAGCAGTCCGGACTGAATTGGGTGAAGATAAATCGTAGGGCTGCACTGTGAAACAGATCAAGAGAAGGTAAAGATAATCACGCCTAACTTGAAGGTTGCCTCGCATGCATGTAAATCTTATGCCGACCAAGAGAAAAGAAATAGAATATGTGGTTGGCGACAAAGTGTTCCTCAAAGTGTCACCGTGGAAGAAAGTGTTGAGGTTTGGAAGGAAGGGTAAGTTGAGCCCTAGGTTCATTGGCCCATATGAAGTCATTGAACGTGTGGGTCCAGTGGCCTATAGGCTAGCTTTACCACCAGAGCTGGACAAGATCCACAATGTGTTCCACGTGTCCATGCTCAGGAGATACCGCTCGATCCTTCACATGTCATCTCCAGAGAAGAAATTGAAATACTGATTTGACATATGAAGAAGAACCTCTACGGATCTGGCTCGGGAAGTAAAAGAATTGAGGAACAAGCGATTCCACCGTGAAAGTGCTTTGGAGGCACCACAACACCGAGGAGGCAACTTGGGAAAGTGAAGAAACGATGAGGCAACAGTTCCTCAACTGTTTGCATCGAGTAAATTTCGAGGACGAAATTTAAATTAGAGGAAGAGTTGTAACACCCTCCCGGTAACCACTCGTACATTCTACTGCTCGGTGATCGGTGTCGGTCGGACCTAGAACGTCCGGAAAAATATTTAAATTAAAGTCGGGAATCAAAATTAACTCAAATATTAATAAGAAAAATTTAGTAAAAATTTTAGAAATAAAATACAACTGAGTAAACGAGCAGGTGCCTGCCGATGGGTCACCGGAGGGAAGTTTCTGCTTCGCAACGAGGAGCCCTAGATCGGGGAAAATTATAAAATAATTTTTGGGACTCCAGAGAAGGGTCATTGAGGTTCCTATGGCATTAGAATGCCAAGAAAATACCTAGAAAAATTTTTCTATCTGCAGACAATTTTGGCCCGTTAAGTCAAGCGGAGGGCATTTTGGTCATTTCGACTTCCGAGGTGATTTTTGGCCGACTTGCCCAGTTGAGTAAATAATTAATATGACATAAAATATAAAGAAATATTACTAGAAATGAAATTTAAAATGAGTAGTGAAGGAAAGGAAAGAAAATGAAGAAAAAGATCAATTATGGCATCATGGTGATGTCATTAAGGGAGTTGGACCAATCACACTTAAGCCATTGTTTGACTAACTATTAAAAGAGACTAAATAAGACCAAAATAACAAAATTTCAGCAGCCATCTTCCTCACCCAAAAACGTTACATTCTCTCCCAAAACCCTATTCTTCCATGGGAGCTTAATGGAAGCTTGAGACAACCCACCAAATCACCATAAAACCTTTAGTCATCTTCACAAAAATTTGCCCTAGCACCTTGCTAAAGCTTTTGGCAGCCAAGAAGAAGAAAGAAAGTGAAGCTTTCTCAAGCTTGGATTGGCATACAACAAGGTTAGTGCACTATATACCTAAAACTCCTTAATTTCATGAATGAGCACTTGAATTTAGTAAGAAAATGTCATTTAAATGAACAAAATTCATGTGTGTGTGTACATGAATTTTTTGGCTGCCCTAGTGGAGAAATAGTAAGGAGTGTTTTTGATGAGCTTGAAGTGAACTAGAATTAAGTTGAAAGTTTATAAACATAAGAATAATAATTTGGTATGCTAACTAAGGCATTATGTAGGAAACATAATGTGAAGCTAGGGTTTTGGAGAGTGAAATTTGGTTTTGGCTTATGAAGTGGTAAGTGAACATTATAAGGGTCAATTAGTGACCATTTTAGGTATGTTGACCATAATTAGAACTTAAAAATAGAATGGCAAAGTGAAAGTAAAATTCTGCCCTATGGACAGCAGCATAGGGACTGAAATTTCAGTCCCTTTGCACTGCCATAACTTGGGCAGTGGTAGTCCAATTGAAGTTTGGCCAATTGGACATGAAACTAGGCTTATAATGGCACATTTTTGCTGAAGAAACCATGCCCAAAAGACCAAAGCAAAAGGGTCAAAACCCAGCTCCAATCCGGATTCCTGCACTGAATTCTGCAGGATTTGACCAAATGAACAGTAACTGTTCATTTGGCCATAACTCACTGTAGATTTGGTCAATTGGTCTGAAATTTTTACAGCAATAAGTTAAGACATAGACAAACAACTTTCATGAAGGAACCTACCCCAAATTATGGCCAGAACCCAACCAACCAAGTGACTCAAGTTACTGTTCCTGCACTGTAGATATGGTAAATTTCTGCAGAATGCAATCCCGACAGCTTGGGTTTTGAGCCATATCTGAGCTACAAAACTCCAAATGGAGTGATTCAAAAGGAAATTCAACTAGACAAAATAAGGAACAACTTTCATGTTTTACATTTCTTCAAATTCCAACAGTAACAGTGTCCAATGGAACAGTGAAGTAAGGGCACCAAAACTGAAATTTTCTGCTAGTGTGGGTTGCACTTTGAAATTGCAAAAACACTTAATGCCAACAAGTTTTAAACACCAAATGTGGTATGTTGGGAGTGCCAAAGTTGATGTACACATTTTTATGCTAAAAGTCAACATTTTTGGTTGACCAATGATGAATAGTGACACCAAAAAGTTGAAATTCACAAATTGAAGAATTTAAAAGTTTCAAATGCCCTAGTATACCTAACAAGATTGGTTTGGATAGTTTGGCATGCCAATAGGGTTCCGTTAGCAGTACTGCACATGGCAAAAATGTCATTCTGTGATTTCATGGCTTTTAGCCATTCTGGCTTTGTATTGAGACTTGGCCTTGTGCCTGATATTATTTACACTTGTTAGCCGCTCGTTGCACACCGAGATACATATGTGACCGATGGTGTGACGCCCAAGGTACTAGGTACCCAAAGCGCGCTTACCCGTTATCCATCCGATGCCTAGTGTAGGTTACTTGGGGCAACCAAATGAATAAAAGTGAATAAAGCTAATGATTTAATGAATATACCAAGACCAAACAAAGAAAGCATACACATTGTATACACATTTATTTTCTTGCTATTTTCTTCTATTATATTATTGCACCACTAAGCATTATTGCTTAGCGCGTTGCTTTTGCCACGCGTAGGTACCGAGAGAGATCCCGATCGTGAGCCCATGAGACCACGCATCGGGTGAGTCTATCCGACGCTTCGCTGTCCGTGTCACCTCACTACCTGCAGTGCATCGGTAGGGCACTAGGTGTCATTTTGTCATTTTGATATTTTGTAGCAGATTTGTATTTTCTCATATGTATTTGAACTCATGTAATATATTTTGATGTATATGTAAATTATGAAAATTGTATTTGTTAATGGAAAAGTAGATGTTTACTTGTGATTTACATGCGAACATCACATGTGAATGATGAATGAAAATGGAAATTGAAATGTGGAAATCATGATATTGAATTTGGTGTTGATAATGGATGTTTGAGAAATATTGTTGAGATTTTGGGATATTGGAGTTTGAGATGATGAAATAAAAATATTGGAAGTGTTTTTAACAGGTTCCGAAGAACGGTTTTCTCCATTTTTAGCCGGTACTCCGCCGGATTTTCTTTAAAATTTTCGGAACCTTAAATGAATAATACTTTTGATAAATGGCTTAAACAGATTATATTTCATAAATTATATGCAAAAGCATTGTCTAAATTAATTGAGGAATATTAGAGTGTGCCGGTACACCAGGTGGCATTACTTACTCAGGTATACTGTACACGGGTAAGGGGTGTCACAGCTGATTTCTTTTGTTTTTGGTCATATTTATCTCTTTTTATTTATTAATTAATAGGTTGTTTAATTGTGATTGGTTGGAAGTAAGTGAGTGACATCATAATATGTCATAATTTGCTTAATTTTTTATTTTTCTTTTCTTTTCTTTTCTACCACATTTCAATTTAATTTTTAGCAATATTTATTCATATTTTGAATCATAATAATTATTTACTTAACTGGACAAGTCGGCCAAAAATCACCTCTGAAAGCGAAATGACCAAAATGCCCTCCGTTTGGCTTAACGAGTCAAAATTGTCTGTACCGATTGAAAAATTTTTCTAAATATTTTCTTGGCATTCTAATGCCATAGGAACCTCAATGACCCTTCTCTGGAGTCCCAAAAATTATTTTATAATTTTTCCCCCGGGTCTAGGGCTCCTCGCTAAGTAGAACCGTAACTTCCTCCGAGTTACCCTCGCTGGGCACCTAGCCATTTAACTTGGTTCTATTTTATTTCTAAAATTTTTACTAAATTTTTCATTTTAATATTTGAGTTAATTATGGTTCCTGACTTTAGTTTAAATATTTTTCCGGACGTTCTAGCTGTCCGGACCAACACTGGTCACCGAAACAGTAGAATGTATGGAGTTGCTACAGGGAGGGTGTTACAATCTCCCTTCCATAGCGGCTCAATCTTACGAATTCCTTCTCATACTCGGCCACTGACAACTATCTCTGCCTCAGGTTAATAAACTCTCTTCTTCTCTCTTCTAGGTATACAGTACCCACATATTTCTTCTTAAATTCGGAGAGAAAGAAGCCCCATGTCACTATTTCTGGCTGCACTTCACTGGACACAGTGTCCCACCATTCATATGCATCGTCTTGCAGCAGAGATACAGCAGATTCCAAGTTTTGCTCTGGAGTGCAATGGAGTTGTTTTAGAATTTTGCCTGTTCTGTTCAACCAATTTTCGGCTGCAACAGAATCATCTTCTCTCTTACCATAGAAGTCCACTGCTCCAAACTTTCTTAGCCTTTCCAGGTGTGATTTCTGCTGTGGAGCTGGTGGTGGTGGTGGTGCTGGCATTACTCCTGCCATTTGTCTAAAGAAATCGGCCATTTCTTTGGAACATGGCCTATGGAGGCCGAGCAGTGCTCGCTTGAGCTGGTGGAGTAGGTTCTCCCCTACCCCCAGTCTCAGCTGCTACAGGTGGAGCATGACTCTCCACTTCCTCCTCGACTGCTCTCCGTGATGAAGGGTCCATATCCTATTCAAAATAAGAAAGACAAACAGATCTGCATTAGTGTCACCTCGACTCTTACAAATGCAATGCATGGTATGGACTCAATCTAGGCCCAGAAACGCCTAAACCGTGCTCTGATACCACTAAATGTGACACCCCTCACCCGACTACAGTGTAGCCGAGCAAGTTATGCCACTCAGTGTGCCGGAGCACTCTATTTTATCTTAATTCATTTTTATCGTAGTTTTGAATATAACTTGTGAAATATAATTCATTTATTGAAATTGTAATTTATTTGAGGTTTCGAAAATTTTAAACAAAATCCGGCGGAGTACCGGCTAAAAATGGAGGAAAACAGTTCTTCGGAACCTGTGAAAAACACTTCTAATAATCATATTCATCTATTCACAAACTCCAATATCAAAATCTCAATATTTTTCAACCATTCGTTTCTCAATCATTCATCACATTTGATAGTCATGTAACAGTCACAGATCAATAATCACTTTTCCATTTACAAACACAATTTTGCATTATTTACATGAAAATCAAAATACATTACATAAGTTTCATTTACACAAAGGAAAATAAAAATCAATTACAAAATACCAAAATGAAGCCTAGTGTCCTACCAATGCACTGTAGACGGTGAGGTGACATGGACACTATGCAGAACTGTGAACTGCCTTACCGAATCTGTGGTCTACTGGGCCCTCTGTCCAAATCTTCGCACTCACGCTGCAAAAGCGACGCGCTAAGCATAAAGCTTAGTGGTGCCAATAATACAAGAAAATATAATATGCAAATAAAAATAATAATTTCCTTGCTATTGTGTTCATAAGAAATGAGTAATTACTAACTTATTGTTTAGTCGAGGGCTAATCATGTTTTATGATGTTAACTTCTTCATGCATTTCGTTAAATTTTTTTTTTTTTCATGATCTTGAGCTTCCTTGTATTTTTGTAATCATTCCTGATACTTAATTTTCGTATTTTCTTTAATAATCACTTCACAGTTATACTTTTCCATTCATTTGGTTGCCCAAGTAACCTATACTGGATGACTAGACTGGATAACGGGTCGTTGGCACTGGGCACCGCGATGCCTCGGGCCGTCATACCATGGGACGCAGAACGTCAACCACGTATGCAGTCAATATAGCTAAAAGCTATGATATCACATAATCGGGCATAAAAGCCATGAATACGGGCATAAAAGCCATGGATACAGGCACAAAGCCTTTCCTTTCGCAGTACTGCTAAAACAATACCCTATTGGCATGCCAAACTATTCAAACCAATCTAGTTAGGTATACTAGGGCATTTGATACTTTTAAATTTTTCAAATTTTGAATTTCAAGTTTTAGTGTCACTATTCACCTCATTGGTCAACAAAAATGTTGACTTTTGGATAGAAAATAGGTGTATTGGTTTTAACACCCCAAACATACCACATTTTGTATTTAAAACTTGTTGGAATTGATTACTATTACCATTTCTAAGTTTAAACCAAGGGAAACAGAATTTTCAGTTTGTGAAGCTTAACTTTACTGTTCCATTAAGCACTGTTGCAGTGGGAATTTGATGAAATGGCAAACATGAAAGTTGTTCCTTATTTTGTCTAGTTGAATTTCCTTTTTTGAATCACTCCATTTGGAGTTTTGTAGCTCCAGATATGGTCCAAAAACCACAGCTGGCCGGATTTCCATTCTGCTGAAATTACCATATCTACAGTAACATAAACAGTGACTGCCACTGCCATTTGGGTTAGGTTCTGGTCATAATTTGGGGTAGGTTTCTTCATGAAAGTTGTTTTTCTATGTCTTAACTTGTTGCTGTAAAATGTTCAGGTCAATTGACCTTATCTACAGTGAGTTATGGCCAAATGAACAGTTACACTGTTCATTTGGTCATTTCTGCAGGTGCTGTTGCAGGGTATCCGGATTGGGGCCAACTTTTAGTCCACTTGATTTGGTCTTTTGGGCATGGTTTCTTCAGCAAAAATGTGCCATTATAAGCCTAGTTTCATGTCCAATTGGCCAAACACCAATTGGACCAACACAGCCAAAGATATGGCAGTCCAAGTGGACTAAAATTTCAGTCAGGCAGCCTACACATTCACTTTGCCATGCATTAACTCACTTCAAATTATGATTAACTTGCCTTAAATGGTCACTAATTGACCACTAGAATGTCCATTAATCAATTCAAATTCCAAGTCCAATTTTCACCCTTAAAACCCTAATTCCCATTATGAATTTTCACAACTTACCTTAATTAACTACTAGTTCATTATCCTTATATTTATACACTTTAAACATGGTTTCTAGTTCACTCCAAGTCCATCACAAACCTATTCCTTCCTTAGGGCAGCTGAAATCCATGGCATACATACCCATAAGTTTCATTCATTTAATCCACAATTTCATACTCATTTATAAGTCCTTAACATGGAACAAGAGATATACATGCATAATTAAGCACTAACCTCTTTGCTCAACTTATTGAGCTTGTGAAAACTCTAGAATTTCTCCTCTTTGTGGCTGCCTAGAGTTGCCTTGTGATGTGGGGACAAGTTTTAGTGAAGGTGACTTAGGGTTTAGTAGTGGAATTTCATGGGAAATGGAAGAAATTAAAGGAAACTTTCATGGAGGGTTATGGAAAAGGGGAGGTCACGTTTTGGCTGAAGAAGAAGAAGAAGAAGACCAGAAATTTTGGTCTCCTTTGGTCTCTTTTATTAGTTAATTAAAGGGTTGTTTAATTGTGATTGGAGGAAGCTTTTTAAATGACATCACAATATGTCATATTTGGCATTTTATTGCATTTTCTTTTCTTTTCTTTTCTACTAGCTTTCAATTAATTTTTCATCAATATTAATTCATATTTTATGTCATAATAATTATTTACTCAACTGGACAAGTCGGCCAAAGATCGTCTCTGAAGGCGAAATGACCAAAATGCCCTCCGTTTGGCTTAACGTGTCAAAATTGTCTATACCAATTGTAAAATTTTTCTAAATATTTTCTTGGTATTCTAATGCCATAGGAACCTCAATGGCCCTTCTCTGGAGTCCCAAAAATTATTTTATGAATTTTTCCTTGGTTTAGGGCTCCTCGTTGCGAGAACCGCAACTTCCCTTTGGGTTACCCATCGCTTGGGCACCGGCTCATTTAACTTGGTTGTCTTTTATTTCTAAAATTTTTCCTAAATTTTTCTTATTAATATTTGAGTTAATTTTGGTTCTTGACTTTAGTTTAAATATTTTTCCAGACGTTCTAGCTGTCCGGACCGACACCGGTCACCGGAACAGTAGAATGTACGGAGTTGCTACCGGGAGGGTGTTACAGACACTGGTCACCAGAATAGTAGAATGCACTACCGAACATAAGGGTGTTACACTACTTATCACTTTATTACTTGTTAACGATATGTGCACTTGTGATAATTGTCAAATAGCAAAAACAAGTTTTTGGCGCCGTTTTCAGGGAATTTTTAGTTTTAGTAATATCAAGCGACAGGCGATTTAGCTGATTTAGGCAATTATATTTATTATTTAATTTTATTTTACTGGTTGTATTTCTTTTCTTTTCTCTCAGGTGCCCGATCTGGTATATGACCAGAACAAAGCTAGAAGAAATTTTGGATTGTGATCCAGAAATAGACAGAACTCTAAAAGCCATCAGGAGGGAAAGGAAACATCAAGAGCACGGTCAAGAAGATCCTGAAATCCCAACTATGGCCAATAATAATGACAAACCAAGACTCCTGAGAGATTACGGAGCTCCATCTGTCCAAGGATTTCAGCCCAGTGTCACTAGACCCACAGTGGAAGCCAACAACTTTGAATTAAAACCAGCATGGCTCCAAATGATTCAATAAATCCAGTTTGCAGGTTCACCAACAGAGGACCCACACTATCACCTCCAGTGCTTTCTTGCCCTATGTGATACATTCAAGATGGATGGAGTGTCTGATCATGCAATAAGACTCAGAGCATTCCCATTCTCCCTTCAGGATAGAGCAAGGAAGTGCTTACTTTCTCAATCGGCTGGAACATTCACTACCTGGGAAAACCTCTCTCAAGCTTTTCTAGCAAGGTATTTCCCACCTGCAAATACTGCAAAGCTGAGGCTTGAGCTCAACACCTTCAGACAAAAGGAAGGAGAATCACTCTATGATGCATGGGAAAGAAATAAAGACTTGAAGAGGGATTGTCCACACCATAGCATAGAGGATTGGCTATTGGTGCAAAATTTCTATAATGGATTACTACCCTCTACAAGGAGCACAGTTGATTCAGCTGCAGAGGGTGATCTAATGGAGAAAACCATGCCACAAGCACTTGAACTTCTAGAAAGGGTTGCATACCATAATTATGAGTGGTCAAATGAAAGTGGAAATGCAAGAAAAACTGCAAGGGTCCGGGAAGTAGATGCCTTAAGCATGATAAATGCCCAGTTTGATCAGATCACAAAGAAACTCGAAAGAATGCAAGCTAACGCAGTTGGTACAAATAGTCAACATAAGGATAGCTATGAAGGAGGATACATGAATTCAGAATACAGCAATTTCAATGAACCTACAGAACAAATGAACTATGTGAATAATGGAGGAAACTTCATGTTGACCCTTATTTTGTGATGAGTATGTGCATTGAGTCTGTGGGAAACCCGATAATAAAAAATTATATGACTGTAAGATGTAATTAGAGGCATGGAGTTGAATTATTAATTCCGTGGCATGATCTTGAAAAAATAAAAATAATAATAAAGTTTTGGAGAAATTAATTTAATTAAATTTAAATAAAATTTTATTTTGTTTAAATTTAATATGGGTAGTTCTCAAATGAATCTAAGTTTAATTGGGCTCCATGGGCCTAAGAAAGCCTAGTTAGGAATTTTAAATGGGACCCATTTAATTATTTTCTAAAAATTAAAATAACAAAATATCTCTCTCCTCCTTGGCCCCACTCTCTTCCTCACTCCCTATTGGTGCCTTCCATTTTTTCCTATCTTCCTATTGGTTGAAACACCTCACCCATATCCCAGTCTTATTTGAATTCTGCAATCATAGTTGTTTAAATCATCTAAACTTTATCACCTTAAGACTCCAAACCCTACCACACCTCTTCCTCACTCCCTATTGGTGCCTTCCATTTTTTTTTGTCTTCCTATTGGTTGAAACACCTCACTCATATCCCAGTCTTATTCGAATTCTGCAATTATAGTTGTTTAAGTCATCTAAACTTTATCACCCTAAGACTCCAAACCCTATCACACCTCTCTCCCAAAACCCTATAAATACCCTACTAGAGAAGGGAAGAGGGGGATGGGAGGAAAGAGGAAGATAAAATTCAGAGCTATAAGAAATTTAGAGATATTTAAGACTCTTGGTGTTCTTCCTTATTTTTTCTTTTCTTTAAGAAGATTTTCATACAAGATTTCTGGAAGGTCAGTCTTTATTATTTTCTTTTCAAGATCTATGCCACACAATATTTTAATTCTATGCTCTTTGTCTTCAATTTATTTTATATGTTTATATAGATCATGTAATCATGTTTAATTTGAGGGGATACACAATCTCTGCACATGTTTAGTTTCTATCTCTCATATTTTTATTATTTTCTTTATTTTTTGAATCTGTAAAAAATTTGTAAAAATTATATTCATATTCTACACGAAATTCCATTAATTTTAGGCTCAAGAATCACTAAAAAAGCTTTAATATTTTGTAAGTTATGGCTGTTTGAAGTTAAGGTTCCTGTAAAATCTGATTTGCAGGATATCCGATTTGTGGAGCCCATATCTCCCTTGTTCCTTAATATTTTTGTGTAAATCTAGTGTCTAAAATTAACTTTAGAATCTTATGAATCTTTTCTAATTGGATTTGCATTCATATCTGTTGTGGTTAATGAGTTATGAATTTTACAAAAAAGTAGTATGATTTTGTCACTTAGAAAAGTTACGATTTATGTAGACCATTCGACCAGGGTTTTATTTGATTTATAAATTTTATGATCTTTTATGATATGTATGCTGTCTTCTGTAATTTTTTTTTATGATTTTTAGGCATGTATAACTATTTTTAAAAAATCGGATTTCTTGCTACCGTTAATCTGCCAGAATTTAGAAATTGTATATTTATGCATGTTCTTATATTTTCTTGGGTTTTAATTGATATTTGATCTATTTTTCTGTGTTTTTTTAATTCAAGAAGTGTTATGAAGTGTTTAGATCATGTTAGAAGACTTAGACCATTAAGTAGTTGTAACTAATTAGGAATCTTAACTCTTTAGGAGACTAGAGTTAGAATCCAATGTAAATTGTTATTAATATTTTCTTTATTTCTTTTATGTTCTTTAGTTTCTTTATTTTTTATTACAAACAAAATTGGTAAGTAGCCCTAAGGTAAGTACCAAATAGGGCATTTGCGTGGAGCTTATATGGAGCTAAACAAGAGTAAGTCAGAGATATTATTGCCATACTAGAAGAGAAGACCCTTTTTTAAGGGTAGCTTGCCCCAATGGCAACTGCATTTACCAACAGGTAAGTAGCTCTAAACTTCTCGAATAACCATTGGTATGAAATTGTAATAATAATAGAACTTTTATTTGGTAAATTAAAATTAACTTTATTTTTAATTTAACTGACTTTTGTATGTAATTAATTTAAATAAATACTTTGTAAATTAAAATTAATCTTGTTTGTAAATTAAACTAACATTGGCATGTAAATAAATTTAATTTAATACTTGATAATTATAAAATAAATTTGCATGTTAGAAATCTTTATTAGGTTGTGATTGTTTGGGCCTTATGTGATATTAGAATAAATTACACATGTACATAATTAACTTAGTTTCATTATCTTTAAGGTAACTTAATGAAAATTAATTAATTATATTAAATAGAAATGTAGGGTTATTTAAAATTAAATTTGTTTGTAAATTAAATTCTCAATAATAAATTAATTTTAGTCATATGATAAATATCATTTAAATAATTAGCAACCCCATAGATAGGAATTACTTGTGCATGAAAATTGTGTGTAAACAACAATCCTTTTGTGAATTACTTGCATGTGTAGGATTAGAATTGCATTTTTAGGATAAAGTTTAATAAAGGAATAATAAAAAAGACTTCTAGAAACATTAGTAGAGGACTGGCACTCGAATTAACGAGGTTAGACCAGGCGTAAGGGGTGCCTGACACCTTCCTCTTACGTACCCACTATCCCGAACCTAGACATTGGGCTATGGTAATGACGGTTGTGGAAACTCTGCAAGGAGTAAGTTACCATCCATGACCCTCGAAAGAAACACTGAATATGTCCCGGTTATTACCCGGGTGGCGACTCCTGTCTATCTATGCCTTCGTGGCACAAATCCTTAGTACCGTGGTAGTGTTATGGGAAGACGGTACTTACTAGTGGTTTGATTCTATTAGGATTGTATGAAGTGCATGTCTAGGAAATACTGTCTAAGGAGGTGGTACTTAAGTGAGACCATTGTGACTCCACCATCTTTCCTGGGCATTACCTGGTGTATTTTATATAATTTTAATGGATGATATTTCGCCTCACGCCCCCCTTGCCCTACACTTTGGAGACTCCGCTGGGGACTAAATGGATAGTTACTCCAACATGTTTCTATTAGTCTAATATTATTCCTCTGTTAAACTTCTTGCATTGCACTACACTATCACACGGATCACCCTTACCCTTTTAGCCCCGTTAGTACTAGCCAAGGAGACCATGGTTCTACTTGAGCTATGACGAATTGGTGAATGCTAGCACCTTATGCCCGTACCTTCGAGTATATAAAAGAGCCACAGCTCTGGCCGTTGTGCTTAATGGACAAGCTCTCGCATAGGTGACCCTTTTCCTACCCAATGAAACCCATGAGCCATAGATTTCAACCCTAGGTACCCCATAGATTTTTATTGTGCTGGATTTATAACCTTACTATTTAAACCATAAGTTCTAGTGGTAGTTGAGATGAACCTAGGCCTATGAGTAAACTTAATGTGTGTATAGGCCCAAGTCCATTTCAAAACCCGTGTTAAGCAAGAGGATGCTTACTTATGGTTAAACTTTAAGGATACAAATCCTTTGATTGTGAGCGAAGGATCGTCCTGGACCACTCCATGTTGGTGTGTCCAGTGTACCATAGCCTAGGATAGAATTTTTTCTTACCCTGCACGTGAGAGTTGAAGGTATAAGGGGGTGAAGATTCAATTCTAGTGATTTTTTTTTCGATTTTGATTCAATCTTTGGTCCGATTTTAGTTCAGTTTATATGGTCTGGTTTTGGTTTTATAAAAGTAAAGGGAAAAAAAAAGAAAAAAAAAATGGTCCATTCATGCATTGCATTCATGTACATAGCATGCTTAGGTTAACTCTTAAATCCTATTTTTTTGAGCAAACATAGCCTCAAAACACACCAAAGAGACTTCCAATTAGGTCACTTGGGTTAGGGAAGGGAAGACACTGGTAAGGATTTCACCTGCACTACTTAAGATGGAAGAAACTATGGTTGTGCTTGATGAAATATTGAATGCCAAGATGTTTGAGCTAGAAGAGACAATTGTGGTCAACTTTAGAAAGAGGCCCTGAGGTAGGCCAATTAAGTGGCATTAAAGTTATTGAGGTTCACACCCCAAGGAGATTTTTTCCAATTCAGCCAACCTTTATTCAAAGTTTTGGAGAGTCTCAAAGTTCAAGACCTCCTATAGCTCTTAGCACCCATACCACTACCAAATCCACTATGTAACATCCCTATTTGCATAGCCTGGTATATTTCGCTATTCAGATGACCGGTGTCGGTCCGGACAATTAAGGAGATTAGAACCACACTTAAGACAACTAGATAAACCATAAACACAAATAATTAGTAATGTCCAATTAGTTAAGTATAAACAAGAAAAATAGAACATAGGAAGTTAAATGAGCCGAGAGTCATAACGATGGGTGACCTTCTCGGGAACGACTGCGAAGTCATTTTAAACTCAAATTTCGAATCGTAAAATGTGACGCTGCTGTCCTTAGGACCATTACGAACACAGTGGAAAAGAGAAAATCACGAAAAAGAACTGTTAAGCCAGTCAAATAATTAGGTCAGAGAGTCAAAAGAAATATTGGATTATTTGCAAACCGGGATGAACAGGAGAGGGGCAATTTGGTCATTTGACCCCGAGAGCTGACTCCTGACCTAACTGTCAAATAAAATCGGAGAAAAGAAAATTTCAGAATCAAGAATTAAATTAAAGAACTAATAGAAAAAAAAAAGAAGAGAATGGAAAAGTTAAAAGGTGATGACATCATGCATGACCTCATGCATGATGCCATAAAGAATATAATTAATAAATTTACTTAAATTGATTTTTGGTCTTCTTAAGACATAAAAGAAAAGAAAAGAAAAGAAAAAAAGAAATAAAGTCATCTTCATCTTCTCCCAAAAATGTGAACCATCTCACTCTCCCTCTCCTATACCAAAACCTCCATTAAAGC
Organism: Hevea brasiliensis; assembly: GCF_030052815.1. Classification (NCBI taxonomy): domain Eukaryota; kingdom Viridiplantae; phylum Streptophyta; class Magnoliopsida; order Malpighiales; family Euphorbiaceae; genus Hevea; species Hevea brasiliensis. Next base: position 49,058,745 of record NC_079501.1, read on the forward strand.
TCAATTTTGAGCTTGCATATTATAAGATTTCACCATAGAAAAGTAAGCCACCATAGTTAAAGCTTGTCTAGGCAACTTGAAAAGAAGTTTGAACAAGGAAATAAAAGAGGAAAAGGAAGGAATTGAGGAAGAGGAAACTCCAAGTTGAGGTAAGCATTAGATTGAAATTAAATGTTTAAATTTATATGATTTGGGTTACTTTAGCTTTGAATTTTAATTTAAAATGAAAAGAGAATTATTATTGAGGGACCATATGGGAAATTCATCCAGCCTAGGTAGGGGTGAGAATTGCATGAGTTTGATTGAGTTAAACATGTTAAGATGCTTGAATGAGTTGAAAGATTGTGTTTATATGCTTTAAATTAGTTAATTGCAATGGATGAGAGTGGTTAGGGTTTGAGACCTAGGGTTTTGAGGCAAAAATTTGGATAAATTTGTAAATGGTGTCTTTGACCTAATGTGAAGTGAAAAATGGTCATTTGTGACCAAATGAGGTGTGTTAGAAGTGTTGGAATTAAAAGCCAATTCGGATTGGATAAGGTCATGTGCTGGCACCATGACTGAAATTCCCTTTGAGGGACCAAAAATGAAATTTTACAAATCCAATGGATATGGGACCAATTGGGGATGAAAATAGGCACTAAATGACACAATTTTTATTTAGGAAGCATGCCCAAAAAGTGACTAAAACCTAGTGAACAAATTGATCAAAGTTGAAAAATTGCAGGCTGCCACTGCACAAACTGACCAAATGAACAGTATTTGTTCATTTGCTTATAACTCGAGCTAGGCAGGTCAAAATGACCTGAAATTTTACCAGTGGTTAGATGAGATATAAATCTAAAACTTTAATGAAGAACACAAACCCAAATTATGCCATTAACCAAATCAAATTACTGAGCAAATTTGGGTCACTGAATCTGCAGACTGCAGATTTGCGATTTGAACAGTAAAGTTTCAATGGCTATAACTCTCTGTAGAAAACTCCGATTTAGGCGATACTTGAACCGATGGAAACCTAAGACATAGTTGAACATTTCATATGAAGAAAATTAGACCAAATTATGGACTTAACTTGATCAAATTGCTGAACGAAGTTGGATCAACAAATCTGTAAAACCAAAATTCTGCAGCATGAACAGTAAATGTAATTTGCTTATAACTTGAGCTAAAAAACTCCAATTGCGGTGATTCAAAAAGGAGAATAAACTTAAGACAATAGGGAACATTTTCTATGAAGAAAGTTTTGCCAAATTCCAACAGTAAGCTGACCAATGAAACAGTACAATTAGGGATACCAAAACTGAAAATTTGGCCATTTTGCTTAAAAGACCTAAGTTTTGAGAAAATGACCAAAACCAACAAGTTTGGTGACCAAAATGTGGTATGTGGGTAAAGTTGGAATTCCCATACCTATTAAGCCTTAGAAAGTCAATAATTTGACTTAAATATTATAGTAAATAGTAACCCGAAATACAAAATTTTGAGAACGTCGAGTTTAGCACGTTAGAGCTAGGTAAAAATGAGGCTAAATTTATTTTGGATTTATGTTAAGTTCTAGTACTGAAACATTGTAAAATTGTGTGTTTTAGTTGAAAAGAATACCGGGAAAAAACCAGAGGAACCGAGTTGAGGCCAAAAGGCGACTCGTTTGAGGTTTGTGCACAACGTATACTTTTCATAATCATCTTTTGCATATTGTTTTGAATAATGTGAAATATTGGATTATGGCATTCTTATGATGTTTGATTTAAATTGTTGAAAGTTATTATGTATATTGAAATGACAATATTTAGCAAATTGTTAAGATAAGTTTTAAAACCACAGTGTCATGATCATATATTTGAACACCACACTAGTATGACTAGTGGGGGTAATTAGTTTCGAATTTTGATTCCTTCTCTGGAGAAGTGTTGAGGTGTGCCAGTAGAAGAGGATGTGAATGGATATCCATATATTTGAGCTAGCTAGCCTTGTGATGTGATTTCTCTTTAGCCTCTGGCTATTGAGATTCTATTTGTTTCGAATGGCATGATCTAACTGTGGGTTTTATGAAATGTTTTTTGATACTTCGAAATGAACTTGGTTTGCATTAAAATTTCATAATTCATGTTATGTGTTTAATGCTCATGTTTAGTCAAATTTTTGAATAAATGTGATTTATATTCTGCATAAAGATTATTTTAGTATGTTGTGCACCACTGAGTCCTAGTACACAGCGATAGCTTTTATTGCTGTCGCAGATTTAGATACTAGAGGAGCAGCAAACTGAGCTGCTAAAGATTGAGAATCATTTAGCTTGAAGTCTTCGGGTATAATTTATACCCTAACTGTAAATATTTCTTTTGATGTATATATTGCACATAAATGTATGAACATGTAAAAATGGGTCTTGAGCAGTTTGTATAAAATTTGTATAAAGTTGTAACATATATTGTAGTTTGAAATTCTCTTAATGTAAATTTTGTAATGATGTATCTAAATTGTTTTGTCTCTAATAAAATATGAATGGAACTATTTTATTTAATTTGAATAAAATGGATTGCTAGTATTTTAATAATTATTGGATAGTGGATTTGAAATTTGAAAGTTAATAAATGTGTTGAGAAATTGATTGAGATTGAGTATAAAATTGAAGCAATTGTTGAGAAAAATTTTTAGAAGTACTTTTTACAGGTATTTGAAGAATTGTTTTCTCAAAATGCAGATGGAACTCTGTCAAAATTTTTATAAAATTTGCGGAAAAATAAAATAGACCAAAAATATTAACTAGTTTTAATTTTAACTAAATGTTTTAAATACTTATTAGAAAATGCTCACCACTTATCAAAAATAAGAAAATTGTTTTAAAATCCCTTGAAGGGTACTTAATGAGTTATCGGTAGGTGAAGTTCGGTAGTTCATTAGGTATTCTACGGGATCATGTTATGCCTTACAGAGGGGTAAGGTGTGACATGTTTTAGTGGTATCAGAGCAAATTTTTGAAGTATGTTTTAACTTGAGAATTTGTGTCTTTTCTTTGTTAAGTACAACTGCTCAATGTCCATAATTGTTACATACAGTGCATTACATCATGAATATGAACTAACGGAGGGAAATCTCCTTGTGTTACTTGTCCAGGAGATACCCTAACTTCGAACTGAAATGGAAGAAGGGGATCGCTCAATCGAGCAATCTGTTGAAGCTGAGGCACAAGGGAAAGCCCCAGCTTTACCGAATGTCAGTGGATCCGTAGCACCAGCCCCATAAATGCCGCAATTTCCTGCACAGTAGATGGCGGCAATGTTTCAACAAATGGCTGGGGGTATGCCTGTTCAAGCTCCACCCCAACCACCTGTGGCACAACCACTGCCTCCAGCCAGACAGTATGATAAATTATTGAAGTATGGGGCTACAGAATTTAAGGGTACAGTGGACCCTTTAGAGGCAGAACAATGGCTTGAAAGAATGGACAGAGTATTTAAGAAGCTGCACTGCCCAGATGAACTGAAGTTTGAATATTCTGTGTCGCTACTGCAAGGGAATGCATATGATTGGTGGAAGACCATCCCCCACAGCTTGGCTGAACCACCAGTGCTGACCTGGGATGACTTCATCAGAGAGTTCATACAGAAATACATCCCAGATGCATATGTTGATCAAAAATTGCAAGAATTTTTAAGTTTGAAACAAGGGAACCGATCAGTGGTGGAGTATGAGAGGGAGTTCTCCCGCTTAAGTCATTATGTTGGGAGTCTCCTTACTACCAGCAAGGCAATGTGCAAGAGATTTGAGACGGGTTTGAAGCCTAGCATAAGGATGCAAGTTATGGGATTTCGACACAGCAATTTCTCAGAGCTCATGTCTCAAGCACTTGAGTTGGAGAGAATTGAATCAGAAGCGACCCCAGTGAAAGAAAAATTAGAGAAAGCTGAGAAATCAGAGAAAGACAAAGGGAAAAAGTCAGTAGAGCCGAGTTCTGGTGGTACCTCTGGAAAGAAAAAGAAGTTTAGTGGACCCAGCAGGGGTCGAGGTGGAAGATTTGGTAGGGGCCGATTCTCTGGACAGAGACCTCCTAGGTATGGTCAGCAGTAGAGCAGGGGTTCACATTCTGCCCGCCCCTATGAGACTTGTGGCAAGATTCATGGGGGGGAGTGTTATTGGGCCACTGGAGCCTACTTTAATTGCGGAGGCAAGGGTCATTTAGCAAGAGACTGCACTAGTGCTCCATCTCCGAGATATGGTCCAGCTCCTACTATTACCGAGGGATCTATTCAGAGTCCTGCTCCCAGAGGCTCACAGTCAGTTGGCAAAGGAAGAGGCAGAGGTAGAGGCACTACTTCAGGCAGTCAGGGCATAGTTGGTCAGTCAGCACAAGAAAGTGCTTCAGTCAGGGTTTATTCAATGAGACAACGAGAAGAGGCTGAGACTTCTGATGTGGTAGCTGGTACATTCTCTATCTCTGATTAAGAAGTATTTGTGTTGTTTGATCCGGGTTCAACCCATTCATATGTTAGTGCTAGCATAGTCCATTCACTTGTTGTTCCATGTGTGCAAATGGATTTTGAAGTGCTAGTAACTAGTCCGTTAGGACAAGAGGTCCGGGTCAACAGAATTTATAGAGACTGTCCTTTGGTGATCCAAGGACATGTTTTCCTGTCAGACTTGATTGAAATGCCCTTCAGAGAGTATGATATCATCTTGGGCATGGATTGGTTAGCCAGGCATCACGCCATGATTGACTGTAGACTGAAGACAGTCACTTTTGGTCTCCCTCTATACGGTGATGTGGTAATACATGGGGAGAGGCATTTACTGCCATCAAACATCATTTCGGCTGCACTAGCCAGAAGGATGATCAGAAAGGAGTGCGAAGCATACTTGGCACATGTGATAGACACCCAAGTGGGGAGTCCAGCACTAAGGGACATCCCTACTGTATGTGATTTTTCGGATGTATTTTCTGATGAATTACCAGGATTACCTCCAGAAAGAGAGGTGCAGTTTGAAATTGATATTATGCCTGGTGTGGACCCAATCTCCATAACACCATATAGAATGGCACCTGCAGAACTAAAAGAGTTGAAAGTATAGTTGCAAGAGCTGCTTGACAAGGGCTTTATCCGCCCTAGTGTGTCACCTTGGGGAGCACCAGTGTTGTTTGTTAAGAAGAAGGATGGCACTCTCCGCTTGTGTATTGATTATCGACAGTTGAATAAGGTGACTATAAAGAACAGATATCCATTGCCCCGCATTGATGACTTGTTTGATCAGTTGAGAGGTGCAGCTATGTTCTCCAAAATTGACCTGAGATCAGGTTATTATCAACCGAAAGTACAAGAGCAAAGTATCCTTAAAACTGCCTTCAGAACCCACTATGGCCATTATGAGTTCCTAGTCATGCCATTCGGGTTAACTAATGCTCCGGCTGCTTTATGGATCTGATGAACACTATGTTTAGACCATACCTCAATCAGTTTGTTGTGGTATTCATAGATGATATATTGGTCTATTCGAGGAATGCAGAAGAGCATGATAGACATCTGCGGATTGTAATGCAAACTTTGAGGGAGAAACAGTTATATGCCAAATTATCAAAGTGTGAATTTTGGCTGAAGGAGATATCCTTTTTGGGGCATGTAGTATCAAAAGAGGGCATTAAGGTAGATCCAAGTAAGATTGAAGCTATCCTTAATTGGAGGCCACCTAGAAATGTCACAGAGATTCGCAGTTTTCTGGGTTTAGCTGGATACTACCGTAGATTTGTAAAGGGATTCTCCATGTTGGCATCTCCATTGACCAAGCTGCTTAGAAAAGATGTGAAATTTCAGTGGTCGGATAAATGCCAACAGAGTTTTGATGAATTGAAGAGATGTTTGACTGAAGCTCCAGTCCTGACTTTACCTACTCCGGGTAAAGAATACACAGTTTATAGTGATGCTTCTCACAATGGGTTAGGCTGTGTACTGATGCAAGATTGAAATGTCATTGCCTATGTATCGCGCCAGCTAAAACTGCATGAGAGGAATTATCTGACGCATGACTTGGAGCTTGCAGCTATAGTGTTTGCTCTTAAAATCTAGAGACACTATTTGTATGGGGAAAAGTGTTACATCTACACAGATTATAAGAGTTTGAAGTATTTGGGCACCTAGAAAGAGCTGAATTTGAGACAGAGGAGATGGTTAGAGTTGATAAAAGACTATGATTGTCTGATAGACTATCACCCAGGGAAAGCTAATGTTGTGGCTGATGCCTTAAGTCGCAAGACTATGGCAAGTCTACCGGTTACTCCTTCATCTATGGTACATGAGTTGAGATCATTACATGCCAGCTTAGAGATTAATGATGAGGGGCAGACTACAGTTGCATGGCATGTACAGCCAGTGTTGATTGATCAGATTAGAATGGCTGCTCAGAATGATCAGAAGTATCAGAAGCTGTTGGAAGAAGTCCGGTAGGGCAAGAAACCAGAATTCTCAATTAGAGATGATGGTTTACTGCTACACCAGGGTAGAATATGTGTTCTTAATGATGTTGATTTGAGGCAGATCATTTTGAAGGAAGCACATGAGTCTCCTTTTGCCATGCACCTTGGTGGCACAAAAATGTATAGAGGGATAAAGGAGCATTACTGGTGGATGGGTATGAAGAGAGATGTAGCAGAGTTTGTTTCAAAATGCCTAACTTGTCAGCAAGTGAAGGCAGAGCATCAAGTACCCACTGGGTTGTTACATCCACTACCAGTACCAGAATGGAAATGGGAGAGAATAACAATGGATTTTGTGATGGGACTTCCGAGGACACAGAAGAGTCATGATGCAGTATGGGTCATTATTGACAGACTAACCAAGTCTACTCATTTTCAACCCGTCCGGATGGACTACAGTTTAGAAAGATTGGCCAAGTTGTACATTGATGAGGTTGTGAGACTGCATGGAGTGCCAGTATCCATCATATCAGACAGAGATCCTAGGTTCACTTCTAGATTCTGGGGTAGTCTTCAGAGAGCCCTAGGAACTAGATTTAACTTCAGTACTGCATTCCATCCACAGACAGATGGCCAGTCTGAGAGGGTAATTCAGATCTTGGAGGACATGCTACGGGCTTGTGTGATTGAATTTGAGGGCAATTGGGACACACACTTGCCTTTGATTGAGTTTGCTTATAACAACAGCTACCAATCAAGCATTGGGATGCCTCCATATGAAGCTTTGTATGGCAGAAAATGTAGAACCCTGTTGTGTTGGGATGACGTGGGTGAAAGAAAGATGATTGGACCTGAAATTGTTCAAAAAACTGAAGAGAAAATCAGGGTGATTCGAGATCGACTTAAGACTACATCAGACCGTCAGAAGTCCTACATTGATCTGAAGAGAAGGGATATTGAGTATGCAGTGGGTGAGAAAGTTTTCCTCAAGGTTTCTCCTTGGAAGAGAATTATGAGATTCAGCAGAAAGGGAAAACTGAGTCCTCGTTTCATTGGGCCATATGAGGTTCTAGAAAGAGTGGGTCCTTTGGCTTATCGTTTGGCACTACCTCCAGAGTTGGAGAAGATACATAATGTCTTCCATGTGTCTATGTTGAGGAGGTATCGATCAGACCCATCTCATGTACTACCAGTAGAGGAAATTGAAGTGAATCTAGACCTCACATATGAAGAAGAACCCATAGAGATTCTGGCTTATGAGGTGAAGCAGCTACGGAACAAAAGATACCGTTGGTAAAAGTGCTGTGGAACCATCATTAAAGCCATGAGGCTACTTGGGAATGAGAGGACGAAATGAGGAGATAGCACCCACAGCTATTCAGAAATTAATACCAGGTAAAATTTCGAGACGAAATTTATTTAAGGGGGGGAGAATTGTAACACCCCTATTTGCATAGCCTGGTATATTTCACTGTTTTGGTGATCGGTGTCAGTCCGGACAATTAAGGAGATTAAGGTCTCACCAGAAATCCAAACACATAGAAAGGCGCTACCACATTATCAGAGAAATAGTTGGGCGAGGCGATGTAGCCATACAGAAAATAGCATCAGCTGAAAATCCAGCTTATCCATTCACCAAGCCTATGTCACAGACTCAATTAGACCGACATCTTGAGAAGATAGGTCTAAGATATTGTAATGAATGGCTCTAGTGCTAGTGGGAGATTGTTAGTAGTATGCCCTAGAGCATATCATTTAGTATGTATCTTGTATATATTTTTATTAATAAAAGGCATTTTCACTTTTCTGTTTACATAATATATTTATGTGTAATAGAAAAGGTCCATTGATATTTTGTTAGAAATATTATTCTTAAGTTGTTAAGAATATGAGTGACAATATTTCTAGCACAAAGTATCATAAATAGGTTCACAATCGAGGATACTTCATAATAAGGACATGACTTATCCAGAAAGATTGTATTCATGTTTGTTCCCAAGTTATTTATATGAGATATAAATAAGATGGAATGGTGAGTCTCATGCCATATAACAAACATGATAGGCACTTATAAATGATAAGTAGGCCGAACAAGTGACACTTATGACAAGCACATGGAGTTTACTCTTGTCAATGTTTTGTCATAAATCATATCAGTGCATATAATCTTTAGACCTGAGATAGCACAGTTATCTTGTATATAGGTAGTTTGAGTTTGATACTGCTTTCATACTTGTACTATGTATGGGTATATGGGCATGTGTTGGCTCCTACTAGTTATATATGGAGGTAGGTGTTGATCAAGATGGAATCTGTTCCTCTAAGTAAATAGAGATAAAATCCTATGTTCATTTAATTGTTCTCGATTTTCCAAGTTCCTGGCCAAGACAGATAGATTTATTCAGAAAAGAGTTTCTGATGAGAAAATCTTTTTAATCAAGAATTGGAATTAAAAGAGAACATAATATTCATAGCAAATGGAGTTTGACATAAACCATGACTCCAGCTTGAGTTGGGATTTTGTATGCAGAGATTCTAGTGCATGGTAACATATGATTATAGGTTCATTTAAGGTAAACTTTATTACTAATTGGGTGGCTATGGCATGCTATGCTAGGTGTTAACCATGGTCTATGAGGTTCATGTCACACCCTACCCCTCTGTAAGGCATAACATGATCCCGTAGTATACCTAATGAATTACCAACTCCGTCTACTGATAATCCATTAAATACACTACAAGGGATTTTAAAAACTTTTCTTCTTTTACAGTGGTGAGCACTATTTACAGTGTGAAAGACTTTGGTGAATCAAGTGAAACAACTAACTCATTTGATTTATTTGGAGTATCTCAGAAAATTTTGGCAAGGTGCCATTTGTATTTTGGACAAAGCAGTTCTTGTAAAACTGTAAAAAGCACTTCAATATATTTTCAAATCTCAACTCCAACATTTTTATCAACACAACACATTTCTCAAGTCAAATCCACAGTGATTTTCAAAGACTAAGATACAAAAATATAACACAATTTTTACAAGCCAAATAACTCATAATTATTTTACAACTTTATTGTACAACTTAAATTTACAACTGCTCAAAACCAAGAACAAAATATACATACAGTGAATATACATTACAATACAAAATGCCACATATGGTATACTCACTATACCCAAAATCTCTCGCTGGCGGTACTAGCAAACTAGTCTGCTGCCCTGTCTATCTCTCTACCTGCGACAGCAATAAAAAGCTATCGCTGAGACAATGTCTCAGTGGTGCACAACATTAACCAAATACAATTTTAAATCACAATTCATAAATTATATCATTAGTGGATACTTAAAACCATAGTTGATTTCAAGACAATGAATGTCATAAGGAATTTAAACTCCAATTCACAAATTATCAAAATTCATAATAACACAATTTAGTCAAATAGCTTAAGAATAACTTATATACAATTAATAAACAATTTTATAAAATTAATCAATAACACACTTTTTTCCAATCAATGACAACATTTTATCAAATAACTTAATAATTTCTTTTTGCAAATCAATAAAAGAATTCGATCAAATAATTGAATAATATCGCTTTTGCAAATCAATAACACAATTCGATCAAATAATTGAATAATATCGCTTTGCAAATCAATAACACCATTCGATCAAATAACTGGAGAATACGGTGTTGCCAATCAATATCACAATTTAAGTCATGACACAATTTTTTCCATATATGCCGTGTTGTACACCACGACAAGACATACTCACCCCAATAATCGAAATCAATGAGGGAGGAAGCTAGCTATCTAATGAGTACTCATCCATACTCACCTCGGACTAGGAAGTCAAAGAGGAGGAACATAATCATACTCACCCTGCATCGATAAGTCAAAGAGGGAGGAATAATCACACTCACCCCATTAAAGGAGGAGGAACATAGTATCAGTGTCATGCCAATTGTGAGTCAAAACAATTCCAAACATTTTATTCAAATGATCCGTAAGAATCCAATAAATTTCCAAAGTTATAATTCCATTCACAAAATGGCAACACAATTCGTAATTCACTTCAATTTCCACAAAAACCATTTACAGTGCTTTTCAATCAATAAGTATCCATCAATATCATTCAAATAATTTTTCACAGTTTCAAACCATTCACAATGTTTTTCAATCAATAAGTGTCCATCAAACACATTTCCACAATTTAAAACAATAATATACAAATAGTCAATATTTATTTCAATTGAAAATAATTCAAAAGAAACAGTTATTGTGCACAAACACAATTTAAAACAATAATATACAAATAGTCAATATTTATTTCAATTGAAAATTCAAGAGAAATAGTTGTTGTGCACAAACCTCTGATATTTGTCTCCTGGTTTTGACTCAGTATTTCTTTCCCTTTTCTTTGAGTCCTTGTTAATCGAGAAACACAATTTGAAGTGTTTCTGCTAATTTAATTTGCCTCTAACGATGGTGTTTAGTAAATAATGCACTGAACTCAATTATTCACTTAATCACCTAATATACCGACCCTCGTTGCGTTTTAGGTAAATTAGGTTTTAGTGTCGTTAATATGTCACATTCGATAGGGTTTTAGGTTTGGTACGTTTTGCCAAACTCGTTTCCTTGTTTAGTGCATTTTAATGCAACTTGCTGGATTTCGGGATACTGGTTTGACCTAGCCGAACGGCCTAGTTCCCTCGGTTTTCGGGCTTCGATCAAAACTACAAACTTGTAGATCTATGTCTTATTGCACGCGGGGCAAAATTTTAGGTCAATCCGAGTTAAGTAGACCAAGTTATGGTCATTACACTATTGCTGGTCAAATGGTATCAATTTAGGTCAATTTTTGGTCAATTTGGTCAACTCTGGTTCGGCCAGTTTTTGGACCCGAACTTGTGCAAGCTTTTTGACTTGCTTATGGTCATTTCTGGGCTTTGGTATCTTCATAAGACTTGTAGGTATGGGTCTTAACTATTCATGGTTAAAATTTCAGGTCAATTGGACCTGTTTTGAGTGAGTTATGGCCTAAACACTCACTGCTGCCCAAATGGTCAGTTTTTAGGTCTCAAGTGTACCTAATCCGAATTGGTCATTTTTCACATCACCTTGCAAGCAGAATTTTGGTATGTTCTCTCAATGAAAGTTGGCACATTTTGTGCCTAGTTTCACCTCCAATTGGTCTCATACCAATTGAGGTTACACATTTAAAGTTATAGGTCTATTTGCACACTGTCCTCTATGTGTCTTTCAAACCCCAATTCAAACACACATTTAACTTGCTCTACCTTAAATCCCCATACCCAATTCTGATGTTATACCATTCCATATTCATTTATCACTTCTTACTATGGTCAATTTGGACAGAATACAAACATTCTCAATACATCAATTACAACCCTAAACCACAAAGTCCAAATTTAGCAATATATGTACATAATTACACCTAATCATTACATATAATTTCCACTACTAATTTACATACACATTCATCAATTCTTCTATGTCAACATTCTGCCAATACTTCCATCAATACATACAATTATTCAAGGGTCCCCAAGCTGCCGAAAACCTTCTTCAACATCAAAGTGCCCTACAATTTACCAATTCCCATCCAAGTGCATAAATCACCATATATATGTGAAATAATCCTCTAGGATATTAAATCACCATGATCAACATTATTTCTCATCAATTATATGCATAAATATCTCATCAAAAACGTGACTCCATGGCTGTCCAAAATGAAAACAACAATAACTCTTCAAACTCAAAATTTTCCTTCACAAAACCAACACCCATAACATGCACACAAAACTTAACAAAGCTATCTTCAAAATTATGGACTTACCTTATGCTTGGAGCTTGTTAAACCTTGCTTAAACTTCTCAAATTTAGTATCAAACTCTTCCTTGTGATGAGTAGACAAAGTTTCATGAAGGAACCCAAGTGAATGGAGTTGAAATGGAGGGATGGATCAAGCTTGCATGAAAATGTCCATGGAGTTTCCTCTCCCTTCATTCACGGCAACTTTGGTACAATGGAGAAGATGAAGTTTCTGCCTTGGATAATGGATGTACACCTGCCCCACTATGTCTTTAGTTTATTCCTTTAGTGGCCCACTCACATTATTTAACCATATTATAAGTTTAATGTGTTATTTACACCATTTCCACTCCATTTTTGGCTATTTATTTTAGGTACCACTAAACAAATTTTTCATTTCATTTTCTAAGTGTAATATTATTTATTTTTAATGGAAATTTAGGTCAAAAGACAATTCGGGATGTCAAATGACCATAATGCCCTGCTCGTGGCATTCCCAATTTTTCAGTAACACCGTATTTTGTCTGCTTTTCGATTTCTCACTTTTCTTTGTACTAATTATTTAATTTTTCTTTGATCTTTCTAATGATATTTATTCTTCAATAAGGGTCTATTTAAGTCTTAAAAATGTTTTCCGTGGTTCCCCGATCCAGTATTAGTCAACGGTCCAAGCCGTGACTTCCCTGTGCTGTCACCCATCGCTAGGTTTCCCGGCTCACTTATTCGGTTACATTTCTTTGCTCTGTTTTTTCCTTTGTGTTTCTTGTCTTTTCTTTGTTTGTCTGTCATTATGTCTGTCTCCTCTCTCATAACACGGTGTGGTTCTAGGCATCCTAGCTGTCCTGACAAAGACTGGTCACCGAGCAATGAACGCACTACCGAACTTAGGGTGTTACAATTCTCCCCCTTAAATAAATTTCGTCCCACGAAATTTTTACCCAAAGAGCCATCTTACAATAGTCATACGTTTATTTCTCCTTTCTATATGATCGTAAGACTTTTAACAATCTAATACAATGTTTAATTTGTTTGGATAACACCAATCTCCTCTTACTATGCTGCTGTCTAATATTGTGGTTCACGGTGCTCCTGGAATGACCCTGGAGGGCATGTTAGAATCATTCATCAGTCATTGGTCCTCGGACCATTCTAGTCCAGTGTCTTCCTCACATTTGGAATATTTCTTTGTTACACATGAATCAACTGCTCAATTCTCTACTTTCATAACTCTTTTTATCTCACAATATTCTATAACTTACTTCCTTTTGTAATCGAACTATAACCTTTCGATATTTTAACTTTTGAGTTTTAGATCCCTAAGTAGGATTTTCAAACTTATTTCTAACAATTAAATTCTGTCATGGCATAACTATACCAAAATGTATGCCGTTGGCAACTATTCTTATCTAGGTGTACTATCGGGTAGTACGTAGCTCTACACAATAATCTCAAGTCGATCGTAATCGCAGCTTACAAGATAAACATCAAGAACATTGCATAGTTACTACGATACATCCCAATAGATCAAACTTTGTTATCTTTTATTCTTTTTGAATTCACGATATTCGAATCTTATTCGATTACAATATCCATTAGCAATTTCTAACAAGAACCTCCTTGCCCTCATCTAGAGCAATTCCATTATCGCATCTTACATTTACGTCCTCTTGCCTTACATTAAGTAGGCTCGCCAATTAGCTTATAATTTTATGGTGTGTCACAAATACTTTTCACGATAAACTCTTCCAAAACTAATTTCACTTGTTATCACAATCCTTATCCTAAAGGACTAGTCACTAATGCATCAAAATTTATTTCCGACCTCTCCTGCAAGAATACAAGGAGATTTCCTCCCGTTAGTGCATATTTATAATGTAATGTACTGTATGTATCAAACATTTGAGCGATTGTAGTTACCGACATAAAGATTTCAAATTCACATTCAAATTCACTTTAAAACTGTGCTCGATACCACTAAAACATGTCACACCCTACCCTCTGTAAGGCATAACATGATCCCGTAGTATACCTAATGAATTACCAACTCCGCTTCATCGATAATCCATTAAATACACTACAAGGGATTTTAAAAACTTTTCTTCTTTTACGATGGTGAGCACTATTTACAGTGTGAAAGACTTTGGTGAATCAAGTGAAACAACTAACTCATTTGATTTATTTGGAGTATCTGTAAAAATTTTGGCAAGGTGCCATTTGTATTTTGGACAAAGCTTCTTGAAAACTGTAAAAAGCACTTAAATATAATTACAATTCTAAACTCCAACATTTTTATAAACAAAACAAATTACTCACGTCAAAACAAACTTGAATTTCAAATACTAAGATAAAAAAATATAACACAATATTAACAAGCTAAATAACTCATACTTATTTTACAACTTTATTGTACAACTTAAATTTACAACTGCTCAAAACCAAGAACAAAATATACATACAGTGAATATACATTACAATACAAAATGCCACATATGGTATACTCACTATCCCCAAAATCTCTCGCTGGCGGTACTAGCGACCTAGTCTCACGCCTGTCTATCTCTCTACTGCGACAAGAATAAAGCTATCATTTGAGACAATGTCTCACATGCACAACATTAACCAAATACAATTTTAAATCACAATTCATAAATCATATCATTAGTGGATACTTAAAACCATAGTTGATTTCAAGACAATGAATGTCATAAGGAATTTAAACTCCAATTCACAAATTATCAAAATTCATAATAACACAATTTAGTCAAATAGCTTAAGAATACCGTATTGCCAATTCATACACAATTTGATCAAATTCTTGAATAACACGCTTTTTCCAATCAATGACACAATTTGATCAAATAACTGAATAATATCGTTTTGCAAATCAATAACACAATTCGATCAAATAATTGAATAATATCGTTTTGCAAATCAATAACACAATTCGATCAAATAATTGAATAATATCGTTTTGCAAATCAATAACACCATTCGATCAAATAACTGGAGAATACAGTGTTGCCAATCAATATCACAATTTAAGTCATGACACAATTTTTCCATATATGCCGTGTTGTACACCACGACAAGACATACTCACCCCAATAATCGAAATCAATGAGGGAGGAAGCTAGCTATCTAATGAGTACTCATCCATACTCACCTCAGACTGGGAAGTCAAAGAGGGAGGAACATAATCATACTCACCCCAGACTGATAAGTCAAAGAGGGAGGAATAATCACACTCACCCCATTAAAGGAGGAGGAACATAGTATCAGTGTCATGCCAATTGTGAGTCAAAACAATTCCAAACATTTTATTCAAATGATCCGTAAGAATCCAATAAATTTCCAAAGTTATAATTCCATTCACAAAATGGCAACACAATTCGTAATTCACTTCAATTTCTACAAAAACCATTTACAGTGCTTTTCAATCAATAAGTATCCATCAATATCATTCAAATAATTTTTCACAGTTTCAAACCATTCACAATGTTTTTCAATCAATAAGTGTCCATCAAACACATTTCCACAATTTAAAACAATAATATACAAATAGTCAATATTTATTTCAATTGAAAATAATTCAAAAGAAACAGTTGTTGTGCACAAACACAATTTAAAACAATAATATACAAATAGTCAATATTTATTTCAATTGAAAATTCAAGAGAAATAGTTGTTGTGCACAAACCTCTGATATTTGTCTCCTGGTTTTGACTCGATTTCTTTCCCTTTTCTTTGAGTCCTTGTTAACTGAGAAACACAATTTGAAGTGTTTCAGTGCTAATTTAATTTGCCTCTAACGATGGTGTTTAGTAAATAATGCACTGAACTCAATTATTCACTTAATCACCTAATATACCGACCCTCGTTGCGTTTTAGGTAAATTAGGTTTTAGTGTCGTTAATATGTCACATTCGATAGGGTTTTAGGTTTGGTACGTTTTGCCAAACTCGTTTCCTTGTTTAGTGCATTTTAATGCAACTTGCTGGATTTCGGGATACTGGTTTGACCTAGCCGGACGGCCTAGTTCCCTCGGTTTTCGGGCTTCGGTCAAAACTACAAACTTGTAGATCTATGTCTTATTGCACGCGGGTCAAAATTTTAGGTCAATCCGAGTTAAGTAGACCAAGTTATGGTCATTACACTATTGCTGGTCAAATGGTATCAATTTAGGTCAATTTTTGGTCAATTTGGTCAACTCTGGTTCGGCCAGTTTTGGACCCGAACTTGTGCAAGCTTTTGACTTGCTTATGGTCATTTCTGGGCTTTGGTATCTTCATAAGACTTGTAGGTATGGGTCTTAACTATTCATGGTTAAAATTTCAGGTCAATTGGACCTGTTTTGAGTGAGTTATGGCCTAAACACTCACTGCTGCCCAAATGGTCAGTTTTAGGTCTCAAGTGTACCTAATCCGAATTGGTCATTTTTCACATCACCTTGCAAGCAGAATTTTGGTATGTTCTCTCAATGAAAGTTGGCACATTTTGTGCCTAGTTTCACCTCCAATTGGTCTCATACCAATTGAGGTTACACATTTAAAGTTATAGGTCTATTTGCACACTGTCCTCTATGTGTCTTTCAAACCCCAATTCAAACACACATTTAACTTGCTCTACCTTAAATCCCCATACCCAATTCTGATGTTATACCATTCCATATTCATTTATCACTTCTTACTATGGTCAATTTGGACAGAATACAAACATTCTCAATACATCAATTACAACCCTAAACCACAAAGTCCAAATTTAGCAATATATGTACATAATTACACCTAATCATTACATATAATTTCCACTACTAATTTACATACACATTCATCAATTCTTCTATGTCAACATTCTGCCAATACTTCCATCAATACATACAATTATTCAAGGGTCCCCAAGCTGCCGAAAACCTTCTTCAACATCAAAGTGCCCTACAATTTACCAATTCCCATCCAAGTGCATAAATCACCATATATATGTGAAATAATCCTCTAGGATATTAAATTACCATGATCAACATTATTTCTCATCAATTATATGCATAAATATCTCATCAAAAACGTGACTCCATGGCTGTCCAAAATGAAAACAACAATAACTCTTCAAACTCAAAATTTTCCTTCACAAAACCAACACCCATAACATGCACACAAAACTTAACAAAGCTATCTTCAAAATTATGGACTTACCTTATGCTTGGAGCTTGTTAAACCTTGCTTAAACTTCTCAAATTTAGTATCAAACTCTTCCTTGTGATGAGTAGACAAAGTTTCATGAAGGAACCCAAGTGAATGGAGTTGAAATGGAGGGATGGATCAAGCTTGCATGAAAATGTCCATGGAGTTTCCTCTCCCTTCATTCACGGCAACTTTGGTACAATGGAGAAGATGAAGTTTCTGCCTTGGATAATGGATGTACACCTGCCCCACTATGTCTTTAGTTTATTCCTTTAGTGGCCCACTCACATTATTTAACCATATTATAAGTTTAATGTGTTATTTACACCATTTCCACTCCATTTTTGGCTATTTATTTTAGGTACCACTAAACAAATTTTTCATTTCATTTTCTAAGTGTAATATTATTTATTTTTAATGGAAATTTAGGTCAAAAGACAATTCGGGATGTCAAATGACCATAATGCCCCTGTTCTGGTGGCATTCCCAATTTTTCGGTAACACCGTATTTTGTCTGTTTTTCGATTTCTCACTTTTCTTTGTACTAATTATTTAATTTTTCTTTGATCTTTCTAATGATATTTATTCTTCAATAAGGGTCTATTTAAGTCTTAAAAATGTTTTCCAGGGTTCCCCGCAGTCCAGGGCTAGTCAACGGTCCACTCCGTGACTTCCCGGTGCGGTCACCCATCGCTAGGTTTCCCGGCTCACTTATTCGGTTACATTTCTTTGCTATGATTTTTCCTTTGTTTTTCTTGTATTTTCTTTTTTTGTATTTCATTATTTATGTCTCCTCTCTCATAACAAGGTGTGGTTCTAGGCATCCTAGCTGTCCGGACAGCACTGGTCACCGGAACAGCAGAACGCACTACCGAACTTAGGGGTGTTACAGTTCATAAAATGATTTAGAGAAATCATTTATGGTAAGAAAGAGTTCTGATGATATTAAGAGTTGATATCATGTCTCATTGCCAATTAGTGATGAGCCTAGTAAGTCACACACATACACAAGTTATCACCTATTTAAATATGATTTAATTAATTAATTAAAGAGTTTAATTGATTAATTAAATAGGTTTGGTTTGCAATTAAATTGCAAAGTCCCTAGCATGACTTGAAACCAAATCTAGATTATTGGATGTGTAGTATAAATTAAATTTATATTTAAAGTGTTTAAATATGAATTTAATTAATGAGAAATTAATTAATAGAGATTAATTAATTAATTTATATTTGATATAAATTAATTAGAAGAAGAAAAATAATTATTTTGGGTTAAAAACTCAAAATTAAAACACAGGGGCATTTTGGTCATTTCACAGTGTGACACGTGGCATCATGAGATGGTGACATATGGGATTACACATAAGCTTGCCAAATGTTTTTTAATCATGTAAGATTATTAAAATCAAGATTAAATATAGGTTTGACACTTGGCACAATGTGATTGGGTCACTTAAACCTAGAGCTAATCAAAGGGTGACATGTGGCAAGGGTTTAATGTGTTAACCTAGCTATTTAAGTGTTGTTATGAAAAGAAAAATAACCAGCAGCCACTCCTTTCCTTTGTCACGCCACTTTGAGGCTTTTTATCTATTCTTCTTCATCTCTCATCAATTCAAAGAGATTAGCCATCAATCTCTTGAATTAAGAACACTAGAAATTGTTTCTAGTGTCCTGTTTACATCTCTAATCTCTTAAAAGGCAGAACTTGAATTTCTAATTAATAGAAAAGGCTTTAGAAACTGTTCAAGGGCTGTCATAGGTGTTCTTGGTGTGGACAAGCGAGAGGGACAACATCTGGTGTCCTGAAGATGAATCTCAAAGGCGCAGACACGCTGCAGTGCATCAAGAGGTTAGTGTAATCGTTCTTGATTTAATCTGGGGTTCTAAAATTAATCTGATTAATTTTAAAATCTTAAATGGCAAATACAGATCCAAAAACATATTAAAAGAGTTTTAATATGTTGTTTATCATTGAAATCAAATAGATAAAAATAAATCTTGCATGATGCATGTGACCCTAGGTGAAAATTTTTGAATTCAATGGTATAAACTTGTGTTTTTCACGCTTCCGTTCCTTCAATTGGTATCAGAGCCACTATATTTGCCATTTAGATTGTTGATTATATGATTTAATTGTGTGTTTGATCATGAGATCAAAAGATCATTGCTGGTTGCAAAGCAAGGTGGCGGCATACTTTAAAAAAACACCATCAATGGTGCGCATGGTTTGGCTACTATGGGTGGTTCAAGATTTGGCTTTTAATTCTGCAATTGTTGTATGATCTTAGGCCTATTCTTTGACTAATTAAAGTGTTTAATTAGTAATTTTAATCACACAATTAAACTATGATTCAAATCAGAATTTTAAAAATTGTTTGAATGTGATTCAAATCTGAATTTTAAAAGTGGTTTGAATGTGATTCAAATCTGAATTTTAAAAGTTGTTTGAATGTGATTCAAATCTGAATTTTAAAAGTTGTTTGAATGTGATTCAAATATGAATTTTTAAAGTTGTTTGAATCATATTTAAATCTAATTTTTTAAAACTGATTGAATAAAATTCAGATCTGATTTTTTAAAAAATGTTTGAATTTGATTCAAATCTGATTTTTTTAAAAATGTTTGAATGTGATTCAAATCTGAATTTTTAAAGTTGTTTGAATGTGATTCAAATCTGAATTTTTAAATTTGTTTGAATGAGATTCAAATCTAAATTTTTAAATTTATTTGAATCATATTCAAATCTGGATTTTTAAGTTAAATATGAGATATTCAATTTAATTCAAGTATGTATGTTTTATTTAATTGTTAAATAGTGATATGCATGATGGATGATCATGGACTATAAAAGACCAATGTGATTGGATTTATTTCTTTTATGTTTCTTTGGGATTGTAAATTAATTAATTTATTTTAATTTATTTTGGGCATGTATTATTAAGTTTGTAATAATTTTTTAGTTGTAATTTCATTTATTTAAGTTCTTGTAAATTCGCCTTGGTATGCCAAGGATTACCATGTAATATTGGATTGCAAGAAGTTCAAGGAGGTCAAGAGCATTTGTGGGACCAGTGGGAGGAATTCAAGATCAAGTGTTGATTATGTACTCCTTCAACAACTCTTGTAAAATGAATGAATGAATGAAATGCACCTAGGAATGCCCTGATTCAATTCTTGGTGGCTCATAATTGAATCCCTTAGAAAGTCCATGATCATACCATATTTATTGCTTATCCATGAATGCATGAGATGTATGGGAATGTATACTATTATATGATATATGCATGCTAATTGGATAATGTGCAAAGTGAGACCTTAATAGTAATTAAAATGACCATAAAATCTTCCAAACAAATGATTAAGTTGGAAATGCTATAATTAAAGTAATTATAACATAGGCCCTCTATTGGGGCAATTATTTTAAGAAATTTTAAATAGTTGCATAAGATGCAATTAATTTAAGAGATTTTCTTAAAAATAATTGTTAAGCATGAGATGTTGTAAATATGTAAATGGTTTAGTGGCCAATATTGGATGTACCTGAGGACATTAAAATTATTTGCATAATTACTGGCTCAATGGGATCAACTTAACTAATGCCAGATAAGTCAATAATGGATGTACCTGAGATTTTGAGCATTAGGGGCTAGGTAAAGGATTGAACCTTACATGAGATGTGATGGGCAAGGAGTTGCTCACTTATAGTTTATTATAATTCCAATAATGGATGTACGTGAGGATGATCAATAGAATTATAAGAATTCAATCACCCACTAGAAATCCATCCAACTAGGATTTCCGTTTTCTACTTTGGAAGTGTAGGATTCGCTAAGTTAGTGGGAGGACCAATTTGATTAAAAGACCATAATCATTTTGATTAATTACATGATACATTTACTAATTAATCTGGTTATTTTCTGCAATTAATTTTCTAATAAAAATGAGCACAAAACAACCACCACCATCCAATATCCTTGCAAGCATACTTGATCACAATAGGTTGACAGGACCTAATCTGTCTGATTGGCTAAGAAATTTGAAACTTGTCCTGAACCTTGAACATATAGGATATGTTCTAGATTCAAATGTTCCTGGTCCCTTACCTCCAGAGGCCACACAAGAGGAACATGAAACTTTGGACTAGTGGAAGGAGCATGATATGAGAGCTAAGTGTTACATGCTTGCTTCCATGAGTAATGAGTTACTGAAGCAACATGAGAACATGCAGAGTGCGAGTGAGATCCTCCTTCACCTACAAGAGTTGTATGGTGAGCACAGCAGGAATGCTAGGTATGAGATATCTAGACAACTATTCTGTATGAGGATGTCTGAGGGACAAAATGTTGGGGATCATGTCCACAAGATGATTCGGCTGATTGAGCAGTTGGAACATCTTGACTTCAACATGGATTTCCAACTACAGACGGATTTGATCCTTCAATCCCTTCCTGAGTCTTTTGGAAATTTTGTGACAAATTTCCATATGACTAAACAGGAATGCACCTTAGCTGGTTTACTCAACATGCTGGTTATTGCCCAAAAGAATATGACAGGCAACAAAGGAAAAGAGGTAGCTTTGGTTGCATCTTCTTCTGCTGGAAAGTCCAACAAGAAGAAGGGCAATAAGAAAAAGAAACCTCAGATTCATGGTCCTTCCAAGAAAATAGCTAAACAGAAAAGGAAGACTAAAGCTGATGGAGGCAAAAGAAAGTGTTTCCACTGCCAAAAGGATGGGCACTGGAAAAGGAACTGCCCAGAGTATCTTGCTTCTCTGAAGGACAAGAAGGATACACCTTCGGAAGGTATGTCCATATCTTGTTATTTAGATTCTGATGATACTCATAGTTCATCTACAGCTTGGGTTTTAGATATCGTGCGCTTCACATTTTTAATGATATGCAGGAACTAGAAAACAGTAGCAGCTTGCTTTCTCAAGATATTAGAGTCCGGATTGGCAATGGCTCAACTGTTGAAGCTTTAGCCATAGGATCTAAATCTTTTTACATTTTTGTACATGTTTTGTGTTTGGATAATATTTTATATATACCTGATGCTTTTAAGAACATCATTTCTATATCTAGTTTGACTAGAAATGGCTATGAATTTCAGTTCACAGATGATGTTTGCAATATTTATTTTGGAAATAAATATATTGGTTCGGGTTATATGAATGATGGTCTTTATTATTTGGATAATAATGACAAACAAAAATTGAATGCAAGTGATCTAAAAGAATGCAATGCCATGGTGAAAACCAACTC
Source organism: Hevea brasiliensis (assembly GCF_030052815.1). Lineage (NCBI taxonomy): Eukaryota > Viridiplantae > Streptophyta > Magnoliopsida > Malpighiales > Euphorbiaceae > Hevea > Hevea brasiliensis. The sequence continues at coordinate 49,081,436 of NC_079501.1, forward strand.
AAGTTCAAAATATATTTGGCACTTAAGGTTATGTCATGTTGCAGAAGATAGGATTGCAAAACTGGAGAAAATGGGGATTTTATCCTCATTAGGCTCTGAGCCTACTCCAACTTGTGAATCTTGCCTTCAGGGCAAAATGACTAGATCCCCCATTGTTGGACAAGGGCTAAGAGCTGAAAATATTTTGGAACTAATACATAGTGATGTATGTGATCCATTTAAGGAAATGGCTAGAGGGGGCTTTCATTATTTTATTACCGTTACTGATGATAATCAAGATTTGGGTATTTGTATTTGATGAAATACAAACATGAATCCTTTGAAAAGTTTAAGGAATTTAAATCTGAAGTAGAAAATCAAACAGGAAAGAGTATTAAAGCTCTTCGATCAGATCGTGGAGGTGAATATTTGAGTACTGAATTTGAAGAATACTTGAGAGAGCATGGCATTGTTTCTCAGCTAACTCCTCCATTGAACACTACAGCTGAATGGTGTATCTAAAAGGAGAAATCGTACCCTATTGGATATGGTACGTAGTATGATGAGCTATATTGATATGCCAATCTTCTTTTGGGGATTTGCATTAGAATCAGCTTTGTATATTCTGAATAGGATTCCATCAAAATCAGTTTCTTCCACACCTTATGAGATATGGCATGGAAGAAAATCAAGTCTTAAGCATGTTAAGATTTGGGGTTATCCAGCTTATATCAAAAAGCTGAACACTGATAAATTGGAGACCAGATCAGAAAAAGGTCGATTTGTTGGATATCCAAAAGAAAGTTTTGGATATTATTTTTATTTGTCTACTTCACAAAAGGTTGTGATAAGTAGAGATGCCACATTTCTTGAACAACAGTTTGTTCAAGAAGGAGGCAAAGGAAGGCAAATAGAGTTAGAATTGGAGAATTCTGACCAACCAACAGATCAGATGGATATAGATCCATCTAGTCAACCTATACCCGTTGATGAAACATCTACAGCTGTTCCTTGTAGAACAACCAGGATATCTCACCCACCAATGAGATATGATTTTCTTCATGAAGAAGAACAAGAGTTGTCTACTCATGAAGAAGTAGATCATGGAGATGATCCACTTACTTATGAAGAAGCTATATCAGATATAGACTCTTCAAAATGGATTGATGCTATGAAATCCGAGATTGATTCCATGTATAAGAATCAAGTTTGGGATCTTATTGATCCACCTGAAGGTATTGTACCTATAGGGAACAAATGGGTTTTTAAGAAGAAAATTGGTTCTGATGGAAACGTAGAGACCTATAAAGCAAGGCTAGTAGCAAAAGGGTTTTGCCAAAGGCAAGAAATCGACTATGAGGAGACTTTCTCGCCTGTTGCCATGCTTAAATCAATTAGGATTTTATTAGCAATAGCTACATACTATCATTATGAGATTTGGCAGATGGATGTCAAAATAGCCTTTCTCAATGGATACATTGAAGAAAACATTTTCATGGAACAACCTAGGGGTTTTGAATCCCAAGATGGTTTCAAGGTATGCAAGCTAAAGCGATCTATTTATGGGTTGAAACAAGCTTCGAGGAGTTGGAACATCCGTTTTGATAAAGCCATTAAATCCTTTGGTTTTATCAAAAATGAGGATGAGCCATGTGTATATAAGAAGGTTAGTGACAGTGCTATCACTTTCCTTGTCTTATATGTGGATGACATACTGTTGATGGGTAATGACACAGGTATGTTGACAACTATAAAGGTATGGTTGTCAAATACATTCTCCATGAAAGACTTAGGGGAGGCAACCTATATTCTTGGGATTCGCATCTATAGAGATAGAGCGAAAAGAATAATTGGTTTATCTCAAAGTCTATACTTGGAAAAGGTGTTAAAAAGGTTTAACATGCTTGATTCCAAGAGAGGATTGTTACCAGTGAGACATGGTATCCACCTTTCTAAAGAGATGTCTCCAAAGACACCTGAACAAAGAGATAAGATGGCAAGGATTCCATATGCTTCGGCTATTGGAAGTTTAATGTATGCAATGTTGTGTACTAGGCCGGATATCGCATATGCTGTTAGTTTGACTAGCAGGTATCAATCCAATCCAGGTTTGGAACACTGGATAGTCACCAAGAATATCCTTAAGTACTTGAGAAGAACTAAGGATTTATTCTTGATTTATGGAGGTGGAGACTTGCAATTGGATGGTTATACTAATTCTGATTTCCAATCAGATATCGATGATAGAAAGTCTACCTCTGGATATGTGTTCATTTGTAATGGAGGTGCAGTCAGTTGGAAGAGTTCCAAACAGAGCACGCATCGCAGATTCCACTACGAGGTCGAGTATATTCTCGCATCGATGTCGCAAAGGAAGCTATTTGGATAAAGAAGTTCGTGACAGAACTTACAGTAGTTCCTTCCATTGAGTCAGCAGCTCTACTACACTGTGACAACAATGGAGCAGTCATACAGGCTAAGGAACCAAGGTCTCACCAGAAATCCAAACACATAGAAAGGCGCTACCACATTATCAGAGAAATAGTTGGGCGAGGCGATGTAGCCATACAGAAAATAGCATCAGGTGAAAATCCAGTTGATCCATTCACTAAGCCTATGTCACAGACTCAGTTAGATCGACATCTTGAGAAGATAGGTATAAGATATTGTAATGAATGGCTCTAGTGCTAGTGGGAGATTATTAGTAGTATGCCCTAGATCATATCATTTAGTATGTATCTTGTACATATTTTTATTAATAAAAGGCATTTCCACTTTTCCGTTTACATAATATATTTATGTATAATAGAAAAGGTCCATTGATATTTTGTTAGAAATATTATTCTTAAGTTGTTAAGAATATGAGTGACAATATTTCTAGCACAAAGTATCATAAATAGGTTCACAATCGAGGATACTTCATAATAAGGACATGACTTATCCAGAAAGATTGTATTCATGTTTGTTCCCAAGTTATTTATATGAGATATAAATAAGATGGAATTGTGAGTCTCATGCCATATAACAAACATGATAGGCACTTATAAATGATAAGTAGGCCGAACCAGTGACACTTATGACAAGCACATGGAGTTTACTCTTGTCAATGTTTTGTCATAAATCATATCAGTGCATATAATCTTTAGACCTGAGATAGCACAGTTATCTTGTATATAGGTAGTTTGAGTTTGATACTGCTTTCATACTTGTACTATGTATGGGTATATGGGCATGTGTTGGCTCCTACTAGTTATATGGAGGTAGGTGTTGATCAAGATGGAATCTGTTCCTCTAAGTAAATAGAGATAAAATCCTATGTTCATTTAATTGTTCTTAATGTTCCAAGTTCCTGGCCAGGACAGATAGATTTATTCAGAAAAGAGTTTCTGATGAGAAAATCTTTTTAATCAAGAATTGAAATTAAAAGAGAACATAATATTCATAGCAAATGGAGTTTGACATAAACCATGACTCCAGCTTGAGTTGGGATTTTGTAACAGAGAGATTCTAGTGCATGGTAACATATGATTATAGGTTCATTTAAGGTAAACTTTATTACTAATTGGGTGGCCATGGCATGCTATGCTAGGTGTTAACCATGGTCTATGAGGTTCATAAAATGATTTAGAGAAATCATTTATGGTAAGAAAGAGTTCTGATGATATTAAGAGTTGATATCATTTCTCATTGCCAATTAGTGATGAGCCTAGTAAGTCACACACATACACAAGTTATCACCTATTTAAATATGATTTAATTAATTAATTAAAGAGTTTAATTGATTAATTAAATAGGTTTGGTTTGCAATTAAATTGCAAAGTCCCTAGCATGACTTGAAACCAAATCTAGATTATTGGATGTGTAGTATAAATTAAATTTATATTTAAAGTGTTTAAATATGAATTTAATTAATGAGAAATTAATTAATAGAGATTAATTAATTAATTTATATTTGATATAAATTAATTAGAAGAAGAAAAATAATTATTTTTGGTTAAGAACTCAAAATTAAAACACAGGGGCATTTTGGTCATTTCACAGTGTGACACGTGGCATCATGAGATGGTGACATATGGGATTACACATAAGCTTGCCAAATTTTTTTAATCATGTAAGATTATTAAAATCAAGATTAAATATAGGTTTGACACTTGGCACAATGTGATTGGGTCACTTAAACCTAGAGCTAATCAAAGGGTGACATGTGGCAAGGGTTTAATGTGTTAACCTAGCTATTTAAGTGTTGTTATGAAAAGAAAAATAACCAGCAGCCACTCCTCTCCTTTGTCATGCCACTTTGAGGCTTTTTATCTATTCTTCTTCATCTCTCATCAATTCAAAGAGATTAGCCATCAATCTCTTGAATTAAGAACACTAGAAATTGTTTCTAGTGTCCTGTTTACATCTCTAATCTCTTAAAAGGCAGAACTTGAATTTCTAATTAATAGAAAAGGCTTTAGAAGTTGTTCAAGGGCTGCCATAGGTGTTCTTGGTGTGGACAAGCTAGAGGGACAACATCCGGTGTCCTGAAGACGAATCTCAAAGGCGCAGACACGCTGCAGTGCATCAAGAGGTTAGTGTAATCGTTCTTGATTTAATCTGGGGTTCTAAAATTAATCTGATTAATTTTAAAATCTTAAATGGCAAATACAGATCCAAAAACATATTAAAAGAGTTTTAATATGTTGTTTATCATTGAAATCAAATAGATAAAAATAAATCTTGCATGATTCATGTGACCCTTGGTGAAAATTTTTGAATTCAATGGTATAAACTTGTGTTTTTCACACTTCCGTTCCTTCAATTATGCCATACTATGATTTTAATAGCCTATGGCTATACAAATTGTGTTATTATACTCTGCTTAATGCCTGATTGATTATATGGCTTTTTAGCCTCACTGTTTGCACACCGGGAGATACTTTGTGACTGATGGTGTGATGACTTGAGGTACTAGGTATCCAGTGCTAGTATATCCGTTTATCCAGTCTGGTCAGTGTATAGGCTATATGGGCAGTCATTTAAAACATTATTCAATTCAGGAAGCTAAGTTAATTATAATGAAATTTCAGTACAATTAAATTAAGTATTGAATAAATGAGTAAAAGAGATTAGCAAAAGAAACATAACAAAAATATAAATTGCAGAACAATAAAGACTTGAAATACAATACAGTTAAAATAATTTGTATACTGGGTAGTATTATTGAAAAGTTATAAACTAAGTACTTCAAAAGAGGAACAAACTAGTACATAAGATCATTGATACTAGAAGTACCATACCAAATTAAATTGATTCCTGAGTATTCGAATTATGATTTATTTTTTTCTTTATTTGTATATATTATTTCTCGTTATACTATTGCACCACTAAGCAGAAATGCTTAGCACGATGGAATTGATTCCTCGCGCAGGTACTGAAGGTAAAACCAGTAAACTGTTGACTGAGATTTTTGGAGTCCAGATCTGCAGAAGTGTTAGAAGAGTTCAAGATTGTCACCTCCTCAGCAATGCATGTAGATAGGGCTCATAATTATACATGTTATGTATTTTGTTCATTCTAAGTATATTGTAATTTCATTTGTATATCCTGTACTTGACAAATTTATGTACTTAATTGGAAAATTATATAAGTTAATGAAATGTAAGAATTCTGATGTATAAATTATTTGTCTAATCATAATGATTCTGAATGAGATTGAGTTTAAGAAATTTTGAGAAACTGATGAGATATTATTGAGATAAATTGAGCTATGAATTTGAATATGTTGTGAATTGTCTTTGGCAGGTTCAGAAGAACTGTTAGTCCAAATTACAGCTGACACTTTGTTGGATTATCGTTAAAATTTTTGAAATTTCCAAATTAGTTAGATTTTGATAAAAGTAAAAATAGCCTAAACCTTAAATAAGGTTTTTGAATAAATAAATCAAGAACTGTAATGAAATCAGATAAGATCAGGTGCTCCGGCACTCTGTGTGACACGCCTTACTCGGCTACACTGTAGACGGGTGAGGAGTGTTACAGGCCTCCAATTAATGATAGCTTTTATCTTACTTAGATCTATCTTGATGCCCTCTACTGATACTATATGCCCCAAGAAAGATATTTCCTTCAGCCAAAACTCGTACTTCGATAATTTGGTGTATAACTGTTTCTCCCTCAAAGTTTGCAGTATAACCCGCAGATGTCTATAATGCTTCTCTACACTCCTCGAGTAGACCAATATATCATCTATGAATACCACAACAAACTGGTCGAGGTATGGTCTGAAGATAGTGTTTATCAGATCCATAAAAGCAGTCGGAGCATTAGTTAACCCGAATGGCATGATCAAGAGCTCATAATGGCCATAACGAGTTCTAAAGGCAATTTTAGGAATACTCTGCTCTTGTACTTTTAGCTGATAATAACCTGATCTCAAGTCAATTTTGGAGAACACAACTGCACCCCTCAACTGATCAAACAAGTCATCAATGCGGGGCAATGAGTATCTATTCTTTATTGTCACCTTATTCAACTGCCGGTAGTCAATACATAAGTAGAGAGTGCCATCCTTCTTCTTAACAAACAATACTGGCGCTCCCCAAGGTGACACACTAGGGCGAATAAAGCCCTTGTCAAGCAGCTCTTGCAACTGCACTTTCAATTCTTTCAATTTTGCTGGTGTCATTCTATATGATGTTATAGAGATTGGGTCCACACTAGGCATAATATCAATTTCAAACTGCACTTCTCTTTCTGGAGGTAATCCTAGCAACTCATCAGGAAATACATCCGGAAAGTCACATATTGTAGGGATGTCCCTCAGTGCTGGGCTCCCCACTTGGGTGTCTATCACATGTGCTAAGTATGCTTCACAGCCCTCTCTGATCATCCTTCTGGCTAGTGCAGCTGAAATAATGTTTAATGGCAGTAACTGCCTCTCTCCATGTATTACCACATCACCGTACAGAGGGAGACCAAAGGTGACTGTCTTCAGTCTACAATCAATCATGGCGTAATGCCTAGCTAACCAATCCATGCCCAAGATGATATCATAATATCTGAAGGGCATTTCAATCAAATCTGACAGAAAAGTGTGTCCTTGGATCACCAAAGGACAATCTCTATAGACTCTGTTGACCCGGACCTCTTATCCTAATGGACTAGTTACTAGCACTTCAAAATCCATTTTGGCACACGGAACAGTAAGTGAACTGACTATGCTAACACTAACATATGAGTGGGTTGAACCCAGATCAAACAACACAAATACTTCTTGATCAGAGAAAGAGAATGTACCAGCTACAACATCGGAAGTCTCAGCCTCTTCTCACTGTCTCATAGTGTAAACCCTGGCTGGAGCACTCCCTTTTGCTGATTGGCTAACAGTACCCTGATTGCCAGAAGAATTACCTCTACCTCTACCTCTTCCTCTGCTAACCGGTTGTGAACCTCTAGTAGCAAGACTCTGAATAGGCCCTTCTACAGTAGTAGGAGCTAGCCCAAATCTAGGGGTGCTAGTGTAGTCCTTAGCAAGATGGCCCTTGCCTCCATAGTTAAAGCAAGCTCCTGTTGCCCAATAACATTCTCCCCCATGAATCTTGCCACATATCTCATAGGGGCGAGGAGGATATGAACCCCTGGTCGACTACTGACTAGATCTAGGGGGGTCTCTGTCCAAAGAATCCGCCCCTTCCAAACCTTCCTCCTCTACCTCTATTTGGTCCCCCAAATTTCTTCTTTTTTCCAGATGTACCACTGGGACTTTGCTCAACTGATTTTTCACCTTTTTCTCTCTCTGATTTTTCAGTCTTCTTTGTTTTCTCTTTCACTGGTGTTACTTCTGATTCAATCCTTTCTAACTCAAGTGCCTGAGAGATAAGCTCAGAGAAGTTACTGTGTCTGAATCCCACTACTTGCATCCTCAAACTGGGCTTTAAACCGGTCTCAAATCTCTTACACCTTTCTTTGCTGGTAGATAGGAGACTCCCAGCATAGTGGCTTAAGCGGGAGAACTCCCTTTCATACTCTGCCACTGATCTGTTGCCTTGCTTTAGACTTAGAAATTCTTGTAGTTTCTTATCCACATATGCATCTGGGACATATTTCTATCTGAACTCTCAGATGAAGTCATCCCAGGTCAATACCGGTGGTTCTACCAAGCTGTGGGGTATGGTCTTCCACCAATCATACGCATCCCCTTGCAGTAAAAACACTGAATACTCGAATTTTAGTTCATCCAGGCAGTGCAGTTTCTTGAACACTTGGTCCATCCTCTCTAGCCACTGCTCTGCCTCTAAAGGGTCCACTGTACCCTTGAATTCTGTTGCCCCATACTTCAACAGCTTGTCATATTATCTGACTGGAGCTTGAGGTTGCACCACAGAAGTCTGGGGTAGAGCTTGAGTAGGCATACCCCCAGCAATTTGTTGGAACATCGCAGCCATATGCTGGGCAAACTGTGCTGGAAATTATGGCATTTATGGGGCTGGTGCCACGGACCCACTGATATTTTGGGCTTCCCCTTGGGCCTCAACCTCTACCGACTGCTCAACACAGCGATCCCGTTCTTCCATTTAAGTCTAGAGTTAGGATATCTCTTGAACAAATAACACAAGGAGATTTCTCTCCGTTAGTTCATATTTATGATGTAATGCACTATATGTAACAAATAAGGACATTAAGCAGTTGTATTTATCAAAGAAAAGACACAAATTCACAAGTTAAAACATACTTCAAAAAATTTGTTCAGATACCACTAAAACATGTCACACCTTACCCCCTCTGTAAGACATAACATGATCCCGTAGAATACCTAATAAGCTACTGAACTTCACCTACCGATAACTCATTAAGTACCCTACAAGGGATTTTAAAACCATTTTCTTACTTTTTGAAAGTGGTGAGCATTTTCTTACAATTAATAGAAGTTTAAAAATTAAATAAAATTTGTCCATTTTTATTTGTCAGCAAATTTTGGAAAAATTTCGGCAGAGTGCCGTCTATATTTGGGAAAAACAGTTCTTCACAAACCTGTAAAAACACTTTGTATAATTCTTTTCATCGAAACCCATCACTACTACAACACCATTCAACATCATTTCTTAATTTAGTTGTCATCAAAAATAGTATTCAATAATTCTATTCATTTTTCATTAAAGTAAAAATAATTTACATACATCATTCAAACTTTAAATTAACAAATCCAAAATAATATTATTACAAACTCTAAATAGCTGCTCATGATCAGTTATTATATGTACATACATCAAAATAAATATTATAATCAGGGTATAAAATATACCCGATAAAACTTCAGGGACGTAGATCCAAGATCCTCAGCAGTTCACTCTGCTCTCCACTAATCTCTATATATGCGACAGTAATAACAGTCATCGCTGAATACTATGACTCAATGGTGCACAATATACCAAAATAATATTTATGCATAATTCAAATCACATTTGTTCAAATATTGAACTGAACATCAAAAACAGATACAAAACATGATTTATAAATTTTCAGTCCAAACACTTTCATTTAAGAAGTCTCAAAGCAAATTTCATAAAAACACATAGTTAGATCATGCCATTCGAACAATATTCATCTCAATAGCCAGAGGCTTATGAGAAAGCACAAGGCTAGCTAGCTCAAATAGATGGGTACCCATTCAAATTTCTTCTTCTACTAGCACACACCTCAACACTTTAGCCAGAGAAGGAATCAAAATTCAAAACTAATTTCCCCCACTAGTCATGCTAGTGAGGTATTCAAATATATGGTCATGACACTGTGGTTTCAAAACTATCTTAGCAATTTACTAAACATTTATTGCCATTTCAAACACATATAAGTAAACTTTCCATAATTTAAGTCAAAAACATAATAAACATTTCAATACAATTAAGTCACAATTTAATATCACAATTCATTCAAAACAATTTGCAGAAGAAAATTTATATAAATTTCTATGTTGTGCACAAACCTTATACGAGTCGCCTCTTGGCCTTGACTCAATGCTTTGGGTTCTTTTCTGGTATTCTTTTCAACTGAAACACACAGTTTCACAGTGTTTTAGTATTATAATTTATCATAAATCCAAAAATAATTTCAAATCTATTTATATCTAACTTTAATATGCTTAACTTGACGTTCTTTAAAATTTGTATTTCAGGGTTACTATTCACGACACTATTCAAGTTAATTTGTTGACTTTCTAATACTTAATGGCTATGGGAATTTTAATTTCACCCACAAACCATATTTTGGTTACCTAACTTGTTGGTTTTGGTTGTTTTCCTCAAATCTTAAGTCTCTTAGATAAAATTCTAAAATTTCAGATTTGGTGCCCTGTTTTACACTGTTCCATTGATCATGTTGCTGCAGTAATTTGGCTAAGTTTTCTTCATAGAAGTTGTTCCTTATTGTCTTAAATTTATTTCTCTTTTTAAATTACTCCATTTGGAATTTTTTAGCCTAAGTTATAGCCATTTGAACATGGCTGGCCAGATTTAGTGTTACCAAGAATTCTGGGCAAATTCTAGATTTTGGCAATTTTTGTGGGTTAAGTACAGGTGGTTTTTCAAATAGGTTATGGTCAAAATTTGGGTTTGTTTTCTTCATGAAAGTTGTAGGGCTATGTCTCATCTTTCTATCGGTATAAAATTCAGGTCATTTGGATCTTCCTAGGCCAAGTTATGGTCATTTACATAACTACTATTCATTTGGTCATTTTTGTACAGGTCAGTTTGCCCAATTCCGGATTTGACCTAATTGTTTACTAAGTTATGGTCACTTTCTGGGCATGATTCCTAAATGAAAAATGTGCCATTTTGTGTCTAGTTTCATTCTCAATTGGTGTCACACCAATTGGGTTAGTAAATTTTCAATTTTGGTCCCTGAAAGGGACCTATGTCAAGCTGCCTTTAGATTGACCCTCACCAATCCAAATTGGAACTTGGTTCCAACAATTCATACACACCACAAATGGTCACAATTGATCATTTCTCAACTCAAATAAGTTCAATAACATCAATTGACCAATTCTTAACTTTTTTTCCAATTTTTCACAAACTCAAAACCCTAGCTACACATAAAGTTCAATTTAATGCATTCAAAGTGCACATTCATGATCTCTACACCTAATGCACTTCAAATAACCACTCAAACACTTCAAACTCATTCATATCAAACCCTAACCCTAGCTAGCTGAATTTCTTGTTTGGTCCCTCAACAATTGTTTTTGTTTGATTTTACACAATTTCTAAGTTAATTGAGCTACAAACACAACATATAAACTAATATTTTCAAATTCAATTACTTACCTTATGAAGCAGAATTTCTATCCTTCAATTTTTCTCACTTCCTTGGTTTTAATGTAACACCCCTATTTGCATAGCCTGGTATATTTCACTGTTCCGGTGACCGGAGTCGGTCCGGAAAATTGAAGGGATTGGAACCACACTTAAGACAACTGGATAAGCCATAAACACAAATGATTAGTAATTATCAATTAGTTAAGTATAAATAAGAAAAACAGAACATAAGAAGTTAAACGAGCCGAGAGTCATAACGATGGGTGACCTTCTCGGGAACGACTGCGAAGTCGTTTTAAACTCAAATTTCGAACCGTAAAATGTGACGCTGCGGTCCTTAGGACCATTACAAACACAGTGGCAAAGAGAAAATGAAAAAGGTGTAGGGAGATGACATCATGCATAACATCATGCATGATGCCATAAAGATTACAATTAATAAATTTAATTAATTTGATTTTTGGGTCTTCCATAAGGATAAAAGTCATAAAAGAAAAGAAAAAAAAATAGAAAAAGTCTTCTTCTTCTTCCCATTTTTGCCATCTCTCACCTCTCACCCTCTCCCTCTCAAAATCCTCCATTAAAGCTTGTGTGTAAGCTTTTAAAACCCCAAATTTTCCCTTAAACTCCCCAAAAATTATGGATTACACCTTGCTCTTGCAACTTGGGAAGGAGAACTAAGGAAAGAAAAGTGAAGAAAGTGAAAGATTTCAAGATTGAAAATTCAAAGAAAGGTTAGTAAGCTAAACTTGAAATTTCTAGTTGAATTAATTGTGTTTATAGTTCAATTAACTTAGAATTATGCTTAAAATGAAAAGAAATTAATTATTGGAGGATTAAAGCAAAATTCATTCAGCTAGGGTTTGGATGTGTGTGCATGAATTTGATGGACTTAAAGGTGTATGTGAGCTTGATTGAGTTGAAGAAGCATGTATATAGGCATTGAATTGGTTAAATGCAACTTAGTGAGTTAGGGTTTTGGACCTAGGGTTTGGAAGACAAAATTTGGAGAAATGGTAGAATGATGTATTTGACCTAGTTTGAAGTGAGAATGGTCATTTGAGACCAAATGAAGTGTGTTGGAATTGTTGGAGTTGAGGTTCAATTCGGATTCAATGTGGTCATGTTGCTGGCAGCATGACCAAGGTCCCATTGAGGGACCAAAACTGAAAATTTACAAGTCCAATTGGTATGAGACCAATTGGGAATGAAAATAGACACTAAATGACATAATTTTCATTTAGGAAGCATGCCCAAAAAGTGACCAAAACCTAGTGAACAAATTGACCAAACTTGAAAAATCTCAGTCTGCCCTGTACAAACTGACCAAATGAACAGTATTTGTTCATTTGGCCATAACTTGAGCTAGGCAGGTCTAAATGACCTGAAATTTTACCAATGGACAGATGAGATATAGACCTAAAACTTTCATGAAGAACACAAACCCAAATTATGCCCTTAACTTAGTCATTTGGCCACCCAAAATTGATGACCTAAAATTGCCAGAACCAAAATTTGCCCAGAAATCTGGGTTAAGTCCAATCCGGCAGCCATGGTTCAAATGGCTATAACTTGAGCTAAAAAACTCCAATTGGAGTGATTCAAAAAGGAGAATAAACTTAAGATAATAGGGAACATTTTCTATGAAGAAAGTTTTGCCAAATTCTAACAGTAAGATGACCAATGGAATAGTACAACTTAAGACACCAAAACTGAAAATTTGCAAAATTGCCTAAAAGGCTTAAAATTTGAGTAAACAACCAAAACCAACAAATTTAGTGACCAAAATGTGGTATGTGGGCGAAGTTGGAATTCCCATACCTATTAAGCCTTAGAAAGTCAACAAATAGACTTGAATAGTATCATGAATAGTAACTCCAAAATGAAAATTTCCAAAAATGTTAGTTTAAGCATATTTGGGCTAGAATTAAGTATTTATGAATTAATTATTGGATTTATTGTGAAATAAGATATTGAAACACTATAAATGTTGTGTTTTAGCTGAAAAAAACCCGGAAGGCCTAGAGGCGATTAAGTCCAGGTTTGTGCATAAAAATTTTTAAATTGTAGTTTTCATAATGGAAATTGATTTGTTATACATTGTGAATGTGTTTTGTTTATTATGAATTTCGAGAATGTTTATTCTACAATGGAAATTTGGAATGAAAATTTTTTATTGATTTGTATGAAATATTTGAACAATATGGTTTTGAATTTAGTTATGGCTTTGAAAATCTTATTTGAAAAATAGTGTGTGCCTACTTTATAAATGAAAAGTTTAGAGTGAAGTATGATTTGTGAATTGTATAAAATATTTCAATAACTTGATTTAAATTGTTTTTAATTCACACTTAGCATGGCAATACTAATATGTTCCTCCTCCACTTATGGGGTGAGTTTGATATTTGATCACTTTCCTCCCTCTCTGGCTTTCCAGTCTGAGGGGCGAGTCTGGATGAGTACTCATTAACTAGCTAGCCACCTCCCTCATTGATTTCGATTAGTTAAGTGAGTATGCCTTGTCGTGATGTACACACGACATGTTTGGAAATTTTGTGTCATGGCCTAAGTTGTGTTATTGTTTGATAACACTATGTTTATTAAATTGTTTGATCAAGTTGTGCTATATTAAGTTTTGAAAATTATAATTTGTTATAAATGTGATTTGAGAAAAAAATTGTGAAATGCGATTATGAGATTTTTGAATGATGATTTGTTCATAAATATTTTATATTATGCATTTTATGCTTTATTGTGCACCACTGAGTATTTATATACTCAGCGATAATTTTAACTTGCTGTAGCAAATAGAGAAAAGGACATAGCAGTAGAGCGAGCTGCTACAGTTAGAAAGGAGCACAATTGAAGAATTTTTGTACGGGTACTTGTCTATACCCTGGTAGTTTATTTTGATGTAAATATGATAGTGTGCATATGTATCCCTGTAATTTGAGCAGTTGTACAGATAAAATTATAATAATATTATTTTTGAGATTTTGCATCTGTAAATTAACTTATTATTGTAAATTAATGATTTAAAATGTAATGTGCATGAGTTATGAAATGTTTTTAGATATTAATTCTTGATTTAAAATTTGGATTTTGAATTGAAGTGTTGCTATTGCTGTTGATTTGAGGTTTGGTGGTTGCAAATGGAGTTGGGATTAAGAAATATATTAGGAGTGTTTCTATTTTCAGGTTTTGAAGAACTGTTTTCTCAAAATACAGACGGCACTCTGCCGAAATTTTTGTAAAAATTGCGGAGGTTTTAAATATCAAAAAATTTAATTTATGTTTGGACTCTAAATGAAGGTTTTTAATATCTGGAAAAAAAAATTTTACCCACCAATTTCAAAATGAACGAAAATTGTTTTAAAATCCCTTGTAGTATAGTTAATGGGTTACCGGTAGGTGAAGTACGGTAATTCATTAGGTGTACTACGAGAACATGTTGCATCTTACGAGGAGTAGGGTGTGACATTTAATGACATCCAAGCTTCATATCAAGGTCCACTTGCAAGATTTGCTTAAGGGGTTTAGGGAAATTTGTGGCTAAACTTAAGGTTTATGAGAGCTTGAGGTGAGCTCCCATGGTGGAAATGAAAGAGATGAGAAAGGGAAAGAGATGAGGACAGCAACACAAAAAAAGAAGACCCAAATTATTTTTTTTTTCTTTTAATTTGTTTTTATGTTTATTTATCATCAAATTGACTTGGTCAAAATTGATGGGCAAAAATAAAATTATTTATGATGTCATAATAGTAATGCAAGCATGATGTAACTAAAATTTTTCTTTTTTTCCTTTTCATTTTCTTTTGAATTTATTTTTTCATTAGTTCTTTAATTTAATTCCTGATTCTGAAATTTTATTTTCTTTAATTTTATTGGACAGTTAGGTCAAGAGTCAGCTCTATGGGTGAATTGACCAAATTGCCCCTCGCTGGTTCAATCCTGTTTGTAAGTTATTCAATAGTTCTTCCGGATCCCTGACATAATTATTTGACCTGCTTAACAATTCTTTTTCATAATTTTCTCTTTTCCACTATGTTCGCAATGGTCCTAAGGACAGCGACATCACATTTTACGGTTCAAAATTTGAGTTTAGACTGACCTCGTAGTCATTCCCGAGAAAGTCACCCATCGCTGTGACTCTCGGCTCATTTAACTTTTTGTGTTCTATTTTTCTTCTTTATACTTAACTATTTGGAAATTACTAATTATTTGTGTTCAAAGCTTAACTAGGTGTCTTAGACGTGGTTCTAATTCTCTTAACTGTCTGGACAGACACAGGTCACCGGAACAGCAAAATGTACCAGGTTATGCAAAGAGGGGTGTTACATCCATACCTTATGAGATATGGCATGGAAGAAAATCAAGTCTTAAGCATGTTAAGTTTTGGGGTTGTCGAGCTTATATCAAAAAGTTGAACATTAATAAATTGGAAACCAGATAAAAAAAATGTCGATTTGTTGGATATCCAAAAGAAAGTTTTAGATATTATTTTTATTTGCCTATATCACAAAAGGTTGTGGTAAGTAGAGATGTTATATTTCTTGAACAATAGTTTATTCAAGAAGGAGGCAAAGGAAAGCAAATAGAGTTAAAATTGGAGAATTCTGACCAACCAACAGATCAAATGGATATAGATCCATCTAGTCAACCTACACCTATTGATGAAACATCTACAATAATTCCTCACATATTGACCAGGATATCTCACCCACCAGTGAGATATGATTTTCTTCATGAAGATGAACAAGAGTTATTTACTCATGAAAAAGTGGATCATGGAGATAATCCTCTTACCTCTGAAGAAGCTATATTAGATATAGACTCTTCAAAATGGATTGAAGCTATGAAATCCGAAATTAATTCCATGCATAAGTATCAAGTTTAGGACCTTGTTGACCCACCTGAAGGTATTGTCCTATAGCGAATAAATGGGTTTTCAAGAAGAAAATTGATTCTGATAGAAAGGTAGAGACCTATAAAGTAATGCTAGTAGCGAAAGGGTTTCACCAAAGGCAAGGAATTGACTATGAGGAGACTTTCTCGCCTGTTCCCATGCTTAAATCAATTAGGATACTCTTAGTAATAGCTGCATACTATGATTATGAGATTTGGCAGATGGATGTCAAAACAGCTTTTCTCAATGGATACATTGAAGAAAACATTTTTATGGAACAACCTAGAGGTTTTGAATCCCAAGATGGTTCCAAGGTATGTAAGCTAAAGCGATCCATCTATGGGTTGAAACAAGCTTCGAGGAGTTGGAACATCCATTTTGGTGAAGCCATTAAGTCATTTGGTTTTATCAAAAATGTGGATGAGTCATGTGTATATAAGAAGGTTAGTGATAGTGCTATCACTTTCCTTGTCTTATATGTGGATGATATTCTATTGATAGGTAATGACATAGGCATGTTGACAGTTGTAAAGGTATGGTTATCAAATACATTCTCCATAAAAGACTTAGGAGAGGCAACCTATATTCTTGGAATTCACATCTATAGAGATAGAGTGAAAAGAATAATTAGTTTATCCCAAAGTCTATACTTGGAAAAGGTGTTAAAGAGGTTTAACATGCTTGATTCCAAGAGAGGATTGTTACCAGTGAGCCATGGTATCCACCTTTCTAAAGAGATGTCTCCAAAGGCACATAAAGAAAGAGATAAAATGGCCAGGATTCCATATGCTTCAGCTATTGGAAGTTTGATGTATGCAATGATGTGTACTAGGCCGGATATCGCACATGCTATTAGTTTGACTAGCAGGTTTCAATTCAATCCAAGTTTAGAACACTGGATAACTGTCAAGAATATCTTTAAGTACTTAAGAAGAACTAAGGATTTAT
Organism: Hevea brasiliensis; assembly: GCF_030052815.1. Taxonomy (NCBI): domain Eukaryota; kingdom Viridiplantae; phylum Streptophyta; class Magnoliopsida; order Malpighiales; family Euphorbiaceae; genus Hevea; species Hevea brasiliensis. Next base: position 49,098,566 of record NC_079501.1, read on the forward strand.
TCTTGATTTATAGAGGTGTTGATTTGCAATTGGATGATTATACTGAGTCTGATTTCCAATTAGATATCGATGATAGAAAGTTTACCTCTGGGTTTGTGTTTATTTATAATGGAGGTGCAGTCAGTTGGAAAAATTCCAAACAGATTAAGACTGCTGATTCCACTACAGAGGCTAAGTATATTGCTGCATCAGATGCTGTAAAAGAAGCTATTTGGATAAAGAAGTTCGTGATAGAACTTGCAATAGTTTCTTCCATTGAGTCAGCAGTTCCACTCTACTATGACAATAATAGAGTGGTCATACAAGCTAAGAAACCCTGATCTCACCAGAAATCCAAACACAGAAAGACGCTGCCACATTATCAGAGAAATAGTTGGGCGAGGCGATGTAGCCATGCAGAAAATAGGACCAGCTAAAAATCCAGCTGATCTATTCACGAAGCCTATGTCACAAGCTCAGTTAGATAGATATCTTGAGAAGATGGGTCTAAGATATTGTAATGAATGGCTCTAGTGCTAGTGGGAGATTGTTAGTAGTATGCCCTAGAGTATATCATTTAGTATATATCTTATACATATTTTATTAATAAAAGGAAATTTCATTTTTCCATTTACATAATATATTTATGTGTAATAGAAAAGGTCCATTGATATTTTGTTAGAAATTCTATTCTTAAGTTGTTAAGAATATGAGTGACAGTATTTCTAGCACAAAGTATCATAAATTGGTTCACAATAGAGGATACTTCACACAGGACATGATTTATCCAGAAATATTGTAATCATGTTTGTTCCCAAGGTATTTATATGAGATATAAATAAGATGGAATGGTGAGTCTCATGCCACATGACAAACATGATAGGCACTTATACATGATAAGTAGGCCGAACCAGTGACGCATATGACAAGCACATGGAGTTTACTCTTGTCAATGCATTGTTATATATGATATCAGTGCATATAATCTTTAGACCTGAGATAACACAGCTATCTTGTATATAGGTGGTTTGAGTTTGATACTGCTTTCATACTTGTACTGTGTATGGGTATATGGGCATGTGTTGGCTCCTACTAGTTATATATGGAGGTAAGTGTTGATTAAGATGGAATTTGTTACCCTAAGTAAATAGGAATAAAGTCCTGTATTCATTTAATTATTTTTGATGTTTCAAGTTTCTAGCCAGGACAGACAGATTTAGTCAGAAAAGAGTTTCTGATGAGAAAATCTAATTAATCTATAACTGGAATTAAAAGAGAACAAAATATTCATAGCAAATGGGGTTTGACATAAACCATGACTCCAGCTTGAATTGGGATTTTGTAACAGAGAGATTCTAGAGCATGGTAACATATGATTATAGGTTCATTTACAGTATTCCTTGTTACTGATTGGGTGGCCATGGCACGCTATGCTAGGTGTCAACCATGGTCTATGAGATGCCTAAAATGGTTTAGAGAAATTATTTATGGTAAGAAAGAGTTCTGATGATATTAAGAGTTAATATCATATTTCATTGTCAATTAGTAATGAGCCTAGTAAGTCACACACATACACAAGATAATCACCAAGTAAAATGTGATTTAATTTATTAATTAAAGAGTTTAATTAATTAATTAAATAGGTTTGGTTTGCAATAAGATTGCAAAGTCCCTAGCATGACTTGAAACCAAATCTAGGTTATTAGATATATAGTATAAGTTAAATTTATATTTAAAGTGTTTAAATATGAATTTAATTAATGAGAAATTAATTAATAGAGATTAATTTATTTATTTATATTTGATATAAATTGATTAGAAGAGGAGAAATAATGATTTTGGATTGAGAACTCAAAATTACAACATAAGGGTAATTTGGTCATTTCACAGGGTGACATGTGGCACCATGAGATGGTGACACATGGCATCATATAAGTTTGCCATTTGTCTTCCTATCATCCAAGGCGATCAAAGTCAAAATTAAATCTAGCTTTGACACTTGGCTTAATGTGATTAAGTCAATTAAAATTAAGATGCAATGTGGTGATGACATGTGGCAAAGGGTTTAAGTGATGACCTAATTATAAAAGTGAAAAGAAAAGAAAAAACAATCACTCTTATTCTCTCCTAAAGGTGGCAGCACACATAGCTCTCCCTCTCCTCTTCTTCTTTTCTCATTAATTCAAGGAGAATTACCCAAATTCCTTTGAATTAAAATTGTTAGAAATTATTTCTAGTGTCCTATACACACTTATAACATCTCAAAAGGTAAGAAGCTAATTTATAATTGGTTGGCAAAGGCTTGAGAAGCAAATTAGGGGCTGCCCATTGGTGATCTTAGTGTGGACAAGCTAGAGGGACAACACTTGGGGTCCTAGGTGCTTCCTAAAGGTGCCAATTACATCCATAGTGCATCAAAGAGATTAGAGCTCTAACTTCTCTTTTAAACTAGGGTTTAAATGAATTAATTTGTTAATTCACAATCTTGAATAGCAAACATAGATCCTAATATATATTAAAAGTGTTTTAATATGCAATTGAGCATTGAAATTAATTAGGCACAAAAGAGATGTGGTATGATGCATGTAACTCTAGAAGGAAATTTTTGAAATTCAATGCTCTAATGAACCAACTTTCATACTTCCACTCCTTCAGATACTGCTTTCATACTTGTACTACGTATGGGTATATGGGCATGTGTTAGCTCCTACTAGTTATATATGGAGATAGGTGTTGATCAAGATGGAATCTGTTACCCTGAGTAAATAGGGATAAAATTCTATGTTTATTTAATTATTCTTGATGTTTCAAGTTCCTGGCCAGGACAGACAGATTTAGTCATAAAAGAGTTTTTGACAAGAAAATCTAATTAATCAAGAACTAGAATTAAAAGAGAACATAATGTTCATAGCAAATGGGGTTTGACATTAACCATGACTCCATCTCGAATTGGGATTTTGTAATAGAGAGATTCTAGTGCATGGTAATATATGATTATAGGTTCATTTAAGGTATTCCTTATTACTAATTGAGTGGCCATGGCACGCTACACTAGGTGTGAACCATGGTCTATGAGATGCCTAAAATGATTTAGAGAAATCATTTATGGTAAGAAAGAGTTTTGATGATATTAAGAGTCGATATCATATCTCATTGCCAATTAGTGATGAGCCTAGTGAGTCACACACATACACAAGTTAATCACCAAGTTAAATGTGATTTAATTAATTAATCAAAGAGTTTAATTGATTAATTAAATAGGTTTAGTTTGCAATAAGATTGCAAAGTTCCTAGCATGGCTTGAAATCAAATCTAGGTTATTGAATGTATAGTATAAGTTAAATTTATATTTAAAGTGTTTAAATATAAATTTAATTGTGAGAAATTAATTAATGGAGATTAATTAATTTATATTTGATATAAATTGATTTGAAGAGGAGAAATAATGATTTTGGGTTGAGAACTTAAAATTACAACATAAGGGTAATTTGGTCATTTCATATGGTGACATGTGGCATCATGAGATGGTGACACATGGCATCATATAAGTTTTCCATTTGTCTTTCTATCATGCAAGGTGATCAAAGTCAAGATTAAGTCTAGCTTTGAAGCTTAGCTTAATGTGAATTAAAAATAAGATGCAATGTGGTGGTGACATGTGGCATAGAGTTTAAGTGACTTAATGACCTAAGTATAAAAGGAAAAGAAAGAAGAAACAAATTCTTCTTCTTCTTCTCTAAAAGTGGACGGCACAAAGGGTTCACCATCTTCTCTCTTCTTTTCTCACTCAATTCAAATAGAATAACCCAAATTCCTTTGAATTAAAATTGCTAGAAATTATTTCTAGTGTCCTATACACACATACAACCTCTCTAAAGGCAAAAACTCAAATTATAATTAGTTGGCAAAGGCTTGAGAAGCTAATTTGGGGGCTGCCCATTGGTGAACATAGAGAGACAACACTTAGGGTCCTAGGTTGTAACACCCCTCACCCGACTACAGTTTAGCCGAGCAAGACGTGCTACATTCGGTGTCGGAGCACCCTATCTTCTCTTACTTTATTATTTTAGTAATTTTGAATTCATTTAATTTAATATCAATTATTTTTCTATGGAGAAACCAGCGAAGTTTCCCCTATTTTATTATCAGTTGACGTATTTCACTATTCACCTACTTGAAATTTTCAATAATATTTTAAAATAAAAATATCATTTGTGTTCATCATATCCATCTCACATTCAATTCTTGTAATTCACATACTCATTTGTATAAATTCATTCATGCTCCATTCTTATAGCAAAATTCTCAAATTTGCATTAATTTACATAATTTGCAACTAGTTACATAAATCCTTAATTTACATGATATACAAATTAATTACAATTTGTTAATTTACATCACATAAATATTACTTATAAATTCTTAGTTTATATTACAACATACGAAATATTTATAATATACAACATACATAAAATGACTAATGTAAGCCCTATCTACATGCATTACTGAGGAGGTGACTGCCTTGAGCACTTCTGACACTTTCTGCAGATCTGGACTCTAAAAATCCCAATCAACTGTCCACTGGGTTTTTGCTTCAGTACCTGCACGAAGGAAACAAATTCATCGCGTTAAGCATTGCTGCTTAGTGGTGCAATAATATGACAAGAAATAATGTATAAAAATAAAAATAATTAGAGCATATTTTCTATATTCAAGAATTTTACTGAGTTCATATGAAATTTGTCATACAGTACATTTTTCGTCATTTATGTTGCTCTCTAGAATCTCTTTTGTCATAAGTTTATAATAATCATTTATATAATGTACAAATAAATCTAAATATTTAGTTTATGTTTATTTTATTATGGAGGATGCATTTCTAACAATTACTTACGTTATGCTTATTTTGCTAGTCTTTCATTTACTCTCTTAATATTTTCTATGTGTTGTGGATCATTTCGTAATAATTAAATTTTTAATACTAGTTTAATAACTTTCGGATTTTTCTCACTTATTTATTTAGTTTATAATATTTTTTACTTATTTCAATAAATTTTTTTCTCTGCCCAGGTAACCTATGACAGGCTGACTAAACTGGATAATGGGTCATTGGCACTGGACATCACGGTGCCTCGGGCCATCATATCATGGGACGCAGAACGTCAACCACGTATGCAGTCAGCATGGCTAAAAAGCCATGATAACACATAATCGAGCATAAAAGCCACGAATGTTGGCATAAAGCCACGAATGTTGGCATAAAGCCACGAATGTTGGCATAAAGCCATGAGTGTGGGCATAAAGCCATGAATATAGGCATAAAGCCTTTCGCAGTACTGCTAAAATAATACCCCATTGGCATGCCAATCTATCTAATCTGACACACATGTCTAGGCAATACAAGGGCACATAATATCATTAAATATTAATATATTGTGTTTTATGACTTCTTTATTTCATGACAAATTCTATAATTTATACATTCATCATAATATTCATACACTACTTACATCATTTGTATTGATCACAATTCACAATAATGGTGTTCATGTACCGTTGTACTCAAGACATTCCTCCTTTACTCATAAAGAAAACTAATGTTCCATTCATATTTTCATGTGATTCATTTATTCTATAACACCCCTCACCCGTCTACAGTATAGCCGAGCAAGGCGTGCTACACGGCATGCCAGAGAACCTAGTCTATTATTATCTCATTTCCTGAACTCAATTTGATTTTAAGAAGTCCTTTATATAAAATTCATATTACGCTGGTTCTATTTTCATACTTTAATGAAATCAGTGTTTCAAAAATAGTAATAAAAATCTGGTAAGGTGCCGTCTATATTTCAGACAAACTGTCCTTCTAAACCTGTTAAAAACAATTCAATATAATAATCTCAACCTTCCAAATTCTATTTCAGTCTCAAAATTTCATAGTTTCAAAATACAATCCATCATAATTTACATTTATCCAAACACTCTCCATAAGAGTTTAATATGCACAAATTATTACAAACCTTAAAGTTTTAGAATATACAAAATTACATAACAAAATGAAAAAATACAACTAATAATCATTACACAAGATCCTAAGTCCTACTATGTATGCAGTGTAGTGCAGATGACTCTAGACTCCTGTGCAGATCTGATGTCTCACCCGGTCGTAGGTCTGCTGGGCTCTCCAGCTATGTTTCCAATACCTACGCGTTGCAAAAGCAACACACTAAGCAATTTTACTTAGTGGTGCCAAATATAAAGAAATATACACTAAAATAAAGTAAATGAATTGTTTATGAATTTATGACATTGATATTCTTTATAGTTGTTGATTCTACTTTTATTTGCTAACCTTTCATTTTTGCTAATTTTGGTGGTGCTGTATGTCATTAAACTGAATTTAGCTATTTGAATTTAATAATGCTTAAATTAACTGCCCGTGTAGCCTATATACTGACCAGACTGGATAAATGGATATACTGGCACTAGGTACCTAGTACCTTGGGCTATCACACCATTGGTCACAAAGTGTATCCCGGTGTGCAAACAGTGTGGCTAAAAAGCCATATAATCAATCTGGCAATAAGCCAAGTATAATAACACAATACGTATAGCCGTAGGCTATTAAAGTCACAGTGCGGCATAATATGTCATAAAAACACAGTATGGCGTAAAGCCATTTACAGAACAGCTATCAGAATTCTATTGGCATGCCAAACTATCCAAACTAGTCAACTAGGAAAACTAGGGCACATTACAAATTAATTGTTTAATTCCTCATTTTTTTGAGTTTGCTAGTTATCATGTAATTCACAAGTCAATGTAAATGTAGACCTTTTTAGGTAATATGGATAAGTTGATTCTATCATCAACATGTCACAATTTGTAATTCAATATGCTGTCAATATAGTGCAATTTACCATTTTTACAAGTTGGCATTCATTGCCAAACTACTTTAAGCATCATTGTATGTAAATGTCAAATTTTCAGTTTTAGTGTGCTAGATTGGTCTAACTTAATGTCCTATCTCTCTTAGTTTTTAGCTTCTAGTTAAAGAAGAAAAATTGTAGCTCTATGTCTTATTGACTTTTGACTCAAATTTTAGGTCATTCTGAGTTGTATAGACCAAGATATGGTCAATTTACTAAAGTTGGACAGATTGCACCTTTAGTGCAAAATTTGGTCAATTTTAGGTCACATTTAGTTCTGGCAGTTTTGGTACCCGAACTTGTGCAAGCTATTTGACTTGGTTCTGGTCATTTATGGGCTTTTGTGTCTTCATAAGAATTGTAGCTCTATGTCTAATCTATCCATGGTAAAAATTTCAGGTCATTTGGACCTGTTTTGAGTGAGTTATGGTCATCTTAATGACTACTGTTCATATGGTCAAAAATCTAGGCCTGCACTTACCAATTCCGGATTTGGTCATTTTTAAGGTCAGTTTCTAGGTAGAATTTTGGCAACATTTCTATATAAAAGTTGGCCTATTTGGTGTCTAGTTTCACCCCCCCCCCCCCCCCATTGGCCTCATACCAATTGGATTTACAGTTTTGCACTTATAACCTAATTTAGGTACTTCCAACACACACAACCTGCATTTGAAAATTTCACTTTCAATTTTGACAATCCTCCTCCTCCCAATACTTCAATATTCAATCATGGAACTTCTATGTATATTGTACACAATTCTAGCAACCATTTTGGGTAAAACACTCAAGTGCTTAATGCACACAATACACCATTAAAGTTCAATATTTACTTCCACCGAAATTCAACATACCTCAACACCAATATTACACATACACTTTCATGGCAACTACACATGCTGCCCACAATTTAATACCATCACATCTCATCAATAAATTACATAAACTCACATACAATTTCATAACATTATAGGCTACCAAACATGGCAGTTTACCAAAGTATCAAAGTCCCATTTTCAAACCCTTAATTCAATTGTCATTTCAAACACACACATGCCAATAAACTCTAATACATTTATTTACTTAAATCAACATGCCTAATCATCATTTATATGTAGAATTAAGTAAACTCTCATAGTCTTCCATGGCTGCCGAATTTGAGCCCATCAAATACTCCTCCAATTCTCCCAATTTCTCAACAATTCAACTCACCGTAACCTTAATTCAAAGTTTAACTAAGCAAGGAAGGAAAATTGGACACTAACCTTTTTTTGAGCTTTATAAAACCTCACCAAATCTCCTCCTTTTTGCTACCTATCTCCTTCCCAAGATGTGTGGACCAAGTTTAATGAAGAAAATTTATGGTTTTATGTTCAAAATGGGAGAGAATTAAGCTTTGCATGGAAAAATTTTCATGGAGAATTGGGAGTGATCAATCGGCCATTGTTGAAAGCTTGAAGGAAATGAGTTAGTTAGTGGAGAAATCTGTCTTAATATGTGTATTTATACCCCCACTAATAATGGTAATATTATTATAATAATCAAGTTTTAGTATTTCTAATTATACCCCCTTTATTTCCCTTAATTACATTATATATATATAATTTCATTTTTCATGTGATTTTTAAAATTTAACACCACTTATTTTTAATGGACATTTAGGTCAAAAGGCAACTCTAAGTGTCAAATGACCAAAATGCCCCACTTTGGGTTATATTCCCGATTTTTCGGTAACACCGATTTTTGTCTGTTTCTCGATTTTTCATTTTTCTTTATACTAATTTATTAATTTTTCTTTGATATTTCTAGTGTCAATTAAATTTCAATAAACCTTTAATTATATCCTGAAATATAATTCCAAGGGTTCCCCGCAGTCCTAGGGTTGGCAACGACCTTCTCGGTGCGGTCACCCATCGCTGCGGTACTGGCTCGTTTAACTTAGTTTCATTTCCTCTCTTTTATTTTTCTTTAATTTTTCTTGTATTTTATTTTTATTTATTTCATCATTATATGTCTGGACACTATCACCGAAGTGTAGTTCCAGACATCCTGACTTGCCTGGACTAACATTAGGTCACTGAAGCAACAGAATATACAGAATACTTACAGGGAGGATGTTACATATTCATTACAATATTTATATGAATTCATAACTCATACAAGGTGTTATTATCTTATTTGTAATGGAAACATAAGTCCTAATATAAACCTCATCCCATTTATATTCAATAATCTATTTAGGTTAATTTCATTTCATATTCAAGTGGTATCACTTATATTTTATTAGACCTACTAGTGATGGGAATACAAATCTTAACTATATACTCACATAACTTAAATGTTCATTAAGTCATTTAGGTAAACTACTATTTCTATTCCAAATAATCCATGAACATTTCATGGATTCCAAATTTCATGCCTTAATTTCCTCTACCAATTTAGTTCTTATACTTTGTGTCTTTGTATTACCATTCACATTACTATTCACTCAAATTATTGACTTTTTAATACATAATAAATTTATTGAACCTAAGTTCATCAAGATACTACATCATGCATTCTATTTTTGTTGCTATTGATTTCCAATACCATTACAAAGCTTACTTTATGTTATTCAAAATTTTCAGATTTCATATCTTAAGTTTACTGTTCCATTGGTCATTGTTACAGTGGAAATTTGGTAAAATTTTCTTCATCAAAGTTGTTCCTTTACGTGTCTTCTTTAATTTCCTTTTTAAATCACTCCAATTGGAGTTTTTTAGCTCAAGTTATGGTCATTTTACTATAACTGGCTGGATTGACCTGTACCCAGAATTTCTAGGCAATTTGGTTCTGCCAGATTTGGTGACTTAAGTTTGGTTGGAAATTTGACTAGGTTATGGTCAGAATTTGGATTTGTGTTCCTCATGAAAGTTGTAGAGCTATGTCTCAGATTTCTGCTAGTAAAATTTCAAATCAATTAAACTTTTCTACACTGAGTTATGACCATTTGAACAAACACTGTTCATTTGGTCATTTTCCAGGGACAACATGTTGATCACCCGGATTAGGGTAATTTTTAGCTCAACTTGATTTGGTTTTCTGGGCAGAGTTTCTTCACCAAAGTTGTGTCATTATGTGTCTAGTTTCATGTCCAATTGGCTTTGTACCAATTGAACCTATACAACTCCAGTTATAGATGCCCAAACCTGCTGGACTCACACCCAGTCCTGCATGTCACCAAGGGCGGCATGCCTAAGCTCAACTCCATTATTCTTACTCACTTCAATTCCTCCTCACACACATTCAAATGGTCACTAATTGACCATTACAATGTTAATGGTATATTACATAAGCAAAACTCTAATTTTTCACAAACCCTAATTTCCAAAGTGTCCATTTCATGCTATCCATGCCATCTAACACATCCAACACACATAATTCAACATCTAACTCAAGTTTTCTCATCACAAACCACTTCTAAACAATTCAACTCATACAAATCAACAAATCTCATCCTTCTCCCATGGCTACCGATTTTCATATATACTTTAATATAATGTTTTATTCAATTTTACAATAAATTCTAATCTAATTTGTTTTCCTAACAAAGATTAAAAAGAGAGGGAAGTAAGTATAGGCACTAACCTCACTTGGTGACTTAACAACTTCACTTCTACTCCTTATTTTTACTATCAATGGCTTTCTTATGAATTGAGGAGAAATTTTAGTGAAGGCCAATTAGGGCTTTAAGTTGAGAAAAGCTTAAGAAAATAAGCTTAAAATAAAAGAAAAATGGGTTTGGTTAAGGGAGCTACGGCTATGGAGTGGTGGAGAAGAAGAAGTGTTATTTTTATTTCATTTTAAACATAATTATCTCCTCTTGTTTGTTTGTTGAATTTCCATCGGCTACAAATTTAATTTTTATTCATTTATGACATCATGCTTATGTCATAAATCAAATTAAACTTCATTTTCTTTTCTTTTCTTTCCTATCATTTTTAATTTAATTTTTAGTAATATTTATTCACATTTCATGTTATAATAATTATTTACTTAACTAGACAAGTCGGCCAAAAATCATCTCTGAAGACGAAATGACCAAAATGCTTTGCGTTTGGCTTAACTGACTAAAATTGTTTGTACTGATTGAAAAAATTTTCTAAGCCTTTTCTTGGCATTCTAATGCCATAGAAACCTCAATGACTCTTCTCTAGAGTCCCAAAAATTATTTCATGAATTTTCCCCTGGGTTTAGGGCTTCTAGCTACAAAAACCACAACTTCCCACTGGGTTACCCATCGCTAGGGCACTGACTCATTTAACTTGGTTGTATTTTATTTCTAAAATTTTTCCTTAATTTTTCTTATTAATATTTGAGTTATTTATGATTCCTCACTCTAATCTAAATATTTTTTTCCAAACGTTCTAGCTGTTCGGACCGACACCGATCACCGGAACAGTAGAATGTACGGAATTACTGCAGTGAGGGTGTTACAACTCTTCCCCTCTAACAAAAATTTCGTCCTTGAAATTTACCGGGTGTAGGTATCTGAGATAATTCATTTACCTTTCTATTGCTCTCTCTGTCTACTCCTTTTATATATATGGTATTAATTAGTCTTTTCGAATCTATCATTATACACTTAGGCATATCATAAAGGAAGGATACTTTACCTCAATTTCACATTTGGGGCTTCTTGCTCCTCTCCGGCTTGGGTGATATTTGGAAGTGGTGTTACTGTTGTACTTGGTCCTTCCACGACCTCTGTCTGGGTCCGTGGTGAATTCCTCTTAGGACAATCTTTCAGACGATAGCCTATGGCCCCACATCTATAATAGGCTCCAGTCAATCCCTTACATTCACCTTTATGCCACTTGTTACAATGGCCACATTTTTTTACTAGTCCTGATGCACTCACTACTAGTGTTTCTGGTTGATCTCTTCTGGGTATAGGCCTGGGTCTAGATCTCCTACTTTGATCAGATGTCTAACTTAACTGTTCTCTTAGCCTCTTATTACTAGACTGTCTAAATTTCCTCTTTTGCTAATCACCACTCCTCTTCTGTTCCTTTTCATGAACACAGCTAATATATTTCTTTCTGAACTCTATCAGAAAGAATTTCTAAGTTACGTCAACTGGTGGCACTACCTTGGTTACAACATCCCACCATCGATACGCAGCTTTTTGTAACAATGAAACTACACACTCCAAACTCTGTTCTGGTGTGCAATGGAGCTGCTGCAGGACTCTTTCAGTCCTTTCTAACCAATACTCAGCCGTTGAAGAATTGTCTTCCTTTCTACCATTGAAATCTACAGCCCCATACTTCCTAATTTTTCCTAGAGGTGATTTTCGCTGAGGCGGTGGTGGAATAACCCCAGTCATCTGTCGAAAGAATTCAGTCATCTGCTCAAGCAAGGCCTGTTGGGGTTGTACAGGCACCTCTTACACTGGTGGAGCAGGATCTCCCCGATTTCCAATATTACTCCCAGTTGGGATACGACTTACTACTTCTTCTTCTATTACCCTCTGCGATTTTGAGTCCATACCTTAACCTAAAATAACCAAGAAAACAGATCTGCATTAGTGTCACCTCGACTCATATGAATGCAATGCATGTTATGCACACTATCTCATTCTATCTATCTATGCCTAGGAATGCCTAAACCATGCACTGATGCCACCAAATGTAACATCCCTCACTACAGTGTAGTAGAGCAAGGCGTGCTACATTTGGTGCCAGAGCACCCTATCTTCTCTTACTTTATTATTTTAGTAATTTTGAATTCGTTTAATTTAATATCAATTATTTTTCTATGGAGAAACCAGCGGAGTTTCCCCTATTTTATTATCAGTTGACGTATTTTACTATTCACCTGCTTGAAATTTTCAATAATATTTTATAATAAAAATATCATTCATGTTCATCATATCCATCTCACATTCAGTTCTTGTAATTCACATACTCATTTGTACAAATTCATTCATGCTCCATTCTTATAGCAAAATTCTCAAATTTGCATTAATTTACATAATTTGCAACTAATTACATAAATCCTTAATTTACATGATATACAAATTAATTACAATTTGCTAATTTACATCACATAAATATTACTTATAAATTCTTAGTTTACATTACAACATATGAAATATTTATAATATACAAAATACATAAAATGACTAATGTGAGCCCTATCTACATGCATTGTGTTAGTAGTATGCCCTAGAGCATATCATTAAGTATGTATCTTGTACATATTTTATTAATAAAATGCATTTTCACTTTTCCATTTACATAATATATTTATGTGTAGTAGAAAAGGTCCATTGATATTTTGTTAGAAATTCTATTCTTAAGTTGTTAAGAATATGAGTGACAGTATTTCTAGTACAAAGTATCATAAATAGGTTCACAATCGAGGATACTTCATAATAAGGACATGACTTATCCAGAAAGATTGTATTCATGTTTGTTCCCAAGTTATTTATATGAGATATAAATAAGATGGAATGGTGAGTCTCATGCCATATAACAAACATGATAGGCACTTATACATGATAAGTAGGCCGAACCAGTGACACTTATGACAAGCACATGGAGTTTACTCTTGTCAATGCATTGTCATAAATCATATCAGTGTATATAATCTTTATACCTGAGATAACACAGTTATCTTGTATATAGGTGGTTTGAGTTTGATATTGCTTTTATACTTGTACTGTATATGGGTATATGGGCATGTGTTGGCTCCTACTAGTTATATATGGAGGTAGGTGTTGATCAAAATGGAATTTGTTCCTCTATCCTATATTCATTTAATTGTTCTTGATGTTTCAAGTTCCTGGCCAAGACAGATAGATTTATTCAGAAAGAGTTTCTGATGAGAAAATCTTTTTAATCAATAACTGGAATTAAAAGAGAACATAATATTCATAACAAATGGAGTTCGACATAAACTATGACTCCAGCTTGAGTTGGGATTTTGTAACAGAGAGATTCTAGTGCATGGTAACATATAATTATAGGTTCATTTAAGGTAAACCTTATTACTGATTAGGTGGCCATGGCATGCTATGCTAGGTGTTAACCATGGTCTATGAGGTGCATAAAATGATTTAGAGAAATCATTTATAGTAAGAAAGAGTTCTGATGATATTAAGAGTTGATATCATATCTCATTGCCAATTAGTGATGAGCCTAGTAAGTCACACATATACACAAGTTATCACCTAATTAAATATGATTTAATTAATTAATTAAAGAGTTTAATTGATTAATTAAATAGGTTTAGTTTGTAATTAGATTGCAGAGTCCCTAACATTACTTAAAACCAAATTTAGATTATTGAATGTACAGTATAAGTTAAATTTATATTTAAAGTGTTTAAATATGAATTTAATTAATGAGAAATTAATTAATAAAGATTAATTAATTGATTTATATTTGATATAAATTGATTAGAAGAAGAAAAATAATTATTTTGGGTTGAGAACTCAAAATTAAGACACAGGGGTGTTTTGGTCATTTCACAGGGTGACATGTGGCACCATGAGATGGTGACACATGGCACTACATATAAGCTTGCCAAATGTCTTTTAATCATGTAAGATGATTAAAATTAAAATTAAATATAGGTTTGACACTTGGCACAATGTGATTGGGTCAATTAAACCTAGAACCAATCAAAGGGTGATATGTGGCATGGGTTTAATGTGTTGACCTAGCTATATAAGTGTTGTTATGAAAAGAAAACAACACAACCAGCAGTTGCTCCTCTTTGTGCTGCCACCCAATGGCTTTTCTCCCTCTCTTCTTCTTCATCTTTCACCAATTCCAAGAGATTAGCAAATAATCTCTTGAATTAAAAATACTAGAAATTGTTTCTAGTGTCCTGTTTACATCTTTAATCTCTTAAAAGGTAAAACTTGATTTTCCAATTAATAGAAAAAGCTTTAGAAGCTGTTTAAGGGCTTCCATAGGTGAATTTGGTGTGGACAAGCTAGAGGGACAATATCTGGTGTCCTGAAGACGCATCCGAAAGGCACAAATACACTGCAGTGCATCAAGAGGTTAGTGTATTTATTCTTGATCTAATCTAGGGTTCTAAAATTAATCTGATTAATTTTAAAATCTTAAATGGCAAATACAGATCCAAAAACATATTAGAAGAGTTTTAATATGTTGTTTATCATTGAAATCAAATAGATAAAAATAAATCTTGCATGATGCATGTGACCCTAGGTCAAAATTTTTGAATTCAATGGTATAAACTTGTGTTTTTCATACTTTCGCTCCTTCACATTGCTGAGGAGGTGACTACCTTAAGCACTTCTGACACTTCTGCAGATCTGGACTCCAAAAATCCCAGTTAACTGTCCACTGAGTTTTAGCTTCAGTACCTACGCGAAGGAAACAAATCTATCGCGTTAAGCATTGCTGCTTAGTGGTGCAATAATATGACAAGAAATAATGTATATAAATAAAAATAATTGGAGCATATTTTCTATATTCAAAAATTTTACTGGGTTCATATGAAATTTGCTATACAATACATTTTTCGTTATTTATGTTGCTCTCTAGAATCTCTTTTGTCATAAGTTTACAATAATCATTTATATAATGTACAAATAAATCTAAATATTTAGTTTATGTTTATTTTATTATGGAGGATGCATTTTAATAATTACTTACTTTATGCTTATTTTGCTAGTCTTTCATTTACTCTCTTAATATTTTCTATGTGTTGTTGATCATTTCATAATAATTAAATTCTTAATACTAGTTTAATACCTTTCGGATTTTTTTCACTTATTTATTTAGTTTCTAATATTTTTAACTTATTTCAATAAATTTTTTTCTTTGCTCAGATAACCTATGACAGGCTGACTAAACTAGATAACAGGTCGTTGGCACTGGACACCGCCGTGCCTCGGGCAGTCATACCATGGGACACAGAACGTCAACCACGTATGCAGTCAGTATGGCTAAAAAGCCATGATAACACATAATCGGGCATAAAAGCCATAAATGTTGGCATAAAGCCATGAATGCGGGCATAAAGCCATAAGTGTGGGCATAAAGCCATGAATACAGACATAAAGCCTTTCGCAGTAATGCTAAAATAATACCCTATTGGCATGCCAATCTATCCAATCTGACACACATGTCTAGGCAATACAATGGCACATAATATCATTAAATATTAATATATTGTGTTTTATGACTTCATTATTTCATAACAAATTCTATAATTTATACATTCATCATAATATTCATACATTACTTACATCATTCGTATTGATCACAATTCACAACAATGGTGTTCATGTACTGTTGTACTCAAGACATTCCTCCTTTACTCATAAAGAAAACTAATGTTCCATTCATATTTTCATGTAATTCATTTATTCATTACAATATTTATATGAATTCATAACTCATACAAAGTGTTATTAACTTATTTGTAATGGAAACATAAGTCCTAATGTAAACCTCATCTCATTTATACTCAACAATCTATCTAAGTTAATTTCATTTCATATTCAAGTGGTATCACTTATGTTTTATTAGACCTACTAGTGATGGGAATACAAATCTTAACTATACTCACATAACTTAAATGTTCATTAAGTCATTTAGGTGAACTACTATTTCTATTCCAAGTAATCCATGAACATTTAATGGATTCCAAATTTTATGCCTTAATTTCCTCTACCAATTTAGTTCTTACACTTTGTGTCATTGTATTACTATTCACTCAAATTGTTGACTTTTTAATACATAATAAATTTATTGAACCTAAATTCACCAAGATACCACATTTTGCATTCTATTTTTGTTGGTGTTGATTTCCAATACCATTACAAAGCTTATTTTATGTTATTTAAAATTTTTAGATTTTATACCCTAAGTTTACTGTTCCATTGGTTATTGTTACAGTGGAAATTTGGAAAAATTTTCTTCATCAAAGTTGTTCCTTTATGTGTCTTCTTTAATTTCCTTTTTAAATCACTCCAATTGGAGTTTTTTAGCTCAAGTTATGGTCATTTTACCATAATTGGCAGGATTGACCTATACCCAGAATTTTTGGGCAATTTGGTTCTGCCAGATTTGGTGACCTAAGTTTGGTTAGCAATTTGACTAGGTTATGGTTAGAATTTGGATTTGCATTCCTCATGAAAGTTGTAGGGCTATGTCTCAGCTTTCTGTTGGTAAAATTTTAGATCAATTGAACTTTTCTACACTGAGTTATGACCATTTGAACAAATACTGTTTATTTGGTCATTTTCCAGGGACAGCATGTTGATCACATGGATTAGGGTAATTTTTAGGTCAACTTGGTTTAGTTTTCTAGGCAGGGTTTCTTCACCAAAGTTATGCCATTATATGTCTAGTTTCATGTCCAATTGGCCTTGCACCAATTGAACCTATACAACTCCAGTTATAGCTGTCCAAACCTATTGGACTCACACCTAGTCTTGCAAGTCACTAAGGGCAGCATGCCTAAGCTCAACTCCATTATCCTTACTCACTTCAATTCCTCCTCACACACATTCAAATGGTTACTAATTGACCATTACAATGTTAATATACCATTACATAAGTAAAACTCTAATTTTTCATAAACCCTAATTTTCAAAGTGTCCATTTCATGTTATCCATGCCATCTAACACATCCAACACACATAATTCAACATCTAACTCAAGTTTTCTCATCACAAACCACTTCTAAACAATTCAATTCATACAAATCAACAAATCTCATCCTTCTCTCATGGCTGCGGATTTTCATACATACTTCAATATAATGTTTTGTTCAATTTTACAATAAATTCTCATCTAATTTGTTTTCCTAACAAAGATTAAAAAGAGAGGGAAGTAAGTATAGGCACTAACCTCACTCGGTGACTTAACAACTTCACTTCTACTTCTTCTTTTTACTATTAATGGCTTCCTTATGAGGTGGGGAGAAATTTTAGTGAAGGCCAATTAGGGTTTTAAGTTGAGAAAAGCTTAAGAAACTAAGCTTAAAAGAAAAGAAAAATGGGTTTGGTTAAGGGAGCTACCTCTATGGAGTGTTGGAGAAGAAGAAGTGTTATTTTTATTTCATTTTAAGTCTTTTTAAATACATAATTATTTCCTCTTGTTTGTTTGTTGAATTTCCATTGGCTACAAATTTAATTTTTATTCATTTATGACATCATGCTTAAGTCATAAATCAAATTAAACTTTATTTTCTTTTCTTTTCTTTCCTACTCATTTTTAATTTAATTTTTAGTAATATTTATTCATATTTTATATCATAATAATTATTTTATTAACTGGACAAGTTGGTCAAAAATCATCTCTGAAGACGAAATGACCAAAATGCCCTCAGTTTGGCTTAATAGACTAAAATTGTCTGTACCGATTGAAAAATTTTTCTAAGCCATCTCTTGACATTCTAATATCATAGAAACCTCATTGACTCTTCTCTAGAGTCCCAAAAATTATTTCATGAATTTTCCCCTTAATTTAGGGCTTCTAGCTGCGAAAACCGCAACTTCCCACTGGGTTACCCATTGCTAGGGCACCGGCTCATTTAACTTGGTTGTATTTTATTTCTAAAATTTTTTCTTAATTTTTCTTATTAATATTTGAGTTATTTATGATTCCTCACTCTAGTCTAAATATTTTTTTCCAAACGTTCTAGCTGTTTGGACCGGCATCGATCATCGGAACAGTAGAATGTACGGAATTGCTACAGTGAGGGTGTTACATAGGTGCTTCATAAAGGTGCCAATTGCATCCATAGTGCATCAAAGAGGTTAGTGCTCAAACTCATCTTTTAAACTAGGGTTTAAATGAATTAATTTGTTAATTCACAATCTTGAATGACAAATATAGATCCTAATACATATTAAAAGTGTTTTAATATGTAATTGAGCATTAAAATTAATTAGGCACATAAGAGATGTGGCATGATGTATGAAACCTTAGAAGAAAATTTTTGAAATTTAATGCTCCTATGAATCAATCACCATGCTTCCGCTCCTTCAAATTGAAGGGCCAATAACTAATCAAAGATAAGTTTGGCACGTCACATGTAACTGTCTATTGAATTAGTGCCCTTGCTTAGCCGTTTGAGTTGCTTACACGACTGCATCACTTGAGTGTGCGTGCTTGAAGAGAATATAGCCTCAAGCTTTGCCAAGGCTACTTTGGCGATAGTGGAGCCAACGATTTGAGGTAGGAAAGGCTCTGAAACGTAGAAAAACAATCAACTAAGAACCAGTTGATCCTGACGAAACCAGTGTTGATAGCCAGGATTTGGTGTGTTATTTTCAAGCACCATTGTAGGAACAATTGCAGTAGAATCGATATGATTAGCCACATTGTAGCCATGCAACAATGGAAGAATTTGGGCTTTCCAAAGGTGGTAGTTAGATGAAGTCAATTTAATAGAAAGTAACTGGTTGATATTGGGTGTAGAGGCACACACAAGACTTTGAGAAGAAGACGAAAAAACCATTTTAGGCTCAAATACCATGTAAAAGTATAGTTGAATTGGGTTATCATTGATTGAGATAGGTATCGTCTTTATACAATATACAAGATTAGCACTTAGCTGTACAGATTAGAATAATTATGCAGAGAGATAGGATAACGCTTATACGAACCGTCCTTTTCACTTGGCAGTCTTATAAAAAAAATTAGCAAATATAAAGAAACAATAATGTTTAATTTAGTTCTTGTATTTATTGAGGAAGCTCAATTTAGTCATTTTTAACTTTTTATCTAAATTAAGTTAAAAGTTTTAATTTAAACTCAATTTAACCTAAAAACTAAAATTATTGAATAAAACTTGATTTAAATAAAAAAATTAATAGTTCAATTTTTTAATTTTAGATTAAATTTTTTGATTTAAATTCAAAAATTAAAAAGTTTAATTTCTTAATTTTTTTTACTTTTTGAGCTAAATTAAACTTGAATTAAATTAAATAAAAATTAAATTAAAATATCTAATGAATATAAAAAGGGTGAAATTAAACTTTAAACTATAGAAAAACATAAAAGGGCGCGCTCTGCTAGCGTGAAAACAAATTGTCAATGCTCCCCATCAACATTCAGCAGCTTTTATTCCAGACCAGGTTGTGCACCTAGAAAATGCATATTAAATGACCATAACGCCCTCATACCTATTGCAAACCACCATCCGGACCCTGTACGGAGTCGCAGCAGCCAGCAACCGCGGTAAGCGTTAAAAAGTTAAAAAAAAAAAAAAAGAGCAAGCAGTAAAAAGTAAAAGCCGCGCATCATCACACATTCCATGCCATGCGATCGTCAATTATTAAACGCCACGTAGTCATTTTGTATTGTGCACGTACCTACATAGGGGAATTAGGCTGTGAAAGAAACAAGACTCTGAGTTGAGGTAGACTTCGTTCCTTTACGCCATTTTTAAGATAGGATGTGAAGCTGGGATCTGTCCTGTTTGGTTCTTACGATTCCATTATCGAAATAATTTTTTTTGGGTTATTTTAAAACAAGTAAAACACACGCAACAACAACAAACAAAAGGAAAACAAACACGCCACTGTAAGAAATGAATTTCTATTTTATTTTATTTTATTTTTCATTTTAGTTCTCCATGTTTTCGTTTTCTCCGGAGTGATCTCGAGGTGATTTTGGTTCTTATCGATGGAGACAATTTTAGCTTAACTATTGCTTTTTAGATAATCGATTTTGATATTGCAGACGAGAAACGTTTCTGGCCGTCTGATTTTTATTTTTAATTTTTTTTTCCTCTTGAGTTGATTAACAGATAACAGAGCTGTTTTTTGAGAATTGAGAAACCAAGATCATGGCCGTTGTAGAGAATGCGGGCGCGGATTTGGGGATGACTGTGGGTTTGAGCTCATCATCTAATCTAGATTCGGGTGTGTCATCGTCAGCCAGCGATCAGGACCAGCTCAACCCCAATCACAACCACCACTCACTGTTGCGTATCGACAATGGTGTCTCGATTCAGCCTCTCTTCATGAAGGTCCAGAGTCAACCGTCGCCCAACGGCAATCCCCAGCAGCCGCCGTCGCAGAATCTGCAGGTGGCCCATCATTATCCTTCTCATCATCAGCGACCTAACGGCGGCGGAGGTGATTTACGGAGGAATGGGGATGTGAAAGAGAGCTACGAGAGGGATATGAGAGCGCTGCAGGACTTATTCTCTAAGCTGAACCCCATGGCTGAGGAGTTTGTGCCTCCTTCGCTTGCTAACAGCAATGGCAATCATCGTGGACTTAATGGACTCAATTTGGGGTTTTATACTAATAACAACAACGACTCTTTGGGGTATAGCAACGGCACTAGAAATGGACAACTCAATGGAAATGCTGGTCGAAGGGTATAAATTTCTCTTTCATTTTTTCGCTTAAACACGTAGTTTCAAATTGCAAACTTTATAGGAGAGAAAAAGCATAGTATTTTTGAACTTTCGGTTAGTGTTGTTTGGGTTTCTGGAACTTGACTAAGACTAAGTTGTGTGTTAGGCTAAGTTTCAAAATTATGAAAATTTAGGTTCAAAACTTTATAGTGCATGGTTTATCTTTGTTTAGATGACTTTTTGGTTGCTGGGAAGATCAAGGAATGAAGAAGGAGAGAACGTGGAATTTGAATCTTGTATTTTGTGTTGTTTGGATTTTTCAAAGCATGAAAAGCCAACAGAATCAGGTTTTGTTGTTCACTTATGTCTCAAATGGTGAAATTTTAAAGTGTGGAATTTTAATGGGCTCTTTGTATTCATTGGCTTGAGAATTGATCGGAACATTGAAACATGATACACAATATTTATTGGTGAGTATGTTTGTTGCTCACAGAAGAAAAACTATAATCAAGTGAAAAGGAGAATGAACAGCAGGACAGGCATAGCCCAGAGAGAGGAGGTAATTCGCAGGACTGTGTATGTGTCTGACATTGATCAACAGGTATAAAATTAAGTATTGTCATTATTTACTATTATTTATTATTCTGATTTCTATGGGCAAGGTAGTCTATAAAATTTGTATATGCTGATGTATCTGCCCTTTTTTTTTTTTTGGTAATTAGGTCACTGAAGAACAGCTTGCTGCTCTTTTTGTTGGCTGTGGGCAGGTAATAGTGTTCTACCTGCTTATCTGAGGGGCTTTCATCATAGCTATATGTTTGAACAGGTTCCTTTCTTGTGCAAAGGTGGTGGACTGCCGTATATGTGGTGATCCCAATTCTGTACTTCGTTTTGCCTTTATCGAGTTCACTGATGAAGGTAATGCTAATTTCTTACTCTGGTTATTGGATGCATTTTTCTTCATTTTGTTGTGCGTGCATGTGTCAACGTGATAAACCAATGTTCATTTATGGTCCTTTATGGTTTGGATATGCAGATGGTGCAAGGGCTGCTTTAAATCTTGCCGGGACAATGCTCGGATACTATCCCATGAGGGTGCTGCCCTCAAAAACAGCTATTGCACCGGTTAATCCAACCTTTTTGCCTAGGGTGAGAAATTCTTGCCATATGACCATTGAAATGATACCAAAGTTAGGTAAAATAGGCTTTGTCATTATATTCTGATTCTATTTATCTTGCTAACCATTTTGTACCCTGAATTTCAGAATGATGATGAACGTGAAATGTGCACAAGGACTATCTACTGTACAAACATTGATAAGAAGGTGTCTATCTTGATCCTTCATTGACAAATAGGATTCCTGTTTGGAGACTTTAGTACAATTTACATGCAACATTTTTTTTGTTTTCTGCAGGTTACTCAATTAGATGTTAAACTCTTTTTTGAATCAGTCTGTGGAGAGGTTTGTGATTATAATCGTTGTAAACATGGAAGTGACTTTCTTTTGGATGGTACATCATTAAGATTTAAGAGAAATTTTATCAGTAGAGACATCTTGTCTGATGCAGGTTTATCGCCTGAGGCTGCTAGGGGACTATCATCATTCTACTCGTATTGCTTTTGTGGAGTTTGTGATGGTAATTACTTGTTCCTTTTATTCATGTGTACTGAATGTTCTGTGGTCTTGAATATCAAATCTAGGGAAGTTCAGCAAAAGGATTAGGTGAGGTAATGAATTGTTTTCAAACGTAGGTGAGGTAATGAATGGTCTTGAATATCAAACCTAGGGAAGTTCAGCAAAAGGATTAGGTGAGGTAATGAATTTTCAAGGTGGCTCGAAGCACTCTGAAGCATTGACACTCCTTTAATGAAGGGTATGCAGTGACAACGCTTGTTAGACATGTGAACATGCCAAAAATGAGTCTAAGATGTGCTAGAGAATTAAATGCATTCAAAAAAACATAAAAAAGAAAAATATCTGATGCACTTGTCAGTCACACTTTTTATATGTCAAACACTAGAAACTTTATAAGTGTTTTTTGCAGCAAAAATTTTTGTGGTGCATATGCCTTGGAAGAGGACCTACAAGAAACGTTAGAGTTTATTGAATCCTGAGGCTTTCCCTTTACCTTTTGAAATACTTATCTAGAGGGGCTTATGAAGGCTTATTCTTAGAATTGGCTTTGGAAGAGGACCTGTCGAATCTTGTGGGTCCTTTACATTTTGACTCACTTATCTAGTGTGGCAACTGGAGGCCAATGCATTATTAATAGTAGTAATTTTCCCCATGAAAGATCAACAGCTTTGAGTAGAAAAAGATTTGAAAGTTAGCAGAGTTCTGATTTATCTTGATGTTCTGATGGAATATTATCATTCATTAGTGCCTTTGTGACATTTGCTTAACCAATTTTTCACAAGGATTGGCATTATCTTTTCTTCTCTGTTATCCTTTTCTTCATACTTCTGAATTCTTATGGTTGATTCTTATGTATATGTTATCATATTGCTTGATTATGGCAATCATGAGTTGTAGGATGTAAGGATCTTTAGAATGACTCCTCAACCATGTTTAGATGGTTAATATGCATTAGAAAAATCATTCTTCAGGTTGAATAGATTCTACAATGAGTTAACAATGAGCTATTTCTCGTAGTTTAAAAGAGAAATCACAAACTTGTCAAGTAGCCCTTACAATGGGATAGTGAAGAAAGGAAATAACGTTTAAAGGGATTTTCAGTTTCTTTGCTGGTGCTTCCAAGAACACATTACCTTATTGATCAAATCAGCTTGGTATTCAGCAAATATCCATAAACTTATTTTATTATCAACTGGATCTCTAACTTATTATGAGTGAAGTCATCTGCAGCATGCTAGGAATATCTATGCCTAAATATCATTTCTATACTGTCTATCTTTGTATGAGAAATAAGTGCATAACAGGATACCAGGAATGGTCTCTGGAAGTGCCCTTGATTGAATTTGTCAAGGATTACCTGGGATGAAATTGTTATAATTAAGTTTAATCTTGTTTCACAATGAAACATTTTTGCATTGCATGATACACAATTTTACTCTTGTGTAATGTGTTTTGGAATGCATTCTGTCAAGTATTTTATATTCTTGTCACTCTGAACTTGCTATTATTTCAGAAATGTCGTTTCTAATCCTCTTTTTATTTAGTATGAATTATAACTGATGAAGACAATCCTTATGCAAACCCAATCTATTGATGGTCTCATTTGGAATCTACTTCACAGATAGAACTGCTTAATAGTGTTTGTCCTAATTAATTAGTTTGTACTATTGTATCCCTGCTAAACTCTGCTTCTTTCCAGAGTAAGTATTGCTGTATGGTTGATTCTTCACTCTTATGCAACTGTCATGATATCCCCTATTTGCATAGGCAGCTGATATGTGAACTTGCTGGGGATTCTCTGTTCTCTTTTATCTCATTCCTTTTCTGTTCTTATTTACTTCTTACAATAAATTTAGCTTCTAAACCCCTTCTATAGGTCTCTCTGTGATCCAAAATCTTAACCAAAATTAATATGCAAGGCATCAAGAGCCAACATTTTCTGATTAGCTTAGATCTCATTGGGGTGTGATTCTATTGTGTGACATTTTGGAATCTTACCATTTGATTGACCCTTAACAAAATCATTATATATCTACCTCTCTTTCCAATAAACTATATAATTATAAGGCAAATGCTGTTTGCATTTGGATCTAGACATGGTAATCTAGGCTGCTTATATCCTAGACCTTACATTATATAATTGGTTGACTTCATTAAGAACTTTTCTGTTAATGCAGCGCCGTTCTGCTGAGCTACTAGTTCTTTGTCACTATTACCTTGTATTCTTTTATGTACTGCAACTTATTTCCCTTTTTAATGTTTCCTGGGCCTCACAACCTTCTTGAGGTTTAGAGACGTAATGCTTTGGTTTAACTGCTTTATGGTAATGGGGAAAGATAGTGTACAAACTAGTTTTATAAGTTGGAGAATTCCACTGCAACTCGTTTGTTTGGGTTAGCCCCTCGCTATGTTGATGGGAATTGCAATGGATGGTAATCCACAATCTACAGCTTCTTTGAGAAGACTATTACCCTCTGTATGTGGTAATCTGTTATCCAAGACAATAATGAAAGAAAGAACCAACTTCTGCTATCCTTTTTTCAACTCTACTGAAATGATTTGCTATTGCTAGGAATATGATTCAAGCCTAACCAAACTGGGGCTCTAGAAGGTAGAAATTTGGGGACTCTTTTTAATTTTCAACATTTGAGCATTATTGGCCACTCACAAGACTTCATATATACTGTTATCCTTGTCATATGCAGGAAGCAATTTAGAGTTTTGAGGTTGACTTCTTTAATAGTATTTGTAGATTAGCAACTTTTAACTTTGAATTTCAGTGTTACTATCCAAATAGCAGGATCATCATAGCAGGTGTCTGAACTTTATGCTTGACAAATATTGCTAATGTTTATGCTCCATTGATTCTCTATGTTTAATTTTAATATAATGGTTATTTGGCAGTAACTGGATTTATGCAGAGGATTTGAAGTTGTTATTAGTTGATGTAGTATTTGCCCTGGAATTTTTTGGATGACTGTGGTAATGAAAAGCCCTAATTTACCTTGGCTCAGCTTACATTGTGTGAAGAAAAATTTTGTTGCTATGATTTGTCGTTTTATGTACTAGTGTGCATAGACATTTATGTTGATTGCTGTTCAATAAGTTGGCTTTGTTTCTTTATTGACTTGTTGGTCTAGCATAGATGACAGATCTAGTTATCTGCTTAATCAAGTGCTTTATGCTCTAAAAAGTAAAAAATAAAAGAATAATAATGACTCGTATGCTCAGTTTGTGCTTCTCCATTTGATGTTTTGTCCAATATAGGGGTGTACATGCGTTGGTTTGGTCGGGTTTAATATATTTATCCAAACCAAACCGACCAAGTCAGTTTTGAAAGTGTTAAAACTGAAACCAACAAATCAAATTATAAAACCAATATTGTCGGTTTTTACAATAAATCGGGTTGGGTTCGGTTTTAACACACACATATTTTGAAATATTCAATTTCAAATTAAATTTCTTGATAATAAGTGTTTACAAATTCATTCACACACCATATAAAATATTTACTAGAGACAAAAACAAAATAAATAGTTAAGTTCCATGATATACCATAGCATTCCTATTCTCCATGGAAATTTCTAAAGCAAGAGGAATATAACTCAACTCAACTAAGCCTTTATCCCAAAAATTTGGGGTCGGCTATATGGATTCGCTTTTTCCACTCTGAACGATTTTGGGTTAAATCCTCAGAAATGTGTAATGCTTCTAAGTCATGCTGTACTACTCTCTTCCAAGTCAATTTAGGTCTACCCCTTTTTTTCTTTCTATCCTCTAGCCTAATGTGCTCTACTTGTCTAACTGGGGCCTCCGTATGTCTACGCTTCACATGACCAAACCACCTCAATCTCCCTTCTCTCAACTTATCTTCAATTGGCACCACTCCTACATTTTCTCTAATACTTTCATTACGGACTTTATCTAGTCTAGTATGGCCACTCATCCACCTTAACATTCTCATCTCTGCAACTCTTATCTTAGATGCGTAGGACTCTTTCAGTGCCCAACACTCACTACCATATAGCATAGCCGGTCGTATGGCTGTACGGTAAAATTTTCCTTTTAATTTATTGGGAATCTTACGATCACATAAAACTCCCGTGGCACGTCTCCACTTCAACCATCCGGCTTTAATCCTATGACTAACATCCTCCTCACATCCCCCATCTACTTGAAGGACTGAGCCTAGATATTTAAAGTGATTACTTTGGGATAGTGCCACTCCATTCAAACTAACTCCTTCCCTATCACCAGTTTGGCCTTCACTGAACTTGCAATGCATGTATTCTGTCTTGCTCTACTTAACTTAAAACCCTTTGACTCTAGAGTACTTCTCCAAAGTTCTAGCTTCCTATTGACTCCTTCTCGTGTCTCATCTATCAGAACAATATCATCCGCAAACATCATGCACCAAGGAATATTCTCTTGTATATGTTTCGTCAGTTCATCTAAAACTAATGTAAAAAGGTAAGGGCTTATGGCTGATCCTTGGTGTAATCCAATTGAGATCGGAAAATCTCTTGTGTCCCCTCCCACTGTGCGCACAATAGTAGTTGCTCCTTCATACATATCTTTCAATACTTGTATATACCTAATAGATACCCTCTTTTGTTCTAACGCATTCCATAAGACCTCTCTTGGAACACTATCATAAGCCTTCTCCAAATCAATAAAAACCATGTGTAGATCTTTCTTCCCATCTCTATATTTCTCCATCAAGCTTCTAATGAGAAAGATCGCTTCCATAGTTGAACGACCAGGCATGAAACCAAATTGATTGAGAGAGATAGAAGTATCATGACGTAGTCGATGCTCCACAACTCTCTCCCACAACTTCAATATGCAAGAGGAATATAAGGAGTAGCAAAATAGTATTTTCCAAGCATACATACCAAAGATTCTCCTAAGATCAACCTAACCATAAAGAGATATAAACATCAAAATATCAAAATACGAAAACCCATTCTCTTCTTTCCATCCACCTGGAAGTTTGAAAAAGAAAAATTAATACTAGGAAACTTAAATATGCAGCAGTAGTTTAGAAAATACAATAAACTTTGAAACCTTAGTCCACATTAAATAATAGCTACTCATTTACACAAAGTAGTCATGTTTTAGTAATATGTATAAAAACTTCAAATGTATATTACACAAAGTTAGGATATAACTTCGGTTGGGTCGGTTTAGTATGATTTTTTTATTATATCAAACCGAAACCCGAACCGAAAACTCGGTTTTCCTTTATTTACAAATCATAACCAATATTTAAATGTACAAAACCACAAATTTCGGTTTGGGTTCATTCGATTTGTTCGGGTTTGTCGGTTTTTTGGTTTCCTTGTACACCCCTAGTCCTCTATATATATATATATATATATATATATATATATATATATATATATATTATTGTTCTGTATAAGAATTAATCTGTATTGCATGGACTCTCCATCAGGCTGAAAGTGCAATAGCTGCTCTCAACTGTAGTGGTGTTGTTCTTGGATCATTGCCAATAAGGTTAGATAGCTAGCTGACCTGAGAATTTTGATTCTTATATTCTAAGATCAATGATGAATGCTTTGTCTAACCTTTGCTGGCTTAAATATTCAGGATAAGCCCATCAAAGACACCAGTTAGGTCTCGTGCTCCTCGTCTTCCCATGCATTGAGGCATCCTGGTGGCTTGGGTCCACGCTGCTTTTACCACCAGTTTCTATATATCTAAATATATATATACACACCCATGTAAAGATGTTTTTGAACGTCTCCTCTCTTTGTTTTATATATACCTTCATCCTTTGTTCCTTTGCATGGGATCTTTATTATGGTAGGAGTCATTTTTTGGTTATTGTAGCAAATATATAAAGTTGGATGGAACGTTGAGGCTCTGTATGTATTCACTTGTTAACGTGGATTGGACTCAGTCCCAAAGATGAAGCTCTTTGAGCAGTTTCTGATATTTTGACCCAAAAGATCCTTTATATAATCAAGTGATTGGTTATTTCGTAGGGTTGGATAATTAATGGAGCTTCTTTTTCACCTTGTTGAGATAGCTGGTTATCAATCAGTTGATGAGTGCATTATTTGCTGCTTTATTTTTTGTCGTCTCTATTTTTGTTTGATGGTATTTCGTTCCTGTCTAACCAAGTGCCTTATTACGCATCTTTAGCTAACAAAATTGAAGCTGTCACTTTCGAATAATGTGGATGCAGATGGCAGGGGAATCCAGCTTCCCCAGGTATGGTTTCTTTTGTTTGGGTTGTAGGAAAGGGTACTCTTTGCCAATAATTTTACTATATGAGGGCTCAGTTTCATTGAATAATGTTTTAAATCGTTAAGTTAATCCAAGATTATATTTTCGTGCTTAAATGTAATCATTATTGTGATTACAACTCAAAATAAATACATTATCATTGGTAAAACAGAGTAAAGATAATTTAGTATAGTAGGGAGAGTTTGTGTCCGAATTGGATTTACAAATGAATTCTAAGAGAATTCAGCTGAAATAAAATTAAAAAAATAAAAAATAAAAAAGCCCTGAGGACACGATCTTTTCCCGCTTCTCATCTATTTACCCAAATGGAAATTGGGCCACCAATTTAAAGTCAAACTTTTCCCTTTAAACATCTATAGTGAAATTTATAAAAAATATACCAAAAAAAAAAAAAAAACCTAGACAGACTATACATTAGCATCCTTCCACGCAGCTTCCAAACCTTCGTCGTTTTCACACGCATGTCCAAAAATTCACACAATGAGACTTTCAACTAACTGGTCTTGGTTACTAGCAAAGGCCAGTGAAGAACCATATGCCCTGTAGGCACACCACATCATAACAAGCTCATCTTCTTCAGGGACGAATTCTGATTAATCTTCACAAAACAAGCTGAGTCAAGCACCGAGTACTCTTATTATATATGGATTCCCCATCCTTGCTCGAAAACCTACACTTGCCATCATTTGCCATTACGCTCTTCAAAGGGTTTATACTGAATTTTTCACACAGATTAGTCGTCCCTTTCATCTATCACCACAATTTCCATTGAAATTGGAATCACGTGATATCTTTTGGCGTTAGTGACCCACTGTGCATCGATCCAAGGGGCAAAATAAAACGTGTGTGTAATTCCTCAAAAGACCACCCGTCCATTCTGCGCCTGTCTGCAAGCCTCTAGAAATTCCACACGCTGGAATGTATGCAGACAACAAAACAAAAGTGTATATATATACATACCTGCACTTTAAGCAAATCATTAATCGAAATTGTATATGATGGAAAAATACAGTTTTGGTATGCTAAAAAATCACTCTCATATAATGTAATGATTTTGAACAAGTTAAAATCAATGAGATTTTATATCGCATACATTATTTTCTTTATAATATTTATTTCATTAATTATTATGATAAAGTCTTTTGATTAAATTTAGAGACTTGACATCATGATTGGGATTATGATAATGATAGTCAAGTTGTTAAGTTAAAAAAAAGTTGTTAATTGTTTAATCTAAATTACTCTTGATTATAGGACTATTAATAATGTCAGTAATATATCCTAGGCAATATCTTAATGTTGTGTATAATCTATATATAATTCCCAACAAATAATTTTTATATTTCTTTTTAACTTAAAATGTTTAAGGTTAATCGAACAACACTTTAACTTCTTGTTAATTCTTTAATCTAAATTACTCTTGATCATAGGACTATTAATAATGTCAGTAATATATCCTAGGCAATAACTTAATGTTGTGTATAATCTATATATAATTCCCAGCAAATAATTTTTATATTTCTTTTTAACTTAAAATGTTTAAGGTTAATCGAACAACACTTTAACTTCTAGTTGGAAGCTCCACTCTCAAAGAATTGAGAATATGAATAACTGATGTGACACCCCTTACCCGTTTATAGTATAACCGAGTAAGATATGTCACACAGTGTACTGGAACACCCTATTTTATTTCAATCATTTTTATCCTTCCTAATTTCTTTTTTTCATAGTTATGAAGTATAATTCGTGAAATATCATTCATTGAAGTCATTTATTGAAATCATAATTTTATTTGAGATCATAATTTTATTTGAGATTCCGCAAATTTTATAGAAAATCCGGCAGAGTGCCGGCTAAAAATAGATAAAACAGTTTTTCGGAACCTATGAAAAACACTTCCAAAATTTTCAATCAATCCCAAACTCCATTTCATCAACAAAATCTCAATATTTCTCAAATATACTCCCATTTCTCATCATTTCATTTCATAGGATATTCATGTACAAGTCATAAATAAATATTCACTTTTTCATTCATAAACATAATTTTCACTACTTACATTGATAACAAAATACATTACATGAGTCTCAATTTCATATAAGAAAATAAAAGTTAATTACAAAATACCCAAAATGAAACCTAGTGTCCTACCAATGCACTGATGTCGGTGAGGTAACATGGATACTATGCAGATCTGCAGAAGGTCTCACACAGTCTGTGGTCTACTGGGCTCTCAGTCGGTCTCTCCAGAACCTACGCGTGGCAAAAAGCAATGCGCTAAGCAATAATGCTTAGTGGTGCCAATAATAAAATAAAAAGAAATAGCAGAAAGTAAATATGCAGTGCATGTTTTGATGTCTTATGCAGATAATTTTTTTATCATTATTGGTAATCTTATTTATTATGTACCTGTTCTATTCATTATTTCATTAAATTTGTTCACTTTCATTTTTGGTTGCTCAAGTAACCTATACTAGATGACTGGACTGGATAAACGGGTAAACTGGTACTAGGTATCAAGTACCTCGGGCCGTCATACCATCGGTCACATATGTATCTCTTGTTGTGCAACAGAACAGCTAATGAGCTGTAATAACATTAGGCACAAGGCCAAGTCTCAACACAATGTCAGAATAGCTAAAGGCCATAAAATTTCAGAATGACATAATGCCATGTGCAGTACTGCTAATTGAACCATATTGGCATGCCAACCTATCCAAACCAATCTTGCTAGGTGTACTAGGGCATGTTACACTTTTAAATTGTACAATTCTTGAAATTTAAGTTTAGGTATTATTATTCATTTCATTAGTCAACTAAAATGTTGACTTTTGCATAGAAAATAGGTACATTGGTTCTAATACTCCCAACATACCACATTTTACATTTTAAAATTGTTGGTATTGGTTGCCAATACCATTTCTAAGCTTAGTGTTAGTTATTCAAAATTTTTAGATTTCAAGCCTCATATTTACTGTTCTATTGGTCATTTGTACAGTAGGAATTTGGCAAAATTGTCTTCATGAAAGTTATTCCTTATTTTGTCTAGTTACATTGTCTTTTTTGAATCACTCCATTTGGAATTTTGCAGCTCAAGTTATGGCCTAAACACCATAACTAGCCAGATTGGACAGAATCCAAAATTCTGGGCAAAACTGGTTCTACAAGATTTGGTAACCTAAGTTTGGTTGGCAATTTGACTAGGTTATGGTCAGAATTTGAATTTGTGTTCTCCATGAAAGTTGTAGGTCTATGTCTCAGCTTTCTGCTGATAAAATTTCAGGTCAATTGGACCTTTCTACACTGAGTTATGACCAAATGAATAAATACTATTCATTTGGTCATTTTGCCCAGGCAGAATGCAAGTTACCCGGATTAGGGCAATTTTTAAGCTAACTTGATTTGGTTTTCTGGGCAGGGTTTCTTCACCAAAGTTGTGCCATTATGTGTCTAGTTTCATGTCCAACTGGTCTTGCACCAATTGAACCTCTAAAACTCCATTTATAGCTGCCCAAACAGGCTGGACTCACTTCCAGACCTGTAGCTCACCCAAGACAGCTCACCCAAACTCAAATCCCAAGCTACAACTCACTTCAATTCCTGATCATACACAGCCAAATGGTCACTAATTGACCATTTAAACTTTCATTCACTAACACATGAACAAAGTCCAAGTTTTGTGCCCCAAACCCTAACTCCAACATTTCTCAAATCATGTAAACATATGGCAATCAATTTGTTCATCACAATTACTCATCAATATCACTAATAAACATAACTAATTCCATCAAAACCATTAATTTTCATCTTATTCCTATGGCTGCCGAAAATTTAACTTCTCCCATACTTCATATTTTCTTCAATTTTCATGTCATACTAGCTTGTTTCAACATGCATATAACACTTAAAGAAGAGAAATGAGGTAATTATGGCACTAACCTTGATTTGACTCTTTCTTCTTCTTGCAAACTTCAAGTTTTCTTCAATCTTTCACTTTTAATCTTCTTACCATAAGCAAATATGAAGTTTTTGTTTTGGGGACTAACTAATTTATGGAGATTTTGCAAGGATTTAAAGCTTGGGAAGGAAAAGAAAAATGGAGGAAAGGATGAAGAGTGGTTCGGCCAAAGAGAAAGTGGAAGAGAATCTGATTGTTTTCTTTCATTTTCTGCCCTATTTATTCATTTTAAATGAGTTATAGCCATGTGTCACCATGTGATTGGGTGGAGGCACACTAATGACATCATGTGATGTCATAAATTCCCATTTAATTCATTTTTTTTCTTTTCTTGTCTATTCATTTTCAATTCAATTTTTAGTAATATTTATTCACATTTTATGTCATAATAATTATTTACTTAACTGGACAAGTCGGTCAAAAATCATCTCTGAAGACGAAATGATTAAAATGTTATCCGTTTGGCTTATTGAGCCAAAATTGTCTGTACCGATTGAAAAATTTTCCTAAGCATTTTCTTGGCATTCTAATGCCATAAGAACCTCAATGACCCTTCTCTGGTGTCCCAAAAAATATTTTATGAATTTCCCCTCGGGTCTAGGGCTCCTAGTTGCGAGAACCGCAACTTCCCACTGGGTTACCCATCACTAGGGCACTGGCTCATTTAACTTGGTTGTATTTTATTTCTAAAATTTTTCCTAAATTTTTCTTATTAATATTTGAGTTAATTATGGCTCCTCACTTTAGTTTAAATGTTTTTTCAGACATTATAGCTGTTTGGACCAACACCGGTCACTGGAACAGTAAAATGTACAGAATTACTACAGTGAGGATGTTACAACTCTTCCCCTCTAATTTAAATTTCGTCGTCGAAATTTACTTGATGCAAACAGTTGTGGGAACTGTTGCCTCATCGTTTCTTCACTTTCCCAAGTTGCCTCCTCGATGTTGTGGTGCCTTCAAAGCACTTTCATCAGTGGAATCTGATTATTCCTCAACTATTTCACTTCCCGAGCCAGGATCCGTATGGGTTCTTGTTCATATATCAAATCTGGTTGTACTTCAATTTCTTCCATGGAGATGACATGTGAAGGATCTGAGCGGTATCTTCTTAGCATAGATACGTGGAACACATTGTGTATCTTGTCCAGCTCTGGTAGTAAAGCTAGCCTGTAGGCCACTGGACCCACACGTTCAATGACTTCATATGGGCTAATGAACCTAAGGCTTAACTTACCTTTTCTTCTAAACCTCAGTACCTTCTTCCACGGTGACACCTTGAGGAGCACTTTGTCACCAACCGCATATTCCATTTCTTTTTTCTTCAGGTCGGCATAGGATTTTTGTCTGTCTGAGACAGACTTTAGATTGACTTTGATTAGCTTTACCTTCTCCTCAGTCTGTTTCACTAGGTCTGGCCCTACCAGTTATCTTCACCCAATTCAGTCCAGCACACTAGAGTTCTACATTTCATCTCATACAATGCTTCATACGGGTCCATTTGGATACTAGCTTGGTAGCTATTGTTGTATGCAAATTCTGCCAGTGGGAGGTATCTATCCCAACTTCCCTCAAACTCAATGACACAACTTCTCAGCATATCCTCAAGGACTTGCCATATATTTCATGTTATTATTATCATTTTAGTTCAATATTTGTATTAGTTCAATTGGTTTCAATTGTTTACTTGGATTACTCTTTTTGATTGCCCATCCGTCTGAGGTTGGAAAGCTGTGCTAAACTGGAGTTGTGTACCTAAGGATTCATGCAATTTCTTCCAAAATCTCGATATAAATCTTGGGTCTCGATCAGATATAATGGAAAGTGGAATTCCATGCAGTCTAACTATCTCACTAATATACAATTCTACTAACTTCTCCAATGAGTAGTCAGTCCTTACTGGTAGAAAGTGTGCTGACTTCGTCAATCTATCTACTATCACCCATACTGCATCATGCTTCTTCTGGGTGAGAGGTAGACCACTTACAAAATCCATGGTGAACCAATCACATTTCCATTCAGGTATGCGTATAGGCTGTAGCAAACCCAATGGAACTTGATGTTCTGCCTTGACTTGCTGACATGTCAAGCATTTAGTCACATAGTCAGCTATGTCCTTCTTCATACCAGGCCACCAATAATGAAGCTTCAGATCATGATACATTTTTGTACTTCCTGGGTGCATAGCATAAACACTGGTGTGTGCCTCTTTCAGAATATTGGCTTTCAATTCCCCATTATCTGGTACACATACTCTTCCTTTGTAGTACAGACACCCATCTGCTTTCACCTCATAGTCAGTTACTTTCCTTTCTGAGACTTTACTCAATAGTCATTAACTTTTCATCTACCTTCTGCCCATCTAAAATCTGCTATAATAGGTTTGGCCTCACTTGTATCTCAGCCAAAATAGCTCCATCTCGAGCCAAAGATAGGTGGGCATTCAATGATCTCAGGGCGGTGATGGATTTTCTGTTCAAAGCATCAGCAACTACATTTGCCTTCCCAGGATGGTAATCAATTACACAATCATAATCCTTCAGGAACTCAATCCATCGCCTTTGTCTGAGGTTAAGCTCCTTCTGATTTGGCAAGTATTTTAGACTTTTGTGGTCTGTGTAAATGTAGCACTTTTCACTATACAAGTAGTGCCTCCATATCTTCAGTGCGAAGATAATTACTGTAAGTTCTAGATCATGGGTAGGGTAATTCTGTTCATGTGGCCTTAAGTGCTTGAAAGTATAGGCGACCACCTTCCTCTCTTGCATCAATACACACCCTAACCCATTATGCGAGGCATCACTGTAGACCACAAAGTCCTTTTCTGATACTGGCTGTGTTAACACTGGTGCCTCTATCAACATAGCCTTCAACTTCTCAAAACTGGTCTGACACTTGTCATTCCAGTCAAATATGACATTCTTGTGTAACAACTTGGTCATTGGAGCAGCTATTAAGGAAAATCCCTTCACAAATCTTTTGTAATACCCAGCTAGCCCCAAGAAACTTCTGACCTCAGTTGTATTTCTGGGAGGCTTCCATTCCATCACTGCTTCTATTTTCTTGTGATCCACCCTAATCCCATCAGCTATATCCTATGTGCCCAAGGAATGTAATCTCATTCAACCAAAAGTCACACTTGGACAACTTAGCATACAGCTTCTTTTCTCTCAAGGTTTGCAGAACAATCCTCAAATGCTTATCATTTTCTTCCCTGGTCTTGGAATACACCAAAATATCATCAATAAAGACCACTACAAACCGATCTAGGTATGGATGAAAGATACGGTTCATAAGGTCCATGAATGCCACTAGTGCATTTGTTAGGCCAATGGGCATCAGTATAGCCGAGTAAGATATGTCACACAGTGTACCGAAACACCCTATTTTATTTCAATCATTTTTATCCTTCCTAATTTATTTCTTTCATAGTTATGAAGTATAATTTCGTGAAATATCATTCATTGAAGTCATTTATTGAAATCATAATTTTATTTGAGGTTCCGCAAATTTTATAGAAAATCCGGCAGAGTGCCGACTAAAAATGGATAAAATAGTTCTTCAGAACCTATGAAAAACACTTCCAAAATTTTTAATCAATCCCAAACTCCATTTTATCAATAAAATCTCAATATTTCTCAAATATACTCCCATTTCTCATCATTTCATTTCATAGGATATTCATGTACAAGTTATAAATAAATATTCACTTTTTCATTCATAAACATAATTTTCACTATTTACATTGATAACAAAATACATTACATGAGTCTCATTTTCATATGAGAAAATAAAAGTTAATTACAAAATATCCAAAATGAAACCTAGTATCCAACTAATGCACTGATGTCGGTGAGGTGACACGGATACTATGCAGATCTGCAGAAGGTCTCACCCAGTCTGTGGTCACTGGGCTCTCGGTCGGTCTCTCCAGAACCTACGCATGGCAAAAAGTAACGCGCTAAGCAATAATGATTAGTGGTGCCAATAATAAAGTAAAAAAAATAACAGAAAGTAAATATGCAATGCATGTTTTGATGTCTTATGCAGACAATTTTTCGATCATTATTGTTAATCTTATTTATTATGTACTTGTTCTATTCATTATTTCATTAAATTTGTTCACTTTCATTTTTGGTTGCCCAAGTAACCTATACTGGATGACTGGACTGGATAAACGGGTAAACTGGCACTGGGTATCAAGTACCTCAGGTCGTCACACCATCGGTTACATATGTATCTCCCGGTGTGTAATAGAACAACTAATCAGCTGTAATAACATTAGGCACAAGGCCAAGTCTCAACACAATGTCAGAATGGCTAAAGGCCATAAAATCACAGAATGGCATAATACCATGTGCAGTACTGCTAATTGAACCCTATTGGCATGCCAACCTATCTAAACCAATCTTGCTAGGTATACTAGGGTATGTTACACTTTTAAATTGTACAATTCTTGAAATTTAAGTTTAGGTGTTACTATTTATTTCATTAGTCAACTAAAATATTGACTTTTGCATAGTCAATAGGTACATTAGTTCTAATACTCCCAACATACCACATTTGCATTCTAAAATTGTTGGTATTGGTTGTCAATACCATTTCTAAGCTTAGTGTTAGTTATTCAAAATTTTTAGATTTTAAGCCTCATATTTACTATTCCATTGGTCATTTGTACAGTAGGAATTTGGCGAAATTGTCTTCATGAAAGTTGTTCCTTATTTTGTCTAGTTACATTTCCTTTCTTCAATCACTCTATTTGGAGTTTTGTAGCCCAAGTTATGGTTTAAACACTATAACTGGCCGGATTGGATAGAATTCAAAATTTTGGGCAAAACTGGTTCTGCAAGATTTGGTAACCTAAGTTTGGTTGGCAATTTGACTAGGTTATAGTTAGAATTTGGATTTGTGTTCTTCATGAAAGTTATAGGTCTATGTCTCAACGTTCTGCTGGTAATATTTCAGGTCAATTGGACCTTTCTACACTGAGTTATGACCAAATGAATAAACACTGTTTATTTAGTCATTTTGCCCAGGCAGAATGCAAGTCACCCAGATTAGGGCAATTTTTAAGCTAACTTGGTTTGGTTTTCTGGGTAGGGTTTCTTCACCAAAGTTGTGCCATTATGTGTCTAGTTTCATGTCCAATTAGCCTTGCACCAATTGAACCTCTGAAACTCCATTTATAGCTGCCCAAGCAGGCTGGACTCACTTCCAAACCTGCAGGTCACCCAAGACAGCTCACCCAAACTCAAATCCCAAGCTACAACTCACTTCAATTCCTGATCATACACTGCCAAATGGTCACTAATTGACCATTTAAACTTTCATTCACTAATACATGAACAAAGTCCAAGTTTTGTGCCCCAAACCCTAACTCCAACATTTCTCAAATCATGTAAACATATGCCAATCAATTTGTTCATCACAATTACTCATCAATATCACTAATAAACATAACTAATTCTATCAAAACCATTAATTTTCATCTTATTCCTATGGCTGCTGAAAATTTAACTTCTCCCATACTTCATATTTTCTTCAATTTTCATGTCATACTAGCTTGTTTCAACATGCATATAACACTTAAAGAAGAGAAATGAGGTAATTATGGCACTAACCTTGACTTGGCTCTTTCTTCTTCTTGCAAACTTCAAATTTTCTTCAATCTTTCACTTTTAATCTTCTTACCATAAGCAAATATGAACTTTTTGTTTTGGGGACTAACTAATTTATGGAGATTTTGCAAGGATTTAAAGCTTGGGAAGGAAAAGAAAAATGGAGGAAAGGATGAAGAGTGGTTCGGCCAAAGAGAAAGTGGAAGAGAATCTGATTGTTTTCTTTCATTTTTGCCCCATTTATTCATTTTAAATGAGTTATAGCCATGTGTCACCATGTGATTGGGTGGAGGCACACTAATGACATCATGTGATGTCATAAATTCCCATTTAATTCATTTTTTTTTCTTTTCTTTTCTATTCATTTTCAATTCAATTTTTAGTAATATTTATTCACATTTTATGTCATAATAATTATTTACTTAACTGGACAAGTCGGTCAAAAATCATCTCTGAAGACAAAATGACCAAAATGCCATCCATTTGGCTTATTGAGCCAAAATTGTCTGTATCGATTGAAAAATTTTTCTAGGCATTTTCTTGGCATTCTAATGCCATAGGAACCTCAATGACCCTTTTCTAGAGTCCCAAAAAATATTTTATTAATTTTTCCTTGGGTCTAGGGCTCCTAGTTGCGTGAACCGTAACTTCCCACTGGGTTACCCATCACTAGGGCACCGGCTCATTTAACTTGGTTGTATTTTATTTTTAAAATTTTTTTCAAATTTTTCTTATTAATTTTTTAGTTAATTATGGCTCCTCACTTTAGTTTAAATGTTTTTCCAGACATTTTAGCTGTCCGGATAGACACCGGTCATTGAAACAGTAGAATATACGGAATTGCTACAGTGAGGATGTTACAACTGAACTGTCTTGTATAAGTGTTGTAAATATTGGTTCATAGTCATGAATACTATATTGGATATGTTCTATTCGGTTGCTTCTATTTGTTTTTACAAATTAGATTAGTATAAGATGTTAATAAAAGTGAAATGGTGAGTCTCATGCTATCTGATATTAGAATATCATCACAAATACAATGGATTTTTATAAGACTAGTTTTTTTACAAAATGTGCGTTACACGCTATTATATTCGTTATAAAAACTCGTGATTTAATTTTTTTATATAATTTTCTATTAATTATATATATATATATATATTATATAATATTCTTGTAGTATTATAAACATTATATTTAATTATTTAAATTAAAATATTAATTTTAATGTTATTTTAATTAATTATATAAATACAAATATTTATTTATTTTAAAATTATTGTTTTATTCGATATTTTTTTATGAAAATTATGTGTTATATTATTAGCATATAATATTAACTTAATTATAAATTTAAATTTAATATAATAAAAAAATATAATAATAAGTTTAAAAATATAAATAGAAAATTAATAATAAATATAAATTAATTAATTCAATTTAATTCATTAAAACTCTATTATTTTATTTTTTTCTTTTTAACTCTGATTTGTATGCATTTTACTTTAATTTTTCTCAATTTAAAATAATATTAACTTACATAATGAAATTAAATATCTAGATTAATGTGAAAGAAAATTATTTATAAAATTAGAAAATAAAATAATTTTTGAAATGAATTTTTGTTAGTTTAGTGTATTATCATTATAAAATTTTTATTTTTATTATATTGGTATCTTGAAATTTTATATTATCATATTATTTAATACAAAAAATTTTAAAACTTGTTTAATATATTAATTATTTAATATATTTATTGAATATTTTTTTATTTTTTTTAAATTATAGATTATATTATATATATTATAAATACATTATTAATTAAAATATAAATATAAATTTAATC
Source organism: Hevea brasiliensis (assembly GCF_030052815.1). NCBI lineage: Eukaryota > Viridiplantae > Streptophyta > Magnoliopsida > Malpighiales > Euphorbiaceae > Hevea > Hevea brasiliensis. The sequence goes on from NC_079501.1 coordinate 49,139,152, forward strand.
ATGGATGTTCTAATTAAAATTAATTTTATAAGTGTCTATATATATATATATAATTAAAAATTTATAAAAGAAAAAAAATTATAAATTTATATTACTAATATTTATAAGTATTTTTATTAGTTTAAATATTTGGTCCCACATTCATATTTATATATATATTGTAGTGTATATAATTTATTATTATAAATGCATTATATGTATTACGTGTTTAAATTTTAATTATATTAAAATTATATTATGCTTCTAAAAAATATAAAAAAATATTTTTATAAAATTAATTTCTACTTTAATTATTTTTTATTTGATATTTAGTATGATTGGGTATAATATGATTCTTGATTCAGTTATTAATAGAAAATTAGAACAATATTAACACAATAAAATAAATTTAGTCCAATACGATTTTGTTCTTATAATATCTTTTTTATTTTAATTCTTATTTTTTATTGTTTCATTCAAAAGAATGAGAACTATGAACACTATTATTTTCAATGCTAAAAAGAATAAAAATAGAAAAATATTAATAACGTAATAATATAAATATAAATCTAATTAATTAGTATATTATTAATATTACTCCTTTATTTATTATTAATACAAGATATAATATTTTATAAGTAGTGTATATAATGCTAGCTTTATAATAATAATTTTTAAGAAATCATACTTGTAATAATATAAATATATATAGAAATAAATTAATCAGGTTTAAATTTAATTGTCTTTAATGATTTTTTTTAGTATTGATCTTTAATTAAAATTAAATAAAATTCTTCATTTAACAAATTTTAAAATTATTAATAAACTTTGGATGATTTATATTATTTTTATTTTCATTTTTATAAATTATAGTCATTAAAATATTTAATTTTAATTAATATTCATAATTTTATAAATATTAATATATTGTTTCATTAAAGTAAAAAAAATTTAGATGGAAATTAACTTACAAAAATAATATGCAACTAATAAAATATTTTTAAATATATATAATAAATGATTAATTGTAAGTATAAATTTGAAAAATTAGACACTAAAAGTATTTTACTTAATATTATAATACAATCAAATTATATTTTTATCTTTTATTTATTAACTTTTATTTTAGTTAATTACTTGTAAAATTTTATATTTAATTGAAGTGAAGTATAAATAGGACTAAGAATTTTAATTTTATACAAAGCTTAAAATTAATTTAAATAATAAAAATATAATTGTAATTAATTTTAAGAATGAAGGGCAATTTGAGCAAAGTTAATGTTTTCCCCTCCATATATTTATATATAATATAGATAAGTAGGCCAAATCAGTAACGCATATATAATATATACATGAAATTTGCTCTTATCAATGTAATCATACTAGTGCATATGGTCTCTTTGAAAGAAAAATGCATCAAAATGCACCTTAGGAAGCATGGTTAGCAATTTTAAAATTTTTCAACCAAAAGTTTCATGCAATATATAAACCTTTTATAATATTGCAAAAACACTTGTTTTGGTCCCATTCAATTGCTAACATACCTAATTGGCCATTAGGAAACAAAGTCTCAAAATTCATTAAGTTAGGGTTTGTAACACTCCTCACCTGTTTAGAGTGTAGCCGAGCAAGATGTGCCACATTTGGTGCTGGAGCATCCTATCTTATCTGGTCATGTACATTATTAATTTAATGTCCATTTATTTTTATTATCATACGTATAATTTTTTTTTTATTTTATCACATTTCATTCTCATGAAGACTCAGACAGAGTCTACTCTGTTTTATTAGTGCATGGCGGGTTCCACTGTTTACCTGTTAAAATTTTCATATCATAAGTTCAACCTATATCAATTTACCTCTTGTCATATCCATCTCATTAACTTCCATGTATCACATCATATCATCAATTCACATCATATGTCATATAATCAATTCAAATAAAACACATTTACTTCTATTAATAGAATTCATATACAATAATTTACAATTTATATTACAGTCTCAAAATGAATTATATTTTTGACTTATGTACAAAAATCAAAAATACAAAATCTAAATGCACATAGGCCCTACAAAAAATACTCTGCTGAAGTGACTCCCATACTAGTGCAGATCTGCTCAAAATCTCTGTCTGGACTCTACTGGTCAATCTCTCCAATACCTACGCGAGGAAATAATCCATCGCGCTAAGCATATTGCTTAGTGGTGCATAATTTAAAATAAAAATAACTGAATAATCAAGGATAATTATTTCATGTATAATTTCATATAGAGATTCATATTTAATGAACTCTGAGTCAATTACATGTTTACGAAACTTTAGAAGCAATTAAACTTGTCGGGATCCTTTCTAATAATTTATTCCATTTTTCAGTCTTCTTAATTTCATATCAGTGGTCTCTTCATGTAATTATTTAATTTTAAAAGCTTATTACTTATGAGTCGTTTCATAACTTTAGCTGCTCCATAGGAGCATATTAATTTACTAGGATTTCTTCATATAATCAATTGATTTTTATAGCCTATTACTCATATCTGTGATCTTTTTGGTACTTAATTAAATTAAAGACTCATTACTCATATTTGTGTCCAAGTAACTTATAACAGACTATAATGTTGGATACACGGGGGTGTCTATCCTGTATACAACTGTCATGTCAGGCACTAGACCAGTGAGCAGGCATATAATATCATGTATATAACTATCTATCAGGCACAAGCCAGCAGGCAGGCATAAATCCAAAAATACAATTATGCACAATGGCATCTGTCATGTCAGGCACAAGGCCAGCGGGCACGCTGTTAAAGCCAGAAATACAATTATGCACAATGGCATCTGTCATGTCAAGCACAAGGCCAGCGGGAAGGCATATAGCTTGTAAAACAATCATATCAAACATATATTGTCAGTCCATGACTTTCCATATAGGCATTACTGTTATTTGAAATCTCTAGTTGGTATACTAATTGATCCAACTATATATATAAGTCTAGGTATACTTTGGGAAAATTAGTACTATTAAGCACTTATAGTTTTATTACTTTATGCTATGTATTATTAAGGGTTCATAACATATTGTTATTTCACTTCATGTACTATCTATGCTTTATACCATTTTCATGTCATTATAATGGGAGCATAGGTCCCAAGTACATATTCATATAACTTATGTATTTATCACTCTCATTATTTTATGTCATGTACTATACATATTCATAGTATTGTTATTTCATATATGATGGAAACATAGGTTCCAAGTGTGTTTTCTTATGACTTATGTGTTTAGAAAACCATTTAAGTAATTTACATTTTATGTATCAACTGATTTCATGTCACCTTATAGTGGGAAAGTGGGTCCCACATACTTATTTCATATAATTTTGCATGTAGTGACTTATTAGGGATAAGTCCTTACTAAAAATAATTTAATTCAAGAACCTTTCTTTAGTTTCAGTTTTACTGTTTTGACTTTACATATCAAATTGAGCAATTTGTGGCTACTGTTTAGCCCCACTTCCTTCATGGAAGTTATTCTTCTATGTCTTGTCTTTATTTTTCTTTTTTAATCATGTCCTTTAGATTTGTATAACTCAAGTTATGATCAAATAACCATAGCTGATTCAATTGCAAATTCTGGTTCCTTTAGCTAGGCAGTTTTGGTATCATAATTTGTCAAATTATTTGGATAGATTGTATCAACATTTAGGCCTAGTGTTCTTCATAGGATTTATTGCCCTATGTCTTATAATTACTTAGAATTTCTGGTTGCAATTTTTCAAGTCTTGTAGAATTAATTATAGCCATATAATTGGACTGGACTCAAGTATCTTGTTGCAATAGGATTTCAATTAGGTCAGTAGCTTTGACCCAATATTTAAGCTTCTTACATTCATAAGTTGAGGAAGATGTCTAAAACAAAGTTGAAGATCTATTTCTTAGGTTTCCAGAATGGTATGAGTCATTTCAATTGAAGATTTCTAGTGGGAGATATGCTTAAAAGACTATGCTGGAGTCAATGGTTACCTATGCACATTTTCAGAATTTATGCACTAACTTAGCCTAGCCAATTGACCTATTCTCTTAATTTCTAGGTTCTGCTCAAAATACCAATATTGTAGGTCTATGTCTTATTGAAAATTTGGCACTAGTTTCAGGGCATTTGAAGTTCTATGGACCAAGTTATGGCCTCTTTGCCAAAACTGGTCAAGTTGCCTAGACAAAGGCAATTCTGGGCAGTTTTGATTCTGGATAGTTTTGATAACCCAAATTGGGCAAGCAATTTGACTTGGTTAATGGCATTTCTGGGCTCTAGTGTCTTCACAAAAGTTGTAGCACTATGTCTAATCTTTTCAATGGTATAAATTTTAGGTCATTTGGACCTGTCTAGAGTGAGTTATAGCTAAATGAATGAACACTATTCATTTGGTCAAAATTCTGGGTTCACAATTTGGTAATTCGGATTAGGGCAGAATTTAGGTCATCTTTTAGGTAGAATTTGGACATGGTTTCTACACAAAAATTGGACCATTTTAGGTCTAGTTTTAGCTCTAATTAGTCTCATACCAATTAAGATCACACAAGTTCATTTATGGCTCAAAACATACACAGTCCTCAACAAATTGTCACACCTTACCCCTCTGTAAGGCATAACATGATCCCGTAGACTGCCTAATGAACTATCGAACTTCACCTACCAATAACTCATTAAGACCCTACAAGGGATTTTAAAATAATTTTCTTATATTTTGGAAGTGGTGAGCATTTTGGCAGGAATTAAAATTATTTATTCAAAGCTTATAAACTAGTGAAAATTTTTGTCCATTTTAATTTTACCGCAAATTTTATAAAAATTTTGATAGAGTTTTATTTGTATTTGGAGAAAACAGTTCTTCAAATACCTAAGAAAAACACTTCCAAAAAATTTTCACAACTCCCAACCACCAAATAATTTCAAGTCAACTCAATTCAATCCACTTCAAAAATAATTCCACAATCCAATCAAAGTTTATCATCTCAAAATATTTAATAACTTCATTCACAGTGCATAAAGTATGAAATTCACAAACTACAAATCTTAATTTACAAAAAGAAGTTCCAAAAATAATATTATTACAATTTATTATACAACTACTCACTTTGCATTGATACTTATGACATTACAGTATTTACATCAAAATAACTACAAGGGTATAAAACAATACCCGTACAGAAAAGTTCAATGAAGTCTTCAATATCGATAGCAGCTCACTCTGCTGCTTTCTCCTTGCTCTTATCTGCGACAGCAAAATAAGCTATCGCTGAGTATAAAAATACTTAGTGGTGCACAATAAAAATTTGAAATACAATACATAAATCATTCATTGCCAAAACACAATTTAAATATTTCTCAATCACATTTCACAAATTTTCAAAGCTCATAATAACACAATTTAGTCAAATAATTTAAGAACACAGTGTTGCCAATTCATATACAACTTAAGCCATGACACAAAATTTCCGATCAATGCCGCGTTGTACACCACGACAAAGCAATCTACAACCCCACTAATCGAAATCAATGAGGGAGGTGGCTAGCTAGCTAATGAGTACTCATCTGATCTACAACCTCAACTGGTAAACCAGAGAGGGAGGAAAGATAACCAATCTCACCCCTTAAATGGAGGAGGAATAATAAGATACTGTCATGCTAAGTGTGAATCAAAAATCAATTTCAAACATTTTATTCAAATGATTCGTGAGAAATCCAATAAATTTCCAAAGTCATAATTTCATTCACAAGATGGCAACACAATTCATAATTACCTTCAAATTTTCATAAATCACACTAAATCAATTTTTCAATGACAAAAGGTTCAAATAAGGTTTATTGTGCACAAACCTAACGTGAGTCGCCTCTAGGCCTTGACTCAGTCTCTCAGACCTTCCAAGTCTTTTTCACCTGAAACACATAGTTTCACAGTGTTTTAGTACCATAACTTAGCATAAATCCAAAAATAAATTTAACTTCACTTTTACCTAGCTCTAATGTGCTAAACTCGACATTCTTGAAATTTTTGTGTTTTGGGTTACTTTTCACTACACTATTCAAGTCAAATTGTTGACTTTCTAAGGTTTAATTGGTATGGGAATTCCAACTTCACCCACATACCACATTTTGGTCGCCAAACTTGTTTGTTTTGGTCATTTTCTCAAAACTTAGGTCTTTTAGGCAAAATTGCCAAATTTTCAGTTTTGGTGTCTAAGGTTGCACTGTTCCATTGGTCACTTTTCTGTTGGAATTTGGCAAAACTTCCTTCATAGAAAATGTTCCCTATTGTCTTAAGTTTATTATCCTTTTTGAATCACTCCAATTGGAGTTTTTTAGCTCAAGTTATATCCAAATTACGATTACTATTCATGCTACAGATTTTAGTTTTGGTAGATTATTGATCCAACTTCGTTCAGCAATTTGATCAAGTTAAGTCCATAATTTGGTTTAATTTTCTTCATATGAAATGTTCTAATATGCCTTAGGTTTCTATCGGTTCAAGAATCACCTAAATTGGAGTTTTCTAGAGAGAGTTATAGTCATTAAAACTTTACTGTTCATATGGTAAATCTGCAGTTCTGCAGATTCAGTGATTCAAATTTTCTCAGTAATTTAATTGGGTTAATGACATAATTTGGGTTTGTGTTCCTCATGAAAGTTTTAGATCTATATCTCATCTAATCACTGGTAAAATTTCAGGTCATTTTGACCTGCCTAGCTTGAGTTATGACCAAATGAACAAACACTGTACATTTGGTCAGTTTGTGCAGGGCAGCCTGCAATTTTCCAACTTTGGTTAATTTGTTCACTAGGTTTTAGTCACTTTTTGGGCATGCTTCCTGAATGAAAATTGTGTCATTTAGTGCCTATTTTCATTCCCAATTGGTCTCATACCAATTGGACTTGTAAAATCTCATTTTTGGTCCCTCAAAGTTGACTTGGTCATGCTGCAGCAGCATGACCACACTCCCTCCGAATTTGACTTTAATTCCAACACTTCTAACACACTTAATTAGGTCACAAATGACCATTTCTCACTTCACATTAGGTCAAAGACACCATTTATAAGTTTTTCACATTTTTGGTCTTTAAACCCTAATGTCCAAAACCCTAATTCATGTCATTTGTTGCATTTACTTGATTCCATGACTTTAACCATAGTCATTCAACTAACTAAGGTTTATATACCCATTCAACCCATTCAAATCATGCAAATCACCCTCCCCCTCATGCTGGCCAAAATTTAGTAATGGTCCCTCACAATTTTTTTCTTTTCATTTTAAGCATATTACAAGCTAATTCAAGCTAAAAACACAACAATTAAATCTCAAACTTTCAAATTGATGTGCTTACCTCACTTGAATTTGAATTCTCTAATTTCCCTCTTCTTTTCTTCTTTCTTGATGACCAACCTTTTTCTTAAGTGACTAAATCAAGTTTTTGTGAAGCAAGTATGGAAGGATTTGAGGTTTAATGGTGATTTCAAAGCTTGAAGCAAGCTTTAATGGAGGTTTAACTATGGTGAGGGAGAGAGAGAGATGGGAGGCAACAAGTTTGGGAGCAAGATGACTTTTAGTTGATTTTTTTTTTCTTTTCTTTTGTTTTGTTTTTATCCTTATGGAAGACCCAAAAATCTAATTAAGTAAATATATTAAGTATTATTTTTTTATGGCATCATGCATGAGGTCATGCATGATGTCATCACCTTTTGACTTTTCTATTTTCTTTTTTTTTAATTAGTTCTTTAATTTAATTCTCGATTCTGAAATTTTCTTTTCTCTAATTTTATTTGATAGTTAGGTCAGGAGTCAGCTCTGGGGGTCAATTGACCAAATTGCCCCTCGCCGATTCATCCCAGTTTGTAAATAATTTAGTATTTCTTCCGGCTCCCTGACCTAATTATTTGACTAGCTTAACTGTTCTTTTTCGTGATTTTCTCTTTTCCACTGTGTTCGTAATGGTCCTAAGGACCGCGGCGTCACATTTTACGGTTAGAAATTTAAGTTTAAATCAACTTTGCAGTCATTCCCGAGAAGGTCACCCATCGCTGTGACTCTTGGCTCGTTTAACTTCTTATGTTCTGTTTCTCTTATTTATACTTAACTAATTGGCAATTATTAATTATTTGTGTTTATAGGTTATCTAGTTGTCTTAGATGTGGTTCTAATCTCCTTAATTATCCAGACTGACACCGGTTACCAGAATAGTGAAATATACCAGGCTATACAAATGGGGGTGTTACAAAAATACTCAACCTGCATAAAAATTACACTTCTAATTTTCATTCTCCAACTCCCAAACTGCACATTTACATTCATGGCACTTCTAATATCATTTATTCATTCCTCAATTGAGTTAAATTTCCAGCAATTATACGAGTCTCCAATAATCAATTCCAAACCCTAATTCAAATGGTCAATGTGACACCCCTTACCCGTGTACAGTATACCTGAGTAAGTAATGCCACACGGTGTATCGGCACACTCTAATATACCTTAATTAATTTATATCATGCTTTTGCATATAATTTATGAAATATACTTTATTTAAGCCATTTAGCAAAATTTTTATTTATTTGAGGTTCCGAAAATTTTATAGAAAATCCGGCGGAGTACCGGCTAAAAATGGAGAAAACAGTTCTTTGGAACCTGTTAAAAACACTTCCAATAAACAAATTCATTCATTCTAAACTCCAATATCATCACAAAACTCAATATTAAGATCTCAACAATTTTTCAATTTCAGGTCTCAACAACCTTTTCATTTCTCAAACATCCCTTTCTCAGGGTTCTCATATATAAACAACAATTAAATACTCAAATTACTTCCATACATAACCATAAATCTTTATTATTTACATGAATCTCAAAATACATTACATAAATCCCAAATACATATGAGAAAATAAAAATTTAATTACAAAATGACAAAATGACATCTAGTGTCCTACCAATGCACTGCAGGTGACGAGGTGACACGGACACTGTGCAGAACTGCAGGATGGACTCACCCAGTCTGCGATCTACTGGGCTCACGATTTGTATCTCCAGAACCTACGCGTGGCAAAAGCAACGCGCTAAGCAATGATGCTTAGTGGTGCAATAATAAAATAACAAGAAATAATAGAAAATAAATATGTATAGCATGTGCATGTTTTGTTTGTTTTGTATTTGTATATCCATTCATTTCGTTAACTTTGTCCACTTTCATTCATGTAGTTGCCCAAGTAACCTACACTAGATGACTGGACTGGATAAACGGGTAAACTGGCACTGGGTATCAAGTACCTCGGGCCGTCACACCATCGGTCACATATGCATCTCCAGGTGTGCAATGAGCGACTAACAAGCTGTGATAACATCAGGCACAAGGCCAAAGCTCAATACAAGGTCAGAATGGCTAAAAGCCATAAAGTCACAGAATGGCATATTGCCATGTGCAGTACTGCTAACTGAACCCTATTGGCATGCCAAACTATCCAAACCAATCTTGTTAGGTATACTAGGGCATTTGAAACTTTTAAATTCTTCAATTTGTAAATTTCAAGTTTTGGTGTCACTATTCACCTCATTGGTCAACAAAAATGTTGACTTTTGGATAGAAAATAGGTGTATTAGTTTTAACACCCCAAACATACCACATTTTGTATTTAAAACTTGTTGGAATTGATTGCCATTTCCATTTCTCAACTTAAATCTAGGAGGGCAGAAATTTCAGTTTTTGAGACCCAAATTTACTGTTCCATTGGGCCCTGTTGCAGTGAGAATTTGAAGAAATAACAAACTTGAAAGTTGTTCCTTATTTTGTCTAGTTGAATTTTTTTTTTTGAATCACTCCATTTGGAGTTTTGTAGCTCCAGATATGGTCCAAAAACCACAGCTGGCCAGATTACCATTCTGCAGAAATTACCATATCTACAGTAACATGAACAGTGACTGCCACTGCCATTTGGGTTAGGTTTTGGCCATAATTTGGGGTAGGTTCCTTCATGAAAGTTGTTTGTCTATGTCTTAAATTGTTGCTGTAAAAATTTCAGGTCAATTGACCATATCTACAGTGAGTTATGGCCAAATGAACAGTTACTGTTCATTTGGTCAATTCTGCAGAATCAGTTGCAGGGTATCCGGATTGGGGCCAAGTTTTGGTCCTCTTGCTTTGGTCTTTTGGGCATGGTTTCTTCAGCAAAAATGTGCCATTATAAGCCTAGTTTCATGTCCAATTGGCCAAAAACCAATTGGACTAACACAGCCAAAGTTATGGCTATGTAATTGGACTGAAATCTCAGTCCATTGCTGCTGTCCCTAGGCAGCATAGTCATTCCCTTTACCATGCTATTTTTCAGTCCATATTATGGTCAAATCTCCTCAAATGGTCACTAATTGACCATTAAAATGTTTTCTAACAATTTCATAAGCCAAATCAATTTTCACTCCCCAAAACCCTAGCTTCACATTATGTTTTCTACAAAATGCCTTAGTTAGCATACCAACTTATTATTCTTATGTTTATAAACTTCCAACATGATTCTAGTTCACTTCAAGCTCATCAAAAACACTCCTTTCTATTCCTTCACTAGGGCAGCCGAAATTCATGTACACATACACATGAATTTTGTTCATTTAAATTACATTTTCTTACTAAATTCAAGTTCCTATTCATGAAATTAAAGAGTTTTAGGTATATAGTGCACTAACCTTGAATAGGGCAGATTTTTCCCAACTCTAAACTTCACTTTCCTTCACTTTCTAGGCTGCCAAAAGGTTGTTTAAGGTGTGGGGTAAAATTTTAATGAAGAGAGGTTAGGGTTTTGTGGTGAAACAAAGTAGAAATCAAGCTTGAGAAGTGAGGTTTAATGGAGGTTGAGAGAGGGAGAGAGAGGCTGCCGTTTGATGAAGGAAGAAGAACAGAATTTTTGTTTCAATTTTGCCTCATTTTCCCTTTTTAATGAAATTGCTTGATTGTCATTGGTGGAGAGAAAGTTTAATGACATCATGTGATGTCAAAAGTCCCATTTTTTTCATTTTTCTTTTCTTTTCTTTTCTACTTGATTTCAATTCAATTTTTAGTAATGTTTATTCATATTTTATGTCATATTAATTATTTACTCGACTGGACAAGTCGGCCAAAAATCACCTCTGAAGGCGAAATGACCAATATGCCCTCCGTTTGGCTTAACGGGTCAAAATTGTCTGTACCAATTGAAAAATTTTTCTAGGTATTTTCTTGGCATTCTAATGCCATGGGAACCTCAATAACCCTTCTCTGGAGTCCCAAAAATTATTTTATGAATTTTTCCTCGGGTCTAGGGCTCCTCGTTGCGAGAACCGCAACTTCCCTCTGGTTACCCATCGCTAGGGCACCGGCTCGTTTAACTTGTTTGTATTTTATTTTTAAAATTTTTACTAAATTTTTCTTATTAATATTTGAGTTAATTATGATTCCCGATTTTAGTTTAAATATTTTTCCGGATGTTCTAGGTATGGATGACCGACACAGTCACCGAATAAGAGAATGTACGGAGTTGGTACAGGGAGGGTGTTACAACTCTTCCCCTCTAATTTAAATTTCGTCCTCGAAATTTACCTGATGCAAACAGTTGAGGGAACTGTTGCCTCATTGTCTCTTCACTTTCCCAAGTTGCCTCCTCGGTGTTGTGGTGCCTCCAAAGCACTTTCACCAATGGAATTTGCTTGTTTCTCAACTCTTTCACTTCCCGAGCCAAGATCCGTAGAGGTTCTTCTTCGTATGTCAAATCCGGTCGTATTTCAATTTCTTTCCTGGAGATGACATGTGAAGGATCTGAGCGGTATCTTCTGAGCATAGATACGTGGAACACATTGTGGATCTTGTCCAACTCTGGTGGTAAAGCTAGCCTATAGGCCACTGGACCCACACGTTCAATGACTTCATATGGGCCAATGAACCTAGGGCTCAACTTACCTTTTCTTCCAAACCTCAACACTTTCTTCCATGGTGACACCTTGAGGAACACTTTGTCGCCAACCACATATTCTATTTCTTTTCTCTTCAAGTCGGCATAGGATTTCGGTCTGTCTGAGGCAACCTTGAGATTGGCTTTGATTAGTTTTACCTTTTCCTCAGTCTGTTTCACCAAGTCTGGCCCCACCAGTTTGTCTTCACCCAATTCAGTCCAGCACACTGGAGTTCTACATTTTCTCCCATACAGTGCTTCATATGGGGCCATTTGTATGCTAGCTTGGTAGCTATTGTTGTATGCAAATTCTGCCAGTGGAAAATATCTATCCCAACTTCCCTCAAACTCAATGACACAACTCCTCAGCATATCCTCAAGGACCTGACATATATTTCATGTTATTATTATCATTTCAATTCAATATTTGTATAAATTCCACTGGTTTCAATTGTTTACCTGGATTACTCTTTCTGATTGCCCATCCGTCTGAGGATGGAAAGCTGTGCTGAAGTTGAGTTGTGTACCCAAGGACTCATGAAACTTCTTCCAAAATCTCGATGTAAACCTTGGGTCTCGATCAGATATGATGGAAAGTGGAATTCCATGTAGTCTAACTATCTCACTGATATACAATTCTGCTAACTTCTCCAGTGAGTAGTCAGTCCTAACTGGCAGAAAGTGTGTTGACTTTGTCAATCTATCAACTATCACCCATGCTGCATCATGTTTCTTCCGGGTGAGAGGTAGCCCACTTACAAAATCCATGGTGACCCGATCCCATTTCCATTCAGGTATGCGTATAGGCTGTAGCAAACCCGATGGAACTTGATGTTCTGCCTTGACTTGCTGACATGTCAAGCATTTAGTCACATAGTCAGCTATGTCTTTCTTCATACCAGGCCACCAATACTGAAGCTTCAGATCATGATACATCTTTGTACTTCCTGGGTGCATAGCATATACACTAGTGTGTGCCTCTTTTAGAATACTTGCCTTCAATTCCCCATCATCTGGTACACACAGTCTTCCTTTGTAATACAGACACCCATTTACCTTCACCTCATAATCAGTTGCTTTTCCTTCTGGGATTTTGCTCATAATGGCCATTAATTTTCCATATTCCATTTGCCCATCCAAAATCTGCTGTAGCAGGTTTGGCCTCACTTGCAACTCAGCCAAAATAGCTCCATCTCGAATTAAAGTTAGACGGGCATTCAATGATCCCAAAGCTGTGATGGACTTTCTGCTCAAAGCATCAGCAACTACATTTGCCTTCCCAGGATGGTAGTCAATTACACAATCATAGTCCTTCAGGAACTCAATCCATTGCCTCTGTCTAAGGTTGAGCTCCTTCTGAGTTGGCAAATATTTCAGACTTTTGTGGTCTGTGTAAATGTAGCACCTTTCACCATACAAGTAATGCCTCCATATCTTCAGTGCGAAGATAATTGCTGCAAGCTCTAGATCATGGGTAGGGTAATTTTGTTCATGTGGCCTTAACTGCTTGGAAGCATAAGCGGCCACTTTCCCCTCTTGCATCAATACACACCCTAACCCATTATGAGAAGCATCACTGTAGACCACGAAGTCCTTTCCTGACACTGGCTGTGTTAACACTGGTGCCTCTGTCGACATAGCCTTCAACTTCTCAAAACTGGTCTGACACTTGTCATTCCAGTCAAATTTGACATTCTTGTGTAACAACTTGGTCATTGGAGCAGCTATTAAGGAAAATCCCTTCACAAATCTTCTGTAATACCCAGCTAGCCCCAAGAAGCTTCTGACTTCAGTTGTATTCCTGGGAGGCTTCCATTCCATCACTGCTTCTATTTTCTTAGGATCCACCCTAATCCCATCAGCTGAGACTATGTGTCCAAGGAATGCTATCTCATTCAGCCAAAAGTCACACTTGGACAACTTAGCATACAGCTTCTTTTCTCTCAGGGTTTGCAGAACAATCCTCAAATGCTCATCATGTTCTTCCCTGGTCTTAGAATACACCAAAATATCATCAATAAAGACCACTACGAACCGATCTAAGTATGGATGGAAGATACGGTTCATAAGGTCCATAAATGCCGCTGGTGCATTTGTTAGGCCAAAGGGCATCACCAGAAACTCATAATGCCCGTATCGGGTCCTGAATGCAGTCTTGGGCACAGCTACATCCTTCACCCTCAACTGATGATACCCTGATCTGAGATCAATCTTAGAAAATACTCCTGCTCCCTTCAGCTGATCAAACAGATCATCAATTCTAGGCAACGGATATTTGTTCTTCACAGTCACTTTATTCAACTGCCGGTAATCAATACAAAGCCTCAAAGTCCTATCCTTCTTTTTCACAAACAGCACTAGAGCTCCCCATGGTGACACACTGGGGCGTATGAACCCCTTATCAAGCAACTCTTGCAACTGAGTTTTCAACTCCCTCAATTCAGTGGGTGCCATCCCATAAGGAGCAATGGAAATGGGTCTTTGTGCAGTTGTCTCAATAGCAAATTCGACTTCCCTTTCTGGTGGTAAACCAGGCAACTCTTCAGGAAATACCTCTGGGAAGTCTCTTACTGTGGGTATATCATTCAAGTTTGGCTTAGCCTGCCTAGTATCCACCACATGTGCTAGGTAGGTTTCACAGCCTTTTCTCATCATTCTTCTTGCAACTGTGGCTGAGATGACATTGGACAAGAAATCTGTCCTTTCCCCCACAACTGTAATTTCATTACCCTCAGGAGTTTTCAAAGAAATTCTCATCAATTTGCAATCAACTATTGCCTGATGACGTGACAACTAGTCCATTCCCAAAATCACGTCAAACTCATGGAAGGGCAACTCAATCAAGTCTGCCAAGAATTCATACCCTTGAATCCTTAATGGGCAACCCTTGTATACCTTATTCACCACTACACTGTGGCCCAATGGATTAGTGACCAGAATGTCTTGGTCACTCTCCCCTACTAGTATCCCCCTTTCTACGGGTAGATTGATGCAGATATATGAATGAGTGGATCCTGGATCCACCAATGCATGCACAGGTGTAGTGTAGAGGGAGAACGTACCCCTGATGACGTCCGGGGCATCTTGCTCCTCCTGAGCTCTAAGGGCATAAGCTCTTGCAGGTGGTCTGCTGTCAGGCCTCTCTGCTGGCTCAGATGCTGGCCTCTGTGATGGTCCTACAGCCTCTGACTTGCCAGATTTTCTACCCCTCTGTGGTGCAGGAGCAGGTCTGTCTGCTTGTGTTGGAGCAGTTGTAGTAGTTCTGCGTGGACAGTTTCTCAGCTGATGCTCTGTCGACCCACATCTCAAGCAGGCACCAGTCACTCTCCAACACTCCCCCTTATGCCATTTCAGGCAGTGTGGACATGCAGAAGATGTTGGGGCTGGTCCCCTGAACCCCATCCCTGGAGAGCTGCCCACTGATGGTGTGGACTGACCTCTCCTAGGGGTGAATCGTGGCTGGGCCCCGACCACGACCACGTGGTGAGCTGAACTCTGTGCAGGAGGACCCTTGAACTTCTTCCCAAATGCAGGAGCTGAACTAGACTGACCTGGGCCCCTCTTCTGCTGTCTTTCCCTTCTAGTCTGCTCACTGATTCTTACTTTTTCAACCTTTATTGCAGCTTCCACTAACTTGCTAAATTCTGTGATTTCCAAGGCAGTGAGCTGGATCTTGATGTTGTCATTTAGTCCCTCTTCAAATCTCTTACATCTTTCGGCTTCATTTGGGACTATCTTCCTTCCATAGCGGCTTAGTCGAAAAAATTCCTTCTCATATTCGGCCACTGACAGCTGTCTCTGCCTCAGGTTAATAAACTCTCTTCTTCTCTCTTCCAGGTATACAGTACCCACATATTTCTTCTTGAATTCAGAGAGGAAGAAGTCCCAAGTTCTGACTTACTGCACTTCACTGGACACAGTGTCCCACCACTCATATGCATCGTCTTGCAGCAAAGATATGGCAGCTTCCAGGTTTTGCTCTGGAGTGCAGTGGAGTTGTTTTAGGACTCTGCCTATTCTGTTCAACCAATTCTCGGCTGCAACAGAGTCATCTTCTCTCTTGCCATAGAAATCCACTGCCCCAAACTTTCTTAGTCTTTCCAGGTGTGATTTCTGCTATGGAGCTAGTGGTGGTGGTGGTGGTGCTGGCATTACCCCGGCCATTTGTCTAAAGAAATCGGCCATTTGCTGGAACATGGCCTGTGGAGGCTGAGCAGGCTCTGCTTGAGCTGGCAGAGTAGGTTCTCCCCTACCCTCAGTCTCAACTGCTACAGGTGGAGCATACTCTCCATTTCCTCCTCAACTGCCCTCTGAGATGAAGGGTCCATATCCTATTCAAATAAGAAAAACAAACAGATCTGCATTAGTGTCACCTCGACTCTTACAAATGCAATGCATGGTATGGACTCAATCTAGGACCAGAAACGCCTAAACCGTGCTCTGATACTACTAAATGTGACACCCCTTACCCGTGTACAGTATACCTGAGTAAGTAATGCCACACGGTGTATCGGCACACTCTAATATACCTTAATTAATTTATATCATGCTTTTGCATATAATTTATGAAATATATTTTATTTAAGCCATTTAGCAAAATTTTTATTTATTTGAGGTTCCGAAAATTTTATAGAAAATCCGGCAGAGTACCGGCTAAAAATGGAGAAAACAGTTCTTCGGAACCTGTTAAAAACACTTCCAATAAACAAATTCATTCATTCTTAACTCCAATATCATCACAAAACTCAATATCAAGATCTCAACAATTTTTCAATTTCAGGTCTCAACAACCTTTTCATTTCTCAAACATCCCTTTCTCAGGGTTCTCATATATAAACAACAATTAAATACTCAAATTACTTCCATACATAACCATAAACCTTTATTATTTACATGAATCTCAAAATATATTACATAAATCCCAAATACATATGAGAAAATAAAAATTTAATTACAAAATGACAAAATGACATCTAGTGTCCTACCAATGCACTGCAGGTGACGAGGTGACACGGACACTGTGCAGAACTGCAGGATGGACTCACCCAGTCTGCGATCTACTGGGCTCACGATCTGTATCTCCAGAACCTACGCGTGGCAAAAGCAACGCGCTAAGCAATGATGCTTAGTGGTGCAATAATAAAATAACAAGAAATAATAGAAAATAAATATGTATAGCATGTGCATGTTTTGTTTGTTTTGTATTTGTATATCCATTCATTTCGTTAACTTTGTCCACTTTCATTCATGTAGTTGCCCAAGTAACCTACACTAGATGACTGGATCGGATAAGCGTAACCGCACTTTGGGTATCAAGTACCTCGGGCCGTCACACCATCGGTCACATATGCATCTCCAGGTGTGCAACAGAACAGCTAACAAGCTGTGATAACATCAGGCACAAGGCCAAAGCTCAATACAAGGTCAGAATGGCTAAAAGCCATAAAGTCACAGAATGGCATATTGCCATGTGCAGTACTGCTAACTGAACCCTATTGGCATGCCAAACTATCCAAACCAATCTTGTTAGGTATACTAGGGCATTTGAAACTTTTAAATTCTTCAATTTGTAAATTTCAAGTTTTGGTGTCACTATTCACCTCATTGGTCAACAAAAATGTTGACTTTTGGATAGAAAATAGGTGTATTAGTTTTAACACCCCAAACATACCACATTTTGTATTTAAAACTTGTTGGAATTGATTGCCATTTCCATTTCTCAACTTAAATCTAGGAGGGCAAAAATTTCAGTTTTTGAGACCCAAATTTACTGTTCCATTGGGCCCTGTTTCAGTGAGAATTTGAAGAAATAGCAAACATGAAAGTTGTTCCTTATTTTGTCTAGTTGAATTTCTTTTTTTGAATCACTCCATTTGGAGTTTTGTAGCTCCAGATATGGTCCAAAAACCACAGCTGGCCGGATTACCATTCTGCAGAAATTACCATATCTACAGTAACATGAACAGTGACTGCCACTGCCATTTGGGTTAGGTTCTGGCCATAATTTGGGGTAGGTTCCTTCATGAAAGTTGTTTGTCTATGTCTTAAATTGTTGCTGTAAAAATTTCAGGTCAATTGACCATATCTACAGTGAGTTATGGCCAAATGAACAGTTACTGTTCATTTGGTCAATTCTGCAGAATCAGTTGCAGGGTATCCGGATTGGGGCCAAGTTTTGGTCCTCTTGCTTTGGTCTTTTGGGCATGGTTTCTTCAGCAAAAATGTGCCATTATAAGCCTAGTTTCATGTCCAATTGGCCAAACACCAATTGGACTAACACAGCCAAAGTTATGGCTGTGTAATTGGACTGAAATCTCAGTCCATTGCTGCTGTCCCTAGGCAGCATAGTCATTCCCTTTACCATGCTATTTTTCAGTCCATATTATGGTCAAATCTCCTCAAATGGTCACTAATTGACCATTAAAATGTTCTCTAACAATTTCATAAGCCAAATCAATTTTCACTCCCCAAAACCCTAGCTTCACATTATGTTTTCTACAAAATGCCTTAGTTAGCATACCAACTTATTATTCTTATGTTTATAAACTTCCAACATGATTCTAGTTCACTTCAAGCTCATCAAAAACACTCCTTCCTATTCCTTCACTAGGGCAGCCGAAATTCATGTACACATACACATGAATTTTGTTCATTTAAATTACATTTTCTTACTAAATTCAAGTTCCTATTCATGAAATTAAAGAGTTTTAGGTATATAGTGCACTAACCTTGAATAGGGCAGATTTTTCCCAACTCTAAACTTCACTTTCCTTCACTTTCTAGGCTGCCAAAAGGTTGTTTAAGGTGTGGGGTAAAATTTTAATGAAGAGAGGTTAGGGTTTTGTGGTGAAACAAAGTAGAAATCAAGCTTGAGAAGTGAGGTTTAATGGAGGTTGAGAGAGGGAGAGAGAGGCTGCCGTTTGATGAAGGAAGAAGAACAGAATTTTTGTTTCAATTTTGCCTCATTTTCCCTTTTTAATGAAATTGCTTGATTGTCATTGGTGGAGAGAAAGTTTAATGACATCATGTGATGTCAAAAGTCCCATTTTTTTCATTTTTCTTTTCTTTTCTTTTCTACTTGATTTCAATTCAATTTTTAGTAATGTTTATTCATATTTTATGTCATATTAATTATTTACTCGATTGGACAAGTCGGCCAAAAATCACCTCTGAAGGCGAAATGACCAATATGCCCTCCGTTTGGCTTAACGGGTCAAAATTGTCTGTACTGATTGAAAAATTTTTCTAGGTATTTTCTTGGCATTCTAATGCCATGGGAACCTCAATAACCATTCTCTGGAGTCCCAAAAATTATTTTATGAATTTTTCCCCTGGTCTAGGGCTCCTCGTTGCGAGAAACGCAACTTCCCTCTGGTTACTCATCGCTAGGGCACCGGTTCGTTTAACTTGTTTGTATTTTATTTCTAAAATTTTTACTAAATTTTTCTTATTAATATTTGAGTTAATTATGATTCCCGACTTTAGTTTAAATATTTTTCCGGACGTTCTAGCTGTCCGGATCGACACCGGTCACCGGAACAGTATATTGTACGGAGTTGGTACAGGGAGGGTGTTACAGTCAAAGTCAACAATTCGCATTCAATCAAATTCTAGCACAAGTATTTTCATCAATCAACATATAACCCTCATTTTCTTATTTATCAACATCACAAATCACCATTTAAATTCATGAAATAATCAATCTTCCATGTTCTCTAGGCTACCGGATTGGGACAATTACACTAGGTCTTCATTAATTGCTCAAACCCTAACTCAAATTTGTCAACATCGAACATACACATACAATTAAGTTCTAGTACATGTAATTACCTTAATCAACATCCCTAATCATCATTTTCATGTAAGAAACAATCACACTCTCATGGTTTCCATGGCTACCAAATTCAAGGCTCCCAAATACTCATCAAATTCTTCAAATTTCTTAGCATATCAACTCAAATAAACCTCAATTCAACTTTTAATAAAGCAAGGAAGAAAAATTATGCACTGACCTTTTTGTTCCCTTTCTTGAGCTTGTTAAAACCTTGAAATTTCTCCTTCCTTTTGCTGCTTATAGTCTTACAATGGTGAGAGGACAAAGTTTTGTGAAGTGAACTTATGGTTTTAGGTTGAAAATGAAGGGATTTTAAAGATTGCATGTAAGAACTTCTATGGAGGAAAATGGGAATGAATTTTGGCCATTTGAGAGGATGATGAAGATAAGTGAAGTTAGTGGATGTAAATTTGTCTTCTAATGGCTTTATAGAGTCCACTAACAAATTAATTTACTAATTATAATAATTAAAGTTTTGATTTTTCAAATTATCCCCCCATATTTCCTTTAATTACATTACACATGTAATTTTATTTTTTATGGGATTTTTAAAATTCAATACTACTCATTTTTAATGGACATTTAGATCAAAAGTCAACTCTAGGTATTAAATGACCAAAATACCCCTCTTCTGGTTATAGTCCAACTTTTTCGGTAATACCAATTTAATCCCTGATCCAACGATTCCTTTAAATTTCACTTTCCTCACCAATTAACTAAATTTTCTTTGATATTTTCAATGTCATTATACCTCAATAGACCTTTAATTAGGTCCTGAAAATTATTTCCTAGGGTTCCTCGGGGTCTGGGGTCATTAACTCTCTACACAGTGACTTCCCGGTATGGTCACCAATCACTATGGTTTAAGCTCATTTAACCTAGTTACATTTCATCTCTTTTATTTTTCCTTAATTTTTCTTGCATTTTCTTATTATTTATTTCATCATTTTATATCTCCTCACAATCATTTAAGTATAGTTCCAGACACTTTAGCTATCCGGACATACATTAGTTATTGAAACAGTAGAACGTACGGACTATCTACGGTGAAGGTGTTACAGGGTTTTGGAGAATTCTTTCTCAATTAGGCTGTCACACCCTACTGTAGACCCTTATTTTGTGATGAGTATGTGCATTGAGGCCGTGGGAAACCCGATGATGAAAAATTATATGACTGTACGATGTAATTGGAGGCATGGAGCTGAATTATTAATTACGTTGCATGATCTTAAAAAAATAAAAATAATAACAAAGTTTTTGGGAAATTAATTTAATTAAATTTAAATAAAATTTTATTTTATTTAAATTTAATATGGGTAGTTCTTAAATGAATCTAACTAAGTTTAATTGGGCTCCATGGGCCTAAGAAAGCCTAGTTAGAAATTTTAAATGGGACCCATTTAATTATTTTCTAAAAATTAAAATAACAAAATATCTCTCTCCTCCTTGGCCCCACTCTCTTCCTCACTCCCTATTGGTGCCTTCCATTTTTTCCTGTCTTCCTATTGGTTGAAACACCTCACCCATATCCCAGTTTTATTCGAATTCTGCAATTGTAGTTATTTAAGTCATCTAAACTTTATCACCCTAAGACTCCAAACCCTACCACACCTCTTCCTCACTCCCTATTGATGCCTTCCATTTTTTCCTGTCTTCCTATTAGTTGAAATACCTCACCCATATCCCAGTCTTATTCGAATTCTGCAATTGTAGTTGTTTAAGTCATCTAAACTTTATCATCCTAAGACTCTAAAGCCTATCACACCTCTCTCCCAAAACCCTATAAATACCCTATTAGAGAAGGGAAGAAGGGGATGATGGGAGGAAAGAGGAAGAGAAAGTTCAGAGTTATAAGAAATTTAGAGATATTCAAGACTCTTTGAGTTCTTCCTTATTTTTTTCTTTTCTTCAAGAAGATTTTCATACAAGATTTCTGGAAGGTCAGTTTTTATTGTTTTCTTTTCAAGATCCATGCCACACAATATTTTAATTCTATGCTCTTTGTCTTCAATTTATTTTATATGTTCATATAGATCATGTAATCATGTTTAATTTGAGGGGATACTCAACTCTGCACATGTTTAGTTTCTGTCTCTCGTACTTTTATTATTTTTCTTTGTTTTCTTTATTTTTTATTACAAACAAAAATTGGTAAGTAGCCCTAAGGTAAGTACCAAAGAGGGCATTTGCGCGGAGCTTATATGGAGCTAAACGGGAGTAAGCCAGGGATATCATTGCCATACTAGAAGAGAAGACCCTTTTTTAAGGGTAGCTTGCCCCAATGGCAACTGCATTTACCAACAGGTAAGTAACTCTAAACTTATCGAATAACCATTGGCATGAATTTGTAGTAATAATAGAACTTTTATTTGGTAAATTAAAATTAACTTTATTTTTAATTTAACTGATTTTTGCATGTAATTAATTTAAATAAATACTTTCTAAATTAAAATTAATCTTGTTTATAAATTAAACTAACATTGGAATGTAAATAAATTTAATTTAATACTTGGTAATTGTAAAATAAATTTGCATGTTAGAAATCTTTATTAGGTTGTGATTGTTTGGGCTTTATGTGATATTAGAATAAATTACACATGTACATAATTAACTTAGTTTAATTATCCTTAGGGTAACTTGGTGAAAATTAATTAATTATGTTAAATAGAAATGTAGGGTTATTTGAAATTTATTTGTAAATTAAATTATCAATAATAAATTAATTTTAGTCATCTGGTAAATATCATTTAAATAATTAGCAACCCCATAGATAGGAATTACTTGTGCATGAAAATTGTGTGTAAACAAAAATCCTTTTGTGAATTACTTGCGTGCGTAGGATTAGAATTGCATTTTTAGGATAAAGTTTAATAAAGGAATAATAAACAAGACTTCTAGAAACATTAGTAGAGGACTGGCACTCGAATTAACGAGGTTAGACCAGGCGTAAGGGGTGCCTAACACCTTCCCCTTACGTACCCACTATCCCGAACCTAGACATTGGGCTATGGTAATGACGGTTGTGGAAACTCTGCAAGGAGTAAGTTGCCATCCATGACCCTCGGAAGAAACACTGAATATGTCCCGGTTATTACTCGGGTGGCGACTCCTGTCCATCTATGCCTTCGTGGCATAAATCCTTAGTACCGTGGTAGTGTTATGGGAAGACGGTACTTACTAGTGGTTTGATTCTATTAGGATTGTATGAAGTGCATGTCTAGGAAATGCTGTCTAAGGAGGTGGTACTTAAGTGAGACCATTGTGACTCTACCATCTTTCCTGGGCATTACCTGGTGCATTTTATATAATTTTAATGGATGATATTTCGCCTCACGCCCCCACCCCCTACAGTTTGGCGACTCCACTGGGGATTAAATGGATAGTTACTCCAACATGTTTCTATTAGTCTAATATTATTCCTTTGTTAAACTTTTTGCATTGCATTGCACTACACTATCACACGGATCACCCTTACCCTTTTAGCCTCGTTAGTACTAGCCAAGGAGACCATGGTTCTACTCGAGTTATGACGAATTGGTGAATGCTAGGACCCCATGCCCGTACCTTTGAGTATATAAAAGAGCCACAGCTCTGGCCGTTGTGCTTAATGGACAAGCTCTCACATGGGTGACCCTTTTCCTACCCAATAAAGCCCATGAGCCATAGATTTCAACCCTAGGTACCCCGTAGATTTTTGTTGTGCTAGATTCGTATCCTTGCTGTTCAAACCATAAGTTTTAGTGGTAGTTGAGATGAACCTAGGCCTATGCATAAACCCAATGTGTGTATAGGCCCAAGTCCATTTTAAAACCCATGTTAAGCAAGAGGATGCTTACTTATGGTTAAACTTTAAGGATACAAATCATTTGTTTATAGAGGAAAGGTCGTCCTGGACCACCTCCTGTTGGTGCGTCTAGTGTACCGTAGCCTAGGATAGAATTTTTTCCCTTATCCTACACGTGAGAGTTGAAGGTATAAGGGGGCAAAGATTTAATTCTGGAGACATTCTTTTCGGTTTATCATTTAGTCTTTGGTCCGATTTTAGTTTGGTTTATATGGTCTGGTTTTGTTCAGTTTTGGTTCTATTGGTATGGTTCAGTTTTCATTTTGTAAAAGTAAAGGAAAAAAAAAAAAAAAAAAAGAAGAAAATGGTCCATTCATGCATTGCATTCATGTACATAGCACACTTAGGTTAACCCTTAAATCCTTTTTTTTTTTTTGAGCAAACATAGCCTCAAAAAACATCAAAGAGACTTCCAATCAGGTCACTTGGGTTAGGGAAGGGAAGAGACTAGTAAGGATTTCACCTGCACTACTTAAGATGGAAGAAACTATGGCCGTGCTTGATGAAATATTGAACGCTAAGATGTTTGAGCTAGAAGAGACAATTGTGGTCAACTTTAGAAAGAGGCCCCGAGGTAGGCCAATTAAGTGGCGTTAAAGTTATTGATGTTCAAATAGTGTCTCACAACCCAAGAAGATTTTTTCTAATTCAGCCAACCCTTATCTGAAGTTTTGGAGTGTCTCAAAGTTCAAGACCTCCTATAGCTCTTAGCACCCAGACCATTCCCAAATCCACTCCCATCTAGCTATGATATCAACCAATGTTGCCGGTTCTACCAAGCCCACAGTCATGACACCGACTTATGCTTTCAATTTAAGTGTGATATCTAAGACTAAATTGATGCCAAAAGGATAATTGACCCAGAAAATCAACCCAAAAGCCTCATGCCTAGTCAAAATTTCCACCTACACCAGGTCTCTACATGATCTCCATCACCCCAAATAACCCTAACAGAATTATTGACTTTATCCAACCCATCCAAAAGCCCAATGAACTTATACAACCCATCCAAAAGCCCAATGAACTTATCCAACCCATCCAAAAGCCCAGTGAACCTATCCAACCCATCCAAAAGCTCAATGAACCTCAGTCTATAATGGTTGTTGACATTTGTGATAATTCTAGCTATGATGAGGGTCCTTTAGATGTTTGGCCCAATTTTGATGGGGAGGTAGTTGCATGACAACTAGATGGTTTAGTTCCACTAGTGTCTGATTTTCAAGTTGTTGAGATCTATAAAAACTTGATGGATCTAAAAGTGGCTACTATGAAGAAAGGGATGGAGTTTTTTCTTAGCACAGGCCTAGGAGAAAGTATAAATGGTCTGGTGACTTTTCTTGAGATGATGGGACAGATCACGAGTTATGGTTTGGGCTATGAGCCAACAGAAGAGGAAGAAAAGCCAAAGCCTCCTAAGTTCTTGAAAGAGTGGGCAATTACCTTGACATATGATTAGGGGTTATCACATGTGAAAGAATTAGAGCAGAAAATCAGCACCATTGATCTAAAAACTGCGTGGAAGCCAGGAACCTAAAGTTACACTCCTAAGTTTGAGTTTGTCTTTTGTAATGCTCACAGTAGTGATACAGATGTTTCCATTTCTGATGTACTTGATAAAGGTTTTGAGGCAAAGATCAATAACATTCCCAGTCCTTCTGCTTACTTATTTGATGTTTATTCTAATGGGCATATGCATGGCATTCATAATCATTTAGAATCTATTTTTGTTAATGCATCAAAATCGATCTCTATTAATTTGGGTACACCAAATAATCCTAAAGACATTAAGTTAGCTAAAGATTTAACCCAAGAAGAAAGAGATAAATTTATAGCCTTGTTAACAATGTACCAAGAAGCACATGCCTCGAGCTTAAAATCAGATGATTGATTCCCAAGCCACGCTGGTGTCCCTATAGGAAAAGAGTGATCAAAAGTTAACTTAGCTAGTTATCCTAATGAGGAGCAAAATTTTATGCTATGAAGGATTAGTAGTAGCACATGTGGACCTAGAGGGAGAAGGAAAATGATATGAAGACATAAGGAGGTCTCTAGAAGTGAGAGAATACTTGCAATAAGCCTACAAAAGAGATAGAGCAACAATTCATAGATTAGCCACTCAACTTACTTTAGCTGGGGGACAATTCTACAAACTCTTATGTGTGATAAAAAAATAGGCTGAGCAAATAATGAAAGAAGTACATGCAGAAATGTGTGGTCCCCATATGAATAGAAATGTTCTAGTTGGAAAAAAAAATGTTCGAAACATATAAGGATTGGTCTGAAAAACTCCTTTATGTTCTTTAAGGTTATCTTAGTACTACAAGGACATCCACGAGGGCAACCCCATTCTCTTTAGTGTATGGGACTAAAGTAGTGCTATCCATTAAGTAAGAGGTCAAATCCTTAAGAGTGATGTTAAAAGCTAAGATCCTAGAAAATAAGTGGGCTTAGAAGAGATATGAAGAACTAGCTTTGATTGATGAAAAGAGAATGTGAGCCTTGTATCATATGCAGGCTTATCAGAGGAAGATAGCTAGAGCCTTTAATAAGAAGATGAAGCCAAGAAAGATCAAAGAGTGAGACATAGTTTTGAAACAAGCTTGGCCCGTCCCTTTTGATTTAAGAGGAAAGTTTAACCCAAGCTAGGATGGTCCATTCATAGTCAAAAATATCTTACCACTGTAAGAATATAAGACCTGGATGGGAATGAATTTCAAGAACTAGTCAATTTAGATAGGCTCAAATGGTATTTTATGTGAGATAGGCCCGCTAGGCTGAAAACCTGCAAAAGGCGGTCTAGGCAAAAGTAAGGGTCACAGAAAAAAAAGAAAAGAAAAGAAAAAATGCTAGATTGAAAACCTGCAAAAGGCAGTCTAGGCAAAAGGAGAGATGAGAGAAGATATGGATGGAAAACATGAAAAGGCCATTCAGCAGGTTATAAAGCTTATTTCTGACTTTGAAAGGTTAGAAATTTAGCAAAACTAAATGTAAGAGGGAGTAATGGTGTACCGGAATAAATAAAGAAGTTTTTATTGCATTAACCAGAAATAGGTTTTATTTAATTATGATTGTGAATGTTTGTGTCTTGAGGGATACATCAAAAGATTATTTAATTGAACTGCATTGTTTTGATTTAACCTATTGCCTTATGAGCATGATAGAATAGGTGCTTGATATGAATATCCTGGTGATTATCTAATTTCAAAAAAAAAAAAAAAAAGAGAAAAAGAACAAGAAAAAGAAAAGAAAAAACAGAGCTCGCTAAGTGGAAAACCCGAAAGGGCTGCTTAGGCAAAAGTTAGAGCAAGCTCGCTGAAATGAAAACTCGAAAGAGCATTTCAGGCAAAAGTTAGAGCACAAAGAATTGAGTTCATGGAAGATAAAGGAGTCAAGGCAGAAAAGTTTTGAAATAGCTGTAGAATAATGAAGCATGGGGGAGAGAAGAAAAAGAAAAATCAGAGGGAAATTGTATTGTGACCTTAAGGAAGTCTTTTTCAGTGAATAATTTTCCTCAAAAATTTTGAGGCTAAAAGAAAGTTTTTGCAAAAAGAGGTCCCTCAGAGGACTAAGTTTTTTTTAGAATCTCTAGCAAAATCAGCATGCCCATGATAGGAAGCAGCATACAAGAAGCACAAAAATCACAAAAGAGTTTTGAGATCCAGTCATCTCAATTTTTTTCAAATCATGAAATAGATATTTTTTGGTAAGTCCTTAGACGTTGTTTAGGGCGCATGACATAGTTGTGTAAGGCATAGAAGAACATGCATCAACATGTCACCTGTAGGTGTGTAAGGCGTAGCATAACATGCATCACCACAGTTTCAAGTGTCGAACTATTAGGGGGTCTGATTCTTCCTCAGGATAGCGAGGGGGATACGTAGGTAGTTTAGGACCACGGTCCTAAATACGAACCCACAACATTTCATGACAAATGTTTTTTGGTAAGTCCTTAGACATTGTTTAGGGCATATGGCATAATTGTGTAAGGCGTAGAAGAACACGCATCAACATGTCACCTGTAGGTGTGTAAGGCGTAGAAGAACATGCATCACCACAGTTTCAAGTGTCGAACTACGAGTGGGTCTAATTCTTCCTTAGGATAATGAGGGGGATACGTAGGTAGTTTAGGACTACGGTCCTAAATACGAATCCACAACATTTCAAATCATATAGTTGCCATTGTCATGAGACCGTAGCTAGTCTCATGACACAGAGTGTATCGACAGAGCAAGATACACTCAATTTTCATATGACATAGTTATCACTGTTACGAGACCGTAGCTAGTCTCATGACGCAGAGTGTATCGACAGAGCAAGATACATTCATTTTTTCACATGACACAATTATTACTGTTATGAGACCGTAGCTAGTCTCATAACATAGAGTATGTCGACCGAGCGAGATATATTTGATCCTCATAGCCAATGTTTCATAGTTATTAGAAATTTGAGTTTCACTTTGACGAAACTTGAGCAATGCTTTCGCATTGATTTCAACTTTCGCCAAAGTGGGAGGCAAACTGTAGACCCTTATTTTGTGATGAGTATGTGCATTGAGGCCATGGGAAACCCGATGATGAAAAATTATATGACTGTAAGATGTAATTGGAGGCATGGAGCTAAATTATTAATTACGTTGCATGATCTTAAAAAAATAAAAATAATAACAAAGTTTTTGGGAAATTAATTTAATTAAATTTAAATAAAATTTTATTTTATTTAAATTTAATATGGGTAGTTCTTAAATGAATCTAACTAAGTTTAATTGGGCTCCATGGGCCTAAGAAAGCCTAGTTAGAAATTTTAAATGGGACCCATTTAATTATTTTCTAAAAATTAAAATAACAAAATATCTCTCTCCTCCTTGGCCCCACTCTCTTCCTCACTCCCTATTGGTGCCTTCCATTTTTTCCTGTCTTCCTATTGGTTGAAACACCTCACCCATATCCCAGTTTTATTCGAATTCTGCAATTGTAGTTATTTAAGTCACCTAAACTTCACCCTAAGACTCCAAACCCTACCACACCTCTTCCTCACTCCCTATTGATGCCTTCCATTTTTTCCTGTCTTCCTATTAGTTGAAATACCTTACCCATATCCCAGTCTTATTCGAATTCTGCAATTGTAGTTGTCTAAGTCATCTAAACTTTATCATCCTAAGACTCTAAACCCTATCACACCTCTCTCCCAAAACCCTATAAATACCCTACTAGAGAAGGGAAGAAGGGGATGATGGGAGGAAAGAGGAAGAGAAAGTTCAGAATTATAAAAAATTTAGAGATATTCAAGACTCTTTGAGTTCTTCCTTATTTTTTCTTTTCTTCAAGAAGATTTTCATACAAGATTTCTGGAAGGTCAGTTTTTATTGTTTTCTTTTCAAGATCAATGCTACACAATATTTTAATTCTATGCTCTTTGTCTTCAATTTATTTTATATGTTCATATAGATCATGTAATCATGTTTAATTTGAGGGGATACACAACTCTGCACATGTTTAGTTTCTGTCTCTCGTACTTTTATTATTTTTCTTTGTTTTCTTTATTTTTTATTACAAACAAAAATTGGTAAGTAGCCCTAAGGTAAGTACCAAAGAGGGCATTTGCGTGGAGCTTATATGGAGCTAAACGGGAGTAAGCCAGGGATATCATTGCCATACTAGAAGAGAAGACCCTTTTTTAAGGGTAGCTTGTCCCAATGGCAACTGTATTTACCAACAGGTAAGTAGCTCTAAACTTCTCGAATAACCGTTGGCATGAAATTGTAGTAATAATAGAACTTTTATTTGGTAAATTAAAATTAACTTTATTTTTAATTTAGCTGACTTTTGCATGTAATTAATTTAAATAAATACTTTGTAAATTAAAATTAATCTTGTTTGTAAATTAAACTAACATTGGCATGTAAATAAATTTAATTTAATACTTAGTAATTGTAAAATAAATTTGCATGTTAGAAATCTTTATTAGGTTGTAATTGTTTGGGCCTTATGTGATGTTAGAATAAATTACACATGTACATAATTAACTTAGTTCAATTATCCTTAGGATAACTTGGTGAAAATTAATTAATTAGGTTAAATAGAAATGTAGGATTATTTGAAATTGAATTTGTTTGTAAATTAAATTCTCAATAATAAATTAATTTTAGTCATCTGGTAAATATCATTTAAATAATTAGCAACCCCATAGATAGGAATTACTTATGCATGAAAATTGTGTGTAAACAACAATCCTTTTGTGAATTACTTGCGTGTGTAGGATTAGAATTGCATTTTTAGGATAAAGTTTAATAAAGGAATAATAAACAAGACTTCTAGAAACTTTAGTAGAGGACTGGCACTCGAATTGACGAGGTTAGACCAGGCGTAAGGGGTGCCTAACACCTTCCCCTTACGTACCCACTATCCCGAACCTAGACATTGGGCTATGGTAATGACGGTTGTGGAAACTCTGCAAGGAGTAAGTTGCCATCCATGACCCTCGGAAGAAACACTGAATATGTCCCGGTTATTACCCGGGTGGTGACTCCTGTCTATCTATGCCTTCGTGGCATAAATCCTTAGTACCATGGTAGTGTTATGGGAAGACAGTACTTACCAGTGGTTTGATTCTATTAGGATTGTATGAAATACATGTCTAGGAAATGCTGTCTAAGGAGGTGGTACTTAAGTGAGACCATTGTGACTCCACCATCTTTCCTGGGCATTACCTTGTGCATTTTATATAATTTTAATGGATGATATTTTGCTTCACGCCCCCCACCCCCATACCTACTCCCCTGTAAGATGTAACATGATCCCATAGCACACTTAATGAATTACTGTACTTCGCCTACCGATAACTCATTAGATATACAAGGGATTTTAAAATAATTTTCGTGAAATTTAAATCATCAATTAAAATCTGGTGTTATAAAATTTTTTTCAAAATTTCGGTAACATGCTGGCTGTATTTTGAGAAAACAGTTCTTCAATCTTGCAAAAGAAAATACTCCCAATATTTTTTCTTAAATACAACTCCAATAACTTCATTTCAACTCACAATTCAAATCTCAATAAACAATCAATTCATTTTCAAACCAATCTCATCATAAAGAAACATTTTATTTATTAAAAGACTCAAAATTTATATTACAAAACTATTCAAGTAAATGAAATCTCAAATTTACATTTACAATAATTTACCTTTAATTACATACCAAAATATTTTACAAGAGTTTTTATACAACTGCTCAAATAATATACATACATATTATTATGTGCATACATCAAAACCTATGTACATGGGTATAGTTGGAGCTGATCTGAATGTCTCTTCAAAGAAGCTTATTCAATTGCTCTATACTCTTTTCACCTACGACAGCATATAAAGCTATCGCTGAGTGGTGAACTCATTGGTGCACAACTATAATTTAAAACATAGTACAATATACCTTAACAAAAATTACAGCAAATAATTTGGAAATCTGGATACTCATCAAATTCCAAAACTCAAAATATTCATTGCCAATAATATAAATCATTTGTATAAAATGATTTTGATCACAAAATTCAATTTATCAAATGATAACTAACCATTTAAGGTAATTCCAACAAAATCAATTATACATAAATCATAATTGAAATCACAATTCTTTACTATTCAAAAACATTCTGTATCTCAAAACCCATTCTGTATCTCAAAAACCATTCTTTATCTCAAAAGCCATTATTTATCTCAAAAACCATTCTTTATCTCACTAACTATGCAAGACTAATTTGAAAGGGCCATCTTCGGGGTGATTCTAACTCCCTATGGTCGGGGAGGTCGAATCAGATTCTAACTCCCTATGGTCGGGGAGGTCGAATCATCGTGCACAGTACACATCACAATAATGAATCTTCAGAAAAGGCCATAACATAAAACTTAGATCTAACCTCTAATAAGAGGAGAATCTAAGCCTGTGCACGTACCATGGTAATTAAAACACAACTAACTCCATTGTCTTCTCAACAAATGAGAGAGATGGGTAATAACCTAGTCAAGCATCTATAGTGAGATATAAAACAATATCACAATCCTTTTAGTGAGCATAAATTACAATACAATTTGATTCAAAGTCAATTCCAATATCCAATAATTTTTATGCTCATCACAATCGAAATCAATGAGGGAGGTGGCTAGCTAGCTAATGAGAACTCATCCATACGTACCTCAGACTGGCAAGTCAAAGAGGGAGGAATATAGTCATACTCACCCCATAAATGGAGGAGGAATATAGTGTACTTATCAAAGCACTTGCAGGCATTACATATCGCCATCCCTACAAGCTCCTGGGTTCATGCGTGAGAGTTCCCAGGAATCGTAGGCATTACATATCGCTGTCCCTACTTTGCTTCGATACCACTAAATACATTTTATCTCAAATTTCCCATTTACAAAGTAGGCAACACAATAATTCTCAAATAAAATTCCCAAAACCAAAACAATAAAAAATTATTCATAACTCATTTCTAAAAATAATGTTTCTAATAAAGCAGTGAATATAAAAAGTATTGTGCACAGACCTGGTTTGAGTCGCCTCTAGGCCTTGACTCAATGTTCCTTATGCTTTTCAATATCCTTTTCAACTGAAACACACAATTTAAAGTGTTTAAGTACTCAGTTAAATTGCTTCTAATAAAATCCAATATCTAAATTTTCTTAATACTATTCCCTTCAATTCATTTCATTAGTCAACCTATAATGTTGACCTTTGATGCACTTTAGGTGAATTAGGTTTAATGTTCCCAATATGTCACATTTTATAGTCCTTTAGTATTGATATATGTTACCAAATTCATTTTCAAGTGTATTGCATTTTATTGTAATTTACCAGATTTCGGTATGCTAATTTGACCTAGCCGGATGACCTAGTTCCTTCGATTTTGCTTTACGGTCTGTAACACCCTATGTTCGGTGAGTGCGTTCTCGTTCGGTGACTGTGTTGTCCGGACAGCTAGGATGCCTAGAACTACACTTAGATATGAGTGAGAAGACATAAAATAATGAAATACAAGGAAAGAAAATACAAGAAAAACAAAGGAAAAATAATAGCAATGAAATGTAACCAAGTTAAACGAGCCGAGAAACCTAGCGATGGGTGATCGCACCGGGAAGTTGCGGCGTGGACCGTGGGGAACCCTGAAAAATATTTTTAAGACATAAATAGACATCTATTGAAGTATAAATACCATTAGAAATATCAAAGAAAAATTAATTAATTAGTACAAAGAAAAAGTAAGAAATCGAAAAACGGACAAAACCCGGTGTTACAGAAAAATTGGGAATGCAACCCGAACAGGGGCATTGTGGTCATTTGACATCCTGAGTTGCCTTTTGACCTAAATTTCCATTAAAAATAAATGATATTATACTTGGAAAATGTCATGAAAAATTAAATTGGTGGTACATAATGTAAATAGCAAAAATTGAGAGCTTAATGTGAGAAATTGAGAATTTAAGATTAAATAAACATTAAATCACACATAGTGCTCCACTAACTCACCTAAGTGGACCACTACACCTCCATTGTGGATAGATTTTCATCTTCCTCAAACTCCCAAAGAACCAGCCGAAAGTTGTCTTGAGGAAAACCTCCATTGCCGTCCAACTTGGAGCTCCATGCAAGCTTAATCCAACCATGGAAACTTTAAGCACCCTTCACTAAAAGTTGTCCATACACCTTGGGCAGTAGATAGGCAACAAGAAGATCAAGTTTTGGAGAGGTTTTGAAGAGTTTCCAAAGTGGTAAGTAGGTATTTTTGATGCTTGCTTCATTAAAGTTTGTGTGGATGTTATGGGTACTTGAATTGTGGGAAGATTTTTGGAGTTTGATGTTTGAAGGGAGATGTATATTTTTGACAGCCATAGAAACTCCTTAAAGGCAGTTTATCCTTGTATGTAAATGGTAGATTAAAGTGTTGATGAAGTGTTTATGTGTGTAGGAATAAGTTGGGTGATGTATATTAGATGTATGTGAATGTATACTTGATTTTTGGAAGCTTGGAAATTAATGGAGAGAGATGTATGAATTGGTATCTTGAATTGTAAACCAAAAAAATGTTATTTCATAGTTTGATTTATGGAATATTAATGTTGAATTGTGGTACTTGTTATGGCAGCTTGTGTATGTGTATGAGGGTTTGAGTTTGGACATGTGAATGAGCTATACTATGTAGTTAAATTGTGTATAATTTGGACTTGGTAAATTATAGACTATAATATGCATATTGAGTATGGTTTTAAGCTGCCAAAATAACAAAAAATGTGTTGTGAAATGTGTTTATGTTATGATGCAAAACAGAAATGGCATGAATGTGTAACTTGGTAAGTGTTAAAAGTGTATTTGGTATGTGATGAAGAGTGTTGCAATAGGGCAGTGTGTATTTTAGCCTAGAACCTTAAGTGTGTGGCGCCAATTGGTATGAGACCAATTGGAGGTGAAACTAGGCACAAAAAGTGCCAACTTTCATGAAGGAAGCTTACCAAAATTCTTCTTGGAAGATAACTTGAAAAATAACCAAATCCGGATTAGTGCAATTAAGGCCTGAAAATTGACCATTTGGGCAGCAGTTAGTTTTTTTGCCATAACTCACTCAAAACAGGTCCAATTGACCTGAAAGTTTTACCATGAATAGTTTAGACATATATCTACAAGTCTTATGAAGACACCAAAGCCCAGAAATGACCATAAGCAAGTCAAATAGCTTGCACAAGTTTGGGTCCAAAAACTGGCCGAACCTAAAATGACCTAAAATGACCTAAAGTGACCAATTTTGGTACATTCTGACCAGCAATAGTAAAATGACCATAACTTGGTCTACATAACTCAGAATGACCTGAAATTTTGCCCCACGTGCCATAAGACACAGATCTACAAGTTTGTAGCTTTGATAGAAACCCGAAAACCGAGGGAACTAGGTCATCCGGCTAGGTCAAATTAGTATATCGGAATCCGACAAATTGCAATAAAATGCAATATACATGGAAATGAATTGGGTAACATGTATCAACCCTAAAAGGCCATAAAATGTGACATATTGGTAACATTAAAACCTAATTCACGTAGACTGCATCGAGGGTCAACATCTTAGGTTGATTAAGGAAATAATAGAATTCAATAAACTGAGTGTTAAGCCTTATTCTTAGAGACAGTTTAAATGAGTACTGAAACACTTCAAATTGTGTTTCTCAGTTAGCAAAGACTCAGAGAAGGGGAAGAAAACTCTGAGTCAGGGCCAAGAGATAGTTATCAGAGGTTTGTGCAAAAAAATTATTTCTTTTGAATTTTTCAATTGAAATAAATTATGACTATTTGTATATTATTGTTTTAAATTATGGGAATGTGTTTGAATGGATACTTATTGCTTGAAAAGCATTTTAAATGGTTTGAAACTGTGAAAAATTGTTTGAATGATATTTGATGGATACTTATTGATTAAAAAGTATTGTAAATGGTTTGAAACCACAGCTATCATGTATATTGATTGAATTCCTCACTAGCTTGTCTAGTGGGACGAATTGAATTCCCTCTCTGGCTGAAGTATTGAGGTGTGTGCCTGTTGAGGACGAATTAAATGAGTACTCATATTTTTGCTAGCTAGCTACGTTATTCCTCATTAGCCATCAGCTTTTGGGATGAATTGAACTTTGGAACATGATTAAGC
Source organism: Hevea brasiliensis (assembly GCF_030052815.1). NCBI lineage: Eukaryota > Viridiplantae > Streptophyta > Magnoliopsida > Malpighiales > Euphorbiaceae > Hevea > Hevea brasiliensis. The sequence continues at coordinate 49,174,460 of NC_079501.1, forward strand.
TGTGTGTGATTTATTGATTCATTGTGATATTGTGAAATGGAGTTTAAATTCTTGTTGACATTCACTGTCTTTTGAATTTAACCATGTTTTGATTTATTGAGATTCATTGTGATATTGTGAAATGGAGTTTAAATTCTTATTGACATTTACTGTCTTTGAATTTAACTATGGTTTTAAGTATCCACTATTTATATGACTTATGATTTGTGATGTAAAGTTGTATTTAGTTAATGTTGTGCACCACTGAGACATTGTCTCAGCGATAGCTTTTCATTGCTGTCGCAGGTAGACAGACTGACAGGGCAGCAGACTAGACTGCTAGGGCAACACTGAGAGATCATTGGGTATATTGAGTATACCGTATTTTGCATTTTGTATTGTAATGTATGTTCACTGTATGTATATAGTGTTTTTGGTTTTGAGTAGTTGTAAATTAAAATTATACATTGAAGTTGTAAAATAAATTGTGAATTATTTTGGCTTGTAAAATTTGTACTATATTTCTTTATCTCAGCCTTTGAAAATACTGAAAAATTATTGTGGATTTGAGTTGAGAAACATATTGTGTTGATTAAATGTTGGAGTTTGAGATTGATAAATATATTTGAAGTGCTTTTTACAGGTTTTCTGAAGAACTATTTTATTCAAAATACAGAGGGCACTACGGTAAAATTTTTACAGAAATTCCTAATAATTCAAATGTGTTAGCTGTTTCCCTTCAGTTCAAAAATTTTTTAACACTTGTAAATAGTGCTCACCACTGTAAAAAGAAGTAAGAAAAGTTTTAAAATCCCTTGTAGTGTATTTAATGGGTTATCAGTAGACGAAGTTGGTAATTCATTAGGTATACTACAGGATCATGTTATGCCTTACAGAGGGATAGGGTGTGACATGTTTTAGTGGTATCAGAGCGCAAGTTTTTAAATTCTGTTTTCACCTGTAATTTGAATACTCTTTCTTCATAGTACAACTGCTCAATGTCATTGTTTGATACATACAGTACATTACATTATAAATATGCACTAACAGGAGGGAATCTCTTTGTGTAATTTGTTTAGGAGGTCTAAGATCCTCGCATTGACTATGGAAGAGGGTGATCATTCAGTCGATCAATCTATAGAGGCTGAGGTACAAGGAGATGCCCCAGCCTTACATAATTTCAGTGGATCAGCAGCACTAGCCCCCTCAGTACCGTAGTTTCCTGCTCAGTTCGCTCAGCAGATGGCTGCAATGTTTCAACAAATGGCTGGTAATGTGCCTACTCAAGTCCCACTACAGACACCAGTGGTACAACCACAGTCTTCTGCTAGGCAGTATGACAAATTAATGAAATATGGGGCTACAGAGTTCAAGGGGACAATAGATCCTCTAGAGGCAGAACAATGGTTAGAGAGAATGGATAGGGTGTTCAAGAAGCTACATTGTACAGAGGAGCTCAGATTTGAATATTCAGTATCTCTGCTACAGGGGGATGCATATGATGTTAGTAGTATGCCCTAGAGCATATCATTTAGTATGTATCTTGTACATACTTTTAATAATAAAAGGCATTTCCACTTTTCCGTTTACATAATATATTTATGTGTAATAGAAAAGGTCCATTGATATTTTGTTAGAAATATTATTCTTAAGTTGTTAAGAATATGAGTGACAATATTTCTAGCACAAAGTATCATAAATAGTTTCACAATCGAGGATACTTCATAATAAGGACATGACTTATCCAGAAAGATTGTATTCATGTTTGTTCCCAAGTTATTTATATGAGATATAAATAAGATGGAATGGTGAGTCTCATGCCATATAACAAACATGATAGGCACTTATAAATGATAAGTAGGCCGAACCAGTGACACTTATGACAAGCACATGGAGTTTACTCTTGTCAATGTTTTGTCATAAATCATATCAGTGCATATAATCTTTAGACACGAGATAGCAGTTATCTTGTATATAGGTAGTTTGAGTTTGATATCGCTTTCATACTTGTACTATGTATGGGTATATGGGCATGTGTTGGCTCTGCTAGTTATATATGGAGGTAGGTGTTGATCAAGAAGGAATCTGTTCTCTAAGTAAATAGAGATAAAATCCTATGTTCATTTAATTGTTCTTGATGTTTCAAGTTCTGCCAGACAGATAGATTTATTCGTAAAAGAGTTTCGATGAGAAAATCTTTTAATCAAGAACTGGAATTAAAAGAGAACATAATATTCATAGCAAATGGAGTTTGACATAAACCATGACTCAAATTGAGTTGGGCTTTTGTAATAGCGAGATTCTAGTGCATGGTAACATATGATTATAGGTTCATTTAAGGTAAATCTTATTACTAATTGGGTGGCCATGGCATGCTATGCTAGGTGTTAACCATGGTCTATGAGGTTCATAAAATGATTTAGAGAAATCATTTATGGTAAGAAAGAGTTCTGATGATATTAAGAGTTGATATCATGTCTCATTTCCAATTAGTGATGAGCCTAGTAAGTCACACACATACACAAGTTATCACCTATTTAAATATGATTTAATTAATTAATTAAAGAGTTTAATTGATTAATTAAATAGATTTGGTTTGCAATTAAATTGCAAAGTCCCTAGCATGACTTGAAACCAAATCTAGATTATTGGATGTAGTATAAATTAAATTTATATTTAAAGTGTTTAAATATGAATTTAATTGATGAGAAATTAATTAATAGAGATTAATTAATTAATTTATATTTGATATAAATTAATTAGAAGAAGAAAATAATTATTTTGGGTTAAGAACTCAAAATTAAGACACAGGGGCGTTTTGGTCATTTCACAGTGTGACACGTGGCACCATGAGATGGTGACACATGGCATAACACATAAGCTTGCCAAATGTTTTTAATCATATAAGATGATTAAAATAAAGATTAAATATAGGTTTGACACTTGGCACAATGTGATTGGGTCACTTAAACCTAGAGCTAATCAAAAGGTGACATGTGGCTAGGGTTTAATGTGTTAACCTAGCTATTTAAGTTTGGTTATGAAAAGAAAACATAACTAGCAGCCTCTCCTCTCAATTGTCACGCCACTTTGAGCCTCTCCAGCTATTTCTCTTCATCTCTCATCAATTCAAAGAGATTAGCCATCAATCTCTTGAATTAAGAACACTAGAAATTGTTTCTAGTGTCCTGTTTACATCTCTAATCTCTTAAAAGGCAGAACTTGAATTTCTAATTAATAGAAAAGGCTTTAGAAGCTGTTCAAGGGCTGCCATAGGTGTTCTTGGTGTGGACAAGCTAGAGGGACAACATCTGGTGTCCTGAAGACGAATCTCAAAGGCGCAGACACGCTGCAGTGCATCAAGAGGTTAGTCTAAATCGTCTTGATTTTAATCTAGGGTTCTAAAATTAATCTGATTAATTTTAAAATCTTAAATAGCAAATACAGATCCAAAAACATATTAAAAGAGTTTTAATATGTTGTTTATCATTGAAATCAAATAGATAAAAATAAATCTTGCATGGTGCATGTGACCCTAGGTGAAAATTTTTGAATTCAATGGTATAATCTTGTGTTTTTCACGCCTGCCTTCAATTGGTATCAGAGCCACTATATTTGCCATTTAGATTGTTGATTATATGATTTAATTGTGTGTTTGATCATGAGATCAAAAGTTCATTGCTGGTTGCAAAGCAAGTTGGCGGCATACTTGAAAAAACACCATCAATGGTGCGCATGGTTTGGCTTCCATGGGTGGTTTAAGGTTTGGCTTTTAATTCTGCAATTGTTGTATGATCTAAGGCCTATTCTTTGACTAATTAAAGTGTTTAATTAGTAGTTTTTATCACACAATTAAATTATGATTCAAATCTGAATTTTAAAAGTTGTTTGAATGTGATTCAAATCTGAATTTTTAAAGTTGTTTGAATCATATTTAAATCTGATTTTTTAAAATTGATTGAATAAAATTCAGATCTGATTTTTTAAAAAATGTTTGAATGTGATTCAAATCTGATTTTTTAAAAAATGTTTGAATGTGATTCAAACCTGAATTTTTGAAGTTGTTTGAATGTGATTCAAATCTGAATTTTTAAATTTGTTTGAATGAGATTCAAATATGAATTTCTAAATTTATTTGAATCATATTCAAATCTGGATTTTTAAGTTGAATATGAGATATTCAATTTAATTTAAGTATGTATGTTTTATTTAATTGTTAAATAGTGATATGCATGATGGATGATCATGGACTATAAAAGATCAATGTGATTGGATTTATTTCTTTTATGTTTCTTTGGGATTGTAAATTAATTAATTTATTTTAATTTATTTTGGGCATGTATTATTAAGTTTGTAATAATTTTTGGGTTGTAATTTCATTTATTTAAGTTCTTGTAAATTCACCTTGGTATGCCAAGGATTACTATGTAATATTGGATTGCAAGAAGTTCAAGGAGGTCAAGAGCATTGGTGGGACCAGTGGGAGGAATTCAAGATCAAGTGTTGATTATGTACTCCTTTAGCAACTCTTGTAAAATGAATGAATGAAATGCACCTAGGAATGCTCTGATTCAATTCTTGGTGGCTCAGAATTGAATCCCTTAGAAAGTCCATGATCATACCATATTTACTGCTTATCTATGAATGCATGAGATGTATGGGAATGTATGCAATTATATGATATAGGCATGCTAAATGGATAATGTGCAAAGTGAGACCTTAATAGTAAATAGAATGACCATAAAATCTTCCAAACAAATGATTAAGTTGGAAATGCTATAATTAAAGTAATTATAACATAGGCCCTCCATTGGGGCAATTATTTTAAGAAATTTTAAATAGTTGCATAAGATGCAATTTATTTAAGAGATTTTCTTAAGAATAATTGTTAAGCATGAGATGTTGTAAATATGTAAATGGTTTAGTGGCCAATATTGGATGTACCTGAGGACATTAAAATTATTTGCATAATTACTGGCTCAATGGGATCAACTTAACTAATGCAAGATAAGTCAATAATGGATGTACCTGAGATTTTGAGCATTAGGGGCTCGGTAAAGGATTGAACCTCACATGAGATGTGATGGGCAAAGAGTTGCTCACTTATAGTTTATTGTAATTCCAATAATGGATGTACTTGAGGATGATCAATAGAATTATAAGAATTCAATCACCCACTAGAAATCCATCCAACTAGGATTTCCGTTTTCTACTTTGGAAGTGTAGGATTCGCTAAGTTAGTGGGAGAACCAATTTGATTAAAAGACCATAATCATTTTGGTTAATTACATGATACATTTACTAATTAATCTGGTTATTTTCTGCAGTTAATTTTCTGATAAAAATGAGCACAAAACAACCACCACCATCCAATATCCTTGCAAGCATACTTGATCACAATAGGTTGACAGGACCTAATCTGTCTGATTGGCTAAGAAATTTGAAACTTGTCCTGAACCTTAAACATATAGGATATGTTCTAGATTCAAATGTTCCTGGTCCCTTACCTCCAGAGGCCACACAAGAGGAACATGAAACTTTGGACAAGTGGAAGGAGCATGATATGAGAGCTAAGTGTTACATGCTTGCTTCCACGAGTAATGAGTTCTGAAGCAACATGAGAACATGCAGTGCGAGTGAGATCCTCCTTCACCTACAAGAGTTGTATGGTGAGCACAACAGAATGCTAGGTATGAGATATCTAGACGGCTATTCCGTATGAGGATGTCCGAGAGACAGAATGTTGGGGATCATGTCCACAAGATGATTCGGTGATTGAGCGGTTGGAACATCTTGACTTCAACATGGATTTCCAACTATAGACGGATTTGATCCTTGATCCCTTCCCGAGTCTTTTGGGAATTTTGTGACAAATTTCCATATGACTAAACAGGAATGCACCTTAGCTGGTTTACTCAACATGCTGGTTATTGCCCAAAAGAATATGCCAGGCAATAAAGGAAAAGAGGTAGCTTTGGTTGCATCTTCTTCTGCTGGAAAGTCCAACAAGAAGAAGGGCAATAAGAAAAAGAAACCTCAGATTCCTGGTCCATCTAAGAAAATAGCTAAACAGAAAAGGAAGACTAAAGCTGATGAAGGCAAAGGAAAGTGTTTCCACTGCCAACAGGAAAGTGTTTCCACTGCCAACAGGAAAGTGTTTCCATTGCCAATAGGAAAGTGTTTCCATTGCCAGTAAGAAAGTGTTTCCACTGGCCAGAGTATAGCAATCTAAATGAATGCAATGCCATGGTGAAAAACAACTCAAGTTCAAAATATATTTGACACTTAAGGTTATGTCATGTTGCAGAAGATAGGATTGCAAAACTGGAGAAAATGGGGATTCTATCCTCATTGGGCTCTGAGCCTACTCCAACTTGTGAATCTTGCCTTCAGGGCAAAATGACTAGATCACCCTTTGTTGGACAGGGGCTAAGAGCTGAAAATATTTTGGAGCTAATGCATAGTGATGTATGTGGTCCATTTAAAGAAATGGCTAGAGGGGGTTTTCATTATTTTATTACCTTTACTGATGATAAATGAAGGATTGGGTATTTGTATTTGATGAAATACAAACATGAATCTTTTGAAAAGTTCAAAGAATTTAAATCTGAAGTAGAAAATCAAACAGGAAAGAATATTAAAGCTCTTCGATCAGATCGTGGAGGTGAATATTTGAGTACTGAATTTGATGAATACTTGAGCGAGCATGGCATTGTTTCTCAGCTGACTCCTCCAGGAACGCCACAGCTGAATGGTGTATCTGAAAGGAGAAATCGTACCCTATTGGATATGGTACGTAGTATGATGAGCTATACTAATATGCCAATCTCCTTTTAGGGATTTGCATTAGAATCAGCTTTGTATATTTTGAATAGGATTCCATCAAAATCAGTTTCTTCCACACCTTATGAGATATTGCATGGAAGAAAACCAAGTCTTAAACATGTTAAGATTTGGGGTTGTCCAGCTTATATCAAAAAGCTGAACATTGATAAATTGGAGACCAGATCAGAAAAAGGTCGATTTGTTGGATATCCAAAAGATAGTTTTGGATATTATTTTTATTTGCCTACTTCACAAAAGGTTGTGATAAGTAGAGATGCCACATTTCTTGAACAAATGCTTTGTTCAAGAAGGAGGCAAAGGAAGGCAAATAGAGTTAGAATTGGAGAATTCGACCAACCAATGCATCGATGGATATAGATCCATCTAGTCAACCAATACCCGTTGATGAAACATCTACAGCTGTTCCTCGTAGAACAACCAGGGTATCTCACCCACCAGTGAGATATGGTTTTCTTCATGAAGAAAAACAAGAGTTGTCTACTCATGAAGAAGTAGATCATGGAGATGATCCACTTACCTATGAAGAAGCTATATCAGATATAAACTCTTCAAAATGGATTGATGCTATGAAATCCGAGATTGATTCCATGTATAAGAATCAAGTTTGGGATCTTGTTGACCCACCTGAAGGTATTATACCTATAGGGAACAAATGGGTTTTCAAGAAGAAAATTGGTTCTGATGGAAAGGTAGAGACGTATAAGGCAAGGCTAGTAGCGAAAGGGTTTCGCCAAAGGCAAGGAATCGACTATGAGGAGACTTTCTCGCCTGTTGCCATGCTTAAATCAATTGGGATTTTATTAGCAATAGCTGCGTACTATGATTATGAGATTTGGCAGATGGATGTCAAAATGACTTTTCTCAATGGATACATTGAAGAAAACATTTTCATGGAACAACCTAAGGGATTTGAATCCCAAGATGGTTCCAAGGTATGCAAGCTAAAGCGATCTATTTATGGGTTGAAACAAGCTTCGAGGAGTTGGAACATCCGTTTTGATGAAGCCATTAAATACTTTGGTTTTATCAAAAATGAGGATGAGCCATGTGTATATAAGAAGGTTAGTGACAGTGCTATCACTTTCCTTGTCTTATATGTGGATGACATACTGTTGATGGGTAATGACACAGGTATGTTGACGACTATAAAGGTATGGTTGTCAAATACATTCTCCATGAAAGACTTAGGGGAGGCAACCTATATTCTTGGGATTTGCATCTATAGAGATAGAGCGAAAAGAATAATTGGTTTATCCCAAAGTCTATACTTGGAAAAGGTGTTAAAGAGGTTTAACATGCTTGATTCCAAGAGAGGATTGTTACCAGTGAGACATGGTATCCATCTTTCTAAAGAGATGTCTCCAAAGACACCTGAAGAAAGAGATAAGATGGCCAGGATTCCATATGCTTTGGCTATTGGAAGTTTATTGTATGCAATGTTGTGTACTAGGCCGGATATCGCATATGCTGTTAGTTTGACTAGTAGGTATCAATCCAATCCAGGTTTGGAACACTGGATAGCTATCAAGAATATCCTTAAGTACTTGAGAAGAACTAAGGATTTATTCTTGATTTATGGAGGTGGAAACTTGCAATTGGATGGTTATACTGATTCTGATTTCCAATCAGATATCGATGATAGAAAGTCTACTTCTGGATATGTGTTCATTTGTAATGGAGGTGCAGTCAGTTGGAAGAGTTCCAAACAGAGCACGACTGCAGATTCCACTACGTAAGCCGAGTATATTCCGCATCGAATCTCGCAAAGGAAGGCTGTTTGGATAAAGAAGTTCGTGATGAACTTACATGAGTTCCTTCCATTGAGTCAACAGTTCCATTACACTGTGACAATAATGGAGCAGTCATACAGGCTAAGGAACCAAGGTCTCACCAGAAATCCAAACACATAGAAAGGCGCTACCACATTATCAGAGAAATAGTTGGGCGAGGCGATGTAGCCTTGCAGAAAATAGCATCAGCTGAAAATCCAGCTGATCCATTCACTAAGCCTATGTCACAGACTCAGTTAGACCGGCATCTTGAGAAGATGGGTCTAAGATATTGTAATGAATGACTCTAGTGCTAGTGGGAGATTGTTAGTAGTATGCCCTAGAGCATATCATTTAGTATGTATCTTGTACATATTTTTAATAATAAAAGGCATTTCCACTTTTCCGTTTACATAATATATTTATGTGTAATAGAAAAGGTCCATTGATATTTTGTTAGAAATATTATTCTTAAGTTGTTAAGAATATGAGTGACAATATTTCTAGCACAAAGTATCATAAATAGGTTCACAATCGAGGATACTTCATAATAAGGACATGACTTATCCAGAAAGATTGTATTCATGTTTGTTCCCAAGTTATTTATATGAGATATAAATAAGATGGAATGGTGAGTCTTATGCCATATAACAAACATGATAGGCACTTATAAATCATTAGTAGGCCGAAACAGTGACACTTATGACAAGCACTTGGAGTTTACTCTTGTCAATGTTTTGTCATAAATCTTATCAGTGGATATAATCTTTAGACACGAGATAGCACAGCTTATCTTGTATATAGGTAGTTTGAGTTTGATAACGCTTTCATACTTGTACTATGTATGGGTATATGGGCATGTGTTGGCTCCTCGCTAGTTATATATGGAGGTAGGTGTTGATCAAGAAGGAATCTTTCCTCTAAGTAAATAGAGATAAAATCCTATGTTCATTTAATTGTTCTTGATGTTTCAAGTTCTGGCCAGACAGATAGATTTATTCGTAAAAGAGTTTCGATGAGAAAAATCTTTTAATCAAGAACTGGACTTAAAAGAGAACATACTATTCATAGCAAATGGAGTTTGACATAAACCATGACTCCCGCTGGAGGTGGGATTGTGTAACTGAGAGATTCTAGTGCATGGTAACATATGATTATAGGTTCATTTAAGGTAAATCTTATTACTAATTGGGTGGCCATGGCATGATATGCTAGGTGTTAACCATGGTCTATGAGGTTCATAAAATGATTTAGAGAAATCATTTATGGTAAGAAAGAGTTCTGATGATATTAAGAGTTGATATCATGTCTCATTGCCAATTAGTGATGAGCCTAGTAAGTCACACACATACACAAGTTATCACCTATTTAAATATGATTTAATTAATTAATTAAAGAGTTTAATTGATTAATTAAATAGATTTGGTTTGCAATTAAATTGCAAAGTCCCTAGCATGACTTGAAACCAAATCTAGATTATTGGATGTGTAGTATAAATTAAATTTATATTTAAAGTGTTTAAATATGAATTTAATTGATGAGAAATTAATTAATAGAGATTAATTAATTAATTTATATTTGATATAAATTAATTAGAAGAAGAAAATAATTATTTTGGGTTAAGAACTCAAAATTAAGACACAGGGGCGTTTTGGTCATTTCACAGTGTGACACGTGGCACCATGAGATGGTGACACATGGCATAACACATAAGCTTGCCAAATGTTTTTTAATCATATAAGATGATTAAAATCAAGATTAAATATAGGTTTGACACTTGGCACAATGTGATTGGGTCACTTAAACCTAGAGCTAATCAAAAGGTGACATGTGGCTAGGGTTTAATGTGTTAACCTAGCTATTTAAGTGTGGTTATGAAAAGAAAACATAATTAGCAGCCTCTCCTCTCAATTGTCACGCCACTTTGAGCCTCTCCAGCTATTTCTCTTCATCTCTCATCAATTCAAAGAGATTAGCCATCAATCTCTTGAATTAAGAACACTAAAAATTGTTTCTAGTGTCCTGTTTACATCTCTAATCTCTTAAAAGGCAGAACTTGAATTTCTAATTAATAGAAAAGGCTTTAGAAGCTGTTCAAGGGCTGCCATAGGTGTTCTTGGTGTGGACAAGCTAGAGGGACAACATCTGGTGTCCTGAAGACGAATCTCAAAGGCGCATACGCTGCAAAGACATCAAGAGGTTAGTGTAATCGTTCTTGATTTAATCTAGGGTTCTAAAATTAATCTGATTAATTTTAAAATCTTAAATGGCAAATACAGATCCAAAAACATATTAAAAGAGTTTTAATATGTTGTTTATCATTGAAATCAAATAGATAAAAATAAATCTTGCATGGTGCATGTGACCCTAGGTGAAAATTTTTGAATTCAATGGTATAATCTTGTGTTTTTCACGCTTCCGTTCCTTCATATGACTGGTGGAAAATCATTCCCCACAGTCTGGTAGAACCTGCAGTGCTAACATGGAATGACTTTCTCAGGGAGTTCAGACAAAAATATGTGCCTGATGCTTATGTGGACCAGAAGCTGCAAGAGTTCCTAAGTCTGAAATAGGGGAGTAGATCAGTGGCTGAATATGAAAGGGAATTTTCCTGCTTGAGCCATTATACAGTAATTCTACTTGCTGCCAGCAGGGAGAGATGGAAAAGGTTTGAAACCGGCTTGAAGCCCAGTATCAGATTACAAGTGGTCAGATTCAAACATAACAACTTCTTTAAACTTGTTTCTCAAGCACTAGAGTTAGAAAGAATTAAATCTGAAGCGGCCCTTGAGAAAAAGAAACCAGAGAAGACAGAGAAAGAGGGAAAATCAGTAGAACAAAGTTCCAGTGGTCCTACTGGAAAGAGGAAGAACCATGGGGGACACAGCAGAGGTGGTAAGAAGTCTGGTAGGGGAAGATATTCAGGACAGAAACCTCCTCTATCTGGTCAGCAGAGTACCCGAACTTCCTACCCTCCCCGCCAATGTGAAACTTGTGGAAGAAATCATGGTGGGATATGCTACAAGGCTATTGGAGCCTATTATAACTGTGGAGGCACAGGACACTTTGCCAAAGACTGCACCAGTACTCGCAGAGCTGGACCACGTCCTACTACTGCAGAAGGGTCAGTTCAGAGCCCTGTCACCAAAAGTTCACAACCACCCAGCAGCGGTAGAGGCAGGGGTAGAGGTAACCCAGTAGGCAGCCAAGGCACAGTGAAACAATCAGAGCAAGACAGTGCTCCGGTCAGAGTCTACGTAATGAGACAGAGAGAAGAGGCCGAGACATCTGATGTTGTGGCTGGTACCTTCTCAACTTTTAATCAAGATGTGTTTGTGTTATTTGATCCGGGTCCCACCCATTCTTATGTGAGTGCTAGCATCATTGATTGCATTAATGTTCCATGTACAAAAATGGACTTTGAGGTGCTAGTAACAAGTCCGCTAGGACAAGAGGTCAGAGTTAATAGAATGTATAGGGATTGTCCTTTGGTGATCCAAGGACATACTTTTCTATCTGATCTCATTGAAATGCCCTTCAGAGATTATGATATCATCTTGGGCATTGATTGGTTAGCCAGGCATCACGCCATGATTGACTATAGGTTGAAGACAGTCACTTTTGGTCTCCCTCAGTACAGTGATGTGGTAATACATGGGGAGAGGCAGCTATTGCCATCAAACATCATTTCGGCTGCACTAGCCGAAAAAATGATCAAAAAGGGGTGTGAAGCATACTTGGCACATGTGGTAGACACTCAAGTGGGGAGTCCAGCATTGAGGGACATCCCTATAGTTTACGACTTCTCAGATGCGTTTCCTGATGAATTGCTAGGATTACCTCCGGAAAGAGAAGTGCAATTTGAAATTAATATTCTGCCTGGTGTGGATCCAATCTCCATAACACCATACAGAATGGCACCAGCAGAGTTGAAGGAGTTGAAGATACAGTTGCAAGAACTACTTGAAAAGGGCTTCATCCACCCTAGTGTGTCACCTTGGGGAGCGCCAGTATTGTTTGTTAAGAAGAAGGATGGCACTCTCCGCTTATGTATTGACTACCGGTAGTTGAATAAGGTGAAAATAAAGAACAGATATCCATTGCCTCGCATTGATGATCTGTTTGATCAGTTGAAAGGTGCAGCTGTATTCTCCAAAATTGATTTGCGATTTGGTTATTATCAATTGAAGGTGCAAGAGCAGAGTATTCCAAAAACTGCTTTCAGAACTCGGTATGGCCACTATGAGTTTCTAGTAATTCCATTCGGGTTAACAAATGCTCCGGCTGCTTTTATGGATCTGATGAACACTATCTTCAGACCATATCTCGACCATTTTGTGGTGGTGTTTATTGATGATATTTTAATATATTCGAGGAATGCAGAGGAGCATACACAGACATCTGCGGATTGTACTACAGACCTAAAGGGAGAAACAGCTATACGCCAAATTGTCGAAATGTGAATTTTAGCTAAAAGAAATCTCCTTTTTAGGACATGTTGTATCAGCTGAAGGGATCAAGGTAGATTTCAGCAAGGTAGAAGCTATCCTTAATTGGAAGCCACCCAGGAATATCACAGAAATTCGCAGTTTTTTGGGTTTAGCTGGATATTACTGTCGGTTTGTGAAAGGGTTTTCTATGTTATCTTCTCCACTAACCAAGCTGCTTCGGAAAGATGTGAAATTTCAGTGGACAAATATATGCTAGCAAAGTTTTGATGAGTTGAAGGGGTGTTTGACTGAAGCTCCAGTCCTTACTTTACCTACACCGGGTAAAGAGTAGACAGTTTATAGTGATGCTTCTCATAATGGGTTAGGCTGTGTACTGATGCAAGATCGGAATGTCATTACTTATGCATCACGCCAGCTGAAATCGCATGAGAGGAACTACCCAACATATGATTTGGAGCTAGCAGCTATTGTTTTTGCTCTGAAGATCTAGAGACACTATTTGTATGGGGAGAAATGCTACATTTACACAGATCACAAGAGCTTGAAGTATTTGGGCACACAGAAGGAATTGAATTTGAGGCAGAGGAGATGGTTAAAACTGATTAAAGATTATGTTTGCTTAATAGACTATCAGCCAGGGAAAGCAAATGTGGTGGCTGACGCCTTAAGTCTCAAGACTATGGCAAGTATCAGAGTTTCTCCTTTGTCCATGGTACATGAATTGAAGGCACAACATGCCAGTTTAGAGATTAATGATGAGGGACAGACAGTAGTTGCATGGCATGTACAGCCAGTGTTGATTGATCAGATCATAATGGCTGCTCAGAGTGATGAAAAATATCTGAAGTTACTGAAAAAAGTCCAACAGGGCAAGAAACCTGAATTTTCTGTGAGAGATGATGGTTTATTGTTACATCAGGGCAGAATGTGCGTTCCTAGTGATGTGGAATTAAGACAGATCATTATGAAGGAAGCACATGAGTCTCCTTTTCCTATGCACCCTGGTGGAACTAAAATGTACAGAGGGCTGAAAGAGCATTACTAGTGGATGGGTATGAAGAGGGATATAGCAGACTTTGTTTCCAAATGCCTAACTTGTCAGGAAGTAAAGGCAGAATATCAAGTTCCAGCTGTTTTGTTACATCCATTGCCAGTACCAGAGTGGAAATGGGAACGGATAACTATGGATTTTGTTATGGGACTTCCAAGGACACAAAATAATCATGATGTAGTATGGGTTATAATTGATAGACTGACCAAGTCTACTCACTTTTTGCCAGTTCGGATGGACTATAGCCTGGAAAGATTAGCCATATTACACATATATGAGATTATAAAATTGCATGTAGTGCCAGTATCAATTGTATCTGACAGAGATCCTAGGTTCACTTCTAGATTCTGGGGTAGTCTTCAGAGAGCCCTAGGAACTAGATTGAATTTTAGCACAACATTCCACCGATAGACAGATGGCCAGTCTGTGAGCACAGCATTCAGATATTAGAGGATATGCTACGGGTTTGTGTGATTGAGTTTGAAGGTAGTTGGGATACACACTTGCCTTTGATTGAGTTTGCTTATAACAACAGCAACCAATCAAGCATTGGGATGCCTCCATATGAAACTTTGTATGGCAGAAAGTGTAGAACTCCCTTATGTTGGATGAAATTGGTGAAAGAAAGATGATTGGGCCAGAAATTGTTCAGCAGATAGAGGAAAAGATCAGATTGATCAGAGATAGACTCAAGGCTGCATCAGACTGTCCGAAGTCCTATGTTGATTTGAAGAGAAGAGACATTGAATATGCAGTGGGTGATAAGGTATTCCTTAAAGTTTCTCCTTGGAAGAGGATTATGAGATTTGGCAGAAAGGGGAAATTGAGTCCTCGTTTCATCGGACCATATGAGGTTCTGGAAAGAGTGGGTCCTTTGGCATATCGGTTGGCATTACCTCCGGAGCTAGAAAGGATATACAGTGTCTTTCATGTGTCCATGTTCATGAGGTACAGATCTGACCCATCTCATGTACTATCAGTTAAAGAGATTGAGGTAAATCCAGACCTCTCATATGAGGAAGAACCCATAGAAATTCTGGCATATGAGGTGAAGCAGCTGAGGAACAAACAAATACACTTGGTTAAAGTGCTGTGGAACCATCATTCAGGCCAGGAAGCTACTTGAGAACGTGAAGAGGATATGAGGAGATACACCCACAACTGTTCAGAGATTGATGCCAGGTAAAATTTTGAGACAAAATTTATTTTAAGGGGGGGAGAATTGTAACACCCCTATGTTCAGTAGTGCGTTCTACTGTTCCGATGACCAGTGTTGTCCGGACAGCTAGGATGCCTAGAACTACACTTAGATATGAGTGAGGAGACATAAAATAATGAAATACAAGAAAAGAAAATACAAGAAAAACAAAGGAAAAATAATAGCAATGAAATGTAACCAAGTTAAACGATCCGAGAAACCTAGCGATGGGTGACCGCACCAGGAAGTTACGGCGTGGATTGTTGACTAGCCCTGGACCGCGGGGAACCTTGGAAAATATTTTTAAGACTTAAATAGACATCTATTGAAGTATAAATACCATTGGAAATATCAAAGAAAAATTAATTAACTAGTACAAAGAAAAAGTGAAAAATCGAAAAACGGACAAAACCTAATGTTACCGAAAAATCGGGAATGCAACCCGAACAGGGCCATTGTGATCATTTGACACCCCGAGTTGTCTTTTGACCTAAATGTCCATTAAAAATAAATGATATTACACTTAGAAAATGTCATGAAAAATTAAATTGATGGTACATAATGTAAATAGCAAAAATTGGGAGCTTAATGTGAGAAATTGAGAATTTAAGATTAAATAAATATTAAATCACACTATAACACCCCCATTTGTATAGCCTGGTATATTTCACTATTCTGATGACCGGTGTCAGTCCGGACAATTAAGGGGATTAAAACCACATCTAAGACAACTAGATAACTTATAAACACAAATAATTAGTAATTGCTAATTAGTTAAGTATAAATAAGAAAAACAGAACATGAGAAGTTAAATGAGCCGAGAGTCACAACGATGGGTGACCGTCTCGGGAATGACTGCGAAGCCATTCTAAACTCAAATTTTGAACCGTAAAATATGATGTTACGGTCCTTAGGACCATTACAAACACAGTGGAAAAGAGAAAATCACGAAAAAGAATTGTTAAGTTAGTCAAATAATTAGGTCAGTGAGCCGAAAGAAATATTGAATTATTTGCAAACCGGGATGAACCGACGAGGGGCAATTTGGTCAATTGACCCCGAGAGTTGACTCCTGACCTAACTGTCAAATAAAATCGAAGAAAAGAAAATTTTGGAATCGAGAATTAAAATAAAGAACTCATAGAAAAATAAATAGAAAAAAAAAGAAAATCGAAAAGTCAAAAGGTGATGACATCATGCTTGACCTTATGCATGTTGCCATAAAAAAATAATACTTAATATATTTATTTAATTAGATTTTTGGGTTTTCCATAAGGATAAAAACAAAACAAAAGAAAAGAAAAAAAAAATCAATTAAAAGTCATCTTGCTCCCAAACTTACCGCTTCCCATCTCTCTCTCTCCCTCACCATAGTTAAACCTCCATTAAAGCTTGCTTCAAGCTTTGAAATCACCATTAAACCTCAAATCCTTCCATACTTGCTTCACAAAAACTTGATTTAGTCACTTGAAAAGAAGCTTGGTCATCAAAGAAAGAAGAAAAGAAGAGGGAAATTAGAGAATTAAAATTCAAGTGAGGTAAGCACATCAATTTGAAAGTTTGAGATTTAATTGTTGTGTTTTTAGCTTGAATTAACTTGTAATATGCTTAAAATGAAAAGAAAAAAATTGTGAGGGACCATTACTAAATTTCGTCTAGCATGAGGGGGAGGGTGATTTGCATGATTTGAATGGGTTGAATGGGTATATAAACCTTAGTTAGTTGAATGACTATGTTTAAAGTCATGGAATCAAGTAAATGCAACAAATGACATGAATTAGGGTTTTGGACATTAGGGTTTAGAGACCAAAAATGTGAAAAACTTGTAATGGTGTCTTTGACCTAAAGTGAAGTGAAAAATGGTCATTTGTGACCTAATTAAGTGTGTTAGAAGTGTTGGAATTAAAGTGAAATTCGGAGGGAGTGTGGTCATGCTGCTACAGCATGACCAAGTCAACTTTGAGGGACCAAAAAAGAAATTTTACAAGTCCAATTGGTATGAGACCAATTGGGAATGAAAATAGACACTAAATGACACAATTTCTATTTAGGAAACATGCCCAAAAAGTGACTAAAACCTAGTGAATAAATTGACCAAAGTTGGAAAATTGTAGGCTGCCCTGTATAAACTGACCAAATGAATAGTGTTTGTTCATTTGGTCATAACTCGAGCTAGGCAGGTCTAAATGACCTGATATTTTACCAGTGGTTAGATGAGATATAGACCTAAAACTTTCATGAAGAACACAAACCCAAATTATGCCATTAACCCAATCAAATTACTAAGCAAATTTGAATCAATGAATCTGCAGAACTGCAGATTTACCATATGAACAGTAAAGTTTCAATGGCTATAACTCTCTCTAGAAAACTCCGATTTAGGTGATTCTTGAACCGATGGATACCTAATGCATAGTAGAACATTTAATATGAAGAAAATTAGACTAAATTATGGACTTAACTTGATCAAATTGCTGAACGAAGTCGGATCAATAATCTGCCAGAACTAAAATCTGCAGCATGAACAGTAACCGTAATTTGGATATAACTTGAGCTACAAAACTCCAATTGGAGTGATTCAAAAGGAGAATAAACTTAAGAAAATAGGAAACATTTTCTATGAAGGAAGTTTTGCCAAATTCCAACAGAAAAGTGACCAATGGAATAGTGCAACCTTAGACACCAAAACTAAAAATTTGGCAATTTTGCCTAAAAGACCTAAGTTTTGAGAAAATGACCAAAACCAACAAGTTTGGTGACCAAAATGTGGTATGTGGGTGAAGTTGGAATTCCCATACCTATTAAGCCTTAGAAAGTCAACAATTTGACTTGAATAGTATAGTGAATAGTAACCTGAAACACAAAAATTTCAAGAACGTCTAGTTTAGCACGTTAGAGTTAGATAAAAGTGAAGTTAAATTTATTTTTGGATTTATGCTAAGTTATGGTACTGAAACACTGTGAAACTGTGTGTTTCAGCTGAAAAAGACTTGGAAGGTCTGAGAGACTGAGTCAAGGCCTAGAGGCGACTCACATCAGGTTTGTGCACAATAAACCTTATTTGAGCCTTTTGTCATTGAAAAATTGATTTAGTGTGATTTATGAAAATTTGAAGTTAATTAT
Organism: Hevea brasiliensis; assembly: GCF_030052815.1. Lineage (NCBI taxonomy): Eukaryota > Viridiplantae > Streptophyta > Magnoliopsida > Malpighiales > Euphorbiaceae > Hevea > Hevea brasiliensis. Next base: position 49,192,877 of record NC_079501.1, read on the forward strand.
GAATTGTGTTGCCATCTTGTGAATGAAATTATGACTTTGGAAATTTATTGGATTTCTCATGAATCATTTGAATAAAATGTTTGAAATTGATTTTTGATTCACACTTAGCATGACAATATCTTATTATTCCTCCTACATTTATGGGGTGAGATCGGTTATCTTTCCTCCCTCTCTGGTTTACCAGTTGAGGTTGTAGATCGGATGAGTACTCATTAGCTAGCTAGCCACCTACCTCATTGATTTCGATTAGTGGGGTTGTAGATTGCTTTGTCGTGGTGTACAACGCGGCATTGATCGGAAATTTTGTGTCATGGCTTAAGTTGTGTATGAATTGACAAAACTGTGTTCTTAAATTATTTGACGAAATTGTGTTATTATGAGCTTTGATAATTTGTGAAATGTGATTGAGAAATATTTAAATTGTGTTTTGGCAATGAATGATTTATGTATTATATTTCAAATTTTTATTGTGCACCACTGAGTATTTTTATACTCAGCGATAGCTTGTTTTGCTGTCGCAGATAAGAGCAAGGAGAAAGCAGCAGAGTGAGCTGCTATCGATATTGAAGACTTCATTGACCTTTTCTGTACGGGTATTATTTTATACCCTTGTAGTTATTTTGATGTAAATACTGTAATGTCATAAGTATCAATGTAAAGTGAGCAGTTGTATAATAAATTGTAATAATATTATTTTTGGAACTTTTTTTTGTAAATTAAGGTTTGTATTTGTGAATTTCACAGTTTATGCACTGTGAATGAAGTTATGAATTATTTTGAGATGATAAACCTTGAAGTGGATTGAATTGAGTTGACTTGAGATTATTTGAAGGTTGGGAGTTGTGGAAAATTTATTGGAAGTGTTTTTCACAGGTTTTTGAAGAACTATTTTCTCAAAATATTGACGGAACTCTGTCAAAATTTTTATATAATTTGCGAGAAAAATTAAAATGGACAAAAATTTTTACTAGTATTTAAACTTTGAATAAATGATTTTAATTCCTACCAAAATGCTCACCACTTCCAAAATGTAAGAAAATTGTTTTAAAATCCCTTATAAGGTACTTAATGAGTTATTGGTAGGTGAAGTTCGGTAGTTTATTAGGTAGTCTACGGGATCATGTTATGCCTTACAGAGGGGTAAGGTGTGACATGTTTTAGTGGTATCATAGCATGGTTTTATAATGAATTTTGACTATTTATGTGAACATTTCTTTGATAAGTACAACTGCTCAAGTGTCTTTAATTGATACATATGATATATTTAAATCATGAATATACACTAATGGAGGTCAACCTCCTTGTGTTTGATCTCAAAAAGTAGAAATTTTGGGAAAACGGAATGGAAGAAGGAGATCATTCCGTGGAACAGTCTGTTGAAGCTGAGGTTCAAGGGGATGCTCCAGCACTCCAGAACGTGAGTGGGCCAGCTACTCCAGCTCCTACTCCAACACCGCAGTTTCCTACTCAGTTTGTACAGCAGATGGCTGTGTTTTTCTAGCAAATGGCGGGAAATGTGCCACCCTAAGCTCAGATGCAAGCACCTGCAGCACAACCACAACCCTCAGCACGGCAATATGAAAAATTAATGAAATTTGGGGCCACCGAGTTTAAAGGAACAGTGGATCCACTGGAGGCAGAGCAGTGGTTTGAAAGAATGGAACGGGTTTTCAGGAAGCTGTAGTGTACTGAAGAATTAAAATTTGAATATTCAGTATCTCTTCTCCAAGGGGATGCATATGAATGGTGGAAGACCATCCCCCACAGCCTGGTAGAACCTCCAGTCCTTACTTGGTCAGACTTTTTGAGAGAGTTTCGACAGAAGTGGGTCCTCGATGCATATGTGGTTATGAAGTTATAAGAATTCCTGAGTTTGAAACAAGGGGACAGGACCATAGCAGAATATGAGAGAGACTTCTCTCGACTGAGCCACTACGCTGGAAGCTTAGTCTCCACCCCTAGAGATAGATGTAAGAGGTTTGAGTCCGAGTTAAGGCCGAATCTGAGAATGCAAGTTATGGGTTTCCGACATCAGAATTTCACTGAGTTGATCTCACAGGCCCTGGAACTGGAAAGGATAGAATCAGAAGGGGTAGTGAAGAAGGGTACACAAGAGAAAGAGAAGACTGAAAAGACTACTGGACAAGCACCTCTTCTGGGAAGAGGAAACAGTTTAGGGGATCCAGCTCCCGTAGATCTGGCAGAGGCAGATTCTCTGGCCAAAGACCACCCTGGTCTAGTCAGTAGACCCAGCAAGCATCTCGAGGAGCTCTATCAGTACAACAGTGTGAAACTTATGGTAGAACACATGGTGGGGTTTGTTTCAAAGCCACCGATGCATGTTTTAACTGTGGAGGGAGCGGACATTTCGCTAAGGATTATACTAGTCCGCGCTGGTTTGGACCTTCTGCTACATCTAAAGGATCAACCCAAGTCTCTGCACCTAGAGGGTCACAATCAGTTGGTAGAGGTAGAGGTAAAGGTAGGGGTCCTAGTAACACTCCTGGAAGTCAAAGCACTATTAACCAGCCAGTATCCAGTGGCGCACCAGTCAGAGTGTATACCATGCATCAGAGGGAGGAGGCTGAAACATCAGACGTAGTAGCTAGTATTTTCTCCATCCTTGATCAAGATGTACATGTGTTATTTGATCCTGGCTCCACACATTCATATGTTAGTGCTAGTGTGATGTGTTGTACTACTATTCAGTGTGTACCAATAGATTATGATGTGCTAGTAACTAGTCCATTAGGCTAGGAGGTCAGGGTAAATAAATTATATAGGGATTGTCCTTTGGTGATTGAAGGACACACTTTTCTGTCTGATTTAATTGAAATGCCCTTCAGAGATTATGAAATTATCTTGGGCATGGATTGGTTAGCCAGGCATCATGCGATGATTGACTGTAGACTGAAGATAGTCACTTTTGGTCTCCCTCAGTATGGTGATGTGGTAATACATGGAGAGAGGCAGTTATTGCCTTCAAACATCATTTCAGCTGCACTGGCCAGAAAAATGATTAGGAAAGGGTGTGAGATGTACTTGGCACATGTGATAGACACCCAAGTGGGGAGTTCAGCACTGAGGGACATTCCTACTGTATGTGACTTTCCGGATGTATTTCCTTGATGAATTGCCAGGATTACCTCCAGAAAGAGAAGTGCAGTTTGAAATTGATGTTATGCCTGGTGTGGACCCAATCTCCATAACGCCATACAGAATGGCACCAGTAGAACTAAAAGAATTGAGAGTGCAGTTGCAAGAGTTGCTTGACAAGGGCTTTATCCACCCTAGTGTGTCACTTTGGGGAGCGCCAGTGTTGTTTTTTAAGAAGAAGGATGGCACTCTCCGGTTATGCATTGACTATCGGCAGTTGAATAAGGTGATAATAAAGAACAGATACCCATTGCCCCATATTGATGATTTGTTTGGTCAGTTGAGGGGTGCAGTTTTGTTCTCCAAAATTGACCTGAGATCAGGTTATTATCAGCTGAAAGTATAAGAGCAAAGTATTTCTAAAACTGCCTTCAGAACCTGCTATGGCCATTATGAGTTCTTGGTTATGCCATTCGGGTTAACTAATGCTCTGGCTGCTTTTATGGATATGATGAACACTATCTTCAAACCATACCTCGACCAGTTTGTTGTGGTATTTATTGATGATATATTGGTCTATTCGAGGAATGTAGAAGAGCGTGATAGACATCTGCGGATTGTACTACAGACTTTGAGGGAGAAATAGCTATATGCCAAATCGTCGAAGTGTGAATTTTGGCTGAAGGAGATATCCTTTTTGGGGCACATAGTATCAGCAGAGGGTATTAAGGTAGATCCTAGCAAGATAGAAGATGTCCTTAATTGGAAGCCACCCAGAAATATCACAGAGATTCACAGTTTTTTGGGGTTAGCTGGATACTACCGTTGATTTATGAAGGGATTCTCCATGTTGGCATCTCCATTGACCAAGCTGCTTAGAAAAGATGTGAAATTTCAGTAGACGGATAAATGCCAATAGAGTTTTGATGAATTGAAGAGATGTTTGACTGAGGCTCCAGTCTTGACTTTACCTACTCCAGGTAAAGAATACACAGTATATAGTGATGCTTCTCATAATGGGTTAGGCTGTGTATTGATGCAAGATCGAAATGTCATTGCAGCTATAGTGTTTGCTCTTAAGATCTGGAGACATTATTTGTATGGGGAGAAGTGCTATATCTACACAGATCATAAGAGTTTGAAGTATTTGGGCACCCAGAAAGAGTTGAATTTGAGACAGAGGAGATGGTTAGAGTTGATAAAAGACTATGATTGTCTGATAGACTATCAGCCACGAAAAGCTAATGTTGTGGCTGACGCCCTAAGTCGCAAGACTATGGAAAGTCTACGGGTTACTCCTTTGTCTTTGGTGCATGAGTTAAGATCATTGCATGCCAGTTTAGAGATTAATGATGAGAGGCAGACAGTAGTTGCATGGCATGTACAGCCAGTATTGATTAATCAGATTAGAATGGTTGCTCAGAATGATCAGAACTATTAGACACTGTTAGAAGAAGTCCAGCAGGGCAAGAAACCAGAATTCTCAATAAGAGATGATGGTCTATTGCTACACCAAGGCAGAATGTGTGTTCCTAATGATGTTGATTTGAGGCATATCATTTTGAAGGAAGCACATGAGTCTCCTTTTGCCATACAGCCTGGTGGTACAAAAATGTATAGAGGGCTAAAGGAGCATTACTGGTGGATGGGTATGAAGAGAGATGTGGCAGAGTTTGTTTCTAAATGCCTAACTTGTCAGCAAGTAAAGGCAGAGCATCAAGTATCAACTGGGTTATTACATCCACTACCAGTGCTAGAATGGAAATGGGAGAGAATAACTATGGATTTTGGGATGGGACTTCTGAGGACACAGAAGAGTCATGATGCAGTATGGGTCATTGTTAACAGACTAACCAAGTTTGCTCATTTTCTGCCAGTCTGAATGGACTACAGTTTAGATAGATTGGCCAGGTTGTACATTGATGAGATTGTGAGACTTCATGGAGTGCCAGTATCCATTGTATCAGACAGAGATCCTAGGTTCACTTCTAAATTCTAGGGTAGTCTTTAGAGAGCCCTAGGAACTAGATTGAACTTCAGTACTGCATTCAACCCACGCATGCATGGCCACCCGAGAGGGTAATTCAGATCTTGGAGGACATGCTACGGGCTTGTGTGATTGAGTTTGAGGGCAGATGGGACATACACTTGCCTTTGATTGAGTTTGCTTATAACAACAACTACCAATCAAGCATTGGGATGCCTTCATATAAAGCTTTGTATGGAAGAAAATGTAGAAACCCGTTGTTTGGGATGACATGGGTGAAAGAAAGATGATTGGACTCGAAATTGTTCAGCAGACTGAAGAGAAAATCAGGGTGATTAGAGATCGACTTAAGATTGCATCAGACCATCAGAAGTCCTACATTGATTTGAAGAGAAGGGATATTGAGTATGCAGTGGGTGAGAAAGTATTCCTCAAAGTTTCTCCTTGGAAGAGAATTATGAGATTCGGCAGAAAGGGGAAACTGAGTCCTCGTTTCATTGGGCCTTATGAGGTTCTGGAAAGAGTAGGTTCTTTGGCATATCGGTTGGCACTATCTCCAGAGTTGGGTTACTATTCACTATACTATTCAAGTCAAATTGTTGACTTTCTAAGGCTTAATAGGTATGGGAATTCTAACTTCACCCACATACCACATTTTGGTCACCAAACTTGTTGGTTTTGGTCATTTTCTCAAAATTTAAGTCCTTTAGGCAAAGTTACAAATTTTTAGTTTTGGTGCCTTAGGTTGTACTGTTCCATTGGTCACTTTACTGTTGGAATTTGACAAAACTTCCTTCATAGAAAATGTTTCTTATTGTCTTAAGTGTATTCTTATTTTTGGATCACTCCAATTGGAGTTTTGTAGCTCAAGTTATAGCCAAAATACAGTTACTGTTCACGTACACTGTTCATACTGCTATTTTGGTTCTGGTAGATTTTTGATCCAACTTTGTTCAGTAATTTGATCAAGTTAAGTCCATAATTTGGTCTAATTTCCTTCATACGAAATGTTCTACTATGTCTTAGGTTTCCATCGGTTCAAGAATCGCCTAAATCGGAGTTTTCTAGAGAGAGTTATAGCCATTGGAACTTTACTGTTCAAAAGGAAATCTGCAGTTTTGCAGGTTCAGTAACTCAACTTTGCTCAATAATTTGATTATGGTTATTTCATAATTTGGGTTGGTATTCTTCATGAAAGTTTTAGATCTATATCTTATCTAATTACTAATAAAATTTCAGGTCATTTTGACCTACCTAGCTCGAGTTATGACCAAATGAATAATTACTGTTCATTTGGTCGCTTGTGCTGCAAGGCATCGCTCTTATTCAACTTTGGTCAATTTGTTCACTAGGTTTTGGTCAGTTTTTGGGCATGGTTCCTGAATGAAAATTGTGTCATTTTATGTCTATTTTCATCCCCAATTGGTGGCATAACAATTGGACTTGTAAAATTTCAGTTTTGGTCCTTCAAAGTTGACTTGGTCATGCTGCCAGCAGCATGACCATACAACCTCCGAATTTGGCTTCACTTCTAATAATTCAAACACAACTTATTTGGTCACAATTGACCATTTTTCAGTTCACAATAGGTCAAACATGCCATTTACTCATTTCTTGCATTTTTGGTTCACAAACCCTAAGTTCAAAACCCTAATTCATGTCATTTATTGCATTTAGCTAATTAAACACTTATAAGCATACTCCCTTAACTCAATTAAGCTTCCAACATATTTAGCTCAAACAAATTTATACTTTGTCCAACAAAACCCTACCTGTCCAAAATTCTATATAATCCTTCAACAAATTTTCTTTCCATTTTAAGTTTATTTACAAGCATAACTTAACTACTTAAACATAGATTCAAAGAGAAAATGAAGAAGAACACTAACCTTAATTCTTTGATTTACAATCCACCAATTCTTTCACTTTCTTCTTTCTTCTTCTGCCTCAATCTTCTTTTCTAGTGTAGATTGGAAGCTTTTTAGGGTTTAGGGTTGAAATTTATGGGGAAGAACTAAGTTTTTCAAGCTTTAAAAGCTTGTTAATGGAGGAACCTTGGGAGAGAAAAGTGAGAGAGAGATAAAAACATTTTTTGAAGAAGAAGAAATGATTTTCTTTTTTTTGTTTATGAATTTTTAAGTCTTATGGAAGACCAAAAATGTAAATAAATAAATAAATTAATTATATTCTTTATGGCATCATGCATGAGGTCATGCATGATGTCATCACCTTTTGACTTTTCCATTTTTCTATTTCCTTTTTTTTTTCTATTTATTTTTCTATTAGTTCTTTAATTTAATTTTTGATTCCGAAATTTTCTTTTGTCCAATTTTATTTGACAGTTAGGTCAGGAGTCAACTCTCGGGGTCAATTGACCAAATTTCCCCTCGCCGGTTCATCTCGGTTTGCAATTAATTCTATATTTCTTCCGGCTCCCTGACCTAATTATTTGACTGGCTTAACAGTTCTTTTTCATGATTTTCTCTTTTCCACTGTGTTTATAAGGGTCCTAAGGACCGCAGTGTCACTTTTTACGGTTCGAAATTTGAGTTTAAAATGACTTCGCAGTCGCTCCCGAGGAGGTCACCCATCGCTGTGACTCTCGGCTCGTTTAACTTCTTATGTTCTGTTTTTCTTATTTATACTTAACTAATTAAACATTACTAATTATTTGTGTTTATGGTTTCTCTAGTTGTCTTAAGTGTGGTCCTAATCCCCTTAATTGTCCGGACCGACTCCGGTCACCGGAACAGTGAAATATACCTAGCTATACAAATAGGGGTGTTACAATTCTCCCCCTCTTAAAATAATTTCGTCCTCGAAATTGTGTCCACTATCTGTCCTCAAATAGTCATTCATGTTGTTTTCTCATGTTTTTCTCATATTTCTACATAACTTTATAATTGGAATAATGGTCCATAGCACTTTAACCAACGCTATTTACTCATTGTCACACCTTACCCCTCTGTAAGGCATAACATGATCCCGTAGTATACATAATGAATTACCAACTCCGTCTACTGATAACCCATTAAATACACTACAAGGGATTTTAAAAACTTTTCTTACTTCTTTTACAGTGGTGAGCACTATTTACAGGTGTTAAAAACTTTGGTGAACTGAGGTGAAACAACTAACTCATTTGATTTATTTGGAATTTCTGTAAAATTTTTTTTTTTTTTTTGGCAAAGTGCCCTCTGTATTTTGGATAAAACAGTTCTTCAGAAAACCTGTAAAAGCACTTCTATAATTTTCCAAATCTCAACTTCAATACATTTCTCAACACAATAATTCATCAACTCAATTCCATAGAAATTTTTCAAAGTCTAAGATAAGGAAATATAATATAACTTTTACAATCCAAAACACTCATAATTAATTTACAACTTCAAGTACAATTTAATTTAATTTACAACTGCTCAAAACCAAATACAATATGTACATACAGTGTCATACATTCTGATTACAAAAGCAAAAGCGGTATACTCAATATACCGGTAATCCGGATGTATATGCAGCCTAGTCTGCCTGTCGGTCTCTACTGCGAATAAAAGCTATCGCTGAGACAATGTCTCAGTGGTGCACAACATTAACCAAATCCAATTTAAATCACAATTCATAAGTCATGTAAATAGTGGATACTTAAAATCATAATTAAATTCAAGACAATAATTGTCAACAAGAATTTAAACTCCATTTCTCAATATCACAATAATTTTCCATAAGTCGGATCAGGTTTGAATTCAAAAGATATATGTCAATGAGAGTTTAAATCCATTTCACAATCTCACAATACACATCAATAAATCACACACTTAATCATGATCCATAATTCAATTCATCCCAAAAGCCGATGGCTAATGAGGTATTCAATTCATCCCAAAGTCGATGACTAATGAGGAATAACATGGCTAGCTAGCAAAAATATGAGTACTCATTCTATTCGTCCTCAACAGCACGCACCTCAACACTTCACCAGAGAGAATTCAATTCATCCCACTAGACAAGCTAGAGAGGAATACAATCAATATACATGATAGCTGTGGTTTCAAACCATTTCTAATGCTTTTTAATCAATAAGTATCCATCAATGTCATTCAAACCATTTTTCTGATTTCAAACTATTCACAATATTTTTCAATCAATAAATATTCCTCAAACACATTTCCACAATTTAAAATAATGATATACAAATAATCAATATTTATTTCCATTGAAAATAATTCAAAAGAAACAGTTGTTGTGCACAAACCTCTGATATTTGTCTCTGGTCTTGACTCGATTTCTTTCCCTTTTCTTTGAGTCCTTGTTAACTGAGAAACACAATTTGAAGTGTTTCAGTACCAAATTAAACTATCTCTATCGATAGGGTTTGGTAAATAATGCACTGAACTCAATTATTCACTAAGTCACCTAATATACCAACCCTCATTGCGTTTTAGGTAAATTAGGTTTTAGTGTCGTTAATATGTCACACTCGATAGGGTTTTAGGTTTGGTATGTTTTACCAAAGTCATTTCCTCGCTTAGTGCATTTTAATGCAAATTGCTGGATTCCGGAACACTGGTTTGACCTAACCGGACGATCTAGTTTCCTCGGTTTTCGGGTCTCGGTCGAAACTACAAACTTGTAGATCTAGGTCTTATTGCACGCGGTGCAAAATTTCAGGTCAATCCGAGTTAAGTAGACCAAGTTATGGTCATTACACTATTGCTGGTCAAATGGTACCATTTTAGGTCAATTTTAGGTCAAAGTGGTCAATTCTGGTTCGGCCAGTTTTTGGACCCGAACTTGTGCAAGTTGTTTGACTTGCTTATGGTCATTTCTGGGCTTTGGTGTCTTCATAAGACTTGTAGGTATGGGTCTTAACTATTCTTGGTCAAAATTTCAGGTCAATTGGACCTGGTTTGAGTGAGTTATGGCCTAAACACTCACTGCTGCCCAATTGGTCATTTTTCAGGTCCTAATTGCATCTAATCCGAATTGGTCAAATTTTTAGGTCACCTTGCAAGCAGAATTTTGGCATGGTTTCTCAATGAAAGTTGGCACATTTTGTGCCTAGTTTCACCTCAAATTGGTCTCATACTAATTGAGGTTACACATTCAAGGTTATAGGCCAAAATATACACTGCCCTCACTATGCATTACACACCCAAACTTCAAACACACACTTACCTTTGCAAGGTTCACTTCCATACCCTACCAAACTGTTTTGGCACATTATCAACAACATTTTCTACATTACATTTGCATTATTTTGGGCAGATTCCAATCACCATCAACACACCAATTATCATTCACAATCACAATTCTAAGTACCATTACAATTACCCCTAAACACCACAAACATTACATACACTTTACAACTTTAATTTACATATTTAACATCAATCCTTCTAGGTCAATATGCTGCCCACACTTCCTTCAATATACACCCTTTCTCAAGTGTCCACAAGCTGCCACAAATCACTTATCAACATCACATTGCCGTACCATAAGTTAATTTCCATCAAAGTGTATAATTCACCATATATACATGCATTAAATCACTAGGTTACTAAATCACCATGAACAACATTATTTCTCAACAATTATATGCACAATTTCCTCATCAAAAACGTGACCATGGCTGTCCAAAATGACAACAACAATAACCCATCAAACTCAAAATTTTCCTTCACCAAACTAATACCCATAACATGCACATAAACTTTAACAAAGAAATTCTCAAAATTATGAACTTACCTTATGCTTGGAGCTTGTTAAACCTTGCTTAAACTTCCCAAAATTGGTATCAATATCTTCCTTGTGGTGTGTAGACCATTTTTCATGAAAGGACCTAAGAGCTTGGAGTTGAAAATGGAGGATGGATCAAGCTCAAAGAAAACGTTAATGGAGGTTTTCAAGGGTTCATCAATTCGGCAATGTTGGGAGGTTTTGAGGAAGATGGGATTTCAGGTGGTTAGTGGACCACTTCAGCCATATTTCATGTTTAATAAATCCTATAGTGGTCCACTAACTAAAATTAAAACATTTTATAAGTTAATTTTTCAATTAATCCACATTTAACCCATTATTTCCACTATTTATTTTAGGTACCACCAAATTAATTTTTCATTTCATTTTCTAAGTGTAATACTATTTATTTTTAATGGACATTTAGGTCAAAAGACAATTCGGGATGTCAAATGACCATAATGCCACTTTCGATTTTTCAGAACAAGTATTTTGTCTGTTTTTCGATTTATCACTTTTCTTTGTACTAATTATTTTATTTTTCTTTGATCTTTCTAATGATATTTATTCTTCAATAAGGGTCTATTTAAGTACTAAAAATGTTTTCCAGGGTTCCTAGTCAACGGTCCACGCCGTGACCTCCCGGTGCGGTCACCCATCGCTAGGTTTCCCGGCTCACTTACTCGGTTACATTTCTTTGCTATGATTTTTCCTTGGTTTTTCTTGTATTTTCTTTTCTTGTATTTTATTATTTTATGCCTCCTCACTCATATTGAAGTACGGTTCTAGACATCCTAGCTGTCCGGACAGCACTGGTCACCGGAGCAGTAGAACGCACTACCGAACTTAGGGGTGTTACACTCATTGATTGCTCACCTCGTGTGCCATGTTTCTTATGAGCCTTTGTCATAAGCTAGATTCAAATTCATTTCAATTTTAGAGGTAAGCAAATCTTTTCTGTGTGCTAGTGGATCCACTCTTTCTAGGACCTCGTACGATCCTATGGGTGAGAACTAAATTTTTACTCTTTTCTTATCAAATCTCTTGATCATTTGATGCAACCTTCAGTTTAGCTTAGAATATTTTAGTCTTTTCTTGCTGTTATTTTAGTAATTATTTTCTTTTGTAGTCTTTTCTTTCTTGGCCATAGGTCCATAACCATTATCTTACTATCTCCATTTATGACCAAGGCCTATGTGCCATTTTGCACTATCTTGTTTGCTTTGGTTTAACTTATTATATTTCTTGATCAAATATTTCGAGATTTCGTTACGTGTCTTAAGTAAGTTGCTTGCCTTGGTGGCAATTCCTCATCTAGTATTTTTCTCATTTCTTACTGTTCTATTTATTTTTATCTATCGATATTCTATAGCTTATTTTGCACTGATGTGTAGTCATTATTTTCTTTTGTACTGAACTATAACCTTTCAATATTCTAACTTTAGAGTTTTAAATCCCAGGTTAGGATTTTCAAACTCCTTTCCAATAAGAAAACTTTATCTTATCATAACTGTAACAAAATAGATGCCGTTTACAACTATTCTTATTCTTGTGTACTATTGGGTAGTACGTAGCTCTATACAATAAATCCCAAATCAGTACTGTAATCTGCAGCTTATAGCACAAACATCAAGAATATTGCATAGTTACTATGATACATCCCAATAGAACAAACTTCCCTATATCTTATTTCTTTTAAATTTACTAATATCTTGAACTTATTTGATTATGGTATCCACTGACATCTATCAGCAGTAACACCCTTACCCGCATCTAAGGTAGCTATATTACTATAACTTACTTTTAGGTTCTCTTAACTTACCTAATTAGGCTTACTAATTAACTTTACAAATTATTGTGTACTAGCAAATACTTTTCACTGACAACTCTTCCAAAATTAATTTTAAAAAGACTAGTCACTAATATATCAAAATTGATTGATTTTTTTTTTTCAACACATATACATATCTTAGTTAAGAATCGAGGAAATACCAGCAACCATGTCAGAAGTCTCATCCTCATTCCTCTATCGCATAGTGTATACTCTCACTGTAGCATTACCTTGTCCTGGTTGATTTACAATATTCTGACTTCCAAGCATACTACCCCTACCTCTGCCTCCGCTTCTACCAACTGTTGGTGAACTCTTTGGGGTAGAAACTTGAGCTGATCCTTTTGACGTGGTAAATGATCCATAACGGCGTGGACTTACGCAATCCTTAGCAAAATGACCAGTCCCTCCACAATTGAAACATGCTCCTATAGCTCTATAACATACTCCACTATGTGGTTTACCACAAGTCTCACAAAGTCGATCTGACAGCGTTTTTTTGCGCGTCTGTTGAGTTTGCTAATCGGATTGGGGTGGTTTCTGTCCAGAAGATCCACCTCTACCTGATTTGCGCGAGCTAGACCCTCCAAAATGTTTTCTTTTCCCAAAGCCACTCTCAGTAGATTGGCCAGTAACCTTTTCAGTTTTCTCTTTCTCTTGTGTACTTTTTTTCACTGCCCATTCTGATTCTATCATTTCCAGTTCTAGGGCTTGTGAAATCAATTCAGAAAAATTCTAGTGTTAGAACCCCACCACTTGCATTCTCAAGCTAGGCCTCAACCCAGCCTCAAATCTCTTACACCGGTCTCTGGGGGCGGTGACTAAGCTTCCAGCATAATGGCCTAGCCTTGAAAAATCTCGCTCATATTCTGCTACAGTTCTATCCCCTTGCTTTAAACTTAAAAACTCTTGCAGCTTCATGTTTACATAAGTATTGGGGACCCACTTTTGTCGAAATTCCCTTAAAAAGTCTGCCCATGTGAGGACTGGTGGCTCTACCAGACTGTAGGGGATGGTCTTCCATCACTCATATGCATCTCTGTGCAGAAGTGATATTGAATATTCAAACTTCAACTCTTCAGCACACTGTAGTTTTCTGAAAACTCGTTCCATCCTCTCTAACCACTGTTCTGCTTCCAGTGGATCCACTGTTCCTTTGAATTCTATAGCCCCAAATTTCATTAACTTCTCATATTGTAGAGCCAGTGACTGTGGTTGTGCAACTGATGCTTGTGTCTGTGTTTGAGGCGACACATTCCCCGCCATTTGTTGAAAGAACATAGCCATTTGCCGTGCAAACTGAGCAGGGAACTGCGGTGCTTGAGGAGGAGCTAGAGTGGCTGACCCACTCACATTCTGGAGTACTGGGACTTCTCCTTGGGCCTCAGCCTCAACAGATTGCTCTACGGAATGATCTCCCTCTTCCATTCCATTTTCCAGAAATTTTCTACTCTCTGATAACAAACACAAGGCGCATATTCATGATGTAAATATGTCATATATATCAACATTTGAGCAGTTGTATTTACAGAAAAAATATTTCAAATTCACAGTTCAAAATTTATTTTAAAACCTTTGCTCTGATACCACTAAACATGTCACACCCTACTCCTCGTAAGATGTAACATATTCCCGTAATACACCTAATGAATTACCGTACTTCACCTACCGGTAACCTATTAAATATACTACAAGGGATTTTAAAACAATTTTCGTTCATTTTGGAATTGGTGGGTAAAATTTTTTTCAAATATTAAAAACCTTTATTTAAAGTCCAAACATAAATCAAATTTTTGGATATTTAAGATTTCCGCAATTTTTACAAAAATTTCGGCAGAGTGCCGTCTGTATTTTGAGAAAACAGTTCTTTAAAACCTGAAAATAAAAACACTCCCAATATTTTTCTCAATCACAACTTCATTTGCAACCACCAAATTTCAAATCAACAACAATGGCAACACTTCAACTCAAAATCCAAATTTCAAATAAAAAATTAATAACTCAAAACATTTCATAAACTCATGCACATTGCATTATAAATATTTAATTTACATTCACTATTAAATTTACAAACACAAAATCTCAAGAATAATATTATTACAATTTTACCTGTACAACTGCTCAAACTACAGAGATACATATGCATACCATCATATTTACATCAAACTAAACTACCAGGGTATAGACAATACCCGTACAGAAATTCTTCAACCATGCTCCTCTCTGACTGTAGCAACTCACTCTACTGCTATGTCCTTTTCTCTATCTGCGACAGTAAGTTAAAGCTATCGCTGAGTATATAAATACTTAGTGGTGCACAATAAAGAATAAAATGTATAATATAAGACATTTATGAACAAATCCTCATTCAAAAATCTCATAATCGCATTTCACAATTTCTTTCTCAAATTGCATTTATAACAAATCATAATTTCAAGCTTAATATAGCACAACTTGATCAAACAATTTAATAAACATAGTGTTGCCAAACAATAACACAACTTAGGCCATAACACAAAATTTCCGAACACGCCGTGTATACATCACGGCAAGGCAAACAACCCCACCAATCGAAATCAATGAGGGAGGTGGCTAGCTAGCTAATGAGTACTCATCCAAACTCGCCCCTCAGACTGGGAAGCCAGAGAGGGAGGAAACTGATCAAATATCAAACTCACCCCACAAGTGGATAAGGAACATATTAATATTGCCATGCCAAGTGTGAATTAAAACAATTTAAATCAAGTTATTCAAATATTTTATGCGAAACACAATCAATTTCTAAAATCAAATTTTCATTCACAGGTGGCAACACCGTAGTACTTAAAACCCATAATTAACACAAAAATTTCACAATGCAGAAAATTAAACAAGCTTCATTTCAAATCTCCATTGTAAAATAGGTAGCACAACATTCTCGAAATTCATAATAAAATAAACATATTCACAATATATAACAAATCAATTTTCATTGTAAAAACTATAATTTATAAATTTTTGTGCACAAACCTGATGCGAGTCGCCTATCGGCCTTGACTCGATTCCTTGGGTCCTTTCCCAGTGTTCTTTTCCACTGAAACACACAGTTTCACAGTGTTTCAGTATCATAACTTACCATAAATCCAATAATTAATTCATAAATACTTAATTCTAGCCCAAATATGCTTAAAATAACGTTCTTAGAAATTTTCATTTCGGGGTTACTATTCACTACACTATTCAAGTCAAATTGTTGACTTTCTAAGGCTTAATAGGTATGGGAATTCCAACTTCACCCACATACCACATTTTGGTCACCAAACTTGTTGGTTTTGGTCATTTTCTCAAAACTTAAGTCCTTTAGGCAAAGTTACAAATTTTTAGTTTTTGTGCCTTAGGTTGTACTGTTCCATTGGTCACTTTACTGTTGGAATTTGACAAAACTTCCTTCATAGAAAATGTTTCTTATTGTCTTAAGTGTATTCTCATTTTTGGATCACCCCAATTGGAGTTTTGTAGCTCAAGTTATAGCCAAAATACAGTTACTGTTCACGTGCACTGTTCATACTGCTATTTTGGTTCTGACAGATTTTTGATCCAACTTTGTTCAGTAATTTGATCAAGTTAAGTCCATAATTTGGTCTAATTTCCTTCATAATAAATGTTCTACTATGTCTTAGGTTTCCATCGGTTCAAGAATCGCCTAAATCAAAGTTTTCTAGAGAGAGTTATAGCCATTGGAACTTTACTGTTCAAAAGGAAATCTGCAGTTTTGCAGGTTTAGTAACTCAACTTTGCTCAATAATTTGATTAGGTTAATGGCATAATTTGGGTTGGTATTCTTCATGAAAGTTTTAGATCTATATCTTATCTAATTACTGGTAAAATTTCAGGTCATTTTGACCTACCTAGCTCGAGTTATGACCAAATGAACAATTACTGTTCATTTGGTCAGTTTAGCAGATGTGAGACTACTCTTATTCAACTTTGGTCAATTTGTTCACTAGGTTTTGGTCAGTTTTTGGGCATGGTTCCTAAATGAAAATTGTGTCATTTTATGTCTATTTTCATCCCCAATTGGTGGCATAACAATTGGACTTGTAAAATTTCAGTTTTGGTCCTTCAAAGTTGACTTGGTCATGCTGCCAGCAGCATGACCATACAACCTCCGAATTTGGCTTCACTTCTAATAATTCAAACACAACTTATTTGGTCACAATTGACCATTTTTCAGTTCACAATAGGTCAAACATGCCATTTACTCATTTCTTGCATTTTTGGTTCACAAACCCTAAGTTCAAAACCCTAATTCATGTCATTTGTTGCATTTAGCTAATTAAACACTTATAAGCATACTCCCTTAACTCAATCAAGCTTCCAACATATTTAGCTCAAACAAATTTATACTTTGTCCAACCAAACCCTAGCTGTCCAAAATTCTATATAATCCTTCAACAAATTTTCTTTCCATTTCAAGTTTATTTACAAGCATAACTTAACTACTTAAACATAGATTCAAAGAGAAAATGAAGAAGAACACTAACCTTAATTCTTTGATTTACAATCCACCAATTCTTTCACTTTCTTCTTTCTTCTTCTCCCTCAATCTTCTTTTCTAGTGTAGATTGGAAGCTTTTTAGGGTTTAGGGTTGAAATTTATGGGGAAGAACTAAGTTTTTCAAGCTTTAAAAGCTTGTTAATGGAGGAACCTTGGGAGAGAAAAGTGAGAGAGAGATAAAAACGTTTTTTGAAGAAGAAGAAATGATTTTTTTTTTTTTTATGAATTTTTAAGTCTTATGGAAGACCAAAAATGTAAATAAATAAATTAATTAATTATATTCTTTATGGCATCATGCATGAGGTCATGCATGATGTCATCACCTTTTGACTTTTCCATTTTTCCATTTCCTTTTTTTTTCTATTTATTTTTCTATTAGTTCTTTAATTTAATTCTTAATTCCGAAATTTTCTTTTGTCCAATTTTATTTGACAGTTAGGTCAGGAGTCAGCTCTCGGAGTCAATTGACCAAATTGCCCCTCGTCGGTTCATCCCGGTTTGCAATTAATTCCATATTTCTTCTGGCTCCCTGACCTAATTATTTGACTGGCTTAACAGCTCTTTTTCGTGATTTTCTCTTTTCCACTGTGTTTATAAGGGTCCTAAGGACCGCAGCGTCACTTTTTACGGTTCGAAATTTGAGTTTAAAATGACTTTGCAGTCGCTCCCGAGGAGGTCACCCATCACTGTGACTCTCAGCTCGTTTAACTTCTTATGTTCTGTTTTTCTTATTTATACTTAACTAATTGAACATTACTAATTATTTGTGTTTATGGTTTCTCTAGTTGTCTTAAGTGTGGTCCTAATCCCCTTAATTGTCCGGACCGACTTCGGTCACCGAAACAGTGAAATATACCTAGCTATACAAATAGGGGTGTTACAAAGTCAACAATTTGACTTGAATAGTGTAGTGAATAGTAACCCAAAACATAAAAATTTCAAGAACGTCAAGTTTAGCACATTAGAGCTAGATAAAAGTGAAGTTAAATTTATTTTTGGATTTATGCTAAGTTATGGTACTGAAACACTGTGAAACTGTGTGTTTCAGCTGAAAAAGACTTGGATGGTCTCAGAGACTGAGTCAAGGCCTAGAGGCGACTCACGTCAGGTTTGTGCACAATAAACCTTATTTGAGCCTTTTGTCATTGAAAAATTGATTTAGTGTGATTTATGAAAATTTGAAGTTAATTATGAATTGTGTTGCCATCTTGTGAATGAAATTATGACTTTGGAAATTTATTGGATTTCTCACGAATCATTTGAATAAAATGTTTGAAATTGATTTTGGATTCACACTTAGCATGATAGTATCTTATTATTCCTCCTACATTTATGGGGTGAGATCGGTTGTCTTTCCTCCCTCTCTGGTTTACCAGTTGAGGTTGTAGATCGGATGAGTACTCATTAGCTAGCTAGCCACCTCCCTCATTGATTTCGATTAGTGGGGTTGTAGATTACTTTGTCGTGGTGTACAACGTGGCATTGATCGAAAATTTTGTGTCATGGCTTAAGTTGTGTATGAATTGGCAACACTGTGTTCTTAAATTATTTGACTAAATTGTGTTATTATGAGCTTTGATAATTTGTGAAATGTGATTGAGAAATATTTAAATTGTATTTTGGCAATGAATGATTTATGTATTGTATTTCAAATTTTTATTGTGCACCACTGAGTATTTTTATACTTAGTGATAGCTTGTTTTGGTGTCGCAGATAAGAGCAAGGAGAAAACAGCAGAGTGAGCTGCTATCGATATTGAAGACTTCATTGACCTTTTCTGTACGGATATTGTTTTATACCGTTGTAGTTATTTTGATGTAAATACTATAATGTCATAAGTATCGATGTAAAGTGAGCAGTTGTATAATAAATTGTAATAATATTATTTTTGGAACTTCTTTTTGTAAATTAAGGTTTGTATTTGTGAATTTCACAGTTTATGCACTGTGAATAAAGTTATGAATTATTTTGAGATGATAAACCTTGAAGTGGATTGAATTAAGTTGACTTGAGATTATTTGAAGGTGGGAGTTGTGGAAAATTTAGTGGAAGTGTTTTTCACAGGTTTTTGAAGAAACTGTTTTCTCAAAAAATAGACGGAACTCTGTCAAAATTTTTATATAATTTGCGGAAAAAAATTAAAATGGACAAAAATTTTTACTAGTATTTAAACTTTGAATAAATGATTTTAATTCCTACCAAAATGCTCACCACTTCCAAAATGTAAGAAAATTGTTTTAAAATCCCTTGTAGGGTACTTAATGAGTTATCGGTAGGTGAAGTTCGGTAGTTCATTAGGTAGTCTACGGGATCATGTTATGCCTTACAGAGGGGTAAGGTGTGAACACACATAGTGCTCCACTAAGACCACTACACCTCCATTGTGGACAGATTGTCATCTTCCTCAAACTCCCAAAGAACTAGCCAAAAGTTGTCTTGAGGAAAACCTCCATTGCCGTCCAACTTGGAGCTCCATGCAAGCTTGATCCAACCATGGAAACTTCAAGCTCCCTTTACTAAAAGTTGTCCTTACACCTTGGTCAGTAGATAGGCAATAAGAAGATTAAGTTTTGGAGAGGTTTTGCAGAGTTTCCAAAGTGGTAAGTAGGCATTTTTCATGCTTGCTTCATTAAAGTTTGTGTGGATGTTATGGGTACTTGAATTGTGAGAAGATTTTTAGAGTTTGATGTTTGAAGGGAGATGTATATTTTTGGCAGCCATAGAAACTCCTTAAGGGAAGTTTATCCTTGTATGTAAATGGTAGATTAAAGTGTTGATGAAGTGTTTATGTGTGTAGGAATAAGTTGGGTGATGTATATTAGATGTATGTGAATGTATACTTGATTTTTATAAGCTTGGAAATTAATGGAGAGAGATGTATGAATCGGCAGCTTGAATTGTGAACCAAAAAAATGTTATTTCATAGTTTGGTTTATGGAATATTAATGTTTAATTGTGGTACTTGTTATGGCAGCTTGTGTATGTGTATGAGGGTTTGAGTTTGGACATGTGAATGAGCTATACTATGTAGTTAAATTATGTGTAATTTGGACTTGGTAAATTCTGGACTATAATGTGCATATTAAGTGTGGTTATAAGCTGCCAAAATGACCAAAAATGTGTTGTGAAATGTGTTAATGTTATGGTGTAAAACAGAAATGGCATGAATGTGTAACTTGGTAAGTGTTAAAAGTGTATTTGGTATGTGATGAAGAGTGTTGCAATAGGCAGTGTGTATTTTGGCCTAGAACCTTAAGTGTGTGGCTCCAATTGGTATGAGATCAATTGAAGGTGAAACTAGGCACAAAAAGTGCCAACTTTCATGAAGGAAGCTTACCAAAATTCTACTTGGAAGGTAACTTGAAAAATGACCAAATCCGGATTAGTGCAATTACTGCCTAAAAATTGACCATTTGGGCAGTAGTTAGTATTTTGGCCATAACTCACTCAAAACAGGTCCAATTGACCTGAAATTTTTACCATGAATAGTTTAGACATATATCTACAAGTCTTATGAAGACACCAAAGCCCAGAAATAATCATAAGTAAGTCAAATAGCTTGCACAAGTTTGGGTCCAAAAACTGGCCGAACCTAAAATGACCTAAAGTGACCAATTTTGGTACATTCTGACCAGCAAAAGTAAAATGACCATAACTTAGTCTACATAACTCAAAATGACCTGAAATTTTGCCCCGCGTGCAATAAGACACAGATCTACAAGTTTGTAGTTTTGACCAAAACCCGAAAACCGAGGGAACTAGGTCGTCCGGCTAGGTCAAATTAGTATACCTGAATCCGACAAATTGCAATAAAATGCAATATACATGAAAATAAATTGGGTAACATGTACCAACCCTAAAAAGCTACAAAATGTGACATATTGGTAACATTAAAACCTAATTCACCTAGACTACATCGAGGGTCAACATCTTAGGTTGACTAAGGAAATAGTAGAATTCAATAAACTGAGTGTTAAGCCTTATTCTTAGAGACAGTTTAAATGACTATTGAAATACTTCAAATTGTGTTTCTCAGTTAGCAAAGACTCAGAGAAGGGGAAGGAAACACTGAGTTAGGGCCAAGAGACAGTTATCAGAGGTTTGTGCACAACAGTTATTTCTTTTGAATTTTTCAATTGAAATAAATTATGTCTATTTGTATATTATTGTTTTAAATTGTGAGAATGTGTTTGAATGGATACTTATTGCTTGAAAAGTATTGTAAATGGTTTGAAACCACAACTATCATGTATATTAATTGAATTCCTCACTAGCTTGTCTAGTGGGACGAATTGAATTCCCTTTCTGGCTGAAGTGTTGAGGTGTGTGCCTGTTGAGGATGAATTGAATGAGTACTCATATTTTTGCTAACTAGCTATGTTATTCCTCATTAGCCATTGGCTTTTGGGACAAACTGAACTTTGAAACATGATTAAGCTGTGTGTGATTTATTGATTCATTGTGATATTGTGAAATGGAGTTTAAATTCTTGTTGACATTCACTGTCTTTTGAATTTAACCATGTTTTGATTTTTTGAGATTCATTGTGATATTGTGAAATAGAGTTCAAATTCTTATTGACATTCACTGTCTTTGAATTTAACTATGGTTTTAAGTATCCATTATTTATATGACTTATGATTTGTGATGTAAAGTTGTATTTGGTTAATGTTGTGCACCATTGAGACATTGTCTCAGCGATAGCTTTTCATTGCTGTCGCAGGTAGACAGACTGACAGGGCAGCAGACTAGGCTGCTAGGGCAACACTGAGAGATCATTGGGTATATTGAGTATATTGTATTTTGCATTTTGTATTGTAATGTACGTTCACTGTATGTATATAGTGTTTTTGGTTTTGAGCAGTTGTAAATTAAAATTCTACATTGAAGTCGTAAAATAAATTGTGAATTATTTTGGATTGTAAAATTTGTACTATATTTCTTTATCTCAGCCTTTGAAAATACTGAAAAATTATTGTGGATTTGAGTTGAGAAACATATTGTGTTGATTAAATGTTGGAGTTTCAGATTGAGAAATATATTTGAAGTGCTTTTTACAAGTTTTCTGAAGAACTATTTTATTCAAAATACAAAGGGCACTCCACCAAAATTTTTACAGAAATTCCTAATAATTCAAATGTGTTAGCTGTTTCCCTTCAGTTCAAAAATTTTTTAACACCTATAAATAGTGCTTACCACTGTAAAAAGAAGTAAAAAAAGTTTTAAAATCCCTTGTAGTATATTTAATGGGTTATCAGGAGACGAAGTTGGTAATTCATTAGGTATACTACGGGATCATGTTATGCCTTACAGAGGGGTAGGGTGTGACAGGTCCAACTTACAAACTTGTAGGTCTATGTCTTATTGCACTCGGGGCAAAATTTCAGGTCATTCTGAGTTGTATAAACCAAGATATGGTCAATTTACTAAAGCTGGATAGATTGCACCTTTAGTGCAAAATTTAGTCAATTTTAGGTCACTTTTAGTTCTGATAGTTTTGGTATCCGAACATATGCAAGCTATTTGACATGGTTATGGTCATTTCTGGGTTTTGGTGTCCTCATAAGAATAGTAGCTCTATTTCTAAGCTATCCATGGTAAAAATTTCAGGTCAATTGGACCTGTTTTGAGTGAGTTATGGCCAAAACACTAATTGCTGCCCAAATGGTCAATTTTCAGGCTTTCAAGTCACTATTCCGGATTTGGTCATTTTTAAGGTCAGTTTCTAGGCAGAATTTTGGCAACATTTCTACATGAAAGTTGGCCTATTTGGTGTCTAGTTTCACCCCTCATTGGCCTCATACCAATTGGTTCATATTTTTGCACTTATGACCTAATTTCAGTGCTGCCAACATACAAAACCTGCACAAGATAATTACACTTCCAATTTGACATTCCTCCTCCTCCTCATGACTTCATTATTTACTCATAGCACTTTTACAAATACTAAACACAATTCCAGCAAGCATATTGGGCAGAACACTCAAGTGCTCAATGCACACAATACACCATTAAAATTCAACATTGACATCCACCCAAATTCAATGTACATCAATACTTATTTTACACATACACTTTGATGGCAATTATACAAACTGCCCACAATTCAACACCATCATATTTCATTAATAAACTTCATATTCACACACACAAATTCATGATATTATAGGCTACCAAACATGGCAGTTTTCCAAAGCATCAAGGTCTCATTTCAAACCCTTAATTCAAGCACTAACATGCACATACTTGGACATTAACCTACTACAACTTTTATTCGAGTTAATTAACCTTAATTCCTATCCATTAAAGGTAAGAAAAACTCAAATACCACAAACCTTCATGGCTGCTGAAAATGGATAAATTTATATCTCACTATTTTTTTCATTTCTCTTTACCAAAGTACTCACCTCAACCTAAACACAAGGTTTACCAAAGCAAGGGAGGAAAAATAAGCACTAACCTTTTTTAAGCTTCACCAAAACTTCATCAAATGCTCTTATTTTTGCCTCCAACATGCTACCCAAGGTGTGTGTGCAAGCTTTAATTAAGAAACCAAGTGGAAAGTAGGCTTGAATCATGAATGCATGGTGGTGGAGTGAGGTTTGGCCATGGAGGATTTCCATGGTGTTTCTCTCGGCTGGTTTGTTTCTAAGTTTGAAGATAAACATTTCTGTCCCAAATTGGCTTATATTTGTGTCCCAAAATCTAAGTTAGTCGAGCACTAACCATAAATTAATGATTTAATTACTTAAAGTTTCATAATTTGCACATTTGCCTCATTTCTTCCACTATTTATATAATGTACCTCATTTTTATTTTTCATGACATTTTCAAAGTGTAATATCATTTATTTTTAATGGACATTGAGGTCAAAAGGCAACTCTAGGAGTCAAATGACCAAAATGCCCCTCTTCGGGTTGTATTCCCGATTTTTCGATAACATCGATTTTTATCAGTTTCTTGAATTTTTCATTTTTCTTTGTACTAATTCTTTAATTTTTTTTGACATTTTTAATGTCAATTATACTTCAATAAGTCTTTTAATTATGTCTCGAAACTTAATTTCGAGGGTTTCCCATGGTCCTGGGGTTGGCAATTGCCTTCGCCGTAACTTCCCGGTGCAGTCACCCATCGCTACGGTGCCGGCTCGTTTAACTTAGTTTCATTTTCTCTCTTTAATTTTTTTTTTAAATTTTTTTCATCACATATTTCATTATTTTATACTTCCTCACTAACATTAAAATGTAGTTCTAGGTATCCTAGCTGTTCGGACAGACACTGATCACCGAAACAGTAGAGCGCACTACCAAACATAGAGGTGTTACACACACAAGCCCTTGATCAAACAACCTTTGATGCAAGCAAAACCTCCAGGTTTCCTTTCCACATGATTTGGCCAAAGTGAAGTGAAAGGAAAAAAGAAGTTTTCTTGGTTCCAAGTAGTAGGAAGTAGTAAGAAATAATTTCTCTAAGCTTAATTCAAGATCAACAACACTTGTATCTCTTGAATTTGAAGCAAGGAAGAAGAAGTATTCTTTGGTTATGGTGGAAGAAATGGGACGGCCAAAAGTCGAAAAAGAAAAAGATGATATGTTTTGTCTTCTTTCTTTCCTTATATATTTAATTTCCTTTAATTAAAATCAACTTAACATGTGTCCATCTCTCATTCAACTATTGAATGTGTTTTCAACTTTTGATTGATCTACATGTTACTCCTTAATCTTAATTAAAAAATTAAACTTGATTAATTAGTATTCTTAATACTAATGAACTAATTAATTAACTATTAATTAATTATAATTTTCCTCCCATTTTTGACCAAGTCAAATGGCCAAATTGTCAAAATTTGACAAGTCAAACTTGTATAAAATTTTGACCAAGTCCATAATCTTTTTTTTCCTTTAAGATTAATCCTATAAGTTTATATTCCAACACTTTGTATATTAACTTGAATACTTCCATAGGTAAATTTAGTTTTAAGTCATACTAGGAACTTTATAATCTAATTACAAACTAAATTTATTAATTCAATTAATTAATTAAATCATTTAATTAATTAATTAAATTAATTTTGTTTTGATCAAGTTGCTCTTATGTGTATGACTTACTAGATTCATTACTAATTGGAAATGAGAATAATATTAACTCCTTAATATTATTGAAACCATTCCAAACTTAACATGAAATTCCCTTTTCATTTAAGTTCTCATAAGTCATAGTTGACACTAGCATAATGTGCTATGATTACTCAATTAGTTCTGAATTAATTTTCCAATTGATGAACCTTGATCATATGTACCATGCACTAAAATCTCTCCATTACAAAATCCCGATTCCAGCTAGAGTCATGGTTTAATATCAAACTCTTTTGCTTAGAATCATATGTCCTTCTTTTAATTCTAATTCTTGATTAATAAGACTTTTCCTGTCAGAAACACTTTTCTAATTAAGTCTATTTGTCATGGCCAAGAACTTGAATTCATCAAGAACAATTAAATGGACATAGGATTTTATCCCTATTTACTTAGGATAACGAATCCCATCTTGACTAACACTCATCTCTATATATAACTAGTCAGAGCCAACACATGCTCATATACCTATATGTAGTACAAATATGAAAGCAGTATCAAACTCAAACCACCTATATATAAGATAACTGTGTTATCTTAGGTCAAGGGATTATATGCACTATTATGATCTAGATGACTTTGTATTGACAAGAGTAAACTCCATGTACAAGTCATCTTATGTCACTAGTTTGGCCTACTTATCTTATAAGTGCCCACTATATTTGTCTTATAGTATAAGACTCACCATTCCATCTCATTAGTATCTTAGACTAATCCATGGGCACAAATATAAGTGACAATTAATTTGGATGAATCATGCCCAATGAAGTATCCTTGATTGTAAACTGAATTTATAATATCTTATACTAGAATATTCTGTCACTCATATTCTTAACAACTTAAGAATAGAACATCTAACAATTCATCAAAGGACATTTCTCTATAATATTCAAACCATTCAAATATAAGAGAAACAAATCATTTGCCATTTAATGGGAATAATTATTTACAATATACAACACTAAGGCATTACTCTAGAGCATACTACTAACAATCTCCCACTTGCACTGGAGCCAATGATTATAGTATACAATGCTCATCTTTTAAAGATAACTGTATAACCATTTTCAATCTATGGCTTAAGTGAAGCAATTATCTGAATTGATAGCTGACGTTATCATCGGTGTTATTTTCCAACCAGTTTTTTGATTAAATAGTTTAGCTAATTCCTAGTGTTCAGATTTCAGGTGAGACCTGGTTCCACTATCCAAACCAAGGCACTATTGTTGTCACATATGAAAAACTGATGACACAATCAAAGGAACCTTGATGAGTTTTGTTAAGAACTTCTGAATCCAAACAACCCTTTTGCAACATCACATGTAGCAAAATACTTAGCTTCTATAACAGAATCCATAGTTGTTACCTTTATGAAACCTTTTCATTCAACTTTTCAACTACTATAGATGGACACAAAATTATAAATAAAGATATGTAGCAGTGTGTGACTATCACATTAGCTTATTTAACAATCACACGATCCTATGTAACTTTTACTCATTTTGTGTGATTATTAAATTTCTCTATTTGAAATAGACTTTCTATTTTTTTACTATTTGACTATAAGTCTGAATTTATAAATTCTATTAGTTATAAATTATTCTTTCCTCTTGACAAGATTTATATTTTAATACTTACAAAATATTTAGGAATAACCTCATCATATACTCAGTATTTCAAACCTGAGTTTGATTGGCATTTGCTAGTCACTAATAGCATATACAATATGCTGCTTAGTACACAACTTAGCATATTTAGCTTCTATCTTTAGGAGTCTTAAAATATCTTCCTTAAGATAGTTGAATATTTTGCTTCACAAGCAACAATCCTTTTCTCTAGAGTCAAACATGTTGAGCTCTTTCAACATCCTTTCCAAAACTAGACTTATGAAGAATCCTATTATTCTTGTTTGCTGTATCTCTATAGATGCAAAACACAAGAACATAGGTTTCATTCCTTAAGTCATAAATGGAGAAAAATACATGTAACTAAGCTTTACAGTCACTAGTTTTCCAATTATCGTTTCCTATTAAAAAATGTCATCCATATATTGATTTAGGTAAGTAGTTGCTCCCACTCACCTTCTTACACATATGGAACTCCTTGAAGTTTTGCTTAAAACCATAAATGGATGTTTTAAGCTTATACACTTTGGAATTTTTCTAAGATTATGTCTTCACTTATGTTTCCATTAAGGAAGATAGTTTTGAAAACTATTTGTCAAAACACATAACCAAAGTGCATTATGTTACCATCTTTATCTCAATTAATTCAAGCATAGCCTTAGGTAAGGAGGTCTCATAGTCAACCCCTTTCCTTTATGTGAATCTCTTTTCATAATCAGCTTTGCTTTATAGGTCTTTACCTATTCATTTAGAACTTATTTAGTTCTTGAGAAACCTTCTTAGCTCCCACTAGGTACCTTAACCATAGGAAAGTTTACAAGAACATAAATACAGTTCTTAATAATTAAATCCATTTTAGATCTTATGGCTTTTACCATCAATGAAACAAACTTATATCAAATATAATTTCTTCATTAATGATATGAATATCTCTATAACCAATCTCTACATAAATGGATAACTTTTGCACATTTATATGTAGAATTCTATATCTCTATAATTATGAGATATAGAAATTAACTTCAAGGTATAGTAATAGTTACATGCCCAATAGGTATAAGCTTATTATTGGAAGGATTTACATCAATTTAATTTGTTGTTGGATGACACTTCATCCAATTTCATCTTTCATCTTTTGTCATTCTCTTACAGAAACTCTTTTCTTTATAAAATGACCCCGCTCATAACAACTCTTTATTTAGTCGGAAGATAAAATTATATCCTAAACTTTCTTTAGGATATCTAATAAATTTATCCTTTTATCAAATTTCTTTTTTAAACACCTTTAATCTTAACAACCTTAAGATTTAGTGTTTAACCATAACATATCCTATATGATGTGGTGGAAACTAATATAGATCATAATCTATATTGAAGATTCAAAGCTGTTAATAATACTAATCCTTACAATAAGGTTAGCAGTTTCTTATAGTTCAGCATATTTTGTACTGTGTCAAACATAAGTACAAATTTTCTTTTAGATATTTCATACAACTATGAAATTCTAAGAGGATTAAATTGAGATACAATATTTTGTTCCTATAGGAACTCATCGAATTTAGTACTTGAGTATACTTGGCCTTTGATCAGATCAAGGACCTTAATTCCCTTTCCATATATTTCTCTACTTTAGGTCTGAATTCTTTGAACTATTCAAAGATTTCAAGTTTGCATTTCTCAAATGTAAACATCCTTAAAATATTGAGAAAAACCTCTTCTAACCATTTCCCTATGGACCACATATATCTCTATGTATTGGTTCTAAAATTCCTTTAGCTTTCTTGATTTTGTCACATTGCCTTGAGAACAAGATTCACTAGTTAGCTTAATGAGCATCCAGTCCCATTTCACTAACTCAGTGATCCTACCCTCTGTAATTTGAGTTAGTCGCAAAAGCCAAATTCATTTTAAATTAGATTTGGTTTTGATTATATTAATCTCAATTTAATTACTTGGAATTATTTTGTTAATATTATCAACATAATAAAGACAATTATTCAAGTAACCCATGCTAACATTTCATTTCAAAACTAAAATGTAAACATCATCCATGAATCTTTATTCATGTCCATTATAAGTCAAACTTGATACATAAATGATGTCTTAAAATATTAGATATATAAAAACATTTTCCAAAACAAATATATAAAGATAAGACATTATGGACTTGGCAGCAACCTTTGCTTCATCACAAAAATGCTGTATATTTTCATATCTTCAAGTTTTATCATTTGCTAGTTCTTGCATGTCATAACATTTATGAGAATTGGCTCCAGCAATATAATGAACTACAAGTAATTTAGAATATTTAAAAACAAGACAAAGATATACCTTCATAAGACTTATCAATCTTGTTCTTCTTATACTCCAAGTACTTTAGGCAATTTTTTTTTCTGGTGCCTAGCCCTTTGACAGTGGAAATAGTTTCCTCTATATAGAGCTTTAACCTTCTTTTCCTTGAATTGGCCCTTGGACACTCTTCTTAAAAGTTTAGGAATTAAAGCATTGCCTGTCTCATTGCTCTTCCTCTTAGTTCCACTAAAAATATATGTCACACCCTACTCCCCTGTAAGATGAAACATGATCCCGTAGTACACCTAATGAATTACCGTACTTTGCCTACTGATAACCCATTATATATACTACAAGGGATTTTAAAAAAATTTTCGTGAAATTTAAATCATTGGTTAAAATCTGGTGTTATAAATTTTTTTTTTTTTCAGAATTTTGGCAAAGTGCCGGCTGTATTTTGAGAAAACAGTTCTTCAATCCTTCAAAAGAAAATGCTCCCAATATGTTTTCTCAAATACAACTTCAATAACTTCATTTCAATTCACAATTCAATTCTCAATAAACAATCAATTCATTTTCAAACTACTCTCATCATAAAGAAACATTTCATTGATTACAAGACTCAAAATTTATAATACAAAACTATTCAAGTAAATAAAATCTCAACTTTATATTTACAATAATTTACATTTAATTACATACCAAAATATTTTATAAGAGTTTTTATACAACTGCTCAAATAATTTACATACATATTATTACATGCATACATCAAAACCTATGTACATGGGTATACCTATGATATACCTGGAGCTGATCTGAAAGTGTCTTCAAAAAACTTACTCACTGCTCTATGCTCTTCTTACCTGCGACAGCATACAAAGCTATCGCTGAGTGGTGAACTCAGTGGTGCACAACTATAATTTAAAACATAGTACAATATACATTGACAAAATTTACAGTAAATAATTTAAAAATCTGAATACTCATCAAATTCCAAAACTCAAAATATTCATTGCCATTAATGTAAATCATTTGTATAAAATGACTTTGATCACGAAATTCAATTTATCAAATCATGACTAACCATTTAAGTAATTCCAACAAAATCAATTATACATAAACCATAATTGAAATCACAATTCTTTACCATTCAAAAGCCATTCTGTATCTCAAAAATCATTATGTATCTCAAAAATCAATCTTTATCTCACTAACTATGCAAGACTAATCTGAAAGGGCCATATTCGATGTGATTCTAACTCCCTATGGTCGGGGAGGTCGAATCAGATTCTAACTCCCTATGGTCGGGGAGGTCGAATCATCGTGCACAATACCATCACAATAATGAATCTTCCGCAAGGGCCATAACAATAAAATAAACTTAGATCTAACCTCAAATCAGAGGAAAATCTAAGCCTGTGCACGTACCATGGTAATCAAAACACAACTAACTCCATTGTCTTCTCAACAAATGAGAGAGACGGTAATAACCTAGTCAAGCATCATTAGTGTGATATAAAACAATATCACAATCCTTTCAGTGAGCATAAATCACAATACAATTCGATTCAAAGTCAATTCCAATATCCAATAATTTTTATGCTCATCACAATTCAAATCATAAATTTGCATTTTTCCATGAAAATTACCATCACAATTCAAAACATGTTCTATCACAATTTTCCAAAACATAATTATTCAATCCATAACAATGCTTAATACTTGTGGAAATACCATTTCACAAAGCTAAATTCATACATACTATAACAATTTCAATAATCATTGAATCAAATCCAATGCTTGTTAAACATAATACATAAGAAAAATATGTCATTTAATCATATGTAATATTCAAACAAAATCAGTTAAAAACTAGTTGTGCACAAACCTCTGATAACTGTCTCTTGGCTCTGACTCAGTGTTTCCTTCCCCTTCCCTGAGTCTTTGCTAACTGAGAAACACAATTTGAAGTGTTTCAGTAGTCATTTAAACTGTCTCTAAGAATAAGGTTCAATAATTAATTTATCGAATTCTATTATTTCCTTAGTCAACCTAATATGTTGACCCTCGATGCGTTCTAGGTAAATTAGGTTTTAATGTTACTAACATGTCACATTCAATAGTCTTTTAGGGTTGGTACATCTTACCAAGTTCATTTACGTATCTTGCATTTTCTTGCAATTTCTTTGGATTAGGGATACTAGTTTGACCTAGCCGGACGACCTAGTTCCCTCGGTTTTCGGGTTTCGGTCTAAACTAAAAACTTGTAGATCTATGTCTTATAGAACGCGGGGCAAAATTTCAGGTCATTCTGAGTTATGTAGACCAAGTTATGGTCATTTTACTATTGCTGGTCAAATTGCACCAAAATTGGTCATTTTAGGTCACTTTAGGTCATTTTAGGTTCGGCTAGTTTTTGAACCCGAACTTGTGCAAGCTGTTTGACTTGCTTATGGTCATTTCTGGGCTTTAGTGTCTTCATAAGACTTGTAGATATGGGTCTTAGCTATTCATGGTTAAAATTTCAGGTCAATTGGACCTGTTTTGAGTGAGTTATGGCCTAAACACTAACTGCTGCCCAAATGGTAAATTTTCAGGCCTCATTTGCACTTAATCCGGATTTGGTCATTTTTCAAGCTACCTTGCAAGCAGAATTTTGGTAAGTTTTCTTCATGAAAGTTGGCACATTTTATGCCTAGTTTCACTTCCAATTGGTCTCATACCAATTGGAGCCACACACTTAAAGTTATAGGCCTAAAACTCAAACTGCCTTATTGCATTTCTTGCATACACATCAAGCATCACTTTTAACACTCACCAAACTTAACATTCAAACCAATTCTGGTTGTACCACAACCTAAACATAATTCACAACACATTATAGGTCATTTTGGCAGCTTACAATTACATTCAACATACACCAACAAGTGTAGAATTTTTCAATCCAATTTACAACAATTCAATCACCTTTTTATGCTCATTTACATGTCCCACTTCACACCACCTTACACACAATCAAACTGCCATAACAACCAGCACATTTTAACATCATTATTCCATAAACCAAGCATGAATTCCAGCATTCTTCAAGTGCTAACAAACTACCACAATGGTACACTTACATTCCATTACTTTTCAAGCTTTAAATCTCATTTTACATTTACATATACGAAGTATACATCACCCAAACAATTTCCTACACAATATACATTTAATCAATCATTTAATTCACCATTTACAAGCACAAATAAACTGCCTTCAAGGTGCTTCCATGGCTGCCAAAAGTGCACATTCCCATTCAACATCAAAACTCAAAAATTTCTTCATAAATCAAACACCTATAACATTCCTACTAACTTTAATGAAGCAATAACCCAAAAATACAAACTTACCACTTTGGAAATTCTTCAAAATCTCTCCAAAACTTGGTCTTCTTGCTGCCTATCTACTGCCCATGGTGTGAGGATTAACTTTAATGAAGGAAGGTGCAAAGAAGGAAGCTTAAATCAAGCTTGCATGAAGCTTTCAAATGGACGTCAATGGTGGATTTTCTTGGGAGAAATTTGGCTGGTTCTTGGAGAAGTGAGGAAGAAGATGATCTGCTGTCCAAATGAAGTGGTAGTGGTCCACTTTCATGAATTAGTGGAGAACTATGTCAAAATAAATTATTAGTTTAATCTAAAATTTCATTTTCCCACATTAAGCTTCCCATTTTTGCTATTTACATTAGGTACCCCTAAATTAATTTTTCATTATATTTTCTAAGTGTAATATTATTTATTTTTAATGTAAATTTAGGTCAAAAGACAACTCAGGATGTCAAATGACCACAATGCCCCTGTTCGGGTTGCATTCCCGATTTTCGGTAACACCGGGTTTTGTCCGTTTTTTGATTTCTCACTTTTCTTTGTACTAATTATTTAATTTTTCTTTGATATTTCTAATGATATTTATACTTCAATAAATATTTATTTGAGTCCTAAAAATATTTTCCAGGGTTCTCCGCAGTCCAGGGCTAGTCAACGGTCCACGCCGTAACTTCCCGGTGTGGTCACCCATCGCTAGGGTTCTCGGCTCGCTTAACTTGGTTACATTTCTTTGCTATTATTTTTCCTTTGTTTTTATTGTATTTTCTTTTCTTGTATTTCATTATTTTATGTCTCCTCACTCATATCGAAGTGTAGTTCTAGGCATCCTAGCTGTCCGAACAACTCTGATCACCGGAACAGTAGAACGCACTACCGAACATAGGGGTGTTACAATATAAGCAATTAAGATTGCTTCTTTTCCATTATTGCTAGTATTAGCCTTTGAGCCATGATAAATAATTTTAATAACTTTGTAAGTGTACACTCCAGTTTGTTCATGTGAAAGTCCACAATAGTCTTATAGAAAGAGTTAGGAAGAGATTGTTGGATCAAATTCAATTGAGAGGTGAAATCCTTTTGAGAAATCATGACTTAATGCAATCAAATTTTGGTAATTATTTCCCACATTCAATCCTTCTAACATCTTTAACATAAACAACTGTCTTGACATCTCATGCTGTGCAGTCTTATTTTGTCCATCATACAACCTTTTGTAGGTTAAATAGGATTTATAAAGCTACAAGTGTCACACCCTACCCCTCTGTAAGGCATAACATGATCCCGTAGAATACCTAATGAACTACCGAACTTCACCTACCGATAACTCATTAAGTACCCTACAAGGGATTTTAAAACAATTTTTTTACTTTTGATAAGTGGTGAGCATTTTCTAATAAGTACTTAAAACATTTAGTTAAAATTAAAACTAGTTAATATTTTTGGCCCATTTTATTTTTACGCAAATTTTATAAAAATTTTGACAGAGTTCTCTCTGTATTTTGAGAAAACAGTTCTTCAAATACCTGTAAAAAAGCACTTCTAAAAATTTTTCTCAACAACTGCTTCAATTTCATACTCAATCTCAATCAATTTCTCAACACATTTATCAACTTTCAAATTTCAAATACACTATCCAATGATCATCAAAATACTAGCAATCCATTTCATTCAAATTAAATAAAATAGTTCCATTCATATTTCATTAGAAACAAAACAATTTAGATACATCATTACAAAATTTACATTAAGAAAATTTCAAACTACAGTATATATTACAACTTTATACAAATTTTATACAAACTGCTCAAGACCCATTTTTACATGTCCATACATTTATGTGCAAAATATACATCAAAAGAAATATTTACAGTTAGGGTATAAATTATACCCGAAGACTTCAAGCTGAATGATCCTCAATCTTTAGCAGCTCAGTCTGCTGCTCCTCTAGTCTCTAAATCTGTGGCAGCAATGAAAGCTATCGCTGAGTACTAGGACTCAGTGGTGCACAACATACTAAAATAATCTTTATGTAAAACTTAAATCACATTTATTCAAAATTTGAACTGAGCATGCGAGTTAAACACAAAACATAATTTATGAGGTTTTAATCCCAAACAATTTCATTTTGAAGTATCAAATCATATTTCACAAAACCCACAGTTAGATCATGCCATTCGAAACAAATAGAATCTCAATAGCCAGAGGCTAAAGAGAAATCACATCACAAGGCTAGCTAGCTCAAATATATGGATATCCATTCACATCCTCTTCTACTGGCACACCTCAACACTTCTCCAGAGAAGGAATCAAAATTTGAAACTAATTACCCCCACTAGTCATGCTAGTGAGGTGTTCAAATATATGGTCATGACACTGTGGTTACAAAACTTATCTTAACGATTTGCTAAACATTGTTGTCGACACCATATTTTGGCCGATCCCTAGAATTAATAAACTTTGAAACCGATCCCCAGTACTAAATCTCTCTGTGCTAGATAACCACATTTCCGATCTCTCCTCACAAGGAATTGAATTAATGCTAAGTCCTCACATCAGTCAAAGCCTTATCGGTCTATTAAATCACTCACAGATCTCTCAAACCCATTGTCGAATCTCCTGACCAGTCAAGTATATTCCTGATCTCTGTTGACAAACGAAATTGAACTGACACTAGATCTTTGTTATCATTTTTATTGCCGATCTCCCTTTCAAAAGTTTAAGAATAATCAAAGGTTCCGTTTTGGTTTAATGATGATCCCGATCTTAAATGTTCAAGCCCAAATTTCTAATTTTAATCAAGTCCCATTTAGCGTTGGTTCCCTACCGATCTCATGCTCATTGTGTTTTCCGATCTCTCACACTTAGGTTAATAATCACTTTCAGTTATTTCAACATACTCAGATAATCAAGTGTTTAAATAATTTAGAAATTTTCCGATCACAACCATTCATCGAACAAAAAAGGCATTCCATTTCATTTCATTTCAAGAATTTGTACAAGTTATTCAGCTGGAGGATCACCCCCAGCCTGATCTACATCTTGTCCGTCCCCTCTCTCACCCTCAGCCTCCTCTTCACTCTCCTCACCTTCATCATCGGGAGTCAGGTTGGCCATCCAAGAGAAGTCCTCCTCAGGGTAACGCTTCTTGAGCTCAGCCAGGAGATCTCTGTGAGCATTCACATAAGCGCCGGCCACTCCAGTCACTATCTCTTCTTCTTTCACCTTGAGCTCCTCGGCAAGGTGAGCGAGTTGAGCCGCTTCATCGGCACGGAGTGCTTGCACTTCTTCAAAAGCGCGAGCTTGCTCGGCCAGCTTGTCCTCATAGAACTTCATTCGCCCCTCAATTTGTGATATGTAGCCCTGAGAGGATGAAAGTTGAGATCGGAGGGAAGCTGCCTCATGACCCATCCTCTCGACCTCTTTACCCAGGCGATGCGCCTTCTCCCATATGATGTGCTGGTTCACCAGGCACTCCATGTTCAAGCTTATGGATCGGGTCAAGATATCATCAAGGTTATCCGGAGACAGCCTATCCCGATCTTCTCGAAGACAGATAGAGGACGCCAAGACCTTGGCGAAACCAGGGTTTTCTCAAACCGTACGATTCTTCTCCAGTGAGTGGACTAAGACTTGGGCACTACGGGAGATAGTCCTCACGTTAGGTTGAGAAGAACCCTCTTCTGCATTCGGAGCAACTGGAGGAGGTGGAGGCGGCTCTTCCCGCCGAGGAGGGGATCGGACCACTTCTGCGATCACCGGTCCCGAAGGTTGAGACGAGCCTTGTATTTCCCTGAGCTCATGCCTGGGTGTCTGCATTTCCTCAACTCGCTTCATCTCCCGTACCTTCCGGGAGATCTCCCTCTTTCGCTTTCGGCTCTCCTTGGAGGCTTCGCCGCTGGCCATACCTGCACAAAGAAGAGGTCAGTGAGATCGCTAAGGTCCTGAGATCTGAGATGTAGAAAATACCGATGCCGAGGTCAGAGAGCTGGAGTCCGCGATCTTTGCCGGTGATCAATTCCATAGTCCAATGGTGCAGCTCGGCGGTCACTGCATCCAAGCAAGAGAACTTCTCTCTGGACGCCTGCTCCTTCAACTCCATCACCATAGCGCCCTCTTCCCTATTCAACACGAGACGCTTCGGAATTAAAGGGCCTTGGTGTAGCCAGCTACGAGGGAAACCCTCAAAGCCGTTCGGAATTTTGCTCCTTAGAATGAAGAAGCGGTTCTTCCAGTTTTTCAGGGAGGAGGGCAGATCGATGAAGAGCCCGCAATGTGGCTTCGCCTGGAAAAACCAGTACTCGTCGTCCTTTCGACGAGTTAACCTATGCAGTTCGGCGAATACCTTAGGCGTAGGACGGAATCCCTTAGCTCGACAAAGGCCTCGAAAGGCTACTAAGATCCGCCACGAGTTCGGGTGAACTTGAGCTATGCACACTTGGAAAAATTTTAAGACTTCCTTAAAGAAGTCGTCAAGAGGGAACCGTAGCCCAACTTTCAACTATTCTTCGTATAACATAATCATGTCGTTCTCTTCGAAGAAATGATCGACCCGGAGATCGCCGTGACACCGGATAAGTTCATATGAATCGGGCTCAATGTTATACTCCTGGCTGAATGACTGCAGATTGGTTTCTTGAAGGACCGATGGCAGCTCGTCCATGTGAAGATTCTCTCTCCCTGAAGAAGGCGCATGCCTTGATGACGTCACTTGTTCCCAAGTTGGGACGGAGACTCTAGGAGGTTCAGGTCGCGCCCTTAGCCCGACCACCTCTACTTCATCAGATGACCACGAGAACTGGATGGAAGGAGGACTCGCCGCTCTCTGACCTTCGGCGCCGCTCATTTTCAAAGGAAATAAAGAATTTAAACTAAAAGAAGGATCAAAACCCTTACCGGAGCTTAATCAGAGTCGGAAGAGCTTGAGAAAACGAGAGAATTTTGAAGTTGTTCGCGAGAAGCTGAAAATGACACAAGAGAGCAAATGGCTAACCCCCACCCCTATTTATACTCGTCCGAGCATTTAATACTCACGGCATCCCAGGCGGTGCATCGGTCAGCAAGATCTGCCAGCTGTTTCTGACACGTCTCATGAATATTCCGGAAATTCCATAAAGAGATCGGCTAACTAGAGATCGGCAGATTAAGATGAATCTTTTGAATTGCGGATCGGTTTATGGTCATTTAAATTAAAGGTCAGATCGGATAAATACTTCAGAGATCGAAAAATAATTAATGCAATAATAACAAGATGATAATTGACAAATAAAATCTTTATTTCCAAAAGATCGGATTACATCATTTGGGCGATCTCTAGAGATCGGATTGCATTAAAATTGGACTGCATCATTTCTGTGATCTCTAGAGAGCAGATTACATTGAAAATAAAATACATCATTTGGGCGATCTCAGAGACCGGTGGAACATCCCATCTAAATGACCTATGTTGAAGTCAACATTATGACTGATCCAAAGGATGTCATCGACCAGAACCGAGCCACTGTCGAAACACCCAATGTTGAGGAAAGCCGCTGTCGGAACACCCAATGTGGTGAGAAGCTAAATAAACTTGGAAGAGCAACCGCCAAGGGTTGGCGGAACATTAGTAGTCTTCTCGGCCGAAATCGGTTCGCCGATTATACCGGTAGAATGACTCGAGATCGGCACGATCAAGGTCCGCGATCTAGATTGGTTAATTGGTCCAGTTCTCTCACCATCATCAGACAAGGTTATCATGATTATTCGAGCACCGGGGTCGTAAATTTTCAGTCGGGAAATAAAGAAGTCCATCGGAAAGGGATCAACAGCCACAATCATGGCCGAAACTTCTGCCGGAGCAGCTAGAACTGGAAAGTAAGAAGAAAGAGAGGAAAATTGAATGAAGAAAGTCTCTTCTGTCAGGGGTATATATAGGGGAAAATCGGGCATTTATTCCTAAGAAGAAAACGAAGCGGACGCTTCGGGAATCGAGGGGAATTAATGCCCTGACCGGACCGGGCCTGGTTAAGGGAAATATTGGAATAATAGAGATCAGAAGGGGGGAGACCGGTATGAAAGATCGGAGAAGGATCATGTTAAGAAGATCGGAAAGGAAGAGAGAGCAGAAAACAAAAAGAATAAGGCGCCTACCGCCATCACCATAATCAGAGCCGAGGTATTTAAAGCGTCGCAGGTAAAATCTCAACCGCACGCCCCAGAATCGCCCGCATTTCTGACATGCGTACGTCAGGATAGCGCTGTACATTCTAATCTCCACCGTTGATCTTACTTGTAAGGACGAGCTCGGAGCCCTCGGATCGAAGAAGAAAATGACAATATCAGCGCCTTTCACTCCCAGCCCTCGGATCACCCCGGACAAGAGAATTTGGGACCGTCAGATTAGAAGAAGAAAATGACAAATATTCTAAAGAGGATCTCAGCCGTCCGTTCTGATCTTTTTTAATTCCTGAGCTTCAGATCATGTCCTTCGAAATCCTGACCCTCCATCTTCCTCAAAATAGATCCTAACCCTTCATGGGTAGCACCCGGTTCCTATAAATACCTGCATGAAAACTGTTCAAAAGGAGGAGAGGACGAAAAAAAAGAAGTTACTATAGCGGAAGAACTCTGAAATTTAATTCAGATCGTCACTCTGCTTTTATAAGAAGAACTTTTGGAACCAGTTTTCTGAAGTATTTTCTTAAAAAGATTTTGAACACTGAAACTTTCCATTTTCAGCTCGTTCATCATCCATGACGTTCACATTTTTGATTCCTTGTTATCTTTATTTTCACTTCCATCGCCCATGCTCAATCTCATTTAAACTCGGGTATAATTCTGACTCGATTGCATTTAGTGAAGCACTCTTTGTTCCAAGGCGAACCTTAGTCTCTCGGCTATCAAACTTGCAATCTTATTCGTTTTGTGATTCTCGGTTAGTTCACTAGAATCGACTCCTTACAGGTCAGTATTCATGTTGCCATTTTATTAAGTTTAGTTCTTGTTTTACGCATTTCCATTCTTCTTTCTTTATGTATGTTATTTTCTTTAAGTTCATATCACGCTAGAAAGATACAGAGAAAGGTTGTGCTCTAGTTTATTTCCGTATCAATACCTTTGTTAATCTTTATTATTTCTGAGCATAAGTCATCTAGTTCCAAGCGATACATAAGTAGTTGGATGAGATGTAGG
Source organism: Hevea brasiliensis (assembly GCF_030052815.1). NCBI lineage: Eukaryota > Viridiplantae > Streptophyta > Magnoliopsida > Malpighiales > Euphorbiaceae > Hevea > Hevea brasiliensis. Next base: position 49,232,651 of record NC_079501.1, read on the forward strand.
TAATGGCAACTTAGGAGTCCTTTTGAAATAATGAAAGGTCTGAATAATAAGCCTGGAAAATGGTAAAGCTGAGTCACTAGAATGACTCAGTGGGTCATGAGGTAAGACGTCATAAGACAGAGTAAAATCAAACCTTGGATAACTGAATGGAATAGATAGGCTACCAAAAATGCTGGTAAGGCGACCATATAGGAAGGTCGGAGGATTCGGTTCGGCATCCCCTACCCAGTCCTAAGGTACCAATAAGTTAAAGAGGTCTTGCGCAGACCCCCTGATAACTTCGAACGTCAGAACCCTTAGCCTTAGGTCCTCTCGATAGGTAAAATTTACAGAGATCAGAAAGACCCTTATCTGACTGCCGTTTAAATAGAAGAGATCAGAAAGGAGTCTTTATCCGATCCTCAACTAGAATTTCAGCAAATATTTAAAAGAGATCGGAGGAGAGTTCTTATCCATTTCTCAAGATTAAAATTTTAATAAATATTAAAAGAGATCGGAGGAGAGTTCTTATCCGGTCCTCAATCTAAAATTCAAATAAATATTAGAAGAGATCGGAGGAGAGTTCTTATCCGGTTCTCAATCTAAAATTTTAATAAATATTCAAAAGAGATCGGAGGAGAGTTCTTATCCATTTCTCAAGCTTAAAATTTTAATAAATATTAAAGAGATCGGAGGAGAGTTCTTATCCGGTTCTCAATCTAAAATTCAAATAAATATTAAAAGAGATCGGAGGAGAGTTCTTATCCGGTTCTCAATCTAAAACTTAAATAAACATTCAAAAGAGATTGGAGGAGAGTTCTCATCCAATTCCAAAAATTGAATTCTAATTAAATAGCCCTTCAAACAAAACTAACATACAACAGTAACTCACTAAGGTTGTCTCATTTACTTATGTATCTGGGTAATCCGAATTAGTGAAAAATCAAATATTCCTTTTTGTCAAAAGGATTAACATTTCCATTCAAGTCCTCCTAACTAATTTATAAAGAGTGCGAAGTTAAATCTACTTACCCTAATTAAGGGACGAGGTGGGGTGCCTAACACCTTCCCCACCCACATGCACTCGAACTTAGAATCTCTGTTTTGAAGTGGTTTTATTTCAATTTATCTTCACAAATGGTTTTCTTTAGTTTCCCTCAAAACTAAGGTGGCGACTCCTCATTCTTTTCCAATTCGGTGAGGGTTCGTTCAGGCGACCGCAAAATCCCTTGCGACAGCTTGGCGACTCCACTGGGGAGTATTTCGACTTGACCCCGGTCCAGAGGTCCAAGAGTAGATCTAATTTCTTAATCAAATTATAGTTAGGTGGGCTTACCCGGTAATATTTTATGTGTTAATTTTTGTTTATTCCTACTAACTGTTTTGCTTGTTTTGCTTGTTTTACTCCTTGCAGTACTCATTGTTTGAAAAAAAAAAGGAAAAAAAAAGAAAAAAGAAAATAAAATCCCTCTAAATTGGGAAGAGTTAAAGATGTCCCTTCACACACTGAACACTCACACGATGTCCTCACACACTTCAGCCCTATACCTGGGCTTTCTTACCCTTTTAGGAAAGTAGGAGGGGGTCATGTAGCGGTACCCGTGGGTTCTACCCCATTAGTATCCGTGAAGGCTTCTGCTCAAATTGAAAATCGTTCTATTCACTGTGATATCCATGGAATTTTCCCGACAGTATCATGGGGATAGAATGAGGCTCTACTGTTTACAGTAGGGGCAATTTGGGAACCTGTGGCTCTTAGAAAACTAGATCCTGAGCTAAACTATCACGATAGCTGAAAGCCGTAGTAAGCTACCTTATAAGATAGAACTGTCCAATTAGGTAGCACTCATCCGGTATCGGGAGTCTCCCTATCCTAGGACAAAAGGGGCATACTTACTCTTACCCTATTCTGTTTATTTTATTTTGTTCTTATTTTTAAAGGTAATCTTGAATCATATTGTTAAGAAAACCTACACATTTTCCTACTTTGATAAATGTATAGGTACCACTCTGCCAACAATATAATACAAGATTACCTGAATTTATCTTGCTAACGAGTTTTTCCGCAGGCATCACTAAACCAAAAGTCTGTAAAAAGGATAGGCATCATTTTTATCATGACATCCTCGAGTCAGTCGGCAGAAGAAGTTCAGAATGCTAAACTTTGGTCCAAATCAGCTCATACTCCAGTAACCCCGCAAAATGATGTTTCCAAAGCACATGCTAGCTTGCTACCTTCATTGGATCTGAATAAAATTGAGTCAGAATGAACAGCATCGAGGGTCTATCTAACGGTTGGAGGTCGCTTCCCGATCAGGTCAAGGCACAATTTGAGAAGAAGTACAGGAGGATTGCAACCCTAATGCGAGTCAATGTCCAAATCCCGGCATTAAAGGCCATGCTGTCGGTTTGGAGTCCTAAGTACGAAGTATTCTCTTTCAATGATATTGATACAGTTCCCACTATGGAAGAATATCAGACATTACTAGAGATTCCTTACCTGACGCAAAATCGGATCTACCTTCATCTCGAGCATAGGCAGGCTTGGAAACGATTGACACATATGATTGGTATTTCCCCAGAAGAAGTAAAGTCAAAAGAAACCGTCAAAGGAAACATGCATGGTTGGTATTGGACACATCTCAAGAAATGGTTAGATCAATACATCCAAGAGAAACAGTGGGATCGAGCTTTAATGACACTCGCCCTGGGAATCTATGGCCTGATTTTGTTCCCGGGACCATCGGGAATCATAACCCGCAGCACGGTGGAAGTATTCTGGGTGGTAGAAAAGCAGGAGGTCAATCCGATTCCGGCGATTCTTGCGGAGACCTTATTAACCCTTACCTACTGCAGACAACAGGGCAAAGGGTCCATTAAGTATTGTTCTCAATTGTTATACCTCTGGATTATCAGTCACATGTGTCCTGTGGAGACAAAAGGATTGACTTGGTACCTTGACCAGCCCCCCATCGAGAAGATGACCCGGTTGGTAATCAGTCCGAAGAATGAACAGCAGTGGCGGGAACGGATTTTGAGTTTCAATAGCCATAATTACTGTTGGAGGAAACTGTGGGCGTCAGGCCAATCCATTTTGATCAGCACGGGAGGTAATCAGTCAGTATCCCTAATCGGAGTGACCGGATACACAAGTTACACTCCAGCATTGGTAATGAGGCAGTTTGGCTCAACACAGGCCAAAATCAACATTGAAGAATACCACCAAGGTCATTTCTACCATGAGATCAAAGAAGAGGAAGGGTTGAAAATGGCTCGCAAATCTTGGGAAAACATCTCTCTGATGGAAAGGTCGCCTAAAGGTCCAAGTGCCATACGCAATTATCTTGAATGGAGGGCTGAAAGGGACCGAGAACACTCAACTGTAGAATTCGAAGACAGCAACCCTCGCCAAAACGTCCTATTAGAAGAAGCTGATAATCGTCTGGCTGACTCACCACAAAAAGCAAATACCGAGAACTCACAATTGCAAGAACAAATGAAATAGTTGGAGAACCAACAGCGGAACCTTAAAAGAAAGGTGAGAAGACTCAGGGAAGAGGCAAGGGCCGAAAAGATAGGGTTCAAAGAGCAAGAGGAACAATGGGAAAAGGAAAAAGACTCTCTCCAAGCTATGGTAAAAGAAGTAGAAATACAAAATAGTAAGCTTCAGGAAAAAATAAAATACCAAGAAATACTCGTTGAGGAGTATAAACAAGAAAACAAAAAGAAGAAGCTCGAATTGAAAGAACAGGCACTACTCATCAACGATATCTTGAAAGAATGCGTTAAGGAAAGGAAGGAGAAAGAAAGACAAGCTGCTCTTTATCAAGAGCTGAAAGAGAATGTTGACCAGCTGGAGAGAACAATAGCACAGGGAAAACAAGAACTATTACCTGAATCCGAGTATGCTCTGAAAGCATTCGACCCTGCCAAACAAGAAAAAAGGTTATATGAGTATCTCAGGAAATGTCATCTCATTATAAAGAAACTCCCAGAGCCTAGGCCGATGTAAAGAATACAGTGTACAAATTATTCAGTTAATGAAATGATTTTTGGACCATTGTTTAGCAAATTTGTGAATGAATAATATGACTCCCGTAGGAACTCCCTCGCTAGGGTTATGTGAAAATTGAATGAGCTATATGGACAGGTATCATAAATGCGCATTCAATCCAGTCATTCACAGTCAGACTATCGAATGATACCATGATAAAGTTGATGCAACCATCCTTTCGCAGATTTCATTCTGGCTCCCAAATGCCATCAGATCCTTCGTCCGACAGGACTTTTAGTTTTTTTTACGAAATTCTAAATTTGTTAAAACCTTTTTTTTGACTCCTTATAGAAAATCAACATTGCTTCAAACAAGGCAAGCCTGACCAAGCACACGGTTCAACCCAAGCGAGTGTACTTAACAAGATCCCGAACAAAGAAGATAATGGAAGATCAGGAACAAGTACAGAACCTACAAGGGCAGGTTTCTGAATTGAAGGATCAGGTCTCAGAAGTTATGAGACTAATGAGGGAAATGTCCCAGAATAAACACCGCTTGTAACCTAACTTACCTCTACCTCCTCCACCTCCTACAACAATGGATCCTCACCAAGCTTCAACTTCTTTTACCTTTCAGTCGCCTATCCCGGACCCGACAATCACTGTCAATCCAGCTACCATGAATAATGACCTACCTTACTCTCATTACCCAACCATTTCAAACACCGACCCATACCCTTCAATTCTAATCCCTCTAGTTCACTCCACCCCTCACCTCCCAACTGGGTGAGCATTTCATGCAGTGGGAGGGGAAAATAAGACGAGAGAAAACGAGAAACTATTTGCTCTAGAAGAGAGATTGAGAGCAATCGAAGGATTGAATATGTATGGTTCAGTCGATGTGGCATCGCTTAGATTGGTTCCTGATGTGGTGGTGCCACCCAAGTTCAAGGTCCCTGATTTCGACAAATACACTGGGAATTCAGACCCTCGCATTCACTTGGCCACCTATATCGCCAAGATGTCCGCTCTGACAGATGATGACAGATTGCTAGTCCACTTCTTTCATGAGAGCCTCTTCGGGGAAGCCCTGAGGTGGTGCATTCAGTTGGACAGAAGAAAACTGCGCTCCTGGAAGGATTTAGCTGATGCCTTCTTAAGACAGTACAAATTTAACTGTGATGTGGCCCCTACAAGGAGGGACCTCCAGAACCTGGTGCAGAAAGACAGAGAAAGCTTCAAGGAGTATGCCCAGAGATGGAGAGAAAAGGCGACAGAAGTGCACCCCCCGGTGACCGACAATGAGCTATGCTCTCTGTTCATCGAGAGTTTGAAAGCTCCTTACTTCAATTTGATGATTGGAAACACTTCCAACAGCTTCTCCGATATCATCCAGGCCGGTGAAAGGATAGAGGCCAATTTAAGAATGGGACGACTGCAGGAGTTGGCTGAGAACCCTGCAAAGAAGACTGCCAATTTTGGCAAGAAAAAGGAGGGTGATGTGCATTCCATCACCCGGCAGAATAATTACTCCCCACTTCCCCAAAATAACTACCGGCCATATCCTTCTCCTCATGGCCAAACCATTGCAAACATTCTGCCTTCTTTCCTGAATTATCCACACCCGCGCCCACAGTATCCCCCACCAACAAATTACCAACCTAGACCACCTCCTCCTCCTGCTCAACCGAGACCACCACAAAACAACCCAAGACCCCCGAGAAACCCTGATCCACCTCTTCCCCTACCACTCAGTGAAATATACCGATACCTTGTCGGTATAAACCAGATTGTACCAGTTCCCCTAGACCCAATTCAGCCTCCATATCCCAGGTGGTATGATGCCACTGCCCGTTGTGAGTATCATGGAGGGGCACAAGGGCATTCAATTGATAATTGCGGAGCACTCAGGGGGAGAGTGCACGCTTTAATCCGAAACGGATGGCTGAAGATTGAAGGAAATGGTTCCCTCCCTAATGTTACCTCAAACCCATTGCCCAACCATAATGCGGGCAATGGTGTAAATATGATAGAGTCTGACGGAGAGAGGTCGACACCGGAGGTAGACGAGCTGATTCCTCACTTTGAGGATATTTTTGTCGTGGCAATAAAGGAAGGCTACCTTTGCCCTCAGGCATCAAAATCAGTAGAGGATATGGGATGTCCTTACGATGAGGGGGCAGCTGATCATGAGCTGCAGGATTGTGAGGAATTTAAGCAAGAGGTTCAGAACTTGTTGTCCCTCAAAGTTTTGAGATGCCAGACAAGGTCGAAGACGGAAAGGGGAGTGAACACAACTAGATACAGCCAGAATGCTTCTACCTCTAAACCCAGAATTACTTTCTCACCCCCAGTAGTCTCGCCACCAGTAACGGTTATCCGAACTCCTCCTCAGCTCCCTGTCACCAATACTCACGCTGTCCCTTGGAACTATAATTTCCAAGTTTTCACTCAAGGAGCGTCAAGCAGCACATTAGCTCCTAATCTTGCCTCACCTCCGGCACCACCAAAACCATGTTTCACTCCCCATGAGCATTTTAAAATGACTTATGCCGGACCTACCGCCAGTACTACTCCCCAGGTTAATCTTCAGCCAGTTGCCGCCACAAAATCCTCCCCACCAGAGCAAGAAATCGAGTTTATAACTCGAAGTGGGAGGTGTTATGGGAACGAAGAGAAAGAAAAGAGAAAAGGGAAAGTAAAGATGGGAGAGTCACCGAAGAATACTGAAGAGGAGGTTGAGAAGACAGGGGAAGTAGAGCCTGCCGGACATGAAGAAGAGGAGGAGCTGCTGCTCCAAATAATGAAACAAAGTGAGTATGATGTGGTGGAGCAGTTGAGAAAGACACCTGCCTGAATTTCACTGTTATCACTGATCCTGAACTCAGAAGTGCACCGACAAGCCTTGCAGAGAGTCCTGGATTAGGCCTTTGTAAACCCCGACATCACTCCGGGGCAATTTGAGAAGATAGTGGGACAAATCCAGGCGTCCAGTTTTGTTACTTTCTCGGAAGATGAGATAGACCCAGCGGGTTTAAGGCACACTAAAGCTCTGCATGTAACAGTGAAATGTAAGGGTTGTATAGTAGCCAAGGTACTTGTTGATAACGGATCAGCTCTTAATGTACTCCCTAGTGCTACCTTGGCTAGGTTGCCAGTTGATCAATTAGATATACGTCAAAGTGCTATGGTGGTAAGAGCCTTTGACGGTACCAGAAGAGAAGTGTTGGGAGATATTGATTTACCACTCCAAATTGGCGCATGTACCTTCAACGTCACATTCCAGGTGATGAATATTGAGCCTACACACTATGTTCTTTGGGAGGCCTTGGATCCATTCTGCGAACGCCGTTCCCTCAACTCTGCACCAGAAGATAAAATACATTATGAACTGCAAAATCATCACTGTAAGAGGAGAAGAAGCCATTTTGGTCACCAAGCCACAATCACTCTGTAACACCCCCTAAGTTCGATAGTGCGTTCTGCTGTTCCGGTGACCAGTGCTGTCCGGACAGCTAGGATGCCTAGAACCACACCTTGTTATGAGAGAGGAGACATAAATAATGAAATACAAAAAAAGAAAATACAAGAAAAACAAAGGAAAAATCATAGCAAAGAAATGTAACCAAATAAGTGAGCCGAGAAACCTAGCGATGGTGATCATGACCGGGAAGTCACTGAGTGGACCGTTGACTAGCTACTCGGATCATGGAACCACGGAAAACATTTTTAAGACTTAAATAGACCCTTATTGAAGAATAAATATCATTAGAAAGATCAAAGAAAAATTAAATAATTAGTACAAAGAAAAGTGAGAAATCGAAAAAGCAGACAAAATACTTGTTACTGAAAAATTGGGAATGCCACCTAAAAGGGCCATTATGGTCATTTGAAATACCGAATTGTCTTTTTACATAAATTTCCATTAAAAATAAATAATATTACACTTAGAAAATGAAATGAAAAATTTGTTTAGTGGTACCTAAAATAAATAGCCAAAAATGGAGTGGAAATGGTGTAAATAACACATTAAACTTATAATATGGTTAAATAATGTGAGTGGGCCACTAAAGGAATAAACTAAAGACATAGTGGGGCAGGTGTACATCCATTATCCAAGGCAGAAACTTCATCTTCTCCATTGTACCAAAGTTGCCGTGAATGAAGGGAGAGGAAACTCCATGGACATTTTCATGCAAGCTTGATCCATCCCTCCATTTCAACTCCATTCACTTGGGTTCCTTCATGAAACTTTGTCTACTCATCACAAGGAAGAGTTTGATACTAAATTTGAGAAGTTTAAGCAAGGTTTAACAAGCTCCAAGCATAAGGTAAGTCCATAATTTTGAAGATAGCTTTGTTAAGTTTTGTGTGCATGTTATGGGTGTTGGTTTTGTGAAGGAAAATTTTGAGTTTGAAGAGTTATTGTTGTTTTCATTTTGGACAGCCATGGAGTCACGTTTTTGATGAGATATTTATGCATATAATTGATGAGAAATAATGTTGATCATGGTGATTTAATATCCTAGAGGATTATTTCACATATATATGGTGATTTATGCACTTGGATGGGAATTGGTAAATTGTAGGGCACTTTGATGTTGAAGAAGGTTTTCGCAGCTTGGGGACCCTTGAATAATTGTATGTATTGATGGAAGTATTGGCAGAATGTTGACATAGAAGAATTGATGAATGTGTATGTAAATTAGTAGTGGAAATTATATGTAATGATTAGGTGTAATTATGTACATATATTGCTAAATTTGGACTTTGTGGTTTAGGGTTGTAATTGATGTATTGAGAATGTTTGTATTCTGTCCAAATTGACCATAGTAAGAAGTGATAAATGAATATGGAATGGTATAACATCAGAATTGGGTATGGGGATTTAAGGTAGAGCAAGTTAAATGTGCGTTTGAATTGGGGTTTGAAAGACACATAGAGGACAGTGTGCAAATAGACCTATAACTTTAAATGTGTAACCTCAATTGGTATGAGACCAATTGGAGGTGAAACTAGGCACAAAATGTGCCAACTTTCATTGAGAGAACATACCAAAATTCTGCTTGCATGGTGATGTGAAAATGACCAATTCGGATTAGGTACACTTGAGACCTAAAACTGACCATTAGGGCAGCAGTGAGTGTTTAGGCCATAACTCACTCAAAACAGGTCCAATTGACCTGAAATTTTAACCAGGAATAGTTAAGACCCATACCTACAAGTCTTATGAAGATACCAAAGCCCAGAAATGACCATAAGAAAGTCAAAATGCTTGCAGAAGTTCGGGTCCAAAACTGGCCGAACCAGAGTTGACCAAATTGACCAAAAATTGACCGAAATTGATACCATTTGACCAGCTATAGTGTAATGACCATAACTTGGTCTACTTAACTCGGATTGACCTAAAATTTTGCCCCGCGTGCAATAAGACATAGATCTACAAGTTTGTAGTTTTGAGCGAAGCCCAAAACCGAGGAAACTAGGCCGTCCGCTAGGTCAAACCAGTATCGAAATCCGACAAGTTGCATTAAAATGCAGTAAACAAGGAAACGAGTTTGGCAAAAGGTACCAAACCTAAAACCCTATCTAATGTGACTTATTAACGAGACTAAAACCTAATTTACCTAAAAGCATAGCGAGGTCGGTATATTAGGTTATTAAGTGAATAATAGAGTTCAGTGCATTATTTACTAAACACCATCTTTAGAGGCAAATTAAATAAGAACTTAAACACTTCAAATTGTTTTTCACAGTTAACAAGGACTAAGCAAAAGGGAAAGAAAAACTGAGTAAAAAACAGGAGACAAATATCAGAGGTTTGTGCACAACAACTATTTCTCTTGAATTTTCAATTGAAATAAATATTGACTATTTGTATATTATTGTTTTAAATTGTGTTTGTGCACAACAACTATTTCTCTTGAATTTTCAATTGAAATAAATATTGACTATTTGTATATTATTGTTTTAAATTGTGTTTGTGCACAACAACTATTTCTTTTGAATTATTTTCAATTGAAATAAATTATGACTACTTGTATATTATTGTTTTAAATTGTGGAAATGTGTTTGGTGGACACTTATTGATTGAAAAACATTGTGAATGGTTTGAAACTGTGAAAAATTGTTTGAATGATATTGATGGATACTTATTGATTGAAAAGCACTGTAAATGGTTTTTGTGGAAATTGAAGTGAATTACGAATTGTGTTGCCATTTTGTGAATGAAATTATAACTTTGGAAATTTATTGGATTCTTACGGATCATTTGAATAAAATGTTTGGAATTGTTTTGACTCACAATTGGCATGACACCGATACTATGTTCCTCCTCCATTAATGGGGTGAGTGTGATTATTCCTCCCTCTTTGACTTATCGATGCAGGGTGAGTATGATTATGTTCCTCCCTCTTTGACTTCCTAGTCTGAGGTGAGTATGGATGAGTACTCATTAGATAGCTAGCGTCCTCCCTCATTGATTTCGATTATTGGGGTGAGTATGTCTTGTCGTGGTGTACAACACGGCATATATGGAAAAATTGTGTCATGACTTAAATTGTGATATTGATTGGCAACACTGTATTCTCGGTTATTTGATCGAATGGTGTTATTGATTTGCAAAACGATATTATTCAATTATTTGATCGAATTGTGTTATTGATTTGCAAAGCGATATTATTCAGTTATTTGATCAAATTGTGTCATTGATTGGAAAAAGCGTGTTATTGATAATTTGATCAAATTGTGTATGAATTGGCAATACGGTATTCTTAAGCTATTTGACTAAATTGTGTTATTATGAATTTTGATAATTTGTGAATTGGAGTTTAAATTCCTTATGACATTCATTGTCTTGAAATCAACTATGGTTTTAAGTATCCACTAATGATATGATTTATGAATTGTGATTTAAAATTGTAGTTGGTTAATGTTGTGCACCAATGAGAAATTGTCTCGTGATAGCTTTTATTCTTTGTCGCAGTAGAGAGATAAACAGTATGAGCCAGACTAGGCTAGTGCTAATGAGAGATTTTGGGTATAGTGAGTATACCATATGTGGCATTTTGTATTGTAATGTATATTCACTGTATGTATATTTTGTTCTTGGTTTTGAGCAGTTGTAAATTTAAGTTGTACAATAAAGTTGTAAAATAATTATGAGTTATTTGGCTTGTAAAAATTGTGTTATATTTTTGTATCTTAGTCTTTGAAAATCACTGTGGATTTGACTTGAGAAATGTGTTGTGTTGATAAAAATGTTGGAGTTGAGATTTGAAAATATATTGAAGTGCTTGTTACAGTTTTACAGAACTGTTTTGTCCAAAATACAAATGGCACCTTGCCAAAATTTTCTGAGATACTCCAAATAAATCAAATGAGTTAGTTGTTTCACTTCAGTTCACCAAAGTCTTTCACACCTGTAAATAGTGCTCACCACTGTAAAAGAAGAAAAGTTTTTAAAATCCCTTGTAGTGTATTTAATGGATTATCAGTAGACGGAGTTGGTAATTCATTAGGTATACTACGGGATCATGTTATGCCTTACAGAGGGGTAGGGTGTGACATGTTTTAGTGGTATCAGAGCAATGGTTTTAAAGTGAATTTCGAACTGTGAATTTGAAATCTTTATGTCGGTAACTACAACTGCTCAAATGTTTGATACATACAGTACATTACATTATAAATATGCACTAACGGGAGGAAATCTCCTTGTATTATTGTACAGGAGGTCAGGGAAATAAATTTTGATGCATTAGTGACTAGTCCTTTAGGATAAGGATTGTGATAACAAGTGAAATTAGTTTTGGAAGAGTTTATCGGCGAAAAGTATTTGCTGACACACCATAAAATTATAAGCTAATTGGCGAGCCTACTTAATGTAAGGCAAGAGGACGTAAATGTAAGATGCAGTAATGGAATTGCTCTAGATGAGGGCAAGGAGGTTACTGTTAGAAATTGCTAATGGATATTGTAATCAGAATAAGATTCGAATATCAGTGAATTCAAAAAGAATAAAAGATAACAAAGTTTGATCTATTGGGATGTATCGTAGTAACTATGCAATGTTCTTGATGTTTATACTGTAAGCTGCAGATTACAGTACTGACTTGAGATTATTGTGTAGAGCTACGTACTACCCGATAGTACACCTAGATAAGAATAGTTGCCAACGGCATACATTTTGGTATAGTTATGCCATGTGAATTTAATTGTTAGAAATAAGTTTGAAAATCCTACTTAGGGATCTAAAACTCAAAAGTTAAAATATCGAAAGGTTATAGTTCATTACAAAGGAAGTAAGTTATAGAATATTGTGATAAAAAGAGTTATGAAAGTAGAGAATTGAACAGTTGATTCATGTGTAACAAAGAAATATTACAAATGTGAGGAAGACTATGGACTAGAATGGTCAGAGGACCAATGACTGATGAATGATTCTAACATGACCTCAAGGGTCATTCAAGGAGCAACGTGAACTAAAATATTAGACAGCATAATAGTAAGAGGAGATTGGTGTTATCCAAACAAATTAAACATTGTATTAGATTGTTAAAAGTCTTACGATCATATAGAAAGGAGAAATAAACGTATGACTATTGTAAGATGGCTCTCGGGTAAAAATTTCGTGGACGAAATTTATTTAAGGGGGAGAATTGTAACACCCTAAGTTCGGTAGTGCGTTCATTGTTCCGGTGACCGATCTTTGTCCGGACAGCTAGGATGCCTAGAACCACACCTTGTTATGAGAGAGGAGACATAAATAATGAAATACAAAAAGAAAATACAAGAAAAACAAAGGAAAAATCATAGCAAAGAAATGTAACCAAATAAGTGAGCCGAGAAACCTAGCGATGGGTGACATATAGGGAAGTCACTGAGTGGACCGTTGACTAATACTGACTGCGGGAACCACTGGAAAACATTTTAAGACTTAAATAGACCCTTATTGAAGAATAAATATCATTAGAAAGATCAAAGAAAAATTAAATAATTAGTACAAAGAAAAGTGAGAAATCGAAAAAGCAGACAAAATACGATTATTCAGAAAAATTGGGAATGCCACGAACAGGGCATTATGGTCATTTGACATCCCGAATTGTCTTTTGACCTAAATTTCCATTAAAAATAAATAATATTACACTTAGAAAATGAAATGAAAAATTTGTTTAGTGGTACCTAAAATAAATAGCCAAAAATGGAGTGGAAATGGTGTAAATAACACATTAAACTTATAATATGGTTAAATAATGTGAGTGGGCCACTAAAGGAATAAACTAAAGACATAGTGGGGCAGGTGTACATCCATTATCCAAGGCAGAAACTTCATCTTCTCCATTGTACCAAAGTTGCCGTGAATGAAGGGAGAGGAAACTCCATGGACATTTTCATGCAAGCTTGATCCATCCCTCCATTTCAACTCCATTCACTTGGGTTCCTTCATGAAACTTTGTCTACTCATCACAAGGAAGAGTTTGATACTAAATTTGAGAAGTTTAAGCAAGGTTTAACAAGCTCCAAGCATAAGGTAAGTCCATAATTTTGAAGATAGCTTTGTTAAGTTTTGTGTGCATGTTATGGGTGTTGGTTTTGTGAAGGAAAATTTTGAGTTTGAAGAGTTATTGTTGTTTTCATTTTGGACAGCCATGGAGTCACGTTTTTGATGAGATATTTATGCATATAATTGATGAGAAATAATGTTGATCATGGTGATTTAATATCCTAGAGGATTATTTCACATATATATGGTGATTTATGCACTTGGATGGGAATTGGTAAATTGTAGGGCACTTTGATGTTGAAGAAGGTTTTGGCAGCTTAGGGACCCTTGAATAATTGTATGTATTGATGGAAGTATTGGCAGAATGTTGAGATAGAAGAATTGATGAATGTGTATGTAAATTAGTAGTGGAAATTATATGTAATGATTAGGTGTAATTATGTACATATATTGCTAAATTTGGACTTTGTGGTTTAGGGTTGTAATTGATGTATTGAGAATGTTTGTATTCTGTCCAAATTGACCATAGTAAGAAGTGATAAATGAATATGGAATGGTATAACATCAGAATTGGGTATGGGGATTTAAGGTAGAGCAAGTTAAATGTGTGTTTGAATTGGGGTTTGAAAGACACATAGAGGACAGTGTGCAAATAGACCTATAACTTTAAATGTGTAACCTCAATTGGTATGAGACCAATTGGAGGTGAAACTAGGCACAAAATGTGCCAACTTTCATTGAGAGAACATACCAAAATTCTGCTTGCAAGGTGATGTGAAAAATGACCAATTCGGATTAGGTACACTTGAGACCTAAAACTCAACATTTGGGCAGCAGTGAGTGTTTAGGCCATAACTCACTCAAAACAGGTCCAATTGACCTGAAATTTTAACCATGAATAGTTAAGACCCATACCTACAAGTCTTATGAAGATACCAAAGCCCAGAAATGACCATAAGAAAGTCAAAAAGCTTGCACAAGTTCGGGTCCAAAAACTGGCCGAACCAGAGTTGACCAAATTGACCAAAAATTGACCTAAATTGATACCATTTGACCAGCAATAGTGTAATGACCATAACTTGGTCTACTTAACTCGGATTGACCTAAAATTTTGCCCCGCGTGCAATAAGACATAGATCTACAAGTTTGTAGTTTTGACCGAAGCCCGAAAACCGAGGAAACTAGGCCGTCCGGCTAGGTCAAACCAGTATCCCGAAATCCAGCAAGTTGCATTAAAATGCACTAAACAAGGAAACGAGTTTGGCAAAACGTACCAAACCTAAAACCCTATCGAATGTGACATATTAACGACACTAAAACCTAATTTACCTAAAACGCAACGAGGGTCGGTATATTAGGTGATTAAGTGAATAATTGAGTTCAGTGCATTATTTACTAAACACCATCGTTAGAGGCAAATTAAATTAGCATCAAACACTTCAAATTGTGTTTCTCGATTAACAAGGACTCAAAGCAAAGGGAAAGAAATCGAGTCAAAACCAGGAGACAAATATCAGAGGTTTGTGCACAACAACTATTTCTCTTGAATTTTCAATTGAAATAAATATTGACTATTTGTATATTATTGTTTTAAATTGTGTTTGTGCACAACAACTATTTCTCTTGAATTTTCAATTGAAATAAATATTGACTATTTGTATATTATTGTTTTAAATTGTGTTTGTGCACAACAACTATTTCTTTTGAATTATTTTCAATTGAAATAAATTATGACTACTTGTATATTATTGTTTTAAATTGTGGAAATGTGTTTGGTGGACACTTATTGATTGAAAAACATTGTGAATGGTTTGAAAGCGTGAAAAATTGTTTGAATGATATTGATGGATACTTATTGATTGAAAAGCAACGTAAATGGTTTTGTGGAAATTGAAGTGAATTACGAATTGTGTTGCCATTTTGTGAATGAAATTATAACTTTGGAAATTTATTGGATTCTTACGGATCATTTGAATAAAATGTTTGGAATTGTTTTGACTCACAATTGGCATGACACCGATACTATGTTCCTCCTCCATTAATGGGGTGAGTGTGATTATTCCTCCCTCTTTGACTTATCGATGCAGGGTGAGTATGATTATGGTCCTCCCTCTTTGACTTCCTAGTCTGAGGTGAGTATGGATGAGTACTCATTAGATAGCTAGCTTCCTCCCTCATTGATTTCGATTATTGGGGTGAGTATGTCTTGTCGTGGTGTACAACACGGCATATATGGAAAAAATTGTGACATGACTTAAATTGTGATCTTGATTGTCAACACTGTATTATCCAGTTATTTGATCGAATGGTTTTATTGATTTGAAAAACTATTTTATTCAATTATTTGATCGAATTGTGTTATTGATTTGCAAAACGATATTATTCATTATTTGATCAAATTGTGTCATTGATTGGAAAAAGCTGTTATTCAAGAATTTGATCAAATTGTGTATGAATTGGCAATACGGTATTCTTAAGCTATTTGACTAAATTGTGTTATTATGAATTTTGATAATTTGTGAATTGGAGTTTAAATTCCTTATGACATTCATTGTCTTGAAATCAACTATGGTTTTAAGTATCCACTAATGATATGATTTATGAATTGTGATTTAAAATTGTATTTGGTTAATGTTGTGCACCATCGAGACATTGTCTCAAATGATAGCTTTATTCTGTCGCAGTAGAGAGATAGACAGTAGCAGACTAGGTCGCTAGTACCGCCAATGAGAGATTTTGGGTATAGTGAGTATACCATATGTGGCATTTTGTATTGTAATGTATATTCACTGTATGTATATTTTGTTCTTGGTTTTGAGCAGTTGTAAATTTAAGTTGTACAATAAAGTTGTAAAATAATTATGAGTTATTTGGCTTGTAAAAATTGTGTTATATTTTTGTATCTTAGTCTTTGAAAATCACTGTGGATTTGACTTGAGAAATGTGTTGTGTTGATAAAAATGTTGGAGTTGAGATTTGAAAATATATTGAAGTGCTTTTCACAGGTTTTCTGAAGAACTGTTTTGTCCAAAATACAAATGGCACCTTGCCAAAATTTTTACAGATACTCCAAATAAATCAAATGAGTTAGTTGTTTCACTTCAGTTCACCAAAGTCTTTCACACCTGTAAATAGTGCTCACCACTGTAAAAGAAGAAAAGTTTTTAAAATCCCTTGTAGTGTATTTAATGGATTATCAGTAGACGGAGTTGGTAATTCATTAGGTATACTACGGGATCATGTTATGCCTTACAGAGGGGTAGGGTGTGACACACTCCCTTATATGGAAGCGGCCGAGGAGTCGTTGGAAAGCTCCTTCCAGGCCCTTGAGTTGCAAGAAACCAGAAATGAAGGGGCTATGGCTATGGTAGCCAAGATAATGTCGAGGAGTGGGTACAAAGAAGGCAAAGGCCTAGGCGCCACATTATAGGGAATCATTGAACCCATACCGACTATCCAGAAGATAGACCGCTGCGGTTTGGGATATGAGGAAGATGCCCTTATGAATGGGCGATTCTGGATGAGGAAAATGCTTCGGGATCAAAGATTTGACCAGAAAATGGGAAAAGGGAAGGTAGTCCCGAGAATCGCGGAGATCTTCACCGAACCGGTCATTGAAAATCCGACAGAGGTTAAAGAATCACCTGATGAACCGTCCATTGACGTCATCCACCTAGATTCCTTGTATGAGGCTCTGGTCTCGCCGATAGCTGAGGGGCAAGAGTTGGACAACTGGACAGCAGAGGACGTCCCTGTACTTAATTTCGAGTAAAGTACCTCTGGTTATCTACACTTGATCATTTCGTCCATAATGACAAGTGTAACATTGTAAATGGACCCTTTTCTTATGTCATAAATTTTTAATGAATTAATAGCGCATTTATTTCCAATTCTTTTCTCCATTTGAATTCCATCCTTATAATATATTCTATTTTCGTTCATTCAGGACCATTCATCAATTAACACCTAATAATTCAATAGACTCGGAAATTCCTCTGGTTAATTTTGAAACCCCTATAACTGCCATTACTTCAAGTGATTCTGAGGTGGAGCTCACAGAAGAAAGCGATGAAAGGGATAAACCTTCCCTAGTGCCTTGTGGCGATGAAACACGCACCATAAACCTAGGCACGGAAGAAGTAAAGAGGGAACTTAAGGTTGTGGAGAGTGAAGAAGTGGGAGATATGATCAGTTTGCTTAGAGAATTCCTGGATGTATTTTCCTGGAGCTATGATGATATGGTTGGCTTGGACCCCCAGATAGTGGCACACAAAATTCCCCTTATTCCGGGGACAATCCCGGTGAAACAGAAACTAAGAAGAATGAATCCTGACACATTGCTCAAAGTTCGGGATGAAGTCAAGAAACTTGATGATCTTGGGTTCTGAAGTAGTCAAATATCTCCAATGGATAGCTAACGTTGTCCCGGTAATGAAGAAGGACGGGAGAGTTAGGGTGTGCATTGATTACAGGGATCTTAATAGAGCAAGCTTAAAGGATGATTTCCCTCTCCCCCACATTGATGTGTTAGTAGACAATGCTGTGGGATTGGGCAGATGTTCATGCATTGATGGGGCATCTGGGTACAATCAAATCCCAATGGATGAGGAAGAAAAAGAGAAAACCGCTTTTATCACTTAATGGGGAGTATTATGCTATCGGGTCATGCCTTTCGGGTTGAAGAATGCCGGTGCTACCTATCAACGCGCTATGGTCACATTATTCCACGATATGATGCACAAAGAAGTGGAGGTATACGTGGATGATATGATCATCAAATCTAGGGGAGAAGAGAGCCACGTGCAGGTGGTAAGGAAAGTATTGGAGAGACTCAGGAAATATCAGTTGAAACTGAATCCCGCCAAATGCATATTCGGAGCTAGGTCAGGGAAATTGTTGGGATTCATAGTGAGCGAGAAGGGAATAGAGGTAGATCCCGATAAAGTTCGAGCTATTCAAGAGATGCCATCCCCAAGAACAGAAAGGGAGGTGCGCAGCTTCCTGGGAAAATTGAATTATATATCAAGGTTTATTTCCAATCTCACCGCTAAGGCCGAGCCTATTTTCAGATTGCTCCGAAAGAACAACACCACTCAATGGGATTCAGTTTATCAAGAGGCTTTCGAGACATTCAAGCAGTATCTGTCAAGCCCACCAGTATTGGTTCCACCCGTGTCGGGGAGGCCCCTGATCCTGTATATGGTAGTCCAACAGAACTCGATGGGATGCGTTTTGGGACAGCATGATGACACTGGCCGAAAAGAGAGGGCTATCTATTACCTAAGTAAAAAGTTCAATGATTGTGAGTCGAGGTACTCTTTCTTAGAGAAGACTTGCTGCGCGTTAGCCTGGACGGCAAATCGCCTCAAGCACTACATGTTGAATCATAGGACATAGCTCATCTCCAGGATGGATCCTATCAAATATGTATTCGAAAGCCCATTCGTACCAGGCAGGATAGCCAAGTGGCAGGTCATACTCTCCCAATATGACATAGTCTATATGACCCGGAAGGCGGTGAAAGGTAGCGTGATCGCTGACCTTCTAGCAGAAAATCCTATCCAGGATTATGAAGCCCTGGATTTTGAGTTCCCTGATGAGCTTATTAATGAAGTAGACTGCGAAGAAGAGGGGCCAGCTGATGTATGGGAAATGTATTTCAACAGAGCTGTTAATTTGTCCGGTAATGGAATTGGAGCTGCGTTGATATCCCCGGATGGAAAACACTTTCCGATAGCTATCAAGTTGAGATTTGACTACACCAACAATGTCGCAGAATACGAAGCTTATGTGATGGGTCTATAGGCTACCATCGAAATGAAAATCAGGAAGTTGAAGGTATATGGAGACTCAGCCCTGATCATTTATGAAGTCAAGGGAGAATGGCAAACTAAGGATCCTAAACTAATCCCGTATCAGAAGTACTTACTGGAGCTGATTAAGAAATTCGAAGAAATCTCTTTCACTCATCTTAATAGAGACAAGAATCAATTTGCTGATGCCTTAGCTACTCTAGCTGTTATGGCTCAAATCGAAGAAGGGTAGATGACTCAGATACTGAAGATTAAGACAAGGAATGAGCGACCATCGCCGTGATTGAAGAAGAACCTGATGATGAACCTTGGTATCATGACATCCTGGTCTACTGCAAAACCAGAGAATTCCCTTCGGGGGCAAGCAAAAATGAAAAGAGGATGATTCAGAGATTAGCATTGGGATACTTCCTCAGTGGAGAGACCCTATATAAGAGGAGCTCTAATGGCGAATTGTTGAGATGTGTGGATGCAAAAGAGGCGAAGAGAATCCTTTTTGAGACTCATGAGGGAAACTGTGCCACCCATACTAATGGACATATGATGGCTAAGCAAATCATGCGACGGGGATATTTCTGGACCACTATGGAAAAAGACTGCATCAAATATTTTTGAAAATGCCATAAGTGTCAGATCTACGCAGATCCGATAAATGTTCCACCTCACAAATTGTTCAACCTCGTTTCGTCATGGCCTTTCGCAATGTGGGGCATTGACGTGATTGGTCCCATCAACCCTAAGGCATCCAATGGGCACAGATTTATCCTGGTAGCAATCGACTATTTTTCTAAATGGGTCGAAGCCACATCATACGCCCATATTACACAGAACACGTTTCTCAAATTCCTCAGAAACAATATCATATGCCGGCATGGTCTCCCCAATGAAATCGTCACTGATAACGCCAAGAATCTGAATGGTCCTAAGATTCAGAAATTGTGTGATCAATACAAGATCCGACATCTCAATTCCTCCCCATACCGTCCCCAGATGAATGGAGCGGTGGAAGCCGCAAACAAAAATCTCAAAAGAATAATTCGGAAAATGACAGTCACATATAGGGATTGGCATGATATGCTTCCCTATGCTCTTCACGCATACTTGACTTCTGTAAGAACCTCAACCGGGGCAACTCCATACTCACTGGTTTATGGGATGGAAGCATTATTACCTATTGAAGTTGAAATTCCTTCCTTAAGGATTCAGAAGGAATCGGGGATTGATGAGTCAGAATGGATCCAGTCAAGGTTGGATCAATTAAACTTGCTGGACGAGAAAAGGTTAGCAGCAGCATGTCATGGACAATTGTACTAGAAGAGAATGGCTAGGGCATTTGACAAAAGCGTTCGCCCACGCGAATTTCAACCCAGGGACCTAGTTCTGAAGAAAATGCTGCCAAATCAAAGCGATCCCCGGGGCAAATGGTCACCAACCTACGAGGGACCCTATGTGGTTAAAAAGGCATTTTCTGGAGGAGCCTTGATCTTGACCCACATGGACGGTGAAGAATTACCACGACCTGTGAATGCTGACACCGTCAGGAGATACTATGCCTAAATAAAAATAATAAATAAAAAAAAGAAAAGAAAAAGGGTAGGAGTGAAAACCCAAAAGGGCGCTCCGAGCAAAATGTGTGAAAGAAGGCGAAAACCCCGAAGGGGCGCTTTCTATAAAATGAGTGAAGGATGAAAACCCGAAAGGGCGTCCTGAAAGAGTGAGCAAAAAAAAAAAAAAAAGGGGCGCCCCTGGAACCAGAAAATGGAGAAATAAGGGAGAAGCACGAAACCGAGAAAGGAAATGAATCATCACGACATGAAACTTCAGAAATGTTTGAAATAATGGCAGTTAAGGGATTTCAAAGCCAGCCACAAGGAATATGTGTGATCTATCCTTGTACCCTTTTCCTTTGAAATTCTATCTTTGTTAAAGCTATAATAAAGTCATATTTCGTTCCCTATGCTTTTATCTTCCCTTTATACTCACTCTTTAACATTATCTCTCTGCAATCTCGTTATTTAATGCGCTATTAATCTGTTAAAATTTTTTGCCATAAGATTAGGATTTGACAATTGATAACCTCACGTACTCTACTATGAGATTTGCAGGGAATGTCTTGGAGAAAAGGAGGTAGGGGTGAAAACCCGAAAGGGCATCCTAAAAAAAAAAAAAAAAAAAAAAAAAAAAAAAAATAGAGGTGAAAACTCGGAAGGGTGCTTCTATTCATATAGACGAAGGGGAAGTGAAAACCCACAAGGGCACTTTTCGGGAGAAAGTCGAAAAAAACAGAAATGGGGCATTGGAAGAAATGAGGCAATAGGTCAAGTCTTGCAACTCGTCCTCCATTCATCATCGGCCTTAAGGATTCTGTTAAGTACACTTCATTGGGGAAAAACTTCTTGTGTCCGGATTAGGCTTGCTTTGTAAGTGCAATTTACATTTCCTGTTATCAACCTCTGG
This sequence comes from Hevea brasiliensis, assembly GCF_030052815.1. Lineage (NCBI taxonomy): Eukaryota > Viridiplantae > Streptophyta > Magnoliopsida > Malpighiales > Euphorbiaceae > Hevea > Hevea brasiliensis. Next base: position 49,254,395 of record NC_079501.1, read on the forward strand.
TTCCTTGATCTAAGTTGATTTTAATTTCCTGCAATTTACATTTCCTGTTATCAACCTCTGGTTCCTTGATCTAAGTTGATTTTAATTTCCTGCAATTTAAATTTCCTGTTATCAACCTCTGGTTCCTTGATCTAAGTTGATTTTAATTTCCTGTAATTTAAATTTCCTGTTATCAACCTCTGGTTCCTTGATCTAAGTTGATTTTAATTTCCTGCAATTTAAATTTCCTGTTATCAACCTCTAGTTCCTTGATCTAAGTTGATTTTAATTTCCTGCAATTTACATTTCCTGTTATCAACCTCTGGTTCCTTGATCTAAGTTGATTTTAATTTCCTGCAATCTACCTTTCCTGTTATCAACCTCTGGTTCCTTGATCTAAGTTGATTTTAATTTCCTGCAATCTACATTTCCTGTTATCAACCTCTGGTTCCTTGATCTAAGTTGATTTTAATTTCCTGCAATCTACCTTTCCTGTTATCAACCTCTGGTTCCTTGATCTAAGTTGATTTTAATTTCCTGCAATCTACCTTTCCTGTTATCAACCTCTGGTTCCTTGATCTAAGTTGATTTTAATTTCCTGCAATCTACATTTCCTGTTATCAACCTCTCGTTCCTTGATCTAAGTTGATTTTAATTTCCGGCAATTTACATTTCCTGTTATCAACCTCTGGTTCCTTGATCTAAGTTGATTTTAATTTCCTGCAATTTACATTTCTGTTATAAACCTCTGGTTCCTTGATCTAATTTGATTTTAATTTCATGAAATTTACATTTCTTTTATCAAACTATGGTTACTTTATCTAAGTATATTTTAATTTCCAGCAATTTATATTTCTGTTATCAACCTCTGGTTCCTTGATCTAAGTTGATTTTAATTTCCTGCAATTTAAATTTCCTGTTATCAACCTCTGGTTCCTTGATCTAAGTTGATTTTAATTTCCTGCAATTTACATTTCCTGTTATCAACCTCTGGTTCCTTGATCTAAGTTGATTTTAATTTCCTGCAATTTAAATTTCCTGTTATCAACCTCTGGTTCCTTGATCTAAGTTGATTTTAATTTCCTGCAATTTACATTTCCTGTTATCAACCTCTGGTTCCTTGATCTATGTTGATTTTAATTTCATGCAATTTAAATTTCCTGTTATCAACCTCTGGTTCCTTGATCCAAGTTGATTTTAATTTTCTAATGTTTTAACTTCTGTTGCCGATCTCTAGGTCATTAACTTAGGTATGCCTTAGTTCCCTAACTTCGAACACCTAATTGTCCAAAATATGGGTCTGAATATTTACATAATTGCTACACGGGAAAATTTTTCCCTTTAATAGAAATTATGTAAAGAGGGGCAGTTGTCGACACCATATTTTGGCCGATCCCCAGAATTAATAAACTTTGAAACCGATCCCCAGTACTAAATCTCTCTGTGCTAGATAACCACATTTCCGATCTCTCCTCACAAGGAATTGAATCAATGCTAAGTCCTCACATCAGTCAAAGCCTTACCGGTCTATTAAATCACTCACCGATCTCTAAAACCCATTGTCGAATCTCCTGACCAGTCAAGTATATTCCTGATCTCTGTTGACAAACGAAATTGAACTGACACTAGATCTTTGTTACCATTTTTTGTTGCCGATCTCCCTTTCAAAAGTTTAAGAATAATCAAAGGTTCCGTTCCGGTTTAATGATGATCCCGATCTTAAATGTTCAAGCCCAAATTTCTAATTTTAATCAAGTCCCGTTTAGCGTTGGTTCCCTACCGATCTCATGCTCATTGTGTTTTCCGATCTCTCACACTTAGGTTAATAATCACTTTCAGTTATTTCAACATACTCAGATAATCAAGTGTTTAAATAATTTAGAAATTTTCTGATCACAACCATTCATCAAACAAAAAAGGCATTCCATTTCATTTCATTTCAAGAATTTGTACAAGTTATTCAGCTGGAGGATCACCCCCAGCCTGATCTACATCTTATCCGTCCCCTCTCTCACCCTCAGCCTCCTCCTCACTCTCCTCACCTTCATCATCGTGAGTCAGGTTGGCCATCCAGGAGAAGTCCTCCTCAGGGTAACGCTTCTTGAGCTCAGCCAGGAGATCTCTGTGAGCATTCACATAAGCGCCGGCCACTCCAGTCACTATCTCTTATTCTTTCACCTTGAGCTCCTCGGTAAGGTGAGTGAGTTGAGCTGCTTCATCGGCACGGAGTGCTTGCACTTCTTCAAAAGCGCGAGCTTGCTCGTCCAACTTGTCCTCATAGAACTTCATTCGCCCCTCAATTTGAGATATGTAGCCCTGAGAGGATGAAAGTTGAGATCAGAGGGAAGCTGCCTCATGACCCATCCTCTCGACCTCTTTACCCAGGCGATGCGCCTTCTCCCGTATGATGTGCTGGTTCACCAGGCACTCCACGTTCAAGCTCATGGATCGGGTCAAGATATCATCAAGGTCATCCGGAGACAGCCTATCCCGATCTTCTCGAAGATAGATAGAGGACGCCAAGACCTTAGCGAAACCAGGGTTTTCTCGAACCGTACGATTCTTCTCCAGTGAGTGGACTAAGACTTGGGCACTGCGGGAGATAGTCCTCACGTTAGGTTGAGAAGAACCCTCTTCTGCATTCAGAGCAACTGGAGGAGGTGGAGGCGGCTCTTCTCGCCGAGGAGGGGATCGGACCACTTCTGCGATCACCGGTCCCAAAGGTTGAGACGAGCCTTGTATTTCCCCGGGCTCATGCCTGGGTGTCTGCATTTCCTCAACTCGCTTCATCTCCCGTACCTTCCGGGAGATCTCCCTCTTTCGCTTTCGGCTCTCCTTGGAGGCTTCGCCGCTGGCCATACCTGCACAAAGAAGAGGTCAGTGAGATCGCTAAGGTCCTGAGATCTGAGATGTAGAAAATACCGATGCCGAGGTCAGAGAGCTGGAGTCCGCGATCCTTACCGGTGATCAATTCCATAGTCCAATGGTGCAGCTCGGCGGTCACTGCATCCAAGCAAGAGAACTTCTCTCTGGACGCCTGCTCTTTCAACTCCATCACCATGGCGCCCTCTTCCCTATTCAACACGAGACGCTTCGGAATTAAAGGGCCTTGGTGTAGCCAGCTACGAGGGAAACCCTCAAAGCCATTCAGAATTTTGCTCCTTAGAATGAAGAAGTGGTTCTTCCAGTTTTTCAGGGAGGAGGGCAGATCGATGAAGAGCCCGCAATGTGGCTTCGCCTGGAAAAACCAGTACTCGTTGTCCTTTCGACGAGTTAACCTATGCAGTTCGGCGAATACCTTAGGCGTAGGACGGAATCCCTTAGCTCGACAGAGGCCTCGAAAGGCTACTAAGATCCGCCATGAGTTCGGGTGAACTTGAGCTATGCACACTTGGAAAAATTTTAAGACTTCCTTAAAGAAGTCGTCAAGAGGAAACCGCAGCCCGGCTTTCAACTGTTCTTCGTATACCATGATCATGTCGTTCTCTTCGAAGAAATGATCGGTCCGGAGATCGCCGTGACACCGGATAAGTTCATATGAATTGGGCTCAATGTTATACTCCTGGCTGAATGACTGCAGATCGGTTTCTTGAAGGACTGATGGCAGCTCGTCCATGGGAAGATTCTCTCTCCCTGAAGAAGGCGCATGCCTTGATGACGTCACTTGTTCCCGAGCTGGGACGGAGACTCTAGGAGGTTCAGGTTGCGCCCTTGGCCCGACCACCTCTACTTCATCAGATGACCACGAGAACTGGATGGAAGGAGGACTCACCACTCTCTGACCTTCGGCGCCGCTCATTTTCAAAGGAAATAAAGAATTTAAACTAAAAGAAGGATCAAAACCCTTACCGGAGCTTGATCGGAGTCGGAAGAGCTTGAGAAAACGAGAGAATTTTGAAGTTGTTCGCGAGAAGCTGAAAATGACACAAGAGAGCAAATGGCTAACCCCCACCCCTATTTATACTCGTCCGAGCATTTAATGCTCACGGCATCCCAGGCGATGCATCGGTCAGCGAGATCTGCCAGCTGTTTCTGACACGTCTCATGAATATTCCGGAAATTCCATAAAGAGATCGGCTAACTAGAGATCGGCAGATTAAGATGAATCTTTTGAATTGTGGATCGGTTTAGGGTCATTTAAATTAAAGGTCAGATCGGATAAATACTTCAGAGATCGGAAAATAATTAATGCAATAATAATAAGATGATAATTGACAAATAAAATCTTTATTTCCAAAAGATCAGATTACATCATTTGGGCGATCTCTAGAGATCGGATTGCATTAAAATTGGACTACATCATTTCTGTGATCTCTAGAGAGCAGATTACATTGAAAATAAAATACATCATTTGGGCGATCTCAGAGACCGGTGGAACATCCCATCTAAAGGACCTATGTCGAAGTCAACATTGTGACTGATCCAAAGGATGTCATCGACCAGAATCGAGCCGCTGTCGGAACACCCAATGTGGAGGAAAGCCGCTGTCGGAACACCCAATGTGGTGAGAAGCTAAATAAACTTGAAAGAGCAACCGCCAAGGGTCGGGGGAACATTAGTAGTCTTCTCAGCCGAAATCGGTTCGCCGATTATACCGGTCGAATGACTCGAGATCGGCACGATCAAGGTCCGCGATCTAGATCGGTTAATTGGTCCAGTTCTCTCACCATCATCAGACAAGGTTATCATGATTATTCGAGCACCGGGGTCATAAATTTTCAGTCGGGGAATAAAGAAGTCCATCGGAAAGGGATCAACAGCCACAATCATGGCCGGAACTTCTGCCGGAGCAGCTAAAACTGGAAAGTAAGAAGAAAGAGAGGAAAATTGAATGAAGAAAGTCTCTTCTGTCAAGGGTATATATAGGGGAAAATCGGGCATTTATTGCTAAGCAGAAAATGAAGCGGACGCTTCGGGAATCGAGAGGAATTAATGCCCTGACCGGACCAGGCCTGGTTAAGGGAAATATTAGAATAATAGAGATCGGAAGAGGGGAGACCGGTATGAAAGATCGGAGAAGGATCATGTTAAGAAGATCGGAAAGGAAGAGAGAGCAGAAAACAAAAAGAATAAGGCGCCTACCGCCGTCACCATAATCAGAGCCGAGGTAGTTAAAGCGTTGCAGGTAAAATCTCAACCGCACGCCCCAGAATCTCCTGCATTTCTGACATGCGTACGTCAGGACAGCGCTATACATTCTAATCTCCACCGTTGATCTTACTTGTAAGGACGAGCTCGGAGCCCTCGGATCGAAGAAGAAAACGACAAGATCAGCGCCTTTCACTCCCAGCCCTCGGATCACCCCGGACAAGAGAATTTGGGACCGTCAGATTAGAAGAAGAAAATGACAAATATTCTAAAGAGGATCTCAGCTGTCCGTTCTGATCCCTGAGCTTCAGATCATGTCCTTCGAAATCCTGACCCTCCATCTCCCTCAAAATAGATCCTGACCCTTCATGGGGAGCACCCAGTTCCTATAAATACCTGCATGAAAACTGTTCAAAAGGAGGAGAGGACGAAAAAAAAGAAGGAAGTTACTATAGCGGAAGAACTCTGAAATTTAATTCAGATCGTCACTCTGCTTTCATAAGAAGAACTTTTGGAACCAGTTTTCTGAAGTATTTTCTTAAAAAGATTTTGAACACTGAAACTTTCCATTTTATTTCGTTCATCATCCATGGCGTTCACATTTTTCAGTTCCTTGTTATCTTTATTTTCACTTCCATCGCCCATGCTCAATCTCATTTAAACTCGGGTATAATTCTGACTCGATTGCATTTAGTGAAGCACTCTTTGTTCCAAGGCGAACCTTAGTCTCTCGGCTATTAACTTGCAATCTTATTACGTTTTGTGATTCTCGGTTAGTTCACTAGAATCGACTCCTTACAGGTCAGTATTCATGTTGCCATTTTATTAAGTTTAGTTCTTGTTTTACGCATTTCCATTCTTCTTTCTTTATGTATGTTATTTTCTTTAAGTTCATATCACGCTAGAAAGATACAGAGAAAGGTTGTGCTCTAGTTTATTTCTGTATCGATACCTTTGTTAATCTTTATTATTTCTGAGCGTAAGTCATCTAGTTCCAAGCGATACATAAGTAGTTGGATGAGATATAGGTAATGGCAACTTAAGAGTCCTTTTGAAATAATGAAAGGTCTGAATAATAAGCCTGGAAAATGGTAAAGCTGAGTCACTAGAATGACTCAGTAGGTCATGAGGTAAGACGTCATAAGACAGAGTAAAATCAAACCTTGGATAACTAAATGGAATAGATCGGCTACCAAAAATGCTGGTAAGGCGACCATATAGGAAGGTCGGAGGATTTGGTTCGGCATCCCCTGCCCAGTCCTAAGGTACCAATAAGTTAAAGAGGTCTTACGCAGACCCCCTGACAACTTCGAACGTCAGAACCCTTAGCTTTAGGTCCTCTCGATAGGTAAAATTTAGAGAGATCGGAAAGACCCTTATCTGACTGCCATTTAAATAGAAGAGATCAGAAAGGAGTCTTTATCCGATCCTCAACCAGAATTTCAGCAAATATTTAAAAGAGATCGGAGGAGAGTTCTTATCCGTTTCTCAAGCTTAAAATTTTAATAAATATTAAAAGAGATCGGAGGAGAGTTCTTATCCGGTTCTCAATCTAAAATTTAAATAAATATTCAAAAGAGATCGGAGGAGAGTTCTTATCCGTTTCTCAAGCTTAAAATTTTAATAAATATTAAAGAGATCGGAGGAGAGTTCTTATCCGGTTCTCAATCTAAAATTCAAATAAATATTAAAAGAGATCGGAGGAGAGTTCTTATCTGGTTCTCAATCTAAAACTTAAATAAACATCAAAAGAGATTGGAAGAGAGTTCTCATCCAATTCCAAAAATTGAATTCTAATAAAATAGCCCTTCAAACAAAACTAACATACAACAGTAACTCACTAAGGTTGTCTCATTTACTTAGTGAAAAATCAAATATTCCTTTTTGTCAAAAGGATTAACATTTCCATTCAAGTCCTCCTAATTAATTTATAAAGAGTGCGAAGTTAAATCTACTTACCCTAATTAAGGGACGAGGTGGGGTGCCTAACACCTTCCCCACCCGTTTACGGACCCTGAACTTAGAATCTCTTTTTTGAAGTGGTTTTATTTCAATTTATCTTCACAAATGGTTTTCTTTAGTTTCCCTCAAAACTAAGGTGGCGACTCCTCATTCTTTTCCACTTCGGTGAGGGTTCGTTCAGGCGACAGCAAAATCCCTTGCGACAATTGTCATTTCAATATACATAATAACTTTCAAAAATTTAAATCAAACATCATAAGAATGCCATAATCCAATATTTCACATTATTCAAAACAGTATGCAAAAGATGATTATAAAAAGTATACGTTGTGCATAAACCTTAAGCGAGTCGCCTCTTGGCCTTGACTCAGTTCCTCGGGTTCCTTCCCGGTATTCTTTTCAACTGAAACACACAATTTTTCAATATTTCAGTACTAGAACTTAACATAAATCCAAAATAAACTTAGCCTCATTTTTACCTAGCTCTAACGTGCTAAACTCGACGTTCTCAAAATTTTGTGTTTCGAATTACTATTCACTATACTATTCAGGTCAAATTGTTGACTTTCTAAGGCTTAATAGGTATGGAAACTCCAACTTCACTCACATACCACATTTTGGTTACTAAACCTATTGGTTTTGGTTATTTTCTCAACACTTAAGTCTTTTAGGCAAAATTGTCAATTTTTAGTTTTTGGTGTCTAAGGTTGCACTGTTCCATTGGTCACTTTTCTGTTGGAATTTGGCAAAACTTCCTTCAAAGAAAATGTTCCCTATTGTCGTAAGTTTATTTTCCTTTTTGTATCACTCCAATTGGAGTTTTTTAGCTCAAGTTATATCCAAATTACGGTTACTGTTCATGCTGCAGAATTTAGTTCTGCAGATTTATTGATCCAACTTTGTTTAGCAATTTGATCAAGTTAAGTCCATAATTTAGTCTAATTTTCTTCATATGAAATGTTCTACTATGTCTTAGGTTTCCATCGGTTCAAGAATCACCTAAATCAGAGTTTTCTAGTGAGAGTTATAGCCATTGAAACTTTACTGTTCAAATGGCAAATCTGCAGTCTGCAGATTCAGTGACCCAACTTTACTCAGTAATTTGATTTGGTTAATGGCATAATTTGAGTTTGTATTCTTCATAAAAGTTTTAGATCTATATCTCATCTAACCTCTGGTAAAATTTAAGGTCATTTAGACCTTCCTAGCTCGAGTTATGACCAAATGAACAAATACTGTTCATTTGGTCAGTTTGTGCAGTAGCAGCCTACAATTTTTCAACTTTGATCAATTTGTTCACTAGGTCTTAGTCACTTTTTGGGTATGCTTCCTAAATGAAAATTGTGTCATTTAGTGCCTATTTTCATCCCCAATTGGTCCCATATCAATTGGACTTGTAAAATTTCATTTTTGGTCCTTCAAAGTTGACTTGGTCATGCTGCAGTAGCATGACCACACTCCCTCCGAATTTGACTTTAATTCCAACACTTCTAACACACTTAATTAGGTTACAAATGACCATTTCTCACTTCACATTAGGTCAAAGACACCATTTACAAGTTTCTCACATGTTTGGTCTCTAAACCCTAATTCATGTCATTTGTTGCATTTACCTAATTAAACACCTATAAGCATGCTTTCCTTAACTCAATTATGCTTCTTAACATGTTTAGCTCAAACAAATTCATACTTTATCCAACCAAACCCTAGCTGGCAAAAATTCTATATAATCCCTCAAAAAGTATTTCCTTTTCATTTTAAATGAATTTCTAAGCAATTCAAGCTAAAAACACAACAATTAAATCTCAAACTTTCAAATTGATGTGCTTACCTCACTTTGTAGATTCCCTAGTTCTTCAATTCTCCACGTTTTCTCTCCCTTCTGGCTCCCAAAGTGTTTATCTAGGTCTAAGGGTAAGATTTAATGTTGGTATTTAGGGGATTTATGGAAAGGAACCAAAGAGTTCAAGCTTTTGTTCCTTAAAAATGGTGGAAGAAAAAATGAGAAAAATAGGAGAGAAAATTGGGGCGGCACTTAGGAAGAAGAAGACCAAAAAAATGATTTTTTTTCATTTCTTTTTTGTTATTTTATGTCTCATTAACAAGAATTGACTTGGTCAATTTGGGTAGGCAAATTAAAATTGTATTTTGACATAATGATGATGTCATCCAATGAGGTAAGCATGAGTTAATAAACTTTTTTCAATTTTCTTTTTTCTTTTATATTTATTTTTTTCATTAGTTCTTTAATTTAATTCCCAACTCCGAAATTTTCTTTTCTCCGATTTTATTTGATAGTTAGGTCAGGAGTCAGCTCTCGGGGTCAATTGACCAAATTGCCCTTCACCGGTTCAACCCGGTTTGCAAATAATTCCATATTTCTTATGGCTCCCTGACCTAATTATTTGACTGGCTTAACAGTTCTTTTTCGTGATTTTCTCTTTTCCACTGTGTTTATAAGGGTCCTAAGGACCGCGGCGTCACATTTTACGGTTCGAAATTTGAGTTTAAAAAGACTTGTGATCCTTCAGAGAAGGTCACTCATCATTTGTGACTTTATTTCGTTTAACTTACATTTTGTTTTTCTTATTTATACTCAACTAATTGAACATTACTAATTATTTGTATTTATGGTTTATCTAGTTGTCTTAAGTGTGGTTCTAATCCCCTTAATTGTCCGGACAGACTCCGGTCACCGGAACAGTGAAATATACCAGGCTATACAAATGGGGGTGTTACAACAAGTGTGTTCTCATGCTCCCTTTGTAACTCTTTACACATAGTGGCAAGCAAGTAACACTTACTTGCAAGTTATTATCATGCTACTTTCTTAAAGTGTCATGTTCCTACTTTGATGCACTTTCAGATAAGGGACTAGGAGGTTTTGTGTCCAAAACATATCCTATACGTTTAGAATATAAAACTATTTTTAAATCCCTTTGCTAATCCTGCAAATTAGGTTTAGTGAGCTCATTAGCATCTAGCACACCAGCGAGAATAATGGTAGGTAATTGTGTCATTGTCATTTTATTAGAATATACTATAGAAGATAACAAGATTCTAATTAGTATGTTGTGTTTTGTAACTTACCAAATGATCATGGTCTTTTGATCAAATTGGTCCTTTCACTAATTTAGCGTATTCTATACTTTCAAAGTAGGAAACGAAAATCCTAGTTGGGGTGAATTTCTAGTGGATAATTGAATTTTTATAAACTATTAATTATCCTCAAGTATATCTATTCTTGGAATCATAATAATTCATAAGTGAGTAAATCTTTACTTATTACATCTCAATGTGATGTTCAATTGATTATTTGGCTCCTAATGCTCAAAACCTCAGGTACATCCATTCTTGGTCTATCTTGCACTAGTTAAGTTGTATCCACTAAGTTAGCAAGTATGCAAATTTTAACCTTAATGACCTTAGGTATATCCATTCTTGGCCACCAAAGTATTTACATACATCATCCCTATGTAACCATAGCCAACAATGTAAGTGTTTAAAATTTCTTAAATAATTGCCTTAATGGAGGGCCATAATGCAATTTCCAAAATTACACAATTACTAAATCATTTTGTTGGAAGATTTCCTCGGCTGACTTAATTAATATTTGGTCTTACTTTGCACATTAACCATTTTCATGCAAATCTTATACACATCATAAACATATATATTTTACATACATACATTCATACAATGGTAATGTAAAAGGCATGATCATGGACTATTCTATGGGAATCCAATCCTAGCGACAAAGATTAAATTCATGGCATCTTAGGTTAACATTTATTTATTTATAGCTTGTTCACAATTCTTCTACTCGTGAAGGTTGTGCTCCCACTGATCTCCATCAATGTATTAAGCTCCATTTCTTATTGTAAATCCATCATAGCCAATTATATCATTAATCCTTAGCATACCAAGGTAAAAATTACAAAGAAAAGAGCATACAAACTCAAATAAATAAATTACAACCTAAGACTATCACAACAAACTTATGATGCAACCCTTGTAAAAATTACAATAATTATTATAATCCCATAGAAATAAATAAGAGCACAATTACATTGGTCTCCTAAAGTCCATGACCACCCTTCATGCCAATTTCCACATTCATCACATGAATATGCCTTTTAATTTCAAATATCTAACATTCAAAATTAATCTAACCAACTATGAATCACATTCATTATCATGTCATATTGATTTTGGGACATAGATTAAACATTTTAATCACTAAGAAATACCATAAAACTTGATCAAGCATAATGATCAAATCATTAGCCTTATGGTTACACCACCTTGGCCATTAAGTGCCTTAATAAAAAATCATGATTTTTCTTGGATTCTAATGGTTCCAAACTGCATCTCATGCATGTTTTACACCATAAAACAAGTAAGTTTACAAAGATAAAATTGTTTGCTCCAAATCAAAATTTGGCCAAATGGTTCTCCATGGTAATCTCATTATGGCCGAATCACTTCTAGCAATTTTCCTTTGCATTTTGCTTGTTTTCAATTGCATCTCATGCAACATATGGCTATCCCAAACATCATACAACATGATTAATTGTTTTCTAATGGCAAATTAGGGTGGCTCTGATAGCAATTGAAAGAAAAAAGCATCAACATGCACCTTAGGAAGTATGGTTAGCAATTTTATAATTTTTCAACCCTCTATTTCATGCAACATATAAACCTTTTATACTATTGCAAAAACATTTAGTTTTGGTCCCAATCAATTGCTAACATACCTAATTAGACATTACGAAACAAAGCCCCAAAATTTTCAAAGTTAGGGTTTTTGAGAATTCTTACTTAATTAGGCACATAATCAAATTCCAACCTCCTAATCTGGGGAGTGAAGACTATTAAGTACTAGCCCTCTAGCTTGTCAACACAAGTCCTTGATCAAACAACCTTTGATCCAAGCAAAGCTTCTAGGTTTCCTTTCCACATGATTCAGCCAAAATGAAGTGAAAGGAGAGAAGAAGTTTTCTTGATTCCAAGTAGTAGAAAGCAGTGAGAAACAATTTCTCTAAGCCTAATTTAAGATCAACAACACTTGTATCTCTCGAATTTCAAGCAAGGAAGAAGAACTATTCTTTGGTTATGGTGGAAGAAATGGGATGGCCAATAGTCGAAAAGGAATAGGATGACATGTTTTGACTTCTTTCTTTCCTTTTATATTTAATTTCCTTTAAGTAAAATCACCTTAACATGTGTCCATCTCTCATTCAACCATTGAATGAGTTTTCAACTTTTGATTGGTCCACATGTCACTCCTTAATCTTAATTAAGAAAATTAAACTTGATTAATTAGTATTCTTAATACTAATTAACTAATTAATTAACCATTAATTAATTAGTATTTTTCTCCCATTTTTGACCAAGTTAAATGGTCAAGTTTGACTTGTCAAAATTTGACAAGTCAAACTGTCAAAATTTGACAAGTCAAACTTGTGTAAAATTTTGACCAAGTCCATAATCTTTTTTTTTTTTTGCCTTTAAGCCTAATCCTTCAAGTTTATATTTAAACACTTTAAATATTAACTTGAATACTTTCATAGGTAAATTTAGTTTCAAGTCATGCTAGGGACTTTGTAATCTTATTACAAACTAAATTTATTAATTCAGTTAATTAATTAAACCATTTAATTAATTAATCAAATTAATTTTGCTTTGATCAAGTTGCTTTTATGTGTATGACTTACTAGGTTCATTACTAGTTGACAATGAGAATAATATTAACTCCTTAATATTATTAAAACCATTCCAAACTTAAAATGAAATTCCTTTTTCATTTAAGTTTTCATAAGTCATAGTTGACATCTAGCATAATGTGCTATGACTACCCAATAGGTTCTGAATTAATTCTCCAATTCATGAACCTTGATCATACGTACCATTCACTAAAATCTCTCTATTACAAAACCCTGATTCTAGCTAGAATCATGGTTTAATGTCAAACTCTTTTGCTTAGAATCATATGTCCTTTCTTTAATTCTAATTCTTGATTAACAAGACTTTTCCTATTAGAAACTATTTTCTGACTAAGTTTATCTGTCCTGACTAGGAACTTGAATTCATCAAGAATAATAAAATGCACATAGGATTTTATCCCTATTTACTTAGGGTAATGGATCCCATCTTGACTATCACCTATCTTCATATATAACCAATCAGAGCCAACACATGCCAATATGCCCATACATAGTATAAGTATGAAAGCAGTATTAAACTCAAATCACCTATGTACAAGATAACTGTGTTATCTCATATTAAGGGATTATATGCACTATTATAATCTAGATGACTTTGTATTGACAAGAGTAAACTCCATGTGCAAGTCATCTTATGTCACTAGTTCAGCCTACTTATTTTTTAAGTGCCCACCATGTTTGCCTTATGGCATGAGACTCACCATTCCATCCCATTAGTATCTTTATACTAATCCATTGACACAAACATAAGTAACAATCAATTCAGATAAATCATGCCCAATGAGGTATCCTTGATTGTGAGTCAAATTTATAATATCTTTTACTAGAATATTCTGTCACTTATATTCTTAACAACTTAAGAATAAAACATCTAACAAGTCATTAAATGAAATTCTCTATAATATTCAAACCATTCAAATATAAGAGAAATAAATCATTTGCCATTTACTGGGAATAATTATTTACAAGACATAACACTAAGGCATTGCTCTAGAGCATACTACTAATACTCTTGACCTTAGATGACATGGTTGTCTCGTATATAAGATGTTTTAGTTTGATATCGCTTACATACTTGTACTAGGTATGAGTGTACGAGCATGTGTTAACTACAACTAATTATATATGGAGACAGGTATTCAGCTAAGACGAAATTTGTTATCCTGAGTAAATAGGGATATAGTCATATGCTATTTAAATTGTTCTTAATAAAGAAAGTTCTTGGCTAAGATAGTTTGACTTAGTTAGAAAAGAGTTTCTAATGGTAAGTCTTATTAATCAAGAATTAAAATTTAGATGAAAATATATGATCTAAGAGATGAAAATTTAGATGAAAATTTAAAAGGGTTTGGCATATACCATGGCCTTAGCTAGGATTGGGACTTTGTGACGAAGAGATTTTAGTGAATAGTATATATGATCAAGGTTATAAGGAATGAGATGAATTTCATTCATCACCGATTGGGTAGTCATTGCACGCTATGACAAGTGTTAACATGATATATGAGAACTAAGAGTGGAAAGAAAATTTCATTCTAAGAATGGAAAGAGTTCCAATAGTATTAAAGGGTTAATATTATATTCTTATTGCCAATTAGTCATGAACCTACACAATAGTACTTATGTGATCAAGACAATATTATTTTGATTAATTAATTAAATGGTTTAATTGATTAATTAAATTAATGAATTTAGTTTTGCAAAGTCCCTCGCATGACTTAAAAATAAATTCAAAGAATTAGGTAATAAGAAGAAAAATATTTATATTTAATTTTAAATATAAGCTTATAATTAAAGGAGTTTAATTATGATATAATTTATATTAGATACAAATTATAATGTTGGAAGAATTAATTTGGCTTATATGGTTATGAAGCCATGAGAGAAATGTGATTTGGTGGCTTGATGGTTGTGTGGCATAAGATGCCAAGTGGCATCATGTGATGGTGGCAGCTCATCAATATGATCGGGTGGGAAAATAATACATGGAAAGGTTGTCTTCTTAATGGAAGACAACTAACTTCATTAACTCAAATTTAAGGATTAGAATCTCTAAATTTGAGCAATTTCCAACCCACTTTAGGGATATGGAAATCCCTAAATTTCTACTTTAAGGATATGGGAATCCCTAAAGTATAAAAGGTCAACTCACATGAAAGAGAAGATAGAGAATTCATTTTCTTCTTTTTCCATTTTCTCTCAAGTGAAAGAGCCAAAGTTTCTTTTTCCTCTTTTCTTCTTAACAATTACTCAAGGATTTAAGAGTTGTTACCTTAGTAATTAAATTAGAGAAATTGTTTCTCTAATTACCTAAGAAAACCAAAGACCCAAAACTCCCACCTTGTGTGTATTATTGGCCAAATAAGGGAGAAGCACAAGAAAGTTATTGTGGTTCAAGGGTTGAATCAAGATCACATGGATCGTGTAGACGAACTAGAGGATCTACACTTAGAGATCTAGTTTCTCAGAGGGTGGTATTTGATTCTATGCTCCATCGAGTAAGAAATCCCAAAACCCATGTTTAGGTTTTAGGGTTGTTTCTATTCTTAAGTTTTCTAATAATAAAATGGGCTTGAAGGCCAATTGGGGTTACAAGTATTGTAACCATATGTTGGACTTATTAATTGTTAACATAAAAATGAAATTGATTGCTTGTAATGCATGGCACCTAGGTTATTAACATTGCCTAATTGCCTAACCCCACTGCTTTCACTCATTCAATAGGTATCAAAGCGACCTTATTTTGCCATTGGAAGTTTAGTTGCATGATGTTTGTTGGTTAAGAAATAGAAATTCTAGGGTTTCAAGAGTTGAAATCAAGTATTTTATGTTTTTTTTAGTTACACAACCTAGTGACATGGGTTGTGTAGTTTGAGCTTTGTTGTTACATAAGCTATGCAAATGTTACATAAGTTGTGTAATGACACGTTTATGTAGTTACATGAGTGGTGTAAAAGTTACACAAGCAGTATAGTGCAAAGTATAGTGAAAACGAAGGAAATAGAAAGTCACACGACCCAGGGCCATATAAAGCTACACGGGCTATGTAACTTAGGAAACAAGGCATGTTGAAGAACACAGGTTTTATAATGTTTTATATGGGTCGTATAACAAATAACAGCGGTCGTGTAATTGTTCCACGAGCTGTGTAATTGTTACATGAGTCAAGTAAAATGGGACTTGTTTTTGAAACCTTGCACAGAGGGCTACATGGCCGTGTAATAAATAACACAGGCCATGTAATGCAAAAACACTTTTATTTTTGCTTTCTAATAAGTGTTTTGACACTTTAATCAGATATGTTTGTAACACCCTCCCTGTAGCAACTCCGTACATTCTACTGTTCCGGTGAACTGTGTCGGTTTGGACAGCTAGAACGTCTGAAAAAATATTTAAACTAAAGTAAAGAACCATAATTAACTCAAATATTAACAACAAAAATTTAGGAAAAATTTTAGAAATAAAATACAACCAATTTAAAGGAGCCGGTGCCCTAGTGATGGGTAACCCAGTGGAAAGTTGCGGTCCTCGCAACTAAGAGCCCTAGACCCGAGAGAAAATTCATAAAATAATTTTTAGAACTCCAGAGAAGAGTCATTGAGGGTTTTATGGCATTAGAATGCCAAGAAAATGCTTAGAAAAATTTTTCAATTAGTACAGACAATTTTGGTCTGTTAAGCCAAACGGAGGGCATTTTGGTCATTTCGCCTTCAGAGGTGATTTTTGGCTGACTTGTCTAGTTAAGTAAATAATTATTATGACACAAAATGTGAATACATATTGGTAAAAATTAAATTGAAAATGAGTAGAGAAGAAAATAAGAGAGAATGAGATAAAAAGCTAATTATGACATCACCAAGATGTCATTAAACACTTACCACCAATTACAATTAATCAAGCCCATTTAAAATAAATAAAATGAGATAAAAATAAAAAAAAGGGTCATCAGCTGCTCCAAACCAATCCAGCTGTCTCCCTCTTCTCCCATAGCCATTTCCTCCATGAAAGCTCACCCAAGCTCCCAACCTCACCAAATCTCACTTGAAATCCTTACCTAGCTTCACAAAAAATTTACCTAGCAACTAGAACATCCTCTAGGCAGACAAAAGAGGAAGGAAAGAACAAGTTGGGTTGGCTTAAATTTCTGCTCCAACAAGGTTAGTGTCCAACTCTTACTCCTTTTGCTTTAATTCATGTTCAATGGCATGAATTTTATAGGAAATATAAGGAAATAAAGCAAATAAGTGTGTGTGTGCAACTTACAATTTTTGGTAGCTAGGGTTTGATGATTTTTCTTGGTACAAAAATTGTTATGAGCAGCCATTTGTAGTGGATGGGGTATTGAACATAATTAAGTAAGTGAAATGCAAGAATTGTGCATGTTTGAAATGAAAAAAATTGGACACTTGAACAATTCTAGGGTTTGCTCATGTGATGGTTCATTAAACTTGTAATGGTCAATTAGTGACCATTTGAATCTGTATGATGAGGAAATGAAGTGAGTTGAGGCTTGGCATTTGTGTATGGATGAGCTGGCTTGGCTGACCTACAGGACTGAGTATGAGTCCAGCAGGTATGGGCAGTTATAAATGGAATTGTAGAGGTTCAGTTGGTGCAAGGCCAATTAAAATTGAAACTAGACACATAAGGGCACAACTTTGGTATAGAAACCTTGCCCAAAAAACCAAACCAAGTTAACCTAAAAATTGCCCTAATCCGGGTGACTTGCATTTTGCCTGGGCAAAATGACAAAATGAATAGTGTATATTCATTTGGTTATAACTCAGTGTAGAAAGGTCCAATTGACCTGAAATTTTACCATTAGAAATCTAAGACATAGACCTACAACTTTAATGGAGAATACAAATCCAAATTCTGACCATAACCTAGTCAAATTGCCAACCAAACTTAGGTTACCAAATCTGGTAGAACCAGTTTTGCCCAGAATTTTGGATTCTATCCAATTTGGCCAGTTATGGTGTTTAGGCCATAACTTGAGCTACAAAACTCCAAATGGAGTGATTCAAAAAAGAAAATGTAACTAGACAAAATAAGGAACAACTTACATGAAGACAAATTTGCCAAATTCCTACTGTACAAATGACCAATGGAACAGTAAATATGAGGCTTGAAATCTAAAAATTTTGAATAACTAACACTAAGCTTAGAAATGGTATTGGCAACCAATACCAACAATTTTAGAATGCAAAATGTGGTATGTTGGGAGTATTAGAACCAATGTACCTATTGTCTATGCAAAAGTCAACATTTTAGTTGACTAATGAAATGAATAGTAACACCTAAACTTAAATTTCAAGAATTATACCATTTAAAAGTGTAACATGCCTTAGTACACCTAGCAAGATTGGTTTGGATAGGTTGGCATGCCAATAGGGTTCAATTAGCAGTGCTGCACATGGCATTATGCGATTCTGTGATTTTATGGCTTTTATCCATTCTGACATTGTGATGATACTTGTCCTTGTGCCTAATGTTATTACAGTTTATTAGCTGTTTGTTGAACACCGGGAGATGCATATGTGACCGATGGTGTGACGGCCTGAGGTACTTGATACCCAGTGCCAGTTTACCTGTTTATCCAGTCCAATCATCCAGTATAGGTTACTTGGGCAACCAAAAATGAAAGTAAATAAATTTAATGAAATTATGAATATAACAAGTACAAAATAAATAAGATTACCAATAATGATCGAAAAATTATCTGCATAAGACATCAGAACATGGACTGCATATTTATTTTCTGTTATTTCTTTTTATTTTATTATTGGCACCACTAAGCATTATTGCTTAGCATATTGCTTTTGCCATGCGTAGGTTTTGGAGACACCGATAGAGAGCCCAGTAGACCACAGACTGGGTGAGATCATCTATAGCTCTGCATAGTATCCGTGTCACCTCACCATCATCAGTGCATTGGTAGGATACTAGGTTTTATTTTGGTATTTTGTAATTAACTTTTAATTTCTCATGTGTAATTAAGACTTATGTAATGTATTTTGGGTATTGATGTGCATAATGGAAATTGTGTTTATGAATGAAAAAGTGAATATTTATTTATGACTTGTACATGAATATCCTATGAAATGAATGATTGAGAAATGGAAATGTTGTTGAAAAATATTGAGATTTTGTTGATGATATGAAGTTTGGGATTGATTGAAAATTTTGGAAGTATTTTTCTCAGGTTCTGAAGAACTGTTTTCTCTATTTTTAGCCGGTACTCTGCTGGATTTTCTATAAAATTTACGGAACCTCAAATAAATAGATGTTTTCCATAAATGACTTAAATAAATTATACTTCACCAATTGTACTTCATAGCTATAATAAAAATAAATAAAGAAGGATAAAAAGGATTAAAATAAAATAGGGTGTTTCGGTACACTGTGTGACATATCTTACTCGGCTATACTGTAGACGGGTAAGGGGTGTCACATTTAGTGGTATCAGAGCGCGGTTTAGGCATTTCTGGGCCTAGATCGAGTCCATACCATGCATTGCATTTATAAGAGTCGAGGTGACACTAATGTAGATCTATTTGTTTTTGTTATTTTGAATAGGATATGGACCCCGCATCTCAGAGGGCAGTTGAGGAGGAAGTGGAGAGTCATGCTCCACTGCAGTGGTGAGGCGAGGTAGGGAGAACCAGCTCACTTGACTCAGTGAGCACCTTTCGGCCTCCACAGGCCATGTTCCAGCAAATGGTCGAGTTTTTCAGACAAATGGCTGGGGTAATGCCACCACCACCACCACCTCCACAGTAAAAATCACATCTAGAAAGACTGAGAAAATTTGGAGCAGTGGATTTCTTTGGCAAGAGAGAAGATGATTCTATTGCAGCCGAAAACTAGTTGAACAGAATAGGGAGAGTTCTAAAACAACTCCACTGCACTCCAGAACAAAATCTAGAAGCTGATGTATCTCTATTGTAAGATGATGCCTATCAATGGTGGGATACAATGTCTAGTGAAGTGCACCCAGAAGTAATAACTTGGGACTTCTTCCTCTCAGAATTCAAGAAGAAATATATAGGTAGTGTATACATTGAAGGGAAAAGAAGAGAGTTCATTAACCTGAGGCAGAGACAGCTGACAGTGGCAGAGTATGAAAAGGAATTTGTCAGACTAAGCCACTACGGAAGGGAGATAGTCCTTAATAAGGCAAAAAGGTGTAAGAGATTTGAAGAGGGATTAAATGATAATATTGTAATACCCCTATGTTTGGTAGTGCATTTTACTATTCTGGTGACCAGTGTCTGTCCGGACAGTTAGAATGCCTAGAACTACAATTAAATGTTAGTGAGGAGACATAATATAATGAAATACAAGAAAGGAAAATACAAGAAAAATAAAGGAAAAATAATAGCAATAAAATGAAACTAAGTTAAATGAGCTAGCACTGCAGCGATGGGTGATCGCACGGGGAAGTTACGGCGTAGGCAATAGCCGACCCCAGGACTGTAGGGAACCCTCGGAATTTAGTTTCGAGACATAATTAAAGACTTATTGAAGTATAAATGTCATTAGAAATATCAAAGAAAAATTAATTAATTAGTACAAAAAAAAAAGAGAAATCGATAAATCGATAAAACTCGGTGTTACCAAAAAATCAAGAATGCAACCCGAATAGGGGCATTGTGGTCATTTGACACCCTGAGTTGCCTTTTGACCTAAATGTCCGTTGAAAATAAATGATATTAAACCTTGAAAATATCATAAAAATTAAAATGATGGTACATAATCTAAATAGTAAAAGAAATGAGAAAAATGTGGGAATTTAGAAACTTTGGAATAAATAACTATTCTTTTACATTAGTGCTCCACTAACCTCACTTCATGGACACATATGTAAGCCATTTGGGATAGATTCTTCCAATAAGTAACCTTCTTCTTCTTTGTTCTTCTCCATTGCCGAACCAAAAAGCTCCCAAATTCTCCCATGGCCGTCCAAGCTCCAACCTCCATGTATCCATGATCCAAGCTCCCAAGGGAGTAAGAAAGATAAGTTTTGGTGGAGTTTTGAAGAAGTCCAAAAGAGTTAAGTGGTTATTTTCAATTCTTGTTGCATTAAAAGTGTAACTAAGGTTATGGGTAGTTGAATTATAGAAGAAGTTTGAGGTTTGATGAATTATTGGAGATGGAGCATTTCGGCAGCCATGGAACTTCATCATGTACAGCTTGTCTTTGCATGTAAATGGTTGTTGAGATGTTAAATTAAGTGTTTAAATGTATTGGAGTTATTTTTCATGTATAAAGTTTGATTTGTACGCTTGAAAAGTGAAAATGGAAGTTGATGTGTATGTGTAATTTTTGGGCAGCCTCAAAATGGAAATTGGTAATGTTCAAATTCATGCAATGTTGTTAAAGTATTGTAAAAAAAAAATGGCAGCCTATGTGTGTGGAATAATAGTGATAGGTATGTAATTTGATGATGGAAGTATGTGTGATAATTATAAGTATTTATGTGTATATATTGTTGGGATTAAACTTGTGAATTGTGACTGCATTTGGTGTATTTTGAAGTGGTTATATTCTGTCCAAGTTGACATATAATGTAGAGAATTGAATGGTTTTGGTTAGTGCCAAATGCAGAATGGTATGGAGAAGTGAGGAGGTAGTTGGTGAATGGGTGTTGGTTTGGTGCTTGAAAGGCATGTAGAGGGCAGTATGCAAATGGGCCTATAACCCTAAGTGTGTGACTCCAATTGGTATGAGGCCAATTGGAGGTGAAACTAGGCACAAAATGTGCCAACTTTCATGAAGAAAGCCTACCTAAATTCTGTCCAGAAAGTGACTTGAAAAATAACCAAATCCTGATTAGTGACTTGAAAACCTGAAAATTGACCATTTGGGCAGCAGTTAGTGTTTTGGCCATAACTCACTCAAAACAGGTTCAAATGACCTGAAATTTTTACCATGTATAGATTAGACATAGATCTACAACTCTTATGAAGACACAAAAACCCAGAAATGATCATAAGCAAGTCAAATAGCTTGCACAAGTTCGGATATAATAACTGCCAGAACCAGAAATGACCTAAAGTTGCCATTTTAGTGCAATCTGTCTAGCTTTAGTAAATTGACCATATCTTGGTCTATACAACTCAGAATGACCTAAAATTTTTCCCCGAGTGCAATAAGACATAGAGCTACAATTTTTCTTCTTTGACCATAAGCTAAAAACCAAGAGAAATAGGACTTTAAGCTAGACAAATCTGGCACACAAAAATTGAGAACTTGACATTTACATACAATGATGCTTGAAATAATTTGGCAATGAATGCCAACATGTAAAAATGGTAAGTTGCACTATATTGGTAGCATATTTAAATGCAAAATGTGACATATTGGTAACATTAAACCTAATTTACCTAGAGTGCATCGAGGGTCAACATTATAGGTTGACTAAGGAAAATAATAAAAATAAATAAATTAATTATTAAGCCTTATTGTCAGAGACAGTTTAAATGAGTATTGAAACACTTCAAATTGTGTGCTTTAGTTAGCAAAGACTTAAGGAAGGGGAAGGAAACACTGAGTCAGGGCCAAGAGACTTTTATCAGAGGTTTTTGCACAACAGTTATCTCTTTTGAATTTTCAATTGAAATGAATTATGACAATTTGTCTGTTATTGTTTAAATTGTGAAAATTTGTTTGAATGATATTTGATGGATACTTATTGCTTGAAAAATATTGTAAATGGTTTGAAACCACAACTATCATGTATATTGATTGAATTCCTTACTAGCTTGTCTAGTGGGATGAATTGACTTTGAATTCCCTCTCTGGCTGAAGTGTTGAGGTGTGTGCCTGTTGAGGACAAATAGGATGAGTACTCATATTATTGCTAGCTAGCTATGTTATTCCTCACTAGCCATCGGCTTTTGGGATGAATTGGACTATGGAATCATGATTAAGCTGTATGTATGATTTATTGACATTTATTGTGATATTGTGAAATGGAGTTTAATTCTTTATGACATTCACTGTCTTTTGAATTCAACTATGATTTTAAGTATCCATAGTTCATATGATTTATGGTTTATGGTTTTAAATTGTATTTTTCTTAATGTTGTGCACCACTGAGACATTGGCTCAGCGATAGCATTTTCATTGCTGTCGTAGGTAGACAGACGGACAAAGCAGTAGAGTTGGCTGCTTGTGCCACATTTTGTGATTTCGCCAGGTATATTGAGTACACCATATTGTGTAGTTTTATTGTAATGTATGTGCACTGTATGTATATATTGTACTTGGTCTTGAGCAATTATAAACTAAAATTATAAATTATTTTGGCTTGTAAAAATATTGTGATATATTTCTCTTATCTCAGCTTTTGGAAACATTGGAAAATTGATTGTTGAACTGAGTTGATAATGTTGAGAAATTATTGTGTTGAACAAATTTACTGGTGTTTGGGATTGTAGAAATATATTGGAAGTGCTTTTTACAGATTTTTGAAGAACTATTTTATTCAAAATACAGATGGCACTCTGCTAAAATTTTTACAGAAATTATTGATAAGCAGATTTATTATTTTGTTTCACTTCAGTTAAAAAAATTTTAATACCTATCAAAAGTGCTCACCACTATAAAAAGAAATAAGAAAAGGTTTTAAAATCCCTTATAGTGTATTTAATGAGCTATCAGTAGGCGAAGTTTGGTAATTCATTAGATATACTATGGGCTCATGTTATGCCTTATGGAGGGGTAGGGTGTGACAAATATAAAGATCATGATCACTACCTTGGGAATCACAGACTTCACCAAGTTAGTAGAAGCTGCAATAAAAGTTGAAAAAGTTAGAATAAGTGAACAAACCAGAAGAGAGATACAGCAGAAGAGGGCTCGGGTTAGTCTAGTTCATCTCCTGTACCTGGGAAGAAGTTCAAAGGTCCACCTGCATAGACTTTAGGTCAACCACAAGGTCAGGGTCAGTCCCAGGGGCCCAGGCCATAGTTCACCCCTAGGAGAGGTTAGTCCATACCATCAGTGGGCAGCTCTCCAGGGACGGGGTTCAGGGGACTAGACCCAGCATCTTCTGCATGTCCACATTGCCTGAAGAGGCATAAGGGGGAGTGTTGGAGAGTGACAGGTGCCTACCTAAGGTGTGGGTCGACAGAGCATCAGTTAAGGAATTGTCCACGCAGAACTGCTACAGCTGCTCCAACATAAGTAGACAAACTTACTCCTGCACCACAAAGGGGTAGGAAATCTGGCAAATCTGAGGCAGTGGGACCATCACAGAGACATGCATCTAAGCCAACAGAGAGGCCTAAGGTCAAAGCACCTGCTAGAGCCTATACCATAAGAGCTCAGGAGGAGCAAGATGCCCCGGACATTATCAGGGGTACGTTCTCCCTCTACAATACATCTGTGCATGCATTGGTGGATCCAGGATCCACTCATTCATACATCTGCATCAACCTACCCGTAGAAAGGGGGATTCTAGTAGAGGAGAGTGACTAAGACATTCTGGTCACTAATCCATTAGGCCACAGTGTAGTGGTGAACAAAGTATACAAGGGTTGCCCGTAAAGGATTCAGGGGTATGAATTCTTGGCAGACCTGATTGAGTTTCCTTTCCATGAGTTTGACATGATTTTGGGAATGGACTGGTTATCACGTCATCAGGCAATGGTTGATTGTAAGTCGAAGAGGATTTCTTTGAAAACTCCTGAGGGTAATGAGATCACAGTTGTGGGGGAAAGGACAGATTTCTTGTCAATGTCATCTTAGCCACAGTTGTAAGAAAACTGATGAGAAAAGGCTGTGAAGCCTACCTAGCACATGTGGTGGATACTAGGCAGGCTAAGCTAGATATGTGTGACATACCCACAGTAAGAGACTTCCCAGATGTGTTCCCTGAAGAATTGCCTGGATCGCTACCAGCAAGGGAAGTCGAATTTGCTATTGAAATACTGCCGGGTACAGCACCAATCTCTATTGCTCCTTATAGGATGGCACCCACAGAATTGAAGGAACTGAAAATCCGATTCGGAGTTCTTTGGATAAGGGTTCATACGCTTGATGTGTCACCATGGGGAGCTCCAGTGTTGTTTGTGAAAAAGAAGGATGGGACTTTGAGGTTGTGCATCAATTACCGGCAGTTGAATAAAGTGACAGTGAAGAACAAATATCTGTTGCCTAGAATTGATGATCTGTTTGATCAGTTAAAGGGAGCAGGAGTATTTTCCAAAATTGATCTCAGATCAGGGTATCATCAATTGAGGGTGAAGGATACAGATGTGCCAAAGACTGCATTCAGGACCGGTATGGGCATTATGAGTTTCTAGTGATGCCCTTTGGCCAAATGCACCAGCAGCATTCATGGACCTTATAAACCGTATCTTCCATCCATACCTAGATCGATTCGTAGTGGTCTTTATTGATGATATTTTGGTGTATTCCAAGACCAGGGAAGAACATGATGAGTATTTGAGGATTATTCTACAAACCCTGAGAGAAAAGAAGCTGTATGCTAAGCTGTCCAAGTGTGACTTCTGGTTGAATGAGATTACATTCCTTGGACACATAGTGTCAGCTGATGGGATTAGAGTGGATCCCAAGAAAATAGAAGCAGTGATGGAATGGAACTTTCCCAGGAATACAACTGAGGTCAGAAGTTTCTTGGGGCTAGCTAGGTATTATAGAAGATTTGTGAAGGGATTTTCCTTAATAGCTGCTCCAATGACCAAGTTGTTACACAAGAATGTCAGATTTGACTGGAATGACAAGTGTCAGACCAGTTTTGAGAAGTTGAAGGTTATGTTGACAGAGGCACCAGTGTTAACACAGCCAGTGTCGGGAAAGGACTTTGTGGTCTATAGTGATGCCTCTCATAATGGGTTAGGGTGTGTATTGATGCAAGAGGGGAAAGTGGCTGCTTATGCTTCCAGGTAGCTAAGGCCACATGAACATAATTACTCTACCCATGATCTAGAACTTGCAGCAATTATCTTCACACAGAAGATATGTAGGCACTACTTATATAGTGAAAAGTGCTACATTTACACAGACCACAAAAGTCTAAAATATTTGCCAACCCAGAAAGAGCTCAACCTTAGACAGAGGCGATGGATTGAGTTCCTGAAGAACTATGATTGTGTGATTGATTACCATCCTAGTAAGGCAAATGTAGCTGTTGATGCTTTACGCAGAAAATCCATCACAACTTTGAGATCATTGAATGCCCGTCTATGTTTGGCTCGAGATGGAGCTATTTTGGCTGAGTTGCATGTGAGGCCAAACTTGCTACAACAGATTTTAGATGGGTAGAAGGTAGATGAGAAGTTAATGGCTATTATGAGGAAAATCCTAGAAGGGAAAGAAACTGACTATGAAGTGAAAGCAGATGGGTGTCTATACTACAAAGGAAGAGTATGTATACCAAATGATAGGGAATTGAAAGTCATTATCCTGAAAGAGGCACACACCAGCGTTTATGCTATGCACCCAGAAAGTACAAAAATGTCTCATGATCTGAAGCTTCAGTATTGGTGGCCTGGTATGGAGAAGGACACAGCTGACTATGTGACTAAATGCTTGACATGCCAGTAAGTCAAGGGAGAACATCAAGTTCCATCAGGTTTGCTACAGCCTATACGCATACCTAAATGGAAATGGGATCAGGTCACCATGGATTTTGTAAGTGGTCTGCCTCTCACCCAGAAGAAGCATGATGCAGTATAGGTGATAGTAGATAGATTGACGAAGTCAGCACACTTTCTACCAGTTAGGATTGACTACTCACTAGAGAAGTTAGCAGAATTGTATATCAGTGAGATAGTTAGACTGCATGGAATTCCACTTTCCATCATATCTGATCAAGACCCAAGGTTTACATCGAGATTTTGGAAGAAGTTGCATGAATCCTTGGGTACACAACTCCATTTTAGCACAGCTTTCCATCCTCAGACGGATGGGCAATCAAAAAGAGTAATCCAGGTAAACAATTGAAACCAATTGAACTAATACAAATATTGAACTGAAATGATAATAATAACATGAACTATATGTCAGGTCATTGAGGATATACTGAGAAGTTGTGTCATTGAATTTGAGGGAAGTTGGGATAGATACCTCCCACTGGCAGAATTTACATACAACAATAGCTACCAATCTAGCATCCAAATAGCCCCGTATGAAGCACTGTATGGGAGGAAATGTATAACTCCAGTGTGCTGGACTGAATTGGGCGAAGATAAACTAGTAGGGTCAAACCTGGTGAAATAGACTGAGGAGAAGGTAAAACTAATCAAAGCCAATCTGAAGGTTACCTTAGACAGACAGAAATCCTATGCCGACCTAAAGGGAAAAGAAATAGAATATGCGGTTGATGACAAAGTGTTCCTCAAGGTGTCACCGTGGAAGAAGGTATTGAGGTTTGGAAGAAAAGGTAAGTTAAGCCCTAGGTTCATTGGCCCATATGAAGTCATTGAACATGTGGGTCCTGTGGCCTACATGCTAGCTTTACCACCAGAGTTGTACAAGATCCACAATGTGTTCTACGTGTCTATGCTAAGAAGATACCGCTCAGATCCTTCACATGTCATCTCCATGAAAGAAATTGAAGTACAACCGGATTTGACATATGAAGAAGAACCCATACGGATCCTGGCTCGGGAAGTGAAAAAGTTGAGGAATAAGTAGATTCCAATGGTGAAAGTGCTTTGGAGGCACCACAACACCGAGGAGGCAACTTGGGAAAGTGAAGAGACGATGAGGCAACAGTTCCCTCAACTGTTTGTATTAGGTAAATTTCAAGGACGAAATTTAAATTAGAGGGGAAGAGTTGTAACACCCTCCTTGTAGCAACTTCGTACATTCTACTATTTTGGTGACCTGTGTTTGTCCGAATAGCTAGAACGTCTGGAAAAATATTTAAACTAAAGTGAGGAACCATAATTAACTCAAATATTAGCAAGAAAAATTTAGGAAAAATATTAGAAATAAAATACAACTAAGTTAAATGAGTCGGTGTCCTAGTGATGAATAACCCAGTGGAAAGTTGCGGTCCTTGCAATTAGGAGCCCTATACCCCAGGAAAAATTCATAAAATAATTTTTGGGACTCCAGAGAAGAGTCATTGAGGGTTTTATCGTATTAGAATGCCAAGAAAATGCTTAGAAAAATTTTTCAATCAGTACAGACATTTTTGGTCTGTTAAGCCAAACAGAGGGCATTTTGGTCATTTTGGCTTTAGAAGTAATTTTTTGCCGACTTGTTCAGTGAAGTAAATAATTATTATGACACAAAATGTGAATAAATATTACTAAAAATTAAATTAAAAATGAGTAGAGAAGAAAATAAGAAAAAATGAGATAAAAAGCTAATTATGACATAACCATGATGTTATTAAACACTTACCACCAATTACAATCAATCAAGCCCATTTATAATAAATAAAATGAGATAAGAATAAACAAAAAAGGGTCATCAGCTACTCCAAACCAATCCAGCCATCTCCCTCTTCTCCCATAGCCATTTCCTCCATGAAAGCTCACCCAAGCTCCCAACCTCACCAAATCTCACTTGAAACCCTTACCTAGCTTCACAAAAAATTTACCTAGCAACTTGAACATCCTCTAGGCATCCAAAAGAGGAAGGAAAGAGCAAGTTTAGTTGGCTTGAAATTCTACTCCAATAAGGTTAGTGTCCAACTCTTACTCCTTTTGCTTTAATTCATGTTCAATGGCATGAATTGTGTAGGAAATATAAGGAAATAAAGCAAACAAGTGTGTGCATTCAACTTACAATTTTTGGCAACTAGGGTTAGCTAGGGTTTGATGATTTTGTTTGGTAGAAAAATGGTTATGAGCAGCCTTTGGTAGTGGATGGGGTATTGAACATAATTGCAAGAAAATGTGCATGTATGAAATGAAAAAAATTGGACACTTGAACAATTCTAGGGTTTGCTCATGTGATGGTTCATTAACCTTGTAATGGTCTATTAGTGACCATTTGAATGTGTATGATAAAGAAATGAAGTGGGTTGAGGCTTGGCATTTTTGTATGGATGAGCTGCTTTGGCTGACCTGCAGGACTGAGCATGAGTCTAGCAGGTTTGGGTAGTTATAAATGGAATTGTAGAGGTTCAATTGGTGCAAGGATAATTGGACTTGAAACTAGACGCATAATGGCACAACTTTGGTATAGAAACCATGCCCAGAAAACCAAATCAAGTTGACCTAAAAATTACCCAAATCCGAGTAACTTGCATTCTGTCTGGGCAAAATGACCAAATAAATAGTGTATATTCATTTGGTCATAACTCAGTGTAGAAAGGTCCAATTGACATGAAATTTTACCAGTAGAAAGCTGAGACATAGACCTATAACTTTCATGTGGAACACAAATCCAAATAACCTAGTGAAATTGCCAACTAAACTTAGGTTACCAAATCTGGCAGAACCAGTTTTGCCCAGAATTTTGGATTCTGTCCTATCCGGCCAGTTATGGTTTTTAGGCCATAACTTAAGATACAAAACTCCAAATGGAGTGATTCAAAAAAGGAAATGTAACTAGACAAAATAAAGAACAACTTTCATGGAGACAATTTTGCCAAATTCCTACTGTACAAATGACTAATGGAATAGTAAATATGAGGCTTAAAATTTAAAAATTTTGAATAACTAACACTAAGCTTAAGAATGGTATTGGCAACCAATACCAACAATTTTAGAATGCAAAATGTGGTATGTTGGGAGTATTAGAACCAATGTACCTATTTTCCATGCAAAAGTCAACATTTTAGTTGACTAATGAAATGAATAGTAACACCTAAACTTAAATTTCAAGAATTGTATAATTTAAAAGTGTAACATGCCCTAGTACACCTAGCAAGATTGGTTTGGTTAGGTTGGCATGCCAATAGGGTTCAGTTAGTAGTACTGCACATGGCATTATACGATTCTGTGATTTTATGGCTTTTAGCCATTCTGACATTGTGATGATACTTGGCCTTATGCCTAATGTTATTACAGCTTATTAGCTGTTCCGTTGCACACCGGGAGATACATATGTGACCAATGGTATGACGGCCTGAGGTACTTGATACCCAGTGCTAGTTTACCCATTTATCTAGTCCAGTCATCCAGTATAGGTTACTTTGGCAACCAAAAATAAAAGTAAAAAAATTTAATGAAATTATTAATATAACAAGTACAAAATAAATAAGATTACCAATAATAATCGAAAAATTGTACATGCACTATATAGTTATTTTATGTTATTTCTTTTTATTTTATTATTGGCACCACTAAGCATTATTACTTTGCTCATTGCTTTTGCCACGCGTAGGTTCTGGAGAGACCAATAGAGAGCCTAGTAGACCACAGATTGGGCGAGATCATCTGCAGCTCTGCATAGTGTCTGTGCCACCTCACCGTCATCAGTGCATTGGTAGGACACTAGGTTTTGTTTTGGTATTTTGTAATTAACTTCTAATTTCTCATGTGTAATTAAGACTTATGTAATGTATTTTGGGTATTGATGTTGAAGGAACAAAAGCGTGAAAAACACAAGTTTATACTATTGAATTCAAAAATTTTCACCTAGAGTCACATGTATCATGCAAGATTTATTTTTATCTATTTGATTTCAATGATAAACAACATATTAAAACTCTTTTAATATGTTTTTGGATCTGTATTTGCCATTTAAGATTTTAAAATTAATCAGATTAATTTTAGAACCCTAGATTAAATCAAGAATGATTACACTAACCTCTTGATGCACTGCAGCGTGTCTGTGCCTTTGAGATTCGTCTTCAGGACGCCAGATGTTGTCCCTCTAGCTTGTCCACACCAAGAACACCTATGGCAGCCCTTGAACAGCTTCTAAAGCTTTTTCCATTAATTAGAAATTCAAGTTCTGCATTTTAAGAGATTAGAGATGTAAACAGGACACTAGAAACAATTTCTAGTGTTCTTAATTCAAGAGATTGATGGCTAATCTCTTTGAATTGATGAGAGATGAAGAAGAATAGATGAAAAGCCTCAAAGTTGCGTGGTAAAGGAGAGGAGTGGCTGCTGGTTATTTTTCTTTTCATAACCACACTTAAATAGCTAGGTTAACACATTAAACCCTTGCCACATGTCACCCTTTGATTAGCTCTAGGTTTAAGTGACCCAATCACATTGTGCCAAGTGTCAAACCTATATTTAATCTTGATTTTAATCATCTTACATGATTAAAAAACATTTGGCAAGCTTATGTGTAATCCCATGTGTCACCATCTCATGGTGCCACGTGTCACACTGTGAAATGACCAAAATGCCCCTGTGTCTTAATTTTGAGTTCTTAACCCAAAATAATTATTTTTCTTCTTCTAATTAATTTATATCAAATATAAATTAATTAATTAATCTCTATTAGTTAATTTCTCATTAATTAAATTCATATTTAAACACTTTAAATATAAATTTAATTTATACTACACATCCAATAATCTAGATTTGGTTTCAAGTCATGCTAGGGACTTTGCAATTTAATTGCAAACCAAACCTATTTAATTAATCAATTAAACTCTTTAATTAATTAATTAAATCATATTTAAATAGGTGATAACTTGTGTATGTGTGTGACTTACTAGGCTCATCACTAATTGGCAATGAGACATGATATCAACTCTTAATATCATCAGAACTCTTTCTTACCAT
The DNA here is from genome assembly GCF_030052815.1 of Hevea brasiliensis. Lineage (NCBI taxonomy): Eukaryota > Viridiplantae > Streptophyta > Magnoliopsida > Malpighiales > Euphorbiaceae > Hevea > Hevea brasiliensis. The sequence continues at coordinate 49,285,830 of NC_079501.1, forward strand.
AAATGATTTCTCTAAATCATTTTATGAACCTCATAGACCATGGTTAACACCTAGCATAGCATGCCATGGCCACCCAATTAGTAATAAGGTTTACCTTAAATGAACCTATAATCATATGTTACCATGCACTAGAATCTCTCTATTACAAAATCCCAACTCAAGCTGGAGTCATGGTTTATGTCAAACTCCATTTGCTATGAATATTATGTTCTCTTTTAATTCCAGTTCTTGATTAAAAAGATTTTCTCATCAGAAACTCTTTTCTGAATAAATCTATCTGTCCTGGCCAGAAACTTGAAACATCAAGAACAATTAAATGAACATAGGATTTTTGTAACACCCCTAAGTTCGGTAGTGCGTTCTGCTGCTCCAGTGACCAGTGTTGTCCGGACAGCTAGGATGCCTAGAACCGTACTTCGATATGAGTGAGGAGACATAAAATAATGAAATACAAGAAAAGAAAGTACAAGAAAAACAAAGGAAAAATGATAGCAAAGAAATGTAAACAAGTTAAGTGAGCCGATAACCCTAGCGATGGGTGACCGCACCGGGAAGTCACGGCGTGGACCGTTGACTAGCCCTGGACTGCGGGGAACCCTAGAAAACATTTTTAGGACTTAAATAGAACCTTATTGAAGAATAAATATCATTAGAAAGATCAAAGAAAAATTAAATAATTAGTACAAAGAAAAGTGAGAAATCGAAAAACAGACAAAACCCGGTGTTACCGAAAAATCGGGAACGTAACCCGAACAGGGGCATTATGGTCATTTGACACCCCGAATTGTCTTTTGACCTAAATTTCCATTAAAAATAAATAATATTACACTTAGAAAATGAAATGAAAAATTAATTTGGTGGTACCTAAAGTAAATAGCTAAAATCATGGGTTAATGTGGGATTAAGTGAACAATTAGATTATTATATGATTTAAACCTAGTTAGTGGACCACTATAGGATTAATTAAACACTAAATGGGACTGATGTAAGTCCACTATCTCCAGCAGCAACTTCATCTTCCCCATTTTCCCATCCAAGCCGAAATGAAGAGGTGAAGAATCCACCATTAACGTTTTCATGCAAGCTCTCATAACTCTCCATTTTCAACTCCAATCCCTTAAGTGGCTTCATGAAAGTTTGTCTACTCATCACAAGGAAGAGTTTGATACCAAATTTGAGAGGTTTAAGCAAGGTTTAACAAGCTCCAACCATAAGGTAAGTTAGTGTTTTTGAAGATAGCTTTGTTAAGTTTTGTGTGCATGTTATGGGTGTTGGTTTTGTGAAGGAAAATTTTGAGTTTGAAGAGTTATTGTTGTTTTCATTTTGGACAGCCATGGAGTCATGTTTTTGATGAGGTATTTGTGCATATATTTGATGAGAAATGGTGTTGATCATGATGATTTAATAACCTAGTGAATTATTTCATGTTTATATGGTGATTTTGGCACTTGGATGAGAATTGATGAATTGTAGGGCAATGTGGTGTTGAAGAAGGTTTTCGGCAGCTTGGGGACCCTTGAATAATTGTATGTATTGATGGAAGTGTTGGCAGAATGTTGACATAGAAGAATTGATGAATGTATATGTAAATTAGTAGTGGAGATTATATGTAATGATTAGGTGTATTTATGTACATATATTGCTAAATTTGGACTTTGTGGTTTAGGGTTGTATTTGATGTATTGAGAATGTTTGTATTCTGTCCAAATTGACCATAGTAAGAAGTGATAAATGAATATGGAATGGTATAAAATCAGAATTAGGTATGGGGATTTAAAGTGGAGCAAGTTAAATGTGTGTTTGAATTGGGGTTTGAAAGACATATAGAGGGCAGTGTGCAAATAGACCTATAACTTTAAATGTGTAACCTCAATTGGTATGAGACCAATTGGAGGTGAAATAGGCACAAAATGTGCCAACTTTCATTGAGAAAACATACCAAAATTCTGCTTGCAAGGTGACCTAAGAAAATGACCAATTCGGATTAGGTGCAATTAGGACCTGAAAAATGACCAATTGGGCAGCAGTGAGTGTTTAGGCCATAACTCACTCAAAACAGGTCCAATTGACCTGAAATTTTAACCATGAATAGTTAAGACCCATACCTACAAGTCTTATGAAGACACCAAAGCCCAGAAATTACCATAAGCAAGTCAAAAAGCTTGCACAAGTTCGGGTCCAAAAACTGGCCGAACCAGAGTTGACCAAATTGACCTAAAATTGACCTAAATTGATACCATTTGACCAGCAATAGTGTAATGACCATAACTTGGTCTACTTTACTCGGATTGACCTAAAATTTTGCACTGCGGTCCATAAGACCTAGATCTACAAGTTTGTAGTTTCGACCGAGACCCGAAAACCGAGGGAACTAGGCCGTCCGGCTAGGTCAAACCAGTGTCCCGGAATCCAGCAATTTGCATTAAAATGCACTAAACAAGGAAATGACTTTGGTAAAACGTACCAAACCTAAAACTCTATCGAATGTGACATATTAACGACACTAAATCCTAATTTACCTAAAACGCAACGAGGGTCGGTATATTAGGTGATTAAGTGAATAATTGAGTTCAGTGCATTATTTACCAAACACCATCGATAGAGACAGTTTAATTTAGCACTGAAACACTTCAAATTGTGTTTCTCAGTTAACAAGGACTCAGCAAAAGGGAAAGAAATACTGAGTCAGGACCAGGAGACAAATATCAGAGGTTTGTGCACAACAACTATTTCTTTTGAATTATTTTCAATTGAAATAAATATTGACTATTTGTATATTATTGTTTTAAATTGTGAAAATGTGTTTGATGGACAGTTATTGAATTAAAAATATTGTGAATGGTTTGAAACTGTGAGAAATTGTTTGAATGACATTGATGGATACTTATTGATTTAAAGCATTGGAAATGGTTTGAAACCACAGCTATCATGTATATTGATTGTATTCCTCATTAGCTTATCTAGTGGGACGAATTGAATTCTCTCCGTGAAGTGTTGAGGTGTGTGTCATGAGGACGAATTGGATGAGTACTCATATTTTTGCTAGCTAGCCATGTTATTCCTCATTAGTCATCGACTTTTGGGACGAATTGAATACCTCATTAGCCATCGGCTTTTGGGACGAATTGAACTATGGATCATGATTAAGTCAGGTGTGATTTATTGATATGTATTGTGAGATTGTGAAATGGATTTAAACTCTCATTGACATATACTGTCTTTTGAATTCAAACATGATCTAACTTATGAAAATTATTGTGATATTGACAAATGGAGTTTAAATTCTTGTTGACAATTACTGTCTTGAATTTAACTATGATTTTAAGTATCCACTATTTACATGACTTATGAATTGTGATTTAAATTGTATTTGGTTAATGTTGTGCACCACTGAGACATTGTCTCAAATGATAGCTTTTATTGCCGCCGCAGTAGAGAGACAGATGTATACAGACTAGGCTGCATATACATCCAGCGAGGGATTACCTGGTATAATGAGTATACCAGTATTTTGCATTTTGTACTGTAATGTATGATACTGTATGTACATTTTATTGTTGGTTTTGAGAAGTTGTAAATTCAAATTGTACCTTGAAGTTGTAAATTAATTATGAGTTATTCGACTTGTAAAAATTGTATTATATTTCCTTATCTCAGACTTTGAGAAATTTCTATGGAATTGAGTTCATAAATTGTTGTGTTGAGAAATGTATTGGAGTTGAGATTTGTAAATTATTAAAGTGCTTTTTTACAGGTTTTCTGAAGAACTGTTTTGTCCAAAATACAGATGGCACTCTGCTAAAATTTTTACAGAAATTCCAAATAAACCAAATGAGTTGGTTATTTCACTTCAGTTCACCAAAGTCTTTAACACCTGTAAATAGTGCTCACCACTGTAAAAGAAGTAAGAAAAGCTTTTAAAATCCCTTGTAGTGTATTTAATGGGTTATCAGTAGACGAAGTTGGTAATTCATTAGGTATACTACGGGATCATGTTATGCCTTACAGAGTGGTAGGGTGTGACATGTTTAGGTGGTATCAGAGCAAAGTTTTTAAATTCTGTTTTCACCTATTATTTGAATATTCTTTCTTCATAGTACAACTGCTCAATATCATTATTTGATACATACAGTACATTACATTATAAATATGCACTAACGAGAGTAAATATCCTTGTGTTATTTGTTCAGGAGATCTAAAATCCTCGCATTGAATATGGAAGAGGGTGATCGTTCAGTCGATCAATCTATTGAGGCTGAGGTGCAAGGGGATGCCCCAGGCCTACAAAATGTTAGTGGTTCAAAGAAGACCACCGCAGACTTCGCCTCGATTTCTGCTCATTCAGCAGATGGTCGCAATGTTCCAACAAATGGTCGGTAATGTGCCTACTCAAGTCCCAATACAGACACGGTGGTACAACCACGCCTCCTACGAGGCAAGATGATAAATTGATGAAGTATGGGGCTACAGAGTTTAAGGGGACAGAGATCCTCCGTGTTGAACAATGGTTAGAGAGGATGGATAGGGTGTTCAAGAAGCTACATTGTACGTAAGAGCTTAGATTTGAATACTCGGTGTCCTTACTACAGGGGATGCTTATGATGGTGGAAAACCATTCCCACACCGTAGAGCTGCAGTGCTAACATGGAATGACTTCTCGTGAATTCAGCAGTAAATATATCCTCGATGCTTATGTAGACCGGAGTCGCAAGAGTTCCTAAGTTTGAAACAGGGAGCAGATTAGTGGTGAGTATGAAAGAGAATTTTCCACTTTGAGCCATTATGCAAGAAGTTTGCTTGCTACCAGAGGAAAGATGCAAGAGGTTTGAAATCGGCTTGAAACCCAGACGTAGTACAATCGCTTGGCTTCAAACACACTAACTTCTCCGAACTTGTTTCTCAAGCCCTAGAGTTGGAAAGAGTTGAGTTTGAGATCGCTCCAGAAAAAAGAGATCAGAGAAGACAGAGAAAGAGGGAAAATCAGAGAATGAGTTCCAGTGGTCATACTGGAAAGAGGAAGAACTATGGGGGACATGGCAGAGGTGGCAAGAAATCTGGTAGGGGAAGATATTCAGGACAGAGACCTCCCCTATCTGGTCAGCAGAGTACCAAAGGTTCCTACCCTCCCCGCCAATGTGAAACTTGTGGAAGGAATCATGGTGGAATCTGTTATAAGGCTATTGGAGCCTGTTATAACTGTGGAGGCACAGGACACTTTGCCAAGGACTGCACCAGTAGTCGCAGAGTTGGACCACCTCCTACTACTGCAGAAGGGTCAGTTCAGAGCCCTGTCACCAGAAGCTCACAACCACCTAGCAGAGGTAGAGGCAGGGGTAGAGGTAGCCAAGCAGGCAACCAAGGCACAGTAAAACAATCAAAGCAAGATAGTGCTCCAGTCAGAGTCTATGCCATGAGACAGAGGGAAGAGGCAGAGACATCTGATGTTGTGGCTGGTACCTTCTCAACTTTTAACCAGAATGTGTTTGTGTTATTTGATCTGGGTTCTATCCATTCTTATGTGAGTGCTAGCATCATTGATTGCATTGTTGTTCCATGTACAAAAATGAACTTTGAAGTGCTAGTAACAAGTCCGTTAGGACAGGAGGTTAGGGTTAATAGAATGTATAGAGATTGTCCTTTGGTGATCCAAGGACACACTTTCCTGTCTGATTTCATTGAAATGCCCTTCAGAGATTATGATATCATCTTGGGCATGGATTGGTTAGCTAGGCATCATGCCATGATTGACTGTAGGTTGAAGACAGTTACTTTTGGCCTTCCTCAGTATAGTGATGTGGTAATACATGGGGAGAGGCAGTTATTGCCATCAAACCTCATTTCGGCTGCACTAGCCAGGAAAATGATCAGAAAGGGGTGTGAAGCATACTTGGCACATGTGGTAGACAACCAAGTGGGGAGTCCAGCGTTGAAGGACATCCCTACAGTACATGACTTTCCAGATGTGTTTCCTGATGAATTGCCAGGATTACCTCCGGAAAGAGAAGTGCAGTTTGAAATTAATGTTATGCCTGGTGTGGATCCAATCTCCATAACATCATACAGAATGGCACCAGCGGAGTTGAAGGAGTTAAAGATACAATTGCAAGAACTACTTGAAAAGGGCTTCATCCGCCCTAGTGTGTCACCTTGGGGAGCACCAGTGTTGTTTGTTAAGAAGACGGATGGTACTCTCCGCTTATGTATAGACTACCGGCAGTTGAATAAGGTGACAATAAAGAACAGATATCCATTGCCTCGCATTGATGATCCGCTTGATCGATTGAAGGGTGCAACAGTATTCTCCAAAATTGATTTGCGATCCGGTTATTATCGATTGAAGGTGCAAGAACAGAGTATTCCAAAATCGCCGTAACTCGATATGGCCACTATGAGTTTCTAGTAATGCCATTCGGGTTAACAAATGCTCCAGCTGCTTTTATGGATCTGATGAACACTATCTTCAAACCATATCTTGATCAATTTGTGGTGGTGTTTATTGATGACATTTTGATATACTCGAGGAGTGCAGAGGAGCATGATAGACATCTGCGGATTGTACTGCAGATTTTAAGGGAGAAAGAACTATACGCCAAATTGTCAAAATGTGAATTTTGGCTGAAAGAAATCTCCTTTTTGGGACATGTTGTGTCAGCTGAAGGGATCAAGGTAGATTCCAGCAAGGTCGAAGCTATCCTTAATTGGAAGCCGCCCAGGAACATCACAGAAATTCGCAGTTTTCTGGGTCTAGCTGGATATTACCGTCGATTTGTGAAGGGGTTTTCTATGTTATCTTCTCCACTGACTAAGCTGCTTCGGAAAGATGTAAAATTTCAGTGGACAAATAAATGTCAGCAGAGTTTTGATGAGTTGAAGAGGTGTTTAATCAAGCTCAGCTTCACTTTACCTACTCCGTAAAGAATACACGCTTTATAGTGATGCTTCTCACAATGGGTTAGGCTGTAATCGATGCAAGACCGAATGTAATTGCTTATGCATAACGAAAGATGAAAACACATGAGAGGAATTACCAAAAAAAAGACATGGAGTTAGCACCTATTGTTTTTGCTCAAGATCCGGAGACACTATCTGTATGGAGAGAAATGCTACATTTTCACAGATCACAAGAGCTTGAAGTACTTAGGTACCCAGAAGGAATTGAATTTGAGGCAGAGGAGATGGTTAGAACTCATCAAAGATTATGATTGCTTAATAGACTATCAGCCAGGAAAAGCAAATGTGGTGGCTGACGCCTTAAGTCGCAAGACTATGGCAAATCTCAGAGTTTCTCCTATGTCCATGGTATATGAATTGAAAGCACAACATGCCAGTTTAGAGATTGATGATGAGGGATGCATGAGTTGCATGGCAAGTACGGCCAAGGTTGATTGATCGATCGTAATGGTCACAGCAGTGATGAAAATATCGAAGTTACTGAAAGAAGTCCAGCAGGGCAAGAAACCTGAATTCTCTGTGAGAGATGATGGTTTATTGCTACATCAGGATAGAATGTGCGTTCCTAGTGATGTGGAATTGAGACAGATCATTATGAAGGAAGCACGTGAGTCTCCATTTGCTATGCACCCTGGTGGAACTAAAATGTACAGAGGGCTGAAGGAACATTACTGGTGGATGGGTATGAAGAGAGATATAGCTAAATTTGTTTCCAAATGCCTAACTTGTCGCCAAAGTAAAGGCGTAACATCAAGTTCCACTGGTTTGTTACATCCTTTGTCACATGCAGTGGAAATGGGAACGAATAACTATGGATTTTGTTACAGGACTTCCAAGGACACAGAGTAGTCATGATGCAAGATGGGTTATAGTTGATGATTGACCAAGTCCGCTCACTTTTGCCATTCGATGGACTATAGCACGGAAAGATTGGCCGATTGTAATGATACGAGATTGTAAAATTGCATGGAGTGCCAAGATCAATTGTGTTCGATGAGATCCTAGGTTCACTTCTAGATTCGGGGTAGTCTTCAGAGAGCCCTAGGAACTAGATTGAACTTCAAAGACAAAGATTCCACCCACGCATGCATGGCCACCGAGAGGGTTATTCAAATATTGGAGGATATGCTACGGGCTTGTGTGATTGAATTTGAAGGTAGTTGGGATACACACTTGCCTTGATTGAGTTTGCTTATAACAACAGCTACCAATCAAGCATAGGGATGCCTCCATATGAAGCTTTGTATGGCAGAAAGTGCAGAACTCCTTTATATTGGGATGAAGTAGGTGAAAGGAAGATGATTGGGCCAGAAATTGTCCAGCAGACAGAGGAAAAGATCAGATTGATCAGAGATAGGCTCAAGGCTGCATCAGACCGCCAGAAGTCCTATGTTGATCTGAAGAGAAGAGATGTTGAATATGCAGTGGGTGATAAGGTATTCCTCAAAGTTTCTCCTTGGAAGAGGATTATGAGATTTGGCAGAAAGGGGAAACTGAGTCCTCGTTTCATCGGACCATATGAGGTTCTGGAAAGAGTAGGTCCTTTGGCATATCGGTTGGCATTACCTCCAGAGCTAGCAAGGATACACAGTGTCTTCCATGTGTCCATGTTAAGGAGGTACAAATCTGACCCATCTCATGTACTATCAGTTGAAGAGATTAAAGTAAATCCAGACCTCTCATATGAGGAAGAACCCATAAAAATTCTGGCATATGAGGTGAAACAGCTGAGGAACATACAGATACACCTGGTTAAAGTGCTGTGGAACCATCATTCAGGCCAGGAAGCTACTTGGGAACGTGAAGAGGATATAAGGAGACAGCACCCACAGCTGTTCAGAGACTAATGTTGTAAAAATTTGAGACGAAATTTATTTAAGGGGGAGAATTATAACACCCCTAAGTTCGGTAGTGCGTTCACTTGCTCCAGTGACTGATCTTTGTCTGGACACTAGGATGCCTAGAACCGTACTTCGATATGAGTGAGGAGACATAAAATAATGAAATACAAGAAAAGAAAGTACAAGAAAAACAAAGGAAAAATGATAGCAAAGAAATGTAAACAAGTTAAGCGAGCCGATAACCCTAGCGATGGGTGACCGCACCGGGAAGTCACGGCGTGGACCGTTGACTAGCCCTAGACTGCGAGGAACCCTGGAAAACATTTTTAGGACTTAAATAGAACCTTATTGAAGAATAAATATCATTAGAAAGATCAAAGAAAAATTAAATAATTAGTACAAAGAAAAGTGAGAAATCGAAAAACAGACAAAACCCGGTGTTATCGAAAAATCGGGAACGTAACCCGAACAGGGGCATTATGGTCATTTGACACCCCGAATTGTCTTTTGACCAAAATGTCCATTAAAAATAGATAATATTACACTTAGAAAATGAAATGAAAAATTAATTTGGTGGTACCTAAAGTAAATAGCTAAAATCATGGGTTAATGTGGGATTAAGTGAACAATTAGATTATTATATGATTTAAACCTAGTTAGTGGACCACTATAGGATTAATTAAACACTAAATGGGACTGATGTAAGTCCACTATCTCCAGCAGCAACTTCATCTTCCCCATTTTCCCATCCAAGCCGAAATGAAGAGGTGAAGAATCCACCATTAACGTTTTCATGCAAGCTCTCATAACTCTCCATTTTCAACTCCAATCCCTTAAGTGGCTTCATGAAAGTTTGTCTACTCATCACAAGGAAGAGTTTGATACCAAATGTGAGAGGTTTAAGCAAGGTTTAACAAGCTCCAACCATAAGGTAAGTTAGTGTTTTTGAAGATAGCTTTGTTAAGTTTTGTGTGCATGTTATGGGTGTTGGTTTTGTGAAGGAAAATTTTGAGTTTGAAGAGTTATTGTTGTTTTCATTTTGGACAGCCATGGAGTCATGTTTTTGATGAGGTATTTGTGCATATATTTGATGAGAAATGGTGTTGATCATGATGATTTAATAACCTAGTGAATTATTTCATGTTTATATGGTGATTTTGGCACTTGGATGAGAATTGATGAATTGTAGGGCAATGTGGTGTTGAAGAAGGTTTTCGGCAGCTTGGGGACCCTTGAATAATTGTATGTATTGATGGAAGTGTTGGCAGAATGTTGAAATAGAAGAATTGATGAATGTATATGTAAATTAGTAGTGGAGATTATATGTAATGATTAGGTGTATTTATGTACATATATTGCTAAATTTGGACTTTGTGGTTTAGGGTTGTATTTGATGTATTGAGAATGTTTGTATTCTGTCCAAATTGACCATAATAAGAAGTGATAAATGAATATGGAATGGTATAAAATCAGAATTAGGTATGGGGATTTAAAGTAGAGCAAGTTAAATGTGTGTTTGAATTGGGGTTTGAAAGACATATAGAGGGCAGTGTGCAAATAGACCTATAACTTTAAATGTGTAACCTCAATTGGTATGAGACCAATTGGAGGTGAAACTAGGCACAAAATGTGCCAACTTTCATTGAGAAAACATACCAAAATTCTGCTTGCAAGGTGACCTAAGAAAATGACCAATTCGGATTAGGTGCAATTAGGACCTGAAAAATGACCAATTGGGCAGCAGTGAGTGTTTAGGCCATAACTCACTCAAAACAGGTCCAATTGACCTGAAATTTTAACCATGAATAGTTAAGACCCATACCTACAAGTCTTATGAAGACACCAAAGCCCAGAAATTACCATAAGCAAGTCAAAAAGCTTGCACAAGTTCGGGTCCAAAAACTGGCCGAACCAGAGTTGACCAAATTGACCTAAAATTGATACCATTTGACCAGCAATAGTGTAATGACCATAATTTGGTCTACTTAACTCGGATTGACCTAAAATTTTGCACCGCGGTCCATAAGACCTAGATCTACAAGTTTGTAGTTTCGACCGAGACTCGAAAACCGAGGGAACTAGGCCATCCGGCTAGGTCAAACAAGTGTCCCGGAATCCAGCAATTTGCATTAAAATGCACTAAACAAGGAAATGACTTTGGTAAAACGTACCAAACCTAAAACCCTATCGAATGTGACATATTAACGACACTAAAACCTAATTTACCTAAAACGCAATGAGGGTCGGTATATTAGGTGATTAAGTGAATAATTGAGTTCAGTGCATTATTTACCAAACACCATCGATAGAGACAGTTTAATTTAGCACTGAAACACTTCAAATTGTGTTTCTCAGTTAACAAGGACTCAAAGAAAAGGGAAAGAAATCTCGAGTCGACCGTGAGACAAATATCAGAGGTTTGTGCACAACAACTGTTTCATTGAAATAAATATTGACTATTTGTATATTATTGTTTTAAATTGTGAAAATGTGTTTGATGGACAGTTATTGAATTAAAAATATTGTGAATGGTTTGAAACCGTGAGAAATTGTTTGAATGACATTGATGGATACTTATTGATTTAAAGCATTGGAAATGGTTTGAAACCACAGCTATCATGTATATTGATTGTATTCCTCATTAGCTTATCTAGTGGGACGAATTGAATTCCCTCTCTGGCTGAAGTGTTGAGGTGTGTGCCTGTTGAGGACGAATTGGATGAGTACTCATATTTTTGCTAGCTAGCCATGTTATTCCTCATTAGTCATCGACTTTTGGGACGAATTGAATATCTCATTAGCCATCGGCTTTTGGGACGAATTGAACTATGGATCATGATTAAGCTGTGTGTGATTTATTGATATGTATTGTGAGATTGTGAAATGGATTTAAACTCTCATTGACATATACTGTCTTTTGAATTCAAACATGATCTAACTTATGAAAATTATTGTGATATTGACAAATGGAGTTTAAATTCTTGTTGAGAATTATTGTCTTGAATTTAACTATGATTTTAAGTATCCACTATTTACATGACTTATGAATTGTGATTTAAATTGTATTTGGTTAATGTTGTGCACCACTGAGACATTGTCTCAAATGATAGCTTTTATTGCCGTCGCAGTAGAGAGACGCATGAGCAGACTAGGCTGCATATACATCCAGCGAGGGATTACCTGGTATAATGAGTATACCAGTATTTTGCATTTTGTACTGTAATGTATGACACTGTATGTACATTTTATTGTTGGTTTTGAGCAGTTGTAAATTCAAATTGTGCCTTGAAGTTGTAAATTAATTATGAGTTATTCGACTTGTAAAAATTGTATTATATTTTCTTATCTCAGACTTTGAGAAATTTCTATGGAATTGAGTTGATAAATTGTTGTGTTGAGAAATGTATTGGAGTTGAGATTTGAAAAATTATTGAAGTGCTTTTTTACAGGTTTTCTGAAGAACTGTTTTGTCCAAAATACAGATGGCACTCTGCCAAAATTTTTACAGAAATTACAAATAAACCAAATGAATTAGTTATTTCACTTCAGTTCACCAAAGTCTTTAACACCTGTAAATAGTGCTCACCACTGTAAAAGAAGTAAGAAAAGCTTTTAAAATCCCTTGTAGTGTATTTAATGGGTTATCAGTAGACGAAGTTGGTAATTCATTAGGTATACTACGGGATCATGTTATGCCTTACAGAGGGGTAGGGTGTGACAATTTTATCTCTATTTACTTAGAGGAACAGATTCCATCTTGATCAACACCTACCTCCATATATAACTAGTAGGAGCCAACACATGCCCATATACCCATACATAGTACAAGTATGAAAGCAGTATCAAACTCAAACTACCTATATACAAGATAATTTGTGCTATCTCGGGTTTAAAGATTATATGCACTGATATGATTTATGACAAAACATTGACAAGAGTAAACTCCATGTGCTTGTCATAAGTGTCACTAGTTCGGCCTACTTATCATTTATAAGTGCCTATCATGTTTGTTATATGGCATGAGACTCACCATTCCATCTTATTTATATCTCATATAAATAACTTGGGAACAAACATGAATACAATCTTTCTGGATAAGTCATGTCCTTATTATGAAGTATCCTCGATTGTGAACCCATTTATGATACTTTGTGCTAGAAATATTGTCACTCATATTCTTAACAACTTAAGAATAATATTTCTAACAAAATATCAATGGACCTTTTCTATTACACATAAATATATTATGTAAACGGAAAAGTGGAAATGCCTTTTATTAAAAAAATATATACAAGATACATACTAAATGATATGCTCTAGGGCATACTACTAACAATCTCCCACTAGCACTAGAGCCATTCATTAAAATATCTTAGACCTATCTTCTCAAGATGTCGGTCTAACTGAGTCTGTGACATAGGCTTAGTGAATGGATCAACTGGATTTTCAGCTGATGCTATTTTCTGCATGGCTATATTGCCTTGCCCAACTATATATCTGATAATGTGGTAGTGCCTTTCTATGTGTTTGGATTTTGGGTGATACCTTAGTTCCTAAGCCTGTATGACTACTCCATTGTTGTCACAGTGTAGTGGAACTGCTGACTCAATGGAAGGAACTACTGCAAGTTCTGACACGAAATTCTTTATCCAAACAGCTTCCTTTGCAAAGATCGATGCAAAGAATATACTCGACCTCTGTAATGGAATCTGCAATGCGTGCTCGCTTGGAACTCTTCCAACTGACTGCACCTCCATTACAAATGAACACATATCCAGAGGTAGACTTTCTATCATCGATATCTGATTGGAAATCAGAATCAGTATAACCATCCAATTGTAAGTCTCCACCTCCATAAATCTAGAATAAATCCTTAGTTCTTCTCAAGTACTTAAGAATATTCCTGACAGCTATCCAGTGTTCCAAACCTGGATTGGATTGATACCTGCTAGTCAAACTAATAGCATATGTGATATCCGGGCTAGTACACAACATTGGATACATTAAACTTCTAATAGCCGAAGCATATGGAATCTTGGCCATCTTATCTCTTTCTTCAGGTGTCTTTGGAGACATCTCTTTAGAAAGATGGATACCATGTATCATTGATAACAATCCTCTCTTGGAATCAAGCATGTTAAACCTCTTTAACACCTTTTCCAAGTATAGACTTTGGGATAAACCAATTATTCTTTTCGCTCTATCTCTATAGATGTGAATCCCAAGAATATAGGTTGCCTCCCCTAAGTCTTTCATGGAGAATGTATTTGACAACCATACCTTTATAGTCGTCAACATACCTGTGTTATTACCCATCAATAGTATGTCATCCACATATAAGACAAGGAAAGTGATAGCACTATCACTAACCTTCTTATATACACATGGCTCATCCTCATTTTTGATAAAACCAAAGGATTTAATGGCTTCATTAAAATGGATGTTCCAACTCTTTGAAGCTTGTTTCAACCCATAAATAGATCGCTTTAGCTTGCATACCTTGGAACCATCTTGGAATTCAAAACCCCTTGGTTGTTCCATGAAAATGTTTTCTTCAATGTATCCATTGAGAAAAGCTGTTTTGACATCCATCTGCCAAATCTCATAATCATAGTATGCAGTTATTGCTAATAAAATCCTAATTGATTTAAGCATGGCAACAGGCGAGAAAGTCTCCTCATAGTCGATTCCTTGCCTTTGGTGAAACCCTTTCGCTACTAGCCTTGCCTTATAGGTCTTTACCTTTCCATCAGAACCAATTTTCTTCTTAAAAACCCATTTGTTCCCTATAGGTACAATACCTTGCAGGTGGGTCAACAAGATCCCAAACTTAATTCTTATACATGGAATCAATCTCGGATTTCATAGCATCAATCCATTTTGAAGAGTTTATATCTGATATAGCTTCTTCATAAGTAAGTGGATCATCTCCATGATCTACTTCTTCATGAGTAGACAACTCTTGTTCTTCTTCATGAAGAAAACCATATCTCACTGGTGGGTGAGATACCCTGGTTGTTCTACGAGAAATAGCTGTAGATATTTCATCAATGGGAATAGGTTGACTAGATGGATCTATATCCATCTAATCTGTTAGTTGGTCAGAATTCTCCAATTCTAACTCTATTTGCCTTCCTTTGCCTCCTTCTTGAACAAACTGTTGTTCAAGAAATGTGGCATCTCTACTTATCACAATCTTTTGTGAAGTAGGTAAATAAAAATAATATCCAAAACTATCTTTTGGATATCCAACAAATCGACCTTTTTCTGATTTGGTCTCCAATTTATCAGTGTTCAGTTTTTTTATATAAGCTAGACAACCCCAAATCTTAACATGCTTAAGACTTGGTTTTCTTCCATGCCATATCTCATAAGGTGTGGAAGAAACTGATTTTGATGGAATCCTATTCAGAATATACAAAGCTGATTCTAATGCAAATCACCAAAAGAAGATTGGCATGTCAGTATAGCTCATCATACTATGTACCATATCCAATAGGGTACGATTTCTCCTTTCAGATACACCATTCAGCTGTGGCATTCCTGGAGGAGTCTGTCACACCTTACCCCTCCGTAAGGTATAACATGATCCCGTAGAATACTTAATGAACTACCGAACTTTACCTACCAATAACTCATTAAGTACCCTACAAGGGATTTTAAAACGATTTTCTTACATTTTGGAAGTGGTGAGCATTTTAGTAAGAATTAAAAACCATTTATTCAAAGCTTAAATACTAGAAAAAAATTTTGTCCATTTTATTTTTGCCGCAAATTTTATAAAAATTTTAACAGAGTTCCCTCTGTATTTTGAGAAACTAGTTCTTCAAAGACCTGTAAAAAGCACTTCCAAAAATATTTCACAACTCCCAACCTTCAATAACTCAATCATTTCAATTCAATGCACTTCAAAATAATTTCACAATACAAATCAAGTTTTCTCATCTCAAAATATTTAATATTTCCATTCACCAAGCATAAAGCAGAAAATCCATATGAACAAATATTAAATTTACAGAAGAGAATCCAAAATAATATTATTACAATTTATTTACAACTGCTCAACTACATTGATACATACAACATTTTTATATTTACATCAAGATTATCTACAAGGGTATAAAATAATACCCGTACAAAAGATCAATGTAATCCTCGATTTAATCGCAGCTCACTCTGCTGCTTTTTCTTTGCTCTTATCTGCGATAGCAAAATAAGCCATCGCTGAGTATAAAAATACTAAGTGGTGCACAATAAAAATTTAAAATGCAATAAATAAATCATTCATTGCCAAACACAATTCAAATGTTTCTCAATCACATTTCAATAATGATCAAAGTTCATAATAACACCATTTTGTCAAATAATCCATTAAACACAATTAGTCAAACAATTTCGTAAACACAGTGTTGCCAAAGTCATACACAACTTAAGCCATGACACAAAATTTTCGATCAATGCCGCGTTGTACACCACGACAAAGCAATCTTCAACCCCATTAATTGAAATCAATGAGGGAGGTGGCTAGCTAGCTAATGAGTACTCATCCGATCTACAACCTCAACTGGCAAGCCAGAGAGGGAGGAAAATAAACGATCTCAACCCCATAAATGGAGGAGGAAGTGTGATACTGTCATGCTAAGTGTGAATCCAAAATCAATTTAAAAACATTATTTTCAATAATTTATGAGAGATCCCAAACAATTTTCAAGTCATTTTTGTAGTCACAAAGTGGCAACACAATTCATAAATAACGCAGCGACATCATAAAGTATAGCAATTCAAATTTTCAATTGGAAAATAATTATATAAATTTATTGTGCACAAACCTCAAGCGAGTCGTCCCTTAGCCTTGACACGATTCCTCGGGTTCCTTCCTGATATTCTTTTCAACTGAAACACACAATTTTACAATGTTTCAGTACTAGAACTTAACATAAATCCAAAATAAATTTAGCTTCACAATTACCTAGCTCTAACGTGCTAAATTCGATGTTCTTTAAATTTTGTGTTATGGGTTACTATTCACTGCACTATTCAATTAAATAGTTGACTTTCTAAGGCTTAATAGGTATGGGAACTCCAACTTCACCCGCATACCACATTTTGGTCATTAAACTTGTTGGTTTTGGTCATTTTCTCAAAGCTTAGGTCATTTTGGCAAAATTGCCAATTTTCGGTTTTGGTGCTCCGAAGTTGCACTATTCCATTGGTCAATCTACTGTTAGAATTTCGCAAAACTTCCTTCATAGAAAATGTTCCTTATTGTCTTAAGTGTATTCTCATTTTTGGATCACCCCAATCGGAGTTTTGTAGCTCAATTTATGACCAAAATATAATTACTATTTACGTGCACTGTTCGTGCTGAGATTTTGGTTCTGGCAGATTTTTGGTCCAACTTTGTTCAGTAATTTGATCAAGTTAAGTTCATAATTTGGTCTAACTTTCTTCATATGAAATGTTCTACTATGTCTTAGGTTTCCATCGGTTCAAGAATCGCCTAAATCGGAGTTTTCTAGAGAGTGTTATAGCCATTGGAACTTTACTACTCAATGGCAATTCTGCAGAATCGCAGGTACAGTAACTCCATTTTGCTCAATAATTTGACTAGGTTAATAGCATAATTTGGGATGGTGTTCTTCATAAAAGTTTTAGGTCTACATCTTATCTAATTTCTGGTAAAATTTCAGGTCAATTTGACCTTCCTAGCTCGAGTTATGACCAAATGAACAGTTACTATTCATTTGGTCAGTTTGGTGCAGTGGCAGCCTGCTCTCATTTCACTTTGGTCAATTGGTTCACCAAGTTTTAGTCAGTTTTTGGCCATGGTTCCTTAATGAAAATTGTGTTATTTTATGTCTATTTTCATCTCCAATTGGTGGCATATCAATTGGGCTTGTAAAATTCCCGTTTTGGTCCTTCAAAGTAGGTTTGGTCATGCTGCCAGCAGCATGACCATTTGACCTACGAATTTGACTCCCATGCTAATAATTCCCACACATTTCCTTTGGTCATTATTGACCATTTTTCAGTCCACAATAGGTCAAAGTCATCATTTATGCATTTCTCCAAAATTTGCCTCAAAACCCTAGGTCCAAAACCCTAACTCACTTAATTTGTTACATTTTACTAATTCTAAACATCTCAATCTTACTACTTCATTCAAACAAACTTGCCTAGCATATTGAATTCAATCAAAACTCAAACATATGCATAGTAACCCTAGTTGGTCAAATTTTCAGTTTGGTCCTTCACAAATGTTTTCTTTTCATTTTAAGTATATTTCTAGGTTAATTAAGCTATAAACATAACTAAATCAACTAACAATTCAAGTTTAGTTTACTAACCTTATGTGCAGAATTTCTTCTCCCTTTTTCAAAATTTTCTTCTTTCTTTTCCTTGAATCTTCTTTCCTAGTTGCCCAAACAAAGTCTAGTTATGGTAGGATAATTTTCTATGGTTGGATTTTGGGTTCTTCAAGCTCAAAAATGAGCTTTCATGGTGGTTTTGGTGTGGGAGAGAGAGAGTGACGTTTTTTTGAAGAAGACTTGTGTTTTATTTTTTTTTTCTTTTCTTTTCTTTTATCTTTATCTTATGGAAGACCACAAAAAAAATCAAATTAATTAATTTATTAATTAACACTTATGGCATCATGCATGATATCATGCATGATGTCATCACCTTTTCACTTTTTCATTTTCCTCTCTTTTTTTTTTTATTTTTCTATTAGTTCTTTAATTTAATTCTCGATTCTGAAATTTTCTTTTCTCCGATTTTATTGGACAGTTAGGTCAGGAGTCAACTCTTGGGGTCAATTAACCAAATTGCCCCTCGCCGGTTCATCCCGGTTTGCAAATAATTCCATATTTCTTTCGGTTTCCTGACCTAATTATTTGACTGACTTAACAATTCTTTTTCGTGATTTTCTCTTTTCCACTGTGTCCATAAGGGTCCTAAGGACCGCAGCGTCACTTTTTACAGTTCGAAATTTGAGTTTAAAATGACTTCGCAGTTATTCCCGAGGAGGTCACTCATCGCTGTGACTCTCGGCTCGTTTAACCTCTTATGTTCTGTTTTTCTTATTTATACTTAACTAATTAAACATTACTAATTATTTGTGTTTATGGCTTCTCAAGTTGTCTTAAGTGTGGCCCTAATCCCATTAATTGTCCGGACCGACACCGGTCAACGGAACAGTGAAATATACCAGGCTATACCAATAGGGGTGTTACAATTCTCCCCCCCTTAAAATAAATTTCGTCTCGAAATTTTACCTGGTATCAATCTCTGAACAGCTGTGGGTGTTGTCTCCTCATGTCCTCCTCTCGTTTTGAAGTAGCCTCCTGGCCCGAATTGAAGGAACGGAAGCGTGAAAAACACAAGTTTATACCATTGAATTCAAAAATTTTCACCTAGGGTCACATGCATCATGCAAGATTTATTTTTATCTATTTGATTTCAATGATAAACAACATATTAAAACTCTTTTAATATGTTCTTGGATCTGTATTTGCCATTTAAGATTTTAAAATTAATCAGATTAATTTTAGAACCCTAGATTAAATCAAGAACGATTTCACTAACCTCTTGATGCCTTCGCAATGTCTGCGCCTTTGAGATTCGTCTTCAGGACACCAGATGTTGTCCCTCTAGCTTGTCCACACCAAGAACACCTATGGCAGCCCTTGAATAGCTTCTAAAGCTTTTTCTATTAATTAGAAAATCAAGTTCTGCTTTTTAAGAGATTAAAGATGTAAACAGGACACTAGAAACAATTTCTAGTGTTCTTAATTCAAGAGATTGATGGCTAATCTCTTTGAATTGATAAGAGATGAAGAAGAAGAGATAAAAACCCTCAAAGTGGCGTGACAAAGGAGTGTGGCTGCTGGTTGTATTTTATTTTCTCATAACAACACTTAAATAGCTAGGTTAACACATTAAACCCTTGCCACATGTCACCCTTTGATTAGCTCTAGGTTTAAGTGACCCAATCACATTGTGCCAAGTGTCAAACCTATATTTAATCTTGATTTTAATCATCTTACATGATTAAAAAACACATTTGGCAAGCTTATGTGTTATGCCATGTGTCACCATCTCATGGTGTCACGTGTCACACTGCAAAATGACCAAAATGCCCCTGTGTCTTAATTTTGAGTTCTCAACCCAAAATAATTATTTTCTTCTTCTAATTAATTTATATCAAATATGAATTAATTAATTAATCTCTATTAATTAATTTCTCATCAATTAAATTCATATTTAAACACTTTAAATATAAATTTAATTTATACTACACATCCAATAATCTAGATTTGGTTTCAAGTCATGCTAGGAACTTTGCAATCTAATTACAAACCAAACCTATTTAATTAATCAATTAAACTCTTTAATTAATTAATTAAATCATATTTAATTAGGTGATAACTTGTGTATGTGTGTGACTTACTAGGCTCATCACTAATTGGCAATGAGACATGATATTAACTCTTAATATCATCAGAACTCTTTTTTACCATAAATGATTTCTCTAAATCATTTTATGAACCTCATAGAACATGGTTAATACCTAGCATAGCATGCCATGGCCACCCAATTAGTAATAAGGTTTACCTTAAATGAACCTATAATCATATGTTACCATGCACTAGAATCTCTCTACATAAAATCCCAACTCAAGCCGAGTCATGGTTTATGTCAAACTCCATTTGCTATGAATATTATGTTCTCTTTTAATTCCAGTTCTTGATTAAAAGATTTTCTCATCGAAACTCTTTTACAATAAATCTATCTGTCTGCCAGGAACTTGAAACATCAAGAACAATTAAATGAACATAGGATTTTATCTCTATTTACTTAGAGGAACAGATTCCATCTTGATCAACACCTACCTCCATATATAACTAGTAGGAGCCAACACATGCCCATATACCCATACACGGTACAAGTATGAAAGCGATCAAACTCAAACTACCTATATACAAGATAATCTGGCTATCTCGGTCTAAAGATCATATGCCTCGATATGATTTATGACAAAACATTGACAAGAGTAAACTCCATGTGCTTGTCATAAGTGTCACTGGTTCGGCCTACTTATCATTTATAAGTGCCTATCATGTTTGTTATATGGCATGAGACTCACCATTCCATCTTATTTATATCTCATATAAATAACTTGGGAACAAACATGAATACAATCTTTCTGGATAAGTCATGTCCTTATTATGAAGTATCCTCGATTGTGAACCTATTTATGATACTTTGTGCTAGAAATATTGTCACTCATATTCTTAACAACTTAAGAATAATATTTCTAACAAAATATCAATGGACCTTTTCTATTACACATAAATATATTATGTAAATGTAAAAGTGGAAATGCCTTTTATTAATAAAAATATGTACAAGATACATACTAAATGATATGCTCTAGGGCATACTACTAACAATCTCCCACTAGCACTAGAGCCATTCATTACAATACCTTAGACCTATCTTCTCAAGATGTCGGTCTAACTGACATAGGCTTAGTGAATGGATCAGCTGGATTTTCAGCTGATGTTATTATTCTGCATGACTATATCGCCTTGCCCAACTATATCTCTGATAATGTGATAGTGCCTTTCTATGTGTTTGGATTTTGGGTGAGACCTTAGTTCCTTAGCTCAGAGGATCGCTCTCCATTGTAGTCACAGTGTAGTGGAACTGTTGACTCAATGGAAGGAACTACTGTAAGTTACATCACGAACTTCTTTATCCAAGCGACTTCCTTTGCAAGATCTCGATGCAAAGAATATACTCACTTCTCGTAGTGGAATCTGCAATCGTGCTCGCTTGGAACTCTTCCAACCGATCGCACCTCAATTACAAATGAACACATATCCAGAGGTAGACTTTCTATCATCGATATCCGATTGGAAATCAGAATCAGTATAACCATCCAATTGCAAGTCTCCACCTCCATAAATCAAGAATAAATCCTTAGTTCTTCTCAAGTACTTAAGGATATTCTTGACAGCTATCGATGTTCCAAACTGGATTGGATTGATACCGCTAGTCAAACTAACAAAGATATGCAATATCCGGCCTAGTACACAACATTGCATACATTAAACTTCCAATAGCGAAGCATATGGAATCTGGCCATCTTATCTCTTTCTTGGTGTCTTTGGAGACATCTCTTTAGAAAGATGGATACCATGTCTCACGGTAACAATCCTCTCTTGGAATCAAGCATGTTAAACCTCTTTAACACCTTTTCCAAGTATAGACTTTGGGATAAACCAATTATTCTTTTCGCTCTATCTCTATAGATGCGAATCCCAAGAATATAGGTTGCCTCCCCTAAGTCTTTCATGGAGAATGTATTTGATAACCATACTTTTATAGTCGTCAACATACCTATGTCATTACCCATCAAAAGTATGTCATCCACATATAAGACAAGGAAAGTGATAGCACCGTCACTAACCTTCTTATATACACATGGCTCATCCTCATTTTTGATAAAACCAAAGGATTTAATGGCTTCATCAAAACGGATGTTCCAACTCCTCGAAGCTTGTTTCAACCCATAAATGGATCGCTTTAGCTTGCATACCTTGGAACCATTTTGGGATTCAAATCCCCTAGGTTGTTCCATGAAAATGTTTTCCTCAATGTATCCATTGAGAAAAGTTGTTTTGACATCCATTTGCCAAATCTCATAATCATAGTACGCAGCTATTGCTAATAAAATCCTAATTGATTTAAGCATGGCAACAGGCGAGAAAGTCTCCTCATAGTCGATTCCTTGCCTTTGGCGAAACCCTTTCGCTACTAGCCTTGCCTTATAGGTCTCTACCTTTCCATCAGAACCAATTTTCTTCTTGAAAACCCATTTGTTCTCTATAGGTATAATACCTTCAGGTGGGTCAACAAGATCCCAAACTTGATTCTTATACATGGAATCAATCTCGGATTTCATAGCATCAATCCATTTTGAAGAGTCTATATCTGATATAGCTTCTTCATAGGTAAGTGGATCATCTTTATGATCTACTTCTTCATGAGTAGACAACTCTTGTTCTTCTTCATGAAGAAAATCATATCTCACTGGTGGGTGAGATACCCTGGTTGTTCTACGAGGAACAGCTGTAGATGTTTCATCAATGGGTATTGGTTGACTAGATGGATCTATATCCATCTGATCTGTTGGTTGGTCAGAATTCTCCAATTCTAACTCTATTTGCCTTCCTTTGCCTCCTTCTTGAACAAACTGTTGTTCAAGAAATGTGGCATCTTTACTTATCACAACCTTTTGTGAAGTAGGCAAATAAAAATAATATCCAAAACTATCTTTTGGATATCCAACAAATCGACCTTTTTCTGATCTGGTCTCTAATTTATCAGTGTTCAGCTTTTTGATATAAGCTGGACAACCCCAAATCTTAACATGCTTAAGACTTGGTTTTCTTCCATGCCATATCTCATAAGGTGTGGAAGAAACTGATTTTGATGGAATCCTATTCAGAATATACAAAGCTGATTCTAATGCAAATCCCTAAAAGAAGATTGGCATATCAGTATAGCTCATCATACTACATACCATATCCAATAGGGTACGATTTCTCCTTTCAGATACACCATTCAGCTGTGGCGTTCCTAGAGGAGTCAGCTAAGAAACAATGCCATGCTCTCTCAAGTATTCATCAAATTCAGTACTCAAATATTCACCTCCACGATCTGATCGAAGAGCTTTAATACTCTTTCCTGTTTGATTTTCTACTTCAGATTTAAATTCTTTGAACTTTTCAAAAGATTCATGTTTGTATTTCATCAAATACAAATACCCAAACCTTGATTTATCATCAGTAAAGGTAATAAAATAATGAAAGCCCCTTCTAGCCATTTCTTTAAATGGACCACATACATCACTATGTATTAGCTCCAAAATATTTTCAGCTCTTAGCCCCTGTCCAACAAAGGGTGATCTAGTCGTTTTGCCCTGAAGGCAAGATTCACAAGTTGGAGTAGGCTCAAAGTCCAATAAGGATAGAATCCCCATTTTCTCCAATTTTGTAGTCCTATCTTCTACAACATGACATAACCTTAAGTGCCAAATATATTTTGAACTTGAGTTGGTTTTCACCACGGCATTGCATTCATTTAGATTGCTATACTCTGGCCAGTGGAAACACTTTCTTACTGGCAATGGAAACACTTTCCTATTGGCAATGGAAACACTTTCTGTTGGCGGAAAACACTTTCCTTTGCCTTCATCAGCTTTAGTCTTCCTTTTCTGTTTAGCTATTTTCTTAGAAGGACCAGGAATCTGAGGTTTCTTTTTCTTATTGCCCTTTTTCTTGTTGGACTTTCCAGCAGAAGAAGATGCAACCAAAGCTACCTTTTTTCCTTTATTGCCTGGCATATTCTTTTGGGCAATAACCAGCATGTTGAGTAAATCAGCTAAGGTGCATTCTTGTTTAGTCATATGGAAATTTGTCACAAAATTCCCAAACGACTCAGGAAGGGATTGAAGGATCAAATCCGTCTGTAGTTGGAAATCCATGTTGAAGTCAAGATATTCCAACTGCTCAATCAGTTGAATCATCTTGTGGACATGGTCCCCAACATTCTGTCCCTCAGACATCCTCATGCGGAACAGCTGCCTAGATATCTCATACCTAGCATTCCTACTGTGGTCACCATACAACTCTTGTAGGTGAAGGAGGATCTCAGTCGCACTCTGCATGTTCTCATGTTGCTTCTGTAACTCATTACTCATGGAAGCAAGCATGTAACACTTAGCTCTCATATCATGCTCCTTCCACTTGTCCAAAGTTTCATGTTCCTCTTGTGTGGCCTCTGGAGGTAAGGGACCAGGAACATTTGAATCTAGAACATATCCTATATGTTCAAGGTTCAGGACAAGTTTCAAATTTCTTAGCCAATCGCATGATTAGGTCCTGTCAACCTATTGTGATCAAGTATGCTTGCAAGGATATTGGATGGTGGTGGTTGTTTTGTGCTCATTTTTATCAGAAAATTAACTGCAGAAAATAACCAGATTAATTAGTAAATGTATCATGTAATTAACCAAAATGATTGTGGTCTTTTAATCAAATTAGTCCTCCCACTAACTTAGCGAATCCTACACTTCCAAAGTAGAAAACGGAAATCCTAATTGGATGGATTTCTAGTGGGTTATTGAATTCTTATAATTCTATTGATCATCCTCAGGTACATCCATTATTGGAATTACAATAAACTATAAGTGAGCAACTCCTTGCCCATCACATCTCATGTGAGGTTCAATCCTTTACCTAGCCCCTAATGCTCAAAATCTCAGGTACATCCATTATTGACTTATCTTGCATTAGTTAAGTTGATCCCATTGAGCCAGTAATTATGCAAATAATTTTAATGTCCTCAGGTACATCCAATATTGGCCACTAAACCATTTACATATTTACAACATCTCATGCTTAACAATTATTCTTAAGAAGATCTCTTAAATTAATTGCATCTCATGCAACTATTTAAAATTTCTTAAAATAATTGCCCCAATGGAGGGCCTATGTTATAATTACTTTAATTATAGCATTTCCAACTTAATCATTTGTTTGGAAGATTTTATGGTCATTCTAATTACTATTAAGGTCTCACTTTGCACATTATCCATTTAGCATGCATATATCATATAATTGCATACATTCCCATACATCTCATGCATTCATGGATAAGCAGTAAATATGGTATGATCATGGACTTTCTAAGGGATTCAATTATGAGCCACCAAGAATTGAATCAGGGCATTCCTAGGTGCATTTCATTCATTCATTTTACAAGAGTTGCTGAAGGAGTACATAATCAACACTTGATCTTGAATTCCTCCCACTGGTCCCACCAATGCTCTTGACCTCCTTGAACTTCTTGCAATCCAATATTACATAGTAATCCTTGGCATACCAAGGCGAATTTACAAGAACTTAAATAAATGAAATTACAACCCAAAAATTATTACAAACTTAATAATACATGCCCAAAATAAATTAAAATAAATTAATTAATTTACAATCCCAAAGAAACATAAAAGAAATAAATCCAATCACATTGGTCTTTTATAGTCACATTGGTCTTTTATAGTCCATGATCATCCATCATGCATATCACTATTTAACAATTAAATAAAACATACATACTTAAATTAAATTGAATATCTCATATTCAACTTAAAAATCCAGATTTGAATATAATTCAAATAAATTTAAAAATTCAGATTTGAATCTCATTCAAACAAATTTGAAAATTCAGATTTGAATCACATTCAAACAACTTTAAAAATTCGGATTTGAATCACATTCAAACATTTTTTAAAAAATCAGATTTGAATCACATTCAAATATTTTTTAAAAAATCATATCTGAATTTTATTGAATCAATTTTAAAAAATCAGATTTAAATATGATTTAAACAACTTTAAAAATTCATATTTGAATCACATTCAAACAACTTTTAAAATTCAGATTTGAATCACATTTAAACAATTTTTAAAATTCTGATTTGAATCATAATTTAATTGTGTGATAAAAATTCTAATTAAACAATTTAATTAGACATAAAATGGATCTTAGATCATACAACAATTGCACATTCACCATCCATTTACCTTTGCACACCATTGTGATGCATCAACCATGCGCACCATGGTGTTCATCATTTGTGCCGCCACCTTGACTTTGCAACCAGCAATAAACTTTTGATATCATGATCAAACACACAATTAAATCATATAAACATCAATCTAAATGGCAAATATAGTGGCTCTGATACCAATTGAAGGAACGGAAGCGTGAAAAACACAAGTTTATACCATTGAATTCAAAAATTTTCACCTAGGGTCACATGCATCATGCAAGATTTATTTTTATCTATTTGATTTCAATGATAAACAACATATTAAAACTCTTTTAATATGTTTTTGGATCTGTATTTGCCATTTAAGATTTTAAAATAAATCAGATTAATTTTAGAACCCTAGATTAAATCAAGAACGATTTCACTAACCTCTTGATGCACTGCAACGTGTCTGCGCCTTTGAGATTCGTCTTCAGGACACCAGATGTTGTCCCTCTAGCTTGTCCACACCAAGAACACCTATGGCAGCCCTTGAATAGCTTCTAAAGCTTTTTCTATTAATTAGAAAATCAAGTTCTGCTTTTTAAGAGATTAAAGATGTAAACAGGACACTAGAAACAATTTCTAGTGTTCTTAATTCAAGAGATTGATGGCTAATCTCTTTGAATTGATAAGAGATGAAGAAGAAGAGATAAAAACCCTCAAAGTGGCGTGACAAAGGAGTGTGGCTGCTGGTTGTATTTTATTTTCTCATAACAACACTTAAATAGCTAGGTTAACACATTAAACCCTTGCCACATGTCACCCTTTGATTAGCTCTAGGTTTAAGTGACCCAATCACATTGTGCCAAGTGTCAAACCTATATTTAATCTTGATTTTAATCATCTTACATGATTAAAAAACACATTTGGCAAGCTTATGTGTTATGCCATGTGTCACCATCTCATGGTGTCACGTGTCACACTGCAAAATGACCAAAATGCCCCTGTGTCTTAATTTTGAGTTCTCAACCCAAAATAATTATTTTCTTCTTCTAATTAATTTATATCAAATATGAATTAATTAATTAATCTCTATTAATTAATTTCTCATCAATTAAATTCATATTTAAACACTTTAAATATAAATTTAATTTATACTACACATCCAATAATCTAGATTTGGTTTCAAGTCATGCTAGGAACTTTGCAATCTAATTACAAACCAAACCTATTTAATTAATCAATTAAACTCTTTAATTAATTAATTAAATCATATTTAATTAGGTGATAACTTGTGTATGTGTGTGACTTACTAGGCTCATCACTAATTGGCAATGAGACATGATATTAACTCTTAATATCATCAGAACTCTTTTTTACCATAAATGATTTCTCTAAATCATTTTATGAACCTCATAGAACATGGTTAATACCTAGCATAGCATGCCATGGCCACCCAATTAGTAATAAGGTTTACCTTAAATGAACCTATAATCATATGTTACCATGCACTAGAATCTCTCTGTTACAAAATCCCAACTCAAGCTGGAGTCATGGTTTATGTCAAACTCCATTTGCTATGAATATTATGTTCTCTTTTAATTCCAGTTCTTGATTAAAAAGATTTTCTCATCAGAAACTCTTTTCTGAATAAATCTATCTGTCTGCCAGAACTTGAAACATCAAGAACAATTAAATGAACATAGGATTTTATCTCTATTTACTTAGAGGAACAGATTCCATCTTGATCAACACCTACCTCCATATATAACTAGTAGGAGCCAACACATGCCCATATACCCATACACAGTACAAGTATGAAAGCAGTATCAAACTCAAACTACCTATATACAAGATAACTGTGCTATCTCAGGTCTAAAGATCATATGCACTGATATGATTTATGACAAAACATTGACAAGAGTAAACTCCATGTGCTTGTCATAAGTGTCACTGGTTCGGCCTACTTATCATTTATAAGTGCCTATCATGTTTGTTATATGGCATGAGACTCACCATTCCATCTTATTTATATCTCATATAAATAACTTGGGAACAAATATGAATACAATCTTTCTGGATAAGTCATGTCCTTATTATGAAGTATCCTCGATTGTGAACCTATTTATGATACTTTGTGCTAGAAATATTGTCACTCATATTCTTAACAACTTAAGAATAATATTTCTAACAAAATATCAATGGACCTTTTCTATTACACATAAATATATTATGTAAACAGAAAAGTGGAAATGCCTTTTATTAATAAAAATATGTACAAGATACATACTAAATGATATGCTCTAGGGCATACTACTAACACGAATGATGGTTCCACAGCACTTTTACTAACGGTATCTGCTTATTCCGTTAGGTGCATTAAGGATAAAGAAGGAAAAGTGCTGGTGAAAGATGAGGACATTAAAGAAAGATGGAGAAATTATTTTAATGATCTCTTTAATAATAGTCAAAATGGAAATAGCGTGAATATAGATTATAGAACAATAGAAAAGAATGTAAATTATACTAGAAGGATTAGATCTTTAGA
Organism: Hevea brasiliensis; assembly: GCF_030052815.1. Taxonomy (NCBI): domain Eukaryota; kingdom Viridiplantae; phylum Streptophyta; class Magnoliopsida; order Malpighiales; family Euphorbiaceae; genus Hevea; species Hevea brasiliensis. The sequence continues at coordinate 49,314,774 of NC_079501.1, forward strand.
AGTAAAGGAAGCACTTAAGAGAATGAAAGTAGGTAAAGCCTGTGGACCCGATGAAATACCAATTGAAGTGTGGAAGTATTTGGGAGATATGGGAGTGGCATGGTTAACTAAATTATTTAATAAGATTCTAAACTCAAAGAAAATGCCTGATGAATGGAGGAAGAGTATTTTAGTACCTATTTTTAAAAATAAGGGAGACATACAGAGTTGCTCAAACTATAGGGGAATTAAACTCATGAGCCATACTATGAAGTTGTGGGAGAGAGTTGTGGAGCATCGACTACGTCATGATACTTCTATCTCTCTCAATCAATTTGGTTTCATGCCTGGTCGTTCAACTATGGAAGCGATCTTTCTCATTAGAAGCTTGATGGAGAAATATAGAGATGGGAAGAAAGATCTACACATGGTTTTTATTGATTTGGAGAAGGCTTATGATAGTGTTCCAAGAGAGGTCTTATGGAATGCGTTAGAACAAAAGAGGGTATCTATTAGGTACATATAAGTATTGAAAGATATGTATGAAGGAGCAACTACTATTGTGCGCACAGTGGGAGGGGACACAAGAGATTTTCCGATCTCAATTGGATTACACCAAGGATCAACCATAAGCCCTTACCTTTTACATTAGTTTTAGATGAACTGACTAAACATATACAAGAGAGTATTCCTTGGTGCATGATGTTTGCGGATGATATTGTTCTGATAGATGAGACACGAGAAGGAGTCAATAGGAAGCTAGAACTTTGGAGAAGTACTCTAGAGTCAAAGGGTTTTAAGTTAAGTAGAACGAAGACAGAATACATGCATTGCAAGTTCAGTGAAGGCCAAACTGGTGATAGGGAAGGAGTTAGTTTGAATGGAGTGGCACTGTCCCAAAGTAATCACTTTAAATATCTAGGCTCAGTCCTTCAAGTAGATGGGGGATGTGAGGAGGATGTTAGTCATAGGATTAAAGCCGGATGGTTGAAGTGGAGACGTGCCACGGGAGTTTTATGTGATCGTAAGATTCCCAATAAATTAAAAGGAAAATTTTACCGTACAGCCATACGACCGGCTATGCTATATGGTAGTGAGTGTTGGGCACTGAAAGAGTCGTATACATCTAAGATAAGAGTTGCAGAGATGAGAATGTTAAGGTGGATGAGTGGTCATACTAGACTAGATAAAGTCCGTAATGAAAGTATTAGAGAAAAGGTAGGAGTGGTGCCAATTGAAGATAAGTTGAGAGAAGGGAGATTGAGGTGGTTTGGTCATGTGAAGCGTAGACATACGGAGGCTCCAGTTAGACAAGTAGAACACATTAGGCTAGAGGATAGAAAGAAAAAAAGGGGTAGACCTAAATTGACTTGGAGGAGAGTAGTACAGCATGACTTAGAAGTATTACACATTTCTGAGGATTTAACCCAAAATCGTTCAGAGTGGAAAAAGCGAATCCATATAGCCGACCCCAAATTTTTGGGATAAAGGCTTAGTTGAGTTGAGTTGAGTTGAGTATCTGCTTATTCCGTAGCTGCTTCACCTCATAAGCCAGAATCTTTATGGGTTCTTCTTCATATGAGAGGTCTGGATTTACTTCAATTTCTTCTACTGGCAGTACATGAGATGGGTCTGATTGATACCTCCTCAACATCGACACATGGAAGACGTTATGTATCTTCTCTAACTCTGGAGGTAATGCCAAACGATAAGCCAAAGGACCCACTCTTTCCAATACCTCATATGGCCCAATGAAACGAGGACTTAGTTTCCCCTTTCTGCCGAATCTCATAATCCTCTTCCAAGTAGAAACCTTGAGGAAAACTTTCTCACCCACTGCATACTCAATATCCCTTCTTTTCAAATCAACATAGGACTTCTGACAGTCTGATGCAGTTTTAAGTCGACCTCTGATCACCTGGATTTTCTCTTCAGTCTATTGAACAATTTCGGGTCCAATCATTTTTCTTTCACCCACGTCATCCCAACACAATGGGGTTCTACATTTTCTGCCATACAAAGCTTCATATGGAGGCATCCCAATGCTTGATTGATAGCTGTTGTTATAAGCAAACTCAATCAAAGGCAAGTATGTATCCCAACTACCCTCAAACTCAATCACACAAGCCCGTAGCATATCCTCCAAGATCTGAATTACCCTCTCAGACTGGCCATCTGTCTGTGGGTGGAATGTAGTACTGAAGTTCAATCTAGTTCCTAGGGCTCTCTGAAGACTACCCCAGAATCTAGAAGTGAACCTAGGATCTCTGTCTGATACGATAGATACTGGCACTCCATGCAGTCTCACAATCTCATCAATGTCTAACTTGGCCAATCTTTCTAAACTATAGTCCATCCGAACTGGCAGAAAATGAGCAGACTTAGTTAGTCTGTTGACAATGACCCATACTGCATCATGACTCTTCTGTGTTCTCAGAAGTCCCATCACAAAATCCATTGTTATTCTTTCCCATTTCCATTCTGGCACTGGTAGTGGATGTAATAACCCAGTTGGTACTTGATGCTCTCCCTTTACTTGCTGACAAGTTAGGCATTTTGATACAAACTCTGCCATGTCTCTTTTTAAACCCATCCACCAGTAATGCTCCTTTAGCCCTCTATACATTTTTGTACCACCAGGGTGCATAGCAAAAGGAGACTCATGTGCTTCCTTCAAAATGATTTGCCTCAAATCAACATTATTAGGAACACATATTCTGCCCTGGTGTAGCAGTAAACCATCATCTCTGATTGAGAACTCTGGTTTCTTGCCCTGCCGGACTTCTTCCATCAGCTTCTGATACTTCTTATCATTCTGAGCAGCCATTCTAATTTGATCAATCAACACTAGCTGTACATGCCATGCAACTGCCGTCTGCTCCTCATCATTAATCTCTAAACTGGCATGTAATGATCTTAACTCTTGTATCAAAGACAAAGGAGTAACTTGTAGACTTGCCATAGTCTTGCGACTTAGGGCGTCAGCCACAACATTAGCTTTCCCTGGCTGATAGTCTATCAGACAATCATAGTCTTTTATCAACTCTAACCACCTCCTCTGTCTCAAATTCAACTCTTTCTGGGTGCCCAAATACTTCAAACTCTTATGATCAGTGTAGATGTAACACTTCTCCCCATACAAATAATGTCTCCAGATCTTAAGAGCAAACACGATAGCTGCAAGCTCCAAATCATGTGTCGGATAATTCCTCTCATGCGGTTTTAGCTGGCGTGATGCATAGGCAATGACATTTCGATCTTGCATCAACACACAACCTAACCCATTATGAGAAGCATCGCTGTAAACTGTATATTCTTTACCCGGTGTAGGTAAAGTCAGGACTGGAGCCTCAGTCAAACATCTTTTCAATTCATCAAAACTTTGCTGGCATTTGTCCGTCCACTGAAATTTCACATCCTTTCTAAGCCTTGGTCAATGGAGATGCCAACATGGAGAATCCTTCACAAATCGATGGTAGTATCCAAATAACCTTGTAAAAGCTGCGAATCTCTGTGACATTTCTGGGTGACTTCCAATTAAGGACAGCTTCAATCTTGCTAGGATCTACCTTAATACCCTCTGCTGATACTATGTGCCCCAAAAAGGATATCTCCTTCAGCCAAAATTCACATTTTGATAATTTGGCGTATAGCTGTTTCTCCCTCAAAGTCTATAGTACAATCTGCAGATGTCTATCATGCTCTTCTGCATTCCTCGAATAGACCAATATATCATCGATAAATACCACAACAAACTGATCGAGTTATGGTTTGAAGATAGTGTTCATCAAATCCATAAAAGCAGCCGGAGCATTAGTTAACCCAAATGGCATGACCAAGAACTCATAATGACCATAGTGGGTTCTGAAGGCAGTTTTAGGTATACTCTGCTCTTGTACTTTCAGCTGATAATAGCCTGACCTCAGGTCAATTTTGGAGAATACAGCTGCACTCCTCAACTGATCAAACAAGTCATCAATGCGGGGCAATGGGTATCTGTTCTTTATTGTCACCTTATTCAACTGCCGATAGTCAATGCATAACTGGAGAGTGCCATCTTTCTTCTTTACAAACAACACTGGCGCTCCCCAAGGTGACACACCAGGGCGGATAAAGCCCTTATCAAGCAATTCCTGCAATTGCATTTTCAACTCCTTCAATTCTGCAGGTGCCATTCTGTATGGTGTTATGGAGATTGGGTCCACACCAGGCATAACATCAATTTCAAACTGCACTTCTCTTTCTGGAGGTAATCCTGGCAATTCATCAGGAAACACATCCGGAAAGTCACATCTGATGGGAATGTCCTTGATCTTTGGACTCCCCACTTGGGTGTCTATCACCAGTGCCAAGTATGCCTCACACCCTATTCTAATCATTTTTCCGCCGGCAAATTGAAATGATGTTTGAAGGCAATAACTGTCTCTCCCCATGTATTACTACATCACCATACCGAGGAAGACCAAAAGTGACTGTCTTCAGTCTACAGTCAATCATGGTGTGATGCCTGGCTAACCAATCCATGCCCAAGATAATGTCATAATCTCTGAAGGGCATTTCAATTAAATTAGACAAAAAGGTGTGTCCTTGGATCACCAAAGGATAGTCCCTATATAGCCTATTTACCCTGACCTCCAGGCCTAATGGACTAGTTACTAGCACATCATAGTCCATTGGTACACAATGAATAGTAGTAGAACACATTACACTAGCACTGACATATGAATGTGTGGAGCCAGGATCAAATAACACATACACATCTTGGTCAAGGATGGACAAAATACCAGCTATAACACCTGATGTTTCAGCCTCTTCCCTCTGACGCATGGTATACACTCTAACTGGTGCGCCACTAGATGCTGGCTGGTTAACAGTACTCTGACTTCCAGGGGTGTTACCAGGACCCCTACCTCTGCCTCTACCTCTAGCAACTGACGGTGACCCTCTAGGTGCAGAGACTTGGGTTGATCCTTTAGATGTGGCAAAAGATCCAGACCGGCGCGGACTAGTGCAATCCTTAGCGAAATGTCCGCTTCCTCCACAGTTAAAACATGCACCAGTAGCCTTGAAACAAACCCCACTATGAGTTCTACCACACGTTTCACACTGCCGGACCGATAGAGATCCTCGAGAAGCTTGTTGGGTACCGACTGCACTCAAGGTGGTCTTTGGCCAGAAAATCTGCCTCTGCCTCTACGGGAGCTGGATCCCCCAAACTGTTTCCTCTTTCCAGAACCACTCGCAGATGCTTGTCCAGTAGTCTTTTCAGTCTTCTCTTTCTCTTGTGACCCCTTCTTCACTGCCCCTTTAGATTCTATCCTTTCTAATTCCAAGGCTTGTGAGATCAATTCAGCAAAATTATGATGTCTGAAACCCACAACTTGCATTCTCAGACTCTGCCTTAGCCCGGACTCAAACCTCTTGCATCTGTCTCTGGGGGTGGAGACTAAGCTTCCAGCATAGTGGCTTAGCCTTGAGAAATCTCTCTCATATTCTGCTACAGTTCGGTTCCCTTGTTTTAAACTAAAAAATTCTTGCAACTTCATGTCCACATATGCATCGGGAACCCATTTCTGCCTGAATTCCCTCAGGAAGTCTGTCCATGTCAGCACAGGTGGCTCAACCAGGCTGTGGGGGATGGTCTTCCACCATTCATATGCATCCCCTTGGAGAAGAGATACTGAATACTCAAACTTCATCTCTTCTATATACTGCAGTTTTCTGTAAACCCGTTCCATTCTTTCCAATCACTGTTCTGCCTCCAGTGGATCCACAGTGCCTTTAAACTCGGTAGCCCCAAATTTCATCAACTTTTCATATTGCCGAGCTAAGGGCTGTGGTTGTGCTGCAGGTACTGGCATCTGAGCTTGGGGTGGCACATTACCCGCCATTTGCTGAAAGAAGGCAGCCATCTGCTGCATAAATTGAGCAGGAAACTGCGGTGCTAGAGCAGGAGCTGGAGTGGCTGACCCACTCACATTCTGGAGTGCTAGGGCTTCCCCTTGAACCTCAGCCTCAACAGACTGTTCTTCGGAATGATCTCCTCCTTCCATTCCATTTTCTCAAAATTTCTACTTCCTGAGATCAAACACAAGGAGGTTGACCTCCATTAGTGCATATTCATGATGTAAATATGTCATATGTATCAATTAAAGACACTTGAGCAGTTGTACTTATCAAAGAAATATTCACATGCTTAGTCAAAATTTATTGCAAAACCATGCTCTGATACCACTAAAACATGTCACACCTTACCCCTCCGTAAGGCATAACATGATCCCGTAGAATACTTAATGAACTACCGAACTTCACCTACCGATAACTCATTAAGTACCCTACAAGGGATTTTAAAACGATTTTCTTACATTTTGGAAGTGGTGAGCATTTTAGTGAGAATTAAAAACGATTTATGCAAAGCTTAAATACTAGTAAAAAATTTTGTCTATTTTAGTTTTGCCGCAAATTTTATAAAAATTTTGACAGAGTTCCCTCTATATTTTGAGAAACCAGTTCTTCAAAGACCTGTAAAAAGCACTTCAAAAAATATTTCACAACTCCCAACCTTCAATAACTCAATCATTTCAATTCAATGCACTTCAAAATAATTTCACAATACAAATCAATTTTTCTCATCTCAAAATATTTAATATTTCCATTCACCAAGTATAAAGCAGAAAATCCATATGAACAAATATTAAATTTACAGAAGAGAATCTAAAATAATATTATTATAATTTATTTACAACTGCTCAACTACATTGATACATACAACATTTTTATATTTACATCAAGATTATCTACAAGGGTATAAAATAATATCGGTACAAAAGATCAATGTAATCCTCGATTTAATCGCAGCTCACTCTGCTGCTTTTTCCTTGCTCTTATCTGCGACAGCAAAATAAGCCATCGCTGAGTATAAAAATACTCAGTGGTGCAAAAAAAAAATTTAAAATGCAATAAATAAATCATTCATTGCAAAACACAATTCAAATGTTTCTCAATCACATTTCAATAATGATCAAAGTTCATAATAACACCATTTTGTCAAATAATCCATTAAACACAGTTAGTCAAACAATTTCATAAACACAGTGTTGCCAAAGTCATACACAAGTTAAGCCATGACACAAAATTTCCGATCAATGCCGCGTTGTACACCACGACAAAGCAATCTACAACCCCATTAATCGAAATCAATGAGGGAGGTGGCTAGCTAGCTAATGAGTACTCATCCGATCTACAACCTCAACTGGCAAGCCAGAGAGGGAGGAAAATAAACGATCTCAATCCCATAAATGGAGGAGGAAGTGTGATACTGTCATGCTAAGTGTGAATCCAAAATCAATTTAAAACAATTATTTTTAATAATTTATGAGAGATCCCTGTGACACCCCTTACCCGTGTACAATATACCCGAGTAAGTAATGCCACACGGTGTACCGGCACACTCTAATATTCCTCAATTAATTTATATCATGCTTTTGCATATAATTTATGAAATACAATTTATTTAAGCCATTTATCAAAAGTATTATTCATTTAAGGTTCCGAAAATTTTTAAGAAAATCCGGCGGAGTACCGGCTAAAAATGGAGAAAACCGTTCTTCGGAACCTGTTAAAAACACTTCCAATATTTTTATTCCATCATCTCAAACTCTAATATCAACACCAAACTCAATATCAATATCTCAATAATTTGTCAATTTCAGGTCTCAACAACCTTTTCATTTCTCAAAACATCCCTTTCTCAGGGTTCTCATATATAAACAACCATTAAATACTCAAATTAATACCATACATGACCATAAATCTTTATTATTTACAATAAGCTCAAAATACATTACATAAATCCCAAATACATATGAGAAATAAAAATTTAATTACAAAATGACAAAATGACATCTAGTGTCCTACCAATGCACTGGGATAAGAGGTGACACGGACACTGAGCAGAACTGCCAGAATGGACTCACCCAGTCTGTAGTCTACTGGGCTCGCGATCGGGATCTCCAGTACCTACGCGTGGCAAAAGCAACGTGCTAAGCAATAATGCTTAGTGGTGCAATAATAAAATAAAAGAAAATAGCATATATAAATATGTATTGCATGTGCATGTTTTGTTTGTCATGTATTTGTATATTCATTCCTTTATTTCTTCTACATTGCTCATTTTCATTCATTTGGTTGCCCAAGTAACCTACACTAGACGATCGGATGGATAACGTAACCGCACTGGGTACCTAGTACCTCGCCGTCACACCATCGGTCACAAATGCATCTCCCGGTGTGCAAATGCAGCTAACAATGTCAGAATAATATCGAGCACAAGGCCAAGTCTCAATGCAAAGTCGAATGGCTAAAAGCCATGAAATCACAGAATGGCATTTTTGCCATGTGCGATCGCTAATCGAACCCTCTTGGCATGCCAACCTATCCAAACCAATCTTGTTAGGTATACTAGGGCATTTGAAACTCTTAAATTCGTCAATTTGTGGATTTCAACTTTTTTGGTGTTACTATTCATCATTGGTCAACAAAAATGTTGACTTTTGGAATAAAAATATGTACATTGCCTTTGGTACTCCCAACATACCACATTTGGTGTTTAAAACTTGTTGGCATTAAGTGTTAATGCAATTTCAAAGTGTAACCCACACAAGCAGAAAATTTCAGTTTTGGTGAGTCAACTTCACTGTTCCATTGGACACTGTTACTGTTGGAATTTGAAGAAATGCAAAACATGAAAGTTGTTCCTTATTTTGTCTAGTTGAATTTCCTTTTTTGAATCACTCCATTTGGAGTTTTGTAGCTCCAGATATGGCTCAAAAACCCAGGCTGTCCGGATATGCAGTCTGCAGAAATTTACCATATCTACAGTGCATAAACAGTGACTTGAGTCACTTGGTTGAATGGGTTCTGGCCATAATTTGGGGTAGGTTCCTTCATGAAAGTTGTTTGTCTATGTCTTAACTTGTTGCTGTAAAACTTTCAGACCAATTGACCAAATCTACAGTGAGTTATGGCCAAATGAACAGTTACTGTTCATTTGGAAAATTCTGCAGCATTCAGTGCAGGGCATCCGGATTGTGGCTGAGTTTTGACCCTTTTTCTTTGGTCTTTTGGGCATGGTTTCTTCAGCAAAAATGTGCCATTATAAGCCTAGTTTCATGTCCAATTGGCCAAACTTCAATTGGACTACCACTGCCCAAGTTATGGCAGTGCAAAGGGACTGAAATTTCAGTCCCTATGCTGCTGTCCATAGGGCAGTTTATACTTTCACTTTACCATCCCATTTTTCAGTTCTAATTAGGGTCAACCTACCTAAAATGGTTACTAATTGACCATTAAAAAGTCCTCTAACCATTTCCAAAGCTAAGTCACCATTTCACCTTCCCAAACCCTAATGTTCAACTAAGTTTACTCATAAACCTTGTCTAACATACTTAGTTCAATCTGCATGCATTTTAATACCTTAACCATGATTTCCAACCACTCTAAGTTTGTTAAACAATGAACCTCATACTCTCATAGGGCTGCTGAAAATTTAAAGTACCATAACACATGTAATTTACTTCAATTCCTTAAAATTTCTTAGCTCAAATGATGTTCTAACTAAGTTTAAAAGAAGAAGAATGAAATTTGTAGCACTAACCTCACTTTAACCTCTTGTAGGCAAATTTTTCCAAGCTAAATCTTCACTTCCTTTCCTTTTCTTGGCTGCCAAGAGGTCATGCAAGGTGCTAGGATAAATTTTAATGAAAGTGACTTAGGGTTTTGAGGTGAGGTTTGAGAGATTTGCAAGCTTGATTGATGAAGAAAATGGAGGGTTTCTCTTGGCTATGGTGCGGCAGAATTTGGGAAGGAGCTGATCACGTTTTGAATTTCCTTTAGTCTTTATTTTGTCCCTTTTAAGTGTTTTAAAGATGCTTGTTTGAATGCAATTGGTGGGGACTTATAAGTGACATCATAAAGATGTCATAAATTGCTTTTTTTATGGATTTTTCTTTCCTTTTCTTTTCTAATCATTTTCAATTCAATTTTCAACAATATTTATTCATATTTTATGTCACAATATTTATTTACTCAACTGGGCAAGTCGGCCAAAAATCACCTCTGAAGGCGAAATGACCAAAATGCCCTCCGTTTGGCTTAACGGGTCAAAATTGTCTGTACCAATAGAAAAAATTTTCTAGGTATTTTCTTGGCATTCTAATGCCATGGGAACCTCAATTACCCTTCTCTGGAATCCCAAAAATTATTTTATAATTTTTCCCCCTGGTCTAGGGCTCCTCGTTGAGAATCAAGAACTTCCCTCCTGTTACCCATCACTTGGGCACCATTGCTTCACTTGGTTGTATTTTATTTCTAAAATTTTTACTAAATTTTTCTTATTAATATTTGAGTTAATTATGGTTCCTGACATTAGATTAAATATTTTTCCTGACATTCTAGCTGTCCGGACCGACACCGGTCACCGAATAAAGAGGATGTACTGAGTGGTTACCGGAGGGTGTTACAACTCTTCCTCTAATTTAAATTTCATCCTCGAAATTTACCTGATGCAAACAGTTGAGGGAACTGTTGCCTCATCGTCTCTTCACTTTCCCAAGTTGCCTTCTCGGTGTTGTGGTGCCTCCAAAGCACTTTCACCAATGGAATCTGCTTGTTTCTCAACTCTTTCACTTCCCGAGCCAAGATCCGTAGAGGTTCTTCTTCATATGTCAAATCCGGCTGTATTTCAATTTCTTCTCTGGAGATGACATGTGAAGGATCTGAGCGGTATCTTCTGAGCATGGACACGTGGAACACATTATGGATCTTGTCCAGCTCTGGTGGTAAAGCTAGCCTATAGGCCACTGGACCCACACGTTCAATGACTTCATAGGGGCCAATGAACCTAGGGCTCAACTTACCTTTTCTTCCAAACCTCAACACTTTCTTCCATGGTGACACCTTGAGGAACACTTTGTCGCCAACCACATATTCTATTTCTTTTCTCTTCAGGTCGGCATACGATTTACATGCATCGAGGCAATCTTTAAGTTGGCTTTGATTGATTTCACCTTCTCCTCACTGTTTCACTGTGTCCGCCCTACCGCTTGTCTTCGCCAATTCACCCAAAGACTGGAGTTCTACATTTTCTTCCATACAGTGCTTCATATGGGGCCATTTGAATGCTAGCTTGGTAGCTATTGTTGTATGCAAATTCTGCCAGTGGGAGGTATCTATCCCAGCTTCCCTCAAACTCAATGACACAACTCCTCAGCATATCCTCAAGGACCTGGATTACTCTTTCGGAGTGCCCATCCGTGCGAGGATGGAAAGTCATCTTTGAAATGGAGTTTTGTTCCCAAGGATTCATGAAACTTCTTCTAAAATCTAGATGTAAACCTTGGGTCTCGATCGGATATGATGGAAAGTGGAATTCCATGCGCCTAACTATCTCACCGATATACAATTACGCTAATCTCTAGTGAGTAATCACCCCTAATCGGCAGAAAAGTGTGCTGACTTTGTCAATCTATCAACTATCACCCATGCTGCATCATGTTTCTTCCGGGTGAGAGGTAGACCACTTACAAAATCCATGGTGACCCGATCCCATTTCCATTCAGGTATGCGTATAGGCTGTAGCAAACCCGATGGAACTTGATGTTCTGCCTTGACTTGCTGACATGTCAAGCATTTAGTCACGTAGTCAGCTATGTCCTTCTTCATACCAGGCCACCAATATTGGAGCTTCAGATCATGATACATCTTTGTACTTCCTGGGTGCATAGCATATACACTAGTGTGTGCCTCTTTTAGAATATTGGCCTTTAATTCCCCATCATCTGGTACACACAGTCTTCCTTTGTAATACAGACACCCATCAGTTTTCACCCCATAGTCAGTTGCTTTTCCCTCTGGGATTTTGCTCATAATAGCCATTAGCTTCTCATCTACCTTCTGCCCATCTAAAATCTGCTGTAGCAGGTTTGGCCTCACTTGCAACTCAGCCAAGATAGCTCCATCACAAACTAAAGATAGACGGGCATTCAATGATCTCAAAGCTGTCATGGATTTTCTGCTCAAAGCATCAGCAACTACATTTGCCTTCCCAAGATGGTAATCAATTACACAGTCATAGTCCTTCAGGAACTCAATCCATCGCCTCTGTCTAAGGTTGAGCTCCTTCTAGGTTGGCAAATATTTCAGGCTCTTGTGGTCTGTGTAAATGTAGCACTTTTCACCATACAGGTAATGCCTCCATATCTTCAGTGCGAAGATAATTGCTGCAAGCTCTAGATCATGGGTAGGGTAGTTCTGTTCATGTGGCCTTAGCTGTCTAGAAGCATAGGCGATCACTTTCCCCTCTTGCATCAATACACACCCTAACCCATTATGTGAGGCATCACTATAGACCACAAAGTCCTTTCCGGACACTGGCTGTGTTAACACTGGTGCCTCTGTCAACATAGCCTTCAATTTCTCAAAACTGGTCTGACACTTGTCATTCCAGTCAAATCTGACATTCTTGTGTAACAACTTGGTCATTGGAGCAGCTATTAGGGAAAATCCCTTCACAAATCTTCTGTAATATCCAGCTAGCCCCAAGAAACTTCGACCTCGCTTGTATTTCGGGAGGCTTCCATTCCATCACCGCTTCTATTTTCTTGGGATCCACCCTAATCCCATCAGCTGACACTATGTGTCCAAGGAATGCAATCTCATTCAACCAAAAGTCACACTTGGACAACTTAGCATACAGCTTCTTTTCTCTCAGGGTTTGCAGAACAATCCTCAAATGCTCATCATGTTCAATACACCAAAATATCATCAATAAAGACCACTACGAACCGATCTAAGTGTGGATGAAAGATATGGTTCATAAGGTCCATGAATGCCGCTGGTGCATTTGTTAGGCCAAAGGGCATCACCAGAAACTCATAATGCCCATACCGGTCCCGAATGCGCCTTGGGCACATCTACATCTTTCACCCTCACCGATGATACCCTGATCTGAGATCAATCTTAGAAAATACTCCTGCCCCCTTCAACTGATCAAACAGATCATCAATTCTAGGCAACGGATATTTGTTCTTCACAGTCACTTTATTCAACTACCGGTAGTCAATACAAAGTCTCAAAGTCCCATCGTTCTTTTTACAACAAAGACTTTGGAGCTCCCCATGGTGACACATCTGGGCGTATGAACCCTTATCAAGCAACTCTTGCAACCGAGTTTTCAACTCCTCAATTCAAGAGGTGCCATCCTATAAGGAGCAATGGAAATGGGTGTCAGATCTGGCAGTTGTCTCAATAGCAAATTCAACTTCCTTTCTCGTGGCAAACTGGGCAATTCTTCAGAAATACCTGGGAAGTCTCTCATCGTGGGTATGTCACTCAGTTTGGCTTAGCTCGCCTAGTATCCACCACATGTGCTAGGTAGGCTTCACACCTTTTCTCATCATTCTTCTTGCAACAGTTGGATCGAGATGACATTGGACAAGAAATCATCCTTTCCCCACAACTGTGATCTCATTACCCTCTGAAGTTTTTAGAGAAATTCTCTTCAATTTGCAATCAACTATTGCCTGATGACGTGACAACCAGTCCATTCCCAAAATCACGTCAAACTCATGGAAAGGCAACTCAATCAGGTCTGCCAAGAATTCATACCCCTGAATCCTCAACGGGCAACCTTTGTATACCTTGTTCACTACCACACTGTGACCCAATGGATTAGTGACCAGAATGTCTTGGTCACTTTCCCCTACCAGTATCCCCCTTTCTACGGGTAGATTGATGCAAATGTAGGAATGAGTGGATCCTGGATCCACCAATGCATGCACAGGAGTAGTGTAGAGGGAGAACGTACCCCTGATGACGTCCGGGGCATCTTGCTCCTCCTGAGCTCTCAGGGCATAATTTCTGGCAGGTGGTCTGTTATCTGGCCTCTCTGCTGGCTCAGATGTAGGCCTCTGAGATGGTCCCACAGCTTCGGATTTACCCGACCTTCTACCCCTTGGTGGTGCACTACTTGTGTCGGAGCAGCTGTAGTAGTTCTGCGTGGGCAGTTCCTAAGTTGATGTTCTGTCGACCCACATCTCAAGCAAGCACCAGTCACTCTCCAACATTCCCCCTTGTGCCATTTCTGACAGTGTGGACACGCAGAAGATGCTGGGGCTGGTCCCCTGAACCCCATCCCTGGAGAGCTGCCCACTGATGGTGTGGACTGACCTCTCCTAGGGTGAATCGTGGCTGGGCCCCGAGACCGACCACGACTCGTGGTCGACCCAAACTCGTGCAGAGGACCCTTAAACTTCTTCCCAAATCCAGAGGTGGAACTAGACCGACTGTCCCCTCTTCTCGCTCTCCCTTACAGTCCGCTCATTGATTCTTTCTTTTTCAACCATTATTGCAGCTTCCACTAGCTTGCTAATTTCTTTGATTACATTGGGAGTGAGCTGTATATTGATATTGTCATTCATTCCCTCTTCGAATCTCTTGCACCTTTCAACCGTAGGGACTATTTCCCTTCCATAGCGGCTTAACCAACAAACTCCTCCTCATACTCGGCCATCGACAACCGTCTCGCCTCAGTTAATGAATTCCCTTCTTCTCTCTTCCGTATACAAGATCCACATATTTCTTCTTGAATCGAGAGAGGAAGAAGTCCCAAGTTCTGCTTTCGGCTGCACTTCATCGACACGTTGTCCCACCATCAGTAGGCATCGTCTTGTAACAAGGATATAGCAACTTCTAAGTTCTGCTCTGGGGTACAGTGGAGTTGTTTTAAGACTCTGCCCGTTCTGTTCAACCAATTCTCAGCTGCAACAGAGTCATCTTCTCTCTTGCCATAGAAATCCACTGCCCCAAATTTTCTTAGTCTCTCCAAGTGTGATTTCTGCTGTGGAGCTGGAGGTGGTGGTGGTGTCAGTCGGCATTACCCCACCATCTGTCTAAAGAAGTCGGCTATTTGTTGAAACATGGCTGTGGAGGCCGAGCAGCTCTGCTTGAGTGGCGAGCAGATTCTCTCATGCCCCTGGGCCTCGCCATCGCAGTGGAGCATGACTCTCCACTTCCTCCTCAACGGCTCTCTGAGATGAAGGGTCCATATCCTATTCAAAATAAGAAAGATAGACAGATCTGCGTTAGTGTCACCTCGACTCTTACAAATGCAATGCATGGTATGGACTCAATCTAGGCCCAGAAACGCCTAAACCGTGCTCTGATACCACTAAATGTGACACCCCTTACCCGTGTACAGTATACCCGAGTAAGTAATGCCACACGGTGTACCGGCACACTCTAATATTGCTCAATTAATTTATATCATGCTTTTGCATATAATTTATGAAATAAAATTTATTTAAGCCATTTATCAAAAGTATTATTCATTTAAGGTTCCGAAAATTTTTAAGAAAATTCGGCGGAGTACCGGCTAAAAATGGAGAAAACCGTTCTTCGGAACCTGTTAAAAACACTTCTAATATTTTTATTCCATCATCTCAAACTCAAATATCAACACCAAACTCAATATCAATATCTCAATAATTTGTCAATTTCAGGTCTCAACAACCTTTTCATTTCTCAAAACATCCCTTTCTCAGGGTTCTCATATATAAACAACCATTAAATACTCAAATTAATACCATACATGACCATAAATCTTTATTATTTACAATAAGCTCAAAATACATTACATAAATCCCAAATACATATGAGAAATAAAAATTTAATTACAAAATGACAAAATGACATCTAGTGTCCTACCAATGCACTGCAGGTGACGAGGTGACACAGACACTGAGCAGAACTGCCGGAATGGACTCACCCAGTCTGTAGTCTACTGGGCTCGCGATCGGGATCTCCAGTACCTACGCGTGGCAAAAGCAATGCGCTAAGCAATAATGCTTAGTGGTGCAATAATAAAATAAAAGAAAATAGCATATATAAATATGTATTGCATGTGCATGTTTTGTTTGTCATGTATTTGTATATTCATTCCTTTATTTCTTCTACATTGCTCATTTTCATTCATTTGGTTGCCCAAGTAACCTACACTAGACGACTGGACTGGATAACGGGTAAACTGGCACTGGGTACCTAGTACCTCGGGCCGTCACACCATCGGTCACATATGCATCTCCCGGTGTAAATGCAGCTAACAATGTCAGAATAATATCAGGCACAAGGCCAAGTCTCAATGCAAAGTCAGAATGGCTAAAAGCCATGAAATCACAGAATGGCATTTTGCCATGTGCAGTACTGCTAACTGAATCCTATTGGCATGCCAAACTATCCAAACCAATCTTGTTAGGTATACTAGGGCATTTGAAACTCTTAAATTCGTCAATTTGTGGATTTCAACTTTTTTGGTGTTACTATTCATCATTGGTCAACAAAAATGTTGACTTTTGGAATAAAAATATGTACATTGCCTTTGGTACTCCCAACATACCACATTTGGTGTTTAAAACTTGTTGGCATTAAGTGTTAATGCAATTTCAAAGTGTAACCCACACAAGCAGAAAATTTCAGTTTTGGTGAGTCAACTTCACTGTTCCATTGGACACTGTTACTGTTGGAATTTGAAGAAATGCAAAACATGAAAGTTGTTCCTTATTTTGTCTAGTTGAATTTCCTTTTTTGAATCACTCCATTTGGAGTTTTGTAGCTCCAGATATGGCTCAAAAACCCAGGCTGTCCGGATATGCAGTCTGCAGAAATTTACCATATCTACAGTGCATAAACAGTGACTTGAGTCACTTGGTTGAATGGGTTCTGGCCATAATTTGGGGTAGGTTCCTTCATGAAAGTTGTTTGTCTATGTCTTAACTTGTTGCTGTAAAACTTTCAGACCAATTGACCAAATCTACAGTGAGTTATGGCCAAATGAACAGTTACTGTTCATTTGGAAAATTCTGCAGCATTCAGTGCAGGGCATCCGGATTGTGGCTGAGTTTTGACCCTTTTTCTTTGGTCTTTTGGGCATGGTTTCTTCAGCAAAAATGTGCCATTATAAGCCTAGTTTCATGTCCAATTGGTCAAACTTCAATTGGACTACCACTGCCCAAGTTATGGCAGTGCAAAGGGACTGAAATTTCAGTCCCTATGCTGCTGTCCATAGGGCAGTTTATACTTTCACTTTACCATCCCATTTTTCAGTTCTAATTAGGGTCAACCTACCTAAAATGGTCACTAATTGACCATTAAAAAGTCCTCTAACCATTTCCAAAGCTAAGTCACCATTTCACCTTCCCAAACCCTAATGTTCAACTAAGTTTACTCATAAACCTTGTCTAACATACTTAGTTCAATCTTCATGCATTTTAATACCTTAACCATGATTTCCAACCACTCTAAGTTTGTTAAACAATGAACCTCATACTCTCATAGGGCTGCTGAAAATTTAAAGTACCATAACACATGTAATTTACTTCAATTCCTTAAAATTTCTTAGCTCAAATGATGTTCTAACTAAGTTTAAAAGAAGAAGAATGAAATTTGTAGCACTAACCTCACTTTAACCTCTTGTAGGCAAATTTTTCCAAGCTAAATCTTCACTTCCTTTCCTTTTCTTGGCTGCCAAGAGGTCATGCAAGGTGCTAGGATAAATTTTAATGAAAGTGACTTAGGGTTTTGAGGTGAGGTTTGAGAGATTTGCAAGCTTGATTGATGAAGAAAATGGAGGGTTTCTCTTGGCTATGGTGCGGCAGAATTTGGGAAGAAGGTGCTGATCACGTTTTGAATTTCCTTTAGTCTTTATTTTGTCCCTTTTAAGTGTTTTAAAGATGCTTGTTTGAATGCAATTGGTGGGGACTTATAAGTGACATCATAAAGATGTCATAAATTGCTTTTTTTATGGATTTTTCTTTCCTTTTCTTTTCTAATCATTTTCAATTCAATTTTCAACAATATTTATTCATATTTTATGTCACAATATTTATTTACTCAACTGGGCAAGTCGGCCAAAAATCACCTCTGAGGGCGAAATGACCAAAATGCCCTCCGTTTGGCTTAACGGGTCAAAATTGTCTGTACCGATAGAAAAATTTTTCTAGGTATTTTCTTGGCATTCTAATGCCATGGCAACCTCAATTACCCTTCTCTGGAATCCCAAAAATTATTTTATAATTTTTCCCCCTGGTCTAGGGCTCCTCGTTGTGAGAACCGCAACTTCCCTCCGGTTACCCATCGCTTGGGCACCTACTGCTTCACTTGGTTGTATTTTATTTCTAAAATTTTTACTAAATTTTTTTATTAATATTTGAGTTAATTATGGTTCCTGTCTTTAGTTTAAATATTTTTCGGACATTCTAGTGTCTGACCGACACCTGGCCACCGAATAAAGAGGGATGTACAGAGTGGTTACCGGGAGGGTGTTACAATCCCAAATAATTTTCAAGTCATTTTTGTAGTCACAAAGTGGCAACACAATTCATAAATAACGCAGTGACATCATAAAGTATAGCAATTCAAATTTTCAATTGGAAAACAATTATATAAATTTATTGTGCACAAACCTCAAGCGAGTCGTCCCTTAGCCTTGACTCGGTTCCTCGGGTTTCTTCCCGATATTCTTTTCAACTGAAACACACAATTTTACAATGTTTCAATACTAGAACTTAACATAAATCCAAAATAAATTTAGCTTCACAATTACCTAGCTCTAACGTGCTAAATTCGACGTTCTTTAAATTTTGTGTTTCGGGTTACTATTCACTGCACTATTCAAGTCAAATAGTTGACTTTCTAAGGCTTAATAGGTATGGGAACTCCAACTTCACCCGCATATCACATTTTAGTCATTAAACTTGTTGGTTTTGGTCATTTTCTCAAAGCTTAGGTCATTTTGGCAAAATTGCCAATTTTCGGTTTTGGTGCTCCAAAGTTGCACTGTTCCATTGGTCAATCTACTGTTGGAATTTGGCAAAACTTCCTTCATAGAAAATTTTCCTTATTGTCTTAAGTGTATTCTCATTTTTGGATCACCCCAATCGGAGTTTTGTAGCTCAAGTTATGGCCAAAATATAATTACTATTCACGTGCACTATTCATGCTGAGATTTTGGTTCTGGCAGATTTTTTGTCCAATTTTGTTCAGTAATTTGATCAAGTTAAGTTCATAATTTGGTCTAACTTTCTTCATATGAAATGTTCTACTATGTCTTAGGTTTCCATCGGTTCAAGAATCGCCTAAATCGGAGTTTTCTAGAGAGAGTTATAGCCATTGGAACTTTACTGCTCAATGGCAATTCTGCAGAATCGCAGGTACAGTAACTCCACTTTGCTCAATAATTTGACTAGGTTAATAGCATAATTTGAGATGGTGTTCTTCATGAAAGTTTTAGGTCTATATCTTATCTAATTTCTAGTAAAATTTCAGGTCAATTTGACCTTCCTAGCTCGAGTTATGACCAAATGAACAGTTACTGTTCATTTGGTCAGTTTGGTGCAGTGGCAGCCTGCTCTCATTTCACTTTGGTCAATTGGTTTACCAAGTTTTAGTCAGTTTTTGGCCATGGTTCCTTAATGAAAATTGTGTTATTTTATGTCTATTTTCATCTCCAATTGGTGGCATATCAATTGGGCTTGTAAAATTCCCGTTTTGATCCTTCAAAGTAGGTTTGGTCATGCTGCCAGCAGCATGACCATTTGACCTACCAATTTGACTCCCATGCTAATAATTCCCACACATTTCCTTTGGTCATTATTGACCATTTTTCAGTCCACAATAGGTCAAAGTCATCATTTATGTATTTTTCCAAAATTTGCCTCAAAACCCTAGGTCCAAAACCCTAACTCACTTAATTTGTTACATTTTACTAATTCTAAACATCTCAATCTTACTACTTCATTCAAACAAACTTGCCTAGCATATTGAATTCAATCAAAACTCAAACATATGCATAGTAACCCTAGTTGGTCAAATTTTCAGTTTGGTCCTTCACAAATGTTTTCTTTTCATTTTAAGTATATTTCTAGGTTAATTAAGCTATAAACATAACTAAATCAACTAACAATTCAAGTTTAGTTTACTAACCTTGTGTGCAGAATTTCTTCTCCCTTTTCTTCTAATTTTTCTTCTTTCTTTTCCTTGAATCTTCTTTACTAGTTGCCCAAACAAAGTCTAGTTATGGTAGGACAATTTTCTATGGTTGGATTTTGGGTTCTTCAAGCTCAAAAATGAGCTTTCATGGTGGTTTTGGTGTGGGAGAGAGAGAGTAACGTTTTTTTGAAGAAGACTTGTGTTTTATTTTTTTTTTCTTTTCTTTTCTTTTATCTTTATCTTATGGAAGACCACAAAAAAAATCAAATTAATTAATTTATTAATTAACACTTATGGCATCATGCATGATATCATGCATGATGTCATCACCTTTTCACTTTTTCATTTTCCTCTCTTTTTTTTTTCTATTTTTCTATTAGTTCTTTAATTTAATTCTCGATTCCGAAATTTTCTTTTCTCTGATTTTATTGGACAGTTAGGTCAGGAGTCAGCTCTCGGGGTCAATTGACCAAATTGCCCCTCGCCGGTTCATCCCGGTTTGCAAATAATTCCATATTTCTTTTGGTTTCCTGACCTAATTATTTGACTGATTTAATAGTTCTTTTTCGTGATTTTCTCTTTTCCACTGTGTCCATAAGGGTCCTAAGGACCGCAGCATCACTTTTTACGGTTCGAAATTTGAGTTTAAAACGACTTCGCAGTCGTTCCCGAGGAGGTCACTCATCGCTGTGACTCTCGGCTCGTTTAACCTCTTATGTTCTGTTTTTCTTATTTATACTTAACTAATTAAACATTACTAATTATTTGTGTTTATGGCTTCTCAAGTTGTCTTAAGTGTGGCCCTAATCCCATTAATTGTCCGGACCGACACCGGTCAACGAAACAGTGAAATATACCAGGCTATACCAATAGGGGTGTTACAGAGTCAGCTGAGAAACAATGCCATGCTCTCTCAGGTATTCATCAAATTCAGTACTCAAATATTCATCTCCACGATCTGATCGAAGAGCTTTAATACTCTTTCTTGTTTGATTTTCTACTTCAGATTTAAATTCTTTGAACTTTTCAAAAGATTCATGTTTGTATTTCATCAAATACAAATACCCAAACCTTGATTTATCATCAGTAGAGGTAATAAAATAATGAAAAACCCCTCTAGCCATTTCTTTAAATGGACCACATAAATCACTATGTATTTGCTCCAAAATATTTTCAGCTCTTAGCCTTTGTCCAATAAAGGGTAATCTAGTCATTTTGCCCTGAAGGCAAGATTCACAAGTTGGAGTAGGCTCAGAGCTCAATGAGGATAAAATCCCCATTTTCTCCAGTTTTGCAATCCTATCTTCTGCAACATGACATAACCTTAAGTGCTAAATATATTTTGAACTTGAGTTGGTTTTCACCATGGCATTGCATTCTTTTAGATCACTTGCATTCAATTTGTGTTTGTCATTATTATCCAAATAATAAATACCATCATTCATATAATCCGAACCAACATATTTATTTCCAAAATAAATATTGCAAACATCATCTGTGAACTGAAATTCATAGCCATTTCTAGTCAAACTAGATATATAAATGATGTTCTTAAAAGCATCAGGTACATATAAAATATTATCCAAACACAAAACATGTCCAAACATGTAAAAAGATTTAGATCCTATGGCAAAAGCTTCAACAGTTGAGCCATTGCCAATCCGAACTCTAATATCTTGAGAACGCAAGCTGCTACTGTTTGCTAGTTCCTGCATATCATTTGAAATGTGAGAACTGGCACCAGTATCTAAAAACCAAGCTGTAGATGAACTATGAGTATCATCAGAATCTAAATAACAAGATATGGACATACCTTCCGAAGGTGTATCCTTCTTGTCCTTCAGAGAAGCAAGATACTCTGGGCAGTTCCTTTTCCACTGCCCATCCTTTTTGGCAGTGGAAACACTTTCCTTTGCCTCCATCAGCTTTAGTCTTCCTTTTCTGTTTAGCTATTTTCTTGGAAGGACCAGGAATCTGAGGTTTCTTTTTCTTATTGCCCTTCTTCTTGTTGGACTTTCCAGCAGAAGAAGATGCAACCAAAGCTTCCTCTTTTCCTTTATTGCCTAGCATATTCTTTTGGGCAATAACTAGCATGTTGAGTAAACCAGCTAAGGTGCATTCCTATTTAGTCATATGAAATTTTGTCACAAAATTCCCAAAAGACTCAGGTAGGGACTGAAGGATCAAATCCGTTTGTAGTTGGAAATCCATGTTGAAGTCAAGATGTTCCAACTGCTCAATCAGCCGAATAATCTTGTGGATATGATCCCCAATATTCTGTCCCTCAGACATCCTCATACGGAATAGCTGTCTAGATATCTCATACCTAGCATTCCTGCTGTGCTCACCATACAACTCTTATAGGTGAAGGATGATCTCACTCGCACTCTGCATGTTCTCATGTTGCTTCTGTAACTCATTACTCATGGAAGCAAGCATGTAACACTTAGCTCTCATATCATGCTCCTTCCACTTGTCCCAAGTTTCATGTTCCTCTTGTGTGGCCTCTGGAGGTAAGGGACCAGGAACATTTGAATCTAGAACATATCCTATATGTTCAAGGTTTAGGACAAGTTTCAAATTTCTTAGCCAATCAGACAGATTAGGTCCTGTCAACCTATTGTGATCAAGTATGCTTGCAAGGATATTGGATTGTGGTGGTTGTTTTGTGCTCATTTTTATCAGAAAATTAACTACAGAAAATAACCAGATTAATTAGTAAATGTATCATGTAATTAACCAAAATGATTATGGTCTTTTAATCAAATTGGTCCTCCCACTAAACATGTCACACCCTACTCCCCCGTAAGATGTAACATGATCCCGTAGTACACCTAATGAATTACCGTACTTCGCCTACCGATAACCCATTAGATATACTACAAGGGATTTTAAAAACAATTTTTGTGAAATTTAAATCATCGATTAAAATCTGGTGTTATAAAATTTTTTCAAAATTTCAGCAAAGTGCCGGCTGTATTTTGAGAAAATAGTTCTTCAATCCTGCAAAAGAAAATGCTCCCAATATGTTTTCTCAAATACAACTTCAATAACTTCATTTCAATTCACAATTCAATTCTCAATAAACAATCAATTCATTTTCAAACTAATCTCATCATAAAGAAACATTTCATTGATTACAAGACTCAAAATTTATAATACAAAACTATTCAAGTAAATGAAATCTCAAATTTATATTTACAATAATTTACATTTAATTACATACCAAAATGTTTTACAAGAGTTTTTATACAACTGCTCAAATAATTTACATACATATTATTACATGCATACATCAAAACCTATGTACATGGGTATACCTATGATATACCTAGAGCTGATTTGAATGTGTCTTCAAAGAAACTTACTCACTGCTCTATGCTCTTCTTACCTGCGACAGCATATAAAGCTATCGCTGAGTGGTGAACTCAGTGGTGCACAACTATAATTTAAAACATAGTACAATATACATTGACAAAATTTACAGTAAATAATTTGGAAATCTGAATACTCATCAAATTCCAAAACTCAAAATATTCATTACCAATAATGTAAATCATTTGTTTAAAATGACTTTGATCACGAAATTCAATTTATCAAATCATGAATAACCTTTTAAGGTAGTTCCAACAAAATCAATTATACATAAATCATAATTGAAATCACACTTCTTTACCATTCAAAAGCCATTCTGTATCTCAAAAACCATGTTGTATCTCAAAAATCATTCTTTATCTCACTAACTATGCAAGACTAATCCGAAAGGGCCATATTCGATGTGATTCTAACTCCCTATGGTCGGGGAGGTCGAATCATCGTGCACAGTACCATCACAATAATGAATTTTCCGCAAGGGCCATAACGATAAAATAAACTTAGATCTAACCTCAAATCAGAGGAAAATCTAAGCCTGTGCACGTACCATGGTAATCAAAACACAACTAACTCCATTGTCTTCTCAACAAATGAGAGAGACGGGTAATAACCTAGTCAAGCATCTATAGTGAGATATAAAACAATATCACAATCCTTTTAGTGAGCATAAATCACAATATAATTCGATTCAAATTCAATTCCAACATCCAATAATTTTTATGCTTATCACAATTCAAATCATAAATTTGCATTTTCCATGAAAATTACCATCACAATTCAAAATATGTTCTATCACAATTTTCCAAAACATAATTTATTCAATCCATAACAATGCTTAATGCTTGTGGAAATACCGTTTCACAAAGCTAAATTCATACATACTATAACAATTTCAATAATCATTGAATTAAATCCAATGCTTGTTAAACATAATACATAAGAAAAATATGTCATTTAATCATACGAAATATTCAAAACAAAATCAGTTAAAAACTAGTTGTGCACAAACCTCTGATAACTGTCTCTTGGCTCTGACTTAGTGTTTCCTTCCCCTTCCTTGAGTATTTGCTAACTAAGAAACACAATTTGAAGTGTTTCAGTACTCATTTAAACTGTCTCTAAGAATAAGGTTCAATAATTAATTTATCGAATTCTATTATTTCCTTAGTCAACCTAATATGTCGACCCTCAATGCATTCTAGGTAAATTAGGTTTTAATATTATTAATATGTCACATTCAATAGTCTTTTAGGGTTGGTACATGTTACCAAATTCATTTCCATGTATCTTGCATTTTCTTGCAATTTGCTAGATTTCGGGATACTAGTTTGACCTAGCCAGACGACCTAGTTCCCTCGGTTTTCGGGTTTTGGTCAAAACTACAAACTTGTAGATCTATGTCTTATTGCACGCGAGGCAAAATTTCAAGTCATTCTGAGTTATGTAGACCAAGTTATGGTCATTTTACTATTGTTGGTCAAAATGCATCAAAATTGGTCACTTTAGGTCATTTTAGGTCAATTTTGATTCGGCCAGTTTTTGGACCCGAACTTGTGCAAGCTGTTTGACTTACTTATTGTAATTTCTGGGCTTAATGTCTTCATAAGACTTGTAGATATGGGTCTTAACTATTCATGGTTAAAATTTCAGGTCAATTGGACCTGTTTTGAGTGAGTTATGGCCTAAACACTAACTACTGCCCAAATAATCAATTTTCAGGCCTTATTTGCACTTAATCCGGATTTGGTCATTTTTCAAGCTACCTTGCAAGCAGAATTTTGGCAAGCTTTCTTCATGAAAGTTGGCACATTTTGTGCTTAGTTTCACCTCCAATTGGTCTCATACCAATTGGAGCCACACACTTAAAGTTATAGGCCTAAAACACAAACTGCCTTATTGCATTTCTTTCATACACATCAAGGATCACTCCTAACACTTACCAAACTCAATATTCAAGTCAATTCTGGTTGTATCATGACCTAAACATAATTCACAACATATTATAGGTCATTTTGGCAGCTTACAATTACATTCAACATACACCATAAAGTGCAGAATTTTTCAACTCAATTTACAACAATTCAATCATCTAACCATAACACTTTTTTCATGTCCAACTTCACACCATCATCTATACACTCAAATTGCCCTAACATCCAAAAAATTTCAACATTAATATACCATAAACCAAGCATGAATTCCAGCATTCTTCAAGAGTTAACAACCTGCCGCAATGGTACCTTTACATTCCATTAATTTCCAAGCTTCAAATTTCAATTCACATTTACATATACTAAGTATACATCACTCAAATAATTTCTTACACACATATATATTTAATCAATCCTTTAATCCACCATTTACAAGAAAAAATAAACTGCCCTTAAAGAGTTTTCATGGCTGCCAAAAATAAACATCTCCCTTAGAACATCAAACTCCAAAATTCTTCTCACAATTCAAGTACCCATAACCTCCTTACTAACTTTAATGAAGCACTAACCAAAAACTCAAACTTACCACTTTGGAAATTCTTCAAAACTTCACCAAAACTTGATCTTCTTGCTGCCTATCTACTGACCAAGGTGTGTAGACTAACTTTGATGAAGGAACTTAGGAAGAAATTGGCTTACTTCATGCTTGCATGGAGATTGGCCATGGACGGCCATGGAGGAAGTTGAGAGAAGAAAATGATTCAGCTGGTTCTGGTTTGGGAGGTTGAAGAAGGTGATTTGTTTCTGCCCAAAAATCTGTAGTGGTCCACTTAGGTAAGGTGAGTGGAGCACTAAGTAAGAATTAATGATTTTTTTATTCTTAATTTTCCAAATTCTCACATTAAGCTTCCCATTTTTGCTATTTAAACTTTGTACCACCAATTTAATTTTTCTTGACATTTTACAAATATAATATCATGTATTTTTAATGGAAATTTAGGTCAAAAGACAACTCGGGGTTTCAAATGACCACAATGCCCCTGTTCGGGTTGCATTCCCGATTTTTCGGTAACACTGGGTTTTGTCCGTTTTTCGATTTCTCACTTTTCTTTGTACTAATTATTTAATTTTTATTTAATATTTCTTATAGTATTTATACTTCAATAGGGGTCTATTTAAGTCCTAAAAATATTTTTCAGGGTTCCCCGCGGTCCAGGGCTAGTCAACGGTCCACGCCGTGACTTCCCGGTGCGGTCACCCATCGCTAGGGTTCTCGGCTCGCTTAACTTGGTTACATTTCTTTGCTATTATTTTTCCTTTGTTTTTCTTGTATTTTCTTTTCTTATATTTCATTATTTAATGTCTCCTCACTCATATTGAAGTGTAGTTCTAGGCATTCTAGCTGTCCGGACAACACTGGTCACCGGAACAGTAGTACGCACTACCGAACATAGGGGTGTTACAAACTTAGCGAATCCTACACTTTCAAAGTAGAAAACAGAAATCTTAGTTGGATGGATTTCTAGTGGGTGATTGAATTCTTATAATTCTATTGATCATCCTCAGGTACATCCATTATTGGAATTACAATAAACTATAAGTGAGCAACTCCTTGCCCATCACATCTCATGTGAGGTTCAATCCTTTACCTAGCCCCTAATGCTCAAAATCTCAGGTGCATCCATTATTGACTTATCTTGCATTAGTTAAGTTGATCCCATTGAGCCAGTAATTATGCAAATAATTTTAATGTCCTCAGGTACATCCAATATTGGCCACTAAACCATTTACATATTTACAACATCTCATGCTTAACAATTATTCTTAAGAAAATCTCTTAAATTAATTGCATCTCATGCAACTATTTAAAATTTCTTAAAATAATTGCCCCAATGGAGGGCCTATGTTATAATTACTTTAATTATAGCATTTCCAACTTAATCATTTGTTTGGAAGATTTTATGGTCATTCTAATTACTATTAAGATCTCACTTTGCACATTATCCAATTAGCATGCATATATCATATAATAGCAGACATTCCCATACATCTCATGCATTCATGGATAAGCAATAAATATGGTATGATCATGGACTTTCTAAGGGATTCAACTCTGAGCCATCAAGAATTGAATCAGGGCATTCCTAGGTGCATTTCATTCATTCATTCATTTTACAAGAGTTGCTGAAGGAGTACATAATCAACACTTGATCTTGAATTCCTCCCACTGGTCCCACCAATGCTCTTGACCTCCTTGAACTTCTTGCAATCCAATATTACATGGTAATCCTTGGCATACCAAGGCGAATTTACAAGAACTTAAATAAATGAAATTACAACCCAAAAATTATTACAAACTTAATAATACATGCCCAAAATAAATTAATTAATTTACAATCCCAAAGAAACATAAAAGAAATAAATCCAATCACATTGGTCTTTTATAGTCCATGATCATCCATCATGCATATCACTATTTAACAATTAAATAAAACATACATACTTAAATTAAATTGAATATCTCATATTTAACTTAAAAATCCAGATTTGAATATGATTCAAATAAATTTAAAAATTCAGATTTGAATCTCATTAAAACAAATTTAAAAATTCAGATTTGAATCACATTCAAACAACTTTAAAAATTCAGATTTGAATCACTTTCAAACATTTTTTAAAAAATAAGATTTGAATCACATTCAAACATTTTTAAAAAAATCAGATCTGAACTTTATTCAATCAATTTTAAAAAATCAGATTTAAATATGATTCAAACAACTTTAAAAATTCAGATTTGAATCACATTCAAACAACTTTTAAAATTCAAATTTGAATCACATTCAAATAATTTTTAAAATTCTGATTTGAATCATAATTTAATTGTGTGATTAAAATTACTAATTAAACACTTTAATTAGTCAAAGAATAGGCCTTAGATCATACAACAATTGCAGAATTAAAAGCCAAACCTTGAACCACCCATGGTAGCCAAACCATGCGCACCATTGATGGTGTTTTTTTTTTAAATATGCCGCTACCTTGCTTTGCAACCAGCAATGATCTTTTGATCTCATAATCAAACACACAATTAAATCATATAATCAACAATCTAAATGGCAAATATAGTGTCTCTGATACCAATTGAAGGAACGAAAGCGTGAAAAACACAAGTTTATACCATTGAATTCAAAAATTTTCACCTAGGGTCACATGCATCATGCAAGATTTATTTTTATCTATTTGATTTCATTGATAAACAACATATTAAAACTCTTTTAATATGTTTTTGGATCTGTATTTACCATTTAAGATTTTAAAATTAATCAGATTAATTTTAGAACCCTAGATTAAATCAAGAATGATTACACTAACCTCTTGATGCACTGCAGCATGTCTGCGCCTTTGAGATTCGTCTTCAGGACACCAGATGTTGTCCCTCTAGCTTGTCCATACCAAGAACACCTATGGCAGCCCTTGAACAGCTTCTAAAGCTTTTTCTATTAATTAGAAATTCAAGTTCTGCCTTTTAAGAGATTAGAGATGTAAACAGGACACTAGAAACAATTTCTAGTGTTCTTAATTCAAGAGATTGATGGCTAATCTCTTTGAATTGATGAGAGATGAAGAAGAATAGATGAAAAGCCTCAAAGTGGCGTGACAAAGGAGAGGAGTAGCTGCTGGTTATTTTTCTTTTCATAACCACACTTAAATAGCTAGGTTAACACATTAAACCCTTGCCACATGTCACCCTTTGATTAGCTCTAGGTTTAAGTGACCCAATCACATTGTGCCAAGTGTCAAACCTATATTTAATCTTGATTTTAATCATCTTACATGATTAAAAAACATTTGGCAAGCTTATGTGTAATCCCATGTGTCACCATCTCATGGTGCCACGTGTCACACTGTGAAATGACCAAAATGCCCCTGTGTCTTAATTTTGAGTTCTTAACCCAAAATAATTATTTTTCTTCTTCTAATTAATTTATATCAAATATAAATTAATTAATTAATCTCTATTAATTAATTTCTCATTAATTAAATTCATATTTAAACACTTTAAATATAAATTTAATTTATACTACACATCCAATAATCTAGATTTGGTTTCAAGTCATGCTAGGGACTTTGCAATTTAATTGCAAACCAAACCTATTTAATTAATCAATTAAACTCTTTAATTAATTAATTAAATCATATTTAAATAGGTGATAACTTGTGTATATGTGTGACTTACTAGGCTCATCACTAATTGGCAATAAGACATGATATCAACTCTTAATATCATCAGAACTCTTTCTTACCATAAATGATTTCTCTAAATCATTTTATGAACCTCATAGACCATGGTTAACACCTAGCATAGCATGCCATGGCCACCCAATTAGTAATAAGGTTTACCTTAAATGAACCTATAATCATATGTTATCATGCACTAGAATCTCTCTATTACAAAATCCCAACTCAAGCTGGAGTCATGGTTTATGTCAAACTCAATTTGCTATGAATATTATGTTCTCTTTTAATTCCAGTTCTTGATTAAAAAGATTTTCTCATCAGAAACTCTTTTCTGAATAAATCTATCTGTCCTGGCCAGGAACTTGAAACATCAAGAACAATTAAATGAATATAGGATTTTATCTCTATTTACTTAGAGGAATAGATTTCATCTTGATCAACACCTACCTCCATATATAACTAGTAGGAGCCAACACATGCCCATATACCCATACATAATACAAGTATGAAAGCAGTATCAAACTCAAACTACCTATATACAAGATAACTGTGCTATCTCAGGTCTAACGATTATATGCACTGATATGATTTATGAAAAAACATTGACAAGAGTAAACTCTATGTGCTTGTCATAAGTATCACTAGTTCGGCCTACTTATCATTTATAAGTGCCTATCATGTTTGTTATATGGCATGAGACTCACCATTCCATTTTATTTATATCTCATATAAATAACTTGGGAACAAATATGAAAACAATCTTTCTGGATAAGTCATGTCCTTATTATGAAGTATCCTCGATTGTGAACCTATTTATGATACTTTGTGCTAGAAATATTGTCACTCATATTCTTAACAACTTAAGAATAATATTTCTAACAAAATATCAATTGACCTTTTCTATTACACATAAATATATTATATAAACGAAAAAGTGGAAATGCCTTTTATTAATAAAAATATGTACAAGATACATACTAAATGATATGCTCTAGGGCATACTACTAACAGATGTAAATAATGAAAATTGTGTTTGTGAATGAAAAAGTGAATATTTATTTATGACTTGTACATGAATATCCTATGAAATGAATGATTGAGAAATGGAAATACTGTTGAAAAATATTGAGATTTTATTAATGATATGGAGTTTGGGATTGATTGAGAATTTTAAAAGTGTTTTTCTCAGGTTCTGAAGAACTGTTTTCTCCATTTTAGTCGGTACTCTGCCGAATTTTTTATAAAATTTGTGGAACCTCAAATAAATTGATGTTTTCCATAAATGACTTAAATAAATTATACTTCACCAATTGTACTTCATAGCTATGAGAAAAATAAATAAGGATAAAAAGGATTAAAATAAAATAGGGTGTTCCGGTACACTGTGTGACATATCTTACTCGGCTTGTAACACCCTCATTGTAACAATTCCGCACATTCTACTGTTTCGGTGATCGGTGTCGGTCCGGACAGCTAGAACGTTTGGAAAAATAATTAGACTAGAGTGAGGAGTCATAAATAACTCAATATATTAATAAGAAAAATTTAGAAAAAATTTTAGAAATAAAATACAACCAAGTTAAATGAGCCGGTGCCCTAACGATGGTAACCTAGTGAGAAGTTGCGGTTCTCGCAACTAGGAGCCCTAGACCAGGGAGAAAATTCATAAAATAATTTTTGGGACTTCAGAGAAGAGTCATTGAGGTTTCTATGGCATTAGAATGCCAAGAAAAGGCTTAGAAAAATTTTTCAATAAGTACAGACAATTTTAGTCTGTTAAGCCAAACGGAGGGCATTTTGGTCATTTCGTCTGCAGAGATGATTTTTGACCGACTTGTCCAGTTAAATAAATAATTATTATGATCTAAAATGTGAATAAAAATTGTTAAAAATTTAATTGAAAATGAGTAGAAAAGAAAATGAAATAAAATATAAATTATGGCATCATTATTGTGTCATTAAAAGTCCTCCACCAATCATATTGTAACACACACCTTATAAACTAATTAAAAAGGGATAAAATAAGTTAAAATGAAAAACAACAATCTGCTGCCCTTCTTCTTCAACCAGCCGAAACTCTCTCCCTCTCTATTCTCCATGGATGCTTTTACTTCTCTCTAAAAATTCCTTGTAAACACACCATAAAATCACTTGTTGATTTCACAAAAATTGCTCCTTGCAACTAGAACAAGCCTAAGGCAGCAAAAGAAAAGGAGAGAAAGAATTTTCTTCAAGCTTGGGTTGACACACACAAAGGTTAGTGCTTTAACTTATAGTTATTTCTGTGTTTTATGAAAGAAATTAGTAAATCCTACAACTAGGTGCCATAGGAAATTATATATGAGTGAAAATCTAGAATCTGTACAGTATATGCGTGAACAGTAAATTTTAAAAATTCATAACTAGAGTTAGGGATCTCAGATCAGGGTGATTTTTATGTCAAAAGAAACCTTAAGGAATTTTCTAAAACTTTGTAGTTTTATGGCAGACCTGATTCTAATGTTAGGTTAGGGTTTGAGGACAAAACATTTTATTGCTCAGATGTGGACTTTGTTCTGCTAATTTCTTGCAACAGGACAGCCACCTTCAATAAATCATAACTGGAGCCACAAAACTCGAAATGATGTGATTCTTGAGTCTTTGAAACGCTTATTGAATGCTCTAAAACCTTGTAGTTATGGCCAAGAGCTAATTGTGGTAGCTGCTGGTTGATATTTTTGCATTTCCTTACTACTATCCTGCATGTACTGGATTCTGGACAGGTTGCACCTTTTTAATTAGTTCTGCAATTTCCGATCTGATTTTGATGTGATTCCAATTGGAGATTGAGTTAAACATATGAAGGTTGATTTCTGGAAAATATGGTCTTGAAATCTTGTTTCTATAAATTATGGTGATTATTTTTGCACCCTACTTCTGCATGCTGATTGTGCACTGAGTGCACTATTCATTCTAATAACATGTATATTGCATGAGCTAGAAATTTTAGAGGAAAAATGATTAAGCATGCTTTGATTTAATGAAGTTAAATGTAGAAATTAATAAGGTGGAGGCCCATTTCTGGTCTAGAAATTAGTGACATGAGAAAATTCAATGAATGGCTGCCCTTGGTGACCTGCAGGACTGAGCATGAGTCCAGCAGGTTTGGGCAGCAACAACTTGAATTGTAGAGGTTTAATTGGTGCAAAGCCAATTGGACATGAAATAAGACACATAATGGCACAACTTTGGTGAAGAAAGCCTGCCCAGAAAACCAAACCAAGTTGACCAAAAGTTTGCCTTAATCCGGGTGACCTGCAATCTGCCTGGGCAAAATGACCAAATAAACAGTATTTGGTCATTTGGCCATAACTAAATGTAGAAAGGTCCAATTGACCTGAAATTTTACCAGCAACAAGCTGAGATATAGACCAACAACTTTCATGAAGAAATCTGACCCAAATTATGATCATAACCTAGTCAAATTGCCAACCAAACTTAGGTTACCAAATTTAGCAGAACCAAATTGCCCAGAAAATCTGGGTACAGGTCACTCCGACCAGTTATGGTAAAATGACCATAACTTGAGCTACAAAACTCTAAATTGAGTGATTCAAAAAGGGAATTAAAGAAGACACAATAAGGAACAACTTTGATGAAGAAAGGTTAGCCCAGTTTCCACTCTAAAATTGTCCAATGGAATAGTAAACTTTGGTAGTAAAAACTGAAAATTTAGAAATGCATCTAGGGGACTTTAAATTGCAATTGGCAATTAATACTAGCAAATGTAAAACTCAAAATGTGGGATCTTGGTGTAATTAGAATTAATATATCCATTAAGTATAAAAAAGTCAACATTTTGGTTGACTAGTAAGGTGAATAGTAATCAAAATAATTAGTAAATTAAGATGAAGACCTAGAACCAATTCTAAGCTTAAATGCTTAGAATTGTATGACAAATGTGGACTATGCATCCTAGTCAAAATTGTTAAAAAGAAATTAAGGCCATAAATTTGAAATCCATGAAATATTCATGGATTACTTGAAACATGAAAAATAAGTCACCTAATTGATGTGAATAGATAGTTAGGGCTTATATGCCCATCACAAATAGAATTCATAAAATATTAGTTACTCAACTTGAAATATAAAATTTGTAATTACATAAGTAGATTCTTGAATGTATAAATGAGAAAGGAAAAATGTTTTAAATACAATGGTACATGTGAACCATTGTTTAGAATTGTGATCAATATGAATAACATAATGAATGAATAAATGAACCATATTAATGTATGAATGAGACATTAGTTCTCATTATTGTAGAGAGGAGAATTATTTTGAGTACAATGGTATAAAAGGATAATTGATGTGAATTGTGATTATATAAATGATCAAATGAATGTATGAATTATAATTGAAATTTATCATGAAATAATGAAGTCATAAAACACAATATATTAATATTTAATGATATTATGTGCCCTTGTATTGCCTAGACATGTGTGTTAGATTGGATAGTTTGGCATGCCAATAGGATATTGTTTTAGCAGTACTGCGAAAGGCTTTATGCCTGTATTCATGGCTTTATGCCCGTATTCATGGCTTTTATGCCCAATTATGTGATATCATGGCTTTTTAGCCATACTGACTGCATACGTGGTTGACGTTCTGCGTCTCATGGTATGACGGCCCGAGGCACCGCGGTGTCCAGTGCCAACGACCCGTTATCCAGTTTAGTCAGCCTGTCGTAGGTTACTTGGGCAGTGTAATTTATTGAAATAAATTAAGACTATTAGTAATTAAAAATATTAGAAATCAAATAAATGAGTTAATAAGACTTCAAAAGAATTGGTTAGAATTATGAAATGATCCAAACCACATAAAAATTGTTAAGTAAAATGATAAAAGAGATGCAAAAATAGGTATAACTTAACTAAATATTTTAAATGTACCTTCTATTACCATATGAATATAAACTAAGTATTTTTATTAATTCTGTATATTGTACATTATCTCTGTGAATTTAGGAATTAAAAGCTTCCAAAGCGGAACAAATTAGAGCAAAAGATAATTAATATTAGACACATTGTATTAAATTAAATTGATTCTTAAATATTCAAATTATACTTCGTTCTTTCTTTATTTGTATATTTTATTTTTTTGTTATATTATTGCACCACTAAGCAGCAATGCTTAGCGCGATGGAATTGTTTCCTCGCGCAGGTACTGAAGGTAAGGCCCAGATAAAAATATTAAACAGAGATTTTGGAGTTCTGATATGCAGAAGTGCTTGAAGTATTCAAGGTTGTCACCTCTTCAGCAATGCATGTAGATAGGGCCCATATAGATTATATTTTATATTTTGTATAAAATGCTTAGATATTGTATTGTAATGTATATTATGAACAGGTAATTAATAGGAATGCGATGTAAATTAATTAATTAGCTTTTTCATATGTAATTAATTTATATATCATGTAAATTATGAAATTATGCAAACTAATGAAATTTGAAAATTTTACTTATGTGATTTGAGCATGAATGAGATTGTATGGATTTGAAGACTGATTTAAAATATATAGATAATGCATGGAACTGAATATGAAATTGAGATATATGAATGAGATGTGAATTATGAGATGGTTATGAAAATAATTGATGGGATTTTATTATAAAATATTATTGAAATTTTCAAACAGATAAATAGTAAAACACGTCAAACGATAATAAAAGAGGAAAAACTCCATTAGTTTTTCCGTCGAAACATAATCGATATTAAATATAACGAGAACAAAATTTTTAAAGAAATAAAGTAAGGTAAGTTAGGGTGCTCCAGCACCGAATGTAGCACGCCTTGCTCGGCTACACTGTAGTCAGATGAGGGGTGTTACACGGCTATACTGTAGAAGGGTAAGGGGTGTCACATTTAGTGGTATCAAAGCGCAGTTTAGGCGTTTCTGGGCCTAGATCGAGTCCATACCATGCATTGCATTTGTAAGAGTTGAGATGACACTAATGCAGATGTGTTTGTTTTTGTTATTTTGAATAGGATATGGACCCCACATCTCAGAGGGCAGTTGAGGAGGAAGTGGAGAGTCATGCTCCACCTGCAGCAGCTGAGACTGGGGGTAGGGGAGAACCTGCTCCGCTAGCTCCAGCAGAGCCTACTCAGCCTCCATTGGCCATGTTCCAGCAAATGGCTGAGTTTTTCAGACAAATGGCTAGGGTAATGCCACCACCATCGCTACCTCCATAACAGAAATCACATCTGGAAAGACTGAGAAAATTTGGAGTAGTGGATTTCTTTGGCATGAGAGAAGATGATTCTATTACAACCGAAAAC
Source organism: Hevea brasiliensis (assembly GCF_030052815.1). NCBI lineage: Eukaryota > Viridiplantae > Streptophyta > Magnoliopsida > Malpighiales > Euphorbiaceae > Hevea > Hevea brasiliensis. The sequence continues at coordinate 49,350,663 of NC_079501.1, forward strand.
TAGTTGAACAGAACAGGGAGAGTTCTAAAACAACTCCACTACACTCCAGAACAAAATCTAGAAGCTGATGTATCTCTATTGCAAGATGATGCCCATCAATGGTGGGATATAGTGTCTAGTGAAGTGCAGCCGGAAGTAATAACTTGGGACTTCTTCCTCTCAGAATTCAAGAAGAAATATGTGGGTAGTGTATACATGGAAGAGAGAAGAAGAGAGTTCATTAACCTAAGGCAGAGACAGCTGGCAGTGGCAGAGTATGAAAAGGAATTTGTCAGACTGAGCCACTACAGAAGGGAGATAGTCCCTAATGAGGCCGAAAGGTGTAAGAGATTTGAAGAGGGATTAAATGATAATATAAAGATCATGATTACTGCCTTGGGAATCATAAACTTCACTAAGTTAGTGGAAGTTATAATAAAAGTTAAAAAAGTTAGAATAAGTGAACAGACCAAAAGAGAGACACAGCAGAAAAAGGGCTCGAGTTAGTTTAGTTCATCTCCTGCACCTGGGAAGAAGTTCAAAGGTCCACCTGCACAGAATTTAGGTCAACCACAAGGTTAGGGTCAGTCCCAGGGGCCCAGGCCATAGTTCACCCCTAGGAGAGGTCAGTCCACACCATCAATGAGCAGCTCTCCAGGGACGGGGTTCAGGGGACCAACCCCAGCATCTTCTGCATGTCCACATTACCTAAAGTTGCATAAGGGGGAGTGTTGGAGAGTGACGGGTGCCTACCTAAGGTGTGGGTCGACATAGCATCAGTTAAGGAATTGTTCACGTAGAACTGTTACAGCTGCTCCAACACAAGTAGACAGACCTACTCTTGCACTGCAAAGGGGTAGGAAATCTAGCAAATATGAGGCAGTGGTACCATCACAGAGACATGTATTTGAGCCAGTAGAGAGGCCTGAGATCAGAGCACCTGCTAGAGCGTATGCCATAAGAGCTCAGGAGGATCAAGATGCCCTGGACATTATCAGGGGTACGTTCTCCCTCTACAATGCATCTGTGCATACATTGGTGGATCCAGGATCCACTCATTCATACATCTGCATCAACCTACCCATAGAAAGGGGAATTCTAGTAGAGGAGAGTGATCAAGACATTCTAGTCACTAATCCATTGGGCCACAGTGTAGTGGTGAACAAAGTGTACAAAGGTTGCCCATTAAGGATTCAGGGGTATGAATTCTTGGCATACTTGATTGAGTTTCCTTTCCATGAGTTTGACATGATTTTGGAAATGGACTGGTTGTCACGTCATCAGGCAATGGTTGATTGTAAGTTGAAGAGGATTTCTTTGAAAACTCCTGAGGGTAATGAGATCATAGTTGTGCGAGAAAGGACAGATTTCTTGTCCAATGTCATCTCAGCCACAGTTGCAAGAAAACTGATGAGAAAAAGCTGTGAAGCCTACCTAGCACATGTGGTGGATACTAGGTAGGCTAAGCCAGATCTGTGTGACATACCCACAGTAAGAGACTTCCCATATGTGTTCCCTGAAGAATTGCTTGGATTGCCACCAGTAAAGGAAGTCGAATTTACTATTGAAATACTACCGGGTACAGCTTTAATCTCTATTGCTCCTTATAGGATGGCACCCATAGAATTGAAGGAACTGAAAATCTAGCTATAAGAGTTGCTGGATAAGGGGTTCATACACCCCAGTATGTCACCATGGGGAGCTCTAGTGCTTTTTGTGAAAAAGAAGGATGGGACTTTGAGGTTGTGCATCGATTACCTGCAGTTGAATAAAGTGACAGTGAAGAACAAATATCCGTTGCCTAGAATTAATGATCTGTTTGATCAGTTGAAGGGAGCAGGAGTATTTTCCAAAATTAATCTTAGATCAGGGTATCATTGATTGAGGGTGAAGGATGCAGATATGCCAAAGGCTGCATTTAAGACCGGGTATGGGCATTATGAGTTTCTAGTGATGCCCTTTGGCCTAACAAATGCACCAGCAGCATTCATGGACCTTATGAATCGTATCTTCCATCCATACCTAGGTCTGTTCGTAGTGGTCTTTATTGATGATATTTTGGTGTATTCCAAGACCAGGGAAGAACATGATGAGCATTTGAGGATTGTTCTGCAAACCCAGAGAGAAAAGAAGCTATATGCTAAGTTGTCCAAGTGTGACTTCTGGATGAATGAGATTGCATTCCTTGGACACATAGTTTCAGCTTATGGGATTAGAGTGGATCCCAAGAAAATAGAAGCAGTGATGGAGTGGAACCCTTCCAGGAATACAACTGAGGTCAGAAGTTTCTTGGGGCTAGCTGGGTATTACAGAAGATTTGTGAAGGGATTTTCCTTAATAGCTGCTCCAATGACCAAGTTGTTACACAAGAATGTCATATTTAACTAGAATGACAAGTGTCAGACCAGTTTTGAGAAGTTGAAGGCTATGTTGATAGAGGCACCAGTGTTAACACAGCCTGTATCGAGAAAGGACTTTGTGGTTTACAATGATGCCTCTCATAATGGGTTAGGGTGTGTATTGATGCAAGAGGGAAAGGTGGTTGCTTATACTTCCAGGCAGCTAAGGCACATGAACAGAATTATCCTACCCATGATCTAGAACTTACAGCAATTATCTTCACACTGAAGATATGGAGGCACTACTTGTATGGTGAAAAGTGCTACATTTACATAGACCACAAAAGTCTAAAATATTTGCCAACCCAGAAGGAGCTCAACCTTAGACAGAGGTGATGGATTGAGTTCCTGAAGGGGCTCAAACCAAAAGTATTTTTCTCAGGTTGGGAAGAACTGTTTTCTCCATTTTTAGCCGGTACTTTGTCGGATTTTCTATAAAATTTGCGAAACCTCAAATAAATTGATGTTTTCCATAAATGACTTAAATAAATTATACTTCACCAATTGTACTTCATAGCTATGATAAAAATAAATAAGGAAGGATAAAAAGGATTAAAATAAAATAGGGTGTTCTGGTATACTGTGTGGCATATCTTACTCGGCTATACTGTAGACGGGTAAGGGGTGTCACAATGTTTGTTTTCAAACTTTAAGTTAAAGTGTTTAACTACATTTTCAACCATAATAACATGTTTATGGGATAAGATTCCAAAACTTCTTTATAAATATGAGATATTTATATGCTAGAAATTGTTCCATGCTAGTCATTCAATTATTGGATGTATGCATATATATGATAGATGATCATGGATTATATGAGACCAATATGATTGTGTGTTCTCCTTATTATTCTAATGGGATTGTAGCAATTTATTTTATTATTTCTAAGGGTTATATTATAAATTGTTACAATACCAATAGGTTGTAATTCATTCATTTGGGCCTGTGAGCTCATTTCTTTGTATTTTTTCACCTCGGTATGACAAGAATGCTAAATGTGAAGACATTAGTAGAGTTTATAAGAAGAGAGGCCTAAGAAACTGATAAGATTAGTGGGAGCATAAGATATCAAGAGTTGTAAGACTTGAGCATGCATGATTAGATGGATGATAAACTAGGATGCCCTTAACTCTAGTCCTCATGGCTGGGATTAGAGTTCCATAGAAAAGTCCATGACCATGCATTTTACATTACTATTTATGAATGCATGTATGAGATATGTATGTTTAATGGATGTATATTAGATATGCATGCCTAAAATGATTATTGTGAAAAGTGAGACCTAATAGTAACTAAGTTGGCCAAGGAATCTTCCAACCAAAATAATTAAGTTGGTAATGATGTAGTTTTGGAAACTACATCATGGCTTTCCACTAAGGCAATCAATTAAGGAGTTTTAAATAGTTATATTATCGGCTCTGGTAACATAGAGATGATCTATTTGGTTTAAGAGATATTCTTAAAGTAATTATTAAGCATATGAAGTTGTGAGTATATAAATACTTTAGTGGCCAAGAATAGATGTACTTGAGGTCGTTAAGGTTCAAATTTGCATATTTATTGACTTAATGGGTGTAACTTAACTAATGCAAGATAGAACAAGAATGGATGTACTTGAGGTTTTGAGCATTAGGAGCCAGATAATTAATTGAGTCTTACATAAGATGTGATAGGCAAATAATTGCTCACTTTTAAATTATTATCAGTTCAAGAATAGATGTACTTGAGGACTTGTAATGGTTTGTAAGAATTCAATCACCCATTAGAAACCACCCCAACTAGGATTTTCCTACTTTGGAAGTGTAGGATTTTCCAAATTAGTGGGAGGTCGAATTTGATTAAGCAAAACTGTGAGGAGCACTATATGTACAAGAAGGTTAGTGGGAACAACTACTTTCCTAAGCTTATATATGGATGACATTTTGTTAATGGAAATGATAATTAGTGTACTAGTGACTGTAAAGTTTAGTTACATAGATCTTTCTCCATAAATGACTTAGGGTAGGAAATCTATCACACTTTACCCCTCTGTAAGATATGACATATTCTCATAGTATACCTAATAAATTATCGAACTTCACCTACCGATAATCTATTAAATATACTACGAGGGATTTTACCAATTCAAATTCATTTTAAAGTTTAGCGTGGTGATAAAAGAGTTATTAAGGTGTCTCTAATTTCAATATAAGCCATAAAATTTATTTAGAAATAAATTAGCATTTTTAAAATTTTACAAAAATTTTGCGTGGTGATAGTTAAAACTATGTAAAAACAGTTCTTTTAAACCTATTAAAAATCACATGTAACAGTTTATATACTTCATTCTCATCAATTCCCATAAAACATTTCCATTATTAACATAATCCATGAAGAAATTTAAACATTGCCATTCATTGAAAATAAAAAAGTTAATAATACAAAGATTTACATTTGGATAAAATCTCAAAACAATATTTGTAACACCCCTATATTTGGTAGTGCATTCTACTGTTCCGGCGACCAGAGTCTGTCCGGACAGCTAGGATGCTTAGAATTATACTTAAATGTTAGTGAGGAGACATAAAATAATGAAATACAATAGAGGAAAATACAAGAAAAACAAAGGAAAAATAAGAGCAATGAAATGTGATTAAGTTAAACGAGCCAAAAATCGTAGCGATGGGTGACCGCACTGGAAAGTTGCGGCGAGGACCGTTCACTAGCCCTAGACCATGAGGAACCCTGAAAAATATTTTTTGGGTCCTAATTAATCATCTATTGAGGTATAAATGACATTGAAAATTTCAAAGAAAAATTAATAAATTAGAACAAAGAAAAACGAAAAATCAAGAAAATGACAAAAATCAGTGTTACCGAAAAATCTGGAATACAAACTGAGTAGGGGAATTTTAGTCAATTGACACCTAGAGTTGCCTTTTGACCTCAATGTCCATTAAGAATGAGTGATAGCACACTTTGAAAATGTCATGAAAATTAAAAGTGTGATACATAATATAAATAGAAAAAGAATGGTGGTAAAATTTTAATTTAGGAAACTTTGGATAAATTAATCATTTTATCTAAGTTAGAGCTCCACTAACTTATATTATGGGACACATATACAAGCCTTTGGACAGCCATCTCCACCAAATCACTTTCTTCTTCATTTTTCTTCTTCATTGCCGAATCCAGTTGTTCCCAAAACCTCCATTTTCATCCCAAGTAAAAGCTTCCATTCACCTATGATCAAGCCATGGAATCATCAAGTCTTCTTCATTAAAGTTGGAGTACAAATCATGGGCAACATAAAGACAGAAAAAAGGAGAGGAAATTCCATGGATTTGTGAAGCACAAGTTGAGGTAAGTGCTTATTTTCTTAACTTGCTTCATCAAAGTTTGTGTTGAGGTTATGGGAAGTATTTTGGGTGAAGAAATTTGAAGAAATGGTGGAGTTATGGGATGTTTCATTTTGGTAGCCATGATTGTTGAAGAAACTTGATGTATTTTCACTTGTATTTGATGGGTAATGAGGTTAATTAAAGTGCTTAAATATATAAAGCTTCATTACCATGTGTATGTGTGAATTGTGCATTAAAAGTAAGGTTAGGAAGTCAATATGGGAGATTGAAGTATATGTGTAAATTGGGCAGCCTTGTGATGCATGGTAGATTGTTTAAATTCATGAAATAGTTTAGTGAATTATGGTACCAAGGATGGCAGAATGTATATATAAATATTGGTGGGAAATTAGATGTGTTAATGGGAGGTATTCATGTGTAGGTATTGTTGAAATTAAACTTTAAAATTGTGAGTTGTAATTGATGTATTGTGAATTGTTATATTCTACCCAAGTTGACCTAAATGTGATGTTTTGAGTGGTTATGGATTAGTACCAATTCAGAATTTGGTAGAGAAGTAGACTTATAACAAGGTTAATGTGTATGTGGATTGGTGTTTGAGAGACATGTAAAAGGGCAGTATGTGTTTTAGGCTATAAATGGACTTGTGTGACTCCAATTGGTATGAGGCCAATTGGAGGTGAAACTAGGCACAAAATGTGCCAACTTTCATGTTGGAAGCCTACCTAAATTATGTTTGGAAAGTGACATGAAGATTGACCAAATCCGGATTGGTGACTTTACAAACCTGAAAATTGACCATTTGAACATCAGTCAGTATTTTTGTTATAAGTCACTCAAAACAGGTCCAAATGACCTGAAAGTTATACCATGGAAAGCTTAGACATAGAGCTACAACTCTTATGAAGACACCAAAGCCCAGAAATGACCAGAACTAAGTCAAAATGCTTGCAGAAGTTGGGTTACAAAAATTAGCCGAATTGACTTTGACCTAAAAATGACCTAAACTTTGCAATATAAGTGCAACTTGACTAGCATTAGTAAAATGACCATAACTTGGTCCATAGAACTCCAAATGACATCAAATCAGTCCCAAAATTTCAATAAGACATAGATCTACAATATTGGTAATTTGACCAAAACCCAAAAATCAAGGGAACTAGGTCAGTTAACTTGATTAAGTTGGTACACTAAATCTGGAATTAGCACATTTGACCATAAAATCTAGAAAATTGAAATAAACATATCTCCCACCAGAAGTGTCCAATTCAAATGAGGCATACCAATATGGAAAGCTAAGAAAGAGACCTAAAACATTGTTTTAGACAATTTCCTCAAATTATAAATGTATAAGGTCAGAATTTAAGGTCAAAGCCATTGACCTAATTGAGGACCATACCAATATAGGACCTTTGAGTCCAAGTTAATAATTTGTCTATAAAGAATTCTATAAGACTTGAAAAATGGTAAGCAAAATTTCTGGTTGTCCCTAAGACATAGGGCAACAATACTTATGAAGAATGCTAGACCTCAATGTGATTACAAACAGTCCAAATAAATTAGTAAATTCAGAACCGAAAATTCCTAAAAAGGAAACTAAAACTTAGATTTGACCTAGTTATGGTTAATTGACCATAACTTGAGCTATACAACTCCAAATGGAGTGATTCAATAAGGAAATTAAAGAAGACACAATAAGAAACAATTTAATGAAGAGAAATCTGTTAAATTACACTATAGCTTGGTCCAATAGATCGTAAACATTGGCCATGAAATTTGGAAAATGGCAATAAAATGTAATAAGCTTTAAAATGAAATTGGTAATATATACCAACACTTAGAGACTATAAAATGTGTCAAATTGGAAACATTAAAATTGAATCACTTAGAGTGCATCAAAGGCTAACATTATAGGTTGACTAATGAAATGAATTGAAGAGAATAATACTAAGAAAATTTAGATATTGGATTTTATTGTTAGAAACAAGTTAACTGAGTACTAAAACACTTTAAATTGTGTGTTTCAATTGGAAAGGATATTGAGAAGCATAAAGAACATTGAGTTAAGGCCTAGAGGCGACTCAGATCAGGTCTGTGCATAACACTTTTTATATTCACTGCTTTTACTAGAAAATTTATTTGGAGAAATGAGTTGTGAGTTTATGACTTGGGAAAATTTATTTGAGAAAAATTTATTGCCTATTTTAGAAATGGAAATTTGAAAATGAGGTTTGTTTGATTGTTTCGTGAATTACATTTGAACATTATAGTTTTAAATTGTGTTTGTGCACAATAACTTTAAATTATCGTTTTCCCATTGAAAACTTGATTAATATGCATTGTGTTAATTATGGGTTTTGATAACTACTGTGTTGCCACTTTGTGAATGGAAAATTGACTTTGGAAATTGATTATGTTTTGCATGAAATATTTAAATAATATGATTTAAAATTGTTTTTGATTCATACTTGGCATGGCAGTCCCTTACTCTGTTCCTCCTTCACTTGTGGGGTTAAGTTTGATATTTGATTATTTTCCTCCCTCTTTGGCTTGCTATTCTGAGGTGAGTTTGTATGAGTACTCATTAGCTAGCTAGCCATCTCCCTCATTGATTTCGATTAGTGGGGTGAGTTTGTCTTGTCGTGGTGTACAATACGGCATGTTCAGAAAAGTTTGTGTTATGACCTAAGTTGTGTTATTGATTGGTAACACTGTGTTTATTAAATTATTTGATCAAATTTGTGTTATATGAGCTTTGAAAATTGTGACATGAAATTTTGAATCATTTGAATTGTGAATTGTCAATAAATATTTTATATACCGCATTTTACATTGATATTGTGCACTACTGAGTAAATTTTACTCAGCGATAGCTTTTTCATTGCTGTCGCAGGTAGACAGATAAATAAAGTAGCAGAGGAGGCTGCTTGTAACTTCGCTTTGGGATTTTGCCGGGTATATTGAGTATACCACTTCCTTGTAAATATTATTGTAATGTATGTGAACTGTATATATATATTGTACTTGGTCTTGAGCAGTTATAAAATAAAGTTGTAAATTATTTTGGCCTATAAAAATATTGTACTATAATTTTCTTATCTCAACTTTGAAATACTTAGTCATTTTGCATTCTATTTTTTAAACTACTGAAAGTAATGTTGAATTGAGTTTGACTTATGTTTGAGAAAATTGATTTGTGTTGAGCCATATTGGAGTTTGGGACTAAAACAAAAATATTGGAAGTGTTTTCTACAGGTTTTTGAAGAACTGTTTTGCTCAAAATATAAATGATACTCCACTGAAATTTTTATAAAAGTTGTGGCTATTTCAGACCTAATGTGTGATTTAACTTCGATTAAAAAAGTTTTTACACCTGTCAAAAGTGCTCACCACTTTAAAAAGAAGTAAGAAATTATTTAAAATCCCTTGTAGTGTATTTAATGGGTTACCAATAGGCGAAGTACGATAATTCATTAGGTGTACTACGGGATCATGTTACATCTTACGGAGGCGTAGGTTGTGACAATATTACAAATATTTACAATCACAAAATATTATTACAATGCTTTTTATACAACTGCTCAATATCTGTACATGCATACATCTAGCTACATATACATCAAAATGTAATTACAAGGGTATACCTAATATATATACACACAGTCAAACCAAAAGCTGCTCCAAGGTCTCTCACTCAGCAGTCTTCTCCTTTTCCATATCTGCGACAGCATAAAACAGCTATCGCTGAGCGTTGAACTCAATGGTGCACAACTATAAATTTTCAACTCAATATAAAACATGCTCATGCAAGGCATAGCCAAGAATTTGAAATATCCAAATTTTCATAATTCATAAAATCAATATCAATATTTTCAATCATATGAATCAATTGTTTCAATAATATTTTTATCAAAGCAATTGCAAATAATAGTGATGCCAACAATTCACATAGTTAAGGCTATGACACAAAATTTTACGATCAATGTCGTGTTGTACACCATGACAAAGTAATCTGCAACCTCACTAACTAAAATTAATGAGGGAGGTAGTTAGCTAGCAATATGAGTACTCATCCAAACTCAAGCTCAACTAGCAAGCTAGAAAGAGAGGAATACAATATCAATTTCACCCCATATAATGAGGGACACAAATCAAATTACTATGCCAACTGTGGTTTCAAAAAAATTCAAATATTTCCATTCAAAGAATCACATTGCAATTCAAATAAATCACATTTCATTCGTCAAATTCCTCATATTGGGTTGGCAATGCACAATTTCTCAAAACACTTCTAAAATCATTCAAAACTGACTTACCCCCTTGCTACAATGAAATTCACACCCAACATCTGCCTTTACAGAATCAAAAATTCATTTCATAATATTAAAGTTCTTAAATACAAGAAAAATCATAACTCATTCAAATAAATTCATTCCAATTAATTACAAAGTTAAAAATAAAGAAAAAGGTTAGTTGTGCACAAACCTTCAATGGATTTCCTTTTTCTTGATTTACTTCTCCTTGCCTTTCAAGGCCTCCATTTCTACTAAAAACACACAAGTATAATATCTCAATACTTATCCTAACTATTGCCAATAACTAATCAAATAAATGTCTAATGAACCCCTAAGGTAACTTTGCAATTTCAATGAGTTTTGGGTTCTAGACAGTTTATACCCTGACCTTTAAACCCAATTTTAACCTAGTTTTAATCATAAATTAGGAAGGTGATCTTAATGAAAGTTATTCCTCTATGTCTTAGTTTTATTTTCCTTATTGAATCACTCAGTTTAGAGTTCTGGATCTCAAGTTATGGCCAAAATATTAAACACTATTTCGGGTGCCATATCCTGAAATTCTAGGTTTTCCAGATTTATTCCTTAAAATTTTATTCTATTCAGGGCATATTAAACTCATAATTTGTGTCACACCTTACCCATCCGTAAGGCATAACATGATCCCATAGTACACCTAATGAACTACCGAACTTCACCTACCGGTAACCCATTAAATATACTACAAGGGATTTTAAAACAATTTCTGTTCATTTTTAAATTGGTGGGTAATTTTTTTCAAGTAGTAAAAACCATTATTTGAAGTCCAAACATAAATCAAATTTTTAGATATTTAAAATCTCCACAATTTTTATAAAAATTTCAGCAGAGTGCCGTCTATATTTTGAGAAAACAGTTCTTCAAAACCTGAAAAGAAAGACACTCCCAATATATTTTCTCAACCACAACTCCATTATTCAATTTCATTTCACAAATCAGCACAAACAACTCAATACAGAGTTTGAATTAAATCAAAAATTGAAACATCTCATTAAAGTAACAAAATTAATATTTACATTCATGGGAGTATTACAAATTTAGTAGTACAAAACTTTATAAGTATATAAAATCTCAAGATAATATTACAATAATTTGTATTTGATTACATTCCAAAAATATATCACAAAAGTGTTGATACAACTGCTCAAATGAAATTACATATATATAATTATAGAATTACATCAAAATCTAATGTGCAAGGGTATACCTATGATATACCCAAAGATAGTTTGACTGTGTCTTCCAGTAATCTCACTTAGCTGCTTTATATTTTCTTTCACCTGCGACAGCATACAACGCTATCGCTAAGTGGTGAACTCAGTGGTACACAAACTAATAATTTAAAACTTAATACAAGTTATGCTTTGACAACCCATAACATATAAAAATTTAAGATTTCTAAATTCTTCAAATTCATGATATCCAAAAATCAATATTTTTATTCATGCAAATTATTCATTTGACTAGCATTTTCATCAAATAGTAACTATTTATCTACATTTCTTTTAAATCATGAAACAATATAATATTTTTGAATCACTGATAATTTATTTATTTCGATCACAATTTATCAAACGATGCATAATTTAAAGGGCATTGCCAACAATTCACACAGTTGGACCCATGACACAAAATTCATAATAGATGTCGTGTTGTACACCATGACATTTCAAACTCTCCCTATAACTGAGGCTAAAAGGGAGGAACAAATACTAGCTAGTATATATGAGTACTTATCCAAACTCTTCCCCAACTGGTAAGCCAGAGAGGAAGGAACTCACCCCATCTAGTGGAGAAGATATCTCTCTAGATAAGCTAATGAGAAATCAAAACATATTGCCATGTTAACTGTGGTTTCAAATCATATTCAAAACAATTTCTATTTACAAAAGTGTTTACAAACCATTAACATATTTAATCATTATAAATTCATGCTCAAGGTTGACAACAAATCAAACTTAAAATTTACAATTCTCAAAACCATGCAATAAATCCTTAATGCATAAGAAAATTTATACTTAATTTATACAATTTCATTCAACAAGTTAAAATTCTCAAAACAACAAAAGTCATAAATCATTCAATAAACTTATTCAAATAAATTTGGAAGTGAAAAATAACAAAAGAGTTAGTTGTGCACAAACCTCTTATCTTGGCTTGTCTTGGTTCAATTCCTCCTCCTTCCTTGGAGGGCTCCTTTCCCAGTAAAACACATAACTAGAGTATTTTAATATCTATTCAATTTATTTCTAATTAATAAATTTAATAATTAAGTCTTATACATTTAATTTACCCCACAAAATTGAGTCCTTAGTACTTAGTGTAATTGTAGTTACTATTCAGTTGACCATTTGGTCAAGATATTGACTTTTTCACACTAATTAGATATGCTAATTCTAATTACACTCACATACTACATTTTGAGTCATATTTTTGTTGGCATTGATTGCCAAATCTAATTCAAAGCCTATTAGGGTTAAATCTCAAAATTTCAGTTTTGGGTTACTTGTTTGCATTGTTCCATTGGTCTATCTACAGTAGAAATTTGGCTAAGTATCCTTCATCAAAGTTGTTCCTTATTGTCTTATATTTAATTCTTTTTTTGAATCACTCCATTTGGAGTTTTGTAACCCAAGATATGGCCATTTTTCCTAAGGCTGGCTAGATTGGTTCAAACCCAGAATTCTGGGTACCAATTCTGTTTTGGCAGTTTTAGGCAACTAAATTTGGGTGGCAATTTGACTTGGTTATGGGTAGAATTTGAGTTGGTATAAAAGTTGTATTGCTATGTCTCAGCTTTCCATCGGTATAAAATTCAGGTCATTTGGACCTTCCTACACCAAGTTATGGCCATTAGAACAAGAACTGTTCATATGGTCAGTTTTGTACAGTGGCAGTGCATATTACCCGAATTTGACCTAATTGTTCACTATCTTAATGTCATTTTCTGGGCATGGTTTCTACACAAAAATTGTGGCATTATGTGTTTACTTTCATATGTAATTGGTCTCATACCAATTGGGTTGGTAAAATTTTAGTTTTGGTCCCTGAAAGGGACCTAGGTCAAACTGCCAGATTGGAACCCTTCAATAATCCGAATTGCATTTCATTTTCACTCATTCAACCACATCACAATTAGTCCCAATTGACCATTTCTAACCTCAATTAGGGTCAATTGCATCAATTGACCATTTCTTCTAATTTTTCTCCCAATTTTAAGATCTCAAGAACCCTAATTGTGTAATTCATACAACTAATAAAATTAAAGTGCATAATCTTAATCTACATACTTAATTTAACTTCTCTACTACTTTAATTTCATCAAAATCATGCAATTTCTACTCTCCCCATAGCCTGGCCCAAATGGAAAATTAGTCCCCCATGATTGTTTTGTTTGGATTTATCTTCAATTCTAAGTTAATTTAACTAAAAACATAAGAATTTAACTAGAATTTATAAGTTTAGATTACTAAACTTTCTTTAATTTTCACTTCTTCACTTTCTTCTCTTCTCTTCTTTTCTTTTCTTCTTCAATCTCCTTCTCAAGTTGAAATAACAAGATTTATCACAATTTAGTGGGAAATTTATGGGAGATGATAGGGCTTATGAAGCTTGGTTGCAAGCTTCAATGGAGGATTTTGAGAGAGAGAGGGAAGAGAGTTGGACGGCAAGGGTGAGAGAAGAAGATGACAATTTTTGATTTTTTTCCAAATTTTGTTATTTTATGTGTAATTAAGTTAAATTTGACTTGGTCAAAAATTTGGGTAATTAAAATTTTATTTTGACATCATATGTGATGTCACTGAAGTGATGTAATAATTCAATTTTTCATTCTTTTTCTTTTTTCTTAATTTTTTCTTGTTTCTTTAATTTAATTCTATATTCCAAAATTTTCATTTCTTCGATTTTATTGGACAGTTAGGTCATGAGTCACCTCTAGGGGTGAAATGACAAATTTGCCCCTCGCCGGTCTGATCCAGTTTGCATATAATTCGGTATTTTTTCCAGAGTCCTGACTTAATTATTTAACCTACTTATCAACTCTTTTCTGTGATTTTCTCTTTTCCACTAGCTTTGCCATAGTCCTTAGGACAGCGGTATCACAATTTTCCGTTCAAAATTAGAGTTAGGACTGACCTCGTAGTCACTTCCCGGTAAGGTCACCCATCGCTGTGACCCTAAGCTCATTTAACTTTTTATGCTCTATTTTTCTTATTTATATTTCACCGTCTGGTAATTACTATTAATTTTCATTCAGGGCTTATCTAGGGGACTTAAACATGGTTCTAATCTTCTTAATTGTCCTGTCTGACTCCGGTTACCGGAACAGTAGAATGCATAGACTGCTTAATATAGGGGTGTTATAATTCTCTCCCCCTTAAAAGAAATTTCGTCCTCAAAATTGTGCCCACTATCCGTCCTTAAATAGTCATGTGTGTCGTTTTCTCATGTCTCTCTCACATTTCCATGTGACTTCATAATCTGAATGATGGTCCATAACACTTTAACCGATGATATTTATTTCTTTCTCAATTGCTTCACCTCGTATGCCAAGTTCCTTCTGAACTTCTCATTATAAGTTAGATTTGAATTTATTTCAATTCTAGAGGTAAGCAAATCTGTGTGCTAACAGATCCACTACTTCTAGGACTGCGTATGGTTCTATGAAATAAGAACTTAGTCTTTCTCTTTTCTATATAATCTTATAATCTTCTTTCCTTTAAGTTTATGTAAGACTTCTAACAATCAAATGCAATGTTTAATTTGCTTGTATAATTATAATCTACTCTTAGTGTTGTTTTATTTAATATTTCAATTCATGTTTCCTTAAAAGGAAATTCCATCGATCATATAAGAAATGCTTATCTCATAATTGGCCATAGGTCTATAACCGTTATTGTGACATCCCTTACCCGACTACAGTGTAGCCGAGCAAGTTATGCCACTCAGTGTGCCGGAGCACTCTATTTTATCTTAATTCATTTTTATCATAGTTTTGAAAATAATTTGTGAAATATATTTCATTTATTGAAATTGTAATTTATTTGAGGTTCCGAAAATTTTAAAGAAAATCCGGCAGAGTACCGGCTAAAAATGGAGACAACCGTTCTTCGGAACCTGTAAAAAACACTTCCTATATTCTTATTCATTCATCTCAACTCCATTTATCAAAATCTCAATATTTTTCAGTTCACATTCATTTCTCAATCATTCATTTCATGTGATAATCATATATATATCACAGATAAACATTCACTTTTTCATTTACAAACACAATTCTCATTATTTACATGAGCATCAAATTACATTTCATAAGTTCATTTACACATGAGAAAATAAGATTAATTACAAAATACCAAAATGACACCTAGTGTCCTACCAATGCACTGTAGCTTGTGAGGTGACACGGACACTATGCAGAACTGCAGGATGGACTTACCCAATCTGTGGTCTACTGGCTCTCGATCAGTATCTTGATCTACAGCGTTGCAAAAGCGGCGCGCTAAGCATAAAGCTTAGTGGTGCAAATAATAAAATAGAAAGAAATAATATGCAATAAAAATCATAATTTCTTAGCCATTGTGTTCATAAGAACTGAATAATTACCAACTTAATGTTTAGTTGAGGGCTAATTACGTTTTATGATATTAACTTCTTCATGCATTTTGTTTATTTATTTTCTTCATGATCTTGAGTTTCTTTGTATTCTATCGTAATCATTTCTGATATTTAATTTTCGTATTTTCTTTAACAATAAGTTCAATTACAGTTATACTTTTCCATGCCCAAGTAACCTATAAAAATTGACCGGACTGGATAAACGGGTAAACTAGCACTGGGTACCAGGTACCTCGGGCCGTCACACCATCGGTCACAATGTGTCTCCAGTAGTACAAACAGAAAGGATAATAAGCCATATAAGCAATAAGACATAAAACCAAGTAAAACATCATAATCAGTATAGCCATAGGCTATCACATCCTGAGAATGGCAATGAAGCCATACATCATACGCAGATCGCTATCGTAACCCAATTGGCATGCCAACCTATCCAAACCAATCACATTAGGCCTACTAGGGCATTTGATACTTTTGAATTCTTCAATTTTTGAATTTCAAGTTTTTATGTCACTATTCACTTCAATAGTCAACAAAAAGTTGACTTTTGCATAGAACATAGGTGCATTGGTTTTAACACTCCCAATGTACCACATTTTGCACTTAAAACTTGTTGGTTTTGGTCACTTTCTCAAAGCTTAGGTCATTTTGGCAAAATTGCCAATTTTCGGTTTTGGTGTCACTATTCACCTCATTGGTCAACAAAAATGTTGACTTTTGGATAGAAAATAGGTGTATTGGTTTTAACAACCCAAACATACCACATTTTATATTTAAAACTTGTTGGTATTGGTTGCCAATACCATTTCTAAGCTTAATGCTAATTGAACAAAATTTTCAAATTTGGTGCTTCATCTTTATTGTTCCATTCGATATTTCTACAGTGGGAATTTGAGGAAATGGTAAACATGAAAGTTGTTCCTTATTTTGTCTAGTTGAATTTCCTTTTTTGAATCACTCCATTTGGAGTTTTGTAGCTCAAGTTATGGCCCAAATAAGTTACTGTTCACGTGCACTGTTCATGCTGAGATTTTGGGTCTGGCAGATTTTTTGTCCAACTTTGGTCAGTAATTTGATTAAGTTAAGTTCATAATTTGGTCTAACTTTCTTCATATGAAATGTTCTACTATGCCTTAGGTTTCCAACGGTTCAAGAATCGCCTAAATCCGAGTTTTCTAGAGAGAGTTATATTCCTCCAAACATTACTGCTCAAATCAAAATCTGCAGAGTTGCAGGTTTAAACAGTGACTGTGACTGCCATTTGGGTTAGGTTCTGGTCATAATTTGGGGTAGGTTTCTTCATGAAAGTTGTTTTTCTATGTCTTAACTTGTTGCTGTAAAAATTTCATGTCAATTGACCAAATCTACAGTGAGTTATGGCCAAATGAACAGTTACTGTTCATTTGGTCATTCTGCAGGGGCTGTTTGCAGGGTATCCGGATTGGGGCCAACTTTTGGTCCACTTGCTTTGGTCTTTTGGGCATGGTTTCTTCAGAAAAAATGTGCCATTATAAGCCTAGTTTCATGTCCAATTGGCCAAACATCAATTGGACTAACACAGCCAAAGTTATGGCTGTGTAATTGGGCTGAATTTTCAGTCCCTATGCTGCTGTCCTAGGGCAGCCTGCAACCTCACTTTGCAATCCTATTTTTCAGTCCATTTAATGGTCAACTTACCTAAAATGGTCACTAATTGACCATTAAAATGTGCTCTAACAATTTCCTAAGCCAAGTCAATTTTTCACTCTTCAAAACCCTAGTTCCATTATAGGTTTTCACAACACCTTAAATACTAGCTCCTTTCAATAATCACATGCATACATGGTTTAAACTTGATCTATAGCCCACTTTAAGTCCATCAAAACAATCAAAATAATTCCTTCACAAGGGCTGCCAAAAGTTCATAGTATGTATACACATAATTCTTGTTCATTTTAGTTGCAATTCTCACTCAATACAAGTTACAATTCATGAAAATAAGAAGTTTTAAGTGTCTAATGCACTAACCTCACTTGTGACCTAACTTGGACTCGCCCAACTTCAAAATTTCCTCAAATTTCTGCTGCCTTATGCTTCCTCAAGGTTTAGGGATAATTTTTTGTGAAGGAAGTTTAGGGTTTTGGGGTGGAGAGCTTAGGGAAAATCAAGCTTTGAACAAGAGCTTTCATGGAGTTTTTTTCTTCTCTCTTTCTCTCTCAACGTTTCTGCAGCCCAAATATGAAGATGGCTATCCACTTTTTTCAATTTTTATCTCCTTTTATTCATGTTTAAGTGGTTTATAATGATGTGTCAAAATTTGGTTGGGTGAAAATACTTTAATTGCATCATGCTCATGTCATAAATATGACTTTTATTTCATTTTCTTTTCTTTTCTTTTCTACTCATTTTCAATTCAATTTCTAGCAATGTTTATTCATATTTTATGTCATATTAATTATTTACTCAACTGGACAAGTCGGCCAAAAATCACCTCTGAAGACGAAATGACCAAAATGCCCTTCGTTTGGCTGAACGGGTCGAAATTGTCTTTACCGATTGAAAAATTTTTCTAGGTATTTTCTTGGCATTCTAATGCCATGGGAACCTCAATAACCCTTCTCTGGAGTCCCAAAAATTATTTTATAATTTTTCCCCCGAGTCTAGGGCTCCTCGTTGCGAGAACCGCAACTTCCCTCTGGTTACCCATCGCTAGGCATGGGCTCATTTAACTTGGTTGTATTTTATTTCTAAAATTTTTTACTAAATTTTTCTTATTAATATTTGAGTTATTTATGGTTCTGACTTTACTTTAAATATTTTTAGGACGTTCTAGCTGTCGGGACCGACACCGATCACCGAGCAGTAGAACGTCACGGAGTTGCTCTGGGAGGATGTTACAACTCTTCCTCTTATTTAAATTTCGTCCTCGAAATTTACGACTTAAGTAATCGGGAGTTACTACCTCCTTGTTTCTTCACTTCCTTGTATTGCCTCATCGATTATGCAGGTTTGGCTCTTCTGAGCTTCCATTGCATATACTTGTGGTGCCACCCTGACTTCGGGCTTTTCAACTGTCTCAGAAACAATCTTCTGTGTAATGTCAGCCGTTTCTGCTCTACCCGATCTTTTACCCCTTTGAACTATAGGGGAAGGTCTATCAACTTGTACCGGAGCTATTGAACCACTCCTCTGAGGGCAATCTCTTATGAAATGATCCGTAGCCCCACATTTGAAACACTCTCCAGTTAACAGTCGACACTCCCCTCTGTGTCTTCTACCACAATGCATACATTCAGGCTTTGGGGTTGATCCCCTTGTTATTGTACCCGGGGAACTAGCTATAGATATTCCAATCTGGCGTCTGTGGCCCTGTGTTTGATCTTTTGAACTAGAACCCTTAAACTTCTTACTATCAGTTGGTATACTTGACTGTCCTGGGCCCCTCTTCTGCTGTCTCTCCTTTCTGGTCTGCTCACTGATTCTTACCTTTTCAACCTTTATTGCAGCTTCCACTAGCTTGGTAAATTCTGTGATTCCCAAGGCAGTGAGCTGGATCTTGATGTTGTCATTTAGTCCCTCTTCAAATCTCTTGCACCTTTCGGCTTCATTAGGGACTATCTCCCTTCCATAGCGGCTCAATCTTACGAATTCCTTCTCATATTCGGCCACTGACAACTGTCTCTGCCTCAAGTTAATAAACTCTCTTCTTCTCTCTTCTAGGTATACATTACCCACATATTTCTTCTTAAATTCGGAGAGAAAGAAGTCCCAAGTTACAGCTTCTGGCTGCACTTCACTGGACACCGTGTCCCACCACTCATAAGCATCATCTTGCAGCAAAGAGATGGCAGCTTCCAGGTTTTGCTCTGGAGTGCAGTGGAGTTGTTTTAGGACTCTGCCTGTTCTGTTCAACCAATTCTCGGCTGCAACAGAGTCATCTTCTCTCTTACCATAGAAATCCACTGCTCCAAACTTTCTTAGCCTTTCCAGATGTGATTTCTGCTGTGGAGCTGGTGGTGGTGGTGGTGCTGGCATTACCCCTGCCATTTGTCTGAAGAAATCGGCCATTTGCTGAAACATGGCCTGTGGAGGCTGAGCAGGCTCTGCTTGAGCTAGCGGAGCAGATTCTCTCATGCCCCCAGTCTCAGCTGCTGCTGGTGGAGCATGACTCTCCACTTCCTCCTCGACTGCTCTCTGAGATGAAGGGTCCATATCCTATTCAAAATAAGAAAGATAAACAGATCTGCATTAGTGTCACCTCGACTCTTACAAATGCAATACATGGTATGGACTCAATCTAGGCCCAGAAACGCCTAAACCGTGCTCTGATACCACTAAATGTGACACCCCTTACCCGACTACAGTGTAGCCGAGCAAGTTATGCCACTCAGTGTGCCGGAGCACTCTATTTTATCTTAATTCATTTTTATCATAGTTTTGAAAATAATTTGTGAAATATATTTCATTTATTGAAATTGTAATTTATTTGAGGTTCCGAAAATTTTAAAGAAAATCCTGCAGAGTACCGGCTAAAAATGGAGAAAACCGTTCTTCGGAACCTGTGAAAAACACTTCCTATATTCTTATTCATTCATCTCAACTCCATTTATCAAAATCTCAATATTTTTCAGTTCACATTCATTTCTCAATCATTCATTTCATGTGATAATCATATATATATCACAGATAAACATTCACTTTTTCATTTACAAACACAATTCTCATTATTTACATGAGCATCAAATTACATTTCATAAGTTCATTTACACATGAGAAAATAAGATTAATTACAAAATACCAAAATGACAACTAGTGTCCTACCAATGCACTGTAGCCTGTGAGGTGACACGGACACTATACAGAACTGCAGGATGGACTTACCCAATCTGTGGTCTACTGGCTCTCGATCAGTATCTTCAGTACCTACGCGTTGCAAAAGCGACGCGCTAAGCATAAAGCTTAGTGTTGCAAATAATAAAATAGAAAGAAATAATATGCAATAAAAATCATAATTTATTAGCCATTGTGTTCATAAGAACTGAATAATTACCAACTTAATGTTTAGTTGAGGGCTAATTACGTTTTATGATACTAACTTCTTCATGCATTTTGTTTATTTATTTTCTTAATGATCTTGAGTTTCTTTGTATTCTATCGTAATCATTTCTGATATTTAATTTTCGAATTTTCATTAACAATCAGTTCAATTACATTTATACTTTTCCATGCCCAAGTAACCTATACAAATTGACCGGACTGGATAAACGGGTAAACTAGCACTGGGTACCAGGTACCTCGGGCCGTCACACCATCGGTCACAATGTGTCTCCCGGTGTGCAAACAGAATGGCTAATAAGCCATATAAGCAATAAGGCATAAAGCCAAGTAAAACATCATAATCAGTATAGCCATAGGCTATCACATCACAGAATGGCAATGAAGCCATACATCATACGCAGTACTGCTATCAGAACCCTATTGGCATGCCAACCTATCCAAACCAATCACATTAGGCCTACTAGGGCATTTGATACTTTTGAATTCTTCAATTTTTGAATTTCAAGTTTTTATGTCACTATTCACTTCAATAGTCAACAAAAAGTTGACTTTTGCATAGAACATAGGTGCATTGGTTTTAACACTCCCAATGTACCACATTTTGCATTTAAAACTTGTTGGTTTTGGTCACTTTCTCAAAGCTTAGGTCATTTTGGCAAAATTGCCAATTTTCGGTTTTGGTGTCACTATTCACCTCATTGGTCAACAAAAATGCTGACTTTTGGATAGAAAATAGGTGTATTGGTTTTAACAACCCAAACATACCACATTTTATATTTAAAACTTGTTGGTATTGGTTGCCAATACCATTTCTAAGCTTAATGCTAATTGAACAAAATTTTCAGATTTGGTGCTTCATCTTTATTATTCCATTTGATATTTCTACAGTGGGAATTTGAGGAAATGGTAAACATGAAAGTTGTTCCTTATTTTGTCTAGTTGAATTTCCTTTTTTGAATCACTCCATTTGGAGTTTTGTAGCTCAAGTTATGGCCCAAATAAGTTATTGTTCACGTGCACTGTTCATGCTGAGATTTTGGGTCTGGCAGATTTTTTGTCCAACTTTGGTCAGTAATTTGATCAAGTTAAGTTCATAATTTGGTCTAACTTTCTTCATATGAAATGTTCTACTATGCCTTAGGTTTCCAACGGTTCAAGAATCGCCTAAATCCGAGTTTTCTAGAGAGAGTTATATTCCTCCAAACATTACTGCTCAAATCAAAATCTGCAGAGTTGCAGGTTTAAACAGTGACTGTGACTGCCATTTGGGTTAGGTTCTGGTCATAATTTGGGGTAGGTTTCTTCATTAAAGTTGTTTGTCTATGTCTTAACTTGTTTCTGTAAAAATTTCATGTCAATTGACCAAATCTGCAGTGAGTTATGGCCAAATGAACAGTTACTGTTCATTTGGTCATTCTGCAGGGGCTGTTTGCAGGGTATCCGGATTGGGGCCAACTTTTGGTCCACTTGCTTTGGTCTTTTGGGCATGGTTTCTTCAGAAAAAATGTGCCATTATAAGCCTAGTTTCATGTCCAATTGGCCAAACATCAATTGGACTAACACAGCCAAAGTTATGGCTGTGTAATTGGGCTGAATTTTCAGTCCCTATGCTGCTGTCCTAGGGCAGCCTGCAACCTCACTTTGCAATCCTATTTTTCAGTCCATTTAATGGTCAACTTACCTAAAATGGTCACTAATTGACCATTAAAATGTGCTCTAAGAATTTCCTAAGCCAAGTCAATTTTTCACTCTTCAAAACCCTAGTTCCATTATAGGTTTTCACAACACCTTAAATACTAGCTCCTTTCAATAATCACATGCACACATGGTTTAAACTTGATCTATAGCCCACTTTAAGTCCATCAAAACAATCAAAATAATTCCTTCACAAGGGCTGCCAAAAGTTCATAGTATGTATACACATAATTCTTGTTCATTTTAGTTGCAATTCTCACTCAATACAAGTTACAATTCATGAAAATAAGAAGTTTTAAGTGTCTAATGCACTAACCTCACTTGTGACCTAACTTGGACTTGCCCAACTTCAAAATTTCCTCAAATTTCTGCTGCCTTATGCTTTCTCAAGGTTTAGGGATAATTTTTTGTGAAGGAAGTTTAGGGTTTTGGGGTGGAGAGCTTAGGGAAAATCAAGCTTTGAACAAGAGCTTTCATGGAGTTTTTTTTTTCTTCTCTCTTTCTCTCTCAACGTTTCTGCAGCCCAAATATGAAGATGGCTGTCCATTTTTTTCAATTTTTATCTCCTTTTATTCATGTTTAAGTGGTTTATAATGATGTGTCAAAATTTGGTTGGGTGAAAATACTTTAATTGCATCATGCTCATGTCATAAATATGACTTTTATTTCATTTTCTTTTCTTTTCTTTTCTACTCATTTTCAATTCAATTTCTAGCAATGTTTATTCATATTTTATGTCATATTAATTATTTACTCAACTGGACAAGTCGGCCAAAAATCACCTCTGAAGGCGAAATGACCAAAATGCCCTCCGTTTGGTGAGCAGTCGAAATTATGCATCTGATTGAAAAATTTTTCTAGGTATTTTCTTGGCATTCTAATGCCATGGGAACCTCAATAACCCTTCTCTGGAGTCCCAAAAATTATTTTATAATTTTTCCCCCGAGTCTAGGGCTCCTCGTTGCGAGAACCGCAACTTCCCTCTGGTTATCCTTCGCTTGAGCACCGGCTCATTTAACTTGGTTGTATTTTATTTCTAAAATTTTTTACTAAATTTTTCTTATTAATATTTGAGTTATTTATGGTTCCTGACTTTACTTTAAATATTTTTTCGGACGTTCTAGCTGTCCGGACCGACACCGGTCACCGGAACAGTAGAACGTACGGAGTTGCTACCGGGAGGATGTTACAGTTATCTTTCATATTTATTTATGACCTAGGCTTATGTGCCATTTTGCACCATCTTGTTCACTTTTCTTTAACTTACTATTTACTAATTCACTCCCTTGCCTGATAGGACAATTCAAAATATCATTACACATTTTAAAAATTTTTGTTTACTTTGTCTTCCCAATCTTATCCAAATATGGGCTTTTCAACTTGTTCCTTAATTAACTCTCTTATCTCCTCTCATAATTCAATGTTATTCTCTTTCTTGACTCGACTAATGGGTCAAGAGCTAGTACTCCTTATTATTTCTAATAAATCCTCTACACTTCAATGTTACTTTAAATTGGTCCTCTGACCATTTTGGCTAATACTTCCAATATTTGTGACATTTCTCTATCACGTTTAACCAACTATTCAAATTTTCACTTTTATATTTTCTTTTGTCTACTAATATCCTTGTTAGTAGTATGCCCTAGAGCATATCATTTAGTATGTATCTTGTACATATTTTTATTAATAAAAGACCTTTCCACTTTTCTGTTTACATAATATATTTATGTGTAATAGAAAAGGTCCTTTGATTTTTTGTTAGAAATTCTATTCTTAAGTTGTTAAGAATATGAGTGACAGTATTTCTAGTACAAAGTATCATAAATAGCTTCACAATCGAGGTAGGATACTTCACAATAAGAATATGACTTATCCAGAAAGATTGTATTCATGTTTGTTTCCAAGTTATTTATATGAGATATAAATAAGATGGAATGGTGAGTCTCATGCCATATAACAAACATGATAGGCACTTATACATGATAAGTAGGTCGAACCAGTGACACTTATGACAAGCACATGGAGTTTACTCTTGTCAATGTATTGTCATAAATCATATTAGTGCATATAATCTTTAGACCTGAGATAGCATAGTTATCTTGTATATAGGTGGTTTGTGTTTGA
The DNA here is from genome assembly GCF_030052815.1 of Hevea brasiliensis. Classification (NCBI taxonomy): domain Eukaryota; kingdom Viridiplantae; phylum Streptophyta; class Magnoliopsida; order Malpighiales; family Euphorbiaceae; genus Hevea; species Hevea brasiliensis. Next base: position 49,375,191 of record NC_079501.1, read on the forward strand.
TACTGCTTGCATACTTGTACTGTGTATGAGTATAGGGGCATGTGTTGGCTCTTACTAGTTATATATGGAGGTAGGTGCTGATCAAGATGGAATCTGTTTCTCTAAGTAAATAGAGATAAAATCCTATGTTCATTTAATTATTCTTGATGTTTCAAGTTCCCGGCCAGGACAGATAGATTTATTCATAAAAGAGTTTCTGATGAGAATTTTTTTTTTAATCAAGAATTGGAATTAAAAGAGAACATAATATTCATAGCAAATGGAGTTTGACATAAACCATGACTCCAGCTTGAGTTGGGATTTTGCAACAAGGAGATTCTAGTGCATGGTAACATATGATTATAGGTTCATTTAAGATAAACCTTATTACTAATTGGGTAGCCATGGCATGCTATGCTAGGTGTTAACCATGGTTTATGAGGTGCATAAAATGATTTAGAGAAATCATTTATCGTAAGAAAGAGTTCTGATGATATTAAGAGTTGATATCATGTCTCATTGCCAATTAGTGATGAGCCTAGTAAGTCACATACATACACAAGTTATCACCTAATTAAATATGATTTAATTAATTAATTAAAGAGTTTAATTGATTAATTAAATAGGTTTAGTTTGCAATTAGATTGCAAAGTTCCTAGCATGACTTGAAACCAAATCTAGGTTATTGGATGTATAGTATAAGTTAAATTTATATTTAAAGTGTTTAAATATAAATTTAATTAATGAGAAATTAATTAATAAAGATTAATTAATTGATTTATATTTGATATAAATTAATTAGAAGAAGAGAAATAATTATTTTGGGTTGAGAACTCAAAATTAAGACACAGGGACATTTTGATCATTTCACAGGGTGACATGTGGCACCATGAGAGGGTGACACATGGCACTACACATAAGCTTGCCAAATGTCTTTTAATCATGTAAGATGATTAAAACTAAGATTAAATATAGGTTTGACACTTGGCACAATGTGATTGGGTCAATTAAACCTAGAACCAATCAGAGGGTGACATGTGGCAAGGGTTTTATGTGTTGACCTACCTATATAAGTGTTGTTATGAAAAGAAAACAATACAACCAGCAGCTATTTTCTTTGGTGCCGCCACCCAAGAGACTCTCCCTTCTCTTCATCTTCTTCTCTCATCTATTCCAAGAGATTAGCAAATAATATCTTGAATTAAAAATACTAGAAATTGTTTCTAGTATCCTGTTTACATCTTTAATCTCTTAAAAGGCAAAACTTGATTTTCTAATTAATAGAAAAAGCTTTAGAAGCTGTTCAAGGGCTGCCATAGGTGAACTTGGTGTGGACAAGCTAGAGGGACAACATCTAGTGTCCTTAAGACTCATCTGAAAGGCACAAATACACTACAGTGCATCAAGAGGTTAGAGTATTTGTTCTTGATTTAATCTAGGGTTCTAAAATTAATCTAATTAATTTTAAAATCTTAAATGGCAAATACAGATCCAAAAACATATTAAAAGAGTTTTAATATGCTGTTTATCATTGAAATCAAATAGATAAAAATAAATCTTGCATGATGCATGTGCCCTAGGTGAAAATTTTTGAATTCAATGATATAAACTTGTGTTTTTCATGCTTCTGCTCCTTCAATTGGTATCAAAGCCACTATATTTGCCATTTAGATTGTTGATTATATGATTTAATTGTGTGGTATGATCATCAAATGATAGATCCATTGCTGGTTGCAATGGATGTATGGCAGTATGCTTGAAGAACACCAACATGGTGCGCAAAGTTTGTGGCTTCATGGGTGGTGCAAGGTTTGGCTTTTTAATTCTGCAATTGTTGTATGATCTAAGGCCTATCCTATGACTAATTAAAGTGTTTAATTAGCAGTTTTAATCATACAATTAAATTTGATTCTGATCAGAATTTTAAAAATTGTTTGAATGTGATTCAAATATGAATTTTAAAAGTTGTTTGAATGTGATTCAAATCTAAATTTTTAAAGTTGTTTGAATCATATTTAAATCTGATTTTTTAAAGTTGTTTGAATAATATTCAAATCTAAATTTTTAAAAATTGTTTGAATGTGATTCAAATCTGAAATTTTAAGGTTGTTTGAATGTGATTCAAATATGAATTTTTAAGGTTGTTTGAATGTGATTCAAATATGAATTTTTAAATTTGTTTGAATGAGATTCAAATTTGAATTTTTAAATTTATTTGAATCATATTCAAATCTAGATTTTTAAGTTGAATATGAGATATTCAATTTAATTTAAGTTTGTATGTTTTATTTAATTGTTAAATAGTGATATGCATGATGGATGATCATGGACTATAAAAGACCAATGTGATTGGATTATTTCTTTTATGTTTCTTTGGGATTGTAAATTAATTAATTTATTTTGGGCATGTATTATTAAGTTTGTAATAATTTTGGGTTGTAATTTCATTTATTTAAGTTCTTGTAAATTCACCTTAGTATGCCAAGGATTACTATGTAATTGGATTGCATGAAGATCAAGAAGGTCAAGAGCATTGGTGGGACCAGTGGGAGGAATTCAAGATCAAGTGTTGATTATGTACTCCTTCAGCAACTCTTGTAAAATGAATGAATGAAATGCACCTAGGAATGCCCTGATTCAATTCTTGGTGGCTTAGAATTGAATCCCTTAGAAAGTCCATCATCATACCACATTTATTTATTATCCATGAATGCATGAGATGTATGTGAATGTATGTAGTATGTGATATATACATGCTAAATGGATAATGTGCAAAGTGAGACCTTAATAGTAATTAGGATGACCATAAAATCTTCTAAACAAATGATTAAGTTGGATATGCTATAATTAAAGTAATTATAACATGGGCCCTCCATTGAGGCAATTATTTTAAGAAATTTTAAATAGTTACACAAGATGCATGTGACACCCCTTACCCGTGTACAGTATACCCGAGTAAGTAATGCCACACGGTGTACTGGCACACTCTAATATTCCTCAATTCATTTATATCATGCTTTTGAAGTTAATTTATGAAATATGATTTATTTTAACCATTTATCAAAAGCATTATTCATTTGAGGTTCCGAAGATTTTAAAGAAAATCCGGCGGAGTACCGGCTAAAAATGGAGAAAACAGTTCTTCGGAACCTGTTAAAAACACTTCCAATATTTGTATTTCATCATCTCAAACTCCAATATCCAAAATCTCAACAATATTTCTCAATTTCAATTCTCAATAATCTTTTCATTTCTCAAACATCCATTTCTCATATACAAGCGATAAATACATGCTCAAAATTTTTTGCATTCATAGACATAACTTTCATTATTTACATGAACATCAAAATATATTACATGAGTTCAAATACATATGAGAAAGTAAAAATCTACTACAAAATATCAAAATGACAAAATGACACCTAGTGCCCTACCAATGCACTGCAGGTAGTGAGGTGACACGGACATCTGCGAGATCTACGGGATGAACTCACCCGATCACGTGGTCTACTGGGCTCACGATCGGGATCTCCAGTACCTACGCGTGGCAAAAGCAACGCGCTAAGCAATAATGCTTAGTGGTGCAATAATATAATAGAAAAAAATAGCAAGAAAATGAATGTGTATAAAATGTGTATGCTTTCTTTGTTTGGTATTGGTATATCCATTATTTCGTTAACGTTGTTCACTTTTATTCATTTGGTTGCCCCAAGTAACCTACACTAAACGACTGGACTGGATAACGGGTAAACTGGCACTGGGTACCTAGTACCTCGGGCCGTCACACCATCGGTCACATATGCATCTCCCGGTGTGCAACAGAACAGCTAACAAGCTGTAAATAATATCAGGCATAAGGCCAAGTCTCAATACAAAGTCAGAATGGCTAAAAGCCATGAAATCACAGAATGGCATATTGCCATGTGCAGTACTGCTAACTGAACCCTATTGGCATGCCAAACTATCCAAACCAATCTTGTTAGGTATACTAGGGCATTTGAAACTTTTAAATTCTTCAATTTGTGAATTTCAAATTTTTGGTGTCACTATTCATCATTGGTCAACAAAAATGTTGACTTTTAGAATAAAAATGTGTACATTGACTTTGGCACTCCCAACATACCACATTTGGTGTTTAAAACTTGTTGGCATTAAGTGTTAATACCATTTCAAAGTGTAACTCAACACAAGCAGAATTTTCAGTTTTGGTGAGTCAACTTCACTATTCCATTGGACACTATTACTGTGGGAATTTGAAGAAATGTAAAACATACAAGTTGTTCCTTATTTTGTCTAGTTGAATTTCTTTTTTTGAATCACTCCATTTGGAGTTTTGTAGCTCCAGATATGACCCAAAAACCCAGGCTGGCCGGATTTGCATTCTGCAGAATTTACCATATCTACAGTAGCATGAACAGTGACTGCCATAGCCATTTGGGTTAGGTTCTGACCATAATTTGGGGTAGGTTCCTTCATGAAAGTTGTTTGTCTATGTCTTAACTTGTTGCTGTAAAAATTTCAGGTCAATTGACCAAATCTACAGTGAGTTATGGCCAAATGAACAGTTACTATTCATTTGGTCAATTCTGCAGAACCAGCTGCAGGGTATCCAGATTGGGGCCAAGTTTTGGTCCTCTTGCTTTGGTCTTTTGGGCATGGTTTCTTCAGCAAAAATGTGCCATTATAAGCCTAGTTTCATGTCCAATTGGCCAAACTTCAATTGGACTAACACAGCCCAAGTTATGGCAATGCAAAGGGACTGAATTTTCAGTCCCTATGCTGCTGTCCTAGGGCAGTTTATACCTTGACTTTTCCATACCATTTTTCAGTTCTAATTATGGTCAACATACCTAAAATGGTCACTAATTGACCATTAAAATGTGCTCTAATAATTTCCTAAGCCAAATCAATTTTTCACTCCCCAAAACCCTAATTCAAATTCATAATTTATGCCATTTACCTTAGCTAGCTACTAAGGCATTACTCATATGTTTATAACTTCAAATATGGTTTCTAATTCACTTCAAGCTCATCAAAAATATTCCTACATATTCTTTTACTAGGGCAGCTGAAATTCAAGTGTTCATACCCATAGGTTTTTTGTTCATTTAAACTACAAATCTTACTAAGTTCAAGTCCAAAATCATGGAAATAAAGAGTTTAATGGGTATAAGTGCACTAACCTCAAGTGGCAGAATTTTCCAAGCCCTTAAACCTCACTTTCTTTCTCCTTCTTGGCTGCCAAAAGGTCATGCAAGGTGCTAGGATGAATTTTAATGAAAGTGACTTAGGGTTTTGAGGTAAAGCTTGAGAGTTTCTTAAGCTTGAATGAAGAGAAGAAATGGGGTTCTCCCTTGGCTATGGTGCGGCTGGTTTTGGGGAAGAAGGAGCTGCTCACGTTTTTAATTCCTTTAGTCTTTATTTGTCCCTTTTATTACTTAATTAATTGGTTTTTTTTATTATGATTGGAGAAGGCTTTTTAAATGACATCATAATAGGTCATATTTGGCATTTTATTTCATTTTTCTTTTCTTTCCTCTACTACTCATTTCCAATTTAATTTCTAGCAATATTTCTTCATATTTTATGTCATATTAATTATTTACTCAAATGGACAAGTCGGCCAAAAATCACCTCTGAAGGCGAAATGACCAAAATGCCCTCCGTTTGGCTTAACGGGTCAAAATTGTCTGTTCTGATTGAAAATTTTTTCTAAGTATTTTCTTGGCATTCTAATGCCATGGGAACCTCAATAACCCTTCTCTGGAGTCCCAAAAATTATTTTATAATTTTTCCCCTGGGTATAGGGCTCCTCGTTGCGAGAACCGCAACTTACCTCTGGTTACCCATCGCTTGGGCACCGGCTCGTTTGACTTGGTTGTATTTTATTTCTAAAATTTTTACTAAATTTTTCTTATTAATATTTGAGTTAATTATGGTCCCTCACTTAAATTTAATTATTTTTCCGGACGTTCTAGCTGTCCGGACCGACACCGGTCACCGGAACAGTAGAATGTACGGAATGATTACCGGGAGGGTGTTACAATGCAATTAATTTAAGAGATTTTCTTAAGAATAATTGTTAAGCATGAGATGTTGTAAATATGTAAATAGTTTGGTTGCCAATATTGGATGTACCTGAGGATATTAAAATTATTTGCATAATTACTGGCTCAATGGGATCAACTTAACTAATGCAAGATAAGTCAATAATGAATGTACCTGAGATTTTGAGCATTAGGGGCTAGGTAAAGGATTGAACCTCACATGAGATATGATGGACAAGGAGTTGCTCACTTATAATTTATTGTAATTCCAATAATGGATGCACCTGAGGATGATCAATAGAATTATAAGAATTCAATTACCCACTAGAAATCCATCCAACTAGGATATCCGTTTTCTACTTTGGAAGTGTAGGATTCACTAAGTTAGTGGGAGGACCAATTTGATTAAAAGACTATAATCATTTTGGTTAATTGCTTGATATATTTACTAATTAATCTGTATATTTTCTACAATTAATTTTCTGATAATAATGAGCATAGAACAACCACCACCATCCAATATCCTTGCAAGCATATGTGATCGCAATAGGTTGATAGGACCTAATCTGTTTGATTGGCTAAGAAATTTAAAACTTGTCCTAAACTTTGAACATATAGGATATGTTCTAGACTCAAATATTCCTTGTCCCTTGCCTCCAGAGGCCACCCAAGAGGAACATGAAACTTTGGACAAGTGGAAGGAGCATGATATGAGAGCTAAGTGTTACATGCTTGTTTCTATGAGTAATGAGTTACAGAAGCAGCATGAGAACATGCAGAATGCGAGTGAGATCCTCCTTCACCTATGAGAGTTGTATGGTGAGCACAGCAGGAATGCTAGGTATGAGATATCTAGGCAGCTATTCCACATGAGGATGTCTGAGGGATAGAGTGTTGGGGATCATATCCACAAGATGATTCGGCTGATTGAGCAGCTGGAACATCTTGACTTCAACTTGGATTTCCAACTACAGATGGATTTGATCCTTCAGTCCCTTCCTGAGTCTTTTGGGAATTTTGTGACAAATTTCCATATGACTAAACAGCAATGCACCTTAGCTGGTTTACTCAACATGCTAGTTATTGCCCAACAGAATATGTCGGGCAATAAAGGAAAAGAGGTAGCTTTGATTGCATCTTCTTCTACTGGAAAGTCCAACAAGAAGAAGGGCAATAAGAAAAAAAAACCTCAGATTCCTGGTCCTTCTAAGAAAATAGCTAAATAGAAAGGGAAGACAAAAGCTGATGGAGGCAAAGGAAAGTGTTTCCACTGCCAGAAGGATGGGCACTGGAAAAGGAACTGCCCAGAGTATCTTGCCTCTCTAAAGGACAAGAAGGATAAACCTTCGGAAGGTATGTCCATATCTTGTTATTTAGATTCTGATGATACTCATAGTTCATCTACAGCTTGGGTTTTAGATATTGGTGCCAGTTCTCGCATTTCTAATGATATGCAGGAACTAGCAAATAGTACCAGCTTGCATTCTCGAGATGTTAGACTCTGGATTGGCAATGGCTCAACTGTTGAAGCTTTAGCCATAGGATCTAAATCTTTTTACATAATTGAACATGTTTTGTGTTTGGATAATATTTTATATGTACCTGATGCTTTTAAGAACATCATTTCTATATCTAGTTTAAACTCCATTTCACAATATCACAATAAATATCAATAAATCACACACACACAGCTTAATCATGTTCCAAAGTCCAATTCGTCCCAAAAGCCGATGGCTAGTGAGGAATTCAATTCGTCTCAAAAGCTGATGGCTAATGAGGAATAACATAGCTAGCTAGCAATAATATGAGTACTCATTCTATTCGTCCTCAACAGGCACACACCTCAACACTTTAGCTAGAGAGGGAATTCAATTCATCCCACTAGACAAGCTAGTGAGGAATTCAATCAATATACATGATAGCTGTGGTTTCAAACCATTTACAATGCTTTTCAATTAATAAGTATCCATCAAATATCATTCAAACAATTTTTCACAATTTAAAATAATAATATACAAACAGTCATAATTTATTTCAATTGAAAAATTCAAAAGAAATAATTATTGTGCACAAACCTCTGATAACTATCTCTTGGCCCTGACTCAGTGTTTTCTTCCCCTTCCCTGAGTCTTTGCTAACTGAAACACACAATTTGAAGTGTTTCAGTACTCATTTAAACCGTCTCTAACAATAAGGCATAATACTCAATTTATTGAATTATATTATTTCCTTAGTCAATCTAAGATGTTGACCCTCGATGCAGTCTAGGTGAATTAGGTTTTAATATTAATAATGTGTCATATTTAATAGCCTTTTAGTGTTGGTACATGTTACCCAATTCATTTTCATGTATGTTGCATTTTATTGCAATTTGCCGGATTTCGGTATACTAATTTGACATAGCCGGATGACCTAGTTCCCTCAGTTTTCGGGTTTCGATCCAAACTACAAACTTGTAGATCTATGTCTTATTGCACGCGGGGAAAAATTTCAGGTCATTCTGAGTTGTGTAGACCAAGTTATGGTCAATATACCAATGCTGGACATATGTATCAAAATGGTCACTTTAGGTCATCTTTAGGTCACTTTTGATTCGGCCAGTTTTTGGACTTGAACTTGTGCAAGCTGTTTGGCTTAGTTTTGGCCATTTCTGGGCTTTGGTGTCTTCATAAGACTTGTAGATATATGTCTTAACTATTCATGGTAAAAATTTCAGGTCAATTGGACCTGTTTTGATTGAGTTATGGGCAAAATACTAACTGCTGCCCAATTGGTCAATTTTCAGGCTTTCAAGGCACTAATCGGGATTTGGTCATTTTTCAAGTCACCTTCTAAGCAGAATTTTGGTAAGCTTCCTTCATGAAAGTTGGCACATTTTGTGCCTAGTTTCACCTTCAATTGGTCTCATACCAATTGGAGTTACACACTTAAGGTTCTAAGCCAAAACCTACACTGCCCTATTGTACATTATTCACCCTTTACCAATTACATATACTATGCTTACCAAGTCAACTCTTCCATGTCATTTCTATTTTGTACCATAACATAAACATATTTAGCAACTCATTTTTGGTCATTTTGGTAGCTTATAACCATTCTCAATATGCACATTATAGTACAAAATTTTCCAAGTCCAATTACAAACAATTTAACCACATGACATAGCTTTTTTACATGTCCAAACCCAAACCTTAATACACATTTACATGCTGCCATAACAAGCACCATAATTCAACAATATAATTCCATAAACCAAACCATGAAACAACACATTTTGACCGACACTTCAAAGTTGCCGATTGTACATCTTCTTCAATTAGTTTCCAAGCTTCCAAAATCAAATGTACTATCACACATACATTTAGTATACATTATCCAATTTATTCCTATACACATAAACACTTACATCAACACTTTAATCTACCATTTACTTGCAAAGATAAACTGCTCTTATTGAAGTTCCATGGCTGCCAAAAATGTACCTCTCCCTTAACTCATCAAACTTCAAAAATCTTTCCACAATTCAACTACCCACAACACCCATTCAAAGTTTAATGAAACAATAATAAAAAATACATACTTACCACTTTTAAAATTCTTCAAAACCTCACCAAAACTTGATTTTCTTACTGCTATCTACTGCCCAAGTTGTGTAGAACAACTTTAGTGAAGGATAATGGAAGAAAATTGGCTTGGATCATGGAAGAATGAAGCTTGGCCATGGACGGCCATGGATGAACTTGAGAGGAGAAAAGGATTTAGCTGGTTTTGGGAGGTTGAAGAAGATGAAGTTTCTGTCCAAATGAAGGTCAATGGTCCACTCAATGGGGTTAGTGGAGCACTAAGTAAAGATTTAATGTTTATTTATTCTAAAGTTTCCATATTGCCACATTTAACTCCTATCTTTTGCTATTTAATTTATGTACCACCAATTTAATTTTTCATGAAATTTTCCAAGTGTAATATCATTTATTTTTAATGGACATTTAGGTCAAAAGACAACTCGGAGTGTCAAATGACCACAATGCCCCTATTCGGGTTGCATTCCTGATTTTTCGGTAACACTGAGTTTTGTCATTTTCTCGATTTCTCATTTTTTTTGTACTAATTAATTAATTTTTCTTTGATATTTATAATGATATTTATACTTCAATAGGTCTTTAATTTTGTCTTAAAAATATTTTCCAGGGTTCCTCGCGGTCCAGGGCTAGTCAACGGTCCACGCCGCAACTTCCCGGTGCGGTCACCCATTGCTATGGTTCTCGGCTCGTTTAACTTGGTTACATTTCATTGCTATTATTTTTCCTTTGTTTTTCTTGTATTTTTTTTCTTGTATTTTTTTTTCTTGTATTTCATTATTTTATGTCTCCTCATTAATATATAAGTCTAGTTCTAGGCATCCTAGCTATCCGGACAATACTGGTCATCGGAACAGTAGAACGCACTACCGAACATAGGGGTGTTACAATTCTCCCAGCCCCTTAAAATAAATTTCGTCTCGAAATTTTACTTGGCATTAGTCTCTGAACAGCTGTGGGTGCTGTCTCCTCATATCCTCTTGAAGTTCCCAAGTAGCTTCCTGGCCTGAATTATGGTTCCACAACACTTTAACCAGGTGTATCTGTTTATGCCTCAGTCGCTTTACCTCATAAGCCAGAATTTCTATGGGTTCTTCCTCATATGAGAGGTCTGGATTTACCTCAATCTCTTCAACTGATAGAACATGAGATGGGTCAGATATGTACCTCCTTAACATGGACACATGGAAGACACTGTGTATCCTTTCTAACTCTGGAGGTAATGCCAACCGATATGCCAAAGGACCCACTCTCTCCAGAACCTCATATGGTCCGATGAAACGAGGACTTAGTTTCCCCTTTCTGCCAAATCTCATTATCTTCTTCCAAGGAGAAACTTTGAGGAATACCTTATCACCCACTACATATTTAATATCTTTTCTCTTCAGATCCACATAGAACTTCTGATGGTCTGATGCAGCCTTGAGTCGATCTCTGATCAATATGATCTTTTCCTCTGTCTACTGAACAATTTCTAGCCCAATCATCTTTCTTTCACCTACTTCATCCCAATATAAGGGAGTTCTGCACTTTTTGCCATGCAAAGCTTCATATGGAGGCATCCCAATGCTTGATTGGTAGCTGTTGTTATAAGCAAACTCAATTAAAGGCAAGTGTGTATCCCAACTACCTTCAAACTCAATCACACAAGCCCGTAGCATATCCTCCAATATCTGAATTACTCTCTCGGTGGCCATGCATGCGTGGGTGGAATCTTGTCTTTGAAGTTCAATCTAGTTCCTAGGGCTCTCTAAAGACTGCCCTAGAATCTAGAAGTGAACCTAAGATCTCTGTCAGATACAATTGATACTGGCACTCCATGCAATTTTATAATTTCATATATGTACAATCTGGCCAATCTTTCCAGGCTATAGTCCATCCAAACTGGCAAAAAGTGAGCAGACTTGGTCAGTCTGTCAACTATAACCCATACTGCATCATGACTATTCTGTGTCCTTGGAAGTCCCATCATAAAATCTATGGTTATCCATTCCCATTTCCACTCTGGTACTGGCAATGGATGTAACAAACCAGCTGAAACTTGATGTTTTGCCTTTACTTGCTAACAAGTTGGGCATTTGGAAATAAAGTCAGCTATATCCCTCTTCATACCCATCCACCAGTAATGCTCTTTCAACCCCCTGTACATTTTAGTTCTACCAGGGTGCATAGCAAAAGGAGACTCATGTGCTTCCTTCATAATAATCTGTCTCAAGTCAACATCACTAAGAATGCACATTCTGCCCTGATGTAGCAATAAACCATCATCTCTCACAGAAAATTCAGGTTTCTTACCCTGCTGGACTTCTTTCAGTAGCTTCTGATATTTATCATCATTCTGAGCAGCCATTCTGATCTGATCAATCAACACTGGCTGTACATGCTATGCAACTACTGTCTGTCCCTCATCATCAATCTCTAAACTGGCATGCTGTGCTTTTAACTCATGTACCATGGATAAAGGAGAAACTCTAAAACTTGCCATAGTCTTGCGACTTAAGGAGTCAGCCACCACATTGGCTTTCCCTGGCTGATAGTCTATTAAATAATCATAGTCTTTAATCAGTTCTAACCATCTCCTTTGCCTCAAGTTCAATTCCTTCTGGGTGCCCAAATACTTCAAGCTCTTGTGATCTGTGTAAATGTAGCATTTCTCCCCATACAAATAGTGTCTCCAGATCTTCAGAGCAAAAACAATAGCTGCTAGCACCAAATCATGTGTTGGGTAGTTCCACTCATGCGGTTTCAGCTGGCGTGATGCAAAAGCAATGACATTCTGATCTTGCATCAGTACACAGCTTAACCCATTATGAGAAGCATCACTATAAACTGCATACTCTTTACCTGGGGTAGGTAAAGTAAGGACTGGAGCTTCAGTCAAACACCTCTTCAACTCATCAAAACTCTACTGGCATTTATCAGTCCACTGAAATTTTACATCTTTCCAAAGCAGCTTGGTCAGTGGAGAAGATAACATAGAAAACCCTTTCACAAATCGACAATAATATCTAGTTAAACCCAGAAAACTGTGAATTTCTATGATATTCCTGGGTGGCTTCCAATTAAGGATAGCTTCTACCTTGCTGGAATCTACCTTGATCCCTTCAGCTGACACAACATGTCCCAAGAAGGAGATTTCTTTCAGCCAAGATTCACATTTTGACAATTTGGTGTATAGCTGTTTCTCCCTTAAGGTTTGTAGTACAATCCGCAGATATCTGTCATGCTCCTCTGCATTCCTTGAATATATTAAAGTATCATCAATAAACACCACCACCAATTGGTCGAGATATGGTCTGAAGATAGTGTTCATCAGATCTATAAAAGCAGCTAGAGTATTTGTTAACCCGAATGTCATTACTAGAAACTCATAGTGGCCATATCGAGTTCTGAAAGCAGTTTTTGGAATACTCTGCTCTTGCACTTTCAACTGATAACAACCAGATCGCAAATCAATTTTAGAGAATACAGCTGCACCCTTCAACTGATTAAACGGATCATCAATGCGAGGCAATGGATATCTATTCTTTATTGTCACCTTATTCAACTGTTAATAGTCAATAAATAAGCGAAGAGTTCCATCTTTCTTCTTAACAAACAATACTGGCGCTCCCCAAGGTGACACACTTAGGCGGATGAAGCCCTTTTCAAGTAGTTCTTACAATTGTACCTTCAACTCTACTAGTGACATTCTGTATGGTGTTATGGAGATTGGATCAACACCAGGCATAACATTAATTTCAAATTGCACCTCTCTTGCTAGAGGTAATCCTGGCAATTCATCAGGAAACACATCTGAAAAGTCATATACTGTAGGGATGTCCTTCAATGCTGGACTCCCCATTTAGGTGTCTACCACATGTGCCAAGTATGCTTCACACCCCTTTCTGATCATTTTTTTTGCTAGTGCAGCCAAAATGATTGTTTGATGGCAATAGCTGCCTCTCCCCATGTATTACCACATCACTGTACTAAGGGAGACCAAAAGTGACTGTTGTCAATCTACAGTCAATCATGGCGTGATGTCTGGCTAACCAATCCATGCCCAAGATGATATCATAATCTCTGAAGGACATTTCAATGAGATCAGACAAAAAAGTGTGTCCTTGGATCACCAAAGGACAATCCCTATACATTCTATTAACCCTGACCTCTTGTCCTAGTGGACTTCTTACTAACATCTCAAAGTCCATTTTTGTATATGGAACAGCAATGCAATCAATGATGCTAGCACTCACATAAGAATGGGTAGAACTCGGATCAAATAACACAAATACATCTTGATTAAAAGTTGAGAAGGTACCAGCCACAACATCAGATGTCTCAGCCTCTTCTTTCTGTCTCATTGCATAGGCTCTGACTGGAGCACTGCCTTGCTCTAATTGATTCACTATGCCTTGGCTGCCTGCTGGGTTACCTCTATCCTTGCCTCTACCTCTGCTAGGTGGTTGTGAACCTCTGGTGACAGGGCTCTAAACTGACCCTTCAGCAGTAGTAGGAGGTGGTCCAACTCTGCGAGTACTGGTGTAGTCCTTGGCCAAGTGCCCTGTGCCTCCACAGTTATAACAGGCTCCAATAGCCTTATAGCATACCCCACCATGATTTCTTCCACAAGTTTCACATTGGCAGGGAGGGTAGGAACTTCTGGTACTCTGCTGACCAGATAGAGGAGGTTTCTGTCCTGAATATCTTCCCCTACCAGACTTCTTACCACCTCTGCTGTGTCCCCCATGGTTCTTCCTCTTTCCAGTAGGACCACTGGAACTCTGTTCTACTGACTTTCCCTCTTTTTCTGTCTTCTCTGATTTCTTTTTCTCTGGGGCTGCTTCAGATTCAATTCTTTCTAACTCTAGTCTTGAGAAATAAGTTTAGAGAAGTTATTATGTTTGAATGTGACCACTTGTAATCTGATACTGGGCTTCAAGCAGGTTTCAAACCTCTTACATCTCTCCCTGCTGGTAGAAAGTAGACTTACTGCATAGTGGCTTAGGTGGGAAAATTCCCTTTCATATTCAGCCATTGATCTACTCCCCTGTTTCAGACTTAGGAACTCTTACAGCTTCTGGTCCACATAAGCATCAGGGACATATTTTTGTTTGAACTCCCACAGAAAATCATTCCATGTTAGCATCGAAGGTTCTACCAGGCTATGGGGAATGGTTTTCCACCAGTCATATGCATCCCTCTGTAGCAGAGACACTGAATATTCAAATCTGAGCTCCTCTGTACAATGTAGCTTCTTGAACACTCTATCCATTCTCTCTAACCACTATTCTGCCTCTAGAGGATCTACTGTCCCCTTGAACTCAGTAGCCCCATATTTCATTAATTTGTCATACTGCCTAGCAGAAGACTGTGGTTGTACCACTGGTGTCTGTAGTGGGACTTGAGTAGGCACATTGCCAACCATCTATTGAAACATTGTACCATCTACTGAGCGAACTGAGTAGGAAACTGTGGTACTGAGGGGGCTAGTGCTGCTGATCCACTGATATTATGTAGGGCTGGGGCATCCCCTTGTACCACAGCCTCTATCGATTAATCGACTGAACGATCACCCTCTTCCATAGTCAATGCGAGGATCTTAGACCTCCTGAACAATAACACAAGGAGATTTCCTCCCGTTAGTGCATATTTATAATGTAATGTACTGTATGTATTAAACAATGACATTGAGCAGTTGTACTATGAAGAAAAAATATTTAAATTATAGGTGAAAACAGAATTTAAAAACTAGCTCTGATACCACTAAAACATGTCACACCCTACCCCTCTGTAAGGCATAACATGATCCCGTAGTATACCTAATGAATTACCAACTTCGTCTACTGATAACCCATTAAATACACTACAAGGGATTTTAAAACTTTTCTTACTTCTTTTTACAGTGGTGAGCACTATTTACAGGTGTTAAAAATTTTTGTGAAATAATGTGAAACAGCTAACACATTTGAATTATTAGTAATTTTTGTAAAAATTTTGGCGGAGTGCCATCTATATTTTGAATAAAATAGTTCTTCAAAAACCTATAAAAAGCACTTCAAATATATTTCTCAATCTCAAACTCCAACATTTAATCAACACAATATGTTTCTCAACATTTGTCAACTCAAATCCACAATAATTTTTCAGTGGTTTCAAAGGCTGAGATAAAAGAAATATATCACAATAATTACAAACCAAAATAATTTAGAATTTATTTTATAACTTCAATGTACAATTTTAATTTACAACTGCTCAAGACTAAGAACACTATATACATATAGTGAACATACATTACAATACAAAATGCAGAATATGGTATACTCAATATATCCGATGATCTCTCAGTGTAGCACTAGCAGCCTAGTTTGCTGCCTTGTCATTCTGTCTATCTGTGATAGCAATGAAAAGCTATCGCTGAGCCATTGTCTCAGTGGTGTGCAACATTAACCAAATACAACTTTAAATCACAAATCATAAGTCATATAAATAGTGCATACTTAAAACCATAGTTAAATTCAAAGACAATGAATGTCATAAAGAATTTAAACTCCATTTCACAATATCACAATAAATATCAATAAATCACACACACACAGCTTAATCATGTTCCAAAGTCCAATTCGTCCCAAAAGCCGATGGCTAATGAGGAATAACATAGCTAGCTAGCAATAATATGAGTACTCATTCTATTCGTCCTCAACAGGCACACACCTCAACACTTCAGCCAGAGAGGGAATTCAATTCATCCCACTAGACAAGCTAGCGAGGAATTCAATCAATATACATGATAACTGTGGTTTCAAACCATTTACAATGCTTTTCAATCAATAAGTATCCATCAAATATCATTCAAACAATTTTTCACAATTTAAAACAATAACATACAAACAGTCATAATTTATTTCAATTGAAAAATTCAAAAGAAATAACTGTTGTGCACAAACCTCTGATAACTGTCTCTTGGCCCTGACTCAGTGTTTCCTTCCCCTTCCCTGAGTCTTTGCTAACTGAAACACACAATTTGAAGTGTTTCAGTACTCATTTAAACCGTCTCTAACAATAAGGCTTAATACTCAATTTATTGAATTCTATTATTTCCTTAGTCAACCTAAGATGTTGACCCTCGATGCAGGCTAGGTGAATTAGGTTTTAATGTTACTAATGTGTTATATTTAATAGCCTTTTAGTGTTGGTACATGTTACCCAATTCATTTTCATGTATGTTGCATTTTATTGCAATTTGCCGGATTTCGGTATACTAATTTCACCAAGCTGGATGACCTAGTTCCCTAGGCTTTCGGGTTTCTATCCAAACTACAAACTTCTAGATCTATGTCTTATTGCACACGGAGCAAAATTTCAGGTCATTTTGAGTTGTGTGGACCAAGTTATGGTCAATCTACCAATGCTGGACAGAATGTATCAAAATGGTCACTTTAGGTCATTTTTAGGTCACTTTTGGTTCGGCCAGTTTTTGGATCTGAATTTGTGCAAGCTATTTGGCTTGGTTCTGGCCATTTCTGGGCTTTGGTGTCTTCATAAGACTTGTAGATACATGTCTCAACTCTTCATGGTAAAACTTTCAGGTCAATTAGACCTATTTTGAGTGAGTTATGGCCAAAACACTAACTGCTACCCAATTGGTCAATTTTCAGGCTTTCAAAGCACTAATCCGGATTTGGTCATTTTTCAAGTCACCTTCTAAGCAGAATTTTGGTAAGCTTCCGTCATGAATGTTGGCACATTTTGTGCCTAGTTTCACCTCCAATTGGTCTCATGCCAATTGGAGTCACACACTTAAGGTTCTAAGCCAAAACCTACACTGCCCTATTGTACATATTCACCCTTTACCAATTACATATCCTATGCTTACCAAGTCAACTCTTCCATGTCATTTTTGTTTTGTACCATAACATAAACACATTTAGCAACTCATTTTTGGTCATTTTGGCAGCTTATAACCATTCTCAATATGCACATTATAGTATAGAATTTTTTAAGTCCAATTACAAACAATTTAACCACATGACATAGCTCATTTACATGTCCAAACTCAAACCTTAATACACATATACATGCTGTCGTAACAAGCACCATAATTCAATAATATAATTCCATAAACCAAACCATGAAACAATATATTTTGACCTACACTTCAAAGTTGCCAATTGTACATCTTCTTCAATTAGTTTCCAAGCTTCCAAAATCAAGTGTACTATCACACATACATTTAGTACACATTATCCAATTTATTCCTACACATATAAACACTTACATCAATACTTTAATCCACCATTTACTTGCAAAGATAAAGTGCTCTTATGGAAGTTCCATGCCTGCCAAAAATGTACCTCTCCCTTAACTCATCAAACTTCAAAAATCTTTTCACAATTCAACTACCCACAACACCCATTCAAAGTTTAATGAAACAATAATAAAAAATACATACTTACCACTTTTGAAATTCTTCAAAACCTCACCAAAACTTGATTTTCTTGCTGTCTATCTACTGCCCAAGTTGTGTAGAACAACTTTAGTGAAGGATAATGGAAGAAAATTAGCTTGGATCATGGAAGAATGAAGCTTGGCCATGGACGGCCATGGATGAACTTGAGAGAAGAAAAGGGTTCGACTGGTTTTGGGAGGTTGAAGAAGATGAAGTTTCTATCCAAATGAAGGTTAATGGTCCACTTAATGGGGTTAGTGGAGCACTAAGTAAAGATTTAATGTTTATTTATTCTAAAGTTTCCATATTCCCACATTTAACTCCTATCTTTTGCTATTTAATTTATGTACCACCAATTTAATTTTTCATGACATTTTCCAAGTGAAATATCATTTATTTTTAATGGAAATTTAGGTCAAAAGACAACTTGGAGTGTCAAATGACCACAATGCCCCTGTTCGGGTTGCATTCCTGATTTTTCGGTAACACTGAGTTTTGTCATTTTCTCGATTGCCCGTTTTTCTTTGTACTAATTAAATAAATTTTCTTTGATATTTCTAATGATATTTATACTTAAATAGGTCTTTAATTATGTCTTAAAAATATTTTCTAGGGTTCCCCGCGGTCCAGGGCTAGTCAACGGTCCACGCCGTAACTTCTCGGTGCGGTCACCCATCGCTAGGGTTCTCGACTCGTTTAACTTGGTTACATTTCATTGCTATTATTTTTTTCTTTGTTTTTCTTGTATTTTATTTTCTTGTATTTCATTATTTTATGTCTCCTCATCAATATCTAAGTGTAGTTCTAGGCATCCTAGCTGTCCGGACAACATTAGTCACCAGAACAGTAGAATGCACTACCAAACATAGGGTGTTACATTTGCAATATTTATTTTGAAAATAAAATATGTTGGTTCGGGTTATATGAATGATGGTCTTTATTATTTGGATAATAATGACAAACAAAAAATGAATGCAAGTGATCTAAATGAATGCAATGCCATGGTGAAAACCAACTTAAGTTCAAAATATATTTGACACTTATGATTATGTCATGTTGCAGAAGATAGGATTGCAAAACTGGAGAAAATAGGGATTCTATCCTCATTGGGCTCTGAGCCTACTCCAACTTGTGAATCTTGTCTTCAGGGCAAAATGACTAGATCACCTTTTATTGGACAAGGGCTAAGGGCTAAAAATATTTTGGAGCTAATACATAGTGATGGATGTGGTCCATTTAAGGAAATGGCTAGAGGCAGTTTTCATTACTTTATTACCTTTACTGATGATAAATCAAGGTTTTGGTATTTGTATTTAATGAAATACAAACATGAATCCTTTGAAATGTTTAAAGAATTTAAATCTAAAGTAGAAAATCAAATAGGAAAGAGTATTAAAGCTCTTCGATCAGATCGTGGAGGTGAATATTTGAGTACTGAATTTGATGAATACTTGAGAGAGCACGGCATTATTTCTCAGCTGACTCTTCCAGAAACGCCACAGCTAAATGGTGTATCTGAAAGGAGAAATCGTACCCTATTGGATATGGTATGTAGTATGATGAGTGTAGACCCTTATTTTGTGATGAGTATGTGCATTGAGGCCGTGGGAAACCCGATGATGAAAAATTATATGACTGTAAGATGTAATTGGAGGTATAGAGCTGAATTATTAATTCCGTGGCATGATCTTGAAAAAATAAAAATAATAATAAAGTTTTGGAGAAATTAATTTAATTAAATTTAATTAAAATTTTATTTTGTTTAAATTTAATATGGGTAGTTCTTAAATGGATCTAATTAAGTTTAATTGGGCTCCATGAGCCTAAGAAAGCCTAGTTAGGAATTTTAAATGGGACCCATTTAATTATTTTCTGAAAATTAAAATAATAAAATATCTCTCTCCTCCTTGGCCCCACTCTCTTCCTCACTCCCTATTGGTGTCTTCCATTTTTTCCTGTCTTCCTATTGGTTGAAACACCTCACCCATATCCCAGTTTTATTCGAATTCTGCAATTTCCTCATTCCCTATTGGTGCCTTCCATTTTTTCCTGTCTTCCTATTGGTTGAAACACCTCACCCATATCCCAGTCTTATTCGAATTCTGCAATTGTAGTTGTTTAAGTCATCTAAACTTTATTACCCTAAGACTCCAAATCCTACCACACCTCTTCCTCATTCCCTATTGGTGCCTTCCATTTTTTCTTGTCTTCCTATTGGTTGAAACACCTCACCCATATCCCAGTCTTATTCGAATTCTGCAATTGTAGTTGTTTAAGTCATCTAAACTTTATCATCCTAATACTCCAAACCCTATCACACCTCTCTCCCAAAACCCTATAAATACCCTACTAGAGAAGGGAAGAAGGGATGATGGGAGGAAAGAGGAAGAGAAAATTCAGAGCTATAAGAAATTTAGAGATATTTAAGACTCTTTGAGTTCTTCCTTATTTTTTTTTCTTCAAGAAGATTTTCATACAAGATTTCTGGAAGGTCAGTTTTTATTGTTTTCTTTTCAAGATCTATGCCACGCAATATTTTAATTCTATGCTCTTTGTCTTCAATTTATTTTATATGTTCATATAGATCATGTAATCATGTTTAATTTGAGGGGGATACACAACTCTGCACGTGTTTAGTTTCTGTCTCTCGTACTTTTATTATTTTTCTTTATTTTCTTTACTTTTTATTACAAACAAAATTAGTAAGTAGCCCTAAGGTAAGTACCAAAGAGGGCATTTGCGCAGAGCTTATATGGAGCTAAACGGGAGTAAGCCAGGGATATCATTGCCATACTAGAAGAGAATACCCTTTTTTAAGGGTAGCTTGCCCCAATGGCAACTGCATTTACCAACAAGTAAGTAGCTCTAAACTTCTCGAATAACCATTGGCATGAAATTGTAGTAATAATAGAACTTTCATTTGGTAAATTAAAATTAACTTTGTTTTTAATTTAATTGACTTTTGCATGTAATTAATTTAAATAAATACTTTGTAAATTAAAATTAATCTTGTTTGTAAATTAAACTAATATTGGCATGTAAAATAAATTTAATTTAATACTTGGTAATTGTAAAATAAATTTGCATGTTAGAAATCTTTATTAGGTTGTGATTGTTTGGGACTTATGTGATATTAGAATAAATTACACATGTACATAATTAACTTAGTTTAATTATCCTTAGGGTAACTTGGTGAAAATTAATTAATTATGTTAAATAGAAATGTAGGGTTATTTGAAATTGAATTTGTTTGTAAATTAAATTCTCAATAATAAATTAATTTTAGTCATCTGGTAAATATCACTTAAATAATTAGCAACCCCATAGATAGGAATTACTTATGCATGAAAATTGTGTGTAAACAACAATCCTTTTGTGAATTACTTGCGTGTGTAGGATTAGAATTGCATTTTTAGGATAAAGTTTAATAAAGGAATAATAAACAAGACTTCTAGAAACATTAGTAGAGGATTGGCACTTAAATTAACAAGGTTAGACCAGGCGTAAGGGGTGCCTGACACCTTCCCCTTACGCACCCACTATGCCGAACCTAGACATTGGGCTATGGTAATGACGGTTGTGGAAACTCTGCAAGGAGTAAGTTGCCATCCATGACCCTCGAAAGAAACACTGAATATGTCCTGGTTATTACCCGGGTGGCGACTCCTGTCTATCTATGCCTTCGTGGCATAAATCCTTAGTACCGTGGTAGTGTTATGGGAAGACGGTACGTACCAGTGGTTTTATTCTATTAGGATTGTATGAAGTGCATGTCTAGGAAATGCTGTCTAAGGAGGTGGTACTTAAGTGAGACCATTGTGACTCCACCATCTTTCCTAGGCATTACCTGGTGCATTTTATATAATTCTAATGGATGATATTTCGCCTCACGCCCCACCCCCACAGTTTGGCGACTCCACTGGGGACTAAATGGATAGTTACTCCAACATGTTTCTATTAGTCTAATATTATTCCTTTGTTAAACTTTTTGCATTGCACTACACTATCACACGGATCACCCTTACCCTTTTAGCCTCGTTAGTACTAGCCAAGGAGACCATGGTTCTACTTGAGCTATGACGAATTGGTGAATCCTAGCACCCCATGCCCGTACCTTTGAGTATATAAAAGAGCCACAGCTCCAGCCGTTGTGCTTAATGGACAAGCTCTCGCATGGGTGACCCTTTTCCTACCCAATGAAGCCCATGAGCCATAGATTTCAACCTTAGGTACCCCGTAGATTTTTGTTGTACTGGATTTATAACCTTACTATTTAAACCATAAGTTCTAGAGGTAGTTGAGATGAACCTAGGCCTATGCATAAACCTAATGTGTGTATAGGCCCAAGTCCATTTCAAAACCCATGTTAAGCAAGAGGATGCTTACTTATGGTTAAACTTTAAGGATATAAATCCTTTGTTTGTGAGGGAAGGATCGTCCTGGACCACCCCCTGTTGGTGTGCCCAGTGTACCATAGCCTAGGATAGAATTTTTTCTTACCCTACACGTGAGAGTTGAAGGTATAAGGGGGCGAAGATTCAGTTCTAGAGACATTCTTTTCGATTTATCATTCAGTCTTTGGTCCGATTTTAGTTCGGTTTATACAGTTCAGTTTTTGTTTAGTTTTGGTCGTATTAGTACGGTTCGGTTTTGGCTTTGTAAAGGCAAAGGTAAAAATGAAAGTGCATATTCATGCATTCATGCATTGCATTTGTACATAGCATAAGATGTTAAAACCTTGTATTTTTTTTCTCTTGTAGTAAACATAGCTTTAGAACACATCAAGAAGACTTCTAATCAGGTCACTTGGGTTAGGGAGGGAAAGAGATTAGTAAGAGTTACACCTGCACAAGCTAAAATGGAAGACACTAAGGTCATGTTTAGACAGATGCTTGAAGAAGCTTTGAATGCCAAGATGGCTGAGCTTGAAGGAAAAATCCTAGCCAACTTTGAGAAAAAGTTAGAGATGGGTGGGCCTAGTGATATTCAGGTGAAAAGGCCTGAGAAGAGACTAGTAAAAAGAAGGCCTTTGATGACGTTTGGGATGAAGAAGACTATCTCCAAGACAAGGCCAAAAAGAAAGAAAAGGAGACAAGTGAGGAGATTAGAGTTGTTACTGAGATGATGGAAAAACTTCAGGCCAGTGTGAAAAAGCAAGCTGAATTTACTGGAATGGGGCTGTTAGATGCAGATGACTTTGACATCCAGTTGGATGGAAATCTACCTGAAAAATTCAAGATGCCTGATTTGGCTAAATTCGATGGTACTGGTGACCCAAAAACCCACCTCAGGTCTTATCTTATAGTCATGAAAACAACTGGTTTGACTAAGAACCAAGTCACTCAGTTCTTTTCTATGTCACTAGAAGGGGTTGCATCTTCATGGTATCATGGGCTAGAAGCCACTGTGAGAAAAGATTGGGAGGAGCTAGTTAGGAGATTTGTGCAACAATACTCCTATAATACAGCTTTAGATGTTACCCTGAGAGACTTAGAGACCACTAGGCAAAAACCAAATGAAACCTTTTCAGAGTATCTATTGAGATGGAGGAAAAAGGCCATGAAGATGACCAATAGGCCTGCTGAAAAGGATCAAGTGCGATTGGTAGTGAAAAGTCTGCAGCCTAGTTATTATGAGAAACTTTGTTATTATCCCTTGGCTACCTTTGAACAGCTATATGATGCTGGGGTATTAGTGGAGGATGTATTGAACAATGAAAAGAAGAGTTATCAGCCCAAGAGGGGAGGATACCAGTCAGCTGGCAACATTACTGGGGAAAACAAAGTCATTGAGGTTCAAACCGTGTCCTGTACCCCTAGAAAGTTCTCTCAATTCAACCAACCTCTATCTAAAGTCTTCAAGCGACTCAAAGCTCGGGGTCTCCTCCAACCCTTGGCACCTAGACCACCACCAAACCCACTGCCACCCAATTATAATGCTAACCTATATTGCCAATTCCATCAAACTCATGGCCATGACACTGATAGATGTTTTCGGCTAAAACATGAAGTTTAGGACCTGATCGATGCTAAGAAAATAGATGACCCAGAAAATCGACCCAACACACGCACCAACCCAATGCCCAACCATAATGTTCCACCTCCACCAGGACTTTACATGATTTCCACCACCTCAATTAATCCTGACCAAATTCTCAACCTTATCCAACCTATCCAAAAGCTTGATGAACCTCGATCTGTAATGGCAATTGATATTTGGGATAGTTCCAGTGATGAGGAAGGTTTGTTAGATGTTTGGGTTGACTCTGACGGAGAGGAAAAGAGTAAGGTGAGCCACATGACCAAGAGTGATAGATATTATCCTGATCCACCCATGGAGAAGGACAACGTGAGAGGGAAAGCCAAGGTGTTGGCTGAAGAGGACACAGATGAAGAGGATGATCAGTTCCTTAGGCAATTGAAAAGGACTCAGGCTAGCGTAATGGTCTGGGAATTGCTATTGGCATCAGAAAAACACAGAACTGCATTGACGAAGGCCCTAAGTGTACTTGAGGTCTCCACAGAGATAACTCCAGAAGAGATTGCCAAAGTTGTGCTTATAGAAGATGGGGGTCATATTACTTTCTCTGATCATGATCTCCCAGCTGAGGGGAGAAACCATAGCAGGGCTCTGTTTGTGACCGCTGAGGTTGGAGGGTGGAAAGTGCCTTGTGTGATGATAGATGATGGGTCAGCCATCAACGTATGCCCTCTGAAGATTTTGCCAAAATTAGGAATTTCTATGTCGGAACTAACTGGTTCTGATCTGGTTATCAGGGCCTATGATGATTCAAAAAGAAACGTGATAGGGGTATTCAAGACTATGGTTAAGGTGGGGCCTATAGAAACTGAAGTTGAGTTCACTGTGCTAGACATCCCCATGACATTCTCCTTACTATTGGGTAGAATCTGGTTCCATCCCTTAGGTGGAGTCCCCTCTACACTCCACCAAAAGATCAAGATCCCGCACCAAGATGGTATAATCACCGTCAATCTTTGAAAGAGATGGGGAAGTAGCTATGCTGCAAGTGGATGGTTCGGTACCACTATTGTCTGGTTTCCAAGTTGCTGGGATCTATGGAGACTGGATGGACCCCAGGGTGGCCACTATGATGAAAGAGATGAAGTTTTTTCCTGGCATGGGTCTGGGAAAACGAGCTAATGGCTTAGTGACTTTTCTAGAAATAAAAGGGCAGATCACTAGATATGGGTTGGGCTATCAGCCAACTGAAGATAAAGAGGGACTTAAGCCCACCAAGTTTATTAGGGAGGGCGCAATTGCATGGACTGATGACCAAGAGCTGCCGCATGTTGAGGAATTAGAACAAGAGGTCAGTGCCATCAAGTTAAGGTCTGCATGGAAGCCAAGCACTTGGACCTACACCCCTAAGTTTGAGTCTGTCTTTTGTAATGGTCACAGTAGTGATACTGATATTGTCATTTCTAATGTACTTGATGACGATTTTGAGGCAAAGTTAAATAATATGACTAGTCCTTTTGCTTACTTGTTTGATGTTCATCCTAATGGCTACACGCATGGCATTCATAATCATTTAGAATCTATTTCTGTTAATGCATTAAAATCAATATCTATTAATTTGGGTACACCAGATGATCCTAAAGACATTAAGTTAGCTGAAGATTTAACCCAAAAAGAAAGAGATAAATTTATAGCCCTATTAATAAAGTACCAAGAAGCATTTGCCTGGTCTTATAAAGATATGCCGGGAATTGATCGAGACATAGTACAACACAAGATCCCCACAGACCCTAACATGAGGCCAGTAAAATAAAAGAAGCGTCGGCTTAGGCCAGAATGGGAAGAAAAGATAGCTCAAGAGGTGAAAAAGCTCATTGAGGCTGATTTCATTGAAGTAATTGAGTATCCTGAGTGGTTAGCCAACATTGTGCCAGTCCCCAAGAAGGATGGGCGAGTTCGGATGTGTGTAAATTATAGGGACCTGAATAAGGCTACTCCTAAGGATGATTTCCCATTGCCTCACATCGATGTGCTTATTGACAGTGCTGCTTGCATGGCCATGTACTCTTTCATGGATGGTTTTTCAGGATATAATCAGATCCTCATGGATTTGATAGATAAAGCAAAGACAGCTTTTATCACTGAATGAGGGACTTATTGTTATAAGGTCATGCCTTTTGGGCTAAAACATGCTAGTGCGACTTATCAGAGAATGGCTACTATGTTATTTCATGACATGATGCACAAAGAAGTTGAAGTATATGTGGATGACATGGTAGTAAAATCCCCAACTAGGGAGAGAAATTTTGAGGCATTAGAGAAGTTCTTTCAGAGGGTCATCAAGTATAAATTGAGACTGAACCCTAGCAAGTGTGTATTTGGGGTCACTTCAGGCAAGCTGTTAGGGCATCTGATTAGTGGAAAAGGGATTGAGGTTGACCCAGATAAGGTGAAGGCAATCCAGGAGATGCCAGCCCCGAGAACAGAAAAAAAGATTAGAGGTTTCTTAGGAAAATTACAGTACATCAGTAGGTTCATAGCTAGGCTCACAACTACCTGTGAACCAATTTTTAAGCTACTAAGAAAGAATCAGCCAGTGGTGTGGAATGAGCAATGTCAAGAGGCATTTGAAAAGATAAAGCAGTACCTGAGCAATCCACCAATTTTGTCACCACCCATCCCTGACATCCCTCTAATCCTCTACCTATCAGTGGAAAACATGGCCCTGGGGGCAATGTTTGCACAAAAAGTAGAGAATCTGGAGAGAGCCATCTATTACATTAGTAAGAAACTCCTTGCTTATAAGGAGAATTATTCACTAATAGAAAAAACCTGTCTGGCTGTAGTATGGGCAACTAAGAATTTAAGGCACTACTTTCAGACCCATCGAGTTATTGTAGTATCCCGGATGGATCCTTTAAAGTACCTATTTGAAGTACCGACACTAGTTGGAAAATTGGCCAAATGGTTGGTCCCTCATGCAATTTGATATTGTGTATGAGACTCAAAAAACTATCAAAGGGCGTGTAGTGGCCGAATTTCTTTCTGAAAATCCAGTTAATGAAGAGGAAGAAGTCGAAACAGCCTTCCTGGATGAGAGTCTCAAGCTAGTAGAGGTCCAGCCATGGAAAATGTACTTTGATGGGGCCATGAATAAAAGTGAAGCCGGTATAGGGGTAGTTTTGGAAGCACCAAATGGAGAACAATTGTTAATGTCAAAAAGGCTATGTTTCCCAACCACTAATAATATTGCAGAATATGAGGCTTGCATTTGTGCCCTAGAGGCATTAATAGCTGTTGGGGCTAAAAAAGTGAAGGTGTTTGGAGATTCAATGCTAGTAGTTTCCCATATTAAAGGTGAATGGGAATTGAAAGAAGAAAAGTTAAGGCCATACCTGGAGTATGCTAAGAAACTATTATTTAGCTTTGAGGAAGTGACAATGAAGCACATGCCTAGAGCTCAGAACCAGATGGCTAATGCTCTAGCCACGCTGGCATCCTTATGGGAGAAGGGTGATCAGAAGTTGACCCAGCCAGTTATCCTGATGAGCAGTAGAATCCCATGCTATGAAGGGTTAATAATAGCACATTTAGATCTAGAAGATGAGATGAAATGGTATGAGGACATAAGAAGATATTTAGAGGTAAGAGAATACCCACAGTCAGCCAATAGTAGGGATAGAGCTACAATTCGTAGATTAGCCACTCAGTTCACTTTGGCTGGGGGGCAACTCTACAAAAGGTTCTTCGAAGGACTATTGCTCTTGTGTGTGATAAAGCGATGCAGCGGATAATGGAGGAAGTACATGCAGGAGTGTGTGGTCCTCACATGAACGGAAGGGTATTAGCGGGAAAATTTTAAGATTGGGCTATTACTGGTCTACCATGGATACCGACTGCGCTAAATTTGTGAAAAGATGCCATGAGTGCCAAATTCATGGAAATTTGAATCACCTACCGTCCAGTGAACTCTACAGTATGACTTCACCGTGGCCATTCTCAATATGGGGCATAGACATTATTGAGAAGATTTCTCCCACGGCTTCTAATGGCCATAGATTTATCATTGTGGCAATTGACTATTTCACCAAGTGGGTTGAAGCTGAATCTTATAAAGTAGTAGGGGCGAACCAGATAAGTAAGTTTGTGAGAAAGAACTTGATTTGCAGGTTTGGGGTACCCCATGAGATAGTATCAGATAACGGCAGCCAGTTCAAAGGTGATTTCTTAGAATTAATTACCGAATTCAAGATTAAGCATCACAAGTCTTCACCGTACAGGCCACAGACTAATGGAGCAGTAGAAGCAGCAAATAAGAATGTGAAAACCATTTTGAGAAAAATGGTTGAAACCTATAAGGATTGGCCTGAGAAGCTCCCTTATGCTCTTTGGGGTTATCGCACTACTACAAGAACATCCACAGGGGCAACTCCATTCTCTTTAGTGTATGGGACTGAAGCAGTGCTACCTATTGAGTTAGAGGTCAAATCCTTGAGAGTGATACTAGAAGCTAAGATTCCGGAAAATGAGTGGGCCCAGAAAAGATATGAAGAACTAGCTTTGATTGATGAGAAGAGGATGCGAGCCTTGTATCATATGCAGGCTTATCAAAGAAAGATAGCAAGGGCCTTTAATAAGAAGGTGAAGCCAAGAAAGATCAAAGAGGGAGACATGGTTTTGAAACAAGCTCGGCACATCCCTTTTGATCTAAGAGGAAAGTTCAAGCCAAATTGGGATGGTCCATACATAGTCAAAAAGATCTTGTCAGGAGGTGCTGTAAGAATATCAGACCTGGATGGGAATGAATTTCAAGAACCAGTCAACTTAGACAAGCTCAAATGGTACTTTGTGTGAGATAGGCCCGCTAGGCTGTAAACTTACAAAAGACGGTCTAGGCAAAAGTAAGGGTAAAAAAAAATGCTAGATTGAAAACTTGCGAAAGGCGGTCTAGGCAAAAGGAGAGATGAGAGAAGATCTGGATGGAAAACCTAAAAAGGTCATTCAGCAAGTTATAAAGCTTATTTCTAACTTTGGAAGGTTAGAAATTTGGCAAAACCTAATGTAAGAGGGAGTAATGGTGTACTTGAATAAATAAAGAATTTTTTTTATTGCATTAACTAGGAATGGATTTTATTTAATTATGATCGCGAATGTTTGTGCCTTGAGGGATACATCAAATGATTAAGTAATTGAACTGCATTGTTTTGATTTAATCTATGCTTTCTAAAAAAAAAAAAAAAAAGTGGAGCTTGCTAGGTGGAAAACACGAAAGGGCCGCTTAGGCAAAAGTTAGAGCAAGCCCGCTGAGATGAAAATCCAAAAGGACATTTCAGGCAAAAGTTAGGGCATAGAGAATGGAGTTCATGAAAGAGAAATGAGTCAAGATAGAAACCATGGGGGGAGAGAAGGAAAAAAGAAAAATCAGAGAGAAATTGTATTGTGACCTTAAGGAAGTCTTTTTTTTTTTGTGAACAATTCTTCTAAAAAACTTTGAGGCTATAAGAAAGTTTTTGCAAAAAGAGATCCCCCAGAGGACTAAGTTTTTTTTTTTTTTTAGAATCTTTAGTAAAATCAGCATGCCCATGATAGGAAGTAGCATACAGGAAACATAAAAATCAGAGAGAATTTTGAGACCCAATCATTCTAAATTTTTCAAATCATGACAGATATTTTTTGGTAAGTCCTTAGATGTTGTATAGGGCATATGACATAGTTGTGTAAGGCATAAAAGAACGTGCATCAACATGTCACCTGTGGGTGTGTAAGGCGTAGAATAACATGAATCACCACAGTTTCAATTGTCGAACTACGAGAGGGTCTGATTCTTCCTCAGGATAGCGAGGGGGATACGTAGGTAGTTTAGGACCGCGGTCCTAAATACGAACCCACAACATTTCATGACAGATATTTTTTGATAAGTCCTTAGACATTGTTTAGGGCATATGGCATAGTTATGTAAGGCGTAGAAGAACACGCATTAACATGTCACCTGTAGGTGTGTAAGGCGTAGAAGAACATGCATCACCACAGTTTCAAGTGTCGAACTACGAGTGGGCCTGATTCTTCCTCAGGATAATGAGGAGGATACGTAGGTAGTTTAGGACTGCGGTCCTAAATATGAATCCACAACATTTCAAATCACACAGTTGCCATTGTCATGAGACCGCAGCTAGCCTCATGACACAGAGTGTATCGACAGAGCAAGATGCACTCAATTTTCACATGACACAGTTATCACTGTTATGAGACCGTAGCTAGTCTTATAATGTAGAGTGTATCGACAGAGCAAGATATACTCATTTTTCACATGACACAGTTATTACTGTTATGAGACCGTAGCTAGTCTCATAACATAGAGTATGTCAACCGAGCAAGATATACTTGATCCTCATAGCCAATGTTTCATAGTTATTAGAAATTTGAGTTTCACTTTGATGAAACTTGAGCAGTGCTTTCGCATTGATTTCAACTTTCGCCAAAGTGGGGGGCAAACTGTAGACCCTTATTTTGTGACGAGTATGTGCATTGAGGCCGTGGGAAACCCGAAGATGAAAAATTATATGACTGTAAGATGTAATTGGAGGCATGGAGCTGAATTATTAATTCCGTGGCATGATCTTGAAAAAATAAAAATAATAATAAAGTTTTGGAGAAATTAATTTAATTAAATTTAAATAAAATTTTATTTTGTTTAAATTTAATATGGGTAGTTCTTAAATGGATCTAATTAAGTTTAATTGGGCTCCATGAGCCTAAGAAAGCCTAGTTAGGAATTTTAAATGGGACCCATTTAATTATTTTCTGAAAATTAAAATAATAAAATATCTCTCTCCTCCTTAGCCCCACTCTCTTCCTCACTCCCTATTGGTGTCTTCCATTTTTTCCTGTCTTCCTATTGGTTGAAACACCTCACCCATATCCAAGTTTTATTCGAATTCTACAATCGTAGTTGTTTAAGTCATCTAAACTTTATCACCCTAAGACTCCAAATCCTACCACACCTCTTCCTCATTCCCTATTGGTGCCTTCCATTTTTTTCTGTCTTCCTATTGGTTGAAACACCTCACCCATATCCCAGTCTTATTCGAATTCTGCAATCGTAGTTGTTTAAGTCATCTAAACTTTATCACCCTAAGACTCCAAATCCTACCACACCTCTTCCTCATTCCCTATTGGTGCCTTCCATTTTTTCTTATCTTCCTATTGGTTGAAACACCTCACCCATATCCCAGTCTTATTCGAATTCTGCAATTGTAGTTATTTAAGTCATCTAAACTTTATCATCCTAAGACTCCAAACCCTATCACACCTCTCTCCCAAAACCCTATAAATACCCTACTAGAGAAGGGAAGAAGGGATGATGGGAGGAAAGAGGAAGAGAAAATTCAGAACTATAAGAAATTTAGAGATATTTAAGACTCTTTGAGTTCTTCCTTATTTTTTTTTCTTCAAGAACATTTTCATACAAGATTTCTGGAAGGTCAGTTTTTATTGTTTTCTTTTCAAGATCTATGCCACGCAATATTTTAATTCTATGCTCTTTGTCTTCAATTTATTTTATATGTTCATATAGATCATGTAATCATGTTTAATTTGAGGGGGATACACAACTCTGCACATGTTTAGTTTCTGTCTCTCGTACTTTTATTATTTTTCTTTATTTTCTTTACTTTTTATTACAAACAAAATTGGTAAGTAGCCCTAAGGTAAGTACCAAAGAGGGCATTTGCGCGAAGCTTATATGGAGCTAAACGGGAGTAAGCCAGGGATATCATTGCCATACTAGAAGAGAATACCCTTTTTTAAGGGTAGTTTGCCCCAATGGCAACTGCATTTACCAATAAGTAAGTAGCTCTAAACTTCTCGAATAACCATTGGCATGAAATTGTAGTAATAATAGAACTTTCATTTGGTAAATTAAAATTAACTTTGTTTTTAATTTAACTGACTTTTGCATGTAATTAATTTAAATAAATACTTTGTAAATTAAAATTAATCTTGTTTGTAAATTAAACTAATATTGGCATGTAAAATAAATTTAATTTAATACTTGGTAATTGTAAAATAAATTTGCATGTGAGAAATCTTTATTAGGTTGTGATTGTTTGGGACTTATGTGATATTAGAATAAATTACACATGTACATAATTAACTTAGTTTAATTATCCTTAGGGTAACTTGGTGAAAATTAATTAATTATGTTAAATAGAAATGTAGGGTTATTTGAAATTGAATTTGTTTGTAAATTAAATTCTCAATAATAAATTAATTTTAGTCATCTGGTAAATATCACTTAAATAATTAGCAACCCCATAGATAGGAATTACTTGTGCATGAAAATTGTGTGTAAACAACAATCCTTTTGTGAATTACTTGCGTGTGTAGGATTAGAATTGCATTTTTAGGATAAAGTTTAATAAAGGAATAATAAACAAGACTTCTAGAAACATTAGTAGAGGACTGGCACTCAAATTAACGAGGTTAGACCAGGCATAAGGGGTGCCTGACACCTTCCCCTTACGCACCCACTATCCCAAACCTAGACATTGGGCTATGGTAATGACGGTTGTGGAAACTCTGCAAGGAGTAAGTTGCCATCCATGACCCTCGAAAGAAACACTGAATATGTCCCGGTTATTACCTGGGTGGCGACTCCTGTCTATCTATGCCTTCGTGGCATAAATCCTTAGTACCGTGGTAGTGTTATGGGAAGACGGTACTTACCAGTGGTTTGATTCTATTAGGATCGTATGAAGTGCATGTCTAGGAAATGCTGTCTAAGGAGGTGGTACTTAAGTGAGACCATTGTGACTCCACCATCTTTCCTGGGCATTACCTGGTGCATTTTATATAATTCTAATGGATGATATTTCGCCTCACGCCCCACCCCCACAATGAGCTATACTGATATGTTAATCTCCTTTTGGGAATTTGCATTAGAATCAGCTTTGTATATTCTGAATAGGATTCCATCAAAATTAGTTTCTTCCACACCTTATGTGATATGGCATGGAAGAAAACCAAGTCTTAAGCATGTTAAGATTTGGGGTTGTCCAGCTTATATCAAAAAGCTGAACACTGATAAATTGGAAATCAAATCAAAAAATGGTCGATTTGTTGGATAACCAAAATATAGTTTTGGATATTATTTGTATTTGCCTACATCACAAAAAGTTGTGGTGAGTAGAGATGCTACATTTCTTGAACAACAGTTTATTCAAGAAGGAGGCAAAGAAAGGCAAATAGAGTTAGAATTAGAGAATTCTGACCAACCAATAGATCAGATGGATATAGATCCATCTAGTCAACCTACACCCATTGATGAAACATCACAGCTATTCCTCGTAGAACAACGAAGGTATCTCACCCACCAGTGAGATATGGTTTCCTTCATGAAAAACAAAAAGAGTTGTGTACTCATAAAGAAGTAGATCATGAAGATGATCCACTTATTTATGAAGAAGCTATATCAGATATAGACTCTTCAAAATGGATTGATGCTATGAAATCTGAGATTGATTCCATGTATAAGAATCAAATTTGGGATCTTGTTGACCCACCTGAAGGTATTGTACCTATAGGGAATAAATGGGTTTTCAAGAAGAAAATTGATTCTAATGGAAATGTAGAGACCTATAAGGTAAGGCTAGTAGTGAAAGGGTTTCGCCAAAGGCAAGGAATCGACTATGAGGAGACTTTCTCGCCTGTTGCCATGCTTAAATCAATTAGGATTCTATTAGCAATAGCTACATACTATGATTATGAGATTTGGCAGATGGATGTCAAAACAGCTTTTCTCAATGGATACATTAAAGAAAACATTTTCATGGAACAACCTAGGGGTTTTGAATCCCAAGCTGGTTCCAAGGTATGCAAGCTAAAACGATCCATTTATGGGTTGAAGCAAGCTTCGAGGAGTTGGAACATCCATTTTGATGAAGCCATTAAATCATTTGGTTTTATCAAAAAAGAGGATGAACTATGTGTATATAAGAAGGTTGGTGACAGTGCTATCACTTTCCTTGTCTTATATGTGGATGATATACTGTTGATGGGTAATGACATAGGTATGTTGACAACTGTAAAGGTATGGTTGTCGAATACATTCTCCATGAAAGACTTAGGGGAGGCAACCTATATTCTTGGGATTCACATCTATAGAGATAGACTGAAAAGAATAATTGGTTTATCCCAAAGTCTATACTTGGAAAAGGTGTTAAAGAGGTTTAACATGCTTGATTCCAAGAGAGGATTGTTACCAGTAAGACATGGTATCCATCTTTCTAAAGATATGTCTCCAAAGACACCTGAAGAAATAGATAAAATGGCCAGGATTCCATATGCTTCGGCTATTGGAAGTTTAATGTATGCAATGTTGTGTACTAGGCTGGATATCGCATATGCTGTTAGTTTGACTAGCAGGTATCAATCTAATCCAGGTTTGGAATGCTGGATAACTGTCAAGAATATCCTTAAGTACTTGAAAAGAACTAAGGATTTATTCTTGATCTATGGAGGTGGAGACTTGTAATTGGATGGTTATACTGATTCTAATTTCTAATTAGATATTGATGATAAAAAGTCTACCTCTGGGTATGTGTTCATTTGTAATGGAGGTGCAGTCAGTTGGAAGAGTTCCAAACAGAGTACGACTGCAGATTCCACTCATCGAGGTGAGTATATTCTCGCATTAGATCTCGCAAAGGAAGCTGTTTGGATAAAGAAGTTTGTGACAGAACTTACAGTAGTTCCTCCCATTGAGTCAGCAGTTCCACTACACTGTGACAACAATGGAGCAGTCATACAGGCTAAGAAACTCCGGTCTCACCAAAAATCCAAACACATAGAAAGGCGCTACCACATTATCAGAGAAATAGTTGGACGAGGTGATGTAGCCATGCAAAAAATAGCATCAACTGAAAATCCAACTGATCCATTCACTAAGCCTATGTCACAGACTCACCTAGACTGACATTTTGAGAAGATGGGTCTAAGATATTGTAATGAATGGCTCTAGTGCTAGTGAGAGATTGTTAGTAGTATGCCCTAGAGCATATCATTTAATATGTATATTGTGCATATTTTTATTAATAAAAGGCATTTCCACTTTTCCGTTTACATAATATATTTATGTGTAATAGAAAAGGTCCATTGATTTTTTGTTAGAAATTCTATCCATAAGTTGTTAAGAATATGAGTGACAGTATTTCTAGTACAAAGTATCAAAAATAGGTTCACAATCGAGGATACTTCACAATAAGGACATAACTTATCCAGAAAGATTATATTCATGTTTGTTTTCAAGTTATTTATATGAAATATAAATAAGATGGAATGGTGAGTCTCATGCCATATAACAACATGATAGGCACTTATACATGATAAGTAGGCCGAACCAGTGACATTTATGATAAGCACATGGAGTTTACTCTTGTCAATGCATTGTCATAAATCATATCAGTGCATATAATCTTTAGACCTGAGATAGCATAGTTAGCTTGTATATAGGTGGTTTGAGTTTGATACTACTTGCATACTTGTACTGTGTATGAGTATATAGGCATGTGTTGGCTCCTACTAGTTATATATGGAGGTAGGTGTTGATCAAGATGGAATCTGTTCCTCTAAGTAAATAGATATAAAATCCTATATTCATTTAATTGTTCTTGTTGTTTCAAGTTCCTGGTTAGGATAGATAGATTTATTCAGAAAGAGTTTCTGATGAGAAAAATTTTTTTAATCAAGAACTGGAATTAAAAGAGAACATAATATTCATAGCAAATGGAGTTTGACATAAACCATGACTCCAGCTTGAGTTGGGATTTTGTAACAGAGAGATTCTAGTGCATGGTAACATATGATTATAGGTTCATTTAAGGTAAACCTTATTACTAATTGGGTGGCCATGGCATGCTATGCTAAGTGTTAACCATGGTTTATGAGGTGCATAAAATGATTTAGAGAAATCATTTATGGTAAGAAAGAGTTCTGATGATATTAAGAGTTGATATCATGTCTCATTACCAATTAGTGATGAGCCCAGTACATCACACACATACACAAGTTATCACCTAATTAAATATGATTTAACAAATTAATTAAAGAGTTTAATTGATTAATTAAATATGTTTGGTTTGCAATTAGATTGCAAAGTCCCTAGCATCACTTGAAACCAAATCTAGGTTATTGAATGTATAATATAAGTTAAATTTATATTTAAAGTGTTTAAATATGAATTTAATTAATGGAAAATTAATTAATAAAGATTAATTAATTGATTTATATTTGATATAAATTGATTAGAAGAAGAGAAATAATTATTTTGGGTTGAGAACTCAAAATTAAGACACAAGGGCATTTTGGTCATTTCACAGGGTGACATGTGGCACCATGAGATGGTAACACATGGCACTACACATAAGCTTGTCAAATGTCTTTTAATCATGTAAGATGATTAAAATTAAGATTAAATATAGGTTTGACACTTGGCACAATGTGATTGGGTCAATTAAAGCTATAACCAATCAGAGGGTGACATGTGACAAGGGTTTTATGTGTTGACCTACCTATATAAGTATTGTTATGAAAAGAAAACAACACAACCAGTAGCTATTTTCTTTGGTGCCGCCACCCAAGAGACTCTCCCTTCTCTTCATCTTGTTCTCTCATCTATTCCAAGAGATTAGCAAATAATATCTTGAATTAAAAATACTAGAAATTGTTTCTAGTGTCTTGTTTACATCTTTAATCTCTTAAAAGGAAAAACTTGATTTTCTAATTAATAGAAAAAGCTTTAGAAGCTGTTCAAGGGCTGCCATAGGTGAACTTGTTGCGGACAAGCTAGAGGGACAACATCTGGTGTCCTGAAGACGCATCCGAAAGGCAAAAATACACTACAGTGCATCAAGAGGTTAGTGTATTTATTTTTGATTTAATCTAGGGTTCTAAAATTAATTTGATTAATTTTAAAATCTTAAATGGCAAATGGATATCCAAAATCATATTGAAAGAGTTTTAATATGTTGTTTATCATTGAAATCAAATAGATAAAAAATAAATCTTGCAAGACGCATGTGGCCCTAGGTGAAAATTTTTGAATTCAATGATATAAACTTGTGTTTTCTGCTCCTTCAATTGGTATCAGAGCCACTATATTTGCCATTTAGATTGTTGATTATATGATTTAATTGTGTGGTATGATCATTAGATGATAGATCCATTGCTGGTTGCAATGGATGTGTGGCGGCATGCTTGAAGAACACTAACATGGTGCGCAAAGTTTATAGCTTCATGGGTGGTACAAGGTTTGGCTTTTTAATTTTGCAATTGTTGTATGATCTAAGGCCTATCCTATGACTAATTAAAGTGTTTAATTAGTAGTTTTAATCACACAATTAAATTTTGATTCAAATCAAAATTTTAAAAATTGTTTAAATGTGATTCAAATCTGAATTTTAAAAGTTGTTTGAATGTGATTCAAATCTGAATTTTTAAAGTTGTTTGAATTATATTTAAATCTGATTTTTTAAAGTTGTTTGAATAATATTCAAATCTAAATTTTTAAAATTTATTTGAATGTGATTCAAATCTGAATTTTTAAGGTTGTTTGAATGTGATTCAAATCTGAATTTTTAAATTTGTTTGAATGAGATTCAAATCTGAATTTTTAAATTTATTTGAATCATATTCAAATCTGGATTTTTAAGTTGAATATGAGATATTCAATTTAATTTAAGTATGTATGTTTTATTTAATTGTTAAATAGTGATATGCATGATGGATGATCGTGGACTATAAAAGACCAATGTGATTGGATTATTTCTTTTATGTTTCTTTGGGATTGTAAATTAATTAATTTATTTTGGGCATGTATTATTAAGTTTGTAATAATTTTGGGTTGTAATTTCATTTATTTAAGTTCTTATAAATTCGTCTTGGTATGCTAAGGATTACTATGTAATTGGATTGCAAGAAGATCAAGGAGGTCAAGAGCATTGGTGGGACTAGTGGGAGGAATTTAAGATCAAGTGTTGATTATGTACTCCTTCAGCAACTCTTGTAAAATGAATGAATGAAATGCACCTAGGAATGCCCTGATTCAATTCTTGGTGGCTCAGAATTGAATCCTTTAGAAAGTCCATGATCATACCATATTTATTTATTGTCCATGAATGCATGAGATGTATGTGAATGTATGCAGTATGTGATATATGCATGCTAAATGGATAATGTGCAAAGTGAGACCTTAATAGTAATTAGGATGACCATTAAATCTTTCAAACGAATTATTAAGTTGGATATGCTATAATTAAAGTAATTATAATATGGGCCCTCCATTGAGGCAATTATTTTAAGAAATTTTAAATACTTGCATAAGATACAATTAATTTAAGAGATTTTCTTAAGAATAATTATTAAGCATGAGATGTTGTAAATATGTAAATGGTTTAGTGGCCAATATTGGATGTACCTGAGGACATTAAAATTATTTGCATAATTACTGGCTCAATGGGATCAACTTAACTAATGCAAGATAAGTGAATAATGGATGTACCTGAGATTTTGAGCATTAGGGGCTAGGTAAAGGCTTGAACCTCACATGAGATGTGATGGGCAAGAAGTTGCTCACTTATAATTTATTGTAATTCCAATAATGGATGTACCTGAGGATGATCAATAGAATTATAAGAATTCAATCACCCACTAGAAATCCATCCAAGTAGGATTTTCGTTTTCTACTTTGGAAGTGTAAGATTCGCTAAGTTAGTGGGAGGACCAATTTGATTAAAAGACTATAATCATTTTGGTTAATTACTTAATACATTTTCTAATTAATCTGGTTATTTTGATGCAGTTAATTTTCTGATAATAATGAGCACAGAACAACCACCTCCATCCAATATCCTTACAAGCATACTTGATCATAATAGGTTGATAGGACCTAATCTGTCTGATTGGCTAAGAAATTTGAAACTTGTCATGAACCTTGAACATATAGGTTATGTTCTAGACTCAAATGTTCCTGGTCCCTTACCTTCAGAGGCCACCCAAGAGGAACATGAAACTTTGGACAAGTGGAAAGAGCATGATATGAGAGCTAAGTGTTACATGCTTGCTTCTATGAGTAATGAGTTACAAAAGCAGCATGAGAACATCGGAGACTGGATGACTTAGCCCTATAGGTGTTATCTTTAAATTTTGACCATACTAAAATCTCTAGTCCCATAACCATTCCTGATGTACTGTAATTTGTGCTAGGGTAACGGAGTCATTAACTCTCGCTACCTTGCAACCATGATCTTTTGATATTCTAATTATAGAGTTTTAAATCCCAAATTAGAATTTTCAAACTCAGTTATAGTAATAAAACTCTATTTTGGTATATTTGTACCAGAGCGAAAGCCATTTATAACTATTCTTATCCTTGTGTACTATTGGGTAGTACGTAGCTCTACATAATAAATCCCAAGTCAATACTGTAATCTGTAACTTATAGCACAAACATTAAGAACATTGCATAGTTACTATAATACATCCTAATAGATCAAACTTCTCTA
Source organism: Hevea brasiliensis (assembly GCF_030052815.1). NCBI lineage: Eukaryota > Viridiplantae > Streptophyta > Magnoliopsida > Malpighiales > Euphorbiaceae > Hevea > Hevea brasiliensis. Next base: position 49,414,762 of record NC_079501.1, read on the forward strand.
TATCTTATTTCTCTCAAATCCACTGATATCCTAAACATATTCTGATTATGGTATCCACTGACATCTATCAGCAGTAATACCTTTACCTGCATCTAAGACAGATATATTACTATAACTCATTTCTAGGTCCTCTTGCCTTACCTAACTAGGTTCACTAATTAACTTTATTATTTATCGTATTCTAGTAGATGTCTCTCACTAGAAACTTTTCTAAAATTAATTCCAATAACTCTTATTATCGTAATTCTTATCCTAAAAGACTAATCACTAACACATTAAAATTTATTTCCATGTAAGGGAATAACAGCAGAACATATAATTCTAGCATTACCATATAAATAAGTACAGCCGGAATCAAATAGTACATAATTATTCCTTTCAAAAGTTAAGAATGTATAGGCAACAACATCTGAAGTCTCTGCTTCTTCCCCATGATGCATTGCATACACTCTTTCTAGTGTATTCCTCTGCTAGTGTTGGTCCATTATGCTAGGATTATCCGAAGTGCTGTCTCTACTTCTGCCTCTGCCTCTACTAACCATCGATGAGCCTCTAAAATCAGAATCTTGGACTAATTCCTCTAGTGTAGTATGTGGCATAAATCGACGTGCGCTAGTACAATCTCGAGTGTAATGCCCGATTCCACCACAATTGTAGCAGGCTCCAGTGACCTTATAGCAAATACCCCCATGTAATTTTCCAGAAATGTCAGATACAGATAGGGTAGGAACTTCTGGTTCTTTGATGAATGGTTCTTGATTGCCTCTGCCCTGAAGATCCGCCTCTGTCATACTTAGGAGCTCGGGGTCCCTCAAAATTTTTTCTCTTTCCCAATTTGCTACTCGAACTCTGATCGATAGGTTTCCCACTTTTTTTTTTCCATACTGCCCTTGAGAGGGTTGGGTTTGTACTTAGGTCTGGGCTGACAGATTATCAGCCATTTGTTGAAAGAACATGGCCATTTGCTGGGCCATTTGTGCAGTAATTTGTATAGGAGGGACGGGTGCAGCTAGACCTCCAACGCTCTGCGAAACTGGGGCCTCTGCTCATATGCCAGCTGTATTAAATTGCTCTACTGTTTTATCCCCCTTGTCCATATCTATTCATAGGATTTTCTTTTTCTTGAACAACCAACACGAGGAGATTTTTCCTAGTAAGTTCATATTTATGATGCAAATTTACTATATGTATCAAACATTCGAGCAGTTGTACTTATCGAAAAATATTTCAAATTCACAATTCAAAATTTACATTAAAACTTGCTCTAATACTAATAAAACATGTCACACCTTACACCTCCATAAGGCATAACATGATCCCATAGTACACCTAATAAACTACCGAACTTCACCTACCGATAACCCATTAAATATACTACAAGGGATTTTGAAATAATTTCCGTTCATTTTTAAATTGGTGGGTAATTTTTTTTAGATATTAAAAACCTTTATTTGAAGTCCAAACATAAATCAAATTTTTAGATATTTAAAATCTCCGCAATTTTTACAAAAATTTTGGCAGATTGCCGTATGTATTTTGAGAAAACAGTTCTTCAAAACCTGAAAAGAAAGACGCTCCCAATATATTTCACAACCACAACTCCATTATTCAATTTCATATCACAAATCAGCACAAACAACTCAATACATAGTTTTGAATTAAATCAAACATTGAAACGTCTCATTAAGGTAACAAAATTAGTATTTACATTCATGGGAGTATTACAAATTTAATAGTAAAAAACTTTATAAGTACATTAAATCTCAAGATAATATTACAATAATTTGTATTTGATCACATTCCAAAAATATATCACAAAAGTGTTGATACAACTGCTCAAATGAAATTACATACATATAATTACAGAATTACATCAAAATCTAATGTACAAGGGCATACCTATGATATATCTGAAGATAGTCTCATTGTGTCTTCTAGTAATCTCACTCAGCTCCTTTATATTTTCTTTCACCTGCGATAACATACAAAGCTATCGCTGAGTGGTGAACTCAATGGTGCACAAACTAATAATTTAAAACATAATACAAGTTATGCTTTGACAACCCACAACAGAAAAAAAATTTAAAATTTCTAAATTCTTCAAAATTTATGACATCCAAAAATCAATATTTTCATTCATGCAAATTATTCATTTGAATAGCATTTTGATCAAAAAGTAACTATTTATCTACATTTCTTTTAAATCATAAAACAATATAATATTTTTGAATCACTGACAATTTATTTATTTTGACCATAATTTATCAAACCATGCATAATTTAAAGGGCGTTGCCAACAATTCACACAGTTAGACCCGTGACACAAAATTCATAATAGATGTCGTGTTGTACACCACGACATTTCAAACTCTCCCAAAAGCTGAGGCTAAAAGGGAGGAACAAGGACTAGCTAGTATATATGAGTACTCATCCAAACTCTTCCCCAACTGGCAAGCCAGAGAGAAAGGAACTCACCCCATCTAGTGGAGGAGATATCTCACTAGACAAGCTAATGAGAAATCAAAACATATTGGAATGTCAACTGTGATTTCAAATCATATTCAAAACAATTTCTATTTACAAAAGTGTTTACAAACCATTAACATATTTAATCATTATAAATTCATGCTCAAGGTTGGCAACATATCAAACTTAAAATTTACAATTCTCAAAACTATGTAATAAATCCTTAATGCATAAAAAAATTTATACTTAATTTATACAATTTCATTCAACAAGTTAAAATTCTTAACATAAAAAAAAATCACAAATCATACAATAAACTTATTCAAATCAATTTGGAAGTGAAAAATAACAAAAGAGTTAGTTGTGCACAAACCTCTTATCTAGGCTTGTCTTGGTTCAATTCCTCCTCCTACCTTGGAGGGCTCCTTTCCCAGTAAAACACATAGCTAGAGTGTTTCAATATCTATTCAATTTATTTCTAATTAATAAATTCAATAATTAAATCTTATACACTTAATTTACCCCACAAAATTGAGTCCTTAGTACTTAGTGCAATTGTAGTTACTATTTATTTGACCATTTAGTCAAAATATTGACTTTTTCATAATAATTAGATATGCTAATTCTAATTATACCCACATACCACATTTTGATTCATATTTTTGTTGGCATTGATTGCCAAATCTAATTCAAAGCCTATTAGGGTTAAATCTCAAAATTTCAGTTTTGGGTTACTTGTTTGTACTGTTCCATTGGTCTATCTATAGTGGAAAGTTGGCTAAGTGTCCTTCATTTAAGTTGTTCCTTATTGTCTTATCTTTAATTCTCTTTTTGAATCACTCCATTTAGAGTTTTGTAACCCAAGATATGGCCATTTTTCTAAGGCTGGCCAAATTGGTTCAAACCCAGAATTCTGGGTACCAATTCTGTTCTGGCAGTTTTAGGCAACTAAATTTGGGTGGCAATTTGACTTGGTTATGTGCAGAATTTGGGTTGGTATGAAAGTTGTAGTGCTATGTCTCAGCTTTCCATCGGTATAAAATTCAGGTCATTTGGACCTTCCTGCACCAAGTTATGGCCATTAGAAAAAGTACTGTTCATATGGCCAGTTTTGTATAGTGGCAGTGCACATTATCCAAATTTGACCTAATTGTTTACTATCTTAATGTCATTTTTTGGGCATGGTTTCTATACAAAAATTGTGGCATTATATGTCTACTTTCATATCCAATTGGCTTCATACCAATTAGGTTAGTAAAATTTCAGTTTTGGTCCCTGAAAGGGACCTAGGTCAAATTGCCAGATTGGGACCCTTCACTAATCCGAATTGCATTTCATTTTCACTCATTCAACTACATCACAATTGGTCCCAATTGACCTTTTCTAACCTTAATTAGGGTCAATTGCATCAATTGAGCATTTTCTCCAATTTTTCTCCTAATTTCATGTCACACCCTACCCCTCCGTAAGGTATAACATGATCCCGTAGTATACTTAATGAATTACCAACTTCGTCTACTGATAACCCATTAAATACACTACAAGGGATTTTAAAACTTTTCTTACTTCTTTTTATAGTGGTGAGCACTATTTACAGGTGTTAAATTTTTTTTTTTAACTGAAGTGAAACAGCTAACACATTTGAAGAATTAACAATTTCTGTAAAAATTTTGGCAGAGTGCCATCTATATTTTGAATAAAATAGTTCTTCAAAAACTTGTAAAAAGAACTCCTAATATTTTATTCAATCCCCAAACTCAAATATTCAATCAACACAATAAGTTTCTTAATAATTGCCAACTCAAATGCACAATAATTTTTTTTAGTGTTTTCAAAAGCTGGAATAAAAGAATTATATCACAATATTTACAAGTCAAGATAATTTACAAATATAATTTACAACTTCATTGTGCAATTTTAATTTCAACTGCTCAAAATCAAGAACAATATATACATATAGTGAACATACATTACAATACAAAATGCAAAATATGGTATACTCAATATACCCGATGAACTCTCAATGAAGCACTAGCAGCCTAGTCTACTGCCCTGTCAATCTGTCTAGCTGCGACAACAATGAAAAGCTATTGCTGAGCCATTGTCTCAGTGGTGCACAACATTAACCAAATACAACTTTAAATCACAAATCATAAGTCATATAAATAGTACATACTTAAAACCATAGTTAAATTTAAAGACAGTAAATGTCAATAAGAATTTAAACTCCATTTCACAATATCACAATAAATAACAATAAATCATATATAGACAGCTTATTCATGTTGCCAAAGTTCAATTCATCCCAAAAGCCGATGGCTAGTGAGGAACTCAATTCATCCCAAATGCCGATGGCTAGTGAGGAATAACATAGCTAGCTAGCAATAATATGAGTACTCATTCTATTCATCATCAATAGGCACACACCTCAACACTTCAGCCAGAGAGGGAATTCAATTCATCCCACTAGACAAGCTAGCGAGGAATTCAATCAATATACATGATAGCTGTGATTTTAAACCATTTACAATGCTTTTCAATCAATAAGTATCCATCAAATATCATTCAAACAATTTTTCATAATTTAAAACAATAATATAAAAATAGTCATAACTTATTTCAATTAAAAAATTCAAAAGAAATAACTGTTGTGCACAAACCTCTGACAACTTTCTCTTAGCTCTGACTTAGTGTTTCCTTCCCCTTCCCTAAGTCTTTGCTAACTGAAACACACAATTTGAAGTGTTTCAGTACTTATTTAAACTGTCTCTAATAATAAAGCTTAATAATAAATTTATTGAATTCTATTATTTTCCTTAGTCAATCTAAAATGTTGACCCTCGATGCACTCTAGGTGAATTAGGGTTAATGTTACCAATGTGTCGCATTTGTAGCCTTTTAGTATTGGTACATGTTACCAAATTCATTTTCAAGTATGCTGCATTTTGTTGCAATTTGTCGGATTTCGGTATACTAATTTGACCTAGCCAGATGACCTAGTTCCCTCGGTTTTTGAGTTATGGTCCAAACTACAAACTTGTAGATCTATTTCTTATTGCACGCGGGGCAAAATTTCAGGTCATTCTGAGTTGTGTAGACCAAGTTATGATCAATCTACCAATGCTGGACAGAATGTACCAAAATGGTAGCTTTAGGTCATTTTTAGGTCACTTTTGGTTCGGCCAGTTTTTGGACATGAACTTGTGCAAGCTATTTGGCTTAGTTCTGGCCATTTCTGAGCTTTGGTGTCTTCATAAGAATTGTAGATATATATATCAAATACTTATGGTAAAGATTTCAGGTCCATTGGACCTGTTTTGAGTGAGTTATGGTCAAAACACTAATTGCTGCCCAAATGGTCAATTTTCAGGCTTTCAAAGCACTAATCCGGATTTGGTCATTTTTCAAGTCACCTTCTAGGCAGAATTTTGGTAAGCATCCTTCATGAAAGTTGGCACATTTTGTGCCTAGTTTCACCTCCAATTGGTCTCATACCAATTGGAGCCACACACTTAAGGTTCTAAGCCAAAATATACACTGCCCTATTCTACATTGTTCACCCTTTACCAATTACACATCCTATGCTTACCAAGTCACTCTTCCATGCCAATTCTGGTTTGTACCATAACATTAACACATTTAGCAACTCATTTTTTGTCATTTTGGCAGCTTATAACCATTCTCAATATGCACACTATAACCCAGAATTTTCCAAGTCTAATTACAATAATTAAACACATGAATGCACCTCATTTACATGTCCAAATTCAAACCTTAATACACACATACATGCTGCCATCCATAACAACCTAATTCAACAATATAATTCCATAAACCAAATCATGAAACAACACATTTTGATCTTCTTCATAAGGCTGCCACAAGTTTGCACATATCCATCAATTGCCATTTTCACTTTTTAAGCTTCCAAATCATACCTTACACATGGAATTCAAATACAATACAATCAAATATTTAAATCATCATTCAAACCACTATTTACATGCAAGTATAAAATGTTCTTATTGAAGTTCCATGGCTGCCAAAATGTACCTCTCCATTAACTCATCAAACTTCAAAAATCCTTCCACAAATCAACTACCCACAACACCCATTCAAAGTTTAATGAAACAAGAATTAAAAATACACACTTACCACTTTTGAAATTCTTCAAAACCTCACCAAAACTTAATTTTCTTGCTGCTTATCTACTGCCCAAGTTGTGTAGAACAACTTTAGTGAAGGAAAATGTAAGGATCATGGCTTGAAGATGGAAGAGTGAAGCTTGCATAGAGCTTGGAAGCTTCGACCATGGAGGTTTCTCTTCCTCTTGGTTTCGGCTGGTTTTGGCAAGGTGAGGAAGATGAAGTTATTTTCTGCCACAATATGTTTAGTGGTCCACTTAAGTGGAGTTAGTGGAGCACCATTAAACATTTAATGTTTGTTTATTCTAAAGTTTCCAAATTCCCACATTTAACCCCTATCTTTTGCTATTTAAATTATATACCACCAATTTAATTTTTCATGACATTTTCCAAGTGTAATATCATTTATTTTTAATGGAAATTTAGGTCAAAAGGCAACGCGGGGTGTTATATGGCCACAATGCCACTGTTCAGGTTACATTCTCGATTTTTCGATAACACCGAGTTTTGTCGTTTTCTCGATTTCTTATTTTTCTTTGTACTAATTAATTAATTTTTCTTTGATATTTCTAATGATATTTATGCTTCAATAGATGTTTATTTAAATCTTAAAAATACTTTCTAGGGTTCCCCGCAGTCTAGGGCTAGTCAACGGTCCACGCCGCAACTTCCCGGTGCGGTCACCCATCGCTAGGGTTCTCAGCTCGTTTAACTTGGTTACATTTCATTGCTATTATTTTTCCTTTGTTTTTCTTGTATTTTCTTTTCGTATATTTCATTATTTTATGTCTCCTCACCCATATCTAAGTGTAGTTCTAGGCATCATAGCTGTCTGGACAACATTGGTCACAGGAACAGTAAAACGCACTACCGAACATACGGGTGTTACAATTCTCCTCCCCTTAAAATAAATTTCATCTCAAAATTTTACCTGGCATCAGGCTCTGAAAAGCTGTCAGTGTTGTCTCCTCATGTCCTCTTCACATTCCCAAGTAGCTTCCTGGCCTGAATGATGGTTCCACAACACTTTAACCAGGTGTATCTATTTATTCCTTAGCTGCTTCACCTCATATGCCAGAATTTCTATGGGTTCTTCCTCATATGAGAGGTCTGGATTTACCTCAATCTTTTCAACTGATAGTACATGAGACGGGTAAGATCTGTACCTCCTTAACATGGACACATGGAAGACGCTGTGTATCCTTTCTAGCTCTGGAGGTAATGCTAGCCGATATGCCAAGGGACCCACTCTCTCTAGAACCTCATATGGGCGATGAAACGAGGACTCAATTTCCCCTTTCTGCCAAATCTCATAATCCTCTTCTAAGGAGAAATTTTGAGAAATACCTTATCACCCTTGGTATATTCAATATCTCTTCTCTTCATATCAACATAGGACTTCTGACAGTCTGATGCAGCCTTGAGTCTATCTCTGATCAATCTGATCTTTTCCTCTGTCTGCTGAACAATTTCTGGCCCAATCATCTTTCTTTCACGTACTTCATCCCAACATAGGGGAGTTATACACTTTCTGCCATACAAAGCTTCATATGGAGGCATCCCAATGCTTGATTGGTAGCTGTTGTTATAAGTAAACTCAATCAAAGGCAAGTGTGTATCCCAACTACCTTTAAACTCAATCACACAAGCCCGTAGCATATCCTCCAATATCTGAATTACCCTTTCAGACTGGCCATCTGTCTGTGGGTGGAATGTTGTGCTGAAGTTCAATCTAGTTCCTAGGGCTCTCTGAAGACTGCCCCAGAATTTAGAAGTGAACCTAGGATCTCTGTCAGATACAATTGATACTGGCACTCCATGCAATTTTACAATTTCATATATGTACAATCTGGCCAATCTTTCCAGGCTATAATCCATCCAAACTGGCAAACAGTGAGCAGACTTGGTCAGTCTATCAACTATAACCCATACTGCATCATGACTATTTTGTGTCCTCGGAAGTGCCATAACAAAATCCATAGTTATCCGTTCCCATTTCCAGTCTGGTACTGGCAATGGATGTAACAAAACAGCTGGAACTTGATGTTCTGCCTTTACTTGCTGACAAGTTAGGCATTTGGAAACAAATTCAGCTATATCCCTCTTCATATCCATCCACCAGTAATGCTCTTTCAGCCCTCTGTACATTTTAGTTCCACCAGGGTGCATAGCAAAAGGAGACTCATGTGCTTCCTTCATAATGATCTGTCTCAATTTCACATCATTAGGAACGCACATACTTCCCTGATGTAGTATGTCGACACCATATTTTGGTCGATCCCTAGAATCAATAAAAGTTCTTCTTTGAACAGCTAATCACGTTTCCGGTCCCTCCTTGATAGGCGGTCACACTTCCGATCTCTCCTCACAAAGACTTGAATCAATGCTAAGTCCTAGCATCCCTTAAAACTCAGCCGATCTCTCAAATCATTTACCGATCCCTCAAACCCGTTGCCGAATTTCCGGACTCATCGGGTATATTCCTGATCTCTGTTGATGAATAAAATGAACGGGCACTAGATCTTTTCCTACCAGTTTTATTGCCGACCTCCTTTCCGAAAGTTTAAGAGCTAAAGTTTTGGTTCGATTCCGATCTTAAGTGTTCGAGTTAAATTTTCAGTCAAGTTCTGTTCAGCATTTCTTCCCTACCGATCTCATGTTCAAAGTGCTTTCCGATCTCTCATACTTAGATTAATAATCACATTTAGTTTTTGTTTTGCTGTGCTCATACAATCAAATACTCAGACAAACAATGGTTTAAAATTTTCCGATCACAATCATTCATTGAACAAAAGGCATTTCATTTCATGTCATAATTTGTACAAGTTATTCGGCTGGGGGATCACCCCCAGCCTGATCTACATTTGGATCACTCCCTCTCTCCCTCTCACCCTCGGCTTCATCCTCACTGTCTTCATCATTGTCCTCGGAGCCACATCGCCATCCAAGAAAAGTCTTCTTCGGGTAACGCCCCGGAGTGCGGCCAAGAGATCCTTGTGAGCCTTCACATAGGCCTCGGCTATTCCGCCACCATCTCCTCATCCCTCTCCTTAAGCTCCTTGTCTTTCTCCTTAAGCTCCTTATCCTTCGCCTCAAGTTCCTCTATAAGTTGAGCGACCTGAGCGGCTTCGTTGGCGTGAAGCACCTGGACTTCCTTAAGAGCACGGTCCCTCTCATCCAAAGCACGATTCTGTTCGGCCAACCGGTCTTCATGGAGCTTTGCCCGTCCCTCGACTTGAGATATATAATCCCGAGCGGATGAGAGTTGGGATCGAGGGAATCCACCTCCGATTCTTCTTCCCGATCTCCTTACCTGTGCGCCGAATCCTTTCCTGATCATGGTCTGGTTCACCAGACACTCCACGTTTAAGCTCATGGTCCGAGTCAATATGTCGTCGAGACCATTCTGGGATAGCCTGTCCCGATCCTCCTGAAAGAAGATGGTAGACCCCAGGACTTTGGCGAAATCAGAGTTCTCCTTGACAGTCCGATTATTCCTCAAGCAGTCGATCAGTACTTGAGCGCCCCGAGAAGAGGTCCTCCCAGAAGCTTGAGTAGGCCCCCCTTCCCTGCTTGGAACAACTGTAAGAGTCGGAGGCTGCTCCTCCGATCTAGGAGGAGATCGGGTAGCTTCAGTGGTCGGCGGACCCGAAGGTTGGGGAGGATCACTTTGTATCTCCCCAGGTTCGTGACCGGGCGTTTGGAGTCGTTCCGAACGCTTTATCTCTTTTATCTTCCGGGAGATCTCTCTCTCCTTCTTCCGTTTCCTTGAACCCTCACCACCCGCCATACGTGCACAAAGAAAAGGTTAGTGAGATCGCTAAGGTCCTGAGATCTGAGGTATAGAAAATACCGATGCCGAGGTTAGAGAGCGGAAGTTCGCGGTCTTGGCCAGTGAGCAGCTGAACAGTCCAATGGTGCAGCTCGGCAGTCACCGAATCCAAACAAGAATACTTTTTAGTGGCAGCCTCACTCTTCAGATCCATCACTATCAAACTTTCCTCTTCGCTCAGGGTAATATGGTTCGGAAGCAAGGGTCCCTGGTACCACCACCGCGGGGAAGTCCTCAAAGCGGCTCGGATCTTTGCTCCTCACAATGAAGAAACGATTCTTCCAGTTCTTAAGAGACGAGGGCAGATCGGAAAAGAGCCCACAATTAGGCTTCGCCTGAAAGAACCAGTGGTCATCGTCCTTTCGGTGAGTTAGCCGGTGCAGCTTGGCGAACACTTTAGCCGTAGGTCTGATTCCCTTAGTTCGGCATAGACCTCGGAAAGCTACCAAGATCCGCCACGAGTTGGGGTGAATTTGAACAATGGATGCTCGGTGAAGTTTTAGGACTTCCTTATAGAAATCGTCTAGAGGGAACCTCAGACCGGCCTTTAACTGTTCCTCATATACCATAACCCTGTCGTTCTCTTCAAAGAAGTGATCGACACGAAGGTCGCCATGGCACTTGATTAGCTCGAACGAATCAGGACAAATATTGTATTCTTGAACAAACGACTGCAGAGCGGATTCTCGAAGAACCGACGGAAGCTCGTCTATGGGAGGGGTCTCTCTCCTTGAAGAAGGGCGCGTACGCCTTAATGGTACGACCCGCCCCTGACCTGGAGCAGGGACCCTAAGGGGGTTCAGGTTGCGTGCTTGGCCCGACCGCCTCTTCTTCATCAGACGATGACCATGAGAACTGAATGGAAGGAGGGCTCGCCGCTCTCTGACCTTCGGCACCGCTCATTTTCAAGAAAAAACAAAGAACTTAAACAAAAAAAGAAGATCAAAGTCCTTACCAGAGTCTAATCGGCGTCGGAGAAACTGGAGAAAATGAGAGAACTTCGAAGCTATGAGCAGGAGACTGAAAATGAAATGAGAGAACAACTGGCTAACCCTCCACCCCTATTTATACTAGTCCGAGCATTTAATGCTCGCGAGGTTCTAGGCAGCGCATCGATTGGTGGGATTGGACAGCTGTTTTGACACTTTTCTCAAACATCCGAATGTTCTGAGATCGGTTAATCAGAGATCGGCATAATGAGTTAAACATTTTAAAATAAGGAATCAGTTAAGTGTCATTCAGGTAAAGAATCAGATCGGACAAATATATCAGAGATCGGAAAATAATCAATAAGATAATAATTGGAGAAACAAGACTTTTATTTCCAAAAAGATCGGATTACATCATTTGGGCGATCTCTAGGGATCGGATTACATTGACAGACTACATCATTTGGGTGATCTCTAGAGATCTGATTACATTGAAAAATTACATCATTTGGACGATCTCTAGAGACCGGTGAAAAATCCTATCTGAAGAGGCTGATCTAAGGATCAGTTTATAACTGATCCCAAGGATACTCCCAGGAGATCCATGGATCAGTTTATAACTAATTCCAAGGATACTCCCAGGTGATCTAAGGATCAGTTACCAAGGATATTGCCGACCGGAAGCTTAATCCGCTGTCGGAACACCCAATGTGGATCAGAATCGCTGTCGGAACACTCAATGTGATGAGAAGCCGAATGAACTCAGTTGAGCAACTCGAGATCGGTACAACCGAAGCCCGCAATACGGATCGGTCAAATCCAGTTCTCTCACCATCGGCAGTTAGGACCATCCAATCACCGGGATCGTAAATTTTCAGTCGAGGAATAGGGAATTCCATCGGAAGAGGATCAAAACCACAGTTGTAGCCGGAACTTTCCCAAACCTAGAACCAAGAAACAAGGAGAAAGAGAGAAAATCGAATGAAGGAAATGCCACTATCAACAGTGGGTATATATAGGGAAAATGGGCATTTAATGTCGAAGGAAAACGGCTTGACGCTCAAAATCGAGATGTAATTAATGCTTGGACCGAATCCGCATCGATCGGGATAAAAGAGATCGGAGATAGGAGATCGGCATGAGAGATCGGAATAGGAGCTAGGGAGGATCGGAAGACAAAAAGAATAAGACAAATTCCAATAACCGTCGCCGTAATCAGAGCCGAGGTAGTTAAAGCGTGGCACGAGATCTCCACCGCACGCCTAAGAATCGCCCGCAATCCGACAGTGCCAGGTATGTCATGACGATCCAGACATCCCAATCTCCACCGTTGATCTCACTTGTAAGGATAAATCCGGAACCCTTGGATCAAAAGAGAATACGACAATACCAGCGTTTTTCACTCTCAGCCCACAGATCATACCGGACAAGAGGATTCAAGACCGACTGATTAAAAGAGGAAAAGGACAAATATTTTGAGAAGCGATCTCACCATTCGTTTTGATTCTATTTAATTCCTAAACATCCGATCATGTACTTCAAAATCTTGACCCTACATCTCCATCAAAATGAATCCTGACCCTTCATGGGGAGCACACGATTCCTATAAATACTGCATGAAAACTGCTCAAGGGACGAAAAACGGACAAAAAATATAGGCAAGAGGTCGCTATTATCGTGGAGGAACTCAAACTTCATTCAGTTTGTTACTCTGTTTGTTTTGTAGTGATTAAAAGACTTTTGAAACTAGTTTTCAGGAGTGTTTTCTTGAAAAGATTTTGAATATTGGAACTCTACATTTCGGTTTGTTCATTATCCGGTCATACTCTCATCATCTCTCGCTTTCCTTTCCTCTGCTCAAGCTCAACTTCCTTTCACTGGTTCTTACCCGGTTACCTTTTAGCTAAAGCATCTCTCGGTTTCACGACAGACATCAACTCTCAGTGATCAATCCGCCATCACTGTTTACCACTTCACGCTTATTTCAATATATTTGGCTCCTCACGGTAAGAGTTCACACTCATTTTACGCTTGTTTCCTGCACTTCCTTTGTTCTTCATACATCTGCAACTTTCTTCAAGGTTATTTTGTACAAGAGAACCCAAGAGAAAATATTGTTATAAGAGTTCATGTTACTGTTTTATTAAGCGTCTACGTTTATTTCACGCATTTTCATTGTTCTTCTTACATCTAGACCATTTCTGCACAATCAATCCCAAAGAAAGTCACTCTCAAATCATTTTTAGTGATCGGTTCATTTTATTGATCTCCGTCATTTCAAAACCGCTTTTCTAACTCTTTGTAGTATGTAAATGGTTGGGTAAACGTAGGTAGCTGCAATTTAGAGGTCTCCTTTAAAAAGAGAACCTGAATAACCGTCAGGAAGATAACCGAACTATTAGGCCGACGTAAACAACAATTCGACAAAGATGTCATGAAATGGAATAAGACCAAAGTAAACGAAACAGAGTGGATCGGTCATTAATAGATATTGGTAAAATGACTACATGAAAAGGTCGATGAATCAAGTCTAGTGTTCCTGCTCGCCACAGGATATCCATAAACCTTATCCCCGGCATTTTTGAAGGTCAGAATTCTTAGTTTTAGGTTCTTAAGACCCGTAGCTGTGGTTAAATTTTTGAAGGTCGGAAAAGTCTTTGTCCGAGTCTCATCAAAATAGAAGGGGTCGGAAGAGTCCTTATCCTATCCTTGCCTAAAAGTTTTAAGTCAACTCTTAAAAGAGATCGGAGGAGGGTTCTTATTCGGTCTCCTTCAAAATTTTGATAAACATTAAGTAGGGATCTAAGAGAGTTCTTATCCGGTCTCAACTCAAAACATTAACGAATAACTCTAAAGGAGATCGGAGGAGGGTTCTTATCCGGTCTCCTCCTAAAATTTTAATAAATAACTTAAAAGAGATCGGAGGAGGATTCTTATCCGGTCTCCCTTCAAAATTTTAATAAACATTAAATAGGGATCGGAGGAGAGTTCTTATCCGGTCTCAACCTCAAAATTTTAATGAACAACTTAAAAAAAGATCGGAGGAGAGTTCTTATCCGATTCTCACACCCGTTCACTAAGGTTGTCTCATTTACTTATGTATCTGGGTGATCCAAATTTAGTGAAAAATCAAACATTCCTTCTACCAAAAGGATTAACATTGCCGCCTAAGCTCTTCTAACTAATTTGTAAAGGACGCAGAATTAAATCTACTTACCCTTATTAAGGGACGAGGTGGGGTGCCTAACACCTTCCCCACCCGTTTACGGACCCCGAACTTAGAATCTCTGTTTTGAAGTGGTTTCATTTTTAATTTAACTTCTCAAATGGTTTTCTTTAGTTTCCCTCAAAACTAAGGTGGCGACTCCTCACTCTTTCACAATTGGTGAGTGATCGTCAGGCGACCGCAAAATCCCATTGCATGACTTAGCGACTACTGGGAATTGTTTAGGGACCCAACCCCAGTCTAGAGGCCTAAAAGTAGGCTTAATTTTTGTCCGATCAAATTATATTTAGAGGGGCTCACTCGGCGATGTCTCATATGCTAATTATTATTGCTACTAACTATTTTGTTTTGCTGCTCTATCTCCTACAATTGCTCTTCATTTCAAAGAAAAAGGAAAAGAAAAAAATGGAAAAATAAAATCCCCCTGAATTGGGAAGAGGTAAAAGTGTCCCTTCACACACTGAACACTTACACAATATCCTCACCCACTATGGTCCTAACCCGGGCTTTCTTACCATTTTAGGAAAGTAGGAGGGGGTCATGTAGCGGTACCCGTGGGTTTTACCCCGTTAGTATCCGTGAAGGCTTCTGCTCAAATTGAAACTCGTTCTATTTACCGTGATACCCGTGGAATTTTCCCGACAATATCATGGGGGTAGAATGGGGCTCTACTGTTTACAGTAGGGGCAATTTGGGAACCTGTGGCTATTAGAAAAATTAGATCCTGAGCTAAACCGTCACGATAGTTGAAAGCCGTAGTAAACTACCTTATAAGATAGAACTAATCCAAATAGGTAGCGCTTACCCGGTATCAGGAGTCTCCCTATTATAGGACAAAAAGGGACATGTTTACTCTTACCTTGCTCTCTTTTGATTTCCTTTCGTTCATTTTGTGAGGGTAATCTTGAATTCTACTGAAACACCTACACATTTTCCTACTTTGATAAATGTGTACGTGTCACCCTGTCAACAGTATGATTCAAAATTACCCTAATTTGTCTTACTAACGAATCTTCTCACAGGCATTACCAAACCAAGAGTTTGTAGAAGGATAGGCATCATTTTTATCATGAAATCCTCGAGTCAGTCGGCAGAAAAGGTTCAGAATGCTAAACTTCGGTCTGAATCGGCTCATAGTCCGGTACCCTCCCAAAATGATGCTTTCGAGGCGCCTGCTAGCTCGCTACCTTCACTGGATTTGGATAAAATAGAGGTCAAAATGAACAACCTCGAGGGTCTGTCTAGTAGATGGAGGTCGCTTCCCGATCAGGTCAAGGTACAGTTTGAAGAAAAGTACGGAAGGATTGCAACCTTAATGCAAGTCAAGGTCCAAATCCCGGCATTAAAAGCCATGTTGTCGGTTTGGAATCCTAAGTACGGAGTATTCTCTTTCAATGATATTGACACGGTCCCCACTATGGAAGAATATCGTGCATTGTCAGATCCCATACTCCTGCGTAACAGATCTACTTACACCTCGAGCATAGATGCACTGAAACGCGGTTGGCACACATGTTGGGTTTTCCCCGTAAGAAGTGAAGTCCAGAGAACACCAAAGGGAACACGCATGGATGGTATTGGACGTACCTTGAGAAGCGGTTAGATCATTACCTCCAAGAGAAACAGTGGGATCAAGTTTCCATGGCACTCGCCTTGGGAATCTATGGTCTGATCCTATTCCCGGGGCCATTGAGGATCATCACTTGTAGTGCAGTGGAGGTATTTTGGACAGTAGAAAGACAGGGAATCAATCCGATACCAGCAATTCTTGCCGAAACCTTGTTAACCCTAACTTATCGCACAACAGGGAAAGGGTCCATTAAGTGTTGCTCTCGGTTGTTATACTCCCGACTATCAGTCACATGTGTCCTGTGGAGACAAAAGGATTGACTTGGTACCTTGACCAGCCTCCCATTGAGAAGATGACCCGGTTAGTGATCAGCCCGAAGAGTGAAAAACAGTGGCGGGAACGGATTTTGAGTTTCAATAGCCATGATTATCGTTGAGGAAGTCGTGGACATCAAGCCAACCCGCTCGATCAAGACAGGGGTAACCAGCAGTTGTCCCCGATTGGAATAACCGCATACAAGTTACATTCCGCACTAGTAATGAGGCGCTCGCTCAACCCAACTGGTGATCAACATTGAAGAATACCACCAAGGTCACTTCTACCATGAGCTCAAGGAAGAAGAAGGGTTGAAAATGGCTCGCAAGTCCCGGGAAAGCATCACCGATAGAGAAATCACCCAAAGGCCCGAGTACCTCTGGACGATTACCTTAAATGGAGAGCGATAGGGACCAAGAACGCTCTACCATAGAATTCAAGGACGACAACCTCGCCAAGACGCCCTATTAGAGGAAGCTAACCGCTGGTTGACTCGCTACAAAAGTCAAATCCCGAAAACTCCCAGCTGCAAGAACGAATGACACTATTGGAGGACCAACCTCAGAAACTTAAGAGAAGTGTAAGAAAGCTCTAGGAAGTAGCAAGGGCCGAAAGGATCGGGTTCGAAGAGCAAGATGTACAGTGGGAAAGAAAGAAACTCTCTCCAAGCCGAGGTCAAAGAAATGAAAGGGCGTAATAGTAAGCTTCAGAAAGGATGAAGTACCAAGAGGTACTCGTTGAAGAGTATAAACAGGAAAACAAGAAGAAGAAGCTTGAATTAAAAGAACAGCACTCCTCATCAACGACATCTTGAAAGAGTGTGCTAAAGAAAAGAAAGAAAAAGAGAAACAAGTCGCCTCTATCAAGGATCAAAGAAAATGTGGACCAGCTTGGAGAAGATGATAGCACAGGAAAAAGGAACTATTACTCGAATCCGAGTATGCTCAAAGTGTTCGACCCCGCCAAGCAAGAAGAAAGGTTATATGAGTATCTCAGAAAATGTCATCTTATTATAAAGAATCTTCCAGAGCCTAGGCCAATGTAAAAGATACGATGTACAAATTACTCAGTTAATGAAGTGATTTTTGGACCATTGTTTAGCAAAATTTGTGAATGAATAGTATGACTCCCGTAGGAACTTCCTCGCTAGGGTTATGTGAAAAATTGAAATGCGCTATATGGACAGGTATCATAAATGCGCATTCAATCCCGTCATTCACGTTCAGACTATCGAACGATGCCATGATAAAGTTGAGGCGATTATCCTTTGCGCACTCCAACCTGGCTCTCAAACGCCACTGTATCCTTCGTCCGGACAAGGGCTTTTAGTTTCTTTGCAAAACTCAAATTCATTTAAATTTTTTATCCTCACAGGAAATCAATATTGATTCAAACAAGGCAAGTCTGACCAAACACACGGTTCAACCCAAGCGAGTGTACTTAACAAGATCTCGAACAAGGAAGATAATGGAAAATCAGGAGCAAGTACAGAACCTACAGGGGCAGGTCTCCGAGTTGAAAGATCAGCTTTCTGAAATTATGAGACTAATGAAGGAAATGTCTCAGAACAAACCTACTTCAGAACCTAGCCCACCATTACCTCCTCCGCCCCCTACAGCAAATGATCCTCAACAAGCTTCAACCTCTTTTACCTTTCGCCTCCCATTCCGACCCGACAATCATCACAATCCGGTGACCATAAATAATGACCCACCTTGTTCCTATTACCCATTGCCTCAAATGCCGAGCCTCACCATTCAATCCCGATCCTCCGCTTTACTCCACCCTCGCCTCCCAGCTTGAGGAACATATCATACTGTTGGAAGGATAACATAGGGCGAGAGATAACTAGAAACTATCTTCCCTAGAAGAAAGACTGAGAGCAATAGAGGGGCTGAACATGTATGGTTCACTGATGTGTCGCCACCGAGATTGGTGCCGATGTGGTGGTACCACCCAAATTCAAGATTCCGGATTTCGACAAGTACACCGGAAACTCGGATCCCCGCATCCACCTGGCGACCTACATTGCCAAAATGTCTGCCTTAACGGAAGACGATAGACTTCTCATTCACTTCTTTCACGAGAGCCTCTCCGGAGCAGCTCTGAGATGGTGCATACAATTAGACAGGAGCAAGCTACACTCCTGGAAGGATTTAGCCGATACTTTTCTGAAGCAATATAAATTCAATTGTGATGCGGCACCCACAAGGAGGGACCTCCAGAACCTGGTACAGAAAGACCGGGAAAGTTTCAAGCAGTACGCCCAACGATGGAGGGAGAAGGTCGAAGTATATCCTCCAAAGGACCGACAATGAACTTTGCTCCTATTCATCGAAACATTGAAGGCTCCCTACTTCAACCTGATGATTGGCAATACCTCCAATAGCTTCTCAGATATCATCCAGGCCGGTGAGAGAATTGAAGCTAATCTGAGAATAGGAAGACTACAGGAGTTGGTCAAAACCCCGTGGAAGAAGCCCGCCAATTTTGGCAAAAAGAAGGAAGGTGATGTACACTCACACCCGCCCAAATAATTACCCCAATTTCCCAAAATAACGACCGGCCATATTCCCCCTCTCATGGCCAAACCATCGCCAACATTCCACCTCCTTTCCCTAATTATCCACAACCACGCCCACAATACGCCCCACCCACAAATTTCCAACCAAGACCACCTCCTCCACCAACTCAACCACGACCACCCCCACATACCCCGAGACCTCCACGGACTCCTGATCCACCCCTTCCTCCTCTCGTTGAAATATACCGATACCTTGTCAGATAAACCAAATCGCATCACCCTTTGGACCCAATCCACCGCCAGATCCTGTGGTATGATGCCACCGCCTGTGTGAGTACCATGGAGGGGCACAAGGGCATTCAAACGATAACTGAGGGCAACTCAGAGGGAGAGTGCACGCTTTAATCCGGAACGGGTGGTTGAAGATTGAGGGGAATGGTTCCCTCCCCAATGTCACCTCAAATCCACTGCCCAACCATAATGCGGGTAGTGGTGTAAATATGATTGAGTCCGAGGGAGAAGGATCGACACCGGAAGTGGACAAGTTGGTCCCTTACTTCAAAGAAATTTTTGCCATATCAGTAAGAGAGGGTCACCTTTGCCCTCAGGCAACGGGATTAGAGAAGAATACGGGGTGTCCTTACCATGGAGGGGCAGCTGATCATGAGCTGCGAGATTGTGAGGGGTTCAGGCAAGAGGTCCGGAACTTATTGTCTTTTAAGGTTCTGAGATGTCAGAAGAGGTCAAAGACGGAAGGGGAAGTGAACACCACAAGATACAGCCAGAATACCTCTACCTCCAAACCCAGAATCACCTTCTCACCCCCGGTAGCCTCACCGCCGGTAACGGTTATCCGAACTCCACCTCAGCTCCCCATCACCAACACTCATGCTGTCCCTTGGAACTATAATTTCCAAGTTTTTACTCAGGGAGCGTCAAAGACATCCGCTCCTAGTTCGCCTGCCTCCCGCACCACCAAAACCATGTTTTGCTCCTCACGAGCATTTCAGATGACTTATGATGGACCTACCAGAACATCACTCCCAAACCAGTTCTCGGCCCGTTATTGCAACAAGATCCTCTCCACTGAACAAGAAGTCGAGTTTATAACTCAAGTGGAAGGTGTTACTGAACGAAGAAAGAGAGAAGAGGAAAGGGAAAGTAAAATGGGAGAGTCGCCAAAAACACTAAGAGGAGGTTGAAAAGCAGGGGAAGCAGAGCTCGTTGAGCATAGAGAAGAGGAGGAGCCATCGCTCCAAATAATGAAACAGAGCGAGTATGACGTAGTGGAGCGCTTGAGGAAAACCCCGCCCGAATATCATCAAGTATCATTGATCCCGAGCTCTAAGTCCACCGACAAGCCTTACAAAGAATCTCGATCAAGTTTTGTGAACCCCGACATTACTCCGGGCGCTTTGAGAAAATAGTAGGACAAATCCAGCATCCACTGTAGCCTTTTCTCAAGAAGAGGTAGATCCCGCAGCTTAGGGCACAATAAAGCTCGCATGTAACGGTGAAATGTAAAGGTCAGATAGTGGCCAAGGTCCTTATCGATAACGGATCAGCCCTCAATGTACCGCTAGCGCTACCTTGGCTAGATTGCCGCTGACCAATCGCATATACGCCAAAGTGCTATGGTGGTGAGAGCTTTGACGGAACAAGGAGAGAGGTGTCAGGGGACATTGACTTGCCAATCCAGTGTCGGTGCATGTACTTTCAATATCACGCTTCAAGTGATGAACATTGAGCCGCTTACACTATGTTGTTGGGGAGGCCGTGGATCCATTCTCGCGAATCGTTCCTTCGACTTTGCACCGTAAGATCAAATACATTAAGGACGGCAAAATCATCACTTGAGGGGCGAAGAGGCCATACTGGTCACCAAGCCGCAATCACTCCCTTATGTGGAAGCAAATGAGGAGTCATTGGAAAGTTCTTTCCGTGCCCTTGAATTGCAAGATACTGGGAAGGAGGGGCCATGGCTATGGTGGCCAAAGTAATGTCAAGAAGCGGTATGAAGAGGGTAAAGGCCTAGGCGCCACATTACAAGGGATTGTCGAGCCTATACCGCCATTCGTAAGATAGGCCGTTGTGGTTTGGGGTATGAGGAGGATGCCCTCGTGGATGGGCGATTCGATGAGGAAAATGCTTCGGATCGAGATTTGACCGTAAGATGGGAAAGGTGAAAGTAGTCCCGAGAATCACGGAAATCTTCACCAAACCTGGCCATTCAACATCCGCAAGTACGTAAGAATCACCGATGATCCATCCATAGATGTCATCCAACCGATTCCTTGTATGAGGCCCTAATTTCACCCATGGTCGAGGAGCAGGAGCTTGACAACCGGACGACGGAGGATATCCTGCACTCAATCTCGAGTAAAGTACCTCCGGTTATCTACACTTGATCACTTTGTCCATGGTGACAAGTGTAATCAGAATGGACCTTTTCTTATGGCATTAATATTAATGAATTAATAGCGCATTTTTAATCCAATACTCTTTTCTTTCCTTTTAATTCCATCCTTATAACATGTTCTATTCTTTATTCATTCAGGAACATTCATCAATTAACCCCTAATAATCCAATAGACTCATAAATTCCTCTGGTTAATTTTGAAATCCCCAAAACTGCCATTACTTCAAGTGATACTGAGGAAGACCTTACAGAGGAAAGCAATGAAAAAGATGAACCCTCCTCGTGCCTTGTGAAGATGAAACGCGCACAATAAACTTAGGCACTAAGAAGTAAAAGGGAACTTAAGGTAGTGGAGAGTGACGAATTGGGAGATATGATCGACCGCTAAGGAATTTCTCGACGTATTCTCATGGAGCTATGATGATATGGTGGGTTTGGACCCTCGATAGTAACGCACAAAATTCCTTGATCCCGGACAATCCCAGAAACAAAAGCTAAGGAGAATGAATCCACACACCGCTTAAGGTTCGGACGGTCAAGAAACAAGATGACGCCGGTTCTTAGAAGTGGTCAAATATCCCCAATGGGTGGCTAACGCCGTCCGGTGATGAAGAAAGACGGAGAGTCGTGGTGTGCGTTGACTACCGGATCTTAATAAAGTTAGCTTGAAAGACGACTTCCTCTCCCCATATTGATGTGCTAGTTGACAATGCCGCGGGTTTGGGCGATGTTCGTGTATTGATGGGGCATCGTGGTACAATCGATCCCAATGGACGAGGAAGACAAGGATAAATCGCTTTATCACCCAATGGGGGTATTCGCTATCGGTCATGCCATTCGGGTTGAAGAATGCCGGCTACTTACCAAATACAAGAATGGTCACATTATTCCACGATATGATGCATAAAGAAGTGGAGGTATATGTGGATGATATGATCATCAAATCCCGGAGAAGAGAGCCACGCTCAGTGATAAGGAGGGTGTTTGAAAGACTCAGAAATACCGCTGAAGTCGAACTCGCTAAGTGCATATTCGAGCTAGATCGGAAAACTGGGATTTATAGTGTTTAGAAAGGAATAGAAGTGGACCTGCATAAAGTTCGAGCTATTCAAGAAATGCCGCCCCAAAAATGTAAAGGAGGTGCGCAGCTTTCGGGAAAGTCAACTACATTTCGAGGTTTATTTCTAATCTCACCGCCAAAGCCGAGCCTATTTTCAGACATTCTAAGAACAACCCTACCCAATGGGATTCGGATTGTCAAAAGGCTTTCAAACAATCAAGCAAGATTTGTCAAATCCACCAAGATTGGTCCCGCCTGCGGGCAGTGTGCCTTTGATCCTGCACTGGCACCAACGTAATTCTATGGGGTGTGTTTTGGGACAAAGATGATGATACCGCCTAAAAGAGAGGGCCATTTATTACCCGAGCAAGAAGTTCAATGATTGTGAGTCGAGGTATTCTTTCTTAGAAAAGACTTGTCACGTTAGCTTGGACGGCAAATCGCCTTAAGCACTACATGTTGAATCACAAGACATGGCTTATCTCCGTGATGGATCCTATCAAATACGTATTTGAAAGCCCGCTCGTGTGGAGGATAGCCAAGTGGCAGTTATACTCTCCCAATATGACATAGTTTATATGACCCGGAAGCGTGAAAGGTAGCGTGATTGTCGACTCCTAGCGTAAAAACCCTATCCCGGATTATGAAGCTCGATTTTGAGTTCTCGATGAACATATCAATGAAGTAGACCACGAAGAAGATGAGCCAACCGATGTATGGGAGATGTATTTTGATGGAGCAACAATTTATCGGAAATGGAATCTGAGTCGCACTAGTATCCCCGTATGAAAGCACTTCCCAATAGCCGCTAAGTTGGGATTTGATCGTACCAACAACGTCGCAGAGTATGAAGCTTGTGTAATGGGTCTACATGCCGCTATAGAGATGAAAATCGAAAGTTGGTGGTGTACGGAGACTCGGCCCGATAATCTATCAAGTCAAGGGAGAGTGGCAAACTAAGGATCCCAAATTGATCCCATATCGTAAGTACTTACCGAGTTGATCAAGGAATTCAAGAAATCTCTTTCACTCATCCGAGTAGAGACAAGAATCAATTTGTCGATGCCTTAGCTACTCTAGCTATGGCTCAAATCAAGAAGGGCGATGTTTCAGACGTTGAAGATTAAGGTAAGGGATGAGCCACCTATTGCTTCATGATTGAAGAAGAGCCCGACGGAAAGCCTTGGTATCATGACATCCCGGCTCATCAGAGAACTGCAGAATTCCCTTCAGTGGGCAAGCAATAATGAAAAGAAGATGATTCTGAGGTTAGCATTAGGTACTTTCCCAAAGGAGAAACCCTATACAAGAGGAGCCCCAACAGAGAATTGTTGAGATGTGTAGATGCAAAGGAAGCAAAGAAAATCCTTTTGAAACTCATGAGGGAAATTGTGCCACTCACGCCAATGGACACATGATGGCGAAGCAAATCATGCGACGTGGCTATTTTTGGATCACAATGGAAAAGGATTGCATCGAGTATTTCCTAAGTGCCACAAGTGTCGATTTACGCAGATCCGATAAATGTGCCACCTCACAAGTCGCTCAATCTCGCCTCACCGTGGCCTTTGCAATGTGGGGCATAGATGTGATTGGTCCCATCAATCCCAAGGCATCCAATGGGCACAGATTCATCCTTGTAGCCATCGACTATTTCTCCAAGTGGGTCGAGGCGACATCCTATGCTCACATCACGCAGTAACACGCTTTCTCAAATTCTTCGTAAGTAATATCATCCGCCGCATGGTCTCCGAATGAAATTGTCACCGATAATGCCAAGAACTTGAATGGTCCAAGATTCAGGAATTATGTGACCAATACAAAATCCGACACCTCAATTCCTCCCCATACCGCCCCTGCATGAATGGAGCGTGGAAGCCGCAAACAAAAACCTCAAGAGAATAATCCGGAAAATGACGGTCACATATAGGGATTGGCATGATATGCTTCCCACGCTCTTCACGCATACCGACTTCCGTAAGGACCTCGACCGACAACTCCATACTCACCGGTCTACGGATGGAAGCGTATTGCCCATTGAAGTTGAAATTCCCCTAAGGATTACTCAAGGAATCGTGGGTTGATGAGTCGTAATGGATCCACCAAGGTTGGATCACTAAACTTGCCGGATGAGAAGAGGTTAACCGCAGATGTCACGGGCAATTATACCAGAGGAGAATGGCCCGAGCATTTGATAAAAATGTACGCCCACGGGAATTCCAACCTGGGGACTTAGTTCTGAAGAAAGTGCTGCTGAACCAAAACGATCCTCGGGGCAAGTGGTCACCAACATACGAGGGACCCTATGCGTGTAAGAAGAAATTTTCCGGAGGATCCTTGATCTTGACCCGCATGGACGGTGAAGAATTCCCGAGACTACCAATGCCGAAATCACAAGAGATACTATGCATAAAGAGGGGAAAGGATGAAAACCCGAAAGGGCGTCCAAAAAAAAAAAAAAAAAAAAAAAAAAAAACCTTCTTGGGGTGAAAACCCAAAAGGGCGTCCCAAGAACCGAAATGGAGAAGAGGGCATGAAACCACGGGTAGAGAAGAGATCGTTACGGCATGAGGCTTCAGAGGACTCGAAATAATGGCAGTTAAAAGACTTCAAAAACTAACCATAAGGAATATGTGAGATCTAACCTTATGCCCTTTTCCTTTGAAAGTTTATCTTCGCTTTTCTAAGACCATAATAAAGTTATACTTTATTCCTTCTGCTCTTATTTTTCTGCCTACTCACTTTTTACTATCCTTTCTCTTTGTTTAAGTGTGCTATTAATTAGTTAAATTTTTGCCATAAGATTTGAATTTGAAAATTGATAACCTCACGTACTTTATTATGAGATTTGCAGGGAATGACAAAAAAAAAAAAAAAAAAAAAAAACTAGAGGTGAAAACCCGAAAGGGCGCTTCTGGTCAAATGGACTAAAAGAAAGTGAAAACCCGAAAGGGCGCTTCTGGTCAAATGGACTAAAAGAAAGTGAAAACCCGCAAGGGCGCTTTCCGAAGAATAAGAAGAAAGTCGGGAACGGAAAAGGGTCATCCGAAAGAATGAGATCATAGGTCAGGTCTTGCAACTCCTCCTCCATTAATCGTCCGCCTTCGTTATCTTGTTAAGTACACTTCTTCAGGGAAAGAACTTCATGTGTCAGGGTTAGACTCGCCTTGTAAGTTGATTTTAATTTCCTGCAATTTAAATTTCTGCTATCAACCTCTGGTTCCTTGATCCAAGTTGATTTTAATTTCCTGCAATTTAAATTTCTGTGATCAACCTCTGGATCCTTGATCCAAGTTGATTTTAATTTCCTGCAATTCCACCATCAACCTTTGGATCCTTGATCCAAGTTGATTTTAATTTCCTGCAATTCCACCATCAACCTCTGGATCCTTGATCCAAGTTGATTTTAATTTCCTGCAATTTACATTTCCACCATCAACCTCTGGATCCTTGATCCAAGTTGATTTTAATTTCCTGCAATTTAAATTTCTACCATCAACCTTTGGATCCTTGATCCAAGTTGATTTTAATTTCCTGCAATTCCACCATCAACCTCTGGATCCTTGATCCAAGTTGATTTTAATTTCCTGCAATTTAAATTTCTGCTATCAACCTCTGGTTCCTTGATCCAAGTTGATTTTAATTTCCTGCAATTCCACCATCAACCTTTGGATCCTCGATCCAAGTTGATTTTAATTTCCTGCAATTCCACCATCAACCTCCGATCCTTGATCCAAGTTGATTTTAATTTCCGCAATTTAAATTTCTACCATCAACCTCCGATCCTTGATCCAAGTTGATTTTAATTTCCGCAATTTACATTTCCACCATCAACCTCGATCCTTGATCCAAGTTGATTTTAATTTCCGCAATTTAAATTTCTCGCTATCAACCTCTGGTTCCTTGATCCAAGTTGATTTTAATTGCTCGCAATTTAAATTTCTCGCTATCAACCTCTGATCCTTGATCCAAGTTGATTTTAATTTCTGCAATTCCACTCTCAACCTCTGGATCCTTGATCCAAGTTGATTTTAATGTCATGCAATTTACATTCCTGTTATCAACCTCTGGTTTCTAGATCCAAGTTGATTTTAATTTTCGAGGTCATTAACTTAGGTGTGCTTTAGTTCCCTAATTTCAAATACCTAATCGTCCAAAATATGAGTCGATTCTTTACATAATTCCTATACGAAATCTTTCCTTTAATAGAAATTATGTAAAGAGGGGCAATTGTCGACACCATATTTTGGTCGATCCTAGAATCAATAAAAATTCTTCTTTGAACAAATTAATCACGCTTCCTGGTCCCTCCTTGATAGGCGGTCACATTTCCGATCTCTCCTCACAAAGACTTGAATCAATGCTAAGTCCTAGCATCCCTTAAAACTCACCGATCTCTCAAATCATTTACCGATCCTCAAACCCGTTGTCGAATTTCCTGACTCGGGTATATTCCCGATCTCTGTTGATGAATAAAATGAACGGCACTAGATCTTTTCCTACCGCTTTATTGCCGACCTCCTTTCCGAAAGTTTAAGAGCTAAAGTTTTGGTTCGATTCCGATCTTAAGTGTTCGAGTTAAATTTTCAAGTTCTGCTCAAAGATTTCTTCCCTACCGATCTCATGTTCAAAGTGCTTTCCGATCTCTCATACTTAGATTAATAATCACATTTAGTTTTTGTTTTGTGTGCTCATACAATCAAATACTCGCATAAACAATGGTTTAAAATTTTCCGATCACAATCATTCATTGAACAAAAGGCATTTCATTTCATGTCATAATTTGTACAGTTATTCTACCGGGGATCACCCCACTGATCTACATTTGATCACTCCTCTCTCCCTCTCACCCTGGCTTCATCCTCACTGCCTTCATCATTATCCTCAGGAGCCACGTCTGCCATCCAAGAAAAGTCTTCTTCTGGGTAACGCTCCTGGAGTGCGGCCAAGAGATCCTTGTGAGCCTTCACATAGGCCTCGGCTATTCCCGTCACCATCTCCTCATCCCTCTCCTTAAGCTCCTTGTCTTTCTCCTTAAGCTCCTTATCCTTCGCCTCAAGTTCCTCTATAAGTTGAGCGACCTGAGCGGCTTCGTTGGCGTGAATCACCTTGACTTCCTTAAGAGCACGGTCCCTCTCATCCAAAGCACGATTCTGTTCGGCCAACCGGTCTTCATGGAGCTTTGCCCGTCCCTCGACTTGAGATATATAATCCCGAGCGGATGAGAGTTGGGATCGGAGGGAATCCACCTCCTGATTCTTCTTCCCGATCTCCTTACCCAGGCGCTGAATCCTTTCCCGGATCATGGTCTGGTTCACCAGACACTCCACGATTAAGCTCATTGTCCGAGTCAATATATCGCCGAGACCATTCTCGGGATAGCTCGTCCCGATCCTCCGAAAGAAGATGGTAGACCCCGTGACTTTGGCGAAATCGAGTTCTCCTTGACAACCGATTATTCCTCAAGCAATGATCAAGATTTGAGCGCCGAGAAGAGGTCCTCCTAAGCTTGAGTAGGCCCCCTTCCCCGCTTGGAACAACCGCAAGAGTCGAGGTCGCTCCTCCGATCTAGGAGGAGATCGGGTAGCTTCAGTGGTCGGGCGACCAAGGTTGGGGAGGATCACTTTGTATCTCCCTGTGTTCGTGACCGGCGCTTGGAGTCGTTCAACGCTTTATCTCTTTTATCTTCCGAGATCTCTCTCCTTCTTCCGCTTCCTTGAACCCTCACCACCCGCCATACCGCACAAAGAAAAGGTTAGTGAGATCGCTAAGGTCCCGAGATCCGAGGTATAGAAAATACCGATGCCGAGGTTAGAGAGCGGAAGTTCGCGGTCTTGGCCGTGAGCACCGAACACCCAATGGTGCAATTTCTAGCCACCGAATCCAAACAAGAATACTTTTAGTGGCAGCCTCACTCTTCGATCCATCACTATCAAACTTTCCTCTTCGCTCGTGGTAATATGGTTCGAAGCAAGGGTCCCCGTACCACCAAATGCGGGGAAGTCTCAAAGCGGCTCGGATCTTTGCTCCTCACAATGAAGAAACGATTCTTCCAGTTCTTAAGAGACGAGGCAGATCGGAAAAGAGCCCACAATTAGGCTTCACTGAAAGAACCAAAGTGGTCATCGCCCTTTCGTGAGTTAGCCGTGCAGCTTGGCGAACACTTTAGCCGTAGGTCCGATTCCCTTAGCTCGGCATAGACCTCGGAAAGCTACCAAGATCCGCCACGAGTTGGGGTGAATTTGAACAATGGATGCTCGTGAAGTTTTAGGACTTCCTTATAGAAATCGCCTAGAGGGAACCTCGATCGCCTTTAATCGCTCCTCATATACCATAACCCCGCTGCTCTCTTCAAAGAAGTGATCGACACGAAGGTCGCCATGGCACTTGATTAGCTCGAACGAATCAGACAAATATTGTATTCTTGAACAAACGATCGCAGAGCGGATTCTCGAAGAACCGGCTAAGCTCGTCTATGGGAAGGGTCTCTCTCCTTGAAGAAGGGCGCGTACGCCTTAATGGTACGACCCGCCCCTGACCTGGAGCAGGGACCCTAAGGGGGTTCAGGTTGCGTGCTTGGCCCGACCGCCTCTTCTTCATCAGACGATGACCATGAGAACTGAATGGAAGGAGGGCTCGCCGCTCTCTGACCTTCGGCACCGCTCATTTTCAAGAAAAAACAAAGAACTTAAACAAAAAAAGAAGATCAAAGTCCTTACCAGAGTCTAATCGGCGTCGGAGAAACTGGAGAAAATGAGAGAACTTCAAGCTATGAGCAGAGAGAAAATGAAATGAGAGAACAATCGCTAACCCTCCCGCCCTATTTATACTAGTCCGAGCATTTAATGCTCGCGAGGTTCTAGGCAACAGATCGATTGGTGGGATTGGACAATGCTTTTGACACTTTTCTCAAACATCCGAATGTTCGAGATCGCTAATCGAGATCGGCATAATGAGTTAAACATTTTAAAATAAGGAATCAGTTAAGTGTCATTCAGGTAAAGAATCAGATCGGACAAATATATCAGAGATCGGAAAATAATCAATAAGATAATAATTGGAGAAACAAGACTTTTATTTCCAAAAAGATCGGATTACATCATTTGGGCGATCTCTAGGGATCGGATTACATTGACAGACTACATCATTTGGGTGATCTCTAGAGATCTGATTACATTGAAAAATTACATCATTTGGACGATCTCTAGAGACCGGTGAAAAATCCTATCTGAAGAGGCTGATCTAAGGATCAGTTTATAATCGATCCCAAGGATACTCCCAGTGAGATCCATGGATCGTTTATAACTAATTCCAAGGATACTCCCAGTGATCTAAGGATCGCTTTATAATCGATCCCAAGGATATTGCCGACCGGAAGCTTAATCACCGTTTAACACCCAATGTGGATCGTAATCGCTTTGAACACTCAATGTGATGAGAAGCCGAATGAACTCGCTTGAGCAACTCGAGATCGGTACAACCGAAGCCCGCAATACGGATCGGTCAAATCCGCTTCTCTCACCATCGCAGATTAGGACCATCCAATCACCGGATCAGAATTTTCAATGAGGAATAGGGAATTCCATCTAAGAGGATCAAAACCACGCTTGTAGCCTAACTTTCCCGAATACTAGAACCAAGAAACAAGGAGAAAGAGAGAAAATCGAATGAAGGAAATGCCACTATCAACAGGTATATATAGGGAAAATGGGCATTTAATGTCGAAGGAAAACGGCTTGACGCTCAAAATCGAGATGTAATTAATGCTTGGACCGAATCCAGATCGATCGGGGATAAAAGAGATCGGAGATAGGAGATCGCATGAGAGATCGGAATAGGAGCTAGGGAGGGATCGGAAGACAAAAAGAATAAGACAAATTCCAATAACCGCCGTAATCGAGCCGAGGTAGTTAAAGCGTGGCGACGAGATCTCCACCGCACGCCTAAGAATCGCCCGCACGCCGACAGTGCCGTGGTATGTCATGACATACCAGACATCCCAATCTCCACCGTTGATCTCACTTGTAAGGATGAATCCGAACCCTTGGATCAAAAGAGAAGACGACAATACCAGCGCTTTTTCACTCAGCCCTCGATCATTCCTGACAAGAGGATTCAAGACCGCTTGATTAAAAGAGGAAAAGGACAAATATTTTGAGAAGCGATCTCACCATTCGCTTTGATTCTCTTTAATTCCTAAACATCCGATCATGTACTTCAAAATCTTGACCCTCCATCTCCTCAAAATGAATCCCGACCCTTCATGGGGAGCACCCGATTCCTATAAATACTGCATGAAAACTGCTCAAGGGACGAAAAACGGACAAAAAATATAGGCAAGAGGTCGCTATTATCGTGGAGGAACTCAAACTTCATTCAGTTTTGTTACTCGCTGCTTTGTAGTGATTAAAAGACTTTTGAAACTAGTTTTCGTGAGTGTTTTCTTGAAAAAGATTTTGAATATTGGAACTCTACATTTCCAGCTTGTTCATTATCCGGTCATACTCATCATCTCTCGCTTCCTTTCCTCCTGCTCAAGCTCAACTTCCTTTCACCGGTTCTTACCCGGTTACCTTTTAGCTAAAGCATCTCTCGGTTTCACGATGCAGACATCAACTCTCAGCCGATCAATCCGCCATCATGCTTACCACTTCACGCTTATTTCAATATATTTGGCTCCTCATGTAAGAGTTCACACTCATCGCTTACGTTTGTTTCCTGCACTTCCTTTGTTCTTCATACATCTGCAACTTTCTTCAAGGTTATTTTGTACAAGAGAACCCAAGAGAAAATATTGTTATAAGAGTTCATGTTACTGTTTTATTAAGCGTCTACGTTTATTTCCCGCATTTTCCTTGTTCTTCTTACATCTAGACCATTTCTGCACAAGCAATCCCAAAGAAAGTCACTCTCAAATCATTTTTAGTGATCGCTCATTTTATTGATCTCCGTCATTTCTGAAAACCAGTTTTCTAACTCTTTGTAGTATGTAAATGGTTGGGTAAACGTAGGTAGCTGCAATTTAGAGGTCTCCTTTAAAAAGAGAACCTGAATAACCGTCAGGAAGATAACCGAACTATTAGGCCGACGTAAACAACAATTCGACAAAGATGTCATGAAATGGAATAAGACCAAAGTAAACGAAACAGAGTGGATCGGTCATTAATAGATATTGGTAAAATGACTACATGAAAAGGTCAGTGAATCAAGTCTAGTGTTCCCCGTTCGGCCACAGGATATCCATAAACCTTATCCCCGGCATTTTTGAAGGTCAGAATTCTTAGTTTTAGGTTCTTAAGACCCGTAGCTGTGGTTAAATTTTTGAAGGTCGGAAAAGTCTTTGTCCGAGTCTCATCAAAATAGAAGGGGTCGGAAGAGTCCTTATCCTATCCTTGCCTAAAAGTTTTAAGTCAACTCTTAAAAGAGATCGGAGGAGGGTTCTTATCCGGTCTCCCTTCAAAATTTTGATAAACATTAAGTAGGGATCGGAAGAGAGTTCTTATCCGGTCTCAACTCAAAACATTAACGAATAACTCTAAAGGAGATCGGAGGAGGGTTCTTATCCGGTCTCCTCCCAAAATTTTAATAAATAACTTAAAAGAGATCGGAGGAGGATTCTTATCCGGTCTCCCTTCAAAATTTTAATAAACATTAAATAGGGATCGGAGGAGAGTTCTTATCCGGTCTCAACCTCAAAATTTTAATGAACAACTTAAAAAAAGATCGGAGGAGAGTTCTTATCCGATTCTCACACCCGTTCACTAAGGTTGTCTCATTTACTTATGTATCTGGGTGATCCAAATTTAGTGAAAAATCAAACATTCCTTCTACCAAAAGGATTAACATTGCCGCCTAAGCTCTTCTAACTAATTTGTAAAGGACGCAGAATTAAATCTACTTACCCTTATTAAGGGACGAGGTGGGGTGCCTAACACCTTCCCCACCCGTTTACGGACCCCGAACTTAGAATCTCTGTTTTGAAGTGGTTTCATTTTTAATTTAACTTCTCAAATGGTTTTCTTTAGTTTCCCTCAAAACTAAGGTGGCGACTCCTCACTCTTTCCCACTTCGGTGAGTGATCGTCCGGGCGACCGCAAAATCCCATTGCGACATAGTAGTAAACCATTATCTCTCACAGAGAATTCAGGTTTCTTGCCCTGCTGGAGTGTTGGTTAGTTCCTCTCATGTGGTTTCAGCTAGCATGATACATAAGCAATGACATTCCGATCTTGCATCAGTACACAGCCTAACCCATTGTGAGAAGCATCACTATAAACTGTGTATTCTTTACCCGGAGTAGGTAAAGTAAGGACTGGAGCTTCAGTCAAACACCTCTTCAACTCATCAAAACTCTGCTAGCATTTATCTGTCCACTGAAATTTTACATCTTTCCGAAGCAGCTTGTTCAATGGAGAAGCTAACATAGAAAACCCTTTCACAAACTAGTGGTAATATCCGGCTAAACCTAGGAAACTGCATATTTCTCTGATATTCCTAAGCGGCTTCCAATTAAGGATAGCTTCTACCCTGCTGGAATCTACCTTGATCCCTTTAGCTGACACAACATGTCCCAAGAAGGAGATTTCTTTCAGCCAAAATTCACATTTCGACAATTTGGCATATAGTTGTTTCTCCCTTAGAGTCTGCAGTACAATCCGCAGATGTCTGTCATGCTCCTCTACATTCCTCGAATATATAAAAATGTCATCAATAAACACCACCACAAATTGGTCGAGACATAGTCTGAAGATAGTGTTCATCAGATCCATAAAAGCAGTTGGAGCATTTGTTAACCCGAATGGCATTACCAGAAACTCATAGTGGCCATATCGAGTTCTGAAAGCAGTTTTTGGAATACTCTGCTCTTGCACTTTCAACTGATAAGAACCAGATCGCAAATCAATTTTGGAAAATACAGCTGCACCCTTCAACTGATCAAACAGATCATCAATGCGAGGTAATGGATATATGTTCTTTATTGTCACCTTATTCGATTACCGGTAGTCAATACATAAGCGGAGAGTACCATCTTTCTTCTTAACAAACAATACTGGCACTCCCAAGGTGATACACTAGGGCGGATGAAGCCCTTTTCAAGTAGTTCTTGCAACTGTACCTTCAATTCTGCTGGTGCCATTCTGTATGGTATTATGGAGATTGCATCCACACCAAGCATAACATTAATTTCAAACTGTACCTCTCTTTCTGGAGGTAATCCTAGCAATTCATCAGGAAACACATCTGGAAAGTCATATACTATAGGGATGTCCCTCAATGCTGGACTCCCCACTTGGGTGTCTACCACATGTGCCAAGTATGCTTCACACCCCTTTCTGATCATTTTTTTGGCTAGTGCAGCTGAAATGATGTTTGATGGCAATAGCTGCCTCTCCCCATGTATTACCACATCACTATACTGAGGGAGACCAAAAATGACTGTCTTTAGTCTACAGTCAATCATGGCGTGATGCCTGACTAACTAATCCATGCCCAAAATGATATCATAATCTCTGAAGGGCATTTCAATGAGATCAGATAGAAAAGTGTGTCTTTGGATCACCAAAAAACAATCTCTATACATTCTATTAACCCTGACCTCTTGTCCTAGTGGACTTGTTACTAGCACCTCAAAGTCCATTTTTGTACATGGAATAGCAATGCAATCAATGATGCTAGCACTCATATAAGAATGGGTAGAACCCGGATCAAATAACATAAACACATCTTGATTAAAAGTTGAGAAGGTACCAACCACAACATCAGATGTCTCGGCCTCTTCTCTCTGTCTCATTGCATAAACTCTAACTGGAGCACTGCCTTGCTCTGATTGATTCATAGTGCCTTGACTGCCTGCTGGACTACCTCTACCTCTGCTAGATGGTTGTGAACCTCTAGTGACAGGGCTTTGAACTGACCCTTCAGTAGTAGTAGGAGGTGGTCCAACTCTGCGAGTACTGGTGCAGTCTTTGGCAAAGTGTCATGTGCCTCCACAGTTATAACAGGCTCCTATGGCCTTGTAGCACACCCCACCATGATTTCTTCCACAAGTTTCACATTGACGGGGAGGGTAGGAACTTCTAGTACTCTGCTGACCAGATAGAAGAGGTTTCTGTCCTGAATATCTTCTCCTACCAGACTTCTTACCACCCCTGCTGTGTCCCCCATGGTTTTTCCTCTTTCCAGTAGGACCACTGGAACTCTGTTCTACTGACTTTTCCTCTTTTTCTGTCTTCTCTGATTTCTTTTTCTCTGGGGCTGCTTCTAACTCAATTCTCTCTAATTCCAGTGCTTGAGAAATAAGCTCAGAGAAGTTACTATGTTTGAATCCGACCACTTGTAATTTGATACTGGGCTTTAAGCCGGTTTCAAACCTCTTACATCTCTCCCTACTGGTAGCAAGTAGACTTACTGCATAATGGCTCAGGCGAGAAAATATCCTTTCATATTCAGCCACCAATCTACACCCCTATTTCAGACTTAAGAACTCTTGCAGCTTCTAGTCCACATAAGCATCAGAGACATATTTTTGTCTGAACTCCCATAGACAATCATTCCATGTTAGCACTGAAGGTTCTACCAGACTATAGGGAATGGTTTTCCACCAGTCATATGCATCCCCCTGTAGTAGAGACACTGAATATTCAAACCTGAGCTCCTCTGTACAATGTAGCTTCTTGAACACCCTATCCATTCTCTCTAATCATTGTTCTGCCTCTAGAGGATCTACTGTCCCCTTGAACTCAGTAGCCCCATATTTCATTAATTTCTCATACTGCCTAGCAGAAGACTGTGGTTGTACCACTGGTGTCTGTAGTGGAACTTGAGTAGGCATGTTACCAGCCATTTGTTGGAACATTGTAGCCATCTGCTGAGCGAACTGAGCAGGAAACTGCGGTACTGAGGGGGTTGGTGCGGCTAATCCACTGACATTGTGTAGGCTGGGGCATCCCCTTGTACCTCAACCTCTATTAATTGATCGACTGAACGATCACCGTCTTCCATAGTCAATTCAAGGATTTTAGACCTCCTGAATAGATAACACAAGGAGATTTCCTCCCGTTAGTGCATATTTATAATGTAATGTACTGTATGTATCAAACAATGACATTGAGCAGTTGTACTATGAAGAAAAAATATTCAAATTATAGATGAAAATAGAAATTAAAAACTAGCTTTGATACCACTTAAACATGTCACACCCTACACTTCCATAAGGCATAACATGATCCCGTAGCATACCTAATGAATTACCAACTTCGTCTACTGATAACCCATTAAATACATTACAAGGATTTTAAAACATTTCTTACTTCTTTTTATAGTGGTGAGCACTATTTGCAGGTGTTAAAAATTTTTTTTTTTGAACTGAAGTGAAACAGCTAACACATTTCAAGAATTAACAATTTCTGTAAAAATTTTGGCAGAGTGCCATCTATATTTTGAATAAAACAGTTCTTCAAAAACCTATAAAAAGCACTACCAATATTTTATTCAATCCCCAAACTCCAATTTTCAATTAACATAATAAGTTTCTCAACAATTGCCAACTCAAATGCACAATATTTTTTTCCAATGTTTTCAAAAGCTGAAATAAAAGAAATATATCACAATATTTACAAGTCAAGATAATTTACAAATATAATTTACAACTTCAATGTACAATTTTAATTTACAACTGCTCAAAATCAAGAACAATATATACATACAGTGAACATACATTACAATACAAAATGCAAAATATGGTATACTCAATATACCCGATGAACTCTCAATGAAGCACTAGCAGCCTAGTCTGCTGCCCTGTCAATCTGTCTAGCTACGACAGCAATGAAAAGCTATCGCTGAGCCATTGTCTCAGTAGTGCACAACATTAACCAAATACAACTTTAAATCACAAATCATAAGTCATATAAATAGTGTATAATTAAAACCATAGTTTAATTCAAAGACAGTAAATGTCAATAAGAATTTAAACTCCATTTTATAATATGACAATAAATATCAATAAATCATACACACACAGCTTAATCATGTTGCCAAAGTTTAATTCATCCTAAAAGCCGATGGCTAGTGAGGAATTCAATTCATCCCAAAAGCCGATGGCTAGTGAGTAATAACATAGCTAGCTAGCAATAATATGAGTACTCATTCCATTCGTCCTCAATAGGCACACACCTCAACACTTCAGCCAGAGAGGGAATTCAATTCATCCCACTAGACAAGCTAGCGAGGAATTCAATCAATATACATGATAGCTGTGGTTTCAAACCATTTACAATGCTTTTTAATCAATAAGTATCCATCAAATATCATTCAAACAATTTTTCACAATTTAAAACAATAATATACAAATAGTCATAACTTATTTCAATTGAAAAATTCAAAAGAAATAACTGTTGTGCACAAACCTCTAACAACTGTCTCTTAGCCCTGACTTAGTGTTTCCTTCTCCTTCCCTAAGTCTTTGCTAATTGAAACACACAATTTGAAGTGTTTCAGTACTTATTTAAACTGTCTCTAACAATAAAGCTTAATAATTAATTTATTGAATTCTATTATTTTCCTTAGTCAATCTAAAATGTTGACCCTCGATGCACTCTAGGTGAATTAGGGTTAATGTTACCAATGTGTCACATTTGTAGCCTTTTGGTATTCGTACATGTTACCAAATTCATTTCCAATTATGTTGCATTTTATTACAATTTGTCGGATTTCGGTATACTAATTTGACCTAGCCAGATGACCTAGTTCCCTCAGTTTTCGAGTTTTGGTCCAAACTAAAAACTTGTAGATCTATGTCTTATTGCACGCGGGGCAAAATTTCAGGTCATTCTGAGCTGTGTAGACCAAGTTATGGTCAATCTACCAATGCTGGACAGAATGTACCAAAATGGTAGCTTTAGGTCATTTTTAGGTCACTTTTGGTTCGGCCAGTTTTTGGACCTGAACTTGTGCAAGCTATTTGGCTTGGTTCTGGCCATCTCTGGGCTTTGGTGTCTTCATAAGAATTGTAGATATATATATCAACTATTCACGGTAAAAATTTCAGGTCAATTGGACCTGTTTTGAGTGAGTTATTGTCAAAACACTAACTACTACCCAAATGGTCAATTTTCAGGCTTTCAAAGCACTAATCCGGATTTGGTCATTTTTCAAGTCACCTTCTAGGCAGAATTTTGGTAAGCATCCTTCATGAAAGTTGGCACATTTTGTGCCTAGTTTCACCTCCAATTGGTCTCATACCAATTGGAGCCACACACTTAAGGTTCTAAGCCAAAACATGCACTGCCCTATTCTACATTGTTCACCCTTTACCAATTACACATCCTATGCTTACCAAGTCACTCTTCCATGCCAATTCTGGTTTGTACCATAACATTAACACATTTAGCAACTCATTTTTTGTCATTTTGGCAGCTTATAACCATTCTCAATATGCACACTATAACCCAGAATTTTCCAAGTCTAATTACAATAATTAAGCACATGAATGCACCTCATTTACATGTCCAAATTCAAACCTTAATACACACATACATGCTGCCATCCATAACAACCTAATTCAACAATAAAATTCCATAAACCAAACCATGAAACAACAAATTTTGATCTTCTTCATAAGGCTGCCACAAGTTTACACATATCCATCAATTGCCATTTTCACTTTTTAAGCTTCCAAATCATACCTTACACATGGAATTCAAGTACAATACAATCAAATATTTAAATCA
Source organism: Hevea brasiliensis (assembly GCF_030052815.1). Taxonomy (NCBI): domain Eukaryota; kingdom Viridiplantae; phylum Streptophyta; class Magnoliopsida; order Malpighiales; family Euphorbiaceae; genus Hevea; species Hevea brasiliensis. Next base: position 49,452,979 of record NC_079501.1, read on the forward strand.
TCATTCACACCACTATTTACATGCAAGTATAAACTATTCTTATTGAAGTTCCATGGCTGCCAAAATGTACCTCTCCATTAACTCATCAAACTTCAAAAATCCTTCCATAAATCAACTTCCCACAACACCCATTAAAAGTTTAATGAAATTCTTCAAAACCTCACCAAAACTTAATTTTCTTGCTGCCTATCTACTACCCAAGTTGTGTAGAACAACTTTAGTGAAGGAAAATATAAGGGTCATGGCTTGAAGATGGAAGAGTGAAGCTTGCATAGAGCTTGGAAGCTTCGGCCATGGAGGTTTCTCTTCCTCTTGGTTTCGGCTGGTTTTGGCAAGGTGAGGAAGATGAAGTTATTTTCTACCACAATATGTTTAGTGGTCCACTTAAGTGGAGTTAGTGGAGCACCATTAAACATTTTAATGTTTGTTTATTCTAAAGTTTTCAAATTCTCACATTTAGCTCCTATCTTTTGCTATTTAAATTATGTACCACCAATTTAATTTTTCATGACATTTTCCAAGTGTAATATCATTTATTTTTAATGGACATTTTGTTTAAAAGATAACTAGGGGTGTTATATGACCACAATACTCCTGTTCTGGTTACATTCCCGATTTTTCAGTAACACCAAGTTTTGTCGTTTTCTCGATTTCTCATTTTTATTTATACTAATTAATTAATTTTTCTTTGATATTTCTAATGATATTTATGCTTCAATATATGTTTATTTAAGTCTTAAAAATACTTTTCAGGGTTCCCTGTAGTCCAGGGCTAGTCAACGGTCCACGCTGCAACTTTCCGGTGCGGTCACTCATCGCTAGGGTTCTCGATTCGTTTAACTTGGTTACATTTCATTGCTATTATTTTTTCTTTGTTTTTCTTGTATTTTCTTTTCTTGTATTTCATTATTTTATATCTCCTCACCCGTATCTAAGTGTAGTTCTAGGCATCCTAGCTGTCCGGACAACACTGGTCACAGGAATAGTAGAACGCACTATCGAACATAGGGGTGTTACATTTCAAGATCTTAAGAACCCTAATTGTGTAATTCATGCAACTAATGAAATTAAAGTACATAATCTTAATCTAGATACTTAATTCAACTTCTCTACCACTTTAATTTCATCAAAATCATGCAATTTCTACTCCCCCCATAGGCTGGCCAAAATTCAAAATTAGTCCCCCATGATTGTTTTGTTTGGATTTATCTTCAATTCTAAGTTAATTTAACTAAAAACATAAGAATTTAACTAGAATTTATAAGTTTAGATTACTAACCTTTGTTTAATTTTCACTTCTTCACTTTCTTCTCTTTTCTTCCTTTCTTTTCTTCTTCAATCTCCTTCTCAAGTTGAAATAACAAGATTTATGACAATTTAGTGGGAAATTTATGAGAGATGATAGGGCTTATGAAGCTTGGTTGCAAGCTTTAATAGAGGATTTTGAGAGAGAGAGGGAAGAGAGTGGGACGGCAAGGGTAAGAGAAGAAGATGACAATTTTTTATTTTTTTCCAAATTTTGTTAGTTTATGTGTAATTAAGTTAAATTTGACTTGGTCAAAAATTTAGGTAATTAAAATTTTATTTTGACATCATATGTGATGTCATTGAAGTGATGTAATAATTCAATTTTTCATTCTTTTTCTTTTTCCTTTATTTTTCCTTGTTTCTTTAATTTAATTCTATATTCCTTCATTTCTTCGATTTTATTAGACAGTTAGGTCATGAGTCACCTCTAGGGGTGAATTGATCAATTTGTCCCTCGCCGGTCTGATTCGGTTTGCATATAATTTGGTATTTCTTCTAGAGTCCTAACTTAATTATTTGACCTACTTATCAAATCTTTCCTGTGATTTTCTCTTTTCCACTAGCTTCACCATAGTCCTTAGGACTGCGGTGTCATAATTTCTCGTTCAAAATTTGAGTTAGGACTGACCTCGCAGTCACTTCCCTGTAAGGTCATCCATCGCTGTGACCCTCGGCTCATTTAACTTTTTGTGCTCTATTTTTCTTATTTATATTTCACGTTCTAGTAATTACTATTAATTTTCATTCAGAGCTTATCTAAGGGACTTAAACATGATTCTAATCTTCTTAATTGTCTGGTCCGATACCGGTCACCAGAACAGTAGAATGCATAAACTGCTTAATATAGGGGTGTTACAATTTGGCCTTGGTCCCTAAAACAATATTTTAGGCCTTTGTCTTAGGTTTCCAAATCAATTTGAATCACTTCAATTGGAGTTTTGTAGAGGAAGTTATGGCCTGATAACCGTTCGAATAGGGCAAATTAGCTAAGGTGTAGGAATTCCAAGTTTGGCATTTCTGACTTGACCTAATAATTCCCCTACTTTGCCCTAAAAAATGGGTTCTGGTTAAAATATGAAGTTTTTTTTCCTACGTCTTATGAGAATTTTAGCTTTGAAATTACTACATTTGCAGTTTTGTATTCCAAGTTATGGCAATTTGCCAAAACTGGTCAGATAGCTAATTGTTCAGGATTTCTAGGTTAGTCCAGAATCAGGGCAAGTTTATTAAATCAATTTTATCTAGCAATTTGATTAAGTTAGGGTCATAATTTGACTTCATGGTCTGCTTAATAATTGTTCTCCTATGTCTCAGGTTTCCATTGGTTTAAGAATCACCTGATTTGGAGTTTTCTATAGTGAGTTATGCCTAATTAAATAAGTATTGTTCATATAGTCATTTTCTTCAGGTTCAGAATTGGTAACCTAGATTCAAGCCTAATTTGAGGTATCCTATGGTTATTTTCTCAGTAAACTCTGATGAAAGTTTGAGCATTATGTCTTAGGTTTCATTTTCGATTAGTTTCACACCAATTGGAGTTGTGTAGCTCAACTTATAGGCTTCTAAACATGCTGGACTCAAGTGTCTACATTCCAACACATTAAAACACTACCATTCCATTAATTCCTTTCATTAAATCAACACCAATTCGCCCATTTTTTATGTCTATGATTGCTCCGGCAATTGCCAAGAATGATTTTCCCAAAATGATAGAGATATGAACATCTTCTTCCATCTCAAGGACAACAAAGTCTATTGGAATGAAGAATTTGCCCACTTTGATGGGGATGTTCTCAAGTATGCCCACTAGATATTTAACTGATCGATCAACCAATTGCAGTAAAATTGTCATGGGCTTTAGTTCTCTGATCTCTAGTTTTTTGCACATTGATAGAGGCATTAAACTCACACTTTCCCCAAGATCGCAGAGGGCCTTGTCTATTTTCTTGTTGCCAATAAGGCATGGTATGGAGGAGCTTACTAGATCTTTTAACTTTGGAGGCAGTTTGTTTTGCAGTATGACACTGCATTCCTCTGTCAGAGCACCTATCTCATTATCTGCAAATTTTCTTTTCTTTGACAGAATTTCCTTAAGAAATTTGGCATAGGATGGCATCTGAGAGAGTACTTCAGTGAAGGGAATATTGATATAAAGTTTTTATAAAACTTCTAAAAATTTTCTAAACTACTTGTCCAATTTGACTTTTTGAAATCTCTGAGGAGAAGGTAAGAGAGGCTGGTATGGCACTGGTAACTTCTTTTTCTTCCCTGCTTCCTCTTTCTGATCTTTCTTGGCCTCTTCCTCCTTTTTCCCTGCTTGGCTTTCAGATTTTTCTGAGGTTTCCTCTGTCCGTTCTTCCTCTGGTGGTATTAGAGTTCTACCACTCCTCAATGTAACTACCTTACAATGCTCCCTTGGGTTCATCTATGGTTGACTAGGCAGTTTACCAATAGTCTTACTTGAAGAACTTGCTTGTTGTGCAATTTGGTTTTCTAGCATCTTGTTATGGGTAGCAAGCTGGTCCATTCTGGAAGTCAACTGTTTAATCAATTCATTCTATTGTTGTTGAGCTACTAAGAAACCTTCCATCATGGATTCCATGGTCATCTTCAGTTCAGGTTACTAAGGTTGAGGAGGCAGTGGTGGCTATGCAAAGTTTTGGCCTCTGTTCTGAAATCTAGGGGGTGCTAGTGGTTTGTACCCCTGTTGCTTGTTTCCCTGTTGCTTGTTTATTGGCTAATTCTACTGATTGTACCATGAGAAATTTGGGTGGTTCCTCTATCCAGGGTTATAAGTGTTTGAATATGGATTGTTGGGCTACCTCTGTTTAAAGTTTCCCCCATTATTCACATAGTTCATCTATTCTGTGGAGGTTTCATTGAAGCTGTTATATTCTGAACTCATGTATCCTCCTCCATAGTTGTCCTCATGTTGACTATTCATCCCTACTGCATTGGCTTGCATTTTATCAAGCCTCCTTGTAAGCTGATCAAATTAAGCATTTATCATGCTTAGGGCCTTCACTTCCAGGACCCCTGCTATTTTCCTTGCATTTCCTCTTTCATTTGACCACTCATAATTATGATATGCAACCCTCTCTAGAAGTTCAAGTGCTTGTCTCACTGTTTTCTCCATTAGGTCACCTTCTGCAGCTGAATCAACTATGCTCCTTGTAGAGGGTAGTAACCCATTATAGAAACTTTGCGCTAGTAGCCAATCCTCTATGCCATGGTATGGACATTCCCTCTGTAGGTCCTTTTGTATTTCCCATGCATCATAAAGTGATTCACCTTCCTTTTGTCTGAAGGTATTGAGCTCAAGCCTCAGTCTTGTAGTCTTTGAAAGTGGGAAGTACCTTGCTAGAAAAGCTTGTGAGAGGTTTTCCCAAGTGGTGAATGTTCCAGCTAGTTGAGAAAGTAATAACTTCCTTGCCCTATCTCGAAGGGAGAATGGGAATGCTCTGAGTCTTATGGCTTGATCAGAAACTCCATTTATCTTGAATGTGTCACAAAGGGCAAGAAAGCACTGGAAGTGATAGTGTGGATCTTTTGTTGGTGAACCTCCGAACTGGATTTGTTGAATCATTTGAAGCCATGCTGGTTTTAACTCAAAATTATTGGCTTCCACTATGGGTCTTGTGACACTGGGCTGGAACCCTTGGACAGATGGAGCTCCGTAGTCTCTCAAGAGTCTTGGCCTATCATTATTATCAGCTATGGTTGGATTTTCAGGATCTTCTTGATCATGATCTTGGTGTTTCCTTTCCCTCCTGATGGCTCTCAGAGTTCTGTCTATCTCTAGATCATAGTCCAAAATTTCTTCTTCTGGCTTTGTTCTGGTCATATACTGGGTCAAGTACCTAAGAGAAAAGAAAAGAAATAAAAAAAATCAAATAAAATTAGATAATTAATATAATTGCCTAAATTAGCTAAATTGCCTATCGCTCGATATTAACTCAACTCAACTCAACTCAACTCAACTCAACTAAGCCTTTATCCCAAAAATTTGGGGTCGGCTATATGGATTCGCTTTTTCCACTCTGAACGATTTTGGGTTAAATCCTCAGAAATGTGTAATGCTTCTAAGTCATGTTGTACTACTCTCCTCCAAGTTAATTTAGGTCTACTAAAGCCAAATTCCCCGGCAGCAGTGCCAAAAACTTATTTCTGCTGGTTTTACAACCCCGCAAGTGCGCGGATTGCTAACTAGTAATAGAGTGATGAGTAAAGTATCGTTTCCATGAGGAATTTGATTAGTAAGTACCAATCTACATAGTAATTTTGACTGTTTAGGCTATTGAATACTGAGGGAATGAAGTTTGTTTATTAAACACTAGAATGGTAAACTTAAAACGAAACAATCTATTTTGAAACAATTCCGGAATTTAGATTTCACTCTTAAATCTTACTATGGATGTTACCTTCTTTATTTACTGGGTTGAGAATCATTTGCCTTGATGGAAATTAATCCTTAGGTATCCTAAGTCCTCTCTCAAGGAACCTAGGGTGTATTTTAATTAACTTAAACCCGATTTTCATGGCGATTAAATTAATTAAAACCCTTTAAGGTCTTTGACCAATTTTGAGATTCCAGAAAGGTATTAGCCTATGTCTAGGTCAAAATTTTTAGGTTCAAAATCTTGATTTTCTAATATTAATCCTCACTTTTCAGTCTTTCAATTAATATCTATAATCAATACAAAGTGGGTACCAACACATAGCATGCATAAAGATCACAAGAAATTAAATCAAGGAACAAATCTCAAATCTAATAAATAAAACTTAATGTTTATCCATAATAATGATTACAAGCATTACTCTCCCAATTTCAGAATATGTAAACTACTTACTCATGATGAGTTCAGCAAACATTATGATAAACAAAAATAAAGACAGTAAAAAGAAATCATCTAAAAGAAATAAAGCAATAAAAATTCATTTAAGGAAATGGAACAAAAGAACTGAAGAGGGCTTGCAGCTTTGATCTTGTGGAACTTTGGTTGGAAAACTCCTCTTGATACTGATATTCTTCTCCTCAAAATGGTTGGTGAGATTTCAGAGGCAAATCCTCTTTGAAACTCCTAAAAAGTGCTGTAAAAGGATTGATCTTCTCCTCTTTTTTTGATGTTTTCTGCTTCTATTTATAATGGTTGTTCTAGGGTTAGGTCATTTTTAGTCCAAAAAGGTTTACGAGTCTAATTTGAAGTAGTCAACAAGAGTGGGAATTTAAGTTAGAAAACTAGCTGCGGCATAGTACACGACCCGTGTGTCACTACATGGCCCCAGTACGTGTAACTTATTGAAGTGGAATTACGGATTCTTGCATTGGCATAGAGACTTACACGGGTCTATGTTGGCTACACGAGCCTGGTTACATGGGCCGTGTACTTTTGTTCACAGAAAATTCTTCAAGCTTTTGCCTGGCAGAGACTTACACAGGTCCCTGCAGATTACACAGCTCCAATTACATGACCCGTGTACTTTTATTTCTCCATTGGCTCTCTAGCTTTCTTCTGGCACAAAGTTATACGGGTCTATGGCTTTGCTTACACAACCCGTGTACTTTGTATCAGCAGTAATTCTGAGTCTTTTGACCTCTCCAAGCTTTCTTTTACACTCTTATGCTCTGTGACTTCACCAAAATACTTGAAATGATGCAGAAAACATGTAATTAAGTTCTTGACAATAGAAATTACAAAAACTAATGAAATCAACTACTATGCATGAGATTACTTACCTAAATGCCATGAGATAGTATACAAATGTGCTTAAAAACATCTATACAATTTAAGTGTATCACCGTATGAAGCAAGGACTTAGTTTCCCCTTTCTACCAAACCTCATGATCCTTTTCCATAGAGAAACTTTCAGGAATGACTTGTCACCCACACTATATTGAAAATCTCTTCTCTTTAGATCAATGTAGGACTTATGTCTATCCAATGCATCCTTGAGTCTGTCTCTAATGAGCTTAACCTTTTCTTCCATTTACTGCACCAGTTCGGGGCCAATCAATTTCCTCTCACCCACTTCATCCCAACACAAGGGAGTTCTACACTTTCTGCCATATAAAGCTTCATATGGAGGCATTCCAATACTCAACTGATAGCTATTGTTGTAAGCAAATTCAATCAAAGGCAAGTGTGTGTCCTAGCTTCCTTCAAACTCAATCACACAAGCTCAAAGTATATTCTCCAAAATCTGAATGATCCTTTCAAACTAGCCATCTGTTTGTGGATGGAATGTTGTACTAAAGTTTAATACAGTTCCTAGGGCTTTACCCCAGAATCTAGAAGTGAACATCACCATTTTCAGTTCAGGTTGCTGAGGTTGGGGAGGTAGTGATGACTGTGCAAAGTTTTGTCCTCTATTCTGAAATCCAGGGGGTGCTAGTGGTTTGTACCCTTATTACTTGTTTATTGGCTGGTTCTCCTGATTGGACCATGAGAAATTTGGGTGGTTCCTCCATCTAGGGTTGTAAGTATTTGAATATGGATTGTTTGACTGCCTCTGGTTGAAGTTTCCTCCGTTATTCACATAGTTCATCTGTTCTGAGGAGGGTTCATTGAAATTGCTGTATTCTAAACTCACGTATCCTCCTCCATAGCTATCTTCAGGTTGACTGTTTGTACCTACTGCGTTAGTTTGCATCTTTTTGAGTTTCCTTGTGAGCTAATCAAATTGAGCATTTATCATGCTTAGAGCGTCTACTTCTAGTACCCTTGCAGTTTTCCTTGCATTTCCTCTTTCATTTGACCACTCATAGTTATGGTATGCCACCCTTTCTAGAAGTTCAAGTGCTTGTGGCACTGTTTTCTCCATTAGATCACCTTCTGTAGCTGAATCAACTGTGCTCCTTGTAGAGGGTAGTAACCCATTATAGAAGTTTTGCACTAATAGCCAATCTTCTATACCATGGTGTGGACATTCTCTTTGTAGGTCTTTATATCTTTCCCATGTGTCATAGAGTGATTCTCCCTGCTTTTGTCTAAAGGTGTTTAGCTCAAGCCTTAGTTTTGCAATCTTTGTACGTGGAAAATACCTTGCTTGAAAAGCTTAAGAGAGATTCTCCCAAATAGTAAATGTTCCAGCTGATTGAGAAAGTAACCACTTCCTTGCTCTGTCCTAAAGGGAAAATGGGAATGCTCTGAGTCCTATTGCTTGATCAGACACTCCATTCAACTTAAATGTATCACATAGGGCAAGAAAGCATTGGAGGTGATAGTATGGGTCTTCTGTAGGCGAACCTGAAGGAACGCAAGCATGAAAAAACACAAGTTTATACCATTGAATTCAAAAATTTTCACCTAGGGTCACATGCATTATGCAAGATTTATTTTTATCTATTTGATTTCAATGATAAACAACATATTAAAACTCTTTTAATATGTTTTTGGATCTATATTTGCCATTTAAGTTTTTAAAATTAATAGATTAATTTTAGAACCCTAGATTAAATCAAGAACGATTACACTAACCTCTTGATGCACTGTAGCGTGTCTGCGCCTTTGAGATTTGTCTTCAGGACACCAAATGTTGTCCCTCTAGTTTGTCCACACCAAGAACACCTATGGCAGCCCTTGAACAGCTTCTAAAGCTTTTTCTATTAATTAGAAATTCAAGTTCTTCCTTTTAAGAGATTAGAGATGTAAACAGGACACTAGAAACAATTTCTAGTGTTCTTAATTCAAGAGATTGATGGCTAATCTCTTTGAATTGATGAAAGATGAAGAAGAATAGATGAAGAGCCTCAAAATGGCGTGACAAAGGAGAGGAGTGGCTATTGGTTGTTTTTCTTTTTCATAACAACACTTATATAGCTAGGTTAACACATTAAACCCTTGCCACATGTCACCCTTTGATTAGCTCTAGGTTTAAGTGACCCAATCACATTGTGCCAAGTGTCAAACCTATATTTAATCTTGATTTTAATCATCTTACATGATTAAAAAACATTTGGCAAGCTTATATGTAATCCCATGTGTCACCATCTCATGGTGCCACGTGTCACACTATGAAATAACCAAAATGCCCCTGTGTCTTAATTTTGAGTTCTTAACCCAAAATAATTATTTTTCTTCTTCTAATTCATATCAAATATAAATTAATTAATTAATCTCTATTAATTAATTTCTCATTAATTAAATTCATATTTAAACACTTTAAATATAAATTTAACTTATACTATACATCCAATAATCTAGATTTGGTTTCAAGTCATGCTAGGGACTTTGCAATTTAATTGCAAACCAAACCTATTTAATTAATCAATTAAACTCTTTAATTAATTAATTAAATCATATTTAAATAGGTGATAACTTGTGTATGTGTGTGACTTACTAGGCTCATCACTAATTGGCAATGAGACATGATATCAACTCTTAATATCATCAGAACTCTTTCTTACCATAAATGATTTCTCTAAATCATTTTATGAACCTCATAGACCATGGTTAACACCTAGCATAGCATGCCATGGCCACCCAATTAGTAATAAGGTTTACCTTAAATGAACCTATAATCATATGTTACCATGCACTAGAATCTCTTATACAAAATCCCAACTCAAGCTGGAGTCATGGTTTATGTCAAACTCCATTTGCTATGAATATTATGTTCTCTTTTAATTCCAGTTCTTGATTAAAAAGATTTTCTCATCAGAAACTCTTTTCTAAATAAATCAATCTGTCCTGGCCAGGAACTTGAAACATCAAGAACAATTAAATGAACATAGAATTTTATCTCTATTTTCTTAGAGGAACAGATTCCATCTTGATCAACACCTACCTCCATATATAACTAGTAGGAGCCAACAGATGCCCATATACCCTTACATAGTACAAGTATGAAAGCAGTATCAAACTCAAACTACCTATATACAAGATAACTGTGCTATCTCAGGTCTAAAGATTATATGCACTGATATGATTTATGACAAAACATTGACAAGAGTAAACTCCATGTGCTTGTCATAAGTGTCACTGGTTCGGCCTACTTATCATTTATAAGTGCCTATCATGTTTGTTATATGGCATGAGACTCACCATTCCATCTTATTTATATCTCATATAAATAACTTGGGAACAAATATGAATACAATCTTTCTAGATAAGTCATGTTCTTATTATGAAGTATCCTCAATTGTGAACCTATTTATGATACTTTGTGCTAGAAATATTGTCACTCATATTCTTAACAACTTAAGAATAATATTTCTAACAAAATATCAATGGACCTTTTCTATTACACATAAATATATTATGTAAACGGAAAAGTGGAAATGCCTTTTATTAATAAAAATATGTACAAGATACATACTAAATGATATGCTCTAGGGCATACTACTAACAGAACCTGCAAACTGGGTTTGTTGAATCATTTGGAGCCATGCTGGTTTTAATTCAAAGTTGTTGGCTTCCACTGTGGGTCTAGTGACCCTGGGCTGAAATCCTTGGACAGATGGAGCTTCGTAATCTCTTAAGAGTCTCGGTCTGTCAATATTATCTCCCATGGTTGGAATTTTAGGATCTCTTTGACCATGCTCTTGATGTTTCCTTTCCCTCCTAATGGCTTTCAGAGTTCTGTCTATCTCCGGATCACAGTCCAATATTTCTTCTTCTGGCCTTGTTCTGGTCATATACCAGATTGAGCACCTGAGAGAAAAGAAGAGAAATATAACTAGTAAAATAAAATTATATAATAAATATAATTGCCTAAATCAGCTAAATTACCTATCGCTTGATATTACTAATACCAAAGAGTCCCTGGTAATGGTGCCAAAAACTTGTTTGCCTGATTTTACAACCCCGCAAGTGCACGGATCGCTAACAAGTAATAAAGTGATAAGTAGAGTATCATTCCCATGAGAACCTTTGTTTAGAAAGTACCAATCTACACAGTAATTTTGACTGTCTAGGCTATCAAATATTTAGGGAATGAAGTTCGTTAACTTTAAACACTAGAATAGTAAACTTAAAATGAAGTAATCTATTATTGGAACAATCCTGGAGTTAAGATTTCACACTTGAATCTTATTAGGAATGTTATCTTGTTTATTTACTGAATTGAGGTTCGTTTTCTTTGATGGAAATTAGCCTTAAGTTATCCTAAATCCTCTCTCAAGGCATCTAGGGTGTATTTTAATTAATTCAAACCTTACTTTCATGGTGATCAAATTAATTAAAATCCTTTAAGACCTTTGACCAATTTTTAGGTTCCACAAAGGTATCAACCTATGTCTAGGTCAGAATTTCTAGGTTCAAGATCTTGATTTTTTAATGTTAATCTTCACCTTTCAGTCCTTCAATCAATATCTACAATCATGTCTAAGTGGGTACCATCACATAGCATGCATTAGGATCACAAGAAATTAAATCAAGAAACAAATCTCAAATCCAGTAAATAAAACTTAATGTTCATCCATAATAATAATTACAAGCATTACTCTCCTAAATCCAGAATAAGGAAACTACTCACTCATGGCGAGTTCAGTAAACATCATGATAAAAAGTAAAGACAGTAAAAAGAAAACCATGCAAAGAAATAAAGCAATAGGAATCTGTCTAGGGAGATGAAATGAAGAAACCGAAGATAGTTTGCAGCTTTGATCTTGGGGAACTTCAGCTGGTGAACTTCTTTTGGTACTGATACGGAACCCGACAGCAGCAGCCTTCAGTAGTCTCCCCGCGGCAATCGTCTTTTTTGCAATCCCTCTTTTGACGTTTTCTTTTCTAATTATATTGGTTGCTCTAAGGTTAGGTTGCTCTGAGTGCAAAAGGCCTTAAGAGTCTCATTTTTATCCGAAAACAGGAGGGAAATTCGAGTTATAAAACTGGCTATAGCATAGTAAACGGCCCGTGTGTCACTACATGGGTCCCGTAAAGTAGGGTCGTGTAACTTACTAGAGGAGAATTGCATGATCTTGTTTTGTCACAGAAAGTTACACGGGTCTGTGCCAACTACACGGGCCTGATTACACGGGCCATGTACTATTGTTCCCATTAGTTTATTCAAACTTGAGCTCGGCAGAGACTTACACAGGTCCCTGCAGATTACACGGGTCTGATTACATGACCCATGTACTTGTGTTTCTCATCGATTCTCTTGGCTTTCTTCTGGCAGAGATTTACACGGGTCTGGAGCTTGGTTTACACGACCCGTGTACTTTGTATCAGTAGCAATTCTCTGTCTCTTGACTCCTCTATGCTTTTCTTGCACTCCTATACTTCTTTAGCTTCACCCAAACACCTGAAATGATGCAGAAAACATGGGATTAAGGGCTTTACAATAGAAATTACGAAAACTAATGAAATCAACTATTATGCATGAAAATACTTGCCTAAATGCTATGAAATAGAATGTAAATGTGCTTAAAAACATCTATACAATTCAAATGTATCAATAGTTCACAATGTGTAAGTGTTGCCGATAATAACACACAGTTTAGACCATAACACAAAATTTCATGATCAATGCCATGTTGTACACCACGATAAAGCAATCTCAACCTCACTAACTGTTATTAATGAGGGAAGGGCTAGCTAGCTAATGAGTACTTATATAGTCTTACCCCACTAACTGTTATTAATGGGAGACATAATCAATATCAATTTTCAACCCCAAGTAGCCATTACTATTGGAGAGTTTTGAAAGGGACTGTCATGTTAACTGTGGTTTCAAAACAGTTTCCAAAAGTTTCCCACTCAACAATCACATTTGTAACCTAATAAACACATTCAAATCATCATAAAATCCATATAGAGGTGGCAACACCCAAATTACTCAAATGCAAGAGAAAAACCATATTTCATTCAAAGTAAACTCGTTTAAAGCAAACTCATTCAAATAAACACATTCCAAAAAATTTACAAGTTTAAAAATAAAGAAAAAGGTTAGTTGTGCATAAACCTTCAGTGAACTCCTTTATCTTTACTTACTTCTCCTTGTCTATTCTAACCTCTTTCTCTACTGAAAATACACAAATAGAATACCTCACTACTCATCTCAATTGCTTCCAAGTACTCATTACATGAATGCCTAATGCATCCCAAGTTAGCTTTGTAAATTTTAAAGAGTTTTAGATTTTGGATAGCTTGGTGCCCCAATCTTTGAACCAAGTTTTTACCTAGTTCCAATCATAATTTGGTGAGGTGTTATTCATGAAAATTGTCCCTCTAGGTCTTATCTTTATTTCCCTTTTTGAATCACCTCATTTTGAGTTGTGTAGCTCAAGTTATGACCAAATTTCACGTGGGGCTAATTCTAGCAACTTTGATGACTTAACTTTGCCTAACAATTTGATTACGTTAAGTTCATAATTTGGCTATATGTTCTTCATATAAAATGTTATACTATATTTTAGGTTTCCATTAGTTCAAGAATCATCTAAATCAGAGTTTTCTAGAGAAAGTTACGGCTATGCAAAGATTACTATATATGTTACTGTTCATTATTCTGGCAGATTTATCAACTTAAATTTGCTCAGCAAGTTGGTTGAGTTAAGTTCATAATTAGGCTTCAAGTTCTTCATACGAAATATTCTACTATATTTTAAGTTTCTATCAGTTTAAGAATCACCTAAATCGAAGTTTTCTAGAGAAAGTTATAGCCTTGCAAAGTTTAATGTTCATATGGTCAATTTGCATATTTCCAGATTTTGGTAGATTTGGTGACTCAATTTTTCTTAGTAATTTGATTGAGTTAAGTCCATAATTTAGGCCTTAAATTCTTCATATAAAATATTCTACTATATTTTAGGTTTCCATTGGTTCAAGAATCACCTAAATCAGAGTTTTCTAGAGAGAGTTATGGCCTTGTAAATTTTACTGTTCATTTAGTAAATTTTCAGATTTCCAGATTTTGGCTTCTAGTTTCAAGGCTCATTTAAGTCAGTTTATGGTCATTTTCTGAGTAGGGTGTCTTCATGAAAATTCTAGCCCTATGTCTTAAGTTTCATTTCCAGTTGGTTTCACACCAATTGGAGTTGTGTAGCTCAACTTATGGGCTGCCAAGCACACTGAACTCAATGTGTAAAATTCTGCCTTAGGTTAAATTTTCATTTCTTCAATTACTTCCACTAACCAACATCAATTCACATTTAACTCACATCAAATGACCATAATTTAGCATTAATACATCCATAGCATTCATAGCACAAAAATCCCCAATTTTTCAAATCCCTAGTTTGCACTTTTCCCCAATCCTACTATTTCATTACTTCCATTCATCAACCCAATATCAATTCAAACTAAAGGAACCTCAAATGACCATAATTTAACATTACACACATCAATTTCACTCTGTAGCACTAAAGCCCTTATTTTCCCATGAATCCTAATCTTCTATAATTCAATTTATGCAAATCTCATGCAATCTCTTTACCCAAATCATGCACACTACTTCAACTAAGCTTGATTTCATCATCAATTTCATTTAAATACATCAAATCTTAAGTTTTCCCCAAATTGGCCAAAAGTTTCCCTCTTCATAAATGCACAATTTCTTTCAATTTCACATGTTATTTCTATTCAAATAGACTTAAATCCATGTAATATACCTATAATTAAGTGTGAAAGTTGCTTACCTCAAGTGACTCTCTTTCCAATCTTCAATGTCTCTTCTAATTTTCTAAATCTTCTTGCTCCTATCCCTCAATCAAGGTTTTCTTTGATGTTTTCTATTAATTAAATAGAAAACCCATGGATGAAAGATGGAAAATCAAGAGTGGAGGAAGGTTGCAAATGGGGGAAATGAAGAAAAGAGAGAGAGAGAGGATGGGGTGAGGGTGGCAACACATGAAGGCAAGAAAAAGGGAAACGGCCTTTTTTTATTTTAGTTAATTGTCTTGTCTCTTATATATTTATCCCCAAAAATTAGTTTATTTAAATTAAAATTTTAATTATGGCATAAAGGTAATTAAACTTAAGTTTCTATTTCTTTTCTCTTCTTTTTACATTTACATTTAATTTTCCTCAAAATTTCTTCATAATTCAATATTTTATTTTCATTTCATTTAATTGACATTTTGGTCAAAAATCAACTCTTGAAGTGAATTGACCAAAAGGCTCCTCATCGAGTCATAATCCTTCTTTTTCATAATACCCAATGAGTCCTTAGATTTTTTATTCACTTGAATTTTTATTGTGTCTATTTAAATAAATTTTCATTTTATTTTTGGTCCTTAAGTTATCTTTGAATAGTACAAGTCACAGACCAAAAATAGTACAATTCAGAGCTCGGAGGTTCGAGGTATTACAATCTTAGTACTAGTATAAGAATACATAGAGCCAGGATCAAATAACACATATACATCTCTACTAAAGATGGAGAAAGTACTAGTAACTACATTCGAGGTCTCTACTTCCTCCTTCTGGCATATAGTGTACACCCTGGCTGGTGCACTACTCTGTTATGGTTGGCTCACTATGTCCTGACTGCCAGAAGTGCTGCCTCTACCCCTACCTTAGCCTCTACTGACTGTCTGTAGTCCTCTGAAAGTAGAACCTTGAACAGATCCCTCAGTGGTGGTAGGTGGCCCATATCTATAGGCACTAGTACAATCTCTAGCAAAATGCCCACTTCCACCACAGTTGTAGCAGGCACCTGTGGCCTAATAACATACTCCTCCATGTGTCTTGCCACATATCTCATAAGTACGGACAGGAAAGGAACCCTTAGATGTCTTCTGATCGGATCTAGGTGGCCTCTGCCCTGAGAATCTTCCCCTACCAAATCCTCTGTTACTTGGTCCTCCAAAATTCTTCCTCTTACCTGGATTGCTACTTGAACTCTGACCTGTAGGCTTACTGCTCTTCTTAGCTACCCCCTTTTCGGATGCCCCTTCTAGTTCTATCCTTTCCAGCTCAAGGGCCTAGGATATTAACTCTAAGAAGTTCCTGTGTCTGAAACCAACCACCTATAGTCATATGCTAGGCCTCAATCTAGCTTCAAACCGCTTGCATCTATCTCTGCTGGTGGTGAGTAAGTTCCCAGCATAATGGCTCAACGTGAAAACTCTTTTTCATATTCAGCCACTGTCCTGTCCTCTTGTTTCAGACTTAAAACTCCTGAAGCTTCATATCCACATAGGTATCAGGAACATACTTCTTTCTAAACTCCCTTAGAAAGTCATCCCATGTCAATACTGGGGGCTCAGCCAAACTGTGGGGAATGTTCTTTCACAATTCATATGCATCTCCAGACAGTAGAGAGACTGAGTATTCGAACTTCAAATCATCAGTGCAGTGCAGTTTCTTGAATACCCTCTCCATCCATTCTAACCATTGCTTGGCTTCCAATGGGTCCACTGTACCCTTGAACTCTATTACCCTATACTTTATTAACTTGTTATACTGTCTGGCTGGGGGTGGTGGTTTCACTGGAGGTGTTTGTACTGGAGCTTGGACTAGTATATTGCCAACCATTTATTCAAATAGTGTAGCCATCTGCTGAGCGAACTGAGCAGAAAACTACGTGGGTGAGACGGGTGTAGCTGACCCACTGGCATTTTGAGGAGCTGGGGCCTCCTCCTGTACCTCAGCTGCTATAGATTGCTCTAAGGTGTGATCCCCATCTTCCATGATGAATCACAAATAATTTTATTCCCTGAACAACCAACACAAAGAGGTTTTCCTCCATTAGTCCATATTCATGATGTAATGCACTATATGTAGCAATTTATGATAGTTGAACAATTGTACTTATCGAAAATTTTCAAATATGCAATTTAAAACTTTTATGAAAATCAATGCTTTGATACCACTAAAACATGTCACACTTTATCCCTTGTAAGGCATGACATGTTCCCGTAGCATACCTAATGAATTACCGAACTACACCTACCGATAACCCATTAAATATACTACAAGGGATTTTGAATAAATCATAGCTTTTTATCTTATTTTTATTTTGTAGAAAACTGCGTGGTAATAGTTAAAACTTTAGTAAAACCCAAATAAATAACCTGTTGAAAGCATAATATAAGTCAAGTTAAAGATTTTCTTCAATCCATTTTACAAGCATAATAAATTCAATTATATTTCAAGTAGACATTCATTAGAGGAAATAAACTTAATATTACAAAAGTTACATTTTGCATAAGTCTCAAAATGAAGTGTAAATATGTACAACTCTAAATGTTATATCAATGTAATGTTTTTTAATATAAACTGCTCAATGTTCATACATCCATACATCTAGTCACAAAATACATCAAAGAAAATTATAGGGGTATACCTACTATATATATATATATATACCCACAGTCAATATAAAATGTTGCTTTCAAGTTTCTCACTCAGCAACCTTCTCCTTTCCCTTACCTGCGACGGCATAAATAAGTTATCGCTGAGTATATCACTCAGTGATGCACAATTAATAATTTTAAAACTTAAAATAAAGTAAAACTAGTCAAAGCATAATAAATCATATTTTTCTTAAGCATGAAAACATTACAATAGCTCTAAGTCCATAAGAACCATTTATTGAAAATACCTTTCAAATGAGAAATCATACTTTACAAATCACCATTCACAAAGCATAAGTGTTGCCAATATCAACATACAGTTTAGACCATGACATAAAATTTCACGATCAATGTCATGTTGTACACCACGACAAAGCAATCTCAACTTCACTAACCGTTATTAATGAGGGAAGGGCTAGCTAACTAATGAGTACTCATATAGTCTCACCCCACTAACTATTATTAATGGGGGAGATAATCATAATCAAATATCAAACCCCCAGTAACCGTTACTACTGTGGAGTTTCAAAAGGGACTGTCATATTAACTGTGGTTTCAAAATAATTTTCAAAAGTTTTCCACTCAATAATCACATTTGCAAACCAATAAATACATACAAATCATCATAAAACACATATAAAGGTGGCAACACCCAAATTTCTCAAATGCAAGAGAAAAACTATATCTCAATCAAATTAAAATCATTCAAAGCAAATTCATCCAAAAAAACTCATTCCAATCAATTTACAAGTTTAAAAACAAGGAAAAAGGTTAATTGTGCACAAACCTTCAATGAACTCCTTTCTCCTTACTTACTTCTCTTTATCTGCCCCAATATCTTTTTCTACTGAAAATACACAAGTAGAATGTCTCAATATTCATCTTAACTATTGCCAAAAACTCATTTCATAAATGCCTAATGCCTCCCTAAGTTAGATTGGCAAATTTCAAAGAGTTTGCAACTTTGGACAGCTTGGTGTCCAAAATTTTGAACCCAATTTTTACCTAGTTTCAATCATAATTTGGTGAAGTGTTCTTCATGAAAATTGTTCCTTTAGGTCTTAAATTTATTTTCCTTTTTGAATCACCTAATTTAGAGTTGTGTAGCTCAAGTTATGACTAAAAAAGTAGTTACTATTCACGTAGGCAGATTCTAGCAGATTTGGTGACTTAACTTTGGGGTAAATTTCACCCATGGTACATGAACTTAAGACAATATAACAGCATGGTACGTAAATTTTAATTTGTAACATAAAACCCCCTTAACATTAATTTGAGTAACATAAAACTTCATATTACCTGTAATAATAAGTTTCCAAGTTACAAAACTGAGATGATATTATTTAAAAAAATAAAATAAAACAAAATTACTTTCATACCCTCAAATAAAATTAACCATACTTTTCATTCTCTCTCTCTCTCTCTCTCTCTCTCTCTCTCTCTCTCTGTGTGAGTGTGTATGTGTGTGTGTGTGTGTGTGTGTGCTTCGTCGTCATGGTCTTGCTCTTTGTTTCCTCTGTCTCTCTCACCCAACCTCTCTCTGCTTCTACGAAATGAGACCTGAAGCAATGATGTCGTTGGTCTCTTCATCCATTCCTACTACTCCTCCACTTAATCATACACGAAAGAATATAAGTTCCATTATTTGGAATTTGTGTCAAGATCATTTTCCTAGGAATTTACAATGCTAAATTCGTTTCTGGATCATGTTGATCATATTATAAAATTAATTTTCTTTTTGAGTTACCTCTAAAGATTAGAAAATTCAGCTTAGTCACCTTCAAATCATTGAATTAAGTTCATCTCTTCCTTGTCTTTTGTCTTTTATTTTACTTTTTTCAATGTTTTCATTATTTTTTTATTAGTCTTCTTGATTCTCTTTCTTGCACATTTCTTTTAAACATTTCTTTCTTCAGCTTCAAGTCCTAGAATTTACTCTTCCACTTTCTTACTACTATTATTACTTTTAAATTCACTTTCAATTGTCTAAATTTATTTACTTTCTTTGAGTTTTTGTTCAGTCCTCATCTTTTTTATTTACTAGTGATTTCTTGAATGATTTTATTATTGGGTTCTTGTCTTAATGGGGTTCTGTCATGTAACTCATCGAGACCAATACATATCGAAATCAATTTTCATCCCCAAATTAAAACTAGAAAAAAAATTAAAACAAATATTATGGATGTCCCAATAATTGAAATTACTTACAATTTTTAAAACCAAATTAAAAAAAATAATAATAAATTATGAATCAATCCATTGTCGATTATCAGTACATGAGAATGAAAATTGATTTTGATATGTATTGGGCAAACTGAATTGTTTTCAAGCAGAAGCAGAGGAAGAGAAAGAGGAGTTGGGTGGGAGAGAGGGAGGAAAAAAGAGGGAGCAGAAAGAAGCACGAGAGAGAGAAGATAAGGAGGTAGGGTTATTTTTACTTAAGAATAAAAATGTACTTTTATTTTATTTTATTTTTTTTAAAAAAATGCCACATCAACTTTATAACCTGAAAACTGGTTATTATAGGTCAAATGGAGTTTTATGTTACTCAAATTAAAGTTTAGAAGGTTTTATGTTACAAATTAAAGTTTAAGTACCATGTTGTTACATCACTTTAAGTTTAGGTACCATAGATGAAATTTACCCCTTAATTTTGCCCTGCAATTTGATTGAGTTAAGTTCATAATTTAGCGTTAAGTTCTTAATATGAAATGTTCTACTATGTTTTAGGTTTCCATCAGTTCAAAAATTAGCTAAATTAGAGTTTTCTAGAGAGAGTTATGACCTTGCAAAATTTACTGTTCATATGGTCATTCTGCTAGTGTCCAGATTCTGGCAGACTTGTTGACCCAAATTTGCTCAGCAATTTGATTGGGTTAATTTCATAATTTGGTCTAAAATTCTTCATATGAAATGTTCTAGTATGTTTAAGATTTCCGTTGGTTTAAGAATCACCTAATTTGGAGTTTTCTCCAGAGAGTTATGATAATTCAAAATTTACTGTTTATGTGCCTAATTTCTACAGGTTCCAGAATTTCACTTCTAGTTTCAAGGTTCATTTGGGATAGCTTATTGTCATTTTCTGGGTAGGGTATCTTAATGAAAATTATAGACCTATGTCTTAAGTTTCATTTTCAATTGGTTTCACACCAATTGAAGTTGTGTAACTCAACTTATGAGCTGCCAAACACACTAAACTCGGTGTGTAAAATTTCTGCCCTAAGGTTGAATTGTTAATTCCTTCAATTACTCCCACTAACCAATATCAATTCACATTTAATTCATCCCAAATGACCATAATTTAACATTCATACATCCATAGCACTTCATAGTACAAAAATCTCCAATTTTCCAAAACCCTAGTTTGCAATTTCCCCAATCATACAACTCCATCAATTCCTTTCATCCAATTAATGTCAATTCACACTCAAGACACCTCAAATGACCATAATTTGTCATTATAAACACTAATTATACTTCATATAATAAAAGCCCTAATTTCCCAGGAGCCCTAATCTTCCATTTTTCAATTTATGCAATTCCCATGTAATTTCCCTACTTCAATCATGTAATCCATTTCAATTTAACTTGAATTCATCATCAATTTAGCTAAAATACATCAAAGCCCTAATTTTTGCCAAATTTTCCAAAATCACACCTCTTCATGTATGCATGATTCTCATGCTTTCTCATGTAATTTTTATCAAAATCTAACTTGATTTAAAGTTTGTGTAACTAATTGAGCAAGAAAATAAACTTACCTCTTATGGAGAGTTTTTCAATCTTCTAATTCTCTTCCCAAAACTCTTGTTCTTCTTGCTTCAATCCCTCAATTTAAGATTACTTGATGTTCTCTACTAATTAGATAGAAATCCCATGGATGGAATGTGGGGATTAAGTTTTGAGAATGGATGTTAATGGAGGAAGAAGGAAGAAGAAGAAAGAAAGAAAGAAAGAGGGAGAGAGAGTGGGCGGCACAATGAGGAAGTGAAGGAGATGTCTCTTCTTTTTATATTTATCCCAAATTTTAGATTTATTTAAATTCATTAAATTGAGTTGTCCAAAGCCCATTGGTCATAAAATTTTAATTTTGTCATAAAGGTAATTAAACTTAAGTTTTTATTTCATTTCTTTTCTTTTTACATTTACGCTTAATTTTTCCTCAAAATTTTTTCATAATTTAATATATTATTTTCATTTAATTTAATTGACATTTTGGTCAAAAATTAACTCTTGAAATGAATTGACCAAAATGCCCCTCATCGGGTCATAATCCTTCTTTTTCATAATACCCGATGAGTACTTAGGTCTTTGGTTCACTTGAATTTTTATTGTGTCTATCTCAATTAATTTTCCTTTTATTTTTCGTCCTCAATATGTCTTTGAATAGTACTAGTCACAGACCAAAAAGGGTACTATTCAGAGTAAGGAGGTTCGAGGTGTTATAAAAAAGGTAATATTATTTGCATTGTCAATTAGTAAGAATAACATGATCAAAGCATAATTAATTTAATTAATTAGTTAAATAGTTTAATTAATTAATTAAATTGATATTTTTAGTTTGTAATTAGATTGCAAAGCCTCTAGCATAATTTGAAACTAAATTTATCAATGTAAGTATTCAAGTTAATATTTAAAGTAATTAAATATGAACTTAATTAATTAATTTATAAGGTAAGAGATTTTAATTTGGTTAAAATGGCTTAAGAAGTCATGAGAGAGAAAAATTAATGGTTAACTAGTATTTTCCATAATACTAATTATTTAGGTTTTTAATTCCCTTATTTATGACAACTTGACAAGTGGCCAAATTAAAATTAGAAAACACATCTAATTGGTGAATATTTTCATTAATATTAAAATGTATTTTTTAATATTATTATAATTAATAATTATAATAAAAAAATTTATTAATTTATGCTTTAGTCAACATTATAAATTTAGGTTTCGTTTGGATTTTAAGGTTTGAATTTGAAATTTGAATTTTAAATGTTTGATTTAAAATTTAAAATTTAAAATTCATAAATTTAAAAATCTTTTATTTGACTAATCCAAAAAATTTTCATAGAAGTGCCTAAAAATTGTGACTCATGTAGAGCTGATACATTTAATTGTTGTGGTACAAATTTGAAATAATAAACTAAAGATAGTTATTTTAAATTTTGAGTTTTTAAACTTCTCGTGAGTACATGATATTTAAACTAAATCCAAATCGATTTTTATTTAAAATTTTCAAATAATATATTTAATCCAAATCTAAATTTATAGGGGTCAAATCTCTCAATTCAAAATAGCATTAATTTATGTCTTTCATTTATATAGCTATATCAAATACATTTAATTACATAAGTTTTACTGTTACTCTTCTTTAATGGTTAAATGCTAAACATGGTTAATAATGTTAATGTTGCAATTGTAACTGTTACACTCTTTAACTGTTACTTTTATTACTGTTAAGTCCCAACGCTGGGGAGAAGTGTGCAGTGTGCAGCTGCATGGGAACATTGGGAAGGGACATGTGATAGATAGTCGGCCGAGGAAGTGTGCAGTAACTCATTTGTTGCTGTTTTATGGCCAAACTTTGATCCGGCATTTAGGCCCTAAGAAACGGATCATGCATTGAAAATGAGTCCTAACTGACCTCTGTTCTTATGAATGGATCTTTGAAGGCCCTTAATGCACTTGCTGGTCTTCAGTAACCATTACTTTTATTTCCATTTTGTTTCTTACCCTCCTCCATATACAGAACCATGAAAATTAATTTTTTTTTATTTATGAATTATGTTACAGACAATATATTTATGTTTTATTAATTTTTTTATATTTTAATATAAAATTAACTCTTATTAAAAAAGGGAATATATATATATATATATATATATATATATATATATATATATATATATATATATATTCAATGATTTAGTTGAAAGAGGTTAGCCATTGAATTTTACTTGGCTTATGTTTATTGTTTCACAACAAAGAGAAACAGTACTCTCTCTCTCTCTCTCTCTCTATATATATATATATATGCCTGCTGTTATTTGTGTTCATTGAAAACAAGTTTAACATGATATATTTCCTCGAAATCATGAGGTAATTACATGGCAGTAGCAGAGAAAAGAGATCAGCTGATGAGAGCGCGTAACCTGCAATTTTCAACATCAAGGGACCATCAAACTTTACTTTAGAATCTGGTGGGGACTTTCGTAATCTGATATTTCAACGATTTCTGCTCCACTGTAACTTCTCAATAAAGTTTCAGCCAACACAAGAAGTTCAGCAACCACTTATCTATATATTGTTCGATAAAATGTTCAATTTAGCCTCGAATTTATTGAAAAAGTTCAATGTAACTCATTTTTAATTTTTTGTCCAATTTAACTCTAAGTTTTAATTTAAGCTCAATCTAATACAGAAATTAAAATTTATAGGCTGAAAATATTTTTTTAATTTAAATTAAAAATCAATAAGTTGAATTTTTTTATTTTGAACTAAATATCTTGATTTTTTGATTTAAACTCAAAAATTAATAAACTAAATTTCTTGATTTTCTTAATTTTTAAATTAAATTGATAGTTAAAATGGACAAAAAATTAAACATTGGGCTAAATTAAACTTTTCCAATTAATATAGAGATATAATTGAGTTTTAAGTCATACATGTTCCTCAAAATTAACACGGCTAAATTAAACTTTTCCAATTAATATAGATATAATTGAGTTTTAAGTTATACATGTTCCTCAAAATTAACACGTGCATAACCACCATTTGCTACCCTTCTAAATTTCATCACAACAACCCTATGTGTTCTATGCTATTGGAAAAAAAGATCAAATTTCATTGCACCAAACATATGAGAAAGCAAAAGGTAATGCATTCTTGTCAAATATAACAACTATTTTTTAAGTATACCTATAAGTTTAAACTTTTAGATTAAGTAATTTTTTTTAACATGTTATTAGATTCTATTAGACTAAAAATTCCAGAATTTGAATCTTGTTAACCCCATTTGTTAAGTAATGATCACTTCAAACTTAATGGATATTCATGTGTGCATACGTCTCCTTTAAAAGTTTTAGGCTTCAAGGTACTAAATTATGGTATTCTATACATGCATCGTATTGTACGCAATGAAAAGCATCCATTAAAAAAAGTTTTACTTTATTTTTAAGCAAACACAAGAGAAAAATAAAAATTTTAATTTTATATGTACATAATAAAACACTGCTGTGAAAAATCACAGCTACATGAAATAAATAACATAAAATTTAGCGTGGTTCGGCGTAAACTTACTTTATCAATAAATCTACTATTAAGAAAAAAAATAATTGCACACACTAATTATTTTTCTCACCCTCAAAATCACTTAAATAAAACTCATGGAATTCAATACACCTCTCCACTTCGTGAGCTCTCTACAATACATCCTATATAATGACTAACCAACTACACATATATGTAGACCACTAAAACCTAGTCCTTTTAGGACTCTAATTATTAATCTTTATAATTTAAATTCTACTAAACTTGCTATACTAATTATACTTCCTAATTTCAATTGGACTTAGACTCTTAACAATCTCCACCTCCAAGTCAAATGAAATTAGTTTTAATAATTTCTGCAAAAGTTAATTTTCTCTTGGGTACTTCCTTACACTCTTGATTGTTGATGTTGCCTCTTGCTTCCACTTGCATTTTAACTCTCCATCACCTTGAACTTGCATCACCATTGTTGCATGTGCAACTTTTCACACATCACAATAGCTCCACCTTCAACCAAACTCACCAAGATCATCTCTATGCTCTAATACCAATTGTTGTGCATCACAAAAATGTGTAAACTGCAAAAAAATAAACCAGACATACAAAACACCAATATTTACATGGTTCACCCTCTCAACTTAGGGCTATATTCACGGGCATGCCGTCTTCCACTATCAATAATAAATAATCAATTACAAGCTCAAACTATACTATCCATAAATACAATTACACCCAAGAGAAACTACACTCCATCAAACTACTCATAGCAAATATATTAGTGAGTCCCTCTTTGTTTCCTCTAGACATAACTCAATATATTTACTATTTTAACTGCTACACCACAAAAAGTGCATTCAACTACATGTGTAAGAGTCCTCTTATTAATGGACAAGAATTCCTTCCTCTTGAATTCTATGCACTTTCTCCATCTTAGGCTGAAGGCTCTTTCCCTCCATGGGACTGCTATGGATAGGAGCTCCTCATCAATGGGCAAAGCCACTCTCCATGAGCAAAGTTACTCTCTTCAATGGGCAAAGCCACTCCATATGGACAAAGCCAAATAACATTTCCACCATTCTCCTATTTATAGTATTAATTCCTTTAATACTAATCTGATTAGAAGTTCTACTCAATTTAAGAATAATACTAAAACAAGAATTCTGCTATATATAGGAAATATTCCTTTATCATATTGAGAAATATTTCTTCCACTCAAATTAGGAAAATGTCTCTCTAAATCTTACTAGGATTTTGAGTCATAATTCTAATGAACGCAATGTTGCAATTTTAAGAAATAAAAAATGGAATGAGTTTTAACTCTCTAAACATTGGAGTTCTCTTAATTTAGAGCTGTGTAATCTTGAGTTAGAATTTAAGTTATTAAGATTGTGAAATCTTAATTTTAAATTTTAATCAAAATGAATTTAAAAAAATATATATTTTGACAACGTGGGGAGGGGGGGGGGGGAGACAACCATCCAATCCATCGACCTCTCCTTCAAAAAAAAAAAAAGCATTGATTATGCTACTTGCTAGCAAGTCAGTGTTTTCAACGTAAAATAATATCCTGAGGAAAGCAAATAAATCAAGAAAATCTATGTAGCACCCCTATTTGTATAGCCTGGTATATTTCACTGTTTCGGTGACCGGTGTCGGTTCGGATAATTAAGGGGATTATAACCATACTTAAGACAACTAGAGAAGCCATAAACACAAATAATTAGTAATGTCCAATTAGTTAAGTATAAACAAGAAAAATAGAACATTAGAAGTTAAACGAGCAGAGAGTCACAGTGATGGGTGACCTTCTCGGGAACGACTGCGAAGTCGATTTAAACTCAAATTTTGAACCGGCGAGGGCCAATTTGGTTAATTGACCCCGAGAGCTGACTCCTGACCTGAATGTCAAATAAAATCGGAGAAAAGAAAATTTCGGAATCGAGAATTAAATTAAAGAACTAATAGAAAAATAAATAAATAAAAAAGAAAGGGAAAAAGTAAAGAGAGGTGACATCATGCATGATGCCATAAATCCTATAATTAATAAATTTGATTAAATTGATTTTTTTAGTCTTTCATAAGACAAAATACATAAAAGAAAAGAAAAGAAAAAAATTTTTCATTTGTCTTCTCTCCCAACCAGCCGGCCTCTCTCTCTCCCAAAGCTCTCTCTCTCAAAACTCCATTAGAGCTCCAAATTCAAGCTTCATACACCCTAAATTAATCATAAATTCCCCTAAAGTCCTTAAGTAAATCTTAACCTAGACCTTTGATTTAGCTATTGCCTACAAAAAGAAGAAGAAAGGAGGAGCAATAAGAAGAGGAAAAAGACACCTAAAAAGGTTAGTAAGCAAACTTGACAATTTTAGTTTGAATTCTACATTTTTAACTTATTGAACTTGTAAATAAACTTTAAATAAAAGAAAAATTTGTTGAGGGACCATGAGTGAATTTTGGCCAGCATGTGTATGGGGGTATATTTGCATGGTTTGATAGATTTAAAAGTATATGTGATCTTATTTGAGATGAAGAAACATGTATATAGGCATTGAATCAATCAAATGCAAAGAATTAGTAAACTAGGGTTTGGACACTTAGGGTTTAGAGACAAAAATGTGAGAAATTGGTAAATGATATATTTGACCTAGTTTGAAGTGGGAAATGGTCAATGGTGACCAAATGAAGTGTTTTGAAAGTGTTGGAGTTGAGATCAAATTCGGATTGAGTGTGGTCATGCTGCTGGCAGCATGACCAAGGTCCCTTTGAGGGACCAAAAATGAAAATTTACAAGTCTAATTGGTATGAGACTAATTGAGAATGAAAATAGACACTAAATGACACAATTTTTATTTAGGAAGCATGCCCAAAAAGTGACCAAAACCTAGTGAACAAATTGACCAAACTCGGAAAATCTCAGTCTGCCTTGTACAAACTGACCAAATGAACAGTATTTGTTCATTTGACCATAACTTGAGCTAGGCAGGTCTAAATGACCTGAAATTTTACCAGTGGATAGCTAAAATATAGAACTAAAACTTTCATGAAGAACATAAACCCAAATTATTCCATTAACCAAGTCATTTGGCCACCCCAAGTTGGTGACCTAAAACTGCCAGAACCAAAATTGCCTAGAAAATCTGGGTTGAGTCCAATCCGGCAGCCATGGTTCAAATGCCTATAACTTGAGCTACAAAACTCCAATTGGAGTGATTCAAAAAGGAGAATAAACTTAAGACAATAGGGAACATTTTCTATGAAGGAATTTTTGCCAAATTTTAACACTAAAATGACCAATGGAAGAGTGCAACCTTAGACACCAAAACTGAAAATTATCAAATTTCCCTAAAAGACTTAGAATTTGAGTAAACAACCAAAACTAACAAATTTAGTGACCAAAATGTGGTATGTGGGTGCAGTTGGAATTCTCATACCTATTAAGCCTTAAAAAGTCAACAATTTAACTTGAATAGTATAGTGAATAGTAACTGTAACACCCTCCCGATAACCACTCCGTACATCCTATTGTTCCGGTGACCGGTGTCGGTCCGGACAGCTAGAATGTCCGGAAAAATATTTAAACTAAAGTCAGGAACCATAATTAACTCAAAAATTAATAAGAAAAATTTAGTAAAAATTTTAGAAATAAAATACAACCAAGTAAAACGAGCTGGTGCCCAAGTAATGAGTAACCGGAGGGAAGTTGCGGTTCTCGCAACGAGGAGCCCTAGACCAGGGGGAAAAATTATAAAATAATTTTTGGGACTCCAGAGAAGGGTCACTGAGGTTCCCATAGCATTAGAATGCCAAGAAAATACCTAGAAAAATTTTTCAATCGGTACAGACAATTTTGGCCCATTGAGCCAAACGGAGGGCATTTTGGTCATTTCGCCTTCAGAGGTGATTTTTGGCCGACTTGCCCAGTTGAGTAAATAATTAATATGACATAAAATATGAAGAAACATTACTAAAAATGAAATTGAAATTGAGTAGTGAGGGAAGAAAAAAGAAAATGAGAAAAATGCTTATTAATGACATCATGAAGATGTCATTTAAAAACTATAACCAATCCTATTTAAACAACTAATTAACCAACAAATAAAAAGGACTAAATAAAGACCAAATTAACAAAAATTCCAGCAGCCACCACTCCCACAAAAACACACCCGTAGCTCTCCATTTCCATAACCATTCCACCATGAAAGCTCCACCAAAGCTCCCTTTCTCCCTTTGTTTCACTACTAAACCTTAAACACTCTTCACTAAAACTTGTCCCCACACCTTAAACAACCTTTTGGCAGCCTAGAAAGTGAAGGAAAGTGAAGTTTAGAGGTGGGAAAAATTTGCCCTAATCAAGGTTAGTGCACCTATATCCATTAAACTCTTTATTTTCATGGTTTGGGACTTGAAACTAGTAAGGATTGTGATTTAAATTAACAAAAACTTATGTGTATAACATCTTGAATTTCGGCTGCCCTAGCTATAGAATAGGGGGAAGTGTATTTGATGAGCTTAGAGTAAAATAGAAACCATGTTGAAGTTATAAACATATAAGCAATGCATTGGTAGTTACTAAGATACATGGCATAACCCATGAATTTGAATTAGGGTTTGGAAAGGTGAAAATGTGACTTGGTTTAGGAAATGATTAGAGAACATTTTAATGGTCAATTAGTGACCATTTTAGGTAAATTGATCAACAAATGGACTGAAAAATGAGATTCCAAAGTGAGGTTGCAGGCTGCCCTAGGGCAGCAGCATAGGGACTGAAAATTCAGTCCATTTGCACTGCCATAACTTGGGCTGTGTTAGTCCAATTGGTGTTTGGCCAATTGGAAATAAAACTAGGCTTACAATGGCACATTTTTGCTGAAGAAACCATGCCCAAAAGACCAAAGCAAGAGGACCAAAACTTGGCCCCAATCCGTATACCCTGCAACTGGTTCTGCAGAATTGACCAAATGAACAGTAACTGTTCATTTGGCCATAACTCACTGTAGATATGGTCAATTGACCTGAAATTTTTACAGCAACAAGTTAAGACATCGACAAACAACTTTCATGAAGGAACCTACCCCAAATTATGGCCAGAACTTAACCCAAATGGTAGTGGAAGTTACTGTTTCTGTTACTGTAGATATGGTATTTTTTGCAGAATGGGAATCCGGCCAGCTGTGGTTTTTGGACCATATCTGGAGCTACAAAACTCCAAATGGAGTGATTCAAAAAAGGAAATTCAACTAGACAAAATAAGGAACAACTTTCATGTTTTACATTTCTTCAAATTTGTCACACCCTACCCCTCTGTAAGGCATAACATGATCCCGTAGTATACCTAATGAATTACCAACTTCATCTACTGATAACCCATTAAATACACTACAAGGGATTTTAAAAACTTTTCTTACTTCTTTTACAGTGGTGAACACTATTTCCAGGTGTTAAAGACTTTGGTGAACTGAAGTGAAATAACTAACTCATTTGTTTTATTTGGAATTTCTGTAAAAATTTTGGCAGAGTGCCATCTGTATTTTGGATAAAACAGTTCTTCAGAAAACCTGTAAAAAAGCACACTACGATATATTTCCAAATCCCAACTCCAACATATTTCTCAACACAACATATTTATCAATTCAAATCCATAGAAATTTTTTAAAGATTGAAATACAGGAATTATAATACAATTTGTACAAGCCAAAATAACTCATAATTATTTTACAAGTCAAATGTACAATTTGGATTTACAACTGCTTAAAACCAAAAACAATATGTACATACAGTGTCATACATTACAGTACAAAATGCAAAAAACGGTATACTCGTTATACCCGAAAAATCTCTCGCTGGAGGTATATGCAGCCTAGTCTGCTGCCTTGTCCGTCTCTCTACCTGCGACAGCAATAAAAAGCTATCGCTGAGACAATGTCTCAGTGGTGCACAACATTAACCAAATACAATTTCAAATCACAATTCATAAGTCAGTAAATAGTGGATACTTAAAATCATAATTAAATTCAAGACAATAAATGTCAACAAGAATTTAAACTCCATTTGTCAATATCACAATAATTTTAATAAGTCAGATCATGGTTGAATTCAATAGACAGTATATGTCAACAAGAGTTTAAATCAATTTCACAATCTCACAATACATAATAACGCAATTTAGTCGAATAATTTAAGAATACAGTGTTGCCAATTCATTCACAACTTAAGCCATGACATAATTTTCCGATCAATGCCGCGTTGTACACCACGACAAAGCAATCACAACCCCACTAATCGAAATCAATGAGGAAGGGAGCTAGCTATATAATGAGTACTCATCCGATCACCTCAACTGGTAAACCAGAGAGGGAGAAAAATAAACGATCACGACTCCATAAATGGAGAAGGAAAATAAACGATCACAACCCCATAAATGGAGAAGGAATGATACGATACTGTCATGCTAAGTGTGAACACAAAATCAATTCCAAACATTTTATTCAAATGATTCGTGAGAATCCAATAAATTTCCAAACTCATAGTTTCATTCATAAAATGGCAACCCAATTCATAATTAACTTCAATTTCCACAAAAACCATTTACAGTGCTTTTCAATCAATAAGTTTCCATCAATATCATTCAAACAATTTTTCACAGTTTCAAACCATTCACAATGTTTTTCAATCAATAAGTGTCCATCAAACACATTTCCACAATTTAAAACAATGATATGCAAATAGTCAATATTTATTTCCATTGAAAATAATTCAAAAGAAACAGTTGTTGTGCACAAACACAATTTAAAACAATAATATACAAATATTCAATATTTATTTCAATTGAAAAATTCAAAAGCAATAGCCGTTGTGCACAAACCTCTGATGACTGTCTCCCTGGTCTGGACTCAGTGTTTCCTTCTCTTTTCCTGAGTCTTTAGTAACTGAGAAACACAATTTGAAGTGTTTCAGTGCTAATTTAATTTGCCTCTAACGATGGTGTTTGGTAAATAATGCACTGAACTCAATTTTTCACTTAATCACCTAATATACCGACCCTCATTGCGTTTTAGGTAAATTAGGTTTTAGTGTCGTTAATATGTCACATTTGATAGGGTTTTAGGTTTGGTACGTTTTACCAAAGTCATTTCCTTGCTTAGTGCATTTTAATGCAAATTGCTGGATTTCGGGATACCGGTTTGACCTAGCCGGACGGTCTAGTTCCCTAGGTTTTCGGGTCTCGGTCGAAACTACAAACTTGTAGATTTAGGTCTTATGGACCGCGGTGCAAAATTTCAGGTCAATCCGAGTTAAGTAGACCGAGTTATGGTCATTATACTATTGCTGGTCAAATGGTACCATTTTAGGTTAATTTTAGGTCAAATTGGTCAATTCTGGTTCGGCCAGTTTTTGGACCCGAACTTATGCAAGTTGTTTGACTTGCTTATGGTCATTTCTGGGCTTTGGTGTCTTCATACGACTTGTAGGTATGGGTCTTAACTATTCTTGGTCAAAATTTCAGGTCAATTGGACCTGGTTTGAGTGAGTTATGGCCTAAACACTCACTGCTGCCCAATTGGTCACTTTTCAGGTCCTAATTGCACCTAATCCGAATTGGTCATTTTCTTAGGTCACCTTGCAAGCAGAATTTTGGTATGGTTTCTCAATGAAAGTTGGCACATTTTGTGCCTAGTTTCACCTCAAATTGGTCTCATACCAATTGAGGTTACACATTTAAGGTTATAGGCTAAATTGTACACTGCCCTCACTATGCCTTTCACACCCTACTTCAAACACATATTTACCTTGCAAAGTTTACTTCCATACCCTACCAATCTATTTTGGTACATTACCAAAAGCATTTTCTACATTACATTAACATGACTTTGGGCAGATTACCATTACCCTCAACACACCAAATATAATTCACATTTACAATTTCTAAGTACCATTACATACACACCTAACCATTACAAATTTTACATACACTTTACATCATCAATCTACATACATGTCCATCAATCCTTCTAAGTCAATATTCTGCCTATACTTCCATCAATACATACAATTATGCAAGGGTTCCCAAGCTGCCGAAATTGTCCTTCAACACCACATTGCCCTACAATCCATCAATTCTCATCCAAGTGCCAAAATCACCATATAAACATGAAGTAAATCACTAGGTTACTAAATCACCATGATCAACATTATTTCTCATCAATTATATGCACAAATATTTCATCAAAAACGTGACTCATGGCTGTCCAAAAATGGCTATCTCAACAACTATTTAAACTTTAAAATTTCCTTCACCAAACTAACACCCATAACATGAACATAAAGTTTATCAAAGAAATTCTCAAAAATGTAAACTTACCTTTGATTGTAACTTGCTAAACCTTCACCAAACTTCTCAAATTTGGTATCAATATCTTCCTTGTGATGTGTAGACCATTTTTCATGAAGGAACCTAAGTATTTAGAGATGAAAAGAGGGAGTGGATGAAGCTTTCATGCAAACGCCCATGGAGTTTCTATTTGGTTCTTCAATTCGGCAATGTTGAATGCAAATGAGGAAGATGGATTATTCAGCTGCATTTTAAGTGTACACATGTCCCACTATGTATTTAATTAATCCCCTTAGTGGTCCACTAAAAAATTAAATCATATTTTAAGCTAACTTCCCACTTATTCCACATTTAACCCATGATTTCCACTATTTATTTTAGGTACCACCAATTTAATTTTTCATTTTATTTTCTAAGTGTAATATTATTTATTTTTAATGGACATTTAGGTCAAAAGACACTTCGGGATGTCAAATGACCATAATGCCCCTGTTCGGGTTACGTTCCCGATTTTTCAGTAATACCGTATTTTGTCTGTTTTTCGATTTCTCACTTTTCTTTGTACTAATTATTTAATTTTTCTTTAATCTTTCTAATGAGATTTATACTTCAATAAGGGTCTATTTGTGTCTTAAAAATGTTTTCCAGGGTTCCCCACAGTCCAGGGCTAGTCAACGGTCCACGCTGTGACTTCCCGGTGCGGTCACCCATCGCTAGGTTTCCCGGCTCGTTTAACTTGATCACATTTCTTTGCTATGATTTTTCCTTTGTTTTTCTTGTGTTTTCTTTTCTTGTATTTCATTATTTTATGTCTCCTCACTCATATCGAAGTACGGTTCTAGGCATCCTAGCTGTCCGGACAACACTGGTCACCGGAGCAGCAGAACGCACTACCGAACTTTGGGGTGTTACAAAATTCCCACAGTAACAGTGTCCAATGGAACAGTGAAGTTGACTCACCAAAACTGAAAATTCTGTTTGTGTTGGGTTACACTTTGAAATGGTATTAACACTTAATGCCAACAAGTTTTAAACACCAAATGTGGTATGTTGGGAGTGCCAAAGTCAATGAACATATTTTCTATCCAAAAGTCAACATTTTTGTTGACCAATGAGGTGAATAGTAACACCAAAACATGAAATTTATAAATTGAAGAATTTAAAAGTTTCAAATGCCCTAGTATACCTAACAAGATTGGTTTGGATAGTTTGGCATGCCAATAGGGTTTAGTTAGCAGTACTGCACATGGCAATATGCCATACTGTGATTTCATGGCTTTTAGCCATTCTGACTTTGTATTGAGACTTGGCCTTGTGCCTGATATTATTTACAGCTTGTTAGCTGTTCTGTTGCACACCGGGAGATGCATATGTGACCGATGGCGTGACGGCCCGAGGTACTAGGTACCCAGTGCGCGCCACTTATCCATCCATTGCCTAGTGTAGGTTACTTGGGGCAACCAAATGAATAAAAGTGAACAACGTTAATGAAATCACGAATGTACCAATACCAAACAAAGAAAGTATACACATTCCATACACATTTATTTTCTTGCTATTTTCTTCTATTATATTATTGCACCACTAAGCATCATTGCTTAGCGTGTTGCTTTTGCCACGCGTAGGTACTGGAGATCCCGATCGTGAGCCAAGTAGA
Organism: Hevea brasiliensis; assembly: GCF_030052815.1. Lineage (NCBI taxonomy): Eukaryota > Viridiplantae > Streptophyta > Magnoliopsida > Malpighiales > Euphorbiaceae > Hevea > Hevea brasiliensis. The sequence continues at coordinate 49,487,782 of NC_079501.1, forward strand.
CCACAGACTGGGTGAGTCCGTCCTGCAGTTCTGCTCAGTGTCCTTGTCACCTCAACTTCTGCAGTGCATTGGTAGGACACTAGGTGTCATTTTGGCATTCTGTAATTAATTTTGATTTTCTCATATGTATTTGGATCTATGTAATGTATTTTGATGTTTATGTAAGTAATGAAAGTTATGGTTATAAATGCAAAACTTGAGCATTTATTTATTGTTTGTATATGAGGAATGAATGATTGAAAAATGTTGAGAATTTGATAAATGGAGTTGAGATGATGGAATATGAATATAGGAAGTGTTTTTCACAGGTTCCGAAGAACTGGTTTCTCCATTTTTAGCCGGTACTCTACCGGATTTTCTTTAAAAATTTTCGGAACCTCAAATAAATTATAATTTCAATAATGACTTAAATAAAACATATTTTACAAGCTATAATCAAAATTATTGATGAAAATTTATTAAGGTATAATAGAGTGTGCCGGTACACCGTGTGACATAGCTTGCTCGGCTACACTGTAGACGGGTAAGGGGTGTCACATTTAGTGGTATCAGACCACGGTTTAGGCGTTTCTGGTCCTAGATTGAGTCCATACCATGCATTGCATTTGTAAGAGTCGAGGTGACACTAATGCAGATCTGCTTGTTTTTTTTTTTCTTATTTTGAATAGGATATGGATCCTTCATCTCAAAGAGCCGTTGAGGAGGAAGTGGAGAGTCATGCTCCACCTGCAGCAGCTGAGACTGGGGGTAGGGGAGAACCTACTCACACGGCCAGCAGCTCAGCCTCCACAGGCCATGTTCCAGCAAATGGCCGACTTCTTTAGACAGATGGCTGGAGTAATGCCAGCACCCCCACCACCACCACCAGCTCCACAGCAGAAATCACACCTGGAAAGGCTAAGAAAGTTTGGGGTGGTGGATTTCTTCGGCAAGAGAGAAGATGACTCTGTCGCAGCCGAGAATTGGTTGAACAGAACGGGCAGAGTCCTAAAACAACTTCACTGCACCCCAGAGCAGAACTTAGAAGCTGTTGTATCCCTGTTACAAGACGATGCCTACGAATGGTGGGACACTGTGTCCAGTGAAGTGCAGCCAGAAGCTGTAACTTGGGACTTCTTTCTTTTAGAATTTAAGAAGAAATATGTGGGTACTGCATATCTGGAAGAGAGAAGAAGAGAGTTTATTAATCTGAGGCAGAGGCAGTGGTCAGTGGCCGAATATGAAAAGGAATTTGTTCGATTAAGCCACTACGGAAGGGAGATAGTCCCTAATGAAGCTGAAAGGTGCAAGAGATTTGAAGAGGGATTGAATGACAATATTAAGATACAGCTCACTGCCTTGGGAATCACAGAATTTAGCAAGCTAGTGGAAGCAGCAATAAGGGTTGAAAAAGTGAGAATCAGTGAGCGCACTGTAAGGGAGAGACAGCAGAAGAGGGGACCTGGTCAGTCTAGCTCAGCTCCTGCATTTGGAAAGAAGTTCAAGGGTCCACCTGCACAGAGTTCAGCTCAGCCACATGGTCGATCACCTCAGGGCCCAGCCACGCTCACCCCTAGGAGAGGTCAGTCCACACCATCAGTGGGTAGCTCTCCAGGGATGGGGTTCAGGGGACCAGCCCCAACATCTTCTGCATGTCCGCATTGCCTTAAATGGCACAAGGGGGAGTGCTGGAGAGTAACTGGTGCCTGTTTGAGATGTGGGTCAACAGAACATCAACTGAAGAACTGCCCACGCAGAACTACTACACCGCCCGACACAAGCAAATGCACCGCTCCCGCACTACGTAGAGGTAGAAAATCTGGCAAGTCAGAAGTTGTTGGACCATCTCAGAGGCCTGCATCTGAGCCAGCAGAGAGGCCAAATAACAGACCACCTGCCAGAAATTATGCCCTGAGAGCTCAGGAGGAGCAAGATGCCCCGGACGTCATCAGGGGTACGTTCTCCCTCTACAATACTCCTGTGCATGCATTGGTGGATCCAGGATCTACTCATTCTTACATTTGCATTAACCTACCCGTAGAAAGGGGGATATTGGTAGGGGAGAGTGACCAAGACATTCTGGTCACTAATCCATTGGGCCACAGTGTGGTAGTGAACAAAGTATACAAGGGTTGCCCGTTGAGGATTCAGGGGTATGAATTCTTGGCCGACCTGATTGAATTACCCTTCCATGAGTTTGACGTGATATTGGGAATGGACTGGTTGTCACGTCAACAGGCAATAGTTGATTGCAAATTGAAGAGAATTTCTCTAAAAACTTCAGAGGGTAATGAGATCACAGTTGTGGGGGAAAGGACAGATTTCTTGTCCAATGTCATCTCAGCCACAGTTGCAAGAAGAATGATGAGAAAAGGCTGTGAAGCCTACCTAGCACATGTGGTGGATACTAGGCAGGCTAAGCCAAACCTGAGTGACATACCCACAGTAAGAGACTTCCCAGAGGTATTTCCTGAAGAGTTGCCTAGTTTGCCACCAGAAAGGGAAGTTGAATTTGCTATTAAGACACTGCCGGGTACAGCACCCATTTCCATTGCTCCTTATAGGATGGCACCCACTGAATTGAGGGAGTTAAAAACTCAATTGCAAGAGTTGCTGGATAAGGGGTTCATACGCCCCAGTGTGTCACCATGGGGAGCTCCAGTGCTGTTTGTGAAAAAGAAGGATGGGACTTTGAGGCTATGCATTGATTACCGGCAGTTGAATAAAGTGACTGTGAAGAACAAATATCCGTTGCCTAGAATTGATGATCTGCTTTGATCGATTGAAGGGGGCAGAGTATTTTCTAAGATTGATCTCGCATCGTGGTATCATCAGTTGAGAGTGAAGGATGTAGATGTGCCCAAGACTGCATTCAGGACCCGGTATGGGCATTATGAGTTTCTGGTGATGCCCTTTGGCCTAACAAATGCACCAGCGGCATTTATGGACCTTATGAACCGTATCTTCCATCCATACCTAGATCGGTTCGTAGTGGTCTTTATTGATGATATTCTGGTGTATTCCAGGACCAGGGAAGAACATGATGAGCATTTGAGGATTGTTTTGCAAACCCTGAAGGAAAAGAAGCTGTATGCTAAGTTGTCCAAATGTGACTTTTGGCTGAATGAGATTGCATTCCTTGGACACATAGTGTCAGCTGATGGGATTAGGGTGGATCCCAAGAAAATAGAAGCAGTGATGGAATGGAAGCCTCCCAGGAATACAACTGAGGTCAGAAGCTTTTTGGGGCTAGCTGGGTATTACAGAAGATTTGTGAAGGGATTTTCCCTAATAGCTGCTCCAATGACCAAGTTATTACACAAGCATGTCAGATTTGACTGGAATGACAAGTGTCAGACCAGTTTTGAGAAGTTGAAGGCTATGTTGACAGAGGCACCAGTGTTAACACAGCCAGTGTTAGGAAAGGACTTTGTGGTCTACAGTGATGCCTCTCATAATGGCTTAGGGTGTGTATTGATGCAAGAGGGGAAAGTGATCGCCTATGCTTCCAGACAGCTAAGGCCACATGAACAGAACTACCCTACCCATGATCTAGAGCTTGCAGCAATTATCTTCGCACTGAAGATATGGAGGCATTACTTGTATGGGGAAAAGTGCTACATTTACACAGACCACAAAAGCCTGAAATACTTGCCAACCCAGAAGGAGCTCAACCTTAGACAGAGGCGATGGATTGAGTTCCTGAAGGATTATGACTGTGTAATTGACTACCATCCTGGGAAGGCAAATGTAGTTGCTGATGCTTTGAGCAGAAAATCCATGACAGCTTTGAGATCACTGAATGCCCGTCTAACTTTGATTCGAGATGGAGCTATTTTGGCTGAGTTGCAAGTGAGGCCAAACCTACTATAGCAGATACTAGATGGGCAAAAGGCAGATGAGAAGTTAATGGCTATTATGAGCAAGATCTCAAAGGGAAAAGCAACTGACTATGGGGTGAAAGCAGATGGGTGTCTGTACTACAAAGGAAGACTGTGTGTACCAGATGATGGGGAATTGAAAGCTAGTATTCTAAAAGAGGCACACACCAGTGTATATGCTATGCACCCAGGAAGTACAAAGATGTATCATGATCCAAGCTTCAGATTGGTGGTGGGTATGAAGAAGGACATAGCTGACTATGTGACTAAATGCTTGACATGTCAGCAAGTCAAGGCAGAACATCAAGTTCCATCAGGTTTGCTACAGCCTATACGCATACCTGAATGGAAATGGGATCGGGTCACCATGGATTTTGTAAGTGGTCTACCTCTCACCCAGAAGAAACATGATGCAGCATGGGTGATAGTTGATAGATTGACGAAGTCAGCACACTTTCGCCGATTAGACCGACTACTCACTGGAGAAGTTAGCAGAATTGTATATCAGTGAGATAGTTAGACTGCATGGAATTCCACTTTCCATCATATCTGATCGAGACCCAAGGTTTACATCGAGATTTTGGAAAAAGTTGCATGAATCCTTGGGTACACAACTCCATTTCAGCACAGCTTTCCATCCTCAGACGGATGGGCAATCTGAAAGAGTAATCCAGGTAAACAATTAAAACCCATGAAATTGATACAAATATAGAACTGAAATGATAACAATAACGTGAAATATATGTCAGGTCCTTGAGGATATGCTGAGGAGTTGTGTCATTGAGTTTGAGGGAAGTTGGGATAGATACCTCCCACTGGCAGAATTTGCATACAACAATAGCTACCAATCTAGTATCCAAATGGCCTCGTATGAAGCACTATATGGGAGAAAATGTAGAACTCCAGTGTGCTGGACTGAATTGGGCGAAGACAAACTGGTAGGGCCAGACCTGGTGAAACAGGCTGAGGAGAAGGTGAAATCAATCAAAGCTAACTTAAAGGTTGCCTCAGACAGACAGAAATCTTATGCCGACCTGAAGAGGAAAGAAATAGAAAATGGGGTTGGCGACAAAGTGTTCCTCAAGGTGTCACCATGGAAGAAGGTATTGAGGTTTGGAAGGAAAGGTAAGTTGAGCCCTAGGTTCATTGGCCCATATGAAATCATCGAACGTGTGGGTCCAGTGGCCTATAGGCTAGCTTTACCACCAGAGTTGGACAAGATCCACAATGTGTTCCACGTGTCTATGCTCAGAAGATACCGCTCAGATCCTTCACATGTCATCTCCAGAGAAGAAATTGAAATACAACCGGATTTGACATATGAAGAAGAACCTCTACGGATCTTGGCTCGGGAAGTGAAAGAGTTGAGAAACAAGCAAATTCCATTGGTGAAAGTGCTATGGAGGCACCACAACACCGAGGAGGCAACTTGGGAAAGTGAAGAGACGATGAGGCAATAGTTCCCTCAACTGGTTGCATCAGGTAAATTTCGAGGACGAAATTTAAATTAGAGGGGAAGAGTTGTAACACCCTCCCGATAACCACTCCATACATCCTACTGTTCCGGTGACCGGTGTCGGTCCGGACAGCTAGAATGTCCGGAAAAATATTTAAACTAAAGTCAGGAACCATAATTAACTCAAAAATTAATAAGAAAAATTTAGTAAAAATTTTAGAAATAAAATACAACCAAGTAAAACGAGCTGGTGCCCAAGTAATGAGTAACCGGAGGGAAGTTGCGGTTCTCGCAACGAGGAGCCCTAGACCAGGGGGAAAAATTATAAAATAATTTTTGGGACTCCTGAGAAGGGTCACTGAGGTTCCCATAGCATTAGAATGCCAAGAAAATACCTAGAAAAATTTTTCAATCGGTACAGACAATTTTGGCCCATTGAGCCAAACGAAGGGCATTTTGGTCATTTCGCCTTCAAAGGTGATTTTTGGCCGACTTGCCCAGTTGAGTAAATAATTAATATGATATAAAATATGAAGAAACATTAGTAAAAATGAAATTGAAATTGAGTAGTGAGGGAAGAAAAAAGAAAATGAGAAAAATGCTTATTAATGACATCATGAAGATGTCATTTAAAAACTATAACCAATCCTATTTAAACAACTAATTAACCAACAAATAAAAAGGACTAAATAAAGACCAAATTAACAAAAATTTCAGCAGCCACCACTCCCACAAAAACACACCCGTAGCTCTCCATTTCCATAACCATTCCACCATGAAAGCTCCACCAAAGCTCCCTTTCTCCCTTTGTTTCACTACTAAACCTTAAACACTCTTCACTAAAACTTGTCCCCACACCTTAAACAACCTTTTGGCAGCCTAGAAAGTGAAGGAAAGTGAAGTTTAGAGGTGGGAAAAATCTGCCCTAATCAAGGTTAGTGCACCTATATCCATTAAACTCTTTATTTTCATGGTTTGGGACTTGAAACTAGTAAGGATTGTGATTTAAATTAACAAAAACTTATGTGTATAACATCTTGAATTTCGGCTGCCCTAGCTATGGAATAGGGGGAAGTATATTTGATGAGCTTAGAGTGAAATAGAAACCATGTTGAAGTTATAAACATATAAGCAATGCATTGGTAGTTACTAAGATACATGGCATAACCCATGAATTTGAATTAGGGTTTGGAAAGGTGAAAATGTGACTTGGTTTAGGAAATGGTTAGAGAACATTTTAATGGTCAATTAGTGACCATTTTAGGTAAATTGATCAACAAATGGACTGAAAAATGAGATTGCAAAGTGAGGTTGCAGGCTGCCCTAGGACAGCAGCATAGGGACTGAAAATTCAGTCCATTTGCACTGCCATAACTTGGGCTGTGTTAGTCCAATTGGTGTTTGGCCAATTGGACATGAAACTAGTCTTATAATGGCACATTTTTGCTGAAGAAACCATGCCCAAAAGACCAAAGCAAGAGGACCAAAACTTGGCCCCAATCCGGATACCCTGCAACTGGTTCTGCAGAATTGACCAAATGAATAGTAACTGTTCATTTGGCTATAACTCACTGTAGATATGGTCAATTGACCTGAAATTTTTACAGCAACAAGTTAAGACATAGACAAACAACTTTCATGAAGTAACCTACCCCAAATTATGGCCAGAACCTAACCCAAATGGTAGTGGAAGTTACTGTTCCTGTTACTGTAGATATGGTATTTTCTGCAGAATGGGAATCCGGCCAGCTGTGGTTTTTGGACCATATCTGGAGCTACAAAACTCCAAATGGAGTGATTCAAAAAAGGAAATTCAACTAGACAAAATAAGGAACAACTTTCATGTTTTACATTTCTTCAAATTCCCACAGTAACAGTGTCCAATGAAACAGTGAATTTGACTCACCAAAACTGAAAATTCTGTTTGTGTTGGGTTACACTTTGAAATGGTATTAACACTTAATGCCAACAAGTTTTAAACACCAAATGTGGTATGTTGGGAGTGCCAAAGTCAATGAACATATTTTCTATCCAAAAGTCAACATTTTTGTTGACCAATGAGGTGAATAGTAACACCAAAACATGAAATTTATAAATTGAAGAATTTAAAAGTTTCAAATACCCTAGTATACCTAACAAGATTGGTTTGGATAGTTTGGCATGCCAATAGGGTTTAGTTAGCAGTACTGCACATGGCAATATGCCATACTGTGATTTCATGGCTTTTAGCCATTCTGACTTTGTATTGAGACTTGGCCTTGTGCCTGATATTATTCTGACTTGTTAGCCGCTCATTACATTACACCGGGAGATGCATATGTGACTGATGGCGTGACGGCCCGAGGTACTAGGTACCCATTGCCAGTTTACCCATTATCCAGTCCAGTCGTCTAGTGTAGGTTACTTGGGGCAACCAAATGAATAAAAGTGAACAACGTTAATGAAATCACGAATGTACCAATACCAAACAAAGAAAGCATACACATTCCATACACATTTATTTTCTTGCTATTTTCTTCTATTATATTATTGCACCACTAAGCATCATTGCTTAGCGCGTTGCTTTTGCCACGCGTAGGTACTGGAGATCCCGATCGTGAGCCCAAGAGACCACGTGATCGGGTGAGTTCGTCCTGCAGTTCTGCTCAGTGTCCTTGTCACCTCAACTTCTGCAGTGCATTGGTAGGACACTAGGTGTCATTTTGGCATTCTGTAACTAATTTTGATTTCTCATATGTATTTGGATCTATGTAATGTATTTTGATGTTTATGTAAATAATGAAAGTTATGGTTATAAATGCAAAACTTGAGCATTTATTTATTGTTTGTATATGAGGAATGAATGATTGAAAAATGTTGAGAATTTGATAAATGGAGTTGAGATGATGGAATATGAATATAGGAAGTGTTTTCACAGGTTCCAAAGAACTGGTTTCTCCATTTTTAGCCGGTACTCTGCCGGATTTTCTTTAAAAATTTTCGGAACCTCAAATAAATTATAATTTCAATAATGACTTAAATAAAACATATTTCACAAGCTATAATCAAAATTATTGATGAAAATTTATTAAGGTATAATAGAGTGTGCCGGTACACCGTGTGACATAGCTTGCTCGGCTACACTGTAGACGGGTAAGGGGTGTCACAGTAACTCTGAAACACAAAATTTAAAGAACGCCAAGTTTAGCACATTAGAGCTAGGTAAAAGTGAAGTTAAATTTATTTTTGGATTTATGCTAAGTTATGGTACTGAAACACTGTAAAATTGTGTGTTTCAGTTGTAAAGAACACCGGGAAAGAACCCGAGGAATCGAGTCAAGGCCAAGAGGAGACTCGCTTGGGGTTTGTGCACAATGTATAAATTTTGTAAATTATCTCTGCATATTGCTTTGAATGATTTGAAATAGTGAATTGTGACATTATTTATGATGCTTTGATTTAAATTGTTGAAAGTTAGTTGTGTATATTTGAAATGGCAATGTTTAGCAAATTGTTAAGATAAGTTTTGAAACCAGTGTTATGACCATATATTTGAACACCTCACTAGCATGACTAGTGGAGGTAATCAGTTTCAAATTTTGATTCCTTCTCTGGATGAAGTGTTGAGGTGTGCCAGTAGAAGAGGAAATTGAATGGATATCCATATAATTGAGCTAGCTAGCCTTGTGATGTGATTTCTCCTTAGCCTCTGCCTATTGAGATTATATTTGTTTCGAATGGCATGATATAACTGTGGATTTTATGAAATATGTTTTGATACTTCGAAATGAACTTGTTTGCATTAAAATCTCATAATTCATATTTTTTATTTAATTCTCATGTTCAGTCCAATTTTTAAATAAATGTGATTTAAATTCTACATAAAGATTATTTTAGTATATTGTGCACTACTGAGTCCTAGTACTCAGCAATAGCTGTTATTGCTGTCGCAGATATAGAGACTAGAGGAGCAGCAGATTGAGCTGCTGAGGACAGGGGAGCTACCTGCTTGAAGTTATCGGGTTTAAATTATACCCTGACTGTAAATATCCATTTCGATGAATGTATTACATGTAATTGTATGGACATGTAAATTTGGTCTTGAGCAGCTTGTACAAAGCTTATATTAAGTTTGTAATAAATTTTAGTTTGAGTTTCAATCAATGTAAATTTTTGCAATGATGTATATAAATTACTTTGTCATTAATGAAACATGAATGGTAGTATTTTATTTTGAATTGAATGAAATTATTAATGGAATTTGATGATTGTTGGATATTGGAAATGGTGGAATTGATTTTTTTTTTTTTTGGAAGTTAATAAATGTGTTGAAATTGATTGAAATAATTGTGAATTTGAAGTAGTTGTTGAGGAAAATTATTGGAAGTGCTTTTTTTCAGGTATTTGAAGAACTGTTTTCTCAAAATACAGACGGAACTCTGTCAAAATTTTTATAAAATTTGCGGAAAAATAAAATGGGCCAAAAATTTTAACTACCTTTCAACTTTAACTAAACGTTTTGATACCAATTAGAAAATGCTCACCACTTATAAAAAGTAAGAAAATTGTTTTAAAATCCCTTGTAGGGTACATAATGAGTTATCGGTAGGTGAAGTTCGGTAGTTCATTAGGTATTCTACGGGATCATGTTATGCCTTACAGAGGGGTAAGGTGTGACATGTTTTAGTGGTATCAGAGCAAATTTTTGAAGTATGTTTTAACTTGTGAATTTGTGTCTTTCCTTGTTAAGTACAATTGCTCAATGTCTATATTTGTTACATACAGTGCATTACATCATAAATATAAACTAACGAAGGGAAATCTCCATGTGTTACTTGTTCAGGAGATACCCTAACTTCAGACTGAAATGGAAGAAGGGGATCGCTCAATTGAGCAGTCTGTTGAAGCTGAAGCACAAGGGGAAGCCTCAGCTTTATAGAATGTCAGTGGGTCAGTAGCACCAGCCCCACAAATACGCAGTTTTCTGCACAGTTTGCACAGCAGATGGCTGCGATGTTTCAACAAATGGCTGGGGGTATGCCTGCTCAAGCTCCACCCCAGACACCTGTGACACAACCACTACCTCCAACCAGACAGTATGATAAGTTATTGAAGTATGGGGCTACAGAATTTAAGGGTACAGTGGAACCTTTAGAGGCAGAGCAATGGCTTGAAAGGATGGATAGAGTATTTAAGAAGCTGCACTGTCAAGATGAATTTAAGTTTGAATATTCTATGTCGTTACTGTAAGGGGATGCGTATGATTGGTGGAAGACCATCCCCACAAATTTGAACCACCAAGATCTTGACACAGGATGACTTCATCAGAGAATTCAGACAGAAATACATCCCAAATGCATATGTTGATCAGAAGTTGCAAGAATTTTTAAGTTTGAAACAAGGGAACCGATCGGTGGCAGAGTATGAGAGGGAGTTCTCCCGCTTAAGTCATTATGTTGGGAGTCTCCTTTTCACCAGTAAGGCAAGGTGCAAAAGATTTGAGACTGGTCTAAAGACTAGTTTGAGAATGCAAGTTGTGGGATTCAGGCACAACAATTTTTCAGAACTCATGTCTCAAGCACTTGAGTTGGAGAGAATTGAATCAGAAGTAACCCCAGTAAAAGAAAAATCAGAGAAGGCTGAGAAATCAGAAAAAGATAAGGGGGAAAAGTTAATGGAACCAAGTTCTGGTGGTACCTCTAGAAAGAAGAAGAAATTTAGTGGACCCAGCAGGGGTCGAGGTGGAAGATTTGGTAGGGGCAGATTTTCTAGATAGAGACCCCCTAGGTCTGGTCAGCACTCGAGCAAGGGTTCATATTCTGCCTGCCCCTGTGAGACTTGTGGCAAGATTCATGGGGGGGAATGCTATTGGGCCACTGGAGCCTATTTTAATTGTGGAGGCAAGGGCCATTTAGCCAAAGACTGCACTAGTGCTCCTAAATATGGTCCAGCTCCTACTACTGCTGAAGGATCTATTCAGAGTCCTGGTCCCAGAGGTTCACAGTCTGTTGGCAGAGCAAGAGGCAGAGGTAGAGGCACTTCTGGTTGTCAGGGCACTGTTGGTCAGTTAGCACAAGGGAGTGCGTTAGCTAGAGTTTACACGATGAGACAATGAGAAGAGGCTGAGACTTCCGATGTGGTAGTTGGTACATTCTCTATCTCTGACCAAGAAGTAATTGTGTTGTTTGATCCGGGTTCAACCCATTCATATGTTAGTGCTAGCATAGTCAGTTCATTTGCTGTTCCATGTGTCCAAATAGGATTTGAAGTGCTAGTAACTAGTCCATTAGAACAAGAGGTCTGGGTCAACAGAATTTATAGAGACCATCCTTTGGAGATCCAAGGACATGTTTTTTTGTCAGATTTGATTGAAATGCCTTTCAGAGAGTATGATATTATCTTGGGCATGGATTGGTTAGCCAGGCATCATGCCATGATTGACTGTAGACTGAAGACAGTCACTTTTGGTCTCCCTTTGTACGGTGACGTGGTAATACATAGGGAGAGGCATTTACTGCCATCAAACATCATTTTGGCTGCACTAGCCAGAAGGATGATCAGAAAGGGGTGTGAAGCATACTTGGCACATGTGATAGACACCCAAGTGGGGAGTCCAGCACTGAGGGACATCCCTACTGTATGTGACTTTCCGAATGTATTTCCTGATGAACTGCCAGGATTACCTCCAAAAAGAGAGGTGCAGTTTGAGATTGATGTTATGCTTAGTGTGGACCCAATCTCCATAACACCGTATAGAATGGCACCTGCAGAATTGAAAGAGTTGAAAGTGCAGTTGCAAGAGCTGCTTGACAAGGGCTTTATCCGCCCTAGTGTGTCACCTTGGGGAGTGCCAGTGTTGTTTGTAAAGAAGAAGGATGGCACTCTCCGATTGTGCATTGACTATTGGCGGTTGAATAAGGTGACAATAAAGAATAGATATCCATTGCCCAGCATTGATGACTTGTTTGATCAGTTGAGGGGTGCAGCTGTGTTCTCCAAAATTGACCTGAGATCAGGTTATTATCAGGTAAAAGTATAAGAGCAGAGTATTCCTAAAATTGCCTTTAGAACCTGCTGTGGCCATTATGAGTTCTTAGTTATGCCATTCGGGTTAACTAATGCTCCGACTGCTTTTATGGATCTGATGAACACTATCTTCGGACCATACCTCAACCAGTTTGTTGTGGCATTCATAGATGATATATTGGTCTATTCAAGGAGTGCAGAAGAGCATGATAGACATCTGCGGATTGTACTACAAATTTTAAGGGAGAAACAACTATATGTTAAATTGTCGAAATGTGAATTTTGGCTGAAAGAAATATCTTTCTTGGGGCATGTAGTATCAGAAGAGGGCATGAAGGTAGGTCCAAGTAAGATTGAAGCTGTCCTTAATTGGAGGCCACCCAGAAATGTCACAGAGATTCGCAGTTTTCTGGGTTTAGCTGGATACTACCGTAGATTTGTGAAGGGATTCTCCATGTTGGCATCTCCATTGACCAAGCTACTTAGAAAAGATGTGAAATTTCAATGTACGGATAAATGCCAACAGAGTTTTGATGAATTGAAGAAATGTTTGACTGAAGCTACAGTCCTGACTTTACCTACTCCGGGTAAAGAATATACAGTTTATAGTGATGCTTCTCACAATGGGTTAGGTTGTGTATTGATGCAAGATCGAAATGTCATTGCCTATGCATCACGCCAGCTAAAACCGCATGAGAGGAATTATCCGACATATGACTTGGAGCTTGCAGCTATGGTGTTTGCTCTTAAGATCTAGAGGCACTATTTGTATGGGGAGAAATGTTACATCTATACAGATCATAAGAGTTTGAAGTATTTGGATGCCCAGAAAGAGCTGAATTTGAGACAAAGGAGATGGTTAGAGTTAATAAAAGACTATGATTGTCTGATAGACTATCAGCCAAGGAAAGCTAATGTTGTGGCTGATGCCTTAAGTCGCAAGACTATGGCAAGTCTATGGGTTACTCCTCTGTCTATGGTGCATGAATTGAGATCATTACATGCCAGCTTAAAGATTAATGATGAGGGGTAGACAGCAGTTGCATGGCATGTACAACCAGTGTTGATTGATTAGATCAGGATGGCTACTCAGAATGATGAAAGGTATCAGAAGCTGATGGAAGAAGTCCGACAAGGCAAGAAACTAGAATTCTCAATCAGAGATGATGGTCTACTGCTACACCAGGCCAGAATGTGTGTTCCTAATGATGTTGAATTGAAGAAGATCATTTTGAAGGAAGCACATGAGTTTCCTTTTGCCATGCACCCTGGTGGCACAAAAATGTATAGAGGGCTAAAGGAGCATTACTGGTGGATGGGTATGAAAAGAGATGTGGCAGAGTTTGTTTCCAAATGCTTAACTTGTCAGCAAGTGAAGGCAGAGCATCAAGTACCCACTGGGTTGTTACATCCACTACCAGTACCCGAATGGAAATGGGAGAGAATAACGATGGATTTTGTGATGGGACTTTCGAGGACACAGAAGAGTCATGATGCAGTATGGGTCATTGTTGACAGACTGACCAAGTCTGCTCATTTTCTACCAGTCCAGATGTACTACAGTTTAGAAAGATTGGCCAAGTTGTAAATTGATGAGATTATGAGACTGCATGGAGTGCCAGTATCCATCGTATCAGACAGAGATCCTAGGTTCACTTCTAGATTCTGGGGTAGTCTTTAGAGAGCCCTAGAAACTAGATTGAACTTCAGCACTGCATTCCACCCACAGACAGATGGCCAGTCTGAGAGGGTAATTCAGATCTTGGAGGACATGCTACGGGCTTGTGTGATTGAATTTGAGGGCAGTTGGGATATACACTTGGCTTTGATTGAGTTCGCTTACAACAACAGCTACCAATCAAGCACTGGGATGCCTCCATATTAAGCTTTGTATGGCAGAAAATGTAAAATGTAACATCCTCATTTTCGTAGTCCGTACATTCTACTGTTCCGACGGCTAATGTCTGCCCCTGAAAGTCAGAATGTCTAGAACTACACTTCAGTGATAATGAACAGACATATAATGATGAAATAAATAAGAAGAAAATGCAAGAAAAATCAAAGACAAATGAAAGAGAGAAAATGAAGCTAAGTTAAACGAGCCGACACCGCAGCGATGGGTGACCGCACTGGGAAGGCCGTTGCCGACCCCAAGATCGTAGGGAACCCTCAGAATTTAATTCCGAGACGTAAGTAAAGGTCTATTGAAATATAATTGACACTATAATTATTAAAGAAAAATTAATAAATTAGTACAAAGAAAAATGAAAAATTGAGAAACAGACAAAAATTGGTGTTACCGAAAAATCGGGAATATAGCCCGAAGTGGGGTATTTTGGTCATTTGACACCTAGAGTTGCCTTTTGACCTAAATATCCATTAAAAATAAATAATATTACACTTAGAGAATGTCATAAAAAATTAAATTGTAATACATTATAAGAATAGTGAAAGAATTGAGCTAAATGTGCAAATTAGAAAACTTTTAAATCATTAAACATTAATTTATTGGTTAGTGCTCCACTAACCTTAAATAAATGGGATATATCAAAGTGGAATTGGGCAGAAATCATCATCTTCAAGCTTGGGAAATAACCAGCTGAAATTACCTCCATGGAAGTCCACCATGGCCAAACTCCCTCCATCACCATGCAACCATGTTCAAGCCCTCATTTCACCATAGTTTCTTTATCAAAGCTTGCACACACACCTTGGCAGTATGTTGGAAGCAAAAAGAAGAGGATTTGATGAAGTTTTTGTGAAGCTCAAAAAGGTTAGTGCTAGTTTTTCATCCCTTGCTTCATTAAAGTTTGTATTAAGGTTGAGATGAGTTGGATGGTGAAGAAATTTGAAGGATTCGATGAGTTATTGATATATTCAATTTTGGACAGCCATGAAAGATTATTGTAGTTGAGTTTTTCTTACCTCTAATGGATGGAAATAAAGGTTGATTAACTTAAATGGAAGTGGTAGTAAGTTAATATCCAATGATGTGCATGTTAGTGCTTGAATTAAGGGTTTGAATATGGGTCTTGATGCTTTGGCAAACTGCCATGTTTGGCAGCCTATTAAATCATGAATTTGTGTGTGAATATGTAGTTTATTAATGAAATATGCTAGTATTAAATTGTGGGCAGTATGTGTAAGTGATAGTGAAGTATGATTATGTTGAAGTGTATGTGTAATATTGACATTGACATATGTTGAATTTTGGTGGAAATGAATGTTGAACTTAATGGTGAATTGTGTGCATTGAGCACTTGAATATTCTGCCCAAAATTGTTGCTAGAATTGTGTACAATATATATATGGAAGTGTTATTGATTGAATATTAAAGTAATGAGGAGGAGAAGGAATATCAAATTGAAAGTGTATGTGCTTTGTGCAGGTTGTGTATTGAAGGCAGTACCTAAATTAGGCCATAAGTGCCAAATTGTGAACCCAATTGGTATGAGGCCAATGGAGGGTGAAACTAGACACAAAATAGGCCAACTTTCATGTAGAAATGTTCCCAAAATTCTGCCTAGAAACTGACCTTAAAAATGACCAAATCCGGAATAGCAACCTTGCAACCCAGATTTTTGACCATATGAACAGTAGTCCTTGAGATGTCCATAACTCACTCAAAACAGGTCCAATTGACCTGAAATTTTTACCATGGTTAGTTTAGACATAGATCTACAATTCTTATGAAGACACCAAAGCCCAGAAATGGCCATAACCAAGCCAAATGGCTTACACAATTTCGGGTACAAAAACTACCGAACCAAAAGTGACCTAAAATTGACTAAATTTTGCACTAAAGGTGCAATCTGTCCAACATTGGTAAATTGACCATATCTTGGTCTACACAACTCAGAATGACCTGAAATTTTGCCCCGCGTGCAATAAGACATAGACCTACAAGTTTTTAGTTTGGACAAAAACCCAAAAACTGAGGGAACTAGGTCGTCCAGCTAGGTCAAAATAGTACACCGAAATCTGGTAAATTGCAATAAAATGCAATACACTTAGAAATGAAATTGGTAACATATACCAACCCTAAAGGGCTATAAAATGTGACATGTTGGTGATATTAAAATTGACTCATGTAGAGTGCATCAAGGATCAACATTATAGGTTGACTAATGAAATGAATTGAAGGGAATAGTACCAAGAGAAATAGGACTTTAAGCTAGACAAATCTAACACACAAAAATTGAGAAATTGACCAAATTTTGCACCAAAGGTGCAATCTGTCCAGCTTTAGTAAATTAACCATATCTTGGTCTATACAACTCATAATGACCTGAAATTTTGCCCTGCGTGCAATAAGACATAGAGCTACAATTTTGCTTCTTTGACCAGAAGCTAAAAACCAAGGGAAATAGGACTTTAAGCTAGACCAATCTAGCACACTAAAATTGAAAATTAGTAATTACATAAAATGATGCTTGAAGTGATTTGGCAATGAATGCCAACTTGTGAAAAGGGTAAATTGCATTATATTGACAACATATTGAATTGTAAATTATGACATGTTGATGCTAGAATCAACCTATCCATGATGCATAAAAAGGTCAATAATTTTATTGACCAGTGAAAGGCATAA
The DNA here is from genome assembly GCF_030052815.1 of Hevea brasiliensis. NCBI lineage: Eukaryota > Viridiplantae > Streptophyta > Magnoliopsida > Malpighiales > Euphorbiaceae > Hevea > Hevea brasiliensis. Next base: position 49,504,694 of record NC_079501.1, read on the forward strand.
AGATGTATAAACCCTATGAATAAAGAATTAAATATGTAACATTGTAATATGCCCTAATTTGCCTAGTTGACTAGTGTGGATAGGTTGGCATACCAATAGGATTTTGACAGCTGTTCTGTAAATGACTTTACGTCATACTGTGTTTTATGGCTTATTATGCCATACTATGATTTTAATAGCCTATGGCTATACAGATTGTGTTATTATACTCGGCTTTATGCCTGATTGATTATATGGCTTTTTAGCGACACTGTTTGCACACCGAGAGATACTTTGTGACCGATGGTGTGATGGCCCGAGGTACTAGGTACCCAGTGCTAGTACATCCATTTATCCAGTCTGGTTAGTGTATAGGCTATATGGGCAGTCATTTAAAACATTATTCAATTCAGGAAGCTAAGTTAAGTTAAGTATAATGAAATTTCAGTACAATTAAATTAAGTATTGAATAAATGAGTAAAAGAGATTAGTAAAAGAAACATAACAAAAATATAAATTGCAAAACAGTAGAGACTTGAAATACAATACAGTTATAATAATTTGTATACTGGGTAGTATTACTGAAAAGTTATAAATTAAGCACTTCCAAAGAGGAACAAACTAGTACATAAGATCATTGATACTAGAAGTACCATACCAAATTAAATTGATTCCTAAGTATTCGAATTATGATTTATTTCTTTCTTTATTTGTATATATTTTTTCTTGTTATACTATTGCACCACCACGCAGAAATGCTTAGCGTGATGGAATTGCTTCCTCGGGCAGGTACTGAAGGTAAAACCAGTAGACTGTCGACTGAGATTTTTGGAGTCCAGATCTGCAAAAGTGTCAGAAGAGTTTAAGATTGTCACCTCCTCAGAAATGCATGTAGATAAGGCTCATAATTATACATGTTATGTATTTTGTTCATTCTAAGTATATTGTAATTTCATTTGTATATCCTGTACTTGACAAATTTATGTACTTAATTGGAAAATTATATGAGTTAATGAAATGTAAGAATTCTGATGTCTGAATTGATTGTCTAATCATAATGATTCTGAATGAGATTGAGTTTAAGAAATTTTGAAAAACTGATGAGATATTATTGAGATAAATTGAGCTATGAATTTGAATATGTTGTGAATTGTCTTTGGCAGGTTCAGAAGAACTGTTAGTCCAAATTACAGCTGACACTTTGTTGGATTATCGTTAAAATTTTTGAAATTCCAAATTAGTTAGATTTTGATAAAAGTAAAAATAGCCTAAACCTTAAATAAAGTTTTTGAATAAATAAATCAAGAACTATAATAAAATCAGATAAGATCAGGTGCTCCGGCACTCCGTGTAACACACTTTGCTTGGCTACACTGTAGACAGGTGAGGGGTGTTACATTTAGTGGTATCAGAGCACGGTTTAGGCGTTCCTAGGCAAAGATAAGTGGAAAGATAGTGTGCATACATGCATTGCATTCATAAGAGTCAAGGTGACGCTAATGCAGATCTGTTTACTTTTGATTATTCAAAGTTAAGATATGGACTTAAAGCCGCAGAGGGCATTAGAAAAAGAAGTAGAAAACCTAGTTCATGAGGTTATAACGTAATTACTATGTAATGTTCTCGTTGTTTGTATTGTAAGCTGCAGATTACAGTACCGATATGAGATTATTGTGTAGAGCTACGTGCTTCCTCGTGGAAGAATAAAGTAAGAATATTTGTAAGTGATCTATAATTTGATCTGATTCCTTGAATAAAGTACTATTACGAGAAATAAATGTGAAAATTCTAGTAAAAATTTAAAACTTGTAACTAGCTTATCGAAAGACTACACTTCTAAGGTAGCTAGAGTCGTGACTTCAGTTACACTAATGTGGACTACCATTACCACAAAAATTGCTATAAGCTTTGAGAATTCAGTATGGCTATAAATTAGAAAGAAGACCTTGAGGATGAAGATATTTGGACATAGATATGGAGTCTTATCAGTATTTTAATATTTTTGACAGAAAGGAATGATGTAGGTATTTGAGAATACATTTAGAAATTGTATTGGTGCTCTCTCCGGAAGCAAGAATAGATACCTTCCATTGATGGAGTTTGTGTATAGTGATATTTATTAAATAAGCATGAAGATACCAAGGTATAAGGTCTTGTATGAGATAAATGCAGAATACCTAGACAAAGGGTAATTTAACATAGTTGGAATTGGTAAAAGAGACAGAAGGACTGGTAAAGAATCCTAGTCTGAGAGATCAAGAAACTAATGAATAATAGAATTTCATGAGTAGGAATACTAAAGGCAGAGGAAAACAATGATGGAAAAGTGAATAAAATTATGAGACAACGATAAGCTCGATTGTTTGAATCAGATGAATTTCGAGGACGAAATTTCTATTTAGAGGGGAAGAGTTATAACATCCTCATTTTCGTAGTCCGTATATTCTATTGTTTCGACGGCTAATGTCTACCCTAGAAAGTTAGAATGTCTGGAACTACATTTCGGTGATAATGAACAGACATATAATGATGAAATAGATAAGAAGAAAATGCAAGAAAAATCAAAGACAAATGAAAGAGAGAAAATGAAGCTAAGTTAAACGAGCCGACACTGCAGCGATGGGTGACCACACTGGGAAGGCCGTTGCCGACCCCAGGACCACAAGGAACCCTCAGAATTTAATTCCGGGATGTAAGTAAAGGTCTATTGAAATATAATTGACACTATAATTATTAAAGAAAAATTAATAAATTAGTACAAAGAAAAACGAAAAATCAAGAAATAGACAAAAATCGGTGTTATCAAAAAATCGGGAATATAGCCCGAAGTGGGGTATTTTAGTCATTTGACACCTAGAGTTGCCTTTTGACCTAAATATCCATTAAAAATAAATGATATTACACTTAGAGAATGTCATAAAAAATTAAATTGTGATACATTATAAGAATAGTGAAAGAATTGAGCTAAATGTGCAAATTAGGAAACTTTTAAATCATTAAACATTAATTTATTGGTTAGTGCTCCACTAACCTTAAATAAATGGGATATATCAAAGTGGAATTGGGCAGAAATCATCATCTTCAAGCTTTGGGAAATAACCAGCCGGAATTACCTCCATGGAAGTCCACCATGGCCAAACTCCCTCCATCACCATGCAACCATGTTCAAGCCCTCATTTCACCATAGTTTCTTCATCAAAGCTTGCACAGACACCTTGGGCAGTATGTTGGAAGCAAAAAGAAGAGGATTTTATGAAGTTTTTGTGAAGCTCAAAAAAGGTTAGTGCTAGTTTTTCATCCCTTGCTTCATTAAAGTTTGTATTAAGGTTGAGATGAGTTGGATGGTGAAGAAATTTAAAGGATTCGATGAGTTATTGATATATTCAATTTTGGACAGCCATGAACGATTATTGTAGTTGAGTTTTTCTTACCTCTAATGGATGAAAATTAAGGTTGATTAACTTAAATGGAAGTGGTAGTAAGTTAATATCCAATGATGTGCATGTTAGTGCTTGAATTAAGGGTTTGAATATGGGTCTTGATGCTTTGGCAACCGCCATGTTTGGCAGCCTATTAAATCATGAATTTGTGTGTGAATATGTAGTTTATTAATGAAATATGCTAGTATTAAATTGTGGGCAGTATGTGTAAGTGATATTGAAGTATGATTATGTTGAAGTGTATGTGTAATATTGACATTGAGATATATTGAATTTTGGTGGAAGTGAATGTTGAACTTAATGGTGAATTGTGTGCAATGAGCACTTGAATATTCTGCCCAAAATTGTTGCTGGAATTGTGTACAATATATATATATATGGAAGTGTTATTGATTGAATATTGAAGTAATGAGGAGGAGAAGGAATATCAAATTGAAAGTATATGTGCTTTGTGTAGGTTGTATATTGAAGGCAGTACCTAAATTAGGCTATAAGCACCAAATTATGAACCCAATTAGTATGAGGCCAATGGGAGGTAAAACTAGACACCAAATAGGCCAACTTTCATGTAGAAATGTTGCCAAAATTCTGCCTAGAAACTGACCTTAAAAATGACCAAATCCGGAATAGTAACCTTGCAACCTGATTTTTGACCATATGAGCAGTAGTCCTTGGGATGACCATAACTCACTCAAAACAGGTCCAATTGACCTGAAATTTTTACCATGGTTAGTTTAGACATAGATCTACAATTCTTATGAAGACACCGCCCAGAAATGACCAGAACCAAGTCGAATGGCTTGCACAATTTCGGTACAAAAGCTAGAACCAAAAGTGACCTAAAATTGACCAAATTTTGCACTAAGGTTGCAATTTGTCCAACATTGGCAAATTGACCATATCTTGGTCTACACATTTCAGAATGACCTGAAATTTTGCCCCGCGTGCAATAAGACATAGACCTACAAGTTTGTAGTTTGGACCGAAACCCAAAAATCGAGAGAACTAGGTCGTCTGGCTAGGTCAAAATAGTACACCGAAATCCGATAAATTGCAATAAAATGCAATACACTTGGAAATGAAAATGGTAACATATACCAACACTAAAGGGCTATAAAATGTAACGTATTGGTAGCATTAGAATTAACTCACTTAGAGTACATCAAGGGTTAACATTATAGGTTGACTAATGAAATGAATTGAAGGGAATAGTACCTAGAGAAATAGAACTTTAAGCTAGACAAATCTAGCACACAAAAATTGAGAAATTGACCAAAATTTGCACCAAAGGTGCAATCTGTCTAGCTTTAGTAAATTGACCATATCTTGGTCTATACAACTCATAATGACCTGAAATTTTGCCTCGAGTGCAATAAGACATAGAGCTACAATTTTGCTTCTTTGACTAGAAGCTAAAAACCAAGGGAAATAGGACTTTAAGCTAGACCAATCTAGCACACTAAAATTGAAAATTAGTAATTACATAAAATGATGCTTGAAGTGATTTGGCAATGAATGCCAACTTGTAAAAAGGGTAAATTGCATTATATTGACAACATATTGAATTGTAAATTGTGACATGTTGAAGCTAGAATCAACCTATCCATGATGCATAAAAAGGTCAATAATTTTATTGACCAGTGAAAGGCATAAAGATGTATAAATCCTATGAATAAAGAATTAAATATGTAACATTGTAATATGCCCTAATTTGCCTAGTTGACTAGTTTGGATAGGTTGGCATGCCAATAGGATTCTGACTGCTATTCTGTAAATGACTTTACGTCATATTGTCTTTTATGGCTTATTATGCCATACTATGATTTTAATAGCCTATGGCTATACAGATTGTGTTATTATACTCGGCTTAATGCCTGATTGATTATATGGCTTTTTAGCCACAATCGCTTGCACAAGGAGATACTTTGTGACCGATGGTGTGACGGCCCGAGGTACTAGATACCCAGTGCTAGTATATCCATTTATCCAGTCTGGTTAGTGTATAGGCTATATGTGCAGTCATTTAAAACATTATTCAATTCAGGAAGCCAAGTTAAGTTAAGTATAATGAAATTTCAGTACAATTAAATTAAGTATTGAATAAATGAGTAAAGGAGATTAGCAAAAGAAATATAACAAAAATATAAATTGCGAACAGAGAGACTTGAAATACAATACAGTTAGAATAATTTGTATACTGGGTAGTATTACTGAAAAGTTATAAATTAAGCACTTCCAAAGAGGAACAAACTAGTACATAAGATCATTGATACTAGAAGTACCATACCAAATTAAATTGATTCCTGAGTATTCGAATTATGATTTATTTCTTTCTTTATTTGTATATATTATTTCTTGTTATACTATTGCACCATTAAGCAGAAATGCTTAGCGCGATGTAATTGATTCCTCGCGCAAGCATCAAGGTAAAACCATGGCCGATCATTGAGATTTTTAGGGTCCAGATCTGCAGAAGTGTCAGAAGAGTTCAAGATTGTCACCTCCTCAGCAATGCATGTAGATAGGGCTCATAATTATACATGTTATGTATTTTGTTCATTCTAAGTATATTGTAATTTCATTTGTATATCCTGTACCTGGCAAATTTATGTACTTAATTGGAAAATTATATGAGTTAATGAAATGTAAGAATTCTGATGTCTGAATTGATTGTCTAATCATAATGATTTTGAATGAGATTGAGTTTAAGAAATTTTGAAAAACTGATGAGATATTATTGAGATAAATTGAGCTATGAATTTGAATATGTTGTGAATTGTCTTTGGCAGGTTCAGAAGAACTGTTAGTCCAAATTACAGCTGACACTTTGTTGGATTATCGTTAAAATTTTTGAAATTCCAAATTAGTTAGATTTTGATAAAAGTAAAAATAGCCTAAACCTTAAATAAAGTTTTTGAATAAATAAATCAAGAACTATAATAAAATCAGATAAGATCAGGTGCTCCGGCACTCCGTGTAACACACTTTGCTTGGCTACACTGTAGACAGGTGAGGGGTGTTACATTTAGTGGTATCAGAGCACGGTTTAGGCGTTCCTAGGCAAAGATAAGTGGAAAGATAGTGTGCATACATGCATTGCATTCATAAGAGTCAAGGTGACGCTAATGCAGATCTGTTTACTTTTGATTATTCAAAGTTAAGATATGGACTTAAAGCCGCAGAGGGCATTAGAAAAAGAAGTAGAAAACCTAGTTCATGAGGTTATAACGTAATTACTATGTAATGTTCTCGTTGTTTGTATTGTAAGCTGCAGATTACAGTACCGATATGAGATTATTGTGTAGAGCTACGTGCTTCCTCGTGGAAGAATAAAGTAAGAATATTTGTAAGTGATCTATAATTTGATACAGTTACGCCCGAATAAAGTACTATTACGAGAAATAAATGTGAAAATTCTAGTAAAAAATTTAAAACTTCAGAACTAGCTTATCGAAAGACTACACTTCTAAGGTAGCTAGAGTCAGTGACTCGGTTACACTAATGTGGACTACCATTACCACAAAAATTGCTATAAGCTTTGAGAATTCAGTATGGCTATAAATTAGAAAGAAGACCTTGAGGATGAAGATATTTGGACATAGATATGGAGTCTTATCAGTATTTTAATATTTTTGACAGAAAGGAATGATGTAGGTATTTGAGAATACATTTAGAAATTGTATTGGTGCTCTCTCCGGAAGCAAGAATAGATACCTTCCATTGATGGAGTTTGTGTATAGTGATATTTATTAAATAAGCATGAAGATACCAAGGTATAAGGTCTTGTATGAGATAAATGCAGAATACCTAGACAAAGGGTAATTTAACATAGTTGGAATTGGTAAAAGAGACAGAAGGACTGGTAAAGAATCCTAGTCTGAGAGATCAAGAAACTAATGAATAATAGAATTTCATGAGTAGGAATACTAAAGGCAGAGGAAAACAATGATGGAAAAGTGAATAAAATTATGAGACAACGATAAGCTCGATTGTTTGAATCGGATGAATTCGAGGACGAAATTTCTATTTAGAGGAAGAGTTATAACATCCTCATTTTCATAGTCCGTACATTCTACTGCTCTGACGACTAATGTCTACCCTAGAAAGTCAGAATGTCTGGAATTATACTTTGGTGATAATGATCAGACATATAATGATGAAATAAATAAGAAGAAAATGCAAGAAAAATCAAAGACAAATGAAAGAGAGAAAATGAAGCTAAGTTAAACGATGACACCGCAATGATGGGTGACCACCTTGGGAAGGCCGTTGCGACCCCAAGATCACAAGGAACCCTCAGAATTTAATTCCGGAACGTAAGTAAAGGTCTATTGAAATATAATTGACACTAGAATTATTAAAGAAAAATTAATAAATTAGTACAAAGAAAAATGAAAAATCAAGAAATAGACAAAAATTAGTATTACCGAAAAATCGGGAATATAGCCTGAAGTGGAGTATTTTGGTCATTTGACACCTACAGTTGTCTTTTGACCTCAATGTCCATTAAAAATAAATAATATTACACTTAGAGAATGTCATAAAAAATTAAATTGTAATACATTATAAGAATAGTGAAAGAATTGAGCTAAATGTGCAAATTAGAAAACTTTTAAATCATTAAACATTAATTTATTGGTTAGTGCTCCACTAACCTTAAATAAATGGGATATATCAAAGTGGAATTGGGCAGAAATCATCATCTTCAAGCTTGGGAAATAACCAGCTGAAATTACCTCCATGGAAGTCCACCATGGCCAAACTCCCTCCATCACCATGCAACCATGTTCAAGCCCTCATTTCACCATAGTTTCTTTATCAAAGCTTGCACACACACCTTGGCAGTATGTTGGAAGCAAAAAGAAGAGGATTTGATGAAGTTTTTGTGAAGCTCAAAAAGGTTAGTGCTAGTTTTTCATCCCTTGCTTCATTAAAGTTTGTATTAAGGTTGAGATGAGTTGGATGGTGAAGAAATTTGAAGGATTCGATGAGTTATTGATATATTCAATTTTGGACAGCCATGAAAGATTATTGTAGTTGAGTTTTTCTTACCTCTAATGGATGGAAATAAAGGTTGATTAACTTAAATGGAAGTGGTAGTAAGTTAATATCCAATGATGTGCATGTTAGTGCTTGAATTAAGGGTTTGAATATGGGTCTTGATGCTTTGGCAAACTGCCATGTTTGGCAGCCTATTAAATCATGAATTTGTGTGTGAATATGTAGTTTATTAATGAAATATGCTAGTATTAAATTGTGGGCAGTATGTGTAAGTGATATTGAAGTATGATTATGTTTAAGTGTATGAGTAATATTGACAATGACATATGTTGAATTTTGGTGGAAATGACTGCTGAACATAATGGTGAATTGTGTGCATTGAGCACTTGAATATTCTGCCCAAAATTGTTGCTAGAATTGTGTACAATATATATATATGGAAGTGTTATTGATTGAATATTAAAGTAATGAGGAGGAGAAGGAATATCAAATTGAAAGTGTATGTGCTTTGTGTAGGTTGTATATTGAAGGCAGTACCTAAATTAGGCTATAAGCACCAAATTATGAACCCAATTGGTATGAGGCCAATGGGAGGTGAAACTAGACACCAAATAGGCCAACTTTCATGTAGAAATGTTCCCAAAATTCTGCCTAGAAACTGACCTTAAAAATGACCAAATCCGAATAGCAACCTTGCAACCCAGATATTTGACCATATGAACAGTAGTCCTTGAGATCTCCATAACTCACTCAAAACAGGTCCAATTGACCTGAAATTTTTACCATGGTTAGTTTAGACATAGATCTACAATTCTTATGAAGACACCAAAGCCCAGAAATGGCCATAACCAAGCCAAATGGCTTACACAATTTCGGGTACAAAAACTACCGAACCAAAAGTGACCTAAAATTGACTAAATTTTGCACTAAAGGTGCAATCTGTCCAACATTGGTAAATTGACCATATCTTGGTCTACACAACTCAGAATGACCTGAAATTTTGCCCCGCGTGCAATAAGACATAGACCTACAAGTTTTTAGTTTGGACAAAAACCCAAAAACTGAGGGAACTAGGTCGTCCAGCTAGGTCAAAATAGTACACCGAAATCTGGTAAATTGCAATAAAATGCAATACACTTAGAAATGAAATTGGTAACATATACCAACCCTAAAGGGCTATAAAATGTGACATGTTGGTGATATTAAAATTGACTCATGTAGAGTGCATCAAGGATCAACATTATAGGTTGACTAATGAAATGAATTGAAGGGAATAGTACCAAGAGAAATAGGACTTTAAGCTAGACAAATCTAACACACAAAAATTGAGAAATTGACCAAATTTTGCACCAAAGGTGCAATCTGTCCAGCTTTAGTAAATTAACCATATCTTGGTCTATACAACTCATAATGACCTGAAATTTTGCCCTGCGTGCAATAAGACATAGAGCTACAATTTTGCTTCTTTGACCAGAAGCTAAAAACCAAGGGAAATAGGACTTTAAGCTAGACCAATCTAGCACACTAAAATTGAAAATTAGTAATTACATAAAATGATGCTTGAAGTGATTTGGCAATGAATGCCAACTTGTGAAAAGGGTAAATTGCATTATATTGACAACATATTGAATTGTAAATTATGACATGTTGATGCTAGAATCAACCTATCCATGATGTAAAAAGGTCAATAATTTTATTGACCAGTGAAAGGCATAAAGATGTATAAACCCTATGAATAAAGAATTAAATATGTAACATTGTAATATGCCCTAATTTGCCTAGTTGACTAGTGTGGATAGGTTGGCATACCAATAGGATTTTGACAGCTGTTCTGTAAATGACTTTACGTCATACTGTGTTTTATGGCTTATTATGCCATACTATGATTTTAATAGCCTATGGCTATACAGATTGTGTTATTATACTCGGCTTTATGCCTGATTGATTATATGGCTTTTTAGCCACCTTTGTTTGCACCGAGATACTTTGTGACCGATGGTGTGATGGCCCGAGGTACTAGGTACCGGTGCTAGTACATCCATTTATCCATCTGGTTAGTGTATAGGCTATATGGGCATCATTTAAAACATTATTCAATTCAGAAGCTAAGTTAAGTTAAGTATAATGAAATTTCAAGACAATTAAATTAAGTATTGAATAAATGAGTAAAAGAGATTAGTAAAAGAAACATAACAAAAATATAAATTGAAACAAGTAGAGACTTGAAATACAATACGCTTATAATAATTTGTATACTGGGTAGTGTTACTGAAAAGTTATAAATTAAGCACTTCCAAAGAGGAACAAACTAGTACATAAGATCATTGATACTAGAAGTACCATACCAAATTAAATTGATTCCTAAGTATTCGAATTATGATTTATTTCTTTCTTTATTTGTATATATTTTTTCTTGTTATACTATTGCACCACTACGCAGAAATGCTTAGCGTGATGGAATTGCTTCCTCGGGCAGGTACTGAAGGTAAAACCAGTAGACTGTCGACTGAGATTTTTGGAGTCCAGATCTGCAAAAGTGTCAGAAGAGTTTAAGATTGTCACCTCCTCAGAAATGCATGTAGATAAGGCTCATAATTATACATGTTATGTATTTTGTTCATTCTAAGTATATTGTAATTTCATTTGTATATCCTGTACTTGACAAATTTATGTACTTAATTGGAAAATTATATGAGTTAATGAAATGTAAGAATTCTGATGTCTGAATTGATTGTCTAATCATAATGATTCTGAATGAGATTGAGTTTAAGAAATTTTGAAAAACTGATGAGATATTATTGAGATAAATTGAGCTATGAATTTGAATATGTTGTGAATTGTCTTTGGCAGGTTCAGAAGAACTGTTAGTCCAAATTACAGCTGACACTTTGTTGGATTATCGTTAAAATTTTTGAAATTCCAAATTAGTTAGATTTTGATAAAAGTAAAAATAGCCTAAACCTTAAATAAAGTTTTTGAATAAATAAATCAAGAACTATAATAAAATCAGATAAGATCAGGTGCTCCGGCACTCCGTGTAACACACTTTGCTTGGCTACACTGTAGACAGGTGAGGGGTGTTACATTTAGTGGTATCAGAGCACGGTTTAGGCGTTCCTAGGCAAAGATAAGTGGAAAGATAGTGTGCATACATGCATTGCATTCATAAGAGTCAAGGTGACGCTAATGCAGATCTGTTTACTTTTGATTATTCAAAGTTAAGATATGGACTTAAAGCCGCAGAGGGCATTAGAAAAAGAAGTAGAAAACCTAGTTCATGAGGTTATAACGTAATTACTATGTAATGTTCTCGTTGTTTGTATTGTAAGCTGCAGATTACAGTACCGATATGAGATTATTGTGTAGAGCTACGTGCTTCCTCGTGGAAGAATAAAGTAAGAATATTTGTAAGTGATCTATAATTTGATACAGTTACGCCCGAATAAAGTACTATTACGAGAAATAAATGTGAAAATTCTAGTAAAAAATTTAAAACTTCAGAACTAGCTTATCGAAAGACTACACTTCTAAGGTAGCTAGAGTCAGTGACTCGGTTACACTAATGTGGACTACCATTACCACAAAAATTGCTATAAGCTTTGAGAATTCAGTATGGCTATAAATTAGAAAGAAGACCTTGAGGATGAAGATATTTGGACATAGATATGGAGTCTTATCAGTATTTTAATATTTTTGACAGAAAGGAATGATGTAGGTATTTGAGAATACATTTAGAAATTGTATTGGTGCTCTCTCCGGAAGCAAGAATAGATACCTTCCATTGATGGAGTTTGTGTATAGTGATATTTATTAAATAAGCATGAAGATACCAAGGTATAAGGTCTTGTATGAGATAAATGCAGAATACCTAGACAAAGGGTAATTTAACATAGTTGGAATTGGTAAAAGAGACAGAAGGACTGGTAAAGAATCCTAGTCTGAGAGATCAAGAAACTAATGAATAATAGAATTTCATGAGTAGGAATACTAAAGGCAGAGGAAAACAATGATGGAAAAGTGAATAAAATTATGAGACAACGATAAGCTCGATTGTTTGAATCAGATGAATTTCGAGGACGAAATTTCTATTTAGAGGGGAAGAGTTATAACATCCTCATTTTCGTAGTCCGTATATTCTATTGTTCCGACGGCTAATGTCTACCCTAGAAAGTTAGAATGTCTGGAACTACATTTCGGTGATAATGAACAGACATATAATGATGAAATAAATAAGAAGAAAATGCAAGAAAAATCAAAGACAAATGAAAGAGAGAAAATGAAGCTAAGTTAAGCAAAACAACTGATGGGTGACCACACTGGGAAGGCCGTTGCCGACCCCAGGACCACAAGGAACCCTCAGAATTTAATTCCGGGATGTAAGTAAAGGTCTATTGAAATATAATTGATACTATAATTATTAAAGAAAAATTAATAAATTAGTACAAAGAAAAACGAAAAATCAAGAAATAGACAAAAATCGGTGTTATCAAAAAATCGGGAATATAGCCCGAAGTGGGGTATTTTAGTCATTTGACACCTAGAGTTGCCTTTTGACCTAAATATCCATTAAAAATAAATGATATTACACTTAGAGAATGTCATAAAAAATTAAATTGTGATACATTATAAGAATAGTGAAAGAATTGAGCTAAATGTGCAAATTAGGAAACTTTTAAATCATTAAACATTAATTTATTGGTTAGTGCTCCACTAACCTTAAATAAATGGGATATATCAAAGTGGAATTGGGCAGAAATCATCATCTTCAAGCTTTGGGAAATAACCAGCCGGAATTACCTCCATGGAAGTCCACCATGGCCAAACTCCCTCCATCACCATGCAACCATGTTCAAGCCCTCATTTCACCATAGTTTCTTCATCAAAGCTTGCACAGACACCTTGGGCAGTATGTTGGAAGCAAAAAGAAGAGGATTTTATGAAGTTTTTGTGAAGCTCAAAAAAGGTTAGTGCTAGTTTTTCATCCCTTGCTTCATTAAAGTTTGTATTAAGGTTGAGATGAGTTGGATGGTGAAGAAATTTAAAGGATTCGATGAGTTATTGATATATTCAATTTTGGACAGCCATGAACGATTATTGTAGTTGAGTTTTTCTTACCTCTAATGGATGAAAATTAAGGTTGATTAACTTAAATGGAAGTGGTAGTAAGTTAATATCCAATGATGTGCATGTTAGTGCTTGAATTAAGGGTTTGAATATGGGTCTTGATGCTTTGGCAAACTGCCATGTTTGGCAGCCTATTAAATCATGAATTTGTGTGTGAATATGTAGTTTATTAATGAAATATGCTAGTATTAAATTGTGGGCAGTATGTGTAAGTGATATTGAAGTATGATTATGTTGAAGTGTATGTGTAATATTGACATTGAGATATATTGAATTTTGGTGGAAGTGAATGTTGAACTTAATGGTGAATTGTGTGCAATGAGCACTTGAATATTCTGCCCAAAATTGTTGCTGGAATTGTGTACAATATATATATATATATATGGAAGTGTTATTGATTGAATATTGAAGTAATGAGGAGGAGAAGGAATATCAAATTGAAAGTATATGTGCTTTGTGTAGGTTGTATATTGAAGGCAGTACCTAAATTAGGCTATAAGCACCAAATTATGAACCCAATTAGTATGAGGCCAATGGGAGGTAAAACTAGACACCAAATAGGCCAACTTTCATGTAGAAATGTTGCCAAAATTCTGCCTAGAAACTGACCTTAAAAATGACCAAATCCGGAATAGTAACCTTGCAACCCAGATTTTTGACCATATGAACAGTAGTCCTTGGGATGACCATAACTCACTCAAAACAGGTCCAATTGACCTGAAATTTTTACCATGGTTAGTTTAGACATAGATCTACAATTCTTATGAAGACACCGCCCAGAAATGACCAGAACCAAGTCGAATGGCTTGCACAATTTCGGGTACAAAAACTGCCGAACCAAAAGTGACCTAAAATTGACCAAATTTTGCACTAAGGTTGCAATTTGTCCAACATTGGTAAATTGACCATATCTTGGTCTACACAACTCAGAATGACCTGAAATTTTGCCCCCGTGCAATAAGACATAGACTTACAAGTTTGTAGTTTGGACCAAAACCCAAAAACCGAGGGAACTAGGTCGTCCGGCTAGGTCAAAATAGTACACCAAAATCCGGTAAATTATAATAAAATGCAATACACTTGGAAATGAAATTGGCAACATATACTAACACTAAAGGGCTATAAAATGTGACGTATTGGTAACATTAGAATTGACTCACGTAGAGTGCATCAAGGGTCAACATTATAGGTTGACTAATGAAATGAATTGAAGGGAATAGTACCAAGAGAAATAGGACTTTAAGCTAGACAAATCTAACACACAAAAATTGAGAAATTGACCAAAATTTGCACCAAAGGTGCAATCTGTCCAGCTTTAGTAAATTGACCATATCTTGGTCTATACAACTCATAATGACCTGAAATTTTACCTCGTGTGCAATAAGACATAGAGCTACAATTTTGCTTCTTTGACTAGAAGCTAAAAACCAAGGGAAATAGGACTTTAAGCTAGACCAATCTAGCACACTAAAATTGAAAATTAGTAATTACATAAAATGATGCTTGAAGTGATTTGGCAATGAATGACAACTTGTAAAAAGGGTAAATTGCATTATATTGACAACATATTGAATTGTAAATTGTGACATGTTGAAGCTAGAATCAACCTATCCATGATGCATAAAAAGGTCAATAATTTTATTGACCAGTGAAAGGCATAAAGTTGTATAAATCCTATGAATAAAGAATTAAATATGTAACATTGTAATATGCCCTAATTTGCCTAGTTGACTAGTTTGGATAGGTTGGCATGCCAATAGGATTCTGACTGCTATTCTGTAAATAACTTTACGTCATATTGTCTTTTATGGCTTATTATGCCATACTATGATTTTAATAGCCTATGGCTATACAGATTGTGTTATTATACTCGGCTTAATGCCTGATTGATTATATGGCTTTTTAGCCACACTGTTTGCACACCGGGAGATACTTTGTGATCGATGGTGTGACGGCCCGAGGTACTAGGTACCCAGTGCTAGTATATCCATTTATCCAGTCTGGTTAGTGTATAGGCTATATGTGCAGTCATTTAAAACATTATTCAATTCAGGAAGCCAAGTTAAGTTAAGTATAATGAAATTTCAGTACAATTAAATTAAGTATTGAATAAATGAGTAAAGGAGATTAGCAAAAGAAATATAACAAAAATATAAATTGCAGAACAGTAGAGACTTGAAATACAATACAGTTAGAATAATTTGTATACTGGGTAGTATTACTGAAAAGTTATAAATTAAGCACTTCCAAAGAGGAACAAACTAGTACATAAGATCATTGATACTAGAAGTACCATACCAAATTAAATTGATTCCTGAGTATTCGAATTATGATTTATTTCTTTCTTTATTTGTATATATTATTTCTTGTTATACTATTGCACCATTAAGCAGAAATGCTTAGCGCGATGGAATTGCTTCCTCGCGCAAGTACTGAAGGTAAAACCAGTAGACTGTCGACTGAGATTTTTAGGGTCCAGATCTGCAGAAGTGTCAGAAGAGTTCAAGATTGTCACCTCCTCAGCAATGCATGTAGATAGGGCTCATAATTATACATGTTATGTATTTTGTTCATTCTAAGTATATTGTAATTTCATTTGTATATCCTGTACCTGGCAAATTTATGTACTTAATTGGAAAATTATATGAGTTAATGAAATGTAAGAATTCTGATGTCTGAATTGATTGTCTAATCATAATGATTTTGAATGAGATTGAGTTTAAGAAATTTTGAAAAACTGATGAGATATTATTGAGATAAATTGAGCTATGAATTTGAATATGTTGTGAATTGTCTTTGGCGAGTTGGAAGAATCATTAGTCCAAATTACAGCTGACACTTTGTTGGATTATCGTTAAAATTTTTGAAATTCCAAATTAGTTAGATTTTGATAAAAGTAAAAATAGCCTAAACCTTAAATAAAGTTTTTGAATAAATAAATCAAGAACTATAATAAAATCAGATAAGATCAGGTGCTCCGGCACTCCGTGTAACACACTTTGCTTGGCTACACTGTAGACGGGTGAGGGGTGTTACATAGAACCCCATTGTGTTGGGATGACGTGGGTGAAAGAAAGTTGATTGGGCTCCAAATTGTTCAGCAGACCGAGGAGAAGATTAGGTTAATCAGGGATCGACTTAAGACTGCATCAGATCGTCAGAAGTCCTACATTGATCTGAAGAGAAGGGATATTAAGTATGCAGTAGGTGAGAAAGTGTTCCTCAAGGTTTCTCCTTGGAAGAGAATTATGAGATTCGGCAGAAAGGGGAAACTGAGTCCTCATTTCATTGGGCCATATGAGGTTCTGGAAAGAGTCGGTTCTTTGGCTTATCGTTTGGCACTATCTCCAGAGTTGGAGAAGATACATAATGTCTTCCATGTGTCTATGTTGAGGAGGTATCGATCAGACCCATCTCATGTACTACCGGTAGAGGAAATTGAAGTGAATCCAGACCTCACATATGAAGAAGAACCCATAGAGATTCTGGCTTATGAGGTGAAACAGCTACGGAACAAGCAAATACCGTTAGTGAAAGTGTTGTGGAACCATCATTCGAGCCAAGAGGCTACTTGGGAACAAGAGGAGGACATGAGGAGACAGCACCCACAGCTGTTCAGAGATTAATACCATATAAAATTTCAAGACGAAATTTATTTTAAGGGGAGGAGAATTGTAACACCCCTATTTGTATAGCCTAGTATATTTCATTGTTCCGGTGACCGGTGTCGGTCTGGACAATTAAGGGGATTAGAACCATACTTAAGACAACTAGAGAAGCCATAAACACAAATAATTAATAATGTCCAATTAGTTAAGTATAAACAAGAAAAACAGAATATAAGAAGTTAAACGAGCCAAGAGTCACAACGATGGGTGACATTCTCGGGAATGACTGTGAAGTCGATTTAAACTCAAATTTCGAACCGTAAAATATAACGCTGCAGTCCTTAGGACCCTTACGAACACAGTGGAAAAGAGAAAATCATGAAAAAGAACTGTTAAACCAGTTAAATAATTAGGTCAGGGAGCTAGAAGAAATATTGAATTATTTGCAAACCGGGTTGAACAGGCGAGGGGCAATTTGGTCAATTGACCCCGAGAGCTGACTCCTAACCTGACTGTCAAATAAAATCAGAGAAAAGAAAATTTTAGAATCGAGAATTAAATTAAAAAACTAATAGAAAAATAAATACAAAAAAAAAAGAAAAGGAAAAAGTGAAGAGAGGTGACATCATGCATGATGCCATAAATCCTATAATTAATAAATTTGATTAAATTGATTTTTTTGGTCTTCCATAAGACAAAATACATAAAAGAAAAGAAAAGAAAAGAAAATTTCATTTGTCTTCTCTCCCAACCAGTCGGCCTCTCTCTCTCCCAAAGCTCTCTCTCTCAAAACTCCATTAGAGCTCCAAATTCAAGCTTCATACACCCTAAATTAACCATAAATTCCCCTAAAGTCCTTAAGTAAATCTTAACCTAGACCTTTGATTTAGCTATTGCCTACAAAAAGAAGAAGAAAGGAGGAGAAAAAAGAAGAGGAAAAAGACACCTAAAAAGGTTAGTAAGCAAACTTGACAATTTTAGTTTGAATTCTACAATTTTAACTTATTGAACTTGTAAATAAACTTTAAATAAAAGAAAAATTTATTGAGGGACCATGAGTGAATTTCGGCCAGCATGTGTATGGGGGTATATTTGCATGGTTTGATAGATTTAAAAGTATATGTGATCTTGTTTGAGATGAAGAAACATGTATATAGGCATTGAATCAATCAAATGCAAAGAATTAGTAAACTAGGGTTTGGACACTTAGAGTTTAGAGACAAAAATGTGAGAAATTGGTAAATGATATATTTGACCTAGTTTGAAGTGGGAAATGGTTAATGGTGACCAAATGAAGTGTGTTGAAAGTGTTGGAGTTGAGATCAAATTCAGATTGAGTGTGGTCATGCTACTGGCAGCATGACTAAGGTCATTTACAAGTCCAATTGGTATGAGACCAATTGAGAATGAAAATAGACACTAAATGACACAATTTTCATTTAGGAAGCATGCCTAAAAAGTGACCAAAACCTAGTGAACAAATTGACTAAACTCGAAAAATCTCAGTCTGCCTTGTACAAACTGACCAAATGAACAGTGTTTGTTCATTTGGCCATAACTTGAGCTAGGCAGGTCTAAATGACCTGAAATTTTACCAGTGAACAGTTGAGATATAGACCTAAAACTTTCATGAAGAATACAAACCCAAATTATGCCATTAACCAAGTCATTTGGCCACCCCAAGTTGGTGACCTAAAACTGCCAGAACCAAAATTGCCTAGAAAATCTGGGTTGAGTCCAATTCGGTAGCTATGGTTCAAATGGCTATAACTTGAGTTACAAAACTCCAATTGGAGTGATTCAAAAAGGAGAATAGACTTAAGACAATAGGGAACATTTTCTATGAAGGAAGTTTTGCCAAATTTCAACAGTAAAATGACCAATGGAACAGTGCAACCTTAAACACCAAAACTGAAAATTATCAAATTTGCCTAAAAGACTTAGAATTTGAGTAAACAACCAAAACCAACAAATTAGTGACCAAAATGTGGTATGTGGGTGAATTTGGAATTCCCATACCTATTAAGCCTTAAAAAGTCAACAATTTGGCTTGAATAGTGTAGTGAATAGTAATCCCGAAACACAAAATTTAAAGAACACCAAGTTTAGCACATTAGAGCTAAGTAAAAGTGAAGTTAAATTTATTTTTAGATTTATGCTAAGTTATGGTACTGAAACACTGTGAAATTGTGTGTTTCAGTTGAAAAGAACACCGGGAAAGAACTCGAGGAATCGAGTCAAGGCCAAGAGGTGACTCGCTTGAGGTTTGTGCACAACATATAAATTTTGTAAATTATCTCTGCATATTGCTTTGAATGATTTGAAATAGTGAATTGTGACATTATTTATGATGCTTTGATTAAAATTGTTGAAAGTTAGTTGTGTATATTTGAAATGGCAATGTTTAGCAAATTGTTAAGATAAGTTTTGAAACCACAGTATCATGACCATATATTTAAACACCTCACTAGCATGACTAGTGGGGGTAATCAGTTTCGAATTGTGATTCCTTCTCTGGATGAAGTGTTGAGGTGTGCTAGTAGAAGAGGAAATTGAATGGATATCCATATATTTGAGCTAGCTAGCCTTGTGATGTGATTTCTCCTTAGCCTCTGGCTATCGAATGGCATGATATAACTGTGGATTTTATGAAATATGTTTTGATACTTCAAAATGAACTTGTTTGCATTAAAATCTCATAATTCATATTTTGTATTTAATTCTCATGTTTAGTCCAATTTTTGAATAAATGTGATTTAAATTATGCATAAAGATTATTTTAGTATGTTGTGCACCACTGAGTCCTAGTACTCAGCGATAGCTGTTATTACTGTCGCAGATATAGAGACTAGAGGAGCAGCAGATTGAGCTGCTGAGGACAAGGGAGCTAGCTGCTTGAAGTTATCGAGCATAAATTATACCCTGACTGTAAATATCCATTTTGATGAATGTATTGCATGTAATTGTATGGACATGTAAATTCGGTCTTGAGCAGCTTGTACAAAGCTTATATTAAGTTTGTAATAAATTTTAGTTTGAGTTTCTATCAATATAAATTTTTGCAATGATGTATATAAATTACTTCGTCATTAATGAAACATGAATGGTAGTATTTTATTTTGAATTGAATGAAATTCGTTAATGAAATTTGATGATTGTTGGATATTGGAAATGGTGGAATTGATTTTTTTTTTTTTTGGAAGTTGATAAATGTGTTGAAATTGATTGAAATAATTGTGAATTTGTAGTTGTTGAGAAAAATTATTGGAAGTGTTTTTTTTTTTCAGGTATTTGAAGAACTGTTTTCTCAAAATACAGACGGAACTCTGTCAAAATTTTTATAAAATTTGCGGAAAAATAAAATGGGCAAAAAATTTCAATTAGCTTTCAACTTTAACTAAATGTTTTGATACCAATTAGAAAATGCTCACCACTTATAAAAAGTAAGAAAATTGTTTTAAAATCCCTTGTAGGGTACTTAATGAGTTATTGGTAAGTGAAGTTCGGTAGTTCATTAGGTATTCTACGGGATCATGTTATGCCTTACAGAGGGGTAAGGTGTGACAATCTATTTCTAGTTGGTAGGGGCAAAGAGAAACCCAGTGAAAGGTGCTGGTTTTAATTAAGACACCCATGAGCTTCTCAAGGAAAGACAAATCGTGCACACGATTAATTGTTGCCAAGCCAAGGAGATAAATAGACGTGGCGGGAATTTGTTTTCAAGTACATTAAACTTGTTGTCTCTCTGTGCACATAATGCTTGCCCTATAAGGAGTTAGAATGCTATTATCAGGCAGCTTCGTACATAATCTCCCTTTCTTTAAGGTGGTCCTTTTCTTTCGGTTCAACTCATTAATGCTAATTATAATGGATAGTAACGTTGAAGCTGGCCAACTAGTCAAATTTTATAAGGTTTTATATAAGTTAATTTGCTATATTTGAAAGCAGATGATTCAAATTAAGAATAGGATTTTAGGTCCGTAAGTTCGGGTGCCAACTCCAAAATGCATAATGGTTAGGCCAGATTAGACTAGCCAACTCTAATTTCTATACCTAGTTTAATCGTAATTAAACTAAAAATCAAACTAAATTGGTAATTAGCATGATCTTCTAACAATATATACCCTTCATAAAATTGCTTCAATTGGTTACTAATCAAAATTACTTTACCTAACTTGTGCAAGTGTTCGACCACTTGAAGAGGAAGGAAAAAGAAGGTTCATGAACATGTAATAATTAATTTTGAAGAGGAAGGAAAAAGAAGGTTCATGAACATGTAATAATTAATTATTTATGATAATAATTAAAATTAATCCATACCGTATAGTGTACACCATAATTAATTCATTAATTATTATTATTATTATTATTATTATTATTATTATTATTGTAGCCTCAACTGAAACTTGAACTCAAGATCTCATAATTTTGAAAATCTCTCTAATACCAGATATCACAGTTTTGGAGATCACTCTCGTATCTTTGAACTAAAACTCATTGATATATAATTATCATTGTTTATATATCATTGTTTAATGTGTCATTAATATTTTACATGTTAATGGACTTATTACATAATTTTTTTTTGTATAATTAACTTTACTAGAATTCAAATTAGTTTTGAAAATAACTCTTAAATTAAAACTCATAGCTAATTGTGTTATGCTGAAATCTATTATCTAAAATTAAACAAGAGAAGCTAAAATAGATTATTTATATAAAGCATAAAATCAATCTTATCAAACTCACAATGATTGAATTAATTAATTGATGCATAAGCATTCAATAATTTCTGAAAATTTTACACACTTTGGAATCGGTTCATCAATAGCGATCAACCAGCAAAAAAGCAGATTATAATTAATAAAGTCAATTATTGTTTCTCGTGTGCAAGTTGATAAGGTGGCTTTTAAAATTGGAGAAGATGGAGTAAACCTGTATCTTCTAATTAAAAGAATTATTTTTCTCTAAATTGATAGTATTTAAAACAACGAAGTATGCCTTTTTATGCTAGTCAACATTTACCCTAAAGATAAAAAATGTGAAATGGATAAGACAAAAAGAAAAGGGTAAATTCAAAATTGAAGCAATGTCAGTGAGTTATATGTTAAAACAATCCCAGCCTCATGGAGAATATATTATGGCTAATGAGCTATAGCTAGCAAGATGAAGGCTACATTTATAGTCGTGATTAAATAATTGGAATATATATAGATATAAAAAAAACCCTAGAGAAATCATTCAGTAATAATTGGAATATGATAGGCACTTTTATAAAGATGCTTTGGTGATTCCTGCAGAGAAGAGGGAATGGCTCTTCTCCTTTAATTATAGAAGGTTCATAAAATCTGGTGGTGGTTACTACCGTTAAATCATCTTTAATCACCTCTTTTTGCTGGCAAAATGGGGCCTTATTTGCACCCTTTCCCTGCAACGTTACCTTTTTTTTTTTTTTTTGAATAATTAAGCCTATGCTATTATTATTAGCAGATAAGCGCAATGGAGAAAGGAAATCTTCTTTATATATCCATCATTTCCTTTTTCTAATGTCAATGTAGAGCAAACAAATCCAAATGCAAAATGCAAATGCCGATAAACTGTATATTATATAATTTGAGACTTTTAACTGCATACATTACATATATATACACAAGGGCTGATTCGCATGTAACGTGTCCCTAGTTAGGGTTGGGGAGAGCAAAGGAAACCTGTTGCTGCTGTTTATATATCAGTGGCTAGAAAGATGGAGCAGAGACCAATCATAAGCCTTAATCATCAGTTCAGAAATTATTTTTTTTAAGCTTCAAATAGGATTTTAAATTTGAGATTTTTTTTAATGCAATTGATTTTTTAAACTTCTTCATTCTTATTATTGAAATCCATTCATAGTTAAGAAATTGTTTGCTAGTGAGTTTTATGCATATTAATATAACATGCAATTAAGTTTATAATACTAAATAAAAAATTTGAATCTGATTTATTATTGATTTAAAATATAAATATTTGAATCTCAATATGTTTGTTTTAAATTCATGATGTATCCGTGTCAATAAGAATTTTTCCTATATTATATTTGCTAATTTAGGTACTTTTCTGGTTTAATTTATCACTAAATACATACTTATATATTATTTCAATTAACCCACTGAATACCTAAACTAAAATCGTAACTTATTGAATACTTGATATTATAAAAATTATAATAATTAAATATAAATTAGCCATATTATTTATGACTTGTAAAAAAAAAAGTTAGAAATGATGTCACTTATTGATAACTATACTCTGAATTTTGTTTTGTTGACTAATACATTTTACTGGTTGCGCTCTAAATTTCGTAAAATGACAAAAACATCCTCTCCCCTTCTTTTTCTTCATTCTCTACACTTGCTAGTCTTCACTGTTGTTGTTTTCTCTTTTGGAGATGATACGATTGAAATGGGTTTTGCACTGGCAACCCATTGCAGGAATAACTGTGAACACCCAATTCCAACAAAATCTAGAGCGGACAGTGAAGATCAGAAAGTGAAGAGAATGAGGAGAGAGAAAAAGAAAAAAAAATGGTAATTTTATTATTTTATTAAAATTTAGAGTACAACCAGTAAAATTTAAAGTATAATTAGAAACAAATGAGTCATTTTTTATTTTTTTTATAAATCATTGATGATATGGTTAAGTTATACTTAATTATTGTATAAAAAATTAATTGAATTTAACTTCATTCTAAAAATTAATTCAAAGAAAAAAAATTTATTTAAATCTTATATAATTCAAATATTTTATCTCAAATCAATATGAGATAACACATCTCCTTTATATTCAGACATAAATATTTATAGCATAAGATTTATTGACAAACACATCAATAGATGGCTCGATATTGAAACAAGATATGTTCTAACGCTCTATTACTAAAGCTATATTGTTAGGAAAAATGAACTTTACATTGATGAAACTAAAATAAGTATTTTATACATGTAATAGAAAAAAGCAGAACAGAATTTGAGCAACCACAGCTAAAACAGAAAGCTAGTTTACTATCTAATAATAAATTAATCAACTTATTAATTTAAAGCCAATAATTATTGTAATTTTTATAAATTTAGAATCGATTTTAGTTCATGTATTAAATGAATTAATATTAAATAATACAAGAGTGTAAATATTTATTTCACCCTTAATTTATTGTGCGTTTGCCCATTGAACAGTTTACTGGCCAGTGGTTGAAGGTTTGAAAGTTTCTACAAGCGTACGATGATGTGGGACACACATAACTTTAACATAGTACATCGATCACATGTCGTCACCATGACTCTTATACAGCATCCATATAGATTACACGTAAGATGATTCTTCTCTTCGACGCATCAACGTCTAATTAATTTAATTAAATGGTTCCTTAAACTATATATATATATATATATATATATATATATATATATATATATATGAGCGAGAAATTGAAAGTTATGAGTTTTTCTGCTCTAATTTAATCGTTATATACTGCAATCGAGTTGGAATTTACTTTTATGTGCTAGCCTGTTTTCAGATGAATCTATAACTGCTAAAAACACAAAGATATTGATGCTACAAGAAGAGCTCATATTTAGATGGTCCCCAAACATAATTTATATACAAAATTATTTTTATAAAATTATATTTTGAAAAAAATTATTTTTTTAATTATAATATAAAATTAATAATATATATTTATGTTATGTATATATAAGTATTTTTATATTTTAATAAATTATTAAAATTTAAAGAATAATTACATTTTTTAAAAAATAGGAAGCTATTTTACATAAAAAAAAATGATTTAACTTTATCTTTAGTCAGAAAATATTTTTGTTCACCCATACATGTTACTGAATCTTTCAAATAATAAAAAATATAAAAATTATTTTTCAATAAAGTATTTTCAAGAGTAATAGTCTCGTGTATATATATCATCATCAATCTCACTCTACAACAAATTCAAGCGTTGTCGTCAGAACCCACGTCATTTTAACAAAGAAGAAGAAGAGAATCAATATTAATTTTGAGGTTGGGGAACAAAGAAAATTGCTGGAGATTTATAAATATAATAATATAATATAAAATTTGAACTACAACCACCAAGAAGAAGATGCATGTAATGTTCCAGTGCAGGTCAGTAAGAAGTTGGTTGCTCCGTCAATTGTTGGGCACAAATCATGATTATGCATAGAATTTAGAGGAATAATGATCATGATTAAAAGTGAGACACTAACACCCTCGTAACGGAATGGGATTATAGCTAGTGCTACAGTTATATCTATATGAGAGAGAGAGAGAGAATCATCACACTTAAGTGTTTTCTCAGTGGCCAAAAGCATGTCGGTTAAAACAATAGTCTCTGCTCCTACTCGATGTCCTGCGCATGAAAAAGTGATAGTGATCTCAGTAGTGACTTGTTAGGTTGTTAAATGTTACATTTGAATTGATTTGCATACGCCTTTACTTGCTTACACTTTTTATTATGTTTTTGTTTTTTTGTATCTTTCATTATTACTCACTACTACCATTATCTTTTGTCATTACTTTGTTTTAGAATTTGATACCTATAGGAACCATTCCTAAACTCATTGGAAGATTAGTAAGTGGACTATTGGACTAGTGAATTGTCTTGCTTTCTCTTTTCGGAAAATATTTGAAATCCTACAATTTGATTATGTGCGCGTGTGTGTATATATATATATATATTTGTTTTATTTATATTATATTTATATATAGGAATCGCAAATCTTTGAAAACATGAATAAAAAAAAATTTATTTTACTAATAAAAAAAACGTGTGATTTTGAATTAGAATCCCAATTGAAATTAATAGTATTAAAAAAATTATTTTAATGTGAATTTAAAAAATATATATTTAAAAAAATTACATGTAACAAGTACTAAAATTCATTTGCATTGTTATTTTCCTCCACTATAGATTACTAATGCAGCAACTTTTGAAGAGGTTGTTTCAATATATAAGATGGAGTTGTTATTGGGATTAAAAGTGTATGAGAATTTGGTGTAATGATTAACTAATGCTTCAGTCCGATAAGGACAATTTAATTTGTTTGGATAAAACTTGTTGCAGCATTAACAAGTTTCTTATTTCATCTAGTCTTTGTTAATTATATTTCCCAAGAAATTATCAATCTGTAATAAGGATGACATCATGCTTGGTCATGAACTCTTGGTTCATGGTGATGGCTGTTGTATCCTATCATTACAGGAGGATAATTGCCATTTACAAAAGATATATTTAATATCCATCAAAATTTACCTTCTTACTTGTGTTATTCCTAGCCAGAGAGAAATGATTTTCTTTGAGATTTAAGGTTCAGTCAATCGAGTAGTACAAAGAGTTACATAGGGATTAATTAATTTGAATTTCAACTAGTTCTTGAGAAAGTGAAAGTTAATTGAGGGATTATCTTAAGTGTCACTTGAAGTGTGGGTTCCGCAAGCATACGGACCGTATCAGATAATAAAGTGATAAGTCAAGTATTGTTCCCACGATGATTTGTATTTGATTATCAAATTATGAATAAAGCGATTATTTTGGCTAATGATAATGAAAATAAAGTGTAGATGCAAATAAATTTGGTAAAATTGGTTAATCTAAACAAAATAAGTAAAGAGCAAAGTAAATATGTTCATAATCTAGATGCAATTAAACTAAATTAATAAGAAGCAATTAAAATTAAAGACTAATTAATGGTAAAAATGATTCCAGAGTTGGGGTTTATGCATAAATTAATTGAGATTTGTTTTAATTCATCCAATTTTAAGAGAAAATAGAGTTTGAAGTTGATTGATTCTAAAATCTTTTGATATTTTTTCAAGCAAACTAAAGAATATTTTAATAAAACCAAACCTACTTTCGTACAATATTTGATTCACTTAAAGCCAATTAAATTTTGTAATCAATCATGAATCCTCTTAAATCCCTAGTTTATTTCTAAATCTAAGTGTTTTTAAATTCAAATTCTTGATTATCTATCAATGTTTTTCACTTTTTGATTTTTCAATCAAAGATTAAGAAAATACCCAATAGGTACCAACATTAGACAATTAAAATAGGCACACAATGTGATATCCTCATTTTAGATAGTTCTGTACATTCGATTATTCTAATGACTAACATCTATTCGGACAACGAGGGTGTCTGGAACCACACTTGAACTAGAGTGAGGATTTATAAATTGGTTAAATAAATATCAAGTAAAGTTAAAGGAAAATGAAGAAGCGAAGTGTGAATCGGTTAAATGAGTAGGAGGTCCCGGTGATGGGTGACCTTGTGGGGAAGTAACTGAAAGTTCAGTTGCCACCCCAAACTCATGAGGAACTCTATGGGACATTTTTTTAGGACTTAATTGAAGGATTAATGACCATGAAAATGTTAAGAAAATTCAAGGAAATTAATGCCAATCAGTAAAGACAAATTATGACCCGAGGAATGGCATTTTGGTCATTTCACATGAAGAGTTGATTTTTTACCAAAATATCAATTAAATTAAGTGAAAATTTAGGTAATAAAATATGATAGAATTTTGATGAAAATAAAATTAGAGAAGTGTAATTGGAAGAGGAAAAGAAACAAAGGAAAATTTAAGTTTAATTATGACATAAAAATGATGTCATGATGATCTAATTAAAAATTTGGACTAATTAAAATTTGACATACTTAAATAAACAAGATAAAACTAATTAAAGGAGAAAAGTCTTCATCTTCCTCTTTTCACCTATGTTGGTCAAACCAAACACCATTGTTTCTTCCTCTATTTTCATCTTCTTCAAGTTTGATTTCTCTTCAATTCCCACCATAAGAACTATAGTACCCAAAATAAAAACTTAATTTTAGACCTTGATCAAGAGTTTGGGAGCAAAAAGAAGTGAAAAAATTGAAGAATTGGTAAGCTTAGAAATCCCTCAATTGAGGTAAGTGCAACTTAACTTCAATTTAGATGTTTAATTTATAAGAATAAGTTGAATTGAGTTGAAATTATGAAGAAAATTAAAGAAATCAGGTACTAAGGTTGAGAATGAAATTTGGTTAGTCATGGTTGAAGTAGAGATTGATGTGTTTAATTGTATGTAAACGTGAATTCTAACTTAGATAATATGAAATACATTATTTATATGTTGATTTGCATGTGGTAGCAAGAGATTGTGATTGTAAAAGTTAGGGTTTTGGGGAGAAATTGGGGGTTTTGTGCCTTAATGTTCAATTGAAGTGTTTGAGGTCAAATATTGACCATTTAATAAGAATTGGTTGAGTTTTGAAACTGTTTGTTGGATCGAATTGAGCAATTGGAAGTGTTATTGTGTGTCGGATTTCTACACCTCTGAGTCCAGCATGCTTACATGGCTATAAGTAGAGCTAGATAGCTCCAATTGATGTGAGGCTAATTGGAGATGAAACTTAAGACCTAAAGCCACAAATTTCATGGAGAAGCCTTGCCTAGAAACTGACCACAAATTGTCTTAATATTGGCTTGAATCTAGAATGACATATTCTGGACCTATAGAAATGACTATATGAATAGTAAATATTCAAATATGAATAACTCACTGTAGAAAGCTCTAAATGACCTAATTCTTGAACTTATGAAAAGTTTAGACATAGTAAAAAAATTTTCATGAAGATCAGGAGACCTAATTCTGACCTTAACCCAACCAATTTGCTAAGTAAAATTAGTCTAAAAAACTTGCCAAAACCAAACTTGACCTGAAAATTCTGGACTTTAGGCCATCTGACCAGTTGTGGCAAAAATGCTATAACTCAGTCTACAAAACTGAAAATATAGTGATTCAAAAGCCAAAATCTTCATAAGACCTAGAACTACAATTTTTGTGTTTTGACTAAAACCCAAAACTTAATGGAACTTAGACAATTTGCTAGGATAAGTCAGTACTTCTAATCTTGGATTTGCTAAACTTAAACCAAAATGCCATTTGACCCCTGGACAGTAGTTAAATCATAACTCCCACTAGGAAACTCCAATTGGGATGAGCCAAACTATTCTAGAAATGGGACTCCAACTTTGGTTTAGGAACTTTACTCAAATTTTGAGTGTAAGGACCCTAAAATGGGAATTGTAAACACTAACCTAAACCTAAAATCCTGAATGTACAGGGTTCATGAGTCCAAGTCAGTTAATTGGTCATAACTCACCCTACATAACTTGAAACTTAGTGATTCTTGAATTTGTGTGACCCTAAGACATAAAGGAACAACTCATATGAAGGACATTAGGCCTAAATATGACTGTAATATGTCCAAATGTCTGGACAAAGTTGGGATTCTAGAATCTGCATGGTTAGTAATGAGTCAATGGACTAGTCTTGGAAAATTGATCATAACTTGAGTTTTAAAAATGTAAATGATATGATTCAAAAAGGAAAATAAAGATAAGACATAGAGGAATAACTTCTGTGAAGGAAGTGTGATCCAATAGACTTTGTATCATAACCAATTTGTTAGGAAAAATGCAACACCAAATCTAGACATTGAGAAAGGTTTATGAAATAACTTGTTATATGATATGGAATTAACCAAAATGATTTGTTAACCACATAACTCACTTGAAAATGAGATTGGGACCTATGTTCCCATCACAAATGGAATGACCATGATATGCACAATGAATAGTACCTATGAATAGTACATAAAATAACATAATGACACTAAATTGCCCAATGTATGCCTAGACTTATGTGTAGAGGTTGGATTGATTGGTATACCAATTAGGGGCCACAAATTGCAGTACTGCTTATATGAATGATCATTGATAAATAATGTAACACCCCTTACCTGATTACAGTGTAGCAGAGCAAGACGTGCTACATTCGGTGCCGGAGCACCCTAACTTATCTTACCTTATTATTTTAGTAATTTTAAATTCATTTAATTTAATATCAATTACTTTTTGATGGAGAAACTGATGAAGTTTCCCCTATTATATTAACGTTTGGCGTATTTCACTATTCACCTGTTTGAAATTCAACAATATTTTCAAAATAAAATCTCATAATCATCTCACATTTCAATATCATCCATGTATTTCAATTCTTATATTCATTTCTATCCACTTTCCTTCATACTCCATTTACATATCAAAATTCTCATATTTCCATTAATTTACATAATTTGCAAACTAATAGAATAAATTTACAATTTACATGATATACAAATTAATTACATATAAACTAATCAATTTATTAATTTACATCACATAAATATTACTTACAAATTCTTAGTTTACAATTCTTAGTTTACATTACAACATACAAAATATTTATAATATACAAAATACATAAAATGACTTATATCTACATGAAATGCTGAGGAGGTGACAACCTTGAATCCTTCTGACACTTCTGCAGATCTGGACTTCAAAATCCCAGTCTATTATCCACTGGGTTTTGTCTTCAGTACCTGTGCGAAGGAAATAAATCCATCTTGCTAAGCATTTCTGCTTAGTGATGCAATAATATAACAAGAAATAATGTATACAAATAAAGAAAGAATCAAGCATTCTAAATATTCAAGTATCAATTTGATTTAAAATAACATTTCTAGTATTAACTATCTTATATGCTAATTCATTCCTCTTTGGAAGTACTAAGTTTATAGCCTTACAGTAATAATATTCAATATACATTTTATTCTAGGAGTATTGTATTTGAGGTCTCTCTACGATTCTGCAAATTATATTTTTATTATGTTTCTATTGCTTATCTCTTTTTCACATTCTATTTAATACTTTCTAATGTTTTTAATTGCTAATATGCTTAAATAATTTCAATAATTTACACTGCCCAGGTAACCTATGACAGGCTGACTAAACTGGATAACGGGTCGTTGGCACTGGATACCGCGGTGCCTCGGGCCGTCATACCATGGGACGCGGAACATCAACTATGTATGCAGTCAGTATGGCTAAAAAGCCATGATAACACATAATCAGGCATAAAAGCTATGAGTGCGGGCGTAAAGCCATGAGTGCGGGCATAAAGCCATGAATATAGGCATAAAGCCTTTCACAGTACTGCTAAAATAATACCCTATAGGCATGCTAATCTATCTAATCTCACACACGTGTCTAGGCAATACATGGGCACATAGTACCATTAAATGTTAATATATTGTGTTTTATGACTTCATTATTTCATGACAAATTCCATAATTTATATATTCATTTGATAATTCATATGAACACAATTCTCATCAATGGTTCTCATGCACCATTGTACTTAAAACATTCTTCTATGTTTTAGGGTCACTCAAATTCAAAAATCACAATTCACTAATCATATTATGTATTATCATTCATAATGGCTTCTTCAATTTCTTTTATCATTCCTTATGTTTTTGGGGTTACTATTCACACATTACTATTCACTCAATTTGTTAACTTTTTCATATATAATATGTATACAAATTATAGTTACATAATTATACCACATTTTGGGTTCTAGATTTGTTGGTATTGATTGCCAATACCATTTCAAATCTTATTTCATGTTATTCAAAATTTTCAGATTTCATACCTTAAGTTTACTGTTCTATTAGTCATTGTTACAGTAGAATTTTGATAAAATATTCTTCATGAAAGTTTTTCCTTTATGTGTCTTCTTTAATTCCCTTTTTGAATCACTCCATTTGGAGTTTTGTAGCTCAAGTTATGGCCATTTTACCACAATTGGCCAGATTAACCTATACCCAGAATTTCTGGGCAATTTGGTTCTGCCAGATTTGGTGTCCTAAATTGGACTAGCAATTTAAATTGGTTAGGTTTAGAATTTAAATTTGTGTTCTTCATAAAAGTTGTTCTAAATTGGCTAAGCTTTCTATTGATATAAAATTCAGGTCAATTGGATATTTCTACTATGAGTTATGGCCAAATGAATAAACACTGTTTATTTAGTAACTTTTACCAGGTCCAGAATTAGTTACCTGGATTTGGCCAATTTTTAGGTCATCCTAAGTTTATTTTTTGGGCAAGGTTTCCCCACAAAAGTTATGCCATTATGTGTTTAGTTTCATGTCCAATTGGCCTTGCACCAATTGAACCTACACAACTCAAGTTACAGCTACCCGAACTTACTGGACTCACATCCAGCCCTGCAGATCATTCAAGGCAGCACACCCAACCTAAATTCCAAAGCCATAATTCACTTCATCTCCTCATCATACATAGCCAAATGGTCACTAATTGACCATTAGAACTTCTATTCTACAACACATGAATAAAACCCTAACTTCATACCTCAAACCCTAATTTTCAAATGTCCATTTCATACAACCCATGCAAAACTAACATTCTAATCATATATACACGCTAAACAACTCCAATAATCACAATTTATTTCATTCAAATTCATTAACTCCCTTAACTCATAAGCTGGCCAAAATTTCTCTTGAATTAAACATGAATAATTTCTCAATTTCTCTTGAATTTCTTTCCATTTTCCTTCTTAAGTTCAAGTTTAAAGAAGAGAAAGGGAAGAAGGTATGACACCCCTTACCCGTCTACAGTGTAGCCGAGCAAGATATGCCACACAGTGTACCGAAACACTCTATTTTAATTCAATTATTTTTATTCTTCCTAATTTATTTTTTTTTTCATAGTTATGGAGTATAATGTATGAAATATAATTCATTTCAGTCATTTATTGAAGTCATAAATTTATTTGAGGTTCCGTATAGAAAATCCGGTAGAGTACCGGCTAAAAATGGAGAAAACAGTTCTTCGGAACCTGTGAAAAACACTTCCAATATTTTCAATCAATCTCAAACTCCATTTCATCAATAAAATCTCAATATGTTTTTCAACAACATTTCCATTTCTCAATCATTCATCTCATATGATAATCATGTAAAAGTCATAAATAAATGTTCACTTTTTCATTCATAAACACAATTTCTACTATTTACATTAATACCAAAATACATTACATAAGTTTCAATTACATATGAGAAAATAAAAGTTAATTACAAAATATCAAAATAAAACCTAGTGTCGTACCAATGCACTGATGACGGTGAGGTGACACGGACACTATGCAGAGCTGCAGGAGGTCTCACCCAGTCTGTGGTCTACTGGGCTCTCGGTCAGTATCTCCAGAACCTACGCGTGGCAAAAGCAACGCCCTAAGCAATAATGCTTAGTGGTGCCAATAATAAAATAAAAAGAAATAACAGAAAATAAATATGCAATGAATGTATTGATGTCTTATTGTAAATAAATTTTCGATGAGTATTTGTAGTCTTACTTATTTTGTACTTGTTATATTCATTATTTCATTAAATTTATCCACTTTCATTTTTGGTTGCCCAAGTAACCTATACTGGACGATCGATTTGGATAAACGTAAACCGCCTTTGGGTATCAAGTACCTCGGGCCGTCACACCATCAGTCACATATGTGTCTCTCGGTGTGCAACAGAACAGCTAATAAGCTGTAATAATATTAGGCACAAGGCCAAGTATCAACATAATGTCAGAATGGCTAAAAGCCATGAAATCACAGAATGGCATAATGCCATGTGCAGTACTGCTAACTGAACCCTATTTGCCATGTGCAGTACTGCTAACTGAACCCTATTGGCATGCCAAGCTATCCAAACCAATCTTGTTAGGTATACTAGGGCATTTTACACTTTTGATTTTTACAATTTTTGAATTTCAAGTTTTGGTGTTACTATTCACTTTATTAGTCAACTAAAATGTTGACTTTTGCATAGAAAATAGGTACATTGGTTTTAATACTCCCAACATACCACATTTTGCATTCAAAATTTGTTGGTATTGGTTGCCAATACCATTTCTAATCTTAAAGTTAATGGAGCAGAATTTTTAGTTTTCATACCTTATCTTTACTGTTCCATTAGTCATTTTTGCAGTGGGAATTTGGCAAAATGATCAACACGAAAGTTGTTCCTTATTTTGTCTAGTTAAATTTCATTTTTTGAATCACTCCATTTGGAGTTTTATAGCTCAAGTTATTGTTCAAAAACCACAACTGGCTGGATTGGAATTTTTCTGGACTGACCATATCTACAGTGCAGTGAATACTGACTAGAACTCACTTGTTGGATAGGTTCTGGTCATAATTTGGGTTAGATTTCTTCATGAAAGTTGTTGATCTATATCTCATAATGATCTATAGCTTTCTTCATAATTTGGGTTAGGTTTTTAATGACATCAAATGATGTCATTATTATGTATTTTCTTTCATTTTCTTTTCTTTTCATCTCTACTCATTTTCAATTTAATTTTTAGTAATGTTTATTCACATTTAATGTCATAATAATTATTTACTTAACTGGACAAGTCGGCCAAAAATTACCTCTGGAGGCGAAATAACCAAAATGCCCTCCGTTTGGCTTAACAGACCAAAATTGTTTGTACCAATTGAAAAATTTTTCTAAGCATTTTCTTGGCATTCTAATGCCATAAGAACCTCAATGACCCTTCTCTGGAGTCCCAAAAATTATTTTATAATTTTTCCCCCAGGTCTAGGGCTCCTAGTTGCGAGAACCGTAACTTCTCACTAGGTTACCCATTACTTGGGCACCGGCTCATTTAACTTGGTTTTATTTTATTTCTAAAATTTTTTCTAAATTTTTATTATTAATATTTGAGTTAATTATGATTCCTTGCTTTAGTTTAAATATTTTTCCAGACGTTCTAGCTGTCCGGACCGACACCGATCACCGGAATAGTAGAATGTACAGAATTGCTACAGGGAGGGTGTTACAACTCTTCCCCTCTAATTTAAATTTCGTCCTCGAAATTTACCTGATGCAAACAGTTGAGGGAACTATTGCCTCATCGTCTCTTCACTTTCCCAAGTTGCCTCCTCGGTGTTGTGGTGCCTCCAAAGCACTTTCACCAGTGGAATCTGCTTATTTCTCAACTCTTTCACTTCCCGAGTCAGGATCTGTATGGGTTCTTCTTCATATGTCAAATCCGGTTGTACTTCAATTTCTTCCATGGAGATGACATATGAAGGATCTGAGCGGTATCTTCTTAGCATAGACACGTGGAACACATTGTGGATCTTGTCCAGCTCTGGTGGTAAAGCTAGCTTGTAGGCTACTGGTCCCACACGTTCAATGACATCATATGGGCCAATAAACCTAGGGCTCAACTTACCTTTTATTCCAAACCTCAGTACCTTCTTCCACGGTGACACCTTGAGGAACACTTTGTCGCCAATTGCATATTCTATTTCTTTTCTCTTCAGGTCGGCATAAGATTTCTGTCTATCTGAGGCAACCTTCAGATTAGCTTTGATTAGTTTTACTTTCTCCTCAGTCTGTTTCACTAGGTCTGGCCCTACCAGTTTGTCTTCGCCCAATTCAGTCTAGCACACTGGAGTTCTACATTTCCTCCCATACAGTGCTTCATATGGGGCCATTTGGATGCTAGCTTGGTAGCTATTGTTGTATGCAAATTCTGCCAGTGGAAGATATCTTTCCCAACTTCCCTCAAACTCAATGACACAACTCCTCAGCATAACCTCAAGGACCTGACATATATTTCATGTTATTATTATCATTTTAGTTCAATATTTGTACTAATTCAATTGGTTTCAATTGTTTACCTGGATTACTCTTTCTGATTGCCTATCCGTCTGAGGATAGAAAGCTGTGCTAAAGTGAAGTTGTGTACCCAAGGATTCATGCAACTTCTTCCAAAATCTCGATGTAAACCTTGGGTCTCGATCAGATATGATGGAAAGTGGAATTCC
This sequence comes from Hevea brasiliensis, assembly GCF_030052815.1. NCBI lineage: Eukaryota > Viridiplantae > Streptophyta > Magnoliopsida > Malpighiales > Euphorbiaceae > Hevea > Hevea brasiliensis. The sequence goes on from NC_079501.1 coordinate 49,540,626, forward strand.
ATGCAGTCTAACTATCTCACTGATATACAATTCTGCTAACTTCTCCAGTGAGTAGTCAGTGCTAACTAGCAGAAAGTGTGCTGACTTCGTCAATCTATCTACTATCACCCATACTGCATCATATTTCTTCTGGGTGAGAGGTAGACCACTTACAAAATCCATGGTGACCCAATCCCATTTCCATTCAGGTATGCGTATAGGCTGTAGCAAACCTGATGGAACTTGATGTTCTGCCTTAACTTGCTGACATGTCAAGCATTTAGTCACATAGTCAGCTATGTCCTTCTTCATACCAGGCCACCAATACTGAAGCTTCAGATCATGATACATTTTTGTACTTCCTGGGTGCATAGCATATACACTGGTGTGTGCCTCTTTTAGAATACTGGCCTTCAATTCCCCATCATTTGGTACACATAGTCTTCCTTTGTAGTATAAACACCCATCTATTTTCACTTCATAGTCAGTTTCTTTCCCTTCTAGGATTTTTCTCATAATAGCCTTTAGCTTCTCATCTACTTTCTGCCCATTTAAAATCTGCTGTAGCAGGTTTGGCCTTACTTGTAACTCAGCCAAAATAGCTCCATCTCGAACCAAAGATAGACGGACATTCAATGATCTCAAAGCTGTGATGGATTTTCTGCTTAAAGCATCAGCAACTACATTTGCCTTCCCAGGATGGTAGTCAATTACACAATCATAGTCCTTCAGGAACTCAATCCATCGCTTCTGTCTAAGGTTGAGCTCCTTCTGGGTTGACAAGTATTTCAAGCTTTTGTGGTCTGTGTAAATGTGGCACTTTTCACTATATAAGTAATGCCTCCATATCTTTAGTGTGAAGATAATTACTGCAAGTTCTAAATCATGGGTAGGGTAATTCTGTTCATGTGGCCTTAGCTGCCTCGAAGCATAAGCGACCACCTTTCCCTCTTGCATCAATACACACCCTAACCCATTATGAGAGGCATCACTGTAGACTACAAAGTCCTTTCCCGACACTGGCTGTGTTAACACTGGTGCCTCTGTCAACATAGCGTTTAACTTCTCAAAACTAGTCTGACACTTGTCATTCCAGTCAAATCTGACATTCTTATGTAACAACTTGGTCATTGGAGCAGCTATTAAGGAAAATCCCTTCACAAATCTCCTGTAATACCCAGCTAGCCCCAATAAGCTTCTGACCTCAGTTGTGTTTCTGGGGGGCTTCCATTCCATCACTGCTTCTATTTTCTTGGGATCCACCCTAATCCCATCAGCTGACACTATGTGTCCAAGGAATGCAATCTCATTCAACCAGAAGTCACACTTGGACAACTTAGCATACAGCTTCTTTTCTCTCAGGGTTTGCAGAACAATCCTCGAATGCTCTTCATGTTCTTCCCTGGTCTTGGAATACACCAAAATATCATTAATAAAGACCACTACAAACCGATCTAGGTATGGATGGAAGATACGGTTCATAAGGTCCATGAATGCCGCTGGTGCATTTGTTAGGCCAAAGGGCATCACTAGAAACTCATAATGCCCATACCGGGTCCTGAATGTAGTCTTTGGCACGTCTGCATCCTTCACCCTCAACTGATGATACCCTGATATGAGATCAATTTTGGAAAATATTCCTGCTCCCTTCAACTGATCAAACAGATCATCAATTTTAGGCAATGGATATTTATTCTTCACAATTACTTTATTCAACTGCCGATAATCGATGCATAACCTCAAAGTCCCATCCTTCTTTTTCACAAACAGCATTGGAACTCCCCATGGTGACACACTGGGGCGTATGAACCCCTTATCCAATAACTCCTGTAACTGGATTTTTAGTTCTTTCAATTCTGTGGGTGCCATTCTATAAGGAGCAATAGAGATTGGTGCTGTACCCGGCAGTGTCTTAATAGCAAATTCAACTTCCCTTTCTGGTGGCAAACCAGGCAATTCTTCAGGGAACACATCTGGGAAGTATTTTACCGTGGGTATGTCACACAAATCTGGCTTAGCTTACCTAGTATCCACCACATGTGCTAGGTAGGCTTCACAGCCTTTTCTCATCAGTTTTCTTACAACTGTGGCTGAGATGACATTGGACAAGAAATCTGTCCTTTCCCCCACAATTGTAATCTCATTACCCTCAGGAGTTTTCAAAGAAATCCTCTTCAGTTTACAATCAACCATTGCCTGATGACGTGATAACCAGTTCATTCCCAAAATCACGTCAAACTCATGGAAAGGCAACTCAATCAGGTCTGCCAAGAATTCATACCCCTGAATCCTTAACGGGCAACCCTTGTATACTTTGTTCACCATTACACTGTGGCCCAATGGATTAGTGACCAGAATGTCTTGGTCACTCTCGCCTACTAATATCCCCCTTTTTATAGGTAAGTTGATGCAGATGTATGAATGAGTGGATCCTGGATCCACCAATGCATGCACAGATGTATTGTAGAGGGAGAACGCATTACCCACGATGACGCCCGGCATCTTGCTCCTCCTGATCTCTCAAGACCTAGGCTCGGCGGTGGTCCGCCCTCGTGCCTTCTGGCGGCTCGGATGCGAGCCTCGTGATGGTCCCACTGCCTCAGATTTGCTAGATTTCCTACCTCTTTGTGGTGCAGGAGCAGGTCTGTCTGCTAATGTTGGAGCAGCTGTAGTAGTTCTGCGTGGACAGTTCCTTAGCTGATGCTCTGTTGACCCACACCTTAAGCAGGCACCAGTCACTTTCCAACACTCCCCCTTATGCCATTTCAGACAATATGGACATGCAGAAGATGCTGGGGCTGGTCCCCTAAACCCCGCCCCTAGAGAGCTGCCCACTGATGGTGTGGACTTACCTCTCCTAGGGGTGAACTGTGGCACAGGCCCCGAGGTGACCCTGACCTTGTGGTTGACCTGAACTCTGTGCAGGTGGACCTTTGAACTTCTTCCCAGATGTAGGAAATGAACTAGACTGACCCGGGCCCCTCTTCTGCTGTCTCTCTCTTCTGGTCTGCTCACTTATTCTAACATTTTTTAACTTTTATTGCAGCTTCCACTAACTTGGTGAAGTCGGTGATTCCCAAGGCAGTAATCATGATCTTTATGTTGTTATTTAATCCCTCTTCAAATCTCTTACACCTTTTGGCCTTATTAGGGACTATCTCCCTTCCGTAGCGGCTCAATCTGACAAATTCCTTTTCATACTCGGTCACTGTCAACTGTCTCTGCCTCAGGTTAATGAATTCCGTTCTTCTCTCTTCTAGGTATACACTACCCACATATTTCTTCTTGAATTCGGAGAGGAAGAAGTCCCAAGTTATTACTTCTGGCTGTACTTCACTGGACACCGTATCCCACCATTCATATGCATCATCTTGCAACAGAGATATAGCAGCTTCTAGATTTTGTTCAGGAGTGCAGTGGAGTTGTTTTAAAACTCTGCCTGTTCTATTCAACCAATTTTCGGCTACAACAGAATCATCTTCTCTCTTGCCAAAGAAGTCCACCGCCCCAAATTTTCTCAATCTTTCCAGGTGTGATTTCGGTTGTGGAGGTGGTGGTGGTGGTGGCATTACCCCAGCCATTTGTTTGAAGAATTCGGCCATTTGCTGGAACACGGCTTGTGGAGGTTGAGCAGGCTCTGATGGAGCTAGCGGAGCAGGTTCTCCCCTACCCCTAGTCTCAGCTGGTGCAGGTGGAGCATGACTCTCCACTTCCTCCTCAACTGCTCTCTGTGATGTAGGGTCCATATCCTATTCAAAATAACAAAGACAAACAGATCTGCATTAGTGTCACCTCGACTCTTACAAATGCAATGCATGGTATGGACTCAATCTAGGCCCAGAAATGCCTAAACTGTGCTCTGATACCACTACATGTGACACCCCTTACCCGTCTACAGTGTAGCCGAGTAAGATATGCACACAGTGTACCGGAACACTCTATTTTAATTCAATTATTTTTATTCTTCCTAATTTTTTTTTTTCATAGTTATGGAGTATAATTTGTGAAATATAATTCATTTCAGTCATTTATTGAAGTCATAAATTTATTTAAGGTTTCGTAAATTTTATAGAAAATCCGGCAGAGTACCGGCTAAAAATGGAGAAAACAGTTCTTCGGAACCTGTGAAAAACACTTTCAATATTTTCAATCAATCTCAAACTCCATTTCATCAACAAAATCTCAATATGTTTTTCAACAACATTTCTATTTCTCAATCATTCATCTCATATGATAATCATGTAAAAGTCATAAATAAATGTTCACCTTTTCATTCATAAACACAATTTCTACTATTTACATTAATACCAAAATACATTAAATAAGTTTCAATTACATATGAAAAAATAAATGTAACACCCCAAAATTCGGTAGTGCGTTCTACTGTTCCGGTGACCAGTGTTGTCCGGACAGCTAGGATGCCTAGAACTACACTTCGATATGAGTGAGAAGACATAAAATAATGAAATACAAGAAAAGAAAATACAAGAAAAACAAAGGAAAAATAATAGCAAAGAAATGTGATCAAGTTAAGCGAGCCGGGAAACCTAACGATGGGTAACCGCACCGGTAAGTCACAGCGTGGACCGTTGACTAGCCCTGGACTACAGGGAACCCTGGAAAACATTTTTAGGACCTAAATAGACCCTTATTGAAGAATAAATATCATTAGAAATATCAAAGAAAAATTAAATAATTAGTACAAAGAAAAGTGAGAAATCGAAAAACGGACAAAACCCGGTGTTACCGAAAAATTGGGAATACAACCCGAACAGGGGCATTATGGTCATTTGACATCCCGAATTGTCTTTTGACCTAAATGTCCATTAAAAATAAATAATATTACACTTAGAAAATGAAATGAAAAATTAAATTGGTGGTACCTAAGGTAAATAATAAAAATTAAAGGTTAAATGTGGAATAAGTAGGAAATTAATATATTATATGATTTAAAATTGTGAGTGGGTCACTAAGGGATTAAAATAAAACAAAGAGGGGCAGCTATAACTCCACTAAACCAGCAGAAACTTCATCTTCCCCAAGGTTCCTCATCCATGCCAAAATGAAGAGGTGAAGAACCCTCCATGGCCGTTTTCATCAAGCTCTCCTAACTCCTCCATTTCAACTCCATTCACTTAGGTTCCTTCATGAAAAATTGTTTACACATCACAAGGAAGAGTTTGATACCAAATTTAAGAAGTTTAATCAAGGTTTAACAAGTTCCAACTATAAGGTAAGTTAGCATTTTTGAAGATAGCTTTGTTAAACTTTGTGTGCATGTTATGGGTGTTGAATTTGTGAAGAAAATTTTTAAGTTTGAAGAGTTATTAAGATGTTCATTTTGGACAGCCATGGAGTCATATAATTGATGAAATAATTGTGCATATATTTGATGAGAAATGTTGTTGGTTATGGTGATTTAATATCCTAATAAATTACTTCATATGTATATAGTGATTTTTGCACTTGGATGGAAATTGATGAATTGTGGGATACTTTGGTGTTGAGAAAATTTTCAGTAGCCTTGAGATTCTTGGATAAATGTATATGTTCATGAAGGTATTGGCAGAATATTGACCTTGAGAATTGATGGATATGTGTAAAGATTGATTGTGTAAAGTATATGTAAGAATTAGTGATGTTTAGGTGTGTATGTGATTGTATTTAGACTTTGTAAATGTGAGCTTTAATTGGTGTATTAAGGATGTTTGTAATCTGCCCAAAGTGATGTTAATGTAAAGTGGGATATGGTTTTGGTAATGAACTAAAACAGGAATGGTAAGGGAAGTGAACATATAGTAAGGTACATGTGTAATTGACGTGTGTTTAAGCATGGTAGTTAAGGGCAGTATGCATTTTAGTCAATAACTTTAGATGTGTAACCTCAATTGGTATGAGACCAATTGGAGGTGAAACTAGGCACAAAATGTGCCAACTTTCATTGAGAAAGCATACCAAAATTTTGCTTGCAAGGAGATATGAAAAATGACCAATTCGGATTAGATGCAAATGAGACCTAAAAACTGACCATTTGGGCAGCAGTTAGTGTTTAGGCCATAACTCACTCAAAACAGGTACAATTGACCTGAAAATTTAACCATGAATAGTTAAGACCCATACCTACAAGTCATATGAAGACACCAAAACCCAGAAATGACCATAAGCAAGTCAAAAAGCTTGCACAAGTTCGGGTCCAAAAACTGGCCGAACCAAAGTTGACCAAATTGACCTAAAATTGACCTAATTTGATGCCATTTGACCAGCAATAGTATAATGACCATAACTTGGTCTACATAACTCGGATTGACCTGAAATTTTGCCCCGCGTGCAATAAGACATAGATCTTGACTGAAACCCGAAAACCGAGGGAACTAGGTCGTCCGGCTAGGTCAAACTAGTATCCCGGAATCCAGCAATTTGCAATAAAATGCAAGGAAACGCAGTATACATAGAAATGAGTTTGGTAAAACGTACCAACCCTAAAACCCTATCGAATGTGACGTATTAAGGACACTAAAACCTAATTTACCTAAAACGCATCGAGGGTCGGTATATTAGGTAATTGAGCAAATAATAGCCTTCAGTGAATTACTTATTGAACATTATTGTTAGAGACAGTTTAATTTAGTACTGAAACACTTCAAATTGTGTTTCTCAGTTACCAAAGACTCAGGAAAAGGGAAGGAAATCGAGTCGGACAGGAGCGATTATCGAGAGGTTTGTGCACAACTAGTTTTCAACTGATTTTGCTCTGAATAATATTTCCTATAATTAATTGTATGTTATTGTTTTAAATTGTGTTTGTGCCCAACAACTATTTCTTTTGAATTATTTTCAATTGAAATAAATTATGACTATTTGCATATTATTGTTTTAAGTTGCAAAATTGTGAAAAATGGTTTGAATGATATTTGATGGATACTTATTGATTGAAAAGCACTGTAATTGGTTTGAAACCACAGCTATCATGTACATTGATTGTATTCCTCGCTAGCTTGTCTAGTGGGATGAATTGAATTCCCTCTCTGGCTGAAATGTTGAGGTGTGTGCCTGTTGAGGATGAATAGAATGAGTACTCATATTTTTGCTAGCTAGCTATGTTATTCCTCATTAGTCATTGACTTTTGGGATGAATTGAATACCTCATTAGCCATCGGCTTTTGGGATGAATTGGACTTGGGAACATGATTAAAGCTGTGTGTGATTTATTGATATGTATTGTGAGATTGTGAAATGAATTTAAACTCTTATTGACATATACTGTCTTTTGAATTCAAAATGTGTTAGTTCTATCACTTCAGTTCAAAAAGGTTTTTAACACTTGTAAATAGTGCTCACCACTGTAAAAGAAGTAAGAAAAGTTTTTAAAATCCCTTGTAGTGTATTTAATGGGTTATCGATGACGGAGTTGGTAATTCATTAGGTATACTACGGGATCATGTTATGCCTTCTGAGAGGGTAGGGTGTGACATGTTTTAGTGGTATCAGAGCAAAGTTTTTAAATTCTGTTTTCACCTGTTATTTGATTATTCTTTCTTCATAGTACAACTGCTCAATATCATTGTTTGATACATACAGTACATTACATTATAAATATGCACTAACGGGAGGAAATCTCCTTGTGTTATTTGTTCAAGAGATCTAAAATCCTCGCATTGAATATGGAAGAGGGTGATCGTTCAGTCGATCAATCTATTGAGGCTGAGGTGCAAGGGGATGCCCCAGGCCTACAAAATGTTAGTGGTTCAAGACACTAGCCCTGTAGTACCGCATTTCTGCTCGATTCGCTCTGAGATGGTCGCAATGTTCCAACAAATGGTGGCAATGTACCTACTCAAGTCCCAATCTGAGACACCGGTGGTACAACCACAGTCTCCTACCAGGCAGTATGATAAATTGATGAAATATGGGGCTACAGAGTTCAAAGGGACAGTAGATCCTCTAGAAGTTGAACAGTGGTTAGAGAGGATGGATAGGGTATTCAAGAAACTGCATTGCACAGAGGAGCTCAGATTTGAATACTCTGTATCTTTGTTACAGGGGGATGCTTATGATTGGTGGAAAACCATTCCCCACGATGCAGTAGAACTGCAGTCTTGACACTGGAATGACTTTCTCGGGAATTGACGTAAATATGTCCCTGATGCTTATGTAGACCAGAAGCTGCAAGAGTTCCTAAGTCTGAAACAGGGGAATAGATCAGTGGCTGAGTATGAAAGGGAATTTTCCCGCCTTAGTCATTATGCAGTGAGTCTACTTTCTACCAGCAGGGAGAGATGCAAGAGGTTTGAAACTGGCTTGAAGCCCAGTATCAGAGTACAAGTAATCGGCTTCAAACACACTAACTTCTCTGAACTTATTTCTCAAGCCTTAGAGTTGGAAAGAATTGAGATTGAGACTGCTCCTGAGAGAAAGAAATCGGAGAAGACAGAGAAAGAGGAAAATCAAGAGAAACGAGTTCCAGTGGTCATCTTGGGAAGAGGAAGAACCATGGGGACATGGCGGAGGTGGCAAGAAATGCGGTAGGGGAAGATATTCGTGATGAGACCTCCCCTATCTGGTCAGCAGAGTACCAGAAGTTCCTACCCTCCCCGCCAATGTGAAACTTGTGGAAAAAATCATGGTGGGATCTGTTACAAGGCTATTGGAGCCTGTTATAACTGTGGAGGCACAGGACACTTTGCCAAGGATTGCACCAGTAATCGCAGAGTTGGACCACCTCCTACTACTGCAGAAGGGTCAGTTCAGAGCCCTATCACCAGAAGTTCACAACCACCTAGCAGAGGTAGAGGCAGGGGTAGAGGTAGCCCAGCAGGCAGGGGTAGAGGTAGCCCAGCAGGCAGCCAAGGCACAATGAAACAATTAGAGCAAGACAGTGCTCCAATCAGAATATATTCAATGAGACAGAGGGAAGAGGCCGAGACATCTGATGTTGTGGCTGGTACCTTCTCAACTTTTAACCAAAATGTGTTTGTGTTATTTGATCCGGGCTCTACCCATTCTTATGTGAGTGCTAGCATCATTGATTGCATTGCTGTTCCATGTACAAAAATGGACTTTGAGGTGCTAGTAACAAGTCCACTAGGACAGGAGGTCAGGGTTAATAGAATGTATAGAGATTGTCCTTTGGTGATCCAAGGACACACTTTCCTGTCTGATCTCATTGAAATGCCCTTCAGAGATTATGATATCATCTTGGGCATGGATTGGTTAGCTAGGCATCATGCCATGATTGACTGTAGGCTGAAGACAGTCACTTTTGGCCTTCCTCAGTATAGTGATGTGGTAATACATGGGGAGAGGCAGTTATTGCCATCAAACATCATTTCGGCTGCACTAGCCAGAAAAATGATCAGAAAGGGGTGTGAAGCCTACTTGGCACATGTGGTAGACACCCAAGTGGGGAGTCCAGCATTGAAGGACATCCCTACAGTACATGACTTTCCAGATGTGTTTCCTGATGAATTGCCAGGATTACCTCCGGAAAGAGAAGTGCAGTTTGAAATTAATGTTATGCTTGGTGTGGATCCAATCTCCATAACGCCATACAGAATGGCACCAGCAGAGTTGAAGGAGTTGAAGATACAATTGCAAGAATTACTTGAAAAGGGCTTCATCCGCCCTAGTGTGTCACCTTGGGGAGCACCAGTGTTGTTTGTTAAGAAGAAGGATGGTACTCTCCGCTTATGCATTGACTACCGGCAGTTGAATAAGGTGACAATAAAGAATAGATATCCATTGCCTCGCATTGATGATCTGTTTGATCAGTTGAAGGGTGCAGCTGTATTCTCCAAAATTGATTTGCGATCTGGTTATTATCAGTTGAAGGTGCAAGAGCAGAGTATTCCAAAGCGCTTTAACTCGATATGGCCACTATGAGTTTCTAGTAATGCCATTCGGGTTAACAAATGCTCCAGCTGCTTTTATGGATCTGATGAACACTATCTTCAGACCATACCTTGATCAATTTGTGGTGGTATTTATTGATGACATTTTGATATACTCGAGGAATGCAGAAGAGCATGACAGACATCTGCGGATTGTACTGCAGATTTTAAGGGAGAAACAGCTATACGCCAAATTGTCGAAGTGTGAATTTTGGCTGAAAGAAATCTCCTTTTTGAGACATGTTGTGTCAGCTGAAGGGATCAAGGTAGATTCCAGCAAGGTAGAAGCTATCCTTAATTGGAAGCCGCCCAGGAACATCACAGAAATTCACAGTTTTCTAGGTTTAGCTGGATATTACCGTCGGTTTGTGAAGGGATTTTCTATGTTATCTTCTCCACTGACCAAACTGCATCGGAAAGAGGTGAAATTTCAGTGGACAGATAAATGCCAACAAAGTTTTGATGAGTTGAAGAGGTGTTTAACTGAAGCTCCAGTTCTCACTTTACCTACTCCGGGTAAAGAATACACAGTTTATAGTGATGCTTCTCACAATGGGTTAGGCTGTGTACTGATGCAAGATCGGAATGTCATTGCTTATGCATCACGCCAGCTGAAACCGCATGAGAGGAACTACCCAACACATGATCTGGAGCTAGCAGCTATTGTTTTTGCTCTGAAGATCTGGAGACACTATTTGTATGGGGAGAAATGCTACATTTACACAGATCACAAGAGCTTGAAGTACTTAGGCACCCAGAAGGAATTGAATTTGAGGCAGAGGAGATGGTTAGAACTCATCAAAGATTATGATTGCTTAATAGACTATCAGCCAGGAAAAGCAAATGTGGTGGCTGACGCCTTAAGTCGCAAGACTATGGCAAGTCTCAGAGTTTCTCCTTTGTCCATGGTATATGAATTGAAAGCACAGCATGCCAGTTTAGAGATTGATGATGAGGGACAGACAGTAGTTGCATGGCATGTACAACCAGTGTTGATTGATCAGATCAGAATGGCTGCTCAGAGTGATGAAAAATATCAGAAGCTACTGAAAGAAGTCCAGCAGGGTAAGAAACCTGAATTCTTTGTGAGAGATGATGGTTTATTGCTACATCAGGGCAGAATGTGCATTCCTAATGATGCTGAATTGAGACAGATCATTATGAAGGAAGAACATGAGTCTCCATTTGCTATGCACCCTGGTGGAACTAAAATGTACAGAGGGCTGAAAGAGCATTACTGGTGGATGGGCATGAAAAGAGATATAGCTGAATTTGTTTCCAAATGCCTAACTTGTCAACAAGTAAAGGCAGAACATCAAGTTCCAGCTGGTTTGTTACATCCTTTGTCGATGCAGTGGAAATGGGAACGGATAACTATGGATTTTGTTACAGGACTTCCAAGGACACAGAGTAGTCATGATGCAATATGGGTTATAGTTGACAGATTGACCAAGTCTGCTCACTTTTTGCCAGTTCGGATGGGCTATAGCCTGGAAAGATTGGCCAGATTGTACATATATGAGATTGTAAAATTGCATGGAGTGCCAGTATCAATTGTGTCTGACAGAGATCCTAGGTTCACTTCTAGATTCTGGGGTAGTCTTCAGAGAGCCCTAGGAACTAGATTGAACTTTAGCACAACATTCTACCCATAGACAGATGGCCAGTCTGAAAGGGTTATCCAGATATTGGAGGAAATGCTACGGGCTTGTGTGATTGAATTTGAACGTAGTTGGGATACACACTTGCCTTTGATTGAGTTTGCTTATAACAACAGCTACCAATCAAGCATTGGGATGCCTCCATATGAAGCTTTGTATGGCAGAAAGTGCAGAACTCCCCTATGTTGGGATGAGGTAGGTGAAAGGAAGATGATTGGACCAGAAATTGTTCAGCAGAAAGAGGAAAAGATCAGATTGATTAGAGATAGACTCAAGGCTGCATCAGACCGTCAGAAGTCCTATGTTGATTTGAAAAGAAGAGATATTGAGTTTGCGGTGGGTGATAAAGTACTCCTCAAAGTTTCTCCTTGGAAGAGGATTATGAGATTTGGCAGAAAGGGGAAACTGAGTCCTCGTTTCATCGGACTATATGAAGTTCTGGAAAGAGTAGGTCCTTTGGCATATCGGTTGGCATTACCTCCAGAGCTAGCAAGGATACACAGTGTCTTCCATGTGTCCATGTTAAGGAGGTATAGATCTGACCCATCTCATGTACTATCAGTTGAAGAGACTGAGGTAAATCCAGACCTCTCATATGAGGAAGAACCCATAAAAATTCTGGCATATGAGGTGAAGCAGCTGAGGAACAAACAGATACACCTGGTTAAAGTGCTGTGGAACTATCATTCAGGCCAGGAAGCTACTTGGGAACGTGAAGAGGATATGAGGAGACAGCACCCACAGCTGTTCAGAGACTAATGCCAGGTAAAATTTCGAGATGAAATTTATTTAAGGGGGGGAGAATTGTAACACCCCAAAATTCGGTAGTGCGTTCTACTGTTCCGGTGACCAGTGTTGTCCGGACAGCTAGGATGCCTAGAACTACACTTCGATATGAGTGAGAAGACATAAAATAATGAAATACAAGAAAAGAAAATACAAGAAAAACAAAGGAAAAATAATAGCAAAGAAATGTGATCAAGTTAAGCGAGCCGGGAAACCTAGCGATGGGTGATCGCACCGGTAAGTCACAGCGTGGACCGTTGACTAGCCTTGGACTGCGGAGAACCCTGGAAAACATTTTTAGGACCTAAATAGACCCTTATTGAAGAATAAATATCATTAGAAATATCAAAGAAAAATTAAATAATTAGTACAAAGAAAAGTGAGAAATCGAAAAACGGACAAAACCCGGTGTTACCGAAAAATCGGGAATACAACCCGAACAGGGGCATTATGGTCATTTGACATCCCGAATTGTCTTTTGACCTAAATGTCCATCAAAAATAAATAATATTACACTTAGAAAATGAAATGAAAAATTAAATTGGTGGTACCTAAGGTAAATAATAAAAATTAAAGGTTAAATGTGGAATAAGTAGGAAATTAACATATTATATGATTTAAAATTGTGAGTGGGTCACTAAGGGATTAAAATAAAACAAAGAGGGGCAGCTGTAACTCCACTAAACCAGCAGAAACTTCATCTTCCCCAAGGTTCCTCATCCATGCCAAAATGAAGAGGTGAAGAACCCTCCATGGCCGTTTTCATCAAGCTCTCCTAACTCCTCCATTTCAACTCCATTCACTTAGGTTCCTTCATGAAAAATTGTCTACACAACACAAGGAAGAGTTTGATACCAAATTTAAGAAGTTTAATCAAGGTTTAACAAGTTCCAACTATAAGGTAAGTTAGCATTTTTGAAGATAGCTTTGTTAAACTTTGTGTGCATGTTATGGGTGTTGAATTTGTGAAGAAAATTTTTAAGTTTGAAGAGTTATTAAGATGTTCATTTTGGACAGCCATGGAGTCATGTAATTGATGAAATAATTGTGCATATATTTGATGAGAAATGTTGTTAGTTATGGTGATTTAATATCCTAATAAATTACTTCATATGTATATAGTGATTTTTGCACTTGGATGGAAATTGATGAATTGTGGGATACTTTGGTGTTGAGGAAATTTTCGGTAGCCTTGAGATTCTTGGATAAATGTATATGTTCATGAAGGTATTGGTAGAATATTGACCTTGAGAATTGATGGATATGTGTAAAGATTGATTGTGTAAAGTATATGTAAGAATTAGTGATGTTTAGGTGTGTATGTGATTGTATTTAGACTTTGTAAATGTGAGCTTTAATTGGTGTATTAAGGATGTTTGTAATCTGCCCAAAGTGATGTTAATGTAAAGTGGGATATGGTTTTGGTAATGAACCAAAACAGGAATGGTAAGGGAAGTGAACATATAGTAAGGTACATGTGTAATTGATGTGTGTTTAAGCATGGTAGTTAAGGGCAGTATGCATTTTAGTCAATAACTTTAGATGTGTAACCTCAATTGGTATGAGACCAATTGGAGGTGAAACTAGGCACAAAATGTGCCAACTTTCATTGAGAAAGCATACCAAAATTTTGCTTGCAAGGTGATATGAAAAATGACCAATTCGGATTAGATGCAAATGAGACCTAAAAACTGACCATTTGGGCAGCAGTTAGTGTTTAGGCCATAACTCACTCAAAACAGGTACAATTGACCTGAAATTTTAACCATGAATAGTTAAGACCCATACCTACAAGTCTTATGAAGACACCAAAACCCAGAAATGACCATAAGCAAGTCAAAAAGCTTGCACAAGTTCGGGTCCAAAAACTGGCCGAACCAAAGTTGACCAAATTGACCTAAAATTGACCTAATTTGATGCCATTTGACCAGCAATAGTATAATGACCATAACTTGGTCTACATAACTCGGATTGACCTGAAATTTTTCCCCGCGTGCAATAAGACATAGATCTACAAGTTTGTAGTTTTGACCAAAACCCGAAAACCGAGGAAACTAGGTCGTCCGGCTAGGTCAAACTAGTATCCCGGAATCCAGCAATTTGCAATAAAATGCAAGGAAAGGCAGTATACATAAAAATGAGTTTGGTAAAACGTACCAACCCTACAACCCTAAAACCCTATCGAATGTGACGTATTAAGGACACTAAAACCTAATTTACCTAAAACGCATCGAGGGTCGGTATATTAGGTAATTGAGCAAATAATAGCCTTCAGTGAATTACTTATCGAACATTATCGTTAGAGACAGTTTAATTTAGTACTGAAACGCTTCAAATTGTGTTTCTCAGTTACCAAAGACTCAGGAAAAGGGAAGGAAATACTAATTCCAGACCCGGAGACAGTTATCAGAGGTTTGTGCACAACTAGTTTTCAACTGATTTTGCTCTGAATAATATTTCCTATGATTAATTGTATGTTATTGTTTTAAATTGTGTTTGTGCACAACAACTATTTCTTTTGAATTATTTTCAATTGAAATAAATTATGACTATTTGCATATTATTGTTTTAAGTTGCTAAATTGTGAAAAATGGTTTGAATGATATTTGATGGATACTTATTGATTGAAAAGCACAGTAATTGGTTTGAAACCACAGCTATCATGTACATTGATTGTATTCCTCGCTAGCTTGTCTAGTGGGATGAATTGAATTCCCTCTCTGGCTGAAATGTTGAGGTGTGTGCCTGTTGAGGACGAATAGAATGAGTACTCATATTTTTGCTAGCTAGCTATGTTATTCCTCATTAGTCATTGACTTTTGGGATGAATTGAATACCTCTTTAGCCATCGGCTTTTGGGATGAATTGGACTTGGGAACATGATTAAAGCTGTGTGTGATTTATTGATATGTATTGTGAGATTGTGAAATGAATTTAAACTCTTATTGACATATACTGTCTTTTGAATTCAACCATGATCTGGCTTATTGAAATTATTGTGATATTGAGAAATGGAGTTTAAATTTTGTTTGACAATTATTGTCTTGAAATTAACTATGGTTTTAAGTATCCACTATTTACATGACTTATGAATTGTGATTTAAATTGTATTTGGTTAATGTTGTGCACCACTGAGACATTGTCTCAGTGATAGCTTTATTCTTGCCGCAGTAGGCAGGCAAGCGATGATAGATTAAATCGCTAGTACCTCCAGCGAGAGACTACCGGGTATAATGAGTATACCAGTATTTTGTATTTTGTAATGTAATGTATGTTCACTGTATGTACATATTGTTTTTGATTTTGAGCAGTTGTAAATTAAAATTGTACATTGGAGTTGTAAAGTAAATTATGAGATATTTTGACTTGTAAAAATTGTATTATATTTTCTCTATCTCAGTCCTTGAAAAATTACTGTGAATTTGACTTGAGAACTGTGTTGGGTTGAGAAAAATGTTGAAGTTGAGATTTGGAAATTTATTGAAGTGCTTTTTACAGGTTTTCTGAAGAACTGTTTTATCCAAAATACAGATGGCACTCTGCCAAAATTTTTACAGAAATTCCAAATAATTCAAATGTGTTAGTGCTATCACTTGATTCAAAAGGTTTTAACACCTGTAAATAGTGCTCACCACTGTAAAAGAAGTAAGAAAATTTTTTAAAATCCCTTGTAGTGTATTTAATGGGTTATCAGTAGACGGAGTTGGTAATTCATTAGGTATATTACGGGATCATGTTATGCCTTACAGAGGGGTAGGGTGTGACAATAAAAGTTAATTACAAAATATCAAAATAAAACCTAGTGTCGTACCAATGCACTGACGACGGTGAGGTGACACGGACACTATGCAGAGCTGCAGGAGGTCTCACCCAGTCTGTGGTCTACTGGGCTCTCGGTCAGTATCTCCAGAACCTACGCGTGGCGAAAGCAACGCGCTAAGCAATAATGCTTAGTGGTGCCAATAATAAAATAAAAAGAAATAACAGAAAATAAATATGCAGTGAATGTATTGATGCCTTATTGCAAATAAATTTTCGATGAGTATTTGTGTAACATCCTCCCGGTAGCAATTCAACGATACCATCGTTCAGGTGACGATGTCGATGCAGACAGCTAGAACTTCTAAAAAAAATATTTAAACTAAAGTGAGGAACCATAATTAACTCAAATATTGATGAGAAAAATTTAGTAAAAATTTTAGAAATAAAATACAACTAAGTCAAATGAGCCGGTGCCCAAGCGATGGGTAACCCAGAGGGAAGTTGCGGTTCTCACAACGAGGAGCCCTAGACCCGAGAGAAAATTCATAAAATAATTTTTGGGACTCCAGAGAAGGGTCATTGAGGTTCATATGGCATTAGAATGCCAAGAAAATATTTAGAAAAATTTTTCAATCGGTACAGACAATTTTGACCCGTTAAGCCAAACGGAGGGCATTTTGGTCATTTCGCCTTCAGAGACGATTTTTGGCCGACTTGTCCAGTTGAGTAAATAATTATTATGATCTAAAATATGAATAAATATTGCTAAAAATTAAATTGAAAATGAGTAGAGAAGAGAAGAAAAGAAAATGAAAGAAAATGCTAATTATGACATCATATGATGTCATTTAAATTTCCTCCACCAATCACAATTTGTTAAACTTATTAAAAGAGATAAAAGAGACCAAAAATATGAAAAACCAATCTGCATCTTCAACCTTGGGCAGCCTAAAAAACGTTGAGAGAGAGAGAGAGAAGAGGTTCCACCATTAAAGCTCCTTTAAGCTTCATTTCTCTCTTGTTTCCACTACTAAACCCTAAACCCCTTTCATTAAAACTTGTCCATAGCTCTTGGGAAAGTGTTTGGCAGCCTAGAAAGTGAAAGAAAGTGAAGTCAAGCTTGGGAAAATTCTGCCCTACAAGAGGTTAGTGCCTATTATGCATACATCTTTCTCTTTCCATGATTAGAGACCTAAAATAAGCAAGAATTTGTGAATTAAATGAATGGAATTTATGTGTATGTATACAATGAATTTTGGCAGCCCTAGGGAGGAACAAGATTAAGTGTTTTTGATGGACTTAGAGTGGACTAAAGATGATGTTTAAGGTATATATATATATATGTATGATGAATTGGTGTGCTAACTAAGGTAATTGGTGTAATCCTTGAAAATGAGATAGGGTTTGGGAGTGAAACTTGGATTTAGCTTGGGAAATTGTTAGAGAACATTTTAATGGTCAATTAGTGACCATTTTAGGTAAGTTGGCCATAAATTGGACTGAAATGTAGCATGGCAAAGTGAAGGAGCATGCTGCCTTGTGAGTGCAAAGGTGGTGAAATTTTAGTCCACTTGGACTGCCATAGCTTGGGCTGTGTTGGTCCAATTGGTGTTTGGCCAATTGGACATGAAACTAGGCTTATAATGGCACATTTTTACTGAAGAAACCATGCCCAAAAGACCAAAGCAAGAGGACCAAAAGTTGGCCCCAATCCGGATACCCTGCAAACAGCCCCTGCAGAATGACCAAATGAACAGTAACTGTTCATTTGGCCATAATTCACTGTAGAAATGGTCAATTGATCTGAAAGTTTTACAGAAACAAGTTAAGACATAGACAAACAACTTTCATGAAGAAACCTACCCTAAATTATGACCAGAACCTAATCAAATCATTGAGCAAAGTGAAGTTTACTGTACTGAGATTTCCAGAATTTTCATTTGAGCAGTAATGTTTGGATGGCTATAACTCTCTCTAGAAAACTCGGATTTAGGCGATTCTTGAACCGATGGAAACCTAAGGCATGGTAGAACATTTCATATGAAGAAAGTTAGACCAAATTATGAACTTAACTTGGTCAAATTACTGACCAAAGTTGGACCAAAATCTGCCAAAACCCAAAATTTCAGCAGGAACAGTACACGTGAACAGTAAACTTATTTTGTCCATAACTTGAGCTACAAAACTCCAAATGGAGTGATTCAAAAAAAGAAATTCAACTAGACAAAATAAGGAACATTTTCTATGAAGGAAGTTTTGTCAAATTCCAACAGTAAATTGACCAATGAAACAGTGCAACTTCGGAGCACCAAAAATCGAAAATTGGCAATTTTGGTAAAATGACCTAAGCTTTGAGAAAGTGACCAAAACCAACAAGTTTTAAATGAAAAATGTAGTATGTTGGAAGTTCCAAAGTCAATGTACATATTTTCTATGCAAAAGTCAACATTTTAGTTGACTAATGAAGTGAATAGTGACATGAAAACTTGAAATAAGCTTGGAAATGGATTTGGTAATTGATTCCAACAAGTTTTAAATGCAAAATGTGGTACATCGGGAGTGTTAAAACCAATGTACCTATTGCCTATGCAAAAGTCAACATTTTTGTTGACCAATGAGGTGAATAGTAACACCAAAACTTGAAATTCAAAATTTGAAATTAGAAATGCATCTAGGGGACTTTAAATTGCAATTGGCAATTAATACTAGTAAATGTAAAACTCAAAATGTGGGATCTTGGTGTAATTAGAATTAATATATCCATTAAGTATAAAAAGGTCAACATTTTGGTTGACTAGTATGGTGAATAGTAATCAAAATGATTAGTGAATTAAGATGAAGACCTAGAACCAATTCTAAGCTTAAATGCTTAGAATTGTATGACAAATATGGACTATGCATCCTAGTCAAAATTGTTAAAAAGAAATTAGGCCATAAATTTGAAATCCATAAAATATTCATGGATTACTTGAAACATGAAAAATAAGTCACCTAATTGATGTGAATAGATAGTTAGGGCATATATGCCCATCACAAATGGAATTCATAAAATATTAGTAACTCAACTTGAAATATAAAATTTGTAATTACATAAGTAGATTCTTGAATGTATAAATGAGAAAGGAAAATGTTTTGAATACAATGGTACATGTGAACCATTGTTTAGAATTGTGATCAATATGAATAACATAATGAATGGATAAATAAACCATATTAATGTATGAATGAGACATTAGTTCTCATTATTGTAGAGAGGAGAAATATTTTGAGTACAATGGTATATGAATACCATTATTGTGAATTGTGATCAATAGGAATGATGTAAGGAATGTATGAATATTATGATCAATGTACAAATTATGAAATTTATCGTGAAATAATAAAGACATAAAACACAACATATTAATATTTGATGATATTATATGCCCTTGTATTGCCTAGACATGTGTGTCAGATTGGATAGTTTGGCATGCCAATAGGGTATTGTTTTAGCAGTACTGCGAAAGGCTTTATGCCTGTATTCATGGCTTTATGCCCGTATTCATGGCTTTTATGCCCGTATTCATGGCTTTTATGCTGATTATGTGATATCATGGCTTTTTAGCCATCTTGATCGCATACATGGTTGACGTTCTGCGTCCCATGGTATGACGGCCCGAGGCACCGCGGTGTCCAGTGCCAACGACCCGTTATCCAGTTTAGTCAGCCTGTCGTAGGTCACTTGGGCAGTGTAATTTATTAAAATAAATTAAGACTATTAGTAATTAAAAACATTAGAGATCAAATAAATGAGTTAATAAGACTTCAAAAGAATTAGTTACAATTATGAAATGATCCAAACCACATAAAAATTGTTAAGTAAAATGATAAGAGAGTTGCAAAAATAGGTATAACTTAACTAAATATTTTAAATGTACCTTCTATTGCCATATGAATATAAATTGAGTATTTTTATTAATTTTGTATATCGTACATTATCACTGTGAATTTCGGAATTAAACGCTTCCAAAGCGAAACAAATGAGAACAAAAGATAATTAACATTAGACACATTGTATTAAATTAAATTGATTCTTAAGCATTCAAATTATGCTATGTTCTTTCTTTATTTGTATATATTATTTCTTGTTATATTATTGCACCACTAAGCAGAAATGCTTAGCGCGATGGAATTGCTTCCTCGCGCAGGTAATGAAGGTAAAAACCAGTGATCCGATTGAGATTTTTGGAGTCCAGATCTGCAGAAGTGTCAGAAGAGTTCAAGATTGTCACCTCCTCAGCAATGCATGTAAATAGGGCTCATTTTATACATGTTATGTATATTGTCCATTCCTAGCACATTGTAAATTATTTGTATATCTTGTACAAAATAAACTCATGTAATTAACCTATGAATTATGGGAGCTACTCAAAGTAAGTATTTTAATATGTAAATTAAAGAAGTTTGAAAATTTTACTTATGTGATTTGAGTATGAATGAGATTGTATGGATTCGAAGACAGATTTGAAATATATAGATAATGCATGGAAATGAATATGAAATTGAGATATATGAATGAGATGTGAATTATGAGATGGTTATGAAAATAATTGATGAGATTCTATTTGTAAAACATTATTGAAATTTTCAAACAGGTAAATAGTGAAATACATCAACTGGTAATAAAATAGGGGAAACTCCTCTGGTTTCTCCGTCGAAAAAAAATAATTAATATTAAAATATAACGAGATCAAATTATGAAAGGAATAAAGTAAGATAAGATAGGGTGCTCCGGCACCGATTGTAGCATGCTTTGCTCGGCTACACTGTAGTCGGGTGAGGGGTGTCACAATTTGTAGTCTTACTTATTTTGTACTTGTTATATTCATTATTTCATTAAATTTATCCACTTCCATTTTTGGTTCCCAAATAACCTATACTGGATGACTGGACTGGATAAACGGGTAAACTGGCACTGGGTATCAAGTACCTCGGGCCGTCACACCATCGGTCACATATGTGTCTCCCGGCAGCAATGTAAGCGACTAATAAGTCAGATAACATTAGGCACAAGGCCAAGTATCAACATAATGTCAGAATGGCTAAAAGCCATGAAATCACAGAATGGCATAATGCCATGTGCAGTACTGCTAACTGAACCCTATTTGCCATGTGCAGTACTGCTAACTGAACCCTATTGGCATGCCAAGCTATCCAAACCAATCTTGTTAGGTATACTAGGGCATTTTACACTTTTGAGTTTTACAATTTTTGAATTTCAAGTTTTGATGTTACTATTCACTTCATTAGTCAACGAAAATGTTGACTTTTGCATAGAAAATAGGTACATTGGTTTTAATACTCTCAACATACCACATTTTGCATTCAAAATTTGTTGGTATTGGTTGCCAATACCATTTCTAATCTTAAAGTTAATGGAGCAGAATTTTTAGTTTTCATACCTTATATTTACTGTTCCATTAGTCATTTTTGCAGTAGGAATTTGGCAAAATGATCATCATGAAAGTTGTTCCTTATTTTGTCTAGTTAAATTTCCTTTTTTGAATCACTCCATTTGGAGTTTTGTAGCTCAAGTTATTGTCCAAAAACCACAACTGGCCGGATTGGAATTTTTCTGGACTGACCATATCTACAGTGCAGTGAATAGTGACTAGAACTCACTTGTTGGATAGGTTCTGGTCATAATTTGGGTTAGCTTTTTTCATGAAAGTTGTTGATCTATATCTCAGCTTGTTTCTGGTAAAATTTCAGGTCAATTGGACTATTCTATACTGAGTTATGGCCAAATGATTAATCACTGTTCATTTAGTCATTCTGCAGAAATAGACTGCAGGTCACCCGAATTGGGGCAAGCTTTTGGTCCACTTGGTTTGGTCTTATGGGCATGGTTTCTTAACCAAAGTTGTGACATTATGTGTCTAGTTTCATGTCCAATTGGCCAAACACCAATTTAACCTCTACAATTCAAGTTATGGCTGCCCAAACCTGCTGGACTCATGTCCAATTCTGTCGGTCACCATGGGCAGCCCACCCATACACAATTGCCAAGCCTCAACTCACCTTATTCCCTCCTCACACACATTCAAATGGTCACTAATTGACCATTACAATGTTCATATACCATTTCATGAGCAAACCCTAATTTTGTTCAAGTCTCCAAGTTCTCAAAGTTCAATTTATGCATTAAACTTACAATTTCAACTTAAATCATGTCCTTAAACATGAATTGAGTGAGAGAGAGAATAAATTGGGCACTAACCTCTTTTGCTAACTTTCGCAAGTCTCCAAAACTCCCTTCTTCCTTCTTCTTTTTGCTGGCTAGAGGTTGTTCAAGTTGCAAAATCAATTTTTAGTGAAGCAAGGTTGTGGTTTCAAGGTGATTTGGTGGGTTGTCTCAAACTTCCATTAAGCTTCCATGGAGGAATGGGTTTGGGAGAGAGTGTAACGTCTGGTTTTTGGGTGAGGAAGAGCAGATGGATTTTGTTTTTATTTGTCTCAATTATCCTCTTTAATAGGTTAATTTAAGTGGTGCTTAATTGTGATTGGTGGATAGGTTTTTAATGACATCAAATGATGTCATTATTAGGTATTTTCTTTCATTTTCTTTTCTTTTCATCTCTACTCATTTTCAATTTAATTTTTAGTAACGTTTATTCACATTTTATGTCATAATAATTATTTACTTAACTGTCACACCCTACCCCTCTGTAAGATGCAACATGATCCCGTAGTATACCTAATGAATTATCAACTCCGTCTACTGATAACCCATTAAATACACTACAAGGGATTTTAAAAACTTTTCTTACTTCTTTCACAGTGGTGAGCACTATTTACAGGTGTTAAAAACTTTTGTGAACTGAAGTGATAGAACTAACACATTTGACTTATTTGGAATTTCTGTAAAAATTTTGGCAGAGTGTCATCTGTATTTTGGATAAAACAGTTCTTCAGAAAACCTGTAAAAAGCACTTCAATATTTTTCCAAATCTCAACTCCAACAAAATTCAACACAATATTTTTCTCAACTCAAACCACAACAATTTTTTTAGTATTTTCAAAGGATGAGATAAAAGAAATATAATACAAATTTTACAAGTCAAAATAACTCATAATTTACTTTACAACTTCAATGTACAAATTTTAATTTATAACTGCTCAAATAATTTACATACATATTATTACATGCATACATCAGACCTATGTACATGGGTATACCTATAATATACCTGGAGCTGATCTGAAAGTGTCTTCAAAGAAACTTACTCACTGCTCTATGCTCTTCTTACCTGCGACAGCATACAAAGCTATCGCTGAGTGGTGAACTCAGTGGTGCACAACTATAATTTAAAACATAGTACAATATACATTGACAAAATTTACAGTAAATAATTTGGAAATCTGAATACTCATCAAATTCCAAAACTCAAAATATTCATTTCCAATAATGTAAATCATTTGTATAAAATGACTTTGATCACGACATTCAATTTATCAAATCATGACTAACCATTTAAGGTAGTTCCAACAAAATCAATTATACATAACCCATAATTGAAATCACAATTCTTTACCATTCAAAAGCCATTCTGTATCTCAAAAATCATTATGTATCTCAAAAATCAATCTTTATCTCAAAACCATGTTGTATCTCAAAAACCACGCTGTAGCTCAAAAACCATCTTTGTATCTTAAAAATCATTCTTTATCTCACTAACTATGCAAGACTAATCCGATAGGGCCATCTTCGATGTGATTCTAACTCCCTATGGTCGGGGAGGTCGAATCAGATTCTAACTCCCTATGGTCGGGGAGGTCGAATCATCGTGCACAGTACCATCACAATAATGAATCTTCCGCAAGGGCCATAACGATAAAATAACTTAGAGCTAACCTCAAATCAGAGGAAAATCTAAGCCTGTGCACATACCATGGTAATCAAAACACAACTAACTCCATTGTCTTCTCAACAAATGAGAGAGACGGGTAATAACCTAGTCAAGCATCTATAGTGAGATATAAAACAATATCACAATCCTTTTAGTGAGCATAAATCACAATATAATTCAATTCGAAGTCAATTCTAATATCCAATAATTTTTATGCTCATCACAATTCAAATCATAAATTTGTATTTTTCCATGAAAATTACCATCACAATTCAAAACATGTTCTATCACAATTTTCCAAAACATAATTTATTCAATCCATAACAATGCTTAATACTTGTGGAAATACCATTTCAGAAAGCTAAATTCATACATACTATAACAATTTCAATAATCATTGAATTAAATCCAATGCTTGTTAAACATAATACATAAGAAAAATATGTCATTTAATCATATGAAATATTCAAAACAAAATCAGTTAAAAACTAGTTGTGCACAAACCTCTGATAACTGTCTCTTGGTCCGACTCGTGATTTCCTTCCCTTTTTCTGAGTCTTTGCTAACTGAGAAACACAATTTGAAGTGTTTCAGTACTAAATTAAACTGTCTCTATCGATAATATTTGACAAATAATTCACTGAAAGCTATTATTTACTTAATCACCTAATATACCGACCCTTAATGCGTTCTAGGTAAATTAGGTTTTAGTGTCATTAATATGTCACAATTGATAGGGTTTTAGGGTTGGTACGTTTTACCAAACTCATTTCCTTGTTTAGTGCATTTTCTTGCAATTTGCTGGATTCCGGGACACTAGTTTGACCTAGCCGGACGACCTGGTTCCCTTGGTTTTCAGGTTTTGATCAAAACTACAAACTTGTAGATCTATGTCTTATTGCACGCGGGGCAAAATTTCAGGTCAATCTGAGTTATGTAGACCAAGTTATGGTCATTTTACTATTTCTGGTCAAATGGCATCAAATTAGGTCATTTTAGGTCAAATTTGGTCAACTTTGGTTCGGCCAGTTTTTGGACCCGAACTTGTGCAAGCTGTTTGACTTGCTTATGGTCATTTCTGCGCTTTGGTGTCTTCATAAGACTTGTAGGTATGGGTCTTAACTATTCATGGTTAAAATTTCAGGTCAATTGGACCTGTTTTGAGTGAGTTATGGCCTAAACACTAACTGCTGCCCAATTGGTCTGTTTTCAGGTTTCAATTGCACCTAATCCGAATTGGTCATTTTTTTATGTCACCTTGCAAGCAGAATTTTGGTATGATTTCTTAATGAAAGTTGGCACATTTTGTGCCTAGTTTCACCTCCAATTGGTCTCATACCAATTGAGGTTACACATTTAAAGTTATAGGCTAAAATGCATACTGCCTTTAATTACCTTACATATACATGTATCATTTACACATTTAATTGCTATATGTCCACTTCCCTTACCAATTCTGTTTTGGTACATTACCAAAACCACATACCTCTTCACTTTAAAGTCACTTTGGGAAGATTACAATTATCCTCAATACACCAATTAAAACTCAAATTTACAAAGTCTAAGTACAATCACATATACACCTAAACATTACTCATTCTTACATACACTTTACACAACCAATCTATATACACACTCATCAATCCTTAATGTCACAATTCTGCCCATATCTTCATGAACACATACATTTATCAAAGAAACCTCAAGGCTGCCGAAAAGCTTCACCATGCTAAAGTGTCCATAATTCATCAATTTCCATTCCAAGTGCATAATCACCATTTACATGTGGAATTAACTACTAGGACATCAATTCACCCTATTCAACATGAATTCCCATCAAACATATGTAAAATAAATCATTAAATATACAACTCCATGGCTGCCCAAAATTGATATATTAAGAACTCCTCAAACTTGAAAATTTTCTTCACAATTCAAACACCCATAACAAGTATACAAACTTTAACAAAGCAAAGTTCAAAAACTCAAACTTACCACTTTGGAAATTCTTCAAAACCTCACCAAAACTCTTCTTTCTTGCTTGCTATATGCTGCCCAATGTGTGTAGACAAGAATTATTGAAGGAACTTATGTGGAATCAAGGCTTGATCATGTGGAGAAAGAGCTTGAAAAGTGGTCGGCCATGGAGGTTTCTTTAGAAATGAATTCGGCAATGAGGAAGAATGAGGAAGATGAAGTTGAATCTGTCCATATTGGGTTTATATATGTCCACCTATGTCCACTTAGTGCTCCACTAATGTTGATTAAAATTAAATTAATCCAAGGTTCCTTTAATTACAATTATGCCCTCATTCTTTCACTTTTTATATAATATACCACAATTTAATTTTTCATGATATTTTCCAAGTGTAATATTATTTATTTTTAATGGAAATTTAGGTTAAAAGACAATTTGGGATGTCAAATGACCATAATGCCCCTGTTCGGGTTGCATTCCTGATTTTTCGGTAACACCGGGTTTTGTCTGTTTTTCGATTTCTCACTTTTCCTTGTACTAATAATTTAATTTTTCTTTGATATTTCTAATGATATTCCTACTTCAATTGATGTCTCTTTAAGTCCTAAAAATATTTTCCAGGGTTCCCATGATCCGAGGCTAGTCAACGGTCCACGCCGTGACTTCCCGGTGCGGTCACCCATCGCTAGGGTTCTCGGCTCGCTTAACTTGGTTACATTTCTTTGCTATTATTTTTCCTTTGTTTTTCTTATATTTTCTTTTCTTGTATTTCATTATTTTATGTCTCGTCACTCATAACGAAGTGTAGTTCTAGGCATCCTAGCTGTCCGGATAGCACTGGTCACCGGAACAGCAGAACGAACTACCGAAGATAGGGGTGTTACATTAACTAGACAAGTCGGCAAAAAATTGCCTCTGAAGGCGAAATGACCAAAATGCCCTCCGTTTGGCTTAACAGACCAAAATTGTCTGTACCGATTGAAAAATTTTTCTAAGCATTTTCTTGGCATTCTAATGCCATAAGAACCTCAATGACCCTTCTCTGGAGTCCCAAAAATTATTTTATAATTTTTCCTCGGGTTTAGAGCTCCTAGTTGCGAGAACCGCAACTTCTCACTAGGTTACCCATTACTTGGGCACCGGCTCATTTAACTTGGTTGTATTTTATTTCTAAAATTTTTTCTAAATTTTTCTTATTAATATTTGAGTTAATTATGATTCCTTACTTTAGTTTAAATATTTTTCCAGACGTTCTAGCTCTCTGGACCGACACCGATCATCGGAACAGTAGAATGTACAGAATTACTACAGGGAGGGTGTTACAGAAGGTAGCACTAACCTTGAATTAGCCAATTCCCAAGGCTTGAAAACTCCACATTTTCTCTTTCTTTTTGCTGCCCAAGTCTTGCTCTAGGTGTGAGGAGGAGTTTTGGTGAAGGGAACTTATGATTTTTTGGTGAATTTTCAAGAGTTTTTCTAGTGAGAAGATGAAACGACAATGGAGATTAGCAAGGGAGATGGGTCTCAGCTGGAGAGAAGGAAGAAACCAGAAATTTCTTTTTGAATTTTGACTCATTTTTCCCTTTTTAATTGGTTTAAGTGTGCTTGTTGAAATTTGATTGGTGGAGACCTCACTAATGACATCATGTGATGTCATATTTCCAATTTTCTTTCATTTTCTTTTCTTTTCTTTACTACCCATTTTCAATTAAATTTTTAGCAATATTTATTCATATTTTTTGTCATAATGATTATTTACTTAACTGGACAAGTTGGCCAAAAATTATCTCTGAAGACGAAATGATCAAAATGCCCTTCGTTTGGCTTATTGAGCCAAAATCGTCTATACCGATTGATAAAATTCAAGAAGCATTTTCTTGGAATTCTAATAGCATCAAAACCTCAATGACTCTTCTCTGGAGTTCTAAAAATTATTTTATGAATTTTCTCCTAGGTTTAGGGCTCCTAGCTGTGAGGACCGCAACTTCTCACTGGGTTACCCATCTCTAGGGCACTAGCTCATTTAACTTGGTTGTATTTTATTTCTAAAATTTTTTCTAAATTTTTCCTTATCATTATTTGGGTTATTTATGACTCCTCACTCTATTTTACAAATAGTTTCAGACATTCTAGATGTCCGAATAGACATTAGTCATCGAAACAGTCGAATGCAAGGACTAGCTAAAGTGAGGGTGTTACAGACAATATATGTTTGATATGATTATTATTCTGGCTTTATGCTTGACATGATGTGATTACTAGTTTTTATACTTGACATGATTTTTGGCTTTATGCCTGCCTACTGGCCTTGTGCCTGACATAACATGATGTATACTTAGTAGATACACAGGGTATCTAACTAGTATACTCCCATGTATCTAGTCTTAATAGTCAATTATAGGTTACTTGGGCACTGATATGATTTAATAAGCTTTAATATTAAACAATTACATGATAAAAATCCCAAACACATAATATGCTCCTGTAGAGCAACAAAATATGCAAAGACTCAAAGTATAAAAGTACATTATCTTATAGTTCTCCACTCATGAAACATGTATTTCTATTTATATGGCTTATTTTATTTTATTAAATGCACCACTAAGCATATCACTTAGTGCGTTGGTTTTTTTTTCACGCATAGGTACTTGAGAGACTGACCAGTAGAGTCCAGATTGAGATTTTGAGCAAATCTGCACTAGAGTGGGAGTCACCTCAGCAGTGTATATTGGTAGGGCCCATGGTTACCAGTTGTATATTCATTTTTGTTCATTGTATATAAGGAAGGTTATAATCATCTTTTGGGTTGTAAAATAAATTATAACTTGTAAAATAAATTATAAACTATGTACATGAATTTTATTAATGAAATGAAATGTATTTTACAAGAAATGTTATATGAGTGATTGATGATATGAAATGGATATGTACTTGAGATATTGAAATATTGAAATGAGATGTTTTAAAACAGGAAATTATTTTTAATAGTTAAATAGTGAAATACGCCAAATGCTAATAAAACAGGGGAAACTCCGTCCATTTCCCCATTTGAAAAAAAAAAGAAAAAAAAAAAAAGAAAGAAACACCATATTAATAACGAATAAGATAAAATAAAGTGATAAGGTGCTCCTGCATAGAATGTGGCACACCTTACTCTGCTACACTGTAGACAGAGCAAGCGGTGTTACACACAAGTAAATAATCAAAACTCATATTTCTATAAAATCTAGAATAAACCAATCTAAATCTACAAATTAATCTAAAATATTTTTCCCAACTCTGAAATCTAAAGATTCTACTCACTCATGTTGATATTTACAAGAGTAAATGATGAAAAAGCAAAGAAAAACATGCTATGGGACTAAAAATAGAAAAACCCAAGTAGAAGATCCCAAAATCTTGAAATTCTGGAGCTTCCAAAAATGGCTGCAGCAGATCCTCTGTCCAGGATTAATGGTGTTTCTCCTCCTTTCTATATTTATGATTTTCTTTTTTCATTCTTACTTCTTAGGGCAAAAACTAGAAGATGATGCTTTTATATGGTCCCAAAAGCTGCCTTTAAGTAAGTCTAAAAATGGATAAGAGCTAATAAACGGATAGGAGATAAGGTGTAAAAATTTCTAGGTCAGTAAAGCTTTTCACATTCTGGGTTGCTTGTTGATAATGTTGCTTATCCTAAGCAATATCTTAAGCAAATTTTGGGTTTTGCATGGCCTGTCTGCATAGGGTAAGCAGTATCTTTAGCAAATCTCGACAGGTTTTGTTAGTAGTATGCCCTAAAGTATATCATTGTATTGTATCATGTAAATATTTATTCCCATTTAATGGCAATTATTATTTTCATTTATATTAAAATGGTTTGAATTTAATTGAAAAAGTCCTCTAATATCTTGTTAGATGTTCTATTCTTAAGTTGTTAAGAATATGAGTGACAAAACATTCTAGTATAAGAATTATAAATTTGGTTCACAATCTAGGATACTTCTGTAACACCCTCATATTAGACAGTTCCATACGTTCTACTGTTCTGGTGACCAATGACTGTTCGGATAGCTAGAATGACTGGAACCATACTAAAATCACATAGAGAAGTCATAAGTTAAATTAATAAAGATCAAATGAAGTTGGAGGAAAATGGAAGAAATGAAGCACAAATCGGTTAAATGAGCTTGAGTCCTGAAGATGGGTGACCGACATGGGAAGCGACTGTAAGTTTAGTTGCTACCCTAATTTTGTAACACCCCTATATTCGGTAGTGCGTTTTACTGTTTCGGTGACCAGTGTCTGTCCGGACAGCTAGAATGCCTGGAATTATACTTAAATATTGGTGAGGAGACATGAAATAATGAAATACAATAGAGGAAAATACAAGAAAAACAAAGGAAAAATAATAGCAATGAAATGTAACCAAGTTAAACGAGCCGAAAATCGTAGCGATGGGTGACCGCACTGGGAAGTTACGGCGTGGACCATTGACTAGTTCTGAACTACGGGAAACCCTAGAAAATATTTTTAAGACTTAAATAAACATCTATTGAAGTATAAATGACATTGGAAATGTCAAAGAAAAATTAATTAATTAGTACAAAAAAAATGAGAAATCGAGAAATCGACAAAAATCGGTGTTACCGAAAAATCGAGAACACAACTCGAAGAAGGGCATTATGGTCATTTGACACCTCGAGTTGCCTTTTGACCTAAATGTCCATTAAAAATAAATGATATTAAACTTTGAAAATTTCATAAAAAAATTAAATTGTGGTACATTATGTTAATAGTGAAAGAATGGTGGTAAAATTACAATTTAGGAAACTTTGGATAATTAATTCCTTAATCCAAGTTAATGCTCCACTAACTCATAATTTGGGACACCTTTATAAGCCTTTGGGACAGCAGAATACTCATCTTCTACCTTGAGAAAAAAATTAGCTGAAAGTCTCCATTGAAGAACCACCATGGCCAAATTGAAGAAACCTCCATACACCTATGATTTACTCCTCTTTTCCACTTAGTTTCTTCATTAAAGCTTGCATACACACCTTGGGCAGCAAATTGGGAGCAAGAAAGGAGAATTTTGGTGAAGTTTTGAGAAAGCACACAGGAGGTAAGTAACCATTTCTTCATCCTTTCTTTATTAAAGTTTATGTTGGTGTTGTGGGTAGTATTTTGGTTCAAAAATTGAAAGAATTACTAGAGTAATTGTTGGGTACTGTTTTTGGCAGCCATGGAATATCAAGATTAATGAATTTTTTCTTCATTTAAATGGTATTTTGAGGTATTGATTTAAGTGCTTAAATGTATAAGATGTTTTAGCCAATGTATTATACGTGTATGTGTGAATTGAGCAATTGAAATTTAGGGTTTGTAAGGGAAATTTAATGTCTAAGTAAACTATCATTTTTGGGCAGCCTTTAAACCCATGAAATTATGTATGATATCATGAAACTTGTTAATGAATTCTGGTGGTGATGATGTAGAGGTAGTTTGTATGACTGAGGATGGAAGTTATATGTAGTGGCTAGGAGCATTCATGTGTATGTATTGTTCAGAATTGGATATTGTAAATTAGGAGTTGTATTTGATGTATGTAAGGTCATTGTATTCTGCCCAAAGTTAATATAATGTAAACTAATGAATGGGTATGGTATGGTACAAGTGCAGAATTGTTTAGGAAGTGAAGATATAGTTGGTGAATATGTGATTGGTTTGGTGTTTGAGAGACATGAAAAGGGCAGTATGCAAATGAGCCTATAACCCTAAGTGTGTGACTCCAATTGGTATAAGGCCAATTAGAGGTGAAACTAGGCACAAAATTTGCCAACTTTCATGAAGAAAGCCTACCAAATTCTATCCAAAAAGTGACATGAGAATTGACCAAATCAGGATTAGTAACTTTGCAAAACCTGAAAATTGATCATTTGAACAGTAATAAGTATTTTAGCCATAACTCACTCAAAACAGGTCCAAATGACCTAAACTTTATACCATGGAAAGCTTAGACATAGAGCTACAATTCTTATGAAGACACAAAAACCCAGAAATGACCATAAGGAAGTCAAAATGCTTGCACAAGTTCGGGTATAAAAACTGCCAGAATAGGAAATGACCTAAAAATGACCTAAGTTTGCCATTTTAGTACAATCTGTCCAGCAATAGTAAAATGACCATAACTTGATCTAGTAAACTCCAAATGACCTAAAATATGTGGCAAAAGTTCACTAAGACATAGACCTATAAGTTTGTGATTCGGACCAGAACCCAAAAACTGAGGGAACTAGGTCATCCGGCTAGGTCAAAATAGCTTACCAAAATTCGATAAATTGCAATAACATGCAATACACTTGAAAATGAAATTGGTAACATATACCAATACTAAAGGACTATAAAATGTGACATATTGGTAACATTAAAATTTATTCCCTTAGAGTGCATCAAAGTTCAACATTATAGATTAACTAATGAAAGCAATAGTATTAAATAAATTAATTATTGAACCTTATTGTTGGAGACAATTTAACTGAGTACTGAAACACTTTAAATTGTGTATTTTAGTTAGCAAAGACTTAGGGAAGGGGAAGGAAACACTGAGTCAAGGCCAAGAGGTAACTCTTCAGAGGTTTGTGCATAATAGTTATTTCTTTTGAATTTTCACTGGAAATAAATTATGATAATTTGTATGTTATTGCTTAAATTGTGAAAAATTTTGTTTGAATGATATTTGATGGATACTTATTGATTGAAAAATATTGCAAATAGTTTAAAACCACAACTATCATGTATATTTAATTGAATTCCTCGCTAGCTTATTTAGTGGGATGAATTGGCTTTGAATTCCCTCTCTGGCTGAAGTGTTGAGGTGTGTGCCAGTTAAGGACGAATAGGATGAGTATTCATATAATTGCTAGCTAGCTATGTTATTCCTCATTAGCCATTGGCTTTTGGGACGAATTGGACTTTGGAGTCATGATTAAGTTGTATGTGTGATTTATTGATATTCATTGAGACATTGTGAAATAGAGTTTAATTCTTTATGACATTCTCTATCTTTTGAATTTAACTATGATTTTAAGTATCCACAGTTTATATGATTTTATGGTTTATGGTTTTAAATTACATTTTCTTAATGTTGTGCACCCTTGAGACATTGGCTCAGCAATAGCTTTTTCATTGCTGTCGCAGGTAGACAGACAAACAGAGCAACAGAGTAGGCTGCTTGTGCTACATTTTGGGATTCTGTCGGGTATGCTGAGTATACCACCTTTTTGTAATTTTTGTTGTAATGTATGTGCACTGTATGTATATATTATACTTGGTCTTGAGCAATTGTAAACTAAAGTTGTAATATATTTCTCTTATATTAGCTTTTGAACTACTCAGTCATTTTATAGTCTATCTTTGGAAATATTGAAAATTGATGTTGAATTGAGTTTGACAAATGTTGAGAAAATTAATTTGTGTTGAGCCATACTAGAGTTTGGGATTGAACAAATATATTGGAAATGCTTTTTACAGGTTTTTGAAGAACTGTTTTATTCAAAATACAAACAGCACTCTGTAGAAATTTTTACAGAAATTACTGATACTTCAAATTTGTTATTTGGTTTCACTTCAGTTAAAAATATTTTAACACTTGTCAAAAGTGCTCACCATTGTAAAAAGGAATAAGAAAAGGTTTAAAATCCCTTGTAATATATTTAATGGGTTATCAGTAGACGAAGTTTAGTAATTCATTAGGTATACTACGGGATCATGTTATGCTTTACGGAGGGGTAAGTTGTAACATGTTTTAGTGGTATTAGAGCTAGTTTTAAAATTTTGTTTTGACTTGTAATTTGAATATTCTTTCTTCATAGTACAACTGCTCAATGTCATGGTTTGATACATGCAGTACATTACATTATAAATATGCATTAATGAGAGGAAATCTCTTTGTGTTTTTTATCCAGGAGATGTAATATCCTCTAATTGACTATGGAAGAAGGGGATCGTTTAGTCGATCAATCAATAGAGGCTAAGGTACAAGGGGAAGCCCTAGTCCTTCACAATGTGAGTGGATCAGACGCACCAGTCCCCTTAGTACCATAGTTCCCTGCTCAGTTTGCTTAGTAGATGGCTGTAATGTTCTAACAGATGGCTGGTAACATGCCTTATAACGGCCCGACCCACTAGTGATATTGTCCGCTCTGAGCCAAAGCCTTCACGATTTTAAAACGCGTCATTAGGGGTTACGAACCAACAACTTATAAACCCAGCAACTCTCCCGTGTTTTGTCGATATGGGATTTGCCTAGGGTGTTACAATCCACCCCCCTTATGGGACTCAGTGTCCTCGCTGAGGTTTGCCCCACCATCGTTCAAGGTTGCACGTGAAGCGGCTTTGATATCGCAGTACTGCTAAAACAATACCCTATTGGCATGCCAAACTATCCAATCTGACACACATGTCTAGGCAATACAAGGGCACATAATATCATTAAATATTAATATATTATGTTTTATGACTTCATTATTTCATGATAAATTTCAATTATAATTCATACATTCATTTGATCAATTATATGATCACAATTCACATCAATTATCCTTTTATACCATTGTACTCAAAATACTTCTCCTCTCTACAATAATGAGAACTAATGTCTCATTCATACATTAATATGGTTCATTTATTCATTCATTATGTTATTCGTATTGATCACAATTCTAAACAATGGTTCACATGTACCATTGTATTCAAAATATTTTTCCTTTCTCATTTATACATTCAAGAATCTACTTATGTAATTACAAATTTTATATTTCAAGTTGAGTTACTAATATTTTATGAATTCCATTTGTGATAGGCATATAAGCCCTAACTATCTATTCACATCAATTAGGTGACTTATTTTTCATGTTTCAAGTGATCCATGAATATTTCATGGATTTCAAATTTATGGCCTTAATTTCTTTTTAACAATTTTGACTAGGATGCATAGTCCACATTTGTTATACAATTCTAAGCATTTAAGCTTAGAATTGGTTCTAGGTCTTCATCTTAATTTACTAATCATTTTGATTACTATTCACCTTACTAGTCAACCAAAATGTTGACTTTTTTATACTTAATGGATATATTAATTCTAATTACACCAAGATCCCACATTTTGAGTTTTACATTTGCTAGTATTAATTGCCAATTGCAATTTAAAGTCCCCTAGATGCATTTCTAAATTTTCAGTTTTTACTACATAAGTTTACTGTTCCATTCGACAATTTTAGAGTGGAAACTGGGCTAACCTTTCTTCATCAAAGTTGTTCCTTATTGTGTCTTCTTTAATTCCATTTTTGAATCACTCTATTTGGAGTTTTGTAGATCAAGTTATAGTCATTTTACAATAACTGGTCGGAGTGACCTGTACCCAGATTTTCTGGGCAATTTGGTTCTGCCAGATTTTGTAACCTAAGTTTGGTTGGCAATTTGACTAGGTTATGGTCAGAATTTGGATTTATGTTCTTCATGAAAGTTGTTGGTCTGTATCTCAGCTTGTTTCTGATTAAAATTCAGGTCAATTGGACCTTTCTACATTGAGTTATGGCCAAATAACCAAATACTGTTCATTTGGTCATTTTGCCCAGGCAGATTGCAGGTCACCCGGATTAGGGCAAACTTTTGGTCAACTTGGCTTGGTTTTCTGGGCATAGTTTCTTCACCAAAGTTGTGCCATTATGTGTCTAGTTTCATGTCCAATTGGCCAAACACCAATTGAACCTCTACAATTCAAGTTATTGCTGCCCAAACCTGCTGGACTCATGCCCAGTCCTGCAGGTCACCAAGGGCAGCCCATTCACTCAATTTCCTCATGTCACTCATTTCTAGACCAGATGTCACACCCTACCCCTCTGTGAGGCATAACATGATCCCATAGTATACCTAATGAATTACCAACTCCGTCTACTGATAATCCATTAAATACACTACAAGGGATTTTAAAAACTTTTCTTACTTCTTTTACAGTGGTGAGCACTATTTACAGGTATTAAAAACCTTTTTGAACTGAAGTGATAGAACTAACACATTTGACTTATTTGGAATTTCTGTAAAAATTTTGGCAGAGTGCCATCTGTATTTTGGATAAAACAGTTCTTCAGAAAACCTGTAAAAAAAACACTTCAATAGATTTCCAAATCTCAACTCCAACATTTTTCTCAACACAACACATTTCTCAACTCAAATCCACAGTGATTTTTCAAAGACTGAGATAAAAGAAATATAATACAATTTGTACAAGCCAAAATAACTCACAATTAGTTTATAGCTTCAATGTATAATTTTTTATTTACAACTACTCAAAACCAATAACAATATGTACATACGGTGAACACACATTACATTACAAAATACAAAATATTGGTATACTCATTATACCCGGTAGTCTCTCGCTGAAGGTACTAGCAGCCTAGTCTGCTGCACTGTCTGTCTGTCTACCTGCGACAGCAATAAAAAGCTATCGCTGAGACAATGTCTCAGTGGTGCACAACATTAACCAAATACAATTTAAATCACAATTCATAAATCATATAAATAGTGGATACTTAAAACCATAGTTAATTTCAAAACAATAATTGTCAACCAGAATTTAAACTCCATTTCTCAATATCACAATAAATTTCAGTAAGTCAGATCATGGTTGAATTCAAAAGACAGTATATGTCAATAAGAGTTTAAATTCATTTCACAATCTCACAATAAATCTCAATAATCAAAACATAGTTAAATTCGAAAGACAGTAAATGTCAATAAGAATTTAACTTCATTTCACAAATTATCAAATCGCATAACAACACAATTTAGTCGAATAAGTTAAGAATACAGTGTTGCCAATTCATTCACAACTTAAGCCATGACACAAATTTCCGATCAATGCCGCGTTGTACACCACGACAAAGCAATCACAACCCCACTAATCGAAATCAATGAGGAAGGGAGCTAGCTATATAATGAGTACTCATCCGATCACCTCAACTGGTAAACCAGAGAGGGAGAAAAATAAACGATCACGACTCCATAAATGGAGAAGGAAAATAAACGATCACAACCCCATAAAAGGAGAAGGAATGATATGATACTGTCATGCTAAGTGTGAACACAAAATCAATTCCAAACATTTTATTCAAATGATTCGTGAGAATCCAATAAATTTCCAAAGTTATAATTTCATTCACAAAATGGCAACACAATTCATAATTATCTTTAATTTCCACAAAAACCATTTACAGTGCTTTTCAATCAATAGTATCCATCAAATCATTTACAATGCTTTTCAAGCAATAAATATCCATTCAAACACATTTCCACAATTTAAAACAATAATGTACAAATAGTCATAATTCATTTCAATTGAAAAATTCAAAAGAAATACTGTTGTGCACAAACACAATTTAAATCAATAACATACAATTAATCATATGAAATCTTATTCAGAGTAAAATCAGTTGAAAACTAGTTATGCACAAACCTCTGATAATTGTCTCCTGGTCTGGACTCAGTGTTTCCTTCCCTTTTCCTGAGTCTTTGGTAACTGAGAAACACAATTTGAAGTGTTTCAGTACTAAATTAAATTGTCTCTAACGATAATGTTCGATAATTAATTCACTGAAGGCTATTATTTGCTCAATCACCTAATATACCGACCCTCGATGCGTTTTAGGTAAATTAGGTTTTAGTGTCATTAATATGTCACATTCGATAGGGTTTTAGGGTTGGTACGTTTTACCAAACTCATTTCCTTGTTTAGTGCATTTTAATGCAACTTGCTGGATTCCGGGATACTAGTTTGACCTAGCCGGACGACCTAGTTCCCTCAGTTTTCGGGTTTCGGTCAAAACTACAAACTTGTAGATCTATGTCTTATGGAACGTGGGGAAAAATTTTAGGTCAATCCGAGTTAAGTAGACCAAGTTATGGTCATTATACTATTGCTGGTCAAATGGCATCAAATTAGGTCAATTTTAGGTCAATTTGGTCAACTTTGGTTCGGCCAGTTTTTGGACCCGAACTTGTGCAAGCTTTTTGACTTACTTCTGGTCATTTCTGGGTTTGGTGTCTTTATAAGACTTGTAGGTATGGGTCTTAACTATTCATGGTTAAAATTTCAGGTCAATTGGACCTGTTTTGAGTGAGTTATGGCCTATACACTAACTGCTGCCCAAATGGTCAGTTTTTAGGCCTCATTTGCACTTAATCCGAATTGGTCATTTTTCATGCCACCTTGCAATCAGAATTTCGGTATGCTTTCTCAATGAAAGTTGGCACATTTTGTGCCTAGTTTCACCTCCAATTGGTCTCATACCAATTGAGGTTACACATTTAAAGTTATTGACTGAATTGCATACTGCCTTTAATTGCTTTGCTTATACATGCATCCATTACACATTTAATTTCTCTATGTCCACTCCCCTTACAATTTCTGTTTTGGCACATTACCAAAACCATAATCCACTTTATATTAACATCACTTTGGGCAGATTGCAATTATCCTCAATACACTAATTAAAGCTCACATTTACAAGTTCTAAGTACAATCACATATACACCTAACCATTACAAATTTTTACATATACTTACACAATCAATCTATACACATATCCATCAACTCTCAAGGTCAATATTCTGCCAATACTTTCATGAACATATACACTTATTCAAGAATCTCAAGGCTGCCGAAAACTTTCTCAACACCAAGTTTTCCACAATTCATCAATTTTCCATCCAAGTGTAAAAATCACCATATATATATGAAGTAATTCACTAGGATATTAAATCACCATAACCAACATAATTCTCATCACATATATGTACAAATACTTCATCAATACATGAATACATGGCTGCCCAAAAATGGATATCTCAATAACTCTTCAAACTTACAAATTTCCTTCACAAAACCAATACCCATAACATGTACACAAAGTTTAACAAAGAAATCTTCAAAAATGTAAACTTACCTTATGGTTGGAACTTGCCAAACCTTGATTAAACTTCTTAAATTTGGTATCAAGCTCTTCCTTATGATGTGTAGACAATTTTTCATGAAGGGACCTAAGTGTTTGGAGATGAAATGGAGGGATGGATCAAGCTTTACATAAAACGGCCATGGAGGTTTCTAGGTTCTTCAATTCGGCTGGTTTGGTACAATGAAGAAGATGAACATTCTGATGGGTATAGTGGACTTACATTAGTATTTTTATGTTTAATTAAATCCCTAGTGGTCCACTAACTAAGATTAAATCATATAATATGTTAATTGTTCATTTATCCCACATTAACCCATGATTTTAGCTATTTACTTTAGGTACCACCAAATTAATTTTTCATTTCATTTTCTAAGTGTAATATTATTTATTTTTAATGGAAATTTAGGTCAAAAGACAATTCGGGATGTCAAATGACCATAATGCCCCTGTTCGGGTTGCATTCCCGATTTTTCGGTAACACCGGATTTTGTCTATTTTTCGATTTCTCACTTTTCTTTGTACTAATTATTTAATTTTTCTTTGATCTTTCTAATGATATTTATTCTTCTATAAGGGTCTATTTAAGTCCTAAAAATGTTTTTCGTGGTTCCTCGCAAATTCGTATTAGTCAACGGTCCACGCCGTGACTTCCCGGTGCGGTCACCCATCGCTAGGGTTCTCGGCTCGCTTAACTTGGTTACATTTCTTTACTACTATTTTTCCTTTGTTTTTCTTGTATTTCATTATTTTATGTCTCCTCACTCATATTGAAGTGTAGTTCTAGGCATCCTAGCTGTCCGGACAACACTGGTCACCGGAGCAGCAAAACGCACTACCGAACTTAGGGGTGTTACACCAGAAATGGGCCTCCACCTTATTAATTTCTACATGTAACTTCATTAAATCAAAGCATGCTTAATCATTTTTCCTCTAAAATTTCTAGCTCATGCAATATACATGTACTAGAATGAATAGTGCACTCAGTGCACAATCAGCATGCAGAAACAGGGTGCAAAAATAATCACCATAATTTATAGAAACAAGATTTCAAGACCATATTTTCCAGAAATCAATCTTCATATGTTTAACTCAATCTCCAATTGGAATCACATCAAAATCAGATCGGAAATTGCAGAACTAATTAAAAAGGTGCAACTTGTCCAGAATCCAGTACATGTAGGATAGTAGTAAGGAAATGCAAAAATATTAACCAGCAGCTATCACAACAAGCTCTTGGCCATAAGTACAAGGTTTTAGAGCATTCAATAAGTGTTTCAAGGACCCAAGAATCACATCATTTCGAGTTTTGTGGCTCTAGTTATGATTTATTGAAGGTGGCTGTCCTGTTACAAGAAATCAGCAGAACAGAGTCCACATCTGAGCAATAAAATGTTTTGTCCTCAAACCCTAACCTAACATTAGAATCAGGTCTGCCATAAAACTACAAAGTTTTAAAACATTCCTTAAGGTTTCTTTTGACCTAAAAATCACCCTGATTTGAGATCCCTACCTCCAGTTATGAATTTTTAAAATTTACTGTTCAAGCACATACTGTACAGATTCCAGATTTTCACTCATCTATAATTTCCTATGGCACCTAGTTGTAGGATTTACTAATTTGTTTCATAAAACACAGAAATAACTATAAGTTAAAGCACTAACCTTTGTGTGTGTCAACCCAAGCTTGAAGAAAAATCTTTCTCTCCTTTTCTTTTGCTGCTTTAGGCTTGTTCTAGTTGCAAGGAGCAATTTTTGTGAAATCAACAAGTGATTTTATGGTGTGTTTACAAGGAACGTTTAGAGAGAAGTAAAAGCATCCATAGAGAATAGAGAGGGAGAGAGTTTCTGCTGGTTGAAGAAGAAGGGCAGCAGATTGTTGTTTTTCATTTTAACTCATTTTATCCCTTTTTAATTAGTTTATAAGGTGTGTGTTACAATATGATTGGTGGATGACTTTTAATGACACAATAATGATGCCATAATTTATATTTTATTTCATTTTCTTTTCTACTCATTTTCAATTAAATTTTTAACAATATTTATTCACATTTTAGATCATAATAATTATTTAATTAACTGGACAAGTCGGTAAAAAATCACCTCTGAAGGTGAAATGACCAAAATGCCCTCCATTTGGCTTAACAGACTAAAATTATCTGTACCGATTGAAAAAAATATTTTTAAGCATTTCTTTGGCATTCTAATGCCATAAGAACCTCAATGACCCTTCTCTGGAGTTCCAAAAATTATTTTATAATTTTTCCCTTGGGTCTAGGGCTCCTAGTTGCGAGAACCGCAACTTCTCACTGGGTTACCCATTGCTAGGGCACCGGCTCATTTAACTTGGTTGTATTTTATTTCTAAAATTTTTTCTAAATTTTTCTTATTAATATTTGAGTTATTTATGACTCCTTAGTCTAGTCTAATTATTTTTTCAGACGTTCTAGCTGTCTGAACCGACACCGGTCATCAGAACAGTAGAATGTATGGAATTGCTACAGTGAGGGTGTTACAATTCTTCCCCTCTAATTTAAATTTCGTCCTCGAAATTTACTGGGTTTAGGTATCTAAGATAATTCTTTTACCTTTCTATTGCTCCCTCTGTCTACTTCTTTTATATATATGGTACTATTTAGTCTTTTCAAATCTATCATTATACACTTAGGCATATCATAAAGGAAATACTTTACCTCAAATTCACATATGGGGCTTCTTGCTCCTCTTCGGCTTGGGTGACATTTGGAAGTGGTGTTACTGTCAAATGTAATGGCCCGACCCACTAATGATATTGTCCGCTCTGAGCCGAAGCCCTCACAGTTTTAAAATGCGTCATTAGGGGTTACGAACCGCTAACTTATAAACCCAACATCTCTCTCGTGTTTTGCCGATGTGGGATTAGCCTAGGGTGTTACAATCCACCCCCTTATGGGACTCAGCGTCCTTGATGAGATTTGCCCCACCATCACTCAAGGTTGCACACGGAGCGGCTCTGATACCACAAATGTAATGGCCCGGCCCACTAATGATATTGTCCGCTCTGAGCCGAAGCCCTCACGGTTTTAAAACTCGTCATTAGGGGTTACAAACAGCTAACTTATAAACCCAGCATCTCTCCCGTGTTTTGCCGATGTGGGATTTGCTTAGGGTGTTACATGCCTACTCAAGCCCCACTGCAGACACCAGTGGTACAACCATAGCCTTCAGCTAGGTAGTATGACAAGCTGATTAAATATGGGGCTACAGAGTTCAAGGGGATAGTAGATCCACTAGAGGCAAAACAATGGTTAGAGAGAATGGATAGGGTGTTCAAGAAATTGCATTGCACAGAAGAGCTGAGATTTGAGTATTCAGTGTCACTACTACAGGGGGATGCATATGACTGGTGGAAACCCATTCCTCATAGTTTGGTGGAACCTCCAGTGTTAACCTGGGATGACTTTCTTTGGGAGTTCAGACAAAAATATGTCCCAGATGCCTATGTGGACTAGAAGCTACAGGAGTTCTTAAGTCTGAAATAGGGAAGTAGATCAGTAGCAGAATATGAAAGGGAGTTTTGCCACCTGAGCCACTATGCAGGAAGTCTCCTTTCTACCAGCAGGGAAAGATGTAAGAGGTTTGAAACTAGCTTGAAGCCGAGTCTCAGACTACAAGTGGTCGGATTCAAACATAATAACTTTTCTGAGCTTATTTCTCAAGCACTTGAATTAGAAAGAATTGAGTCAGAAACGGCTCCAGAGAAAAAGAAATCAGAAAAGATAGAAAAAGAGAAGGAGGGGAAGTCAGTAGATCAGAGTTCCAGTGGTCCTACTGGGAAGAGAAAGAACTTTGAGAGACACAACAGGGGTGGTAAAAAGTCTGGTAGGGGAAGATTTTCAGGACAGAGACCTCCTCCATCTTGTCAGTAGACTACTAAAAGTTCCTACCCTCCCCGTCAATGTGAAACTTGTAGAAGAAATCATGGTGGGGTATGCTATAAGGCCACAGGAGCCTGTTATAACTGCAGAGGCACAAGACACTTTGCAAAGACTGCACCAGTGCCCGTAGAGTTGGGCCACCTTCTAATATTTTAGAAGGGTCAGTTTAGAATCCTGCCACCAGAGATTCACAACCACCTAGCAGAGGTAGAGGTAGGGGTAGAGATAGTCCAGCAGGCAGCCAAGGCATAGTGAATTAGTCAGAGCAAGGCAGTGCTTCAATCAGAGTCTACGCAATGAGACAGAGAGAAGAGGCTGAGACATCTAATATTGTGCCTAGTACCTTCTCAACTTTTAATCAAGATGTGTTTATGCTATTTGATCCGGGTTCTACCCACTCCTATGTGAGTGCTAGCATCATTGATTGTATTGTTGTTTCGTGTACAAAAATGGACTTTGAGGTTGCTAGTAACAAGTCTGCTAGGACAAGATGTCAGGGTTAATAGAATGTATGGGGATTGTCCTTTGGTGATCCAAGGACATACTTGTCTGTCTGATCCCATTGAAATGCCCTTCAGAGATTATGATATCATCTGGGGCATGGATTAGTTAGCCAGGCATCACGCCATGATTGACTTTAGACTGAAGACAGTCACTTTCGG
The DNA here is from genome assembly GCF_030052815.1 of Hevea brasiliensis. Lineage (NCBI taxonomy): Eukaryota > Viridiplantae > Streptophyta > Magnoliopsida > Malpighiales > Euphorbiaceae > Hevea > Hevea brasiliensis. The sequence goes on from NC_079501.1 coordinate 49,584,139, forward strand.
TCTCCCTCAGTACAGTGATGTGGTAATATATGGGGAGAGGCAGTTAGTGCCATCAAACATTATTTCGGCTGCACTAGCCAAAAAAATGATCAGAAAGGGGTGTGAAGCATACTTGGCACATGTGGTAGACACCCAAGTGGGGAGTCCAGCATTGAGGGACATCCCTACAATATATGACTTTCCATATGTGTTTCTTGATGAATTGCTAGGATTACCTCTAGAAAGAGAATTACAGTTTGCGATTAATGTTATGCCTGGTGTGGATCCAATCTCCATAACACCATATAAAATGGCACCAGCAGAATTAAAGGAGTTGAAGGTACAGTTGTAAGAACTACTTGAAAAGGGCTTCTTCCGCCCTAGTGTGTCACCTTAGGGAGTGCTATTATTATTTGTTAAGAAGAAAGATGGCACTCTCCGCTTATGTATTGACTACCGGTAGTTGAATAAGGTGATAATAAAGAACAGATATCCATTGCCTCACATTGATGATCTGTTTGATCAATTGAAGGGTGCAGCTGTGTTCTCCAAAATTGATTTGCGATTTGGTTATTATCAGTTGAAAGTGCAAAAGCAGAGTATTCCAAAAACTGCTTTCAGAACTCGATATGGCCACTATGAGTTTCTAGTAATGCCATTCGAGTTAACTAATGCTCCAGCTGCTTTTATGGATCTGATGAACACTATCTTTAGACCGTATCTCAACCAATTTGGGGTGGTGTTTATTGAGGATATTTTGATATATTCGAGGAACACAGAGGAGCATGACAGACATCTGCGGATTGTACTACAGACCTTAAGGGAAAAACAGCTATATGCTAAATTGTCAAAATGTGAATTTTGGCTGAAAGAAATCTCTTTCTTGGAACATTTTGACCAGCTGAAGGGATCAAAGTAGATTCCAGCAAGGTAGAAGCTATCCTTAATTGGAAGCCACCTAGGAATATTACAGAAATTCGTAGTTTTTTGGGTTTAGTTGGATATTACCATCGATTTGTGAAAGGGTTTTCTATGTTGGCTTCTCCACTGACCAAGCTACTTCGAAAAGATATAAAATTTCAATGGACAGATAAATGCCAGTAGAGTTTTGATGAGTTAAAGAGGTGTTTGGCTGAAGCTCCAGTCCTTACTTTACCTACCCCGGGTAAAGAATATACAGTTTATAGTGATGCTTCTCACAATGGGTTAGGTTGTGTACTGATGCAAGATTGAAATGTCATTGCTTAAAGATCACGCCAGCTGAAGCCACATGAGAGGAACTATCCGACACATGACTTGGAGCTAGCAGCTATTGTATTTGCTCTTAAGATCTGGAGACATTACTTATATGGGGAGAAGTGTTATATCTACACAGATCACAAGAGTTTGAAGTATTTGGGCACTCAGAAGGAATTGAATTTGAGATAGAGGAGATGGTTAGAACTAATTAAAGACTATGATTGCTTAATAGACTATCAGCCAGGGAAAGCAAATGTGGTGGTTGACGCCTTAAGTTGCAAGACTATGGCAAGTCTCAAAATTTCTTCTTTATCCATGGTATATGAGTTAAAAGCACAGCATGCCAGTTTAGAGATTGATGATGAGGGACAGACAGTAGTTGCATGGCATGTACAGCCAGTGTTGATTGATCAGATTAGAATGGCTTCTCATAATGATGAAATATATCAGAAGCTACTGAAATAAGTCCAGCAGGGCAAAAAACCTGAATTTTCTGTGAGAGATGATGGTTTATTGCTACATCAGGGCAGAATGTGTATTCCTAATGATGTGGAATTGAGACGGATCATTATGAAGGAAGCACATGAGTCTCCTTTTGCTATGCATCCTGGTGGAAGTAAAATGTATAGAGGGCTAAAAGAGCATTACTGGTGGATGGGTATGAAAAGGGATATAGCTGATTTTATCTCCAAATGCCTAACTTGTCAGCTAGTGAAGGCAGAACATCAAGTGCCAGCTGGTTTATTACATCCATTGCCAATGCCAAAGTGAAAATAGGAACAGATAACTATGGATTTTGTGATGGGACTTCCAAGGACACAGAATAGTCATGATGCAGTATGGGTTATAGTTGATAGACTAACCAAGTCTACTCACTTTTTGCCAGTTCGGATGGACTATAGCCTGGAAAGATTGGCCAGATTATACATAGATGAGATTGTAAGACTACATGGAGTGCCAGTATCGATTGTATCTGACAAAGATCCTAGGTTCACTTCTAGATTCTGGGGTAGTCTTCAGAGAGCCCAAGGAACTAGATTGAACTTCAGCACAGCATTCCACCCATAGACAGATGGCCAGTCTGAGAGGATAATTCAGATCTTGGAGGATATGCTACGAGCTTGTGTGATTGAGTTTGAAGGTAGTTGGGATACAAACTTGCCTTTGATTGAGTTTGCTTATAACAACAGCTATCAATCAAGCATTGGATGCCTCCATATTAAGCTTTGTATGGCAGAAAGTGTAGAACTCCCCTATGTTGGGATGAAGTAGGTGAAAGAAAAATGATTGGGCCAGAAATTATTTAGCAGACAGAGGAAAAGATCAGATTCATCAGAGATCAACTCAAGGCTGCATCAGACCGTCAGAAGTCCTATATTGATCTGAGTAGAAGAGATATTGAATATGTAGTGGGTGATAAGGTATTCCTTAAAGTTTCTCCTTGGAAGAGGATTATGAGATTTGGCAGAAAGGGGAAACTGAGTCCTCATTTTATCGGACCATATGAGGTTCTGGAAAGAGTGGGTCCTTTGGCATATCGATTGGCATTACCTCTAGAGCTAGAAAGGATATACAGTGTCTTCCATGTGTCCATGTTAAGGAGGTATAGATCTGACCCATCTCATGTACTATCAGTTGAAGAGATTAAGGTAAATTCAGACATCTCATATGAGGAAGAACCCATAGAAATTTTGGCACATGAGGTGAAGCTTCTGAGGAATAGGTAGATACCCCTGGTTAAAGTGCTGTGGAACCATCATTCAGGCTAGAAAGCTACTTAGGAATGTGAAGAGGACATGAGGACACAACACCCACAACTGTTCAGAGACTAAAACCAGGTAAAATTTTGAGATGAAATTTATTTTAAGGGGGGGGGGGGGGAGGGGGAGGGGGAGAATTGTAACACCCCTATATTTGGTAGTGCGTTCTACTGTTCCGGTGACCAGTGTCTGTCCAGACAACTAGAATGCCTAGAATTATACTTAAATATTGGTGAAGAGACATGAAATAATGAAATACAATAGAGAAAAATACAAGAAAAACAAAGAAAAAATAATAGCAATGAAATGTAACCAAGTTAAACGAGCCGAAAACTGTAGCGATGGGTGACCGCACGGGGAAGTTACGGTGTGGACCGTTGACTAGTCCTGGACTGCGGGGAACCCTGAAACATATTTTTAAGACTTAAATAAACATCTATTGAAGTATAAATGACATTGAAAATGTCAAAGAAAAATTAATTAATTAGTACAAAGAAAAACGAGAAATCAAAAAACCGACAAAAATCGGTGTTACCGAAAAATTGGGAATACAACCCGAAGAAGGGCATTATGGTCATTTGACATCCTGAGTTGCCTTTTAACCTAAATTTTCATTAAAAATAAATGATATTAAACTTTGAAAATATCATAAAAAATTTAAATTGTGGTACATTATGTTAATAGTAAAAGAATGGTGGTAAAATTATAATTTAGGAAACTTTGGATAATTAATTCTTTAATCCAAGTTAGTGCTCCACTAACTCATAATTTGGAACACCTTTATAAGCCTTTGGGACAACAGAATGCTCATCTTCAACCTTGAGAAAAAAATCAGCTGAAAGCCTCCATTGAAGAACCAGCATGGCCAAATTGAAGAAACCTCCATGCACCCATGATTTACACCTCTTTTCCACTTGGTTTCTTCATTAAAGCGTGCACACACACCTTATGCAACATATTGGGAGCAAGAAAGGAGAATTTTGGTGAAGTTTTGAGAAAGCACACAAGAGGTAAGTAACCATTTCTTCATCCTTTCTTTGTTAAAGTTTATGTTGGTGTTGTGGGTAGTATTTTGGTTGAAAAATTGAAATAATTACTTGAGTAATTGTTGGGTACTATTTTTGGCAGCCATAGAATATCAAGGTTAATGAATTATTTCTTCATGTAAATAGTATTTTGAGGTATTGATTTAAGTGCTTAAATGTATAAGATGTTTTATCCAATGTATTGTATGTGTGTGTGTGAATTGAGCAATTGAAATTAAGGGTTTGTAAGGGAAATTTAATGTCTAAGTAAACTGCCATTTTTGGGCAGCCTTTAAACCCATGAAATTATGTATGATATCATGAAACTTATTAATGAATTCTGGTGGTGATGATGTAGGGGTAGTTTATATGATTGAGGATGTAAGTTATATGTAGTGGTTAGGAGCATTCATGTGTATGTTTTGTTTAGAATTAGATATTGTAAATTAGGAGTTGTATTTGGTGTATGTAAGGTTATTGTATTCTACCCAAAGTTGCTATAATGTAAACTAATGAATGGGTATGGTATGGTACAAGTGCAAAATTTTTTGGAAAGTGAAGATATAGTTGGTGAATGTGTGATTGGTTTGGTGTTTGAGAGACATGTAAAGGGCAGTATGCAAATAAGACTATAACCCTAAGTGTGTAACTCCAATTGGTATGAGGCCAATTGGAGGTAAAACTAGGCACAAAATGTGCCAACTTTCATGAAGAAAGCATACCTAAATTCTATCCAGAAAGTGACATGAGAATTGACCAAATCTGGATTAGTGACTCTGCAAAACTTGAAAATTGACCATTTGAACAGCAGTCAGTATTTTGGCAATAACTCACTCAAAACAAGTCCAAATGACCTAAAATTTATACCATATAAAGCTTAGACATAGAGCTACAACTCTTATGAAGACATGACCATAAGCAAGTCAAAGTGCTTGTACAAGTTTGGGTATAAAAACTGCTAGAATAAAAAATGACCTAAAAATGACCTAAGTTTGCCATTTTAGTGCAATCTGTCCAGCAATAGTAAAATGACCATAACTTGGTCTAGTAAACTCCAAATGACCTAAAATTTGTGGCAAAAGTTCACTAAGACATAGACCTACAAGTTTGTAATTCAGACTAGAACTCGAAAACTGAGGGAACTAGGTCATCCAACTAGGTCAAAATAGCATACCAAAATCCGATAAATTGCAATAACAACAATACACTTGAAAATAAAATTAGTAACATATACTAACACTAAAGGACTATAAAATGTGATATATTGGTAACATTAAAATTTATTTCCCTAGAATGCATCAAAGTTCAACATTATAGGTTGACTAATGAAAGCAATAGTATTAAATAAATTAATTATTGAACCTAATTGTTAGAGACAATTTAACTGAGAACTGAAACACTTTCAATTGTGTGTTTCAGTTAGCAAAGACTCAGGAAAGGGGAAGGAAACACTAAGTCAAGGCCAAGAGGCTACTCTTTAGAGGTTTGTGCACAATAGTTATTTCTTTTGAATTTTCACTAGAAATAAATTATGACAATTTATATGTTATTGCTTAAATTGTAAAAAATTTTGTTTGAATGATATTTGATGGATACTTATTGATTGAAAAGTATTGCAAATGGTTTCAAACCATAGCTATCATGTATATTTAATTGAATTCCTCACTAGCTTATCTAGTGGGATGAATTGGCTTTGAATTCCCTTCTGGCTGAAGTGTTGAGGTGTGTGCTAGTTGGGGACGAATAGGATGAGTACTCATATAATTGCTAGCTAGCTATATTATTCCTCATTAGCCATTGGCTTTTGGGACGAATTGGACTTTTGATTCATGATTAAGCTGTGTGTGTGATTTATTGATATTCATTGAGACATTGTGAAATAGAGTTTAATTCTTTATGACATTCTCTGTCTTTTGAATTTAACTATGATTTTAAGTATCCACAGTTTATATGATTTATGGTTTATGGTTTTAAATTACATTTTCTTAATGTTGTGCACCACTGAGACATTGGCTCAGCGATAGCCTTTTCATTGCTATCGCAGGTAGACAGACAAACAGAGCGACAGAGTAGGTTGCTTATGCTACATTTTGGGATTCTACTAGGTATATTGAGTATACCACCTTTTTGTAATTTTTGTTGTAATGTATGTGCATTGTATGTATATATTGTACTTGGTCTTGAGAAGTTGTAAACTAAAGTTGTAATATATTTCTCTTATATCAGCTTTTGAACTACTCAATTATTTTGTAATCTATCTTTGAAAATATTGAAAATTGATGTTGAATTGAGTTTGACAAATGTTAAGAAAATTGATTTGTGTTGAGCCATACTGGAGTTTGAGATTGAACAAATATATTGGAAATGCTTTTTACAGGTTTTTGAAGAACTGTTTTATTTAAAATACAGACGGCACTCAGCTGAAATTTTTACAGAAATTATTGATACTTCAGATTTGTTATTTGGTTTCACTTTAGTTAAAAAAATTTTAATACCTGTCAAAAGTGCTCACCACTGTAAAAAGGAATAAGAAAAGGTTTAAAATCCCTTGTAGTATATTTAATGGGTTATCAGTAGACGAAGTTTGGTAATTCATTAAGTATACTACGGGATCATGTTATGCTTTACGGAGGGGTAAGGTGTGACAAATTTCATAAGGAACCTTATAGAGACCGTAATGCAGGATTAATGGAGAAATTTTTGGGAATTGGAAAATCAAAGAAATGAGAAGGAAAGAAGCAAAAATAAGTGAACCATAACCTAAGGACTCATCGGGCATTATTGAAAAAGATAGACTATAACCCAATGAGGGGCATTTTGGTCAATTCACTTTAAGAGTTGACTTTTAACCTTAATGTTCATTTTACAATGAGTGAGTGTAACGCCCCTCACCCGACTACAGTGCAGCCGAGCAAGGCGTGCTACATTCAGTGCCGGAGCACCTTATCTTATCTTACTTTATTCTTTTAATAATTTGTTCTCGTTATATTTTAATATCAATTATTTTTCTAAGGAGAAACTAGCGGAGTTTCCCCTGTTTCTATTACCATTTGGCGTATTTTACTATTCACCTGCTTGAAATTTTAATAATATTTTTGTAATAAAATCTTATCAGTTATTTTCATAATCATCTCATCACACATTCAATTCTTGTAACTCATTTGCATGCATGTCCATTCATACTCAATTTATATATCAAAATTCTCAAACTTTATAATTTACATGATTTACAAGCTAATTTCATAAATTCACAATTTACATGATATACAATTAATTACAATACCATAATTTGCGTTACAATTAATAACTAATTGTAAATACATAAAATAACTTTTATGAGTCCTATCTACACGCATTACTGAGGAGGTGACAACTTGAACACTTCTGTAGATATAGACTACAAAAATCCCAGTCAAATGTCCACTGGGTTTTAGCTTCAGTACCAGCGCAAAGGAAATAAATCCATCGTGCTAAGCATTTCTGCTTAGTGGTGCAATAATATAACAAGAAAATAATATATACAAATAAGAAAGATTGAAGTATAATTCTAAAGTATAATTTAGATCCTCGGGTATCAATTAAATTTTGTATGAAATTTCTAATATCAACTATCTTATATTCTATTTTGTCCCTCTTTGGAAGTGCTGAGTTGATATAGTAATAATATTCGATATACAGATTAATTCTAGAGTATTGTATTTTCGATTCCTACAATTCTGAAAATTTTTTTGGTACTACTTGATTTAGTTATGTTTCCATTGCTAATCTTTTTCCTCATTTTATTCAATACTTTTTAATCTTTTTAATTACTAATGTTCTTAAATAATTTCAATAATTTACACTGCCTAGGTAACCTATGACAGGCTAACTAAACTGGATAACGGGTCGTTGGCACTGGACACTGCGGTGCCTCTGGCCATCATACCATGGGACGTAGAACGTCAACCACGTATGCAGTCAATATGGCTAAAAAGCCATGATAACATATCAACATGGCTAAAAGCCATGATAACATATAATCGGGCATAAAAGCTATGAGGGCGGGCATAAAGCCATGAGTGCGGGCATAAAGCCATAAATACAGGCATAAAGCCTTACGCAGTACTGCTAAAATAATACCCTATTGGCATGCCAATCTATCCAATCTCATACACATGTCTAGATAATATATGAGCACATAGTACCATTAAATGTTAATATATTATGTTTTATGACTTCATTATTTCATGACAAATTCTATAATTTATACATTCATTTGATCATTCATATGATCACAATTCACATTAATTATCTTTCTATACCTTTATACTCAAAGTATTTTTCCTTTCTACAATAATGAGAACTAATGTCTCATTCATGCATTAATATGACCCATTTATTCATTACACTATTTATATAATTTATCATTCATATTTCAAGTAATCCATTAAAATTTCATAGATATCAACCTCACTATCTATTTATCACTTAGCTAATTTATTATACCAATTTACAGGTGCCTAGGTTCAAGCATTTTCATTTATATGTACCTAGATTCAAGTATTTTCATTTGTATTCATAAAAGAAACTTAAGTCTCAAATATTATTTGCACATCCTTTAAACTTTTAATATTTCATTTATAGTCATTTATAAATCACATTTCAAATTAAATTAACAATATCCCCTAAGTTCTATTTGTGACGAGAATACAAACCTCATCTACGCATTTACATAATTTAAACATTTATTAAATCATTTAAGTGGGGTACCTTTCACTCCATTAATTTTGGTTGTTACTATTCACTTGGTCATTCCTACACAAAAGTTGACTTTTTAATTCATAATAGATTTGTTAAGCCTAAGTTCACCAAAATACCACATTTTGCATTTTATTTTTGTTGGCATTGATTTCCAATACCATTTCAAAGCTTATTTTATGTTATTCAAAATTTTCAGATTTCATACCTTAAGTTTACTGTTCCATTGGTCATTATGACAGTGGATATTTGACAAAATTCTCTTCATCAAAATTGTTCCTTTATGTGTCTTTTTTAATTTCCTTATTTAATCACTCCATTTGAAGTTTTGTAGCTCAAGTTATGGTCAATTTATCATAACAGGCCGGATTGGTCTTTACCTAGATTTTCTGGGCAAATTTGATTCTGCTAGATTTGGTATCTTGATTTGGACTAGCAATTTGAATTGGTTAGGTTCAGAATTTGAGTTTGTATTCTTCATGAAAGTTATGATAAATTGTCTAGTCATTCCATTGATATAAAAGTCAGGTCATTTGGGTATTTCTACACTGAGTTATGGCCAAATGAACAAACACTGTTCATTTAGTCAAATTTTCCAGGGCAGTATGTATGTTACCCGGATTAGGTCAATTTAGGTTGGTTTTTTGAGCATGGTTTCTTCACCAAAAATGTGGCTTAAGGTCTTAAATTTCATCAACAATTGGCCTCACACCAATTGGAGCTGTCTAGCTCTACTTATGTTCATTTAAACACACTAGACTTATAGGTCTAGAATTCCCTGCACAGAAACAACACTCCCAATACCACCTTCCCACACTACTACCATCCACAATTCACATTCCATACACTTCAATTAGTCCATAATTGGTCCCAACATCAACAATTTATCCACATATCATTAAATTCCTAATTTTTATATCAAACCTTAGCTCCAATTCAAGATTTACACAACACACGTCACATTAAGCATACTAATCAATTTCTAATTGATTTCTACACATCCAACACCATTTCTAAACCATTCAAATCCATCAAAACAATCAACACTACTTCCCTCATAAGGCTGGCGAAATTCATGATATCTATACACATGGATTTTATTTTAATTCTTTGCAATTCCTAACTCAATTTATGCTCTTAATAATGAATCAAAAGAGAGAAAAGGGATAACTAGTACTAACCTCACTTGTGTCCAACTTTCCATTGCTTAAACTTCAATTTTTTTCACCAATTTCTCATTCATTTTACCTTACTAACAAAAATTAAAGAGAGAGGGAAGTAAATATATGCACTAACCTCTTTGGGAGTTAACCCCAAGCTTGATAACTTCTTGTTTTCTTCTCCTTCTTGCTGCCTAGAGGTTGTTCAAAGGACAAGGATAAGCTTTAGTGAAAGAAGCAAGTAATTTTAAGAGGTGTTTGTAAGGGAATTTTAGTGAGAAGGAAGAGCTTTAATGGAGTTCTCTCTCTCTATGGGTTTCAGCTGGTCACTCAAGGATGAAGGTAGATTTTGTTTCAAATTTTTCCCATTTTATCTCTTTTTAATGACTTTAAGTATGCTTGTTGTGTTGTGATTAGTGGAGGCATGTTAATGACATCATAGTGATGTTAAAATTCTAATTTTTTTATTTTCTCTTTTTTTTACTCATTTTCAATTAAATTTTTAGTAATATTTATTCGTATTTTGTCATATAAATTATTTAATTAATTGGACAAGTTGGCCAAAAATCATCTCTGAAGATGAAATGACCAAAATGCCCTCCGTTTGGCTTAAGGAGCCAAAATTGTCTGTACCGATCTTAAAAATTTTACTAACCTTTTTTTAGCATTCTAATGCTACCTAGGGCTCCATAACTCTTCTCTGGCATCCCAAAAATTATTTTACGGGATTTCCCTTGGGATTAGGGCTACTAGCTGTGAAGATAGCAACTTCCTGTTAGGGTTACCCATCGCGAGGGCACCGGCTCATTTAACTTCGTTGTATTTCATTTCTAAAATTTTTTTTCTTAATTTTTCTTACACTTATTTGAATTATTTATAACTTCTCACTCTAGTTTACATATAGTTTCAGACATTCTGACAGTTCGGAGCAACATTAATCACCGAAACAGTCAAATGCACAGACTAGCTAAAGTGAGGGTGTTACAGTAAGACTAAAACACTAGAATGAAATTAAAATATGGAGACGTGTATGGAAAAATTAATGGGGACACATAAGGAATTAAGAGAATTGTATTAAAAATAATAATAATTATAATTATAATTTAAATTAATTTAAATTGGATAATGAAGGAGCGGAAGCATGAAAAACATAAGTTTAGATCATTGAATTCAAAAATTTTTCATCTAGGGTCACATGCATCATGTAAGATTCATTTTTATCTATTTGATTTCAATGATAAACAGCATATTAAAACTCTTTTAATATGTTTTTGGATCTACATTTGCCATTTAAGATTTTAGAATTAACAGATTAATTCATTAGAACCTTAGATTAGATCAAGAACAAGTGCACTAACCTTTTTAATGCACTGCAGTGTGTTTGGCACCTTTGGGATGTGCCTAGGATACCAGATGTTGCCCCTCTAGCTTGTCCACACCAAGATCACCAATGGCAGCCCCTTGAACAGCTTCTAAAGCTTTTCCAGTCAATTAGAAAATAAAGTTTTTCCTTTTAAGAGATTACAGTGAAGGAACGGAAGCGTGAAAAACACAAGTTTATACCATTGAATTCAAAAATTTTCACCTAGGGTCACATGCATCATGCAAGATTTATTTTTATCTATTTGATTTCAATGATAAACAACATATTAAAACTCTTTTAATATGTTTTTGGATCTGTATTTGCCATTTAAGATTTTAAAATTAATCAGATTAATTTTAGAACCCTAGATTAAATCAAGAATGATTACACTAACCTCTTGATGCAATCGCAGCGTGTGCGTGCCTTTGAGATTCGTCTTGAGGACACGGATGTTGTCCCTCTAGCTTGTCCACACCAAGAACACCTATGGCAGCCCTTGAACAGCTTCTAAAGCCTTTTCTATTAATTAGAAATTCAAGTTCTGCCTTTTAAGAGATTAGAGATGTAAACAGGACACTAGAAACAATTCCTAGTGTTCTTAATTCAAGAGATTGATGGCTAATCTCTTTGAATTGATAAGAGATGAAGAAGAAGAGATAAAAACCCTCAAAGTGGCGTGACAAAGGAGTGTGGCTGCTGGTTGTGTTTTATTTTCTCATAACAACACTTAAATAGCTAGGTTAACACATTAAACCCTTGCCACATGTCACCCTTTGATTAGCTCTAGGTTTAAGTGACCCAATCACATTGTGCCAAGTGTCAAACCTATATTTAATCTTGATTTTAATCATCTTACATGATTAAAAAGCATTTGGCAAGCTTATGTGCAATCCCATGTGTCACCATCTCATGGTGCCACGTGTCACACTGCAAAATGACCAAAATGCCCCTGTGTCTTAATTTTGAGTTCTTAACCCAAAATAATTATTTTCTTCTTCTAATTAATTTATATCAAATATAAATTAATTAATTAATCTCTATTAATTAATTTCTCATTAATTAAATTCATATTTAAACACTTTAAATATAAATTTAACTTATATTATACATCCAATAATCTAGATTTGGTTTCAAGTCATGCTAGGGACTTTGCAATCTAATTGCAAACCAAACCTATTTAATTAATCAATTAAACTCTTTAATTAATTAATTAAATCATATTTAAATAGGTGATAACTTGTGTATGTGTGTGACTTACTAGGCTCATCACTAATTGGCAATGAGACATGATATCAACTCTTAATATCATTAGAACTCTTTCTTACCATAAATGATTTCTCTAAATCATTTTATGAACCTCATAGACCATGGTTAACACCTAGCATAGCATGCCATGGCCACCCAATTAGTAATAAGGTTTACCTTAAATGAACCTATAATCATATGTTACCATGCACTAGAATCTCTCTGTTACAAAATCCCAACTCAAGCTGGAGTCATGGTTTATGTCAAACTCCATTTGCTATGAATATTATGTTCTCTTTTAATTCCAGTTCTTGATTAAAAAGATTTTCTCATCAGAAACTCTTTTCTGAATAAATCTATCTGTCCTGGCCAGGAACTTGAAACATCAAGAACAATTAAATGAACATAGGATTTTATCTCTATTTACTTAGAGGAACAGATTCCATCTTGATCAACACCTACCTCCATATATAACTAGTAGGAGCCAACACATACCCATATACCCATACACAGTACAAGTATGAAAGTAGTATCAAACTCAAACTACCTATATACAAGATAACTGTGCTATCTCAGGTCTAAAGATTATATGCACTGATATGATTTATGACAAAACATTGACAAGAGTAAACTCCATGTGCTTGTATGTCACTAATTCAGCCTACTTATCATTTATAAGTGCCTATCATGTTTGTCATATGGCATGAGACTCACCATTCCATCTTATTTATATCTCATATAAAGAACTTGAGAACAAACATGAATACAATCTTTCTGGATAAGTCATGTCCTTATTATGAAGTATCCTCGATTGTGAACCTATTTATGATACTTTGTGCTAGAAATATTGTCACTCATATTCTTAACAACTTAAGAATAATATTTCTAACAAAATATCAATGGACCTTTTCTATTACACATAAATATATTATGTAAACGGAAAAGTGGAAATGCCTTTTATTAATAAAAATATATACAAGATACATACTAAATGATATGCTCTAGGGCATACTACTAACATACAGATGTATACAGGACACTAGAAACAATTTCTAGTATTTTTAATTCAAGAGAATGTTGACAATTCTCTTTGAATTGGTGAGAGATGTAAAAGAAGAGAGGGAGAGCAAGGCAAGGGTGGCGGCACCTTTGGATGAATGAGCAGATTGTATTTTGTTATTTCATCCTTTCCCTTATATAGCTAGGTCACCACTTAAAACCCTTGCCACATGTCACCATCTGATTGGCTCTAGGTGTAATTGACCCAATCACATTGTGCCAAGCGTTAAACCTATATTTAATCTTCACTTTGATCATCTTACATGATTAAAAGACATATGGCAAGCTTATGTGTAGTGCCATGTGTCACCATCTCATGGTGCCACATGTCACCCTGTGAAATGACCAAAATACCCTTGTGTCTTAATTTTGAGTTATCAATCTAAAATAATTATTTCTCTTTTTCTAATCAATTTATATCAAATATAAATTAATTAATCTCTGTTAATTAATTTCTCATTAATTAAATTCATATTTAAACACTTTAAATATAAATTTAACTTCTACTATACATCTAATAACCTAGATTTGGTTTCAAGCCATGCTAGGGACTTTGCAATCTAATCACAAACCAAACCTATTTAATTAATCAATTAAACTCTTTAATTAATTAATTAAATCATATTAATTTGGTGATTACTTGTGTATGTGTGTGACTTACTAGGCTTATCACTTATTGGCAATGAGACATGATATCAACTCTTAATATCATTAGAACTCTTTCTTACCATAAATGATTTCTCTAAATCATTTTATGCACCTTATAGACCATGGTTAACACCTAGCATTGCATGCCATGGCCACCCAATTAGTAATAAGGTTTACTTTAAATGAACCTATAATCATATGTTACCATGCACTAGAATCTCTCTGTTATAAAATCCCAATTCGAGCTGGAGTCATGGTTTATGTTAAACTCCATTTTCTATGAATATTATGTTTTCTTTTAATTCCAGTTCTTGATTAAAAGATTTTCTTCTCAGAAACTCTTTTCTGATTAAATCTATCTGTCCTGGCCAGGAACTTAAAACATCAAGAATAATTAAATGAACCGAGGATTTTATCCCTGTTTACTTAGGGTAATAGATTCCATCTTGATCAACACCTACCTCCATATATAACTAGTAGGAGCCAACACATGCCCATATACCCATACACAGTACAAGTATGAAAGCAGTATCAAACTCAAACCACCTATATACAAGATAACTATGCTATCTCAGGTCTAAAGATTATATGTATTGATATAATTTATAACAATACATTGACAAGAGTAAACTCCATGTGCTTGTCATAAATGTTACTGATTCGGGCTATTTATCATGCATAAGTGCCTATCATGTTTGTTATATGGCATGAGACTCACCATTCCATCTTATTTATACCTCATATAAATACATTGGGAACAAACAAGAATACAATCTTTCTGGATAAGTCATGTCCTGTGTGAAGTATCCTCGATTGTGCACCTATTTATGATACTTTGTGCTAGAAGTACTATCACTTATATTGTTAACAACTTAAGAATAGAATTTTTAACAAAATATCAATGGACCTTTTCTATTACACATAAATATATTATGTAAACAGAAAAGTGAAAATGCCTTTTATTAATAAAAATGTATACAAGATACGTACTAAATGATATGCTCTAGAGCATACTACTAATAATCTTCCACTAGCACTAGAGCCATTCATTACAATATCTTAGACCCATCTTCTCAAGATGTCGGTCTAGCTGAGTTTGTGTGTAACACCCTCCCTGTACCAACTCCGTACATTCTACTGTTCCGGTGACCGGTGTCGGTCCGGACAGCTAGAATGTCCGGAAAAATATTTAAACTAAAGTCGGGAATCATAATTAACTCAAATATTAATAAGAAAAATTTAGTAAAAATTTTTGAAATAAAATACAACCAAGTTAAGCAGTAGGTGCCCTAGCGATGGGTAACGAGAGGAAGTTGCGGTTCTATAACGAGGAGCCCTAGACCCGGGGGAAAAATTATAAAATAATTTTTGGGACTCCAGAGAAGGGTTATTGAGGTTCCCATGGCATTAGAATGCCAAGAAAATACCTAGAAAAATTTTTCAATCGGTACAGACAATTTTGACCCGTTAAGCCAAACGGAGGGCATTTTGGTCATTTGGCCTTCAGATGTGATTTTTGGCCGACTTGTCCAGTTGAGTAAATAATTAATATGACATAAAATATGAATAAACATTACTAGAAATTAAATTGAAATTGAGTAGTTATGAAAAGAAAAGAAAAATCAAAGAAAAGCTCATTTATGACATCTTGATGATGTCATTTAAAATTGCCAACCAATCACCATTAAGTAACCATTTGACTAACTAATAAAAGAGCTAAATAAAGACCAAGGAAGACCAAAAACCAGCTGCCTTCTCTTCAGCCAAAAACGTGAGTTTCTCTTCTTCCTCCCTCCATTGATGTTCAATCAAGCAAGCTTAATTTCCTACCTTGTTACACCACTAAACCCTAACCCCTTTCATTAAACCTTGACCATATCACTTGAGGAAGCTTTTGGCAGCCAAGAAGAAGAAGGAAAGTGAAGTTTTAACTTGAAATTCAAAGATTGAAGAATTTTAAAGTATCGAATGCCCTAGTATACCTAACAAGATTAGTTTGGATAGTTTGGCATGCCAATAGGGTTCAGTTAGCAGTACTGCACATGGCAATATGCCATTCCGTGATTTTATGGCTTTTAGCCATTTTGACATTATATTGAGACTTGGCCTCATGCCTAATATTATTTAAAACTTGTTAGCTGTTCTGTTGCACACCGGGAGATGCATATGTGACCGATAGTGTGACGGCCCGAGGTACTAGATACCCAGTGCCAGTTTACCCATTATCCAGTCCAGTCGTCTAGTGTAGGTTACTTGGGGCAACCAAATGAATAAAAGTGGACAAAGTAAATGATATACAAATACCAAACAAATAAAACATACACATTCACTACACATTTAATTTCTTGCTATTTTCTTTTATTATATTATTGCACCACTAAGCATTATTGCTTAGCGCGTTGCTTTTGCCACTCGTAGGTACTAGAGATACAGATCGTGAGCCCAGTAGACCACAGACTGGGTGAGTCCATCTGCGACTGCACTTGCGATGTCCGTGTCACCTCAACTTCTGCAGTGCATTGGTAGGACATTAGGTGTCATTTTGACATTTTGTAACTTAACTTTGTTTTTCTCCTATGTAATTAAACTTGTGTAATGTATATTGATGTTTATGTAAATTATGAAAATTGTACTTGTGAATGGAAAAGTAAATGTTTACTTGTGATTTATATGTGATCATCACATGTGATGGATGATTGAGAACTGGAATTGAAATGTTGTTGAGATCTTAATATTGAGATTTTGCTGATAAATTGAAATTGGGATTGTTTGGTAATTATTTGGAAGTGTTTTTAACAGGTTCCGAAGAACTGTTTTCTCCATTTTTAGCCGGTACTCCGCCGGATTTTCTTTAAAATTTTCGGAACCTCAAATAAATAATAATTTCGATAAATGGCTTAAATAAATCATATTTCATAAATTAGCTTCAAAAGCATGATACAAATTAAGTAAGGTATATTAGAGTGTGCCAGTACACCGTGTGGCATTACTTACTCGGGTATACTGTACACGGGTAAGGGGTGTCACATTTTGTGGTATCAGAGCACGGTTTAGGCGTTTCTGGGCCTAGATTGAGTCCATACCATGCATTGCATTTGTAAGAGTCGAGGTGACACTAACGCAGATCTGTTTATCTTTCTTATTTTGAATAGGATATGGACCCTTCATCTCAGAGAGCCGTTGAGGAGGAAGTGGAGAGTCATGCTCCACCTGCAGCGGCTGAGGCCCGGGGGCATGAGAGAATCGCTCTGCCCGGCTCAAGCGAGCACTGCTCGACCTCCACAGGCCATGTTTCAGCAAATGGGCGACTTCTTTAGACAAATGGCCGGGGTAATGCCAGCACCACCACCACCACCAGCTCCACAGCAGAAATCACACCTGGAAAGGCTAAGAAAGTTTGGGGCAGTGGATTTCTATGGCAAGAGAGAAGATGACTCTGTTGCAGCCGAGAATTGGTTGAACAGAACAGGCAGAGTCCTAAAACAACTCCACTGCACTCCAGAGCAAAACCTGGAAGCTGCCATATCTTTGCTGCAAGATGATGCATATGAGTGGTGGGACACTGTGTCCAGTGAAGTGCAGCCAGAAGCTGTAACTTGGGACTTCTTCCTCTCTGAATTCAAGAAGAAATATGTGGATCTTGTATACGGAAGAGAGAAGAAGAGAGTTTATTAACTGAGCGAGGCAGTGTCGATGGCCAGAATATGAGAAGGAATTCGTAAGATTGAGCCGCTATGGAAGGGAGATAGTCCCTAATGAAGCTGAAAGGTGCAAGAGATTTGAAGAGGGACTAAATGACAACATCAAGATCCAGCTCACTGCCTTGGGAATCACAGAATTTACCAAGTTAGTGGAAGCTGCAATAAAGGTGGAAAAAGTGAGAAACAGTGAAAGCGAGACTGAAGGATAGGCAGAAGAGGGGCCCGGTCGGTCTAGTTCAGCTCCTGCATTTGGGAAGAAGTTCAAGGGTCCTCCCGCACGAGTTCAGCTCACCACAGTGGTCGTGGTCACCTTAGGGGCCCAGCCACGATTCACCCCTAGGAGAGGTCACCCACACCATCGCAAGGCGCTCTCAGGATGGGGTTCAGGGACCAGCCCGGCATCTTCTGCGTGTCCACACTGTCAGAAATGGCATAAGGGGGAGTGTTGGAGAGTGACTGTGCCTGCTTGAGGTGTGGGTCAACAGAGCATCAGCTGAGGAACTGTCCACGCAGAACTACTACAGCTGCTCCAACACAAGCAGAAAGACCTGCTCCTGCACCACAGAGAGATAGAAAATTTGGCAGATCTGACGCAGTGGGACCATCACAGAGGCCTGCATCCGAGCCAGAGAGGCGGATAACGACCACCTGCCAGGAATTATGCCCTGAGAGCTCAGGAGGAGCAAGATGCCCCGGACGTTATCAGGGGTACGTTCTTCCTCTACACTACACCTGTGAATGCATTGGTGGATCCAGGATCCACTCATTCCTACATTAGCATCAACTTACCCGTAGAAAGGGGGATACTAGTAGGGGAGAGTGACCAAGACATTCTGGTCACTAATCCATTGGGTCACAGTGTAGTGGTGAACAAAGTATACATGGGTTGCCCGTTAAGGATTCAGGGGTATGAATTCTTGGCAGACCTGATTGAGTTGCCCTTCCACGAGTTTGACGTGATTTTGGGAATGGACTGGTTGTCACGTCATCAGGCAATAGTTGATTGCAAATTGAAGAGAATTTCTCTAAAAACTTCAGAGGGTAATGAGATCACAGTTGTGGGGGAAAGGACAGATTTCTTGTCCAATGTCATCTCAGCCACAGTTGCAAGAAGAATGATGAGAAAAGGCTGTGAAGCCTACCTAGCACATGTGGTGGATACTAGGCAGGGTAAGCCAAACCTGAGTGACATACCCACAGTAAGAGACTTCCCAGAGGTATTTCCTGAAGAGTTGCCTGGTTTGCCACCAGAAAGGGAAGTCGAATTTGCTATTGAGACACTGCCGGGTACAACACCCATTTCCATTTCGGCATGGATGAACCAAATGAGGAAGATGAAGTTGCAGATTGTATAATGGGTGTACACCTGCCATTTAGTTCTTAATTTATTCCATAGTGGTCCACTTACACAAATTAAATCATATTATATGTTTAACTTTCATTTATTCCACATTAAACCCATAATTTTTGCTATTTACTTTAGGTACCATCAATTTAATTTTTCATTATATTTTCCAATTGTAATATTATTTATTTTTAATGGAAATTTAGGTCAAAAGACAATTCAGGATGTCAAATGACCACAATGCCCCTGTTCGGGTTGCATTACCGATTTTTCGGTAACACCGGGTTTTGTCCATTTTTCGATTTCCCACTTTTCTTTGTACTAATTATTAAATTTTTATTTAATATTTCTAATGATATTTATATTTCAATAAGGGTCTATTTAAGTCCTAAAAATATTTTCCAGGGTTCCCCGCAGTCCAGGGCTAGTCAACGGTCCACGCCGTGACTTCCCGGTGCGGTCACCCATCGCTAGGGTTCTCGGCTCGCTTAACTTGGTTACATTTCTTCGCTATTATTTTTGCTTCATTTTTCTTGTATTTTCTTTTCTTGTATTTCATTATTTTATGTCTCCTCACTCATAACAAAGTGTAGTTCTAGGCATCCTAGCTGTCCGGACAACACTGGTCACCGAAGCAGTAGAACACACTACCGAACATAGGGGTGTTACAATTCTCCCCCCCTTAAATAAATTTCGTCTCGAAATTTTACCTGGCATTAGTCTCTAAACAGTTGTGGGTGCTGTCTCCTCATATCCTCTTCACGTTCCCAAGTAGCTTCCTGACCTGAGTGATGGTTCCACAGCACTTTAACCAGGTGTATCTGTTTGTTCCTCAGTTGCTTCACCTCATAAGCTAGAATTTTTATGGGTTCTTCCTCACATGAGAGGTCTGGATTTACCTCAATCTCTTCAACGGATAGTACATGAGATGGATCTGATCTGTATCTCCTTAACATGGACACATGGAAGACACTGTGTATCCTTGCTAGCTCTGGAGGTAATGCCAATCGATATGCCAAAGGACCCACTCTTTCCAGAACCTCATATGGTCTGATGAAACGAGGACTCGCTTCTTTCTCGCCAAATCTCATAATCCTCTTCCAAAGAGAAACTTTGAGGAATACCTTATCACCCACTGCATATTCAATATCTCTTCTCTTCAGATCAACATAGGACTTCTGACAGTCTGATGCAGCCTTGAGTCTATCTCTGATCAATCTAATCTTTTCCTCTGTCTTCTGAACAATTTCTGGTCCAATCATCTTCCTTTCACCTACTTCATCCCAACATAAGGGAGTTCTGCACTTTCTGCCATACAAAGCTTCATATGGAGGCATCCCAATGCTTGATTGGTAGCTGTTGTTATAAGAAAACTCAATCAAAGGCAAGTGTATATCCCAACTACCTTCAAATTCAATCACACAAGCCCGTAGCATATCCTCCAATATCTGAATAACCCTCTCAGACTGGCCATCTGTCTGCGGGTGGAATGCTGTGCTGAAGTTCAATCTAGTTCCTAGGGCTCTCTGAAGACTACCCCAGAATCTAGAAGTGAACCTAGGATCTCTGTCAGATACAATTGATACTGGCACTCCATGCAATTTTACAATCTCATATATGTACAATCTGGCCAATCTTTCTAGGCTATAGTCCATCCGAACTGGCAAAAAGTGAGCAGACTTGGTCAATCTGTCAACTATAACCCATACTGCATCATGATTACTCTGTGTTCTTGGAAGTCCTGTAACAAAATCCATAGTTATTCGTTCCCATTTCCACTCTGGTACTGACAAAGGATGTAACAAACCAGCTGGAACTTGATGTTCTGCCTTTACTTGCTGACAAGTTAGGCATTTGGAAACAAATTCAGCTATATCTCTCTTCATGCCCATCCACCAGTAATGTTCTTTCAGCCCTCTGTACATTTTAGTTCCACCAGGGTGCATAGCAAAAGGAGACTCATGTGCTTCCTTCATAATGATCTGTCTCAATTCCACATCACTAGGAACGCACATTCTGCCCTGATGTAGTAATAAACCATCATCTCTGATAGAGAATTCAGGTTTCTTGCCCTGCTGGACTTCTTTCAGTAGCTTCTGATATTTTTCATCACTTTGAGTAGCCATTCTGATCTGATCAATCAACATTGGCTGTACATGCCATGTAACTACTGTCTGTCCCTCATCATCAATCTCTAAATTGGCATGCTGTGCTTTCAATTCATATACCATGGACAAAAGAGAAACTCTGAGATTTGCCATAGTCTTGCGACTTAAGGCGTCAGCCACTACATTTGCTTTCCCTGGCGTATAGTCTATTAAGCAATCATAATCTTTGATGAGTTCTAACCATCTCCTCTGCCTCAAATTTAATTCCTTCTGGGTGCCTAAGTACTTCAAGCTCTTGTGATCTATGTAAATATAGCATTTCTCCCCATACAAATAGTGTCTCCAAATCTTCAGAGCAAAAACAATGGCTGCTAGCTCCAGATCATGTGTTGGGTAGTTCCTCTCATGCGGTTTCAGCTGGCGTGATTCATAAGCAATGACATTCTGATCTTGCATCAGTACATAGCCTAACCCATTGTGGGAAGCATCACTATAAACTGTATATTCTTTACCCGGAGTAGGTAAAGTGAGGACTGGAGCTTCAGTCAAACACCTTTTCAACTCATCAAAACTTTGCTGGCATTTATCAGTCCACTGAAATTTTACATCTTTCCGAAGCAGTTTGGTTAGTGGAGAAGATAACATAGAAAACCCCTTCACAAAGCGATGGTAATATCCAGCTAAACCCAGAAAACTGCAAATTTTTGTGATGTTCCTGGGCGGCTTCCAATTAAGGATAGCTTCTACCTTGCTGGAATCTACCTTGATCCCTTCAACTGACACAACATGTTCCAAAAAGGAGATTTCTTTCAGCCAAAATTCACATTTCGACAATTTGGCGTATAGTTGTTTCTCCCTTAAAGTCTTCAGTACAATCCGCAAATGTCTGTCATGCTCTTCTGCATTCGTCGAGTATATCAAAATGTCATCAATAAACACCACCACAAATTGATCGAGATATGGTTTGAAGATAGTGTTCATCAGATCCATAAAAGCAGCTGGAGCATTTATTAACCCGAATGGCATTACTAGAAACTCATAGTGTCCATACCGAGTTCTGAAAGCATTTTTTGGAATACTCTGCTCTTGCACCTTCAACTGATAATAGCCAGATCGTAAATCAATTTTGGAGAATATAGCTGCACCCTTCAACTGATCAAACAGATCATCAATGCGAGGCAATGGATATCTATTCTTCATTGTCACCTTATTCAATTGCCGGTAATCAATACATAAGCGGAGAGTACCATCCTTCTTCTTAACAAACAACACTGGTGCAACCCAAGGTGACACATTAGGGCGGATGAAGCCCTTTTCAAGTAATTCTTGCAATTGTATCTTCAACTCCTTCAACTCTGCTGGTGCCATTCTGTATGGCGTTATGGAGATTGGATCCACACCAGGCATAACATTAATTTCAAACTGCACTTCTCTTTCCGGAGGTAATCCTGGCAATTCATCAAGAAACACATCTGGAAAGTCATATACTGTAGGGATGTCCTTCAATGCTGGACTCCCCACTTGGGTGTCTACCACATGTGCCAAGTATGCTTCACACCCCTTTCTGATCATTTTTCTGGCAAGTGTAGCCGAAATGATGTTTGATGGCAATAACTGCCTCTCCCTATGTATTATCACCTCACTGTACTGAGGGAGACCAAAAGTGACTGTCTTTAGCCTACAGTCAATCATGGCATGATGCCTGGCTAACCAATCCATGCCCAAGATGATATCATAATCTCTGAAGGGCATTTCAATGAAATCAGACAGAAAAGTGTGTCCTTGGATCACCAAAGGACAATCTCTATACATTCTATTAACCCTGACCTCCTGTCCTAGCAGACTTATCACTAGCACCTCAAAGTCCATTTTTGTACATGGAACCGCAATGCAATCAATGATGCTAGCACTCACAAAAGAATGGGTAGAACCCGGATCAAATAACACAAATACATCTTGATTAAAAGTTGAGAAGGTACCAGCCACAATATCAGATGTCTCTGCCTCTTCCCTCTGTCTCATTGCATAGATTCTGACTGGAGCACTATCTTGCTTTGAATGTTTCACTGTGCCTTGGCTGCCTGCTGGGCTACTTCTACCCCTGCCTCTATCTCTGCTGGGTGGTTGTGAACTTCTGGTGACAGGGCTCTGAACTGACCCTTCTGCAGTAGTAGGAGGTGGTCCAACTCTGCGACTACTGGTGCAGTCCTTGGCAAAGTGTCCTGTGCCTCCACAATTATAACAGGCTCCAATAGCCTTATAGCATATCCCACCATGATTTTTTCCACAAGTTTCACATTGGCAGGGAGGGTAGGAACTTTTGGAACTCTGCTGACCAGATAGTGGAGGTCTCTGTCCTGAATATCTTCCCCTACCAGACTTCTTGCCACCTCTGCCATGTCCCCCATGGTTCTTCCTCTTTCCAGTAGGACCACTAGAACTCTGTTCTACTGATTTTCCCTCTTTCTCTGTCTTCTCTGATTTCTTTTTCTTAGGAGCAGCTTCAAACTCAATTCTTTCCAACTCTAGGGCTTGAGAGATAAGTTCAGAGAAGTTAGTGTGTTTGAAATCGACCACTTGTAATCTGATACTGGGCTTCAAGCCGGTTTCAAACCTCTTGCATCTCTCCCTGCTAGTAGAAAGTAAACTCACTGCATAATGGCTTAGGCGAGAAAATTCTCTTTCGTACTCAGCCACTGATCTGCCCCCCTGTTTCAAACTTAGGAATTCTTGTAATTTCTGGTCTACATAAGCATCAGGGACATATTTTTGTCTGAATTCCCTGAGAAAGTCATTCCATGTTAGCACTGCAGGTTCTACCAGACTGTGGGGAATGGTTTTCCACTAGTCATAAGCATCCCCCTGTAACAAAGATACAGAGTATTCAAATCTGAGCTCCTCTGTGAAATGCAGTTTCTTGAATACCCTATCCATCCTTTCTAACCACTATTCAGCCTCTAGAGGATCTACTGTCCCCTTGAACTCTGTAGCCCCATACTTCATCAATTTGTCATACTGCCTCGTAGGAGACTATGGTTGTACCACTGGTGTCTGTATTGGGACCTGAGTAGGCACATTACCAGCCATTTGTTGGAACATTGCAGCCATCTGCTGAGCGAACTGAGCAGGAAACTGCGGTACTACGGGGGTTGGTGTTACTGAACCACTGACATTATGTAGGCCTGCGGCATCCCCTTGCACCTCAGCCTCAATAGATTGATTGATTGAACGATCACCCTCTTCCATAGTCAATGCGAGGATTTTAGATCTCCTGAACAAATAACATAAGGAGATCTCCTCCCGTTAGTGCATATTTATAATGTAATGTACTGTATGTATCAAACAATGATATTGAGTAGTTGTACTATGAAGAAAGAATATTCAAATAACAGGTGAAAACAGAATTTAAAAACTTTGCTCTGATACCACTAAAACATGTCACACCCTACCCCTCTGTAAGGCATAACATGATCCCGTAGTATACCTAATGAATTACCAACTCAGTTCATCGATAACCCATTAAATACACTACAAGGGATTTTAAAAACTTTTCTTGCTTCTTTTACAGTGGTGAGCACTATTTACAGGTGTTAAAAACTTTTGTGAACTGAAGTGAAACGGCTAACTCATTTGGACCATTAGAAATTTTCTGTAAAAATTTTGGCAGAGTGCCATCTGTATTTTGGATAAAACAGTTCTTGTAAAACCTCAGAAAAGCACTTCAATATATTTCCAAATCTCAACTCCAACATATTTCTCAACACAACATATTTCTCAACTCAAATCCACAGTAATTTTTCAAAGACTGAGATACAAGAAGTATAATACAATTTTTTTTTACAAGTCAAAATAACTCATAATTTACTTTACAACTTCAATGTACAATTTTAATTTACAACTGCTCAAAATCAAAAACAAAATGTACATACAGTGGTCATACATTACAGTACAAAATGAAAAATGTGGTATACTCATTATACCCGAAAATCTCTCGCTGGGTGTACTAGCGACCTAGTCACGCCTCTGTCTGTCTGTCTACTCATGATAAAGAATAAAGCTATCGCTGAGACAATGTCTCAGTGGTGCACAACATTAACCAAATACAACTTTAAATCACAATTCATAAGTTAAATAAATAGTGGATACTTAAAACAATAGTTAAATTCAAGACAATAATGTCATAAAGAATTTAACACAATATCATAATAAATCTCAAAAATCAAAACATAGTTAAATTCAAAAGACAGTGAATGTCAATAAGCATTTAAACTCCATTTCACAATTTCACAATACATATCAATAAACCACACACAGCTTAATCATGTTCCAAAGTTCAATTCGTCCCAAAAGTCGATGACTAATAAGGAATAACATAGCTAGCTAGCAAAAATATGAGTACTCATCCAATTCGTCCTCAACAGGCACACACCTCAACACTTCAGCCAGAGAGGGAATTCAATTCGTCCCACTAGACAAGCCAGCGAGGAATACAATCAATATACATGATAGCTGTGGCTTCAAACCATTTACAGTGCTTTTCAATCAATAAGTATCCATCAAATATCATTCAAACAATTTTTCACAGTTTCACAATTTAAAACAATAATATACAATTAGTCATAATTTATTTCTATTGAAAATAATTCAAAAGAAATAGTTGTTATGCACAAACCTCTGATAACTGTCTCCTGGTCTGGATTCAGTGTTTCCTTCCCTTTCCCTGAGTCTTTACTAACTGAGAAACACAATTTGAAGTGTTTCAGTGCTAAATTAAACTGTCTCTATCGATAATGCTTGATAAGTAATTCACTGAAAGCTATTATTTGCTTAATCACCTAACATATCGACCCTCGATGCGTTTTAGGTAAATTAGGTTTTAGTGTTACTAATATGTCACATTCGATAGTCTTTTAGGGTTGGTACATGTTACTAATTTCATTTCCTTGTTTAGTGCATTTTATTGCAACTTGCTGGATTCCGGGATACTAGTTTGACCAAGCCGGACGACCTAGTTCCCTCAGTTTTCGGGTTTCGGTCAAAACTATAAACTTGTAGATCTATGTCTTATGGAACGCGGGGCAAAATTTCAAGTCATTCTGAGTTATGTAGACCAAGTTATGGTCATTTTACTATTGCTGGTCAAATGGCATCAAATTTGGTCATTTTAGGTCAATTTTGGTCAACTTTGGTTCGGCCAGTTTTTGGACCCAAACTTGTGCAAGCTGTTTGACTTGCTTATGGTCATTTCTGGGCTTTGGTGTCTTTATAAGACTTGTAGATATGGGTCTTAACTATTCATGGTTAAAATTCAGGTCAATTGGACCTGTTTTGAGTGAGTTATGGCCTAAACACTAACTGCTGCCCAATTGGTCAATTTTCAGGCCTCAATTGTACTTAATCCGGATTTGATCATTTTTCAAGCTACCTTGCAAGCAGAATTTTAGCAAGTTTCCTTCATGAAAGTTGGCACATTTTGTGCCTAGTTTCACCTCCAATTGGTCTCATACCAATTGGAGTTACACATTTAGTGTTATAGGCTGAAATGCATACTGTCCTTAAATACATTGCTTAAACATCTATCAATTACGCATTTACCTTGCTATAATTCCACTTCTCAACCCAATTCTGATTTGGTACATTACCAAAACCATATATCACTTCACATTAAAGTCACTTTGGGCAGAATACAAATATCCTCAATACACCAAATGAAATCCTAATTCACAAAGTCCAAATCCAACAATATATACATAAAAACACTCCTAATTATTACATACTATTTCCACAACCAATTTACATACATATTCATCAATCCTCAATATCACAATTCATCCAATATCTTCATGAATTCAAACATTCATTAAGGAGTCTCAAGGCTGCCGAAATGCTCCACATTGCCAAAGTTTCCCATAATTTCGTCAACTTTAATTTCAAATGCACAATCACCATATACATGTGGAAATAACTTACTAGGACATTAAATCACCCTACTCAACATGAATTCCCACCAAATATATGTAAAAATAATTCATTAAATATACAACTCCATGGCTGTCCAAAATTGGATATGTCAATAACTCCTCAAAACTTTAAAATTTTCTTCACAAATCAAACACCCATACATGCTTACAAACTTTAACAAAGCAATATTCAAAAATACAAACTTACCTATTGTTAGGACTTGTTAAATCTTCACTAAACTTCCTTGATTTTGCTATCAAACTCTTCCTTGTGACGTGGGGATAAATTTTAATGAAGCTACCTAGGTGTTTGGAGGTGAAATGAAGGAGAGGATGAAGTTTGAAGCAAAACGGCAATGGAGGTTTTCAAGCTCTTCATTTCGGCATGGATGAACCAAATGAGGAAGATGAAGTTGCAGATTGTATAATGGGTGTACACCTGCCATTTAGTTCTTAATTTATTCCATAGTGGTCCACTTACACAAATTAAATCATAGTATATGTTTAACTTTAATTTATTCCACATTAAACCCATAATTTTTGCTATTTACTTTAGGTACCATCAATTTAATTTTTCATTATATTTTCCAAGTGTAATATTATTTATTTTTAATGGAAATTTAGGTCAAAAGACAATTCAGGATGTCAAATGACCACAATGCCCCTGTTTGGGTTGCATTCCCAATTTTTCGGTAACACCGGGTTTTGTCCGCTTTTCGATTTCCCACTTTTCTTTGTACTAATTATTAAATTTTTATTTAATATTTCTAATGATATTTATATTTCAATAAGGGTCTATTTAAGTCCTAAAAATATTTTCCAGGGTTTCCCGCAGTCCAGGGTTAGTCAACGGTCCACGCCGTGACTTCCCGGTGCGGTCACCCATCGCTAGGGTTCTCGGCTCGCTTAACTTGGTCATATTTCTTTGCTATTATTTTTCCTTTATTTTTCTTGTATTTTCTTTTCTTGTATTTCATTATTTTATGTCTCCTCACTCATATCGAAGTGTAGTTCTAGGCATTCTAGTTGTCCGGACAACACTGGTCACTGGAGCAGTAGAACGCACTACCGAACATAGGGGTGTTACATGTTTCATCAATTGGTGTAGGTTGACTAGATGGATCTAT
The DNA here is from genome assembly GCF_030052815.1 of Hevea brasiliensis. Lineage (NCBI taxonomy): Eukaryota > Viridiplantae > Streptophyta > Magnoliopsida > Malpighiales > Euphorbiaceae > Hevea > Hevea brasiliensis. The sequence continues at coordinate 49,612,595 of NC_079501.1, forward strand.
ATCCATCTGATCTATTGGTTGGTTAGAATTCTCCAATTCCAAATCTATTTGCCTTCCTTTGCCTCCTTCTTGAGCAAACTGTTGTTCAAGAAATGTGGCATCTTTACTTATCACAACCTTTTGTGATGTAGGCAAATAAAAATAATATCCAAAAGTATCTTTTGGATATCCAACAAATCGACCCTTTTCTAATCTGGTTTCCAATTTATCAATGTTCTGCTTTTTGACATAAGTTGGAGAACCCCAAATCTTAACATGCTTAAGACTTGGTTTTCTTTTATGCCATATCTCATAAGTTGTGGAAGATACTGATTTTGATGGAATCCTATTCAGAATATACAAAGCTAATTCTAATGCAAATCCCCAAAAGGAGATTGGCATATCAGTATAGCTCATCATACTACATACCATATCCTATAGGGTACGATTTCTCCTTTCAAATACACCATTCAGTTATGGTGTTCCTAGAGGAGTCAGCTGGGAAACAATGCCATGCTCTCTCAAGTATTCATCAAATTCAGTACTCAAGTATTCACCTCCACGATCTGATCGAAGAGCTTTAATACTTTTTCCTATTCGATTTTCTACTTTAGATTTAAATTCTTTGAACTTTTCAAAGGATTCATGTTTGTATTTCATCAAATAAAAATACCCAAATCTTGATTTATCATCAGTAAAGGTAATAAAATAATGAAAACCACCTCTAGCTATTTATTTAAATGGACCACATACATCACTATGTATTAGCTCCAAAATATTTTCAGCTCTTATCCCTTGTCCAACAAAGGGTAATCTAGTCATTTTGCCTTGAAGGCAGGATTCCTAAGTTGGAGTAGGTTTAGAACCTAATGAGGATGGAATCCCCATTTTCTCTAGTTTTGTAATCCTATCTTCTACAATATGACCTAACCTTAAGTGCCAAATATATTTTGAACTTGAGTTGATTTTCACCATGGCATTGCATTCACTTAGATCACTTGCATTCATTTTTTGTTTGTCATTATTATCCAAACAATAAAGACCATCATTCATATAACTTGAACTAACATATTTATTTCCAAATTAAATATTGCAAACATCATCTATAAACTGAAATTCATAACCATTTCTAGTCAAACTAGATATAGAAATGACGTTCTTAAAAGCATCAGGTACATATAAAATATTATCCAAACACAAAACATGTCCAGACATGTAAAAGGATTTAGATCCTATGGCTAAAGCTTCAACAGTTAAGCCATCACCAATCCGGAGTCTAACATCTTGAGATGCAAGCTGCTACTATTTGCTAGTTCCTGCATATCATAAAAAATGTGAGAACTGGCACCAGTATCTAAAACCCAAGCTGTAGATGAACTATGCGTATCATCAGAATCTAAATAAAAAGATATGGACATACCTTCTGAAGGTGTATGCTTCTTGTCCTTTAGAAAAGCAAGATACTCTGGGCAGTTCCATTTCCAGTGCCCATCCTTCTGATAGTGGAAACACTATCCTTTGCCTCCATCAGCTTTAGTCTTCCCTTTCTGTTTAGCAATTTTCTTGGAAGGACCAGGAATCTGAGGTTTCTTTTTCTTATGGCCTTTCTTTTTGTTGGACTTTCCAGTAGAAGAAGATGCAATCAAAGCTACCTCTTTTCCTTTATTGCCTGGCATATTCTTTTGGGCAATAACTAGCATGTTGAGTAAACCAGCCAAGGTGCATTCCTGCTTAGTCATATGGAAATTTGTCACAAAATTCCCAAATGACTCAGAAAGGGATTGAAGGATCAAATCCATCTGCTGTTGGAAATCCGTGTTAAAGTCAATATGTTCCAACAGCTCAATCAACCGAATCATCTTCTGGACATGATCTCCAACATTCTGTTCGTCAGACATCCTCATGCAGAACAGCTGTTTAGATATCTCATACCTAGCATTCCTACTGTGCTCACCATACAACTCTTATAGGTGAAGGAGGATCTCACTCGCACTCTGCATGTTCTCATGCTGCTTCTGTAACTCATTACTCATAGAAGCAAGCATGTAACACTTAGCTCTCATATCATGCTCCTTCCACTTGTCCAAAGTTTCATGTTCCTCTTGAGTGGCCTCTGGAGGTAAGGGACCAGGAACATTTGAATCTAGAACATATCCTATATGTTCAAGGTTTAGGATAAGTTTCAAATTTCTTAGCCAATCAGATAGATTAGGTCCTGTCAACCTATTTCGATCAAGTATGCTTGCAAGGATATTGGATGGTGGTGGTTGTTCTGTGCTCATTGTTATTAGAAAATTAATTGTAAAAAATAACCAGATTAATTAGTAAATGTATCATGTATTTAACCAAAATGATTATGGTCTTTTAATCAAATTGGTCCTCCCACTAACTTAGGGAATCCTACACTTCCAAAGTAGAAAACGGAAATCCTAGTTGGATGGATTTTTAATGGGTGATTGAATTCTTATAATTCTTTTGATCATCCTCAGGTATATCCATTATTGGAATTACAATAAACTATAAGTGAGCAACTCCTTGCCCATCACATCTCATGTGAGGTTCAATCCTTTACCTAGCCCCTAATGTTCAAAATCTCAGGTACATCCATTATTGACTTATCTTGCATTAGTTAAGTTGATCCCATTGAGCCAGTATTTATGCAAATAATTTTAATGTCCTCAGGTACATCCAATATTGGCCACCAAACCATTTACATATTTACAATATCTCATACTTAATAATTATTCTTAAGAAAATCTCTTAAATTAATTGCATCTTATGTAAGTATTTAAAATTTCTTAAAATAATTGCCTCAATAGATGGCCCATGTTATAATTACTTTAATTATACTATTTCTGACTTAGTCATTTGATTGGAAGATTTTGTGGTTGTCCTAATTACTATTAAGGTCTCACTTTGCACATTATCCAATTAGCATACATATATCATATACTTGGATACATTCCCATACATCTCATGCATTCATGGATAATAAATATGGTATGATCATTGACTTTCTAAGGGATTCAATTCTGAGCCACCAAGAATTGAATCAGGCCATTCCTAGGTGCATTTCATTCATTCATATTACAAAAGTTGCTGAAGGAGTACATAATCAACACTTAATCTTGAATTCCTCCCACTGGTCCCACCAATGCTCTTGACCTCCTTGATCTTCTTGCAATCCAATTACATAGTAATCCTTGGCATACCAAGACGAATTTACAAGAACTAAATAAATGAAATTACAATCCAAAAAATATTACAACCTTTATAATATATGCCCAAAAAAAATTAAAAAAAATTAATTAATTTACAACCCAAAGAAATATAAAAGAAATAAATCCAATCACATTGGTCTTTTATTGTTCATGATCATCCATCATGCATATCACCATTTAACAATTAAATAAAATATACATACTTAAATTAAATTGAATATCTCATATCCAACATAAAAATTCAGATTTGAATATGATTCAAACAAATTTAAAAATCCAGATTTGAATCACATTCAAACAAATTTAAAAATTCAGATTTGAATCACATTCAAATAAATTTAAAAATTCAGATTTGAATCACATTCAAACAAATTTAAAAATTTAGATTTGAATTAAAATTTAATTATGTGATTAAAACTCCTAATTAAACACTTTAATTAGTCATGGGCCTCATTATGGGCCTTGGAACCAAGCCCACAAACAAACCCAAATAGCCATGCCCATGGTTGAATGGATCAAACCATGTGCACCATGGTGTTCTTCCTCAAGCCGCCACCTTTGTTGGTCTAACCAGTAATGAAACAATCATCTCATGATCAAACCACACAATTAAATCATATAATCAACAATCTAAATGGCAAATATAGTGGCTCTGATATCAATTGAAGGAGCGGAAGTATGAAAAACATAAGTTTAGATCATTGAATTTAAAAATTTTTCATTTAGGGTCACATGCATCATGCAAGATTCATTTTTATCTATTTGATTTCAATGATAAACAATATATTAAAACTCTTTTAATATATTTTTGGATCTACATTTTCCATTTAAAATTTTAGAATTAACAGATTAATTCATTAGAACCCTAGATTAGATCAAGAACAAGTGCATTAACCTTTTTGATGCACTGCAGTGTGTTGGGCACCTTTGGGATGCGCCTAGGATACTAGATATTGCCCCTCTAGCTTGTCCACACAAAGATTACCAATGGTAGCCCCTTGAACAACTTCTAAAGCTTTTCCAATCAATTAGAAAATCAGGTTTTGCCTTTTGAGATATTACAGATGTATACAGTACACTAGAAATGATTTCTATTATTTTTAATTCAAGAAAATGTTAGCAATTCTCTTTGAATTGGTGAGAGATGAAGAAGAAGAGAGGGAGAGCAAGGCAAGGGTGGCGGCACCTTTGGATGAATGAGCAGATTGTATTTTGTTATTTCATCCTTTTCCTTATATAGCTAGGTCACCACTTAAAGCCCTTGCCACATGTCACCATCTGATTGGCTCTAGGTTTAATTGACCTAATCACATTGTGCCAAGTGTCAAACCTATATTTAATCTTCACTTTGATCATCTTACATGATTAGAAGACATATGGCAAGCTTATGTGTAGTACCATGTGTCACCATCTCATGGTACCACATGTCCCCCTGTGAAATGACCAAAATACCCTTGTGTCTTAATTTTGAGTTCTCAACCCAAAATAATTATTTCTCTTCTTCTAATCAATTTATATCAAATATAAATTAATTAATTAATCTCTATTAATTAATTTCTCATTAATTAAATTCATATTTAAACACTTTAAATATAAATTTAACTTATACTATACATCCAATAACCTAGATTTGGTTTCAAGCCAAGCTAGGGGCTTTGCAATCTAATTACAAACCAAACCTAATTAATTAATTAATTAAACTCTTTAATTAATTAATTAAATCATATTTAATTTGGTGATTACTTATGTATGTGTGTGACTTACTAGGCTTATCACTAATTGGCAATGAGACATGATATCATCTCTTAATATCATCAGAACTCTTTCTTACCATAAATGATTTCTCTAAATCATTTTATGCACCTCATAGACAATGGTTAACACCTAGCATAGCATGCCATGGCCACCCAATTACTAATAAGATTTACCTTAAATGAACCTATAATCATATGTTACCATGCACTAGAATCTCTCTGTTACAAAATCCCAATTCGAGATGGAGTCATGGTTTATGTCAAACCCCATTTGCTATGAATATTATGTTCTCTTTTAATTCCAGTTTTTGATTAAAAGATTTTCTCTTCAGAAACTCTTTTTTGATTAAATTTATCTGTCCTGGCCAGGAACATGAAACATTAAGAACAATTAAATGAATATAGGATTTTATCCCTAGTTACTTAGGGTAACAGATTCCATCTTGATCAACACCTTCCTCCATATATAACTAGTAGGAGCCAACACATACCCATATACCCATACATAGTATAAGTATGAAAGCGATATCAAACTCAAACCACCTATATACAAGATAACTGTGCTATCTCAGGTCTAAAGATTATATGTACTGATATGATTTATGATAATACATTGACAAGAGTAAACTCCATGTGCTTGTTATAAATGTCACTGGTTCGGCCTACTTATTATGCATAAGTGCCTATCATGTTTGTTATATGGCATGAGACTTACCATTCCATCTTATTTATATCTCACATAAATACATTGGGAACAAACATGAATACAATCTTTCTGGATAAGTCATGTCCTGTGTGAAGTATCCTCGATTGTGAACCTATTTATGATACTTTGTGCTAGAAATACTGTCACTCATATTCTTAATAACTTAAGAATAGAATTTCTAACAAAATATCAATGGACCTTTTCTATTACACATAAATATATTATGTAAACGGAAAAGTAAAAATGCCTTTTATTAATAAAAACATGTACATGATACATACTAAATGATATACTCTAGGGCATACTACTAACAGATAATTATCTTGATATAAAAGAAGACAAAAAACAATTAAAAATCAAAACAAAAATCAATCTTCTTTTTCCTCTCCATGGCTGGCTCCCTCTCCATCCTCTCTTCCTCCATTTTTGCTTGATACAAGCTTTGATACCTCCATTTTCTTCTCTAATTTCCATACGAAAATCCACAGAAAACCTAAATTAGACCTTGATTAGAAGATTGGGAGAAAAAGGAACTAAAGAAATTAAAGGATTTAGAAGTTTGGAAATCTCCATTAGAGGTAAGTCTACATTCAAGCTTAAATCACTTTATATTTCTTAAATTTAAGTTTAGTTATGAAGAATAGACATGAAAAATGAAAGAATTATTGCTTGAAATTGAGCTATGAGAATCCACCCAACATGAAGGAAGTTAGGGTTTTGATGTGTTTGAGGCAATTAAACATGAATCATAACTTAGGTAAAGTAGTATACGTGATTTGTGTGTTGAGTTTACATGAACTTGTATGAATTTAGAAGATGTGGAATTATAGCTTTGTAGAAATTAGGGTTTTAGTGATTTGAAGTATAATTAGGGTTATTAATATTGAATTATGGTTATTTGGCATGAATTGAATGAGAATTGAGGTTGGTTGATGAAAGAAATTAATGGAATAGGAGTATGGTCATTGTGCTGGAATCTGGATAGCTTGTGTCTAGTGCACTTAAATGCTCATATGTTGAGCTACACAACTCCAATTGGTATGAAACTAATTGAAGATGAAATCTAAGACATAATGCTCCAACTTTCATGAAGAGAGTTTGCCTAGAAAATGACCACAAGTTATCTTAATTTAGGCTTTAATCCGGGTTACCAATTCTGGACCAGGAGAAAATAACCATATGAATAGTACTTATTCAATTAGGCATAATTCACTCTAAAAAAACTTCAATTTAGGTGATTCTTAAACTAATGGAAACCTGAGACATAGGAGAATAACTCGTATGAAGATCATAAAGTCAAATTATGACCCTAATCTAATCAAATTGCTAGACAAAATTAGTCCAGCAAATCTACCCTGATTTTGGACTAAATATGGAAATGTGAGTAATTGGTCATCCGACCAGTTTTGGAAAAATTTCCATAACTTCAGCTACACAATAGAAAATTAAGTGATTCCAAAGCCAAAATAACCATAAGACATAGAACTAAAAACTTCATGTTTGGATCTAAACCCAGTTCATAGGGCAAAGTAGGGGAAATATTGTGGTAAATTGGGAATGCCAAATCTGAAAATCCTACACTTCAACAAAATTTCCCTGTGACCTCTGAATGGTTATCAGGTCATAACTTCCTCTACAAATCTCCAATTGAAGTGATTTAAAATGATTTGGAAACCTAAGATAAAGGCCTAAAACATTGTTTTAGGGACCTGATACCAATTCTGAGCCTAAAGTTCTTAGATGTTAGATGCAAAATTTGGTGCAATTCTGGAAAACTAGAAAAGGACAGTATTTAGTACCTTGGAACAGTACTTAGTAATTTAACCATAAATTGAGCTACAGAACTTTAAATTGAGTGATTCAAATTAGAAGTTAAAGCTAACACATAAAGGAACAATTTTTATTAAGATCACCTTAGCAAATAAGGGTTGGAATTAGGTTGAAATTAGATTCGACAGTGAGGCTTCCAACCTATCTAGAACCCAGAATTCAGTGAAATTTGCAAAGTTAACTTAGGGATTCATTAGACATTTCTTTGATTAGCTATTAGTGATGATTGGGATGAGTATTGAGACACTTCAATTGTGTTTTCAGTAGAAAAGGAGCCTTTTAAGGAAGGGAAAAGTTGAGCTAAGTTAAAAGAAGTATAAAAAGGTTTGTGTACAACTAGCTTTTCTTTTGTTTTTAAATTTGTATTGGGATTGAATGAATTAATTGTGCTTTTTCTTTGCATTTGAGAACTTTCAATTGTTGAATGAATTTGTATGATTCAAATATGAATTTTCTTATACATCTAAGAATTATTTACATTGTTTTGAAGATTTTGAATTGTGAAATGATTTTACATTATGAAAAGGCAGATGTTGGCCCTTGATTTTATTGTAGCAAGTAGGGGTGAGCATTAAGTTCAAACCGAACTGATCCGAACCGAGACGAATTAAATTATAAAAACCAAATTACATATTTTAGAAACTGAACCGAACCGAAATAGATGAAAAACCAAATCAAATCGAACCGCTCTATTTTAGTTCGGTTCGGTTCAAACCGATCGATTTTATTTTTTATTATTTTTTAATTTAGACTTGATTTTTAAGTTATTCGGTCTAATTTTGATTTTGGTTTGAACCTAATAACCATTAATAAATGAAATTAAACAATTTATATATATATATAATTAAATATAATTCATAAATTACCCAGAAAAAATAAATCAATTCAAAAATCGATTTGGTTCGATTTGAATATATAAAATTACTATTCAGTTCGATTCGGTTTAATCTATTTTTTTTCTCTTAAAAACCAAATTGAACCAAAATTTTTATTATATAAAATCGAACCAAACCGATTGAATTTTAAAATCCAACCAATTGAACCGAATTGATTCGGTTAGGTTCGATTTTTTGGTTTGAACAGAAATCTACTCACCCTTAGTAGCAAGGGGGTGGGCCAGTATTTGAATGTATTTTGAAGTGTTTTTGTGAACTTGATGTGTTGCCAACCATGTGCATGAATTTGTAACAATTAAAAATGTTTATTGATTTGTAAATGCATTTTGTGAATGGATATTACTTTGAATATGTTTTGAAATCACAGTTGACATGACAATATGATTTGTGTTCCTCATTAGCTTGCCTAGTGAGACATATTGGATGTGATCTTCTCCACTTGTGGGGTTGAGTTTCCCTCTCTAGCTTGCCAGTTGAGGTTGATTCGGATGAGTACTCATGTCACACCTTACCTCTTCGTAAGGCATGACATGATCCTGTAATATATCTAATGAATTACTGAATTTCGCCTACCGATAACTCATTAAATACACTACAAGGAATTTTTAAAACAAGTCTAATACATTTGAGAGTTTCACATGACTATAAAATAGTGGTTAAAGTATCATTTTTAAATTTGGGGAGATGTCATTTTTTTTTATAAAATTTTACAAAAATTTTGGTAGAGTAACGATTGTAATTATAAGAAATCAGTTCTTCAATTTTCCTGAAAAAGTAATTTATAATAATACCCAAGTTCAATCTCAACATTTTCAAAATTTCATAATTCATTCCCTATTTTCATTTCAAGGCAATCGATACTTATATAGAAATAAGATTTCAATATTCACAAACTCAAATATGATACAAGACTTTTGTACAACTACTTATTTTTCTTAATATACATACAGATCAAATTACATAAAAAAGAAAATTTACAAAGGGTAGAACTGATATACCCAGAAATGGGCAAAATCTAGCTATAATCCCCGCTGCAAGCAGCTTACTCTACTGCTTTATTTATCTTCTTACCTGCGACAGCATGAAACAGCTATCGCTGAGTATGACACTCAGTGGTGCACAACTATAATTTTTAAAAGTTACTAAAAACATAATGTATCCATTGATAAGCAGGAATTTAAAATTTTCACAAATCCATAATCACAAAGCCAATACCAATATTTTTAATAACAATTTATTAAAATAAATTGCAAACAATAGTGTTGCCAATAATTCACACAACTTAGGTCATGACACAAAATTTCATGATCAATGCCGTGTTGTACACCACGACAAAGCAATCTACAACCTCACTAATCAAAATTAATGAGGGAGGTGGCTAGCTAGCTATATGAGTACTCATCCAAACTCAACCTCAACTGGCAAGCCAGAGAGGGAGGAAAAATAATCGATCTCACCCCATAAATGGAGGAGGAATAATAAGGCACTGTCATGCTAAATATAATCAAACTCAACCCCAGTGGATGGAGGAAAAACACAATATAAATTGTCATGCCAAGTGTGGTTTCAAAACAAATCTAAACAATTTCATTTAAATATTTCATTGCAAGTCAATAATCTCATTTCATTCATAATTTTTTTCTTATAGGTTTGGCAACATACAAATTCTCAATTTAAAATTTTCAATGCAAATAAAATCATAAATCATTCATATAGGCTTATTCAAAGAAATTCTAAATTGAAAACAAAGAATTAGAATTAGTTGTGCACAAACCTTCTTAACTTGTCTTGACTTAACTCAATTTTTCGCCTTCCTGATTGAAACACATAATTAAAGTGTCTCAATACTCATCCAAAACATTTCCAATAACTAATCCAACAATTGCATCATACATACTTAAATTTTATGAAGTTTCATAAAGCTTGGGTTCTGGACAGTTTTACCTTTTGACTTTTGAACCCAATTTTGACCCAGTTCTAGTCGTAATCTAGTGAGATGTCCTTCATAAACATTGTCCCTCTATGTCTTAATTTTATTTTCCAATTTGAATCACTCCATTTGGAGTTTTGTAACTCTAGATATGGTCAATTTATCAAGACTGATTCACTGACCCTTTGCTATTCCAAAACCTGGCAGATTTTGGAACCTCAATTTGTCCAGCCAATTGGATCAGATACAATCATATTTTGGCCTAATATTCTTCATATAAGTTGTTCCCCTATATGTCTTGGTCACACAAGTTCAAAATCATAAATTTTAAAGTTATGTATGGTGAGTTATAGAAATTTAACTAACCTGGACTCATAAACGCTGTGCATTAGGATTTCAGGTTTAGGTCAGTGTCTTGCATTTCACATTTGAGATCCTTATCCTCAGAATTTGGGTAAGGTTTCTAAACCAAATTTTTAGTCCTAAGTCTTAAGTTTTTAAATCATTTTGTCTCATCCCATTTGGAATTTTCTAGTGAAAGTTATGGTCTAATTACTATTCTAAGGTCAAATGGTTAAATTGGTTCCAATGCAGGATTTCCAAATTAGGAAGTCCTGAATTATCCTAACAATTTCCCTAAGTTCTTTTAGGATCTGGGTACTAGCCAAAACATCAAATTGTATTTTTAGGTCTTTTGAAGATTTTGGTTTTTGAATCACTACATTTGCAGTTTTGTAGCCCAAGTTATGGCATTTTTGCCAAAACTGGTCGGATGGCCATTTGTCCAGGATTTCTAGGTCAAGTTTGGTTATAGTAGATTTGTTGGACTAATTTTGCTTAGCAATTCAGAGTCATTATTTGGGTTCATGATCTTCATAAGAAATGTTCTACTATGTTTCAGGTTTCCATTAGTTTAAAAATCACCTAATTTGGAGTTTTCTAGTGTAAGTTATGCCTAATTAAAGATGTACTGTTCATTTGCTCAATTCTGATCAGGTCCAGAACACCAATTCCGGATTCAAGCAAATTTTAGAGCAACTTATGGTCAGTTTTTGGGCAACATTTCTTCATAAAAATTGTGGCATTTGGTCTTAAGTTTCATCTCCAATTGCTCTTACACTAATTGGAGCTATCTAGCTCTACTTATAACTATGAAAGCACACTAGACTCAAAAGTCCAGAATTTCCAGCAATCCAACAACCACTCATCCATCAATTCCATTCCATAATTCATATCAATTCTCAATCCAAAACATACCAAATAACCACAATTAAGCATGATAAACATCAATTAGTCAACATGCCACAAAACCCTAATTTTCATAAACCCTAATTCTCCCAATTCCACAATTCATGCCAATTCATATAAACTAACCACCCAATTTAAGTCTATTACTTCAATTAAGCTCAATTTCATGCCCAACACATTTAAAACATACCAAAACCCTAAGGTACTAAGCTGACCGAATTTCCTACACCACCATTCATGCATGATATTTCAATTTTCTTAAGTTATTTATCTCTTATTCCACCTTAATTCTATGTATAGATATCAATTTCAAGTGAGAAGAATGGCTTACCTTATTGAGCAGAATTTTCTCTCTTCTAATTCTTCACTTCTTTGCTTCTTTTTGTTCCCAACCCTCTTACTAAGATCAATAACAAAACTTTACTTTAGTGGCCATGAGATTTATGAAGTTAAACTAGGGTTTTGGGAGCTCAAGGTGGTTATCAATGGAGGAAAAAATGGTGAGATGGTACGGGAGATTAGGATGGCTGGCTAAGTGAGGCAGAAGATAGTGTGTAACACCCCGAACCTCCGAGTTATGAATAATACCATTTTTGGCCCGTGACTAATACTATTCAAAGAAACCTAGAGGACCAAAAATAAATAGAAAATTAATTGAGATAGACACAATAAAAATTCGAGTGAACAAAAAAGCTAAGGACTCATCGGGTATTATAATAAGAAGGATTATGACCCGATGAGGGGCATTTTGGTCAATTCACCTCAAGAGTTGACTTTTGACCAAAATGTCAATTAAATTAAATGAAATTAATGAATTGAATTATGGGGTAAAAATTGAAGAAAAATTCAAGAAAAAAAATATGTAAGGGAAAATTTAAGAAAAGAAAACTTAAACTTTCATTTCCATTATGACTAAATTAAAATTAAAAACTTATGGGCTTTTGATAGTTAAATTTAATTATTTTAATTAAAAGAAAAAAATTAAGTGTAAATCTAAAAAAAAAAGGGAATAAAAATTTAAGTTTAATTATCCTTATGACACAATTAAAATTTATAATTTTAATAAACTAATTTTGAGGATAAATACATACATACATACATACATACATATATATATATATATATATATATATATATATATATATATATATATATATATATATATATATATATATATATATAAGAAGACAAATGTCTTCTTCATTTCTTTTTTTTTTTTCATAAGAGGCCACCACCCTCTCCTCTCTCTTTCTCTCTCTTTCTCTTTTTCTCTTCTTCTTCCACTTCTTCCTCTTATTGATTTCCCCTCCCAAGTTTTAATTCCCTTAAATTCCCTTCATAAATTCCATAGCCTACTAAAAGAAAACATCAAAGAGTCTTTGATTGAGAGATTAAAATCAAGGAGAATAAGAATTGGAAGAAAAGTGAAGTTGGAAAGAAATCAAGAAGAGGTAATTTTCTTTTCATGTTAGATTAGTTGTAAAAGATTGGAATGAAGTTAATTTATGATGAAATTTTATAAGAAAATGAAAGAAAACATATATGGAACCTAAACTAGGGTTTTGGCCAAATGGGAGAAAAATTAGGGTTTTGAACATTAGGGTTTAGAGACAAAAAATATGAAGAAGTGCTAAATGATGTCTTTGACATAGTTTAAGGAAAGAAATGGCCATTTGTAACCTAATTAAGTGTGTTAGAAGTGTTTAAATCAAAGCCAAATTCGGATTGGGTATGAAGCATGGCCAAAAGTCAACTTTGAGGGAACAAAAATGAAATTATACAAGTCCAATTGGTATGGGACCAATTGGGACTGAAAATAGGCACTAAATGACACAATTTTCATTTAGGAAGCATGCCCAAAAAGTGACCAAAACCTAGTGAAGAAACTGACCAAACTTGAAAAACTGCAGTATGAACAGTAGACATGAACAGTAATCGTGTTTGGGTCATAACTTGAGCTAGGCAGGTCAAAATGATCTAAAATTTTACCAGTAGTTAGATGAGATATAGACCTAAAACTTTCATGAAGAACACAAACCCAAATTATGCAATTAACCCAATCAAATTATTGAGCAAAGTTGAGTTACTGAATCTGCAAAACTGCAGAATTGCCATATGAGTAGTAAAGTTTCAATGGCTATAACTCTTTCTAGAAAACTCTGATTTAGGTGATTCTTGAACCAATGGAAACCTAAGACATAGTAGAATATTTCATATGAAGAATGTTAGGCCAAATTATGAACTTAACTCAATCAAATTGCGAAACGAATTTGGGTCACCGAATCTGCCAGAATCTGGGCACCTAAAATTGACTAAATGACAGTAAATTTTGCAAGGCTATAACTCTCTCTAGAAAACTCCAATTTAGGCGGTTCTTGAACCGATGGAAACCTAAGACATAGTAGAATATTTCATATGAAGAATTTTAGGCCAAATTATGAATTTAACTCAATCAAATTGTGAAATGAATTCGGGTCACCGAATCTGCCAGAATCTAGGCACCTAAAATTGACCAAATAAACAGTAAACTTTGGAAGGCTATAATTCTCTCTAGAAAACTCCGATTTAGGCGATTTTTAAACCGATGGAAACCTAAGATATAGTAGAACATTTCATGTGAAGAACATTAGACCAAATTATGGACTTAACTTTGTCAAATTGCTGAACGAATTTAGATTAATAAATCTGCCAGAACAAAATCTGTAGCATGAACAGTGACGTGAACAGTAATAGTTTTCTGGGCATAACTTGAGCTACAGAGCTCCAAATTAGGCGATTCAAATAGGAAAATAAAGTTAATACCTAAATGAACAATTTTCATGAAGAACACCTCACCAAATTATGATCGAAACTAGGTAAAAATTGGGTTCAAAGATTGGGGCACCAAGCTGTCCCAAAACTAAAATATTCTAAAATTTTCAAAGCGAACTTGGGATGCATTAGACATGCATATAATGAGTTCTTGGCAGCAATTGAGATTGGTATTGAGGTATTCTATTTGTGTATTTTCAGTAGAAAAAGAAGTTGGAACGGACAAGGAGAAGTAGGTAACAATAAAGGAGAGCATTGAAGATTTGTGCACAACTAACATTTTCTTTGTTTTTAAATTTGTAAATTGCTTGGAATGTGTTAAATTGAATGAGTTTGCTTTGAACAAGTTTACTTTTACTGAAATATGATTTTTCTCTTGCATTTAAGAAATTTAGGTGTTGCTACCTTTATTTGGATATTATGATGAATTTAAATGTGTTTATTGGTTTATAAATGTGATTGTTGAATGGAAAATTTTTGGAAGCTGTTTTGAAACCACAGTTAGCATGACAGTCCCTTTCGGAACTCTCCAGTAATAACGGCTACTTGGGGTTGCTAATTGATATTGATTATGTCTCCCATTAATAACAGTTAGTGGGGTAAGACTATATGAGTACTCATTAGCTAGCTTGCCCTTCCCTCATTAATAACGGTTAGTGAGGTTGAGATTGCTTTGTCGTGGTGTACAACATGGCACTGATCGTGAAATTTTGTGTCATGGCCTGAACTGTGTGTTGGTGTTGGCAATACTAATGCTTTGTGAATTTGTGATTTATGAAGTATGATTTCTCATTTGCAATGTTATTCAAATAAATGGCTCTTATGAACTTAGAACTCTTGTGAAGTTTTCATGCTTAAGAAAAATGTGATTTATTATGCTTTGACAAATTGTGTTTTATCTTAAGTTTTAAAGTTATTAGTTGTGCACCACTGAGTGATATACTCAGTGATAGCTTCTTTATGCTGTCGCAGGTAAGGGAAAGGAGAAGGCAGCCGAGTGAGAGACTTGAAAGTAGCATTTTGGTATTGTTTGTGGGTATTTACGTTAGGTATACCCTAGTGATTCCTTTGGATGTATTTTGTACCTATATGTATCGATGTACGGATATTGAGCAGTTTGTATTTAAAAGCATTGCATTGCTATGTCATTTTGAGTTTGTAACTATTTTGTATTTTACTTTGAGACTTATGAAAATGTAACTTTTGTAATATTTAGTCTATCATTATTTCCAATGAATGTTTACATGGAATTTTACCAATTCTCATGCAGTTTTCCACAAAAGAATTGATAAGATAAAAAGTTATGGTTTGTTTTAAAATCCTTTGTAGCATAACTAATGGGTTATCTGTAGGTGGAGTTTGGTAATTCATTAGGTATGCTACGGGAACATGTCGTGCCTTATAAGGGATAGGGTGTGACATGTTTTATTGGTATCAGAGCTTTGGTTTTTATACAAGTTTTGAAATTGCATGTTTGAAAATTTTTTATAAGTACAACTGCTCAATTGTCATTATTGATACATATAGTGCATTACATCATAAATATGGACTAATGGAGAGAAATCTCCTTGTGTTGGTTGTTCAAGGAGTAGAATTCCTTGTGATTTAATATGGAAGAGGGGGATCACACAGTAGAGCAATCAGTAGCAGCTGAGGTACAAGGGGAAGCCCCAGCTCCTCAGAATGCTAGTGGATCGGCTGCACCTATCCCACTCATGCAGTTTCCTGCTCAGTTCGCTCAGCAGATGGTTGCACTATTTCAGCAAATGGCTGGCAATATACCACTCCAAGCTCCTGTGCAAGGACCTTTAGTGCAACCACCATCCCCAGCCAGACAATATGACAAGTTAATGAAGTATGGGGTAACAGAGTTCAAGGGTATAGTGGACCCATTGTAAGCTGAGCAATGGTTAGAACGGATGGAGAGGGTCTTTAAGAAATTGCACTGCACAGATGAGTTGAAGTTTGAATATTCAATTTCCTTGTTGCATGGAGATGCATATGAGTGGTGGAAGACCATTCCCCACAGTTTGGCTGAGCCGCCAGTGCTGACATGGGATGACTTTCTAAGGGAGTTTAGACATAAGTATGTTCCTGATACCTATGTAGATATGAAGCTACAGGGGTTTCTCAGTTTGAAGCAAGGGAACAAGACTATAGCCAAGTATGAGAGAGACTTTTCTCGCCTTAGCCACTATGCTGGAAGCTTACTCACTACCAGTAGAGACAGATGCAACCGGTTTGAGGCCTAGTTTGAGATTGCAAGTGGTTGGGTTTCAACATGATAACTTATCTGGGTTGATATCACAGGCCCTTGAATTGGAAAGGATAGAACTAGAAGGGGCATCTGAGAAGGTAACCACTGAAAAAGAGAAGAGCAGTAAGCCTACAGGTCAAAGTCCAAGTAACAATTCGGGTAAGCGGAAGAGCTTTGGGGGACCAAGTAACAGAGGACCTAGTAGGGGAAGATTCTCAGGGCAGAGGCCACCTAGATCCAGACAGCAGACATCTAGGGGATCCTTTCCTACCCATGCTTGTGAGACTTGTGGCAGAACTCATGGAGGAGTATGTTATAAGGCCATAGGAGCTTGTTACAACTGTGGTGGAAGTGGGCATTTTGCTAGAGATTACACTAGTGCCCACAGATCTGGGCCTCCTACTACCACTGAGAGATCTGTTTAAGGTTCTACTTCCATAGGACAACAGACAACTAATAGAGGCAGAGGCAAGGGTAGAGGTAACACTTCTGGCAGCCCGGGCACAGTGAGCCAACCAGAGCAGAGTGGTGCACCAGTCAGGGTGTACACCATGCGCCAGAGGGATGAAGCAGAGACATCAAATGTTGTGGCTGGTACTTTCTCCATTTTTGATAGAGATGTATATGAGCTGTTTGACCCTGGTTCTACACATTCTTATGCTAGTGCCAGTATTGCATGCTCTATTGCTATTCCTTGTGTGAAATTGGATTATGATGTGCTAGTGACTAGTCCTTTAGGACAAGAGGTTAGGGTGAACAAATTGTATAAGGATTGTCCTTTGGTGATCCAAGGACATACATTCCTGTCAGACTTAATTGACATGCCCTTCCGAGATTATGATATCATCTTGGGCATGGATTGGTTAGCCAGGCGTCACGCCATGATCGATCAGAGATCAAGATACTACTTTTGGTCTTCCTGAGTATGCAGACGTAGTGATACACGGGGAGAGGTAGTTATTGCCATCCAACATCATTTTAGCTGCACTTGCTAGAAAGATGATTAGAAAGGGATGTGAAGCTTATCTAGCTCATGTGATTGACACCCAGGTGGGAAGTCCAGATCTTAAAGATATTCCTACAGTATGGGATTTTTTGGATGTCTTTTCGGAAGAATTACCGGGATTGCCTCCGGAAAGAGAGGTGTAGTTTGAAATTGAGACTATGCCTGGTGTGGAGCCAATCTCTATCACTCCTTATAGGATGGCACCTGCTGAGTTGAAAGAGTTGAAGGTACAATTGCAGGAATTGTTAGATAAGGGTTTCATCCGCCCTAGCATGTCACCTTGGAGAGCACCAGTATTATTTGTGAAGAAGAAGGATGGTACTCTCCGCCTATGCATAGATTACAGACAGTTGAATAAGGTGACCATAAAGAATAGATATCCTCTGCCACGGATCGATGATTTATTTGATCAGTTGAAGGATGCAACTGTATTCTCCAAAATTGACTTGAGATCGGGCTACTACCAGTTGAGGGTGCAGGAGCAAAGTATTCCTAAAACTGCCTTTAGGACTCGGTATGGCCACTATGAGTTCTTGGTAATGCCATTGGAGTTGACTAATGCTCCAGCTGCTTTTATGGGCCTAATGAACACTATCTTCAGGTCATATTTGGACCAGTTTGTTGTGGTGTTCATTGATGATATTTTGGTGTACTCAAAGAATGTAGAGGAACACGACAAGTACTTGAGGATAGTATTGCAGACTTTGAGGGAGAAGCAGTTGTATGCCAAACTGTCAAAATGTGAGTTTTGGCTAAAGGAGATTTCATTTTTGGGGCATATTGTATCTGCAGAAGGTATCCAAGTGGATCCTAGCAAAGTAGAAGCCATTCTTAATTGGAAGCCACCTAGAAATGTCACAGAAGTTCGAAGTTTCCTTAGTTTAGCTGGGTATTATCAAAGGTTTGTGAAGGGATTCTCCATACTAGCATCTCCACTGACCAAGCTACTTAGGAAGGATGTAAAATTTCAGTGGACTGATCGATGCCAGGAAAGTTTTGATGAGTTAAAGAGGCATTTAACTGAAGCTCCAGTCTTAACCTTGCCCACTTTGGGTAAGGAGTATACCATATACAGTGATGCTTCTCATAATGGATTAGGCTGTGTGTTGATGCAAGATAGAAACGTCATTGCCTATGCTTCACACCAGCTTAAACCGCATGAGAGGAATTATCCTACACATGACTTGGAGCTAGCAGCCATTGTCTTTGCCTTGAAGATCTGGAGACATTACTTGTATGGGGAGAGATGTTATATATACACAGATCATAAAAGTTTGAAGTACTTGGGCACACAAAAGGAGTTAAATTTGAGGCAAAGGAGATGGTTAGAGCTGATAGAAGATTATGATTGTTTGATAGACTATCAGCCTGAAAAAGCTAATGTTGTAGCTGATGCTTTAAGTTGCAAGACTATGGCTGGTTTGAGGGTTTCTATTGTCCATGGTGCATGAGTTAAGGGTATTGTATGCTAATTTGGAGATTAATGAAAATGGGCAGATGGTAGCTACTTGGCAAGTGAAGCCAATGCTGGCAGAACAAATTAAAGCAAAGCATACGTATGATGATAAGTATGTGAAGTTGATGGAAGAGGCTCGGGATGGCAAGAAACCAGAATTATCAGTAAATGATGAGAGCTTGTTGTTATATAAGGGTAGAATGTGCATTCCTGAGAATGTTAAACTGAGGTAGACCATTTTAAAGGAAGCACATGATTCACCTTTTGCAATGCACCCTAGTGGAACCAAAATGTATAGAAGTGTGAAAGAGCACTATTGGTGGAGAGGAATGAAGAAAGACATTGCAGAATATGTTGCCAAATGCCTAACTTGTCAGCAAGTAAAGGCAAAACACCAAGTGCCTACAGGGTTGCTATAGCCATTGCCAATTCCCGAGTGGAAATGAGAAAGAATCACTATTGATTTCGTGACAGGACTTCCACGTACACAAAAGAATCATGATGCAGTTTGGGTTATTATTGATAGATTGACCAAGTCTGCACACTTTTTGCCAGTGAGAATGGATTACAGCCTGGAAAGATTGGCCAAACTATACATTGATGATGTTGTGAGGTTACATGGAGTGCCAGTGTCTATTGTGTCGGACAGAGACCCAAGGTTCACTTCTAGATTCTGGGGTAGTCTCCAAAAAGCCCTAGGAACTAGATTGAACTTCAGTACAACATTCCATCTACAGACAGATGGCCAATCCGAAAGGATCATTTAGATTTTGGAGGATATGCTTCGGGCTTGTGTGATTGAGTTTGAAGGGAGTTGGGACACACACTTGCCGTTAATTGAATTTGCCTATAACAACAGTTATCAGTCAAGCATCGGAATGCCTCCATACGAAGCACTATATGGCAGGAAGTGTAGAACTCCCTTGTGTTGGGATGAAGTGGGCGAGAGGAAGTTGATTGGTCCAGAATTAGTGCAACAGACAGAAGAAAAGGTTAAGCTCATTAGAGACCGACTCAAAGTTGCAATGGATAGACGAAAGTCCTACATTGACCTAAAGAGAAGAGATATTCGGTATAGCGTGGGTGACAAGGTGTTCCTAAAAGTTTCCCCATGGAAGAGGATCATGAGGTTTGGTAGAAAGGGGAAACTAAGTCCTCGCTTCATTGGGCCGTATGAGGTTCTGGAAAGAGTGGGTCCATTGGCATATAGACTTGCATTGCCTCCGGAGTTGGAAAAGATTCACATTGTCTTCCATGTCTCCATGTTAAGGAGGTATGCATCGACTCCTCTCACATTTTGCCAATAGAGGAGATTGAGGTGAATCCAGACCTGACATATGATGAAGAGCCCATAAAGATCTTGGCACATGAGGTGAAGCAGCTGAGGAACAAACAGATACCTCTAGTCAAAGTGTTGTGGAACCATCATTCAGGCCAGGACGCTACATGGGAGCGTGAGGAGGACATGAGGAAACAGCATCCACAGCTATTCAGAGATTGAGACCAGGTAAATTTCGAGGATGAAATTTATTTTTAAGGAAGGGAGAATTGTAACACCCCGAACCTCCGAGTTATGAATAGTACCATTTTTGGTCCGTGACTAATACTATTCAAAGACACCTTGATGACCAAAAATAAATAGAAAATTATTTGAGATAGACACAATAAAAATTCTAGTGAACAAAAAAGCTAAGGACTCATCGGGTATTATAAAAAGAAGGATTATAACCCGATGAGGGGCATTTTGGTCAATTCACCTCAAGAGTTGACTTTTGACCAAAATGTCAATTAAATTAAATGAAATTAATGAATTGAATTATGGGGTAAAAATTGAAGAAAAATTCAAGAAAAAAATATGTAAGGGAAAATTTAAGAAATGAAAAACTTAAACTTTTATTTCCATTATGACTAAATTAAAATGAAAGACTTATGGGCTTTTGATAGTTAAATTTAATTATTTAATTAAAAGAAAAAAATTAAGTGTAAATGTAAAAAAAAAGGGGAATAAAAATTTAAGTTTAATTATCCTTATGACACAATTAAAATTTATAATTATAATAAACTAATTTTGGGGATATATATATATATATATATATATATATATATATATATATATATATATATATATATATATATATATGTCTTCTTCATTTTTTTTTTCATAAGAGGCCACCACCCTCTCCTCTCTCTTTTTCTCTCTCTCTCTTTTTCTCTTCTTCTTCCACTTCTTCCCCTCATTGATTTCTCCTCCCAAGTTTTAATTCCCTTCATAAATTCCATAGCCCACTAAAAGAAAACATCAAAGAGATTTTTGATTGAGAGATTAAAAGCAAGGAGAACAAGAATTGAAAGAAAAGTGAAGTTGGAAAGAAACCAACAAGAAGTAATTTTCCTTTCATGTTAGATTAATTGTATAAGCTTGGAATGAAGTTAATTTATGATGAAATTTCATAAGAAAATGAAAGAAAACATATATGGACCTAAACTAGGGTTTTGGCCAAATGGGAGAAAAATTAGGGTTTTGAACATTAGGGTTTAGAGACAAAAAATATGAACAAGTGCTAAATAATGTCTTTGACATAGTTTAAGGAAAGAAATGACCATTTGTGACCTAATTAAGTGTGTTAGAAGTGTTTAAATCAAAGCCAAATTCGGATTGGGTATGAAGCATGACCAAAAGTCAACTTTGAGGGACTTAAAAAGAAATTTTACAAGTCCAATTGGTATGGGACCAATTGGGACTGAAAATAGGCACTAAATGACACAATTTTCATTTTGGAAGCATGCCCAAAAAGTGACCAAAACCTAGTGAACAAACTGACCAAACTTGAAAAACTGCAGTATGAACAGTACACATGAACAATAATCGTGTTTGGGTCATAACTCGAGCTAGGCAGGTCAAAATGACCTGAAATTTTACCAGTAGTTAGATGAGATATAGGCCTAAAACTTTCATGAAGAACTAAACCCAAATTATGTCATTAACCCAATCAAATTATTGAGCAAAGTTGAGTTACTGAATCTGCAAAACTGCAGAATTGCCATATGAGCAGTAAAGTTTCAATGGATATAACTCTCTCTAGAAAACTCTGATTTAGGTGATTCTTGAACCGATGGAAACCTAAGACATAGTGGAATATTACATATGAAGAATGTTAGGCCAAATTATGAACTTAACTCAATCAAATGGCAAAACGAATTCGGGTCACTGAATCTGCCAGAATCTGGGCACCTAAAATTGACCAAATGAATAGTAAACTTTGCAAGGCTATAACTCTCTCTAGAAAACTCCAATTTAGGCGATTCTTGAACCGATGGAAACCTAAGACATAGTAGAATATTTCATATGAAGAATATTAGGTCAAATTATCAACTTAACTCAATCAAATTGCGAAACGAATTGGGGTCACCGAATCTGCTCGAATCTGGGCACCTAAAATTGACCAAATGAACAGTAAACTTTGGAAGGCTATAACTCTCTCTAGAAAACTCCGATTTAGGCGATTCTTAAACCGATGGAAACCTAAGACATAGTAAAACATTTCAAATGAAGAACATTAGACCAAATTATGGACTTAACTTGGTCAAATTTCTGAGCGAAGTTGGATCGATAAATCTGCCAGAACAAAATCTGTAGCATGAACAGTGACATGAACAGTAATGGTGTTTTGGGCATAACTTGAGCTACACAGCTCCGAATTAGGCGATTCAAAAAGGAAAATAAATTTAAGACCTAAATGAACAATTTTTATGGAGAACACCTCACCAAATTATGATCGAAACTAGGTAAAAATTGGGTTCAAAGATTGGGGCACCAAGCTGTCCCGAAACCAAAATATTCTAAAATTTTGAAAGCTAACTTGGGATGCATCAGACATGCATATAATGAGTTCTTGGCAGCAATCGAGATTGGTATTGAGGTATTCTATTTGTGTATTTTTAGTAGAAAAAGAAGTTAGAATGGACAAGGAGAAGTAGGTAACAATAAAGGAGAGCATTGAAGGTTTGTGCACAACTAACATTTTCTTTGTTTTTAAAATTTTAAATTGCTTGGAATGTGTTAAATTGAATGAGTTTGCTTTGAACGAGTTTACTTTGACTGAAATATGGTTTTTCTCTTGCATTTAAGAAATTTAGGTGTTGCTACCTTTATTTGGATATTATGATGAATTTAAATGTGTTTATTGGTTTATAAATGTGATTGTTGAATGGAAAATTTTTGCAAACTGTTTTGAAACCACAATTAGCATGACAGTCCCTTTCGGAACTCTCCAGTAATAACGGCTACTTGGGGTTGCTAATTGATAGTGATCATATCTCCCATTAATAACGGTTAGTGGGGTAAGATTATATGAGTACTCATTAGCTAGCTAGCCCTTCCCTCATTAATAACGGTTAGTGAGGTTGAGATTGCTTTGTCGTGGTGTACAACACGGCACTGATCGTGAAATTTTATGTCATGGCCTGAACTGTGTGTTGGTGTTGGCAACACTAATGCTTTGTGAATTGTGATTTATGAAGTATGATTTCTCATTTGCAATGTTATTCAAATAAATGGCTCTTATGAACTTAGAACTCTTGTGAAGTTTTCATGCTTAAGAAAAATCTGATTTATTATGCTTTGACAAATTGTGTTTTATCTTAAGTTTTAAAGTTATTTGTTGTGCACCACTGAGTGATATACTCAGCGATAGCTTCTTTATGCTGTCGCAGGTAAGGAAAAGGAGAAGGCTGCCGAGTGAGAGACTTGAAAGCAGTATTTTGGTACTGTTTGTGGGTATTTATATTAGGTATACCCTTGTGATTCCTTTGGATGTATTTTGTACCTATATGTATGGATGTACGGATATTGAGCAGTTTGTATTTAAAAGCATTGCATTGTTATCTCATTTTGAGTTTGTAACTATTTTGTATTTTACTTTGAGACTTATGAAAATGTAACTTTAATAATATTTAGTCTATCATTATTTCCAATGAATGTTTACATGGAATTTTAACTATTCTCATGCAGTTTTCCGCAAAAGAATTGATAAGATAAAAAGTTATGGTTTGTTTTAAAATCCTTTGTAGCATAACTAATGGGTTATCTGTAGGTATGCTACGGGAACATGTCGTGCCTTATAAGGGATAGGATGTGACATAGTGGATTTAATTTCTTTTTAGTTCATCTTTTTTCTTTTATATATATTATTTATCCCCTAATTAAACCAATTGTAAATTATAATTTTAATTATGTCATCCATATGTCATGATAATGTTGTAAAACAAATTAAAATAGAATTTTTTTTTTCATGTCTTTTTATTTTCTTTCCCTACTCTCTTCATTTTTAATATCTTTTTCAATATTTTAATTTCACACATTTTAATGGACATTTAGGTCAAAAGGCACTTCTAGGGGTGAATTGACCAAAATGCTCCTCATTGGTTCTAATTTATTTTTTAATAACACCTGATAACTCATTGAGTTCTGATTCCCTTGTTTGAGCTTGTTTTATTTTCTTTTCTATGATTTTCACATTCCTAATAATTTCGCGATTATCCTTTAACCTAGGGTGTCATGGGGTCCTACACGAATTTAGGGTAGCAATTGAGTTCGCAGTTGCTTCTCAGGTCGATCACCCATCACCGGGACCTCGGCTCATTTAACCCATTTGTGCTTGATTTCTTTTATTTTTATCCACCTTCATTTAATCATTATCAATGTTATTTATAAATTCTATATGTGATTTAAGTTTAGCTCTAGACATTCTAGCTATCCGGACAGACATTGGTCACCTGAACAATATAATGCATAGGACTGCTTATTATGAGGGTGTTACAACTCATATTTGCTAGCTAGCCTTTGGTGCCTCCCTTTAGCCTTGGTTATTGGGGGGAGTTTACTTTGTCGTGGTGCACAACACGACATTGATCGTGAAATTTTGCGTCATAGGCCCAACTGTGTGAATTGTTGGCAACACCCTTAAATTGTGCATACTTTGATAAAATGTGATTGAAACAAATGCTTGTCAAAGGTTGAAAAATATTACATTGTTTTCATGGTTTAAGAAAAATATGAATATTTTAAATGCTTTATTATGATTTGGTAAATTGTGTTTTATATTGAGTTTTAAATTATTAGTTGTGCACTACTGAGTTCACCACTCAGCGATAGCTTTTGTATGTTGAAAAAATAGAGCAGTTGAGTGAGTTTAATTGAAGCGGTGATTTGAAGCTGAGTTGGAGTTATCTTTGGATATATATTTGGTATACCTTCGTAATTATATTTTGATATAATTGTAACTATATGTATGTAAAGTTTATTTGAGTAGTTGTATCCAAAAACTTTGTAATTTGTAAAGTTGTAATTAAATATTTCTTTTGGATTGTAAATCCTAATAATATTACTTTCTTATTTTCATTGAATGTAAATGGTAAATTTCTTTTAATTGTGTGTGAGTTAATGATTTAATTATTGATGAAATTGAATTGTACAAACTATCACAGGTTATTTTTAACAGGTAAAAAAAATTGATTTATTGAATTTTAAGCTACCACCATGTAGATTTTCTACAAAAATTTTAAAAATGCTTATTTCTTTCAAATAAATTTTATGACAAACACTTGAATTGAAGACACTTAAATAATTCTTTTACTACCACATTAAACTTAAAAATGAATTTGTTTTGTTAAAATCTCTTGTAGTATATTTAATAGATTATCGGTAGGTGAAGTTTGGTAATTTATTAGGTATACTACGGGATCATGTCATATCTTACAGAGGGGTAAGGTGTGACAACTTTATTGGGCATGACTTATCCAGAAAGATTGTCACTTATGTTTGTTTCCCTGGATTAATATGAGATACTAATGGGATGGAATGGTGAGTCTCATCTCACATGACAAATATGGTGGGCACTTATATTATAAATAGGCCAAACCAGTGACACAAGATGACTTGTACATGGAGTTTACTCTTGTCAATACAAAGTCATCTAGATCATAAGAGTGTATATAATCCTTTGACTTGAGATAACACAGTTATCTTATTTTGAGGTGGTTTGAGTTTGATACTGCTTGCATACTTGTTGTAACACCCTCCCGGTAGCAACTCCGTACATTCTACTGTTCCGGTGACCGGTGTCGGTCCGGACAGCTAGAACGTTTGGAAAAATATTTAAACTAAAGTGAGGAACCATAATTAACTCAAATATTAATAAGAAAAATTTAGTAAAAATTTTAGAAATAAAATACAACCAAGTTAAATGAGCGGGTGCCCAAGCGATGGGTAACCCAGAGGGAAGTTGCGGTTCTCGCAACTAGGAGCCCTAGACCTTGGGAAAAATTCATAAAATAATTTTTGGGACTCCAGAGAAGGGTCATAGAAGTTCCTATGGCATTAGAATGCCAAGAAAATATTTAGAAAAATTTTTCAATCGGTACAGACAATTTTGACTCGTTAAGCCAAACGGAGGGCATTTTGGTCATTTCGCCTTCAGAGATGATTTTTGGCCGACTTGTCCAGTTGAGTAAATAATTATTATGACATAAAATATGAATTAATGTTGATAAAAAATTAATTTAAAGTTAGTAGAAAAGAAAAGAAAAGAAAAATAAGGGAAATTAGGGATAATGACATCACATGATGTCACTTACTTACTCCCGACCAATCAAAATTTAACAAGCCTTCTTAAATCACTTAAAAGAGTCAAAATGGACAAAAAAAATTCTGGTCTTCTTCTTCTTCTTCTTCAGCCAGCCGAAAATCCCCTCCCTTTTCCTCCATAGCTCTTATTCTCTTATACCTTAAAACCTTTGATTTCTCACCCCAAAATCTATAAAGTCATTCACTAAAATTTGTCACTCAACCTTGCCAGAGTGTTTGGCAGCCTAGAAAAAGAAAGAAAGTGAAGTTCAAGCTTGGGAAAATTCTGCCCTACTAAGGTTAGTGCTTATTTGTACATATATCTCTCTTATTCCATGTTAGAGACTTAAAATGAGTAAGAATTTGTAAATTAAATGAATAAAATTTATGTGTATGTACACCATGGATTTCGGCAGCCCTAAGGAAGGGATGAGATTGATTGTTTTTGATGGACTTAGAGTGGACTAGAGATCATGTTTAAAGTATATATATATGGGGATAATGAATTAGTGAGTTAACTAAGGTATCTTGTAAAAATTTGAAATGGGAATTAGGGTTTTGGGAGAGAAACTTGGACTTTGCTTATGTAATGGTAAATGAACATTTTAATGGTCAATTAGTGACCATTTGAGGGAAGTTGACCACAACTTGAAGTGAATTATGGCATTGCAAACTGATTTGGTATGCTGCCTAGTGTAACCAGCAGGGTGGCTGTGAGTCCAGCCTGCTTGGACAGCCATAACTTTGGCTGTGTAGGTTCAATTGTTGTTTGGCCAATTGGACATGAAACTAGACACATAATGGCACAATTTTGGTAAAGAAACCATTCCCAAAAGACCAAAGCAAGTGGACAAAAAACTAGCCCCAATCCAGATGTCCTGCAACCAGATTCTGCAGAATGACTAAATGAACAGTAATTGTTCATTTGGCCATAACTCATTGTAGAATGACCCAATTGACCTGAAATTTTTACAGAAACAATTAAGATATAGACAAACAACTTTCATGAAGAAACCTACCCCAAATTATGACCAAAACCTATCCAACAAGGCAGTTGCAATCACTGTTCACTGCACTGTAGATATGGTCAGTTCTGCAATTTTTCAATCCGGCTAGCTGTGGTTTTTTGGACCATAACTGGAGCTACAAAAATCCAAATTAAGTGATTCAAAAGAAGAAATTCAACTAGACAAAATAAGGAACAACTTTCATGTTTATCACTTTCTCAAATTCCCATTGCAACAGTAACTAATGGAACAGTAAAATTAGGGTACAAAAACTGAAAATTCTGCTCCCTTAGTTTTAAGTTTAGAAATGGTATTGGTGATTAATGCCAACAAGTTTTGAATGCAAAATGTGGTATGTTGGGAGTGTTAAAACCAATGTACCTATTTTCTATGCAAAAGTCAATATTTTTGTTGACCAATGAGGTGAATAGTAACACCAAAGCTTGAAAATCAAAAATTACAAAATTCAAAAGTATCAAATGCCCTAGTATACCTAACAAGATTGGTTTGGATAGTTTGGCATGCCAATAGGGTTCAGTTAGCCGTACTTCACATGGCATTATGCCATTCTGTGATTTCATGGCTTTTAGCCATTCTGACATTGTGTTGAGACTTGGCCTTGTGCCTAATGTTATTCTGACTTATTAGCCGCTCTGCACACCGGGAGATACATATGTTACCGATAGTGTGACGACCCAAGGTACTTGATACCCAGTGCTAGTTTACCCGTTTATCCAGTCCAGTCGTCCAGTATAGGTTACTTGGGCAACCGAACATAAAAGTGCCCAAATTTAATGAAATAATGAATATAACAAGTACAAAATAAGTAAGATTACAACTACTCATCTAAAATTTATTTGAAATAAAACATCAATACATTCACTGCATATTTACTTTCTATTATTTATTTTTATTTTATTATTGCACCACTAAGCATTATTGCTTAGCACGTTGCTTTTGCCATGCGTAGGTTCTGGAGATAATGACCGAGAGCCCAGTAGACCGCAGACTGGGTGAGATCTCCTGCAGCTCTGCATAGTGTCCGTGTCACCTCACCATCTACAGTGCATTGGTAGGGCACTAGGTTTCATTTTGGTATTTTGTAACTAACTTTTATTTTCTCATATGTAATTGAACTTATGTAATGTATTTTGATGTTCATGTATATAATGAAAATTGTGGTTATGAATGGAAAATTCGAGTATTTATTTATTATTTGTATATGAGTACCATGAGAAATGAATGTTTGAGTAATGGAAATGTTGTTGAAAATCATATTGAGACTTTGTTGATGAAATGGAGTTGGGATTGTTTGGAAATGATTTTGGAAGTGTTTTTCACAGATTCCGAAGAACTATTTTCTCCATTTTTAGTCGGTACTCTGCCGGATTTTCTATAAAATTTTCGGAACCTCAAATATATTATAATTTTAATAAATGACTTAAATGAATTATATTTCACAAGTTATATTCAAAACTATGATAAAAATTAATTAAGAAAAAATAAAGTGTTCCGGTACACCGTGTGACATAACTTACTCGGATATACTGTAGACGGGTAAGGGGTGTCACACTTGTACTATGTATGGGCATATGGGCATGTGTTGGCTCCGACTAGTTATATATGGAGATAGGTGTTAGTCAAGATGGGATCCGTTACCCTAAGTAAATAGGGATAAAGTGCTATGTTCATTTAATTATTATTGATGAATTTAAGTTTCTGACCAGGACAGATAGACTAAGTCAGAAAAGAGTTTTTGACAGAAAAGTCTTATTAATCAAGAATTGGAATTAAAAGAGGACATATGATTCCAATAAGAAGAGTTTGACATGAAATTATGACTCTAGCTGGAATTAAGATTTTGTAATGGAAAGATTTTAGTACATGGTACGTATGATCAAGGTTCATGAATTGGGAAATTAGTTTAGAACTAATTAGGCAGTCATGGTACATTATACTAGATGTCAACCATGATTTATGAGAACTTGAATGAAAAAGGAATTTCATTTTAATTTGGAATGATTCCAATAATATTAAGGAGTTAATATTATTCTCATTGCTGATTAGTAATGAACCTAGTAAGTCACACACATAAGAGCAACTTGATCAAAGCATAATTAATTTATTAATTAAATTAATAAGTTTCATTTGTAATTAGATTATCAAGTCCTTAGCATGACTTAAAACTAAATTTGCCTATGAAAGAATTCAAGTTAATATTTAAAGTGTTTAAATATAAACTTTAAGGATTAAACTTAAAGGAAGAAAAAGATTATGGACTTGGTCAAAATTTTACACAAGTTTGACTTGTCAAATTTTGATAATTTTGACCACTTGGTCAAAAATGGAAGGTAAAATTATAATTAATTAATGGTTAATTAATTAAATTAAGTAGTGTTTAGAATACTAATTAAGTTTAATTTTCTTGAGTAATATTTAAACATGACAAGTGTACCAATGGGAGATAGAAAACTCATTTAATTGTTAAATGAGAAAGTGACACTTGGAAGCTTACTTTTAATTAAGGAAATTAAATAAAAGGATGTAACACTCCTATGTTCATTAGGTCAGTACATTCCACTGTTCCGGTGACCAGCATCTGCTCGGACAGTTGGGATGTGTAAAACCATATTTAAATCACTTAGATACACCATGAACAAAAATTAATAGCAATTACATGAAGGTAAAGTAGAAATCAAAAAAACAAAGCATAATCGGTTAAATGAGCCAAGGCCACAACGATGGGTGACCGTACCGGGAAGTTGCTGCCCTATTTTCAAGTAGGACCCTGTCACACCCTACTCCTCTG
Source organism: Hevea brasiliensis (assembly GCF_030052815.1). Taxonomy (NCBI): domain Eukaryota; kingdom Viridiplantae; phylum Streptophyta; class Magnoliopsida; order Malpighiales; family Euphorbiaceae; genus Hevea; species Hevea brasiliensis. The sequence goes on from NC_079501.1 coordinate 49,643,129, forward strand.
TAAGGCATAACATGATCCCGTAGTATACCTAATAAATTACCAAACTTCGTCTACTGATAACTCATTAAATACACTACCAGGGATTTTAAAAACTTTTCTTACTTCTTTTTACAGTGGTGAGCACTATTTACAGGTGTTAAAAAATTTTTTTTGAACTGAAGTGAAACAGCTAACACATTTGAATAATTAACAATTTTTGGAAAAATTTTGGCAGAGTGCCCTCTGTAATTTGAATAAAACAGTTCTTCAAAAACCTGTAAAAAACACTTCAAATATATTTCTCAATCTCAAACTCCAACATCCAAATCAGCACAATAAGTTTCTCAACATTTGTCTACTCAATCCACAATTATTTTCCAGTGTTTTCAAAAGCAGAGATAAAAAAAATATATCATAATATTTACAAACCAAAATAATTTACAAATTTAGTTTATAACTTTAATGTACAATTTTAATTTACAACTGCTCAAAACCAATAACACTATATACATACAGTGAACATACATTACAATACAAAATGCAAAATATGGTATACTCAATATACCCTATGAACTCTCAATATAGCATTAGCAGCCTAGTCTGCTGCCCTGTCAGTCTGTCTACCTGCGACAATAATGAAAAGCTATCACTGAGTAAAATTTACTCAGTGGTGCACAATAACAATTTGAAATGCGATAGATAAATCTTTTATTGACAATTCACAAATCAAATAATTCACAATTCCATTTCACAATTTATAAAGTTCATATAACACAAATTTGATTAAACAATTGAATAGCACAGTTTTGCTAATCAATTACACCATTTGATCAAATAACTGACTAATACAGTTTTGCCAATCAATAACACCATTTGATTAAATAACTGAATAATACAGTGTTACCAATCAATAACACAATTTAGGCCATGACACAATTTTTCCGCACATGCCGTGTTGTACACCACGACAAGACACACTCACCCCAATAATTGAATCAATGAGGGAGGAAGCTAGCTAAATAATGAGTACTCATCCACACTCACCTCAGACTGGCAAGTCAAAGAGGGAGGAACATAATCACACTCACCCTAGACTGATAAGTTAAAGAGGGAGGAATATAATCACACTAACCCCATAAATGGAGGAGGAACATAGTAACAGTGTCATGCCAAGTGTGAGTCAAAACAATTCCAAATCACAATATTTAAATATTTCATATAAACCACAAATCATATTTTATCTCAAAATTTCCATTTGCAAAGTAGGCAACACAATAATTTCCAAATACAATTCCCAAAGTTAAAACAATAAAAAATTATTCATAACTCAATTCTCCAAATAAATTTTCTGGTAAAAATATTGAATATAAAAAGTATTGTGCACAGCCACAATTTAAAACTATAATGTTCAAATAAATTTTTAAGTAGAAAATAAGAAATCAAAATTATTGTGCACAAACACAATTTAAAACAATAACATACAAATAATCATAATTTATTTCAATTGAAAAATTCAAAAGAAATAACTATTGTGCACAAACCTCTGATATATGCCTCTTGGCCTTAACTTAGTGTTCCTTATGCTTCTCAATATCCTTCTCAACTGAAACACACAATTTAAAGTGTTTCAGTACTCAATGAATTTGTTTCTGACAATAAAATCCAATATTTAAATTTTCTCTGTACTATTCTCTTCAATTCATTTCATTAGTCAACCTATAATGTTGACACTTAATGCACTCTAAGTGAGTCAATTCTAATGTTACCAACATGTCACATTTTATAGTCCTTTAGTGTTAGTATATGTTACCAATTTCATTTCCAACTGTATTGCATTTTATTGCAATTTACCTAGCCGAATGACCTAGTTCCCTCAGTTTTCGAGTTTCGGTCCAAACTACAAACTTGTAGGTCTATGTCTTATTGCAAGCGAGGAAAAATTTCAGATCATTTTGAGTTGTGTAGACCAAGTTATAGTCAATCTACCAATACTGGATAGAATGTACCAAAATGGTAGCTTTATGTCATTTTTAAGTCACTTTTGGTTCGGCCAGTTTTTGGACTTGAATTTGTGCAAGCTATTTGGCTTGGTTCTGGCCATTTCTGGGATTTGGTGTCTATAAGAATTGTAGATATATGTCTCAACTATTCATAGTAAAAATTTCAGGTCAATTGGACCTGTTTTGAGTGAGTTATGGCCAAAAAACTAATTACTGCCTAAATGGTCAATTTTCAGGTTTTCAAAGCACTAATCCTGATTTGGTCATTGTTCAAGTCACCTTCTAAGCAAAATTTTGGTAAGCTACCTTATGAAAGTTGGCACATTTTGTGCCTAGTTTCACCTCCAATTTGTCTCATACCAATTGGAGTCACACACTTAAGGTTCTAAGCTAAAACATACATTGCCCTATTACATATTGTTCATCACTCATCAATTACACATCCTGTGCTTACCAAGTTAATTCTTCCATGTCATTTCTGTTTTCTACCTTACCATTAACACATTTCACAACACATTTTTGGTCATTTTGGCAGCTTATAGCCATTCTCAATATGCACACTATAACCCAAAATTTTTCAACTCTAATTACGACAATTAAACACATGAATGCACCTCATTTACATATCCAAATTCAAACCTTAATACACACACACATGCTACCATGCATAACAACATAATTCAACAATATAATTCCATAAACCAAACCATGAAACAACACATTTTGATCTTCGTCATAAGGCTGCCACAAGTTTACATATACCCATCAATTTCTACTTTCACTTTTCAAGCTTACAATTCAAACCTTACACATGGGATTCAACTTCAATACAATTAAACATTTCAATCATCATTCAAACCACTATTTACATGCAGGAATAAATTGTTCTTATTGAAATACAATGGCTGCCAAAATGTACCTCTCCATTAACTCATCAAAGTTCAAAAATCCTTCCACAAATCAACTACCCACAATACCCATTCAAAGTTTAATGAAACAAGAATTAAAAATACATACTTACCACTTTTGAAATTCTTCAAAACCTCACCAAAACTTAATTTTCTTGCTGCCTATCTACTGCCCAAGTTGTGTAGGACAACTTTAGTAAAGGAAAATGCAAGGATCATGGCTTGAAGATGGAAGAGTGAAGTTTGCATGGTTGGCCATCCATGGAGGTTTTGAGAGTTTTTTCTTCAATTCGGAAAGGTGAGTGAGGTTGAAGAAGATGAGTGATCTGCTGTCCACAATATGTTTAATGGTCCACTTTAGTAGAGTTAGTGGAGCACTAATAGAATTAAAAGCATTTTTTTATGTTAAACTTCCATAATTTGCACATTTTCCTCCTATCTTTTGCTATTTAGATTTTGTACTACTATTTTAATTTTTCATGATATTTTCAAGGGTAATATAATTTATTTTTAATGGACATTTAGGTCAAAAGACAACTCGGGGTGTCAAATAACCACAATGCCCCTATTCGGGTTTCATTCTCGATTTTTCGGTAACACCGAGTTTTGTCGTTTTCTCGATTTCCTATTTTTCTTTGTACTAATTAATTAATTTTTATTTGATATTTCTAATGATATTTATACTTTAATAGATGTCTATTTAAGTCTTAAAAATATTTTCTAGGGTTCCCCGTAGTCTAGGGCTAGTCAATGGTCCACGCCGCAGCTTCCCGGTGTGGTCACCCATCACTAGGGTTCTCGGCTCGTTTAACTTGTTTACATTTCATTCCTATTTTTTTTTCCTTTGTTTTTGTTGTATTTTCTTTTGTTGTATTTCATTATTTTATGTCTCCTCATCCATATTTAAGTGTAGTTCTAGGCATTCTAGCTGTCTGGACAACACTGGTCACGGGAACAGTAGAATGCACTACAGAACATAGGGGTGTTACAGACCCTGTGACACCCCAGGCCTAAGAATAATTATGAAGCTAGGGGAATTGTGAAAATTACAGAAAAGAATTGAGAACAAGCTCAAATAATTAGATCAAGGTTCTGGAAGTAATACAGTGTTTTTGGAAAATCAGATCATACCGGTAATGGGCAATTTAGTCAATTCACCCTTAGAGGTGACTCTTGGCCTAAATGTCCATTAAAATATGGAAAATTCAATTTATGAAAAAGAATTAAAAACATGAAGAGGTGAAGAAGAAGAAAAGAAAAGAAAAATTTGAATAAAGCTTTATGACACCATCATGCTTACTTAAGCATGATATAATTAATAATTTAATTTGTAAATTTTTTAAGTATGGGATAATTATGTATATAAGAGACAAATAAAAAATAATAATAAATTCTCATTTTCTTCTTCCTTTAGCTGTAGGGTCTCTCTTTCCTCTCTCTCTCATTATCTCATTTGCTCCATTAAAAATAATTAAAGCTTCTAAAACCTTGAGTTGCCACCATAAACCCTACCCAAAAATCATAGAAAACACTTAAATTTACTAAAAGAGGAGAATTGAAGAAAGAAATTGGGAGAAAATTTAAGGAAAGTGAAGATTGCGAAAGGCATCATTATGGTTAGTGAAATCTTTCCATTTTTCTCTTTAAATTCATACTTGGGCATTAAATTTGAATGAGAATTTTTGAAAATTAAACAAAAAAATGACATGTATCGGACCTAGGGATTTTGGCCAGCATGTGAATGATTAGGGTTTGATGGAATTTGTTAGACTTAATGGTGTATTCATTCTTGATTGAGTGTGTAGATGTAAATGATATACTTTGATTTCATAAATTGAAGCAATTAGTAAATTAGGGTTCTTGACACTAGGGTTTTGAGGGAAAATTTGGGGAGTTTGGTGACTCTTGGCCTAAATGTCCATTAAAATTGAGAAATTAAATTATTAATTGTGTCATGCTTAAGTAAACATGATGATGTCATAAAGCTTTATTCAAAATTTTCTTTTCTTTTCTTCTTCTTAACCTCTTCATGTGTTTAATTATTTTTCATAAATTTAATTTCCTACATTTTAATGGACATTTAGGTTAAGAGTCACCTCTAAGGGTGAATTAACCAAATTGCCCCTTACCGGTTTGATCTGATTTTCCAATAACACTGTATTGCTTCCAGAACCTTGATCTAATTATTTGAGCTTGTTCTCAATTCTTTTCCATAATTTTCACAATTCCCTAAGCTTTGCAATTATTCTTAGGCCTGTGGTGTCACAGGGTCCCACTCGAAAATAGGGCAGTGACTGATCTCGCAGTCACTTCCCAATATAGTCACCCGTCATTGTGGCCTTGGCTCATTTAACCCATTATGCTTTGTTTTCTTGATTTCTACTTTACCTTCATGTAATTGCTATTAATTTTTGTTCATAGTGTGTTTAAGTGATTTAAATATGGTTTTACACATCCCAACTGTCTGAGCAGACACTGGTCACCAGAACAGTGGAATGTACTGACCTAATGAACATATGGGTGTTACAAAGGAAAAGTAAAGAAGAAAATTATAATCTTCTTTCTTTCTTCCCTTTGGCCGAACCTTACTCCTCCCTTTACCAAAGAATTCTTTCATCTTCTTTAGCTTCATTCAAAGGTGTTGAGTGTTAATACACTTGAATCAATCATAGAGAAAGTGTTTCTCTACACTTCCACACCCATAAGATCAAGAAATTCTTCTCCTTTTCTCCTTCTCATTTTGGCCGAATCAATTAGAGATCAAAAGAGGGACTTTGCTTAATCCAAGCAAGCTTTAATCAAGGAGTTTGTGTGGACAAGCTAAAGAGCCAACACTTAGTGGCTTCACTTGTCACACCCTACCCCTCTGTAAGGCATAACATGATCCCGTAGTATACCTAATGAATTACCAACTCCGTCTACTGATAATCCATTAAATACACTACAAGGGATTTTAAAAACTTTTCTTACTTCTTTTACAGTGGTGAGCACTATTTACAGGTGTGAAAGACTTTGGTGAACTGAAGTGAAACAACTAACTCATTTGATTTATTTGGAATATCTGTAAAAATTTTGGCAAGGTGCCATTTGTATTTTGGACAAAACAGTTCTTGTAAAACTCAGAAAGCACTTCAATATATTTTCAAATCTCAACTCCAACATTTTTATCAACACAACACATTTCTCAAGTCAAATCCACAGTGATTTTCAAAGACTAAGATACAAAGATATAACACAATTTTTACAAGCCAAATAACTCATATTTATTTTACAACTTTACTGTACAACTTAAATTTACAACTGCTCAAAACCAAGAACAAAATATACATACAGTGAATATACATTACTGATAAAATGCCACATGTGGTATACTCACTATACCCAAAAATCTCTCACATGGCGATACTAGCGACCTAGCTCATCGCCTGCTCTGTCTCTCTATCTGCATGATAAAGAATAAAGCTATCATTTGAGACAATGTCTCAGTGGTGCACAACATTAACCAAATACAAATTTTAAATCACAATTCATAAATCATATCAATAGTGGATACTTAAAACCATAGTTAAATTCAAGACAATAAATGTCAACAAGAATTTAAACTCCATTTGTTAATATCACAATAATTTTCAATAAGTCGATCATGGTTGAATTCAATAGATGATATGTCAATAAGAGTTTAAATCAATTTCACAATCTCACAATACATAATAACACAATTCGATCAAATAATCAAGAATACAGATATTGCCAATCTATAACACAATTTAGGCCATGACAAAATTTTTCCATATATGCCGTGTTGTACACCATGACAAGACATGCTCACCCCAATAATCGAAATCAATGAGGGAGGAAGCTAGCTATATAATGAGAACTCATCCATACTCACCTCAGACTGGGAAGTCAAAGAGGGAGGAACATAATCATACTCACCCCAGACTAATAAGTCAAAGAGGGAGGAATAATCACACTCACCCCATTAATGGTGGAGTAACATATTATCTTTGTCATTCCATTTGTGAGTCAAAACAATTCCAAACATTTTATTCAAATGATCCGTAAGAATCCAATAAATTTCCAAAGTTATAATTTCATTCACAAAATGGCAACACAATTCGTAATTCACTTCAATTTCCACAAAACCATTTACTGTGCTTTTCATTCATTATGTATACATCAAATACCATTCATACTTTTTTTCACAGTTTCAAACGATTCACAATGTTTTTCTATCAATATGTTTCCACCAAACACATTTCCACAATTTAAAACTATGATATGCAAATATTCAATATATATTTCCATTGAAAATAATTCAAAAGAAACAGCTTGTTGTGCACAAACCTCGATGAGTGTCCTCTCGATCCGACTCTGTTTCCTTCCCTTTTCCCGAGTCTTTGGTAATCGAGAAACACAATTTGAAGTGTTTCAGACTAATTTAAACTGCTCTATCGATGGTGTTTGGTAAATAATGCATCGAACTCAATTATTCACTTAATCACCTAATATACCGACCCTCGCTATGCTTTTAGGTAAATTAGGTTTTAGTGTCATTAATATGTCACATTTGATAGGGTTTTAGGTTTGGTATGTTTTACCAAAGTCATTTCCTTGCTTAGTGCATTTTAATGCAAATTCTTTGGATTTCGACACTGGTTTGACCTAACCGGACGATCTAGTTCCCTCGGTTTTCGGGTCTCGGTCGAAACTACAAACTTGTAGATTTAGGTCTTATAGACCGCGGTGCAAAATTTCAGGTCAATCCTAGTTAAGTAGACCGAGTTATGGTCATTACACTCTTGCTGGTCAAATTGTACCATTTTAGGTCAATTTTAGGTCAAATTGGTCAATTCTGGTTCGGCCAGTTTTTGGACCCGAACTTGTGCAAGTTGTTTGACTTCCTTATGGTCATTTCTGGGCTTTGGTGTCCTCATAAGACTTGTAGGTATGGGTCTTAACTATTCTTGGTTAAAATTTCAGGTCAATTGGACCTGGTTTGAGTGAGTTATGGCCTAAACACTCACTGCTGCCCAATTGGTCATTTTTCAGGTCCTAATTGCACCTAATCCGAATTGGTCATTTTTTTAGGTCACCTTGCAAGCAGAATTTTGGCATGGTTTCTCAATGAAAGTTGGCACATTTTGTGCCTAGTTTCACCTCAAATTGGTCTCATACCAATTGAGGTTACACATTTAAGGTTATAGGCTAAAATGTGTACTGCCCTCAATATGCTTTTCACACCCCATTCAAAACACATATTTACCTTGCAAAGTTTACTTCCATACCCTACCAAATCAGTTTTGGTACATTACCAAAAGCACTTTCTACTTTACATTAACATTATTTTGGGCAGATTCCAATCAGCCTCAACACACCAATATCATTCACAATTACAATTTCTAAGTACTATTACAAACACACCTAACCATTACAAATTTTACACACACTTTACAAGATCAATCTACATACATATCATCAATCCTTCTAGGTTAATATTCTGCATACATTTCCTTCAATATATACCATTACTCAAGTGTCCCCAAGCTGCCACAAACCATTCTTCAACATCAAAGTGCCGTCCATTTTACAATTTCCCATCCAAGTGCATAAATCACCACATAAACATGAAATAATTCACTAGGTTACTAATTCATCATGATCAACACCATTTCTCATCAATTATATGCACAAATATCTCATCAAAAACGTGACTCATGGCTGTCCAAAATGAAAACAACAATAACCCTTCAAACTCAAAATTTTCTTTCACCAAACTAACACCCATAACATGAACATAAACTTTAACAAAGAAATTCTCAAAAATGCAAACTTACCTTTAATTGTAACTTACTAAACCTTCATCAAACTTCTCAAAATTAGTATCAATATCTTCCTTGTGATGTGTAGACAAAGTTTAATGAAGAACACTAAGAGGTTGGAGTTGAAAATGGAGAGTTAAGAAAGCTTGCATGAAAAATGGCTATGGAGTTTCCTTCACTCTTCAATTCGGCAATTTGAATGCAAATGAGGAAGATGACTTATTCAGCTGCATTTTAAGTGTACACATGTCCCACTATGTATTTAATTAATCCCCTTAGTGGTCCACTTAGTCACTTAATCATATAATAAAGTAATTATTCATTTATTCCACATTTAACCCATAATTTCCACTATTTATTTTAGGTACCACCAATTTAATTTTTCATTTTATTTTCTAAGTGTAATACTATTTATTTTTAATGGACATTTAGGTGAAAAGACACTTCGATGTCAAATGACCATAATGCCTGCTCGGTGGCATTCACGATTTTTCGGTATACTGGTTTGTCTGCTTTTCGATATCTCACTTTTCTATGTAATAATAATTTAATTTTTCTTTGATATTTCTAATGATATTTATTCTTCAACAAGGGTCTATTTATGTACAAAAAATATTTTCAAGGTTCCTCATCCGAGGCGATCAACGGTCCACGCCGTGACTTCCCAAAGTCACCCATCGTTAGGTTTCATTTCGTTTAACTTGATCACATTTCTTTGCAATCATTTTTCCTTTGTTTTTCTTGTACTTTCTTTTCTTTTATTTCATTATTTTATGTCTCCTCACTCTCATTGAAGTGTGGTTCTAGGCATCCTAGCTGTCCAGGACAACACTGTCACTGGAGCAGTGAACGCACTACCGAACTTAGGGTGTTACAATTCTCCCCCCCTTAAATAAATTTCGTACAAGAAATTTTAACCAGTAATCATCTTACAATAGTCATACGTTTATTTTCTACTTTATATATGATCGTAAGACTTTTAACAATCTAATACAATGTTTACTTTGTTTGGATAACACCAATCTCCTCTTACTATTATGTTGTCTAATATTTCACTCACGTTCCTTCTTGAATGACCCTTGAGGTCATATTAGAATCATTCATCGGGCATTGGTCCTCGACCATTCTAGTCCATAGTCTTCCTCACATTCGAATATTTCTTTGTTACATATGAATCAACTGCTCAAGTCTCTACTTCCATAACTCTTTTTATCTGTCAATGTTCTATAACTTACTTCCTTTTGTACTGAACTATAACCTTTCGATATTTTAACTTTTGAGTTTTAGATCCCTAAGTAGGATTTTCAAACTTATTTCTAACAATTAAATTACGTCACGGCATAACTATGCCAAAGCAGATGCCGTTGGCAACTATTCTCATCTAGGTGTACTATCGGTTAGTACGTAGCTCTACACAATAATCTCAAGTTAGTCATGTCTGCGACTACGATATAAACATCAAGAACATTGCATAGTTACTACGATACATCCCAATAGATCAAACTTTGTTATTTTTTTATTCTTTTTGAATTCAACGATATTCGAATCTTATTACGATTACAATATCCATTAGCAATTTCTATGATAACCTCCTTGCCCTTATCAAGAGCAATTCCATTACTGCATCTTACTTTTACGTCTTCTTGCCTTACATTAAGTAGGCTCACTAATTAGCTTTATAATTTATGGTGTGTTAGAAAATACTTTTCGCTGATAAACTCTTTCAAAACTAATTTCACTTATTATCACAATCCTTATCTTAAGGGCTAATCACTAATGCGTTAAAATTTATTCCTCTGTAAACGAATAACAACAGAATATATAGTTCTAACACTAATGTAAAAATATGAAAATTCCAGGTCAAACAATACATATATATATCTCAGTTGCTAATTGAGAAAGTACCAGCAATGATGTCAAAAGTCTCAGTCTCTTTTACGTAGATATAGCATATACTCGTTGAAGCATCACCTGTTTTGGCTGATTCACGAGAGTCGACTTCTAGGTGTACTACCCTACCTCTACCTTTGCCTCTACTAACCGATGGTGAACTCTTTGGGGTAGAAACTTGGGTTGATCCCTTTGGTGTAGTAAATGATCGAACGACCTGGATTTACACAATCCTTAGCAAAATGACCAGTCTCAACAATTAAAGCATGCTCCTACGGCTCTATAACATACCCCACTATGTGGTTTACCACAAGTTTCACAAAGTCGATCTGACAGCGCATTTCTGGGTTTCTGTTGAGTTGGCTGATCGGATCGAGGTGGTTTCTGTCCAAAAGATCTATCTCTACCGGACTTCTTACTATCTCTGTTGTATCCCCCAAAGTTTTTCCTCTTTCCAGTAGGACCACTAGAACTCTGCTCACTGACTTTCCTCTTTTTCTGCCTTCTCTGATTTCTTTTTCTCAAGAGCCGCTTCAGATTCAATTCTTTCTAATTCTAGTGCTTGAGAAATAAGTTCAGAGAAGTTGTTATGTTTGAATCCGACCACTTGTAATCTGATACTAGGCTTCAAGCCGGTTTCAAACCTCTTACATCTCTCCTTGCTGGTAGAAAGTAGACTTACTGCATAATGGCTTAGGCGGGAGAATTCCCTTTCATACTCACCACCGACCGCCCCTGCTTTGGACTTAGGAATTCTTGCACGGTCTACATAAGCATCGGGGACATATTTTTGCCCGAATTTCGAGGAAGTCATTCCATGTTAGCACTGCAGTTCTATCGAGTGGGGATGGTTTTCCACAGTCATAAGCATCCCCAGAGCAAAGATACGAGTACTCAAATCTAAGCTCCTCTGTGCAATGCGCTTTCTTGAATACCCTATCCATCCTCTCTAACCATTGTTACGCCTCTAGAGGATCTATCGTCCCCTTGAACTCTGTAGCCCCATACTTCATCAATTTGTCATATTGTCTAGCGTAAGATCGTGGTTGTACCACCGTGTCTGTATTGGGACTTGAGTAGGCACATTACCATCCATTTGTTGGAACATTGCAGCCGTCACGAGCGAATCGAGCAGAGAATCGCAGATGCAGTGCTGGTGCTCTTGAACCACCGACATTATGTAGGCATGGGGCATCCTTGCGCCTCGACCTCAATAGATTGATCGACTGAACGATCACCCTCTTCCATAGTCAATGCGAGGATTTTAGATCTCCTAAACCAATAACACAAGGAGATTTCCTCCCGTTAGTGCATATTTATAATGTAATGTACTGTATGTATCAAACAATGATATTGAGCAGTTGTACTGTGAAGAAAGAATATTCAAATGACAGGTGAAAACAGAATTTAAAAACCTGGCTCTGATACCACTAAAACATGTCACACCCTACCCCTCTGTAAGGCATAACATGATCCCGTAGTATACCTAATGAATTACCAACTCCGTCTACTGATAATCCATTAAATACACTACAAGGGATTTTAAAAACTTTTCTTACTTCTTTTACAGTGGTGAGCACTATTTACAGGTGTGAAAGACTTTGGTGAACTGAAGTGAAACAACTAACTCATTTGATTTATTTGGAATATTTGTAAAAATTTTGGCAAGGTGCCATTTGTATTTTGGACAAAACAGTTCTTCAGAAAACCTGTAAAAAGCACTTCAATATATTTTCAAATCTCAACTCCAACATTTTTATCAACACAACACATTTCTCAAGTCAAATCCACAGTGATTTTCAAAGACTAAGATACAAAGATATAACACAATTTTTACAAGCCAAATAACTCATATTTATTTTACAACTTTACTGTACAACTTAAATTTACAACTGCTCAAAACCAAGAACAAAATATACATACAGTGAATATACATTACAGTACAAAATGCCACATGTGGTATACTCACTATACCCAATAATCTCTGTTGGCGATACTAGCGACCTAGCTCACGCTCTGTCTCTCTACTGCGACAAAGAATAAAGCTATCATTGAGACAATGTCTCGATGGTGCACAACATTAACCAAATACAAATTTTAAATCACAATTCATAAATCATATCAATAGTGGATACTTAAAACCATAGTTAAATTCAAGACAATAAATGTCAACAAGAATTTAAACTCCATTTGTTAATATCACAATAATTTTCAATAAGTCGATCATGGTTGAATTCAATAGACATGATATGTCAATAAGAGTTTAAATCAATTTCACAATCTCACAATACATAATAACACAATTCGATCAAATAATCAAGAATACAGATTGCCAATCTATAACACAATTTAGGCCATGACACAATTTTTTCCATATATGCCGTGTTGTACACCACGACAAGACATGCTCACCCCAATAATCGAAATCAATGAGGAGGAAGCTAGCTATATAATGAGAACTCATCCATACTCACCTCGGTGGGAAGTCAAAGAGGGAGGAACATAATCATACTCACCCTGGACTAATAAGTCAAAGAGGGAGGAATAATCACACTCACCCCATTAATGGAGGAGGAACATATTATCGGTGTCATGCCAATTGTGAGTCAAAACAATTCCAAACATTTTATTCAAATGATTCGTAAGAATCCAATAAATTTCAAAGTTATAATTTCATTCACAAAATGGCAACACAATTCGTAATTCACTTCAATTTCCACAAAACCATTTACTGTGCTTTTCAATCAATAAGTATCCATCAAATACCATTCAAACAATTTTTCACGATTTCAAACCAGTCACAATGATTTTCAAACAATAAGTCTCCACCAAACACATATCCACAATTAAAAACAATGAAATGCAAATAAAAAATATTTATATCCATATAAAAAAATTAAAAAGAAAAAGTTATAGTGCACAAACCTCGATGAGTGTCCCCACGATCCGGACTCAGTGTTTCCTTCCCTTTTCACGAGTCTTTGGTAAATCGAAACACAATTTGAAGTGTTTCAGACTAATTTAAACTGTCTCTATCGATGGTGTATGGTAAATAATCCCCTGAAATCAATTATTCACTTAATCACCTAATATACAGACCCTCGTTGCGTTTTAGGTAAATTAGGTTTTAGTGTCGTTAATATGTCACATTTGATAGGGTTTTAGGTTTGGTATGTTTTACCAAAGTCATTTCCTTGCTTAGTGCATTTTAATGCAAATAGCTGTATATCGGGCCACTGGTTTGACCTAACCCGACGAACTAGTTCCTCGGTTTTCGGTCTCGGTCGAAACTACAAACTTGTAGATTTAGGTCTTATGGACCGCGGTGAAAAATTTCAGGTCAATCCGAGTTAAGTAGACCGAGTTATGGTCATTACACTCTTGCTGGTCAAATGGTACCATTTTAGGTCAATTTTAGGTCAAATTGGTCAATACTGGTACGTCCAGTTTTAGGACCCGAACATGTCCAAGATGTTTGACTTGCATATGGACATTTCTGGGCTTTGGTGTCTTCATAATACTTGTAGGTATGGGTCTTAACTATTCTTGGTTAAAATTTCAGGTCAATTGGACCTGGTTTGAGTGAGTTATGGCCTAAACACTCACTGCTGCCCAATTGGTCATTTTTCAGGTCCTAATTGCACCTAATCCGAATTGGTCATTTTTTTAGGTCACCTTGCAAGCAGAATTTTGGCATGGTTTCTCAATGAAAGTTGGCACATTTTGTGCCTAGTTTCACCTCAAATTGGTCTCATACCAATTGAGGTTACATATTTAAGGTTATAGGCTAAAATGTGTACTGCCCTCAATATGCTTTTCACACCCCATTCAAAACACATATTTACCTTGCAAAGTTTACTTCCATACCCTACCAAATCAGTTTTGGTACATTACCAAAAGCACTTTCTACTTTACATTAACATTATTTTGGGCAGATTCCAATCAGCCTCAACACACCAATATCATTCACAATTACAATTTCTAAGTACTATTACAAACACACCTAACCATTACAAATTTTACACACACTTTACAAGATCAATCTACATACATATCATCAATCCTTCTAGGTTAATATTCTGAATACATTTCCTTCAATATATACCATTACTCAAGTGTCCCCAAGCTGCCACAAACCATTCTTCAACATCAAAGTGCCGTCCATTTTACAATTTCCCATCCAAGTGCATAAATCACCACATAAACATGAAATAATTCACTAGGTTACTAATTCATCATGATCAACACCATTTCTCATCAATTATATGCACAAATATCTCATCAAAAACGTGACTCATGGCTGTCCAAAATGAAAACAACAATAACCCTTCAAACTCAAAATTTTCTTTCACCAAACTAACACCCATAACATGAACATAAACTTTAACAAAGAAATTCTCAAAAATGCAAACTTACCTTTAATTGTAACTTGCTAAACCTTCATCAAACTTCTCAAAATTAGTATCAATATCTTCCTTGTGATGTGTAGACAAAGTTTAATGAAGAACACTAAGAGGTTGGAGTTGAAAATGGAGAGTTAAGAAAGCTTGCATGAAAAATGGCTATGGAGTTTCCTTCACTCTTCAATTCGGCAATTTGAATGCAAATGAGGAAGATGACTTATTCAGCTGCATTTTAAGTGTACACATGTCCCACTATGTATTTAATTAATCCCCTTAGTGGTCCACTTAGTCACTTAATCATATAATAAAGTAATTATTCATTTATTCCACATTTAACCCATAATTTCCACTATTTATTTTAGGTACCACCAATTTAATTTTTCATTTTATTTTCTAAGTGTAATACTATTTATTTTTAATGGACATTTAGGTGAAAAGACACTTCGGGATGTCAAATGACCATAATGCCCCTGTTCGGGTGGCATTCCTGATTTTTCGGTATTACCGGGTTTTGTCTGTTTTTCGATTTCTCACTTTTCTTTGTACTAATTATTTAATTTTTCTTTGATATTTCTAATGATATTTATTCTTCAACAAGGGTCTATTTATGTCCCAAAAATGTTTTCCAGATTCCCGCAGTCAGGGCGATCCAACGGTCCACGCCGTGACTTCCCAAAGATCACCCATCGTTAGGTTTCCTACTGCTTAACTTGATCACATTTCTTTGCAATCATTTTTCCTTTGTTTTTCTTGTACTTTCTTTTCTTTTATTTCATTATTTTATGTCTCCTCACTCTCATTGAAGTGTGGTTCTAGGCATCCTAGCTGTCCGGACAACACTGGTCACTGGAGCAGCAGAACGCACTACCGAACTTAGGGGTGTTACATCACTATTCCGATTTGGTGTTAGAATATTGATTCTATGCCTTAAGGGTAAGAAAATCTCTAAACCCTAACTTGTTAGATTTTGGGGATTTTGTTTCCTAATGGCCAATTAGGCATGTTGTCAATTGATTATGACCAAAACTATTTGTTTTGCAATAGTATAAAAAGTTTATGCATATTGCATGAAATCTAGGGTTGTAAAATTAAAAAATGCTAGCTTTGCACCTTAAGGCTTATTTTGGTGCATTTTTCTCATAGGTTTTGTGTAGAAATGGGTTTTTCTCTTATGCTTGACTTCTAGCTTGGCCCAAGCCACACCTTAAGCACCGCTACATACCCTAAGTAGGACCCCAAACAAATTTGGTGTTGAAAACTCTGAATATGCTGGAATTGAGCTACGCTTGACTTACGACTTGCCCTGGGTCATAGGCTAAGTAGTGTGACAAACTGTAAGCAACATGTCAAGCAAAATCTCCAGTAAATCTCAGCTAACTTAATTTTCTAAAGCTTGATTTTTTTTAACTTTTCTCCATACTTAAGGGCTTCAAACTTCTTCAAATCATCTCCTAATGCATCATTGACCTTCAATTTCTCACAAAAACCTATTAAAAACAGCAAAATTGCAAAAATCAAATATCAAGTAACTAAAATTAACAAATAAGCTAAAATAAAGCTAAAACATAAAAATTACTTAACTATAAGGGCAAAATAGAAGCAAAACTACACTAAAATGCCTATATGAAATGAGTGCAACATCAATAGTAATCCCATTAATTTTTTATTTATTATTTTTTTAAAGGGGAAAAAAATCCACTTTTATGGACATGCTTGGAATTAAAAACATGAGAGGTTGGTTACGAGTGTTGCAAGTAAAAATGTTAGACTACTAATAACCAATCCGCTTTTAACTCACGGGTATTTTAGTATGTTAAAAACATTAAAGAGAATGATTGATATATATATATATATATATATATATATAACAAGGGATATTTATTAGTTTGAAGTCTAAGAAAAACTTGGCATTGATATTTCAAACTAAAACTAAGACAATATGTTTGTCTTTATATATCGAATTAGGCAATGCATGCTAAGTGAAAAAAATCTAGGAGAAAATATAAAACAATTATTGCAAATTAATTTAGAAATTGAGAGAATGATAGCAAATAGGAACCAAAATTATAATAGGGACTGAATCCCAACAAGGATACAACTAGGAGACCAAAATTAAAGGAACAAAATGAAGGAGCGGAAGTATGAAAAACACAAATTTATATCATTGAATTCAAAAATTTTTCACCTAGGGTCACATGTATCATACAAGATTCATTTTTATCTATTTGATTTCAATGATAAACAGCATATTAAAACTCTTTTAATATGTTTTGGATCTAGATTTGCCATTTAAGATTTTAGAATTAATCAGATTAATTCATTAGAACCCTAGATTAGATCAAGAACAAGTGCACTAACCTTTTGATACACTGTAGTGTGTTTGGCACCTTTGGGATGCGTCTTAGGACACTAGATGTTGTCCCTCTAGCTTGTTCACACCAAGATCACCTATGGCAGCCCTTGAACAGCTTCTAAAGCTTTTTCTATGAATTAGAAAATCAAGTTTTGCCTTTTGAGAGATTACAGATGTAAACAGGACACTAGAAACAATTTCTAGTATTTTTAATTCAAGAGATTGTTTGCTAATCTCCTTGAATTGATGAGAGATGAAGAAGAAAAGAAAGGATGGCAGCCAAGGGTGGTGGCACAAAGAGATGAATGGCAGCTTGTGCTTTTGTTCTTTCATTCTTATACTTATATAGCTAGGTCATCACTTAAAACTCTTGCCAAATGTTACCCTCTGATTGGTTCTATTTTTAATTGACCCAATCACATTGTGCCAAGTGTCAAACCTATATTTAATCTTGAATTCGATCATCTTACATGATTAAAAGACATATGGCAAGCTTATGTGTAGTGCCATGTGTCACCATCTCATGGTGCCACATGTCACTCTGTGAAATGACCAAAATACCCCTGTGTCTTAATTTTGAGTTCTCAATTCAAAATAATTATTTCTCTTCTTCTAATCAATTTATATCAAATATAAATTAATTATTTAATCTTTATTAATTAATTTCTCATTAATTAAATTTATATTTAAACACTTTAAATATAAATTTAACTTATACTATACATCCAATAACCTAGATTTGGTTTCAAACCATGCTAGGAACTTTGCAATCTAATTGCAAGCCAAACCTATTTAATTAATCAATTAAACTCTTTAATTAATTAATTAAATTATATTTAATTTAGTGATTACTTGTGTATGTGTGTGACTTACAGGCTCATCACTAATTGGCAATGAGACATGATATCAACTCTTAACATCATCAGAACTCTTTTTTCCCATAAATGATTTCTCTAAATCATTTTATGCACCTCATAGACCATGATAGCATAGCATGCCATGGCCACCCAATCAGTAATAAGGTTTACCTTAAATGAATATATAATCATATGTTAACATGCACTAGAATCTCTCTGTTACAAAATTTCAATTCGAGCTGGAGTCATGATTTATGTCAAACCCCATTTGCTATGAATATTATGTTCTCTTTTAATTTCAATTCTTGATTAAAAAGATTTTCTCATCAGAAACTCTTTTCTGATTAAATCTATCTGTCCTGGCCAGAAACTTGAAACATCAAGAACAATTAAATTAACATAGGATTTTATCCCTATTTACTTAGGGTAACAGATTCCATCTTGATTAACACTTACCTCCATATATAACTAGTAGGAGCCAACACATGCCCATATACCCATGCATAGTACAAGTATGAAAGCAGTATCAAACTCAAACCACTTATACACAAGATAACTGTGCTATCTCAGTTCTAAAGATTGTATGCACTGATATGATTTATAACAATACATTGATAAGAGTAAACTCCATGTGCTTGTCATAAATGTCACTGGTTCGGCCTACTTATCATATATAAGTGCCTATCATGTTTGTTATATAGCATGAGACTCACCATTCCATCTTATTTACATCTCATATAAATAACCTGGGAACAAATACGATTACAATCTTTCTGGATAAGTCAAATCCTTATTGTGAAGTATCCTCGATTGTGAACCTATTTATGATACTTTGTGCTAGAAATACTGTCACTCTTATTCTTAACAACTTAAGAATAGAATTTGTGATAAAATATCAATGGACCTTTTCTATTACACATAAATTTATTATATAAATAGAAAAGTGAAAATGATTTTTATTAATTAAAACATGTACAAGTTACATACTAAATGATATGCTCTAGGTTATACTACTAACAATCTCCCACTAGCACTAGAGCCATTCATTACAATATCTTACACCCATCTTCTTAAGATGTTTGTCTAGCTGAGTTTGTGACATAGGCTTAGCGAATGGATCAGCTGAATTTTCAACTGATGCTATTTTTTGCATGGTTACATCGCCTCACCCAACTATTTCTCTAATAATGTGGTAGCGCCTTTCTATGTGTTTGGATTTCTGGTGAGAACGGGGTTCCTTAGCGTATATGACTACTCCATTGTTGTCACAGTGAAGTGGAACTGCTGACTCAATAGAAGGAACGACTGCAAGTTCTGTCATGAACTTCTTTATCCAAATAGCTTCCTTTGCAGCATCAGATGTAGCAATATACTCAGCCTCGGTAGTGGAATCTGCAGTTGTACTCTATTTAGAACTCTTCCAACTGACTGCACCTCCATTATAAGTGAACACATACCCAGGGTAGACTTTCTATCATCGATATCTGATTGAAAATCAGAATCGGTATAACCATCCAATTGCAAGTCTCTTCCTCCATATACTAAGAATAAATCCTTAGTTCTTCTCAAGTACTTAAGGATATTCTTGACAGCTATCCAGTGTTCCAAACCTGGATTGGATTGATACCTACTAGTCAAACTAATAACATATGTGATATCCGACCTAGTACACAACATTGCAAACATCAAATTTCTAATAGCCAAAGCCTATGGAATTCTGGCCATTTTATCTCTTTCTTCAGGTGTCTTTGGAGACGCTAAGTCTTTCATGGAGAATATATTTGACAACCATACCTTTACAGTTGTCAATATACCTGTGTCATTACCCATCAACAGAATGTCATACACATATAAGACAAGGAAAGTGGTAGTACTATTACTAATCTTCTTATACACACATGGCTCATCCTCATTTTTGATAAAGCCAAATGACTTAATGGCTTCATCAAAATGGATGTTCCAACTCCTCGAAGCTTATTTCAATCCATAAATGGATCGCTTTAGCTTGCATACTTTGGAACCATCTTGGGATTCAAAACCCCTAGGTTGTTCCATGAAAATGTTTTCTTCAATGTATCCATTGAGAAAAGCTGTTTTGACATCCATCTGCCAAATCTCATAATCATAGTATGCAGCTATTGCTAATAGAATCCTAATTGATTTAAGCATGGCAACAGGCGAGAAAGTCTCCTCATAGTCGATTCCTTGCCTTTAGTGAAACCCTTTCGCTACTAGCCTTGCCTTATAGGTCTCTACCTTTCCATCAGAACCAATTTTCTTCTTGAAAACCCATTTGTTCCCTATAGGTACAATACCTTCAGGTGGGTCAACAAGATCCCAAACTTGATTCTTATGCATGGAATCAATCTCGGATTTCATAGCATCAATCCATTTTGAAGAGTCTATATCTGATATAGCTTCTTGATAGTTAAGTGGATCATCTCCATGATCAACTTCTTCTTGAGTAGACAACTCTTGTTCCTCTTCATGAAGGAAACCATATCTCATTGGTGGGTAAGATACCCTGGTTGTTCTACTAGTAACAGCTACAGATGTTTCATCAATAGGTGGAGGTTGACTAGATGGATCTATATCCATTTGATCTATTGGTTGGTCAGAATTCTCCAATTCTAACTCTATTTGCCTTCCTTTGGCTCTTTCTTGAACAAACTATTGTTCAAGAAATGTGGCATCTTTACTTACCATAACCTTTTGTGATGTAGGCAAATAAAAATAATATCCAAAACTATCTTTTGGATATCCAACAAATTAACCATTTTCTGATCTGGTTTCCAATTTATCAGTGTTCAGCTTTATGATATAAGCTGGACAACCCTAAATCTTAACATGCTTAAGACTTGGTTTTCTTCCATGCCATTTCTCATAAGGTGTGAAAGATATTAATTTTGATGGAATCTTATTTAGAATAAGCAAAGTTGATTCTAATGCAAATCCCCAAAAGGAGATTGACATATCAGTATAGCTCATCATACTACGTACCATATCCAATAGGGTACGATTTCTCCTTTCAGATACTCCATTAATCTGTGGTGTTCCGGAGGAGTCAGCTGAGAAACAATGCCATGCTCTCTCAAGTATTCATTAAATTTAGTACTCAAGTATTCACCTCCACGATCTGATCGAAGAGCTTTAATACTCTTTCCTGTTTAATTTTCTACTGCAGATTTAAATTCTTTGAACTTTTCAAAAGATATATGTTTGTATTTCATCAAATACAAATACCCAAACCTTGATTTATCATTAGTAAAGGTAATAAAGTAATGAAAACCACCTCTAGCCATTTCTTTAAATGGACCACATGCATCACTATGTATTAGCTTCGAAATATTTTCAGCTCTCAGCCCTTGTCCCACAAAGGGTGATCAAGTCATTTTGCCCTGAAGACAGGATTCACAAGTTAGAGTAGGTTCAGAACCCAATGAGGATAGAATCTCCATTTTCTCCAGTTTTGCAATCCTTTCTTCTGCGACATGACATAACCTTAAGTGGCAAATATATTTTGAACTTGAGTTGATTTTCACCATGGCATTGCATTCATTTAGATCACTTGCATTCATTTTGTGTTTGTCATTATTATCTAAATAATAAAGACCATCATTCATATAACTCGAACTAACATATTTATTTCCAAAATAAATATTGCAAACATCATCTGTGAACTGAAATTCATAGCCATTTCTAGTCAAACTAGATATAGAAATGATGTTCTTAAAAGCATCAGGTACATATAAAATATTATCTAAAAAGAAAACATGTCCAGACATGTAAAAAGATTTAGATCCTATGGCTAAAGCTTCAATAGTTGAGCCATCGCCAATACGGAGTCTAACATCTTGAGAACACAAGCTGCTACTATTTGCTAGTTCCTGCATATCATAAGAAATGTGAGAACTGGCACTAGTATCTAAAACCCAAGCTGTAGATGTACTATGAGTATCATCAAAATCTAAATAACAAGATATGGACATACCTTCCGAAGGTGTATCCTTCTTGCCCTTCAGAGAAGCAAGATACTCTGGGCAGTTCCTTTTCCTGTGCCCATCCTTCTAGTAGTGAAAACACTTTCCTTTGCCTCTATCAGCTTTAGCCTTCCCTTT
Organism: Hevea brasiliensis; assembly: GCF_030052815.1. Classification (NCBI taxonomy): domain Eukaryota; kingdom Viridiplantae; phylum Streptophyta; class Magnoliopsida; order Malpighiales; family Euphorbiaceae; genus Hevea; species Hevea brasiliensis. The sequence continues at coordinate 49,665,459 of NC_079501.1, forward strand.
CTGTTTGGCTATTTTCTTGGAAGGACCAGGAATCTGAGGTTTCTTTTTCTTATTGCCCTTCTTCTTGTTGGACTTTCCAGCAGAAGAAGATACAATCAAAGCTACCGCTTTTCCCTTATTTCCCGACATATTCTTTTGGGCAATAACCAACATGTTGAGTAAACCAGCTAAGGTGCATTCCTGTTTAATCATATGAAAATTTGTCACAAAATTACCAAATGACTAAGGAAGGGACTGAAGGATCAAATCTGTCTGTAGTTGGAAATCCATGTTAAAGTCAAGATGTTCCAGCTGCTCAATCAGCTGAATCATCTTGTGGACCTGATCCCCAACATTCTGTCCCTCAGACATCCTCATGTGAAATAGCTGTCTAGATATCTCATGCCTAGCATTCCTGCTATGCTCACCATACAACTCTTGTAGGTGAAGAAGGATCTCACTCGCACTCTGTATGTTCTCATGCTGCTTCTGTAACTCATTACTCATGGAAGCAAGCATGTAACACTTAGCTCTCATAGCACGCTCCTTCCACTTGTCCAAAGTTTCATGTACTTTTTGAGTGGCCTTTGGAGGTAAGGGACCAGGAACATTTGAGTGAAGAACATATCTTATATGTTCAAGGTTCAGGACAAGTTTCAAATTTCTTAGCCAATTAGATAGATTAGGTCCTGTCAACCTGTTACGATCAAGTATGCTTGTAAGGATATTGGATGGTGGCGGTTGTTCTGTGCTCATTATTATAAAAAAATTAACTGTAGAAAATAACCAAATTAATTAGTAAATGTATCATGTAATTTACCAAAATGATTATGGTCTTTTAATCAAATTGGTCCTCCCACTAACTTAGCAAATCCTACACTTCCAAAGTAGAAAACATAAATCCTAGTTGAATGGATTTCTATTGGGTGATTGAATTCTTATAATTCTATTGATCATCTTCAGGCACATCCATTATTGGAATCACAATAAAATATAAGTGAGCAACTCCTTGCCCATCACATCTCATGTGAGGTCAATCCTTTACCTAGCCCCTAATGCTCAAAATCTCAGGCACATCCATTATTGACTTATCTTGCATTAGTTAAGTTGATCCCTTTGAGCCAGTAAACATGCAAATAATTTTAATGTCCTCAAGCACATTCATTATTGGCCACCAAACCATTTACATATTTACAACATCTCATGCTTAACAATTATTCCTAAGAAAATCTCTTAAATTAATTGCATCATATGCAACTATTTAAAATTTCTTAAAATAATTGCCCCAACGGAGGGCCCATGTTATTATTACTTTAATTATAGCATATCCAACTTAATCATTTATTTGGAAGATTTTGTAATCGTCCTAATTACTATTATGGTCTCATTTTGCACATTATCCATTTAGTATGCATATATCATATACTTGCATACATTCCCATACATCTCATGCATTCATGGATAAACAGTAATATGGTATGATCATGGACTTTTTTAAGGGATTCAATTCTAAGCCACCAAGAATTGAATTAGGGCATTCCTAGGTGCATTTCATTCATTCATTTTACAAGAGTTGCTGAAGGAGTACATAATCAACACTTTATCTTGAATTCATCCCATTGGTCTCACCAATGCTCTTGACCTCCTTGATCTTCTTGCAATCCAATTACATAGTAATCCTTGGCATACCAAGGTAAATTTACAAGAACTAAATAAATGAAATTACAACACAAAATTATTACAACCTTTATAATACATGCCCATAATAAATTAAAATAAATTAATTAATTTACAACCCAAAGAAATATAAAAGAAATAAATCCAATCACATTGGTATTTTATAGTCCATGGTCATCCATCATGCATATCACTATTTAACAATTAAATAAAACATACATACTTAAATTAAATTGAATATCTCATATTCAACTTAAAAATCCAGATTTGAACATGATTCAAACAAATTTAAAAATTCAGATTTGAATCTTATTCAAACAAATTTAAAAATTCATATTTGAATCACATTCAAACAAATTTAAAAATTCATATTTAAATCACATTCAAACAAATTTAAAAATTTAGATTTGAATCACATTCAAAAACTTTAAAAATTCAGATTTGAATCACATTCAAACAATTTTAAAAATTCAGATTTGAATCACATTCAAACAACTTTTAAAATTCAAATTTGAATCACATTCAAACAATTTTAAAAATTTAGATCTGATTCAAAATTTAATTGTGTGATTAAAACTCTATTTAAACAATTTAATTACACATAGGATGAGCTTTTACATCATACAACAATTATAAATTAAAAACCCAAACCTTGCGCACACCATTGGTGACCACAAAGTGTGCGCACCAATGGTGTTCATCACCAAGCCACTACCATTCCTTTGCAACCAGCAATGGATCTATTATCTCATGATCATACCACATAATTAAATCATATAATCAACAATCTAAATGGCAAATATAGTGGCTCTGATACCAATTGAAAGAGCGAAAGCATGAAAAACACAAGTTTATACTATTGAATTCAAAAATTTTTCACCTAGGGTCACATGCATCATTCAAGATTCATTTTTATCTATTTGATTTCAATGATAAACAACATATTAAAACTCTTTTGATATGTTTTGGATCTAGATTTGTCATTTAAGATTTTAGAATTAATCATATTAATTCATTAGAACCCTAGATTAGATCAAGAATAAGTGCACTAACCTTTTGATGCACCGCAAAATATGTTTGGCACCTTTGAGATGCGTTTTAGGATACCAGATGTTGTCCCTCTAGCTTGTCCACACCAAGATCACCTATGGCAGCCCTTGAATAGCTTCTAAAGCTTTTTTTATGAATTAGAAAATCAAGTTTTGCCTTTTGAGAGATTACAGATGTAAACAGGACACTAGAAATAATTTCTAGTATTTTTAATTCAAGAGATTGTTTGCTAATCTTTTTGAATTAATGAGAGATGAAGAAGAAGAGAAAGGATGGCAGCCAAGGGTGGTGGCACAAAGAGATGAAAGGCAGCTTGTGGTTTTGTTCTTTTATCCTTACACTTATATAGCTAGTTCATCACTTAAAACCCTTGCCACATGTCACCCTCTGATTGGTTCTAGGTTTAATTGACCCAATCACATTGTGCCAAGTGTCAAACCTATATTTAATCTTAACTTTGATTATCTTACATGATGAAAAGACATATGGCAAGCTTATGTGTATTGTCATGTGTCACCATCTCATGGTGCCACATGTCACCCTGTGAAATGACTAAAATACCCCTGTGTCTTAATTTTGAGTTCTCAACCCAAAATAATTATTTCTCTTCTTCTAATCAATTTATATCAAATATAAATAAATTAATTAATCTTTATTAATTAATTTCTCATTAATTAAATTAATATTTAAACACTTTAAATATAAATTTAACTTATACTATACATCCAATAACTTAATTTGGTTTCAAGCCATGCTAAGGACTTTGCAATCTAATTGCAAGCCAAACCTATTTAATTAATCAATTAAAATATTTAATTAATTAATTAAATCATATTTAATTTGGTGATTACTTGTTGTATGTGTGTGACTTACTAGGCTCATCATTAATTGGCAATGAGACATGATATCAACTCTTAATATCATCAGAACTTTTTCTTACCATAAATGATTTCTCTAAATCATTTTATGCACCTCATAGACCATGGTTAACACCTAGCATAGCATGTCATGGCCACCCAATCAGTAATAAGGTTTACCTTAAATGAACCTATAATCATATGTTACCATACATTAGAATCTCTCTGTTACAAAATCCCAATTCGAGCTAGAGTCATGATTTATTTCAAACCCCATTTGCTATGAATATTATGTTCTCTTTTAATTCCAGTTCTTGATTAAAAATATTTTCTCATTAGAAACTTTTTTCTGATTAAATCTATCTGTCCTGGCTAGAAACTTGAAACATCCAGAACAATTAAATGAACATAGGATTTCATCCCTATTTACTTAGGGTAACAAATTCTATCTTGATCAACACCTACCTCCACATATAACTAGTAAGAGCCAACACATGCCTATATACCCTTGCACAGTACAAGTATGAAAGCAGTATCAAACTCAAACCACCTATATACAAGATAGCTGTGCTATCTCAGGTCTAAAGATTATATGCACTGATATGATTTATGACAATACATTGAAAAGAGTAAACTCCACGTGCTTATCATAAATGCCATAAGTTCAGCCTACTTATCATGTATAAGTGTCTATCATGTTTGTTATATGGCATGAGACTCACCATTCCATCTTATTTACATCTCATATAAATAACTTGGGAACAAACATGATTACAATCTTTCTGGATAAGTCATGTCCTTATTGTGAAGTATCCTCGATTGTGAACCTATTTATGATACTTTGTGCTAGAAATACTGTCACTCATATTCTTAACAATTTAAGAATAGAATTCTAATAAAATGTCAATGGACCTTTTCTATGACACATAAATTTATTATATATACGAAAAAGTGAAAATGCCTTTTATTAATTAAAACATGTACAAGATACATACTAAATGATATGCTCTAGGGCATGCTACTAGCACAAAAGAATGCAAAACCAAGCAGAGGCAACGAATATCTGTAGCAAATTTGCATAATTGCAGCAAAATCCAAGAAGATAACTTGACAAAAAATCTATCATATGCAACTTGAAGTAAGAGCAACCAAATTCTATAAAATTCTATAAAAGTAAAACATAGATGCCAAAACAGAAAAATCTACCATATGCAACCTGAAAGCAAGAGCAACAAAATTTTGAAAAATTCTATAGAAAGCAAAACATAGATGCTAAAAAATAAACCAACAGCTAAGATAATGCATACAGTTTATATTTAGCAGCAAATCTAATTTCACAACAAAGCAACCATGAAAGAAAGTAAGGGTGCCCAACACTAATCAAGGAAATCAACTCAAAAACAATTTATGACATCTGATGACTGAGACAATCCTTGTTTAGCCAAAGCATTGGCCATACAATTTGCTTCCCTAAGATATGTTAGACAACCACATGTGAAAGGTGATAGGTTATCAGCAATAGAATTAAGAGTTGTAGCAATATGCAAAGGTACATTGTTTAGGCATAAAATCCAAGATACAACAATTTGATAATCAGATTCTAAAAAAAATACCAACAACATATTTAGACATAAGTGAAGAAAAATAGTTAAAAGTTTAAGAGCTTTTTTAATGGCAAGCAATTCTGCATCATTAGAATCTAACACACTTAAAAGGCAAGAGAAGATACAAAAGAAATTACTCAATGAGTCACAAAGGATGCTGCCTATGTTACTGGGACCCGACTTGCCTAGATAGGATCCATTGACATTCCATTTGTGGAAATTGAGAGGTGGAGGAATCCAAGGAAATAAAGGCCTTTGCTTAAAGTGATTTGTCCAGGACTTAATGGATGAAGATAGAATCAATAAATTTGTTCTAGAGAATGGAAAAGAATTATCTAGTGCTTTTATCCAAATAGTTATTTGAAATAGAATTAAAGAATAGATAAAGGCAATGGTATCATCCTTGTTATTATAAGCTTACTCATTCTGAGACAACCAGATGGACCAAGAGATTTTATAAAAGAGAGTTCTCCACAATCTGACCTAAAAATTTCCATGAACTAGAAGTGTCCATTCAAGAAATAAGTTAGCAATATATTTAGGAATGCAAAGATTAGAACTCCACTAATTAAGAAGCCAACTCTAAATTAACTAGGAAAATTAACATTCCAAAAAGATATTTGATGTAATCTCAATTCCATTATTGCAACATGGGAAGAAAGACTCTGAAAGATCTATGATGTTCAATAAGGTTAGTCTATCTCTATAACACAACCTTTCTAGATAAGCTAAGCTCACAAAAAATTCAGTTTTAAATGAGTAAGGCCTAACCAAACAAAAGGCATGTCTAAAGTTTGTTGATAAGTAGCATTGATTAAGCACTTGTATAATGAGCTCATAAATAAATTCTTAATAGGCTTTCAGATTAATTTATCATTCTTGGAGAGACATAATGTGATTATGCTTGGAGTAACTAATGGATTTGCAAGTAAATCAACCTCCTAGCTATATAAGTTCCTTCTCCATTCAAAATTTCATTCCTATGAATTGTTTCTCCAAACACCAAATTCAAAAATAGGGGTATTAGGATTAACAACCAAGTTAAAAAGCCTTAAAAGGAAAACTTTATAGCAGTATCATTAAACCACCTATCATGCCAAAATTTAACAATCTCCCTATTTCAATAGCAAAACACAAATTATCAATAATGGAGAAATTTGGAGAGTAATTTGCAATTGACCTTTGTATATCCATCTAAATGGGAAAGATATATAGGCCTGAAGTAAGTATAAGACCATTTTCAATATTAAAATTATACCTAGAATGCAGAATTAAATCCTAACAAGAGTCATGTTGTTGACCAAGCCTCCCTAACCATGAAGGAGCAGAAACATGAAAAATTATTAGATTAGAACATTGAATTCAAAAATTTTCTTTTACGGTCTCATGCATCATGCATGATTCAATTTTTACCTATTGATTTCAATGTTCAATTGCATATTAAAACTCTTTTAATATGTGTTTGGATCTATGTTTGCCATTTAAAATTTTTTAGAATTAACAGATTAATTCATTAGAACCCTATATTAAATCAAGAACATGTGCACTAACCTTTTGATGCATTGTAGTTGTGTTTGGTACCTTTGTGAAGCATCTAGGACCCCAGATGTTGTCCCTCTAGCTTATCTACACCAAGATCACCAATGGCAGCCCCTTGAACAACTTCTCAAGCCTTTCCAATTAATTAGAAATTAAGGTTTTTCCTTTAGAGATGTTAAAGATATATATAGGACACTAGAAACGATTTCTAGCAATTTTTAATTCAAGAGAATGTGCACAATTCTCTTTGAATTGATGAGAGATGAAGAAGAAGAGATGAAGAAGAAGACAAGGGTGGCAACATCTCTTTGAGAAAATCAGATTGCATTTTTGTTATTTCATCCTTTCCCTTATATTGCTAGGTCATCACTTAAAACCCTTGCCACATGTCATCTTCTGATTGGCTCTTAGTTTAATTGACCCAATCACATTGTGCCAAGTGTTAAACTTAGATTTAATCTTGACTTTGATCATCTTACATGATTAAAAGACAAATGGCAAGCTTATGTGTAGTGCCATATGTCACCATCTCATGGTGCCACATGTCACCCTATGAAATGATCAAATTACCCTTGTGTCTTAATTTTGAGTTCTCAACCCAAAATAATTATTTCTCCTCTTCTAATCAAATTTATATCAAATATAAATTAATTAATTAGTCTCTATTAATTAATTTCTCATGATTAAATTCATATTTAAATACTTCAAATATAAATTTAACTTATACTATACATCCAATAACCTAGATTTGGTTTCAAGCCATGCTAGGAACTTTGCAATCTAATTCCAAACCAAACCTATTTAATTAATTAATTAAACTCTTTAATCATTAATTAAATCACATTTAACCTGGTGATTATTTGTGTATGTGTGTGACTCACTAGGCTCATCACTAATTGGCAATGAGATATGATATTAACTCTTAATATCATCAGAATTCTTTTTTACCATAAATGATTTCTCTAAATTATTTTATGCACCTCATAGACCATGGTTAACACCTAGCGTAGCATGCCATGGCTACCTAATTAGTAATAAGGAATACCTTAAATGAACCTTTTATCATATATTACCATGCACTAGAATCTCTCTGTTATAAAATCCCAATTCGAGCTGGAGTCATGGTTTTTGTCAAACTCCATTTGCTATGAATATTATGTTCTCTTTTAATTCTAGTTCTTCATTAAAAAGATTTTCTCATCAAAAACTCTTTTCTGATTAAATCTATCTGTCCTGGTCGGGAACTTGAAATAATTAAATGAACATAGGATTTTATCCCTATGTACTTAGGGTAACAGATTCCATCTTGATCAACACTACCTCCATATACAACTAGTAGGAGCCACCACATGCCCATACACAGTATAAGTATGAAAGCAATATCAAACTCAAACCACCTATATATAAGATAAATATGCTATCTCAGGTCTAAAGATTATATGCACTAATATGATTGATGACAATGCATTGACAAGAGTAAACTCCATGTGCTTGTCATAAGTGTCACTGGTTCGGCCTACTTATCATGCATAAGTGCCTATCATGTTTGTTATATGGCATGAGACTTACCATTCCATCTTATTTATATCTCATATAAATACATTGGGAACAAACATGAATACAATCTCTCTAGATAAGTCATGTCCTGTGTGAAGTATCCTCGATTATGAACCAATTTATGATACTTTGTGCTAGAAATACTATCACTCATATTTTTAACAACTTAAGAATAGAATTTTTAACATAATATCAATAGATCTTTTCTATTACACATAAACATATTATGTAAATAGAAAAGTGAAATTACCTTTTTATTAATAAAACATGTACAAGATACATACTAAATGATATGCTCTATGACATACTACTAACAATCTCTCACTAGCACTAGAGCCATTCTTTACAATACCTTAGATCCATCTTCTCAAGATGTCGGTTCAACTGAGCTTGTGACATAGGCTTAGTGAATGGATCAGCTGGATTTTTAGCAGATGCTATTTTCTGCATAGCTATATCGCCTCGCCCAACTATTTCTCTGATAATGTGGCAGCGCCTTTCTATGTGTTTAGATTTCTGGTGAGGCCGGGGTTCCTTATATCTAACCAACCTCTTTTGCGATTCGATGCAATGATATACTCACGTAGTGGAATCGTGATGTACTCTGTTTGAAACTCTTCCAACTGACTGCACCTCCAGTACAAATGAACACATATCCAGAAGTAGAATTTCTATCATCGATATATGATTGGAAATCATAACCAATATAACCATCCAATTGCAAGTCACGACCTCTATATATCAAGAATAAATCCTTAGTTCTTCTCAACTACTTAAGGAAATTCTTGATAGCTATCCAGTGTTCCAAACCTGGATTGAATTGATACCTGCTAGTCAAACTAACAACATATGTGATATCTGGCCTAGTACACAATATTGCATACATCAAACTTCCAATAGCCGAAGCATATGAAATCCTTGCCATTTTATCTGTTTCTTCAGGTGTCTTTGGAGATATCTCTTTAGAAAGGTGGATACCATGTCTCACTTGTAACAATCCTCTCTTGGAATCAAACATGTTAAGCCTCTTTAACACATTTTCCAAGTATAGACTTTGGGATAAACCAATTATTCTTTTCGCTTTATCACTATAAATGCGAATTCCAAGAATATAGGTTGCCTCCCCTAAGTCTTTCATGGAGAATGTATTTGACAATCATACCTTTATAGTTGTGAACATCCCTGTGTCATTACCTATCAACAGAATATCATCCACATATAAGATAAGAAAAGTGATAGCACTATCACTAACCTTCTTATATACACATGGCTCATCCTTATTTTTGATAAAACCAAATGACTTAATGGCTTCATTAAAATAGATTTTCCAACTCCTCGAAGCTTGTTTTAACCCATAAATGGATCGCTTTAGCTTGCATACCTTGGAACCATCTTGGGATTCAAAACCCCTAGGTTGTTCCATGAAAATGTTTTCTTCAATGTATCCATTGAGAAAAGCTGTTTTGACATCCATCTACCAAATCTCATAATCATAGTATGCAGCTATTGGTAATAGAATCCTAATTGATTTAAGCATGGCAACAAGCGAGAAAGTCTCCTCATAGTTGATTCCTTACCTTTGGCGAAACCCTTTTGCTACTAGCTTTGCTTTATAGGTCTCTACCTTTCCATCAGAACCAATTTTCTTCTTGAAAATCCATTTGTTCCCTATAGGTACAATACCTTTAGGTGGGTCAACAAGATCCCAAACTTGATTCTTATACATGGAATCAATCTCAGATTTCATAGCATCAATCCATTTTGAAGAGTTTATATCTGATATAGCTTCTTCATAGGTAAGTGGATCATCTCCATGATCTACTTCTTCATAAGTAAACAACTCTTGTTCATCTTCATGAAGGAAACCATATCTCACTAGTGGGTGAGATATCCTGGTTGATCTGCGAGAAATTATTGTAGATGTTTCATCGATAGGTGTAGGTTGACTAGATGGATCTATATCCATTTGATCTATTGGTTGGCTAGAATTCTGCAATTCTAACTCTATTTGCCTTCCTTTGCCTCATTCTTGAACAAACTGTTGTTCAAGAAATCTGGCATCTCTACTTACCACAACCTTTTGTGATGTAGGTAAATAAAAATAATATCTAAAACTATCTTTTGGATATCCAACAAATCGACCCTTTTCTGATCTGGTTTCCAATTTATCAGTGTTCAGCTTTTTTATATAAGCTGGACAACCCCAAATCTTAACATGCTTAAGACTTGGTTTTCTTTCATGCCATATCTCATAAGGTGTGGAAGACACTGGTTTTGATGTAATCCTATTCAAAACATGCAAAGCTGATTCTAATGCAAATCCCCAAAAGGAGATTGGCATATCAATATAGCTCATCATACTACGTACCATATCCAATAGGGTACGATTTCTCCTTTCAGATACACCATTCAGCTGTGGTGTTCCTGGAGGAGTCAGCTGAGAAACAATGCCATTCTCTTTCAAGTATTCATCAAATTAAGTACTCAAGTATTCACCTCTATGATCTGATCGAAAAGCTTTAATACTTTTTCCTGTTTGATTTTCTACTTTCAAATTTAAATTCTTTAAACTTTTCAAAGAATTCATGTTTGTATTTCATCAAATACAAATACTCAAACCTTGATTTATCATTAGTAAAGGTAATAAAATGAAAACTGCCTCTAGCCATTTCTCTAAATGGGCCACATACGTCACTATGTATTAGCTCCAAAATATTTTCAGCTCTTAGTCCTTGTCTAACAAAGGGTGATCTAGTCATTTTGCCTTGAAGGCAGGATTCACAAGTTGGAGTAGGTTCAGAACCCAATGAGGATAAAATTCCTATTTTCTCCAGTTTTGTAATCCTATCTTCTGTAACATGACCTAACCTTAAGTGCCAAATATATTTTGAACTTGAGTTGATTTTCATCATGGCATTGCATTCATTTAGATCACTTGCATTCAATTTGTGTTTATCATTATTATCTAAATAATAAAGGCCATCATGCATATAACCCGAGCCAATATATTTATTTCCAAAATAAATATTGTAAACATCATCTGTGAACTGAAATTCATAACTATCTCTAGCCAAACTAGATATCGAAATGATGTTCTTAAAAGTATCAGGTACATATAAGATATTATTCAAACACAAAACATGTCCAGACATGTAAAAAGATTTAGATCCTATGGCTAAAGCTTCAACAGTTGAGCCATCGCCAATCTGGAGTCTAACATCTCGAAAACGCAAGCTGCTACTGTTTGCTAGTTCCTACATATCATAAGAAATATGAGAACTAGCACCAGTATCTAAAACCCAAGCTGTAGATAAACTATGAGTATCATCAAAATCCAAATAACAAGATATGGACATACCTTCTGAAGGTGTATCCTTCTTATCCTTCAGAGAAGAAAGATACCCTAGGCAGTTCCTCTTCCAGTGCCCATCCTGCTGGCAGTGGAAACACTTTCCTTTGCCTCCATCAGCTTTAGTCTTCCCTTTCTGTTTAGCTATTTTCTTGGAAGGACCAGGAATTTGAGGTTTCTTTTTCTTATTGCCCTTCTTCTCATTGGACTTTCCAGCAGAAGAAGATGCAATCAAAGCTACCTCTTTTCCATTATTGCCCGGCATATTCTTTTGGGCAATAACCAACATGTTGAGTAAACTAGCCAAGGTGCATTCCTATTTAGTCACATGGAAATTCATCACAAAATTCCCAAATGACTCAGGAAGGGACTGAAGGATCAAATCTGTTTGCAATTGGAAATCCATTTTAAAGTCAAGATGTTCCAGCTGCTCAATCAGTCAAATCATCTTGTGGACATGATCCTCAACATTCTGTCCCTCAAACATCTGCATGCAGAATAACTGTCTAGATATCTCATACCTAGCGTTCTCGCTGTGCTCACCATACAACTCTTATAGGTGAAGGAGGATCTCACTCGCACTCTGCATGTTCTTATGTTGCTTCTATAACTCATTACTCATAGAAGCAAGCATGTAACACTTGGCTCTCATATCATGCTCCTTCCACTTATCCAAAGTTTCATGTTCCTTTTGAGTGGCCTCTAGAGGTAAGGGACCAGGAACATTTGAGTCTAGAACATATCCTATATGTTCAAGGTTCAGGACAAATTTCAAATTTCTTAGCCAATCAAAGAGATTAGGTCCTGTCAACCTATTGCGATCAAGTATGCTCGCAAGGATATTGGATGGTGGTGGTTGTTGTGTGCTCATTACTAAAAGAAAATTAACTACAGAAAATAACCAAATTAATTAATAAATGTATCATGTATTTAACTAAAATGATTATAGTCTTTTAATCAAATTGCTCCTCCCACTAACTTAGCAAATCCTACACTTCCAAAGTAAAAAACGGAAATCCTAGTTGGATGGATTTCTAGTGGGTGATTGAATTCTTATAATCCTATTGATCATCCTCAGGCACGTCTATTATTGGAATTACAATAAACTATAAGTGAGCAACTCCTTGCCCATCACATCTCATGTGAGGTTCAATCCTTTACCTAACCCCTAATGCTCAAAATCTCAGGCATATCCATTATTGACTTATCTTGCATTAGTTAAGTTGATCCCATTTAGCCAGTAAACATACAAATAATTTTAATGTCCTTAGCCACATCCATTATTGGCCACCAAACCATTTACATATTTACAACATCTCATACTTGACAATTATTCTTAAGAAAATCTCTTAAATTAATTACATCATATGCAAGTATTTAAAATTTCTTAAAATAATTGCCTCAATGGAGGGCCCATGTTATAATTACTTTAATTATACCATTTCCAACTTAATCATTTGTTTGGAAGATTTTGTGGTCGTCCTAATTACTATTATGGTCTCACTTCGCACATTATCCATTTAGTATGCGTATATCATATACTTGCATGCAATCCCATACATCTCATGCATTCATGTATAAACAATAAATATGGCATGATCATGGACTTGCTACAGGATTTAATTCTGAGCCACCAAGAATTGAATCAGGGCATTTCTAGGTGTATTTTATTCATTCATATTACAAGAGTTGCTGAAGGAGTACATAATCAATACTTGATCTTGAATTCCACCCACTGGTCCCACTGTAACACCCCCATTTTTATAGCCTGGTATATTTCACTATTTCGGTGACCAGAGTTGGACCGGACAATTAAGAGGATTAGAACCATACTTAAGACAACTAGAGAAGCCATAAACACAAATAATTAGTAATTGCCAATTAGTTAAGTATAAAGAAGAAAAATGGAACATAAGAAGTTAAACGAGTCGAGAGTCATAGTGATGGGTGACCTTCTCGGGAATGACTGCGAAGTCGATTTAAACTCAAATTTCGAACCGTAAAATGTGACGCCGCGGTCCTTAGGACCATTATAAACATAGTGGAAAAGAGAAAATCACGAAAAAGAATTGTTAAGCCAGTCAAATAATTAGGTCAGGGAGCCGAAAGAAATATTAAATTAATTGCAAACCGGGTTGAACCGGCAAGGGGCAATTTGGTCAATTGACCCCGAGAGCTGACTCCTGACCTAACTGTCAAATAAAATCGGAGAAAAGAAAATTTCAAAGTCGGGAATTAAATTAAAGAACTAATAGAAAAATTAAAAAAAAAAAGAAAGAGAAAATGAAAAAGGTGTAGGGAGATGACATCATGCATGACATCATGCATGATGCCATAAATCCCATAATTAATAATTTGATTAAATTGATTTTTTTTAGTCTTCCATAAGACAAATTACATAAAAGAAATAAAAAGAAAAAAAAAGTAAAAGTCATCTTCCTCATCTCACTTGCCGCCCCATCTCTCTCTCCATTCCTTCATCATGTTCCACCATTGTTATGGGAAAGAAAGCTTAAATTTCCCTTCTCTCTTCCATAAATTCACAAAGTCCCAACATTAAAAATTCTCTTTACATGTTGAGGAAGCATTAGAGAGTAAAAAGAAGAAGAAAGACTTGAAGAAAGGAAAGCCTAAAAACCCTCCAAGCAAGGTTAGTAACGCAAACTTCAAATTTTTAGTTTAATTAGTGTGTGTATAGCATCAAGAACATATAAATAAACTTAAAATGAAAAGAAAAATTTGTTGAGGGACTAAACTGAATTTCGGCCAGCTTGGGTTACTATGCATATGTTTGAGTTTTGATTGAAATTAAATGGTAGGCAAGTTTGTATGGATGTGCTAAGGAGATTGGTATGCTTAAATGTGGTTAAATGCAACAAGTTAGTAAGTTAGGGTTTTGAGAGACTTAGGGTTAGAGACAAAAAATTTGAGAAACTTGTAAATAGTGTCTTTAACCTAATGTGAAGTGAGAAATGGTCATTTGTGACCTAATTAAGTGTGTTAGAAGTGTTTGAATCAAAGCCAAATTCGGATTGAGTATGGTCATGCTGCTAGTAGCATGACCAAATTTTCTTTGAAGGACTAAAATTGAACTTTTACAAGTCCAATTGGTATGAAACAAATTGGGAATGAAAATAGACACTAAATGACACAATTTTCATTTAGGAAGCATGCCCAAAAAGTGACCAAAACCTAGTGAACAAATTGACCAAAGTTAGAAAATTACAGGCTGCCCTGTACAAACTGACCAAATGAACAGTATTTGTTCATTTGGTCATAAATTGAGCTAGGAAGGTCTAAATGATCTAAAATTTTACCAGTGGTTAGGTGAGACATAGGCCTAAAACTTTCATGAAGAATATAAACCCAAATTATGCCATTAACCAAGTCATTTGGCCACCCCAATTTGGTGACCCAAAACTGCCAGCACAAAAAATTGCCCAGAATTCTGGGTTGTGTCCAATCCGGCAGCCATGGTTCAAATGGCTATAAGTTGAGCTAAAAAACTCCAATTTGAGTGATTCAAAAAGTAGAATAAACTTAAGACATTAGGAAACATTTTCTATGAAGAAAGTTTTGCCAAATTACAACATTAAAGTGACCAATGGAACAGTGCAACCTTAGACACCAAAATTGAAAATTGACAATTTTGCCTAAAAGACTAAGTATTGAGAAAATGACCAAAACCAACAAATTTAGTGACCAAAATGTGGTATGTGGGCGAAGTTGGAATTCCCATACCTATTAAGCCTTAGAAAGTTAATAATTTGACTTGAATAATGTAGTGAATAGTAACCCCGAAACACAAAATTTCAAGAATATCGAGTTTAGCAGATATAAGCTAGGTAAAAGTAAAGTTAAATTTATTTTTGGGTTTATGCGAAGTTATGGTACTGAAACACTGTGAAACTATGTGTTTCAGCTGAAAAAGACTTGGAAGGTCTGAGAGACTGAGACAAGGCCTTGAGGCGACTCACGTCAGGTCTGTGCACAATAATTCTTATTTAAATATTTTATTCTTGAAAATTTGACTTCTGTGACTAATTATGTATTGTGTTGCCATTTTATGATCGCAATTATGACTTTGGAAATTGATCAGATTTCTCACAAATTATTTGATTAAATTGTTTTGAATTGATTTTGTGTTCACACTTAGCATGACAGTGCCTTATTATTCCTCCTCCATTTATAGGGTGAGATCGATTATTTTTCCTCCCTCTCTGGTTTACCTGTTGAGGTTGTAGATCGGATGAGTACTCATTAGCTAGCTAGCCACCTCCCTCATTGATTTTGATTAGTGGGGTTGTAGATTGCTTTGTCGTGGTGTACAACACGGCATTGATCGAAAATTTTGTGTCATGGCTTAAGTTGTGTATGACTTGGTAACACTGTGTTTATTGAATTATTTGACTAAATTGTGTTATTATGAGTTTTGATAATTTGTGAAATGTGATTGAGAAATATTTAAATTATGTTTTGTTAATGAATGATTTATGTATTGTATTTAAAATTTTTATTATGCACCACTGAGTGTTTTGATACTCAGCGATAGCTTATTTTGCTTTATCATGAGATAAGAGCAGGAGAAAGCGTGAGTGAGTACTCACGATATTGAGGACTACACTAATATTTTTGTATGGGTATTATTTTATACCCTTATAATTATTTTGATGTAAATATTGCAATATTTTATGTATCAATGTAAAGTTGAGCAGTTGTATAATAAATTGTAATAATATTATTTTTGAACTTCTTTTTGTAAATTAATGTTTGTACTTGTGAATTTCATACTTTATGCACTGTGAATGAAGTTATGAAATATTTTGAGATGATAAACTTTGATTGGATTGTGGAATTATTTTGAAGTGGATTGAATTGAGTTGACTTGAGATTATTTGGAGGTTGGGAGTTGTGTAAAATTTTTGGAAGTGTTTTTCTCAGGTATTTGAAGAACGGTTTTCTCAAAATACAGACGGAACTTTGTCAAAATTTTTATAAAATTTACGGCAAAATTAAAATGGGTACTTACCAAAATGCTTTATAAAATTTTTACTAATAGTTAAGCTTTGAATAAATAATTTTAATTCTTACCAAAATGCTCACCACTTCCAAAATATAAGAAAATTGTTTTAAAATCCCTTGTAGGGTACTTAATGAGTTATTAGTAGGTGAAGTTCAGTAGTTCATTAGGTAGTCTATGGGATCATGTTATGCCTTACAAAGGGATAAGGTGTGACATGTTTTAGTGGTATCAGAGCATGGTTTTTCAATAAATTTTGACTATGTGTATGAATATTTTTTTGATAAGTACAACTGCTCAAGTGTCTTTAATTGATACATATGACATATTTACATCATGAATATGCACTAACGGGGGTCAACCTCCTTGTGTTTGATCTCAGGAAGTAGAAATTTTGGAAAAACAGAATGGAAGAAGGAGATCATTCCGTGGAACAATCTATTGAGGCTGAGGTCCAAGGGGAAGCCCCAGCACTCCAGAACGTGAGTGGGTCAGCCACTCTAGCTCCTACTCCAGCACCGCAGTTCCCTGCTCAGTTTACATAGCAGATGGCTGCATTTTTCCAGCAAATGGCAGGAAATGTGCCACCCCAAGCTCAGATGCAAGCACCTATAGCACAACCACAGCCCTTAGCTCGGCAATATTAAAAATTGATGAAATTTGGGGCCACTGAGTTTAAGGGCCCTGTGGATCCACTGGAGGCAGAACAGTGGTTGGAAAGAATGGAACAGGTTTTTAGAAAGCTGCAGTGTACTGAAGAATTAAAATTTTAATATTCAGTATCTCTTCTCCAAGGGGATGCATATGAATGGTGGAAGACCATCCCCCACAGCCTAGTCGAGCCACTTGTGTTAACCTGGTCAGACTTTTTGAGGGAGTTTCGACAGAAGTGGGTCCCTGATGCATATGTGGATATGAAGTTACAAGAATTCCTGAGTTTGAAACAAAGGGACAGAACCATAGCAGAATATGAGAGAGACTTCTCTCGACTGAGCCACTACGCTGGAAGTTTAGTCTCCACCCCTAGAGACAGATGTAAGAGGTTTGAGTCCGGGTCAAGGCCAAATCTGAGGATGCAAGTTGTGGGATTCAGACACCAGAATTTTTCTGAGTTGATTTCACCAGCCCTGGAACTGGAAAGGATAGAATCAGAAGGGGCAGTGAAGAAGGGTACACAAGAGAAAGAGAAAACTGAAAAGACTACTGGACAAGCACCTGAGAGTGGTTCAGGAAAGAGGAAATAGTCTGGGGGATCTAGCTTTCGTAGATTTGGCAGAGGCTGATTCTCTGGCCAAAGACCACCCCGGTCTGGTCAGTAGACCCAACAAGCACCCCGAGGAGCTCTATCATATGATAGTGTGAAACTTGTGGTACAACACATGGTGGGGTGTGTTTCAAGGCCACTGGTGCATGTTTTAACTGTGGAGGGAGCGGACATTTTGCTAAGGATTGTACTAGTCCATGCCGGTCTGGACCTTATACTACATCTGAGGGATCAGCCCAAGTCTCTGCACCTAGAGGATTACAGCCAGCTGGTAGAGGTAGAGGCAGAGGTAGGGGTCCTGGTATCACTCCTGGGAGTCAAAGTAATGTTAACCAGCTAGTACCTAGTGGCGCACTAGTCAGAGTGTATACCATGCGTCAGAGAGAAGAGGCTAAAACATCAGACGTAGTAGCTGGTCTTTTCTCCATCCTTAACCAAGATGTACATGTGTTATTTGATCCTGGCTCCACACATTCGTATGTTAGTGCTAGTGTGATGTGTTCTACTGCTATTCAGTGTGTACCAATGGACTATGATGTGCTAGTAACTAGTCCATTAGGCCAGGAGGTCAGGGTAAATAAATTATAGAGGGATTGTCCTTTGGTGATCCAAGGACACACTTTTTTGTCTGATTTAATTGAATTGCCCTTCAGAGATTATGACATTATCTTGGGCATGGATTGGTTAGCCAGGCATCATGCAATGATTGACTGTAGACTAAAGACAGTCACTTTTGGTCTTCCTCAGTATGGTGATGTAGTAATACATGGGGAGAGGCAATTATTGTCTTCAAACATCATTTCAGTTGCACTGGCTAGAAAAATGATTAGGAAAGGGTGTGAGGCGTACTTGGCACATGTGATAGACACCTAAGTGGATAGTCCAGCGTTGAGGGACATCCCTACAGTATGTGACTTTTCCGGATGTATTTCCTGATGAATTGCCAGGATTACCTCCAGAAAGAGAAGTGCAGTTTGAAATTGATGTTATGCCTGGTGTGGACCCAATCTCCATAACGCCATACAGAATGGCACCAGCAGAACTAAAAGAATTGAAAGTACAGTTGCAAGAGTTGCTTGACAAGGGCTTCATCTGCCCTAGTGTGTCACCTTGGGGAGCGCCAGTATTGTTTGTAAAGAAGAAGGATGGCACTCTCCGATTTTGCATTGACTATCGGCAGTTGAATAAGGTGACAATAAAGAACAGATACCCATTGCCCTGCATTGATGACTTGTTTGATCAGTTGAGGGGTGCAGCTGTGTTCTCCAAAATTGACTTGAGATCAAGTTACTATCAGCTGAAAGTACAAGAGCAGAGTATTTCTAAAACTGCCTTTAGAACCCACTATGGCTATTATGAGTTCTTAGTCATGCCATTCGGGTTGACTAATGCTCTGGCTGCTTTTATGGATCTGATGAACACTATCTTCAGACCATACCACGACCAGTTTGTTGTAGTATTTATTGATGATATATTGGTCTATTCGAGGAATGCAGAAGAGCATGATAGACATCTGCGGATTGTACTACAGACTTTGAGGGAGAAACAGCTATATGCCAAATTGTCGAAGTGTGAATTTTGGCTGAAGGAAATATCTTTCTTGGGGCAAGTAGTATCAAAAGAGGGCATCAAGGTAGATCCAAGTAAGATTGAAGCTGTCCTTAATTGGAAGCCACCCAGAAATATCACAGAGATTCGCAGTTTTCTAGGTTTAGTTGGATACTACTGCAGATTTGTGAAGGGATTCTCCATGTTGGCATCTCCATTGACCAAGCTGCTTAGAAAGGATGTGAAATTTCAGTGGACGGATAAATGCTAACAGAGTTTTGATGAATTGAAGAAATGTTTGACTGAGGCTCCAGGCCTGACTTTACCTATACTGGGTAAAGAATATACAGTTTACAGCGATGCTTCTCACAATGGGCTAGGTTGTGTGTTGATGCAAAATCGAAATGTCATTGCCTATGCATCACGCTAGCTGAAACCGCATGAGAGGAATTATCCGACACATGATTTAGAGCTTATAGCCATTGTGTTCACTCTTAAGATCTGAAGACATTATTTGTATGGGGAGAAGTGCTACATCTACACAGATCATAAAGAGTTTGAAGTATTTAGGCACCCAAAAAGAGTTGAATTTGAGACAGAGGAGATGGTTAGAGTTGATAAAAGACTATGATTGTCTGATAGACTATCAGCCAGGGAAAGCTAATGTTGTGACTGACGCCTTAAGTCGCAAGACTATGGCAAGTCTACGAGTTACTCCTTTGTCTTTGGTACATGAGTTAAGATCATTACATGCCAGCTTAGAGATTAATGATGATGGGCAGACAGCAGTTGCATGGCATGTACAGCCAGTGTTGATTGATCAGATCAGTATGGCTGCTCAGAATGATGAAAGGTATCAGAAGATGTTGGAAGAAGTCAGGCAGGGCAAGAAACCAGAATTCTCAATCAGAGATGATGGTCTACTGCTACACCAGGGCAGAATATGTATTCTTAAAAATGTTGATTTGAGGTAGATCATTTTGAAGGAAGCACATGAGTCTCCTTTTGCCATGCACCTTGGTGGTACAAAAATGTATAGAGGGCTAAAGGAGCATTACTGGTGGATGGGTATAAAAAGAGATGTGGCAGAGTTTGTTTCCAAATGCCTAACTTGTCAGCAAGTAAAGGTAGAGCATCAAGTACCCACTGGGTTGTTACATCCACTACCAGTACCAGAATGGAAATGGGAGAGAATAACAATGGATTTTGTGATAGGACTTCCAAAAACACAAAAGAGTCATGATGCAGTATGGGTCATTGTTGACAGACTGACCAAGTCTGCTCATTTTCTGCCAGTTTGGATGGACTACAGTTTAAAAAGATTGGCCAGGTTATACATTGATGAAATTGTGAGACTACATGGAGTGCTAGTATCCATTGTATCAGACAGAGATCCTAGGTTCACTTCTAGATTCTGGGGTAGTCTTCAGAGAGCCCCATGAACTAGATTGAACTTCAGTACTACATTCCACCCACAGACAGATGGCCAGTCTAAGAAGGTAATTTAGATCTTAGAGGATATGCTACGGGCTTGTTTGATTGAGTTTGAGGGCAGTTGGGATACACAATTGCCTTTGATTGAGTTTGCTTACAACAACAGCTACCAATCAAGCATTGGGATGCCTCCATATGAAGCTTTGTATGGCAAAAAATGTAGAACCCCATTGTGTTGGGATGACGTGGGTGAAAGAAAGATGATTGGACTCGAAATTGTTCAGCAAACTAAAGAGAAAATCAGAGTGATCAAAGATCGACTAAAGACTGCATCAGACCGTCAGAAGTCCTACATTGATCTTAAGAGAAGGGATATTGAGTATGCAGTGGATGGGAAAGTATTCCTTAAGGTTTCTCCTTGGAAGAGAATTATGAGGTTCGGTAAAAAGGGAAAACTAAGTCCTCGCTTCATTGGGCCATATGAGGTTCTGGAAAGAATGGGTCCTTTGGCATATCGTTTGGCACTACCTCCAGAGTTGGAGAAGATACATAATGTCATTCATGTGTCTATGTTGAGGAGGTATCGATCAGACCCATCTCATGTACTACCAGTGGAAGAAATTGAAGTAAATCTAGACCTCACATATGAGGAAGAACCCATAGAGATTCTGGCTTATGAGGTGAAGCAGCTACGGAATAAGCAGATACCGTTGGTAAAAGTGCTGTGGAACCATCATTCGGGCTAGGAGGCTACTTGGAAATGAGAGGACGACATAAGGAGACAGCACCCATAGATGTTCAGAGATTGATAACAGGTAAAATTTCGAGACGAAATTTATTTTTAGGGGGGGAGATTTGTAACACCCCCATTTGTATAGCCTGGTATATTTCACTATTCCGGTGACCGGAGTCGGACCGGACAATTAAGGGGATTAGAACCATACTTAAGACAACTAGAGAAGCCATAAACACAAATAATTAGTGATTGCCAATTAGTTAAGTATAAACAAGAAAAATGGAACATAAGAAGTTAAAGGAGCCGAGAGTCACAGTGATGAGTGACCTTCTCGGGAACGACTACGAAGTCGATTTAAACTCAAATTTCAAATAGTAAAATGTGACGCTGCGGTCCTTAGGACCATTATAAACACAGTGGAAAAGAGAAAATCACAAAAAAGAATTGTTAAGCCAGTCAAATAATTAGGTCAGGGAGCTAGAAGAAATATTGAATTAATTGCAAACTAGGTTGAACCGGTGAGAGACAATTTGGTCAATTGACCCCGAGAGCTGACTCCTGACCTAACTGTCAAATAAAATCGGAGAAAAGAAAATTTTGGAGTCGGGAATTAAATTAAAGAACTAATAGAAAAATTAAAAAAAAAAAGAAAGAGAAAACAAAAAAGGTGTAGGGAGATGACATCAAATTAAATTAAAGAACTAATAAAAAATTTTTAAAAAAAAAGAAAGAGAAAACGAAAATGGTGTAGGGAGATGACATCATGCATGACATCATGCATGATGCCATAAATCCCATAATTAATAATTTGATTAAATTGATTTTTTTTGGTCTTCCATAAGACAAATTACATAAAAGAAAAAAAAAAGAAAAAAAAAAGTAAAAGTCATCTTCCTCATCTCACTTGCTGCCCCATCTCTCTCTCCATTCCTTCACCATGTTCCACTATTGTTAAGGGAAAGAAAGCTTAAATTTTCCTACTCTCTTTCATAAATTCACAAAGTCCCAACATTAAAAATTCTCTTTACATGTTGAGAAAGCATTAGAGTAAAAAGAAGAAGAAAGACTTGAATAAAGGGAAGCCTAAAAACCCTCCAAGCAAGGTTAGTAATGCAAACTTCAAATTTTTAGTTTAATTAGTGTGTGTATAGCATCAATAACATAAAAATAAACTTAAAATGAAAAGAAAAATTAATTGAGGGACTAAACTGAATTTCGGCCAGCTTGGGTTACTATGCATATGTTTGAGTTTTGATTGAAATTAAATGGTAGGCAAGTTTGTATGGATGTGCTAAGGAGATTGGTATGTTTAAATGTGGTTAAATGCAACAAGTTAGTAAGTTAGGGTTTTGGGACACTTAGGGTTAGAGAAAAAAATGTGAGAAACTTGTAAATGGTGTCTTTGACCTAATGTGAAGCGAGAAATAGTCATTTGTGACCTAATTAAGTGTGTTAGAAGTGTTTGAATCAAAGCCAAATTCAGATTGAGCCAGCAGCATGACCAAACTATCTTTGAAGGACCAAAATTGAACTTTTACAAGTCCAATTGGTATGAGACCAATTGAGAATGAAAATAGACACTAAATGACACAATTTTCATTCAGGAAGCATGCCCAAAAAGTGACCAAAACCTAGTGAACAAATTGACCAAATTTAGAAAATTGCACTGCCCTGTACAAACTGACTAAATGAACAGTATTTGTTCATTTGATCATAACTTGAGCTAGGAAGGTCTAAATGACCTAAAATTTTACCAGTGGTTAGATGAGATATAGACCTAAAAATTTTATGAAGAACACAAACCCAAATTATGCCATTAACCAAGTCAGTTTTCCACCCCAATTTGGTGACCCAAAACTACCAGCACCAAAAATTGCCCAGAATTCTGGGTTGTGTCCAATCTGGTAGCCATGGTTCAAATGGCTATAAGTTGAGCTACAACACTTCAATTGTAGTAATTCAAAAAGGAGAATAAACTTAAGACATTAGTGAACATTTTCTATGAAGAAAGTTTTGCCAAATTACAATAGTAAAGTGACCAATGGAACAGTGTAACCTTAGACACCAAAACTGAAAATTGACAATTTTGCCTAAAAGACTTAAGTTTTGAGAAAATGACCAAAACCAACAAATTTAGTGACCAAAATGTGGTGTGTGGGCGAAGTTGGAACTCCCATACCTATTAAGCCTTAGAAAGTCAACAATTTGACTTAAATAGCGTAGTGCATAGTAACCCCGAAACACAAAATTTCAAGAACGTCGAGTTTAACAGATATAAGCTAGGTAAAAGTGAAGTTAAATTTATTTTTTGGATTTATGCTAAGTTATGGTACTGAAACACTGTGAAACTGTGTCTTTCAGCTGAAAAAGACTTGGAAGGTCTGAGAGACTAAGTCAAGGCCTAGAGGCGACTCACGTCAGGCCTGTGCACAATAATTATTGTTTAAATATTTTATTCTTGAAAATTTAACTTCTGTGACTAATTATGTAATGTGTTGCCATTTTATGATCGCAATTATGACTTTGGAAATTGATTAGATTTCTGACAAATTATTTGATTAAATTGTTTTGAATTGATTTTGTGTTCACACTTAGCATGACAGTGCCTTATTATTCCTCCTCCATTTATGGGGTGAGATCGTTTATTTTTCCTACCTCTCTGGTTTACCAGTTGAGGTTGTAGATCGGATGAGTACTCATTAGCTAGCTAGCCACCTCCCTCATTGATTTTTATTAGTGGGGTTGTAGATTGCTTTGTCGTGGTGTACAACACGGCATTGATAAGAAATTTTGTGTCATGGCTTAAGTTGTATATGACTTGGTAACACTGTGTTTATTAAATTATGTGACTAAATTGTGTTATTATGAGTTTTGATAATTTGTGAAATGTGATTGAGAAATATTTAAATTGTGTTTTGTTAATGAATGATTTATGTATTGTATTTAAAATTTTTATTGTGCACCACTGAGTATTTTTATGCTCAGCGATAGCTTATTTTGCTGTCGTAGATAAGAGTAAGGAGAAGGTAGCAGAGTGAGCTGCTACTGATATTGAGGACTACACTGATATTTTTGTACGGGTATTGTTTTATACCCTTGTAATTATTTTGATATAAATATTGCAATGTTTTATGTATCAATGCAAAGTTGAGCAGTTGTATAATAAATTGTAATAATATTATTTTTTAAACTTCTTTTTGTAAATTAAGATTTGTACTTGTGAATTTCATACTTTATGTAATGTGAATGAAGTTATGAAATATTTTGAGATGACAAACTTTGATTGGATTGTAGAATTATTTTAAAGTGGATTGAATTGAGTTGACTTGAGATTATTTGGAGGTTGGGAGTTGTGTAAAATTTTTGGAAGTGTTTTTCTCAGGTATTTGAAGAACTGTTTTCTCAAAATACAGATGGAACTCTGTTAAAATTTTTATAAAATTTACGGCAAAATTAAAATGGATAAAAATTTTTACTAGTAGTTAAGCTTTGAATAAATAATTTTAATTCTTACAAAAATGCTCACCACTTCCAAAATTTAAGAAAATTATTTTAAAATCCCTTGTAGGGTACTTAATGAGTTATCGGTAAGTGAAGTTCGATAGTTCATTAGGTAGTCTATGGGATCATGTTATGCCTTACAGAGTGGTAAGGTGTGACACCCACCAATGCTCTTGACCTCCTTAATCTTCTTGCAATCCAATTACATAGTAATCCTTAGCATACAAAGACGAATTTACAAGGACCAAATAAATAAAATTACAACCCAAAAAATATTACAACCTTTATAATACATGCCACTAAAATAAATTAAAATAAATTAATTAATTTACAACCCAAAGAAACATAAAAGAAATAAATCCAATCACATTGGTCTTTTATTGTCCATGTTCATCCATCATGCATATCACTATTTAATAATTAAATAAAACATACATACTTAAATTAAATTGAATATCTCATATTCAACTTAAAAATTCAGATTTGAATATGATTCAAACAATTTTAAAAATTCAGATTTGAATCAAAATTTAATTGTGTGATTAAAACTCCTAATTAAACACTTTAATTAGTTATGGGCCTAATTATAGGCCTTGAAACTAAGCCCACATTCAAGCAAACCTTGCGCACCATGAGGTGCCATTAATGCCGCCACCTATGGTGGCTCCACCACCTATGGTGGCTCCACCATGTGTGCCACCACATATTTCTTTGCAACCAGCAATGAATCAATCATCTTATGATCAAATTACACAATTAAATCATATAGTAAACTATCTAAATGCAAATATAGTGCCTCTGATACCAATTGAAGGAGCGGAAGCATGAAAAATTATTAGATTAGAACATTGAATTCAAAAATTTTCTTTTAGGGTCTTATGCATCATGCAAGATTTAATTTTTACCTATTAATTTCAATGTTCAATTTCATATTAAAACTCTTTTAATATGTATTTGGATATATGTTTACCATTTAAGATTTTTAAAATTAACAGATTAATTCATTAGAACCCTAGATTAAATCAAGAACATGTGCACTAACCTTTTGATGCACTGTAGTTATGTTTGGTACCTTTGTGAAGCACCTAGGACCCCAGATGTTGTCCCTCTAGCTTGTCCACACCAAGATCACTAATGGCAGCCCCTTGAACAGCTTCTGAAGCCTTTCTAATCAATTAGAAATTAGGATTTTGCCTTTAGAGATGTTATAGATGTATATAGGACACTAGAAATGATTTCTAGCAATTTTTAATTCAAGAGAATGTTGGCAATTCTCTTTGAATTGATGAGAGATAAAGAAGAAATGATGAAGAAGAAGACAGGGGTGGCGGCACCTCTTTGAGAAAATCAGATTGCATTTTTGTTCTTTCATCCTTTCCCTTATATAGCTAGGTCATCACTTAAAACCCTTACCACATATCATCTTCTGATTAGCTCTTAGTTTAATTGTGTGACACTCTTTACCCGTCTACAGTATAGCCGAGCAAGATATGCCATACAGTGTACCGAAACACCATATTTTATTTCAATTATTTTTATCTTTCCTTAATTTATTTCTTCATGGTTATGAAGTTCAATTGTGAAATTTAACTCATTTAAGTCATTTATTGAAATTGTAATTTTATTTGAGATTCTGAAAATTTTATAGAAAATTCGGTAGAGTACCGGCTAAAAAATGGAGCAAACAGTTCTTCGGAACTTGTGAAAAACACTTCCTATACATTTTCAATCATTCTCAAACTTCAATAACCATCAACATGGTCTCAACAATTCTCAACATTCACAACCATCTCAAGTTTTCAACATGAATCCACAATTTCTTTCAAATCCAAAATCAAATTTAATTTCATGAAGATATTCTCAAATTATATTAATTAACAAAAATTTTCAAAATATATACATCAACATATGATTACATAAATTTACTATTTACATGAGTTCATAATTTACAAATCACAAACTAATACCCATTACAAAATGCAAAAACAAAATTTCAAAAGGGACCTAAAGGTCTTACCACTGATGCACTGCAGATGAGAGGTGACTCTAACTCTAAGTAGATTTGTGACCTCATCCAGTCTGCTGGGCTCTCTGTCTGTCTCTCCAGAATCTATGCATGGCAAAAAGCGACACGCTAAGCAATAATGCTTAGTGGTGCCAATAATAAAATAAAAAGAACTAAAAAGAAATAAACATGCAGTGTATATATTGATGTCTCATGTAGATAAATTTTTAGTAAATATTTGTAGTCTATTTATTTGGTACTTATTATGTCAATTATTTCATTAAATTTATCAACTTCCATTTTTTTGTTGCCCAAGTAACCTATACTCGATGACTGGACTAGATAAACGGGTAAACTGGCACTGGGTACTAAGTACCTCTGGTCGTCACACCATCGGTCACATATGTATCTCCCGATGTGCAACAGAACAGATAATAAGCTGTAATAATTATTAGACACAAGGTCAAGTATCACTATAATATCAGAATGGCTAATAGCCATAAAATCACAGAATGGCATAATGCCATGTGCAGTACTGCTAACTGAACTGTATTGGCATGCCAACCTATCCAAACCAATCTTACTATGTGTACTAGGGCATATTACCAAGTTATTGATTGAATTTTCATGCTTTACATGTAAGGCTACTATTCATTTTATTATTTAGGTCAAATTATTGACTTTCCAATGCATAATAGCTACATAAGTCCTAATCACATAAATTTACCACATTTTGGTTCCCCAAAGTGTTGGCATTAGTTGCCAATCTATACTTCTAACCAATGGTGAATAAATCAAAAATTTCATTTTTGGGTGCTAGAGTTCACTGTTACATTAGGCCATTCTACAGTGAGAATTCGGCCAAATGTTCTTCATCAAAGTTGTTCCTTATTGTGTCTAGTTACATTTCTTTGTTTGAATCACTCCATTTGGAGTTTTTTGGCTCAAGTTATGACCTAAACACCATAACTGGCTAGATTGCAATTTTTTCAGAATTTCTGGGCAGAATCAATTTTGTAGTTTTTGTACATTGATCGCAGGTCTATTTTTTGACATATTATGGTCAAAATTTGGGTTTGTTTTCTTCATGAAAGTTGTAGGGCTATGTCTCAAATTTCTACTGGTAAAAATTCAGGTCAATTGGACCTTTCTACACTGAGTTATAACCAAGTGAATGAATACTATTCATTTGGTTATTTTCCAGGGACTACATATTGGTCACCCGGATTAGGTCAATTTTTAGAGCCACTTAGGTTGGTTTTCTGGGATAGATTCCTTCATCAAAATTGTTGCATTTTGTGTCTATTTTAGCCTCTGATTAGCCTTACACCAATTGGAGTTACTTAGCTTGAGTTATGTCCCCAGGAGCACACTGAACTCAAAGGGTCCAGAATGCACACTTAAGGCAGTCTAATTCTTTACATTAGTTAATGTCACCAATCATTCCATTTCCAATTCAAACTACACCAAATGGTCACTAAATGACCATTACAACATTATTTTGTGTTCAATTACATCTACCCCCATATTTGAGTTTCAAAGCCTAGCCCTAAAATTCCAAAGTTTCATTTTTTTGCACTAAACTCATAAACTAATGTTCCAAGTGTTACAATCATATCAAGGGTAGCCTATTCACTCATTTAATCCAAATATATCATCAAAACCATAACAAGTCCATGGCTGCCAAAAATAGGATAACACTTTAACATATTTATTTTTAATAGAATTTCATACATCCTAGCTCAAATTTCTCATTCTAACAAGAATTTAAATATAAGAGTCAAGGAATTGGACACTAACCTTGTTAGAGTTAACTCCCAAGTTGCAAAACCTTCCTTTTTCCTTCTTTTTTTTTTTGCTGGTTAGAGAGAGTTTAAGGTGCAAGGAAGAGTTTTTGTGAAGAGCTTGAGTAGGTTTATGGTGAGATTAAGTGGGGTGTGAAGCTTGATGAAGCTTTTAATGGAGGTTTGGGTTAAGGAAGGAATTCGGTTGGTTTGAGGGAGGAAGAAGGCAGATTGTGTTTTGATTTTTTTGGTCTCAATTATCTCTTTTTATTAGTTAATTAAGTGGTTGTTTAAATGTGATTGGTGGGAGCACTTTTAATGACATCACATGATGTCATAATTCCCTATTTCTTTCATTTTTCTTTCCTTTTCTTTTCTACTCATTTTTAATTAAATTTTTAGCAATATTTTAGATCATAATAATTATTTACTTAATTGGACAAGTCAGCCAAAAATCATCTCTGAAGACGACATGACCAAAATGCCCTCTGTTTGGCTTATTGAGCCAAAATTATCTGTACCAATCTAAAAATTTTTCTAAGACTTTTCTTAGCATTCTAATGCCATAGAAATCTCAAAGACTCTTATTTGGAATCCCAAAAATTATTTTATAAATTTTCTCCCATGTTTAGGGCTCCTAGTTCTGAGGACCGCAACTTCCTACTAGGTTATCCATCGCTAGGGCACCGGTTCATTTAACTTGGTTGTATTTTATTTTTAAAATTTTTGTATTTTATTTCTAAAATTTTTCTTAAATTTTTTTTATTATTATTTGAGTTATTTATGACTTCTCACTCTAGTCTAAATATTTTTCCAGACGTTCTAGCTATCCAAACCAACACCGGTCACCGGAACAGTAAAATGTACGAAATTGCTACAGTAAAGGTGTTACAACTCTTCTCCTCTAATTTAAATTTCGTCCTCAAAATTTACCTGATGCAAACAGTTGAGGGAACTATTGCCTCATCGTCTCTTCACTTTCCCAAGTTGCCTCCTCAGTGTTGTGGTGCCTCCAAAGCACTTTCGCCAGTGGAATTTGCTTATTCCTCAACTATTTCACTTCCCGAGCCAGGATCTGTATGGGTTCTTCTTCATATGTCAAATCAGGTTGTACTTCAATTTCTTCCAT
Source organism: Hevea brasiliensis (assembly GCF_030052815.1). NCBI lineage: Eukaryota > Viridiplantae > Streptophyta > Magnoliopsida > Malpighiales > Euphorbiaceae > Hevea > Hevea brasiliensis. Next base: position 49,695,492 of record NC_079501.1, read on the forward strand.
GGAGATGACATGTGAAGGATCTGAGCGATATTTTCTTAGCATAGATACATGGAACACATTGTGGATCTTAATCAGCTTTGGTGGTAAAGCTAACCTGTAGGCCACTGGTCCCACACGTTCAATGACTTCATATGGGCCAATGAACCTAGGGCTTATCTTACCTTTTGTCACACCTTACCCCTTTGTAAGGCATAACATGATCCCGTAGAATATCTAATGAACTACCGAACTTCACCTATCGATAACTCATTAAGTACCCTACAAGGGATTTTAAAACAATTTTCTTACTTTTTGGAAATGATGGACATTTTCTAATAGGCATTAAAAACATTTAATTGGAGTTTGAAAACTAGTCAGAATTTATGTCGATTTTTATTTATTCACAAATTTTGAAAAAATTTCGGCAGAGTGCCGTCTATATTTTAAGAAAACAGTTCTTCAAAAACCTGTAAAAACACTTCCAATGATTCTTTTTCATCAAACTCACTACTACCTCAACATAATTCAATATCATTTCAATTGTCATAAAAAACAGTACTCAATAATTGCATTCATATTTCATTATAATAAATTCACTTTACATTAATCAACCAAAATACTATTATTACAAACTCTATATAACTGCTCATGACCAGTTGTTACATGTACATACATTTACAAACATCAAAATAAATATTACAAATAGGGTATAGAATATACCCAACAGAACTTCAGGGGGTGTAGCTCCAAGACCTTCAGTAGCTCACTCTGCTGCTCCTCTAGTCTCTATATCTGTGACAGTAATAATAGCCATTGCTGAGTAATATGACTCAGTGGTGCACAACATATTAAAAATAACAGTTTATGCATAATTCAAATCTCATTTATTCAAATATTGGACTGAACATGAAAAACAGATACAAAACATGATTTATAAATTTTTAGTCCAAACAATCTTATTTAGGAAATCTCAATTTAAAAACACATAGTTAAATTATACCATTCGAAACAATATTCATCTCAATAGCCAGAGGCTTATGAGAAATCACAAGGCTAGTTAGCTCAAATATATGGATATCCATTCAATTTCTTCTTCTACTGGCACACACCTCAACACTTCAGCAAGAGAAGGAATCAAAATTTGAAATTATTTCTTCCCACTAGTCATGCTAGTGAGGTATTCAAATATATGGTCATGACATTGTGGTTTCAAAACTATCTCAACAATTTACTAAACATTTATTGCAATTTCAAACATATACAAGTAAACTTTCAACAATTTAAGTCAAAAGTATAATAAACATTTCAATACAATTAATTCACAATTTAATATCACAAATCATTCAAAACAATTTGTAGAAGAAAATTTACAGAAATTTCTATGTTGTGCACAAACCTTATGCGAGTTGCCTCTTGGCCTTGACTCGATGCCTCGGGTTCTTTCCCGATATTTTTTTCAACTAAAACACACAATTTCACAGTGTTTCAGTATCACAATTTATCATAAGTCTAAAAATGAATTCAAATCTACTTATACCTAGCTTTAATATACTAAACTTGACGTTCTTTAAAATTTGTATTTTGGGATTACTATTCACGATACTATTTAAGTCAATTTGTTGACTTTCTAATGCTTAATAGGTATGGGAATTCTAATTTCACCCACATACCACATTTTGGTTACCTAATTTGTAGGTTTTGGTTGTTTTCTCAAATCTTAAGTCTTTTAGGCACAAATTTCAAATTTTCAGTTTTGGTGTTCAGTTTTGCACTATTCCATTCGTCATATTGCTGTGATAATTTGGCTAAGTTTTCTTCATAGAAGTTGTTCCTTATTGTCTTAACTTTATTTCCCTTTTAAATCACTCCATTTGGAGTTTTGTAGCCCAAGTTATAGCCATTTGAATATGGCTGGCCGGATTTGGTTTTACCTAGAATTCTGGGCAAATTCTGGATTTTGGCAATTTTTGTGGTTGACTGCAGGTGGATTTTCAAACAGGTTATGGCCAAAATTTGGGTTTGTTTTCTTCATGAAATTGTGGATCTATGTCTTAGCTTTCTATTGGTAAAATTTCAGGTCATTTGGACCGTCCTAGACCAAGTTATGGTCATTTACGTAACTACTGTTCATTTGGTCATTTTTGTACAGGTCAGTTTGCCTAATCCAGATTTGGCAAATTTGTTCACTAAGTTATGGTCACTTTCTAGGCATGATTCCAAATGAAAAATGTGTCATTTTGTGTCTAGTTTAATTCCCAATTGGCCTCACACCAATTGGGTTGGTAAATTTTCAATTTTGATCCCTGAAAGGAACCTAGGTCAAGCTGCCTACAGATTGACCATAACCAATCCGAATTTAAACTTGGTTCCAACACTTCATACACACCATAAATGGTCACACTTGACCATTTCTCATGTCACACCCTACCTCTCTGTAAGGCATAACATGATCCCGTAGTATACCTAATGAATTACCAACTCCGTCTACTGATAACCCATCAAATACACTACAAGGGATTTTAAAAACTTTTCTTACTTCTTTTACAGTGGTGAGCACTATTTACAGGTGTTAAAAACCTTTGTGAACTGAAGTGAAACAGCTAACTGATTTGGACTATTAGTAATTTCTATAAAAATTTTGGCAGAGTGTCATCTGTATTTTGGATAAAACAGTTCTTCAGAAAAACCTGTAAAAAGCACTTCAAATATATTTCCCAATCTCAACTCCAATAGTTAAATTGCACAATATTTTTCTCAACTCAAATCCACAATAATTTTTCAGTATTTTCAAAGGATGAGATAAAAGAAATATAATACAAATTTTACAAGTCAAAATAACTCATAATTTACTTTACAACTTCAATGTACAATTTTGATTTACAATTGCTCAAAACCAAAAACACTATGTACATACAGTGGTCATACATTACAGTACAAAATGCAAAATGTGGTATACTCAATATACCCGATGAACTTTCGCTGAATGTACTAACAGCCTAGTCTGCTGCCCTGTCCGTCTGTCTACCTGCGACAGCAATGAAAAGCTATCGCTGAGACAATGTCTCAGTGGTGCACAACATTAACCAAATACAACTTTAAATCACAATTCATAAATCATATAAATGATGGATAAGTAAAACCATAGTTAAATTCAAGACAATGAATCTCATAAGGAATTTAACACAATATCACAATAAATCTCAGTAATCAAAACGTAGTTAAATTCAAAAGACAGTGAATGTCAATAAGAATTTAAACTCCATTTCACAAATTATCAAATCGCATAATAACACAATTTAGTCGAATAATTTAAGAATACAGTGTTGCCAATTCATTCACAACTTAAGCCATGACACAAAATTTCCGATCAATGCCGCGTTGTACACCACGACAAAGCAATCAAAACCCCACTAATCGAAATCAACGAGGAAGGGAGCTAGCTATATAATGAGTACTCATCCGATCACCTCAACTGGTAAACCAGAGAGGGAGAAAAATAAACGATCACGACTCCATAAGTGGAGAAGGAAAATAAACGATCACAACCCCATAAATGGAGAAGGAATGATATGATACTTTCATGCTAAGTGTGAACACAAAATCAATTCTAAACATTTTATTCAAATGATTCGTGAGAATCCAATAAATTTCCAAAGTCATAATTTCATTCACAAAATGGCAACACAATTCATAAGTAACTTTAATTTTCACAAATCACACTAAATAATTTTTTCCACAGTTTCAAACCATTTACAATGCTTTTCAAGCAATAAGTATCGATTCAAACACATTTCCATAATTAAAAACAATAATATACAAATGGTCATAATTTATTTCAATTGAAAAATTCAAAAGAAATAACTGTTGTGCACAAACCTCTGATATCTGTCTCCTGGTCTTGACTCAGTGTTTTCTTCCCTTTCCCTGAGTCTTTGCTAACTGAGAAACACAATTTGAAGTGTTTCAGTACTTAATTAAACTATCTCTAACGATAATGCTTGATAATTAATTCACTGAATTCTAATATTTGCTTAGTCAACCTCATATGTCGACCCTCGATGAATTCTAGGTAAATTAGGTTTTAATGTTATCAATATGTCACATTCGATAGTATTTTAGGGTTGGTACATGTTATCAAGTTCATTTCCGTGTATACTGCATTTTCTTGCAATTTGCTAGATTCCGGGATACTAGTTTAACCTGGCCGGACGACCTAGTTCCCTCGGTTTTCGGGTTTCAGTCAAAACTACAAACTTGTAGATCTATGTCTTATGGAACGCGGGGAAAAATCTCAGGTCATTCTAAGTTATGTAGACCAAGTTATGGTCATTTTACTATTGCTGGTCAAATTGCATAAAAATTGGTCACTTTAGGTCACTTTAGGTCATTTAGGTTCGGCCAGTTTTTGGACCCGAACTTGTGCAAGCTGTTTGACTTACTTATGTTCATTTCTGGGCTTTGGTGTCTTCATAAGACTTGTAGATATAGGTCTTAACTATTCATGGTCAAAATTTCAGGTCAATTGGACCTGTTTTGAGTGAGTTATGGCCTAAACACTAACTGCTGCCCAAATGGTCAATTTTCAGGCCTTATTTGCACTTAATCCGGATTTGGTCATTTTTCAAGCTACCTTGCAAGCAGAATTTTGGCAAGCTTCCTTCATGAAAGTTGGCACATTTTGTGCCTAGTTTCACCTCCAATTGGTCTCATACCAATTGGAGCCACACACTCAAAGTTCTACTAAAACTCAAACTGCCTTATTGCATTTCTTTCATACACATCAAGGATCAGTCCTAACACTTACCAAACTCAACATTCAAGTCAATTATGGTTGTACCATAACCTAAACATATTTTGCCACATATTTTTGATCATTTTGGCAGCTTACAATCACATTTAATATGCACATTATAGTCCAGAATTTACCAACTTTAATTTACACACAATTTAACTACATAACAAGCTCATTTACATGCCTAAACTCAAACCCTTATACACATATACAATCTGCCATAGAAAGCACCATAATTCAACCATGTAATTTCATAAACCAACCCATGAAATAACATTTTTTTGGTTCACAATGCAAGCTGCCATTTCATACATCACACTCCATTAATTTCCAAGCTTCCAAATTCAAATACACATTCACAATATACTTAGTATACATCACCCAATTTATTCCTATACATAAACACATAATCAACCCTTTAATCTACCATTTACAAGCAAGAATAAACTGCCCTCAAGGAGTTTCCATGGCTGCCAAAAATAAACATCTCCCTTAGAACATTAAACTCCAACATTCTTTCCACAATTCAAGTACCCATAACCTCCTTACTAACTTTAATGAAGCACTAACCAAAAATACAAACTTACCACTTTGGAAACTCTTCAAAATCTCTCCAAAACTTGGTCTTCTTGCTGCCAATCTACTGCCCAAATGGTGTAGACTAACTTTGATGAAGGAACTTAGGAAGAAATTGGCTTACTTCATGCATGCATGGAGCTTGGCCATGGATGGCCATGGAGGAACTTGAGAGAAAAAGAAGAATTCGGGTGGTTCTGGTTTGGGAGGTTGAAGATGGTAGTTTCAGTCCACTAATGCTTAATATGGGTCCCTTAAGAGGTCACTAGTGGAGCACTAACTTGGTTAAATAAGTCATAAATCTTAATTTCCTTAATTTTGCTCATTTGCCACTAATCTTTTACTATTTACATAATGTATCTCAATTTAATTTTTCATGTCATTTCTAAAGTGTTATATCATTTATTTTTAATGGACATTGAGGTCAAAAGGCAAATCGGGGTATCAAATGACCACAATGCCCCTGTTTGGGTTGTATTCCCGATTTTTCGGTAATACCGGGTTTTGTCCGTTTTTCAATTTCTCCCTTTTCTTTGTACTAATTAATTAATTTTTCTTTGATATTTCTAATGATATTTATACTTCAATAGGGGTCTATTTAAGTCCTAAAAATATTTTCTAGGGTTCCCCGTGGTCCAGGGCTAGTCAACGGTCCACGTCGTAACTTCCCGGTGCGGTCACCCATTGCTAGGGTTCTCGGCTCGCTTAACTTGAATACATTTCTTTGCTATTATTTTTCCTTTGTTTTTCTTGTATTTTCTTTTCTTGTATTTCATTATTTTATGTCTCCTCACTCATATCGAAGTGTAGTTCTAGGCATCCTAGCTGTTCGGACAATACTGGTCACTGGAACAGTAGAACGCACTACCGAACTTAAGGGTGTTACATCTCAACTCAAGTAAGGTCAACCACATCATTAGACCATTTTCTACATTTTTTTCTCAATTGTCAAAATACCCAAGAACCCTAATTACTAAATCTTGGAATTTAATGAAGTTAACTTACATATTCATTGTCTATACCTCTAACTCACCTAGATTAACCATTTAATTGCATCAAAATCATTCACTCCCAACCCTCACATAGGCTGGCCGAATTTCACATATAGTCCACACTTTTGATTTGTTTCGATTTTCTCATAATTTCCAAGCTATTTCACTACCTACACATGAATTAAATTTAGGAACTGAAGAGTTAAAACACTAACCTTTGCTTTGGATTTCCAAAGCTTCAATTTTCTATCTTTCTTCCTCGTTCTTTCTTTTATTCTTCTTGTCTAGGGTTCTTGAGAAGCTTTTTAGGGTTTAGGGTTAGATTTTGTGAAAATAAAGTTATTCAAGTTTGAATAACTCTTCAATGGTGGACACAAATGGAGATGAGAGGGAGAGAGGGTTCGGCTGGTTTGGGTGAGGGAAGAAGATGAGGGTTTTTTTTTATGTTATTTTGTCTTAATTAATAGATTTTATCTTAGTCAAAATTGGTAGGAAAAATAAAATCAATTATGAAATCATAATTGATGTCATCCATGATGTAATAACCTTTTTCTTTTCTCTTTTTTTTCTTTTTTCATTTATTTTTCCTTAGTTCTTTAATTTGATTCTCACTTCTGACATTTTCGTTTCCCCGATTTTATTGGACAGTTAGGTCAGGAGTCAGCTCTAGGGGTAAATTGACCAAATTGCCCTCGCCAGTTTGATCTGGTTTGTAAGTAATTTAATATTTCTTCAAGATCCCTGACCTAATTATTTGACCTACTTAACAATTCTTTTTTGTGATTTCTCTTTTCCATTGTGTTCAGAATAGTCCTAAGGACTATGGCGTCACATTTTATGGTTCGAAATTCGAGTTTAAATCTACCTCGCAGTCCTTCCCAAAAAGGTCACCCATCGCTGTGACTCCCAGCTCATTTAACTTCTAGTGTTCTGTTTTTCTTATTTATACTTAACTATTTGACAATTACTAATTATTTGTTTTTAGGGCTTATCTAGTTGTCTTAGATGTGGTTCTAATCCCCTTAATTATCCGGACCGACACCGATCACTGGAACAGTGAAATATACCAGGCTATACAAATAGGGGTGTTACACCTTTTCTTCCAAACCTCAGTACTTTTTTTCCAGGGTGACACCTTGAGGAACACCTTATCACCAACTACATATTCTATTTCTTTTCTCTTTAGGTCAGCATAGGATTTCTGTCTGTCTAAGGCAACCTTCATATTGGCTTTGCTTAATTTTACTTTCTCCTCAGTCTGTTTCACCAGGTCTGGCCCTACCAGTTTATCTTCGCCCATTTCGGTCCAACACACTAGGGTTCTACATTTCCTCCCATACAATGCTTCATACGGGGCCATTTGGATGCTAGTTTGATAGCTGTTGTTATATGCAAATTCTGAAGGAGCGGAAGCATGAGAAACACAAGTTTACACTACTGAATTCAAAAATTTTCACCTAGGGTCACATGCATCATACAAGATTTATTTTTATCTATTTGATTTCAATGATAAACAACATATTAAAACACTTTTACTATGTTTTTGGATCTATATTTGCCATTTAAGATTTTAAAATTAATTAGATTAATTTTAGAACCGTAGATTAGATCAAGAACAAATACACTAACCTCTTGATGCACTACAGTGTATTTGCGCCTTTTGATGCATCTTCATGACACCAGATGTTGTCCCTCTAGCTTGTCCACACCAAGTTCACCTATAGCAGCCCTTGAATAGCTTCTAAAGCTTTTTCTATTAATAAGAAAATCAAGTTTTACCTTTTAAGAGATTAAAGATGTAAACAGGACACTAGAAATGATTTCTAGTATTTTAATTCAAGAGATTGTTTGCTAATCTCTTGGAATAGATGAGAGAAAAAGATGAAGAGAAGGGAGAACCTCTTTGGTGGTGGCACCAAAGAAAATAGCTACTGGTTGTGTTTTTTTCTTTTCATTACAACACTTATATAGGTAGGTCAACACATAAAACCCTTGCCACATGTCACTCTCTGATTGATTCTAGGTTTAATTGACCCAATCACATTGTGCCAAGTGTCAAACCTATATTTAATCTTAATTTTAATCATCTTACATAATTAAAAACATTTGGCAAGCTTATGTGTAGTGCCATGTGTCACCATCTTATGGTGCCACATGTCACCCTGTGAATTGACCAAAATGCTCCTGTGTCATAATTTTGAGTTCTCAACCCAAAATAATTATTTCTCTTCTTCTAATCAATTTATATCAAATATAAATCAATTAATTAATCTTTATTAATTAATTTCTCATTAATTAAATTCATATTTAAACACTTTAAATATAAATTTAACTTATACTGTACATCCAATAACCTAGATTTGGTTTCAAGTCATGCTAGGGATTTTGCAATGTAATTGCAAACCAAACCTATTTAATTAATCAATTAAACTCTTTAATTAATTAATTAAATCATATTTAATTAGGTGATAACTTGTGTATGTGTGTGACTTACTAAGCTCATCACTAACATCAACTCTTAATATCATCAGAACTCTTTCTTACCATAAATGATTTCTCAAAATCATTTTATGCACCTCATATGTCACACCCTACCCCTCTGTAAGGGATAACATGATCCCATAGTATACCTAATGAATTACCAACTTCGTCTACTGATAACCCCTTAAATACACTACAAGGGATTTTAAAACTTTTCTTACTTCTTTTATAATGATGAGCACTATTTACAGGTGTTAAAAACTTTTTTGAACTGAAGTGAAACAGCTAATACATTTGAATTATTAGTAATTTCTGTAAAAATTTTGGCAGAGTGTCATCTGTATTTTGAATAAAACAGTTCTTCAAAAACCTGTAAAAAGCACTTCAAATATATTTCTCAATCTCAAACTCCAACCTTTAATCAACACAATATGTTTCTCAACTCAAATCCACAATAATTTTTCAGTATTTTCAAAGGCTGAAATAAAAGAAATATATCATAATATTTACAAGTCAAAATAATTTACAAATATAATTTACAACTTTAATGTACAATTTTAATTTACAACTGCTCAAAACCAAGAACACTATATACATACAGTGAACATACATTACAATACAAAATGCAAAATATGGCATACTCAATATACCCTATGAACTCTCAATATACCATTAGCAGCCTAGTCTGCTGCCCTGTCAGTCTGTCTACCTGCGACAGCAATGAAAGGCTATCGCTGAGTAAAATTTACTCAGTGGTGCACAATAACAATTTGAAATGCGATATGTAAATCTTTTATTGACAATTCACAAATCAAATAGTTCACAATTCCATTTCACAATTTACAAAGTTCATATAACATAAATTTGATCAAATAATTGAGTAACACATTTTTGCTAATCAATAACACAATTTGATCAAATAACTGAATAACACAGTTTTGCCCATCAATAACACAATTTGATAAAATAAGTGAATAACACGGTTTTGCCAATCCATAACACAATTTGATCAAATAACTGAATAATATAGTTTTGCCAATCAATAACACCATTTGATCAAATTACTGAAGAATACAGTGTTGCCAATCAATAACACAATTTAGGCCATGAAACAAAATTTCCACACATGCCATGTTGTACACCACGACAAGACACACTCACCCCAATAATCGAAATCAATGAGGGAGGAAGCTAGCTATATAATGAGTACTCATCCACACTCACCTCAGACTGGCAAGTCAAAGAGAGAGGAATATAATCACACTCACCTCAGACTGATAAGTCAAAGAGGGAAGAATATAATCACACTCACCGCATAAATGGAGAAGGAACATAGTAACCGTGTCATGCCAAGTGTGAATCAAAACAATTCCAAATCACAATATTTCATACAATTCCCAAATCGCATTTTATCTCAAAATTTCCATTTGCAAAGTAGGCAACACAATAATTTCCAAATAAGATTCTCAAAACCAAAACAATAAAAAAGTTATTCATAACTCATTTCTCCAAATAAATTTGCTAGTAAAAGCAGTGAATATAAAAGTATTGTGCACGGACACAATTTAAAACTATAATGTTCAAATAAAATTTTAAGTAAAAAATAAGAAATCAAAAGTATTGTGCACAAACACAATTTAAAACAATAAAATACAAATAATCATAATTTATTTTAATTGAAAAATTCAAAAGAAATAACTATTGTGCACAAACACAATTTAAAACAATAACATACAAATAATCACAATTTATTTCAACTGAAAAATTCAAAAGAAATAACTATTATGCACAAACACAATTTAAAACAATAACATACAAATAATCATAATTTATTTCAATTGAAAAATTTAAAAGAAATAACTATTGTGCACAAACCTCTGATATATGCCTCTTGGCTCTAACTCAGTGTTTCCTTCCCTTTCCCTGAGTCTTTGCTAACTGAAACACACAATTTGAAGTGTTTCAGTACTCATTTAAACCGTCTCTAACAATAAGGCTTAATACTTAATTATTGAATTCTATCATTTCCTTAGTCAACCTAAGATTTTGACCCTCGATGCAGTCTAGGTGAATTAGGTTTTAATGTTACCAATATGTCACATTTTATAGCTTTTAGTGTTGGTACATGTTATCCCATTCATTTCCATGTATAGTGCATTTTATTGCAATTTGTCGGATTCCAGTATACTAATTTGACCTAGCCGGACGACCCAGTTCCCTCAGTTTTCAGGTTTCAGTCAAAACTACAAACTTGTAAATCTATGTCTTATTGCACGCGGGGCAAAATTTTAGGTCATTCTGAGTTATGTAGACCAAGTTATGGTCATTTTACTATTGCTAGTCAAAATGCATTAAAATTGGTCACTTAGGTCATTTTAGGTCACTTTTGGTTCAGCTAGTTTTTGGACCCGAACTTGTCCAAGCTATTTGACTTGCTTATGGTCATTTCTGGGCTTTGGTGTCTTCATAAGACTTGTAGATATATGTCTCAGCTATTCATATTAAAAATTTCAGGTCAATTGGACTTGTTTTATGTGAGTTATGGCCAAAACACTAATTGCTGCCCACATGGTCAATTTTCAGGCGTTAAATGCACTAATCCGGATTTGGTCATTTTTCAAGTTACCTTATAAGCAGAATTTTGGTAAGCTTCCTTCATAAAAGTTGGCACTTTTTGTGCCTAGTTTCACCTCCAATTGGTCTCATACCAATTGCAGCCACACATTTAAGGTTCTAGGCCCAAAACATAAACTGCCCTATTGCATTTTGTTCATTACTCATTAAAGGATACATTTAACACTTACCAAACTACACATTCATGCCAATTCTGGTTTGTACCATAACCTAAACACATTTTACTTCACATTATTGGTCATTTTGGCAGCTTATAACTACACTCAATATGCTCCTGATGGTACATAATTTATCAAGTCTAAATTATAACAATTTAACTACATAACCAAGCTCATTCACATGTCCAAACTCAAACCCTTATGCAAATGTACAAGCTACCACAACAAGTATTATAATTCAACCATAATATTCCATAAACCAAACCATAAAGCAACATATTTTTGGTCCACAATTTAGGCTGCCGATTCATACCTCTCCTTGGATTAATTTCCAAGCTTCGAAAATCAAGTGTACATTCACATATATCTAATATACATCACCAAATTTATTCCTACACATACAAACACTTTATCAACCCTTTAATCTACCATTTACAAGCAAGGATAAATTGTTCTTATGGAGTTTCCATGGCTGCCAAAAATATACATCTCCCTTAGAACATCAAACTCCAAAATTCTTTCCACAATTCAAGCACCTATAACATCCTCACAAACTTTAATGAAGCAATAATAAAAAACACATACTTATCTCTTTGGAAACTCTTCAAAACCTCTCCAAAACTTGATCTTCTTGCTACCTTTCTACTGCCCAAGGTGTATGGACAACTTTTAGTGAAGGGAATTGCATGGAAGGAAGCTTGGATCACACTTGCATGGAGCTCCAAAACCATGCGGCAATAGAGTTTCTCTCAAGAAAGTTTTTGGCTGAAATTTTGAGAAGTGAGGAAGATGACAATCTGCTGGTGCAAGATGAATATTAAGTGGTTCACTTTGGTGGGTGAGTGGAGCACTAAGTGTTGTTTATTGTTAGTTTATTCATAAGTTTCATTTTCCCACATTTAACTCCCCATTTTTGCTATTTACATTAGGTACCACTAATTTAATTTTTCATGATATTTTCCAAGTGTAATATCATGTATTTTTAATGGACATTTAGGTCAAAAGACAACTCGGGGTGTCAAATGACCACAATGCCCCTGTTCGTTGCATTCCTGATTTTTCGATAACACCGGGTTTTATCGTTTTCTCAATTTCTCACTTTTCTTTGTACTAATTAATTAATTTTTCTTTGATATTTCTCATGATATTTATGCTTCAATAGATTTCTATTTAAGTCTTAAAAATATTTTTCAGGGTTCCCCACGGTCCAAGGCTAGTCAGCGGTTCATGCCGCAACTTCCCAATGCGGTCACCCATCGCTAGGGCTCTCGGCTAGCTTAACTTGGTTACATTTCATTGCTATTATTTTTCCTTTGTTTTTCTTGTATTTTCTTTTCTTGTATTTCATTATTTTATGTCTCCTCATCAATATTTAAGTATAGTTCTAGGCATTCTAGCTATCCGGACAGACACTGGTCACCAGAGCAGTAGAACGCACTACCGAACATAGGGGTATTACAATTCTTCCCCCCTTAAAACAAATTTCGTCCGTGAAATTTTGCCCAATAGCCATCTTACAATAGTCATACCTTTATTTCTCCTTTCTATATGATTGTATAATCTTCTTTCCCTCGCATTTGTATAAGACTTTTAACAATCTAATATAACATTTAATTTGTTTGTATAACACCAATCTTCTCTTACTATTGTGCTGTGTAATATTTCGGTTCATGTTTCTTCTTGAATGACCCTTGAGGTCATGTTAAAATGATTTATCTAGTCATTGGTCCTCTAACTATTCTAGTCAATAGTCTTCCCCACATTCGTAACATTTCTTTGTTATATCTGAACCAACTGTTCAAATTTTCACTTCCATAACTCTTTTTATCTATCAATATTCTATAACTTACCTCCTTTTGTACTAAACTATAACCTTTCGATACTCTAACTTTTGAGTTTTAGATCCCTAAGTAGGATTTTTAAACTTATTTCTAACAATTAAATTTTGTCCTGGCATAACTATATCAAAATAGATGTCATTGGAAACTATTCTCATCTAGGTGTACTATCGAGTAGTATGTAGCTCTACACAATAATCTCAAGTTAGTACTGTAATCTGTAGCTTACAGTATAAACATCAAGAACATTGCATAGTTACTATGATACATCCCAATAGATCAAATTTTCTGATATTTTATCCTTTTCGAATTTACTGATATTCGAATCTTATTCTGATTACAATATCCATTAACAATTACTAACAGTAACATCCTTGCCCTCATCTAGAGCAATTCTATTACTGTAACTTACTTTTACGTCCTCTTACCTTACATTAAGTAGGCTCGTCAATTAGCTTTATAATTTATGGTGTGTTAGAAAATACTTTTCACCAATAAACTCTTTCAAAACCTATTTCACTTATTATCACAATCCTTATCTTAAAGGACTAATCACTAATGCATCAAAATTTATTCCCCTGTAAAGGAATAACAACAGAACATATAATTCTAACACTAACATAAAAGTATTCAGACTCTAGGTCAAACAATACATAAACGAAGAGTGCCATCCTTCTTCTTAACAAACAATACTGGCGCTCCCCATGGTGACACACTAGGGAGAATGAAGCCCTTTTCAAGTAGTTCTTGCAACTGTACCTTCAACTCCTTCAACTTTGTTGGTGCCACTCTGTATGGCGTTATGGAGATTGAATCTACACTAGGCATAACATTAATTTCAAATTGCACCTCTCTTTCCGGAGGTAATCCTGGCAATTCATCAGGAAACACATCTGGAAAGTCATATACTGTAGGGATGTCCCTCAATGTTGGACTCCCTACTTGGGTGTCTACCACATGTGCCAAGTATGCTTCACACCCCTTTCTAATCATTTTTCTGGCTAGTGCAGCCGAAATGACGTTTGATGGCAATAGCTACCTCTCCCCATGTATTACCACATCAGCATCTTGAGGAGACCAAAAGTGGTATCTTGATCTGATCCAATCATGGCGTGATGCCTGGCTAACCAATCCATGCCCATGATGATATCATAATCTCTGAAGGGCATTTCAATGAGATCAGACAAAAAAGTATGTCCTTGGATCACCAAAGGACAATCCCTATACATTCTATTAACCTTGACCTCTTGTCCTAACGGACTTGTTACTAACACCTCAAAGTCCATTTTTGTACATGGAACAGTAATGCAATCAATGATGCTAGCACTAACATAAGAATGGGTAGAACCCGGATCAAATAACACAAACACGTCTTGATTAAAAGTTGAGAAGGTACCAGCCACAACATCAGATGTCTCGGCCTCTTCTCTCTGTCTCATTGCGTAGACTCTGACCAGAGCACTGTCTTGCTTTGATTGTTTCACAGTGCCTTGGCTGCCTGCTGGGTTATCTCTACCCCTGCCGCTACCTCTGCTGGGTGGTTGTGAACCTCTGGTGACAGGGCTCTGAACTAACCCTTCAGTAGTAGTAGAAGGTGGTCCAACTCTACGGGCACTGGTGCAGTCCTTTGCAAAGTGTCCTATGCCTCCACAGTTATAACAGGCTCCCATGGCCTTGTAGCATACCCCACCATGATTTCTACCACAAGTTTCACATTGGTGGGGAGGGTAAGAACTTCTAGTTGTTCGATGACTGGACGTTGGTGGTCTCTGCCTTGATGATCCACCTCTGTTATATCCTTGAGCTCGGGGCTCCTCAAATTCTTTTCTCGTCCTCAAATTACTGCTTGAGCTCTGACCCAGAGGTTTCTCCCTCTTCTCTATTTCATGTTGCCCTTGTGGGGGTTGGGTTTGTACTTGGGCTTGGGCTGATAGATTATCAGCCATTTGTTGAAAGAAAGTGGCCATTTGCTGGGCCATTTGTGCAGTAATTTGTACCGATAAAATTGGTATAGTCAAGCCTTCGATACTTTGTGGAGCTGGGGCCTCAACTTGTACCTCAGCCTCTATCGATTGATCGACTGAACGATCACCCTCTTCCATAGTCAATTCGAGGATCTTAGACCTACTAAACAAATAACACAAGGAGATTTCCTCCCGTTAGTGCATATTTGTAATGTAATGCACTATATGTATCAAACAATGAAATTGAGCAGTTGTACTATGAAGAAAGAATATTCAAATTATAGGTGAAAACAGAATTTGAAAACTTTGCTCTAATACCACTAAAACATGTCACACCCTACCCCTCCGTAAGGCATAACATGATCTCGTAGTATACCTAATGAATTACCAACTTTGTCTACTGATAACCCATTAAATACACTACAAGGGATTTTAAAACTTTTCTTACTTCTTTTCTAGTGATGAGCACTATTTACAGGTGTTAAAAACTTTTTTAAACTGAAGTGAAATAGCTAACACATTTGAATTATTAGTACTTTCTGTAAAAATTTTGGCGGAGCGCCATCTGTATTTTAAATAAAACAGTTCTTCAAAAACCTGTAAAAAGCACTTCAAATATATTTCTCAATCTCAAACTCCAACCTTTAATCAAAACAATATGTTTCTCAACACAAATCCACAATAATCTATCAGTATTTTCAAAGGCTGAAATAAAAGAAATATATCACAATATTTACAAGTCAAAATAATTTACAAATATAATTTACAACTTCAATGTACAATTTTAATTTACAACTGCTCAAAACCAAGAACACTATATACTTACAGTGAACATACATTACAATACAAAATGCAAAATATGGTATACTCAATATACCCGATGAACTCTCAATATAGCATTAGCAGCCTAGTCTGCTGCCCTGTCAGTCTGTCTACCTGCGACAGCAATGAAAAGCTATCACTGAGTAAAATTTACTCAGTAGTGCATAATAACAATTTGAAATGCGATATATAAATCTTTTATTGACAATTCACAAATCAAATAGTTCACAATTCCATTTCACAATTTACAAAGTTCATGTAACACAAATTTGATTAAATAACTAAGTAACACAGTTTTGCCAATCAATAACACAATTTGATTAAATAACTGAATAACACAGTTTTGCCCATCAATAACACAATTTGATCAAATAAGTGAATAACACGGTTTTGCCAATCCATAACACAATTTGATCAAATAACTGAATAATATAGTTTTGCCAATCAATAACACCATTTGATCAAATTAATGAAGAATACAGTGTTGCCAATCAATAACACAATTTAGGACATGACCCAATTTTTCCACACATGCCGTGTTGTACACCATGACAAGACACACTCACCCCAATAATCAAAATCAATGAGGGAGGAAGCTAGCTATATAATGAGTACTCATCCACACTCACCTCAGACTGGCAAGTCAAAGAGAGAGGAACATAATCGCACTCACCCCAGACTGATAAGTCAAAGAGGGAGGAATATAATCACACTCACCCCATAAATGGAGGATGAATATGGTAACAGTGTCATGCCAAGTGTGAATCAAAATAATTCCAAATCACAATATTTCATACAATTCCCAAATCACATTTTATCTCAAAATTTCCATTTGCAAAGTAGGCAACACAATAATTTCCAAATAAGATTCTCAAAACCAAAACAATAAAAAATTATTCATAACTCATTTCTCCAAATAAATTTGCTAGTAAAAGCAGTGAATATAAAAGTATTGTCCACGGACACAATTTAAAACTATAATGTTCAAATAAATTTTTAAGTAGAAAATAAGAAATCAAAAGTATTATGCACAAACGCAATTTAAAACAATAAAATATAAAAATTTATTTTAATTGAAAAATTCAAAAGAAATAACTATTGTGCACAAACACAATTTAAAACAATAACATACAAATAATCATAATTTATTTCAATTGAAAAATTCAAAAGAAATAACTATTGTGCACAAACACAATTTAAAATAATAACATACAAATAATCATAATTTATTTCAATTGAAAAATTCAAAAGAAATAACTATTGTGCACAAACCTCTGATATATGCCTCTTGGCTCTAACTCAGTGTTTCCTTCCCTTTCCCTGAGTCTTTACTAACTGAAACACATAATTTGAAGTGTTTCAGTATTCATTTAAATCGTCTCTAACAATAACGCTTAATACTTAATTATTGAATTCTATCATTTCCTTAGTCAACCTAAGATGTTGACCCTCGATGCAGTCTAGGTGAATTAGGTTTTAATGTTACCAATATGTCACATTTTATATCCTTTTAGTATTGGTACATGTTACCCAATTCATTTCCATGTATATTGCATTTTATTGCAATTTGTCGGATTCCGGTATACTAATTTGACCTAGCCGGACGACCTAGTTCCCTCGATTTTCGAGTTTTGGTCAAAACTACAAACTTGTAGATCTATGTCTTATTGCACGCGTGCCAAAATTTCAGGTCATTATGAGTTATGTAGACCAACTTCTGGTCATTTTACTATTGTTGGTCAAAATGCATCAAAATTAGTCACTTTAGGTCATTTTAGATCACTTTTGGTTCGGCCAGTTTTTGGACCCGAACTTGTGCAAGCTATTTGACTTTCTTATGGTCATTTCTGGGCTTTAGTGTCTTCATATGACTTGTAGATATATGTCTCAGATATTCATGGTAAAAATTTTAGGTCAATTGGACCTGTTTTAAGTGAGTCCAAAACACTAACTGCTGCCCAAATGGTCGATTTTCAGGCCTTAAATGCACTAATCCGGATTTGGTCATTTTTCAAGTTACCTTACAAGCATAATTTTGGTAAGCTTCCTTCATGAAAGTTGGCACTTTTTGTGCCTAGTTTCACCTCCAATTGGTCTCATACCAATTGGAGCCACACACTTAAGGTTCTAGGCCCAAAACATAAACTGCCCTATTGCATTTTGTTCATTACTCATTAAAGGGTACATTTAACACTTACCAAACTACACATTCATGCTAATTCTGGTTTGTACCATAACCTAAACACATTTTACTTTACATTATTACTCATTTTGGCAGCTTATAATCACACTTGATATGCTCCTTATAGTACAGAATTTATCAAGTCTAAATTATAACAATTTAACTACATAACCAAGCTCATTCACATGTCCAAACTCAAACCCTTATAGACATGTACAAGATGCCACAACAAGTATCATAATTCAAGCATAATATTCCATAAACCAAACCATAAAGCAACATATTTTTGGTCCACAATTCAGGCTGCCGATTCATACCTCTCCTTGGATTAATTTCCAAGCTTCGAAAATCAAGTGTACATTCACATACATCTAATATACATCACCAAATTTATTTCTACACATAAAAACACTTCATCAACCCTTTAATCTACCATTTACAAGCAAGGATAAACTGTTCTTATGGAGTTTCCATGGCTACCAAAAATATACATCTCCCTTAGAACATCAAACACCAAAATTCTTTCCACAATTCAAGTACTCATAACATCCTCACAAACTTTAATGAAGCAATAATAAAAAACACATACTTACCTCTTTGGAAACTCTTCAAAACCTCTCCAAAACTTGATCTTCTTGTTACCTATCTACTGCCCAAGATGTATGGACAACTTTTAGTGAAGGGAAGTGCAAGGAAGGAAGTTTGGATCACACTTGCATGGAGCTCCAAAACCATGCGGCAATGGAGTTTCTCTCAAGAAAGTTTTCGGCTGAAATTTTGAGAAGTGAGGAAGATGACAATATGCTGGTCCAAGATGAAGATTAAGTGGTCCACTTTGGTGGGTGAGTGGAGCACTAAGTGTTGTTTAATGTTAGTTTATTCATAAGTTTCATTTTCCCACATTTAACTCCCCATTTTTGCTATTTACATTAGGTACCACTAATTTAATTTTTCATGATATTTTCCAAGTGTAATATCATGTATTTTTAATGGAAATTTATGTCAAAAGACAACTCGGGGTGTCATATAACTACAATGCCCCTGTTCAGGTTGCATTCCCAAGTTTTTTGTAACACCGAGTTTTGTCGTTTTCTCGATTTCCCACTTTTCTTTGTACTAATTAATTAATTTTTCTTTGATATTTCTCATGATATTTATGCTTCAATAAATGTCTATTTAAGTCTTAAAAATATTTTCTAGGGTTCCCCGCGGTCCAGGGCTAGTCAATGATTCATGCCACAACTTCCCGGTGCGGTCACCCATCGCTAGGGTTCTCGGCTCTCTTAACTTGGTTATATTTCATTGCTATTATTTTTATTTTGTTTTTCTTGTATTTTCTTTTCTTGTATTTCATTATTTTATGTATTCTCATCAATATTTAAGTGTAGTTCTAGGCATTCTAGCTGTCCGGACAGGCACTGGTCACCGGAGCAGTGGAACGCACTACCGAACATAGGGGTATTTCATCATAGACCATGGTTAACACCTAGCATAGCATGCCATGGCCACCCAATTAGTAATAAGGTTTACCTTAAATGAACCTATAATCATATGTTACCATGCACTATAATCTCTCTGTTACAAAATCCTAACTCAAGTTAGAGTCATGGTTTATGTCAAACTCTATTTGCTATGAATATTATGTTCTCTTTTAATTCCAGTTCTTGATTAAAAAGATTTTCTCATCAGAAACTCTTTCTGAATAAATCTACTTGTCCTGGACAGGAACTTGAAACATCAAGAACAATTAAATGAACATAGGATTTTATCTCAATTTACTTAGAGGAACAGATTCCATCTTGATCAACACTTACCTCCATATATAACTAATAGGAGTCAATACATGCCCATATACCCATACACAGTACAAGTATGAAAGCAGTATCAAACTCAAACCACCTATATACAAGATAACTGTGCTATCTCAGGTCTAAAGATTATATGCACTGATATGATTTATGACAATGCATTGACAAGAGTAAACTCCATGTGTTTGCCATAAGTGTCACTAGTTCGGCCTACTTATCATATATAAGTGCC
Source organism: Hevea brasiliensis (assembly GCF_030052815.1). Taxonomy (NCBI): domain Eukaryota; kingdom Viridiplantae; phylum Streptophyta; class Magnoliopsida; order Malpighiales; family Euphorbiaceae; genus Hevea; species Hevea brasiliensis. The sequence continues at coordinate 49,715,950 of NC_079501.1, forward strand.
TATCATGTTTGTTATCTAACATGAGACTCACCATTCCAACTTATTTATATCTCATATAAATAACTTGGGAACAAATATGAATACAATCTTTCTGGATAAGTCATGTCCTTATTATGAAGTATCCTCAATTGTGAACCTATTTATGATACTTTGTATTAGAAATACTGTCACTCATATTCTTAACAACTTAAGAATAGAATTTCTAACAAAATATCAATCGACCTTTTCTATTGCACATAAATATATTATATAAACGGAAAAGTGGAAATGCCTTTTATTAATAAAAACATGTACAAGATACATACTAAATGATATACTCTAGGGCATACTACTAACAATTTCCCACTAGCCCTAGAGCCATTCATTACAATATCTTCGACCCATCTTCTCAAGATGTCGGTCTAGCTGAGTCTGTGACATAGGCATAGTGAATGGATCAGCTGGATTTTAGCTGATGTTATTTTCTACATGGCTATATCGCCTCGTCCAATTATTTCTCTGATGATGTGGTAGCACCTTTCTATGTGTTTGGATTTCTAGTCAGACCTTGGTTCCTTAGCCTGTATGATTATTCCATTATTGTCACAGTTTAGTGGAACTGTTGACTCAATGGAAGGAACTACTGCAAGTTCTGTCACAAACTTCTTTATCCAAATAGCTTCCTTTGCAGCATCTGATGCAGCAATATACTCAGTCTCTGTAGTGGAATTTGCAGTCGTGCTTTGTTTGGAACTCTTCCAACTGACTACACCTCTATTACAAATGAACACATATCAGAGGTAGACTTTCTATCATCGATATCTAATTAGAAATCAGAATCAGTATAACCATTCAATTGCAAGTCTCCACCTCCATAGATCAAGAATAAATCCTTAGTTCTTCTCAAGTACTTAAGGATATTCTTGACAGCTATCCAGTGTTCCAAACCTGGATTGGATTGATACCTGCTAGTCAAACTAACAGCATATGCGATATTCGGCCTAGTACACAACATTGCATACATTAAACTTCCAATAGCCGAAGCATATGGAATCCTGGCCATTTTATCTCTTTCTTCAGGTGTCTTTGGAGATATCTCTTTAGAAAGATGGATACCATGTCTCACTGGTAACAATCCTCTCTTGGAATCAAGTATGTTAAACCTCTTTAACACATTTTCCAAGTATAGACTTTGGGACAAACCAATTATTCTTTTTGCTCTATCTCTATAGATGCGATTCCCAAGAATATAGGTTGCCTCCCCTAAGTCTTTCATGTAGAATGTATTTGATAACCATACCTTTACAGTTGTCAACATACCTGTGTCATTACCCATCAATAGTATATCATCCACATATAAGACAAGGAAAGTGATAGCACTGTCACTAACCTTCTTGTATACACATGGCTCATCCTCATTTTTGATAAAATCAAATAATTTAATGGCTTCATCAAAATGGATGTCCCAACTCCTCAAAGCTTGCTTCAACCCATAAATGGATCGCTTTAGCTTGCATACCTTGGAGCCATCTTGGGATTCAAAACCCCTAGGTTGTTCCATGAAAATGTTTTCTTCAATGTATCCATTGAGAAAAGCCATTTTGATATCCATCTGCAAAATCTCATAATCATAGTATGCAGCGACTGCTAATAGAATCCTAATTGATTTAAGCATGGCAACAGGCGAGAAAGTCTCCTCATAGTCTATTCCTTGCCTTTGGCGAAACCCTTTCACTACTAGCCTTGCCTTATAGGTCTCTACCTTTCCATCAGGACTAATTTTCTTCTTGAAAACCCATTTGTTCCCTATAGGTACAATACCTTCAGGTGGGTCAACAAGATCCCAAACTTGATTCTTATATATGGAATCAATTTCGGATTTCAAAACATCAATCCATTTTGAAGAGTTTATATCTGATATAGCTTCTTCATAGGTAAGTGGATCATCTCCATGATCTACTTCTTCATGAGTAAACAACTCTTATTCTTCTTCATGAAGGAAACCATATCTCACTGGAGGGTGAGATACCCTGGTTGTTCTACGAGGAATAGCTGTAGATGTTTCATCAATAGGTGTAGGTTGACTAGATGGATCTATATCTATCCGATCTATTGGTTGGTTAGAATTCTCCAATTCTAACTCTATTTGCCTTCCTTTGCCTCTTTCTTGAACAAACTGTTATTCAAGAAATGTGGCATCTCTACTTACCACAACCTTTTGTGATGTAGGGAAATAAAAATAATATCCAAAACTATCTTTTGGATATCCAACAAATTGACCCTTTTCTGATTTGGTTTCCAATTTATCAGTGTTCTATTTTTATATAGAAGCTGGACAACCCCAAATCTTAACATGCTTAAGACTTGGTTTTCTTCCATACCATATCTCATAAGGTGTGGAAGAAACTAATTTTAATGGAATCCTATTCAAAATATACAAAGCTGATTCTAATGCAAATCCCCAAAAGGAGATTGGCATATCAGTATAGCTCATCATACTATGCACCATATCCAATAGGGTACGATTTCTCCTTTCAGATACACCATTCAGCTATGGCGTTCCTGGAGGATTCAGCTGGGAAACAATGCCGTGCTCTCTTAAGTATTCATCAAATTCAGTACTTAAATATTCACCTCCACGATCTGATCGAAGAGCTTTAATACTCTTTCCTATTTGATTTTCTACTTCAAATTTATATTCTTTGAACTTTTCAAAGGATTCATGTTTGTATTTCATCAAATACAAATACCCAAACCTTGATTTATCATCAGTAAAGGTAATAAAGTAATGAAAACCACCTCTAACCATTTCCTTAAATGGACCACATACATCACTATGTATTAGCTCCAAAATATTTTCAGCCCTTAGCCCTTGTCCAACAAAGTGTGATCTAGTCATTTTGCCCTAAAAGCAAGATTCACAAGTTGGAGTAGGCTCAGAGCCCAACGAGGATAGAATCCCCATTTTCTCCAGTTTTGCAATCCTATCTTCTGCAACATGACATAACCTTAAGTGCTAAACATATTTTGAACTAGAGTTGGTTTTCACCATGGCATTGCATTCTTTTAGATCACTTGCATTCATTTTGTGTTTGTCATTATTATCCAAATAATAAAGACCATCATTCATATAACCCGAACCAACATATTTATTTCCAAAATAAATATTGCAAACATCATCTGTGAACTAAAATTCATAACCATTTCTAGTCAAACTAGATATAGAAATGATGTTCTTAAAAGCATCAGGTACATATAAAATATTATCCAAACGCAAAACATGTCCAGACATGTAAAAAGATTTAGATCATATGGCCAAAGCTTCAATAGTTGAGCCATTGCCAATCCAGAGTCTAATATGTCGAGAATGCAAGCTGTTACTATTTGCTAGTTCCTGTATATCATTAGCAATGTGAGAACTAGCACTAGTATCTAAAACCCAAGCTGTAGATGAACTATGAGTATCATCAGAATCTAAATAACAAGATATGGACATACCTTCTGAAGGTGTATCCTTCTTGTCCTTCAGAGAAGCAAGATACTCTGAGCAGTTCCTTTTCCAGAGCCCATCCTTCTGGCAGTGGAAGCACTTTCCTTTGCCTTCATCAGCTTTAGTCTTCCCTTTTTGTTTAGTTATTTTCTTAGAAGGACCAGGAATCTAAGGTTTTTTCTTCTTATTGCCCTTCTTCTTGTTGGATTTCTAGTAGAAAAAGATGCAATCAAAGCTACCTCTTTTCCTTTATTGCTCGACATATTCTTTTGGGCAATAACCAGCATGTTGAGTAAACCAACTAAGCTGCATTCCTATTTAGTCATATGGAAATTTATCACAAAATTCCCAAAAGACTCAGGAAAGGACTGAAGGATCAAATCCTTCTGTAGCTGGAAATCCATGTTGAAGTCAAGATGTTCCAGCTGCTCAATCAGCCGAATCATCTTGTGGACATGATCCCCAACATTCTGTCCCTCAAAAATCCTCATGCGAAATAGCTGCCTAGATAACTCATACCTAGCATTCCTGCTATGCTCACCATATAACTCTTGTAGGTGAAGGAGGATCTCACTCGCACTCTGCATGTTCTCATGCTGCTTCTGTAACTCATTACTCATGGAAGCAAGCATGTAACACTTAGCTCTCATATCATGCTCCTTCCACTTGTCCAAAGTTTCATGTTCCTTTTGAGTGGCCTCTGGAAGTAAGGGACCAGGAACATTTGAATCTAGAACATATCCTATATGTTCAAGGTTCAGGACAAGTTTCAAATTTCTTAGAGAATCAGACAGATTAGGTCCTATCAACCTATTGTGATCTAGTATGCTTGCAAGGATATTGGATGGTGGTGGTTGTTCTATGCTCATTATTATCAGAAAATTAACTACAGAAAATAACCAGATTAATTAGTAAATATATCATGTAATTAACCAAAATGATTATGGTCTTTTAATCAAATTGGTCCTCTCACTAACTTAGCGAATCCTACACTTCCATAGTAGAAAACGGAAATCCTAATTGGATGGATTTCTAGTGGGTGATTGATTTCTTATAATTCTATTGATCATCCTTAGGTACATCCATTATTGAAATTACAATAAACTATAAGTGAGCAACTCCTTGCCCATCATATCTCATGTGAGGTTCAATCTTTTACCTAGCCCCTAATGCTCAAAATCATTTATTTGGAAGTTTTTATGGTCATCCTAATTACTATTAAGGTCTCACTTTGCACATTATCCATTTAGCATGCATATATCATATAATTGCAAACATTCCCATACATCTCATGCATTCTTGGATATGCAGTAAATATGGTATGATCATGGACTTTCTAAGGGATTCAATTTTGAGCCACCAAGAATTGAATCAGGACATTCCTAGGTGCATTTCATTCATTCATTTTACAAGAGTTGCTGAAGGAGCACATAATCAACACTTGATCTTGAATTCCTCCCATTAGTCCCACCAATGCTCTTGACCTCCTTGAACTTCTTGCAATCTAACATTACATAGTAATCCTTGGCATACAAAGGCGAATTTACAAGAACTTAAATAAATGAAATTACAACCCAAAATTATTACAACCTTAATAATACAAGCCCAAATAAATTAAAATAAATTAATTAATTTACAATTTCAAAGAAACATAAAAGAAATAAATCCAATCACATTGGTCTTTTTATAGTCCATGATCATCCATCATGCATATCACTACTTAACAATTAAATAAAACATACATACTTAAATTAAATTGAATATCTCATATTCAACTTAAAAATCCAGATTTGAATATGATTCAAACAAATTTAAAAATTCAGATTTGAATCTCATTCAAACAAATTTAAAAATTCATATTTGAATCACATTCAAACAACCTTAAAAATTCAGATTTGAATCACATTCAAACAATTTTTAAAAATCAGATTTGAATCACATTCAAACAATCTTTAAAAATTCAAATTTGAATATTATTCAAACAACTTTAAAAAATCAGATTTAAATATGATTCGAACAACTTTAAAAATTTAGATTTGAATCACATTCAAATAACTTTTAAAATTCAGATTTGAATCACATTCAAACAATTTTTAAAATTTTGATTTGAATCAAAATTTAATTGTGTGATTAAAACTACTAATTAAACACTTTAATTAGTCATAGGATAGGCCTTAGATCATACAACGATTGCAGAATTAAAAAGCCAAACCTTGCACCACCCATGAAACCCAAACCATGCGCACCATGTTGGAGTTCATCAAGCATGCTGCCACACATCCATTGCAACTAGTAATGGATAAATCATCTCATGATCAAAACACACAATTAAACCATATAATCAACAATCTAAATGACAAATATAGTGGCTCTGATACCAATTGAAGGAGCAGAAGCATGAGAAACACAAGTTTATACCACTGAATTCAAAAATTTTCACCTAGGGTCACATGCATCATGCAAGATTTATTTTTATCTATTTGATTTCAATGATAAACAACATATTAAAATACTTTTAATATGTTTTTCGATCTGTATTTACCATTTAAGATTTTAAATTAATCAGATTAATTTTAAAATCCTAGATTAGATCAAGAACAAATACACTAACCTCTTGATGCACTGCAGTGTATTTGTGCCTTTCGGATGCGTCTTCAGGACACCAGATGTTGTCCCTCTAGCTTGTCCACACCAAGTTGACCTATGGCAGACCTTGAACAGCTTCTAAAGCTTTTTCTATTAATTAGAAAATCAAGTTTTGCCTTTTAAGAGAATAAAGATGTAAACTTCTAGTACTTTAATTCAAGAGATTGTTTGCTAATCTCTTGGAATAGATGAGAGAAGAAGATGAAGAGAAGGGAGAACCTCTTGGGTGGCAGCACCAATGAAAATATCTGCTGTTTGTGTTTTTTTCTTTTCATAACAACACTTATATAGGTAGGTCAACAGATAAAACCCTTGCCACATGTCACCCTCTGATTGGTTCTAGGTTTAATTGACCCAATCAGATTGTGCCAAGTGTCAAACCTATATTTAATCATAATTTTAATCATCTTGCATGATTAAAAACATTTGGCAAGCTTATGTGTAGTGCCATGTGTCATCATCTCATGGTGCCACATGTCACCTTGTGAAATGACCAAAATGCCCCTCTGTCTTAATTTTGAGTTCTCAACCCAAAATAATTATTTCTCTTCTTCTAATCAATTTATATCAAATATAAATTAATTAATTAATCTTTATTAATTAATTTCTCATTAATTAAATTCATATTTAAACACTTTAAATATAAATTTAACTTATACTGTATATCCGATAACCTAGATTTGGTTTTAAGTCATGCTAGGGACTTTGCAATCTAATTGCAAACCAAACTTATTTAATTAATCAATTAAACTCTTTAATTAATTAATTAATTAATTCATATTTATTTAGGTAATAACTTGTATATGTGTGTGACTTACTAGGCTCATCACTAATTGGCAATGAGATATGATATCAACTCTTAATATCATCAGAACTCTTTCTTACCATAAATTATTTCTCTAAATCATTTTATGCACCTCATAGACCATGGTTAACACCTAGCATAGCTTGCCATGGCCACCCAATTAGTAATAAGGTTTACCTTAAATGAACCTATAATCATATGTTACCATGCACTATAATCTCTCTGTTACAAAATCCCAACTCAAGCTGGAGTCATGGTTTATGTCAAACTCTATTTGCTATGAATGTTATGTTCTCTTTTAATTCTAGTTCTTGATTAAAAAGATTTTCTCATTAGAAACTCTTTCTGAATAAATCTATCTATCCTGGCCAGGAACTTAAAGCATCAAGAACAATTAAATGAACATAGGATTTTATCTCTATTTACTTAGAGGAACAGATTCCATCTTGATCAAAACCTACCTCCATATATAACTAGTAGGAGCCAATACATGCCCATATACTCATACACAGTACAAGTATGAAAGCAGTATCAAACTCAAACCACCTATATACAAGATAACTGTGTTATCTCAGGTTTAAAGATTATATGCACTGATATAATTTATGACAATGCATTGACAAGAGTAAACTCTATGTGCTTGTCATAAATGTCACTGGTTCGGCCTACTTATCATGTATAAGTGCCTATCATGTTTGATATATGGCATCAGACTCACCATTCCATCTTATTTATATCTCATATAAATAACTTGGGAACAAACATGAATGCAATCTTTCTGGATAAGTCATGTCCTTATTATGAAATATCCTCGATTGTGAACCTATTTATGATACTTTGTACTAGAAATACTGTCACTCATATTCTTAACAACTTAAGAATAGAATTTCTAACAAAATATCAATGGACCTTTTTTAGTACACATAAATATATTATGTAAACGGAAAAGTGGAAATGCCTTTTATTAATAAAAATATGTACAAGATACATACTAAATGATATGCTCTAGGACATACTACTAACAAATTCTGTCAGTGGGAGGTATCTATCCCAACTTCCCTCAAACTCGATAACATAACTCCTCAGCATATCCTCAAGGACCTAACATATATTTCATGTTATTATTATCATTTCAGTTCAATATTTATATTAGTTCAATTGGTTTCAATGTTTACCTGGATTACTCTTTCTGATTGCCCATCCGTCTGAGGATGGAAAGTTGTGCTAAAGTGGAGTTGTGTACCTAAGGATTCAGGCAACTTCTTCCAAAATCTTAATGTAAACATTGGGTCTCAATCAGATATGATGGAAAGTGGAATTCCATGCAATCTAACTATCTCACTGATATACAATTCTGCTAACTTCTCAAGTGAGTAGTCAGTCCTAACTGGTAGAAAGGGTGCTGACTTTGTTAATCTATCTACTATCACCCATATGGCATCATGCTTCTTCTAGTTTAGAGGTAGACCACTTACAAAATCCATGGTGACCCAATCCCATTGCCATTCAGGTATGCGTATAGGCTGTAGTAAACCCGATGAAACTTGATGTTCTGCCTTGACTTGCTGACATGTCAGGCATTTAGTCACATAGTCAGCTATGTGACACCCCTTACCTGACTACAGTGTAGCCGAGCAAGTTATGCCACTCAGTGTGCCGGAGCACTCTATTTTATCTGATTTCATTACAGTCCTTGATTTATTTATTCAAAAACTTTATTGAAGATTTAGGCTATTTTTACTTTTATCAAAATCTAACTAAATTGGAAATTTCAAAAAATTTTAACGATAATCTGACAAAGTGTCGGCTGTAATTTGGACTAACAGTTCTTCTGAACCTGCTAAAGACAATTTCAATATATACTCAATTTCTCAAACTTAATAGTCTCAAAAATTTTCAAACATAATGTATCTCAATACAGTATCCAAATTTCTCAGAAATCTCATTAGATTTTCAATATCTCAATATTCACAAGTATAATCTCATTATAACTCAAATTCAATTCACATACTATAGTACTTACTTTGAATAGCTTCCATAATTCATAGGTTAATTACATGAGTTTATTTTGTACAAGATATACAAATAATTTACAATGTGCTAGGAATGAACAATATACATAACATGTATAAAATGAACCCTATCTACATGCATTGCTGAGGAGGTGACAATCTTGAACTCTTCTGACACTTCGCAGATCCGACTCCAAAAATCTCGATCGATACCATCTGGTTTTACCTTGAAGCACTGCGTGAGGAAGCAATTCCATCGCGCTAAGCATTTCTGCTTAGTGGTGCAATAATATAACCAGAAATAATATATACAAGTAAAGAAAGAAATAAATGATAATTCAGATACTCAAGAATCAATTTAATTTGGTATGGTATTTTTAGCATCAACGATCTTATATACTAGTTTGTTCCTCTTTGGAAGTGCTTAGTTTATAACTTTTCAGTAATACTAGCAGGTATATAATTTATTCTATCTGTATTGTATTTCAAGTCTATACGGTTCTGCAATTTATATTTTTGTTATGTTTCTTTTGCTAATCTCTTTTGCTTATTCATTCAATACTTAATTTAATTGTACTGGATTTTCATTATACTTAACTTAACTTAGCTGCCTGAATTGAATAATACTTTAATTGACTGCCCAAGTAACCTATACTAGATGACTGGACTGGATAACGGGTCGTTGGCACTGGACACCACGGTGCCTCGGGCCGTCATACCATGGGACGCAGAACGTCAACCATGTATGCAGTCAGTATGGCTAAAAAGCCATGATATCACATAATCGGGCATAAAAGCCATGCATACGGGCATAAAAGCCATGAATACGGGCATAAAGCCATGAATACAGGCATAAAGCCTTTCGCAGTACTGCTAAAACAATACCCTATTGGCATGCCAAACTATCCAAACCAATCTTGTTAGGTATACTAGGGCATTTGATATTTTAAAATGTTAATATATTGTGCTTTATGACTTCATTATTTCATGATAAATTTCAATCATAATTCATACATTCATTTGATCATTTATATGATCACAATTCACATCCATTATTCTTTTATACCATTGTACTCAAAATACTTCTCCTCTTTACAATAATGAGAACTAATCTCTCATTCATGCATTAATATGGTTTATTTATCCATTCATTATGTTATTCATATTGATCACAATTCTAAACGATGGTTCACATGTACCATTGTATTCAAAACATTTTTCCTTTCTCATTTATACATTCAAGAGTCTACTTATGTAATTACAAATTTTATATTTCAAGTTGAGTTACTAATATTTTATGAATTCCATTTGTGATGGGCATATATGCCCTAACTATCTATTCACATCAATTAGGTGACTTATTTTTCATGTTTCAAGTAATCCATGAATATTTCATGGATTTCAATTTATGGCGTAAATTTCTTTTTAACAATTTTGACTAGGATGCATAGTCCATATTTGTCATACAATTCTAAGCATTTAAGCTTAGAATTGGTTCTAGGTCTTCATCTTAATTCACTAATCATTTTGATTACTATTCACCATACTAGTCAACCAAAATGTTGACCTTTTTATACTTAATGGATATATTAATTCTAATTACACCAAGATCCCACATTTTGAGTTTTACATTTACTAGTATTAATAGCCAATTGCAATTTAAAGTCCCCTAGATGCATTTCTAATTTCAAATTTTGAATTTCAAGTTTTGGTGTCACTATTCACCTCATTGGTCAACAAAAATGTTGACTTTTGCATAGATAATAGGAACATTGGTTTTAACACTCCCGACGTACCACATTTTGCATTTAAAACTTGTTGGATTCAATTACCAAATCCATTTCCAAGCTTATTTCAAGTTTTCATGTCACTATTCACTTCATTAGTCAACTAAAATGTTGACTTTTGCATAGAAAATATGTACATTTACTTTGGCACTTCAAACATACTACATTTTTCATTTAAAACTTGTTGGTTTTGCTCACGTTCTCAAAGCTTAGTTCATTTTGGCAAAATTGCCAATTTTCGGTTTTGGTGCTCCGAAGTTACACTGTTTCATTGGTCGATTTACTGTTGGAATTTGACAAAACTTCCTTCACAGAAAATGTTCCTTATTTTGTCTAGTTGAATTTCTTTCTTTGAATCACTCCATTTGGAGTTTTGTAGCTCAAGTTATGGCCAAAATAAGTTTACTGTTCACGTGTACTGTTCTTGCTGAAATTTTGGGTTTTGGCAGATTTTGGTCCAACTTTGGTCAGTAATTTGACCAAGTTAAGTTCATAATTTGGTCTAACTTTCTTCATATGAAATGTTCTACCATGCCTTAGGTTTCCATCGGTTCAAGAATCGCCTAAATCCGAGTTTTCTAGAGAGAGTTAAGCCATCCAAACATTACTGCTCAAGTGAAAATCTGCAGAGTTGCAGGTTTGATAACTCAACTTTATTCAATAATTTGAATGGGTTAATGGCATAATTTGGGGTGATGTTCTTCATGAAAGTTGTTTTTCTATATCCTATCTTGTTTCTGTAAAAATTTCAGGTCAATTGACCAAATCTACAGTGAGTTATGGCCAAATGAACAGTTACTGTTCATTTGGTCAATTCTGTAGGGGCTGTTTGCAGGGTATCCGGATTGGGGCTAACTTTTGGTCCTCTTACTTTGGTCTTTTGGGCATGGTTTCTTCAGAAAAAATGTGCCATTATAAGCCTAGTTTCATGTCCAATTGGCCAAACATCAATTGGACCTACACAGCCAAAGTTATGGCTGTGCAAGTGGACTGAATTTTCAGTCCCTCTACTGTTGTCCTAGGGCAGCCTACAACTTCACTTTGCAATCCTATTTTCAGTCCATAATATGGTCAACTTACCTAAAATGGTCACTAATTGACCATTAAAATGTGCTCTAACAATTTCATAAGCCAAATCAATTTTTCACTTCTCAAAACCCTAATGTCCAATTCAATTTGCCCATAAACCTCAATTAGCACACTAGTTCAATATCCATGCATATTCATACCTTAAACATCATTTCTATCCACTCTAAATTCATTAAAACAATCAAACTCATCCTTCCTTAGGGCTGCCAAAAATTCAAGGGATGCATACACTTAACTTTTATTCATTTAATTTACAATTTCTCACTTATTTCAAGCTTCTAACATGGAATCAAAGAAGTATATATATATATAAGTAGGCACTAACCTCACTTTAACCTCTTGTAGGGCAGATTTCTCCAAGTTAAATCTTCATTTTCTTGTACTCTCTTGGCTGCCAAACACTTCCTCTAGGTCCAAGGATTCATTTTAGTGTTGGGGTCTTGAGGAAATATGGTGAGGAAGCATGAGAAATGAAGCTTTTGTTTGAAAATCAATGGAGGGAGAAGAGGGAGAGATTCACGTTTTGCTGAAGAAGAAGAAGGAAACAGCAGAATTTTGAGTCCATTTGTCTCTTTTAATTGTTTAAAAAAAGACTTATTGAATGGTGATTGGTGGAGGGTATGTAAATGACATCATGTGATGTCATTATCCCTAATTTCCTTCATTTTTCTTTTCTTTTCTTTTCTACCACATTTCAATTTAATTTTTAGCAATATTTCTTCATATTTTATGTCATATTAATTATTTACTTAACTGGACAAGTCGGCCAAAAATCACCTCTGAAGGCGAAATGACCAAAATGCCCTCCGTTTGGCTTAATGGGTCAAAATTATGCATCTGATTGAAAAATTTTTCTAGGTATTTTCTTGGCATTCTAATGCCATGGGAACCTCAATAACCCTTCTCTGGAGTCCAAAAAATTATTTTATAATTTTTCCCCCGGGTCTAGGGCTCCTCGTTGTGAGAACCGCAACTTACCTCTGGTTACCCATCGCTTGGGCACCGGCTCATTTAACTTGGTTGTATTTTATTTCTAAAATTTTTACTAAATTTTTCTTATTAATATTTGAGTTAATTATGGTTCCTGACTTTAGTTTAAATATTTTTCCGGACGTTCTAGCTGTCCGGACCGACACCGGTTACCGGAACAGTAGAATGTACGGAGTTGCTACCGGGAGGATGTTACAAGCTATATCCTTCTTCATATCAAGCCACCAATACTGAAGTTTCAGGTAATGATACATTTTTGTACTTTCTAGGTGCATAGCATAAACACTAGTGTGTGCCTCCTTTAGAATACTGGCTTTCAATTCTCCATCATCTGGTACACACACTCTTCCTTTGTAACACCCTCCCTGTAGCAATCCTCCCTGTAGCAATTTTGTACATTTTACTGTTCCGGTGATCGGTGTCAGTCCGGACAGCTAGAACGTCTGGAAAAATATTTAAACTAAAGTGAGGAACCATAATTAACTCAAATATTAATAAGAAAAATTTAGAAAAAATTTTAGAAATAAAATACAACCAAGTTAAATGAGCCGGTGTCCAAGTGATGGGTAACCTAGTGAGAAGTTGTGGTTCTCGCAACTAGGAGCCCTAGACCCTGGGGAAAAATTATAAAATAATTTTTGGGACTCTAGAGAAGGGTCATTGAGGTTCTTATGGCATTAGAATGCCAAGAAAATACTTAGAAAAAATTTTCAATTAGTATAGACAATTTTAGTCTGTTAAGCCAACCGAAGGGCATTTTGGTCATTTCGCCTTCAGAGGTGATTTTTGGCCTACTTGTCCAGTTAAGTAAATAATTATTATGACATAAAATGTGAATAAATATTGCTAAAAATTGAATTAAAAATGAGTAGCAAAGAAAAGAAAAAAATGAATTAAAATTACAACTTTGACCTAATGCTTATGTCACTAAGCACTCTCACCCAATCACATTGTGACACATGTCCATAAACCACTTAAAATGAGTCAAATGGGCAGAAATTGAAATGAAAAACTGAATTCTTCTTCCTCATTTCCCGTCTACCATAGCCAAGAAGCTTTCTCTCCATTTTTTTCTTTTAAAGGTTGATTTTCCTAAGCTTCCTCACCTCAAAACCTTATCCTTCCTTCACTAAAAATTATACCCACACCAAGGAGAAGTGTTTGGCAGCCAAGAAAGAGTAAAAAAGTAAAGAAAAATTGAAGTCTTGGTTAGCTTGGATTTAAGCTACAAGAGGTTAGTGCATATTTTCATATCTCTCACTCTTTATTTCATGTTAGAGGCTTAAATTGAGTAAGAAATTATAAGGAATTGAAATAAAATATATGCGTATGAACACTAAGAAATTTGGAAGCCATGGGAGGAGTTTGGAAATTATTGATTTGTTTGAGCTAAATAGCTTAGAAATGGTTGTTGATAAGGATATTTGAGCTAGATGTTGATTTGGGTACGTTAGATAAAGTGATGGATTGTTAGGGTTTTGAGATTTAGTTGAGGATTTAATGCTTAGATGTTTAAATTAAATTCTAATGGTCAATTAGTGACCATTTGATGAATTTTGACCTTAAATTGGAGACTGTTGTGGTATTGGAAATGAAACGGCATGCTGCCCATGGCTGACCTGCAGAATTGGACATGAGTCCAGTAGGTTTGGGCAGCCATAACTTGAATTGTAGAGGTTCAGTTGGTGTTTGGCCAATTGGACATGAAACTAGACACATAATGGCACAACATTGGTGAAGAAACCATGCCCATAAGACCAAACCAAGTGGACCAAAAGCTTGCCCCAATCCGGGTGACCTGCAATCTATTTTTGCAGAATGACCAAATGAACAGTGATTATTCATTGTTGATTTGGCCATAACTTAGTGTAGAATGGTCCAATTGACCTGAAATTTTACCAACAGCAAGTTAAGATATAGACCAAGAACTTTCATGAAGAAACCTATGCCAAATTATGACCAGAATCTATCCAACAAGGGAGTTACAGTCACTGTTCACTGCACTGTAGATATGGTCAGTCCGGAAAAATTCCAATCCGGCCAGTTGTGGTTTTTGGACCATAACTTGAGCTACAAAACTCCAAATTGAGTGATTCAAAAAAGGAAATTCAACTAGACAAAATAAGGAACAACTTTCATTGATCATTTTGCCAAATTCCCACTGCAAAATTGACCAATGGAATAGTAAAAATAAGGCATAAAAATTGAAAATTCTGCCCAACTAACTTTAAGCTTAGAAATGGTATTGGCAACCAATACCAACAAATTTTGAATGCAAAATGTGGTATGTTGATGATATTAAAACTAATGTACCTATTGCCTATGCAAAAGTCAACATTTTTGTTGACCAATGAATGGAATAGTAACACTAAAACTTAAATTCCAAAAATTGTGAAACTTAAAAGTGTGAAATGCCCTAGTATACCTAACAAGATTGGTTTGGATAGCTTGGCATGCCAATAGGGTTCAGTTAGCAGTACTGCACATGGCATTATGCCATTCTGTGATTTCATGGCTTTTAGCCATTCTGATATTATATTGATACTTGGCTTTTTGCCTAATGTTATTACAGCTTATTAGGTACATTTGCTGCCGGGAGACACATATGTGACCGATGGTGTGACGGCCCGAGGTACTTGATACCCAGTGCCAGTTTACCCGTTTATCTAGTCCAGTCGTCCATTATAGGTTAATTGGGCAACCAAAAATGAAAGTGGACAAATTTAATGAAATAATGAATATAACAAGTACTAAATAAGTAAGACTACAAATAGTCATCGAAAATTTATTTGCAATAAGAAATCAATATATTCACTACATATTTATTTTATGTTATTTCTTTTTATTTTATTATTAGCACCACTAAGCATTATTGCTCAGTGCGTTGCTTTTGCCACGTGTAGGTTCTGGAGAGATTGACCGAGAGCCCAGTAGACCACAGACTGGGTGAGACCTTCTACAGCTCTGCATAGTGTCTCTGTCACCTCACCGACATCAGTGAATTGGTAGGACACTAGGTTTTATTTTGATATTTTGTAATTAACTTTTATTTTCTCATATGTAATTGAAACTTATGTAATGTATTTTGGTATTAATGTAAATAGTGAAAATTGTGTTTATGAATGGAAAAATTGAGTATTTATTTATTGCTTATATATGAATACCATGAGAATTGAATGATTGAGAAATGGAAATGTTGTGGAAAATATTGAGATTTTGATAATTATTGGAGTTTGAGAATGATTGGAAATGATTATTGGAAGTGTTTTTAACAGGTTCAGAAGAACTGTTTTCTCCATTTTTAGCCGGTACTCTGCCGGATTTTCTATAAAATTTGCGGAACCTCAAATAAATTTATGACTTCAATAAATGACTGAAATGAATTATATTTCACAAATTATACTCCATAACTATGAAAAAAAATAAATAAATTAGGAAGAATAAAAATGATTAAATTAAAATAGGGTGTTCCGGTACACTGCGTGGCATATCTTGCTCGGCTACACTGTAGACGGGTAAGGGGTGTCACATTTAGTGGTATCAGAGCACGGTTTAGGCGTTTCTGGGCCTAGATTGAGTCCATACCATGCATTGCATTTGTAAGAGTCGATGTGACACTAATGCAGATTTGTTTGTCTTTGTTATTTTGATTAGGATATGGATCTCACATCTCAGAGGGCAGTTGAGGAGGAAGTGGAGAGTCATGCTCCACCTGTAGTAGCTGCGACTGGGGGTAGGGGAGAACCTGCTCCACCAGCTCCATCAGAGCCTGCTCAACCTCCACAGGCTGTGTTCCAGCAAATGGCCGAATTCTTCAAACAAATGGCTGGGGTAATGCCACCACCACCACCACCTCCACAACCGAAATCACACCTAGAAAGATTGAGAAAATTTGGAGCAGTGGACTTCTTTGGCAAGAGAGAAGATGATTCTGTTGCAGTCGAAAATTGGTTGAACAGAACAGGCAGAGTTTTAAAACAACTCCACTGCACTCTTGAACAAAATCTAGAAGCTGTTGTATCTCTGTTGTAAGATGATGCATATGAATGGTGGGATACGGTGTCCAGTGAAGTACAGCCAGAAGTAATAACTTGGGACTTCTTCCTCTCCGAATTCAAGAAGAAATATGTGGGTAGTGTATACCTAGAAGAGAGAAGAAGGGAATTCATTAACCTGAGGCAGAGACAGTTGTGAGTATGAAAAGGAATTTGTCAGATTGAGCCGCTACGGAAGGGAGATAGTCCCTAATGAGGCCGAAAGGTGTAAGAGATTTGAAGAGGGATTAAATGACAACATAAAGATCATGATCACTGCCTTGGGAATCACCGACTTCACCAAGTTAGTGGAAGCTGCAATAAAAGTTGAAAAAGTAAGAATAAGTGAGCAGACCAGAAGAGAGAGACAGCAGAAGAGGGGCCCAGGTCAGTCTAGTTCATCTCCTGCATCTGGGAAGAAGTTTAAGGGTCCACCTGCACAGAGTTCAGGTCAACCACAAGGTCAGGGTCAGTCAGGCCTGTGCCACGGTTACCCCTAGGAGAGGTCAGTCCACACCATCAGTGGGCAGCTCTCCAGGGATGGGGTTCAGGGGACCAGCCCTAGCATTTTTTGCATGTCCACATTGTCTGAAATGGCATAAGGGGAGTGTTGGAGAGTGACTGGTTCGTGCTTAAGGTGTGGGTCGACAGAGCATCAGCTGAGGAACTGTCCACGCAGAACTACTACAGCTGCTCCAACACAAACAGACAGACCTGCTCCTGCACCACAAAGGGGTAGGAAATCTGGCAAATCTGAGGTAGTGGGACCATCACAGAGGCCTGCATTTGAGCCAGCAGAGAGGCCTGAGGGTAGACCACCTACCAGAGCCTATGCCATGAGAGCTCAGGAGGAGCAAGATGCCCCGGACGTCATTAGGGGTACGTTCTCCCTCTACAATACATCTGTGCATGCATTGGTGGATTCAGGATCCACTCATTCATACATCTGCATCAACTTACCTATAGAAAGGGGGATATTAGTAGAGGAGAGTGACCAAGACATTCTGGTTACTAATCCATTGGGCCACAGTGTAGTGGTGAACAAAGTATACAAGGGTTGCCCGTTAAGGATTCAGGGGTATGAATTCTTGGCAGACCTGATTGAGTTGCCTTTCAATGAGTTTGATGTGATTTGGGGAATGGACTGGTTGTCACGTCATCAGGCAAAGGTTGATTGTAAATTAAAGATAATTTCTTTGAAAACTCCTGAGGGTAATGAGATTACAGTTGTGGGGGAAAGGATAGATTTCTTGTCCAATGTTATCTCAGCCACAGTTGCAAGAAAACTGATGAGAAAAGGCTGTGAAGCCTACCTAGCACATGTGGTGGATACTAGGCAGGCTAAGCCAGATCTGTGTGACATACCCACAGTAAAAGACTTCCCAAATGTGTTCCCTGAAGAATTGCCTGGTTTGCCACTAGAAAGGGAAGTTGAATTTACTATTGAGACACTGCCGGGTACAGCACCAATATCTATTGCTCCTTATAGGATGGCACCCACAGAATTGAAGGAACTGAAAATCTAGTTACAGGAGTTACTAGATAAGGGGTTCATACGCCCTAGTGTGTCACCATGGGGAGCTCCAGTGCTGTTTGTAAAGAAGAAAGATGGGATTTTGAGGTTATGCATCAATTACCGGCAGTTGAATAAAGTGACTGTGAAGAACAAATATCCGTTGCCTAGAATTGATGATCTGTTTCATCAGTTAAAGGGAGCAGGAGTATTTTTTAAAATTGATCTCAGATCAGGGTATCATCAGTTGAGGGTAAAGGATGCAGATGTGCCAAAGACTGCATTCAGGACTCGATATGGGCATATGAGTTCCTAGTGATGCCCTTTGGCCTAACAAATGCACCTGCGGCATTTATGGACCTTATGAACCGTATCTTCCATCCATACCTAGATCGGTTCGTAGTGGTCTTTATTGATGATATTTTGGTGTATTCCAAGACCAGGGAAAAGCATGATGAACATTTGAGCATTGTTCTGCAAACCCTGAGAGAAAAGAAGCTGTATGCTAAGTTGTCAAAGTGTGACTTCTGGTTAAATGAAATTGCATTCCTTGGACACATAGTGTCAGCTGATGGGATTAGAGTGGATCCCAAGAAAATAGAAGCAGTGATGGAATGGAAGCCTCCCAGAAATACAACTGAGGTCAGAAGCTTCTTGGGGCTAGCTGGGTATTACAGGAGATTTATGAAGGGATTTTCTTTAATAGCTGCTCCAATGACCAAGTTGTTACACAAGAATGTCAGATTTGACTGGAATGACAAGTGTCAGACTAGTTTTTAGAAGTTGAAGGCTATGTTGACAGAGGCACGAGTGTTAACACAGCCAGTGTCAGGAAAGGACTTTGTGGTCTACAGTGATGCCTCTCATAATGGGTTAGGGTGTGTATTGATGCAAGAGGGGAAGGTAGTCGCTTATGCTTCCAGGCAGCTAAGGCCACATGAACAGAATTACCCTACCCATGATTTAGAACTTGCAGCAATTATCTTCGCACTAAAGATATGGAGGCATTACTTGTATGGTGAAAAGTGCTACATTTACACAGACCACAAAAGCTTGAAATACTTGCCAACCCAGAAGGAGCTAAACCTTAGAAAGAGGCGATGGATTGAGTTCCTGAAGGACTATGATTGTGTAATTGACTACCATCCTGGGAAGGCAAATGTAGTTGCTGATGCTTTGAGCAGAAAATCCATCACAGCTTTGAGATCATTGAATGCCCGTCTATCTTTGGTTCGAGATGGAGCTATTTTGGCTGAGTTACAAGTGAGGCCAAACACCTTTCTGCAGATTTTAGATGGGCAGAAGGTAGATGAGAAGCTAAAGGCTATTATGAGAAAAATCCTAGAAGGGAAAGAAACTGACTATGAAGTGAAAACAGATGGGTGTTTATACTACAAAGGAAGACTGTGTGTACCAGATGAGGGGGAATTGAAGGCCAATATTCTAAAAGAGGCACATTCCAGTGTTTATGTTATGCACCCAAGAAGTACAAAAATGTATCATGATTTGAAGCTTCAGTATTGATGGCCTGGTATGAAGAAGGACATAGCTGACTATGTGACTAAATGCTTGACATGTCAGCAAGTTAAGGCAGAACATCAAGTTCCATCGGGTTTGCTACAGCCTATACGCATACCAGAATGGAAATGGGATCGGGTTACCATGGATTTTGTAAGTGGTCTACCTCTCACCCAGAAGAAACATGATGCAGTATGGGTGATAGTAGATAGATTGACGAAGTCAGCACACTTTCTGCCAGTTAGGATTGACTACTCACTGGAGAAGTTAGCAGAATTGTATATCAGTGAGATAGTTAGACTGCATGGAATTCCACTTTCCATCATATCTGATTGAGACCCAAGGTTTACATTAAGATTTTGGAAGAAGTTGCATGAGTCCTTGGGTACACAACTCCACTTCAGCACAGCTTTCCATCCTCAGACGGATGGGCAATCAGAAAGAGTAATCAGGTAAATAATTAAAACCAATTGAATTAATACAAATATTGAACTAAAACGATAATAATAACATGAAATATATATCAGGTCCCTGAGGATATGCTGAGGAGTTGTGTCATTGAGTTTGAGGGAAGTTGGGATAGATATCTTCCACTGGCAGAATTTGCATACAATAATAGCTACCAAGCTAGCATCCAAATGGCCCCATATGAAGCACTGTATGGGAGGAAATGTAGAACTCCAGTGTGTTGGACTGAATTGGGCGAAGACAAACTGGTAGGGCTCGACCTGGTGAAACAGACTGAGGAGAAAGTAAAACTAATCGAAGCCAATCTGAAGGTTGCCTCAGATAGACATAAATCTTATGCCGACCTGAAGAGAAAAGAAATAGAATATGCGGTTGGCGACAAAGTGTTCCTCAAGGTGTCACCGTGAAAGAAGGTACTGAGGTTTGGAAGAAAAGGTAAGTTGAGCCCTTGGTTTATTGGCCCATATGAAGTCATTGAACGTGTGGGACCAGTAGCCTACAGGCTAGCTTTACCACCAGAGCTGGACAAGATCCATAATGTGTTCCACGTGTCTATGCTAAGAAGATACCGCTCAGATCCTTCACATGTCATCTCCATGGAAGAAATTGAATTACAACCGGATTTGACATATGAAGAAGAACCCATACGGATCCTGGCTCGGGAAGTGAAAGAGTTGAGAAATACACAGATTCCACTGGTGAAAGTGCTTTGGAGGCACCACAACACCGAGGAGGCAACTTGGGAAAGTGAAGAGACTACGAGGCAACAGTTCCCTCAACTGTTTGCATCAGGTAAATTTCGAGGATGAAATTTAAATTAGAAGGGAAGAGTTGTAACACCCTTCATGTAGCAATTCCGTACATTCTACTGTTCCGGTGATCGGTGTCAGTCCGGGCAGCTAGAACGTCTGGAAAAATATTTAAACTAAAGTGAGGAACCATAATTAACTCAAATATTAATAAGAAAAATTTAGAAAAAATTTTAGAAATAAAATACAACCAAGTTAAATGAGCCGGTGCCCAAGTGATGGGTAACCTAGTGAGAAGTTGCGGTTCTCGCAACGAGGAGCCCTAGACCCGGGGCAAAAATTATAGAATAATTTTTGGGACTTCAGAGAAGGGTCATTGAGGTTCTTATGGCATTAGAATGCCAAGAAAATACTTAGAAAATTTTTTCAATTGGTACAGACAATTTTAGTCTGTTAAGCCAAACGGAGGGCATTTTGGTCATTTCGCCTTCAGAGGTGATTTTTGGCCTACTTGTCCAGTTAAGTAAATAATTATTATGACATAAAATGTGAATAAATATTGCTAAAATTTGAATTGAAAATGAGTAGCAAAGAAAAGAAAAAAAATTGAATTAAAATTACAACTTTGACCTCATGCTTATGTCACTAAGCACTCTCCCCCAATCTCATTGTGACACATGTCCATAAACCACTTAAAATGAGTCAAATGGGCAGAAAATTGAAATGAAAAACTGAATTCTTCTTCCTCATTTCCCATCCACCATAGCCAAGAAGCTTTCTCTCCATTTTTTTCTTTTAAAGGTTGATTTTCCTATGCTTCCTCGCCTCAAAACCTTATCCTTCCTTCACTAAAAATTATACACACACCAAGGAGAAGTGTTTGGCAGCCAAGAAAGAGTAAGAAAGTAAAGAAAAATTGAAGTCTTGGTTAGCTTGGATTTAAGCTACAAGAGGTTAGTGCATATTTTCATATCTCTCACTCTTTATTCCATGTTAGAGGCTTAAATTGAGTAAGAAATTATAAGGAATTGAAATAAAATATATGCGTATGAACACCAAGAAATTTGGAAGCCGTGGGAGGAGTTTGGAAATTATTGATTTGTTTGAGCTAAATAGCTTAGAAATGGCTGTTGATAAGGATATTTGAGCTAGATGTTGATTTGCGTATGCTAGATAAAGTGATGGATTGTTAGGGTTAGAGTTTTGAGATTTAATTGAGGATTTAATGCTTAGATGTTTAAATTAAATTCTAATGGTCAATTAGTGACCATTTGATAAATTTTGACCTTAAATTGGAGACTGTTGTGGTATTGGAATTGAAATGGTATCTTTGCCATGGTGACTGCGAGACTGGACATGAGTCTAGCAGGTTTGGGCAGCCATAACTTGAATTGTAGAGGTTCAATTGGTGTTTGGCTAATTGGACATGAAACTAGACACATAATGGCACAACTTAGGTGAAGAAACCATGCCCATAAGACCAAATCAAGTGGACCAAAAGCTTACCCCAATCCGAGTGACCTGTAATCTGTTTCTGCAGAATGACCAAATAAACAGTGATTGTTCATTGTTCATTTGGCCATAACTCAGTGTAGAATAGTCCAATTGACCTGAAATTTTACCAACAACAAGCTAAGATATAGACCAACAACTTTCATGAAGAAATCTACCCCAAATTATGACCAGAACCTATCCAACAAGGGAGTTGCAGTCACTGTTCACTGCACTGTAGATATGGTCAGTCCAGAAAAATTCCAATCCGGCCAGTTGTGGTTTTTGGACTATAACTTGCGCTACAAAGCTTCGAATGGAGTGATTCAACAAAGGAAATTCAACTAGACAAAATAAGAAATAACTTTCATGTTGATCATTTTGCCAAATTACCACTGCAAAATTGACCAATAGAACAGTAAAAATAAGGCATAAAAACTTAAAATTTTTCCCAACTAACTTTAAGCTTAGAAATGGTATTGGCAATCAATACCAACAAATTTTGAAAGCAAAATGTGGTATGTTGATGATATTAAAACCAATGTACCTATTGCCTATGCAAAAGTCAACATTTTTGTTGACCAATGAATGGAATAGTAACACTAAAACTTAAATTTCCAAAAATTGTGAAACTTAAAAGTGTGAAATGCCCTAGTATACCTAACAAGATTGGTTTGGATAGCTTGGCATGCCAATAGGGTTCAGTTAGCAGTACTGCACATGGCATTATGCCATTTTGTGATTTCATGGCTTTTAGCCATTCTGACATTATGTTGATACTTGGCCTTGTGCCTAATGTTATCTGACTTATTAGCCGTTACATTTGCCTGGGAGACACATATGTGACCGATAGTGTGACGGCCCGAGGTACTTGATACCCAGTGCCAGTTTACCCGTTTATCCAGTCCAATCGTCCATTATAGGTTACTTGGGCAACCAAAAATGAAAGTGGACAAATTTAATGAAATAATGAATATAACAAGTACTAAATAAGTAAGACTACAAATAGTCATCGAAAATTTATTTACAATAAGAAATCAATATATTCACTGCATATTTATTTTATGTTATTTCTTTTTATTTTATTATTAGCACCACTAAGCATTATTGCTCAGCGTGTTACTTTTGCCACGCGTAGGTTCTGGAGAGATCAACCGAGAGCCTAGTAGACCACAGACTGGGTGAGACATTCTACAGCTCTGCATAGTGTCCGTGTCACCTCACTGACGTCAGTGCATTGGTAGGACACTAGGTTTTATTTTGATATTTTGTAATTAACTTTTATTTTCTCATATGTAATTGAAACTTATTTAATATATTTTGGTATTAATGTAAATAGTGAAAATTGTGTTTATGAATGGAAAAATTGAGTATTTATTTATTGCTTATATATGTATACCATGAGAAATGAATGATTGAGAAATGGAAATGTTGTGGAAAATATTGAGATTTTGATAATTATTGGAGTTTGAGAATGATTGGAAATGATTATTGGAAGTGTTTTTAACAGGTTCCGAAGAACTGTTTTCTCCATTTTTAGTCGGTACTCTGCCGGATTTTCTATAAAATTTGCGGAACCTCAAATAAATTTATGACTTCAATAAATGACTGAAATGAATTATATTTCACAAATTATGCTCCATAACTATGAAAAAAAAAATAAATAAATTAGGAAGAATAAAAATGATTAAATTAAAATAGGGTGTTTCGGTACACTGTGTGGCATATCTTGCTCGGCTACACTGTAGACGGGTAAGGGGTGTCACATCCTTTGTAGTATAGACACCCATCTGCTTTCACTTCATAGTCAGTTGCCTTCCCTTCTGAGATTTTGCTCATAGTAGCCATTAACTTCTCTTCTACCTTCTGCCCATCTAAAATCTGCTATAGCAGGTTTGGCCTCATTTGCAACTCAGCTAAAATAGCTCCATCTCGAGCTATGGATAGACGGGCATCCAATGATCTCAAAGCTATGATGGATTTTCTACTCAAAGCATCAGTAACTACATTTGCCTTCCTAGGATGGTAATCAATCACACAATCATAGTCCTTCAGGAACTCAATCCATTGCCTCTGTCTAAGGTTGAGCTCCTTCTAGGTTGGCAAATATTTCAGACTTTTTTGGTCTATAACACTTTTCCCCATGCAAGTAGTGCCTCTATATCTTCAGTGCAAAGATAATTGCTGCAAGTTCTAGATCATGGGTAGGGTAGTTCTGTTCATGTGGCCTTAGCTTCCTGGAAGCATAGGCTACCACCTTCTCCTCTTGCATCAATACACACCCTAACCCATTATGAGAGGCGTCACGATAGACCACAAAGTCCTTTCCCGACATTGACTATGTTAACACTGGTGTCTCTGTTAACATAGCCTTCAACTTCTCAAAACTGGTCTGACATTTGTCATTCCAGTCAAATATGATATTCTTGTGTAATAACTTGGTCATTGGAGCAGCTATTTAAGAAAATCCCTTCACAAATCTTCTATAATACCTAGCTAGCCCCAAGAAACTTCTGACCTCAATTGTATTTTCGGGAGGCTTCCATTCCATCACTGCTTCTATTTTCTTGGGATCCACTTTAATCCCATCAGCTGACACTATATGTCCAAGGAATGTAATCTCATTGAACCAGAAGTCACACTTGGACAACTTAGCATACAGCTTCTTTTCTCTCAGGGTTTGTAGGATAATCCTCAAATGCTCATCATGTTCTTCCCTGGTCTTGGAATACACTAAAATATCATCGATAAAGACCACTATGAACCGATCTAGGTATGGATGGAAGATACGGTTCATAAGGTCCATGAATGCTACTGGTGCATTTGTTAGACCAAAGGGCATCACTAGAAGTTCATAATGCCCATATCGGGTCCTGAATGCAGTCTTTGGCACATCTACATCCTTCACCCTCAACGGATGATACCCTGATTTGAGATCAATTTTGGAAAATACTCCTGCTCCCTTCAACTGATCAAATAGATCGTCAATTCTAGGCAACGAATATTTGTTATTCACAGTCACTTTATTCAACTGCCGGTAATCGATGCATAACCTCAAAATCCTATCCTTTTTCTTTACAAACAGCATTGGAGCTCCCAATGGTGACACACTGAGGCGTATGAACCCTTTATCTAGTAACTCCTGCAATTGGATTTTCAGCTCCTTTAACTCAGTAGTTGCCATCCTCTAAGGAGCAATAGAGATTGGTGCTGTACCCGACAGTATCTCAATAGCAAATTCGACTATCCTTTCTGGTGGCAAGCTAGGCAATTCTTCAGGGAACACATCTGGGAAGTCTCTTACTGTGGGTATGTCACACAAATCTGGCTTAGCCTACCTAGCATCCACCACATGTGCTAGGTAGCCTTCACAGCCTTTTTCTCATTAATTTTCTTGCAACTATGGCTGAGATGACATTGGACAAGAAATCTGTCCTTTTCGCCACAACTGTTATCTCATTACCCTCCGGAGTTTTCAAGGAAATTCTCTTCAATTTACAATTAACCATTGCCTGATGACGTAACAACCAGTCCATTCCCAAAATCATATCAAACTCATGGAAAAGGTAATTCAATCAGGTCTGCCAAGAATTCATACCCCTGAATTCTTAACGGGCAACCTTTGTACACCTTGTTCACCACTACACTGTGGCCCAATGGATTAGTGACCAGAATGTCGTGGTCACTCTCCCCTACTAATATCCCCCTTTCTACGGGTAAGTTGATGCAGATGTATGAATGAGTGGATCCTGGATCCACCAATGCATGCACAGATGTATTGTAGAGGGAGAACATACCCCTGATGATGTCTGGGGCATCTTGCTCCTCATAAGCTCTTATGGCATAAGCTCTGACAGGTGCTCTGGCCTCTGGCCTTTGGGTTGGCTCAGATGCAGGTCTCTATGATGGACCAGCTGCCTCAGATTTACCGAACTTCTTACCCCTTTGAGGTACAGGGGCAGGTCTATCTGCTTGTACTGGAGCAACTGTAGCAGTTCTACGTGGACAGTTCCTTAACTGATGCTCTGTCGACCCACACCTTAAGTACGCACCCTTCACTCTCCAACATTCCCCCTTATGCTACTTCAAGTAGTGCGGACATAAAGAAGATGTTGGGGCTGGTCCCCTAAACACCATCCTTGGAGAGCTGCCCACTGATGGTGTGGATTGGCCTTTCCTAGCTGTAAACTGTGGCCTGGGCCCCTAGGACTGACTCTAACTTTGAGGTTGACCTAAACTCTGAGCAGGTGGACCTTTGAACTTCTTCCCAGGTGCAGAAGATGAGCTAGACTAACCTGGACCCCTCTTCTGTTGTCTCTCTCTTCTGGTCTGCTCACTTATTTTGACTTTCTCAACTTTTATTGTAGCTTCAACTAACTTGGTGAAGTATGTGATTCCCAAGGCAGTGATCATTATCTTTATGTTATCATTTAGTCCCTCTTCAAATCTTTTGCACCTTGCAGCCTCATTAGGGACTATCTCCCTTCCATAACGACTTAGTCTAACAAATTCCTTTTCATACTCAGCCACTGTCAGTTGTCTCTACCTCAGATTAATGAATTCTCTTCTTCTCTCTTCCAGATATACACTAACCACATACTTCTTTTTGAACTCTGAGCGAAAGAAGTCCCAGGTTACTTGTTATGGCTTCACTTCACTGGACACTGTATCCCACCATTGATAGGCATCATCTTGCAGTAGAGATACAACAGCTTTTAAGTTTTGCTCTGGAGTGCAGTGGAGTTGTTTTAAAACTCTCCCTGTTTTGGTCCACCAGTTCTCTGCTGTAACAGAATCATCTTCTCTCTGGCCAAAGAAATCAACTGCTCCAAATTTCCTCAATTTTCCTTAATGGGATTTCTGCTGTGGAGGTGGAGGTGGTGTTGGTGGCATTACCCCTACCATTTGTCTGAAAAACTCGGCCATTTGCTCAAAAATGGCTTGTGGAGGTAGAGTAGGCTCTGCTAGAGTTGGTGGAGCAGGTTCTCCCCTACCCCCAGTTTCAGCTGTTGCAGGTGGGGCATGACTCTCCACTTCCTCCTTAACTGCCCTCTGAGACTTGGGGTCCATATCCTAATCAAAATAAGAAAACCAAACAGATCTGCATTAGTGTCACCTCGACTTTTACAAATGCAATGCATGGTATGGACTCGATCTAGACCCAGAAACGCTTAAACCATGCTCTGATACCACTAAATGTGACACCCCTTACTCGTCTACAGTATAGTCGAGCAAGATATGCCACACAGTGTACCGAAACACCATATTTTATTTCAATTATTTTTATCATTCCTTAGTTTATTTCTTCATGGTTATGAAGTGCAATTGTGAAATTTAACTCATTTAAGTCATTTATTGAAATTATAATTTTATTTGAGGTTCCGAAAATTTTATAGAAAATCTGGTAGAGTACCAGCTAAAAAAATGGAGAAAACAGTTCTTCAGAACTTGGGAAAAACACTTCCTATACATTTTCAATCATTCTCAAACTCCAATAACCATCAACATGGTCTCAACAATTCTCAACATTCACAACCATCTCAAATTTTCAACATGAATCCACAATTTCATTCAAATCCAAAATCAAACTGAATTTCATGAAGGTATTATCAAATTATATTAATTAACAAAATTTTTCAAAATATGTACATCAACATATGATTACATAAATTTACTATTTACATGAGTTCATAATTTACAAATCACAAACTAATACCCATTACAAAATGGAAAAACAAAAGTTTAAAAGGGACCTAAAGGTCCTACCACTGATGCACTACAGATGAGAGGTGACTCTGACTCTAAGCAGATCTGTGACCTCACCCAGTCTGTGGTCTACTGGCCTCTCTGTCTGTCTCTCCAGAACCTACGCGTGGCAAAAAGCGACGCGCTAAGCAATAATGCTTAGTGGTGCCAATAATAAAATAAAAAGAAGTAAAAAGAAATAAACATGCAGTGTATATATTGATGTCTCATACAGACAAATTTTTTGTAAATATTTGTAGTCTGTTTATTTGGTACTTGTTATGTCAATTATTTCATTAAATTTATCAACTTTCATTTTTTCTGTTGCCTACTAAATGTATACTGGATGACTGGACTGGATAAATTAGTAAACTGGCACAGGGTACCAAGTATCTCAGGCCGTCACACCATCGGTCACATATGTATCTCCCGGTGTGCAACAAAATAGCTAATAAGCTGTAATAATTATTTGGCACAAGGCCAAGTATCACCATAATACCAGAATGGTTAAAAGCCATAAAATCACAGAATGGCATAATGCCATGTGTAGTACTGCTAACTGAACCCTATTGGCATGCCAACATATCCAAACCAATCTTACTAGGTGTACTAGGGCACATTACCAAGTTATTGATTGAATTTTCATGCTTTACATGTAAGGTTACTATGCATTTTACTATTTAGGTCAAATTATTGACTTTCCATTGCATAATAGCTACATAAGTCCTAATCACATAAATTTACCACATTTTGGTTCCCAAAAGTGTTGGCATTAGTTACCAATCCATACTTCTAACTAATGGTGAATAAATAAAAAATTTCAGTTTTGGGTGCTAGAGTTCACTGTTCCATTAGGCCATTATATAGTGAGAATTTGACCAAATGTTCTTCATAAAAGTTGTTCCTTATTGTGTCTAGTTATATTTATTTTTTTGAATCACTCCATTTGGAGTTTTGTAGCTCAAGTTATGGCCTAAAAACCATAATTGGACGGATTGCAATTTTTCCAAAATTTTTGGGCAGAATCAATTCTGCAGTTTTTGTACACTAATCATAGGTCAGTTTTTTGACATGTTATGGTCAAATTTTGGGTTTTTTTTCTTCATAAAAGTTGTAGGGATATGTCTCAGCTTTCTACTGGTAAAAATTCAGGTCAATTGAACCTTTCTACACTGATTTATGACTAAATGAATGAATACTGTTCATTTAGTCATTTTCCAGGGACTAAATATTGGTCACCCAGATTAGGTCAATTTTTAGAGCTGCTTAGGTTGGTTTTCTGGGATAGATTCCTTCATCAAAATTGTTGAATTTTGTGTCTAGTCTAGCCTCCAATTGGCCTTGCACCAATTGGAGTTACCTAGCTTGAGTTATGTCCCCAAGAGCACACTGAACTCAAAGGGTCCAGAATGTACACTTAAGGCAGTCTAATTCTTTACATTAGTTAATGTCACCAATCACTCCATTTCCAATTCAAACTACAACAATTGGTCACTAAATGACCATTATAACATCATTTTGTGTTCAATTGCATCTACCCCCATATTTGAGTTTCAAACCCTAGCCTTAAAATTCCAAAGTTTCATTTTCTTGCACTAAACTCATAAACTAATGTTTTAAGTGTTACAATCATATCAAGGGTAGCTTATTCACTCATTTAATCCAAAGATATCATCAAAACCATAACAAGTCCATGGCTGCCAAAAATAGGATAACATTTTAATATATTTATTTTTAATGGAATTTCATATATCCTAGCTCAAATTTATCATTCTAACAAGAATTTAAATGAAAGAGTCAAGGAATTGGATAGTAACCTTGTTAGAGTTAACTCCCAAGTTGCAAAACCTTCCTTTTTCCTTCTTCTTTTTACTGGTTAGAGAGAGTTTAAGGTGCAAGGAAGAGTTTTTGTGAAGAGCTTGAGTGGGTTTATGGTGAGATTAAGAGGGGTGTGAAGCTTGATGAAGCTTTTAATGGAGGTTTGGGTTAAGGAAGGAATTTGGCTGGTTTGAGGGAGAAAGAAGGTAGATTGTGTTTTGAGTTTTTTGGTCTCAATTGTCTCTTTTTATTAGTTAATTAAGTGGTTGTTTAAATGTGATTGGTGGGAGCACTTTTAATGACATCACATGATGTCATAATTCCCTATTTCTTTAATTTTTCTTTCCTTTTCTTTTCCACTCATTTTCAATTAAATTTTTAGCAATACTTATTCATATTTAGATTATAATAATTATTTACTTAACTGGACAAGTCGGCCAAAAATCATCTCTGAAGACGAAATGACAAAAATGCCCTCCGTTTGGCTTATTGAGCCAAAATCGTCTGTATCGATCTAAAAATTTTTCTAAGACTTTTCGTGGCATTCTAATGCCATAGAAACCTCAATGACTCTTCTCTAGAGTCTCAAAAATTATTTTATGAATTTTCTCCCGGGTTTAGAGCTCCTAGTTGTGAGTACCGCAACTTCCCACTGGGTTACCCATCTCTAGGGCACCGGCTCATTTAACTTGGTTGTATTTTATTTCTAAAATTTTTCCTAAATTTTTTTTTATTATTATTTGAGTTATTTATGACTTCTCACTCTAGTCTAAATATTTTTCCAGACGTTCTGTAACGCCCCTATTTGTATAGCCTGGTATATTTCACTGTTCCGGTAACCGGTGTCGGTCCGGACAATTAAGGGGATTAGAACCATACTTAAGACAACTAGAGAAACCATAAACACAAATAATTGGTAATGTTCAATTAGTTAAGTATAAATAAGAAAAACAAAACATAAGAAGTTAAACGAGCCTAGAGTCACAACGATGGGTGACCTCCTCGGGAACGATTGCGAAGTCATTTTAAACTCAAATTTCGAACCGTAAAATGTGACGCTGCGGTCCTTAGGACCCTTATGAACACAGTGAAAAAGAGAAAATCACGAAAAAGAACTGTTAAGCTAGTTAAATAATTAGGTCAAGGAGCCGGAAGAAATATGAAATTATTTGCAAACCGGGATGAACCGGTGAGGAGCAATTTGGTCAATTGACCCCGAGAGCTGACTCCTGACCTAACTGTAAAATAAAATTGGAGAAAAGAAAATTTCGGAATCGAGAATTAAATTAAAGAACTAATGAAAAGAAAAAGGAAAATGAAAAAGTAAAGGTGATGACATCATGCATGATGCCATAAGTGTATAATTAATAAATTAATTAATTAGATTTTTTTTATGGTCTTCCATAAGCCAAAATAGATAAAAGAAAAGAAAAGAAAAAAAAAATCAAATAGTCATCTTCTTTCTCCCTTTGTCGTCTCACTCTCTCCCTAATTCCTCCATGAAAGTTTCTTCATTTTAGCTTATACTCAAGCTTAAATTTCTTCACTCAACCTTCATATCTCCCCTAAAAACCTTACTAGAGCTTGTAATCTCAACTTGAGAAGAAGATTGAAAGAAGAAAGAAGAACAAGAGATAGAGATTTGAAGTTTTAAGAAAGGTTAGTATGCTAACTTTCATTTTTTTTTCTTTAAATGCATAATTAGTTACTTAGATGAACTTAGAAATTAATGAAATGAAATAAAAATATGTGAGGAGGACCAAACTGAAATTTTGGCCAGCCATGGATGTATGAGGGTATGATGTGTTTTGAATAAATTAAATGTGTTAGTAAACTAGTATGAGAATGGTAGTAAGATTGAAATGCTTAAATGTGATTAAATACAACAATTTAGTGTGATTAGGGTTTGGAGGCCTAGGGTTTTGAGGCAAAAATTTGGAGAAATGAGTAAATGATGTGTTTGACCTATTGTGAAGTGAAAAATGGTCAATTGTGAGCAAATGAGTTGTGTGGGAATGGTTGGAAATTAAGTTAAATTCGGAGGGTGTATGGTCATGCTACTGGCAGCATGACCAAGTCAACTTTGAAGGACCATAAATGAAATTTTACAAGTCAAATTGATATGGCACTAATTGGGGATGAAAATAGACATAAAATGACACAATTTTCATTTAGGAACCATGCCCAAAAAGTGACCAAAACCTAGTGAACAAATTGACCAAAGTTGGATAAGTGCAGTCTGCCACTGTACAAACTGACCAAATGAACAGTGTTTCTTCATTTGGTCATAACTCGAGCTAGGCAGGTCCAAATGACCTAAAATTTTACCAGTGGTTAGATGACATATAGACCTAAAACTTTCATGAAGAATACAAACCCAAATTCTACCAGTAACCAAGTCATTTGGCCACCCCAAGTTGGTGACCCAAAACTGCCAGCACCAAATTTGCCTAGAAAATCTGGGTTGTTTCCAATCCGGCAGCCATGGTTCAAATGGCCATAACTTGAGCTACAAAACTCCAATTGGGGTGATCCAAAAATGAGAATAAACTTAAGACACTAAGGAACATTTTCTATGAAGGAAGTTTTCCAAATTCCAACAGTAAAACTATCAATGGAACATTGCAACTAGGAGCACCAAAACTGAATATTTGACAATTTTGCCAAAAGGACTTAAGCTTTGAGAAAATGACCAAAACCACCAAATTTAATGACCAAAATGTGGTATGTGGGTGAAGTTGGAGTTCCCATACCTATTAAGCCTTAGAAAGTCAACAATTTGACTTGAATAGTGTAGTGAATAGTAACCCGAAATACAAAAACTTCGATAACGTCGAAATTAGCACATTAAAGCTAGGTAAAAATGAAGTGAAATTTATTTTTGGATTTATGCTAAGTTATGGTACTGAAACACTTTCAAACTGTGTGTTTCAGCTGAAAAAAACTTGGAAACTCGAAGAGACTGAGTCAAGGCTTAAAGGCGACTCACGTCAGGTCTGTGCACAGTAATTTTTGTTTAAATATATGATTCTTGAAAATTTCATTTTTTTTGAGTTAATTATGAATTGTGTTGCCATTTATGACTGTGAATATGACTTTAAAAATTGACCAGATTTTTCATAAATTATTTGAATAAATTGTTTTGAATTGATTTTGTGTTCACACTTAGCATGACAGTATCACATTATTCCTCCTCCATTTATGGGGTTGAGATCGTTTATTTTCCTCTCTCTCTGGCTTGCCAGTTGAGGTTGAGATCGAATGAGTACTCATTAGCTAGCTAGCCACCTCCCTCATTGATTTCGATTAATGGGGTTGTAGATTGCTTTGTCGTGGTGTACAACACGGCATTGATTGGAAATTTTGTGTCATGGCTTAAGTGTATATGATTTTGGCAACACTATGTTTAATAGATTATTTAACTAAATGGTGTTATTATGAGCTTTGATATTTGTGAAATGTGATTGAGAAGTATTCAAATTGTATTTCATCAATGAACGATTTATGTATTGCATTTTAAATTTTTATTGTGCACCACTGAGTATTTTATACTCAGCGATAGCTTATTTTGCTGTCGCAGATAAGAGCAAGGAGAAAGCAGCAGAGTGAGCTGCTATTGAATTGAGGCCTCCACCGATCTTTTAGTACGGGTATTATTTTATACCCTTGTAGTTAATTTTGATGTAAATATAGTAATGTTGTATGTATCAATGTAAGTTGAGCAGTTGTAAATAAATTATAATTATATTATTTTTGGATTTCCTTCTGTAAATTAATAATTGTACATGTGAATTTCATATTTTATGCCTTGTGAATGGAGTTGTTAAATATTTTGAGATGATAAATTTTGATTTGGATTATGAAATTACTTTGAAGTGATTTGAATTGAGTTGATTTGCGATTTATTGGAGGATGGGAGTTGTGGAAAATTTTTGAAAGTGTTTTTTTTTTAGGTATTTGAAGAACGGTTTTCTCCAAATACAAATGGAACTCTGTCAAAATTTTTATAAAATTTGTGGCAAAATTAAAATGGACAAAAATTTTTACTAGTCTTTAAGCTTTGAATAAATAGTTTTTAATTCTCACTAAAATGCTCACCACTTCCAAAATGTAAGAAAATTGTTTTAAAATCCCTTATAGGGTACTTAATGAGTTATCGGTAGGTGAAGTTCGGTAGTTCATTAAGTGTTCTACGGGATCATGTTATGCCTTACAGAGGGGTAAGGTATGACATGTTTTAGTGGTATCAGAGCATGTTTTTTTTCAATAAATTTTGACTATGTGTATGAACATTTTATTGATAAGTACAACTGCTCAAGCGTCTTTAATTGATACATATGACATATTTACATCATTAATATGCGCTAACGGAGGTCAACCTCCTTGTGTTTGATCTCAGGAAGTAGAAAATTTGGGAAAAACGGAATGGAAGGAGGAGATCATTCCGAAGAACAATCTGTTGAGGCTGAGGTTCAAGGGAAAGCCCCAGCACTTTAGAACGTGAGCGGGTCAGCCACTCCAGCTCCTGCTCCAGCACCATAGTTCCCTTCTCAATTTGTACAGCAGATGGCTGCGTTTTTCTAGCAAATGGCAGGTAATGTGCCACCCCAAGCTCAAATGCCGATCAGAGCACAACCACAAATTTCATTTCGGCAATATGAAAAATTGATGAAATTTGGGGCCACCGAGTTTAAAGGCACTGTGGATCCACTGGAGGCAGAACAGTGGTTGGAAAGAATGGAACGAGTTTATAGAAAACTGCAGTGCACAGAAGAGATGAAGTTCGAGTATTCTATTTCCTTGTTACAAGGGGATGCATATGAATGGTGGAAGACCATCCCCCACAGCCTGGTTGAGCCACCTGTGCTGACATGGACAGACTTCCTGAGGGAATTCAGGCAAAAATGGGTTCCTGATGCATATGTAGATATGAAATTACAAAGAATTCTTGAGTTTGAAACAAGGGGACAGAACCATAGCAGAATATGAGAGAGACTTCTCAAGGCTAAGCCACTATGCTGGAAGCTTAGGCTCCACCCCCAGAGACAGATGTAAGAGGTTTGAGTCCAGATTAAGGCCGAATTTGAGAATGCAAGTCGTGGGTTTTCGACATTAGAATTTTGCTGAATTGATCTCACAGGCCCTGGAACTGGAAAGGATAGAATCAGAAGGGGCAGTGAAGAAGGGTACACAAGAAAAAGAGAAGACTAAAAAGACTATGGGACAAGCATCTAAGAGTGGCTCTGGAAAGAGGAAACAGTTTGGGGGATCCAGCTCCCGTAGAACTGGCAGAGGTAGATTTTCTAGCCAAAGACCACCCCGGTCTGGTCAGCAGACCCAGCAGACACCCCGAGGAGCTCTATCAGTCCGGCAGTATGAAACTTGTGGTAAAACTCATGGTGGGGTTTGTTTCAAGGCCACCAGTGCATGTTTTAACTGTGGAGGGAGCGGACATTTCGCTAAAGATTGCACTAGTCCGCGCCGGTCTGGACCTTCTGCTACATCTGAAGGATCAGCCCAAGTCTCGGCACCTAGAGGGTCACAGTCAGCTGCTAGAGGCAGAGGCAGAGGTAGGGGTCCTGGTAACACTTCTGGAAGTCAAAGCACTGTTAACCAGCCAGTACCCAGTAGCGCACCAGTTAGATTGTATACCATGCGTCAGAGGGAGGAGGCTGAAACATCAGATGTTGTAGCTGGTGACTTTTCCATCCTTGACCAAGATGTACATGTGTTATTTGAACCTGGCTCCACACATTCGTATGTTAGTACTACTGTGATGTGTTCTACTGCTATTCAATGTGTACCAATGGACTATGATGTGCTAGTAACTAGTCCATTAGACCAGGAGGTTAGGGTAAATAAGCTATATAGGGACTGTCCTTTGGTGATCCAAGGACATACTTTTCTATCTGATTTAATTGAAATGCCCTTCAGAGATTATGACATTATCTTGGGCAAGGATTGGTTAGCCAGGCATCATGCGATGATTGACTGTAGACTGAAGACAGTCACTTTTGGTCTTCCTCAGTATGGTGATGTAGTAATACATGGCGAGAGATAGTTATTACCTTCAAACATCATTTCAGCTGCACTAGCCAGGAAAATGATTAGAAAAGGGTGTGAGGCGTACTTGGCTCATGTGATAGATACCCAAGTGGGGAGTCCAGCACTGAGGGACATTCCTACTATATGTGACTTTCCAGATGTATTTCCTGAAGAATTGCCAGGATTACCTCCAGAAAGAGAAGTGCAGTTTGAAATTGATGTTATGCCTGGTGTGGACCCAATCTCCATAACACCATACAGAATGGCACCTGCAGAACTAAAAGAATTGAAAGTGCAGTTGCAAGAGCTGCTTGATAAGGGCTTTATCCGCCCTAGTGTGTCACCTTGGGGAGCGCCAGTATTGTTTGTTAAGAAGAAGGATGGCACTCTCCGGTTATTCATTGATTATTGGCAGTTGAATAAGGTGACAGTAAAGAACAGATACCCATTGCCCCGCATTGATGACTTATTTGATCAGTTGAGAGGTGCAGCTATATTCTCCAAAATTGACCTGAGATCAGGCTATTATCAGCTGAAAGTACAAGAGCAGAGTATACCTAAAACTGCCTTCAGAACCCGCTATGGCCATTATGAGTTCTTGGTCATGCCATTCGGGTTAACTAATGCTCCGGCTACTTTTATGGATCTGATGAACACTATCTTCAAACCATACCTCGACCAGTGTGTTGTGGTATTTATTGATGATATATTGGTCTATTCGAGGAATGCAGAAGAGCATGACAGACATCTGTGGATTGTACTACAAACTTTGAGGGAGAAACAGCTATACGCCAAATTGTCAAAATGTGAATTTTGGCTGAAGGAGATATCCTTTTTGGGGCACATAATATCAGCAGAGGGTATTAAGGTAGATCCTAGCAAGATTGAAGTCGTCCTTAATTGGAAGCCACCCAGAAATGTCACAGAGATTCGCAGTTTTCTGGGGTTAGCTAGATACTACCGTCGATTTGTGAAGGGATTCTCCATGTTGGCATCTCCATTGACCAAGCTACTTAGAAAGGATGTGAAATTTCAGTGGACGGACAAATGCCAGCAAAGTTTTGATGAATTGAAAAGATGTTTGACAGAGGCTCCAGTCCTGACTTTACCTACACCGGGTAAAGAATATACAATTTACAACGATGCTTCTCACAATGGGTTAGGTTGTGTGTTGATGCAAGATCGAAATGTTATTGCCTATGCATCACGCTAGCTAAAACCGCATGAGAGGAATTATCCAACACATGATTTGGAGCTTGCAGCTATTGTGTTTGCTCTTAAGATCTGGAGACATTATTTGTATGGGGAGAAGTGTTACATCTACACAGATCATAAGAGTTTGAAGTATTTGGGTACCCAGAAAGAGCTGAATTTGAGACAGAGGAGATGGTTAGAGTTGATAAAAGACTACGATTGTCTAATAGACTATCAGCCAGGGAAAGCTAATGTTGTGGCTGACGCCCTAAATCGCAAGACTATGGCAAGTCTACAGGTTACCCCTTTGTCTTTGGTACATGAGTTGAGATCATTACATGCCAGTTTAGAGATTAATGATGAGGGGAAGACAGCAATTGCATGGCATGTACAGCCAGTGTTAATTGATCAGATCAGAATGGTTGCTCAGAATGATGAAAGGTATCATAAGCTGTTGGAAGAAGTCCGGTAGGGCAAGAAACCAGAGTTCTCAATCAGAAATGATGGTCTACTGCTACACCAGGGTAGAATATGTGTTCCTAATGATATTGATTTGAGGCAGATCATTTTGAAGGAAGCACATGAGTCTCCTTTTGCTATGCACCCTGGTGGTACAAAAATGTATAGAGGGCTAAAGGAGCATTACTGGCGGATGGGTTTAAAAAGAGATGTGGCAGAGTTTGTATCCAAATGCCTAACTTGTTAGCAAGTAAAGGCAGAGCATCAAGTACCCACTGGGTTGTTACATCCGCTACCAGTGCCAGAATGGAAATGGGAAAGAATAACAATGGATTTTATAATGGGACTTCCAAGGACACAGAAGAGTCATGATGCAGTATGGGTCATTATTGATAGACTGACCAAGTCTGCTCATTTTCTGCCAGTCCGAATGGACTACAACTTAGACAGATTGGCCAGGTTGTACATCGATGAGTTTGTGAGACTTCATGGAGTGCCAGTATCCATTGTATCAGACAGAGATCCTAGGTTCACTTCTAGATTCTGGGGTAGTCTTCAGAGAGCCCTAGGAACTAGATTGAACTTTAGTATTACATTCCACCCACAGACAAATGGCCAGTCTAAGAGGGTAATTCAGATATTGGAGGATATGCTATGGGCTTGTGTGATTGAGTTTGAGGGTAGTTGGGATACACAGTTGCCTTTGATTGAGTTTGCTTACAACAACAGCTACCAATCAAGCATTGGGATGCCTCTATATAAAGCTTTGTATGGCAGAAAATGTAGAACCCCATTGTGTTGGGATGACGTAGGTGAAAGAAAAATGATTGGACCCGAAATTTTTCAACAGACTGAAGAGAAAATTAGGGTGATCAAAGATCGACTTAAAGCTGCATCAAACCATCAGAAGTCCTATATTGATTTGAAAAGAAGGGATATTGAGTATGCAGTGGGTGAGAAAGTTTTCCTCAAGGTTTTTACTTGGAAGAGGATTATGAGATTCGACAGAAAGGGAAAATTAAGTCCTCGTTTTATCGGGCCATATGAGGTATTGGAAAGAGTGGGTCCTTTGGCTTATCGTTTGGCACTATCTCCAGAGTTGGAGAAGATACATAACGTCTTCCATGTGTCTATGTTGAGGAGGTATCGATCAGACCCATCTCATGTACTACCAGTAGAAGAAATTGAAGTGAATCTAAACCTCACATATGAAGAAGAACCCATAAAGATTCTGGCTTATGAGGTGAAGCAGCTACGGAACAAGCAGATACCATTGGTAAAAGTGCTGTGGAACCATCATTCGGGCCAAGAGGCTACTTGGGAACGAGAGGAGGACATGAGGAGACAACACCCACAGCTGTTCAGAGATTGATACCAGGTAAAATTTCAAGACGAAATTTATTTAAGGGGAGGAGAATTGTAACACCCCTATTTGTATAGCCTGGTATATTTCACTGTTCCGGTGACCGGTGTCGGTCCGGTCAATTAAGGGGATTAGAACCATACTTAAGACAACTAGAGAAACCATAAAAACAAATAATTAGTAATGTTCAATTAGTTAAGTATAAATAAGAAAAACAGAACATAAGAAGTTAAACGAGCCGAGAGTCACAGCGATGGGTGACCTCCTTGGGAACGACTGCGAAGTCATTTTAAACTCAAATTTCGAACCGTAAAATGTGACGCTGCAGTCCTTAGGACCCTTATGAACACAGTGGAAAAGAGAAAATCACAAAAATGAACTGTTAAGCCAGTTAAATAATTAGGTCAGAGAGCCGGAAGAAATATGAAATTATTTGCAAACCGGGATGAACCGGTGAGGTGCAATTTGGTCAATTGACCCCGAGAGCTGACTCCTGACCTAACTGTAAAATAAAATCAGAGAAAAAAAAATTTCGGAATTGAGAATTAAATTAAAGAACTAATAGAAAAATAAAAAAGAAAAAAAAAAGGAAAATGAAAAAGTAAAGGTGATGACATCATGCATGACATCATGCATGATGCCATAAGTGTATAATTAATAAATTAATTAATTAGATTTTTTTTATGGTCTTCCATAAGCCAAAATAGATAAAAGAAAAGAAAAGAAAAAAAATCAAATAGTCATCTTCTTTCTCCCTTTGCCGTCTCACTCTCTCCCTAATTCCTCCATGAAAGTTTCTTCATTTAAGCTTATACTCAAGCTTAAATTTCTTCACTCAACCTTCATAACTCCCCTAAAAACCTTACTAGAGCTTGTAATCTCAATTTAAGAAGAAGATTGAAAGAAGAAAGAAGAACAAGAGATAGAGATTTGAAGTTTTAAGAAAGGTTAGCATCCTAACTTTCATTTTTTTTTTCTTTAAATGCATAATTAGTTACTTAGATGAACTTAGAAATTAATGAAATGAAATAAAAATATGTGAGGAGGACCAAACTGAAATTTTGGCCAGCCATGGATGTATGAGGTTATGATGTGTTTTGAATGAATTAAATGTGTTAGTAAACTAGTATGAGAATGGTAGTAAGATTGAAATGCTTAAATGTGATTAAATACAACAATTTAGTGTGATTAGGGTTTGGAGGCCTAGGGTTTTGAGGCAAAAATTTGGAGAAATGAGTAAATGATGTGTTTGACCTATTGTGAAGTGAAAAATGATCAATTGTGATCAAATGAGTTGTGTGGGAATGGTTGGAAATTAAGTTAAATTCGGAGGGTGTATGGTCATGCTGCTGGCAGCATGACCAAGTTGCAGCATGACCAAGTCAACTTTGAAGGACCATAAATGAAATTTTACAAGTCCAATTGATATGGCACTAATTGGGGATGAAAATAGACATAAAATGACACAATTTTCATTTAGGAACCATGCCCAAAAAGTGACCAAAACCTAGTGAACAAATTGACCAAAGTTGGATAAGTGAAGTCTACCACTGTACAAACTGACCAAATGAACAGTGTTTGTTCATTTGGTCATAACTCGAGCTAGGCAGGTCCAAATGACCTGAAATTTTACCAGTGGTTAGATGAGATATAGAACTAAAACTTTTATGAAGAATACAAACCAAAATTCTGCCAGCAACCAAGTCATTTGGCCACCCCAAGTTGGTGACCCAAAACTACCAGCACCAAATTTGCCTAGAAAATCTGGGTTGTTTCCAATCCGGCAGCCATGGTTCAAATGGCCATAACTTGAGCTACAAAACTCCAATTGGGGTGATCCAAAAATGAGAATAAACTTAAGACACTAAGGAACATTTTCTATGAAGAAAGTTTTTCCAATTTCCAATAGTGAAATTGTCAATGGAATAGTGCAACTAGGAGCACCAAAACTGAAAATTTGACAATTTTGCCAAAATGACTTAAGCTTTGAGAAAATGACCAAAACCAACAAATTTAATGAAAAAAAAGTGGTATGTGGGTGAAGTTTGAGTTCCCATACCTATTAAGCCTTAGAAAGTCAACAATTTGACTTCAATAGTGTAGTGAATAGTAACCCAAAATACAAAAACTTCGAGAACGTCGAAATTAGCACATTAAAGCTAGGTAAAAATGAAGTGAAATTTATTTTTGGATTTATGCTAAGTTATGGTACTGAAACACTGTGAAACTGTGTGTTTCAGCTGAAAAAGACTTGGAAACTCGAAGAGACTGAGTCAAGGCTTAAAGGCGACTCACGTCAGGTCTGTGCACAATAATTTTTGTTTAAATATATGATTCTTGAAAATTTCATTTTTTTTGAGTTAATTATGATTTGTGTTGCCATTTATGATTGTGAATATGACTTTAAAATTGACCAGATTTTTCATAAATTATTTGAATAAATTGTTTTGAATTGATTTTGTGTTCACACTTAGCATGAAGTATCACATTATTCCTCCTCCATTTATGGGGTTGAGATTGTTTATTTTCCTCCCTATTTGGCTTACCAGTTGAGGTTGAGATCAGATGAGTACTCATTAGATAGCTAGCCACCTCCCTCGTTGATTTCGATTAATGGGGTTGTAGATTGCTTTGTCGTGGTGTACAACACGGCATTGATCCAAAATTTTGTGTCATGGCTTAAGTGTATATGATTTTGGCAACACTGTGTTTAATAGATTATTTGACTAAATGGTGTTATTATGAGCTTTGATATTTGTGAAATGTGATTGTGAAGTATTCAAATTGTATTTCATCAATGAACGATTTATGTATTGCATTTTAAATTTTTATTGTGCACCACTGAGTATTTTATACTCAGCGATAGCTTATTTGCTGTCGCAGATAAGAGTAAGGAGAAAGCAGCAGAGTGAGCTGCTATTGAATTGAGGCCTCCACCGATCTTTTTGTACAGGTATTATTTTATGGCTTTGTAGTTAATTTTGATGTAAATATAGTAATGTTGTATGTATCAATGTAAGTTGAGCAGTTGTAAATAAATTGTAATTATATTATTTTTGGATTTCCTTCTGTAAATTAATAATTGTACATGTGAATTTCATATTTTATGCCTTGTGAATGGAGTTGTTAAATATTTTGAGATGATAAATTTTGATTTGGTTTGTGAAATTACTTTGAAGTGATTTGAATTGAGTTGATTTGAGATTTATTGGAGCATGGGAGTTGTGGAAAATTTTGGAAAGTGTTTTTTTTTTAGGTATTTGAAGAACGGTTTTCTCCAAATACAAACGGAACTCTGTCAAAATTTTTATAAAATTTGCGGCAAAATTAAAGTGGACAAAAATTTTTACTAGTCTTTAAGCTTTGAATAAATGGTTTTTAATTATCACTAAAATGCTCACCACTTCAAAAATGTAAGAAAATTGTTTTAAAATCCCTTGTAGGGTACTTAATGAGTTATCGGTAGGTGAAGTTCGGTAGTTCATTAAGTGTTCTACAGGATCATGTTATGCCTTACAGAGGGGTAAGGTGTGACACGTTCTAGCTGTCCGAACCGGTACTGGTCACCGGAACAGTAGAATGTATGGAATTGCTACAGTGAGGGTATTACAAATTGACCCAATCACATTATGCCAAGTGTCAAACTTAGATTTAATCTTAACTTTGACCATCTTACATGATTAAAAGACAAATGGCAAGCTTATGTGTAGTGCCATGTGTCACCATCTCATGGTGCCACATGTCATCCTGTGAAATAACCAAATTACCCTTGTGTCTTAATTTTGAGTTCTCAACCCAAAATAAATATTTTTCCTCTTCTAATCAATTTATATCAAATATAAATCAATTAATTAATCTTTATTAAATAATTTCACATGATTGAATTCATATTTAAATACTTTAAATATAAATTTAACTTATACTATACATTCGATAACCTAGATTTGGTTTCAAGCCATGCTAGGGACTTTGCAATCTAATTGCAAACCAAACCTATTTAATTAATCAATTAAACTCTTTAACTAATTAATTAAATCACATTTAACTTGGTGATTACTTGTGTATGTATGTGACTCACTAGGCTCATCACTAATTGGCAATGAGATATGATATTAACTCTTAATATCATCAGAACTCTTTCTTACCATAAATGATTTCTCTAAATCATTTTATGCACCTCATAGACCATGGTTAACACCTACCATAGCATAGCATGGCTATCCAATTAGTAATAAGGAATACCTTAAATGAGCCTTTTATCATATGTTACCATGCACTAGAATCTCTCTGTTACAAAATTCCAATTCGAGCTCGAGTCATGGTTTATGTCAAACTCCTTTTGCTATGAATATTATGTCCTCTTTTAATTCCTATTCTTGATTAAATAGATTTTCTCATCAGAAACTCTTTTCTAATTAAATCTATTTGTCCTGGCCAGGAACTTAAAACATCAAGAATAATAAAATGAACATCGGATTTTATCTCTATTTACTTATGGTAATAGATTCCATCTTGATCAATACCTACCTCCATATATAACAAGTATGAGCCAACACATGCCCATATACCCATACACAGTACAAGTATGAAAGCAGTATCAAACTCAAACCACCTATATATAAGATAATTGTGCTATCTCAGGTCTAAAGATTATATGCACTGATATGATTTATAATAATGCATTGACAAGAGTAAACTCCATGTGCTTGTTATAAGTGTCACTGGTTCGGCCTACTTATCATACATAAGTGCCTACCATGTTTGTTATATGGCATGAGACTCACCATTCTATCTTATTTATATCTCATATAAATACATTGGGAACAAACATGAATACAATCTTTCTGGATAAGTCACATCCTATGTGAAGTATCCTCGATTATGAACCAATTTATGATACTTTGTGCTAGAAATACTGTCACTCATATTCTTAACAACTTAAGAATAGAATTTCTAACAAAATATCAATGGACTTTTTCTATTATACATAAATATATTATGTAAACAAAAAAGTGAAATTGCCTTTTTTTTAATAAAACATGTACAAGATACATACTAAATGATATGCTCTCGGGCATACTACTAACAAACCACTTAAATAATA
Organism: Hevea brasiliensis; assembly: GCF_030052815.1. Classification (NCBI taxonomy): domain Eukaryota; kingdom Viridiplantae; phylum Streptophyta; class Magnoliopsida; order Malpighiales; family Euphorbiaceae; genus Hevea; species Hevea brasiliensis. The sequence continues at coordinate 49,760,249 of NC_079501.1, forward strand.
GTGCTTGATTTTGCAAAGAAATATCAATAATTCTAAGCCCACCATTTTCATTTTGAATAAAGCAAAGTACTCTAATTAAATAGTTTCAACTTACAAGTAGAAGCATCTCTAGACCAAAGAAACTGTCTCATGACTTTCTCAATTTTTTACACCACAAGTTTTGGAATTTTAAATAGACATACAATATATGGGCATATTTTTCAAACAAGATTTTATCAAAGTAATTTGACCAACTAATGATAAAATTTAACCTTTCCAAAACAATAATTTCCTCTCAATGCTCTGAACCATAAGCTGCCAATTGAAACCCTTTCAACATTTACACCTAAAGGAAACCCAAGATATTTAACAAGAAGTTTCCCAGTATTGCAACAAGTGAATTTGGCAAGTGAATTGAGGGTGCTGTCATCCGCATTGATCCTAAAGAGTTAACTCTTGAAGAAAATGACTTTAAGACTTACCATAGCATAAGAAACAACACAAGATTCTCATAATTGCTAATAGAAATTCCACCTTTAGGGGATAGAAAAACAATGTATCATTTTCTAATTGTAGGTGAGACACAATAGCCCTACTTATCCTAAAAATAACACATTGTAACCTGCCCAACTAGTATGCCTTATTCATGTTTGCTGGTTTTACAACCCTGCAAGTACACGAATCATGAACAAGTAATACAGTCATAAGTATAGTATCATTCCCAAAAGGAATTTATAAGCATAAGTACTAAGCTAGATAATAATTTTGATTATTTAAACTATCGAAGGTTGTGAAGGAATTTAAATCTAAACTACTATTGAGAATATTAGAATGCAAGAGAAAATAGAGTTGAGAATTTAAAAGATTCTATAAAGTAAACAATTCCAAAATTAAGATTTCGCACCTTAATCTCGTTATGGTTTTAACCTTGTTCATTCAATCGATTGAATATTGTTACTTTGATGAAAATTAATCCTAAAGTATCTTAAATCCTCTCTCAAGGCATCTAAGGTGTATTTTAATTAATTTGAACCCTACTTTCATAGTGATCATTCTTAATTAAAACCCTTTAATATCTTCGATTAATTATGGAATTTTACAAAGGTCATCAGCCTATCTCTAGGTTAGATTTTCTAGATTTAAGATTCTAATTTTGCAATATTAATCTTCACCTTTCAATTCTTCAATTAGTATTTTAGATCATAGCTAAGTGGGTACCAACACATAGCATGCATTAAGAACACAAAATATTGAATCAAAGCACAAAACTCAATTCCATTAAATAAACTTAGTGTGTATTCATAACAGAAATTCAGAGTGTTACTCTTTTAATTCTAGAATTAAAGGAACTACTCGTTCATGGTGAGTTTAACAAACATAATATAATTAAAGTAAAAGAACATAAAACCACTATTAAGAATTAAAATAAAAGAACCCAGAGAAAGATTCTGTAGCTTTGAACTTTTGAAACTTTGGCTGAAAGATCTCCTCCTTGGTGTTGATGCAGTTCTCCTTCAAATGGCTTAGAAACTAGGTTTCCTATGCTACATTGCAAGTCTTCTATCAAAGGTATCCCCCTTTCTCCTTCATGCTTTTTGCCCTCTGGTATTTATATTAGGTGTCGTAGGGTTATGTTTTAAAGTTCCAAGGGCATTAGAAATTAGTTTTGCATGTGAAAACTAGAGCTAGAATCAAATTAGGAAGCTGGCTACTGCATAGTACATGGCCTGTGTGGCACTACACGGCCCAAGGGCATGTATGTCCTTGGACTGCACTTGGCTTCTTTCTAGTGGGAGGCAGAAGATTACACGGGGCACATAGGGTTTTACACAAGTTCAGTTAAACAGCCCGTGTACTGTTTTCTTTCTTTAGCTCTTTAGGTTTAAATGTCTAGAAGGTTTCATGGGTCTTCATGAGCTACACGGGGTCATTTACATGACCTGTATACTATGGCTCTTCATGCTTTCTTCAGTTTTTTCTTACCAGAAGGTTATACAGGTCTGTCTTCTATTTTACATGACCCATGTGCTTTGGTGTAGCAACTTGTTCTTAGTAGTTTGCCCTAGAGCATATCATATTTGTATGTATCTTATACATATTTTATTAATAAAAGGCAATTTCACTTTTCGGTTTACATAATCCATTTATGTGTAATTGAAAAGGTCCATTGCTATTTTGTTAGAAATTCTATTCTTAAGTTGTTAAGAATATGAGTGATAATATTTCTAGTACAAAGTATCATAAATTGATTCACAATTGAGGATACTTCATAAAGGACATGACTTATCCATAAAGATTGTAATCATGTTTATTCCCAAAGTATTAATATGAGATATAAATAAGTTAGGGTGGTGAGTCTCATACCACATAACAAACGTGATAGGCACTTATACATGATATGTAGGCCGAACCAGTGACACTTATGACAAGCACATGGAGTTTACGCTTGTCGATGCATTGTCATCTATCATATCAGTGCATATAATCCTTAGACTTGAGATGACACAGTTATCTTGTATATAGGTGGTTTGAGTTTGATACTGCTTTCATACTCATACTATGTATGGGTATATGGGCATGTGTTGGCTCCTACTAGTTATATATGAAGATATGTGTTGATCAAAATGGAATTCGTTACCCTAAGTAAATAGGGATAAAATCTTATGTTCATTTAATTATTCTTGATGATTTAAGTTCCTGGCCAGGATAGATAGATTTAGTCAGAAAAGAGTTTCTGACAAGAAAATCTAATTAATCAAGAATTAGAATTAAAAGAGAACATAATGTTCATAGCGAATGGAGTTTGACATTAACCATGACTCCAGCTGGAATTGGGATTTTGTAACAGAGAGATTCTGGTGCATGGTAACATATGGTTAGAGGTTCATTTAAGGTATTCCTTATTACTCATTAGGTGGCCACGACATGCTATGTTAGGTGTCAACTATGGTCTATGAGATGCATGAAATGAATTAGAGAAATCATTTACGGTAAGAAAGAGTTTTAATGATATTAAGAGATAATATCATTTCTCATTGCCAATATGTAATGAGCCTAGTAAGTCACACATCTACACAAGTTAATCACCAAGTAAGATGTGATTTAATTGATTAATTAAAGAGTTTAATTAATTAATTAATTAGGTTTGATTTATAATAAAATTGCAAAGTCCCTAGCATGACTTGAAACCAAATCTAGGTTATTGGATGTATAGTATAAATTAAATTTATATTTAATTGTTTAAATATGAATTTAATTGTGAGAAATTAATTAATGAAGATTAATTAATCAATTAATTTATATTTGATATAAATTAATTTGAGGAGGAGAAATTAAAATTTTGGGTTAAGAACTCAAATTAAAAAGTAAGGGTAAATTGGTCTTTTCACATGGTGACATGTGGTATCATGAGATGGTGACACATGGTGCCATACAAGTTTGCCACTTGTCTTTCCATGATGGAAAACCACTTGTTGTGATTTAATTAGAGCTTGACACTTGGCTTCATGAGATTAAGTCAAACAAAAGCAAGATGGGATCTTGTAGTGACATGTGGCAAGGAGTAAGTGAGGTTTGACTTTAATATAAAAGGAAAAGGAAGAAAGAGAAATTCAATTCTTCTTTTTCCTCTCCATTTTGGACGGAAACCTTGCTCCCTCTCCTCTTCAATTTTTCTTTTCACCAATTCAAAGAGAACTTGTTAATTTCCTTTGAATTAAAAGTGTTAGAAAGTGTTTGTGGTGGACAAGCTAGAAGGACTACAATTAGAGTTCTAAAGACATCCTAAGGAAGGGAGATTGGTCAATTGTGCACCTTGGAGGTTATTATTCAAAATCCCTCTTTTAGTTAGGGTTTAATAAATTAAATTCCTAAAGTTTAATTCTTGATGGCAAATGAAAGTTTAATGCATGCTAAAATGAGTTTTGGTATGCATTTGGGCATTGGAAATTGATTAGGCACATAACTTGTCAAGCATGATAAATGTAACCTTAGATTAATTTTTGAAATTCAAGGTTCTAATGCCCTAAATTCCATGCTTGCTAGCATTCAATTGGTATCAGAACCACTATATTTGCCATTATAATTGATTTTGAGGCTTAATTGTGTGATTGGGTTGAGTTTGGGTTGATTTGAAGTTGGTTCGAAGCAAGAAAACCCTAAAAATACCAAACTGCAATAAAAAAACACCGCCTGGACCGTGTTCTGGTTTTTTCATGGCCCAGGGCATGTTTCCAGCATACACGGGGCGTGTTAACGTGCGCTCAGGGGCATGTCATTCAACAACATAGCCTGTGTCCCTTGCACGCCTCACCCAGTGCCTAAGACAGTGTTTACATGGGGCACCCATGTTTTGGAGTGCCTCAGGCCTTGTAAACGTTACACGAGCTGTGTTTTCTTTGAAGGGGCATGTTGGGCTTGGTTTTTGGGCCCATTATGCAATTGTTGTATAATTTAAAGCCCATAATTAAGCCCAAACCTAATTAAAAGATTTAATTAGGAATTTCAATCATACAATTAATTTATGAAAATTATTTTCATGGAATTAAATTTGGAAAGAGTTTCTAAATTTAAATTTATTTGAATAAGATTCAAATTTAATTTTTTTATTGAATATATGATATTCAATTTAATTTTAAGCATGTATATTTTATTTAATTGTTAAATTTTAAATAGGCATAATGGATGATCATGAAAGACCAATGTGATTGGATTTATTTCTTTTATTTTCTTTTGAGACGTAAAATAATTAATTTTATTTTAGTGGCATGTATCTTGTATATTCAACTTGGTATGCCAAGAGTTACAATGTAATTGGATTGCAAGAAGAACAAGGAGGTCAAGAGCATTAGTGGTACCAATAAGAGGAGAACAAGATCAATGATTGATTATGTACTCCTTTAGCAATTCTTGTAAAATGAATGAATCAAATACACCTAGGAATACCCTTATTCAATTTTTGGTGCCTCAGAATTGAATCCCTTAGAAAGTCCATGATCATACCATATTATTTGTTTATCCATGTATGCATGAGATGTGTATGAATGTATGCAAGTATGTGATATATGCATGCCAACTGGATAATGTGCAAAGTGAGACCATAATAGTAATTAAGCCGACTATAAAATCTTATAAATAAATGATTAAGTTGGAAATGGTATAATTATGGTAATTATATCATGGCCCTCCATTGAGGCAATTATTTTAAAAAATTTTAAATACTTGCATTATTAGCTATATGAGCTTGGAAATGATGCATTTGTTTAAGAGATTTTCTTAAGAATAATTGTTAAGCATAAGATGTTATAAGTATGTAAATGGTTGGTGGACAATAATGGATGTGCCTAAGGTTATTAAAATTATTTGCATGCCTACTATCTCAATGGGATCAACTTAACTAATGCAAGATAAATCAATAATAGATGTGCCTGAGATTTTGAGCATTAGGGGCCAAATAAATGATTAAACCTCACATGAGATGTGATGGGTAAGGAGTTGCTCACTTATAGTTTATTGTGATTCCAATAATGGATGTGCCTAAAGATGATCAATAAACTTATAAAAATTCAATCAGCCACTAGAAATCCATCCAACTAGTATTTTTGTTTCCTACTTTGGTAGTGTAGGATTCGCCAAGTTAGTGGGAGGACTAATTTGATTAAAAGACCATAATCATTTTGGTTAATTACTTGATACATTTACTAATTAATCTTGTTATTTTCTGCAGTTTATTTTCCGATAATAATGAGCACACAGTAACCACCACCATCCAATATCCTTGTAAGTATACTTGATCATTATAGGTTGACAGGACCTAATTTTCTTATTGGCTCAGAAATTTAAAACTTGTCCTGAATCTAGAACGTATTGGATATGTTCTAGATTCAAAGATTCCTAGTCCCTTACCTCCAGGGGCCACTCCAGAGGAATTAGAGACTTTGGACAAGTGGAAGGAGCATGATATAAAAGCCAGATGTTACATGCTTACTTCTATGACTAATGAGTTACAGAAGTAACATGAAAACATGCAAAGTGCAAATGAGATCCTTCTTCACCTGCAAGAGTTGTATGGTGAGCACAGTAGGAATGCTAGATATGAGATATCTAGACAACTATTCTGCATGAGGATGTTAGAGAGATAGAATGTAGGAGATCATATCCATAAGATGATTCGGCTCATTGAGCAGCTGGAACATCTTGATTTTCACATGGATTTTCAACTGCAGACGGATTTGATTCTTCAGTCCCTACCAGAGTCATTTGAGAATTTTATGACAAATTTCCATATCACTAAGCAAGAATACACTCTGGCTGGCTTGCTTAACATGGTGGTTATTATCCAAAAGAATATGCTGGGCAATAAAAGAAAATAGGTGGCTTTGGTTGCATCTTCTTCTTTTGCTGGAAAGTCAAAGAAGAAGAAGGGTAATAAGAAAAAGAAACCTCAAGTTCCTGGACCTTCTAAGAAGATAGCCAAACAAAAGGGCAAGACCAAAGTTGACAAAGGCAAAGGAAAGTGTTCCACTGCCAGAAGGATGGGCACTAGAAAAGGAACTCCCCAGAGTATCTTGCTTCTTTGAAGGATAAGAAAGATAAACCTTTAGAACATATGTCTATATCTTGTTATTTAGATTCTGATGATGCTCATAGTTCATCTACAACTTGGGTTTTAAATACTGGTGTTAGTTCTCATATTACTTTTGATATGCAGGAACTAGTAGGTAGTAGCAGCTTGTGGACACGAGATGTTAGACTCTGGATTGGCAATGGTTCAACTGTTAAAGCTTTAGCCATATTATCTAAATCTTTGAACATGTATGGACATGTTTTGTATTTAAATAATATTTTATATGTACCTGATGCTTTTAAGAATATCATTTCTGTATCTAGTTTGACTAGAAATGGTTATAAATTTTAGGTCATAAATAATGTTTGTAATATTTATTTTGGAAATGAATATGTTGGCTTGGGCTATATGCATGATGGACTTTATTATTTGGATAATAATCTTAAATACAAATCTAATGTAAGTAATATAAAAGAATATAATGCCATAATGAAAATCAACTCAAGTTCAAAACATCTTTGGCACTTAAGATTCGGTCATATTGCAGAAGATAGGATTACAAAGTTGGAGAAAATAGGGATTTTATCCTCATTGGGTTCTAAACCTATTTCAACTTATGAATCCTGCTTTCAAGGCAAAATGACTAGATCACCTTTTGTTAGACAAGGATAAATAGCTGAAAATATCTTGAAACTTATACATAGTGATGTATGTGGTCCATTTAAGGAAATGGCTAGAGGCAGTTTTCATTATTTTATTACCTTTACTAATGATAAATCAAGGTTTGGGTATTTGTATTTGATGAAATACAAACATGAATCCTTTGAAAAGTTCAAAGAATTTAAATCTGAAGTAGAAAATCAAACAAAAAAAAGTATTAAAACTCTTCGATCATATCGTGGAGGCGAATACTTAAGTACTGAATTTGATGAATACTTAAAAGAGTATGGCATTATCTCCTAGCTGACTCCTCCAGGAACGCCACAATTAAATGGTGTATCTAAAAGGAGAAATCATACCCTATTAGATATGGTACATAGTGTGATGAGCTATACTGATATGCCAATCTCCTTTTGGGGATTTGCATTAGAATCAGCTTTGCATATTCTGAATAGGATTCCATCAAAGTCAGTCTCTTCCATATCTTATGAGATATGACATGGAAGAAAACTAAGTCTTAAACATGTTAAGATCTAAGGCTGTCCAGCTTACATTAAAAAGCTGAAAACTGATAAATTGAAAACCAAATTAGAAAGGGGCTGATTTGTTGGGTATCTAAAAGAAAGTTTTGGATATTATTTTTATTTGCTTACAACACAAAAAGTTATGGTAAGTAGAGATGTCATATTTCTTAAACAACAGTTTATTCAAGAAGGTGGCAAAGGAAGGCAAATAGAGTTAGAATTAAAGAATTCTGACCAACCAACAAATCAGATGGATATAGATCCCTTTAGTCAACCTATGCCTATTGATGAAACATCTATAATAATTCCTCGCAGATCAACCAAAATATCTCATCCACTAGAGAGATATGGTTTTCTTTATGTAGATGAACAAGAGTTGTTTGCTTATGAAGAAATATATTATGGAGATGATCCTTTTACTTATAAAGAAGCTATATCAGATATAGACTCTTCTAAATGGATTGAAACTATGAAATCCAAAATTGATTCCATGCATAAGAACCAAGTTTGAGATCTTGTTGACCCACCTGAAGGTATTATACCTATAGGAAATAAATGGGTTTTCAAGAAGAAAATTGGTTGTGATGGAAAGGTAGAGACCTATAAAGCAAGGCTAGTTGTGAAAGGGTTTCGCCAAAGGTAAGGAATCGATTATGAGGAGACTTTTTTGCCTTTTGCCATGCTTAAATCAATTAGGATTTTATTAGCAACAGCTGCATACTATAATTATGAGATTTGGCAAATGGATTTCAAACAGCTTTTCTTAATGGAAACATTGATGAAAACATTTTCATGGAATAACCTTAGGGTTTTGAATCTCAAGATAGTTCTAAGGTGTGCAAGCTAAAACGATCCATTTATGGGTTGAAACAAGCTTCGAGTAGTTGGAACATCCATTTTGATGAAGCCATTAAATCATTTGGTTTTATTAAAAATATGGATGAGCCATGTGTATATAAGAAGGTTAGTGAAAGTGTTGTTACTTTCCTTATCTTATATGTAGATGACATTTTGTTGATAGGCAATGACATAGGTATATTAACAACTACCAAGGTATGGTTGTCAAATACATTCTCCATGAAAGATTTAGGGGAAGCATCCTATATTCTTGGAATTCGCATCTATAGAGATAGAGCGAAAAGAATAATTGGTTTATCCCAAAGTCTATACTTGGAAAAAGTGTTAAAGAGGTTTAACATGATTGATTCTAAGAGAGGATTGTTACTTGTAAGACATTGTATCCATCTTTCTAAGGAGATGTCTCCAAAGACACCTGAAGAAATAGACCAGATGGCAAGGATTCCATATGCTTCAGCTATTAGAAGTTTGATGTATGCAATATTGTGTACTAGGTCAGATATCGCGTATGCTATTAGTTTGACTAGCAGGTTTCAATCCAATCTAGTTTTGGAATACTGGATAGCTTTCAAGAATATCCTTAAGTACTTGAGAAGAACTAAGGATTTATTCTTGATTTATGGAGGTGGAGACCTACAATTGGATGGTTATACTGATTCTGATTTTCAATCAGATATCGATGATAGAAAGTATACCTCTGGTTTTTTGTTATTTTGTAATGGAGGTGCAATTAGTTAGAAGAGTTCCAAACAGAGTACCACTACGGATTCCACTACAAAGGTCGGGTACATTGCTGCATCAAATGCTGCAAAAGAGGCTGTTTGGATAAAGAAGTTCATGATAGAACTTGTAGTAGTTCCTTCGATTGAGTCAGTAGTTCCTCTTTATTGTGACAACAATGGAGTGGTCATACATGCTAAGGAACCCTAGTTTCACCAAAAATCCAAACACATAGAAAGACGCTACCACATTATCAGAGACATAGTTGGGCGAGGCGATGTAGCCATACAAAAAATAGCATTAGCTGAAAATCCTGCTGATCCATTCACAAAGCCTATGTCACAAACTTAGTTAGATCTACATCTTGAGAATATGGGTCTAAGATATTGTAATAAAGGGCTCTACTAGTAGGAGATTGTTAGTAGTATGCCCTAGAGCATATCATTTTTGTATGTATCTTATACATATTTTATTAATAAAAGACAATTTCACTTTTCTATTTACATAATCCATTTATGTGTCATTGAAAAGGTCCATTGATATTTTGTTAGAAATTCTATTCTTAAGTTGTTAAGAATATGAGTTACAGTATTTCTAGTAAAAAGTATCATAAATTGGTTCACAATCGAGGATACTTCACAAAGGATATGACTTATCCAGAAAGATTATAACCATGTTTGTTCCAAAGTATTAATATGAGATATAAATAAGTTGGGGTGGTGAGTCTTATGCCACATAACAAACATGATAGGCACTTATACGTGATAAATAGGCCGAGCTAGTGACACTAATTGATAAGTGCATAATTTATTAATTTTACTCCCATCACATTTAGTGTGTATAGTGTATTTTTATACCTAATTCACTTGATTAAAGTATAATTATCAATTAGGCATATTTTTAGAGAGTTGTTGGAATAATTGTGTTAAATGGAGAAATTTTCAGTATTTGCATTAATTTGACCTTTGCTGTATTTTTCAGGTGTTTCTAAGGTTATGGGTCTCCAAATCCAATGTTATTTAATTCATTGAAAAGCTAAGTCAGAGCACTACAAATGACAAAGAGGGACCAAAGCCTAAATCAGTCTCTAAGGTTGTCAAAATTAGTTATGGATCTATTATAAAAGCCCAAACTTTATGTGTCACGACCACTTTTGGGAATTATTTTATATCTGGAGCTCTAGAGGTCCAAATGAAGCAAACCTAGGCCCAATTGAACCTTAGGAGCCACCTCTATAATTTCTATGAAGGGCTAGAATCGAGATAAGGCTGTTTTAATTGTAAAAAATGGCAATGAAGTCGTCATTATGGGCTAGATACTCTGTCAGAACCAGTTTTGGTTTTTAGCCCATAACTTAGGCTGTAGACCTCTAATTTAGGCAAGTGAGTACCAGTTGGAAAGCTAAGAAGTAGAGCTACAACTTTCCTAAAGAATTCAGAGTTAGAATCACAAGGGAAGTGGCTGAAAATTGGCCGTGATTGTAGAGCAAAGAATCTGTCATTTTGAATTTTGAAAATTTTCCAAGTTTTGTTTTTATCTTTGGGATTAGGTTTTTTATTATAAAGACATCTTTGGTAGTAGCGGACATACACATCCATTCAGACCTTCAACATGCCTTCAACACCTTTATTCTCCATTCACATTCATAGTTTTAGATTTCTCTATTTTATTTTTCTTTGTAAGCCATGAACATGAGCGGCTAAGTTTCTAAATTCAGTTTAAGGGATTCTAGTTCTTATGTACGATTTGTGAGACTAGGTTCTTAATTTAAATTATGCCTTTTTTAATATTTATTGTTTCCTGATTTAATTGTTTTTGATCTATTAACTGATTTGCTAAAAAGGCCTATTAGTTGATTGTTTTATTTGATCAATTGCTTGTTCATCTTTATAATCTGTAATTATTGTGTAAGATTGAATGTGAGTAGCAATTAGATTTTATTGATTATGATCCAAGTTTTCGATAATAACCTAAGGAAACATAGGGTGAATTAAATGATTTATGCTTTATAAATCATTGTTCAGCTTAACTACTTCCTGTTTTTAAAGCAGTTATTAATTTGATGAGGATTGCTTAATACCAATTCAGTTAATAATTAGAGTCAACAAGAGTGCTGGGCTCGAATTGATGAGTATAGGGAAGTTAGGGGTTTTACCTCGCAGTTTGGTAAATTTACGTTAAGTATTCAATAAGAGATAATTATATTTCTTTTGTCTATGATCGAGTCATGCATTGGAATGCGAATTACCTTGGATTGAAGTTTGTTTAAATAGAGAGTTTCATATTTAAATTTTGTTCTTTGATTTCTGAACTTGATTTCTTCTTATTTAGTGTTACAATCCCCCCCCCTCCCCCCAACCTTTGTTTTTTTCTTTGTTATACAAGTGCAAAAAATTTAGTAATTCAGTCTGTAGGGTTCGACCTAGATTACCACTTATTACAATCATTCAGAAAATATTTCATTATTGGTAATTTCAGTTAATTTTTGGTGGAATTGACAACCATCACTTATGATAAGCACATGTAGTTTACTCTTGTCAATACATTGTCATATATCATATTAGTGTATATAATTCTTAGAACTGAAATAACACAGTTATCTTGTATATAGGTAGTTTGAGTTTGATACTGCTTTCATACTCGTACTGTGTACGGGTATGTAGGCATGTGTTGGCTCCTACAAGTTATATATGGAGATAGGTGTTAATCAAAATAAAATCCATTAACCTAAGTAAATAGGGAAAAAATCCTATGTTCATTTAATTCTTCTTGATGATTTAAGTTCCTAGCCAGGACATATAGATTTAGTTAGAAAAGCGTTTCTGATAAGAAAATATAATTAATCAAGAATTGAAACTAAAAGAGAACATAATGTTCATAGTGAATAGAGTTTGACATTAACCATGACTCCAGCTGGAATTGGAATTTTGTAACGGAGAGATTCTAGTGCATGGTAACATATGATTAAAGGTTCATTTAAGGTATTCCTTATTACTCATTGGGTGACTATGACATGCTATGCTAGGTGTCAACTATGGTCTATGAGATGCTTGAAATGATTTAGAGAAATCATTTACGGTAAGAAAGAGTTCTAATGATATTAAGAGATAATATCATTTCTCATTGCCAATATGTAATGAGCCTAGTAAGTCACACATCTGCACAAGTTGATCACCAAGTAAAATGTGATTTAATTGATTAATTAAAGAGTTTAATTAATTAATTAGTTAGGTTTGGTTTGCAATAAGATTGCAAAGTCTCTAGCATGACTTGGAACCAAATCTAGGTTATTGGATGTATAGCATAAATTAAATTTATATTTAATTATTTGAATATGAATTTATTTGATATAAATTAATTTGAAGAGGAGAAATTATAATTTTGGGTTGAGAACTCAAATTAAAAAGTAAAGGTAAATTGGTCTTTTCAAATAGAGACATGTGGCATCATAAGATGGTGACACATGGTGCCATATAAGCTTACCACTAGTCATCCCATGATGGAAGACTACTTTTTTTTATCTAATTGGAGCTTGAGACTTGGCTTCATGAGATTAAGTCAAATAAAAGCAAGATGGGATCTTGTGGTAATAATTGGCAAGGAGTAAGTGAGGTTTGACTTTCGTATAAAAGGAAAATGAAGAAAGAGAAATTCAATTCTTCTTCTTCCTCTCCATTTTGGATGGCAACCTTGCTCCCTCTCCTCTTCAATTTTTCTTTTCATCAATTAAAAGGGAAATTGTTAATTTCCTTTAAATTAAAAGTGTTAGAAAGTGTTTATAGTTCACTAAATATCCATTAACCCTCACTAAAGCATAAAACCCCATCTTCAAGTGGGTTGTAAGGCTTAGGAAGCAAAGTTTGGGGCTGCCATTGCTACCATTGGTGAGCTTGTGGTGGACAAGTTAGAGGGACTACAATTGGAGTTCTAAAGGCATCCTAAGGAAGGGAGATTGAACAATTGTGCACCTTGGAGGTTAGTATTCAAAATCCCTCTTTTAGTTAGGGTTTAATAAATTAAATTCCTAAAGTTCAATTCTTGATGGCAAATGAAAGTTTAATGCATGCTAAAATGTGTTTTGGTATGCATTTGAGCATTGAAAATTGATTAGGCACATAACTTATCAGGCATGATAAATGTAACCCTAGATTAATTTTTGAAATTCAAGGTTCTAATGCCTAAATTCCACGCTTCCTATCTTTCACTTGCCTTCTTTTCCTTCTTTCTAAACTTGCTAAATTTACTCCTATGCCTTGGATTTCTTTTAGAACACCTAAAAAGATACAAAAAAAACATGAAATTTAGTGGAGATGAACTACTTTGACAAAAACTAATGAAACTAATTAAAATGCATGTGATCAACCACCTTAATACTATGAAATGTAGTATAATGATGCCTATAAAATATCTATATGATACAGGTATATCAATTCACCAAAGGATTAAGTAGCTTTACTGCAATTAGGAAAAGAAATGGTGATAAAGGATCACCTTGCCTCAATCTGTTCTTCAAGCCAAATTCCACTAAAGTGACTCCATAAATTAAAATTGAAACACTTGTATTTATGATGTAAGAAAGAACCTAAATGCCACTCAATACCAAAGCCCATTCTCTACATTGTCAAGTCAAGGAAATCTCATCTCATTGAGTCAAATGCCTTCTCAAAATAAATTTGAAACATAAAGCATTCTCTTTATTATTATTATTATTATTATTATTATTATTTTTATGAAAGTCAATAGTTTCACTCATAACTAACAGTCAAGGTTCTGTCTTCCTTTGATAAAGGCATTTTGATGTAAGCTAATGATAAAAGGTACTACATTTTTAAGCCTATTGGCTTGTAGCTTTGCTACTACCTTGTGTAGGATATGTATGAGTCCAATAGGCCTAAAGTCACTCACCTTTTGAGGAACCAACAATCTTAGTAACCAAAACTAAGAAAGAAGAGTGGATGGTTGTAGTAAGAATTGAAGTTAAGTGAAAATCATTAATTAACCACTAGAGGTCATCCTTAATTATTATTAAGGCCTTCTTATAGAAGTGAAAATTAGCTCCATCAGGTCTTAGAGCCTTAGAGGAGTCACACTACCATAATGCCCTTTTTACCTCTTCAAGTGTAAAAGAGTTCCTTTATCATTGAAGCTTTAACATTTGAAAGAGTTAAAAAGTTGAGGTCTGAAAGTGTGCATGCCGAAGGGTAGGCTTGACAAATTATTCTTAAAATGTTTGACAATTACAAACTGGATTGCTAGTTTATTAGAGAATGCCTACCCATTCTCTAAAATTTTGATGATTATATTCCTTTGCCAACTGTTTAAGCAGTAGATGTGGAAGAATTTCGTGTTCTTATCACTTAATTTTCACTAGGTGCTTCTAGATTTCTGCCTATATATACTTTCACACATAGTAGCCCATAATTGCTTATAAACTTTCAACTATTGCATTTTAAAAAGCTCCTCAATTGAGAGATCTCTAATTTCAACCACCTCTTCCCACTTCTCTAAATCGCCCTTTAGTTCTTCTAATTTTGAGTCTACATGACCAAAAACTTCAAAATTTTAAGACTTAAGTTTTTGTCTAAGGAGTTTTAACTTTAGTTAAAGGGAGCTCAAATTATTAGCAATGAAAACGTCTTCCTATAAAGAGGTAATGATATCTGCGAAACTCGGCCAGGAATAATAAGCATCCAGAAATTAAAAAGGTTTGAGGCCCTAATCATTCACTTCTAAAGACAATAAAATTGGATGTTGTGGTTTAAGGGACCTCTTGAAAGAGCCATTAGTAGTAAATTGGGAAAAGTAAGAGGCCAATGATGACTTACTAGTACCCTATCAATTCTACTTATAGAGCAAGAGTTCCACCAAGAGAAGCACTTTCCATTTAAAACAATATCCTCTAATCACAAAGAATTAACAAAATCATGGAAATTGTCCATTCCTGCTTACGAGAACCAACCACTTTTTTTATCATCAACTTCCAGAATTTGAGTAAAATACCTCATAAGCAAAGAGGACCAGAAACATAGCTTAATTTATCAAAAAGTTCTTACCATAAGATTAGCTATTCCCCCCCCCCCCCTCCCCAAATTATTGCTTGCAAAAACCAACCACTTCTTTTATCCTTAAGTTCTAGAATTTGATCAAAACACCTCATAACCAACATGGGACTAGAAACATCACTTAATTTGTTGAAAAGTTCTTATCATAAGATCAGCTATTCACCCACATTGCAGGGCACATAGATAAAGGCCAATGTTCTTACAAAATCATAATTTAGAAAAGAGCCTTCTAATAAAATCTAATTATGAGAAGATTGATGATTAGAAACTTAAAAGGCATCATGATTCCATACCACTAAAATACCACTAGCAAGACTCTCGACCTAAACCAGTACACTATTTAAATCACCCATTCCCTAAAGCCTTTTAATTATGAAGAATGAAAATGAGATGCTTAATACAATAACCATATCATCCTTATGTTTAAAGATAAGATTATGTAAGTGTGTTTTCTTTGAGGTTCCATTTATACCTCTTACATTCCACGAAATTATAGAAACCATTGTATGAAAAAGAAAGTTCGATTGAAAAAATAAAGGAAAGAGACCACCTAGATTAGAGTTGAGGTCCACTACCAGCTCTCTAAGGTCTACCGTTGAAGAGTTAAAGGTTCCCTTTTATTTGTTGCACAAAATTTTCAAGAATGAGACTATTTTCTTCCTCAAATGCAATATCAAGATCCTTTCCTAATTAGAAGGTTAGGGTTGCTTCCTTTTTAAATGAGAAGATCATTGCATCCTTGTGCATGCTTTTTTCAAACAAGGTAAGTAGCAGATCATTCCTTTTTTGAGTTTCACTATCTATTGTAATAAAAATTTCTTTTGAATTGTACTTTTTTTAAATTTACCAATGCTTAGGTTTGGGTAAAAGCTAACTAAATATGTAATGGGCTTGGATTTCCATTTTTACTTATGGATTCTATTGATCTTAAAACATGAGAGGGGCACATTGCTATTCAGACTTGAGCATCATTCAAAACTCACCTGATTGGATGGACCCATGGGCCCAAAAGAGTCATCATTATCATAATCTTGTACTAAGGCCCAAGATTGGAGTCTAGCTTTAGCATCCATGTTGTTATAAGTTGAATGGTCCAATTTAAAATCTTCAATGTAGAGAATAGGTGAGAGGTTTTATGGTAGTTATTGCCTATTTAACATTTCCAACTCATAGGTACACTCTCCTGCATAATGTGCTAGAGAAGTTGATGTAGCCTTTGTGTTGCTGAGGATAACCATTTCAAGACATAGGCTCAACTGTACTCAGAATTAAGATCTTAGTGGTTATGTTATTAGCGTTGGACTTCAAATACCTTTATATGCATCAAATGGGAGATTTTTGCATCTTATTATTTGTTTATATGGCTTAAGAACCTAAAGGAAGCATCAAAATCATACACCTTTTTTAGAATTGCTGTGTCACCTATATTAGAGTCCACATCATCATTCTTCTTAGAGGCAACAGTAGGTTGAGAATGCCTATGGCTGAACACAGTTGGTTTAGAGAATTCACAACATGCTTCTTCTAGTATGGTGATCTTGTAACAAATACTCTTAAAATCCATAACAATTATTGTTATACCCCTTACTCGTCTACAGTGTAGCCGAGTAAAGCGTGCCACGTTCAGTGCCGGAGCACCCTATCTTATTTTATCTTGTCCATTGTTAATTTTATACTTTATAGAAAACATGTGATAATTTTTTTTTATTTTATCATAAATTATTTCTGTGGATACCCGGGCAGAGCCTCCTCTATTTTATTAGCATTTGGCGGGTTCAACTATTCGCCTATTAAAAACAATTTCATATGTATCTCGTATATCTATATGTCATATCATATCATTCACAAATTTTCATGTAATTTCAAGAAAATAATAAAACTCATTCATATGAAAATTTACATACAAAAGCTTACAGCTTTATTTACAATCCAAAATATAATTACAATTTATTTACATCACAAACTATTTTATATAATGTTTATATGCAATGAACCAAAATACTAATATATACATGAGCCCTACCAAAATAAAATGTAGATCACTGAGGTGATCACATAATCGATCCGATATACTCAGTATGAGCACTATGGTCGCATCACGAGTCTGGTCTTCAGTATCCACGTGATACGCTTAAATTTTATAGATGTTTTTAAGCACATTTTTATACTATCTCATGGAATTTAGGTAAGTAATCTCATGCATAGTAGTTGATTTCATTAGTTTTTGTAATTTCTATTGTCAAGCTCTTAATTCCATGTTTTTTGCATCATTTTAAGTGTTTGAGTGAAGCCCTAGAGCATAGGAGTGCAAAGGGAAGCTTGGAGATGTTAAAAGAGTGAGAATTGCTACTAATACAAAGTACATGGGTCGTGTAAGCAAAGCCACAGACTCGTGTAACTTTCTGCCAAACAAAAGCCAGAGAGCCAATGGAGGAAAAAAAGTACACGGGTCATGTAATTGGACCCGTGTAATCTATAGATACCCATGTAAGTCTTTGTCGGGCACAAGCTTGAAGAATTTTCTGAGAATAAAAGTACATGGCCCGTGTAGCTAACGCAGACCCGTGTAAGTCTCTATGCCAATGCAAGACTCTGCAATTCCACTCTAGCAAGTTACAAGGCCTGGGGTCATCTAGTGATACACGATCCATGTACCATGTGGTAGCCAGTTTTCTAACCTGAATTCCTGCTCTTATTTGCACATTCAAATTAGACTCCTAAGGTTTTTTAGACTAAAAAATGACCAAACTTTAGAACAGCTAATATAAATAGAAGCAGAAAACATCAAGAAGAGGGAGATCAATCCTTTTATAGCACCTTTTAGGAGTTCAAAAAAGACTTGCTTCTACACTCTCTCTAGCCGTCTTAAGGAGAAGAATATCAGTATCAAGAGGATTTTTCCAGCCGAAGTTCCACAAGATCAAAGTTGCAAACCCTCTTCGGTTCTTTCATTCCATCGCCTTAAACGGATTTTTATTGTTTTATTTCTTTTAGATGATTTCTTTTTACTGTCTTTACCTTTTCATCATGATGTTTCCTGAACTCACCATGAGTGAGTAGTTTTCATATTCTGGAATTGGGAGAGTAATGCTTGTAATCATTGTTATGGATAAACATTAAGTTTTATTTATTGGATTTGAGATTTGTTCCTTGATTTAATTTCTTATGATCTTAATGTATGCTATGTGCTGGTACCCACTTAGTATTGATTGTAGATATTAATTGAAGGACTGAAAGGTGAAGATTAATATTAGAAAATCAAGATTTTGAACCTAGGAATTTTGACCTAGACATAGGCTAATACCTTTGTGAAATTTCAAAATTGGTCAAAGACCTTAAAGTTAATTAAGTTAAGATACCTTAGGATTTAAGTTAATTAAGTTAAGATACCCTAGACATAGGCCACGAAAGTCAGGTTTAAGTTAATTAAAATACACCCTAGGTGCCTTGAGAGAGGACTTAGGATACCTTAGGATTAATTTCCATCAAGGCAAACGATTCTTAATCCACTAAATAAACAAGATAACATCCATAGTAAGATTCAAATATGAAATCTTAATTCCGGAATTGTTTCAAATTAGATTATTTCATTTTAAGTTTATCATTCTAGTGTTTAAAATAAACAACCTTCATTCCCTCAGTATTTGATAGCCTAAACAGTCAAAATTACTGTGTAGATTGGTACTTATTAATCAAATTCCTCAAGAGAATGATACTTTACTCATCACTTTATTACTTGTTAGCGATCCGTGCACTTATAAGGTTGTAAAACCAGCGAAACAAGTTTTTGGCGTAGTTACCGGGGAATTTTAGCTTTAGTAATATCGAGTGATAGGCAATTTAGCTGATTTAGGCAATAACATTTATTATCTAATTTTATTTGATTTGTTTTATTTCTTTTCTTTTCTTTCAAGTGCCTGACTTGGTATATGGCCAGAACAAGGCCAGAAGAAGAAATCTTGGACTTCGATCTAGAGATAGATAGAACTCTGAGAGGCATTAGGAGGGAAAGGAAACACCAATAGCACGATCAAGAAGATCCTGAAAATCCAACCATGGCCGATAATAATGACAGTCTAAGACTCTTGAGAGACTATGGAGCTCCATCTGTCCAAGGATTTCAGCCCAGTGTCACAAGACCCACAGTGGAAGCCAACAACTTTGAGTTAAAACTAGCATGGCTTCAAATGATTCAACAAACCCAGTTTGGAGGTTCACCAACAGAAGATCCACACTATCACCTCCAGTGGTTTCTTGCCCTTTGTGACACATTCAAGATGAATGGAGTTTCTGATCAAGCTATAAGACTCAGAGCATTCTCATTCTCCCTTCGAGACAGAGCAACGAAGTGGTTACTTTCTCAACTAGCTACAATGTTCACCACTTGGAAAAACCTCTCACACGCTTTTCTAACAAGGTATTTCCCACTTGCAAAGACTGCAAGACTGAGGCTTGAGCTCAACACCTTTAGACAAAAGGAAGGTGAATCACTCTATGATGCATGGAAAAGATATAAGGACCTGCAGAGGGAATGTCCACACCATGGCATAAAGGATTGGCCACTAGTGTAAAAGTTCTATAATGGGTTACTACCCTCTACAAGGAGCACAATAGATTCGGCTGTAGAAGGTAACTTAATGGAAAAAACAGTGACACAAGCACTTGAACTTCTAGAGAGGGTTGCATATCATAATTATGAGTGGTCAAATGAAAGAGGAAATGCAAGGAGAACAGCAGGGGTCCTAGAAGTGGATGCCCTAAGCATGATAAATGCTCAATTTGATCAGCTCACAAAGAGACTTGACAGAATGCAAGCCAACACAGTCGGTACAAACAGTTAACATGAGGATAGCTATGGAGGAGGATATATGAGTTCAAAATATAACAACTTTAATGAACCTCCCACAGAATAGATGAACTATGTCAATAACGGGGGAAACTTCAACAAGAGGCAGCCCATCAATCCATATTCAAACACTTATAACCCCGGATGGAGGAACCACCCAAATTTCTCATGGTCCAATCAGCAGAATCAGCCGATAAACAAATAAGAGGGGTAAAAACCACTAGCACCCCTTGGATTTCAGAACAGAGGCCAAAACTTTGCACAACCACTATTGCCCCCCTAAACTTAGCAACCTGAACCGAAGATGACCATGGAATCCATGATGGAAGGTTTCCTAGTAGCTCATCAACAATAGAATGAATTGATTAAACAACTGACTTTCAGAATGTACCAACTTGCTACCTATAATAAGATGCTAGAGAATCAAATTGCTCAGCAAGCAAGTTCTTCAAGTAAGGCTTCTGGTAAACTGCCTAGTCAACCAAAGATGAACCCAAGGTAGCATTGTAAGGCAGTTACATTAAGGAGTGGAAGAACTCTAGTACAACTAGAGGAAGTACCGACAGAGGAAACCTCAGAAAAATCTGAAAAGCCAAGCAGAGAAAAAGAAAGAAGAAACCAAGAAAGATCAAGAAGAGGAAGTAAGGAAGAAAAATATGTTACCAAAGCCATACCAGCCTCCCCTACCTTTTCCTCAGAGATTTCAGAAAGCCAAATTGGACAAGCAGTTTGGGAAGTTTTTAGAAGTTTTACAAAAACTTTATATCAACATTCCCTTCACAGAAGCACTCTCTCAGATGCTAAATTTCTATGAGATAGTAGCTCTAACAGAGGAATGCAGTGCCATAATGCAAAACAAACTGCCTCCAAAGTTGAAAGATCCAGGAAGCTTCTCCATACCATGCCTTATTGGCAACAAGAAAATAAACAAGGCCCTCTACGATTTGGGGCAAGTGTGAGTTTAATGCCTCTATCAATATGCAAAAAGCTAGAGATCGGAGAAGCCCATGACAATTTCACTGTAATTGGCTGATCGATTTGTTAAATATCCTGTGGGCATACTTGAGAACATCCCCATCAAAGTGGATAAATTCTTCATTCTAGTAGACTTTGTTGTCCTTAAGATGGAATAAAATGTTCAGTAATAAGATGAGAACATCCCCATCAAAGATTTTGTAGAAGTGACTTCATGGGCCCATTCCCCTCTTCCTATGGAAAAAAGTATATTCTAGTTGGTGTTGATTATGTGTCAAAATGGGTAGAAGCAATAGCCACACCAACCAATGATGCTAGAGTGGTCACAAGGTTCCTTAAGACGAATATCTTCACAAGATTTGGCACACCACGAGCAATAATCAGTGATGGAGGAAGTCACTTCTACAACCAACAATTCGAAACACTATTGAAAAATTATAGAGTGACTCACAAGGTGGCCACACCTTATCATCCTCAAACTAGCAGCCAAGTAGAAATCTCAAACAAGGAATTGAAACGGATTCTAGAGAAAACTGTAAATCGATCCAGGAAGGATTGGTGCATGAAATTAGATGATGTACTGTGGGCATACCGCACTGCATATAAAACCCCAATTAGCACAACACCCTTTCAACTGGTTTATGGAAAATCATGCCATCTCCCTGTTGAACTTGAACACAAAGCTTACTGGGCAATTTAGATCGTGAAAAAAAAGGCTCCTACAACTGAATGAGTTGGAAGAAATCCGACAGGATGCGTACGAAAATGTCAAAATCTTCAAAGATAAAACCAAAAGATGGCATGATAGGCGCATAGCAAGGAAAGAAATAAAAGAAGGAGACCTTGTCCTATTGTTCAACTCCAGATTGAAACTCTTTCCAGGGAAGCTAAAATCGAGATGGTCCAGACCTTTTAAGGTAACCCAAGTCTTCCCACATGGAGCAGTAAAAGTGTGGAGCAAAACCTCTGGAGCATTTAAAGTTAATGGGCGAAGGCTGAAGCCTTACTTTCAAGGAAAACCCATTGAGAAGGGAGTCAATTGCACCTTTGAAAACCCTCTTGAGAGACAATGAAGGATGAAAGCAAAGTCCAGCTAAAGACTATAAACAAGCGCTTTTTAGGAGGCAACTAAAAAATTTCTAATTTTTCTTTCTTTCTTTCTTATTTTAATTTTGTTAATATTTGTTCACATTTTCTTTTGTAGGAATCCCAAAAGATCTCAAATCCAAAAAAAAGTAAGGGGGAGTAGAGAACAAGAGAGGAGAGGAATCATCAAGTTAAAACCACATAAGAGAAAATTGAACAAAACCAGGAAAGTAACTCTATTACTAACCTTTACATCCATTTCATGCATTGTTGTGATAAAAATTTTCATAAGGGAAAAATTTGGAGAATCAAAAAATTAAACGTGTTGTGTACTAGTTTCAGACACCCCATGTAACTTTTTGAAAGAGCGTAAAACTCTTAAAAATTTTAACTCGAGAGACAGAAAGTTACACAGATCCCCTTTGTAATTTACACGGGCCGTGTAATGTTGCTTGCAGAATAACTTGAGGACATAAAGTTATCCGGGTCCCATTTGTAATTGACACGGGCCATGTAACATGTTCAGTAAAGTAACTCAAGAGGCAGTAAGTTACACGGTTCTCAGAGCTCATTTACATGGGCTGTGTACTATGACAGAATTTGAAATTTTCGGACAAAAATTTACAAGGCCCTACATGTCGGGACCCGTGTATCTCATCAGAGACCCAACTCCTGGGGGCACGAAACGTGCAAAACGAAGAGTCCTAACGGCTCTTTAAATGCACCCCTCCCCTTAAACCCATTCATAAAGACAAAACCCTTCATCTCCACCCCTTCTAGTCTATAGAAACCCCTCAAATCTCTTCTTCCTTCACCAAACCCTAGTATTCTCCTTCCCAAAACTAATCAATGGCTCCTGTAAAGTGATCTGCGTGAAGAATGGGCTCTTCCTCGAGGTAAAAAGTAGAATCCTCACTATCTCTCCCTCAACCGATACCCCAACGCCCTAAAACAAAGGCAGCCTCTCCGCAACTAACCCCTCCACAGCCATAAGCCGCTCCACAACTCAAAATCTCCATTCCTTAGGGGTTCCGTGATGATGCCCACAAGACAATGTGCACCCGGCTTCACACCCAGAAAAATAGCTCCACAAAATACATGGATTTCGTTCTATTGGAGTAAATTAGGCTGTAGGATGAGATCAACGGACTACTCGATAGCATAGGGTGGACAAGGTTCACCAAACTCCAATTCCCCGCATATCGGGACATCACATTGGAGTTTTTGGGAAGTTTCAAGGCCACCTTATGGGCTATTAATAGGGAAGATAAAAGCAGAATTGAATTTCAACTCCTTGGTGTCGATCGGGTGATGAATATGGATGAGTTCAATGCCATCTTCAGCTTCGACAGCACCGTCCACCAAGAGATCCCTCGGAACTACATGCTCTACAATAGCATTAATATCTGGAGTTCCATTTTCCCGAACACGGAGCCATATAACTCCAGCAAGTCCAAATCCTCAGGTATCAAAAGTCCAGCCCTACACTACATGCACTGGTTAGCCGCCCACACCATCATGGGCCATGGTGACAGCCTTGGCATGGTAAACGCCAGCGAGTTCTTTTTCTTATGGTGTATGGTCATCGGGCAGTGATGCAGCACCGGTTTCTTTTTGTGCAACCACCTCCGCCACCTCTATCATCAGCCTACCAAGCATAACGTGCTTGGTGGCCTCGTCATAACCATCACCCTCCACTTCGGATTCATCCCAGGACATCACAGGTTGTGCTCCATCAACAAAAAATTAAAAATTGATCAAACCATCTGCATATCCATGGGGATATGTGAGAAGGTGGGCAACACCTACTACCTGCTTAATGCCAAAGGGAATGCCATACCTCGGAGAGACGAAGCACAAGAAGGACTTGGTGAGACCTTGCAGCCATAGGCAGAAGCCCAAGAGCCACTGTTTCATGAGTCCCCTATTCGAATGCCTCCATATACACCACCACCCATAGACCCGGTCCTCCCATACCTACAGCACATGGAGACCACCATCAACAACAGGATGCGAGCAATCGAGGACAGCCTCCAGGAAGCCCACAATAAGCTAGACATGCTAATGGAGAGGCACGATGATGAGGAGCCAGTGTCGCCATCATCACCATTATAGACCTTTTAGAGCCAGGACTATAGGATAGGTTCTTTATTGTAAAATCTTGCATACCTTAGTCCTAAACTGCAAACATAGGTCTCTTTAATTTATTTTTTTGTCCAAACTTTTCCATGCTTAATAAATAATATGCTTTCTTATTATATTTGTACATTTTCTATAATTTTGCATATTATGTTGACATCGAGGAGAATGTCCGATTTGAGTTTGGGGGGGGGGGGGGGGGAAGTACAAGTGCATTTAATGTCTTGCATTCATTACATTGCTTAATTTCAGCTATATTATCCTTGTGTATCAAAATTTCAGAAAAATAAAAAAAAAATAAAAATTTTGAACTTCAAATTGTGAAACTTAGAACTATAACCAGCTTTTAGTAAGCTAAAAATTGGACTCCATGGGATAAAGGAATGAACATATCTAGATAGGCTAAAAATTGGACTCCACGGGATAGAGGAATGAACTACAACATGTTAATTGTGAAAAACCTAATCTCTTTAGTGGAACTAGACTAGTTAAACCCCTTCATAACTATTAATTTTTCATATCGAATATAAACAAACCTGAAAATGCTTCACCAGCTCTAAAACATATCTCTTGAACCTATCAAGGAAAAATCCTACCATGTGCTTGATGAAGAAATGATTAAGGCATTCTTTGCTATAGCCTAATTAAACCTTAACTACCCTTAGTCACAATATGTCCCGTGCACCCAACTTGAGCCTATATTTTTACCTATATGATTTTCCTTGTTTACCCATATTATTTACCTAGTCCTCTAGTCTAAACACATACCTACCCTTTTAAGGAATCTAAATGCATAAGTAAAAAGTATATTAAGTGCAAAAAGGAAAGTGGAGAGAGGATGAAGAACTCGAGAAAGAAACCAAAGAAAAATTTGCCTTCCTAACCCAGCAAAAGCAATAAGTTTGGGGGAGAAGAAAAAAGGGACATACATAAATAAATAAATAAATAAGAGAGGAAGTCCCAAGAATCATGGAAGCATGCTTCGCACTATAAAAACTAAAAGCCCCTCCTCTCCATACAAAATCAATAAAATAAACTTAGTATACTTGGTATTTTATGCATAAATGCTATCCTCATTTTTGCATTCCCTAAAAACCTTTCATTGGCAACCTAGTCATCATCCCTTAGCCCCATTACAACCCTTTTAAAGACCTTTTGATCTTTTGAAAAGTGTATACTAGATTATTGGAGATAGAAAATTGAGATATGCCTATGGAGTTGGAATTGAGTTACTTCATCACAATCATCCATAATAGAGGCAAATTTGGGAGAGTAAGTGTTTCTCAAGTCTATCCTAATAAAACAGGTTATTTGTGACTTATTAATAGCCTTGTATAGAGGAATAATTAGTTGAATACCATGAAAGGAGGTGAAGTTCCAAATAGGCAACTATTAGAACCCTTATGCCTTGAAAGAGGGTAAATGGTATGAAGGATTGGAGGAGTTCAATTTTGTGCTTATTGAATTGTTGGTCACATTCCTAAGTTATCCCCTGAAATGCGTTTTAAAACAAAGTTTTGTTTTTCTTGAGGATAAATAAAAGTTTGAGTTTGGGGGTATTTGATACACTTAAATTGTATAGATGTTATTAAGCACATTAGTATACCATCTCATGGCATTTAGGTAGGTAATCGCATGCATAGTAGTTGATTTCATTAGTTTTTATAATTTCTATTATCAAGCTCTTAATTCCATATTTTTTGCATAATTTCAAGTGTTTGAATGAAGCCACAGAGCATAGGAGTGCAAAGGGAAGCTTGGAGAGGTCAAAAGACTGAGAATTGTTGCTAATACAAAGTACACGAGTCGTGTAAGCAAAGCCACATACCCGTGTAACTTTTTGCCAGACAAAAGCTAGAGAGCCAATGGAGGAACAAAAATACACAGGTCGTGTAATTGAACCCATGTAATTTGTAGAGACCCGTGTAAGTCTCTGTCGGGCACAAGCTCAAATAATTTTATTAGAACAAAAATACACAGCCCGTGTAACCAGGCCCGTGTAGCCAACGCAAACCTGTAAGACTCCACAATTTCGCTCTAGTAAGTTACACGGCCTAGGACCGTGTAGTGACACACAGGCCGTGTACCATGCGGCAGCTAGTTTTCTAACCCGAATTCCCGCTCTTGTTTACACAGTCAAATCAGACTCGTAAGGCTTTTTAGACTAAAAAATGACCTAACCCCAGAACAGCTAATATAAATAGAAGCAAAAAACATCAAGAAGAGGGAGATCAATCCTTTTATAGCACTTTTTAGGAGTTTAAAAGAGACTCGCTTCTGCACTCTCTCCAGCTGTCTTGAGGAGAAGAATATCAGAATCAAGAGGAGTTTTCCAGCCGAAGTTCCACAAGATCAAAGCTGCAAACCTTCTTCGGTTCTTTCATTCGATCTTCTTAAATGAATTTTTATTATTTTATTTCTTCTAGATGATTTCTTTTTACTGTCTTTACCTTTTTATCATGATGTTTGCTGAATTCACCATGAGTGAGTAGTTTTCATATTCTGGAATTGGGAGAGTAATGCTTGTAATCATTATTATGGATAAAAATTAAGTTTTATTTATTGGATTTGAGATTTTTTCCTTTATTTAATTTCTTATGATCTTAATGCATGTTATGTGCTGGTACCCACTTAGTATTGATTGTAGATATTAATTTAAGGACTGAAAGGTGAAGATTAATATTAGAAAATCAAGATTTTGAACCTAGGAATTCTGACCTAGACATAGGCTGATACCTTTGTGGAATTTCAAAATTGGTCAAAGACCTTAAAGGGTTTTAATTAATTTGATCGCCACGAAAGTCGAGTTTAAGTTAATTAAAATACACCCTAGGTGCCTTAAGAGAGAACTTAGGATACCTTAGGATTAATTTTCATCAAGGAAAACAATTCTCAATTCAGTAAATAAACAAGATAACATCCATAGTAAGATTTAAGTGTGAAATCTTAATTCCAGAATTGTTTCAGATTAGATTATTTCGATTTAAGTTTATCATTCTAGTATTTAAAATAAACAACCTTCATTTCCTCAGTATTCAATAGCCTAAACAGTCAAAATTACTATGTAGATTGATACTTACTAATCAAATTCCTCGTGGGAATGATACTTTACTCATCACTTTATTACTTGTTAGTGATCCATGCACTTGCAGGGTTATAAAACTAGCGAAATACTATGCGATGGAAAAACCAATGCGCTAAGCGAATTGCTTAGTGGTGCATAATTTAAAATAAAAATAACTAAATAATTAAAAATAATAATTCTAAGTGGAATTTCATAACTCTTGGTCAACTGTATTTTTATTACAATTTGGAAATAAATTAATTATCAGTATCTTATCTATTCATTTGTTTCATTCTCAATCTTTTAAAATTATATCAGTGCCTAAGTAACCTATAATAGACTATAAGGATGGATACACGGGAGTATACCGGTTAGATAGCCATATGTCTACCCTATATACAACTGTAATATCAGGCACGAGGCCAGCGGGCAGGCTATCAGAGTCAGAAATGAAATTAGGCACAATGGCCAACGGGCAGGTATATAACCTGTAGAACAATCATATCAGACATATTTTGTCGATAAATGATTATTTATGTATGCAGTACTGTTATCTGTAGTCCCTAATTGGTATACCAATCAATCTAACTATATATTTAAGTCTAGGTTTACTTTAGATAATTAAACATTATTAATTATTTAACAAAATTTTCATGTCAATTTGTAGTGGGAAAGTGGGTCCCACATACATATTTCATGAACCTTTCTTTAGGTTCAGTTTTAGTGTCTTGACTTTGTCTATTAATTTAAGCAATTTGTGGCCACTGTTTGGCCACACTTTCTTCATGGAAGCTATCCCTCTATGTCTTGTATTTATTTTCCTTTTTGAACCATACGATTTGGATTTATAGAACTCAAGTTATGGTCAAATAACCATAACTAGTTCATTTCCAATTTCTAGTTCCTTATCTAGGCAATTTTGGTATTACACTTTACCAATTTATATGAACAGGTTGTAGTAACATTTAGGCCTAGTATTCTTCATACGATTTGTTGCCCTAAGTCTTGTGGTCAATCAAAATTTTTAATTGCAATTTTTCAAGTTTTTTAGAATCATTTATAACCTATTAACTAACCTAGACTATTCTGGAGTCAATGGTTACTTATAAAATTTCCAGAATTGGTATACTAACTTGACCTAATTAATTGACCTAGTTCCCTCAATTTCTGGATTTTGGTCAAAATACCAATATTGTAGGTCTATGTCTTATTGAAATTTTAGAACTAGTTTCAGGGCATTTGGATTTCTATAGGCCAAGTTATGGCCTTTTTACCAAAGCTGGTCAAGTAGCCTTTGTTTACCAATTCTGGGCAGTTTTGGTACTAGACAATTTTGTAACCCAATTTGGGCAAGCAATTTGGTTGGGTTAATGGCATTTTTGGGCTTTGTGTTCTTCACAAAAGTTGTAGTCCTATGTATAAGCTTTCCAATGGTATAAGTTTTAGGTCATTTAGATCTGTTTAGAGTGAGTTATGACTAAATGAATGTACACTGTTCATTTGGTCATTTTCTAGATTCACTATTTGGTAATTTGGATTAGGGTAGAATTTATGTCACTTTTTGGACAGAATTTAGGCATGATTTCTCCATAAAAAATGGTACATTTTAGGTCTAGTTTTACCTCCAATTGGCCTTATATCAATTGGAGCCACAAAAATTAGGTTATGGCTCAAAACATTCACTAATTTAAAAAATTCTCAACTTGCACAAAAGAACACTCCCAAATTTTCAATTTCCTCCAACTCCCTCACTTCAAATAGGATACATGGCACTTCTAAATATCATCAATCATCTTAATATAATCAATTTCTAGCAACTTACACAAGTCTTTAATAATCAATTCAAAACCCTAATTCAAATGGTCAAAGTCAACAATATACACATGAAAACAATTTGCTAGTACATATAACTTCAACTATCAACATATAATTCACTTCCACTTATCCATTAACGCCATTAAACACCATTTAAATTCATGAAATTATCAATCTCCTAAGTTCCTCAAGGCCATCAAATTGAAAAATTACACTAAGTCTTCAATAATTGTTCAAACCCTAATTCAAATTGTCAGCCTCAAACATATACATGTAATTAAATTCTAATACTTATAATCACCATAATCAACATCACTAATCACCATTATAAGTAGGAATTCATCAAACTCTCAAGGGAAACTAAGGCTGCCGAAATGGGGGTTCACAATTACTCATCTTTTTCATTTAAATTTCTCATCATATCAACTCATTTCAATGTTTAACTAAGGAAGGAAGATATATTATGCACTAACCTTGTTTCAAAAGTTTCCCATGCTTGTAAAACTTCAAAATTTCTCCTTCCTTTTGCTGCCTATATACTTTCCAAGGCGTAAGGACTAACTTTAATGAAGTGGACTTATGATTTTATGTGACACCCCTTACCCGTCCATAGTATAGCCAAGCAAGATATGCCACAAAGTATGCCGGAGCACCATATCTTATTTTATTACAATTTACTCTTTTCTTTATTTATTTATTTATTTATTTATTTATTTATTGATTTATCACAAAGTGAAATTTATGTCATTTAATTTATTTATAGAAATTTTGAATTAATTTAAGGTTCCATAAATTTTACAGAAAATCCAGCAGAGTGCCAGCTAAAAATAAAGAAAACTTTTTTTCGAAACCTGTAGAAAACACTTCCAATAATTTTCTCAACCTACAACTCCAATTAATCATCATTTCTCAATAAATTTCTCATCAAATTCTCAATAATTCCTCAATTTGTCATTCATTCATTTCATATCAAAATGATACTCAAATTTTATCTATAAACACAAATTTACAGATAAGCACATTAATACAAAATTACATTATAAAAGTTTTAAATATACATAATAAAATAAAAGTTTAATTACAAAGTTTACAAAAATTACAAAATACAAAATGGGACCTAGTGTCCTACCAATGCACTGTAGTCTGAGAGGTGACTCTGACTCTATGTAAATCTGTGGCCTCACCTAGTATGTGGTCTGCTGGGCTCTCTATCAGTCTCTCCAGAACCTACGTGTGGCAAAAGTAACATGCTAAGCAATACTGCTTAGTGGTGCCAATAATAAAATAAAAAGAACTTAAAAGAAATAAACATGCAGTGTATATGTTAATTTCTCATACAGACAAATTTTTTATAATTATTTGTAACATTATTTATTTGGTCAATAATTGATTAAAACTTTTCAATATTTATTTTTGGTTGCCCAAGTAACCTATACCAGTTGACTGGACTGGATAACGGGTAAACTAGCACTGGGTACCAAGTACCTCGGGTCGTCACACCATCGGTCACAAAGTGTCTCCAGGTGTGCAACAGAATAGCTAATAAGCTGTAATAAATATTAGGCACAAGGCCAAGTATCATAATAATGTCAGAATGGCTAAAAGCCATAAAATCACAGAATGACCATTTAAGCCATGAATCATAGAATGGCATGATGCCATGTGCAGTACTGCTAACAAAATCCTATAGGCATGCCAACCTATCCAAACCAATCACACTAGGCTTACTACGGTAATTACACTTTTTAATTATGTAATTCTTTGAAATTGAAATTTTATGGCTACTATTAATTTCATTAGTCAACTAAAATGTTGACTTTTTCATAGACAATAGGTATATTGGTTCTAATATCACCAACATACCACATTTTGCATTCTAAAATTGTTGGTATTGAATGCTGATTCCATTTCAAAGCTTAAGGTTGGTTATTTAAAATTTTCAGATTTCAGATACTTAGTTTACCATTCCATTGGTCAATTGTACAGTAAGAATTTGGCAATATTAACTTCATGAAAGTTGTTCCTTTATGTGTCTGCTTTAATTCCCTTTTTGAATCACTCCAATTGGAGTTTTCTAGCTCAAGATATGCCACTTTGAGCAAGGCTGGCCGGATTAGTATCTACCCAGAAATTCTGGGCAGAATACCATTCTGCCAGATTTGGTAGTCCCATTTTGGCTAACAATTTCATTTGGTTAAGTCCAGAATTAAGTTTGTGTTCTGCAAGAAAGTTGTTCTAAATTGTCTAAGCTTTCCATTGATATAAATTTCAGGTCAATTGGGTCTTTCTACACTGAGTTATGGCCAAATGAATGAACACTGTTCATTTGGTCATTTTGGTATAGTGATAGTGCACCATACCCGAGTTTGACCTAATTGTTCACTATGTTAATGTTATTTTCTGGGCATGGTCTCTACACGAAAAATGTGTCATTATGTATTTATTTTCATTCCAAATTGGCCTCACACTAATTAGGTTGGTAAAATTTTAGTTTTGATCCCTCAAAGGGACCTAGGTCAAACTGCCAAAATAAGTTACTAACCAATCTGATTTGCACTTTAAATCTACCAATTCAACCACACCACAAATGGTCCTAATTGACCATTTCTAACCTCAATTAGGGTCAATTGAGGCAATTGACCATTTCCCACCAATTGAATTTCAAACCCTAGCCCTAAATTTTGCTAAGTTCCAATTTCTTGCACCAAACTCATAAATGAATAATTGAAGTGATACATTTACATCAAGGGCAGCCTATACACTCCTTTAAATCAAAGAAATTCATCACTACACTAAGATTACCATGGCTGCCAAAAATGTAGAGTGGGCATACCAATGAATTTCATTTCAATTCCTCATAAATTTTAACTTAATTCAACTTCCTAAACATAAATTTAAAGAAAAATAAGGAGATTGGACACTAACCACTTTGGAGCTCTAACTTGAGCTTGTAGATCTTCACTTTTTCCTCTTCAAATTGCTGCCTTAAGCTTGCTCTAGTGGCAAGGAGAAGTTTTAGTGAAAGGGGCAAAGGATTTGAGGGGGTGTTAATGAAGAAAATTTAGAGAGAAGTGAGGTCATCAATGGAGATAGAGAGAGAGTGAAATTCGGCTGAAGGAAGAAGAAAGAAGGGAGTAGAATTTCTTTTGAATTTTTAGCCCATTTAATGTTAGCAGTATGCCCTAGAGCATATCATTTAGTATGTATCTTGTACATATTTTATTAATAAAAGGCATTTTCACTTTTCCATTTACATAATATATTTATGTGTAATAGAAAAGGTCCATTGATATTTTGTTAGAAATTCTATTCTTAAGTTATTAAGAATATGAGTGACAGTATTTCTAGTACAAAATATCATAAATAGGTTCACAATCGAGGATACTTCATAAAAAGGACATGACTTATCCAGAAAGATTGTATTCATGTTTGTTTCCACGTTATTTATATGGGATATAAATAAGATAGAATGATGAGTCTCATGCCATATAACAAACATGATAGGCACTTATACATGATAAGTAGGCCGAACCAGTGACACTTATGATAAACACATGGAGTTTACTCTTGTCAATGCATTTTCATAAATCATATCAGTGCATATAATCTTTAGACCTGAGATAGCACAGTTATCTTGTATATAGGTGGTTTGAGTTTGATACTGCTTTCATACTTGTTGTAACACCCCTCATCCAACTACAGTGTAGCCAAGCAAGGCGTGCTACAATCAGTGCCGGAGCACCCTAACTTATCTTACTTTATTTCTTTAAAAATTTTGTTCTCGTTATATTTAATATCGATTATTTTTTCGACGGAGAAACTAACGGAGTTTCCCCTATTTTATTTTTGTTTGATATGTTTTACTATTCACCTGTTTGAAAATTCACCAATATTTTCTAAGTATAATCTCATCCATACTCATATCATCATTTGAAAAATCATTATGTAATTCAAATCTATACTGATTTGTACAAATTCATTCATGCTCAATTCTTATAGCAAAATTCTCAAAGTTGCATTATTTTACATCATTTACAATAATTAAATAAATCCTTAATTTACATGATATACAAATTAATTACAATTTGCTAATTTACATAGCAATATAAGAAATAAATAACATACACAAAATACATGATATGCTTAATGTGAGCCCTATCTACTTGCATTGCTGAGGAGGTGACAACCTTGAACGCTCTGCAGATCAGAACTCCCAAAATCTCTATTTAGTATTCGCTGGGCTTTAACTTCAGTACCTGTGCGAGTAAACAATTCCATCGCGCTCTAAGCATTGCTGCTTAGTGGTGCAATAATATAACAAGAAAATAATATACAAATAAAAATAGAAACAAAATTCGGATAATTAAGATTTATTTATACTTCACATGCGGTTTCTAAAATTTAATATGTTTTATCCTAATTTAGTCTTCTTTGGAAGTGTTTATTTCGCCAATGTACAGTAATAATGTAAAAAAAAAATGATCTAAAAATAATAAATTTATGCTTATATTATTATGTAAGTCACATTTGTAATATTTATGTATGTTATAATTTTCTTTGCTAATCTTTTAGCATTTTCTCAATACTTTCTAGGTTGTCTCAGATTATTTCATAATAAGTAAATTTTAATATAGGTCCAGTTCATTTCGATTCTTTCTAATAAATAACTATTCTAATTTATTTTAGGTCATCTTACTCATTTATTTAATTTCTAATATTTTTAATTACTAATATTCTTAACTTATTTCAATAAATTTCACTGCCCAAGTAACCTATGACAGGTTGACTAAATCGATAACGGTCGCTGGCACCGACACCACAAGGCTCTGCCGTCATACCATGGGACGCAGAACGTCAACCACGTTTGCAGTCAGTATGGCTAAAAAGCCATGATAACACATAATCAGGCATAAAAGCCATGAATGTTGGCATAAAGCCATGAATGAGGGCATAAAGCCATGAATGCGGGCATAAAGCCATGAATACGGGCACAAAGCCATGAATACGGGCACAAAGCCATCATTACAGGCATAAAGCCTTTCGCAGTACTGCTAAAACAATACCCTATTGGCATGCCAAACTATCCAATTTGACACACATGTCTAGGCAATACAAGGGCACATAATATCATTAAATATTAATATATTGTGTTTTATGACTTTATTATTTCATGATAAATTTCATAATTTATACATTCATCATAATATTCATACATTCCTTACATCATTCAAATTGATGACAATTTACAACAATGGTGTTCATATACCATTGTACTCAAAACATTCTTCCTTTCTCTTATAAAGAGAACTAATGTTTCATTCATATTTTCATGTGATTCATTTATTCATTACAATATTTATATAGATTCATAACTCATACAAGGTGTTATTATCTTATTTGTAATGGAAACATAAATCCTAATGTAAACCTCATCCCATTTATACTCAACAATCCATCTAGGTTAATTTCATTTCATATTCAAGTTGTATTACTTATGTTTTATTAGACCTACTAGTAATGGGAATAAATCTTAACTATATACTCACATAACTTAAATGTTCATTAAGTCATTTAGGTGAATTACTATTTCTATTCCAAGTAATCCATGAATATTTCATGGATTCCAAATTTCATACCTTAATTTCCTCTATCAATTTAGTTATTATACTTTGTGTCTTCGTATTACTATTCACATTATTATTCACTCAAATTGTTGACTTTTTAATACATAATAAATTTATTGGACCTAAGTTCTCCAAGATACCACATTTTGTTTTCAAAATTTATTGGTATTGGTTGCCAATACCATTTCCAAGCTTAATGTTAATTGGGCAGAATTTTCAGTTTTCATGCTTTGTTTTTACTGTTCCATTGGTCATTTTTACTGTGGGAATTTGGTAAAATGATCAACATGAAAGTTGTTCCTTATTTTGTCTAGTTGAATTTCTTTTTTTGAATCACTCCATTTGGAGTTTTGTAGCTCAAGTTATGGTCATTTTACCATAACTGGCAGGAGTGACCTATACCCAGATTTTTTGGGCAATTTGGTTCTGCCAGATTTGGTGACCTAAGTTTGGTTGGAAATTTGACTAGGTTGTGGTCAAAATTTGGATTTGTGTTCTTCATGAAAGTTGTTGGTCTATATCTCAGCTTATTGCTAGTAAAATTTCAGATCAATTGGACCTTTCTACAATTAGTTATGGCCAAATGATCAAATACTGTTCATTTAGTCATTTTGCCCAGGCAGACTGCAGGTCACCCGGATTAGGGCAAACTTTTGGTCAACTTAGTTTAGTTTTCTGGGCATGGTTTCTTCACTAAAGTTGTGCCATTATGTATCTAGTTTCATGTAAAATTGGCCTTGAACCAATTGTACCTCTACAATTCAAGTTATTGCTGCCCAAACAGGCTGGACTCACATCCAAACCTGCAGGTCACCCAAGGCAGCTTAGCCAAACTCAAATCCCAAGCTGCAACTCACTTCAATTCTTCATTATACACAGCCAAATGGTCACTAATTGATCATTTAACCTTTCATTCACCAACACATGAATAATATCCAAGTTTTTGGGTCCAAACCCTAGCTCAAATTCAAGGTTCACACAACACATGTCAATTAGGCATACTAATCCATTTCAAATTTTTGTCTACACATCAACACCATTTCTAAGCCATTTTAAATCCATCAAAACCATCAAATACCACTCCCATAAAGCTGGCCAAAATTCCATTCTCAATTTTCATACATGATTTATCTTAATTTCTTAATTATTTATTCATATTCAAACTAAGTTTTAAGAAATAAACAAGATTAAGTAATTAACAAGCACTAACCTCTTTGGTCTCTTTATTGGCTTGTATAAACCTTATAATTTCTTCACTTTATGATAATCAAAACTTTGCTTTTGATGTGGGGGTTAATTTTTGTGAAGGGTGTTTAGGGTTTTGGGGTGAGATTTGGTGAGTTATAAATCTTTGGTGGAGCTTTCATGGAGGTTTGGCTATGGGAGAAGAGGGAGACGGCT
Source organism: Hevea brasiliensis (assembly GCF_030052815.1). Taxonomy (NCBI): domain Eukaryota; kingdom Viridiplantae; phylum Streptophyta; class Magnoliopsida; order Malpighiales; family Euphorbiaceae; genus Hevea; species Hevea brasiliensis. Next base: position 49,796,567 of record NC_079501.1, read on the forward strand.
GGTCTTTAATTTGGTGAAGAAACAGATTGTTTTTTCCTTTTTCTTGGTGTTATTTATCTTCTTTTATTACTTACTTAAGTGATGCTTTAATGTGATTGGTGGGAATTCCTTTAAATGACATCATATGATGTCAAAATTGACATTTATTCTCATTTTCTTTTCTTTTCTTCTCTACTCATTTTCAATTTAATTTTTAGTAATGTTTATTCACATTTTGTGTCATAATAATTATTTACTTAACTGGACAAGTCGGCCAAAAATCACCTCTAAAGGCGAAATGACCAAAATGCCCTCCGTTTGGCTTAACAGATCAAAATTGTCTGTACCGATTGAAAAATTTTTTAAACCTTTTCTTGGCATTCTAATGCCATAGAAACCTCAATGACTCTTCTTTGGAGTCTCAAAAATTATTTTATGAATTTTTCCCTGGGTCTAGGGCTCCTAGTTGCGAGAACCACAACTTCTCACTAGGTTACCCATCGCTAGGGCACCGGCTCATTTAACTTGGTTGTATTTTATTTCTAAAATTTTTCCTAAATTTTTCTTATTAATATTTGAGTTATTTATGACTCCTCACTCTAGTCTAATTATTTTTCTAGATGTTCTAGCTATCCGGACCGACACCGGTCACCGGAACAGTAGAATGTACATAATTGCTACAGTGAGGGTGTTACCCTTGTACTATGTATGGGTATATGGGCATGTGTTGGCTCCTACTAGTTATATATGGAGGTAGGTGTTAATCAAGATGGAATCCGTTCCTTTAAGTAAATAGAGATAAAATTATATGTTCATTTAATTGTTCTTGATATTTCAAGTTCTTGGCCAAGACAGATAGATTTATTCAAAAAGAATTTTTGATGAGAAAATCTTTTTAATCAAGGACTGGAATTAAAAGAGAACATAATATTCATAGCAAATGGAGTTTGACATAAACCATGACTCCAGCTTGAATTGGGATTTTGTAACAGAGAGATTCTAGTGTATGGTAACATATGATTATAGGTTCATTTAAGGTAAACCTTATTACTGATTGGGTGGCCATGGCATGCTATGCTAGGTGTTAACCATGGTCTATGAGGTGCATAAAATGATTTTGAGAAATCATTTATTATAAGAAAGAGTTCTGGTGATATTAAGAGTTGATATCATGTCTCATTGCCAATTAGTGATTAGCCTAGTAAGTCACACACATACATAAGTTATCACCTAATTAAATATGATTTAATTAATTAATTAAAGAGTTTAATTGATTAATTAAATAGGTTTGGTTTGCAATTAGATTGCAAAGCCCCTAGCATGACTTGAAATCAAATCTAGATTATTGGATGTATAGTATAAGTTAAATTTATATTTAAAGTATTTAAATATGAATTTTATTAATGAGAAATTAATTAATAAAGATTAATTAATTGATTTATGTTTGATATAAATTGATTAGAAGAAGAGAAATAATTATTTTGGGTTAAAAACTCAAAATTAAGACACAGGGGCATTTTGCTAATTTCACAGTGTGACATGTGGCACTATGAGATGGTGACACATGGTATTACACATAAGCTTGCCAAATGTTTTTTAATCATGTAAGATGATTAAAATTAAGATTAAATATAGGTTTGACACTTGGCACAATGTGATTGGGTCAATTAAACCTAGAACCAATCAAAGGGTGACATGTGGCAAGGGTTTAATGTGTTGACCCAGCTATATAAGTGTTGTTATTAAAAGAAAATAAACAACCAGTAGCTATGCTCCTTTGTGCCACCACCTTGAAGCTCCCATTCTCTCATTTTCTTCATCTCTCATCTATTCCAAGAGATTAGCAAACAATCTCTTGAATTAAAAAATACTAGAAATTGTTTCTAGTATCCTGTTTACAACTTTAATCTCTTAAAAGGCAGAACTTGATTTTCTAAATAATAGAAAAAGCTTTAGAAGTTGTTCAAGGGCTGCCATAGGTATTCTTGGTGTGGACAAGCTAGAGGGACAACATCTAGTGTCCTGAAGACGCATCTGAATGGCACAAATACACTACAATGCATCAAGAGGTTATTGTATTTGTTCTTGATTTAATCTAGGATTCTAAAATTAATCTGATTAATTTTAAAATCTTAAATGGCAAATATAGATCCAAAAACTTATTAAAAGAGTTTTAATATGTTGTTTATCATTGAAATCAAATAGATAAAAATAAATCTTGCATGATGCATGTGACCCTAGGTGAAAATTTTTGAATTCAATGGTATAAACTTGTGTTTTTCATACTTCTGCTCCTTCAATTGGTATTAGAGCCACTATATTTGTCATTTAGATTGTTGATTATATCATTTAATTGTGTGTTATGATCATTAGATGATTTATCCATTGCTGGTTGCAATGGATGTGTGGCAGCATGCTTGAAGAACACCATTTTTGGTGCACCAATTGAAGGAACGGAAGCGTGAAAAACACAAGTTTATACCATTGAATACAAAAATTTTCACCTAGGGTCACATGCATCATGCAAGATTTATTTTTATCTATTTGATTTCAATGATAAACAACATATTAAAACTCTTTTAATATGTTTTTGGATCTGTATTTGCCATTTAAGATTTTAAAATTAATCAGATTAATTTTAGAACCCTAGATTAAATCAAGAACAATTACACTAACCTCTTGAAGTCTTTGCAGTCATGTCGCGCGCTTTGAGATTCGTCTTCAGGACACCAGATGTTGTCCCTCTAGCTTGTCCACACCAAGAACACCTATGGCAGCCCTTGAACAGCTTCTAAAGCCTTTTCTATTAATTAGAAATTCAAGTTCTGCCTTTTAAGAGATTAGAGATGTAAACAGGACACTAGAAACAATTTCTAGTGTTCTTAATTCAAGAGATTGATGGCTAATCTCTTTGAATTGATGAGAGATGAAGAGAAATAGCTGGAGAGGCTCAAAGTGGCGTGACAATTGAGAGGAGAGGCTGCTGGTTATGTTTTCTTTTCATAACCACACTTAAATAGCTAGGTTAACACATTAAACCCTAGCCACATGTCACCTTTTGATTAGCTCTAGGTTTAAGTGACCCAATCACATTGTGCCAAGTGTCAAACCTATATTTAATCTTGATTTTAATCATCTTATATGATTAAAAAAACATTTGGCAAGCTTATGTGTTATGCCATGTGTCACCATCTCATGGTGCCACGTGTCACACTGCAAAATGACCAAAATGCCCCTGTGTCTTAATTTTGAGTTCTTAACCCAAAACAATTATTTTCTTCTTCTAATTAATTTATATCAAATATAAATTAATTAATTAATCTCTATTAATTAATTTCTCATCAATTAAATTCATATTTAAACACTTTAAATATAAATTTAATTTATACTACACATCCAATAATCTAGATTTGGTTTCAAGTCATGCTAGGGACTTTGCAATTTAATTGCAAACCAAACCTATTTAATTAATCAATTAAACTCTTTAATTAATTAATTAAATCATATTTAAATAGGTGATAACTTGTGTATGTGTGTGACTTACTAGGCTCATCACTAATTGGCAATGAGACATGATATCAACTCTTAATATCATCAGAACTCTTTCTTACCATAAATGATTTCTCTAAATCATTTTATGAACCTCATAGACCATGGTTAACACCTAGCATAGCATGCCATGGCCACCCAATTAGTAATAAGATTTACCTTAAATGAACCTATAATCATATGTTACCATGCACTAGAATCTCTCTCATAAAAATCCCAACTCAAGTGGAGTCATGGTTTATGTCAAACTCCATTTGCTATGAATATTATGTTCTCTTTTAATTCCAGTTCTTGATTAAAAGATTTTTCTCATCGAAACTCTTTTACGAATAAATCTATCTGTCTGCCAGAACTTGAAACATCAAGAACAATTAAATGAACATAGGATTTTATCTCTATTTACTTAGAGGAACAGATTCCATCTTGATCAACACCTACCTCCATATATAACTAGTAGGAGCCAACACATGCCCATATACCGATACATAGTACAAGTATGAAAGCAATATCAAACTCAAACTACCTATATACAAGATAACTGTGCTATCTCAGTCTAAAGATTATATGCCTGATATGATTTATGACAAAACATTGACAAGAGTAAACTCCATGTGCTTGTCATAAGTGTCACCAGTTCGGCCTACTTATCATTTATAAGTGCCTATCAAGTTTGTTATATGGCATGAGACTCACCATTCCATCTTATTTATATCTCATATAAATAACTTGGGAACAAACATGAATACAATCTTTCTGGATAAGTCATGTCCTTATTATGAAGTATCCTCGATTGTGAACCTATTTATGATACTTTGTGCTAGAAATATTGTCACTCATATTCTTAACAACTTAAGAATAATATTTCTAACAAAATATCAATGGACCTTTTCTATTACACATAAATATATTATGTAAACGGAAAAGTGGAAATGCCTTTTATTATTAAAAATATGTACAAGATACATACTAAATGATATGCTCTAGGGCATACTACTAACAATCTCCCACTAGCACTAGAGCCATTCATTACAATACCTTAGACCCATCTTCTCAAGATGTCGATCTAAGCGAGCTTGTGACAAAGGCTTAGTGCATGGATCAGCTGAATTTTTTCAGCCGATGTTATTTTTCTGCATGGCTATATCGCCTTTGCCCAACTATATGTCTGATAATGTGGTAGTGCCTTTCTATGTGTTTGGATTTTGGGTGAGACCTTAGTTCCTTAGCTCAGATGATCGCTCCATTGTTGTCACGGTGTAGTGGAACCGCTGACTCAATGGAAGGAACTCTTGTAAGTTCTCACACGAACTTCTTTATCCAAACGACTTCCTTTGCAAAGATCGATGCAAAGAATATACTCGACCTCGAGTGGAATCTGCATCGTGCTCTGTTTGGAACTCTTCCAACCGATCGCACCTCCATTACAAATGAACACATATCCAGAGGTAGACTTTCTATCATCGATATCGATTGGAAATCGAATCGTGATAACCATCCAATTGCAAGTCTCCACCTCCATAAATCAAGAATAAATCCTTAGTTCTTCTCAAGTACTTAAGAATATTCTTGTGACTATCGATGTTCCAAACCTGGATTGGATTGATACCTGCTAGTCAAACTAACAGCATATGCGATATCCGGCCTAGTACACAACATTGAATACATTAAACTTCCAATAGCCGAAGCACATGGAATCCTGGCCATCTTATCTCTTTCTTCAGGTGTCTTTGGAGACATCTCTTTAGAAAGATGGATACCATGTCTCACTGGTAACAATCCTCTCTTGGAATCAAGCATGTTAAACCTCTTTAACACCTTTTCCAAGTATAGACTTTGGGATAAACCAATTATTCATTTCGCTCTATCTCTATAGATGCGAATCCCAAGAATATAGGTTGCCTCCCCTAAGTCTTTCATGGAGAATGTATTTGACAACCATACCTTTATAGTCGTCAACATACCTGTATCATTACCCATCAACAGTATGTCATCCACATATAAGACAAGGAAAGTGATAGCACTGTCACTAACCTTCTTATATACACATGGCTCATCCTCATTTTTGATAAAACCAAAAGATTTAATGGCTTCATCAAAACGGATGTTCCAACTCCTTGAAGCTTGTTTCAACCCATAAATGGATCGCTTTAGCTTGCATACCTTGGAACCATCTTGGGATTCAAATCCCTTAGGTTGTTCCATGAAAATGTTTTCTTCAATGTATCCATTGAGAAAAGCTGTTTTGACATCCATTTGCCAAATCTCATAATCATAGTATGCAGCTATTGCTAATAAAATCCTAATTGATTTAAGCATGGCAAAAGGCGAGAAAGTCTCCTCATAGTCTATTCCTTGCCTTTGGCGAAACCCTTTCGCTACTAGCCTTGCCTTATAGGTCTCTACCTTTCCATCAGAACCAATTTTCTTCTTGAAAACCCATTTGTTCCCTATAGGTACAATACCTTGGTGGGTCAACAAGATCCCAAACTTGATTCTTATACATGGAATCAATCTCGATTTCATAGCATCAATCCATTTTGAAGAGTCTATATCCGATATAGCTTCTTCATAGGTAAGTGGATCATCTCCATGATCTACTTCTTCATGAGTAGACAACTCTTGTTCTTCTTCATGAAGAAAACCATATCTCACCGTGGGTGAGATACCTTGGTTGTTCTACGAGGAACAGTGTAGATGTTTCATCAATGGGTATAGGTTGACTAGATGGATCTTTATCCATCCGATGCTGGTTGGTCGAATTCTCCAATTCTAACTCTATTTGCCTTCCTTTGCCTCCTTCTTGAACAAACCGTTGTTCAAGAAATGTGGCATCTCTACTTATCACAACCTTTGTGAAGTAGGCAAATAAAAATAATATCCAAAACTATCTTTTGGATATCCAACAAATCGACCTCTTTACGATCCGGTCTCCAATTTATCAGTGTCCAGCTTTTTGATATAAGCTGGACAACCCCAAATCTTAACATGCTTAAGACTTGGTTTTCTTCCATGCCATATCTCATAAGGTGTGGAAGAAACTGATTTTGATGGAATCCTATTCAGAATATACAAAGCTGATTCTAATGCAAATCCCCAAAAGAAGATTGGCATATCAGTATAGCTCATCATACTACGTACCATATCCAATAGGGTACGATTTCTCCTTTCAGATACACCATTCAGCTGTGGCGTTCCTGGAGGAGTCAGCTGAGAAACAATGCCATGCTCTCTCAAGTATTCATCAAATTCAGTACTCAAATATTCACCTCCACGATCTGATCGAAGAGCTTTAATATTCTTTCCTGTTTGATTTTCTACTTCAGATTTAAATTCTTTGAACTTTTCAAAAGATTTATGTTTGTATTTCATCAAATACAAATACCCAAACCTTGATTTATCATTAGTAAAGGTAATAAAATAATGAAAGCCCCCTCTAGCCATTTCTTTAAATGGACCACATACATCACTATGTATTAGCTCCAAAATATTTTCAGCTCTTAGCCCCTGTCCAACAAAGGGTGATCTAGTCATTTTGCCCTGAGGGCAAGATTCACAAGTTGGAGTAGGCTCAGAGTCCAATAAGGATAGAATCCCCATTCTCTCCAATTTTGTAATCCTATCTTCTGCAACATGACATAACCTTAAGTGCCAAATATATTTTGAACTTGAGATGTTTTTCACCACGGCATTGCTTTCATTTAGATTGCTATACTCTGGCCAGTGGAAACACTTTCTTACTGCTAATGGAAACACTTTCCTATTGGCAATGGAAACACTTTCCTGTTGGTAGTGGAAATACTTTCCTTTGCCTTCATCAGCTTTAGTCTTCCTTTTCTGTTTAGCTATTTTCTTAGAAGGACCAGGAATCTGAGGTTTCTTTTTCTTATTGCCCTTCTTCTTGTTGGACTTTCCAGCAGAAGAAGATGCAACCAAAGCTACCTCTTTTCCTTTATTGCCTGGCATATTCTTTTGGGCAATAACCAGCATGTTGAGTAAACCAGCTAAGGATGCTCCTGTTGAGTCATATGGAAATTTGTCACAAAATTTCCCAAAAAACCCAGGAAGGGACTGAAGGATCAAATCCGTCTGTAGTTGGAAATCCATGTTGAAGTCAAGATATTCCAACTGCTCAATCAGCCGAATCATCTTGTGGACATGATCCCCAACATTCTGTCCCTTAGACATCCTCATGCGGAACAGCTGCCTAGATATCTCATACCTAGCATTCCTGCTGTGCTCACCTTACAACTCTTGTAGGTGAAGGAGGATCTCAATCGCACTCTGCATGTTCTCATGTTGCTTCTGTAACTCATTACTCATAGAAGCAAGCATGTAACACTTAGCTCTCATATCATGCTCCTTCCACTTGTCCAAAGTTTCATGTTCCTCTTGTGTGGCCTCTGGAGGTAAGGGACCAGGAACATTTGAATCTAGAACATATCCTATATGTTCAAGGTTCAGGACAAGTTTCAAATTTCTTAGCCAATCAGACAGATTAGGTCCTGTCAACCTATTGTGATCAAGTATGCTTGCAGGGATATTGGATGGTGGTGGTTGTTTTGTGCTCATTTTTATCAGAAAATTAACCGCAGAAAATAACCAGATTAATTAGTAAATGTATCATGTAATTAACCAAAATGATTATGGTCTTTTAATCAAATTGGTCCTCCAACTAACTTAGCGAATCCTACAATTCCAAAGTAGAAAACGGAAATCCTAGTTGGATGGATTTCTAGTGGGTGATTGAATTCTTATAATTCTATTGATCATCCTCAGGTACATCCATTATTGGAATTACAATAAACTATAAGTGAGCAACTCTTTGCCCATCACATCTCATGTGAGGTTCAATCCTTTACCTAGCCCCTAATGCTCAAAATCCCAGGTACATCCATTATTGACTTATCTTGCATTAGTTAAGTTGATCCCATTGAGCCAGTAATTATGCAAATAATTTTAATGTCCTCAGGTACATCCAATATTGGCCACTAAACTATTTACATATTTACAACATCTCATGCTTAACAATTATTCTTAAGAAAATCTCTTAAATTAATTGCATCTCATGCAACTATTTAAAATTTCTTAAAAAAATTGCCCCAAAGGAAGGCTTATGTTATAATTACTTTAATTATACCATTTCCAACTTAATCATTTGCTTGGAAGATTTTATAGCCATCTAATTACTATTAAGGTCTCACTTTGCACATTATCCATTTAGCATGCATATATCATATAATTGCATACATTCCCATACATCTCATGCATTCATGGATAAGCAGTAAATATGGTATGATCATGGACTTTCTAAGGGATTCAATTCTGAGCCACCAAGAATTGAATCAGGGCATTCCTAGGTGCATTTCATTCATTCATTTTACAAGAGTTGCTGAAGGAGTACATAATCAACACTTGATATTGAATTCCTCCCACTGGTCCCACCAATGCTCTTGACCTCCTTGAACTTCTTGCAATCCAATATTACATAGTAATCCTTGGCATACCAAGGCGAATTTACAAGAACTTAAATAAATGAAATTACAACCCAAAAATATTAAAAACTTAATAATACATGCCCAAAATAAATTAAAATAAATTAATTAATTTACAATCCCAAAGAAACATAAAAGAAATAAATCCAATCACATTGGTCTTTTATAGTCCATGATCATCCATCATGCATATCACTATTTAACAATTAAATAAAACATACATACTTAAATTAAATTGAATATCTCATATTCAACTTAAAAATTCAGATTTGAATATGATTCAAATAAATTTAAAAATTCAGATTTGAATCTCATTCAAACAAATTTAAAAATTCATATTTGAATCACATTCAAACAACTTCAAAAATTCAGATTTGAATCACATTCAAATATTTTTTAAAAAATCAGATTTGAATCACATTCAAATATTTTTTTAAAAATCAGATCTGAATTTTATTGAATCAATTTTAAAAAATCAGATTTAAATATGATTCAAACAACTTTAAAAATTCAGATTTGAATCACATTCAAACAACTTTTAAAATTCAGATTTGAATCACATTCAAACATTTTTTTAAAATTCTGATTTGAATCATAATTTAATTGTGTGATTAAAACAACTAATTAAACACTTTAATTAGTCAAAGAATAGGCTTTAGATCATACAACAATTGCAGAATTAAAAGCCAAACCTTGAACCACCCATGGAACCATTGTTGCCGCCACCAATGGTGGCTTCACCATGTGTGACGCCACATCTCATGACCCAACCAGCAATGAATCTCTTGATCTCATGATCAAACACACAATTAAATTATATAATCAACAATCTAAATGGAAATATAGTGGCTCTGATACCAATTGAAGGAACGGAAGCGTGAAAAACACAAGTTTATACCATTGAATACAAAAATTTTCACCTAGGGTCACATGCATCATGCAAGATTTATTTTTATCTATTTGATTTCAATGATATACAACATATTAAAACTCTTTTAATATGTTTTTGGATCTGTATTTTCTATTTAAGATTTTAAAATTAATCAGATTAATTTTAGAACCCTAGATTAAATCAAGAACAATTACACTAACCTCTTGATGTGCTGCAGCGTGTCTGCGCCTTTGAGATTCGTCTTCAGGACACCAGATGTTGTCCCTCTAGCTTGTCCACACCAAGAACACCTATGGCAGCCCTTGAACAGCTTCTAAAGCCTTTTCTATTAATTAGAAATTCAAGTTCTGCCTTTTAAGAGATTAGAGATGTAAACAGGACACTAGAAACAATTTCTAGTGTTCTTAATTCAAGAGATTGATGGCTAATCTCTTTGAATTGATGAGAGATGAAGAGAAATAGCTGGAGAGGCTCAAAGTGGCATGACAATTGAGAGGAGAGGCTGCTGGTTATGTTTTCTTTTCATAACCACACTTAAATAGCTAGGTTAACACATTAAACCCTAGCCACATGTCACCTTTTGATTAGCTCTAGGTTTAAGTGACCCAATCACATTGTGCCAAGTGTCAAACCTATATTTAATCTTGATTTTAATCATCTTATATGATTAAAAAACATTTGGCAAGCTTATGTGTTATGCCATGTGTCACCATCTCATGGTGCCACGTGTCACACTGCAAAATGACCAAAATGCCCCTGTGTCTTAATTTTGAGTTCTTAACCCAAAACAATTATTTTCTTCTTCTAATTAATTTATATCAAATATAAATTAATTAATTAATCTCTATTAATTAATTTCTCATCAATTAAATTCATATTTAAACACTTTAAATATAAATTTAATTTATACTACACATCCAATAATCTAGATTTGGTTTCAAGTCATGCTAGGGACTTTGCAATTTAATTGCAAACCAAACCTATTTAATTAATCAATTAAACTCTTTAATTAATTAATTAAATCATATTTAAATAGGTGATAACTTGTGTATGTGTGTGACTTACTAGGCTCATCACTAATTGGCAATGAGACATGATATCAACTCTTAATATCATCAGAACTCTTTCTTACCATAAATGATTTCTCTAAATCATTTTATGAACCTCATAGACCATGGTTAACACCTAGCATAGCATGCCATGGCCACCCAATTAGTAATAAGATTTACCTTAAATGAACCTATAATCATATGTTACCATGCACTAGAATCTCTCTGTTACAAAATCCCAACTCAAGCTGGAGTCATGGTTTATGTCAAACTCCATTTGCTATGAATATTATGTTCTCTTTTAATTCCAGTTCTTGATTAAAAGATTTTTCTCATCAGAAACTCTTTTCTGAATAAATCTATCTGTCCTGGCCAAGAACTTGAAACATCAAGAACAATTAAATGAACATAGGATTTTATCTCTATTTACTTAGAGGAACAGATTCCATCTTGATCAACACCTACCTCCATATATAACTAGTAGGAGCCAACACATGCCCATATACCCATACATAGTACAAGTATGAAAGCAGTATCAAACTCAAACTACCTATATACAAGATAACTGTGCTATCTCAGGTCTAAAGATTATATGCACTGATATGATTTATGACAAAACATTGACAAGAGTAAACTCCATGTGCTTGTCATAAGTGTCACTGGTTCGGCCTACTTATCATTTATAAGTGCCTATCAAGTTTGTTATATGGCATGAGACTCACCATTCCATCTTATTTATATCTCATATAAATAACTTGGGAACAAACATGAATACAATCTTTCTGGATAAGTCATGTCCTTATTATGAAGTATCCTCGATTGTGAACCTATTTATGATACTTTGTGCTAGAAATATTGTCACTCATATTCTTAACAACTTAAGAATAATATTTCTAACAAAATATCAATGGACCTTTTCTATTACACATAAATATATTATGTAAATGGAAAAGTGGAAATGCCTTTTATTATTAAAAATATGTACAAGATACATACTAAATGATATGCTCTAGGGCATACTACTAACACCAATTTTGGCTTCCATGGTTGGCTCAAGGTTTGGCTTTTTAACTTGCAATTGTTGTATGATCTAAAAGCTCATTCTATGTCTAATTAAATTGTTTAATTAGAATTTTAATCACACAATTAAATTTTGATTCAAATAAGAATTTTAAAAAATTGTTTGAATGTGATTCAAATCTGAATTTTAAAAGTTTTTTGAATGTGATTCAAATCTGAATTTTTAGAGTTGTTTAAATCATATTTAAATCTGATTTTTTAAAGTTGTTTGAATAATATTCAGATCTAAATTTTTAAAAATTGTTTGAATGTGATTCAAATCTGATTTTTTAAAAATTGTTTGAATGTGATTCAAATCTGAATTTTTAAGGTTGTTTGAATGTGATTCAAATCTGAATTTTTAAATTTGTTTGAATGAGATTCAAATCTGAATTTTCAAATTTATTTCAATCATATTCAAATATGGATTTTTAAGTTGAATATGAGATATTCAATTTAATTTAAGTATGTATGTTTTATTTAATTGTTAAATAGTAATATGCATGATGGATGATCATGGACTATAAAAGACCAATGTGATTGGATTTATTTCTTTTATATTTCTTTGGGATTGTAAATTAATTAATTTATTTTGATTTATTTTGGGCATGTATTATTAAGGTTGTAATTGTCACACCCTACTCCTCTGTAAAGTATAACATGATCCCGTAGTATACCTAATGAATTACCAACTTCGTCTACTGATAACCCACTAAATACACTACAAGGGATTTTAAAACTTTTCTTACTTCTTTTTACAGTGGTGAGCACTATTTATAGGAGTTAAAAAATTTTTTAAACTGAAGTGAAACAGCAAACACATTTTGAATTATTAGTAATTTCTGTAAAAATTTTGGCGGAGTGCCATCTATATTTTGACTAAAATAGTTATTCAAAAACCTGTAAAAAGCACTTCAAATATATATTCTCAATCTCAAACTCCAACCTTTAATCAACACAATATATTTCTCAACTCAAATCCATAATAATTTTTAAGTATTTTTAAAGGCTAAGATAAAAGAAATATATATCACAATATTTACAAACCAAAATAATTTACAATTTATTTTACAACTTCAATGTATAATTTTAATTTACAACTGCTCAAAACCAAGAACACTATATACATACAGTGAACATACATTACAATACAAAATGTAGAATATGGTATACTTAATATACCTGATGATCTCTCAGTGTAGTACTAGCGGCCTGATACGCTGCTACTGTCGATCTGTCTACTGCGCGACAATGAAAAACTATCGCTGAGACAATGTCTCAGTGGTGCACAACATTAACCAAATACAACTTTAAATCACAAATCATAAGTCATATAAATAGTGGATACTTAAAACCATAGTTAAATTCAAAGACAATAAATGTCATAAAGAATTTAAACTCTATTTCATAATATCACAATAAATATCAATAAATCACACACACAGCTTAATCATGTTCTAAAGTTCAATTTGTCCCAAAAGCCAAAGGCTAGTGAGGAATTCAATTCATCCCAAAAGCCAATGGCTAATGAGGAATAACATAGCTAGCTAGCAATAATATGAGTACTCATTATATTCATCCTCAACAGGCACACACCTCAACACTTCAGCCAGAGAGGGAATTCAATTCGTCCCACTAGACAAGCTAGCAAGGAATTCAATCAATATACATGATAGCTGTGGTTTCAAACCATTTACAATGCTTTTCAATTAATAAGTATCTATCAAATATCATTCAAATAAATTTTCATAATTTAAAACAATGATATACACATAGTCATAATTTATTTCAATTGAAAATTCAAAAGAAATAATTGTTGTGCACAAACCTCTGATAACTGTCTATTGGCCTTGACTCAGTGTTTCCTTCCCCTTCCCTGAGTCTTTCCTAACTGAGACACACAATTTGAAGTGTTTCAGTACTCATTTAAACCGTCTCTAACAATAAGGCTTAATACTTAATTCATTGAATTTTATTATTTCCTTAGTCAACCTAAGATGTTGACCCTCAATGCATTCTAGGTGAACAATAAGGCTTAATACTTAATTCATTGAATTTTATTATTTCCTTAGTCAACCTAAGATGTTGACCCTCAATGCATTCTAGGTGAATTAGGTTTTAATGTTACCAATGTGTCATATTTAATAGCCTTTTAGTGTTGGTACATGTTACCCAATTCATTTTCATGTATATTGCATTTTATTGCAATTTGCTGCATTTCGGTATACCAATTTGACCTAACCGGATGACCTAGTTCCCTCAGTTTTTGGGTTTCAGTCAAAACTACAAACTTGTAGGTCTATGTCTTATTGCACACGGGGCAAATTTTCAGGTCATTCTGAGTTATGTAGACAAAGTTATGGTCAATCTACCAATGCTGGACAGAATGTACCAAAATGGTAGGTTTAGGTCATTTTTAGGTCACTTTTGGTTCGGCCAGTTTTTGGACCTGAAATTTTGCAAGCTATTTGGCTTGGTTCTGGCCATTTCTAGGTTTTGGTGTCTTCATAAGAATTGGCTTGGACCTTAAATGTCTTAACTATTCATGGTAAAAATTTCAGGTCAATTGGACCTGTTTTGAGTGAGTTATGGCCAAAACACTAACTACTGCCCAAATGGTCAATTTTCAGGTTTTCAAAGCACTAATCCGGATTTGGTCATTTTTCAAGTCACCTTCTAAGCAGAATTTTGGTAAGCTTCCTTCATGAAAGTTGGCACATTTTGTGCCTAGTTTCACCTCCAATTGGTCTCACACCAATTGGAGTCACACACTTAAGGTTCTAAGCCAAAACACACACTGCCCTGCTACACACTCTTCATCACATACCAAAGGACACATTCAACACTTACTAAGTTACACATCCATGCCAATTTTGGTTTGTATCATAACATAAACACATTTTACTTCACATTGTTGGTCATCTTGATAGCTTGTAACCACACTCAATATGCACATTATACTACAAAATTTTCCAAGTCTAATTACAAACAATTTAACCACATAACATAGCTCATTTACATGTCCAAACTCAAACCTTTATACACATATACATGCTGCCATAACAAGCACCATAATTCAACAATATAATTCCATAAACCAAATCATGAAACAACACATTTTGGTCCACACTTCAAAGTTGCCGATTGTACATCTTCTTCCATTAGTTTCCAAGCTTCCAAAATCAAGTGTACTATTACACATACATTTAGTATACATTATCTAATTTATTCCTACACACATAAATACTTACATCAACACTTTAATCTACTATTTACATGCAAGGATAAACTGCTCTTATTGAAGTTTCATGGCCACCAAAAATGTACCTCTCCCTTAACTCATCAAACTTCAAAAATCCTTCCACAATTTAACTACCCATAACATCCCTTCAAGGTTTGATGAAACAAGCATAAAAAATACATACTTACCACTTTTGAAATTTTTCAAAACCTCACCAAAACTTGATTTTCTTATTGCCTATCTACTGTCCAAGTTGTGTAGAACAATTTTAATGAAGGAAAGTGTAAGGAAATTGGCTTGGATCATGGGAGAATGAAGCTTGCATGAAGCTTGGGAAAATGCGACCATGGAGGAAGTTCTTTGGGATATTTTCGGTTGGTTTTGGGCAAGGTGAAGAAGATGAATTATTTCTGCCTAAATGAAGGTTAATGGTCCACTTAATTGGGTAAGTGGAGCACAATCACCCATTTTAATGTTTCTTTATTCTAAAGTTTTCAAATTCCCACATTTAACTCCTATCTTTTGCTATTTAAACTATGTACCACCAATTTAATTTTTCATGACATTTTCCAAGTGTAATATTATTTATTTTTAATGGAAATTTAGGTCAAAAGACAACTCGAGGTGTCAAATGACCACAATGCCCCTGTTCGGATTGTATTCCCGATTTTTCGGTAACACCGAGTTTTATCATTTTCTCGATTTCTCTTTTTTCTTTGTACTAATTAATTAATTTTTCTTTGTACTAATTAATTAATTTTTCTTTGATATTTCTAATGATATTTATGCTTCAATAAGTCTTTAATTATGTCTTAAAAATATTTTCCAGGGTTCCCCTCAGTCCAGGGCTAGTCAACGGTCCACGCCGTAACTTCCCAGTGCGGTCACCCATCGCTAGGGTTCATGGCTCGTTTAACTTGGTTACATTTCATTGCTATTATTTTTCCTTTGTTTTTCTTGTATTTTCTTTTCTTGTATTTCATTATTTTATGTCTCCTCACTCATATCTAAGTGTAGTTCTAGGCATCCTAGCTGTCCAGACAACACTGGTCACCGGAACAGTAGAACGCACTACCAAATAAAAGGGTGTTACAGTAATAATTTTTGGATTGTAATTTCATTTATTTAAGTTCTTGTAAATTTGCCTTGGTATGCCAAGGATTACAATGTAATATTGGATTGCAAGAAGTTCAAGGAGGTCAAGATCAAGTGTTGATTATGTACTCCTTTAGCAACTCTTGTAAAATGAATGAATGAAATGCACCTAGGAATGCCCTAATTCAATTCTTGGTGGCTCAGAATTGAATCCCTTAGAAAGTCCATGTTCATACCATATTCACTGTTTATCCATGAATGCATGAGATGTATGGGAATGTATGCAATTATATGATATATCCATACTGAATGGATAATGTGCAAAGTGAGACCTTAATAGTAATTAAGATGACCATAAAATCTTCCAAACAAATGATTAAGTTGGAAATGCTATAATTAAAGTAATTTTAACATGGGCCCTCCATTGGGATAATTATTTTAAGAAATTTTAAATAGTTGCATAAGATACAATTAATTTAAGAGATTTTCTTAAGAATAATTGTTAAGCATGAGATGTTGTAAATATGTAAATGGTTTGGTGGCCAATATTGGATGTACCTAAGGACATTAAAATTATTTGCATAATTACTGGCTCAATGGGATCAACTTAACTAATGCAAGATAAGTCAATAATGGATGTACATGAGATTTTGAGCATTAGGGGCTAGGTAAAGAATTGAATCTCATATGAGATGTGATGGGCAAGGAGTTGCTCACCTATAGTTTATTGTAATTCTAATAATGGATGTACCTGAGGATGATCAATAGAATTATAAGAATTCAATCACCCACTAGAAATCCATCCAACTAGGATTTTCGTTTTCTACTTTGGAAGTGTAGGATTCGCTAAGTTAGTGGGAGGACCAATTTGATTAAAAGACCATAATCATTTTGATTAATTACATGATACATTTACTAATTAATCTGGTTATTTTCTACAGTTAATTTTCTGATAATAATGAGCACAGAACAACCACCACCATTCAATATCCTTGCAAGCATACTTGATCGTAATAGGAATCTGTCTGATTGGCTAAGAAATTTGAAATTTGTCCTGAACTTTGAACATATAGGATATGTTCTAGATTCAAATGTTCCTGGTCCCTTACCTCCAGAGGCCACTCAAGGGGAACATGAAACTTTGGACAAGTGGAAGGAGCATGATATGAGAGCTAAGTGTTACATGCTTGCTTCCATGAGTAATGAGTTACTGAAGCAGCATGAGAACATGTAGAGTGCGAGTAAGATCCTCCTTCACCTACAAGAGTTGTATGGTGAGCACAGCAAGAATGCTAGGTATGAGATATCTAGACAGCTATTCTGCATGAGGATGTCTGAGGGACAGAATATTGGGGATCATGTCCATAAGATGATTTGGCTAATTGAGCAGTTGGAACATCTTGACTTCAACATGGATTTCCAACTACAGACGGATTTTATCCTTCAATACCTTCCTGAGTCTTTTGGGAATTTTGTGACAAATTTCCATATGACTAAACAGGAATGCACCTTAGCTGGTTTACTCAATAGGCTAGTTATTGCCCAAAAGAATATGCTGGGGAATAAAGGAAAAGAGGTAGCTTTGACTGCATCTTCTTCTACTGGAAAGTCCAATAAGAAAAAAGGCAATAAGAAAAAGAAACGTCAGATTCCTGGTCCTTCTAAGAAAATAGCTAAACAGAGAGGGAAGACCAAAGTTGATGGAGGCAAAGGAAAGTGTTTCCATTGCCAGAAGGATGGGCACTGGAAAAGGAACTGCCCAGAGTATCTTGCTTCTCTGAAGGACAAGAAGGATACACCTTCGGAAGGTATGTCCATATCTTGTTATTTAGATTCTGATGATACTCATAGTTCATCTACAGCTTGGGTTTTAGATACTAGTGCCAGTTCTCATATTTCTAATGATATGCAGGAACTAGCAAATAGTAGCAGCTTGCATTTTCGAGATGTTAGACTCTGGATTGGCAATGGCTCAACAGTTGAAACTTTAGCCATAAGATCTAAATCTGTTTACATGTCTGGATATGTTTTGTGTTTGGATAATATTTTATATGTACCTGATGCTTTTAAGAACATCATTTTTATATCTAGTTTGACTAGAAATGGCTATGAATTTTAGTTCACAGATGATGTTTGCAATATTTATTTTGGAAATAAATATGTTGGTTTGGGTTATATGAATGATGGTCTTTATTATTTAGATAATAATGACAAACACAAAATGAATGCAAGTGATCTAAATGAATGCAATGCCATGGTGAAAACCAACTCAAGTTCAAAATATATTTGGCACTTAAGGTTATGTCATGTTGCAGAAGATAGGATTACAAAACTG
Source organism: Hevea brasiliensis (assembly GCF_030052815.1). Taxonomy (NCBI): domain Eukaryota; kingdom Viridiplantae; phylum Streptophyta; class Magnoliopsida; order Malpighiales; family Euphorbiaceae; genus Hevea; species Hevea brasiliensis. The sequence goes on from NC_079501.1 coordinate 49,815,258, forward strand.
GAGAAAATGGGAATTCTTTCCTCATTGGGCTCTGAGCGTACTCCAACTTGTGAATCTTGCCTTTAGGGCAAAACGACTAGATCACCCTTTGTTGGACAAGGGCTAAGGGCTGAAAATATTTTGGAGCTAATACATAGTGATGTATGTGGTCCATTTAAGGAAATGGCTAGAGGCGGTTTTCATTACTTTATTAGCTTTACTGATGATAAATCAAAGTTTTGGTATTTGTATTTGATTAAATACAAACATGAATCCTTTGAAAAGTTCAAAGAATTTAAATCTGAAGTAGAAAATCAAACAGGAAAGAGTATTAAAGCTCTTCGATCAGATCGTGGAGGTGAATATTTGAGTACTGAATTTGATGAATACTTGAGAGAGCACGGCATTGTTTCTCAGTTGACTCCTCCAGGAACACCACAGTTGAATGGTGTATCTGAAGGGAGAAATCATACCCTATTGGATATGGTACATAGTATGATGAGCTATACTGATATGCCAATCTCCTTTTAGGGATTTGCATTAGAATCAGCTTTGTATATTCTGAATAGGATTCCATCAAAATCAACTTCTTCCACACCTTATGAGACATGGCATGGAAGCAAAACAAGTCTTAAGCATGTTAAGATTTGGGGTTGTCCAGCTTATATCAAAAAGCTGAACACTGATAAATTGGAAACAAGATCAGAAAATGGTCGATTTGTTGGATATCCAAAAAATAGTTTTGGATATTATTTTTATTTGCCTACATCACAAAAGGTTGTGATAAGTAGAGATGTCACATTTCTTGAACAACAATTTGTTCAAGAAGGAGGCAAAGGAAGGCAAATAGAGTTGGAATTAGAAAATTCTGACCAACTAACAAATTAGATGGATATAGATCCATCTAGTCAACCTACACCCGTTGATGAAATATCTACAGCTGTTCCTCGTAGAACAACCAGTGTATCTCAGCCACCAGTAAGATATGGTTTCCTTTATGAAGAAGAACAAGAGTTGCTTACTCATGAAGAAGTAGATCATGGAGATAATCCACTTACCTATGAAAAAGCTATATCAGATATAGACTCTTCAAAATGGATTGATGCTATGAAATTCGAAATTGATTCCATGTAAAAGAATCAAGTTTGGGATCTTGTTGACCCACCCGAAGGTATTGTACCTATAGGGAACAAATGGGATTTCAAGAAGAAAATTGGTTCTGATGGAAAGGTAGAGACTTATAAGGCAAGGCTAGTAGCGAAAGGGTTTCGCCAAAGGCAAGGAATTGACTATGAGGAGACTTTCTCGCCTGTTGCCAAGCTTAAATCAATTAGGATTCTATTAGCAATAGCTGCATACTATGATTATGAGATTTGGCTGATGGATGTCAAAATAGCTTTTCTCAATGGATACATTGAAGAAAACATTTTCATGGAACAACCTAGGGGTTTTGAATCCCAAGATGGTTCTAAGGTATGCAAGCTAAAGCGATCCATTTATGGGTTGAAGCAAGCTTCGATGAGTTGGAACATCCGTTTTGATGAAGCCATTAAATCATTTGGTTTTATCAAAAATAAGGATGAGCCATGTGTATATAAGAAGGTTAGTGACAGTGCTATCACTTTCTTTGTCTTATATGTGGATGACATACTGTCGATGGGTAATGACACAGGTATGTTAACGACTGTAAAGGTATGGTTGTCAAATACATTCTCCATGAAAGACTTAGGGGAGGCAACCTATATTCTTGGGATTCGCATCTATAGAGATAGAGCGAAAAGAATAATTGGTTTATCCCAAAGTCTATACTTGGAAAAGGTGTTAAAGAGGTTTAACATGCTTGATTCCAAGAGAGGATTGTTACTAGTGAGACATGGTATCCACCATTCTAAAGAGATGTCTCCAAAGACACCTAAAGAAAGAGATAAAATGGCCAGGATTCCATATGCTTCGGCTATTGGAAGTTTAATGTATGCAATGTTGTGTACTAGGTCGGATATCGCATATGCTGTTAGTTTGACTAGCAAGTATCAATCCAATCCAGGTTTGGAACACTGGATAGCTGTCAAGAATATCCTTAAGTACTTGAGAAGAGCTAAGGATTTATTCTTGATCTATGGAGGTGGAGACTTGCAATTGGATGGTTATACTGATTCTGATTTCCAATCATGTATCGATGATAGAAAGTCTACATCTGGGTATGTGTTCATTTGTAATGGAGGTGCAATCAGTTGGAAGAGTTCCAAACAGTGCACGACTACAGATTCCACTATAGAGGTTGAGTATATTACTACATCATATGCTGCAAAGGAATCTGTTTGGATAAAGAAGTTTGTGACAAAACTTACAGTAGTTCCTTCCATTGAGTTAGCAGTTCCACTACATTGTGACAACAATGGAGCAGTCATACAGGCTAAGGAACCCAGGTCTCACAAAAAATCCAAACACATAGAAAGGCGCTACCACATTATCAGAGAAATAGTTAGGCGAGGCGATGTAGCCATGCAGAGAATAGCACCAGCTGAAAATCCAGCTGATCCATTCACTAAGCCTATGTCATTGACTCAGCTAGATCGACATCTTGAGAAGATGGGTCTAAGATATTGTAATGAATAGCTCTAGTGCTAGTGGGAGATCGTTAGCAGTATGCCCTAGAGAATATCATTTAGCATGTATCTTGTACATGTTTTATTAATAAAAGGCATTTTCACTTTTTCGTTTACATAATATATTTACGTGTAATAGAAAAGGTCCATTGATATTTTGTTAGAAATTCTATTCTTAAGTTATTAAGAATATGAGTGACAGTATTTCTAGTACAAAGTATCATAAATAGATTCACAATCGAGGATACTTCATAATAAGGACATGACTTATCCAAAAAGATTGTATTCATGTTTGTTCTCAAGTTATTTATATGAGATATAAATAAGATGGAATGATGAGTCTCATGCCATATAACAAACATGATAGGCACTTATACATGATAAGTAGGCCGAACCAGTGACACTTATGACAAACACATGGAGTTTACTCTTGTCAATGCTTTGTCATAAATCATATCAGTGCATATAATCTTTAGACCTGAGATAACACAGTTATCTTATATATAGGTGGTTTGAGTTTGATACTACTTTCATACTTGTACTGTGTATGGATATATGGGCATGTGTTGGCTCCTACTAGTTATATATGGAGGCAGGTGTTGATCAAGATGGAATCTGTTCCTCTAAGAAAATAGAGATAAAATCCTATGTTCATTTAATTGTTCTTGATGTTTCAAGTTCCTGGCCAGGACAGATAGATTTATTCAGAAAGAATTTCTGATGAGAAAATCTTTTTAATCAAGAACTGGAATTAAAAGAGAACATAATATTCATAGCAAATGGAGTTTGACATAAGCCATAACTCCAGCTTGAATTGGGATTTTGCAACAGAGAGATTCTAGTGCATGGTAACATATGATTATAGGTTCATTTAAGGTAAACCTTGTTACTGATTGGGTGACCATGGCATGCTATGCTAGGGGTTAACCATGGTCTATGAGGTGCATAAAATGATTTAGAGAAATCATTTATGGTAAGAAAAAGTTCTGATGATATTAAGAGTTGATCTCATGTCTCATTGCCAATTAGTGATGAGCCTAGTAAGTCACACACATACACAAGTTATCACCTAATTAAATATAATTTAATTAATTAATTAATTAAAGAGTTTAATTGATTAGTTAAATAGGTTTGGTTTTCAATTAGATTGCAAAGTCCCTAGCATGACTTGAAATGAAATTTAGATTATTGGATGTATAGTATAAGTTAAATTTATATTTAAAGTATTTAAATATAAATTTTATTAATGAGAAATTAATTAATAAAGATTAATTAATTGATTTATATTTGATATAAATTGATTAGAAGAAGAGAAATAATTATTTTGGGTTGAAAACTCAAAATTAAGACATAGGGGCATTTTGGTCATTTCACAGTGTGACATGTGGCACCATGAGATGGTGACACATAGTATTACACATAAGCTTGCCAAATGTTTTTAATCATGTAAGATGATTAAAATTAAAATTAAATATAAGTTTGACACTTGGCACAATGTGATTGGGTCAATTAAACCTAGAACCAATCAAAGGGTGACATGTGGCAAGGGTTTAATGTGTTGACCCAGCTATATAAGTGTTGCTATTAAAAGAAAATAAACAACCAGTAGCTATCCTCCTTTGTGCCACCACCTTAAAGCTCCCATTCTCTCATTTTCTTCATCTCTCATCTATTCCAAGAGATTAGCAAACAATCTCTTGAATTAAAAAGTACTAGAAATTGTTTCTAGTATCCTGTTTACATCTTTAATCTCTTAAAAGGCAGAACTTGATTTTCTAAATAATAGAAAAAGCTTTAGAAGTTGTTCAAGGGCTGCCATAGGTGTTCTTGGTGTGGACAAGCTAGAGGGACAACATCTAGTGTCCTGAAGACGCATCTGAACGGCACAAATACACTACAATGCATCAAGAGGTTAGTGTATTTGTTTTTGATTTAATCTAGGGTTCTAAAATTAATCTGATTAATTTTAAAATCTTAAATGGCAAATACATATCCAAAAACATATTAAAAGAGTTTTAATATGTTGTTTATCATTGAAATCAAATAGATAAAAATAAATCTTGCATGATGCATGTGACCCTTGGTGAAAATTTTTGAATTTAATGGCATAAACTTGTGTTTTTCATGCTTCTGCTCCTTCATTTAACTCCTTTAATTGGGTTTATAATGAGGTTTCAAAATGTGATTGGGTGGGAGTGCTTTAGTGACATAAGTATGAGGTCAAAATTGTAATTTTAATTTATTTTCTTTTCTTTTCTTTTCTACTCAATTTCAATTTAATTTGTAGTAATATTTATTCATATTTTATGTCATAATAATTATTTACTTAACTAGACAAGTCGGTCAAAAATCATCTTCGAAGAAAAAATGACCAAAATGCCCTCCGTTTGGCTTATTGAGCCAAAATCGTCTGTACCGATCGAAAAATTTTTGTAAGCCTTTTCTTGGCATTCTAATGCCATAGAAACCTCAATGACTCTTCTCTAGAGTCCCAAAAATTATTTCATGAATTTTCCCCTGGGTTTTGGGCTTCTAGTCGTGAAACTAGCAACTTCCCACTGGGTTATCCATTGCTAGGGCACTGGCTCATTTAACTTGGTTGTATTTTATTTCTAAAATTTTTCCTAAATTTTTCTTACCATTATTTGAGTTATTTATGACTCCTCACTCTAGTCTAAATATTTTTCCAAACATTCTAGCTGTTCGGACCGACACCGGTTACCGGAACAGTAAAATGTACGGAATTGCTACAGTGAGGGTGTTACATTTTATGTGGAAAAATGGGAGAGATTTGAGGCTTGCATGAAGAAAACTCCATGGAAGAAGAAATGAAGGAATTTGGCCATTTGAGAGAGATTGAAGAAGATGATGAAGTGAGTGGAGGATTTGTCTTCTAATGCTATTTATATACCCCACTAAGTATTTAAATATTAATTATAATAATTAAAATTTCATAATTTTAATTATACCCCCTCATTTCTGTTTAATTACATTACACATATAATTTCTTATTTTCGTGAAATTTTCAAAATTATAATGTCACTTATTTTAATGGACATTTAGGTCAAAAGTTAAATTTGGGTGCCAAATGGCCAAAATGCCCCTCTTCGGGTTATAGTCGACATATTTCGGTAATATCGATTAAATCCCTGATCCAACTGTTCCTTTAATTTTTATTTTCATCTGTACAGATTAATCAAATTTTCTTTGACATTTTTAATGTCATTTATACCTCAGTAAACCTTTAATTACATTCCGAAAATTATTTCCTAGGGTTCCTCACAAGTCTGGGATCATTAACTGCTTATGCAGTAACTTCTCAGTATAACCACCTATCGTTGTGGTTCCAGCTCATTTAACCTAATTGCATTTCATATCTTTTATTTTTCCTTAATTTTTCTTTTATTTTTTTATCATGTATTCCATCATTTTATGTCTCCTCACTATCATATAAGTGTAGTTCCAGGCATTCTGACTATTCGAATAGACATTAGTCATCGAAACAGTAGAACATACAGACTACCTATAGTGAGGGTGTTACAATTCTTCCCATCTAAATTAAATTTCATCCTCGAAATTTACCTGATGTGAAGAGCTGAGGGAACTGCTGCCTCATCATCTCCTCGCTCTCCCAAGTTGCCTCTTCTATGTTGTGGTGTCTCCACAAAACTTTCACTAATGGAATTCTCTTGCTTCTGAGCTCTTTTACTTCCCATGCCAAGATTCTGATTGGTTCTTCTTCATATGTCAAGTCAGGCTGCACAATTATCTCTTCTGCTGAAATGACATGTGAAGGATCTGATCTGTATCTCCTGAGCATCGACACATGGAACACATTATGAATCTTGTCTAGCTCAGGTGGTAAGGCTAGTCTGTAAACTACTGGACCCACATGTTCAATGACATCGTATGGACTAATAAACCTAGGACTTAACTTACCCTTCTTGCCAAATCTTAACACTTTCTTCCAAGTCGATACCTTGAGAAATACCTTATCACCAACCTCATATTCTATGTCCTTTCTCTTTAGGTCAGCATAGGACTTCTGCCTATCTGAGGCGACTTTCAAGTTATCTCTGATTAGCTTCACTTTTTCCTTTGTCTATCTCACTAGGTCTGGGCCCAATACTTTCTCTTCACCCATTTCTGTCTAGCATAAGGGAGTCTTACATCTCTTCCCATACAATGCTTCATATGGAGCCATTTTTATGCAGGCTTGGTAGCTGTTATTGTAAGCAAACTCTACCAAAGGAAGATATTTATCCCAACTTCCTTCAAAGTCAATAATGCAGCTCCGAAGCATATCCTCCAACACCTATCATGTAATTCATGTTATGTCATTATTATTAATATTTTAACTTTTATACAATTTACTAAGTTCTAAGGGGTTACCTGAATTACCCTTTCGGACTGTCCATCTGTTTGAGGATGATAAGCCATACTGAAGTGCAGTTGAGTGCCTAATGACTCTTGTAACTTCTTTCAAAATCTCAAAGTAAACCTCAGGTCTTAGTCAGATTTAATCGATATCGGCACTCCATGTAACCGTACTATCTTAGCTACATAGATTTCTGCTAATCTCTCTAGTGAGTAGTCAGTTTTAATAAGTAGAAAGTGTGCTGACTCTGTTAATCTGTCCATAATCACCTAGATGGTATCATGCTTCTTCTGTGTCAATGGTAGCCCAATGAGAAAATCCATGGTAATGCGGTCCCATTTCCACTCTGGTATAGATATAGGTTGCAACAATCCTAACCGAACTTGATGCTCATCTTTAACCTACTGGCATGTCAGACATCTGGTTACAAAATCACCAATCTCCTTCTCCATTCCAGGCCACCAATACTATGCCTTCAGGTCATGATACATCTTGGTACTTCTTGGGTGCATAGCATGGAAGCTATTGTGCGCCTCTTTCAAGATATTCTTTTTCAATTATTTATCTCCTGGTACATAGAATCTGCCTTTATAATACAAGCACCCATCTCCTTTTAGCTCATAATCAGTCTCCTTCCCTTTTTTAACTCTGCCCATAACAGTTATCAACTTTTCATCCCTTATCTATGCTTCTTGTATTTGCTTTAGCAAGCTTGGCTTTACACACAACTCAGCCAAAATAATCCCATCTGGAACTAAGGACAAGTGAAAATTCAGTGCTCTCAAAGCCATCATGGATTTCTTACTCAGTGCATCAGCCACTACATTTGCCTTTCTAGGGGTGATAGTCAATCACACAGTCATAATCCTTAAGGAATTCAATCCATCTCCTTTGTCTCAAATTAAGTTCCTTCTAGGTTGGCAAGTAATTTAAACTCTTGTGATCATTGTAGATATAACACTTTTCACCATATAGGTAATGCCTCCATATCTTTAGTGCAAATATTATTGTCACCAATTCCAAATCATGTGTTGGGTAGTTTTTTTCATATGGCTTTAGCTGACTGGAAGCATAGGCAACTACTTTCCCTTCTTGCATCAGAACACACCTAAGTCCATTATGAGAGGCATCACTGTAGATCACATAATCATTCCTTGACTCTGGTTGTGTCAACACTGGAGCTTCTGTGAGCATAGCCTTTAGCTTTTCAAACCTAGCTTGGCATTTGTCATTCCAATAAAACTTGACATTCTTATGTAGCAGCTTAGTCAGTGGGGCTATTATAAGGGAGAATCCCTTCACAAATCTCCTGTAGTATCCTGCTAACTCTAAGAAGCTTCTGACCTCTATTACATTTCTGGGAGGCTTCCATTCAACCACTACTTCAATCTTCTCTGGATCTACCCTGATCCCATCTACTAATATAATGTGTACAAGCAAAGATATCTCATCTAACTAGAAGTCACACTTGGACAACTTAGCATACAACTACTTTTCCTGTAGTGTTTGTAGTATTACTCTCAGGTGTTCATCATGCTCCTCCCGGTTCTTAGAATACACCAGAATATCATCTATAAAGACTACTATAAACTGATCCAAGTAGGGATGGAAGATATGGTTCCTGAGGTCCATGAAAGCTGCTGATGCATTTGTCAACCCAAATAGCATCACTAAGAACTCATAGTGTCCATACTGGGTCCTGAAAGCAGTTTTTGGAACATCTGTCTCCTTTACCCTTAATTGATAGTAGCATGATCTGAGATCTGTTTTGGAGAATACACCGGCTCCCTTCAGTTGATCAAACAAGTCATCTATTCGTGGTAAAGAATATTTGTTTTTCACAGTCACCTTATTCAGTTATCGGTAATCTATACAAAGCCGTAAGGTACCATCCTTCTTCTTCACAAATAACAACGGTGCTCCCCATGGTGACACACTTGGGCGTATGAAACCCTTATCCAGTAACTCTTGTAGCTAAACTTTTAACTCTCTCAATTCAGTAGGTGCCATCCTATATGGAGCAAGGAAATTGGTGCAGTATCCAGCATAACCTCTATAACAAACTCCACTTCTCTGTCTAGTAGCAAACTCGACAACTCTTCCAGAAATACATCCGGAAAATCACATACAGTGGGGATGTCTTGTAAACTCAGTCTAGTCTTACTAGTGTCAACCACATGTGCTAAGAAAGCCTCACAGCCTTTCCTCATCAATCTTGTCACACCTTACCCCTCTGTAAGGCATAACATGATCCCGTAGAATACCTAAAGAACTACCAAACTTCACCTACCGATAACTTATTAAGTACCCTACAAAGGATTTTAAAACAAATTTCTAACCTTTTTAAGTGGTGAGCATTTTCTAATAGGTATTAAAATTGTTTATTCGAAGTTTTAAAACTAGTAAAAATTTTTGTCCCATTTTATTTTTCCGCAAATTTTATAAAAATTTCGACGGAGTGCCATCTGTATTTTGAGAAAACAGTCCTTCAAATACCTGTAAAAAGCACTTCCAACGATTTATCTCAACAACTTCATCAATTCAACATCCATCCCAAACCAATTTCAACATCATTTCTTAATTTCCAAAATTCAACATCATCAAATAATATAATTCAATTTCATTCAAATTAAAAACAAAATATTTCCATTCATATTTCAATAAAGATAAAACAATTTAGATACATCATTTTAAATATTTACATTAGGAAAAATCCAAACCAAAATTTATTACAAGCTTTATACAACTACTCATAACTAATTTTACATGTCCATACATTTACATACATTGCATACATCAAAATAAATTTTTACAATCAGGGTATAAAATATACCCAATAACTTCAAAGTAGGTAGCTCTTAAATCCTCAGCAGCTCACTCTGCTGCTCCTCTAATCTCTATATCTTCGATAGCAATAACAACCATTGGTGAGTACTAGGACTCAGTGGTGCACAATATACTAAAATAACTTTAATGCAAAATTTAAATCATACTTATTCAAAACTTAAACTGAACATGAAATACAAATTCAAAACATGATTTATAAGATTTTAATCCAAACAATTTCATTTCAAAAGTCTCAAAATAAATTTCATAAAAACACACAGTTATATCATGCCATTCGAAACAAATATCATCTCAATAGCCAGAGGCTAAGGAGAAGTCAAATCAAAAGGCTAGCTAGCTCAAATATATGGGAACCCATTCTTTTTCTTCTTCTACTGGCACACACCTCAACACTTCAGCCAGAGAAGGAATCAAAATTCGAAACTGATTTCCCCCACTAGTCATGCTAGTGAGGTATTCAAATACATGGTCATGACACTGTGGTTTCAAAACTATCTTAACAATTTACTAAGCATTTATTGTCATTTCAAACACAAACAATAAATCTTTCAACAATTTACATCAAAAGCATAATAAACATTTCAATCCAATTGTGTCACAATTTAATATCTCAATTCATTCAAAAATAATTTGCAGAAAAAAATTTATAGAAATTCTATGTTGTGCACAAACCTTATATGAGTCGTCTCTTGGCCTTGACTCGATCCCTCGGGTTCTTTCCCTGTATTCTTTTCAACTGAAACACACAGTTTCACAGTGTTTCAGTATTATAACTTATTATAAATCCAAAAATAAATTCAAATTTACTTTTACCCAGCTTTAATACGCTAAACTTTATGTTCTTTAAAATTTGTGTTTTGGGGTTACTATTCACTATAATATTCAAGTCAATTTGTTGACTTTCTAATGCTTAATAGGTATGAGAATTCCAATTTCACCCACATACCACATTTTGGTTACTAAATTTGTTGGTTTTGGTTATTTACTCAAATTTTAAGTCTTTTAGGCAAATTTGCAAATTTTTAGTTTTGGTGTCCTATGTTGCACTGTTCCATTGGTCATGTTGCTGTTAGAATTTGGCTAAGTTTTCTTCATAGAAACTGTCCCTTATAGTCTTAACTTTATTCTCCTTTTTGAATCACTCCAATTGGAGTTTTGTAGAGTTATAGCCATTTGAATCATGGTTGCCGGATTGGTTTAACCCAGATTTTCTGGGCACCAACTTGGTTCTTGCAGTTTTAAGTCACTAATTTTGGGTGGCTAAATGACTTGGTTAAGGGCATAATTTGGGTTTGTATTCTTCAAAAAAGTTTTAGGTCTATCTCTCAGCTTTCTACTGGTAAAATTTTAGGTCATTTTAACCTGCCTAGCCTATGTTATGGTCATTTGGTCATTCTTGTACAGGTCAGATTGCCTAATCAGAATTTGGTTAATTTGTTCATTAGGTTTTAGTCACTTTTTGGGCATGGTTCCTGAATGAAAATGAAGGAACGGAAGCATGAAAAACACAAGTTTATACCATTGAATTCAAAAATTTTTACCTAGGGTCACATGCATCATGCAAGATTTATTTTTATCTATTTGATTTCAATGATAAACAACATATTAAAACTCTTTTAATATGTTTTTGGATCTGTATTACCATTTAAGATTTTTAAATTAATTAGATTAATTTTAGAACCCTAGATTAAATCAAGAATGATTACACTAACCTCTTGATGCACTGCAGCGTGTCTGTGCCTTTAAGATTCGCCTTCAAGACACCAAATGTTGTCCCTCTAGCTTGTCCACACCAAGAACACCTATGGCAGCTCTTGAACAGCTTCTAAAGCTTTTTCTATTAATTAGAAATTCAAGTTCTTCCTTTTAAGAGATTAGAGATGCAAACAGTACACTAGAAACAATTTCTAGTGTTCTTAATTCAAGAGATTGATGGCTAATCTCTTTGAATTGATGAGAGATGAAGAAGAATAGATGCAGAGCCTCAAAATGGCATGACAAAGGAGGAGTGGCTACTGGTTGTTTTTTCTTTTTCATAACAACACTTATATAGCTAGGTTAACACATTAAACCCTTGCCACATGTCACCCTTTGATTAGCTCTAGGTTTAAGTGACCCAATCACATTATGCCAAGTGTCAAACCTATATTTAATCTAAATTTTAATTATCTTACATGATTAAAAAAACATTTGGCAAGCTTATGTGTAATCTCATGTGTCACCATCTCATGGTGCCACGTGTCACACTGTGAAATGACCAAAATGCCCCTGTGTCTTAATTTTGAGTTCTCAACCCAAAATAATTATTTCTCTTCTTCTAATCAATTTATATCAAATCTAAATTAATTAATCTCTATTAATTAATTTCTCATTAATTAAATTTATATTTAAATACTTTAAATATAAATTTCACTTATACTGTACATCCAATAATCTAGATTTGGTTTCAAGTCATGCTAGGGACTCTGCAATCTAATTACAAACCAAACCTATTTAATTAATCAATTAAACTCTTTAATTAATTAATTAAATCATATTTAAATAGTTGATAACTTGTGTATGTGTGTGACTTACTAGGCTCATCACTAACTGGCAATGAGACATGATATCAACTCTTAATATCATCAGAACTCTTTCTTACCATAAATGATTTCTCTAAATCATTTTACGCACCTCATAAACCATGGCTAACACCTAGCATAGTATGCCATAGACACCCAATTAGTAATAAGGTTTACCTTAAATGAACCTATAATCATATGTTACCATGCACTAGAGTCTCTCTGTTACAAAATCCCAACTCAAGCTGGAGTCATGGTTTATGTCAAATCCCATTTGCTATGAATATTATATTCTCTTTTAATTCTAGTTCTTGATTAAAAAGATTTTCTCATCAGAAACAGGCCAGGAACTTGAAACATCAAGAACAATTAAATGAACATAGGATTTTATCTCTATTTACTTAGAGGAACAGATTCTATCTTGATCAACACCTACCTCCATATATAACTAGTAGGAGCCAACACATGCCCATATACCCATACACAGTACAAGTATGAAAGCAGTATCAAACTCAAACTACCTATGTACAAGATAATTGTGCTATCTCAGGTCTAAAGATTATATGCACTAATATGATTTATGACAAAACATTGACAAGAGTAAACACCATGTGCTTGTCATAAGTGTCACTGGTTCGGCCTACTTATCATGTATAAGTGCCTATCATGTATAAGTGCCTATCATGTTTGCTATATGGCATGAGACTCACCATTCCATCTTATTTATATCTCATATAAATAACTTGGTAACAAACATAAATACAATCTTTCTGGATAAGTCATGTCCTTATTATGAAGTATCCTCGATTGTGAACCTATTTATGATACTTTGTACTAGAAATACTGTCACTCATATTCTTAACAACTTAAGAATAGAATTTCTAACAAAATATCAATGGACCTTTTCTATTACAAGTAAATATGTTATATAAATGGAAAAGTGAAAATGCCTTTTATTAATAAAATATGTACAAGATACATACTAAATGATATGCTCTAGGGCATACTACTAACAATCTCCCACTTGCACTAGAGCCATTTATTACAATATCTTATACCCATCTTCTCAAGATGTCGATCTAACTATGCTTGTGACAAAGGCTTAGTGAATGGATCAATTGGATTTTCAGCTGATGCTATTTTCTGCATGGCTACATCACCTCATCCAACTATTTCTCTGATAATGTGGTAACACCTTTCTATGTGTTTGGATTTATGGTGAGACGTTGGTTCCTTAGCTTGTATGACTGCTCCATTGTTATCACAGTGTAGTGGAACTGCTGACTCAATGGAAGGAACTAGTGTAAGTTCTGTCATGAACTTCTTTATCCAAACAGTTTCCTTTGTAGCATCTGATGCAGCAATATACTCAGCCTCTATAATGGAATCTACAGTTGTGCTCTGTTTGGAACTCTTCCAACTGACTGGACCTCCATTACAAATGAACACATATCCAGAGGTAGACTTTCTATCATTGACATCTGATTAGAAATCAGAATCAGTATAACCATCCAATTGCAAGTCTCCACCTCCATAGATCAAGAATAAATCCTTTGTCCTTCTCAAGTACTTAAGGATATTCTTAACAGCTATCCAGTGTTCCAAACCTAGATTGGATTGATACCTGCTAGTCAAACTAACAGCATATGCGATATCCAGCCTAATACACAATATTGCATACATTAAACTTCCAATAGCCGAAGCATATGGAATCCTGGCCATTTTATCTCTTTCTTTAAGTGTCTTTGGAGACATCTCTTTTGAAAGGTGGATACCATGTCTCACTGGTAACAATCCTCTCTTGGAATTAAGCATGTTAAACCTCTTTAACGCCTTTTCCAAGTATAGACTTTGGGATAAACCAATTATCCTTTTCGCTCTACCTCTATAGATGCGAATCCCAAGAATATAGGTTGCTTCCCCTAAGTCTTTCATAGAGAATGTATTTGACAACCATACCTTTATAGTTGTCAACATACCTATGTCATTACCCATCAATAATATGTCATCCACATATAAGACAAGGAAAGTGATAGCACTGTCACTAACCTTCTTATATACACATGGCTCATCCTCATTTTTGATAAAACCAAAGGATTTAATGGCTTCATCAAAACGGATGTTCCAACTCCTCGAAGCTTGTTTCAACCCATAAATGGATCACTTTAGCTTGCATACCTTGGAACCATCTTGGGATTCAAAACCCCTAGGTTGTTCTATGAAAATGTTTTCTTCAATGTATCCATTGAGAAAAGTTGTTTTGACATCCATCTGCCAAATCTCATAGTCATAGAATGCAGCTATTGCTAATAAAATCCTAATTGATTTAAGCATGGCAACGGGCGAGAAAGTCTCCTCATAGTCGATTCCTTGCCTTTGGCGAAACCTTTTTGCTACTAGCCTTACCTTATAGGTCTCTACCTTTCCATCAGAACCAATTTTCTTCTTAAAAACCCATTTGTTCCCTATAGGTACAATACCTTCAGGTGGGTCAACAAGATCCCAAACTTGATTCTTATAGATGGAATCAATCTCGGATTTCATAGCATCAATCCATTTTAAAGAGTCTATATCTGATATAGCTTCTTCTTAGGTAAGTGGATCATCTCCATGATCTACTTCTTCATGAGTAGACAATTCTTGTTCTTCTTCATTAAGGAAACCATATCTCACTGGTGGGTGAGATACCCTAATTGTTCTACGAGGAACAGCTGTAGATGTTTCATCAATGGGTATAGGTTGACTAGATGGATCTATATCCATCTAATCTGTTAGTTGGTCAGAATTCTCCAATTCTAACTCTATTTACCTTCCTTTGCCTCCTTCTTGAACAAACTGTTGTTCAAGAAATGTGGCATCGCTACTTATCACAACCTTTTGTGAAGTAGGCAAATAAAAATAATATCCAAAACTATCTTTTGGATATCCAACAAATCGACCCTTTTTTAATCTGGTCTCCAATTTATCAGTGTTCAGCTTTTTGATATAAGCTGGACAACCGCAAATCTTAACATGCTTAAGACTTGGTTTTCTTCCATGCCATATCTCATAAGGTGTGGAAGAAACTGATTTTGATGGAATCCTATTCAGAATATACAAAGCTAATTATAATGCAAATCCCCAAAAGGAGATTGGCCTATCAGTATAGCTCATCTTACTACGTACCATATCCAATAGGGTATGATTTCTCCTTTCAAATACACCATTCAGGTATGGTGTTCCTAGAGGAGTTAGCTAGGAAATAATGCCGTGCTCTCTCAAGTATTCATCAAATTCAGTACTCAAATATTCACCTCCACGATCTGATCGAAGAGCTTTAATACTCTTTCCTGTTTGATTTTCTACTTTAGATTTAAATTCTTTGAACTTTTCAAAGGATTCATGTTTGTATTTCATCAAATACAAATACCCAAACCTTGATTTATCATCAGTAAAGGTAATAAAATAATGAAAGCCCCCTCTAGCCATTTCTGTAAATGGACCACATACATCACTATGTATTAGCTCCAAAATATTTTCAGCTCTTAGCCCTTGTCCAACAAAGGGTGATCTAGTCATTTTGCCCTGAAGGCAAGATTCACAAGTTGGAGTAGGCTCAGAGCCCAATGAGGATAGAATCCCCATTTTGTCCAGTTTTGCAATCCTATCTTCTACAACATGACATAACCTTAAGTGCCAAATATATTTTGAACTTGAGTTGGTTTTCACCATGGCATTGCATTCTTTTAGATCACTTGCATTCAATTTGTGTTTGTCATTATTATCCAAATAATAAAGATCATCATTCATATAACCTGAACCAACATATTTATTTCCAAAACAAATATTGCAAACATCATCTGTGAACTGAAATTCATAGCCATTTCTAGTCAAACTAGATATATAAATGATGTTCTTAAAAGCATCAGGTACATATAAAATATTATGCAAACACAAAACATGTCCAAACAAGTAAAAAGATTTAGATCCTATGGCTAAAGCTTCAACAGTTGAGCCATTGCCAATCTGGACTCTAACATCTTGAGAACGCAAGCTGCTACTATTTGCTAGTTCCTGCATATCATTAGAAATGTGAGAACTGGCACCAGTATCTAAAACCCAAGTTGTATATGAACTATGAGTGTCATTAGAATCTAAATAACAAGATATGGACATACCTTTCGAAGGTGTATCCTTCTTGTCCTTCAGAGAAGCAAGATACTTTGGGCAGTTCCTTTTCTAGTGCCCATCCTTTTTGGCAGTGGAAACACTTTCCTTTGCTTCTATCAGCTTTAGTCTTCCTTTTCTGTTTAGCTATTTTCTTGGAAGGACTAGGAATCTGAGGTTTCTTTTTCTTATTGCCCTTCTTCTTATTGGACTTTTCAGCAGAAGAAGATGAAATCAAAGCTACCTCTTTTCCCTTATTGCCCGGCATATTTTTTTGGGCAATAACCAACATGTTCAGTAAACCAGCTAAGGTGCATTCCTATTGAGTCATATGAAAATTTGTCACAAAATTCCCAAAAGACTCAGGAAGGGACTGAAGGAACAAATCTGTCTATAGTTGGAAATCCATGTTGAAGTCAAGATGTTCCAACTGCTCAATCAGCCGAATCATCTTGTGGACATGATCCCCAACATTCTATCCCTCAGACATCCTCATACGGAATAGCTGTCTAGATATCTCATACCTAGCATTCCTGCTGTGCTCACCATATAACTCTTGTAGGTGAAGGAGGATCTCACTCGCACTCAACATGTTCTCATGCTGCTTCTGTAACTCATTACTCATGGAAGTAAGCATGTAACACTTAGCTCTCATATCATGCTCCTTCCACTTGTCCAAAGTTTAATGTTCCTCTTGTGTGGCCTCTGGAGGTAAGGGACCAGGAACATTTGAATCTAAAACATATCCTATATGTTCAAGGTTCAGGACAAGTTTCAAATTTCTTAGCCAATCAGACAGATTAGATCCTGTCAACCTATTGTGATCAAGTATGCTTGCAAGGATATTGGATGGTGGTGGTTGTTCTGTGCTCATTTTTTTCAGAAAATTAACTGCAGAAAATAACCAGATTAATTAGTAAATGTATCATATAATTAACCAAAATGATTATGGTCTTTTAATCAATTGGTCCTCCCACTAACTTAGCGAATCCTACACTTCCAAATTAGAAAACAGAAATCCTAGTTGGATGGATTTCTAGTGGGTGATTGAATTCTTATAATTCTATTGATCATCCTCAGGTACATCCATTATTGGAATTACAATAAACTATAAGTGAGCAACTCCATGCCCATCACATCTCATGTGAGGTTAATCCTTTACCTAACCCCTAATGCTCAAAATCTCAGGTACATCCATTATTGACTTATCTTGCATTAGTTAAGTTGATCCCATTGAGCCAGTAATTATGCAAATAATTTTAATGTCCTCAGGTACATCCAATATTGGCCACCAAACCATTTACATATTTACAACATCTCATGCTTAACAATTATTCTTAAGAAAATCTCTTAAAATAATTGCCCCAATGGAGGGTCCATGTTATAATTACTTTAATTATAGCATTTCCAACTTAATCATTTGTTTGGAAGATTTTATGGTCATCCTAATTACTATTTAGGTCTTACTTTGCACATTATCCATTTAGCATGTATATATCATATAATTGCATACATTCCCATACATCTCATGCATTCATGGATAAGCAGTAAATATGGTATGATCATGGACCTTCTAAGGGATTCAATTCTGAGCCACCAAGAATTGAATCAGGGCATTCCTAGGTGTATTTCATTCATTCATTTTACAGGAGTTGCTGAAGGAGTACATAATCAACACTTGATCTTGAATTACTCCCACTAGTCCCACCAATGCTCTTGACCTCCTTGATCTTCTTGCAATCTAATTACATAGTAATCCTTAGCATACAAAGATGAATTTACAAGGACCAAATAAATAAAATTACAACCCAAAAAATATTACAACCTTTATAATACATGCCACTAAAATAAATTAAAATAAATTAAGTAATTTACAACCCAAAGAAACATAAATGAAATAAATCCAATCACATTGGTCTTTTATAGTCCATGATCATCCATCATGCATATTACTATTTAACAATTAAATAAAACATACATACTTAAATTAAATTGAATATCTCATATTCAACTTAAAAATCCAGATTTGAATATGATTCAAATAAATTTAAAAATTCAGATTTGAATCTCATTCAAACAAATTTAAAAATTCAGATTTGAATCACATTCAAACAACCTTAAAAATTCAGATTTGAATCACATTCAAACTTTTTTAAAAAAATCATATTTGAATTACATTCAAACATTTTTTTAAAAATCAGATCTGAATATTATTCAATCAACTTTAAAAAATCAAATTTAAATATGATTCAAACAACTTTAAAAATTCAGATTTGAATCACATTCAAACAACTTTTAAAATTCAGATTTTAATCACATTCAAATAATTTTTAAAATTCTGATTTGAATTATAATTTAATTATGTGATTAAAACTACAAATTAAACACTTTAATTAGTCAAAGAATAGGCCTTAGATCATACAACAATTACAGAATCAAAAGCCAAACCTTGAACCACCCAAGGAAGCCAAACCATGCGCACCATTGATGGTGTTTTTCAAGCATGCCGCCAAACCTCCATTGCAACCACCAATGGATAAATCTTCTCATGATCATAACACACAATTAAATCATATAATCAACAATGTAAATGGCAAATACAGTGGCTCAGATACCAATTGAATGAATGGAAGCGTGAAAAACACAAGTTTATACCATTGAATTAAAAAATTGTCACCTAGGGTCACATGCATCATGCAAGATTTATTTTTATCTATTTGATTTCAATGTTAAACAACATATTAAAACTCTTTTAATATGTTTTTGGATTTGTATTTGTCATTTAAGATTTTTAAATTAATTAGATTAATTTTAGAACCCTAGATTAAATCAAGAACGATTACACTAACCTCTTGATGCACTGCAGCGTGTCTGTGCCTTTGAGATTCGTCTTCAGGACACCAGATATTGTCCCTCTAGCTTGTCCACACCAAGAACACCTATGGCAGCCCTTGTACAGCTTCTAAAGCTTTCTCTATTAATTAGAAATTCAAGTTCTGCCTTTTAAGAGATTAGAGATATAAACAGGACACTAGAAACAATTTCTAGTGTTCTTAATTGAAGAGATTGATGGCTAATCTCTTTGAATTGATGAGAGATGAAGAAGAATAGATGGAGAAGAATAGATGGAGAGCCTCAAAATGGCGTGAAAAAGGAGGAATGGCTGCTGGTTGTTTTTTCTTTTTCATAACAACACTTATATAGCTAGGTTAACACATTAAACCCTTGTCACATGTCACCCTTTGATTAGCTCTAGGTTTATGTGACCCAATCACATTGTGCCAAGTGTCAAACCTATATTTAATCTTGATTTTAATCATCTTACATGATTAAAAAAACATTTGGCAAGCTTATGTGTAATCCCATGTGTCAACATCTCATGGTGCCACGTGTCACACTGTGAAATGACCAAAATGCCTCTGTGTCTTAATTTTGAGTTCTCAATCCAAAATAATTATTTCTCTTCTTCTAATTAATTTATATCAAATATAAATTAATTAATTAATCTCTATTAATTAATTTCTCATTAATTAAATTCATATTTAAACACTTTAAATATAAATTTAACTTATACTATACATCTAATAATCTAGATTTGGTTTCAAGTCATGCTAGGGACTATGCAATCTAATTACAAACCAAACCTATTTAATTAATCAATTAAACTCTTTAATTAATTAATTAAATCATATTTAAATAGGTGATAACTTGTGTATATGTGTGACTTACTAGGCTCACCACTAATTGGCAATGAGACATGATATCAACTCTTAATATCATCAGAACTCTTTCTTACCATAAATGATTTCTCTAAATCATTTTATGCACCTCATGGACCATGGTTAACACCTAGCATAGCATGCTATGGACACCCAATTAGTAATAACGTTTACCTTAAATGAACCTATAATCATATGTTACCATGCACTAGAATCTCTCTGTTACAAAATCCCAACTCAAGCTGAAGTCATAGTTTATGTCAAATCCCATTTGCTATGAATATTATATTCTCTTTTAATTCCAGTTCTTGATTAAAAAGATTTTCTCATTAGAAACTCTTTTCTGAATAAATCTATCTGTCCTGGCCAGGAACTTGAAACATCAAGAACAATTAAATGAACATAGGATTTTATCTCTATTTAATTAGAGGAACAGATTCCATCTTGATCAACACCTACCTCCATATATAACTAGTAGGAGCCAACACATGCCCATATACCCATACAAAGTATAAGTATGAAAGCAGTATCAAACTCAAACTACCTATGTACAAGATAATTGTGCTATCTCAGGTCTAAAGATTATATGCACTGATATGATTTATGACAAAACATTGACAAGTGTAAACTCCATGTGCTTATCATAAGTGTCACTGGTTCGGCCTACTTATCATGTATAAGTGCCTATCATGTTTGCTTTATGGCATGAGACTCACCACTCCATCTTATTTATATCTCATATAAATAACTTGGTAACAAACATAAATACAATCTTTCTGGATAAGTCATGTCCTTATTATGAAGTATTATCGATTGTGAACCTATTTATGATACTTTGTACTAGAAATACTGTCACTCATATTCTTAACAACTTAAGAATAGAATTTCTAACAAAATATCAATGGACCTTTTCTATTACACATAAATATATTATGTAAATGGATAAGTGGAAATGCTTTTTATTAATAAAATATGTACAAGATACATACTAAATGATATGCTCTAGGGCATACTACTAATAGAAAAAAGTGTCATTTTGTGTCTAGTTTCATTCGCAATTAGCCTTACACCAATTGGGCTTATAAATTTTCAGTTTTGGTCCCTAAAAGGGACCTTGGTCATGCCGCCTTCATACTGCCCATATCCAATCCGAATTTAAACCTAATTCTAACACTTCCAACATACATGAATTGGTCACAAATGACCATTTTTCATCTCAAACAAGGTCAAACACACCATTTGACCACTTCTCCAAATTTTTATCTTCCAAACCCCAGGTGCCAAAACCCTAACTACACTAATTGTTACATTTAACTAATTCAAAGCATATCAACATCACTCCATCACTCAATTAAGCTTCCCAACATAATTAATTCAATCAAAACACAAGCATTTCCTTCACAAACCCTAGCTGGCTAAAATTTACTCTTGTCCCCCAAGGATGTTTTCATTTCATTTTAAGCATATTTATAAGCTATTTATGCTATAAATACATTAATTAAACTAAAAGGTTAAAGTTTACTTACTAACCTTAGTGCAGAAAATTTCTTTCCCTTCAAACCTCTTCCTTTCGTTTTTTTTTCTTTCTTCCTCAATCTTCTTTTCTTCTTGAGTTAGCAAGGTTTCTTTAGGTTTAAGGTTTAACTTATGGGGCGAAGCTAAGTTTTTCAAGCTCAAACAATGAGCTTCAATGGAGTTTGGTGAGGGTGAGGGAGAGGGAGGAGAGAGAGAGAGGTCACGGCTTAGGGATGAAGATGAGTCTTTTTTTTTTCCCTTTTCTTTTTCTTTTATGAATTTATCCTTTAGGAAGACCATAAATTAAAATAATTAAATTTTAATTATAATATTTATTGCATCATGCATGATGTCATCACTTTTCACTTTTCCCTTTTTCTCTTTTTTTTTTTATTTATTTTTCCATTAGTTCTTTAATTTAATTCCCGACTCTGAAATTTTCTTTTCTCTGATTTTATTTGACAGTTAGGTCAAGAGTCAACTCCAGGGGTTAATTGACCAATTTGCCCCTCCCTGGTTTGACTCTGTTTGCAAATAATTCAATATTTCTTCCGGATCCCTGACCTAATTATTTGACAGGCTTAACAATTATTTTTCATGATTTTCTATTTTCCACTATGTTTGCAATAGTCCTAAGGACCGCGGCATCACATTGTACTATTCAAAATTTGAGTTTAAATCGATTTCGCAATCCTTCCCGAGAAGGTCACCCATTGCTGTGACTCTCGGCTCATTTAACTTCTTGTGTTCTGTTTTTCTTATTTATACTTAACTAATTAACAATTACTAATTATTTATGTTTAGGGCTTATCTAGTTGTCTTAGATGTGGTTCTAATCCCCTTAATTATCCGGACCGACACCTGTCACTGGAATAGTGAAATATATCAGGCTATGCAAATAGGGGTGTTACAAATCTTTTGGCTATTGTGGTAGAAAGACAACCTGTTTCTTCACCCACGACTGTAATCTCATTCCCATCTATTGTCTGTAATGTAATCCTATTCAACCAATAATCTACCATGACCTGATGACATAATAACCAATCCATTCCCAGTATCACATCAAATTCATGGAATGGTAATTTAATCAAATCGGCTGGAAATTCATAACCTGTATCTTTAGAGAACAACCCATAGACCTTCTTCACCATGACACTATGGCCTAAAGGGTTAGTAACTTATATGTCCTCCTCTAACTCCTTTATCTGTACCCCTCTATCTATTGGTGGTGTAATACACATATATGAATGTATAGAGCCGGGATCAATAAGTGCACATACCAACATATCATAAAGAGAAAATATACCTCTAATAATATCTATTGGATCTGACTCCTCCCGAGCCCTCATAGTATAAGCACGAGGTGCTACCCTAACCTTCTACCTCTGAATTGTCTCTACAGTAAGCCTCTATGATGGACCAGCTGTATCAGGCCTTGTAGGTTTTTTACCCCTCTGTGCTGCTTGGGTATACCTCTCTATTTGGGGTGGAGCAGTAGGAACACTAGCACTCCTCTGTGGACAATCCTTAAAGAAGTGATCTGTAGACCCACATCTAAAGCACCCATCAGTCAATAATCTGCACTCTCCTCTGTGGTTCCTCTCACAGTGTGTACATGCTGGTATTAGGACTAATCCCTGTGTAGCTAGACCTGGAGAACTACCCACTGATATACCAGACTATCCTCCTCTCCTCGGAGCAAACCGAGATCTTTGTCCCTTACCTCAACCCTGAGTCTGACCCTAAGACTCCTTGGGCTTCTTACTACCAGTGGCTGCTGAACCAGACTGACCAAATCCAAAACCCCTCTCTTGTTACCTGTCCCTCCTAGACTGCTCCTCATTTCTAACTCTCTCCACATTTAGAGTTGAGGCTACTAACAGGGAGAAGTCTATGAAGTGATGAGATGTGACTATCAGTCTAACATTATCATTTAATCCGTCCTCAAATCACCTGAATCTATCAACCTCTCTAGGCATTATCTCCAATGCATATCCACTAAGTCTCATGAATTCCCGCTCATATTCGGAGACTGTAGGCTACCTCTATCTTAGTGCCAGGAATTCTCTCCTTCTGGCCTCTAAATACACATGGCTAACATATGTATCTATCTCATCTGTTCTAGAAAGGCCTGCTATGCTCTACCCATAGCACCCATAGATGACTCGGCTCTGATGCTTCGCTCCCTACTAGAAGTAGATGCAGGTGCGTGGCTCTCTACCTCCTCCTCGATCTGTCTAGGAGACCCGTGCTCTGAAGGATCAGATGCCATCGATCCTATAAAACAGACAAAGAACATATCTGCATTAGTGTCACCTCGACTCTATTTAAAGGCCCATGTGTTAGTAGTATGCCTTAGAGCATATCATTTTGTATGTATCTTGTACATATTTTATTAATAAAAGGCAATTTTACTTCTCCATTTACATAATGTATTTATGTGTAATAGAAAAGGTCCATTGATATATTGTTAGAAATTCTATTCTTAAGTAGTTAAGAATATGAGTGACAATATTTCTAGCATAAAATATCATAAATTGATTCACAATCGATGATACTTCACACAAGACATAACTTATCCAGAAAGATTGTAATCATGTTTGTTCCCAAGGTATTTATATGATATATAAATAAGATGGAATAGTGAGTCTCATGTCACATAAAAAACATGATAGGCACTTATACATGATAAGTTGGCCAAACCAATGACGCTTATGACAAGTACATGGAGTTTACTCTTCTCAATGCATTGACATATATTGTGTGGGCCTCATATGGCGATTCCCTTCTCCCATTGTGGGCCTCACGGATTTGTCCCTTGGGAGGTTTCGCTCCCAAAACATATATGGCATTCCCTTCTCCCATTTCCGATGTGGATATATCATATCAGTGCATATAATCTTTAGACCTGAGATAACACAGTTATCTTATATAGGTGGTTTGAGTTTGATATTGCTTTCATACTTATACTGTGTATGGGTATATGGGCATGTGTTAGCTCCTACTAGTTATATATGGAGATAGGTGTTGATCAAGATGGAATCCATTACCCTAGGTAAATAGGGATAAAATCCTATGTTCATTTAATTGTTCTTGATATTTCAAGTTCCTAGCTAGGACAAACAGATTTAGTCAGAAAAGAGTTTCTGATAAGAAAATCTAATCAATCAAGAACTGGAATTCAAAGAGAACATAATGTTCATAGCAAATGGGGTTTGATATTAACCATGACTCTAGCTCGAATTGGGATTTTATAACAAAGAGATTCTAGTGCATGGTAACATATGATTAAAGGTTCATTTAAGGTATTCCTTGTCACTAATTGGGTGGCCATGGCACGCTATACTAGGCATCAACTATGATCTATGAGATGCCTAAAATGATTTAGAGAAATCACTTATGGTAATAAAGAGTGTTTAAATATGAATTTAATCGTGAGAAATTAATTAATTGAGATTAATTAATTAATTTATATTTCATATAAATTGATTAGAAGAGGAGAAATAATGATTTTGGGTTGAGAACTCAAAATTACAACATAAGGGTAATTTGATCATTTCATATGGAGACACGTGGCACCATAAGATGGTGGCACGTGGCACCATATAAGCTTGCCATTTGTCTTCCTATCATGTAAGATGATCAAAGTTAAGATTAAGTCTATCTTTGACACTTAGCTTAATGTGATTAAGTCAATTAAAAATAAGATTTTTGACCTAATGTAATTTTTGACACTTGGCTTAATGTGATTTTTAACCTAATTATAAAAGGAAAGAAAGAAGAATTAATTATTATTCTTCATTCTCTAAAATGTGTGGCAGCCACTCTCCCTCTCCCTCTTCTTGCTTTCTTCAACAATTCAAAGAGAAATCATCCATTCCCTTTGAATTAAAATTGCTAGAAATTGTTTCTAATGTCCTATACACACATATGGCCTCTCTAAAAGCAAAACCCCAAATTATAATTAGTTGGCAAAGGCTTGAGAAGCAAAATTGGGGGTTGGCATTGGTGATCTTGGTGTGGACAAGCTAAATGGACAACACTTAGGGTCTTAGGAGCTTCCTAAAGGTGTCAATTGCATCCATAGTGCATCAAAGAGGTTAGTGCCCAAATTCCTCTTTCAAATTAGGGTTTAATTGAATTAAAAGTATTTTAATTTGCAATTGAGCATTATAATTAATTAGGCACATAAGAGATGTGGCATGATGCATGAAACTCTAGAATAAATATTTTGAAATTCAATGCTCTAATGCACCAATTACCATGCTTCAGCTCCTTCAATTGGTATCAGAGCCACTATATTTTCCATTAGGATTGAATATGAGGTTCAATTGTGTGATTGGATCAAATTTGGATTGATCTAAAGCTGTTTGGGTGTTCATGTGTGGCGGCATCAATGAGATGGTGCTCATAGGTGGTGGCATGGTTGAGAGGCACACCTTAAGGGTGCATTTTGGTTTTGGGCTTGGGTTTTTGGGCTTGGGTTTTTGGGCTTCTTTATGCAATTTTTCTATATTTTAAGGCCCATAATTGGGCCCATACCTAATTAAATTGTTTAATTAGGAATTTCAATCACACAATTAATTATTGAAAAATATTTTCAAGGTATTAAATTTGGAAAGGGTTTCTAAATTTAAATTTATTTAAATGAGATTCAAATATGAATTTTTGGTTGAATATGTGATATTCAATTTAATTTTTTAGTATGTATATTTTATTTAATTGTTAAATTTTAATATGCATGATGGATGATCATGGACAATAAAAGACCAATGTGATTGGATTTATTTCTTTTAATTTGGGTTGTAAAATATTTAATTTTATTTTAGTGGCATGTGTTATAAATATTGTAATAATTTGGGTTGTAATTTCATTTATTTAATGACTTTAAAGTCCCTATTCTTGTAAATTTGCCTTGGCATGCCAAGGATTATAATGTAATTGGATTGCAAGAAGATCAAGGAGGTCAAGAGCATTAGTAGGACTAGTAGAAGGAAATCAAGATCAAGTATTGATTATGTACTCCTTCAGCAACTCTTGTAAGATGAATGAATGAAATACACCTAGAAATGCCCTGATTCAATTCTTGGTGGCTCATAATTGAATCCCTTAGAAAGTCCATAATCATACCATATTATTTGTTTATCCATGTATGTATGAGATGTATGGGAATGCATGATATATGCATGCCAATTGGATAATGTGCAAAGTGGGACCATAATAGTAATTAAGCCGGCCACCAAATCTTTCAAACAAATGATTAAGTTGGAAATGGTATAATTAAAG
Source organism: Hevea brasiliensis (assembly GCF_030052815.1). Taxonomy (NCBI): domain Eukaryota; kingdom Viridiplantae; phylum Streptophyta; class Magnoliopsida; order Malpighiales; family Euphorbiaceae; genus Hevea; species Hevea brasiliensis. The sequence goes on from NC_079501.1 coordinate 49,842,295, forward strand.
TAATTATATCATGGCCCTCTATTGAGGCAATTATTTTAAGAAATTTTAAATACTTGCATGTGATGCATTTAATTGAAGAGATTTTCTTAAGAATAATTGTTAAGCATGAGATGCTTTAAATATATAAATAGTTTATGCCCAATAATGGATCTTCCTGAGGACATTAAAATTATTTACATATTTACTGGCTCAATGGGATCAACTTAACTAATGCAAGATAAATCAATAATGGATGTGCCTGAGATTTTGAGCATTATAGGCTAGATAAATGATTGAACCTCACATGAGATGTGATGGGCAAGGAGTTGCTCACTTATAGTTTGTTGTAATTCCAATAATGGATGTGCCACAGGATGATTAATAAGACTATAAGAATTCAATTACCCACTAGAAATCCATCCAACTAGTATTTCTATTTTCTACTTTGGAAGTGTAGGATTCACCAAATTAGTGGGAGGACCAATTTGATTAAAAGACCATAATCATTTTGGTTAATTACTTGATACATTTACTAATTAATCTAGTTATTTTCTGTAGTTAATTTTCTGATAATAATGAGCGCACAACAACTACTACCATCCAATATCCTTGCGAGCATACTTGATCAAAATAGGTTGACAGGACCTAATCTTTCTGATTGGCTAAGAAATTTAAACCTTTTTATAAACCTAAAACGTATTGGATATATTTTAGACTCAAAGGTTCCTGGTCCCTTACCTCCAGAGGCCACTCAAGAGGAACATGACACTTTGGACAAGTGGAAGGAGAATGATATAGAGCCAAATGTTACATGCTTGCTTCTATGAGTAATGAGTTACAAAAGCAGCATGAAAATATGCAAAATGCAAGTGAGATCATCCTTGACCTGTAAGAGTTGTATGGTGAGCACAGCAGGAATGCTAGGTATGAGATATCTAGACAGCTATTCGATATGAGGATGTCTGAGGGATAAAATGTGGGAGATCATGTCCATAAAATGATTCAGCTTATTAAGCAGTTGGAAGATCTTGACTTTCACATGGATTTCCAACTGTAGATGGATTTAATCATTCAGTCTCTACCTGAGTCATTTGGGAATTTTGTGACAAATTTTCATATGACAAAGCAAGAGTATACTTTCGTTGGTTTGCTTAACATGCTGGTTATTGCCCAAAAGAATATGCCAGGCAATAAAGGAAAAGAGGTGGCTTTGATTGCATCTTTTTCTTCTGCTGGAAAGTCCAAAAGGAAGAAGGGCAATAAGAATAAGAAACCTCAAATTCCTAGACCTTCCAAGAAGATAGCCAAATAGAAGTGCAAGACCGAAGCTGACAAAGGCAAGGGAAAGTGTTTCCACTACTAAAAGGGAAAGTGTTTCCACTGCCAGAAGGATAAGCACTGGAAAAGGAACTGCCCAAAGTATCCTGCTTCTCTGAAGGATAAGAAGGATAGACCTTCAGAAGGTATGTCTGTGTCTTGTTATTTAGATTTCGATGATACTCATAGTTCATCTATAGCTTGGGTTTTAGATAATGGTGCTAGTTCTCACATTACTTTTCATATGCAGGAACTAGCAAGTAGTAGCAGCTTGCAGTCATGAGATATTAGACACCAGGTTGGCAATGGCTCAACTGTTGAAGCTTTAGCCATAGGATCTAAATCTTTATACATGTGTGGACATGTTTTGTATTTAAATAATATTTTGCATGTACCTGATGCTTTTAAGAACATCATTTCTATATCTAGTTTGACTAGAAATGGTTATGAATTTCAGTTCACAAATGATGTTTGTAATATTTATTTTGAAAATAAATATGGTGGCTCAGGCTATATGCATGATGGACTTTATTATTTAGATAATAATGTTAAAAAAAATCTAATGCAAGCAATCTAAATGAATGTAATGCCATGATGAAAATCAACTCAAGTTCAAAATATATTTGGCACTTAAGATTAGGTCATGTTGCAAAAGATAGGATTACAAAGCTGAAGAAAATGGAGATTTTATCCTCATTGGGTTTTGAACCTACTCCAACTTGTGAATCCTGCCTTTAAGGCAAAATGACTAGATAACTTTTTGTTGGACAAGAGCTAAGAGCTGAATATATTTTAGAATTGATACATAGTGATGTATGTGGGCCATTTAAGGAAATGGCTAGAGGAGGTTTTCATTACTTTATTACTTTTACTGATGATAAATCGAGGTTTGGGTATTTGTATTTAATGAAATACAAACATGAATCCTCTGAAAAGTTTAAAAAATTTAAATGTGAAGTAGAAAATCAAACAGAAAAAAGTATTAAAACTTTTTGATCAGATTGTGGAGGTGAATACTTAAGTACTGAATTTGATGAATATTTGAAAGAACATGGCATTGTTTCCCAACTGACTCCTCCAGGAATGCCACAAGTGAATGGTGTATCTGAAAGCAGAAATCATACCCTATTAGATATGGTACACAGTATGATGAGCCATCGAGTCAAAGGAAGGCAAATAGAGTTAGAATTGGAGAATTCTGACCAACCAACAGATCAAATGGATATAGATCCATCTAGTCAACCTACACCTATTAATGAAACATCTACAGTAATTCCTCGCAGATCGACCAAGTATCTCACCCACTAGTGAGATATGATTTTCTTCATGAAGATGAACAAGAGTTGTTTACTCATGAAAAAATAGATCATGGAGATGATCCACTTACCTACAAAGAAGCTATATCAGATATAGACTCTTTAAAATGCATTAAAGTTATGAAATCCGAAATTGATTCCATACATAAGAATCAAGTTTGGGACCTAGTTGACTCACCTGAAAGTATTGTACCTATAGGGAATAAATGAGTTTTCAAGAAGAAAATTGCTTCTGATGGAAAGTAGAGACCTATAAAGCAAGGCTAGTTGCTAAAGAGTTTCGCCAAAAGCAACGAATCGACTATGAGGAGACTTTCTCTCCGGTTGCCATGCTTGAATCAATTAGGATTCTATTAGCAATAGCTGCATACTATGATCATGAGATTTGGCAGACGGATGTCAAAACAACTTTTTTTAATAGATATATTGATGAAAACATTTACATGGAACAACCTAGGGGTTTTGAATCCCCAGATAGTTTCAAGGTTTGCAAGCTAAAGCGATCCATTTATGGGTTAAAACATGCTTCGAGGAGTTGAAACATCCGTTTTGATGAAGCCATTAAGTCATTTGGTTTTATCAAAAATGGGGATGAACCATGTGTATATAAGAAGGTTAGTGATAGTGTTGTCACTTTTCTTGTCTTATATGTGGATGACTTTCTGTTGATAGGTAATGACATAGGAATGTCGACAACTGTAAAAGTATGGTTGTCAAATACATTCTCCATGAAAAGACTTAGGGGAGGCAACCCATATTCTTCGAATTCGCATCTATAGAGATAAAGTGAAAAGAATAATTGGTTTATCCCAAAATCTATACTTGGAAAAGGTATTAAAGAGGTTTAACATGCTTGATTCCAAGAGAAGATTGTTACCAGTGAGACATGGTATCCACCTTTCTAAAGATATATCTCCAAAGACACCTAAAGACAGAGATAAAATGGTCAGGATTCCATATGCTTTGGCTATTGGAAGTTTGATGTATGCAATGATGTGTGCTAGGCCAGATATTGCATATGCTATTAGTTTGACTAGCAGGTTTTAATCCAATCCAGGTTTGGAACACTAGATAGCTGTCAAGAATATCCTTAAGTACTTGAGAAGAACTAAGGATTTATTCTTGATTTATGAAGGTGATGACTTGCAATTGGATGGTTATACTGATTCTAATTTTCAATCAATTATCGATGATAGAAAGTCTACCTCTGGGTTTGTGTTCATTTGTAATGGAGGTGCAGTCAGTTGGAAGAGTTCCAAAAAGAGTACGACTGCTGATTCCACTATAGATGTTGAGTATATTGCTGCATCAGATGCTGCAAAAGAGGGTATTTGGATAAAGAAGTTCTTGACAGAACTTGCAATAGTTCGCTCCATTGAGTCAGCAGTTCCTCTCTACTGTGATAACAATGGAGCGGTCATACAGGCTAAGGAACCCATAGAAAGACACTACCAAATTATCAGAGAGATAGTTGGGTGAGGCAATGTAGCCATGCAGAAAATAGCATCAGCTGAAAATCCAGTTAATCCATTCACAAAGCCTATGTCACAAGCTCAGTTAGATCAACATCTTGAGAAGATGAGTCTAAGATACTGCAATGAATAGATCTAGTGCTAGTGGGAGATTATTAGTAGTATGCCCTAGAGCATATCATTTTGTATGTATCTTGTACATATTTTATTAATAAAAGGTAATTTCACCTTTTCACTTGCATAATGTGTTTATGAGTGACAGAAAAGGTCCATTAATATTTTATTAGAAATTCTATTTTTAAGTTGTTAAGAATGAGTGACAGTATTTCTAGCACAAAGTATCATAAATTTGTTCATAATCGAGGATACTTCACACAGGACATGACTTGTCCTAAAAGATTGTAATCATGTTTGTTCCCAAGGTATTTATATGAGATATAAATAAGATGGAATGGTGAGTCTAATGCTACATAACAAACATGATAGGCACTTATACATAATAAGTAAGCCGAACCAGTGATGCTTATGAAAAGCACATGGAGTTTACTCTTGTCAATGCATTGTCATATATCATATTAGTGCATACAATCTTTAGACCTGAGATAACAAAGTTATCTTGTATATAGGTGGTTTGAGTTTGATACTAATTTCATACTTGTACTGTGTATGGGTATATAGGCGTGTGTTGGCTTCTACAAGTTATATATGGAGATAGGTGTTGATCAAGATCGGAATCCATTATCCTAGGTAAATAGGGATAAAATCCTATGTTCATTTAATTGTTCTTGATGTTTCAAGTTCCTAGCCTGGACAGACAGATTTAGTCAAAAAAGAGTTTCTAACAAGAAAATCTAATTAATTAAGAACTAAAATTTAAAAGAGAACATAATGTTCATAACAAATGGGGTTTGACATTAACCAAAACTCTAGCTCGAATTGGGATTTTGTAACGGAGAGATTCTAGTGCATGGTAACATATGATTAAAGGTTCATTTAAGGTATTCCTTATTACTGATTGGGTGGCCATGGCACGCTATGCTAGGTGTCAACCATTGTAACACCCTCACTGTATCCATTCTATACATTCTACTGTTTCGGTGACCGGTGTCGGTCCAGACAGCTAGAACGTCTGGAAAAATATTTAAACTAAAGTGAGGAACTATAATTAACTCAAATATTAATAAGAAAAATTAAGGAAAAATTTTAGAAATAAAATACAACTAAGTTAAACGAGCCGGTGCCTTAGCGATGGTTAACCTAGTGGGAAATTGCGGTCTTCGCAACTAGAAGCCCTAAACTCGGGAGAAAATTCATAAAATAATTTTTGGGACTCTAGGGAAGAGTCATTGAGGTTTCTATGGCATTATTATGCCAAGAAAATGCTTAGTCTGTTAAGCCAAACGGAGGGCATTTTTGTCATTTCGCCTTCAGAGGTGATTTTTGGCCGACTTGTCCAGTTAAGTAAATAATTATTATAACATAAAATGTGAATAAATATTGCTAAAAATTAAATTGAAAATGAATAGAGAAGAAAAGAAAAGAAAATGAGAAAAATGTCAATTATGACATCACCATGAGGTCATTAAAAGTACTCTCACCAATCACAATTGAACAAACCATTAAAAACCAATTAAAAAGAGGTAAAATGAGATAAAAAAAAAATGGACAAACATAATCTGCTTTCTTCCCCAAACCAAACCAGCCGAAAAACCCTCTTCCATCCCAACCTCCATGGAAGCTTCATGTAAGCTTGAAACCACCCACCAAATCACCATGAAACCACTAGCTTACTTCACAAAAAAGTGATCTTGCATCTTGAACATCCTCTAGATAGCACAAAGAAGAAGGAAGAAGGAAGTTTTGGAGACTTGGAATAGTTAGCAAAAGAGGTTAGCGTCCAAACTCTTACTACTTTTACTTGATTTATGCTTAATACCATGAAATAAGTAGAAAATGTAAGAAAAACAAAGTAAAACTTATGTGTGTCCATTCCTATAACTTAGGCGGCCTAGGGTTGGTTAGGGTTTGATGAAAGTATTTGAAACAAAGTGGTTATGAGCTACCCTTGGCATGAAATGAGTGACTGAACATGTAAGAGTAAGTGAAATGTAAGTGTAATGCATGAATGAACTTGAACACTTGGACATTTGAACAACATTAGGGTTTGCTCATGTAATGGTATGTTAACATTGTAATAGTCAATTAGTGACCATTTGAATGTGTGTGAGGAAGAATTGAAGTGAGAAAGGATGTTGGAGTAGAACTTAGGCATGCTGCCCTTGGTGACCTGTAGGTCTAGTTGTGAGTCCACCGGGTTTGGGCAGCTGTAAATAGAGTTGTACAGGTTCAATTGGTGTAAGGCCAATTGGACATGAAACTAGACACATAATTGCACAACTTTGGTGGAGAAACCCTGCCCATAAAACCAAACCAAGTTGACCCAAAAATTATCCTAATCCGAGCGACTTGCATTCTGCCTGGGCAAAATAACTAAATGAATAGTATTTATTCATTTGGTCATAACTCAGTGTAGAAAAGTCCAATTGACTTGAAATTTTAGCAGCAGAAAGCTAAGACACAGACCTATAACATTTATAAAGAAAAAAAAACCCAAATTTTGATCATAACATGTTTAAAAATTGACCCGCATTCAGTGTATAAAACATTATAGAATTGGTTCAGCCTAGAAAATTAAGAAAATTTGTAATCCGGCCAGTTATGGTGTTTAGGCCATAACTTGAGCTACAAAACTCCAAATGGAGTAATTCAAAAAAAGAAATATAACTAGACACAATAAGGAACAACTTTCATGCGGACAATTTTGCCAAATTCCTACTGTACAAATGACCAATAGAACAGTAAACTTAGTGCTTGAAATCTGAAAATTGTGAATAACTAACACTAAGCTTTGAAATGGAATTGGCAACCAATGCCAACAACTTTGGAATGCAAAACGTGGTATGTTGGTGATATTTGAACCAATATACCTATTATCTATGAAAAAGTCAACATTTTAGTTGACTAATGAAATGAATAGTAACCTTACATATAAAGTACAAATATTCAAGAAATGACTTTGTAATATGCCCTAGTAGGCCTAATGTGATTGGTTTAGATAGGTTGGCAAGCCAATAGGGTTTTGATAGTAGTATTATGTATGATGTATGGCTCCATGCCATTCTGTGATGATAGCCTATGGCTATACTGATTATGATGTTATACTTGGCTTTATGCCTTATTGCTTTTATGGCTTATTAGTCATTCTGTTTGCACACCGGGAGACACATTATGACTGATGGTGTGACGGACTGAGGTACCTAGTACCCAATACTAATTTACCCGTTTATTCAGTCCGGACAATTTGTATAGGTTACTTGGGCATGGAAAAGTATAATTGTAATTGAATTGATTATTAAAGAAAATAAATAAATTAAATGTCAAGATAAAGATCAAGAATGATTACAATAAAATAAAGAAGCTCAAAATCATCAAGAAAATGATTAAAAAAATGCATGAAGGAGTTAATATAATAAAATGTAATTAGCCTTAGACTAAACAATAAGTTAGTAAATATTCATTTCTTATGAACACAATAACGAGGAAATTTTTACTTTTAGTTGCATATTATGTTTTCTTGTATTATTGGCACCACTAAGCTTTATGCTTAGCGAGTCGCTTTTGCAATGTGTAAGTATTGAAGATTTGGACATAGAGCCCAGTAGACCACAGACTAGGTTAGGCCATTCATAGTTCTGCATAGTGTCCGTGTCACCTCACAGACTACATGTTAGTAGTATGCCTTAGAGCATATCATTTAGTATGTATCTTGTACATATTTTTATTAATAAAAGGTATTTCCACTTTTCTATTTACATAATATATTTAAGTGTAATAGAAAAGGTCCATTGATATTTTGTTAGAAATATTATTCTTAAGTTGTTAAGAATATGAGTGACAATATTTCTAACACAAAGTATCATAAATAGGTTCACAATCGAGGATACTTCATAATAAGGACATGACTTATCCAGAAAGATTGTAACACCCTCCCGGTAACAACTCCGTACATTCTACTGTTCCGGTGACTAGTGTCGGTCCGGACAGCTAGAACGTCCGGAAAAATAATTAAACTTAAGTGAGGGACTATAATTAACTCAAATATTAATAAGAAACAGTTAGTAAAAATTTTAGAAATAAAATACAACCAAGTCAAACGAGCCGGTGCCCAAGCGATGGGTAACCGAAGGGAAGTTGCAGTTCTCGCATCTAGGAGCCCTAGACCCGGGGAAAAAATTATAAAATAATTTTTGGGACTCCAGAGAAGGATTACTGAGGTTCCTATGGCATTAGAATGCCAAGAAAATACCTAGAAAAATTTTTCAATCGGTACAGACAATTTTGACCCGTTAAGCCAAACGGAGGGCATTTTGGTCATTTTGCCTTCAGAGGTGATTTTTGGCCGACTTGTCCAGTTGAGTAAATAATTGATATGACATAAAATATGAAGAAACATTACTAAAAATGAAATTTGAAATGAGTAGTGGAGGAAAGGAAAGAAAAATACAATATATGCAATTTATGACATCATGGTGATGTCATTTAAAATTGTCCACCAATCACAATTAAACTACCATTTAAATAATCAATAAAAGAGACTAAATGAAGACCAAAATAACTAAAAATACAGCAGCCATCTCCCTCCCCAAAAACCAGCCGAAATTCCTTGCCCTAGCCAACCTCCATTAAAGCTTCAAGTAAGCTTCCTTTCTCCTTTGTTTCCACCACTAAACCCTAACCCCTTTCATTAAAACTTGACCATATCTCTTGGGGAAGCTTTTTCCAGCCTAGAAAGTGAAGGAAAGTGAAGATTTAACTTGGGAAAATTCTGCCCCATTCAAGGTTAGTGAACATATATACTTAAATCTCCTTTATTCCATGTTAAAGCCTTAAAGTGAGCAAGAATTTGTAACTTAAATGAATGAAATTTATATTTATGCATGCCTTGAATTTCGGTAGCCCTAAGGAAGGAACAATAATGGAGTGTTTTGATGGTTTTAATGGACTTAGAATGAATTGGAGATTATGTTTAAGCTATATATCTACATAGATAATGAATTAGTGTGCTTAACTAAGGTGTATGGGTAAATTGAAATGGAAACTAGGGTTTTGAGGGTGAAAATGTGGACTTGGCTTATGAAATTGTTAAATGACATTCTAATGGTCAATTAGTGACCATTTGAGGAAATTTAACCATAATTTGGACTGAAAAATAGCATGGCAAAGAGAATGACTATGCTGCCTAGGGACAGCAGCAATGGACTGAAATGTCAGTCCAATTAGACAGCCATAACTTTGGCTGTGTTGGTCCAATTGGTGTTTGGCCAATTGGACATGAAACTAGGCTTATAATGGCACATTTTTGCTGAAGAAACCATGCCCAAAAGACCAAAGCAAGAGGACCAAAACTTGGCCCCAATCCGGATACCCTGCAACTGATTCTGCAGAATGACCAAATGAACAGTAACTATTCATTTGGCCATAACTCACTGTAGATTTGGTCAATTGACCTGAAATTTTTACAGCAACAAGTTAAGACATAGACAAACAACTTTCATGAAGAAACCTACCCCAAGTTATGGCCAGAACCTAACCCAAATGGCAGTGGCAGTCACTGTTCATGTTACTGTAGATATGGTAATTTCTACAGAATAGAAATCCGGCCAGCTGTGGTTTTTGAGCCATATCTGGAGCTACAAAACTCCAAATGGAGTGATTCAAAAAAGGAAATTCAACTAGACAAAATAAGGAACAACTTTCATGTTTGTCATTTCCTCAAATTCCCACTGCAATAAGGCCCAATGGAACAGTAAATTTGGGTCTCAAAAACTGAAATTTTCTGCCCTCTTGGTTTTAAGTTAGAAATGGTAAATGTGATCAATCCCAACAAGTGTAAACAGCAAAATGTGGTATGTTGGGAGTGCCAAAACCAATGTACCTAATTTCTACTTAAAAGTCAACATTTTAGTTGATCAAAGAGGTGAATAGTGACACCGAAACTTGAAATTCAAATATTGAAGAATTTTAAAGTATCAAATGCCCTAGTATACCTAACAAGATTGGTTTGGATAGTTTGGCATGCCAATAGGGTTCAGTTAGCAGTACTGCACATGGCGATATGCCATTCTGTGATTTCATGGCTTTTAGCCATTCTGACTTTGTATTGAGACTTGGCCTTGTGCCTGATATTATTTACAGCTTGTTAGCTATTCTGTTGCACACCGGGAGATGCACATGTGACCGATGGTGTGACGGCCCGAGGTACTAGGTACCCAAAGGCTTTACCCGTTATCCATCGATCGTCTAGTGTAGGTTACTTGGGGCAACCAAATGAATAAAAGTGAACAAAGTTAATGAAATAATGAATATACCAACACCAAACAAAGAAAGCATACACATTCTATACACATTTATTTTCTTGCTATTTTCTTTTATTAAATTATTGCACCACTAAGCATTATTGCTTAGCGCGTTGCTTTTGCCACGCGTAGGTACTGGAGATCCCGATCGTGAGCCCAGTAGACCACAAACTGGGTAAGTCGATCCTGCAGCACGCATGTCCTTGTCACCTCAACTGCGATTGCATTGGCAGGACACTAGGTGTCATTTTGATATTTTGTAGCAAATTTTTACTTTCTCATATGTATTTGAACTTATGTAATATATTTTGATGTTCATGTAAATAATGAAAATTATGACTATGAATGCAAAATTTGAGCATTTATTTATTGCTTGTATATGAGTATTATGAGAAATGGATGTTTGAGAAATGAAAAGGTTATTGAGAACTGAAATTGAGAAATATTGTTGAGATTTTGGATATTGGAGTTTGAGATGATTGAATACAAATTTTGGAAGTGTTTTTAACAGGTTCCGAAGAACTGTTTTCTCCATTTTTAGCCGGTACTCTGCCGGATTTTCTTTAAAATTTTCGGAACCTCAAATAAATTATAATTTCAATAAATGAACTATATTTCACAAACTATATTCAAAACCTTGACAAAAATTAATTAAGGTAAAATAGAGTGTGCCGGTACACCGTGTGGCATAGCTTGCTCGGCTACACTGTAGACGGGTAAGGGGTGTCACAAAGATTGTATTCATGTTTGTTCCCAAGTTATTTATATGAGATATAAATAAGATGGAATGGTGAGTCTCATGGCATATAACAAACATGATAGGCACTTATAAATGGTAAGTAGGCCAAACTAGTGACACTTATAACAAGCACATGGAGTTTCCTCTTGTCAATGTTTTGTCATAAATTATATCAGTGCATGTAATCTTTAGACTTGAGATAGCACAGTTATCTTGTATATAGGTAGTTTGAGTTTGATACTGCTTTCATACTTGTACTATGTATGGGTATATGGGCATCTGTTGGCTCCTACTAGTTATATATGGAGGTAGGTGTTGATCAAGATGGAATCTGTTACTCTAAGTAAATAGAGATAAAATCCTATGTTCATTTAATTGTTCTTGATGTTTCAAGTTCCTAGCCAGGACAGATAGATTTATTCAGAAAAGAGTTTCTGATGAGAAAATCTTTTTAATCAAGAACTGGAAATAAAAGAGAACATAATATTCATAGCAAATGGAGTTTGACATAAACCATGACTCCAGCTTGAGTTGGGATTTTGTAATAGAGAGATTCTAGTGCATGGTAACATATGATTATAAGTTCATTTAAGGTAAACCTTATTACTAATTGGGTGGCCATGGCATGCTATGCTAGGTGTTAACCATGGTCTATGAGGTTCATAAAATGATTTAGAGAAATCATTTATGGTAAGAAAGAGTTCTGATGATATTAAGAGTTGATATCATGTCTCATTGCCAATTAGTGATGAGCGTAGTAAGTCACACACATACACAATTTATTACCTATTTAAATATGATTTAATTAATTAATTAAATAGTTTAATTGACTAATTAAATAGGTTTGATTTGCAATTAAATTATAAAGTCCCTAGCATGACTTGAAACCAAATCTAGATTATTGGATGTATAGTATAAGTTAAATTTATATTTAAAGTGTTTAAATATAAATTTAATTAATGAGAAATTAATTAATAGAGATTAATTAATTAATTTATATTTGATATAGATTGATTAGAAGAAGAAAAATAATTATTTTGGGTTAAGAACTCAAAATTAAGACACAGGGGCATTTTGGTCATTTCACAGTGTGACACGTGGCACCATGAGATGGTGACACATGGGATTACACATAAGCTTGCCAAATGTTTTTTTTTTTTTTTAATAATGTAAGATGATTAAAATCAAGATTAAATATAGGTTTGACACTTGGGTTTGACACTTGGCACAATGTGATTGGGTCACTTAAACCTAGAGCTAATCAAAGGGTGACATGTGGCAAGGGTTTAATGTGTTAACCTAGCTATTTAAGTATTGTTATGAAAAGAAAAGCAACCAACAGCCACTCCTCTCCTTTGTCACGCCACTTTGAGGCTTTTCATCTATTCTTCTTCATCTCTCATCAATTCAAAGAGATTAGCCATCAATCTCTTGAATTAAGAACACTAGAAATTGTTTCTAGTGTCCTGTTTACATCTCTAGTCTCTTAAAAGGCAGAACTTGAATTTCTAATTAATGGAAAAAGCTTTAGAAGCTGTTCAAGGGCTGCCATAGGTGTTCTTGGTGTGGACAAGCTAGAGGGACAACATCTGGTGTCCTGAAGACGAATCTCAAAGGCGCAGACACGCTGCAGTGCATCAAGAGGTTAGTGTAATCGTTCTTGATTTAATCTAGGGTTCTAAAATTAATCTGATTAATTTTAAAATCTTAAATGGCAAATACAGATCCAAAAACATATTAAAAGAGTTTTAATATGTTGTTTATCATTGAAATCAAATAGATAAAAATAAATCTTGCATGATGCATGTGATCCTAGGTAAAAATTTTTGAATTCAATGCTATAAACTTGTGTTTTTCACGCTTTCGTTCCTTCACTACAGTGCATTGGTAGGACACTAGGTCCCATTTTGTATTTTATGATTTTTGTAAGTTTTGTAATTAAACTCTTATTTTATCATGTATATTTGAAACAAATGTAACATAATTTTGTATTAATGTAAGTATTTGTAACTTGTGATTATAAATAACATATGAGAATTTATTTATGATTTGAGCATGATGATGATGTGAAATGAATGAATGAGAAATAGAAGAATTGTTGAGAAATATTGACATTTTATTGATGTAATGGAGTTTGGGAATGATTGAAAACGTATTTGAAGTGTTTTTTTTCACAGGTTCCGAAGAACTTTTTTCTCCATTTTTAGCCGGCAATCTGTCAGATTTTCTATAAAATTTTCGGAACCTTAAATTAATTCATAATTTCAATAAATTAATTAAATGGCATAAATTTAACTTAGTGACTAATAAATGAATAAATAAATAAATTAAGAAAGAGTAAATTGTAATGAAATAAGATATGGTGCTTCGGCACACTGTGTGGCATAGCTTGCTCAGCTACACTGTAGACGGGTAAGGGGTGTCACATTTATTGGTATTAGAGCATGGTTTAGGTGTTTCTGGGTCTAGATAAAGTCCATACCATGCATTACATTTGTAAGAGTCGAGGTGACACTAATACAGATCTGTTTGTCTTTCTTATTTGATTAGGATATGGACCCCACGTCACAAAGAGCAGTAGATGAGGAAGTGGAGAGTCGTGCTCCACCTACAGCTGAGACTGCGGACTAGGGAGAACCTGCTCCACTATCACCAGCAGTGCCTACACAGCCGCCGCCGGCTATGTTTCAGCAAATGGCTAAATTCTTCAGATAGATGGCTGGGGTTATGCCACCACCACCACCTCTACAGTAGAAATTCCATCTGGAAAAACTGAGAAAATTTGGGGCTGTGGACTTCATTGGTAAGAAATAAGATGACTCGGTGGCAGCTAAAAATTGGCTAGATCGTACCATAAAGGCATTGAAGCAACTGCATTACGCCCCAGAGCAGAACTTGGAGGGTGCTATGTCCCTACTTCAAGATGATGCTTATCAGTGGTGGGACACCGTATCTAGTGAGGTCTGGCCAGAGTTGATAACTTGGGATTTCTTCCTTGCTGAATTTAAGAAGTATGTGGGAAGTGTGTACTTAGAAGACAGAAGGAGAGAATTAATTAACCTGAGGCAGAGAGAGCTATCAGTAGCGGAGTATGAGAAGGAGTTTGTCAGACTAAGCTGCTAAGGAAGAGAGATAGTCCCCACAGAAGCAAAGAGGTGTAGAAGGTTTGAAGAGAGGCAAAATGACAATATTAAAATAATGATCACTGCCTTAGGGATTACGAACTTCACAAAATTAGTTGAAGCCACACTAAAAGTGGAAAGGGTCAGAGTAAGTGAACAGAATAGGAAAGATAGGTAGCATAAGAGGGAATTTGGACTAGGGCAGTTAAGTATACCAACTGATAGTGAGAAGTTTGAAGGTTCTGGTTCACAAGATAAGACACAGGGCCAGAGAGGCTAGATTGGAATATCTATCACTAGGTCCCCGGGAACAATAATAAGGGGATCAGCCCCAGTGCCTAAATGTATGCACTGTGGTAGGAGACATAGAGGGGAGTGTCGACTATCAACTGGAGAGTGTTTCAAGTGTGGGGCTACGGATCATTTCATAAGAGATTGCCTCAGAAGAGTGGTTCAATAGCTCCAGTATAAGTTGATAGACCTGCCCCTATAGTTCAAAGGGGTAAAAGATCAGGTAGAGCAGAGACGGCTAACATTTCAGAAAAAATTATTTATGAGATAGTTGAAAGGCCTGAAGTCAGGGTGGCACCACAAGTATATACTATTGAAGCTCAGGAGGAGCCAAATCCAGACATTGATGAGGCGATACAAGGAAGTGAAGAAGCAAGGAGGGTGCAACTCCAAAATTACTTAAGTCAGGTGAATTTCGGGGACAAAATTTAAATTAGAGGGGAAGAGTTATAACACCCTCACTGTATCCATTCCATACATTCTACTGTTCCGGTGACCGGTGTCGGTCCGGATAGCTAGAACGTCTGGAAAAATATTTAAACTAAAGTGAGGAACCATAATTAACTCAAATATTAATAAGAAAAATTAAGAAAAATTTTAGAAATAAAATACAACTAAGTTAAACGAGCCAGTGCCCTAGTGATGGGTAACCTAGTGGGAAGTTGCTGTCTTCGTAACTAGAAGCCCTAAACTCGGGAGAAAATTCATAAAATAATTTTTGGGACTCTAGGGAAGGGTCATTGAGGCTTCTATAGCATTAGAATGCCAAGAAAATGCTTAGAAAAATTTTTCAATCGATACAGATAATTTTAGTCTGCTAAGCCAAACATAGGGCATTTTGGTCATTCCGCCTTCAGAGGTGATTTTTGGCCGACTTGTCCAGTTAAGTAAATAATTATTATGACATAAAATGTGAATAAATATTGCTAAAAATTAAATTGAAAATGAGTAGAGAAGAAAAGAAAAGAAAATGAGAAAAATGTCAATTATGACATCACCATGAGGTCATTAAAAGTGCTCCCACCAATCACAGTTGAAGAAGCTATTAAAAACCAATTAAAAAGAGGTAAAATGAGATAAAAAAAAATGAACAAATACAATCTACTTTCTTCCCTAAACCAAACCAGCCGAAAACCCTCTTCCATCCCAACCTCCATGGAAGCTTCATGTAAGCTTGAAAACACCCACCAAATCACCATGAAACTACTACCTTACTTCACAAAAAAGTGATCTTGCATCTTGAACATCCTCTAGCTAGCAAAAAGAAGAAGGAAGAAGGAAGTTTTGGAGACTTAGAATTGTTAGCAAAAGAGGTTAGTGTCCAAACTCTTACTACTTTTACTTGATTCATGCTTAATGCCATGAAATAAGTAGAAAATGAAAGAAAACCAAAGTAAAACTTATGTGTGTCCATCCCTATAATTTTGGCAGCCTAGGGGTGGTTAGGGTTTGATGAAATTATTTGAAAAAAAGTGGTTATGAGCTACCCTTGGCATGGAATGAGTGATTGAACATGTAAGAGTAAGTGAAATGCAAGTATAATGCATGAATGAACTTGAACACTTGGACATTTGAACAACATTAGGGTTTGCTCATGTAATGGAATGTTAACATTGTGATGGTCAATTAGTGACCATTTGAATGTGTATGAATAGGAATTGAAGTGAGTAAGGATGTTGGAGTATAACTTAGGCATGCTGCCCTTGGTGACCTGCAGGACTGGTTATGAGTCTAGTAGGTTTGGGCAGCTATAAATGGAGTTGTATAGGTTCAATTGGTGCAAGGCCAATTGAACATAAAGCTAGACACATAATGGCACAACTTTGGTGAAGAAACCCTATCAGAAAGCCAAACTAAGTTGACCTAAAAATTGCCCTAATCCGGGTGACTTGCATTCTGCCTAGGCAAAATGATTAAATAAACAGTATTTACTCATTTGGTCATAACTCAGTGTAGAAAGGTCCAATTGACCTAAAATTTTACCTGGAGAAAGCTGAGGCATAGACCTACAACTTTCATGAAGAAAACAAACCCAAATTTTTAACATAAAATGTTCAAAAACTAACCTGCAATTAGTGTATAAAACCTTATAGAATTGGTTCAGCCCAGAAAATCTAGAAAATTTGCAATCCTGCCAGTTATGGTGTTTAGGCCATAACTTAACAACAAAACTCCAAATGGAGTGATTCAAAAAAATAAATATAACTAGATATAATAAAGAATAACTTTCATGAAGACAATTTTGCCAAATTCCTACTGTACAAATGACCAATGGAACAGTAAACTTAGTGCTAGAAATCTCAAAATTGTGAATAACTAACACTAATTTTTGAAATGGAATTGGCAACCAATGCCAACAACTTTGGAATGCAAAATATGGTATTTTGGTGATATTTGAGGGAGGTAACTTTGTAATATGCCCTAGTAGGCCTAATGTGATTGGTTTGGATAGGTTGGCATGCCAATAGGGTTCTGATAGCAGTACTGCGTATGATGTATGGCTCCATGCCATTCTGTGATGATAGCCTATGGCTATACTGATTATGATGTTATACTTGGCTTTATGCTTTATTGCTTTTATGGCTTATTGGCCATTCTGTTTGCACACCGGGAGACACATTGTGACCGATGGTGTGACGACCCGAGGTACCTAGTACCCAACACTAATTTACCCGTTTATCCAGTCCGGACAATTTGTATAGGTTACTTGGGCATGGAAAAGTACAATTGTAATTGAATTGATTATTAAAGAAAATAAGGAAATTAAATGTCAAGAGAAAGATCAAGAATGATTACAATAAAATAAAGAAGCTCAAAATCATCAAGAAAATGATTAAAAAAATGCATGAAGGAGTTAATATAATAAAATGTAATTAGCCTTAGACTAAACAATAAGTTAGTAAATATTCATTTCTTATGAACATAATAACTAGGAAATTTTTACTTTTATTTGCATATTATGTTTTCTTGTATTATTGGCACCACTAAGCTTTATGCTTAGCGAGTCGCTTTTGCAACGTGTAGGTATTGAAGACTAGGTAAGGCCATTCATAGTTCTGCATAGCATTCGTGTCACCTCACAGACTACAGTGCATTGGTAGGACATTAGGTCCCATTTTGTATTTTTTGATTTTTGTAAGTTTTGTAATTAAACTCTTATTTTATCATATATATTTGAAACAAATGTAATATAATTTTGTATTAATGTAAGTATTTGTAATTTGTGATTATAAATAACATATGAGAATTTATTTATGATTTGAGCATGATGACGATGTGAAATGAATGAATGAGAAATAGAAGAATTGTTGAGAAATATTGAGATTTTATTGATGTAATGGAGTTTGGGAATGATTGAAAACGTATTTGAAGTTTTTTTTTTTCACAGGTTCCGAAGAACTTTTTTCTCCATTTTTAGCAGGCACTCTGCAGGATTTTCAATGAAATTTTTGGAACCTTAAATTAATTCATAATTTCAATAAATAAATTAAATGGCATAAATTTCACTTAGTGACTAATAAATGAATAAATAAATAAATTAAGAAAGAGTAAATTGTAATGAAATAAGATATGGTGCTCTGGCACACTGTGTGGCATATCTTGCTCGGCTACACTGTAGACGGGTAAGGGGTGTCACAACCATGGTCTATGAGATGCCTAAAATGATTTAGAGAAATCATTTATGGTAGGAAAGAGTTCTGATGATATTAAGAGTTAATATCATATCTCATTGTCAATTAGTGATGAGCCTAGTGAGTCACGCACATACACAAGTTAATCACCAAGTAAAATGTGATTTAATCGATTAATTAAAGAGTTTAATGGATTAATTAAAGAGTTTGCAATAAGATTGCAAAGTCCCTAGCATGGCTTGAAACCAAATCTAGGTTATTAGATGTATAGTAAAAGTTAAATTTATATTTAAAGTGTTTAAATATGAATTTAATTGTGAGAAATTAAGTAATGAAGATTAATTAATTAATTTATATTTGATATAAATTGATTAGAAGAGGAGAAATAATGATTTTGGGTTGAGAACTCAAAATTACAACATAAGGGCAAAATTTGGTCATTTCACATGGTGACATGTGGCTCCATGAGATGGTGGCACATGGCACCATAAAAGCTTGCCATTTGTCTTCATATCATGTAAGATGATCAAAGTCAAGATTAAGTCGAGCTTTGATACTTGGCTTAATATGATTAAGTCAATTAAAAATAAGATGCAATCTGGTGGTGACATGTGGCAAAGGGTGTAAGTGATTTTTGACCTAATTATAAAAGGGAAAGAAAGAAGAATTATTTACTATTCTTCATTCTCTCAAAGGTGCAGTAGCCACTCTCCCTCTCCATATTCTTGTTTTCTTCAACAATTCAAAGAGAAATCATCCATTCCCTTTGAATTAAAATTACTAAAAATTGTTTCTAGTGTCCTATGCACACATATAAATCTCTAAAAATAAAACCGCAAATTATAATTGGTTGGCAAAGGCTTGAGAAGCAAAATTGGGGGCTGCCATTGGTGATCTTAGTGTGGACAAGCTAGAGGGACAACACTTGGGGTCCTAGGAGCTTCGTAAAGGTGTCAATTGCATCCATAATGCATCAAAGAGGTTAGTGCCCAAATTCCTCTTTGAAATTAGGGTTTAATTGAATTAATTTGTTAATTCACAATCTTAAATGGCAAATAAAGATCCTAATACATATTAAAAGTGTTTTAATATGCAATTGAGCATTGTAGTTAATTAGGCACATAAGAGATGTGGCATGATGCATGAAACCCTAGAAGAAAAATTTTGAAATTCAATGCTCTAAGGCACCAATTACCATTCTTCTGCTTCTTCACCTTGTATGTGATGCAAACTATTTCTTTTTATCTATTTAGGTCTAGAATCGCTTAAACCTTTGCTCTGATGCCACTAAATGTGATACCTCTTACCCATCTACAGTGTAACTAAGTAAAGCATGCCACATTCGGGGCTGGAGTACCCTATCTTATCTTGTCTTGTCCATTATTAATTTTATACTTTATAGAAAATATGTGATAATTTTTTTATCATAAATTATTTCTATGGATACCCGGGCAGAGCCTCTTCTGTTTTATTAGCATATGGTGAGTTTCACTATTCACCTATTAAAAACAATTTCATATGTATCTCGTATATCTATATGTCATATCATATCATTCACAAATTTTCATGTAACTTCAAAAAAAATAATAAAACTTATTCATATGAAAATTTACATACAAAAGCTTACAGCTTTATTTACAATCCAAAATATAATTACAATTTATTTACATCACAAACTTTAATTATAAAACGTTTATATACAATGAACCAAAATGTTAACCTATACATGGGCCCTACCAAAATAAAATGCAGACTGCTAAGGTGACTGTCTGCAATCAGATCTTATATACTCTCTGTATGAGCACTATGGCTGTCGCTGCTGCTGAGTCTAGTCTCCAGTACCTACGCGATAGAAAAACCAAGGTGCTAAGTGAATTGCTTAGTGGTGCATAATTTAAAATAAAAATAACTAAGTAATTAAAAATAATAATTCTAGGTGGAATTTCATAACTCTAGGTCAACTGTATTTTTATTGTACTTTGGAAATAAATTAATTATCAATATCTTATCTACTCATTTGTTTCATTCTTAGTCTTTTAAAATCATATTAGTGCCCAAGTAACCTATAACAGACTATAAGGATGGATACATGGGAGTATACTAGTTAGATATCCATATGTCTACTCTGTATGCAACTGTCATGTCAGGCATAAGGCCAGCGGGCAGGCTATCAAAGTCAGAAATGAAATTAGGCACAATGGCCAATGGGCAGGTATATAACCTGTAGAACAATCATATCAGACATATTTTATCGATCAGTGATTATTTATGTATGCAGTACTACTATCTGTAGTCCCTAATTGGTATACCAATCAATCCAACTATATATTTAAGCCTAGGTTTACTTTGGGCAATTAAACATTATTAATTATTTAACAAAATTTTCATGTCAATTTGTAGTGGAAAAGTAGGTCCCACATAGATATTTCATGAATCTTTCTTTAGGTTTAGTTTTAGTGTCTTGACTTTATCTATCAATTTAAGCAATTTTTGGCCACTGTTTGGCCACACTTCCTTCATGGAAGCTATCCCTCTATGTCTTGTCCTTATTTTCCTTTTTAAATAATGTCATTTGGATTTATAGAACTCAAGTTATGATCAAATGACCATAACTAGTTCATTTTCAATTTCTGGTACCTTATCTAGGCAATTTTGGTATTACACTTTACCAATTTATTTGAATAGGTTGTAGCAATATTTAGGCCTAGTATTATTCATAAGATTTGTTGCCCTATGTCTTGTGGTCACTCAAAAATTTTTTTAGTTACAATTTTTCAAGTTTTGTAGAATCATTTATAACCTATTAACTGGCCTGGACTATTTTGGAGTTAATGGTTACTTATAAAATTTCTAGAATTGGTATACTAACTTGACCTAATTAATTGACCTATTTTCCTCAATTTTTGGGTTTTGGTCAAATTATCAATATTGTAGATCTATGTCTTATTGAAATTTTGGCACTAGTTTTAGGGCATTTGGATTTCTATGGACTAAGTTATGGCCTTTTTTCCAAAATTGGTCAAGCAGCCTTTGTCTTGCAATTCTGGGCAGTTTTGGTACTGAACAGTTTTGGTAACCCAACTTGGGCAAGCAATTTGGTTGGGTTAATGGCATTTCTGGGCTTTGTGTTCTCCCTAAAAGTTGTAGCCGTATGTCTACACTTTCCAATTGTATAAATTTCAGGTCATTTGGATCTGTCTGCAGTGAGTTATGACCAGATGAATGTACACTGTTCATTTGGTCATTTTCTAGGTTTACTATTTGGTAATCCAGATTAGGGCATAATTTAGGTCGCTTTTTGGATAGAATTTGGGCAAGGTTTCTTCATGAAAAATGTTACATTTTAGGTCTAGTTTTACCTCCAATTGCCTTATATCAATTAGAGGGACACAAATTCGGTTATGGCTCAAAACGTTCACTGATTTCAATAATTCTCAACCTACACAAAAGAACACTCCCAAATTTTCAATTTCCTCCAACTCCCTTACTTCAAATAGCATACATGGCACTTCTAAATATCATCAATCATCTCAATACAATCAATTTTCAGCAATTTACACAAGTCTTCAATAATCAATTCAAAACCCTAATTCAAATGGTCAAAGTTAACAATATACACATGAAAAATAATTTGCTAGTACATGTAACTTCAACTATCAACATATAATTCACTTCCACTTATCCATTAACACCATTAATCACCATTTAAATTCATTAAATTATCAATCTCCTAAGTCCCTCAAAGCTGTTGAATTGAACAATTACACTAACTCTTTAATAATTGTTCAAACCCTAATTCAAATTGTCAACCTCAAACATAGACATGTAATTAAATTCTAATACTTATAATCACCTTAATCAACATCACTAATCACCATTATAAGTAGGAATTCATTAAACTCTTAAGGGAAACTAAGGCTGTCGAAATGGGGGTTCACAATTTCTTATCATTTTTATTCAAATTTCTCATCATATCAACTCATTTCAATGTTTAACTAAGGAAGGAAGAGAAATTATGCACTAACCTTGTTTCAAGAATTTCCCAAGCTTGTAAAACTTCAAAATTTCTCCTTCCTTTTGCTACCTATACACATCATAAGGTGTAAGGACTAACTTTAATGAAGTGGACTTATGATTTCATGTGGAAAATGGGAGAGATTTGAGGCTTGCATGACGAAAACTCCATGGAAGAAGAAATGAAGGAATTCGATCATTTTAGAGAGATTGAAGAAGATGATGAAGTGAGTGGAGGATTTGTCTTCTAATGCTATTTATATACCCCTCTAAGTATTTAAATATTAATTATAATAATTAAACTTTCATAATTCTAATTATACCCCCTTATTTCTCTTTAATTACATTACACATATAATTTCTTATTTTTATGAAATTTTCAAAATTATAATGTCACTTATTTTAATGGACATTTAGGTTAAAAGTCAACTTTGGGTGCTAAATGACCAAAATGCCCCTCTTCGAGTTATAGTCGACATTTTCGGTAATACCGATTAAATCCTTGATTCGACAGTTCCTTTAATTTTCATTTCCATCTGTACCGATTGACCAAATTTTCTTTGACATTTTTAATGTCATTTGTACCTTAGTAAACCTTTAATTATGTCCTAAAAATTATTTCCTAGGGCTCCTCGCTGGTTTGGGATCGTCAACTGCCTACGCAGTGACTTCCCGGTATGGTCACCTATTGTTGTGGTTCCAGCTCATTTAACCTAATTGCATTTCATATCTTTTATTTTTTCTTAATTTTTCTTGTATTTTCTTATCATGTATTCCATCATTTTATGTCTTCTCACTATCATTTAAGTGTAGTGTCAGGCATTCTGTCTATCCGAACAGACATTAGTCGTCAGAACAATAGAACATATAGACTACCTATGGTGAGGGTTTTACAATTATTTTATTGATAGGCTTAGGGGCATTAGTTATAACTAATAGATGTTACTGTTTAGTACATGGATTGAGACATATTGGCCACATAAGTTCCCAATTTAACTAAAGAAGTGTTTTGTCTAGATGTTTAAGGAAACACCAAATAGTATTAACCATACTAATCATTTGGCTATTATGAGTATAGATTCCCATGAGCAAATTTCAGTGAACCAATTGCCAAATCAAGATGTATAATCTTTTAGGAAAGTACCCATGCATTCATTAGAATCAAAAGTTAACAAAGCTTGATTCCCTCCAAAGTGATGGACTCTTATAAAGAAAATTGATATCTGCTAGAAGATGTTATACAAGTTGGCAATGACAAAAATGTATAAAAAAGTGGCCATAGTTGACTTAGATAGTCATTTTTCATTCACCATGAATACCTCATCTGGAGGCAAGTAGTGACCTGCCACTGTAACCCATGATGACTTTTATTCATGTAAAGTGTTGCTTGGATAGATATCGAAACCGGTATTACTCTTAGCCTTATTCTTGTGCTGTTTAGACATAAATGCCTTATCCCCTGCTACAAGAGCCACCTTTTATCTTAGGTTTACATTAAGTGGTGCTTTTTAACCCCACATTCCATATGTGGTGGATGATTTTTTTTCCTTTCCTCTACTTATCACTGTTATGGAGTTCTTTTACAAATATTGACTAGTAGGCACAGAGCTTAAAGCTATCAACCAATAATCCCTTTATGTCATTTAGTAATTCATTTTTCTCGTATGGAGATTGAGCTCTTACAAGTCTAAATAATCGTTCTCTTCTAGACAGGTTCCTAGGAATATAAGCATTAACATATGTCCAAATTAAGAGAATGCATTCCACAGGGCCGTGGATGTCCATTCAGAGGCAAATTTTTAATATAAATTGAGGGCATATTATGTGTCTGTGGTATTGCTTGTTTAGGCAAGCATTTTTGGTTTAGAGAGGTATTAGGCTGGGGGTTTATAGGGGTTGGACTCTATACTATATATGTTAACAAATTGGCAAAAAATAAAATAACAATTATTAAAATAAATTTGACCTTAACTAAAAAAAATAAAAGCTCTAATTTATTTAATATAGGATAATTAAATCCTTGATAAAAAAAATTGACTTTTCTAAACTAAGTACTATTCATAACATCTATTTTTGAAATATTCAAACTTCTAAATCAATAATGATATGATAAAAAATCACTAATTTAATATTTTATAATAATAAAATGAAACTTGATAGTTCTGCAATATAGAAGTAACTGCTTGTTTGATATTCGTTAAAGTATCGAATGCATATGTTTTTTAAAATACATAATCAAATGCTTGTAAATTTTACGATACATAACCAAATTTTCCTTTATTCTGACATACAAAACTAAATGCTTCTGTGTTCTAGGATATCAAAATAAATGCTTGTGTATTTTAAGATAATTAACCAAATGGTTATTTATTCTGGGATACAAACTTTATGCATTAGTTAAGCCATTTTCATACCTCACAAGAATAGGTTAAACCAATAATAGAAGAAATTAATTATTTTGAAAGAGAAGATAAGGACTAGGAAAAAAGCATTTGATCTGGTTAGAAAGAAACAAAATAAAGGAAACTAAAGGAAAAAAGGAAGAAGAAAAAGGGGTAAACATAACCATATTTGAGAATTACTGTGATGAAATCTATTACCATGTTATGGACACTAGAGAAAAGAGAATATTTTTTTATATATTACATATTGTGTCTTGAATATTAGTATAATGTACACATCAACAAACTGATAAAACAAATAGAATGATTATTAAGATAAATCTAATCTCAACTAAAAGATCGTCCCTCAGCTTTAGCAAATGTAAACAAACCATCTCTGAATTTCAATTTGTAAAATAAATCATCTAAAACATTAATTTAAGTAACAATGTAATCCCTTTAATTTGTTTTTATTGGCTTCCTAGTTTAACCTAGTAGCATGGTAGGCACTATAGAAACAAATTATTCATGCAATGACCAAAAAACTGAGGTTGTTACTTGCATTAGGATTTAGGCGAGCATAAGACTTCTAAAACTAGTAGCAAGCCTAAACATACATTTGTGACCTCACATATGGCCCACATGGAACAACCATAAATATTAGGAAAGTGTAGTAAGGGACCTTTCCTTAATATACACTAAACTAATGCTAAAAAATCACTTGTATATCACAACCATCATTGATATGGTATTAGCATCCCCCCCCCCCCCCCCCTTTATATCAATTCATAACATGCACACAAAGTGTGTTGTAGGCCTCTCAT
Source organism: Hevea brasiliensis (assembly GCF_030052815.1). Lineage (NCBI taxonomy): Eukaryota > Viridiplantae > Streptophyta > Magnoliopsida > Malpighiales > Euphorbiaceae > Hevea > Hevea brasiliensis. Next base: position 49,867,798 of record NC_079501.1, read on the forward strand.
AACTATGAACATACTTTATTTGCAAATACTAAGTGATTTTAAGCAAACCATGGAATCACACATATAGAGGCAAAGCACATTACAACACATTAATGCAAAAGTAGATACATGCCTAAACTATTCTATACCTTATTAATCATATTACATATTAGATTCCTTAACCTAACCTAACTCCTAAATACATAAGTGTGATGTTTTCTCAACAAAGAAGCAAATATACATTAAAACTTTCAAGCGCATGAATACAACATGCAAATGGATTTTCATAGCACAAACAAGTCAAACATGGTAGTCATGTCATAAATTATTCTTCTATAACTACAACATCATATTATCCAATGTGCTAGGGGCATAGTCAAAGGCCTCACCTAGGCTTTCTTCAATACATAACGTAAAATAACATTAACCAATATGCTAGGGCATAGTCAAAGGCTTTCACCTGGATTATCCTTTATGTAACATACTTGCGTTTATGTACCATATAGGAACAATGAGTCATCTTTAATTTACCGCATAACACAAGTAATAAATTCAACACTTTTGAGAATTATGCAATAAATATTACATGCATATAAATATTTAATTATATATAATAAAAAAGACTTTCATGATGCATAAGCATGCATAAACATTTTAAGCAATATTTAAAAGGAATTTTAAAAGTAGGCTCTACTTATTAACTAATTAACACAATATTTGCTAGTCTGATTGGAATTGAGAACACGGTTAGTTCAACTTACCTATACATGCATATTGTCATCTATTAGACAATTGACTAAAATGTACCCATAACTACATAAACATAGTTACTGAAAATTTGGTAGAGATTTCTCTATACCTAGGACCTAACTCCCCTTGGAAAAAAAAAAAAAAATATATATATATATATATATATATATATATATAAACTTAACAACAATCTCACTTTAGTCTCATCCCCACAACACTCATCACACTACCAAAACCCTAAATTAAGTCCATTATATCCAAATGCCTAACTTTGTTATAGTCCAATTATTTACTTAACGTCATTTGAAAATTTTTAAAATATATTTGGAGGTCCTTTACATTGTCCTCAAGTCATTAAAATTCATTTTAATTATTTTGATTGGCTAATAATATTTTATTAAATAATCGGGCACCCTAACTTTAGGCAAAATCATATAAATTGAGTTAGGGTTTAACTTTGCCAAATTTGCTACTTAAAATGTCCAGAGCATCTTAAATTGCTAAGAATGCTTGTAAAAATAACCATCTTTCGAGACAATCTGTCGAGCACCTCGGTCTAGCTAGAAACTTAATACCAAATGCTGGTGAGGTATCATCAATTTGATTACACATTTAGGGATGCCCTAAGGTTATTAGTCATGGATCCAAAGTTATTTATTGAAAGCCTAGATTGCCGTAGATCAGCCAAATTAATCTCCTCCATCCAAAGGGCATCTTTATCATTCAATGTTTAATCAGGTTGTGTTTGGTGCCAAAACAAAGCTAAGGTTGAGGGGAATCCATAGTGGCCTTAAATCGTCTAAGTGGTGATAGATTAATTGGGATTTGAGCTAAAAGTTTTAGTCTCTCTCTCTTCCCCCTCATTAGAGAACTCCATGAAAATCGACGGGGGTGTTTGAAAATTGAAGCTAGGAAAATAAGGAGTCAAACATTGGTGGTCTTACTCTAAATGGCCACTAGAAACACCAGGAAATGGCTAGAGTGTAACACCCCTCACCCGTCTATAGTGTAGCTGAGCAAGAAATGCACATTCTGTGCCGGAGCACCCTATCTTATCCTGTCATATCCATTGTTAATTTTTAAACTTTATAGAAAATATGAGGTAATATTTTTTTTTACCATAATTTATTTCTGTGGAAACCTAGGCAGAGCCTCCTCTGATTTATTGGCATCTGGCAATTTCCAATAGTTACCTATTAAAAATAATTTCATATTTGTGTCATTTTTCCATGTACCATATCATATCATTTCAAAAAAATGAAATTTAGTTTATTCATATGAAAATTTATATATAAAAATTACAAGCTTTATTTACAGTCGAAAATATAAATTCATTTAATTACAATGTTCAAAATTAATATACATCTCTTTATACATGAACCAAAATGTAAAACCTAAGTACATTGGGCCCTACCAAAATAAACACTACTGAGGTGAGCTCTAGACTGTAGCAGATCTGGACAACTGTAATTCAGAGTACCTCTATGGCAGTTGCTGCGTCTGGTCTCTAGTATCTACGTGATGAAAAGTCCAACGCACTAAGCTAATAGCTTAGTGGTGCATAATTTTAAAGAAATTCAACTAAATAATTATAAATAATAATTCTGTGTAAACTTTTGCAATTCTAGGTCACTTCCATATTTTACTGCACTTTGAAAATAAATTAATTAGCAATATCTTTTCTGTGTATTTATTTCATTCTCTGTCTTTTTAAACTCATGTCAGAGTCTTTAAAATCACATCAGTGTATTTCATGTCATATTAGTGTATTTCATGTCATATCAGTGTATTTGTGCCTAAGTAACCTATAACATATTATAATGCTAGATACACGAAAGTATACGGGTTAGATAGCCATATGTCTACCTTGTATACATCTGTCATGTCAGGCACAAGGCCAGTGGGCAGGCATATAATGTAACACCCTCACTGTATCAATTCTGTACATTCTACTATTTAGGTGACTGGTGTCAGTCCGGACAGCTAAAACATCTGGAAAAATATTTAGACTAAAGTGAGGAGACATAATTAACTCAAATATTAATAAGAAAAATTAAGGAAAATTTTGAGAAATAAAATACAACTAAGTTAAATGAGCCGGTGCCCTAGCGATGGTTAACTTAGTGGAAAATTACGTTCTTCACAGCTAGAAGCCCTAAACCCGGGAGAAAATTCATGAAATAATTTTTGGGACTCCAGAGAAGAGTCATGAGGTTTTGATGGCATTAGAATGCCAAGAAAATGCTTAGAAAAATTTTTAGATCGGTAAAGACAATTTTAGTCTATTAAGCAAAACGAAGGGTATTTTGGTAATTTCGTCTTCAGAGATGATTTTTGATCAACTTGTCCAGTTAAATAAATAATTATTACGACATAAAATATGAATAAATATTACTAAAAATTTAATAAAAAATGAGTAATTAAAGAAGAAAAGAAAAAAAAATAAAAAAATTAAATAAAAACTCCATTATGACATAATATGATGTCATTAAAATGCTTTTAGCCAATCACCACTTATCAAGCAATTATAAAACACTTGAAAAGGTATAAAATAACAAAAGAAAAATCAGATTTCCTTCTTTGCTTCATCAGCCGGAAACCCTCTCACACTAAAACCTCCATTGAAGCTCACATTGCAAGTTTGATTCCCACTTCATCCCACCTCTCTTCATTAAAACTCCTCCTCACACCCTAATTCACCTTTAGGCAGCCATTAGAGGGAGAAATCTTGAAGCTTACAAAGCTCAAGTGGGAGCTATAATAAGGTTAGTGACCAATTTTCTATTCCCTCTCTTAATTTATACTTAGGTGTTTAATTTAAGTAAGAAATTGTAAGTGAAATGCATGAGAACTCCTTGCATGCTCTCTTCTAAATTTCAATAGCCTTGACATGAGTTAGGGTTAGGAGAATTCTTTGATTTAAAGTGACATATTAGTTTTCCCTATTATAAATTATATGATTAGTATAGCCATTAAGACTAAGATGCATGAATTAAATGCTTGGTCAATTAGGGTTAGGGTTTTGAAACTCAATTTTAGAGGTTGATGTAACTGAACTTAAATTAATGTTGTAATGGTCAATTAGTGACCATTTGGCTATATATGATGACGAATTGAAGTGAATGGTAGCTTTGGATTTGAGCTTGGGTGTGCTGCCTTGAGTGCCCTGCAGGTTTGGATGTGAGTCCAGCATGTTTGGGTAACTATAACTTGGGTTGTGTAGGTTCAATTGGTGCAAGGCCAATTGGATATGAAAATAGATACATAATGGCACAACTTTAATAAAGGAACCTATACAGAAACTAAACTTAGGATGCCCTAAAAATTGACCAAATCAGGGTAACTTACATTCTGCCTTGGCAAAATAACCAAATGAACAGTGTTTATTCATTTGGTTATAACTCAGTGTAGAAAGGTCCAATTGACTTGAATTTTATACTGATAAAAGCTAAGACATAGCCCTACAACTTTTATGTAGAAAAAAAACCCAAATTTTTACTGTAACATGACCACAAACCCACCTGCACTCAGTGTACAAAAACTACAGAATTGATTCTGCCCAAAAATTCTGGAAAAATTGCAATCTGGCTAGTTATGGTATTTAGGCCATAACTTGAGCTAGAAAACTCCAAATGGGGTGATTCAAAAAGTGAAATGTAACTAGACACAATAAAGAACAACTTTGATTTAGAACACTTAGCCAAATTCTCACTGTAGAATAGCCTAATGGAACAGTGAACTCTAGCACCCAAAAAATGAAATTTTCATTTATTCTCCATTGGTTAGGAGTATGAATTGGCAACTAATGCCAATACTTTTGGGAACCAAAATGTGGTAAATTCATGTGATTAGGACTCACGTAGCTATTATGCATTGAAAAGTCAATAATTTGACCTAAATAGTAAAATGAATAATAACCTTATATGTAAAACATGAAAATTCAATCAATAATTTTGTAATGTGCCCTAGTACACCTAGTAAGATTGGTTTGGATAGGTTGGCATGCCAATAGGGTTCAATTAGTAGTACTACACATGGCATTATGCCATTCTGTGATTTTATGGCTTTTAGCCATTCTGATATTATTGTGATACTTGGCCTTGTGCCTAATAATATTTACAGCTTATTAGCTATTCTATTCCACACTGGGAGATACATATATGACCGATGGCATGACGGCTCGAGGTACTTGGTACCCAGTGCCAGTTTACTCATTTATCTAGTTCAGTCGTCCAGTATAAGTTACTTGGGCAACCAAAAATGGAAGTTGATAAATTTAATGAAATAATGGATATAACAAGTACCAAATAAATAAGACTACAAATAATTATAAAAAATTTGTCTGCATGAGACATTAATATACATACTGCATATTTATTTTCTTTTAGTTCTTTTTATTTTATTATTGGCACCACTAAGCATTATTGCTTAGCGCATTGCTTTTTGCTATGCGTAGGTATTGGAGAAATAGAGCGCGATCCTAGTAGACCCCAGTCAAGGTGAGAGACAGATCTAATAGTGTCCTGTGTCACCTCTCAACTACAGTGCATTGGTAGGATGCTAGGCTACATTTTGTATTTTTTGTTTGTGTTTTTGTAAATTTTGTAATTAAACTTTTATTTTGTCATGTATATTGAAACTTATGTGATTATGTATTAATGAAATTATATGTAAATAGTGTTCATAAATGAAAGTAGAGTATTTATTTATGATTTGAGTATAAATATGAAGTGAATTGAATGATTGGAAAGTTTGAGAAATTGATGATAAATTGTTGAAATTGATGCGATAATTGGGAGTTCTGGAATAGAATGATTATTGGAAGTGTTTTTCACAAGTTCCGAAGAACTGTTTTCTCCACTTTTAGCTGGTAGTCTGCTGGATTTTTTATAAAATTTTCGAAACCTCAAATGAATTTATAATTTCAATAAATGACTTAAATGAGTCAAATCTCCCAAATTGCATTTCATCATCATAAAGAAATAAATTAAGGAAGGATAAAAATAATTGAGATAAAATATGGTGTTTCGGTACACAGTGTGGCATATCTTACTCGGCTATACTGTAGATGAGTAAGGGGTGTCACATATAATATCTTGTATACAACTATCTGTCAGGCACAAGGCCAGCGAGAAGGCATAAAGTCAGAAATCATATCAGACATATTTTGTCGATCAATGATTATTCATGTAAAAATCATATCAGTGCATTCTCAGTCTTTTAAAATCATATCAATGCCAAGTAACCTATAATAGTCTATAAAGACTGGATACAAAGGAATATCCTATCTTGTATACATCTGTCATGTCAGGCACAAGGCCAGTGGGTAGGCTATTAAAGCCAAAAATACAATTATGTACAATGGCATCTGTCATGTCAAGCACAAGGCCAGTGAGTAAGCATATAGCCTGTAGAACAATCATATCAAACATATATTGTCAATCTATGACTTTCCATGTGGGCAATACTGCTATCTGTAATCTCTAATTGGTATACCAATCGATCCAACTATATATATAAATAAGCCTAGGTTTACTTTGGGCAATTAAACATTATTAATTGTTTAATAAAATTTTCATGTCCATGTATAGTGGGAAAATGGATCCCACATACCTATTTCATGTAATTTAGCATGTAGTGACTTATTAGGGATAAGCCCCTACTAAATACAATTTATTTCAAGAACCTTTCTTTAGGTTTAGTTTTACTATTTTGATTTTACATATCAGAATTGAGCAATTTGTGGCTACTGTTTAGCCCCACTTCCTTCATGGAAGTTGTTTTTCTATGTCTTGTCTTTATTTTCCTTTTTGAATCATGTCATTTGGATTTGTATAACTCAAGTTATGGTCAAATAACCATAACTAATTCAGTTGCAAATTCTGATTCCTTTAGTTAGGCAGTTTTGGTATCATAATTTAGCAATTTATTTGAATAGGTTGTAGTAATATTTAGGCCTAGTGCTCTTCATAGGATTTGTTGCCATATGTCTTATTGTCACTTAGAATTTCTAGTTGCACTTTTTCAAGTCATGTAGACTTACTTATAGCCACATTATTAGCCTGGACTCAAATGTCCTATACTAACATGATTTCCATTTAGGTCAGTAGTTTTGACCCAAAATTTAAGCTTCTTACATTCAAAATTTGAGTTAGGTGTCTAAAAAAAAGTTAAAGCCTTATTTATTAGGTTTCTAGAACTATATGGCACATTTCAATTGAAGTTTGCTAGTCGAAGATATGCTTAAAAGACTATGCTGGAGTCAATGGTTACTTATGCACATTTCTAGAATTTATGCACTAAATTGGCCTAGCCAATTGACCTATTTCTCTTTATTTTTGGGTTTTGGTCAAAATACCAATCTTGTAGGTCTATGTCTTATTGAAATTTTGGCACTGGTTTCAGGGAATTTGGATTTCCGTGGACCAAGTTATGGCTCTTTGCCAAAACTGGTCAAGTTGCCTAGATAAAGGCAATTCTTGGCTATTTTGGTTCTGGATAGTTTTAGTGTCCCAAATTGTGCAAGCAATTTGACTTGGTTAATGGCATTTCTAGGCTTTGGTGTTTTCACAAAAGTTGTAGCCATATGTCTAAGCGTTCCAATGGTATACATTTCAGGTCATTTGGACCTGTCTATAGTGAGTTATGGCCAAATGAATGAATAATGTTCATTTGGTCAAAATTCTGGGTTCGCAATTGGTAATCCGAATTAGGTCAAATTTCAAGTCACCTTTTAGGCAGAATTTTGGCATGGTTTCTACATGAAAAATGGACCATTTTAGGTCTAATTTTACTTCCAATTGGCCTCATACCAATTAGGGCCACACAATTTCACTTATAACTCAAAACATACACTGCCCTAACACATACTCAACCTGCATAAAAATTTACACTTCTAATTTCATTCTCCAACTCCCAAACTTCATATTGACATTCATGGCACTTCTAAACATCATCAATCAAATTTCAATACAATCAATTTTCAGCAGTTTATACAAGTCTCTAATAATCAATTCAAAACCCTAATTTAAATGGTCAAAGTCAACATTATAAACATGGAAACAATTTGCTAGTACATATAACTTCAACTATCAACATATAACTCACTTCCACTTATCCATCAACACCATTAATCAACAATTACATAAATGAAATTATCAATCTCCTAAGGTCCTCAAGGCTACTGAATTGAACCATTTGTACAAGTCTTCAATATTTTGCTCAAACCTTAATTCAATGGTCAATATTAAACATGCACAAGCAATTAAATTGTAATACATATAATTACCTCAATCTACATGACTAATCACCATTTACATGTAAGAATCAATCACACTCTTATGGTTTCCATGGCTTCCAAATTCAAGACTCCCAAATACTCATCAAATTCTTCAAATTTGTTAGCATATCAACTCAAATAAACCTCAATTCAACTTTTAATGAAGCAAGAAAGAAAAATTATGCACTAACCTTTTTGTTCCCTTTCTTGAGCTTGTTAAAACCTTAGAATTTCTTCTTCCTTTTGCTGCCTATAGTCTTCCCAAGAGTTAAGGACAAGTTTTAATGAAGGCAAATTGTGATTTCATGTGAAAAATGGTGGGATTGGGAGCTTTTCATGATAGAAATCTATGGAGGAATTTGATATGGTGAATTCGGCCATGAGAGGAGGTTGAAGAAGATGATGGAGTTAGTGGGATTGATTTGTCTCATATGCCACTTATATACTCCACTAAATATAATTAATTGATTATAATAATTAAACTTTTAAATATTTCAATTAATCCCCTTATTTCCCCTTTAATTACATTACACATGTAATTTCATTTTTCATGAGATTTTCAAAATTTAATACTACTCATTTTTAATGGACATTTAGGTAAAAAGTCAACTCTAGATGCCGAATGACCAAAATGACCCTATTCAGGTTATAGTCAGACTTTTTAAGTAACACCGATTAAATCCCTGATCCGACGATTCCTTTATTTTTTATTTTCCTCTGTACTGATTAACAAAATTTTCTTTGACATTTTCAATGTCATTTGTGCCTCAGTAGACCATTAATTATGTGCCAAAAATTATTTCTAGGAGTTCCTCGCGGTCTGCGGTCGTCAACTGTCTGTACAGTGACTTCCCAGTACGGTCACCCATCGCTACGGTTCCAACTCATTTAACCTAATTGCATTTCATCTCTTTTAGTTTTTCTTAATTTTTCTTGTATTCTCTTATCATGTATTCCACCATTTTATGTCTCCTCACTATCATTTAAGTGTAGTTCCAGGCATCCTGACTGTCCGAACATACGTTAATTGTCAGAACAGTAGAATGTACGGAATACCTATGATGAGGAACAACATGGAGAATCTTCACATTGTCATTTTCTCTTTCCTTTCTTTTATAGCTCTCTAAGGTAGTTGGAGCTTGCCTAGGTCACTATGTTTGTAGTATGCCCTAGAGATATCATTTAATATGTATCTTGTATATATTTTATTAATAAAAGGCATTTTTTACTTTTCCATTTACATAATATATTTATGTGTAATAAAAAAGGTCTATTGATATTTTTTTAGAAATTCTATTCTTAAGTTGTTAAGAATATGAGTGACAATATTTCTAGCACAAAGTATCACAAATTGGTTTACAATTGAGGATACTTCACAATAAGGATATGTCTTATCCAGAAAGATTGTAATCATGTTTGTTCCCAACTTATTTATATGAGATGTAAATAAGATGGAATGGTGAGTCTCATGCCATATAACAAATATGATAGGCACTTGTACATGATAAGTAGGCCGAACCAGTGACATTTATGACAAGCACATGGAGTTTACTCTTGTCAATGTATTGTCATAAATCATATTAGTGCATATAATCTTTAGACCTGAGATAGCACAATTATCTTGTGTATAGGTGGTTTGAGTTTGATACTACTTTCATACTCGTACTGTGTATGGGTATATGGGCATGTGTTGGCTCCTACTAGTTATATATGGAGGTAGGTGTTGATCAAGATGAAATCTATTCCTCTAAGTAAATAGGGATAAAATCCTATGTTCATTTAATTGTTCTTGATGTTTCAAGTTCCTGGCCAGGACATATAGATTTAATCAGAAAAGAGTTTCTGATGAGAAAATCTTTTTAATCAAGAATTGGAATTAAAAGAGAACATAATATTCATAGCAAATGGGGTTTGACATAAAACATGACTCCAGCTTGAATTGAGATTTTGTAACAAAGAGATTCTAGTGCATGGTAACATATGATTATAGATTCATTTAAGGGAAACCTTATTACTAATTGGGTGGCTATGGCATGCTATGCTAGGTGTTAACCATGGTCTATGAGGTGCATAAAATGATTTAGAGAAATTATTTATGGTAAGAAAGAGTTCTGATGATATTAAGAGTTGATATCATGTCTCATTGCCAATTAGTAATGAGCCTAGTAAGTCACACACATACACAAGTAATCACCAAATTAAGTATGATTTAATTAATTAATTAAAGAGTTTAATTGATTAATTAAATAGGTTTGGTTTGCAATTAGATTGTAAAGTCCCTAGCATAGCTTGAAACCAAATTTAGGTTATTGGATGTATAGTATAAGTTAAATTTATATTTAAAGTATTTACATATAAATTTAATTAATGAAAAATTAATTAATAAAGATTAATTAATTAATTTATATTTGATATAAATTGACTAGAAGAAGAAAAATAATTATTTTGGATTGAGAACTCAAAATTAAGACACAGTGGTATTTTAGTCATTTCACAGGGTGACATGTGATACCATGAGATAGTGACATATGGCACTACACATAAGCTTGCCATATGTCTTTTAATAATGTAATATCATCAAAGTCAAGATTAAATATAGGTTTGACACTTGGAACAATGTGATTGGGTCAATTAAGCCTAGAGCTAATCAAAAGGTGACATGTGGCAAGGGTTTTAAGTGGTGACCTAGCCATATAAGTGTAAGGATGAAAGAACGAAAAATACAAGCTACTCATTCTCTTTGGTGCCGCCCCTTGGCTGCCTCTCCTTCTCTTCTTCTTCATCTCTCATCAATTCAAAGAGATTAGACAATAATCTCTTGAATTAAAAATACTAGAAATCATTTCTCCTGTTTATACCTGTAATCTCTCAAAAGGCAAAACTTGATTTTCTAATTGATTGGGAAAGCTTTAGAAGCTGCTCAAGGGCTGTCATCGATGATCTTGGTGTGGACAAGCTAGAGGGACAACATCTGGTATCCTAAGATCATCCAAAAGGTGTCAAACACACAGCAGTGCATCAAAAGGTTAGTACACTTGTTCTTCATCTAATCTAGGGTTCTAATGAATTAATCAGATTAATTCTAAAATCTTAAATGGCAAATATAGATCCAAAAATATATTAAAAGAGTTTTAATATTGTCACACCCTACCCCTCCGTAAGGCATAATATGATCCCGTAGTATACCTAATAAATTATCAACTTTATCTACTGATAACCCATTACATACACTACAAGGGATTTTAAACCTTTTCTTACTTCTTTTTACAGTGGCGAGCACTATTTGCAAGTGTTATTTTTATTATTTTTTTATTTTTATTTTTATTTTTTTACTGAAGTGAAACCAGATAATACATTTGAAGAATTAATAATTTCTATAAAAATTTTGACAGAGTGCCATATGTATTTTGAATAAAACAATTCTTCAAAAACTTGTAAAAAAGCATTTCAATTATTTTGTTCAATCCCCAAACTCCAATATTCAATCAACACAATAAGTTTCTCAACAATTGTCGACTCAAACCCACAATAATTTTTCAGTGTTTTCAAAAGCTGAGACAAAAGAATATATCAAAATATTTACAAACCAAAATAATTTACAAATTTAGTTTACAACTTTAATGTACAATTTTAATTTACAAATGCTCAAAACTAAGAACAATATATACATACAGTGAACATACATTACAATACAAAATGCAAAATATGGTATACTCAATATACTCGATAATCTCTCAGTGTAGTACTATCAGCCTAGTCTGCTGCCCTGTCAGTCTGTCTACCTGTGACAGCAATGAAAAGCTATCGCTGAGCCAATGTCTCAGTGGTGCATAACATTAACGAAATACAACTTTAAAACATAAATCATAAGTCATATAAATAGTAGATACTTAAAACCATAGTTAAATTCAAAGACAGTGAATGTCATAAAGAATTTAAACTCCATTTCATAATATCATAATAAATATCAATAAATCACACACACAACTTAATCATGTTCCAAAGTCCAATTCATCCCAAGAGCCGATGGCTAATAAGGAATAACATAGCTAGCTAGCAATAATATGAGTACACACTCTATTCGTCCTCAACAGGCACACACCTCAACACTTCAGCCAGAGAGGGAATTCAAAGTCAATTCATCCTACTAGACAAGCTAGTGAGGAATTCAATCAATATACATGATAGCTGTGGTTTCAAACCAATTGCAATATTTTCAAACAATAAGTATCCATCAAATTTCCATTCAAACAATTTTTCACAATTTAAAACAATAACATAAAAAATTCTCATAATTTATTTCAATTGAAAAGTCAAAAGAAATAACCGTTGTACACAAACCTCTGAAGTGTAGCCTCTTGGCCCTAACTCAGTATTTTCCTTCCCCTTCCCTGTCACACCCGACTCCCCTGTAAGATGCAACATGATCCCCTAGTACACCTAATGAATTACCGTACTTCGCCTACCGATAACCCATTAGATATACTACAAGGGATTTTAAAACAATTTTCGTGAAATTTAAATCATCGATTAAAATTTGGTGTTATAAATTTTTTTTTTTTTTTAGAATTTCGGCAAAGTGCCGGCTGTATTTTGAGAAAACAGTTTTTCAATCCTGCAAAAGAAAATGCTCCCAATATGTTTTCTCAAATACAACTTTAATAACTTCATTTCAATTCACAATTCAATTCTCAATAAACAATCAATTCATTTTCAAACTACTCTCATCATAAAGAAACATTTCATTGATTACAAGACTCAAAATTTATAATACAAAACTATTCAAGTAAATGAAATCTCAACTTTATATTTACAATAATTTACATTTAATTACATACCAAAATATTTTACAAGAGTTTTTATACAACTGCTCAAATAATTTACATACATTCTATTACACGCATACATCAAAACCTATGTACATGGGTATACCTATGATATACCTGGAGCTGATCTGAATATGTCTTCAAAGAAACTTATTCACTGCTCTATGCTCTTTTTACCTGCGACAACATACAAAGCTATCGCTGAGTGGTGAACTCAGTGGTGCACAACTATAATTTAAAACATAGTACAATATACATTGACAAAATTTACAGTAAATAATTTGAAATCTGAATACTCATCAAATTCCAAAACTCAAAATATTCATTGAGAAAAATGTAAATCATTTGTATAAATGACTTTGATCACAAAATTCAATTTATCAAATCATGACTAACCATTTAAGTAATTCCAACAAAATCAATTATACATAAACCATAATTGAAATCACAATTCTTTACCATTCAAAAGCCATTCTGTATCTCAAAAATTATTATGTATCTCAAAAATCATTCTTTATCTCACTAATTATGCAAGACTAATCCGAAAGGGCCATATTCGATGTGATTCTAACTCCCTATGGTCGGGGAGGTCGAATCAGATTCTAACTCCTTATGGTCGAGGAGGTCGAATCAGATTCTAACTCCCTATGGTCGGGGAGGTCGAATCATCGTGCACAGTACCATCACAATAATGAATCTTCCGCAAGGGCCATAATGATAAAATAAACTTAGATCTAACCTCAAATCAGAGGAAAATCTAAGCCTGTGCACGTACCATGGTAATCAAAACACAACCAACTCCATTGTCTTCTCAACAAACGAGAGAGACGGGTAATAACCTAGTCAAGCATCTATAGTGAGATATAAAACAATATCACAATTCTTTTAGTGAGCATAAATCACAATATAATTCGATTCAAATTCAATTCCAATATCCAATAATCTTTATGCTCATCACAATTCAAATCATAAATTTGCATTTTCCATGAAAATTACCATCACAATTCAAAACATGTTCTATCACAATTTTCCAAAACATAATTTATTCAATCCATAACAATGCTTAATACTTGTGAAAATGCCATTTCACAAAGCTAAATTCATACATACTATAACAATTTTCAATAATCATTGAATTAAATCTAGTGCTTGTTAAAACATAATACATAAAAAAAGGATATCATTTAATCATATGAAATATTCAAACAAAATCAGTTAAAAACTAGTTGTGCACAAACCTCTGATAACTGTCTCTTGGCTCTGACTCTGTGTTTCCTTCCCCTTCCTTAAGTCTTTGCTAACTTAGAAACACAATTTGAAGTGTTTCAGTACTTAATTAAACTGTCTCTAAGAATAAGGTTCAATAATTAATTTATCGAATTCTATTATTTCCTTAGTCAACCTAATATGTTGACCCTCGATTTGATCTAGGTAAATTAGGTTTTAATGTTACTAACATATCACATTCAATAGTCTTTTAGGGTTGGTACATGTTACCAAGTTCATTTCTGTGTATACTGCATTTTCTTGCAATTTGCTGGATTCCGGGATACTAGTTTGACCTAGCCGGACAACCTAGTTCCCTCGGTTTTCGGGTTTCGGTCTAAACTACAAACTTGTAGATCTATGTCTTATGGAATGCGGGGCAAAATTTCAAGTCATTCTGAGTTATGTAGACCAAGTTATGGTCATTTTACTATTGCTGGTCAAATTGCACCAAAATTGATCATTTTAGGTCACTTTAGGTCATTTTAGGTTCGGCCAGTTTTTGGACCCGAACTTGTGCAAGCTGTTTGACTTGCTTATGGTCATTTCTGGGCTTTGGTGTCTTCATAAGACTTGTATATATGGGTCTTAACTATTCATGGTTAAAATTTCAGGTCAATTGGACCTGTTTTGAGTGAGTTATGGCCTAAACACTAACTGCTGCCCAAATGGTCAATGTTCAAGCCTCAATTGCACTTAATCCGGATGTGGTCACTTTTCAAGTTACCTTACAAGCAGAATTTTGGTAAGCTTCCTTCATGAAAGTTGGCACATTTTGTGCCTAGTTTCACCTCCAATTGGTCTCATACCAATTGGAGCCACACAATTAAAGTTCTAGGCCTAAAACTCAAACTGCCTTATTGAAATTCTTGCATACACATCAAGCATCACTTTTAACACTCACCAAACTTAACATTTAAACCAATTCTGATTGTACCACAACCTAAACATAATTCACAACACATTATAGGTCATTTTGGCAGCTTACAATTATATTCAACATACACCATTTTGTACAGAATTTTCAAACCAAATTTACAACAATTTAATCACCTAACCATAACACTTTTTTCATGTCCAACTTCACACCATCATATACACACTCAAACTGTCCTAACACCCAACACATTTTAACATCATTAGTCCATAAACCAAGCATGAATTCCAGCATTCTTCAAGAGCTAACAAACTGCCACAATGGTACATTTACATTCCATTAATTTCCAAGCTTTAAATTTCATTTCACATTTACATATTCTAAATATACATCACCCAAATGATTAGCCATACACATAAATAATTAATCAACCTTCTAATCCACCATTTACAAGCAAGAGTAAACTGCCTTCAAGGTGTTTCCATGGGTGCCAAAAGGACACATCCCCATTTAAACGTAAAACCTTAAAAATCTCTCCATAATTCAAGTACCCATAACCTCCTCACAAACTTTAATGAAGCACTAATCAAAAATACATACTTACCACTTTGGAAACTCTTCAAAACTTCACCAAAACTTGATCTTCTTGCTGCCTATCTACTGCCCATGGTGTGAGGATTAACTTTAATGAAGGGAAGTGGAGAGAAAGAAGCTTGGATCACCCTTGCATGGAGCTCCAAAACCATGCAGCAATGGAGTTCTTCCCTTCTCCATTTTTGGCTGAATTTTAAGAAATGAGGAAGATGACAATCTACTGGTCCATGATGAAGATTAAATGGTTCACTTTAATGAGTTAGTGGAGCACTATTGCAAGTTTAATGTTAATTTATTCAAAAGTTTTAATTTCCCACATTTAACTCCCCATTTTTGCTATTTACATTAGGTACCCCTAAATTAATTTTTCATTATATTTTCC
Organism: Hevea brasiliensis; assembly: GCF_030052815.1. Lineage (NCBI taxonomy): Eukaryota > Viridiplantae > Streptophyta > Magnoliopsida > Malpighiales > Euphorbiaceae > Hevea > Hevea brasiliensis. Next base: position 49,883,751 of record NC_079501.1, read on the forward strand.
AAGTGTAATATTATTTATTTTTGATGGACATTTAGGTCAAAAGACAACTTGGGATGTCAAATGACCACAATGCCCCTGTTCGGGTTGCATTCCCGATTTTTCGGTAACACCGGGTTTTGTCCGTTTTTCGATTTCCCACTTTTCTTTATACTAATTATTTAATTTTTATTTAATATTTCTAATGATATTTATACTTCAATAGAGGTCTATTTAATTCCTAAAAATATTTTCCAGGGTTCCCCGCGGTCCAGGGCTAGTCAACGGTCCACGCCGTGACTTTCCGGTGCGGTCACCCATCGCTAGGGTTCTCGGCTCGCTTAACTTGGTTACATTTCTTTACTATTATTTTTCCTTTGTTTTTCTTGTGTTTTCTTCTCTTGTATTTTATTATTTTATGTCTCCTCACTCATATCGAAGTGTAGTTCTAGGCATCCTAGCTGTCCGGACAACACTGGTTACCGGAACAGTAGAACACACTACCGAACATAGGGGTGTTACATTCCCTGAGTCTTTGCTAACTGAAACACACAATTTGAAGTGTTTAAGTACTCATTTAAACTGTCTCTAATAAGAATGCTTAATAATTAGTTTATTGAATACTATTATTTCCCTTAGTCAACTTAAAATATTGACCCTCAATGCACTCTAGGTGAATTAGGTTTGATGTTACCAATATGTCACATTTTATAGCCTTTTAGTGTTGGTACATGTTACCCAATTCACTTTCAAGTATATTGCATTTTAGTGCAATTTGCTAGATTTCAATATACTAATTTGACCTAGCCGGATGACCTAGTTCCCTCTGTTTTTGGGTTTCGGTCAAAACTACAAACTTGTAGGTCTATGTCTTATTGCATGCAGAACAAAATTTCAGGTCATTATGAGTTGTGTAGACCAAGATATGGTCAATTTACCAATGTTGGACAGAATGCACCAAAATGTTAACTTTAGGTCATTTTTAGGTCACTTTTGGTTCGGCCAGTTTTTGGACTTGAACTTGTGCAAGCTATTTGGCTTGATTCTGGCCATTTTTGGGCTTTGTTGTCCGCATAAGAATTGTAGATATATGTCTCAACTATTCATGGTAAAAATTTCAGGTCAATTGGACTTATTTTGAGTGAGTTATGGCCAAAACACCAACTACTGCCGAAATGGTCAATTTTCAGGCTTTCAAAGCACTAATCCAGATTTGGTCATTTTTCAAGTCACCTTCTAGGTAGAATTTTGGTAAGATTCCTTCATGAAAGTTGGCACATTTTGTGGCTAGTTTCACCTCCAATTGGTCTCATACCAATTGGAGTCACACACTTAAGGTTCTAAGCCAAAACATACAATGCCCTACTACACATTGTTCATCCTTTACCAATTACACATTCAACACTTACCAAGTTAACTCTTCCATGCCAATTCCGGTTGTACCATACCATTAACACATTTTACTTCATATTTTTGGTCATTTTGGCAGCTTGTAACCACTCTCAACATACACACTATAATACAGAATTTTTCAAAGTCCCATTTATAACAATTAAAGTCCCATTTACAACAATTCAACCACATGAACATACCTTATTTCTATGTCCAAATTCAAACAATTATTTATATACACATGTTGCCATCAATGACAACATAATTCAACAATATTTCATGAACTAAAACACTTCAATCTTCTTCATGAGGCTGCCACCAGTTTACACATACCCATCAACCTCCATTTGAAATTTTCAAGCTTACAAATCAAATCTTACACATGGAATTCAACTACAATACAATCAAACATTTAAATCATCATTCAAACCACTATTTACATGCAAGAACAAGCTGTTCATATTGAGTTTCCATGGCTGCCAAAATGTACATTTCCACTAATTCATCAAACTTCAAAAATCCTTCCACAAATCAACTACCCACAACACCCATTCAAAATTTAATGAAACAAGAATTAAAAATACATACTTACCACTTTTGAAATTCTTCAAAACCTCACCAAAACTTAACTTTCTTGCTGCCTATCTACTGCCCAAGTTGTGTAGAGCAACTTTAGTGAAGGAAAATGCAAGGATCATAGCTTGAAGATGGAAGAATGGAGCTTGCATGCAATTCGGCCATGGAGGTTTGAGAGCATTTCAATTTCGGCTGGTTTTGCAAAGTAAGGAAGATGAAGGCATATTCTGTCCATATGTTGATTAAATGTCCACTTAAGTGGAGTTAGTGGAGCACTAATAGGATTAAAAGTATTTTTTTATGTTAAACTTTCCAATTTTTCACATTTTCCTCCTATCTTTTGCTATTTTGATTATGTACCACTATTTTAATTTTTCATGACATTTTCCAAGTGTAATATCATTTATTTTAAATGGACATTTAGGTCAAAAGGCAACTCGGGGTGTCAAATGACCACAATGCCCTTATTCGGGTTGCATTCCCGATTTTTTGGTAACACTGAGTTTTGTCGTTTTCTGGATTTCTCGTATTTCTTTGTACTAATTATTTAATTTTTCTTTGATATTCCTAATGATATTTATACTTTAATAGATGTTTATTTAAGTCTTAAAAATATTTTCCTGGGTTTCCCATGGTCCAGGGCTAGTCAACGGTCCACGCCACAACTTCCCAGTGCGGTCACCCATCGCTATGGTTCTCGGCTCGTTTAACTTGGTTACATTTCATTGTTATTATTTTTTTTCTTTGTTTTTCTTATATTTTCTTTTCTTGTATTTCATTATTTTATGTCTCCTCACCCATATCTAAGTGTAGTTCTAGGCATCCTAGCTGTATGGACCGACACTGGTCACCAGAACAGTAGAACGCACTACCAAACATAGGGGTGTTACAATTCTCCCCCCTTTAAAATAAATTTCGTCTCAAAATTTTACCTGGCATCAGTCTCTGAATAGCTGTGGGTGCTGTCTCCTCATATCCTCTTCACGTTCCTAAGTAGCTTCCTAGCCTGAATAATGGTTCCACAACACTTTAACTTGGTGTATCTGTTTATTCCTCAGCTGCTTCACCTCATGTGCAAGAATTTCTATGGGTTCTTCCTCATATGAGAGGTCTAGATTTACCTCAATCTCTTCAACTGATAGTACATGAGATGGGTCAAATCTGTACCTCCTTAACATGGACACATGGAAGACACTGTGTATCATTTCTAGCTCTGGAGGTAATGCCAACCGATATGCCAAAGGACCCACTCTTTCCAGAACCTCATATGGTCCAGTGAAACGAGGACTCAGTTTTCCCTTTTTGCCAAATCTCATAATCCTCTTCCAATGAGAAACTTTAAGGAATACCTTATCACCCACTGCATATTCAATATCTCTTCTCTTTAGATCAACATAGGACTTCTGACGGTTTGATGCAGCCTTGAGTCGATCTCTGATCATTCTGATCTTTTCCTCTGTCTGCTAAACAATTTCTAGCCCAATCATCTTTCTTTCACCTACTTCATCCCAACATAGGGGAGTTCTGCACTTTCTGCCATACAAAGCTTCATATGGTGGTATCCCAATGCTTGATTGGTAGCTTTTGTTATAAGCAAACTTAATTAAAGCCAAGTGTGTATCCCAACTACCTTCAAACTCAATCACATAAGCTCGTAGCATATTCTCCAATATCTGAATTACCCTCTCGGGTGGCCATCGATGCATGGGTGGAATCTTTGTCTTTGAAGTTCAATCTAGTTCCTAGGGCTCTCTGAAGACTACCCCAGAATCTGGAAGTGAACCTAAGATCTCTGTCAGATACAATCGATACTGGCACTCCATGCAATTTTACAATCTCATTTATGTATAATCTGGCCAATCTGTCCAAACTATAGTCCATCCGAATTGGCAAAAAGTGAGTAGATTTGGTCAATCTGTCAACTATAACTCATACTGCATCATGACTATTCTGTGTCCTCGGAAGTCCCATAACAAAATCCATAGTTATCCATTCCCACTTCCACTCTGCTACAGGCAATGGATGTAACAAACTAGCTGGAACTTGATGTTCTGCCTTCACTTGCTGACAAGTTAGGCATTTGGAGACAAAATCAGCTATATCCCTCTTCATACCCATCCACCAGTAATGCTCTTTTAGCCCTCTGTGCATTTTAGTTCCACTAGGGTGCATAGCAAAAGGAGACTCATGTTCTTCCTTCATGATGATTTGTCTCAATTCCACATCACTAAGAATGCACATTCTGCCCTGATGTAGTAGTAAACCATTATCTCTCACAGAAAATTTAGGTTTCTTGCCCTGCTGGACTTCATTCAGTAGCTTTTGATATTTTTCATCATTTTGAGCGGCCATTCTAATCTGATCAATCAACACTGGCTGCACATGCCATGCAACTACTGTCTATCCCTCATCATCAATCTCCAAACTAGCATTTTGTGCTTTCAATTCATGTACCATGGACAAAGGAGAAACTCTGAGACTTGCCATAGTCTTGCGACTTAACGCGTCAGCCACCACATTTACTTTCCCTGGCTGATAGTCTATTAAACAATCATAGTCTTTAATAAGTTCTAACCATCTCCTCTGCCTCAAATTCAATTCCTTCTGGGTGCCCAAGTACTTCAAGCTCTTGTGATTTGTGTAAATGTAGCATTTTTCTCCATATAAATAGTATCTCCAGATCTTCATAGCAAAAACAATAGCTGCTAGTTCCAAGTCATGTGTTGGATAGTTCCTCTCATGTGGTTTTCAGCTGGCGTGATGCATAAGCAATAACATTCTGATCTTGCATCAGTACACAGCTTAACCCATTATGAGAAGCATCACTATAAACTGTCTATTCTTTACCTGGTATAGGTAAAGTAAGGACTGGAGCTTCAGTCAGACACCTCTTTAACTCATCAAAACTCTGCTGGCATTTATCAGTCTACTGAAATTTTACATCTTTCCGAAGCAGCTTGGTCAGTGGAGAAGCTAACATAGAAAACACTTTCACAAACCGGTGGTAATATACAGCTAAACCCAGAAAACTGTGAATTTTTGTGATATTCCTGGGCAGCCTCCAATTAAGGATAGCTTCTACCTTGCTAAAATCTACCTTGATCCCTTCAGCTAACACAACATGTCCCAAGAAGGAGATTTCTTTTAGCCAAAATTTACATTTCGACAATTTAGCGTATAGCTGTTTCTCCCTTAAAGTCTGCAGTATAATCCGCAGATGTCTGTCATGCTCCTCTGCATTCCTCGAATATATCAAAATGTCATCAATAAACACCACCACAAACTAGTCGAGATATGGTATGAAGATAGTGTTAATCAGATCCATAAAAGCAGGTAAAGCATTAGTTAACCCGAATGGCATTACTAGAAACTCATAGTGGCCATATTGAGTTCTAAAAGCAGTTTTTGGAATACTCTGCTCTTGCATTTTCAACTGATAATAACCAGATCACAAATCAATTTTGGAGAATACAGCTGCACCCTTCAACTGATCTAAGAGATCATCAATGCGAGGCAATGGATATCTGTTCTTTATTGTCACCTTATTCAACTGCCGGTAGCCAATACATAAGCGAAGAGTGCCATCTTTCTTCTTAACAAACAATACTGGTGCTCCCCAAGGTGACATACTAGGGCGGATGAAGCCCTTTTCAAGTAGTTCTTGCAACTGTACCTTCAACTCCTTCAACTCTTTCAACTTTGCTGGTGCCATTCTGTATGGTGTTATGGAGATTGGATCCTCACTAGGCATAACATTAATTTCAAACTGCACCTCTTTTTCTGTAGGTAATCCTGACAATTCATCAGGAACCACATCTGAAAAGTCATATACTGTAGGGATGTCCCTCAATGCTGGACTCCCCACTTAGGTGTCTACCACATGTGCCAAGTAGGCTTCACACCCCTTTCTGATCATTTTTTTGGCTAGTGCAGCCGAAGTGATGTTTGGTGGTAATAGTTACCTCTCCCCGTGTATTACTACATCACTGTACTGAAGGAGACCAAAAGTGACTGTCTTTAGTCTACAGTCAATCATGGTGTGATGCCTGGCTAACCAATCCATACCCAAGATGATATCATAATCTCTGAAAGACATTTCAATGAGATCAGATAGAAAAGTATGTCCTTGGATCACCGAAGGACAATCCCTATACATTCTATTAACCATGACCTCTTATCTTAGCGGACTTGCTACTAGCACCTCAAAGTCCATTTTTGTACATGGAACAACAATGCAATCAATGATGCTAGCACTCACATAGGAATGGGTAGAACCCGGATCAAATAACACAAACACATCTTGATTAAAAGTTGAGAAGGTACCAGCCACAACATTAGATGTCTCGGCATCTTCTCTCTATCTGATTGCATAGACTCTGACTAGTGCGCTGCGTTACTCTGATTGATTCACAGTGCCTTGGCTGCCTACTGGACTACCTCTATGTAACACCCCCGGTTGCATAGCCTGGTAGATTTCACTGTTTCGGTGACCGGTGGCGATCCGGACAATTAAGGGAATTAGGACCACACTTAAGACAACTTAAGAAGCCATAAACACAAATAATTAGTAATGTTTAATTAGTTGACTATAAATAAGAAAAACAGAACATAAGAAGTTAAACGAGCCGAGAGTCACAACGATGAGTGACCTCCTCAGGAATGACTGCGAAGTCATTTAAACTCAAATTTCGAACCGTAAAAAGTGACGCTGCGGTCTTTAGGACCCTTATGGACACTGTGGAAAAGAGAAAATCATGAAAAAGAACTGTTAAGCCAGTCAAATAATTAGGTTAGGGAGCCGGAAGAAATATTGGATTATTTGCAAACCAGGATGAACCGGCGAGGGGCAATTTGGTCAATTGACCCCGAGAGTTGACTCCTGACCTAACTGTCCAATAAAATCGGAGAAAAGAAAATTTTGGAATCGAGAATTAAATTAAAGAACTAATAAAAAAAAAAAGAAAAAGAGATGAAAATGAAAAAGTCAAAAGTTATGACATCATGGATGATGTCATAACTAAATTAATAAATTGAATTTTTTTAATTGGGATTTTTTTTGTGGTCTTCCATAAATTAAATTAGATAAAGGAAAAGGAAAAAAAAAAAAAAGAAACAAAGTCCTTCTTCCCTAAGTGGACGTCCAGCACTCTCACTCTCCCTCTCCATTTCTAAACCCCATTAAAGCTTGAGTTCAAGCTTTTAAATCCCTACTAAACCCTAATTTCTTCCATAATTATTCCATAAAAACTTGATAACCTCACTTGAGAAGAGGATTGAGAAAGAAAGAAAGAAAGAGGAGTGGGATTGAAGATTGAAATTCAAAGTTTAAGGTTAGTGAATTTAAAATTGAAAATTATGTTTAATATTTGTGTTCTTGTTGTATGTAACTTAGATCTTAACTTAAAATGAAATGAAATTAATTGTAGGATGACTAAACTTGGATTTTGATCAGCTAGGGTTTGTTATGGTAGTGCATCAATTTGATTAGATTATAAGTGTAGGCAAGCTTATATAAAGGTAGATGTGATGTTGGTATGCTTAAATGTGATTAAATGAAACAATTTAGTGTGGTTAGGGTTTGTGAACCAAATTTTGGAGAAATGCATAAATGATGACCTTGGTCTATTGTGAGATGAAAAATGGTCAATAATGACCAAAAGAAATGTGTGGGAATTGTTGGAATGAGAATCAAATTCGTAGATCCAATGCAGCATGACCAAACCCACTTTGAAGGACCAAAACTCAAATTTTACAAGTCCAATTGATATGCCACCAATTGGGGATGAAAATAAACATAAAATAGCACAATTTTCATTAAGGAACCATGGCCAAAAACTGACCAAAACTTAGTGAAACAATTGACCAAAGTGAAATGAGAGCAGGCTGTCCCTGCACCAAATTGACTAACTGTTCATTTAGTCATAACTCGAGCTAGGAAGGTCAAATTGACCTGAACTTTTACCAGAAATTAGATAAGACATAGATCTAAAACTGTCATGAAGAACACCACCCCAAATTATGCCATTAACCTATTCAGTAAATTAATTGAGCAAAGTTAAGTTACCAAACCTGAAACTCTGCAGAATTTCCATTGAGCAGTAATGTTTGAAGGGTTATAACTCTTTCTAGAAAACTCCGATTTAGGAGATTCTTGAACCGATGGAAACCTAAGACATAGTAGAACATTTCATGTGAAGAAATTTAAGCCAAATTATGAACTTAACTTGACCAAATTACTGAACAAAGTTGGATCAAAATCTGCCAGAACCCAAAATCTCAGCATGAACAGTGCACGTGAACAGTAATAGTATTTTGGCCATAACTTGAGCTAAAAAACTCCGATTGAGGTGATCCAAAAATGAGAATACACTTAAGATAATAAGGAACATTTTCTATGAAGGAAGTTTTGTCAAATTCCAACAGTAGATCGACCAATGGAACAGTGCAACTTCGGAGCACCAAAACCGAAAATTGGCAATTTTGCCAAAATGACCTAAGTTTTGAGAAAATGACCAAAACCAATAAGTTTAATGACCAAAATGTGGTATGTGGGTGAAGTTGGAGTTCCCATACCTATTAAGCCTTAGAAAGTCAATAATTTGACTTGAATAGTGTAGTGAATAGTAACTCGAAACACAAAATTTCGAAAACGTCGAATTTAACACGTTAGAGCTAGGTAAATGTGAAGCTAAGTTTATTTTGAATTTATTTTAAGTTCTAGTACTGAAACATTGTAAAATTGTGTGTTTCAGTTGAAAAGAATATCGGGAAGGAACCCGAGGAACCGAGTCGAGGCTAAGGGACGACTCGCTTGAGGTTTGTGCACAACATCTCCATGCTTTAAAATTCATTGATAAAGTGAACAAAATATGTATTTTACTTGTGCTTTGGAACTGTTGAAAGTTTATTTGTGACGTTATTTATGATGTTTTGATTTAAACTGTGAAAGTTATTGTGTATATTTGAAATAGCAATGTTTAGCAAATTGTTAAGATAAGTTTTGAAACCACAGTGTCATGACCATATATTTGAACACCTCACTAGCACGACTAGTGGGGGTAATTAGTTTCGAATTTTGATTCCTTCTCTCGAGAAGTGTTGAGGTGTGCCAGTAGAAGAGGATGTGAATGGATATCCATATATTTGAGCTAGCTAGCCTTGTGATGTGATTTCTCTTTAGCCTCTGGCTATTGAGATTCTATTTGTTTGGAATGGCATGATCTAACTGTGGGTTTTATGAAATGTGTTTGGATACTTTGAAATGAACCTGGTTTGCATTAAAATCTCATAATTTATGTTTTATGTTTAATGCTCATGTTTAGTCAAATTTTTGAATAAATATGATTTAAGTTTTGCATAAAGATTATTTTAGTATGTTGTGCACCACTGAGTCCTAGTACTCAGCGATAGCTTCTATTGCTGTCGCAGATACAGAGACTAGAGGAGCAGCAGACTGAGCTGTTGAGGATTGAGGATCGTTCTGCTTTGAAGCTATCGGGTATAATTTATACCCTGATCGTAAATATTATTTTGATGTATGTAATGCACAGAAATGTATGGACATGTGAAGATGGGTTTTGAGCAGCTTGTACAAAATCTGTATAAAATTTGTAATAAACTTTAGTTTGGATTTTCTTAATGTAAATTTTTGTATGATGAATACATAAATTGTTTATCTTTAAAAAAAAAAATGAATGTATGAAATTGATTGACTATACATTGAGGACTATTGAATTTTAAACTTGAGAAATTTATTGAAATGATTGTGAAATTGATTGAGTTTGATTGTGAAACCGAAGTAGTGGTTGAGAAAAACTTTTAGAAGTGCTTTTTACAGGTATTTGAAGAATGGTTTTCTCAAAATACAGAGGAAACTCTGTCAAAATTTTTATAGAATTTGCGGAAAACTAAAATGGACCAAAAATATTAACTAGTTTTAATTTTAACTAAATGTTTTAAATGCCTATTAGAAAATGCTCACCACTTAACAAAAGTAAGAAAATTGATTTAAAATCCTTTGTAGGGTACTTAATGAGTTATCGGTAGGTGAAGTTCGGTAATTCATTAGGTATTCTACGGGATCATGTTATGCCTTACAGAGGTGTAAGGTGTGACATGTTTTAGTGGTATCAGAGCCAATTTTTGAAGTCTGTTTTAACATATAAATTTGTGTCTTTCTTGTTAAGTACAACTGCTCAATGTCCATAATTGTTACATACAATGCATTACATCATGAATATGAACTAACGGAGGGAAATCTCCATGTGTTACTTGTTCAGGAGATACCCTGACTTCAGCCTGAAATGGAAGAAGGGGATCGCTCAGTTGAGCAGTCTGTTGAAGCTGAGGCACAAGGGGAAGCCCCAGCTTTACCGAATGTTAGTGGGTCAGCAGCACCAGTCCCACAAATGTCGCAGTTCCCTGCACAATTCGCACAGCAGATGGCTGCGATGTTTCAGCAAATGGCTGGGGGTATGCCTGCTCAAGCTCCACCACAACCACCTGTGGCACAACCATTGCCTCCAGCCAGACAGTATGATAAGTTATTGAAGTATGGGGCTGCAAAATTCAAGGGTACAGTGGACCCTTTAGAGGCAGAGTAATGGCTTGAAAGAATGGACAGAGTATTTAAGAAGTTGCACTGCCAAGATGAGTTGAAGTTTGAGTACTCTGTGTCGCTACTGCAAGGGGATGCGTATGATTGGTGGAAGACCATCCCCCACAGCTTGGCTGAACCACCAGTGCTGACCTGGGATGACTTCATCAGAGAGTTCAGACAGAAATACATCCCAGATGCATATGTTGATCAGAAACTGCAAGAATTTTTGAGTTTGAAACAAGGGAACCGATCGGTGGCAGAGTATGAGAGGGAGTTCTCCCGCCTGAGTCACTATGCGGGGAGTCTCCTTACTACCAGCAAAGCAAGGTGTAAGAGATTTGAGACGGGTTTGAAGCCCAGCATAAGGATGCAAGTTGTGGGATTCCGACACAGCAACTTCTCAGAGCTTATGTCTCAAGCACTTGAACTGGAGAGAATTGAATCAGAAGCAACCCCAAGGAAAGAAAAATCAGAAAAAGCTGAGAAATCAGAAAAAGACAAGGGGGAAAAATCAGTTGAACAAAGTTCTGGTGCTACCTCTGGAAAGAGAAAGAAGTTTAGTGGACCCAGCAGGGGTCGAGGTGGAAGATTTGGTAGGGGCCGATTCTCCGGACAGAGACCCCTAGGTGCAGTCGCAGCTGCAGGGTTCACATTCTGCCCGCCCCTGTGAGACTTGTGGCAAGATTCATGGGGGGGAGTGTTATTGGGCCACTGGAGCCTGCTTTAACTGCGGAGGCAAGGGCCATATAGCTAAAGACTGTACTAGTGCTCCGAGATATAGTCCAGCTCCTACTACTGCCGAGGGATCTATTCAGAGTCCTGCTCTCAGAGGTTCACAGTCAGTTGGCAGAGGAAGAGGTAGAGGTAGAGGCACTGCTCGCGCCAAGGCACGATTGGTCGACAGATAAGGAAGTGCTTCAACCAGAATCTACACAATGAGACAGCGAGAAGAGGCTGAGACTTCTGATGTGGTAGCTGGTACATTCTCTATCTCTGATCAAGAAGTATTTGTATTGTTTGATCCGAGTTCAACTCATTCATATGTTAGTGCTAGCATAGTCAGTTCACTTGCTGTTCCATGTGTGCAAATGGGTTTTGAAGTGCTAGTAACTAGTCCATTAGGACAAGAGGTCCGGGTCAACAGAATCTATAGAGACTATCCTTTGGTGATCCAAGGACATGTTTTCTGTCGACTTGATTGAAATGCCCTTCAGAGAGTATGATATCATCTTGGGCATGGATTGGTTAGCTGCATCATGCCATGATTGATCAGAGATCAAGACAGTCACTTTTGGTCTCCTTTGTACGGTGATGTGGTAATACACGGGGAGAGGCATTTACTGCCATCAAACATCATGATGGCTGCACTAGCCAGAAGAATGATCAGAAAGGGGTGTGAAGAATACTAAGCACATGTTATAGACACCCAAGTGGGGAGTCCAACACTAAGGGACATCCTCATCAGATGTGATTTTCCTGGATGTATTTCTGATGAATTGCCGTGATTACCTCCGTAAAGAGAGGTGCGATTTGAGATTGATGTTATGCACGGTGTGGACCCAATCTCTATAACACCATACGTAATGGCACCGCACTAATTAAAAGAGTTGAAAGTACAATTGCAAGAGTTGCTTGACAAGGGCTTTATCCGCCCTAGTGTGTCACCTTGGGGAGCGCCAGTGTTGTTTGTAAAGAAGAAGGATGGCACTCTCCGGTTATGCATTGATTATCGGCAGTTGAATAAGGTGACAATAAAGAACAGATATCCATTGCCCCGTATTGATAACTTGTTTGATCAGTTGAGGGGTGCAGCTGTGTTCTCCAAAATTGACCTGAGATCAGGTTATTATCAGCTGAAAGTACAAGAGCAGAGTATTCCTAAAACTGCCTTATGAAACCGATATTGACATTATGAATTCCTAGTCATGCCATTCGTGTTAACTAATGCTCCTACGCTTTTATGGATCGATGAACACTATCTTCAGACCATACCTCGACCAGTTTGTTGTGGTATTCATTGATGATATATTGGTCTATTCGAGGAATGCAGAAGAGCATGATAGACATCTGCGGATTGTACTGCAAACTTTGAGGGAAAAATAGCTATATGCCAAATTGTCGAAGTGTGAATTTTGGCTGAAGGAGATATCTTTCTTGGGGCATGTAGTATCAGAAGAGGGTATCAAGGTAGATCCAAGTAAGATTGAAGCTGTCCTTAATTGGAGGCCACCTAAATGTCACGTAGATTCGCAGCTTTAGGTTTAGCTGGATACTACCGTAGATTTGTGAAGGGATTCTCCATGTTGGCATCTCCATTGACCAAGCTGCTTAGAAAAGATGTAAAATTTCAGTGGACGGATAAATGCTAACAGAGTTTTGACGAATTAAAGAGATGTTTGACTGAAGCTCCAGTCCTGACTTTACCTACTCCGGGTAAAGAATACACAGTATATAGTGATGCTTCTCACAATGGGTTAGGCTGTGTATTGATGCAAGATCGAAATGTTATTGCCTATGCATCACGCCAGCTAAAACCGCATGAGAGGAACTATCCAACACATGATTTGGAGCTTGCAGCTATTGTGTTTGCTCTTAAGATCTGGAGACACTATTTGTATGGGGAAAAGTGTTACATCTATACAGATCATAAGAGTTTGAAGTATTTGGGCACCCAGAAAGAGTTGAATTTGAGACAGAGGAGATGGTTAGAGTTGATAAAAGACTATGATTGTCTGATAGACTATCAGCCAGGGAAAGCTAATGTTGTGGCTGACACCTTAAGTCGCAAGACTATGGCAAGTCTACGAGTTTCTCCTTTGTCTTTGGTACATGAGTTGAGATCATTACATGCCAGCTTAGAGATTAATGATGAGGGGCAGACAGCAGTTGCATGGCATGTACAGCCAGTGTTGATTGATCAGATCAGAATGGTCGCCGTAATGATCGAAATATCGGTCGATGGAAGAAGTCCGACAGGGCAAGAAACCAGAATTCTCAATCAGAGATGATGGTTAACTGCTACACCAGGGTAGAATATGTGTTCCTAATGATGTTGAATTGAGGAAGATCATTTTGAAAGAAGCACATGAGTCTCCTTTTGCCATGCACCCTGGTGGCACAAAAATGTATAGAGGGCTAAAGGAGCATTACTGGTAGATGGGTATAAAAAGGAATGTGGCAGAGTTTGTATCCAAATGCCTAACTTGTCAACAAGTAAAGGCAGAGCATCAAGTACCAACTGGGTTGTTACATCCACTACCAGTACCAGAATGGAAATGGGAAAGAATAACAATGGATTTTGTGATGGGACTTCTGAGGACACAGAAAAGTCATGATGCAGTTTGGGTCATTGTTGACAGACTGACTAAGTCTGCTCATTTTCTGCCAGTTCGGATGGATTATAGTTTGGAAAGATTGGCCAGGTTGTACATTGATGAGATTGTGAGACTTCATGGAGTGCCAGTATCCATTGTATCAGACAGAGATCCTAGGTTCACTTCTAGATTCTGGGGTAGTCTTCAGAGAGCCCTAGGAACTAGATTGAACTTCAGTACTGCGTTCCACCCACAAACAGATGGCCAGTCTGAGAGGGTAATTCAGATCTTGGAGGACATGCTACGGGCTTGTGTGATTGAGTTTGAGGGTGGTTGGGATACACACTTGCCTTTGATTGAGTTTGCTTACAACAACAGCTACCAATCAAGCATTGAGATGCCTCCATATAAAGCTTTGTATGGCAGGAAATGTAGAACCCCGTTGTGTTGGGATGACGTGGGTGAAAGAAAAATGATTAGACCAGAAATTGTTCAGCAAACTGAGGAGAAGATTAGGGTGATCAGAGATCGACTTAAAGCTGCATCAGACCGTCAAAAGTCCTATATTGATTTGAAAAGAAGGGATATTCAGTATGCAGTGGGTGAGAAAGTTTTCCTCAAGGTTTCTCCTTAGAAAAGAATTATGAGATTTGGCAGAAAGGGGAAACTGAGTCCTCGCTTCATCGGGCCATATGAGGTATTGGAAAGAGTGGGTCCTTTGGCATATCGTTTGGCACTATCTCCAGAGTTGGAGAAGATACATAATGTTTTTCATGTGTCTATGTTGAGGAGGTATCGATCAGACCCATCTCATGTACTACCAGTAGAGGAAATTGAAGTGAATCCAGACCTCACATATGAAGAAGAACCCATAGAGATTCAGGCTTATGAGGTGAAGCAGCTACGGAACAAGCAGATACCATTGGTAAAAGTGCTGTGGAACCATCATTCGGGCCAAGAAGCTACTTGGGAACGAGAGGAGGACATGAGGAGACAACACCCATAGCTGTTCAGAGATTGATACCAGGTAAAATTTCGAGATGAAATTTATTTAAGAGGGGGAGAACTGTAACACCCCCGGTTGCATAGCCTGGTAGATTTCACTGTTCCGGTGACCGGTGTCAATCCGGACAATTAAGGGGATTAGGACCACACTTAAGACAACTTAAGAAGCCATAAACACAAATAATTAGTAATGTTTAATTAGTTGACTATAAATAAGAAAAACAGAACATAAGAAGTTAAACGAGCCGAGAGTCACAAATGATGAGTGACCTCCTGAACGCATCGCAAGTCATTTTAAACTCAAATTTCGAACCGTAAAAAGTGACGCTGCGGTCCTTAGGACCCTTATGGACACTGTGGAAAAGAGAAAATCATGAAAAAGAACTGTTAAGCCAGTCAAATAATTAGGTTAGGGAGCCAGAAGAAATATTGGATTATTTACAAACCGGGATGAACCGGCGAGGGGCAATTTGGTCAATTGACCCCGAGAGCTGACTCTTGACCTAACTGTCCAATAAAATCGGAGAAAAGAAAATTTCATAATCGAGAATTAAATTAAAGAACTAATAGAAAAAAAAAAAGAAAAAGAGATGAAAATGAAAAAGTCAAAAGTTATGACATCATGGATGATGTCATAACTAAATTAATAAATTGAATTTTTTTAATTGGGATTTTTTTTGTGGTCTTCCATAAATTAAATTAGATAAAGGAAAAGGAAAAAAAAACAAAGTCCTTCTTCCCTAAGTGGATGTCCACCACTCTCACTCTCCCTCTCCATTTCTAAACCCCATTAAAGCTTGAGTTCAAGCTTTTAAATCCCTACTAAACCCCAATTTCTTCCATAATTATTCCATAAAAACTTGATAACCTCACTTGAGAAGAGGATTGAGCAAGAAAGAAAGAAAGAAAGAGGAGTGGGATTGAAGATTGAAATTCAAAGTTTAAGGTTAGTGAATTTAAAATTGAAAATTATGTTTAATATTTGTGTTCTTGTTGTATGTAACTTAGATCTTAACTTAAAATGAAATGAAATTAATTGTAGGAGGACTAAACTTGGATTTTGATCAGCTAGGGTTTGATATGGTAGTGCATCAATTTGATTAGATTATAAGTGTAGGCAAGCTTATATGAAGGTAGATGTGATGTTGGTATGCTTAAATGTGATTAAATGAAACAATTTAGTGTGGTTAGGGTTTGTGAACCAAATTTTGGAAAAATGCATAAATGATGACCTTGGTCTATTGTGAGATGAAAATGGTCAATAATGACCAAAAGAAATGTGTGGGAATTGTTGGAATGAGAATCAAATTCGTAGGTCCAATGGTCATGCTGCTGGCAGCATGACCAAACCCACTTTGAAGGACCAAAACTCAAATTTTACAAGTCCAATTGATATGCCACCAATTGGAGATGAAAATAGACATAAAATATCACAATTTTCATTAGGGAACCATGGCCAAAAACTGACCAAAACTTAGTGAAACAATTGACCAAAGTGAAATGAGAGCAGGCTGTCCCTGCACCAAATTGACCAAATGAACAGTAACTGTTCATTTGGTCATAACTCGAGCTAGGAAGGTCAAATTGACCTGAAATTTTACCAGCAATTAGATAAGACATAGATCTAAAACTGTCATGAAGAACACTACCCCAAATTATTCCATTAACCCATTCAAATTATTGAGCAAAATTAAGTTACCAAACCTGCAACTCTGCAGAATTTCCATTGAGCAGTAATGTTTGAAGGGTTATAACTCTTTCTAGAAAACTCCGATTTAGGCGATTCTTGAACCGATGGAAACCTAAGACATAGTAGAACATTTCATGTGAAGAAATATAAGCCAAATTATGAAATTAACTTGACCAAATTACTGAATAAATTTGGATCAAAATCTGCCAGAACCCAAAATCTCAGCATGAACAGTGCACGTGAACAGTAATAGTATTTTGGCCATAACTTGAGCTACAAAACTCCGATTGAGGTGATCTAAAAATGAGAATACACTAAAGATAATAAGGAACATTTTCTATGAAGGAAGTTTTGTCAAATTCCAACAGTAGATTGACCAATGGAACAGTGCAACTTCGGAGCACCAAAACCGAAAATTGGCAATTTTGCCAAAATGACCTAAGTTTTGAGAAAATGACCAAAATCAACAAGTTTAATGACCAAAATGTGGTATGTGGGTGAAGTTGGAGTTCCCATACCTATTAAGCCTTAGAAAGTCAATAATTTGACTTTAATAGTGTAGTGAATAGTAACCCGAAACACAAAATTTCGAAAACGTCGAATTTAACACGTTAGAGCTAGGTAAATGTGAAGCTAAGTTTATTTTGGATTTATTTTAAGTTCTAGTACTGAAACATTGTAAAATTGTGTGTTTCAGTTGAAAAGAATATCGGGAAGGAACCTGAGGAACCGAGTCGAGGCTAAGGGACGACTCGCTTGAGGTTTGTGCACAACATCTCCATGCTTTAAAATTCATTGATAAAGTGAACAAAATATGTATTTTACTTGTGCTTTGGAATTGTTGAAAGTTTATTTGTGACGTTATTTATGATGTTTTGATTTAAACTGTGAAAGTTATTGTGTATATTTGAAATAGCAATGTTTAGCAAATTGTTAAGATAAGTTTTGAAACCACAGTGTCATGACCATATATTTGAATACCTCACTAGCACGACTAGTGGGGGTAATTAATTTCGAATTTTGATTCCTTCTCTCGAGAAGTGTTGAGGTGTGCCAGTAGAAGAGGATGTGAATGGATATCCATATATTTGAGCTAGCTAGCCTTGTAATGTGATTTCTCTTTAGCCTCTGGCTATTGAGATTATATTTGTTTTGAATGGCATGATCTAACTGTGGGTTTTATGAAATGTGTTTGGATACTTTGAAATGAACCTGGTTTGCATTAAAATCTCATAATTTATGTTTTGTGTTTAATGCTCATGTTTAGTCAAATTTTTGAATAAATATGATTTAAGTTTTGCATAAAGATTATTTTAGTATGTTGTGCACCACTGAGTCCTAGTACTCAGCGATAGCTTCTATTGCTGTCGCAGATATAGAGACTAGAGGAGTAGCAGACTGAGCTGCTGAGGATTGAGGATCGTTCTGCTTTGAAGCTATCGGGTATAATTTATACCCTGATCGTAAATATTATTTTGGTGTATGTAATGCACAAAATTGTATGGACATGTGAAGATGGGTTTTGAGCAGCTCGTACAAAATCTGTATAAAATTTGTAATAAACTTTAGTTTGGATTTATTTAATGTAAATTTTTGTATGATAAATACATAAATTGTTTATCTTTAAAAAAAAATATGAATGTATAAAATTGATTGACTATACATTGAGGACTATTGAATTTTAAACTTGAGAAATTTATTGAAATGATTGTGAAATTGATTGAGTTTGATTGTGAAACCGAAGTAGTGGTTGAGAAAAACTTTTAGAAGTGCTTTTTACAGGTATTTGAAGAACGGTTTTCTCAAAATACAGAGGAAACTCTGTCAAAATTTTTATAGAATTTGCGGAAAACTAAAATGGACCAAAAATATTAACTAGTTTTAATTTTAACTAAATGTTTTAAATGCCTATTAGAAAATGCTCACCACTTAACAAAAGTAAGAAAATTGATTTAAAATCCTTTGTAGGGTACTTAATGAGTTATCGGTAGGTGAAGTTCGGTAATTCATTAGGTATTCTACGGGATCATGTTATGCCTTACAGAGGGGTAAGGTGTGACACTCTACCCCTGCTTATACCTCTGTTACGTGGTTGTGAACCTCTGGTGACAGGATTCTGAACTGACCTTCAGCAGTAGTAGGAGGTGGCCCAACTCTGCGAGTACTGGTGCAGTCTTTGGCAAAGTACCCTGTGCCTCCACAGTAATAACAAGCTCCTATGGCCTTGTAGCACACCCCACTATGATTTCTTCCACAAGTTTCACATTGGTGGGGAGGGTAGGAACTTCTGGTACTCTGCTGACCAGATAGAGGAGATTTCTGTCCTAAATATCTTCCCCTACCAGACTTCTTACCACCTTTGCTGTGTCCCCCATGGTTCTTCCTCTTTCCAGTAGGACCACTGGAACTCTGTTTTACTGACTTTCCCTCTTTTTCTGTCTTCTCTGATTTCTTTTTCTCAGGGGCCGCTTCAGATTCAATTCTTTCTAATTCTAGTGCTTGAGAAATAAGCTCAGAGAAGTTGTTATGTTTGAATCTAACCACTTGTAATCTGATACTGGGCTTCAAGCTGGTTTCAAACCTCTTACATCTCTCCCTGCTGGTAGAAAGTAGACTTACTACATAATGACACAGGCGGGAAAATTCCTTTTCATATTCAGCCACTGATCTACTCCTCGTTTCAGACTTAGGAACTCTTGCAACTTCTGGTCCATATAAGCATCAATGACATATTTTTGTCTGAACTCCCATAGAAAATCATTCCATGTTAGCACTGAAGGTTCTACCAGACTATGGGGAATGGTTTTCCACCAGTCATATGCATCTCCCTGTAGCAAAGATACTGAATATTCAAATCTGAGCTCCTCTGTACAATGTAGCTTCTTGAACACCCTATCCATTCTCTCTAATCACGGTTCTACCTCTAGAGGATCTACTGTCCCCTTGAACTCAGTAGCACCATATTTCAATAATTTGTTATACTGCCTAGCAGAAGACTGTGGTTGTACCACTGGTGTCTGTAGTGGGACTTGTAGTGGGACTTGAGTAGGCATGTTACCAGCTATCTGTTGGAACATTACAGCCATCTGCTGAGCGAACTGAGTAGGAAACTACTGTACTGAGGGGGCTGGCGCGACTGATCCACTGACATTATGTAGGGCTGGGGCATTCCTTTGTACCTCAGCCTCTATCGATTGATCGACTGAACAATCACCCTATTCCATAGTCAATTCGAGGATCTTAGACCTCCTGAACAAATAACACAAGGAGATTTCCTCCCGTTAATGCATATTTATAATGTAATGTACTGTATGTATCAAACAATGACATTGAGCAGTTGTACTATGAAGAAAGAATATTCAAATTACAGGTGAAAACAGAATTTAAAAACTACCTCTGATGCCACTAAAATATGTCACACCCTACCCCTCCGTAAAGCATAACATAATCCCGTAGTATACCTAATAAATTACCAACTTTGTCTACTGATAACCCATTAAATACACTACAAGGGATTTTAAACCTTTTCTTACTTCTTTTTACAGTAGTGAGCACTATTTGCAAGTGTTAATTTTTTTTTTTTTACTGAAGTGAAACCAAATAATATATTTGAAGAATTAATAATTTAAGTAAAAATTTTGGCAGAGTGCTATCTGTATTTTGAATAAAATAATTCTTCAAAAACCTGTAAAAAAGCACTTCAATTATTTTGTTCAATCCCCAAACTCCAATATTCAATCAACACAATAAGTTTCTCAACAATTGTCAACTCAAACCCACAATAATTTTTCAGTGTTTTCAAAAGCTAAAACAAAAGAATATATCACAATATTTACTAACCAAAATAATTTACAAATTTAGTTTACAACTTTAATGTACAATTTTAATTTATAACTGCTCAAAATCAAGAATAATATATACATATAGTGAACATACATTACAATACAAAATGCAAAATATGGCATACACAATATACCCGATAATCTCTCAGTATAGTACTAGCAGCCTAGTCTGCTGCCTTGTCAGTCTGTCTACCTGCGATAGCAATGAAAAGCTATCACTGAGCCAATGTCTCAGTGGTGCACAACATTAACAAAATACAACTTTAAAACATAAATCATAAGTCATATAAATAGTGGATACTTAAAACCATAGTTAAATTCAAAGACAGTGAATGTCATAAAGAATTTAAACTCCATTTAACAATATCACAATAAATATCAATAAATCACACACACAGCTTAATCATGTTCCAAAGTCCAATTCATCCCAAGGGCCGATGGCTAATGAGGAATAACATAGCTAGCTAGCAATAATATGAGTACTCATTCTATTCGTCCTCAATAGGCACACACTTCAACACTTCAACCAGAGAGGGAATTCAAAGTCAATTCATCCTACTAGACAAGCTAGCAAGGAATTCAATCAATATACATGATAGTTGTGGTTTCAAACTAATTGCAATATTTTCAAACAATAAGTATCCATCAAATTTCCTTTCAAATAATTTTTCACAATTCAAAATAATAACATACAAAATTCTCATAATTTATTTCAATTGAAAAGTCAAAAGAAACAAATGTTGTGCACAAACCTCTGAAGTGCAGCCTCTTGGCCCTGACTCAATGTTTCCTTTCCCTTCCCTGAGTCTTTGCTAACTGAAACACATAATTTGAAGTGTTTCAGTACTCATTTAAACTATCTCTAACAAGAATGCTTAATAATTAGTTTATTGAATACTATTATTTCCTTTAGTCAACCTAAAATGTTGACCCTTGATGCACTCTAGGTGAGTTAGGTTTGATGTTACCAATATGTCACATTTTATAGCCTTTTGGTGTTGGTACATGTTACCCAATTCATTTTCAAGTATTTTTCATTTTATTGCAATTTGCCGGATTTCGGTATACTAATTTGACCTAGCCAAATGACCTAGTTTTCTCGATTTTCGGGTTTTGGTCAAAATTACAAACTTGTAGGTCTATGTCTTATTGCACGCGGGACAAAACTTCAGGTGATTTTGAGTTGTGTAGACCAAGATATGGTCAATTTACCAATGCTGGACATAATACACCAAAATGGTAACTTTAGGTCATTTTTAGGTCACTATTGGTTCGGCTCGTTTTTGGACCTGAACTTGTGCAAGCTATTTGGCTTGGTTTAGGCCATTTCTGGGCTTTGGTGTCTTCATAAGAATTATAGATATGTAAAAATTTCAGGTCAATTGGACCTGTTTTGAGTGAGTTATGGCCAAAACACCAACTACTGCCCAAATGGTCAATTTTCAGGCTTTCAAAGCACTAATCCGAATTTGGTCATTTTTCAAGTTACCTTCTAGGCAGAATTTTAGTAAGCTTCATTCATGAAAGTTGGCACATTTTGTGCCTAGTTTTACCTCCAATTGGTCTCATACCAATTGGAGTCACACACTTAAGGTTCTAAGCCAAAACATACACTGCCCTACTACATATTGTTCATCCTTTACCAATTACACATTGAACACTTATCAAGTTAACTCTTCCATGCCAATTCCAATTGTACCATACCATTAACACATTTTACTTCACATTTTTGGTTATTTTGGTAGCTTGTAACCGCTCTCAACATACACACTATAATAAAGAATTTCCCAAAGTCCCATTTACAACAATTCAACCACATGAACATACCTCATTTTCATGTCCAAATTCAAACAATTATTTATATACACATGCTGCCATCAATGGCAACATAATTCAACAATATTTCATGAACTCAAACACTTTAATCTTCTTCATGAGGCTACCACTGAAGGAACGGAAGAGTGAAAAACACAAGTTTATGCCATTGAATTCAAAAATTTTCACTTAGGGTCACATGGATCATACAAGATTTAATTTTATCTATTTGATTTCAATGATAAACTACATATTAAAACTCTTTTAATATGTTTTTGGATCTGTATTTGCCATTTAAGATTTTAAAATTAATCAGATTAATTTTAGAACCCTAGATTAAATCAAGAACAAACACACTTACCTCTTGATGTACTGCAGTGTATTTGCGCCTTTGAGATTCATCTTCAGGACACCAGATGTTGTCCCTCTAGCTTGTCAACACCAAGAACACCTACGGCAGCCTTTGAACAGCTTCTAAAGCTTTTTCTATGAATTATAAAATCAAGTTCTGCCTTTTAAGAGATTAAAGATGAAAACAGGACACTAGAAACAATTTCTAGCATTTTTAATTCAAGAGATTGGTGGCTAATCTCTTTGAATTGATGAGAGATGAAGAAGAAGAGAGGGGAGAGCCTTGGGTGGTGGCACCAATGAGAGCAGCAGCTGGTTGTTATATTTTCTTATCATAACAACACTTATATAGCTAGGTCAACACATTAAACCCTTGCCACATGTCACCCTTTGATTGGTTCTAGGTTTAATTGACCCAATCACATTGTGCCAAGTGTCAAACCTATATTTAATCTTAATTTTAATCATCTTATATGATTAAAAGACATTTGGCAAGCTTATGTGTAATTCCATTTGTCACCATCTCATGGTGCCACATGTCACCCTGTGAAATGACCAAAATGCCCCTGTGTCTTAATTTTGAGTTCTTAATCCAAAATAATTATTTCTCTTCTTCTAATCAATTTATATCAAATATAAATTAATTAATTAATCTCTATTAATTAATTTCTCATTAATTAAATTCATATTTAGACATTTTAAATATAAATTTAACTTATACTATACATCCAATAATCTAGATTTGGTTTCAAGTCATGCTAAGGACTTTGTAATCTAATTGCAAACCAAACCTATTTAATTAATCAATTAAACTCTTTAATTAATTAATTAAATCATATTTAATTAGGTGATTACTTGTGTATGTATGTGACTTACTAGGCTCATCACTAATTGGCAATGAGACATGATATCAACTCTTAATATCATCAAAACTCTTTCTTACCATAAATGATTTCTCTAAATCATTTTATGCACCTCATAGACCATGGTTAATACCTAACGTAGCATGCCATGGCTACCCAATTAGTAATAAGGTTTACATTAAATGAACCTATAATCATATTTTACCATGCACTAGAATCTCTCTGTTACAAAATCCCAACTCAAGCTAGAGTCATGGTTTATGTCAAACTCCATTCGCTATGAATATTATGTTCTCTTTTAATTCTAGTTCTTAATTAAAAAGATTTTCTCATCAGAAACTCTTTTCTGATTAAATCTATCTGTCCTAGCCAGGAACTTAAAACATCAAGAACAATTAAATGAACATAGGATTTTATCTCTATTTACTTAGAGGAACAGATTCCATCTTGATTAACACCTACCTCCATATATAACTAGTAGGAGCCAACACATGCCCATATACCTATACACAGTACAAATATGAAAGCAGTATGAAACTCAAACCACCTATATATAAGATAACTGTGCTATCTCAGGTCTAAAGATTATGTGCACTGATATGATTTATGACAACGTATTGACAAGAGTAAATTCCATGTGCTCGTCATAAGTGTCACTGGTTCGGCCTACTTATCATTTATAAGTGCCTATCATGTTTGTTATATGGCATGAGACTCACCATTCCATCTTATTTATATCTCATACAAATAACTTGGGAACAAACATGAATACAATCTTTCTGGATAAGTCATGTCCTTATTATGAAGTATCCTCGATTGTGAATCTATTTATGATACTTTGTGCTAGAAATAATGTCACTCATATTCTTAACAACTTAAGAATACTATTTTTAACAAAATATCAATGGACCTTTTCTATTACACATAAATATATTATGTAAACGGAAAAGTGAAAATGCATTTTATTAATAAAAACATGTACAAGATACATACTAAATGATATGCTTTAAGGCATACTACTAACAATCTCCCACTAGCACTAGAGCCATTCATTTCAATATCTTAGACCCATCTTCTCAAGATGTTGGTCTAGCTGAGTCTATGACATAGGCTTAGTGAATGGATCAGCTGGATTTTCAGCTGATGCTATTTTCTGCATGGCTACATATCCTCGTCCAACTATTTCTCTGATAATGTGGTAGCGCCTTTTTATATGTTTGGATTTTTTGTGAGACCTTAGTTCTTTAGCCTATATGACTACTCCATTGTTGTCACAGTGTAATGGAACTGCTGACTCAATGGAAGGAAGTACTGCAAGTTCTGTCATGACTCAGCCTCTGTAGTGGAATCTGCAATCGTGTTCTGTTTGGAACTCCTCAACTGACTGCACCTCCATTACAAATGAACACATATCCAGAGGTAGACTTTCTATCATCGATATCTGATTCGAAATCAGAATCAGTATAACCATCCAATTGCAAGTCTCCACCTCCATATATTAAGAATAAATCCTTAGTTCTTCTCAAGTACTTAAGGATATTCTTGACAGCTATCCAGTGTTCCAAACCTGGATTGGATTGATACCTGCTAGTCAAACTAACAGCATATGCGATATCCGGCCTAGTACATAACATTGCATACATTAAATTTCCAATAGCCGAAGCATATGGAATCCTGGCCATTTTATCTCTTTCTTCAGGTGTCTTTGGAGACATCTCTTTAGAAAGATGGATACCATGTCTCACTGGTAACAATCCTCTCTTGGAATCAAGCATGTTAAACCTCTTTAACACCTTTTCCAAGTATAGACTTTGGGATAAACCAATTATTCTTTTTGCTCTATCTCTATAGATGCGAATCCCAAGAATATAGGTTGCCTCCCCTAAGTCTTTCATAGAGAATGTCTTTGACAATCATACCTTTACAATTGTCAACATACCTGTGTCATTACCTATCAACAGTACGTCATCCACATATAAGACAAGGAAAGTGATAGCACTGTCACTACCCTTCTTATATATACATGGCTCATCCTCATTTTTTATAAAACCAAAGGATTTAATGGCTTCATCAAAACGGATGTTCCAACTCCTCAAAGCTTGCTTCAACCTATAAATGGATCGCTTTAGCTTACATACCTTGGAACCATCCTGGGATTCAAAACCACTAGGTTATTCTATGAAAATGTTTTCTTCAATATATCCATTGAGAAAAGCTGTTTTGACATCCATTTGCCAAATCTCGTAATCATAGTATGCAGTTATTGCTAATAGAATCCTAATTGATTTAAGCATGGCAACAGTTGCCTTAGGCGAAACCCTTTCGCTACTAGCCTTGCCTTATAGGTCTCTACCTTTCCATCAGAACCAATTTTCTTCTTGAAAACCCATTTGTTCCCTATAGGTACAATACCTTCAGGTGGGTAAATAAAATCCCAAACTTGATTCTTATACATGGAATCAATTTCAGATTTCATAGCATCAATCCATTTTGAAGAATCTATATCTGATATAGCTTCTTCATAGGTAAGTGGATCATCTCCATGATCTAATTCTTCATGAGCAGACAACTCTTGTTCTTCTTCATGAAGGAAACCATATCTCACTGGTGAGTGAGATACCCAGATTATTCTACGAGGAACAGCTATAGATGTTTCATTAACGGGTGTAGGTAGACTAGATGGATCTATATCCATCTGATCTGATGGTTGGTCAGAATTCTCTAATTCTAACTCTATTTGCCTTCCTTTGCCTCCTTCTTGAACAAACTGTTGTTCAAGAAATGTGGCATCTCTACTTATCACAACCTTTTGTGAAGTAGGCAAATAAAAATAATATCAAAAACTATCTTTTGGATATCCAACAAATCGACCCTTTTCTGATCTGGTCTTCAATTTATCAGTGTTCAGCTTTTTTATATAAGCTGGACAACCCCAAATCTTAACATGCTTAAGACTTGGATTTCTTCCATGCCATATCTCATAAGGTGTGGAAGAAACTGATTTTGATGGAATCCTATTCAGAATATACAAAGCTGATTCTAATACAAATCCCCAAAAGGAGATTGGCATATCAGTATAGCTCATCATACTACGTACCATATCCAATAGGGTACGATTTCTCCTTTCAGAGACACCATTTAGCTATGGCATTCCTGGAGGAGTCAGCTGGGAAACAATGTCATGCTCTCTCAAGTATTCATCAAATTCAGTACCCAAATATTCACCTCCACGATCTGATCGAAGAGCTTTAATACTCTTTCCTGTTTGATTTTCTACACCAGATTTAAATTTTTTGAACTTTTCAAAGGATTCATATTTGTATTTCATCAAATATAAATACCCAAACTTTGATTTATCATCAGCAAAGGTAATAAAATAATGAAAGTCCCCTCTAGCCATTTCTTTAAATAGACCACATACATCACTATGTATTAGCTCCAAAATATTTTCAGCTCTTAGCCCTTGTCCAATGAAGGGTGATTTAGTCATTTTGCCCTGAAGGCAAGATTCACAAGTTGGAGTAGGCTTAGAGCCCAATGAGGATAGAATCCCCATTTTCTCCAGTTTTGCAATCCTATCTTCTGCAACATGACATAACCTTAAGTGCCAAATATATTTTGAACTTGAGTTGGTTTTCACCATGGCATTGCATTCATTTAGATCACTTGCATTCATTTTGTATTTGTCATTATTATCCAAATAATAAAGACCATCATTCATATAACCCAAACCAATATATTTATTTCCAAAATAAATATTGCAAATATCATCTGTGAACTGAAATTCATAGCCATTTCTAGTCAAACTAGATATAGAAATGATGTTCTTAAAAGCATCAGGTACATATAAAATATTATCCAAACACAAAACATGTCTAAACATGTAAAAAGATTTAGATCCTATGGCTAAAGCTTCAACAGTTGAGCCATTGCCAATCCAGACTCTAACATCTTGAGAACGCAAGCTGCTACTATTTGCTAGTTCCTGCATATCATTAGAAATGTGAGAACTGGCACCAGTATCTAAAACTCAAGCTGTAGATGAACTATGAGTATCATCAGAATCTAAATAACAAGATATGGACATACCTTCCGAAGGTTTATCCTTCTTATCCTTCAGAGAAGCAAGTTACTCTGGGCAGTTCCTTTTCCAGTGCCCATCCTTCTAGCAGTGGAAACACTTTCCTTTGCCTCCATCAGCTTTAGTCTTCCCTTTCTTTATAGCTATTTTCTTAGAAGGACCAAGAATCTGAGGTTTCTTTTTCTTATTGCCCTTCTTCTTATTGGACTTTCCAATAGAAGAAGATGCAATCAAAGCTACCTCTTTTCCTTTATTGCCCAGCATATTCTTTTGGGCAATAACCAGCATATTGAGTAAACCAGCTAAGTTGCATTCCTGTTTAGTCATATGGAAATTTGTCACAAAATTCCCAAAAGACTCAGGAAGGGACTGAAGGATCAAATCCGTCTGTAGTTGGAAATCCATGTTGAAGTTAAGATATTCCAACTGCTCAATCAGTCGAATCATCTTGTGGACATGATCTCTAACATTCTGTCCCTCAGACATCCTCATGCGAAACAGCTGCCTAGATATTTCATACCTAGCATTCCTACTGTGCTCACCATACAACTCTTATAGGTGAAGGAGGATCTCACTCGCACTCTGCATGTTCTCATGCTGCTTCTGTAACTCATTACTCATGGAAGCAAGCATGTAACACTTAGCTCTCATATCATGCTCCTTCCACTTGTCCAAAGTTTCATGTTCCTCTTGAGTGGCCTCTGGAGGTAAGGGACCAGGAACATTTGAGTCTAGAACATATCCTATATGTTCAAGGTTCAGGACAAGTTTTAAATTTCTTAGCTAATCAGAGAGATTAGGTCCTGTCAACCTATTGCGATCAAGTATGCTTGCCAGGATATTGGATGGTAGTGGTTGTTCTGTGCTCATTATTATCAGAAAATTAACTACAAAAAATAACCAGATTAATTAGTAAATGTATCATGTAATTAACCAAAATGATTATGGTCATTTAATCAAATTGGTCCTCCCACTAACTTAGCGAATCCTACACTTCCAAAGTAGAAAACGAAAATCCTAGTTGGATGGATTTCTAGTGGATGATTGAATTCTTATAATTCTATTGATCATCCTCAGGTACATCCGTTATTGGATTTACAATAAACTATAAGTGAGCAACTCATTGCCCATCACATCTCATGTGAGGTTCAATCCTATACCTAGCCCCTAATGCTCAAAATCTCAGGCACATCCATTATTGACTTATCTTGCATTAGTTAAGTTGATCCCATTGAGCCAGTAATTATGCAAATAATTTTAATGTCCTCAGGTACATCCAATATTGGCCACCAAACCATTTACATATTTACAACATCTCATGCTTAACAATTATTCTTAAGAAAATCTCTTAAATTAATTGCATCTTATGCAACTATTTAAAATTTCTTAAAATAATTGCCCCAATGGAGGGCCAATGTTATAATTACTTTAATTATAACATTTCCAACTTAATCATTTATTTGGAAGATTTTATGATCATCCTAATTACTATTTAGGTCTCACTTTGCACATTATCCATTTAGCATGCATATATCATATAATTGCATACATTCTTATACATCTCATGCATTCATGGATAAGCAGTAAATATGGTATGATCATGGACTTTCTAAGGGATTCAATTCTGAGCCACCAAGAATTGAATCAGGGCATTTCTAGGAGCATTTCATTCATTCATTTTACAAGAGTTGCTGAAAGAGTACATAATCAACACTTAATCTTCAATTCCTCGCACTGGTCCCACCAATGCTCTTGACCTCTTTGAACTTCTTGCAATCCAATTACATAGTAATCCTTGGCATACCAAGGCGAATTTACAAGAACTTAAATAAATGAAATTACAACTAAAAAATTATTACAAACTTAATAATACATGCCCAAAATAAATTAAAATAAATTAATTAATTTACAATCCCAAAGAAACATAAAAGAAATAAATCCAATCACATTGTTCTTTTATAGTCCATTATCATCCATCATGCATATCACTATTTAACAATTACATAAAACATACATACTTAAATTAAATTGAATATCTCATATTCAACTTAAAAATCCAGATTTGAATATGATTCAAATAAATTTAAAAATTTAGATTTGAATCTCATTCAAAAAAATTTAAAAATTCAAATTTGAATCACATTCAAACAATCTTAAAAATTCATATTTGAATCACATTCAAACATTTCTTAAAAAATCAGATTTGAATCACATTCAAATATTTTTTAAAAAATCAGATCTAAATATTATTCAAACAACTTTAAAAAATCAAATTTAAATATAATTCAAACAACTTTAAAAATTCAGATTTGAATCACATTTAAACAACTTTTAAAATTCAGATTTGAATCACATTCAAACAAATTTTAAAATTCTGATTTGAATCAAAATTTAATTGTGTGATTAAAATTCTAATTAAACAATTTAATTAAACATAGGATGAGCTTTTATATCATACAACAATTGCAAATTAAAAAGCCAAACCTTGAGCCACCCATGGAACCACAACCTTGCGCCCCATTAGGTGTACTCTTGCATGCCGCCACACATCCATTGCAACCAACAATGGATAAATCATCTCATGATCAAAACACACAATTAAATCATATAATCAAAAATCTAAATGACAAATATAGTAGCTCTGATACCAATTGAAGGAACGGAAGCATGAAAAACACAAGTTTATACCATTGAATTCAAAAATTTTCACCTAGGGTCACATGCATCATGCAAGATTTATTTTTATCTATTTGATTTCAATGATGAACAACATATTAAAACTATTTTAATATGTTTTTAGATCTGTATTTGCCATTTGAGATTTTAAAATCAATCAGATTAATTTTAGAACCCTAGATTAAATCAAGAACAAACACACTAACCTCTTAATGTACTGCAGTATATTTGCGCCTTTGAGATTCATCTTCAGGACACCAGATGTTGTCCCTCTAGCTTGTCCACACCAAGAACACCTATGGCAGCCCTTGAACAGCTTCTAAAGCTTTTTCTATGAATTATAAAATCAAGTTCTGCCTTTTAAGAGATTAAAGATGTAAACAGGACACTAGAAACAATTTCTAGCATTTTTAATTCAAGAGATTGATGGCTAATCTCTTTAAATTGATGAGAGATGAAGAAGAAGAGAGGGGAGAGCCTTGGGTGGCGGCACCAATGAGAGCAGCAGCTGGTTGTTATATTTTCTTATCATAACAACACTTATATAGCTAGGTCAACACATTAAACCCTTACCACATGTCACCCTTTGATTGGTTCTAGGTTTAATTGACCCAATCACATTGTGCCAAGTGTCAAACCTATATTTAATCTTAATTTTAATCATCTTACATGATTAAAAGACATTTGGAAAGCTTATGTATAATTCCATGTGTCACCATCTCATGGTGCCACATGTCACCATCTCATGGTGCCACATGTCACCTTGTGAAATGACCAAAATGCCCCTGTGTCTTAATTTTGAGTTCTTAACCCATAATAATTATTTCCCTTCTTCTAATCAATTTATATCAAATATAAATTAATTAATTAATCTCTATTAATTAATTTCTCATTAATTAAATTCATATTTAAACATTTTAAATATAAATTTAACTTATACTATATATCTAATAATCTAGATTTGGTTTCAAGTCATGCTAGGGACTTTCCAATCTAATTGCAAATCAAACTTATTTAATTAATCAATTAAACTCTTTAATTAATTAATTAAATCATAATTAATTAGGTGATTACTTGTATATATGTGTGACTTACTAGGCTCATCACTAATTAACAATGAGACATGATATCAACTCTTAATATCATCAGAACTCTTTCTTACCATAAATGATTTCTCTAAATCATTTTATGCACCTCATAGACCATGGTTAACACCTAGCATAGCATGCCATGGCTACCCAATTAGTAATAAGGTTTACCTTAAATGAACCTATAATCATATGCTACCTTGCGCTAGAATCTCTCTGTTACAAAATCCCAACTCAAGCTGGAGTCATGGTTTATATCAAACTCCATTTGTTATGAATATTATGTTCTCTTTTAATTCTAGTACTTGATTAAAAAGATTTTATCATCAGAAACTCTTTTCTGATTAAATCTATCTGTCCTGGCCAGGAACTTGAAACATCAAGAACAATTAAATGAACATAGGATTTTATCTCTATTTACTTAGAGGAACAGATTCCATCTTGATTAACACCTACCTCCATATATAACTAGTAGGAGCCAACACATGCCCATATACTTATACACAGTACAATTATGAAAGCAGTATCAAACTCAAACCACCTATATACAAGATAACTATGCTATCTCAGGTCTAAAGATTATATGCATTAATATGATTTATGACAACGCATTGACAAGAGTAAATTCCATGTGCTCATCATAAGTGTCACTGGTTCGGCCTACTTATCATTTATAAGTGCCTATCATGTTTGTTATATGGCATGAGACTCACCATTCCATCTTATTTATATCTCATATAAATAACTTGGGAACAAATATGAATACAATCTTTTTGGATAAGTCATGTCCTTATTATAAAGTATCCCCGATTGTGAACCTATTTATGATACTTTGTGCTAGAAATAATGTCACTCATATTCTTAACAACTTAAGAATAATATTTCTAACAAAATATCAATGGACCTTTTCTATTACACATAAATATATTATGTAAACGGAAAAGTGAAAATGCCTTTTATTAATAAAAACATGTACAAGATACATACTAAATGATATGCTCTAGGGCATATTACTAACAGCAACAAGTTTACACATACCCATCAACCTCCATTTGAAATTTTCAAGCTTACAAATCAAATCATACACATGGAATTCAACTACAATACAATCAAATATTTAAATCATCATTCAAACCACTATTTACATGCAAGAACAAGCTGTTCATATTGAGGTTCCATGGCTGCCAAAATGTACATTTCCACTAATTCATTAAACTTCAAAAATCCTTCCACAAATCAACTACCCACAACACCCATTCAAAGTTTAATGAAACAATAATTAAAAATACATACTTACCACTTTTGAAATTCTTCAAAACCTCACCAAAACTTAACTTTCTTGCTGCCTATCTACTGCTCAAGTTGTGTAGAACAACTTTAGTGAAGGAAAATGCTAGGATCATGGCTTGAAGATGGAAGAAAGGAGCTTGCATGCAATTCGGCCATGGAGGTTTGAGAGCATTTCAATTTCAGCTGGTTTGCAAAGTGAGGAAGATGAAGGCATATTCTGTCCATATGTTGATTAAATGTCCACTTAAGTGGAGTTAGTGGAGCACTAATAGGATTAAAAGTATTTTTTTATGTTAAACTTTCCAATTTTCCACATTTTCCTCCTATCTTTTGCTATTTAGATTATGTATCACTATTTTAATTTTTCATGACATTTTCCAAGTGTAATATCATTTATTTTTAATGAAAATTTAGGTCAAAAGACAACTCAGGGTGTCAAATGACCACAATACCCCTGTTCGGGTTGCATTTCCAATTTTTCGGTAACACCGAGTTTTGTCATTTTCTTGATTTCTCATCTTTCTTTGTACTAATTATTTAATTTTTCTTTCATATTCCTAATAACATTTATACTTCAATAGATGTTTATTTAAGTCTTAAAAATATTTTCCAGGGTTTCCCGCGGTCCAGGGCTTGTCAACGGTCCATGCCACAACTTCCCGGGGCGGCCACCCATCGCTATGGTTCTCGGCTCATTTAACTTGGTTACATTTCATTGCTATTATTTTTCCTTTGTTTTTCTTGTATTTTCTTTTCTTGTATTTCATTATTTTATGTCTCCTCACCCATATCTAAGTGTAGTTCTAGGTATCCTAGCTGTCCGGACTGACACTGGTCATCGAAATAGTAGAACGCACTACCGAACATAGGGGTGTTACAAATATGCTGTTTATCATTGAAATCAAATAGATAAAAATGAATCTTCCATGATGCATGTGACCATAGGTGAAAAATTTTTGAATTCAATGATATAAACTGTGACACCGCTTACCCGTGTACAGTATACCCGAGTAAGTAATGCCACACGGTGTACCGGCACATTCTAATATACCTTAATTAATTTATACCATGCTTGTGAATATAATTTATGAAATATAATTTATTTTAGCCATTTATCAAAAGTATTATTTATTTGAGGTTCCAAAAATTTTAAAGAAAATCCGGCGGAGTACCGGCTAAAAATGGAGAAAACAGTTCTTCGGAACCTGTTAAAAACAATTCCAAATAATTTCCAAACAATCCCAACTTCAATTCATCAACAGAATCTCAATATCAAAATCTCAACATTTTTTTCAATTTCAGTTCTCAATCATCATTTCTCAGGGTTCTCATATATAAACAACAATTAAATACTCAAATTACTTCCATACATAACCATAAATCTTTATTATTTACATGAACCTCAAAATACATTACATAAATCAAAATACATATGAGAAAATAAAAATTTAGTTACAAAATGACAAAATGACACCTAGTGCCCTACCAATGCACTGCAGGTAGTGAGGTGACACGGACACTATGCAGAGCTGCAGGATGAACTCACCCAGTCTGCGGTCTACTGGACTCACGATCTGT
Source organism: Hevea brasiliensis (assembly GCF_030052815.1). Classification (NCBI taxonomy): domain Eukaryota; kingdom Viridiplantae; phylum Streptophyta; class Magnoliopsida; order Malpighiales; family Euphorbiaceae; genus Hevea; species Hevea brasiliensis. Next base: position 49,917,887 of record NC_079501.1, read on the forward strand.
ATCTCCAGTACCTACGCGTGGCAAAAGCAATGCGCTAAGCAATAATGCTTAGTGGTGCAATAATATAATAAAAGAAAATAGCAAGAAATTAAATATGTAGTGAATGTGTACGTTTTATTTGTTTGGTATTTGTATATCATTTACTTTGTCCACTTTTATTCATTTGGTTTCCCCAAGTAACCTACACTAGACGACTGGACTGGATAACGGGTAAACTGGCACTGGGTATCTAGTACCTCGGCCACACCACACCATCGGTCACATATGCATCTCCTAGGTGTAATGCGACTAACAAGTCAGAATAATATTAGGCACGAGGCCAAGTCTCAATATAATGTCAAAATGGCTAAAAGCCATAAAATCACGGAATGACATATTGCCATGTGCAGTACTGCTAACTGAACCCTATTGGCATGCCAAACTATCCAAACCAATCTTGTTAGGTATACTAGGGCATTCGATACTTTAAAATTCTTCAATCTTTGAATTTCAAGTTTCGGTGTTACTATTCACCTCTATGGTCAACTAAAATGTTGACTTTTAGGTAGAAATTAGGTACATTGGTTTTGGCACTCCCAACATACCACATTTTGTGTTTAAAACTTGTTGGCATTGAGCGTTAATACCATTTCTAAGCATTAAACAAAAGGAGCAGATTTTTCAGATTTTGTACCATAACTTTACTGTTCCATTTGGAACTGTTACAGTGGAAATTTGAAGAAATGGCAAACATGAAAGTTATTTCTTATTTTGTCTAGTTGAATTTCCTTTTTTGAATCACTCCATTTGGAGTTTTGTAGCTCCAGATATGGTCCAAAAACCACAGCTGGCCGGATTTTCATTCTGCAGAAATTACCATATCTACAGTAACATGAACAGTGAGTGCCACTGACATTTAGGTTAGGTTCTGGCCATAATTTGGGGTAGGTTTCTTCATGAAAGTTGTTTGTCTATGTCTTATCTTGTTGCTGTAAAAATTTCAGGTCAATTGAAGAAATCTACAGTGAGTTATGGCCAAATGAACAGTTACTGTTCATTTGGTCAATTCTGCAGGGGCTGTTGTAGTGTGTCCGGATTGGGGCCAAGTTTTGGTCCTCTTGCTTTGGTCTTTTGGGCATGGTTTCTTCAGCAAAAATGTGCCATTATAAGCCTAGTTTCATGTCCAATTGGCCAAAAATTAATTGGACCTAGACAACCAAAGTTATGGCTGTGCAAGTGGACTGAAATTTCAGTCACTCTGCTGCACTAAGAAGGCAGCCTACACATTCACTTGGCTATACTATTTTTCAGTCCAATTCATGGTCAACATACCTAAAATGGTCACTAATTGACCCTTATAATGTTCTTTCACAATTTCATAAGCTAAATCCAAGTTTCACTTCTCAAAACCCTAATGTCCAATTTAAATTACCCATAAACCTCAATTAGCACACTAATTCAACATCCATGAATATTCATACCTTAAACATCATTTCTATCCATTCTAAATTCATTAAAACAATAAACCACATCCTTCCTTAGTGCTGCCAAAAATTTAAGATGCCCTAACACATATAATTTACTTCAAATTCTTACAATTTCTTAACTTAAAATGATGCTCTAACAAGGATTAAAGGAGTGAGAGTGAAAGGATAGCACTAACCTCACTTTAACCTCTTGTAGGGCAGATTTCTTCAAGCTAAAACTTCACTTTCCTTCTTCTTCTTGGCTGCCAAAAGCTTCCCCAAGTGATATGGTCAAGGTTTAATGAAAGGGGTTAGGGTTTAGTGGTGTAACAAGGTAGGAAATTAAGCTTGCTTGATTGAACATCAATGGAGGGAGGAAGAAGAGAAACTCACGTTTTTGGCTGAAGAGAAGGCAGCTGGTTTTTGGTCTTCCTTGGTCTTTATTTAGCTCTTTTATTAGTTAGTCAAATGGTTACTTAATGGTGATTGGTTGGCAATTTTAAATGACATCATCAAGATGTCATAAATGAGCTTTTCTTTGATTTTTCTTTTCTTTTCATCACTACTCAATTTCAATTTAATTTCTAGTAATGTTTATTCATATTTTATGTCATATTAATTATTTACACAACTGGAAAAGTCGGCCAAAAATCACCTCTGAAGGCAAAATGACTAAAATGCCCTCCGTTTGGCTTAACGGGTCAAAATTGTCTGTACCGATTGAAAAATTTTTCTAGGTATTTTCTTGGCATTGTAATGCCATGGGAACCTCAATAACCCTTCTCTGGAGTCCCAAAAATTATTTTATAATTTTCCCCCGGGTTTAGAGCTCCTCGTTGCGAGAACCGCAACTTCCCTCTGGTTACCCATCGCTAGGGCACCGGCTCGTTTAACTTGTTTGTATTTTATTTCTAAAATTTTTACTAAATTTTTGTTATCAATATTTGAGTTAATTATGGTTCCTCACTTTAGTTTAAATATTTTTCCGGACATTCTAGCTGTCCGGACCGACACCGGCCACCTAACAAAGAGGATGTACGGAGTAGTTACCAGGAGGGTGTTACAACTCTTCCCCTCTAATTTAAATTTCGTCCTCGAAATTTACCTGATGCAAAAAGTTGAGGGAACTGTTGCCTCATTGTCTCTTCACTTTCCCAAGTTGCCTCCTCGGTGTTGTGGTGCCTCCAAAGCACTTTCACCAGTGGAATCTGTTTGTTCCTCAACTCTTTCACTTCCCGAGCCAAGATCCGTAAAGGTTCTTCTTCATATGTCAAATCCGGTTGTATTTCAATTTCTTCTCTAGAGATGACATGTGAAGGATCTGAGCGGTATCTTCTGAGCATGGATACGTGAAACACATTGTGAATCTTGTCCAGCTCTGGTGGTAAAGCTAGCCTATAGGCCACTGGACGCACACGTTCAATGACTTCATATGGGCCAATGAACCTAGGGCTTAACTTACCTTTTCTTCCAAACCTCAGTACTTTCTACCACGGTGACACCTTGAGGAACACTTTGTCGCCAACCACATATTCTATTTCTTTTCTCTTCAGGTCGGCATAAGATTTCATGCATGCGAGGCAACCTTGATTGGCTTTGATTAGTTTCACTTTCTCCTCACTGTTTCACTGTGTCCGCCCCACGCTTTTCTTCGCCCAATTCAGTCCAAAGACACTAGAGTTCTACATTTTTTCCCATACAGTGCTTCATATGGGGCCATTTGGATGCTAGCTTGGTAGCTATTGTTGTATGCAAATTCTGCCAGTGGGAGGTTTCTATCCCAACTTCCTTCAAGCTCAATGACACAACTCCTCAAAGATATCCTCAAGGACTGACATATATTTCATGTTATTGTTATCATTTCAGTTCAATATGTATATTTGTTTAATTGGTTTCAATTGTTTACCCGATCACTCTTTACGATTGCCCATCCGTCTCGAGGATGGAAAGTCATCTTTGAAATGGAGTTGTGTACCCAAGGACTCATGCAACTTCTTCCAAAATCTCGATGTGAACCTTGGTCTCGATCGATATGATGGAAAGTGGAATTCCATGCGATCTAATTATCTCATCGATATACAATTACGCTAACTTCTCCAGTGAGTAGTCATCCCTAATCGCGTAAAGTGTGCCGACTTGGTCAATCTATCCACTATTACCCATGCCGCATCATGTTTCTTCCGGTGAGAGGTAGACCACTTACAAAATCCATGGTGACTGATCCCATTTCCATTCGGTATGCGTATAGGTCAGTAGCAATCCCGATGGAACTTGATGTTCGCCTTGACTTGTCGACATGTCAAGCATTTAGTCACATAGTCACTATGTCCTTTTTCATACTGTGCCACCAATATCAAGCTTGGATCATGGTACATCTTTGTACTTCCTGGGTGCATAGCATATACACTGGTGTGTGCCTCTTTTAGAATACTAGCCTTCAATTCCCCATTATCTGGTACACACAGTCTTCCCTTGTAATACAGACACCCATCTGCTTTCACCTCATAGTCAGTTGCTTTTTCTTCTGAGATTTTGCTCATAATAGCCCTTAGCTTCTCATCTGCCTTTTGCCCATCTAAAATCTGCTGTAGCAGGTTTGGCCTCACTTGTAACTCAGCCAAATAGCTCCATCTCGAACCAAAGATAGACGGGCATTCAATGATCTCAAGGCTGTCATGGATTTTCTGCTCAAAGCATCTGCAACTACATTTGCCTTCCCAGGATGGTAGTCAATTACACAATCATAGTCCTTCAAGAACTCAATCCATCGCCTCTGTCTAAGGTTGAGCTCTTTCTTGGTTGGCAAATATTTCAGGCTTTTGTGGTCTGTGTAAATGTAGCATTTTTCACCATACAAGTAATGCCTCCATATCTTCAGTGCGAAGATAATTGCTGCAAGCTCTAGATCATGGGTAGGGTAATTTTGTTCATGTGGCCTTAACTGCCTGGAAGCATAGGCGACCACCTTCCCCTCTTGCATCAATACACACCCTAACCCATTATGAGAGGCATCACTGTAGACCACGAAGTCCTTTCCTGACACTGGCTGTGTTAACACTGGTGCCTCTGTCAACATAGCCTTCAACTTCTCAAAACTGGTCTGACACTTGTCATTCCAGTCAAATCTGACATTCTTGTGTAACAGCTTGGTCATTGGAGCAGCTATTAGGGAAAATCCCTTCACAAATCTTCTGTAATACCCAGCTAGCCCCAAGAAACTTCTGACCTCAGTTGTATTTTTGGGAGGCTTCCATTCCATCACTGCTTCTATTTTCTTGGGATCCACCCTAATTCCATCAGCTGACACTATGTGTCCAAGGAATGCAATCTCATTCAACCAAAAGTCACACTTGGACAACTTAGCATACAACTTCTTTTCTCTCAGGGTTTGTAGAACAATCCTCAAATGCTCATCATGTTCTTCCCTGGTCTTAGAATACACCAAAATATCATCAATAAAGACCACTACGAACCGATCTAGGTATGGATGGAAGATACGGTTTATAAGGTTCATGAATGCCGCTGGTGCATTAGTTAGGCCAAAGGGCATCACCAGAAACTCATAGTGCCCATACCGGGTCCTGAATGCAGTCTTGGGCACATCTACATCCTTCACCTCAATCGATGATACCGATTCGAGATCAATCTTAGAAAATACTCCTGCTTCTTCAATCGATCAAACAGATCATCAACTCTAGGCAACGGATATTTGTTCTTCATACCACTTTATTCAACCGCCAGAATAATCAATACAAAGCCTCAAAGTCCCATCCTTCTTTTTCACAAACAAAGACCGGAGCTCCCCATGGTGACACACTGGGGCGTATGAACCCCTTATCAAGCAACTCTTGCAACTGAGTTTTCAACTCCCTCAATTCAGTGGGTGCCATCCTATAAGGAGCAATGGAAATAGGTGTCAGATCTGCAGTTGTCTCAATAGCAAATTCAACTTCCTTTCTCGTGGCAAACCCCGCAATTCTATAGGAAATACCTCTGGGAAGTCTCTCACTGTGGGTATATTACTCAGGTTTGGCTTAGCCTGCCTAGTATCCACCACATGTGCTAGGTAGGCTTCACAGCCTTTTCTCATCATTCTTCTTGCAACTGTGGCTGAGATGACATTGGACAAGAAATCTGTCCTTTCACCCACAATTGTAATCTCATTACCCTCAGGAGTTTTCAGAGAAATTATCTTCAATTTGTAATCAACTATTGCCTGATGACGTGACAACCAGTCCATTCCCAAAATCACGTCAAACTCGTGGAAGGGCAACTCAATCAGGTCTGCCAAGAATTCATACCCCTGAATCCTTAACGAGCAACCCTTGTATACCTTGTTCACCACTACACTGTGACCCAATGGATTAGTGACCAGAATGTCTTGGTCACTCTCCCCTATTAGTATCCCCCTTTCCACGGGTAAGTTGATGCAAATGTAGGAATGAGTGGATCTGGATCCACCAATGCATGCACAGTGTAGTGTAGAGGAAGAACGCACTCGATGACGTGCAGGGCATCTTGCTCCTCCCGAGCTCGTGGCATAATTCTGGCAGGTGGTACATTATCCGCCTCTCTGGCTCGATGCGAGCCTCTGTGATGGTCCCACAGCGTCGATTCGCGATTTTCTACCTCTCGTGGTGCAGAGCAGGTCTTTACGCTTGTGTTGGAGCATTGTAGTAGTTCTGCGTGACGGTTCCTCGGTGATGCTCTGTTGACCCACACCTCAGCAGCACCGCCACTCTCCAACACTCCTTATGCCAATTTCGGCGGTGTGGACACGCGAGAAGATGCCGGGCTGGTCCTCGAACCCCATCCTCGGAGAGCCGCCACCGATGGTGTGGACCGACTCTCCTAGGGGTGAATCGTGGCTGGGCCCCGAGACCGACCACGACCACGTGGTCGAGCTGAACTGCGTGCAGGAGGACCCTTGAACTTCTTCCCAAATGCAGGAGCTGAACTAGACTGACCCGGGCCCCTCTTCTGCTGTTTATCCCTTCTGGTCTGCTCACTGATTCTCACTTTTTCCACCTTTATTGTAGCTTCCACTAACTTGGTAAATTCTGTGATTCCCAAGGCAGTGAGCTGGATCTTGATGTTGTCATTTAGTCCCTCTTCAAATCTCTTGCACCTTTCAGCTTCATTAGGGACTATCTCCCTTCCATAGCGGCTCAATCTTACGAATTCCTTCTCATATTCGGCCACCGATACTGTCGCTTTAGGTTAATAAACTCTCTTCTTCTCTCTTCCGTATACAAGACCCACATATTTCTTCTTGAATTCAGAGGAAGAAGTCCCAAGTTCTGACTTCCGCTGCACTTCATCGACACGTTGTCCCACCACTCATATGCATCATCTTGCAAAGAAAGATATGGCGCTTCTAGGTTTTGCTCGAGTGCGGTGGAGTTGTTTTAGGACTCACTGCCTGCTCAACCACCCCGCAATGAGTCATCTTCTCTCTTGCCATAGAAATCCACCGCCCAAACTTTCTTAGCCTTTCCAGTGTGATTTACTGTGGAACTGTGGTGGTGGTGGTGTCACTTGGCATTACCCTCGGCCATTTGTCTAAAGAAGTCGGCCATTTCTGAAACATGGCTGTGGAGGCCGAAAGGTGCTCGCTTGAGTCGGGCGGAGCAGATTCTCTCATGCCCCAGGGCCTCACCCGCAGGTGGAGCATGACTCTCCACTTCCTCCTCAACGACTCTCTGAGATGAAGGGTCCATATCCTATTCAAAATAAGAAAGATAAACATATCTGCGTTAGTGTCACCTCGACTCTTACAAATGCAATGCATGGTATGGACTCAATCTAGGCCCAGAAACGCCTAAACCGTGCTCTAATACCACTAAATGTGACACCCCTTACGCGTGTACAGTATGCCCGAGTAAGTAATGCCACACGGTGTACCAGCACATTCTAATATACCTTAATTAATTTATACCATGCTTGTGAATATAATTTATTAAATATAATTTATTTTAGCCATTTATCAAAAGTATTATTTATTTGAGGTTCCGAAAATTTTAAAGAAAATCCGGCGGAGTACCGGCTAAAAATGGAGAAAACAGTTCTTCGGAACCTGTTAAAAACACTTCCAAATAATTTCCAAACAATCCCAACTTCAATTCATCAACAGAATCTCAATATCAAAATCTCAACATTTTTTTCAATTTCAGTTCTCAATCATCATTTCTCAGGGTTCTCATATATAAACAACAATTAAATACTCAAATTACTTCCATACATAACCATAAATCTTTATTATTTACATGAACCTCAAAATACATTACATAAATCCAAATACATATGAGAAAATAAAAATTTAATTACAAAATGACAAAATGACACCTAGTGCCCTACCAATGCACTGCAGGTAGTGAGGTGACACGGACACTGTGCGGAGCTGCAGGATGAACTCACCCAGTCTGCGGTCTACTCGGCTCACGATCTGTATCTCAGCATCACGCTGCGTGGCAAGCAACGCGCTAAGAAATTATGGTTAGTTGTTCAATAATATAATAAAAGAAAATAGCAAGAAATTAAATGTGTAGTGAATGTGTACGTTTTATTTGTTTGGTATTTGTATATCATTTACTTTGTCCACTTTTATTCATTTGGTTTCCCCAAGTAACCTACACTAGACGACTGGACTGGATAACGGGTAAACTGGCACTGGGTATCTAGTACCTCGGGCCGTCACACCATCGGTCACATATGCATCTCCGGTGCAGTAATGTACTAACAAGTCAGAATAATATTAGGCACGAGGCCAAGTCTCAATATAATGTCAAAATGGCTAAAAGCCATAAAATCACGAATGGCATATTGCCATGTGCGATCGCTAACTGAACCCTATTGGCATGCCAAACTATCCAAACCAATCTTGTTAGGTATACTAGGGCATTCGATACTTTAAAATTCTTCAATCTTTGAATTTCAAGTTTCGGTGTTACTATTCACCTCTATTCAACTAAAATGTTGACTTTTTGGTAGAAATTAGGAACATTGGTTTTGGCACTCCCAACATACCACATTTTGTGTTTAAAACTTGTTGGCATTGAGCGTTAATACCATTTCTAAGCATTAAACAAAAGGAGCAGATTTTTCAGATTTTGTACCATAACTTTACTGTTCCATTTGGAACTGTTACAGTGGAAATTTGAAGAAATGGCAAACATGAAAGTTATTTCTTATTTTGTCTAGTTGAATTTCCTTTTTTGAATCACTCCATTTGGAGTTTTGTAGCTCCAGATATGGTCCAAAAACCACAGCTGGCCGGATTTCCATTCTGCAGAAATTACCATATCTACAGTAACATGAACAGTGAGTGCCACTGCCATTTAGGTTAGGTTCTGGCCATAATTGGGGGTAGGTTTCTTCATGAAAGTTGTTTGTCTATGTCTTATCTTGTTGCTGTAAAAATTTCAGGTCAATTGACCAAATCTACAGTGAGTTATGGCCAAATGAACAGTTACTGTTCATTTGGTCAATTCTGCAGGGGCTGTTGCAGTGTGTCCGGATTGGGGCCAAGTTTTGGTCCTCTTGCTTTGGTCTTTTGGGCATGGTTTCTTCAGCAAAAATATTCCATTATAAGCCTAGTTTCATGTCCAATTGGCCAAAAATCAATTGGACCTAGACAGCCAAATTTATGGCTGTGCAAGTGGACTGAAATTTCAGTCACTCTGCTGCACTAAGAAGGCAGCCTACACATTCACTTGGCTATACTATTTTTCAGTCCAATTCATGGTCAACATACCTAAAATGGTCACTAATTGACCCTTATAATGTTCTTTCACAATTTCATAAGCTAAATCCAAGTTTCACTTCTCAAAACCCTAATGTCCAATTTAAATTACCCATAAACCTCAATTAGCACACTAATTCAACATCCATGCATATTCATACCTTAAACATCATTTCTATCCATTCTAAATTCATTAAAACAATCAACCACATCCTTCCTTAGTGCTGCCAAAAATTGAAGATGCCCTAACACATATAATTTACTTCAAATTCTTACAATTTCTTAACTTAAAATGATGCTCTAACAAGGATTAAAGGAGTGAGAGTGAAAGGATAGCACTAACCTCACTTTAACCTCTTGTAGGGCAGATTTCTTCAAGCTAAAACTTCACTTTCCTTCTTCTTCTTGGCTGCCAAAAGCTTCCCCAAGTGATATGGTCAAGGTTTAATGAAAGGGGTTAGGGTTTAGTGGTGTAACAAGGTAGGAAATTAAGCTTGCTTGATTGAACATCAATGGAGGGAGGAAGAAGAGAAACTCACGTTTTTGGCTGAAGAGAAGGCAGCTGGTTTTTGGTCTTCCTTGGTCTTTATTTAGCTCTTTTATTAGTTAGTCAAATGGTTACTTAATGGTGATTGGTTGGCAATTTTAAATGACATCATCAAGATGTCATAAATGAGCTTTTCTTTGATTTTTCTTTTCTTTTCATCACTACTCAATTTCAATTTAATTTCTAGTAATGTTTATTCATATTTTATGTCATATTAATTATTTACTCAACTGGACAAGTCGGCCAAAAATCACCTCTGAAGGCAAAATGACTAAAATGCCCTCCGTTTGGCTTAACGGGTCAAAATTGTCTGTACCGATTGAAAAAATTTTTCTAGGTATTTTCTTGGCATTCTAATGCCATGGGAACCTCAATAACCCTTCTCTGGAGTCCCAAAAATTATTTTATAATTTTCCCCCGGGTTTAGGGCTCCTCGTTGCGAGAACCGCAACTTCCCTCTGGTTACCCATCGCTAGGGCACCGGCTCGTTTAACTTGTTTGTATTTTATTTCTAAAATTTTTACTAAATTTTTGTTATCAATATTTGAGTTAATTATGGTTCCTCACTTTAGTTTAAATATTTTTCCGGACATTCTAGCTGTCCGGACCGACACCGGTCACCGGAACAGTAGGATGTACGGAGTAGTTACCGGGAGGGTGTTACAACTCTTCCCCTCTAATTTAAATTTCGTCCTCGAAATTTACCTGATGCAAAAAGTTGAGGGAACTGTTGCCTCATCGTCTCTTCACTTTCCCAAGTTGCCTCCTCGGTGTTGTGGTGCCTCCAAAGCACTTTCACCAGTGGAATCTGTTTGTTCCTCAACTCTTTCACTTCCCGAGCCAAGATCCGTAGAGGTTCTTCTTCATATGTCAAATCCGGTTGTATTTCAATTTCTTCTCTGGAGATGACATGTGAAGGATCTGAGCGGTATCTTCTGAGCATGGATACGTGAAACACATTGTGAATCTTGTCCAGCTCTGGTGGTAAAGCTAGCCTATAGGCCACTGGACCCACACGTTCAATGACTTCATATGGGCCAATGAACCTAGGGCTTAACTTACCTTTTCTTCCAAACCTCAAGATTTCTTCCATGGTGACACCTTGAGGAACACTTTGTCGCCAACCACATATTCTATTTCTTTTCTCTTGGTCGGCATAAGATTTACATGCATCGAGGCAACCTTGATTGGCTTTGATTAGTTTCACTTTCTCCTCGATCTGTTTCACTGTGTCCTGCCCTCCGATTTTTCTTCGCCCAATTCAGTCCAGCACACTAGAGTTCTACATTTTTTCCCATACAGTGCTTCATATGGGGCCATTTGGATGCTAGCTTGGTAGCTATTGTTGTATGCAAATTCTGCCAGTGGGAGGTATCTATCCCAACTTCCTTCAAGCTCAATGACACAACTCCTCAGCATATCCTCAAGGACCTGACATATATTTCATGTTATTGTTATCATTTCAGTTCAATATGTATATTTGTTTAATTGGTTTCAATTGTTTACCTGGATCACTCTTTCTGATTGCCCATCCGTCTGAGGATGGAAAGCTGTGCTGAAATGGAGTTGTGTACCCAAGGACTCATGCAACTTCTTCCAAAATCTCGATGTGAACCTTGGGTCTCGATCAGATATGATGGAAAGTGGAATTCCATGCAGTCTAATTATCTCACTGATATACAATTCTGCTAACTTCTCCAGTGAGTAGTCAGTCCTAACTGGCAGAAAGTGTGCTGACTTGGTCAATCTATCCACTATTACCCATGCTGCATCATGTTTCTTCCGGGTGAGAGGTAGACCACTTACAAAATCCATGGTGACCTGATCCCATTTCCATTCAGGTATGCGTATAGGCTGTAGCAATCCTGATGGAACTTGATGTTCTGCCTTGACTTGCTGACATGTCAAGCATTTAGTCACATAGTCAGCTATGTCCTTTTTCATACCAGGCCACCAATACTGAAGCTTCAGATCATGGTACATCTTTGTACTTCCTGGGTGCATAGCATATACACTGGTGTGTGCCTCTTTTAGAATACTAGCCTTCAATTCCCCATTATCTGGTACACACAGTCTTCCCTTGTAATACAGACACCCATCTGCTTTCACCTCATAGTCAGTTGCTTTTTCTTCTGAGATTTTGCTCATAACAGCCCTTAGCTTCTCATCTGCCTTTTGCCCATTTAAAATCTGCTGTAGCAGGTTTGGCCTCACTTGTAACTCAGCCAAATAGCTCCATCTCGAACCAAAGATAGACGGGCATTCAATGATCTCAAGGCTGTCATGGATTTTCTGCTCAAAGCATCTGCAACTACATTTGCCTTCCCAGGATGGTAGTCAATTACACAATCATAGTCCTTCAAGAACTCAATCCATCGCCTCTGTCTAAGGTTGATCTCCTTCTGGGTTGGCAAATATTTCAGGCTTTTGTGGTCTGTGTAAATGTAGCATTTTTCACCATACAAGTAATGCCTCCATATCTTCAGTGCGAAGATAATTGCTGCAAGCTCTAGATCATGGGTAAGGTAATTTTGTTCATGTGGCCTTAACTGCCTGGAAGCATAGGCGACCACCTTCCCCTCTTGCATCAATACACACCCTAACCCATTATGAGAGGCATCACTGTAGACCACGAAGTCCTTTCCTGACACTGGCTGTGTTAACACTGGTGCCTCTGTCAACATAGCCTTCAACTTCTCAAAACTGGTCTGACACTTGTCATTCCAGTCAAATCTGACATTCTTGTGTAACAGCTTGGTCATTGGAGCAGCTATTAGGGAAAATCCCTTCACAAATCTTCTGTAATACCCAGCTAGCCCCAAGAAACTTCTGACCTCAGTTGTATTTCTGGGAGGCTTCCATTCCATCACTGCTTCTATTTTCTTGGGATCCACCCTAATTCCATCAGCTGACACTATGTGTCCAAGGAATGCAATCTCATTCAACCAAAAGTCACACTTGGACAACTTAGCATACAGCTTCTTTTCTCTCAGGGTTTGTAGAACAATCCTCAAATGCTCATCATGTTCTTCCCTGGTCTTAGAATACACCAAAATATCATCAATAAAGACCACTACGAACCGATCTAGGTATGGATGGAAGATACGGTTTATAAGGTCCATGAATGCCGCTGGTGCATTAGTTAGGCCAAAGGGCATCACCAGAAACTCATAGTGCCCATACCGCGTCCTGAATGCAGTCTTGGGCACATCTACATCCTTCACCCTCAACTGATGATACCCTGATCTGAGATTAATCTTAGAAAATACTCCTGCCCCCTTCAACTGATCAAACAGATCATCAATTCTAGGCAATGGATATTTGTTCTTCACAGTCACTTTATTCAACTGCCGGTAATCAATACAAAGCCTCAAAGTCCCATCCTTCTTTTTCACAAACAACACTGGAGCTCCCCATGGTGACACACTGGGGCGTATGAACCCCTTATCAAGCAACTCTTGCAATTGAGTTTTCAACTCCCTCAATTCAGTGGGTGCCATCCTATAAGGAGCAATGGAAATAGGTCTTTGTGCAGTTGTCTCAATAGCAAATTCAACTTCCCTTTCTGGTGGCAAACCAGGTAATTCTTCAGGAAATACCTCTGGGAAGTCTCTCACTATGGGTATATTACTCAGGTTTAGCTTAGCCTACCTAGTATCCACCACATGTGCTAGGTAGGCTTCACAGCCTTTTCTAATCATTCTTCTTGCAACTGTGGCTGAGATGACATTGGACAAGAAATCTGTCCTTTCACCCACAACTGTAATCTCATTACACTCAGGAGTTTTCAGAGAAATTCTCTTCAATTTGCAATCAACTATTGCCTGATGACGTGACAACCAGTCCATTCCCAAAATCACGTCAAACTCGTGGAAGGGCAACTCAATCAGTGCGAGAATTCATACACTGAATCCTTAACGGGCAACCCTTGTATACCTTGTTCACCACTACACTGTGACCCAATGGATTAGTGACCAGAATGTCTTGGTCACTCTCCCCTATTAGTATCCCCCTTTCTACGGGTAAGTTGATGCAAATGTAGGAATGAGTGGATCCTGGATCCACCAATGCATGCACTGGTGTAGTGTAGAGGAAGAACGTACCCCTGATTACGTCCGGGGCATCTTGCTCCTCCTGAGCTCTCAGGGCATAATTCCTGGCAGGTGGTACATTATTTGGCCTCTCTGCCGCTCGGATGCGAGCCTCTGTGATGGTCCCACTACGCCGATCGCTAGATTTTCTACCTCTACGTGGTGCAGAGCGGTCTTTACGCTTGTGTTGGAGCAATTGTAGTAGTTCTGCTGGCAGTTCCTCACCGATGCTCTGTTGACCCACACCTCAGCGAGGCACCAGCCACTCTCTAACACTCCTTATGCCATTTCGGCGGTGTGGACACGCGAGAAGATGCCGGGCTGGTCCTCGAACCCCATCCTCGGAGAGCCCACCGATGGTGTGGACCGACCTCTCCTAGGGGTGAATCGTGGCTGGGCCCCGAGACCGACCACGACCACGTGGCCGAGCTGAACTCGTGCAGAGGACCCTTGAACTTCTTCCCAAATGCAGGAGTGAAGTAGACCGACCGGCCTCTTCTGCATCTATCCCTTTTGGTCTGCTCACTGATTCTCACTTTTTCCACCTTTATTGCAGCTTCCACTAACTTGGTAAATTCTATGATTCCCAAGGCAGTGAGCTGGATCTTGATGTTGTCATTTAGTCCCTCTTCAAATCTCTTGCACCTTTCAGCTTCATTAGGGACTATCTCCCTTCCATAGCGGCTCAATCTTACGAATTCCTTCTCATATTCGGCCACTGACAGCTGTCTCTGCCTTAGGTTAATAAACTCTCTTCTTCTCTCTTCCAGGTATACAGTACCCACATATTTCTTCTTGAATTCAGAGAGGAAGAAGTCCCAAGTTACAGCTTCTGGCTGCACTTCACTGGACACAGTGTCCCACCACTCATATGCATCATCTTGCAGCAAAGATATGGCATTTTCTGTGTTTTGCTCGAGTGGAGTTGTTTTAGGACTCACTGCTCTGCTCAACCAATTCCCGTTGCAACAGTCATCTTCTCTCTTGCCATAGAAATCCACCGCCCCAAACTTTCTTAGCCTTTCCAGTGTGATTTACTGTGGAGCTGGTGGTGGTGGTGGTGGTCTTGGCATTACCCGGCCATTTGTCTAAAGAAGTCGGCCATTTGTCAAACATGGCTGTAGAGGCCGAGGTGCTCTGCTTGAGCTGGCGGAGAAGATTCTCTCATGCCCCCAGTCTCAGCTGCTGCAGGTGGAGCATGACTCTCCACTTCCTCCTCAACGGCTCTCTGAGATGAAGGGTCCATATCCTATTCAAAATAAGAAAGATAAACATATCTGCGTTAGTGTCGCCCCGACTCTTACAAATGCAATGCATGGTATGGACTCAATCTAGGCCCAGAAACGCCTAAACCGTGCTCTAATACCACTAAATGTGACACCCCTTACGCGTGTACAGTATGCCCGAGTAAGTAATGCCACACGGTGTACCAGCACATTCTAATATACCTTAATTAATTTATACCATGCTTGTGAATATAATTTATTAAATATAATTTATTTTAGCCATTTATCAAAAGTATTATTTATTTGAGGTTCCGAAAATTTTAAAGAAAATCCGGCGGAGTACCGGCTAGAAATGGAGAAAACAGTTCTTCGGAACCTGTTAAAAAAACACTTCCAAATAATTTCCAAACAATCCCAACTTCAATTCATCAACAGAATCTCAATATCAAAATCTCAACATTTTTTTCAATTTCAGTTCTCAATCATCATTTCTCAGGGTTCTCATATATAAACAACAATTAAATACTCAAATTACTTCCATACATAACCATAAATCTTTATTATTTAAATGAACCTCAAAATACATTACATAAATCCAAATACATATGAGAAAATAAAAATTTAATTACAA
Organism: Hevea brasiliensis; assembly: GCF_030052815.1. Taxonomy (NCBI): domain Eukaryota; kingdom Viridiplantae; phylum Streptophyta; class Magnoliopsida; order Malpighiales; family Euphorbiaceae; genus Hevea; species Hevea brasiliensis. Next base: position 49,933,568 of record NC_079501.1, read on the forward strand.
AATGACAAAATGACACCTAGTGCCCTACCAATGCATTGCAGTGAGGTGACACGGACACTGTGCAGAGCTGCAGGATGAACTCACCCAGTCTGCGGTCTACTGGGCTCACGATCTGTATCTCCAGTACCTACGCGTGGCAAAAGCAACGCGCTAAGCAATAATGCTTAGTGGTGCAATAATATAATAAAAGAAAATAGCAAGAAATTAAATGTGTAGTGAATGTGTACGTTTTATTTGTTTGGTATTTGTATATCATTTACTTTGTCCACTTTTATTCATTTGGTTTCCCCAAGTAACCTACACTAGACGATTTGGATCGATAACGGTAACCGCACCGTATCTAGTACCTCGGCCGTCACACCATCGGTCACATATGCATCTCCAGGCAAATGTAATGACTAACAATGTCAGAATAATATTAGGCACGAGGCCAAGTCTCAATATAATGTCAAAATGGCTAAAAGCCATAAAATCACGGAATGGCATATTGCCATGTGCAGTACTGCTAACTGAACCCTATTGGCATGCCAAACTATCCAAACCAATCTTGTTAGGTATACTAGGGCATTCGATACTTTAAAATTCTTCAATCTTTGAATTTCAAGTTTTGGTGTTACTATTCACCTCTATTCAACTAAAATGTTGACTTTTAGGTAGAAATTAGGTACATTGGTTTTGGCACTCCCAACATACCACATTTTGTGTTTAAAACTTGTTGGCATTGAGCGTTAATACCATTTCTAAGCATTAAACAAAAGGAGCAGATTTTTCAGATTTTGTACCATAACTTTACTGTTCCATTTGGAACTGTTACAGTGGAAATTTGAAGAAATGGCAAACATGAAAGTTATTTCTTATTTTGTCTAGTTGAATTTCCTTTTTTGAATCACTCCATTTGGAGTTTTGTAGCTCCAGATATGGTCCAAAAACCACAGCTGGCCGGATTTCCATTCTGCAGAAATTACCATATCTACAGTAACATGAACAGTGAGTGCCACTGCCATTTAGGTTAGGTTCTGGCCATAATTTGGGGTAGGTTTCTTCATGAAAGTTGTTTTTCTATGTCTTAACTTGTTGCTGTAAAAATTTCAGGTCAATTGACCAAATCTACAGTGAGTTATGGCCAAATGAACAGTTACTGTTCATTTGGTCAATTCTGCAGGGGCTGTTGCAGTGTGTCCGGATTGGGGCCAAGTTTTGGTCCTCTTGCTTTGGTTTTTTGGGCATGGTTTCTTCAGAAACAATGTGCCATTATAAGCCTAGTTTCATGTCTAATTGGCCAAAAATCAATTGGACCGACACAGCCAAAGTTATGGCTGTGCAAGTGGACTGAAATTTCAGTCACTCTGCTGCACTAAGAAGGCAGCCTACACATTCACTTGGCTATACTATTTTTCAGTCCAATTCATGGTCAACATACCTAAAATGGTCACTAATTGACCCTTATAATGTTCTTTCACAATTTCATAAGCTAAATCCAAGTTTCACTTCTCAAAACCCTAATGTCCAATTTAAATTATCCATAAACCTCAATTAGCACACTAATTCAACATCCATGCATATTCATAACTTAAACATCATTTCTATCCATTCTAAATTCATTAAAACAATCAACCACATCCTTCCTTAGGGCTGCCGAAAATTGAAGATGCCCTAACACATTTAATTTACTTCAAATTCTTACAATTTCTTAACTTAAAATGATGCTCTAACAAGGATTAAAGGAGTGAGAGTGAAAGGATAGCACTAACCTCACTTTAACCTCTTGTAGGGCAGATTTCTTCAAGCTAAAACTTCACTTTCCTTTTTCTTCTTGGCTACCAAAAGCTTCCCCAAGTGATATGGTCAAGGTTTAATGAAAGGGGTTAGGGTTTAGTGGTGTAAGAAGGTAGGAAATTAAGCTTGCTTGATTGAACATCAATGGAGGGAGGAAGAAGAGAAACTCACGTTTTTGGCTGAAGAGAAGGCAGCTGGTTTTTGGTCTTCCTTGGTCTTTATTTAGCTCTTTTATTAGTTAGTCAAATGGTTACTTAATGGTGATTGGTTGGCAATTTTAAATGACATCATCAAGATGTCATAAATGAGCTTTTCTTTGATTTTTCTTTTCTTTTCATCACTACTCAATTTCAATTTAATTTCTAGTAATGTTTATTCATATTTTATGTCATATTAATTATTTACTCAACTGGACAAGTCGGCCAAAAATCACCTCTGAAGGCGAAATGACCAAAATGCCCTCCGTTTGGCTTAACGGGTCAAAATTGTCTGTACCGATTGAAAAATTTTTCTAGGTATTTTCTTGGCATTCTAATGCCATGGGAACCTCAATAACCCTTCTCTGGAGTCCCAAAAATTATTTTATAATTTTTCCCCCGGGTCTGGGGCTCCTCGTTGCGAGAACCGCAACTTCCCTCTGGTTACCCATCGCTAGGGCACCGGCTCGTTTAACTTGTTTGTATTTTATTTCTAAAATTTTTACTAAATTTTTCTTATCAATATTTGAGTTAATTATGGTTCCTCACTTTAGTTTAAATATTTTCCCGGACATTCTAGCTATTCGGACCGACACCGGTCACCGGAACAGTAGGATGTACGGAGTAGTTACCGGGAGGGTGTTACATAAACTTATGTTTTTCATGCTTCTGCTCCTTCACACTGATGGTCTCATGATGTTGGTAAGTCTTTCATTAGGAAAAAGAAGAAGGGGGATAGAGGAGAGGGGAGGGAAGGAAAGAGTGGTGAGGAGGAGAAGGGGGGCTATATATGCTTTTTTGTTAGTTAATTTTTTTAAAGTACAAATTACATATTAAGTCCTTGAAATATTCTAGGATTTTCAATTAAGTCCAAAACCTTTTTCAATCACGTCTTCAAGTAATTTAGTTATTTCTTAATCCTTAAAAGAAATTTAAACCATAATAATATTATTAAAAAATAAATATTTTCAATCAAATACCAATAAAATATTATAAAACTAAAAAATTAATATTTTAACCTTAAAATTTTTTAAAATAAATAATAAAATAAAAATTTCACCCTTTAAAACTTTAAAATTAAATTGGTGTTATAACTCTCTCTCTCTCTCTCTCTCTCTCTCTCTCTCTCTCTCTCTCCCCTAGATCCCTTTATATGCAGTCTTTATCCTGCCCATCTCTTTGTCTCCTTTCCTCTTCACATCTCTTTGTCTCTTATCATCCGAACTCAACCGATACCCTTCCTCCTTTGCAACACCAACCTAGGTATTGCCTCCTTCTTTCCCCCCAACCTTTTATCACAAACTTGAGAGAACCCAACACTCCCCCATCACAAACCCAAACCCTATAACCTTTCTTATAAACCCAAATCGAGTAAGGTAACACCCTCATTTTCTAGTTTTCTATATCCTTATGACCTCTCACACAAGTCATAATTGTCTCGCTCTACCCTATTGACCATCACTGTGGATTCAAAATCTTAGCCCTTTCAATTTCTTAAGCTCATTCCATGGAATCAAAATGAAGACTCTAAACAAAATTAAGTGATTAATAAAAATAATTGAAAAGTTTCTCAACATAGTAAAGTATCTTTCCTTGTAACAATAAATAATTCAAAGGAAAAATCATATTTACATGAACCATAATAACAAATTATAGCTAATATTCAAATTTCAAAGCTAAGAAAAGACCAAATTTAAAAGAAAATTACACTTTCAAGGAGATTAACACTTTTAATCATAAAATGCTTTGAAGAACAAGGAGCTACTCTTAACTTTTCCATTGGTGGCATTGATGAGTTCTCTAGCCACTTTCCTACTCCAACTTCCTTAATGATGGTAGGCAAGCAATGACTATAATGTAGTTGGAGATAGTGATTTTGCTTCAAATGTGCATGTGCTTCCTCCACCTTCTAAGATGGAGCCCAAGGAAGGATACACCCTTAGCAAGTGGCAGCCATAAGGGTTTTTTCTATGAGAAATTAATGAAAAAATCAGCACAAAGCATAAGAATTTTTTCGTTAATTATTTTGGTGAAGGATGGGTCACTGGTCATGATGGAAGTGAGTAAGGGTAGGGGGGTGAGAAATGGGGCAGTGAAAGATTGGATGTAACACCCTCCCTGTAGCAACTCCGTACATTCTACTGTTCTGACGACCAGTGTCGATCCGGACAGCTAGAACACCCGGAAAAAATATTTAAACTAAAGTAAAGAACCATAATTAACTCAAATATTAATAAGAAAAATTTAAAAAAAAATTTAGAAATAAAATACAATCAAGTTAAATGAGCCGGTGCCCTAGCGATGGGTAACCAAGTGGGAAGTTGCGGTTCTCGCAACTAGGAGCCCTAAACCCAAGGGAAAATTCATAAAATAATTTTTGAGACTCCAGAGAAGGGTCATTGAGGTTTCTATGACATTAGAATGCCAAGAAAATGCTTAGAAAAATTTTTCAATCGGTACAGATAATTTTAGTCTGTTAAGCCAAACGGAGGGCATTTTGGTCATTTCTCCGTCAGAGGTGATTTTTGGCCGACTTGTCTAGTTAAGTAAATAATTATTATGAAATAAAATATGAATAAATATTGCTACATATTAAACTGAAATTGAGTAGAAAAGAAAAGAAAAAGAAAATGAATTAAATAGGAAATTATGACATCACATGATGTCATTAGTGTGCCTCTACCCAATCACATGGTGATACATGGCTATAACTCACTTAAAATGAGTTAAATGGGCAGAAATGAAAGAAAAAAATCATATTTCTTTTTCCTTTCTTCTTCCATCCGAAGCCCTCCCTTCTCCCTTCCACCATTAAAGCTTCACCAAGCTTGAGTTCACCACCCAAATCATCCCAAAACCCTAGCTTCCATTCACAAATATTTACCCTTACACCTAGAGCAAGTCTTGGGCAACAAAAAGAAAGAGAAAAAGAGGAGTTCTCAAGCTTTGAGAATTAGCTAAATCAAGGTTAGTGTCCAAACTTTTGCTATTTTTGATTAAATTCATGTTTAATGGTATGAAGTAGGAAATGTAAGAAAACAAGATAAAAATATGTGTGTGTGCACTCTAAAAATTTTGGCAGCTAGGGTTAGCTAGGGTTTGATGATTTTTCTTGATAGAAAAATAGTTATGAGCAGCCTTTGATAGTGGATGGGTGATTGAACATAGTTAAGTAGGTGAAATGCAAGAATTATGCATGTATGAACATGAAAAAAATTGGACACTTGAACAATTCTAGGGTTTGCTCATGTGATGGTTTATTAACCTTGTAATGGTCAATTAGTGACTATTTGAATGTGTGTGAGGAGGAAATGAAGTGAGTTGTGGCTTAGTATTTTAGTTTGGGTGAGCTGCCTTGGCTGACCTGTAGGACTGAGTGTGAGTCCATTAGGTTTAGGCAGCTATAAATGGAGTTGTAGAGGTTCAATTGGTGCAAGGCCAATTGGACATGAAACTAGACACATAATGGCACAACTTTGGTGAAGAAACCCTGGCTAGAAAACCAAACCAAGTTGACCTAAAAATTGCCCTAATCTAGGTGACCTGCATTCTGCCTGGGCAAAATGACCAAATGCACAATATTAATTCATTTGGTCATAACTCAGTGTAGAAAGGTCCAATTGACTTGAAATTTTACCAACAGAAAGTTGTGATATAGTCCTACAACTTTCATGAAGAAACCTAACCCAAATTTTGATCATAACATATTCAAAAAGTGACCTGCAGTCTCCACACAAAACACTATAGATTTGGTCAGTCTAGAAAATTTGGAAAGTTTACAATCCGGCTAGTTATGGTATTTAGGCCATAACTTGAGTTACAAAACTCCAAATGGAGTGATTCAAAAAAAGAAATGTAACTAGACAAAATGAGGAACAACTTTCATGAAGACAGCTTTGCCAAATTCCTACTGTATAATTGACCAATGGAATAGTAAATACAAGGCTTGAAATATGAAAATTTTGAACAACTTACACTGAGTTTAGAAATGGTATTGGCAACCAATACCAACAACTTTAGAATGAAAAATGTGGTATGTTGGGAGTATTAGAACCAATGTGCCTATTGTCTATGCAAAAGTCAATATTTTAGTTGATCAATGAAATGAATAGTAACACCTAAACTTAAATTTCAAGAATTGTAAAGTTTAAAAGTGTAACACGCCCTAGTACACCTAGCAAGATTGGTTTGGATAGGTTGGCGTGCCAATAGGGTTCAGTTAGTAGTACTGCACATAGCATTATGCCATTCTGTGATTTCATGGCTTTTAGCCATTCTGACATTATGTTGATAGTTGGCCTTGTGCCTAATGTTATTACAACTTATTAGCTGTTCTGTTGCACACCAAGAGATACATATGTGACCGATGGTGTGACAGCCCGATGTATTAGATACCCAATGCCAGTTTACCCATTTATCCAGTCCAGTCATCCAGTATAGGTTACTTGGGCAACCAAAAATGAAAGTGAACAAATTTAATGAAATAATGAATAGAACAGGTACATAATAAGTAAGATTACCAATAATGATCGAAAAAAATTGTCTGCATAAGACATCAAAACATCCACTGCATATTTACTTTATGTTATTTTTTTTATTTTATTATTGGCACCACTAAGCATTATTGCTTAGCGCGTTGCTTTTTACCATGCGTAGGTTCTGGAGAGACCAACCGAGAGCCCAGTAGACCACAGACTGGGTGAGATCTTCTGCAACTCTATATAGTGTCCGTTTTACCTCACCGTCATCAGTGCATTAGTAGGATACTAGGTTTTATTTTGGTATTTTGTAATTAACTTTTATTTTCTCATGTGTAATTAGGACTTATGTAATGTATTTTAGTATTGATATAAATTATGAAAATTGTGTTTATGAATGAACAAGTGAATATTTATTTATGACTTTTATATGAATTTCATATGAAATGAATGAATGAGAAATGAAGTATATATGAGAAATATTGAGATTTTGTTGATGAAATGGAGTTTGGGATTGATTGAAAATTTTGGAAGTGTTTTTCACAGGTTTTGAAGAACTGTTTTATCCATTTTTAGCTGACACTCTGTCGGATTTTCTATAAAATTTGTGGAACCTCAAATAAATTATAAATTCAATAAATGACTTAAATGAATTATATTTCACAAATTGTATTTCATAACTCTAAAAAATTAAATTAGGAAGAATAAAAATGATTGAATTAAAATAGGGTGTTTCGATACACTGCGTGGCATATCTTGCTCGGCTACACTGTAGACAGGTAAGGAGTGTCACATTTAGTGGTATCAGAGCATAGTTGAGGCGTTTCTGGGCCTAAACTGAGTCCATACCATGCATTGCATTTGAAAGAGTCGAGGTGACACTAATGCAAATCTGTTTGTCCTTGTTATTTTGATTAGGATATGGACCCCACATCTCAGAGAGCAGCTGAGGAGGAAGTGGAGAGTCATGCTCCATCTGCAGCAGCTGAGACTGGGGGTAGGGGAGAACCTGCTCCACTAGCTTTAGCAGAGCCTGCTCAGCCTCTATAGGCCATGTTTCAGCAAATGGCCGAATTCTTCAAACAAATGGCTGGGGTAATGCCACCACCACCACCACCTCCACAGCAGAAATCACACCTGGAAAGATTGAGAAAATTTGGAGCAGTGGATTTCTTTGGCAAGAGAGAAGATGATTCTGTTGCAGCCAAAAACTAGTTGAACAGAACAGGCAGAGTTTTAAAACAACTCCACTGCACTCCAAAGCAAAATCTAGAAGCTGTTGTATCTCTGTTGCAAGATGATGCCTACCAATAGTGGGATACAGTGTCTAGTGAAGTGCAGCCAGAATTAATAACCTGGGACTTCTTCCTCTGAGAGTTCAAAAAGAAGTATGTGGGTAGTGTATACCTGGAAGAGAGAAGAAGAGAATTCATTAACCTGAGGCAGAGACAACTGACAGTGATCGAGTATGAAAAGGAATTTGTCAGACTGAGCCACTATGGAAGGGAGATAGTCCCTAATGAAGCCGAAAGGTGTAAGAGATTTGAAGAGGGATTAAATGACAATATAAAGATCATGATTACTGCCTTGGGAATCATAAACTTCACCAAGTTAGTGGAAGCTGCTATAAAAGTTGAAAAGGTTAGAACAAGTGAGCAGACCAGAAGAGAGAGACAGGAAAAAAGGGGCCCAGGTCAGTCTAATTCATCTCCTGCACTTGGAAAGAAGTTCAAAGGTCCACCTGCATAGAGTTTAGGTCAACTTCAAGGTCAGGGTCAGTCTCAGAGGCCCAAGCCATAGTTCACCCCTAGGAGAGGTTAGTCCACACCATAAATGGCCAGCTCTCCAGGGACAGGGTTCAGGGGACTAGCCCCAGCATTTTCTGCATGTCCACATTACCTGAAGTGGCATAAGGGGGAGTGTTGGAGGGTGACTAGTGCCTGTTTAAGTGTGGCTCAATAGAGCATCAGTTGAGGAACTGCCCACGTAGAACTGCTACAACTGCCCATGCAGAACTGCTACAACTAGTCCAACACAAGCAGACAGACCTGCTCCTGCATCACAAAGGGGTAGGAAATCTGAGGCAGTGGGACTATCACAGAGACCTACATCTAAGCCAGCAGAGAGGCTTGAGGGCAGAGCACCTGCCAGAGCTTATGCCATAAGAGCTCAGGAGGAGCAAGATGCCCCGGACGTCATCAGGGGTACGTTCTCCCTCTACAATACATCTGTGCTTGTATTGGTGGATCCAGGATCCTCTCATTCATACATCTGCATCAACCTACCCGTAGAAAGGGGGATATTAGTAGGAGAGAGTGACCAAGACATTCTGGTCACTAATCCATTGGGCCACAGTGTAGTGGTGAACAAAGTATATAAGGGTTGCTCATTAAGGATTCAGGGGTATGAATTCTTGGCAGACCTGATTGAGTTGCCTTTCCATGAGTTCAACGTGATTTTTGGGAATGGACTGGTTGTTACGTCATGAAGCAATGGTTAATTGTAAACTGAAGAGGATTTCTTTGAAAACTCCTGAGGGTAATGAGATCACAGTTGTGGGGAAAAGGACAGATTTCTTGTCCAATGTCATCTTAGCCACTGTTGTAAGAAAACTGATGAGAAAAGGCTGTGAAGCCTACCTAGCGCATGTGGTGGACACTAGGCAGGCTAACCCAGATCTGTGTGACATACCCATAGTAAAAGACTTTTCAGATGTGTTCCCTAAAGAATTGCCTAGTTTGCCACCAGAAAGGGAAGTCGAATTTGCTATTGAGATATTACCGGGTACAGCACCAATCTCTATTGCTCCTTATAGGATGGCACCTACTGAGTTAAAGGAGCTAAAAATCCAGTTACAGGAGTTGCTGGATAATGGGGTTCATACACCCCAGTGTGTCACCATGGGGAGCTCCAGTGCTGTTTGTAAAGAAGAAGAATGGGACTTTGAGGTTATGCATTGATTACCGGCAGTTGAATAAAGTGACTTTGAAGAACAAATATCCGTTACCTAGAATTGATGATCTGTTTGATTAGTTGAAGGGAGCAGGAGTATTTTCCAAAATTGATCTCAGATCAGGGTATCATCAATTGAGGGTGAAGGATGCAGATGTGCCAAAGACTGCATTCAGGACCCAGTATGGGCATTATGAGTTCCTAGTGATGCCCTTTGGTATAATAAATGCACCAACAGCATTCATGGACCTTATGAACCGTATCTTCCATCCATACTTAGATCAGTTCATAGTAGTCTTTATTGATGATATTTTGGTGTATTCCGAGACCAGGGAAGAACATGATGAGCATTTAAGAATTGTCCTGCAAACCCTGACAGAAAAGAAACTGTATGCTAAGTTGTCCAAGTATGACTTCTGGTTGGATGAAATTGCATTCCTTGGACACATAGTGTCAGCAGATGGGATTAGAGTGGATCCTAAGAAAATAGAAGCAGTGATGGAATGGAAGCCTCCCAGAAATACAACTGAGGTCAGAAGTTTCTTGGGGCTAGCTGGGTATTACGAAAGATTTGTGAAGGGATTTTCTTTAATAGCTACTCCAATGACCAAGTTGTTACACAAGAATGTCAGATTTGACTGGAATGACAAGTGTCAAGTCAGTTTTGAGAAGTTAAAGGCTATTTTGATAGAGGCACCAGTGTTAACACAACCAGTGTCGGAAAAGGACTTTGTGGTCTACAATGATGCTTTGCATAATGGGTTAGGGTGTGTATTGATGCAGGAGGGGAAGGTGGTCGCCTATGCTACCAGGCAGCTAAGGCCACATGAACAGAATTACCCTACCCATGATCTAGAACTTGCAACAATTATCTTTGCACTGAAGATATGGAGGCACTACTTGTATGATGAAAAGTGCTACATTTACACGGACCACAAAAGTCTAAAATACTTGCTAACCCAGAAGGAGCTCAACCTTAGACAGAAGCTATGGATTGAGTTGCTGAAGGACTATGATTGTGTAATTGACTACCATCCTGGGAAGGCAAATGTAGTTGCAGATGCTTTGAGCAAAAAATCCATCACAACTTTGAGATCATTGAATGCCTGTCTATCTTTAACTCGAGATGGAGATATTTTGGCTGAGTTGCAAGTGAGGCCAAACCTGCTACAGCAGATTTTAGATGGGCAGAAGGTAGATGAGAAATTAATGACTACTGTGAGTAAAATCTCAGAGGGGAAAGTAACTGACTATGAGGTGAAAGCAGATAGGTTTATGTACTATAAAGGAAGAGTATGTGTACCGGATGATGGGAATTGAAAGCCAATATCCTGAAAGAGGAACATACCAGTGTTTATGCTATGCACCCAGGAAGTACAAAAATGTATCATGATCTGAAGCTTCAGTATTAGTGGCCTGATATGAAGAAGGACATAGCTTACTATGTGACTGAATGCTTGACATGTCAGTAAATCAAGGCAGAACATCAAGTTCCATCAGGTTTGCTATAGCCTATACGCATACCTGAATGGAAATGGGATCGGGTCACCATGGATTTTGTAAGTGGTCTACCTCTCAACCAGAAGAAACATGATACAGTATGGGTAATAGTAGATAGATTGACGAAGTCAGCACATTTTATGTAACATCCTCATTTTTGTAGTTTGTACGTCCTACTGTTCCGACGACTAATGTCTGTCCTGGAAAGTCGAAATGTTTAGAACTACACTTCGGTGATAGTAAACATGCATAAAATGATGAAATAAATAAAAATAAAATACAAGAAAAATTAAAAAAATAAAAGAGAGAAAATGAAACTAGGTTAAACGAGTTGAACCCGTAGTGATGGGTGACCGCACCGGAAAGTTACGGCGATGACCGTTGACTAGCCCTGGACTACGGAGAACTCGGGGAAATATTTAATTAAAGGTCTACTGAGGTGTAATTGACATTGAAAATATCAATGAAAAATTAATAAGTTAGTATAAATGAAAAACGAAAATTTAAGAAATCGGCGGTACAAGGAGTAAATCGATAGCACCGAAAAATTCTGAATTTAACTCAAAGAGGGGCATTTTGGTCATTTGACATCTAGAGTTGCCTTTTGACCTAAATGTCCATTAAAAATAAGTAGTATTAAATTTTGGGAACCCCATGAAAAAGGAAATTAAATGTGTAATGAAAATTAGGGAAAATATGGGGTTTAATTTAAATATTACATAGTTTAATTATTATATTAGTAAACTTTACTTAGTGGACACTAAGTGGCACTATATAAAGACACCTAAGGAGCATAATTTTCCCACTCACTTCCTCACTTTCATCAAGCTCCTCTCCTATGGCTGAATTGAAGCTCTCAAGTTTCCTCCATGGACGTCCATGAAGCAAGCTCCATTTCCCTACCTTTAAGCCATTATTTCTTCAAACTCCCTTCATAAAAAATGATCCTTGCACCATGGGCAACATATAGGCAGCAAAAAGGAGAGGAAATTCCAAGGATTTTTCAAGCTCAAGTTGAGGTTAGTGCTAGTTTCTCTTTCCTTGCTTAATTAAAGTTTGTATTGAGGTTATGGTGAGTAGTTTGATTTAAAAATTTAAGGAATTGAGTGAGTATTTGGTGTGTGTAATTCTTGGCAGCCATGAAAAGGGAAGGTAAGTGAATTATTCTTATATGTAATTGATGGTATTTGATGGGAATTAGTGTGGATTAAAGTAATTTATAATGCTAGTAAGTTAATCTCATGTGTAACTTGTGATTGAGCCTTTGAAATGGGGATTTGTATTATTGCTTCATTTTGGACAGCCATGAGAACATGGGAGATTAATTATCTCATGAATTTAATTGATGTTTTGGGATGTTGATAAGTAAGCAAATGAGGGTTACACTTGGATTGATGAAAATACTTGTGCTAGAAATTGATTGAATGTGAATTATTGAATTAGAACATTTGAATTAAGGATTTAAAAGTGGGACTTTGATGCTTTAGTAAACTTCCATATTGGGCAGCCTTAAATATCATGAATTTGTGTGAGTTTATGAAATTTATTAATGAAATATGATGGTGTTGAATGGTGGGCAGTTTGTGTAATTGTAACACCCTCTCGGTAGCAACTCCGTACATTCTACTGTTCCGGTGACCGATGTCAGTCCGGACAGCTAGAATGTCTGGAAAAATATTTAAACTAAAGTCAGGAACCATAATTAACTCAAATATTAATAAGAAAAATTTAGGAAAAATTTTTGAAATAAAATACAACTAAGTTAAACGAGCCGGTGCCCAAGCGATGGGTAACCAGAGTAAAGTTGCGGTTCTCGCAACGAGGAGCCCTAGACCCGGGGAAAAATTCATAAAATAATTCTTGGGACTCCAGAGAAGGGTCATTGAGGTTCCTATGGCATTAGAATGCCAAGAAAATATTTAGAAAAATTTTTCAATCGGTACAGATAATTTTGACCCGTTAAGCCAAACGGAAGGCATTTTGGTCATTTCGCCTTCAGAGACGATTTTTGGCCGACATGTCCAGTTGAGTAAATAATTATTATGACATAAAATATGAATTAAGGTTGATGAAAAATTAATTTAAAGTTAGTAGAAAAGAAAAGAAAAGAAAATAAAGAAAATTAAAGATAATGACATCACATGATGTCACTCACTTACTCCCAACCAATCATAAGTTAACAAGCATTCTTAAAACATTTAAAAGATAGAAAATGGACCAAAAAAATTCTGGTCATCTTCTTCTTTGTCTTCCTCAAAACGTGACCTCTCTTCCATAGCCCTCCATAAAAATTTCTTGCATCACTTCCATTTTCCCATGAATTTCCACTATAAAACCCTAGACACCTTTCATTAAAACTTGTCCATACCTCTTGGGGAAGTGTTTGGCAGCCTAGAAAAGGAAGGAAAGTGAAGTTTGAGCTTGGAAAATTCTGCCCTACAAGAGGTTAGTGCACTTATACACCTTAAGCTCTTTATTTCCATGTTAGTGACTTGAATTGAGTAAGAATTTGTGAATTAAATGAACCAAATATATGTGTATGTCCACCATGAATTTCGGCAGCCCTAAGGAAGGAACAATGATGGAGTGTTTTTGATGGTTTTAATGGACTTAAAATGAATTAGAGATTATGTTTAAGGTGTATATACACATATAGAATGAATGAAAGTGCTTAACTAGGTGTATGGGTGAATTGAAAGGGAAAATTAGGGTTTTGGGAGTGAAAAATTGGACTTGGCTTATGAAATGATTAATAGACATTCTAATGGTCAATTAGTGACCATTTGAGGCAAGTTAATCATAATTTGAAGTGAGCTAATGTATGGCAAATTGAAATGGGAAGGCTGCCTAGAGACAGCAGCAATGAGGCTGTGATTCCAGCCCATTTAGACAGCCATAACTTTGGTTGTGTAGGTCCAATTTGTGTTCGGCCAATTGGATATGAAACTAGGCTTATAATGGCACATTTTTGCTGAAGAAACCATTCCCAAAAGACCAAAGCAAGTGGACCAAAAGTTGGCCCCAATCCGGATACCCTGCAACAGCACCTGCAGAAATGACCAAATGAACAGTAACTGTTCATTAGCCATAACTCACTGTAGATATGGTCAATTGACCTGAAATCTTTGCAGCAACAAGATAAGACATAGACAAACAACTTTCATGAAGAAACCTACCCCAAAATATGACCAGAACCTATTCAACAAGGCAGTGGCAGTCACTGTTCATGGTACTGTAGATTTGGTAATTCTGCAGTTTTTCCAATCCGGCCAGCTGTGGTTTTTGGACCATAACTGGAGCTACAAAACTCCAAATGGAGTGATTTAAAAAAAGAAATTCAACTAGACAAAATAAGGAACAACTTTCATGTTTACCATTTCCTCAAATCCCACTGCAACAGTGCTTAATGGAACAGTAAAGTTAGGCTTCAAAAACTGAAAATTCTGCTTCCCTTGGTTTAAGTTTAGAAATGGTATTAATGCTTAATGCCAACAAGTTTTCAATGCAAAATGTGGTATGTTGGGTGTGTTAAAACCAATGTACCTATTTTCTATCCAAAAGTCAACATTTTTGTTGACCAATAAGGTGAATAGTGACACCAAAACTTGAAAATTCAAAATTTGAAATTAGAAATGCATCTAGGGGACTTTAAATTGCAATTGGCAATTAATACTAGCAAATGTAAAACTAAAAATGTGGGATCTTGGTGTAATTAGAATTAATATATCCATTAAGTATAAAAAGGTCAACATTTTGGGTTGACTAGTAAGGTGAATAGTAATCAAAATGATTAGTAAATTAAGATGAAGACCTAGAACCAATTCTAAGCTTAAATGCTTAGAATTGTATGAAAAATGTGGACTATGCATCCTAGTCAAAATTGTTAAAAAGAAATTAAGGCTATAAATTTGAAATCCATGAAATATTTATGGATTACTTGAAACATGAAAAATAAGTCAGCAAATTGATGTGAATAATTAGTTAGGGCTTATATGCCCATCACAAATGGAATTCATAACATATTAATAACTCAACTTGAAATATAAAAATTGTAATTACATGAGTAGATTCTTGAATGTATAAATGAGAAAAGAAAAATGTTTTGAGTACAATGGTATAAAAGGATAATTGATGTGAATTGTGATCATATAAATGATCAAATGAATGTATGAATTATAATCAAAATTTATCATGAAATAATGAAGTCATAAAATACAATATATTAATATTTAATGATATTATGTGCCCTTGTATTGCCTAGACATGTGTATCAGATTGGATAGTTTGGCATGCCAATAGGGTATTGTTTTAGCAGTACTGCAAAAGGCTTTATGCCTATATTCAAAGCTCTATGCCCGTATTCATGGCTCTTATGCCCGTATTCATGGCTTTTATGCCCGATTATGTGATATCATGGCTTTTTAGCCATACTGACTGCATATGTGGTTGACGTTCTGCGTCCCATGGTATGACGGCCCGAGGCACCGCAGTGTCCACAGCCAACGACCCGTTATCCAGTTTAGTCAGCCTGTCGTAGGTTACTTGGGCAGTGTAATTTATTAAAATAAATTAAGACTATTAGTAATTAAAAATATTAGAAATCAAATAAATGAGTTAATAAGACTTCAAAAGAATTAGTTACAATTATGAAATGATCCAAACCACATAAAAATTGTTAAGTAAAATGATAAAAGAGTTGCAAAAATAGGTATAACTTAACTAAATATTTTAAATGTACCTTCTATTGCCATATAAATATAAACTGAGTATTTTTATTAATTCTGTATGTTGTACATTATCCCTGTGAATTTTGGAATTAAACGCTTTCAAAGCGAAACAAATGAGAACAAAAGATAATTAATATTAGACACATTGTATTAAATTAAATTGATTCTCAAATATTCAAATTATGCTTCGTTCTTTCTTTATTTGTATATTTTATTTTCTTGTTCTATTATTGCACCACTAAGCAGCAATGCTTAGCGCGATGGATTTGTTTTCTCGCGCAGGTACTTTGACTAAGATTTTTGGAGTCCAGATCTGCAGAAGTGGCTGGAGTATTCAAGGTTGTCACCTCCTCAGCAATGCATGTAGATAGGGCCCATATAGATCATATTTTGTATTTAGTATAAAATGCTAGATATTGTATTATAATGTAGATTATGAGCAGGTAATTAATAGAAATGTAATGTAATTTAAAAAATTAGCTTTTTCATATGTAATTAATTTATATATCATGTAAATTATGAAATTATGTAAATTAAAGAAATTTGAAAATTTTACTTATGTGATTTGAGCATGAATGAGATTGTATGGATTCGAAGACAGATTTGAAATATATAGATAATGCAAGGAAATGAATATGAAATTGAGATATGTGAAAGAGATGTGAATTATGAGATGGCTATGAAAATAATTGATGAGATTTTATTTGTAAAATATTATTGAAACTTTCAAACAGGTAAATAGTAAAATATGTCAACTGGTAATAAAATAGGGGAAACTCCGCTGGTTTCTCCGTAAAAAAATTTATTAATATTAAAATATATCGAGATCAAAATATGAAAGGAATAAAGTAAGATAAGATAGGGTGCTCCGGCACCGAATGTAGCACACTTTGCTCGGCTACATTGTAGTCGGGTGAGGGGTGTTACATTTATTGGTATCAGAGGGCGGTTTAGGCGTTCCTAGGCATAGATAGATAGAATAAGATTGTGTGCATAACATGCATTGCATTTATATGAGTTGAGGTGACACTAATGCAGATCTGTTTTCTTGGTTATTTTAGGTTAAGGTATGGACTCAGAATCGCAGAGGGCAGTAAAAGAAGTAGTAAGTCGTATCCCGACTGGGAGTGATATTGGAAATCAGGGAGATCCTGCTCCACCAGTGCAAGAGGTGCCTGTACAACCCCAACAGGCCTTGTTTGAGCAGATGACTGAATTCTTCGGACAGATAGTGAGGTTATTCCACCACCAGCAATGAAATCACCTCTAGGAAAAATTAGGAAATATGGAGCTGTAGATTTCAATGGTAGAAAGGAAGACGATTCTGTAGCAGCTGAGTATTGGTTAGAAAGGACTAAAAGAGTCTTGCAGCAGCTTTATTGCACACCAGAATAGAGTTTGGAGTGTGCAGTTTCATTGTTACAAGAAGCTGCATATCGATGGTGGGATGTCGTAACCAAGGTAGTGCCACCAGCCAACGTAACTTGGGAATTCTTTCTGATAGAGTTCAGAAAGAAATATATTAGCTGTGTTCATAAAGAGGAACAAAAGAGGAGTGGTGATCAGCAAAAGAGGAAATTTGGACAGTCTTGTAATAAGAGACCGAGAGAACAGTTTAGCCAGACATCTGATCAAAGTAGGAGATCCAAACCCAGGCCTATACCTAGAAGAGATCAACCAGAAACACTAGTAGTGAGTGCGCCAGGACAAGCAAAAAAATGTGGCCATTGTAACAAGTGGCATAAAGGTGAATGTAGGGGATTGACTGGAGCCTGTTATAGATGTGGGGCCATAGACCATCATCTGAAAGATTGTCCTAAGAAGAATTTACCACGGACCCAGACAGAGGTCGTGGAAGGACCAAGTACAACAGTAACACCACTTCCAAATGTTACCCAAGTCGGAGAGGAACAAGAAGCCCCAGATGTGAATTTGAGATAAAGTATTTCCTTTATGATATGCCTAAGTGTATAATAATATATTCAAAAAAAAAAAACTAAATAGTACCATATATACAAAAGAAGTAGACAGATGGAGTAATAGAAAGGTAAAAGAATTATCTCAGAACCCAAAACACCCAGTAAATTTCGAGGACGAAATTTAAATTAGAGGGAAAGAGTTATAACACCTTCTCGGTAGCAACTCCGTACATTCTACTGTTCCGGTGGCCAGGTGTCGATCGAACTAGAACGTCCGGAAAAATATTTAAACTAAAGTCAGGAACCATAATTAACTCAAATATTAATAAGAAAAATTTAGGAAAAATTTTTGAAATAAAATACAACCAAGTTAAACGAGCCGGTGCCCAAGCGATGGGTAACCAGAGTGAAGTTGCGGTTCTCGTAATGAGGAGCCCTAGACCCGGGGAAAAATTCATAAAATAATTTTTGGGACTCCAGAGAAGGGTCATTGAGGTTCCTATGGCATTAGAATGCCAAGAAAATATTTAGAAAAATTTTTCAATCGGTACAGACAATTTTGACCCGTTAAGCCAAACGAAGGGCATTTTGGTCATTTCACCTTCAGAGACGATTTTTGGCTGACTTGTCCAGTTGAGTAAATAATTATTACGACATAAAATATGAATTAAGGTTGATGAAAAATTAATTTAAAGTTAGTAGAAAAGAAAAGAAAAGAAAATAAAGAAAATTAAAGATAATGACATCACATGATGTCACTCACTTACTCCCAACCAATCATAAGTTAACAAGCATTCTTAAAACATTTAAAAGATACAAAATGGACCAAAAAAATTATGGTCATCTTCTTCTTCTTCTTCCTCAAAACGTGACCTCTCTTCCATAGCCCTCCATAAAAATTTCTTGCATCACTTCCATTTTCCCATGAATTTTCACTATAAAACGCTAGACACCTTTCATTAAAACTTGTCCATACCTCTTGGGGAAGTGTTTGTCAGCCTAGAAAAGGAAGGAAAGTGAAGTTTGAGCTTGGAAAATTCTGCCCTACAAGAGGTTAGTGCACTTATACACCTTAAGCTCTTTATTTCCATGTTAGTAACTTGAATTGAGTAAGAATTTGTAAATTAAATTAACCAAATATATGTGTATGTCCACCATGAATTTCAGCAGCCCTAAGGAAGGAACAATGATGGAGTGTTTTTGATGGTTTTAATGGACTTAAAATGAATTAGAGATTATGTTTAAGGTGTATATACACATATAGAATGAATGAAAGTGCTTAACTAGGTGTATGGGTGAATTGAAAGGGAAAATTAGAGTTTTGGGAGTGAAAAATTAGACTTGGCTTATGAAATGATTAATGGACATTCTAATGGTCAATTAGTGACCATTTGAGGCAAGTTAATCATAATTTGAAGTGAGCTAATGTATGGCAAATTGAAATGGGAAGGCTGCCTAGAGACAGCAGCAATGAGGCTGTGATTCCAGCCCATTTAGACAGCCATAACTTTGGCTGTGTAGGTCCAATTTGTGTTTGGCCAATTGGACATGAAAATAGGCTTATAATGGCACATTTTTTCTGAAGAAACCATGCCCAGAAGACCAAAGCAAGTGGACCAAAAGTTGGCCCCAATCCGGATACCCTGCAACAGCACCTGCAGAAATGACCAAATGAACAGTAACTGTTCATTTGGCCATAACTCACTGTAGATATAGTCAATTGACCTGAAATTTTTACAGCAACAAGATAAGACATAGACAAACAACTTTCATGAAGAAACCTACCCCAAAATATGACCAGAACCTATTCAATAAGGCAGTGGCAGTCACTGTTCATGGTATTGTAGATTTGGTAATTCTGCAGTTTTTCCAATCCGGCCAGCTGTGGTTTTTGGACCATAACTGGAGCTACAAAACTCCAAATGGAGTGATTTAAAAAAAGAAATTCAACTAGACAAAATAAGGAACAACTTTCATGTTTACCATTTCCTCAAATCCCACTGCAACAGTGCTTAATGGAACAGTAAAATTAGGCTTCAAAAACTGAAAATTCTGCTTCCCTTGGTTTAAGTTTAGAAATGGTATTAATGCTTAATGCCAACAAGTTTTCAATGCAAAATGTGGTATGTTGGGTGTGTTAAAACCAATGTACCTATTTTCTATCCAAAAGTCAAAATTTTTGTTGACCAATAAGGTGAATAGTGACACCAAAACTTGAAAATTCAAAATTTGTAATTAGAAATGCATCTAGGGGACTTTAAATTGCAATTGGCAATTAATACTAGCAAATGTAAAACTAAAAATGTGGGATCTTGGTGTAATTAGAATTAATATATCCATTAAGTATAAAAAGGTCAACATTTTGAGTTGACTAGTAAGGTGAATAGTAATCAAAATGATTAGTAAATTAAGATGAAGACCTAGAACCAATTCTAAGCTTAAATGCTTAGAATTGTATGAAAAATGTGGACTATGCATCCTAGTCAAAATTGTTAAAAAGAAATTAAGGCCATAAATTTGAAATCCATGAAATGTTTATGGATTACTTGAAACATGAAAAATAAGTCACCAAATTGATGTGAATAATTAGTTAGGGCTTATATGCCCATCACAAATGGAATTCATAACATATTAATAACTCAACTTGAAATATAAAAATTGTAATTACATGAGTAGATTCTTGAATGTATAAATGAGAAAAGAAAAATGTTTTGAGTACAATGGTATAAAAGGATAATTGATGTGTATTGTGATCATATAAATGATCAAATGAATGTATGAATTATAATCGAAATTTATCATGAAATAATGAAGTCATAAAATACAATATATTAATATTTAATGATATTATGTGCCCTTGTATTGCCTAGACATGTATATCAGATTGGATAGTTTGGCATGCCAATAGAGTATTGTTTTAGCAGTACTGCAAAAGGCTTTATGCCTATATTCATAGCTCTATGCCCGTATTCATGGCTCTTATGCCCGTATTCATGGCTTTTATGCCCGATTATGTGAAATCATGGCTTTTTTGCCATACCGACTGCATACGTGGTTGACGTTCTGCGTCCCATGCTATGACGGCCCAAGGCACTGCGGTGTCCAGAGCCAACGACCCGTTATCCAGTTTAGTCAGCCTGTCGTAGGTTACTTGGGCAGTGTAATTTATTAAAATAAATTAAGACTATTAGTAATTAAAAATATTAGAAATCAAATAAATGAGTTAATAAGACTTCAAAAGAATTAGTTACAATTATGAAATGATCCAAACCACATAAAAATTGTTAAGTAAAATGATAAAAGAGTTGCAAAAATAGGTATAACTTAACTAAATATTTTAAATGTACCTTCTATTGCCATATAAATATAAACTGAGTATTTTAATTAATTCTGTATGTTGTACATTGTCCCTGTGAATTTCGGAATTAAACGCTTTCAAAGCGAAACAAATGAGAACAAAAGATAATTAATATTAGACACATTGTATTAAATTAAATTGATTCTTAAATATTCAAATTATGCTTCGTTCTTTCTTTATTTGTATATTTTATTTTCTTGTTCTATTATTGCACCACTAAGCAGCAATGCTTAGCGCGATGGATTTGTTTCCTCGCGCAGGTACTTTGACTAAGATTTTTGGAGTCCAGATCTACAGAAGTGGCTGGAGTATTCAAGGTTGTCACCTCCTCAACAATGCATGTAGATAGGGCCCATATAGATCATATTTTGTATTTAGTATAAAATGCTAGATATTGTATTATAATGTAGATTATGAGCAGGTAATTAATAGAAATGTAATGTAATTTAAAAAATTAGCTTTTTCATATGTAATTAATTTATATATCATGTAAATTATGAAATTATGTAAATTAAAGAAATTTGAAAATTTTACTTATGTGATTTGAGCATGAATGAGATTGTATGGATTCGAAGACAGATTTGAAATATATAGATAATGCATGGAAATGAATATGAAATTGAGATATATGAATGAGATGTGAATTTTGAGATGGTTATGAAAATAATTGATGAGATTTTATTTGTAAAATATTATTGAAACTTTCAAACAGGTAAATAGTAAAATACGTCAACTGGTAATAAAATAGGGGAAACTCCGCTGGTTTCTCCGTCGAAAAATTTATTAATATTAAATTATATCGAGATCAAAATATGAAAGGAATAAAGTAAGATAAGATAGGGTGCTCCGGCACCGAATGTAGCACACGTTGCTGGGCTACATTGTAGTCGGGTGAGGGGTGTTACAGTAATTGCCATGGAAGTGTATGTGTAATATAAGTGTTGATGTACATTGAATTTGGGTTGAAGTAAATGTTAAACATTAATGGTATATTGTGTGCATTGAGCACTTGAGTGTTCTGCCCAAAATGCTTACTGGAATTGTGTACAATATATATAGAAGTGCCATGATTAAATGTTAAAGTATTGGGAGGAGGAGGATTATCAAAATTGGAAGTGTAATATTCAAATGCAGGTTGTGTATGTTGGCAGCACCTAAATTAGGTCATAAGTGCAAAACTATGAACCTAATTGGTATGAGGCCAATGGAGGATGAAACTAGACACCAAATAGGCCAACTTTCATGTAGAAATATTGCCAAAATTCTGCCTATAAACTGACCTTAAAAATGACCAAATCCGGAATAGCAACCTTGCAACCCAGATTTTTGACTATATGAATAGTAGTCATTAGGATGACCATAACTCACTCAAAACATGTCCAATTGACCTAAAATTTTTACCATGGATAGCTTAGACATAGAGCTACAATTATTGTGAAGACACCAAAGCCCAAAAATGGCCAAAACCAAGTCAAATAGCTTGCACAATTTCGGGCGCCAAAACTACCAGAACTAAATGTGACCTAAAATTGATCAAATTTTGCACTAAAGGTGCAATCTGTCCAGCTTTAGTAAGTTGACCATATATTGGTCTATACAACTCAGAATGACCTGAAGTTTTGCCTAGAGTACAATAAGACATAGAGCTACAATTCTTATGAAGACACCAAAGCCCAGAAATGGCCAGAACCAAGTCAAATAGCTTGCACAAGTTCGGGTACTAAAACTACTAGAACTAAATGTGACCTAAAATTGACCAAAGTTTGCACTAAAGGTGCAATTTGTCCAGCTTTAGTAAATTGACCATATCTTGGTCTATACAAATCAGAATGACCTGAAATTTGCCCAGAGTGCAATAAGACATAGAGCTAAAATTTTGCTTCTTTGACCAAAAGCTAAAAATCAAGAGAAATAGGACTTTAAGCTAGACCAATCTGGCACACAAAAATTGAGAATTTGACATTAACATACAATGAAGCCTTGAAGTAAATTGGCAATAAATGCCAACTGGTGAGAATTGTAAATGGCACTATACTGGCAGCATATTGAAATGTGAATTATGACATGTTGATACTAGAATCAACTTATGCATGATGTATGAAAAGGTTAACATTTTCATTGACCAGTGAATTGTATAATGACCGGTAAACTCTAAAATAAAGAAATAAATATTTAATCTTGTAATATGCCCCAGTTTGCCTAGTTGACTAGTTTGGATAGGTTGGCATGCTAATAGGATTCTGACAGCTGTTCTGTAAATGACTTTACGTCATATTGTGTTTTAAGGCTTATTATGCCATACTATGATTTTAATAGCCTATAGTTATACAGATTGTGTTATTATACTCGGCTTAATGCCTGATTGATTATATGGCTTTTTAGCCACACTGTTTGCACACTGGAAGATACTTGTGACCAATGGTGTGACGGCCCGAGGTACTAGGTACCCAGTGCTAGTATATCCATTTATCCAGTCTGGTCAGTGTATAGGCTACAAGGGCAGTCAATTGAAACATTATTCAATTCGGGCAGCTAAGTTAAGTTAAGTATAATGAAATTTCAGTACAATTAAAGTATTGAATGAATTAGCAAAAGAAACATAACAAAAATATAAATTGCAGAACCGTAGAGGCTTGAAATATAATACAGTTAGAATAATTTGTATACTGAGTAGTATTACTGAAAAGTTATAAACTAAGCACTTCCAAAGAGGAACAAACTAGTATATAAGATCGTTGATACTAGAAATATCATACCAAATTAAATTGATTCCTGAGTATCGAAATTATGATTTATTTCTTTCTTTATTTGTATATATTTTTTCTTGTTATACTATTGCACCACTAAGCAGAAATGCTTAGCGCGATGGAATTGCTTCCTCGCGCAGGTACTGAAGGTAAAACCAGTAAACTGTCGATTGAGATTTTTGGAGTCCAGATCTGCAGAAGTGTCAGAAGAGTTAAAGATTGTCACCTCCTCAACAATGCATGTAGATAGGGCTCATTTTAAGCATGTTTTACAATCTGTACATTATAATTACTGCTATTATTGTAATGTGAATTAGTGATTGTAATTTCATTTGTCTATCCTGTACTTGATAAATTTATATACTTAATTGGCAAATTTGAATAAGTTAATGAAATATAAGAATTCTGATATTTAAATTGATTATCTAATCATAATGATTCTCAATAAGATTGAGTTTGAGAAATTTTGAGATTGAATCTGAGTTTGAGAAACTGATGAGAATGCTTTGAGATAATCTGAGTTAAGAATTTGAGCATATATTGAAATTGTTTTTGGCAGGTTCAGAAGAACTGTTAGTCCAAATTACTGCTGGCACTCTACTGGATTATCATTAAAATTTTTGAATTTCCAAATTAGTCAGATTTTGATAAACAGTAAAAATAGCCTAAACCTCAGATAAAGTTTTTGAGCAAGTAAATCTAGAACTATAATGAAATCAGATAAGATCAGATGCTCCGGCACTCCGTGTGACACGCCTTGCTCGGCTACACTGTAAACGGGTGAGCGGTGTTACATTTTCTACCAGTTAGGACTGACTACTCACTAGAAAAGTTAGCAGAATTGTATATCAGTGAGATAGTTAGACTACAAAGAATTCCATTTTCCATCATATATGATCGAGACCTAAGGTTTACATCGAGATTTTGGAAGAAGTTGCATGAATCCTTGGGTACACAACTCCACTTCAGCACAGCTTTCCATCCTCAGACGGATGGGCAATAAAAAAGAGTAATCCAGGTAAACAATTAAAACCAATTGAACTAATACAAATATTGAACTGAAATGATAATAATAACATGAAATATATGTCAGGTCCTTGAGGACATGCTAAGGAGTTATGTCATTGAGTTTGAGGAAAGTTGGGATAGATACCTCCCACTGGCAGAATTTACATACAACAATAGCTACCAAGCTATCATCCAAATGGCCCCGTATGAAGCACTGTATGGGAGGAAATGTAGAACTCGGTGTCTTTGGACTGAATTGGCGAACAAGCGGTAGGGCTGGACACAGTGAAATAGACTGAGGAGAAGGTAAAGCTAATCAAAGCCAATCTGAAGGTTGCCTCAGACAGACAAAAATCTTATACCGACCTAAAGAAAAAAGAAATAGAATATGCAGTTAGTGACAAAGTGTTCCTCAAGGTGTCACCATGGAAGAAGGTACTGAGATTTAGAAAAAAAGGTAAGTTGAGCCCTAGGTTCATTGGCCCATATGAAGTCATTGAATGTGTGGGACCAGTAGCCTATAAGCTAGCTTTACCACCAGAGCTGGACAAGATCCACAATGTGTTCCATGTGTTTATGCTAAGAAGATACCGCTCAGATCCTTCACATGTCATCTCCATGGAAGAAATTGAAGTACAACCGGATTTAACATATGAAAAAGAACCCATACGGATCCTGGCTAGGGAAGTGAAAGAGTTAAGGAATAAGCAAATTCCACTGGTGAAAGTGCTTTAGAGGCACCACAACACTGAGGAGGCAACTTGGGAAAGTGAAGAGATGATGAGGCAACAATTCCCTCAACTGTTTGCATTAGGTAAATTTCGAGGATGAAATTTAAATTAGAGGGAAAGAGTTGTAACACTCTCCCTGTAGCAACTCCATACATTTTACTGTTTCGGTGACCAGTGTCGGTCCGGACAACTATAACGCCCGAAAAAATATTTAAACTAAAGTGAGGAACCATAATTAACTCAAATATTAATAAAAAAAATTTAGAAAAAATTCTAAAAATAAAATACAATCAAGTTAAATGAGCTAGTACCCTAGTGATGGGTAACCCAGTGGAAAGTTGTGGTTCTCGCAACTAGGAGCCTTAGACCCTAGAGAAAATTCATAAAATAATTTTTAAGACTCCAGAGAAGGGTTATTGAGGCTTCTATGACATTAAAATGCCAAAAAATGCTTAGAAAAATTTTTCAATCGATACAGACAATTTTAGTCTTTTAAGCCAAACGGAGGGCATTTTGGTCATTTCTCCTTCAGAGGTGATTTTTGGCCGAGTTGTCCAGTTAAGTAAATAATTATTATGATATAAAATATGAATAAATATTGCTACAAATTAAATTGAAATTGAGTAGAAAAGAAAAGAAAAAGAAAATAAATTAAATAAGAAATTATGACATCACATGATGTCATTAGTGTGCCTACACCCAATCACATGGTGACACATGGCTATAACTCACTTAAAATGAGTTCAATGGGCAGAAATGAAAGAAAAAAAAATCAGATTTCTTTTTCCTTTCTTCTTCCATCCGAAGCCCTCCCTTCTCCCTTCCACCATTAAAGCTTCACCAAGCTTGAGTTCACCACCCAAATCACCCTAAAACCCTAGCTTCCCTTCACAAATATTTACCCTTACACCTAGAGCAATTCTCAGCAAAAAGAAAAAGAAAAAGAGGAGTTCTCAAGCTTTGGGAATTAGCTAAATCAAGGTTAGTGTCCAAACTTTTGCTATTTTTGATTAAATTCATGTTTAATGGTATGAAGTAAGTAGGAAATGTAAGAAAACAAGACAAAAATGTGTCTGTGTGCACTCTAAAAATTTTGACAGCTAGGGTTAGCTAGGGTTTGATGATTTTGCTTGATAGCAAAATAGTTATGAGTAGCCTTTGGTAGTGGATGGGTGATTGAACATAGTTAAGTAGGTGAAATGCAAGAATTATGCATGTATGAACATGAAAAAAATTGGACACTTGAACAATTCTAGGGTTTGCTCATATGATGGTTTATTAACCTTGTAATGGTCAATTAGTGACCATTTGAATGTGTGTGAGGAGGAAATGAAGTGAGTTGTGGCTTAGTATTTGAGTTTGGGTGAGCTGCCTTGGCTGACCTGCAAGACTGAGTGTGAGTCTAGCAGGTTTAGGCAGTTATAAATGGAGTTGTAGAGGTTTAATTGGTACAAGGCCAATTGGAAATGAAACTAGACACATAATGTCACAACTTTGGTGAAGAAATCCTGCCCAGAAAACCAAACCAGGTTGACCTAAAAATTGCCCTAATCCTGGTGACTTGCATTCTGCCTGGGCAAAACGACCAAATAAATAGTATTTATTCATTTGGTCATAACTCAGTGTAGAAAGGTCCAATTGACTTGAAATTTTACCAGCAGAAAGCTGAGATATAGACCTACAACTTTCATGAAGAAACCTAACCCAAATTTTGATCATACATGTTCAAAGAGTGACCTGTAGTCACTGTACAAAACACTGTAGATTTGGTCAGTCTAGAAAATCTAGAAAGTTTGTAATCCGGCCAGTTTTGGTATTTAGGCCATAACTTGAGTTACAAAACTCCAAATAGAGTGATTCAAAAAAAGGAATGTAAATAAACGAAATGAGGAACAACTTTCATGAAGACAACTTTATCAAATTCCTACTGCAAAAATGACCAATGGAATAGTAAACACAAGGCTTGAAATCTGAAAATTTTAAACAACTAACACTAAGTTTAGAAATGATATTGGCAACCAATACCAACAACTTTAGAATGCAAAATATGGTATGTTGGGAGTATTAGGACCAATGTACCTATTGTCTATGCAAAAGTCAACATTTTAGTTGACCAATGAAATGAATAGTAACACCTAAACTCAAATTTCAAGAATTGTAAAGTTAAAAAGTGTAACACGCCCTAGTACACCTAGCAAGATTGGTTTGGATAGGTTGGCATGCCAATAGGGTTCAGTTAGTAGTATTGCACACGGCATTATGCCATTCTGTGATTTCATGGACTTTAGCCATTCTGACATTATGTTGATACTTGGCCTTGTGCCTAATGTTATTACAGCTTATTAGCTGTTTTGTTGCACACCGGGAGATACATATGTGACCGATGGTGTGACGGCTCGAGGTACTAGATACCTAGTGCCAGTTTACCTGTTTATCTAATCCAGTCATCCAGTATAGGTTACTTGGGCAACCAAAAATGAAAGTGAACAAATTTAATGAAATAATGAATAGAACAGGTACATAATAAATAAGATTACCAATAATGATCGAAAAAAAATTGTCTGCATAAGACATCAAAACATGCACTGCATATATACTTTATGTTATTTCTTTTTATTTTATTATTGGCACTACTAAGCATTATTGCTTAGCGCGTTGCTTTTTGCCACACGGAGGTTCTGGACAGACCGACCGAGAGCCCAGTAGACTGCAGACTGGGTGAGATCTTCTGCACCTCTGCATAGTGTCTGTGTCACCTCACCATCATCAGTGCATTGGTAGGATACTAGGTTTTATTTTGGTATTTTGTAATTAACTTTTATTTTCTCATGTGTAATTAAGACTTATGTAATGTATTTTAGTATTGATGTAAATTATGAAAATTGTATTTATGAATAAACAAGTGAATATTTATTTATGACTTTTATATGAATTTTATATGAAATGAATGAATGAGAAATGGAAGTATATATGAGAAATATTGAGATTTTGTTGATGAAATGGAGTTTGGGATTGATTAAAAATTTTGGAAGTGTTTTTCACAGGTTCCGAAGAATTGTTTTATCTATTTTTAGCCAGCACTCTACCGGATTTTCTATAAAATTTGTGGAACCTCAAATAAATTATAAATTCAATAAATGACTTAAATGAATTATATTTCACAAATTATATTTCACAACTATGAAAAATTAAATTTGGAAGAATAAAAATGATTGATTTAAAATAGGGTGTTCCGGTATACTGCGTGGCATATCTTGCTCGGCTACATTGTAGACGGGTAAGGGGTGTCACATTGGAGGAGAGAGAAATGAGGAAGAGAGAATAGGTGGAGGTGAGAGACTTCAGTTTATTCATTTGGTGTCAAGTTGGAGGTGCCGCACATGTCATCTTATTTATTTGTAAATCATCAAAAATAAATTATATGGGCTTTACTATTACCTAAATTAATATTTAGGGTTTTATATTGTAAATTGAAGTTCAAAGATAACGTCGTTACTAAGGCTAAAATTGAGGGATGACAAGTGAAAGTTACACCCAAAAGATAAATAAAAGAAATATTTATTTAATTTAAGATAAATAGATCCTTAACAATAAAAATAGAATTTTCAAATATAAGATATACTATCCATAACATAGTATATTGTGAGATTTGAGTTCAAATCATTACAATCGGAATTAATTAAATGAAAAAAAGAGTTGGCCAATAATTAATCATAGGAGCAGCATCTATATTGCCACTAGGGAGAATTAACCATAGTCTGCTCAGTGGTGTCACTAACCCTTTGTTTGCACTGAGGGAAATGTAAAGAAGAGAAAAGGAATTTGATTTTTGTAAATTTCCTTGCTAGGACATCAAATAAAGGAGAGAATTGAAAATAAAGGAGGAGAAGTTTTAACTCAAAAATATTTCTCTCCAAATTGGTGGGAAAGGTAGAGAAATGGAGAGATATGATTGTTAAAATACTTTGTGACACCCCTTACCCGTCTACAGTATATCCGAGTAAGCTATGTCACACGGTGTACCGGAACACTCTATTTTATCTTAATTAATTTTCATCATAATTTTGAATATAACTTGTGAAATATAATCTATTTAAGTCATTTGTTGAAATTTTAATTTATTTGAGGTTCCGAAAATTTTATAGAAAATCTGGCAGAGTACCGGCTAAAAATGGAGAAAACAGTTCTTCGGAACCTGTGAAAAACACTTCCTATAATCATATTCAATCATTTCAAACTCCCATATCAAAATCTCAATATTTTTCAATTTCATTTCTCAATCATTCATCTCATGTGATAATCATGTACAAGTCACAGATAGATATTCACTTTTCTATTCACAAACACAATTCTCATTATTTACATGAACATCAAAATACATTACATAAGTTCAATTACATATGAGAAAATAAAAGTTAGTTACAAAATACCAAATTGAAACCTAGTGTCCTACCAATGCACTGTGGATGGGGAGGTGACACGGACACTATGCAGTCACAGGAGGGTCTCACCCATGCGGTCTCATCGAGCTCTCGATCAGTATCTCCAGAACCTACGCGTGGTAAAAGCAACGCGCTAAGCAATAATGCTTAGTGGTGCAAATAATAAAATAGAAGGAAATAACAGAAATAAATATGCATTGAATGTATCGATGTTTTACTTGTTTTGTACTTGTTATAATCATTTATTTCGTTAACTTTATCCACTTTCATTCTTTTGGTTGCCCAAGTAACCTATACTGAACGACTGGACTGGATAAACGGGTAAACTGGCACTGGGTATCAAGTACCTCGGGCCGTCACACCATCGGTCACATATGTATCTCCGGCAGGCAATGCAATGACCTAACAAGTCAGAATAATATGAGGCACGAGGCCAAGTCTCAACACAATGTCAAAATGGCTAAAAGCCATAAAATCACAGAATGGCATAATGCCATGTGCGATCGCTAATCGAACCTATTGGCATGCCAAACTATCCAAACCAATCTTGTTAGGTATACTAGGGCATTTGATACTTTAGAATTCTTCAACTTTTGAATTTCAAGTTTTGATGTTACTATTCACTTCATTGTCAACAAAAATGTTGACTTTTGCATAGAAAATAGGTACATTGGTTTTGACACTCCCAACATATCACATTTTGCATTCAAAACTTGTTGGCATTAATCACCAATACCATTTCTAAGCTTAAACCAAGGGAGCAGAATTTTTCAGTTTTCATACCTAAACTTTACTGTTCCATTAGTTGCTGTTGTAGTGAGAATTTGAGAAAATGACAAACATGAAAGTTGTTTCTTATTTTGTCTAGTTGAATTTCTTATTTTGAATCACTCCATTTGGAGTTTTGTAACTCCATTTATGGTCCAAAAACCACAGCTGGCCGGATTGAAAAGTTGCAGAATTGACCATATCTACAGTGCAGTGAACAGTGACTACAACTGCTTTGTTGGATAGGTTCTGGTCATAATTTGGGGTAGGTTTCTTTATGAAAGTTGTTTTTCTATATCTTAACTTGTTGCTGTAAAAATTTCAGGTAAAATGGGCCATTCTACAATGAGTTATGGCCAAATGAACAATTACTGTTCATTTGGTCATTCTGCAGAATCTGGTTGCAGGACATCCGGATTGGGACCAGTTTTTGGTCCCCTTGCTTTGGTCTTTTGGCTATGGTTTCTTCACCAAAATTGTACCATTATGTGTCTAGTTTCATGTCCAATTGGCCAAACACCAATTAAACCTACACAGCCAAAGTTATGGCTGTTCAAACAGATTGGACTCATAGCCTCACCTGCTGCTCTCACTAGGCGGCCTACCAAATCAATTTGTAACACTATACTTCACTCCAAATTATGGTCAACTTACATCAAATGGTCACTAATTGACCCTTAAGATGTTCATTCACCATTACATAAGTGAAACTCAAATTTCCTTCAAAACCCTAATTCCTAAGTTCTCAAATCTTACAATATACATGCCATTAAGGTTTTTAATTCACTTATACACATCAAGGAACATCCATAGATTTTAATTCCATTCAAGCCATCAACCTCAAGAAAGTTCATGGCTGCCGAAAATTGAAGATACTCTAACATGCATAATTTACTTCAAATTTTTATAATTTCTTAACTTAAATTGATGTTCTAACAAAATTAAAAAGAGTGAGAGGGAAAATATAGCACTAACCTCACTTAAGAGCTTTTCAAGAGCTTTAATTCTTCACCTTTTCTCTTTCTTTTTGCTGCCTAAGGGTAATGCAAGGTGCAAGGATGAGTTTTAGTGAATGAAGTAGGAGGGTTTATGGTGAAATGAGGATAGAAATGAAGCTTTGGTTGAAAATGAATGGAGGGAGAGGGAAGGAGGGTTTCGGCTGGTTTGGTTCTAAGGAGGAAGATGATTTTTTTTTCTTTTATTTTCAGCCTCTTTTATTTGTTTTATATGTATTTGTTGTATGGTTATTGGTGGACAATTTTAAATGACATCATTATGATGTCAAAATTCTCATTAACTTACATTTCTTTTTACTTTTGTTTTCTTATTTTCATTTCTCATTTTT
Organism: Hevea brasiliensis; assembly: GCF_030052815.1. Classification (NCBI taxonomy): domain Eukaryota; kingdom Viridiplantae; phylum Streptophyta; class Magnoliopsida; order Malpighiales; family Euphorbiaceae; genus Hevea; species Hevea brasiliensis. The sequence goes on from NC_079501.1 coordinate 49,965,516, forward strand.
TTTATAAATTTTTCATCAATATTAATTCACATTTTATGTCATAATAATTATTTGCTTAACTGGACAAGTCGGCCAAAAATCGCCTCTGAAGGCGAAATGACCAAAATGCCCTTCGTTTGGCTTAACGGGTCAAAATTGTCTGTACCGATTGAAAAATTTTCCTAAATATTTTCTTGGCATTCTAATGCCATAGGAACCTCAATGACCCTTCTCTGGAGTCCCAAAAATTATTTTATAATTTTTTTCTTGGGTCTAGGGCTCCTAGTTGCGAGAACTGCAACTTCTCACTAGGTTACCCATCACTTGGGCACCGGCTCATTTAACTTGGTTGTATTTTATTTCTAAAATTTTTTCTAAATTTTTCTTATCAATATTTGAGTTAATTATGGTTCCTCACTTTAGTTTAAATATTTTTCCGGACGTTCTAGCTGTCCGGATCGACACTGGTCACCAGAACAGTAGAATGTACGGAGTTGCTACAGGGAGGGTGTTACAACTATTCCCCTCTAATTTAAATTTCGTCCTCGAAATTTACCTGATGCAAACAGTTGAGGGAACTGTTGCCTCATCGTCTCTTCACTTTCCCAAGTTGCCTCTTCGGTGTTGTGGTGCCTCCAAAGCACTTTCACCAGTGGAATCTGCTTATTCCTCAACTCTTTCACTTCCCGAGCCAGGATCCGTATGGGTTCTTCTTCATATGTCAAATCCAGTTGTACTTCAATTTCTTCCATGGAGATGACATGTGAAGGATCTGAGTGATATCTTCTTAGCATAGACACGTGGAACACATTGTGGATCTTGTCCAGCTCTGGTGGTAAAGCTAGCCTATAGGCCACTGGACCCACACGTTCAATGACTTCATATGGGCCAATGAACCTAGGGCTTAACTTACCTTTTCTTCCAAACCTCAGTACTTTTTTCCATGGTGACACCTTGAGGAACACTTTGTCGCCAACCGCATATTCTATTTCTTTTCTCTTTAGGTCAGCATAAATTTCTGTCTATTTGAGGCAACCTTCAGATTAGCTTTGATTAGTTTCACTTTCTCTTTAGTTTGTTTCACCAAGTCTGGGCCTACCAATTTTTCTTTGCCCAATTCAGTCCAGCACACTGGAGTTCTACATTTTCTCCCATACAGTGCTTCATATGGGGCTATTTGAATACTAGCTTGGTAGCTATTGTTGTATGCAAATTCTGCCAGTGGGAGGTATTTATCCCAACTTCCCTCAAATTCAATGACACAACTCCTCAGCATATCCTCAAGGATCTGACATATATTTCATGTTATTATTATCATTTTAGTTCAATATTTGCATTAATTCAATTGGTTTCAATTATTTACCTGGATTACTCTTTCTGATTGCCCATCCGTCGGAGGATGGAAAGCTGTGCTGAAGTGGAGTTGTGTACCCAAGGACTCGTGCAACTTCTTCCAAAATCTCGATGTAAACCTTGGGTCTCGATCAGATATGATGGAAAGTGGAATTCCATGCAGTCTAACTATCTCACTGATATACAATTCTGCTAACTTCTCCAATGAGTAGTCGGTCTAATCGGCAGAAAGTGTGCTGACTTCGTCAATCTATCCACTATCACCCATACTGCATCATGTTTCTTCTGGGTGAGAGGTAGACCACTTACAAAATCCATGGTGACCCGATCCCATTTCCATTCAGGTATGCGTGTAGGCTGTAGCAATCATGATGGAACTTGATGTTCTGCCTTGACTTGCTGACATGTCAAGCATTTAGTCACATAGTCAGCTATGTCCTTCTTCATACCAGGCCACCAATACTGAAGCTTTAGATCATGATACATCTTTGTACTTCCTGGGTGCATAGCATATACACTAGTGTGTGCCTCTTTTAGAATACTGGCCTTCAATTCCCCATCATCTGGTACACACAGTCTTCCTTTGTAATACAGACACCCATCTGTTTTCACCTCATAGTCAGTTGCTTTTTCCCCTGGGATTTTGCTCATAATAGCCATTAGCTTCTCATCTACCCTCTGCCCATCTAAAATCTGCTGTAACAGGTTTGGCCTCACTTGCAACTCAGCTAAAATAGCTCCATCTCGAACCAAAGATAGACGGGCATTCAATGATCTCAAAGCTGTCATGGATTTTCTGCTCAAAGCATCAGCAACTACATTTGCCTTCCCAAGATGGTAGTCAATTTCATAATCATAGTCCTTCAGGAACTCAATCCATCACCTCTGTCTAAGGTTGAGTTCCTTCTGAGTTGGCAAATATTTTAGACTCTTGTGGTCTGTGTAAATGTAGCACTTTTCACCATACAAGTAATGCCTCCATATCTTCAGTGCGAAGATAATTGCTGCAAGCTCTAGATCATGGGTAGGGTAATTTTTTTCATGTGGCCTTAGCTGCCTGGAAGCATAAGCGACCACTTTCCCCTCTTGCATCAATACACACCCTAACCCATTATGAGAGGCATCACTATAGACCACAAAGTCCTTTCCTGACATTGGCTGTGTTAACACTGGTGCCTCTGTCAACATAGCCTTCAACTTCTCAAAACTGGTCTGACACTTGTCATTCCAGTCAAATCTGACATTCTTGTGTAACAACTTGGTCATTGGAGCAGCTATTAAGGAAAATCCTTTAACAAATCTTCTGTAATACCCAGCTAGCCCCAAGAAGCTTCTGACCTTAGTTGAATTTCTGGGAGGCTTCCATTCCATCACTGCTTCTATTTTCTTGGGATCCACCCTAATCCCATCAGCTGACACTATGTGTCCAAGGAATGCAATCTCATTCAACCAAAAGTCACACTTGGACAGCTTAGCATACAGCTTCTTTTCTCTCAGGGTTTGCAGAATAATCCTCAAATGCTCATCATGTTCTTCCCTGGTCTTGGAATACACCAAAATATCATCAATAAAGACCATTACGAACCGATCTAGGTATGGATAGAAGATATGCTTCATAAGGTCCATGAATGCTGTTGGTGCATTTGTTAGGCCAAAGGGCATCACTAGAAACTCATAATGCCCATATCGGGTCCTGAATGCAGTCTTTGGCACATCTGCATCCTTCACCCTCAACTGATGATACCCTGATCTGAGATCAATCTTAGAAAATACTCCTGCTCCCTTCAACTGATCAAACAGATCATCAATTCTAGGCAACGGATATTTGTTCTTCACAGTCACTTTATTCAACTGCCGGTAATCGATGCATAGCCTCAAAGTCCCATCCTTCTTTTTCACAAACAGCATTGGGGCTCCCCATGGTGACACACTGGGGTGTATGAACCCCTTATCAAGCAACTCTTGCAACTGAGTTTTCAACTCCCTCAATTCAGTGGGTGCCATCCTATAAGGAGCAATGGAAATGGGTGCTATACCCGGCAGTGTCTCAATAGCAAATTCAACTTCCCTTTCTGGTGGCAAACCAGGCAATTCTTCAGGAAATACCTCTAGGAAGTCTCTTACTGTGGGTATATCACTCAGGTTTGGCTTAGCCTGCCTAGTATCTACCACATGTGCTAGGAAGGCTTCACAGCCTTTCTTCATCATTCTTCTTGCAACTGTGGCTGAGATAACGTTGGACAAGAAATCTGTCCTTTCCTCCACAACTGTGATCTCATTAGCCCCAGTAGTTTTCAAAGAGATTCTCTTCAATTTGCAATCAACTATTGCCTGATGACGTGACAACCAGTCCATTCCCAAAATCACGTCAAACTCGTGGAAGGGCAACTCAATCAGGTCTGCCAAGAATTCATACCCATGAATCCTTAACGAGCAACCCTTGTATACTTTGTTCACCACTACACTGTGGCCCAATGGATTAGTGACCAAAATGTCTTTGTCACTCTCCCTTACTAGTATCCCCCTTTCTACGGGTAGGTTGATGCAGATGTATGAATGAGTGGATCCTGGATCCACCAATGCATGCACAGATGTATTGTAGAGGGAGAACGTACCCCTGATGACGTTCGGGGCATCTTGCTCCTCCTGAGCTCTAATGGCATAGGCTCTGGCAGGTGGTCTGTTATCAGGCCTCTCTGCTGGCTCAGATGCAGGCCTCTGTGATGGTCCCACTGCGTCAGATTTGCTAGATTTCCTACCCCTTTGTGGTGCAGGAGCAGGTCTGTCTGCTTGCGTTGGAGCAGCTGTAGTGGTTCTGCGTGGACAGTTCTTCAACTGATGCTCTGTTGATCCACACCTTAAGCAGGCACCAGTCACTCTCCAACACTCCCCCTTGTGCCACTTCAGGCAATGTGGACATGCAGAAGATGCTGGGGCTGGTCCCCTGAACCCCATCCCTAGAGAGCTGCCCACTGATGGTGTGGACTGACCTCTCCTAGGGGCCTGGGCCCCTGAGACTGACCCTGACCTTGTGGTTGACCTGAACTCTGTGCAGGTGGACCCTTGAACTTCTTCCCAAATGCAGGAGATGAACTAGACTGACCTGGGCCCCTCTTCTGCTGTCTCTCTCTTCTGGTCTGCTCACTTATTCTAACCTTTTCAACCTTTATTGCAGCTTCCACTAACTTGGTGAAGTCTGTGATTCCCAAGGCAGTGATCATGATCTTTATATTATCATTTAATCCATCTTCAAATCACTTACACCTTTCGGCCTCATTAGGGACTATCTCCCTTCCATAACGGCTCAATCTGACGAATTCCTTCTCATACTCGGCCACTGACAGCTGTCTCTGCCTCAGATTAATGAACTCTCTTCTTCTCTCTTCCAGGTATACACTACCCACATATTTCTTCTTAAATTCGGAGAGAAAGAAGTCCCAAGTTACTATTTTTGGTTGTACTTCACTGGACATAGTATCCCACCATTCATATGCATCATCTTGTAACAGAGATATAGCAGCTTCCAAGTTTTGCTCTGGAGTGCAGTGGAGTTGTTTTAAAACTCTGCCTGTTCTGTTCAACCAATTTTTGGCTACAACATAATCATCTTCTCCCTTGCCAAAGAAGTCCACTGCTCCAAACTTTCTCAATTTTTCCAGGTGTGATTTTAGTTGTGGAGGTGGTAGTGGTGGTGGCATTACCCCAGCCATTTGTTTGAAAAATTTGGCCATTTGCTGGAACATGGCTCAGAGGTGAAAGGTGCTCGCTTGAGTCAAGTGAGCAGGTGTTCTCCCATACCCCCAGTCTCAGCTGCTGCAGGTGGAGCATGACTCTCCACTTCCTCCTCAACTGCTCTCTGTGATGTAAGGTCCATATCCTATTCAAAATAAGAAAGAAAAACAGATCTGCATAAGTGTCACCTCGACTCTTACAAATGCAATGCATGGTATGGACTCAATCTAGGCCCAGAACCGCCTAAACCGTGCTCTGATACCACTAAATGTGACACCCCTTACCCGTCTACAGTATATCCGAGTAAGCTATGTCACACGGTGTACCGGAACACTCTATTTTATCTTAATTAATTTTCATCATAATTTTGAATATAACTTGTGAAATATAATCTATTTAAGTCATTTGTTGAAATTTTAATTTATTTGAGGTTCCGAAAATTTTATAGAAAATCCGGCAAAGTACCGGCTAAAAATGGAGAAAACAGTTCTTCGGAACCTGTGAAAAATACTTCCTATAATCATATTCAATCATTTCAAACTCCCATATCAAAATCTCAATATTTTTCAATTTCATTTCTTAATCATTCATCTCATGTGATAATCATATACAAGTCACAGATAGATATTCACTTTTCTATTCACAAACACAATTCTTATTATTTACATGAACATCAAAATACATTACATAAGTTCAATTACATATGAGAAAATAAAAGTTAGTTACAAAATACCAAATTGAAACCTAGTGTCCTACCAATGCACTGTGGATGGGGAGGTGACACGGATACTATGCAGAGCTGCAGGAGGGTCTCACCAAGTCTGCGGTCTACTGGGCTCTCGATCAGTATCTCCAGAACCTATGGTGGCAAAAGCAACGCGCTAAGCAATAATGCTTAGTGGTGCAAATAATAAAATAGAAGGAAATAACATAAATAAATATGCATTGAATGTATCGATGTTTTACTTGTTTTGTACTTGTTATAATCATTTATTTCGTTAACTTTATCCACTTTCATTCTTTTGGTTGCCCAAGTAACCTATACTGAATGACTGGATTGGATAAACGGGTAAACTGGCACTGGGTATCAAGTACCTCGGGCCATCACACCATCGGTCACATATGTATCTCCCGGTGTGTAACAGAACAGCTAACAAGCTGTAAATAATATGAGGCACGAGGCCAAGTCTCAACACAATGTCAAAATGGCTAAAAGCCATAAAATCACAGAATGGCATAATGCCATGTGCAGTACTGCTAACTGAACCCTATTGGCATGCCAAACTATCCAAACCAATCTTGTTAGGTATACTAGGGCATTTGATACTTTAGAATTCTTCAATTTTTGAATTTCAAGTTTTGATGTTACTATTCACTTCATTAGTCAACAAAAATGTTGACTTTTGCATAGAAAATAGGTACATTGGTTTTGACACTCCCAACATATCACATTTTGCATTCAAAACTTGTTGGCATTAATCACCAATACCATTTCTAAGCTTAAACCAAGGGAGCAGAATTTTTCAGTTTTCATACCTAAAATTTACTGTTCCATTAGTTGCTGTTGCAGTGAGAATTTGAGAAAATGACAAACATGAAAGTTGTTCCTTATTTTGTCTAGTTGAATTTCTTTTTTTGAATCACTCCATTTGGAGTTTTGTAGCTCCAGTTATGGTCTAAAAACCACAGCTGGCCGGATTGAAAAATTGCAGAATTGACCATATCTATAGTGCAGTGAATAGTGACTGTAACTGCTTTGTTGGATAGGTTCTGGTCATAATTTAGGGTAGGTTTCTTCATGAAAGTTGTTTTTCTATATCTTAACTTGTTGCTGTAAAAATTTCAGGTTAAATGGGCCATTTTACAATAAGTTTTGGCCAAATGAACAATTACTGTTCATTTGGTCATTCTGCAGAATCTGGTTGCAGGACATTCGGATTGGGACCAGTTTTTGGTCCACTTGCTTTGGTCTTTTGGCTATGGTTTCTTCACCAAAATTGTGCCATTATGTGTCTAGTTTCATGTCCAATTAGCCAAACACCAATTGAACCTACACAGCCAAAGTTATAGCTGTCCAAACAGGCTGGACTCACAGCCTCACCTGCTGCTCTCACTAGGCAGCCTACCAAATCAATTTGTAACACTATACTTCACTCCAAATTATGGTCAACTTACCTCAAATGGTCACTAATTGACCCTTAAGATGTTCATTCACAATTACATAAGTGAAACTCAAATTTCCCTCAAAACCCTAATTCCTAAGTTCTCAAATCTTACAATATACATGCCATTAAGGTTTTTAATTCACTTATACACATCAAGGAACATCCATAGATTTTAATTCCATTCAAGCCATTAACCTCAAGAAAGTTCATGGCTGCCGAAAATTGAAGATACTCTAACATGCATAATTTACTTCAAATTTTTATAATTTCTTAACTTAAATTGATGTTCTAACAAAATTAAAAAGAGTGAGAGGGAAAATATAGCACTAACCTCACTTAAGAGCTTTTCAAGAGCTTTAATTCTTCACCTTTTCTCTTTCTTTTTGCTGCCTAAAGGTTATGCAAGGTGCAAGGATGAGTTTTAGTGAATGAAGTAGGAGGGTTTATGGTGAAATGAGGATAGAAATGAAGCTTTGGTTGAAAATGAATGGAGGGAGAGGGGAGGAGGGTTTCGGCTGGTTTGGTTCTAAGGAGGAAGATGATTTTTTTTCTTTTATTTTCAGCCTCTTTTATTTGTTTTTTATGTATTTGTTGTATGGTTATTGGTGGACAATTTTAAATGACATCATTATGATGTCAAAATTCTCATTAACTTACATTTCTTTTTACTTTTGTTTTCTTATTTTCATTTCTCATTTTTTTTTATAATTTTTTCATCAATATTAATTCACATTTTATGTCATAATAATTATTTGCTTAACTGGACAAGTCGGCCAAAAATTGCCTCTGAAGGCGAAATGACCAAAATGCCCTCCGTTTGGCTTAACGGGTCAAAATTGTCTGTACCGATTGAAAAATTTTTCTTAATATTTTCTTGGCATTCTAATGCCATAGGAACCTCAATGACCCTTCTCTGGAGTCCCAAAAATTATTTTATAATTTTTCTCTTGGGTCTAGGGCTCCTAGTTGCGAGAACCGCAACTTCTCACTAGGTTACCCATCACTTGGGCACCGGCTCATTTAACTTGGTTGTATTTTATTTCTAAAATTTTTTCTAAATTTTTCTTATCAATATTTGAGTTAATTATGGTTCCTCACTTTAGTTTAAATATTTTTCCGGACGTTCTAGCTGTTCGGACCGATACTGGTCATCGGAACAGTAGAATGTACGGAGTTGCTACAGGGAGGGTGTTACATACTTAGATACCCTTCTACAGTATATAGACATAAGAAAGAAAATGATGATATAATATTTATTTCTCTCTATTATTTTAACGGAGAAATTGTATTTCTTTCATATTTTAATAATCTATCCAAACAACATAAATTAAATTAAATTTTCTTTATTTTTTTTCTCTTCATATCCCCCTCTTTAATTTCTCTCCATTTCCCCTACCAAGGGTAAAAGGAGGGAGTTAACCTTATTGTTGTCGATGAATGAAACTATGTTTTTATTGTTTCATATAACACCCGGCCGGGACTTTTAACCATTGTTCCTGGAAGGATAAGGATATTTATTACAATATAAATAAGTACATCATCTTTATCATTCATGGTAAATTTCTATAAATGGCATACAAACAATAATGAGCTAGCCAATTGAATAGAGTTAATTTTTGCCTTTTCCTTTGCAGTTCCCACCATAGCATTTGTGTTCTTCAAAGTGCAGTTACGTCATATAAAGTTTGGAGCTTTAATTTCCTATACCTATACATATGCTGATAATGGGACCGTTCACTGAAGTTCGAATTTACAGTGACTACATATAGCCTGTAATAGGCTCAGGTATTGTATCATACGAAGGGCAAAATGGATTCCATTACTATCTTCCCATAATTATGATATTAAAAACAGAAGAAATTTTCAATCGGAAAGCTTTTTTAGCGGCATTGTCCTGAATTCTCATTAGTGTTTGGCGACTTTTGGTGTAACGTAGAGAATCAAATGTTCATAAATGTGATAAGTTAATTTGGGAGTACTTATTCTTTGGTGAATTTGACTTTTTTCCCTCTTTATTTTCTATGGTTAGTGTTTTTATTTTGGATAACACGTAGGGCGAGTGAATTTTTGGGTGGTCAATTCATGATGCGGTGCCCTACGGTTTGTAAGTAGAATGATAAATGTGGAAAAAAAAAAAGGAGATGGGATACACTTAAACTGATGAGAGAGTCTCCACGAATACAAAGTCCATCATGATCATCTGTGTAATGAAGGCCATGAAAGCTCAGTGCCTCCGACCCCATCATCTCTGTATTGGGCTCTCGTCGTTGAGGTGGTTGCACAAGTAAAACGAGTGATGAGAGATTCTTTTAGGATATAGGTGGTTTTAGAGGAGCTTTTCATATAGATATTAAGGTCATGGGTTGTAGTTGTGATATATGTATTTTTGTTACCTCAAACGCATTTTTGGGAATTTTTGGACCCCACTATTAGCACCTGCATTGTGGGACCTGCGTACCCTACCTCTTTCTCTGTTTGGTCTCCTAGTTTTGGGTGGTTGGCTCTTCTCGAAGGCTTAGACCCCACACTAAGTTCACTAATGGCCATGATTCTATAACTTTTCATGCATATATACTTGGACCCTTCCCGTGTCCTACAACCATTATAAATTATCATGACTGCATTACCCTTTACGCACACCACCCCCAACTCAACACTTGGTCAATATTGTCTCTCATTTCTGGCTTCCCTTTGCTTTATCCTATTCCCTTAACTCTACCGCAGCTTTTCTTTTTTGATTTTATTCTTTTTTTTCTTCACTCATAATGCCAGAGGATATGAATTTTTCAATAAATGGTCACTCTCGGGTGCCTCCAGGTTTTAGATTTCATCCCACTGAAGAGGAGCTTCTTCACTACTACCTCAGGAAGAAGGTGGCCTATGAGAAGATAGATCTCGATGTCATTCGTGATGTTGATCTTAACAAGCTTGAGCCCTGGGATATCCAAGGTACTACTTTAATTTCTATCTTATATTTATATACCTATTAATACTTAAAAATATGCGAAATGGATGATTGATCAAATTTATTTATTTCATAAATTGGGAATATGCAGAGAAATGCAAAATAGGATCCACCCCACAGAATGATTGGTACTTCTTTAGTCACAAGGACAAGAAATACCCAACCGGGACTAGAACTAACCGAGCGACGGCAGCCGGATTCTGGAAAGCCACTGGCCGTGATAAGATCATCTACAGCGGCTTTAAAAGAATTGGTTTGAGGAAGACTCTAGTGTTTTACAAGGGGCGAGCTCCACATGGCCAAAAATCTGATTGGATCATGCATGAATATAGGCTTGATGATAGCTTTCATGACAGCACTGTAAGCCATTTTCCTTTTTCATATATGGAATTCTTGTTTCTAAGCTTTTTGGTTTTCATATCAGTCTTCCCTTGAGAATTACATTGAATAACTATTTCTGATGAATTCAGGTTTCCAATCCAATCGAAGAAGCAATCCCTGAGGAGGGGTGGGTGGTTTGCCGTGTATTTAGAAAGAAGAACTATCAAAAAACCCTAGAGTGTCCTAAAGGTTCATCGAGCTCGATGGACTCGAAGACCCAGATCCTTAGTTCTGGCAACGATGGAGTTCTTGATCAAATACTTCTCTATATGGGTAGGACTTGCAAGATGGAGAATGAATCATTTAGCCACATGAATCTATCCAACAACAGCAACAATAACAGCGTTAGATTTCTCTCATCTAACAACACAGGCATCGGTGAAGGGCTTCATGAAGGATTTATGCATCTTCCAAGGCTAGATAGTCCAACCCTTCCTCCGGTTACAATCAACAGCCCCCTCTTTGATGAAGATAATAATTTCAGATCTTGCTATCCGTCGTATGATGAGATGCTCATAGAGAATAACAAACCTTCCTCCCCCACCACCACCAACAACAATAATCACCACCACAACCAGCGCTACCACCTCCCCCCCAATGGCTTTGACATGACCTCGATACACGAAAACAACAAATCCGGGCTTAATGACTGGGCTATCTTGGATCGTCTGGTGGCATCACAGCTGAATGGTCAGGTAGAGACATCGAAGCAACTATCTTGCTTTAGTGACTCAAATGGGAGTTTTGGTCTGCCTCCTGATGATGACATGCAATTATCACAGCTACATGGGCACTCGAATAGATCAAGTCAAGGAAATTCTCAGGTCTACAGTAGCGAGAATGATATATGGACCTTCACTAAATCATCGTCCCCATCGTCATCAGACCCATTATGCCACTTGTCCGTATAACCCAAGTGTCTAAATATACCATAACAACATAGAATCTCCTATAGTCCTTCTAGGTATGTATCAGTATACGTTATATCATATATATAGTATATATATATATATATATAGCACATGTATTGGATAAATAATAAAAATAATCAAGTGATATTTGAGATAGGTTGGCAATGTAAAACATTATCATGTTATTTTCATTAATAACGATGTCGTCCATGCCCAAATTTTTATTCAAGAGACGAAAAAACAGCATGTCTTTGGTGTGTGTCTAGTGCTATTTTATCTTAATAGAAAATTTTTATTTAAATTTAATTTATTATAGATTTAAAATATAATAATTATAATGAAATTTATATATAAAATAAGTAAAGTTTATACTAACAAATATTAAGGTATAATAGTAAAATCTATTATATTTTTACAGAGAAAATTTAAGTTTAATTATTAAAAAAAATATTGTTAAAAGAGACAATCACGAATTTAAATGTAATAGTTTTATATTAATTTTAAAATTGATATATAAAAATATATAAAAAATAATAAAAAAATCTATAAATTTATATTTTAAATTTATATTTAACGGAGTGTGGATAAATATACGTTCATACATAATTATATGGAAATGACTAAGGTCTTACCCGAATACGTTAACCATATTGAAAAAGCTTGACAAGGTAATTATAGCTCTATGTTGACTTTTAATGGAGGATTGGGAACACAAATCATAATGCCCACTTGGCATGGCAATATTGAGAATGCGTCAATCCAAAGGGATCCATAGGTTATTATGGGAGTTGCCCAAGATGACTCGGCGTTTTTGGGGACTCACCTAACCATCGTATTATAATCGATAATTGAATTGATGGTAAAATTTAATTACTTTAATTAACAAAAGAATATTCTATTTTTTGATTTAGTTCAATTAATAAATTTTAAAATTTTAAGTTTTAAATAATTAATTTAGTTATTTTTAACTTAATATTTAAATCAATTAAAATAATCAAAAATTTTATTAATTAATATATAAATTATAATTTTTATATATACACTTTTAATTATTTTTAATGATTAGTTAATATTATTTGATTTACAATTATTCGTATATTAAAATGTATTTTTTTGCTTCCTTTTTGTAAATAAAAGATAATTATAAATATATTTTTAATTAATATTTTATTAGTTACTAATATAAATTAAATATTATTTTTTTATCATCTTAGTTATAACTGATTATCAATTAAATATATTTTTAATTTCAATCCATTCGATTTAATTATTAATTTAAAGTTATGATTTTTAATTAATTGAAAATTCTTTTGTTATATCATTAGTTCATTACAGTTCGTTGACAATTGTGAGTTTCATACGAATTCTAATAAATCAAACTGTTACAATAATATGTACATCAATTTTCCCAAATAAAGGTGCATGATCATCTTTTCGACCTCACGAAATACATGTTACATAATACTGCATGCACGAGAAGCACAAATATATAAATGGAACACCATGCTAGTGCATTTGTCTTGTCCCTATTGGTGCTTTCCTTCAATTCTTTTCTTTTATTTAATTTTTCTTTTCTTTTTCTTGGGTCCTAAATCATTTTGAAATATCAGCACAATCATGGATTATTGGCATCTTATGGGTTTAACATTGTGATGGATCTTGGCAGCTAATGAGACTATCTCGGTAAATGAATTGTTGGTATCTAATTAATAAGGAGATTATATGCCTAACTGAAAACTTGTTTAGACAAAGTTGAATGGATTAGATCAATTTGTGGATTTTTAATTACTTTCGCTGATACAACTTTCTTTATTTAGGCTTAACCATTAATTCTATTAAAGAAACAAAAAAAAAAAAAAAAAAAAAAAAAAACCTTTCCATATATATATATATATATATATATATATATATATTGAATTTCGAACTTTAGATGATTATTTTCAATATTGTTTCACCTTTACTTATTTTCTTTTTAAAAATAAATAATTCTGAAGTATTATTATATATATGGATATTTTGGTAAATATGGTATTAATTATGAATATGAAAGAATAAAAAGGGAGATTTAATTTTTTTTTTTTTTTTGGAAATGGGGATTTAATTAAATTAAGAATAGATGGATAGATACTATTCCAGGTATATAGTGATCTTGTTTACTTTTTAAATTTGGAAGATATTTTTATAGAAATATTTGTACTTGGCCCCAATTATTTGTAGGCACAAATACATTTATACCAAAAAGGAAAGTAAATTGTCTAAAAAGGGTCATAAAGAAAACGTTCATTCATCACCATGATAATTAATATAAATATGAATGATATTTTTTAAAACCTTGAAAGAAAATGCCATTAGGCATCCAATAACGTTAAAGATATACATATTATAAATTTACATATATTCCATTTGCCTATTTTCTTTGTAGTTTTTTTAATCACCTTTTTATTATGTATTCTTTCGTGTAAACCTTTCTTATATTTCTATACTAACACTATTACAAAGTAGACTTTAGGTAATGGTCTCTTTGCAGTGGTTATGAAATTGTCGCCTTTATTGATATATGACAACGACTTTATAACTAATATATACATATCATATGATTATTTAGGCTAGATTTTATCGTCATTTTATCCTTTTATTGGTTAATTTTAGTTACTTTTATTAGTTATTTAATTATTTTTCATATTTGCTAATTTTTAGTTTAGTTTGTGAATTTATTCTTATTTTGTAGGTAAAATGGTGCTTTTGAAGAATTAGAAGTTAATTGCATGTTTGAATGATGAAGTCCAAGCCCAAAGATGCTAGAAATGAAGTTCAAAATGAAAGGAGTTTGCGCCAATTGAATGAACAATTTGTCAAGAGGTGCAGAATTTGAGCAATTTTAAATTTTTCTTAAGTTAGGGTTTCATGTTTCATGCAACCACTTTTAGCTATTGAAAAACACATCATTTAGTCATACTAAATCATGTTTCCATTGTTGAATTAGCCTAATTGCCATTAGAAAACTTTTTCCCTAAATTAAATTGAATTATGGTTTGGAGATCACTAACCTTTCTAGGCGTAGAATCACATAATTCTGCCTTAATCTGAGTAGTGAAGACTCTCAAGTGCTAGTCCTCTAGCTTGTCCATACTAGCGCTAGACCAAAGCCACATTTGACAGCCAAGAACTCTTCCAAAATCTTCAAAAAATTGGCAGCCAAGATGATAGGGAGGAAGAGTATGTTTTCTAAGGTGATAATGGTTGGAAGTGAGGAGAAACAATTTCTCCAATGAGTTTGGTCAAAAGTACAACAACTTGTGCTCTTGGTTTTGTTCATGGATGAAGATGAAGTTCAAAAAGAGAGAGAGGGCAACAAGCATGGCCGGCACACATGAGAAATAAGATGAAATTAAATTCATTCTCATCTTCCTTTAAATTTCCATAATTACTTAGCACACATGGTGAGTTATGATTGGCCTAATCAAACTCTTGTTTTATTATGATTGGTCCATGTGTTATGATTAAGTTTTAATCATGGGATTAAGCCTTAATTAATCATCATTAATTAAGCCAAGATCAATTAATTAATAAACATTAATTAATTAATTTTGGTCTTCTATTGACTAAGTCAAAATGTTAAACTTTGAGTAGTCAACATAATCAACATTTGACAATTCAAACCTCTCCAATTTTCATCTTTTTTCTTTGAATAATTTTCAAATTTATATTTAAACTATTTAAATATTAACTTATACACTTCTTTAAATAAATTTAGTTTCAAGTCATGCTAAGGACTTTACAATCTTATTGCAAACTAACTTTGTCAATTCAATTAATCAATTAAACTCTTTAATAAATTAATCAAAATGATTTTGCTTTGGTCAATATGCTATTATGTGTGTGACTTACTAGGTTCATTACTAATTGGTAATGAGGATAATATTAACTCCTTAATATTATTGGAACCGTTCCAAACATGGAATGAAATATCGATTTCATTCACCTCCTTATAAGTCATATTTGACATCCTGCATTATGTATTATGACTACCCAATTAGTTATGAATTATATTTCCAATTAATGAACCCTTAATCATACGTGCCATGCACTTGAATCTCCCCGTTACAAAATCTCAATTCTAGTTGAAGTCATGGTTTTTGTCAAACTCCAATTGCATCGAATATTATGTTCTCTTTTAATTCTAGTTTTTGATAAATTAGACTTACTTGTCAGAAATTCTTTTCTTCCTAAGTCTATTTGTCCTGGCTAGGAACTTAACTAATTAAGAACAATTAAATGAACATAGGATTTTATCCCTATTTACTTAGGGTAATTTATCCCATATTGAATAACATCTATCTCCATATATAACTAGTAGGAGCCAACACATGTCCAAACACCCATGCATAGTATGAGTATGAAAGCAGTATCAAACTCAAACTACCTATATACAAGATAATTGTGCTATCTTAGGTCAAGGGATGATATGCACTAGTATGATATTTATGATATTGCATTGATAAGAGTAAATTCCATATGCATGTCATAAGTTTCACAGGTCCGGCATACTTATCATGTGACACCCCTTACCCGTCTATAGTATAGCCGAGTAAAATATGCCACACAGTGTACCGAAACACCATATTTTATTTCAACTATTTTTATCCTTCCTTAATTTATTTCTTTTGGTTATGAAGTGCAATTTGTTAAATTTACCTCATTTGAGTCATTTATTGAAATTATAAATTTATTTGAGGTTTCAAAAATTTTATAGAAAATCCAGCAGAGTACCGACTAAAAATGGAGAAAACAGTTATTCGGAACCTGTGAAAAACACTTCCAATGCGTTTTCAATCATTCCCAAACTCCATTATATCAACAAAGTCTCAATATTTCTCAACAATACTTTTATTTCTCATTCAATCATTTCACATGATAATCATATATAAATCATAAATAAATACTCAATTTTTCATTTATAAACACAAATTTCAACCATTTACATTAATACCAAAATATAGTACAAGAGTCTCAATTATACATGAGAAAATAAAAGATTAATTACAAAATACCAAAATGGGACCTAGTGTCCTACCAATGCATTGAAGTCTGTGAGGTGACACGGACACTATGTAGAATTGTGAGCGGCTTCACCCAGTCTGTGGTCTACTTGGCTCTCTTTCAGTTTCTCCAAAACTTACGAGTGGTAAAAAGCAACGCGCTAAGCAATAATGCTTAGTGGTGCCAATCATAAAATAAAAAGAACTAAAAGGAAATAAATATCAATGAAATGCCTAAAATTAATGAAATTTCGTGTAGAATATGAATATAATTTTTACAAATTTTTACAGATTTAGAAAATAAAGAAAAATAATAAAAGAAACTAAACATGTGCAGAGTTGTGTATCCTCAAATTAAACATGATTACATGATCTATATGAACATATAAAATAAATTGAAGACAAAGAGCATAGAATTAAAATATTGTGTGGCATAGATCTTGAATCTAGAAAAGAAATCAACAAAAACAGACCTTCCTGATATGTTGTATGAAAATCTTCTTGAAGAAATGTAAAAATAAGGAAATACTCAAAGAGTCTTGAATATCTCCAAATTTTGTAGCTCTGAATTTTATTTATAGGGTTTTGGGAGAGAGGTGTGATAGGGTTTGGAGTCTTAGGATGATAAAGTTTAGATGACTTAAACAACTACAATTCTAATTCGAATAAGACTGGGATATGGGTGAGGTGTTTCAACCAATAGGAAGACAGAAAAAAATGGAAGACACCAATAGGGAATGAGGAAGAGGTGTGGTAGGATTTGGAATCTTAGGGTGATAAAGTTTAGATGACTTAAACAAATAAGGCGACTGTGATATGGGTGAGGTGTTTCAACCAATAGGAAGACAGGAAAAAATGGAAGGCACCAATAGGGAGTGAGGAAGAGAGTGGGGTCAAGGAGGAGAGAGATATTTTGTTATTTTAATTTTTAGAAAATAATTAAATGGGTCCCATTTAAAATTCCTAACTAGGCTTTCTTAGGCCCATAGAGCCCAATTAAACTTAATTAGATCCATTTAAGAACTACCCATATTAAATTTAAACAAAATAAAATTTTATTTAAATTTAATTAAATTAATTTCCCCAAAATTTTATTATTATTTTTATTTTTTCAATATCATGCCACAGAATTAATAATTCAGCTCCATGCCTCCAATTACATCTTACAGTCATATAATTTTTCATCATCGGGTTTCCCACGGCCTCAATGCACATACTCATCACAAAATAAGGGTCTACACTAATAGCACACTTTGAAAATATCATAAAAATTAAATTTGTGGTACATAATAATAATAGTGCAAGAAATGGGGTACAAATTGAATAATTAAAACTTTAATATATAATATTGTTTAATTAAACTATAGTGGAGCACTAAGGGGTATTTAAACTCATTAAGGGACATGTGTATATCCACTAAGCAATTCAGTTTCTGCTTCATCTTCTCCATGCCGAATTGAGGTCCCAAATTCCTCCATAGCCGAAACCTTTAAAAGCTCCACAATCTTCACCATTTTTAACTTAAACCCCAAAGCTTGCTTCATTAACTTTGCTCTCCACATCATAAGGAAGAGTTAGATAACAATTTTAAGAAGTTTAGTGAGGTTTTGATCAAGCTTCAAAAGTGGTAAGTGAGTATTTTCCATTCTTACTTCATTAAACTTTGAGTGGATGTTGTGGGTAGTTGATTTATGGGAGAATTTTTGAAGTTTGATTTTTAATGGTGGTACACCATTTCGGCAGCCATAAGAACTCAACATATTTAGTTTATTTTTACTTGTTAATGGTAGTTTAAGATGTTGATGTAAGTGTTTATGTGTATAGAAATAATTTGGATAATGTATACTAAGTGTATGTGTGATAGTACACTTGGTTTTGGAAGCTTAAAAGCAAATTTAAAGGAGCTGTGTTCATGAGGTGATTCGAAAACCTTAAAGTTTAGTTAGAAATGTGTTGTTTCATGGTTTGGCTTGTTGAATTATGTTGCTTATGGTGGCAGCATGTGTATGTATATAATTGTTTAGATTTGGATATGTAAATGAGGTACGTTCATGTGGTCAAATTGTGTAAATGGACTTTGGAAAATTCTGAGTTATAGTGTGTATATTAAGAATGGTTACAAGCTGTCCAAAATGACCAAAATGTGTTTTAAAGTGTGTTAATGGTATGGTACAAACTAGAATTGGCATGAAAGAGTTAACTTGGTAAGTATAGGATGTGTAATTGGTAAGGGATGAAGAATGTGTAATAGGGCAGTGTATATTTTAGCTTAGAACCTTAAGTGTATAACTCCAATTGGTATGAGACCAATTGGAGGTGAAACTAGGCACAAAATGTGCCAACTTTCATGAAGGAAGCTTACCTAAATTCTGCCTAGAAGGTAACTTGAAAAATGACCAAATCCGGATTAGTGACTTGAAAGCCTGAAAATTGACCATTTGGGCAGTAGTTAGTATTTTGACCATAACTTACTCAAAACAGGTCTAATTGATCTGAAATTTTTACCATGAATAGTTTAGACATATATCTACAATTCTTATGAAGACACCAAAGCCCAGAAATGATCAGAACTAAGCCAAATAGCTTGCACAAGTTCAGGTACCAAAACTGGCCGAACCAAAAGTGACCTAAAAATGACCTAAGCCTACCATTTTGGTGCATTCTGTCCAGCATTGGTAAATTGACCGTAACTTGGTCTACACAACTCAGAATGACCTGAAATTTTGCCCCGCGTGCAATAAGACATAGGCCTACAAGTTTTTAGTTTGGACCAAAACCCGAAAACCGAGAGAACTAGGTCGTCAAGCTAGGTCCAACATTTTAGGTTGACTAAGGAAAATAATAGAATTCTATAAATTAATTATTAAGCCTTATTATTAGAGATAGTTTAAATGAGTATTGAAACACTTCAAATTGTGTGTTTCAGTTAGCAAAGACTCAGGGAAGGGGTAGGAAACACTGAGTCAGGACCAAGAGACATTTATCAGAGGTTTGTGCATAATAGTTATTTCTTTTGAATTTTCAATTGAAATGAATTATGACAATTTGTCTGTTATTGTTTAAATTGTGAAATTTTGTTTGAATGATATTTGATGGATACTTATTGCTTGAAAAACATTCTAAATGGTTTGAAACCATAGCTATCATGTATATTGATTGAATTCCTCGCTAGCTTGTCTAGTGGGACGAATTGACTTTGAATTCCCTCTCTGGCTAAAGTGTTGAAGTGTGTGCCTGTTGAGGATGAATAGAATGAGTACTCATATTATTGCTAGCTAGCTATGTTATTCCTCACTAGCCATCGACTTTTGGGATGAATTGACCTTTGGAACATGATTAAGCTGTGTGTATGATTTATTGATATTTATTGTGATATTATGAAATAGAGTTTAAATTCTTTATGACATTCACTGTCTTTGAATTTAACTATGGTTTTATGTATCCACTATTTATACGACTTATGATTTATGATTTAAAGTTGTATTTTGTTAATGTTGTACACCACTAAGACATTGGCTCAGCGATAGCTTTTCATTGCTATCGCAGGTAGACAGACTGACAAGGCAGCAGACTAGGATGCTAGTACTACATTGAGAGTTCATCGGGTATATTGAGTATACCATATTTTGCATTTTGTATTGTAATGTATGTTCATTATATGTATATATTGTTCTTGGTTTTGAGCAGTTGTAAATTAAAATTGTACATTAAAATTGTACATTAAAGTTGTAAAATAAAATTGTAAATTATTTTGGCTTGTAAAAATATTGTGATGTATTTATCTTATCTCAGCTTTTAGAAACACTGGAAATTTGATTGTTGAACTGAGTTGATAATGTTGAGAAATTTATTATGTTGGACAAATTTATTAGAGTTTGGGATTGTAGAAATATATTGAAAGTGCTTTTTACAGGTTTTTGAAGAACTGTTTTATTCAAAATACAGGTGGCACTCCACCAAAATTTTTACAGAAATTATTGATACTCATAATTGTTATTTTGTTTCACTTTAGTTAAAAATTTTTAATACCTGTCAAAAGTGCTCAACACTGTAAAAAGAAGTAAGAAAATGTTTAAAATCCCTTGTAGTGTATTTAATGGGTTATCAGTAGACGAAGTTTGGTAATTCATTAGGTATACTATGGAATCATGTTATGCCTTACAAAGCGGTAGGGTGTGACAGTATTAATGTCTCATGCAGACAAATTTTCGATAATTATTTGTAGTCTTATTTATTTGGTACTTATTATATTCATTATTTCATTAAATTTATTAATTTTCATTTTTGGTTGCCCAAGTAACCTATACTGGATGACTGGACTGGATAAACGGGTAAACTGGCACTGGGTATCAAGTACCTCGGGCCGTCACACCATCGGTCACATATGTATCTCCCGGTGTGCAACAGAATAGCTAATAAGCTGTAATAAATATTAGGCACAAGGCCACATATCACCATAATTTCAAAATGGCTAAAAGCCATAAAATCACAAAATGGCATAATGCCATGTGCAGTACTGCTAACTAAACCCTATTGGCATGGCAACCTATCCAAACCAATCTTACTAGGTGTACTAGGGCATGTTACACTTTTAAATTTTACAATTCTTGAAATTGAAGTTTCATTGTTACCATTCATTTCATTAGTCAACTAAAATATTGACTTTTTCATAGACAATAGGTACATTGGTTCTAATATCCCCAACATACCACATTTTGCATTCTAAAGTTGTTAGTATTGGTTGCCAATACCATTTCAAAGCTTAGTGTTAGTTATTCACAATTTTCATATTTCAAGCACTAAGATTACTGTTCCATTGGTTATTTGTACAGTAGGAATTTGGCAAAATTGTCTTCATAAAAGTTGTTCCTTACTGTGTCTAGTTACATTTCTTTTTTTGAATCACTCCATTTAGAGTTTTGTAGCTCAAGTTATGGCCTAAACACCATAACTAGTCGGATTGCAATTTTCCAGATTTTCTGGGCAGAATCAATTCTGCCCTTTTTGTACACTGATTGTAGGTCAGTTTTTGGACATATTATGGTCAAAATTTGAGTTTGTTTTCTTCATGAAAGTTGTAGGGCTATGTCTCAGCTTTCTGCTGGTAAAAGTTCAAGTCAATTGGACCTTTTTACAATGAGTTATGACCAAATGAATGAATACTATTCATTTGGTCATTTTTCTCAGGTAGAATGTAAGTCACCCAAATTAGGGTAACTGTAACATCCCCATTGTACGTGTTCTGTACGTTCTGTTGCTCTAGTAGCCAAATAACAGTCCAGGCAAGTCGAAATGTCTGGAACTACACTTCGGTGATAGTGAACAGACATATAATGATGAAATAAATAAAAAGAAAATACAAGAAAAATTAAACAAAAATGAAAGAGAGAAAATGAAGCTAAGTTAAATGAGCCAACACCACAGCGATGGGTGACCGCACCGGGAAGGCCGTTGTCGACCCCAGGACCGCAGGGAACCCTCAGAATTTAATTTTGAGACATAAATAAAGATTTATTGAAATGTAATTGACACTAGAATTATTAAAGAAAAATTAATAAATTAGTACAAAGAAAAATGAAAAATCGAGAAACAGACAAAAATCAGTGTTACCGAAAAATCAGGAATATAACCCGAAGTGGGGTATTTTGGTATTTGACATCTAGAGGTGCCTTTTGATCTAAATGTCCATTAAAAATAAGTAGTATTAAATTTTGGGAATCCCATGAAAAAGGAAATTAAATGTGTAATGAAAATTAGAGAAAATATGGTGGGATTAAATTGAATTATGAAACTTTGGATTATTAAAATGTTAATCTAAGTTAGTGGGGTTAGGTGGCACTATTTGGGGCACATAGGGACACTAATCAGCCCATTTTTCATCATCTTCTCTACTCACCCTTCCCATGGACGAATTGGAGCTTTAAGCTTCATCCATGGCCGCCCAAAATACAAGCTTTCATCCACGTATGATCAAGCCATCATTTCTTCAAGAGTCCTTCATTAAACTTGTTTTACACATCATGGGCAGCATGTAGGAAGCAAGAAAGAGGAGTTTTGGTGAAGTTTAATCAAGCCCAAGTTGAGGTTAGTGCTTAATCTCCCCATTTTCTTTCATTAGATCTTGTTTTGAGCTTTTGGTGAGTTGATTTGTGAAGAAATTGAGTAAATTAATGTATATTTGGTGAGCCCTTCATTTCGGCAGCCAACACATTCATGGGATTTTGATGTGTTTAAATGATGTGGATGAGTTTAAAGATGATGTTTGATATGGGTACATATATGGGAAGTGATAGGACTTGAATTGATTGAAATTGAGAAATTTAAATTATGGTTTGAAAAAATTATTGGAGATTTGTGATGTTGTTTCATTTTGGGCAGCCATGAACCCTTGTTGAGCTTGAGTTATTTTTACTTCTAATGAATGAAAATGAAGGTTGAATTGTCCAAATGAAAGTTGTAGTAAGTTTGTGCACAAGTATGTACATGTAGTGTTTAGATTAAAGGTGTGAAATGGAACCTTGAAGCCTTGAGCAAACTGCCATGTTTAGCAGCCCCTAATAGCATGAAATTGTGTGTGAATATATGGTTATTAATGATATATGTGAATGTCAATTTGTGGGCAACAAGTGTAAGTGATGTTGAAGTATGAATATGTTGAAGTATATATGTAATATTAACATTGAAGTATGTTGAATTTGGGTGGATGTAAATATTGAAGTTTAATGGTGTATTGTGTGCCTTGTGCACTTGAGTATTCTGCCCAGAATTTTTGCTGGGATTGTGTACAATATATATATATGGAAGTGTTGTTGATTGAATATTGTAGTAATGAGGAGGAGAAGGAACATTAAATTGGGAGTGTATGAGCTTTGTGCAGGTTGTGTATTGAAGGCAGCACCTAAATGAGGCCATAAGTGCCAAACTATGAACCCAATTGGTATGAGGCCAATATGGGGTGAAAATAGACACCAAATAGGCCAACTTTCATGTAGAAAGGTTGCCAAAATTCTGTCTAGAAACTGACCTTAAAAAGTGACCAAATCCGGATTAGTGCATTTAAGGCCTGAAAACTGACCATTTGGGCAGTAGTTAGTGTTTAGGCCATAACTCACTCAAAACAGGTCCAATTGACCTGAAATGTTGACCATGAATAGTTAAGACCTATATATACAAGTCTTATGAAGACACCCAAGCCCAGAAATGACCATAAGTAAGTCAAAAAGCTTGCACAATTTCGGGTCCAAAAACTGGCCGAACCTAAAATGACCTAAAATGACCTAAAGTGACCAATTTTGATACATTTTGAACAGCAATAGTAAAATGACCATAACTTGGTCTACATAACTCATAATGACTTGAAATTTTGCCCCGCGTTCCATAAGACATAGACCTACAAGTTTGTAGTTTGGACCGAAACTCAAGAACTGAGGGAACTAGGTCTTCCGGCTAGGTCAAAATAGTACACCGAAATCCGATAAATTGTAATAAAATGCAATACACTTGGAAATGAAATTGGTAACATTAGAATTGACTCACGTAGAGTGCATCAAGGGTCAACATTATAGGTTGACTAATGAAATGAATTAAAGGGAATAGTACCAAGAGAAATAGGACTTTAAGCTAGACAAATCTAGCACACAAAAATTGAGAAATTGACCAAATTTTGCACTAAAGGTGCAATCTGTCCAGCATTAGTAAATTGACCATATCTTGGTCTATACAACTCGGAATGACCTGAAATTTTGCCCCGCATGCAATAAGACATAGAGCTACAATTTTTCTTCTTTGACCAAAAGCTAAAAACCAAGGGAAATAGGACTTTATGCTAGATCAATCTAGCTTACTAAAATTGAAAATTGGTAATTACATAAAATGATGCTTGAAGTGATTTGGCAATGAATGCCATCTTGTAAAAATGGTAAATTGCACTATATTGGCAGCATATTGAAATGAAAATTGTGACATGTTGATACTAGAATCAACTTATCCATGATGTATAAAAAGGGTCAATATTTTCATTGACCAGTGAATTGTGTAATGACCAGTAAACCCTGAAAATAAAGAAATAAATATTTAATCTTGTAATATGCCCTAATTTGTCTAGTTGACTAGTTTGGATAGGTTGGCATGCCAATAGGATTCTGACAGCTGTTCTGTAAATGACTTTACGTCATACTGTGTTCTATGGCTTATTATGCCATATTATGATTTTAATAGCCTATGGCTATACAGTTTGTGTTATTATACTCGGCTTAATGCCTGATTGATTATATGGCTTTTTAGCCACATTATTTGCACACCGGGAGACACTTTGTGACCAATGGTGTGACGGCCCGAGGTACTAGGTACCCAGTGCTAGTATATCCATTTATCCAGTCTGGTCAGTGTATAGGCTATATGGGTAGCCATTTAAAACACTATTCAATTTAGGAAGCTAAGTTAAGTATAATGAAATTTCAGTACAATTAAATTAAGTATTGAATGAATGAGTAAAGGAGATTAGCAAAAGAAGCATAACAAAAATATAAATTGCAGAACTGTAGAGACTTGAAATACAATACAGTTAGAATAATTTGTATACTAGGTAATATTACTGAAAAGTTATAAACTAAGCACTTCCAAAGAGAAACAAACTAGTATATAAGATCGTTGATATTAGAAATATCATATCAAATTAAATTGATTCTTGAGTCCAAATTATGATTTATTTCTTTCTTTATTTGTATATATTATTTCTTGTTATACTATTGCACCACTAAGCAGAAATGCTTAGCGCGATGGAATTGCTTCCTCGCGCAGGTACTGAAGGTAAAACCATTAGACTGTCGACTGAGATTTTGGAGTCCAGATCTGCAGAAGTGTCAGAAGAATTGAAGGTTGTCACCTCCTCAGCAATGCATGTAGATAGGGCTCATTTTAAGCATGTTTTATAATCTGTACATTATAATTACTGCTATTATTGTAATGTGAATTAGTAACTGTAATTTTATTTGTATATTCTGTACTTGATAAATTTATGTACTTAGTTGGCAAATTATGCAAAATAATAAAATGTAAGAATTTTGATATATGAGTTAAGTATCTGATCATGATGATTCTGATTGAGATTGAGTATGAAAAATTTTGAGACTGATTCTGAGTTGTGAATTGGAGTATATATTGAAATTGTTTTTGGCAGGTTCAGAAGAACTGTTAGTCCAAATTACTGCCAGCACTCTGCTGGATTATCATTGAAATTTTTGAATTTTCCAAATTAGTCAGATTTTGATAAAAGTAAAAATAGCCTAAACCTCAGATAAAGTTTTTGAACAAGTAAATCTAGAACTATAATGAAATCAGATAAGATCAGGTGCTCCGGCACGCCGTGTAGCACGCCTTGCTCGGCTACACTGTAGACGGGTGAGGGGTGTTACAGTAACTTTTAGGTCAACTTGGTTTTGTTTTTTGGGTAGGGTTTCTACACCAAAGTTGTGCCATAATGTGTCTAATTTCATGTCCAATTGGCCTTGCACCAATTGAACCTATACAACTCCATTTATGGCTGCCCAAACCTGCTGGACTCACAACCAGTCCTGTAGGTCACCAAGGCCAGCATGCCTAAACTCAACTCCAACCTCGTTACTCACTTCAATTCCTCCTCACACACATTCAAATGGTCACTAATTGAACATTATAAGGTTAACATACCATTACATGAGCAAACCCTAATGTTGTTCAATTATCCAAGTTTTCAAGTTCATTCATGCATAATCCTTGCTTTTCACTTACATAAACATATTCAATCACTCATCTAATACTAAGGGCAGCTCATAACCACTTTGCCATCAAGCAAATTCATCAAACCCTAACCAACCTAAGTTGCCAAAATTATTAGGGTGCACACACACACATTTTTATTTTATTTTCTTACATTTCCCACTCATTTTAAGCCATTAAACATGAGCTAAATCAAAAGTAGTAAGAGTTTGGTCACTAACCACTTGGAGTAGAATTTCTCCCTTCACAAACTTTAGTTTTTTTGGCTTTTCTTAGCAGCCAAACACCTTGCCAAGTTATATAGACAAGTTTTATTGAAGTGAACTTAAGGTTTAATGGAGTAAAATCAAGGTTTAGAAGAGGTGAAGAAAACTTCTTCAATGGAGAATGGAAGTGGGCAGCCGGCTATTTGAGGAAGAAGAGCTGATTGCTTTTTATTTTTTTGTGTCACTTATCCTCTTTTATTAGTTAATTAATTGGCGACTTAATGTGATTGGTGGAAAAGGGTTTAATAACATCATGTGATGTCAAAATTAATATTTTATCTCATTTTCCTTTCCTTTATTCTCTACTCATTTTCAATTTAATTTTTAGCAATATTTATTCATATTTTATTTCATAATAATTATTTACTTAACTGGACAAGTCGGCCAAAAATAATCTCTGAAGACGAAATGACCAAAATGCCCTCCGTTTGGCTTAACAGACTAAAATTGTTTGTACCAATTGAAAATTTTTTCTAAGCATTTTCTTGGCATTCTATTACCATAGAAACCTCAATGACTCTTCTCTGGAGTCCCAAAAATTATTTTATAAATTTTCTCCAAAGTTTAGGGCTCCTAGTTGTGAGGACCGCAACTTCCCATTGGGTTATCCATCGTTAGGGCACCGGCTCATTTAACTTGATTGTATTTTATTTCTAAAATTTTTCCTAAATTTTTCTTATTAATATTTGAGTTAATTATGGTTCTTCACTTTAGTTTAAATATTTTTCTGGATGTTCTTACTGTCCGGACTGACACCGGTCACCGGAACAGTAGAATGTATGGAGTTGCTATAGTGAGGGTGTTACAACTCTTCCCCTCTAATTTAAATTTCATCATCGAAATTTACCTGATACAAATAGTTGAAGGAACTATTGCCTTATCGTCTCTTCACTTTCCCAAGTTGCCTCCTTGGTGTTCTGGTGCCTCCAAAGCACTTTCACCAGTGGAATCTGCTTATTCCTCAACTCTTTCACTTCCCGAGCCAGGATTCGTATGGGTTCTTCTTCATATGTCAAATCCGGTTGTACTTCAATTTCTTCTATGGAGATGACATGTGAAGGATCTGAGCGCTATCTTCTTATCATAGATACGTGGAACACATTGTGGATCTTGTCCAGTTGTGGTGGTAAAGCTATCCTGTAGGCCACTGGACCCACACGTTCAATGACTTCATATGGGCCAATGAACCTAGGGCTTAACTTACCTTTTTTACTAAGTCTTAGTACCTTCTTCCACGGTGACACCTTGAGGAACACTTTATCGCCAACTGCATATTCTATTTCTTTTCTCTTCAAGTCGGCATAATATTTTTGTCTGTCTGAGGCAACCTTTAGATTGGCTTTGATTAGCTTTACCTTATCCTCAGTCTGTTTCACTAGGTCTGGCCTTACCAGTTTATCTTCACCCAATTCAGTCTAGCACACTGGAGTTCTACATTTCCTCCCATACAATGCTTCATACGGGGCAATTTGGATGCTAGCTTGATAGCTGTTGTTGTATGCAAATTCTGCCAATGGGAGGTATCTATCCTAACTTCCCTCAAACTCAATTACACAAGTCGTCAGCATATCCTCAAGGACCTACCATATATTTCATGTTATTATTATCATTTCAGTTCAATATTTGCATTAATTAAATTGATTTCAAGTGTTTACCTGGATTACTCTTTCTGATTGCCCATCCGTCTGAGGATGGAAAGTTGTGCTGAAGTAGAGTTGTGTACCCAAGGATTCATGCAAACTTCTTCCAAAATCTTGATGTAAACCTTGAGTCTCGATCAGATATGATGGAAAGTGGAATTCCATACAGTCTAACTATCTCACTGATATATAATTCTGCTAACTTCTCCAGTGAGTAATCAGTCCTAACTAGCAGAAAGTGTGCTGACTTCGTCAATCTATCTACTATCACCCATAGTGCATCATGCTTCTTCCGGGTGAGAGGTAGACCACTTACAAAATCCATGGTGACCCGATCCCATTTCCATTCAGGTATGCATATAGGCTGTAGCAAACGCGATGGAACTTGATGTTCTGCCTTGATTTGCTAACATGTCAAGCATTTAGTCACATAGTCAGCTATGTCCTTCTTCATACTAGGCCACTAATAATGAAGCTTCAAGTCATGATATATTTTTATACTTCCTGGGTGCATAGCATAAACACTGGTGTGTGCCTCTTTTAGAATACTGGCTTTTAATTCTCTATCATCTGGTACACATACTCTTCCTTTATAGTATAGACACCCATCTGCTTTCACCTCATAGTCAGTTGCCTTACCTTCTGAGATTTTACTCATAGTGGTCATTAACTTCTCATCTACCTTCTGCCAATCTAAAATCTGTTGTAGTAGGTTTGGCTTCACTTGCAACTCAGCCAAAATAGCTCTATCTCGAGCCAAAGATAAACGGGTATTCAATGATCTCAAAGCTGTGATGGATTTTCTACTCAAAACATCAGCAACTATATTTGCCTTCCCAGGATGGTAGTCAATCACACAATCATAGTCCTTCAGGAACTCAATCCATCGCCTCTATCTAAGGTTGAGCTCCTTCTGGGTTGGCAAGTATTTTAGACTCTTGTGGTCTGTGTAAACGTAGCACTGTTCACCATACAAGTAATGCCTCCATATCTTCAGTGTGAAGGTAATTGCTGCAAGTTCTAGATCATGGGTAGGGTAATTCTGTTCATGTGGCCTTAGCTGCCTGGAAGCATGAGCAACCACCTTCCCCTCTTGCATCAATATACACCCTAACCCATTATGAGAGGCATCACTATAGACCACAAAGTCCTTTCTCGATACTGGCTGTGTTAACACTGGTGCCTCTATCAACATAGCCTTTAACTTCTCAAAACTGCCCTGACACTTGTCATTCCAGTCAAATCTGACCTTGCCAAGTTGTATAGACAAGTTTTATTGAAGTGAACTTAAGGTTTAGTGGAGTAAAATCAAGGTTTGGAAGAGGTGAAGAAAACTTCTTCAATGGAGAATGGAAGTGGGTAGCCAGCTGGTTGAGGAAGAAGAGCTGATTGCTTTTTATTTTTTTTTTTTGTGTCACTTATCCTCTTTTATTAGTTAATTAATTGGTGACTTAATGTGATTGGTGGAAAAGGGTTTAATGACATCATGTGATGTCAAAATTAACATTTTATCTTATTTTCCTTTCCTTTCTTCTCTACTCATTTTCAATTTAATTTTTAGCAATATTTATTCACATTTTATTTCATAATAATTATTTACTTAACTGGACAAGTCGTCCAAAAATCATCTCTAAAGACTAAATGACCAAAATGCCCTCCGTTTGGTTTAACAGACTAAAATTGTCTGTACTAATTGAAAATTTTTTCTAAGCATTTTCTTGGCATTCTAATGCCATAGAAACCTTAATGACTCTTCTTTGGAGTCTCAAAAATTATTTTATGAATTTTCTCCTGGGTTTAGGGCTCCTAGTTGCGAGGACCGCAACTTCTCACTGGGTTACCCATCGCTAGGGTACTGGCTCATTTAACTTGGTTGTATTTTATTTCTAAACTTTTTCCTAAATTTTTCTTATTAATATTCGAGTTAATTTGTGACACCCCTTACCCGACTATAGTGTAGCCGAGCAAGCAATGCCACTCAGTGTGCCGGAGCACTCTATTTTATCTTAATTAATTTTTATCATAATTTTGAATATAACTTGTGAAATATAATTCATTTTAAGCCATTTATCGAAATTTTTATTTATTTGAGGTTCCGAAAATTTTAAAGAAAATCTGGCAGAATACCGGCTAAAAATGGAGAAAACCGTTCTTCGGAACCTGTGAAAAACACTTTCTATATTCATATTCAATCATCTCAATTCCATTTATCAAAATCTCAACATTTTTCAACCATTCATTTCTCAATCATTCATCACATGTGATAATCATATATAAATTACAGATACACATTCACTTTTCCATTTACAAACACAATTCTCATTATTTACATGAACATCAAATTACATTTCATAAGTTCATTTACACATGAGAAAATAAAATCAATTACAAAATACCAAAATGACACCTAGTGTCCTACCAATGCACTGCAGACGGTGAGGTGACACAGACACTATGTAGAACTGTGAACGACCTTACTCAATCTGTGGTCTACTGAGTCCTCTGTCCAAATCTTCAGTACCTACGTGTTGCAAGAGCGACGCGCTAAGCATAAAGCTTAGTGGTGCCAATAATACAAGAAAATATAATATGCAAATAAAAATCATAATTTCTTAGCCATTGTGTTCATAAGAACTGAATAATTACCAACTTAATGTTTAGTCGAGGGCTAATTACGTTTTATGATATTAACTTCTTCATGCATTTTGTTAATTATTTTCTTCATGATCTTGAGTTTCTTTGTATTCTATCATAATCATTCCTAATATTTAATTTTTGTATTTTCTTTAACAATCAGTTCAATTACAGTTATACTTTTCCATGCCCAAGTAACCTATACTGAACGACTGGACTGGATAACGGGTCATTGGCGCTGGACACCGCGGTGCCTCGGGCCGTCATACCATGGGACGCAGAACGTCAACCACGTATGCAGTCAGTATGGCTAAAAAGCCATGATATCACATGATCGGGCATAAAAGCCATGAATACTAGCATAAAAGCCATGAATACGGGCATAAAGCCATGAATGCAGGCATAAAGCCTTTCGCAGTACTGCTAAAACAATACCCTATTGGCATGCCAACCTATCCAAACCAATCACATTAGGCCTACTAGGGCATTTTGCACTTTTAAGTTTCACAATTTTTGAATTTCAAGTCTTGGTGTCACTATTCACTTCATTGGTCAACAAAAAGTTGACTTTTGCATAGAAAATAGTTGCATTGGTTTTAACACTTCCAATGTACCACATTTTGCATTTAAAACTTGTTGGCATTAAGCATTAATACCATTTCTAAGCTTAAACCAAGAGAAGCAAAATTTTCAATTTTTGTAACTCAACTTTACTATTCCATTGGGCACTGTTGCAGTAAGAATTTGAGGAAATGGTAAACATGAAAGTTGTTCCTTATTTTGTCTAGTTGAATTTCCTTTTTTGAATCACTCAATTTGGAGTTTTTTAGCTCAAGTTATGGCCAAAATAAATTTACTGTTCACGTGCACTGTTCATGCTGAGATTTTGGGTCTGGCAGATTTTTTGTCCAAATTTGTTCAGTAATTTGGTCAAGTTAAGTTCATAATTTGGTCTAACTTTCTTCATATGAAATGTTCTACCATACCTTAGGTTTCCATTGGTTCAAGAATCGCCTAAATCCGAGTTTTCTAGAGAGAGTTAAAGCCATCCAAACATTACTGCTCAAATGAAAATCTGCAGAGTTGCAGGTTTGATAACTTAACTTTGCTCAATAATTTGAATGAGTTAATGGCATAATTTTGGGTAGGTTTCTTCATGAAAGTTGTTTTTTTTATATCTTATCTTGTTGTTGTAAAAATTTTAGGTCAATTGACCATATCTACAGTGAGTTATGGCCAAATGAATCACATCGCTCATTTGGTCATTTCGCAGTCTTTGTTGTAGGGTATCCGGATTGGGGCTAACTTTTGGTCCTCTTGCTTTGGTCTTTTGGGCATGGTTTCTTCAGAAAAAATGTGCCATTATAAGCCTAGTTTCATGTCCAATTGGCCAAACACCAATTGGACCAACACAGCCAAGGATATGGCAGTCCAAGTGGACTGAAATTTGATCACTCTTTGTCCTTAGGCAGCCTACACATTCACTTGGCCATGCTATATTTCAGTCCAAATTGTGGTCAACTTACCTAAAATGGTCACTAATTGACCATTAAAATGTTCTCTAACAATTTCCTAAGCCAAGTCAAACTTTCATTCTTAACCCTAGCTCAAATTCAAGGGTTACACCAATTACCTTAGTTAGCATACCAATTCATTATACTTGTGTATATATACCTTAAACATCATTTCTAATCTACTCTAAGTCCAACAAAACACTCATTTCTATTCCTTCAATAGGGCTGCCGAAATTCATGGCATTCATACATATAATTGTTATTCATTTTAGTTACAATTCCTTACTTATTTCAAGTCCCTTAACATAGAAATAAAGAAATATTTGTAAAAGTAAGCACTAACCTCACTTTAACCACTTCTTGCACTTGTAGAAACTTTGGAATTTCCTCACTTTTTGATAATCAAAATACTCCTCTTGATGTGGGGATAAATTTTAGTAAAGGGGCTTAGGGATTTTGGTGGATAGATAAAGAGATATTGCAAGCTTAAAGCTTGAAAATTTGATGAAGAAAAATGGCCATGGAGATTCGGTGAAGAAGGTGAAGGTGAGCAGATTGCTTTTTCATATTTTGACTTCTTTTCTCTTATTTAATGTCATATAAATGCATTTGTTAAGTTTTGATTGGCTAAGGGGTTTTAATTACATCAAGCTTATGTCATAAATGCCTTTTTATTTGATTTTTCTTTCTTCTTTCTTTAACTCATTTCTAATTAAATTTTTACCAATATTTATTCATATTTTAGATCATAATAATTATTTACTTAACTGGACAAGTCGGCCAAAAATCACCTCTGAAGGCGAAATGACCAAAATGCCCTCCGTTTGGCTTAACGGGTCAAAATTGTCTGTACCGATTGAAAAATTTTTCTAAATATTTTCTTGGCATTCTAATGCCATAGGAACCTTAATGACCCTTCTCTGGAGTCCCAAAAATTATTTTATAATTTTTCCCCCGGGTCTAGGGCTCCTCGTTGCGAGAACCGCAACTTCCCTCTGGTTACCCATCGCTTGGGTACCGGCTCATTTAACTTGGTTGTATTTTATTTCTAAAATTTTTACTATATTTTTCTTATTAATATTTGAGTTAATTATGGTTCCTGACTTTAGTTTAAATATTTTTCCGGACGTTCTAGCTGTCCAGACCGACACCGGTCACCGGAACAGTAGAATGTACGGAGTTGCTACAGTGAGGGTGTTACATAATTATAGTTCCTCATTTTAGTTTAAATATTTTTCCGGACGTTCTAACTGTTCGGACCGACACTAGTCACCGAAATAGTAGAATGTACGGAGTTATTACAGTGAGGGAGTTGCATATCATATATGTGCCCACCATGCTTGTCATATGGTATGAGACTCACTATTCCATACCATTAGTATCCCATACTAATCTATGGAAACAAACACGAATAGCAATATTTCTGGATAAGTCATGTCCTTTATGAAGTATCCTCAATTGCGAATCAAATTTATGATACTTTGTACTAGAAAATTCTATCGCTCATATTTTTAACAACTCAAGAATTGGATTTCTAACAAAATATCAATGGACCTTTTCCATTACACATAGATAATTTATGTAAACAGAAAAGAATATTTGTCTTTATTAACAAATAAATATTTGTAAGATACAAATAAATGATATGCTTTAGGGCATACTACTAATAATCTCCCACTTGCACTAGAGCTATTTATTACAATATCTGATACCCATCTTCTCAAGATGCCGGTCTAATTGATTTTGTGTCATAGCCTTTGTGAATGGATCAGTTGAATTTTCCACTAATGCTATTTTCAGCATGGCTATATCACCACGCTCAACTATTTCTCTAATAATGTGATAGCGCCTTTTTATGTGTTTAGATTTTTGGTAAGACCGAGGTTCCTTAGCTTGAATTACAGCACCATTGTTGTCACAATATAATGGAATTGGTGATACAATGGATGGAACCACTCCAAGTTCTGTTACAAACTTCTTTATCCAAACAGCTTCTTTTGCAGCATCCGATGCAACAATATACTCAACCTTTATAATGGAGTCTGCAGTTGTACTCTGTTTGGAACTCTTCCAACTAACTGTACCTCCATTACAAATGAACATAAAATCGGAGATAGACTTTCTATCATCCACGTCTGATTGAAAATCAAAATCTGTAAAACCATTTATGTCACACCTTATCCCTTGTAAGGCATGACATGTTCCCGTAGCATGCCTAATGAATTACTGAACTAAACCTACTGATAACCCATTAAATATACTACAAGGGATTTTAAACAAATCATTGCAATTTATTTTATTTTTGCTTTGTGAAAAATTGCATGGTAGTGGTTAAAACTTTAGCAAAACCCCAATTATAACCTATTGAAACCATAATATAATTAAGTAAAAGATTTTCTTCAATCCATATCACAAACATAATATTAATACATTTACATTTCAAGTAAATATTTGATTTCAAAAAATTCTTTCATTAGAGATAATGAACTTAACTTTACAAAATCTACATTTACATAAGTCTCAAAAGGAAATACAAATATTTACAAACTCAAAATGTTATAGCAATGTAATACTTTTAATACAAACTTCTCAATGTTCGTACATCCATACATATAGCTATAAAATACATCAAAAGGAAATTACAGGGGTATACCTACTATATATACCCAAAGTCAATACAAAATGCTGTTTTCAAGTCTCTCACTCGGCAGCCTTCTCCTTTCCCTTACCTGCGACAACATAAATAAGTTATCACCGAGTATATCACTCAGTGGTACACAACTAATAACTTTAAAATTTAAAATAAAGCACAACTTGTCAAAACATAATAAATCATATTTTCCATAAAGTATGAAAATATCACAATAGTTCTAAGTCCATAGAAACCATTTATTGAAATCACCTTTCAAATGAGAAATCATACTTCACAAATCACAATTCACAAAGCATAAGTGTTGCCAACATAAACACAGTTTAAATCATGATACAAAATTTTATGATCAATGCCGTGTTATACATCACGACAAAATAAATCAGCCTCACTAACCATTATTAATGGGGGACATAATCAAAATCAAATTGTCACACCCTATCCCTCTGTAAGGCATGACATAATCCCATAGTATACCTAATAAATTATCGAACTTTGCCTGTCGATAATCTATTAAATATACTACAAGGGATTTTAACAAAACAATTGCATTTTTAAATTGGTGTGATGAGAAATTTTTTTTTCCTTGAGTGTCTGCAACTCAAGTATGTGTTATAAATCATGTTTAGGGTTAATTAGGCATTTTTAAAATTCTGCAAAAAATCCGTGTGGTTACGACTATAACTGGGTGAAAACAGTTCTTCAATTTACCTACAAAAACAATTTACAAAAATTTTCCCAAACCAGTCTCAACAATTTATAAATCATTTCCAATGATCAACTCAATTGATCACAATTTGTCACATTCATTCTCAACAACAAACTCAATTCATTTTCAACAACCCATCATAAAAGAAATAACTTATAAATTACAAAATTCAGAAAGAAATTTAAGTATTGCATTCATTTGGTAATAAAATTCATTTCATAAAAATATACAAGTAAATAAAAATCTTAAATTTAAATAACAATAATTTGCATTTGATTACATACCCAAAATAATATTACAAAAGAGTTTTTGTACACTAATCAAACGTAAATTACATAGACATAGTTACATAATTACATCAAAATTTAGTGCGCATTAGTATACCTACAATATTATTGTAACACCCCTATTTGCATAGCTTGGTGTATGTTATTGTTCCGGTGACCGGTATCAGTCCGAACAATTAAGAGGATTAGAACTGTGTTTAAGACACCTAGAAAAGCCCTGATTGAAAATAAATAGTGATTACCTGATAGAAAAGTAAAAATAAGAAAAACAAAACATAAGAAGTTAAATGAGCCGAGAGTCACAACGATGGGTGACCTTCTCGGGAAGGATTGCGAAGTCAATTTAAACTCAACTCTAACACTTCCAACACACTTCATTTGGTCACAAATGACCATTTCTCACCTCCAACTAGGTCAAACACATCATTTTACCATTTCTCCAAATTTTGTCTCCCAAACCCTAGGTGCAAAACCCTAACTTTCATGTTTAGCTCATTTGTTGAATTCTACATGCATATTTGGAATTTATACACTCATTCACACTTAACTAATTCATAATTTGTATCAAAATTATTCATCCTCAAACCTAAACCCTAGCTACCCACATTTCTATTTGGTCCACCATGCTTGATTTTATTCACTTATTTATTAATTAAAAATGTAACTTAGCTTCTTAAACATAAATTCAAAGAGAGAATGAAAGAAGAATACCAACCTTAACTGAGTAGAATTTTATCTTCAATTTCTCTCAATTTTCTTCAATTCTTCCCCTTCTAATCTTCCTCTTGAGGTTTAATTTGAGGTTTCTACTATTTTTCACAAAAGATTTATGGTGTAATTTGGGGTTTAAAAAGCTTCATAATAAGCTTTAATGGAGGAAATTGGAAGAGAGGGTGAGGAGGAAGAGAAGTCACGACAACGAATAAGAGAAAAATAAAAATTTCATTTTTTACTTTGTCTTTTTATTAGTATAATTATCCTTAAAATAATTAAATTAGAAATTAAATTAATTTTGGTGTCATAATGCCTTTACTTTTTGAATTTTTCATTTTTTTTTCATTTATTTTTCTATTAGTTCTTTAATTTAATTCTCGATTCTGAAATTTTCTTTTCTCTGATTTTATTAGACAGTTAGGTCAGGAGTCAGCTCTCGGGGTCAATTGACCAAATTGCCCCTCGCCGGTTTAACCCAGTTTGCAAATAATTCAATATTTCTTCTAGCTCCTTGACCTAATTACTTGACTAGCTTAACAATTATTTTTCATGATTTTCTCTTTTCCACTGTGTTCACAATAGTCCTAAGGACCGCGGCGTCACATTTTACTGTTCGAAATTTGAGTTTAAATTAACTTTGCAATCCTTTCCGAGAAAGTCACCCATCGCTGTGACTCTTGGCTCATTTAACTTCTTATATTCTGTTTTTCTTATTTTTACTTTTCTATCTGGTAATCACTATTTATTTTCAATCAGGGCTTTTCTAGGTGTCTTAAACACAGTACTAATCCTCTTAATTATCCGGACCGATACTGGTCACCAGAACAGTAACATATACCAGGCTATGCAAATAGGGGTGTTACAATTATCCCAGCCCATCTTCCAGTCGCAACTTCCAGTGATCTCACTCAGCTACTGTGTCCTTAGTTTCACTTGCGATAGCATACGAAGCTATCGCTGAGTGGTGAACTCAGTGGTGCACAACTATAATTTAAAATATAATATACTATGGCTTTACAAAATCATATCAAAAAATTTGGAAATATTTAACCTCATCATATTTCACAAAACCAAAATCAATGTTCCAATAATATAAATCATTTATTTAATAACATTCATAAATAATTTCCATTTTTCCAAATCATAATGAACACAAAAATATTCTCCATCAATGCAAATAAATAAATATTGAATTGCATTAAATGGGGAAAAGCATCAAAATATAAACCACGTAAAATAAAAATTTCCCTTTAAATCATTTATGCATAAAATCTCATTCGAAAAGCACAATTACTCTTATTCTCACTATCTCAATGTAAGACTAATCTATAAGGGCCTATCTTCGGGGTGATTCTCACTCCCTATGGTCGGGGAGATCGAATCGAATCGTGCACATTCCATCCATCACACCATAT
Organism: Hevea brasiliensis; assembly: GCF_030052815.1. NCBI lineage: Eukaryota > Viridiplantae > Streptophyta > Magnoliopsida > Malpighiales > Euphorbiaceae > Hevea > Hevea brasiliensis. The sequence goes on from NC_079501.1 coordinate 50,003,626, forward strand.
CAATTTATATTCCGAAAAGGCCTATCTTCATCATTGATCTAACCTCTTATATAAGGAAGATCACATCTATGTGCACCTACCATGGTAATCAAAATAAAGCTAACTCCTGTGTCTCCTCAATAAATGAGGGACGGGTAATAACTAGGTCGAGCACCAATAGTGAGATATAAAATAATATCATAAAACTCATTTGCACTTTTTGTGAGCGTCAAATCATAATACAATTTAATTGCAATGTCAATACCAATAACCAATATTTTCCATACCAATCACAATTCAAAGTACAATTTTCCATGTAAATGATATCAAATCATATTTTGATCACAATTCTCAAATCCAATTCATTTAAATCACCACAATATTCAATAATTATAGGAATAAAATCCATGCTCAATAATTGTTGAAATAAAATCATAATTTATTACACAAATCATAAGGAATTAAAATCATTCAATTATTCAAAATATGTAAGACATTTGAAAATTAAAACTAGTTGTGCACAAACCTCGTTAGTGGTCTTGATCTATTCAAATTTTTTTTCTTCCTTCGAAGATCTCTTTCCAACTGAAACACGAAATTAAGATCTCTTTCCAACTGAAACACGAAATTTTAAAGTGTTTCAGTATCCATTCCAAGCTATTTATAATAATTAATTCCATTAATTTTATTCTTGCATACTAATTTCACCTATTAGGTCTTATAAGTTGAATTCTTGTATTTAGGGTTATGGAGTTACTATTTATTTGACCATTTAGTCAAAATGTTGACTTTTCCATACTAAATAGGTATACTAAGTCTAATTACACTTACATTGTAACACCCCTAAGTTCGGTAGTGCGTTTTACTGCTCCGGTGCCCATTGCTGTCCGGACAGCTAGGATGCTTAGAACTACATTTCAATATGAGTGAGGAGACATAAAATAATGAAATACAAGAAAAGAAAACACAAGAAAAACAAAGGAAAAATCATAGCAAAGAAATGTAACCAAGTTAAGCGAGCCGAGAAACCTAGCGATGGGTGACCGCACCGGGAAGTCACGGCGTGGACCGTTGACTGGCCCTGGACTGCGGGGAACCCTGGAAAATATTTTTAGGACTTAAAGAGACATTAATTGAAGTATAAATATCATTAGAAATATCAAAGAAAAATTAAATAATTAGTACAAAGAAAAGTGAGAAATCGAAAAACAGACAAAACCCGGTAATACCGAAAAATCGGGAACGTAACCCGAACAGGGGTATTATGGTCATTTGACATCCCGAATTGTCTTTTGACCTAAATTTCCATTAAAAATAAATAATATTACACTTAGAAAATAAAATGAAAAATTAGTTTAGTGGTACCTAAAGTAAATAGAAAAAATCATGGGTTAAATGTGGAATAAGTGGGAGTTAAGTTTATAATATGATTAAATTTATGAGTGGACCACTAATGCATAAAATAAACATATAATAGGGCAGCTGTACTTCCACTAAACCAACATAAACTTCATCTTCCTCATTTGGATTAAAAGTTTCCGAATTGAGAGGAAATGGAAACCACCATGGCCATTTTTCATGCAAGCTCTCTTAACTCTCCATTTTCAACTCCAATCCTTTAAGTTTCTTCATTAAACTTTGTCTACACACCACAAGGAAGATATTGATACCAATTTTGAGAAGTTTGGTGAAGGTTTAGCAAGTTACAATTAAAGGTAAGTTTGCATTTTTGAGAAATTCTTTGTTAAAGTTTATGTTCATGTTATGGGTGTTAGTTTGGTGAAGGAAAATTTTGAGTTTGAAGGGTTATTGTTGTCTTCATTTTGGACAGCCATGAGTCACGTTTTTGATGAGGTATTTGTGCATATAATTGATGAGAAATAATGTTAATCATGGTGATTTAGTAACTTAGTGAATTATTTCATGTTTATATGGTGAATTATGCACTTTGATGGGAATTGGTATATGGGACGGCAATGTGATGTTGAAGAATGGTTTGTGGCAGCTTGTGGACACTTGAGTAATGGTATATATTGAAGGAAGTGTGGGCAGAATATTGACCTAGAAGGTTGATGAGATGTATGTAGATTGATATTGTAAAGTGTATGTAAAATTTGTAATGGTTAGGTGTGTTTGTAATGGTAATTAGAAATTGTAATTATGAATGATATTTGGTGTGTTGAGGGTAATGGTAATCTGCCCAAAATAATGTTAATGTAAAGTAGATAATGCTTTTGGTAATGTACCAAAACAGATTGGTAGGGTATGGAAGTAAACTTTGCAAGTTAAATGTGTGTTTGAAGTGGGGTGTGAAAGGCATAGTGAGGGCAGTGTACATTTTAGCCTATAACCTTAAATGTGTAACCTCAATTGGTATGAGACCAATTTGAGGTGAAACTAGGCACAAAATGTGCCAACTTTCATTGAGAAACCATGCCAAAATTCTGCTTGCAAGGTGACCTAAAAAAATGACCAATTCGGATTAGGTGCAATTAGGACCTGAAAAATGACCAATTGGGCAGCAGTGAGTGTTTAGGCCATAACTCACTCAAACCAGGTCCAATTGACCTGAAATTTTGACCAAGAATAGTTAAGACCCATACCTACAAGTCTTATGAAGACACCAAAACCCAGAAATGACCAGAAGCAAGTCAAAAAGCTTGCACAAGTTCGGGTCCAAAAACTGGCCGAACCAAAGTTGACCAAATTGACCAAAAAAATGACCTAATTGATGCCATTTGACCAGCAATAGTATAATGACCATAACTTGGTCTACTTAATTCGGATTGACCTGAAATTTTGCCCCGCGTGCAATAAGACCTAGATCTACAAGTTTGTAGTTTCGACCGAGACCCGAAAACCGAGGGAACTAGATCGTCCGGTTAGGTCAAACCAGTGTTCCAGAATCCAGCAATTTGCATTAAAATGCACTAAGCAAGGAAATGACTTTGGTAAAACATACCAAACCTAAAACCCTATCAAATGTGACATATTAACGACACTAAAACCTAAATTACCTAAAACGCAATGAGGGTCGGTATATTAGGTGATTAAGTGAATAATTGAGTTCAGTGCATTATTTACCAAACACCATCGATAGAGACAGTTTAATTTAGTACTGAAACACTTCAAATTGTGTTTCTCAGTTACCAAAGACTCAGGAAAAGGGAAGGAAACACGAGTCGGATCGTGAGACAGTCATCAGAGGTTTGTGCACAACTAGTTTTTAACTGATTTTGTTTTGAATATTTCATATGATTAAATGATATATTTTTCTTATGAATTATGTTTAACAAGCATTGGATTTAATTCCATGATTATTGAAAATTGTTATTGTATGTATGAATTTAGCTTCGTGAAATGGTATTTCCGCAAGTATTAAGCATTGTTATGGATTAAATAAATTATGTTTTGGAAAATTGTGATAGAACATATTTTGAATTGTGATGGTAATTTTCATGGAAAAATGCAAATTTATGATTTGAATTGTGATGAGCATAAAAATTATTGGATATTGGAATTGAATTTGAATCGAATTATATTGTGATTTATGCTCACTAAAAGGATTGTTATATTGTTTTATATCTCACTATAGATGCTTGACTAGGTTATTACCCGTCTCTCTCATTTGTTGAGAAGACAATGGAGTGAGTTGTGTTTTGATTACCATGGTACGTGCACAGGCTTAGATTTTCCTCTGATTTGAGGTTAGATCTAAGTTTATTTTATCGTTATGGCCCTTGCGGAAGATTCATTATTGTGATGGTACTGTGCACGATGATTCGACCTCCCCGACCATAGGGAGTTAGAATCAGATTCGACCTCCCCGACCATAGGGAGTTAGAATCACATCGAATATGGCCCTTTCGGATTAGTCTTGCATAGTTAGTGAGATAAAGATTGATTTTTGAGATACAACATGGTTTTTGAGATACATAATGACTTTTGAGATACAATATGATATTTGAGATACATAATAATTTTTGAGATACAGAATGGCTTTTGAATGGTAAGGAATGGTGATTTTAATTATGGTTTATGTATAATTGATCTTGTTGGAATTACTTAAATGGATAGTCAAGATTTGATAAATTGAATTTTGTGCTCCAAGTCATTTATACAAATGATTTACATTATTGGCAATGAATATTTTGAGTTGTGAAATTTGATCAGTATTCAGATTCTCAAATTATTTACTGTAAAATTTGTCAATGTATATTGTACTAAGTTTTAAATTATGGTTGTGCACCACTGAGTTCACCACTCAGCGATAGCTTTGCATGCTGTCGCAGGTAAGAAGAGCATAGAGCAGTAAGTAAATTTCCTTGAAGATATATTCAGATCAGCTCCAGGTATATCATAGGTATACCCATGTACATAAATTTTGATGTATGCATGTAATAATATGTATGTAAATTATTTGAGCAGTTGTATAGAAACTCTTGTAAAATATTTTGTTATGTAATTAAATGTAAATTATTGTAAATGTAAATTTGAGATTTCATTTATCTGAATAGTTTGTAATATAAATTTTAAGTCTTGAAATGAATGAGATATTTCTTTGTGATGGGATTAGTTTGAAAATGAATTGATTGTATGGCACTCTGCCAAACTTTTTACAGAAATTCCAAATAAACCAAATGAGTTAGTTGTTTCACTTCAGTTCATCAAAGTCTTTAACACCTGTAAATAGTGCTCACCACTGTAAAAGAAGTAAGAAAAGTTTTTAAAATCCCTTGTAGTGTACTTAATGGGTTATCAGTAGACGGAGTTGGTAATTCATTAGGTATACTACGGGATCATGTTATGCCTTACAGAGGGGTAGGGTGTGACATACATACCACATTTTGAGTCTTAATTTTGTTGGCATTGATTGCCAATTGAATTTCTAAACTACCTAAGTGAAATTCCAAAAATTCACTTTTGGGTTACTATTTTCTACAGTTGCATTGGTCTATTTACAGTGAGAATTTGGGAATCTTGTCTTTATCAAAGTTGTTCCTTAATGTGACTTATTTAATTCCCTTTTTAAATCACTCCATTTGGAGTTTTGTAGCTCTAGTTATGGCCATTTAACTATAACTGGCCGGATTGGTTAGAACCTAGAAATTCTGGGCAGAGTTTGGTTCGACAGTTTTGGTGACCTGATTGTGGCTTACTTTTGAATGGGTTATGGTCAGAATTTGGGTTGGTGTTTTTCATGAAAGTTGTAGTTCTATGTCTAAGCTTTCCATCTGAATAAAATTCAAGTCATTTGAACCTTCCAAGACCAAGTTATAATCATTTGAACATGTACTGTTTATATGGTTAGTTTTGTGCAGGGCAGTGTGCCTAAATCTGGATTTGACCTAATTTTAAACCACTTATTTTTCAGTTTTAGGGTTGGGTTTCTGCATAAAAATTATTGCATTATGTGTTAAGTTTCATCTGTAATTGGCCTCACACTAATTGGAGTAGCAGAATTTCAATTTTGGACCTTTAAGTGGACTATGGTCAGGCTGTCTAGAATTAACCAATTCCTTTCCCAATTTAACTCCAATTCTAACCATTCAAACACTTTCCAAATGACCCCAATGGACTATTTCAAGACTCAATTAAGTCCAATTGCATCAATTACCAATTTCCCCCCAATTTTCCCCCAACTTCAATGGTTCAAAAACCCTAATTTCACTAGTTTGCACAATATATGAAATTAAAACATTCTAAGCACATCTAATAACTCCATTGAACTTGTATATATAATTTATTACACTAAAACATATCATCTCCACTGAATCCCATGGCTGCCAAATTTTTGTCCCTTCATAACTTATCATTTTCTTTAAATTTTCATACAATTTTCACTCATCTCAACTTAATTTCAAAGCTTAAAGAAGAAAAGAAAGGGAAACAAGCACTAACCTCACTTGTCCAATTTTCTTGAATTGCAAAACTTGATTTTCCTTCACTTTCTTGGCTACCAATCACTTGCCCAAGGTGTAGAGTCAAGTTTTAATGAAGGGACTTATGGGTTTTATGGCTAATTTAAGGGGTAACTCAAGCTCAAGGTTGAGCTCTAATGGAGTTTGGAAGAGAGAGATGAGAGAGATGGGCCGGCTTCAAGTGGGAAAGAAGAAGACATTTTTTTTTCTTTTTAATTTTGTTTTATCCCTTTTTAAAAATCTCAAAATAATTTAATTAATTAAAAATTCCTTTATTGCATCATGTGTAACATCCCTTACCCGTCTATAGTGTAGCCGAGCAAGTTAAGCCACTCAATGTGCCGGAGCACCAATTCATGTTTCTATTACAATTTATCCCTTTTAATTCATTTATTTTCAAATTTTGATAAATCTGAATTTTTCCGCAAATTTTGTAGAAAATCCGACAGAGTGCTGGCTATAAATTGGAAAAACAGTTCTTCTGAACCTGTTTAAAATCACTTCCAATATAATTTCCAAATCCAAACTCCGTTATACAAATTCAAGTCAATCTCAAAATCTCAATCTCAAATCACAATACTATTTTCAAAAATTTTTCTTTTCACTTCATTACTGGAAGCACATTAATAAATATTTCTCAACATAATATACAGAAAATTTCAATAATATGAAATTTCATATATTTACATCATCAAATAATTTCAAGAGTTTATAGTTACAATCCCGAAACTAGTACAAAATACAAAACACAAAATGCTACCCAAAATCCTAATGTCCTACCATATGCACTGCAGAGGTGAGGTGACTTTGGACTCCGGATGCAGCTTTGAATGCTCACCCTGTCTGATGTCTGCTGGGCTCCCCAGCTAGATCTCCAGTACCTGTGCGTGGCAAAAGCGAAGCGTTAAGCAATTCTGCTTAGTGGTGACAATATAAAATAAAATAAAATAAAATAAAATAAAATAACTAAAATAAAATAATATGCAGAATGTGTGTTTATGTTTTTGGGTAGACTTAAATTCTGATATTATTTGTAGTATTATTCGTTTAAAATTTTGTAAGTTTTATTTTCATTGCCTGAGTAAACCATACTAGTTGACTGGACAAGATAAATGGGTAAACTGGCACTGGGTACTAAGTACCTCAGACCATCACACCATCGGTCACATTGTGTCTCACGGTGTGCAACAAAATAGCTAATAAGCTATAATAATCATTAGGGATAAAACCCGAGTGTAACAACTTAAATAACATAGCCAAAGGCTATTGTCACAGAATGGCATGGGAAGCCATGAAACACATAATGGCATAAAGCCATATGCAGTACTACTAACAGAACCCTATTAGCATGCTAACCTATCCAAACCAATCTTGCTAGGTATACTAGGGCATTTTACATTTTTAAGTTTCACAATTTTTGAAATTCAAGTTTTAGGGTTACTATTCCATTCATTAGTCAACAAAAATGTTGACTTTTGCATAGGCAATAGGTACATTGGTGTTAATACTCCCAACATACCACATTTTACATTCTAAATTTGTTGGTATTGATTGCTAATACCATTTTTAAACTTAATGTTAATTGGACAGAATTTTCAGTTTTCATACTTTGTCTTTACTATTCCATTAGTCCTTTTTCCAGTGAGAATTTGGCAAAATGATCAACATGAAAGTTGTTCTTTATTTTATCTGGTTGCATTTCCTTTTTTTGAATCACTCCATTTGGAGTTTTGTAGTTCAAGTTATGGCCCAAAAATCACAACTGGCCAGACTGAAATTTTTCCAGAATTTCTGGACTGACCAAATTTACAGTACATGAAATAGTGACTACAACACACTTTTTGAATATGTTCTGGTCATAATTTGGGTTAGGTTTCTTCATGAAAGTTGTGGGTATATATCTCCGCTTGTTGCTGGTATAATTTCAAGTCAATTGGACCTTTCTACACTGAGTTATGGTGAAATGACCAATCATTGTTCATTTGGTCATTTTGCCCTGGCAGAATGCAGGTCACCTGGATTAGGGCAATCTTTTTGTCCACTTGGTTTGGTTTTCTAGGCATGGTTTCTTCACCAAAGTTGTGCCATTATGTGTCTAGTTTCATGTCTAATTGGCCTTGCACCAATTAAACCTCTACAATTCATGTTATTGCTGCCCAAACCTGCTGGACTCATGACCAGTCCAGCAGGTCACCAAGGGCAGCCACACCAAACTCCAATCCCACTACACAATTCACTTCATTTTTCATTTAAACAGAACCAAATGGTCACTAATTGACCATTAAAACCTACTTTCATTATCACATGATCAAAGTCTCATTTTTCACCCCAAACCCTAACTCAAACATCACAAATCATGCATTATCATTGCACTTCATCACTCCACTTACAAGATGCATATTAAGGGCAGCCATACTAGCATGTTAGCCCCATAAAACTCATCACAAGCATACCCTAACCAAGACTGCTGAAATTATAGGTTGGCATACATATGGTTTTTAACAAATTTTCTTTGTATATTACACTCATTCTTAGTCCTTAACATGAATTTAAAGTGAAAACTATGGTTAAGTCACAAACCTCTATGGAGTGAGATTTCCCACTTGCTAGAATTCTTCCTTTTCCATTCTTTTTGCTCCCAAAAGACTCTCCAAGATGAAAGAACACTTTTTGTATTGCTAGGTTAGGATTTTGTTAGGTAGAAGTTGGTGAAATCAAGCTTTGAAAAGCTTGTTATGGTTAGCTATGGAGGAGGTGTGTGACGGCAAGGAATGTAGGAGAAGGCTTTCTGATTTTTTTTCTTCATTTTCAAGCCCATTAAGTCTGTTTTAAATAAGTTTATGCCATGTGTCAACATTGGATTGGTTGGGAAAATTTTAATGACATCATTATGATATCATAAGTCCATTTTCTTTCTTTTTCTCTCCATTTCTTGTCTATTTAATTGTAATTAAATTTTTAACAACATTTATTAATATTTTATATTATATAAATTATTTATTTAATTGGAAAAGTTGGCCAAAAATCATCTCTGAAGATGAAATGACCAAAATGCCCTCCGTTTGGCTTAACGAGCCAAAATTGTCTGTATCGATTAAAAAAATTTTGTAATCATTTTCTTGGCATTCTAATGCCACAAGAACCTCAATAACCCTTCTCTGGAGTCCCAATAATTATTTTATAATTTTTCCCCCGGGTCTAGGGTTGCTAACGGCCTTCACTGTCACTTCCCCCTCGGGTTACTCATCCCTGGGGTTTCGGCTCGTTTAACCTTAGTGTATTTGGTTTCTAAAATTTTTCCTTGATGTTTATGAGCATTATTTAGTTTCTTTATAACTCTTCACTCTAGTCTATTTATAATTTCAAACATTCTAGCTGCCCGAACCAACATTGGTCACCGGAACAGTAGACTGTACAGACTAGCTAAAGTGAGGATGTTACAACTCTTCCCCTCTAATAAAAATTTCATCCTCGAAATTTACCTAATGCAAACAGTTGAGGGAACTATTGCCTCATCGTCTCTTCACTTTCCCAAGTTGCTTCTTCAGTGTTGTGGTGCCTCTAAAGTACTTTCACCAGTGAAATTTGTTTATTTCTCAGTTCCTTCACTTCCCAAGCTAGGATCTGTATAGGTTCTTCTGTATATGTCAAGTCCAGATGGATTTCAATCTCTTCCATGGAAATGACATGTGAAGGGTCTGAGCGATATCTTCTCAGCATAGAAACATGGAATACATTCTAAATTTTATCCAGTTCTGGTGGTAAAGCTAGCCGATAGGCCACTGGTCCCACACGTTCAATGACTTCATATGGGCCAATGAACCTAGGGCTTAACTTAGCCTTCTTTCCAAACCTCAGTACCTTCTTTCACTGTGAGACTTTGAGAAATACTTTATCGCCAACTGCATACTCTATCTCTTTTCTTTTCAAGTCGGCATATGATTTCTATCTATCTGAGGCAACCTTCAAGTTAGCTTTAATTATCTTCACTTTCTCCTCAGTCTGTTTCACCAGGTCTAGTCCTACTAGCTTATCTTCACCCAATTCAGTCCAACACACTGGGGTTCTACATTTCCTCCCATACAGTGCTTCATACGGAGCCATTTGAATGCTAGCTTGGTAGCTATTGTTATATGCGAATTCTGGCAGTGGGAGGTATCTATCCCAATTCCCCTCAAACTCAATGACATAACTCCTTAGCATATCCTCCAGGATCTATCACATAATTCACATTGTTACTATCATTTCAATTTATTAACTATGAAAATTCAATTAGTTCTTAGGTTTACCTGGATTACTTGTTCTGACTGTCCATCCGTCTGGGGATGAAAAGCCGTGCTAAAGTGGAGTTGTGTGCCCAAGGCTTCTTGTAACTTTTTCCAAAATCTCGATGTAAACCTTGGGTCTCGGTCAGATATAATGGAAAGTGGGATTCCATACAGTATAACTATCTTACTGATGTACAATTCTGCTAGCTTCTCTAGTGAGTAGTCAGTCCTAACTGGCAAAAAATGTGCTGACTTCGTCAATCTATCCACTATCACGCATACTGCATCATGCTTATTCTGGGTGAGAGGTAGACCACTAACAAAATCCATAGTGACCGGGTCCCATTTCCATTCAGGTATGCTTATAGGCTGTAGCAATCCTGATGGAACTTGATATTCTGCTTTAACTTGCTGAGATGTCAAACACTTAGTCACATAGTCAGTTATATCCCTCTTCATACAAGGCCACCAATAATGAGGCTTCAAATCATTATACATTTTCGTACTTCCCGGGTGCATAACATAAACACTAGTGTGTACTTCTTTCAGAATACTAGTCTTCAATTCCCCATCATCTGGTACACACACTCTTCCTTTGTAATACAGACACCCATCTGCTTTCACCTCATAATCAGTTTCCTTTCCCTCTAGAATTTTACCCACAATGGCCATTAATTTTTCATCTGCCGTCTGCCCATCTTGTATTTGCTGTAGCAAGGTTGGCCTCACTTGTAACTCAGCCAAAATAGCTCCATCTTGAGCTAAGAACAGACAGGCATTGAGTGATCTTAAAGCTGTGATGGACTTCCTGCTTAAAGCATCAGCAACTACATTTGCCTTCCCAGGATGATAATCTATCACACAATCATAATCCTTTAGGAACTCAATCCATCGCCTCTGTCTAAGATTGAGCTCCTTCTGGGTTGGCAAATATTTTAGACTCTTGTGGTCTGTATAGATGTAACATTTTTTCCCATATAAATAATGCCTCCATATCTTCAGTGCAAAGATAATTGCTACTAACTCCAGATCATGAGTAGGGTAGTTCTATTCATGTGGCCTTAACTGCTTGGAAGCATAGGCGACCACTTTCCCCTCTTACATCAATACACACCCTAGCCCATTATGTGAGGCATCACTGTAGACCACAAAGTCTTTCTTTGACACTGGCTGTGTTAACAATGGTGCTTCTGTCAACATAGCCTTCAGCCTCTCAAAACTGGCTTGGCACTTGTCGTTCCAGCCAAATTTCACATTCTTGTGCAATAACTTAGTCATTGGAGCAACTATAAGAGAAAACCCCTTCACAAATCTTTTGTAATACCCAGCTAGCCCCAAGAAACTTCTGACCTTAGTTGTATTTCTAGGAGGCTTCCATTCCATCACTACTTCTATCTTTTTGGGATCTACTCTAATCCCCTCAGCTGATACTATGTGTCCAAGAAAGGAGATTTCACTCATTTAGAAGTCACATTTGGACAACTTAGCATACAGCTTCTTTTCTCGTAGGGTTTGCAGAACAATCCTCAAATGTTCATCATGTTCTTCCCTGTTCTTGGAATACACCAGAATATCATTAATAAAGACCACTACAAGCTGATCTAGATATGGATGAAAGATACGGTTCATAAGGTCCATAAATGCTGCTGGTGCATTTGTTAACCCAAATGGCATCACTAAAAATTCATAGTGCCCATACCGGGTTCTGAATGCAGTTTTTGACACATCTGTATCCTTTACCCTCAACTGATGATACCCTAATCTGAGATTAATTTTTGAAAATACATCGTCTCCCTTCAACTGATCAAACATATCGTCAATTATGGGCAACGGATATTTATTCTTCACAGTTGCTTTGTTCAACTACCGGTAATCAATACACAATCTCAAAGTTCCATCCTTCTTCTTTACAAACAGCACCGGAGCTCCCCATGGTGACACACTGGGGCGTATGAACCCCTTATCGAGTAACTCTTGCAACTGAATTTTCAACTCCTTCAATTCAGTGGATGCCATCCTATAAGGAGCAATGGAAATGGGTGCTGTACCCGACATTACCTCAATAGCAAACTCGACTTTCCTTTCTGGTGGTAAACTAGGAAACTTTTCAGGAAATACATCTGGGAAGTGTCTTACTATGGGTATATCACCCAGGTTTGGCTTAGCCTGCCTAGTATCAACCACGTGTGCTAGGTAAGCTTCACAGCCTTTTCTCATCAATCTTCTTGCAACTGTGGCTGAGATAACATTGGACAGGAAATCTGCCCTTTCACCCACAACAATAATCTCATTACCCTCAGAAGTTTTCAGTGAAATCCTCTTCAATTTGCAATCAACTATTGCCTGATGACATGATAACCAACCCATTCCCAAAATCACATCAAACTCGTGGAAGGGAAATTCAATTAGGTCTGCTGAGAATTCATACCCCTGAATCCTCAACGGGCAACCTTTATACACCTTATTCACTACCACACTGTGGCCTAGTGGATTTGTGACCAGAATGTCTTGATCACTCTCCTCTACTGGAACTCCCCTCTCTATGGGTAGTTTGATGCAAATGTAGGAATGAGTGCATCTTGGATCCACCAATGCATGCATAGAAGTGTTGTAGAGGGAAAACATACCCCTGATGACATCATGGGCATCTTCCTCCTCCCGAGCTCTAATGGCATAGGCCCTGGCAGGCACCTAGTATCTGGCCTCTTAGTTGACTCGGATGCAGGCCTTAGTGATGGACCAGCTGCCTCAGATTTACCAAGCTTCCTACCCCTTTGTGGTGTATGAGCAGGTCTGTCAGCTTGTGTTGGAGCAACTGTAGTAGTCCTCTTCGGACAATTATTGATCTGATGTTCTGTAGATCCACACCGTAAGCATGCACCAGTCACTCACCAACAATCCCCCTTATACCACTTCTAACGTTACTGATAAGCAGAAGATGTGGGGGCTGGTCCCCTAAACACTGTCCCTGGAGAGCTGCCCATTGATGGTGTGGACTGACCTCTCCTAGGTGTGAACTGTGGTCTGGGCCCCTGTGACTGACCTTGACGCTGTGGTGTTCCTAAACTCTGAGCAGGAGGACCCTTACTCTTCTTACTGGGAGCAGAAAATGTAATAGACTAACCCGGACCCCTCTTCTGCTGTCTTTTCCTTATATTTTGTTCATTGATTCGGACTCTTTCCACTTTTGATGCAACATCTGTGATTTCGAATGCTGTGATCATGACTTTGATATTGTCATTAATTCCTTCTTCAAACCTTCTGCACCTCTCTGCCTCTGTAGGGACTATCTCCCTCCCATACTGGCTCAGTCTGATGAATTCTCGCTCATACTCTACCACTGATAGTTGCCTCTATCTCAGACTGATAAATTCTCTTCTTCTCTCTTCTAAATATACTTTACTGACATATTTCTTCCTGAACTCTGTGAGAAAGAATTCCCAGGTGATCTATTTCGGTTGCATCTCACTGGTTACTGTGTCACACTACTGATATGCATCATCCTGAAGTAGGGACACAGCACCCACCAGGTTCTGCTCGAGGGTGCAGTTTAGCTGTTTCAGCACTCTGATGGTTCTACCCAACCAGTTTTCTGTAGTCATGGGATCATCCTCCCTCTTCCCAAAGAAATACACAGCCCCATGTTTTTGCAGTTTCTCCAAATGAGACTTTTGTGGTGCTGGTGGAGGTTGTGGCTGTGGTTGTGGTGGTGGAATTGCCCCCATCATTTGCCGGTAGAATTCAGTCATTTGCTGAAATAGAGCAAACTGAGGTTGGGCAGGTGCCTCAGCTGCTGGTGGAGCAGATTCTCCCCTACCCCCAGATTCAGCCCTTGGTGGAGCACGACTCTCCACCTCTTCATCAACTGCTCTTTGTGAAGCAGGATCCATATCTTATTCAAAATAAGAAAATAAACAGATCTGCATCAGTGTCACATCAACACTTACAAATGCAATGCAATGCAATGGTATGCACTCTATCTAGGCCTAGAAAAGCCTAAACCGATGCTCTGATACCACTAAATGTGACACCCCTTACCCATCTACAGTGCAGCCGAGCAAGTTATGCCACTTAGTGTGCCGGAGCACCAATTCATGTTTCTATTATAACTTATCCCTTTTAATTCATTTATTCTCAATTTTTGATTAATCTGAATTTTTCCGCAAATTTTGTAGAAAATCCGGTAGAGTGTCGGCTATAAATTGGAAAAACAGTTCTTCTGAACCTGTTTAAAAACACTTCCAATATAATTTTCAAATCCAAACTCTGTTATACACATTCAAGTCAATCTCAAAATCTCAATCTCAAATCACAACACTATTTTCAGAAATTTTTCTTTTCACTTCATTACTGGAAGCACATTCATAAATATTTCTGAACATAATATACAACAAATTTTAATAATATGAAATTTCATATATTTACATCATCAAATAATTTCAAAAGTTTATAGTTACAATCCCAAAACTAATACAAAATACAAAATATAAAATGCTACCCAAAATCCTAATGTCCTACCATATGCATTACAGAGGTGAGTTGACTCTGGACTATGGATGCAGCTCTGAATGCTCACCCTGTCTGATGTCTGCTAGGCTCCCCAGCTAGATCTCCAGTACCTGCGCGTGGCAAAAGCGACGCGCTAAGCAATTCTGCTTAGTGGTGACAATATAAAATAAAATAAAATAAAATAAAATAACTAAAATAAAATAATATGCAGAATGTATGTTTACGTTTTTGGGTAGACTTAATTTCTGATATTATTTGCAGTATTATCCGTTTAAAATTTTGCAAGATGTATTATCATTGCCCGAGTAAACCATACTAGTTGACTGGACTGGATAAATGGGTAAACTGGCACTGGGTACTAAGTACCTCGGATCATCACACCATCGATCACATTGTGTCTCCCGGTGTGCAACAGAATAGCTAATAAGCTGTAATAATCATCAAGGATAAAACCCGAGTGTAACAACTTAAATAACATAGCCAAAGGCTATTATGTCACAGAATGGCATGGGAAGCCATGAAACACAAAATGGCATAAAGCCATATGCAGTACTGCTAACAGAACCCTATTTGCATGCCAACCTATCCAAACCAATCTTGCTAGGTATACTAGGGCATTTTACACTTTTAAGTTTCACAATTTTTGAAATTCAAGTTTTAGGGTTACTATTCCATTCATTAGTCAACAAAAATATTGACTTTTGCATAGGCAATAGTTACATTAGTTTTAATACTCCCAACATACCACATTTTACATTCTAAATTTGTTGGTATTGATTGCTAATACAATTTCTAAACTTAATGTTAATTGGACAGAATTTTTAGTTTTCATGCTTTGTATTTACTATTCCATTAGTCATTTTTACAGTGGGAATTTGGCAAAATGATCAACATGAAAGTTGTTCCTTATTTTGTCTAGTTACATTTCCTGTTTTGAATCACTCCATTTGGAGTTTTGTACCTCAAGTTATGGCCCAAAAATCACAACTGGCCGAACTAAAATTTTTCCAGAATTTCTGGACTGACCAAATCTATAGTACATGAAACAGTGACTGCAACTCACATTTTGAATATGTTCTGCTCATAATTTGGGTTAGGTTTCTTCATGAAAGTTGTGGGTTTATATCTCAGCTTATTGCTAGTAAAATTTCAGGTCAATTGGACCTTTCTACACTGAGTTATGGGGAAATGACCAAATACTGTTCATTTAGTTATTTTGCCTAGGCAGAATGCAGGTCACCCGGATTAGGGTAATCTTTTGGTCCACTTGGTTTTGTTTTCTGGGCATGGTTTCTTCACCAAAGTTGTGCCATTATGTGTCTAGTTTCATGTAAAATTAGCCTTGCACCAATTAAACCTCTACAATTCAAGTTATTACTACACAAACCTACAAGACTCATGCCTAGTCTTGCAAGTCACCAACGGCAGCCACACCAAACTCCAATCCTACTATACAATTCACTTCACTTTTCATTTAAACAGAACCAAATGGTCACTAATTGACCATTAAAACCTACTTTCATTATAACATGATCAAATTCTCATTTGTCATCCCAAACCGAACTCAAACATCACAAATCATGCATTATCAGTGCACTTCATCACTCCACTTACAAGATGCATATTAAGGGCAGCCATACTAGCATGTTAGCCCCATAAAACTCATCACAAGCATACCCTAACCAAGGCTGCTGAAATTATAGGTTGGCATACATATGGTTTTTAACAAATTTTCTTTGTAAATTGCACTCATTCTTAGTCCTTAACATGAAATTAAAGTGAAAACTATGGTTAGGTCATAAACCTCTATGGAGTGAGATTTCCCACTTGCTAGAATTCTTCCTTTTCCATTATTTTTGCTCCCAAAAGACTCTCCAAGGTGTAAAAACACTTTTTTGTGTTGCTAGGTTAGGGTTTTGTTGGGTTGAAGTTGGTGAAATCAAGCTTTGAAAAGCTTGTTTATGGTTAGCTATGGATGAGGTGTGTGATGGCAAGGAAGGTAGGAGAAGGCTTTCTGATTTTTTTTCTTCATTTTCCAGCCCATTAAGTCTGTTTTAAATAAGTTTATGCCATGTGTCAACATTGGATTGGTTGGGAAAATTTTAATGACATCATTATGATGTCATAAGTCCATTTTCTTTCATTTTCTCTCCATTTCTTGTCTATTTAATTGTAATTAAATTTTTAACAACATTTATTCATATTTTATGTTATATAAATTATTTATTTAACTGGAAAAGTTGGCCAAAAATCATCTCTGAAGACAAAATGACCAAAATGCCCTCCGTTTGGCTTAACTAGCCAAAATTGTCTGTACCGATTGAAAAATTTTTCTAAACATTTTCTTAGCATTCTAATGCCATAAGAACCTCAATAACCCTTCTCTAGAGTCCTAATAATTATTTTGTAATTTTTTCCCCGAGTCTAGGGTTGCTAACGGCCTTCACCGTCACTTTCCCTTCGAGTTACTCATCCATGGGGTTTCGGCTCGTTTAACCTTAGTGTATTTGGTTTCTAAAATTTTTCCTTGATGTTTATGAGCATTATTTAGTTTCTTTATAACTCCTCACTCTAGTCTATTTATAATTTCAAACATTCTAGCTGCCTAGACCGACATTGGTCATCGGAACAGTAGACTGTACGGACTAGCTAAAATGAGGATGTTACATCATGCTTACCTAAGCTAGATGATGTCATAATATTTTATTTCAAATTTCTTTTCTTTTTCCTTTATTTTCTCCATGATTCTTCGATTTAATTCTATACTTCAAAATTTTAATTTCTCACATTTTATTGGACAGTTAGGCCATGAGTCACCTCTAAGGGTGAATTAACTAATTTGCCCCTCGCCGGTCTGATTCAGTTTACCAATAATTCTGTATTTCTTCCATAATCCTAATCTAATTATTTGATTTGGTTCTCTACCTTTTTCTGTGATTTTCACATTTCCCCTAGCTTCGCAAATTTTCCTAAGACTGCAGTGTCATAATGTCCCATACAAAATTAGGGTTTTGACTGATCTCGCAATCACTTCTCGGTACAGTCACCCATTGCTGTGACCTCCAGCTCATTTAACTTTTTATGTTCTATTTTTCTTATTTATAATTTAGCTTCTGGTAATCACTATTAATTTTTATTTAGGGTTTTTCTAGGTGATTTCAATATGGCTCTAATCCTCTTAATTGTTGGGATCGACACCGGTCATTGGAACAGTGATTTGCATAGGACTATGCATGTAGGGGTGTTACAATTCTCTCACCCCCCCCCCCCCCCAAAAGAAATTTCGTCCTCGAAATTTTACCCTTTGTCAGTCCTTAAACAGTCATATGTGTTATTTTCTCACGTCTTTCTCACATTTCCATATGGCATCATAGTTTGAATGATGGTCCACAACACTTTACCCAATGGTATTTGTTTATTTCTTACCTGTTATGTCCCATTTGCTAACATCCTTATAAGTTCTCCATACTACTTACTTTGACTTGAATTAGGGACAACAGAGGTTGACCCTTATTCCATAATTTTGAGCTCCATGGTTGGACTCTTAACACTGTCATAAGTTCTTACTTCGAAGATCGCTCTTTTATGTATTTATGCCATAATAAATATTTTTCCTAATGTCATTCCTTTTTACCATCCTCATCCTTACTTCTTTATTTACTTCTTTTTCCATTCCACAAATTAACTTTAATTATTTCATCCCTCAGTCTTATCTTCTTCCTTGACTCGACTGTCGAGTCAAAATTTAGTACCTCTTAACATCCCTAATAAATCCGCTATACTTCAATATTACTCTGATATGGTCCTCTGACCATTCTAGTCAGCACTCTCACTAATAATCGTAACATTTCTTGGTTGCATTTGAGCCAACTATTTAAATTTTCACTTTCACACCTCTTTTATCTATCGATATTCTATAGCTTATTTTTCACTAATTTGAAATCAGTGTCTCCTTTTCTACTTAACTATAAACTAGCCTTTCATATCTTAAGAAGGGGGTCTACAAAACTCTCCTTTTTCTCTTGTTATTTACCAATCATAATCTAGTCATTATGGTTCGCACAATAGAATTATGCTCTCTCTAAGAAATCCCTTGCCATTTTTTTTTTTGCACATCACTATCCTTATTAGAACATCGTTTCGTAATTATTTTATAAGTTATAATTATCATCCATATCATCCTGTCTCTTTCGGGGGAGCGAAATCATATTTTGTGTCTTACTGCTACACAAGTAGCAGACTTTATGTAACATCCCCACTGTACGTGTTCTGTATGTTCTGTTGCTCTAATAGACAAACAACAGTCCAGGCAAGTCGGAATGTCTGGAACTACACTTCGGTGATAGTGAACAGACATATAATGATGAAATAAATAAAAAGAAAATACAAGAAAAATCAAACAAAAATGAAAGAGTTCAAAATGAAGCTAAGTTAAACGAGTCGGCACCACAGAGATGGGTGACCGCACCGGGAAGGCCGTTGCCGACCCCAGGACCGCAAGGAACCCTCGAAATTTAATTTTGAGACATAAATAAAGATTTATTGAAATGTAATTGACACTAGAATTATTAAAGAAAAATTAATAAATTAGTACAAAGAAAAACGAAAAATCGAGAAACAGACAAAAATCAGTGTTACCAAAAAATCAGGAATATAACCCGAAGTGGAGTATTTTGGTCATTTGACATCTAGAGGTGCCTTTTGACCTAAATGTCCATTAAAAATAAGTAGTATTAAATTTTAGGAACCCCATGAAAAAGGAAATTAAATGTGTAATGAAAATTAGAGAAAATATGGGGGGATTAAATTGAATTATCAAACTTTGGATTATTAAAATGTTAATCTAAGTTAGTGGGGTTAGGTGGCACTATTTGAGGCACATAAGGACACTAATCTGCCCATTTTTCATCATCTTCTCTACTCACCCTTCCCATGGCCGAATTGGAGCTTTAAGCTTCATCCATGGCCGCCCAAAATACAAGCTTTCATCCACCTATGATCAAGCCATTATTTCTTCAAGAGTCCTTCATTAAACTTGTTCTACACATCATGGGCAGCATGTAGGAAGCAAGAAAGAGGAGTTTTGGTGAAGTTTAATCAAGCCCAAGTTGAGGTTAGTGCTTAATCTCCCCATTTTCTTTCATTAGATCTTGTTTTGAGCTTTGGGTGAGTTGATTTGTGAAGAAATTGAGTAAATTAATGTATATTTGGTGAGCCCTTCATTTCGGTAGCCAAGACATTCATGGGATTTTGATGTGTTTAAATGATGTAGATGAGTTTAAAGATGATGTTTGATATGGGTATATATATGGGAAGTGATAGGACTTGAATTGATTGAAATTGAGAAATTTAAATTATGGTTTGAAACAATTATTGGAGATTTGTGATGTTGCTTTATTTTGGGCAGCCATGAACCCCGGAATTTTTGGTTCTGGCAGATTTTTGATCCAACTTCGTTCAATAATTTGATCAAGTTAAGTCCATAATTTGGTCTAATTTCCTTCATACAAAATGTTCTACTATGTCTTAGGTTTCCATCGGTTCAAGATTCACCTAAATCGGAGTTTTCTAGAGAGAGTTATAGCCATTGAAACTTTACTGTTCAAATGGCAATTCTGCAGTTTTGCAGGTTCAGTAACTCAATTTTGCTCAATAATTTAATTAGGTTAATGGCATAATTTGGATTGGTGTTCATCATGAAACTTTTAGATCTATATCTTATCTAATTACTGGTAAAATTTCAGGTCATTTTGACCTTCCTAGCTCGAGTTATGACCAAATGAACAAATACTGTTCATTTGGTCAGTTTGTGCAGTGGCAGCCTGCACTTATCTAATCTTGGTCAATTGGTTCACTAGGTTTTGGTCAGTTTTTGGGCATGGTTCCTTAATGAAAATTGTGTCATTTTATGTCTATTTTCATCCCCAATTGGTGGCATATCAATTGGACTTGTAAAATTTCCATTTTGGTCCTTGAAAGTTGGCTTGGTCATGCTGCCAGCAGCATGACCATTTACCCTACGAATTTGACTTCCATTCTAACAATTCCCACACATCTCCTTTGGTCATTATTGACCATTTTTTCACTTCACAATAGGTCAAACATGCCATTTACTCATTTTTCCAAATTTTACCTCAAAACCCTAGGCCTCCAAACCCTAATCACACTAAAATGTTGCATTTATTCACATTTATGCATTTCCATCTTACTACCATTCTCATGCAAGTTTACTAACACATTTAAATCCATCAAACCATACAAAATCATACTCCCCTTCAACAGGCCAAAATTTCAGTTTGGTCCTCCCCCCATATTTTTATTTCATTTTAAGTTTATTTGCAAGCTCTTGATGCCATAGAAACACTAATTAAACAAAAAAAAATTTGAAGTTTATATTACTAACCTTGAGCAGAATTTTCTTCCTCATTTTCTTCAAATTTTTCTTCTTTCTTTTCCTTGAATCCTCTTTCCTAGTTGCCCAAACAAAGTCTAGTTATGGTAGGACAATTTTCTATGGTTGGATTTTGGTTCTTCAAGCTCAAAAATGAGCTTTAATGGTGGTTTAAGTGAGGGAGAGGGTGAGGGAGAGAGAGTGACGTTTTGAAAAAGAAGAAAACTTGTGCTTTATTTTTTTTCTTTTCTTTCTTTTTATCTATTTTGCTTATAGAAGACCACAAAATCTAATTTAATTAATATTTAATTAATTTAGTTATGGCATCATGCATGAGGTCATGCATGATGTCATCACCTTTTTACTTTTTGATTTTTCCTCTTTTTTTTTTATATATTTTTCTATTAGTTCTTTAATTTAATTCTCGATCCCGAAATTTTCTTTTCTCCAATTTTATTTGACAGTTAGGTCAGGAGTCAGCTCTCGGGGTCAATTGACCAAATTGCCCATCGCCGGTTCATCCCGATTTGCAAATAATTTCATATTTATTCTGGCTCCCTGACCTAATTATTTGACTGGCTTAACAGTTCTTTTTCGTGATTTTCTCTTTTCCACTGTGTTCATAAGGGTCCTAAGGACCGCGGCATCACATTTTACGGTTCGAAATTTGAGTTTAAAATGACTTCGCAGTCATTCCCGAGAAGGTCACCCATCGCTGTAACTCTCGGCTAGTTTAACTTCTTCTGTTATGTTTTTCTTTTTTATACTTAACTAATTGAACATTACTAATTATTTGTGTTTATGGTTTATCTAGTTGTCTTAAGTGTGGTTCTAATCCCCTTAATTGTCCGGACCGACACCGATCACCGGAACAGTGAAATCTACCAGGCTATGCAAACGGGGGTGTTACAATTCTCCCCCCCTTAAATAAATTTCGTCTCGAAATTTTACCTGGTATCAATCTCTGAACAGCTGTGGGTGCTATCTCCTCATGTCCTCTTCTCGTTCTCAAGTAGCCTTCTGGCCTGAATGATGGTTCCACAGCACTTTTACCAACGGTATCTGCTTGTTTCATAGCTGCTTCACCTCATAAGCCAGAATATCTATGGGTTCTTCTTCATATGTGAGGTCTGGATTTACTTCAATTTCCTCTACTGGTAGTACATGAGATGGGTCTGATCGATACCTCTCAACATAGACACATGGAAGACATTATCTATCTTTTCCAACTCTGGAGGTAGTGCCAACTGATATGCCAAAGGACCCACTCTTTCTAGAACCTCATATGGCCCAATGAAACGAGGACTCAGTTTCCCCTTTTTGCCGAATCTCATAATTCTCTTCCAAGGAGAAACCTTGAGGAATACTTTCTCACCCACTGCATACTTAATATCCCTTCTTTTCAAATCAATGTAGGACTTCTGACGGTCCGATGCAGTCTTAAGTCGATCTCGGATCACCCTGATCTTCTCCTCAGTTTGCTGAACAATTTCGGGTTGAATCATCTTTCTTTCACCCACGTCATCCCAACACAACGGGGTTCTACATTTTCTGCCATACAAAGCTTCATATGGAGGCATCCCAATGCTTGATTGGTAGCTGTTGTTGTAAGCAAACTCAATCAAAGGCAAGTGTGTATCCCAACTGCCCTCAAACTCAATCACACAAGCCCATAGCATGTCCTCCAAGATCTGAATTACCCTCTCAGAATGGCCATTTATCTGTGGATGGAATGCAGTATTGAAGTTCAATCTAGTTCCTAGGGCTCTCTGAAGACTACCCCAGAATCTAGAAGTGAACCTAGGATCTCTGTCTGACACGATGGATACTGGCACTCCATGCAGTCTCACAATCTCATCGATGTATAACTTGGCCAATCTTTCTAAACTGTAGTCCATCCGAATCGCGTAAAATGAGCAGATTTAGTCACCACAACAATGACCCAAACTGCATCATGACTCTTCTGTGTCCTCGGAAGTCCCATCACAAAATCCATCGTTATTCTCTCCCATTTCCACTCTGGTACTGGTAGTGGATGTAACAACCCAGCGGGTACTTGATGCTCTGCCTTCACTTGCTGATAAGTTAGACATTTGGATACAAACTCTGCCACATCTCTTTTCATACCCATCCACCAGTAATGCTCCTTTAGCCCTCTATACATTTTTGTGCCACCAGGGTGCATGGCAAAAGGAGACTCATGTGCTTCCTTCAAAATGATCTGCCTCAAATCAACATCATTAGGAACACACATTCTGCCCTAATGTAGCAATAGACCATCATCTCTGATTGAGAATTCTGGTTTCTTGCCCTGTCGGACTTCTTCCATCAACTTTTGATACTTCTGATCATTCTGAGCAGCCATTCTAATATGATCAATCAACAATGGCTGTACATGCCATGCAACTGCTGTCTGCCCATCATCATTAATCTCTAAGCTGGCATGCAATGATCTTAACTCATGTACCAAAGACAAAGGAGTAACCCATAGACTTGCCATAGTCTTGCAACTTAAGGCATCAGCCACAACATTAGCTTTCCCTGGCTGATAGTCTATCAGACAATCATAGTCTTTTATCAACTCTAACCATCTCCTCTGCCTCAAATTCAACTCTTTCTGGGTGCCCAAATACTTCAAACTCTTATGATCTGTATAGATGTAACACTTTTCCCCATACAAATAGTGCCTCCAGATCTTAAGAGCAAACACAATAGCTGCAAGCTCCAAATCATGTGTTGGATAATTCCTCTCATGCGGTTTTAGCTGGCGTGATGCATAGGCAATGACATTTCGATCTTGCGTCAATACACAACCTAACCCATTGTGAGAAGCATCACTATATACTGTATATTCTTTACCTGGAGTAGGTAAAGTCAGGACTGGAGCTTCAGTCAAACATCTCTTCAATTCTTCAAAACTCTGCTGGCATTTGTCTGTCCACTGAAATTTCACATCTTTTCTAAGCAGCTTGGTCAATGGAGATGCCAACATGGAGAATCCCTTCACAAATCTACGGTAGTATCCAGCTAAACCCAGAAAACTACGAATTTCTGTGACATTTCTGGGTGGCCTCTAATTAAGGACAGCTTCGATCTTACTTGGATCTACCTTGATGCCCTCTTCTGATACTACATGCCCCAAGAAAGATATCTCCTTCAGCCAAAATTCACACTTCGACAATTTGGCATATAGTTGTTTCTCTCTCAAAGTCTGCAATACAATCCGCAGATGTCTATCATGCTCTTCTGCATTCCTCGAATAGACCAATATATCATCTATGAATACCAAAACAAACTGGTCGAGGTATGGTCTGAAGATAGTGTTCATCAAATCCATAAAAGCAGCCGAAGCATTAGTTAACCCGAATGGCATAACCAAAAACTCATAATGGCCATAGCGGGTTCTGAAGGCA
The DNA here is from genome assembly GCF_030052815.1 of Hevea brasiliensis. NCBI lineage: Eukaryota > Viridiplantae > Streptophyta > Magnoliopsida > Malpighiales > Euphorbiaceae > Hevea > Hevea brasiliensis. Next base: position 50,028,107 of record NC_079501.1, read on the forward strand.
GTTTTAGGAACACTTTGCTCTTGTACCTTCAGCTGATAATAACCTGATCTCAGGTCAATTTTGGAGAACACGGCTGCACCCCTCAACTGATCAAACAAGTCATCAATGCGGGGCAATGGATATCTGTTCTTTATAGTCAACTTATTCAACTGTCGATAATCAATACACAAGCGGAGAGTGCCATCCTTCTTCTTTACAAACAACACTGGCGCTCCCCAAGGTGACACATTAGGGCAGATAAAGCCCTTGTCAAGCAGTTCTTGCAACTACACTTTCAACTCTTTCAATTCTGCAGGTGCCATTCTATATGGCGTTATGGAAATTGGGTCCACACCAGGCATAACATCAATCTCAAACTGCACCTCTCTTTCTGGAGGTAATCCTGGCAATTCATCAGGAAATACATCCGGAAAATCACATACAGTAGGGATGTCCCTTAGTGCTGGACTCCCCACTTGGGTGACTATCACATGTGCCAAGTATGCTTCACACCCCTTTCTGATCATTCTTCTGGCTAGTGCAGCCAAAATGATGTTTAATGGCAGTAAATGCCTCTCCCCATGTATTACCACATCACCGTACAAAGGGAGACCAAAAGTGATCTTGATCTGATCCAATCATGGCGTGATGCCTGGCTAACCAATCCATGCCCAAGATAATATCATACTCTCTAAAGGGCATTTCAATCAAGTCTGACAGGAAAACATGTCCTTGGATCACCAAAGGACAGTCTCTATAAATTCTGTTGACCTGGACCTCTTGTCCTAATGGACTAGTTACTAGCACTTCAAAATCCATTTGCACACATAGAACAGCAAGTGAACTGACTATGCTAGCACTAACATATGAATGGGTTGAACCCGGATCAAACAATACAAATACTTCTTGATCAGAGATAGAGAATGTACCAGCTACCACATCAGAAGTCTCAGCCTCTTCTCGCTATCTCATTGTGTAGATTCTAGTTGAAGCACTTCTTTATCCCGACTGACCAATTGTGCCCTGACTGCCTGAAGCAGTGCCTCTACCTCTGCCTCTTCCTCTGCCAAATGACTGTGAACATCTAGGAGTGGGACTCTGAATAGATCCCTCGACAGTAGTAGGAGCTGGACCATATCTTGAAGATGGAGCACTAGTGCAGTCTCTTGCTAAATGACCCTTGCCTTCACAGTTAAAGCAGGCTCCAGTGGCCCAATAGCACTCCCCCCCATGAATCTTGCCACAAGTCTCACAGGGGTGGGCAGAATGTGAACCCCTGCTCGACTGCTAACCAGACCTAGGGGGTCTCTGTCCAGAAAATCTGCCTCTACCAAATCTTCCACCTCGACCCCTGCTGGGTCCACTAAACTTCTTTCTCTTTCCAGAGGTAGCACCAGAACTCTGTTCAACTGATTTTTCACCCTTGTCTTTTTTTGAAGTCTCAGCTTTTTCTGATTTTTCTTTCACTGGGGTTGCTTCTGATTCAGTTCTCTCTAGTTCAAGTGCTTGAGACATAAGCTCTGAGAAGTTGCTGTGTCGAAATCCCACAACTTGCATCCTCATGCTGGGCTTCAAACCTGTCTCAAATCTCTTGCATCTTGCCTTACTGGTAGTAAGGAGGCTCCCAGCATAATGACTTAGACGGGAGAACTCCCTCTCATACTCTGCCACTAATCGATTTCCTTGTTTTAAACTAAAAAATTCTTGCAGTTTCTGATCAACATATGCATCTGGGATGTATTTCTGTCTGAACTCTCTGATGAAGTCATCCCAGGTCAGCACTGGTGGTTCAACCAAGCTATGGGGGATGGTCTTCCACCAATCATATGCATACCCTTGCAGTAGCGACACAGAGTATTCAAATTTCAGCTCATCTGGGCAATGCAGTTTCTTAAACACTCTGTCCATTCTTTCAAGCCATTGCTCTGCCTCTAAAGGGTCCATTATACCCTTAAATTCTGCAGCTCCATACTTCAATAATTTATCATACTGTCTGGCTAGAGGCAGTGGTTGTGTCACAGGTGTCTGGGGTGGAGCTTGAGCAGGCATACCCCCAACCATTTGTTGAAACTTCGCAGCCATTTGCTGTGCGAATTGTGCAGGGAACTGCGACATTTATGGGGCTGGTGCTGCTGACCCACTGACATTCTGCAAAGCTGGGGCTTCCTCTTGTGCCTCAGCTTCAACAAACTGCTCAACTAAGCGATCCCCTTCTTCAATTTCAATCTGAAGTTAGGGTGTCTCCTGAACAAATAACAGATGGAGATTTTCCCCCGTTAGTTCATATTCATGATGTAATGCACTGTATGTAACAATTATGGACATTGAGCAGTTGTACTTAACAAAGAAAAATACAAATTCACAACTTAAAACATACTTCAAAAATTTGCTCTGATACCACTAAAACATGTCACACCTTATCCCTCTGTAAGGCATAACATGATTCCGTAGAGTACCTAATAAACTACCGCACTTTGCCTACCGATAACTCATTAAGTACCCTACAAGGGATTTTAAAACAATTTTCTTACTTTTGTTAAGTGGTGAGCATTTTCTAATAGGTATTTAAAACATATGATTAAAAGTAAATCTAGTTAATATTTTTAGTCCATTTTATTTTTCCGCAAATTTTATAAAAATTTTGACAGAGTTCCCTCTGTATTTTGAGAAAACAGTTCTTCAAATACCTGTAAAAAGCACTTCTAAAAATTTTTCTCAACCACTACTTCGATTTCACAATCAAACTCAATCAATTTCACAATCATTTCAATAAATTTCTCAAGTTCAAAATTCAATAATCCTCAGCATACTAGCAATACATTTCATTTAAATTAAATAAAATAGTTGTACTCATATTTCATTAGAGACAACACAATTTATGTACATTCTCACAAAATTTACATCAAAAGAAATACAAACTAAACTTTATTACAAACTTCATACAAATTTTTTTTTGTACAAGCTGCTCAAGACCCATTTGCACGTCCATACATTTATATGCAATACATACATGAAAAGAAATATTTACAATTAGAGTATAAATTATACCCGATGACTTTAAGCTGATAGCTCTTCACACCTCAAAGCTCGATCGCTGCTCCTCTAGTCTCTCAGATTCATGACAAGAATAGAAGGCATCGCTGAGTACTAGGACTCAGTGGTGCACAACATACTAAAATAATCTTTATGCAAAACTTAAATCACATTTATTCAAAATTTTGGCTGAACATGAGAATTAAGTACAAATCACGAATTGTGAGATTTTAAATGCAAACCAAGTTCATTTCAAAATATTAAAACACATTTCATAAAACCCACAGTTAGATCATGCCATTCGAAACAAATAGAATCTCAATAGCCACTGGCTAAGAGAAATCACATCACAAGGCTAGCTAGCTCAAATATATGGATATCCATTCACATCCTCTTCTACTGGCACACCTCAACACTTCTCCAGAGAAGGAATCAAAATTCGAAACTAATTACCCCCACTAGTCGTGCTAGTGAGGTGTTCAAATATATGGTCATGACACTGTGGTTTCAAAACTTATTTTAACAATTTGCTAAACATTTTCATTTCAATATACATAATAACTTTCAACAATTTAAATCAAAACATCATAAGAATGCCATAATTCAATATTTCACATTATTCAAAACAGTATGCAAAAGATGATTATAAAAAGTATACGTTGTGCATAAACCTCAAGCGAGTCGCCTCTTGGCCTTGACTCGGTTCCTCGGGTTTTTTCCCGGTATACTTTTCAACTGAAACACACAATTTTACAATGTTTCAGCACTAGAACTTAACATAAATCCAAAATAAATTTAGCTTCACATTTACCTAGTTCTAACGTGTTAAATTCGACGTTCACGAAATTTTTGTATTTTGAGTTACTATTCACTACACTATTCAAGTCAAATAGTTGACTTTCTAAGGCTTAATAGGTATGGGAACTCCAACTTCACCCACATACCACATTTTGGTCACTAAACTTGTTGGTTTTGGTTGTTTACTCAAATCCTAAGTCTTTTAGGCAAATTTGGTAAATTTCAGTTTTGGAGTCCTAAGTAGCACTGTTCCATTAGTCACTTTATTGTTGGAATTTGGCAAAACTTTCTTCATAGAAAATGTTCCTTATTGTCTTAAGTTTATTCTTATTTTTGAATAACCTTAATTGGAGTTTTGTAGCTCAAGTTATAGCCAAAATACAGTTACTATTCACGTGCACTGTTCATGCTGCAATTTTTGGTTCTGGCAGATTTTTTATCCAACTTCGTTCAATAATTTGATCATGTTAAGGCGATAATTTGTTCTAATTTCCTTCATACGAAATGTTCTACTATGTCTTAGGTTTCCATTGGTTCAAGATTCACCTAAATCGGAGTTTTCTAGAGAGAGTTATAGCCATTGAAACTTTACTGTTCAAATGGCAATTCTGCAGTTTTGCAGGTTCAGTAACTCAATTTTGCTCAATAATTTGATTTAGTTAATGGCATAATTTGGGTTGGTGTTCTTCATGAAAGTTTTAGATCTATATCTTATCTAATTACTGGTAAAATTTCAGGTCATGTTGACCTTCCTAGCTCGAGTTATGACCAAATGAACAAATACTGATCATTTGGTCAGTTTGTGCAGTGGCAGCCTGCACTTATCTAACCTTGGTCAATTGGTTCACTAGGTTTTGGTCAGTTTTTGGGCATGGTTCCTTAATGAAAATTGTGTCATTTTATTTCTATTTTCATCCCCAATTGGTGGCATATCAATTGGACTTATAAAATTTCCGTTTTGGTCGTTGAAAGTTGGCTTGGTCATGCTGCCAGCAGCATGACCATTTACCCTACGAATTTGACTTCCATTCTAACAATTCCCACACATCTCCTTTGGTCATTATTGACCATTTTTTCACTTCACAATAGGTCAAACATGCCATTTACTCATTTTTCCAAATTTTGCCTCAAAACCCTAGGCCTCCAAACCTTAATCATACTAAAATGTTGCATTTATTCACATTTATGCATTTCCATCTTACTACCATTCTCATGCAAGTTTACTAACACATTTAAATCCATCAAACCATACAAAATCATACTCCCCTTCAACAGGCCAAAATTTCAGTTTGGTCCTCCCCCCATATTTTTATTTCATTTTAAGTTTATTTACAAGCTCTTGATGCCATAGAAACACTAATTAAACAAAAAAAATTTGAAGTTTATATTACTAACCTTGAGCATAATTTTCTTCCTCCTTTTCTTCAAATTTTTCTTCTTTCTTTTCCTTGAATCCTCTTTCCTAGTTGCCCAAACAAAGTCTAGTTATGGTAGGACAATTTTCTATGGTTGGATTTTGGTTCTTCAAGCTCAAAAATGAGCTTTAATGGTGGTTTAAGTGAGGGAGAGGGTGAGGGAGAGAGAGTGACGTTTTGAAAAAGAAGAAAACTTGTGCTTTATTTTTTTTTTCTTTTCTTTCTTTTTATCTATTTTGCTTATAGAAGACCACAAAATCTAATTTAATAAATATTTAATTAATTTAGTTATGGCATCATGCATGAGGTCATGCATGATGTCATCACCTTTTTACTTTTTGATTTTTCCTCTTTTTTTTATATATTTTTCTATTAGTTCTTTAATTTAATTCTCGATCCCGAAATTTTCTTTTCTCCGATTTTATTTGACAGTTAGGTCAGGAGTCAGCTCTCGGGGTCAATTGACCAAATTGCCCATCGCCGGTTCATCCCGATTTGCAAATAATTCCATATTTCTTCCGGCTCCCTGACCTAATTATTTGACTGGCTTAACAGTTCTTTTTCGTGATTTTCTCTTTTCCACTGTGTTCATAAGGGTCCTAAGGACCGCGGCATCACATTTTACGGTTCGAAATTTGAGTTTAAAATGACTTCGCAGTCATTCCCGAGAAGGTCACCCATTGCTGTGACTCTCGACTAGTTTAACTTCTTCTGTTTTGTTTTTCTTGTTTATACTTAACTAATTGAACATTACTAATTATTTGTGTTTATAGTTTATCTAGTTGTCTTAAGTGTGGTTCTAATCCCTTAATTTTCCGGACCGACACCGGTCACCGAAAGAGTGAAATCTACCAGGCTATGCAAACTGGGGTGTTACATTCATGGCTGTCCATTTAGGCACTCACGCATAGAATTTTAAATTCAACAAAATTTCCAACTCAAGTGCTCAACTTTAACATACACCAAGAATTAACCTACTAAAACTATTATTCACTTTTATCAACATCAATACCCATCAATTGCATATCAAAATAATTCAAAATATTTAAGTACCATGGCTGCCTAACTAGTGCATAATAACAACTCACCAAAACCTCAAATTTTCTTCATCAATTTGTTCATCTCAAGCTTCCCATAAACTTTACTTAAGAAATAAATCAATGTAAATACTTACCTAGTGTTGGGGCTTGTTAAATCTTCACCAAACTCCCTTGAATTTAGTATCTACTTCTTCCTTGTGAGGTGGGGATCAAAATTAGTGAAGAAACTTTGGTGTTTGGAGGTGGAAATGATGGAGATTATGAAGCTTTAAGCAAAACGGCCATGGAGGATTTTCAAGCTTTTCATTTCGGCAATGGTGAATGAATGAAGAAGATGAAGGTGTTAGTAGGGTTTACACCTGCCCACATATTGATTATTTTAATCCCATAGTGCTCCACTCACCAATATTTAATTACATTATAAGTTAAATTTGTAATTACTCAATTTGAATCCCATTTTGTTATTTACATTAGGTACCCCTAATTTAATTTTTCATTATATTTTCCAAGTGTAGTATTATTTATTTTTAATGGACATTTACGTCAAAAGGCAACTCAGGGTGTCAAATGACCACAATGCCCCTGTTTAGGTTGCATTCCCGATTTTTCGGTAACACCGGGTTTTGTCCGTTTTTCGATTTCTCACTTTTCTTTGTACTAATTAATTAATTTTTCTTTGATATTTATAATGATATTTATACTTTAATTGATGTCTCTTTAAGTCCTAAAAATATTTTTCAGAGTTCCCCGCAGTCCAGGGCTAGTCAACGGTCCACGCTGTGACTTCCCGGTGTAGTCAACCATCGATAGGGTTTTCGGCTCCCTTAACTTGGTTACATTTCTTTGCTATTATTTTTCCTTTGTTTTTCTTGTATTTTCTTTTCTTGTATTTCATTATTTTATGTCTCCTCACTCATATCAAAGTGTAGTTCTAGGCATTCTAGCTGTCCGGACAACACTGGTCATTGGAACAGTAGAACGCACTACCGAACATAGGGGTGTTACACTACTGCTATACCAAGGCAGAATGTGTGTTCCTAATGATGTCGATTTGAGGCAAATCATTTTGAAGGAAGCACATGAGTCTCCTTTTGCCATGCACCCTGGTGGTACAAAAATGTATAGAGGGCTAAAGGAGCATTACTGGTGGATGGATATGAAAAGAGATATGGCAAAGTTTGTTTCCAAATGCCTAACTTGTCAGCAAGTAAAGGCAGAGCATCAAGTACTCGCTGGGTTGTTACATCCACTACCAGTACCGAAATGGAAATGGGAGAGAATAATGATGGATTTTGTGATGGGACTTCCGAGGACACAGAAGAGTCATGATGCAGTATGGGTCATTGTTGATAGATTAACCAAGTCTGCTCATTTTCTGCCAATTCGAATGGACTACAGTTTAGAAAGATTAGCCAAGTTGTACATTGATGAGATTGTGAGACTGCATGGAGTGCCAGTATCCATCGCATCAGACAGAGATCCTAGGTTCACTTCTAGATTCTGGGGTAGTCTTCAGAGAGCCCTAGGAAATAGATTGAACTTCAGTACGGCATTTCATCCACAGACTGATGGCCAGTCTGAGAGGGTAATTCAGATCTTAGAAGACATGCTACGGGCTTGTGTGATTGAATTAGAGGGCAATTGGGACACACATTTCCCTTTGATTGAGTTTACTTATAACAACAGCTACCAATCAAGCATTGGGATGCCTCCATATGAAGCTTTGTATGGCAGAAAATGCAAAACTCCCCTATGTTGGGATGTGGTAGGTGAAAGGAAGTTGATTAGGCCCGAAATTGTTCCGCAGACCGAGGAGAAGATCAGGTTGATCAGAGATCGACTTAAGACTGCATCAAACCATCAGAAGTCCTACATTGATCTGAAGAGAAGGGATATTGAGTATGCAGTGGGTGAGAAAGTATTCCTCAAGGTTTCCCCTTGGAAGATAATTATGAGATTTGGCAAAAAGGGGAAACTGAGTCCTCGTTTCATTGGGCCATATGAGGTTCTGGAAAGAGTGGGTCCTTTGACATATCGTTTGGCACTACCTCTAGAGTTGGAGAAGATACATAATGTCTTCCATGTGTCCATGTTGAGGAGGTATCGATCAAACCCATATTGAAGTGAATCCAGACCTCACATAAGAGGAAGAACCCATAGAGATTCTGGCTTATGAGGTGAAGCAGCTACGGAACAAGCAAATACCATTAGTGAAAGTGTTGTGGAACCATCATTCGGGCCAAGAGGCTACTTGGGAATGAGAGGAGGACATGAGGAAATAGCACCCACAGCTTTTCAGAGATTGATACCAGGTAAAATTTCGAAATGAAATTTATTTTAAGGGGGGGGGGGGGGGGGAATTGTAACACCCCTATTTGCATAGCTTGGTATATTTCACTATTTCGATGACCGGTGTCAGTCTGGACTATTAAGGGGATTAGAGCCACACTTAAGACAACTAGATAAACCATAAACACAAATAATTAGTAATTGTCAATTAGTTAAGTATGAATAAGAAAAACATAACATAAGAAGTTAAATGAGCCGAGAGTCACAACGATGGGTGACCTTCTCGGGAAGGATTGCGAAGTCATTTAAACTAGAATTTCGAATCGTAAAATGTGACGCCGTGGTCCTTAGGACTATTACGAACACAGTGAAAAAGAGAAAATCACGAAAAAGAGTTGTTAAGTTAGTCAAATAATTAGGTCAGAGAGCTAAAAGAAATATTGAATTATTTTCAAACCCGGTTGAACAGGCGAGGGGCAATTCGGTCAATCACCCCTAGAGCTGACTTCTGACCTAATTGTCTAACAAAATTGGAGAAAAGAAAATTTTGGGATCAAGAATTAAATTAAAGAAACAAGAAAAAAAAAAAAAAGAAAAGAACAGAAAAAACAACTTTTTTTACATTAGCTTAGCTCACCATTATGATGTCATAAATTAAATTAAAATTTTCCCACAAAATTAGACCAAGTCAAAAGCAATTTTAAAGACTTAAAAATACATTAAAAAGAAAAAAAAAATCAGATCTCCTTCTCCAAAATTCGGCCACCCTTCTCTCCCTCACTTCACCATTGGAGAAAACTCCATTAAAGCTTGAAACCAAGCTTCTTCCAAACACCTAACCCCACTTTGTCCCCAAATTCCCCATTAAAACTTGTTAGACCAACTTGAGAAGAAGATTGATCAAGAAAGAAAGAAGAAAAGAAGAAAAAAAATTGAAGGTTGAACATCAAAGTTGAGGTTAGTCATCCAAACTTGGAAATTGTAGTTAAGTGTTTATGTTTTAGTTTAAGTAGCTTTGAGTTTAACTTAAAATCAAACAAAATAATTGTTGAGGGACCAAATAAAAAATTCATCCAGCTAGGGTTAGGGTTTGATATGAATGAGTTTGATGGTTTTGAATGGTTATTTGAGGTGAATTAGGTGTGTAGAACATAAATACACACTTTAAATTGCATTAGGTTGAACTTTGGGTGTAGCTAGGGTTTTGAACATGTGAAAAATTGAAGAAAAATGTGAGAATGTGTTAAATGGTGTGTTGGACTTGGTTTGAGGTGAGAAATGGTCATTTGAGACCAACTGGAGTATATTAGAAGTGTTGGAACCAAATGCAAATTCGGGTTGCTTAGGGTCATGCTATAGGCAGCAGGACCAAGGTCCCTTTGAGGGACCAAAACTGAAAATTTACAAGTCCAATTGGTATGAGACCAATTGGGAATGAAAATAGACACAAAATGACACAATTTTCATTTAGGAATCATGCCAAAAACGTGACCAAAACCTAGTGAACAAATTGACCAAATTTGGATTTTTGCAGTCTGACCTGTACAAAAATGACCAAATGAATAGTATTTGTTCATTTGGCCATAACATGGGCTAGGTAGATCTAAATGACCTGAAATTTTACCAGTGGATAGGTAAGATATGGACCTAAAACTCTCATGAAGAACACAAACCCAAATTATGCCCTTAACTAAGTCGTTTGGCCACCCAAAATTGGTGACCTAAAACTGCCAGAACCAGTTTGGTGCCCAGAAATCTGGGTTAAGTCCAATCTGGCAGCCATGATTCAAATGGCTATAAATTGAGCAAAAAAACTCCAAATGGAGTGATTCAAAAAGGAGAATAAATTTAAGACAATAGGAAACATTTTCTATGAAGAAAGTTTTGCCAAATTCTAATAGAAAAATGACTAATGGAATAGTGCAACTTAAGACACTAAAATTAAAAATTTGCAAATTTGCCTAAAAGACTTAGAATTTGAGTAAACAACCAAAACCAACAAATTTAGTAACCAAAATGTGGTGTGTGGGTGAAGTTGGAATTCCCATACCTATTAAGCCTTAGAAAGTCAATAAATTAACTTGAATAGTGTAGTAAATAGTAACCCTGAAACACAAATTTTAAAGAACGTCAAGTTTAGCACATTAGAGCTAGATAAAAGTGAAATTAAATTTATTTTTGGATTTATGCTAAGTTATGATACTGAAACACTGTGAAACTGTGTATTTCAGTGGAAAAGAATACTGGAAAGGAACTCGAGTTGTCGAGTCAAGGCCAAAAGGCGACTCATATAAGGTTTGTGTGTCACACCTTACCCCTCTGTAAGGCATAACATGATCTCGTCGAATACCTAATGAACTACCGAACTTCACCTACCGATAACTCATTAACTACGCTACAAGGGATTTTACAATAATTTTCTTACTTTTATAAGTGGTGAGCATTTTCTAATAGGTATTAAAATCATTTATTCAAAGTTGAAAACTAGTTAAAATTTTTTTGCCCATTTTATTTTTCCATAAAACTAGTTAAAATTTCCATAAATTTTATAAAAATTTCGGTAGAGTGCCGTCTGTATTTTGAGAAAACAGTTCTTCAAATACCTGTAAAAAGCACTTCTAATAATTTATCTCAACAATTTCAACAACTCCACAACAATCCCAACCAATTTCTCAAGTTTCAAAATTCAATAATCCTCATTTCTCAATTTCCAAAAGTTCAGTAATCATCAAGATACTGTCAATTAATTTCATTCATTCATATTTCATTAAAGATAAACAATTTATATATACATCATACTAAAAATTTACATTAAAAAAAATTCAAACTAAATTTTATTACAACTTTATACAAACTTTGTACAAGCTGCTCAAGACCAATTTTACATGTCCATACAATTACGTGCATTACATACATCAAAATAAATATTTACAGTCGGGGTATAAATTATACCCGATAACTTCAAAGCACGTAGCTCCTCTGCCCTCAGTAGCTCAATCTGCTACTCCTCTAGTCTCTAAATTTGTGACAGTAATAATAGCCATCGCTGAGTACTAGGACTCAGTGGTGCACAACATACTAAAATAATCTTTATGCAGAGTTTAAATCATATTTATTCAAAAATTGGACTGAACATGAGAATTAAATACAAAACACGAATTATGAGATTTTAATCCAAACAATTTCATTTCGAAGTATCAAAACACATTTCATAAAACCCACAGTTATATCATGCCATTCGAAACAAATATAATCTCAATAGCCAGAGGCTAAGGAGAAGTCACATCACAAGGCTAGCTAGCTCAAATATATGGATATCTATTCAATTTCTTCTTCTACTGGCACACACCTCAACACTTCAGCCAGGGAAGGAATCAAAATTCGAAACTGATTACCTCCACTAGTCATGCTAGTGAGGTGTTCAAATATATGGTCATGACACTGTAGTTTCAAAACTTATCTTAACAATTTACTAAACATTGCCATTTCAAATATACACAAATAACTTTCAACAATTTTAAATAAAAAGCATCATAAATACTTCATCATAGTAATGTCACAATTCAATATTTCAAATTATTCAAAATAATATGCAGAAGATAATTTACAAAAATTATACGTTGTGCACAAACCTTAAGTGAGTCGCCTCTTGGCCTTGACTCGATTGCTCGGGTTCTTTCCCGGTGTTCTTTTCCACTGAAACACACAGTTTCACAGTGTTTCAGTACCATAACTTAGCATAAATCTAAAAATAAATTTAAATTCACTTTTATCTAGCTTTAATGTGCTAAACTTGACATTCTTTAAATTTTGTGTTTTGGGGTTACTATTCACTATACTATTCAAGTCAATTTGTTGACTTTTTAAGGCTTAATAGGTATGGGAATTCCAACTTTACCCACATACCACATTTTGGTCACTAAATTTGTTGGTTTTGGTTGTTTACTCAAATTCTAAGTCTTTTAGGCAAATTTGCAAATTTTCAATTTTGGTGTCTTAAGTTGCACAGTTCCATTGGTCATTTTTCTGTTAGAATTTGGCAAAACTTCCTTCATAGAAAATGTTCCCTATTGTCTTAACTTTATTCTTCTTTTCAGATCACTCCAATTGGAGTTTTGTAGCTCAAGTTATAGCCATTTGAACCATGGCTGCCAGATTGGACTTAACCCAGATTTCTGGGCAAATTCTGGTTCTGGCAGTTTTAGGTCACCAAATTTGGGTGGCCAAATGACTTGGTTAATGACATAATTTGGGTTTGTGTTCTTCATAAAAGTTTTAGGTCTATATCTCAACTATCCACTGGTAAAATGTCACATCATTTAGACCTGCCTAGCCCATGCTATGGCCATTCATTTGGTCATTTTTGTACAGGTCAGACTGAGAAAATCCAGATTTGGTCAATTTGTTCACTAGGTTTTGGTCACTTTTTGGGCATGATTCCTAAATGAAAATTATGTCATTTTGTGTCTATTTTCATTTCCAATTAGTCTCATACCAATTGAACTTGTAAATTTTTAGTTTTGGTCCCTCAAAGGGACTTTGGTCCTGCTACCAGTAGCATGGCCACATTCAATCTGAATTTAAACTCAATTCCAACACTTCCAACACACTTCATTTGGTCACAAATGACCATTTTGAAGGAACGGAAGCGTGAAAAACACAAGATTATACCATTGAATTCAAAAATTTTCACCTAGGGTCACAAGCACCATGCAAGATTTATTTTTATCTATTTGATTTCAATGATAAGCAACATATTAAAACTCTTTTAATATGTTTTTGGATCTGTATTTGCCATTTCAGATTTTAAAATTAATCAGATTAATTTTAGAACCCTAGATTAAATCAAGAACGATTACACTAACCTCTTGATGTGCCGCATATGTCTGCGCTTTGAGATTCGTCTTGAGACACGGATGTTGTCCCTCTAGCTTGTCCACACCAAGAACACCTATGGCAGCCCTTGAACAGCTTCTAAAGCCTTTTCTATTAATTAGAAATTCAAGTTCTGCCTTTTAAGAGATTAGAGATGCAAACAGGACACTAGAAACAATTTCTAGTGTTCTTAATTCAAGAGATTGATGGCTAATCTCTTTGAATTGATGAGAGATGAAGAGAAATAGCTGGAGAGGCTCAAAGTGGCGTGACATATGAGAGGAGAGGCTGCTGGTTGTGTTTTCTTTTCATAACCCCACTTAAATAGCTAGGTTAACACATTAAACCCTAGCCACATGTCACCTTTTGATTAGCTCTAGGTTTAAGTGACCCAATCACATTGTGCCAAGTGTCAAACCTATATTTAATCTTGATTTTAATCATCTTACATGATTAAAAATATTTGGCAAGCTTATGTGTTATGCCATGTGTCACCATCTCATGGTGCCACGTGTCACACCGCAAAATGACCAAAATGCCCCTGTGTCTTAATTTTGAGTTCTTAACCCAAAATAATTATTTTCTTCTTCTAATTAATTTATATCAAATATAAATTAATTAATTAATCTCTATTAATTAATTTCTCATCAATTAAATTCATACTTAAACACTTTAAATATAAATTTAATTTATACTACACATCCAATAATCTAGATTTGGTTTCAAGTCATGCTAGGGACTTTGCAATTTTATTGCAAACCAAATCTATTTAATTAATCAATTAAACTCTTTAATTAATTAATTAAATCATATTTAAATAGGTGATAACTTGTGTATGTGTGTGACTTACTAGGCTCATCACTAATTGGCAATGAGACATGATATCAACTTTTAATATCATCAGAACTCTTTCTTACCATAAATGATTTCTCTAAATCATTTTATGAACCTCATAGACCATGGTTAACACCTAGCATAGCATGCCATGGCCACCCAATTAGTAATAAGATTTACCTTAAATGAACCTATAATCATATGTTACCATGCACTAGAATCTCTCTCACAAAAATCCCAACTCAAGCTGGAGTCATGGTTTATGTCAAACTCCATTTGCTATGAATATTATGTTCTTTTAATTCCAGTTCTTGATTAAAAGATTTTTCTCATCGTAAACTCTTTTACGAATAAATCTATCTGTCTGCCAGAACTTGAAACATCAAGAACAATTAAATGAACATAGGATTTTATCTCTATTTACTTAGAGGAACAGATTCCATCTTGATCAACACCTACCTCCATATATAACTAGTAGGAGCCAACACATGCCCATATACCCATACATAGTACAAGTATGAAAGCAGATCAAACTCAAACTACCTATATACAAGATAACTGTGCTATCTCGTGTCTAAAGATTATATGCACTGATATGATTTATGACAAAATATTGACAAGAGTAAACTCCATGTGCTTGTCATAAGTGTCACTGGTTCGGCCTACTTATCATTTATAAGTGCCTATCATGTTTGTTATATGGCATGAGACTCACCATTCCATCTTATTTATATCTCATATAAATAACTTGGGAACAAACATGAATACAATCTTTCTGGATAAGTCATGTCCTTATTATGAAGTATCCTCGATTGTGAACCTATTTATGATACTTTGTGCTAGAAATATTGTCACTCATATTCTTAACAACTTAAGAATAATATTTCTAACAAAATATCAATGGACCTTTTCTATTACACATAAATATATTATGTAAACGGAAAAGTGTAAATGCCTTTTATTATTAAAAATATGTACAAGATACATACTAAATGATATGCTCTAGGGCATACTACTAACAATCTCCCACTAGCACTAGAGCCATTCATTACAATATCTTAGACCTATCTTCTCAAGATGTCGGTCTAACTGAGTCTGTGACATAGGCTTAGTGAATGGATCAGCTGGATTTTCAGCTGATGCTATTTTCTGCATGGCTACATCGCCTCGGCCAACTATTTCTCTGATAATGTGGTAGTGCCTTTCTATGTGTTTGGATTTTGGGTGAGACCTTAGTTCCTTAGCCTGTATGACTGCTCCATTATTGTCACAGTGTAGTGGAACTGCTGACTCAATGGAAGTAACTACTGTATTTTCTGTCATGAACTTATTTATACAATCTGCTTCCTTTGCAAAGATTCGATGCAAGAATATACTCGACCTCGAAGTGGAATCTGCAATGTGCTTTATTTGGAACTCTTCCAATCGATCGCATCTCCATTACAAATGAACACATATCCAGGTAGACTTTCTATCATCGATATCCGATTGGAAATCGAATCGTGATAACCATCCAATTGCAAGTCTCCACTCCATAAATCAAGAATAAATCCTTAGTTCTTCTCAAGTACTTAAGGATATTCTTGACACTATCGATGTTCCAAACTGGATTGGATTGATACCGCTAGTCAAACTAATAAAGATATGCGATATCAGGCCTAGTACACAACATTGCATACATTAAACTTCCAATAGCCAAGCATATGGAATCTGGCCATCTTATCTCTTTCTTGGTGTCTTTGGAGACATCTCTTTAGAAAGGTGGATACCATGTCTCACTGGTAACAATCCTCTCTTGGAATCAAGCATGTTAAACCTCTTTAACACCTTTTCCAAGTATAGACTTTGGGATAAACCAATTATTCTTTCGCTCTATCTCTATAGATGCGAATCCCAAGAATATAGGTTGCCTCCCTAAGTCTTTCATGGAGAATGTATTTGACAACCATACCTTTATAGTCGTCAACATACCCGTATCATTACCCATCAACAAGATGTCATCCACATATAAGACAAGGAAAGTGATAGCACTGTCACTAACCTTCTTATATACACATGGCTCATCCTCATTTTTGATAAAACCAAAGGATTTAATGGCTTCATCAAAACGGATGTTCCAACTCCTCAAGCTTGTTTCAACCCATAAATGGATCGCTTTAGCTTGCATACCTTGGAACCATCTTGGGATTCAAATCCCTAGGTTGTTCCATGAAAATGTTTTCTTCAATGTATCCATTGAGAAAAGTCGTTTGACATCCATCCGCCAAAACTCATAATCATAGTATGCACTATTGCTAATAAAATCCTAATTGATTTAAGCATGGCAACAAAGTAGAAAGTCTCCTCATAGTCTATTCCTTGCCTTTGGCGAAACCCTTTCGCTACTAGCCTTGCCTTATAGGTCTCTACCTTTCCATCGTAACCAATTTTCTTCTTGAAAACCCATTTGTTCCCTATAGGTACAATACCTTGGTGGGTCAACAAGATCCCAAACTTGATTCTTATACATGGAATCAATCTGATTTCATAGCATTAATCCATTTTGAAGAGTCTATATCTGATATAGCTTCTTCATAGGTAAGTGGATCATCTCCATGATCTACTTCTTCATGAGTAGACAACTCTTGTTCTTCTTCATGAAGAAAACCATATCTCACTGGTGGGTGAGATACCCTGGTTGTTCTACGAGGACCAGCTGTAGATGTTTCATCAATGGGTATAGGTTGACTAGATGGATCTATATCCATCGATGCATTGGTTGGTCAGAATTCTCCAATTCTAACTCTATTTGCCTTCCTTTGCCTCCTTCTTGAACAAACTGTTGTTCAAGAATGTGGCATCTCTACTTATCACAACCTTTTGTGAAGTAGGCAAATAAAAATAATATCCAAAACTATCTTTTGGATATCCAACAAATCGACCTTTTCTGATCTGGTCTCCAATTTATCAGTGTTCATCTTTTTGATATTATCTGTACAACCCAAAATCTTAACATTATTAAGACTTGGTTTTCTTCCATGCCATATCTCATAAGGTTTGGAAGAAACTGATTTTGATGGAATCCTATTCAGAATATATAAAGCTGATTCTAATGCAAATCTCTAAAAGGAGATTGGCATATCAATATAGCTCATCATACTACGTACCATATCCAATAGGGTACGATTTCTCCTTTTGGATACACCATTCAGTTGTGGCGTTCCTGGAGGAGTCAGCTGAGAAACAATGCCATGCTCTCTCAAGTATTCATCAAATTCGACTCAAATATTCACCTCCACGATCTGATCGAAGAGCTTTAATATTTTTTCTGTTTGATTTTCTACTTCAGATTTAAATTCTTTGAACTTTTCAAAGGATTCATGTTTGTATTTCATCAAATACAAATACCCAAACCTTGATTTATCATTAGTAAAGGTAATAAAATAATGAAAGCCCCCTCTAGCCATTTCTTTAAACGGACCACATACATCACTATGTATTAGTTCCAAAATATTTACAGCTCTTAGCCCTTGTCCAACAAAGGGTGATCTAGTCATTTTGCCTTGAAGGCAAGATTCACAAGTTGGAGTAGGCTCAGAGCCCAATGAGGATAGAATCCCCATTTTCTCCAATTTTGCAATCCTATCTTCTGCAACATGACATAACCTTAAGTGCCAAATATATTTTGAACTTGAGTTGGTTTTCACCATGGCATTGTATTCTTTTAGATCACTTGCATTCATTTTGTGTTTGTCATTATTATCCAAATAATAAAGACCATCATTCATATAACCCGAACCAACATATTTATTTCCAAAATAAATATTGCAAACATCATCTGCAAATTGAAATTCATAGCCATTTCTAGTCAAACTAGATATAGAAATGATGTTCTTAAAAGCATCAGGTACATATAAAATATTATCCAAACACAAAACATGTCCAAACATGTAAACAGATTTAGATCCTATGGCTAAAGCTTCAACAGTTGAGCCATTGCCAATCCGGACTCTAATATCTTGAGAACGCAAGCTGCTACTGTTTGCTAGTTCTTGCATATCATTAGAAATGTGGGAACTGGCACCAGTATCTAAAACCCAAGCTATAGATGAACTATAAGTATCATCAGAATCTAAATAACAAGATATGGACATACCTTCCGAAGGTGTATCCTTCTTGTCCTTGAGAAGCAAGATACTGCAGGCGTTCCTTTTCCAAAGGCCCATCCTTTTGGCAAGTGGAAACACTTTCCTTTGCCTTCATCGCCTTTAGTCTTCCTTTTACGTTTAGCTATTTTCTTGGAAGGACCAGGAACTGAGGTTTCTTTTTCTTATTGCCTTTCTTCTTGTTGGACTTTCCAGTGAAGAAGATGCAACCAAAGCTACCTCTTTTCCTTTATTGCACGGCATATTCTTTTGGGCAATAACCACATGTTGAGTAATTCAGCTAAGGTGCATTCTGTTTAGTCATATGGAAATTTGTCACAAAATTCCCAAAAGACTCGTGAAGGGATGAAGGATCAAATCCGTTTGTAGTTGGAAATCCATGTTGAAGTCAAGATGTTCCAAGCTGCTCAATCACCGAATCATCTTGTGGACATGATCCCCAACATTACGTCCCTCGGACATCCTCATACGGAATAACTGCTTTAGATATCTCATACCTAGCATTCTGCTTTGTGCTCACCATACAACTCTTGTAGGTGAAGGAGGATCTCACTAGCACTCTGCATGTTCTCATGTTGCTTCTGTAACTCATTACTCATGGAAGCAAGCATGTAACACTTAGCTCTCATATCATGCTCCTTCCACTTGTCCAAAGTATCATGTTCCTCTTGTGTGGCCTCTGGAGGTAAGGGACCAGGAACATTTGAATATAGAACATATCCTATATGTTCAAGGTTCAGGACAAGTTTCAAATTTCTTAGCCAATCAGAAAGATTAGGTCCTGTCAACCTGTTGTGATCAAGTATGCTTGCAAGGATATTGGATGGTGGTGGTTGTTTTGTGCTCATTTTTATCAGAAAATTAACTGCAGAAAATAACCAGATTAATTAGTAAATGTATCATGTAATTAACCAAAATGATTATGGTCTTTTAATCAAATTGGTCCTCCCACTAACTTAGCGAATCCTACACTTCCAAAGTAGAAATCGGAAATCCTAGTTGGATGGATTTCTAGTGGGTGATTGAATTCTTATAATTCTATTGATCATCCTCAGGTACATCCATTATTGGAATTACAATAAACTATAAGTGAGCAACTCCTTGCCCATCACATCTCATGTGAGGTTCAATCCTGTTGCTAGCCCCTAATGCTCAAAATCTCAGGTACATCCATTATTGACTTATCTTGCATTAGTTAAGTTGATCCCATTGAGTCAGTAATTATGCAAATAATTTTAATGTCCTCAGGTACATCCAATATTGGCCACCAAACCATTTACATATTTACAACATCTCATACTTAACAATTATTCTTAAGAAAATCTCTTAAATTAATTGCATCTCATGCAACTATTTAAAATTTCTTAAAATAATTGCCCCAATGGAGGGCTTATGTTATAATTACTTTAATTATAGCATTTCCAACTTAATCATTTGTTTGGAAGATTTTATAGCCATCCTAATTACTATTAAGGTCTCACTTTGCACATTATCCATTTAGCATGCATATATCATATAATTGCATACATTCCCATACATCTCTTGCAGTCATGGATAAAAGAAATATGGTATGAGCATGGCCTTTCTACGGGATTCAATTGAGCCACCAAGAATTGAATCAGGGCATTCCTAGGTGCATTTCATTCATTCATTTTACAAGAGTTGCTGAAGGAGTACATAATCAACACTTGATATTGAATTCCTCCCACGGTCCCACCAATGCTCTTGACCTCCTTGAACTTCTTGCAATCCAATATTACATAGTAATCCTTGCATACCAAGGCGAATTTACAAGAACTTAAATAAATGAAATTACAACCCAAAAATATTACAAACTTAATAATACATGCCCAAAATAAATTAAAATAAATTAATTAATTTACAATCCCAAAGAAACATAAAAGAAATAAATCCAATCACATTAGTCTTTTATAGTCCATGATCATCCATCATGCATATCACTATTTAACAATTAAATAAAACATACATACTTAAATTAAATTGAATATCTCATATTCAACTTAAAAATCCAGATTTGAATATGATTCAAATAAATTTAAAAATTCAGATTTGAATCTCATTCAAACAAATTTAAAAATTCAGATTTGAATCACATTCAAACAACTTCAAAAATTCAGATTTGAATCACATTCAAACATTTTTTAAAAAATCAGATTTGAATCACATTCAAATATTTTTTAAAAAATCAGATCTGAATTTTATTGAATCAATTTTAAAAAATCAGATTTAAATATGATTCAAACAACTTTAAAAATTCAGATTTGAATCACATTCAAACAACTTTTAAAATTCAGATTTGAATCACATTCAAACAATTTTTAAAATTCTGATTTGAATCATAATTTAATTGTGTGATTAAAACAACTAATTAAACACTTTAATTAGTCAAAGAATAGGCCTTAGATCATACAACAATTGCAGAATTAAAAGCCAAACCTTGAACCACCCATGGAACCATTGTTGCCGCCACCAATGGTGGCTTCTCCATGTGTGACGCCACATCTCATGATCCAACCAGCAATGAATCTCTTGATCTCATGATCAAACACACAATTAAATTATATAATCAACAATCTAAATGGCAAATATAGTGGCTCTGATACCAATTGAAGGAACGGAAGCGTGAAAAACACAAGATTATACCATTGAATTCAAAAATTTTCACCTAGGGTCACAAGCACCATGCAAGATTTATTTTTATCTATTTGATTTCAATGATAAGCAACATATTAAAACTCTTTTAATATGTTTTTGGATCTGTATTTGCCATTTCAGATTTTAAAATTAATCAGATTAATTTTAGAACCCTAGATTAAATCAAGAACGATTACACTAACCTCTTGATGTGCTTAGCGTGTCTGCGCCTTTGAGATTCGTCTTCAGGACACCAGATGTTGTCCCTCTAGCTTGTCCACACCAAGAACACCTATGGCAGCCCTTGAACAGCTTCTAAAGCCTTTTCTATTAATTAGAAATTCAAGTTCTGCCTTTTAAGAGATTAGAGATGCAAACAGGACACTAGAAACAATTTCTAGTGTTCTTAATTCAAGAGATTGATGGCTAATCTCTTTGAATTGATGAGAGATGAAGAGAAATAGCTGGAGAGGCTCAAAGTGGCGTGACATATGAGAGGAGAGGCTGCTGGTTGTGTTTTCTTTTCATAACCCCACTTAAATAGCTAGGTTAACACATTAAACCCTAGCCACATGTCACCTTTTGATTAGCTCTAGGTTTAAGTGACCCAATCACATTGTGCCAAGTGTCAAACCTATATTTAATCTTGATTTTAATCATCTTACATGATTAAAAATATTTGGCAAGCTTATGTGTTATGCCATGTGTCACCATCTCATGGTGCCACGTGTCACACCGCAAAATGACCAAAATGCCCTCGTGTCTTAATTTTGAGTTCTTAACCCAAAATAATTATTTTCTTCTTCTAATTAATTTATATCAAATATAAATTAATTAATTAATCTCTATTAATTAATTTCTCATCAATTAAATTCATACTTAAACACTTTAAATATAAATTTAATTTATACTACACATCCAATAATCTAGATTTGGTTTCAAGTCATGCTAGGACTTTGCAATTTTATTGCAAACCAAATCTATTTAATTAATCAATTAAACTCTTTAATTAATTAATTAAATCATATTTAAATAGGTGATAACTTGTGTATGTGTGTGACTTACTAGGCTCATCACTAATTGGCAATGAGACATGATATCAACTCTTAATATCATCAGAACTCTTTCTTACCATAAATGATTTCTCTAAATCATTTTTATGAACCTCATAGACCATGGTTAACACCTAGCATAGCATGCCATGGCCACCCAATTAGTAATAAGATTTACCTTAAATGAACCTATAATCATATGTTACCATGCACTAGAATCTCTCATTACAAAATCCCAACTCAAGCCGGAGTCATGGTTTATGTCAAACTCCATTTGCTATGAATATTATGTTCTCTTTTAATTCCAGTTCTTGATTAAAAGATTTTTCTCATCGTAAACTCTTTCGAATAAATCTATCTGTCTGCCAGGAACTTGAAACATCAAGAACAATTAAATGAACATAGGATTTTATCTCTATTTACTTAGAGGAACAGATTCCATCTTGATCCACACCTACCTCCATATATAACTAGCAGGAGCCAACACATGCCCATATACCCATACATAGTACAAGTATGAAAGCAGATCAAACTCAAACTACCTATATACAAGATAACTGCTATCTCAGGTCTAAATATTATATGCATCGATATGATTTATGACAAAACATTGACAAGAGTAAACTCCATGTGCTTGTCATAAGTGTCACCAGTTCGCCTACTTATCATTTATAAGTGCCTATCATGTTTGTTATATGGCATGAGACTCACCATTCCATCTTATTTATATCTCATATAAATAACTTGGGAACAAACATGAATACAATCTTTCTGGATAAGTCATGTCCTTATTATGAAGTATCCTCGATTGTGAACCTATTTATGATACTTTGTGCTAGAAATATTGTCACTCATATTCTTAACAACTTAAGAATAATATTTCTAACAAAATATCAATGGACCTTTTCTATTACACATAAATATATTATGTAAACGGAAAAGTGGAAATGCCTTTTATTATTAAAAATATGTACAAGATACATACTAAATGATATGCTCTAGGGCATACTACTAACACATTTCTCACCTCAAACTAGGTCAAACACATCATTTCACAATTTGTCACATTTTTTACTTCTAAACCCTAAGTGTCCAAAACCCTAGTTCACCAATTCATTGCATTTAGCTAATTCAAGGCATTTAACCATAATCATTCAACTCTTTGATGTTTATATTCCCCTTTAATTCAATCAAACCATGCAAATCATACTCCCACACATGCTGGCTAAAATTCCGTCTCTTCTTAATCATGCAAAATTTTCCAATTTCTTCATATAATCTCATCCATTTCTACCCTAAATCCATCATGTATACTAAAAAGAAAGGTTAGATTAGCTTACCTTAAGTGAGTATAATTTATATCTCCAATTCTTCAAACTTTGCTTGATTTATTTACTCCCAATCTTCTTATCAAAGCTCAAACACAATTTTTAGTTAAGGGATGTAGGGATTTCATGGCACAATTTAGGGTTTAAGGGAGCTTTAGGTGGGCTTCAATGGAGGTTTCATAAAGAAAATGAAAGAGATGGGAGAGAGAGAGAGTGGATGGTTTGAAGAAGAAGAAGAAGACCAAATTTTTTTTTTCTTTCTTAATTTGTCTTTTATTTGTTAGAAATTATCCCAAAATTTCAAATTTTAAAAATAAAAATTTACTGCATCATGCTTATGTCACCACATGATGTCATTACTTTTTCAACTTTTTTTTTTCTTTTTATTTATTTATTTTTCCATTAGTTCTTTAATTTATTTCCCGATTCTGAAATTTTCTTTTCTCCGATTTTATTTGACAGTTAGGTCAAGAGTCAGCTCTCGGGGTCAATTGACCAAATTGCCCCTAACCGGTTCAACCCGGCTTGCAAATAATTCAATATTTCTTCTGGCTCCCTAACCTAATTATTTGACTGGCTTAACAACCTTTTTTCATGATTTTCTCTTTTTCATTGTGTTCATAATAGTCCTAAGGACCGCAGAGTCACATTTTACGGTTCGAAATTCGAGTTTAAATCGACTTCGCAATCCTTCCCAAGAAGGTCACCCATCGCTGTGACTCTTGGCTCATTTAATTTCTTATGTTCTATTTTTCTTATTTATACTTAACTAATTGACAATTACTAATTATTTGTGTTTATAGCTTATTTAATTGTCTTAAGTGTGGTTTTAATCCCCTTAATTGTTCGGATTGACTCCGGTCACCGAAATAGTGAAATATACCAGGCTATGCAAATAGGGGTGTTACATTGTGCACAATGTATAATTTTTGTAAATTATCTTCTGTATATTGTTTTGAATAATTTGAAATATCGAATTGTGACATTATTATGATGAAGTATTTATGATGCTTTTGATTTAAATTGTTGAAAGTTATTTGTGTATATTTGAAATGGCATAAATGTTTAGTAAATTGTTAAGATAAGTTTTAAAACCACAGTGTCATGATCATATATTTGAACACCTCACTAGCATGACTAGTGGGGGTAATCAGTTTCAAATTTTGATTCCTTCTCTGGCTGAAGTGTTGAGGTGTGTGCCAGTAGAAGAAGAAATTGAATGGATATCCATATATTTGAGCTAGCTAGCCTTGTGATGTGACTTCTCCTTAGCCTCTAGCTATTGATATTATATTTATTTTGAATGGCATAATATAACTGTGGGTTTTATGAAATTGGTTTTGACACTTCGAAATGAAATTATTTTGATTAAAATCTCATAATTCATATTTTGTGTTTAACTCTCATGTTCAGTCCAATTTTTTTTTGAATAAATATAATTTAAATTCTGTATAAAGATTATTTTAGTATGTTGTGCACCACTGAGTCCTAGTACTCAGCGATGGCTGTTATTGCTGTTGCAGATTTAGAGACTAGATGAGCAGCAGAGTGAGCTGCTGAGGATTGTGGAGCGACTTACCTTGAAGTTATATCGGGTATATTTTATACCCTGACTATAGAAATTTATTTTGATGTATTTAATGTATGTAAAGGTATGGACATGTAAAACTGGTCTTTAGCAGTTTGTATAAAGTTTGTAATAAATTTTAGTTTGGATTTTCCTAATGTAAATTTTTAGTATGATGTATATAAATTCTTTTATCTTTAATGAAATATGAATGGAAATATTTTATTTTAATTTGAATGAAATTGATTGATAGTATTTTGATGATTACTAAATTTTTGGAAATTGAAAAATGATAATTGTTGAATTTTGAAACTTGATAAATTGGTTGAGATTGTTATGAAGTTGTTGAAATTATTGAGATAAATTATCAGAAGTGCTTTTTACAGGTATTTGAAGAACTGTTTTCTCAAAATACAGACGACACTTTGCCGAAATTTTTTTAAAATTTACGGAAAAATAAAATGGGCCAAAAATTTTAATTAGTTTTCAACTTTGAATAAATGATTTTAATACCTATTAGAAAATGATCACCACTTATAAAAGAAAGAAAATTGTTTTAAAATCCCTTGTAGGGTACTTAATGAGTTATCGATAGGTGAAGTTCGGTAGTTCATTAGGTATTCTACGGGATCATGTTATGCCTTACAGAGGGGTAAGGTGTGACATGTTGGCTCCTACAAGTTATATATGGAGGAAGG
Source organism: Hevea brasiliensis (assembly GCF_030052815.1). Taxonomy (NCBI): domain Eukaryota; kingdom Viridiplantae; phylum Streptophyta; class Magnoliopsida; order Malpighiales; family Euphorbiaceae; genus Hevea; species Hevea brasiliensis. Next base: position 50,053,815 of record NC_079501.1, read on the forward strand.
TGTTGATCAAGGTGGAATTTGTTCCTCTAAGTAAATAGAGATAAAATCCTATGTTCATTTAATTGTTCTTGATGTTTCAAGTTCTTGGCCAGGACAGATAGATTTATTCAGAAAAGAGTTTCTGATGAGAAAATCTTTTAATCAAGAACTGGAATTAAAAGAGAACATAATATTCATAGCAAATGGGGTTTGACATAAACCATAACTCCAGCTTGAGTTGGGATTTTGTAATAGAGAGATTCTAGTGCATGGTAACATATGATTATAGGTTCATTTAAGGTAAACCTTATTACTAATTGGGTGGCCATGGCATGCTATGCTAGGTGTTAACCATGGTCTACGAGGTGCAAGAAATGATTTAGAGAAATCATTTATGGTAAGAAAGAGTTCTGATGATATTAAGAGTTGATATCATGTCTCATTGCCAATTAGTGATGAGCCTAGTAAGTCACACACATACACAAGTTACCACATAATTAAATATGATTTAATTAATTAATTAAAGAGTTTAATTGATTAATTAAATAGGTTTGGTTTGCAATTAGATTGTAAAGTCCCCAGTATGACTTGAAACCAAATCTAGATTATTGGATGTATAGTATAAGTTAAATTTATATTTAAAGTGTTTAAATATGAATTTAATTAGTGAGAAATTAATTAATAAAGATTAATTAATTAATTTATATTTGATATAAATTGATTAGAAGAAGAGAAATAATTATTTTGGGTTGAGAACTCAAAATTAAGACACAGGGGCATTTTGCTCATTTCACAGGGTGACATGTGGCACCATGAGATGGTGACACATGGCATTACACATAAGCTTGCCAAATGTTTTTTAATCATGTAAGATGATTAAAATTAAGATTAAATATAGGTTTGACACTTGGCACAATATGATTGGGTCAATTAAACCTAGAACCAATCAGAGGGTGACATGTGGCGAGGGTTTAATGTGTTGATCTAGCTATATAAGTGTTGTTATGAATTAAAAATAACACAACCAGCAGCTCCTCATCCTTGGTGCTGCCACCCAAGAGTCTCCCTTCTCTTCCTCTTCATCTCTCATCTATTCCAAGAGATTAGCAAGCAATCTCTTGAATTAAAAATACTAGAAATCGTTTATAGTGTTCTGTTTACATATTTAATCTCTTAAAAGGTAGAACTTGATTTTCTAAATAATAGAAAAAGCTTTAGAAGCTGTTCAAGGCTGTCATAGGTGTTCTTAGTGTGGACAAGTTAGAGGGACAACATCTAGTGTCCTGAAGACGAATCTCAAAGGCACAAATATACTGCAGTGCATCAAGAGGTTAGTGTGTTTGTTCTTGATTTAATCTAGGGTTCTAAAATTAATCTAATTAATTTTAAAATTTCAAATGGCAAATACATATCCAAAAACATATTAAAAGAGTTTTAATATGTTGTTTATCATTGAAATCAAATAGATAAAAATAAATCTTGCATGATGCATGTGACCCTAGGTGAAAATTTTTGAATTCAATGGTATAAACTTGTGTTTTTCACGCTTCTGCTCATTCAATTGGTATCAGAGCCACTATATTTGCCATTTAGATTATTGATTATATGATTTAATTATGTGTTTTGATCATGAGATGATTTATCCATTGCTAGTTGCAATGGATGTGTGGCAGCAAGCTTGAAGAACACCATCTTTGGTGTGCCAATTTTGGCTTCCATGGGTGGCTCAAGGTTTGACTTTTTAATTTACAATTGTTGTATGATCTAAAAGCTCATCTTATGTCTAATTAAATTGTTTAATTAGAATTTTAATCACACAATTAAATTTTGATTCAAATCAGAATTTTAAAAATTGTTTGAATGTGATTCAAATATGAATTTTAAAAGCTGTTTAAAAGTGATTCAAATCTGAATTTTTAAAGTTGTTTGAATCATATTTAAATCTGATTTTTTTTTTTAAAGTTGCTTGAATAATATTCATATCTGAATTTTTAAAAATTGTTTGAATGAGATTCAAATCTGATTTTTTTAAAATTGTTTGAATATGATTCAAATTTGAATTTTTAAATTTGTTTGAATGAGATTCAAATCAGAATTTTTAAATTTATTTGAATCATATTCAAATTTGGATTTTTAAGTTGAATATGAGATATTCAATTTAATTTAATATGTATGTTTTATTTAATTTTTAAATAGTGATATGCATGATGGATGATCATGGACTATAAAAGACCAATGTGATTAGATTTATTTCTTTTCTGTTTCTTTGGGATTGTAAATTAATTATTTTATTTTAATTTATTTTGGGCATGTATTATTAAGGTTGTAATAATTTTTGGGTTGTAATTTCATTTATTTAGTTCTTGTAAATTCGCCTTGATATGCTAAGGATTACTATGTAATTGGATTGCAAGAAGTTCAAGGAGGTCAAGAGCATTGGTGGGACTAGTGGGAGGAATTCGAGATCAAGTGTTGATTATGTACTCCTTCAGCAACTCTTGTAAAATGAATGAATGAAATGCACCTAGGAATGCCCTGATTCAATTCTTGGTGGCTCAGAATTGAATCCCTTAGAAAGTCCATGATCATACCATATTTACTGCTTATCCATGAATGCATGAGATGCATGGGAATGTATGCAATTATATGATATATGCATGCTAAATGGATAATGTGCAAAGTGAGGCCTTAATAGTAATTAGGATGACCATAAGATTTTCCAAACAAATGATTAAGTTGGAAATGCTATAATAAAAGTAATTGTAACATAGGCCCTCCATTGGGGCAATTATTTTAAGAAATTTTAAATAGTTGCATAAGATGCAATTAATTTAAGAGATTTTCTTAAGAATAATTGTTAAGCATAAGATGTTGTAAATATGTAAATGTTTTGGTGGCCAATATTGGATGCACTTGAGGACATTAAAATTATTTGCATAATTACTTGCTCAATGGGATCGACTTAACTAATGCAAGATAAGTCAATAATGGATGTACTTGAGATTTTGAGCATTAGGGGCTAGGTAAAGGATTGAACCTCACATGAGATGTGATGGGCAAGGAGTTGCTCACTTATAGTTTATTGTAATTCCAATAACGGATGTACCTAAGGATGATCAATAGAATTATAAGAATTCAATCACCCACTAGAAATCCATCCAGCTAGGATTTCCGTTTTCTACTTTGGAAGTGTGGGATTCGCTAAGTTAGTGGGAGGACCAATTTGATTAACAGACCATAATCATTTTGGTTAATAACATGATACATTTACTAATTAATCTAGTTATTTTTTGTAATTAATTTTCTGATAATAATGAGCGCAGAATAACCACCACCATCCAATATCCTTGCAAGTATACTTGATCGCAATAGGTTGACAGGACCTAATCTGTCTGATTGGCTAAGAAATTTGAAACTTGTCCTTAACCTATAACATATAAGATATGTTCTAGATTCAAATGTTCTTGGTCCCTTACCTCCAGAGGCCACTCAAGAGGAACATGAAACTTTGGACAAGTGGAAGGAGCATGATATGAGAGCTAAGTGTTACATGCTTGCTTCCATGAGTAATGAGTTACAGAAGCAGCATGAGAACATGCAAAGTGCGAGTAAGATCCTCCATCACCTACAAGAGTTGTATGGTAAGCACAGCAGGAATGCTAGATATGAGATATCTAGGCAGCTGTTCCACATGAGGATATCTGAGGGACAGAATGTTGGGGATCATGTCCACAAGATGATTCGGCTGATTGAGCAGTTAGAACATCTTGACTTCAACATGGATTTCCAACTATAGACGGATTTGATCCTTCAGTCCCTTCCTGAGTCTTTTGGGAATTTTGTAACAAATTTTCATATGACTAAACAGGAATGCATCTTAGCTGGTTTACTCAACATGCTGGTTATTGCCCAAAAGAATATGTCGGGCAATAAAGGAAAAGAGGTAGCTTTGATTGCATCTTTTTTTACTGAAAAGTCCAATAAGAAAAAGGGCAATTAGAAAAAGGAAACCTTAAGTTCGAGGATCTTCCATGAAGATAGCCAAACAGAAAAACAAAGATCAAAGCTGACAAAGGCAAAGGAAAGTGTTTCCACTGCCAGCCGGAAAGTGTTTCCACTGCCTAGAGTATATCAATCTAAAAGAATGCAATGTCATGATGAAAGTCAACTCAAGTTCAAAATATATTTGGCACTTAAGATTAGGTCATGTTACAGAAGATAGGATTGCAAAATTGGAGAAAATGGGGATTATTTCCTCATTAGGCTCTGAGCCTACTCCAACATGTGAATCTTGCCTTCAGGGCAAAATGACTAGATCACCCTTTGTTGGACAAGGGCTAAGCGCTGAAAATATTTTGGAGCTAATACATAGTGATGTATGTGGTCCATTTAAAGAAATGGCTAGAGGCAGTTTTCATTACTTTATTACCTTTACTGATGATAAATCAAGGTTTGGGTATTTGTATTTGATGAAATACAAACATGAATCCTTTGAAAAGTTCAAAGAATTTAAATCTAAAGTAGAAAATCAAACAGGAAAAAGTATTAAAGCTCTTCAATCAGATCGTGGAGGTGAATATTTGAGTACTGAATTTGATGAATACTTGAGAGAGCACAACATTGTTTCCTAGCTGACTCCTCCAGGAACACCACAGCTGGATGGTGTATCTGAAATGAGAAATCCTACCCTATTGGATATGGTACGTAGTATGATGAGCTATACTGATATGCCAATCTCCTTTTCGGGATTTGCATTGGAATCAGCTTTGTATATTCTGAATATGATTCCTTCAAAATCAGTTTATTTCACACCTTATGAGATATGGCATGGAAGAAAATCAAGTCTTAAGCATATTAAGATTTGGGGTTGCCCAGCTTATATCAAAAAGCTGAACACTGATAAATTGGAAACCATATCAGAAAAGGGTCGATTTGTTGGATATCCAAAAGATAGTTTTGGATATTATTTTTATTTGTCTACTTCACAAAAGGTTGTGATAAGTAGAGATGCCATATTTCTTAAACAACAGTTTGTTCAAAAAGGAGGCAAAGGATGGCAAATAGAGTTGGAATTGGAGAATTATGACCAACCAACAGATCAAATGGATATAGATCCATCTAGTCAACCTACACCCATTGATGAAACATCTACAGCTGTTCCTCGTAGAACAACCAGGGTATCTCACCCACCAGTGAGATATGGTTTCCTTCATGAAGAAGAACAAGATTTGTCTACTCATGAAGAAGTAGATCATGGAGATGGTCCATTTACCTATGAAGAAGCTATATCAAATATAGACTCTTTAAAATGGATTGATGCTATGAAATCCAAAATTGATTCCATGTATAAGAATCAAGTTTGGGATCTTGTTGAGCCACCTAAAGGTATTGTACCTATAGGGAACAAATGGATTTTCAAGAAGAAAATTGGTTCTGATGGAAAGGTAGAGACCTATAAAGCAAAGCTAGTAGCAAAAGGGTTTCGCCAAAGGCAATGAATCAACTATGAGGAGACTTTTTTGCCTGTTGCCATGCTTAAATCAATTAGGATTCTATTAGCAATAGCTGCATACTATGATTATGAGATTTGGTAGATGGATGTCAAAACAGCTTTTCTCAATGGATACATTGAAGAAAACATTTTCATGGAACAACCTAGGGGTTTTGAATCCCAAGATGGTTCCAAGGTATGCAAGCTAAAGCGATCCATTTATGGGTTGAAGCAAGCTTCGAGGAGTTGGAACATCCGTTTTGATGAAGCCATTAAATCCTTTGGTTTTATAAAAAATGAGGATGAGCCATGTGTATATAAGATGGTTAGTGACAGTGCTATCACTTTCCTTATCTTATATGTGGATGACATACTGTTGATGGGTAATGACACAGGTATGTTGATAACTGTAAAGGTATGGTTGTCAAATACATTCTTCATGAAAGACTTAGGGGAGGCAACCTATATTGTTGGGATTTGCATTTATAGAGATAGAGCGAAAAGAATAATTGGTTTATCCTAAAGTCTATACTTGGAAAAGGTGTTAAAGAGGTTTAACATGCTTGATTCCAAGAGAGGATTGTTACCAGTGAGACATGGTATCCATCTTTCTAAAGAGATGTCTCCAAAGACACCTGAAGAAAGAGATAAGATGGCTAGGATTTCATATGCTTCGGCTATTGGAAGTTTAATGTATGCAATGTTGTGTACTAGGCCAGATATCACATATGCTATTAGTTTGACTAGCAGGTATCAATCCAATCCAGGTTTGGAATACTGGATAGCTGTCAAGAATATCCTTAAGTACTTTAGAAGAACTAAAGATTTATTCTTGATCTATGGAGGTGGAGACTTGTAATTGGATGGTTATACTGATTCTGATTTCCAATCAGATATCAATGATAGAAAGTCTACCTCTGGGTATGTGTTCATTTATGATGGAGGTGCAGTCAGTTGGAAGAGTTCCAAATAGAGCATGACTGCAGATTCCAATACTAAGGCTGAGTATATTGCTGCATCAGATGCTGCAAAGGAAGCTGTTTGGGTAAAGAAGTTCATGATAGAACTTACAGTAGTTCCTTCCATTGAGTTAGCAATTCCACTACACTATGACAACAATGGAGCAGTCATACAAGCTAAGGAACCTAGGTCTCACAAGAAATCCAAACACATAGAAAGGCGCTACCACATTATCAGAGAAATAGTTGGACGAGGCGATGTAGCCATGCAGAAAATAGCATCAGCTGAAAATCCAGCTTATCCATTCACTAAGCCTACGTCACAGACTTAGCTAGACCGACAACTTGAGAATATGGGTCTAAGAGATTGTAATGAATGGCTCTAGTGCTAGTGGAAGATTGTTAGTAGTATGCCCTAGAGCATATCATTTAGTATGTATTTTGTGCAAGATTTTATTAATAAAATGCAATTCCACTTTTCCGTTTACATAATACATTTATGTGTAATAGAAAAGGTCCAATGATATTTTGTTAGAAATTCTATTCTTAAGTTGTTAAGAATATGAGTCACAGTATTTCTAGTACAAAGTATCATAAATAGGTTCACAATCGAGGATACTTCATAATAAGGACATGACTTATCCAGAAAGATTGTATTCATGTTTGTTCCTAAGTTATTTATATGAGATATAAACAAGATAGAATGGTGAGTCTCATGCCATATGACAAACATGATAGGCACTTATAAATGATAAATAGGCCGAACCAGTGACACTTATGACAAGCACATGGAGTTTACTCTTGTCAATGCATTGTCATAAATCATATGCACTCATATCAGTGCATATAATCTTTAGACCTGAGATAGCACAGTTATCTTGTATATAGGTGGTTTGAGTTTGATACTGCTTTCATACTTGTACTGTGTATGGGTATATGGGCATGTGTTGGCTCCTACTAGTTATATATGGAGGTAGATGTTGATCAAGATGGAATCTGTTCCTCTAAGTAAATAGAGATAAAATCCTATGTTCATTTAATTATTCTTGATGTTTCAAGTTCCTGGCCAGGACAGATAGATTTATTCAGAAAAGAGTTTCTGATGAGAAAATCTTTTAATCAAGAACTGGAATTAAAACAGAACATAATATTCATAGAAAATGGGATTTGACATAAACTATGATTCCAACTTGAGTTTGGATTTTGTAACAGAGAGATTCTAGTGCATGGTAACATATGATTATAGGTTCATTTAAGGTAAACCTTATTACCAATTGGGTGGCCATGGCATGCTATGCTAGGTGTTAACCATGGTCTATGAGGTGCAAAAAATGATTTAGAGAAATCATTTATGGTAAGAAAGAGTTCTGATGATATTAAGAGTTGATATCATATCTCATTGCCAATTAGTGATGAGCCTAGTAAGTCACACACATACACAAGTTATCACCTAATTAAATATGATTTAATTAATTAATTAAAGAATTTAATTAATTAATTAAATAGGTTTGGTTTGATTTGCAATTAGATTGCAAAGTCCCTAGCATGACTTGAAACCAAATCTATATTATTGGATGTATAGTATAAGTTAAATTTATATTTAAAGTGTTTAAATATGAATTTAATTAATGAGAAATTAATTAATAAAGATTAATTAATTAATTTATTTTTGATATAAATAGATTAGAAGAAGAGAAATAAGTATTTTGGGTTGAGAACTCAAAATTAAGACACAGGGGCATTTTGCTCATTCCACAGGGTGACATGTGGCACCATGAGATGGTGACACATGGCATTACATATAAGCTTGCTAAATGTTTTTTAATCATGTAAGATGATTAAAATTAAGATTAAATATAGGTTTGACACTTGGCACAATGTGATTGGGTCAATTAAACCTAGAACCAATCAGAGGGTGACATGTGGCAAGGGTTTAATGTGTTGACCTAGCTATATAAGTGTTGTTATGAATTAAAAATAACACAACCAGCAGCTCCTCATCCTTGGTGCTGCCACCCAAGAGTCTCCCTTCTCTTCCTCTTCATCTCTCATCTATTCCAAGAGATTAGCAAGCAATCTCTTGAATTAAAAATACTAGAAATCATTTCTAGTGTCCTGTTTACATCTTTAATCTCTTAAAAGACAAAACTTGATTTTCTAAATAATAGAAAAAGCTTTAGAAGTTGGTCAAGGGCTACCATAGGTGTTCTTAGTGTGGACAAGCTAGAGGGATAACATCTGGTGTCCTAAAGACGAATCTCAAAGGCGCAAATACACTACAGTGCATCAAGAGGTTAGTGTGTTTGTTCTTGATTTAATCTAGGGTTCTAAAATTAATCTAATTAATTTTAAAATCTTAAATGGCAAACACAGATCCAAAAACATATTAAAAGAGTTTTAATATTTTGTTTATCATTGAAATCAAATAGATAAAAATAAATCTTGCATGATACATATGACCCTAGGTGAAAATTTTTGAATTCAATGGTATAAGATTGTGTTTTTCACGCTTCCGCTCATTCAAGAGGAGGTTTCTATCCTGAATATCTTCCCCTACCGGACTTTTTACCACCTCTGCTATGTCCCCCATGGTTCTTCCTCTTTCCAGCAAGACCACTGGAACTCTGATCTACTGATTTCCCCTCTTTCTCTTTCTCTGTCTTCTCTGATTTCTTTTTCTCTGGGGCCACTTCTAACTCAATTCTTTCTAATTCCAGTGCTTGAGAAATAAGCTCAGAGAAGTTGTTATGTTTGAATCCGACCACTTATAATCTGATACTGGGCTTCAAGCTAGTTTCAAACCTCTTACATCTCTCCCTGCTGGTAGCAAGTAGACTTACTGAATAATGGCTTAGGCGGGAAAATTCCCTTTCATATTCAACCACCGATCTACTCCCCTGTTTCAGACTTAGGAACTCTTACAGCTTTTGGTCCACATAAGCATCAGGGACATATTTTTGTCTGAACTCCCGTAGAAAATCATTCCATGTTAGCACTGAAGGTTCTACCAGACTATGGGGAATGGTTTTCCACCAGTCATATGCATCCCACTGTAGCAGAGACACTGAATATTCAAATCTCAGCTCATCTATATAATGTAGCTTCTTCAATACCCTATCCATTCTCTCTAACCACTATTCTGCCTCTAGAGGATCTATTGTCCCCTTGAACTCAGTAGCCCCATATTTCATCAATTTGTCATACTGCCTAGCAGAAGACTGTGGTTATACCACTGGTGTCTGTAGTGGGACTTGAGTAGGCATGTTACCAGCCATCTGTTGGAATATCGCAGCCATCTGCTAAGCAAACTGAGCAGAAAACTGCGATACTGAGGGGGCTAGCATGGCTGATCCACTGACATTATGTAGGGCTGGGGAATCCCCTTGTACCTCAGCCTCTATAGATTGATCGATTGAACGATCACCCTCTTCCATAGTTAATTTGAGGATCTTAGACCTCCTGAACAAATAACACAAGGAGATTTCCTCCCGTTAGTGCATATTTATAATGTAATGTACTGTATGTATCAAACAATGACATTGAGCAGTTGTACTATGAAGAAAGAATATTCAATTTACAGGTGAAAACAGAATTTAAAAACTAGCTTTGATACCACTTAAACATGTCACACCCTACCCCTCCATAAGGCATAACATGATCCCGTAGTATACCTAATGAATTACCAACTTCGTCTACTGATAACCCATTAAATACACTACAAGGGATTTTAAAACTTTTCTTACTTCTTTTTACAGTGGTGAGCACTATTTACAGGTATTAAAATTATTTTGAACTGAAGTGAAATAGCTAACACATTTGAATAATTAACAATTTCTGCTAAAATTTTGGAAGAGTGCCATCTATATTTTTATATAAAATATTTCTTCAAAAACCTGTAAAAAGCACTTCAAATATTTGGTTCAATCCCCAACTCCAATATTCAATCAACACAATAAGTTTCTCAACAATTGTCAACTCAAATACACAATAATTTTCTAGTGTTTTTAAAAGCTGAGATAAAAGAATATATCAAAATATTTACAAACCAAAATAATTTACAAATTTAGTTTACAACTTTAATGTATAATTTTAATTTACAACTGCTCAAAACTAAGAATACTATATACATACAGTGAACATACATTACAATACAAAATGCAAAATATGGTATACTCAATATACCCGATGATCTCTCAGTGTAGTACTAGCAGCCTAGTCTGCTACCCTGCCAGTCTGTCTACCTACGACAGCAATGAAAAGCTATCGCTGAGCCAATGTCTCAGTGGTGCACAACATTAACAAAATGCAACTTTAAATCACAAATCATAAGTCATATAAATAGTGGATACTTAAAACCATAGTTAAATTCAAAGACAGTGAATGTCATAAAGAATTTAAACTCTATTTCACAATATCACAATAAATATCAATAAATCGCACACACAGCTTAATCATGTTCCAAAGTTCAATTCATCCCAAGAGCCGATGGCTAATGAGGAATAACATGGCTAGGTAGCAATAATATGAGTACTCATTCTATTCGTCCTCAACAGGCACACACCTCAACACTTCAGCCAGAGAGGGAATTCAAAGTCAATTCGTCCCACTAGACAAGCTAGCGAGGAATTCAATCAATATACATGATAGCTGTGGTTTCAAACCATTTACAATGCTTTTCAATCAATAAGTATCCATCAAATATCATTCAAACAATTTTTCACAATTTAAAATAATAATACACAAATAGTCATAATTTATTTCAATTGAAAAATTTAAAAGAAATAACCATTGTGCACAAACCTCTGATAAATGTCTCTTGGCTCTGACTCAGTGTTTCCTTCTCCTTCCCTGAGTCTTTGCTAACTGAAACACACAATTTGAAGTGTTTCAGTACTCATTTAAACTGTCTCTAACAATAAAGCTTAATAATTAATTTATTGAATTCTGTTATTTTCTTTAGTCAACCTAAAATGTTGACCCTCGATGCACTTTAGGTTTAATGTTACCAATACGTCACATTTTATAGCCTTTTAGTGTTGGTACATGTTACCAATTCATTTTCAAGTATATTGCATTTTATTGCAATTTGCTGGATTTTGGTATACTAATTTAACCTAGCCAGAAGACCTAGTTTCCTCGGTTTTCGGGTTTTAGTCATAACTACAAACTTGTAGGTCTATGTTTTATTGCACGCGGGGCAAAATTTCAAGTCATTTTGAATTGTATATACCAAGTTATGGTCAATTTACCAATGCTGGACAGAATGTATCAAAATGGTAACTTTAGGTCATTTTTAGGTCACTTTTGGTTCGGCCAGTTTTTATACCCAAACTTGTGCAAGCTATTGGACTTGCTTATGGTCATTTCTGGGTGTTGGTTTCTTCATAAGAATTGTAGATATATGTCTAAACTCTTTATGGTAAAAATTTCAGGTCAATTGGACCTATTTTGAGTGAGTTATGGCCAAAAAAAACAACTGCTGCCCAAATCGTCAATTTTCAGGCTTTCAATTCACTAATCCGGATTTGGTCATTTTTCAAGTTACCTTCTAGGCAGAATTTTGGTAAGCTTCCTTCATAAAAGTCGGCACATTTTGTGCCTAGTTTCACCTCCAATTAGTCTCATACCAATTGGAGGCACACACTTAAGGTTCTAAGCCAAAACATACACTGCCCTATTACAATTTGTTCATCCTTTACCAATTACACATCCTATGCTTACCAAGTCACTCTTCCATGCCAATTCTGGTTTGTACCATAACATTAATAAATTTAGCAATACATTTTTGGTCATTTCAGCAGCTTGTAACCACTCTCAACATACACACTATAATACAGAATTTTCCAAGTCTAATTACAACAATTAACCACAAGACATACCTCATTTACATGTCCAAATTCAAACCTTTATACACACATACATGCTGCCATCCATAACAACATAATTCAATAATATAATTCCATAAACTAAACCATGAAACAACACATTTTGATCTTCTTCATAAGGCTACCACAAGTTTACACATACCCATCAATTTCCACTTTCACTTTTCAAGCTTACAATTCAAACCTTACACATGGAATTCAACGACAATAAAATCAAACATTTAAATCATCATTCAAACCACTATTTACATGCAAGAATAACCTGTTCTTATTGAGGTTCCATGGCTGCCAAAATGTACATTTCCACTAATTCATCAAACTTCAAAAATCCTTCCACAAATCAACTACTGACAACACCTATTAAAAGTTTAATGAAACAAGAATTAAAAATACATACTTACCACTTTTGAAATTCTTCAAAACCTCACCAAAACTTAACTTTCTTGCTGCCAATCTACTGCCCAAGTTGTGTAGAATAACTTTAGTGAAGGAAAATGCAAGGATCATGGCTTGAAGATGGAAGAATGGAGCTTGCATGCAATTCGGCCATGGAGGTTTGAGAGCATTTCAATTTCGGCTGGTTTTGCAAAGTGAGGAAGATGAAGTTATCTTCTATCCGAGGGTTGATTAAATGTCCACTTAAGTGGAGTTAGTGGAGCACTAATAGGATTAAAAGTATTTTTTTATGTTAAACTTTCCAATTTTCCACATTTTCCTCCTATCTTTTGCTATTTAGATTATGTACCACTATTTTAATTTTTCATGACATGTTCCAAGTGTAATATCATTTATTTTTAATGGACATTTAGGTCAAAAGACAACTCGGGGTGTCAAATGACCACAATGCCCCTGTTCGGGTCGCATTCCCAATTTTTCGGTAACACCGAGTTTTATCTTTTTCTCGATTTCTCATTTTTCTTTGTACTAATTAATTAATTTTTCTTTGATATTTCTAATGATATTTATACTTCAATAAGTCTTTAATTATGTCTTAAAAATATTTTCCAGGGTTTCCCATGGTCCAGGGCTAGTCAATGGTCTATGCCGCAACTTCCCAGTGCGGTCACCCATTGCTAGGGTTCTCGGCTCGTTTAACTTGGTTACATTTCATTGCTACTATTTTTTCTTTATTTTTCTTGTATTTTCTTTTCTTGTATTTCATTATTTTATGTCTCCTCATTAATATTTAAATGTAATTCTAGGCATTCTAGCTGTCCGGACAACACTGGTCACCAGAATAGTAGAACGCACTACCGAACATATGGGTGTTACAAACATTCTTCAAATTACCCCAATGGACCATTTCAAGACTCAATTAAGTTCAATTCCATCAATTACCAATTTCCCCCAAAATTTCCCCCAACTTCAATGGTTCAAGAATCCTAATTTCACTAGTTTGCATAATATATGAAATTAAAACATTCTAAGCACATCTACTACCTCCATTGAACTTGTGTATATAATTTATTACACTAAAACATATCATCTCCACTCAATCCCATGGCTGCCAATTTTTTTTCCCTTCATAACTTATCATTTTCTTTAAATTTTCATACAATTTACACTCATCTCAACTTAATTTCAAAGTTTAAAGAAGAAAAGAAAGGGAAACAAGCACTAACATCACTTGTCCAATTTTCTTGAATTGCAAAACTTGATTTTTCATCACTTTCTTGGACACCAATCACTTGCCCAAGGTGTAGAGTCAAGTTTTAATGAAGGGACTTATGGGTTTTATGGCTAATTTAAGGGGTTACTCAAGGTCAAGGTTGAGCTCTAATGGAGTTTGGAAGAGAGAGATGAGAAAGATGAGAGAGATGGGGCGGCTTCAAGTGGGAAAGAAGAAATTTTTTTTTTCTTTTTATTTTTGGCTTATCCTTTTTTATATATCTCCAAATAATTTAATTATTTAAAAATATCTTTATTGTATCATGCTTACCTAAGTTAGATGATGTCATAATGTTTTATTTCAAATTTCTTTTCTTTTTCCTTTGTTTTCTCCATAATTCTTCAATTTAATTCTATACTTTAAATTTTTAATTTCTCACAGTTTATTGGACAGTTAGTGTAACACCCCTATTTGTATAGCTAGGTATATTTCACTATTTCGGTGACCAGAGTCGGTCCGGACAATTAAGGGGATTAGAACAACACTTAAGACAATTAGATAAGCCATGAACACAAATAATTAGTAATTGCCAATTACTTAAGTACAAATAAGAAGAACAGAACATAAGAAGTTAAACGAGCTGAGAGTCACAGCGATGGGTGACCTTCTCGGGAATGACTGCGAAGTCGATTTAAACTCAAATTTGGAACCGTAAAATGTGACGCCGCTGTCCTTAAGACCATTACGAACACAGTGGATAAGAGAAAATCACGAAAAAGAATTGTTAAGCCAGTCAAATAATTAGGTCAGGGAGCCAGAAGAAATATTGAATTATTTGCAAACCGGGTTGAACTGATGAGGGGCAATTTGGTCAATTGACCCTGAGAGTTGACTCCTGACCTAACTGTCAAATAAAATCAGAGAAAAGAAAATTTTGGAATCGGGAATTAAATTAAAGAACTAATAGAAAAAATAAATAGAAAAAAAAAAAGAAAAAGAAAAAGGTGTAGGGAGATGACATCATGCATGATGCCATAAGTATTTTAATTAAAATTTTATTTAATTGCAATTTATGGCCTTCCATAAGATAAAAAGAAAAGAAAAAAAAAAAAACTAAAAGCCTTCTTCCTTATCCAAGGTTGCCGCCTCACCCTCTCCCTTAAGACCACCATTACCACAACTCCATCAAAGCTTGTTTCAAGCTTTTAAATCCCCCATTAAACCCTAATTTCTTCCCCAATCACTCCATAAAACCTTATTTCTTTCCCTTCAGAAAGAAATTTAGCAAGACATAAAGAAGAAAAGAGGAGAAAAATTGAAGATTGAATATCAAAGTTGAGGTAAGCATCTTAATTTGAAAGTTTGAGATTTAGTAGTTGTGTTTATAGCTTGAGTTACTTAGAAATAAACTTGAAATGAAATAAAAACATGTGTGGAAGACCAAACTGATTTTCGGCCAGCATGTATATGGGGGTGTTATTGCATGATTTGATTAACTTAGATGGTGATATGAACTTTAGGTAGTTAAATGGTTGTGATTAAAGGCTTGAATTGGCTAAATGCAAGGAAATTGTGAATTAGGGTTTTGGATATTAGGGTTTAGAGACAAAAATGTGAAAAACTTGAAAATGATGTCTTGGACCTAATTTGAAGTGAGAAATGGTCAATGGTGACCAAATGAAGTGTGTTGGAATGGTTGGAGTTGAAACCAAATTCGGATTCAATGTGGTCATACTGCCAGCTTTGAAGGACTAAAAATGAAATTTTACAATTCCAATTGGTATGAGACAAATTGAGAATGAAAATAAACACTAAATGACACAATTTTCATCAAGGAAGCATGCCAAAAAAGTGACTAAAACCTAGTGAATAAATTGACTCAATTTGGAAAATCTCAGTCTATCCTTGTATAAACTGACCAAATGAACAGTATTTATTCATTTGGTCATAACTTGAGCTAGGCAGGTCAAAATGACCTGAAATTTACCAGTGATTAGATGAGATATAGACCTAAAACTTTCATGAAGAACATAAACTCAAATTATGCCATTAACCAAGTCGTTTGGCCACCCAAATTTGGTGACCCAAAACTGCCAGCACCAAAAATTGCCCAGAATTCTGGGTTAAGTCCAATCCGACAGCTATGGTTCAAATGGCTATAACTTGAGCTAAAAAACTCCAATTGGAGTGATTCAAAAAGGATAATAAACTTAAGACAATAGGAAACATTTTCTATGAAGAAAGTTTTGCCAAATTCTAACAGTAAAGGGATCAATGGAATAGTGCAACTTAGGACACAAAAACTGAAAAATTGAAAATTTGCCTAAAAGACTTAGAATTTGAGAAAATGACTAAAACCAACAAGTTTGATAACTAAAATGTGGTATGTGGGTGAAATTGGAGTTCCCATACCTATTAAGCCTTAGAAAGTCAACAAATTGACTTGAATAGTACCATGAATAGTAACTCCAAAATGAAAATTTTCAAGAATGTTAGTTTAAGCATATTTGGGCTAGAATTAAGTATTTATGAATTAATTATTGGATTTATTGTGAAATAAGATACTGAAACACTATAAATTTTGTGTTTCAGCTGAAAAAGACCCGGAAGGCCTAGAGGCGATTAAGTCCAGGTTTGTGCACAATAACTTTAAATTATTGTTTTCCCACTGAAAACTTGATTTGTATGTATTGTGTTAATTATGGGTTTTGAGAACTATGGTGTTGCCACTTATCAATGGAAATTTGGAATGAAAATTAATTATGGATTTGTGTGAAATATTTGAACAATATGGTTTTGAATTTAGTTATGGCTTTGAAAATCTTATTTGAACAATAGTGTGTTGCCTACTTTGTAAATGAAATGTTTAGAGTGAAACATGATTTGTGAATTGTATAAAATATTTGAATAACTTGATTTAAATTGTTTTTAATTCACACTTGGCATGGTAATACTAATATGTTCCTCCTCCACTTGTGGGGTGAGTATAATATTTGATCAGTTTTCTCCCTCTCTGGCTTTCCAGTCTGAGGGGTGAGTGTGGATGAGTACTCATTAGCTAGCTGGCCACCTCCCTCATTGATTTCGATTAGTGGGGGTGTTTGCCTTGTCGTGATGTACACACGACATGTTCAGAAATTTTGTGTCGTAGCCTAAGTTGTATTATTGTTTGGCAACACTATGTTTATTAAATTGTTTGATCAAGTTGTGTTGTATTAAGCTTTGAAAATTATGATTTGTTATAAATGTGATTTGAAAAAAAAGGAAAAAATTGTGAAATGTGATTATAAGATTTTTGAATGATGATTTGTTCATAAATGTTTTATATTTTGCATTTTATGTTTTAATTGTGTACCACTGAGTATTTATATACTCAGCGATAGCTTTAACTTGCTGTCGCATATAGGGAAAAGGACATAGCAACAGAGCTAGCTGCTATTGTTAGAGAAGAGCACAATTGAAGAATTTTTGTACGGGTATTTGTCTATATCCTGGTAGTTTAGTTTGATGTAAATATGATAGCATGCATATGTATCCCTATAATTTGAGCAGTTGTACAAATAAAATTGTAATAATATTATTTTTGAGATTATGCATCTGTAAATTAGTTTATGATTGTAAATTAATGATTTAAAATGCAAAATGCATGAGTTATGAAATGTTTTGAGATATTAATTCTTGATTTGAAATTTGGATTTTGAGTTGAAGTGTTGCCATTGTTATTGATTTGAAGTTTGGTGGTTACAAATGAAGTTGTGATTGAGAAATATATTGGGAGTGTTTTTATTTTCAGGTTTTGAAGAACTGTTTTCTCAAAATATATACGGCATTCTGCCAAAATTTTTGTAAAAATTACGGAGATTTTAAATATCCCAAAATTTGACTTATGTTTGGACTCTAAATGAAGGTTTTTAATATTTAAAAAAAAAAATTTACCCACCAATTCAAAAATGAACGAAAATTGTTTTAAAATCCCTTGTAGTATATTTAATGGGTTACTGGTAGGTGAAGTACGGTAATTCATTAGGTGTACTACGGGAACATGTTACATCTTACGAGGAGTAGAGTGTGACATGTTTAGTGGTATCAGAGCAAGGTTTTAAAATAAATTTTGAACTGTGAATTTGAAATATTTTGTCGGTAAATACAACTGCTCGAATGTTTGATACATATGACATATTTACATCATGAATAGGCACTAACGGAGGTCAACCTCCTTGTGTTTGTTATCAGAGGGTAGAAAATTTCTGGGAAATGGAATGGAAGAGGGAGATCATTCCGTAGAGCAATCTGTCGAGGCTAAGGCCCAAGGAGAAGCCCTAGCACTCCAGAATGTGAGTGGGTCAGCCACTGCAGCTCCTCCTCAAGCACTGCAGTTCCCTGCTCAGTTTGCACAGCAGATGGCTGCTTTCTTTCAACAAATGGCAGGAAATGTGCCACCTCAAGCACAAACACAAGCACTTGTAGCACAACCACAGCCTTCGAATCGACAATATGAGAAATTAATGAAATTTAGGGCTATAGAATTCAATGGAACAGTGGATCCACTAGAAGCAGAACAGTGGTTAGAGCGAATGGAACGGGTTTTCAGAAAACTACAGTGTGCTGAAGAGTTAAAGTTCGAATATTCAGTATCACTTCTCCAAGGGGATGCATATGAGTGGTGGAAGACCATCCCGTACAGTCTAGTAGAGCCACCAGTCCTCACATGGGCAGATTTTTTAAGGGAATTTCGACAAAAGTGGATCCCCGATACTTATGCAGATATGAAGTTGCAAGAATTTTTAAGTTTGAAGCAAGGTGATAGAATTGTAGCAGAGTATGAGTGGGACTTTTCAAGGCTAAGCTATTATGCTGGAAGCTTAGTCTCCACACCCAGAGACCGGTGTAAAAGGTTTGAGGCTGGGTTGAGGCCTAGCTTGAGAATGCAACTGGTAGGGTTCCGACACCAGAATTTTTCTGAATTGATTTCACAAGCCCTGGAACTGGAAAAAATAGAATCAGAATGTGCAGTGAAAAAGAGTACACAAGAGAAAGAGAAAACTGAAAAGGTAACTAGTCAAGCTACTGAGAGTGGCTCTGGGAAAAGAAAACATTTTGGAGGATCTAGCTCACGCAAATCAGGTAGAAGTATATCTTATAGATAGAAACCATCCCAATCCAATCAGCAAACTCAACAGACACGCAGAAAAACGCTGTCAGATCGACTTTGTGAGACTTGTGGTAAATCACATAGTGGAGTATGTTATAGAGCTATAGGAGCATGTTTCAATTGTGGAGGGACTGGTCATTTTGCTAAGGATTGCATAAGTCCACGCCGTTATGGATCATTTACCATGGCAAAAGGATCAGCCCAAGTTTCTACCCCAAAGAGTTTACCAACAGTTGGTAGAGGCAGAGGCAGAGGTAGGGGTAGTACACCTGGAAATCAGAGTACTGTGAATCAACCAGGACAAGGTGATGCTCCAGTGAGAGTATACACTATGCAACAGAAGGACGAGGATGAGAATTCTACTATGGTTGCTGGTATTTTCTTAATTCTTAACTGAAATATGTATATGTGTAAAAAAAATAAAATAAAATAAAATTTGATATGTTAGTGACTAGTCTTTTTAAAATTAATTTTGGAAGAGTTTGTTAGTGAAAAGTATTTGCTAGCACACAAGAATTTATAAAGTTAATTAGTAAGCCTAATTATGTAAGGAAAGAGAACCTAAAAGTAAGTTATAGTAATATAGCTACCTTAGATGCGGGTATGGATATTACTGCTGATAGATGTCAGTGGGTACCATAATCAAAATAAGTCCAAGATATTAGTGAATTTAAAAGAAATAAGATATAAGGAAGTTTGATCTATTGGGATGTATCATAGTAACTATGCAATATTCTTGATGTTTGTGCTGTAAGCTGCAGATTAAAGTATTGACTTGGGATTTATTGTGTAGAGCTACATACTACCCAATAGTATACAAGGATAAGAATAGTTGCAAATGATATCTATTTTGGTATAGTTATAATAAGATAAAGTTTTCTTATTGGAAAGGAGCTTGAAAATCCTAACCTGGGATTTAAAACTCTAAAGTTAGAATATTGAAAGGTTATAGTTCAGTACAAAAGAAAATAATGACTACACATCAGTGCAAAATAAGCTATAGACTATCGATAGATAAAAATAAATAGAACAGTAAGAAATGAGAAAAATACTAGATGAGGAATTGCCACCAAGGCAAACAATTTACTTAAGATGCGTAACGATATTCCGAACTATTTTATTAACAAAGAAATAAGTTAAACCAAAGCAAACAAGATAGTGCAAAATGGCACATAGGCCTTGGTCATAAATGGAGATAGTAAGATAATAGTTATGGACCTATGGCCAAGAAAGAAACGACCAAAAAAGAAAATAATTGCTAAAACAATGGTAAGAAAAGACTAAAATATTCTAAACTAAATTGAAGGTTACATCAAATGATTAAGAGATTTGATAAGAAAAGAGTAAAACTAAGTTCTCACTCATAGGATCGGATGAGGTCCTAGAAAATTGAAATGAATTTGAATCTAACTTATGACAGAAGCTCATAAGAAACTTGGCACACGAGGTAAGCAATTGATGAGTAAATAATATTGGTTAAAGTACTAAGGAACCATCATTCAAGCTAGGAAGCTACTTAGGATCGTGAATAGGATATGAGGAGACAACACCCACAACTGTTCAGAGAATGATACCAGGTAAAATTTCGAGGATGAAATTATTTTAAGGGGGGGGGGGGGGAGAATTGTAACACCCCTATTTGTATAGCTAGGTATATTTCACTGTTCCGATGATCGGAGTTAGTCCAGACAATTAAGGGGATTAGAACCACACTTAAGACAATTAGATAAGCCATGAACACAAATAATTAGTGATTGCCAATTAGTTAAGTATAAATAAGAAGAATAGAACATAAGAAGTTAAACGAGCCGAGAGTCACAGCGATGGGTGACCTTATCGGGAACGACTGCAAAGTCGATTTAAACTCAAATTTGGAACCGTAAAATGTGACGCGGCGGTCCTTAGGACCATTATGAACATAGTGGATAAGATAAAATCACGAAAAAGAATTGTTAAGCAAGTCAAATAGTTAGGTCAGGGAGCCGGAAGAAATATTTAATTATTTGCAAACCGGGTTAAACCAGCGAGGGGCAATTTGGTCGATTGACCCCAAGAGCTGACTCCTAACCTAAGTGTCAAATAAAATCGGAGAAAAGAAAATTTCGGAGTCGGGAATTAAATTAAAGAACTAATAGAAAAATAAATAGAAAAAAAAAAGAAAAAAGAAAAAGAAAAAGGTGTAGGGAGATGACATCATGCATGATGCTATAAGCATTTTAATTAAAGTTTTATTTAATTGGAATTTATGGTCTTCCATAAGATAAAAAGAAAAAAAAAAGAAAAAAAAACTAAAAGCCTTCTTCCTCATCCAAGGTTGCCGCCTCACCCTCTCCCTTAAGACCACCATTACCACAACTCCATCAAAGCTTGTTTCAAGCTTTTAAATCCCCCATTAAACCCTAATTTCTTCCCCAATCACTCCATAAAACCTTATTTCATTCCCTTCAGAAAGAAATTTAGCAAGAAAGAAAGAAGAAAAGAGGAGAAAAATTGAAGATTGAATATCAAAGTTGAGGTAAGCATCTTAATTTGAAAGTTTGAGATTTAGTAGTTGTGTTTATAGCTTGAGTTACTTAGAAATAAACTTGAAATGAAATAAAAACATGTGTGGAGGACCAAACTGATTTTCAGCCAGCATGTATATGGGGTGTTATTGCATGATTTGATTAACTCAGATGGTGATATGAACTTTAGGTAGTTAAATGGTTGTGATTAAAGGCTTGAATTGGCTAAATGCAAGGAAATTGTGAATTAGGGTTTTAGACATTAGGGTTTAGAGACATAAATGTGAAAAACTTGTAAATGATGTCTTGGACCTAATTTGAAGTGAGAAATGGTCAATGGTGACCAAATGAAGTGTGTTAGAATGGTTGTAGTTGAAACCGAATTCGGATTCAATGTGGTCATGCAGTCAACTTTGAAGGACAAAAAATGAAATTTTACAAGTCCAATTTGTATGAGACCAATTGGGAATGAAAATAGACACTAAATGACACAATTTTCATTTAGGAAGCATGCCCAAAAAGTGACTAAAACCTAGTGAATAAATTAACTCAATTCGGAAAATCTCAGTCTGTCCCTGTATAAACTGACCAAATGTATAGTATTTGTTCATTTAGTCATAAATTGAGCTAGGTAGGTCAAAATAACCTGAAATTTTACCAGTGGTTAGATGAAATATAGACCTAAAACTTTCATGAAGAACACAAACCCAAATTATATCATTAACCAAGTCATTTGGCCACCCAAATTTGGTAACCCAAAACTGCTAGAACCAAAAATTGCCCAGAATTCTGAGTTAAGTCCAATCCGGCAGCCATGGATCAAATGGCTATAACTTGCGCTACAAAAACTCCAATTGGAGTGATTCAAAAAGGAGAATAAACTTAAGACAATAAGGAACATTTTCTATGAAGAAAGTTTTACCAAATTCCAACAGTAAAGTGACCAATGGAACAGTGTAACTTAGGACACAAAAACTGAAAAATTGCAAATTTGCATAAAAGACTTAGAATTTGAGAAAATGACCAAAACCAATAAGTTTGATAACCAAAATGTGGTATGTGGTGAAGTTGGAGTTCCCATACCTATTAAGCCTTAGAAAGTCAACAAATTGACTTGAATAGTATCATGAATAGTAACTCCAAAATGAAAATTTCCAAGAATATTAGTTTAAGCATATTTTGGCTAGAATTAAGTATTTATTAATTAATTATTGGATTTACTGTGAAATAAGGTACTAAAACACTATAAATTTTGTGTTTCAGCTGAAAAAGACCCGGAAGGCCTAGAGGCGATTAAGTCCAGGTTTGTGCATAATAATTTTAAATTATTATTTTCCCACTGAAAACTTGATTTGTATGCATTGTGTTAATTATGGTTTTTGAGAACTATAGTGTTGCCACTTGCCAATGGAAATTTGGAATGAAAATTAATTATGGATTTGTAAAAAATATTTGAACAATATGGTTTTGAATTTAGTTATGGTTTTGAATTTAGTTATGGTTTTGAAAATCTTATTTGAACAATATTGTGTTGCTTACTTTGTAAATGAAAAGTTTAGAGTGAAACATGATTTGTGAATTGTATAAAATATTTGAATAACTTGATTTAAATTATTTTTAATTCATACTTGGCATGGCAATACTAATATGTTCCTCCTCCACTTGTGGGGTGAGTATGATATTTGATTAGTTTTCTCCCTCTCTGGCTTCTCAGTCTGAGGGGTGAGTGTGGATGAGTACTCATTAGCTAGCTAGCCACCTCCCTCATTGACTCCGATTAGTGGGGGTGTTTGCCTTGTCGTGATGTACACACCACATGTTCGGAAAATTTGTGTCATGGCCTAAGTTGTGTTATTGTTTGGCAACACTATGTTTATTAAATTGTTTGATCAAGTTGTGCTGTATTAAGCTTTGAAAATTATGATTTCTTATAAATGTGATTTGAAAAAAAAGAAAAAAATTGTGAAATGCGATTATAAGATTTTTGAATGATGATTTTTTCATAAATGTTTTATATTTTGCATTTTATGTTTTAATTCTGCGCTACTGAGTATTTATATACTCAGCGATAGCTTTAACTTGCTGTCGCA
Organism: Hevea brasiliensis; assembly: GCF_030052815.1. Classification (NCBI taxonomy): domain Eukaryota; kingdom Viridiplantae; phylum Streptophyta; class Magnoliopsida; order Malpighiales; family Euphorbiaceae; genus Hevea; species Hevea brasiliensis. The sequence continues at coordinate 50,077,484 of NC_079501.1, forward strand.
AATAAGGAAAAGGACATAGCAACTGAGCGAGCTGCTACAGTTAGAGAAGAGCACAATTAAAGAATTTTTGTATGGGTATTTGTCTATACCCTGGTAGTTTAGTTTGATGTAAATATGATAGTATGCATATGTATCCCTGTAATTTGAGCAGTTGTACAGATAAAATTGTAATAATATTATTTTTGAGATTATGTATCTGTAAATTAGTTTATGATTGTAAATTAATGATTTAAAATGCAAAATGCATGAGTTATGAAATGTTTTGAGATATTAATTCTTGATTTGAAATTTGGATTTTGAGTTGAAGTGTTGCCATTGTTGTTGATTTGAAGTTTGATGGTTGCAAATGAAGTTGTGATTGAGAAATATATTGGGAGTGTTTTTATTTTCAGGTTTTGAAGAACTATTTTCTCAAAATATAGACGGCACTCTGCCAAAATTTTTGTAAAAATTACGGAGATTTTAAATATCCAAAGATTTGATTTATGTTTGGACTCTAAATGAAGGTTTTTAATATTTAAAAAAAAATTTTACCCACCAATTCTAAAATGAGTGAAAATTGTTTTAAAATCCCTTGTAGTATATTTGATGGGTTACCGGTAGGTGAAGTACGACAATTCATTAGGTATACTACGGGAACATGTTACATCTTACGAGGAGTAGGGTGTGATAGTTAGGCCATGTGTCACCTCTAAGGGTAAATTAACCAATTGCCCCTCGCCAGTCTGATCCGGTTTACTAATAATTATGTATTTCTTTCGGAACCCTTATCTAATTATTTGATCCTGTTCTCTACCTTCTTCTGTGATTTTCACATTTCCCCTAACTTTGCAATTTTTCCTAGGACTGTGATGTCATAATGTCCCATACAAAATTAGGATTTTGACTGATCTCGTTGTCACTTCCTGGGGCGGTCACCCGTCGATGTGAGCTCTGGCTTATTTAACCTTTTATATTCTATTTTTCTTATTTATAATTAACCTTCTGGTCATCACTATTAATTTTTATTCAGGGCTTTTCTAGGTGATTTCAATATGGTTCTAATCCTCTTAATTATCCGCACCGACACCAGTCACCGAAACAGTGATTTGCACAGGACTATGCATGTAGGGATGTTACACAAATATTAAACCCCAAGTAGTCATTACTAGTGGGTAGTTCCGAAAGGGACTTTCATGCTAACTATGATTTCAAAATAATTTTCAAAAGTTTCTCAGTCAACAATCACATTTACAAACTAATAAACACATTCAAATCGTCATAAAACCCATATAGAGGTGGCAACACCCAAATTTCTCAAATGCAAGAGAAAAACCATATCTTATTGAAATTAAACTCATTCAAATCAATTTACAAGGTTAAAAACAAAGAAAAAGGCTAGTTGTGCACAAAACTTCAATAAACCTCATTTCTCTTTACTTCCTTTTCCTTGTCTGTCCCAACCACTTTTTCTATTGAAAACACACAAGTAGAATGTCTCAATACTTATCCAAACTATTGCCAAGAACTCATTACACAAATGTCTAATGCATCCCTAAGTTAACTTTGTAACTTTAGTGAGTTTTGGAATTCTGGATAGCATAATGGCCTAATATTTGAACCCAAATTTTTACCTAGTTACAATCATAATTTGGCAAGATAATCTTTATGAAAATTGTTCCTCTAGGTCTCAGATGTATTCCCCTTTTTGAATCACTTCATTTGGAGCTTTGTAGCTCAAGTTATGATTAAATTACTAGTTACTATTCACTTGATCCAAGTTCTGGTAGATTCATCAACCCAACTTTGCTCAGCAATTTGATGGAGTTAAGTTCATAATTTGGCCTAAAGTTCTGCTTATGGAATGTTCTACTATGTTTTAGGTTTCCATCTGTTCAAGAATCACCTAATTTAGAGTTTTCTAGAGAGAGTTATGATAATTCAAATTTACTGTTTACATGTATAAATTCTGCAGATTCCAAGTTATGGCAAATTTGTTAATCAACTTTGCTCAGCAATTTGACTAAGTCCATAATTTGGCCTAAAGTTTTTCATATGAAATGTTCTACTATGTTTCAGGTTTCCATCAGTTCAAGAATCACCTAATTTGGAGTCTTTTAGAGAGAGTTATGATAATGCAAAATTTACTATTCACGTGGTCACACTGCTAGTGTCCAGAATTCCACATCCGGATTCAAGCCAAGTTTAAGGCAATTTGTAGGCAGTTTTTGGGTTAGGTTTCTCCATGAAAATTCTAGCCCTATGTTTTATGTTTCATGTCCAATTGATTTCACATCAATTGGAGTTGTGTAGCTCAACTTATGGCTGTCTAAACATGCTAGACTCAGAGTCTAGAATTTTTTGCACTAAGGAGCACTTCCCATTTTAACATTCCCACTCCACAACCAACTTCAATACATGGTCAAACTATTTCAAATGATCACTAATTGGCCTTAACCACCTCATTTGAGTATCATATCAATAAATTCCAAATTTTCATGCAAAACCCTGATCTCTATTATCACATCTCATGCAACTTATACCAAATCAACATATCCATCACCTATAAGTATCTACTACCATTCTAAGCAATTGTGATATCATTTAAACTCATCATACTCATACATCAAGGCTGCTAAATTTCAACTTCCCTAAATATTTATCATTTTCTTAAATTTTCATGGAAATTCAACTCAAATGACTTGCACTAACCAATATCAAATCAAATTTAATTCACCCCAAACGACTATAATTTGACATTAATACATCCTTAGCACTTTATTTTCCAAAACCCCTAAATTTTATAAAACCTTAGTTTGCAATTTCCCCAATTCATACCATTTCATTACTTCCATTCATCTTATAACTATCAATTCACCCTCAAAGCACCTCAAATGACCATAATTAGGTCCTATAAACCTCAATTACATAGCACCACATGTGACGCCCCTTACCCGTCTACTGTATAGCTGAGCAAGAAGTGCCACATTCAGTGCCGGAGCACCCTATCTTGTCCTATCATATCCATTGTGAATTTTTAATATCATTTAAAAAAAAGGTATTCCATATGTGGAAATTTTTTTTTATAACTTATTTCTGAGGAGACCCGGACAGAGCCTCCTCTATTTTTGTTAGCATCTGGCGAGTTTCACTAAGCACCTGTTAACATGTTCATATTCATTTCACACATTTCTATATCATATTCTCTTTTATCATATTATTCACAATTATTTATGAGATATCAAAAAGTATCATCTATTGCATTCATATAGAAATTCATAGATAATAAATTATAAGTTTACTTACAATCTCAAATTTTAATTACAAGTCCAAAATAAAATACATCATTAACTAGTAATTACATCATGATTAGACATAATGAACCAAAATACTAGTCTATACATGAGCCCTACCAAAATACAAAGGACTGGTGAGGTGACTCTGGACGGTGGCAGATCTGGTCAGCCCTCTGTCAGGGCACTACTAGTGCTACTGTTGCGGCTGCTCAGACTGGTCTCCAATACCTATGCGATGAAAAACCAATGCGCTAAGCATAATGCTGAGTGGTGCATAATTTATAATAATAATGACTAATAATTGAAATAATAATGGCAATTCATAATTTTTTGGGTCTTTTACATTTTCATTACACTTTGGAAATAATTAAAATTATCGGGATCTTTTCTATTTACTTATTGTATATTCAGTCTAGATTTATCATTTTCAACGCCCAAGAAACCTATAAGAAATTATAAAAGCTGAATACAAGGGAGTACACTAGTTAGACAACCATATGTCTATCCAGTATATGTCAGTCATGTTAGGCATGAAGCCTGCGGGCAGGCATTTAAGTCAGATACAATGTTAGGCACATTGGCTAACGGGTAGACATAAAGCCTGTAGAACAATCATGCCAGACATATTTTATTTGTTAATGATTATTCCTATCGGCAATACTGTTATCTGTAGTCCCTAATTGGTATACCAATTGATCCAAACTAAATAAACTAGTCTAGGTATACTATAGGCAATTACATATTATTACACATTTATTTGAGATGTTCATATCACTTGATAGTGGAAAATGGGTCCCACATACCTCTTTCATATGGTTTAGTATTTAATAGTTTGTTAGGGTTAAATTCCCTACCATAAGATAATTTACCTCATGGACCTTTCTTTAGTTTCAATTTTTGTGTCTTACTTTTACCTATCTATATGATCAGTTTGTAGCCACTGTTTGCCATACTTCCTTTATAGAAGTTGTTCCTCTATGTCTTATCTTTATTCTCCCTTTTGAATCATGTCTATTTGATTTTTAGAACTCAAGTTATGGTTGGATAACCATAACTGACTCATTTCTAGATTTTGGTTCCTTAATTAGGCAACTTTTGGACTAAGAGTTTACCTAATTAATGGAACATGTAGCAGTCACTTTTAGGCATGGTGATCTTCATAAAAATTTTTGCCCTATGTCTTATGATCATTTAGAAATTTGTATCATAATTTTTTCAAGTTTTGTGGAATTATTTATGGCTAATTAACTGACCTAGGCTCATGTACCCTGTGCCAACAGGGGTTCAGCTCAGGATAGTAATTGCAGGTCACTTTTTGAGGTTCTTAAATTCATAATTTGGGGAAGGTTCCTAAAAAAAATTTATAATCCTATTTCTCAGGTTTTTAGAAAGGTATGGTGCATCCAAATTGGAGTTTTCTAGTGGGAGTTATGAGTAAAAGACTGTTCTAGGGTCAAGTGATGTTTGGTCAAACTCTAGGTTTTGATGCAGTGAATTTTTCTAACTATTTGACCTAGTTCTATTGGTTTCTGGGTTTTGGTCAAAATACCAATTTTGTAGGTCTGTGTCTTGTGGACATTTTGCCACTAGTTTCACTACATTTGTGTTATTGTAGACCAAGTTATAGCCATTTTGCCAAAACTGGCTGGATAAGTTTATGTCCAGCAGTTTCTGGACAACCAAATTCTGAGCAGTTTTATGACCCAACTTAGCCAGAAATTTGGTTTGGTTTTTGGCATTTCTAGGTTTAGTGGTCTTTATGAAAATTGTAGCCCTATATCTAAGCTTTCCAATAGTATCAAATTCAGGTCATTTGGACTAGTGTAGAGGGAGTTATGACCAAATGAATATGTACTGTTCATTTTGTCATTTTCTGGGTTTTGTGCAGGGTCATCCGGATTTGGGCAATGTTTAGGTCAAGTTTTGGATATAATTTGGGCATGGTTTATTCATGAAAAATGGGCTATTTTGGGTCTAGTTTCATCTCCAATTAGTCTCATACCAATTAGAGTCACATAATTTCAGTTATGGTTCAACAAACACACTGGACTCATTGAGTCCCAACCTACAGAAAATGGCACTCCCAAATATTCAACTTCCTCCAACTTTCTTACTTCAATTTGCATACATAACACTTCAATTAGGCAACAAATAGTCTCAACCAAGTCAATCTCAACAATTACACAAAATTCTCAAATCATGTACACAAACCCTATTTTCAAAGTTTCAAACTCAAACCATTCACTCCCTTTCACTTCTCATACATATACTTATATCAACCATCACCCTTAAACTCATTTACATCATTTGAACACATCAAAACCCAACACATTTCATGGCTCCCGAATTAGGGACATCATAGGTGAAGGAGCAGAAGCATGAAAAACACAAGTTTATATCATTGAATTCAAAAATTTTTTCAACTAGGGTCACATGCATCATGCAAGATTCATTTTTTTCTATTTGATTTCAATGATAAACAGCATATTAAAACTCTTATAGTATGTTTTTTTGAATTTATATCTACCATTTAAGATTTTAGAATTAATCAGATTAATTATTAGAATCCTAGATTAGATCAAGAACAAGTGCACCAACCTCTTGATGCACTGCAGTGTATTGGACACCTTTGGGATGCGTCTAGGACACCAGATATTATCCCTCTAGCTTGTCCACACCAAGATCACCTATGGTGTGACACCCCTTACCCGACTACAGTGTAGCCGAGCAAGTTATGCCACTCAGTGTGCCGGAGCACTCTATTTTATCTGATTTCATTACAGTCCTTGATTTATTTATTCAAAAACTTTATTGAAGATTTAGGCTATTTTTACTTTTATCAAAATCTAACTAAATTGGAAATTTCAAAAATTTTAACGATAATCCGACAAAGTGTCGGCTGTAATTTGGACTAATAGTTCTTCTGAACCTGCCAAAGACAATTTCAATATATACTCAATTTCTCAAACTTAATAGTCCCAAAAATTTTCAAACATAATGTTGAAGGAACGGAAGCGTGAAAAACACAAGATTATACCATTGAATTCAAAAATTTTCACCTAGGGTCACATGCACCATGCAAGATTTATTTTTATCTATTTGATTTCAATGATAAACAACATATTAAAACTCTTTTAATATGTTTTTGGATCTGTATTTGCCATTTAAGATTTTAAAATTAATCAGATTAATTTTAGAACCCTAGATAAATCAAGAACGATTACACTAACCTCTTGATGCCTTCGCATATGTCTGCGCTTTGAGATTCATCTTAAGCACACAAAATGTTGTCCCTCTAGCTTGTCCACACCAAGAACACCTATGGCAGCCCTTGAACAGCCTCTAAAGCTTTTTCTATTAATTAGAAATTCAAGTTCTGCCTTTTAAGAGATTAGAGATGTAAACAGGACACTAGAAACAATTTCTAGTGTTCTTAATTCAAGAGATTGATGGCTAATCTCTTTGAATTGATGAGAGATGAAGAGAAATAGCTGGAGAGGCTCAAAGTGGCGTGACAAATGAGAGGAGAGGCTGCTGGTTATGTTTTCTTTTCATAACCACACTTAAATAGCTAGGTTAACACATTAAACCCTAGCCACATGTCACCTTTTGATTAGCTCTAGGTTTAAGTGACCCAATCACATTGTGCCAAGTGTCAAACCTATATTTAATCTTGATTTTAATCATCTTACATGATTAAAAAAACATTTGGCAAGCTTATGTGTAATCCCATGTGTCACCATCTCATGGTGCCACGTGTCACACTGTGAAATGACCAAAATGCCCCTGTGTCTTAATTTTGAGTTCTCAACCCAAAATAATTATTTTCTTCTTCTAATTAATTTATATCAAATATAAATTAATTAATTAATCTCTATTAATTAATTTCTCATCAATTAAATTCATATTTAAACACTTTAAATATAAATTTAATTTATACTACACATCCAATAATCTAGATTTGGTTTCAAGTCATGCTAGGGACTTTGCAATTTAATTGCAAATCAAATCTATTTAATTAATCAATTAAACTCTTTAATTAATTAATTAAATCATATTTAAATAGGTGATAACTTGTGTATGTGTGTGACTTACTAGGCTCATCACTAATTGGCAATGAGACATGATATCAACTCTTAATATCATCAGAACTCTTTCTTACCATAAATGATTTCTCTAAATCATTTTATGAACCTCATAGACCATGGTTAACACCTAGCATAGCATGCCATGGCCACCCAATTAGTAATAAGATTTACCTTAAATGAACCTATAATCATATGTTACCATGCACTAGAATCTCTCTGTTACAAAATCCCAACTCAAGCTGGAGTCATGGTTTATGTCAAACTCCATTTGCTATGAAAATTATGTTCTCTTTTAATTCCAGTTCTTGATTAAAAGATTTTTCTCATCAGAAACTCTTTTCTGAATAAATCTATCTGTCCTGGCCAGGAACTTGAAACATCAAGAACAATTAAATGAACATAGGATTTTATCTCTATTTACTTAGAGGAACAGATTCCTTCTTGATCAACACCTACCTCCATATATAACTAGCAGGAGCCAACAGATGCCCATATACCCATACATAGTACAAGTATGAAAGCAGTATCAAACTCAAACTACCTACATACAAGATAACTGTGCTATCTCAGGTCTAAAGATTATATGCACTGATATGATTTATGACAAAACATTAACAAGAGTAAACTCCATGTGCTTGTCATAAGTGTCACTGGTTCGGCCTACTTATCATTTATAAGTGCCTATCATGTTTGTTATATGGCATGAGACTCACCATTCCATTTTATTTATATCTCATATAAATAACTTGGGAACAAACATGAATACAATCTTTCTGGATAAGTCATGTCCTTATTATGAAATATCCTCGATTGTGAACCTATTTATGATACTTCGTGCTAGAAATATTGTCACTCATATTCTTAACAACTTAAGAATAATATTTCTAACAAAATATCAATGGACCTTTTCTATTACACATAAATATATTATGTAAACGGAAAAGTGGAAATGCCTTTTATTAATAAAAATATATACAAGATACATACTAAATGATATGCTCTAGGGCATACTACTAACAATCTCCCACTAGCACTAGAGCCATTCATTACAATATCTTAGACCTATCTTCTCAAGATGTCGGTCTAACTGAGTCTGTGCATAGGCTTAGTGAATGGATCAGTTGGATTTTCAGCTGATGCTATTTTCTGCATGGCTAAATCGCCTTGCCCAACTATATCTCTGATATTGTGGTAGTGCCTTTCTATGTGTTTGGATTTTGGGTGAGACCTTAGTTCCTTAGCCTGTATGACTACTCCATTATTGTCACATTGTAGTGGAACTGCTGACTCAATGGAAGGAACTACTGTAAGTTCTGTCACGAACTTCTTTATCCAAAGCTTTCCTTTGCGAGATTTGATGCAAAGAATATACTCGACTCAGAGTGGAATCTGCAGTCGTGCTCTGTTTGGAACTCTTCCAATTGACTGCACCTCCATTACAAATGAACACATATCCAGAGGTAGACTTTCTATCATCAATATCTGATTGGAAATCAGAATCAGTATAACCATCCAATTGCAAGTCTCCACCTCCATAAATCAAGAATAAATCCTTAGTTCTTCTCAAGTACTTAAGGATATTCTTGACAGCTATCCAGTGTTCCAAACCTGGATTGGATTGATACCTGCTAGTCAAACTAACAGCATATGCGATATCCGGCCTAGTACACAACATTGCATACATTAAACTTCCAATAGCCGAAGCATATGGAATCCTGGCCATCTTATCTCTTCCTTCAGGTGTCTTTGGAGACATCTCTTTAGAAAGATGGATACCATGTCTCACTGGTAACAATCCTCTCTTGGAATCAAGCATGTTAAACCTTTTTAACACCTTTTCCAAGTATAGACTTTGGGATAAACTAATTATTCTTTTCGCTCTATCTCTATAGATGCGAATCCCAAGAATATAGGTTGCCTCCCCTAAGTCTTTCATGGAGAATGTATTTGACAACCATACCTTTATAGCCGTCAACATACCTGTGTCATTACCCATCAACAGTATGTCATCCACTTATAAGACAAGGAAAGTGATAGCACTGTCACTAACCTTCTTATATACACATGGTTCATCCTCATTTTTGATAAAACCAAAGGATTTAATGGCTTCATCAAAACGGATGTTCCAACTCCTCGAAGCTTGTTTCAACCCATAAATGGATCGCTTTAGTTTGCATACCTTGGAACCATCTTGGGATTCAAATCCCTTAGGTTGTTCCATGAAAATGTTTTCTTCAATGTATCCATTGAGAAAAGCTGTTTTGACATCCATTTGCCAAATCTCATAATCATAGTACGCAACTATTGCTAATAAAATCCTAATTGATTTAAGCATGGCAACAGGCGAGAAAGTCTCCTCATAGTCGATTCCTTGCCTTTGGCGAAACCCTTTCGCTACTAGCCTTGCCTTATAGGTCTCTACCTTTCCATCAGAACCAATTTTCTTCTTGAAAACCCATTTGTTCCCTATAGGTATAATACCTTCAGGTGGGTCAACAAGATCCCAAACTTGATTCTTATATATGGAATCAATCTCGGATTTCATAGCATCAATCCATTTTGAAGAGTCTATATCTGATATAGCTTCTTCATAAGTAAGTGGATCATCTCCATGATCTACTTCTTCATGAGTAGACAACTCTTGTTCTTCTTCAAGAAGAAAACCACATCTCACTAGTGGGTGAGATACCCTGGTTGTTCTACGAGGAACAGCTGTAGATGTTTCATCAACGGGTATTGGTTGACTAGATGGATCGATATCCATCTGATCTGTTGGTTGGTCAGAATTCTCCAATTCTAACTCTATTTGCCTTCCTTTGCCTCCTTCTTGAACAAATTGTTGTTCAAGAAATGTGGCATCTCTACTTATCACAACCTTTTGTGAAGTAGGCAAATAAAAATAATATACAAAACTATCTTTTGGATATCCAACAAATCGACCTTTTTCTGATCTGGTCTCCAATTTATCAGTGTTCAGCTTTTTGATATAAGCTGGACAACCCCAAATCTTAACATGCTTAAGACTTGGTTTTCTTCCATGCCATATCTCATAAGGTGTGGAAGAAACTGATTTTGATGGAATCCTATTCAAAATATACAAAGCTGATTCTAATGCAAATCCCCAAAAGGAGATTGGCATATCAATATAGCTCATCATACTACGTACCATATCTAATAGGGTACGATTTCTCCTTTCAGATACACCATTCAAATTGTATGCTCCTAGAGGAGTCAGCTGAGAAACAATGCCATGCTCTCTCAAGTATTCATCAAATTCAGTACTCAAATATTCACCTCCACGATCTGATTGAAGAGCTTTAATATTCTTTCCTGTTTGATTTTCTACTTCAGATTTAAATTCTTTGAACTTTTCAAAAGATTCATGTTTGTATTTCATCAAATACAAATACCCAAACCTTGATTTATCATCAGTAAAGGTAATAAAATAATGAAAACCCCCTCTAGCCATTTCTTTAAATGGATCACATACATCACTATGTATTAGCTCCAAAATATTTCCAGCTCTTAGCCCCTGTCCAACCAAGGGTGATCTAGTCATTTTGCCCTGAAGGCAAGATTCAAAAGTTGGAGTAGGCTCAGAGCCCAATGAGGATAGAATCCCCATTTTCTCCAGTTTTGCAATCCTATCTTCTGCAACATGACATAACCTTAAGTGCCAAATATATTTTGAACTTGAGTTGGTTTTCACCATGGCATTGCATTCTTTTAGATCACTTGCATTCAATTTGTGTTTGTCATTATTATCCAAATAATAAAGACCATCATTCATATAACCCGAACCAATATATTTATTTCCAAAATAAATATTGCAAACATCATCAGTGAACTGAAATTCATAGCCATTTCTAGTCAAACTAGATATAGAAATGATGTTCTTAAAAGCATCAGGTACATATAAAATATTATCCAAGTACAAAACATGTCCAAACATGTAAAAAGATTTAGATCCTATGGCTAAAGCTTCAACAGTTGAGCCATTGCCAATCCGGACTCTAATATCTTGAGAACGCAAGTTGCTACTATTTGCTAGTTCCTGCATATCATTAGAAATGTGAGAACTGGCACGATCTAAAACCCAAGTTGTAGATGAACTATGAGTATCATCGAATCTAAATAACAAGATATGGACATACCTTCCGAAGGTGTATTCTTCTTGTCCTTGAGAAGCAAGATACTGCAGGCGGTTCCTTTTCCAGTGCCCATCCTTTTGGCAGTGTAAACACTTTCCTTTGCCACCATCAGCTTTAGTCTTCCTTTTCTGTTTAGCTATTTTCTTGGAAGGACCAGGAATCTGAGGTTTCTTTTTCTTATTGCCCTTTTTCTTGTTGGACTTTCCAGTAGAAGAAGATGCAACCAAAGCTACCTCTATTCCTTTATTGCCTGGCATATTCTTTTGGGCAATAACCAGCATGTTGAGTAAACCAACTAAGGTGCATTCCTGTTTAGTCATATGGAAATTTGTCACAAAATTCCCAAAAGACTCAGGAAGGGACTGAAGGATCAAATCCGTCTGTAGTTGGAAATCCATGTTAAAGTCAAGATGTTCCAACTGCTCAATCATCCAAATCATCTTGTGGACATGATCCCTAACATTCTGTCCCTCAGACATCCTCATACGGAATAGCTATCTAGATATCTCATACCTAGCATTCCTGCTGTGCTCACCATACAACTCTTGTAGGTGAAGGAGGATCTCACTCGCACTCTGCATGTTCTCATGTTGCTTCTGTAACTCATTACTCATGGAAGCAAGCATGTAACACATAGCTCTCATATCATGCTCCTTCCACTTGTCCAAAGTTTCATGTTCCTCTTGTGTGGCCTCTGGAGGTAAGGGACCAGGAACATTTGAATCTAGAACATATCCTATATGTTCAATGTTCAGGACAAGTTTCAAATTTCTTAGCCAATCAGACAGATTAGGTCCTGTCAACCTATTGTGATCAAGTATGCTTGCAAGGATATTGGATGGTGGTGGTTGTTTTGTGCTAATTTTTATCAGAAAATTAACTGCAGAAAATAACCAGATTAATTAGTAAATGTATCATGTAATTAACCAAAATGATTATGGTCTTTTAATCAAATTGGTCCTCCCACTAACTTAGCGAATCCTACACTTCCAAAGTAGAAAACGAAAATCCTAGTTGGATGGATTTCTAGTGGGTGATTGAATTCTTATAATTCTATTGATCATCCTCAGGTACATCCATTATTGGAATTACAATAAACTATAAGTGAACAACTCTTTGCCCATCACATCTCATGTGAGGTTCAATCCTTTACCTAGCCCCTAATGCTCAAAATCTCAGGTACATCCATTATTGACTTATCTTGCATTAGTTAAGTTGATCCCATTGAGCGAGTATTTATGCAAATAATTTTAATGTCCTCAGGTACATCCAATATTGGCCACTAAACCATTTACATATTTACAACATCTCATGCTTAACAATTATTCTTAAGAAAATCTCTTAAATAAATTGCATCTTATGCAACTATTTAAAATTTCTTAAAATAATTGCCCCAATGGAGGGCCTATGTTATAATTACTTTAATTATAGCATTTCCAACTTAATCATTTGTTTGGAAGATTTTATGGTCATTCTATTTACTATTAAGGTCTCACTTTGCACATTATCCATTTAGCATGCATATTTCATATAATTGCATACATTCCCATACATCTCATGCATTCATGGATAAGCAGTAAATATGGTATGATCATGGACTTTCTAAGGGATTCAATCGAGCCACCAAGAATTGAATCAGGGCATTCCTAGGTGCATTTCATTCATTCATTTTACAAGAGTTGCTGAAGGAGTACATAATCAACACTTGATCTTGAATTCCTCCCACTGGTCCCATCAATGCTCTTGACCTCCTTGAACTTCTTGCAATCCAATATTACATAGTAATCCTTGGCATACCAAGGCGAATTTACAAGAACTTAAATAAATGAAATTACAACCCAAAAATTATTACAAACTTAATAATACATGCCCAAAATAAATTAAAATAAATTAATTAATTTACAATCCCAAAGAAACATAAAAGAAATAAATCCAATCACATTGGTCTTTTATTGTCCATGATCATCCATCATGCATATCACTATTTAACAATTAAATAAAACATACATACTTAAATTAAATTGAATATCTCATATTCAACTTAAAAATCCATATTTGAATATGATTCAAATAAATTTAAAAATTCAGATTTGAATCTCATTCAAACAAATTTAAAAATTCAGATTTGAATCACATTCAAACAACTTCAAAAATTCAGATTTGAATCACATTCAAACATTTTTTAAAAAATCAGATTTGAATCACATTCAATCATTTTTTAAAAAATCAGATCTGAATTTTATTCAATCAATTTTAAAAAATCAGATTTAAATATGATTCAAACAACTTTAAAAATTTAGATTTGAATCACATTCAAACAACTTTTAAAATTCAGATTTGAATCACATTCAAACAATTTTTAAAATTATGATTTGAATCATAATTTAATTGTGTGATAAAAACTACTAATTAAACACTTTAATTAGTCAAAGAATAGCCTTAGATCATACAACAATTGCAGAATTAAAAGCCAAACCTTAAACCACCCATGGAAACCAAACCATGCGCACCATTGATGGTGTTTTTTTTCAAGTATGCCGCCAACTTGCTTTGCAACCAGCAATGAACTTTTGATCTCATGATCAAACACACAATTAAATCATATAATCAACAATCTAAATGGCAAATATAGTGGCTCTGATACCAATTGAAGGGCAGGCGTGAAAAACACAAGTTTATACCATTGAATTCAAAAATTTTCACCTAGGGTCACATGCATCATGCAAGATTTATTTTTATCTATTTGATTTCAATGATAAACAACATATTAAAACTCTTTTAATATGTTTTTGGATCTGTATTTGCCATTTAAGATTTTAAAATTAATCAGATTAATTTTAGAACCCTAGATTAAATCAAGAACGATTACACATCCTCTTGATGCACTGCAGCGTGTCTGCGCCTTTGAGATTCGTCTTGAGAACACCAGATGTTGTCCCTCTAGCTTGTCCACACCAAGAACACCTATGGCAGCCCTTGAACAGCTTCTAAAGCCTTTTCTATTAATTAGAAATTCAAGTTCTGCCTTTTAAGAGATTAAAGATGTAAACAGGACACTAGAAACAATTCCTAGTGTTCTTAATTCAAGAGATTGATGGCTAATCTCTTTGAATTGATAAGAGATGAAGAAGAAGAGATAAAAACCCTCAAAGTGGCGTGAGAAAGGAGTGTTGCTGCTGGTTGTATTTTATTTTCTCATAACAACACTTAAATAGCTAGGTTAACACATTAAACCCTTGCCACATGTCACACTTTGATTAGCTCTAGGTTTAAGTGACCCAATCACATTGTGCCAAGTGTCAAACCTATATTTAATCTTGATTTTAATCATCTTACATGATTAAAAAACATTTGGCAAGCTTATGTGTTATGCCATGTGTCACCATCTCATGGTGCCACGTGTCACACTGCAAAATGACCAAAATGCCCCTGTGTCTTAATTTTGAGTTCTCAACCCAAAATAATTATTTTCTTCTTCTAATTAATTTATATCAAATATAAATTAATTAATTAATCTCTAATAATTAATTTCTCATTAATTAAATTCATATTTAAACACTTTAAATATAAATTTAACTTATATTATACATCCAATAATCTATATTTGGTTTCAAGTCATGCTAGGGACTTTGCAATCTAATTGCAAACCAAACCTATTTAATTAATCAATTAAACTCTTTAATTAATTAATTAAATCATATTTAATTAGGTGATAACTTGTGTATGTGTGTGACTTACTAGGCTCATCACTAATTGGCAATGAGACATGATATCAACTCTTAATATCATCAGAACTCTTTCTTACCATAAATGATTTCTCTAAATCATTTTATGAGCCTCATAGACCATGGTTAACACCTAGCATAGCATGCCATGGCCACCCAATTAGTAATAAGGTTTACCTTAAATGAACCTATAATCATATGTTACCATGCACTAGAATCTCTCTGTTACAAAATCCCAACTCAAGCTGGAGTCATGGTTTATGTCAAACTCCATTTGCTATGAATATTATGTTCTCTTTTAATTCTAGTTCTTGATTAAAAAGATTTTCTCATCAGAAACTCTTTTATGAATAAATCTATCTGTCCTGGCCAGGAACTTGAAACATCAAGAACAATTAAATGAACATAGGATTTTATCTCTATTTACTTAGAGGAACAGATTCCATCTTGATCAACACCTACCTCCATATATAACTAATAGGAGCCAACACATGCCCATATACCCATACACAGTACAAGTATGAAAGCAGTATCAAACTCAAACTACCTATATACAAGATAACTGTGCTATCTCAGGTCTAAAGATTATATGCACTGATATGATTTATGACAAAACATTAACAAGAGTAAACTCCATGTGCTTGTCATAAGTGTCACTGGTTCGGCCTACTTATCATTTATAAGTGCCTATCATGTTTGTTATATGGCATGAGACTCACCATTCCATTTTATTTATATCTCATATAAATAACTTGGGAACAAACATGAATACAATCTTTCTGGATAAGTCATGTCCTTATTATGAAATATCCTCGATTGTGAACCTATTTATGATACTTCGTGCTAGAAATATTGTCACTCATATTCTTAACAACTTAAGAATAATATTTCTAACAAAATATCAATGGACCTTTTCTATTACACATAAATATATTATGTAAACGGAAAAGTGGAAATGCCTTTTATTAATAAAAATATATACAAGATACATACTAAATGATATGCTCTAGGGCATACTACTAACACCTTTGCCTCCTTCTTGAACAAACTATTGTTCAAGAAATGTGGCATCTCTACTTATCACAACCTTTTGTGAAGTAGGCAAATAAAAATAATATCCAAAACTATCTTTTGGATATCCAACAAATCGACCTCTTTCTGATCTGGTCTCCAATTTATCAGTGTTCAGCTTTTTGATATAAGCTGGACAACCCCAAATCTTAACATGCTTAAGACTTGGTTTTCTTCCATGCCAAATCTCATAAGGTGTGGAAGAAACTGATTTTGATGGAATCCTATTCAGAATATACAAAGCTGATTCTAATGCAAATCCCCAAAAGGAGATTGGCATATCAGTATAGCTCATCATACTACGTACCATATCCAATAGGGTACGATTTCTCCTTTCAGATACACCATTCAGCTATGGCGTTCCTGGAAGAGTCGGCTGAGAAACAATGCCATGCTCTCTCAAGTATTCATCAAATCAAGTACTCAAATATTCACCTCCACGATCTGATCGAAGAGCTTTAATACTCTTTCCTGTTTGATTTTCTACTTCAGATTTAAATTCTTTGAACTTTTCAAAAGATTCATGTTTGTATTTCATCAAATACAAATACCCAAACCTTGATTTATCATCAGTAAAGGTAATAAAATAATGGAAACCACCTCTAGCCATTTCCTTAAATGGACCACATGCATCACTATGTATTAGCTCCAAAATATTTTTTAGCTCTTAGCCCTTGTCCAACAAAGGGTGATCTAGTCATTTTGCCCTGAAGGCAAGATTCACAAGTTGGAGTAGGCTCAGAGCCCAATGAGGATAGAATCCCCATTTTCTCCAATTTTGCAATCCTATCTTCTGCAACATGACATAACCTTAAGTGCCAAATATATTTTGAACTTGAGTTGGTTTTCACCATGGCATTGTATTCTTTTAGATTGCTATACTCTGGCCAATGGAAACACTTTCCTATTGGCAATGGAAACACTTTCCTGTTAGCAGTGGAAACACTTTCCTTTGCCTTTGTCAGCTTTGGTCTTCTTTTTCTGTTTAGCTATTTTCTTAGAAGGACCAGGAATCTAAGGTTTCTTTTTCTTATTGCCCTTCTTCTTGTTGGACTTTCCAGCAGAAGAAGATGCAATCAAAGCTTCCTCTTTTCCTTTATTGCCTGGCATATTCTTTTGGGCAATAACCAGCATGTTGAGTAAACCAGCTAAGGTGCATTCCTGTTTAGTCATATGAAAATTTATCACAAAATTCCCAAAAGACTCAGGAAGGGACTGAAGGATCAAATCCGTTTGTAGTTGGAAATCCATGTTGAAGTCAAGATGTTCCAACTGCTCAATCAGCCGAATCATCTTGTGGACATGATCCCCAACATTCTATCCCTCAGACATCCTCATACGGAATAACTGTCTAGATATCTCATACCTAGCATTCCTGCTGTGCTCACCATACAACTCTTGTAGGTGAAGGAGGATCTCACTCTCACTCTGCATGTTCTCATGTTGCTTCTGTAACTCATTACTCATAAAAGCAAGCATGTAACACTTAGCTCTCATATCATGCTCCTTCCACTTGTCCAAAGTTTCATGTTCCTCTTGTGTGGCCTCTGGAGGTAAGGGACCAGGAACATTTGAATCTAGAACATATCCTATATGTTCAAGGTTCAGGACAAGTTTCATATTTCTTAGCCAATCAGACAGATTAGGTCCTGTCAACCTGTTGTGATCAAGTATGCTTGCAAGGATATTGGATGGTGGTGGTTGTTTTGTGCTCATTTTAATTATAAAAATATCAGCAGAAAATAACCAGATTAATTAGTAAATGTATCATGTAATTAACCAAAATGATTATGGTCTTTTAATCAAATTGGTCCTCCCACTAACTTAGCGAATCCTACACTTCCAGAGTAGAAAACGGAAATCCTAGTTGGATGGATTTCTAGTGGGTGATTGAATTCTTATAATTCTATTGATCATCCTCAGGTACATCCATTATTGGAATTACAATAAACTATAAGTGAGCAACTCCTTGCCCATCACATCTCATGTGAGGTTCAATCCTTTACCTAGCCCCTAATGCTCAAAATCTCAGGTACATCCATTATTGACTTATCTTGCATTAGTTAAGTTGATCCCATTGAGTCAGTAATTATGCAAATAATTTTAATGTCCTCAGGTACATCCAATATTGGCCACCAAACCATTTACATATTTACAACATCTCATGCTTAATAATTATTCTTAAGAAAATCTCTTAAATTAATTGCATCTCATGCAACTATTTAAAATTTCTTAAAATAATTGCCCCAATGGAGGGCTTATGTTATAATTACTTTAATTATAGCATTTCCAACTTAATCATTTGTTTGGAAGATTTTATAGCCATCCTTATTACTATTAAGGTCTCACTTTGCACATTATCCATTTAACATGCATATATCATATAATTGCATACATTTCCATACATCTCATGCATTCATGGATAAGCAGTAAATATGGTATGATCATGGACTTTCTAAGGGATTCAATTCTGAGCCACCAAGAATTGAATCAGGGCATTCATAGGTGCATTTCATTCATTCATTTTTACAAGAGTTGCTGAAGGAGTACATAATCAACACTTGATCTTGAATTCCTCCCACTGGTCCCACCAATACTCTTGACCTCCTTGAACTTCTTGCAATCCAATATTACATAGTAATCCTTAGCATACCAAGGCGAATTTACAAGAACTTAAATAAATGAAATTACAATCCAAAAAATATTACAAACTTAATAATACATGCCCAAAATAAATTAAAATAAATTAATTAATTTACAATCCCAAAGAAACATAAAAGAAATAAATCCAATCACATTGGTCTTTTATAGTCCATGATCATCTATCATGCATATCACTATTTAACAATTAAATAAAACATACATACTTATATTAAATTGAATATCTCATATTCAACTTAAAAATCCAGATTTGAATATGATTCAAATAAATTTAAAAATTCAGATTTGAATCTCATTCAAACAAATTTAAAAATTCAGATTTGAATCACATTCAAACAACTTCAAAAATTCAGATTTGAATCACATTCAAACATTTTTAAAAAAATCAGATTTGAATCACATTCAAATATTTTTTAAAAAATCAGATCTGAATTTTATTGAATCAATTTTAAAAATCAGATTTAAATATGATTCAAACAACTTTAAAAATTCAGATTTGAATCACATTCAAACAACTTTTAAAATTCAGATTTGAATCACATTCAAACAATTTTTAAAATTCTGATTTGAATCATAATTTAATTGTGTGATTAAAACTACTAATTAAACACTTTAATTAGTCAAAGAATAGGCCTTAGATCATACAACAATTGCAGAATTAAAAGCCAAACCTTGAACCACCCATGGAACCAATGTTGCCGCCACCAATGGTGGCTTCACCATGTGTGCCGCCACACCTCTTGATCCAACCAGCAATGAATCAATCATCTCATGATCAAATCACACAATTAAATCATATAATCAACAATCTAAATGGCAAATATAGTGGCTCTGATACCAATTGAAGGAACGGAAGCGTGAAAAACACAAGATTATACCATTGAATTCAAAAATTTTCACCTAGGGTCACATGCACCATGCAAGATTTATTTTTATCTATTTGATTTCAATGATAAACAACATATTAAAACTCTTTTAATATGTTTTTGGATCTGTATTTGCCATTTAAGATTTTAAAATTAATCAGATTAATTTTAGAACCCTAGATAAATCAAGAACGATTACACTAACCTCTTGATGCACTGCAGCGTGTCTGCGCCTTTGAGATTCGTCTTCAGGACACCAAATGTTGTCCCTCTAGCTTTTGCACACCAAGAACACCTATGGAAGCCCTTGAACAGCCTCTAAAGCTTTTTCTATTAATTAGAAATTCAAGTTCTGCCTTTTAAGAGATTAGAGATGTAAACAGGACACTAGAAACAATTTCTAGTGTTCTTAATTCAAGAGATTGATGGCTAATCTCTTTGAATTGATGAGAGATGAAGAGAAATAGCTGGAGAGGCTCAAAGTGGCGTGACAAATGAGAGGAGAGGCTGCTAGTTATGTTTTCTTTTCATAACCACACTTAAATAGCTAGGTTAACACATTAAACCCTAGCCACATGTCACCTTTTGATTAGCTCTAGGTTTAAGTGACCCAATCACATTGTGCCAAGTGTCAAACCTATATTTAATCTTGATTTTAATCATCTTACATGATTAAAAAACATTTGGCAAGCTTATGTGTAATCCCATGTGTCACCATCTCATGGTGCCACGTGTCACACTGTGAAATGACCAAAATACCCCTGTGTCTTAATTTTGAGTTCTCAACCCAAAATAATTATTTTCTTCTTCTAATTAATTTATATCAAATATAAATTAATTAATTAATCTCTATTAATTAATTTCTCATCAATTAAATTCATATTTAAACACTTTAAATATAAATTTAATTTATACTACACATCCAATAATCTAGATTTGGTTTCAAGTCATGCTAGGGACTTTGCAATTTAATTGCAAACCAAATCTATTTAATTAATCAATTAAACTCTTTAATTAATTAATTAAATCATATTTAAATAGGTGATAACTTGTGTATGTGTGTGACTTACTAGGCTCATCACTAATTGGTAATGAGATATGATATCAACTCTTAATATCATCAGAACTCTTTCTTACCATAAATGATTTCTCTAAATCATTTTATGAACCTCATAGACAATGGTTAACACCTAGCATAGCATGCCATGGCCACCCAATTAGTAATAAGATTTACCTTAAATGAACCTATAATCATATGTTACCATGCACTAGAATCTCTCTGTTACAAAATCCCAACTCAAGCTGGAGTCATGGTTTATGTCAGACTCCATTTGCTATGAATATTATGTTCTCTTTTAATTCCAGTTCTTGATTAAAAGATTTTTCTCATCAGAAACTCTTTTCTGAATAAATCTATCTGTCCTTGCCAGGAACTTGAAACATCAAGAACAATTAAATGAACATAGGATTTTATCTCTATTTACTTAGAGGAACAGATTCCTTCTTGATCAACACCTACCTCCATATATAACTAGCAGGAGCCAACAGATGCCCATATACCCATACATAGTACAAGTATGAAAGCAGTATCAAACTCAAACTACCTATATACAAGATAACTGTGCTATCTCAGGTCTAAAGATTATATGCACTGATATGATTTATGACAAAAAATTGACAAGAGTAAACTCCATGTGCTTGTTATAAGTGTCACTGGTTCGGCCTACTTATCATTTATAAGTGCCTATCATGTTTGTTATATGGCATGAGACTCACCATTCCATCTTATTTACATCTCATATAAATAACTTGGGAACAAACATGAATACAATCTTTCTGGATAAGTCATGTCCTTATTATGAAGTATCCTCGATTGTGAACCTATTTATGATACTTTGTGCTAGAAATATTGTCACTCATATTCTTAACAACTTAAGAATAATATTTCTAACAAAATATCAATGGACCTTTTCTATTACACATAAATATATTATGTAAACGGAAAAGTGGAAATGCCTTTTATTATTAAAAATATGTACAAGATACATACTAAATGATATGCTCTGGGGCATACTACCAACAAATGTATCTCAATACAGTATTCAGATTTCTCAGAAATCTCATTAGATTTTCAATATTTCAATATTCACAAGTATAATCTCATTATAACTCAAATTCAATTCACATACTAAAATACTTACTTTGAATAGCTTCCATAATTCATATGTTAATTACATGAGTTTATTTTGTACAAGATATACAAATAATTTACAATGTGCTAGGAATGAACAATATACATAACATGTATAAAATGAGCCCTATCTACATGCATTGCTGAGGAGGTGACAATCTTGAACTCTTCTGACACTTCTGCAGATCTGGACTCCAAAAATCTCAGTCGACAGTCTACTTATTTTATCTTCAGTACCTGCGCGAGGAAGCAATTCCATCGCGCTAAGCATTTCTGCTTAGTGGTGCAATAATATAACCAGAAATAATATATACAAGTAAAGAAAGAAATAAATGATAATTCAGATACTCAGAGTCAATTTAATTTGGTATGGTATTTCTAGTATCAACGATCTTATATACTAGTTTGTTCCTCTTTGGAAGTGCTTAGTTTATAACTTTTCAGTAATACTAGCAGGTATATAATTTATTCTATATGTATTGTATTTCAAGTGCATTTGCTCGCAATTTATATTTTTTTTATGTTTCTTTTGCTAATCTCTTTTGCTTTTTCATTCAATACTTACTGTAATTTTACTGGATTTTCATTATACTTAACTTAACTTAGCTCGAATTGAATAATACTTTAATTGATCGCCCAAGTAACCTATACTAGACGATCGGATCGATAACGGGTCGTTGGCACTGGACACCGCGGTGCCTCGGGCCGTCTTACCATGGGACGCAGAACGTCAACCATGTATGCAGTCAGTATGGCTAAAAAGCCATGATATCACATAATCGGGCATAAAAGCCATGAATACGGGCATAAAGCCATGAATACAGGCATAAAGCCTTTCGCAGTACTGCCGACACAATACCTTATTGGCATGCCAAACTATCCAAACCAATCTTGTTAGGTATACTAGGGCATTTGATACTTTTAAAATATTAATATATTGTGTTTTATGACTTCATTATTTCATGATAAATTTCAATCATAATTCATACATTCATTTGATCATTTATATGATCACAATTCACATCAATTATTCTTTTATACCATTGTACTCAAAACATTTTTTCCTTTCTCATTTATACATTCAAGAATCTACTTATGTAATTACAAATTTTATATTTCAAGTTTTGGTGTCACTATTCACCTCATTGGTCAACAAAAATGTTGAATTTTGCATAGACAATAGGTATATTGGTTTTAATACTCCCGATGTACCACATTTTGCATTTAAAACTTGTTGGAATCAATTACCAAATCCATTTCCAAGCTTATTTCAAGTTTTCATGTCACTATTCACTTTATTAGTCAACTAAAATGTTGACTTTTGCATAGAAAATATGTACATTGACTTTGGCACTTCAAACATACTACATTTTTCATTTAAAACTTGTTGGTTTTGGTCACTTTCTCAAAGCTTAGGTCATTTTGGCAAAATTGCCAATTTTCGGTTTTGGTACTCCGAAGTTGCACTGTTTCATTGGTCGATTTAATGTTGGAATTTGACAAAACTTCCTTCATAGAAAATGTTCCTTATTTTGTCTAGTTGAATTTCTTTTTTTGAATCACTCCATTTGGAGTTTTGTAGCTCAAGTTATGGCCAAAATAAATTTACTGTTCACGTGCAATGTTCATACTGCTATCATGGGTTCTGGCAGATTTTGATCCAACTTTGGTCAGTAATTTGATCAACTTAAGTTCCTAATTTAGTCTAACTTTCTTCATATGAAATCTTCTGCTATGCCTTAGGTTTCCATCGGTTCAAGAATCGCCTAAATCCGAGTTTTCTAGAGAGAGTTATAGTCCTCCAAACATTGCTGCTCAAATGAAAATTCTGGAAATCTCAGTATAGTAAACTTCACTTTGCTCAATGATTTGATTAGGTTAATGGAATAATTTAGATTGGTTTCCTTCACGAAAGTTGTTTGTCTATATCTTATCTTGTTGTTGTAAAAATTTCAGGTCAATTGACCATATCTACAATGAGTTATGGCGAAATGAACAGTTACTGTTCATTTGGTCATTTCTGTAGGGGCTGTTTGCAGGGTATCCAGATTGGGGCCAACTTTTGGTCCACTTGCTTTGGTCTTTTGGGCATGGTTTCTTCAGAAAAAATGTGCCATTATAAGCCTAGTTTCATGTCCAATTGGCCAAACATCAATTGAACTAACACAACCCAAGTTATGGCAGTCCAAGTGGACTGAATTTTTAGTCACTCTACTGCACTAACAAGGCAGCCTACACATTCACTTGGCTATACTATTTTTCAGTCCAATTCATGGTCAACATACCTAAAATGGTCACTAATTGACCCTTATAATGTTCTTTCACAATTTCATAAGCTAAATCAAAATTTCACTTCTCAAAACCCTAGCTTCCAATCCATGAATCATGCAACACATCCCAATTAAGGTCATCAATCATTCATATGTCACTATCTAAGCTTGTATTTAGGTTTTAGCCCAATAAAACTCATCAATTCCTCATCCTATAAGTGCTGGCCAAAATTTGCTTCTCAATTTCACACATGATTTTCTTCAATTTCTTAATTATTTATTCATATTCAAACTAAATTTCAATAAGTAAATAAGATTAGGAAGTTAATATGCACTAACCTTATTTAATAAAATTCCCAACTTGTTAAACCTTCACTTTCTTTCCTCTTCTTGACTGCCAAAAGCTTCCCCAAGAGGTATGGACAAGTTTTGATGAAGGTGACTTAGGGTTTAGTAGTGGAAATTCATGGGAAAAATGAAAGTGATGAAAGAAACTTCTATGGAGGCTATGGAGAAGAGAGTCACGTATTGGAGGAAGAAGAAGAAGAAGAGCAGATTTATTTTGGTCCATTTTGACTCTTTTAAGTGTTTTAAGAATGCTTATTAACTTGTGATTGGTTGGGATTAAGTGAGTGACATCATGTGATGTCATTATCTTTAATTTTCTTTATTTTCTTTTCTTTTCTTTTCTACTAGCTTCAAATTAATTTTTTATCAACATTAATTCATATTTTATGTCATATTAATTATTTACTCAACTGGACAAGTCGGCCAAAAATCACCTCTGAAGGCAAAATGACCAAAATGCCCTCCGTTCGGCTTAACGGGTCTAAATCGTCTGTATCAATTGAAAAATTTTTATAGGTATTTTCTTGGCATTCTAATGCCATGGGAACCTCAATAACCCTTCTCTGAAGTCTAAAAAATTATTTTATAATTTTTCCCCCGGGTCTAGGGCTCCTCGTTGCGAGAACCGCAACTTCCCTCTGGTTACCCCTCGCTAGGGTACCGGCTCATTTGATTTAGTTGTATTTTATTTCTAAAATTTTTACTAAATTTTTCTTATTAATATTTGAGTTAATTATGGTTCCTCGCTTTAGTTTAAATATTTTTCCGGACGTTCTAGCTGTCTGGACCGACACCGGTCACCGGAACAGTAGACTGTACGGAGTTGCTACGGGGAGGGTGTTACAACTCTTCCCCTCTTATTTAAATTTCGTCCTCGAAATTTACCCAGTTTAAATAGCCAAGGAGCTAATACCTCTTTATTTCTTCACCTTTCTGTGTTATCCTACTTCACTTTCTCCTTAGTCTCAATCCTATCCTCAAACAGTTATGTACTCATCCTTTTTCATCTTAAATACAGTCTCCTTCTCATCTCCATTCACTACCTCATTGTCTCTTCACTCTCTTATTCCATACCTTAACCTAAAATATACAAGAAATTCAGATCTGCAATAGTGTCACCTCGACTCTTATGAATGCAATGCATGATATGCAATCTATCTAGGTCCAGAAACGCCTAAACCGTGCTCTGATACCACTAAATGTGACACCCCTTACCCGACTACAGTGTAGCCGAGCAAGTTATGCCACTCAGTGTGCCGGAGCACTCTATTTTATCTGATTTCATTACAGTCCTTGATTTATTTATTCAAAAACTTTATTGAAGATTTAGGCTATTTTTACTTTTATCAAAATCTAACTAAATTGGAAATTTCAAAAATTTTAACGATAATCTGACAAAGTGTCGGCTGTAATTTGGACTAACAGTTCTTGTGAACCTGCCAAAGACAATTTCAATATATACTCAATTTTTCAAACTTAATAGTCTCAAAAATTTTCAAACATAATGTATCTCAATACAGTATTCAGATTTCTCAGAAATCTCATTAGATTTTCAATATTTCAATATTCACAAGTATAATCTCATTATAACTCAAATTCAATTCACATACTAAAATACTTACTTTGAATAGCTTCCATAATTCATAGGTTAATTACATGAGTTTATTTTGTACAAGATATACAAATAATTTACAATGTGCTAGGAATGAACAATATACATAACATGTATAAAATGAGCCCTATCTACATGCATTGCTGAGGAGGTGACAATCTTGAACTCTTCTGACACTTCTGCAGATCTGGACTCCAAAAATCTCAGTCGACAGTCTACTTATTTTACCTTCAGTACCTGCGCGAGGAAGCAATTCCATCGCGCTAAGCATTTCTGCCTAGTGGTGCAATAATATAACCAGAAATAATATATACAAGTAAAGAAAGAAATAAATGATAATTCAGATACTCAGAGTCAATTTAATTTGGTATGGTATTTCTAGTATCAACGATCTTATATACTAGTTTGTTCCTCTTTGGAAGTGCTTAGTTTATAACTTTTCAGTAATACTAGCAGGTATATAATTTATTCTATCTGTATTATATTTCAAGTCTGTATGGTTCTGCAATTTATATTTTTGTTATGTTTCTTTTGCTAATCTCTTTTGCTTATTCATTCAATACTTAATTTAATTGTACTGGATTTTCATTATACTTAACTTAACTTAGCTGCCTGAATTGAATAATACTTTAATTGACTGCCCAAGTAACCTATACTAGACGACTGGACTGGATAACGGGTCGTTGGCACTGGACACCGCGGTGCCTCGGGCCGTCATACCATGGGACACAGAACGTCAACCATGTATGTAGTCAGTATGGCTAAAAAGCCATGATATCACATAATCGGGCATAAAAGCCATGAATACGGGCATAAAAGCCATGAATACGGGCATAAAGCCATGAATACAGGCATAAAGCCTTTCGCAGTACTGCCGACACAATACCTTATTGGCATGCCAAACTATCCAAACCAATCTTGTTAGGTATACTAGGGCATTTGATACTTTTAAAATATTAATATATTGTGTTTTATGACTTCATTATTTCATGATAAATTTCAATCATAATTCATACATTCATTTGATCATTTATATGATCACAATTCACATCAATTATTCTTTTATACCATTGTACTCAAAACATTTTTTCCTTTCTCATTTATACATTCAAGAATCTACTTATGTAATTACAAATTTTATATTTCAAGTTTTGGTGTCACTATTCACCTCATTGGTCAACAAAAATGTTGAATTTTGCATAGACAATAGGTATATTGGTTTTAATACTCCCGATGTACCACATTTTGCATTTAAAACTTGTTGGAATCAATTACCAAATCCATTTCCAAGCTTATTTCAAGTTTTCATGTCACTATTCACTTTATTAGTCAACTAAAATGTTGACTTTTGCATAGAAAATATGTACATTGACTTTGGCACTTCAAACATACTACATTTTTCATTTAAAACTTGTTGGTTTTGGTCACTTTCTCAAAGCTTAGGTCATTTTGGCAAAATTGCCAATTTTCGGTTTTGGTGCTCCGAAGTTGCACTGTTTCATTGGTCAATTTAATGTTGGAATTTGACAAAACTTCCTTCATAGAAAATGTTCCTTATTTTGTCTAGTTGAATTTCTTTTTTTGAATCACTCCATTTGGAGTTTTGTAGCTCAAGTTATGGCCAAAATAAATTTACTGTTCACGCAATGTTCATCTTTGCTATCATGGGTTCTGGCAGATTTTGATCCAACTTTGGTCAGTAATTTGATCAACTTAAGTTCCTAATTTAGTCTAACTTTCTTCATATGAAATCTTCTACTATGCCTTAGGTTTCCATCGGTTCAAGAATCACCTAAATCCGAGTTTTCTAGAGAGAGTTATAGTCCTCCAAACATTGCTGCTCAAATGAAAATTCTGGAAATCTCAGTATAGTAAACTTCACTTTGCTCAATGATTTGATTAGGTTAATGGAATAATTTAGATTGGTTTCCTTCATGAAAGTTGTTTGTCTATATCTTATCTTGTTGTTGTAAAAATTTCAGGTCAATTGACCATATCTACAATGAGTTATGGCGAAATGAACAGTTACTGTTCATTTGGTCATTTCTGTAGGGGCTGTTTGCAGGGTATCCAGATTGGGGCCAACTTTTGGTCCACTTGCTTTGGTCTTTTGGGCATGGTTTCTTCAGAAAAAATGTGCCATTATAAGCCTAGTTTCATGTACAATTGGCCAAACATCAATTGAACTAACACAACCCAAGTTATGGCAGTCCAAGTAGACTGAATTTTCAGTCACTCTACTGCACTAACAAGGCAGCCTACACATTCACTTGGCTATACTATTTTTGAGTCCAATTCATGGTCAACATACCTAAAATGGTCACTAATTGACCCTTATAATGTTCTTTCACAATTTCATAAGCTAAATCCAAATTTCACTTCTCAAAACCCTAGCTTCCAATCCATGAATCATGCAACACATCCCAATTAAGGTCATCAATCATTCATATGTCACTATCTAAGCTTGTATTTAGGTTTTAGCCCAATAAAACTCATCAATTCCTCATCCTATAAGTGCTGGCCAAAATTTGCTTCTCAATTTCACACATGATTTTCTTCAATTTCTTAATTATTTATTCATATTCAAACTAAATTTCAATAAGTAAATAAGATTAGGAAGTTAATATGCACTAACCTTATTTAATAAAATTCCCAACTTGTTAAACCTTCACTTTCTTTCCTCTTCTTAGCTGCCAAAAGCTTCCCCAAGAGGTATGGACAAGTTTTGATGAAGGTGACTTAGGGTTTAGTAGTGGAAATTCATGGGAAAAATGAAAGTGATGAAAGAAACTTCTATGGAGGCTATGGAGAAGAGAGTCACGTATTGGAGGAAGAAGAAGAAGAAGAGCAGATTTATTTTGGTCCATTTTGACTCTTTTAAGTGTTTTAAGAATGCTTATTAACTTGTGATTGGTTGGGATTAAGTGAGTGACATCATGTGATGTCATTATCTTTAATTTTCTTTATTTTCTTTTCTTTTCTTTTCTACTAGCTTCAAATTAATTTTTCATCAACATTAATTCATATTTTATGTCATATTAATTATTTACTCAACTGGACAAGTCGGCCAAAAATCACCTCTGAAGGCGAAATGACCAAAATGCCCTCCGTTCGGCTTAACGGGTCTAAATCGTCTGTACCGATTGAAAAAATTTTCTAGGTATTTTCTTGGCATTCTAATGCCATGGGAACCTCAATAACCCTTCTCTGAAGTCTCAAAAATTATTTTATAATTTTTCCCCCGGGTCTAGGGCTCCTCGTTGCGAGAACCGCAACTTCCCTCTGGTTACCCCTCGCTAGGGTACCGGCTCATTTGATTTAGTTGTATTTTATTTCTAAAATTTTTACTAAATTTTTCTTTTTAATATTTGAGTTAATTATGGTTCCTCGCTTTAGTTTAAATATTTTTCCGGACGTTCTAGCTGTCCGGACCGACACCGGTCACCGGAACAGTAGACTGCACGGAGTTGCTACGGGGAGGGTGTTACATATGGTAGCCCTTGAATAGCTTCTAAAGCTTTTCTATCAATTAGAAAATAAAGTTTTACCTTTTGATAGATTACAGATGTAAACCGAATACTAGAAATAATTTCTAGTATTTTTAATTCAAGAGATTGTTTGCTAATCTCTTTGAATTAATGAGAGATAAAGAAGAAGAGAAGGGAGAGGAGCCAAGGGTGGCGGCACCTTTTTGGAGAATGAGCAGATTGTGTTTTTATTCTTTCATCCTTACACTTATATAGTTAGGTCACCACTTAAAACTCTTGCCACATGTCACCCTCTGATTGGTTCTAGGTTTAATTGACCCAATCACATTGTGCCAAGTGTCAAACCTATATTTAATCTTGACTTTAATAATCTTACATGATTAAAAGACATTTGGCTAGCTTATGTGTAGTGCCACGTGTCACCATTTGATGGTGCTATATGTCACCTTGTGAAATGATCAAAATACCCCTGTGTCTTAATTTTGAGTTCTCAACCCAAAATAATTATTTCTCTTCTTTTAATCAATTTATATAAAATATAAATTAATTAATTAATCTTTATTAATTAATTTATCATTAATTAAATTCATATTTAAACACTTTAAATATAAATTTAACCTATACTATACATTCAATAACCTAGATTTGGTTTTAAGCCATGCTAGGGACTTTGTAATCTAATTGCAAACCAAACCTATTTAATTAATCAATTAAACTCTTTAATTAATTAATTAAATCATATTTAATTTTGTGATTACTTGTGTATGTGTGTGACTTACTAGGCTTATTACTAATTGGCAATGAGACATGATATGAACTCTTAATATCATCAGAACTCTTTCTTACCATAAATGATTTTTCTAAATCATTTTATACAGCTCATAGACTATGGTTAACACCTAGCATAGCATGCCATAGCCACCCAATCAGTAATAAGGTTTACCTTAAATGAACATATAATCATATGTTACCATGCACTGGAATCTCTCTGTTACAAAATCCCAATTCGAGCTGGAGTCATGGTTTATGTCAAACCCCATTTGCTATGAATATTATGTTCTCATTTAATTCTAGTTCTTTTTCTGATTAAACCTATCTATCCTAGCCAGGAACTTGAAACATCAAGAACAATTAAATAAACATAGGTTTTCATCCCTATTTACTTAGGGTAACATATTCCATCTTGATCAACACCTGCCTCCATATATAACTAGTAGGAGCCAACACATGCCCATATACCCATACACAGTACAAGTATGAAAGCAGTATCAAACTCAAACCACCTATGTACAAGATAACTATGCTATCTCAGGTCTAAAGATTATATGCATTGATATGATTTATGACAATACAATGACAAGAGTAAACTCCATGTGCTTGTCATAAGTGTTACTGGTTCGGCCTACTTATAATGTATAAGTGCCAATCATGTTTGTTACATGGCATGAGACTCACCATTCCATCTTATTTATATCTCATATAAATAACTTGGGAACAAGCATGAATACAATCTTTCTGGATAAGTCATGTCCTTATTGTGAAGTATCCTCGATTGTGAACCTATTTATGATACTTTATACTATAAATACTATCACTCATATTCTTAACAACATAAGAATAGAATTTCTAACAAAATATCAATGGACCTTTAGCCTGTATGACTGCTCTATTGTTATCTTAGACCCATCTTCTCAAGATGTAGGTTTAGCTGAGTCTGTGACATAGGCTTAGTGAATGGATCAGCTAGATTTTCAGCTGATGCTATTTTCTGCATGGCTACATTGCCTTGTCCAACTATTTCTCAGATAATGTGGTAGTGCCTTTTTATGTGTTTGGATTTTTGGTGAGACTGCTGCTCTATTGTTATCACAGTGAAGTGGAACTGCTGACTCAATGGAAGGAACTACTGCAAGTTCTATCACGAACTTTTTTATCCAAACAGCTTTCTTTGCAGCATCTGATGCAGTAATATACTTGGCCTCGGTAGTGAATTTGTAGTCGTACTCTGTTTGGAACTCTTCCAACTGACTGCACCTCCATTACTAATGAACACATACCCAGAGGTAGACTTTCTATCATCGATATCTGATTGGAAATCAGAATCTGTATAACCATCCAATTGCAGGTCTCCACCTCCATAAATCAAGAATAAATCCTTAGCTCTTCTCAAGTACTTAAGGATATTCTTGACAGCTATCCAGTGTTCCAAACCTGGATTGGATTGATACCTGCTAGTCAAACTAACAGCATATGCGATATCCGGCCTAGTACACAACATTGCATACATTAAACTTCCAATAGCCGAAGCATAAAGAATCCTAGCCATTTTATTTCTTTCTTCAGGTGTCTTTGGAGACACCTCTTTAGAAAGGTGGATACCATGTCTCACTGGTAACAATCCTCTCTTGGAATCAAGAATGTTAAACCTCTTTAACACCTTTTCCAAGTATAGACTTTGGGACAAACCAATTATTCTTTTCGCTTTATCTCTATAGATGCGAATCCCAAGAATATAAGTTACCTCCCCTAAGTCTTTCATGGAGAATGTATTTGACAACCATATGTAACACCCCTATTTGTATAGCCTGGTATATTTCACTGTTTCGGTGATCGGTGTCGGTCCGGATAATTAAGGGGATTAGAACCACACTTAAGACAACTAGAGAAGCCATAAATACAAATAATTAGTAATTTCCAATTAGTTAAGTATAAATAAGAAAAACAGAATATGAAGTTAAACGAGCCGAGAGTCACAGCGATGGGTGACCTTCTCGGGAAGGACTGCGAAGTCATTTTAAACTCAAATTTCGAACCGTAAAATGTGACACCGCAGTCCTTAGGACCAATATGAACACAGTGGAAAAAAGAAAATCATGAAAAAGAACTGTTAAGCCAGTCAAATAATTAGGTCAGGGAGCCGGAAGAAATATTGGATTATTAGCAAACCGGGATGAATCGGCACGGGGCAATTTCGTCAATTGACCCCAAGAGCTGACTCCTGACCTAACTGTCAAATAAAATCGGAGAAAAGAAAATTTCGGAATTGAGAATTAAATTAAAGAACTAATAGAAAAAAAAAAGAAAATGAAAAAGTTAAAAGGGTGATGACATCATGCATGACATCATGCATGATGCTATAAAAGTAATAATTAATATATTTAATCAATTAGATTTTTGGTCTTCCATAAGATAAAGACATAAAGAAAAGAAAAAGGAAAAAAAAAAAACAAAATTGGTCTTCTACCCATTGTTGCCACCTCACTTTCTCCCTCACCCTCTCTCTCACTTAAACCACCATTAAAGCTCATTTTGAGCTTGAAGAACCCTAAATCCCAACCTATAAAATTTACTTACCAGCCTTAAACCTTGTTGATTTCACTTGAAAAGAAGTTTGAGTAAGAAAAGGAAAGGAAAAAAAAAAAAGAAGAGAATTGAGGAAGAGGAATTTCAAGTGAGGTAAGCAATCTAAATTGAAAATTTTAGTTTATTGGTTATGTTTGTGGTTTGAGTAACTTAGAAATTTAATTAAAATCAAAAGAAAACATTTGTAGAGGACCAAAGGAAATTTCAGCCAGCCATGGATGTATGAGAATATGATGCATTTTGAATGAATTAAATTTGTTAGTAAGCTTGTATGAAAGTGGTAGTAAGATTGAAATGCTTAAATGTGATTAAATGCAATGAATTAGTGTGGTTAGGGTTTGAGACCTAGGGTTTTGAGGCAAAAATTTGGAGAAATGAGTAAATGATGTCTTTGACCTATTGTGAATTGAAAAATGATCATTTGTGACCAAATGAGTTGTGTTGGAATGGTTGGAATTAAAGTCAAATTCGGAGGGAGTGTGGTCATGCTGCTGGTAGCATGACCAAGTCAACTTTGAAGGACCAAAAATGAAATTTTACAAGTCCAATTGGTATGGGACCAATTGGGGATGAAAATAGACACAAAATGACACAATTTTCATTTAGGAACCATGCCCAAAAAGTGACCAAAACCTAGTGAACAAATTGACTCAATTCGGAAAATCTCAGTCTGTCCCTGTATAAACTGACCAAATGAACAGTGTTTGTTCATTTGGTCATAACTCGAGCCAGGCAGGTCAAAATGACCTGAAATTTTACCAGAGGTTAGATGAGATATAGACATAAAAATTTTATGAAGAACACAAGCCCAAATTCTGTCAACAACCAAGTCATTTGGCCACCCCAAGTTGGTGACCCAAAACTGCCAGCACCAAAATCGCCCAGAAAATCTGGGTTGTTTCCAATCCGGCAGCCTTGGTTCAAATGGCCATAACTTGAGCTACAAAACTCCAATTAGGGTGATTCAAAAATGAGAATAAACTTAAGACAATAACGAATATTTTCTATGAAGGAAGTTTTGCCAAATTCCAACAGTAGAATGACTAATGGAACAGTGAAATTAGGGACACCAAAACTGAAAATTTGACAATTTTGCCTAAAGGACTTAAGCTTTGAGAAAATGACCAAAACCAACAAATTTAATGACCAAAATGTGGTATGTGGGTGAAGTTGGAGTTCCCATACCTATTAAGCTTTAGAAAGTCAACAAATTGACTTGAATAGTGAAGTGAATAGTAACCCGAAACACAAAAATTTCAAGAACGTCGAGTTTAGCACAATAAAGCTAGGTAAAAGTGAAGTTAAATTTATTTTTGGATTTATGCTAAGTCATAGGTACTGAAACACTATGAAACTGTGTGTTTCAGCTGAAAAAGACTTGGAAACTCGGAGAGACTGAGTCAAGGCCTAGAGGCGACTCACGTCAGGTCTATGCACAATAATTCTTATTTAAATATTTTATTCTAAAAAATTTAACTTATGTGATTAATTATGTACTGTGTTGCCATTTTATAATCGCAAATATGACTTTGGAAATTGATCAGATTTCTCATAAATTATTTAAATAAATTTTTTTGAATTGATTTTGTCTTCACACTTAGCATGACAGTATTACATTATTCCTCCTCCATTTATGGGGTTGAGATTGTTTATTTTCCTCCCTCTCTGGCTTGCCAGTTGAGGTTGAGATCGGATGAGTACTCATTAGCTAGCTAGCCATCTCCCTCATTGATTTCGATTGATGGGGTTGTAGATTACTTTGTCGTGGTGTACAACACGGCATTGATCGGAAATTTTGTGTAATGGCTTAAGTTGTGTATGATTTTGGCAACACTGTGTTTATTAAATTATTTGACTAAATTGTGTTATTATGAGCTTTGATAATTTGTGGAATGTGATTGAAAAATATTTAAATCGTGTTTTATCAATGAATGATTTATGTATTGTATTTTAAATTTTTATTGTGCACCACTGAGTATTTTTATACTCAGCGATAGCTTATTTTGCTGTTGCAGATAAGAGCAAGGAAAAAGCAGCAGAGTGAGCTGCTATTGAATTGAGGACTACACTGATCTTTTTGTACGGGTATTATTTTATACCCTCATAGTTAATTTTGATGTAAATATATAAATGTTGTATGTATCAATGTAAAGTTGAGTAGTTGTAAAATAAATTGTAATAATATTATTTTTGGATTTCCTTCTGTAAATTAATATTTGTACTTATGAATTTCATACTTTATGCCATGTGAATGAAGTTATTAAATATTTTGAGACGATAAATTTTGATTTGGATTATGGAATTATTTTGAAGTGAATTGAATTGAGTTGATTTGAGGTTTATTGGAGGTTGGGAGTTGTGAAAAATTTTTGGAAGTGTTTTTCTCAGGTATTTAAAGAACTGTTTTCTCCAATTACAAACGAAACTCTGTCAAAATTTTTATAAATTTGAGGCAAAATTAAAATGGACAAAAATTTTTACTAGTATTTAAACTTTGAATAAATGGTTTTTAATTCCTCCCAAAATGCTCACCACTTCCAGAATGTAAGGAAATTGTTTTAAAATCCCTTGTAGTGTACTTAATGAATTATCTGTAGGTGAAGTTCGGTAGTTCATTAGGTATTCTACGGGATCATGTCATGCCTTACAGAGGGGTGAGGTGTGACATGTTTTAGTGGTATCAGAGCATGGTTTTGCAATAAATTTTGACTATGCATGTGAATATTTCTTTGATAAGTACAACTGCTCAAGTGTCTTTAATTGATACATATGACGTATTTACATCATGAATATGCACTAATGGAGGTCAAACTCTTTGTGTTTGATCTCAGGAAGTAGAAAATTTGGGAAAACGGAATGGAAGGAGGAGATCATTCCGAAGAACAATCTGTTGAGGCTGAGGTTCAAGGGGAAGCCCTAGCACTCCAGAACGTGAGTGGGTCAGCCACTCCAGCAACGCAGTTCCCTGCTCAGTTTGTACAGCAGATGGCTGCGTTTTTCCAGCAAATGGTGAGTAATGTGCCACCCAAGCTCAGATGTAAGCACCTGTAGCACAACCACAACCCTCAGCTCGGCAGTATGAAAAATTGATGAAATTTGGGGCCACCGAGTTTAAAGGCACTGTGAATCCATTGGAGGCAGAACAGTGGTTGGAAAGAATCGAATGGGTTTTCAGAAAGCTATAGTGTACTGAAGAATTAAAATTTGAGTATTCAGTATCTCTTCTCCAAGGGGATGCGTATGAATGGTGGAAGACCATCCCCCACAGCCTGGTTGAGCCACCTGTGCTGACATGGATAGACTTCCTGAGGGAATTCAGGCAGAAATGGGCTCCTGATGCGTATGTAGATATG
Source organism: Hevea brasiliensis (assembly GCF_030052815.1). Taxonomy (NCBI): domain Eukaryota; kingdom Viridiplantae; phylum Streptophyta; class Magnoliopsida; order Malpighiales; family Euphorbiaceae; genus Hevea; species Hevea brasiliensis. The sequence goes on from NC_079501.1 coordinate 50,113,946, forward strand.
AAATTACAAGAATTCTTGAGTTTGAAACAAGGAGACAGAACCATAGCAGAGTATGAGAGAGACTTCTCAAGGCTAAGCCACTATGCTGGAAGCTTAGTCTCCACCCCCAGAGACAGATGTAAGAGGTTTGAGTCTGGGTTAAGGGTGAATCTGAGAATGCAAGTTGTGGGTTTTCGACATCAGAATTTCGCTAAGTTGATCTCACAGGCCCTGAAACTGGAAAGGATAGAATCTGAAGGGGCAGTAAAGAAGGGTACACAAGAGAAAGAGAAGACTGAAAAGACTACGAGACAAACATCTGAGAGTGGTTCTGGAAAGAGCAAACAGTTTGGGGGATCCAGCTCCCGTAGATCTGGAAGAGGTAGATTTTCTGGCCAAAGACCACCCCGATCTGGTCAGCAGACCCAGCAGGCACCCCGAGGAGCTTTATCAGTACGGCAGTGTGAAACTTATGGTAGAACTCATGGTGGGGTTTGTTTCAAAGCTACCGGTGCATGTTTTAACTGTGGGGGGAGCAGACATTTCTCTAAGGATTGCACTAGTCTGCACCGGTCTGGACCTTCTGCTACATCTGAAGGATCAGCCCAAGTCTCTACACCTAGAGGGTCACAGTCAGCTGCTAGAGGTAGAGGCAGAGGTAGGGGTCCTGGTAACACTCCTAGAAGTCAAAGCACTGTTAACCAGCTAGTACCCAGTGGCGCACCAGTCAGAGTATATACCATGCGTCAGAGGGAGGAGGCTGAAACATCAGACGTTGTAGCTGGTAATTTTTCCATCCTTGACCAAGATGTACACATGTTATTTGATCCTGGCTCCACACATTCGTATGTTAGTGCTAGTGTGATGTGTTCTACTGCTATTCAGTGTGTACCAATGGACTATGATGTGCTAGTAACTAGTCCATTAGGCTAGGAGGTCAGGGTAAATAGGCTATATAGGGACTGTCCTTTGGTGATCCAAGGACACACTTTTCTATCTGATTTAATTGAAATACCCTTCAGAGATTATGAAATTATCTTGGGCATGGATTGGTTAGGCAGGCATCATGCCATGATTGACTGCAGACTGAAGACAGTCACTTTTGGTCTTCCTCAGTATGGTGATGTAGTAATACACGGGGAGAGGCAGTTATTGCCTTCAAACATCATTTCAGCTACACTGGCTAGAAAAATGATTTGGAAAGGATGTGAGGCGTACTTGGCACATGTGATAGACACCCAAGTGGGGAATCCAGCACTGAAGGACATTCCTACTGTATGTGACTATCCGGATGTGTTTCCTGATGAATTGCCAGGATTACCTCTAGAAAGAGAAGTGCAGTTTGAAATTGATGTTATGACTGGTGTGGACCCAATCTCCATAATGCCATACAGAATGGCACCAGCAGAACTAAAAGAATTGAAAGCACAGTTGCAAGAGCTGCTTGATAAGGGCTTTATCCGCCCTAGTGTGTCACCTTGGGGAGTGCTAGTAATGTTTGTAAAGAAGAAGGATGGCACTCTCCGGTTATGCATTGACTATCGGCAGTTGAATAAGGTGACAATAAAGAACAGATACCCATTGCCCCGCATTGATGACTTATTTGATCAGTTGAGAGATGCAACTGTGTTCTCCAAAATTGATATGAGATCAGGTTATTATCAGCTGAAAGTACAAGAGCCGAGTATTCCTAAAGCTGCCTTCAGAACCCGCTATGGCCATTATGAGTTCTTGATCATGCCATTCCGGTTAACTAATGCTCCAGCTGCTTTTATGGATCTGATGAACACTATCTTCAGACCATACCTCGACCAGTTTGTTGTGGTATTTATCGATGATATATTGGTCTATTCGAGGAATGCAGAAGAGCATGATAGACATTTGCGGATTGTACTACAGACTTTGAGGGAGAAACAGTTATATGCCAAATTGTCGAGATGTGAATTTTGGCTGAAAGAGATATCCTTTTTGGGGCACATAGTATCAGCAGAGGGTATTAAGGTAGATCCTAGCAAGATTGAAGATGTCCTTAATTAGAAGCCACCCAGAAATGTCACAGAGATTCGCAGTTTTCTGGGGTTAGCTGGATACTACCGTCGATTTGTGAAGGGATTCTCCATGTTGGCATCTCCATTGACCAAGCTACTTAGAAAGGATGTGAAATTTTAGTGGACGGACAAATGCCAGCAAAGTTTTGATGAATTGAAAAGATGTTTAACTGAGGCTCCAGTCCTGACTTTACCTATACCAGGTAAAAAATATACAATTTACAGTGATGCTTCTCATAATAGGTTAGGTTGTGTGTTGATGCAAGATTGAAATGTCATTGCCTATGCATCACGCCAGCTAAAACCGCATGAGAGGAATTATCCGACACATGACTTGGAGCTTGCAGCTATTGTGTTTGCTCTTAAGATCTGGAGACATTATTTGTATGGGGAGAAGTGCTACATCTACACAGATCATAAGAGTTTGAAGTATTTGGGCACCCAGCAAAAGTTGAATTTGAGACAGAGGAGATGGTTAGAGTTGATAAAAGACTATGATTGCCTAATAGACTATCAGCCAGGGAAAGCTAATGTTGTAGCTGGCGCCCTAAGTCGCAAGACTATTGCAAGTCTACGGGTTACTCCCTTGTCTTTAGTACATGAGTTGAGATCATTACATTCCAATTTAGAGATTAATGATGTGGGGCAGACAGTAATTGCATGGCATGTACAGCCAGTGTTGATTGATCAGATCAGAATGGCTGCTCAGAATGATGAAAGGTATCAGAAGTTATTAGAAGAAGTTCAGCAGGGCAAGAAATCAGAATTCTCAATTAGAGATGACGGTCTATTGCTATATCAGGGCAGAATGTGTGTCCCTAATGATATTGATTTGAGGTAGATCATTTTGAAGGAAGCACATGAGTCTCCTTTTGCCATGCACCCTGGTGGTACAAAAATGTATAGAGGGCTAAAGGAGCATTACTGGTGGATGGGTATGAAAAGAGATGTGGCAGACTTTGTATCCAAATGCCTAACTTGTCAGCAAGTAAAGGCAGAGCATCAAGTACCCACTGGGTTATTACATCCACTTCCAGTGCCAGAATGGTAATGGGAAAGAATAATAATGGATTTTGTGATGGGACTTTCGAGGACACAGAAGAGTCACGATGCAGTTTGGGTCATTGTTGATAGACTGACTAAATCTGCTCATTTTCTGCCAGTTCGGATGGACTACAGTTTAGCAAGATTGGCCAAGTTGTATATAGACGAGATTGTGAGACTGCATAGAGTGCCAGTATCCATTGTATCATACAGAGATCCTAGGTTCACTTCTAGATTCTAGGGTAGTCTTCAGAGAGCCCTAGGAACTAGATTGAACTTTAGTACTGCATTCCACCCACAGACAGATGGCTAGTCTGAGAGGATAATTCAGATCTTGGAGGACATACTACGGGCTTATGTGATTGAGTTTGAGGGTAGTTGGGATACACACTTGCCTTTGATTGAGTTTGCTTACAGCAACAGCTACCAATCAAGCATTGGGATGCCTCCATATGAAGCTTTATATGGTAGAAAATGTAGAACCCCATTGTGTTGGGATGACGTGGGTGAAAGAAAGATGATTGGACCCGAAATTGTGCAGCAAACTTAGGAAAAGATCAGAGTGATCTGAGATCGACTTAAAACTGCATCAGACCGTCAGAAGTCCTATATTGATTTGAAAAGAAGGGATATTGAGTATGTAGTGGGTGAGAAAGTTTTTCTCAAGGTTTCTCTTTGGAAGAGGATTATGAGATTCGGCAGAAAGGGGAAACTGAGTCCTCGTTTCATTGGGCCATATGAGGTTCTGGAAAGAGTCGGTCCTTTGGCATATCGGTTGGCACTACCTCCAGAGTTGGAGAAGATACATAATGTCTTCCATGTGTCCATATTGAGGAGGTATCGATCAGACCCATCTCATGTACTACCAGTAGAAGAAATTGAAGTAAATCCAGACCTCACATATGAGGAAGAACCCATAAAGATTCTGGCTTATAAGGTGAAGCAGCTACGGAACAAGTAGATACCATAGGTAAAAGTGCTGTGGAACCATCATTCGGGCCAAGAAGCTACTTGGGAATGAGAGGAGGACATGAGGAGACAACACCCACAGTTGTTCAGAGATTGATACCAGGTAAAATTTTGAGACAAAATTTATTTAAGGGGGGGGGGGGAGAATTGTAACACCCCTATTTGTATAGCCTGGTATATTTCACTGTTTCGGTGATTGGTGTCGGTCCGGATAATTAAGGGGATTAGAACCACACTTAAGACAACTAGAGAAGCCATAAATACAAAAAATTAGTAATTTCCAATTAGTTAAGTATAAATAAGAAAAACAGAATATAAGAAGTTAAACGAGCCGAGAGTCACAGCAATGGGTAACCTTCTCGAGAAGGACTGCGAAGTCATTTTAAACTCAAATTTCGAACCGTAAAATGTGACGCCGCGGTCCTTAGGACCATTACGAACACAGTGGAAAAAAGAAAATCATGAAAAAGAACTGTTAAGCCAGTCAAATAATTAGGTCAGGGAGCCGAAAGAAATATTGGATTATTTGTAAATCGGGATGAACCGGCGAGGGGTAATTTCATCAATTGACCCCGAGAGCTGACTCCTGACCTAACTGTCAAATAAAATTGGAGAAAAGAAAATTTCAGAATCGAGAATTAAATTAAAGAACTAATAGAAAAATAAAAAAAAAAAAAGAAAATGAAAAAGTTAAAAGGGTGATGACATCTTGCATGACATCATACATGATGCCATAAAAGTAATAATTAATATATTTAATCAATTAGATTTTTGGTCTTCCATAAGATAAAGACATAAAGAAAAGAAAAAGAAAAAAAAAAAGCAAAATTGGCCTTCTTCCCTTTGTTACCGCCTCACTTTCTCCCTCACCCTCTCCCTCACTTAAACCACCATTAAAGCTCATTTTGAGCTTGAAGAACCCTAAATCCCAACCTATAAAATTTACTTACCAGCCTTAAACCTTGTTGATTTCAGTTGAAAAGAAGTTTGAGTGAGAAAAGGAAAGGAAAAAAAAAAAAAAGAAGAGAATTGAGGAAGAGGAATTTCAAGTGAGGTAAGCAATCTAAATTGAAAATTTTAGCTTATTGGTTATGTTTGTGGTTTGAGTAACCTAGAAATTTAATTAAAATCAAAAGAAAACATTTGTAGAGGACCAAAGGAAATTTCAGCCAGCCATGGATGTATGAGAATATGATGTGTTTTGAATGAATTAAATTTGTTAGTAAGCTTGTATGAAAGTGGTAGTAAGATTGAAATGCTTAAATGTGATTAAATGCAATGAATTAGTGTGGTTAGGGTTTGAGACCTAGGGTTTTGAGGCAAAAATTTGGAGAAATGAGTAAATGATGTCTTTGACTTATTGTGAAGTGAAAAATGGTCATTTGTGACCAAATGAGTTGTGTTGGAATGGTTGGAATTAAAGTCAAATTCGGAGGGAGTGTGTTCATGCTGCTGGCAGCATGACCAAGTCAACTTTGAAGGACCAAAAATGAAATTTTACAAGTCCAATTGGTATGGGACCAATTGGGGATGAAAATAGATACAAAATGACACAATTTTAATTTAGGAACCATGCCCAAAAAGTGACCAAAACCTAGTGAACAAATTGACTCAATTAGGAAAATCTAAGTCTGTCCCTGTACAAACTGACCAAATGAACAGTATTTGTTCATTTGGTCATAACTCGAGCTAGGCAGGTCAAAATGACCTGAAATTTTACCAGAGGTTAGATGAGATATAGACCTAAAACTTTCATGCAGAACACAAGCCCAAATTCTGCCAGAAACTAAGTCCTTTGGCCACCCCAAGTTGGTGACCCAAAACTGCCAGCACCAAAATTGCCCAGAAAATCTGGGTTGTTTCCAATCCGGCAGCCATGGTTCAAATGGCCATAACTTGAGCTACAAAACTCCAATTAGGGTGATTAAAAATTGAGAATAAACTTAAGATAATAAGGAACATTTTCTATGCTAGAAGTTTTTCCAAATTCGAACAGTAGAATGACCAATAGAACAGTGCAATTAGGGACACCAAAACTGAAAATTTGATAATTTTGCCTAAAGGACTTAAGCTTTGAGAAAATGACCAAAACCAACAAATTTAATGACCAAATGTGGTATGTAGGTGAAGTTGGACTTCCCATACCTATTAAGCTTTAGAAAGTCAACAAATTGAATTGAATAGTGAAGTGAATAGTAACCCGAAACACAAAACTTTCAAGAACGTCGAGTTTAGCGCAATAAAGCTAGGTAAAAGTGAAGTTAAATTTATTTTTGGATTTATGCTAAGTTATGGTACTGAAACACTATGAAACTGTGTGTTTTAGCTGAAAAAGACTTGGAAACTCGAAGAGACTGAGTCAAGGCCTAGAGGCGACTCACGTCAGGTCTGTGCACAATAATTCTTGTTTAAATATTTTTTTCTCAAAAATTTGACTTCTGTGATTAATTATGTACTGTGTTGCCACTTTATAATCACAAATATGACTTTGGAAATTGATAAGATTTCTCATAAATTATTTAAATAAATTGTTTTGAATTGATTTTGTCTTCACACTTAACATGACAGTATCACATTATTCCTCCTCCATTTATGGGGTTGAGATTGTTTATTTTCCTCCCTCTCTGGCTTGCCAGTTGAGGTTGAGATCGGATGAGTACTCATTAGCTAGCTAGCCACCTCCCTCATTGATTTCGATTAATGGGGTTGTAGATTGCTTTGTCGTGGTGTACAACACGGCATTGATCGAAAATTTTGTGTCATGGCTTAAGTTGTGTATGATTTTGGCAACACCGTGTTTATTAAATTATTTGACTAAATTGTGTTATTATGAGCTTTGATAATTTGTGAAATGTGATTGAGAAATATTTAAATCATGTTTCATCAATGAATGATTTATGTATTGTATTTTAAATTTTTATTGTGCACCACTGAGTATTTTTATACTCAGCGATAGCTTATTTTGCTATCACAGATAAGAGCAAGGAAAAAGCAGCAGAGTGAGCTACTATTGAATTGAGGACTACACTGATCTTTTTGTACGGGTATTATTTTATACCCTCATAGTTAATTTTGATGTAAATATAGAAATGTTATATGTATCAATATAAAGTTGAGCAGTTGTAAAATAAATTGTAATAATATTATTTTTGGATTTCCTTTTGTAAATTAATATTTGTACTTGTGAATTTCATACTTTATGCCATGTGAATGAAGTTATTAAATATTTTGAGACAATAAATTTTGATTTGGATTGTGGAATTATTTTGAAGTGAATTGAATTGAGTTGATTTGAGGTTTATTGGAGATTGGGAGTTGTGAAAAATTTTTGGAAGTGTTTTTCTCAAGTATTTGAAGAACTATTTTTTCCAATTACAAACGGAACTCTGTCAAAATTTTTATAAAATTTGCAGTAAAATTAAAATGGACAAAAATTTTTTCTAGTATTTAAACTTTGAATAAAGGGTTTTTAATTCCTCCCAAAGTGCTCACCACTTCCAGAATGTAAGGAAATTATTTTAAAATCCCTTATAGTATACTTAATGAATTATCGGTAGGTGAAGTTCGGTAGTTCATTAGGTATTCTACGAGATCATGTCATGCCTTACGGAGGGGTGAGGTGTGACACCATATCTTTATTGTTGTCAACATACCTGTGTCATTACCCATCAACAAAATGTCATCGACATATAAGACAAGAAAAGTGACAGCATTATCACTAACCTTCTTATATATATATATGGCTCTTCCTCATTTTTGATAAAACCAAATGACTTAATGGCTTTATCAAAATGGATGTTTCAACTCCTCGAAGTTTGCTTCAATCCATAAACGGATCGCTTTAGCTTGCATACTTTGGAACCATCTTGTGATTCAAAACCCCTAGGTTGTTCCATGAAAATGTTTTCTTCAATGTGTCCATTGAGAAAAGTTGTTTTGACATCCATCTTCCAAATCTCATAATCATAGTATGCAGCTATTGCTAATAGAATCCTAATTGATTTAAGCATAGCAACAAGCGAGAAAGTCTCCTCATAGTCGATTCCTTGCCTTTGGTGAAACCCTTTTGCTACTAGCCTTGCCTTATAAGTTTCTACCTTTCCATTAGAACCAATTTTCTTCTTGAAAACTCATTTGTTCCCTATAGGTACAATACCTTTATGTGGGTCAACAAGATCCCAAACTTGATTCTTATACATGGAATCAATTTCAGATTTTATAACATTAATCCATTTTAAAGAGTATATATCTGATATAGCTTCTTCATAGGTAAGTGGATCATCTCCATGATCTACTTCTTCATGATTAGACAACTCTTCTTCTTCTTCATGAAGGAAACCATATCTCACTGGTGGGTGAGATACCCTGGTTGTTCTACAAGGAACAGCTGTAGATGTTATATCAATAGGTGTAGGTTGACTAGATGGATCTATATCCATCTGATCTGCTGGTTGGTCAGAATTCTCCAATTCTAACTCTATTTGCCTTCCTTTGCCTCCTTCTTGAACAAACTATTATTCAGGAAATATGGCATCTCTACGTATCACAACCTTTTGTGATGTAGGCAAATAAAAATAGTATCCAAAACTATCTTTTGGATATCCAACAAATTGACCATTTTCTGATCTGATTTCCAATGTATCAGTGTTCTGCTTTTTGATATAAGCTGGACAACCCCAAATCTTAACATACTTAAGACTTGGTTTTCTTCCATGCCATATCTCATAAGGTGTGGAAGAAACTGATTTTGATGGAATCCTATTCAAAATATATAAAGCTGATTCTGATACAAATCCCCAAAAAGAGATTGGCATATCAGTATAGCTCATCATATTACGTACCATATCCAATAGAGTATGATTTCTCCTTTCAGATACACCATTCAGCTATGGTGTTCCTAGAGGAGTCAGCTGGGAAACAATGCCGTGCTCTCTCAAGTATTCAACAAATTTAGTACTCAACTATTCACCTCCATGATCTGATCGAAGAGCTTTAATACTCTTTCTTGTTTGATTTTCTACTTCAGATTTAAATTCTTTGAACTTTTCAATGGATTCATGTTTGTATTTCATCAAATAAAAATACCCAAACCTTGATTTATCATCAGTAAAGGTAATAAAGTAATGAAAACCACCTCTAGCCATTTCTTTAAATGGACTACATACATCACTATGTATTAGCTCCAACATATTTTCAGCTCTTAGCCCTTGTCCTATAAAAGGTGTTCTAGTCATTTTTCCCTGAAGGCAAGATTCATAAGTTGGAGTAGGCTCAGAGCCCAATAAGGATAAAATCCCCATTTTCTCTAGTTTTGCAATCGTATCTTCTGCAACATGACATAACCTTAAGTGCCAAATATATTTTGAACTTGAGTCGATTTTCACCATGGCATTGCATTCATTTATATCACTTGCATTCATTTTGTGTTTGTCATTATTATCCAAATAATAAAGACCATCATTCATATAACCCGAACCAACATATTTATTTTCAAAATAAATATTGCAAACATCATCTGTGAACTGAAATTCATGGCCATTTCTAGTCAAACTAGATATAGAAATGATGTTTTTAAAAGCATCAGGTACATATAAAATATTATCCAAACACATAACATGTCCAAACATGTAAAAAGATTTAGATCCTATGGCTAGAGCTTTAACAGTTGAGGCATTGCCAATCCAGACTCTAACATCTCGATAACGCAAGCTGCTACTATTTGCTAGTTCCTGCATATCATAAGAAATGTGAGAACTGGAACCAGTATCTAAAACCCAAGCTGTAGATGAACTATGAGTATCATTAGAATCTAAATAACAAGATATAGACATACCATCCGAAGGTCTATCCTTCTTGTCCTTCAGAGAAGCAAGATACTCTGGGCAGTTCCTTTTCCAAAGGCCCATCCTTCCGCAAAGGGAAACACTTTCCTTTACCTCCATCAGCTTTAGTCTTCCCTTTCTGTTTAGCTATTTTCTTGGAAGGACCAGGAATCTGAGGTTTTTTTTTCTTATTGCCCTTCTTCTTGTTGGACTTTCTAGCAGAAGAAGATACAATTAAAGCTACCTCTTTTCCTTTATTGCCTGGCATATTCTTTTGGGCAATAACTAGTATGTTGAGTAAACCAGCCAAGGTGTATTCCTGTTTAGTCATATGGAAATTTGTCACAAAAATTTCCAAATGACTTAGGAAGGGACTGAAGGATCAAATCCGTCTACAATTGGAAATCCGTGTTAAAGTTAAGATGTTCCAACTGCTCAATCAGCCGAATCATCTTGTGTACATGATCCCCAACATTCTATCCCTCAGACATCCTCGTGTGGAATAGCTATCTAGATATCTCATACCTAGCATTCTTGCTATGCTCACCATACAACTCTTATATGTGAAGGAGGATCTCACTCGCACTCTGTATGTTCTCATGCTACTTCTGTAACTCATTACTCATGGAAGCAAGCATGTAAAATTTCGCTCTCATATCATGCTTCTTCCACTTGTCCAAAGTTTCATGTTCCTCTTGAGTGGCCTCTAGAGGTAAGGGACCAGGAACATTTGAGTCTAAAACATATCCTATATGTTCAAAATCAGACAGATTAGGTCCTGTCAACCTATTGCGATCAAGTATGCTTGCAAGGATATTGGACGGTGGTGGTTGTTCTATGCTCATTATTATTAGAAAATTAACTGCAGAAATAACTAGATTAATTAGTAAATGTATCATGTAATTAACCAAAATGATTATGGTCTTTTAATCAAATTGGTCCTCCCACTAACTTAACCAATCCTACACTTCCAAAGTAGAAAACAGAAATCCTAGTTTGATGGATTTATAGTGGGTGATTGAATTTTTATAATCCTATTAATCATCCTCAGGTAAATCCATTATTGGAATTACAATAAACTATAAGTGAGCAACTCCTTACCCATCACATCTCTTGTGAGGTTCAATCCTTTACCTAGCTCCTAATGCTCAAAATCTCAGATACATCCATTATTGACTTATCTTGCATTAGTTAAGTTGATCCCATTGAGCCAGTAATTATGCAAATAATTTTAATGTCCTTAGGTGCATCCAATATTAGTCACCAAGCCATTTACATATTTATAACATCTCATGCTTAACAATTATTCTTAAGAAAATCTCTTAAATTAATTGCATCTTATGCAAGTATTTAAAATTTCTTAAAATAATTGCCTCAATGGAGGGCCCATGTTATAATTACTTTAATTACAGCATTTCCAACTTAATCATTTGTTTCGAAGATTTTATGATGGTCCTAATTACTATTAAGGTCTCACTTTGCACATTATCCAATTAGCATGCATATATCATACACTTGTATACATTCCCATACATCTCACGCTTTCATGGATAATAAATAAATATGGTATGATCATGGACTTTTCTAAGGGATTCAATTCTGAGCCACCAAGAATTGAATCGGGGCATTCCTAGGTGCATTTTATTCATTCATTTTACAAGAGTTGCTGAAGGAGTACATCATCAACACTTGATCTTGAATTACTCCCACTGGTCCCACCAATGCCCTTGACCTCCTTGATCTTCTTGCAATATAATATTACATAGTAATCCTTGGCATACCAAGGCAAATTTACAAGAACTAAATAAATGAAATTACAACCTAAAAATTATTACAACCTTAATAATACATGCCCAAAAATAAATTAAAATAAATAAATTAATTTAAAATCTCAAAGAAACATAAAAGAAATTAATTCAATCATTTTGGTCTTTTATAGTCCATGATCATCCATCATACATATCACTACTTAACAATTAAATAAAATATACATACTTAAATTAAATTGAATATCTAATATTCAACTTAAAAATCCAGATTTGAATATGATTCAAACAAATTTAAAAATCCAGATTTGAATATGATTCAAACAAATTTAAAAATTCAGATTTGAATCACATTCAAACAAATTCAAATATTCAGATTTGAATCACATTCAATGAAGGAACGGAAGCGTGAAAAACACAAGATTATACCATTGAATTCAAAATTTTTCACCTAGGGTCACAAGCGCCATGCAAGATTTATTTTTATCTATTTGATTTCAATGATAAACAACATATTAAAACTCTTTTAATATGTTTTTGGATCTGTATTTGTCATTTAAGATTTTAAAAATTAATCAGATTAATTTTAGAACCCTAGATTAAATCAAGAACGATTACACTAACCTCTTGATGTGCTGCAGCGTGTATGCGCCTTTGAGATTCGTCTTCAGGACACCAGATGTTGTCCCTCTAGCTTGTCCACACCAAGAACACCTATGGCAGCCCTTGAACAGCTTCTAAAGCCTTTTCTATTAATTAGAAATTCAAGTTCTGCCTTTTAAGAGATTAAAGATGTAAACAGGACACTAGAAACAATTTCTAGCGTTCTTAATTCAAGAGATTGATGGCTAATCTCTTTGAATTGATGAGAGATGAAGAGAAATAGCTGGAGAGGCTCAAAGTGGCGTGACAATTGAGAGGAGAGGCTGCTGGTTATGTTTTCTTTTCATAACCACACTTAAATAGCTAGGTTAACACATTAAACCCTTGCCACATGTCACCCTTTGATTAGCTCTAGGTTTAAGTGACCCAATCAAATTGTGCCAAGTGTCAAACCTATATTTAATCTTGATTTTAATCATCTTACATGATTAAAAATATTTGGCAAGCTTATGTGTTATGCCATGTGTCACCATCTCATGGTGCCACGTGTCACACTGCAAAATGACCAAAATGCCCCTGTGTCTTAATTTTGAGTTCTCAACCCAAAATAATTATTTTCTTCTTCTAATTAATTTATATCAAATATAAATTAATTAATTAATCTCTATTAATTAATTTCTCATCAATTAAATTCATATTTAAACACTTTAAATATAAATTTAATTTATACTACACATCCAATAATCTAGATTTGGTTTCAAGTCATGCTAGGGACTTTGCAATCTAATTGCAAACCAAATCTATTTAATTAATCAATTAAACTCTTTAATTAATTAATTAAATCATATTTAATTAGGTGATAACTTGTGTATGTGTGTGACTTACTAGGCTCATCACTAATTGGCAATGAGAAATGATATCAACTCTTAATATCATCAGAACTCTTTCTTACCATAAATGATTTCTCTAAATCATTTTATGAACCTCATAGACCATGGTTAACACCTAGCATAGCATGCCATGGCCACCCAATTAGTAATAAGGTTTACCTTAAATAAACCTATAATCATATGTTACCATGCACTAGAATCTCTCTGTTACAAAATCCCAACTCAAGTGAGTCATGGTTTATGTCAAACTCCATTTGCTATGAATATTATGTTCTCTTTTAATTCCAGTTCTTGATTAAAAGATTTTCTCATCAAACTCTTTTACGAATAAATCTATCTGTCCTGGCCAGGAACTTGAAACATCAAGAACAATTAAATGAACATAGGATTTTATCTCTATTTACTTAGAGGAACAGATTCCATCTTGATCAACACCTACCTCCATATATAACTAGTAGGAGCCAACAGATGCCCATATACCCATACACAGAACAAGTATGAAAGCGATCAAACTCAAACTACCTATATACAAGATAACTGTGTTATCTCAGGTCTAAAGATTATATGCACTGATATGATTTATGACAAAACATTAACAAGAGTAAACTCCATGTGCTTGTCATAAGTGTCACTGGTTCGGCCTACTTATCATGTATAAGTGCCTATCATGTTTGTTATATGGCATGAGACTCACCATTCCATCTTATTTATATCTCATATAAATAACTTGGGAACAAACATGAATACAATCTTTCTGGATAAGTCATGTCCTTATTATGAAGTATCCTTGATTATGAACCTATTTATGATACTTTGTGCTAGAAATATTGTCACTCATATTCTTAACAACTTAAGAATAATATTTCTAACAAAATATCAATGGACCTTTTCTATTACACATAAATATATTATGTAAACGGAAAAGTGGAAATGCCTTTTTTTAATAAAATATATACAAGATACATACTAAATGATATGCTCTAGAGCATACTACTAACAATCTCCCACTAGCACTAGAGCCATTCATTACAATACCTTAGACCCATCTTCTCAAGATGTCAGTCTAACTGAGCTTGTGACAAAGGCTTAGTGAATGGATCAGCTGAATTTTTCAGCTGATGTTATTTTTCTGCATGGCTATATCGGCTTTACCCAACTATATGTCTGATAATGTGGTAGTGCCTTTCTATGTGTTTGGATTTTGGTGAGACCTTAGTTCCTTAGCCTGTATGACTGCTCCATTATTGTCACAGCAGTGGAACGACTCAATGGAAGGAACTACCGTAAGTTACGTAATGAACTTCTTTATCCAAGCGACTTCCTTTGCGACATCGATGCAATATACTCGTAGTGGAATCTGCGATCGTGCTCTGTTTGGAACTCTTCCACGCACCTCCATTACAAATGAACACATATCAGGTAGACTTTCTATCATCGATATCCGATTGGAAATCGAATCAGATAACCATCCAATTGCAAGTCTCCACTCCATAAATCAAGAATAAATCCTTAGTTCTTCGCAAGTACTTAAGAATATTCTTGTGATTATCGATGTTCCAAACTGGATTGGATTGATACCGCTAGTCAAACTAAATATGCGATATCAGGCCTAGTACACAATATTGCATACATTAAACTTCCAATAGCAGAAGCATATGGAATCGCCATCTTATCTCTTTCTTGGTGTCTTTGGAGACATCTCTTTAGAAAGATGGATACCATGTCTCACTAGTAACAATCCTCTCTTGGAATCAAGCATGTTAAACCTCTTTAACACCTTTTCCAAGTATAGACTTTGGGATAAACCAATTATTCTTTTCGCTCTATCTCTATATATGCGAATCCCAAGAATATAGGTTGCCTCCCCTAAGTCTTTCATGGAGAATGTATTTGACAACCATACCTTTATAGTCATCAACATACCTGTATCATTACCCATCAACGATGTCATCCACATATAAGACAAGGAAAGTGATAGCACTGTCACTAACCTTCTTATATACACATGGCTCATCCTCATTTTTGATAAAACCAAAGGATTTAATGGCTTCATCAAAACGGATGTTCCAACTCCTCGAAGCTTGTTTCAACCCATAAATGGATCGCTTTAGCTTGCATACCTTGGAACCATCTTGGGATTCAAATCCTAGGTTGTTCCATGAAAATGTTTTCTTCAATGTATCCATTGAGAAAATTTTGACATCCATCCGCCAAATCTCATAATCATAGTACGCAGCTATTGCTAATAAAATCCTAATTGATTTAAGCATGGCAACAAAGTAGAAAGTCTCCTCATAGTCGATTCCTTGCCTTTGGCGAAACCCTTCGCTACTAGCCTTGCCTTATAGGTCTCTACCTTTCCATCGTAACCAATTTTCTTCTTGAAAACCCATTTGTTCCCTATAGGTATAATACCTTGGTGGGTCAACAAGATCCCAAACTTGATTCTTATACATGGAATCAATCTGATTTCATAGCATCAATCCATTTTGAAGAGTCTATATCCGATATAGCTTCTTCATAGGTAAGTGGATCATCTCCATGATCTACTTCTTCATGAGTAGACAACTCTTGTTCTTCTTCATGAAGAAAACCATATCTCAGGTGGGTGAGATACGTTGTTCTACGAGGTGTAGATGTTTCATCAATGGGTATAGGTTGACTAGATGGATCTATATCCATCGATGCATTGGTTGGTGAATTCTCCAATTCTAACTCTATTTGCCTTCCTTTGCCTCCTTCTTGAACAAACTGTTGTTCAAGAAATGTGGCATCTCTACTTATCACAACCTTTGTGAAGTAGGCAAATAAAAATAATATCCAAAACTATCTTTTGGATATCCAACAAATCGACCTTTTACGATCCGGTCTCCAATTTATCGGTGTTGACTTTTTGATATAATTGGACAACCCCAAATCTTAACATGCTTAAGACTTGGTTTTCTTCCATGCCATATCTCATAAGGTGTGGAAGAAAGCGATTTTGATGGAATCCTATTCGGAATATATAAAGTGATTCTAATGCAAATCCCCAAAAGGAGATTGGCATATCAAGATAGCTCATCATACTACGTACCATATCCAATAGGGTACGATTTCTCCTTTCAGATACACCATTCATTGTGGCGTTCTGGAGGAGTCACCGAGAAACAATGCCATGCTCTCTCAAGTATTCATCAAATTCAAGACTCAAATATTCACCTCCACGATCCGATCAAGAGCTTTAATATTTTTTCTGTTTGATTTTCTACTTGATTTAAATTCTTTGAACTTTTCAAAGGATTCATGTTTGTATTTCATCAAATACAAATACCCAAACCTTGATTTATCATCGAAAGGTAATAAAATAATGAAAGCCCCTCTAGCCATTTCTTTAAACGGACCACATACATCACTATGTATTAGTTCCAAAATATTTTCACTCTTAGCCCTTGTCCAACAAAGGGTGATCTAGTCATTTTGCCTTGAAGGCAAGATTCACAAGTTGGAGTAGGCAGAGCCCAATGAGGATAGAATCCCCATTTTCTCCAATTTTGCAATCCTATCTTCGCAACATGACATAACCTTAAGTGCCAAATATATTTTGAACTTGAGTTGGTTTTCACCATGGCATTGTATTCTTTTAGATCACTTGCATTCATTTTGTGTTTGTCATTATTATCCAAATAATAAAGACCATCATTCATATAACCCAACCAACATATTTATTTCCAAAATAAATATTGCAAACATCATCTGTGAATGAAATTCATAGCCATTTCTAGTCAAACTAGATATAGAAATGATGTTCTTAAAAGCATCAGTACATATAAAATATTATCCAAACACAAAACATGTCCAAACATGTAAAAGATTTAGATCCTATGGCTAAAGCTTCAGCAGTTGAGCCATTGCCAATCCGACTCTAATATCTTGAGAATGCAAGTCGCTTGCTAGTTCCTGCATATCTTTAGAAATGTGAGAACGCAAAGATCTAAAACCCAAGCTGTAGATGAACTATAAGTATCATGAATCTAAATAACAAGATATGGACATACCTTCCAAGGTGTATCCTTCTTGTCCTTGAGAAGCAAGATACTGCGGTTCCTTTTCGGTGCCCATCCTTTTGGCAGTGGAAACACTTTCCTTTGCCTTCATCGACTTTAGTCTTCTTTTTCTTTAGCTATTTTCTTGGAAGGACCAGAATCGAGGTTTCTTTTTCTTATTGCCTTTCTTCTTGTTGGACTTTCCAGTGAAGAAGATGCAACCAAAGCTACCTCTTTTCCTTTATTGCACGGCATATTCTTTTGGGCAATAACATGTTGAGTAATTCGGCTAAGGTGCATTCTGTTTAGTCATATGGAAATTTGTCACAAAATTCCCAAAAGACTCGGGAAGGACTGAAGGATCAAATCCGTTTGTAGTTGGAAATCCATGTTGAAGTCAAGATGTTCCAAGCTGCTCAATCACCGAATCATCTTGTGGACATGATCCCCAACATTACATCCCTCGGACATCCTCATACGGAATAAGCTGTTTAGATATCTCATACCTAGCATTCTCTTTGTGCTCACCATACAACTCTTGTAGGTGAAGGAGGATCTCACGAGCACTCTGCATGTTCTCATGTTCTGTAACTCATTACTCATGGAAGCAAGCATGTAACACTTAGCTCTCATATCATGCTCCTTCCACTTGTCCAAAGTATCATGTTCCTCTTGTGTGGCCTCTGGAGGTAAGGGACCAGGAACATTTGAATATAGAACATAACCTATATGTTCAAGGTTGAGACAAGTTTCAAATTTCTTAGCCAATCAATGATTAGGTCACATCAACTGTTGTGATCAAGTATGCTTGCAAGGATATTGGATGGTGGTGGTTGTTTTGTGCTCATTTTTATCGAGAAAATTAGCTGCAGAAAATAACGATTAATTAGTAAATGTATCATGTAATTAACCAAAATGATTATGGTCTTTTAATCAAATTGGTCCTCCCACTAACTTAGCGAATCCTACACTTCCAAAGTAGAAAACGGAAATCCTAGTTGGATGGATTTCTAGTGGGTGATTGAATTCTTATAATTCTATTGATCATCCTCAGGTACATCCATTATTGGAATTACAATAAACTATAAGTGAGCAACTCCTTGCCCATCACATCTCATGTGAGGTTCAATCCTTTTACTAGCCCCTAATGCTCAAAATCTCGTACATCCAATATTGACTTATCTTGCATTAGTTAAGTTGATCCCATTGAGCGATAATTATGCAAATAATTTTAATGTCCTCAGTACATCCAATATTGGCCACCAAACCATTTACATATTTACAACATCTCATGCTTAACAATTATTCTTAAGAAAATCTCTTAAATTAATTGCATCTCATGCAACTATTTAAAATTTCTTAAAATAATTGCCCCAATGGAGGGCTTATGTTATAATTACTTTAATTATAGCATTTCCAACTTAATCATTTGTTTGGAAGATTTTATAGCCATCCTAATTACTATTAAGGTCTCACTTTGCACATTATCCATTTAGCATGCATATATCATATAATTGCATACATTCCCATACATCTCATGCATTCATGGATAAGCGATAAATATGGTATGATCATGGACTTTCTAAGGGATTCAATTGAGCCACCAAGAATTGAATCAGGGCATTCCTAGGTGCATTTCATTCATTCATTTTACAAGAGTTGCTGAAGGAGTACATAATCAACACTTGATATTGAATTCCTCCCACTGGTCCCACCAATGCTCTTGACCTCCTTGAACTTCTTGCAATCCAATATTACAAAGTAATCCTTGGCATACCAAGGCGAATTTACAAGAACTTAAATAAATGAAATTACAACCCAAAAATTATTACAAACTTAATAATACATGCCCAAAATAAATTAAAATAAATTAATTAATTTACAATCCCAAAGAAACATAAAAGAAATAAATCCAATCACATTGGTCTTTTATAGTCCATGATCATCTATCATGCATATCACTATTTAACAATTAAATAAAACATACATACTTAAATTAAATTGAATATCTCATATTCAACTTAAAATCAGATTTGAATATGATTCAAATAAATTTAAAAATTCAGATTTGAATCTCATTCAAACAAATTTAAAAATTCAGATTTGAATCACATTCAAACAACTTTAAAAATTCAGATTTGAATCTCATTCAAACATTTTTAAAAAAAATCAGATTTGAATCACATTCAAATATTTTTTAAAAATCAGATCTAATTTTATTGAATCAATTTTAAAAATCAGATTTAAATATGATTCAAACAACTTTAAAAATTCAGATTTGAATCTCATTCAAACAACTTTTAAAATTCAGATTTGAATCACATTCAAACATTTTTTAAAATTCTGATTTGAATCATAATTTAATTGTGTGATTAAAACAACTAATTAAACACTTTAATTAGTCAAAGAATAGGCCTTAGATCATACAACAATTGCAGAATTAAAAGCCAAACCTTGAATCACCCATGGAACCATTGTTGCCGCCACCAATGGTGGCTTCTCCATGTGCCGCCACCTCTTGATCCAACCAGCAATGGATCACTTGATCTCATGATCAAACACACAATTAAATTATATAATCAACAATCTAAATGGCAAATATAGTGGCTCGATACCAATTGAAGGCAGGCGTGAAAAACACAAGATTATACCATTGAATTCAAAATTTTTCACCTAGGGTCACAAGCACCATGCAAGATTTATTTTTATCTATTTGATTTCAATGATAAACAACATATTAAAACTCTTTTAATATGTTTTTGGATCTGTATTTTCCATTTAAGATTTTAAAAATTAATCAGATTAATTTTAGAACCCTAGATTAAATCAAGAACGATTACACTAACCTCTTGATGTGCTGCAGCGTGTATGCGCCTTTGAGATTCGTCTTGAGGACACGGATGTTGTCCCTCTAGCTTGTCCACACCAAGAACACCTATGGCAGCCCTTGAACAGCTTCTAAAGCCTTTTCTATTAATTAGAAATTCAAGTTCTGCCTTTTAAGAGATTAAAGATGTAAACAGGACACTAGAAACAATTTCTAGCGTTCTTAATTCAAGAGATTGATGGCTAATCTCTTTGAATTGATGAGAGATGAAGAGAAATAGCTGGAGAGGCTCAAAGTGGCGTGACAATTGAGAGGAGAGGCTGCTGGTTATGTTTTCTTTTCATAACCACACTTAAATAGCTAGGTTAACACATTAAACCCTTGCCACATGTCACCTTTTGATTAGCTCTAGGTTTAAGTGACCCAATCAAATTGTGCCAAGTGTCAAACCTATTTTTAATCTTGATTTTAATCATCTTACATGATTAAAAATATTTGTAAGCTTATGTGTTATGCCATGTGTCACCATCTCATGGTGCCACGTGTCACACTGCAAAATGACCAAAATGCCCCTGTGTCTTAATTTTGAGTTCTCAACCCAAAATAATTATTTTCTTCTTCTAATTAATTTATATCAAATATAAATTAATTAATTAATCTCTATTAATTAATTTCTCATCAATTAAATTCATATTTAAACACTTTAAATATAAATTTAATTTATACTACACATCCAATAATCTAGATTTGGTTTCAAGTCATGCTAGGGACTTTGCAATCTAATTGCAAACCAAATCTATTTAATTAATCAATTAAACTCTTTAATTAATTAATTAAATCATATTTAATTAGGTGATAACTTGTGTATGTGTGTGACTTACTAGGCTCATCACTAATTGGCAATGAGAAATGATATCAACTCTTAATATCATCAGAACTCTTTCTTACCATAAATGATTTCTCTAAATCATTTTATGAACCTCATAGACCATGGTTAACACCTAGCATAGCATGCCATGGCCACCCAATTAGTAATAAGGTTTACCTTAAATAAACCTATAATCATATGTTACCATGCACTAGAATCTCTCTGTTACAAAATCCCAACTCAATTTGCGGAGTCATGGTTTATGTCAAACTCCATTTGCTATGAATATTATGTTCTCTTTTAATTCCAGTTCTTGATTAAAAGATTTTCTCATCGAAACTCTTTGAATAAATCTATCTGTCTGGCCAGAACTTGAAACATCAAGAACAATTAAATGAACATAGGATTTTATCTCTATTTACTTAGAGGAACAGATTCCATCTTGATCAACACCTACCTCCATATATAACTAGTAGGAGCCAACAGATGCCTATATACCCATACATAGTACAAGTATGAAAGCAGTATCAAACTCAAACTACCTATATACAAGATAACTGTGTTATCTCAGGTCTAAAGATTATATGCACTGATATGATTTATGACAAAACATTGACAAGAGTAAACTCCATGTGCTTGTCATAAGTGTCACTGGTTCGGCCTACTTATCTTGTATAAGTGCCTATCATGTTTGTTATATGGCATGAGACTCACCATTCCATCTTATTTATATCTCATATAAATAACTTGGGAACAAACATGAATACAATCTTTCTGGATAAGTCATGTCCTTATTATGAAGTATCCTTGATTATGAACCTATTTATGATACTTTGTGCTAGAAATATTGTCACTCATATTCTTAACAACTTAAGAATAATATTTCTAACAAAATATCAATGGACCTTTTCTATTACACATAAATATATTATGTAAACGGAAAAGTGGAAATGCCTTTTATTAATAAAATATATACAAGATACATACTAAATGATATGCTCTAGGGCATACTACTAACATTCAAACAACTTTAAAAATTTAGATTTGAATCACATTCAAACAACTTTAAAAATTCAAATTTGAATCACATTCAAACAACTTTTAAAATTCAGATTTGAATCACATTCAAACAATTTTTAAAATTCAGATTTGAATAAAAATTTAATTATGTGATTAAAACTCTAATTAAACAATTTAATTAGACATAAAATAAACATAATTATGAGCATTAGATCATACAATAATTGCACAAACATTGCCCAAACCATGCGCACCATAAGAAGTGCACAAACCATGCGCACATATGGAGTCTTCATCAAGCCGCCACCTTTATCATTGCAACCAGCAATGGATCTATCATCTCATGATCAAACTACACAATTAAATCATATAATCAACAATCTAAATGGAAAATATAGTAGCTCTGATACCAATTGTTGGAGCGGAAGCATTAAAAACACAAGTTTATATCATTGAATTCAAAAATTTTTTCACCTAGGGTCACATGCATCATGCAAGATTCATTTTTATCTATTTGATTTCAATGATAAATAGCATATTAAAACTCTTTTAGTATGTTTTTTTGGATCTACATCTGCCATTTAAGATTTTAGAATTAATCAGATTAATTATTAGAACCCTAGATTAGATCAAGAACAAGTGCACTAACTTCTTGATGCACTATAGTGTATTTAACACCTTTGGGATGCATCTAGGACACCAGATGTTGTCCCTCTAGCTTGTCCACACCAAGATCACCTAATCTCATTCAAACAAATTTAATGATATAAACTTATATTTTTCTTGCTTCTGCTCCTATAATTGGTATCAGAGACACTATATTTGCCATTTAGATTGTTGATTATATGATTTAATTGTGTGGTTTGATCATAAGATGATAGATCCATTGCTGGTTGCAATGATAAAGGTGGCGGCTTGATGAAGACTCCATATGTGTGCATGGTTTGTGCACTTCTTATGGTGCGCATGGTTTGGGCAATGTTTGTGCAATTGTTATATGATCTAATGCTCATAATTATGTTTATTTTATGTCTAATTAAATTGTTTAATTAGAGTTTTAATCACACAATTAAATTTTGTTTCAAATATGAATTTTAAAATTTTTTTGAATGTGATTCAAATATGAATTTTTAAAGTTATTTGAATGTGATTCAAATATAAATTTTAAAAGTTGTTTGAATGTGATTCAAATCTGAATTTTAAAAGTTGTTTGAATATGATTCAAATATGAATTTTTAAAGTTGTTTGAATGTGATTCAAATCTGAATTTTTCAATTTGTTTGAATGGGATTCACATATGAATTTTTAAATTTGTTTGAATGTGATTCAAATATGAAATTTTAAATTTGTTTGAATCATATTCAAATCTGGATTTTAAGCTGAATATGAGATATTCAATTTAATTTAAGTATATATGTTTTATTTAATTGTTAAATAGTGATATGCATGATGGATGATCATGGACTATAAAAGACCAATATGATTGGATTTATTTCTTTTATGTTTCTTTGGTATTGTAAATTAATTAATTTATTTTAATTTATTTTTGGGCATGTATTATTAAGGTTGTAATAATTTTTGGGTTGTAATTTCATTTATTTAGTTGTTGTAAATTTGCCTTGGTATGTCAAGGATTACTATGTAATATTGGATTGCAAGAAGATCAAGGAGGTCAAGAGCATTGGTGGGACTAGTGGGAGGAATCCAAGATCAAGTGTTGATTATGTACTCCCTCAGCAACTCTTGTAAAATGAATGAATGAAATTCACCTAGGAATGCCCTGATTCAATTCTTGGTGGCTTAGAATTGAATCCCTTAAAAAAGTCCATGATCATACCATATTTATTTATTATCCATGAATGCATGAGATGTATGGGAATGTATGCAAGTATATGATATATGCATGCTAATTGGATAATGTGCAAAATGAGACCTTAATAGTAATTAGGACGACCATAAAATCTTCCAAATAAATGATTAAGTTGGAAATGTTATAATTAAAGTAATTATAACATGGGCCCTCCATTGAGGTAATTATTTTAAGAAATTTTAAATACTTGCATAAGATGCAATTAATTTAAGAGATTTTCTTAAGAATAATTGTTAAGCGTGAGATGTAAATATGTGAATGGTTTGGAGGCCAATATTGGATGTACCTGAGGACATTAAAATTATTTGCATAATTACTGGCTCAATGGGATCAACTTAACTAATGCAAGATAAGTCAATAATGGATGTACCTGAGATTTTGAGCATTAGGGGCTAGGTAAAGGATTAAACTTCGCATGAAATGTGATGGGTAAGCAGTTGCTCACTTATAGTTTATTGTAATTCCAATAATGGATGTACCTGAGGAT
The DNA here is from genome assembly GCF_030052815.1 of Hevea brasiliensis. Taxonomy (NCBI): domain Eukaryota; kingdom Viridiplantae; phylum Streptophyta; class Magnoliopsida; order Malpighiales; family Euphorbiaceae; genus Hevea; species Hevea brasiliensis. Next base: position 50,138,164 of record NC_079501.1, read on the forward strand.
GATCAATAGAATTATAAGAATTCAATCACCCACTAGAAATCCATGCAACTAGGATTTCCATTTTCTACTTTGGAAGTGTAGGATTTGCTAAGTTAGTAGGAGAAATAATTTGATTAAAAGACCATAATCATTTTGGTTAAATACATGATACATTTATTAATTAATCTGGTTATTTTCTATAGTTAATTTTCTGATAATAATGAGCGCAGAACAACCATCACCATCCAATATCCTTGCAAGCATACTTGATCGCAATAAGGTGACAGGACCTAATCTGTCTGATTGGCTAAGAAATTTGAAACTTGACCTGAACCTTAAAAATATAGGATATGTTCTAAACTCAAATGTTCCTGGTCCCTTACCTTCAGAGGCCACTCAAGAGGAACATGAAACTTTGGACAAGTGGAAGGAGCATGATATGAGAGCAAAATGTTAGATGATTGCTTCCATGAGTAATGAGTTACAGAAGCAGCATGAGAACATGCAGAGCATGAGTGAGATCCTCCTTCATCTACAAGAGTTGTATGGTGAGCACAGCAGGAATGCTAGGTATGAGATATCTAGACAGCTATTCCGCATGAGGATGTCTGAGGGACAAAATGTTCGGGATCATGTACACAAGATGATTCGGCTGATTGAGCAGCTGAAACATCTTGACTTTAACATGGATTTCCAATTGCAGATGGATTTGATCATTCAGTCCCTTCCTGAGTCATTTGGCAATTTTGTGACAAATTTCCATATGACTAAACAGGAATGCACCTTGGCTAGTTTACTCAACATGCTGGTTATTGCCCAAAAGAATATGTCGAGCAATAAAGGAAAAGAGGTAGCTTTGGTTGCATCTTCTTCTGTTGGAAAATCCAACAAGAAGAAGGGCAATAAGAAAAAGAAACCTCAGATTCCTGGTCCTTCCAAGAAAATAGCTAAACAGAAAGGAAATACTAAAGCTGATGGAGGCAAAGGAAAGTGTTTCCACTACCAGAAGGATGTGCACTGGAAAAGGAACTGCCCATAGTATCTTGCTTCTCTGAAGGACAAAAAGGATAGAACTTCGGAAGATATGTCTATAACTTGTTACTTAGATTCTGATGATACTCATAGTTCATCTACAGCTTGAGTTTTACATACTAGTGCCAGTTCTCACATTTCTTATGATATGCAGGAACTAACAAATAATAGCAGCTTGCGTTCTCGAGATGTTAGAGTTTGGATTGGTAATGGCTCAACTGTTGAAGCTTTAGCCATAGGATCTAAATCTTTTTACATGTTTGGACATGTTATGTATTTGGATAATATTTTATATGTAACTGATGCTTTTAAGAACATCATTTCTATATCTAGTTTGACAAGAAATGGCTATGAATTTCAGTTCACAGATGATGTTTGCAATATTTATTTTAGAAATAAATATGTTGGTTCTGGTTATATGAATGATGGTCTTTATTAGTTGGATAATAATAACACACACAAAATGAATGCAATGCCATGATGAAAATCAACTCAAGTTCAAAATATATTTGGCACTTAAGGTTAGGTCATGTCGTAGAAGATAGGATTACAAAACTAGAGAAAATAGGGATTCTATCCTCATCGGGCTCTGATACCAATTATAGGAGTGGAAGCATGAAAAACATAAGTTACATCATTAAATTCAAAAATTTTCCACCCAGGGTCACAAGCATCATGCAAAGTTCATTTTTATCTATTTGATTTCAATGATAAACAACATATTAAAACTATTTTAATATGTTTTTAGATCTACATTTTCCATTTAAGATTTTAGAATTAATCAGATTAATTATTAGAACCTTAGATTAGATCAAGAACAAGTGCACTAACCTCTTGATGCACTAACCTCTTGATGCACTACAGTGTATTTGACACCTTTGGGATGCATCTAGGACACCTGATGTTGTCCCTTTAGCTTGTCCATAGTAAGATCATCTATGGCAGCCCTTGAACAACTTCTAAAGCTTTTTCTATGAATTAGAAAATCAAGTTTTTCCTTTTGAGAGATTACAGATGTAAACAGGACACTAGAAACAATTTCTAGTATTTTTAATTCAAGAGATTTTTTGCTAATCTCTTTGAATTGATGAGGGATGAAGAAGAACAGGAGGGAGAGGAGCCAAGGGCGGCAGCACCTTTTTGAGAATGAGCAGATTGTGTTTTTATTCTTTCATCCTTACACTTATATAGTTAGGTCACCACTTAAAACTCTTGCCACATGTCACCCTCTGATTCATTCTAGGTTTAATTGACCAAATCACATTGTGCCAAATGTCAAACCTATATTCAATCTTGACTTTGATCATCTTACATGATTAAAAGACATTTGGCAAGCTTATGTGTAGTGCCATGTGTCACCATCTGATGGTGCCACATGTCACCCTGTGAAATGACCAAAATACCCCTGTGTCTTAATTTTGAGTTCTCAACTCAAAATAATTATTTCTCTTCTTCTAATCAATTTATATCAAATATAAATTAATTAATTAATCTTTATTAATTAATTTATCATTAATTAAATTCATATTTAAATACTTTAAATATAAATTTAACCTATACTATACATCCAATAACCTAGATTTAGTTTCAAGCCAAGATAGGGACTTTGCAATCTAATTGCAAACCAAACCTATTTAATTAATCAATTAAACTATTTAATTAATTAATTAAATCATATTTAATTTGGTGATTACTTGTGTATGTGTGTGACTTACTAGACTCATCACTTATTGGCAATGAGACATGATATCGACTCTTAATATCATCAGAACTCTTTCTTACCATAAATGATTTCTCTAAATCATTTTATGTAGCTCTTAAACTATGGTTAACACCTAGCATAGCATGCCATAGCCACCCAATCAGTAATAAGGTTTACCTTAACTGAACCTATAATCATATGTTACCATACACTAGAATCTCTCTATTACAAAATCCCAATTTGAGCTGGAGTCATGGTTTATGTCAAACCCCATTTGCTATAAATATTATATTCTCTTTTAATTCCAGTTCTTGATTAAAAAGATTTTCTCATCAAAAACTCTTTTCTGAATAAATCTATCTGTCTTGGCCAGGAACTTGAAATATTAAGAATAATTAAATAAACATAGGATTTTATCCCTATTTATTTAGGGTAACATATTCCATCTTGATCAACACCTACCTCCATATATAACTAGTAGGAGCCAACACATGCCCATATACCCATACACAGTACAAGTATGAAAATAGTATCAAACTCAAACAACTTATATAAAAATAACTGTGCTATCTCAGGTCTAAAGATTATATGCACTGATATGATTTATGACAATGCATTGACAAGAGTAAACTCCATGTGCTTGTTATAAGTGTCATTGGTTCGGACTATTTATCATGTATAAGTGCCTATCATGTTGGTTATATAGCATGAGACTCACCATTCTATCTTATTTATATCTCATATAAATAACTTGGGAATAAACATGAATACAATTTTTCTGAGTAAGTCATGTCCTTATTATAAAGTATCCTCGATTGTGAACCTATTTATCATACTTTGTACTAGAAATACTGTCACTCATATTCTTAACAACTTAAGAATAGAATTTCTAACAAAATATCAATGGACCCTTTCTATTACACATAAACATATTATGTAAATGGAAAAGTGAAAATGCCCTTTATTAATAAAAACATGTATAAGATACATACTAAATGATATGCTCTAGGGCATACTACTAACAATCTCCCACTAGCACTAGAGCCATTCATTACAATATCTTAGACCCATCTTCTCAAGATGTCGGTCTAGCTGAGTCTATGACATAGGCTTAGTGAATAGATCATCAGATTAATTATTAGAACACTAGATTAGATCAAGAATAAGTGCACTAACCTTTTGATGCACTGTAGTGTATTTGACACCTTCGGGATGCGTCTAGGACACTAGATGTTGTCCCTCTAGCTTGTCCACAACAAGATCACCTATTGCAGCCCTTGAACAGCTTCTAAAGCTTTTTCTATGAATTAGAAAATCAAGTTTTGCCTTTTGAGAGATTACATATATAAACCGGATACTAGAAACAATTTCTAGTATTTTTAATTCAAGAGATTGTTTGCTAATCTCTTTGAATTGATGAGAGATGAAGAAGAAGAGAAGGAAGAGGAGCCAAGGTTGGTGACACCTTTTTTGAGAATGAGCAGATTGTATTTTTGTTCTTTCATCCTTACACTTATATAGTTAGGTTACCACTTTAAACCTTTGCCACATGTCACCCTCTGATTGGTTCTAGGTTTAATTGACACAATCACATTGTGCCAAGTGTCAAACCTATATTTAATCTTGACTTTGATCATCTTACATGATTAAAAGACATTTGGCAAGCTTATGTGTAGTGCCATGTGTCACCATCTAATGGTGCCAAATGTCACCCTGTGAAATGACAAAAATACCCCTGTGCTTTAATTTTGAGTTCTCAACTCAAAATAATTATTTCTCTTCTTCTAATCAATTTATATTAAATATAAATTAATTAATTAATCTTTATCAATTAATTTATCATTAATTAAATTCATATTTAAACACTTCAAATATAAATTTAACCTATACTATATATCCAATAACCTAGATTTGGTTTTAAGCCATGATAGGGACTTTGCAATCTAATTGCAAACCAAACCTATTTAATTAATCAATTAAACTAATTAATTAATTAATTAAATCATATTTAATTTAGTGATTACTTGTGTATATGTATGACTTACTAGGCTCATCACTTATTGGCAATGAGACATGATATCAACTCTTAATATCATCAGAACTCTTTCTTACAATAAATGATTTCTCTAAATCATTTTATGCAGCTCATAGACTATGGTTAACACCTAGCATAGCATGCCATAGCTACCCTGTCACACCCTACCCCTCTGTAAGGCATAACATGATCCCATAGTATACCTAATGAATTACAACCTTCGCCTACTGATAACCCATTAAATACACTACAAGGGATTTTCAAAAACTTTTCTTACTTCTTTTACAGTGGTGAGCACTATTTACAGGTGTTAAAAACCTTTTTGAACTGAGGTGAATTAACTAATACATTTAGACTATTAGTAATTTCTGTAAAAAAATTTTGGCAGAGTGCCCTCCATAATTTGGATAAAACAGTTCTTCAAAAACCTATAAAAAGCACTTCAATATTTTTCTCAATCTCAAACTCTAGCATAATTCAACACAAATCCACAATAATTTTTCAAAGACTGAGATACAAGAAATATAATACAATTTTTACAAGTCCAAATAACTCATAATTTATTTTACAACTTTAATGTACAATTTTAATTTACAACTGCTCAAAACCAAGAACACTATATACATACAGTGAACATACATTACAATATAAAATGCAGAATATGATATACTCAATATACCCGATGATTTCTCGCTGAATGTACTAGTAGCCTAGTCTGCTGCCCTGTCAGTTTGTCTACCTGCGACAGCAATGAAAAGCTATCGCTGAGTAAAATTTACTCAGTGGTGCACAATAACAATTTGAAATGCGATATATAAATCTTTTATTGACAGTTCACAAATCCAATGATTCCCAATTCCATTTCACAATTTACAAAATTCATCTAACACAAATTTGATCAAGTAATTGAATAATACCGTTTTGCAAATCAATAACACAATTCGATCAAATAACTGAATAATACCGTTTTGCAAATCAATAACACAATTCGATCAAATAACTGAATAATACAATGTTGCCAATCGATAACATAATTTAGGCCATGACACAATTTTTTCCACACATGCCGTGTTGTACACCACGACAAGACACACTCACCCAAATAATTGAAATCAATGAGGGAGGAAGCTAGCTGAATAATGAGTACTTATCCACACTCACCTCAGACTGGGAAGTCAATGAGGGAGGAACATAATCACACTCACCCCAGACTGATAAGTCAAAGAGGGAGGAATATATCAACAGTGTCATGCCTAATGTGAATCAAAACAATTTCAAATCACAATATTTCATACAAACCATAAATCACACTTTATCTCAAAATTTCCATTTGCAAAGTTGGCAATACAATAAGTTCCAAATAATATTCCCAAAACCAAAGCAATAAAAAAATCATTCATAACTAATTTCTCTAAATAAATTTGCTAGTAAAAGCAGTGAATATAAAAGTATTGTGCACAGACACAATTTAAAACTATAAGGTTTAATTAAAATTTAAAGTAGAAAATGAGAAGTCAAAATTATTGTGCACAAACACAATTTAAAACAATAACGTACAAATAATCATAATTTATTTTAATTGAAAAATTCAAAAGAAATACTTATTATGCACAAACACAATTTAAAACAATAACATATAAATAATCGTAATTTATTTTAATTGAAAAATTTAAAAGAAATACTTATTGTGCACAAGCACAATTTAAAACAATACAAATAATCATAATTTATTCCAATTGAAAAATTCAAAAGAATTAATTATTGTGCACAAACCTCTGATATATGCCTCTTAGCTCTGACTCAGTGTTTCCTTCCCTTTCCCCGAGTCGTTGCTAACTGAGAAACACAATTTGAAGTGTTTCAGTACTCATTTAAACTGTCTCTAACGATAATGCTTAATAATTAATTCATTGAGTTTTATTATTTCCTTAGTCAACCTAAGATGTCGACCCTCAGTGCATTCTAGGTAATTTAGGTTTTAATGTTATTAACATGTCACATTCGATAGTCTTTTAGGGTTGGTACATGTTACCAAGTTCATTTCCATGTATCTTGCATTTTGCTGGATTCTGGGATACTAGTTTGACCTAGCCGGATGACCTAGTTCCCTCGGTTTTCGGGTTTCGGTCAAAACTACAAACTTGTAGATCTATGTCTTATTGCACGCGGGAAAACATTTCAGGTCATTCCGAGTTATGTAGACCAAGTTATGGTCATTTTACTATTGCTGGTCAAATTGCACCAAAATTGGTCACTTTAGGTCAATTTAGGTCATTTTAGGTTCGGCCAGTTTTTGGACCCGAACTTGTGCAAGCTTTTTGACTTACTTATGGTCATTTCTGGGCTTTGGTGTCTTCATAAGACTTGTAGATATGGGTCTTAACTATTCATGGTTAAAATTTCAGGTCAATTGGACCTGTTTTGAGTGAGTTATGGCCTAAACCTTAACTGCTGCCCAAATGGTCAGTTTTCAGGCCTCAATTGCACTTTATCCGGATTTGGTCATTTTTCAAGCTACCTTGCAAGCAGAATTTTGGTAAGCTTCCTTCATGAAAGTTGGCACATTTTGTGCCTAGTTTCACCTCCAATTGGTCTCATACCAATTGGAGCCACACAATTAAAGTTATAGGCCTAAAACTCAAACTGCCTTATTGAAATTCTTGCATACACATCAAACATCACTTTTAACACTCACCAAACTTAACCTTCAAACCAATTCTGGTTGTACCACAACCTAAACATAATTCACAACACATTATAGGTCATTTTGGCAGCTTACAATTACATTCAACATATACCAACAAGTGCAGAATTTGTCCAATTCAATTTACAACAATTCAATCACCAATTCATGCTCATTTACAAGTCCCACTTCACACCACCATTCATGCACTCAAACTGCCACAACAACCAACACATTTTAACATCATTATTTTATAAACCAAGCATGAATTCTAGCATTCCTCAAGGGTTAGCAAACTGCCATAATGGTACACTTACATTCCATTACTTTCCAAGCTTTAAACTTCATTTTACATTTACATATACTAAGTATACATTACCTAAATAATTTCCTACACAATATACATTTAATCAATCATTTAATTCACCATTTACAAGCACAAATAACCTGCCTTCAAGGTATTTCCATGGCTGCCAAAATTACACATTCCCATTCAACATCAAACCTTAAAAATTTCTTCATAATTCAAACACCCATAACATGCTTACAAACTTTAACAAAGCAATATTCAAAAACTCAAACTTACCTATGGATGAGACTTCTTAAATCTTCACCAAAACTTCTTGAAATTGTTATCAAACTCTTCCTTGTGTTGTGGGGATAAACTTTAATGAAGACAAGTGTGGGAAAAGATGGCTTCATCATGGAGTTGTAATGGTTTGAAGGTGGGTGGCCATGGGAGAGGTTTGAGAGTTTTTCATGCGGCAATGGGACTTTTCAATTGAAGAAGATGAATTGCAGATTTATAAGTGGATTTACACCTGCCCATTTAGTGTCTAATTTAATCCATAGTGGTCCACTCACCTTAATTAAACTATTTTATATGTTTTAAATGATAATTACTCCATTTACACTCCATTTTTGCTATTTACATTAGGTACCACTAAATTAATTTTTCATTATATTTTTGAAGTGTAATATTATTTATTTTTATTGGAAATTTAGGTTAAAAGACAACTCGGGGTGTCAAATGACCACAATGCCCCTGTTCAGGTTGCATTCCCGATTTTTCGGTAACACCGGGTTTTGTCTGTTTTTCAATTTCTCACTTTTCTTTGTACTAATTATTTAATTTTTCTTTGATATTTCTAATGATATTTATACTTCAATTGATGTCTCTTTAAGTCTTAAAATTAATTTCCAGGGTTTCCCGTGGTCCAGGGCTTGTCAACGGTCCACGCCGTGACTTCCCGGTGCGGTCACCCATCGCTAGGGTTCTCGGCTCGCTTAACTTAGTTGCATTTCTTTACTATTATTTTTCCTTTATTGTTCTTGTATTTTCTTTTCTTGTATTTTATTATTTAATGTATCCTCACTCATATCGAAGTGTAGTTCTAGGCATTCTAGCTGTCCGGACAACACTGGTCACCGGAACAGTAGAACGCACTACCGAACTTAGGGGTGTTACAATTCTCCCCCCGTTAAAATAATTTCGTCCACGAAATTTTACCCAATAGCCATCTTACAATAGTCATATGTTTATTTTCTCCTTTCTATATGATCGTATAATCTTCTTTTCCTCAATTTTTTATAAGACTTTTAACAATCTAATACAACGTTTAATTTGTATGTATATCACCAATCTTCTCTTACTATTGTCCTGTCTAATATTTCGATTCATGTTCCTTCTTGAATGACCCTTGAGGTCATGTTAGAATCATTTATCTAGTCATTGGTCCTCTGACCATTCTAGCCCATAGTCTTCCTCACATTCGTAACATTTCTTTGTTATATTTGAACCAATTGTTCGAATTTTTTACTTTCATAACTCTGTTTATCTGTCAATATTCTATAACTTACTTTCTTTTATACTGAACTATAACCTTTCGATATTCTAATCTTTGAGTTTTAGATCCCTAAGTAGGATTTTCAAACTTATTTCTAATAATTAAATTCTGTCCTGGCATAACTATACCAAAACAGATGCCGTTGGCAACTATTCTCATCTAGGTGTGCTATCGGGTAGTACGTAGCTCTACACAATAATCTCAAGTTAGTACCGTAATCTGCAGCTTACAGTATAAACATCAAGAACATTGCATAGTTACTACGATACATCCCAATAGATCAAATTTTTCGATATTTTATCCTTTTTGAATTTACTGATATTTGAATCTTATTCTGATTACAATATCCATTAGCAATTTCTAACAGTAACCTCCTTGCCCTCATCTAGAGCAATTCCATTAATGTATCTTACTTTTACGTCCTCTTGCCTTACATTAAGTAGGCTCGCCAATTAGCTTTATAATTTATGGTGTGTTAGAAAATACTTTTCGCCAATAAACTCTTTCAAAACTAATTTCACTTATTATCACAATCCTTATCTTAAAGGACTAATCACTAATGCATCAAAATTTATTCCCCTGTAAAGGAATAACAATAGAATATATAGTTCTAACACTAACATAAAAGTATGCAAACTCCAGGTCAAACAATACATATATATATCTTAGTTACTATTTGAGAAAGTACCAGCAATAATATCAAAAGTCTAAGTCTCTTCTCTCTGCCGTATAGGGTATACTCCAGCTGGAGCATCACCCTGTTCTGGCTGATTCACAGTACTCTGACTCCTAGGTGTACTATCCCTACCTCTACCTTTGCCTCTACTAACTGATGGTGAACTCTTTGGGGTAGAAACTTGGGTTGATCCATTTGGTGTAGTAAATGATCCAGAACGACCTAGATTTACACAATCCCTAGAAAAATGGCCAGTCTCTCCATAGTTAAAACATGCTCCTACGGCTCTATAACATACCCCACTATGTGGTTTACCACAAGTTTCACAAAGTCGATCTGACAGTGCATTCCTGGGTTTCTGTTGAGTTTGCTGATCGTGGTTTTTGTCCAGAAGATCTATCTCTACCGGACTTCTTACTATCTCTGTTGTATCCCTCAAAGTTTTTCCTCTTTCCAGTAAGACCACTAGAACTCTATTCTACTGACTTTCCCTCTTTTTCTGTCTTCTCTGATTTCTTTTTCTCAGGAGCCGCTTCAGATTCAATTCTTTCCAATTCTAGTGCTTGAGAAATAAGTTCAGAGAAGTTGTTATGTTTGAATCCGACCACTTGTAATATGATACTAGGCTTCAAGCCGGTTTTAAACCTCTTACATCTCTCCCTACTGGTAGAAAGTAGACTTACTGCATAATGGCTCAGGCGGAAAAATTCCCTTTCATATTCAGCCACCGATCTACTCCCCTATTTCAGACTTAGGAACTCTTGCAGTTTCTGATCTACATAAGCATCAGGGACATATTTTTGCGAATTCCTGAAAGTCACTCCAGTTAGCACTGCAGTTCTACGGTCGTGGGGAATGGTTTTCCACCAGTCATAAGCATCCCCCTATAACAAAGATACTGAGTATTCAAATCTGAGCTCCTCCCGTGCAATGCAGTTTCTTGAATACCCTATCCATCCTCTCTAACCATTGTTCAGCCTCTAGAGGATCTACTGTCCCCTTGAACTCTGTAGCCCCATATTTCATCAATTTGTCATACTGCCTTGCAGAAGACCGTGGTTGTACCACTGGTGTCTGTATTGGGACTTGAGTAGGCATGTTACCAGCCATCTGTTGGAACATTGCAGCCATCTGCGAGCTGGCGAGGAGGCTGCGATGCTGCGAGGATGGTCTTCTTGAACCACAGACATTATGTAGGGCTGGGGCATCCCCTTGCACCTCAGCCTCTATAAATTGATCGACTGAACGATCACCCTCTTCCATAGTCAATGCGAGGATCTTAGACCTCTTGAACAATTAATACAAGGAGATTTCCTCCCGTTAGTGCATATTTATAATGTAATGTACTGTATGTATCAAACAATGATATTGAGCAGTTGTACTATGAAGAAAGAATATTCAAATAACATGTGAAAACAGAATTTAAAAACTTTGCTCTGATACCATTAAAACATGTCACACCCTACCCCTCTGTAAGGCATAACATGATCCCGTAGTATACCTAATGAATTACCAACTTCGCCTACTGATAACCCATTAAATACACTACAAGGGATTTTAAAAAACTTTTCTTACTTCTTTTACAGTGGTGAGCACTATTTACAGGTGTTAAAAACCTTTTTGAACTGAGGTGAATTAACTAACACATTTAGACTATTAGTAATTTCTATAAAAAAATTTTGGCAGAGTGCCCTCCGTAATTTGGATAAAACAGTTCTTCAAAAACCTGTAAAAAGCACTTCAATATTTTTCTCAATCTCAAACTCTAGCATAATTCAACACAAATCCACAATAATTTTTCAAAGACTGAGATACAAGAAATATAATACAATTTTTACAAGTCCAAATAACTCATAATTTATTTTACAACTTTAATGTACAATTTTAATTTACAACTGCTCAAAACCAAGAACACTATATACATATAATGAACATACATTACAATATAAAATGCAGAATATGATATACTCAATATACCCGATGATTTCTCGCTGAATGTACTAGCAGGCTAGTCTGCTGCCCTGTCAGTTTGTCTACCTGCGACAGCAATGAAAAGCTATCACTGAGTAAAATTTACTCAGTGGTGCACAATAACAATTTGAAATGCGATATATAAATCTTTTATTGACAGTTCACAAATCAAATGATTCACAATTCCATTTCACAATTTACAAAATTCATCTAACACAAATTTGATCAAGTAATTGAATAATACCGTTTTGCAAATCAATAACACAATTCGATCAAATAACTGAATAATTGTCACACCCTACCCCTCTGTAAGGCATAACATGATCCCGTAGTATACCTAATGAATTACCAACTCCGTCTACTGATAATCCATTAATTACACTACAAGGGATTTTAAAAACTTTTCTTACTTCTTTTACAGTTGTGATCACTATTTTCATGTGTGATAGAATTTGGTGAACTGAAGTGAAACAACTAACTCATTTGATTTATTTGGAATATCTGTAAAAATTTTGGCAAGGTGCCATTTGTATTTTGGACAAAACAGTTCTTCAGAAAACCTGTAAAAAGCACTTCAATATATTTTCAAATCTCAACTCCAACATTTTTATCAACACAACACATTTCTCAAGTCAAATCCACAGTGATTTTCAAAGACTAAGATACAAAGATATAACACAATTTTTACAAGCCAAATAACTCATAATTATTTTACAACTTTACTGTACAACTTAAATTTACAATCTGCTCAAAACCAAGAACAAAATATACATACGGTGAATATACATTCTGATACAAAATGCCACATGTGGTATACTCACTATACCCAAAATCTCTCATTGGCGATACTAGCGACCTAGTCTGCGCCTGTCTGTCTCTCTACTGCGGCGACAATAAAAGCTATCATTGAGACAATGTCTCGATGGTGCACAACATTTACCAAATACAAATTTTAAATCACAATTCATAAATCATATCAATAGTGGATACTTAAAACCATAGTTAAATTCAAGACAATAAATGTCAACAAGAATTTAAACTCCATTTGTTAATATCACAATAATTTTCAATAAGTCAGATCATGGTTGAATTCAATAGACAGGTATATGTCAATAAGAGTTTAAATCAATTTCACAATCTCACAATACATAATAACACAATTCGATCAAATAATCAAGAATACAGTGTTGCCAATCTATAACACAATTTAGGCCATGACACACATTTTCCATATATGCCGTGTTGTACACCACGACAAGACATGCTCACCCCAATAATCGAAATCAATGAGGAGGAAGCTAGCTATATAATGAGTACTCATCCATACTCACCTCGGTGGGAAGTCAAAGAGGGAGGAACATAATCATACTCACCCTGCATGATAAGTCAAAGAGGGAGGAATAATCACACTCACCCCATTAATGGAGGAGGAACATATTATCGATGTCATGCCAATTGTGAGTCAAAACAATTCCAAACATTTTATTCAAATGATCCATAAGAATCCAATAAATTTCCAAAGTTATAATTTCATTCACAAAATGGCAACACAATTGTAATTCACTTCAATTTCCACAAAACCATTTCTGATGCTTTTCAATCAATAAGTATCCATCAAATACCATTCAAACAATTTTTCACGATTTCAAACCATTCACAATGTTTTTCAATCAATAAGTGTCCACCAAACACATTTCCACAATTTAAAACAATGATATGCAAATAGTCAATATTTATTTCCATTGAAAATAATTCAAAAGAAAGCTTGATTGTTGTGCACAAACACAATTTAAAACAATAATATACACATATTCAATATTTATTTCAATTGAAAAATTCAAAAGCACTAGCCGTTGTGCACAAACCTCGATATTTGTCTCTGGTCTTGACTCAGTATTTCTTTCCCTTTTCTTTGAGTCCTTGTTAATCGAGAAACACAATTTGAAGTGTTTCAGTGCTAAATTAAACTGTCTCTATCGATGGTGTTTGGTAAATAATGCACTGAACTCAATTATTCACTTAATCACCTAATATACCGACCCTCGATGCGTTTTAGGTAAATTAGGTTTTAGTGTCATTAATATGTCACACTCGATAGGGTTTTAGGTTTGGTACGTTTTACCAAAGTCATTTCCTTGTTTAGTGCATTTTAATGCAACTTGCTGGATTTCGGGATACTGGTTTGACCTAACCGGACGATCTAGTTCCCTCGGTTTTCGGGTCTCGGTCGAAACTACAAACTTGTAGATCTAGGTCTTATTGCACGAGGTGCAAAATTTCAGGTCAATCCAAGTTAAGTAGACCAAGTTATGGTCATTACACTATTGCTGGTCAAGTGGTACCATTTTAGGTCAATTTTAGGTCAAATTGGTCAATTCTGGTTCAGCCAGTTTTTGGACCCGAATTTGTGCAAGTTGTTTGACTTGCTTATGGTCATTTCTGGGTTTTGGTGTCTTCATAAGACTTGTAGGTATGGGTCTTAACTATTCATGGTTAACATTTCAGGTCAATTGGACCTGGTTTGAGTGAGTTATGGCCTAAATACTCACTGCTGCCCAATTGGTCATTTTTCAGGTCCTAATTGCACCTAATCCGAATTGGTCAAATTTTTAGGTCACCTTGCAAGCAGAATTTTGGCATGGTTTCTCAATGAAAGTTGGCACATTTTGTGCCTAGTTTCACCCCAAATTGGTCTCATACCAATTGAGGTTACACATTCAAGGTTATAGGCTAAAATATTCACTGCCCTCAATATGCATTTCACACCCCAACTTCAAACACATACTCACCTTGCAAGGTTTACTTCCATACCCTACCAAACTGTTTTGGCACATTACCAAAAACATTTTCTACATTACATTAGCATTATTTTGGGCAGATTCCAATCACCCTCAACACACCAAATATCATTCACAATTACAATTTCTAAATACCATTACAACCACACCTAAACATTACAAACTTTACATACACTTTACAACATTCATTCACATACATATCATCAATCCTTCTAGGTCAATATTCTGCCCACTCTTCCTTCAATATACACCATTTCTCAAGTGTCCACAAGCTGCCACAAAACATTCATCAACATCACATTGCCGTACCATATGCCAATTCCCATCAAAGTGCATAATTCACCATATAAACATGCAATAACTCACTAAGTTACTAAATCACCATTATTAACATTCTTTCCCATCAATTATATGCACAAATACCTCATCATAAACGTGACCCATGGCTGTCCAAAATGAAAATAACAATAACCTTTCAAACTTAAAATTTTCCTTCACCAAACTAATACCCATAACATGCACAAAAACTTTAACAAAGGATTTCTCAAAATGCAAACTTACCTTTATTTGTAACTTGCTAAACCTTCACCAAACTTCTCAAATTGGGTGTCAATATCTTCCTTGTGATGTGTAGACAAAGTTTAATGAAGGAACTCAAGTGTTTGGAGTTGAAATGGAAGGAGGGATCAAGCTTGCATGAAAATGTCCATGGAGTTTTCTCTCCCTTCATTCACGGCTTGGATGGTAAATGAAGAAGATGAAGTGGCTGCTGGACATAGTGGACTTACATCAGCCCCATAATGTGTTTATTTTATTCTCTTAGTGGTCCACTTACTCTAATTAATTCATATTATAAGTTACTTTCACTTAATCCCACATTAAACCCTTAATTCTCACTATTTACTTTAGGTACCACCAATTTAATTTTTCATTTCATTTTCTAAGTGTAATATTATTTATTTTTAATGGAAATTTAGGTCAAAAGACACTTGGGATGTCAAATGACCATAATGCCACTGTTGGGTGGCATTCACGATTTTCAGTATTCTGGGTTTTGTCTGTTTTCGATTTCTCACTTTTCTTTGTACTAATTATTTAATTTTTCTTTTAAAAATCTAATGATATTTATACTTAAACAAGGGTCTATTAATGTCACAAAAATGTTTTCAGGGTTCCATGATCCGAGGGCGATCAACGGTCCACGCCGTGACTTCCAGTCTGATCACCCATCGTTAGGTTTCATTTCGTTTAACTTGATCACATTTCTTTGCAATCATTTTTCCTTTGTTTTCTTGTACTTTCTTTTCTTTTATTTCATTATTTTATGTCTCCTCACTCTCATTGAAGTGTGGTTCTAGGCATCCTAATTTGTCCAGGACAACACCGGTCACTGGAGCAGTGACGCACTACCGAACTTAGGGGTGTTACAATTCTCCCCCCCTTAAATAAATTTCGTCCACGAAATTTTACCCAGTAATCATCTTACAATAGTCATACGTTTATTTTCTCCTTTCTATATGATCGTAAGACTTTTAACAATCTAATACAATGTTTACTTTGTTTGGATAACACCAATCTCCTCTTACTATTATGTTGTCTAATATTTCAGCTCACGTTCCTTCTTGAATGACCCTTGAGGTCATATTAGAATCATTCATCAGGCATTGGTCCTCTGACCATTCTAGTCCATAGTCTTCCTCACATTTGGAATATTTCTTTGTTACATATGAATCAACTGTTCAAGTCTCTACTTCCATAACTCTTTTTATCTGTCAATGTTCTATAACTTACTTCCTTTTGTACTGAACTATAACCTTTCGATATTTTAACTTTTGAGTTTTAGATCCATAAGTAGGATTTTCAAACTTATTTCTAACAATTAAATTCTGTCCTGGCATAACTATGCCAAAACAGATGCCGTTGGCAACTATTCTCATCTAGGTGTACTATCGGTTAGTACGTAGCTCTACACAATAATCTCAAGTTAGTACTGTAATCTGCAGCTTACAGTATAAACATCAAGAACATTGCATAGTTACTACGATACATCACAATAGATCAAACTTTGTTATCTTTTATTCTTTTTGAATTCACTGATATTCGAATCTTATTCTGATTACAATATCCATTAGCAATTTCTAACAGTAACCTCCTTGCCCTTATCAAGAGCAATTCCATTACTGCATCTTACTTTTACGTCCTCTTGCCTTACATTAAGTAGGCTCACTAATTAGCTTTATAATTTATGGTGTGTTAGAAAATACTTTTCGTAGATAAACTCTTTCAAAACTAATTTCACTTATTATCACAATCCTTATCTTAAGGGCTAATCACTAATGCGTCAAAATTTATTCCTCTGTAAACGAATAACAACAGAACATATAGTTCTAACACTAATGTAAAAATATGAAAATTCCAGGTCAAACAATACATATATATATCTCAGTTGCTAATTGAGAAAGTACGGCAATGATGTCAAAAGTCTCGGTCTCTTTTACGTCAGATAGCGTATACTCTCGTTGAAGCATCACCTGTTTTGGTGATTCACGATGATCGACTTCTAGGTGTACTACCCTACCTCTACCTTTGCCTCTACTAAGCGATGGTGAACTATTTGGGGTAGAAACTTGGGTTGATCCCTTTGGTGTAGTAAATGATCCAGAACGACCTGGATTTACACAATCCCTAGCAAAATGACCAGTCTCTCCACAGTTAAAGCATGCTCCTACGGCTTTATAACATAGCCCACTATGTGGTTTACCACAAGTTTCACAAAGTCGATCTGACGCATTTACGGGTTTCTGTTGAGTTTCTGATCGGATCGAGGTGGTTTACGTCCAAAGATCTATCTCTCTGGACTTCTTACTATCTCTGTCGTTATCCCCAAAGTTTTTCCTCTTTCCGGTGGGACTACTAGAACCCTGTTCTCTTGACTTTCCCTCTTTTACGCCTTCTCGATTTCTTTTTCTTAAGAGCGCTTGATTCAATTCTTTCTAATTCTAGTGCTTGAGAAATAAGTTCAGAGAAGTTGTTATGTTTGAATCCGACCACTTGTAATCTGATACTAGGCTTCAAGCCGGTTTCAAACCTCTTACATCTCTCCCTACTGGTAGAAAGTAGACTTACTGCATAATGGCTCAGGCGAAAAAATTCCCTTTCATATTCAGCCACCGATGCCCCTGTTTGGACTTAGGAATTCTTGCGACCACGGTCTACATAAGCATCAGGGACATATTTTTGCCTGAATTCCCTGATGAACTCATACAATGTAAGCACTGCACGTTCTATCAGACTTTAGGGGATGGTTTTCAACCAGTCATAAGCATCCCCAGAGCAAAGATCGAATACTCAAATATAAGCTCCTCTGTCCAATGCAGTTTCTTGAATAACCTATCCATCCTCTCTAACCATTGTTCTGCCTCTAGAGGATCTACTGTCCCCTTGAACTCTGTAGCCCCATACTTCATCAATTTGTCATATTGTCTAGCAGAAGACTGTGGTTGTACCACCGGTGTCTGTATTGGGACTTGAGTAGGCACATTACCATCCATTTGTTGGAACATTGCAGCCGTCTCTTTGGCTGAGCGAAGCTGCAGATGCTGCGGTGCTGGTGCTCTTGAACCACCGACATTATGTAGGCATGGGGCATCCTTGCACCTCAGCCTCAATAGATTGATCGTGACGATCACCCTCTTCCATAGTCAATGCGAGGATTTTAGATCTCCTAAACCAATAGCACAAGGAGATTTCCTCCCGTTAGTGCATATTTATAATGTAATGTCTTGTATGTATCAAACAATGATATTGAGCGGTTATCTTGTGAAGAAAGAATATTCAAGTAACAAGTGAAAGCAATTTAAAAACTTTGCTCAGATACCAATAAAAAATGTAACAACCTACCCCACTGTAAGGCATAACATCAACACGTAGTATACCTAAAGAAATACCAACTCGTCTCGATAATCCATTAATTACACTACAAGGGATTTTAAAAACTTTTCTTACTTCTTTTACAGTGGTGAGCACTATTTACAGGTGTGAAAGACTTTGGTGAACTTAAGTGAAACAACTAACTCATTTGATTTATTTGGAATATCTGTAAAAATTTTGGCAAGGTGCCATTTGTATTTTGGACAAAACAGTTCTTCAGAAAACCTGTAAAAAGCACTTCAATATATTTTCAAATCTTAACTCCAACATTTTTATCAACACAACACATTTCTCAAGTCAAATCCACAGTGATTTTCAAAGACTAAGATACAAAGATATAACACAATTTTTACAAGCCAAATAACTCATAATTATTTTACAACTTTACTGTACAACTTAAATTTACAACTGCTCAAAAGCAAGAACAAAATATACATACAGTGAATATACATTCTGACAAAATGCCATATGTGGTATACTCACTATACCCAAAAATCTCTCATTGGCGATACTAGCGACCTAGTTTCTTCTGCGTCTCTCTACCTGCGACAGCAATAAAAAGCTATCGCTGAGACAATGTCTCAGTGGTGCACAACATTTACCAAATACAAATTTTAAATCACAATTCATAAATCATATCAATAGTGGATACTTAAAACCATAGTTAAATTCAAGACAATAAATGTCAACAAGAATTTAAACTCCATTTGTTAATATCACAATAATTTTCAATAAGTCAGATCATGGTTGAATTCAATAGACAGTATATGTCAATAAGAGTTTAAATCAATTTCACAATCTCACAATACATAATAACACAATTCGATCAAATAACTGAAGAATACAGTGTTGCCAATCTATAACACAATTTAGGCCATGACACACATTTTTCCATATATGCCGTGTTGTACACCACGACAAGACATGCTCACCCCAATAATCGAAATCAATGAGGGAGGAAGCTAGCTATATAATGAGTACTCATCCATACTCACCTCGGTGGGAAGTCAAAGAGGGAGGAACATAATCATACTCACCCTGCATGATAAGTCAAAGAGGAGGAATAATCACACTCACCCCATTAATGGAGGAGGAACATATTATCAGTGTCATGCCAATTGTGAGTCAAAACAATTCCAAACATTTTATTCAAATGATCCATAAGAATCCAATAAATTTCCAAAGTTATAATTTCATTCACAAAATGGCAACACAATTCGTAATTCACTTCAATTTCCACAAAAACCATTTCTGATTGCTTTTCAATCAATAAGTATCCATCAAATACCATTCAAACAATTTTTCACGATTTCAAACCATTCACAATGTTTTTCAATCAATAAGTGTCCACCAAAAACATTTTCACAATTTAAAACAATGATATGCAAATAGTCAATATTTATTTACATTGAAAATAATTCAAAAGTTACATTTGTTGTGCACAAACACAATTTAAAACAATAATATACAAATATTCAATATTTATTTCAATTGAAAAATTCAAAAGCAATAGCCTTTGTGCACAAACCTCTGATATTTGTCTCCTGGTCTTGACTCAGTATTTCTTTCCCTTTTCTTTGAGTCCTTGTTAATCGAAACACAATTTGAAGTGTTTCAGTGCTAAATTAAACTGTCTCTATCGATGGTGTTTGGTAAATAATGCACTGAACTCAATTATTCACTTAATCACCTAATATACCGACCCTCGATGCGTTTTAGGTAAATTAGGTTTTAGTGTCATTAATATGTCACACTCGATAGGGTTTTAGGTTTGGTACGTTTTACCAAAGTCATTTCCTTGTTTAGTGCATTTTAATGCAACTTGCTGGATTTCGGGATACTGGTTTGACCTAACCGGACGATCTAGTTCCCTCGGTTTTCGGGTCTCGGTCGAAACTACAAACTTGTAGATCTAGGTCTTATTGCACGCGGTGCAAAATTTCAGGTCAATCCGAGTTAAGTAGACCAAGTTATGGTCATTACACTATTGCTGGTCAAGTGGTACCATTTTAGGTCAATTTTAGGTCAAATTGGTCAATTCTGGTTCGGCCAGTTTTTGGACCCGAACTTGTGCAAGTTGTTTGACTTGCTTATGGTCATTTCTGGGTTTTGGTGTCTTCATAAGACTTGTAGGTATGGGTCTTAACTATGCATGGTTAAAATTTCAGGTCAATTGGACCTGGTTTGAGTGAGTTATGGCCTAAATACTCACTGCTGCCCAATTGGTCATTTTTCAGGTCCTAATTGCACCTAATCCGAATTGGTCAAATTTTTAGGTCACCTTGCAAGCAGAATTTTGGCATGGTTTCTCAATGAAAGTTGGCACATTTTGTGCCTAGTTTCACCCCAAATTGGTCTCATACCAATTGAGGTTACACATTCAAGGTTATAGGCTAAAATATTCACTGCCCTCAATATGCATTTCACACCCCAACTTCAAACACATACTCACCTTGCAAGGTTTACTTCCATACCCTACCAAACTGTTTTGGCACATTACCAAAAACATTTTCTACATTACATTAGCATTATTTTGGGCAGATTCCAATCACCCTCAACACACCAAATATCATTCACAATTACAATTTCTAAATACCATTACAACCACACCTAAACATTACAAACTTTACATACACTTTACAACATTCATTCACATACATATCATCAATCCTTCTAGGTCAATATTCTGCCCACTCTTCCTTCAATATACACCATTTCTCAAGTGTCCACAAGCTGCCACAAAACATTCATCAACATCACATTGCCGTACCATATGCCAATTCCCATCAAAGTGCATAATTCACCATATAAACATGCAATAACTCACTAAGTTACTAAATCACCATTATTAATATTCTTTCCCATCAATTATATGCACAAATACCTCATCATAAACGTGACCCATGGCTGTCCAAAATGAAAATAACAATAACCTTTCAAACTTAAAATTTTCCTTCACCAAACTAATACCCATAACATGCACAAAAACTTTAACAAAGGATTTCTCAAAATGCAAACTTACCTTTATTTGTAACTTGCTAAACCTTCACCAAACTTCTCAAATTGGGTGTCAATATCTTCCTTGTGATGTGTAGACAAAGTTTAATGAAGGAACTCAAGTGTTTGGAGTTGAAATGGAAGGAGGATCAAGCTTGCATGAAAATGTCCATGGAGTTTTCTCTCTCTTCATTCACGGCTTGGTTTGTAATTGAAGTTGATGTAGTGGCTTCTGGACATAGTGGACTTACATCAGCCCCATAATGTGTTTATTTTATTCTCTTAGTGGTCCACTTACTCTAATTAATTCATATTATAAGTTACTTTCACTTAATCCCACATTAAACCCTTAATTCTCACTATTTACTTTAGGTACCACCAATTTAATTTTTCATTTCATTTTCTAAGTGTAATATTATTTATTTTTAATGGAAATTTAGGTCAAAAGACACTTCGGGATGTCAAATGACCATAATGCCACTGTTCGGGTGGCATTCCTGATTTTTCGGTATTACCGGGTTTTGTCTGTTTTTCGATTTCTCACTTTTCTTTGTACTAATTATTTAATTTTTCTTTGATATTTCTAATGATATTTATTCTTCAACAAGGGTATATTTATGTCCCAAAAATGTTTTCCAGGGTTCCCATGATCCGAGGCGATCAACGGTCCACGCCGTGACTTCCCAGTGCGGTCACCCATCGTTAGGTTTCCCGGCTTGTTTAACTTGATCACATTTCTTTGCAATCATTTTTCCTTTGTTTTTCTTGTACTTTCTTTTCTTTTATTTCATTATTTTATGTCTCCTCACTCTCATTGAAGTGTGGTTCTAGGCATCCTAGCTGTCCGGACAACACTGGTCACTGGAGCAGCAGAACGCACTACCGAACTTAGGGGTGTTACAATAATACCGTTTTGCAAATCAATAACACAATTCGATCAAATAACTGAATAATACAATGTTGCCAATCGATAACATAATTTAGGCCATGACAATTTTTTTCCACACATGCCGTGTTATGCACCACGACAAGACACACTCACCCCAATAATCGAAATCAATGAGGGAGGAAGCTAGCTGAATAATGAGTACTTATCCACACTCACCCCAGACTAGGAAGTCAATGAGGGAGGAACATAATCACACTCACCCTAGACTGATAAGTCAAAGAGGGAGGAATATATCAACAGTGTCATGCCTAATGTGAATTAAAACAATTTCAAATCACAATATTTCATACAAACCATAAATCACACTTTATCTCAAAATTTCCATTTACAAAGTTGGCAATACAATAAGTTCCAAATAATATTCCCAAAACCAAAGCAATAAAAAAATCATTCATAACTAATTTCTCTAAATAAATTTGCTAGTAAAAGCAGTGAATATAAAAGTATTGTGCACGGACACAATTTAAAACTATAAGGTTTAATTAAAATTTTATGTAGAAAATGAGAAGTCAAAATTATTGTGCACAAACACAATTTAAAACAATAACGTACAAATAATCATAATTTATTTCAATTGAAAAATTCAAAAGAAATACTTATTATGCACAAACACAATTTAAAATAATAACATATAAATAATCGTAATTTATTTCAATTGAAAAATTCAAAAGAAATACTTATTGTGCACAAGCACAATTTAAAACAATACAAATAATCATAATTTATTCCAATTGAAAAATTCAAAAGAATTAATTATTATGCACAAACCTCTGATATATGCCTCTTGGCTCTGACTCAGTGTTTCCTTCCCTTTCCCTGAGTCGTTGCTAACTGAGAAACACAATTTCAAGTGTTTCAGTACTCATTTAAACTATCTCTAACGATAATGGTTAATAATTAATTCATTGAGTTTTATTATTTCCTTAGTCAACCTAAGATGTCGACTCTCGGTGCATTCTACGTAATTTAGGTTTTAATGTTATTAACATGTCACATTCGATAGTCTTTTAGGGTTGGTACATGTTACCGAGTTCATTTCCATGTATCTTGCATTTTGCTGGATTCTGGGATACTAGTTTGACCTAGCCCGACGACCTAGTTTCCTCGGTTTTCGGGTTTTAGTCAAAACTACAAACTTGTAGATCTATGTCTTATTGCATGCGGGGCAAAATTTCAGGTCATTCCGAGTTATGTAGACCAAGTTATGGTCATTTTACTATTGCTGGTCAAATTGCACCAAAATTGGTCACTTTAGGTCACTTTAGGTCATTTTAGGTTCGGTCAGTTTTTGGACCCGAAATTGTGCAAGCTTTTTGACTTACTTATAGTAATTTCTGGGCTTTGGTGTCTTCATAAGACTTGTAGATATGGGTCTTAGCTATTCATGGTTAAAATTTCAGGTCAATTGGACCTGTTTTGAGTGAGTTATGGCCTAAAAACTAACAGCTGCCCAAATGGTTAGTTTTCAGGCCTCAATTGCACTTAATCCGGATTTGGTCATTTTTCAAGCTACCTTGCAAGCAGAATTTTGGTAAGCTTCCTTCATGAAAGTTGGCACATTTTGTGCCTAGTTTCACCTCCAATTGGTCTCATACCAATTGGAGCCACACAATTAAAGTTATAGGCCTAAAACTCAAACTTCCTTATTGAAATTCTTGCATACACATCAAGCATCACTTTTAACACTCACCAAACTTAACCTTCAAACCAATTCTGGTTGTACCACAACCTAAACATAATTCACAACACATTATAGGTCATTTTGGCAGCATACAATTACGTTCAACATATACCAACAAGGGTAGAATTTGTCCAATTGAATTTACAACAATTCAATCACCAATTCATGCTCATTTACAAGTCCCACTTCACACCACCATTCATGCACTCAAACTGCCATAACAACCAAGACATTTTAACATCATTATTCCATAAACCAAGCATGAATTCCAGCATTCCTCAAGGGTTAGCAAACTGCTATATTCCATTACTTTCCAAGCTTTAAACTTCATTTTACATTTACATATACTAAGTATACATTACCTAAATAATTTCCTACACAATATACATTTAATCAATCATTTAATTCACCATTTACAAGCACAAATAACCTGCATTCAAGGTATTTCCATGGCTGCCAAATTTACACATTCCCATTCAACATCAAACCTTAAAAATTTCTTCATAATTCAAACACCCATAACATGCTTACAAACTTTAACAAAGCAATATTCAAAAACTCAAACTTACCTATGGATGAGACTTCTTAAATCTTCACCAAAACTTCTTGAAATTGTTATCAAACTCTTCCTTGTGATGTGGGGATAAACTTTAATGAAGACAAGTGTGGGAAAAGATGGCTTCATCATGGAGTTGTAATGGTTTGAAGGTGGGTGGCCATGGGAGAGGTTTGAGAGTTTTTCATGCGGCAATGGGACTTTTCAATTGAAGAAGATGAATTGCAGATTTATTAGTGGATTTACACCTGCCCATTTAGTGTCTAATTTAATCCATAGTGGTCCACTCACCTTAATTAAACTATTTTATATGTTTTAAATGATAATTACACCATTTACACTCCATTTTTGCTATTTACATTAGGTACCACTAAATTAATTTTTCATTATATTTTCGAAGTGTAATATTATTTATTTTTAATGGACATTTAGGTCAAAAGACAACTCGGGGTGTCAAATGACTACAATGCCCCTGTTCGGGTTGCATTCCCGATTTTTCGGTAACACCGGGTTTTGTCCGTTTTTTGATTTCTCACTTTTCTTTGTACTAATTATTTAATTTTTCTTTGATATTTCTAATGATATTTATACTTCAATTGATGTCTCTTTAAGTCTTAAAATTATTGTTAGTAGTATGCCCTAGAGCATATCATTTAGTATGTATCTTGTACATATTTTATTAATAAATGGCATTTCCACTTTTCCGTTTACATAATATATTTATGTGTAATAGAAAAGGTCCATTGATATTTGGTTAGAAATATTATTCTTAAGTTGTTAAGAAAATGAGTGACAATATTTCTAGCACGAAGTATCATAAATAGGTTCACAATCGAGGATACTTCATAATAAGGACATGACTTATCCAGAAAGATTGTATTCATGTTTGTTCCCAAGTTATTTATATGAGATATAAATAAGATGGAATGGTGAGTCTCATGCCATATAACAAACACGATAGGCACTTATAAATGATAAGTAGGCCGAACCAGTGACACTTATGACAAGCACATGGAGTTTACTCTTGTCAATGTTTTGTCATAAATCATATCGATGCATATTATCTTTAGACACGAGATAGCACAGCTTATCTTGTATATAGGTAGTTTGAGTTTGATACTGCTTTCATACTTGTACTGTGTATGGGTATATGGGCATGTGTTGGCTCCTACTAGTTATATATGGAGGTAGGTGTTGATCAAGATGGAATCTGTTCCTCTAAGTAAATAGAGATAAAATCCTATGTTCATTTAATTGTTCTTGATGTTTCAAGTTCTGGCCAGACAGATAGATTTATTCGTAAAAGAGTTTCGATGAGAAAATCTTTTAATCAAGAACTGGAATTAAAAGAGAACATAATATTCATAGCAAATGGAGTTTGACATAAACCATGACTCAGCTTTGAGTTGGGATTTTGTAATGCAGAGATTCTAGTGCATGGTAACATATGATTATAGGTTCATTTAAGGTAAACCTTATTACTAATTGGGTGGCCATGGCATGCTATGCTAGGTGTTAACCATGGTCTATGAGGTTCATAAAATGATTTAGAGAAATCATTTATGGTAAGAAAGAGTTCTAATGATATTAAGAGTCGATATCATGTCTCATTGCCAATTAGTGATGAGCCTAGTAAGTCACACACATACACAAGTTATCACCTATTTAAATATGATTTAATTAATTAATTAAAGAGTTTAATTGATTAATTAAATAGGTTTGGTTTGCAATTAGATTGCAAAGTCCCTAGCATGACTTGGAACCAAATCTAGATTATTGGATGTATAATATAAGTTAAATTTATATTTAAAGTGTTTAAATATGAATTTAATTAATGAGAAATTAATTAATAGAGATTAATTAATTAATTTATATTTGATATAAATTAATTAGAAGAAGAAAATAATTATTTTGAGTTAAGAACTCAAAATTAAGACACAGGGGCATTTTGGTCATTTTATAGTGTGACACGTGGCACCATGAGATGGTGACATGTGGCACCATGAGATGGTGACACATGGTATAACACATAAGCTTGCCAAATGTTTTTTTAATCATGTAAGATGATTAAAATCAAGATTAAATATAGGTTTGACACTTGGCACAATGTGATTGGGTCACTTAAACCTAGAGCTAATCAAAGGGTGACATGTGGCAAGGGTTTAATGTGTTAACCTAGCTATTTAAGTGTTGTTATGAGAAAATAAAACACAACCAGCAGCCACACTCCTTTGTCACGCCACTTTGAGGGTTTTTATCTCTTCTTCTTCATCTCTTATCAATTCAAAGAGATTAGCCATCAATCTCTTGAATTAAGAACACTAGAAATTGTTTCTAGTGTCCTGTTTACATCTTTAATCTCTTAAAAAGCAGAACTTGATTTTCTAATTAATAGAAAAAGCTTTAGAAGCTATTCAAGGGCTGCCATAGGTATTCTTGGTGTGGACAAGCTAGAGGGACAACATCTGGTGTCCTGAAGACGAATCTCAAAGGCGCATACGCCGCAGTTGCATCAAGAGGTTAGTGTAATCATTCTTAATTTAATCTAGGGTTCTAAAATTAATCTGATTAATTTTAAAATCTTAAATGGTAAATACAGATCCAAAAACATATTAAAAGAGTTTTAATATGTTGTTTATCATTGAAATCAAATAGATAAAAATAAATCTTGCATGATGCATGTGACACTAGGTGAAAATTTTTGAATTCAATGGTATAAACTTGTGTTTTTCACGCCTGTTCCTTCAATTGGTATCAGAGCCACTATATTTGCCATTTAGATTGTTGATTATATGATTTAATTGTGTGTTTGATCATGAGATCAAAAGTTCATTGCTGGTTGCAAAGCAAGTTGGCGGCATACTTGAAAAAATACCATCAATGGTGCGCATGGTTTGGCTTCCATAGGTGGTTTAAGGTTTGGCTTTTAATTCTGCAATTGTTGTATGATCTAAGGCCTATTCTTTGACTAATTAAAGTGTTTAATTAGTAGTTTTTATCACACAATTAAATTATGATTCAAATCAGAATTTTAAAAATTGTTTGAATGTGATTCAAATCTGAATTTTAAAAGTTGTTTGAATCATATTTAAATCTTATTTTTTAAAATTGATTGAATAAAATTCAGATCTGATTTTTAAAAAAATGTTTGAATGTGATTCAAATCTGATTTTTTAAAAAATGTTTGAATGCGATTCAAATCTGAATTTTTGAAGTTGTTTGAATGTGATTCAAATCTGATTTTTTAAATTTGTTTGAATGAGATTCAAATCTGAATTTTTAAATTTATTTGAATCATATTCAAATCTGGATTTTTAAGTTGAATATGAGATATTAAATTTAATTTAAGTATGTATGTTTTATTTAATTGTTAAATAGTGATATGCATGATGGATGATCATGGACTATAAAAGACCAATGTGATTGGATTTATTTCTTTTATGTTTCTTTGGGATTGTAAATTAATTAATTTATTTTAATTTTTTTTTGGGCATGTATTATTAAGTTTGTAATAATTTTTGGGTTGTAATTTCATTTATTTAAGTTCTTGTAAATTCGCCTTAGTATGCCAAGGATTACTATGTAATATTGGATTGTAAGAAGTTCAAGGAGGTCAAGAGCATTGGTGGGACCAAAGGGGAGGAATTCAAGATCAAGTGTTGATTATGTACTCCTTCAGCAACTCTTGTAAAATGAATGAATGAAATGCACCTAGGAATGCCCTGATTCAATTCTTGGTGGCTCAGAATTGAATCCCTTAGAAAGTCCATGATCATACCATATTTACTGCTTATCCATGAATGTATGAGATGTATGGGAATGTATGCAATTATATGATATATGCATGCTAAATGGATAATGTGCAAAGTGAGACCTTAATAGTAAATAGAATGACCATAAAATCTTCCAAACAAATGATTAAGTTGGAAATGCTATAATTAAAGTAATTATAACATAGGCCCTCCATTGGGGCAATTATTTTAAGAAATTTTAAATAGTTGCATAAGATGCAATTTATTTAAGAGATTTTCTTAAGAATAATTGTTAAGCATGAGATGTTGTAAATATGTAAATGGTTTAGTGGCCAATATCGGATGTACCTGAGGACATTAAAATTATTTGCATAATTACTGGCTCAATGGGATCAACTTAACTAATGCAAGATAAGTCAATAATGGATGTATCTGAGATTTTGAGCATTAGGGGCTAGGTAAAGGATTGAACCTCACATGAGATGTGATGGGCAAAGAGTTGCTCACTTATAGTTTATTGTAATTCCAATAATGGATGTACCTGAGGATGATCAATAGAATTATAAGAATTCAATCACCCACTAGAAATCCATCCAACTAGGATTTCCGTTTTCTACTTTGGAAGTGTAGGATTTGCTAAGTTAGTGGGAGGACCAATTTGATTAAAAGACCATAATCATTTTGGTTAATTACATGATACATTTATTAATTAATCTGGTTATTTTCTGCAGTTAATTTTCTGATAAAAATGAGCACAAAACAACTACCACCATCCAATATCCTTGTAAGCATACTTGATCACAATAGGTTGACAGGACCTAATCTGTCTGATTGGCTAAGAAATTTGAAACTTGTCCTGAACCTTGAACATATAGGATATGTTCTAGATTCAAATGTTCTTGGTCCCTTACCTCCAGAGGCCACACAAGAGGAACATGAAACTTTGGACAAGTGGAAGGAGCATGATATGAGAGCTAAGTGTTACATGCTTGCTTCCATGAGTAATGAGTTACAGAAGCAACATGAGAACATGCAGAGTGCGAGTGAGATCCTCCTTCACCTACAAGAGTTGTATGGTGAGCACAGCAGGAATGCTAGGTATGAGATATCTAGACAGCTATTCCGTATGAGGATATCTGAGGGACAGAATGTTGGGGATCATGTCCACAAGATGATTCGGATGATTGAGCAGTTGGAACATCTTGACTTCAACATGGATTTCCAACTACAGACGGATTTGATCCTTTAGTCCCTTCCTGAGTCTTTTGGGAATTTTGTGACAAATTTCCATATGACTAGACAGGATTGCACCTTAACTGGTTTACTCAACATGCTGGTTATTGCCCAAAAGAATATGCCAGGCAATAAAGGAAAAGAGGTAGCTTTGGTTGCATCTTCTTCTGCTGGAAAGTCCAACAAGAAGAAGGGCAATAAGAAAAAGAAACCTCAGATTCCTGTTCCTTCTAAGAAAATAGCTAAACAGAAAAGGAAGACTAAAGCTGATGAAGGCAAAGGAAAGTGTTTCCACTGCCAACAGGAAAGTGTTTCCATTGCCAATAGGAAAGTGTTTCCATTAGCCAGAGTATAGCAATCTAAATGAATGCAATGCCGTGGTGAAAACCAACTCAAGTTCAAAATATATTTGGCACTTAAGGTTATGTCATGTTGCAGAAGATTGGATTACAAAATTGGAGAAAATGGGAATTCTATCCTTATTGGACTCTGAGCCTACTCCAACTTGTGAATCTTGCCTTCAGGGCAAAATGACTAGATCACCCTTTGTTAGACAAAGGCTAAGAGCTAAAAATATTTTGGAGCTAATACATAGTGATGTATGTGGTCCATTTAATGAAATGGCTAGAGGGGGCTTTCATTATTTTATTACCTTTACTGAAGATAAATCAAGATTTGGGTATTTATATTTGATGAAATACAAACATGAATCCTTTGAAAAGTTCAAAGAATTTAAATCTGAAGTAGAAAATCAAACAGGAAAGAGTATTAAAGCTCTTTAATCAGATCGTGGAGGTGAATATTTGAGTACTGAATTTGATGAATACTTGAGAAAGCATGGCATTATTTCTCAACTGACTCCTCCAGGAACGCCACAGCTAAATGGTGTATCTGAAAGGAGAAATCGTACCCTATTGGATATGGTACGTAGTATGATGAGCTATACTGATATGCTAATCTCCTTTTGGAGATTTGCATTAGAATCAGCTTTGTATATTCTGAATAGGATTCCATCAAAATCAGTTTCTTCCACACCTTATGAGATATGGCATGGAAGAAAACCAAGTCTTAAGCATGTTAAGATTTGGGGTTATCCAGCTTATATCAAAAAGCTGAACACTGATAAATTGGAGACCAGATCAGAAAAAGGTCGATTTGTTGGATATCCAAAAGATAGTTTTGGATATTATTTTTATTTGCCTACTTCACAAAAGTTGTGATAAGTAGAGATGCCACATTTCTTGAACATCAATTTGTCCAAGAAGGAGGCAAAGGAAGGCAAATAGAGTTAGAATTGGAGAATTCTGACCAACCAACAGATCAGATGGATATAGATCCATCTAGTCAACCTATACCCGTTGATGAAACATCTACAGCTGTTCCTCGTAGAACAACCAGGGTATCTCACCCACCAGTGAGATATGGTTTTCTTCATAAAGAAGAACAAGAGTTGTCTACTCATGAAGAAGTAGATCATGAAGATGATCCACTTACCTATGAAGAAGCTATATCAGATATAGACTCTTCAAAATGGATTGATGCTATGAAATCCGAGATTGATTCCATGTATAAGAATCAAGTTTGGGATCTTGTTGACCCACCTGAAGGTATTGTACCTATAGGGAACAAATGGGTTTTCAAGAAGAAAATTGGTTCTGATGGAAAGATAGAGACCTATAAAGCAAGGCTAGTAGCGAAAGGGTTTCGCCAAAGGCAAGGAATCGACTATGAGGAGACTTTCTCGCCTGTTGCCATGCTTAAATCAATTAGGATTTTATTAGCAATAGCTGCGTACTATGATTATGAGATTTGGCAGATGGATGTCAAAACAGCTTTTCTCAATGGATACATTGAAGAAAACATTTTTATGGAACAACCTAAGGGTTTTGAATCCCAAGATGGTTCCAAGGTATGCAAGCTAAAGCGATCTATTTATGGGTTGAAACAAGCTTCGAGGAGTTGGAACATCTGTTTTGATGAAGCCATTAAATCCTTTGGTTTTATCAAAAATGAGGATGATCCATGTGTATATAAGAAGGTTAGTGACAGTGTTATCACTTTCCTTGTCTTATATGTGGATGACATACTGTTGATGGGTAATGACATAGGTATGTTGACGACTATAAAGGTATGGTTGTCAAATATATTCTCCATGAAAGACTTAGGGGAGGCAACCTATATTCTTGGGATTTGCATCTATAGAGATAGAGCGAAACAAATAATTGGTTTATCCCAAAGTCTATACTTGGAAAAGGTGTTAAAGAGGTTTAACATGCTTGATTCCAAGAGAGGATTGTTACCAGTGAGACATGGTATCCATCTTTCTAAAGAGATGTCTCCAAAGACACCTGAAGAAAGAGATAAGATGGCCAGGATTCCATGTGCTTCGGCTATAGGAAGTTTAATGTATGCAATGTTGTGTACTAGGTCGGATATCGTATATGCTGTTAGTTTGACTAGCAGGTATCAATCCAATCCAGGTTTGGAACACTGGATAGCTGTCAAGAATATTCTTAAGTACTTGAGAAGAACTAAGGATTTATTCTTGATTTATGGAGATGGAGACTTGCAATTGGATGGTTATACTGATTCTGATTTCCAATCAGATATCGATGATGGAAAGTCTACCTCTGGATATGTGTTCATTTGTAATGGAGGTGCAGTCAATTGGAAGAGTTCCAAACAGAGCATGACTGCAGATTCCACTACAGAGGCTGAGTATATTGCTGCATCAGATGCTGCAAAGGAAGCTGTTTGGTTTAAAAAGTTCGTGACAGAACTTACAGTAGTTCCTTCTGTGACACCCCTTACCCGACTACAGTGTAGCCGAGCAAGTTATGCCACTCAGTGTGTCGGAGCACTCTATTTTATCTGAATTCATTTTTATCATAGTTTTGAAAATAAATTGTGAAATATAATTCATTTATTGAAATTGTAATTTATTTGAGGTTCCAAAAATTTTAAAGAAAACCCGGCAGAATACCGGCTACAATTAGAGAAAACAGTTCTTCGGAACCTGTGAAAAACACTTCCTATGATCATATTCAATCATCTCATCACTCTCAAACTTCAATATCAAAATCTCAACATTTTTCACCATTCATTTAATCATTCATTCATCTCATGTAATAATCATGTACAAGTCACAGTTATGTATTCACTTTTCCTTTCACAAACACAAATTTGCATTATTTACATGAAAATCAAAATACATTACATAAGTTTCATTACATATGAGAAAATCAAAATTTATTACAGAATGCCAAAATGACACCTAGTGTCCTACCAATGCACTGCAGAAGTTGAGGTGACACGGACACTATGCAGAACTGTGAACTGCTTTACCGAATCTGTGGTCTACTGGCGCTCTGTCCAATCTTCAGTACCTACGCGTTGCAAAAGCGATGCGCTAAGCATAAAGTTTAGTGGTGCAAATAATAAAATAGAAAGAAATAATATGCAATATAAAAATTATAATTTCTTAGCCATTGTGTTCATAAGAACTGAATAATTATCAACTTAGTGTTTAGTCGAGGGCTAATTACGTTTTATGATACTTACTTCTTCATGAATTTTAAGTTTCTTTGTATTCTATCGTAATCATTCCTGATATTTAGTTTTCGTATTTTCTTTAACAATCAGTTCAATTACAGTTATACTTTTCCATGCCCAAGTAACCTATACAAATTGACCGAACTGGATAAACGGGTAAACTAGCACTGGATACCAGGTACCTCGGGCCGTCACACCATCGGTCACAATGTGTCTCCCGGTGTGCAAACAGAATGGCTAATAAGCCATATAAGCAATAAGGCATAAAGCCAAGTAAAACATCATAATCAGTATAGCCATAGGCTATCACATCACAGAATGGCAATGAAGCCATACATCATACGCAGTACTGCTATCAGAACCCTATTGGCATGCCAACCTATCCAAACCAATCACATTAGGCCTACTAGGGCATTTGATACTTTTGAATTCTTCAATTTTTGAATTTCAAGTTTTTATGTCACTATTCACTTCAATAGTCAACAAAAAGTTGACTTTTGCATAGAACATAGGTGCATTGGTTTTAACACTCCCAATGTACCCCATTTTGCATTTAAAACTTGTTAGTTTTGGTCACTTTCTCAAAGCTTAGGTCATTTTGGCAAAAGTGCCAATTTTTGGTTTTGGTGTCACTATTCACCTCATTGGTCAACAAAAATGTTGACTTTTGGATAGAAAATATGTACATTGACTTTGGCACTCCCAATATACCACATTTGGCATTCAAAACTTGTTGGCATTAAGTGGTAATACCATTTCTAAGTTTAAACCAACACAAGCAGAATTTTCAGTTTTGGTGAGTTAACTTCACTGTTCCATTGGACACTGTTACTGTTGGAATTTGAAGAAATGTAAAACATAAAAGTTGTTCTTTATTTTGTCTAGTTGAATTTCCTTTTTTGAATCACTCCATTTGGAGTTTTGTAGCTCCAGATATGGTCCAAAAACCCAAGCTGTCCGGAGGTGCATTCTGCAGAAATTTACCATATCTACAGTGCATGAACAGTGATTGGAACCACTTGTTTGGATGGGTTCTGGCCATAATTTGGTTTAGGTTCCTTCATGAAAGTTATTTGTCTATGTCTTAACTTGTTGCTGTAAAAATTTCAGGTCAATTGACCAAATCTACAGTGAGTTATGGCCAAATGAACAGTTACTGTTCATTTGGTCAATTCTACAGAGGAAGTTTCAGGGTTCCGGATTGGGGCCAAGTTTTGGTTCTCTTGCTTTGGTCTTTTGGGCATGATTTCTTCAGCAAAAATGTGCCATTATAAGCCTAGTTTCATGTCCAATTGGCCAAACACCAATTGGACTAACACAACCCAAGTTATGGCAGTGCAAAGGGGCTGAATTTTCAGTCCCTATGCTGCTGTCATAGGGCAGATTTCACCTTCACTTTACCATCCAATTTTTCAGTTCTAACTAGAGTCAATCTACTTAAAATGGTCACTAATTGACCATTAAAATGTGCCCTAACAATTTCCTAAGCCAATTCACATTTTCACCTTTCTAAACCCTAATGTCCAAACCAATTACTCATAAACCTTGATTAACATGCTTAGTTCAATCTCCATGCATATTAATACCTTAACCATGATTTCCAACCACTCTAAGTTTATTAAACAATCAACCTCATACTTTCATAGGGCTGCTGGAAATTTAAGGTACCATAACACATATATTTTACTTCAATTTCATAAAATTTCTTAGCTCAAAATGATGTTCTAACTAAGATTTAAAAGAAGGAAAATGAAATTGTAGCACTAACTTGAATGAGCAGAATTTTTCCCCACTCAAAACTTCAATTTCCTTCTTCTTCTTGGCTGCCAAGAGCTTCCCCAAGTGATATAGTCAAAGTTTAATGAAAGGGGTTAGGGTTTAGTGGTGGAAACAAAGGAGAAAGGAAGCTTTGGTTGAAAATCAATGGAGGTTTGGCTATGGGAATTGAGAGTTACGGGTGAACTTTGTAAAAGTGATGGCTGCTGGAATTTTAGGAGCTTTTGTTGTGTTTTTATACATATTTTATTAGTTAATTTAAGTATTGACTAAATGTGATTGGTGGGTAACTCTTAGATGACATCATACGATGTCAAAATTGACATTTATTCTCATTTTTCTTTTCTCTTCTTCTCTACTCAATTTCACTTTAATTTTTGGTAATGTTTCTTCATATTTTATGTCATATTAATTATTTACTCAACTGGACAAGTCGGCCAAAAATCACCTCGGAAGGCGAAATGACCAAAATGCCCTCCGTTTGGCTTAACGGGTCAAAATTGTCTGTACTGATTGAAAAATTTTTCTAGGTATTTTCTTGGCATTCTAATGCCATGGGAACCTCAATTACCCTTCTCTGGAGTCCCAAAAATTATTTTATAATTTTTCCCTCGGGTCTAGGGCTCCTCGTTGCGAGAACCGCAACTTCCCTCCGGTTACCCATCGCTTGGGCATCGGCTCGTTTGACTTGGTTGTATTTTATTTCTAAAATTTTTACTAAATTTCTCTTATTAATATTTGAGTTAATTATGGTCCCTCACTTAAGTTTAATTATTTTTCCGGACGTTCTAGCTATCCGGACCGACACCGGTCACCGGAACAGTAGGATGTACGGAGTTGCTACGGGGAGGATGTTACAACTCTTCCCCTCTAATTTAAATTTCGTCCTCGAAATTTACCTGACTTAAGTAATTGGGGAGTTGCTACCTTCTTGTTTCTTCATTTCCTTGTATCGCCTCATCAGTGTCTGGGTTTGGCTCTTTCTGAGCTTCCATAGCATATACTTGTGGTGCCACCCTGACTTCGGGCTTTTCAACGGTCTCAGAAACAATCTTCTGTGAAATGTCAGCCGTTTCTACTCTACCCGATCTTTTACCCCTTTGAACTACAGGGGAAGGTCTATCAACTTGTACCGGAGCTATTGAACCACTCCTCTGAGGGCAATCTCTTATGAAATGATCCGTAGCCCCACACTTGAAACACTTTCCAGTTAACAGTCGACACTCCCCTCTGTGTCTTCTACCACAATGCATACATTCAGGCATTAGAGTTGATCCCCTTGTTATTGTGCCCGGGGAACTAGCTATAGATATTCCCATTTGGCCTCTGTGGCCCTGTGTCTGATCTTGTGAACTAGGACCCTTAAACTTCTTACTATCAGTCGGTATACTTGACTGTCCTGGTCCAAATTCCCTCTCACGCTGCCTATCTTTTCTATTTTGTTCATTTACTCTCACTTTCTCCACTTTTAATGCAGCTTCCACTAACTTAGTGAAGTCAGTGATTCCCAAGGCAGTGAGCTGGATCTTGATGTTTTCATTTAGTCCCTCTTCAAATCTCTTGCATCTTTCAGCTTCATTTGGGACTATCTCCCTTCCATAGCGGCTTAATCGGACAAATTCTTTCTCATACTCAGCCACTGACAATTGTCTCTGCCTCAGGTTAATAAATTCTCTTCTTCTCTCTTCCAGGTATACAGTACCCACATATTTCTTCCTAAATGTGACACCCCTTACCCGACTACAAGCAATGAGCAAGTTATGCCACTCGGTGTCTGAGCACTCTATTTTATCTGAATTCATTTTTATCATAGTTTTGAAAATAACTTGTGAAATATAATTCATTTATTGAAATTGTAATTTATTTGAGGTTCCGAAAATTTTAAAGAAAACCCGGCAGAATACCGGCTACAATTAGAGAAAACAGTTCTTCGGAACCTGTGAAAAACACTTCCTATGATCATATTCAATCATCTCATCACTCTCAAACTTCAATATCAAAATCTCAACATTTTTCACCATTCATTTAATCATTCATTCATCTCATGTAATAATCATGTACAAGTCACAGTTATGTATTCACTTTTCCTTTCACAAACACAAATTTGCATTATTTACATGAAAATCAAAATACATTACATAAGTTTCATTACATATGAGAAAATCAAAATTTATTACAGAATGCCAAAATGACACCTAGTGTCCTACCAATGCAATCGCAGAAGTTGAGGTGACACGGACACTATGCGTAATCGTGGAACCGCTTTACGAACTGTGGTCTCTTGGCGCTCTGTCAATCTTTCGCACTACGCTGGTAAAGCGACGCGCTAAGCATAAAGCTTAGTGGTGCAAATAATAAAATAGAAAGAAATAATATGCAATATAAAAATTATAATTTCTTAGCCATTGTGTTCATAAGAACTGAATAATTATCAACTTAGTGTTTAGTCGAGGGCTAATTACGTTTTATGATACTAACTTCTTCATGAATTTTAAGTTTCTTTGTATTCTATCGTAATCATTCCTGATATTTAGTTTTCGTATTTTCTTTAACAATCAGTTCAATTACGCTTATACTTTTCCATGCCCAAGTAACCTATACAAATTGACCGGATCGGATAAACGGGTAAACTAGCACGGGTACTGTGTACCTCGGGCCGTCACACCATCGGTCACAATGTGTCTCCCGGTGTGCAAACAGAATGGCTAATAAGCCATATAAGCAATAAGGCATAAAGCCAAGTAAAACATCATAATCAGTATAGCCATAGGCTATCACATCACAGAATGGCAATGAAGCCATACATCATACGCAGTACTGCTATCAGAACCCTATTGGCATGCCAACCTATCCAAACCAATCACATTAGGCCTACTAGGGCATTTGATACTTTTGAATTCTTCAATTTTTGAATTTCAAGTTTTTATGTCACTATTCACTTCAATAGTCAACAAAAAGTTGACTTTTGCATAGAACATAGGTGCATTGGTTTTAACACTCCCAATGTACCCCATTTTGCATTTAAAACTTGTTAGTTTTGGTCACTTTCTCAAAGCTTAGGTCATTTTGGCAAAAGTGCCAATTTTTGATTTTGGTGTCACTATTCACCTCATTGGTCAACAAAAATGTTGACTTTTGGATAGAAAATATGTACATTGACTTTGGCACTCCCAATATACCACATTTGGCATTCAAAACTTGTTGGCATTAAGTGGTAATACCATTTCTAAGTTTAAACCAACACAAGCAGAATTTTCAGTTTTGGTGAGTTAACTTCACTGTTCCATTGGACACTGTTACTGTTGGAATTTGAAGAAATGTAAAACATAAAAGTTGTTCTTTATTTTGTCTAGTTGAATTTCCTTTTTTGAATCACTCCATTTGGAGTTTTGTAGCTCCAGATATGGTCCAAAAACCCAAGCTGTCCGGAGGTGCATTCTGCAGAAATTTACCATATCTACAGTGCATGAACAGTGACTGGAACCACTTGTTTGGATGGGTTCTGGCCATAATTTGGGGTATGTTCCTTCATGAAAGTTGTTTGTCTTTGTCTTAACTTGTTGCTGTAAAAATTTCAGGTCAATTGACCAAATCTACAGTGAGTTATGGCCAAATGAACAGTTACTGTTCATTTGGTCAATTCTGCAGAGGCAGTTTCAGGGTTCCGGATTAGGGCCAAGTTTTGGTTCTCTTGCTTTGGTCTTTTGGGCATGATTTCTTCAGCAAAAATGTGCCATTATAAGCCTAGTTTCATGTCCAATTGGCCAAACACCAATTGGACTAACACAGCCCAAGTTATGGCAGTGCAAAGGGACTGAATTTTCAGTCCCTATGCTGCTGTCATAGGGCAGATTTCACCTTCACTTTACCATCCAATTTTTCAGTTCTAATTAGGGTCAACCTACTTAAAATGGTCACTAATTGACCATTAAAATATGCCCTAACAATTTCCTAAGCCAATTCACATTTTCACCTTTCTAAACCCTAATGTCCAAACCAATTACTCATAAACCTTGATTAACATGCTTAGTTCAATCTCCATGCATATTAATACCTTAACCATGATTTCCAACCACTCTAAGTTTATTAAACAATCAACCTCATACTTTCATAGGGCTGCTGGAAATTTAAGGTACCATAACACATATATTTTACTTCAATTTCATAAAATTTCTTAGCTCAAAATGATGTTCTAACTAAGATTTAAAAGAAGGAAAATGAAATTGTAGCACTAACTTGAATGAGCAGAATTTTTCCCCACTCAAAACTTCAATTTCCTTCTTCTTCTTGGCTGCCAAGAGCTTCCCCAAGTGATATAGTCAAAGTTTAATGAAAGGGGTTAGGGTTTAGTGGTGGAAACAAAGGAGAAAGGAAGCTTTGGTTGAAAATCAATGGAGGTTTGGCTATGGGATTTGAGAGTTACGGGTGAACTTTGTAAAAGTGATGGCTGCTGGAATTTTAGGAGCTTTTGTTGTGTTTTTATACATATTTTATTAGTTAATTTAAGTGTTGACTAAATGTGATTGGTGGGTAACTCTTAGATGACATCATATGATGTCAAAATTGACATTTATTCTCATTTTTCTTTTCTCTTCTTCTCTACTCAATTTCACTTTAATTTTTGGTGATGTTTCTTCATATTTTATGTCATATTAATTATTTACTCAACTGGACAAGTCGGCCAAAAATTACCTCGGAAGGCGAAATGACCAAAATGCCCTCCGTTTGGCTTAACGGGTCAAAATTGTCTATACGGATTGAAAAATTTTTCTAGGTATTTTCTTGGCATTCTAATGCCATGGGAACCTCAATTACCCTTCTCTGGAGTCCCAAAAATTATTTTATAATTTTTCCCTCGGGTCTAGGACTCCTCGTTGCGAGAACCGCAACTTCCCTCCGGTTACCCATCGCTTGGGCATCGGCTCGTTTGACTTGGTTGTATTTTATTTCTAAAATTTTTACTAAATTTTTCTTATTAATATTTGAGTTAATTATGGTCCCTCACTTAAGTTTAATTATTTTTCCGGACGTTCTAGCTATCCGGACCGACACCGGTCACCGGAACAGTAGGATGTACGGAGTTGCTACGGGGAGGATATTACAACTCTTCCCCTCTAATTTAAATTTCGTCCTCGAAATTTACCTGACTTAAGTAATTGGGGAGTTGCTACCTTATTGTTTCTTCATTTCCTTGTATCGCCTCATCAGTGTCTGGGTTTGGCTCTTCCTGAGCTTCCATAGCATATACTTGTGGTGCCACCCTGACTTCGGGCTTTTCAACGGTCTCAGAAACAATCTTCTGTGAAATGTCAGCCGTTTCTACTCTACCCGATCTTTTACCCCTTTGAACTACAGGGGAAGGTCTATCAACTTGTACCGGAGCTATTGAACCACTCCTCTGAGGGCAATCTCTTATGAAATGATCCGTAGCCCGACACTTGAAACACTTTCCAGTTAACAGTCGACACTCCCCTCTGTGTCTTCTACCACAATGCATACATTCAGGCATTAGAGTTGATCCCCTTGTTATTGTGCCCGGGGAACTAGCTATAGATATTCCCATTTGGCCTCTGTGGCCCTGTGTCTGATCTTGTGAACTAGGACCCTTAAACTTCTTACTATCAGTCGGTATACTTGACTGTCCTGGTCCAAATTCCCTCTCACGCTGCCTATCTTTTCTATTTTGTTCATTTACTCTCACTTTCTCCACTTTTAATGCAGCTTCCACTAACTTAGTGAAGTCAGTGATTCCCAAGGCAGTGAGCTGGATCTTGATGTTTTCATTTAGTCCCTCTTCAAATCTCTTGCATCTTTCAGCTTCATTTGGGACTATCTCCCTTCCATAGCGGCTTAATCGGACAAATTCTTTCTCATACTCAGCCACTGACAATTGTCTCTGCCTCAGGTAAATAAATTCTCTTCTTCTCTCTTCCAGGTATACAGTACCCACATATTTCTTCCTAAATGTGACACCCCTTACCCGACTACAGTGTAGCCGAGCAAGTTATGCCACTCAGTGTGCCGGAGCACTCTATTTTATCTGAATTCATTTTTATCATAGTTTTGAAAATAACTTGTGAAATATAATTCATTTATTGAAATTGTAATTTATTTGAGGTTCCGAAAATTTTAAAGAAAACCCGGCAGAATACCGGCTACAATTAGAGAAAACAGTTCTTCGGAACCTGTGAAAAACACTTCCTATGATCATATTCAATCATCTCATCACTCTCAAAC
Source organism: Hevea brasiliensis (assembly GCF_030052815.1). Taxonomy (NCBI): domain Eukaryota; kingdom Viridiplantae; phylum Streptophyta; class Magnoliopsida; order Malpighiales; family Euphorbiaceae; genus Hevea; species Hevea brasiliensis. The sequence continues at coordinate 50,179,550 of NC_079501.1, forward strand.
TTCAATATCAAAATCTCAACATTTTTCACCATTCATTTAATCATTCATTCATCTCATGTAATAATCATGTACAAGTCACAGTTATGTATTCACTTTTCCTTTCACAAACACAAATTTGCATTATTTACATGAAAATCAAAATACATTACATAAGTTTCATTACATATGAGAAAATCAAAATTTATTACAGAATGCCAAAATGACACCTAGTGTCCTACCAATGCATTGCAGAAGTTCAGGTGACACGGACACTATGCAGAACTGTGAACTGCTTTACCGAATCTGTGGTCTACTGGCGCTCTGTCCAATCTTCAGTACCTTTTGCGACGCGCTAAGCATAAAGCTTAGTGGTGCAAATAATAAAATAGAAAGAAATAATATGCAATATAAAAATTATAATTTCTTCGCCATTGTGTTCATAAGAACTGAATAATTATCAACTTAGTGTTTAGTCGAGGGCTAATTACGTTTTATGATACTAACTTCTTCATGAATTTTAAGTTTCTTTGTATTCTATTGTAATCATTCCTGATATTTAGTTTTCGTATTTTCTTTAACAATCAGTTCAATTACAGTTATACTTTTCCATGCCCAAGTAACCTATACAAATTGACCGGACTGGATAAACGGGTAAACTAGCACCGGGTACTGTACCTCGCCGTCACACCATCGGTCACAATGTGTCTCGGTGTGCAAAACATAATGGCTAATAAGCCATATAAGCAATAAGGCATAAAGCCAAGTAAAACATCATAATCAGTATAGCCATAGGCTATCACATCACGTAATGGCAATGAAGCCATACATCATACGCGATCTTGCTATCGTAACCCTATTGGCATGCCAACCTATCCAAACCAATCACATTAGGCCTACTAGGGCATTTGATACTTTTGAATTCTTCAATTTTTGAATTTCAAGTTTTTATGTCACTATTCACTTCAATAGTCAACAAAAAGTTGACTTTTGCATAGAACATAGGTGCATTGGTTTTAACACTCCCAATGTACCCCATTTTGCATTTAAAACTTGTTAGTTTTGGTCACTTTCTCAAAGCTTAGGTCATTTTGGCAAAAGTGCCAATTTTTGGTTTTGGTGTCACTATTCACCTCATTGGTCAACAAAAATGTTGACTTTTGGATAGAAAATATGTACATTGACTTTGGCACTCCCAATATACCACATTTGGCATTCAAAACTTGTTGGCATTAAGTGGTAATACCATTTCTAAGTTTAAAACAACACAAGCAGAATTTTCATTTTTGGTGAGTTAACTTCACTGTTCCATTGGACACTGTTACTGTTGGAATTTGAAGAAATGTAAAACATAAAAGTTGTTCTTTATTTTGTCTAGTTGAATTTCCTTTTTTGAATCACTCCATTTGGAGTTTTGTAGCTCCAGATATGGTCCAAAAACCCAAGCTATCCGGAGGTGCATTCTGCAGAAATTTACCATATCTACAGTGCATGAACAGTGACTGGAACCACTTGTTTGGATGGGTTCTGGCCATAATTTGGGGTATGTTCCTTCATGAAAGTTGTTTTTCTATGTCTTAACTTGTTGCTGTAAAACTTTCAGGTCAATTGACCAAATCTACAGTGAGTTATGGCCAAATGAACAGTTACTGTTCATTTGGTCAATTCTGCAGAGGCAGTTTCAGGGTTCCGGATTGGGGCCAAGTTTTGGTTCTCTTGCTTTGGTCTTTTGGGCATGATTTCTTCAGCAAAAATGTGCCATTATAAGCCTAGTTTCATGTCCAATTGGCCAAACACCAATTGGACTAACACAGCCCAAGTTATGGCAGTGCAAAGGGACTGAATTTTCAGTCCCTATGCTGCTGTCATAGGGCAGATTTCACCTTCACTTTACCATCCAATTTTTCAGTTCTAATTAGGGTCAACCTACTTAAAATGGTCACTAATTGACCATTAAAATGTGCCCTAACAATTTCCTAAGCCAATTCACATTTTCACCTTTCTAAACCCTAATGTCCAAACCAATTACTCATAAACCTTGATTAACATGCTTAGTTCAATCTCCATGCATATTAATACCTTAACCATGATTTCCAACCACTCTAAGTTTATTAAACAATCAACCTCATACTTTCATAGGGCTGCTGGAAATTTAAGGTACCATAACACATATATTTTACTTCAATTTCATAAAATTTCTTAGCTCAAAATGATGTTCTAACTAAGATTTAAAAGAAGGAAAATGAAATTGTAGCACTAACTTGAATGAGCAGAATTTTTCCCCACTCAAAACTTCAATTTCCTTCTTCTTCTTGGCTGCCAAGAGCTTCCCCAAGTGATATAGTCAAAGTTTAATGAAAGGGGTTAGGGTTTAGTGGTGGAAACAAAGGAGAAAGGACGCTTTGGTTGAAAATCAATGGAGGTTTGGCTATGGGAATTGAGAGTTACGGGTGAACTTTGTAAAAGTGATGGCTGCTGGAATTTTAGGAGCTTTTGTTGTGTTTTTATACATATTTTATTAGTTAATTTAAATATTGACTAAATGTGATTGGTGGGTAACTCTTAGATGACATCATACGATGTCAAAATTGACATTTATTCTCATTTTTCTTTTCTCTTCTTCTCTACTCAATTTCACTTTAATTTTTGGTAATGTTTCTTCATATTTTATGTCATATTAATTATTTACTCAACTGGACAAGTCGGCCAAAAATCACCTCGGAAGGCGAAATGACCAAAATGCCCTCCGTTTGGCTTAACGGGTCAAAATTGTCTGTACCGATTGAAAAATTTTTCTAGGTATTTTCTTGGCATTCTAATGCCATGGGAACCTCAATTACCCTTCTCTGGAGTCCCAAAAATTATTTTATAATTTTTCCCTCGGGTCTAGGGCTCCTCGTTGCGAGAACCGCAACTTCCCTCCGGTTACCCATCGCTTGGGCATCGGCTCGTTTGACTTGGTTGTATTTTATTTCTAAAATTTTTACTAAATTTTTCTTATTAATATTTGAGTTAATTATGGTCCCTCACTTAAGTTTAATTAATTTTCCGGACGTTCTAGCTGTCCGGACCGACACCGGTCACCGGAACAGTAGGATGTACGGAGTTACTACGGGGAGGATGTTACACCTTCCATTGAGTCAACAGTTCCATTACACTGTGACAACAATGGAGTAGTCATACAGGCTAAGCAACTAAGGTTCCACCCAAAATCCAAACACATAGAAAGGCACTACCACATTATCAGAGATATAGTTGGGCAAGGCGATTTAGCCATGCAGAAAATAGCATCAGCTGAAAATCCAGCTGATCCATTCACTAAGCCTATGTCACAGACTCAGTTAGACTGACATCTTGAGAAGATAGGTCTAAGATATTGTAGTGAATGGCTCTAGTACATATTTTTATTAATAAAAGTTTATTAATAATTAGAGATCAAGAGTTTATTGTTGGTTGCAAAGTCAAAGTGGCAGCACAAATGATGAACACCATGGTGCGCATGGTTGATGCATCACAATGATGTGCAAAGGTAAATGGATGGTGAATGTGCAATTGTTGTATGATTTAAGATCCATTTTATGTCTAATTAAATTGTTGAATTAGAATTTTTATCACACAATTAAATTATGATTCAAATCAGTTTTTTAAAAATTGTTTGAATGTGATTCAAATCTGAATTTTAAAAGTTGTTTGAATGTGATTCAAATCTGAATTTTTAAAGTTGTTTGAATCATATTTAAATCTGATTTTTTAAAATTGATTGAATAAAATTCAGATCTGATTTTTTAAAAAATGTTTGAATGTGATTCAAATATGATTTTTTTAAAAATGTTTGAATGTGATTCAAATCTGAATTTTTAAAGTTGTTTGAATGTGATTCAAATCTGAATTTTTAAATTTGTTTGAATGAGATTCAAATATGAATTTTTAAATTTATTTGAATCATATTCAAATCTGGATTTTTAAGTTGAATATGAGATATTCAATTTAATTTAAGTATATATGTTTTATTTAATTGTTAAATAGTGATATGTATGATGGATGATCATGGACTATAAAAGACCAATGTGATTGGATTTATTTCTTTTATGTTTCTTTGGTATTGTAAATTAATTAATTTATTTTAATTTATTTTGGGCATGTATTATTAAGTTTGTAATAATTTTTGTGTTGTAATTTCATTTATTTAAGTTCTTGTAAATTCGCCTTGGTATGCCAAGGATTACTATGTAATATTGGATTGCAAAAAGTTCAAGGAGGTCAAGAGCATTGGTGGGACCAGTGGGAGGAATTCAAGATCAAGTGTTGATTATATACTCCTTCAGCAACTCTTGTAAAATGAATGAATGAAATGCACCTAGAAATGCCCTGATTCAATTCTTGATGGCTCAGAATTGAATCCCTTAGAAAGTCCATGATCATATAATATTTACTGCTTATCCATGAATGCATGAGATGTATGGAAATTTATGCAATTATATGATATATGCATGCTAAATGGGTAATGTGCAAAGTGAGACCTTAATAGTAATTAGAATGACCATAAAATCTTCCAAACAAATAATTAAGTTGGATATGCTATAATTAAAGTAATTATAACATAGGCCCTCCATTGGGGCAATTATTTTAAGAAATTTTAAATAGTTGCATGAGATGCAATTAATTTAAGAGATTTTCTGAAGAATAATTGTTAAGCATGAGATGTTGTAAATATGTAAATGGTTTGGTGGCCAATATTGGATGTACCTGAGGACATTAAAATTATTTACATAATTACTGGCTCAATGGGATCAACTTAACTAATGCAAGATAAGTCAATAATGGATGTACCTGAGATTTTGAGCATTAGGGGCTAGGTAAAGGATTGAACCTCACATGAGATGTGATGGGCAAGGAGTTGCTCACTTATAGTTTATTGTAATTCCAACAATGGATGTACCTGAGGATGATCAATAGAATTATAAGAATTCAATCACCCACTAGAAATCCATCCAACTAGGATTTCCGTTTTCTACCTTGGAAGTGTAGGATTCGCTAAGTTAGTGGGAGGACCAATTTGATTAAAAGACCATAATAATTTTGGTTAATTAAATGATACATTTACTAATTAATCTGGTTATTTTCTGCAGTTAATTTTCTGATAAAAATGAGCACAAAACAACCACCACCATCCAATATCCTTGCAAGCATACTTGATCACAATAGGTTGACAGGACCTAATCTGTCTGATTGGCTAAGAAATATGAAACTTCTCCTGAACCTTGAACATATAGGATATGTTCTAGATTCAAATGTTCATGGTCCCTTACCTCCAGAGGCCACACAAGAGGAACATGAAACTTTGGACAAGTGGAAGGAGCATGATATGAGAGCTAAGTGTTAAATGCTTGCTACCATGAGTAATGAGTTACAGAAGCAACATGAGAACATGCAGAGTGCGAGTGAGATCCTCCTTCACCTACAAGGGTTGTATGGTGAGCACAGTAGGAATGCTAGGTATGAGATATCTAGACAGCTATTCCGTATGAGGATGTCTGAGGGACAGAATGTTGGGGATCATGTCCACAAGATGATTCGGCTAATTGAGCAGTTGGAACATCTTGACTTCAACATGGATTTCCAACTACAGACGGATTTAATCCTTCAGTCCCTTCCTGAGTCTTTTGGGAATTTTGTGACAAATTTCCATATGACTAAACAGGAATGCACCTTAGCTGGTTTACTCAACATGCTGGTTATTGCCCAAAAGAATATGCCAGGCAATAAAGGAAAAGAGGTAGCTTTGGTTGCATCTTCTTCTGCTGGAAAGTCCAACAAGAAGAAGGGCAATAAGAAAAAGAAACCTCAGATTCCTGGTCCTTCTAAGAAAATAGCTAAACAGAAAAGGAAGACTAAAGCTGATGAAGGCAAAGGAAAGTGTTTCCACTGCTAACAGGAAAGTGTTTCCATTGCTAATAGGAAAGTGTTTCCATTGCCAGTAAGAAAATGTTTCCACTGGCCAGAGTATAGCAATATAAATGAATGCAATGCCATGGGGAAAACCAACTCAAGTTCAAAATATATTTGGCACTTAAGGTTATATCATGTTGCAGAAGATAGGATTACAAAATTGGAGAAAATGGGATTTTATCCTCATTGGGCTCTGAGCCTACTCCAACTTGTGAATCTTGCCTTCAGGGCAAAATGACTAGATCACCCTTTGTTGGACAAGGGCTAAGAGCTGAAAATATTTTGGAGCTAATACATAGTGATGTATGTGGTCCATTTAAAGAAATGGCTAGAGGGGGTTTTCATTATTTTATTACCTTTACTGATGATAAATCAAGGTTTGGGTATTTGTATTTGATGAAATACAAACATGAATCTTTTGAAAAGTTCAAAGAATTTAAATCTAAAGTAGAAAATCAAACAGGAAAGAGTATTAAAGCTCTTCGATCAGATCGTGGAGGTGAATATTTGAGTACTGAATTTGATAAATACTTGAGAGATCATGGCATTGTTTCTCAGCTGACTCCTCTAGGAACGCCACAGCTGAATGGTGTATCTGAAAGGAGAAATCGTACCCTATTGCATATGGTACGTAGTATGATGAGCTATACTGATATGCCAATCTCCTTTTGGGGATTTGCATTAGAATCAGCTTTGTATATTCTAAATAGGATTCCATCAAAATCAGTTTCTTCCACACCTTATGAGATATGGCATGGAAAAAAACCAAGTCTTAAGCATGTTAAGATTTGGGGTTATCCAGCTTATATAAAAAAGCTGAACACTAATAAATTGGAGACCAGATCAGAAAAAGGTCGACTTGTTGGATATCCAAAAGATAGTTTTGGATATTATTTTTATTTGCCTACTTCACAAAAGGTTGTGATAAGTAGAGATGCCACATTTCTTGAACAACAGTTTGTTCAAGAAGGAGGCAAAGGAAGGCAAATAGAGTTAGAGTTGGAGAATTCTGACCAACCAACAGATCAGATGGATATAGATCCATCTAGTCAACCAATACCCGTTGATGAAACATCTACAGCTGTTCCTAGTAGAACAACCAGGGTATCTCACCCACCAGTGAGATATGGTTTTCTTCATGAAGAAGAACAAGAGTTGTCTACTCATGAAGAAGTAGATCATGGAGATGATCCACTTACCTATGAAGAAGCTATATCAGATATAGACTCTTCAAAATGGATTGATGCTATGAAATCCGAGATTGATTCCATGTATAAGAATCAAGTTTGGGATCTTGTTGACCCACCTGAAGGTATTATACCTATAGGGAACAAATGGGTTTTCAAGAAGAAAATTGGTTCTGATGGAAAGGTAGAGACCTATAAGGCAAGGCTAGTAGCGAAAGGGTTTCGCCAAAGGCAAGGAATCGACTATGAGGAGACTTTCTACTTTGTTGCCATGCTTAAATCAATTAGGATTTTATTAGCAATAGTTGCATACTATGATTATGAGATTTGGCGGATGGATGTCAAAGCGCTTTTCTCTATGGATACTTTGCAGAAAACATTTTCATGGAACAACCTTAGGGATTTGAATCCCAAGATGGTTCCAAGGTATGCAAGCTAAAGCGATCCATTTATGGGTTGAAACAAGCTTCGAGGAGTTGGAACATCCGTTTTGATGAAGCCATTAAATCCTTTGGTTTTATCAAAAATGAGGATGAGCCATGTGTATATAAGAAGGTTAGTGACATTGCTATCACTTTCCTTGTCTTATATGTGGATGACATACTGTTGATGGGTAATGACACAGGTATGTTGACGACTATAAAGGTATGGTTGTCAAATATATTCTCCATGAAAGACTTAGGGGAGGCAACCTATATTCTTGGAATTCGCATCTATAGAGATAGAGCAAAAAGAATAATTGATTTATCCCAAAGTCTATACTTGGAAAAGGTGTTAAAGAGGTTTAACATGCTTAATTCCAAGAGAGGATTGTTACCAGCGAGACATGGTATCCATCTTTCTAAAGAGATGTCTCCAAAGACACCTGAAGAAAGAGATAAGATGGCCAGGATTCCATATGCTTCGGCTATTGGAAGTTTAATGTTGTGTACTAGGCCGGATATCACATATGTTGTTAGTTTGACTAGCAGGTATCAATCCAATCTAGGTTTGCAACACTGGATAGCTGTCAAGAATATTCTTAAGTACTTGAGAAGAACTAAGGATTTATTCTTGATTTATGGAGGTGGAGACTTGCAATTGGATGGTTATACTGATTCTGATTTCCAATCAGATATCGATGATAGAAAGTTTACCTCTGGATATGTGTTCATTTGTAATGGAGGTGCAGTCAGTTGGAAGAGTTCCAAACAGAGCACGACTGTAGATTCCACTACAGAGGCTAAGTATATTGCTGCATCAGATGCTGCAAAGGAAGCTATTTGGATAAAGAAGTTCGTGACAGAACTTACAGTAGTTCCTTCCATTGAGTTAGCAGTTCCACTACACTTTGACAATAATGGAACAGTCATACAGGCTAAGGAATCAAGGTCTCACCAGAAATCCAAACACATAGAAAGGCGCTACCACATTATCAGAGAAATAGTTGGGCGAGGCGATGTAGCCATGCAGAAAATAGCAGTAGCTGAAAATCCAGCTGATCCATTCACTAAGCCTATGTCACAGACTCAGTTAGACCGACATCTTAAGAAGATAGGTCTAAGATATTGTAATGAATGGCTCTAATGCTAGTGGGAGATTGTTAGTAGTATGCCATAGAGCATATCATTTAGTATGTATCTTGTACATATTTTTATTAATAAAAGGCATTTCCACTTTTCCGTTTACATAATATATTAATGTGTAATAGAAAAGGTCCATTGATATTTTGTTAGAAATATTATTCTTAAGTTGTTAAGAATATGAGTGACAATATTTCTAGAACGAAGTATCATAAATAGGTTCACAATCGAGGATACTTCATAATAAGGACATGACTTATCCAAAAAGATTGTATTCATGTTTATTCCCAAGTTATTTATATGAGATATAAATAAGATGGAATGGTGAGTCTCATGCCATATAACAAACATGATAGGCACTTATAAATGATAAGTAGGCCAAACCAGTGACACTTATGACAAGCACATGAAGTTTACTCTTGTCAATGTTTTGTCATAAATCATATCAGTGCATATAATCTTTAGACCTGAGATAGCACAGTTATCTTGTATATAGGTAGTTTGAGTTTGATACTGCTTTCATACTTGTACTGTGTATGGGTATATGGGCATGTGTTGGCTCCTACTAGTTATATATGGAGGTAGGTGTTGATCAAGATGGAATCTGTTCCTCTAAGTAAATAGAGATAAAATCCTATGTTCATTTAATTGTTCTTGATGTTTCAAGTTCCTGGCCAGGACAGATAGATTTATTCAGAAAAGAGTTTCTGATGGGAAAATCTTTTTAATCAAGAACTGGAATTAAAAGAGAACATAATATTCATAGCAAATGGAGTTTGACATAAACCATTACTCCAGCTTGAGTTGGGATTTTGTAACAGAGAGATTCTAGTGCATGGTAACATATGATTATAGGTTCATTTAAGGTAAACCTTATTACTAATTGGGTGGCCATGGCATGCTATGCTAGGTGTTATCTATGGTCTATGAGGTTCATAAAATGATTTAGAGAAATCATTTATGGTAAGAAAGAGTTCTGATGATTTTAATAGTGGATATCATGTCTCATTGCCAATTACTGATGAGCCTAGTAAGTCGCACACATACACAAGTTATCACCTAATTAAATATGGTTTAATTAATTAATTAAAGAGTTTAAATTGATTAATTAAATAGGTTTGGTTTGCAATTAGATTGCAAAGTCCCTAGCATGACTTGAAACCAAATCTAGATTATTGGATGTATAATATAAGTTAAATTTATATTTAAAGTGTTTAAATATGAATTTAATTAATGAGAAGTTAATTAATAGAGTTTAATTAATTAATTTATATTTAATATAAATTAATTAGAAGGAGAAAATAATTATTTTGGGTTAAGATTAAATATAGGTTTGACACTTGGCACAATGTGATTGCGTCACTTAAACCTAGAGCTAATCAAAGGGTGACATGTGGCAAGGGTTTAATGTGTTAACCTAGCTATTTAAGTGTTGTTATGAGAAAATAAAACACAACCAGCAGCCACACTCCTTTGTCACGCCACTTTGAGGGTTTTCATCTCTTCTTCTTCATCTCTTATCAATTCAAAGAGATTAGCCATCAATCTCTTGAATTAAGAACACTAGAAATTGTTTCTAGTGTCCTGTTTACATCTTTAATCTCTTAAAAGGCAGAACTTGATTTTCTAATTAATAGAAAAAGCTTTAGAAGCTATTCAAGGGCTGCCATAGGTGTTCTTGGTGTGGACAAGCTAGAGGGACAACATCTGGTGTCCTGAAGACGAATCTCAAAGGCGCAGACACGCTGCAGTGCATCAAGAGGTTAGTGTAATCGTTCTTGATTTAATCTAGGGTTTTAAAATTAATCTGATTAATTTTAAAATCTTAAATGGCAAATACAGATCCAAAAACATATTAAAAGAGTTTTAATATGTAGTTTATCATTGAAATCAAATAGATAAAAATAAATCTTGCATGATGCATGTGACCCTAGGTGAAAATTTTTGAATTCAATGGTATAAACTTGTGTTTTTCACGCTTCCGTTCCTTCAATTGGTATCAGAGCCACTATATTTGCCAATTAGATTGATGTTTATATGATTTAATTGTGTGTTTGATCATGAGATCAAAAGTTCATTGCTGGTTGCAAAACAAGTTGGCGGCATGCTTGAAAAAACACCATCAATGGTGCGCATGGTTTAGCTTCCATGGGTGGTTTAAGGTTTGGCTTTTAATTCTGCAATTGTTGTATGATCTAAGGCCTATTCTTTGACTAATTAAAGTGTTTAATTAGTAGTTTTTATCACATAATTAAATTATGATTCAAATCAGAATTTTAAAAAATTGTTTGAATGTGATTCAAATCTGAATTTTAAAAGTTGTTTGAATGTGATTCAAATCTGAATTTTTAAAGTTGTTTGAAACATATTTAAATCTGATTTTTTAAAATTGATTGAATAAAATTCAGATCTGATTTTTAAAAAAATGTTTGAATGTGATTCAAATCTGATTTTTTAAAAAATATTTGAATGTGATTCAAATCTGAATTTTTGAAGTTGTTTGAATGTGATTCAAATCTGAATTTTTAAATTTGTTTGATTGAGATTCAAATCTGAATTTTTAAATCTATTTGAATCATATACAAATCTGGATTTTTAAGTTGAATATGAGATATTCAATTTAATTTAAGTATGTATGTTTTATTTAATTGTTAAATAGTGATATGCATGATGGATGATCATGGACTATAAAAGACCAATGTGATTGGATTTATTTCTTTTATGTTTCTTTGGGATTGTAAATTAATTAATTTATTTTAATTTATTTTGGGCATGTATTATTAAGTTTGTAATAATTTTTGGATTGTAATTTCATTTATTTAAGTTCTTGTAAATTCGCCTTGGTATGCCAAGGATTACTATGTAATATTGGATTGCAAGAAGTTCAAGGAGGTCAAGAGCATTGGTGGGACCAGTGGGAGGAATTCAAGATCAAGTGTTGATTATGTACTCCTTCAGCAACTCTTGTAAAATGAATGAATGAAATGCACCTAGGAATGCCTTGATTCAATTCTTGGTGGCTCAGAATTGAATCCCTTAGAAAGTCCATGATCATACCATATTTACTGCTTATCCATGAATGCATGAGATGTATGGGAATGTATGCTATTATATGATATATGCATGCTAAATGGATAATGTGCAAAGTGAGACCTTAATAGTAAATAGAATGACCATAAAATCTTCCAAACAAATGATTAAGTTGGAAATGCTATAATTAAAGTAATTATAACATAGGCCCTCCATTGGGGCAATTATTTTAAGAAATTTTAAATAGTTGCATAAGATGCAATTTATTTAAGAGATTTTCTTAAGAATAATTGTTAAGCATGAGATGTTGTAAATATGTAAATGGTTTAGTGGCCAATATTGGATGTACCTGAGGACATTAAAATTATTTGCATAATTACTAGCTCAATGGGATCAACTTAACTAATGCAAGATAAGTCATTAATGGATGTACCTGAGATTTTGAGCATTAGGGGCTAGGTAAAGGATTGAACCTCACATGAGATGTGATGGGCAAAGAGTTGCTCACTTATAGTTCATTGTAATTCCAATAATGGATGTACCTGAGGATGATCAATAGAATTATAAGAATTCAATCACTCACTAGAAATCCATCCAACTAGGATTTCCGTTTTCTATTTTGGAAGTGTAGGATTCGCTAAGTTAGTGGGAGGACCAATTTGATTAAAAGACCATAATCATTTTGGTTAATTACATGATACATTTACTAATTAATCTGGTTATTTTCTGCAGTTAATTTTCTGATAAAAATGAGCACAAAACAACCACCACCATCCAATATCCTTGCAAGCATACTTGATCACAATAGGTTGACAAGACCTAATCATGCGATTGGCTAAGAAATTTGAAACTTGTCCTGAACCTTGAACATATAGGATATGTTCTAGATTCAAATGTTCCTGGTCCCTTACCTCCAGAGGCCACACAAGAGGAACATGAAACTTTGGACAAGTGGAAGGAGCATGATATGAGAGCTAAGTGTTACATGCTTGCTTCCATGAGTAATGAGTTACAGAAGCAACATGAGAACATGCAGAGTGCGAGTGAGATCCTCCTTCACCTACAAGAGTTGTATGGTGAGAACAGCAGGAATGCTAGGTATGAGATATCTAGACAGTATTCCGTATGAGGATGTCTGAGGGATAGAATATTGGGGGTCATATCCACAAGATGATTCGGATGATTGAGCAGTTGGAACATCTTGACTTCAACATGGATTTCCAACTACAGACGGATTTGATCCTTCAGTCCCTTCTTGAGTCTTTTGGAAATTTTGTGACAAATTTCCATATGACTAAACAGGAATGCACCTTAGCTGGTTTACTCAATATGCTGGTTATTGCCCAAAAGAATATGCCAGGCAATAAAGGAAAAGAGGTAGCTTTGGTTGCATCTTCTTCTGCTGGAAATTCCAACAAGAAGAAGGGCAATAAGAAAAAGAAACTTCAGATTCCTGGTCCTTCCAAGAAAATAGCTAAACAGAAAGGGAAGACCAAAGCTGACAAAGGCAAAGGAAAGTGTTTCCATTGCCAGTAAGAAAGCGTTTCCACTGGCTAGAGTATAGCAATCTAAAAGAATGCAATGCCGTGGTGAAAAACAACTCAAGTTCAAAATATATTTGGCACTTAAGGTTATGTCATGTTGCAGAAGATAGGATTACAAAATTGGAGAAAATGGGAATTCTATCCTTATTGGACTCTGAGCCTACTCCAACTTGTGAATCTTGCCTTCAGGGCAAAATGACTAGATCACCCTTTGTTGGACAGGGGCTAAAAGCTGAAAATATTTTGGAGCTAATACATAGTGATGTATGTGGTCCATTTAAAGAAATGGCTAGTGTCACACCCTACCCCTCTATAAGGCATAACATGATCCCGTAGTATACCTAATGAATTACCAACTCCGTCTACTGATAACCCATTAAATACACTACAAGGGATTTTAAAAACTTTTCTTACTTCTTTTACAGTGGTGAGCACTATTTACAGGTATTAAAAACTTTGGTGGACTGAAGTGAAATAACTAACTCATTTGATTTATTTAGAATTTCTGTAAAATTTTTGGCAAAGTGCCCTCTGTATTTTGGATAAAACAGTTCTTCAGAAAACCTGTAAAAGCACTTCTATAATTTTCCAAATCTCAACTTCAATACATTTCTCAACACAACAATTCATCAACTCAATTCCATAGAAATTTTTCAAAGTCTAAGATAAGGAAATATAATATAACTTTTACAATCCAAAACACTCATAATTAATTTACAACTTCAAGGTACAATTTAATTTACAACTGCTCAAAACCAAAACAATATGTACATACAGTGTCATACATTACAGTACAAAAAGCAAAAGCGGTATACTCAATATACCAGGTAATCCCTCGCTGGATGTATATGCAGCCTAGTCTGCTGCCCTGTCTATCTCTCTACCTGCGACAGCAATAAAAAGCTATCATTTGAGACAATGTCTCAGTGGTGCACAACATTAACCAAATCCAATTTAAATCACAATTCATAAGTCATGTAAATAGTGGATACTTAAAATCATAATTAAATTCAAGACAATAATTGTCAACAAGAATTTAAACTCCATTTCTCAATATCACAATAGTTTTCCATAAGTCAGATCAGGTTTGAATTCAAAAGACAGTATATGTCAATGAGAGTTTAAATCCATTTCACAATCTCACAATACACATCAATAAATCACACACAGCTTAATCATGATCCATAATTCAATTCATCCCAAAGCCGATGGCTAATGAGGTATTCAATTCATCCCAAAAGTCGATGACTAATGAGGAATAACATGGCTAGCTAGCAAAAATATGAGTACTCATTCTATTCATCCTCAACAGGCACACACCTCAACACTTCAGCCAGAGAGGGAATTCAATTCATCCCACTAGACAAGCTAGAGAGGAATACAATCAATATACATGATAGCTGTGGTTTCAAACCATTTCTAATGCTTTTTAATCAATAAGTATCCATCAATGTCATTCAAACCATTTTTCACAGTTTCAAACTATTCACAATATTTTTCAATCAATAAATATTCCTCAAACACATTTCCACAATTTAAAATAATGATATACAAATAATCAATATTTATTTCCATTGAAAATAATTCAAAAGAAACAGTTGTTGTGCACAAACACAATTTAAAACAATAATATACAAATATTCAATATTTATTTCAATTGAAAAATTCAAAAGCAATAGCCGTTGTGCACAAACCTCTGATATTTGTCTCCTGGTCTTGACTCAGTATTTCTTTCCCTTTTGCTGAGTCCTTGTTAACTGAGAAACACAATTTGAAGTGTTTCAGTACCAAATTAAACTATCTCTATCGATGGGGTTTGGTAATTAATTCACTGAACTCAATTATTCGCTTAATCACCTAATATACCGACCCTCGTTGCATTTTAGGTACATTAGGTTTTAGTGTCGTTAATATGTCACATTCGATTAAGGTTTTAGGCTTGGTACGTTTTACCAAAGTCAATTCCTTGCTTAGTGCATTTTAATGCAAATTGCTGGATTTCGGAACACTGGTTTGACCTAACCGGACGATCTAGTTCCCTCGGTTTTCGGGTCTCGGTCGAAACTACAAACTTGTAGATCTAGGTCTTATTGCACGCGGTGCAAAATTTCAGGTCAATCCGAGTTAAGTAGACCAAGTTATGGTCATTACACTATTGCTGGTCAAATGGTACCATTTTAGGTCAATTTTAGGTCAAAGTGGTCAATTCTGGTTCGGCCAGTTTTTGGACCCGAACTTGTGCAAGTTGTTTGACTTGCTTATGGTCATTTCTGGGCTTTGGTGTCTTCATAAGACTTGTAGGTATGGGTCTTAACTATTCTTGGTCAAAATTTCAGGTCAATTGGACCTGGTTTGAGTGAGTTATGGCCTAAACACTCACTGCTGCCCAATAGGTCATTTTTCAGGTCCTAATTGCATCTAATCCGAATTGGTCAAATTTTTAGGTCACCTTGCAAGCAGAATTTTGGCATGGTTTCTCAATGAAAGTTGGCACATTTTGTGCCTAGTTTCACCCAAATTGGTCTCATACCAATTGAGGTTACACATTCAAGGTTATAGGCCAAAATATACACTGCCCTCACTATGCATTACACACCCAAACTTCAAACACACACTTACCTTTGCAAGGTTCACTTCCATACCCTACCAAACTGTTTTGGCACATTACCAACAACATTTTCTACATTACATTTGCATTATTTTGGGCAGATTCCAATCACCCTTAACACACCAAATATCATTCACAATTATAATTCTAAGTACCATTACAAATACACCTAAACATTACAAACTTTACATACACTTTACAACATTAATTTACATACATAACATCCATCCTTCTAGGTCAATATGCTGCCCACACTTCCTTCAATATACACCATTTCTCAAGTGTCCACAAGCTGCCACAAATCACTCATCAACATCACATTGCCATACCATATGCTAATTCCCATCAAAGTGCATAATTCACCATATATACATGCATTAAATCACTAGGTTACTAACTCACCATGAACAACATTATTTCTCAACAATTATATGCACAATTTCCTCATCAAAAACGTGACCATGGCTGTCCAAAATGACAACAACAATAACCCTTCAAACTCAAAATTTTCCTTCACCAAACTAACACCCATAACATGAACATAAACTTTAACAAAGGATTTCTCAAAAATACAAACTTACCTTTATTTGTAACTTGCTAAACCTTCACCAAACTTCCCAAAATTGGTATCAATATCTTCCTTGTGGTGTGTAGACCATTTTTCATGAAAGGACCTAAGAGCTTGGAGTTGAAAATGGAGAGATAAGAAAGCTTGCATGAAAAATGGCTATGGAGGATTTCTTAGGGAGCTTGCTACTGGCATGGTTGAAAAATTGAAGAAGATGATGTTTTAGTGGGAGGAATCTGCCCACTTATGATTATATTTAACCCATTTTATAATTCTTAGTGGTCCACCCACACCATTTAATCATTTAATAAACTTAATTTCCCTTAATTCCACATTAAACCCTTAATTTCCACTATTTATTTTAGGTACCACCAATTTAATTTTTCATTTTATTTTCTAAGTGTAATACTATTTATTTTTAATGGACATTTAGGTCAAAAGACAATTCGGGGTGTCAAATGACCATAATGCCCTGTTAGATTCGTTCCCGATTTTTCGGTAACACCGTATTTTGTCTGTTTTTCGATTTCTCACTTTTCTTTGTACTAATTATTTAATTTTTCTTTGATCTTTCTAATGATATTTACTCTTCAACAATGGTCTATTTAAGTCCTAAAAATGTTTCCCAGGGTTCCCGCGATCGAGAGCTAGTCAACGGTCCACGCCGTGACTTCCCGGTGCGGTCACCCATCGCTAGGTTTCCCGGCTCACTTACTCGGTTACATTTCTTTGCTATGATTTTTCCTTTGTTTTTCTTTTCTTGTATTTCATTATTTTATGTCTCCTCACTCATATTGAAGTACGGTTCTAGGAAGCCTAGTGTCCAGGACAACAGTCACCGGAGCGATGAGAACGCACTCTAGAACTTAGGGTGTTACAATTCTCCCCCCCTTAAATAAATTTCGTCTCGAAATTTTTACCTGGCATTAGTCTCTGAATAGCTGTGGGTGTTGTCTCCTCATATCCTCTTCACGTTCCCAAGTAGCTTCCTGGCCTGAATGATGGTTCCACAGCACTTTAACCAGGTGTATCTGTTTGTTCCTCAGCTGCTTCACCTCATATGCCAGAATTTTTATGGGTTCTTCCTCATATGAAAGGTCTGGATTTACTTCAATCTCTTCAACTGTTAGTACATGAGATGGGTCGACTGTACCTCCTTACCATGGACACATGGAAGACACTGTGTATCCTTGCTAGCTCTGGAGGTAATGCCAACCGGTATGCTAAAGGACCCACTCTTTCCAGAACTTCATATGGTCCGATGAAACGAGGACTTAGTTTCCCCTTTCTGCCAAATCTCATAATCCTCTTCCAAGGAGAAACTTTGAGGAATACCTTATCACCCACTGCATACTCAATATCTCTTCTCTTCAGATCAACATAGGACTTACGGCGATGCGATGCAGCCTTGAGTCTATCTCTCGATCAATCGATCTTTTCCTCTGTCTGTGGACAATTTACGGTCCAATCATCTTCCTTTCACCTACTTCATCCCAACATAAGGGAGTTCTACACTTTCTGCCATACAAAGCTTCATATGGAGGCATCCCTATGCTTGATTGGTAGCTGTTGTTATAAGCAAACTCAATCAAAGGCAAGTGTGTATCCCAACTACCTTCAAATTCAATCACACAAGCCCGTAGCATATCCTCCAATATCTGAATAACCCTCTCGGGTGGCCATGCATGCGTGGGTGGAATCTTGTCTTTGAAGTTCAATCTAGTTCCTAGGGCTCTCGAAGACTACCGGAATCTAGAAGTGAACCTAGGATCTCTGTCGGACACAATTGCTCTTGGCACTCCATGCGGTTTACAATCTCATATATGTACAATCTGGCCAATCTTTCCAGGCTATAGTCCATCCGAACTGGCAAAAAGTGAGCAGACTTAGTCAATCTGTCAACTATAACCCATACTGCATCATGACTACTCTGTGTCCTTGGAAGTCCTGTAACAAAATCCATAGTTATCCGTTCCCATTTCCACTCTGGTACTGACAAAGGATGTAACAAACCAGCTGGAACTTGATGTTCTGCCTTTACTTGCTGACAAGTTAGGCATTTGGAAACAAATTCAGCTATATCTCTCTTCATGCCCATCCACCAGTAATGTTCTTTCAACCCTCTGTACATTTTAGTTCCACCAGGGTGCATAGCAAATGGAGACTCATGTGCTTCCTTCATAATGATCTGTCTCAGTTCCACATCACTAGGAACGCACATTCTGCCCTGATGTAGCAATAAACCATCATCTCTCACAGAGAATTCAGGTTTCTTGCCTGTGAACTTCTTTCGACTTACGATATTTTTCATCACTCTGTGCAGCCATTCTGATCTGATCAATCAACACTGGCTGTACATGCCATGCAACTACTGTCTGTCCCTCATCATCAACCTCTAGACTGGCATGCTGTGCTTTCAATTCATACACCATGGACAAAGGAGAAACTCTGAGACTTGCCATAGTCTTGCGACTTAAGGCGTCAGCCACCACATTTGCTTTCCCTGGCTGATAGTCTATTAAGCAATCATAATCTTTAATGAGTTCTAACCATCTCCTCTGCCTCAAATTCAATTCCTTCTGGGTGCCTAAGTACTTCAAGCTCTTGTGATCTGTGAAGATGTAGCATTTCTCTCCATACAAATAGTGTCTCCAGATCTTTAGAGCAAAAACAATAGCTGCTAACTCCAGATCATGTGTTGGGTAGTTCCTCTCATGCGGTTTCAGCTGGCGTGATGCATAAGCAATGACATTCGATCTTGCATCGATACAGCCTAACCCATTGTGAGAAGCATCACTATAAGCGTGTATTCTTTACGGAGTAGGTAAAGTGAGCTGAGCTTGATTAAGCACCTCTTCAACTCATCAAAACTCTGTGACATTTATCGGTCCATTGAAATTTTACATCTTTCCGGCGGCTTGGTCTGGAGAAGATAACATAGAGAATCCCTTCACAAACCGGCGGTAATATCCGGCTAAACCTAAGCTGCGAATTTCTGTGATGTTCTGGCGGTTTCCAATTAAGGATAGCTTCTACCTTCTGGAATCTACCTTGATCCCTTGGTGACACAACATGTCCCAAAAGGAGATTTCCTTGACCAAAATTCACATTTCGACAATTTGGCGTCTGTTGTTTCTCCCTTAAAGTCTGCAGTACAATCCGCAGATGTCTATCATGCTCCTCTGCACTCCTCGAGTATATCAAAATGTCATCAATAAACACCACCACAAATTGATCAAGATATGGTCTGAAGATAGTGTTCATCAGATCCATAAAAGCAGCTGGAGCATTTGTCAACCCGAATGGCATTACTAGAAACTCATAGTGGCCATACCGAGTTCTGAAAGCAGTTTTTGGGATACTCTGCTCTTGCACCTTCAACTGATGATAACCAGATCGCAAATCAATTTTGGAGAATCTTTTGCACCCTTCAATTGATCGAACAGATCATCAATGCGAGGCAATGGATATCTGTTCTTTATTGTCACCCTATTCAACTGCCTGTAGTCTATACATAAGCGGAGAGTACCATCCTTCTTCTTAACAAACAACACTGGTGCTCCCCAAGGTGACACACTAGGGCGGATGAAGCCCTTTTCAAGTAATTCTTGTAACTGTATCTTCAACTCCTTCAACTCTGCTGGTGCCATTCTGTATGGCGTTATGGAGATTGGATCCACACCAGGCAGAACATTAATTTCAAACTGCACTTCTCTTTCCGGAGGTAATCCTGGCAATTCATCAGGAAACACGTCTGGAAAGTCATGTACTGTAGGGATGTCCTTCAATGCTGGACTCCCCACTTGGGTGTCTACCACATGTGCCAAGTATGCTTCACACCCTTTTCTGATCATTTTTACGGCTAGTGCAACGAAATGATGTTGGATGGCAATAGCGCCTCTCCCCATGTATCACCACATCAGCATCTTGAGGAGACCAAAAGTGAATCTTGATCTCTGATCCAATCATGGCATGATGCCTAGCTAACCAATCCATGCCCAAGATGATATCATAATCTCTAAAGGGCATTTCAATGAAATCAGACAGGAAAGTGTGTCCTTGGATCACCAAAGGACAATCTCTATACATTCTATTAACCCTGACCTCCTGTCCTAGCGGACTTGTTACTAGCACCTCAAAGTCCATTTTTGTACATGGAACAGCAATGCAATCAATGATGCTAGCACTCACATAAGAATGGGTAGAACCCGGATCAAATAGCACAAATACATTCTGGTTAAAAGTTGAGAAGGTACCAGCCACAACATCAGATGTCTCTGCCTCTTCTCTCTGTCTCATGGCATAGACTACTGGAGCCTTTGTCTTGTTACATTGTTTCTTGTGCCTTGGCTGCCTTTGGGTTACCTCTACACCTGCCTCTACCTCTGCTAGGTGGTTGTGAGCTTCTGGTGACAGGGCTCTGAACTGACCCTTCTGCAGTAGTAGGAGGTGGTCCAACTCTGCGACTACTGGTGCAGTCCTTGGCAAAGTGTCCGGTGCCTCCACAGTTATAACAGGCTCCAATAGCCTTGTAACAGATTCCACCATGATTCTTTCCACAAGTTTCACATTGGCGGGGAGGGTAGGAACTTCTGGTACTATGCTGACCAGATAAAGGAGGTTTTTGTCCTGAATGTCCTCCTCTACTAGACTTCTTGCCACCTCTGTTGTGTCCCTCATAGTTCTTCCTCTTTCCAGTATGACCACTGGAACTCTGATCTACTGATTTTCCCTCTTTCTCTGTCTTCTCTGACCTCTTCTTCTTAGGAGCAGTCTCAAACTCAACTCTTTCCAACTCTAGGGCTTGAGAAACAAGTTCAGAGAAGTTAGTGTGTTTGAAGCCGAGCACTTGTACTCTAATATTGGGCTTCAAGCCAGTTTCAAACCTCTTGCATCTCTCCCTGCTGGTAGAGAGTAGACTCACTGCATAATGGCTAAGGCGGGAAAATTCTCTTTCATACTCAGCCACTGATCTGCCCCTCTGTTTCAAACTTAAGAATTCTTGCAGTTTCTAGTCTACATAAGCATCAGGGACATATTTCTGCCTGAATTCCCTGAGGAAGTCATTCCATGTTAGCACTGCAGGCTCTACCAGACTGTGGGGAATGGTTTTCCACCAGTCATAAGCATCCCCCTGTAACAAAGACACTGAGTATTCAAATCTGAGCTCCTCTGTGCAATGCAGTTTCTTGAATACCCTATCCATCCTCTCTAACCACTGTTCAGCTTCTATAGGATCTACTGTCCCCTTGAACTCTGTAGCCCCATACTTCATCAATTTATCATACTGTCTCGTAGGAGACTGTGGTGGTACCACGGGTGTCTGAATTGGGACTTGAGTAGGCGCATTACCAGCCATTTGTTGGAATATTGCAGCCATCTGCTGAGCAAGCGAGCGAGAAGCTGCAGATGCTGCGGTGGTCTTCTTGAACCATCGACATTTTGTACAGTTGGGCATCCTTGCACCTCGACCTCAATAGGTGATCATTGAGCGATCACCCTCTTCCATATTCAATGCGAGGATCTTAGCTTTCTGAATAATAACACAAGGATATTTACTCGTTAGTGCATATTTATCTTTGTAATGTCTTGTATGTATCAAACAATGATATTGAGCAGTTGTACTATGAAGAAAGGACATTCAAATAACAGGTGAAAACAGAATTTAAAAACTTTGCTCTGATACCACTAAAACATGTCACACCCTACCCCTCTGTAAGGCATAACATGATCCCGTAGTATACCTAATGAATTACCAACTCCGTCTACTGATAACCCATTAAATACACTACAAGGGATTTTAAAAACTTTTCTTACTTCTTTTCTGATGGTGAGCACTATTTACAGGTATTAAAAACTTTGGTGGACTGAAGTGAAATAACTAACTCATTTGATTTATTTAGAATTTCTGTAAAATTTTTGGCAAAGTGCCCTCTGTATTTTGGATAAAACAGTTCTTCAGAAAACCTGTAAAAGCACTTCTATAATTTTCCAAATCTCAACTTCAATACATTTCTCAACACAACAATTCATCAACTCAATTCCATAGAAATTTTTCAAAGTCTAAGATAAGGAAATATAATATAACTTTTACAATCCAAAACACTCATAATTAATTTACAACTTCAAGGTACAATTTAATTTACAACTGCTCAAAACCAAAACAATATGTACATACAGTGTCATACATTCTGATTACAAAAGCAAAAGCGGTATACTCAATATACTGTAATCCCTCATTTGGATGTATATGCGGCCTAGTCTGTATACTGTCTATCTCTCTACTGCGGACAATAAAAGCTATCATTTGAGACAATGTCTCAGTGGTTCACAACATTAACCAAATCCAATTTAACTCACAATTCATAAGTCATGTAAATAGTTGATACTTAAAATCATAATTAATTTCAAGACAATAATGGTCAACAAGAATTTAAACTCAATTTCTCAATATCACAATAGTTTTCCATAAGTCGGATCAGTTTGAATTCAAAAGACAGTATATGTCAATGAGAGTTTAAATCCATTTCACAATCTCACAATACACATCAATAAATCACACACAGCTTAATCATGATCCATAATTCAATTCATCCCAAAGCCGATGGCTAATGAGGTATTCAATTCATCCCAAAAGTCGATGACAAATGAGTAATAACATGGCTATCTAGCAAAAATATTAGTACTCATTCTATTCATCATCAACAGGCACACACCTCAACACTTGACAGAGAGAATTCAATTCATCCCACTAGACAAGCTAGAGAGGAATACAATCAATATACATGATAGCTGTGGTTTCAAACCATTTCTAATTCTTTTTAATCAATAAGTATCCATCAATGTCATTCAAACCATTTTTCTCAGTTTCAAACTATTCACAATATTTTTCAATCAATTAATATTCCTCAAAAACATTTCCACAATTTAAAATAATGATATACAAATAATCAATATTTATTTCCATTGAAAATAATTCAAAAGAAAGCAGTTGTTGTGCACAAACACAATTTAAAACAATAATATACAAATATTCAATATTTATTTCAATTGAAAAATTCAAAAGCAATAGCCGTTGTGCACAAACCTCGATATTTGTCTCTGGTCTTGACTCAGTATTTCTTTCCCTTTTCTTTGAGTCCTTGTTAATCGAGAAACACAATTTGAAGTGTTTCAGTACCAAATTAAACTATCTCTATCGATGGGGTTTGGTAATTAATTCACTGAACTCAATTATTCGCTTAATCACCTAATATACCGACCCTCGTTGCATTTTAGGTACATTAGGTTTTAGTGTCGTTAATATGTCACATTCGATTAAGGTTTTAGGCTTGGTACGTTTTACCAAAGTCAATTCCTTGCTTAGTGCATTTTAATGCAAATTGCTGGATTCCGGAACACTGGTTTGACCTAACCGGACGATCTAGTTCCCTCGGTTTTCGGGTCTCGGTCGAAACTACAAACTTGTAGATCTAGGTCTTAT
Organism: Hevea brasiliensis; assembly: GCF_030052815.1. Taxonomy (NCBI): domain Eukaryota; kingdom Viridiplantae; phylum Streptophyta; class Magnoliopsida; order Malpighiales; family Euphorbiaceae; genus Hevea; species Hevea brasiliensis. Next base: position 50,203,457 of record NC_079501.1, read on the forward strand.
TGCACGCGTGCAAAATTTCAGGTCAATCCGAGTTAAGTAGACCAAGTTATGGTCATTACACTATTGCTGGTCAAATGGTACCATTTTAGGTCAATTTTAGGTCAAAGTGGTCAATTCTGGTTCGGCCAGTTTTTGGACCCGAACTTGTGCAAGTTGTTTGACTTGCTTATGGTCATTTCTGGGCTTTGGTGTCTTCATAAGACTTGTAGGTATGGGTCTTAACTATTCTTGGTCAAAATTTCAGGTCAATTGGACCTGGTTTGAGTGAGTTATGGCCTAAACACTCACTGCTGCCCAATAGGTCATTTTTCAGGTCCTAATTGCATCTAATCCGAATTGGTCAAATTTTTAGGTCACCTTGCAAGCAGAATTTTGGCATGGTTTCTCAATGAAAGTTGGCACATTTTGTGCCTAGTTTCACCCCAAATTGGTCTCATACCAATTGAGGTTACACATTCAAGGTTATAGGCCAAAATATACACTGCCCTCACTATGCATTACACACCCAAACTTCAAACACACACTTACCTTTGCAAGGTTCACTTCCATACCCTACCAAACTGTTTTGGCACATTACCAACAACATTTTCTACATTACATTTGCATTATTTTGGGCAGATTCCAATCACCCTTAACACACCAAATATCATTCACAATTATAATTCTAAGTACCATTACAAATACACCTAAACATTACAAACTTTACATACACTTTACAACATTAATTTACATACATAACATCCATCCTTCTAGGTCAATATGCTGCCCACACTTCCTTCAATATACACCATTTCTCAAGTGTCCACAAGCTGCCACAAATCACTCATCAACATCACATTGCCATACCATATGCTAATTCCCATCAAAGTGCATAATTCACCATATATACATGCATTAAATCACTAGGTTACTAACTCACCATGAACAACATTATTTCTCAACAATTATATGCACAATTTCCTCATCAAAAACGTGACCATGGCTGTCCAAAATGACAACAACAATAACCCTTCAAACTCAAAATTTTCCTTCACCAAACTAACACCCATAACATGAACATAAACTTTAACAAAGGATTTCTCAAAAATACAAACTTACCTTTATTTGTAACTTGCTAAACCTTCACCAAACTTCCCAAAATTGGTATCAATATCTTCCTTGTGGTGTGTAGACCATTTTTCATGAAAGGACCTAAGAGCTTGGAGTTGAAAATGGAGAGATAAGAAAGCTTGCATGAAAAATGGCTATGGAGGATTTCTTAGGGAGCTTGCTACGGCATGGTTGAAAAATTGAAGAAGATGATGTTTTAGTGGGAGGAATCTGCCCACTTATGATTATATTTAACCCATTTTATAATTCTTAGTGGTCCACCCACACCATTTAATCATTTAATAAACTTAATTTCCCTTAATTCCACATTAAACCCTTAATTTCCACTATTTATTTTAGGTACCACCAATTTAATTTTTCATTTTATTTTCTAAGTGTAATACTATTTATTTTTAATGGACATTTAGGTCAAAAGACAATTCGGGGTGTCAAATGACCATAATGCCCCTGTTGTTAGATTCGTTCGATTTTTAGAATAATCGTATTTTGTCTGCTTTTTCGATTTCTCACTTTTCTTTGTACTAATTATTTAATTTTTCTTTGATCTTTCTAATGATATTTACTCTTCAACAATGGTCTATTTAAGTCCTAAAAATGTTTCCCGGGGTTCCCATGATCGAGAGCTAGTCAACGGTCCACGTAGTGACTTCGGTCTGATCACCATCGCTAGGTTTCCCGGCTCACTTACTCGGTTACATTTCTTTGCTATGATTTTTCCTTTGTTTTTCTTTTCTTGTATTTCATTATTTTATGTCTCCTCACTCATATTGAAGTACGGTTCTAGGCATCCTAGCTGTCCGGACAACACTGGTCACCGGAGCAGTAGAACGCACTACCGAACTTAGGGGTGTTACAGCTAGAGGGGGCTTTCATTATTTTATTACCTTTACTGATGATAAATCAAGGTTTGGGTATTTGTATTTGATGAAATACAAACATGAATCTTTTGAAAAGTTCAAAGAATTTAAATCTAAAGTAGAAAATCAAACAGGAAAGAGTATTAAAGCTCTTCGATCAGATCGTGGAGGTGAATATTTGAGTACTGAATTTGATGAATAGTTGAGAGAGCATGGCATTGTTTCTCAGCTGACTCCTCCAGGAACGCCACAGCTGAATGGTGTATCTGAAAGGAGAAATCGTACCCTATTGGATATGGTACGTAGTATGATGAGCTATACTGATATGTCAATCTTCTTTTGGGGATTTGCATTATAATCAGCTTTGTATATTCTGAATAGGATTCCATCAAAATCAGTTTCTTCCACACCTTATGAGATATGGCATGGAAGAAAACCAAGTCTTAAGCATGTTAAGATTTGGGGTTGTCCAGCTTATATCAAAAAGCTGAACACTGATAAATTGGAGACCAGATCAGAAAAAGGTCGATTTGTTGGATATCCAAAAGATAGTTTTGGATATTATTTTATTTTGCCTACTTCACAAAAGGTTGTTATAAGTAGAGATGCCACATTTCTTGGACAACAGTTTGTTCAAGAAGGAGGCAAAGGAAGGCAAATAGAGTTAGAATTGGAGAATTCTGACCAACCAACAGATCAGATGGATATAGATCCATCTAGTCAACCAATACCCGTTGATGAAACATCTACAGTTGTTCCTCGTAGAACAACCAGGGTATCTCACCCACCAGTGAGATATGGTTTTCTTCATGAAGAAGAACAAGAGTTGTCTACTCATGAAGAAGTAGATCATGGAGATGATCCACTTACCTTTGAAGAAGCTATATCAGATATAGACTCTTCAAAATGGATTGATGCTATGAAATCAGAGATTAATTCCATGTATAAGAATCAAGTTTGGGATCTTGTTGACCCACCTGAAGGTATTATACCTATAGGGAACAAATGGGTTTTCAAGAAGAAAATTGGTTCTGATGGAAAGGTAGATACCTATAAGGCAAGGCTAGTAGCGAAAGGGTTTCGCCAAAGGCAAGGAATCGACTATGAGGAGACTTTCTCGCCTGTTGCCATGCTTAACTCAATTAGGATTTTATTAGCAATAACTGCGTACTATGATTATGAGATTTGGCAGATGGATGTCATAACAGCTTTTCTCAATGGATACATTGAAGAAGACATTTTCATGGAACAACCTAGGGGATTTGAATCCCAAGATGGTTCCATGGTATGCAAGCTAAAGCGATCCATTTATGGGTTGAAACAAGTTTCGAGGAGTTGGAACATCCGTTTTGATGAAGCCATTAAATCCTTTGGTTTTATCAAAAATGAGGATGAGCCATGTGTATATAAGAAGGTTAGTGACAGTGCTATCACTTTCCTTGTCTTATATGTGAATGACATACTGTTGATGGGTAATGACACAGGTATGTTGACGACTATAAAGGTATGGTTGTCAAATACATTCTCCATGAAAGACTTAGGGGAGGCAACCTATATTCTTGGGATTCGCATCTATAGAGATAAAGCGAAAAGAATAATTGGTTTATCCCAAAGTCTATACTTGGAAAAGGTGTTAAAGAGGTTTAACATGCTTGATTCCAAGAGAGGATTGTTACCAGTGAGACATGGTATCCATCTTTCTAAAGAGATGTCTCCAAAGACACCTGAAGAAAGAGATAAGATGGCCAGGATTCCATATGCTTCGGCTATTGGAAGTTTAATGTATGCAATGTTGTGTACTAGGCCGGATATCACATATGCTGTTAGTTTGACTAGCAGGTATCAATCCAATCAAGGTTTGGAACACTGGATAGTTGTCAAGAATATCCTTAAGTACTTGAGAAGAACTAAGAATTTATTCTTGATTTATGGAGGTGGAGACTTGCAACTAGATGGTTATACTGATTCTGATTTCCAATCAGATATTGATGATAGAAAGTCTACCTCTGGATATGTGTTCATTTGTAATGGAGGTGCAGTCAGTTGGAAGAGTTCCAAGCGAGCACATTGCAGATTCCACTACAGAAGCTGAGTATATTGCTGCATCAGATGCTGCAAAGGAAGCTATTTGGATAAAGAAGTTCGTGACAGAACTTACAGTAGTTCCTTCCATTGAGTCAGCAGTTCCACTACACTGTGACAACAATGGAGCAGTCTTACAGGCTTACAAATCAGGTCTGCCATAAAACTATAAAGTTTTAGAACATTCCTTTAGGTTTATTTTGACATAAAAATCACCCTGATCCGAGATCCCTAACTCCAGTTATGAATTTTTAAAATTTACTGTTCACGCATATACTGTACAGATTCTAGATTTTCACTCATCTATAATTTCCTATGGCACCTAGTTGTAGGATTTACTAATTTCTTTCATAAAACACAGAAATAACTATAAGTTAAAGCACTAACCTTTGTGTGTGTCAACCCAAGCTTGAAGAAAAATCTCTCTCCTTTTCTTTTGCTGCCTTAGGCTTGTGCTAGTTGCAAGGAGCAATTTTTGTGAAATCAACAAGTGATTTTATGGTGTGTTTACAAGGAACTTTTAGAGAGAAGTAAAAGCATCCATGGAGAATAGAGAGGGAGAGAGCTTCGGCTGGTTGAAGAAGAAGGGCAACAGATTGTTGTTTTTCATTTTAACTCATTTTATCCCTTTTTAATTAGTTTATAAGGTGTGTGTTACAATATGATTGGTGGAGGACTTTTAATGACACAATAATGATGCCATAATTTATATTTTATTTCATTTTCTTTTCTACTCATTTTCAATTAAATTTTTAACAATATTTATTCATATTTTAGATCATAATAATTATTTACTTAATTGGACAAGTCGGTCAAAAATCACCTCTGAAGGTGAAATGACCAAAATGCCCTCCGTTTGGCTTAACAGACTAAAATTATCTGTACCAATTGAAAATTTTTTTAAGCATTTCTTTGGCATTCTAATGCCATAAGAACCTTAATGACCCTTCTCTGGAGTCCCAAAAATTATTTTATAATTTTTCCCGTGGGTCTAGGGCTCCTAGTTGCGAGAACCGCAACTTCTCATTGGGTTACCCATCGCTAGGGCATCGAGTCATTTAACTTGGTTGTATTTTATTTCTAAAATTTTTCCTAAATTTTTCTTAGTAATATTTGAGTTATTTATGACTCCTCACTCTAGTCTAATTACTTTTCCAGATGTTCTAGCTATTTGGACCGACACCAGTCATCGGAATAGTAAAATGTATGGAATTGCTACAGTGAGGGTGTTACACAATCACCCACTAGCACTAGAGCCATTCATTGCAATATCTTAGACCCATCTTCACAAGATGTCGGTCTAGCTGAGTCTGTGACATAGGCTTAATGAATAGATCATCAGATTAATTATTAGAACACTAGATTAGATCAAGAATAAGTGCACTAACCTCTTGATGCACTGCAGTGTATTTGACACCTTTGGGATGCGTCTAGGACACCAGATGTTGTCCCTCTAGCTTGTCCACAACAAGATCACCTATGGCAGCCCTTGAACAGCTTCTAAAGCTTTTTCTATGAATTAAAAAATCAAGTTTTGCCTTTTGAGAGATTACATATATAAACCGGATTCTAGAAACAATTTATAGTATTTTTAATTCAAGAGATTGTTTGCTAATCTCTTTGAATTGATGAGAGATGAAGAAGAAGAGAAGGAAGAGGAGCCAAGGGTGGTGACACCTTTTTTGAGAATGAGCAGATTGTGTTTTTGTTCTTTCATCCTTACACTTATATAGTTTGGTCACCACTTAAAACCTTTGCCACATGTCACCCTCTGATTGGTTCTAGGTTTAATTGACCCAATCACATTGTGCCAAGTGTCAAACCTATATTTAATCTTGACTTTGATCATCTTACATGATTAAAAGACATTTGGCAAACTTATGTGTAGTGCCATGTGTCACCATCTGATGGTGCCACATGTCACCCTGTGAAATGACCAAAATACCCATGTGTCTTAATTTTGAGTTCTCAACCCAAAATAATTATTTCACTTCTTCTAATCAATTTATATCAAATATAAATTAATTAATTAATATTTATTAATTAATTTATCATTAATTAAATTCACATTTAAATACTTTAAATATAAATTTAACCTATACTATACATCCAATAACCTAGATTTGGTTTCAAGCCATGCTAGGGACTTTGCAATCTAATTGCAAACCAAACCTATTTAATTAATCAATTAAACTAATTGATTAATTAATTAAATGATATTTAATTTGGTGATTACTTGTGCATGTGTGTGACTCACTAGGCTCATCATTAATTGTCAGTGAGACATGATATCAACTCTTTATATCATCAGAACTCTTTCTTACCATAAATGATTTCTCTAAATCATTTTATGCAGCTCATGGACTATGGTTAACACCTAGCATAACATGTCATAGCCACCCAATCAGTAATAAGGTTTACCTTAAATGAACCTATAATCATATGTTAACATGCGCTAGAATCTCTCTGTTACAAAATCCCAATTCAAGCTAGAGTCACGGTTTGTGTCAAACCCCATTTGCTATGAATATTATATTCTCATTTAATTCCAGTTCTTGATTAAAAAGGTTTTCTCATCAGAAACTTTTTTCTGATTAAATCTATTTGTCCTGGCTAGGAACTTGAAACATCAAGAACAATTAAATAAACATAGGATTTTATCCCTATTTACTAAGGGTAATAGATTCCATCTTAATCAACACCTACCTCTATATATAACTAGTAGGAGCCAACACATGCCCATACACCCATACATAGTGCAAGTATGAAAGCAGTATCAAACTCAAAGCACCTATATACAAGATAACTGTGCTATCTCAGGTCTAAAGATTATATGCACTGATATGACTTATGACAATGCAATGACAAGAGTAAACTCCATATGCTTGTCATAAGTGTCACTCTTTTCTTTTCTTTTTCTTTTCTCATTTTCCTAATTACATTCATAAATTTTAATTTATGTTAATTATTCTATTCTTTAAATTTTTAATTTGACATTTAGGTCAAAATTCACCTCTGGGGGTGAAATGAGCAAAATGCCCTTCACGGTGCTCATCGGGTTATTTTTATTATTTTTGTACCAATTAATAAATTCTCTAAAATTTTATTTTATTTTTTCTAAATTTTTCCTATATTTTCTTAACATTTATTCGATCAATTTATGCCTCATCACTATAGTTTAAGTGTAGTTCCAAATATTCTGACTGTTCTAACAGACATTAGTCATCGGAATAGTAAAATGTACAGACTACCTAAGGTGAGGGCGTTACAATTCTTCCCCTCTAAATAAAAATTTCATCCTCAAAATTTCTCTGATGTGAAGTGCTGAGGGAACTGTTACCTCATCGTCTCCTTGCTCTCCCATGTCCCTTCTTCTATGTTGTGGTGTCTCCACAAGGCTTTCACTAGTGGGATCCTCTTGTTTCTGAGTTCTTTCACTTCCCGTGCTAAGATTTTGACTGGTTCTTCTTCATATGTCAAATCAGGTTGCACAATTATCTCCTGTAACAGCCCGATCCTTCTCCAGTTAGTATTGTCCGCTTTGGCCCATGGGCCTCACGGATTTGTCCCTTGGGAGGTTTCATTCCCAAAAGCGCGCTAACCAGATGAGGAAGGCTCCAACATATATGGCCCAAATCTTTTCTTCCCGTTTCCGATGTGGGACACGAAGTTTCCACCCCAGTGCGTAGCTGGTTGAATAAGCACGTCCCAACCCCATCCCTGGGTCGTGACAAGCCCACCAGCTTCCGCCTGGTGCGTCCTCGCACCACACATCGTACTAGAGGGAGTCCAGCTCTGATACCAAATTGTAACAGCCCGATCCTTCTCCAGTTAGTATTGTCCGCTTTGGCCCATGGGCCTCACGGATTTGTCTCTTGGGAGGTTTCATTCCCAAAAGCGCGCTGACCAGGTGAGGAAGGCTCCCACATATATGGCCCAAATCTTTTCTTCCCGTTTCCGATGTGGGACACGAAGTTTCCACCCTAGTGCGTAGCTAGTTGAACAAGCATGTCCCAACCCCATCCCTGGGTCGTGACATCTCCTTGCTGAAATGACATGTGAAGGATCTGATCTATATCTACTAAGCATCGACACATGGAATACATTGTGAATCTTGTCCAGCTCAGGTGGTAAAGCTAGCCTGTAGGCTACTGGACCCACATGTTCAATGACATCGTATGGACCAATAAATCTAGGGCTTAACTTACCCTTCTTACCAAATCTTTGCACTTTTTCCAAGGTGATACCTTGAGAAACACCTTATCCCCAACCTCATACTCTATATCTTTTTCCTTAGGTTGGTATATGACTTTTGTCTGTCTGAGGTGACTTTTAAATTATCTCTGATGAGTTTCACTTTTTCCTTAGTCTGTCTCACCAAGTCTGGGCCCACTATTTTCTCTTCACCCATTTCTATCCAGCATAAGGGAGTTCTGTATCTCCTCCCACACAATACTTCATATGGAGTCATTTTTATGCTGGCTTGGTTGCTGTTGTTGCAAGCAAACTCTACCAAAGGAAGATACTTCTACCAACTTCCTTCAAAATCAATAATGAAGCTTCTTAACATATCCTCCAATACCTATCATATAATATCATTCATGTTATTAGTGTTAGGTCATTATTATCATTCCTTTAACAATTACAGTAATTCATTAAGTTCTAAGGGTTACCTGAATCACCCATTCTAACTATCCATCCGCCTATGGATGAAATGTGCAGCTGAGTGCCTAAAGACTCCTGTAGCCTGTTCCAAGACCTCAAAGTGAATCTCGGGTCTCAGTCAGATATGATCGATGTTGGCACTCCATGTAGCTGGACTATCTCATCTATGTAAATATCTATTAACCTCTCCAGTGAGTAGTCGGCTCTAACTGGTAGGAAGTGAGCTGACTTGGTCAATCTATCCGTAATCACCCATATAGTATCATGCTTCCTCTATGTCATTGGTAGCCCAGTGACAAAATCCATGGTAATGCGGTCCCATTTCCACTTTGGTATAGATATAGGTTTCAACAACCCTGATGGAACCTGATGCTCAGCCTTAACTTGCTGGTATGTCAAACATCTGGTCACAAAATCACCAATCTCTTTCTTCATTCCAGGCCACCAATAATGTGTTTTTAGGTCTTGGTACATCTTGGTCCTAGGTGCATAGCATGAAAGCTATTGTGCGCCTCTTTCAAGATATTATTCTTCAGTTCCTCATCTCTTGGTACACATATTCTGCCTTTATAATACAGGCACCCATGTCCTTTTAACTCATAGTCAGTCTCCTTCCCCTCTTAAGTTCTGCCCATAATAGTTAGCAACTTTTCATCCCTTAACTATGCTTCTTGTATTTGTTGTAACAAGCTTGGCTTTACAAGTAACTCAACCAAAATTTCCCCATCCTGCGCTAAAGACAACCGAGCATTCAGTACTCTAAAAGCTATCATGGACTTTCTGCTCAGTGTGTCAGCCACTACATTTGCCTTTCCCGGGTGATAATCGATCATATAGTCATAATCTCTAAGGAATTCAATCCATCTCCTCTGTCTCAGATTGAGTTCCTTCTAGGTTGGCAAATACTTCAGACTCTTGTGATCCGTATAGATGTAGCATTTCTCACCATATAGGTAATGCCTCCATATCTTCAATGCAAATATTATTGCCACCAATTCTAGATCATGAGTTGGGTAGTTCTTTTCATGTGGCCTTAGCTGTCTGGAAGCATAGGCAACTACTTTCCCTTCCTATATCAGAACACACCCAAGCCCATTATGAGAGGCATCACTATAGATCATATAGTCTTTCTCTGACTTTGGCTGCTTCAACAATGGAGCTTCTGTAAGCATAGCCTTCAGCTTCTCAAAGCTAGTTTGACATTTATCATTCTAGTCAAACTTTGCATTTTTGTGTAGCAGTTTGGTCAGTGGGGCTACTATAAGGGAAAATCCTTTCACAAATCTCCTGTAGTATCTTGTTAACTCTAAAAAGCTTATGACCTCTATTACATTTCTGGGAGCTTCCATTCAACTATTGCTTCAATCTTCTTTGGATCTACCCTAATCCCATCTGCTGACACAATGTGTCCAAGGAAGGATATCTTATCCAACCATAAGTCACACTTGGACAACTTGGCATACAACTGCTTTTCCTGCAGTGTATGTAGTACTACTCTTAGGTGTTCATCATGCTCTTCCTGGTTCCTAGAATACACCAAGATATCATCTATAAATGCCATAATAAACCGATCCAAGTAGGGATGAAAGATGTGGTTTATTAGGTCCATAAAAGCTACTAGTGCATTTGTCAGCCCAAATGGCATCACTAAAAACTCATAGTGTCCATAACGGGTCCTGAAAGCAATTTTAGGAACATCTGTCTCCTTCACTCTCAACTGTTGATAGCCGAATCTGAGATCTATCTTGGAGAGTACTCTAGCTCCCCTCAGCTGATCAAACAGGTCATTTACCCAAGGTAAAGGATATTTGTTTTTCACAGTCACCTTATTCAGCTGTCGGTAATCTATACATAGCCGAAGGGTACCGTCCTTCTTTTTCACAAATAGCACTGGTGCTCCCCAGGGTGACATACTAGGGAGTATGAAGCCCTTGTCTAATAGCTCTTGTAACTGAACTTTCAACTCTCTCAATTCAGTAGGTGCCATCCTATATGGAGCAATAGAAATCAGTGCAGTACCCGGCATAACCTCTATAGCAAACTTTACTTCTCTATCAGGTGGCAAACTCGGTAACTCTTCTGGAAACACATCCAGAAATTCACATACTGCGGGGATCTCCTATATGCTTGGGCTAGTCTTCTTGGTGTCAACCACATGTGCTAAGAAAATCTCATAGCCCTTTCTTATCATTCTTCTGGCTGCTGTGGCTAATATGATAGTAGAAAGACAACCCGTTCCTTCACCCACAACTGTAATCTCATCCCCTTCTACTGTTTGTAGTGACATCCTCTTTAGTCGACAATCTACCATCGCTTGATGATGTGATAACCAATCCATTCCCAATATCACATCAAACTCATGGAATGGTAGCTCAATCAAGTCAGCTAGAAACTCATAACCCTGTATCCTCAGAGGACAACCCTTGTAAACCTTTTTCACCATAACACTATGGCCTAAAGGGTTTGTGACTTGTATGTCCTCCTCTAACTCCTCTATCCGTACCCCTCTATCAACTGGCAGTGTGATACACACATATGAATGTGTGGAACCCGAATCAATCAATGCACATACTAACAGATCATAAAGAGAAAATGTACCTCTAATAACATCAGCTGACTCTGGCTCATCCTAAGCTCTCATTGCATAAGCACGGGGTGCTACTCTAGTCTCGTGCCTCTGAACTGTCTCTGTAGTAGGCCTCTATGATGTACTAGCTGTATTAGGCCTCACAGGTCTTTTACCCCTCTGTGCTGCTGGGCAGGTCTCTTTGTCTAGGGTGGAGCAGTGGGAACACTAGTATTCCTCTGTGGACAATCCTTCAGGAAGTGATCTATAGACCCACATCTGAAACATCCACCCATCAACAATCTGCACTCTCCTTTGTGGGGCCTACCACAATGTGTATAAGTTGGTGGTGGGGCTGATCCCTATGTAGCTGCACCCAGAGAACTACCCACTGATGCACCAGACTGTCCTCCTCCTCTCCTTGGGGTAAATCTGGATCTCTGCTTCTTACCTCAACCCTGAGTTTGTCCCTGAGACTCCTTGGGCCTCTTGCTACCCGTGTCTATTGAACCGGACTGACCAGATCCAGAATCCCTCTTGCGTTGCCTGTCCTTTCTAGACTGCTCTTTATTTCTGACTCTTTCCACATCAAGGGCTGATGCTACCAACAGAGAGAAATTAGTGAAGTGGTAAGATGTCACTATCAGCCTGATGTTGTCATTCAGTCCGTTCTCAAACCTTCTGCACTTACCAGTTTCTGTGGGCATCAATTCCAATGCATATTCGCTAAGTCTCATGAATTCTCGCTCATATTCGAAGACTGTAAGCTGCCTCTGTCTCAGTGCCAGGAATTCTCTCCTTCTGGCCTCTAAGTACACGTGATTGATGTATTTCTTTTTGAATTTAGCCAGAAAGAACTCCCAGGTAATCTGTGCAGGTTGTACGACTCTCCATACTGTCACCCACGATCTATAAGCTCAACTGCTACACTGGGGTGCAGTGCAACTGCTACAATACTCTCTTTGTCCTCTCCAGCCAATACTCTATTGTGGCTAGATCATCCTTCTTCTTACCCCTAAAGTCAACTGCCCCATACTTCTACAATTTCTCTAGTGAGGATCTGTGTATAGGCTGTGGCTGTGGGGGCTGTAGTGGTTGTACAAGTGGTGGTGGTGGCTATGGCTGTGGAGGTGGAGGTGGCTATGGCTGTGGGATGGCTCCGATGACCTGACAGAGCAGCTGAGTCATCTGTTCCAAGAAGGCCTGCTGTGCTCTCCTTGCAGTACCACGGGATGACTCGGCTCTGCTGCTTCACTCCCTACTAGGAGTAAGTGCGGGTGCGTGACTCTCTACCTCTGCCTTTATAAGTCCTGGAGGTTCATGCTCTGAAAGATCAGATGCCATCAATCCTATAAAATAGACAAAGAACAGATCTACATTAGTGTCACCTCGACTCTATTTAAAGGCCCATGCATGTGATGCACTCTATCTATTTCTATCTATCTAGGTCTAGGACCGCCTAAACCTCTACTCTGATACCACTAAATGTGATGCCCCTTACCTATCTACTGTATAGCCGAGCAAGAAGTGCTACATTCAGTGTTGGAGCAACCTATCTTGTCTTATCATATCCATTATGAATTTTTAATATCATTTAAAAATAAGTATTCCATATGTGAAATTTTTTTTTATAACTTATTTCTGTGGAGACCCGGACAGAGCCTCCTCTGTTTTGTTAGCATCTGGCAAGTTCCACTAAGCACCTATTAACATGTTCATATTCATTTCACACATTTCTATATCATATTCTCTTTTATCATATCATTCACAATTATTTATGAGATCTCAAAAAGTATCATCTATTGTATTCATATAAAAATTCATAGATAATAAATTACAAGTTTATTTACAATCTCAAAGTTTAATTACAAGTCCAAAATGAAATACATCATAAACTAGTAATTACATCATGATTAGACATAATGAACCAAAATACTAGTCTACACATGGGCCCTACCAAAATACAAAAGACTGGTGAGATGACCCTGGACGGTGGTAGATCTGGTCAGCGCTCTGTCAGGGCACTACTGGTGGTGATGATGCAGCTGCTCAGACTAGTCTCCAATGCCTATGTGATGGAAAACCAGCGCGCTAAGTATAATGCTTAGTGGTGCATAATTTATAATAATAATGACTAATAATTGAAATAATATGGCAATTCATAATTTTTTGGGTCTTTTACATTTTTATTACACTTTGGAAACAATTAAATTTATCAGAATCTTTTCTATTTACTTATTGTATATTACGTATTGATTTATCATTTTCAATGCCCAAGAAACCTATAACAAATTATAGAAGCTGGACACACGAGAATATACTAGTTAGACATGAAGGAGCGAAAGCATGAAAAAATGTTTATCAGAGCGTTGAATTACAAAAATTTTCTTCTAAGGTTACATGCATCATACCACATACTTTATGTTCCTAATTAATTTCAATGTTCAATTGCATATTAAAATACTTTTAATATGTATTAGGATATATGTTTGCCATTCAAGATAGTGAATTAACAAATTAATCCATTTCAACCCTAGTTTAAAAGAGAAGTTAGAGCACTAACCTCTTTGATGAAATATGGATGTGACCACCTAGGACCCCAAGTGTTATCCCTCTAGCTTGTCCACACTAAGATCTCCAATGGGAAGCCCCTAGTTTTGCTTCTCAAGCCTTGCCTGTAACACCCCTATGTTCGGTAGTGCATTCTACTGTTCCAGTGACCAGTGTTGTCCGGATAGCTAGGATGTGACACCCCTTATCCGTCTACAGTATATCCGAGTAAGATATGTCACACGGTGTACCGGAACACTCTATTCTATCTCAATCATTTTTATTCTTCCTTAATCTATTTTTATCATAGTTTTGAATATAATTCATTTAAGTCATTTATTGAAATTATAATTTATTTGAGGCTCCGAAAATTTTATAGAAAATCCGACAGAGTACCGGCTAAAAATGGAGAAAACAGTTCTTCGGAACCTGTGAAAAACACTTCCAATAATCATATTCAATCATCTCAAACTCCAATATCAAAATCTCAATATCTTTTAATTTCATTTCTCAATCATTCATCTCATGCGATAATCATATACAAGTCACAGATAAATATTCACTTTTCCATTCACCAACACAATTTTCATTATTTACATGAAAATCAAAATACATTACATAAGTTCAATTACATATGAGAAAATAAAAGTTAGTTACAAAATACCAAAATGAAACCTAGTGTCCTACCAATGCACTGTGGATGGTGAGGTGACACGGACACTATGCAGAGCTGCAGGACGGTCTCACCCAGTCTGCGGTCTATTGGGCTCTCGATCAGTATCTCCAGAACCTACGCGTGGCAAAAGCAACGTGCTAAGCAATAATGCTTAGTGGTGCAATAATAAAATAACAGGAAATAGCAGAAAATAAATATGTATTGAATGTATCGATGTTTTACTGGTTTTATACTTGTTATAATCATTTATTTTGTTAACTTTATCCACTTTCATTCTTTTGGTTGCCTAAGTAACCTATACTGGATGACTGGACTGGATAAACGGGTAAACTGGCACTGGGTATCTAGTACCTCGGGCCGTCACACCATCGGTCACATATGTATCTCCCGGTGTGCAACAGAACAGCTAATAAGCTGTAATGACCATAGGCACAAGGCCAAATATCAACACAATGTCAGAATGGCTAAAAGCCATGAAATCATAAAATGGAATAATGTCATATGCAATACTGCTAGCTGAACCCTATTGGCATGCCAAACTATCCAAACCAATCTTGTTAGGTATACTAGGGCATTTGATACTTTTGAATTCTTCAATTTTTGAATTTCAAGTTTTGGTGTCACTATTCACTTCATTAGTCAACAAAAATGTTGACTTTTGGATAGAAAATAGGTGCATTGGTTTTAACACTCCCAATGTACCACATTTTGCATTTAAAACTTGTTGGAATTAATCACCAGTACCATTTCTAAGCTTAGCACTAAGGGGGCAAAATTTTCAGTTTTTGTACCCCAACTTTACTATTCCATTAGTGACTGTTACAGTGGAAATTTGAGGAAATGGTAAACATGAAAGTTGTTCCTTATTTTGTCTAGTTGAATTTATTTTTTTGAATCACTCCATTTGGAGTTTTGTACCTCTAGATATGGTCCAAAAACCACAGCTGGCCGGATTGCCAAACTGCAGAATTGACCATATCTACAGTGCAGTGAACAGTGAATGCCACTGCCTTGTTGGATAGGTTTTGGTCATAATTTGGGGTATGTTTCTTCATGAAAGTTGTTTGTCTATATCTTATCTCGTTTCTGTAAAAATTTCAGGTCAAATGGACCATTCTACAGTGAGTTATGGCGAAATGAACAGTTACTGTTCATTTGGTCATTCTGCAGAATTTAATTGCAGGGTATCCGGATTGGGGTCAATTTTTGGTCTACTTGATTTGGTCTTTTGGGCATGGTTTCTTCAGCAAAATTGTGCCATTATATGTCTAGTTTCATGTCCAATTGGCCAAACACCAATTGAACCTACACAGCCAAAGTTATGGCTGTCTAAGTGGGCTGGAATCATAGCCACCCTGCTGCACTCACTAGGCAGCATACCCATTTCAGTTTGCCATGCAATAGTTCACTCCAAATTATGGTCAACTTACCTTA
This sequence comes from Hevea brasiliensis, assembly GCF_030052815.1. Lineage (NCBI taxonomy): Eukaryota > Viridiplantae > Streptophyta > Magnoliopsida > Malpighiales > Euphorbiaceae > Hevea > Hevea brasiliensis. The sequence goes on from NC_079501.1 coordinate 50,219,397, forward strand.
AATGGTCACTAATTGACCACTAGAATTTTCTTTAACAATTTCATAAGCAAAGTCCAAGTTTCACTCCCAAACCCTAGCTCATATTCAAGGTTTACACAAATTACCTTAGTTAACTAACTAATTCATTATCCTTATGTTTATATACTTTAAACATGATTTCTAATTCACTCCAAGTCCATCAAAAACACTCCATCTTGTTCCTTCCTTAGGGCTGCCGAATTCCATGGGGTATATACACATAAATTTCATTCATTTGATTCACAAATTCTTACTTATATTAAGTCTTTAACATGGAATAAAAGAGGTATAAGTGTAAATAGGCACTAACCTCTTGTAGGGCAGAATTTTCCCAAGTTTGACTTCACATTTTTTTCCTTTTTTTAGGCTGCCTAGAGTTTCCTTAGAGTGTGTGGATAAATTTTTGTGAATGTGACTTAGGGTTTAGTAGTGGAATTTCATGGGAAATGGAAGTAATTAAAGGAAATTTTCATGGAGGGTTATGGAGGAGAGGTCACGGCTTGACGAAGAAGAAGAAGAAGAGCAGAATTTTTTTGGTCTTCTTTTGTCTCTTTTATTAGTTAATTATATGGTTGTTTAATTATTATTGGAGGGAGCTTTTAAATGACATCATAATATGTCATAAATGAGCCTTTTATCTCATTTTCTATTCTTTACTTCTCTACTTATTTTCCATTTAATTTTTAGCAATATTTATTCACATTTTATGTCATAATAATTATTTACTCAACTGGACAAGTCGGCCAAAAATCTTCTCTGAAGGCGAAATGACCAAAATGCCCTCCGTTTGGCTTAACGGGTCAAAATTGTCTGTACAGATTGAAAATTTTTTCTAAATATTTTCTTGGCATTCTAATGCCATAGGAACCTCAATGACCCTTCTCTGGAGTCTCAAAAATTATTTTATGAATTTTTACCCGGGTTTAGGGCTCCTAGTTGCGAGAACCGCAACTTTCCTCTGGGTTACCCATCGCTTGGGCACCGGCTCATTTAACTTGATTGTATTTTATTTCTAAAATTTTTTCTAAATTTTTATTATTAATATTTGAGTTAATTATGGTCCCTCACTTTAGTTTAAATATTTTTTCAGACGTTCTAGCTATCCAGACCGACACCGGTCATCGGAACAGTAGCATGTACGGAGTTGCTACCGGGAGGGTGTTACAACTCTTCCCCTCTAATTTAAATTTCGTCCTCAAAATTTACCTGATGCAAACAGTGAGGGAACTGTTGCCTCATCGTCTCTTCTGTCACACCTTACCCCTCTGTAAGGCATAACATGATCCCGTAGTATACCTAATGAATTACCAACTCCGTCTACTGATAATCCATTAAATACACTACAAGGGATTTTAAAAACTTTTCTTATTTCTTTTACAGTGGTGAGCACTATATACAGGTGTTAAAAAACTTTTTGAATTGAAGTGATAGAACTAACACATTTGAATTATTTGGAGTTTCTGTAAAACTTTTGGCAGAGTGTCATCTGTATTTTGGATAAAACAATTCTTCAGAAAACCTGTAAAAAGCACTTCAATAGATTTCCAAATCTCAACTCAAATCCACAGTGATTTTTCAAAGACTGAGGTAAAAGAAATATAATACAATTTTTACAAGCCAAAATAACTCATAATTATTTTACAACTTCAATGTACAATTTTTATTTACAACTGCTCAAAACCAATAACAATATGTACATACAGTGAACATACATTACATTACAAAATACAAAATATTGGTATACTCATTATACCCGGTAGTCTCTCGCTGGAGGTACTAGCAGCCTAGTCTGCTGCCCTGTCTGTCTGTCTACTGATAAAGAATAAAGCTATCATTTGAGACAATGTCTCAGTGGCGCACAACATTAACCAAATACATCTTTAAATCACAATTCATAAATCATACAAATAGTGGATACTTAAAACCATAGTTAAATTCAAGACAATGAATGTCATAAGGAATTTAACACAATATCACAATAAATCTCAATAATCAAAACATAGTTAAATTCAGAAGACAGTGAATGTCAATAAGAATTTAAACTCCATTTCACAAATTATTAAAGCTCATAATAACACAATTTAGTCAAACAATTTAAAAACACAGTATTGCCAATTCATACACAACTTAGACCATGACACAATTTTCCGATCAATGCTGGCATTTGAGGGTACTTACCAAAGCACCTGCAGGCGTTACGTATCGTCGTCCCTGCAAGCCCTTGGGTGGTACCTATCAGAGCACTTGCAGGCGTTACGTATCGCCATCCCTGGAAGCTCCTGAGTTCACTCGTGAGAGTTCCCAAGAATCGTAGGCGTTACGTATCGCCGTCCCTACTTTGCTCTGATAACACTAAACACATTTTATCTCAAAATTTCCAAAGTCATAATTTCATTCACAAGATGGCAACACAATTCATAATTAACTTCAACTTTCACAAATTACACTAAATCAATTTTTCCATAGTTTCAAACCATTTACAATGCTTTTCAAGCAATAAGTATCCATTCAAACACAATTCCATAATTGAAAATAATAATATACAAATAGTCATAATTTATTTCAATTGAAAAATTCAAAAGAAATAAATGTCTTGCACAAACACAATTTAAAACAATAACATACAATTAATCATATGAAATATTATTCAGAGTAAAATCAGTTGAAAACTAGTTGTGCACAAACCTCTGATGACTGCTCTGTCCGACTCAGTGTTTCCTTCCCTTTTCCTGAGTCTTTACTAACTGAGAAACACAATTTGAAGTGTTTCAGTACTAAATTAAACTGTCTCTATCGATAATGTTTGACAAATAATTCACTGAAAGCTATTATTTGCTTAATCACCTAATATACCGGCCCTCGATGCGTTCTAGGTAAATTAGGTTTTAGTGTCATTAATATGTCATGTTCGATAGTGTTTTAGGGTTGGTACACGTTACCAATTTCATTTCCTTGTTTAGTGCATTTTATTGCAACTTGCTGAATTCCGGGATACTAGTTTGACCTAGCCGGACGACCTAGTTCCCTTGGTTTTCGGGTTTTGGTCAAAACTACAAACTTGTAGATCTATGTCTTATTGCACGCGGGGCAAAATTTCAGGTCAATCCGAGTTATGTAGACCAAGTTATGGTCATTTTACTATTGCTGGTCAAATGGCATCAAATTTGGTCACTTTAGGTCAATTTTGGTCAACTTTGGTTCGGCCAGTTTTTGGACCCGAACTTGTGCAAGCTGTTTGACTTGCTTATGGTCATTTCTGGGCTTTGGTGTCTTCATAAGACTTGTAGATATGGGTCTTAACTATTCACAGTTAAAATTTCAGGTCAATTGGACCTGTTTTGAGTGAGTTATGGCCTAAACACTAACCACTGCCCAAATGGTAAGTTTTCAAGTTTCACTTGCAGTTAATCCGAATTGGTCATTTCTCATGTCACCTTGCAAGCAGAATTTTGGTATGCTTTCTTAATGAAAGTTGGCACATTTTGTGCCTAGTTTCACCTCCAATTGGTCTCATACCAATTGAGGTTACACATTTAAAGTTATAGGCTAAAATGCATACTGCCCTTAATTACCTTGCTTAAACATACATCAATGACACATTTAGCTTACTATATGTCCACTTCCCTTACCAATTCTGTTTTGGTTCATTACCAAAACCATATACCACTTCACTTTAAAATCACTTTGGGCAGATTACGCACATCCTCAATCCACCAAATAAACTCAAATTTACAAAGTCTAAGTACAATCACGTATACACATAAACATTACTAATTCCTACATACACTTTACACAACTAATTTATATACATATCCATCAATCCTCAATGTCATAATCTTGCCAATATCTTTATGAACTCATACATTTATCAAAGAGTCCCAAGGCTGCCGAAATGTTCTACAATACCAAAGTGTCCCACAATTCGTCAATCTCCAAGTCAAGTACACAATCACCACATTTTCATGGAAATAACTTACTAGGATATTAAATCTCTCTACTCAACATGAATTTACATCAAATATATGTAATAATAAATCATCAAATACACAACTCCATGGCTGTCCAAACTGGATATATCAAGAACTCTTCAAACTTGAAAATTTTCTTCACCAAGCACACACCCATAACATGTACACAAAGTTTAACAAAGCAATATTCAAAATTGTAAACTTACCTATGGTTGGGACTTGCTAAACCTTGACTAAATTTCTTGATTTTGGTATCAAGCTCTTCCTTATGATGTGTAGACAATCTTTAATGAAGAAACCTAAATGATTGGAAGTGAAATGAGGAGGTTAAATGAAGTTTAAGGAAAACGGCAATGGTGGACTTCCAATCCTTCATTTCGGCAAGGTTAAGAGCATTTGGAGAAGATGAAGTTTCTGATGGTGTAATGGAATTACAGCTGCCCCATTTTGTTTTTATTTTATTCATTAGTGGCCCACTCACACAAATTAATCATTTAATTACTTAAATTCTCACTTATTCCACATTAAACCCTTAATTCTTGTTATTTACTTTAGGTACCACCAAATTAATTTTTCATTTTATTTTCTAAGTGTAATATTAATTATTTTTAATGGACATTTAGGTCAAAAGACAATTCGGGATGTCAAATGACCATAATGCCCCTGTTTGGGTTGCATTCTCGATTTTTCGGTAACACCGGGTTTTGTCTATTTTTCGATTTCTCACTTTTCCTTATACTAATAATTTATTTTTTCTTTGATATTTCTAATGATATTCCTACTTCAATTGATGTCTCTTTAAGTTCTAAAAATATTTTCCAGGGTTCCTTGCAGTCCAGGGCCAGTCAACGGTCCACGCTGTGACTTCCCAGTGCGGTCACCCATCGCTAGGGTTCTAGACTCGCTTAACTTGGTTACATTTCTTTGCTATTATTTTTCCTTTGTTTTTCTTGTGTTTTCTTTTCTTGTATTTCATTATTTTATGTCTCCTCACTCATATCGAAGTGTAGTTCTAGGTATCCTAGCTGTCCGGACAACACTGGTCACCGGAACAGTAGAACGCACTACCGAACATAGGGGTGTTACAATTCTCCCCCCCTTAAATAAATTTTGTCTCAAAATTTTACCTGGTATTAGTCTCTAAACAGCTGTGGGTGCTGTCTCCTCATATCCTCTTCACGTTCCCAAGTAGCTTCCTGGCTTGAATGATGGTTCCACAGCACTTTAACCAGGTGTATCTGTTTGTTCCTCAGCTGCTTCACCTCATAAGCCAGAATTTTTATGGGTTCTTCCTCATATGAGAGGTCTGGTTTTACCTCAATCTCTTCAATTGATAGTACATGAGATGGGTTAGATCTGTACCTCCTTAACATGGACACATGGAAGACACTGTGTATCCTTGCTAGCTCTGGAGGTAATGCCAACTGATATGCCAAAGGACCCACTCTTTCCAGAACCTCATATGGTCCGATGAAACGAGGACTCAGTTTCCCTTTTCTGCCAAATCTCATAATCCTCTTCTAAGGAGAAACTTTGAGGAATACCTTATCACCCACTGCATATTCAATATCTCTTCTTTTTAGATCAACATAAGACTTCTAACGGTCTGATGCAGCCTTGAGTCTATCTCTAATTAATCTGATCTTTTCCTCTGTCTGTTGAACAATTTCTGGCCCAATCATCTTCCTTTCACCTACTTCATCCCAACATAAGGGAGTTCTGCACTTTCTACCATACAAAGCTTCATACGGAGGCATCCCAATGCTTGATTGGTAGCTGTTGTTATAAGCAAACTCAATCAAAGGCAAGTGTGTATCCCAACTACCTTTAAATTCAATCACACAAGCCCGTAGCATATCCTCCAATATCTGAATAACCCTCTCAAAATGGCCATCTGTCTGTGGGTGGAATGCTATGCTGAAGTTCAATCTAGTTCCTAGGGCTCTCTGAAGACTACCCCAGAATCTAGAAGTGAACCTAGGATCTCTGTCAGATACAATTGATACTGCACTCCATGCAATTTTACAATCTCATATATGTACAATCTGGCCAATCTTTCCAGGCTATAGTCCATCCGGACTGGTAAAAAGTGAGCAAACTTGGTCAATCTGTCAACTATAACCCATACTGCATCATGACTACTCTGTGTCCTTGGAAGTCCAGTAACAAAATCCATAGTTATTCGTTCCCATTTCCACTCTGGTACTGACAAAGGATGTAACAAATTAGCTGGAACTTGATGTTCTGCCTTTACTTGCTGACAAGTTAGGCATTTGGAAACAAATTCAGCTATATCTCTCATCATACCCATCCACCAGTAATGCTCTTTTAGCCCTCTGTACATTTTAGTTCCACCAGGGTGCATAGCAAAAGGAAACTCATGTGCTTCCTTCATAATGATCTGTCTCAATTCCACATCAATAGGAACGCACATTCTGCCCTGATGTAGCAATAAACCATCATCTCTCACAGAGAATTCAGGTTTCTTGCCCTGCTGGACTTCTTTCAGTAGCTTCTGATATTTTTCATCACTCTGAGCAGCCATTACGACCGATCACCAACACTGGCTGTACCTGCCATGCAACTACTGTCTGTCCCTCATCATCAATCTCTAAACTGGCATGCTGTGCTTTCAACTCATATACCATGGACATGGGAGAAACTCTGAGACTTGCCATAGTCTTGCGACTTAAGGCGTCAGCCACCACATTTGCTTTCCCTGGCTGATAGTCTATTAAGCAATCATAGTCTTTGATGAATTCTAACCATCTCCTCTGCCTCAAATTCAATTCCTTCTGGGTGCCTAAGTACTTCAAGCTCTTGTAATCTATGTAAATGTAGCATTTCTCCCCATACAAATAGTGTCTCCAGATCTTCAGAGCAAAAACAATAGCTGCTAGCTCTAGATCATGTGTTGGGTAGTTCCTCTCATGCGGTTTCAGCTGGCGTGATGCATAAGCAATGACATTCCGATCTTGCATCAGTACACAGCCTAACCCATTGTGAGAAGCATCACTATAAACTGTGTATTCTTTACCTGGAGTAGGTAAAGTGAGGACTGGAGCTTCAGTCAAACACCTCTTCAACTCATCAAAACTCTGCTGACATTTATCTGTCCACTGAAATTTTACATCTTTCCGAAGCAGTTTGGTCAGTGGAGAAGATAACATAGAAAACCCCTTCACAAACCGACGGTAATATCCAGCCAAACCCAGAAAACTGCGAATATCTGTGATGTTCCTGGGTGGCTTCTAATTAAGGATAGCTTCTACCTTGCTAGAATCTAACTTGATCCCTTCAGCTGACACAACATGTCCCAAAAAGGAGATTTCTTTCAGCCAAATTTCACATTTCGACAACTTGGCGTATAGCTGTTTCTCCCTTAAAGTCTGCAGTACAATCCGTGGATGTCTGTCATGCTCCTCTGCATTCCTTGAATATATCAAAATGTCATCAATAAACACCACCACAAATTGATCAAGATATGGTCTGAAGATAGTGTTCATCAGATCCATAAAAGCAGCTGGAGCATTTGTTAACCCGAATGGCATTACTATAAACTCATAGTGGCCATACCGAGTTCTGAAAGCAGTTTTTGGAATACTCTGCTCTTGCACCTTCAACTGATAATAACCAGATCGCAAATCAATTTGGAGAATATAGCTGCACCCTTCAACTGATCAAACAGATCATCAATGCGAGGCAATGGATATCTGTTCTTTATTGTCACCTTATTCAACTGTCGATAATCTATACATAAGCGGAGAGTACCATCCTTCTTCTTAACAAACAACACTGGTGCTCCCCAAGGTGACACACTAGAGCGGATGAAGCCCTTTTCAAGTAGTTCTTGCAATTGTATCTTCAACTCCTTCAACTCTGCTGGTGCCATTCTATATGGCGTTATGGAGATTGGATCCACACCAGGCATAATATTAATTTCAAACTGCACTTCTCTTTCCGGAGGTAATCCTGGCAATTCATCAGGAAACACATCTGGAAAGTCATGCACTGTAGGGATGTCCTTCAATGCTGGACTCCCCACTTGGTTGTCTACCACATGTGCCAAGTAGGCTTCACACCCCTTTCTAATCATTTTTCTGGCTAGTGCAGCTGAAATGATGTATGATGGCAATAGCTGCCTTTCCCCATGTATTACCACATCACTGTACTGAGGAAGGCCAAAAGTGACTGTCTTCAGCCTACAGTCAATCATGGCATGATGCTTAGCTAACCAATCCATGCCCAAGATGATATCATAATCTCTGAAGGGCATTTCAATGAAATCAGACAGGAAAGTGTGTCCTTGGATCACCAAAGGACAATCTCTATACATTCTATTAATCCTAACTTCCTGTCCTAGTGGACTTGTTACTAGCACCTCAAAGTCCATTTTTGTACATGGAACAGTAATGCAATCAATGATGCTAGCACTCACATAAGAATGGGTAGAACTCGGATCAAATAACACAAGGAGATTTCCTCCCGTTAGTGCATATTTATAATGTAATGTACTGTATGTATTAAACAATGATATTGAGCAGTTGTACTATGAAGAAAGAATATTCAAATAACATGTGAAAATAGAAATTAAAAACTAGCTCTGATACCACTTAAACATGTCATACCCTACCCCTCTGTAAGGCATAACATAATCCCGTAGTATACCTAATGAATTACCAACTTCATCTACTGATAATCCATTAAATACACTACAAGGGATTTTAAAAACTTTTCTTACTTCTTTTACAGTGGTGAGCACTATATACAGGTGTTAAAAAACTTTTTGAATTGAAGTGATAGAACTAACACATTTGAATTATTTGGAGTTTCTGTAAAAATTTTGGCAGAGTGTCATCTGTATTTTGGATAAAACAATTCTTCAGAAAACCTGTAAAAAGCACTTCAATAGATTTCCAAATCTTAACTCAAATCCACAGTGATTTTTCAAAGACTGAGGTAAAAGAAATATAATACAATTTTTACAAGCCAAAATAACTCATAATTATTTTACAACTTCAATGTACAATTTTTATTTACAACTGCTCAAAACCAATAACAATATGTACATACAGTGAACATACATTACATTACAAAATACAAAATATTGGTATACTCATTATACCCGGTAGTCTCTCGCTGGAGGTACTAGCAGCCTAGTCTGCTGCCCTGTCTGTCTGTCTACCTGCGACAGCAATAAAAAGCTATCGCTGAGACAATGTCTCAGTGGCGCACAACATTAACCAAATACATCTTTAAATCACAATTCATAAATCATACAAATAGTGGATACTTAAAACCATAGTTAAATTCAAGACAATGAATGTCATAAGGAATTTAACACAATATCACAATAAATCTCAGTGATCAAAACATAGTTAAATTCAGAAGACAGTGAATGTCAATAAGAATTTAAACTCCATTTCACAAATTATTAAAGCTCATAATAACACAATTTAGTCAAATAATTTAAAAACACAGTGTTGCCAATTCATACACAACTTAGACCATGACACAATTTTCCGATCAATGTTAGCATTTAAGGGTACTTACCAAAGCACCTGCAGGCGTTACGTATCACCGTCCATGCAAGCCCTTGGGTGGTACCTATCAGAGCACTTGCAGGCGTTACGTATCGCCATCCTTGCAAGCTCCTGAGTTCACTCGTGAGAGTTCCCAAGAATCATAGGCGTTACGTATCGCCGTCCCTACTTTGCTCTGATAACACTAAACACATTTTATCTCAAAATTTCCAAAGTCATAATTTCATTTACAAGATGGCAACACAATTCATAATTAACTTCAACTTTCACAAATTACACTAAATCAATTTTTCCACAGTTTCAAACCATTTACAATGCTTTTCAAGCAATAAGTATCCATTCAAACACATTTCCATAATTGAAAATAATAATATACAAATAGTCATAATTTATTTCAATTGAAAAATTCAAAAGAAATAAATGTCGTGCACAAACACAATTTAAAACAATAACATACAATTAATCATATGAAATATTATTCAGAGTAAAATCAGTTGAAAACTAGTTGTGCACAAACCTCTGATGACTGTCTCCTGATCTGGACTCAGTGTTTCCTTCCCTTTCCCTAAGTCTTTACTAACTGGGAAACACAATTTGAAGTGTTTCAGTACTGAATTAAACTGTCTCTATCGATAATGTTTGACAAATAATTTACTGAAAGCTATTATTTGCTTAATCACCTAATATACCGGCCCTCGATGCGTTCTAGGTAAATTAGGTTTTAGTGTCATTAATATGTCACATTCGATAGTGTTTTAGGGTTGGTACACGTTACCAATTTCATTTCCTTGTTTAGTGCATTTTATTGCAACTTGCTGAATTCCGGGATACTAGTTTGACCTAGCCGGACGACCTAGTTCCCTTGGTTTTCGGGTTTTGGTCAAAACTACAAACTTGTAGATCTATGTATTATTGCACGTGGGGAAAAATTTCAGGTCAATCCGAGTTATGTAGACCAAGTTATGGTCATTTTACTATTGTTGGTCAAATGGCATCAAATTTGGTCACTTTAGGTCAATTTTGGTCAACTTTGGTTCGGCCAGTTTTTGGACCCGAACTTGTGCAAGCTGTTTGACTTACTTATGGTCATTTATGGGCTTTGGTGTCTTCATAAGACTTGTAGATATGGGTCTTAACTATTCACGGTTAAAATTTCAGGTCAATTGGACCTGTTTTGAGTGAGTTATGGCCTAAACACTAACTGCTGCCCAAATGATCAGTTTTCAGGTTTCACTTGCACTTAATCCGAATTGGTCATTTCTCATGTCACCTTGCAAGCAGAATTTTGGTATGCTTTCTTAATGAAAGTTGGCACATTTTGTTCCTGGTTTCACCTCCAATTGGTCTCATACCAATTGAGGTTACACATTTAAAGTTATAGGCTAAAATGCATACTGCCCTTAATTACCTTGCTTAAACATACATCAATGACACATTTACCTTACTATATGTCCACTTCCCTTACCAATTCTGTTTTGGTACATTACCAAAACCATATACCACTTCACTTTAAAATCACTTTGGGCAGATTACACACATCCTCAATCCGCCAAATAAACTCAAATTTACAAAGCCTAAGTACAATCACGTATACACATAAACATTACTAATTCCTACATACACTTTACACAACTAATTTATATACATATCCATCAATCCTCAATGTCATAATCCTGCCAATATCTTTATGAACTCATACATTTATCAAAGAGTCCCAAGGCTGCCGAAATATTCTACAATACCAAAGTGTCCCACAATTCGTCAATCTCTAAGTCAAGTACACAATCACCACATTTTCATGGAAATAACTTACTAGGATATTAAATCCCTCTACTCAACATGAATTTACATCAAATATATGTAATAATAAATCATCAAATACACAACTCCATGGCTGTCCAAACTGGATATATCAACAACTCTTCAAACTTGAAAATTTTCTTCACCAAGCACACACCCATAACAAGTACACAAAGTTTAACAAAGCAATATTCAAAATTGTAAACTTACCTATGGTTGGGACTTGCTAAACCTTGACTAAATTTCTTGATTTTGGTATCAAGCTCTTCCTTATGATGTGTAGACAATCTTTAATGAAGAAACCTAAATGATTGGAAGTGAAATGAGGAGGTTAAATGAAGCTTAAAGAAAACGGCAATGGTGGACTTCCAATCCTTCATTTCGGCAAGGTTAAGAGCATTTGGAGAAGATGAAGTTTCTGATGGTGTAATGGAATTACAGCTGCCCCATTTTGTTTTTATTTTATTCATTAGTGGCCCACTCACACAAATTAATCATTTAATAACTTAAATTCTCACTTATTCCACATTAAACCCTTAATTCTTGTTATTTACTTTAGGTACCACCAAATTAATTTTTCATTTTATTTTCTAAGTGTAATATTATTTATTTTTAATGGAAATTTAGGTCAAAAGACAATTCGGGATGTCAAATGACCATAATGCCCCTGTTCGGGTTGCATTTCCAATTTTTCGGTAACACCAGGTTTTGTCTGTTTTTCGATTTCTCACTTTTCCTTGTACTAATAATTTAATTTTTCTTTAATATTTCTAATGATATTCCTACTTCAATTGATGTCTCTTTAAGTCCTAAAAATATTTTTCAGGGTTCCTCATGGTCCAGTACCAACGGTCCACGCCGTGACTTCCCGGTGCGGTCACCCATCGCTAGGGTTCTCGACTCGCTTAATTTGGTTACATTTCTTTGCTATTATTTTTCCTTTGTTTTTCTTGTGTTTTCTTTTCTTGTATTTCATTATTTTATGCCTCCTCACTCATACCGAAGTGTAGTTCTAGGCATCTTAGCTGTCCGGACAACACTGGTCATCGGAACAGTAGAACGCACTACCAAACATAGGGGTGTTACATCTTCACTTTCCCAAGTTGCCTCCTCGGTGTTGTGGTGCCTCCAAAGCACTTTCACCAATGGAATCTGCTTATTTCTCAACTCTTTCACTTCTCGAGCCAGGATCCGTATGGGTTCTTCTTCATATGTCAAATCCGGTTGTATTTCAATTTCTTCCCTGGAGATGACATGTGAAGGATCTGAGTGGTATCTTCTTAGCATAGATACGTGAAACACATTGTGGATCTTGTCCAGCTCTGATGGTAAAGCTAGCCCATAGGCCACTGGACCCACACGTTCAATGACTTCATATGGGCCAATGAACCTAGGGCTTAACTTACCTTTTCTTCCAAACCTCAATACCTTCTTCCACGGTGACACCTTGAGGAACACTTTGTCGCCAACCTCATATTCTATTTCTTTTCTCTTCAGGTCGGCATAAGATTTCTGTCTGTCTGAGGCAACCTTTAGATTAGCTTTGATTAGTTTCACTTTCTCCTCAGTCTGTTTCACAGTGTCCGCCCCACGCTTTGTTCGCTAATTCAGTCCAGCACACTGGAGTTCTACATTTTCTCCCATACAGTGCTTCATACGGGGCCATTTGGATACTAGCTTGGTAGCTATTGTTGTATGCAAATTCTGCAAGTGGTAGGTATTTATCCCAACTTCCCTCAAACTCAATGACACAACTCCTCAGCATATCCTCAAAGACCTGACATATTTTTCATGTTATTGTTATCATTTTAGTTCAATAGTTGTATTAATTCAATTGGTTTAATTGTTTACCTGGATTACTCTTTCTGATTGCCCATCCATTTAAGGATGGAAGGCTGTGCTGAAGTGGAGTTGTGTACCCAAGGATTCATGCAACTTCTTCCAAAATCTCGATGTAAACCTTGGGTCTCGATCAAATATGATGGAAAGTGGAATTCCATGCAGTCTAACTATCTCACTGATATACAATTCTGCTAACTTCTCCAGTGAGTAATCAGTCCTAACTCGCAGAAAGTGTGCTGACTTCGTCAATCTATCTACTATCACCCATACTGCATCATGTTTCTTCTGGGTGAGAGGTAGACCACTTACAAAATCCATGGTGACCCGATCCCATTTCCATTCAGGTATGCGTATAGGCTGTAGCAAACCTGATGGAACTTGATGTTCTGCCTTGACTTGCTGACATGTTAAGCATTTAGTCACATAGTCAGCTATGTCCTTCTTCATACCAGGCCACCAATACTGAAGTTTTAGATCATGATACATCTTTGTACTTCCTGGGTGCATAGCATAAATACTGGCATGTGCCTTTTTCAGAATACTGGCTTTCAATTCCCCATTATCTGATACACATACTCTTCCTTTGTAGTAGAGACACCCATTTGCTTTCACCTCATAGTCAGTTGCTTTTCCCTCAGAGATTTTGCTCATAATAGCCATTAGCTTCTCATCTACTTTCTGCCCATCTAAAATCTACTGTAATAGTTTTAGCCTCACTTGCAACTCAGCCAAAATAGCTCCATCTCGAACCAAAGATAGACGGGCATTCAATGATCTCAAAGCTGTGATAGATTTTCTGCTCAAAGCATCAGCAACTACATTTGCCTTCCCAGGATTGTAGTCAATTACACAATCATAATCCTTCAGGAACTTAATCCATCGTCTCTGTCTAAGGTTGAGCTCCTTCTGGGTTGGCAAGTATTTTAGGCTTTTGTGGTCCGTGTAAATGTAGCACTTTTCACCATACAAGTAATGCCTCCATATCTTCAGTGCGAAGATAATTGCTGCAAGCTCTAGACCATGGGTAGGGTAATTCTGTTCATGTGGCCTTAGCTGCCTGGAAACATAAGCGACCACCTTCCCCTCTTGCATCAATACACACCTTAACCCATTATGAGAGGCATCACTGTAGACCACAAAGTCCTTTCCTGACACTGGCTGTGTTAACACTGGTGCCTCCGTCAACATAGCCTTCAACTTCTCAAAACTGGTCTGACACTTGTCATTCCAGTCAAATCTGACATTCTTGTGTAACAACTTGGTCATTGGAGTAGCTATTAAGGAAAATCCCTTCACAAATCTCCTGTAATACCCAGCTAGCCCCAAGAAGCTTCTGACCTCAGTTGTATTTTTGGGAGGCTTCCATTCCATCACTGCTTCTATTTTCTTGGGATCCACCCTAATCCCATCAGCTGACAATATATGTCTAAGGAATGCAATTTCATTTAACCAGAAGTCACACTTGGACAACTTAGCATACAGCTTATTTTCTCTTAGGGTTTGCATAACAATCCTTAAATGCTCATCATGTTCTTCCCTGGTCTTGGAATACACCAAAATATCATCAATAAAGACCACTACAAACTGATCTAGGTATGGATGGAAGATACGGTTCATAAGGTCCATAAATGCAGCTGGTGCATTTGTTAGGCCAAAGGGCATCACTAGAAACTCATAATGCCCATATCGGGTCCTGAATACAGTCTTTGGCACATCTGCATCCTTCACCCTCAACTGATGATACCCTGATCTGAGATCAATCTTAGAAAATACTCCTGCTCCCTTCAACTGATCAAACAGATCATCAATTCTAGGCAACGGATATTTGTTCTTCACAATCACTTTATTCAACTGCCGGTAATCAATGCATAGCCTCAAAGTCCCATCCTTCTTTTTCACAAACAGCACTGGAGCTCCCCATGGTGACACAATGGGGCGTATAAACCCCTTATCAAGCAACTCTTGTAACTGAGTTTTCAACTCCCTCAATTCAGTGGGTGCCATCCTATAAGGAGCAATGGAAATGGGTGCTGTACCCGGCAGTGTCTCAATAGCAAATTCAACTTCCCTTTTTGGTAGCAAACCAGGTAATTCTTTAGGAAATACATCTGGGAAGTCTCTTACTGTGGGTATATCACTCAGGTTTGGCTTAGCCTGCCTAGTATCCACCACATGTGCTAGGTAGGCTTCACAGCCTTTTCTCATCATTCTTCTTACAACTGTGGCTGAGATAACATTGGACAGGAAATCTATCCTTTCACCCACAATAGTGATCTCATTACCCTCAAAAGTTTTCAGAGAAATTCTCTTTAATTTGCAATCAATTATTGCCTGATGACGTGATAACCAGTCCATTCCCAAAATCACGTCAAACTCGTGGAAGGGCAACTCAATCAGGTCTACTAAAAATTCATACCCCTTAATCCTTAACGGGCAACCCTTATATACTTTGTTCACCACTAAACTGTGGCCCAATGGATTAGTGACCAGAATGTCTTGGTCACTCTCCCCTACTAGTATCCCCCTTTCTATGGGTAGGTTGATGCAGATGTATGAATGAGTGGATCCTGGATCCACCAATGCATGCACAGATGTAGTGTAGAGGGAGAACGTACCCCTGATGACGTCCGAGGCATCTTGCTCCTCCTAAGCTCTAATGGCATAAGCTCTTGTAGGTGGTATGCTCTCAGGCCTCTTTGCTGGCTCAGATGCAGGCCTCTGTGATGATCCCACTACCTTAGATTTGCCAGATTTCCTACCCCTTTGTGGTGCAGGAGTAGGTCTGTCTGCTTGTGTTGGAGCAGCTGTAGTGGTTCTGCGTGGACAGTTCCTCAGCTGATGCTCTGTCGACCCACACCTTAAGCAGGCACCAGTCACTTTCCAACACTCCCCCTTGTGCCACTTCAGGCAATGTGGACATGCAGAAGATGCTGGGGCTGGTCCCCTGAACCCCATCCCTGGAGAGCTGCCCACTGATGGTGTGGACTGACCTCTCCTAGGAGTAAACTGTGGCCTGGGCCCCTGAGACTGGCCCTAACCTTGTGGCTGACCTAAACTCTGTGCAGGTGGACCCTTGAACTTCTTCCCAAATGCAGGAGATGAACTAGACTGATCTGGGCCCCTCTTCTGCTGTCTCTCCCTTCTAGTCTGCTCACTTATTCTTACTTTTTCAACCTTTATTGCAGCTTCCACTAACTTAGTGAAGTCGGTAATTCCCAAGGCAGTGATCATAATCTTTATGTTGTCATTTAATCCCTCTTCAAATCTCTTACACCTTTCAGCTTCATTAGGGACTATCTCCCTTCCATAGCGGCTCAATCTAACGAATTCCTTCTCATACTCGGCCACTGACAGCTGTCTCTGCCTCAGATTAATGAACTCTCTTCTTCTCTCTTCCAGGTATACACTACCCACATATTTCTTCTTAAATTCAGAGAGGAAGAAGTCCCAAGTTATAACTTCTGGCTGCACTTCACTGGATACCATGTCCCACCATTCATATGCATCATCTTGCAATAAAGATATGGCGGCTTCTAAATTTTGCTCTGGAGTGCAGTGGAGTTGTTTTAAAACTCTGCCTGTTTTGTTCAACCAATTCTCGGCTGCAACAGAATCATCTTCTCTCTTGCCAAAGAAGTCCACTGCTCCAAACTTTCTCAATTTTTCCAGGTGTGATTTTGGTTGTGGAGGTGGTGGAGGTGGTGGCATAACCACACACATTTGTTTGAAAAATTCGGCCATTTGTTGGAACATGGCTGTGGAGGCCGAGCAGTGCTCGCTTGAGTCGGGCGGAGCAGTTCTCCCATACCCCAGCCTCACTGTGCTGCAGTGGAGCATGGCTCTCCACTTCCTCCTCAACTGCCCTCTGAGATGTAGGGTCCATATCCTATTCAAAATAAGAAAGACAAACAGATCTGCATTAGTGTCACCTCGACTCTTACAAATGCAATGCATGGTATGGACTCAATCTAGGCCCAGAAACGCCTAGACCGTACTCTGATATCACTAAATGTGACACCCCTTACCCGTCTACAGTATATCCGAGTAAGATATTTCACATGGTGTACCGGAACACTCTATTCTATCTCAATCATTTTTATTCTTCCTTAATTTATTTTTATCATAGTTTTGAATATAATTTATGAAATATAATTCATTTAAGTCATTTATTGAAATTATAATTTATTTGTGGTTCCGAAAATTTTATAGAAAATCCGGCAGAGTACCGGCTAAAAATGGAGAAAACAGTTCTTCGGAACCTGTGAAAAACACTTCCAATAATCATATTCAATCATCTCAAACTCCAATATCAAAATCTCAATATCTTTTAATTTCATTTCTCAATCATTCATCTCATGCGATAATCATATACAAGTCACAGATAAATATTCACTTTTCCATTCACCAACACAATTTTCATTATTTACATGAAAATCAAAATACATTACATAAGTTCAATTACATATGAGAAAATAAAAGTTAGTTACAAAATACCAAAATGAAACCTAGTGTCCTACCAATGCACTGTGGATGGTGAGGTGACACGGACACTATGCAGAGCTGCAGGACGGTCTCACCCAGTCTGCGGTCTACTGGGCTCTCGATCAGTATCTCCAGAACCTACGCGTGGCAAAAGCAACGCGCTAAGCAATAATGCTTAGTGGTGCAATAATAAAATAACAGGAAATAGCAGAAAATAAATATGTATTGAATGTATCGATGTTTACTGGTTTTATACTTGTTATAATCATTTATTTTGTTAACTTTATCCACTTTCATTCTTTTGGTTGCCCAAGTAACCTATACTGGACGACTGGACTGGATAAACGGGTAAACTGGC
Organism: Hevea brasiliensis; assembly: GCF_030052815.1. Lineage (NCBI taxonomy): Eukaryota > Viridiplantae > Streptophyta > Magnoliopsida > Malpighiales > Euphorbiaceae > Hevea > Hevea brasiliensis. The sequence goes on from NC_079501.1 coordinate 50,237,408, forward strand.
ACTGGGTATCTAGTACCTCGGGCCGTCATACCATCGGTCACATATGTATCTCCGGCAGCAAATGTAATGCTAATAAGTCAGAATGACCATAGGCACAAGGCCAAATATCAACACAATGTCAGAATGGTCCAAAGCCATGAAATCACAAAATGGCATAATGTCATATGCAGTACTGCTAGCTGAACCCTATTGGCATGCCAAACTATCCAAACCAATCTTGTTAGGTATACTAGGGCATTTGATACTTTTGAATTCATCAATTTTTGAATTTCAAGTTTTGGTGTCACTATTCACTTCATTAGTCAACAAAAATGTTGACTTTTGGATAGAAAATAGGTGCATTGGTTTTAACACTCCCAATGTACCACATTTTGCATTTAAAACTTGTTGGAATTAATCACCAATACCATTTCTAAGCTTAGCACTAAGGGGGCAGAATTTTCAGTTTTTGTACCCCAACTTTACTGTTCTATTAGTGACTGTTACAGTGGAAATTTGAGGAAATGGTAAACATGAAAGTTGTTCCTTATTTTGTCTAGTTGAATTTATGTTTTTGAATCACTCCATTTGGAGTTTTGTAGCTCCAGATATGGTCCAAAAACCACAGCTGGCCGGATTGCAAAACTACAGAATTGACCATATCTACAGTGCAGCGAACAGTGACTGCCACTGCCTTGTTGCATAGGTTCTGGTCATAATTTGGGGTAGGTTTCTTCATGAAAGTTGTTTGTCTATATCTTATCTTGTTTTTGTAAAAATTTCAGGTCAATTGGACCATTCTACAGTGAGTTATGGCCAAATGAACAGTTACTGTTCATTTGGTCATTTTGCAGAATTTAATTGCAGGGTATCCGGATTGGGGCCAATTTTTGGTCTACTTGCTTTGGTCTATTGGGCATGGTTTCTTCAGAAAAATTGTGCCATTATATGTCTAGTTTCATGTTCAATTGGCCAAACACCAATTGAACCTACACGGCCAAAGTTATGGCTGTCTAAGTGGGCTGGAATCACAGCCACCATGCTACACTCACTAGGCAGCATACCCATTTCAGTTTGCCATGCAATAGTTCACTCCAAATTATGGTCAACTTACCTTAAATGGTCACTAATTGACCATTAGAATGTTCTTTAACAATTTCATAAGCAAAGTCCAAGTTTCACTCCCAAACCCTAGCTCATATTCAAGGTTTACACAAATTACCTTAGTTAACTAACTAATTCATTATCCTTATGTTTTTATAGTTTAAACATGATTTCTAGTTCACTCCAAGTCCATCAAAAACACTCCATCTTGTTCCTTCCTTAGGGCTGCCGAATTCAATGGGGTATATACACATAAATTTCATTCATTTGATTCACAAATTCTTACTTATATTAAGTCTTTAACATGGAATAAAAGAGGTATAAGTGTAAATAGGCACTAACCTCTTGTAGGGCAGAATTTTCCCAAGCTTGACTTCACTTTCTTTCCTTTTTTTAGGCTGCCTAGAGTTTCCTTAGAGTGTGTGGATAAATTTTTGTGAAGGTGACTTAGGGTTTAGTAGTGGAATTTCATGGGAAATGGAAGTAATTAAAGGAAATTTTCATGGAGGGTTATCGAGGAGAGGTCACGGCTTGAGGAAGAAGAAGAAGAAGAGCAGAATTTTTTTGGTCTTCTTTTGTCTCTTTTATTAGTTAATTAGATGGTTGTTTAATTATGATTGGAGGGAGCTTTTAAATGACATCATAATATGTCATAAATGAGCCTTTTATCTCATTTTCTATTCTTTACCTCTCTACTTATTTTCAATTTATTTTTTAGCAATATTTATTCACATTTTATGTCATAATAATTATTTACTCAACTGGACAAGTCGGCCAAAAATCGTCTCTGAAGGCGAAATGACCAAAATGCCCTCCGTTTGGCTTAACGGGTCAAAATTGTCTGTACCGATTGAAAATTTTTTCTAAATATTTTCTTGGCATTCTAATGGCATAGGAACCTCAATGACCCTTCTCTGGAGTCCTAAAAATTATTTTATGAATTTTTACCCGGGTCTAGGGCTCCTAGTTGCGAGAACCGCAACTTCCCTCTGGGTTACCCATCACTTGGGCACCGGCTCATTTAACTTAATTGTATTTTATTTCTAAAATTTTTTCTAAATTTTTTTTATTAATATTTGAGTTAATTATGGTCCCTCACTTTAGTTTAAATATTTTTCCGGACGTTCTAGCTATCCGGACCGACACCGGTCACCGGAACAGTAGCATGTACGGAGTTGCTACCGGGAGGGTGTTACATAGGATGCCTAGAACTACACTTAGATATGGATAAGGAGACATAAAATAATGAAATACAAGAAAAGAAAATACAAGAAAAACAAAGGAAAAATAATAGCAATGAAATGTAACAAAGTTAAACGAGCTGAGAACGCTAGCGATGGGTGACCGCACCGGGAAGTTGCGACGTGGACCGTTGACTAGCCCTGGCCCACGGGGAACCCTGGAAAATATTTTTAAGACATAATTAAAGACTTATAGAAGCATAAATATCATTAGAAATATCAAAGAAAAATTAATTAATTAGTACAAAGAAAAATGAGAAATCGAGAAAATGATAAAACTCGGTGTTACCGAAAAATCAGGAATATAACCCGAAGTGAGGCATTTTGGTCATTTGACACCTCGAGTAGTCTTTTGACCTAAATGTTCATTAAAAATAAATGACATTACACTTGGAAAATGTCATGAAAAATTAAATTGGTAGTACATAATCTAAATAGCAAAAGATAGGAGTTAAATGTGGGAATTTGGAAACTTTAGAATAAACCAAATATTAAACCCTTTACTTAGTGCTCCACTAACTCCATTAAGTGGACCATTAAGCCTATTGTGGTAGATTATGCCTTCATCTTCCTCACTTTGCAAAATCAGCCAAAACTCCCATGAAAGGAATCCTCCATGGCCGAATCTTCCAAGCTCCATGCAAGCTTGTTTAAGCCATTTTCCCCCTAAGTTCCTTCATTAACCTTGCTCGTAACACCCCTATGTTGGGTAGTGCGTTCTACTATTCCAGTGACTAGTGTTGTCCGGACAGTTAGGATGCCTAGAACTACACTTAGATATGAGTGAGGAGACATAAAATAATGAAATACAAGAAAAGAAAATACAAGAAAAACAAAGAAAAAAATAATAGCAATAAAATATAACCAAGTTAAGCGAGTCGAGAACCCTAGCGATGGGTGACCACACCGGGAAGTTGCGGCTTGGACCATTGACTAGCCCTGGACCACGGGGCACCCTGAAAAATATTCTTAGGACTTAAATAAATGTCTATTGAAGTATAAATACCATTAGAAATATCAAAGAAAAATTAATTAATTAGTACAAAGAAAAGTGAGAAATCGAAAAACGGACAAAACCCGGTGTTATCGAAAAATCGGGAATGCAACCCGAACAGGTGGTTGACACCCCGACTTGTCTTTTGACCTAAATGTTCATTAAAAATACATGATATTACAATTGAAAAATGTCATGAAAAATTAAATTGGTGGTACCTAATTCAATTAGCAAAAATTAGGAGCTTAATGTGGGAATATGGAAAATTTAACATTTGTTTATTATTAAACTATGTTAGTGGACCATTATACAACATATTATATCATAAGTGGATAGAAATATCCATTAACAATCTGCAATCCATCTTCTTCACTTGAAAAGTTCAATTAGCTGAATGGAAACTCTCAAAACCTCTCCCATGGCCGCCCACCTTTAAGCCATTAAAACTCCATGATCAAGCCATCTTTTCCCACACTTGTCTTCATTAAAGTTTATCCTCACCTTGCAAGGAAGAGTTTGACAGCAATTTTAAGAAGTTTTGGTGAGGTTTTGAAGAATTTCCAAAGTGGTAAGTTTGTGTTTTTTATTATTGTTTCATTAAAGTTTGTAAGGATGTTATGAGTACTTGAATTGTGGAGAGATTTTTGAGGTTTGATGTTTAAAGGGAGATGTGCACTTTTGGCAGCCATGGAAACTCCTTGAGGACAGTTTATTCTTGCTTGTAAATGATAGATTAAAGGGTTAATTAAATGTTTATGTGTGTAGGAATTAATTTGGGTGATGTATACTTAGTATATGTAAATGTGTACTTGAATTTGGAAGTTTGGAAATTAATGGAGGGAGGTGTATGAATCGGCAGCTTGATTTGGTGAACCATAAAAATGTTATTTCATGTTTGGTTTATGGAATATTAATGTTGAATTGTGGTACTTGTTATGGCAGCTTGTATAAATGTATGATGGTGTGAGGTTGGACATGTAAATGAGCTAGGTTAGGTGATTGAATTATTTTAATTTGAGTTTGAAAAATTCTGTACTATATGGTACATATTGAGTGTGATTGTAAGCTGCCAAAATAACCAACAATATGTTGTGAATTGTGTTAGATTATGGTACAAACTAGAATTGGCATGAATGTGTAGTTTGGTAAGTGTTAAAAGTGTCCTTTGATGAGTAATGAACAAAATGCAATAGGACAGTTTATGTTTTGGGCCTAGAACCTTAAGTGTGTGGCTCCAATTGGTATGAGACTAATTGGAGGTAAAACTAGGCACAAAATGTGCCAACTTTCATGAAGGAAGCTTACCAAAATTCTACATGTAAGGCAACTTGAAAAGTGACCAAATCCGGACTAGTGCAATTAAGGCTTGAAAATTGACCATTTGGGCAGCAGTTAGTGTTTTGGCCATAACTCACTCAAAATAGGTCCAATTGACCTAAAATTTTTACCATGAATAGTTAAGACCTATATCTACAAGTCTTACGAAGACACCAAAGCCCAGAAATGACTATAAACAAGTCAAAAAGCTTGCACAAATTTGGGTCTAAAAACTGGCCGAACCTAAAATGACCTAAAGTGACCAATTTTGATGCCCTTTGACCAGCAATACTAAAATGACCATAAATTGGTCTAGTAAACTCAGAATGGCCTGAAATTTTGCCCCACGTGCAATAAGACATAGATCTACAAGTTTGTAGTTTTGACCGAAACCCGAAAAATGAGGGAACTAGGTCGTCCAGCCAGGATAAATTAGTATACCGGGATCTGACAAATTGCAATAAAGCGCAATATACATGGAAATGAATTTGGTAACATGTACCAATACTAAAAGGCTACAAATGTGACATATTGGTAACATTAAAACCTAATTCACCTAGACTGCATCGAGGGTCAACATATTAGGTTGACTAAGGAAATAATAGAATTCAATAAATTAGTTATTGAACCTTATTCTTAGAGATAGTTTAAATGAGTACTGAAACACTTCAAATTATGTTTCTCAGTTAGCAAAGACTCAGGGAAAGGGAAGGAAACACTGAGTCAAGGCCAGGAGACAGTTATCAGAGGTTTGTGCACAACAGCTATGTGACACCCCTTACCCGTCTACAGTGTAGCCGAGCAAGTTATGCCACTCAGTGTGTTGGAACACCAATTCATGTTTCAATTTCAATTAATCCCTTTTTATTCATTTATTTATAATTTTTGATAAATCTAAATTTTTTCGCAAATTTTATAGAAAATCCGGCAGAGTTCCGGCTATAAATTGGAAAACAGTTCTTCTGAACCTGTTTAAAAACACTTCCAATATAATTATAATCTCAATCTCAGTCAACCACCAACATTTTTCAACAATCTCTCAAATCAATTCAATATCTCAAAATTCACATTCATCTCATATCACACCCAATTCAATGAGAAATACTCATATTTATTTCTGAACACAGCTCATGGGTAATTACGGCAAAAATATGATTACATGAGTTTATAATATACATAACAAAAGTTTACAAATACAAAAGACTTAGGTAGCCCAATGTCTTACCAATGCACTGCAATTGTGAGGTGACTTTGAACTCTGAGTGCAGATCTAAAAACTCACCCTGTATGAGGTCTGCTGGACTCCCCAGCTATGTCCTCAGTACCTGCGCGTGGCAAAAGAAACGCGCTAAGCAATTCTGCTTAGTGGTGACAAAATAAAATAAAATAAAATAAAACCATCTATGCAAAATATATATTTACATTTTTGGGTAGACTTAATTTCAAATATTTATTGCAATATTATTCGATTAAAGTTTGGTAAGATTTATTAACATTGCCCGAGTAACCTATACTAGTTGACTGGATTGGATAAACGAGTAAACTGGTACTAGGTACTAAGTACATCAGAACAATAACAACATCGGTCACATTGTGTCTCCCGGTGTGCAACGGAACAGCTAATAAGCTGTAATAATTATCGGGGATTAAACCCGAGTATAACAACTCAATATCATAGCCAAAGGCTATTATGTCACAGAATGGCATGGAAAGCCATGAAATGCAGAATGGCATGAAGCCGTATGCAGTACTGCTAACAGAACCCTATTGGCATGCCAACCTATCCAAACCAATCGCATTAGGCCTACTAGGGCATTTAACACTTTTCATTTATGTAATTCTTTGAAATTGAATTTTTATGATTATTATTCATTTCATTGGTCAACCAAAATGTTGAATTTTGCATTGGCAATAGGTAAATTAGTTTAAATATCATCAACATACCACATTTTGCATTTTAAACTTGTTGGTATTGGTTGCCAATACCATCTCTAAGCTTAATGTGAATTGGACAGAATTTTCAGTTTTCAAGCTTTGGGTTTACTGTTTCATTAGTCACCTTTGCAGTGGGAATTTGGAAAAAGGATCAACATGAAAGTTGTTCTTATTTTGTCTAGTTGAATTTCCTTTTTTGAATCACTCAATTTGCAGTTTTGTAGCTCAAGTTATGGTCTAAAAACCACAACTGGCCGGATTGGACAGAATCCAAAATTCTGAGCAAAACTGGTTCTGCCAGATTTGGTAACCTAAGTTTGGTTGGCAATTTGACTAGGTTATGATCATAATTTGGGTCAGGTTTCTTCATGAAAGTTGTTGGTATATATCTCAGCTTGTTGCTCGTAAAATATCAGGTCAATTGGACCTTTCTACATTGAGTTATGGCCAAATGATCAAACACTATTCATTTGGTCATTTTGCCCAGGCAGACTGCAGGTTACCCGGATTAGGGCAAGCTTTTGGTCCACTTGGTTTGGTTTTATGAGCATGGTTTCTTCACCAAAGTTGTGCCATTATGTGTCTAGTTTCATGTCCAATTGACCTTGCACCAATTGAACCTCTACAATTCAAGTTATGGCTGCCCAAACCTGCTGGACTCATGTCCAATTCTGCAGGTCACCTAGGGCAGCCACACCAAACCCAAATCCCATCACTCAACACACTTCATTTTTGGTTTAAACAGAACTAAATGGTCACTAATTGACCATTAATACCCATTTTCATCATCACAGGATCAAAGTCCCATTTCTCCACCCCAAACCCTAACTCAAACATTACCATTCATGCATTTTCATTGCATTTCTTCAATCCGCTTGCAAAATGCAAATTAAGGGCAGCCATAATAACATTTTAACTTCATTAAAATCATCACAAACAAACCCTAACCATGGCTGCCAAAAATTTAGGGTTTATATATAATTGGTATTCAACAATTTTTCTTTGTAATTTACACTCATTTATACTTACTCAACATAAATTTGAAGAGAAACATAAGTTTAAGTCACTTACCTCTTAGGGAGCTAATCCAAAGCTTATAAGAAGTCTTTCTTTTTAATTCTTTTTGCTCCTAAAAGAATCTCCAAGATGCAAGAACACTTTTTTGTGTTGGGAGTTTAGGGTTTAGTTCGGTAGAAGTCGGTGAAATCAAGCTTGAAAAAGCTTGAAAATGGTGGCTATGGTGGAGGCTTACGGCAAGGAAGAAAGAAGAAATGAGAAATCTAGTTTTTCTCTAATTTTTCAGCCCATTTGTCTATTTTAAATAAATTTATGCCATGTGTCGATATTGGGTTGGGTGGGAGAACTTTAATGACATCATTATGATGTCATAAGTCCATTTTCCTTTATTTTCTTTTCATTTCTTGCCTATTTAATTGCAATTAAATTTTTAACAATATTTATTCATATTTTATGTTATATAAATTATTTATTTAACTGGACAAGTTGGTCAAAAATCATCTTTGAAGACGAAATGACCAAAATGCCCTCCGTTTGGCTTAACGGTCCAAAATTGTCTATACCGATTGAAAATTTTTTCTAAGTATTTTCTTAGCATTCTAATGCCATAAGAAACTCAATAACCCTTCTCTGGAGTCCTAGAAATTATTTTATAATTTTTCCTCCGGGTTTAGGGCTCCTAGTTGCGAGAACCGCAACTTCTCACTAGGTTACCCATCGCTAGGGCACTGGCTCATTTAACTTGGTTGTATCTTATTTCTAAAATTTTTGCTAAATTTTTCTTATTAATATTTGAGTTAATTATGGTTCCTCACTTTAGTTTAAATATTTTTCTGGACGTTCTAGCTGTCCGGACCAACACTGATCACTGGAACAGTAGACTGTACGGACTAGCTAAAGTGAGGATGTTACAACTCTTTCCCTCTAATAAAAATTTCGTCCTCGAAATTTACCTGATGCAAACAGTTGAGGGAACTGTTGCCTCATCATCTCTTCACTTTTCCAAGTTGCCTCTTCTGTGTTGTGGTGCTTCCAAAGCACTTTCACCAGTGGAATTTGTTTATTTCTTAGTTCCTTCACTTCTCGAGCTAGGATCCGTATAGGTTCTTCTGTATATGTCAAGTCCGGTTGGATTTCAATCTCTTCCATGGAAATGACATGTGAAGGGTCTGAGCGATATCTCCTCAGCATAGAAACGTGGAATACATTGTGAATTTTATCCAGTTCTGGTGGTGAAGCTAGCCGATAGGCCACTAGTCCCACACGTTCAATAACTTCATATGGGCTGATGAACCTAGGGCTTAACTTACCCTTTCTCCCAAACCTCAGTACTTTCTTCCAAGGTGAGACTTTGAGAAACACTTTATCGCCAACTGCATACTCTATCTCTTTTCTCTTCAAGTTGGCATATGATTTATGTCTATCTGAGGCAACCTTCAGGTTAGTTTTGATTATCTTCACTTTCTCCTCAGTCTGTTTCACCAGGTCTGGTCCTACCAGCTTATCTTCGCCCAATTCAGTCCAACATACTGGAGTTTTACATTTTCTCCCATATAGTGCTTCATACGGAGCCATTTGAATGCTAGCTTGGTAGCTATTGTTGTATGCGAATTTTGCCAGTGGGAGGTATCTATCCCAACTCCCCTCAAACTCAATGACACAACTCCTTAGCATATCCTCCAGGATCTATCATATAATTCACATTGTTACTATCATTTCAATTTATTAATTATGAAAATTCAATTAGTTCTTAGGTTTACTTGGATTACTCATTCTGACTGTCCATCCGTCTAAGGATGAAAAGCCATGCTAAAATGGAGTTGTGTGCCTAAGGCTTCTTATAACTTTTTCCAAAATCTCGATGTAAACCATGGGTCTCGATCAGATATGATGGAAAGTGGGATTCCATACAGTCTAACTATCTCACTGATATACAATTCTACTAGCTTCTCCAGTGAGTAGTCAGTCCTAACTGGCAGAAAATGTGTTGACTTCGTCAATCTATCCATTATCACCCACACTACATCATGCTTCCTTTAGGTGAGAGGTAGACCACTAACAAAATCCATAGTGAACCGGTCCCATTTCCATTCAGGTATGCTTATAGGCTGTAGCAATCCTGATGGAACTTGATGTTCTGCTTTGACTTGCTGACATGTCAAACACTTAGTCACATAGTCAGCTATATCCCTCTTCATACCAGGCCATCAATAATGAGGCTTCAAATCATTATACATTTTTGTGCTCCCCGGGTGCATAGCATAAACACTAGTGTGTGCTTCTTTCAGAATATTAGTCTTCAATCCCCATCATCTGGTACACATACTCTTCCTCTGTAGTATAGACACCGTTTTGCTTTCACCTCATAATCATTTTCCTTCCCCTCAGGAATTTTACCCACAATGGCCATTAGCTTTTCATCTGCCCTCTGCCCATCTAGTATCTGCTGTAGCAGGGTTGGCTTCACTTGCAACTCAGCCAAAATAGCTCCATCTTGAGCTAAGGACAGACAGGCATTGAGTGATCTTAAAGCTGTGATGGACTTCCTGCTCAAAGCATCAGCAACTACATTTGCCTTCCCAGGATGATAATCTATCACACAATCATAATCCTTTAGGAACTCAATCCATCGCCTCTGTCTAAGATTGAGCTCCTTCTGAGTTGGCAAATATTTTAGACTTTTGTAGTCTGTGTAAATGTAGCACTTTTCACCATATAAGTAGTGCCTCTATATTTTCAGCGCGAAGATAATTGCTGGACGCTCTAAATCATGGGTAGGGTAATTCTGTTCATATGGCCTTAGCTGCCTGGAAGCATAAGCGACCACCTTCCCCTCTTGCATCAATACTGAAGGAACGGAAGCGTGAAAAACACAAGATTATACCATTGAATTCAAAAATTTTCACCTAGGGTCACATGCACCATGCAAGATTTATTTTTATCTATTTGATTTCAATGATAAACAACATATTAAAACTCTTTTAATATGTTTTTGGATCTGTATTTGCCATTTAAGATTTTTAAAATTAATCAGATTAATTTTAGAACACTAGATTAAATCAAGAAAGATTACACTAACCTCTTGATGTCTTTGCAATGTCATATGCTTTTTGAGATTCGTCTTGAGGACACGGATGTTGTCCCTCTAGCTTGTCCACACCAAGAACACCTATGGCAGCCCTTGAACAGCTTCTAAAGCCTTTTCTATTAATTATAAATTCAAGTTCTGCCTTTTAAGAGATTAGAGATGTAAACAGGACACTAGAAACAATTTCTAGCGTTCTTAATTCAAGAGATTGATGGCTAATCTCTTTGAATTGATGAGAGATGAAGAGAAATAGCTGGAGAGGCTCAAAGTGTCGTGACAATTGAGAGGAGAGGCTGCTGGTTATGTTTTCTTTTCATAACCACACTTAAATAGCTAGGTTAACACATTAAACCCTAGCCACATGTCACCTTTTGATTAGCTCTAGGTTTAAGTGACCCAATCACATTGTGCCAAGTGTCAAACCTATATTTAATCTTGATTTTAATCATCTTAGATGATTAAGAAAACATTTGGCAAGTGTTATGCCATGTGTCACCATCTCATGGTGCCACGTGTCACACTGTGAAATGACCAAAATGCCCCTGTGTCTTAATTTTGAGTTCTTAACCCAAAATAATTTTTTTCTTCTTCTAATTAATTTATATCAAATATAAATTAATTAATTAATCTCTATTAATTAATTTCTCATCAATTAAATTCATATTTAAACACTTTAAATATAAATTTAATTTATACTACACATCCAATAATCTAGATTTGGTTTCAAGTCATGCTAGGGACTTTGCAATTTAATTGCAAACCAAATCTATTTAATTAATCAATTAAACTCTTTAATTAATTAATTAAATCATATTTAAATAGGTGATAACTTGTGTATGTGTGTGACTTACTAGGCTCATCACTAATTGGCAATGAGACATGATATCAACTCTTAATATCATCAGAACTCTTTCTTACCATAAATGATTTCTCTAAATCATTTTATGAACCTCATAGACCATGGTTAACACCTAGCATAGCATGCCATGGCCACCCAATTAGTAATAAGGTTTACCTTAAATGAACCTATAATCATATGTTACCATGCACTAGAATCTCTACATTTACAAAATCCCAACTCAAGCTGAGTCATGGTTTATGTCAAACTCCATTTGCTATGAATATTATGTTCTCTTTTAATTCCAGTTCTTGATTAAAAGATTTTTCTCATCGAAACTCTTTTACGAATAAATCTATCTGTCTGGCCAGGAACTTGAAACATCAAGAACAATTAAATGAACATAGGATTTTAACTCTATTTACTTAGAACAGATTCCATCTTGATCAACACCTACCTCCATATATAACTAGCAGGAGCCAACACATGCCCATATACCCATACATAGTACAAGTATGAAAGCGTTATCAAACTCAAACTACCTATATACAAGATAACTGTGCTATCTCGGTCTAAAGATTATATGCACCGATATGATTTATGACAAAATATTGACAAGAGTAAACTCCATGTGCTTGTCATAAGTGTCACTGGTTGGCCTACTTATCATTTATAAGTGCCTATCAAGTTTGTTATATGGCATGAGACTCACCATTCCATCTTATTTATATCTCATATAAATAACTTGGGAACAAACATGAATACAATCTTTCTGGATAAGTCATGTCCTTATTATGAAGTATCCTCGATTGTGAACCTATTTATGATACTTTGTGCTAGAAATATTGTCACTCATATTCTTAACAGCTTAAGAATAATATTTCTAACAAAATATCAATGGACCTTTTCTATTACACATAAATATATTATGTAAGCGGAAAAGTGGAAATGCCTTTTATTATTAAAAATATGTATAAGATACATACTAAATGATATGCTCTAGAGCATACTACTAACAATCTCCCACTAGCACTAGAGCCATTCATTGCAATATCTTAGACCTATTTTCTCAAGATGTCGGTCTAAGCGAGTGCGTGACATAGGCTTAGTGAATGGATCACCTGGATTTTCACTAATGCTATTTTCTGCATGGCTACATCGCAGCCCAACTATTTCTCGATAATGTGGTAGCGCCTTTCTATGTGTTTGGATTTACGGTGAGACCTTGGTTCCTTAGCTCAGTATGATCGCTCCATTGTTGTCAGTGTAATGGAGCTGGCGACTCAATGGAAGGAACTCTCGTAAGTTCTGTCATGAACTTCTTTATCCAAGCGACTTCCTTTGCGACATCGATGCGACAATATACTCGACCTCGATGAGTGGAATCTGCGATCGTGCTCTATTTGGAACTCTTCCAACCGATCGCACCTCCATTACAAATGAACACATATCCAGAGGTAGACTTTCTATCATCGATATCGATTGGAAATCGAAATCGGTATAACCATCCAATTGCAAGTCTCCACCTCCATAAATCAAGAATAAATCCTTAGTTCTTCTCAAGTACTTAAGGATATTCTTGACGACTATCGATGTTCCAAACTGGATTGGATTGATACCGCTAGTCAAACTAACGACATATGCGATATCCGGCCTAGTACACAACATTGCATACATTAAACTTCCAATAGCCGAAGCATATGGAATCCTGGCCATCTTATCTCTTTCTTCAGGTGTCTTTAGAGACATCTCTTTAGAAAGGTGGATACCATATCTCACTGGTAACAATCCTCTCTTGGAATCAAGCATGTTAAACCTCTTTAACACCTTTTCCAAGTATAGACTTTGGGATAAACCAATTATTCTTTTCGCTCTATCTCTATAGATGTGAATCCCAAGAATATAGGTTGCCTCCCCTAAGTCTTTCATGGAGAATGTATTTAACAACCATACCTTTATAGTCGTCAACATACCTGTATCATTACCCATCAACAGTATGTCATCCACATATAAGACAAGGAAAGTGATAGCACTGTCACTAACCTTCTTATATACACATGGCTCATCCTCATTTTTAATAAAACCAAAAGATTTAATGGCTTCATCAAAACGGATGTGCCAACTCCTCGAAGCTTGTTTCAACCCATAAATGGATCGCTTTAGCTTGCATACCTTGGAACCATCTTGGGATTCAAATCCCTTAGGTTGTTCCATGAAAATGTTTTCTTAAATGTATCCATTGAGAAAAGCTGTTTTGACATCCATCTGCCAAATCTCATAATCATAGTATGCAGCTATTGCTAATAAAATCCTAATTGATTTAAGCATGGCAAAGTAGAAAGTCTCCTCATAGTCTATTCCTTGCCTTTGGCAAAACCCTTTCGCTACTAGCCTTGCCTTATAGGTCTCTACCTTTCCATCAGAACCAATTTTCTTCTTGAAAACCCATTTGTTTCCTATAGGTACAATACCTTCAGGTGGGTCAACAAGATCCCAAACTTGATTCTTATACATGGAATCAATCTCGGATTTCATAGCATCAATCCATTTTGAAGAGTCTATATCTGATATAGCTTCTTCATAGGTAAGTGGATCATCTCCATGATCTACTTCTTCATGAATAGACAACTCTTGTTCTTCTTCATGAAGAAAACCATATCTCACTGGTGGGTGAGATACCCTGGTTGTTCTACGAGGAACAGCTGTAGATGTTTCATCAATGGGTATAGGTTGACTAGATGGATCTATATCCATCTGATCTATTGGTTGGTCAGAATTCTCCAATTCTAACTCTATTTGCCTTCCTTTGCCTCCTTCTTGAACAAACTGTTGTTCAAGAAATGTGGCATCTCTACTTATCACAACCTTTTGTGAAGTAGGCAAATAAAAATAATATCCAAAACTATCTTTTGGATATCCAACAAATCGACCTCTTTCTGATATGGTCTCCAATTTATCAGTGTTCAGCTTTTTGATATAAGCTGGACAACCCCAAATCTTAACATCCTTAAGACTTGGTTTTCTTCCATGCCATATCTCATAAGGTGTAGAAGAAACTGATTTTGATGGAATCCTATTCAGAATATATAAAGCTGATTCTAATGCAAATCCCCAAAAGGAGATTGGCATATCAGTATAGCTCATCATACTACATACCATATCCAATAGGGTACGATTTCTCCTTTCAGATACACCATTCAGCTATGGCGTTCCTGGAGGAGTCAGCTGAGAAACAATGCCATGCTCTCTCAAGTATTCATCAAATTCAGTACTCAAATATTCACCTCCACGATCTGATCGAAGAGCTTTAATACTCTTTCCTGTTTGATTTTCTACTTCAGATTTAAATTCCTTTAACTTTTCAAAGGATTCATGTTTGTATTTCATCAAATACAAATACCCAAACCTTGATTTATCATCAGTAAAGGTAATAAAATAATGATAGCCCTCTCTTGCGATTTCTTTAAATGGACCACATACATCACTATGTATTAGTTCCAAAATATTTTCAGCTCTTAGCCCCTGTCCAACAAAGGGTGATCTAGTCATTTTGCCTTGAAGGCAAGATTCACAAGTTGGAGTAGGCTCAGAGCCCAATGAGGATAGAATCCCCATTTTCTCCAGTTTTGAAATCCTATCTTCTGCAACCCTATCTTCTGCAACATGACATAACCTTAAGTGCCAAATATATTTTGAACTTGAGTTGGTTTTCACCATGGCATTGTATTCTTTTAGATTGCTATACTCTGGCCAGTGGAAACACTTTCTTACTGGCAATGGAAACACTTTCTTATTGGCAATGGAAACACTTTCCTGCTGGCAGTGGAAACACTTTCCTTTGCCTTTATCAGCTTTAGTCTTCCTTTTCTGCTTAGCTATTTTCTTGGAAGGACCAGGAATCTGAAGTTTCTTTTTCTTATTGCCCTTCTTCATGTTGGACTTTCCAGCAGAAGAAGATGCAACCAAAGCTACCTCTTTTCCTTTATTGCCTGGCATATTCTTTTGGGCAATAACCAGCATGTTGAGTAATTCAGCTAAGGTGCATTCCTGTTTAGTCATATGGAAATTTGTCACAAAATTCCCAAAAGACTCAGGAAGGGACTGAAGGATCAAATCCGTTTGTAGTTGGAAATCCATGTTGAAGTCAAGATGTTCCAACTGCTCAATCAGCCGAATCATCTTGTGGACATGATCCCCAACATTCTGTCCCTCAGACATCCTCATACGGAATAGCTGTCTAGATATCTCATACCTAGCATTCCTGTTGTGCTCACCATACAACTCTTGTAGGTGAAGGAGGATCTCACTCGCACTCTGCATGTTCTCATGTTGCTTCTGTAACTCATTACTCATAGAAGCAAGCATGTAACACTTAGCTCTCATATCATGCTCCTTCCACTTGTCCAAAGTTTCATGTTCCTCTTGTGTGGCCTCTGGAGGTAAGGGACCAGGAACATTTGAATCTAGAACATATCCTATATGTTCAAGGTTCAGGACAAGTTTCAAATTTCTTAGCCAATCGCATGATTAGGTCCTGTCAACTGTTGTGATCAAGTATGGTTGCAAGGATATTGGATGGTGGTGGTTTTTTTGTGCTAATTTTTATCTGATAATTAACTTGAGTAAATAACCAGATTAATTAGTAAATATATCATGTAATTAACCAAAATGATTATGGTCTTTTAATCAAATTGGTCCTCCCACTAACTTAGCGAATCCTACACTTCCAAAGTAGAAAACGGAAATCCAAGTTGGATGGATTTCTAGTGGGTGATTGAATTCTTATAATTCTATTGATCATCCTCAGGTACATCCATTATTGGAATTACAATAAACTATAAGTGAGCAACTCCTTGCCCATCACATCTCATGTGAGGTTCAATCCTTTACCTAGCCCCTAATGCTCAAAATCTCAGGTACATCCAATATTGACTTATCTTGCATTAGTTAAGTTGATCCCATTAAGCCAGTAATTATGCAAATAATTTTAATGTCCTCAGGTACATCCAATATTGGCCACCAAACCATTTACATATTTACAACATCTCATGCTTAACAATCATTCTTAAGAAAATCTCTTAAATTAATTTCATCTCATGCAACTATTTAAAATTTCTTAAAATAATTGCCCCAATGGAGGGCTTATGTTATAATTACTTTAATTATAGCATTTCCAACTTAATCATTTGTTTGGAAGATTTTATAGCCATCCTAATTACTATTAAGGTCTCACTTGTACATTATCCATTTAGCATGCATATATCATATAATTGCATACATTCCCATACATCTCATGCATTCATGGATAAGCAGTAAATATGGTATGATCATGGACTTTCTAAGGGATTCAATTCTGAGCCACCAAGAATTGAATCAGGGCATTCCTAGGTGCATTTCATTCATTCATTTTACAAGAGTTGCTGAAGGAGTACATAATCAACACTTGATATTGAATTCCTCCCACTGGTCCCACCAATGCTCTTGACCTCCTTGAACTTCTTGCAATCCAATATTACATAGTAATCCTTGGCATACCAAGGCGAATTTACAAGAACTTAAATAAATGAAATTACAACCCAAAAATATTACAAACTTAATAATACATACCCAAAATAAATTAAAATAAATAAATTAATTTACAATCCCAAAGAAACATAAAAGAAATAAATCCAATCACATTGGTCTTTTATAGTCCATGATCATCCATCATGCATATCACTATTTAACAATTAAATAAAACATACATACTTAAATTAAATTGAATATCTCATATTCAACTTAAAAATCCAGATTTGAATATGATTCAAATAAATTTAAAAATTCAGATTTGAATCTCATTCAAACAAATTTAAAAATTCAGATTTGAATCACATTCAAACAACTTCAAAAATTCAGATTTGAATCACATTCAAACATTTTTTAAAAAATCAGATTTGAATCACATTCAAATATTTTTTAAAAAATCAGATCTGAATTTTATTGAATCAATTTTAAAAAATCAGATTTAAATATGATTCAAACAACTTTAAAAATTCAGATTTGAATCACATTCAAACAACTTTTAAAATTCAGATTTGAATCACATTCAAACAATTTTTAAAATTCTGATTTGAATCATAATTTAATTGTGTGATTAAAACAACTAATTAAACACTTTAATTAGTCAAAGAATAGGCCTTAGATCATACAACAATTGCAGAATTAAAAGCCAAACCTTGAACCACCTAAGGAACCATTGTTGCCGCCACCAATGGTGGCTTCACCATGTGTAACGCCACATCTCATGATCCAACCAGCAATGAATCTCTTGATCTCATGATCAAACACACAATTAAATTATATAATCAACAATCTAAATGGCAATTATAGTGGCTCGATACCAATTGAAGGCAGGCGTGAAAAACACAAGATTATACCATTGAATTCAAAAATTTTCACCTAGGGTCACATGCACCATGCAAGATTTATTTTTATCTATTTGATTTCAATGATAAACAACATATTAAAACTCTTTTAATATGTTTTTGGATCTGTATTTGCCATTTAAGATTTTTAAAATTAATCAGATTAATTTTAGAACACTAGATTAAATCAAGAAAGATTACACTAACCTCTTGATGTGCTGCAGCATGTCTGCGCTTTTGAGATTCGTCTTCAGGACCCCAGATGTTGTCCCTCTAGCTTGTCCACACCAAGAACACCTATGGCAGCCCTTGAACAGCTTCTAAAGCCTTTTCTATTAATTATAAATTCAAGTTCTGCCTTTTAAGAGATTAGAGATGTAAACAGGACACTAGAAACAATTTCTAGCGTTCTTAATTCAAGAGATTGATGGCTAATCTCTTTGAATTGATGAGAGATGAAGAGAAATAGCTGGAGAGGCTCAAAGTGTCGTGACAATTGAGAGGAGAGGCTGCTGGTTATGTTTTCTTTTCATAACCACACTTAAATAGCTAGGTTAACACATTAAACCCTAGCCACATGTCACCTTTTGATTAGCTCTAGGTTTAAGTGACCCAATCACATTGTGCCAAGTGTCAAACCTATATTTAATCTTGATTTTAATCATCTTAGATGATTAAGAAAACATTTGGCAAGCTTATGTGTTATGCCATGTGTCACCATCTCATGGTGCCACGTGTCACACTGTGAAATGACCAAAATGCCCCTGTGTCTTAATTTTGAGTTCTTAACCCAAAATAATTTTTTTCTTCTTCTAATTAATTTATATCAAATATAAATTAATTAATTAATCTCTATTAATTAATTTCTCATCAATTAAATTCATATTTAAACACTTTAAATATAAATTTAATTTATACTACACATCCAATAATCTAGATTTGGTTTCAAGTCATGCTAGGGACTTTGCAATTTAATTGCAAACCAAATCTATTTAATTAATCAATTAAACTCTTTAATTAATTAATTAAATCATATTTAAATAGGTGATAACTTGTGTATGTGTGTGACTTACTAGGCTCATCACTAATTGGCAATGAGACATGATATCAACTCTTAATATCATCAGAACTCTTTCTTACCATAAATGATTTCTCTAAATCATTTTATGAACCTCATAGACCATGGTTAACACCTAGCATAGCATGCCATGGCCACCCAATTAGTAATAAGGTTTACCTTAAATGAACCTATAATCATATGTTACCATGCACTAGAATCTCTCATACAAAATCCCAACTCAAGCCGGAGTCATGGTTTATGTCAAACTCCATTTGCTATGAATATTATGTTCTCTTTTAATTCCAGTTCTTGATTAAAAGATTTTTCTCATCGAAACTCTTTTCTGAATAAATCTATCTGTCCTGGCCATGAACTTGAAACATCAAGAACAATTAAATGAACATAGGATTTTAACTCTATTTACTTAGAGGAACAGATTCCATCTTGATCAACACCTACCTCCATATATAACTAGCAGGAGCCAACACATGCCCATATACCCATACATAGTACAAGTATGAAAGCAGTATCAAACTCAAACTACCTATATACAAGATAACTGTATATCTCAGTCTAAAGATTATATGCACTGATATGATTTATGACAAAATATTGACAAGAGTAAACTCCATGTGCTTGTCATAAGTGTCACTGGTTCGGCCTACTTATCATTTATAAGTGCCTATCAAGTTTGTTATATGGCATGAGACTCACCATTCCATCTTATTTATATCTCATATAAATAACTTGGGAACAAACATGAATACAATCTTTACGATAAGTCATGTCCTTATTATGAAGTATCCTCGATTGTGAACCTATTTATGATACTTTGTGCTAGAAATATTGTCACTCATATTCTTAACAACTTAAGAATAATATTTCTAACAAAATATCAATGGACCTTTTCTATTACACATAAATATATTATGTAAACGGAAAAGTGGAAATGCCTTTTATTATTAAAAATATGTACAAGATACATACTAAATGATATGCTCTAGGGCATACTACTAACAAATACACCCCCCAACCCATTATGAGAGGCATCACTGTAGACCACAAAGTCCTTTCCCAACACTGGCTGTGTTAACACTGGTGCCTCTGTCAACATAGCCTTTAACTTCTCAAAACTAGCCTGACACTTGTCATTCCAGTCAAATCTGACATTCTTGTGTAACAACTTGGTCATTGGAGCAGCTATTAAGGAAAATCCCTTCACAAATCTTCTGTAATACCCAGCTAGCCCCAAGAAACTTCTGACCTCAGTTGTATTTATGGGAGGCTTCCATTCCATCACTGCTTCTATCTTTTTGGGATCCACTCTAATCCCCTCAGCTGACACTATGTGTCCAAGAAAAGAGATCTCACTTATCCAGAAGTCACACTTGGACAACTTAGCATACAGCTTCTTTTCTCGTAGGGTTTGCAGAACAATCCTCAAATGTTCATCATGTTCTTCCCTGGTCTTGGAATACACCAGAATATCATCAATGAAGACCACTACAAACCGATCTAAGTATGGATGGAAGATACGGTTCATAAGGTCCATAAATGCTGCTGGTGCATTTGTTAACCCAAACGACATCACTAGAAATTCATAATGCCCATACCGGATTCTGAATGCAGTTTTTAACACATTTGCATCCTTTACCCTCAATTGATGATACCCTGATCTGAGATCAATTTTCGAAAATACACCGGCTCCTTTCAACTGATCAAACAGATCGTCGATTCTGGGCAATGGATATTTGTTCTTCACAGTTACTTTGTTCAACTGCCGGTAATCAATACACAATCTCAAGGTTCCATCCTTCTTCTTCACAAATAGCATCGGAGCTCCCCATGGTGACACACTGGGGCGTATGAACCCCTTATCAAGCAACTCTTGCAACTGAGTTTTCAACTCCCTCAATTCAGTGGGTGCCATCCTATAAGGAGCAATAGAAATGTGTGCTGTACCCGGCATTACCTCAATAGCAAACTCTACTTCCCTTTCTGGTGGTAAACCAGGCAACTCTTCAGGAAATACATCTGGGAAGTCTCCTACTATGGGTATGTCACCCAAGTTTGGCTTAGCTTGCGTAGTATCAACCACGTGTGCTAGGTAAGCTTCACAACCTTTTGTCATCATTGTTCTTGCAACCGTGGCTGAGATAACATTGGACAGGAAATCTGTCCTTTCACCCACAACAGTGATCTCATTACCCTCAGAAGTTTTCAGAGAAATTCTCTTCAATTTACAATCAACTATTGCCTGATGACGTGACAACCAGTCCATTCCCAAAATCACGTCAAACTCGTGGAAGGGCAACTCAATTAGGTCTGCCGAGAATTCATACCCTTGAATCCTCAACAGGCAAGCCTTATACACTTTATTCACTACCACACAGTGGCCTATTGGATTTGTGACCAGAATGTCTTGATCACTCTCCTCTACTGGAACTCCCCTCTCTATGGGTAGTTTGATGCAAATGTAGGAATGAGTGGATCCTGGATCCACCAATGCATGTACAAAAGTGTTATAGAGGGAAAGCATACCCCTGATGACATTCGGGGCATCTTGCTCCTCCTGAGCTCTGATGGCATAGGCCCTGGCTGGTATTCTAGTGTCTGGCCTCTCAGCTGACTCAGATGCAGGCCTCAGTGATGGACCAATCGCCTCAGTTTACTGCTTCCTACCCTTTGTGGTACAGAACAGTGTCCGCGCTTTTGTTGGAGCAACTGTAGTAGTCCTCTTTGGACAATTCTTGATCTAATGTTCTGCTGATCCACACCGTAAGCATGCACTGGTCACTCGCCAACATTCCCCCTTATGCCACTTCTGACAGTACTGACAAGCAGAAGATGTAGGGGCTGGTCCCCTAAACACTGTCCCTGGAGAGCTGCCCATTGATGGTGTGGACTAGCCTCTCCTAGGTGTGAACTGTGGTCTAGGCCCCTGAGTCTGACCCTGACCCTATGGTGGTCCTGAACTCTGAGCAGGAGGACCCTTACTCTTCTTACTGGGAGCAGAAAATGTATTAGACTGACTCGGACCCCTCTTCTACTGTCTTTCCCTTCTATTTTGTTCATTGATTCTGACCCTTTCCACTTTTGATGCAGCATCCACAGTTTAGAAAAATCTGTGATCTCCAGTGCTGTGATCATGACTTTGATGTTGTCATTGAGCCTTTCCTCAAACTGTCTGCACCTCTCTGCCTCGGTAGGGACTATCTCCCTCCCATACCGGCTCAGTCTGACAAACTCACGCTCATACTCAGCCACTGACAACTGTCTCTGTCTCAAACTAATAAATTCCCTTCTTCACTCTTCTAAATACACCTTGCTAACATATTTCTTCCTGAACTCTGTGAGGAAGAATTCCCAGGTGATCCTTTCAGGTTGCTCCTCACTGGTTACTGTGTCCCACCATTGATATGCATCATCCTGAAATAGGGACACAGCACCCGCCAGGTTCTGCTCGGCGGTGCAGTTTAGCTATTTTAGCACTCTGTGGTTCTATCCAGCCAGTTTTTTGCGGCCATGGGATCATCCTCCCTCTTCCCAAAGAAATCTACAGCCCCATGCTTCCTCAATTTCTCCAAATGAGATTTATGTGGTGCTGGTGGTGGTTGTGGCTGTGGTTGTCATGGTGGAATTGCCCCTATCATTTGCCAGTAAAACTCGATCATTTGTTGAAATAGTGCAAACTGAGGTTGGGTAGGTGCCTCTGAAGGAACGGAAGCGTGAAAAACACAAGTTTATACCATTGAATTCAAAAATTTTCACCTAGGGTCACATGCATCATGCAAGATTTATTTTTATCTATTTGATTTCAATGATAAACAACATATTAAAACTCTTTTAATATGTTTTTGGATATGTATTTTCCATTTAAGATTTTAAAATTAATCAGATTAATTTTAGAACCCTAGATTAAATCAAGAACAATTACACTAACCTCTTGATGTGCTGCAGCGAGTCTGCGCCTTTGAGATTCGTCTTGAGACACGGATGTTGTCCTCTAGCTTGTCCACACCAAGAACACCTATGGCAGCCCTTGAACAGCTTCTAAAGCCTTTTCTATTAATTAGAAATTCAAGTTCTGCCTCTTAAGAGATTAGAGATGTAAACAGGACACTAGAAACAATTTCTAGCATTCTTAATTCAAGAGATTGATGGCTAATCTCTTTGAATTGATGAGAGATGAAGAGAAATAGCTGGAGAGGCTCAAAGTGGCGTGACAAATGAGAGGAGAGGCTGCTGGTTATGTTTTCTTTTCATAACCACACTTAAATAGCTAGGTTAACACATTAAACCCTAGCCACATGTCACCTTTTGATTAGCTCTAGGTTTAAGTGACCCAATCACATTGTGCCAAGTGTCAAACCTATATTTAATCTTGATTTTAATCATCTTACATGATTAAAAAAATTTGGCAAGCTTATGTAATCCCATGTGTCACCATCTCATGGTGCCACGTGTCACACGATGAAATGACCAAAATGCCCCTGTGTCTTAATGTTGAGTTCTTAACCCAAAATAATTATTTTCTTCTTCTAATTAATTTATATCAAATATAAATTAATTAATTAATCTCTATTAATTAATTTCTCATCAATTAAATTCATATTTAAACATTTTAAATATAAATTTAATTTATACTACACATCCAATAATCTAGATTTGGTTTCAAGTCATGCTAGGACTTTGCAATTTAATTGCAAACCAAATCTATTTAATTAATCAATTAAACTCTTTAATTAATTAATTAAATCATATTTAAATAGGTGATAACTTGTGTATGTGTGTGACTTACTAGGCTCATCACTAACTGGCAATGAGAAATGATATCAACTCTTAATATCATCAGAACTCTTTCTTACCATAAATGATTTCTCTAAA
Organism: Hevea brasiliensis; assembly: GCF_030052815.1. NCBI lineage: Eukaryota > Viridiplantae > Streptophyta > Magnoliopsida > Malpighiales > Euphorbiaceae > Hevea > Hevea brasiliensis. The sequence goes on from NC_079501.1 coordinate 50,261,272, forward strand.
TCATTTTATGAACCTCATAGACCATGGTTAACACCTAGCATAGCATGCCATGGCCACCCAATTAGTAATAAGGTTTACCTTAAATGAACCTATAATCATATGTTACCATGCACTAGAATCTCTCTGTTACAAAATCCCAACTCAAGCTCGAGTCATGGTTTATGTCAAACTCCATTTGCTATGAATATTATGTTCTCTTTTAATTCCAGTTCTTGATTAAAAGATTTTCTCATCGAAACTCTTTTACGAATAAATCTATCTGTCTGCCAGGAACTTGAAACATCAAGAATAATTAAATGAACATAGGATTTTATCTCTATTTACTTAGAGGAACAGATTCCATCTTGATCAACACCTACCTCCATATATAACTAGTAGGAGCCAACAGATGCCCATATACCCATACACAGTACAAGTATGAAAGCAATATCAAACTCAAACTACCTATATACAAGATAACTGTGCTATCTCAGGTCTAAAGATTATATGCACTGATATGATTTATGACAAAACATTGACAAGAGTAAACTCCATGTGCTTGTCATAAGTGTCACTGGTTCGGCCTACTTATCATTTATAAGTGCCTATCATGTTTGTTATATGGCATGAGACTCACCATTCCATCTTATTTATATCTCATATAAATAACTTGGGAACAAACATGAATACAATCTTTCCGGATAAGTCATGTCCTTATTATGAAGTATCCTCGATTGTGAACCTATTTATGATACTTTGTGCTAGAAATATTGTCACTCATATTCTTAACAACTTAAGAATAATATTTCTAACAAAATATCAATGGACCTTTTCTATTACACATAAATATATTATGTAAACGGAAAAGTGGAAATGCCTTTTATTAATAAAAATATGTACAAGATACATACTAAATGATATGCTCTAGGGCATACTACTAACAATCTCCCACTAGCACTAGAGCCATTCATTACAATACCTTAGACCCATCTTCTCAAGATGTCAGTCTAACTGAGCTTATGACAAAGGCTTAGTGAATGGATCAGCTGAATTTTTCAGCTGATGTTATTTTTCTGCATGGCTATATCGCCTTGCCCAACTATATCTCTGATAATGTGGTAGTGCCTTTCTATGTGTTTGGATTTTGTGTGAGACCTTAGTTCCTTAGCTCAGATGATCGCTCTCCATTATTGTCACGGTGTAGTGGAACCGTTGACTCAATGGAAGGAACTACTGTAAGTTCTCACACGAACTTCTTTATCCAAGCGACTTCCTTTACAAAGATCCGATGCAAAGAATATACTCACCTCTGTAGTGGAATCTGCAATCGTGCTCGCTTGGAACTCTTCCAACCGATCGCACCTCCATTACAAATGAACACATATCCAGAGGTAGACTTTCTATCATCGATATCCGATTGGAAATCGTAATCGTGATAACCATCCAATTGCAAGTCTCCACTCCATAAATCAAGAATAAATCCTTAGTTCTTCTCAAGTACTTAAGGATATTCTTGATACTATCGATGTTCCAAACTCGATTGGATTGATACCGCTAGTCAAACTAACAAAGATATGCGATATCCGGCCTAGTACACAACATTGCATACATTAAACTTCCAATAGCCGAAGCATATGGAATCCTGACCATCTTATCTCTTTCTTCAGGTGTCTTTGGAGACATCTCTTTAGAAAGGTGGATACCATGTCTCACTGGTAACAATCCTCTCTTGGAATCAAGCATGTTAAACCTCTTTAACACCTTTTCCAAGTATAGACTTTGGGATAAACCAATTATTCTTTTCGCTCTATCTCTATAGATGCGAATCCCAAGAATATAGGTTGCCTCCCCTAAGTCTTTCATGGAGAATGTATTTGACAACCATATCTTTATAGTCGTTAACATACCTGTATCATTACCCATCAACAGTATGTCATCCACATACAAGACAAGGAAAGTGATAGCACTGTCACTAACCTTCTTATATACACATGGCTCATCCTCATTTTTGATAAAACCAAAGGATTTAATGGCTTCATCAAAACGGATATTCCAACTCCTCGAAGCTTGTTTCAACCCATAAATGGATCGCTTTAGCTTGCATACCTTGGAACCATCTTGGGATTCAAATCCCCTAGGTTGTTCCATGAAAATGTTTTCTTCATTGTATCCATTGAGAAAAGCTGTTTTGACATCCATCTGCCAAATCTCATAAACATAGTACGCAGCTATTGCTAATAAAATCCTAATTGATTTAAGCATGGCAACAGGCGAGAAAGTCTCCTCATAGTCGATTCCTTGCCTTTGGCGAAACCCTTTCGCTACTAGCCTTGCCTTATAGGTCTCTACCTTTCCATCAGAACCAATTTTCTTCTTGAAAACCCATTTGTTCCCTATAGGTACAATACCTTCAGGTGGGTCAACAAGATCCCAAACTTGATTCTTATACATGGAATCAATCTCGGATTTCATAGCAACAATCCATTTTGAAGAGTCTATATCTGATATAGCTTCTTCATAGGTAAGTGGATCATCTCCATGATCTACTTCTTCATGAGTAGACAACTCTTGTTCTTCTTCATGAAGAAAACCATATCTCACTGGTGGGTGAGATACCCTGGTTGTTCTACGAGGAACAGCTGCAGATGTTTCATCAATGGGTATAGGTTGACTAGATGGATCTATATCCATCTGATCTGTTGGTTGGTCAGAATTCTCCAATTCTAACTCTATTTGCCTTCCTTTGCCTCCTTCTTGAACAAACTGTTGTTCAAGAAATGTGGCATCTCTACTTATCACAACCTTTTGTGAAGTAGGCAAATAAAAATAATATCCAAAACTATCTTTTGGATATCCAACAAATCGACCTTTTCTCGATCCGGTCTCCAATTTATCAGTGTTCAGCTTTTTTGATATAAGCTGGACAACCCCAAATCTTAACATGCTTAAGACTTGGTTTTCTTCCATGCCATATCTCATAAGGTGTGGAAGAAACTGATTTTGATGGAATCCTATTCAGAATATACAAAGCTGATTCTAATGCAAATCCCCAAAAGGAGATTGGCATATCAGTATAGCTCATCATACTACGTACCATATTTAATAGGGTACGATTTCTCCTTTCAGATATACCATTCAGCTGTGGCGTTCCTGGAGGAGTCAGCTGAGAAACAATGCCATGCTCTCTCAAGTATTCATCAAATTCAGTGCTCAAATATTCACCTCCACGATTTGATCGAAGAGCTTTAATACTCTTTCCTGTTTGATTTTCTACTTCAGATTTAAATTCTTTGAACTTTTCAAAAGATTCATGTTTGTATTTCATCAAATACAAATACCCAAACCTTGATTTATCATCAGTAAAGGTAATAAAATAATGAAAGCCCCCTCTAGCCATTTCTTTAAATGGACCACATACATCACTATGTATTAGCTCCAAAATATTTTCAGCTCTTAGCCCTTGTCCAACAAAGGGTGATCTAGTCATTTTGCCTTGAAGGCAAGATTCACAAGTTGGAGTAGGCTCAGAGCCCAATGAGGATAGAATCCCCATTTTCTCCAATTTTGTAATCCTATCTTCTGCAACATGACATAACCTTAAGTGCCAAATATATTTTGAACTTGAGTTGTTTTTCACCACGGCATTGCTTTCATTTAGATTGCTATACTCTGGCCAGTGGAAACACTTTCTTACTGGTAATGGAAACACTTTCCTGTTGGCAGTGGAAACACTTTCCTTTGCCTTTGTCAGCTTTGGTCTTCCTTTTCTGTTTAGCTATTTTCTTGGAAGGACCAGGAATCTGAGGTTTCTTTTTCTTATTGCCCTTCTTCTTGTTGGACTTTCCAGCAGAAGAAGATGCAACCAAAGCTACCTCTTTTCCTTTATTGCCTGGCATATTCTTTTGGGCAATATCCAGCATGTTGAGTAAACCAGCTAAGGTGCATTCCTGTTGAGTCATATGGAAATTTGTCACAAAATTTCCCAAAAGACCCAGGAAGGGACTGAAGGATCAAATCCGTTTGTAGTTGGAAATCCATGTTGAAGTCAAGATGTTCCAACTGCTCAATCAGCCGAATCATCTTGTGGACATGATCCCCAACATTCTGTCCCTCAGACATCCTCATACGGAATAGCTGTCTAGATATCTCATACCTAGCATTCCTGCTGTGCTCACCATACAACTCTTGTAGGTGAAGGAGGATTTCACTCGCACTCTGCATGTTCTCATGTTGCTTCTGTAACTCATTACTCATGGAAGCAAGCATGTAACACTTAGCTCTCATATCATGCTCCTTCCACTTATCCAAAGTTTCATGGTCCTCTTGTGTGGCCTCTGGAGGTAAGGGACCAGGAACATTTGAATCTAGAACATATCCTATATGTTCAAGGTTCAAGACAAGTTTCAAATTTCTTAGCCAATCAGACAGATTAGGTCCTGTCAACCTGTTGTGATCAAGTATGCTTGCAAGGATATTGGATGGTGGTGGTTGTTTTGTGCTCATTTCTAATCAGAAAATTAAGCTGAGAAAATAACCAGATTAATTAGTAAACGTATCATGTAATTAACCAAAATGATTATGGTTTTTTAATCAAATTGGTCCTCCCACTAACTTAGCGAATCCTACACTTCCAAAGTAGAAAACGGAAATCCTAGTTGGATGGATTTCTAGTGTGTGATTGAATTCTTATAATTCTATTGATCATCCTCAGGTACATCCATTATTGGAATTACAATAAACTATAAGTGAGCAACTCCTTGCCCATCACATCTCATGTGAGGTTCAATCCTTTACCTAGCCCCTAATGCTCAAAATCTCAGGTACATCCATTATTGACTTATCTTGCATTAGTTAAGTTGATCCCATTGAGCCAGTAATTATGCAAATAATTCTAATGTCCTCAGGTACATCCAATATTGGCCACCAAACCATTTACATATTTACAACATCTCATGCTTAACAATTATTCTTAAGAAAATCTCTTAAATTAATTGCATCTCATGCAACTATTTAAAATTTCTTAAAATAATTGCCCCAATGGAGGGCTTATGTTATAATTACTTTAATTATACCATTTCCAACTTAATCATTTGTTTGGAAGATTTTATAGTCATCCTAATTACTATTAAGGTCTCACTTTGCACATTATCCATTTAGCATGCATATATCATATAATTGCATACATTCCCATACATCTCATGCATTCATGGATAAGCAGTAAATATGGTATGATCATGGACTTTCTAAGGGATTCAATTCTGAGCCACCAAGAATTGAATCAGGGCATTCCTAGGTGCATTTCATTTATTCATTTTACAAGAGTTGCTGAAGGAGTACATAATCAACACTTGATCTTGAATTCCTCCCACTGGTCCCACCAATGCTCTTGACCTCCTTGAACTTCTAGCAATCCAATATTACAAAGTAATCCTTGGCATACCAAGGCGAATTTACAAGAACTTAAATAAATGAAATTACAACCCAAAAATTATTACAAACTTAATAATACATGCCCAAAATAAATTAAAATTAATTAATTAATTTACAATCCCAAAGAAACATAAAAGAAATAAATCCAATCACATTGGTCTTTTATAGTCCATGATCATCCATCATGCATATCACTATTTAACAATTAAATAAAACATACATACTTAAATTAAATTGAATATCTCATATTCAACTTAAAAATCCAGATTTGAATATGATTCAAATAAATTTAAAAATTCAGATTTGAATCTCATTCAAACAAATTTAAAAATTCAGATTTGAATCACATTCAAACAACTTCAAAAATTCAGATTTGAATCTCATTCAAACATTTTTTAAAAAATCAGATTTGAATCACATTCAAATATTTTTTAAAAAATCAGATCTGAATTTTATTGAATCAATTTTAAAAATCAGATTTAAATATGATTCAAACAACTTTAAAAATTCAGATTTGAATCACATTCAAACAACTTTTAAAATTCAGATTTGAATCACATTCAAACAATTTTTAAAATTCTGATTTGAATAATAATTTAATTGTGTGATTAAAACAACTAATTAAACACTTTAATTAGTCAAAGAATAGGCCTTAGATCATACAATAATTGTAGAATTAAAAGCCAAACCTTGAACCACCCATGGAACCATTGTTGCCGCCACCAATGGTCGCTTCACCATGTGTGTTTCCACACCTCTTGATCCAACCAGCAATGGATCACTTGATCTCATGATCAAACACACAATTAAATTATATAATCAACAATCTAAATGGCAAATATAGTGGCTCTGATACCAATTAAAGGAACGGAAGCGTGAAAAACACAAGTTTATACCATTGAATTCAAAAATTTTCACCTAGGGTCACATGCATCATGCAAGATTTATTTTTATCTATTTGATTTCAATGATAAACAACATATTAAAACTCTTTTAATATGTTTTTGGATATGTATTTGCCATTTAAGATTTTAAAATTAATCAGATTAATTTTAGAACCCTAGATTAAATCAAGAACAATTACACTAACCTCTTGATGTGCTGCAGCGAGTCTGCGCCTTTGAGATTCGTCTTCAGGACACCAGATGTTGTCCCTCTAGCTTGTCCACACCAAGAACACCTATGGCAGCCCTTGAACAGCTTCTAAAGCCTTTTCTATTAATTAGAAATTCAAGTTCTGCCTCTTAAGAGATTAGAGATGTAAACAGGACACTAGAAACAATTTCTAGCGTTCTTAATTCAAGAGATTGATGGCTAATCTCTTTGAATTGATGAGAGATGAAGAGAAATAGCTGGAGAGGCTCAAAGTGGCGTGAAAAATGAGAGGAGAGGCTGCTGGTTATGTTTTCTTTTCATAACCATACTTAAATAGCTAGGTTAACACATTAAACCCTAGCCACATGTCACCTTTTGATTAGCTCTAGGTTTAAGTGACCCAATCACATTGTGCCAAGTGTCAAACCTATATTTAATCTTGATTTTAATCATCTTACATGATTAAAAAAAATTTGGCAAGCTTATGTGTAATCCCATGTGTCACCATCTCATGGTGCCACGTGTCACACTGTGAAATGACCAAAATGCCCTTGTGTCTTAATTTTGAGTTCTTAACCCAAAATAATTATTTTCTTCTTCTAATTAATTTATATCAAATATAAATTAATTAATTAATCTCTATTAATTAATTTCTCATCAATTAAATTCATATTTAAACATTTTAAATATAAATTTAATTTATACTACATATCCAATAATCTAGATTTGGTTTCAAGTCATGCTAGGGACTTTGCAATTTAATTGCAAACCAAATCTATTTAATTAATCAATTAAACTCTTTAATTAATTAATTAAATCATATTTAAATAGGTGATAACTTGTGTATGTGTGTGACTTGCTAGGCTCATCACTAATTGGCAATGAGAAATGATATCAACTCTTAATATCATCAGAACTCTTTCTTACCATAAATGATTTCTCTAAATCATTTTATGAACCTCATAGACCATGGTTAACACCTAGCATAGCATGCCATGGCCACCCAATTAGTAATAAGGTTTACCTTAAATGAACCTATAATCATATGTTACCATGCACTAGAATCTCTCTGTTACAAAATCCCAACTCAAGTGAGTCATGGTTTATGTCAAACTCCATTTGCTATGAATATTATGTTCTCTTTTAATTCCAGTTCTTGATTAAAAGATTTTCTCATCGAAACTCTTTTACGAATAAATCTATCTGTCTGGCAGAACTTGAAACATAAAGAACAATTAAATGAACATAGGATTTTATCTCTATTTACTTAGAGGAACAGATTCCATCTTGATCAACACCTACCTCCATATATAACTAGTAGGAGCCAACAGATGCCCATATACCCATACACAGTACAAGTATGAAAGCGGTATCAAACTCAAACAACCTATATACAAGATAATCGTGCTATCTCAGTCTAAAGATTATATGCACTGATATGATTTATGACAAAACATTGACAAGAGTAAACTCCATGTGCTTGTCATAAGTGTCACTGGTTCGGCCTACTTATCATTTATAAGTGCCTATCATGTTTGTTATATGGCATGAGACTCACCATTCCATCTTATTTATATCTCATATAAATAACTTGGGAACAAACATGAATACAATCTTTCTGGATAAGTCATGTCCTTATTATGAAGTATCCTCGATTGTGAACCTATTTATGATACTTTGTGCTAGAAATATTGTCACTCATATTCTTAACAACTTAAGAATAATATTTCTAACAAAATATCAATGGACCTTTTCTATTACACATAAATATATTATGTAAACGGAAAAGTGGAAATGCCTTTTATTAATAAAAATATGTACAAGATACATACTAAATGATATGCTCTAGGGCATACTACTAACAGCCTCAGCTACTGGTGGAGCAGATTCTACCCTGCCCCCAGATTTAGCCCTTGGTGGAGCACGACTCTCCACCTCTTCCTCAACTGCTCTTTGCGAAGCAGTATCCATGTCCTATTCAAAATAAGAAAACAAACAGATCTGCATCAGTGTCACCTCAACACTTACAAATGCAATACAATGGTATGCACTCTGTCTAGACCCAGAAACGCCTAAACCGATGCTTTGATACCACTAAATGTGAAACCCCTTACCCGTCTACAGTGTAGCCGAGCAAGTTATGCCATTCAGTGTGTCGAAACACCAATTCATGTTTCAATTTCAATTAATCCCTTTTTATTCATTTATTTATAATTTTTGATAAATCTAAATTTTTTCGCAAATTTTATAGAAAATCCGATAGAGTGCCAGCTATAAATTGGAAAATAGTTCTTCTAAACCTGTTTAAAAACACTTCCAATATAATTATAATCTCAATCTTAGTCAACCACCAACATTTTTCAACAATTTCTCAAATCAATTCAGTATCTCAAAATTCACATTCATCTCATATCACACCCAATTCAATGAGAAATACTCATATTTATTTCTGAACACAACTCATGGGTAATTACAGCAAAAATATGATTACATGAGTTTATAATATACATAACAAAAGTTTACAAATACAAAAGACATAGGTATCCCAATGTCCTACCAATGCATTGTAATTGTCAAGTGACTTTGAACTCTGAGTGCAGATTTGAAAACTCACCCTGTATGAGGTCTGTTGGACTCCCCAGCTATGTCTCCAGTACCTGCGCGTGGTAAAAGTGACGCGCTAAGCAATTCTACTTAGTGGAGACAATATAAAATAAAACAAAATAAAATAAAATAAAAACATGTATGCAGAATGTATGTTTATATTTTTGGGTATACTTAATTTCAAATATTTATTGCAATATTATTCGATTAGAGTTTGGTAAGATTTATTAACATTGCCCGAGTAACCTATGCTAGTTGACTAGACTGGATAAAAGGGTAAACTGGTACTAGGTACTAAGTACCTCGGACCATCACACCATCGGTCACATTGTGTCTCCCGGTGTGCAACGGAACAGCTAATAAGCTGTAATAATTATCAGGGATTAAACCCGAGTATAACAACTCAATATCATAGCCAAAGGCTATTATGTCACAGAATGACATGGAAAGCCATGAAATGTAGAATGGCATGAAGCCATATGCAGTACTGCTAACAGAACCCTATTGGCATGCCAACCTATCCAAACCAATCACATTAGGCCTACTAGGGCATTTAACACTTTTCATTTATGTAATTCTTTGAAATTGAATTTTTATGATTACTATTCATTTCATTGGTCAATCAAAATGTTGACTTTTGCATTGGCAATGGGTAAATTAGTTTAAATATCATCAACATACCACATTTTGCATTTTAAACTTGTTGGTATTGGTTGCCAATACCATCTCTAAGCTTAATGTGAATTGGACAGAATTTTCAGTTTTCAAGCTTTCGGTTTACTATTCAATTAGTCACTTTTGCAGTGAGAATTTGGAAAAATGATCAACATGAAAGTTTTTCCTTATTTTGTCTAGTTGAATTTCCTTTTTTGAAACACTCTATTTGGAGTTTTGTAGCTCAAGTTATGGTCCAAAAACCACAACCTGCCAGATTGGACAGAATCCAAAATTCTGGGCAAAACTGGTTCTGCCAGATTTGGTAACCTAAGTTTGGTTGGCAATTTGACTAGGTTATGATCATAATTTGGGTCAGATTTCTTCATGAAAGATGTTGGTATATATCTCAGCTTGTTGCTGGTAAAATTTCAGGTCAATTGGACCTTTCTACATTGAGTTATGGCCAAATGATCAAACACTGTTTATTTGGTCATTTTGCCCAGGCAGACTGCAGGTCACCCAGATTATGAAAAGCTTTTGGTCCACTTGGTTTGGTTTTATGAGCATGGTTTCTTCACCAAAATTGTGCCATTATGTGTCTGGTTTCATGTCCAATTGGCATTGCACCCATTGAACCTCTACAATTCAAGTTATGGCTGCCCAAACCTGCTGGACTCATGTCTAATTCTGCAGGTCACCTAGGGCAGCCACACCAAACCCAAATCCCATCACTCAACATACTTCATTTTTGGTTTAAATAGAACTAAATGGTCACTAATTGACCATTAATACCCATTTTCATCATCACATGATCAAAGTCCCATTTCTCCACCCCAAACCCTAACTCAAACATTACCATTCATGCATTTTCATTGCATTTCTTCAATCCCCTTACAAAATGCACATTAAGGGCAGCCATAATAACCTTTTAACTTCATTAAAACCATCAAAAACAAACCCTAACCATGGCTGCCAAAAATTTAGGGTTTACATACAATTGGTATTCAACAATTTTTCTTTGTAATTTACACTCATTTATACTTACTCAACATAAATTTGAAGAGAAACATAAGTTTAAGTCACTTACCTCTTAGGGAGCTAATCCAAAGCTTATAATAAGTCTTTCTTTTTAATTCTTTTTGCTCCCAAAAGAATCTCCAAGATGCAAGAACACTTTTTTGTGTTGGGAGTTTAGGGTTTAGTTGGGTAGAAGTTGGTGAAATCAAGCTTGAAAAAGCTTGAAAATGGTGGCTATAGTGGAGGCTTACGGCAAAGAAGAAAGAAGAAATGAGAAATCTGGTTTTTCTCTCATTTTTCAGGCATTTGTCCATTTTAAATAAAGTTATACCATGTGTCAACATTGGGTTGGGTGGGAGAACTTTAATGAAATCATTATGATGTCATAAGTCCATTTTCTTTTATTTTCTTTTCATTTCTTGTATATTTAATTGCAATTAAATTTTTAACAACATTTATTTATATTTTATATTATATAAATTATTTATTTAACTGGACAAGTTGGTCAAAAATCATCTCTAAAGACGAAATGACCAAAATGCCCTCCGTTTGGCTTAACGAGCCAAAATTGTCTGTACCAATTGAAAATTTCTTCTAAGTATTTTCGTAGCATTCTAATGCCATAAGAACCTCAATAACCCTTCTCTGGAGTCCTTGAAATTATTTTATAATTTTTCCTCCGGGTCTAGGGCTCCTAGTTGCAAGAACCGCAACTTCTCACTAGGTTACCCATCGCTAGGGCACCGGCTCATTTAACTTGGTTGTATCTTATTTCTAAAATTTTTACTAAATTTTTCTTATTAATATTTGAGTTAATTATGGTTCCTCACTTTAGTTTAAATATTTTTCCGGACGTTCTAGCTGTCCGGACTGACACTGGTCACTAGAACAGTAGACTGTACAGACTAACTAAAGTGAGGATGTTACAAGCTATTTCTTTTGAAATTTTCAATTGAAATGAATTATGACCATTTGTACATTATTGTTTTCAATTATGGAAATGTGTTTGAATGGATACTTATCGCTTGAACAGCATTGCAAATGGTTTGAAACTGTGAAAAATTGTTTGAATGGTATTGATGGATACTTAGTGATTGAAAAGCATTGGAAATGGTTTGAAACCACAGCTATCATTTATATTGATTGTATTCCTCGGTAGCTTGTCTAGTGGGACGAATTGAATTCCCTCTCTGGCTGAAATTTTGAGGTGTGTGCCTATTGAGGACGAATTGAATGAGTACTCATATTTTTGCTAGCTAGCTATGTTATTCCTCATTAGCTATCAGCTTTTTGGATGAATTGAATACCTCATTAGCCATCGGCTTTTGGGACGAATTGAACTTTGGAACTTGATTAAGGTGTGTGTGATTTATTGATATGTATTGTGAGATTGTGAAATGGAGTTTAAATTCTTATTGACATCTACTATCTTTTGAATTTAACCATGTTTTGATTATTGAGATTTATTGTGATATTGTGAAATGGAGTTTAAATTCTTTATGACATTCATTGTCTTGAATTTAACTATGGTTTTAAGTATCCACTATTTATATGATTTATGATTTGTGATTTAAAGTTGTATTTAGTTAATGTTGTGCACCACTGAGACAATGTCTCAAATGATAGCTTTCATTCTTTGTCGCAGTGAGCAGACAGACAGGCGTGACTAAATTTGCTAGTGCATTCAGCGAGAGATCATCGGGTATATTGAGTATACCATATTTTGCATTTTGTATTGTAATGTATGTTCACTGTATGTATTAGTGTTATTGGTTTTGAGTAGTTATAAATTAAAATTATACCTTGAAGTTGTAAAATAAATTATGAGTTATTTTGACTCGTAAAATTTGTACTATATTTCTTTTATCTCAGTCTTTGGAAATATTGAAAAATTATTGTGGATTTGAGTTGAGAAACATATTGTGTTGGTTAACTATTGGAGTTGAGATTGAGAAATATATTTGAAGTGCTTTTTACAGGTTTTCTGAAGAACTTTTTTATTCAAAATACAGAGGGCACTCCGCTAAAATTTTTATAGAAATTACTAATAATTCAAATGTGTTAGCTGTTTCACTTCAATTCAAAAAGTTTTTTAATACCTGTAAATAGTGCTCACCACTGTAAAAAGTAGTAAAAAAAGTTTTAAAATCCCTTGTACTGTATTTAATGGGTTATCAGTAGACGAAGTTGGTAATTCATTAGGTATACTATGGATCATGTTATGCCTTATAGAGAGGTAGGGTGTGACATGTTTCAATGGTATCAGAGCTAGTTTTTTTTTTTAAATTCTATTTTCACTTGTAATTTGAATATTATTTCTTCATAGTACAACTGCTCAATGTCATTGTTTGATACATACATTGCATGACATTATAAATATGCACTAACAGGAGGAAATCTCCTTGTGTTATTTGTTCAGGAGGTCTAAGAGCCTCGCATTGACTATGGAAGAGGGTTATCGTTCAGTCGATCAATCGATAGAGGCTGAGGTGCAAGGGGATGCCCCAGCCCTACACAACGTTAGTGGTTCAGCAGCACCAGCCCTCGCAGTACCGCAGTTTCCTGCTCAGTTCGCTCAACGGATGGCTGCAATGTTCTAACAAATGGCTGGTAATGTGCATACTCAAGTCTCAATACAGACACCAGTGGTATAACCACAGTCTTCTGCTAGACACTATGACAAACTGATGAAATATGGGGCTACAGAGTTCAAGGGGATAATAGATCCTCTAGAGGCAGAACAGTGGTTAGAGAGGATGGATAGGGCATTCAAGAAACTGCACTGTACAGAGGAGCTCAGATTTGAATATTCAATATCTTTGCTATAGGGGGATGCTTATGACTGGTGGAAAACCATTCCCCACGGTCTGGTAGAACCTGCAGTGTTAACATGGAATGACTTTCTCAGGGAATTCAGACAAAAATATGTCCCTGATGCTTATTTAGACTAGAAGCTGTAAGAGTTCCTACGTCTGAAAGAGGGGAGTAGATCAGTGGCTGAATATGAAAGGGAATTTTCTCGCTTAAGCCATTATGCAGCAAGTCTACTTTCTACCAGCAGGGAGAGATGCAAGAGGTTTGAAACTGGCTTGAAGCCTAATATCAGATTACAAGTGGTCAGATTCAAACACACTATCTTCTCTGAACTTATTTCTCAAGCCCTAGAGTTAGAAAGAATTGATATGAAGCAGCTCCTGAGAAAAATAAATCAAAAAAGACAGAGAAAGAGGAAAAATCAGTAGAACAGAGTTCCAGTGGTCCTACTGGAAAGAGGAAAAAATCATGGGGGACACAGCAGAGGTGGCAATAAGTCTGGTAGGGGAAGATATTCAGGACAAAAACCTCCTCTATCTAGTCAGCAGAGTACCAGAGGTTCCTACCCTCCCCGCCAATGTGAAACTTGTGGAAGAAATCATGGTGGGATATGTTACAAGGCTATTGGAGCCTGTTATAACTGTGGAGGCACAGGACACTTTGCCAAGGACTGCACCAATGCTCGCAGAGTTGGACCACCTCCTACTACTGTAGAAGGGTCAGTTCAGAGCCCTATCACCAGAAGTTCACAACCACCCAGCAGAGGTAGAGGCAAGGGTAGAGGTAGCCTAGCAGGCAGCCAAGGCACAGTGAAACAATTAGAGCAAGATAGTGCTCCAATCAGAGTCTATGCAATGAGACAGAGAGAAGAGGCCGAGACATCTAATGTTGTGGCTGGTACCTTCTCAACTTTTAATCAAGATGTGTTTGTGTTATTTGATCCGGGTTCTACCCATTCTTATGTGAGTGCTAGCATCATTGATTGCATTGCTGTTCCATATACAAAAATGGGCTTTGAGGTGCTAGTAACAAGTCCGTTAGGACAGGAGGTCAGGGTTAATAGAATGTATAGGAATTGTCCTTTGGTGATCCAAGGACACACATTTCTATCTGATCTCATTGAAATACCCTTTAGAGATTATGATATCATCTTGGGCATGGATTGGTTAGCCAGGCATCACGCCATGATTGACTGTAGGCTGAAGACAGTCACTTTTGGTCTCCCTCGGTACAGTGATGTGGTAATACATGGGGAGAGGTAGCTATTGCCATCAAACATCATTTCGGCTACACTAGCCAGAAAAATGATCAAAAAGGGGTGTGAAGCATACTTGGCACATGTGGTAGACACCCAAGTGGGGAGTCCAACATTGAGGGACATCCCTGCAGTATATAACTTTCCAGATGTATTTCTTGATGAATTGCCAGTATTACCTCTAGAAAGAGAGGTGCAGTTTGAAATTATTGTTATGCCTGGTGTGGATCCAATCTCCATAACACCATACAGAATGGCACCAGCAGAATTAAAGGGGTTGAAGATACAGTTGCAAGAACTACTTAAAAAGGGCTTCATCCGCCCTAGTGTGTCACCTTGGGGAGCGCCAGTATTGTTTGTTAAGAAGAAGGATGGCACTCTTCATTTGTGTATTGACTACCGGCAGTTGAATAAGGTGACAATAAAGAACAGATATCTATTGCCTCGCATTGATGATCTGTTTGATCAGTTTAAGGGTGCAGCTGTATTCTCCAAAATTAATTTACGGTCTAGTTATTATCAGTTGAAGGTGCAAGAGCAGAGTATTCCAAAAACTACTTCCAGAACTCGATATGGCAACTATGAGTTTCTAGTAATGCCATTCGGGTTAACAAATGCTCCAGCTGCTTTTATGGATCTGATGAACACTATCTTCAGACCATATCTCGACCAGTTTGTGGTGGTGTTTATTGACGACATTTTGATATATTCGAGGAATGCAGAGGAGCATGATAGACATCTACGGATTGTACTGCAGACACTAAGGGAGAAATAGCTATACGCTAAATTTTTGAAATGTAAATTTTGGCTGAAAGAAATCTCCTTTTTGGGACATGTTGTGTCAGCTGAAGGGATCAAGGTAGATTCCAGCAAGGTAGAAGCTATCCTTAATTGGAAGCCACCCAGGAACATCACAAAAATTCACAGTTTTCTGGGTTTAGCTTGATATTACCGTCGGTTTGTGAAAGGGTTTTCTATGTTATCTTCTCCACTGACCAAGCTGCTTCGGAAAGATGTAAAATTTCAGTGGACAGATAAATATCAGCAGAGTTTTGATGTGTTGAAGAGGTGTTTGACTGAAGCTCCAGTCCTTACTTTACCTACTTCGGGTAAAGAATATACAGTTTATAGTGATGCTTCTCACAATGGGTTAGGCTGTGTACTAATGAAAGATCGGAATGTCATTGCTTATGCATCACGCCAGCTGAAATCACATGAGAGGAACTACCCAACTTATGATTTGGAGCTAGCAACTATTGTTTTTTCTCTAAAGATCTGGAGACACTATTTGTATGGGGAGAAATGTTACATTTACACATATCACAAGAGCTTTAAGTACTTAGGCACCCAGAAGGAATTGAACTTGAGGCAGAGGAGATGGTTAGAACTCATTAAAGACTATGATTGTTTAATAGACTATCAGCCAGGGAAAGTAAATGTGGTGGCTGACGCCTTGAGTCGCAAGACTATGGCAAGTCTTAGAGTTTCTCCTTTGTCCATGGTATATGAATTGAAAGCACAGTATGCCAATTTAGAGATTGATGATGAGGGACAGACAGTAGTTGCATCGCATGTACAGCCAGTGTTGATTGATCATATCAGAATGGCTGCTCAGAGTGATGATAAATATCAGAAGCTACAGAAAGAAGTCCAGCAGGGCAAGAAATCTGAATTTTCTGTGAGAGATGATGGTTTATTGCTACATCAGGGCAGAATGTGTGTTCCTGATGAGGTGGAATTGAGACAGATCATTATGAAGGAAGCACATGAGTCTCCTTTTGCTATGCACCCTGGTGGAACTAAAATGTATAGGGGGCTGAAAGAGCATTACTGGTGGATGGGTATGAAGAGAGAAATAGCTAAATTTGTTTCCAAGTGCCTAACTTGTCAGCAAGTAAAGGCAGAACATCAAGTTCCAGCTAGTTTGTTACATCCTTTTCCAGTACTAGAGTGGAAATGGGAATGGATAACTATGGATTTTATTACAGGACTTCTGAGGACACAGAATAGTCATGATGGAGTATGCGTTATAGTTGATAAACTGACCAAGTCTGCTCACTTTTTACCAGTTCGGATGGACTATAGCATAGAAAGATTGCCCAGATTATACATATATGAAATTGTAAAATTGCATGGAGTGCAAGTATCAATTGTATCTGACAGAGATCCTAGGTTCACTTCTAGATTCTGGGGTAGTCTTCAGAGAGCCCTAGGAACTAGATTGAACTTTAGCACAGCATTCCACCCACAGACAGATGGCCAGTCTGAAAGGGTAATTCAGATATTGGAGGATATGCTACGGGCTTGTGTGATTGAGTTTGAAGGTAGTTGGCATACACACTTGCCTTTGATTGAGTTTGCTTACAACAACAGCTACCAATCAAGCATTGGGATGCCTCTATATGCAGCTTTGTACGGCAGAAAGTATAGAACTCCCCTATGTTGGGATGAAGTAGGTGAAAGGAAGATGACTGGGCTAGAGATTGTTCAGCAGACAGAGGAAAAGATCAGATTGAACAAAGATAGACTCAAGGCTGCATCAGACCGTCAGAAGTCCTATGTTGGTCTAAAGAGAAGAGATATTGAATATGCAGTGGGTGATAAGGTATTCCTCAAAGTTTTTCCTTGGAAGAGGATTATGAGATTTGGCAGAAAGGGGAAACTAAGTCCTCGTTTCATCGGACCATATGAGGTTCTGGAAAGAGTGGGTCCTTTGGCATATCGGTTGGCATTAACTCCAGAGTTAGAAAGGATACACAGTGTCTTCCATGTGTCCATGTTAAGGAGGTACAGATCTGTCCCATCTCATGTGCTATTAGTTGAAGAGATTGAGATAAATCCAGACCTCTCATATGATGAAGAACCCATACAAATTCTAGCATATGAGGTGAAACAGTTGAGGAACAAATAGATACACCTCGTTAAAGTGCTGTGAAACCATCATTCAGGCCAGGAAGCTACTTGGGAATGAGAAGAGGATATGAGGAGACATCACCCACAGCTGTTCAGAGACTAATGCCAGGTAAAATTTTGAGATGAAATTTATTTTAAGGGGGGGAGAATTGTAACCAGTGTTGTCCGGACAGTTAGGATGCCTAGAACAACACTTATATATGAGTGAGAAGACATAAAATAATGAAATACAAGAAAAGAAAATACAAGAAAAACAAAGAAAAAAATAATAGCAATGAAATATAACCAATTTAAGCGAGTCGAGAACCCTAGCGATGGGTGAAGGAACGGAAGCGTGAAAAACACAAGATTATACTATTGAATTCAAAAATTTTCACCTAGGGTCATATGCACCATGCAAGATTTATTTTTATCTATTTGATTTCAATGATAAACAACATATTAAAACTCTTTTAATATGTTTTTGGATCTGTATTTGCCATTTAAGATTTTAAAATTAATCAGATTAATTTTAGAACCCTAGATTAAATCAAGAACGATTACACTAACCTCTTGATGTGCTGCAGCGTGTCTGCGCCTTTGAGATTCGTCTTCAGGACACCAAATGTTGTCCCTCTAGCTTGTCCACACCAAGAACACCTATGGCAGCCCTTGAACAGCTTCTAAAGCCTTTTCTATTAATTAGAAATTCAAGTTCTGCCTTTTAAGAGATTAGAGATGTAAACAGGACACTAGAAACAATTTCTAGTGTTCTTAATTCAAGAGATTGATGGCTAATCTCTTTGAATTGATGAGAGATGAAGAAGAATGGCTGGAGAGGCTCAAAGTGGCGTGACAAATGAGAGGAGAGGCTGCTGGTTGTGTTTTCTTTTCATAACCCCACTTAAATAGCTAGGTTAACACATTAAACCCTAGCCACATGTCACCTTTTGATTAGCTCTAGGTTTAAGTGACCCAATCACATTGTGCCAAGTGTCAAACCTATATTTAATCTTGATTTTAATCATCTTACATGATTAGAAATATTTGGCAAGCTTATGTGTTATGCCATGTGTCACCATCTCATGGTGCCACGTGTCACAATCAGAAAATGACCAAAATGCCCTCGTGTCTTAATTTTGAGTTCTTAACCCAAAATAATTATTTTCTTCTTCTAATTAATTTATATCAAATATAAATTAATTAATTAATCTCTATTAATTAATTTCTCATCAATTAAATTCATATTTAAACACTTTAAATACAAATTTAATTTATACTACACATCCAATAATCTAGATTTGGTTTCAAGTCATGCTAGGGACTTTGCAATTTTATTGCAAACCAAATCTATTTAATTAATCAATTAAATTCTTTAATTAATTAATTAAATCATATTTAAATAGGTGATAACTTGTGTATGTGTGTGACTTACTAGGCTCATCACTAATTGGCAATGAGACATGATATCAACTCTTAATATCATCGTAACTCTTTCTTACCATAAATGATTTCTCTAAATCATTTTATGAACCTCATAGACCATGGTTAACACCTAGCATAGCATGCCATGGCCACCCAATTAGTAATAAGGTTTACCTTAAATGAACCTATAATCATATGTTACCATGCACTAGAATCTCTCTCATACAAAAATCCCAACTCAAGCCGAGTCATGGTTTATGTCAAACTCCATTTGCTATGAATATTATGTTCTTTTAATTCCAGTTCTTGATTAAAAGATTTTCTCATCGAAACTCTTTCGAATAAATCTATCTGTCTGGCCAGAACTTGAAACATCATGAACAATTAAATGAACATAGGATTTTAACTCTATTTACTTAGAGGAACAGATTCCATCTTGATCAACACCTACCTCCATATATAACTAGGTGAGCCAACACATGCCCATATACCCATACATAGTACAAGTATGAAAGCAGATCAAACTCAAACTACCTATATACAAGATAACTGCTATCTCGTGTCTAAAGATTATATGCATCGATATGATTTATGACAAAACATTGACAAGAGTAAACTCCATGTGCTTGTCATAAGTGTCACCGGTTCTACCTACTTATCATTTATAAGTGCCTATCATATTTGTTATATGGCATGAGACTCACCATTCCATCTTATTTATATCTCATATAAATAACTTGGGAACAAATATGAATACAATCTTTCTGGATAAGTCATGTCCTTATTATGAAGTATCCTCGATTGTGAACCTATTTATGATACTTTGTACTAGAAATATTGTCACTCATATTCTTAAAAACTTAAGAATAATATTTCTAACAAAATATCAATGGACCTTTTCTATTACACATAAATATATTATGTAAACGGAAAAGTGGAAATACCTTTTATTATTAAAAATATGTACAAGATACATACTAAATGATATGCTCTAGGGCATACTACTAACAATCTCCCACTAGCACTAGAGCCATTCATTACAATACCTTAGACCCATCTTCTCAAGATGTCACTAAGCGAGCTTGTGACAAAGGCTTAGTGAATGGATCACTAAATTTTTCAGCTGATGTTATTTTTCTGCATGGCTATATCGCCTTGCCCAACTATATGTCTGATAATGTGGTAGTGCCTTTCTATGTGTTTGGATTTTGGTGAGACCTTAGTTCCTTTAGCCTGTATGACTGCTCCATTATTGTCACAGTGTAGTGGAACCACGACTCAATGGAAGGAACTATTGTAAGTTCTCAGAACGAACTTCTTTATCCAAACGACTTCCTTTGCAAAGATCTCGATGCAAAGAATATACTCGACCTCAGTAGTGGAATCTACAATGTGCTCGCTTGGAACTCTTCCAACCGATCGCATCTCCATTACAAATGAACACATATCTAGAGGTAGACTTTCTATCATCGATATCCGATTGGAAATCGAATCAAGATAACCATCCAATTGCAAGTCTCCACTCCATATATCAAGAATAAATCCTTAGTTCTTCTCAAGTACTTAAGGATATTCTTGACGACTATCCATGTTCCAAACTGGATTGGATTGATACCGCTAGTCAAACTAATAAAGATATGCGATATCCGCCTAGTACACAACATTGCATACATTAAACTTCCAATAGCCAAGCATATGGAATCTGGCCATCTTATCTCTTTCTTCGTGTGTCTTTGGAGACATCTCTTTAGAAAGGTGGATACCATGTCTCACTGTAACAATCCTCTCTTGGAATCAAGCTTGTTAAACCTCTTTAACACCTTTTCCAAGTATAGACTTTGGGATAAACCTATTATTCTTTCGCTCTATCTCTATAGATGCGAATCCCAAGAATATAGGTTGCCTCCCTAAGTCTTTCATGGAGAATGTATTTGACAACCATACCTTTATAGTCGTCAACATACCCGTGTCATTACCTATCAACAAGATGTCATCCACATATAAGACAAGGAAAGTGATAGCACTGTCACTAACCTTCTTATATACACATGGCTCATCCTCATTTTTATAAAACCAAAGGATTTAATGGCTTCATCAAAACGGATGTTCCAACTCCTCAAGCTTGTTTCAACCCATAAATGGATCGCTTTAGCTTGCATACCTTGGAACCATCTTGGGATTCAAATCCCTTAGGTTGTTCCATGAAAATGTTTTCTTCAATGTATCCATTGAGAAAAGCATTTTGACATCCATCCGCCAAATCTCATAATCATAGTATGCACTATTGCTAATAAAATCCTAATTGATTTAAGCATGGCAACAAAGTAGAAAGTC
The DNA here is from genome assembly GCF_030052815.1 of Hevea brasiliensis. Taxonomy (NCBI): domain Eukaryota; kingdom Viridiplantae; phylum Streptophyta; class Magnoliopsida; order Malpighiales; family Euphorbiaceae; genus Hevea; species Hevea brasiliensis. The sequence continues at coordinate 50,282,774 of NC_079501.1, forward strand.
TCCTCATAGTCTATTCCTTGCCTTTGGCGAAACCATTCGCTACTAGCCTTGCCTTATAGGTCTCTACCTTTCCATTAGAACCAATTTTCTTCTTGAAAACCCATTTGTTCCCTATAGGTACAATACCTTCAGGTGGGTCAACAAGATCCCAAACTTGATTCTTATACATGGAATCAATCTCAGATTTCATAGCATCAATCCATTTTGAAGAGTCTATATCTGATATAGCTTCTTCATAGGTAAGTGGATCATCTCCATGATCTACTTCTTCATGAGTAGACAACTCTTGTTCTTCTTCATGAAGAAAACCATATCTCACTGGTGGGTGAGATACCCTGGTTGTTCTACGAGGAACAGATGTAGATGTTTCATCAATAGGTATAGGTTGACTAGATGGATCTATATCCATCTGATCTGTTGGTTGGTCAGAATTCTCCAATTCTAACTCTATTTGCCTTCCTTTGCCTCCTTCTTGAACAAACTGTTGTTCAAGAAATGTGGCATCTCTACTTATCACAACCTTTTGTGAAGTAGGCAAATAAAAATAATATCCAAAACTATCTTTTGGATATCCAACAAATCGACCTTTTTCTGATCTTGTCTCCAATTTATCAGTGTTCAGCTTTTTGATATAAGCTGGACAACCCCAAATCTTAACATGCTTAAGACTTGGTTTTCTTCCATGCCATATCTCATAAGGTGTGGAAGAAACTGATTTTGATGGAATCCTATTCAGAATATACAAAGCTGATTCTAATGCAAATCCCCAAAAGGAGATTGGCATATCAGTATAGCTCATCATACTAATGCACATATCCAATAGGGTACGATTTCTCCTTTCAGATACACCATTCAGCTGTTGCATTCCTGGAGGAGTCAGCTGAGAAACAATGCCATGCTCTCTCAAGTATTCATCAAATTTAGTACTCAAATATTCACCTCCACGATCTGATCGAAGAGCTTTAATATTCTTTCCTGTTTGATTTTCTACTTCAGATTTAAATTCTTTGAACTTTTCAAAAGATTCATGTTTGTTTTTCATCAAATACAAATACCCAAACTTTGATTTATCATCAGTAAAGGTAATAAAATAATGAAAGCCCCCTCTAGCCATTTCTTTAAATGGACCACATACATCACTATGTATTAGTTCCAAAATATTTTCAGCTCTTAGCCCTTGTCCAACAAAGGGTGATCTAGTCATTTTGCCTTGAAGGCAAGACTCACAAGTTGGAGTAGGCTCAGAGCCCAATGAGGATAGAATCCCCATTTTCTCCAATTTTGCAATCCTATCTTCTGCAACATGACATAACCTTAAGTGCCAAATATATTTTGAACTTGAGTTGGTTTTCACCATGGCATTGCATTCATTTAGATTACTATACTCTGGCCAGTGGAAACACTTTCTTACTGACAATGGAAACACTTTCCTGTTGGCAATGGAAACACTTTCCTGTTGGCAGTGGAGACACTTTCCTTTGCCTTTATCAGCTTTAATCTTCCTTTTATGTTTAGCTATTTTCTTGGAAGGACCAGGAATCTGAGATTTCTTTTTCTTATTGCGCTTCTTCTTGTTGGACTTTCCAGTAGAAGAAGATGCAATCAAAGCTACCTCTTTTCCTTTATTGCCCAAGCATATTCTTTTGGGCAATAACCAGATGTTGAGTAATTCAGCTAAGGTGCATTCTGTTTAGTCATATGGAAATTTGTCACAAAATTCCCAAAAGACTCAGAAGGGATCAAGGATCAAATCCGTTTGTAGTTGGATATCCATGTTGAAGTAAATATTTTCCAACAGCTAAATCATACTAATCATCTTGTGGACATGATCCCCAACATTCTGTCCCTCAGACATCCTCATACGGAATAGCTGTCTAGATATCTCATACCTAGCATTCCTCCTGTGCTCACCATATAACTCTTGTAGGTGAAGGAGGATCTCACTCACACTCTGCATGTTCTCATGTTGCTTCTGTAACTCATTACTCATAGAAGCAAGCATGTAACACTTAGCTCTCATATCATGCTCCTTCCACTTGTCCAAAGTTTCATGTTCCTCTTGTGTGGCCTCTGGAGGTAAGGGACCAGGAACATTTGAATCTAGAACATATCCTATATGTTCAAGGTTCAGGACAAGTTTCAAATTTCTTAGCCAATCGCATGATTAGGTCTTGTCAACCTGTTGTGATCAAGTATGCTTGCAAGGATATTGGATGGTGGTGGTTGTTCTGTGCTCATTATTATCAAAAAATTAATTGCATAAATAACCAGATTAATTAGTAAATGTATCATGTAATTAACCAAATATGATTATGGTCTTTTAATCAAATTGGTCCTCCCACTAACTTAGCGAATCCTACACTTCCAAAGTAGAAAACGGAAATCCTAGTTGGATGGATTTCTAGTGGTGATTGAATTCTTATAATTCTATTGATCATCCTCAGGTACATCCATTATTGGAATTACAATAAACTATAAGTGAGCAACTCCTTGCCCATCACATCTCATGTGAGGTTCAATCCTTTTGCTAGCCCCTAATGCTCAAAATCTCAGGTACATCCAATATTGACTTATCTTGCATTAGTTAAGTTGATCCCATTGAGCCAGTAATTATGCAAATAATTTTAATGTCCTCAGGTACATCCAATATTGGCCACCAAACCATTTACATATTTACAACATCTCATGCTTAACAATTATTCTTAAGAAAATCTCTTAAATTAATTGCATCTCATGCAACTATTTAAAATTTCTTAAAATAATTGCCCAAATGGAGGGCTTATGTTATAATTACTTTAATTATAGCATTTCCAACTTAATCATTTGTTTGGAAGATTTTATAGCCATCCTAATTACTATTAAGGTCTCACTTTGCACATTATCCATTTAGCATGCATATATCATATAATTGCATACATACCCATACATCTCATGCGTTCATGGATAAGCAGTAAATATGGTATGATCATGGACTTTCTAAGGGATTCAATTCTGAGCCACCAAGAATTGAATCAGGGCATTCCTAGGTGTATTTCATTCATTCATTTTACAAGAGTTGCTGAAGGAGTACATAATCAACACTTGATATTGAATTCCTCCCACTGGTCCCACCAATGCTCTTGACCTCCTTGAACTTCTTGCAATCCAATATTACATAGTAATCCTTGGCATACCAAGGCGAATTTACAAGAACTTAAATAAATGAAATTACAACCCAAAAATATTACAAACTTAATAATACATGCCCAAAATAAATTAAAATAAATTAATTAATTTACAATCCCAAAGAAACATAAAAGAAATAAATCCAATCTCATTGGTCTTTTATAGTCCATGATCATCCATCATGCATATCACTATTTAACAATTAAATAAAACATGCATACTTAAATTAAATTGAATATCTCATATTCAACTTGAAAATCCAGATTTGAATATGATTCAAATAAATTTAAAAATTCAGATTTGAATCTCATTCAAACAAATTTAAAAATTCAGATTTGAATCTCATTCAAACAAATTTAAAAATTCATATTTGAATCACATTCAAACAACTTCAAAAATTCAGATTTGAATCACATTCAAACATTTTTTAAAAAATCAGATTTGAATCACATTCAAACATTTTTTTAAAAATCAGACCTGAATTTTATTCAATCAATTTTAAAAAATCAGATTTAAATATGATTCAAACAACTTTAAAAATTCAGATTTGAATCACATTCAAACAACTTTTAAAATTCAGATTTGAATCACATTCAAACAATTTTTAAAATTCTGATTTGAATCATAATTTAATTGTGTGATTAAAACAACTAATTAAACACTTTAATTAGTCAAAGAATAGGCCTTAGATCATACAACAATTGCAGAATTAAAAGCCAAACCTTGAACCACCCATGGAACCATTGTTGCCGCCACCAATGGTGGCTTCACCATGTGTGCCGCCACACCTCATGATCCAACCAGCAATGAATCTCTTGATCTCATGATCAAACACACAATTAAATTATATAATCAACAATCTAAATGGCAAATATAGTGGCTCTGATACCAATTGAAGGAACGGAAGCATGAAAAACACAAGATTATACCATTGAATTCAAAAATTTTCACCTAGGGTCACATGCACCATGCAAGATTTATTTTTATCTATTTGATTTCAATGATAAACAACATATTAAAACTCTTTTAATATGTTTTTGGATCTGTATTTGCCATTTAAGATTTTAAAATTAATCAGATTAATTTTAGAACCCTAGATTAAATCAAGAACGATTACACTAACCTCTTGATGTGCCGCAATGTTCGCGCCTTTGAGATTCGTCTTGAGACACCAAATGTTGTCCCTCTAGCTTGTCCACACCAAGAACACCTATGGCAGCCCTTGAACAGCTTCTAAAGCCTTTTCTATTAATTAGAAATTCAAGTTCTGCCTTTTTAAGAGATTAGAGATGTAAACAGGACACTAGAAACAATTTCTAGTGTTCTTAATTCAAGAGATTGATGGCTAATCTCTTTGAATTGATGAGAGATGAAGAAGAATGGCTGGAGAGGCTCAAAGTGGCGTGACAAATGAGAGGAGAGGCTGCTGGTTGTGTTTTCTTTTCATAACCCCACTTAAATAGCTAGGTTAACACATTAAACCCTAGCCACATGTCACCTTTTGATTAGCTCTAGGTTTAAGTGACCCAATCACATTGTGCCAAGTGTCAAACCTATATTTAATCTTGATTTTAATCATCTTACATGATTAAAAATATTTGGCAAGCTTATGTGTTATGCCATGTGTCACCATCTCATGGTGCCACGTGTCACACTGCAAAATGACCAAAATGCCCCTGTGTCTTAATTTTGAGTTCTTAACCCAAAATAATTATTTTCTTCTTCTAATTAATTTATATCAAATATAAATTAATTAATTAATCTCTATTAATTAATTTCTCATCAATTAAATTCATATTTAAACACTTTAAATACAAATTTAATTTATACTACACATCCAATAATCTAGATTTGGTTTCAAGTCATGCTAGGGACTTTGCAATTTTATTGAAACCAAATCTATTTAATTAATCAATTAAACTCTTTAATTAATTAATTAAATCATATTTAAATAGGTGATAACTTGTGTATGTGTGTGACTTACTAGGCTCATCACTAATTGGCAATGAGACATGATATCAACTCTTAATATCATCGAACTCTTTCTTACCATAAATGATTTCTCTAAATCATTTTATGAACCTCATAGACCATGGTTAACACCTAGCATAGCATGCCATGGCCACCCAATTAGTAATAAGGTTTACCTTAAATGAACCTATAATCATATGTTACCATGCACTAGAATCTCTCTGCTACAAAATCCCAACTCAAGCTGGAGTCATGGTTTATGTCAAACTCCATTTGCTATGAATATTATGTTCTCTTTAATTCCAGTTCTTGATTAAAAGATTTTCTCATCGTAAACTCTTTTCGAATAAATCTATCTGTCTGGCCAGAACTTGAAACATCAAGAACAATTAAATGAACATAGGATTTTAACTCTATTTACTTAGAGGAACAGATTCCATCTTGATCAACACCTACCTCCATATATAACTAGCAGGAGCCAACACATGCCCATATACCCATACATAGTACAAGTATGAAAGCAGTATCAAACTCAAACTACCTATATACAAGATAACTGTGCTATCTCAGGTCTAAAGATTATATGCACTGATATGATTTATGACAAAACATTGACAAGAGTAAACTCCATGTGCTTGTCATAAGTGTCACTGGTTCGGCCTACTTATCATTTATAAGTGCCTATCATATTTGTTATATGGCATGAGACTCACCATTCCATCTTATTTATATCTCATATAAATAACTTGGGAACAAATATGAATACAATCTTTCTGGATAAGTCATGTCCTTATTATGAAGTATCCTCGATTGTGAACCTATTTATGATACTTTGTACTAGAAATATTGTCACTCATATTCTTAACAACTTAAGAATAATATTTCTAACAAAATATCAATGGACCTTTTCTATTACACATAAATATATTATGTAAACGGAAAAGTGGAAATGCCTTTTATTATTAAAAATATGTACAAGATACATACTAAATGATATGCTCTAGGGCATACTACTAACAATGGGTGACCGCACTGGGAAGTTGCGGCGTGGACTGTTGACTAGCCTTGGACCACGGGGAACCCTAGAAAATATTTTTAGGACTTAAATAAATGTCTATTGAAGTATAAATACTATTATAAATATCAAAGAAAAATTAATTAATTAGTACAAAGAAAAGTTAGAAATCGAAAAACGGACAAAACCCGGTGTTATCGAAAAATCGGGAATGCAACCCGAACAGGTGGTCATTTGACACCCCGACTTGTCTTTTGACCTAAATGTCCATTAAAAATACATGATATTACACTTGGAAAATGTCATGAAAAATTAAATTTGTGGTACCTAATTCAATTAGCAAAAATTAGGAGCTTAATGTGGGAATATGGAAAGTTCAACATTTATTTATTATTAAACTATGTTAGTGGACCATTATACAACATATTATATCATAAGTGGACAGAAATATCCACTAACAATCTGCAATCCATCTTCTTCACTTGAAAAGTTCAATTAGCCGAATGGAAACTCTCAAAACCTCTCCCATGGCCGCCCACCTTTAAGCCATTAAAACTCCATGATCAAGCCATCTTTTCCCACACTTGTCTTCATTAAAGTTTATCCTCACCTTGCAAGGAAGAGTTTGATAGCAATTTTAAGAAGTTTTGGTGAGGTTTTGAAGAATTTCCAAAGTGGTAAGTTTGTGTTTTTTATTATTGTTTCATTAAAGTTTGTAAGGATGTTATGGGTACTTGAATTGCGAAGAGATTTTTGAGGTTTGATGTTTAAAGGGAGATGTGTACTTTTGGCAGCCATGGGAACTCCTTGAGGACAGTTTATTCTTACTTGTCAATGATTGATTAAAGGGTTGATTAAATGTTTATGTGTGTAGGAATTAATTTGGGTGATGTATACTTAGTATATGTGAATGTGTACTTGAATTTGGAAGCTTGGAAATTAATGGAGGGAGGTGTATGAATCGGCAGCTTGATTTGGTGAACCATAAAAATGTTGATTTCATGTTTCGTTTATGGAATATTAATGTTGAATTGTGGTACTTGTTATGACAGCTTGTGCATATGTATGATAGTGTGAGGTTGGACATGTAAATGAGCTAGGTTAGGTGATTGAATTGTTGTAATTTGAGTTTGAAAAATTCTGTACTATATGGTGCATATTGAGTGTAATTGTAAGCTGCCAAAATGACCAACAATATGTTGTGAATTGTGTTTAGGTTATGGTACAAAGCAGAATTGGCATAAATGTGTAGTTTGGTAAGTGTTAAAAGTGTCCTTTGATGAGTAATGAACAAAATGCAATAGGGAAGTTTATGTTTTGGGCCTAGAACCTTAAGTGTATGGCTCCAATTGGCATGAGACCAATTGGAGGTAAAACTAGGCACAAAATGTGCCAACTTTCATGAAGGAAGCTTACCAAAATTCTGCTTGTAAGGTAACTTGAAAAGTGACCAAATCCGGATTAGTGCAATTAAGGCCTGAAAATTGACCATTTGGGCAGTAGTTAGTGTTTTGGCCATAACTCACTCAAAATAGGTCCAATTGATCTAAAATTTTTACCATTAATAGTTAAGACCTATATCTACAAGTCTTATGAAGACACCAAAGCCCAGAAATGACCATAAGCAAGTCAAAAAGCTTGCAAAATTTTGGGTCTAAAAATAGGCCGAACCTAAAATGACCTAAAGTGACCAATTTTGATGCACTTTGACCAGCAATAGTAAAATGACCATAACTTGGTCTAGTAAACTTAGAATGGCCTGAAATGTTGCCCTACGTTCAATAAGATATAGATCTACAAGTTCATAGTTTTGACCGAAACCAGAAAACTGAGGGAACTAGGTCGTCCGGCTAGGACAAATTAGTATACCAGGATCCGACAAATTGCAATAAAGTGCAATATACATGGAAATGAATTTGGTAACATGTACCAATACTAAAAGGCTACAAATGTGATATATTGGTAACATTAAAACTTAATTCACCTAGACTGCATCGAGGGTCAAGATATTAGGTTGACTAAGGAAATAATAGAATTCAATAAATTAATTATTGAACCTTGTTCTTAGAGACAGTTTAAATGAGTACTGAAACACTTCAAATTGTGTTTCTCAGTTAGCAAAGACTCAGGGAAAGGGAAGGAAACACTGAGTCAAGGCCAGAAGATAGTTATCAGAGGTTTGTGCACAATAGCTATTTCTATTGATTTTTTTAATTGAAATGAATTATGACTATTTGTACATTATTGTTTTCAATTATGGAAATGTGTTTGAATGGATACTTATTGCTTGAAAAGCGTTGGAAATGGTTTGAAACCACAGCTATCATGTATATTGATTGTATTCCTCGCTAGCTTGTCTAATGGGATGAATTGAATTCCCTCTCTGGCTGAAGTGTTGAGGTGTGTGCCTGTTGAGGACGAATTGAATGAGTACTCATATTTTTGCTAGCTAGCTATGTTATTCCTCATTAGCCATCGACTTTTGGGATGAATTGAATGCCTTATTAGCCATCAGCTTTTGGGACGAATTGAACTTTGGAACATGATTAAGCTGTGTGTGATTTATTGATATGTATTGTGAGATTGTGAAATGGAGTTTAAATTCTTATTGACATTCACTGTCTTTTGAATTTAACCATGTTTTGATTATTGAGATTTAGTATGATATTGTGAAATGGAGTTTAAATTCTTTATGACATTCATTGTCTTGAATTTAACTATGGTTTTAAGTATCCACTATTTATATGATTTATGATTTGTGATTTAAAGTTGTATTTGGTTAATTTTGTGCACCACTGAGACAATGTCTCAGCGACAGCTTTTCATTGCTGTCACAGGTAGACAGACGGACAGGGCAGCAGACTAGGCTGCTAGTGCATTCAGCGAGAGATCATCGGGTATATTGAGTATACCATATTTTGCATTTTGTATTGTAATGTATGTTCACTGTATGTATTAGTGTTATTGGTTTTGAGCAGTTGTAAATTAAAATTTTACCTTGAAGTTGTAAAATAAATTATGAGTTATTTTGACTTGTAAAATTTGTACTATATTTCTTTTATCTCAGTCTTTGGAAATATTGAAAAATTATTATGGATTTGAATTGAGAAACATATTGTGTTGATAAACTGTTGGAGTTGAGATTGAGAAATATATTTGAAGTGCTTTTTACAGGTTTTCTGAAGAACTGTTTTATTCAAAATATAGAGGGCACTCTGCCAAAATTTTTACAGAAATTACTAATAATTCAAATGTGTTAGCTGTTTCACTTCAGTTCAAAAAGTTTTTTAATACCTGTAAATAGTGCTCACCACTATAAAAAGAAGTAAGAAAAGTTTTAAAATCTCTTGTAGTGTATTTAATGGGTTATCAGTAGACGAAGTTGGTAATTCATTAGGTATACTACGGGATCATGTTATGCCTTATAGAGAGGTAGGGTGTGACATTGCCCCTCACCTTATGAGGAAGAGTTTGATAACAATTTTAAGAAGTTTAGTGAGGTTTTGATGTTTGATAAATTAATGGAGGGGTACATTTCGGCAGCCATGAGGACTCACCATGAACAACTTTTTCTTGTATGTAAATAGTGGTTTGGATGATGATTTAAATGTTTAATTGTATTGAAGTTGATTTCCATCTGTAAGGTTTGAATTGTAAGCTTGAAAAGTGAAAGTGGAAATTGATGGGTATGTGTAAACTTGTGGCAGTCTTATGAAGAAGATCAAAATGTGTTGTTTCATGGTTTGGTTTATGGAATTATATTGTTGAATTATGTTGTTATGGATGGCAGCATGTATGTGTGTATAAAGGTTTGAATTTGGACATGTAAATGAGGTGCATTCATGTGTTTAATTATTGTAATTGGACTTGGAAAATTCTGGGTTATAGTGTGCATATTGAGAATGGTTATAAGCTGCCAAAATGACCAAAAATGAGTTGCTAAATGTGTTAATGTTATGGTACAAACCAGAATTGGCATGGAAGAGTGACTTGGTAAGCATAGGATGTGTAATTGGTAAAGGATGAATAATGTGCAATAGGGCAGCGTATGTTTTGGCTTAGAACCTTAAGTGTGTGGCTCCAATTGGTATGAGACCAATTGAAGGTGAAACTAAGCACAAAATGTGCCAACTTTTATGAAGGAAGCTTGCCAAAATTCTGCCTAGAACTTGACTTGAAAAATGACCAAATCCGGATTAGTGCTCTGAAAGCCTAAAAATTGACCATTTGGGTAGCAGTTAGTGTTTTGGCCATAACTCACTCAAAACAGGTTCAATTGACCTGAAATTTTTACCATGAATAGCTCAGACATATATCTACAATTCTTATGAAGACATCAGAGCCCAAAAATGGTCAGAACCAAGCCAAATAGCTTGCACAAATTCAGGTCCAAAAACTGGCCGAACCAAAAGTGACCTAAAAATGACCTAAACCTACCATTTTGGTGCATTCTGTCCAGCATTGGTAGATTGACCATAACTTGGTGTACACAACTCAGAATGACCTAAAATTTTGCCCCACGTGCAATAAGACATAGGCCTACAAGTTTTTAGTTTTGACCGAAACCTGAAAATCGAGGGAACTAGGTCATCCGGTTAGGTAAAATTAGTATACCGAAATCCGGCAAATTGCAATAAAATGCAACATACTTGGAAATGAATTTGGTAACATGTACCAATACTAAAAGGCTACCTTAGTGAGTTGCTGTTGCGTATTAGTTTTATTTTAGGGGAGATCATTTTACGTATTTGTTAAAATTTGATTTGAGAATCAAATAAGAACTCCCCTCCGACCTCCTTTAAGGTGAAAATTTAGATTGGAGATCGGATAAGAACTCTTCTCCGATCTCTTTTAAATATTTATTAAAATTTTAGATTGAGAATCAGATAAGAACTCTCCTCCGATCTCCTTTAAATATATAGTTTTTTAAAATTTTGGATTGAGAATCGGATAAGAACTCTCCTCCGATCTCTTTTAAATATATATTTTTTTTAAATTTTGGATTGAGAATCGGATAAGAACTCTCCTCCGATCTCTTTTAAATATATTTTTTTTTAATTTTGGATTGAGAATCGGATAAGAACTCTCCTCCGATCTCTTTTAAATATTTTTTTTAAAATTTTGGATTGAGAATCAGATAAGAACTCTCCTCCGATCTCTTTTAATACATTTTTTTAATTTCGGATTGAGAATCGGATAAGAACTCTCCTCCGATCTCTTTTAAAAAATTTTTTTAAGTGAGAATCGGATAAGAATTCTCCTCCGATCTCTTTTTAATATTTGTTAAAATTTGGGTGAGAATCGGATAAGAGCTCTCCTCCGATCTCTTTTACTTGAATGGGAGCCGGATAAGGACTTTTCTGATCTCTTGAAATTTTACGTATCGTAAGAGCCTAAGACTAAAGATTCTGGTATTCAAAGATGTCGGGGACCTGAATAAAGCTTCTTTTGGCTCATTGGTACCCCGCGACTTGACAAGGGATACTAGACTGAATTTTACCGACCTCCTATGTAGTCACTTTACCAGCACCTGTTGGCAAACGATGCTCGATCTACCCTATTTACTTATCTAAGGTTTGGTTTTACTCCGCCTTGTGACATTTTTCCCAATCATTTTCTGTGTTGTTCTAGTGATTCGACTTTACTATTTTCTGATTTATTATTCAGACCTTTCAATATTTTAAAGAAAATCTTAAGATACGATTACCTACATTTTGTCCAACTACTTATACGCTACTTGGGACTAGAACATTCACATTTGGGAGTCAAAAAGAATGAACTGATGAACAAAAAGAAAATTTGAGAAAAGCCCTCTTCGGGGGCCTTTTTAACACAATATGAAACTAACGAACATTGCTAGCATGAAGTAAAAGAAATACGTAAATAAAACAGTGGTAAAGCACACTCACCTATAGGGAATCGGAACTATGGGATTAACTATGGAGTAACAAAAGCGTGGTAAAATTACGGGCTGATATCCTAAGGACTGAGGTTTGCCTTGAGATGATGAATATCTCATTAAGATGCAGTCAAACCGAAGCAGTAACCTGGTCTGACGAGGTAAAACTTGGGAAATGGGAACAGAAATGAAGATGACAAAGACTGACCTGATGGTGAGAATGTCACGGAGCAATGAACAAACTGAAAATAAAGAGTTTCAGTATTCAAGACCTCGTTCAAGAAAATACTTTAGAAAACTGGTTTCTGAAGTTTTTCTATCCTTCTAAACTTAAAAAAAAAAAAAAAAAAAAGCAGAGTAATAAACTGAATTGAGTTTCAGAGTTCTTCCGCTATAATTCCCACCCTTTTCTTTTTTTTTTTGTCCCTTTTCAGAGTTTCAGTTTTCATGCAGGTATTTATAGGAACTGGGTGCTCCCCATGAAGGGTCAGGATTTGTTTTGAGGGAGATGGAGGGTTAAGATTTTAAAGGACATGATCTGAGGCTAGGGAATTAAAGAGAATCCGAACGGACGACTGAGATCCCTTCCGAAATATTTGTCCTTTCTCTCTTCTAATCTGACGGCCCAAAATTTTCTTCTCAAGAGCGATCCGAGGGCTAGGAGTGAAAGGCGCTGATCTTGTCGTCTTCTTCTTTGATCCAAGGGCTCCGAGCTCGTCCTTACAAGTAAGATCAATGGTGGAGATTGGGATGTACAGGGCTGTCATGACATACTCTGGCATCTGTCAGTAATGTGGGCGATTCTCAGGTGTGCGGTAGAGATCTCGTCTGCAACGCTTTAACTACCTCGGCTCTAATTATGACGACAATGGCAGGCCTCTTATTCTCTTTGTTTTTCAATCTCCCAATCTTTCCGACATGATTCTTTTTCGATCCCTCATGCCGGACTCCCCTCTTCCGACCTCTCCTACTCCGGTCTTTTCCTTTATCAGGTCCGGTCCAGTCAAAGCATTTATTCCCTCAATTCCTGAGGCATCCGCTTCGTTTTCTGCTTAGTAATAAATGCTCGGACCATCCTCTATATATATACCTTCAACAGGGGAACCTTCTGCATTTGATTTTCTCCCCTTTTCTCCTCATTTTTCCTGTTCTAGCTGCTCTGGCAACAATCCCGGACATGATGACCGCTTTTGATCTTTTTCCGGTTGCCCTCTTTGTTCCTTGCCTGAAAATTTACAATCCTGGTGAACGGGAAATTATGATAACTTCATTTGATGACCGTGAGAGAACCGGACTAATTTATCGACCTGGATCAAGGAACCCGATCTCATTGATCTCGAATCGTGCGATCGATATAAATGGCAAACTGGTTTCGGGCGAGAAGACTGCTAATATTCCCCTTAACACCGGTGACTACTCCTTGGCGTTCATCTGGCTCTTCACCACACTGGGTGTTCTGACAGCGGCTCGGTTTCGAGCGGTAACTTTGATGACGCCTTCTCTCATTTTCATGAGAGTCATAGTCCCCCCATCTAAGCTATACATCTATCCGATGTCAATAGCCGGTCTCCTGGTCAAACACATCTTTTGACTCAGCCACGAGACTAGGCTTTGACATAGGCCTTTTAGATAGGATGTTCCACCGATCTCTAAGATGGCCCTTATGATGTAATCAAACCTTTAATGTAATCCAATCTCTAGAGATCGCCCAAATGGTGTAATCAGACCTTTAATGTAATCCGATCTCTAGAGATCGCCCAAATGATGTAATCCGACCTTCTGGGAATAAAATTTTATTTTGTCAATTATCATTTTTATTATTATTTCATTGGTTATTTTCCGATCTCTGAAGTATTTACCCGATCCGACTCTTAATTTGAATGACCTTATCCGATTCGAAATTCAAAACACCTTAATCTACCGCTCTATAGTTAACCGTTCTCTTTATGGAATCTCCGGAATATTCGTGAGACGTGTCAGAAAAGACTGGCAGATCTCGTTAACTGATGCGCAGCTTGGGACACCATGAGCATTAAATGCTCGGATGGTTATAAATAGGGGAAGGGTTAGCCAGTTGCTCCCTTATGTCATTTTCAGCCTCTCGCGAACAACTTGAAAATTCTCTCGTTTTCTCAAGTTCTTCTGACACCGATCAGACTCCGATAAGGATTTTGATCTTTCTTTTAGTTTAAATTCTTTATTTCCTTTGAAAATGAGTGGTGCCGAGGGTCAGAGAGTGGTAAGCCCCCCTTCCATTCAGATCTCGTGGTCGTCTGATGAAGTGGAGGTAGTCGGACCAAGCGTGCGACCTGAATCTCCTAGGGTCTCTGTTCCAGCTCGGGGGCAAGTAGCACCATCAAGGCATGTACCTTCTTCAGGGAGGGAAGATCTTCCCATGGATGAGCTGCCATCAATTCTTCAAGAAACTGACCTACAATCATTTAGCCAAGAATACAACATTCATCCTGATTCATTCGAACTCATCCGGTGTCACGGCGATCTCCGAGCCGATCACTTCTTCGAAGAGAACGACATGATTATAGTACACGAAGAGCAGCTAAAAGCCGAGCTGCGGTTCCCTCTTGATGACTTCTTCAAGGAAGTCTTAAAATTTCACCAACTGTGCATAGCCCAAGTCCACCGAACTCGTGGCGGATCCTAGTAGCCTTCAGAGGCCTCTGCCGAGCTAAGGGATTCCGTCCTACAGCTAAGGTATTCATCGACCTACATAGATTAACTCGTCGAAAGGACGACGAGTACTGGTTCTTCCAGGCGAAGCCGCATTGCGGGCTTTTCACCGATCTGTCTTCCTCCCTGAAGAATTGGAAGAACTGCTTCTTTATCCTTAGGAGCAAAATTCCGAACGTCTTTGAGGGCTTCCCTCGCAACTGGTTGCACCAAGGCCCTTTACTTCCGAAGCGCCTCACCCTAAATAGGGAAGAAGGCCTGATGGTGATAGAGCTGAAAGATCAGGCAGGCAGGGAGAAGTTCTCTTGTTTAGATGCGGTGACTGCCGAACTGCATCACTGGACAATGGAGTTGATCACTGGCAAAAATCAGGGGCTTCAGCTCTCTGACCTCGGCATTGGTATTTTTCTATATCTCAGATCTTTGGACCTTAGCGATCTCACTGACCTCATCTTTGTGTAGGTATGGCAAGCGGTGAAGCTTCCAAGGAGAGCCGAAAGCAGAAGAGAGAAATCTCCCGGAAGGTACGGGAGATGAAGCGAGCTGAAGCCCTGCAGACACCCAGCCATGAGCCAGAGGAAATGCAAGGGGGCTCATCTCGACCTTTGGGGCAGCCGATCCCCTAGGTAGAAGTGATTCGATCTCCTCCTCGCGAAGAAGAGCTGCCTCTAACTCCTCCAGTCGCTCCGAGTGTGGAAGGGGGTCCTTCCCAACCTACCCCAAGGACCCTCTCCCGCGGTGCTCAAGTGCTGATTCATTCCCTGGAGAAGAGCCGAACTGTCCGGGAGAATCGGGTTTAGCTAAGGTTCTGGGGGCTTCTATCTGCCTTCGGGAGGATCAGGACAGGAGCCTGAACGTGGAGTGCTTGGTGAATCAGCACATCGTCCGGGAGAAGGCTCACAGCCTGGGTAAGGAGGCCGAGAAGATGGGTCATGAAGTGGCTTCCCTCCGATCCCAACTCTCATCTGCTCAGAACTACATATCTGAAATTGAGGGGCGGATGAAGTTTTACGAGGACAAGCTGGCCGAGCAAGCTCATGTTTTGGCCGAGCGAGATCATGTTCTAGAGGAAGTTCAGGCGCTCTGGGCTGGTGAAGTTGCTCACCTCACTGAGGAGCTTAAAGCGAAAGAGGAAGAGGCGGTAACAAGGGAGGCCGGCGCTTATGTAAATGCTCACAGGGATCTTTTGGCCGAGCTCAAGAAGCGTTATCCCGAGGAGGACTTCTCCTGGATGGTCGACCTGGCTCCCCAAGACGAAGAGGAAAGCAAGGAGGAGGCTGAGGGTGAGAGAGGAAGTGAGCAAAATGTAGATCAGGCTGGGAGTGATCCTCCAGCCGAATGACTTATACAAATTTTAATATGAAATGAAATTCCCTTTTTGTTAGTGAATGGATGTGATTGGAAAATCTCTAAATTACTTAAGCACTTGATTGTCTGAGCATATTAAAACAACTAAAAGTGATTATTAATCTAAGTGTAAGAGATTGGAAAACACAATAAGCATGAGATCGGCAGGGAACCAACACTAACCGGGACTTGATTAAAATTGGAAATTTGGCTTTGAACACTTAAGATCGGGATCATCATTAAACTAGATTGGAACTTTAACTTGATTATTCCTAAACTTTTAAAAGGAAGATCGGCAATAAAACTGGTGACATAAAGATTTAGTGTTGGTTCAATTTCGTTTGTCAAGAGAGCTCGGGAACTAGTCAGGAGATTTGACAATTGGTCTGAGAGGTCGGTGAGGCTTTAAATGACATGGGGACTTAGTATTAATTAGACTCTTTTTTTGAGGAGAGATCAGAAATATGGTTATCTGGCAAAGAGAAATCGAAAATGTAATTGGCTGGCAAAGGGAGACTTAGTGCTGAGGATTGGTTTCGAAATTTATTGATTCTAGAGATCGGCCAAAATATGGTGTCGACAGCTGCCCCTCTTTACATAATTTCTATTAAAGGGAAAAAATTTTTCGCGTAGGAATTATGTAAAGATTCAGACCCATATTTTGGGCGATTAGGTGTTCAAGGTTAGGAAACTAAAATCTACTTAAGTTAGTGACCTAGAGATTGGTAACAGGAGTTAAAATGCTAAAAGATTAAAATCAACTTGGATCAAGGAACCAGAGGTTGATAACAGGAAATTTAAAATGCTGAAAGTTAAAATCAACTTAGATCAAGGAACCAGAGGTTGATTAACAAGAAATTTAAAATGCTGAAAATTAAAATCAACTTAGATCAAGGAACCAGAGGTTGATTAATAAGAAATTTAAAATGCTGAAAATTAAAATCAACTTAGATCAAGGAACCAGAGGTTGATTAATAAGAAATTTAAATGCAGGAAAATTAAAATCAACTTAGATCAAGGAACCAGAGGTTGATTGACAGGAAATTTAAATGCAGGAAAAATTAAAATCAACTTAGATCAAGGAATCAGAGGTTGATTAACAAGAAATTTAAAATGCTAGAAAAATTAAAATCAACTTAGATCAAGGAACCAGAGGTTGATTGACAGGAAATTTAAATGCAGGAAAAATTAAAATCAACTTAGATCAATGAACCAGAGGTTGATTGACAGGAAATTTAAGTGCAGGAAAAATTAAAATCAACTTAGATCAAGGAACCAGATGTTGATTAACAAGAAATTTAAAATGCTAGAAAAATTAAAATCAACTTAGATCAAGGAACCAGAGGTTGATTGACAGGAAATTTAGATGCAGGAAAATTTAAAGTCAACTTAGATCAAGGAACCAGAGGTTGATTAACAAGAAATTTAAAATGCTGGAAAAATCAAAATCAACTTAGATCAAGGAACCAGAGGTTGATTGACAGGAAATTTAAAATGCTGAAAATTAAAATCAATTTAGATCAAGGAACCAGGGGTTGATTGACAGGAAATTTAAAATGCTGAAAATTAAAATGAACTTAGATCAAGGAACCAGAGGGGTTGATTGACAGGAAATTTAAATGCAGAAAATTAAAATCATCTTAGATCAAGGAACCAGAGGTTGATTGACAGGAAATTTAAATGCAGGGAAAATTAAAATCAACTTACAAAGCAAGTCTAATCTTGGCACGAGAGGTTCCTCCCCGATGAAGTGTACTTAACAGGATCCCAAAGGCCAATGATTAATGGAGGACGAGTTGCAAGACTTGACCTATGACCTCCTTTCTTTGGATGCCCCTTTTCTGTTCTTGACTTTCTTCTTACTTTACGAAAAGCGCCCTTGCGGGTTTTCACTTTCCTTTAACCTACCTGACTAAAAGCGCCCTTCCAGGTTTTCACCTCTATTTTTTTTTTTTTAGGCCATTCCCTGCAAATCTCATAGCAAAGTATGTGAGGTTATCAATTTTCAAATCCTAATCTTATGATAAAATTTTAACTGATTAATAGTGCATTAGATAAAGAGATTGAAGAAGGGCAATATTAAAGAGTGAGTATAGGGAAAGATAAAAGCAAAGAGATAAACACAAATAAAGTATGACTTTATTATGGTTTTAAGAAATAAAGGTACAGTTTCAAAGAAAAAGGGTACAGGGATAGATCTCACATATTCCTTGTAGTTAGCTTTGAAGTCTCTTAACTGCCATTATTTCAAGTATTCTGGAGCCTCATGGCCATGACGGTTTATTTCCATCTTCGGTTTCAAGCCCCGTTCCTTATTTCTCCCTTTTGGTTCTTGGGATGCCCTTTCGGGTTTTTAACCCCTAGATTTTTTTTTTTTTTTTTTTTTTTTTAGCTCACTCTTTCAGGACATCCTTTCGGGTTTTCATCCTTCACTCATTTTATAGAAAGCACCCTTCCAGAGTTTTCGCCTTCTTTCACACATTTTGCTAGGAGCGCCCTTTCAGGTTTTCACCCCTACTCCACTCTTTTTTTTTTTTTTTTTTAGGCATAGTATCTCTTGGCGGTGTCAGTATTCACAGGTCTTGGAAATTCTTCACCATCCATGTGGGTCAAGATCAAGGCCCCATCAGAAAATGCTTTTTTAACCACATAGGATCCTTCGTAGGTTGGTGACCATTTACCCCGGGGATCGTTTTGATTCGGAAGCACTTTCTTCAGGACTAGGTCCCCCGGTTGAATTTCACGTGGGCGAACACCTTTGTTACATGCCCTGGCCATTCTTCTTTGGTATAGTTGCCCGTGACAAGCCGCTGCTAGCCTCTTCTCATCTAGCAGGTTTAACTGGTCCAACCTTGACTGGATCCATTCTGACTCATCAGTCCCCGATTCCTTCAGAATCGTTAGGGAAGGAATTTCAACTTCGATAGGCAATATAGCTTCCATCCCGTAAACCAGTGAGTATGGAGTTGCCCCAGTTCATGTTCTTACAGAGGTCTGGTATGCATGAAGAGCGTAGGGAAGCATATCATTCCAATCTCTATATGTGACCGTCATTTTCCGAATTATCCTCTTGAGATTTTTGTTTGCGGCTTCTACTGCTCCATTCATCTGGGGACGATATGGTGAGGAATTGAGATGTCGGATTTTGTATTGATCACATAACTTCTGAATCTTTGGACCATTCAAATTCTTGGCGTTGTCAGTGACGATTTCATTGGGGAGGCTGTGCCGGCAGATGATATTATTTCTGAGGAATTTGAGAAATGCGTTCTGTGTAATGTGGGCATATGATGTCACTTCGACCCATTTAGAAAAATAGTCGATTGCTACTAGGATAAACCTATTCCCATTGGATGCCTTAGGGTTGATGGGACCAATCACATCGATGCCCCACATTGCGAAAGGCCATGATGAAACAAGGTTAAACAATTAGTGAGGCAGAACATTTATCGGATCCGCGTAGATTTGGCACTTATGTCACTTTCGGAAATACTCGACGTAGTCCTTTTCCATGGTAGTCCAAAAATACCCTCGTCTCATGATTTGCTCAGCCATCATGTGCCCATTGGCGTGGGTTGCACAATTTCCTTCATGAGTTTCGAAAAGGATTCTCTTTGCCTCTTTTGCATCCATACATCTCAATAATTCGCCGTTGGAGCTCCTTTTGTATAGGGTTTCTCCACTGGGGAAGTATCCCAATGCTAATCTCTGAATCATCCTCTTTTCGTTTTTGCTTGCCCCTGAAGGGAATTCTCTGGTTCTAATGTAGAGCAAGATGTCATGGTACCAAGGTTTACCATCAGGTTCTTCTTTGATCATGAAGCAGTAAGCCGGCTCACTCCTTGCTTTAATCTTTAATACCTGAGTCGTCTGCCCTTCTTCCATTTGAGCCATAACAGCCAGGGTGGCTAAGGCATCTGCAAATTGATTCTTGTCTCGACTAAGGTGAGTGAAAGAGATTTCCTCAAATTTCTTAGTCAGCTCCAGTAAGTACTTCTGATATGGGATTAGCTTTAGATCCTTGGTTTGCCATTCTCCTTTGACTTGATAAATAATCAGGGCTGAGTCTCCATATACCTCTAACTTCCTGACTTTCATTTTGATAGCATCTTGTAAACCCATTACGCAAGCTTTGTATTCTGTGACGTTGTTGGTGCAGTTGAATCTCAACTGGACAGCTATCGGGAAGTGTTTTCCATCCGGGGATACCAATACAGCTCCGATTCCATTACCGGATAAATTGATAGCTCCATCGAAATACATTTCCCATACATCAGCTGGCTCTTCTTCTCTGCAATCTACTCCATTAATATGTTCATCAGGGAATTCAAAATCCAGAGCTTCATAATCCTGGATAGGGTTTTCTGCTAGGAGATCAGCGATCACGCTACCTTTCACCGCTTTCTGGTTCATATAGATGATGTCATATTGGGAGACAATGACTTGCCATTTGGCTATCCTTCCTGGCACAAATGGGCTTTCGAATACGTACTTAATAGGATCCATCCTGGAGATGAGCCATGTCTTGTGATTCAACATTTAGTGCTTGAGACGATTTGCTGTCCAGGCTAATGCGCAGCAAGTTTTTTCTAGGAAAGAGTACCTTGACTCACAATCATTGAACTTCTTGCTCAGGTAATAAATAGCCCTTTCTTTCCAGCCGGTATCATCATGTTGCCCAAAACACAACCCATTGAGCTTTGCTGAACTGCCATATACAGGACCAGAGGCCTTTCTGCCATCGGCGGAACCAATACTGGTGGTTTGGACAGATACTGCTTGATTTTCTCAAAAGCCTCTTGACAAACTGAATCCCATTGAGTGGTGTTGTTCTTTCGGAGTAGTCTAAAAATAGGTCAGCCTTAGTGGTGAGATTGGAAACAAACCTTGATATGTAGTTCAATTTCCCCAAGAAACTACACACCTCCCTTTCTGTTTTTGGGGATGGCATCTGTTGAATGGCTCGGACTTTGTCTGGATCAACTTCTATTCCTTTCTCGCTCACTATGAATCCCAACAATTTCCCAGATCTAGCTCCGAATATGCATTTGGCGTGGTCTGGCCACTGATATTTCCTGAGTCTCTCAAATACTCTCCTCATCACCTGCACATGGCTCTCTTCTCCCCTGGATTTGATGATCATATCATCCACGTACACCTCCACTTCTTTATGCATCATATCATGGAACAATGTGACCATAGCGAGTTGGTAGGTGGCGCCAGCATTCTTTAACCCTAAAGGCATGACCCGATAGCAAAATACCCCCCATTGAGTGATAAAGGCAGTTTTCTCCTTGTCTCCGTCATCCATTGGGATTTGATTGTACCCTAATGCCCCATCGATACATGAACACCTACCCAATCCCGCAGCATTGTCTACTAACACATCAATGTGAGGGAGAGGGAAATCATCTTTCAAGCTTGCTTTATTAAGATCCCTGTAGTCAACGCATACCCTAACTCTCCCATCCTTCTTCATTACCGGGACAACGTTAGCCATCCATTGGGGATATTTGACTACTTCCAGGAACCCAGCATCATACTGTTTCTTGACCTCATCCCTAACTTTGAGCAGTGTGTCTAGATTCATTCTTCTTAATTTCTGCTTTACCAGGATTGTCCCCGAAATTAGAGGAATTTTATGTGTAACACCTTCCCGGTAGCAACTCCGTACATTCTACTGTTCCGGTGACCAGTGTCGGTCCGGACAGCTAGAACATTCAGAAAAATATTTAAACTAAAGTGAGGAACCATAAATAACTCAAATATTAATAAGAAAAATTTAGTAAAAATTTTAGAAATAAAATACAACCAAGTTAAACGAGCCGGTGCCCAAGTGATGGGTAACCAGAGTGAAGTTGCGGTTCTCACAACGAGGAGCCCTAGACCCGGGGAAAAATTCATAAAATAATTTTTGGGACTTCAGAGAAGGGTCATTGAGGTTCCTATGGCATTAGAATGCCAAGAAAATATTTAGAAAAATTTTTCAATCGGTACAGACAATTTTGACCCGTTAAGCCAAACGGAGGGCATTTTGGTCATTTCGCCTTCAAAAACGATTTTTGGCCGACTTGTCCAGTTAAGTAAATAATTATTATGACATAAAATGTGAATAAATATTGCAAAAAATTGAATTGAAAATGAGTAGCAAAGAAAAGAAAAAAAATGAATTAAAATTACAATTTTGACCTCATGCTTATGTCACTAAGCACTCTCACCCAATCACATTGTGACACATGTCCATCAACCACTTAAAATGAGTCAAATGGGCAGAAAATTGAAATGAAAAACTGAATTCTCCTTCCTCATTTCACGTCCACCATAGCCAAAAAAGCTTTCTCTCCTTTTTTTTTTTTTAAGGTTGATTTTCCTAAGCTTCCTCACCTCAAAACCTTATCCTTCCTTCACTATAAATTATACCCAAACCAAGGAGAAGTGTTTGGAAGCCAACAAAACAAAAGAAAGTGAAGAATTAACAAGAGAAAATTCTGCCACTAAGGTTAGTGCTATATCTCTCCATTTTTCTCTTTAAATTTGAAGTTAGGTATATGGATTTAGTTAGAAATTCATGAAATCAAAAGAACATATCCATGTATGGACCACTTAAAAATTTTTGGCAGCCTTAGTGATGGAAGTGTTGATGAGTGTTGAATGAATTTAAGTTGTATATGGGTGGTCTTGAACATGAGTATGAGACATAAACATCATTAAGTATGTTGAATTGATGTATGTGCATTAATGGTTATTTGAGAATTAGGGTTTTAGAGAGAAATTTGGACTTTGTGTATGTGATGTTGAAAGAACATTTTAATGGTCAATTAGTGACCATTTGAGGTAAGTTGACCATAATTTGAGATGCATTAAAGGGTTACAAAGAGTTTTGGTAGGCTGCCTAAAGACAGCAGAAATGAGGCTGTGAGTCCAGCCTGTTTGGACTGCCATATCTTTGGCTGTGTAGGTCCAATTGGTGTTTGGCCAATTGGACATGAAACTAGACTTATAATGGCACATTTTTGCTGAAGAAACCATGCCCAAAAGACCAAATCAAGAGGACCAAAAGTTGGCCCCAATCCGGATACCCTGCAAGCTGATTCTGCATAATGACCAAATGAACAGTAAATGTTCATTTGGCCATAACTCACTGTAGATATGGTCAATTGACCTGCAATTTTTACAGAAACAAGTTAAGACATAGACAAACAACTTTCATGAAGGAATCTACCCCAAATTATGACCAGAACCTAACCCAAATGGCAGTGGCAGTCACTATTTATGGTACTGTAGATTTGGTAAATTCTGCAAAATTGAAATCCGGCCAGCTGTGGTTTTTGGACCATATCTGGAGCTACAAAACTCGAAATGGAGTAATTCAAAAAAAGAAATTCAACTAGACAAAATAAAGAACAACTTTCATGTTTACCATTTCCTCAAATTCCCACTGCAACAGGGCCCAATGGAACAGTAAAGTTGGGTCACAAAAACTGAAAATTCTGCTCTCTTAGTTTTAGGTTTGGAAATGGATTTGGTGGTTAATTCCAACAAGTTTTAAATGTAAAATGTGGTACATTGGGGGTGCTAAAACCAATGTACCTATTTTCTATCCAAAAGTCAACATTTTTGTTGACCAATGAGGTGAATAGTGACACCAAAACTTGAAATTCAAAATCTGAAATTAGAAATGCATCTAGGGGACTTTAAATTGCAATTAGCAATTAATACTAGCAAATGTAAAACTCAAAATGTGGGATCTTGGTGTAATTAGAATTAATATATCGACTAAGTATGAAAAAGTCAACATTTTGGTAGTGTGACACCCCGTACCCGTGTACAGTATACCCGAGTAAGTAATGTCACACGGTGTACCGGCACACTCTAATATACCCTAATTAATTTTCATCATAATTTTGAATATAACTTGTAAAATATAACTCATTTAAGTCATTTATTGAAATCATAATTTATTTGAGGTTTCGTAAAGTTTAAAGAAAATCCGACAGAGTACCGGCTAAAAATGGAGAAAACAGTTCTTCGGAACCTGTGAAAAACACTTCCAATAAACAAATTCATTCATTCTCAACTCCAATATCATCACAAAACTCAATATCAAGATCTCACATTTCAATTTCAATTCTCAACCATCCATCACATGTGATGATCACATATATTTCATAAATAACCATTTACTTTTCCATTCACAAATACAATTTTCATAATTTACATAAACCTCAATATACATTACACAAGTTTAATTACATATGAGAAAATCAAAATTTAGTTACAAAATGTCAAAATGACACCTAGTGTCCTACCAATGCACTGCAGAAGTTGAGGTGACACGGACACTGTGCAGAGCTGCAGGATGGACTCACCCAGTCTATGGTCTACTGGGCTCACGATCTGTATCTCCAGTACCTACGCGTGGCAAAAGCAACACGCTAAGCAATAATGCTTAGTGGTGCAATAATATAATAAAAGAAAATAGCAAGAAATTAAATGTGTAGTGAATGTGTACGTTTTATTTGTTTGGTATTTGTGTATCATTTACTTTGTTCACTTTTATTCATTTGGTTGCCCCAAGTAACCTACACTAGACGACTGGACTGGATAACGGGTAAACTGGCACTGGGTATCTAGTACCTCGGGCCGTCACACCATCGGTCACATATGCATCTCCGGCAGGCAAGCAATGCCTACTAAGTCAGAATAGTCTCGAGCACAAGGCCAATTCTCAATGCAAAGTCGAATGGCTAAAAGCCATGAAATCGCTGAATGGCATATTGCCATGTGCGATCGCTAATCGAACCTATTGGCATGCCAAACTATCCAAACCAATCATGTTAGGTATACTTGGGCATTTGAAACTTTTAAATTCTTCAATTTGTGCATTTTAAGTTTTGGTGTCACTATTCACCTCAGTGGTCAACAAAAATGTTGACTTTTGGATAGAAAATGTGTACATTGACTTTGGCACTCCCAACATACCACATTTTACATTTAAAACTTGTTAGAATTGGTCACCATTACCATTTCTAACTTAAAACCAAGAGGGCAGAAAATTTCAGTTTTTGAGTCTAAGTTCACTGTTCCATTAAATACTGTTACAGTGGAAATTTGAAGAAATGGCAAACATGAAAGTTGTTCCTTATTTTGTCTAGTTGAATTTCATTTTTTGAATCACTCCATTTGGAGTTTTGTAGCTCTAGATATGGTCCAAAAACCACAGCTGGCCGGATTTCCATTCTGCAGAAATTACCATATCTACAGTAACATGAACAGTGACTGCCACTGCCATTTGGGTTAGGTTCTGGCCATAATTTGGGGGACGTTCCTTCATGAAAGTTGTTTGTCTATGTCTTAACTTGTCGCTGTAAAACTTTCAGGTCAATTGACCATATCTACAGTGAGTTATGGCCAAATGAACAGTTACTGTTCATTTAGTCAATTCTACAGAATCAGTTGCAGGGTATCCAGATTGGGGCCAAGTTTTGGTCCTCTTGCTTTGGTCTTTTGGGCATGGTTTCTTCAGCAAAAAATGTGCCATTGTAAGCCTAGTTTCATGTCCAATTGGCCAAACACTAATTGGACTAACACAACCAAAGTTATGGCTGTGTAATTGGACTGAAATTTCAGTCCATTACAGCTGTCCTAGGGCAGATTTCACCTTCACTTTGCCATACTATTTTTCAGTCCAATTTATGGTCAACATACCTCAAATGGTCACTTATTGACCATTAGAGTGTTCTTTAACAGTTTGATAAGCCAATTCAATTTTTACTTCTCAAAACCCTAATGTCCAATTCAATTTACCCATAAACCTCAATTAGCACACTAGTTCAACATCCATGCATATTCATAACTTAAACATCATTTCTATCCACTCTAAATTCATTTAAACAATCAAACTCATCCTTCCTTAGGGCTGCCGAAAATTTGAAGATGCCCTAACATATAAAATTTACTTCATTTTCTTACAATTTCTTAACTTAAAATGATGCTCTAACAAAGATTAAAGGAGTGAGAGTGAAAGTATAGCACTAACCTCTTGGCTCAACTTATTGAGCTTGTGAAA
This sequence comes from Hevea brasiliensis, assembly GCF_030052815.1. Classification (NCBI taxonomy): domain Eukaryota; kingdom Viridiplantae; phylum Streptophyta; class Magnoliopsida; order Malpighiales; family Euphorbiaceae; genus Hevea; species Hevea brasiliensis. The sequence continues at coordinate 50,308,928 of NC_079501.1, forward strand.
ACTCTAGAATTCCTCTTCTTTGTGGCTGCCTAGAGCTTGCTTAGGGTGTGTAGATTAATTTTTGTGAAGATAACTTAGGGTTTTGGGGTGAGGCTTGAGAGATCTTCAAGCTTGAGTGAGGAACAAAAATGGAGGTTTGCTTCTTGGCTATGGTGTGGCTGAAATGGAGAAGGAGATGGCTGCCCACGTTTTTTTTCTTTGCCTTTGGCCTTTATTTACCTCTTTTATTAGTTAGATAAATGATAGTTTAAATGTGATTGGTGGCCAATTTTAAATGACATCACATTGATGTCATAATTTGCATATATTGTATTTTTCTTTTCTTTTCATCACTACTAACTTTCAATTCATTTTTCATCAATATTAATTCATATTTTAGTTCATAATAATTATTTACTTAACTGGACAAGTCGGTCAAAAATCACCTCCGAAGGTGAAATGACCAAAATGCCCTCCGTTTGGCTTAACGGGTCAAAATTGGCTGTACCGATTGAAAATTTTTTCTAGGTATTTTCTTGGCATTCTAATGCCATGGGAACCTCAATAACCCTTTTCTGGAGTCCCAAAAATTATTTTATAATTTTTCCCCTGGGTCTAAGGCTCCTCGTTGCGAGAACCGCAACTTCCCTCTGATTACCCTTCGCTTGGGCACCGGCTCATTTAACTTGGTTGTATTTTATTTCTAAAATTTTTACTAAATTTTTCTTATTAATATTTGAGTTAATTATGGTTCCTGACTTTAGTTTAAATATTTTTCCGGACGTTCTAGCTGTCCGGACCGACACCGGTCACCGGAACAGTAGAATGTACAGAGTCGCTACCGGGAGGGTGTTACAACTCTTCCCCTCTAATTTAAATTTCGTCCTCGAAATTTACCTGATGCAAAAAGTTGAGGGAACTGTTGCCTCATCGTCTCTTCACTTTCCCAAGTTGCCTCCTCGGTGTTGTGGTGCCTCCAAAGCACTTTCACCAGTGGAATCTGCTTGTTCCTCAATTCTTTTACATCCCGAGCTAGGATCCGTAGAGGTTCTTCTTCATATGTCAAATCCGGTTGTATTTCAATCTCTTCCCTGGAGATGACATGTGAAGGATCTGAGCGGTATCTTCTGAGCATAGACACGTGGAACACATTGTGGATCTTATCCAGCTCTGGTGGCAAAGCTAGCCTATAGGCCATTGGACCCACACGTTCAATGACTTCATATGGGCCAATGAACCTAGGGCTCAACTTACCTTTTCTTCCAAACCTCAATACCTTCTTCCACGGTGACACCTTGAGGAACACTTTGTCGCCAACCACATATTCTATTTCTTTTCTCTTCAGGTCGGCATAAGATTTCTGTCTGTCTGAGGAAACCTTCAGATTTGCTTTGATTTGTTTCACTTTCTCCTCAGTCTGTTTCACTGTGTCAGCCCCACCAATTTGTTCGCCAATTCAGTCCAAAGACACCTGAGTTCTATATTTTCTCCCATACAAAGGCTTCATATAGGGCCATTTGAATGCTAGCTTGGTAGCTATTGTTGTATGCAAACTCGCGATGGGAGGTATCTATCCCAACTTCCTCAAACTCAATGACACAACTCCTCAAAGATATCCTCAAGGACCTGACATATATTTCATGTTATTGTTATCATTTCTATTCAATATTTGTATCAATTTCATTGGTTTCAATTATTTACCTGGATTACTCTTTCTGATTGCCCATCCGTCTGAGGATGGAAAGCTGTGCTGAAATAGAGTTGTGTACCCAAGGACTCATGCAACTTCTTCCAAAATCTTGATGTAAACCTTGGGTCTCAATCAGATATGATGGAAAGTGGAATACCATGCGATCTAACTATCTCACCGATATACAATCGCTAACTTCTCCAATGAGTAGTCACCCTAATCGCGAGAAAGTGTGCTGACTTTGTCAATCTATCAACTATCACCCATACTGCATCATGTTTCTTCCGAGTGAGAGGCAGACCACTTACAAAATCCATGGTGACCCGATCCCATTTCCATTCGGTATGCGATAGTCAGAGCAAACCCGATGGAACTTGATGTTCGCCTTGACTTGCCGACATGTCAAGCATTTAGTCACATAGTCGCTATGTCCCTCTTCATACTGTGCCACCAATACTGAAGCTTTAGATCATGATACATCTTTGTACTTCCTGGGTGCATAGCATATACACTGGTGTGTGCCTCTTTTAGAATACTAGCCTTCAATTCCCCATCATCTGGTACACACAGTCTTCCTTTGTAATACAGACACCCATCTGCTTTCACCTCATAATTAGTTGCTTTTCCCTCTGAGATTTTGCTCATAATAGCCATTAGCTTCTCATCTGCCTTTTGCCCATCTAAAATTTGCTATAGCAGGTTTGGCCTCACTTGCAACTCAGCCAAAATAGCTCCATCTCGAATCAAAGTTAGACGGGCATTCAATGATCTCAAGGCTGTCATGGATTTTCTGCTCAAAGCATCAGCAACTACATTTGCCTTCCCAGGATGGTAGTCAATTACACAATCATGGTCCTTCAAGAACTCAATCCATCGCCTCTGTCTAAGGTTGAGCTCCTTCTGGGTTGGCAAGTATTTCAAGTTTTTGTGATCTGTGTAAATATAGAACTTTTCACCATACAAGTAATGCCTCCATATCTTCAGTGCGAAGATAATTGCTGCAAGCTCTAAATCATGGGTAGGGTAATTCTGTTCATGTGGCCTTAACTGCCTGGAAGCATAGGCGACCACCTTCCCCTCTTGCATCAATACACACCCTAACCCATTATGAGAGGCATCACTGTAGACCACGAAGTCCTTTCACGACCTTTGGTGTTAACACCGGTGCCTCTGTCAACATAGCCTTTAACTTCTCAAAACTGGTGCGACACTTGTCATTCCAAATAAATCGACATTCTTGTGTAACAACTTGGTCATTGGAGCGGCTATTAAGGAAAATGCCTTCACAAATCTTCAGTAATACCCACTAGCCCCAAGAAGCTTCGACCTCGATTGTGTTTCTAGGAGGCTTCCATTCCATCATCGCTTCTATTTTCTTGGGATCCACCTAATCCCATCACCGACACTATGTGTCCAAGGAATGCAATCTCATTCAACCAAAAGTCACACTTGGACAACTTAGCATACAGCTTCTTTTCTCTCAGGGTTTGTAGAACAATCCTCAAATGCTTATCATGTTCTTCCCTGGTCTTGGAATACACCAAAATATCATCAATAAAGACCACTATGAACCGATCTAGGTATGGATGGAAGATACGGTTCATAAGGTCCATGAATGCCGCTGGTGTATTAGTTAGGCCAAAGGGCATCACCAGAAACTCATAATGCCCATACCGGGTCCTGAATGCAGTCTTTGGCACATCTGCATCCTTCACCCTCAACTGATGATACCCTGATCTGAGATTAATCTTAGAAAATACTCCTGCTCCCTTCAACTGATCAAACAGATCATCAATTCTAGGCAACGGATATTTGTTCTTCACAGTCACTTTATTCAACTGCCAGTAATCAATGCAAAGCCTCAAAGTCCCATCCTTCTTTTTCACAAACAGCACTGGAGCTCCCCATGGTGACACATTGGGGCGTATGAACCCCTTATCAAGCAACTCTTGCAACTGAGTCTTCATCTCCCTCAATTCAGTGGGTGCCATCCTATAAGGAGCAATGGAAATGGGTGCTGTACCCGGCAGTGTCTCAATAGCAAATTCGACTTCCCTTTCTGGTGGCAAACCAGGCAATTCTTCAGGAAATACCTCTGGGAAGTCCTTTACTGTGGGTATGTCACTCAGGTTTGGCTTAGCCTGCTTAGTATCCACCACATGTGCTAGGTAGGCTTCACAGCCTTTTCTCATCATTCTTCTTGCAACTGTGGCTGAGATAACATTGGACAAAAAATCTGTCCTTTCGCCCACAACAGTGATCTCATTACCCTCAGAAGTTTTCAGAGAAATCCTCTTCAATTTGTAATCAACTATTGCCTAATGACGTGACAACCAGTCCATTCCTAAAATCACGTCAAACTCGTGGAAAGGCAACTCAATCAAGTCTGCCAAGAATTCATACCCCTGAATCCTTAACGGGCAACCCTTATATACTTTGTTCACTACCACACTGTGACCCAATGGATTAGTGACCAGAATGTCTTGGTCACTCTCCCCTACTAGTATCCCCCTTTCTACGGTTAAGTTGATGCAAATATAGGAATGAATGGATCCTGGATCCACCAATGCATGCACAGGTGTAGTGTAGAGGAAGAACGTACCCCTGATGACGTCCGGGGCATCTTGCTCCTCCTGAGCTCTAATAGCATAATTTCTGGCAGGTGGTCTGTTATCTGGCCTCTCTGCTGGCTCAGATGTAGGCCTCTGTGATGGTCCCACTGCGTCAGACTTACCAGATTTTCTACCTCTCTGTGGTGCAGGAATAGGTCTGTCTGCTTGTGTTGGAGCAGCTGTAGTAGTTCTGCGTGGGCAGTTCCTCAGTTGATGTTCTGTCGACCCACACCTCAAGCAGGCACCAGTTACTCTCCAACACTCCCCCTTATGCCATTTCAGACAGTGTGGACATGCAGAAGATGTTGGGGCTGGTCCCCTGAACCCCATCCCCGAGAGCGCCACCGATGGTGTGGACTGACCTCTCCTAGGGGTGAACTGTGGCCTGGGCCCCTGAGACTGACCCTGACCCTGTGGCTGAGCTGAACTCTATGCAGGAGGACCCTTGAACTTCTTCCCAAATGCAGGAGCTGAACTAGACTGACCCGAGCCCCTCTTCTGCTGTCTATCCCTTCTGGTCTGCTCACTGATTCTTAGTTTTTCCACCTTTATTGCAGCTTCCACTAACTTGGTAAATTATGTGATTCCCAAGGCAGTGAGCTGGATCTTGATGTTGTCATTTAGTCCCTCTTCAAATCTCTTGCACCTTTCAGCTTCATTAGGGACTATCTCCCTTCCATAGCGACTCAATCTTACGAATTCCTTCTCATATTCGGCCACCGATAATGTCTCGCCTCAAAGTTAATAAACTCTCTTCTTCTCTCTTCCGTATACAAGATCCACATATTTCTTCTTGAATTCAGAGAGGAAGAAATCCCAAGTTACAGCTTCTGGCTGCACTTCACTAGACACCGTGTCCCACCACTCATAAGCATCATCTTGCAGCAAAGATATGGCAGCTTTCTGTGTTTTGCTCGAGTGCAATGGAGTTGTTTTAGGACTCGCCTGCTCTGCTCAACCAATTCTACCGCAATGCAGTCATCTTCTCTCTTGCCATAGAAGTCCACACCCAAACTTTCTTAGCCTTTCAGTGTGTGATTTACTGTGGAGCCGGTGGTGGTGGTGGTCTTCTTGGCATTACCCCACCATTTGTCTAAAGAAGTCGGCCATTTGTCAAACATGGCTCGTGGAGGCCGAAAGGTGCTCTGCTTGAGCTGGCGGAGTAGATTCTCTCATGCCCCCAGTCTCAGCTGCTGCAGGTGGAGCATGACTTTCCACTTCCTCCTCAACGGCTCTCTGAGATTAAGGGTCCATATCCTATTCAAAATAAGAAAGATAAACAGATCTGCGTTAGTGTCACCTCGACTCTTACAAATGCAATGCATGGTATGGACTCAATCTAGGCCCAGAAACGCCTAAACCGTGCTCTGATACCACTAAATGTGACACCCCGTACCCGTGTACAGTATACCCGAGTAAGTAATGTCACACGGTGTACCGGCACGCTCTAATATACCCTAATTAATTTTCATCATAATTTTGAATATAACTTGTAAAATATAACTCATTTAAGTCATTTATTGAAATCATAATTTATTTGAGGTTCCGTAAAGTTTAAAGAAAATCCGACAGAGTACCGGCTAAAAATGGAGAAAACAGTTCTTCGGAACCTGTGAAAAACACTTCCAATAAACAAATTCATTCATTCTCAACTCCAATATCATCACAAAACTCAATATCAAGATCTCACATTTCAATTTCAATTCTCAACCATCCATCACATGTGATGATCACATATATTTCATAAATAACCATTTACTTTTCCATTCACAAATATAATTTTCATAATTTACATAAACCTCAATATACATTACACAAGTTTAATTACATATGAGAAAATCAAAATTTAGTTACAAAATGTCAAAATGACACCTAGTGTCCTACCAATGCACTGCAGAAGTTGAGGTGACATGGACACTGTGCAGAGCTGCAGGATGGACTCACCCAGTCTGTGGTCTACTGGGCTCACGATCTGTATCTCCAGTACCTACGCATGGCAAAAGGAGGAAGAAAAATGGAGGTTTGCTTCTTGGCTATGGTGTGGCTGAAATGGAGAAGGAGATGGCTGCCCACGTTTTTTTTCTTTTCCTTTGGTCTTTATTTACCTCTTTTATTAGTTAGATAAATGATAGTTTAAATGTGATTGGTGGCCAATTTTAAATGACATCACATTGATGTCATAATTTGCATATATTGTATTTTTCTTTTCTTTTCATCACTACTAACTTTCAATTCATTTTTCATCAATATTAATTCATATTTTAGTTCATAATAATTATTTACTTAACTGGACAAGTCGGTCAAAAATCACCTCCGAAGGCGAAATGACCAAAATGCCCTCCGTTTGGCTTAACGGGTCAAAATTGGCTGTATCGATTGAAAAATTTTTCTAGGTATTTTCTTGGCATTCTAATGCCATGGGAACCTCAATAACCCTTTTCTGGAGTCCCAAAAATTATTTTATAATTTTTCCCCTGGGTCTAAGGCTCCTCGTTGCGAGAACCGCAACTTCCCTCTGATTACCCTTCGCTTGGGCACCGGCTCATTTAACTTGGTTGTATTTTATTTCTAAAATTTTTACTAAATTTTTCTTATTAATATTTGATTTAATTATGGTTCCTGACTTTAGTTTAAATATTTTTTCGGATGTTCTAGCTGTCCGGACCGACACCGGTCACCGGAACAGTAGAATGTACAGAGTTGCTACCGGGAGGGTGTTACAGGTTGACTAGTAAGGTGAATAGTAATCAAAATGATTACTAAATTAAGATGAAAACCTAGAACCAATTCTAAGCTTAAATGCTTAGAATTGTATGACAAATGTAGACTATGCATCCTAGTCAAAATTGTTAAAAAGAATTAAGGCCATAAATTTGAAATCCATGAAATGTTTATGGATTACTTGAAACATGAAAAATAAGTCACCTAATTGATGTGAATAGATAGTTAGGGCTTATATGCCCATCAGAAATGGAATTCATAAAATATTAATAATTCAACTTGAAATATAAAATTTGTAATTACATAAGTAGATTCTTGAATGTATAAATGAGAAAGGAAAAATGTTTTGAATACAATGGTACATGTGAACCATTGTTTAGAATTGTGATCAATATGAATAACATAATGAATAAATAAATAAACCATATTAATGTATAAATGAGACATTAGTTCTCATTATTGTAGAGAGGAGGAGTATTTTGAGTAAAATGGTATAAAAGGATAATTAATGTGAATTGTGATCATATAAATGATCAAATGAATGTATGAATTATAATTGAAATTTATCATGAAATAATAAAGTCATAAAAAACAATATATTAATATTTAATGATATTATGTGCCCTTGTATTACCTAGATATGTGTGTCAGATTGGATAGTTTGGCATGTCAATAGGGTATTGTTTTAGCAGTACTGCGAAAGGCTTTATGCCTGTATTCATGGCTTTATACCCGTATTCATGGCTTTATGCCTGCACTCATGGCTTAATGCCCGATTAGGTAATATCATGGCTTCTTAGCCATACTGACTACATACGTGGTTGACGTTCTGTCACACCCTACCCCTCAGTAAGGCATAACATGATCCCGTAGTATACCTAATGAATTACCAACTCCGTCTACTGATAACCCATTAAATACACTACAAGGGATTTTAAAAACTTTTCTTACTTCTTTTACAGTGGTGAGCACTATCTACAGGTGTTAAAGACTTTGGTGAACTGAGTGAAATAACTAACTCATTTGGTTTACTTGGAATTTCTGTAAAAATTTTGGCAGAGTGCCATCTGTATTTTGGATAAAACAGTTCTTGAAAACTCGTAAAAGTACTTCAATAATTTTCCAAATCTCATCTCCAATACATTTCTCAACACAACAATTTATCAACTCAATTCCATAGAAATTTTTCAAAGTCTGAGATAAGGAAATATAATACAGCTTTTACAAGTCAAAACAGCTCGTAATTATTTTACAACTTCAAGGTACAATTTGAATTTACAACTGCTCAAAACCAAAAACAATATATACATACAGTGTCATACATTACAGTACAAAATGCAAAATATTGGTATACTCATTATACCAGGAAATCCCTCGCTGGATGTACTAGCAGCATAGTCTCGCCACTGTCTGATCTCTCTACTGCATAAAGAATAAAGCTATCATTTGAGACAATGTCTCAGTGGTGCACAACATTAACCAAACACAATTTCAAATCACAATTCATAAGTCATGTAAATAGTGGATACTTAAAATCATAGTTAAATTCAAGACAATAAATGTCAACAAGAATTTAAACTCCATTTGTCAATATCACAAAAATTTTCAATAAGTCAGATCATGGTTGAATTCAATAGACAGTATATGTCAACAAGAGTTTAAATCAATTTCACAATCTCACAATACATAATAACGCAATTTAGTCGAATAATTTAAGAATACAGTGTTGCCAATTCATTCACAACTTAAGCCATGACACAAATTTCCAATCAATGCCGTGTTGTACACCACGACAAAGCAATCACAACCTCACTAATCGAAATCAATGAGGAAGGGGAGCTAGCTATATAATGAGTACTCATCCGATCACCTCAACTGGTAAACCAGAGAGGGAAAAATAAACAATCACGACTCCATAAATGGAGAAGGAAAATAAACGATCACAACCCCATAATTGGAGAAGGAATGATACGATACTGTCATGCTAAGTGTGAACACAAAATCAATTCCAAACATTTTATTCAAATGATTCGTGAGAATCCAATAAATTTCCCAAGTCATAATTTCATTCACAAAATGGCAACACAATTTATAATTAACTTCAATTTTCACAAATCACACTAAACCAATTTTTCCACAATTTCAAACCATTTACAATGCTTTTTAAGCAATGAGTATCCATCAATATCATTAAAACACTTTCTCACAGTTTCAAATCATTTACAATGCTTTTCAAGCAATAAATATCCATTCAAACACATTTCCACAATTTAAAACAATAATGTACAAATAGTCAATATTTATTTCAATTGAAAAATTCAAAAGAAATAGTTATTGTGCACAAACACAATTTAAAACAATAATATACAAATATTCAATATTTATTTCAATTGAAAAATTCAAAAGCAATAGCCGTTGTGCACAAACCTCTGATGACTGTCTCCCTGGTCTGACTCAGTATTTCCTTCCCTTTCCCTGAGTCTTTAGTAACTGAGAAACACAATTTGAAGTGTTTCAGTGCTAATTTAATTTGCCTCTAACGATGGTGTTTGGTAAATAATGCACTGAACTCAATTATTCACTTAATCACCTAATATACCGACCCTCGCTATGCTTTAGGTAAATTAGGTTTTAGTGTCGTTAATATGTCACATTTGATAGGGTTTTAGGTTTGGTACGTTTTACCAAAGTCATTTCCTTGCTTAGTGCATTTTAATGCAAATTGCTGGATTTCGGGATACTGGTTTGACCTAACCGAACGACCTAGTTCCCTCGGTTTTCGGGTCTCGGTCGAAACTACAAACTTGTAGATCTAGGTCTTATTGCACGCGGGGCAAATTTTCAGGTCAATCCGAGTTAAGTAGACCGAGTTATGGTCATTATACTATTGCTGGTCAAATGGTACCATTTTAGGTCAATTTTAGGTCAAATTGGTCAATTCTGGTTCGGCCAGTTTTTGGACCCGAACTTGTGCAAGTTGTTTGACTTGCTTATGGTCATTTCTGGGCTTTGGTGTCTTCATAAGACTTGTAGGTATGGGTCTTAACTATTCTTGGTCAAAATTTCAGGTCAATTGGACCTGGTTTGAGTGAGTTATGGCCTAAAAACTCACTGCTGCCCAATTGGTCATTTTTCAGGTCCTAATTGCACCTAATCCGAATTGGTCATTTTCTTAGGTCACCTTGCAAGCAGAATTTTGGTATGGTTTCTCAATGAAAGTTGGCACATTTTGTGCCTAGATTCACCTCAAATTGGTCTCATACCAATTGAGGTTACACATTTAAGGTTATAGGCTAAAATGTACACTGCCCTCACTATGCCTTTCACACCCCACTTCAAACACACATTTAACTTGCAAAGTTTACTTCCATACCCTACCAATTTGTTTTGGTACATTACCAAAAGCATTATCTACTTTACATTAACATTATTTTGGGCAGATTACCATTACCCTCAACACACCAAATATCATTCACAATTATAATTTCTAATTACCATTACAAATACACCTAACCATTACAAATTTTACATACACTTTACAATATCAATCTACATACATCTCATCAACCTTCTAGGTCAATATTCTGCCCACACTTCCTTTAATATATACCATTACTCAAGTGTCCCCAAGCTGCCGCAAACCATTCTTCAACATCAAAGTGCCATCCAATTTACCAATTCCCATCCAAGTGCATAAATCACCATATAAACATGAAATAATTCACTAGGTTACTAATTCATCATGATCAACACCATTTCTCATCAATTATATGCACAAATATCTCATAAAAAACGTGACTCATGGCTGTCCAAAATGAAAACAACAATAACCCTTCAAACTCAAAATTTTCCTTCACCAAACCAACACCCATAACATGAACATAAACTTTAACAAAGAAATTCTCAAAAATGTAAACTTACCTTTGATTGTAACTTGCTAAACCTTCACCAAACTTCTCAAATTTGGTATCAATATCTTCCTTGTGATGTGTAGATCATTTTTCATGAAGGAACCTAAGTATTTAGAGATGAAAAGAGGGAGTGGATGAAGCTTTCATGCAAACGCCCATGGAGTTTCTATTTGGTTCTTCAATTCGGCAATGTTGAATGCAAATGAGGAAGATGGATTATTCAGCTGCATTTTAAGTGTACACATATCCCACTATGTATTTAATTAATCCCCTTAGTGGTCCACTTAGTCACTTAATCATATAATAAGCTAAATTCCCACTTATTCCACATTTAACCTTTAATTTCTACTATTTACTTTAGGTACCACCAAATTAATTTTTCATTTCATTTTTTAAGTGTAATATTATTTATTTTTAATGGATATTTAGGTCAAAAGACACTTCGGGATGTCAAATGACCATAATGCCTCTGTTCGGGTGGCATTCCCGATTTTTCGGTATTACCGAGTTTTGTCTGTTTTTCGATTTCTCACTTTTCTTTGTACTAATTATTTAATTTTTCTTTGATCTTTCTAATGATATTTATTCTTCAATAAGGTTCTATTTATGTCCTAAAAATGTTTTCCAGGGTTCCCCGCAGTCCAAGGCCAGTCAACGGTCCACGCCGTGACTTCCCGGTGCGGTCACCCATTGCTAGGTTTTCGGCTCGCTTAACTTGGTGACATTTCTTTGCTATTATTTTTCCTTTGTTTTTCTTGTATTTTCTTTTGTTGTATTTCATTATTTATGTCTCCTCTCTCATATCAAGGTGTGGTTCTAGGCATCCTAGCTGTCCGGACAACACTGGTCACTGGAGCAGTAGAACGCACTACCGAACTTAGGGGTGTTACAATTCTCCCCCCCTTAAATAAATTTCGTCCATGAAATTTTACCCAATAGCCATCTTACAATAGTCATATGTTTATTTTCTCCTTTCTATATGGTCGTAAGACTTTTAACAATCTAATATAATGTTTAATTTGCTTGGATAACACCAATCTCCTCTTACTATTATGCTGTCTAATATTTTGGTTCACGTTGCTTCTTGAATGACCCTTGAGGTCATGTTAGAATCATTCATCAGTCATTGGTCCTCTGACCATTCTAATCCATAGTCTTCCTCACATTCGTAATATTTCTTTGTTACATATGAATCAACTGTTCAAATCTCTACTTCCGTAACTCTTTTTATCTGTCAATATTCTATAACTTACTTCCTTTTGTACTGAACTGTAACCTTTCGATATTCTAACTTTTGAGTTTTAGATCCCTAAGTAGGATTTTCAAACTTATTTCTAACAATTAAATTCTGTCCTGGCATAACTATACCAAAACAGATGCCGTTGGCAACTATTCTCATCTAGATGTACTATCGGGTAGTACGTAGCTCTACACAATAATCTCAAGTTAGTACTGAAATCTGCAGCTTACTCAATAGATCAAACTTTCCTATCTTTTATCTTTTTTGAATTCACTGATATCCGAACTTATTTTGATTACAATATCCATTAACAATTACTAACAGTAACATCTCTGCCTTCATCTAGAGCAATTCTATTTCTGTAACTTATTTTTACGTCCTCTTGCCTTACATTAAGTAGGCTCGCCAATTAGCTTATAATTTTATGGTGTGTCAGCAAATACTTTTCGCCGATAAACTCTTCCAAAACTAATTTCACTTGTTATCACAATCTTTATCCTAAAGGACTAATCACTAATGCATCAAAATTTATTTCCCTGACCTCCTGTCCTAGCGGACTTGTTACTAGCACCTCAAAGTCCATTTTTGTACATGGAGCAGCAATGCAATCAATGATGCTAGCACACACATAAGAATGGGTAGAACCCAGATCGATTAACACAAACACATCCTGGTTAAAAGTTGAGAAGGTACCAGCCACAACATCAGATATCTCTGCCTCTTCCCTCTGTCTCATGGCATAGACTGATCGAGCACTATCTTGCTCGATTGTTTTATCGTGCCTTGGCTACTGCTGGGTTACCTCTACCCCGCCTACCTCTCTGGGTGGTGTGAACTTCGTGACAGTGGCTCAATCGACCCTTCTACGAGTAGGAGGTGGTCCAACTCTGCGACTCATCGGTGCGTCCTTGGCAAAGTGTCCCATGCCTCCACAGCTATAACAGGCTCCAATAGCCTTATAGCATATCCAACCATGATATCTTCCACAATTTTCACATTGGCGGAATGGTAGGAACCTCCAAGACTATCTTGACCGGATAAAGGAGGTTTCATGTCCCGAATGTCCTCCCTACTGCACTTCTTGCCACCTCTGTTGTGTCCCTCATAGTTCTTCCTCTTTCCAGTAGGACCACTGGAACTCTGTTCTACTGACTTTCCCTCTTCATCTGTCTTCTCTGATCTCTTTTTCTCAGGAGTAGTCTCAAACTCAACTCTTTCCAACTCTAGGGCTTCAGAGAAGTTAGTGTGTTTGAAGCCGAGCACTTGTACTCTGATACTGGGCTTCAAGCCAGTTTCAAACCTCTTGCATCTTTCCCTGCTAGTAGAGAGTAGACTCATTGCATAATGGCTAAGGCGGGAAAATTCTCTTTCATACTCAGCCACTGATCTGTTCCCCTGTTTCAAACTTAGGAACTCTTGCAACTTCTGGTCTACATAAGCATCAGGGATATATTTCTGCCTGAATTCCCTGAGGAAGTCATTCCATGTTAGCACTGCAGGCTCTACCAGACTGTGGGGAATGGTTTTCCACCAGTCATAAGCATCCCCCTGTAGTAAGGACACTGAGTATTCAAGTCTGAGCTCCTCTGTACAATGAAGTTTCTTGAACACCCTATCCATCCTCTCTAACCACTGTTCAGCTTCTAGAGGATCTATCCCCCTTGAACTCAGAGCCCCATATTTCATCAATTTGTCATATTGCCTAGTAGGAGAATATGGTTGTACCACTGGTTTCTGAATTGTGACTTGAGTAGGTGCATTACCAGCCATTTGTTTGAACATTGCACCATCTCACGAGCGAATCGAGCACCTAAATCTGCGATGATCGCAGGGTCGTGTCTTGAACCACTAACATTATGTAGGCACAGGGCATCCCTTGCACCTCAGCCTCAATAGACTGATCGACTGAATGATCACCCTCTTCCATATTCAATGCGAGGATTTTAGATCTCCTGAACAAATAACATAAGGATATTTACTCTCGTTAGTGCATATTTATCTTCAGAATGTCTTGTATGTATCAAACAATGATATTGAGCGGTTGTACTATGAAGAAAGAACATTCAAATAACAGTGAAAACAGAATTTAAAAACTTTGCTCGATACCACTAAAACATGTCACACCCTACCCTCAAGAAGGCATAACATGATCCCGTAGTATACCTAATGAATTACCAACTCCGCTTCATCGATAACCCATTAAATACACTACAAGGGATTTTAAAACTTTTCTTACTTCTTTTACAGTGGTGAGCACTATCTACAGTGTTAAAGACTTTGGTGAACTGAGTGAAATAACTAACTCATTTGGTTTACTTGGAATTTCAGAAAATTTTGGCAGAGTGCCATCTGTATTTTGGATAAAGCAGTTCTTGTAAAACCTATAAAAAGTACTTCAATAATTTTCCAAATCTCACCCAATACATTTCTCAACACAACAATTTATCAACTCAATTCCATAGAAATTTTTCAAAGTCCGAGATAAGGAAATATAATATGACTTTTACAAGTCAAAACATTTCGTAATTATTTTACAACTTCAAGGTACAATTTGAATTTACAAGCTCAAAACCAAAAACAATATATACATACAAAGGTCATACATTACAGTACAAAATGCAAAATATTGGTATACTCATTATACCAGGAAATCCCTCGCTGGATGTACTAGCGACCTAGTCTACGCCTGTCTGATCTCTCTACTGCGACAAAGAATAAAGCTATCATTGAGACAATGTCTCGCAGTGCACAACATTAACCAAACACAATTTCAAATCACAATTCATAAGTCATGTAAATAGTGGATACTTAAAATCATAGTTAAATTCAAGACAATAAATGTCAACAAGAATTTAAACTCCATTTGTCAATATCACAAAAATTTTCAATAAGTCAGATCATGGTTGAATTCAATAGACAATATATGTCAACAAGAGTTTAAATCAATTTCACTATCTCACAATACATAATAACGCAATTTAGTCGAATAATTTAAGAATACAGTGTTGCCAATTCATTCACAACTTAAGCCATGACACAAATTTCCGATCAATGCCGTGTTGTACACCACGACAAAGCAATCACAACCTCACTAATCGAAATCAATGAGGAAGGGGAGCTAGCTATATAATGAGTACTCATCCGATCACCTCAACTGGTAAACCAGAGAGGGAAAAATAAACAATCACGACTCCATAAATGGAGAAGGAAAATAAACGATCACAACCCCATAATTGGAGAAGGAATGATACGATACTGTCATGCTAAGTGTGAACACAAAATCAATTCCAAACATTTTATTCAAATGATTCGTGAGAATCCAATAAATTTCCCAAGTCATAATTTCATTCACAAAATGGCAACACAATTTATAATTAACTTCAATTTTCACAAATCACACTAAACCAATTTTTCCACAATTTCAAACCATTTACAATGCTTTTTAAGCAATGAGTATCCATCAATATCATTAAAACACTTTCTCACAGTTTCAAATCATTTACAATGCTTTTCAAGCAATAAATATCCATTCAAACACATTTCCACAATTTAAAACAATAATGTACAAATAGTCAATATTTATTTCAATTGAAAAATTCAAAAGAAATAGTTGTTGTGCACAAACACAATTTAAAACAATAATATACAAATATTCAATATTTATTTCAATTGAAAAATTCAAAAGCAATAGCCGTTGTGCACAAACCTCTGATGACTGTCTCCCTGGTCTGACTCAGTATTTCCTTCCCTTTCCCTGAGTCTTTAGTAACTGAGAAACACAATTTGAAGTGTTTCAGTGCTAATTTAATTTGCCTCTAACGATGGTGTTTGGTAAATAATGCACTGAACTCAATTATTCACTTAATCACCTAATATACCGACCCTCGTTGCGTTTTAGGTAAATTAGGTTTTAGTGTCGTTAATATGTCACATTTGATAGGGTTTTAGGTTTGGTACATTTTACCAAAGTCATTTCCTTGCTTAGTGCATTTTAATGCAAATTGCTGGATTTCGGGATACTGGTTTGACCTAACCGGACGACCTAGTTCCCTCGGTTTTCGGGTCTCGGTCGAAACTACAAACTTGTAGATCTAGGTCTTATTGCACGCGGGGCAAAATTTCAGTTCAATCCGAGTTAAGTAGACCGAGTTATGGTCATTATACTGTTGCTGGTCAAATGGTACCATTTTAGGTCAATTTTTGGTCAAATTGGTCAATTCTGGTTCGGCCAGTTTTTGGACCCGAACTTTTACAAGTTGTTTGACTTGCTTATGGTCATTTCTGGGCTTTCGTGTCTTCATAAGACTTGTAGGTATGGGTCTTAACTATTCTTGGTCAAAATTTCAGGTCAATTGGACCTGGTTTGAGTGAGTTATGGCCTAAACACTCACTGCTGCCCAATTGGTCATTTTTCAGGTCCTAATTGCACCTAATCCGAATTGGTCATTTTCTTAGGTCACCTTGCAAGCAGAATTTTGGTATGGTTTCTCAATGAAAGTTGGCACATTTTGTGCCTAGTTTCACCTCAAATTGGTCTCATACCAATTGAGGTTACACATTTAAGGTTATAAGCTAAAATGTACACTGCCCTCACTATGCCTTTCACACCCCACTTCAAACACACATTTAACTTGCAAAGTTTACTTCCATACCCTGCCAATCTATTTTGGTACATTACCAAAAGCATTATCTACTTTACATTAACATTATTTTGGGCAGATTACCATTACCCTCAACACACCAAATATCATTCACAATTACAATTTCTAATTACCATTACAAATACACCTAACCATTACAAATTTTACATACACTTTACAATATCAATCTACATACATCTCATCAACCTTCTAGGTCAATATTCTGCCCACACTTCCTTTAATATATACCATTACTCAAGTGTCCCCAAGCTGCCGCAAACCATTCTTCAACATCAAAGTGCCATCCAATTTACCAATTCCAATCCAAGTGCATAAATCACCATATAAACATGAAATAATTCACTAGGTTACTAATTCATCATGATCAACACCATTTCTCATCAATTATATGCACAAATATCTCATCAAAAACGTGACTCATGGCTGTCCAAAATGAAAACAACAATAACCCTTCAAACTCAAAATTTTCCTTCACCAAACCAACACCCATAACATGAACATAAACTTTAACAAAGAAATTCTCAAAAATGTAAACTTACCTTTGATTGTAACTTGCTAAACCTTCACCAAACTTCTCAAATTTGGTATCAATATCTTCCTTGTGATGTGTAGACCATTTTTCATGAAGGAACCTAAGTATTTAGAGATGAAAAGAGGGAGTGGATGAAGCTTTCATGCAAACGCCCATGGAGTTTCTATTTGGTTCTTCAATTCGGCAATGTTGAATGCAAATGAGGAAGATGGATTATTCAGCTGCATTTTAAGTGTACACATGTCCCACTATGTATTTAATTAATCCCTTAGTGGTCCACTTAGTCACTTAATAATATAATAATCTAAATTCCACTTATTCCACATTTAACCTTTAATTTCTACTATTTACTATATGTACCACCAAATTAATATTTCATATCATTATATAAGACTAATATTATTTATTTTTATTCGATATTTAGGTCCAAAGACACTTGGGATGTCAAATGACCATAATGCCCTGTTCGGGTGGCATTCAGATTTTCGGTATTCTGAGTTTTGTCTGTTTTTCGATTTCTCACTTTTCTTTGTACTAATTATTTAATTTTTCTTTGATCTTTCTAATGATATTTATTCTTCAATAAGGTTCTATTTATGTCCTAAAAATGTTTTCGGGGTTCCATGATCCGAGCGATCCAACGGTCCACGCGTGACTTCCGGTCTGATCACCATCGCTAGGTTTCCGGCTCGCTTAACTTGGTGACATTTCTTTGCTATTATTTTTCCTTTGTTTTTCTTGTATTTTCTTTTGTTGTATTTCATTATTTATGTCTCCTCTCTCATATCAAGGTGTGGTTCTAGGCATCCTAGCTGTCCGGATAACACTGGTCACTGGAGCAGTAGAACGCACTACCGAACTTAGGGGTGTTACACGTTCTGCGTCCCATGGTATGACGGCCCGAGACACCGCGGTGTCCAGTGCCAACGACCCGTTATCCAGTTTAGTCAGCCTGTCATAGGTTACTTGGGCAGTGAAATTTATTGAAATAAGTTAAGAATATTAGCAATTAAAAATATTAGATATTAAATAAAAGAAATGAGTAAGATGACCTAAAATAAATTAGAATAGTTATTTATTAAAAAGAATCGAAATGAACTGGACCGATATCAAAATTTACTTATTATGAAATAATCTGAGACAACCTAGAAAGTATTGAGAAAATGCTAAAAGATTAGCAAAGAAAATTATAACACACATAAATATTGCAAATGTGACTTACATGATAATATAAGCATATATTTATTATTTTTAGATCATTTTTCTTTGTACATTATTACTGTACATTGGCGAAATAAACACTTTCAAAGAAGACTAAATTAGGATAAAACATATTAAATTTTAGAATCGCATGTGAAGTATAAATAAATCTTAATTATTTAAATTATGTTTTATTTCTATCTTTATTTGTATATTATTTCCTTGTTATATTATTGCACCACTAAGCAGCAATGCTTAGCGCGATGGAATTGTTTCCTCGCGCAGGTACTGAAGTTAAAGCCCAGCGAATACTAAACAGAGATTTTGGAGTTCTGATCTGCAGAGCGTTCAAGGTTGTCACCTCCTCAGCAATGCATGTAGATAGGGCTCACATTAAGCATATCATGTATTTTGTGTATGTTATTTATTTCTTATATTGTAATATAAATTAGCAAATTGTAATTAATTTGTATATCATGTAAATTAAGGATTTATTTAATTATTACAAATTATGTAAATTAATGTAAATTTGAGAATTTTGCTATAAGAATGGAGCATGAATGAATTTGTACAAATGAGTATAGATTTGAATTACATAATGATTTTTCAAATGATGATATGAGTATGGAAATGATTATGAAATTAAAATGTATGGATGAGATTTGAAATATGAGAAAACTATGAGAATGATTGATGAGATAATTATGATTAGCATGGATAAGATTTTTTTTATTTTAAAATATTGTTGAATTTTCAAACAGGTGAATAGTATAACACGTCAAACGATAATAAAATAGGGGAAACTTTGTTAGTTTCTCCGTTGAAAAAATAATCAATATTAAATATAATGAGAACAAAATTTTTAAAGAAATAAAGTGAGGTAAGTTAGGGTGCTCCAGCACCAAATGTAGCACGCCTTACTCGACTACACTGTAGTCGGGTGAGGGGTTTTACATTATGTGTCACTATCTGGGGGTCCAAACCAATCATATCGTCATAGCTCCATGAAAATACATCTAGGAATTCTTTGAGCAAACTGATCATATCTCCCAATTCTTCACTCTCCACAACCTTAAGTTCCCTTTTTACTTCTTCCGTGCCTAAGTTTATGGTGCGCGTTTCGTCTCCACAAGGCACCAGGGAAGGTTCATCCCTTTCATCCCTTTCTTCTGTGAGCTTCACCTTAGAATCACTTAAAGTAATGGCAGTTATGGGGATTTCAAAATTAACCAGAGGAATTTCTGAGTCTATTGAATTATTAGGTGTTAATTGATGAATGCTCCTGAATGAACGAAAATATAATATATTATAAGGATGGAATTCAAATGGAAAGAAAAAGAGAATTGGATATAAAATGCGCTATTAATTCATTAAGATTTATGACATAAGAAAAGGGTCCATTTACAATGTTGCACTTGCCACCATGGACAAAATGATCAAGTATAGATAACCAAAGGTACCTTACTCGAAATTAAGTACAGGGATGTCCTCTACTGTCCAGTTGTCCAGTTCTTGCCCCTCATGTAACACCCTACCCCTCTGTAAGGCATAACATGATCCCGTAGTATACCTAATGAAT
This sequence comes from Hevea brasiliensis, assembly GCF_030052815.1. Lineage (NCBI taxonomy): Eukaryota > Viridiplantae > Streptophyta > Magnoliopsida > Malpighiales > Euphorbiaceae > Hevea > Hevea brasiliensis. Next base: position 50,329,053 of record NC_079501.1, read on the forward strand.
TACCAACTCCGTCTACTGATAACCCATTAAATACACTACAAGGGATTTTAAAAACTTTTCTATTTTAAAAACTTTTCTTACTTATTTTACAGTGGTGAGCACTATTTACAGGTATTAAAAACTTTGGTGAACTGAAGTGAAACAATTAACTCATTTGATTTATTTGGAATTTCTATAAAAATTTTGGCAGAGTGCCATCTGTATTTTGGATAAAATAGTTCTTCAGAAAACCTGTAAAAGACACTTCAATAATTTTCCAAATCTCAACTCCAATACATTTCTCAACACAACAATTTATCAACTCAATTCCATAGAAATTTTTTAAAGTCTGAGATAAGGAAATATAATACAATTTTCACAAGTCAAATAACTCATAATTAATTTACAACTTCATGGTACAATTTGAATTTACAACTGCTCAAAACCAAAAGCAAAATGTACATACAGTGTCATACATTACAGTACAAAATGCCAAATGTGGTATACTCACTATACCCAAAAATCTCTTGCTGGAGGTATATGCAGCCTAGTCTGCTATACATCTCTCTCTACCTGCGATAGCAATAAAAAGCTATCACTGAGACAATGTCTCAGTGGTGCACAACATTAACCAAATACAGTTTAAATCACAATTCATAAATCATATCAATAGTGGATACTTAAAACCATAGTCAATTTCAAGACAGTAATTGTCCATAAGAATTTAAACTCCATTTATCAATATCACAATAATTTTCATAAGTTAGATCATATTTGAATTCAAAATACAATATATGTCAATGAGAGTTTAAATCCATTTCACAATCTCACAATACATATCAATAAATCACACACAGCTTAATCATGATCCATAGTTCAATTCGTCCCAAAAGCCGATGGCTAATGAGGTATTCAATTCATCCCAAAAGTCGATGACTAATGAGGAATAACATAGCTAGCTAGCAAAAATATGAGTACTCATCCAATTCGTCCTCAACAGGCACACACCTCAACACTTCAGCCAGAGAGGGAATTCAATTCGTCCCACTAGACAAGCTAATGAGGAATACAATCAATATACATGATAGCTGTGGTTTCAAACCATTTCCAATGCTTTTAAATCAATAAGTATCCATCAATGTCATTCAAACAATTTCTCACAGGTTCAAATCATTTACAATGCTTTTCAAGCAATAAATATTCATTTAAATACATTTCCACAATTTAAAACAATAATATACAAATAGTCAATATTTATTTCAATTGAAAAATTCAAAAGAAATAGTTGTTGTGCACAAACCTCTGATATTTGTCTCCTGGTCTTGACTCAGTATTTCTTTCCCTTTTGCTGAGTCCTTGCTAACTAAGAAACACAATTTGAAGTGTTTCAGTGCTAAATTAATTTGCCTATAACGATAATGTTCGATAAACAATTCACTAAATACCTTTATTTGCTTAATCACCTAATATACCGACCCTCGATGCGTTTTAGGTAAATTAGGTTTTAGTGTCTTTAATATGTCACATCGATAATGTTTTAGGATTGGTACGTGTTACCAAACTCAATTATATGCATATTGCATTTTCTTGCATTTCATTGCAAATTGCTGGATTTCGGGATACTAGTTTGACCTAGCCGGACGACCTAGTTCCCTCGATTTTCGGGTTTTGGTCAAAACTACAAACTTGTAGATCTATGTCTTATTGCACACGGGGCAAAATTTTAGGTCAATCCGAGTTAAGTAGACCAAGTTATGGTCATTATACTATTGCTGGTCAACTGGTATCAAATTAGGTCAATTTTAGGTCAATTTGGTCAACTCTGGTTCGGCCAGTTTTTGGACCCGAACTTGTGCAAGTTGTTTGACTTGCTTATGGTCATTTCTGGGTTTTGGTGTCTTCATAAGACTTGTAGGTATGGGCTTAACTATTCATGGTTAAAATTTCAGGTCAATTGGACCTTTTTTGAGTGAGTTATGGCCTAAACACTCACTGCTGCCCAATTGGTCATTTTTCAGGTCCTAATTGTACCTAATCCGAATTGGTCATTTTCTTAGGTCACCTTGCAAGCAGAATTTTGGTATGTTTTCTCAATGAAAGTTGGCACATTTTGTGCCTAGTTTCACCTCCAATTGGTCTCATACCAATTGAGGTTACACATTTAAACTTATTGGCTAAAATGTACACTGCCCTTGGTTACTTTGCTTAACACACATCAATTACACACATTTACCTTGCAATATATTTACTTTCCTACCAAATCTGTTTTGGTACATTACCAAAACTACATATTATTTTACATTAACATCACTTTGGGCAGATTACAATTATCCTCAACATACCAAATATAACTCTAATTCCCAAAGTTCAAATACCATTACACATACACATAAACATCACTAGTTTTTACATACACTTTACACAACAATTTCATACACATATCCTTCAATCCTTAATGCCACAATTCTGCCCATATCTTCATGAACACATACACTTATCCAAGAGTTTCAAGGCTGCCGAAATTGTCCTTCAACACCAAAGTGTCCTACAATTCATTAAATCCCATTCCAAGTGCAAAATTCACCATATACATATGAAGTAATTCACTAGGTTATTAAATCATCATGATCAACATCATTTCTCATCAAATATATGCACAATTATTTCATCAATTACATGACTCCATGGCTGTCCAAAATGAACACAACAATAACTCTTCAAACTCAAAAATTTTCTTCACAAATCCAACACCCATAACATGCACACAAAACTTAACAAAGCTATCTTCAAAAATACTAACTTACCTTATGGTTGAAACTTGCCAAACCTTGATTAAACTTCTTAAAATCGGTATCAAACTCTTCCTTGTGATGTGTAGACAATTTTTCATGAAGCTACTTAAGGGATTGGAGTTGAAATGAGGGAGGGGATGAAGCTTTAAGGAAACGTCAATGGAGGTTTCTCCTCCCTTTCAATTCGGCTAGGTTTAGTACAATGAAGAAGATGAAGTTTCTGCCTTGGATAATGGATGTACACCTGCCCCACTTAGTATATATTAATCCATTAATGGTCCACTAACTCCAAATAATCATATAATAAGCTAATTGTTCATTTATTCCACATTAACCCATGATTTTAGCTATTTACTTTAGGTACCACCAAATTAATTTTTTCATTTTATTTTCTAAGTGTAATACTATTTATTTTTAATGGAGATTTAGGTCAAAAGACAATTCGGGATGTCAAATGACCATAATGCCCCTGTTCGGGTTGCATTCCCGATTTTTCGGTAACACCGGGTTTTGTCTGTTTTTCGATTTCTCACTTTTCTTTGTACTAATTATTTAATTTTTCTTTGATCTTTCTAATGATATTTATTCATCAATAAGGGTCTATTTAAGTTCTAAAAATGTTTTCCAGGGTTCCTCATGATCCAGGGCTAGTCAACGGTACCTGTAGTGACTTCCGGTCATGATCCCCCATCGCTAGGTTTCCCGGCTCGCTTAACTTGGTTACATTTCTTTGCTATGATTTTTCCTTTGTTTTTCTTGTATTTTCTTTTCTTGTATTTCATTATTTTATGTCTCCTCACTTATATTGAAGTGTATTTCTAGGCATCCTAGCTGTCCGGATAGCACTGGTCACCGGAGCAATGACGCACTCTAGAACTTAGGGTGTTACAATTCTCCCCCTTAAATAAATTTCGTCTCGAAATTTTACAGCATTAGTCTCTGAGCAGTGTGGGTGCTGTCTCCTCATATCCTCTTCACGTTCCCAAGTAGCTTCCTGGCCTGAATGATGGTTCCACAGCACTTTAACCAGGTGTATCTGTTTATTCCTCAGCTGCTTCACCTCATAAGCCAGAATTTTTATGGGTTCTTCCTCATGTGAAAGGTCTGGATTTACTTCAATCTCTTCAACTGATAGTACATGAGATGGGTCAGATCTGTACCTCCTTAACATGGACACATGGAAGACACTGTGTATCTTTGCTAGCTCTGGAGGTAATGCCAACCGATATGCCAAAGGACCCACTCTTTCCAGAACTTCATATGGTCCAATGAAACGAGGACTCAGTTTCCCCTTTCTGCCAAATCTCATAATCCTCTTCCAAGGAGAAACTTTGAGGAATACCTTATCACCTACTGCATACTCAATATCTCTTCTTTTCAGATCAACATAGGACTTCTGACGGTCTGATGCAGCCTTGAGTCTATCTATAATCAATCTGATCTTTTCCTCTGTCTGCTGGACAATTTCTGGCCCAATCATCTTCCTTTCACCTACCTCATCCCAACATAAAGGAGTTCTGCACTTCCTGCCATACAATGCTTCATATGGAGGCATCCCAATGCTTGATTGGTAGCTGTTGTTATAAGCAAACTCAATCAAAGGCAAGTGTGTATCCCAACTACCTTCAAATTCAATTACACAAGCCCGTAGCATATCCTCCAATATCTGAATAACCCTTTCAGACTAGCCATCTGTCTGTGGGTGGAATGCTGTGCTGAAGTTCAATCTAGTTCCTAGGGCTCTCTGAAGACTACCCCAGAATCTAGAAGTGAACCTAGGATCTCTGTCAGACACAATTGATACTGGCACTCCGTGCAGTTTTACAATCTCATATATGTACAATCCGCCAATCTTTCCGTGCTATAGTCCATCCGAATCGCAAAAAGTGAGCAGACTTGGTCAATCTGTCAACTATAACCCATACTGCATCATGACTACTCTGTGTCCTTGGAAGTCCTGTAACAAAATCCATAGTTATTCGTTCCCATTTCCACTCTGGTACTGACAAAGGATGTAGCAAACCAGCTGGAACTTGATGTTCTGCCTTTACTTGTTGACAAGTTAGGCATTTGGAAACAAACTCAGCTATATCCCTTTTCATACCCATCCACCAGTAATGCTCTTTCAGCCCTCTGTACATTTTAGTTCCACCAGGGTGCATAGCAAATGGAGACTCATGTGCTTCCTTAATAATGATCTGTCTCAATTCAGCATCATTAGGAACGCACATTCTGCCCTGATGTAGCAATAAACCATCATCTCTCACGGAGAATTCAGGTTTCTTGCCCTGCTGGACTTCTTTCAGTAGCTTCTAATATTTTTCATCACTCCGAGCAGCCATTCTGATCTGATCAATCAAAACTGGCTGTACATGCCATGCAACTACTGTCTGTCCCTCATCATCAATCTCTAAACTGGCATGCTGTGCTTTCAATTCATATATCATGGACAAAGGAGAAACTCTGAGACTTGCCATAGTCTTGCGACTTAAGGCGTCAGCCACAACATTTGCTTTCCTTGGCTGATAGTCTATTAAGCAATCATAGTCTTTAATGAGTTCTAACCATCTCCTCTGCCTCAAATTCAATTCCTTCTGGGTGCCTAAGTACTTCAAGCTCTTGTGATCTGTGTAAATGTAGCATTTCTCCCCATACAAATATTGTCTCCAGATCTTCAGAGCAAAAACAATAGCTGCTAACTCCAGGTCATGTGTTGGGTAATTCCTCTCATGCGGTTTCAGCTGGCGTGATGCATAAGCAATGACATTCCGATCTTGCATCAGTACACAGCCTAACCCACTGTGACAAGCATCACTATAAACTGTGTATTCTTTACCCGGAGTAGGTAAAGTGAGGACTGGAGCTTCAGTCAAACACCTCTTCAACTCATCAAAACTTTGTTGACATTTATCAGTCCGCTGAAATTTTACATCTTTTCGAAGCAGTTTGGTCAGTGGAGAAGATAACATAGAAAACCCCTTCACAAACCGACGATAATATCCAGCTAGACCCAGAAAACTGCGAATTTCTGTGATGTTCCTGGGTGGCTTCCAATTAAGGATAGCTTCTACCTTGCTGGAATCTACCTTGATCCCTTCAGCTGACACAACATGTTCCAAAAAGGAGATTTCTTTCAGCCAAAATTCACATTTCGACAATTTGGCGTATAGTTGTTTCTCCCTTAAAGTCTGCAGTACAATCCGTAGATGTCTGTCATGCTCCTCTGCATTCCTTGAATATATCAAAATGTCATCAATAAACACCACCACAAATTGATCAAGATATGGTCTAAAGATAGTGTTCATCAGATCCATAAAAGCAGCTGGAGCATTTGTTAACCTGAATGGCATTACTAGAAACTCATAGTGGCCATATCGAGTTCTGAAAGCAGTTTTTGGAATACTCTGCTCTTGCACCTTCAACTGATAATAACCAGATCGCAAATCAATTTTGGAGAATACAGCTGCACCCTTCAACTGATCAAACAGATCATCAATGCGAGGCAATGGATATCTGTTCTTTATTGTCACCTTATTCAACTGACGGTAGTCAATGCATAAACGGAGAGTACCATCCTTCTTCTTAACAAACAACACTGGTACTCCCCAAGGTGACACACTAGGGCGGATGAAGCCCTTTTCAACTAGTTCTTGCAATTGTATCTTCAACTCCTTCAACTCTGCTGGTGCCATTCTGTATGGCGTTATGGAGATTGGATCCACACCAGGCATAACATTAATTTCAAACTGCACTTCTTTTTCTGGAGGTAATTCTGGCAATTCATTAGGAAACACATCTGGAAAGTCATGTACTGTAGGGATGTCCTTCAACGCTGGACTCCCCACTTGGGTGTCTATCACATGTGCCAAGTAGGCTTCACACCCCTTTCTGATCATTTTTCTGGCTAGTGCAGCCGAAATGATGTTTGATGGCAATAATCGCCTCTCCTTGTATTACCACATCATCGTATTGAGGAAGGCCAAAAGTGATCGCCTTGACAAATCAATCATGGCATGATGCCTAGCTAACCAATCCATGCCCAAGATGATATCATAATCTCTGAAGGGCATTTCAATGAGATCGGACAGAAAAGTGTGTCCTTGGATCACCAAAGGACAATCTCTATACATTCTATTAACCCTGACTTCCTGTCCTAACGGACTTGTTACTAGCACCTCAAAGTCCATTTTTGTACATGGAACAACAATGCAATCAATGATGCTAGCACTCACATAAGAATGGGTAGAACCCGGATCAAATAACACAAACACATTTTGGTTAAAAGTTGAGAAGGTACCAGCCACAACATCAGATGTCTCGGTCTCTTCCCTCTGTCTCATGGCATAAACTCTGACTGGAGCACTATCTTACTCTGAATGTTTTACTGTGCCTTGGCTGCCTGCTGGGTTACCTCTACCCCTGCCTCTACCTCTACTAGGTGGTTGTGAGCTTCTGGTGACAGGGCTTTGAACTGACCCTTCTACAGTAGTAGGAGGTGGTCCAACTCTGCGACTACTGGTGCAGTCCTTGGCAAAGTGTCCGGTGCCTCCACAGTTATAACAGGCTCCAATAGCCTTATAGCATATCCCACCATGATTCTTTCCACAAGTTTCACATTGGCGGGGAGGGTAGGAACCTCTGGTACTCTGCTGACCAGATAGGGGAGGTCTCTGTCCTGAATATCTTCCCCTACCAGATTTCTTGCCACCTCTGCCATGTCCCCCATAGTTCTTCCTCTTTCCAGTATGACCACTGGAACTTTGTTCTACTGATTTTCCCTCTTTCTCTGTCTTCTCTGATCTCTTTTTCTCAGGAGCAGTCTCAAACTCAACTCTTTCCAACTCTAGGGCTTGAGAAACAAGTTCAGAGAAGTTAGTGTGTTTGAAGCCGATCACTTGTACTCTGATACTGGGCTTCAAGCCAGTTTCAAACCTCTTGCATCTCTCCCTACTGGTAGAGAGTAGACTCACTGCATAATGGCTAAGGCGGGAAAATTCTCTTTCATACTCACCACCGACCGCTTCCTGTTTGCATCGAGGAACTCTTGCGGCTTCCGGTCTACATAGGCATCATGGACATATTTCGCCTGAATTCCCGAGGAAGTCCCCATGTTAATATCTGGTTCTACTGCATTTGTGGGGAATGGTTTTCCACCACCATAAGCATCCCCGTAGTAAGGACACCGAGTATTCAAATCGAGCTCTTCTGCACAATGTAGCTTCTTGAACACCCTATCCATCCTCTCTAACCATTGTTCACCTTCTAGAGGATCTATCGCCCTTAAACTCAGAGCCCCATACTTCATCAATTTATCATCTTGCCTAGTAGGAGATTGTGTTTGTACCACTGGTTTCTGTATTGGGACATGAGTAGGTACATTGCCGACCATTTGTTGGAACATTGCGACCATCTCTTGAGCGAATCGAGCAGAAATCATGATGCAGGCGGTAGTCACCTTTGAACCACTAACATTTTGTAGGCCTGGGGCATCCACTTGCACCTCAGCCTCAATAGATTGATCGACTGAACGATCACCCTCTTCCATATTCAATGCTAGGATTTAAGATCTCCTGAAAAAATAACACAAGGAGATTTCCTCCCGTTAGTGCATTTTTATAATGTAATGTACTGTATGTATCAAACAATGATATTGAGCAGTTGTACTATGAAGAAAGAATATTCAAATAACAGGTAAAAATAAAATTTAAAACTTTGCTCTGATACCACTAAAACATGTCACACCCTACCCCTCTGTAAGGCATAACATGATCCCGTAGTATACCTAATGAATTACCAACTCCGTCTACTGATAACCCATTAAATACACTATAAGGGATTTTAAAAACTTTTCTTACTTATTTTACAGTGGTGAGCACTATTTACAGGTATTAAAAACTTTGGTGAACTGAAGTGAAACAATTAACTCATTTGATTTATTTGGAATTTCTGTAAAACTTTTGGCAGAGTGCCATCTGTATTTTGGATAAAACAATTCTTCAGAAAACCTGTAAAAGATACTTCAATAATTTTCCAAATCTCAACTCCAATACATTTCTCAACACAACAATTTATCAACTCAATTCCATAGAAATTTTTTAAAGTCTGAGATAAGGAAATATAATACAATTTTCACAAGTCAAATAACTCATAATTAATTTACAACTTCAAGGTACAATTTGAATTTACAACTGCTCAAAACCAAAAACAAATTGTACATATAGTGTCATACATTACAGTACAAAATGCCAAATGTGGTATACTCACTATACCCAAAAATCTCTTGCTGGAGGTATATGCAGCCTAGTCTACTGCCCTGTCTGTCTCTCTACCTACGACAGCAATAAAAAGCTATCGTTGAGACAATGTCTCAGTGGTGCACAACATTAACCAAATACAGTTTAAATCACAATTCATAAATCATATCAATAGTGGATACTTAAAACCATAGTCAATTTCAAGACAGTAATTGTCCATAAGAATTTAAACTCCATTTGTCAATATCACAATAATTTTCATAAGTTAGATCATGTTTGAATTCAAAATACAATATATGTCAATGAGAGTTTAAATCCATTTCACAATCTCACAATACATATCAATAAATCACACACAGCTTAATCATGATCCATAGTTCAATTCGTCCCAAAAGCCGATGGCTAATGAGGTATTCAATTTGTCCCAAAAGTCGATGACTAATGAGGAATAACATAGCTAGCTAGCAAAAATATTAGTACTCATCCAATTCGTCCTCAACAGGCACACACCTCAACACTTCAGCCAGAGAGGGAATTCAATTCGTCCCACTAGACAAGCTAATGAGGAATACAATCAATATACATGATAGCTGTGATTTCAAACCATTTACAAAGCTTTTCAATCAATAAGTATCCATCAAATACCATTCAAACAGTTTCTCACAGTTTCAAATCATTTACAATGCTTTTCAAGCAATAAATATCCATTAAAGTACATTTCCACAATTTAAAACAATAATATACAAATAGTCAATATTTATTTCAATTGAAAAATTCAAGAGAAATAGTTGTTGTGCACAAACCTCGATGATATCTTTTCCGGTCCGGACTCAGTGTTTCCTTCCCTTTCCCTGAGTCTTTAGTAACTGAGAAACACAATTTGAAGTGTTTCAGTACTAATTTATATTGTCTCTATCGATAATGTTTGGTAATTAATTCACTGAAAGCTATTATTTGCTTAATCACCCAATATATCGACCCTCGATGCGTTCTAGGTAAATTAGGTTTTAGTGTCGTTAATATTTCACATTCGATCGGGTTTTAGGTTTGGTACACGTTACCAATTTCATTTCCTTGTTTAGTGCATTTTAATGCAACTTGCTGGATTCCGGGATACTTGTTTGACCTAGCCGGACGACCTAGTTCCCTCGGTTTTCGGGTTTCGGTCAAAACTACAAACTTGTAGATCTATGTCTTATGGAACGCGGGGCAAAATTTTAGGTCATTCCGAGTTAAGTAGACCAAGTTATGGTCATTATACTATTGCTGGTCAAATGGCATCAAATTAGGTCAATTTTAGGTCAATTTGGTCAACTCTGGTTCGGCCAGTTTTTGGACCCGAACTTGTGCAAGCTTTTTGACTTGCTTCTGATCATTTCTGGGCTTTGGTGTCTTCATAATACTTGTAGGTATGGGTCTTAACTATTCTTGGTTAAAATTTCAGGTCAATTGGACCTGTTTTGAGTGAGTTATGGCCTAAACACTCACTGCTGCCCAATTGGTCAATTTTCAGGTCTCAATTGTACCTAATCCGAATTGGTCATTTTCTTATGTCACCTTGCAAGCAGAATTTTGGTATGCTTTCTCAATGAAAGTTGGCACATTTTGTGCCTAGTTTCACCTCCAATTGGTCTCATACCAATTGAGGTTACACATTTAAAGTTATAGGCTAAAATGTATACTGCCTTAATCACATTGCTTAAACATACATCAATACCCTTACCTTACTAGATGTTCACTTCCCTACCAAATCTGTTTTGGTACATTACCAAAACCATACTCCACTTCACTTTAAAGTCATTTTGGGCAGATTACAATTATCCTCAACACACCAAATATAACTCTAATTCCCAAAGTCCAAATACAATTACACATACACATAAACATTACTAGTTTTTACATACACTTTACACAACAAATTCATATACATATCCATCAATCCTTAATGCCACAATTCTGCCCATATCTTCATGAACACATACACTTATCCAAGAGTTCCAAGGCTGCCGAAAATGTCCCTCAACCCCAAAGTGTCCTACAATTCACCAATTTCCATTCCAAGTGCAAAATCACCATATATATGTGGAATAATTTACTAGGATATTAAATCACTTAATCAACATCATTTCTCATCAAATATATGCACAATTATTTCATCAAATACATGACTCCATGGCTGTCCAAAATGAACATCTCAATAACTCTTCAAACTTAAAAATTTTCTTCACAAATTCAACACCCATAACATGCACACAAAGTTTAACAAAGCTATCTTCAAAAATGCTAACTTACCTTATGGTTGGAACTTGTTAAACCTTGATTAAACTTCTTAAATTTGGTATCAAGCTCTTCCTTATGATGTGTAGACAAACTTTCATGAAGGAACCTAAGTGTTTAGAAGTGAAGTGAGAGGTTAGATGAAGCTTGAATGAAAATGGCCATGGAGGATTTTTCTTTTTCTCAATTCGGCATGTTTAATGGAAATGGAGAAGATGAACTTTCTGATGGGTATAGTGGACTTACATCAGCACATTTTATTGTTTAATTAAATCATTAGTGGCCCACTCACACATTTAATCATTTAATAAGCTTAATTCTCACTTATTCCACATTAAGCCCTTAATTCTTGCTATTTACTTTAGGTACCACCAAATTAATTTTTCATTTTATTTTCTAAGTGTAATATTATTTATTTTTAATGGACATTTAGGTCAAAAGACAATTCGGGACGTCAAATGACCATAATGCCCCTGTTCGGGTTGCATTCCCGATTTTTCGGTAACACCGAGTTTTGTCTGTTTTTCGATTTCTCACTTTTCTTTGTACTAATTATTTAATTTTTCTTTGATCTTCCTAATGATATTTATTCTTCAATAAGGGTCTATTTATGTCCTAAAAATGTTTTCCGTGGTTCCATTTGTCTGTATTAGTCAACGGTCCACGCCGTGACTTCCCAAAGTTGATCACCATCGCTAGGGTTCCCGGCTCGCTGAACTTGGTTACATTTCTTTGCTATTATTTTTCCTTTGTTTTTCTTTTATTTTCTCTTCTTGGATTTTATTATTTTATGTCTCCTCACTCACATTGAAGTGTAGTTCTAGGCATCCTAGCTGTCCGGACAAAGATCGGTCACCGAATGTTAACGCACTACCGAACTTAGGGTGTTACAATTCTCCCCCTTAAATAAATTTCGTCTCGAAATTTTACACGGCATTAGTCTCGAACAGTGTGGGTGTTGTCTCCTCATATCCTCTTCACGTTCCCAAGTAGCTTCTGGCTGAATGATGGTTCCACAAAGACTTTAACTGTGTGTATCTGTTTGTTCCTCAGCTGTTTCACCTCATAAGCCATAATTTTTATGGGTTCTTCCTCATATGAGAGGTCTGGATTTACTTCAATCTCTTCAACTGATAGTACATGAGATGGGTCAGATCTGTACCTCCTTAACATGGACACATGGAAGACACTATGTATCCTTGCTAACTCTGGAGGTAATGCCAACCGGTATGCCAAAGGACCCACTCTTTCCAGAACTTCATATGGTCCGATCAAACGAGGACTCAGTTTCCCCTTTCTGCCAAATCTCATAATCCTCTTCCAAGGAGAAACTTTGAGGAATACTTTATCACCCACTGCATACTCAATATCTCTTCTCTTCAGATCAACATAGGACTTCTGACGATCTGATGCAGCCTTAAGTCTATCTCTGATCAATCTGATCTTTTCCTCTGTCTGCTGAACAATTTCTGGCCCAATCATCTTCCTTTCACCTACTTCATCCCAACATAAAGGAGTTCTGCACTTTCTGCCATACAATGCTTCATATGGAGGCATCCCAATGCTTGATTGGTAGCTGTTGTTATAAGCAAACTCAATCAAGGGCAAGTGTGTATCCCAACTACCTTCAAATTCAATTACACAAGCCCGTAGCATATCCTCTAATATCTGAATAACCCTCTCAGACTGGCCATCTGTCTGTGGGTGGAATGCTGTGCTGAAGTTCAATCTAGTTCCTAGGGCTCTCTGAAGACTACCCCAGAATCTAGAAGTGAACCTAGGATCTCTGTCAGACACAATTGATACTGGCACTCCATGCAGTTTTACAATCTCATATATGTACAATCTGGCCAATCTTTCCAGGCTATAGTCCATCCGAACTGGCAAAAAGTGAGCAAACTTGGTTAGTCTGATAACTATGACCTATACTGCATCATGACTATTCTGTGTCCTCGGAAATCTCATCACAAAATCCATAGTTATCCGTTCTCTTACTCTGTTTCATAGGGTGCTATTTGTATGCTAGCTCGACACTTATTATTATATACGAATTCTGTTAGTGGGATGTATCTGTCCCATCTCCCCTCGGATTCAAGGACAGAAGTTCTCAGTATATTCTCGAGGGTTTATTACATTTTACAGGTTATTATTATCATTTCATTTCATTATTTATAGGAACTCAATGAGTTTCAAAATTTACCTTAATCACTTATTTCGACTGTCCATCCGTCTGAGGATGATAAGTCGTACTGATATCTCTAAGCTTATACAATTACTGGGGTACAGGTAATTCACATTAATGTAACCGAGTCACTGACTCTAGCTACCTTACAAGTGTAGTCTTTCGATAGGCTAGTTCTGAAGTTTTAAATTTCTGACTAAAATTTTCACATTTATTTTCAGTACTAGTACTCTATTCGGGTGCAACTATATCAATTTATAGATTACTTACAAATATTCTTAATTTATTGTACCACGAGGAAGCACGTAGCTCTACACAATAATCCCGTGTCGGTACTATAATCTGCAGCTTACAATACAAACATCGAGAACATTATATAGTCACTACGTTATAACCTCATGGACTAGGTTTTCTAACATCTTATCTTTCTCGAATCCACTAATATCCTAAACCGATTCTGATTACAATATCCCTTGACAATTACTAACAGTAACATCTTTGCCCTCATCTAGAGCAATTCCATTACTGCATCTTGCTTTTACGTCCTCTTGCCTTACATTAAGTAGGCTCACCAATTAGCTTTATAATTTATGGTGTGTTAGAAAATACTTTTCGCCGATAAACTCTTTCAAAACTAATTTCACTTATTATCACAATCCTTATCTTAAAGGACTAATCACTAATGCATCAAAATTTATTCCCCTATAAAGGAATAACAACAAAACATATAGTTCTGACACTAACATAAAAGTATGCAAACTCTAGGTCAAACAATACATATATATATATATCTTAGTTACTAATTGAGAAAGTACCAGCAATAATGTCAAAAGTCTCAGCCTCTTCTCTCTGTCGTATAGCGTATACTCCAGCTGAAGCATCACCTTGTTCTGGTTGATTCACAGTACTTTGACTTCTAGGAGTACTACCCCTACCTTTACCTCTACCTCTACTAACTGATGGTGAACTCTTTGGGGTAGAAACTTGGGTTGATCCCTTTGGTGTAGTAAATGATCCAAAACGACCTGGATTTACACAATCCCTAGCAAAATGACCAGTCTCTCCACAGTTAAAACATGCTCCTACAGCTCTATAACATACCCCACTATGTGGTTTACCACAAGTTTCACAAAGTCGATCTGACAGCGCATTCCTGGGTTTCTGTTGAGTTTGCTGATCGGATCGAGGTGGTTTCTGTCCAAAAGATCTATCTCTACCGGACTTCTTACTATCTCTGTTGTATCCCCCAAAGTTTTTCCTCTTTCCAGTAAGACCACTAGAACTCTGTTCTACTGACTTTCCCTCTTTTTCTGTCTTCTCTGATTTCTTTTTCTCATGAGCCGCTTCAGATTCAATTCTTTCTAATTCTAGTGCTTGAGAAATAAGTTCAGAGAAGTTGTTATGTTTGAATCCGACCACTTGTAATCTGATACTAGGCTTCAAGCCGGTTTCAAACCTTTTTCATCTCTCCCTACTGGTAGAAAGTAGACTTACTGCATAATGGCTTAGGCGAAAAAATTCCCTTTCATATTCAGCCACCGATCTACTCCCCTGTTTCAGACTTAGGAACTCTTGCAGTTTCTGATCTACATAAGCATCAGGGACATACTTTTGTCTGAATTCCCTGAGAAAGTCACTCTAGGTTAGCATCGCAGTTCTCGCTGCATCGTGGGGAATGGTTTTCCACCAGTCATAAGCATCCCCCTGTAGTAGAGATACTGAGTATTCAAATCTGAGCTCCTCTGTGCAATGCAGTTTCTTGAATACCCTATCCATCCTCTCTAACCATTGTTCTGCCTCTAGAGGATCTACTGTCCCCTTGAACTCTGTAGCCCCATATTTCATCAATTTGTCATATTGTCTAGCAGAAGACTGTGGTTGTACCACTGGTGTCTGTATTGGGACTTAAGTAGGCACATTACCAGCCATTCGTTGGAACATTGTAGCCGTCTGCTGAGAGAACTGAGCAGGAAACTGCGATACTGTAGGGGCTGGTGCTACTGAACCACTAACATTATGTACGGATGGGGCATCCCTTTACACCTCAGCCTCTATAGATTGATCGACTGAACGATCACCCTCTTCCATAGTCAATGCGAGGATCTTAGACCTCCTGAACAATTAATACAAGGAGATTTCCTCCCGTTAGTGCATATTTATAATGTAATGTATTGTATGTATCAAACAATGATATTGAGCAGTTGTACTATGAAGAAAGAACATTCAAATAGCAGGTGAAAACAGAATTTAAAAACTTGCTCTGATACCACTAAAACATGTCACACCCTACCCCTCTGTAAGGCATAACATGATCCCGTAGTATACCTAATGAATTACAAACTCCGTCTACTGATAACCCATTAAATACACTACAAGGGATTTTAAAAACTTTTCTTACTTCTTTTACAGTGGTGAGCACTATTTACAGGTGTTGAAAACCTTTTTGAACTGAAGTGATAGAATTAACTCATTTGAATTATTTGGAATTTCTGTAAAAATTTTGGCAGAATGCCATCTGTATTTTGGATAAAACCGTTCTTGTAAAACCTGTAAAAAGCACTTCAATAATTTTCCAAATCTCAACTCCAACATTTTTCTCAATACAACATATTTCTCAACTCAAATCCACAGTGATTTTTCAAAAGCTGAGATATAGGAAATATAATACAATTTTTACAAGTCAAAATAACTCATAATTATTTTACAACCTCAAGTTACAATTTGAATTTACAACTGCTCAAACCAAAACAATATGTACATACAGTGGTCATACATTACAGTACAAAATGCAAAAAGTGGTATACTCGTTATACCCGAAAATCTCTCACTGGAGGTACTAGCAGCCTAGTCTGCTGCCCTGTCTGTCTACTCTGCGACAAAGAATAAAGCTATCATTTGAGACAATGTCTCAGTGGTGCACAACATTAACCAAATACAACTTTAAATCACAATTCATAAACCATATAAATAGTGGATACGTAAAACCATAGTTAAATTCAAGACAATGAATGTCATAAGGAATTTAAACTACAATTCACAAATTATCAAATTTCATAATAACACAATTTAGTCAAATAATTTAAGAATACCGTATTGCCAATTCATACACAATTTGATCAAATTACTGAATAACACAGTGTTGCCGATCAATATCACAATTTGATCAAATAACTGAATAATATCGTTTTGCAAATCAATAACACAATTCGATCAAACAACTGAATAATATCGTTTTGCAAATCAATAACACAATTCGATGAAATAACTGAATAATATCGTTTTGCAAATCGATAACACAATTCGATCAAATAACTGAATAATACAATGTTGCCAATCAATAACACAATTTAGTCCATGACACAATTTTGTTTCCACACATGCCGTGTTGTACACCACGACAAGACATACTCACCTCAATAATCGAAATCAATGAGGGAGGAAGCTAGCTATATAATGAGTACTCATCCACACTCACCTCAGACTGGCAAGTCAAAGAGGGAGGAACATAATCATACTCACCCCAGACTGATAAGTCAAAGAGGGAGGAATATATCACACTCACCCCATTAATGGAGGAGGAACATAGTAATAGTGTCATGCCAATTGTGAATCAAAACAATTCCAAACATTTTATTCAAATGATCCGTAAGAATCCAATAAATTTCCAAAGTTATAATTTCATTCACAAAATGGCAACACAATTCGTAATTCACTTCAATTTCCACAAAAACCATTTACAGTGCTTTTCAATCAATAAGTATCCATCAAATACCATTCAAACAGTTTCTCACAGTTTCAAATCATTTACAATGCTTTTCAAGCAATAAATATCCATTAAAGTACATTTCCACAATTTAAAACAATAATATACAAATAGTCAATATTTATTTCAATTGAAAAATTCAAGAGAAATAGTTGTTGTGCACAAACCTCTGATGATTGTCTTCCTAGTCTGGACTCAGTGTTTCCTTCCCTTTCCCTGAGTCTTTAGTAACTGAGAAACACAATTTGAAGTGTTTCAGTACTAATTTATATTGTCTCTATCGATAATGTTTGGTAATTAATTCACTGAAAGCTATTATTTGCTTAATCACCCAATATATCGACCCTCGATGCGTTCTAGGTAAATTAGGTTTTAGTGTCGTTAACATTTCACATTCGATAGGGTTTTAGGTTTGGTACACGTTACCAATTTCATTTCCTTGTTTAGTGCATTTTAATGCAACTTGCTGGATTCCAGGATACTAGTTTGACCTAGCCGGACGACCTAGTTTCATCGGTTTTTGGGTTTCGGTCAAAACTACAAACTTGTAGATCTATGTCTTATGGAACGCGGGGCAAAATTTTAGGTCATTCCGAGTTAAGTAGACCAAGTTATGGTCATTATACTATTGCTGGTCAAATGACATCAAATTAGGTCAATTTTAGGTCAATTTGGTCAACTCTGGTTCGGCCAGTTTTTGGACCCGAACTTGTGCAAGCTTTTTGACTTGCTTCTGATCATTTCTGGGCTTTGGTGTCTTCATAATACTTGTAGGTATGGGTCTTAACTATTCTTGGTTAAAATTTCAGGTCAATTGGACCTGTTTTGAGTGAGTTATGGCCTAAACACTCACTGCTGCCCAATTGGTCAATTTTCAGGTCTCAATTGTACCTAATCCGAATTGGTCATTTTCTTATGTCACCTTGCAAGCAGAATTTTGGTATGCTTTCTCAATGAAAGTTGGCACATTTTGTGCCTAGTTTCACCTCCAATTGGTCTCATACCAATTGAGGTTACACATTTAAAGTTATAGGCTAAAATGTATACTGCCTTAATCACATTGCTTAAACATACATCAATACCCTTACCTTACTAGATGTTCACTTCCCTACCAAATCTGTTTTGGTACATTACCAAAACCATACTCCACTTCACTTTAAAGTCATTTTGGGCAGATTACAATTATCCTCAACACACCAAATATAACTCTAATTCCCAAAGTCCAAATACAATTACACATACACATAAACATTACTAGTTTTTACATACACTTTACACAACAAATTCATATACATATCCATCAATCCTTAATGCCACAATTCTGCCCATATCTTCATGAACACATACACTTATCCAAGAGTTCCAAGGCTGCCGAAAATGTCCCTCAACCCCAAAGTGTCCTACAATTCACCAATTTCCATTCCAAGTGCAAAATCACCATATATATGTGGAATAATTTACTAGGATATTAAATCACTTAATCAACATCATTTCTCATCAAATATATGCACAATTATTTCATCAAATACATGACTCCATGGCTGTCCAAAATGAACATCTCAATAACTCTTCAAACTTAAAAATTTTCTTCACAAATTCAACACCCATAACATGCACACAAAGTTTAACAAAGCTATCTTCAAAAATGCTAACTTACCTTATGGTTGGAACTTGTTAAACCTTGATTAAACTTCTTAAATTTGGTATCAAGCTCTTCCTTATGATGTGTAGACAAACTTTCATGAAGGAACCTAAGTGTTTAGAAGTGAAGTGAGGGGTTAGATGAAGCTTGAATGAAAATGGCCATGGAGGATTTTTCTTTTTCTCAATTCGGCATGTTTAATGGAAATGGAGAAGATGAACTTTCTGATGGGTATAGTGGACTTACATCAGCATATTTTATTGTTTAATTAAATCATTAGTGGCCCACTCACACATTTAATCATTTAATAAGCTTAATTCTCACTTATTCCACATTAAGCCCTTAATTCTTGCTATTTACTTTAGGTACCACCAAATTAATTTTTCATTTTATTTTCTAAGTGTAATATTATTTATTTTTAATGGACATTTAGGTCAAAAGACAATTCGGGACGTCAAATGACCATAATGCCCCTGTTCGGGTTGCATTCCCGATTTTTCGGTAACACCGAGTTTTGTCTGTTTTTCGATTTCTCACTTTTCTTTGTACTAATTATTTAATTTTTCTTTGATCTTCCTAATGATATTTATTCTTCAATAAGGGTCTATTTATGTCCTAAAAATGTTTTCCAGGGTTCCCCGCAGTCTAGGGCTAGTCAACGGTCCACGCCGTGACTTCCCGGTGCGGTCACCCATCGCTAGGGTTCCCGGCTCGCTTAACTTGGTTACATTTCTTTGCTATTATTTTTCCTTTGTTTTTCTTTTATTTTCTCTTCTTGGATTTCATTATTTTATGTCTCCTCACTCATATTGAAGTGTAGTTCTAGGCATCTTAGCTGTCCGGACAGCACTGGTCACCGGAACAGCAGAACGCACTACCAAACTTAGGGGTGTTACACTCAACATACCAAATATAACTCTAATTCCCAAAGTTCAAATACCATTACACATACACATAAACATCACTAGTTTTTACATACACTTTACACAACAATTTCATGCACATATCCTTCAATCCTTAATGCCACAATTCTGCCCATATCTTCATGAACACATACACTTATCCAAGAGTTTCAAGGTCACAAATTGTCCTTCAACACCAAAGTGTCCTACAATTCATTAAATCCCATTCCAAGTGCAAAATTCACCATATACATATGAAGTAATTCACTAGGTTATTAAATCATCATGATCATCATCATTTCTCATCAAATATGTGCACAATTATTTCATCAATTACATGACTCCATGGCTGTCCAAAATGAACACAACAATAACTCTTCAAACTCAAAAATTTTCTTCACAAATCCAACACCCATAACATGCACACAAAACTTAACAAAGCTATCTTCAAAAATACTAACTTACCTTATGGTTGAAACTTGCAAAACCTTGATTAAACTTCTTAAAATTGGTATCAAACTCTTCCTTGTGATGTGTAGACAATTTTTCATGAAGCTACTTAAGGGATTGGAGTTGAAATGAGGGAGGGGATGAAGCTTTAAGGAAACGTCAATGGAGGTTTCTCCTCCCCTTCAATTCGGCTAGGTTTAGTACAATGAAGAAGATGAAGTTTCTGCCTTGGATAATGGATGTACACCTGCCCCACTTAGTATATATTAATCCATTAATGGTCCACTAACTCCAAATAATCATATAATAAGCTAATTGTTCATTTATTCCACATTAACCCATGATTTTAGCTATTTACTTTAGGTACCACCAAATTAATTTTTTCATTTTATTTTCTAAGTGTAATACTATTTATTTTTAATGGAGATTTAGGTCAAAAGACAATTCGGGATGTCAAATGACCATAATTCCCCTGTTCGGGTTGCATTCCCGATTTTTCGGTAACACCGGGTTTTGTCTATTTTTCGATTTCTCACTTTTCTTTGTACTAATTATTTAATTTTTCTTTGATCTTTCTAATGATATTTATTCTTCAATAAGGGTCTATTTAAGTTCTAAAAATGTTTTCTAGGGTTCCCCGCAGTCCAGGTCTAGTCAACGGTGCACGCCGTGACTTCCCGGTGCGGTCCCCCATCGCTAGGTTTCCCGGCTCGCTTAACTTGGTTACATTTCTTTGCTATGATTTTTCCTTTATTTTTCTTGTATTTTCTTTTCTTATATTTCATTATTTTATGTCTCCTCACTCATATTGAAGTGTAGTTCTAGGCATCCTAGCTGTCCGGACAGCACTGGTCACCGGAACAGCAGAACGCACTACCGAACTTAGGGGTGTTACACCTCAGCTATTGGCGAGAGCAGAGCCTCATACAAGGAATCCAGGTGGATGACATCGATGGATGGTTCATCGGGTGATTCTTCCATATCTGCCGGATTTTCAATGACCGGTTTAGTGAATACCTCTGTGATTCTCGGGACTACTTTCATCCTCTCGATTTTCTGATCGAATCTCTGATCCTGAAGTCTGTTTCTCATCCAGAATAGCCCATCCATGAGGGCATCTTCCTCATAACCCAAACCACTACGGCCTACCTTCTGGATAGCTGGTATAAGTTCGACAATCCCTTGCAATGTGGTGCCTAGGCCTTTGCCCTCTTCATACCCACTCCTTGACATCACTTTGGCTACCATAGCCATAGCCCCTTCATTTTTTGAGATAGTTTCTTGTAATTCGAGGGCTTGGAAGGAGCTTTCCAATGACTCCTCTGCCGCTTCCACATAAGGAAGTGATTGTGGCTTGGTGACCAATATGGCTTCTTCCCCTCTCACCGTGATGATTTTGCCGTCCTTGATGTACTTTATCTTCTGATGCAAAGTTGAAGGAACCGCATTGGCTGAATGGATCCACGGCCTCCCTAGCAACATAGTGTAGGCCGGTTCAATATTCATCACTTGGAATGTGACGTTAAAGGTGCATGCGCCAATCTGGAGTGGCAAGTCAATGTCTCCCAGCACTTCTCTTCGTGTACCGTCAAAGGCTCTTACCACCATAGCACTCTGACGTATATTCGATTGGTCAACTGGCAGCCTAGCCAAAGTGGCACTAGGTAGTACATTGAGGGCTAACGCATTATCAATAAGGACCTTGGCCACTATACAACCTTTACATTTTACTGTCACATGCAGAGCTTTAGTGTGCGTTAAGCCTGCAGGGTCAATCTCTTCTTCAGAAAAGGTGACAAAACTGGATGCCTGGATTTGTCCCACTATCTTCTCAAACTGCCCCGGTGTGATGTCGGGGTTCACAAAGGCCTGATCCAGAATTTTCTGCAGGGCTTGACGGTGCACCTCAGAGCTCAGAATCAGTGACAATAGTGAAATTCTGGTGGGTGTCTTCCTTAACTGCTCAACCACGTCATATTCACTTTGCTTCATTATTTGAAGCAGCAGCTCCTCTTCTTCTTTAGGCCCGGCGGGTTCTATTTCCTCCGTTTTCTCAACCTCCTCTTCTGTACTCTTCTATAACTCTCCCATTTTACTTTCCCTCTCTTCTTTTCTTTTTCATCAGACCCGTAACATCTCCCACTTCTGGTTATAAACTCCACCTCTGATTCAAGTGGGGAAGTAGTACTGCTGGTAGGTCCGGCGTAAGTCATTCTGAAATGCTCATAGGGAGTGAAGCACAGTTTTGGAGGTGCCGGAGGTGAAGCAAGATTAGGAGCCGACGTACTGCTTGACGCTTCTTGGGTGAAAACTTGGAAGTTATAATTCCAAGGTATGGCATGGGTATTGGTGACAGGGAGCTGAGGCGGGGTTCGGATAATCGTCACTGGTGGTGAGGCTACTGGGGGTGAGAAGGTGATTATGGGTTTAGAGGTGGAAGCATTTTGGCTGAATCTAGTTGTATTTACTCTCCCTTCCATCTTTGACCTTGTGTGGCATCTCAGAACTTTGAGGGACAGTAAGTTCTGAACCTCTTGCTTAAACTCTTCACAATTTTGCAGCTGGTGGTTAGCTGCCTATCCATGATAGGAGCAACCTGCGCCATCTTCAGGTTCTGGTGCTTGAGGGTAGAGGTAACCTTCCCTTACTGCCATCCTAAAAATTGCCTCAAAGTGAGGGATCAGATTATCTACTTTTGGGGTTGACCCTCCTCCGTCAGACTCTATCATATTTACATTGCTCACATTATGATTGGGCAACGGGTTTGAGGTAACATTGGGGAGGGAACCATTTCCCTCAATCTTCAACCACCCATTCCTGATTAAAGCGTGCACTCTCCCTCTGAGTGCCCCACAGTTGTCAGTTGAATGCCCTTGTGCCCCTCCATGATATTCACAACGGGCAGTGGCATCATACCACCTGGGGTATGGTGGCTGAATTGGGTCAAGGGGAACCGGTACTATCTGGTTTATACCGACGAGGTATCGGTATATTTCACTGAGTGGGAGGGGAAGGGGTGGATCAGGATTTCTTGGTGGTCTCGGGTTATTTTGAGGTGGCCTGGGTTGGGTAGGTGGAGGATGCAGTCTGGGTTGGTAATTTATAGGTGGAGGATACTATGGGCGTGGGTGTGGATAATTTGGGAAAGGAGGTGGAACGTTTGCAATGGTTTGGCCATGAGGGGGAGGATATGGCCGGTAGTTATTTTGGGGAAGTGGGGAATAATTGTTTTATCGAGTGATGGAATGCACATCACCCTCCTTCTTTTTGCCAAAACTGGCAGCTTTCTTTGCAGGATTCTCAGTCAACTCCTGCGGTCGTCCCATCCTTAGATTAGCTTCTATCCTCTAGCCAACTTGGATAATATCCGAGAAGCTGTTGGAAGTGTTTTCAATCATCAAATTGAAGTAAGGAGCCTTCAATGTCTCGATGAACAGGGAGCATAGTTCATTGTCGGTCACTGGAGGATATACTTCTGCAGCCTTCTCCCTCCATCTTTGGGCATATTCCTTGAAGCTTTCCCTATCCCTCTGCACCAGGTTTTGGAGGTCCCTCCTTGTGGGGGCCATATCACAGTTAAATTTATATTGCTTCAAGAAGGCATCAGCTAAATCCTTCCAGGAGCGCAGTTTGCTCCTGTCCAACTGTATGAACCATCTCAGGGCTGCTCTGGAGAGGCTCTAGTGAAAGAAGTGGACGAGAAGTCTGTCATCTTTTGTCAAGGCAGACATTTTGGCAATGTAGGTTGCCAGGTGAATGCGGGGATCTGAGTTCCCGGTGTACTTATCGAAATCCAGGACTTTGAATTTGGGTGGCACCACCACATCTGGCACCAATCTAAGTGACGCCACATCGACTGAACCATACATGTTCAGCTCCTCTATTACTCTCAATCTCTCCTCTAGAGCAGACAGCTTCTCATTTTCCCTGGTCCTATTTTCTCCTCCTACTGCATGAAATGCTCCCCCAGTTGGGAGATGAGGGGTGGAGTGAACTGGAGGATTTATTATTGAAGGGTATGGGTCGGCATTTAAGACGGCTAGGTAATGGGAGAAAGGTAGGTCATTATTTATGGTAGCCGGATTGACAGTGATTGTCGGAATCGGGATAGGTGACTGAAAGGTGAAGGAGGTTGAAGCCTTATGAGGATCCATTATTGTTTGTGGTGGGGGAGGTAGTGGTAAGTTAGGTTCTGAAGCGGGTTTATTTTGGAACATCTCCCTCATTAGTCTCATGAGTTCTGAGACCTGGTCTTTCAGCTCGGACACTTGTCCTTGTAGGTTCTATACTTGTTCCTGGTCTTCCATTATCTTTTTTGTTCGGGATCTCGTTAAGTACACTCGTTTGGGTTGAACCGTGTGCCTGGTCAGACTTGCTTTGTTTGAAGCAATGTTGATTTTTTGTAGGGAAATAAATAAAAAAGCTTTTAATGAATTTTGAATTTCGTAAAAAAAAAAAAACTAAAGGTCCTGGTTCGGACGAAGGATACGGTGGCATTTGGGGAGCCAAAATGAAATCTGCAGAAGGATAATCGCATTAATTTTGTCATGGCATCGTTCGATAGTCTGACTGTGAATGACTGGATTGAATGCGCATCTATGATACCTGTCCATATGGCACATCCAATTTTTCGTATAACCCTAGCGAGAGGGTTCCTATGAGAGTTATACTATTCATTCACAATTTTACTAAACAATGGTCCAAAAATCATTCTATTAACTGAATAATTTGTACACAGCATTCTTTACATCGGCCTAGGTTCAGGGAGGTTCTTTATAATGAGATGACATTTTCCAAGATACTCATATAACCTTTCTTCTTGTCTGGCAGGGTTAAACGCTTTCAGAGCATACTCGGATTCGGGTAGGAGTTCTCGTTTTCCCTGTGCCATCGTTCTCTCCAGCTGGTCAACATTCTCTTTCAGCTCCTGATAGAGAGCAGCTTGTCTTTCCTTTACCTTCCTTTCCTTAGCACATTCTTTTCGAATATCATTGATGAGTAGTGCCTGTTCCTTCAATTCGAGCTTCTTCTTTTTGTTTTCTTGTTTATACTCTTCTACGAGTATCTTTTGGTATTTCATTTTTTCCTAAAGCTTACTATTCTGTACTTCTACTTCTTTTATTATAGCTTGGAGAGACCTTTTTTTCCTTTTCCCACCGTGCCTCTTGCTCTTCGAAGCCCATCTTTTCGGCCCTTGCTGTTAGTAGTATGCCCTAGAGCATATCATTTAGTATGTATCTTGTACATATTTTATTAATAAAAGGCATTTCCACTTTTCCGTTTACATAATATATTTATGTGTAATAGAAAATGTCCATTGATATTTTGTTAGAAATATTATTCTTAAGTTGTTAAGAATATGAGTGACAATATTTCTAGCACGAAGTATCATAAATAGGTTCACAATCGAGGATACTTCATAATAAGGACATGACTTATCCAGAAAGATTGTATTCATGTTTGTTCCCAAGTTATTTATATGAGATATAAATAAGATGGAATGGTGAGTCTCATGCCATATAACAAACATGATAGGCACTTATAAATGATAAGTAGGCCGAACCAGTGACACTTATGACAAGCACATGGAGTTTACTCTTGTCAATGTTTTGTCATAAATCATATCAGTGTATATAATCTTTAGACCTGAGATAGCACAGTTATCTTGTATATAGGTAGTTTGAGTTTGATACTGCTTTCATACTTGTACTGTGTATGAGTATATGGGCATGTGTTGGCTCCTACTAGCTATATATGGAGGTAGGTGTTGATCAAGATGGAATCTGTTCCTCTAAGTAAATAGAGATAAAATCCTATGTTCATTTAATTGTTCTTGATGTTTCAAGTTCCTGGCCAGGACAGATAGATTTATTCAGAAAGAGTTTCTGATGAGAAAATCTTTTAATCAAGAACTGGAATTAAAAGAGAACATAATATTCATAGCAAATGGAGTTTGACATAAACCATGACTCCAGCTTGAGTTGGGATTTTGTAACAGAGAGATTCTAGTGCATGGTAACATATGATTATAGGTTCATTTAAGGTAAACCTTATTACTAATTGGGTGGCCATGGCATGCTATGCTAGGTGTTAACCATGGTCTATGAGGTTCATAAAATGATTTAGAGAAATCATTTATGGTAAGAAAGAGTTCTGATGATATTAAGAGTTGATATCATGTCTCATTGCCAATTAGTGATGAGCCTAGTAAGTCACACACATACACAAGTTATCACCTAATTAAATATGATTTAATTAATTAATTAAAGAGTTTAATTGATTAATTAAATAGGTTTGGTTTGCAATTAGTTTGCAAAGTCCCTAGCATGACTTGAAACCAAATCTAGATTATTGGATGTATAATATAAGTTAAATTTATATTTAAAGTGTTTAAATATGAATTTAATTAATGAGAAATTAATTAATAGAGATTAATTAATTAATTTATATTTGATATAAATTAATTAGAAGAAAAAAAAATAATTATTTTGGATTGAGAACTCAAAATTAAGACACAGGGGCATTTTGGTCATTTTGCAGTGTGACACGTGGCACCATGAGATGGTGACACATGGCATAACACATAAGCTTGCCAAATGTTTTTTTAATCATGTAAGATGATTAAAATCAAGATTACATATAGGTTTGACACTTGGCACAATGTGATTGGGTCACTTAAACCTAGAGCTAATCAAAGGGTGACATGTGGCAAGGGTTTAATGTGTTAACCTAGCTATTTAAGTGTTGTTATGAGAAAATAAAATACAACCAGCAGCCACACTCCTTGGTCACGCCATTTTGCAGCCCTCCCTCTATTCTTCTTCATCTCTCATCAATTCAAAGAGATTAGCCATCAATCTCTTGAATTAAGAACACTAGAAATTGTTTCTAGTGTCCTGTTTACATCTCTAATCTCTTAAAAGGCAGAACTTGAATTTCTAATTAATAGAAAAGGCTTTAGAAGCTGTTCAAGGGCTGCCATAGGTGTTCTTGGTGTGGACAAGCTAGAGGGACAACATCTGGTGTCCTGAAGATGAATCTCAAAGGCGCAGACACGCTGCAGTGCATCAAGAGGTTAGTGTAATCGTTCTTGATTTAATCTAGGTTCTAAAATTAATCTGATTAATTTTAAAATCTTAAATGGCAAATACAGATCCAAAAACATATTAAAAGAGTTTTAATATGTTGTTTATCATTGAAATCAAATAGATAAAAATAAATCTTGCATGATGCATGTGATCCTAGGTGAAAATTTTTGAATTCAATGGTATAAACTTGTGTTTTTCACGCTTCCGTTCCTTCAATTGGTATCAGAGCCACTATATTTGCCATTTAGATTGTTTATTATATGATTTAATTGTGTGATTTGATCATGAGATGATTGATCCATTGCTGGTTGGATCAAGAGGTGTGGCGGCATGCTTGATGAACTCCAACATGGTGCGCATGGCTTTGGAAGATCATGGTGCGCATGATTGTTATTAAATTCTGCAATTGTTGCATGATGAAAGGTTCATCATATGACTAATTAAAATGTTTAATTAGGATTTTTAATCACACAATTAAATTATGATTCAAATCAAAAATTTTAAAAATTGTTTGAATGTGATTCAAATCTGAATTTTAAAAGTTGTTTGAATGTGATTCAAATATGAATTTTTAAAGTTGTTTGAATCATATTTAAATATTATTTTTTAAATTTGATTGAATAAAATTCAGATCTGATTTTTTAAAAAATGTTTGAATGTGATTCAGATCTGATTTTTTAAAAAATGTTTGAATGTGATTCAAATCTGATTTTTTAAAAAATGTTTGAATGTGATTCAGATCTGATTTTTTAAAAAATGTTTGAATGTGATTCAAATCTGAATTTTTGAAGTTGTTTGAATGTGATTCAAATCTGAATTTTTAAATTTGTTTGAATGAGATTCAAATCTGAATTTTTAAATTTATTTGAATCATATTCAAATCTGGATTTTTAAGTTGAATATGAGATATTCAATTTAATTTAAGTATGTATGTTTTATTTAATTGTTAAATAGTGATATGCATGATGGATGATCATGGACTATAAAAGACCAATGTGATTGGATTTATTTCTTTTATGTTTCTTTGGGATTGTAAATTAATTAATTTATTTTAATTTATTTTGGGCATGTATTATTAAGTTTGTAATAATTTTTGGATTGTAATTTCATTTATTTAAGTTCTTGTAAATTCGCCTTGGTATGCCAAGGATTACTATGTAATATTGGATTGCAAGAAGTTCAAGGAGGTCAAGAGCATTGGTGGGACCAGTGGGAGGAATTCAAGATCAAGTGTTGATTATGTACTCCTTCAGCAACTCTTGTAAAATGAATGAATGAAATGCACCTAGGAATGCCCTGATTCAATTCTTGGTGGCTCAGAATTGAATCCCTTAGAAAGTCCATGATCATACCATATTTACTGCTTATCCATGAATGCATGAGATGTAAGGAAATGTATGCAATTATATGATATATGCATGCTAAATGGATAATGTGCAAAGTGAGACCTTAATAGTAATTAGAATGACCATAAAATCTTCCAATCAAATAATTAAGTTGGATATGCTATAATTAAAGTAATTATAACATAGGCCCTCCATTGGGGCAATTATTTTAAGAAATTTTAAATAGTTGCATGAGATGTAATTAATTTAAGAGATTTTCTTAAGAATAATTGTTAAGCATGAGATGTTGTAAATATGTAAATGGTTTGGTGGCCAATATTGGATGTACCTGAGGACATTAAAATTATTTACATAATTACTGGCTCAATGGGATCAACTTAACTAATGCAAGATAAGTCAATAATGGATGTACCTGAGATTTTGAGCATTAGGGGCTAGGTAAAGGATTGAACCTCACATGAGATGTGATGGGCAAGGAGTTGCTCACTTATAGTTTGTTATAATTCCAATAATGGATGTACCTGAGGATGATCAATAGAATTATAAGAATTCAATCACCCACTAGAAATCCATCCAACTAGGATTTCCGTTTCCTACTTTGGAAGTGTAGGATTCGCTAAGTTTGTGGGAGGACCAATTTGATTAAAAGACCATAATCATTTTGGTTAATTACATGATACATTTACTAATTAATCTGGTTATTTTCTGCAATTAATTTTCTGATAAAAATGAGCACAAAACAACCACCACCATCCAATATCCTTGCGAGCATACTTGATCACAATAGGTTGACAGGACCAAATCTGTCTGATTGGCTAAGAAATTTGAAGCTTGTCCTGAACCTTGAACATATAGGATATGTTCTAGATTCAAATGTTCCTGGTCCCTTGCCTCCAGAGGCCACACAAGGGGAACATGATACTTTGGACAAGTGGAAGGAGCATGATATGAGAGCTAAGTGTTACATGCTTGCTTTCATGAGTAATGAGTTACAGAAGCAACATGAGAATATGGAGAGTGCGAGTGTGATCCTCCTACACCTACAAGAGTTGTATGGTGAGCACAGCAGGAATGCTAGGTATGAGATATCTAGACAGTTATTCCGTATGAGGATGTCTGAGGGACAGAATGTTAGGGATCATGTCCACAAGATGATTCGGCTGATTGAGCAGTTGGAACATCTTGACTTCAACATGGATTTCCAACTACAGACGGATTTTATCCTTCAGTCCCTTCCTGAGTCTTTTGGGAATTTTGTGACAAATTTCCATATGACTAAACAGGAATGCACCTTAGCTGGTTTACTCAACATGCTGGTTATTACCCAAAAGAATATGCCAGGCAATAAAGGGAAAGAGGTAGCTTTGGTTTCATCTTCTTCTGCTGGAAAGTCCAACAAGAAGAAGGGCAATAAGAAAAAGAAACGTCAGATTCCTGGTCCTTCCAAGAAAATAGCTAAACAGAAAAGGAAGACTAAAGCTTATGGAGGCAAAGGAAAGTGTTTCCACTGCCAAAAGGATGGGCACTGGAAAAGGAACTGCCAAGAGTATCTTGCTTCTCTGAAGGACAAGAAGGATACACCTTCGGATGGTATGTCCATATCTTGTTATTTAGATTCTGATGATACTCATAGTTCATCTATAGCTTGGGTTTTAGATAGTGGTGCCAGTTCTCACATTTCTAATGATATGCAGGAACTAGCAAACAGTAGCAGCTTGCGTTCTCAAGATATTAGAGCCCGGATTGGCAATGGCTCAACTGTTGAAGCTTTAGCCATAGGATCTAAATCTTTTTACATGTTTGGACATGTTTTGTGTTTTGATAATATTTTATATGTACCTGATGCTTTTAAGAACATCATTTCTATATCTAGTTTGACTAGAAATGGCTATGAATTTCAGTTCACTGATGATGTTTGCAATATTTATTTTGGAAATAAATATATTGGTTCGGGTTATATGAATGATGGTCTTTATTATTTGGATAATAATGACAAAAACAAATTGAATGCAAGTGATCTAAAAGAATGCAATGCCATGGTGAAAACTAACTCAAGTTCAAAATATATTTAGCACTTAAGATTATGTCATATTGCAGAAGATAGGATTGCAAAATTGGAGAAAATGGGGATTCTATCCTCATTGGGCGCTGAGCCTACTCCAACTTGTGAATCTTGCCTTCAGGGTAAAATGACTAGATCACCCTTTGTTGGACAAGGGCTAAGAGCTGAAAATATTTTGGAGCTAATACATAGGGATGTATGTGGTCCATTTAAAGAAATGGCTAGATGGGGTTTTCATTATTTTATTACCTTTACTGATGATAAATCAAGGTTTGGGTATTTGTATTTGATGAAATACAAACATGAATCTTTTGAAAAGTTCAAAGAAGTTAAATCTGAAGTAGAAAATCAAACAGGAAAGAATATTAAAGCTCTTCAATCAGATCGTGGAGGTGAATATTTGAGTACTGAATTTAATGAATACTTGAGAGAGCATGGCATTGTTTCTCAGCTGACTCCTCCAGGAATGCCACAGCTGAATGGTGTATCTCAAAGGAGAAATCGTACCCTATTGGATATGGTACGTAGTATGATGAGCTATACTGATATGCCAATCTTCTTTTGGGGATTTGCATTAGAATCAGCTTTGTATATTCTGAATAGGATTCCATCAAAATCAGTTTCTTCCACACCTTATGAGATATGGTATGGAAGAAAACCAAGTCTTAAGCATGTTAAGATTTGGGGTTGTCCAACTTATATCAAAAAGCTGAACACTGATAAATTGGAGACCAGATCAGAAAAAGGTCGATTTGTTGGATATCCAAAAGATAGTTTTGGATATTATTTTTATTTGCCTACTTCACAAAAGGTTGTGATAAGCAGAGATGCCACATTTCTTGAACAATAGTTTGTTCAAGAAGGAGGCAAAGGAAGGCAAATAGAGTTAGAATTGGAGAATTCTGACCAACCAACAGATCAGATGGATATAGATCCATCTAGTCAACCAATACTATGACACCCCTTACCCGACTACAGTGTAGCCGAGCAAGTTATGCCACTAAGTGTGCCGAGCACTCTATTTTATCTTAATTCATTTTTATCATAGTTTTGAAAATAACTTGTGAAATATAATTCATTTTTTGAAAATGTAATTTATTTGAGGTTCCGAAAATTTTATAGAAAATCCGGCAAGGTACCGGCTAAAAATGGAGAAAACCGTTCTTCGGAACCTGTGAAAAACACTTCCTATATTCTTATTCATTCATCTCAACTCCATTTATCAAAATCTCAATATTTTTCAGTTCACATTCATTTCTCAATCATTCATCTCATTTGTTAATCATGTACAAGTCATAAATAGACATTCACTCTTCCATTCACAAATACAATTTTCATTATTTACATGAACATCAAAATATATTACATAGATCCAAATACATATGAGAAGATAAAAATTTAGTTACAAAATATCAAAATGACACCTAGTGTCCTACCAATGCACTGCAGGTGACGAGGTGACACGGACGCTATGCATAACTGTGTACTGCCTTACCGAATCTGTGGTCTACTGGGCCCTCTGTCCAAATCTTCAGTACCTACGCGTTGCAAAAGCGACGCGCTAAGCATAAAGCTTAGTGGTGCCAATAATACAAAAAAATATAATATGCAAATAAAAATCATAATTTTTTAGCCATTGTGTTTATAAGAACTGAATAATTACCAACTTAATGTTTAGTCGATGGCTAATTACGTTTTATGATATTAACTTCTTCATGAATTTTGTTAATTATTTTCTTCATGATCTTGAGTTTCTTTGTATTCTATCATAATCATTCCTGATATTTAATTTTCGTATTTTCTTTAACAATCAGTTCAATTACAGTTATACTTTTCCATGCCCAAGTAACCTATACTAGACGACTGGACTGGATAACGAGTCGTTGGCACTGGACACCGCGGTGTCTCGGGCCGTCATACCATGGGACGCAGAACGTCAACCATGTATGCAGTCAGTATGGCTAAAAAGCCATGATATCACATAATCGGGCATAAAAGCCATGAATATGGGCATAAAAGCCATGAACATGGGCATAAAGCCATGAACACAGGCATAAAGCCTTTTGCAGTACTGCTAAAACAATACCCTATTGGCATGCTAAACTATCCAAACCAATCACATTAGGCCTACTAGGGCATTTTGCATTTTTAAGTTTCACATTTTTGAATTTTAAGTTTTGGTGTCACTATTCACTTCATAAGTCAACAAAAAAGTTGACTTTTGCATAGAAAGTAGGTACATTGGCTTTGGCACTTCAAACATACCACATTTTTCATTTAAAACTTGTTGGAAGTGATCACCATTACCATTTCTAGGCTTAAACCAAGGGAAACAAAATTTTCAGTTTTGGTATCTCAACTTTACTGTTCCATTAAGCACTGTTGCAGTGGGAATTTTAGGAAATGGTAAACATGAAAGTTGTTCCTTATTTTGTCTAGTTGAATTTATTTTTTTGAATCACTCCATTTGGAGTTTTGTAGCTCAAGTTATGGCCAAAATAAGTTTACTATTCACGTGCACTGTTCATGCTGAGATTTTGGGTCTGGCAGATTTTTGGTCCAACTTTGGTCAGTAATTTGATCAAGTTAAGATCATAATTTCGTCTAACTTTCTTCATATGAAATGTTCTACCATACCTTAGGTTTCCATCGGTTCAAGAATCGCCTAAATCCGAGTTTTCTAGAGAGAGTTATAGCCATCCAAACATTACTGCTCAAGTGAAAATCTGCAGAGTTGCAGGTTTGATAACTTAACTTTGCCCAATAATTTGAATGGGTTAATGGCATAATTTGGGGTGATGTTCTTCATGAAAGTTGTTTGTCTATATCATATCTTGTTGCTGTAAAAATTTTAGGTCAATTGACCATATCTACAGTGAGTTATGGCCAAATGAACAGTAACTACTGTTCATTTGGTCATTCTGCAGGGGCTGTTTGCAGGGTATCCGGATTGGGGCTAATTTTTGTTCCACTTGCTTTGGTCTTTTGGGCATGGTTTCTTCAGCAAAAATGTGCCATTATAAGCCTAATTTCATGTCCAATTGGCCAAACACCAATTGAACCTACACAGCCAAAGTTATGGCAGTCCAATTAGACTGAAATCTCAGCCACCGTGCTGCTATCTTTAGGCAGCCTACCATTCCACTTTGCCATGCCATTTTTCAGTCCAATTTATGGTCAACATACCTCAAATGGTCACTAATTGACCATTAGAATGTTCTTTAACCATTTCATAAGCCAAGTCAAATTTTCATTCCTAAACCCTAGCTAAATTTCAAAGTTTTTCACAATTTCCCTAATTTACTCTTTCATTCTCTATATATATAAATGTATACACTTTAAACCTAAGCTCTAGTTCACTCTAAGTCCATCAAACACTCCATTTCTATTCCTTCAATAGGGCTGCCGAAATTCAAGGAGTACATATACATAAATTTCATTCATTTAATTCACAATTCCTTACTTATTTTAAGTCCTTAATATGGAATAAAAGAAGTATAAGTATAAATAGGCACTAACCTTTTTGAAACCAACCTTGAGCTTGTTATTCTTCAAGATTTCCCCTAGAATCATAATAATCATAATCAATTATAACTTCACTTTCCTAAATTAAATATCCAATAAAAATTCAACAGCATTTCCCCTTAAATTGGACTAAACTCCTATCATAAATCTTAAATCCACAACCACCCATTAATACCCAATCTGGCAGCTTGTGCATTCAAATTTATATATAATGATCTAACCGTTAGATAAATCCCAAATTTTAACCATATATTCAAGACATCCCTATACAATATCAGTAAAAATTTTAGCATCAAATAATCTCTATATCATGAGATATCAAAACATTCATTCAACCCTTCAAAATCTGAATTGTTGCAGAAATCAGTCTTACTCAGACAGCTCATGCAAAACAATTTATATCTCATAAACCACAAGTCTAAAATTCACCAAATTTTAACCCAGCAGCCTCAACATCCCAAATATCATTTGTACCAAATTTCATAATTTTATAAGCATCCTAACTATTTATTTTTCTCAAATTTCAGTAGCCAAAATTCAGAATTCAACCTACAGACAGTCTGTGTTCAACAATATATTTCTCCAAATCCAACCGTTGAACAATCACCAAATTTTAACCATAACTTCCACACATACATACCTCAAACATATCCAAAAATCTGCCATAGATGTTGAGCCAAACTCACCTGGAAGGAAGAGAAACATGCTGCCCTGCTGAACCCCTTTTTCTGCTACTATTCATCTCCTTCTCCTTCTTCCTTTCTTTCTTTCTTTTCCTTTTCTCTCTCTTTCTCTCTTATTCCAGCCCGTATGAAGAAGGAAACTGCTGGTTTCCTTTGTTTTTTTTATCTCATTTTAAGTCATTTTTATCTCTTTTTTTTGGTTTGTCAAATGGTGATTGGAGGGGGCTTTTAAATGACATCATCATATGTCATAATTAAGCATTTTCCTTCATTTTCTTTTCTTCTTTTCTCTACTCATTTTCAATTCAATTTTTAGCAATATTGATTCATATTTTAGATCATTATAATTATTTACTTAACTGGACAAGTCGGCCAAAAATTACCTCTGAAGGCGAAATGACCAAAATGCCCTCCGTTTGGCTTAACGGGTCAAAATTGTCTGTACCGATTGAAAAATTTTCCTAAATATTTTCTTGGAATTCTAATGCCATAGGAACCTCAATGACCCTTCTCTGGAGTCCCAAAAATTATTTTATGAAATTTTTCCCGGGTCTAGGGCTCCTAGTTGCGAGAACCGCAACTTCCCTCTGGGTTAACCCTCGCTAGGGCACCGGCTCGTTTAACTTGGTTGTATTTTATTTCTAAAATTTTTTTTACTAAATTTTTCTTGTTAATATTTGAGTTAATTATGGTTCCTGACTTTAGTTTAAATATTTTTTCGGACGTTCTAGCTGTCCGGACCGACACCGGTCACCGGAACAGTAGACTGTGCGGAATTGCTACTGGGAGGATATTACAACTCTTCCCCTCTTATTTAAATTTCGTCCTCGAAATTTACCCAGTGTAAATAGCCGAGGAGGTACTACCTCTTTATTTCTTCACCTTTCCGTGTTATCCCACTTCACTTTCTCCTTAGTCTCAATCCTATCCTCAAACAATTATGTACTCATCCTTTTTCATCTTAAATACAGTCTCCTTCTCATCTCCATTCGCTATCTCATTGTCTCTTCACTTTATTATTCCATACCTTAACCTAAAATAAATGGGAAATACAGATCTGCAATAGTGTCACCTCGACTCTTATGAATGCAATGCATGATATGCAATCTATCTAGGTCCAGAAACGCCTAAACCGCGCTCTGATACCACTAAATGTGACACCCCTTACCCGACTACAGTGTAGCCGAGCAAGTTATGCCACTCAGTGTGCCGAGCACTCTATTTTATCTTAATTCATTTTTATCATAGTTTTGAAAATAACTTGTGAAATATAATTCATTTTTTGAAATTGTAATTTATTTGAGGTTCCGAAAATTTTATAGAAAATCCGGCAAGGTACAGGCTAAAAATGGAGAAAACCGTTCTTCGGAACCTGTGAAAAACACTTCCTATATTCTTATTCATTCATCTCAACTCCATTTATCAAAATCTCAATATTTTTCAGTTCACATTCATTTCTCAATCATTCATCTCATTTGTTAATCATGTACAAGTCATAAATAGACATTCACTCTTCCATTCACAAATACAATTTTCATTATTTACATGAACATCAAAATATGTTACATAGATCCAAATACATATGAGAAGATAAAAATTTAGTTACAAAATATCAAAATGACACCTAGTGTCCTACCAATGCAACTGCGGTGTGAGATGACACGGACACTATGCGAGCGTGAACCGCCTTACCGAATCGTGGTCTCTGGGCCCTCTGTCCAAATCTTGATCCTACGTTGCAAAAGCGACGCGCTAAGCATAAAGCTTAGTGGTGCCAATAATACAAGAAAATATAATATGCAAATAAAAATCATAATTTTTTAGCCATTGTGTTCATAAGAACTGAATAATTACCAACTTAATGTTTAGTCGAGGGCTAATTACGTTTTATGATATTAACTTCTTCATGCATTTTGTTAATTATTTTCTTCATGATCTTGAGTTTCTTTGTATTCTATCATAATCATTCCTGATATTTAATTTTCGTATTTTCTTTAACAATCAGTTCAATTACAGTTATACTTTTCCATGCCCAAGTAACCTATACTGGACGACTGGACTGGATAACGGGTCATTGGCACTGGACACCGCGGTGTCTCGGGCTGTCATACCATGGGACGCAGAACGTCAACCATGTATGCAGTCAGTATGGCTAAAAAGCCATGATATCACATAATCGGGCATAAAAGCCATGAATACGGGCATAAAAGCCATGAATACGGGCATAAAGCCATGAACACAGGCATAAAGCCTTTTGCAGTACTGCTAAAACAATACCCTATTGGCATGCCAAACTATCCAAACCAATCACATTAGGCCTACTAGGGCATTTTACATTTTTAAGTTTCACATTTTTGAATTTCAAGTTTTGGTGTCACTATTCACTTCATTAGTCAACAAAAAAGTTGACTTTTGCATAGAAAGTAGGTACATTGGCTTTGGCACTTCAAACATACCACATTTTTCATTTAAAACTTGTTGGAAGTGATCACCATTATCATTTCTAGGCTTAAACCAAGGGAAACAAAATTTTTAGTTTTGGTATCTCAACTTTACTGTTCCATTAAGCACTGTTGCAGTGGGAATTCGAGGAAATGGTAAACATGAAAGTTGTTCCTTATTTTGTCTAGTTGAATTTCTTTTTTTGAATCACTCCATTTGGAGTTTTGTATCTCAAGTTGTGGCCAAAATAAGTTTACTGTTCACGTGCTTATTCATCTTTGAGATTTTGGAGTCCGTGATTTTTGGTCCAATATTGGTCAGTAATTTGATGAAGTTAAGTTCATAATTTGGTCTTACTTTCTTCATATGAAATGTTCTACCATACCTTAGGTTTCAATCGGTTCAAGAATCGCCTAAATCCAAGTTTTCTAGAGAGAGTTATAGCCATCCAAACATTACTGCTCAAGTGAAAATCTGCAGAGTTGCAGGTTTGATAACTTAACTTTGCCCAATAATTTGAATGGGTTAATGGCATAATTTGGGGTGATGTTCTTCATGAAAGTTGTTTGTCTATATCATATCTTGTTGCTGTAAATATTTCAGGTCAATTGACCATATCAACAGTGAGTTATGGGCAAATGAATAGTTACTGTTCATTTGGTCATTCTGCAGGGGCTGTTTGCAGGGTATCTGAATTGGTGCTAATTTTTGGTCCACTTGCTTTGGTCTTTTGGGCATGGTTTCTTCAGCAAAAATGTGCCATTATAAGCCTAATTTCATGTCCAATTGGCCAAACACCAATTGAACCTACACAGCCAAAGTTATGGCAGTCCAATTGGACTGAAATCTCAGCCACCATGCTGCTGTCTTTAGGCAGCCTACCATTCCACTTTGTCATGCCATTTTTCAGTCCAATTTATGGTCAACATACCTCAAATGGTCACTAATTGACCATTAGAATGTTCTTTAACCATTTCATAAGCCAAGTCAAATTTTCATTCCTAAACCCTAGCTAAATTTCAAAGTTTTTCACAATTTCCCTAATTTACTTTTTCATTCTCTATATATATATATATATATATATGTATACACTTTAAACCTAAGCTCTAGTTCACTCTAAGTCCATCAAACACTCCATTTCTATTCCTTCAATAGGGTTTCCGAAATTCAAGGAGTACATATACATAAATTTCATTCATTTAATTCACAATTCCTTACTTATTTTAAGTCCTTAATATGGAATAAAAGAAGTATAAGTATAAATAGGCACTAACCTTTTTGAAACCAACCTTGAGCTTGTTATTCTTCAAGATTTCCCCTAGAATCATAATAATCATAATCAATTATAACTTCACTTTCCTAAACTAAATATCCAATAAAAATTCAACAGCATTTCCCCTTAAATTGGATTAAACTCCTATCATAAATCTTAAATCCACAACCACCCATTAATACCCAATCTGGCAGCTTGTGCATTCAAATTTATATATAATGATCTAACCGTTAGATAAATCCCAAATTTTAACCATATATTCAAGACATCCCTATACAATATCAGTAAAACTTTTAGAATCAAATAATCTCTATATCATGAGATATCAATACATTCATTCAACCCTTCAAAATCTGAATTGTTGCAGAAATCAGTCTTACTCAGACAGCTCATACAAAACAATTTATATCTCATAAACCACATGTCTAAAATTCACCAAATTTTAACCCAGCACCCTCAACACCCAAAATATCATTTGTACCAAATTTCATAATTTTATAAGCATCCTAACTATTTATTTTTCTCAAATTTCAGTAGCCAAAATTCAGAATTCAACTTACAGACAGCCTGTGTTCAACAATATATTTCTCCAAATCCAA
Organism: Hevea brasiliensis; assembly: GCF_030052815.1. Lineage (NCBI taxonomy): Eukaryota > Viridiplantae > Streptophyta > Magnoliopsida > Malpighiales > Euphorbiaceae > Hevea > Hevea brasiliensis. The sequence goes on from NC_079501.1 coordinate 50,368,312, forward strand.
CCGTTGAACAATCACCAAATTTTAACCATAACTTCCACACATACATACCTCAAACATATCCAAAATTCAGCCATAGATGTTGAGCCAAACTCACCTGGACGGAAGAGAAACATGCTGCCCTACTGAACCCCTTTTTCTGCTACTATTCATCTCCTTCTCCTTCTTCCTTTCTTTCTTTCTTTTCCTTTTCTCTCTCTTTCTCTCTTATTCCAGCCCGTATGAAGAAGGAAACTGCTGGTTTCCTTTGTTTTTTTATCTCATTTTAAGTCATTTTTATCTCTTTTTATTGGTTTGTCAAATGGTGATTGGAGGGGGCTTTTAAATGACATCATCATATGTCATAATTAAGCATTTTCCTTCATTTTGTTTTCTTCTTTTCTCTAATCATTTTCAATTCAATTTTTAGCAATATTTATTCATATTTTAGATCATTATAATTATTTACTTAACTGGAAAAGTCGGCCAAAAATTACCTCTGAAGGCGAAATGACCAAAATGCCCTCCGTTTGGCTTAACGGGTCAAAATTGTCTGTATCGATTGAAAAATTTTCCTAAATATTTTCTTAGCATTCTAATGCCATAGGAACGTCAATGACCCTTCTCTAGAGTCCCAAAAATTATTTTATGAAATTTTTCCCAGGTCTAGGCCTCCTAGTTGCGAGAACCGCAACTTCCCTCTGGGTTACCCCTCGCTAGGGCACCGGCTCGTTTAACTTGGTTGTATTTTATTTCTAAAATTTTTTTTACTAAATTTTTCTTGTTAATATTTGAGTTAATTATGGTTCCTGACTTTAGTTTAAATATTTTTCCGGACGTTCTAGCTGTCCGGACCGACACCGGTCACCGGAACAGTAGACTGTGCGGAATTGCTACTGGGAGGATGTTACAAATACCCGTTGATGAAACATCTACAGCTGTTCCTCGTAGAACAACCAGGGTATCTCACTCACCAATGAGATATGGTTTTCTTCATGAAGAAGAACAAGAGTTGTCTACTCATGAAGAAGTAGATCATGGAGATGAACCACTTACCTATGAAGAAGCTATATCAGATATAGACTCTTCAAAATGGATTGATGCTATGAAATCCGAGATTGATTCCATGTATAAGAATCAAGTTTGGGATCTTGTTGACCCACCTGAAGGTATTATACCTATAGGGAACAAATGGGTTTTCAAGAAGAAAATTGGTTCTAATGGAAAGGTAGAGACCTATAAGGCAAGGCTAGTAGCGAAAGGGTTTCGCCAAAGGCAAGGAATCGACTATGAGGAGACTTTCTCGCCTGTTTCCATGCTTAAATCAATTAGGATTTTATTAGCAATAGCTGCATACTATGATTATGAGATTTGGCAAATGGATGTCAAAACAGCTTTTCTCAATGGATACATTGAAGAAAACATTTTCATGGAACAACCTAGGGGATTTGAATCCCAAGATGGTTCCAAGGTATGCAAGCTAAAGCGATCCATTTATGGGTTGAAACAAGCTTCGAGGAGTTGGAACATCCGTTTTGATGAAGCCATTAAATCCTTTGGTTTTATCAAAAATGAGGATGAGCCATGTGTATATAAGAAGGTTAGTGACAGTGCTGTCACTTTCCTTGTCTTATATGTGGATGACATACTGTTGATGGGTAATGACACAGGTATGTTGACAACTATAAAGGTATGGTTGTCAAATACATTCTCCATGAAAGACTTAGGGGAGGCAACCTATATTCTTGGAATTCGCATCTATAGAGATAGAGTGAAAAGAATAATTGGTTTATCCCAAAGTCTATACTTGGAAAAGGTGTTAAAGAGGTTTAACATGCTTGATTCCAAGAGAGGATTGTTACCAGTGAGACATGGTATCCATCTTTCTAAAGAGATGTCTCCAAAAACACCTGAAGAAAGAGATAAGATGGCCAGGATTCCATATGCTTCTGCTATTGGAAGTTTAATGTATGCAATGTTATGTACTAGGCCAGAACCGGACTAATTTACCGACCTGGATCGAGGACCCCGATCTCATTGATCTCGAATCGTTCGACCGATACAAATGGCGAACTGGTTTCAGGCGAGAAGACTGCTAATATTCCCCTTAACACCGGTGACTGCTCCTTGGCGTTCATCTGGCTCTTCACCACACTGGGTGTTCCAACAGTGGCTCGGTTTCGAGCGGTAACTTTGATGACGACTTCTCTCATTTTCATGAGAGTCATAGTCCCCCCATCTAAGCTGTACATCTATCCGATGTCAATAGCCGGTCTCCTGGTTAAACACATCTTTTGACTCAGCCATGAGACTAGACTTTGACATAGGCCTTTTAGATAGGATGTTCCACCGATCTCTAGGATTGCCCTTGTGATGTAATCAGACCTTTAATGTAATCCGATCTCTAGAGATCGCCCAAATGGTGTAATCAGACCTTTAATGTAATCCGATCTCTAGAGATCGCCCAAATGATGTAATCCGACCTTCTGGGAATAAAATTTTATTTTGTCAATTATCATTTTTATTATTATTTCATTGGTTATTTTCCGATCTCTGAAGTATTTACCCGATCCGACTCTTAATTTGAATGACCTTATCTGATTCGTAATTCAAAACACCTTAATCTGCCACTCTATAGTTAACCGTTCTCTTTATGGAACTCCAGAATATTCGTGAGATGTGTCAGAAAAGTCTGGCGGATCTCGTTAACCGATGCGCTGCTTGGGACACTGTGAGCATTAAATGCTCAGACGGGTATAAATAGGGGAAGGGTTAGCCAGTTGCTCCCTTATGTCATTTTTAGCCTCTCGTAAACAACTTCAAAATTCTCTCGTTTTCTCAAGTTCTTCCGACACCGATCAGACTTCGGTAAGGGTTTTGATCTTTCTTTTAGTTTAAATTCTTTATTTCCTTTGAAAATGAGCAGTGCCGAGGGTCAGAGAGCAGCAAGCCCCCCTTCTATTCAGATCTCGTGGTCGTCTGATGAAGTGGAGGTAGTCAGACCAAGCGTGCGACCTGAATCTCCTAGGGTCTCTGTTCCAGCTCGGAGGCAAGCAGCACCATTAAGGCATGTACCTTCTTTAGGGAGGGAAAATCTTCCCATGGACGAGCTGCCATCAATTCTTCAAGAAACCGACCTACAATCGTTCAGCCAAGAATACAACAATCATCCTGATTCATTCGAACTCATCCGGTGTCACGGCGATCTCCGAGCCGATCACTTCTTCGAATAGAACGACATGATTATAGTATACGAAGAGCAACTAAAAGCCGGGCTGCGGTTCCCTCTTGACGACTTCTTCAAGGAAGTCTTAAAATTTCACCAAGTGTGCATGGCCCAAGTCCACCTGAACTTGTGGCGAATCTTAGTAGCCTTCAGAGGCCTTTGCCGAGCTAAGGGATTCCGTCCTACAGCTAAGGTATTCGCCGAACTACATAGATTAACTCGTCGAAAGGACGACGAGTACTGGTTCTTCCAGGTGAAGCCGCATTGCGAGCTTTTCACCGATCTGCCTTCCTCCCTGAAGAATTGGAAGAATCGCTTCTTTATCCTCAGGAGCAAAATTCTGAATGTCTTTGAGGGCTACCCTTGCAGCTGGCTGCACCAGGGCCCTTTACTTCCGAAGCGCCTCACCCTAAATAGGGAAGAAGGCCTAATGGTGATGGAGCTGAAAGATCAGGCAGGTAGGGAGAAGTTCTCTTGTTTAGATGCGGTGACTGCCAAACTGCATCACAGGACAATGGAGTTGATCACTGGCAAAAATCAGGGGCTTCAGCTCTCTGACCTCGGCATCGGTATTTTTCTATATCTCAGATCTTTGGACCTTAGCGATCTCACTGACCTCTTCTTTGTGCAGGTATGGCAAGCGGTGAAGCTTCCAAGGAGAGCCGAAAGCGGAAGAGAGAAATCTCCCGGAAGGTACGAGAGATGAAGCAAGCTGAAGCCCTGCAGACACCCAGCCATGAGCCCGGGGAAATGCAAGGGGGATCATCTCGACCTTCGAGGCAGCTGATCCCCGAGGTAGAAGTGATCCGATCTCCTCCTCGCCAAGAAGAGCCGCCTCCACCTCCTCCAGTCGCTCTGAGTGCGGAAGGGGGTCCTTCCTAACCTACCCCAAGGACCCTCTCCCGCGGTGCTCAGGTGCTGATTCATTCCCTGGAGAAGAACCGAACTGTCCGGGAGAATTCGGGTTTGGCTAAGGTTCTGGGGGCTTCTATCTGCCTTCTGGAGGATCGGGACAGGCTGTCCCCGAACAATCTTGATGGCATCCTGAGAGCCTGAAAATGGAGTGCTTGGTGAATCAACACATCGTCCGGGAGAAGGCTCACCGCCTGGGTAAGGAGGTCGAGAAGATGGGTCATGAAGTGGCTTCCCTCTGATCCCAACTCTCATCCGCTCAGAACTACATATCTGAAATTGAGGGGCGAATGAAGTTCTACGAGGACAAGCTGGCCGAGCAAGCTCATGTTCTGGCCGAGCGAGATCATGTTCTCGAGGAAGTTCAGGCGCTCCGGCTGGTGAAGTTGCTCACCTCACTGAAGAGCTTAAAGCGAAAGAGGAAGAGGCGGTAACAAGGGAGGCCGGCGCTTATGTAAATGCTCACAGGGATCTCTTGGCCGAGTTCAAGAAGCGTTATCCCGAGGAGGACTTCTCCTGGATGGTCGACCTGGCTCCCCAAGATGAAGAGGAAAGCAAGGAGGAGGCTGAGGGTGAGAGAGGAAGTGAGCAAAATGTAGATAAGGCTGGGAGTGATCCTCCAGCCGAATGACTTGTACAAATTTTAATATGAAATGAAATTCCCTTTTTGTTTAGTGAATGGATGTGATCGGAAAATCTCTAAATTACTTAAGCACTTGATTGTCTGAGCATATTAAAACAACTAAAAGTGATTATTAATCTAAGTGTAAGAGATCGGAAAACACAATAAGCATGAGATCGGCAGGGAACCAACGCTAACCGGGACTTGATTAAAATTGGAAATTTGGCTTTGAACACTTAAGATCGGGATCATCATTAAACCGGATTGGAACTTTAACTTGATTATTCCTAAACTTTTAAAAGGAAGATCAACAATAAAACTGGTGACATAAAGATCTAGTGTTGGTTCAATTTCGTTTGTCAAGAGAGCTCGGGAACTAGTCAGGAGATTTGACAATTGGTCTGAGAGGTCAGTGAGGCTTTAAATGACATAGGGACTTAGTATTGATTCGACTCTTTTTTTAAGGAGAGATCGGAAATATGGTTATCTGGCAAAGAGAAATCAAAAATGTAATTGGCTGGCAAAGGGAGACTTAGTGCTGAGGATCGATTTTGAAATTTATTGATTCTGGAGATCGGCCAAAATATGGTGTCGACAGTAAATAGCGCTCACCACTGTAAAAAGAAATAAGAAAAGTTTTAAAATCTCTTGTAGAGCATTTAATGGGTTATCAGTAGATGAAGTTGGTAATTCATTAGGTATACTACGGGATCATGTTATGCCTTACTGAGGGGTAGGGTGTGACATTGCCAACCAATTATAAATTAGGTTCTTACCTTTAGAGAGGTTGTAGATGTGTATAGGACACTAGAAACAATTTCTAGCAATTTTAATTCAAAGAAACTTGGATCATTCTCTTTGAATTGATGAGAGAAGATGAAGAGAGGAGAGAGACCTATGGGTGGCAGCACACTTGAGAGAAAATAAGAAGAGTGACTGTTTTTTATTTTCTCATAACATCATATTATATAATTAGGTCATCACTTAAAACCCTTGCCACATGTCATCACCTGATTGCATCTTAATTTTAATTGACCTAATCACATTAAGTCAAGTGTCAAAGCTAGACTTAATCTTGACTTTGATAATCTTGCATGAGAGGAAGACAAATGACAAACCACGATGCCATGTGTCACCATCTCATGGTGCCACATGTCACCCTGTGAAATGACCAAATTACCCTTGTGTTGTAATTTTGAGTTCTCAACCCAAAATAATTATTTATCCTCTTCTAATCAATTTATACCAAATATAAATTAATTAATTAATTAATTTCTATTAATTAACTTCTCACAATTAAATTCATATTTAAACACTTTAAATATAAATTTAACTTATACTATACATCCAATAACCTAGATTTGGTTTCAAGCCATGCTAGGGAATTTGAAATCTTTTTTGCAAACTGAACCTATTTAATTAATCAATTAAACTCTTTAATTAATCAATTAAATCACATTTAACTTGGTGATTATCATGTGTATGTTTGTGACTTACTAGGCTCATCACTAATTAGCAATGAGATATGATATTAACTCTTAATATCATCGGAACTCCTTCTTAACATAAATAATTTCTCTAAATCATTTTAGGCATCTCATAGACCATGGTTGACACCTAGCATAGCATGCCATGGCCACCCAATCAGTAACAAGGAATACCTTTAAATGAACCTATAATCATATGTTATCATGCACTAGAATCTCTCTGTTATAAAATCCCAGTTCTAGCTGGAGTCATCGTTTATGTCAAACCCTATTTGCTATGAATATTATGTTCTCTTTTAATTCCAGTTCTTGATTAATTAGATTTTCTAGTTAGAAACTCTTTTTCTACTAAATTTGTCTGTCCTGGCTAGTAACTTGAAACATCATGAACAATTAAATGAATACAGGATTTTATCTCTATTTACTTAGGGTAACAGATTCCATCTTAATAAACACCTACCTCCATATAGAACTAGTAGGAGCCAACGAATGCCCATATACCCATACACAGTATAAGTATGAAAGCAGTATCAAACTCAAACCAACTATATACAAGATAACTGTGTTATCTCAGGTCTAAAGATTATATGCACTGATATGATTTATGACGATGCATTAACAAGAATAAACTCCATGTGCTTATCATATGCGTCACTAGTTCGACCTACTTATCATGTATAAGTGCCTATCATATTTGTTATATGGCATGAGACTTACCATTCCATCTTATTTATATCTCATATAAATACCTTGGTAATAAACATGAGTACAATCTTTCTGGATAAGTCATGTCCTTATTATGAAGTTCCTCGATTGTGAACCAATTTATAATATTTTGTGCTAGAAATAGAATAGAATTTCTTAACAACTTAAGAATAGAATTTCTAACAAAATATCAATGGACCTTTTCGATTGCACATAAATACATTATGCAAACAAAAAAGTGAAATTGCCTTTTATTAACAAAATATATACAAGATACATACTAAATAATATATTCTAGGGCATACTACTAACAATCTCCCACTAGCACTAGAGCCATTCATTACAATATCTTAGTCCCATCTTCTCAAGATGTCAGTCTAACTAAGCTTATGACATAGGCTTTGTGAATGGATCAGCTGGATTTTTAGCTGATGTTATTTTCTGCGTGGCTACATTGCCTTGCCCAACTATCTCTCTGATAATGTGGTAGCACGTTTCTATGTTTTTGGATTTCTGGTGAGATCGGGGTTCCTTATATCCAAACAGCCTTTTTTGCAGTATCTGATGTAGCAATGTACTTGGCCTCTGTAATGGAATCAACAGTCGTACACTATTTGGAACTTTTCCAACTGACTTCACCTCCATTACAAATGGACACAAAACCCAAAGGTAGACTTTCTATCGTCGATATCTGATTGGAAATCAGAATTAGTATAACCATCCAATTGCTAGTCACCACCTCCATAAATTAAGAATAAATCCTTAGTTCTTCTCAAGTACTTAAGGATATTCTTGACAACTATCCAATGTTTCAAACCTGGATTGGATTGAAACCTACTAGTCAAACTAATAGCATGTGCGATATCCGGCCTAATACACATTATTGCATACATCAAACTTCCAATAGCTAAAGCATATGGAATCCTGGCCATTTTATCTCTTTCTTCAAGTATCTTTTGAGACATCTCTTTAGAAAGGTGGTTACCATGTCTTACTGGTAACAATCATCTCTTGGAATTAAGCATGTTAAACCTCTTTAACACCTTTTCTAAGTATAGACTTTGGGATAAACTAATCATTATTTTTTATCTATCTCTATAGATGTGAATTCCAAGAATATAAGTTGCCTCCCCTAAGTCTTTCATGGAGAATGTATTTGACAACCATACCTTGACAGCTGTCAACATACCTACATCATTACCAATCAACAGAATATCATCCACATATAAGACAAGGAAAGTGATAACACTATCACTAACCTTCTCATATACACATGGCTCATTCACACTTTTGATAAAACCAAATGACTTAATGGCTTTATCAAAATGGATATTCCAACTCCTCGAAGCTTGTTTTAGCCCATAAATGGATCGCTTTAGCTTGCATACCTTGGAACCATCTTGGGATTCAAAACTCCTAGATCGTTCTATGAAAAAGTTTTCATCAATGTATCCATTGAGAAAAGCTGTGTTGACATCCATTTGCCAAATCTTATAATCATAGCATGTAGTTATTGCTAATGGAATCCTAATTGATTTAAGCATGGCAATAGGTGAGAAAGTCTTCTCATAGTCGATTCCTTGCCTTTGGCGAAACCCTTTCGCTACTAGCCTTGCTTTATAGGTCTTTACCTTTCCATCAGAACCAATTTTCTTCTTGAAAACCCATTTGTTCCCTATAGGTACAATACCTTCAGGTGGGTCAACAAGTTCCCAAACTTGATTCTTATACATGGAATCAATCTTGGATTTCATAGCATCAATCCATTTTGAAGAGTTTATATCTGATATAGCTTCTTCATAGGTAAGTGGATCATCTCCAAGATCTACTTCTTCATGAGTAAACAACTCTTGCTCATCTTCATGAAGAAAATCATATCTCACTGATGGGTGAGATATCCTGGTTAGTCTTTGAGGAATAACTGTAGATGTTTCATCAATAGGTGTAGGTTGACTAGATGGATCTATATCCATTTGATCTATTGGTTGGTCAGAATTCTCCAATTCTAATTCTATTTGCCTTCCACTGCCTCCTTCTTGAATAAACTGTTGTTCAAGAAAAATAACATCTCTGCTTTCCACAACCTTTTGTGATGTAGGCAAATAAAAATAATATCCAAAACTCTGTTTTGGATATCCAACAAATTGACCTTTTTTTGATATGGTTTCCAATTTATCAATGTTCAGCTTTTTGAAATAAGCTGGCCAACCCCAAATCTTAACATGCTTAAGACTTGATTTTCTTCCATGCCATATCTCATAAGGTGTGGAAGAAACTGATTTTGATGGAATCCTATTCAGAATATGCAAAGCTAATTCTAATGCAAATCCCAAAAAGGAGATTAGCATATCAATATAGCTCATCATACTATGTACCATATATAATAGGGTACAATTTCTCCTTTCAGATATACCATTCTGCTGTGGCATTCCTGGAGGAGTCAGATTGGAAATAATGCCATGTTCTTTTAAGTATTCATCAAATTCAGTACTTAAGTATTCACCTCCACAATCTGATCGAAGAGTTTTGATACTTTCTCCTGTTTGATTTTCTACTTCAGATTTAAATTCTTTGAACTTTTCAAATGATTCATGTTTGTATTTCATCAAATACAAATACCCAAACCTTGATTTATCATCAGTAAAGGTAATAAAGTTATGAAAACCACCTCTAGCCATTTCTTTAAATGGACCACACACATCACTATGTATTAGCTCTAAAATATTTTTAGCTCTTAGTCCTTGTCCAACAAAGTATGATCTACTCATTTTTCCTTGGAGGTAGGATTCACAAGTTGGAGTAGGTTCAGAAGCCAATGAGGATAAAATCCCTATTTTCTCCAGTTTTGCAATCCTATCTTTTGCAACATGGCCTAACCTTAAGTGCCAAATATATTTTAAACTTGAGTTGATTTTCATCATGGCATTGCATTCATTTATATCGCTTGCATTCAATTTGTCTTTATCATTATTATCCAAATAATAAAGACCATCATGCATATATCCTAAGCCAACATATTTATTTCCAAAATAAATATTGCAAACATCATTTGTGAACTTAAATTCATAGCCATTTCTAGTCAAACTAGATATAGAAATGATGTTCTTAAAAGCATCAGGCACATACAAAATAATATTCAAACACAAAATATGTCCACACATATAAACAGATTTAGATCCTATGGCTAAAGCTTCAACAGTTGAGCCATTGCCAATCCGGAGTCTAATATCTCGTTATTGCAAGCTACTACTACTTGCTATACTCTAGGCAGTTCCTATTGTAGTGTGTTAGTAGTATGCCCTAGAGCATATCATTTAGTATGCATCTTGTACATGTTTTTATTAATAAAAGGCATTTTTACTTTTCTATTTACATAATATATTTATGTGTAATAGAAAAGGTCCATTGATATTTTGTTAGAAATTTTATTCTTAAGTTGTTAAGAATATGAGTGATAGTATTTATAGCACAAAGTATCATAAATAGGTTCACAATCGAGGATCCTTCACAATAAGGACATGACTTATCCAGAAAGATTGTAATCATGTTTGTTCCCAAGTTATTTATATGAGATGTAAATAAGATGGAATGGTGAGTCTCATGCCATATAACAAACATGATATGCACTTATACATGATAAGTAGGCCGAACCAGTGACACTTATGACAAGCACATGGAGTTTACTCTTATCAATGCATTGTCATAAATCATATCAGTGCATATAATCTTTAGACCTAAGATAGCAAAGTTATCTTGTATATAGGTGGTTTGAGTTTGATACTGCTTTCATACTTGTACTGTGTACGGGTATATGGGCATGTGTTGGCTCCTACTAATTATATATGGAGGTAGGTGTTAATCAAGATGGAATCTGTTCCTCTAAGTAAATAAGATTAAAATCCTATGTTCATTTAATTGTTCTTAATGTTTCAAGTTCCTAGCCAGGATAGATAGATTTAGTCAGAAAAGAGTTTCTAATGAGAAAATCTTTTTAATCAAGAACTAGAATTAAAAGAGAACATAATATTCATAGCAAATGGGGTTTGACACAAACCATGACTCCAGCTCGAATTGGGATTTTGTAATAGAGAGATTCTAGTGCATGGTAACATATGATTATAGGTTCATTTAAGGTAAACCTTATTACTAATTGGGTGGCCATGGCATACTATGCTAGGTGTTAACCATGGTCTATAAGGTGCATAAAATGATTTAGAGAAATCATTTATGGTAAGAAAGAGTTCTGATGATATTAAGAGTTGATATCATGTCTCATTGCCAATTAGTGATGAGCCTAGTAAGTCACACACATACATAAGTAATCACCAAATTAAATATAATTTAATTAATTAATTAAAGAGTTTAATTTATTAATTAAATAGGTTTGGTTTGCAATTAGATTGCAAAGTCTCTAGCATGGCTTGAAACCAAATCTAGGCTATTGGATGCATAGTATAAGTTAAATTTATATTTAAAGTGTTTAAATATGAATTTAATTAATGAAAAATTAATTAATATATATTAATTAATTTATTTATATTTGATATAAATTGATTAGAAGAAGAGAAATAATTATTTTGGGTTGAGAACTCCAAATTAAGACACTTGAGTATTTTGGTCATTTAACAGGGTGACATGTGGCACCATGAGATGGTGACACATGGCACTACACATAAGCTTACCATATGTCTTTGAATCATGTAAGATGATCAAAGTCAGGATTAAATATAGGTTTGACACTTGGTACAATGTGATTGGATTAATTAAACCTAGAGCCAATCAGAAGGTGACATGTACAAGGGTTTTAAGTGGTGACCTAGCTATATAAGTGTAAGGATGAAAGAACAAAACATACAAGCTATTGTATTCTCTTGGTGCCGTAACCCTTGGAGTGTTCTTCTTCTCATCTTCTTCATCTCTCCTTAATTCAAGGAGATTAGACAACAATCTCTTGAATTAAAAATACTAAAAATTGTTTCTAGTGTCCTGTTTACATCTGTAATCTCTCAAATGGCAAAACTTGATTTTCTAATTCATAGAAAAAGCTTTAGAAGCTGTTCAAGGGCTGCCATAGGTGATCTTGGTGTGGACAAGCTAGAGGGATAACATCTGGTATCCTGAGACGCATCCCAAAGGTGCCAAACACACTGTAGTGCATCAAAAGGTTAGTGCACTTGTTCTTGATCTAATCTAGGTTTCTAATGAATTAATCTGATTAATTCTAAAATCTTGAATGGAAAATCTAGATCCAAAAATATATTAAAAGTGTTTTAATATGCTGTTTATCATTGCAATCAAATAGATAAAAATAAATCTTGCATGATGCATGTGATCCTAGATGAAAATTTTTGAATTTCAATGATCTAAACTTATGTTTTTCATGCTTCCGCTCCTTCAAATGATATTAGAGCCACTATATTTGCCATTTAAATTGTTGTTTATATGATTTAATTGTGCGGTATGTGAAGGAGCGACAGCATAAAAACATAAGTTTATATCATTGAATTTAAAAAATTTTCACCTAGGGTCACATGCATCATGCAAGATTCATTTTTATCTATTTGATTTTAATGATAAACAACATATTAAAACTCTTTTAATATGTTTTTTGATCTACATCTGCTATTTAAGATTTTAGAATTAATCAGATTAATTATTAGAACCCTATATTAGATCAAGAACAAGTGTACTAACCTCTTGATGCACTGCAATGTATTTGACACCTTTGGGATGCGTCTTGGACACCAGATATTGTCCCTCTAGCTTGTCCACACTAAGATCACCTATGGCAGCCCTTGAATAGCTTCTAAAGCTTTTTCTATGAATTAGAAAATCAAGTTTTACCTTTTGAGAAATTACCGATGTAAACAGGACACTATAAACAATTTCTAGTATTTTTAATTCAAAAGATTGTTGCCTAATCTCTTTGAATTGATGAGAGTTGAAGAAGAAGAGAAGGAGAGGGCAGCCAAGGGTGGTAGCACAAAGAGAGAATAGCAGCTTTTTATTTTTTCTTTTCATAACAACACATTATATAGCTAAGTCACCACTTAAAACCCTTGCCACATGTCACCCTCTAATTGGTTCTAGGTTTAATTGACCCAATCACATTGTGCTGAGTGTCAAACCTATATTTAATCTTGACTTTGATCATCTTACATTATTAAAAGACATTTGGCAAGCTTATATGTAGTGCCATGTGTCACCATCTCATAGTGCCATGTGTCACCCTGTGAAATGACCAAAATACCCTTGTGTCTTAATTTTGAGTTTTCAATCCAAAATAATTATTTCTCTTCTTCTAATCAATTTATATCAAATATAAATTAATTAGTTAATCTTTATTAATTAATTTCTCATTAATTAAATTTATATTTAAACACTTTAAATATAAACTTAACTCATACTATATATCCAATAACCTAGATTTGGTTTTAAGCCATGCTAGGGACTTTGCAATCTAATTGCAAACCAAACCTATTTAATTAATCAATTAAACTCTTTAATTAATTAATTAAATTATATTTAATTTGGTGATTACTTGTGTATGTGTGTGACTAACTAGGCTCATCACTAATTGGTAATGAGACATGATATCAACTCTTAATATCATCAGAACTCTTTCTTACCATAAATGATTTCTCTAAATCATTTTATGCACCTCATAGACCATGGTTAACACCTAGCATAGCATGCCATGGCCACCCAATTAGTAATAAGGTTTACCTTAAATGAACCTATAATCTTATGTTACCATGCACTAGAATATCTCTGTTACAAAATCCCAATTTGAGCTGTAGTCATGGTTTATGTCAAACACCATTTGCTATGAATATTATGTTTTCTTTTAATTCCAGTTCTTGATTGAAAACATTTTTCTCATTAGAAACTATTTTCTGATTAAATCTATCTGTCCTGGCCTGGAACTTGAAACATCAAGAATAATTAAATGAACATAGGATTTTATCCCTATTTACTTAGAGGAACAAAAGCCATCTTGATCAACACCTACCTCCACATATAACTAGTAGGAGCCAACACATGCCCATATACCCATACACAGTACAAGTATGAAAGCAGTATCAAACTCAAACCACCTATATACAAAATAACTACGCTATCTCAGGTCTAAAGATTATATGCATTGATATGATTTATGACAATGCATTGACAAGAGTAAACTCTATGTGCTTGTCATAAGTGTCACTGGTTCGGCATACTTATCATGTATAAGTGCCTATAATGTTTGTTATATGGCATGAGACTCACCATTCCATCTTATTTATATCTCATATAAATAACTTGGGAATAAACATGAATACAATCTTTCTGGATAAGTCATGTGTTTATTGTGAAGTATCCTTGATTATGAACCTATTTATGATACTTTGTACTAGAAATATTGTCACTCATATTCTTAACAACTTAAGAATAGAATTTCTAACAAAATATCAATGGACCTTTTCTATTACACATAAATATATTATGTAAACGGAAAAGTAAAAATGCCTTTTATTAATAAAATATATACAAGATACATACTAAATAATATGCTCTAGGGCATACTACTAACAGTATGATCATGAGATGATAGATCCATTGCTGGTTGTAAAGAAAAGGTGGCGGCTTGGTGATGAACACCTTTGGTGCGCACACTTTGTGGTCACCAATGTTGTGCGCAAGGTTTGGGTTTTTAATTTACAGTTGTTGTATGATATAAAAGCTCATCCTATGTCTACTTAAATTGTTTAATTAGATTTTTCATTACACAATTAAATTTTGATTCAGATCTGAATTTTAAAAGTTGTTTGAATGTCATTCAAATATGAATTTTTAAAGTTATTTGAATGTGATTTAAATCTGAATTTTTGAAGGTGTTTGAATGTGATTCAAATCTGAATTTTAAAAGTTATTTGAATGTGATTCAAATCTAAATTTTTAAAGTTGTTTGAATATGATTTAAATATGAATTTTTAAAATTTGTTTGAATGTTATTCAAACCTGAATTTTTAAATTTGTTTGAATGTGATTCAAATCTGAATTTTTACAGTTGTTTAAATATGATTCAAATCTGAATTTTTTAAATTTGTTTGAATCATATTCAAATCTGGATTTTTAAGTTGAATATGAGATATTCAATTTAATTTAAGTATGTATATTTTATTTAATTGTTAAATAGTGATATGCATGATGGATGATCATGAACTATAAAAGACCAATGTGATTGGATTTATTTTTTTTTATGTTTCTTTGGGTTGTAAATTAAATAATTTATTTTAATTTATTTGTGGGCATGTATTATTAAGGTTGTAATAATTTTGGGTTGTAATTTCATTTATTTAGTTCTTGTAAATTTGCCTTGGTATGCCAAGGATTACTATGTAATTAGATTGCAAGAAGATTAAGGAGGTCAAGAGCATTGGTGGGACCAGTGAGAGGAATTCAAGATCAAGTGTTGATTATGTACTCCTTCAGCAACTCTTGTAAAATGAATGAATGAAATGTACCTAGGAATACCCTAATTCAATTCTTGGTGGCTCAGAATTGAATCCCTTAGAAAAGTCCATGATCATACCATATTTATTTATTATCCATGAATGCATAAGATGTATGGGAATGTATACAAGTATATGATATACGCATTCTAATTGGATAATGTGTAAAGTGAGACCTTAATAGTAATTAGAACGGCCACAAAATCTTCCAAACAAATGTTTAAGTTGGAAATGGTATAATTAAAGTAATTATAACATGGGCTCCCCATTGAGATAATTATTTTAAGAAATTTTAAATATTTGCATAAAATGCAATTAATTTAAGAGATTTTCTTAAGAATAATTGTTAAGCATGAGATGTTGTAAATATGTAAATGGTTTGGTGGCCAATAATGGATGTAGTTGAGAATGTTAAAATTATTTGCATAATTACTGGCTCAATGGGATCAACTTAACTAATGCAAGATAAGTCAATAATGGATGTACCTAAGATTTTAAGCATTAGGGGCTAGGTAAAGGATTAAACCTCACATGAGATGTGATGGGCAAAGAGTTGCTCACTTATAGTTTATTGTAATTCCAATAATGGATGTACCTGAGGATGATCAATAGAATTATAAGAATTCAATCACCCACTAAAAATCCATCTAACTAGGATTTTCGTTTTCTACTTTGAAAGTGTAGGATTTGCTAAATTAGTGGGAGGACCAATTTGATTAAAAGACCATAATCATTTTGGTTAAATATATGATAAATTTACTAATTAATCTAGTTATTTTCTATAGTTAATTTTCTGATAATAATGAGCACAGAACAAGCACCACCATCCAATATCCTTGCGAGCATACTTGATCGCAATAGGTTGACAAGACCTAATCTATCTGATTGGCTAAGAAATTTGAAACTTATCCTGAACTTTGAACATATAGGATATGTTCTAGACTCAAATGTTCTTGGTCTCTTACATCCAGAGGCCACTCAAGAGGAACATGAAACTTTGGAAAAGTGAAAGGAGCATAATATGAGAGCTAAGTGTTACATGTTTGCTTCCATGAGTAATGAGTTACAGAAGCAGCATGAGAACATGTAGAGTGCGAGTGAGATCCTCCTTCATCTACAAGAGTTGTATGGTAAGCACAACAGGAATTCTAGATATGAGATATCTAGATAGTTATTCCACATGAGGATGTCTGAGGGACAGAATGTTGGGGATCATGTATTCATTTAGATTGCTATACTCTGGCCAGTGGAAACACTTTCTTACTGGAAATGGAAACACTTTGCTGTTGGCAGTGGAAACACTTTCCGGTTAGCAGTGGAAACACTTTCCTTTGCCTTTGTCAACTTTGGTCTTCCCTTTCTGTTTAGCTATTTTCTTGGAAGGACCAGGAATCTGAGGTTTCTTTTTCTTATTACCCTTCTTCTTGTTGGACTTTCCAGCAGAAGAAGATGCAACCAAAGCTACCTCTTTCCCTTTATTGCCTGGCATATTCTTTTGGGCAATAACCAGCATGTTGAGTAAACCAGCTAAGGTGCATTCCTGTTTAGTCATATGGAAATTTGTCACAAAATTCCCAAAAGACTCGTGAAGGGATCAAG
The DNA here is from genome assembly GCF_030052815.1 of Hevea brasiliensis. Classification (NCBI taxonomy): domain Eukaryota; kingdom Viridiplantae; phylum Streptophyta; class Magnoliopsida; order Malpighiales; family Euphorbiaceae; genus Hevea; species Hevea brasiliensis. The sequence goes on from NC_079501.1 coordinate 50,385,334, forward strand.
GATCAAATCCGTCTGTAGTTGGAAATCCATGTTGAAGTCAAGATGTTCCAACCGCTCAATCACCGAATCATCTTGTGGACATGATCCCCAACATTCTGTCCCTCGACATCCTCATACGGAATATTGCCTAGATATCTCATACCTAGCATTCTGCTTTGTGCTCACGATATAACTCTTGTAGGTGAAGGAGGATCTCACTCGCACTCTGCATGTTCTCATGTTGCTTCTGTAACTCATTACTCATGGAAGCAAGCATGTAACACTTAGCTCTCATATCATGCTCCTTGCACTTGTCCAAAGTATCATGTTCCTCTTGTGCGGCCTCTGGAGGTAAGGGACCAGGAACATTTGAATCTAGAACATATCCTATATGTTCAAGGTTCAGGACAAGCTTCAAATTTCTTAGCCAATCAGACAGATTTGGTCCTGTCAACCTATTATGATCAAGTATGCTTGCAAGGATATTGGATGGTGGTGGTTGTTTTGTGCTCATTTTTATTAGAAAATTAACTGCAGAAAATAACCAGATTAATTAGTAAATGTATCATGTAATTAACCAAAATGATTATGGTCTTTTAATCAAATTGGTCCTCCCACTAACTTAGCGAATCCTACACTTCCAAAGTAGGAAACGGAAATCCTAGTTGGATGGATTTCTAGTGGGTGATTGAATTCTTATAATTCTATTGATCATCCTCAGGTACATCCATTATTGGAATTACAATAAACTATAAGTGAGCAACTCCTTGCCCATCACATCTCATGTGAGGTTCAATCTTTTACATAGCCCCTAATGCTCAAAATCTCAAGTACATCCATTATTGACTTATCTTGCATTAGTTAAGTTGATCCCATTGAGCCAGTAATTATGTAAATAATTTTAATGTCCTCAGGTACATCCAATATTGGCCACCAAACTATTTACATATTTACAACATCTCATGCTTAACAATTATTCTTAAGAAAATCTCTTAAATTAATTGCATCTCATGCAACTATTTAAAATTTCTTAAAATAATTGCCCCAATGGAGGGCCTATGTTATAATTACTTTAATTATAGCATATCCAACTTAATCATTTGTTTGGAAGATTTTATGGTCATTCTAATTACTATTAAGGTCTCACTTTGCACATTATCCATTTAGCATGCATATTTCATATAATTGCATACATTTCCATACATCTCATGCATTCATGGATAAGCAGTAAATATGGTATGATCATGGACTTTCTAAAGGATTCAATTCTGAGCCACGAAGAATTGAATCAGGGCATTCCTAGGTGCAATTCATTCATTCATTTTACAAGAGTTGCTGAAGGAGTACAAAATCAACACTTGATCTTGAATTCCTCCCACTGGTCCCATCAATGCTCTTGACCTCCTTGAACTTCTTGCAATCCAATATTACATAGTAATCTTTGGCATACCAAGGCGAATTTACAAGAACTTAAATAAATGAAATTACAACCCAAAAATTATTACAAACTTAATAATACATGCCCAAAATAAATTAAAATAAATTAATTAATTTACAATCCCAAAGAAACATAAATAAAATAATTCCAATCACATTGGTCTTTTATAATCCATGATCATCCATCATGCATATCACTATTTAATAATTAAATAAAACATACACACTTAAATTAAATTGAATATCTCATATTCAACTTAAAAATCCAGATTTGAATATGATTCAAATAAATTTAAAAATTCAGATTTGAATCTCATTCAAACAAATTTAAAAATTCAGATTTGAATCACATTCAAACAACTTCAAAAATTCTGATTTGAATCACATTCAAACATTTTTTAAAAAATCATATTTGAATCACATTCAAACATTTTTTAAAAAATCAGATCTGAATTTTATTCAATCAATTTTAAAAAATCAGATTTAAATATGATTCAAACAACTTTAAAAATTCATATTTGAATCACATTCAAACAATTTTTAAAATTCTAATTTGAATCATAATTTAATTGTGTGATTAAAATTTCTAATTAAACATTTTAATTAGTCATATGATGAACCTTTCATCATGCAATTATTGCAGAATTTAATAACAACCATGAGCACCATGATCTTCCAAAGCCATGCGCACCATGTTGGAGTTCATCAAGCATACCGCCACACCTCTTGATCCAACCAGCAATGGATCAATCATCTCATGATCAAATCACACAATTAAATCATATAATCAACAATCTAAATGGCAAATATAGTGACTCTGATACCAATTGAAGGAACGGAAGCGTGAAAAACACAAGTTTATACCATTGAATTCAAAAATTTTCACCTAGGGTCACATGCATCATGCAAGATGTATTTTTATCTATTTGATTTCAATGATAAACAACATATTAAAACTCTTTAATATGGTTTTGGATCTTTATTTGCCATTTAAGATTTTAAAATTAATCAGATTAATTTTAGAATCCTAGATTAAATCAAGAACGATTACACTAACCTCTTGATGCACTGCAGCGTGTCTGCGCCTTTGAGATTCGTCTTCAGGACACCAGATGTTGTCCCTCTAGCTTGTCCAAACCAAGAACACCTATGGCAGCCCTTGAACAGCTTCTAAAGCCTTTTCTATTAATTAGAAATTCAAGTTCTGCCTTTTAAGAGATTAAAGATGTAAACAGGACACTAGAAACAATTTCTAGTGTTCTTAATTCAAGAGATTGATGGCTAATCTCTTTGAATTGATGAGAGATGAAGAAGAATAGAGGGAGAACCCTCAAAGTGGCGTGACAAAGGAGAGGAGTGGCTGCTGGTTGTATTTTGTTTTCTCATAACAACACTTAAATAGCTAGGTTAACACATTAAACCCTTGCCACATGTCACCCTTTGATTAGCTCTAGGTTTAAGTGACCCAATCACATTGTGCCAAGTGTCAAACCTATATTTAATCATGATTTTAATCATCTTACATGATTAAAAAACATTTGGCAAGCTTATGTGTTACGCCATGTGTCACCATCTCATGATGCCACGTGTCACACTCCAAAATGACCAAAATGCCCCTGTGTCTTAATTTTGAGTTCTTAACCCAAAATAATTATTTTTCTTCTTCTAATTAATTTATATCAAATATAAATTAATTAATTAATCTCTATTAATTAATTTCTCATTAATTAAATTCATATTTAAACACTTTAAATATAAATTTAACTTATACTATACATCCACTAATCTAGATTTGGTTTCAAGTCATGCTAGGGACTTTGCAATTTAATTGTAAACCAAACCTATTTAATTAATCAATTAAACTCTTTAATTAATTAATTAAATCATATTTAAATAGGTGATAACTTGTGTATGTGTGTGACTTACTAGGCTCATCACTAATTGGCAATGAGACATGATATCAACTCTTAATATCATCAGAACTTTTTCTTACCATAAATGATTTCTCTAAATCATTTTATGAACCTCATAGACCATGGTTAACACCTAGCATAGCATGCCATGGCCACCAAATTAGTAATAAGGTTTACCTTAAATGAACCTATAATCATATGTTATCATGCACTAGAATCTCTCTGTTACAAAATCCCAACTCAAGCTGGAGTCATGGTTTATGTCAAACTCCATTTGCTATGAATATTATGTTCTCTTTTAATTACAGATCTTGATTAAAAGATTTTCTCATCGAAACTCTTTTCTGAATAAATCTATCTGTCCTGGCCAGGAACTTGAAACATCAAGAACAATTAATTGAACATAGGATTTTATCTCTATTTACTTAGAGGAACAAATTCCATCTTGATCAACACCTACCTCCATATATAACTAGTAGGAGCCAACACATGCCCATATACCCATACACAGTACAAGTATGAAAGCAGTATCAAACTCAAACTACCTATATACAAGATAACTGTGCTATCTCAGGTCTAAAGATTATATGCACTGATATGATTTATGACAAAACATTGACAAGAGTAAACTCCATGTGCTTGTCATAAGTGTCACTGGTTCGGCCTACTTATCATTTATAAGTGCCTATCATGTTTGTTATATGGCATGAGACTCACCATTCCATCTTATTTATATCTCATATAAATAACTTGGGAACAAACATGAATACAATCTTTCTGAATAAGTCATGTCCTTATTATGAAGTATCCTCGATTGTGAACCTATTTATGATACTTTGTGCTAGAAATATTGTCACTCATATTCTTAGCAACTTAAGAATAATATTTCTAACAAAATATCAATGGACCTTTTCTATTACTCATAAATATATTATGTAAACGGAAAAGTGGAAATGCCTTTTATTAATAAAAATATGTACAAGATACATACTAATTGATATGCTCTAGGGCATACTACTAACAAAATCTAGATCTAAAAATATATTAAAAGAGTTTTAATAAGCTGTTTATCATTGAAATCAAATAGATAAAAATAAATATTGCATGATGCATGTGACCCTAGATGAAAAATTTTGAATTTCAATGATTTAAACTTATGTTTTTTATGCTTCCGCTCCTTCACAATGTTTATCCTTCTGACAGTGAAAACACTTTTCCTTACCTTTGTCAACTTTGGTCTTTGTTTTCTGCTTGGCTATCTTCTTAGAAGATCTTGGAATCTTGAGGTTTCTTTTTCTTATTGCCCTTCTTCCTATTGGACTTTTCAGCAGATGAAGATGCAATGAAAGCTACCTATTTTCCTTTATTGCCTGACATATTCTTTTGGGCAATAACCAGAATGTTAAGTAAACCATCTAAGGTGTATTCCTGCTTAGTCATATAGAAATTTGTCATGAAATTCCCAAATGACTCAAGTAGGGACTGAAGGATCAAATTCGTCTGTAGTTGGAAATCCGTGTTAAAGTCAAGACGTTCCAGCTGCTCAATAAGCCGAATCATATTGTGGACATGATCCCTAACATTCTGTCCCACTGACATGCTCATGCAGAATAGCCATCTGATATCTCATACCTAACATTGCTGTGCTCACCATACAACTCTTGCAGGTGAAGGAGGATCTCACTTGTATATTGCATATTTTCATGTTGCTTCTGTAACTCATTAGTCATAAAAGCAAGCATGTAACACTTGGCTCTCATATCATGCTCCTTTCCCTTGTCAAAAGTTTTATGTTCCTCTTGAGTGGCCTTTGGAGGCAAGGGACCAGGAACCTTTGAGTCTAGAACATATCCAATACGTTCTAAGTTCAGGACAAGTTTTAAATTTCTTAGCCAATTTGAAAGATTAGGTCCTGTTAACCTATTATAATCAAGTATGCTCGCAAGGATATTGGATGGTCATGATTGTTGTTGTTAGTAGTATGCCCTATAGCATATCATTTAATATGTATCTTGTACTTATTTTATTACTAAAAGATAATTCCACTTTTCCATTTACATAATATATCTATGTGTAATAGAAAAGGGCCATTGATATTTTGTTAGAAATTCTATTCTTAAGTTGTTAAGAATATGAGTGACAGTATTTCTAGCACAAAGTATCATAAATTAGTTCACAATCGAGGATACTTCACACAGGACATGACTTATCCAGAAAGATTGTAATCATGTTTATTCCCAAGGTATTTATATGAGATATAAATAAGATGGAGTGGTGAGTCTCATGCCATATAACAAACATGATAGGCACTTATACATGATAAGTAGGCCGAACCAGTGACACTTATGACAAGCACGTGGAGTTTACTCTTGTCAATGCATTGTCATAAATCATATCAGTGCATATAATCTTCAGACCTGAGATAACACAGTTATTTTGTATATAGGTGGTTTGAGTTTGATACTGCTTTCATACTTATACTGTGTATGGGTATATGGGCATGTGTTGGCTCCCACTAGTTATATATGGAGGTAATTGTTGATCAAGATGGAATCTGTTACCCTAAGTAAATAGGGATAAAATCCTATATTCATTTAATTGTTCTTGATATTTCAAGTTCCTGGCAAGGACAGATAGATTTAATTAGAAAAGAGTTTCTGATGAGAAAATCTTTTTAATCAAGAATTAGAATCAAAAGAGTACATGATATTCATAGCAAATGGGGTTTGACATACACCATGACTCCAGCTCGAATTGGGATTTTGTAACAGAGAGATTCTAGTGCATGGTAACATATTATTATTGAAGGAGCGAAAGTATAAAAATTATTATATTAGAACATTGAATTCAAAAATTTTCTTATAGGGTCTCATACATCATGCAAGATTCATTATTTACCTATTGATTTCAATGTTCAATAGCATATTAAAACACTTTTAATATGTATTTGGATCTACATTTGCCATTTAAGATTTTAGAATTAACATATTAATTCATTAGAACCCTAGATTAATTCAAGAACGTATGCACTAACCTTTCGATGCACTATAGATATGTTTGGTGATAGTAGTATGCCCTAAAGCATATCATTTAGTATGTATCTTGTACATGTTTTATTAATAAAAGGCATTTTCACTTTTTTGTTAATATAATATATTTATGTGTAATAGAAAAGGTCCATTGATATTTTGTTAAAAATATTATTCTTAAGTTATTAAGAATATGAGTGACAGTATTTCTAGCACAAAGTATCATAAATTGGTTCGCAATCGAGGATACTTTACAATAAGGACAGAACTTATCCAGAAAGATTGTTATGTTTGTTCCCAAGTTATTTAAATGAGATGTAAATAAGATGGAATGGCGAGTCTCATGCCATAAAACAAATATGATAGGCACTTATACTTGATAAGAAGGCCAAACCAGTGACATTTATGACAAGCACATGGAGTTTACTCTTGTCAATGCATTGCCATAAATCATATCAGTGCATATAATCTTTAGACTTGAGATAGCACAGTTATCTTATATATAGGTGGTTTGAGTTTAATACTGCTTTCATACTTGTACTGTGTATTGGTATATGGGCATGTGTTGGCTCCTACTAGTTATATATGGAGGTAGGTGTTGATCAAGATGGAATCTGTTCCCCTAAGTAAATATGGATAAAATCCCATGTTCATTTAATTGTTCTTGATGTTTCAAGTTTCTGGCCAGGATAGATAGATTTAATCAAAAAAGAGTTTCTGATGAGAAAATCTTTTTAATTAAGAACTGGAATTAAAAGAGAACATAATATTCATAGCAAATGGGATTTAACATAAACAATGACTCCAGCTCGAATTGGGATTTTGTAACAGTGAGATTCTAGTGCATGGTAACATATGATTATAGGTTCATTTAAGGTAAACCTTGTTACTAATTTGGTGGTTATAGCATGCTATGCTAGGTGTTAACTATAGTCTATGAGCTGCATAAAATGATTTACATAAATTATTTATGGTAAGAAAGAGTCCTAATGATATTAAGAGTTGATATCATCTCTCATTGCCAATTAGTGATGAGCCTAGTAAGTCACACACATACACATGTAATCACCAAATTAAATATGATTTAATTAATTAATTAAATAGTTTAATTGATTAATTAAATAGGTTTAGTTTGTAATTAGATTGCAAAGTCCCTAACATGGCTTGAAATCAAATCTATGTTATTGGATATATAATATAAGTTAAATTTATATTTAAAGTGTTTAAATATGAATTTAATTAATGAGAAATTAATTAATAGTGTAACGCCCCTATTTGCCCCTGTTTAAATATTTCACTATTCAAGTGACCGGTGTCAGTCCGGACAATTAAGGGGATTAGAACCATACTAAAGACAACTAGATAAGCTTTGAACACAAATAATTAGTAATTGCCAACTAGTTAAGTATAAATAAGAAAAATAGAACATAAGAAGATAAACGAGTCGAAAGTCACAGCGATGGGTGAACTTCTCGGGAACGATTACGAAGTCAATTTAAACTCAAATTTTGAATCGTAAAATGTGACGCTGTTGTCCTTAGGACCATTACGAACACAGTGGAAAAGAGAAAATCACGAAAAAGAATTGTTAAGTCAGTCAAATAATTAGGTCAGGGAGCCAGAAGAAATATTGAATCATTTGTAAATCGGGTCGAACTAGCGAGAGGCAATTTTGTCAATTGACCCCGAGAGTTGACTCCTGACCTAACTGTGAAATAAAATTGGAGAAAAGAAAAAATTAGGAATTGGGAATTAAATTAAAGAATTAATGGAAAAATAAAAAAAAATGAAAATGAAAAAGTGAAAAGAGATGACACCATGCATGATGCCATAAATATTATAATTAAAAATTTATTTAATTTAATTTGTGGTCTTCCTAATACACATAAAAGAAAAGAAAAAAAAATAAAATTCATTATTCTTCTTCAAAGTTAAAAAACGTCCATCTTTCCCTACCTCTCTCGTTCTCCATTGTTCCACCATTAACATACTTTTAAAGCTTGAAAAACTTAGTTTTGCCCCATAAGTTTAACCCTAAACCTTAAGAAAACTTGCTATCTCAACTAGAAAAGAAGCTTGAAGAAGAAAGAAAAAAGAAAGGAAGGGATTTGAAGGGAAAGAAAATTCTGCATAATGTTAGTAATTCAAACTTCAATTTTTTTTTGTTTAATTGTTGTGTTTATAGTTGCATTAACTTAGAAATATGATTAAAATGAAATGAAAACAAGTATTGGAGGCCTAGGTAGAGATTTCAGTCAGCTAGGGATTGCCATGGTAATGTATGAATTTAATGGAATTAAAAGTGTATGGAAGCTTAATTGAGTTGAGGAATGATGTAGGTAGGCTTTGATTTAGTTAAATGTAATAATTAGTGTAGTTAGGATTTTGGCACCTAGGGTTTAGAAGACCAAAATGTGAGAATTGGTCAAATGGTGCAATTGACCTTGTTTGAGATGAAAAATGGTCATTTGTGACCAATTGAGATGTGTTGGAAGTGTTGGAAGTGAGTTTGAATTCGGTTTGAAAATGGTCATGCTGCAGGCAGCAGGACCAAGGTCCCTTTGAGGGACCAAAACTGAAAATTTATAAGTCCAATTGGTATGAGACTAATTGGGAATGAAAATAGACACAAAATTACACAATTTTCATTTAGGAATCATACCCAAAACGTGACCAAAACCTAGTGAACAAATTGACCAAATCCAAATTTTTGCAGTCTGACCTGTACAAAAATGACCAAATAAGTTTGTTTATTTGGCCATAACTTGGGCTAGGCATATCTAAATGACCTGAAATTTTACCAGTGGATAGTTGAGATATAGAACAACAACTTTCATGAAGAACACCAATCCAAATTATGCCCTTAACTAAGTCATTTATTCATCTAAATTTGGTAACCTAAAACTGCCAGAACCAGTTTGGTACCCAGAAATCTTGGTTAAGTCCAATCCTGCAGCCATGATTGAAATGGCTGTGACTTGAGCTACAAAACTCCAATCGGAGTGATTCAAAAAGGAGAATAAAGTTAAGACAATAGAGAACATTTTTTATGAAGAAAATTTTACAAATTCTAACAGCAAATTGACCAATGGAACAGTGCAACATAAGACATAAAAATTGAAAATTTGCAATTTTGCCTAAAAGACCTAAGTTTTGAGAAAACTATGAAAACCAATAAATTTAGTGACCAAAATGTGGAATGTGGGTGAAGTTGGAATTTCCATACCTATTAAGCCTTAGAAAGTCAACAAATTGACATAAATACTGTAGTCAATAGTGTAACACCCTCCCAGTAACCACTCCGTACATCCTACTGTTCCGGTGACCAGTGTCGGTCCGGACAGCTAGAATGTCCGGAAAAATATTTAAACTAAAGTCAGAAACCATAATTAACTCAAATATTAATAAGAAAAATTTAGTAAAAATTTTAGAAATAAAATACAACAAAGTTAAACGAGCCGGTGCCCTAGCGAGGGGTAAACCAGAGGGAAGTTGCGGTTCTCGCAACGAGGAGCCCTAGACCCAGGGGAAAAATTGTAAAATAAGTTTTGGGACTCCAGAGAAGGGTTATTAAGGTTCCCATGGCATTAGAATGCCAAGAAAATATTTAGAAAAATTTTTCAATCGGTACAGACAATTTTGACCCGTTAAGCCGAACGGAGGGCATTTTGGTCATTTCGCCTTCAGAGGTGATTTTTGGCCGACTTGTCCAGGTAAGTAAATAATTAATATGACATAAAATATGGATAAACATTACTAGAAATTAAATTGAAGATGAGTAGTGGAGGAAAGAAAAGAAAGTGAGGAAAAAGCTTATTTATGACATCATGGAGATGTCATTAAGAAAACTATGACCAATCACAATTAAATAACCATTTGACTAACTAATAAAAGAGATAATTGAGACTAAAAAATAAAAGAAAAACCAGCAGCCACCTCTTTTCATTTTCAGCCGAAACCCTTGCCCATAGCCAACCTCCATTGCCAACTTCCATCAAGCTTATTTTCTCTCTTCTTTTCACCATAAACCCTAAACCCCTTTCATTAAAAGTTGTCCACTCATCTTGGGAGAGTGTTTGGCAGCCTAGAAAGTGAAGGAAAGTGAAGATTTAACTTGGAAAAAAATCTGCCCTATTCAAGGTTAGTGCATTAGATACCTAAAACTCTTTATTTTTATGATTTGTAACTTGAATTGAGTAAGAATTGTAACTAAAATGAACAAGAATTATGTGTATACATACTATGAATTTTCGGCAGCCCTTGTGAAGGAATTATTTTGATTGTTTTAATGAACTTAGAGTGGCTAGAAATGATGTTTAAGGTATGAATATGCATGGATGTTGAACTAGTATGCTAATTAAGGTTTATGTGTAATTTGAATTGGACATTAGGGTTTTGAGAAGTGAAAGATTGACTTGGCTTAGGAAATTGTTAGAGAACATTTTAATGGTCAATTAATGACAATTTTAGGTAAGTTGAGCACAATTTGGACTGAAAAATAGGATTGTAAAGTGAAGATGTAGGCTGCCCTAGGACAGCAGCAGAGGGACTGAAAATTCAGTCCACTTGGACTGCCATAACTTGGGCTGTGTTGGCCCAATTAGTGTTTGGACAATTGGACATGAAAATAGGCTTATAATGGCACATTTTTTCTGAAGAAACCATGCCCAAATGGCCAAAGCAAGAGGACCAAAAGTTGGCCCCAATCCTGATACCCTGCACTTGATTCTACAGAATGACCAAATGAACAGTAGCCATAACTCATTGTAGATTTGGTCAATTCACCTGAAATTTTTACAGCAACAAGTTAAGACATAGACAAACAACTTTCATGAAGGAACCTACCCCAAATTATGGCCAGAACCCATCCAACCAAGTGACTTTAGTTACTGTTCATGTTACTATAGATATGGTCAATTCTACAGATTGGCAATCCGGCCAGCTGTGGTTTTTGGACCATATCTAGAGCTACAAAACTCCAAATGGAGTGATTCAAAAAAGAAAATTCAACTAGACAAAATAAGGAACAATTTTCATGTTTTCCATTTCTTCAAATTCTCACTGAAACAGTGCTTAATGGAACAGTAAACATATGCTTCAAAAACTGAAATTTCTGCCCTCTTAGATTTAAGTTGAGAAATGGAAATGGCAATCAATTCCAACAAGTTTTAAATACAAAATGTGGTATGTTTGGGGTGTTAAAACTAATACACCTATTTTCTATCCAAAAGTCAACATTTTTTTTGACCAATGAGGTGAATAGTGACACCAAAACTTGAAATTCACAAATTGAAGAATTTAAACGTTTCAAATGCCCTAGTATACCTAACAAGATTGGTTTGGATAGTTTGGCATGCCAATAGAGTTCAGTTAGCAGTACTGCACATGGCAATATGCCATTCTGTGATTTCATGGCTTTTAGCCATTCTGACTTTGCATTGAGATTTGGCCTTGTGCCTGAGATTATTCTGACTTGGTAGCACATTGCTGCACACCGGGAGATGCATATGTGACCGATGGTGTGACGGCCGGAGGTACTAGATACCCAGTGCCAGTTTACTCGTTATCCAGTCCAGTTGTCTAGTGTAGGTTACTTGGGGCAACCATATGAATAAAAGTGGACAAAATAAATGATATGCAAATACCAAACAAATAAAACATATACATTCACTACACATTTAATTTTCTTGCTATTTCTTTTATTTTATTATTGCACCACTAAGCATTATTGCTTAGCGCGTTGCTTTTGCCACGCGTAGGTTCTGGAGATACAGATCGTGAGCCCAGTAGACCGTAGACTGGGTGAGTTCATCCTGCAGCTCTGCACAGTGTCCGTGTCACTTCACTACCTGGCATTGGTAGGACACTAGATGTCATTTTGTCATTTTGTAAGTAAATTTTTATTTTCTCATATGTATTTGGGATTTATGTAATGTATTTTGACGTTCATGTAAATAGTAAAGATTTATGGTTATGTATGGAAGTAATTTGAGTAGTTAATTGTTGTTTATATATGAGAACCCTGAGAAATGGATGGTTGAGAAATTGAAAAATTGTTAAGACTCTATTGATCAATTGAAGTTGGGACTGTTTGGAAATTATTTGGAAGTGTTTTTAACAGGTTCCGAAGAACTGTTTTCTCCATTTTTAGCCGGCACTCTGCCGGATTTTCATTAAAATTTTCGGAACCTCAAATAAGTAATAATTTCGGTAAATGGCTTAAAATAAATTATATTTCACAAATTATATTCAAAAGCATGATATAAATCAATTAAGGTATATTAGAGTGTGCCAGTACACCGTGTGGCATTACTTACTCGTATATCTTGTACGGGTAAGGGGTGTCACATTTAGTGGTATCAGAGCGCGGTTTAGGCGTTTCTGGGCCTAGATTGAGTCCATACCATGCATTGCATTTGTAAGAGTCGAGGTGACACTAATGCCGATCTGTTTGTTTTTCTTATTTTGAACAGGATATGGACCCTTCATCACAGAGAGCAGTCGAGGAGGAAGTGGAGAGTCATGCTCCACCTGCGGCGGTGAGGCGGGGTAGGGGAGAACCTACTCCACCAGCTCAAGCAGAGCCTGCTCAGCCTCCACAGGCCATGTTCCAACAAATGGCCGACTTCTTTAGACAAATGGCCGGGGTAATGCCAGCACCACCACCACCACCACCAGCTCCACAGCAGAAATCACATCTGGAAAGGCTAAGGAAGTTTGGAGCAGTGGACTTCTATGGCAAGAGAGAAGATGACTCTGTTGCAGCTGAAAATTGGTTGAATAGAACGGGCAGAGTTCTAAAACAACTCCACTGCACTCCAGAGCAAAACCTGGAAGCTGCCATATCTTTGTTGCAAGATGATGCCTACGAATGGTGGGACACGGTGTCCAGTGAAGTGCAGCCAGAAGCTGTAACTTGGGACTTCTTTCTCTCTGAATTCAAGAAGAAATATGTGGGTACTGTATACCTGGAAGAGAGAAGAAGAGAGTTCATTAACCTGAGGCAGAGACAGCTATCAGTGGCCTAGTATGAGAAGGAATTTGTCCGATTAAGCCGCTACGGAAGGGAGATAGTTCCTAATGAAGTTGAAAGGCGTAAGAGATTTGAAGAGGGACTAAATGATAACATCAAGATCCAGCTCACTGCCTTGGGAATCACAGAATTTAGCAAGTTAGTGGAAGCTACAATAAGGGTTGAAAAAGTGAGAATCAGTGAGCAGACCAGAAGGGATAGACAGCAGAAGAGGGGCCCAGGTCGGTCTAGTTCAGCTCCTGCATCTGGGAAGAGGTTCAAAGGTCCACCTGCACAGAGTTCAGGTCAGCCACATGGTCAGGGTCAGTCTCAGGGGCCCAGGCCACAGTTCAACTCTAGGAGAGGTCAGTCCACACCATCAGTGGGCAGCTCTCAGGGGATGGGGTTCAGGGGACCAGCCCCAACATCTTCTGCATGTCCACACTGCCTTAAGTAGCATAAGGGGGAGTGTTGGAGAGTAACTGGTGCCTGTTTATGATGTGGGTTGACAGAACATCAGCTGAGGAACTGCCCACATAGAACTACTACAGCTACTCCAACACAAGCAGACAGACCTGCTCCTGCACCGCAAAGAGGTAGAAAATCTGGCAAATCTGACGCAGTAGGACCATCACAGAGGCCTGCATCTGAGCCAGCAAAGAGGCCAGATAACAGACAAACTCCCAGAAAATATGACCTGAGAGCTCACGAGCACCAAGATGCCCTGGGCGTCATCGAGTGCGTTCTCCCTCTACACTACACCTGTGCATGCATTGGTGGATCCAGGATCCACTCATTCATATATCTGCATCAACCTACCCGTAGAAAGGGGGATACTAGTAGGGGAGAGTGACCAAGACATTCTGGTCACTAATCCATTGGGCCACAGTGTGGTAGTGAACAAAGTGTACAAGGGTTGCCCGTTAAGGATTCAGGGGTATGAATTCTTGGTAAACCTGATTGAGTTGCCCTTCCACGAGTTTGACGTGATTTTGGGAATGGACTGGTTGTCACGTCATCAGGCAATAGTTGATTGCAAATTGAAGAGAATTTCTTTGAAAACTTCTGAGGGTAATGAGATCACTGTTGTGGGTAAAAGGGCAGATTTCTTGTCCAATGTTATCTCAGCCACAGTTGCAAGACGAATGATGAGAAAAGGCTGTGAAGCCTACCTAGCACATGTGGTGGATACTAGGCCGGCTAAGCCAAACCTGAGTGGTATATCCATAGTGAGAGGCTTTTCAGAGGTATTTCCCGAAGAGTTGCCTGGTTTGCCACCAGAAAGGGAAGTTGAATTTGCTATTGAGACACTACTGGGAACAGCACCCATTTCCATCGCTCCTTATAGGATGGCACCCACTGATTTGAGGGAGTTGAAAACTCAGTTGCAAGAGTTGCTGGAAAACGGGTTTATACGCCCCAGTGTGTCACCATGGGGAGCTCCAGTGCTGTTTGTGAAAAAGAAGGATGGGATTTTGAGGCTATGCATCGATTACCGGCAGTTGAATAAAGTGACTGTTAAGAGTAAATATCCGTTGCCTAGAATTGATGATCTGTTTGATCAGTTGAAGGGAGCAGGAGTATTTTCTAAGATTGATCTCAGATCAGGGTATCATCAGTTGAGGGTGAAGGATGCAGATGTGCCAAAGACTGCATTCAGGACCCGGTATGTGCATTATGAGTTTCTGGTGATGCCCTTTGGCCTAACTAATGCACCAGCGGCATTCATGGACCTTATGAACCGTATCTTCCATCCATACCTAGATCGGTTCGTAGTGGTCTTTATTGATGATATTTTGGTGTATTCCAAGACCAGGGAAGAACATGATGAGCATTTGAGGATTGTTCTGCAAACCCTGAGAGAAAAAAAGCTGTATGCTAAGTTGTCCAAGTGTGACTTTTGGTTGAATGAGATTGCATTTCTTGGACACATAGTGTCAGCTGATGGGATTAGGGTGGATCCTAAGAAAATAGAAGTAGTGATGGAATGGAAGCCTCCCAGAAACACAACTGAGGTCAGAAGCTTCTTGGGGCTAGCTGGGTATTACAGAAGATTTGTGAAGGGATTTTCCTTAATAGCTGCTCCAATGACTAAGTTGTTACACAAGAATGTCAGATTTGACTGGAATGACAAGTGTCAGACCAGTTTTGAGAAGTTAAAGGCTATGTTACAGAGGCACCAGTGTTAACACAGCCAGTGTCAGGAAAGGACTTCGTGGTCTACAGTGATGCCTCTCATAATGGGTTAGGGTGTGTATTGATGCAAGAGGGGAAGGTGGTCGCCTATGCTTCCAGGCAGCTAAGGCCACATTTACAGAAATACCCTACCCATGATTTAGAGCTTGCAGTAATTATCTTTGCACTGAAGATATGGAGGCATTACTTGTATGGTGAAAAGTGCTACATTTACACAGACCACAAAAGCTTGAAATACTTGCCAACCCAGAAGGAGCTCAACCTTAGACAAAGGCGATGGATTGAGTTCTTGAAGGACTATGATTGTGTAATTGACTACCATCCTGGGAAGGCAAATGTAGTTGCTGATGCTTTGAGCAGAAAATCCATGACAGCCTTGAGATCATTGAATGCCCGTCTAACTTTGATTCGAGATGGAGCTATTTTGGCTGTGTTGCAAGTGAGGCCAAACTCACTGCAGATTTTAGATGGGCAAAAGGCAGATGAGAAGCTAATGGCTATTATGAGCAAAATCTCAGAGGGAAAAGCAACTGATTATGAGGTGAAAGCAGATGGGTGTCTGTATTACAAAGGAAGACTATGTGTACCTTATGATGGGGAATTGAAGACCAGTATTCTAAAAGAGGCACACACCAGTGTATATGCTATGCACCCAGGAAGTACAAAGATGTATCATGATCTGAAGCTTCAGTATTGGTGGCCTGGTATGAAGAAGGACATAGCTGACTATGTGACTAAATGCTTGACATGTCAGCAAGTCAAGGCAGAACATCAAGTTCCATTAGGTTTGCTACAGCCTATACGCATACCTGAATGGAAATCGGATCGGGTCACCATGGATTTTGTAAGTGGTCTACCACTCACCCGGAAGAAACATGATGCAGCATGGGTGATAGTTGATAGATTGACGAAGTCAGCACACTTTCTGCCAGTTAGGACTGATTACTCACTAGAGAAGTTAGCAGAATTGTATATCAGTGAGATAGTTAGACTGCATGGAATTGCACTTTCCATCATATCTGATCGAGACCCAAGGTTCACATCGAGATTTTGGAAGAAGTTGCATGATACACAACTCCATTTCAGCACAGCTTTCCATCCTCAGACGGATGGGCAATCAGAAAGAGTAATCCAGGTAAACAATTGAAACCAATGAAATTGATACAAATATTGAATTAAAATGATAATAATAACGTGAAATACTTGTCAGGTCCTTGAGGATATGCTGAGGAGTTGTGTCATTGAGTTTGAGGGAAGCTGGGATAGATACCTCCCACTGGCAGAATTTGCATACAACAATAGCTGCCAAGCTAGCATCCAAATGGCCCCATATGAAGCATTGTATGGGAGAAAATGTAGAACTCCAGTGTGCTGGACTGAATTGGGCGAAGACAAACTGGTAGGGCCAGACCTGGTGAAACAGACTTAGGAGAAAGTGAAACTAATCAAAGCCAACTTGAAGGTTGCCTCGGACAGACAGAAATCTTATGCCGACCTGAAGAGAAAAGAAATAGAATATGGAGTTGGCGACAAAGTGTTCCTCAAGGTGTCACCGTGGAAGAAAGTATTGAGGTTTGGAAGGAAAGGTAAGTTAAGCCCTAGGTTCATTGGCCCATATGAAGTCATTGAACGTGTGGGTCCAGTGGCCTATAGGCTAGCTTTACCACCAGAACTGGACAAGATCCACATTGTGTTCCACGTGTCCATGCTTAGAAGATAACGCTCAGATCCTTCACATGTCATCTCCAGGGAAGAAATTGAAATACAACCGGATTTGACATATGAAGAAGAACCTCTATGGATCCTAGCTCGGGAAGTAAAAGAATTAAGGAACAAGCAGATTCCACTGGTGAAAGTGCTTTGGAGGCACCACAACACCGAGGAGGCAACTTGGGAAAGTGAAGAAACGATGAGGCAACAGTTCCCTCAACTGTTTGCATCAGGTAAATTTCGAAGACGAAATTTAAATCAGAGAGGAAGAGTTGTAACACCCTCCCGGTAACCACTCCATACATCCTACTGTTCCGGTGACCAGTGTCGGTCCGGACAGCTAGAATGTCCGGAAAAATATTTAAACTAAAGTCAGAAACCATAATTAACTCAAATATTAATAAGAAAAATTTAGTAAAAATTTTAGAAATAAAATACAACCAAGTTAAACGAGCCGGTGCCCTAGCGAGGGGTAAACCAGAGGGAAGTTGCGGTTCTCGCAACGAGGAGCCCTAGACTCGGGGCAAAAATTATAAAATAATTTTTGGGACTCCAGAGAAGGGTTATTGAGGTTCCCATGGCATTAGAATGCCAAGAAAATATTTAGAAAAATTTTTCAATCAGATGCATAATTTTGACCCGTTGAGCCGAACGGAGGGCATTTTCGTCATTTCGCCTTCAGAGGTGATTTTTGGCCGACTTGTCCAGCTAAGTAAATAATTAATATGACATAAAATATGAATAAACATTACTAGAAATTAAATTAAAGATGAGTAGTGGAGGAAAGAAAAGAAAGTGAGGAAAAAGCTTATTTATGACATCATGGAGATGTCATTAAGAAAACTATGACCAATCACAATTAAGTAACCATTTGACTAACTAATAAAAGAGATAATTGAGACTAAAAAATAAAAGAAAAACCAGCAGCCACCTCTTTTCATTTTCAGCCGAAACCCTTGCCCATAGCCAACCTCCATTGCCAACTTCAATCAAGCTTATTTTCTCTCTTCTTTTCACCATAAACCCTAAACCCCTTTCATTAAAAGTTGTCCACTCATCTTGGGAGAGTGTTTGGCGGCCTAGAAAGTGAAGGAAAGTGAAGATTTAACTTGGAAAAAAATCTGCCCTATTCAAGGTTAGTGCATTAGATACCTAAAACTCTTTATTTTTATGATTTGTAACTTGAATTAAGTAAGAATTGTAACTAAAATGAACAAGAATTATGTGTATACATACTATGAATTTTCGGCAGCCCTTGTGAAGGAATTATTTTGATTGTTTTAATGAACTTAGAGTGGCTAGAAATGATGTTTAAGGTATGAATATGCATGGATGTTGAACTAGTATGCTAATTAAGGTTTATGTGTAATTTGAATTGGACATTAGGGTTTTGAGAAGTGAAAGATTGACTTGGCTTAGGAAATTGTTAGAGAACATTTTAATGGTCAATTAGTGACTATTTTAGGTAAGTTGAGCACAATTTGGACTAAAAAATAGGATTGCAAAGTGAAGATGTAGGCTGCCCTAGGACAGCAGCAGAGGGACTAAAAATTCAGTCCACTTGGACTGCCATAACATGGGCTGTGTTGGCCCAATTGGTGTTTGGCCAATTGGACATGAAAATAGGCTTATAATGGCACATTTTTGCTGAAGAAACCATGCCCAAATGACCAAAGCAAGAGGACCAAAAGTTGGCCCTAATCCGGATACCCTGCAACTGATTCTGCAGAATGACCAACTGTTCATTTGGCTATAAATCACTGTAGATTTAGTCAATTGACCTGAAAATTTTACAGCAACAAGTTAAGACATAGAAAAATAACTTTCATGAAGGAACCTACCCCAAATTATGGCCAGAACCCATCCAACCAAGTGACTTTAGTTACTGTTCATGTTACTATAGATATGGTCAATTCTGCAGATTGGCAATCCGGCCAGCTGTGATTTTCGGACCATATCTAGAGCTACAAAACTCCAAATGGAGTGATTCCAAAAAGGAAATTCAAGTAGACAAAACAAGGAACAATTTTTATGTTTTCCATTTCTTCAAATTCTCACTGCAACAGTGCTTAATGGAATAGTAAACATATGCTTCAAAAACTGAAATTTCTTCCCTCTTAGATTTAAGTTGAGAAATGGAAATGGCAATCAATTCCAACAAGTTTTAAATACAAAATGTGGTATGTTTGGGGTGTTAAAACTAATACACCTATTTTCTATCCAAAAGTCAACATTTTTGTTGACCAATGAGGTGAATAGTTACACCAAAACTTGAAATTCACAAATTGAAGAATTTAAACGTTTCAAATGCCCTAGTATACCTAACAAGATTGGTTTGGATAGTTTGGCATGCCAATAGGGTTCAGTTAGCGATCGCACATGGCAATATGCGATTCTGTGATTTCATGGCTTTTAGCCATTCTGACTTTGCATTGAGATTTGGACTTGTGCTCGAGATTATTCTGACTTGGTAGCTGCATTGCACACCGGGAGATGCATATGTGACCGATGGTGTGATGGCCCGAGGTATTAGATACCCAGTTCCAGTTTACCCGTTATCCAGTCCAGTCGTCTCGTGTAGGTTACTTGGGGCAACCAAATGAATAAAAGTGGACAAAATAAATGATATACAAATACCAAACAAATAAAACATATACATTCACTATACATTTTATTTTCTTGCTATTTCTTTTATTTTATTATTGCACCACTAAGCATTATTGCTTAGCGCGTTGCTTTTGCCACGCGTAGGTTCTGGAGATAGAGATCGTGAGCGCAGTAGACCACAGACTGGGTGAGTTCATCCTGCAGCTCTGCACAGTGTCCGTGTCACCTCACTACCTGCAGTGCATTGGTAGGACACTAGATGTCATTTTGTCATTTTGTAATTAAATTTTTATTTTCTCATATGTATTTGGGATTTATGCAATGTATTTTGAGGTTCATGTAAATAGTAAAGATTTATGTTTATGTATGGAAGTAATTTGAGTATTTAATTGTTGTTTATAGATGAGAACCCTGAGAAATGGATGGTTGAGAAATTGAAAAATTGTTGAGACTCTTTTGATGAATTGAAGTTGGGATTGTTTGGAAATTATTTGGAAGTGTTTTTAACAGGTTCCGAAGAACTGTTTTCTCCATTTTTAGCCGGCACTCTGCCGGATTTTCATTAAAATTTTCGGAACCTCAAATAAGTAATAATTTCGGTAAATGGCTTAAAATAAATTATATTTCACAAATTATATTCAAAAGAATGATATAAATCAATTAAGGTATATTAGAGTGTGCCAGTACACCGTGTGGCATTACTTACTCGGGTATACTGTACACGGGTAAGGGGTGTCACATTTAGTGGTATCAGAGCGCGGTTTAGGCGTTTCTGGGCCTAGATTGAGTCCATACCATGCATTGCATTTGTAAGAGTCGAGGTGACACTAATGCAGATCTGTTTGTTTTTCTTATTTTGAATAGGATATGGACCCTTCATCACAGAGAGTAGTCGAGGAGGAAGTGGAGAGTCATGCTCCACCTGCAGCAGCTGAGACTGGGGGTAGGGGAGAACCTACTCCACCAGCTCAAGCAGAGCCTGCTCAGCCTCCACAGGCCATGTTCCAACAAATGGCCGACTTCTTTAGACAAATGGCCGGGGTAATGCCAGCACCACCACCACCACCACCAGCTCCACAGCAGAAATCACATCTGGAAAGGCTAAGGAAGTTTGGAGCAGTGGACTTCTATGGCAAGAGAGTAGATGACTCTGTTGCAGCCGAAAATTGGTTGAACAGATCGGGCAGAGTTCTAAAACAACTCCACTGCACTCCAGAGCAAAACCTGGAAGCTGCCATATCTTTGTTGCAAGATGATGCCTACGAATGGTGGGACACGGTGTCCAGTGAAGTGCAGCCAGAAGCTGTAACTTGGGACTTCTTTCTCTCTGAATTCAAGAAGAAATATGTGGGTACTGTATACCTGGAAGGGAGAAGAAGAGAGTTCATTAACCTGAGGCAGAGACAGCTACCAGTGGCCGAGTATGAGAAGGAATTTGTCCGATTAAGCCGCTACGGAAGGGAGATAGTCCCTAATGAAGTTGAAAGGTGTAAGAGATTTGAAGAGGGACTAAATGATAACATCAAGATCCAACTCACTGCCTTGGGAATCACAGAATTTAGCAAGTTAGTGGAAGCTGCAATAAGGGTTGAAAAAGTGAGAATCAGTGAGCAGACCAGAAGGGATAGACAGCAGAAGAGGGGCCCAGGTCAGTCTAGTTCAGCTCCTGCATCTGGGAAGAGGTTCAAAGGTCCACCTGCACAGAGTTCAGGTCAGCCACATGGTCAGGGTCAGTCTCAGGGGCCCAGGCCACAGTTCACCCCTAGGAGAGGTCAGTCCACACCATCAGTGGGCAGCTCTCCAGGGATGGGGTTCAGGGGACCAGCCCCAACATCTTCTGCATGTCCACACTGCCTGAAGTGGCATAAGGGGGAGTGTTGGAGAGTAACTGGTGCCTGTTTAAGATGTGGGTCGACAGAGCATCAGCTGAGGAACTGCCCACGTAGAACTACTACAGCTACTCCAACACAAGCAGACAGACCTGCTCCTGCACCGCAAAGAGGTAGAAAATCTGGCAAATCTGACGCAGTAGGACCATCACAGAGGCCTGCATCTGAGCCAGCAGAGAGGCCAGATAACAGACCACCTGCCAGAAATTATGCCCTGAGAGCTCAGGAGGAGCAAGATGCCCCGGACGTCATCAGGGGTACGTTCTCCCTCTACACTACACCTGTGCATGCATTGGTGGATCCAGGATCCACTCATTCATATATCTGCATCAACCTACCCGTAGAAAGGGGGATACTAGTAGGGGAGAGTGACCAAGACATTCTGGTCACTAATCCATTGGGCCACAGTGTGGTAGTGAACAAAGTGTACAAGGGTTGCCCGTTAAGGATTCAGGGGTATGAATTCTTGGCAGACCTGATTGAGTTGCCCTTCCACGAGTTTGACGTGATTTTGGGAATGGACTGGTTGTCACGTCATCAGGCAATAGTTGATTGCAAATTGAAGAGAATTTCTTTGAAAACTTCTGAGGGTAATGAGATCACTGTTGTGGGTGAAAGGACAGATTTCTTGTCCAATGTTATCTCAGCCACAGTTGCAAGACGAATGATGAGAAAAGGCTGTGAAGCCTACCTAGCACATGTGTTGGATACTAGGCCGGCTAAGCTAAACCTGAGTGGTATATCCACAGTGAGAGACTTCCCAGAGGTATTTCTCGAAGAGTTGCCTGGTTTGCCACCAGAAAGGGAAGTTGAATTTGCTATTGAGACACTGCCGGGAACAGCACCCATTTCCATCGCTCCTTATAGGATGGCACCCACTGAATTGAGGGAGTTGAAAACTCAGTTGCAAGAGTTGCTGGAAAAGGGGTTTATACGCCCCAGTGTGTCACCATGGGGAGCTCCAGTGCTGTTTGTGAAAAAAAAGGATGGGACTTTGAGGCTATGCATCGATTACCGGCAGTTGAATAAAGTGACTGTGAAGAATAAATATCTGTTGCCTAGAATTGATGATCTGTTTGATTAGTTGAAGGGAGCAGGAGTATTTTCTAAGATTGATCTCAGATCAGGGTATCATCAGTTGAGGGTGAAGGATGCAGATGTGCCAAAGACTGCATTCAGGACCCGGTATGGGCATTATGAGTTTCTGGTGATGCCCTTTGGCCTAACTAATGCACCAACGGCATTCATGGACCTTATGAACCGTATCTTCCATCCACACTTAGATCGGTTCGTAGTGGCACACTCTGACAAGTGTCAGACCAGTTTTGAGAATATCAATTAATGACCAAGTTGTTACACAAGAATGTCAGAGTGTGCCAGTACACCGTGTGGGATTACTTACTCGGGTATACTGTACACGGGTAAAGGGTGTAACAAATAGTAACCCCGAAACACAAATTTTAAAGAACATCAAGTTTAGCATGTATAAGCTAGATAAAAGTGAATTTGAATTTATTTTTGGATTTATGCTAAGTTATGGCACTGAAACACTGCGAAACTGTGTGTTTCAGCTGAAAAAGGCTTGGAAAGTCTAAGAGACTGAGTCAAGGCCTAGAGGCGACTCACGTCAGGTTTGTGCACAATAAACCCTATGTAAGCATTTTATCCTTGAAAAATTGATTTAGTACACATTATGAGTTTAAGAACTTTTGTGTTTCCACTTTGTGATGAAATTGTAACTTTGGAAATTGATTTGATTTTTGTATGCAATATTTAAAATAAAATGTTTGAAATTGATTTTTGATTCACACTTAGCATGACAGTGCCTTATTATTCCTCCCCCAATTATGGGGTTGAGATCGATTATTTTCCTCCCTCTCAAGGTTACCAGTTGAGGTTGTAGATCGGATGAGTACTCATTAGCTAGCTAGCCACCTCCCTTATTGATTTTGATTAGTGAGATTGTAGATTGCTTTGTCGTGGTATACAACATGGCATTGATCGAAAATTTTGTGTCATGGCTTAAGTTGTGTATGAATTGGTAACACTATGTTTATTAAATTATTTGACCCAAAATTTTTCTATAATGAGCTTTGATAATTTGTGAAATGTAATTGTGCAGCATTTAAATTGTGTTTTGTCAATGAGTGATTTATGTAATGTATTTCAAATTCTTTGTTGTGCACTACTGAGTATTTTTATACTCAGCGATAGCTTATTTTGCTGTCGCAGATAAGAGCAAGGAAAAAGCAGCAGAGTGAGCTGCTACTGATATTGGGTATTTATTTATACCCTTGTAATTAATTGATGTAAATATTGTAATGTTTTATGTATCAATGTAAAGTTGAGCAGTTGCATAATAAATTGTAATAATATTATTTCTGTATTTTATATCTGTAAATTAAACTTGTGAATGTAAATTAGCTTTATTGAATGAAATGATAAAATGTTTTGAGATGACAAACTTAGATTGAATTGATTTGAGTTATGTTGAATTGAGATTATTTGGAGGTTGAGAGTTGTGAAAAATTTATTGGAAGTGTTTTTTTTGTTTTTTAGGTATTTGAAGAACTGCTTCCTCAAAATATAGACGGCACTCTGCCGAAATTTTTATAAAATTTACAAAAAAATAAAAATGGACAAAAAGTTTTACTAATTTTGAAACTTCAATTAAATGTTTTAATTTTTACCAAAATGCTCACCACTTCCAAAATGTAAGAAAATGGTTTTAAAATCCCTTGTAGTGTACTTAATGAATTATCCATAGGTGAAGTTCGATAGTTCATTAGGTATTCTATAGGATCATGTTATGCCTTACAGAGCATGGTTTTCCAATAAATTTTGACTGTGTATGAATATTTCTTTGATAAGTACAACTGCTCAAATGTCTTTAATTGATATATATGACATATTTACATCATGAATATGCACTAATGGAGGTCAACCTCCTTGTGTTTCATCTCAGGAAGTAGAAATTTTGGGAAAATGGAATGGAAGAAGGAGATCATTCCGTGAAACAATCTGTTGAAGCTGAGTTTCAAGGGGAAGCCCCAGCACTCCAGAAGGTGAGTGGGTCAGCCACTCCAGCTCCTACTCTAGCACTGCAGTTTCCAGCTTAGTTTGCACAGTAGATGGCTGCGTTTTTCCAACAAATGGCAGGAAATGTGGCACCCCAAGCTCAGATACAAGCATCTATAGCACAACCACAGTCCTCGGCTCGACAATATGAAAAATGGATTAAATTTGGGGCCATCGAGTTTAAGGGCACTGTGGATCCACTGAAGGCTTCTAGTGGTTAGAGCGAATGGAACGGGTTTTCAGGAAGCTGCAGTGTGCAGAAGAGCTAAAGTTCGAGTATTATGTTTCTTTATTTCAAGGGGATGCATATGAATGGTGGAAGACCATCCCCCATAGCCTGGTAGAACCTTCAGTCCTTACTTGGTCAGACTTTTTCAGAGTTTCGATAGAATTGGGTCCCCGATGCATTTGTGGATATGAAGTTACAAGAATTCCTGAGTTTGAAACAAGGGGATAGAACCATAGCAGAATATGAGAGAGACTTCTCTCGACTAAGCCACTATGCTGGAAGCTTAGTCTCCAACCCCAGAGATAGATGTAAGAGGTTTGAGGCCGGGTTAAGGCTGAATATGAGAATGCAAGTTATGGGTTTCCGACATCAGAATTTCTCTGAGTTGATTTCACAGGCCCTGGAACTGGAAAGGATAGAATCAGAAGGGGCAGTGAAGAAGGGTACACAAGAGAAAGAGAATACTGAAAAGACTACTGGTCAAGCACTTAAAAGTGGTTCATGGAAGAGGAAACAGTCTGGGGGATCTAGCTCTCGCAGATCTGGCAGAGGCAGATTCTCTGGCTAAAGACCACCCTGGTCTGGTCAGTAGACCCAACAAGCTTCTCGAGAATTTTTATCAGTCTGACAATGTGAAACCTGTGGTAGAACACACGGTGAGGTGTGTTTCTAGGCCATAGGTGCATGCTATAACTTTGGAGGGAGCGAACATTTCCCTAAGGATTGTACTAGTCCGCGCCGGTCTGGACCTTTTTGCTACATCTGAGGGATCAAGCCCATGTCCCTGCACCTAGAGGGTCACAGTCAGCTGCTAGAGGTAGAGGCAGAGGTAGGGGTCCTGATAACACTCCCGGAAGTCAATGCACTATTAACCAGCTAATACCCAATGGCGCACCAGCCAAAGTGTATACGATGCATCAGAGGGAGGAGGCTGAAACATCAGACGTAGTAGCTGGTATTTTCTCCATCCCTGACCAAGATGTATATGTGTTATTTGATCCTGGCTCCACACATTCGTATGTTAGTGCTAGTGTGATGTGTTCTACTGCTATTCAGTGTGTACCAATAGACTATGATGTGCTAATAACTAGTCCATTAGGCCAAGAGGTCAGGGTAAATAGACTATATAAGGATTGTCCTTTGGTGATCCAAGGACATACTTTTCTGACTAATTTAATTAAAATGCCCTTCAGAGATTATGACATTATCTTGGGCATGGATTAGTTAGCCAGGCACATGCAACGATTGACTGTAGACTAAAGACAGTCACTTTTGGTCTTCCTCAGTATGGTGACGTAGTAATACATGGGGAGAGGCAAATATTGCCTTCAAACATCATTTCAACTGCACTAGCCAGAAAAATGATTAGGAAGGGGTGTGAGGCGTACTTGGCACATGTGATAGACACCCAAGTGGGTAGTCTAGCATTGAGGGACATCCCCACAATATGTGACTTTCTGAATGTGTTTCCTAATGAATTGCCAGGATTACCTCCAGAAAGAGAAGTGCAGTTTGAGATTAATGTTATGCCTGGTGTGGAGCCAATCTCCATAATGCCATACAGAATGGCACCAGCAGAACTGAAAGAATTGAAAGTGCAGTTGCAAGAGCTGCTTAACAAGGGCTTTATTCGCCCTAGTGTGTCACCTTGGGGAGCACCAGTGTTGTTTGTAAAGAAGAACGATGGCACTCTCCAGTTATGCATTGACTATTTGTAGTTGAATAAGGTGACAATAAAGAACAGGTACTCATTGCCCCGCATTGATGACTTGTTTGATCAGTTGAGGGGTGCAGCTGTGTTCTCCGAAATTGACCTGAGATCAGGTTATTATCATATGAAAGTACAATAGCAGAGTATTTCTTAAACTACCTTTAGAACCCGTTACAGCTATTATGAGTTTTTGGTTATGTCATTCGGGTTAACTAATGCTCCGGCTGCTTTTATGGATCTGATGAACGCTATCTTCAGACTATACCTCGACTAGTTCGTGGATGAGTTTATAGATGATATATTGGTTATGATAGACATCTGCGGATTGTACTACAAACTTTGAGGGAGAAACAGCTATACGCTAAATTATCGAAATGTGAATTTTGGCTGAAGGAGATACCCTTTTTGGTGCACATAGAATCAGCAGAGGGTATTAAGGTAGATCCTAGCAAGATAGAAGCTGTCCCTAATTGAAAGCCACCCAGAAATATCACAGAGATTCAGAGTTTTCTGGGGTTAGCTGGATACTACCGTAGGTTTGTGAAAGGATTCTCCATGTTGGCATCTCCATTGATCAAGCTGCTTAGGAAAGATGTGAAATTTCAGTGGATGGATAAATGCCAGCAGAGTTTTGATGAATTGAAGAGGTGTTTGGTGAGGCTCGATCCGACTTTACCTACACCGGGTAAAGAATATCTGATTCTGATGATGCTTCTCACAATGGGTTAGGTTGTGTGTTGATGCAAGATCGGAATGTCATTGCTTATGCATCATGCCAGCTAAAACTGCATGAGAGGAATTATCCGACACATGACTTGGAGCTTGCAGCCATTGTGTTCGCTCTTAAGATCTGGAGACATTATTTCTATGGGGAGAAATGCTACATCTACACAGATCATAAGAGTTTGAAGTATTTGGGCACCCAGAGAGAGTTGAATTTGAGACAAAGGAGATGGTTAGAGTTGATAAAAGACTATGATTGTCTAATAGATTATCAGCCAGGGAAAGCTAATGTGGTGGCTGATGCCTTAAGTCGCAAGACTATGGTAAGTCTACAGGTTACTCATTTGTCTATGGTACATGAGTTGAGATCATTACATGCCAACTTCGAGATTAATGATGAGGGGCAGACAGTAGTTACATGGCATATACAGCCAGTGCTGATTAATTAGATCAGAATGGCTGCTCAGAATGATCAGAAGTATCAGAGGCTATTAGAAGAAGTCCAGTAGGACAAAAAACCAGAATTCTCAATAAGAGATGATGGTCTATTGCTACACCAAGGCAGAATGTGTATTCCTAATGATGTTGATTTGAGGTAGATCATTTTGAAGGAAGCACATGAGTCGCCTTTTGCCATACACCTTGGTGGTACAAAAATGTATAGAGGGCTAAAGGAGCATTACTGGTGGATGGGTATGAAAAGAGATGTGGCAGAGTTTGTTTCCAAATGCCTAACTTGTCAGCAAGTGAAGGCAGAGCATCAAGTACCCGCTGGATTATTACATCCACTACCAGTACCAGAATGGAAATAGGAGAGAATAACAATGGATTTTGTAATGGGACTTCCGAGGACACAGAAGAGTCATGATGTAGTATGGGTCATTATTGACAGACTAACCAAGTCTACTCATTTTCTGCCAGTTCGGATGGACTACAGTTTAGAAAGATTGGCCAAGTTGTATATAGATGAGATTGTGAGACTGCATGGAGTGCCAGTATCCTGAAGGAACGGAAGCATGATTTATACCATTGAATTCAAAAATTTTCACCTAGGTTCACATGCATCATGCAAGATTTATTTTTATCTATATGATTTCAATGATAAACAACATATTAAAACTCTTTTAATATGTTTTTGGATCTGTATTTGCCATTTAAGATTTTAAAATTAATCAGATTAATTTTAGAACCCTAGATTAAATCAAGAACGATTACACTAACCTCTTGATGCACTGCAGCGTGTCTGCGCCTTTGAGATTCGTCTTCAGGACAGCAGATGTTGTCCCTCTAGCTTATCCACACCAAGAACACCTATGGCAGCCCTTGAACAGCTTCTAAAGCCTTTTCTATTAATTAGAAATTCAAGTTCTGCCTTTTAAGAGATTAGAGATGTAAACAGGACACTAGAAACAATTTCTAGTGTTCTTAATTCAAGAGATTGATGTATAATCTCTTTGAATTGATGAGAGATGAAGAAGAATAGAGGGAGGGCTGCAAAATGGCGTGACCAAGGAGTGTGGCTGCTGGTTGTATTTTATTTTCTCATAACAACACTTAAATAGCTAGGTTAACACATTAAACCTTTGCCACATGTCACCCTTTGATTAGCTCTAGGTTTAAGTGACCCAATCACATTGTGCCAAGTGTCAAACCTATATGTAATCTTGATTTTAATCATCTTACATGATTAAAAAACATTTGGCAAGCTTATGTGTTATGCCATGTGTCACCATCTCATGGTGCCACGTGTCACACTGCAAAATGACCAAAATGCCCCTATGCCTTAATTTTGAGTTCTCAACCCAAAATAATTATTTTTCTTCTTCTAATTAATTTATATCAAATATAAATTAATTAATTAATCTCTATTAATTAATTTCTCATTAATTAAATTCATATTTAAACACTTTAAATATAAATTTAACTTATATTATATATCCAATAATCTAGATTTGGTTTCAAGTCACGCTAGGGACTTTGCAATCTAATTGCAAACCAAACCTATTTAATTAATCAATTAAACTCTTTAATTAGTTAATTAAATCATATTTAATTAGGTAATAACTTGTGTATGTGTGTGACTTACTAGGCTCATCACTAATTGGCAATGAGACATGATATCAACTCTTAATATCATCAGAACTCTTTCTTACCATAAATGATTTCTCTAAATCATTTTATGCACCTCATAGACCATGGTTAACACCTAGCATAGCATGCCATGGCCACCCAATTAGTAATAAGGTTTACCTTAAATGAACCTATAATCATATGTTACCATGCACTAGAATCTCTCTGTTACAAAATCCCAACTCAAGCTGGAGTCATGGTTTATGTCAAACTCCATTTGCTATGAATATTATGTTCTCTTTTAATTCCAGTTCTTGATTAAAAAGATTTTCTCATCAGAAACTCTTTTGTGAATAAATCTATCTGTCCTGGCCAGGAACTTGAAACATCAAGAACAATTAAATGAACATAGGATTTTATCTCTATTTACTTAGAGGAACAGATTCCATCTTGATCAACACCTACCTCCATATATAACTAGTAAGAGCCAACACATGCCCATATACCCATACACAGTACAAGTATGAAAGCAATATCAAACTCAAACTACCTATATACAAGATAACTGTGCTATCTCAGGTCTAAAGATTATATGCACTGATATGATTTATGACAAAACATTGACAAGAGTAAACTCCATGTGCTTGTCATAAGTGTCACTGGTTCGGCCTACTTATCATTTATAAGTGCCTATCATGTTTGTTATATGGCATGAGACTCACCATTCTATCTTATTTATATCTCATATAAATAACTTGGGAATAAACATGAATACAATCTTTCTGGATAAGTCATGTCCTTATTATGAAGTATCCTCAATTGTGAACCTATTTATGATACTTCGTGCTAGAAATATTGTCACTCATATTCTTAACAACTTAAGAATAGTATTTCTAGCAAAATATCAATGGACTTTTTCTATTACACATAAATATATTATGTAAACGGAAAAGTGGAAATGCCTTTTATTAATAAAAATATGTACAAGATACATACTAAATGATATGCTCTAGGGCATACTACTAACAATCTCCCACTAGCACTAGAGCCATTCATTACAATACCTTAGACCCATCTTCTCAAGATGTCGGTCTAACTGAGCTTATGACAAAAGCTTAGTGAATGGATCAGCTGGATTTTTTCAGCTAATGTTATTTTTTTGCATGGCTATATCGCCTTGCCCAACTATATCTCTAATAATGTGATAGTGCCTTTCTATGTGTTTGAATTTTGGGTGAGACCCTAGTTCCTTAGCCTGTATGACTGCTCCATTATTGTCACAGTGTAGTGGAACTGCTAACTCAATGGAAGGAACTACTGTAAGTTCTGTCACGAACTTCTTTATCTAAACAGCTTCCTTTGCAAAGATTCGATGCAAAGAATATACTCAGCCTCTGTAGTGGAATCTGCAGTCGTGCTATGTTTGGAACTCTTCCAACTGACTGCACCTCCATTACAAATGAACACATACCCAGAGGTAGACTTTCTATCATCAATATCTGATTGGAAATCAGAATCAGTATAACCATCCAATTGCAAGTCTCCACCTCCATAAATCAAGAATAAATCCTTAGTTCTTCTTAAGTACTTAAGAATATTCTTGACAGCTATCCAGTGTTCCAAACCTGGATTGGATTGATACCTGCTAGTCAAACTAACAGCATATGTGATATCCGGCCTAGTACACAACATTGCATACATTAAACTTCCAATAGCCGAAGCATATGGAATCCTGGCCATCTTATCTCTTTCTTCAGGTGTCTTTGGAGACATCTCTTTAGAAAGATGGATACCATGTCTCACTGGTAACAATCCTCTCTTGGAATTAAGCATGTTAAACCTCTTTAACACCTTTTCCAAGTATAGACTTTGGGATAAACCAATTATTCTTTTTCGCTCTATCTCTATAGATGCGAATTCCAAGAATATAGGTTGGCTCCCCTAAGCCTTTCATGGAAAATGTATTTGACAACCATACCTTTATAGTCGTCAACATACCTGTGTCATTACCCATCAATAGTATGTCATCCACATATAAGACAAGGAAAGTGATATCACTGTCACTAACCTTCTTATATACACATGGCTCATTCTCATTTAAAACCAAAGGATTTAATGGCTTCATCAAAATAGATGTTCCAACTCCTCGAAGCTTGTTTCAACCCATAAATGGATAGCTTTAGCTTGCATACCTTGGAACCATCTTGGGATTCAAATCCCCTAGGTTGTTCCATGAAAATGTTTTCTTCAATGTATCCATTGAGAAAAGCTGTTTTGACATCCATCTGCCAAATCTCATAATCGTAGTATGCAGCTATTGCTAATAAAATCCTAATTGATTTAAGCATGGCAACAAGCGAGAAAGTCTCCTCATAGTCGATTCCTTGCCTTTGGCAAAACCCTTTCGCTACTAGCCTTTGCCTTATAGGTCTCTACCTTTCCATCAGAACCAATTTTCTTTTTGCAAACCCATTTGTTCCCTATAGGTATAATACATTCAGGTAGGTCAACAAGATCCCAAACTTGATTCTTATACATTGAATCAATCTCGGATTTCATAGCATCAATCCATTTTGAAGAGTCTATATCTGATATAGCTTCTTCATAGGTAAGTGGATCATCTCCATGATCTACTTCTTCATGAGTAGACAACTCTTGTTCTTCTTCATGAAGAAAATCATATCTCACTGGTGGGTGAGATACCCTGGTTGTTCTACGAGGAACAGCTGTAGATGTTTCATCAATGGGTATTGGTTGACTAGATGGATCTATATCCATCTGATCTGTTGGTTGGTCAGAATTCTCCAATTCTAACTCTATTTGCCTTCCTTTGCCTCCTTCTTGAACAAATTGTTGTTCAAGAAATGTGGCATCTCTACTTATCACAACCTTTTGTGAAGTAGGCAAATAAAAATAATATCCAAAACTATCTTTTGGATATCCAACAAATCGACCTTTTTCTGATCTGGTCTCCAATTTATCAGTGTTCAGCTTTTTGATATAAGCTGGACAACCCCAAATCTTAACATGCTTAAGACTTGGTTTTCTTCCATGCCATATCTCATAAGGTGTGGAAGAAACTGATTTTGATGGAATCCTATTCAGAATATACAAAGCTGATTCTAATGCAAATCCCCAAAAGAAGATTGGCATATTAGTATAGCTCATCATACTACGTACCATATCCAATAGGGTATGATTTCTCCTTTTCAGATATACCATTCAACTGTGGTGTTCCTGAAGGAGTCAGCTGAGAAACAATGCCATGCTCTCTCAAGTATTCATCAAATTCAATACTCAAATATTCACCTCCACGATTTGATCGAAGAGCTTTAATATTCTTTCCTGGTTGATTTTCTAATTCAGATTTAAATTCTTTGAACTTTTCAAAAGATTCATGTTTCTATTTCATCAAATACAAATACCCAAACCTTGATTTATCATCAGTAAAGGTAATAAAATAACGAAAACCCCCTCTAGCCATTTCTTTAAATGGACCACATACATTACTATGTATTAGCTCAAAAATATTTTCAGCTCTTAGCCCTTGTCCAACAAAGGGTGACCTAGTCATTTTACCCTGAAGGCAAGATTCACAAGTTGGAGTAGGCTCAGAGCCAAATGAGGATAGAATCCCCATTTTCTCCAGTTTTGCAATCCTATCTTCTGCAACATGACATAACCTTAAGTGCCAAAAATATTTTGAACTTGAGTTGGTTTTCACCATGGCATTGCCTTCATTTAGATTGCTATACTCTGGCCAGTGGAAACACTTTCTTACTGGCAATGGAAATACTTTCCTGTTGGCAGTGGAAACACTTTCCTTTGCCTCCATCAGCTTTAGTCTTCCTTTTCTGTTTAGCTATTTTCTTGGAAGGACCAGGAATCAGAGGTTTCTTTTTCCTATTGCCCTTCTTCTTGTTGGACTTTCCAGCAGAAGAAGATGCAACCAAAGCTACCTCTTTTCCATTATTGCCTGGCATATTCTTTTGGGCAATAACCAGCATGTTGAGTAAACCAGCTAAGGTGCATTCCTGTTTAGTCATATGGAAATTTGTCACAAAATTCCCAAAAGACTCAGGAAGGGACTGAAGGATCAAATCCGTCTGTAGTTGGAAATCCATGTTGAAGTCAAGATGTTCCAACTGCTTAATCAGCCAAATCATCTTGTGGACATGATCCCCAACATTTGGTCCCTCAGACATCCTCATACGGAATAGCTGTCTAGATGTCTCATACCTAGCATTCTTGCTGTGCTCACCATACAACTCTTGTAGGTGAAGGAGGATCTCACTCGCACTCTGCATGTTCTCATGTTGCTTCTGTAACTCATTACTCATGGAAGCAAGCATGTAACACTTAGCTCTTATATCATGCTCCTTCCACTTATCCAAAGTATCATGTTCCTCTTGTGTGGCCTCTGGAGGTAAGGGACCAGGAACATTTCAATCTAGAACATATCCTATATGTTCAAGGTTCAGGACAAGTTTCAAATTTCTTAGACAATCAGACAGATTAGGTCCAGTCAACCTATTGTGATCAAGTATGCTTGCAAGGATATTGGATGGTGGTGGTTGTTTTGTGCTCATTTTTATCAGAAAATTAACTGCATAAAATAACCAGATTAATTAGCAAATGTATCATGTAATTAACCAAAATGATTATGGTCTTTTAATCAAATTGGTCCTCCCACTAACTTAGCGAATCCTACACTTCGAAAGTAGGAAACGAAAATCCTAGTTGGATAGATTTCTAGTGGGTGATTGAATTCTTATAATTCTATTGATCATCCTCAGGTACATCCATTATTGGAATTACAATAAACTATAAGTGAGCAACTCCTTGCCCATCACATCTCATGTGAGGTTCAATGCTTTACCTAGCCCCTAATGCTCAAAATCTCAGGTACATCCATTATTGACTTATCTTGCATTAGTTAAGTTGATCCCATTGAGCCAGTAATTATGCAAATAATTTTAATGTCCTCAGGTACATCCAATATTGGCCACCAAACCATTTACATATTTACAACATCTCATGCTTAACAATTATTCTTAAGAAAATCTCTTAAATTAATTGCATCTCATGCAACTATTTAAAATTTCTTAAAATAATTGCCCCAATGGAGGGCCTATGTTATAATTACTTTAATTATAGCATTTCCAACTTAATCATTTGTTTGGAAGATTTTATGGTCGTTCTAATTACTATTAAGTTCTCACTTTGCACATTATCCATTTAGCATGCATATATCATATAATTGCATATATTCCCATACATCTCATGCATTCATGGATAAGTAGTAAATATGGTATGATCATGGACTTTCTAAGGGATTCAATTCTGAGCCACGAAGAATTGAATCAGGGCATTCCTAGGTGCATTTCATTCATTCATTTTACAAGAGTTGCTGAAGGAGTACATAATCAACACTTGATCTTGAATTCCTCTCACTGGTCCCACCAATGCTCTTGACCTCCTTCAACTTCTTGCAATCCAATATTACATTGTAATCCTTGGCATACCAAGGCGAATTTACAAGAACTTAAATAAATGAAATTACAACCCAAAAATTATTACAAACTTAATAATAAATGCCCAAAATAAATTAAAATAAATTAATTAATTTACAATCCCAAAGAAACATAAAAGAAATAAATCCAATCACATTGGTCTTTTATAGTCCATGATCATCCATCATGCATATCACTATTTAACAATTAAATAAAACATACATTCTTAAATTAAATTGAATATCTCATATTCAACTTAAAAATCCAGATTTGAATATGATTCAAATAAATTTAAAAATTCAGATTTGTATCTCATTCAAACAAATTTAAAAATTCAGATTTGAATCACATTCAAACAACTTTAAAAATTCATATTTGAATCACATTCAAACATTTTTTAAAAAATCAGATTTGAATCACATTCAAACATTTTTTAAAAAAATCAGATCTAAATATTATTCAATCAACTTTAAAAATCAGATTTAAATATGATTCAAACAACTTTAAAATTCAGATTTGAATCACATTCAAACAACTTTTAAAATTCAGATTTGAATCACATTCAAACAATTTTTAAAATTCTGATTTGAATCATAATTTAATTGTGTGATTAAAATCCTAATTAAACATTTTAATTAGTCATATGATGAATCTTTAATCATGCAATAATTGCTGAATTTAATAACAACCATGCGCACCATGATCTTCCAAAGCCATGCGCACCATGTTGGAGTTCATCAAGCATGCCGCCACACCTCTTGATCCAACCCACAATGGATCAATCATCTCATGATCAAATCACACAATTAAATCATATAATCAACAATCTAAATAGCAAATATAGTGGCTCTGATACCAATTGAAGAAATGGAAGCGTGAAAAACATAAGTTTATACCATTGAATTCAAAAATTTTCACCTAGGGTCATATGCATCATGCAAGATTTATTTTTATCTATATGATTTCAATGATAAACAACATATTAAAACTCTTTTAATATGTTTTTGGATCTGTATTTGCCATTTAAGATTTTAAAATTAATCAGATTAATTTTAGAACCCTAGATTAAATCAAGAACGATTACACTAACCTCTTGATGCACTGCAGCGTGTCTGCGCCTTTGAGATTCGTCTTCAGGACACCAGATGTTCTCCCTCTAGCTTGTCCACACCAAGAACACCTATGGCAGCCCTTGAACAGCTTCTAAAGCCTTTTCTATTAATTAGAAATTCAAGTTCTGCCTTTTAAGAGATTAGAGATGTAAACAGGACACTAGAAACAATTTCTAGTGTTCTTAATTCAAGAGATTGATGTCTAATCTCTTTGAATTGATGAGAGATGAAGAAGAATAGAGGGAGGGCTACAAAATGGAGTGACCAAGGAGTGTGGCTGCTGGTTGTATTTTATTTTCTCGTAACAACACTTAAATAGCTAGGTTAATACATTAAACCTTTGCCACATGTCACCCTTTGATTAGCTCTATGTTTAAGTGACCCAATCCCATTGTGCCAAGTGTTAAACCTATATGTAATCTTGATTTTAATCATCTTACATGACTAAAAAACATTTGGCAAGCTTATGTGTTATGCCATGTGTCACCATCTCATGGTGCCACGTGTCACACTGCAAAATGACCAAAATGCCCCTGTGTCTTAATTTTGAGTTCTCAACCCAAAATAATTATTTTTCTTCTTCTAATTAATTTATATCAAATATAAATTAATTAATTAATCTCTATTAATTAATTTCTCATTAATTACATTCATATTTAAACACTTTAAATATAAATTTAACTTATATTATACATCCAATAATCTAGATTTGGTTTCAAGTCATGCTAGGGACTTTGTAATCTAATTGCAAACCAAACCTATTTAATTAATCAATTAAACTCTTTAATTAATTAATTAAATCATATTTAATTAGGTGATAACTTGTGTATGTGTGTGACTTACTAGGCTCATCACTAATTGGCAATGAGACATGATATCAACTCTTAATATAATCAGAACTCTTTCTTACCATAAATGATTTCTCTAAATCATTTTATGCACCTCATAGACCATGGTTAACACCTAGCATAGCATGCCATGGCCACCCAATTAGTAATAAGGTTTACCTTAAATGAACCTATAACCATATGTTACCATGCACTAGAATCTCTCTGTTACAAAATCCTAACTCAAGCTGGAGTCATGGTTTATGTCAAACTCCATTTGCTACGAATATTATGTTCTCTTTTAATTCAAGTTCTTGATTAAAAAGATTTTCTCATCAGAAACTCTTTTCTGAATAAATCTATTTGTCCTGGCCAGGAACTTGAAACATGAAGAACAATTAAATGAAAATAGGATTTTATCTCTATTTACTTAGAGGAACAGATTCCATCTTGATCAACACCTACCTCCATATATAACTAGTAAGAGCCAACACATGCCCATATACCCATACACGGTACAAGTATGAAAGCAGTATCAAACTCAAACTACCTATATACAAGATAACTGTGCTATCTCAGGTCTAAAGATTATATGCACTGATATGATTTATGACAAAACATTAACAAGAGTAAACTCCATGTGCTTGTCATAAGTGTCACTGGTTCGGCCTACTTATCATTTATAAGTGCCTATCATGTTTGTTATATGGCATGAGACTCACCATTCTATCTTATTTATATCTCATATAAATAACTTGGGAACAAACATGAATACAATCTTTCTGGATAAGTCATGTCCTTATTATGAAGTATCCTCAATTGTGAACCTATTTATGATACTTTGTGCTAGAAATATTGTCACTCATATTCTTAACAACTTAAGAATAATATTTCTAACAAAATATCAATGGACCTTTTCTATTACACATAAATATATTATGTAAATGGAAAAGTGGAAATGCTTTTTATTAATAAAAATATGTACAAGATACATACTAAATGATATGCTCTAGGGCATACTACTAACAATCTCCCACTAGCACTAGAGCCATTCATTACAATACCTTAGACCCATCTTCTCAAGATGTCGGTCTAACTGAGCTTATGACAAAAGCTTAGTGAATGGATCAGCTGGATTTTTTCAGCTAATGTTATTTTTCTGCATGGCTATATCGCCTTGCCCAACTATATCTCTGATAATGTGGTAGTGCCTTTCTATGTGTTTGAATTTTGGGTGAGACCTTAGTTCCTTAGCCTGTTTGACTGCTCCATTATTGTCATAGTGTAGTGGAACTGCTGACTCAATGGAAGGAACTACTGTAAGTTCTGTCACGAAATTCTTTATCCAAACAGCTTCCTTTGCAGCATCTAATGCAGCAATATACTCAGCCTCTGTAGTAGAATCTGCAGTCGTGCTCTGTTTGGAACTCTTCCAACTGACTGCACCTCCATTACAAATGAACACAAACCCAGAGGTAGACTTTCTATCATCGATATCTGATTGGGAATCAGAATCAGTATAACCATCCAATTGCAAGTCTCCACCTCCATAAATCAAGAATAAATCCTTAGTTCTTCTCAAGTACTTAAGAATATTCTTGTGACTATCGATGTTCCAAACCTGGATTGGATTGATACCTGCTAGTGAAACTAACAGCATATGCGATATCCGGCCTAGTACACAACAATGCATACATTAAACTTCCAATAGCCGAAGCATATGGAATCCTGGCCATCTTATCTGTAACACCCTCACGGTAGCAATTCCGCACATTCTACTGTTCCGGTGACCGGTGTCGGTCCGGACTGCTAGAACGTCCAGAAAAATATTTAAACTAAAGTCAGGAACCATAATTAACTCAAATATTAATAAGAAAAAAGTTAGAAAAAATTTTAGAAATAAAATACAACCAAGTTAAATGAGCCGGTGCCCTAGCGATGGGTAACCTAGTGGGAAGTTGCGGTTCTCGCAACTAGGAGCCCTAGACCCGGGAGAAAATTAATAAAATAATTTTTGGGACTCCAGAGAAGGGTCATTGAGGTTCCTATGGCATTAGATGCCAAGAAAATACTTAGAAAAATTTTTCAATCGGTACAGACCATTTTAGTCTGTTAAGCCAAACGGAGGGCATTTTGGTCATTTCGTCTTCGGAGATGATTTTTGACCAACTTGTCCAATTAATTAAATAATTATTATGACATAAAAAAAAGAATAAATATTGATGAAAATTAAATTAAAAATGAGTAAAACAAAGAAGAAAGAAAGATAAACCGACAACTTGGTAAGAGCAAAATTTGGTCAATTCAATTTGAGGGTCCAATATTGACAAAAAATGATGATTATTAATTTAATGAAGCTAAATTAATTTAATTAATTGAAATTATGAAAATTAAAAATAATTATTGAAAAGTCAAATTATAATGATTATAAACTTCAAAATAATTTCAAATTTGCCATTCTACTTATTTACCATATTGCCATTAAATATTTAATTATTATATAGGCTAATTATTGAACCAAAATTCTGCATTTTTCCCTTCTTCTTCCCGTCACTTGCCTTCTTCTCTTCTTCTCTAAAATTCTCCATTAAAACCCAAAATCCAAAGCTTAATCCTAACCAAATTTTTTCTTGGAAAAATTATAGCCCACCCTAAACTAAAGCCTAATTAGTAGAAAGCACTCAAGAAAACCAAAAAAAAAAATTGAGTTTGGGGCAAGAGGAATTTCAGCCAAGGTGGACCAAGAAGGAGCTTCAAGTTTTTGATTGATTAGAAGGTTGAATTGAAGTTGAGTGAAGCTAAGGAATAAGGTTAGTGCTAGAAATTCTCTTGGAATTTAAAATTTTTGCAAGTTGATTTAGGGTTTGCTCAAATATGGAATTTTGTGTTGTGACTTGAATTTGATGATGTTGAGGTTGATTATTGACTATTAGAAGTTTTATAAATGTGAATTGAAGTTTGGAAGTTGGGTGAAATTGAAAATTGGGAGTGCTTCTCTTATACAGGAAATTTGGACCTATGAGTCCAGGGTATTGTTTGACCTATAACTGAGGTTGTATGACTCCAATTGGTATGAGGCCAATTAGAGGTGAAACTAGACACATAATGGCACAACTTTAGTGAAGAAACCATGCCCAGAAAACCAAACCAACTTGACCAAAAGTTTTCCCTAATTCGGGTGACCTGCAATCAGCCTGGGCAAAATGACCAAATGAACAGTATTTGGTCATTTGGCCATAACTCAATGTAGCAAGGTCCAATTGACCTGAAATTTTACCAACAACAATTTGAGATATATACCAACAATTTTTATGAAGAAACGTGACCCAAATTATGACCATAACCTAGTCAAATAGCCAACCAAACTTGAGTTACCAAATCTGGCAGAAACAATTTTACCCAGAATTTTGGGTTCTGCCTAATCCGGTTAGTCACGGTTTTTAGGCCATAACTTGAGCTACAAAACTCCAAATGGAGTGATTCAAAAAACGAAATTCAATTAGACAAAATAAGGAACAACTTTCATGTTGAACATTTTTCCAAATTCCCACTGCAAAAGTGAAAAATGGAACAGTAAATACAAAGCATGAAAACTGAAAATTTTGCCCAATTAACATTAAGCTTGGAAATGGTATTGGCAACTAATACCAACAAATTTTGAATGCAAAATGTGGTATCTTGGAGAACTTAGGTTCAATAAATTTATTATGTATTAAAAAATTAACAATTTGAGTGAATAGTATTGTAAATAGTAATACAAAGACACAAAGTATAATAACTAAATTAGTAGAGGAAATTAAGGTATGAAATTTGGAATCCATGAAACATTCATGGATTACTTGGAATAGAAATAGTAATTTACCTAAATGACTTAATAAACATTTAAGTTATGTGAGTATATGATTAAGATTTGTATTCCCCTTACTAGTAGGTCTAATAAAACATAAGTAATACCATTTGAATATGAAATGAAATTAAACTAGATGGATTGTTGAGTATAAATAGGATAAGGTTTACATTAGGATTTATGTTTCCATTACAAATAAGATAATAACAACATGTATGAGTTATGAATTCATATAAATATTGTAATGAATAAATGAATCACATGAAAATATAAATGAAACATTAGTTCTATTTATAAGAGAAAGGAAGAAAGTTTTGAGTACAATGGTATATGTACACCATTGTTGTGAATTGTGATCAATATGAATGATGTAAGAAATGTATGAATAGTATGATGAATGTATAAATTATGAATTTTATTATGAAATAATAAAGTCATAAAACACAATATATTAATATTTAATGATATTATGTGCCCTTGTATTGCCTAGACATATGTGTCAGATTGGATAGTTTGGCATGCCAATAGGGTATTGTTTTAGCAGTACTGCGAAAGGCTTTATGCCTGTATTCATGGCTTTATGCCCGCATTCATGGCTTTATGCCAACATTCATGGCTTTTATGCTTGATTATGTGTTATCATGGCTTTTTAGCCATACTGACTGCATACGTGGTTGACGTTCTGCGTCCCATGGTATGACGGCCCGAGACATCATGCGGTCCAAAGGCCAACGACCGTTATCGCTTTAGTCACCACATAGGTTACTTGGGCAGTGAAATTTATGGAAATAAGTTAAGAATACTAGCAATTAAAAATATTAGAAATTAAATAAAATAAATGAGTAAGATGACCTAAAATAAATTAGAATAGTTATTTATTAGAAAGAATCAAAATGAACAAGACTGATATTAAAATTTACTTATTATGAGATAATATGAGACAACCTAGCAAGTATAGAGAAAATGCTAAAAGATTAGCAAAGAAAATTATAACATAAATAAATATTGCAAATGTGACTTATATAATAATATAAGCATAAATTTATTATTTTCAGATCATTTTTCTTTGTACATTATTACTGTACATTGGCGAAATAAACATGTTCAAAGAAGACTAAATTAGGATAAAACATATTAAATTTTAGAAATCGCATGTGAAGTATAAATAAATCTTAATTATTTGAATTATGTTTCATTTCTATCTTTATTTGTATATTATTTCCTTGTTATATTATTGCACCACTAAGCAGCAATGCTTAGCGCGATGGAATTGTTTCCTTCGCGCAGGTGCTGAAGCTAGAATCCAATGGATGTTTGACTGGGAATTTTGGGAGTTTTGATCTGCAGAGTGTCAAAGCTTGTCACCTCCTCAGCAATGCATGTAGATAGGGCCCATATAGATCATATTTTGTATTTTGTATAAAATGCCAGATATTGTATTATAATGTAGATTATGAACAGGTAATTAATAGGAATGCGATGTAAATTAATTAGTTAGCTTTTTCATATGTAATTAATTTATATATTATGTAAATTATGAAATTTTGTAATTATTTTGTAAATTATGTAAATTAAGGAAATTTGAAAATTTTGCTTATGTAATTTGAGAATGTTTACATATGAATTGAGTATGAATGGAAATGTATGGAAATGATTATGAAATTGAAATGTATGGATGAGATTTGAAATATGAGAAAATTATGAGAATGACTGATGAGATAATTATGATTAGCATGGATAAGATTTTATTTTGAAAATATTGTTGAATTTCAAACAGGTAAATATTGAAATATGCCAAACGATAATAAAATAGGGGAAACTCCGCTGGTTTCTCCGTCGAAAAATAATTGATATTAAATTAAATGAATTCGAAATTATTTAAAAAAAAATAAAGTAAGATAAGTTAGGGTGCTCCGGCACCGATTGTAGCATGCCTTGCTCGGCTACACTGTAATCGGGTGAGGGGTTTTACATTTATTGGTATCAGAGCCGCTCCGAGTGCAACCTTGAACGATGGTGGGGCAAACCTCAGCGAGGACGCTGAGTCCCATAAGGGGGGTGGATTGTAACACCCTAGGCAAATCCCACATCGACAAAACACGGGAGAGATGCTGGGTATATAAGTTGGTGGTTCGTAATCCCTAGTGACGCGTTTTAAAACCGTGAGAGCTTCGGCTCAGAGCGGACAATATCACTAGTGGGCCGGGCCATTACATTATCTCTTTCTTCAGGTGTCTTTGGAGACATCTCTTTAGAAAGATGGATACCATGTCTCACTGGTAACAATCCTCTCTTGGAATCAAGCATGTTAAACCTTTTTAACACCTTTTCCAAGTATAGACTTTGGGATAAACCAATTATTCTTTTCGCTCTATCTCTATAGACGCGAATTCCAAGAATATAGGTTGCCTCCCCTAAGTCTTTCATGGAAAATGTATTTGACAACCATACCTTTATAGTCGTCAACATACCTGTGTCATTACCCATCAACAGTATGTCATCCACATATAAGACAAGGAAAGTGATAGCACTGTCACTAACCTTC
Source organism: Hevea brasiliensis (assembly GCF_030052815.1). Taxonomy (NCBI): domain Eukaryota; kingdom Viridiplantae; phylum Streptophyta; class Magnoliopsida; order Malpighiales; family Euphorbiaceae; genus Hevea; species Hevea brasiliensis. The sequence continues at coordinate 50,428,761 of NC_079501.1, forward strand.
TTATATACACATGGCTCATCCTCATTTAAAACCAAAGGATTTAATGGCTTCATCAAAACGGATGTTCCAACTCCTCGAAGCTTGTTTCAACCCATAAATGGATCGCTTTAGCTTGCATACCTTGGAACCATCTTGGGATTCAAATCCCCTAGGTTGTTCCATGAAAATGTTTTCTTCAATGTATCCACTGAGAAAAGCTGTTTTGACATCCATCTGCCAAATCTCATAATCATAGTATGCAGCTATTGCTAATAAAATCCTAATTGATTTAAGCATGGCAATAGGCGAGAAAGTCTCCTCATAGTCGATTCCTTGCCTTTGGCGAAACCCTTTTGCTACTAGCCTTCGCCTTATAGGTCTCTACCTTTCCATCAGAACCAATTTTCTTCTTGAAAACCCATTTGTTCCCTATAGGTATAATACTTTTAGGTGGGTCAACAAGATCCCAAACTTGATTCTTATACATGGAATCAATCTCAGATTTCATAGCATAAATCCATTTTGAAGAGTCTATATCTGATATATCTTCTTCATAGGTAAGTGGATCATCTCCATGATCTACTTCTTCATGAGTAGACAACTCTTGTTCTTCTTCATGAAGAAAACCATATCTCACTGGTGGGTGAGATACCCTGGTTGTTCTACGAGGAACAGCTGTAGATGTTTCATCAATGGGTATTGGTTTACTAGATGGATCTATATCCATCTGATCTGTTGGTTGGTCAGAATTCTCCAATTCTAACTCTATTTGCCTTCCTTTGCCTCCTTCTTGAACAAATTGTTGTTCAAGAAATGTGGCATCTCTACTTATCACAACCTTTTGTGAAGTAGGCAAATAAAAATAATATCCAAAACTATCTTTTGGATATCCAACAAATCGACCTTTTTCTGATCTGGTCTCCAATTTATCAGTGTTCAGCTTTTTGATATAAGCTGGACAACCCCAAATCTTAACATGCTTAAGACTTGGTTTTCTTCCATGCCATATCTCATAAGGTGTGGAAGAAACTGATTTTGATGGAATCCTATTCAGAATATACAAAGCTGATTCTAATGCAAATCCCCAAAAGAAGATTGGCATATTAGTATAGCTCATCATACTACGTACCATATCCAATAGGGTACGATTTCTCCTTTCAAATACACCATTCAACTGTGGCGTTCCTGAAGGAGTCAGCTGAGAAACAATGCCATGCTCTCTCAAGTATTCATCAAATTCAGTACTCAAATATTCACCTCCACGATTTGATCGAAGAGCTTTAATATTCTTTCCTGGTTGATTTTCTAATTCAGATTTAAATTCTTTGAACTTTTCAAAAGATTCATGTTTCTATTTCATCAAATACAAATACCCAAACCTTGATTTATCATCAGTAAAGGTAATAAAATAACGAAAACCCCCTCTAGCCATTTCTTTAAATGGACCACATACATCACTATGTATTAGCTCCAAAATATTTTCAGCTCTTAGCCCTTGTCCAACAAAGGGTGACCTAGTCATTTTACCCTGAAGGCAAGATTCACAAGTTGGAGTAGGCTCAGAGCCAAATGAGGATAGAATCCCCATTTTCTCCAGTTTTGCAATCCTATCTTCTGCAACATGACATAACCTTAAGTGCCAAAAATATTTTGAACTTGAGTTGGTTTTCACCATGGCATTGCCTTCATTTAGATTGCTATACTCTGGCCAGTGGAAACACTTTCTTACTGGCAATGGAAACTGTAACACCCTAGGCAAATCCCACATCGACAAAACACGGGAGAGATGCTGGGTATATAAGTTGGTGGTTCGTAATCCCTAGTGACGCGTTTTAAAACCGTGAGAGCTTCGGCTAAGAGCGGACAATATCACTAGTGGGCCGAGCCATTACATTTGTGGTATCAGAGCGCGGTTTAGGCGTTTCTGGACCTAGATAGATTACATATCATGCATTACATTCATAAGAGTCGAGGTGACACTATTGCAGATCTGTATTTCCTGTTTATTTTAGGTTAAGGTATGGAATAAGAGAGTGAAGAGACAATGAGATAGCAAATGGAGATGAGAAGGAGACTATATTTAAGATGAAAAAGGATGAGTACATAACTGTTTGAGGATAGGATTGAGACTAAGGAGAAAGTGAAGTAGGATAACACGGAAAGGTGAAGAAATAAAGAGGTATTAGCTCCTTGGCTATTTACATTGAGTAAATTTCGAGGACGAAATTTAAATTAGAGGGAAAGAGTTGTAACACCCTCCCGGTAGCAATTCCGCACATTCTACTGTTCCGGTGACCGGTGTTGGTCCGGACAGCTAGAACGTCCGGAAAAATATTTAAACTAAAGTCAGGAACCATAATTAACTCAAATATTAATAAGAAAAAAGTTAGAAAAAATTTTAGAAATAAAATACAACCAAGTTAAATGAGCCGGTGCCCTAGCGATGGGTAACCTAGTGGGAAGTTGCGGTTCTCGCAACTAGGAGCCCTAGATCCGGGAGAAAATTCATAAAATAATTTTTGGGACTCCAGAGAAGGGTCATTGAGGTTCCTATGGCATTAGAATGCCAAGAAAATACTTAGAAAAATTTTTCAATCGGTACAGACCATTTTAGTCTGTTAAGCCAAACGGAGGGCATTTTGGTCATTTCGTCTTCGGAGATGATTTTTGACCAACTTGTCCAATTAATTAAATAATTATTATGACATAAAAAAAAAAGAATAAATATTGATGAAAATTAAATTAAAAATGAGTAAAACAAAGAAGAAAGAAAGATAAACCGATAACTTGGTAAGAGCAAAATTTGGTCAATTCAATTTGAGGGTCCAATATTGACAAAAAATGATGATTATTAATTTAATGAAGCTAAATTAATTTAATTAATTGAAATTATGAAAATTAAAAATAATTATTGAAAATTCAAATTATAATGATTATAAACTTCAAAATAATTTCAAATTTGCCATTCTACTTATTTACCATATTGCCATTAAATATTTAATTATTATATAGGCTAATTATTGAACCAAAATTCTGCATTTTTCCCTTCTTCTTCCCTTCACTTGCCTTCTTCTCTTCTTCTCTAAAATTCTCCATTAAAACCCAAAATCCAAAGCTTAAAACCTTAAGTCTCAACCAAATTTTTTCTTGGAAAAATTATAGCCCACCCTAAACTAAAGCCTAATTAGTAGAAAGCACTCAAGAAAACCAAAAAAAAAAATTGAGTTTGGGGCAAGAGGAATTTCAGCCAAGGTGGACCAAGAAGGAGCTTCAAGTTTTTGATTGATTAGAAGGTTGAATTGAAGTTGAGTGAAGCTAAGGAATAAGGTTAGTGCTAGAAATTCTCTTGGAATTTAAAATTTTTGCAAGTTGATTTAGGGTTTGCTCAAATATGGAATTTTGTGTTGTGACTTGAATTTGATGATGTTGAGGTTGATTATTGACTATTAGAAGTTTTATAAATGTGAATTGAAGTTTGGAAGTTGGGTGAAATTGAAAATTGGGAGTGCTTCTCTTATGCAGGAAATTTGGACCTATGAGTCCAGGGTATTGTTTGACCTATAACTGAGGTTGTATGACTCCAATTGGTATGAGGCCAATAGGAGGTGAAACTAGACACATAATGGCACAACTTTGGTGAAGAAACCATGCCCAGAAAACCAAACCAACTTGACCAAAAGTTTTCCCTAATTCGGGTGACCTGCAATCAGCCTGGGCAAAATGACCAAATGAACAGTATTTGGTCATTTAGCCATAACTCAATATAGCAAGGTCCAATTGACCTGAAATTTTACTAGCAATAAGTTGAGATATATACCAACAATTTTCATGAAGAAACCTGACCCAAATTATGACCATAACCTAGTCAAATTGCCAACCAAACTTGAGTTACTAAATTTGGCAGAAACAATTTTACCCAGAATTTTGGGTTCTGCCTAATCCGGCCAGTCACGGTTTTTAGGCCATAACTTGAGCTACAAAACTCCAAATGGAGTGATTCAAAAAACGAAATTCAACTAGACAAAATAAGGAACAACTTTCATGTTCAACATTTTCCAAATTCCCACTGCAAAAGTGAAAAATGGAACAATAAAGACAAAGCATGAAAACTGAAAATTTTGCCCAATTAACATTAAGCTTGGAAATGGTATTGGCAACTAATACCAACAAATTTTGAATGCAAAATGTGGTATCTTGGAGAACTTAGGTTCAATAAATTTATTATGTATTAAAAAATTAACAATTTGAGTGAATAGTATTGTGAATAGTAATACAAAGACACAAAGTATAATAACTAAATTAGTAGAGGAAATTAAGGTATGAAATTTGGAATCCATGAAACATTCATGGATTACTTGGAATAGAAATAGTAATTTACCTAAATGACTTAATAAACATTTAAGTTATGTGAGTATATGATTAAGATTTGTATTCCCCTTACTAGTAGGTCTAATAAAACATAAGTAATACCATTTGAATATGAAATGAAATTAAACTAGATGGATTGTTGAGTATAAATAGGATGAGGTTTACATTAGGATTTATGTTTCCATTACAAATAAGATAATAACACCATGTATGAGTTATGAATTCATATAAATATTATAATGAATAAATGAATCACATGAAAATATAAATGAAACATTAGTTCTATTTATAAGAGAAAGGAAGAAAGTTTTGAGTACAATGGTATATGTACATCATTGTTGTGAATTGTGATCAATATGAATGATGTAAGAAATGTATGAATAGTATGATGAATGTATAAATTATGAATTTTATTATGAAATAATAAAGTCATAAAACACAATATATTAATATTTAATGATATTATGTGCCCTTGTATTGCCTAGACATGTGTGTCAGATTGGATAGTTTGGCATGCCAATAGGGTATTGTTTTAGCAGTACTGCGAAAGGCTTTATGCCTGTATTCATGGCTTTATGCCCGCATTCATGGCTTTATGCCAACAATCATGGCTTTTATGCTTGATTATGTGTTATCATGGCTTTTTAGCCATACCGATCGCATACACGTGGTTGACGCTCTGCCCCATGGTATGACGCCCGAGACATCATGCGGTGTCCAAAGGCCAACGACCGTTATCCAGTTTAGTCAGCCTGTCATAGGTTACTTGGGCAGTGAAATTTATGGAAATAAGTTAAGAATACTAGCAATTAAAAATATTAGAAATTAAATAAAATAAATGAGTAAGATGACCTAAAATAAATTAGAATAGTTATTTATTAGAAAGAATCAAAATGAACAAGACTGATATTAAAATTTACTTATTATGAGATAATATGAGACAACCTAGCAAGTATAGAGAAAATGCTAAAAGATTAGCAAATAAAATTATAACATAAATAAATATTGCAAATGTGACTTATATAATAATATAAGCATAAATTTATTATTTTCAGATCATTTTTCTTTGTACATTATTACTGTACATTGGCGAAATAAACACGTTCAAAGAAGACTAAATTAGGATAAAACATATTAAATTTTAGAAATCGCATGTGAAGTATAAATAAATATTAATTATTTGAATTATGTTTCATTTCTATCTTTATTTGTATATTATTTCCTTGTTATATTATTGCACCACTAAGCAGCAATGCTTAGCGCGATGGAATTGTTTCTTCGCGCAGGTACTGAAGCTAGAACCCAATGGATGTTTGACTGGGAATTTTGGGAGTTTTTATCTGCAGAGTGTCAAAGCTTGTCACCTCCTCAGCAATGCATGTAGATAGGGCCCATATAGATCATATTTTGTATTTTGTATAAAATGCCAGATATTGTATTATAATGTAGATTATGAACAGGTAATTAATAGGAATGCGATGTAAATTAATTAGTTAGCTTTTTCATATGTAATTAATTTATATATTATGTAAATTATGAAATTTTGTAATTATTTTGTAAATTATGTAAATTAAGGAAATTTGAAAATTTTGCTTATGTAATTTGAGAATGTTTACATATGAATTGAGTATGAATGGAAATGTATGGAAATGATTATGAATGAGAATGACTGATGAGATAATTATGATTAGCATGGATAAGATTTTATTTTGAAAATATTGTAGAATTTCAAACAGGTAAATATTAAAATATGCCAAACGATAATAAAATAGGGGAAACTCCGCTGGTTTCTCCGTCGAAAAATAATTGATATTAAATTAAATGAATTCAAAATTATTTTAGAAAAAATAAAGTTAGATAAGTTAGGGTGCTCCGGCACCGATTGTAGCATGCCTTGCTCAGCTACACTGTAATCGGGTGAGGGGTGTTACAGAAACACTTTCCTGTTGGCAGTGGAAACACTTTCCTTTGCCTCCATCAGCTTTAGACTTCCTTTTCTGTTTAGCTATTTTCTTGGAAGGACCAGGAATCAGAGGTTTCTTTTTCCTATTGCCCTTCTTCTTGTTGGACTTTCCAGCAGAAGAAGATGCAACCAAAGCTACCTCTTTTCCTTTATTGCCTGGCATATTCTTTTGGGCAATAACCAGCATGTTGAGTAAACCAGCTAAGGTGCATTCCTGTTTAGTCAGATGGAAATTTGTCACAAAATTCCCAAAAGACTCAGGAAGGGACTGAAGGATCAAATCCATCTGTAGTTAGAAATCCATGTTGAAGTCAAGATGTTCCAACTTCTCAATCAGCCGAATCATCTTGTGGACATGATCCCCAACATTCGGTCCCTCAGACATCCTCATACGGAATAGCTGTCTAGATATCTCATACCTAGCATTCTTGCTGTGCTCATCATACAACTCTTGTAGATGAAGGAGGATCTCACTCGCACTCTGCATGTTCTTATGTTACTTTTGTAACTCATTACTCATGGAAGCAAGCATGTAACACTTAGCTCTCATATCATGCTCCTTCCACTTATCCAAAGTATCATGTTCCTCTTGTGTGGCCTCTGGAGGTAAGGGACTAGGAACATTTCAATCTAGAACATATCCTATATGTTCAAGGTTCAGAACAAGTTTCAAATTTCTTAGCCAATCAGACAGATTAGGTCCAGTCAACCTATTGTGATCAAGTATGCTTGCAAGGATATTGGATGGTGGTGGTTGTTTTGTGCTCATTTTTATCAGAAAATTAACTGCAGAAAATAACCAGATTAATTAGTAAATGTATCATGTAATTAACCAAAATGATTATGGTCTTTTAATCAAATTGGTCCTCCCACTAACTTAGCGAAACCTACACTTCCAAAGTAGGAAACGGAAATCCTAGTTGGATGGATTTCTAGTGGGTGATTGAATTCTTATAATTCTATTGATCATCCTCAGGTACATCCATTATTGGAATTACAATAAACTATAAGTGAGCAACTCCTTGCCCATCACATCTCATGTGAGGTTCAATGCTTTACCTAGCCCCTAATGCTCAAAATCTCAGGTACATCCATTATTGACTTATATTGCATTAGTTAAGTTGATCCCATTGAGCCAGTAATTATGCAAATAATTTTAATGTCCTCAGGTACATCCAATATTGGCCACCAAACCATTTACATATTTACAACATCTCATGCTTAACAATTATTCTTAAGAAAATCTCTTAAATTAATTGCATCTCATGCAACTATTTAAAATTTCTTAAAATAATTGCCCCAATGGAGGGCCTATGTTATAATTACTTTAATTATAGCATTTCCAACTTAATCATTTGTTTGGAAGATTTTATGGTCGTTCTAATTACTATTAAGGTCTCACTTTGCACATTATCCATTTAGCATGCATATATCATATAATTGCATACATTCCCATACATCTCATGCATTCATGGATAAGTAGTAAATATGGTATGATCATGGACTTTCTAAGGGATTCAATTCTGAGCCACGAAGAATTGAATCAGGGCATTCCTAGGTGCATTTCATTCATTCATTTTACAAGAGTTGCTGAAGGAGTACATAATCAACACTTGATCTTGAATTCCTCTCACTGGTCCCACCAATGCTCTTGACCTCCTTGAACTTCTTGCAATCCAATATTACATAGTAATCCTTGGCATACCAAGGCGAATTTACAAGAACTTAAATAAATGAAATTACAACCCAAAAATTATTACAAACTTAATAATAAATGCCCAAAACAAATTAATTAATTTACAATCCCAAAGAAACATAAAAGAAATAAATCCAATCACATTGGTCTTTTATAGTCCATGATCATCCATCATGCATATCACTATTTAACAATTAAATAAAACATGCATTCTTAAATTAAATTGAATATCTCATATTCAACTTAAAAATCCAGATTTGAATATGATTCAAATAAATTTAAAAATTTAGATTTGAATCTCATTCAAACAAATTTAAAAATTCAGATTTGAATCACATTCAAACAACTTTAAAAATTCAGATTTGAATCACATTCAAACATTTTTTAAAAAATCAGATTTGAATCACATTCAAACATTTTTTAAAAAATCAGATCTGAATATTATTCAATCAACTTTAAAAATCAGATTTAAATATGATTCAAACAACTTTAAAATTCAGATTTGAATCACATTCAAACAACTTTTAAAATTCAGATTTGAATCACATTCAAATAATTTTTAAAATTCTGATTTGAATCATAATTTAATTGTGCGATTAAAATCCTAATTAAACATTTTAATTAGTCATATGATGAATCTTTCATCATGCAACAATTGCAGAATTTAATAACAACCATGCGCACCATGATCTTCCAAAGCCATGCGCACCATGTTGGAGTTCATCAAGCATGCCGCCACACCTCTTGATCCAACCAGCAATGGATCAATCATCTCATGATCAAATCACACAATTAAATCATATAATCAACAATCTAAATGGCAAATATAGTGGCTTTGATACCAATTGAAGGAACGGAAGCGTGAAAAACACAAGTTTATACCATTGAATTCAAAAATTTTCACCTAGGGTCACATGCATCATGCAAGATTTATTTTTATCTATTTGATTTCAATGATAAACAACATATTAAAACTCTTTTAATATGTTTTTGGATCTGTATTTGCCATTTAAGATTTTAAAATTAATCAGATTAATTTTAGAACCCTAGATTAAATCAAGAACGAGTACATTAACCTCTTGATGCAATCGCAATGTTCGCGCTTTGAGATTCGTCAGGACACCAGATGTTGTCCCTCTAGCTTGTCCACACCAAGAACACCTATGGTAGCCCTTGAACAGCTTCTAAAGCCTTTTCTATTAATTAGAAATTCAAGTTCTGCCTTTTAAGAGATTAGAGATGTAAACAGGACACTAGAAACAATTTCTAGTGTTCTTAATTCAAGAGATTGATGTCTAATCTCTTTGAATTGATGAGAGATGAAGAAGAATAGAGGTAGGGCTGCAAAATGGAGTGACCAAGGAGTGTGGCTGCTGGTTGTATTTTATTTTCTCATAACAACACTTAAATAGCTTGGTTAACACATTAAACCCTTGCCACATGTCACCCTTTGATTAGCTCTAGGTTTAAGTGACCCAATCACATTGTGCCAAGTGTCAAACCTATATGTAATCTTGATTTTAATCATCTTACATGATTAAAAAACATTTGGCAAGCTTATGTGTTATGCCATGTGTCACCATCTCATGGTGCCACGTGTCACACTGCAAAATGACCAAAATGCCCCTGTGTCTTAATTTTGAGTTCTCAACCCAAAATAATTATTTTTCGTCTTCTAATTAATTTATATCAAATATAAATTAATTAATTAATCTCTATTAATTAATTTCTCATTAATTAAATTCATATTTAAACACTTTAAATATAAATTTAACTTATATTATACATCCAATAATCTAGATTTGGTTTTAAGTCATGCTAGGGACTTTGCAATCTAATTGCAAACCAAACATATTTAATTAATCAATTAAACTCTTTAATTAATTAATTAAATCATACTTAATTAGGTGATAACGTGTGTATGTGTGTGACTTACTAGGCTCATCACTAATTGGCAATGAGACATGATATCAACTCTTAATATCATCAGAATTCTTTCTTACCATAAATGATTTCTCTAAATCATTTTATGCACCTCATAGACCATGGTTAACACCTAGCATAGCATGCCATAGCCACCCAATTAGTAATAAGGTTTACCTTAAATGAACCTATAATCATATGTTACCATGCACTAGAATCTCTCTGTTACAAAATCTCAACTCAAGCTGGAGTCATGGTTTATGTCAAACTCCATTTGCTATGAATATTATGTTCTCTTTTAATTCCAGTTCTTGATTAAAAAGATTTTCTCATCAGAAACTCTTTTCTGAATAAATCTATCTGTCCTGGCCAGGAACTTGAAACATCAAGAACAATTAAATGGACATAGGATTTTATCTCTATTTACTTAGAGGAACAGATTCCATCTTGATCAACACCTACCTCCATATATAACTAGTAAGAGCCAACACATGCCCATATACCCATACACAGTACAAGTATGAAAGCAGTATCAAACTCAAACTACCTATATACAAGATAACTGTGCTATCTCAGGTCTAAAGATTATATGCACTGATATGATTTATGACAAAACATTGACAAGACTAAACTCCATGTGTTTGTCATAAGTGTCACTGGTTCGGCCTACTTATCATTTATAAGTGCCTATCATGTTTGTTATATGGCATGAGACTCACCATTCCATCTTATTTATATCTCATATAAATAACTTGGGAACAAACATGAATACAATCTTTCTGGATAAGTCATGTCCTTCTTATGAAGTATCCTCGATTGTGAACCTATTTATGATACTTCATGCTAGAAATATTGTCACTTATATTCTTAACAACTTAAGAATAATATTTGTAACAAAATATCAATGGACCTTTTCTATTACACATAAATATATTATGTAAACGGAAAAGTGGAAATGCCTTTTATTAATAAAAATATGTACAAGATACATACTAAATGATATGCTCCAGGGCATACTACTAACATATCCATCATATCAAACAGAGATCCTAGGCTCACTTCTAGATTCTGGGGTAGTCTTCAGAGAGCCCTAGGAACTAGATTGAACTTCAGTACGACATTCCAACCACAGACAGATGGCCAAGCTGAGAGGGTAATTCAGATATTAGAGAACATGCTTCAGGCTTGTGTGATTGAGTTTAAGGGCAGTTGGGACACACACTTGCCTTTGATTGAGTTTGCTTACAACAACAGCTACCAATCAAGCATTGAGATGCCTCCATATGAAGCTTTGTATGGCAGAAAATGTAGAACCTCGTCATGTTGGGATGAGGTAGGTGATAGGAAGATGATTGAGCCTGAAATTGTTCAGCAAACTGAGGAAAAGATCAGGGTGATCAGAGATCGACTTAAGACTGCATCAGACCGTCATAAGTCCTACATTGATTTAAAGAGAGGATATATTGAGTATGCAGTGGGTGAGAAAGTATTCCTCAAGGTTTATCCTTGGAAGAGAATTATGAGATTCGGCAGAAAGGGGAAACTGAGTCCTCGTTTCATTGGGCCATATGAGGTTCTGGAAAGAGTGGGTCCTTTAGCATATCGATTGGCACAACCTCTAGAGTTGGAGAAGATACATAATGTCTTCTATGTGTCCATGTTGAGGAGGTACATATCAAACCCATCTCATGTACTACCGGTAGAAGAAATTGAAGTGAATCTAGACCTCACATATGGGGAAGAACCCATAGACATTCTGGCTTATGAAGTGAAGCAGCTATGGAACAAGCAAATACCATTGGTGAAAGTGCTGTGTAACCATCATTCGGGCCAAGAAGCTACTTGGGAACGAGAGGAGGACATGAGGAGACAGCACCCACAGCTGTTGAGAGATTGATACTAGGTAAAATTTCGAGACGAAATTTATTTTAAGGGGGGGGAGAATTGTAACGCCCCTATTTGCATAGCCTGGTATATTTCACTATTCCGCTGACCGATGTCAGTCCGGACAATTAAGGGGATTAGAACCATACTTAAGACAACTAGATAAGCCCTAAACACAAATAATTAGTAATTGCCAATTAGTTAAGTATAAATAAGAAAAATAGAATATAAGAAGTTAAACGAGCCGAGAGTCACAACGATGAGTGACCTTCTCGGGAAGGGTTGCGAAGTCAATTTAAACTCAAATTTCGAACCGTAAAATGTGATACTGCGGTCCTTAGAACCATTACGAACACAGTGGCAAAGAGAAAATCATGAAAAAGAATTGTTAAGTAAGTCAAATAATTAGGTTAGGGAGCTAGAAGAAATATTGAATTATTTTCAAATCGGGTCGAATCGGCGAGGGGCAATTTGGTCAATTAACCCCGAGAGCTGACTCCTGACCTAACTGTCAAATAAAATCAGAGAAAAGAAAAATTAGGAATTGGGAATTAAATTAAAGAATTAATGGAAAAATAAATAAATAAATAAATAAAATGAAAAAGTAAAAAGAGATGACATCATACATGACATCATGCATGATGCCATAAATATTATAATTAAAAATTTATTTAATTTAATTTGTGGTCTTCCTAATACACATAAAAGAAAAGAAAAAAAAATAAAATTCATTCTTCTTCTTCAAAGTTAAAAAACGTCCATCTCTCCCTACCTCTCTCTTTCTCCATTGTTCCACCATTAACATGATTTTAAAGCTTGAAAAACTTAGTTTTGCCCCATAAGTTTAACCCTAAACCTTAAGAAAACTTACTATCTCAAATAGAAAAGAAGCTTGAAGAAGAAAGAAAAAAGAAACGAAGAGATTTTAAGGGAGAGAAAATTCTGCATAAGGTTAGTAATTCAAACTTTATTTTTTTTTGTTTAATTGTTGTGTTTATAGTTGCATTAACTTAGAAATATGATTAAAATGAAATGAAAACAAGAATTTGAGGCCTAGGTAGAGATTTCAGTTAGATAGGGTTTGCCATGGTAATGAATGAATTTGATGGAATTAAAAGTGTATGGAAGCTTCATTGTGTTGAGGAATGATGTAGGTAGGCTTTGATTTAGTTAAATGTAATAATTAGTGTAGTTAGGGTTTTGGCACCTAGGGTTTGGAAGACAAAAATTTGAGAATTGGTCAAATGGTGTAATTGACCTTGTTTGAGATGAAAAATGGTCATTTGTGACCAATTGAGATGTGTTGGAAGTGTTAGAAGTGAGTTTGAATTCTGATTGAAAATGGTCATGCTGTAGGCAGTAGGACCAAGGTCCCTTTGAGGGACGAAAACTGAAAATTTACAAGTCCAATTGGTATGAGACCAATTGGGAATAAAAATAGACACAAAATTACACAATTTTCATTTAGGAATCATGCCCAAAAAGTGACCAAAACCTAGTGAACAAATTGACCAAATCCGGATTTTTGTAGTCTGACCTATAAAAAAATGACCAAATGAGTTTGTTCATTCGGCCATAACTTGGGTTAGGCAGGTCTAAATGACCTGAAATTTTACCAATGGATAGTCGAGATATGGACCAACAACTTTCATGCAGAACACCAAACGAAATTATGCCCTTAACCAAGTCATTTAGCCACCTAAATTTGGTAACCTAAAACTGCCAAAACCAGTTTGGTGCCTAGAAATCTGGGTTAAGTCCAATCCGGCAGCCATGATTCAAATGACTGTAACTTGAGGTACAAAACTCCAATTGGAGTGATTCAAAAAGAAGAATAAAGTTAAGACAATAGGGAACATTTTCTATGAAGAAAATTTTGCCAAATTCTAACAGCAAATTGACCAATGGAACAGTGCAACATATGTAACACCCTAGGCAAATCCCACATCGGCAAAACACGGGAGAGATGCTGGGTTTATAAGTTGGTGGTTCATAACCCATAGCGATGCATTTTAAGACCGTGTGGGCTTCGGCCCAGAGCGGACAATATCACTAGTGGGCCAGGCCATTACATTTGTGGTATCAGAGCCGCTCTGCGTGCAACCTTTGGCAATGGTGGGGCAAACCTCAGCAAGGACACTGAGTCCCATAAGGGGGGTGGATTGCAACACCCTAGGCAAATCCCACATCGGCAAAACATGGGAGAGATATTGGGTTTATAAGTTGGTGGTTCGTAACCCCTAATGACGCGTTTTAAAACCGTGAGGGCTTCGGCCCAGAGCGGACAATATCACTAATGGGCCGGGCCATTACAATTTGGTATCAGAGCTGGACTCCCTCTAGTACGGTGTGTGGTGTGAGGATGCACCAGGCGAAAGCTAGTGGGCTTGTCATGACCCAGGGATGGGGTTGGGACGTGCTTGTTCAACTAGCTACGCACTAGGGTGGAAACTTCGTGTCCCACATCGAAAATGGGAAGAAAAGATTTGGGCCATATATGTGAGAGCCTTCCTTACCTGGTCAGTGCGCTTTTGGGAATGAAACCTCCCAAGGGGCAAATCCGTGATGCCCATGGGCCAAAGCGGACAATACTAACTGGAGAAGGATTGGGCTGTTACAGTATGGGTATATGGGCATTTGTTGGCTCCTACTAGTTATATATGGAGGTAGGTGTTGATTAAGACGGAATCTGTTCCTCTAAGTAAATAGGGATAAAATCCTATTTTCATTTAATTATTCTTGATGTTTCATGTTCCTGGCCAGGATAGATAGATTTAATCAAAAAAGGGTTTCTGATGAGGAAATCTTTTTAATCAAGAACTGGAATTAAAAGAGAACATAATATTCATAGCAAATGGGGTTTAACATAAACAATGGCTCCAGCTCGAATCGGGATTTTGTAATAGAGAGATTCTAGTGCATGGTAACATATGATTATAGGTTCATTTAAGGTAAACCTTCTTACTGATTGGGTGGCTATGGCATGCTATGCTAGGTATTAACCATAGTCTATGAGCTGCATAAAATGATTTAGAAAAATCATTTATGATAAAAAGAGTTCCAATGATATTAAGAGTTGCTATCATATCTCATTGCCAATTAGTGATGAGCCTAGTAAGTCACACACATACATAAGTAATCACCAAATTAAATATGATTTAATTAATTAATTAAAGTGTTTAATTGATTAATTAAATAAGTTTGGTTTGCAATTAGATTGCCAATTAGTGATGAGCCTAGTAAGTCACATACATACACAAGTAATCATCAAATTAAATATGATTTAACTAATTAATTAAAGCATTTAATTGTTTAATTAAATAGGTTTGGTTTGCAATTAGATTATAAAGTCCCTAGCATGGCTTGAAACTAAATCTAGGTTATTGGGTGTATAATATAAGTTAAATTTATATTTAAAGTGTTTAAATATGAATTTAATTGTGAAAAATTAATTAATAGAGACTAATTAATTAATTTATATTTGATATAAATTGATTAGAAGAAGAGAAATAATTATTTTGGGTTGAGAACTCAAAATTAAGATATAGGAGTATTTTGATCATTTCACAGGATGACATGTGGCACCATGAGATGGTGACACATGGCACTACACATAAGCTTGCCTAATGTCTTTTAATCATGTAAGATGATCAAGATTAAATATAGGTTTGACACTTGGCACATTGTGATTGTGTCAATTAAACCTAGAACCAATAAGAAGGTGACATGTGGGAAGGGTTTTAAGTGTTGACCTAGCTATATAAGGAATAGGATGAAAAGAAAAAAATACAAGCTATCATTCTCTTTGTGCCGCCACCCTTGGCTGCTCTCCCTTCTCTTCTTCTTCATCTCTCATCAATTCAAAGAGATTAGCAAACAATCTCTTGAATTAAAAATACTAGAAATTGTTTCTAGTGTCTTGTTTACATCTGTAATCTCTCAAAAGGCAAAACTTGATTTTCTAATTCATAGAAAATGCTTTAGAAGCTGTTCAAGGGCCGCTATAGGTGAACTTCGTGTGGACAAGCTGGAGGGACAACATCTAGTGTCCTAAGGTGCATCCCAAAGGGTCAAACACACTGCAGTACATCAAAAGGTTAGTGCACTTATTCTTGATCTAATATAGGGTTCTAATGAATTAATCTGATTAATTTTAAAATCTTAAATGGAAAATCTAGATCCAAAACATAATAAAAGAGTTTTAATATGCTGTTTATCATTGAAATCAAATAGATAAAAATGAATCTTGCATGATGCATGTGACCCTAGGTGAAAAATTTTTGAATTCAATGATATAAACTTGTGTTTTTCATGCTTTCGCTCCCTTCGCACATATCATGCATTAAAATCACAAGAAATTAAATCAAGGAACGAATCTCAAATCTAATAAATAAAACTTAATGTTCATCCATAATAATAATTACAAGCATTACTCTCCCAAATCTATAATAAGAAAACTACTCACTCATGGTGTGTTCAGCAGACATCATGATAAAAGGTAAAAACAGTAAAAAGAAAATCATGTAGAAGAAATATAACAATAAAAATCTGTCTAGGGAGATGAAATGAAGGAACCGAAGAGAGTTTGCAGATTTGATCTTGTGGAGCTTCAGCTGGAAAACTCCTTTTGGTACTAAAGTTTCTCTCCTCGAGACGGCTGGAGAAAGTGCAGAGTGTGGATTTCTCTCCTTTAAAACTCCTCAAAAGTGCTGTCAAAAGATAAAAGAGAGCCTCCCTTTTCTGATGTTTTCTCTTCTATTTATAATGGTTGCTTTAGGGTTAGGTCATTTTGAGTCCAAAAGGCATTTGGAGTCTCATTTGAATCAGAAAACAAGAGCAGGAATTCGAGTTATAAAACTGGCTGCCGCATAGTACACAGTCCATATGTCACAACACGGGCCAGCGCCGTGTAACTTTTGAAGGAACGGAAGCGTGAAAAACACAAGTTTATACCATTGAATTCAAAAATTTTCACCTAGGGTCACATGCATCATACAAGATTTATTTTTATCTATTTGATTTCAATGATAAACAACATATTAAAACTCTTTTAATATATTTTTGGATCTGTATTTGCCATTTAAGATTTTAAAATTAATCATATTAATTTTAGAACCCTAGATTAAATCAAGAACAATTACACTAACCTCTTGATGCACTGCAGCGTGTCTGCGCCTTTGAGATTCGTCTTCAGGACACCAGATGTTGTCCCTCTAGCTTGTCCACACCAAGAACACCTATGGCAGCCCTTGAACAGCTTCTAAAGCCTTTTCTATTAATTAGAAATTCAAGTTCTGCCTTTTAAGAGATTAGAGATGGAAACAGGACACTAGAAACAATTTCTAGTGTTCTTAATTCAAGAGATTGATGGCTAATCTCTTTGAATTGATGAGAGATGAAGAAGAATAGATGAAAAGCCTCAAAGTGGTGTGACAAAGGAGAGGAGTGGCTGCTGGTTGCTTTTCTTTTCATAACAACACTTAAATAGCTAGGTTAACACATTAAACCCTTGCCACATGTCACCCTTTGATTAGCTCTAGGTTTAAGTGACCCAATCACATTGTGCCAAGTGTCAAACCTATATTTAATCTTGATTTTAATCATCTTACATGATTAAAAAAACATTTGGCAAGCTTATATGTAATCCCATGTGTCACCATCTCATGGTGCCACGTGCCACACTGTGAAATGACCAAAATGCCCCTGTGTCTTAATTTTGAGTTCTTAACCCAAAATAATTATTTTTCTTCTTCTAATCAATTTATATCAAATATAAATTAATTAATTAATCTCTATTAATTAATTTCTCATTAATCAAATTCATATTTAAACACTTTAAATATAAATTTAACTTATACTATACATCCAATAATCTAGAGTTGGTTTCAAGTCATGCTAGGAACTTTGCAATTAAATTGCAAACCAAACCTATTTAATTAATCAATTAAACTCTTTAATTAATTAATTAAATCATATTTAAATAGGTGAATACTTGTGTATGTGTGTGACTTACTAAGCTCATCACTAATTAGCAATGAGACATGATATCAACTCTTAATATCATCAGAACTCTTTCTTACCATAAATGATTTCTCTAAATCATTTTATGAACCTCATAGACCATGGTTAACACCTAGCATAGCATGCCATAGCCACCCAATTAGTAATAAGGTTTACCTTAAATGAACCTATAATCATATGTTACCATGCACTTGAATCTATCAGTTACAAAATCCCAACTCAAGCTGGAGTCATGGTTTATGTCAAACTCCATTTGCTATGAATATTATGTTCTCTTTTAATTCCAGTTCTTGATTAAAAAGATTTTCTCATCAGAAACTCTTTTCTGAATAAATCTATCTGTCCTGGCCAGGAACTTGAAACATCAAGAACAATTAAATGAACATAGGATTTTATCTCTATTTACTTACAGGAACAGATTCCATCTTGATCAACACCTACCTCCATATATAACTAGTAGGAGCCAACACATGCCCATATACCCATAAATAGTACAAGTATGAAAGCAATATCAAACTCAAACTACCTATATACAAGATAGCTGTGCTATCTCAGGTCTAAAGATTATATGCACTGATATGATTTATGACAAAATATTGACAAGAGTAAACTCTATGTGCTTGTCATAAGTGTCACTGGTTCGGCCTACTTATCATTTATAAGTGCCTATTATGTTTATTATATGGCATGAGACTCACCATTCCATCTTATTTATATCTCATATAAATAACTTGGGAACAAGCATGAATACAATCTTTCTGAATATGTCATGTCCTTCTTCTAAAGTATCCTCGATTGTGAACCTATTTATGATACTTTGTGCTAGAAATATTGTCACTCATATTCTTAACAACTTAAGAATAATATTTCTAACAAAATATCAATGGACCTTTTCTATTACACATAAATATATTATGTAAACGGAAAAGTGGAAATGCCTTTTATTAATAAAAATATGTACAAGATACATACTAAATGATATGCTTTAGGTTCTCATGCATCATGCAAGATTCAATTTTTACCTATTGATTTCAATGTTCAATTGCACATTAAAACACTTCTAATATTTATTTGGATCTACATTTGCCATTTAAGATTTTAGAATTAATAAATTAATTCATTAGAACCCTATATTAATTCAAGAACATGTGCACTAACCTTTTGATGCACTGTAGGTGTGTTTGGTACCTTTGGGAAGCACCTAAGACCCCAAATGTTGTTCCTCTAGTTTGTCCACGCCAAGATCACCAATGTAAGCCCCTTGAACAGCTTCTAAAGCCTTGCCAACCAATTAGAAAATGGAGATTTGCCTTTAGAGAGATTGTAGATGTATACAGGACATTAGAAACGATTTCTAGCAATTTTAATTCAAGAGAATATGGGCAATTCTCTTTAAATTGATGAAAGAAGAAGAAGAAGAGAGAGGAGAGCCTCTTTGGGTGGTGGCACCTTGAGAGAATAATCAGATTGTGTTTTATTCTTTCATCCTTTCCCTTTTATAATTAGGTCACTACTTAAAACCCTTGCCAAATGTCATCTTCTGATTGCATCTTAGTTTAATTGACCCAATAACATTATGCCAAGTGTCAAAGCTAGATTTAATCTTGACTTTGATCATCTTACATAATTGGAAGATAAAAGGCAAGCTTATATGGTGTCATGTGTTACCATCTCATGGTGCCACATGTCACCCTGTGAAATGACCAAATTACCCTTGTGTTTCAATTTTGAGTTCTCAACCCAAAATAATTATTTCTTTTCTTCTAATCAATTTATATCAAATATCAATTAATTAATTAATTTTTATTAATTAATTTCTCATAATTAAATTCATATTTAAACACTTTAAATATAAATTTAACTTGTACTACACATCCAATAACCTAGATTTGGTTTTAAGCCACGCTAGGGACCTTGCAATCTAATTGCAAACCAAACCTATTGAATTAATCAATTAAACTCTTTAACTAATTAATTAAATCACATTTAACTTGGTGACTACTTGTGCATGTGTGTGAATCACTAGGCTCATCACTAATTGGCAATGAGGTATGATATTTGTTTGTAGTATGTCCTAGAGCATATCATTTAGTATGTATTTTGAACATGTTTTATTAATAAAAATGCATTTTCACTTTTCCATTTACATAATATATTTATGTGTAATAGAAAAGGTCCATTGATATTTTGTTAAAAAATATATTCTTAAGTTGTTAAGAATATGAGTGACAATATTTCTGGCACAAAGTATCATAAATTGGTTCACAATCGAGGATACTTCACACAGGACATGGCTTATCCAGAAAGATTGTATCCATGTTTGTTCCCAATGTATTTATATGAGATATAAATAGGATGGAATGGTGAGTCTCATGCCATATAACAAATATGATAGGCATTTATGCATGATTACTAGGCCGAACCAGTGACATTTATGACAAGCACATGGAGTTTACTCTTATCACTGTATTGTCATAAATCATATCAATGCATACAATCTTTAAACCTGAGATAGCACAGTTATCTTGTATGTAGATGATTTGAGTTTGATACTGCTTTCATACTTGTACTGTGTATGGGTGTATGGGTATCTGTTGGATCCTACTAGTTATATATGGAGGTAGGCGTTGATTAAGATGGAATCTGTTACCCTAAGTAAATAGGGATATAATCCTATGTTCATTTAATTGTTCTTTATGTTTCAAGTTCCTGGCCAGGACAGATAGACTTAATCAAAAAGAGTTTCTGATGGAAAAATCTTTTTAATTAAGAACTGGAATTAAAAGAGAACATAATATTCATAGCAAATGGGGTTTGACATAAACCATGGCTCCAGCTCGAATTGATATTTTGTAACAGAGAGATTCTAGTGCATGGTAACATATGATTATAGGTTCATTAAAGGTAAACTTTATTACTGATTGGGTGGCCATGGCATGTTATGCTAGGTGTTAACCATGGTCTATGAGGTGCATGAAATGATTTAGAGAAATCATTTATGGTAAGAAAGAGTTCTGATGATATTAAGAGTTGATATCATATCTCATTGCCAATTAGTGAAGAGCCCAGTAAGTCACACACATACACAAGTAATCACCAAGTTAAATGTGATTTAATTAATTAGTTAAAGAGTTTAATTGATTAATTAAATAGGTTTAGTTTGCAATTAGATTGCAAAGTCCCTAGCATAGCTTGGAACCAAATTTAGGTTATTGGATGTATAGTATAAGTTAAATTTATATTTAAAGTGTTTAAATATAAATTTAATTATGAGAAATTAATTAATAGGGATTAATTAATTAATTTATATTTGATATAAATTGATTAGAGGAAGAGAAATAATTATTTTGGGTTTAGAACTCAAAATTAAGACATAAGGGTAATTTGGTCATTTCACAGGGTGACATGTGGCACCATGAGATGGTGACGCATGGAACTATACATAAGCTTATCATTTGTCTTTTAATCATGTAAGATGATCAAATTCAAGATTAAATCTAAGTTTGACACTTGGCACAATGTGATTGATTCAATTAAACTAAGAGCCAATCAGAAGATGACATGTGGTAAGGATTTTAAGTGATGACCTAGTTATATAATGGAAAGGTTGAAAGAACAAAATAATAAGCTGCTATTTTTTTTATGTGCTGCCATCCAAAAGAAGCTCTCCCCACTCTTCTTTTTCACATCTAATTAATTCAAAGAGAATTGCCAACATTCTCTTGAATTAAAATTGCTAGAAATCGTTTTTAGTGTCCTATATAGATCTGTTGTAACACCCTCCCGGTAACCACTCCGTACATTCTACTGTTCCGGTGACCGGTGTCGGTCCGGACAGCTAGAACGTCCGGAAAAATATTTAAACTAAAGTTAGGAACCCTAATTAACTCAAATATTAATAAGAAAAATTTAGTAAAAATTTTAGAAATAAAATACAATCGAAGTCAAACGAGGGTGCCCAAGCGATGGGTAATCGGAGGGAAGTTGCGTTCGCAACGAGGAGCCCTAGATTCGGGAAAAATTATAAAATAATTTTTGGGACTCCAGAGAAGGGTAATTGAGGTTCCCATGGCATTAGAATGCCAAGAAAATACTTAGAAAAATTTTTCAATCGGTACAGACAATTTTGACCCGTTAAGCCAAACGGAGGGCATTTTGGTCATTTCGCCTTCCGAGGTGATTTTTGGCCGACTTGCCCAGTTGAGTAAATAATTAATATGACATCAAATATGAAGAAATATTACTAGAAATGAAAATTGAAATGAGTAGTGGAAGAAAAGAAA
The DNA here is from genome assembly GCF_030052815.1 of Hevea brasiliensis. Classification (NCBI taxonomy): domain Eukaryota; kingdom Viridiplantae; phylum Streptophyta; class Magnoliopsida; order Malpighiales; family Euphorbiaceae; genus Hevea; species Hevea brasiliensis. The sequence continues at coordinate 50,450,878 of NC_079501.1, forward strand.
AGAAAATGCAAAAATAAGGCAAAAATGACATCATTTAAAAAGTTGGACCAATCACACTTAAGCCATTGTTTGACTAACCATTAAAAGAGATAAGAGAAGACCAAATTCAACAAAATTTCAGCAGCCATCCTTCTCTCCTTAGTGCAGCCAAAACGTGAACCTCTCTCCTCTCTCAAACTCCATTAAACCTCACTTCTCAAGCTTAATTTCTCCCTTGTTTCACCACAAAACCCTAACCTCTCTTCATTAAAATTTTACTCCACACCTTAAACAACCTTTTGGCAGCCTTGAAAGTGAAGGAAAGTGAAGTTTAGAGGTGGGAACACTCTGCCCTAAGTGAGGTTAGTGCTACAAACTTCATTCTCCTTCTTTTAATCTTAGTTAGAATATCATTTGAGCTAAGAAATTTTAAAGAATTGAAGTAAATTACATGAGTTATGGTACTTTAAATTTTCAGCAGCCCTATGGAAGTATGAGGTTGATTGTTTTGATAAATTTAAAGTGGCTAGAAATGATGGTTAAAGTATTAAAACACATGGACATTAAACTAAGTATGTTAATTAAGTTCATGAGTAAATTTAGTTGGATATTAGGGTTTGGAAGGGTGAAAATGTGAATTGGCTTAGGAAATTATTAGGGCACATTGTAATGGTCAATTAGTGACCATTTTAGATATGTTGACCATAAATGGGACTGAAAAATGCTATGGCAAAGTGAGGTGAAATCTGCCCTATGGACAGCAGCATAGGGACTGAAATTTCAGTCCCTTTGCACAGCCATAACTTGGGCTGTGTAAGTCCAATTGAATTTTGGCCAATTGGACATGAAACTAGGCTTATAATGGCACATTTTTGCTGAAGAAACCATGCCCAAAAGACCAAAGCAAGAGGACCAAAACTTGGCCCCAATCCGGAACCCTGAAACTGCCTCTGCAGAATTTGACCAAATGAACAGTAACTGTTCATTTGGCCATAACTCACTGTATATTTGGTCAATTGGTCTGAAATTTTTACAGCAACAAGTTAAGACATAGACAAACAAATTTCATGAAGGAACCTACCCCAAATTATGGCCAGAACCCAACCAACCAAGTGACTCAAGTTACTGTTCCTGCACTGTAGATATGGTAAATTTCTGCAGAATGCAATCCGACAGCTTGGGTTTTGAGCCATATCTGGAGCTACAAAACTCCAAATGGAGTGATTCAAAAAAGGAAATTCAACTAGACAAAATAAGGAACAACTTTCATGTTTTACATTTCTTCAAATTCCAACAGTAACAGTGTCCAATGGAACAGTGAAGTAAGGGCACCAAAACTGAAATTTTCTGCTAGTGTGGGTTGCACTTTGAACTTTCAATAACACTTAATGCCAACAAGTTGTAAACACCAAATGTGGTATGTTGGGAGTGCCAAAGTTGATGTACACATTTTTATGCTAAAAGTCAACATTTTTGGTTGACCAATGATGAATAGTGACACCAAAAAAGTTGAAATTCACAAATTGAAGAATTTAAAAGTTTCAAATGCCCTAGTATACCTAACAAGATTGGTTTGGATAGTTTGGCATGCCAATAGGGTTCCGTTAGCAGTACTGCACATGGCAAAAATGCCATTCTGTGATTTCATGGCTTTTAGCCATTCTGGCTTTGTATTGAGACTTGGCCTCGTGCCTGATATTATTTACAGCTTGTTAGCCGCTCGCTGCACACCGAGATACATATGTGACCGATGGTGTGACGCCCGAGGTACTAGGTACCCAGGCGGCTTTACCCGTTATCCAGTCCAGTCGTCTAGTGTAGGTTACTTGGGGCAACCAAATGAATAAAAGTGAATAAAGCTAATGATTTAATGAATATACCAAGACCAAACAAAGAAAGCATACACATTGTATACACATTTATTTTCTTGCTATTTTCTTCTATTATATTATTGCACCACTAAGCATTATTGCTTAGCGCGTTGCTTTGCCACGCCGTAGGTACTGGAGATTCCGATCGTGAGCCCAGTAGACCACAGACTGGGTGAGTCTATCTGACAGTTCTGCTCAGTGTCCGTGTCACCTCACTACCTGCAGTGCATCGGTAGGGCACTAGGTGTCATTTTGTCATTTTGATATTTTGTAGCAGATTTGTATTTTCTCATATGTATTTGAACTCATGTAATATATTTTGATGTATATGTAAATTATGAAAATTGTATTTGTTAATGGAAAAGTAGATGTTTACTTGTGATTTACATGCGAACATCACATGTGAATGATGAATGAAAATGGAAATTGAAATGTGGAAATCATGATATTGAATTTGGTGTTGATAATGGATGTTTGAGAAATATTGTTGAGATTTTGGGATATTGGAGTTTGAGATGATGAAATAAAAATATTGGAAGTGTTTTTAACAGTTCCAAGAACGGTTTTCCATTTTTAGCCAGACTCACCGGATTTTCTTTAAAATTTTCGGAACCTTAAATGAATAATACTTTTGATAAATGGCTTAAACAGATTATATTTCATAAATTATATGCAAAAGCATTGTCTAAATTAATTGATGAATATTAGAGTGTGGTACACTAGGTGGCATTACTTACTCGTATACTCATACACGGGTAAGGGGTGTCACATTTAGTGGTATCAGAGCACGGTTTAGGCGTTTCTGGGCCTAGATTGAGTCCATACCATGCATTGCATTTGTAAGAGTCGAGGTGACACTAACGCAGATCTGTTTGTCTTTGTTAAATAGGATATGGACCCTTCATCGCAAAGGGCAGTCGAGGAGGAAGTGGAGAGTCATGCTCCACTGCAGCGGTGAGGCTGGGGCATGAGAGAATCTGCTCCACCACCAGCAGAGCACCTCGCCACCTCCACAGCCATGTTTCAACAAATGGCCGACTTCTTTAGACAGATGGTCGGGCAATGCGACCACCACCACCACCACCGGCTCCACAATAAATCACACTGGAAAGGTTAAGAAAATTTGGGGCGTGGATTTCTATGGTAAGAGAGAAGATGACTCTATTGCGTGAGAATTGGTTGAACAGGCAGGCGAGTACTAAAACAACTTCATTGCACTCGAGCAAAACACGGAAGTCGCCATTTCTTTCTTTGCAAGATGATGCCTATGAGTGGTGGGACACGGTGTCGATGAAGTCTGGAAGTCAGAACTTGGGATTTCTTTCTCTCGAATTCAAGAAGAAGTATGTGGGTCTTGTATATTTGGAAGAGAGAAGAAGAGAATTTATTAACACGAGGCGAGACAATTGTCGTGGTGAGTATGAGAAGGAGTTTGTTCGATTAAGCCGTTATGGAAGGGAGATAGTCCCTCAAGAAGCTTAAAGATGTAAGAGATTTGAAGAGGGACTAAATGACAACATCAAGATCCAGCTCACTGCCTTGGGAATCACCGAATTTACCAAGTTAGTGGAAGCTGCCATAAAGGTTGAAAAAGTGAGAATTAGTGAGTGGACTAGAAGAGAGAGACAGAGAAGAGGGCCAAGGTCGGTCGAGTTCAGCTCTGCATCGGGGAAGAAGTTCAAGGGTCCTCTGCACAAAGTTCACCACAGGTCGTGGTCGGTCTCGGGGCCCAGCCACGCTTACCCCTAGGAGAGGTCACCCACACCATCGGTGGGCGGCTCTCCGAGGATGGGGTTCAGGACCCGGCATCTTCTGCGTGTCCACACCGCCGAAATGGCACAAGGGGGAATGTTGGAGAGTGGCTGGTGCTTGCTTGAGATGTGGGTCGACAGAACATCAATCGAGGAACCGCCACGCAGAACTACTACAGTTGCTCGACAGTAAGCAGACACTGCTCTGCACCACCAAGGGGTAGAAGGTGCAGTAAATCCGTGGGACCATCTCGAGGCCTACATCGAGCCAGCGAGAGGCCGGATAACGGACCACCTGCGTAAATTATGCCTTGAGAGCTCGGGAGGAACAAGATGCCGGACGTCATCGAGTGCGTTCTCCTCTACAATACTCTGTGCATGCATTGGTGGATCCAGATCCACTCATTCTTACATTTGCATCAACCTACCCATAGAAAGGGGATATTGGTAGGAGAGTGACCAAGACATTACGGTCACTAATCCATTGGGCCACATGTGGTAGTGAACAAAGTATACAAGGGTTGCGTTGAGGATTCAGGTATGAATTCTTGGCGGACCTAATTGAGTTGCCCTTCCATGAGTTTGACGTGATATTGGGAATGGATTGGTTGTCACGTCATCGAGCAATAGTTGATTGCAAATTGAAGAGAATTTCTCTAAAAACTTGAGAGGGTAATGAGATCACGATTGTGGGGAAAGGATGATTTCTGTCCAATGTCATCTCACCACGATTGCAAGAAGAATAATGAGAAAAGGTGTGAAGCCTACCTAGCACATGTGGTGGATACTAGGCAGGCTAAGCCAAACCTGAGTGACATACCCACAGTGAGAGACTTCCCAGAGGTATTTCCTGAAGAGTTGCCTGGTTTGCCACCAGAAAGGGAAGTCGAATTTGCCATTGAGACACTGCCGGGTACAGCACCCATTTCCATTGCTCCTTATAGGATGGCACCCACTGAGTTGAGGGAGTTGAAAACTCAGTTGCAAGAGTTGCTTGATAAGGCGTTCATACGCTTGATGTGTCACCGTGGGGAGCTCCAGTGCTGTTTGTGAAAAAGAAGGATGGGACTTTGAGACTATGCATCGATTACCGACAGTTAAACAAAGTGACTGTGAAGAACAAATATCCGTTGCCTAGAATTGATGATCTGTTTGATCAGTTGAAGGGAGCAGGAGTATTTTCCAAGATTGATCTCAGATCAGGGTATCATCAGTTGAGGGTGAAGGATGCAGATGTGCCAAAGCGCATTCAGACCCGATATGGGCATTATGAGTTTCTAGTGATGCCCTTTGGCCTAACAAATGCACCAAATGTATTCATGGACCTTCTGAACCGGATCTTCCATCCACACGTAGATCAGTTCGTAGTGGTCTTTATTGATGATATTTTGGTGTATTCCAAGACCAGGGAAGAACATGATGAGCATTTGAGGATTGTTCTGCAAACCCTGAAAGAAAAGAAGCTGTATGCTAAGTTGTCCAAGTGTGACTTTTGGCTGAATGAAATTGCATTCCTTGGACACATAGTGTCAGCTGATGGGATTAGGGTGGATCCCAAGAAAATAGAAGCGATGATGGAATGGAAGCCTCCCAGAAACACAACTGAGGTCAGAAGCTTCTTGGGGCTAGCTGGGTATTACAGAAGATTTGTGAAGGGATTTTCCCTAATAGCTGCTCCAATGACCAAGTTGTTACACAAGAATGTCAGATTTGACTGGAATGACAAGTGCCAGACCAGTTTTGAGAAGTTAAAGGCTATGTTGACAGAGGCACCAGTGTTAACACAGCCAGTGTCAGGGAAGGATTTTGTGGTTTACAGTGATGCCTCTCATAATGGGTTAGGGTGTGTGTTGATGCAAGAGGGGAAAGTGATCGCCTATGCTTCCAGACAGCTAAGGCCACATGAACAGAACTACCCTACCCATGATCTAGAGCTTGCAGCAATTATCTTCGCACTGAAGATATGGAGGCATTATTTGTATGGTGAAAAGTGCTACGTTTACACAGACCACAAGAGCCTAAAATATTTGCCAACCCGAAGGAGCTCAACCTTGACGAGGCGATGGATTGAGTTCCTGAAGGATTATGACTGTGTAATTGACTACCATCCTGGGAAGGCAAATGTAGTTGCTGATGCTTTGAGCAGAAAATCCATGACAGCCTTGAGATCATTGAATGCCCATCTATCTTTGATTCGAGATGGAGCTATTTTGGCTGAGTTGCAAGTGAGGCCAAACCTGCTACAGCAGATACTAGATGGGCAAAAGACAGATGAAAAGTTACTGGCTATTATGAGCAAGATCTCAGAGGGAAAAGCAGCGACTATGGGGTGAAAGCGGATGGGTGTCTGTACTACAAAGGAAGACTGTGTACGGATGATGGGGAATTGAAAGCTAGTATTCTAAAAGAGGCACACACTAGTGTATATGCTATGCACCTGTGAAGTACAAAGATGTATCACGACACAAGCTTGATATTGGTGGCACGGTATGAAGAGAGATATCGGTGACTATGTGACTAAATGCTTGACATGTCGCCAAGTCAAGGCAGAACATCAAGTTCCATCGAGATTGCTACACTATCATACGCATACCTGAATGGAAATGGGATCGGGTCACCATGGATTTTGTAAGTGTTATGCCTCTCACCCAGAGGAAAAATGATGCAGCATGGGTAATAGTGGATAGATTGACAAAGTCAAGACACTTTACGCGATTAGGACCGACTACTCACTAGAGAGGTTAGCGGTGTATATCGGTGAGATAGTTAGGCGCATGGAATCCCACTTTCCATTATATCGATCGAGACCCAAGGTTTACATCGAGATTTTGGAAGAAATTGCATGAATCCTTGGGTACACAACTCCATTTCAGCACAGCTTTCCATCCTCAGACGGATGGGCAATCAGAAAGAGTAATCCAGGTAAACAATTGAAACCCACGAAATTGATACAAATATTGAATTGAAATGATAACAATAACATGAAATATTTGTCAGGTCCTTGAGGATATGCTGAGGAGTTGTGTCATTGAGTTTGAGGGAAGTTGGGATAGATACCTCCCACTGGCAGAATTCGCATACAATAATAGCTATCAAGCTAGCATCCAAATGGCCCCATATGAAGCACTGTATGGGAGAAAATGTAGAACTCCAGTGTGCTGGACTGAATTGGGCGAAGACAAGCGGTAGGGCTGGACACAGTGAAACAGACTGAGGACACAGTAAAATTGATAAAAGCTAATCGAAGGTTGCCTCGCATGATGAAATCTTATGCCGACCTGAAGAGAAAAGAAATAGAATATGGGGTTGGCGACAAAGTGTTCCTCAAGGTGTCACCATGGAAGAAGGTATTGAGGTTTGGAAGAAAAGGTAAGTTGAGCCCTAGGTTCATTGGCCCATATGAAGTCATTGAACGTGTGGGTCCAGTGGCCTATAGGCTAGCTTTACCACCAGAGCTGGACAAGATCCACAATGTGTTCCATGTATCCATGCTCAGAAGATACCGCTCAGACCCTTCACATGTCATCTCCAGAGAAGAAATTGAAATACAACCGGATTTGACATATGAAGAAGAACCTCTACGAATCTTGGCTCGGGAAGTGAAAGAGTTGAGGAACAAACAGATTCCACTGGTGAAAGTGCTTTGGAGGCACCACAACACCGAGGAGGCAACTTGGGAAAGTGAAGAAACGATGAGGCAACAGTTCCCTCAACTGTTTGCATCAGTAAATTCGAGGACGAAATTTAAATTAGAGGAAGAGTTGTAACACCCTCCGGTAACCACTCCGTACATTCTCTTATTCGGTGATCGGTGTCGGTCGGACAGCTAGAAACGTCGGAAAAATATTTAAACTAAAGTTAGGAACCCTAATTAACTCAAATATTAATAAGAAAAATTTAGTAAAAATTTTAGAAATAAAATACAAGCGAGTCAAGCAGTGGTGCCCAGCGATGGGTAGCAGGAGGAAGTTGCGGTTCTATAACGAGGAGCCCTAGACAGGGAAAAATTATTAAATAATTTTTGTGACTCAAGAGAAGGGTAATTGAGGGTCCCATGGCATTAGAATGCCAAGAAAATACTTAGAAAAATTTTTCAATCGGTACAGACAATTTTGACCCGTTAAGCCAAACGGAGGGCATTTTGGTCATTTCGCCTTCCGAGGTGATTTTTGGCCGACTTGCCCAGTTGAGTAAATAATTAATATGACATCAAATATGAAGAAATATTACTAGAAATGAAAATTGAAATGAGTAGTGGAAGAAAAGAAAAGAAAATGCAAAAATAAGGCAAAAATGACATCATTTAAAAAGTTGGACCAATCACACTTAAGCCATTGTTTGACTAACCATTAAAAGAGATAAGAGAAGACCAAATTCAACAAAATTTCAGCAGCCATCCTTCTCTCCTTAGTGCAGCCAAAACGTGAACCTCTCTCCCTCTCTCAAACTCCATTAAACCTCACTTCTCAAGCTTAATTTCTCCCTTGTTTCACCACAAAACCCTAACCTCTCTTCATTAAAATTTTACTCCACACCTTAAACAACCTTTTGGCAGCCTTGAAAGTGAAGGAAAGTGAAGTTTAGAGGTGGGAAAAATCTGCCCTAAGTGAGGTTAGTGCTACAAACTTCATTCTCCTTCTTTTAATCTTAGTTAGAATATCATTTGAGCTAAGAAATTTTAAAGAATTGAAGTAAATTACATGAGTTATGGTACTTTAAATTTTCAGCAGCCCTATGGAAGTATGAGGTTGATTGTTTTGATAAATTTAAAGTGGCTAGAAATGATGGTTAAAGTATTAAAACACATGGACATTAAACTAAGTATGTTAATTAAGTTCATGAGTAAATTTAGTTGGATATTAGGGTTTGGAAGGGTGAAAATGTGAATTGGCTTAGGAAATTATTAGGGCACATTGTAATGGTCAATTAGTGACCATTTTAGATATGTTGACCATAAATGGGACTGAAAAATGCTATGGCAAAGTGAGGTGAAATCTGCCCTATGGACAGCAGCATAGGGACTGAAATTTCAGTCCCTTTGCACAGCCATAACTTGGGCTGTGTAAGTCCAATTGAATTTTGGCCAATTGGACATGAAACTAGGCTTATAATGGCACATTTTTGCTGAAGAAACCATGCCCAAAAGACCAAAGCAAGAGGACCAAAACTTGGCCCCAATCCGGAACCCTGAAACTGCCTCTGCAGAATTTGACCAAATGAACAGTAACTGTTCATTTGGCCATAACTCACTGTATATTTGGTCAATTGGTCTGAAATTTTTACAGCAACAAGTTAAGACATAGACAAACAACTTTCATGAAGGAACCTACCCCAAATTATGGCCAGAACCCAACCAACCAAGTGACTCAAGTTACTGTTCCTGCACTGTAGATATGGTAAATTTCTGCAGAATGCAATCCGGACAGCTTGGGTTTTTGAGCCATATCTGGAGCTACAAAACTCCAAATGGAGTGATTCAAAAAAGGAAATTCAACTAGACAAAATAAGGAACAACTTTCATGTTTTACATTTCTTCAAATTCCAACAGTAACAGTGTCCAATGGAACAGTGAAGTAAGGGCACCAAAACTGAAATTTTCTGCTAGTGTGGGTTGCACTTTGAAATTGCAAAAACACTTAATGCCAACAAGTTTTAAACACCAAATGTGGTATGTTGGGAGTGCCAAAGTTGATGTACACATTTTTATGCTAAAAGTCAACATTTTTGGTTGACCAATGATGAATAGTGACACCAAAAAAGTTGAAATTCACAAATTGAAGAATTTAAAAGTTTCAAATGCCCTAGTATACCTAACAAGATTGGTTTGGATAGTTTGGCATGCCAATAGGGTTCCGTTAGCAGTACTGCACATGGCAAAAATGCCATTCTGTGATTTCATGGCTTTTAGCCATTCTGGCTTTGTATTGAGACTTGGCCTCGTGCCTGATATTATTCTGACTTGTTAGGTACATTACTGCCGGGAGATACATATGTGACCGATGGTGTGTGGCGGCCAGTACTAGGTACCCGGTGCGGTTATCCGTTATCCATCCGATCGTCTAGTGTAGGTTACTTGGGGCAACCAAATGAATAAAAGTGAATAAAGCTAATGATTTAATGAATATACCAAGACCAAACAAAGAAAGCATACACATTGTATACACATTTATTTTCTTGCTATTTTCTTCTATTATATTATTGCACCACTAAGCATTATTGCTTAGCGCGTTGCTTTTGCCACGCGTGAGTCTTGGAGATTCCGATCGTGAGCCCAGTAGACCACGGGTGAGTCTATCGGCGATTACGCTCGATGTCCGTGTCACCTCACTACCTGCAGTGCATCGGTAGGGCACTAGGTGTCATTTTGATATTTTGTAGCAGATTTGTATTTTCTCATATGTATTTGAACTCATGTAATATATTTTGATGTATATGTAAATTATGAAAATTGTATTTGTTAATGGAAAAGTAGATGTTTACTTGTGATTTACATGCGAACATCACATGTGAATGATGAATGAAAATGGAAATTGAAATGTGGAAATCATGATATTGAATTTGGTGTTGATAATGGATGTTTGAGAAATATTGTTGAGATTTTGGGATATTGGAGTTTGAGATGATGAAATAAAAATATTGGAAGTGTTTTTAACAGGTTCCGAAGAACGGTTTTCTCCATTTTTAGCCGGTACTCATGGATTTTCTTTAAAATTTTCGGAACCTTAAATGAATAATACTTTTGATAAATGGCTTAAACAGATTATATTTCATAAATTATATGCAAAAGCATTGTCTAAATTAATTGAGGAATATTAGAGTGTGCCGGTACACTAGGTGGCATTACTTACTCGGGTATACTGTACACGGGTAAGGGGTGTCACATCTGTAATCTCTCTAAAGGCAAAACTTGAATTTCTAATTGATTGGAAAGGTTTGAGAAGCTGTTCAAGGGGCTGCCATTGGTGATCTTAGTGTGGACAAGCTAGAGGGACAACATTTAGTGTCCTAGGTGCATCCCAAAGGCACTAAACACAACTACAGTGCATCAAAAGGTTAGTGCACATGTTTATTATTTAATCTAGGGTTCTAATGAATTAAGCTGTTAATTTTTCTAATGAATTAATCTGTTAATTTTAAATTCTTAAATAGCAAATGTAGATCCAAAAATATATTAAAAGTGTTTTAATATGCTGTTTAACATTGAAATCAATTAGGTAAATAATGAATTTTGCATGATGCATGAGACCCTAGAAGAAAATTTTTGAATTCAATGTTCTAAACAAATAGTTTTCATGCTTCCGCTCCTTTAATTGGTATCAGAGCCACTATATTTTCCATTTAGATTGTTGATTATATGATTTAATTGTGTGATTTAATCAACCGTTGGTTGATTCATTGCTGGTTGCAAAGAATAGGTGGTAGCATGCTTGGCCGTGCCCATGGTGTGCAAGTTAGATGGGTATTGAAGGTGGAATTATTGTATGATCTAATGCCAATTTTATGTCTAATTAAATTATTTAATTAGAATTATAATCACACAATTAAATTTGTTTGAGTGTGATTCAAATCTGAATTTTTAAATTTGTTTGAATGTGATTCAAATATGAATTTTTAAATTTGTTTGAATGTGATTCAAATATAAATTTTTAAATTTGTTTGAATGTGATTCGAATCTGAATTTTTTAAATTTGTTTGAATGTGATTCAAATCTAAATTTTAAAATTTGTTTGAATGTATTTCAAATCTGAATTTTTAAATTTGTTTGAATGTGATTCAAATCTGAATTTTTAAGTTGAATATGAGATATTCAATTTAATTTAAGTGTGTATGTTTTATTTAATTCTTTAATAGTGATATGCATGATGAATGATCATTGACAATAAAAGACTAATGTGATTGGATTTATTTCTTTTATGTTTCTTTGGGTTGCAAATTAATTAATTTATTTTAATTTATTTTGGTGGCATTTATTATAAAGGTTGTAATATTTTTGGGTTGTAATTTCATTTATTTGGTTCTTGTAAAATCTCCTTGGTATGCCAAGGACTGCTATGTAATTCGATTGCAAGAAGATCAAGGAGGTCAAAAGCATTAGTGGGACCAGTGGGAAGAATTCAAGATCAAATGTTGATTATGTACTCCTTTAGTAACTCTTGTAATATGAATGAATGAAATGCACCTAGGAATGCCCTGATTCAATTCTTGATGGATCATAATTGAATCCCTTAAAAAGTCCATGATCATACCATATTTATTGTTTGTCCATGAATGCATGAGATGCATGGGATTGTATGCAAGTATATGATATATGCATGCTAAATGGATAATGTGCAAAGTGAGACCATAATAGTAATTAGGCCAACTACAAAATCTTCCAAACAAATAACTAAGTAGGAAATGGTATAATTAAAGTAATTATAACATGGGCCCTCCATTGAGGCAATTATTTTATGAAATTTAAAATACTTGCATATGATGCAATTAATTTAAGAGATTTTCATAAGAATAATTATTAAGCATGAGATGTTATAAATATGTAAATGGTTTGGTGGCCAATAATGGATGTGCCTAAGGACATTAAAATTATTTGCGTGTTTACCGGCTCAATGGGATCAACTTAACTATGGCAAGATAAATCAATAATGGATGTGCCTGAGATTTTGAGCATTAGGGGCTAGTTAAAGGATTGAACCTCACATGAGATATGATGGACACGGAGTTGCTCACTTACAGTTTATTGTAATTCAAAAAATGGATGTGCCTGAGGATGATTAATAAGACTATAAGAATTCAATCACCCACTAGAAATCCATCCAACTAGGATTTTCGTTTTCTACTTTGGAAGTGTATGATTCGCTAAGTTAGTGGGAGGACCAATTTAATTAAAAGACCATAATCATTTTAGTTAAATACATGATACATTTACTAATTAATCTAGTTATTTTCTACAGTTAATTTTCTAATAATAAGGAGCACACCACAACCTCCACCATCCAATATCCTTGCGAGCATACATGATCACAATAGGTTGACAGGACCAAATCTTTCTGATTAGCTAAGAAATTTGAAACTTGTCATGAACCTTGAACATATAGGATATGTTCTAGACTCAAATGTTCCTGGTCCCTTACCTCCAGAGGCCACTCAAGAGGAACATGAAACTTTGGAAAATTGGAAGGAGCATGATATGAGAGCCAAGTGTTACATGCTTGCTTCTATGAGTAATGAGTTACAGAAGTAGCATGAGAACATACAAAGTGCGAGTGAAATCCTCTTTTACCTACAAGAGTTGTATGGTGAGCACAGCAGAAATGCTAGGTATGAGATATCTAGACAACTATTTTGGATAAGGATTTCTGAGGGACAGAATGTTGGGGATCATGTCCACAAGATGATTCAGCTGATTTAGCACCTGGAACATCTTGACTTTAACATGGATTTCCAACTGCAAACGGATTTAATCCTTCAGTCCCTTCTTGAGTCATTTGGGAAATTTTTGACAAATTTCCATATGACTAAGCAGGAATGCACCTTGGCTGGTTTACTTAACATGCTGGTTATTGGCCAAAAGAAAATGCCGAGCATTAAAGGAAAAGAGGCAGCTTTGATTACATCTTCTTCTGTTGTAAAGTCCAATGAGAAGAAGGGCAATAAGAAAAAGAAACCTCAAATTCCTGGTCCTTCCAATAAGATAGCTAAACAGAAAGGGAAGACCAAAGCTGATGGAGGTAAAGGAAGGTGTTTCCACTGCTAGCAGGATGGGCACTGTAAAAGGAACTGCCCAGAGTATAGCAATCTAAAATAATGCAATGCCATGATGAAAATCAACTCAAGTTCAAAATATGTTTGGTACTTAAGATTAGGTCATGTTGCAGAAGATAGTATTGTAAAGCTGGAGAAAATGGGGATTTTATCTTCATTGGGTTCTGAACCTACTCCAACTAATGAATCCTGCCTTCAAGGAAAAATGACTAGATCATCCTTTGTTGGACAAGGACTGAGAGCTGAAAATATTTTAGAGCTAATACATAGTGATGTATGTGGTCTGTCACACCTTACCCCTCTGTAAGGCATAACATGATCCCGTAGAATACCTAATGAATTACTGCACTTCACCTACCGATAACTCATTAAGTACCCTACAAGGGATTTTAAAACAATTTTCTTGCTTTTGTTAAGTGGTGAGCATTTTCTAATAGGTAATTAGAACATTTAATTAACATTAAAACTAGTTAATATTTTTTGGTCCATTTTATTTCTCTGCAAATTTTATAAAAATTTTGCCAGAGTTCTGTCTATATTTTGAGAAAACAGTTCTTCAAATACCTGAAAAAAAAGTACTTCCAAAAATTTTCTCAACCACTACTTCAATTTCACAATCAATCTCAACAATTTCTCAAATCTCAAAATTTGACAGTCAACATTTCTCAATTTCCAAAATTCAATCATCAGTAAAATAATATCTATCAATCTCATTCAAATTAAAATAAAACATTTCCATTCATTAAAGGCAACAATCTATATATATACATCATACCAAAATCTACAGTATGAAAATTCAAAATAAATTTTATTACAACTTTACACAAACTTTGTACAAACTGCTCAAGACTGATTTATATGTCCATACATTTATGTACAATACATACATCAAAAGAAATATTTACAGTCAGGGTATAAATTATACCCGATAACTTCAAGCTGATAAATCCTCAATCCTCGACTCGATGCATTGCTCCTCTAGTCTCTATATCTGCGACAGCAATAAAAGCTATCGCTGAGTACTAGGACTCAGTGGTGCGCAACATACTAAATTAATCTTTATGCAGAACTTAAATTTTATTTATTCAAAAATTTGAATGAACATGAGAATTAAATACAAATCATGCATTATGAGATTTTAATCCCAAACAATTTCATTTTGAAGTATCAAATCACATTTCATAAAACCCACAGTTAAATGATGCCGTTCGAAATAAATAGAATATCAATAGCCAGAGGCTAAAGAGAAATCACATCACAAGGCTAGCTAGCTCAAATATATGGATATCCATTCACATCCTCTTCTATTGGCACACCTCAACACTTCTCCAGAGAAGTAATCAAAATTCAAAACTAATTACCCCCACTAGTCATGCTAGTGAGGTGTTCAAATATATGGTCATGACACTGTGATTTCAAAACTTATCTTAACAATTTGCTAAATATTGTCATTTCAAATATACACAATAACTTTCACAATTTAAATCAAAACATCATAAATAAGGTCACAATAAACTTTCAACAATTCAAAGCAAAAGTAAAATACATATTTCATTCACTTTATCAATGAATTTTAAAGCATAGTGATATTGTGCACAAACCTCAAGCGAGTCACCTCTTGGCCTTGACTCGATTCCTTGGGTTCTTTCCCGGTATTATTTTCAACTGAAACACACAATTTTACAGTGTTTCAGTACCATAAGTTAGCATAAATCCAAAAATAAATTTAACTTCACTTTTACCTAGCTTTAACGTGCTAAACTCGATGTTCCTTAAATTTTTGTGTTTTGGGGTTACTATTCACTACATTATTTAAGTCAAATTGTTGACTTTCTAAGGCTTAATAGGTATGGGAATTCCAGCTTCACCCACATACCATATTTTAGTCACTAAATTTGTTGGTTTTGGTTGTTTATCCAAATTCTAAGTCTTTTAGGTAAATTTGATAAAATTTCAGTTTTGGAGTCTAAGGTCGCACTATTCCATTAGTTATCTTACTGTTGAAATTTGGCAAAACATTCTTCACAGAAAATGTTCCCTATTGTCTTAAGTTTATTCTCCTTTTTGAATCACTCCAATTGGAGTTTTGTAGCTCAAGTTATAGCCATTTGAACCATGGCTGCCGGATTGGACACAACCCAGAATTCTGGGCAATTTTTTTGTGCTGGCAGTTTTAGGTCACCAACTTGGGGTGGCCAAATGACTTGGTTAATGGCATAATTTGGGTTGGTGTTCTTCATGAAAGGTCTATATCTTATCTAACCACTAGTAAAATGTCAGGTCATTTTGACCTGCCTAGCTCAAGTTATGGCCAAATGAATAAATAATGTTCATTTGGTCAGTTTGTAAAGGGGCAGACTGTGATTTTTCAAGTTTGGTCAATTTGTTCACTAGGTTTTGGTCACTTTTTGGGCATGCTTCCTAAATGAAAATTGTGTCATTTAGTGTCTATTTTCATTCCCAATTGGTATCAATTGGTCTCATACCAATTGGACTTTTAAATTTTCATTTTTGGTCCTTCAAAGTTGACTTGGTCAAATTATCTAGTAAATAAAAAATTTATTTATGACTTCATTTGTGATGTCACCTTGATGATGTCACTACCTTTTTTACTTTTCTTTTTCTTTTTTTTTTTCTATTTAATTTTCTATTAGTTCTTTAATTTAATTTTCAATTCTGAAATTTTCTTTTCTCTAATTTTATTTGACAGTTAGGTTAGGAGTTAGCTCTCGGGGTCAATTGACCAAATTGCCCCTCGCCGGTTCATCCCCGTTTGCAATTAATTAAATATTTCTTCTGGCTCCCTGACCTAATTTTTTGACTCGCTTAACAGTTCTTTTTCGTGATTTTCTCTTTTTCACTGTGTTCGTAATGGTCTTAAGGACCGTGGCGTCACATTTTATGATTCAAAATTTGACTTTAAATCGACTTGGCAGTCGTTCCCGAGAAGGTCACCCATCGCTGTGACACTCGGCTCGTTTAACTTCTTAGGTTCTGTTTTTCTTATTTATACTTAACTAATTGGCAATTACTAATTATTTGTGTTTATGGCTTCTCTAGTTGTCTTAGGTGTGGTTCTAATCCCCATAATTGTCCGGACCGACGTCGGTCACCGGAACAGTAAAACATACCAGGCTATACAAATAGGGGTGTTATAATTCTGAAGGAACGGAAGCGTGAAAAACACAAGTTTATACCATTGAATTCAAAAATTTTCACCTAGGGTCACATGCATCATGCAAGATTTATTTTTATCTATTTGATTTCAATGATAAACAACATATTAAAACTCTTTTAATATGTTTTTGGATCTGTATTTGCCATTTAAGATTTTAAAATTAATCAGATTAATTTTAGAACCCTAGATTAAATCAAGAACGATTACACTAACCTCTTGATGTGCTGCAGCGTGTCTGCGCCTTTGAGATTCGTCTTCAGGACACCAAATGTTGTCCCTCTAGCTTGTCCACACCAAGAACACCTATGGCAGCCCTTGAACAGCTTCTAAAGCCTTTTCTATTAATTAGAAATTCAAGTTCTGCCTTTTAAGAGATTAGAGATGTAAACAGGACACTAGAAATAATTTCTAGCGTTCTTAATTCAAGAGATTGATGGCTAATCTCTTTGAATTGATGAGAGATGAAGAGAAATAGCTGGAGAGGCTCAAAGTGGCGTGACAATTGAGAGGAGAGGCTGCTGGTTATTTTTTATTTTCATAACCACACTTAAATAGCTAGGTTAACACATTAAACCCTAGCCACATGTCACCTTTTGATTAGCTCTAGGTTTAAGTGACCCAATCACATTGTGCCAAGTGTCAAACCTATATTTAATCTTGATTTTAATCATCTTACATGATTAAAAAAACATTTGGCAAGCTTATGTGTAATCCCATGTGTCACCATCTCATGGTGCCACGTGTCACACTGTGAAATGACCAAAATGCCCCTGTGTCTTAATTTTGAGTTCTTAACCCAAAATAATTATTTTCTTCTTCTAATTAATTTATATCAAATATAAATTAATTAATTAATCTCTATTAATTAATTTCTCATCAATTAAATTCATATTTAAACACTTTAAATATAAATTTAGTTTATACTACACATCCAATAATCTAGATTTGGTTTCAAGTCATGCTAGGGACTTTGCAATTTAATTGCAAACCAAACCTATTTAATTAATCAATTAAACTCTTTAATTAATTAATTAAATCATATTTAAATAGGTGATAACTTGTGTATGTGTGTGACTTACTAGGCTCATCACTAATTGGCAATGAGACATGATATCAACTCTTAATATCATCGAACTCTTTCTTACCATAAATTATTTCTCTAAATCATTTTATGAACCTCATAGACCATGGTTAACACCTAGCATAGCATGCCATGGCCACCCAATTAGTAATAAGATTTACCTTAAATGAACCTATAATCATATGTTACCATGCACTAGAATATCTCTGTTACAAAATCCCAACTCAAGCTGGAGTCATGGTTTATGTCAAACTCCATTTGCTATGAATATTATGTTCTCTTTTAATTCCAGTTCTTGATTAAAAGATTTTCTCATCGAAACTCTTTTACGAATAAATCTATCTGTCTGGCAGAACTTGAAACATCAAGAACAATTAAATGAACATAGGATTTTATCTCTATTTACTTAGAGGAACAGATTCCATCTTGATCAACACCTACCTCCATATATAACTAGCAGGAGCCAACACATGCCCATATACCCATACATAGTACAAGTATGAAAGCAATATCAAACTCAAACTACCTATATACAAGATAACTGTGCTATCTCAGGTCTAAAGATTATATGCACTGATATGATTTATGACAAAACATTGACAAGAGTAAACTCCATGTGCTTGTCATAAGTGTCATTGGTTCGGCCTACTTATCATTTATAAGTGCCTATCAAGTTTGTTATATGGCATGAGACTCACCATTCCATCTTATTTATATCTCATATAAATAACTTGGGAACAAACATGAATACAATCTTTCTGGATAAGTCATGTCCTTATTATGAAGTATCCTCGATTGTGAACCTATTTATGATACTTTGTGCTAGAAATATTGTCACTCATATTCTTAACAACTTAAGAATAATATTTCTAACAAAATATCAATGGACCTTTTCTATTACACATAAATATATTATGTAAACGAAAAAGTGGAAATGCCTTTTATTATTAAAATATGTACAAGATACATACTAAATGATATGCTCTAGGGCATACTACTAACAATCTCCCACTAGCACTAGAGCCATTCATTACAATATCTTAGACCTATCTTCTCGAGATGTCGGTCTAACTGAGTATGTGACATAGGCTTAGTGAATGGATCAGCTAGATTTTCAGCTGATGCTATTTTCTGCATGTCTATATCGCCTTTGCCCAACTATATGTCTGATAATGTGGTAGTGCCTTTCTATGTGTTTGGATTTTGGGTGAGACCTTAGTTCCTTAGCCTATATGACTGCTCCATTGTTGTCACAGTGTAGTGGAACTGCTGACTCAATGGAAGGAACTACTGTAAGTTCTGTCACGAACTTCTTTATCCAAACAGCTTCCTTTGCAAAGATTCGATGCAAAGAATATACTCGACCTCAGTAGTGGAATCTGCAATGTGCTCTGCTTAGAACTCTTCCAACCGATCGCACTCCATTACAAATGAACACATATCTAGAGGTAGACTTTCTATCATCGATATCTGATTGGAAATCAGAATCAGTATAACCATCCAATTGCAAGTCTCCACCTCCATAAATCAAGAATAAATCCTTAGTTCTTCTCAAGTACTTAAGGATATTCTTGACAGCTATCCAGTGTTCCAAACCTGGATTGGATTGATACCTGCTAGTCAAACTAACAGCATATGCGATATCCGGCCTAGTACACAACATTGCATACATTAAACTTCCAATAGCCGAAGCATATGGAATCCTGGCCATCTTATCTCTTTCTTCAGGTGTCTTTGGAGACATCTCTTTAGAAAGGTGGATACCATGTCTCACTGGTAACAATCCTCTCTTGGAATCAAGCATGTTAAACCTCTTTAACACCTTTTCCAAGTATAGACTTTGGGATAAACCAATTATTCTTTTCGCTTTATCTCTATAGATGCGAATCCCAAGAATATAGGTTGCCTCCCCTAAGTCTTTCATGGAGAATGTATTTGACAACCATACCTTTATAGTTGTCAACATACCTGTGTCATTACCCATCAACAGTATGTCATTCACATATAAGACAAGGAAAGTGATAGCACTGTCACTAACCTTCTTATATACACATGGCTCATCCTCATTTTTGATAAAACCAAAGGATTTAATGGCTTCATCAAAACGGATGTTCCAACTCCTCGAAGCTTGTTTCAACCCATAAATGGATCGCTTTAGCTTGCATACCTTGGAACCATCTTGGGATTCAAATCCCCTAGGTTGTTCCATGAAAATGTTTTCTTCAATGTATCCATTGAGAAAAGCTGTTTTGACATCCATCTGCCAAATCTCATAATCATAGTATGCAGCTATTGCTAATAAAATCCTAATTGATTTAAGCATGGCAACAGGCGAGAAAGTCTCCTCATAGTCGATTCCTTGCCTTTGGCGAAACCCTTTCGCTACTAGCCTTGCCTTATAGGTCTCTACCTTTCCATCAGAACCAATTTTCTTCTTGAAAACCCATTTGTTCCCTATAGGTACAATACCTTCGGGTGGGTCAACAAGATCCCAAACTTGATTCTTATACATGGAATCAATCTCGGATTTCATAGCATCAATCCATTTTGAAGAGTCTATATCTGATATAGCTTCTTCATAGGTAAGTGGATCATCTCCATGATCTACTTCTTCATGAGTAGACAACTCTTGTTCTTCTTCATGAAGAAAACCATATCTCACTGGTGGGTGAGATACCCTGGTTGTTCTACGAGGAATAGCTGTAGATGTTTCATCAACGGGTATAGGTTGAGTAGATGGATCTATATCCATCTGATATGTTGGTTGGTCAGAATTCTCCAATTCTAACTCTATTTGCCTTCCTTTGCCTCTTTCTTGAACAAACTGTTGTTCAAGAAATATGGCATTTCTACTTATCACAACCTTTTGTGAAGTAGGCAAATAAAAATAATATCCAAAACTATCTTTTGGATATCCAACAAATCGACCTCTTTCTGATCTGGTCTCCAATTTATCAGTGTTCAGCTTTTTTGATATAAGCTGGACAACCCCAAATCTTAACATGCTTAAGACTTGGTTTTCTTCCATGCCATATCTCATAAGGTGTGGAAGAAACTGATTTTGATGGAATCCTATTCAGAATATACAAAGCTGATTCTAATGCAAATCCCCAAAAGAAGATTGGCATATCAGTATAGCTCATCATACAACGTACCATATCTAATAGGGTACGATTTCTCCTTTCAGATACACCATTCAGCTGTGGCATTCCTGGAGGATTCAGCTGAGAAACAATGCCATGCTCTCTCAAGTATTCATCAAATTCAGTACTCAAATATTCACCTCCACGATCTGATCGAAGAGCTTTAATACTTTTTCCTGTTTGATTTTCTACTTCAGATTTAAATTCCTTAAACTTTTCAAAGGAATCATGTTTGTATTTCATCAAATATAAATACCCAAACCTTGATTTATTATCAGTAAAGGTAATAAAATAATGAAAACTGCCTCTAGCCATTTCCTTAAATGGACCACATACATCACTATGTATTAGCTCCAAAATATTTTTCAGCTCTTAGCCCTTGTCCAACAAAGGGTGATCTAGTCATTTTGCCCTGAAGGCAAGATTCACAAGTTGGAGTAGGCTCAGAGCCCAATGAGGATAAAATCCCCATTTTCTCCAATTTTGTAATCCTATCTTCTACAATATGACATAACCTTAAGTGCCAAATATATTTTGAACTTGAGTTGGTTTTCACCATGGCATTGCATTCATTTAGATTGCTATACTCTGGCTAGTGGAAACACTTTCTTACTGGCAATGGAAACACTTTCCTGTTAGCAATGGAAACACTTTCCTGTTGGCAGTGGAAACACTTTCCTTTGCCTTTGTCAGCTTTGGTCTTCCCTTTCTGTTTAGCTATTTTCTTGGAAGGACCAGGAATCTGAAGTTTCTTTTTCTTATTGCCCTTCTTCTTGTTGGACTTTCCAGCGGAAGAAGATGCAACCAAAGCTACCTCTTTTCCTTTATTGCCCAGCATATTATTTTGAGCAATAACCAGCATGTTGAGTAAACCAGCTAAGGTGCATTCCTGTTGAGTCATATGGAAATTTGTCACAAAATTTCCCAAAAGACCCAGGAAGGGACTGAAGGATCAAATCCGTCTGTAGTTGGAAATCCATGTTGAAGTCAAGATATTCCAACTGCTCAATCAGCCGAATCATCTTGTGGACATGATCCCCAACATTCTGTCCCTCAGATATCCTCATGCGGAATAGCTGCCTAGATATCTCATACCTAGCATTCCTGCTGTGCTCACCATACAACTCTTGTAGGTGAAGGAGGATCTCACTCGCACTCTGTATGTTCTCATGTTGCTTCTGTAACTCATTACTCATGGAAGCAAGCATGTAACACTTAGCTCTCATATCATGCTCCTTCCACTTGTCCAAAGTTTCATGTTCCTCTTGTGTGGCCTCTGGAGGTAAGGGACCAGGAACATTTGAATCTAGAACATATCCTATATGTTCAAGGTTCAGGACAAGTTTCAAATTTCTTAGCCAATCGCATGATTAGGTCCTGTCAACTCACAGATCAAGTATGCTTGCAAGGATATTAGATGGTGGTGGTTGTTTTGTGCTCATTTTTATCAGAAAATTAACTGCAGAAAATAACTAGATTAATTAGTAAATGTATCAAGTAATTAACCAAAATGATTATGGTCTTTTAATCAAATTGGTCCTCCCACTAACTTAGCGAATCCTACACTTCCAAAGTAGAAAACGGAAATCCTAGTTGGATGGATTTCTAGTGGGTGATTGAATTCTTATAATTCTATTGATCATCCTCAGGTACATCCATTATTGGAATTACAATAAACTATAAGTGAGCAACTCCTTGCCCATCACATCTCATGTGAGGTTCAATCCTTTACCTAGCCCCTAATGCTCAAAATCTCAGGTACATCCATTATTGACTTATCTTGCATTAGTTAAGTTGATCCCATTGAGCCAGTAATTATGCAAATAATTTTAATGTCCTCAGGTACATCCAATATTGGCCACCAAACCATTTACATATTTACAACATCTCATGCTTAACAATTATTCTTAAGAAAATCTCTTAAATTAATTGCATCTCATGCAACTATTTAAAATTTCTTAAAATAATTGCCCCAATGGAGGGCTTATGTTATAATTACTTTAATTATAACATTTCCAACTTAATCATTTGTTTGGAAGATTTTATAGCCATCCTAATTACTATTAAGGTCTCACTTTGCACATTATCCATTTAGCATGCATATATCATATAATTGCATACATTCCCATGCATCTCATGCATTCATGGATAAGCAGTAAATATGGTATGATCATGGACTTTCTAAGGGATTCAATTCTGAGCCACTAAGAATTGAATCAGGGCATTCCTAGGTGCATTTCATTCATTCATTTTACAAGAGTTGCTGAAGGAGTACATAATCAACACTTGATATTGAATTCCTCCCACTGGTCCCACCAATGCTCTTGACCTCCTTGAACTTCTTGCAATCCAATATTACATAGTAATCCTTGGCATACCAAGGCGAATATACAAGAACTTAAATAAATGAAATTACAACCCAAAAATATTACAAACTTAATAATACATGCCCAAAATAAATTAAAATAAATTAATTAATTTACAATCCCAAAGAAACATAAAAGAAATAAATCCAATCACATTGGTCTTTCATAGTCCATGATCATCCATCATGCATTTCACTATTTAACAATTAAATAAAACATACATACTTAAATTAAATTGAATATCTCATATTCAACTTAAAAATCCAGATTTGAATATGATTCAAATAAATTTAAAAATTCATATTTGAATCTCATTCAAACAAATTTAAAAATTCAGATTTGAATCACATTCAAACAACTTCAAAAATTCAGATTTGAATCACATTCAATCATTTTTTTAAAAATCAGATTTGAATCACATTCAAATATTTTTTAAAAAATCATATCTGAATTTTATTGAATCAATTTTAAAAAATCAGATTTAAATATGATTCAAACAACTTTAAAAATTCAGATTTGAATCACATTCAAACAATTTTTAAAATTCAGATTTGAATCACATTCAAACAATTTTTAAAATTCTGATTTGAATCATAATTTAATTGTGTGATTAAAACAACTAATTAAACACTTTAATTAGTCGAAGAATAGGCCTTAGATCATACAACAATTGCAGAATTAAAAGACAAACCTTGAACCACCCAAGGAACCATTGTTGCCGCCACCAATGGTGGCTTCACCATGTGTGCCGCCACACCTCATGATCCAACCAGCAATGAATCTCTTGATCTCATGATCAAACACACAATTAAATTATATAATCAACAATCTAAATGGCAAATATAGTGGCTCTGATACCAATTGAAGGAACGGAAGCGTGAAAAACACAAGTTTATACCATTGAATTCAAAAATTTTCACCTAGGGTCACATGCATCATGCAAGATTTATTTTTATCTATTTGATTTCAATGATAAACAACATATTAAAACTCTTTTAATATGTTTTTGGATCTGTATTTGCCATTTAAGATTTTAAAATTAATCAGATTAATTTTAGAACCCTAGATTAAATCAAGAACGATTACACTAACCTCTTGATGTGCCGCAATGTCTGCGCTTTGAGATTCGTCAGGACACCAAATGTTGTCCCTCTAGCTTGTCCACACCAAGAACACCTATGGCAGCCCTTGAACAGCTTCTAAAGCCTTTTCTATTAATTAGAAATTCAAGTTCTGCCTTTTAAGAGATTAGAGATGTAAACAGGACACTAGAAATAATTTCTAGCGTTCTTAATTCAAGAGATTGATGGCTAATCTCTTTGAATTGATGAGAGATGAAGAGAAATAGCTGGAGAGGCTCAAAGTGGCGTGACAATTGAGAGGAGAGGCTGCTGGTTATTTTTCTTTTCATAACCACACTTAAATAGCTAGGTTAACACATTAAACCCTAGCCACATGTCACCTTTTGATTAGCTCTAGGTTTAAGTGACCCAATCACATTGTGCCAAGTGTCAAACCTATATTTAATCTTGATTTTAATCATCTTACATGATTAAAAACATTTGGCAAGCTTATGTGTAATCCCATGTATCACCATTTCATGGTGACACGTGTCACAATCGTGAAATGACCAAAATGCCCTCGTGTCTTAATTTTGAGTTCTTAACCCAAAATAATTATTTTCTTCTTCTAATTAATTTATATCAAATATAAATTAATTAATTAATCTCTATTAATTAATTTCTCATCAATTAAATTCATATTTAAACACTTTAAATATAAATTTAGTTTATACTACACATCCAATAATCTAGATTTGGTTTCAAGTCATGCTAGGGACTTTGCAATTTAATTGCAAACCAAACCTATTTAATTAATCAATTAAACTCTTTAATTAATTAATTAAATCATATTTAAATAGGTGATAACTTGTGTATGTGTGTGACTTACTAGGCTCATCACTAATTGGCAATGAGACATGATATCAACTCTTAATATCATCAAAACTCTTTCTTACCATAAATGATTTCTCTAAATCATTTTATGAACCTCATAGACCATGGTTAACACCTAGCATAGCATGCCATGGCCACCCAATTAGTAATAAGATTTACCTTAAATGAACCTATAATCATATGTTACCATGCACTAGAATCTCTCTGTTACAAAATCCCAACTCAAGCTGGAGTCATGGTTTATGTCAAACTCCATTTGCTATGAATATTATGTTCTCTTTTAATTCCAGTTCTTGATTAAAAAGATTTTCTCATCGTAAACTCTTTTCGAATAAATCTATCTGTCTGGCCAGGAACTTGAAACATCAAGAACAATTAAATGAACATAGGATTTTATCTCTATTTACTTAGAGGAACAGATTCCATCTTGATCAACACCTACCTCCATATATAACTAGTAGGAGCCAACACATGCCCATATACCCATACATAGTACAAGTATGAAAGCAAGATCAAACTCAAACTACCTATATACAAGATAACTGTGCTATCTCAGTCTAAAGATTATATGCCTCGATATGATTTATGACAAAACATTGACAAGAGTAAACTCCATGTGCTTGTCATAAGTGTCACTGGTTCGGCCTACTTATCATTTATAAGTGCCTATCAAGTTTGTTATATGGCATGAGACTCACCATTCCATCTTATTTATATCTCATATAAATAACTTGGGAACAAACATGAATACAATCTTTCTGGATAAGTCATGTCCTTATTATGAAGTATCCTCGATTGTGAACCTATTTATGATACTTTGTGCTAGAAATATTGTCACTCATATTCTTAACAACTTAAGAATAATATTTCTAACAAAATATCAATGGACCTTTTCTATTACACATAAATATATTATGTAAACGGAAAAGTGGAAATGCCTTTTATTATTAAAATATGTACAAGATACATACTAAATGATATGCTCTAGGGCATACTACTAACAAATTCTCCCTCCCTTAAATAAATTTTGTCTCGAAATTTTTCCTGGTATTAATCTCTGAACAGCTGTGGGTGCTGCCTCCTCATGTCCTCCTCTCGTTCCCAAGTAGCTCCTGGCTCGAATGATGGTTAAACAGAACTTTTACCTACGGTATTTGCTTGTTCCATAGCTGCTTCACCTCATAAACCAGAATCTCTATGGGTTTCTCTTCATATGTGAGGGCTGGATTTACTTCAATTTCCTCTACTGGTAGTACATGAGATGGGTCTAATTGATACCTCCTCAACATAGACACATGGAAGACATTATGTATCTTCTCTAACTCTAGATGTAGTGCCAAACGATATGCTAAAGGACCCACTCTTTCTAAAACCTCATATGGCCTAATGAAACGAGGACTCAGTTTCCCCTTTCTGCCGAATCTCATAATTCTCTTCCAAGGAGAAACCTTGAGGAATACTTTCTCACCCACTACATACTCAATATCTATTTTCTTTAAATCAATGTAGGACTTCTGACGGTCTGATGTAGTCTTAAGTCGATCTCTGATTACCCTGATCTTCTCCTCAGTTTGTTGAACAATTTTGGGTCCAATCATCTTTCTTTCACCCACGTCATCCCAACACAATAGGGTTCTACATTTTCTGCCATGCAAAGCTTCATATAGAGGCATCCCAATGCTTGATTGGTAGCTGTTGTTGTAAGCAAACTCAATCAAAGGAAAATGTGTGTCCCAACTGCCCTCAAACTCAATCACACAAGCCTGTAGCATGTCCTCCAAGATCTGAATTACCCTCACAGACTGGCCATCTGTCTGTGGGTGGAATGTAATATTGAAGTTCAATCTAATTCCTAGGGCTCTCTGAAGACAACCCCAGAATGTAAAAGTGAACCTAGGATCTCTGTCTGATACGATGGATACTGGCACTCCATACAGTCTCACAATATCATCAATGTACAATTTGGCCAATCTTTCTAAACTGTAGTTCATCCGAACTTGCAGAAAATGAGCAGACTTGGTTAGTCTGTTAACATTGACCCATACTGCATCATGACTCTTCTGTGTCCTCGGAAGTCCCATTACAAAATCCATTGTTATTCTCTCCTATTTCCATTCTGGTACTGGTAGTGGATGTAATAACCCAGCGGGTACTTGATGCTCTGCCTTCACTTGCTGACAAGTTAGGCATTTGGATACAAACTCTGCCACATTCCTTTTCATACCCATCCACCAGTAATGCTCCTTTAGCCCTCTATACATTTTTGTGCCACCAGGGTGCATGGCAAAAGGAGACTCATGTGCTTCCTTCAAAATGATCTGCCTCAAATCAACATCATTAGGAATACACATTCTGCCCTGGTCTAGCAGTAGGCCATTATTTCTAATTGAGAATTCTAGTTTCTTACCTGCCTGACTTCTTCCAACAGCTTCTGATACATTTCATCATTCTGAGTAGCCATTATGATCTGATTAATCAACACTGGTTGTACATGCCATGCAACTGCTGTCTGCCCGTCATCATTAATCTCTAAGCTGGCATGGAGTGATCTTAACTCATGTACCATAGACAAAGGAGTAACCCGTAGACTTGCCATAGTCTTGCGACTTAAGACATCAGCCACAACATTAGCTTTCCCTGGCTGATAGTCTATCAGACAATCATAGTCTTTTATCAACTCTAACCATCTCCTCTGTCTCAAATTCAGCTCTTTCTGGATGCCCAAATACTTCAAACTCTTATGATCTGTATAGATGTAACACTTTTTTCCATACAAATTGTGTCTCCAGATCTTAAGAGTAAACACTATAGCTATAAGCTCCAAATCATGTGTCGGATAATTCCTCTCATGCGATTATAGCTGGCGTGATGCATAGGCAATGACATTTCGATCTTACATCAATACATAGTGTAACCCATTGTGAGAAGCATCACTATAAACTGTGTATTCTTTACCCGGAGTAGGTAAAGTCAGGACTGGAGCTTCAGTTAAACATTTCTTCAATTCATCAAAACTCTGTTGGCATTTTTCCAACCACTGAAATTTCACATCTTTTCTAAGCAACTTGGTCAATGGAGATGCTAACATGGAGAATCCCTTCACAAACCGACGGTAGTCTCCAGGTAAACCCAAAAAACTGCGAATCTCTGTGACAATTTTAGGTGGCCTCCAATTAAGGACAGTTTCAATCTTACTTGGATCTACCTTGATGCACTCTTCTGATACTACATGCCCCAAGAAAGATATTTCCTTCAGCCAAAATTCACACTTTGACAATTTGGCGTATAGTTGTTTCTCCCTCAAAGTCTACAGTACAATCCGCAGATGTCTATCATGTTAGTAGTATGCCCTAGAGCATATCATTTAGTATGTATCTTGTACATATTTTAATAATAAAAGGCATTTCCACTTTTCTGTTTACATAATATATTTATGTGTAATAGAAAAGGTCCATTGATATTTTGTTAGAAATATTATTCTTAAGTTGTTAAGAATATGAGTGACAATATTTCTAGCACAAAGTATCATAAATAGGTTCACAATCGAGGATACTTCATAATAAGGACATGACTTATCCAGAAAGATTGTATTCATGTTTGTTCCCAAGTTATTTATATGAGATATAAATAAGATGGAATGGTGAGTCTCATGCCATATAACAAACTTGATAGGCACTTATAAATGATAAGTAGGCCGAACCAGTGACACTTATGACAAGCACATGGAGTTTACTCTTGTCAATGTTTTGTCATAAATCATATCAGTGCATATAATCTTTAGACCTGAGATAGCACAGTTATCTTGTATATAGGTAGTTTGAGTTTGATACTGCTTTCATACTTGTACGATGTATGGGTATATGGGCATGTGTTGGCTCCTGCTAGTTATATATGGAGGTAGGTGTTGATCAAGATGGAATCTGTTCCTCTAAGTAAATAGAGATAAAATCCTATGTTCATTTAATTGTTCTTGATGTTTCAAGTTCCTGGCCAGGACCAATAGATTTATTCAGAAAAGAGTTTCTGATGAGAAAAATCTTTTAATCAAGAACTGGAATTAAAAGAGAACATAATATTCATAGCAAATAGAGTTTGACATAAACCATGACTCCAGCTTGAGTTGGGATTTTGTAACAGAGAGATTCTAGTGCATGGTAACATATGATTATAGGTTCATTTAAGGTAAACCTTATTACTAATTGGGTGGCCATGGCATGCTATGCTAGGTTTTAACCATGGTCTATGAGGTTCATAAAATGATTTAGAGAAATCATTTATGGTAAGAAAGAGTTCTGATGATATTAAGAGTTGATATCATGTCTCATTGCCAATTAGTGATGAGCCTAGTAAGTCACACACATACACAAGTTATCACCTATTTAAATATGATTTAATTAATTAATTAAAGAGTTTAATTGATTAATTAAATAGATTTGGTTTGCAATTAAATTGCAAAGTCCCTAGCATGACTTGAAACCAAATCTAGATTATTGGATGTGTAGTATAAATTAAATTTATATTTAAAGTGTTTAAATATGAATTTAATTGATGAGAAATTAATTAATAGAGATTAATTAATTAATTTATATTTGATATAAATTAATTAGAAGAAGAAAATAATTATTTTGGGTTAAGAACTCAAAATTAAGACACAGGGCATTTTGTTCATTTCACCGTTTGACACGTGTCACCATGAGATGGTGACACATGGCATAACACATAAGCTTGCCAAATGTTTTTTTATAATCATGTAAGATGATTAAAATCAAGATTAAATATAGGTTTGACACTTGGCACAATGTGATTGGGTCACTTAAACCTAGAGCTAATCAAAAGGTGACATGTGGCTAGGGTTTAATGTGTTAACCTAACTATTTAAGTGTGGTTATGAAAAGAAAACATAACCAGCAGCCTCTCCTCTCAATTGTCACGCCACTTTGAGCCTCTCCAGCTATTTCTCTTCATCTCTCATCAATTCAAAGAGATTAGCCATCAATCTCTTGAATTAAGAACACTAGAAATTGTTTCTAGTGTCCTGTTTACATCTCTAATCTCTTAAAAGGCAGAACTTGAATTTCAAATTAATAGAAAAGGCTTTAGAAGCTGTTCAAGGGCTGCCATAGGTGTTCTTGGTGTGGACAAGCTAGAGGGACAATATCTGGTGTCCTGAAGACGAATCTCAAAGGCTGAACACGCTGCAAAGACATCAAGAGGTTAGTGTAATCGTTCTTGATTTAATCTAGGGTTCTAAAATTAATCTGATTAATTTTAAAATCTTAAATGGCAAATACAGATCCAAAAACATATTAAAAGAGTTTTAATATGTTGTTTATCATTGAAATCAAATAGATAAAAATAAATCTTGCATGGTGCATGTGACCCTAGGTGAAAATTTTTGAATTCAATGGTATAATCTTGTGTTTTTCACGCTTCCGTTCCTTCAATTGGTATCAGAGCCACTATATTTGCCATTTAGATTGTTGATTATATAATTTAATTGTGTGTTTGATCATGAGATCAAGAGATTCATTGCTGGTTGGATCATGAGATGTGGCGTCACACATGGTGAAGCCACCATAGGTGGCGGCAACAATGGTTCCATGGGTGGTTCAAGGTTTGGCTTTTAATTCTGCAATTGTTGTATGATCTAAGGCTATTCTTTGACTAATTAAAGTGTTTAATTAGTTGTTTTAATCACACAATTAAATTATGATTCAAATCAGAATTTTAAAAGTTGTTTGAATGTGATTCAAATCTGAATTTTTAAAGTTGTTTGAATCATATTTAAATCTGATTTTTTAAAATTGATTCAATAAAATTCAGATCTGATTTTTTAAAAAATATTTGAATGTGATTCAAATCTGATTTTTTAAAAAATGTTTGAATGTGATTCAAATCTGAATTTTTTGAAGTTGTTTGAATGTGATTCAAATCTGAATTTTTAAATTTGTTTGAATGAGATTCAAATCTGAATTTTTAAATTTATTTGAATCATATTCAAATCTGGATTTTTAAGTTGAATATGAGATATTCAATTTAATTTAAGTATGTATGTTTTATTTAATTGTTAAATAGTGATATGCATGATGGATGATCATGGACTATAAAAGACCAATGTGATTGGATTTATTTCTTTTATGTTTCTTTGGGATTGTAAATTAATTAATTTATTTTAATTTATTTTGGGCATGTATTATTAAGTTTGTAATATTTTTGGGTTGTAATTTCATTTATTTAAGTTCTTGTAAATTTGCCTTGGTATGCCAAGGATTACTATGTAATATTGGATTGCAAGAAGTTCAAGGAGGTCAAGAGCATTGGTGGGACCAGTGGGAGGAATTCAATATCAAGTGTTGATTATGTACTCCTTCAGCAACTCTTGTAAAATGAATGAATGAAATGCACCTAAGAATGCCCTGATTCAATTCTTGGTGGCTCAGAATTGAATCCCTTAGAAAGTCCATGATCATACCATATTTACTGCTTATCCATGAATGCATGAGATGTATGGGAATGTATGCAATTATATGATATATGCATGCTAAATGGATAATGTGCAAAGTGAGACCTTAATAGTAATTAGGATGGCTATAAAATCTTCTAAACAAATGATTAAGTTGGAAATGCTATAATTAAAGTAATTATAACATAAGCCCTCCATTGGGGCAATTATTTTAAGAAATTTTAAATAGTTGCATGAGATGCAATTAATTTAAGAGATTTTCTTAAGAATAATTGTTAAGCATGAGATGTTGTAAATATGTAAATGGTTTGGTGGCCAATATTGGATGTACCTGAGGACATTAAAATTATTTGCATAATTACTGGCTCAATGGGATCAACTTAACTAATGCAAGATAAGTCAATAATGGATGTACCTGAGATTTTGAGCATTAGGGGCTAGGTAAAGGATTGAACCTCACATGAGATGTGATGGGCAAGGAGTTGCTCACTTATAGTTTATTGTAATTCCAATAATGGATGTACCTGAGGATGATCAATAGAATTATAAGAATTCAATCACCCACTAGAAATCCATCCAACTAGGATTTCCGTTTTCTACTTTGGAAGTGTAGGATTCGCTAAGTTAGTGGGAGGACCAATTTGATTAAAAGACCATAATCATTTTGGTTAATTACATGATACATTTACTAATTAATCTAGTTATTTTCTGCAGTTAATTTTCTGATAAAAATGAGCACAAAACAACCACCACCATCCAATATCCTTGCAAGCATACTTGATCACAACAGGTTGACAGGACCTAATCTGTCTAATTGGCTAAGAAATTTAAAACTTGTCCTGAACCTTGAACATATAGGATACGTTCTAGATTCAAATGTTCCTGGTCCCTTACCTCCAGAGGCCACTTAAGAGGAACATGAAACTTTGGACAAGTGGAAGGAGCATGATATGAGAGCTAAGTGTTACATGTTTGCTTCCATGAGTAATGAGTTACAGAAGCAGCATGAAAACTTGCAGAGTGCAAGTGAGATCCTCCTTCACCTACAAGAGTTGTATGGTGAGCACAGTAGGAATGCTAGGTATGAGATATCTAGACAGTTATTCCATATGAGGATGTCTGAGGGACAGAATGTTGGGGATCATGTCCACAAGATGATTCGGCTAATTGAGCAGTTGGAACATCTTGACTTCAACATGGATTTCCAACTACAAACGGATTTGATCCTTCAGTCCCTTCCTGAGTCTTTTGGGAATTTTGTGACAAATTTCCATATGACTAAACAGGAATGCACCTTAGCTGAATTACTCAACATGCTGGTTATTGCCCAAAAGAATATGCCAGGCAATAAAGGAAAAGAGGTAGCTTTGGTTACATCTTCTTCTGCTGGAAAGTCCAACAAGAAGAAGGGCAATAAGAAAAAGAAACCTCAGATTCCTGGTCCTTCCAAGAAAATAGCTAAACAGAAAAGGAAGACTAAAGCTGATGGAGGCAAATGAAAGTGTTTCCATTGCCAATAGGAAAGTGTTTCCATTGCCAGTAAGAAAGTGTTTCCACTGGCCAGAGTATAGCAATCTAAAAGAATACAATGCCATGGTGAAAACCAACTCAAGTTCAAAATATATTTGGCACTTAAGGTTATGTCATGTTGCAGAAGATAGGATTGCAAAATTGGAGAAAATTGGGATTTTATCCTCATTGGGCTTTGAGCCTACTCCAACTTGTGAATCTTGCCTTCAAGGCAAAATGACTAGATCACCCTTTGTTGGACAAGGGCTAAGAGCTGAAAATATTTTGGAACTAATACATAGTGATGTATGTTACCATTTAAAAAAATGGCTAGAGGGGGCTTTCATTATTTTATTACCTTTACTGATGATAAATCAAGGTTTTGGTATTTGTATTTGATGAAATACAAACATGAATCTTTTGAAAAGTTCAAAGAATTTAAATCTGAAGTAGAAAATCAAATAGGAAAAAGTATTAAAGCTCTTCGATCAGATCGTGGAGGTGAATATTTGAGTACTGAATTTGATGAATACTTGAGAGAGCATGGCATTGTTTCTCAGCTGACTCCTCCAGGAACGCCACAGCTGAATGGTGTATCTGAAAGGAGAAATCGTACCCTATTGGATATGGTACGTAGTATGATGAGCTATACTGATATGCCAATCTCCTTTTGGGGATTTGCATTAGAATCAGCTTTGTATATTCTGAATAGGATTCCATCAAAATCAGTTTCTTCCACACCTTATGAGATTTGGCATGGAAGAAAACCAAGTCTTAAGCATGTTAAGATTTGGGGTTGTCCAGCTTATATCAAAAAGCTGAACACTAATAAATTGGACACCAGATCAGAAAGAGGTCAATTTGTTGGATATCCAAAAGATAGTTTTGGATTTTATTTTTATTTGCCTACTTCACAAAAGGTTGTGATAAGTAGAGATGCCACATTTCTTGAACAACAGTTTGTTCAAGAAGGAGGCAAAGGAAGGCAAATAGAGTTAGAATTGGATAATTCGACCAACCAGCATCGGATGGATATAGATCCATCTAGTCAACCTATACCCATTGATGAAACATCTACACTGTTCCTCGTAGAACAACTGGTATCTCACCCACCAGTGAGATATGGTTTTCTTCATGAAGAAGAACAAGAGTTGTCTACTCATGAAGAAGTAGATCATGGAGATGATCCACTTACCTATGAAGAAGCTATATCAGATATAGACTCTTCAAAATGGATTGATGCTATGAAATCCGAGATTGATTCCATGTATAAGAATCAAGTTTGGGATCTTGTTGACCCACCTGAAGGTATTGTACCTATAGGGAACAAATGGGTTTTCAAGAAGAAAATTGGTTCTGATGGAAAGGTAGAGACCTATAAGGCAAGGCTAGTAGCGAAAGGGTTTCGCCAAAGGCAAGGAATAGACTATGAGGAGACTTTCTCGCCTGTTGCCATGCTTAAATCAATTAGGATTTTATTAGCAATAGCTGCATACTATGATTATGAGATTTGGCAGATGGATGTCAAAACAGCTTTTCTCAATGGATACATTGAAGAAAACATTTTCATGGAACAACCTAAGGGATTTGAATCCCAAGATGGTTCCAAGGTATGCAAGCTAAAGCGATCCATTTATGGGTTGAAACAAGCTTCGAGGAGTTGGAACATCCGTTTTGATGAAGCCATTAAATCTTTTGGTTTTATCAAAAATAAGGATGAGCCATGTGTATATAAGAAGGTTAGTGACAGTGCTATCACTTTCCTTGTCTTATATGTGGATGACATACTGTTGATGGGTAATGATACAGGTATGTTGACGACTATAAAGGTATGGTTGTCAAATACATTCTCCATGAAAGACTTAGGAGAGGCAACCTATATTCTTGGGATTCGCATCTATAGAGATAGAGCGAAAAGAATAATTGGTTTATCCCAAAGTCTATACTTGGAAAAGGTGTTAAAGAGGTTTAACATGCTTGATTCCAAGAGAGGATTGTTACCAGTGAGACATGGTATCCACCTTTCTAAAGAGATGTCTCCAAAGACACCTGAAGAAAGAGATAAGATGGCCAGGATTCCATATGCTTCGGCTATTGAAAGTTTAATGTATGCAATGTTGTGTACTAGGCCGGATATCGCATATGCTGTTAGTTTGACTAGCAGGTATCAATCCAATCCAGGTTTGGAACACTGGATAGCTATCAAGAATATTCTTAAGTACTTAAGAAGAACTAAGGATTTATTCTTGATTTATGGAGGTGGAGACTTGCAATTGGATGGTTATACTGATTCTGATTTCCAATCAGATATCGATGATAGAAAGTCTACCTCTGGATATGTGTTCATTTGTATTGGAGGTGCGATCGGTTGGAAGAGTTCCAAGCGAGCACGATTGCAGATTCCACTATCGAGGTCGAGTATATTCTGCATCGATCTCGCAAAGGAAGTTGTTTGGATAAAGAAGTTCGTGAGAACTTACGATAGTTCCTTCCATTGAGTCAGCGGTTCCATTACACTGTGACAACAATGGAGCGATCATCTGACTAAGGAACCAAGGTCTCACGTAAATCCAAACACATAGAAAGGCGCTACCACATTATCAGAGAAATAGTTGGGCGAGGCGATGTAGCCATGCAGAAAATAGCATCAGCTGAAAATCCAGCTGATCCATTCACTAAGCCTATATCACAGACTCAGTTAGACCGACATCTTGAGAAGATAGGTCTAAGATATTGTAATGAATGGCTCTAGTGCTAGTGGGAGATTGTTAGTAGTATGCCCTAGAGCATATCATTTAGTATGTATCTTGTACATATTTTAATAATAAAAGGCATTTCCACTTTTCCGTTTACGTAATATATTTATGTGTAATAGAAAAGGTCCATTGATATTTTGTTAGAAATATTATTCTTAAGTTGTTAAGAATATGAGTGACAATATTTCTAGCACAAAGTATCATAAATAGGTTCACAATCGAGGATACTTCATAATAAGGACATGACTTATCCAGAAAGATTGTATTCATGTTTGTTCCCAAGTTATTTATATGAGATATAAATAAGATGGAATGGTGAGTCTCATGCCATATAACAAACTTGATAGGCACTTATAAATGATAAGTAGGCCGAACCAGTGACACTTATGACAAGCACATGGAGTTTACTCTTGTCAATCTTTTGTCATAAATCATATCAGTGCATATAATCTTTAGACACGAGATAGCACGCTTATCTTGTATATAGGTAGTTTGAGTTTGATCTCGCTTTCATACTTGTACGATGTATGGGTATATGGGCATGTGTTGGCTCCTGCTAGTTATATATGGAGGTAGGTGTTGATCAAGATGGAATCTGTTCCTCTAAGTAAATAGAGATAAAATCCTATGTTCATTTAATTGTTCTTGATGTTTCAAGTTACTGGACAGACAGATAGATTTATTGAAAAGAGTTTACGGTTAGAAAAATCTTTTAATCAAGAACTGGAATTAAAACAGAACATAATATTCATACCAAATTGACATTCACATAAAACATGAAACTAACTTTAGTTGGGATTTTGTAACAGAGATTCTAGGGCATGGTAAAATATGATTATAGGTTCATTTAAGGTAAACCTTATTACTAATTGGGTGGCCATGGCATGCTATGCTAGGTTTTAACCATGGTCTATGAGGTTCATAAAATGATTTAGAGAAATCATTTATGGTAAGAAAGAGTTCTGATGATATTAAGAGTTGATATCATGTCTCATTGCCAATTAGTGATGAGCCTAGTAAGTCACACACATACACAAGTTATCACCTATTTAAATATGATTTAATTAATTAATTAAAGAGTTTAATTGATTAATTAAATAGATTTGGTTTGCAATTAAATTGCAAAGTCCCTAGCATGACTTGAAACCTAATCTAGATTATTGGATGTGTAGTATAAATTAAATTTATATTTAAAGTGTTTAAATATGAATTTAATTGATGAGAAATTAATTAATAGAGATTAATTAATTAATTTATATTTGATATAAATTAATTAGAAGAAGAAAATAATTATTTTGGGTTAAGAACTCAAAATTAAGACACAGGGGCATTTTGGTCATTTCACAGTGTGACACGTGGCACCATGAGATGGTGACACATGGCACCATGAGATGGTGACACATGGCATAACACATAAGCTTGCCAAATGTTTTTTTTTTTAATCATGTAAGATGATTATGTTAGTAGTATGCCCTAGAGCATATCATTTAGTATGTATCTTGTACATATTTTTAATAATAAAAGGCATTTCCACTTTTCCGTTTACATAATATATTTATGTGTAATAGAAAAGGTCCATTGATATTTTGTTAGAAATATTATTCTTAAGTTGTTAAGAATATGAGTGACAATATTTCTAGCACAAAGTATCATAAATAGGTTCACAATCGAGGATACTTCATAATAAGGACATGACTTATCCAGAAAGATTGTATTCATGTTTGTTCCCAAGTTATTTATATGAGATATAAATAAGATGGAATGGTGAGTCTCATGCCATATAACAAACATGATAGGCACTTATAAATGATAAGTAGGCCGAACCAGTGACACTTATGACAAGCACATGGAGTTTACTCTTGTCAATGTTTTGTCATAAATCATATCAGTGCATATAATTTTTAGACCTGAGATAGCACAGTTATCTTGTATATAGGTAGTTTGAGTTTGATACTGCTTTCATACTTGTACTGTGTATGGGTATATGGGCATCTGTTGGCTCCTACTAGTTATATATGGAGGTAGGTGTTGGTCAAGATGGAATCTGTTCCTCTAAGTAAATAGAGTTAAAATCCTATGTTCATTTAATTGTTCTTGATGTTTCAAGTTCTGGCAGACAGATAGATTTATTCAGAAAGAGTTTACGATGAGAAAAATCTTTTAATCAAGAACTGGAATTAAAAGAGAACATAATATTCATAGCAAATGGAGTTTGACATAAACCATGACTCGGCTTGAGTTGGGATTTTGTAACAGAGAGATTCTAGTGCATGGTAACATATGATTATAGGTTCATTTAAGGTAAATCTTATTACTAATTGGGTGGCCATGGCATGCTATGCTAGGTGTTAACCATGGTCTATGAGGTTCATAAAATGATTTAGAGAAATCATTTATGGTAAGAAAGAGTTCTGATGATATTAAGAGTTGATATTATGTCTCATTGCCAATTAGTGATGAGCCTAGTAAGTCACACACATACACAAGTTATCACCTATTTAAATATGATTTAATTAATTAATTAAAGAGTTTAATTGATTAATTAAATAGATTTGGTTTGCAATTAGATTGCAAAGTCCCTAGCATGACTTAAAACCAAATCTAGATTATTGGATGTATAATATAAGTTAAATTTGTATTTAAAGTGTTTAAATATGAATTTAATTAATGAGAAATTAATTAATAGAGATTAATTAATTAATTTATATTTGATATAAATTAATTAGAAGAAGAAAATAATTATTTCGGGTTAAGAACTCAAAATTAAGACACAGGGGCATTTTGGTCATTTCACAGTGTGACACGTGGCACCATGAGATGGTGACACATGGCTTAACACATAAGCTTGCCAAATATTTTTTAATCATGTAAGATGATTAAAATCAAGATTAAATATAGGTTTGACACTTGGCACAATGTGATTGGGTCACTTAAACCTAGAGCTAATCAAAAGGTGACATGTGGCTAGGGTTTAATGTGTTAACCTAGCTATTTAAGTGGGGTTATGAAAAGAAAACACAACCAGCAGCCTCTCCTCTCATATGTCACGCCACTTTGAGCCTCTCCAGCTATTTCTCTTCATCTCTCATCAATTCAAAGAGATTAGCCATCAATCTCTTGAATTAAGAACACTAGAAATTGTTTCTAGTGTCCTGTTTGCATCTCTAATCTCTTAAAAGGCAGAACTTGAATTTCTAATTAATAGAAAAGGCTTTAGAAGCTGTTCAAGGGCTGCCATAGGTGTTCTTGGTGTGGACAAGCTAGAGGGACAACATCTGGTGTCCTGAAGACGAATCTCAAAGGCGCAGACACGCTGCAGCACATCAAGAGGTTAGTGTAATCGTTCTTGATTTAATCTAGGGTTCTAAAATTAATCTGATTAATTTTAAAATCTTAAATGGCAAATACAGATCCAAAAACATATTAAAAGAGTTTTAATATGTTGTTTATCATTGAAATCAAATAGATAAAAATAAATCTTGCATGGTGCTTGTGACCCTAGGTGAAAATTTTTGAATTCAATGGTATAATCTTGTGTTTTTCACGCTTCCGTTCCTTCAATTGGTATCAGAGCCACTATATTTGCCATTTAGATTGTTGATTATATAATTTAATTGTGTGTTTGATCATGAGATCAAGAGATTCATTGCTGGTTGGATCATGAGAGGTGGCGTCACACATGGAGAAGCCACCATTGGTGGCGGCAACAATGGTTCCATGGGTGATTCAAGGTTTGGCTTTTAATTCTGCAATTGTTGTATGATCTAAGGCCTATTCTTTGACTAATTAAAGTGTTTAATTAGTTGTTTTATTCACACAATTAAATTATGATTCAAATCAGAATTTTAAAAAATGTTTGAATGTGATTCAAATCTGAATTTTAAAAGTTGTTTGAATGAGATTCAAATCTGAATTTTTAAAGTTGTTTGAATCATATTTAAATCTGATTTTTTAAAATTGATTCAATAAAATTCAGATCTGATTTTTTAAAAAATATTTGAATGTGATTCAAATCTGATTTTTTAAAAAATGTTTGAATGTGATTCAAATCTGAATTTTTGAAGTTGTTTGAATGTGATTCAAATCTGAATTTTTAAATTTGTTTGAATGAGATTCAAATCTGAATTTTTAAATTTATTTGAATCATATTCAAATCTGGAATTTTAAGTTGAATATGAGATATTCAATTTAATTTAAGAATGTATGTTTTATTTAATTGTTAAATAGTGATATGCATGATGGATGATCATGGACTATAAAAGACCAATGTGATTGGATTTATTTCTTTTATGTTTCTTTGGGATAGTAAATTAATTAATTTATTTTAATTTATTTTGGGCATGTATTATTAAGTTTGTAATATTTTTGGGTTGTAATTTCATTTATTTAAGTTCTTGTAAATTCGCCTTGGTATGCCAAGGATTACTATGTAATATTGGATTGCAAGAAGTTCAAGGAGGTCAAGAGCATTGGTGGGACCAGTGGGAGGAATTCAATATCAAGTGTTAATTATGTACTCCTTCAGCAACTCTTGTAAAATGAATGAATGAAATGCACCTAGGAATGCCCTGATTCAATTCTTGGTGGCTCAGAATTGAATCCCTTAGAAAGTCCATGATCATACCATATTTCGCTTATCCATGAATGCATGAGATGTATGGGAATGTATGCAATTATATGATATATGCATGCTAAATGGATAATGTGCAAAGTGAGACCTTAATAGTAATTAGGATGGCTATAAAATCTTCCAAACAAATGATTAAGTTGGAAATGCTATAATTAAAGTAATTATAACACAAGCCCTCCATTGGGGCAATTATTTTTAAGAAATTTTAAATAGTTGCATGAGATGCAATTAATTTAAGAGATTTTCTTAAGAATAATTGTTAAGCATGAGATGTTGTAAATATGTAAATGGTTTGGTGGCCAATATTGGATGTACCTGAGGACATTAAAATTATTTGCATAATTACTGGCTCAATGGGATCAACTTAACTAATGCAAGATAAGTCAATATTGGATGTACCTGAGATTTTGAGCATTAGGGGCTAGCAAAAGGATTGAACCTCACATGAGATGTGATGGGCAAGGAGTTGCTCACTTATAGTTTATTGTAATTCCAATAATGGATGTACCTGAGGATGATCAATAGAATTATAAGAATTCAATCACCCACTAGAAATCCATCCAACTAGGATTTCCGTTTTCTACTTTGGAAGTGTAGGATTCGCTAAGTTAGTGGGAGGACCAATTTGATTAAAAGACCATAATCATTTTGGTTAATTATATGATACATTTACTAATTAATCTGGTTATTTTATGCAATTAATTTTCTGATAATAATGAGCACAAAACAACCACCACCATCCAATATCCTTGCAAGCATACTTGATCGCAATAGGTTGACAGGACCTAATCATGCGATTGGCTAAGAAATTTGAAACTTGTCCTGAACCTTGAACATATAGGATATGTTCTAGATTCAAATGTTCCTGGTCCCTTACCTCCAGAGGCCACACAAGAGGAACATGAAACTTTGGACAAGTGGAAGGAGCATGATATGAGAGCTAAGTGTTACATGCTTGCTTCTATGAGTAATGAGTTACAGAAGCAACATGAGAACATGCAGAGTGCGAGTGAGATCCTCCTTCACCTACAAGAGTTGTATGGTGAGCACAGCAGGAATGCTAGGTATGAGATATCTAGACAGCGATTCCGTATGAGGATGTCTGAGGGACGAATGTTGGGGATCATTTCAACAAGATGATTCGTGTGATTTATCTGTTGGAACTTCTTGACTTCAACATGGATTTCCAACTACAGGATCGATTTGATCCTTGATCCCTTCTGAGTCTTTTGGGAATTTTGTGACAAATTTCCATATGACTAAACAGGAATGCACCTTAGCTGAATTACTCAACATGCTGGTTATTGCCCAAAAGAATATGCCAGGCAATAAAGGAAAAGAGGTAGCTTTGGTTGCATCTTCTTCTGCTGGAAAGTCCAACAAGAAGAAGGGCAATAAGAAAAAGAAACCTCAGATTCCTGGTCCTTCCAAGAAAATAGCTAAACAGAAAAGGAAGACTAAAGCTGATAATGCCAACAGAAAAGTGTTTCCATTGCCAGTAAGAAAGTGTTTCCACTGGCCAGAGTATAGCAATCTAAATGAATGCAATGCCATGGTGAAAACCAACTCAAGTTCAAAATATATTTGGCACTTAAGGTTATGTCATGTTGCAGAAGATAGGATTGCAAAATTGGAGAAAATGGGGACTCTATCCTCATTGGGCTCTAAGCCTACTCCAACTTGTGAATCTTGCCTTCAAGGCAAAATGACTAGATCACCCTTTGTTGGACAAGGGCTAAGAGCTGAAAATATTTTGGAACTAATACATAGTGATGTATGCGGTCCGTTTAAAGAAATGGCTAAAGGGGGTTTTCATTATTTTATTACCTTTACTGATGATAAATCAAGATTTGGGTATTTGTATTTGATGAAATACAAACATGAATCCTTTGAAAAGTTTAAGGAATTTAAATCTGAAGTAGAAAATCGAACAGGAAAAAGTATTAAAGCTCTTCGATCAGATCGTGGAGGTGAATATTTGAGTACTGAATTTGATGAATACTTGAGAGAGCATGGCATTGTTTCTCAGCTGACTCCTTCAGGAACGCCACAGCTGAATGGTGTATCTGAAAGGAGAAATTGTACCATATTGGATATGGTACGTAGTATGATGAGCTATACTAATATGCCAATTTCCTTTTGGGGATTTGCATTAGAATCAGCTTTGTATATTCTGAATAGGATTCCATCAAAATCAGTTTCTTCCACACCTTATGAGATATGGCATGGAAGGAAACCAAGTCTTAAGCATGTTAAGATTTGGGGTTGTCCAGCTTATATCAAAAAGCTGAACACTGATAAATTGGAGACCAGATCAGAAAAAGGTCAATTTGTTGGATATCCAAAAGATAGTTTTGGATATTATTTTTATTTGCCTACTTCACAAAAGGTTGTGATAAGTAGAGATGCCACATTTCTTGAACAACAGTTTGTTCAAGAAGGAGGCAAAGGAAGGCAAATAGAGTTAGAATTGGAGAATTCTGACCAACCAATGCATCGGATGGATATAGATCCATCTAGTCAACCTATACCCATTGATGAAACATCTACAAATTTGTTCCTCGTAGAACAACCAGGTATCTCACCCACGGTGAGATATGGTTTTCTTCATGAAGAAGAACAAGAGTTGTCTACTCATGAAGAAGTAGATCATGGAGATGATCCACTTACCTATGAAGAAGCTATATTAGATATAGACTCTTCAAAATGGATTGATGCTATGAA
The DNA here is from genome assembly GCF_030052815.1 of Hevea brasiliensis. Taxonomy (NCBI): domain Eukaryota; kingdom Viridiplantae; phylum Streptophyta; class Magnoliopsida; order Malpighiales; family Euphorbiaceae; genus Hevea; species Hevea brasiliensis. The sequence goes on from NC_079501.1 coordinate 50,494,046, forward strand.
ATCCGAGATTGATTCCATGTATAAGAATCAAGTTTGGGATCTTGTTGACCCACCTGAAGGTATTGTACCTATAGGGAACAAATGGGTTTTCAAGAAGAAAATTGATTATGATGGAAAGGTAGAGACATATAAGGCAAGGCTAGTAGCGAAAGGGTTTCGCCAAAGGCAAGGAATAGACTATGAGGAGACTTTCTGCTTTGTTGCCATGCTTAAATCAATTAGGATTTTATTAGCAATAGTGCATACTATGATTATGAGATTTGGCGGATGGATGTCAAAAGCGACTTTTCTCAATGTATACATTAAAGAAAACATTTTCATGGAACAACCTAAGGGTTTTGAATCCCAAGATGGTTCCAAGGTATGCAAGCTAAAGCGATCCATTTATGGGTTGAAACAAGCTTCGAGGAGTTGGAACATCCGTTTTGATGAAGCCATTAAATCTTTTGGTTTTATCAAAAATGAGGATGAGCCATGTGTATATAAGAAGGTTAGTGACAGTGCTATCACTTTCCTTGTCTTATATGTGGATGACATCTCGTTGATGGGTAATGATACGGGTATGTTGATGACTATAAAGGTATGGTTGTCAAATACATTCTCCATGAAAGACTTAGGGAGGCAACCTATATTCTTGGGATTCGCATCTATAGAGATAGAGCGAAAAGAATAATTGGTTTATCCCAAAGTCTATACTTGGAAAAGGTGTTAAAAGGTTTAACATGCTTGATTCCAAGAGAGGATTGTTACCAGTGAGACATGGTATCCACCTTTCTAAAGAGATGTCTCCAAAGACACCGAAGAAAGAGATAAGATGGCCAGATTCCATATGCTTGGCTATTGGAAGTTTAATGTATGCAATGTTGTGTACTAGGCGGATATCGCATATCTTTATTAGTTTGACTAGCGGTATCAATCCAATCGAGTTTGGAACATCTGGATAGTGTCAGAATATCCTTAAGTACTTGAGAAGAACTAAGGATTTATTCTTGATTTATGGAGTGGAGACTTGCAATTGGATGGTTATCACGATTACGATTTCCAATCGGATATCGATGATAGAAAGTCTACCTCTGGATATGTGTTCATTTGTAATGGAGGTGCGATCGGTTGGAAGAGTTCCAAGCGAGCACGCATTGCAGATTCCACTACAGGTCGAGTATATTCTTTGCATCGAGATCCGCAAAGAAAGCTGTTTGGATAAAGAAGTTCGTGTGAGAACTTACGGTAGTTCCTTCCATTGAGTCAGCGGTTCCATTACCTTTGTGACAACAATGGAGCGATCATACTGAGCTAAGGAACCAAGGTCTCACCAGAAATCCAAACACATAGAAAGGCGCTACCACATTATCAGAGAAATAGTTGGGCAAGGCGATATAGCCATGCAGAAAAATAACATCAGCTGAAAAACCCGTTGATCCATTCACTAAGCATTTGTCACAAGCTCAGTTAGACCGACATCTTGAGAAGATAGGTCTAAGATATTGTAATGAATGGCTCTAGTGCTAGTGGGAGATTGTTAGTAGTATGCCCTAGAGCATATCATTTAGTATGTATCTTGTACATATTTTTAATAATAAAAGGCATTTCCACTTTTCCGTTTATATAATATATTTATGTGTAATAGAAAAGGTCCATTGATATTTTGTTAGAAATATTATTCTTAAGTTGTTAAGAATATGAGTGACAATATTTCTAGCACAAAGTATCATAAATAGGTTCACAATCGAGGATACTTCATAATAAGGACATGACTTATCCAGAAAGATTGTATTCATGTTTGTTCCCAAGTTATTTATATGAGATATAAATAAGATGGAATGGTGAGTCTCATGCCATATAACAAACATGATAGGCACTTATAAATGATAAGTAGGTCGAACCGGTGACACTTATGACAAGCACATGGAGTTTACTCTTGTCAATGTTTTTCATAAATCATATCGGTGCATATAATTTTTAGACTGAGATATACAGTTATCTTGTATATAGGTAGTTTGAGTTTGATCGCTTTCATACTTGTGCGTGTATGGGTATATGGGCATCTGTTGGCTCCTACTAGTTATATATGGAGGTAGGTGTTGATTTAGTTTGAATCTGTTGCTGTTAGTAATTTGAGTTAAAATCCTATGTTCTTTTAATTGTTGTTGTTGTTTCAAGTTCTGGCCAGACAGATAGATTTATTCGAAAGAGTTTCTGATGAGAAAAATCTTTTAATCAAGAACTGGAATTAAAAGAGAACATAATATTCATAGCAAATGGAGTTTGACATAAACCATGACTCCAGCTTGAGTTGGGATTTTGTAACAGAGAGATTCTAGTGCATGGTAACATATGATTATAGGTTCATTTAAGGTAAATCTTATTACTAATTGGGTGGCCATGGCATGCTATGCTAGGTGTTAACCATGGTCTATGAGGTTCATAAAATGATTTAGAGAAATCATTTATGGTAAGAAAGAGTTCTGATGATATTAAGAGTTGATATTATGTCTCATTGCCAATTAGTGATGAGCCTAGTAAGTCACACACATACACAAGTTATCACCTATTTAAATATGATTTAATTAATTAATTAAAGAGTTTAATTGATTAATTAAATAGATTTGGTTTGCAATTAGATTGCAAAGTCCCTAGCATGACTTAAAACCAAATCTAGATTATTGGATGTATAATATAAGTTAAATTTATATTTAAAGTGTTTAAATATGAATTTAATTAATGAGAAATTAATTAATAGAGATTAATTAATTAATTTATATTTGATATAAATTAATTAGAATAAGAAAATAATTATTTCGGGTTAAGAACTCAAAATTAAGACACAGGGGCATTTTGGTCATTTCACAGTGTGACACGTGGCACCATGAGATGGTGACACATGGCTTAACACATAAGCTTGCCAAATATTTTTTAATCATGTAAGATGATTAAAATCAAGATTAAATATAGGTTTGACACTTGGCACAATGTGATTGGGTTACTTAAACCTAGAGCTAATCAAAAGGTGACATGTGGCTAGGGTTTAATGTGTTAACCTAGCTATTTAAGTGGGGTTATGAAAAGAAAACACAACCAGCAGCCTCTCCTCTCATATGTCATGCCACTTTGAGCCTCTCCAGCTATTTCTCTTCATCTCTCATCAATTCAAAGAGATTAGCCATCAATCTCTTGAATTAAGAACACTAGAAATTGTTTCTAGTGTCCTGTTTGCATCTCTAATCTCTTAAAAGGCAGAACTTGAATTTCTAATTAATAGAAAAGGCTTTAGAAGCTGTTCAAGGGCTGCCATAGGTGTTCTTGGTGTGGACAAGCTAGAGGGACAACATCCGGTGTCACGAAGACGAATCTCAAAGCGCAGACACTGCGGCACATCAAGAGGTTAGTGTAATCGTTCTTGATTTAATCTAGGGTTCTAAAATTAATCTGATTAATTTTAAAATCTTAAATGGCAAATACAGATCCAAAAACATATTAAAAGAGTTTTAATATGTTGTTTATCATTGAAATCAAATAGATAAAAATAAATCTTGCATGGTGCTTGTGACCCTAGGTGAAAATTTTTGAATTCAATGGTATAATCTTGTGTTTTTCACGCTTCCATTCCTTCAGATTAAAATCAAGATTAAATATAGGTTTGACACTTGGCACAATGTGATTGGGTCACTTAAACCTAGAGCTAATCAAAAGGTGACATGTGGCTAGGGTTTAATGTGTTAACCTAGCTATTTAAGTGTGGTTATGAAAAGAAAACATAACCAGCAGCCTCTCCTCTCAATTGTCACGCCACTTTGAGCCTCTCCAGCTATTTCTCTTCATCTCTCATCAATTCAAAGAGATTAGCCATCAATCTCTTGAATTAAGAACACTAGAAATTGTTTCTAGTGTCCTGTTTACATCTCTAATCTCTTCAAAGGCAGAACTTGAATTTCTAATTAATAGAAAAGGCTTTAGAAGCTGTTCAAGGGCTGCCATAGGTGTTCTTGGTGTGGACAAGCTAGAGGGACAACATCTGGTGTCCTGAAGACGAATCTCAAAGGCGTAGACACGCTGCAGCACATCAAGAGGTTAGTGTAATCGTTCTTGATTTAATCTAGGGTTCTAAAATTAATCTGATTAATTTTAAAATCTTAAATGTCAAATACAGATCCAAAAACATATTAAAAGTTTTTTAATATGTTGTTTATCATTGAAATCAAATAGATAAAAATAAATCTTGCATGGTGCATGTGACCCTAGGTGAAAATTTTTGAATTCAATGGTATAATCTTGTGTTTTTCACGCTTCCGTTCCTTCATATCATGCTCTTCTGCATTCCTTAAATAGACCAATATATCATTATTGAATACCACAACAAACTGGTCGACGTATGGTCTGAAGATAGTGTTCATTAGATACATAAAAGCAGCCGGAGCATTAATTAACCCGAATGGCATGACCAAGAACTCATAATGGCCATAGTGGGTTCGGAAGGCAGTTTTAGAAATGCTCTGCTCTTGTACTTTTAACTCATAATAACCTGATCTCAGGTCAATTTTGGAGAACATAGCTGCACCCCTCAACTGATCAAACAAGTCATCAATGCGGGGCAATGGGTATCTATTCTTTATTGTCACCTTATCCAACTGTCAATAATCAATACACAAGTGGAGAGTGCCATCCTTCTTCTTTACAAATAACACCGGCGCTCCCCAAGGTGACACACTAGGGCAAATAAAGCCCTTGTCAAGCAGCTCTTGCAACTATACTTTCTATTCTTTCAATTCTGTAGGTGCCATTCTATATGGCATTATGGAGATTGGATCCACACCAGGCATAACATCAATCTCAAACTGCACCTCTCTCTCTGGAGGTAATCCTGGCAATTCATTAGGAAATACATCCGAAAATTCACATAAAGTAGGGATGTCCCTCAGTGCTGGGCTCCCCACTTGGGTGTCTATCACATGTGCCAAGTATGCTTCACACCTCTTTCTGATCATCCTTTTGGCTAGTGCAACCGAAATGATGTTTGATGGTAGTAAATGCCTCTCCCCATGTATTACCACATCACCGTACAAAGGGAGACCAAAAGTTACTGTCTTCAGTCTACAGTCAATCATGGCGTGATGCCTAGCTAACCAATCCATGCCTAAAATGATATCATACTCTCTGAAGGGTACTTCAATCAAGTCTGATAGGAAAACATGTCCTTGGATCTCCAAAGGACAGTCTCCATAAATTCTGTTAACCCGGACCTCTTGTCCTAACGGACGAGTTACTAGCACTTCAAAACCCATTTGCACACATGGAACAGCAAGTGAACAGACTATGCTAGCACTAACATATGAATGGGTTGAACCCGGATTAAACAATACAAATACTTCTTGATCTGAGATAGAGAATGTACCAGCTACCACATCGGAAGTCAGCCTCTTCTCGCTGTCTCATTGTGTAGACTCTGGCTGACGCAGTCCCTTGTGCTGACTGACCAACTATGCCTTTACTGCCTGAAGTAGTTCCTCTACATCTGCCTCTTCTCTGCCAATAGACTGTGAACCTCTAGGAGCAGGACTCTAAATAAATCCCTCGGCAGTAGTAGGAGCTGGACCATATCTACGAGACGGAGCATTAGTGCAGTCTTTAGCTATATGGCCCTTGTCTCCACAGTTAAAACAGGCTCCAGTAGCCCAATAACACTCCTCCCCATGAATCTTGTCATAAGTCTCACAGGGGTGGGCAGAATGTGAACCCCTGCTCGATTGTTTACCAGACTTAGGGGGTCTCTGTCCGAAAAATTTGCCCCTATCAAATCTTCCACCTCGACACCTACTGGGTCCACTAAATTTCTTCTTCTTCCCATAAGTCCCACCAGAACTCTGTTCAACTTATTTTTCCCCCTTGTCTTTTTCTGATTTCTCAGCTTTCTTTGATTTTTCTTTCACTGGGGTTGCTTCTGATTCTATTCTTTCCAACTCAAGTGCTTGAGATATGAGCTCTGGGAAGTTACTGTGTCGAAATCCCATAACTTGCATCCTTATGCTAGGATTCAAACCCGTTTCAAATCTCTTACACCTTGCCTTGCTGGTGGAAAGGAGACTCCAAGCATAATGACTTAAGCAGGAGAACTCCCTCTCATACTCTGTTACTGATCTATTCCCTTGTTTCAAACTTAAAAATTCTTGCAACTTTTGATCAACATATGCATATGGGATGTATTTCTGTCTGAATTCTCTGATGAAGTCATCCCAGGTCAGCACTGGTGGTTCAGCCAAGCTATGGGGGATGGTCTTCCACCAATCATACACATCCCCTTGTAGTAGCGACACAGAATACTCAAACTTTAGTTCATCTTGGCAGTGCAGCTTTTTAAATACTCTGTCCATTATTTCAAGCCATTGCTTTGCCTCTAAAGGGTCCACCATACCCTTAAATTCTGCAGCCCCATACTTCAGTAATTTATCATACTGTCTGGCTGGAGGCAGTGGTTGTGCCAGAGATGTCTGGGGTGGAGCTTGAGCAGGCATACCCCCAGCCATTTGTTGAAACATTGTAGCCATCTGCTGTTCAAACTTTGTAGGAAACTGCCGCATTTGTTGGGCTGGTGCTACAGATCCACTGACATTCTGTAAAGCTGGGGCTTCCCCTTATGCCTCAGCTTCAACAGACTGCTCAACTGAGCGATCCCCTTCTTCCATCTCAATCTAAAGTTAGGGTATCTCCTGAACAAGTAACACAAGGAGATTTCCCTCCGTTAGTTCATATTCATGATGTAATGCACTGTATGTAACAATTATGGACATTGAGCAGTTGTACTTAACAAGAAAGACACAAATTCTCAAGTTAAAACATACTTCAAAAATTTTGCTCTAATACCACTAAAACATGTCACACCTTGGCATAACATGATCCCGTAGGATACCTAATGAACTACCGCACTTCATCTACAGATAACTTATTAAGTACCCAACAAGGGATTTTAAAACAATTTTCTTACTTTTGTTAAGTGGTGAGCATTTTCTAATAGGTAATTAGAACATTTAATTAACATTAAAACTAGTTAATATTTTTTGGCCCATTTTATTTCTCCGCAAATTTTATAAAAATTTTGCCAGAGTTCCATCTGTATTTTAGGAAAACAGTTCTTTAAATACCTGAAAAAAAGCACTTCCAAATATTTTCTCAACCACTATTTCAATTTCACAATCAATCTCAACAATTTCTCAAATTTCAAAATTCAACAGTCAACATTTCTCAATTTCCAAAATTCAATCATCAGTAAAATAATATCTATCAATCTCATTCAAATTAAAATAAAACATTTCCATTCATTAAAGACAACAATCTATATATATACATCATACCAAAATCTGCAGTATGAAAATTCAAAATAAATTTTATTACAACTTTATACAAACTTTGTATAAACTGCTCAAGACCGATTTACATATCCATACATTTATGTGCAATACATACATCAAAAGAAATATTTACAGTTAGGGCATAAATTATACTCGATAACTTCAAGCTGATAAATCCTCAATCCTCAGCAGCTCAGTGTGTTGCTCCTCTAGTCTCTATATCTGCGACAGCAATAAAAGCTATCGCTGAGTACTAGGACTCAGTGGTGCAAAACATACTAAATTAATCTTTATGCATAACTTAAATTACATTTATTCAAAAATTTGAATGAACATGAGAATTAAATACAAATCATGTATTATGAGATTTTAATCCCAAACAATTTCATTTTGAAGTATCAAATCACATTTCATAAAACCCACAGTTAGATCATGCCATTCGGAACAAATAGAATCTCAATAGCTAGAGGCTAAAGAGAAATCACATCACAAGGCTAGCTAGCTCAAATACATGGATATCCATTCACATCCTCTTCTACTGGCACACCTTAACACTTCTCCAGAGAAGGAATCAAAATTCAAAACTAATTACCCCCACTAGTCGTGCTAGTGAGGTGTTCAAATATATGGTGATGACACTGTGGTTTCAAAACTTATCTTAACAATTTACTAAACATTGTCATTTCAAATATACATAATAACTTTCATAATTTAAATGAAAACATCATAAGTAAGGTCACAATAAACTTTCAACAATTCAAAGCAAAAGTAAAATGCATATTTCATTCACTTTATCAATGAATTTTAAAGCATAGTGATATTGTGCACAAACCTCAAGCGAGTCACCTCTTGGCCTTGACTCGATTCCTTGGATTCTTTCCCGGTATTCTTTTCAACTGAAACATACAATTTTACAGTGTTTCAGTACCATAACTTAGCATAAATCCAAAAATAAATTTAACTTTACTTTTACCTAGCTTTAACGTGCTAAACTCGATGTTCCTTAAATTTTTGTGTTTCGGGGTTACTATTCACTATATTATTCAAGTCAAATTGTTGACTTTCTAAGGCTTAATAGGTATGGGAATTCCAGCTTCACCCACATACCACATTTTAGTCACTAAATTTGTTGGTTTTGGTCGTTTATTCAAATTCTAAGTCTTTTAGGTAAATTTGATAAAATTTCAGTTTTGGAGTCTAAGGTTGCACTATTCCATTGGTTATCTTACTGTTGAAATTTGGCAAAACATTCTTCATAGAAAATGTTCCCTATTGTCTTAATTTTATTCTCCTTTTTAAATCACTCTAATTGGAGTTTTTTAGCTCAAGTTATAGCCATTTGAACCATGGCTGCCGGATTGGACACAACCCAGAATTTTGGGCAATTTTTTTGTGCTGGTAGTTTTAGGTCACCAATTTGGGGTGGCCAAATGACTTGGTTAATGGAATAATTTGGGTTGGTGTTCTTCATGAAAGGTCTATATCTTATCTAACCACTGGTAAAATGTCAGGTCATTTTGACATGCCTAGCTCAAGTTATGGCCAAATGAATAAATAATGTTCATTTGGTCAGTTTGTAAAGGGGCAGACTGTGATTTTTCAAGTTTGGTCAATTTGTTCACTAGGTTTTGGTCACTTTTTGGGCATGCTTCCTAAATGAAAATTGTGTCATTTAGTGTCTATTTTCATTCCCAATTGGTATCAATTGGTCTCATACCAATTGGACTTTTAAATTTTCATTTTTGGTCCTTCAAAGTTGACTTGGTCAAATTATCTAGTAAATAAAAAATTTATTTATGACTTCATTTGTGATGTCACCTTGATGATGTCACTACCTTTTTTATTTTTCTTTTTCTTTTTTTTTTCTATTTATTTTTCTATTAGTTCTTTAATTTAATTTTCAATTCTGAAATTTTCTTTTCTCTAATTTTATTTGACAGTTAGGTTAGGAGTTAGCTCTCAGGGTCAATTGACCAAATTGCCCCTCACCGGTTCATCCCCGTTTGCAATTAATTCAATATTTCTTCCGGATCCCTGACCTAATTTTTTGACTCGCTTAACAGTTCTTTTTCATGATTTTCTCTTTTTCACTGTGTTCGTAATGGTCTTAAGGACCGCGGCGTCACATTTTATGATTCGAAATTTGACTTTAAATTGACTTGGCAGTCGTTCCCGAGAAGGTCACCCATCGCTGTGACACTCGGCTCGTTTAACTTCTTAGGTTCTGTTTTTCTTATTTATACTTAACTAATTGGCAATTACTAATTATTTGTGTTTATGGCTTCTCTAGTTGTCTTAGGTGTGGTTCTAATCCCCTTAATTGTCAGGACCGACTTCGGTCACCGGAACAGTAAAACATACCAGGCTATACAAATAGGGGTGTTATAATTCTCCCTCCCTTAAATAAATTTTGTCTCAAAATTTTACCTGGTATTAATCTCTGAACAGCTGTGGGTGCTGCCTCCTCATGTCCTCCTCTCGTTCCCAAGTAGCCTTCTGGCCCGAATGATGGTTCCACAGCACTTTTACCAACGGTATTTGCTTGTTCCGTAGCTGCTTCACCTCATAAACCAGAATCTCTATGGGTTTCTCTTCATATGTGAGGTCTGGATTTACTTCAATTTCCTCTACTGGTAGTATATGAGATGGGTCTAATTGATACCTCCTCAACATAGACACATGGAAGACATTATGTATCTTCTTTAACTATGGAGGTAGTGCCAAACGATATGCTAAAGGACCCACTCTTTCTAAAACCTCATATGGCCCAATGAAATGAGGACTCAGTTTCCCCTTTCTGCCGAATCTCATAATTCTCTTCCAAGGAGAAACCTTGAGGAATACTTTTTCACCCACTGCATACTCAATATCTCTTCTCTTTAAATCAATGTAGGACTTCTGACGGTCTGATCTAGTCTTAAGTCGATCTCTTATTACCCTGATCTTCTCCTCAGTTTGCTGAACAATTTTGGGTCCAATCATCTTTTATTCACCCCCGTCATCCCAACACAATGGGGTTCTACATTTTCTGCCATACAAAGCTTCATATGGAGGCATCCCAATGCTTGATTGGTAGCTATTGTTGTCAGCAAACTCAATCAAAGGCAAGTGTGTGTCCTAACTGCCCTCAAACTCAATCACACAATCCCGTAACATGTCCTCCAAGATCTGAATTACCCTCACAGACTGGCCATCTGTCTGTGGGTGGAATGCAATATTGAAGTTCAATCTAATTCCTAGGGCTCTCTGAAGACAAGCCCAGATTGTAGAAGTGAACCTAGGATCTCTGTCTGATACGATGGATACTGGCACTCCATACAGTCTCACAATATCATCAATGTACAACTTGGCCAATCTTTCTAAACTATAGTCCATCCGGACTTGCAGAAAATGAGCAGACTTAGTTAGTTTGTCAATAATGACCCATACTGCATCATGACTCTTCTGTGTCCTCGGAAGTCCCATTACAAAATCCATTATTATTCTCTCCTATTTCCATTCTGGTACTGGTAGTGGATGTAATAACCCAGCGGGTAATTGATGCTCTGCCTTCACTTGCTGATAAGTTAGGCATTTGGATACAAACTCTGCCACATTCCTTTTCATACCCATCCACCAGTAATGCTCCTTTAGCCCTCTATACATTTTTGTGCCACCAGGGTGCATGGCAAAAGGAGACTCATGTGCTTCCTTCAAAATGATCTGCCTCAAATCAACATCATTAGGAATACACATTTTGCCCTGGTGTAGCAGTAGGCCATCATCTCTAATTGAGAATTCTGGTTTCTTACCCTGCCTGACTTCTTCCAATAGCTTCTGATACCTTTCATCATTCTGAGTAGCCATTCTGATCTGATCAATCTACACTGGCTGTACATGCCATGCAACTGCTGTCTACCCGTCATCATTAATCTCTAAGCTGCATTCAGTGATCTTAACTCATGTACCATAGACAAAGGAGTAACCCGTAGACTTGCCACAGTCTTGCGACTTAAGACATCAGCCACAACATTAGCTTTCCCTGGCTGATAGTCTATCAGACAATCATAATCTTTTATCTACTCTAACCATCTCCTCTGTTTCTGGATGCCCAAATACTTCAAACTCTTATGATCTATATAGATGTAACACTTTTTCCTATACAAATTGTGTCTCCAGATCTTAAGAGTAAACACTATAGCTGCAAGCTCCAAATCATGTGTCGGATAATTCCTCTCATGCGGTTTTAGCTGGCGTGATGCATAGGCAATGACATTTCGATCTTGCATCAATACACAACCTAACCCATTGTGAGAAGCATCACTATAAACTGTGTATTCTTTACCCAGAGTAGGTAAAGTCAGGACTGGAGCTTCAGTCAAACATTTCTTCAATTCATCAAAACTTTGTTGGCATTTATTCGACCACTGAAATTTCACATCTTTTCAAAGCAACTTGGTCAATGGAGATGCTAACATGGAGAATCCCTTCACAAACCGACGGTAGTCTCCAGCTAAACCCAGAAAACTGCGAATCTCTGTGACATTTTTGGGTGGCCTCCAATTAAGGACTGTTTCAATCTTACTTGGATCTACCTTTATGCCCTCTTCTGATACTACATGCCCCAAGAAAGATATTTCCTTCAGCCAAAATTCACACTTTGACAATTTGGCGTATAGCTGTTTCTCCCTAAAAGTCTGCAGTACAATCCGCAGATGTCTATCATGCTCTTATGCATTTCTTAAATAGACCAATACATCATTAATGAATACCACAACAAACTGGTCGAGGTATGGTCTGAAGATAGTGTTCATCAGATCCATAAAAGCAGCTGGAGCATTAATTAACCCAAATGGCATGACCAAGAACTCATAATGGCCATAGTGGGTTCTGAAGGGAGTTTTAGAAATGCTATGCTCTTGTACTTTCAACTCATAATAACCTGATCTCAGGTCAATTTTGGAGAACACAGCTGCACCCCTCAACTGATCAAACAAGTCATCAATGCGGGGCAATGGGTATCTATTCTTTATTGTCACCTTATTCAACTATCAATAATCAATACACAAGTGGAGAGTGCCATCCTTCTTCCTTACAAACAACACCAGCGCTCCCCAAGGTGACACACTAGGGCGAATAAAGCCCTTGTCAAGCAGCTCTTGCAACTGTACGTTCTATTCTTTCAATTCCGTAGGTGCCATTCTATATGGCGTTATGGAGATTGGATCCACACCAAGCATAACATCAATCTCAAATTGCTCCTCTCTTTCTGGAGGTAATCCTGGCAATTCATCAAGAAATACATCCGGAAAGTCACATAAAGTAGGGATGTCCCTCAGTGCTGGGCTCCCCACTTGGGTGTCTATTACATGTGCCAAGTATGCTTCACACCCTTTTCTGATCATCCTTCTAGCTAGTGTAGCCAAAATGATGTTTGATGGTAGTAAATGCCTCTCCCCATGTATTACCACATCACCGTAAAAAGGGAGGCCAAAAGTGACTGTCTTCAGTCTACAGTCAATCATGGCGTGATGCCTTGCTAACCAATCCATGCCTAAGATGATATCATACTCTCTGAAGGTCATTTCAATCAAGTCTGATAGGAAAACATGTCCTTGGATCACCAAAGGACAGTCTCTATAAATTCTGTTGACCCGGACCTCTTGTCCTAACGGACTAGTTACTAGCACTTCAAAACCCATTTGCACACATGGAACAGCAAGTGAACAGACTATGCTAGCACTAACACATGAATGGGTTGAACCCGGATGAAACAATAGAAATACTTCTTGATCAGAGATAGAGAATGTACCAGCTACCACATCGGAAGTCTCAACCTCTTCTCGCTGTCTCATTGTGTAGACTCTGGCTGATGCACTCCCTTGTGATGACTGACCAACTATGCCTTTACTGCCTGAAGCAGTGCCTCTACCTCTGCCTCTTCCTCTGCCAACAAACTGTGAACCTCTGGGAGCAGGACTCTGAATAAATCACTCGGCAGCAGTAGGAGCTGGACCATATCTCAGAGACGGAGCAATAGTGCAGTCTTTAGCGATATGGCCCTTGTCTCCACAGTTAAAACAGGCTCCAGTAGCCCAATAATACTCCCCCCCCCATGAGTCTCACAGGGGCGGGCAGAATGTGAACCACTGCTCGACTGCTGACCAGACTTAGGGGGTCTCCATCCAAAAAATTTGCCCCTATCAAATCTTCCACCTCGACCCCTACTGGGTCCACTAAATTTCTTTTTCTTCCCAGAAGTCCCACCAAAACTTTGTTCAACTGATTTTTCCCATTTGTCTTTTTCTAATTTCTTAGCTTTCTCTGATTTTTCTTTCATTGGGGTTGCTTCCGATTCTATTCTTTCCAACTCAAGTGCTTGAGACATGAACTCCGAGAAGTTACTGTGTCGAAATCCCACAACTTGCATCCTTATGCTAGGCTTCAAACCCGTTTCAAATCTCTTGCACCTTGCTATGCTGGTAGAAAGGAGACTACCAGCATAATGACTTAAGCAGGAGAACTCCCTCTCATACTCAGCTACTGATCTATTCCCTTGTTTCAGACTTAAAAATTCTTGTAACTTTTGATCAACATATGCATATGGGATGTATTTCTGTCTGAATTCTCTGATGAAGTCATCCTAGGTCAGCACTGGTGGTTCAGCCAAGCTGTGGGGGATGGTCTTCCACCAATCATATGCATCCCCTTGCAGTAGCGACACAGAATACTCAAACTTTAGTTCATCTTGGTAGTGCAGCTTCTTAAATACTCTATCCATTATTTCAAGCCATTGCTTTGCCTCTAAGGGGTCCACTGTACCCTTAAATTCTGTAGCCCCATACTTCAGTAATTTATCATACAGTCTGGCTGAAGGCAGTGGTTGTGCCACAGATGTCTGGGGTGGAGCTTGAGCAGGCATACCCCCAGCCATTTGTTGAAACATTGTAGCCATCTGCTGTGCAAATTGTGCAGGAAACTGCGGCATTTGTGGGGCTGATGCTACAGATCCACTGACATTCTGTAAGGCTGGGGCTTCCCCTTGTGCCTTAGCTTCAACAAACTGCTCAACTGAGCGATCCCCTTCTTCCATCTCAATCTGAAGTTAGGGTATCTCCTGAACAAGTAACACAAGGAGATTTCCCTCCGTTAGTTCATATTCATGATGTAATGCACTGTATGTAACAATTATGGACATTGAGCAGTTGTACTTAACAAGAAAGACACAAATTCTCAAGTTAAAACATACTTCAAAAATTTTGCTCTAATACCACTAAAACATGTCACACCTTACCCCTCTGTATGGCATAACATGATCCCGTAGGATACCTAATGAACTACCGCACTTCACCTACCGATAACTTATTAAGTACCCTACAAGGGATTTTAAAACAATTTTCTTACTTTTGTTGAATGGTGAGCATTTTCTAATAGGTAATTAGAACATTTAATTAACATTAAAACTAGTTAATATTTTTTGGCCCATTTTATTTCTCCGCAAATTTTATAAAAATTTTGCTAGAGTTCTGTCTGTATTTTGAGAAAACAGTTCTTCAAATACCTGAAAAAAAGTACTTCAAAAAATTTTCTCAACCACAATTTCAATTTCACAATCAATCTTAACAATATCTCAAATCTCAAAATTCAACAGTCAACATTTCTCAATTTCCAAAATTCAATCATCAGTAAAATAATATCTATCAATCTCATTCAAATTAAAATAAAATATTTCCATTCATTAAAGACAACAATCTATATATATACATCATACCAAAATCTGCAGTACGAAAATTCAAACTAAATTTTATTACAACTTTATACAAACTTTGTACAAACTGCTCAAGACCGATTTGCATGTCCATACATTTATGTGCAATACATACATCAAAAGAAATATTTATAGTCAGGGTATAAATTATGCTCGATAACTTCAAGCTGATAAATCCTCAATCCTCAGCAGCTCAATTTGTTGCTCTTCTAGTCTCTATATCTGCGACAGCAATAAAAGCTATCGCTGAGTACTAGGACTCAGTGGTGCACAACATACTAAATTAATCTTTATGCAGAACTTAAATTACATTTATTCAAAAATTTAAATGAACATGAGAATTAAATACAAATCATGCATTATGAGATTTTAATCCCAAACAATTTCATTTTGAAGTATCAAATCACATTTCATAAAACCCACAGTTAGATCATGCCATTTGGAACAAATAGAATTTCAATAGCCAGAGGCTAAAGAGAAATCACATCACAAGGCTAGCTAGCTCAAATATATGGATATCCATTCACATCCTCTTCTACTGGCACACTTCAACACTTCTCCAAAGAAGGAATCAAAATTCAAAACTAATTACCCCCACTAGTCGTGCTAGTGAGGTGTTCAAATATATGGTGATGACACTGTGGTTTCAAAACTTATCTTAACAATTTGCTAAACATTGTCATTTCAAATATACACAATAACTTTCACAATTTAAATCAAAACATCATAAATAAGGTCACAATAAACTTTCAACAACTCAAAGAAAAAGTAAAATGCATATTTCATTCACTTTATCAATGAATTTTAAAGCATAGTGATATTGTGCACAAACCTCAAGCGAGTCGCCTCTTGGCCTTGACTCGGTTCTTCGGGTTCTTTCCCGGTATTCTTTTCAACTGAAACACACAATTTTACAGTGTTTTAGTACCATAACTTAGCATAAATCCAAAAATAAATTTGACTTCACTTTTACCTAGCTCTAACGTGCTAAACTCGACGTTCCTTAAATTTTCGTGTTTCGAGGTTACTATTCACTATACTATTCAAGTCAAATTGTTGACTTTCTAAGGCTTAATAGGTATGGGAATTCCAGCTTCACCCACATGCCACATTTTAGTCACTAATTTTTTGGTTTTGGTTGTTTATTCAAATTCTAAGTCTTTTAGGTAAATTTGATAAAATTTCAGTTTTGGAGTCTAAGGTTGCACTATTCCATTGGTTATCTTACTATTGAAATTTGGCAAAACTTTCTTCATATAAAATGTTCCCTATTGTCTTAAGTTTATTCTCCTTTTTTAATCACTCCAATTTGAATTTTGTAGCTCAAGTTATAGCCATTTGAACCATGGCTGCCGGATTGGACACAACCCAGAATTCTGGGCAATTTTTTTGTGCTAGCAGTTTTAGCTCACCGAATTGGGGTGGCCAAATAACTTAGTTAATGGCATAATTTGGGTTGGTATTCTTCATGAAAATTTTAGTTCTATATCTCATCTAACCACTGGTAAAATTTCAGCTCATTATGACTTGCCTAGCTCAAGTTATGTTCAAATGAACAAATACTGTTCATTTGGTCAGTTTGCACAGAGGCAGACTGTGATTTTTCAAGTTTGGTCAATTTGTTCACTAGGTTTTGGTCACTTTTTGGGCATACTTCCTAAATAAAAATTGTGTCATTTTGTGTCTATTTTCATTCCCAATTGGTATCATACCAATTGGACTTGTAAATTTTCATTTTTGGTCCTTCAAATTTGACTTGGTCAAATTATCTAGTAAATAAAAAATTTATTTATAACTTCATTTGTGGTGTCACCTTGATGATGTCACTACCTTTTTTACTTTTCTTTTTCTTTTTTTTAATTTATTTTTCTATTAGTTCTTTAATTTAATTCTCGATTATGAAATTTTCTTTTCTTTGATTTTATTTGACAGTTAGGTCAGGAGTCAGCTCTTGGGGTCAATTGACCAAATTGCCCCTCGCCGGTTCATCCCGGTTTGCAATTAATTCAATATTTCTTTCAACTCCCTGACCTAATTATTAGACTCGCTTAACAGTTCTTTTTCGTTATTTTCTCTTTTCCACTGTGTTCGTAATGGTCTTAAGGACCGCGGTGTCACATTTTACGGTTCGAAATTTGACTTTAAATCGACTTTGCAGTCATCCTGAGAAGGTCACCCATTGCTGTGACTCTCGGCTCGTTTAACTTCTTAGGTTCTGTTTTTCTAATTTATACTTAACTAAATGGCAATTACTAATTATTTGTGTTTATTGCTTCTCTAGTTTTCTTAGGTGTGGTTCTAATCCCCTTAATTGTCCGGACTGACTCCGGTCACCAGAACAGTGAAAAATACCAGGCTATACAAATAGGGGTGTTACATGGTCCATTTAAAGAAATGGCTAGAGGCGGTTTTCATTATTTTATTACCTTTACTGATGATAAATTAAGGTTTGGGTATTTGTATTTGATGAAATATAAACATGAATACTTTGAAAAGTTCAAAGAATTTAAATTTGAAGTAGAAAATCAAACAGAAAAAAGTATTAAAGCTCTTCAACCAGATCGTCGAGGTGAATACTTGAGTACTGAATTTGATGAATACTTGAAAGAGCATGGCATTGTTTCCCAGCTGACTCCTCCAGGAACACCACAGCTAAATGGTGTATCTGAAAGGAGAAATCGTACCCTATTAGATATGGTATGTAGTATGATGAGCTATACTGATATGCCAATCTCCTTTTGGGGATTTGCATTAGAATCAGCTTTGCAAATTCTGAATAGGATTCCATCAAAATCACTATCTTCCACACCTTATGAGATATGGCATGGAAGAAAACCAAGTCTTACGCATGTTAAGATTTGGGGTTGTCCAGCTTATATCAAAAAGCTAAACACTAATAAATTGCAAATCAGATCAGACAAGGGTTGATTTGTTGGATATCCAAAAGAGAGTTTTGGATATTATTTTTATTTTCCTACATCACAAAAGGTAGTGGTAAGTAGAGATGCCACATTTCTTGAACAACAGTTTGTTCAAGAAAGAGGCAAAGGAATGCAAATAGAGTTAGAATTGGCTAATAGATCATATGGATATAGATCCATCTAGTCAACCTACACTTGTTGATGAAACATCTACTTTAATTCCTCACAGATCAATTAGGATATCTCACCCACCAGTGAGATATGATTTTCTTCATGATGAAGAACAAGAGTTGTCTACTCATAAAGAAGTAGATCATGGAGATGATCCACTTACCTATGAAGAAGCTATATCAGATATAGACTCTTCAAAATGGATTGATGTTATGAAATTTGAGATCGATTCCATGTATAAGAATCAAGTTTGGGATCTTATTGACCCACCTGAAGGTATTGTACCTATAGGGAACAAATGGGTTTTCAAGAAAAAAATTGGTTCTGATGGAAAGGTAGAGACCTACAAAGGAAGGCTAGTAGCGAAAGGGTTTCGCCAAAGGCAAGGAATAGACTATGAAGAAACTTTCTTGCCTATTTCCATGCTTAAATCAATTTGGATTCTATTAGCAATAGCTGCATACTATGATTATGAGATTTGGTAGATGGATGTTAAAACAGCTTTTCTCAATGTACACATTGAAGAAAACATTTTCATGGAACAGGCTAGGGGTTTTGAATCCCAAGAACATCAACTCTTAATATTATCAGAACTTTTTCTTACCATAAATGATTTCTCTAAATCATTTTAGGCACCTCATTGACTATGGTTAACACCTAGCATAGCATGTTATAGCCACCCAATTAGTAATAAGGAATTCCTTAAATGAACCTATAATTGTTAGTGGTATGCCCTAGAGCATATAATTTACTATGTATCTTGTACATGTTTTATTAATAAAAAGGCATTTTCACTTTTTCGTTTACATGATATATTTATGTGTAATCGAAAAGGTCCATTGATATTTTGTTAGAAATTCTATTCTTAAGTTGTTAAGAATATAAATATAGTATTTCTAGCACAAAGTATCATAAATTGGTTCACAATCGAGGATACTTCACAATAAGGACATGACTTATCCAGAAAGATTGTAATCATGTTTGTTCTCAAGTTATTTATATGAAATGTAAATATGATGGAATGGTGAGCCTCATGCCTTATAACAAACATGATAGGCACTTATGCATGATAAGTAGGCCGAACCAGTAACATTTATGACAAGCACTTGGAGTTTACTCTTGTCAATGCATTGTCATAAATCATATCAGTGCATATAATCTTTAGACTTGAGATAGCACAGTTATCTTGTATATAGGTGGTTTGAGTTTGATACTGCTTTCATACTTGTATTGTGTATGGGTATAAGGGCATGTGTTGGCTCCTACTAATTATATATGGAGGTAGGTGTTGATCAAGATGAAATCTGTGACCCTAAGTAAATAGATATAAAATCCTATGTTCATTTACTTGTTCTTGATGTTTCAAGTTCCTGGCCAAGACTGATTGATGCAATCAGAAAAGAGTTTCTGATGAGAAAATCTTTTTAATTAAGAATTGGAATTAAAAGAGAACATAATATTCATAGCAAATGGGGTTTGACATAAACTATGACTCCAGCTCGAATTGAGATTTTGTAATAGAGAGATTCTAGTGCATGGTAACATATGATTAAAGGTTCATTTAAGGTATTTCTTATTACTAATTGGGTGGCCATGGCATGTTATGCTAGGTGTTAACCATGGTCTATGAGGTGCCTAAAATAATTTAGAGAAATTATTTATGGTAAGAAAGAAATTTGATCATATTAAGAGTTAATATCATATCTCATTGCCAATTAGTGATGAGCGTAGTAAGTCACACACATACACAAGCAATCACCAAGTTAAATGTGATTTAGTTAATTAGTTAGAGAGTTTAATTGATTAATTAAATATGTTTGGTTGCAATTAGATTGGAAAGTCCTTAGCATAGCTTGAAACCAAATCTAGGTTATTGGATATATTTAAATATGAATTTAATTATGAGAAATTAATTAATAGAGATTAATTATGTAACACCCCTAAGCTAAGTAGTGCTTACTACAGTTCCGGTGACCAGTGTTGTACGGACAGCTAGGATGCCTAGACCTACACTTCAATATGAGTGAGGAGACATAAAATAATGAAATACAAGAAAAGAAAATACAAGAAAAACAAAGGAAAAATAATAGTAATGAAATGCAATCAAGTTAAGCGAGCCGAGAACCTTAGCGATGGGTGATCGCACTGGGAAGTCACGGCATGGACCGTTGACTAGCCCTGGACTGTGGGGAACCTTGGAAAATATTTTTAGGACTTAAATATACACCTATTGAAGTACAAATTCCATTAGAAAAATCAAAGAAAAATTAATTAATTAGTACAAAGAAAAGTGAGAAATCGAAAAACGGATAAAATCCGGTGTTACCGAAAAATCGGGAATGCAACCCGAATAGGGGTATTGTGGTCATTTGACATCTCGAGTTGTCTTTTGACCTAAATTTATATTAAAAATACATGATATTACACTTGGAAAATATAATGAAAAATTAAATTAGTGGTACCTAATGTAAATAGTAAAAATGGAGAGTTAAATGTGGGAAAATGAAAGTTAAGATTTAAAATAATAGTTAATTTTGACATAGTGCTCCACTAAGTCATTTAAGTGGACCACTAACTCACCCTTTGGACAGCAGATTGAACTTCATCTTCAAGCTCCCAAATTCAGCCGAAAATGGTGAAAAGAAGATCCACCATTGTTGTCCACTTGAAAGCTTCATGCAAGCTTGATTTAAGCTTCATTCTTGGCACCTTTCTTCACTAAAAGTTGTCCATACACCTTGGGCAGTAGATTGGAAGCAAGAAGACCAAGTTTTGGAGAGGTTTTCAAGAGTTTCCAAAGTGGTAAGTTTGTGTTTTTGGTTAGTGCTTCATTAATGTTAATAAGGAGGTTATGGGTACTTGAATTGTGGAAAGAATTTTGGAGTTTGATGTTCTAGGGGAGGTGTTTATTTTTGGCAGCCATAGAAACTCCTTGAAGACAGTTTATTTTTGTTTGTAAATGGTAGATTAAAGGATTGATTAAATGTATATTGTGTAGGAAATTATTTGGGTGATGTATACTTAGTATATGTGAATGTGTATTGAAATTTGAATGCTTGGAAATTAAGGGAATGTAATGCATGAAATGGCAGCCTGGTTGGGTGAACCGTAAGGATGTTATTTCATGTTTAGATTATGGAATATTAATGTTGAATTGTGTTAGTTTTTATGGCAGTTTGGGTATATGCGTGATGGTGTGAAGTTGGACATGTAAATGAGCATGAATAGGTGATTAAATTGTTGTAAATGAGTTTGACAAATTCTGCACTTTATGGTGTTTGTTGAATGTAATTATAAGCTGCCAAAATGACCTATAATATTTTTTAAATTATTTTTAGGTTATGGTACAACAGAATAGACTTGAATGTTGAGTTTGGTAAGTGTTAGGAGTGATCCTTGATGTGTATGAAAGAAATGCAATAAGGCAGTTTGAGTTTTAGGCCTAGAACTTTGAGTGTGTGGCTCCAATTGGTGTGAGACCAATTGAAGGTGAAACTAGGCACAAAATGTGCCAACTTTCATGAAGAAAGCTTGCCAAAATTCTGCTTGCAAGGTATCTTGAAAAATGACCTAATCCGAATTAAGTGCAATTGAGGCCTGAAAATTGACTATTTGGGTAGCATTTAGTGTGTAGCCCATAACTCACTCAAAACAGGTCCAATTGGCCTCAAATTTTGACCATGGATAGTTAAGACCTATATCTACAAGTCTTATGAAGACACCGAATCCCAGAAATGACCATAAGCAACTCAAACAGCTTGCCCAAGTTCGGGTCCAAAAACTGGCCGAACCTAAAATGACCTAAAGTGACCAATTTTGGTGCAATTTGACCAGCAATAGTAAAATGACCATAATTTGGTTTACATAACTCAGAATGACCTAAAATTTTTCCCCACATTCCATAAGAGATAGATACACAAGTTTGTAGTTTTGACCGAAACCCGAAAACCGAGGGAACTAGGTCGTCCGGCTAGGTCAAACTAGTATCCCGGAATCCAACAAATTGCAAGAAAATACAAGATACATGGAAATGAATTTGGTAACATGTACCAACCCTAAAAGACTATCGAATGTGACATATTGGTAACCTTAAAACCTAATTCACCTAGAATGCATTGAGGGTCGACATATTAGGTTGACTAAGCAAATAATAGAATTCATTAAATTAATTATCAAGCATTATCGTTAGAGACAGTTTAATTAAGTACTGAAACACTTCAAATTGTGTTTCTCAGTTAGCAAAGACTCAGGGAAAGGGAAGGAAACAATGAGTCAAGACTAGGAGACAGATATCAGAGGTTTGTGCACAACAATTATTTCTTTTGAATTTAACTATGTTTTGATTACTGAGATTTAATGTGATATTGTGTTAAATTCCTTATGACACTCATTGTCTTGAATTTAACTATGGTTTTATGTATCCATCATTTATATGATTTATGAAATTTGATTTAAGTTGTACTTGTTAATGTTGTGCACCACTGAGACATTGTCTCAGCGATAGCTTTCCATTGCTGTCGCAGGTAGATAAACGGACAGGGCAGCAGACTAGGCTGCTAGTGCATTTAGCGAGAGATCATCGGGTATATTGAGTATACCACATTTTGCATTTTTTACTGTAATGTATGTTCACTGCATGTATATATTGTTCTTGGTTTTGAGCAGTTGTAAATTAAAATTGTACATTGAAGTTGTAAAGTAAATTATGAGTATTTTGACTTGTAAAAATTGTATTATCTTTCTTTTATCTTAGTCTTTGACAAATTATTGTGGATTTGAGTTGAAAAAGAAATTGTGTTGTTTAACTGTTGAAGTGAAGATTTGGAAATATATTGAAGTGCTTTTTACAGGTTTTCTGAAGAACTATTTTATCCAAAATACAGATGGCACTCTGCCAAAATTTTTACAAAAATTACTAAGAGTCTAAATGTGTTAACTATTTCAAGTCAGTTCACAAAAAGGTTTTAACACCTGTAAATAGTGCTCACCACTGTAAAATGAAGTAAGAAAATTTTTAAAATCCCTTATAGTGTATTTAATGGGTTATCAGTAGACGAAGTTAGTAATTCATTAGGTATACTACGGGATCATGTTATGCCTTACAGAGGGGTAGGGTGTGACATGTTTTAGTGCTATCAGAGCAAGCTTTTAAATTCTGTTTTCACCTGTTACTTGAATATTCTTTCTTCATAGTACAACTGCTCAATATTATTATTTGATACATACAGTACATTACATTATAAATATGCACTAACGGGAGGAAATCTCCTTGTGTTAATTTTTCAGGAGGTCTAAGATCCTTGAATTGACTATGGAAGAGGGTGATCATTCAGTCGATCAATCAATAGAGGCTGAGGTACAAGTTGAGACCCCAGCTCCACAAGTTGTCGAAGGCCCGACTGTACCAGTTTTACCGGTACAAATTACTACACAAATGGCCCAGCAAATGGCCACTTTCTTTCAATAAATGGCTGATAATCTGTCAGCCCAAGCCCAAGTACAGACCCAACCCCCACAAGGGCAACATGAAATAGAGAAGAGGGAAAAACCTATGGGTCAGAGCTCAAGCAGTAATTTAAGAAAGAGAAAAGAATATGAGGAGCTTCGAGCTTAGGGATATAATAGAGGTGGATCATCGAGGCAGAGACAACCAAGGTCCAGTTGTCGAACAACTAGAAGTTCCTACCCTCCCTGCCAATGCGAAACTTGTGGTAGAAATCATGGTGGGGTATGCTACAAGGCCATAGGAGCCTATTATAACTGTGGAGGCACAGGACACTTTGCCAAGAACTGCACTAGTAGTCGCAGAGTTGGACCACCTCCTACTACTGCAGAAGGGTCAATTCAGAGCCTTGTCACTAGAAGTTCACAACCACCCAGCAGAGGTAGAGGCAGGGGTAGAGGTAGCCCAGCAGGCAGCCAAGGCACAGTGAAACATTTAGAGTAAGACAGTGCTCTAGTCATAATATATGCAATGAGACAGAGAGAAGAGGCCGAGACATCTGATGTTGTGGCTGGTACCTTCTCAACTTTTAATCAAGATGTATTTGTGTTATTTGATCCGGGGTTCTACCCATTCTTATGTGAGTGCTAGCATCATTGATTGTATTGTTGTTCCATGTACAAAAATGGACTTTGAGGTACTAGTAACAAGTCCGTTAGGATAGGAAGTCAGGGTTAATAGAATGTATAGAGATTGTCCTTTGGTGATCCAAGTACACACTTTTTTGTCTGATTTCATTGAAATGCCCTTCAGAGATTATGATATCATATTGGGCATGGATTGGTTAGCCAGGCATCATGCCATGATTGACTGTAGGCTGAAGACAGTCACTTTTGGTCTCCTTCAGTACAGCGATGTGGTAATACATGGGGAGAGGCAGTTATTGCCATCAAACATCATTTCAGCTGCACTAGCTAGAAAAATGATCAGAAAGGGGTGTGAAGCATACTTGGCACATGTGGTAGACACCCAAGTGGGGAGTCCAGCATTGAAGGACATCCCTACAGTATATGACTTTCCAGATGTGTTTCCTGATGAATTGCCAGGATTACCTCCAGAAAGGGAAGTGCAGTTTGAAATTAACGTTATGCCTAGTGTGGATCCAATCTCCATAACGCCATACAGAATGGCACCAGCAGAGTTGAAGGAGTTGAAGATACAATTGCAAGAATTACTTAAAAAGGGCTTCATCCGCCCTAGTGTGTCACCTTGGGGAGCGCCAGTATTGTTTGTTAAGAAGAAAGATGGCACTCTTCATTTATGTATTGTTTGACCTGGAGTCTGAATGCTTTTATGTTAGTGTTAGAAGTATATGTTCTGTTGTTATTCCTTTACAGGGAAATAAATTTTGATGCATTAGTGATTAGTCCTTTAGGATAAGGATTGTGATAATAAGTGAAATTAGTTTTGGAAGAGTTTATCGGTGAAAAGTATTTTCTGACACACCATGAATTATAAAGCTAATTGGCGAGCCTACTTAATGTAAGGCAAGAGGACGTAAAAGTAAGATGCAGTAATGGAATTGCACTAAGATGAGGGCAAGGACGTTACTGTTAGTAATTACTAATGGATATTGTAACCAGAATAAGTTCGGATATCTGTGAATTCGAAAAGGATAAAAAATAGGAAAGTTTGATCTATTGGAATGTATCGTAGTAACTATGCAATGTTCTTCATGTTTATACTGCAAGCTGTAGATTACAGTACTAAATTGAGATTATTGTGTAAAGCTACGTACTACCCGATAGTACACCTAGATGAGAATAGTTGCCAACGGCATCTGTTTTGGTATAGTTATGCCAGGACAAAATTTAATTGTTAGGAATAAGTTTGAAAATCCTACTTAGAGATCTAAAACTCAAAAGTTATAATATCGAAAGGTTATAATTTAGTACAAAAGGAAGTAAGTTATAGAATATTGACAGATAAAAAGAGTTATGGAAGTAGAGATTTGAACAGTTGATTCATATATAACAAAGAAATATTACGAATGTGAGGAAGACTATGGACTAGAATGGTCAGAGGACCAATGACTAGATAAATGATTCTAACATGACCTCGAGGGTCATTCAAAAAGGAACATGAACCGAAATATTAGACAACACAATAGTAAGAGGAGATTGGTGTTATCCAAACAAATTAAACGTTGTATTAGATTGTTAAAAGTCTTATACAAATTTGAGTAAAAGAAGATTATACGATCATATAGAAAGGAGAAAATAAACGTATAACTATTGTAAGATGGCTATTGGGTAAAATTTCATGGACAAAATTTATTTTAAGGGGGGGAGAATTGTAACACCCCTAAGTTCGGTAGTGCGTACTACTGTTCCGGTGACCAGTGTTGTCCGGACAGCTAGGATGCCTAGAACTACACTTCCATATGAGTGAGGAGACATAAAAAAATGAAATACAAGAAAAACAAAGGAAAAATAATAGTAAAGAAATGCAATCAAGTAAAGCGAGCCGAGAACCCTTGCGATGGGTGACCGCACTGGGAAGTCACGGCGTGGATCGTTGACTAGCCCTGGACCGCGGGGAACCCTGGAAAATATTTTTAGGACTTAAATAAACACCTATTGAAGTATAAATTCCATTAGAAAAATTAAAGAAAAATTAATTAATTAGTATAAAGAAAAGTGAGAAATCAAAAAACGGATAAAATCCGGTGTTACCGAAAAATCGGGAATGCAACCCGAATAGGGGTATTGTGGTCATTTGACATCTCGAGTTGTCTTTTGACCTAAATGTCCATTAAAAATACATGATATTACACTTGGAAAATATAATGAAAAATTAAATTAGTGGTACCTAATGTAAATAGTAAAAATGGAGAGTTAAACGTGGGAAAATGAAAGTTAAGATTTAAAATAAAAGTTAATTTTGACATTGTGCTCCACTAAGTCATTTAAGTGGACCATTAACTCACCCTTTGGACAGCAGATTGAACTTCATCTTCAAGCTCCCAAATTCAGCCAAAAATAGAGAAAAGAAGATCCACCATTGTTGTCCACTTGAAAGCTTCATGCAAGCTTGATTTAAGCTTCATTCTTGGCACCTTTCTTCAATAAAAGTTGTCCATACACCTTGGGCAGTAGATTGGCAGCAAGAAGACCAAGTTTTGGAGAGATTTTGAAGAGTTTCCAAAGTGGTAAGTTTGTGTTTTTGGTTAGTGCTTCATTAAAGTTAGTAAGGAGGTTATGGGTACTTGAATTGTGGAAAGAATTTTGGAGTTTGATGTTCTAGGGGAGATGTTTATTTTTGGCAGCCATGGAAACTCCTTGAAGATAGTTTATTTTTGTTTGTAAATGGTAGATTAAAGGATTGATTAAATGTATATTGTGTAGGAAATTATTTGGGTGATGTATACTTAGTATATGTGAATGTGTATTGAAATTTGAATGCTTGGAAATTAAGGGAATGTAATGCATGAAATGGCAGCCTGGTTGGGTTAACCATAAGGATGTTATTTCATGTTTAGATTATGGAATATTAATGTTGAATTGTGTTATTTTTTATGGCAGTTTGGGTATATGTGTGATGGTGTGAAGTTGGACATGTAAATGAGCATGAATAGGTGATTAAATTGTTGTAAATGAGTTTGGTAAATTCTGCACTTTATGGTGTTTGTTGAATGTAATTGTAAGCTGCCAAAATGACCTATAATATGTTGTAAATTATGTTTAGGTTATGGTACAATCAGAATAGACTTGAATGTTGAGTTTGGTAAGTGTTAGGAGTGATCCTTGATGTGTATGAAAGAAATGCAATAAGGCAGTTTGAGTTTTAGGCCTCGAACTTTGAGTGTGTGGCTCCAATTGGTATGAGACCAATTGAAGGTGAAACTAGGCACAAAATGTGCCAACTTTCATGCAGAAAGCTTGCCAAAATTCTGCTTGCAAGGTAGCTTGAAAAATGACCAAATCCGGATTAAGTGCAATTGAGGCCTGAAAATTGACCATTTGGGCAGCAGTTAGTGTTTAGGCCATAACTCACTCAAAACAGGTCCAATTGACCTGAACTTTTGACCATGAATAGTTAAGACCTATATCTACAAGTCTTATGAAGACACTAAAGCACAGAAATGACCATAAGCAAGTCAAACAGCTTGCACAAGTTCGGGTCCAAAAACTGGCCGAACCTAAAATGACCTAAAATGACCTAAAGTGACCAATTTTGGTGCAATTTGACCAGCAATAGTAAAATGACCATAACTTGGTCTACATAACTCAGAATGACCTAAAATTTTGCCCCACGTTCCATAAGACATAGATCCACAAGTTTGTTGTTATGACTGAAACCCGAAAACCGAGGGAACTAGGTCGTCCGGCTAGGTCAAACTAGTATCCCGGAATCCAACAAATTGCAAGATACATGGAAATGAATTTGGTAACATGTACCAACCCTAAAAGACTATCGAATGTGACATATTGGTAACCTTAAAACCTAATTCACCTAGAATGCATCGAGGGTCAACATATTAGGTTGACTAAGCAAATAATAGAATTCATTAAATTAATTATCAAGCATTATCGTTAGAGACAGTTTAATTAAGTACTGAAACACTTCAAATTGTGTTTCTCAGTTAGCAAAGACTCAGGGAAAGGGAAGGAAACACTGAGTCAAGACCAGGAGACTGATATCAGAGGTGTGTGCACAACAGTTATTTCTTTTGAATTTTTCAATTGAAATAAATTATGACTATTTGTA
The DNA here is from genome assembly GCF_030052815.1 of Hevea brasiliensis. Classification (NCBI taxonomy): domain Eukaryota; kingdom Viridiplantae; phylum Streptophyta; class Magnoliopsida; order Malpighiales; family Euphorbiaceae; genus Hevea; species Hevea brasiliensis. The sequence continues at coordinate 50,522,438 of NC_079501.1, forward strand.
TATTATTGTTTTTAATTATGGAAATGTGTTTGAATGGATACTTATTGCTTGAAAAGCATTGTAAATGGTTTGAAACTGTGGAAAAAATTATTTAGTGTGATTTGTGAAATTTGAAGTTACTTATAAATTGTGTTGCTATTTTGTGAATGAAATTATGACTTTGGAAATTTATTGGATTCTCACGAATCATTTGAATAAAATGTTTGGAATTGATTTTGTGTTCACACTTAGCATGATAGTATCGTATCATTCCTTCTCCATTTATGGGGTTGTGATCATTTATTTTTCTTCTCCATTTATGGAGTCGTGATCATTTATTTTTCTCCCTCTCTGGTTTACCAGTTGAGGTGATCTGATGAGTACTCATTATATAGCTAGCTCCCTTCCTCATTAATTTCGATTAGTGGGGTTGTGATTGCTTTGTCGTGGTGTACAACGCGGCATTGATCGGAAATTTTGTGTCATGGCTTAAGTTGTGAATGAATTGGCAACACTGTATTCTTAAATTATTTGACTAAATTGTGTTATTATGCGATTTGATAATTTGTGAAATGGAGTTTAAATTCTTATTGATATTCACTGTCTTTTGAATTTAACCATGTTTTAACTATTGAGATTTATTGTGATATTGTGAATTGGGGTTTAAATTCTTATTGACATCCACTGTCTTTTAAATTTAACCATGTTTTGACTATTGAGATTTATTGTGATATTGTGAATTGGAGTTTAAATTCTTATTGGCATTCACTGTCTTTTGAATTTAACCATGTCTTGACTATTGAGATTTATTGTGATATTGTAAATTGGAGTTTAAATTCTTATTGACATTCACTGTCTTTTGAATTTAACTATGTTTTGATTACTGAGATTTAATGTGATATTGTGTTAAATTCCTTATGACACTCATTGTCTTGAATTTAACTATGGTTTTATGTATCCATCATTTATATGATTTATGAAATTTGATTTAAAGTTGTACTTGTTAATGTTGTGCACCACTGAGACATTGTCTCAGCGATAGCTTTCCATTCTTTGTCACAGTGAAGCAGAGACAGACGAGCGTGCAGACTAGGCTGCTAGTGCATTCAGCGAGAGATCATCGGGTATATTGAGTATACCACATTTTACATTTTTGTACTGTAATGTATGTTCACTGTATATATATATATATATTGTTCTTGGTTTTGAGCAGTTATAAATTAAAATTGTACATTGAAGTTGTAAAGTAAATTATGAGTATTTTGACTTGTAAAAATTGTATTACCTTTCTTTTATCTCAGTCTTTGAAAAATTATTATGGATTTGAGTTGAAAAAGAAATTGTGTTGTTTAACTGTTGAAGTGGAGATTTGGAAATATATTGAAGTGCTTTTTACAGGTTTTCTGAAAAACTGTTTTATCCAAAATACAGATGGCACTCTACCAAAATTTTTACAGAAATTACTAATAGTCTAAATGTGTTAACTGTTTCAAGTAAGTTCACAAAAAAGTTTTTAACACCTATAAATAGTGCTCACCACTGTAAAATGACGTAAGAAAAGTTTTAAAATCCCTTGTAGTGTATTTAATGGGTTATCAGTAGACGAAGTTGGTAATTGATTAGGTATACTACGAGATCATGTTATGCCTTACAGAGGGGTAGGGTGTGACAAATTAATTAATTTATATTTGGTATAAATTGATTAGAAGAGGAGAAATAATTATTTTGAGTTGAGAACTCAAAATTACAACACAAGGGTAATTTGGTCATTTCACAGGGTGACATGTGGCACCATGAGATGGTGACACATGGCAACATATAAGTTTGTCATTTGTCTTCCAATCATGTAAGATGATCAAAGTCAATATTAAACCTAGCTTTGACACTTGGCTTAATGTGATTAGGTTAATTAAAATTAAGGTGCAATTAGAAGATGACATGTGGCAAGGGTTTTAAGTGATGATCTATTTATATAATGTGATGTTATGAAAGAATGAAAGAACATTCTGATTTTATCAAAGAGGTGCCGCCGCCCTTGAAGTCTTCTACCTCTCTTCTTCTTCATCTCTCATCAATTCAAAGGGTATTACCCATATTCTCTTAAATTAAAATTGCTAGAAATCATTTATAGTGTCCTGTATATATCTACAACCTTTCTAAAGGTAAATCCCTATTTTCTAATTGGTTGGCAAGGCTTTAGAAGTTGTTCAAGTGGCTGCCATTGGTGATCTTGGTGTGGACAATCTAGAGGAATAATATTTGGGGTCCTAGGTGCTTCCCAAATCTATCAAACATCTACAGTGCATCAAAAGGTTAGTGCACATATTCTTGAATTAATCTAGGGTTCTAATGAATTAATATGTTAATTCTAAAATCTTAAATGGCAAATGTAGATCCAAATACATATTAAAAGTGTTTTAATATGCTGTTGAACATTGAAATCAATAGGTAAATAATGAATCTTGCATGATGCATGAGACCCTATAAGAAAATTTTTGAATTCAATATTCTAATCTAATAGTTTTCATGCTTCCGCTTCTTTAATTGGTATCAGAGCCACTATATTAGCCATTTAGATTGTTTTATATCTGATTTAATTGTGTGATTTGATCAAAAGTTGATTGATTCATTGCTGGTTGCAAAGAATAGGTGGCGGTATGATGATGAGCACCATTGGTGTGCATGGTTTGCTTCATTCAACCATGCGCATGAATGTGGGCATGTTTCATGGCCCATAATTAGGCCCATGACTAATTAAAATGTTTAATTAGGAGTTTTAATCACACAATTAAATTTTGATTCAAATATGAATTTTTAAATTTGTTTGAATATGATTCAAATATGAATTTTTAAATTTGTTTGAATGTGATTCAAATTTGAATTTTTAAATTTGTTTGAATCATATTCAAATCTGGATTTTTAAGTTGAACATTAGATATTCAATTTAATTTTAGTATGTATGCTTTATTTAATTGTTAAATGGTGATATGCATGATGGATAATCACGGACAATAAAAGACCAATGTGATTGGATTTATTTCTTTTATGTTTCTTTGGGTTATAAATAAATGAATGAAATGCACCTAGGAATGCCCTAATTCAATTCTTGGTGGCTTAGAATTGAATCCCTTAGAAAGTCCATGATCATACCATATTTATATGTTTATCCATGAATGCATGAGATGTATGGGAATGTATGCAAGTAAATGACATATGCATGCTAATTGGATAATGTGCAAAGTGTGTGACACCCCTTACTTGTCAACAGTATAGCCGAGCAAGATATGCCACACAGTGTACCGAAACACCATGTTTTATCTCAATTATTTTTATCATTTCTTAATTTATTTCTTCATGGTTATGAAATGCCATTTGTGAAATTTAACTAATTTAAGTCATTTATTGAAATTATGAATTCATTTGAAGTTCTGAAAATTTTATAGAAAATCTGGCAGAGTACCAACAAAAAATGAATAAAACAGTTATTCGAAACTTGTGAAAAACACTTCGAATACATCTCAATCATTCTCAAACTCTATTATATCAACATAATATCAATATTCCTTATCCATTTCTAAAAATTTCTTCTATTTATCATTCATTCATTTCACATGATAATCATGTATAAATCATAAATAAATACTCAATTTTCATTTATAAACACAATTTACAAATATTTGCATTAATATCAAAATATATTACATGAGTTTCAACTATATATGAGAAAATAAAAGTTTAATTACAAAATACAAACAATACAAAATACCAAAATGGGACCTAGTGTCCTACCAATGCATTGAAGTCTGTGAGGTGACACAGACACTATGCAGAATTGTGAATGGTTCTCACCCAGTCTATAGTCTACTGGGCTCTCTGTCAGTCTCTCCAGAACCTACACGTGGTAAAAAGCAAAGCGCTAAGCAATAATGCTTAGTGCTGCCAATAATAAAATAAAAAGAACTTAAAGAAAATAATATGCAGTGCATATATTGATGTCTCATGTAGACAAATTTTTGATAATTATTTGTAGTCTATTTATTTGGCACTTGTTATATCAATGATTTTATTAAATTTATCAACTTCCATTTTTGGTTGCCTAAGTAACCTATATTGGATGACTGGACTGGATAAACAGGTAAACTGGCACTAGATACCAAGTACCTAGGGTCGTCACACCATCGGTCACGTATGTATCTCCCGGTGTGCAACAAATTAGCTGATAAGCTGTAATAAACATTAGGTACAAAGCCAAGTATCATCCTAATATCAGAATGGCTAAAAGCTATAAAATCACATAATGGCATAATGCCTTGTGCAGTACTGCTAACTGAACCCTATTGGCATGCCAACCTATCCAAACCAATCTTACTAGGTGTACTAGGGCACATTATAAAGTTATTAATTGAATTTTCATGTTTTACATGCAAGGTTAATATTCATTTTACTATTTAGGTCAAATTATTAACTTTCCAATGCATAATAGTTACATGAGTCCTAATCACATAAATTTACCACATTTTGATTCCCAAAAGTGTTGGCATTAGTTGTCAATCTATACTTACAACCAATGGAGAATAAAAAAAAATTCAGTTTTTGGGTGCTAGAGTTCACTATTCCATTAAGCCATTCTACAGTGAGAATTTGGCCAAGTGTTCTCAATCAAAGTTGTTCTTTATTGTGTCTAGTTATATTTCACTTTTTGAATTACCTCATTTAGAGTTTTCTAGCTCAAGTTATGGCTATTGTACCATAACTGGTAGGATTGCCTTTTACCCAGAATTTCTACGCAATTTTTTGTTCTGCCAGATTTGATAATCCAAATTTCGCTAGCAGTTTATTTAGTTAAGTCCAGAATTTGATTTTGTGTTCCACATGAAAGTTGTTCTAAATTGCCTTAGCTTTCCATTGAAATAAATTTCAGGTCAATTGGACCTTTCTATAGAGAGTTATGACCAAATGAATGAACACTGTTTATTTGGTCTTTTTACCCAGATAAAATTGGTGCTGCCCGGATTTGGGTCAATTTTTAGGGCATCCTAAGTTTAGTTTCTAGACAGGGTTCCTTCATCAAAGTTGTGTCATTATGTGTCTAATTTTATGTAATTGGCCTTGCACAAATTGAACCTACACATCTAAAGTTATAGCTGCCCAAACATGCTGGACTCATATCCAGACCTACAGAGCAGTCAAGGCAGCAGCTCTAACCTCAATTCCCATGGCACAATTCACTTCAATTCCTACTCAAACATAACCAAATGGTCACTAATTGACCACTAGAATTTTCTTTCACCAATACATGAGCAAAACCCTAGGTTGTTCTCAAACCCTAACTCCAACAATTTCAATTCTCTATATACATACAATCCATGAATTAAAACACCAAAATCATGTTCAATGGCTGCCATACACAACTATTATGCAATCAAATTGGCACTAACCTTGTTGGAGCTAACTCCCAAGCTTGCAAAACCTTCCTTTTCCTTCTTCTTTTTGCTGGCTAGAGAGAGTTTAAGGGGTGAGGAAAAATTTTAGTGAAGGAAGTAAAGGGTAATAAGGTGAAATGGAGTGGGTTATAAAGCTTGATAAAGCTTTAATAGAGGTTTGGGGTTAGGAGAGATTTCAGCTGGGTTGAGAGAGGTAGGGGATGCAGATTTTTCTTTTTAATTTCTAGCCACTTAACTCTTTTTAAATTGATTTATAATAGCTTGGTGAAGTTTGATTGGTGGAGGCTTTAATAATGACATCATAGTGATGTCATAATTCAAGTTTTAATTTATTTTATTTTCTTTCCTTTTTACACTCATTTCTAATTAATTTTCTAGCAATATTTATTCATATTTTATGTCATAATAATTATTTACTTAACTAGACAAGTTGGCCAAAAATCATTCTTGAAGACGAAATGACCAAAATGCCCTCCGTTTGGCTTGACGAGCCAAAATTGTCTATACAGATCTAAAAAATTTTTTAAGCATTTTCTTGGCATTCTAATGCCATTGAAACCTCAATGACTCTTCTCTAGAGTCCCAAAATTTATTTCATGAATTTTCTCTCGGGTTTAGGGCTTATAGCTATGAAGATCGCAACTTCCCACTAGGTTACTCATCGCTAGGGCACTGACTCATTTAACTTGGTTGTATTTTATTTCTAAAATTTTTCCTACATTTTTCTTATTAATATTTGAGTTAATTATGACTTCTCACTTTAGTCTAAATATTTTTCGAGACGTTCTAGCTGTCCGGATCGACACCGGTCACCTGAACATTAGAATGTACGGAATTGCTACAGTGAGGGTGTTACAACTCTTCCCTTCTAATTTAAATTTCGTCTTCGAAATTTACCTGATGCAAACAGTTGAGGGAACTATTTCCTTATCGTCTCTTCACTTTCCCAAGTTCCCTCCTCGGTGTTGTGGTGCCTCCAAAGCACTTTCACCAGTAGAATCTACTTGTTCCTCAAGTCCGTCACTTCCCAAGCCAGGATCCGTATGGGTTCTTCTTCATATGTCAAGTCCGGTTGTAATTCAATTTCTTCCATGGAAATGACATGTGAAGGATCTGAGTGGTATCTTCTCAGTATGGATACATGAAACACATTGTGGATCTTGTCTAGCTCTGGTGGTAAAGCTAGCTTATAGGCCACTTGTCTCACATGTTTAATGATTTAATATAGGCCAATGAACCTAGGGCTTAACTTACTTTTTCTTTCAAACCTTAGTACCTTCTTCCATGGTGATACCTTAAGGAATACTTTGTTGGCAACTGTAACACCCCTAAGTTCGGTAGTGCGTTCTGCTGTTCCGGTGACCAGTGCTGTCCGGACAGCTAGGATGCCTAGAACTACACTTCAATATGAGTGAGGAGACATAAAATAATGAAATACAAGAAAAGAAAATACAAGAAAAACAAAGGAAAAATCATAGCAAAGAAATGTAACCAAGTTAAGCGAGCCGGGAAACCTAGCGATGGGGGACCGCACCGGGAAGTCACGGCGTGCACCGTTGACTAGCCCTGGATCATGGGAACCACGAAAACATTTTTAGGACTTAAATAGACCCTTATTGAAGTATAAATATCATTAGAAATATCAAAGAAAAATTAAATAATTAGTACAAAGAAAAGTGAGAAATCGAAAAACAGACAAAATCCGGTGTTACCGAAAAATCGGGAATGCAACCCGAACAGGGGCATTATGGTCATTTGACATCCCGAAGTGTCTTTTGACCTAAATGTCCATTAAAAATAAATAATATTACACTTAGAAAATAAAATGAAAAATTAGTTTGGTGGTACCTAAAGTAAATAGCTAAAATCATGGGTTAATGTGGAATAAATGAACAATTAGCTTATTATATGATTATTTGGAGTTAGTGGAACATTAATGGATTAATTAAACACTAAATGGGGCTGATGTAAGTTCACTAACCAGCTGAACTTCATCTTCCTCAAGGTTCTCTCAACATTGCCGAATTGAAGGTGAGAGGAAACCTCCATTGGCGTTTCATGCAAGCTCATCTAATCCTTCCATTTCAACTCCAATCCCTTAAGTAGCTTCATGAAAAATGGTCTACTCATCACAAGGAAGAGTTTGATACAAAATTTGAGAAGTTTAAGCAAGGTTTAACAAGCTCCAACCATAAGGTAATTAGCATTTTTGAAGATGGCTTTGATAAACTTTGTATACATGTTATAGGTGTTGGATTTGTGAAGAAAATTTTTGAGTTTGAAGAGTTATTGTTGTGTTCATTTTGGACAGCCATGTAATCATGTATTGATGAAGTATTTGTACATATAATTGATGAGAATTATATTGGTTATGATGATTTAATAACCTAGTGAATTACTTCATATTTATATGGTGATTTTTGGCACTTGGATGGGAATTGATGAATTGTAGGACAATTTGGTGTTGAAGAAGATTTTCGGCAGCTTGGGGACACTTGAATAAATGTATGTATTCATGGAAGTGTTGGCAGAATATTGACATAGAAGGATTGATGGATATGTATATGAACTTGTTGTGTAAAGAGTATGTAAAAACTAGTAATGTTATGTGTATGTGTAATTGTGTTTGGACTTTGGGAATTAGAGTTATATTTGGTGTATTGAAGATAATTGTAATCTGCCCAAAGTGATGATAATGTAAAGTGGGATGTGGTTTTGGTAATGAACCAAAACAGAAATGGTAGGAAAGTAAACATATTGCAAGGTAAATGTGTCATGGATGTGTGTTTAAGCAAGGTAACTAAGGGCAGTGTACATTTTAACCAATAAGTTTAAATGTGTAACCTCAATTGGTATGAGATTAATTGGAGGTGAAACTAGGCACAAAATGTGCCAACTTTCATTGAGAAAGCATACCAAAATTCTGCTTGCAAGGTGACCTAAGAAAATGACCAATTCGGATTAGGTACAATTAGGACCTGAAAAATGACCAATTGGGCAGAAGTGAGTGTTTAGGCCATAACTCACTCAAAACAGGTCCAATTGACCTGAAATTTTAACCATGAATAGTTAAGACCCATACCTACAAGTCTTATGAAGACACAAAAACCCAGAAATGACCAGAAGTAAGTCAAAAAGCTTGCACAAGTTCGGGTCCAAAAACTGGCCGAACCAAAGTTGACCAAATTGACCTAAAATTGACCTAATTTGATGCCATTTGACCAGCAATAGTGTAATGACCATAACATGGTCTACATAACTCGGATTGACCTGAAATTTTGCCCCGCGTGCAATAAGACATAGATCTATAAGTTTGTAGTTTTGACCAAAACCCAAAAACTGAGGGAACTAGATCGTCCGGCTAAGTCAAACTAGTATCCCGAAATCCAGCAATTTGCAATGAAATGCAAGAAAACGCAATATACATAGAATTGAGTTTGGTAACACGTACCAACCCTAAAACCCTATCGAATGTGACATATAAAGGACACTAAAACCTAATTTACCTAGAAAACATTGAGGGTCGGTATATTAGGTGATTAAGCAAATAAAGGTATTCAGTGAATTGTTTATCGAACATTATCGTTAGAGGCAAATTAATTTAGCACTGAAACACTTCAAATTGTGTTTCTCAGTTAACCAGGACTCAGCAAAAGGGAAAGAAATACTGAGTCAAGACCAGGGGAAAAATATCAGAGGTTTGTGCACAACAACTGTTTCTTTTGAATTATTTTCAATTGAAATAAATATTGACTATTTGTATATTATTGTTTTAAATTGTGGAAATGAGTTTGATGGACACTTATTGATTGAAAAATATTGTGAATGGTTTGAAACTGTGAAAAATTGTTTGAATGACATTGATGGATACTTATTGATTTAAAAGCATTGGAAATGGTTTGAAACCACAGCTATCATGTATATTGATTGTATTCCTCATTAGCTTGTCTAGTGGGACGAATTGAATTCCCTCTCTGGCTGAAGTGTTGAGGACAAATTGGATGAGTACTCATATTTTTGCTAGCTAGCCATGTTATTCCTCATTAGTCATCGACTTTTGGGACGAATTAAATACCTCATTAGCCATCGGCTTTTGGGACGAATTGAACTATGGATCATGATTAAGCTGTGTGTGATTTGTTGATGTGTATTTTGAGATTGTGAAAGGGATTTAAACTCTTATTGACATATACTGTCTTTTGAATTCAAACATGATCTGACTTATGGAAATCTATTGTGATATTGAGAAATGGAGTTTAAATTCTTATTGACCTTTATTGTCATAAATTTGACTATGGTTTTAAGTATCCACTATTTACATGATTTATGAATTGTGATTTAAAGTTGTATTTGGTTAATGTTGTGCACCACTGAGACATTGTCTCAGCGATAGCTTTTTATTGCTGTCGCAGGTAGAGAGACAGACAGGGCAGCAGACTAGGCTGCATATACCTCCAGCAAGAGATTTTTGGGTATAGTGAGTATACCACATTTGGCATTTTGTATTGTAATGTATGACACTGTATGTACATTTTGTTTTTGGTTTTGAGCAGTTGTAAATTCAAATTGTACCTTGAAGTTGTAAATTAATTATGAGTTATTTGACTTGTGAAAATTGTATTATATTTCCTTATCTCAGACTTTGAAAAATTTCTATGGAATTGAGTTGATAAATTGTTGTGTTGAGAAATGTATTGGAGTTGAGATTTGGAAAATTATTGAAGTGTCTTTTACATGTTTTCTGAAGAACTGCTTTATCCAAAATATAGATGGCACTCTGCCAAAATTTTTACAGGAATTCCAAATAAATCAAATGAGTTAATTGTTTCACTTCAGTTCACCAAAGTTTTTAATACCTGTAAATAGGGCTCACCACTGTAAAATAAGTAAGAAAAGTTTTTAAAATCCCTTGTAGTGTATTTAATGGGTTATCAGTAGACAGAGTTGGTAATTCATTAGGTATACTACGGGATCATGTTATACCTTACAGAGGGGTAGGGTGTGACAGCAACTACATATTCTATATCTTTTCTCTTCAGGTCGGTATAAGATCTTTGTCTATCTGAGGCAACCTTCAAATTGGCTTTGATTAACTTTACTTTCTCCTCAATCTATTTCACTAGGTCTGGCCCTACTAGTTTATCTTTGCCCAATTCAGTCCAACACACTGAGGTTTTACATTTCCTCCCATACAATGCTTCATTTGGGGCCATTTGGATGCTAGTTTGATAGCTGTTGTTATATGTAAATTCTGCTAGTGGGAGGTATCTATCCCAACTTCCCTCAAACTCGATGACACAACTCCTCAGCATATCCTCAAGGACCTAACATATATTTCATGTTATTATTATCATTTCAGTTTAATAATTGTATTAATTCAGTTGGTTTCATTGTTTACCTGGATCACTCTTTCGGATTGCCCATCCATCTGAGGATGGAAAACTGTGCTAAAGTGGAGTTGTGTACCCAAGGATTCATGCAGCTTCTTCCAAAATCTCAACGTAAACCTTGGGTCTCGATTAGATATGATGGAAAGTGGAATTCTATGCAGTCTAACTATCTCACTGATATACAATTCCACTAACTTCTCTAGTGAGTAGTCAGTCCTAACTGGCAGCAAATGAGCTGACTTCGTCAATCTATCTACTATCACCCATACTGCGTTATGCTTCTTCTGGGTGAGAGGTAGACCAGTTACAAAATCCATGGTGACCCAATCCCATTTCCATTTAGGTATGCGTATAGGCTGTAGCAAACCCGATGGAACTTGATGCTCTGCCTTGACTTGCTGACATGTCAAGCATTTAGTCATATAGTCAGCTATGTCCTTCTTTATACCAGGCCACCAATAATGAAACATTAGGTGATGATACACTTTTATACTTCCTGGATGCATAGCATAAACACTGGTGTGTGCCTCTTTTAGAATACTGGCTTTCAATTTCCCATCATCTGGTACACACACTCTTCCTTTGTAGTACAGACACCCATCTGCTTTCACCTCATAATCAGTTTCCTTCCCTTTTAAGATTTTGCTCATAGTAGCCATTAACTTCTCATCTACCTTTTGCCCATTTAAAATCTATTATAGCAGGTTTGGCCTCACTTGCAACTCAGCCAAAATAGCTCCATCTCAAGCCAAGGATAGACGGGCATTCAATGATCTTAGAGCTGTGATGGATTTTCTACTCAAAGCATTAGCAACTACATTTGCCTTCCCAGGATGGTAGTCAATCACACAGTCATAGTCCTTCAGGAACTCAATCCATCGCCTTTGTCTGTGGTTGAGCTCCTTCTGGGTTGGCAAATATTTCGGACTTTTGTGGTATGTGTAAATGTAGCACTTTTCACCATACAAATAGTGCCTCCATATCTTTAGTGCGAAGATAATTGTTGCAAGTTCTAGATCATGGGTAAGGTAGTTCTATTCATGTGGTCTCAGCTGCCTAGAAGCATAAGTGACCACCTTACCCTCTTGTATCAATACACACCCTAACCCATTATGCGAAGCATCACTGAAGGCCACAAAGTCCTTTTTCGACACTGGCTGTATTGACACTGGTGCCTCTGTTAACATAGCCTTTAATTTCTCAAAACTAGCCTGACACTTGTCATTCTAGTCAAATCTGATATTCCTGTGTAACAACTTGGTCATTGGAGCAGCTATTAAAGAAAATCCCTTCACAAATCTTCTGTAATACCCAGCTAGCCCTAAGAAACTTCTGACCTCAGTTGTATTTCTGGGAGGCTTCCATTCCATCATTGCTTTTATTTTCTTAGGATCCACTCTAATCGTATCAGCTGACACTATGTGTCCAAGGAATGCAATCTTATTTAACCAAAAGTCACATTTGGACAACTTAGCATATAGTTTCTTTTCCCTTAGGGTTTGCAGAACAATCCTTAAATGCTCATCATGTTCTTCCCTAGTCTTGGAATACTCCAAAATATCATCAATAAAGACCACTACAAATCGATCTAGATATGGATGGAAGACCACTACAAACCGATCTAGATATGGATGGAAGATATAGTTCATAAGGTCCATGAATGCTGCTGGTGCAATTGTTAGGCCAAAGGGCCTCATCAGGAACTCATAATGCCCATACCAGGTCCTAAATGTAGTCTTTGGCACATCTGCATCCTTTAACCTTAACTGATAATACCCTGATATGAGATCAATTTTAGAAAATACTCCTGCTCCCTTTAACTGATCAAACAGATCATCAATTCTAGACAACAGATAGTTGTTCTTCTCAGTCACTTTATTCAACTACTGGTAATCGATGCATAACCTCAAAGTCCCATCCTTCTTCTTTACAAATAGCACTGGAGCTCCCCATGGTGACACACTGGGGCATATGAACCCCTTATCTAGTAACTCCTACAATTGGATTTTCAGCTTCTTTAACTCAGTAGGTGCCATCCTATAAGGTGCAATAAAGATTGGTGTTGTACCTGACAGTATCTCAATAATAAATTCGACTTCCCTTTCTGGTGGCAAGCTAGGTAATTCTTTAAGGAACACATATGGGATGTCTCTTACTGTGGGTATGTCACACAGATCTGGCTTAGCCTACCTAGTATCCACCACATGTGCTAGGTAGGATTCACAGCCTTTTCTCATCAGTTTTCTTGCAACTGTGGCTGAGATGACATTGGACAAGAAATCTATCCTTTCCCCCACAACTGTAATCTCATTACCCTCAGGAGTTTTCAAGGAAATACTCTTCAATTTACAATCAACCATTGCCTGATGACATGACAACCAATCCATTCCCAAAATCAAGTCAAACTCATGGAAAGGCAATTCAATCAGGTTTGTCGAGAATTCGTACCCCTAAATCCTTAACGGGCAATCTTTGTACACCTTCTTCACCACTACACTGTGGCCTAATGGATTAGTGACCAGAATGTCTTTGTCACTCTCCCCTACTAGTATCCCCCTTTCTACGGGTAGGTTGATGCAGATGTATGAATGAGTAGATCCTAGATCCACCAATAAATGCACATATGGGTTATAGAGGGAGAAAGTACCCCTGATGACGTCCGGGGCATCTTGCTCCTCCTGAGCTCTCATGGCATAAGCTCTGGCAGGTGCTCTAGCCTTTGGCCTCTCCGCTGGCTCAGATGTAGGTCTTTGTAATGGACCAACTGCCTCAGATTTACCAGACTTCCTATCCCTTTGAGGTGCAGGGGCAGGTCTATCTGTTTGTGCTGGAGCGGCTGTGGCAGTTCTGCATGGACAGTTCCTTAACTGATGCTCTGTCAACCCACACCTTAGGCAAGCACCCTTCACTCTCTAATACTCCCCCTTATGCCACTTGAGGCAGTGTGGACAAGCAGAAGATGCTAGGGCTGGTCCCCTGAACACTATCCCTAGAGAGTTGCCCACTTGTGGTGTGGACTGACCTCTCCTAGGTGTGAACTGTGGCCTGGGAACCTGGGACTGACCCTGACCTTGATGCTGACCTGAACTTTGAGTAAATGGACCTTTGAACTTCTTCCCAGGTGTAGAAGATGAGCAAGTCTGACCTGGACCCCTCTTCTGCTGTCTCTCTCTTCTGATCTGCTCACTTATTCTGACTTTCTTAACTTTTACTGCAGCTTTGACTAACTTGGTGAAGTATGAGATTCCTAAGGCAGTGATCATTATCTTAATGTTATCATTCAACCCCTCTTCAAATCTTCTACACTTTTCGGCCTTATTAGGGAATATCTCCCTTCCATAACGACTCAATCTAATAAATTCTCTTTCATACTCAGTTACTGTCAGCTGTCTCTGCCTCAGGTTAATAAATTCTCTCCTCCTGTCTTCCAAGTACACACTTCCCACATACTTCTTTCTAAATTAAGTGAGGAAGAAATCCCAAATTATTTGTTCTGGCTGCACTCACTGGACGCTGTATCGCACCATTGATATGCATCATCTTGCAGTAGAGATACAGGAGCTTCTAGGTTTTGCTCTGGGGTGCAGTGGAGTTGTTTTAAAACTCTTCCTGTTTTGTCTAACCAGTTCTCAGTTGCAACAGAATCATCTTCTATTTTGCCAAAAAAATCCACTGCTCCAAATTTTCTCAGTTTTTTCAAATGGGATTTCTGCTATGGAGGTGGTGGTGGTGGCATTACCCCTGCCATTTGTCTGAAAAATTCGGCCATTTACTGAAACATGGCCTATGGAGGCTGTGCAGGCTCAGCTAGTGCTGGTGCTAGTGGAATAAGTTATCCCCTGCGGAGCATGAGTCTCCACTTCCTCCTCAACTGCCCTCTGAGACGTGGAGTCCATATCCAAATCAAAATAAGAAAACCAAAAAGATCTGCATTAGTGTCACCTCGACTCTTATAAATGCAATGCATGGTATGGACTCGATCTAGACCTAGAAACGCCTAAACTGTGCTTTAATACCACTAAATGTGACACCCTTTATCTGTCTACAGTATAGCCGAGCAAGATATGCCACACAGTGTACCAGAATGCCATATTTTATCTCAATTATTTTTATCATTCCTTAATTTATTTCTTCATGGTTATGAAGTGAAATTTATGAATTTAACTCATTTAAGTCATTTATTGAAATTATGAATTCATTTGAGGTTCCAAAAATTTTATAGAAAATTCGGCAGAGTACCAGCTAAAAATAAATAAAACAGTTCTTCGGAACCTGTGAAAAACACTTCCAATACATCTTAATCATTCTCAAACTCCATTATATCAACATAATCTCAATATTCCCCAACCATTTGTAAAAATTTCTTTCATTTATCATTCATTCATTTAACATGATAATCTTGTATAAATCATAAATAAATACTTAATTTTCATTTATAAACACAAAGTATAAATATTTGCATTAATACCAAAATATATTACATGAGTTTCAACTATATATGAGAAAATAAAAGTTTAATTATAAAATACAAACAGTATAAAATACCAAAATGGGACCTAGTGTCCTATCAATGCACTGAAGTCTATGAGGTGACACGAATACTATGCAGAACTGTGAACGGCCTCACCCAGTCCGTGGTTTACTGGGCTCTCTGTCAGTCTCTCTAGAACCTGCGCGCGGCAAAAAGTAACGCGCTAAGCAATAATGCTTAGTGGTGCTAATAATAAAATAAAAAGAAATAAAAGAAAATAAATATGCAGTGCATATATTGATGTCTAATGTAGACAAATTTTTAGCAATTATTTATAGTCTATTTATTTGGCACTTGTTATATCAATGATTTCATTAAATTTATCAACTTCCATTTTTGGTTGCCCAAGTAACCTTTACTGGATGACTGGACTGGATAAATGGGTAAACTGGCACTAGGTACCAAGTACCTCGAGTCATCACACCATGGGTCACGTATGTATCTCCTGGTGTGCAATAGAACAGCTGATAAGCTGTAATAAATATTAGGTATAAGGCCAAGTATCATCATAATATTAGAATGGCTATAAACCATAAAATCACAGAATGGCATAATCCCTTGTGCAATATTGCTAACTGAACCCTATTGGCATGCTAACCTATCCAAACCAATCTTACTAGGTGTACTAGGGCACATTACAAAGTTATTAATTGAATTTTCATGTTTTACATGTAAGGTTACTATTCATTTTACTATTTAGGTCAAATTATTGACTTTCCAATGCATAATAGTTATATGAGTCCTAATCACATAAATTTACCACATTTTGGTTCCCAAAAGTGTTGGCATTAGTTATCAATCCATACATCTAACCATTAGAGAATAAATCAAAAATTCAGTTTTTGGGTGCTAGAGCTCACTGTTCTATTAGGCCATTCTACAGTGAGAATTTGCCTAAGTGTTCTCAATCAAAGTTGTTCTTTATTGTGTCTAGTTACATTTCACTTTTTGAATCACCCCATTTGGTGTTTTCTAGCTCAAGTTATGGCTATTGCACTATAACTGGTCAGATTGCCTTTATCCAGAATTTCTGGGCAATTTTTGGTTCTACCAGGTTTGATAGTCCAACTTTGGCTAGCAATTTAATTTAGTTAAGTCTAGAATTTGAGTTTGTTTTCTGCATGAAAGTTGTTCTAAATTGCCTCAACTCTTCATTGAAGTAAATTTCAAGTCAATTGGACCTTTCTAGAGTGCGTTATGACCAAATGAATGAACACTGTTCATTTGGTCAATTTACCCAGGCAGAATTGGTGCTAACCGGATTTGATCAATTTTTAGGACATCCTAAGTTTAGTTTATGGACAGGGTTCCTTCATCAAAGTTGTGCCATTATGTGTTTAATTTCATGTCCATTCATCCTTGCACCAATTGAACCTATACAACTCATGTTGTAGCTGCCCAAACATGCTAGACTCACATCCAGACCTACAGGGCACTCAAGGCAGCACCTCTAACCTCAATTCCCATGGCACAATTCACTTCAATTCCTACTTAAACATAACCAAATGGTCACTAATTGACCATTAGAATTTTCTTTCACCAATACATTAGCAAAACCCTAGGTTTTTCCCAAACCCTAACTCCAACAATTTCAATTCTCTATATACATACAATCCACGAATTAAAACACCTAAATCATGTTCAATGGCAGCCATACACAACTATTATGAAATCAAATTGGCACTAACCTTTTTGAAGCTAACTCCCAAGCTTGCAAAACTTTCCTTTTTCGTCTTCTTTTTGCTAGCTAGATAGAGTTTAAGGGGTGAGGAAAAATTTTATTGAAGGAAGTAAAGGGTAATAAGGTGAAATGGAGTGGGGTATAAAGCTTGATAAAGCTTTAATGGAGGTTTAGGGTTAGGGAAGATTTCGATTGGGTTGAGTGGGGTAGGGGATGCAGTTTTTTCTTTTTTATTTCTTCCCACTTAAATCTTTTTAAAATGATTTATAATAGCTTGGTGAAGTTTGATTAGTGGAGGCTTTAATAATAACACCATAGTGATGTCATAATTCAAGTTTTAATTTATTTTCTTTTCTTTCCTTTTTACACTCATTTCTAATTAATTTTCTAGCAATATTTATTCATATTTTATGTCATAATAATTATTCACTTAACTGGACAAGTTGATCAAAAATCATCCCTGAAGACAAAATGACCAAACTGCCCTTCATTTGGCTTATTGAGCCAAATTTGTCTATACCAATCTAAAAATTTTTCTAAGCATTTTCTTGGCATTCTAATGCCATTGAAACCTCAATGAATCTTCTATTGAGTCCCAAAATTTATTTCATGAATTTTCTCCCGGGTTTAGGACTTCTAGCTGCAAAGACTGCAACTTTCCACTAGGTTACCCATCTCTAGGGTACTAGCTCATTTAACTTAGTTGTATTTTATTTCTAAAATTTTTCCTACATTTTTCTTATTGATAGTTGAGTTAATTATGGCTCCTCACTTTAGTCTAAATATTTTTCCAGATGTTCTAGCTGTCCGTATGTAACACCCCTCACCCGTTTATAGTATAGCCGAGTAAGGCGTGCTACACGGCGTGCCGGAGCACCTAGTCTGTGATTATCTTATTTCCTAAACTCAATTTGATTTTAAGAAGTCTTTTATGTAATATTCATATCATACTGATAATATTTTCATAATTTAATAAAATTAGTGTTTCAAAAATGGTAATAAAAATTTGGCAAGGTGCCATCTATATTTCGAACAAACTGTCCCTCCAAACCTATTAAAAATAGTTCAATATGATAATATCAAAATCTCAACTATTTCATAGTATCGATTTCTTAGAAAAGTCAATAGACTTTTACAATCATTAAACAGTTCCATAATACAGTCTATAACAATTTAAATATATCTAGAAAATCTCTATGTTATTTAATATGTACAAGATATTACAAATTTTAGAGCTTTCATAATATTACAAAATACAGGGCCGAATTTCAAAAATACAACTGAAGTGCAAAATACAAGATATCCTAAGTCCTACCATGTATGCAATGCAGTACAGATGACTCTGGACTCTTGTAGAGATCTGATGTCTCACTCGATCATAGGTCTGCTGGGCTTCCCAGCTGTGTCTCCAATACCTACGCATTACAAAAGCAACGCGCTAACAATTTTGCTTAGTGGTGCCAAATATAAAGAAATATACACTAAAATAAAGTACATGAATTGTTTATGAATTTATGACATCGATATTCTTTACAGTTGTTGATTCGATTTTTATTTACTAACATTTCAATTTGTGCTAATTTTAGTAGTGCTGTATGTTAGAAGACTGGATTTAGCTGTTTGAATTTAATCGTGCTTAAATTAACTGCCCGTGTAGCCTATACACTGACCAGACTGGATAAATAGTTTATTGGCACTAGGTACCTAGTACCTCAGGCTGTCACACCATCGGTCACAAACTGTCTCCTGGTGTGCAAGAAGTGTGGCTAAAAATCCATATAGTCAATCTGGCGATAAGCCAAGTATAATAGCACAATACATATAGCCGTAGGCTATTTGTAACGATCAGACTCCAACCACTAGAGAAATTGTCCGCTTTGGCCATAAGCCCCACGGTTTTGTCCCATAGGTGGAATGGAGAACTTCCCAGGAGGTGTCCCATCCTAGGATTTCTCTCGAGCAAGCACGCTTAACCCTGGAGTTCTTCCAACTCCCCAAACAATTCCACCAAAAGGCGCCTCTAGTGATTAGTTTCCCCATTTTATATATCATTACTTTTTAAACCCAAGACCAATTCCATGCTTTGTCGATGTGGAATTAGCCTAAGGGACCTTTCTCCCCCCCTTTCGGGACTCAGCGTCCTCGCTGAGGTTTGCCCCACCATCGCTCAAGAGGACACGCGAGTGGCTCTGATACCAATTGTAACGATCGGACTCCAACCACTAGAGAAATTGTCCGCTTTAGCTATAAACCTCACGGTTTTGTGCCATAGGAACTTCCTAGGAGGTCACCCATCCTAGGATTTCTCTCAAGCGAGCACGCTTAACCCTAGAGTTCTTCCAACTCTCCAGGCCATTCCACCAAAAGGCGCCTCTAGTGATTAGTTCCCCCATTTTATATATCATTACATTTTATATATCAGGGTTAAGCGTGCTCGCTTAAGAGAAATCCTAGGATGGGTGACCTCCTAGGAAGTTCTCCATTCCACCTATGGGACAAAACCGTGAGGTTTATGGCCAAAGTGGACAATTCCTCTAGTGGTTAGAGCCTGATCGTTACACCATTAAAGTCACAGTGCAGCATAATATGCCGTAAAAATACAGTATGGTATAAAGCCATTTATAGAAAAGCTATCAGAATCCTATTGGCATGCCAACCTATCCAAACTAGTCAACTAGGCAAACTAGGGCACATTATAAATTAATTGTTTAATTCTTCAATTTCTAGAGTTTACTAGCTATTATGTAATTTCATAAGTCAATGCATATGTTAACCTTTTTTAGCTAATATGGATAAGTTGATTCTAGCATCAACATGTTACAATTTACAATTCAATATGCTGTCAATATAATGCAATTTACCCTTTTTACAAGTTGGCATTCATTGCCAAATTACCTCAAGCATCATTGTATGTAAATGTCAAATTCTCAATTTTTGTGTGCTAGATTAGTCCAGTTTAAAGTCTTATTTCTCTTGGTTTTTAGCTTCTGGTCAAAGAAGAAAAATTGTAGCTCTATGTCTTATTGCACTCTGGGCAAAATTTCAGGTCATTCTGAGTTGTATAGGCCAAGATATGGTCAATTTACTAGAGCTGGACAGATTGCACCTTTAGTGTAAAATTTGGTTAATTTTAGGTCACTTTTAGTTCTGGCAGTTTTGGTACCCAAACTTGTGCAAGCTATTTGACTTGGTTCTGGCCATTTTTGGGCTTTGGTGTCTTCATAAGAATTTTAGCTCTATTTCTAAGCTATCCATGGTAAAAATTTCAAATCCATTGGACCTGTTTTGAGTGAGTTATGGTCATCGAAATAGCTACTGTTCATATGGTCAAAAATCTGGGTTTGCAAGGTTGCCATTTCGGATTTGGTCATTTTTAAGGTCAGTTTCAAGGCAAAATTTTGGCACCATTTCTGCATGAAAGTTGGCCTATTTGGTGTTTAGTTTCACCCCCCATTGGCCTCATACCAATTGGGTTCATAGTTTTGCACTTATGACCTAATTTATGTGATGCCAACATACATAACCTGCATTTGAACATTACACTTCCAAATTTGACAATCCTCCTCCTCCCAATACTTCAACATTTAATCATGGCACTTCTAGATATATTGTACACAATTATAGCAAGCAGTTTGGGTTGAACACTCAAGTGCTCAATGCACACAATACACCATTCAAGTTCAACATTTACTTCCACTAAAATTCAACATACCTCAATATCAATATTACACATACACTTCCATATACCCATACCTCAATATCAACATCACATGCTGCCCACAATTTAACATTATGATATCTCATCAATAAATTACATATACTCACATACAATTTCATGATATTATAGGCTGCCAAATATGGCAGTTTACCAAAGCATCAAAGTCCATTTTCAAACCCTTAATTCAAGCATTAACATACACATACTTGAACATTAACCTACTATAACTTCCATTTGAGTTAATCAACCTTAATTCCCATCCATTAGAGGTAAGAAAAACTCAAATACAACAAACCTTCACGGCTGCTGAAAATGGACAAGTTCATATCTCAATGTTTTCTTCATTTCTCTTTACCAAAATACTCACCTCAACCTAAACATAAGGTTTACTAAAGCAAGGAAGAAGATTTGGACACTTACACTTTTGGAGCTTGTTTCAAACTTCACCAAATCTTGTTTTTCTTATTGCCAATATCTTCCCCAAGGTGAATAGGCAATTTTTAATGAAGGAACCAAGTGGAAAGGATGGCTTGATCAATGGTGCATGGCGATGGAGGGAGTTCGGCCGTGGTGGACTTCCATGGAGGTTCAATTCGGCCAAAGCTTTAAAGGTTGAAGATGACCTCTATTCTATCCACTAAAACCATAAATATGTCTCATATAGTGTAGTTAGTGGAGCACTAGGATTAGTTTTATTGTTTATTTATTCAAAGTTTCGTTGTTTGTACATTTATCTCAATTCTTTCACTATTTACATAATGTATCAAAATTTAATTTTTCATGACATTTCTAAAGTGTAATATTATTTATTTTCATTGGAAATTGAGGTCAAAAGGCAACTCTAGATGTCAAATGATCAAAATGCCCCACTTTGGGTTATATTTTCGATTTTTCGGTAACACCGGTTTTTGTCTGTTTCTCGATTTTTCATTTTTCTTTGTACTAATTTATTAATTTTTCTTTGATATTTTTAGTGTTAATTATATTTCAATAAACCTTTATTTATGTCTCAAAATTTAATTCTGAGGGTTCTCCATGGTCCTGGGGTCGGCAATGGCCTTCCCTGTGCGGTCACCCATCGCTGTGGTGCTGGCTCATTTAACTTAGTTTCATTTTCTCTTTCATTTTTCTTTGATTTTTCTTGTATTTTCTTTTTATTTATTTCATCACTATATGTCTATTCACTATCACTAAAGTGTAGTTCCAGACATCCTGACTTGCCTGGACTGACATTATGCCATTGGAGCAACAGAACATACAGAATACGTACAGTAGGGATGTTACAACTCTTCCCCTCTAAATAAAAATTTTGTTCCTTGAAATTTACCTGATGTGAGGAGCTAAGGGAACTATTGCCTCATTGTCTCCTTGCTCTCCCATGCTACCTCTTCCATGTTGTGGTGCCTCCATAGGATTTTCACTAGTGCAATTGTCTTGTTTCTGAGCTCTTTTATCTCTCGTGCCAATATTTTAATTGGTTCTTCTTCATATGTCAGGTTATACAATAATTTCTTCTACTGAGATGACATGTGAAGGATCTGATCTATATCTTTTGAGCATCGAGACATGGAACACATTATGAATCTTGTCCAGCTCAGGTGGTAAGGCTAATCTGTAGGCTACTGGTCCCACACGTTCAATAACTTCATATGGGCCAATGAACCTAGGGCTTAATTTTCCCTTTTTTCTCGAATCTCAACACTTTCTTCCACGGTGATACTTTGAGAAATACCTTCTCGCCAACAAACTCAATGTCCTTTCTTTTCAAGTCAGCATAAGATTTCTGTTGGTCAGAAGCAACTTTCAAATATACCTTTATCAGTTTCACCTTTTTTTCTATCTGTTTTACCAAGTCTGGCCCCACTAGTTTATCTTCACCCAATTCAGTCCAACATATAGGTGTTCTACATTTTCTCCCATACAGTGCTTCATAGGGTGCCATTTGTATGCTAGCTTGATAGCTATTATTGTATGTAAATTCTGCCAGTGGAAGGTATTTGTCCCAGCTTCCCTCAAACTCAACAACACAACTTCTCAGCATATCCTCAAGGACCTATCACATATGTTCGGTTATTATTATCATTATCAGTTCAATTTATTATTTACAGTAACTCAATGAGTTTCAGAATTTACATGGATTATTCTTTCTGACTGTCCATCCGTCTGAGGATGAAAAATGGAGTTGTGTGCCCAAGGATTCTTGTAATTTCTTCCAAAATCTAGATGTAAACCTCGGGTCTCTATCAGGTATAATGGAAAGCAGAATTCCATGTAGTCTAACTATCTCACTGATGTACAATTCTGCTAGCTTTTATAGTGAGTAGTCAGTTCTGACTGGCAGAAAATGTGCTGATTTGGTCAACCTATCCATAATCACCCATACTACATCATGCTTCTTCTGAGTGAGAGGTAGACCACTGATAAAGTCCATAGTGACTCGGTCCCATTTCCATTTAGGTATGTTTATGGGCTGTAACAAATCTGATGGAACTTGATGTTTTGCTTTGACTTGCTGACATGTCAAACATCTAGTTACATAGTCAGCTATGTCCTTCTTCATATCCGGCCACCAGTATTGAAGTTTCAAGTCATGGTACATTTTTGTGCTTCCTGTGTGCATAGCATACACACTATTATGTGCTTCTCTCAGAATACTGGTTTTCAACTCTTTATCATCTGGTACACATACTCTTTCTTTATAGTACAGGCACCCATTTCCTTTCACTTGACTTTCAGTTTCCTTTCCCTCAGTGATTTTCCCCATAACAACTATTAATTTCTCATCTATCTTCTACCCATCCTGTATCTGTTGTAACAGATTTGGCTTTACTTGCAACTCAGCCAAAATAACTTCGTCATGAGTTAAGGACAATTGGGCATTTAGAGATCTCAATGCTACAATAGATTTTGTACTTAAGGCATCAGCAACTACGTTTGCCTTCCCAAGGTGGTAGTCAATCACATAATTATAATCTTTCAGGAATTCAATCCATCGCCTCTGTCTCAAATTAAGTTCCTTCTGGGTTGGCAGATACTTTAGACTCTTATGGTTTGTGTATATGTAGCATTTTTCTCCATATAAATAATGCCTCCATATCTTCAATGCGAAGATAATTGCTGCTAACTCTAAATCATGAGTAGGGTAATTCTTTTCATGTGGCCTTAACAGCCTGGAAGCATATGCAACCACTTTCCCTTCTTGCATGTGTACACACTCTTACCCATTATGCGAGGCATCACTGTAGACTACAAAGTCTTTTCCCGACGTTGTTGCCTCTGTCAACAAAGCCTTTAGCCTCTCAAAACTGGCTTGACACTTGTCATTCGAGTCAAATTTCATATTGTTGTGTAGTAATTTGGTCATTGGAGCAGCTATCTAGGAAAATCCCTTTACAAATCTTCTATAATATCTAGCTAATCCCAAGAAACTTCTGATCTCAGTTGTATTTCTGGAAAGCTTCCATTCCATCACTACTTCAATCTTCTTGTGATCCACTCTAGTCCCTTTAGCTGATACTACATGTCCAAGGAATGCAATCTCATTGAAACAGAACTCACACTTGGACAATTTAGCATATAGTTTCTTATCTTTTAGAGTCTACAGAACAATTCTCAAATGCTCATCATGTTTTGCTTTATCCTTGGAATACACCAGGATGTCATCAATGAAGACAACTACAAACCGATCTAAGTATGATTGGAAGATACAGTTCATAATGCTGCAAGAGCGTTTGTTAACCCAAATGGCATCACCAGGAATTCATAATGCCCATACCGAGTTCTAAAAGCAGTCTTAGGCACATCTACATCCTTAAGCCTTAGCTGATGATACCCTGATCTGAGATCAATCTTAGAAAACACACCGACTCCCTTCAACTGATCAAACAGATCGTCAATTCTAGGCAACAGATACTTGTTCGTCACTGTTACTTTGTTTAACTGCCGATAGTCAACACATAACCTTAGTGTCCCATCTTTCTTCTTTACAAATAGTATCGGAGCTCCCCACGGTGATACACTGGGGTGTATGACCCCTTGTCTAGTAATCTTGCAGCTGGATTTTTAACTCTTTCAATTCAGCAGGTGCCATTCTATACGAAGCAATTGAAATCGGAGCTGTATCCGACATAATCTCAATAGCAAATTCAACTTTCCTCTCTGGTGGCAAACTAGGTAATTCCTTAGGAAATACCTCAGAGAAATCCCTTACTGTAGATATGTCAAACAAGTCAAGTTTACCTTGCCTAGTGTCAACCACGTGTGCCAGATAGGCTTCACACCCTTTTCTCAACCATCTCCTTGCAACTGTAGCTGAGATGACATTGGACAAGAAATCTGTCCTTTCACCCACAACTGTTATTTCTTCGTTCTCAGCAGTTTTTAGAGAGATTCTCTTCAATTTACAATCTACTATTGCCTGATGATGAGATAACCATTCCATTCCAAAAAGCACATCAAACTCATGGAAAGGCAGTTTGATTAAGTCTGCTGAGAACTCTTTCCCTTGAATCTTCAATGGACAGCTCTTATATACCTTGTTTACTACCACACTGTGGCCTAGCAAATTTGTGACTAGGATGTCTTGGTCACTTTCCTCTACTGGTATTCCTTTTTCTACGGGCAGCTTGATATAAATATATGAATGAATAGATCTAGGATCCACTAATGCATGCACATAAGTATTATAGAGGAGAAACGTACCCTTGATGACATCTGGAGCATCCTGTTCCTCCTGTGCCCCTATAGCATAGGCTCTAGCTGGTTTTCTACCTTCTGCTCTCTCCACAAACTCTGATACAGGTTTTTGTGAAGTACCGGCTTCCTCAGCCTTACTCAGCTTTCTACCCCTTGGAGCTGGAGGGGCAGGCCTATCAGTTGATACCAGAGTGGATGTAGTAGTTCTGCGAGGACAATCTCAGACTAAGTGGTCTGTAGACCCACACCGTAAACAAGCAACTATCATCCTCCAACATTCACGCTTATGCCGTTTTTGGCAATGTGGGTAAGTAATAGATACTGTTGGGGCTGGTCCTCTGAACCCTTTCCCTGGAGAGCTAGCCATTGAAGGTGTGGACTGGCCTCTCCTTGGTGCAAACTGAGATTTGGGCCTCTGTAACTAACCCTGACTTGGTGCTCTACTGAAACTCTGAGTAGGAGAACCTTTGAATTTCTTACTAGGGACAGAAGATGTACTGGTCTGACCCTGACCTCTTTTCTACTATCTATCCCTTCTGTTCTGCTCATTCATTCTAACTTTTTCAACCTTCAGTGCGGCTTCCACTAACCTGGTAAACTCTGTAATCCCCAAGGCTGTAATCATTACTTTAATGTTATCATTGAGTCCTTCCTCAAATCTCTGCCATCTCTCGACCTCATTAGGGACTATTTCCCGCCCATAGCAGTTCAGTCTGACAAATTCTCTTTCATATTCAGCCACTATCAGCTATCTTTGGCGTAGGGTAATAAACTCCCTTCTCTTCTGTTCCAGATATACACTGCCCACATACTTCTTTCTGAACTCATTGAGAAATAAATCCCAAGTTATTTGTTCCGGTGGCACCTCACTAGTTACTATATCCCACCATTGGTATGCATCATCTTGCAGTAGTGATACAGCAACTTCCAAATTCTACTCTGGAGTACAATGAAGTTGTTTTAAGACTCGTCCAATCCTGTCCAACCAGTTTTCAGCTATGACAGAATCATCTTCCCTTTTGCCTAGAAAATCCACTGCTCTAAACTTCATGAGTCTCTCCATATGAGATTTTTTTATGTGGAGGTGGTGGTGGTGGCATAACTCCAGTCATCTGTCTAAAGAACTCAGCCATTTGATGAAATGTGGCTGGTGCCTTTGGTACTGCTGGAGCTGGTTCCCTCCTGTCTCCTGGTTCAGTCATAGATGGAGCATGACTCTCCTCCTCCTCATTGACTGTTCTCTGCGATGTGGAGTCCATATTCTGATCAAAATAACAAAATAAATCAAAAGATCTGCATTAGAGTCATCTTAACACTTACAATGCAATGCATGATATGCAATCTATCTAGGTCCAGAAACACATAAGCCATGCTCTGATACCACTAAATGTAACACCCCTCACCCGTCTATAGTATAGCCGAGCAAGGCGTGATACACGGCATGCCGGAGCACCTAGTCTGTGATTATCTCATTTCCTGAATTCAATTTGATTTTAAGAAGTCTTTTATGTAATATTCATATCATGCTGATACTATTTTCATAATTTAATAAAATCAGTGTTTCAAAAATAGTAATAAAAATTTGGCAAGGTGCCGTCTGTATTCCAAACAAACTATCCTTCCAAACCTGTTAAAAATAGTTCAATATTATAATATCAAAAACTCAACTATTTCATAGTCTCGATTTCTCAGTAAAGTCAATAAACTTTTACAGTCACTAAACAGTTCCATAATACAGTCCATAATAATTTAAATATATCCAGAAAATCTCCATGTTATTTAATATGTACAAGATATTACAAACTTTAGAGCTTTCATAATATTACAAAATACAGGGTCGGATTTCAAAAATACAATAGAAGTACAAAATATAAGATATCCTAAGTCCAACCGTGTATGCAATGCAGTGCAGATGACTCTGGACTCCTGTGCAGATCTCATGTCTCACCCGGTCGTAGGTCTATTGGGCTCCCTAGCTGTGTCTCCAATACCTACGCGTTACAAAAGCAACGCGCTAAGCAATTTTGCTTAGTAGTGCCAAATATAAAGAAATATACACTAAATAAAGTATATGAATTATTTATGAATTTATGACATCGATATACTTTATAGTTGTTGATTCTACTTTTATTTACTAACATTTCAATTGTGCTAATTTTGGTAGTGTTGTATGTTAGAAGACTGGATTTAGCTGTTTGAATTTAATAGTGCTTAAATTAACTGCCTGTGTAGCCTATACACTGACCAGACTGGATAAACGAATATATTGGCACTGGTTACCTAGTACCTCGGGCCATCACACCATCAGTCACAAAGTGTCTCCTGGTGTGCAAACAGTGTGGCTAAAAAGCCATTTAGTCAATCTGGCGATAAGCCAAGTATAATAACACAATACGTATAGCCGTAGGCTATTAAAGTCATAATGCGGCATAATATGCCGTAAAAACACAGTATGGCATAAAGCCATTTACAGAACAGCTGTCAGAATCCTATTGGCCTGTCAACCTATCCAAACTAGTCAACTAGGCAAACTAGAGTACATTATAAATTAATTGTTTAATTCTTCAATTTCTAGAGTTTACTAGCTATTATGTAATTTCATAAGTCAATGCATATGTTGACCTTTTTTAGGTAATATGGATAACTTGATTCTAGCATCAACATGTCACAATTTACAATTCAATATGTTGCCAATATAATGCAATTTACCCTTTTTACAAGTCAGCATTCATTGCCAAATTACCTCAAGCATCATTATATATAAATGTCAAATTCTCAATTTTTGTATGCTAGATTGGTCTAGCTTAAAGTCTCATTTCTCTTAGTTTTTAGCTTCTGATCAAAGAAGAAAAATTGAAGCTCTATGTCTTATTGCACTCTAGGCAAAATTTCAGGTCATTCTGAGTTGTATAGACCAAGATATGGTCAATTTACTAAAGCTGGACAGATTGCACCTTTAGTGCAAAATTTGGTCAATTTTAGGTCACTTTTAGTTTTGGCAGTTTTGGTACCCGAACTTGTGCAAGCTATTTGACTTGGTTTTGGCCATTTTTGGGCCTTAGTGTCTTCATAAGAATTGTAGCCCAATGTCTAAGCTATCCATGACAAAAATTTCAGGTCAATTGGACCTATTTTGAGTAAGTTATGGTCATCCAAATAACTACTGTTCATATGGTCAAAAATCTGGGTTTGCAAGGTTGCCATTCCGGATTTGGTCATTTTTAATGTCAATTTCTAGGCAGAATTTTGGCAACATTTCTACATAAAAGTTGGCCTATTTGGTGTCTAGTTTCAATCCCCATTGGCTTCATACCAATTGGGTTCATAGTTTTGCACTTATGACCTAATTTATGTGCTGCCAACATACACAACCTGCATTTGAACATTACACTTCCAAATTTGACAATCCTCCTCCTCCCAATACTTCAACATTTAATCATGGAACTTCTATATATATTGTACACAATTCCAGCAAGCAGTTTGGGCAGAACACTCAAGTGCTCAATGCACACAATACACCATTCAAGTTTAACATTCACTTCCACCAAAATTCAACATACCTCAATATCAATATTACACATACACTTCCATATACTCATACGTCAATATCAACTGCACATGCTGCCCACAATTTAACATTATGACATCTCATCAACAAATTACATATACTCATATACAATTTCATGATATTATAGGCTGCCAAACATGGCAGTTTACCAAAGCATCAAATTCCATTTTCAAACCCTTAATTCAAGTATTAACATACACATACTTGAACATTAACCTACTACAAGTTCCATTTTAGTTAATCAACCTTAATTCCCATCCATTAGAGGTAAGAAAAACTCAAACACAACAAACCTTCATGGCTACCAAAAATGGACAAGTTCATATCTCAATGTTATCTTCATTTCTCTTCACCAAAATACTCACCTCAACCTAAATATAAGGTTTACTAAAGCAAGGAAGAAGATTTGGACACTTACACTTTTGGAGCTTGCTTCAAACTTCCCAAATCTTGTTTTTCTTGTTGCCAATATCTTCCCCAAGGTGAGTAGGCAAGTTTTAATGAAGGAACCAAGTGGAAAGGATGGCTTGATCAATGGTGCATGGTGATGGAGGGAGTTCGGCCATGGTGGACTTCCATGGAGGTTCAATTCGACCAAAGCTTTAAAGGTTGAAGATGACCTTTTTTCTGTCCACTAAAACCATATATACGTCTCTTATAATGTAGTTAGTGGAGCACTAGGATTAGTTTTATTGTTTATTTATTCAAAGTTTCATTATTTGCACATTTATCTCAATTCTTTCATTATTTACATAATGTATCACAACTTAATTTTTCATGACATTTCTAAAGTATAATATCATTTATTTTTGGTGAAAATTGAGGTCAAAAGGTAACTCTAGGTGTCAAATGACCAAAATGCCCCACTTCGGGTTATATTCCTAATTTTTCAGTAACACCAAATTTTGTCTGTTTCTCGATTTTTCGCTTTTCTTTGTACTAATTTATTAATTATTCTTTGATATTTTTAGTGTCAATTACATTTGAATAAATCTTTATTTATGTCTCAAAAGTTAATTCCGAGGGTTCCCCGCAGTCCTGGGGTCAGCAACAGCCTTCTGTTAGTAGTATGCCCTAGAGCATATCATTTCGTATGTATCTTGTACATAATTTTATTAATAAAAGGCATTTCCACTTTTCCGTTTACATAATATATTTATGTGTAATAGAAAAGGTCCATTGATATTTTATTAGAAATATTATTCTTAAGTTGTTAAGAATATGAGTGACAATATTTCTAGCACAAAGTATCATAAATAGGTTCACAATCGAGGATACTTCATAATAAGGACATGACTTATCCAGAAAGATTGTATTCATGTTTGTTCCCAAGTTATTTATATGAGATATAAATAAGATGGAATGGTGAGTCTCATGCCATATGACAAACATGATAGGCACTTATAAATGATAAGTAGACCGAACCAGTGACACTTATGATAAGCACATGGAGTTTACTCTTGTCAATGTTTTGTCATAAATCATATCAGTGCATATAATCTTTAGACCTGAGATAGCACAGTTATCTTGTATATAGGTAGTTTGAGTTTGATCTCGCTTTCATACTTGTACTGTGTATGGGTATATGGGCATGTGTTGGCTCCTACTAGTTATATATGGAGGTAGGTGTTGATCAAGATGGAATCTGTTCCTCTAAGTAAATAGAGATAAAATCCTATGTTCATTTAATTATTCTTGATGTTTCAAGTTCCTGGCCAGGACAGATAGATTTATTCAGAAAAGAGTTTCTGATGAGAAAATCTTTTTAATCAAGAACTGGAATTAAAAGAGAACATAATATTCATAGCAAATGGAGTTTGACATAAACCATGACTCCAACTTGAGTTGGGATTTTGTAACAGAGAGATTCTAGTGCATGGTAACATATGATTATAGGTTCATTTAAGGTAAACCTTATTACTAATTGGGTGGCTATGGCATGCTATGCTAGGTGTTAACCATGGTCTATGAGGTTCATAAAATGATTTAGAGAAATCATTTATGGTAAGAAAGAGTTCTGATGATATTAAGAGTTGATATCATGTCTCATTGCCAATTAGTGATGAGCCTAGTAAGTCACACACATACACAAGTTATTACCTAATTAAATATGATTTAATTAATTAATTAAAGAGTTTAAATTGATTAATTAAATAGGTTTGGTTTGCAATTACATTGCAAAGTCCCTAGCATGACTTGAAACCAAATCTAGATTATTGGATGTATAATATAAGTTAAATTTATATTTAAAGTGTTTAAATAAGAATTTAATTAATGAGAAATTAATTAATAGAGATTAATTAATTAATTTATATTTGATATAAATTAATTAGAAGAAGAAAATAATTGTTTTGGGTTAAGAACTCAAAATTAAGACACAGGGGCATTTTGGTCATTTCACAGTGTGACACGTGGCACCATGAGATAGTGACACATGGCATACCACATAAGCTTGCCAAATGTTTTTTAATCATGTAAGATGATTAAAATCAAGATTAAATATAGGTTTGACACTTGGCACAATGTGATTGGGTCACTTAAACCTAGAGCTAATCAAAGGGTGACATGTGGCAAGTGTTTAATGTGTTAACCTAGCTATTTAAGTGCGATTATGAAAAGAAAAAATAACCAACAGCCTCTCCTCTCATTTTGTCACGCCACTTTGAGCCTCTCCAGCTATTCCTCTTCATCTCTCATCAATTCAAAGAGATTAGCCATCAATCTCTTGAATTAAGAACACTAGAAATTGTTTCCAGTGTCCTGTTTACATCTTTAATCTCTTAAAAGGCAGAACTTGATTTTCTAATTAATAGAAAAAGCTTTAGAAGCTATTCAAGGGCTGCCATAGGTGTTCTTGGTGTGGACATGCTAGAGGGACAACATCTGGTGTCCTGAAGATGAATCTCAAAGGCGCAGACACGCTGCAGTGCATCAAGAGGTTAGTGTAATCGTTCTTGATTTAATCTAGGGTTCTAAAATTAATCTGATTAATTTTAAAATCTTAAATGGCAAATACAGATCCAAAAACATATTAAAAGAGTTTTAATATGTTGTTTATCATTGAAATCAAATAGATAAAAATAAATCTTGCATGATGCATGTGACCTTAGGTGAAAAATTTTGAATTTCAATGGTATAAACTTGTGTTTTTCACGCTTCCGTTCCTTCAATTGGTATCAGAGCCACTATATTTGCCATTTAGATTGTTGATTATATGATTTAATTGTTTGTTTGATCATGAGATCAAATGTTCATTGCTGGTTGCAAAGCAAGTTGGCGGCATACTTGAAAAAACACCATCAATGGTGCGCATGGTTTGGCTTCCATGGGTGGTTTAAGGTTTGGCTTTTAATTCTGCAATTGTTGTATGATCTAAGGCCTATTCTTTGACTAATTAAAGTGTTTAATTAGTAGTTTTTATCACACAATTAAATTATGATTCAAATCAGAATTTTAAAAATTGTTTGAATGTGATTCAAATCTGAATTTTAAAAGTTGTTTGAATGTGATTCAAATCTGAATTTTTAAAGTTCTTTGAATCATATTTAAATCTGATTTTTTAAAATTGACTGAATAAAATTCAGATCTGATTTTTTAAAAAATGTTTGAATGTGATTCAAATCTGATTTTTTAAAAAATGTTTGAATGTGATTCAAATCTGAATTTTTAAAGTTGTTTGAATGTGATTCAAATATGAATTTTTAAATTTGTTTGAATGAGATTCAAATCTGAATTTTTAAATTTATTTGAATCATATTCAAATCTGGATTTTTAAGTTGAATATGAGATATTCAATTTAATTTAAGTATGTATGTTTTATTTAATTGTTAAATAGTGATATGCATGATGGATGATCATGGACTATAAAAGACCAATGTGATTGGATTTATTTCTTTTATGTTTCTTTGGGATTGTAAATTAATTAATTTATTTTAATTTATTTTGGGCATGTATTATTAAGTTTGTAATAATTTTTGGGTTGTAATTTCATTTATTTAAGTTCTTGTAAATTCGCCTTGGTATGCTAAGGATTACCATGTAATATTGGATTGCAAGAAGTTCAAGGAGGTCAAGAGCATTGGTGGGACCAGTGGGAGGAATTCAAGATCAAGTGTTGATTATGTACTCCTTCAGTAACTCTTGTAAAATGAATGAATGAAATGCATCTAGGAATGCCCTAATTCAATTCTTGGTGGCTCAGAATTGAATCCCTTAGAAAGTCCATGATCATACCATATTTACTGCTTATCCATGAATGCATGAGATGTATGGGAATGTATGCTATTATATGATATATGCATGCTAAATGGATAATGTGCAAAGTGAGACCTTAATAGTAATTAGAATGACCATAAAATCTTCCAAACAAATGATTAAGTTGGAAATGCTATAATTAAAGTAATTATAACATAGGCCCTCCATTGGGGCAATTATTTTAAGAAATTTTAAATAGTTGCATAAGATGCAATTTATTTAAGAGATTTTCTTAAGAATAATTATTAAGCATGAGATGTTGTAAATATGTAAATAGTTTAGTGGCCAATATTGGATGTACCTGAGGACATTAAAATTATTTGCATAATTACTGGCTCAATGGGATCAACTTAACTAATGCAAGATAAGTCAATAATGGATGTACCTGAGATTTTGAGCATTAGGGGCTAGTTAAAGGATTGAACCTCACATGAGATGTGATGGGCAAGGAGTTGCTCACTTATAGTTTATTGTAATTCCAATAATGGATGTACCTGAGGATGATCAATAGAATTATAAGAATTCAATCACCCACTAGAAATCCATCCAACTAGGATTTTCGTTTTCTACTTTGGAAGTGTAGGATTCGCTAAGTTAGTGGGAGGACCAATTTGATTAAAAGACCATAATCATTTTGGTTAATTACATGATACATTTACTAATTAATCTGGTTATTTTCTGCAGTTAATTTTCTGATAAAAATGAGCACAAAACAACCACCACCATCCAATATCCTTGCAAGCATACTTGATCACAATAGGTTGACAGGACCTAATCTATCTAATTGGCTAAGAAATTTGAAACTTGTCCTGAACCTTGAACAAATAGGATATGTTCTAGATTCAAATGTTCCTAGTCCCTTACCTCCAGAGGCCACACAAGGGGAACATGAAACTTTGGACAAGTGGAAGGAGCATGATATGAGAGCTAAGTGTTACATGCTTGCTTCCATGAGTAATGAGTTACAGAAGCAACATGAGAACATGCAGAGTGCGAGTGAGATCCTCCTTCACCTACAAGAGTTGTATGGTGAGCACAGCAGGAATGCTAGGTATGAGATATCTAGACAGCTATTCCGTATGAGGATGTCTGAGAGACAGAATGTTGGGGATCATGTCCACAAGATGATTCAGCTGATTGAGCAGTTGGAACATCTTGACTTCAACATGGATTTCCAACTACAGACGGATTTGATCCTTCAGTCCCTTCCTGAGTCTTTTGGGAATTTTGTGACAAATTTCCATATGACTAAACAGGAATGCACCTTAGCTAGTTTACTCAACATGCTGGTTATTGCCCAAAAGAATATGCCAGGCAATAAAGGAAAAGAGGTAGCTTTGGTTGCATCTTCTTCTGCTAGAAAGTCCAACAAGAAGAAGGGCAATAAGAAAAAGAAACCTCAGATTCCTGGTCCTTCCAAGAAAATAGCTAAACAGAAAAGGAAGACTAAAGCTGATAAAGGCAAAGGAAAGTGTCTCCACTGCCAACAGGAAAGTGTTTCCATTACCAACAGGAAAGTGTTTCCATTGCCAGTAAGAAAGTGTTTCCACTGGCCAGAGTATAGTAATATAAATGAATGCAATGCCATGGTGAAAACCAACTCAAGTTCAAAATATATTTGGCACTTAAGGTTATGTCATGTTGCAGAAGATAGGATTGCAAAACTGGAGAAAATGGGGATTCTATCCCCATTGGGCTCTGAGCCTACTCTAACTTGTGAATCTTGCCTTCAGGGCAAAATGACTAGATCACCCTTTGATGGACAAGGGCTAAGAGCTGAAAATATTTTGGAGCTAATACATAGTGATGTATGTGGTCCATTTAAAGAAATGGCTAGAGGGGGCTTTCATTATTTTATTACCTTTACTGATGATAAATCAAGGTTTGGGTATTTGTGTTTGATGAAATACAAACATGAATCTTTTGAAAAGTTCAAAGAATTTAAATCTGAAGTAGAAAATCAAACAGAAAAGAGTATTAAAGCTCTTCGATCAGATCGTGGAGGTGAATATTTGAGTACTGAATTTGATGAATACTTGAGAGAGCATGGCATTGTTTCTCAGCTGACTCCTCCAGGAACGCCACAGCTGAATGGTGTATCTGAAAGGAGAAATCGTACTCTATTGGATATGGTACATAGTATGATGAGCTATATTGATATGCCAATCTTCTTTTGGGGATTTGCATTAGAATCAGCTTTGTATATTCTGAATAGGATTCCATCAAAATCAGTTTCTTCCACACCTTATGAGATATGGCATGGAAGAAAACCAAGTCTTAAGCATGTTAAGATTTGGGATTGTCCAGCTTATATCAAAAAGCTGAACACTGATAAATTGGAGACCAGATCAGAAAAAGGTCAATTTGTTTGATATCCAAAAGATAGTTTTGGATATTATTTTTATTTGCCTACTTCACAAAAGGTTGTGATAAGTAGAGATGCCATATTTCTTGAACAACAGTTTGTTCAAGAAGGAGGCAAAGGAAGGCAAATAGAGTTAGAATTGGAGAATTCTGACCAACCAATGCATCGATGGATATAGATCCATCTAGTCAACCAATACCCATTGATGAAACATCTACACTGTTCCTCGTAGAACAACTGTGGTATCTCACCCACGGTGAGATATGGTTTTCTTCATGAAGAAGAACAAGAGTTGTCTACTCATGAAGAAGTAGATCATGGAGATGATCCACTTACCTATGAAGAAGCTATATCAGATATAGACTCTTCAAAATGGATTGATGCTATGAAATCCGAGATTGATTCCATGTATAAAAATCAAGTTTGGGATCTTGTTGACCCACCTGAAGGTATTATACCTATAGGGAACAAATGGGTTTTCAAGAAGAAAATTGGTTCTGATGGAAAGGTAGAGACCTATAACCCAAGGCTAGTAGCAAAAGGGTTTCGCCAAAGGCAAGGAATCGACTATGAGGAGACTTTCTCTCCTGTTGCCATGCTTAAATCAATTAGGATTTTATTAGCAATAGCTGCGTACTATGATTATGAGATTTGGCAGATGGATGTCAAACGACTTTTCTCAATGGATACATTGAAGAAAACATTTTCATGGAACAACCTAAGGGATTTGAATCCCAAGATGGTTCCAAGGTATGCAAGCTAAAGCGATCCATTTATGGGTTGAAACAAGCTTCGAGGAGTTGGAACATTCGTTTTGATGAAGCCATTAAATCCTTTGGTTTTATCAAAAATGAGGATGAGCCATGTGTATATAAGAAGGTTAGTGACAGTGCTATCACTTTCCTTGTCTTATATGTGGATGACATACTGTTGATGGGTAATGACACAGGTATGTTGATGACTATAAAGGTATGATTGTCAAATACATTCTCCATGAAAGACTTAGGGGAGGCAACCTATATTCTTGGGATTCGCATCTATAGAGATAGAGCGAAAAGAATAATTGGTTTATCCCAAAGTCTAAACTTGGAAAAGGTGTTAAAGAGGTTTAACATGCTTGATTCCAAGAGAGGATTGTTACCAGTGAGACATGGTATCCACCTTTCTAAAGAGATGTCTCCAAAGACACCTGAAGAAAGAGATAAGATGGCCAGGATTCCATATGCTTCGGCTATTGGAAGTTTAATGTATGCAATGTTGTGTACTAGGTCGGATATCGCATATGCTGTTAGTTTGACTAGCAGGTATCAATCCAATCCAGGTTTAGAACATCGGATAGTCACAAGAATATTCTTAAGTACTTGAGAAGAACTAAGGATTTATTCTTGATTTATGGAGGTGGAGACTTGCAATTGGATGGTTATACTGATTCTGATTTCCAATCAGATATCGATGATAGAAAGTCTACCTCTGGATATGTGTTCATTTGTAATGGAGGTCGATCGGTTGGAAGAGTTCCAAAGCGAGCATGACCGCAGATTCCACTACGGTTGAGTATATTGTTGCATCGAATCTTGCAAAGGAAGCTGTTTGGATAAAGAAGTTCATGACAGAACTTACAGTAGTTCCTTCCATTGAGTCAGCAGTTCCATTACACTGTGACAACAATGGAGCAGTCATACAGGCTAAGGAACCAAGGTCTCACCAGAAATCCAAACACATAGAAAGGCGCTACCACATTATCAGAGAAATAGTTGGGCGATGTAGCCATGCGAAAATAGCATCGGTGAAAATCCAGCTGATCCATTCACTAAGCCTATGTCACAGACTCAGTTAGACCTACATCTTGAGAAGATAGGTCTAAGATATTGTAATGAATGGCTCTAGTGCTAGTGGGAGATTGTTAGTAGTATGCCATAGAGCATATCATTTAGTATGTATCTTGTACATAATTTTATTAATAAAAGGCATTTCCACTTTTCTGTTTACATAATATATTTATGTGTAATAGAAAAGGTCCATTGATATTTTGTTAGAAATATTATTCTTAAGTTGTTAAGAATATGAGTGACAATATTTCTAGCACAAAGTATCATAAATAGGTTCACAATCGAGGATACTTCATAATAAGGACATGACTTATCCAGAAAGATTGTATTCATGTTTGTTCCCAAGTTATTTATATGAGATATAAATAAGATGGAATGGTGAGTCTCATGCCATATGACAAACATGATAGGCACTTATAAATGATAAGTAGGCCGAACCAGTGACACTTATGACAAGCACATGGAGTTTACTCTTATCAATGTTTTGTCATAAATCATATCAGTGCATATAATCTTTAGACATGAGATAGCACAGTTATCTTGTATATAGGTAGTTTGAGTTTGATACTGCTTTCATACTTGTACTGTATGGGTATATGGGCGTGTGTTGGCTCCGGCGAGGTATATATGGAGGTAGGTGTTGATCAAGAGGGTATCTGTTCCTCTCAGTAAATCGCGGTAAAATCCTATGGTCATTTAATTGTTCTTGATGTTTCAAGTTCTGGCAGACAGATAGATTTATTCGAGAAAGAGTTTACGATGAGAAAATCTTTTAATCAAGAACTGGAATTAAAAGAGAACATAATATTCATAGCAAATGGAGTTTGACATAAACCATGACTCCAACTTGAGTTGGGATTTTGTAATGAGAGATTCTAGTGCATGGTAACATATGATTATAGGTTCATTTAAGGTAAACCTTATTACTAATTGGGTGGCTATGGCATGCTATGCTAGGTGTTAACCATGGTCTATGAGGTTCATAAAATGATTTAGAGAAATCATTTATGGTAAGAAAGAGTTCTGATGATATTAAGAGTTGATATCATGTCTCATTGCCAATTAGTGATGAGCCTAGTAAGTCACACACATACACAAGTTATCACCTAATTAAATATGATTTAATTAATTAATTAAAGAGTTTAAATTGATTAATTAAATAGGTTTGGTTTGCAATTAGACTGCAAAGTCCCTAGCATGACTTGAAACCAAATCTAGATTATTGGATGTATAATATAAGTTAAATTTATATTTAAAGTGTTTAAATATGAATTTAATTAATGAGAAATTAATTAATAGAGATTAATTAATTAATTTATATTTGATATAAATTAATTAGAAGAAGAAAATAATTGTTTTGGGTTAAGAACTCAAAATTAAGACACAGGGGCATTTTGGTCATTTCACAGTGTGACACGTGGCACCATGAGATAGTGACACATGGCATACCACACAAGCTTGCCAAATGTTTTTTAATCATGTAAGATGATTAAAATCAAGATTAAATATAGGTTTGACACTTGGCACAATGTGATTGGGTCACTTAAACCTAGAGCTAATCAAAGGGTGACATGTGGCAAGTGTTTAATGTGTTAACCTAGCTATTTAAGTGTGGTTATGAAAAGAAAAAATAACCAGCAGCCTCTCCTCTCATTTTGTCACGCCACTTTGAGCCTCTCCGGCTATTCCTCTTCATCTCTCATCAATTCAAAGAGATTAGCCATCAATCTCTTGAATTAAGAACACTAGAAATTGTTTCTAGTGTCCTGTTTACATCTTTAATCTCTTAAAAGGCAGAACTTGATTTTCTAATTAATAGAAAAAGCTTTAGAAGCTATTCAAGGGCTGCCATAGGTGTTCTTGGTGTGGACAAGCTAGAGGGACAACATTTGGTGTCCTGAAGACGAATCTCAAAGGCGCAGACACGCTGCAGTGCATCAAGAGGTTAGTGTAATCGTTCTTGATTTAATCTAGGGTTCTAAAATTAATCTGATTAATTTTAAAATCTTAAATGGCAAATACAGATCCAAAAACATTTTAAAAGAGTTTTAATATGTTGTTTATCATTGAAATCAAATAGATAAAAATAAATCTTGCATGATGCATGTGACCCTAGGTGAAAAATTTTGAATTTCAATGGTATAAACTTGTGTTTTTCACGCTTCCGTTCCTTCACCTTCCCGGTGCGGTCACCTATCGTTGTGGTGATGGCTCGTTTAACTTAGTTTCATTTTCTCTCTTTCATTTTTTTTTTATTTTTCTTGTATTTTCTTTTTATTTTTTTCATCATTATATGTCTGTTCACTATCATTGAAGTATAGTTCCAGACATCTTAACTTGCCCGGACTGACATTATGCCACTGGAGCAACAGAACATATAGAATACATACAGTGGGGATGTTACACCAGACTGACACCGGTCACCTAACTAGTAGAATGTATAGAATTGCTACAGTGAGAGTGTTACAAAGTGAGACCATAATAGTAATTAGGCCGACCACAAAGTCTTCCGAACAAAGTTGGAAATGGTATAATTAAAGGTAATTATATCATGGGCCCTCCATTTAGGCAATTATTTTAAGAAATTTTAAATACTTGCATATGATGCAATTAATTTAAGAGATTTTCTTAAGAATAATTGTTAAGTATGAGATGTTGTAAATATGTAAATGGTTTGGTGGCCAATAATGGATGTCTGAGGACATTAAAATTATTTGCATGTTTACTGGCTCAATGGGATTAACTTAACTTGAAGGAGCAGAAGCATGAAAAACATAAGTTTATATCATTGAATTCAAAAATTTTTCACCTAGTGTCACATGCATCATGCATGATTCATTTTTATCTATTTGATTTCAATGATAAACAGCATATTAAAACTCTTTTAATATGTTTTTGGATCTACATTTGCTATTTAAGATTTTAGAATTAATCAAATTAATTATTAGAACCCAAGATTAGATCAAGAATAAGTGCACTTACCTTTTGATGCACTGCAGTGTATTTGACACCTTTTGGATGCGTCTAGGACACCAGATGTTGTCCCTCTAGCTTGTCCACACCAAGATCACCAATGGCAGCCCTTGAACAGCTTCTAAAGCTTTTTCTATGAATTAGAAAATTGAGTTTTGCCTTTTGAGAGATTACAGATGTAAACAGGACACTAGAAATAATTTTGAGTATTTTTAATTCAAGAGATTGTTTGCTAATCTCTTTGAATTGATGAGAGAAGAAGAAAAAGAGAAGGGAATGGCAGCCAAGGGTGGTGGCACAAAGAGAATGAGCAGTTTGTGTAATTTGTTCTTACATCCTTACACTTATATAGCTAGGTAACCACTTAAAACCCTTGCCACATGTTAGCTTTTGATTGGCTCTAGGTTTAATAGACCCAATGACATTGTGCCAAATGTCAAACCTATATTTAATCTTAATTTCAATCATCTTACATGATTAAAAGACATTTGGCAAGCTTATGTATAGTGCCATGTGTCACCATCTCATAGTGCCACATGTCACCGTGTGAAATGACCAAAATACCCATGTGTCTTAATTTTGAGTTCTCAACCCAAAATAATTATTTCTCTTCTTCTAATCAATTCATATCAAATATAAATATTAATTAATTTCTGATTAATTAATTAATCTCTATTAATAATTTCTGATTAATTAAATTCATAGTTAAATACTTTAAATATAAATTTAACTTATACTATACATCCAATAACCTAGATTTGGTTTCAATCCATCCTAGGGACTTTGCAATCTAATTGCAAACCAAACCTATTTAATTAATCAATTAAACTCTTTAATTAATTAATTAAATCATATTTAAGTTGGTGATTACTTGTGTATGTGTGTGACTTACTAGGCTCATCACTAATTGGCAATGAGACATGATATCAACTCTTAATATCATCAGAACTCTTTCTTACCATAAATGATTTCTCTAAATCTGTTTATGCACCTCATAGACTATGGTTAATACCTAACATAGCATGCCATGGCCACCCAATTAGTAATAAGGTTTACCTTAAATGAACCTATAATCATATGTTACCATGCACTAGAATCTCTCTGTTATAAAATCCTAATTCGAGATGGAGTCATAGTTTATGTCAAACCCCATTTGCTATGAATATTGTGTTCTCTTTTAATTCCAGTTATTGATTAAAAGATTTTTCTCATCAGAAACTCTTTTCTGATTAAATCTATTTGTTCTGGCTAGGAACTTGAAACATCAAGAACAATTAAATAAACATAGAATTTTATCCCTATTTACTTAGGGGAACATATTCCATCTTGATCAACACCTACCTCTATATATAACGAGTAGGAGCCAAGTCATGCCCATATACCCATACACAGTACAAGTATGAAAGCAGTATCAAACTCAAACCACCTATATACAAGATAACTATGCTATCTCAAGTCTAAAGATTATATGCACTGATATGATTTATGACAATGCATTGACAAGAGTAAACTCCATGTGCTTGTCATAACTGTCACTAGTTCGGCCTACTTATCATGTATAAGTGTCTATCATGTTTGTTATATGGCATGAGACTCACCATTCCATCTTATTTACATCTCATATAAATAACTTGAGAACAAACATTATTATAATCTTTTTAGATAAGTCATGTCTTTATTGTGAAGTATCCTCAATTGTGAACCTATTTATGATACCTTGTACAATAAATACTGTCATTCATATTCTTAACAACTTAAGAATAGAATTTCTAACAAAATATCAATTGACCTTTTCTATTACACATAAATATATTATGTAAATGAAAAAGTAAAAATGCCTTTTATTAATTAAAGATGTATAAGATACATACTAAATGATATGCTCTAGGGCATACTACTAACATAACTAATGCAAGATAAGTCAATAATGGATGTGCCTGAGATTTTGAGCATTAGGGGCTAGGTAAAAGGATTGAACCTTACATGAGATGTGATGGGCAAGGAGTTGCTCACATATAGTTTATTGTAATTCCAATAATGGATTGCCTAAGCATGATCAATAAGATTATAAGAATTCAATCACCCACTAGAAATCCATCCAACTAGGATTTTCGTTTTCGACTTTGGAAGTGTAGGATTCGCTAAGTTAGTGGGAGGACCAATTTGATTAAAAGACCATAATCATTTTGGTTAAATACATGATACATTTACTAATTAATCTGGTTATTTTTGGTAGTTAATTTTTTGATAATAATGAGAACACCACAACCACTACCATCCAATATCCTTGCGAGCATACTTGATCACAATTAGTTGACAGGACTTAATTTTTCTGATTGGCTAAAAAATTTAAAACTTGTCCTAAACCTTGAACATATAGGATATATTCTAGACTCATAAGTTCCTGCCTTACCTCCAGAGGCCACTCAAGAGGAACATGAAACTTTGGACAAGTGGAAGGAGCATGATATGAGAGCCAAGTGTTACATGTTTGCTTCTATGAGTAATGAGTTACAGCAGCAACATGAGAACATGCAATATGCAAGTGAAATCCTCCTTCACCTACAAGAGTTGTATGGTGAACATAGCAGGAATGCCAGGTATGAGAGATCTAGACAACTATTTCATATGAGAATGTCTGAGGGACAAAATGTTAGGGATAATGTCCACAAGATGATTCGGCTTATTAAGCAGCTGGAACATCTTGACTTTAACATGGATTTCCAACTGCAGACGGATTTGATCCTTCAGTTCCTTCCTGAGTCATTTGGGAATTTTGTGATAAATTTTCATATGACTAAGTAGGAATACACCTTGGCCGGTCTACTTAACATGCTAATTATTGCCCAAAAGAATATGCCAGGCAATAAAGGAAAAGAGGTAGCTTTGATTGCATCTTCTTTTGTTGGAAAGTCCAATAAGAAGAAGGGCAATAAAAAAAAGAAACCTTAAATTCTTGGTCCTTCCAAGAAGATAGCTAAACAGAAAGGGAAGACCAAGCTGATGGAGGCAAAGGAAAGTGTTTCCACTACCAAAAAGATGGGCACTGGAAAAGGAATGCCTAAAGTATCTTGCTTCTTTGAAGGACAAGAAGGATACACCTTCAGAAGGTATGTGTATATCTTGTTATTTAGATGTTGATGATGCTCATAATTCATCTACAGCTTGGGTTTTAGATACTGGTGCCAGTTCTCACATTTCTTATGATATGCAGGAACTAGCAAACAGTAGCAGCTTGCGTTATCAAGATGTTAGACTCTATATTAGCGATGGCTCAACTATTGAAGCTTTAACCATAGGATCTAAATCTTTTTACATGCCTATACATGTTTTGTGTTTGAATAATATTTAATATGTACCTGATTCTTTTAATAACATCATTTCTATATCTAGTTTGACTAGAAATGGCTATGAATTTCAATTCACAGATGATGTTTGCAATATTTATTTTAGAAATAAATATGTTGGCTTGGATTATATGCATGATAGTCTTTATTATTTGGATAATATTGACAAACACAAATTGAATGCAAGTGATCTAAATGAATGCAATGCCATGGTGAAAATCAACTTAAGTTCAAAATATATTTGGCACTTAAGATTAGGTCATGTTGCAAAAGATAGGATTGCAAAACTGGAGAAAATGGGGATTCTATCCTCATTAGGTTCTGAACC
This sequence comes from Hevea brasiliensis, assembly GCF_030052815.1. Lineage (NCBI taxonomy): Eukaryota > Viridiplantae > Streptophyta > Magnoliopsida > Malpighiales > Euphorbiaceae > Hevea > Hevea brasiliensis. The sequence continues at coordinate 50,566,540 of NC_079501.1, forward strand.
TACTCCAACTTATGAATCCTGCCTTCAGAGTAAAATGACCAGATCACCCTTTGTTGGACAAGGGCTAGGAGCTAAAAATATTTTGGAGCTAATATATAGTGATGTATGTGGCCCATTTAGAGAAATGGCTAGAGTCAGTTTTCATTATTTTATTACCTTTACTGAAGATAAATCAAGGTTTGAGTATTTGTATTTGATGAAATACAAACATGAATCCTTTAAAAAGTTTAAAAAATTTAAATCTGAAGTAGAAAATCAAACAGAAAAAAGTATTAAAGCTCTTCGATCAGATCGTGGAGGTAAATACATGAGTACTGAATTTGATGAATACTTGAAAGAGCATGGCATTGTTTCCCAGCTGACTCCTCCTGGAACACCACAGCTGAATAGTGTGTCTGAAAGGAGAAATCGTACCCTATTGGATATGGTACGTAGTATGATGAGCTATACTGATATGCTAATCTCCTTTTGGGGATTTGCATTAGAATAAGCTTTGCATATTCTGAATAGTATTCCATCAAAATCAGTATCTTCCACACCTTATAAAATATGGTAGGGAAGAAAATCAAGTCTTAAGCATGTTCAGATTTGGGGTTGTCCAGCTTATATCAAAATGTTGAACAATGATAAATTGGAAACTAGATCAAAAAAGGGTCGATTTGTTGGATATCCAAAAGAGAGTTTTGGATATTATTTTTATTTGCCTACATCACAAAAGGTTGTGGTAAGTAGAGTTGCCACATTTCTTGAACAACAGTTTGTTTAAGAAGGAGACAAAGGAAGGAAAATAGAGTTAGAATTGGAGAATTCTGACCAACCAATAGATCAGATGGATATGGATCCATCTAGTCAACCTACACCTATTGATGAAACATCTACAGCTATTCCTCACAGATCAACCAGGATATCTCACCCACCAGTGAGATATGGTTTTCTTCATGAAGAAGAACAAGAGTTGTCTACTCATGAAGAAGTAGATCATGCAGATGATCCACTTACCTATGAAAAAGCTATATCAAATATAGACTCTTCAAAATGGATTGATGCTGTGAAATTCAAGATTGATTCCATGTATAAGAATCAAGTTTGAGATCTTATGGACCCACCTGAAGGTATTTTACCTATAGGGAACAAATGGGTTTTCAAGAAGAAAATTGGTTCTGATGGAAAGGAAGAGACCTATAAAGTAAGGCTAGTAGTGAAAGGGTTTCGCCAAAGGCAAGGAATCGACTATGAGGAGACTTTCTCGCCTATTGCCATACTTAAATCAATTAGGATTCTATTAGCAATAACTACATACTATGATTATGAGATTTGGTAGATGGATGTCAAAACAGCTTTTCTCAATGGATACATTGAAGAAAACATTTTCATGGAACAGCCTAGGGGTTTTGAATTCCAAGATGGTTCCAAGGTATGCAAGTTAAAACGATCCATTTATGGGTTGAAATAAGCTTCGAGGAGTTGGAATATCCGTTTTGATGAAGCCATTAAGTCATTTGGTTTTATAAAAAATGAGGATGAGCCATGTGTATATAAGAAGGTTAGTGATAGTGTTGTCACTTTCCTTGTCTTATATGTGGATGACATTTTGTTGATGGGTAATGACACAGGTATGTTGACAACTGTAAAGGTATGATTGTCAAATACATTCTCCATGAAAGACTTAGGGGAGGCAACCTATATTCTTGGGATTCACATCTATAAAGATAGAGTGAAAAGAATAATTGGTTTATCCCAAAGTCTATACTTGGAAAAGGTGTTAAAGAGCTTTAACATGCTTAATTCCAATAGAGGATTGTTACCAGTGAGACATGGTATCCACCTTTCTAAAGACATATCTCCAAAGACACCTAAAGAAAGAGATAAAATGGCCAAGATTCCATATGCTTTGGCTATTGGAAGTTTGATGTATGCAATATTGTGTACTAGGCAAGATATAGCATATGCTTTTTGTTTGACTAGCAATTATCAATCCAATCCAGGTTTGGAACACTAGATAGCTGTCAAGAATAACCTTAAGTACTTGAGAAGAACTAAGGATTTATTCTTGATATATGGAGGTGGTGACTTGCAATTGGATAGTTATACTGATTCTGATTTCTAATCAGATATCGATGATAGAAAGTCTACCTCTGAGTATGTGTTCATTTGTAATGGAGGTGCAGTCAATTGGAAGAGTTCCAAATAGAGTACGACTACAGATTACACTATAGAGGCTAAGTATATTACTGCATCAGATGTTGCAAAGGAAGCAGTTTAGATAAAGTAGTTAGTGATAGAACTTGCTGTAGTTCCTTCCATTGAGTCAGCAGCTCCACTGCACAGTGACAACAATGGAGCAGTCATACAGGCTAAGGAACCCCGGTCTTATCAAAAATCCAAACACATAGAAAGGCACTACCATATTATCAGACAGATAGTTGGGCGAGGCAATGTAGCTATACAGAAAATAGCATCAGCTGAAAATCCAGCTGATCCATTCACTAAGCCTATGTCACAAACTCAGCTAGACCGTCATCTTGAGAAGATGGGTCAAAGATATTGTAATGAATGGCTCTAGTGCTAGTGGGAGAATGTTAGTAGTATTTTATCAAAGAGGTGCCACCACCCTTGAAGTCTTCTTCCTCTCTTCTTCTTCATCTCTCATCAATTCAAAGAGAATTGCCCATATTCTCGTGAATTAAAATTATTAGAAATCGTTTCTAGTATCCTATATACATCTACAACCTTTCAAAAGACAAATCCCTATTTTCTAATTGGTTGGCAAGGCTTTAGAAGCTATTTAAGGGGTTGCCATTATTGATCTTGGTGTGGACAATCTAGAGGGATAACATTTGGGGTACTAGATACTTCCCAAAGGTACCAAATGAAGGAGCAAAAGCATGAAAAAAACAAGTTTAGATCATTAACATTCAAAATTTTTTCATTTAGGGTCACATGCATCATGCAAGATTCATTTTTATCTATTGGATTTCAATGATAAACATCATATTAATACTCTTTTAATATATTTTTGGATCTACATTTGCCATTTAATATTTTAGAATTAACAGATAAATTCTTTAGAACCCTAGATTAGATCAAGAATAAGTGCACTAACCTTTTTGATGCACTGCAGTGTGTTTGGCACCTTTGGGATGCGCCTAGGACACCAGATGCTGTCCCTCTAGCTTGTCCACACTAGGATCACCTATGGTAGCCCCTTGAACAGCTTCTAAAGCTTTTTCTATCAATTAGAAAATCAAGTTTTGCCTTTTGAGAGATTATAGAAATAAACAGGACACTAGAAATAATTTCTAGTATTTTTAATTCAAGAGATTGTTGGCTAATCTCTTTGAATTGATGATAGATGAAGAAGAAAAGAGGGGAGATGTTCTTTGGGCAGCAGCACCAATGAAGAACAGTAGCCACACGTTTTACTCTTTCATAACAACACTTATATAGCTAGGTCATCACTTAAAACCCTTGCCACATGTCACCTTCTGATTGGCTTTAAGTTTAATTGACCTAATCACATTGTGCCAAGTGTCAAACCTATATTTAATCTTTACTTTGATCATCTTACATGATTAAAAGACATATGGCAAGCTTATGTGTAGTGCCATGTGTCACCATCTCTTGGTGCCACATGTCACCCTGTGAAATGACTAAAATACCCCTGTGACTTAATTTTGAGTTCTCAATTCAAAATAATTATATCTCTTCTTCTAATCAATTTATATCAAATATAAATTAATTAATTAATCTCTATTAATTAATTTCTCATTAATTAAATTCATATTTAAATACTTTAAATATAAATTTAACTTATATTATACATCCAATAACCTAGATTTGGTTTCAAGCCATGCTAGGGACTTTGCAATCTAATTGCAAATCAAACCTATTTAATTAATCAATTAAACTCTTTAATTAATTAATTAAATCATAGTTAATTTGGTGATTACTTGTGTATATGTATGACTCACTAGACTCATCACCAATTGGCAATGAGACATGATATCAACTCTTAATATCTTCAGAACTCTTTCTTACTATAAATGATTTCTCTAAATCATTTTATACAGCTCATAGACTATGGTTAACACCTTGCATAGCATGACATAGCCATCCAATTAGCAATAAGGTTTACCTTAAATGAACATATAATTATATGTTACCATGCACTAGAATTTCTCTGTTACAAAATCCCAATTCAAGCTAGAGCCATGGTTTATGTCAAACCCCATTTGCTATGAATATTATATTCTCTTTTAATTCCAGTTCTTGATTAAAAAGATTTTCTCATCAGAAACTCTTTTCTGATTAAATATATTTGTGCTGGCCAGAAACTTGAAACATTAAGAACAATTAAATGAACATAGGATTTTTTCCCTATTTGCTTAAGGGAACAGATTCCATCTTGATCAATATCTAACTCCATATATAACTAGTAGAAGCCAACACATGCCCATATATCCATACACAGTACAAGTATGAAAGCAGTATCAAACTCAAACCACCAATATACAAGATAATTGTGCTATCTCAGGTCTAAATATTATATGCACTGATGTGATTTATGATAATACATTGACAAGAGTAAACTCCATGTGCTTGTCATAAATGTCACTGGTTCGGCCTACTTATCATGTATAAGTGCCTATCATGCTTGTTATATGGCATGAGACTCACCATTCCATCTTATTTACATCTCATATAAATAACTTGGGAATAAACATGATTACAATCTTTCTGGATAAGTCATGTCCTTATTGTGAAGTATCATCGATTGCGAACCAATTTATGATTATTTGTGCTAGAAATACTATCACTCATATTCTTAACAACTTAAGAATAATGTTTCTTACAAAATATCAATGGACCTTTTCTATTACACATAAATATATTATGTAAATAGAAAAGTGAAAATGTCTTTTATTAATAAAACATGTACAAGATACATACTAAATGATATATTCTAGGGCATACTATTAATAATCTTGCACTAGCACTAGAGCCATTCATTACAATACCTTAGACCTATCTTCTCAAGATGTCGATCTAACTAAGCTTGTGACAAAGGCTTAGTGAATGGATCAGTTGGACTTTTTAGCTAATGCTATTTTCTGCATGGCTATATCGCTTTGCCCAACTATCTCTCTGATAATGTGGTAGCGCCTTTCTATGTGTTTGGATTTATGGTGAGTCCGGGGTTCCTTATATCCAAACAGCCTCTTTTTATAGTATCTGATGCAGCAATATAATTGGCCTCTATAGTGGAATCTGCAGTCGTACTCTGTTTGAAACTCTTCCAACTAACTGCACTTCCATTACAAATAAACACAACCTAGAGGTAGACTTTCTATCATCGATATCTGATTGGAAATCTGAATCAATATAACAATCCAATTGCAAGTCACCACCTCCATATATCAAGAATAAATCCTTAGTTCTTCTCAAGTACTTAAGTATATTCTTGACACTATCCAGTGTTCCAAACCTAGATTGGATTGATACCTACTAGTCAAACTAATAGCATATGTGATATCTGGCCTAGTACACAACATTGCATTTATCAAACTTCCAATAGCTGAAGCATATGGAATCCTGGCCATTTTATCTCTTTCTTCAGGTGTTTTTAGAGACATCTCTTTAGAAATGTGGATACCATGTCTCACTGGTAACAATGCTCTCTTGGAATCAAGCATGTTACACCTCTTTAACCCCTTTTCCAAGTATAGACATTGGGATAAACCAATTATTCTTTTTACTCTATCTCTATAGATGCGAATCCCAAGAATATAGGTTGCCTCCCCTAAGTCTTTCATGGAGAATGTATTTAACGACCATACCTTTACAGTTGTCAACATACTTGTGTCATTACCCATCAACCGAATGTCATCCACATATAAGATAAGGAAAGTGACAGCACTATCATTATCCTTCTTATATACACATGGGTCATCCTCATTTTTTATAAAACCAAATGACTTAATGGCTTCATCAAAATGGATGTTCCAACTCCTCGAAGCTTGTTTCAACCCATAAATGGATCGCTTTAGCTTGCGCACTTTGGAACCATCTTGGGATTTAAAACCCCTAGGTTGTTCCATGAAAATGTTTTCTTCAATGTATCCATTGAGAAAAGTTATTTTGACAACCATTTGCCAAATCTTATAATCATAGTATGCAGCTATTGCTAATAGAATCCTAATTGATTTAAGCATGGCAACAGGCGAGAAAATCTCCTCATAGTCGATTCCTTACCTTTGGCGAAACCCTTTCCATACTAGCCTTACATTATAAGTCTCTACCTTTCCATCAGAACCAATTTTCTTCTTGAAAACCCATTTGTTCCCTATAGGTACAATACCTTCAGGTGGGTCAACAAGATCCCAAACTTGATTCTTATATATGGAATCAATCTCAAATTTTATAGCATCAATCCATTTTGAAGAGTCTATATCTGATATAGCTTCTTCATAGGTAAGTGGGTCATCTCCATGATCAACTTCTTCATGAGTAGACAACTCTTGTTCTTCTTCATGAATGAAACCATATCTCACTTGTGGGTGAGATACCCTGGTTGCTCTACGAGGAACAGCTGTAGATGTTTCATCAATAGGTGTAGGTTGACTAGATGGATCTATATCCATCTAATCTATTGGTTGATCATAATTCTTCAATTCTAACTCTATTTGCCTTCCTTTGCCTCCTTCTTGAACAAATTATTATTCAAGAAATGTGGCATCTCTACTTACCACAACCTTTGTGATGTAGACAAATAAAAATAATATCCAAAACTATCTTTTGGATATCCAACAAATCGACCCTTTTCTGATCTAGTTTTTAATTTATCAGTGTTCAGCTTTTTGATATAAGCTGGAAAACCCCAAATCTTAACATGCTTAAGACTATATTTTCTTCCATGCCATATCTCATAAGGTGTGGAAGATACTGATTTTGTGGGAATCCTATTCAGAATATACAAAGCTACTTCTAATGAAAATCCCTAAAAGGAGATTGGCATATAAGTATAGCTCATTATACTACGTACCATATCTAATAAGGTATGATTTCTCCTTTCAGATACACCATTCAGTTGTGGTGTTCCTAGAGGAGTCAGCTGAGAAACAATGCCATGCTCTCTCAAGTATTCATCAAATTTAGTACTCAAGTATTCACCTCTACGATCTGATCGGAGAGCTTTAATACTTTTTCCTGTTTGATTTTCTACTTCAGATTTAAAATTTTTAAACTTTTCAAAGGATTCATGTTTTTATTTCATCAAATACAAATACCCAAACCTTGATTTATTTTCAATAAAGGTAATAAAATAATGAAAACTGCCTCTAGCCATTTCTTTAAATGGACCACATACATCACTATGTATTAGCTCCAAAATATTTTCAGCTCTTAGCCCTTGTCCAACAAAAGGTGATCTAGTCATTTTGCCCTGAAGGTAGGATTCACAAGTTGAAGTAGGTTTAGAACCCAATGAGGATAGAATCTCCATTTTCTCCAGTTTTGCAATCCTATCTTCTGGAACATGACCTAACCTTAAGTGCCAAATAAATTTTGAACTTAAGTTGATTTTCACCATGGCATTGCATTTATTTAGATCACTATACTCTGGACAGTTCCCTTTAAGTGCCCATCCTGCTGGCAGTGGAAACACCTTCCTTTGCCTCCATCAGCTTTAGTTTTCCCATTCTGTTTAACTAGTTTCTTGGAAGGGCCAGGAATCTGAGGTTTCTTTTTCTTATTGTCTTTCTTCTTATTGGACTTTCTAGCATAAGAAGATGTAATCAAAGCTACCTCTTTTCTTTTATTGCCCGGCATATTCTTTTGGGCAATAACCAGCATATTGAGTAAGCTAGCCAAGGCACACTCCTACTTAGTTATATGGAAATTTGTCATAAAATTCCCAAAAGACTTAGGAAGGGACTGAAGGATCAAATCCGTTTGCAGTTGGAAATCCATGTTAAAGTCAAAATGTTCCAGTTGCTCAATCAACCGAATCGTCTTGTGGACATGATCCCCAACATTCTGTCCCTCAGACATCCTCATGCGGAACAACTGTCTAGATATCTCATACCTAGCATTCCTGCTGTGCTCACTATACATTTCTTGTAGGTGAAGAAGGATCTCACTCGCACTCTGCTTGTTCTCATGCTGCTTCTGTAACTCGTTACTCATAGAAGCAAGCATGTAACACTTGGCTCTCATATCATGCTCCTTCCACTTGTCCAAAGTTTCATGTTCCTTTTGTGTGTAGGGACCAGGAACCTTTGAGTCTAGAACATATCCAATATGTTCAAGGTTTAGGATAAGTTTCAAATTTCTTAGTCAATCGGATAAATTAGGTCCTGTCAACCTATTGCGATCAAGTATGCTTGTAAGAATATTGGATGGTGGTGGTTGTTCTATGCTCATTATTATTAGAAAATTAACTGTAGAAAATAACCAGATTAATTAGTAAATGTATCATGTAATTAACCAAAATGATTATGATCTTTTAATTAAATTGGTCCTCCCACTAACTTAGCAAATCCTACACTTCCAAAGTAGAAAATGGAAATCTTAGTTGGATGGATTTCTAGTGGGTGATTGAATTCTTATAATCCTATTGATCATCCTCAGGCACATCCATTATTGGAATTACAATAAACTATAAGTGAGCTACTCCTTGCCCATCACATCTCATGTGAGGTTCAATCCTTTACTTAGACCTTAATGCTCAAAATCTCAGGCACATCCATTATTGACTTATCTTGCATTAGTTAAGTTGATCCCATTGAGCTAATAAACATGCAAATAACTTTAATGTCCTCAGGCACATCCATTATTGGCCACCAAACTATTTACATATTTACAATATCTCATGCTTAACAATTATTCTTAAGAAAATCTCTTAAATTAATTGCATCTTATGCAAGTATTTAAAATTTCATAAAATAATTGCCCCAATGGAAGGCTCATGGTATAATTATTTTAATTATAGCATTTCCAACTTAATCTGTTGTTTGGAAGATTTTGTGGCCGTCTTAATTACTATTAAGGTCTCACTTTGCACATTATCCAACTAGCATGCATATATCATATACTTGCATACATTCCCATACATCTCATGCATTCATGGATAATAAATAAATATGGCATGATCATGGACTTTTCTAAGGGATTCAATTCTAAGCTACTAAGAATTGAATCAGGGCATTCCTAGGTGCATTTCATTCATTCATATTACAAGAGTTACTGAAGGAGTGCATAATCAACACTTGATTTGAATTCCTCCCACTGGTCCCACCAATGCTCTTGACCTCCTTGTTCTTCTTGCAATCCAATTACATAGTAACCCTAGGCATACCAAGGCGAATTTACAAGAACTAAATAAATAAAATTACAACCTGTCACACCATACCCCTCCGTAAGGCATAACATGATCCCGTAGTATACCTAACAATTTACCAAACTTCATCTACTGATAACCCATTAAATACACTACAAGGGATTTTAAATCTTTTCTTATTTCTTTTTACAGTGGTGAGCACTTTTGACAGGTGTTATATTTTTTTTAACTGAAGTGAAACCAAATAACACATTTAAAGTATCAATAATTTCTGTAAAAATTTTGACAAAGTCCATTTGTATTTTGAATAAAACAGTTCTTCAAAAACCTGTAAAAAGCACTTCCAATCTATTTTTTCAATCCCAAACTCCAGTATGGCTCAACACAAATCAATTTTCTCAACATTTGTCAAACTCAATTCAACAACAATTTTCAATATTTTCAAAGATAGACTAAAAATTGACTGAGTAGTTCAAAAGCTGAGATAAGAAATAAATATATTACAACTTTAGTTTACAACTGCTCAAGACCAAGTACAATATATACATACAATGCACATACATTACAATAAAAATTACAAAAAGTGGTATACTCAATATACCCGGCAGAATCCCAAAATGTAGCACAAGTAGCCTACTCTGATGTTCTGTCTGTCTATTTACCTGCGATAGCAATGAAAAAGCTATCGCTGAGCCAATGTCTCAGTGGTGCATAACATTAAGAAAATGCAATTTAAAACCATAAACCATAAATCATATAAACTGTGGATACTTAAAATCATAGTCAAATTCAAAAAATAGAAAATGTCATAAAGAATTAAACTCCATTTCACAATGTCTCAATGAATATCAATAAATCACACATACAACTTAATCATGTTCCAAATTCCAATTTGTCCCAAAAGCCAATGGCTAATGAGGAATAACATAGCTAGCTAGCAATTATATGAGTACTCATCCTATTCTTCTTTAACTGACACACACCTCAACAATTCAGTCAGAGAGGTAATTCAAAGCCAATCCATCCCACTAGATAAGTTAGCGAGGAATTCAATCTAATATACATGATAGTTGTAGTTTCAACCCATTTGCAATATTTTTCAAGCAATAAGTATCCATCAAATTCCATTCAAATAAGTTTTCCACAATTTAAATAACAACATACAAATTGTCAATATTTATTTAAATTAAAAATTCAAAAGAAATAAATGTTGTGCACAAACCTCTGATAAATGCCTCTTGGCCTTGACTCAGTGGTTCTTCTCTTTCTCTGAGTCTTTACCAACTGAAACACACAATTTGAAGTGTTTCAGAACTCTTTTAAATTGTTTTTAATAATAAAGTTCAATAATTAAATTTATTTAATACTATTGCTTTCCTTAGTCAACCTATAATGTTGAACTTTGATGCACTCTAGGGGTATTAATTTTAATGTTACCAATATGCCACATTTTTATAGCCCTTTAGTGTTGGTATATGTTACCAATTTCATTTTCAAGCGTATTGTATTTTATTGAAACTTATCGGATTTTAGTATACTGTTTTGACCTAACCAGATGACCTAGTTCCCTCAGTTTTTGGGTTTTGGTCCGAATTACAAACTTGTAGGTCTATGACTTAGTGAACTTTTGCCACAAATTTTAGGTCATTTGGATAGATTACACTAAAATGGCAAACTTAGGTCATTTTTAGGTCATTTTCAGGTCATTTTTAGGTCATTTTCAGCTCTGGCAGTTTTTATACCCAAGCTTTTGTAATTATTTTGACTTACTTATGGTCATTTCTGGGTTTTGGTGTCTTATAAGAGTTATAGCTCTATGTCTAAGCTTTCCATGGTATAAATTTCAGGTCATTTGGACATGTTTCGAGTGAGTTATGGCCAAAATAATGACTGCTATTCAAATGGTCAATTTTCAGGTTTGCAAACTCACTAGTCCGGATTTGGTTAATTCTCATGTCACTTTTTGGACAGAATTTAGGTAGGCTTTCTTCATGAAAGTTGGCACATTTTGTGCCTAGTTTCACCTCCAATTGGCCTCATACCAATTGGAGTCACACACCTAGGGCTATAGGCTCATTTGCATACTGCCCTTTACATATCTCTCAAACACCAAACCAATCACACATTCACCAACTATATCTTCACTTCCCAAACAATTCTGCACTTGTACCATACCATACCCATTCTTTCGTTTAATTATAGTAACTTTGGGCAGAATACAATGACCATACATACACCAAATACAATTCCTAATTTACAAAGTCCATTTATAACAACATATCCATATAATACTCCTAACCAATACATATAATTTCCATCATCAATTTACCTATATGTTCAGTACTATATCAAATACATATGCTGTCATTTTTGTACCATAATTTAACAACTTTTCATGGATTTAAATACTACAAATCTTCACCATGAGACTGCTCAAGTAACACATATACATCAAGCTTCCATTTTAACTTTTCAAACTTACAATTCAAACTTTATACATGGTAAATCACTCCTATACATATAAGCACTTAAATCAATACCCTAAATTACCAAATACATGAAGAAATAAATCAACTTCCATGGACATGAGGGCTGATGAAATTTGAACAATTCACTAACTCAACAAATCCTTAAATTTTCTTCATCATTCAACTCACCACAACACCAATATAAACTTTAACAAAGAAATGAAAGAAAATTGGACGTATACCTTAAGTGGAACTTGTCAACCTCTTCAAACCTCTCCCTTTTTGCTCTCAAATTGCTGCCCAAGTTGTACAGACCAACTTTGATGAAGACTCTTGCAAGAAATTGTTGCTTGATCATGGAAGCATGGAGCTCTCAAATGGGATGGCAATGGTGGTTTGGGAGAGAAATTGAGTTCGGCAAAGAGAGGACTTGAGGAAGAAAATGGTGTTGCAGAATGTTAGTGGGCAATTCTAGTTTATAATGGTTTATATGCTCCATAGTGGTCCACTAAGTCATTAAAAAATTTAAGTTAATGTTAAACTTTCATTTATTAAACATTATACCCCATAATTTTCCTTTTTTATACAACACATAAAATTTCATTTTTCATGGCATTTTCAAACTTCAATATCATTTATTTTTAATGCACATTTAGGTCAAAAGGCAACTCGAGGTGTCAAATGACCATAATGCCCTTCTTCGGGTTGTATTTCTAATTTTTCAATAACACCAATTTTTGTCGATTTCTCAATTTCTCGTTTTTCTTTGTGCTAATTAATTAATTTTTCTTTGACATTTCTAATGTCATTTATACTTCAATAGATGTTTATTTAAGTCTTAAAAATATTTTACAGAGTTCCCCGTGGTCCAGGGCTAGTCAACAGTTCACGCCGTAACTTCTCGGTGCGGTCAACCATTGCTACGATTTTCGGCTCGTTTAACTTGGTTACATTTCATTGCTATTATTTTTCCTTTGTTTTTCTTGTATTTTCCTCTATTGTATTTCATTATTTTATGTTCCTCACTAATATTTAAGTATAATTCCTGGCATTCTAGCTATCTGGACAGACACCGATCACTAGAACAGTAAAACACACTACCGAGTATGGGGGTGTTATAATTCTCCCCCCTTTAAAATAAATTTCGTCTCGAAGTTTTACCTGGTTTTAGTCTCAAAACAGCTGTGGGTGCTGTCTCCTCATGTCCTGTTTGCGTTCCCAAGTAGCTTCCTGGCCTAAATGATGGTTCCATAGCACTTTAACTAGGGGTATCTGCTTATTCCTCAGCTGCTTCACCTCATGTGCCAGAATTTCTATGGGTTCTTCCTCATATGAGAGGTCTAGATTTACCTCAATCTCTTCAACTAATAGAACATGAGATGGGTCAGATCTGTACCTCCTTAACATGGACACATGGAAGACACTGTGTATCCTTTCTATCTCTGGAGGTAATGCCAACCGATATGCCAAAGGACCCACTCTTTCTAGAACCTCATATGGTCCGATAAAACGAGGACTCAATTTCACCTTTCTGGCAAATGTCATAATCCTCTTCCAAGGAGAAACTTTGAGGAATACCTTGTCACCCACTGCATATTCAATATCTCTTCTCTTCAGATCAATATAGGACTTCTGATGGTCTGATGCAGCCTTGAGTCGATCTCTGATCAATCTGATCTTTTCCTCTATCTGCTGAATAATTTATGGGCCAATCATTTTTCTTTCACCTGTTTCATCCCAAAATAGGGGAGTTCTACACTTTTTGCCATACAAAGCTTCATATGGAGGCATCCCAATGCTTGATTGGTAGTTGTTGTTATAAGCAAACTCAATCAAAGGCAAGTGTGTATCCCAACTACCTTCAAACTCAATCACACAAGCTCACAGCATATCCTCCAAGATCTGAATTACTCTCTCAGATTGGCCATCTGTCTGTGGGTGGAATGTCGTGCTGAAGTTCAATCTAGTTCCTAGGGTTCTTTGAAGACTATCCCAGAATGTAGAAGTGAGCCTAGGATCTTTGTCTGATACAATCGATACTGGCACTCCATGCAGTTTTATAATCTCATCTATGTACAATCTGGCCAATCTTTCCAAACTATAATCCATCTGGACTGGTAGAAAGTGAGTAGACTTAGTCAGTCTGTCAACTATAACCCATACTGTATCATGACTATTCTGTGTCCTCGGAAGTCCCATCACAAAATCCATAGTTATCCGGTCCCATTTCCACTCTGGTACTGGCAATGGATGTAACAAACCAGCTGGTACTTGATGTTCTACCTTCACTTGCTGACAAGTTAGGCATTTGGAGACAAAATAAGCTACATCTCTTTTCATACCCATCCACCAGTAATGCTCTTTTAGCCCTCTGTACATTTTAGTTCCACCAGGGTGCATAGCGAAAGGAAACTCATGTGCTTCTTTTATAATGATCTGTCTAAAGTCAACATCATTAGGAATGCACATTCTGCCCTGATGTAGCAATAAACCATCATCTCTCATAGAGAATTCAGATTTTTTACCCTGCTGGACTTCTTTCAGTAGCTTCTGATTTTTTTTATAATTCTGAGTAGCCATTCTGATCTGATCAATCAACACTGGTTGTATATGCCATGCAACTACTGTCTGTCCCTCATTATCAATCTCCAAATTGGCATGTTGTGCTTTCAACTTATGTACCATGGACAAAGGAGAAACTCTGAGACTTGCCATAGTCTTGCGACTTAAGGCGTCAACCACCACATTTGCTTTCCCTGGCTGATAGTCTATTAAGTAATCATAGTCTTTAATCAGTTATAACCATCTCCTCTACCTCAAATTCAATTCCTTCTGGGTGCCCAGGTACTTCAAGCTCTTGTGATCTATGTAAATGTAGCATTTCTCCCCATACAAGTAGTGTCTCCAGATCTTCAGAGCAAAAACAATAGCTGCAAGCTCCAAGTCATGTGTCGGATAGTTCCTTTCATGCGGTTTCAGCTGGCGTGATGCATAAGCAATGACATTCTGATCTTGCATCAGTACACAGCCTAACCCATTGTGAGAAGCATCACTATAAACTGTGTATTCTTTACCCGGGTAGGTAAAGTAAGGACTGAAGCTTCAGTCAAACACTTCTTTAACTCATCAAAACTCTACTAGCATTTATCCGTCGACTGAAATTTTACATCTTTCCGAAGCAGCTTGGTCAGTGGAGAAGCTAATATAGAAAACCCTTTCACAAATCTGCGATAGTATCCAGCTAAACCCAGAAAACTGCAAATTTTTGTGATATTCCTGGGTGGCTTCCAATTAAGGATAGCTTCTACCTTGCTGGAATCTACCTTGATCCCTTTAGCTGATACAACATGTCCCAAGAAAGAGATTTCTTTTAGCCTAAATTCACATTTCGATAATTTTGCATATAGCTGTTTCTCCCTTAAGGTCTGTAGCACAATCCATAGATGTCTGTCATGCTCCTCTACATTCCTCGAATATATCAAAATATCATCAATAAACACCGCCACAAATTGGTTGAGATATGGTTTGAAGATAGTATTCATCAGATCCATAAAAGCAGCTGGAGCATTAGTTAACCCGAATGGCATTACCAAAAACTCATAGTGGCCATATCGAGTTCTAAAAGTAGTTTTTGGAATACTCTGCTCATGCACTTTCAACTGATAATAACCAGATCGCAAATCAATTTTGGAGAACACAGCTGCACCCTTCAACTGATCAAACATATCATCAATGCGAGGCAATGGATATATGTTCTTTATTGTCACCTTATTTAACTGTTGGTAGTCAATACATAAGCGGAGAGTGCCATCTTTCTTCTTAAAATATAATACTGACGCTCCCTAAGGTGACACACTAGGGCAGATGATGCCCTTTTTAAGTAGTTCTTGCAACTATACCATCAACTCCTTTAATTCTGCTAGTGCCATTCTATATGGTGTTAGAGATTGGATCCACACCAGGCATAACATTAATCTCAAACTGCACTTCTCTTTCTGGAGGTAATCCTGGCAATTCATCAGGAAACACATTTGGAAAGTCATAAACTGTAGGGATGTCCCTCAATATTGGACTCACCAATTAGGTGTCTACCACATGTGTGAAGTATGCTTCACACCTCTTTCCGATCATTTTTCTGGCTAGTGCAGCCGAAATGATATTTGATGGTAATAGCTGCCTCTCCCTGTGTATTACCACATCACTGTACTAAGGGAGACCAAAAGTGACTGTCTTCAGTCTACAGTCAATCATGGCATGATGCTTGGCTAACCAATCCATGCCCAAGATGATATCATAATCTCTGAAGGGCATTTCAATGAGATCAGACAGAAAAGTATGTCCTTGGATCACCAAAGGACAATTCCTATACAATCTATTGACCTTGGCCTCCTGTCCTACTGGACTTATTACTAGCACCTAAAGTTCAATTTTGTACACGGAACAGTATTGCAATCAATGATGCTAGCACTCACATAGAAGTGGGTAGAACCCAAATCAAATAACACAAACACATTTTGATTAATAGTTGAGAAGATACCAGCCACAATATCAAATGTCTCAGCCTCTTCTCTCTGTCTCACTGTGTAGACTCTGACTGAAGCACTACCTTACTTTGACTGATTCACTCTGCCTTGGCTGCCTGCTGGACTACCTCTACCCCTACCTCTACCTCTGCTAGGTGGTTGTGAACCTCTGGTGGTAGGATTCTGAACTGACCCGTCTGCAGCAGTAGGAGGTGGCCCAACTCTACGGGCACTAGTGCAGTCTTTAGCAAAGTGTCCTGTGCCTCCATTGTTATAACAAGCTCTTGTGGCCTTATAGCATACCCCACCATGATTTCTACCATAAGTTTCACATTGGCGGGAAGGGTAGGAACTTCTGGCAGTCTACTGA
Organism: Hevea brasiliensis; assembly: GCF_030052815.1. Classification (NCBI taxonomy): domain Eukaryota; kingdom Viridiplantae; phylum Streptophyta; class Magnoliopsida; order Malpighiales; family Euphorbiaceae; genus Hevea; species Hevea brasiliensis. The sequence continues at coordinate 50,583,238 of NC_079501.1, forward strand.
CCAGATGGAGAAGGTCTCTGTCCTGAAAATCTTCCCCTACCAGACTTTTTACCACCCCTGTTATGTCCCCTAAAGTTCTTTCTCTTCCTAGTAGGACCACTGGAACTCTGATCTACTGACTTCCTCTCTTTCTCTTTTTTCTATCTTCTTTGATTTCTTTTTCTCTAGGGCCACTTCTGACTCATTTCTTTCTAATTCAAGTGCTTGAGAAATAAGCTCAGAGAAGTTATTATATTTGAATCCAACCACTTGTAATATAAGACTAGGCTTTAAGCCGGTTTCAAAACTCTTACATCTTTCCCTGCTGGTAGAAAGGAGACTTCCTGCATAGTGGCTCAGGCGGGAAAACTCCCTTTCATATTCTGCCACTGACCTACTTCTCTGTTTCAGACTTAAGAACTCCTGTAGCTTTTGGTCCACATAGGCATCTGGGACATATTTTTGTCTGAACTCTCGCAGAAAGTCATCCCAGGTTAGTACTGGAGGTTCCATCAAACTACGAGGAATGGGTTTCCACCAGTCATATGCATCCCCTTGTAGTAGTGACACTGAATACTCAAATCTCAGCTCTTTTGTGCAGTGTAGTTTCTTGAACACCCTATCCATTCTCTTTAACCATTGTTCTGCCTCTAGTGGATCTACTGTCCCCTTGAACTCAGTAGCCCCATATTTAATCAGTTTGTCATACTGCCTAGGTGAAGGCTGTGGTTGTACCACTAGTGTTTGCAGTGGAGCTTGAGTAGGCATGTTACCAACCATCTGTTGGAACATTGTAGCCATCTGCTCAGCAAACTGAGCAGGAAACTGTAGTACTGAGGGGACTGGTGCAGCTGATTCACTCACATTGTGAAGGGCTGGGGCTTCCCTTTGCACCTCAGCCTCTATTGATTGATCGACTGAACGCTCCCCTTCTTCCATATTCAATTAGAGGATATTACACCTCCTGAACAAATAACACAAAGAGATTTCCTCCCATTAGTGCATATTTATAATGTAATGTACTGTATGTATCAAACCATGACATTGAGCAGTTGTAATATGAAGAAAGAATATTCAAATTACAAGTCAAAATAGAATTTAAAAACTAGCTTTGATACCACTAAAATATGTCACACTTTACCCCTACGTATGGCATAACATGATCCTGTAGTATACCATATGAAATACCAAACTTCATCTATTGATAACCCGTTAAATACACTACAAGGGATTTAAATCTTTTCTTATTTCATTTTACAGTGGTGAGCACTTTTGACAGGTGTTAAATTTTTTTTTTTAACTAAAGTGAAACCAAATAACACATCTGAAGTATCAATAATTTGTGTAAAAATTTTGGCAGAGTGCCATCTATATTTTGAATAAAACAATTCTTCAAAAACCTGTAAAAAGCACTTCCAATCTATTTATTCAATCCCAAACTCCAGTATGGCTCAACACAAATCAATTTTCTCAACATTTGTCAAACTCAATTCAACATCAATTTTCAATATTTCCAAAGATAGACTACAGATTGACTAAGAAGTTCAAAAGCTGAGATAAGCAATAAATATATTACAACTTTAGTTTACAAATGCTCAAGATCAAGTACAATATATACATACAGTGCACATATACATTACAACAAAAATTACAAAAAGTGGTATACTCAATATATCCGGTAGAATCCCAAAATGTAGCACAAGCAGCCTACTCTGTTGCTCTGTCTGTCTGTCTACCTGTGGCAGCAATGAAAAAGTTATCGCTAAGCCAATGTCACAATGGTGCACAACATTAAAAAAATGCAATTTAAAACCATAAACCATAAATCATATAAACTGTGGATACTTAAAATCATAGCTAAATTCAAAAGATAGAAAATGTCGCAAAGAATTAAATTCCATTTCACAATGTCTCAATGAATATCAATAAATCACACACACAGCTTAATCATGTTCCAAAGTCCAATTCATCCCAAAAGCCAATGGCTAATGAGGAATAACAAAGCTGGCTGGCAAATATATGAGTACTCATCCTATTCGTCCTCAACTAACACACATCTCAACACTTCAGTCACAGAGCGAATTCAAAGTTAATTCGTCCCACTAGACAAGCTCGCGAGGAATTCAATCAAATATACATGATAGTTGTGGTTTCAAACCATTTGCAATATTTTTCAAGCAATAAGTATCCATCAAATTCCATTCAAATAAGTTTTCCACAATTTAAACAACAACATACAAATTATTAACATTTATTTCAATTGAAAATTCAAAAAAAAAATAATTGTTTTGCACAAATCTCTGATAAATGCCTCTTGGCCTTGACTTTGTGGTTCTTTCTCCTTCTGTGAGTCTTTGCTAACTGAAACACACAATTTGAAGTGTTTCAGAACTCTTTTAAATTGTTTCTAATAATAAAGTTCAATAATTAAATTTATTTAATATTATTGCTTTCTTTATTCAACCTATAATGTTGAACTTTAATGCACTCTAGGGGTATTAATTTTATTGTTACCAATATGTCACATTTTATAGTCCTTTAGTGTTGGTATATGTTACCAATTTCATTTTCAAGTGTATTGCATTCTATTGCAACTTATCGGATTTCGGTATGCTGTTTTAACCTAACCGAATGACCTAGTTCCCTCAGTTTTGGAGTTTTGGTCTAAATTACAAACTTGTAGGTCTATGTCTTAATGAACTTTTGCCACAAATTTTAGGTCATTTGGAGTTTACTAGACCAAGTTATGGTCATTTTACTATTGTTGGACAGATTACACGAAAATGGCAAACTTAGGTCATTTTTAGGTCATTTTCGGTTCTGGCTGTTTTTATACCCGAACTTGTGCAAGCATTTTGACTTGCTTATTGTCATTTTTGGGTTCTAGTGTCTTCAAAAGAGTTATAGCGCTCTATATAAGCTTTCCATGGTATAAATTTTTGGTTATTCGGACCTGTTTGAGTGAGTTATGGCCAAAATACTGACTGCTATTCAAATAGTCAATTTTCAGGTTTGCAAAGTCACTAATCCGAATTTGGTCAATTCTCATGTCACTTTTTGGATAGAATTTAGGTACGCTTTCTTCATCAAAGTTGGCACATTTTGTGCCTAGTTTCACCTGCAATTGGCCTCATATCAATTGGAGTCACACACTTAGGGTCATAGGCTCATTTGCATACTGCCCTTTACATGTCTCTCAAACACCAAACCAATCACACATTTACCAACTATATCTTCACTTTCCAAACAATTCTACAGTTGTACCATACCATACCCATTCATTAGTTTACATTATAGTAACTTTGGGCAGAATACAATAACCTTACATACACCAAATACAATTCCTAATTTACAAAGTCCACTTATAACAACATATCCACATAATATTCCTAACCAATAGATATAATTTCCATCATCAATTTACATATATGTTCACTACTATATCAAATACATATGCTACCACTTTTTATACCATAATTCAATAACTTTTCATGGATTTAAACACTACCAATCTTCACCATGAGGCTGCCCAAGTAACACATATACATCAAGCTTCCATTTTAACTTTTTAAATTTCTAATTCGAACTTTATACATGGTAAATTACTCCTATACATATATGCGCTTAAATCAATGCCCCAAATCACCAAATGTAACACCCCTAAGTTCGGTAGTGCGTTCTACTGTTCCGGTGACCAGTGTTGTCCGGAAAGCTAGAATGCCCAGAACTACACTTCAATATGAGTGAGGAAACATTAAATAATGAAATACAAGAAAAGAAAATACAAGAAAACTAAAGGAAAAATAATAGTAAAGAAATGCAACTAAGTTAAGCGAGCCGAGAACCCTAGCGATGGGTGACCGCACCGGGAAGTCACGGCGTGGACCGTTGACTAGCCCTGGACCACGGGGAACCCTGGAAAATATTTTTAAGACTTAAAGAGACACCTATTGAAGTATAAATATCATAAGAAATATTAAAGAAAAATTAAATAATTAGTACAAAGAAAAGTGAGAAATCGAAAAATGGACAAAACCTGGTGTTACCGAAAAATCGGGAATGCAACCCGAACAGGGGCATTGTGGTCATTTGACACCCCGAGTTGTCTTTTGACCTAAATGTCCATTAAAAATAAATAATATTACACTTGAAAAATATAATGAAAAAAATAATTTAGTGGTACCTAATGTAAATAACAAAAATGGAGTGTAAATGGAGTAATTATCACTTAAAACTTATTAAATGATTATCCTAGCATGAGTGGAGCACTATGGGAATTAAAAATTCACTAAGTGGGCAGATTACTCCACTAATGTCTTCTTCTTCCTCTCAAATCCTCACTTTGCCGAATTGAATTTTCTCTCCATTGTCCACCATGGCCACACCTTGCATGCAAGCTCCACTCCTAATGATCAAGCCACAATTTCTCCAATTGTTCTTCATTAAACTTGTTCTACACATCATGGGCAGCATGTAGGAAGCAAGAAAAAGAAGTTTTGGTCAAGATTTAAGAAGTCTAATCCGTAGGTAAGTTTGAGTTTTTGAATATTGCTTTGTTAAAGTTTGTAAGCATGTTATGAGTGTTTGAATTATGAAGAAATTTTTTGAGGTTTAATGTTGAATGGGAATGTGTAATTTTGGTAGCCATGGAAATACCTTGAAAGCAGGTTATTTGTGCTTGTAAATGGTGAATTAAATGATTGATTAAATGTATATTGTGTAGGAAATTGTTTAGGTGATGTATACTTAGTATATGTAAATGTAAAATGAAATTTAAAGCTTGGAAAGTAATGGAATGTAAGTGTACCATTGTGGCAGTTTGCTAACCCTGAAGAATGCTGGAATTCATGCTTGGTTTATGGAATAATGATGTTAAAATATGTTGGTTGTTATGGCAGTTTGAATGTATGTATAGTGGTGTGAAGGTTGGACATGTGAATGAGCTTGGTTATGGAGTTAAATTGTTGTAAATTTAGTTGGGCAAATTCTGCACTTGTTTGTGCACATTGAATGTAATTGTAAGCTGCCAAAATGACCTATAATGTGTTGTGAATTATGTTTAGGTCATGGTACAACCAGAATTAGTTTGAATGTTAAGTTTGGTGAGTGTTAAAAGTGATGTTTGATATGTATGCAAGAATTGCAATAAGGCAGTTTGTGTTTTAGGCCTATAACTTTAAGTGTGTGGCTCCAATTGGTATGAGACCAATTGGAGGTGAAACAAGGCACAAAATGTGCCAACTTTCATGAAGGAAGCTTGGCAAAATTCTGCTTGCAAGGTAGCTTGAAAAATGACCAAATCCGGATTAAGTGCAAATGAGGCCTGAAAATTGACCATTTGGGCAGCAGTTAGTGTTTAGGCCATAACTCACTCAACACAGGTCCAATTGACCTGAAATTTTAACCATGAATAGTTAAGACCCATATATACAAGTCTTATGAAGACATAAAAGTCAAGAAATGACCATAAGTAAGTCAAACAGCTTGCACAAGTTCGGGTCCAAAAACTGGCTGAACCTAAAATGACCTAAAGTGACCTAAAGTGACCAATTTTGGTGCAATTTGACTAGCAATAGTAAAATGACCATAACTTGGTCTACATAACTCAGAATGACCTGAAATTTTTCCCCGCGTGCAATAAGACATAGACCTACAAGTTTGTAGTTTTGACCAAAACCCGAAAACCGAGGGAACTAGGTCGTCCGGCTAGGTCAAACTAGTATCCCGGAATTCAGCAAATCGCAAGAAAATGCTGTATACACGGAAATGAATTTGGTAACATGTACCAACCCTAAAAGACTATCGAATGTAACATATTAATGACATTAAAACCTAAATTACCTAGAATATACCAAGGGTTGACATAGTAGGTTGACTAAGCGAATAAATGAATTCAGTGAATTAATTATCAAGCATTATCGTTAGAGACAGTTTAAATGAGTATTGAAACACTTCAAATTGTGTTTCTCAGTTAGCAAAGACTCAGGGAGGGGAAGGAAACACTGAGTCAGAGCCAAGAGACAGTTATTAGAGGTTTGTGCATAATAAGTATTTCTTTTGAATTTTTCAATTGAAATAAATTATGATTATTTCTATGTTATTATTTTAAATTGTGTTTGTGCACAATAGCTATTTCTTCTGAATTTTTCAATTAAAATAAATTATGATTATTTTGTATGTTATTGTTTTAAATTGTGTCCGTGCACAATACTTTTATATTCACTGCTTTTACTAGCAAATTTATTTGGAGAAATGAGTTATGAATAATTTTTGATTGCTTTGTTTTTGGGAATATTATTTGGAACTTAGTGTATTGCCAACTTTGCAAATGGAAATTTTGAGATAAAATGTGATTTATGGTTTGTATGAAATATTGTGATTTGAAATTGTTTTGATTCACATTTGGCATGACACTGTTGATATATTCCTCCCTCTTTGATTTATCGATGCAGGGTGAGTGTGATTATGTTCCTCCCTCTTTGACTTGCCAGTCTGAGGTGAGTGTGGATGAGTACTCATTATTCAGCTAGCTTCCTCCCTCATTGATTTTGATTATTGGGGTGAGTGTGTCTTGTCATGGTGTACAACACGGCATGTGTGAAAAAATTGTGTCATGGCCTAAATTATGTTATCGATTGGCAACATTGTATTATTCAGTTATTTGATCGAATTGTGTTATTGATTTGCAAAACGGTATTATTCAGTTATTTGATCGAATTGTGTTATTGATTTGCAAAACGGTATTATTCAGTTATTTGATCGAATTGTGTTATTGATTTGCAAAACAGTATTATTCAATTACTTGATCAAATTTGTGTTAGGTAAATTTTGTAAATTGTGAAATGGAATTGTGAATCATTTGATTTGTGAACTGTCAATAAAAGATTTATATATCGCATTTCAAATTGTTATTGTGCACCACTGAGTAAATTTTACTCAGCGATAGCTTTTCATTGCTGTCGCAGGTAGACAGACTGACAGGGCAGCAGACTAGGCTGCTAGTACATTCAGCGAGAAATCATCGGGTATATTGAGTATACCATATTCTGCATTTTACATTGTAATGTATGTTCACTGTATGTATATAGTGTTCTTAGTTTTGAGCAATTGTAAATTAAAATTGTATATTAAAGTTGTAAAATAAATTATGGGTTATTTGGACTTCTGAAAATTATATTATATTTCTTATATCTCAGTCTTTGAAAAATTATTGTGGATTTGTGTTGAGAAACATGTTGGAGTTGAGATTTGAAAATATATATTGAAGTGCTTTTTATAGGTTTTTCTGAAGAACTGTTTTATCCAAAATATAGATGGCACTCTGCCAAAAATTTTTACAGAAATTCCAAATAATTCAAATGTGTTAGTGCTATCACTTCAGTTCAAAAAGGTTTTTAACATCTGTAAATAGTGCCCACCACTGTAAAAGAAGTAAGAAAAGTTTTTAAAATTCCTTGTAGTGTATTTAATGGGTTATCAGTAGACGGAGTTGGTAATTCATTAGGTATACTACGGGATCATGTTATGCCTTACAGAGGGGTAGGGTGTGACACCAAATACATGAAGAAATAAATCAACTTCCATGGACATGAGAGGCTGATGAAATTTGAACAATTCACTAACTCAACAAATCCTTAAATTTTCTTTATCATTCAACTCACCACAACACCAATATAAATTTTAACAAAGAAATTAAAGAAAATTGGACATATACCTCAAGTGGAACTTGTCAACCTCTTAAAACCTCTCCCTTTTTGCTCTTAAATTGCTGCCCAAGTTGTATAGACCAACTATGATGAAGACTCTTGCAAGAAATTGTTGCTTGATCATGGAAGCATGGAGCTCACAAATGGGACGGCAATGGTGGTTTGGGAGAGAAATTGAGTTCGGCAAAGAGAGAACTTGAGGAAGAAAATGGTGTTGCAGAATGTTAGTGGAGAATTCTGGTTTTTAATGCTTTATATACTCTATAGTGGTCCACTAAGTTATTAAAAAATTTAAGTTAATGTTAAACTTTCATTTATTCAACATTATACCCCATAATTTTCCTTATTTATACAACACATAAAATTTCATTTTTCATGGCATTTTCAAACTTCAATATTATTTTTTTCTAATGGACATTTAGGTCAAAAGGCAACTCGAAGTGTAAAATGATCATAATGCCCTTCTTCGGGTTTTATTTCCGATTTTTCGGTAACACCGATTTTTGTCGGTTTCTTAATTTCTCGTTTTTCTTTGTACTAATTAATTAATTTTTTTTGACATTTTCAATGTCATTTATAGTTCAATAGATGTTTATTTAAGTCTTAAAAATATTTTACAGGGCTCCCCGCGGTCCAGGGCTAGTCAATGGTCCACGCCGCAACTTTCCGGTGCGGTCACCCATCGCTACGGTTTTGGGCTCGTTTAACTTGGTAACATTTCATTGCTATTATTTTTTCTTTGTTTTTCTTGTATTTTCCTCTATTGTATTTCATTATTTTATGTCTCCTCACTAATATTTAAGTATAATTCCTGGCATTCTAGCTGTCCGGACAGACACTAGTCACCGAAACAATAGAACGCATTACGGAATATAGGGGTGTTACATAATCCAAAAATTATTACAACCTTAATAATACATGCCCAAAATAAATTAAAATAAATTAATTAATTTACAACCCAAAGAAACATAAAAGAAATAAATCTAATCACATTAGTCTTTTGTAGTCCATGATCATTCATCATGCATATCACTATTTAACAATTAAAAAAACATGCATACTTAAATTAAATTGAATATCTCATATTCAACTTAAAAATACAGATTTAAATATGATTTAAATAAATTTAAAAATTCGGATTTGAATCACATTCAAAAGGATTAAAAAATTCAGATTTGAATCACATTCAAACAAATTAAAAAATTCAGATTTGAATCATATTCAAACAACTTTAAAAATTTAGATTTGAATCACATTCAAACAACTTTTAAAATTCATATTTGAATCACATTCAAACTGTAACACCACTACTTGCATAGCCTAGTATATTTCACTATTTTGGTGACTGGTGTCGGTCTGGACAATTAAGGGGATTAGAACCATACTTAAGACAACTAGATAATCCCTGAACACAAATAATTAGTAATTGCCAATTAGTTAAGTATAAATAAGAAAAACAGAACATAAGAAGTTAAACGAGCCGAGTGTCACTGCGATGGGTGACCTTCTCGGAAAGGGTTGCGAAGCCAATTTAAACTCAAATTTCAAACCATAAAATGTGACGCTACGGTCCTTAGAACCATTATGAACACAGTGGAAAAGAGAAAATCATGAAAAAGAATTGTTAAGTCAGTCTAATAATTATGTCAGGAAGCCAGAAGAAATATTGAATTATTTGTAAACTGGGTCGAATCGGTGAGGGGCAATTTGGTCAATTGACCCCGAGAGCTGACTCCTGACCTAACTGTCTAATAAAATCAGAGAAAAGAAAAATTAGGAATTTGGAATTAAATTAAAGAATTAATGGAAAAATAAATAAATAAAAAAAAAGAAAATGAAAAAGTGAAAAGAGATGACATCATGCATAACATCATGCATGATGCCATAAATATTATAATTAAAATTTTATTTAATTTAATTTGTGGTCTTCCTAATACACATAAAGAAAAGAAAAAAAAAATAAAATTCATTCTTCTTCTTCAAAGTTAAAAAACATCCATCTCTCCCTACCTCTCTCTTTCTCCAATGTTCCACCATTAACATGCTTTTAAAGCTTGAAAAACTTAGTTTTGCCCCATAAGTTTAACCCTAAACCTTAAGAAAACTTGCTATCTTAACTAGAAAAGAAGCTTGAAGAAGAAAGAAAAAAGAAAGGAAGAGATTTGAAGGGAAAGAAAATTCTGCATAAGGTTAGTAATTCAAACTTCATTTTTTTTTTGTTTAATTATTGTGTTTATAGTTGCATTAACTTAGAAATATGATTAAAATGAAATGAAAACAAGTATTGGAGGCCTAGGTAGAGATTTCAGGCAGCTAGGGTTTGCCATGGTAATGCATGAATTTGATGAAATTAAAAGTGTATGGAAGCTTGATTGAGTTGAGGAATGATGTAGGTAGGCTTTGATTTAGTTAAATGTAATAATTAGTATAGTTTGGGTTTTGGAACCTAGGGTTTGAAAGACAAAAATGTGAGAATTGATCAAATGGTGTAATTGACCTCGTTTGAGATGAAAAATGGTCATTTGTGACCAATTGAGATGTGTTGGAAGTGAGTTTGAATTCGGATTGAAAATGGTCATGCTGTAAGCAGTAGGACCAAGGTCCCTTTGAGGGACCAAAACTGAAAATTTACAAGTCCAATTGGTATGAGACCATTTGGGAATGAAAATAGACACAAAATGACACAATTTTCATTTTGGAATCATGCCTAAAAAGTGACCAAAACCTAGTGAACAAATTGGCCAAATCTGGATTTTTACAGTCTGACTTGTACAAAAATGACTAAATGAACAGTATTTGTTCATTTGGCCATAACTTGGCCTAGGTAGGTCTAAATGACCTGAACGTTTACCAATAGAAATCTGAGATATAGAACAACAACTTTTATGAAGAACACCAACCCAAATTATGCCCTTAACCAAGTCATTTGGCCACCTAAAATTGATGACCTAAAACTGCCAGAACCAGTTTGGTGCCTAAAAATCTGGGTTAAGTCCAATCCGGCAGCCAAGATTCAAATGGCTATAACTTGAGCTAAAAAACTTTAATTAGAGTGATTCAAAAAGAAGAATAAAGTTAAGACAATAGGGAACATTTTCTATGAAGAAAATTTTGCCAACTTCTAACAGCAAATTAACTAATGGAACAGTGCAACATAAGACACCCAAACTGAAAAATTACAATTTTGCCTAAAAGACCTAAGTTTTGACAAAACAATCAAAACCAACAAATTTAGTGACCAAAATGTGGTATGTGGGTGAAGTTGGAATTCCCATGCCTATTAAGCCTTAGAAAGTCAACAAATTGACTTGAATAGTATAGTGAATAGTATCCCCGAAATACAAATTTTAAAGAATGTCAAGTTTAGCATATATAAGCTAGACAAAAGTGAATTTGAATTTCTTTTTGGATTTATGCTAAGTTATGGTACTAAAACACTGTGAAACTGTGTGTTTCAGTTGAAAAAGGCTCGAAAAGTCTAAGAGACTGATTCAAGGCCTAGAGGCGACTCACGTCCGGTTTGTGCACAATAAACTCTATTTCAGCATTTTATCCTTGAAAAATTGATTTAGTACGCATTATGAGTTTACGAACTTTTGTGTTGCCACTTTGTGAAGAGATTGTAACTTTGGAAATTGATTTGATTTTTGTACGAAATATTTGAATAAAATGTTAGAAGTGGATTTTTGATTCACACTTAGCATGACAGTGCCTTATTATTCCTCCTCCATTTATGGGGTTGAGATCGATTATTTTCCTCCCTCTCTGGTTTACTAGTTGAGGTTGTAGATTGGATGAGTTGTAGATCGGATGAGTACTCATTAGCTAGCTAGCCACCTCCCTCATTGATTTCGATTAGTGAGGTTGTAGATTGCTTTGTCGTGGTGTACAACGTGGCATTGATCGAAAATTTTGTGTCATGGCTTAAGTTGTGTATGAATTGGTAACACTGTGTTTATTAAATTATTTGACCCAAAATTTTTCTATAATGAGCTTTGATAATTTGTGAAATGTAATTGCGCAGCATTTAAATTATGTTTTGTCAATGAATGATATATGTAATGTATTTCAAATTCTTTATTGTGCACCACTGAGAATTTTTATACTCAGCGATAGCTTATTTTGCTGTCGCAGATAAGAGCAAGGAGAAAGTAGCAAAGTGAGCTGCTACTGATATTGAGGACTTCACTGATCCTTTTTGTACGGGTATTTATTTATACCCTTGTAATTAATTGATGTAAATATTGTAATGTTTCATGTATCAATGTAAAGTTGAGCAGTTGTATAATAAATTGTAATAATATTAGTTTTCGTATTTAATATCTGTAAATTAAACTTGTGAATGTAAATTAGCTTTGTTGAATGAAATGATGAAATATTTTGAGATAACAAACTTGGATTAAATTGTGGAATTATTTTGAAGTGGTTTGAAATGAGAATTGAGATTAATTGGAGGTTGGAAGTTGTGAAAAAAATTTATTGGAAGTGTTTTTCTTAGTTATTTAAAGAACTATTTTCTCAAAATACAGACGGTACTCTGCCAAAATTTTTATAAAATTTGCAGAAAAATAAAAATGGATAAAAATTTTTACTAATTTTGAAACTTCAATTAAATGTTTTAATTCCTACCAAAATGCTCACCACTTTCAAAATATAAGAAAATGATTTTAAAATCCCTTGTAGTGTACTTAATGAATTATCAGTAGGTGAAGTTCGGTAGTTCATTAGGTATTATATAGGATCATGTTATTTCTTACAAAGGGGTAAGGTGTGACATGTTTTAGTGGTATCAGAGCATGGTTTTACAATAAATTTTGACTATTTATGTGAATATTTCCTTAGTAAGTACAACTGCTCTAGTGTCTTTAATTGATACATATGACATATTTACATCATGAATATGCACTAACGGGGGTCAACCTTCTTGTGTTTGATCTCAGGAAGTAGAAATTTTGGGAAAACGAAATGGAAGAAGGAGATCATTCCGTGGAACAATCTGTTGAGGCTGAGGTTCAAGGGGAAGCCCTACCACTCTAGAACGTGAGTGGGTCAGCCACTCTAGCTCCTACTCCAGCACCGCAGTTTCCTGCTCAGTTTGCACAGCAGATGGCTGTGTTTTTCCAACAAATTGCAGAAAATGTGCCACCCCAAGCTCAGGTGCAAGCACAACCACAGCCCTCGGCTCGGCAATATGAAAAATTGATGAAATTTGGGGCCACCAAGTTTAAGGGCACTGTGGATCCACTGGAGGCAGAACAATGGTTGGAAAGAATGGAATGGGTTTTCAGAAAGCTGTAGTGTACTGAAGAATTAAAATTTGAATATTTAGTATCTCTTCTCCAAGGGGATGTATATGAATGGTGAAATACCATCCCCCACACCCTGGTTGAGCCACCTGTGTTGACCTGGTCAGACTTTTTAAAGGAGTTTCTACAGAAGTGGGTTTTCGATGCTTATGTGGATATGAAGTTACAAGAATTCTTGAGTGCGAAGCAAGGGGACAGAATAATAGCAGAGTATGAACGGGAGTTTTCAAGGCTAAGCCACTATGCTAGAAGCTTAGTCTCCACCCCAGAGACAGATGTAAGAGGTTTGAGTTCGGGTTAAGGCCGAATCTGAGGATTTAAGTTGTGGGATTCAGACACCAGAATTTTTTTGAGCTGATTTCACAGGCCCTGGACTGGAGAGGATAGAATCAGAAGGGGCAGTAAAGAATGGCACACAAGAGAAAGAGAAGACTAAAAAGACTACTGGTCAAGCACCTGAAAGTGGTTCAGGGAAGAGGAAACAGTTTGGAGGATCCAGCTCTCGTTGATCTGGCAGAGGCAGATTCTCTGGCCAAAGACCACCCTGGTCTGGTCAGCAGGCCCAACAAGCTTCTCAAGGATCTTTATTAGTCCGGCAGTGTGAAACCTGTGGTAGAACACATGGTGGGGTGTGTTTTAAGAACATAGGTGCATGCTATAACTGTGGAGGGAGCAGACATTTTGCTAAGGACTGTACTAGTCTGCGCCGATCTGGACCTTCTGCTGTAACACCCTCACTATAACCATTCCGTACATTCTACTGTTCCGGTGACCGGTGTCAGTCCGAACAGCTAGAATGTCTAGAAAAATATTTAAACTAAATTAAGGAACCATAATTAACTCAAATATTAATAAGAAAAATTTAGGAAAAATTTTAGAAATAAAATACAACCAAGTTAAATGAGCTGGTGCCCTAACGATGGGTAATCCAGTGGGAAGTTGCAGTTCTCGCAACTAGGAGCCCTAGACCCAAGAGAAAATTCATAAAATAATTTTTGGGACTCCAGAGAAGAGTCATTGAGGGTTCTACGGCATTAGAATGCCAAGAAAATGCTTAGAAAATTTTTTCAATCGATACAGACAATTTTAGTCTGTTAAGCCAAACGGAGGGCATTTTGGTCATTTCGTCTTCAGAGATGATTTTTGGCCGACTTGTCCAGTTAAGTAAATAATTATTATTATGATCTAAAATATGAATAAATATTGCTAAAAATTAAATTGAAAATGAGTAAAGAAAAGAAGAAAAGAAAATGAAGGAAAATACCTAATTATGACATTATATGATGTCATTTAAATTTCCTCCACCAATCACAATTTATTAAACACATAAAAAGAGATAAAAGAGACCAAAACTTGACAAAAGCAATCTGCTCCTTTCTTCCTCAACCAGCTGCACCACCATGGAAGAGTTTCTTCTTCCATTTTTCAAGCTTCAAAACTTGAATTCTCACTCTTTCTCACCCTAAAAGCCCTAACCACCTTCACTAAAAATTACACCCACACTAAGGAGAAGTGTTTGGCTGCCAAGAAATTTGAAGAAAGTGAAAAAAATTCTAAAGTTTCAACAAGCCAAGAGAGTGGTTGAAGAAGTTAGTGCACTAATTATACCCTTTTTCTTTCCTAAGCATAAAAAGCATACTTGATTAAGTTGAAATGGCATGAAAAGAAAAGAAAACTTGGAATATGTTGAAGTTTCAATTTGTGGCAGTCCTAAGAAGTAAATAAATTTAATGGTTTTGATGATTTTGTTTTAGTTAGTGAAGTTGATTAATGAAGTTTAAGGCATTAGAAATGAAATTGCGTGGATGTATGATTGAGATTGAAATTATAAGTTAGGGTTTTAACCTAACTTGGTTTTTGTATTATTGCTTGGAATTTGATGATGTTAAGATGATTTAATGACCATTAGAAGTGCCAAATATGTCAAATGGAGTTCGTGGAGTTGGGAGAATTGAATTTGGGAGTGTTGATTCTTATGCAGGAAATTCGGACCTTTGAGTCGAATGTATTGTTTGAGCCATAAATAGAGTTGTATAGGTTCAATTGGTGTAAGGCTAATTGGAAATGAAACTAGACACATAATGGCACAACTTTGGTGAAGAAACCCTGCCCAGAAAACAAAACCAAGTAAACCTAAAAATTATCCTAATCTGGGTGACTTGCATTCTGCCTGGGCAAAATGACCAAATAAATAGTATTTATTCATTTGGTCATAACTCAGTGTAAAAGGGTCCAATTGACCTGGAATTTTACCAACGGATAGCTGAGACATATACCTACAACTTTCATGAAGAACACAAATCCAAATTATGACCATAACCTTGTCAAACTGCCAACCAAACTTAGGTCACCAAATCTAGCAGAACCAAATTGCCCATAAAATCTGGGTACAGGTCAATCCGGCCAGTTATGGTTTTTAGGCCATAACTTGAGCTACAAAACTCCAAATGGAGTGACTCAAAAAAGAAATGTAACTAGACATAATAAGGAACAACTTTCATGAAGACAATGTTGCCAAATTCCTACTGTACAAATGACCAATGGAATAGTAAACTTAGTGCTTAAAATCTGAAAATTGTGAATAACTAACACTAAGCTTTGAAATGGTATTGGCAACCAATACCAACAACTTTAGAATGCAAAATGTGATATCTTGGTGAATTTAGGTTCAATAAAGTTATTATGTATAAAAAAGTCAACAATTTGAATGAATAGAAGGTGAATAGTAATACAAAGACACAAAGTATAAGAACTAAATTGGTAGAGGAAATTAAGGCATGAAATTTGGAATCTATGAAATGTTCATGGATTACTTGGAATAGGTAATTGAGATTTGTACTCCCAGCACTAGTGGAATTCATAATATATTAGCAAAACAACTTGAAGTATGAAATGTTCTTTACATGAATGGATTGTTGAATGTATGGATGAGATAAAAGTGCCATTTGGGATTTAAGTTCCCATCAAGAGAGAAAGGAAAAATGTTTTGAATACAATGGTACATGTGAACCATTGTTTTGAATTATGATCAATATGAATAACATAATGAATGAATAAATGAACCATATTAATGTATGAATGAGACATTAATTCTCATTATTACAGAAAGAAAAAGTACTTTGAGCACAGTGATATAAAAGGATAATTATGTGAATTGTGATCATATATATGATCAAATGAATGTACACATTATAATTGAAAATTATTATGAAATAATGAAGTCATAAAACACAATATATTAATATTTAATGATATTATGTGTCCTTGTATTACCTAGACATGTATGTCAGATTGGATAATTTGGCATGCCAATAGGGTATTGTTTTAGCAGTACTGCGAAAGGCTTGATGCCTGTATTCATTGCTTTATGACCGTATTCATGGCTTTATGCCCGTATTCATGGCTTTTATGCCCGATTATGTGTTATCATGGCTTTTTAGCCATACTGACTGCATATGTGATTGACGTTTTGCGTCCCATGGTATGATGGCCCGAGGCACCGCAGTGTCCAGTGCCAATGACCCGTTATCCAGTTTAGTCAGCCTGTCATAGGTTACTTAGGCAATCTAATTTATTAAAATAAGTTACGAATATTAGCAATTAAAAATATTAGAAAGCAAATAAATGAGTATGAAGTTCTGAAATAAATTAGATTAGCACAAAAAAAAAAAATATTTCCTAGAATCGTCTGAAGTAATTAAATTAGTTCTAAAAAAAATATTTAAATATTATGAAATAACTGTAAACAACTTAGAAAGTATCAAGGAAGTGATAAAAAGACTAGTAAGAGAATTATAACTTAATAACATTACAAATGTGACATACATAAGAATATAAGTATAAGTTTATATTTTAGATTAATCGTATCTGGTACATCATTAATGCAAATTTCTAAACTGAGCACCTCCAAAAAGGAACAATGCAAATTTCTGAACTAAGAACCTCTGAAAAGGAACATGGCAGGATAGAGGACAGTTAATATTAGAAACTAAATTAATTATAAATCTAAATTATTCGAACTATGGTTTATTTCTACCTACATTTGTATATTATTTTCTTGCTATATTATTATACCACTAAGCAGCAATGCTTAGTGCGATGGATTTGTTTCCTCACGCAGGTAATGAAGTTAAAGCCCAGTGAATACCAAACAGAGATTTTAGAGTTCTGATCTGCAGAGTGTCAAAGGTTGTCACCTCTTCAGCAATATATGTAGATAGGGCTCACATTAAGCATATCATTTATTTTGTGTATATTATTTATTTCTTATATTGTAATGTAAATTAGCAAATTGTAATTAATTTGTATATCGTGTAAATTAAGGATTTATATAATTATTGCAAATCATGTAAATTAATGCAAATTTGAGAATTTTGCTATAAGAATGGAGCATGAATGAATTTATACCAATGAGTACAGATTTGAATTAAATAATGATTTTTGAAATGATGATATGAGTATGGATGAGATTATTATTAGAAAATATTATTGAATTTTCAAACAAGTGAATAGTAAAACACGTCAAACGATAACAAAATAGGGGAAACTCTGTTAGTTTCTCCGTCGAAAAATAATTAGTATTAAAAAATAATAACTTAAAAATGATTAAAAGAATAATGTAAGAGAAGATAGGATGCTCCGGCATCGAATGTGGCACGCTTTGCTCAGCTGCACAGTAGTTGGGGGAGGGGTGTTATATCTGCTACATTTGAGGGATCAGCCCAAGTCTCTGCACCTAGAGGGTCACAGTCAGCTGGTAGAGGCAGAGGCAGAGGTAAGGGTCCTGGTAACACTCCTAGAAGTCAAAGCACTATTAACCAGCCAGTACTCAGTAGCGCACCAGCCAGAGTGTATACCATGTGTCAGAGGGAGGAGGTTGAAACATTAGACGTAGTAGCTGGTATTTTCTCCATCCTCGACCAAGATGTATATGTGTTATTTGATCCTGGCTCCACACATTCATATGTTATGTAACACCCCTAAGTTCGGTAGTGCGTTCTACTATTCCAGTGACCAGTGTTGTCCGGACAGCTAGGATGCCTAGAACTACACTTCGATATGAGTGAGGAGACATAAAATAATGAAATACAAGAAAAACAATTGAAAAATAATAGCAAAGAAATGTAACCAAGTTAAGCGAGCTGAGAACCCTAGCGATAGGTGACCGCACCGAGAAGTCACAGCGTGGACCGTTGACTAGCCCTGGACCGCGGGGAACCCTGAAAAATATTTTTTAGGACTTAAATAGACACCTATTGAAGTATAAATACCATTAGAAATATCAAAGAAAAATTAATTAATTAGTATAAAGAAAAGTGAGAAATCGAAAAACAGACAAAACTCGGTGTTACTGAAAAATCAGGAATGCAACCCGAATAGGGGCATTGTGGTCATTTGACACCTAGAGTTATCTTTTGGCCTTAATGTCCATTAAAAATACATGATATTACACTTGAAAAATGTCATGAAAAATTAAATTGGTGCTACATTAATTAAATAGCAAAAGTAAGGGATTAAATGCGGGAATTTGGGAATTTAAGATTAAATAAATATTAAACTTCACTCAGCGATCCACTAACTCCCTTAAGTGGACCATTAACCTTCATTTTGGACAGAAATAATCCATTTTTTTCAACCTCCCAAAGTCCAGCCGAAATGCTCTTGAAAGAATCCTCCATGGCCAAAGCTTCCAAGCTCCATGCAAGCTCCATTCTCTCATCTCCAAGCCATTTTTCCACCTGATTCCTTCACTAAAGTTGTTCTACACCACTTGGGCAGTAGATAGGCAGCAAGAAGATCAAGTTTTGGTGAAGTTTTAAAGAGTTTCAAAAGTGGTAAGTAGGTATTTTCGATGCTTGCTTCATTAAAGTTTTTGTGGATGTTATGGGTAGTTGAATTGTGGAAAGATTTTTGGAGATTTATGTATTAAGGGAGATGTTTTTTTTTTGCAGCCATGGAAACTCATTGAGGACAGTTTATTCTTGCTTGTAAATGGTAGATTAAAGGGTTGATTAAATGTTCATGTGTGTAGGAATTAATTTGGGTGATGTATACTTAGTATATGTGAATGTGTACTTGAATTTGGAAGCTTGGAAATTAATGGACTGTAATATATGAATTGGAAGCCTGGTTTGGTGAACCATAAAGATGTTATTTCATGTTTTGTTTATGGAATATTAATGTTGAATTGTGATAGTTGTTATGGCAGCTTGGGTATATGTATGATGGTGTGACGTTGGACATGTAAATGAGCTAGGTTAGGTGAATGAATTATTGTAATTTGAGCTTGAAAAATTCTATACTAAATGGTGCATGTTGAGTGTGATTATAAGCTGCCAAAATGACCAACAATATGTTGTAAATTATGTTTAGGTTATGGTACAAACCAGAATTGGCATGAATGTGTAGTTTGGTAATTGTTAAAAGTGTCCTTTGATGAGTAATGAATAAAATGCAATAGGGCAGTTTATGTTATGGGCCTAGAACCTTAAGTGTGTGGCTCCAATTGGTATGAGACCAATTGGAGGTGAAACTAGGCACAAAATGTGCCAACTTTCATGAAGGAAGATTACCAAAATTCTGCTTCTAAGGTAACTTGAAAAGTGACCAAATCCGGATTAGTGCAATTAAGGCCTGAAAATTGACCATTTGGGCAGCAGTTAGTATTTAGGCCATAACTCACTCAAAACAGGTCCAATTGACCTGAAATTTTGACCATGTATAGTTAAGACCTATATCTACAAGTCTTATGAAGACACCAAAGCCCAAAAATGACCATAAGCAAGTCAAATAGCTTGCACAAATTCGGGTCCAAAAACTGGCCGAACCAAAATTGACCTAAAATAACCTAAGTGACCAATTTTGGTACATTCTGACCAGCAATAGTAAAATGACCATAACTTGGTCTAGTAAACTCAGAATAACCTGAAATTTTGCCCCGCGTGCAATAAGACATAGATC
Source organism: Hevea brasiliensis (assembly GCF_030052815.1). NCBI lineage: Eukaryota > Viridiplantae > Streptophyta > Magnoliopsida > Malpighiales > Euphorbiaceae > Hevea > Hevea brasiliensis. Next base: position 50,603,189 of record NC_079501.1, read on the forward strand.
TACAAGTTTGTAGTTTTGACCGAAACCCGAAAGCCGAGGGAACTAGGTCATCCGACTAAGTCAAATTAGTATACTGGGATCTAACAAATTGCAATAAAACGCAATATACATGGAAATAAATTCGGTAACATGTACCAATACTAAAAGGCTACAAATGTGACATATTGGTAACATTAAAACCTAATTCACCTAGACTGCATCGAGGGTTGACATCTTAGATTGACCAAGGAAATAATAGAATTCAATAAGTTAATTATTAAGCTTTATTCTTAGAGACAGTTTAAATGAGTACTGAAACACTTCAAATTGTATGTTTCAGTTAGCAAATACTCAGGGAAGGGGAAGGAAACACTGAGTCAGAGCCAAGAGACAGTTATCAGAGGTTTGTGCACAACTAGTTTTTAACTAATTTTGTTTTGAATATTTTATATGATTAAATGACATATTTTTTTCTTATGTATTATGTTTAACAAGCATTGGATTTAATTCAATGATTATTGAAATTGTTATAGTATGTATGAATTTAGCTTTGTGAAATGGTATTTCCACAAGTATTAAGCATTGTTATGGATTGAATAAATTATGTTTTAGAAAATTATGATAGAACATGTTTTGAATTGTGATGGTAATTTTTATGGTAAAATGCAAATTTATGATTTGAATTGTGATGAGCATAAAAATTATTGGATATTGGAATTGACTTTGAATCAAATTATATTGTGATTTATGCTCACTAAAAGGATTGTGATATTGTTTTATATCTCACTATAGATGCTTGACTAGGTTATTACCCATCTCTCTCATTTGTTAAGAAGACAATGGAGTTAGTTGTGTTTTGATTACCATGGTACGTGCACAGGCTTAGATTTTCCTCTGATTTGAGGTTAGATCTAAGTTTTTTATCGTTATGGCCCTTGTGGAAGATTTATTATTGTGATGTGTACTATGCATGATGATTCGACCTCCCCGATCATAGGGAGTTAGAATCTAATTCGACCTCCCCGACCATAGGGAGTTAGAATCACTTCGAATATGGCCCTTTTGGATTAGTCTTGCATAGTTAGTGAGATAAAGAATGATTTTTGAGATATAGCATGATTTTTGAGATACAGCATGGTTTTTGAGATACAACATGGTTTTTGAGATACATAATGTTTTTGAATAGTAAAGAATTGTGATTTCAGTTATGATTTATGCATAATTGATTTGGTTGGAACCACCTTAAATGGTTAGTCATGATTTGATAAATTGAATTTTGTGATCAAAGTCATTTCATACAAATGATTTACATTATTGGCAATGAATATTTTGAGTTTTGGAATTTGATGAGTATTCAGATTTCCAAATTATTTACTGTAAATTTTGTCAATGTACATTGTACTATGTTTTAAATTATAGTTGTGCACCACTGAGTTCACCACTCAGTGATACCTTTGTATGCTGTCGCAGGTAAGAAGAGCATAGAGCAGTGAGTAAGTTTCTTTGAAGACACATTCAGATCAGCTCCAGGTATATCATAGGTATACCCATGTACATAGGTTTTGATATATGCATGTAATAATATGTATGTAAATTATTTGAGCAGTTGTATAAAACTCTTGTAAAATATTTTGGTATGTAATTAAATGTAAATTATTGTAAATGTAAATTTGGGATTTAATTTATCTGAATAGTTTTGTAATATTAATTTTGAGTCTTGTAATCAATGAAATGTTTCTTTTATAAGGAGATTGATTTGATTATTGAGATTTGAATTATGGGTTCAAATGAAGTTATTGAAGTTGTATTTGAGAAAACATATTGGGAGTGTGTTCTTTGCAGGTTTTGAAGAACTATTTTCTCAAAATACAACCGGCACTTTGCCGAAATTTTGAAAAAAAAATTTATAACACCAGATTTTAATTGATGATTTAACTCAACTCAACTCAACTCAACTCAACTAAGCCTTTATCCCAAAAATTTGGGGTCGGCTATATGGATTCGCTTTTTCCACTCTGAACGATTTTGGGTTAAATCCTCAGAAATGTTTAATGCTTCTAAGTCATGTTGTACTACTCTCCTCCAAGTTAATTTAGGTCTACCCCTTTTTTTCTTTCTATCCTCTAACCTAATGTGCTCTACTTGTCTAACTGGAGCCTCCGTATGTCTATGCTTCACATGACCAAACCACCTCAATCTCCCTTCTCTCAACTTATCTTCAATTGGCACCACTCCTACCTTTTCTCTAATACTCTCATTACGGACTTTATCTAGTCTAGTATGGCCACTCATCCACCTTAACATTCTCATCTCTGCAACTCTTATCTTAGATGCATACGACTCTTTCAGTGCCCAACACTCACTACCATATAACATAGCCGGTCATATGGCTATACGGTAAAATTTTCCTTTTAATTTATTGGGAATCTTACGATCACATAAAACTCCCGTGGCACGTCTCCACTTCAACCATCCGGCTTTAATCCTATGACTAACATCCTCCTCACATCCCCCATCTACTTGAAGGACTGAGCCTAGATATTTAAAGTGATTACTTTGGGACAGTACCACTCCATTCAAACTAACTCCTTCCCTATCACCAGTTTGGCCTTCACTGAAATTGCAATGCATGTATTCTGTCTTCGTTCTACTTAACTTAAAACCCTTTGACTCTAGAGTACTTCTCCAAAGTTCTAGCTTCCTATTTACTCCTTCTCGTGTCTCATCTATCAGAACACTATCATCCGCAAACATCATGCACCAAGGAATACTCTCTTGTATATGTTTCGTCAGTTCATCTAAAACTAATGTAAAAAGGTAAGGGCTTATGGCTGATCCTTGGTGTAATCCAATTGAGATCGGAAAATCACTCGTGTCCCCTCCCACTGTGCGCACAATAGTAGTTGCTCCTTCATACATATCTTTCAATACTTGTATGTACCTAATAGATACCCTCTTTTGTTCTAACACATTCCATAAGACCTCTCTTGGAACACTATCATAAGCCTTCTCCAAATCAATAAAAACCATGTGTAGATCTTTCTTCACATCTCTATATTTCTCCATCAAGCTTCTAATGAGAAAGATCGCTTCCATAGTTGAACGACCGGGCATGAAACCAAATTGATTGAGAGAGATAGAAGTATCATGACGTAGTCGATGCTCCACAACTCTCTCCCACAACTTCATAGTATGGCTCATGAGTTTAATTCCCCTATAGTTTGAGCAACTCTGTATGTCTCCCTTATTTTTAAAAATAGGTACTAAAATACTCTTTCTCCATTCATCAGGCATTTTCTTTGAGTTTAGAATCTTATTAAATAATTTAGTTAACCATGCCACTCCCATATCTCCCAAATACTTCCACACTTCAATTGGTATTTCATCGGGTCCATAGGCTTTACCCACTTTCATTCTCTTAAGTGCTTCCTTTACTTCTAAAGATCGAATCCTTCTAGTATAATTTACATTCTTTTTTATTGTTCTATAATCTATATTCACGCTATTACCATTTTGACTATTATTAAAGAGATCATTAAAATAATTTCTCCATCTTTCTTTAATGTCCTCATCTTTTACCAACACTTTTCCTTCTTTATCCTTAATGCACCTAACTTGATTGAGATCTTGACATTTCCTTTCTCTACTCCTTGCTAATCTATAAATATCTTTCTCCCCTTCTTTAGTTCCAAGTTTCTCATATAACTTTTCAAAGGCCTGTGCTCTTGCTTGGCTAACTGCCTTTTTTGCCTCTTTCTTTGCTATCTTGTACTGTTCATATGCCTCATTATTATCACATTTAGGTAATTTCTTATACCATTCCCTTTTTCTCTTCACTGCCTTTTGTACTTCCTCATTCCACCACCATCTCTCTTTTGAGGGTGGTCCATGTCCTTTAGACTCTCCAAGTACTTTTCTAGCTACTTCTCTAATCTTTGATGCCATCTGTATCCACATATCATTGGCCTCCATATCTAGCTTCCATACTTCGGACTCGAGAAGCTCATTTTTGAACTTCACTTGCTTTACTCCTTTGAACTCCCACCACTTTGTTCGAGCTACACTATTTCTTCTAACCTTAATTGATGATTTAAATTTCATGAAAATTATTTTAAAATCCCTTGTAGTATATTTAATGGATTATCGGTAGGCGAAGTATGGTAATTCATTAGGTGTACTACGGGATCATATTACATCTTACAAGGGAGTAGGGTGTGACATGTTAGTGCTGGTGTGATGTGTTTTACTGCTATTCAGTGTGTACCAATGGACTATGATGTGCTAGTAACTAGTTCATTAGGCCAGGAGGTTAGGGTAAATAAATTATATAGGGATTGTCCTTTGGTGATCCAAGGACACCTTTTCCATCTAATTTGATTGAAATGTCCTTCAGAGATTATGACATTATCTTGGGCATGGATTGGTTAGCCAGGCATCATGCGATGCTTCATTGTAGACTGAAAACAGTCACTTTTGGTCTCCCTCAGTATGGTGATGTAGTAATAGGCAGTTATTGCCTTCAAACATCATTTCAGCTGCACTGGCCAGAAAAATGATTAGGAAGGGGTGTGAGGCATACTTGTTACATGTGATAGACACCCAAGTGGGTAGTTCAGCATTGAGGGACATCCCCACAGTATGTGACTTTCTGGATGTGTTTCCTGATGAATTGCTAGGATTACATCCAGAAAGAGAAGTACAGTTTGATATTGATGTTATGCCTAGTGTGAACCCAATCTCCATAACACCATACAGAATGGCACCAGCAGAACTAAAAGAATTGAAAGTGCAGTTGTAAGAGCTGCTTGACAAGGGCTTTATCCGCCCTAATGTGTCACCTTGGGGAGCACCAGTGTTGTTTGTAAATAAGAAGGATGGCACTCTCTGGTTATGCATTGACTATCGACAGCTGAATAAGGCGACAATAAAGAACAGATACCCATTGCCTCGCATTGATGACTTGTTTGATCAGTTGAGGGGTGCAGCTGTGTTCTCCAAAATTAACCTGAGATCAGGTTATTATCAACTGAAAGTACAAGAGTAGAGTATTTCTAAAACTGCCGTTAGAACACGCTGTGGCCATTGTGAGTTCTTGGTCATGCCATTCGGGTTAACTCATGCTCCGACTACTTTTATGGATCAGATGAACACTATCTTCATACCATACCTCGACCAGTTTGTGGTTGTGTTTATAGATGATATATTGGTTTACTCGAGGAGTGCAGAAGAGTATGATAGACATCTGCGGATTGTACTACAAAATTTGAGGGAGAAACAGCTCTACGCCAAATTATCAAAATGTGAATTTTGGCTGAAAGAGATATAATTTTTGGGGCACATAATATCAGCAGAGGGTATTATGGTAGATCCTAGCAAGATAGAAGCTGTCCTTAATTGGAAGCCACCCAGAAATATCACAGAGATTTGCAGTTTTCTGGGTTTAGCTAGATACTACTGTCGTTTTGTGAAAGGATTCTCCATGTTGGCATCTCCATTGACCAAGCTGCTTAGGAAAATGCCAGCAGAGTTTTGATGAATTGAAGAGGTGTTTAACTGAGGCTCCAGTCTTGACTTTACCTACACCAGGTAAAGAATATACAGTTTACAGCGATGCTTCTCACAATGGGTTAGGTTGTGTGGTGATGCAAGATCGGAATGTCATTACCTATGCATCACACCAGCTAAAACTGCATTAGAGGAATTATTTGACACATGACCTGGAGCTTGTAGCCATTGTGTTCACTCTTAAGATCTGGAGGCATTATTAGTACGGGGAGAAATGCTACATCTACACAGATCATAAGAATTTGAAGTATTTGGGCACCCAGAAAGAGTTGAATTTGAGACAGAGGAGATGGTTAGAGTTGATAAAAGACTATGATTATCTTATAGACTATTAGCCAGGGAAAGCTAATGTGGTGGCTGACGCCTTAAGTCGCAAGACTTTGGCAAGTCTGCGGGTTAGTCCTTTGTCTCTAGTACATGAGCTGAGATCATTACAGGCCAGCTTAGAGATTAATAATGAGTGGTAGACAGTAGTTGCCTAGCATGTACAGCCAGTGTTGATTGATCATATCAGAATGGCTGCTCAGAATAATCAGAAGTATCAGAGGCTATTGAAAGAAGTCCAGCAAGGCAAAAAACCAGAATTCTTAATAAGAGATGATGGTCTATTGCTACACCAGGGCAGAATGTGTGTTCCTAATGATGTTGATTTGAGGCAGATCATTTTGAAGGAAGCACATGAGTCTCCTTTTTCCAGGCACCCTGGTGGTGCAAAAATGTATAGAGGGCTAAAGGAGCATTACTGGTGGATGGGTATGAAAAGAGATGTGGTAGAATTTGTTTCCAAATGCCTAACTTATCAGTAAGTGAAGGCAGAGTATCAAGTACCAACTGGGTTATTACATCCACTACCAGTGGCAGAATGGAAATGGGAGAGAATAACTATAGATTTTGTGATGGGACTTCCGAGGACACAGAAGAGTAATGATACAGTTTGGGCCATTGTTGACAGACTGACCAAGTTTGCTTATTTTTTGCCAGTCCGGATGGACTAAAGTTTAGAAAGGTTGTCCAAGTTGTACATTGATGAGATAGTTAGCATGGAGTGCTAGTATCCATCGTATCTAACAGAGATCCTAGGTTCACATCTAGATTCTGGGGTAGTCTGCAGAGCCCTAGGAACTAGATTGAACTTCAGTACTGCATTCTACCCACAGACAGATGGCCAATCTGAGAGGGTAATTTAGATCTTGGAGGACATGCTACGGGCTTGTGTGATTGAGTTTGAGGGCAGTTGGGACACACATTTGCCTTTGATTGAGTTAGCTTACAACAATAGCTACCAATCAAGCATTGGAATGCCTCCATATGAAGCTTTGTATAGCAGAAAATGTAGAACCCCATTGTGTTGGGATGACGTGGGTGAAGGGAAGATGATTGGGCCCGAAATTATTTAGCAGACTGAGGAGAAAATCAGGGTGATCAGAGATCGACTTAAGACTGCATCAGACCGTCAGAAGTCCTATGTTGATCTGAAGAGAAGGGATATTGAATATGCGGTGGGTGACAAAGTATTCCTCAAGGTTTCTCCTTGGAAGAAAATTAAGAGATTCGGCAGAAAGAGGAAACTGAGTCCTCATTTCATTGGGCCTTATGAGGTTCTGGAAAGAGTGGGTCCTTTGGCATATCGGTTGGCACTACCTCCAGAGTTGGAGAAGATACATAATGTCTTCCATGTGTCCATGTTTAGGAGGTACAGATCATACCCATCTCATGTACTACCGGTAGAAGAAATTGAAGTGAATTTAGACCTCACATATGAGGAAGAACCCATAGAGATTCTAGCTTATGTGGTGAAGTAGTTACGAAACAAGCAAATACCATTAGTGAAAGTGTTGTGAAACCATCATTCGGGCCAATAAGCTAATTGGGAATGAGAGGAGGACATGAGGAGACAACACCCACAGCTGTTCAAAGATTGATACCAGGTAAAATTTTAAGACAAAATTTATTTTGGGGGGGGGGGGGGGAGGGAGAATTGTAACGCCCCTATTTACATAGCCTGCTATATTTTACTATTCCAGTGACTGGTGTCGATCCGGATAATTAAGAGGATTAGAACCATACTTAAGACAACTAGATAAGCCCTGAACACAAATAATTAGTAATTGCCAATTAGTTAAGTATAAATAAGAAAAATAGAACATAAGAAGTTAAACGAGCCGAGAGTCACAGCAATGGGTGACCTTCTCGGGAAGGGTTGCGAAGTCAATTTAAACTCAAATTTCGAACCATAAAATGTGACGCTGCGGTCCTTAGGCCGATTACGAACACAGTGAAGAAGAGAAAATTACGAAAAAGAATTGTTAAGTCAGTAAAATAATTAGGTTAGGGAACCGAAAGAAATATTAAATCATTTGCAAACCGGGTCGAACCGGTGAGTGGCAATTTGGTCAATTGACCCTGAAAGCTGACTCCTAACCTAACTGTCAAATAAAATTGGAGAAAAGAAAAATTATGAATTGGGAATTAAATTAAAGAATTAATGGAAAAATAAATAAATAAAAAAAATGAAAAAGTGAAAAGAGATGACATCATGCATGATGCCATAAATATTATAATTAAAAGTTTATTTAATTTAATTTGTGGTCTTCCTAATACACATAAAAGAAAAGAAAAGAAAAATAAAATTCATTCTTCTTCTTCAAAGTTAAAAAACGTCCATCTCTCCCTACCTCTCTCTTTCTCCATTGTTCCACCATTAACATGCTTTTAAAGCTTCAAAAACTTAGTTTTGCCACATAAGTTTAACCCTAAACCTTAAGAAAACTTGCTATCTCAACTAGAAAAGAAGCTTGAAGAAGAAAGAAAAAAGAAAGGAAGAGATTTGAAGGGAGAGAAAATTCTACATAAGGTTAGTCATTCAAACTTCAATTTTTTTGGTTTAATTATTGTGTTTATAGTTGCATTAACTTAGAAATATGATTAAAATTAAATGAAAACAAGTATTGGAGGCCTAGGTAGAGATTTCAGTCAGCCAGGTTTTGCCATGGTAATGCATGAATTTGATGGAATTAAAAGTGTATGGAAGCTTAATTGAGTTGAGGAATGATGTAGGTAGGCTTTGATTTAATTAAATGTAACAATTAGTGTAATTAGGGTTTTGGCACCTAGGGTTTGGAAAACAAAAATGTGAGAATTGGTTAAAAGGTGTAATTGACCTTGTTTGAGATGAAAAATGGTCATTTGTGACCAATTGAGACGTGTTGGAAGTGAGTTTGAATTCGGATTGAAAATGGTCATGCCGCAGGCAGTAGGACCAAGGTCCCTTTGAGGGACCAAAACTGAAAATGTACTAGTCCAATTGGTATAAGACCATTTGGGAATGAAAATAGACACAAAATGATACAATTTTCATTTAGGAATCATGCCCAATAAGTGACCAAAACCTACTGAACAAATTGACCAAATCTGGATTTTTGCAGTTTGACCTATACAAAAATGACCAAATGAACAATTTGTTTGTTCATTTGGACATAACTTGGCCTAGGCAGGTCTAAATGACCTAAAATTTTACCACTAGAAAGTTGAGATATAGAACAAAAACTTTCATGAAGAATAACAACCCAAATTATGCCCTTAACCAAGTCATTTGGCCACCCAAAATTGGTGACCTAAAACTGCCAGAACCAGTTTGGTGCCCAGAAATATGGGTTAAGTCCAATTCGGCAGCCATGATTCAAATGGCTATAACTTGAGCTACAAAAATCCAATTGGAGTGATTCAAAAAGGAGAATAAATTTAAGACAATAGGGAATATTTTCTATGAAAAAAATTTTGCCAAATTCTAATAGCAAATTGACCAATGGAATAGTGAAACATAAGACACCAAAACTGAAAATTTGTAATTTTTCCTAAAAGACCTAAGTTTTGAGAACCAAAACCAACAAATTTTGTGACCAAAATGTGGTATGTGGGTGAAGTTGGAATTCCCATACCTATTAAGCCTTAGAAAGTCAACAAATTGACTTGAATAGTGTAGTGATTAGTAACCCCAAAACACAAATTTTAAAGAATATCAAGTTTAGCATATATAAGCTAGATTAAAATGAATTTGAATTTATTTTTAGATTTATGCTAAGTTTATGGTACTGAAACACTGTGAAACTATGTGTTTTAGCTGAAAAAGGCTCGAAAAGTCTAAGAGACTGAGTCAAGGCCTAGAGGCGACTCACGTCAGGTTTGTGCACAATAAATTCTATTTTAGTATTTTATCCTTGAAAAATTGATTTAGTATGCATTATGAGTTTACGAACTTTTCTGTTGCCACTTTGTGATGAGATTGTAACTTTGGAAATTGATTTGATTTTTGTATGCAATATTTGAATAAAATGTTTGAAGTGGATTTTTTATTCATACTTAGCATGACAGTGCCTTATTATTCCTCCTCCATTCATGGGGTTGAGATCGATTATTTTCCTCCCTCTCTGGTTTACCAATTAAGGTTGTAGATTGGATGAGTACTCATTAGCTAACTAGCCACCTCCCTTATTGATTTCGATTAGTGAAGTTGTAGATTGCTTTATCGTGGTGTACAACGTGGCATTGATCGAAAATTTTGTGTCATGGCTTAAGTTGTGTATGAATTAGCAACACTGTGTTTATTAAATTATTTGACCCAAAATTTTTCTATAATGAGCTTTAATAATTTGTGAAATATAATTGTGCAGCATTTAAATTGTGTTTTGTCAATGAATGATTTATGTAATATATTTCAAATTCTTTGTTGTGCACCACTGAGTATTTTTATACTCAGCGATAGCTTATTTTGCTATCGCAGATAAGAGCAAGGAGAAAGTAGCAGAGTGAGCTGCTATTGATATTGAGGACTTCACTGATCCTTTTTGTACGGGTATTTATTTATACCCTTGTAATTAATTGATGTAAATATTGAAATGTTTTATATATCAACATAAAGTTGAGCAGAGTTATAATAAATTGTAATAATATTATTTTTCATATTTAATATCTGTAAATTAAACTTATGAATGTAAATTAGCTTTGTTGAATGAAATGATGAAATCTTTTGAAATGACAAACTTCGATTAAATTGTGGAATTATTTTGAAGTGGTTTGATTTGAGAATTTAGATTAATTGGAGGTTGGGAGTTGTGAAAAAAATTTATTGGAAGCGTTTTTCTCAGGTATTTGAAGAACTGTTTTCTCAAAATACAGACGGCACTCTGTCAAAATTTTTATAAAATTTGCGAAAAAATAAAAATGGATAAAATTTTTTACTAATTTTGAAACTCCAATTAAATGTTTTAATTCATACCAAAATGCTCACCGCTTCCAAAAAGTAAGAAAATGATTTTAAAATCCCTTATAGTGTACTTAATGAATTATCGATAGGTGAAGTTCGGTAGTTCATTAAGTATTCTACGAGATCATGTTATGCCTTACAAAGGGGTAAGATGCGATATAAATAACTTTGAAAATTCTGATTTAAATCACATTCAAACAGCTTTAAAAATTTCGATTTGAAACACATTCAAACAACTTTCAAAATTCCGATTTGAATCAAAATTTAATTGTGTGATTAAAACACCTAATTAAACATTTTAATTAGTCATAAGATGAACCTTAGATCATACAACAATTGTAGATTCAAAAACCTAAACCTTGCGCACACCATTGGAGACCATAAATTGTGTGCACCATTGGTGTTCATCACCATGCCTCCACTTTTCCTTTGCAACCACCAATGGATCTATCATCTCATGATCAAACCATACAATTAAATCATATAATCAACAATCTAAATGGAAAATATAGTGGCTCTAATACCAATTGAAGGAGCGGAAGCGTGAAAAACACAAGTTTAGATCATTAAAATTTAAAATTTTTTCATATAGGGTCACATGCATCATGCAATATTTATTTTTATCTATGTGATTTCAATGATAAATAGCATATTGAAAATCTTTTAATATATTTTTCGATCTACATTTGCCATTTAAGAATTTAGAATTAACAGATTAATTCTTTAGAACCTTAAATTAGATCAATAACAAGTGCACTAACCTTTTTGATGCACTGCAGTGTGTTTGGCACCTTTGGGATGCCCCTAGGACACCAGATGTTGTCCCTCTAGCTTGTCCACACCAAGATCACCTATGGCAGCCCCTTGAACAGCTTCTAAAGCTTTTTCTATCAATTAGAAAATCTGGTTTTTCCTTTTGAGAGATTACAGATGTAAAAAGAACATTAGAAACAATTTCTAGTATTTTTAATTCAAGAGATTATTAGCTAATCTCTTTGAATTGATGAGAGATGTAGAAGAAAAGAGGGGAGATGTTCTTTTGGTGGTGGCACCAAAGAAGAACAGCAGCCACATGTTTTACTCTTTTATAATAACACTTATATATCTAGGTCATCACTTAAAACCCTTGCCACATGTCACCTTCTGATTGCCTCTAAGTTTAATTGACACAATCACATTGTGCCAAGTGTTAAACCTATATTTAATCTTAACTTTAATCATCTTACATGATTAAAAGACATATGGCAAGCTTATGTGTAGTGCCATGTGTCACCATCTCATGGTGCCACATTTCACCCTGTGAAATGACTAAAGTACCCCTGTGAATTAATTTTGAGTTCTCAACCCAAAATAACTATTTCTCTTTTTCTAATCAATTTATATTAAATATAAATTAATTAATTAATCTCTATGTCACACCTTGCCCCTCTGTAAGGCATAACAGGATCCCGTAGAATACCTAATGAACTACCGAACTTCACCTACCGATAATTCATAAAGTACACTACAATGGATTTTAAAACCATTTTCTTACATTTTGGAAGTGGTGAGCATTTTGGTAGAAATTAAAAAATTTAATTGAAGTTTCAAAATTACTAAAATTTTATTTCCATTTTTATTTTTCCCAAATTTTATAAAAATTTCGTCAGAGTGCCGTTTATATTTTGAGAAAACAGTTCTTCAAATACCTGAAAAAAAAAAAAGCACTTCCAATAAATTTTTATCAACTCCCAACCTCCAAATAATCTCAATTCAACATAACTCAAATCAATTCAACCTAAGTTTGTCATCTCAAAACATTTTATCATTTCATTCAATAAAGCTAATTTACATTCACTAGTTTAATTTATAGATATAAAATACATAAATAATATTATTACAATTTATTATACAACTGCTCAACTTTACATTGATACATAAAATATTACAATATTTACATCAATTAATTACAAGGGTATAAATAAATACCCGTACAAAAAGGATCAGTGAAGTCCTCAATATCAGTAGCAACTCACTCTGCTGCTTTCTCCTTGCTCTTATCTATGACAGCAAAATAAGCTATCGCTGAGTATAAAAATACTCAGTAATGCACAATAAAGAATTTGAAATACATTACATAAATCATTCATTGACAAAACACAATTTAAATGCTGCACAATTACATTTCACAAATTATCAAAGCTTATTATAGAAAAATTTTGGGTAAAATAATTTAATAAACATAGTGTTGCCAATTCATACACAACTTAAGCTATGACACAATTTTTGATCAATGCCGCGTTGTACACCACGACAAAGCAATCTACAACCTCACTAATCGAAATCAATGAGGGAGGTGGCTAGCTAGCTAATGAGTACTCATCCGATCTGCAACCTCAATTGGTAACCCAAAGAGGGAGGAAAATAATCGATCTCAACCCCATAATTGGGGGAGGAATAATAAGGCACTATCATGCTAAGTGTGAATCAAAAATCCATTTCAAATATTTTATTCAAATATTGCATACAAAAATCAAATCAATTTCCAAAGTTACAATTTCATCACAAAGTGGCAACACAAAAGTTCTTAAACTCATAATGCGTACTAAATCAATTTTTCAAGGATAAAATGCTTAAATAGGGTTTATTGTGCACAAACCTAACATGAGTCACCTCTAGGCCTTGACTCAGTCTCTTAGACTTTTTGAGCATTTTTCAGCTGAAACACACAGTTTCACAGTGTTTCAGTACCATAACTTAGCATAAATCCAAAAATAAATTCAAATTCACTTTTATCTAGCTTATATATGCTAAACATGATGTTCTTTAAAATTTGTGTTTCATAGTTACTATTCACTACACTATTCAAGTCAATTTGTTGACTTTCTAAGGCTTAATAGGTATGGGAATTCCAACTTCACCCACATGCCACATTTTGGTCACTAAATTTGTTGGTTTTGGTTGTTTTCTTAAAACTTAGGTCTTTTAGGCAAAATTGCAATTTTTCAGTTTTGGTGTCTTATGTTGCACTGTTCCATTGGTCAATTTGCTGTTAGAATTTGGCAAAATTTTCTTCGTAGAAAATGTTCCCTATTGTCTTAAATTTATTCTCCTTTTTGAATAACTCCAATTGGAGTTTTTTTGCTCAAGTTATATCCATTTGAATCATGGTTACCGGATTGGACTTAACCCAGATTTTTGGGCACCAAACTGGTTCTGGCAGTTTTAGGTCACCAAATTTGGGTGGCTAAATGACTTGGTTAAGGGCATAATTTGGATTGGTGTTCTTCATGAAAGTTGTTGGTCTATATCTCAAATGTCCACTGGTAAAATTTCAGGTCATTTAGACTGCCTAGCCCAAGTTATGGCCAAATGAACAAACAATATTCATTTGGTCATTTTTGTACAGGTCAGACTGCAAAAATCCGGATTTGGTCAATTTGTTCACTAGGTTTTTGTCACCTTTTGGGCATGATTCCTGAATGAAAATTGTGTAATTTTGTGTCTATTTTCATTCCCAATTGGTCTCATACCAATTGGACTTGTAAATTTTCAGTTTTGGTCCCTCAAATGGACCTTGGTCCTACTGCCTATATCATGACCATTTTCAATCAGAATTCAAACTCACTTCCAACACTTCCAACACATCTCAATTGGTCACAAATGACCATTTTTCATCTCAAACAAGGTCAATTACACCATTTGACCAATTTTCAAATTTTTGTCTTCCAAACCCTAGGTGCCAAAACCCTAACTACACTAATTGTTACATTTAACTAAATCAAAGCCTACCTACATCATTCCTCAACTCAATTAAGCTTCCATACACTTTTAATTCCATCAAATTCATGTATTACCACGGCAAACTCTAGTTGATTGAAATCTCTACCTAGGCCTCCAATACTTGTTTTCATTTCATTTTAATCATATTTCTAAGTTAATGCAACTATAAACACAATAATTAAATAAAAAAAATTGAAGTTTTTCATTTTCACTTTTTTTTATTTTCTTTTTTTTTTATTTATAAACACAATAATTAAACACAATAATCATGATGTCATGCATGATGTCATCTCTTTTCACTTTTCATTTTCTTTTTTTATTTATTTATTTTTCCATTAATTCTTTAATTTAATTCCCAATTCCTAATTTTTCTTTTCTTCGATTTTGTTTGACAGTTAGGCCAGGAGTCAGTTCTCGGGGTCAACTGACCAAATTGCCCCTCACTGGTTTGACCTGGTTTGCAAATAATTCAATATTTCTTCTGGCTCCCAGACCTAATTATTTGACTGACTTAACAATTCTTTTTCATGATTTTCTCTTTTCCACTGTGTTCGTAATGGTCCTAAGGACAGTAGCGTCACATTTTACGGTTTGAAATTTGAGTTTAAATTAACTTTGTAACCCTTCCCGAGAAGGTCACCCATTGCTGTGACTCTCGGCTCGTTTAACTTCTTATGTTATGTTTTTCTTATTTACATTTAACTAATTGACAATTACTAATTATTTGTGTTCAGGGCTTATCTAGTTGTCTTAAGTATGATTTTAATCCCCTTAATTGTCTTGACTGACATCGGTCACCGGAATAGTGAAATATACCAGGCTGTGCAAATAGGGGTGTTATAATTCTCCCTCCCTTAAAATAAATTTTGTCTCGAAATTTTACCTGGTATCAATCTCTGAACAGCTATCGGTGCTGTCTCCTCATGTCCTCCTCTCGTTCCCAAGGAGCTTCTTGGCCTGAATGATGGTTCCACAGCACTTTCACCAATGGTATTTGCTTGTTTCGTAGCTACTTCACCTCATAAACTAGAATTTCTATGGGTTCTTCCTCATATGTGAGGTCTGGATTCACTTTAATTTCTTCTACCGGTAGTACATGAAATGGGTCTGATATGTACCTCCTTAACATGGACACATGGAAGACATTATGTATCTTCTCCAACTCTAGAGGTAGTGCCAATCGATATGCCAAAGGACCCACTCTTTCCAGAACCACATATGGCCCAATGAAACGAGAACTCAGTTTCCCCTTTCTGCTGAATCTCATAATTCTCTTCTAAGGAGAAACCTTAAGGAATACTTTCTCACCCACTGCATACTCAATAGCTCTTCTCTTTAAATCAATGTAGTACTTCTGACGGTCTGATGCAGTCTTAAGTCGATCTCTGATCACCCTAATCTTCTCCTCAGTTTGCTATAACAATTTCGGGCCCAATCATCTTCCTTTTACCTACCTCATCCCAACATAACGGGGTTCTACATTTTCTGCCATACAAAGCTTCATATGGAGGCATCCCAATGCTCGATTGGTAGCTGTTGTTGTAAGCAAACTCAATTAAAGGCAAGTGTGTGTCCCAACTGCCCTCAAACTTAATCACACAAGCCTGTAGCATGTCCTCCAATATCTGAATTACCCTCTCAGATTGGCCATCTGTCTGTGGGTGGAATGCCGTACTGAAGTTCAATCTAGTTCCTAGGGCTCTCTGAAGACTACCCCAGAATCTAAAGTGAGCCTAGGATCTCTATCTGATACGATGGATACTGACACTCCATGCAGTCTCACAGTCTCATCTATATACAACTTGGCCAATTTTTCTAAACTGTAGTCCATCCGAACTAGCAAAAAATGAGCAGACTTGGTCAGTCTATCAATAATGACCCATACTGCATCATGACTCTTCTGTGTCCTCGGAAGTCCCATCCCAAAATCCATTGTTATTCTCTCCCATTTCCATTCTGGTACTGGTAGTGGATGTAATAACCCAATTGGTACTTGTGTTCTGCCTTCACTTGCTGACAAGTTAGGCATTTGAAAACAAACTCTGCCACATCTCTTTTCATACCCATCCACCAGTAATGCTCCTTTAGCCCTCTATACATTTTTGTACCACCAGGGTGCATGGCAAAAGGTGACTCATGTGCTTCCTTCAAAATGATCTGCCTCAAATCAACATCATTAGGAACACACATTCTGCCCTGGTGTAGCAATAGACCACCATCTCTTATTGAGAATTCTAGTTTCTTGCCCTACTGGACTTCTTCCAACAGCCTCTAATACTTCTGATCATTCTGAGCACCCATTCTGATCAGATTAATTAACACTGGTTGTATATGCCATGCAACTACTGTCTGCCCCTCATCATTAATCTCTAAGCTGGCATGTAATGATCTCAACTCATGTACCATAAACAAATGAGCAACCGTAGACTTGCCATAGTCTTGCGAATTAAGGTTTCAGCCACCACTTTAGCTTTCCCTGGCTGATAGTCTATCAGACAATCATAATCTTTTATCAACTCTAACCATCTCTTTCTGGGTGCCCAAATTCTTCAAACTCTTATGATCTGTGTAGATGTAGCACTTCTCCCCATATAAATAATGTCTCCAGATCTTAAGAGCGAACACAATGGCTGCAAGCTCTAAGTCATGTGTCAGATAATTCCTCTCATGCGGTTTTAGTTGGCGTGATGCATAGGCAATGACATTTCGATCTTACATCAACACACAACCTAACCCATTGTGAGAAGCATCACTGTAAACTGTATATTCTTTACCCAGTGTAGGTAAAGTCAGGACTGGAGCCTCAGTCAAACACCTTTTCAATTCTTCAAAACTCTGCTGGCATTTATCCGTCCACTGAAATTTCATATCTTTCCTAAGCAGCTTGGTCAATGGAGATGCCAACATGGAGAATCCTTTCACAAACCTACGGTAGTATCCAGCTAACCCCAGAAAAATTGCAAATCTCTGTGATACATCTGGGTGGCTTCCAATTAAGGACAACTTCTATCTTACTAGCATCTACCTTAATGAAGGAACGGAAGCGTGAAAAACACAAGTTTATACCATTGAATTCAAAAAATTTTTACCTAGGGTCACATGCATCATGCAAGATTTATTTTTATCTATTTGATTTCAATGATAAACAACATATTAAAACTCTTTTAATATGTTTTTGGATCTGTATTTGCCATTTAAGATTTTAAAATTAATCAGATTAATTTTAGAACCGTAGATTAAATCAAGAACGATTACACTAACCTCTTGATGCAATCGCAGCTGCGTCTCGCGCTTTGAGATTCGTCTTGAGGACACGGATGTTGTCCCTCTAGCTTGTGCACACCAAGAACACCTATGGCAGCCCTTGAATAGCTTCTAAAGCTTTTTCTATTAATTAGAAATTCAAGTTCTGCCTTTTAAGAGATTAGAGATGTAAACAGGACACTAGAAACAATTTATAGTGTTCTTAATTCAAGAGACTGATGGCTAATCTCTTTGAATTGATGAGAGATGAAGAAGAAGAGATGAAAAGCCTCAAAGTGGCGTGACAAAGGAGAGGAGTGGCTGCTGGTTATTTTTTCTTTTCATAACCACACTTAAATAGCTAGGTTAACACATTAAACCTTTACCACATGTCACCCTTTGATTAGCTCTAGGTTTAAGTGACCCAATCACATTGTGCCAAGTGTCAAACCTATATTTAATCTTGATTTTAATCATCTTACATGATTAAAAAACATTTGGCAAGCTTATGTGTAATCCCATGTGTCACCATCTCATGGTGCCACGTGTCACACTGTGAAATGACCAAAATGCTCTTGTGTCTTAATTTTGAGTTCTTAACCCAAAATAATTATTTTTCTTCTTCTAATTAATTTATATCAAATATAAATTAATTAATTAATCTCTATTAATTAATTTCTCATTAATTAAATTCATATTTAAACACTTTAAATATAAATTTAATTTATACTACACATCCAATAATCTAGATTTGATTTCAAGTCATGCTAGGGACTTTGCAATTTAATTGCAAACCAAACCTATTTAATTAATCAATTAAACTCTTTAATTAATTAATTAAATCATATTTAAATAGGTGATAACTTGTGTATGTGTGTGACTTACTAGGCTCATCACTAATTGGCAATGAGACATGATATCAACTCTTAATATCATCAGAACTCTTTCTTACCATAAATGATTTATTTAAATCATTTTATGAACCTCATAGACCATGGTTAACACCTAGCATAGCATGCCATGGCCACCCAAGTAGTAATAAGGTTTACCTTAAATGAACCTATAATCATATGTTACCATGCACTAGAATCTCTCTGTTACAAAATCCCATCTCAAGCTGGAGTCATGGTTTATGTCAAACTCCATTTACTATGAATATTATGTTCTCTTTTAATTCCAGTTCTTGATTAAAAGGATTTTCTCATCAGAAACTCTTTTCTGAATAAATCTATCTGTCCTGGCCAGGAACTTGAAACATCAAGAACAATTAAATGAACATAGGATTTTATCTCTATTTACTTAGAGGAACAGATTCCATCTTGATCAACACCTACCTCCATATATAACTAGTAGGATCCAACACATGCCCATATACCCATACACAGTACAAGTATGAAAGCAGTATCAAACTCAAACTACCTATATACAAGATAACTGTGCTATCTCAGGTCTAAAGATTATATGCACTGATATGATTTATGACAAAACATTGACAAGAGTAAACTCCATGTGCTTGTCATAAGTGTCACTGGTTCGGCTTACTTATCATTTATAACTGCCTATCATGTTTGTTATATGGCATGAGACTCACCATTCCATCTTATTTATATCTCATATAAATAACTTGGTAACAAACATGAATACAATCTTTTTGGATAAGTCATGTCCTTATTATGAAGTATCCTCGATTGTGAACCTATTTATGATACTTTGTGCTAGAAATATTGTCACTCATATTCTTAACAACTTAAGAATAATATTTCTAACAAAATATCAATGGACCTTTTCTATTACACATAAATATATTATGTAAATGGAAAAGTGGAAATGCCTTTTATTAATAAAAATATATACAAGATACATACTAAATGATATGCTTTAGGGCATACTACTAACACTTAATACCCTCTGTTGATATTATGTGCCCCAAAAAGGATATCTCCTTCAGCCAAAATTCACATTTCGACAATTTGGTATATAGTTATTTGTGACACCCCTTACCCATCTACAGTGTAGCCGAGCAAGTTATGCCACTCAGTGTGTCGGAACACCAATTCGTGTTTCAATTTCAATTAATCCCTTTTTATTCATTTATTTATAATTTTTGATAAATCTAAATTTTTTCGCAAATTTTATAAAAAAATCCGACAGAGTGCCGGCTATAAATTGGAAAACAGTTCTTCTGAACCTGTTTAAAAACACATCCAATATAATTATAATCTCAATCTTAGTCAACCACCAACATTTTTCAACAATTTCTCAAATCAATTCAGTATCTCAAAATTCACATTCATCTCATATCACACCCAATTCAATGAGAAATACTCATATTTATTTCTGAACATAGCTCATGGGTAATTACAGCATAAATATGATTACATGAGTTTATAATATACATAACAAAAGTTTACAAATACAAAAGACTTAGGTAGCCCAATGTCCTACCAATGCACTGCAATTGTGAGGTGACTTTGAACTCTGAGTGTAGATCTGAAAACTCACCCTGTATGAGGTCGGCTGGACTCCCCAGCTATGTCTCCAGTACCTGCGCGTGGCAAAAGCGATGCGCTAAGCAATTCTGATTAGTGGTGACAATATAAAATAAAATAAAAATATGTATGCAGAATGTATGTTTACATTTTTAGGTAGACTTAATTTCAAATATTTATTATAATATTATTCGATTAAAGTTTGGTAAGATTTATTAACATTGCCCGAGTAACCTATACTAGTTGACTAGACTGGATAAACGGGTAAACTAGTACTGGGTACTAAGTACCTCAGACCATTACACCATTGGTCACATTGTGTCTCCCGGTGTATAACAGAACAGCTAATAAGCTGTAATAATTATCGGGGATTAAACTCGAGTATAACAACTCAATATCATAGCCAAAGGCTATTATGTCACAGAATGGCATGGAAAGCCATGAAATGCAGAATGGCATGAAGCTATATGCAGTACTGCTAACAAAACCCTATTGGCATGCCAACCTATCCAAACCAATCACATTAGGCCTACTAGGGAATTTAACACTTTTTATTTATGTAATTCTTTGAAATTGAATTTTACCATTACTATTCATTTCATTGGTCAACCAAAATGTTGACTTTTGCACTGGCAATAGGTAAATTAGTTTGAATATCATCAACATACCACATTTTGCATTTTAAACTTGTTGGTATTGGTTGCCAATACCATCTCTAAGCTTAATGTGAATTGGATAGAATTTTCAGTTTTCAAGCTTTGGGTTTACTATTCCATTAGTCACTTTTGCAGTGGGAATTTGGAAAAATGATCAACATGAAAGTTGTTCCTTATTTTATCTAGTTGAATTTCCTTTTTTGAATCACTCTATTTGGAGTTTTCTAGCTCAAGTTATGATCCAAAAACCACAACTGGCCGGATTAGACAAAATCCAAAATTCTGGGCAAAACTGGTTCTGCCAGATTTGGTAACCTAAGTTTGGTTGGCAATTTTACTAGGTTATGATCATAATTTGGGTCAGGTTTCTTCATGAAAGTTGTTGGTATATATCTCAGCTTGTTGCTGGTAAAATTTCAGGTCAATTGGACCTTTCTACATTGAGTTATGGCCAAATGACCAAACACTGTTCATTTGGTCATTTTGCCCAGGCAGACTGCAGGTCACCCGGATTAGGGCAAGCTTTTGGTCCACTTGGTTTGGTTTTATGGGCATTGTTTCTTCACCAAAGTTGTGCCATTATGTGTCTAGTTTCATGTCCAATTGGCCTTGCACTAATTGAACCTCTACAATTCATGTTATTGCTGCCCAAACCTGCTGGACTCATGTCTAATTCTGCAGGTCACCTAGGGTAGCCACACCAAACCCAAATCCCATCACTCAACACACTTCATTTTTGGTTTAAACAGTGCTAAATGGTCACTAATTGACCATTAATACCCATTTTAATCATCACATGGTCAAAGTCCCATTTCTCCACCCCAAACCCTAACTCAAACATTACCATTCATGCATTTTCATTGCATTTCTTCAATCCACTTACAAAATGGACATTAAGGGCAGCCATAATAACCTTTTAACTTCATTAAAATCATCACAAACAAACCCTAACCATGGCTGCTAAAAATTTAGGGTTTACATACAATTGGTATTGAACAATTTTTCTTTGTAATTTACACTCATTTATACTTACTCAACATAAATTTGAAGAGAAACATAAGTTTAAGTCACTTACCTCTTAGGGAGCTAATCCAAAGCTTATAAGAAGTCTTTGTTTTTAATTCTTTTTGCTCCCAAAAGAATCTCCAAGATGCAAGAACACTTTTTTGTGTTGGGAGTTTACAGTTTAGTTGGGTAGAAATTGGTGAAATCAAGCTTGAAAAAAGCTTGAAAATGGTGGCTATGGTGGAGGCTTACGACAAGGAAGAAAGGTGAAATGAGAAATCTGGTTTTTTTCTCATTTTTCAGTCCATTTGTCTCTTTTAAATAAAGTTATGCCATCTTTCAACATTGGGTTGGGTGGGAGAACTTTAATGACATCATTATGATGTCATAAGTCCATTTTCCTTTATTTTCTTTTCATTTCTTGTCTATTTAATTGCAATTAAATTTTTAACAACATTTATTCATATTTTATGTTATATAAATTATTTATTTAACTGGGCAAGTTGGTCAAAAATCATCTCTGAAGATGAAATGACCAAAATGCCCTCCGTTTGGCTTAACGGGCCAAAATTGTCTGTACCGATTGAAAATTTTTTCTAAGTATTTTCTTAGTATTCTAATGCCATAAGAACCTCAATAACCCTTCTCTGGAGTCCCATAAATTATTTTATAATTTTTCCTGCAGGTCTAGGGCTCCTAGTTGCGAGAACCGCAACTTCTCACTAGGTTACCCATCGCTAGGGCACCGGCTCATTTAACTTGGTTGTATCTTATTTCTAAAAGTTTTGCTAAATTTTTCTTATTAATATTTGAGTTAATTATGGTTCCTCACTTTAGTTTAAATATTTTTGCGAACGTTCTAGCTGTCCGGACCGACACTGGTCACTAGAACAGTAGACTGTATGTATTAGCTAAAGTGAGGATGTTACAACTCTTCCCCTCTAATAAAAATTTCGTCCTCGAGATTTTCCTGATGCAAACAGTTAAGGGAACTGTTGCCTCATCATCTCTTCACTTTCCCAAGTTGCCTCTTCAGTGTTGTGATGCTTCTAGAGCACTTTCACCAGTGGAATTTGTTTATTTCTTAGTTCCTTCACTTCTCGAGCTAGGATCCGTATAGGTTCTTCTGTATATGTCAAGTCTGGTTGGATTTCAATCTCTTCCATGGAAATGACATGTAAAGGGTCTGAGCGATATCTCCTCAGCATAGAAACATGGAATACATTGTGAATTTTATCCAGTTCTGGTGGTAAAGCTAGCCGATAGGCTACTGGTCCCACACGTTTAATAACTTCATATGGGCCAATGAACCTAGGGCTTAACTTACCCTTTCTCCCAAACCTCAGTACTTTCTTCCATGGTGAGTCTTTGAGAAACACTTTATCTCCAACTGCATACTCTATCTCTTTTCTCTTTAAGTCGGCATATGATTTCTGTCTATCTGAGGCAACCTTCAGGTTAGCTTTGATTATCTTCACTTTCTCCTCAGTTTGTTTCACCAGGTCTGGTCCTACCAGCTTATCTTCGCCCAATTTAGTCCAACATACTGGGGTTCTACATTTCCTCCCATACAATGCTTCATACGGAGCCATTTGAATGCTAGCTTGGTAGCTATTGTTGTATGCGAATTCTGCCGGTGGGAGGTATCTATCCCAACTCCCCTCAAAATCAATGACACAACCCCTTAGCATATCCTCCAGGATCTATCACATAATTCACAGTGTTACTATCATTTAAATTTATTAATTGCAAAAATTCAATTAGGTCTTAGGTTTACCTGGATTACTCGTTCTGATTGTCCATCCGTCTGGGGATGAAAAGCCGTGCTAAAACGGAGTTGTGTGTCCAAGGCTTCTAGCAACTTTTTCCAGAATCTCGATGTAAACCTTGGGTCTTGATCAGATATGATGGAAAGTGGAATTCCATGCAGTCTAAATATCTCACTGATATATAATTCTGTTAGCTTCTCCAGTGAGTAATCAGTCCTAACTGGTAAAAAATGTGCTGACTTTGTCAATCTATCCACTATCACCCACACTGCATCATGCTTCCTTTGGGTGAGAGGTAGACCGCTAACAAAATCCATAGTGACCCAGTTCCATTTCCATTCAGGTATGCTTATAGGCTGTAGCAATCCTGATGGAACTTGATGTTCTTCTTTGACTTGCTGACATGTCAAACACTTAGTCACATAGTCAGCTATATCCCTCTTCATACCAGGCCAACAATAATGAGGCTTTAAATCATTATATATTTTTGTGCCCCCCGAGTGCATAGCATAAACACTAGTGTGTACTTCTTTTAGAATACTAGTCTTCAGTTCCCCATCATCTGGTACACACACTCTTCCTCTATAGTACAGACACCCATCTGCTTTCACCTCATAATCATTTTCCTTCCCCTCAGGAATTTTACCCACAATGGCCATTAGCTTTTCATCTGCCCTCTACCCATCTTGTATCTGCTGTAGCAGGGTTGGCCTCACTTGTAACTCAGCCAAATATAGCTCCATCTTGAGCTAAGGACAGACAGGCATTGAGTGATCTTAAAGCTGTGATGGACTTCCTACTCAAAGCATCAGCAACTACATTTGCCTTCCCAGGATGATAATCTATCACACAATCATAATCCTTTAGGAACTCAATCCATCGCCTCTGTCTAAGATTGAGCTCCTTCTGGGTTGGCAAATATTTTAGACTCTTGTGGTCTGTATAGATGTAGCATTTTTCACCATATAAATAATGCCTCCATATCTTCAGTGCGAAGATAATTGCTACTAACTCCAGGTCATGAGTAGGGTAGTTCTGTTCATGTGGCCTTAACTGCCTGGAAGCATAGGCGACCACTTTCCCCTCTTGCATCAATACACACCCTAGCCCATTATGCGAGGCATCACTATAGACCACAAAGTCTTTTCCCAACACTGGCTGTGTTAACACTGGTGCTTGTGTCAACATAGCCTTTAGCCTCTCAAAACTAGCTTGGCACTTGTCATTCCAGCCAAATTTCACATTCTTGTGCAACAACTTGGTCATTGGAGCAGCTATAAGAGAGAACCCCTTCATAAATCTTATGTAATACCCAGCTAGCCCCAAGAAACTTCTAACCTCAGTTGTATTTCTGGGAGGCTTCCATTCCATCACTGCTTCTATCTTTTTGGGATCCACTCTAATCCCCTCAGCTGACGCTATGTGTCCAAGAAAAGAGATCTCACTCATCCAGAAGTCACACTTGGACAACTTAGCATACAGCTTCTTTTCTTGCAGGGTTTGCAGAACAATCCTCAAATGTTCATCATGTTCTTCCCTGTTCTTGGAATACACCAGAATATCATCAATGAAAACCACTACAAACTGATCTAAGTATGGATGGAAGATATGGTTCATAAGGTCCATAAATGCTGCTGGTGCATTTGTTAACCCAAACTGCATCACTAGAAATTCATAATGCCTATACCGGGTTCTGAATGCAGTTTTTACACATCTGCATCCTTTACCCTCAACTGATGATACCCTGATATGAGATCAATTTTCAAAAATGCACCGGCTCCTTTCAACTGATCAAACAGATCATCGATTCTGGGCAATTGATATTTGTTCTTCACAGTTACTTTGTTCAACTGCTGGTAATCAATACACAATCTCAAGGTTCCATCCTACTTCTTCACAAATAGCAGCGGAGCTCCCCATGGTGACACACTGGGGCGTATGAACCCCTTATCAAGCAACTCTTGCAACTGAGTTTTCAACTCCCTCAATTCAGTGGGTGCCATCCTATAAGGAGCAATAGAAATGGGTGCTGTACGCGGTATTACCTCAATAACAAACTCGACTTCCCTTTCTGGTGGTAAACCAGGCAACTCTTCAGGAAATACATCTGGGAAGTCTCTTACTGTGGGTATGTCACCCATGTTTGGCTTAGCCTGCCTAGTATCAACCACGTGTGCTAGGTAAGCTTCACAGCCTTTTCTCATCATTCTTCTTGCAACTGTGGCTGAGATAACATTGGACAGGAAATCTATCCTTTCACCCACAACAGTGATCTCATTACCCTCAGAAGTTTTTAGAGAAATTCTCTTCAATTTACAATCAACTATTGCCTGATGACGTGATAACCAGTCCATTTCCAAAATCACGTCAAACTCGTAGAAGGGCAACTCAATTAGGTCTGCTGAGAATTCATACCCTTGAATCCTCAACGGGCAACCCTTATACACTTTATTCACTGCCACACTGTGGCCTAGTGGATTTGTGACATGAATGTCTTGATCACTCTCCTCTATTGGAACTCCCCTCTCTATGGGTAGTTTGATGCAAATGTAGGAATGAGTGGATCCTGGATCCACTAATGCATGTACAAAAGTGTTGTAGAGGGAAAGCATACCCCTGATTGTTAGTAGTATGCCCTAGAGCATATCATTTAGTATGTATCTTGTACATATTTTTATTAATAAAAGGCATTTCACTTTTCCGTTTACATAATATATTTATGTGTAATAGAAAAGGTCCATTGATATTTTCTTAGAAATATTATTCTTAAGTTGTTAAGAATATGAGTGACAATATTTCTAGCACAAAGTATCATAAATAGGTTCACAATCGAGGAAACTTCATAATAAGGACATGACTTATCCAGAAAGATTGTATTCATGTTTGTTCCCAAGTTATTTATATGAGATATAAATAAGATGGAATGGTGAGTCTCATGCCATATAACAAACATGATAGGCAGTTATAAATGATAAGTAGGCCGAACCAGTGACACTTATGACAAGCACATGGAGTTTACTCTTGTCAATGTTTTGTCATAAATCATATCAGTGCATATAATCTTTAGACCTGAGATAGCACAGTTATCTTGTATATAGGTAGTTTGAGTTTGATCTCGCTTTCATACTTGTACTGTATGGGTATATGGGCATGTGTTGGCTCCTACTAGTTATATATGGAGGTAGGTGTTGATCAAGATGGAATCTGTTCCTCTAAGTAAATAGAGATAAAATCCTATGTTCATTTAATTGTTCTTGATGTTTCAAGTTCCTGCCAGACAGATAGATTTATTCGGAAAATAGTTTCTGATGAGAAAATCTTTTAATCAACAACTGGAATTAAAAGAGAACATAATATTCATAGCAAATGGAGTTTGACATAAACCATGACTCCAGCTTGAGATGGGATTTTGTAACAGAGAGATTCTAGTGCATGGTAACATATGATTATAGGTTCATTTAAGGTAAACCTTATTACTAATTGGGTGGCCATGGCATGCTATGCTAGGTGTTAACCATGGTCTATGAGGTTCATAAAATGATTTAAAGAAATCATTTATGGTAAGAAAGAGTTCTGATGATATTAAGAGTTGATATCATGTCTCATTGCCAATTAGTGATGAGCCTAGTAAGTCACACACATACACAAGTTATCACCTATTTAAATATGATTTAATTAATTAATTAAAGAGTTTAATTGATTAATTAAATAGGTTTGGTTTGCAATTAAATTGCAAAGTCCCTAGCATGACTTGAAACCAAATCTAGATTATTGGATGTGTAGTATAAGTTAAATTTATATTTAAAGTGTTTAAATATGAATTTAATTAATGGGAAATTAATTAATAGAGATTAATTAATTAATTTATATTTGATATAAATTAATTAGAAGAAGAAAAATAATTATTTTGGGTTGAGAACTCAAAATTAAGACACAGGGGCATTTTGGTCATTTTGCAGTGTGACACGTGGCACCATGAGTTGGTGACACATGGCATAACACATAAGCTTGCCAAATGTTTTTTAATCATGTAAGATGATTAAAATCAAGATTACATATAGGTTTGACACTTGGCACAATATGATTGGGTCACTTAAACCTAGAGCTAATCAAAGGGTGACATGTGGCAAGGGTTTAATGTGTTAACCTAGCTATTTAAGTGTTGTTATGAGAAAATAAAATACAACCAGCAGCCACACTCCTTGGTCACGCCATTTTGCAGCCCTCCCTCTATTCTTTTTCGTCTCTCATCAATTCAAAGAGATTAGCCATCAATCTCTTGAATTAAGAACACTAGAAATTGTTTCTAGTGTCCTGTTTACATCTCTAATCTCTTAAAAGGCAGAACTTGAATTTCTAATTAATAGAAAAGGCTTTAGAAGCTGTTCAACGGTTGCCATAGGTGTTCTTGGTGTGGACAAGCTAGAGGGATAACATTTGGTGTCCTGAAGACGAATCTCAAAGGCGCAGACACGCTGCAGTGCATCAAGAGGTTAGTGTAATCGTTCTTGATTTAATCTAGGATTCTAAAATTAATCTGATTAATTTTAAAATCTTAAATGGCAAATACAGATCCAAAAACATATTAAAAGAGTTTTAATATATTGTTTATCATTGAAATCAAATAGATAAAAATAAATCTTGCATGATGCATGTGACCCTAGGTGAAAATTTTTGAATTCAATGGTATAAACTTGTGTTTTTCACGCTTCTGTTCCTTCACTGATGACATCCAGGGCATCTTGCTCCTCCTGAGCTCTGATGGCATAGGCCCTGGCTGGTATTCTAGTGGCTAGCCTCTCAGCTAACTCAGATGCAGGCCTCAGTGATGGACCAGCTGCCTCAAGTTTACCGGGCTTCCTACCCCTTTGTGGTACAGAGCAGTGCATCGGTTGTGTTGGAGCAACTGTAGTAGTCCTCTTCGGACAATTCTTGATCTGATGTTCTGTTGATCCACACTGTAAGCATGCACCGGTCACTCGCCAACATTCCCCCTTATGCCACTTTTGACAGTACTGACAAGCAGAAGATGTAAGGGCTGGTCCCCTAAACACTGTCCCTGGAGAGCTACCCATTGATGGTGTGGACTGGCCTCTCCTAGGTGTGAACTATGGTTTGGGCCCCTGAGACTGACCCTGACCCTGTGGTGGTCCTGAACTCTAAGCAGGAGGACCCTTACTCTTTTTACTGGGAGCAAAAAATGTACTATACTAACCCGGACCCCTCTTCTGCTGTCTTTCCCTTCTATTTTGTTCATTGATTCTGACCCTTTCCACTTTTGATGCTGCATCTACTAGTTTAGAAAAATCCATGATCTCCACTGCTGTGATCATGACTTTGATGTTGTCATTGAGCCCTTCTTCAAACCGTCTGCACCTCTCTACCTCTGTAGGGACTATCTCCCTCCCATACCTGCTCAGTCTGACAAACTCACACTCATACTCAGCCACTGACAATTGTCTCTGTCTCAGACTGATAAATTCCCTTCTTCGCTCTTCTAAATACACCTTGCTAACATATTTCTTCCTGAACTCTGTGAGGAAGAATTCCCAGGTGATCCTTTCAGGTTGCACCTCATTGGTTACTGTGTCCCACCATTGATATGCATCATCCTGAAGTAGGGACACAGCACCCACTTGAGTTCTGGGAAGTACAGTTTAAACTGTTTGATGTCGATGGTTCTATCTAGCCAGTTTTCTGTGGCCATGGGATCATCCTCCCTCATCCCAAAGAAATCTACAGCCCCATGCTTCCTCAATTTCTCCAAATGAGATTTCTGTGGTGCTGGTGGTGGTTGTGGTGGTGGAATTGCCCCTATCGTTTGCGAGTTAAACTCGGTCATTTGTTGAAATAGTGCAAACTGAGGTTGGGCAGGTGCCTCAGCTGCTGGTGGAGCAGGTTCTCCCCTGCCCCCAGACTCAGCCCTTGGTAGAGCATGACTCTCCACCTCTTCATCAACTACTCTTTGCGAAGCAGGATCCATGTCCTATTGAAAATAAGAAAATAAACAAATCTTCATCAGTGTCACCTCAACACTTACAAATGCAATGCAATAGTATGTACTCTATCTAGACCCAGAAACGCCTAAACCGATGCTTTGATACCACTAAATGTGACACCCCTTACCCGTCTACAGTGTAGCCGAGCAAGTTATGCCAATCAGTGTGTTGGAACACCAATTCATGTTTCAATTTCAATTAATCCCTTTTTATTCATTTATTTATAATTTTTGATAAATCTAAATTTTTTCGCAAATTTTATAGAAAATCTGGCAGAGTGCCGGCTATAAATTGGAAAACAGTTCTTCTGAACCTGTTTAAAAACACTTCCAATATAATTATAATCTCAATCTAAGTCAACCACCAACATTTTTCAACAATTTCTCAAATCAATTCAGTATCTCAAAATTCACATTCATCTCATATCACACCCAATTCAATGAGAAATACTCATATTTATTTCTGAACATAGCTCATGGGTAATTACAGCAAAAATATGATTACATGAGTTTATAATATGCATAACAAAAGTTTACAAATAAAAAAGACTTAGGTAGCCCAATGTCCTACCAATGCACTGCAATTATGAGGTGACTTTGAACTCTGAGTGCAGATATGAAAACTCACCCTGTATGAGGTTGGCTAGACTCCTCAGCTATGTCTCCAGTACCTGCTCGTGGCAAAAGTGACGCGCTAAGCAATTCTGCTTAGTGGTGATAATATAAAATAAAATAAAATAAAAACATGCATGCAGAATGTATGTTTACATTTTTGGGTAGACTTAATTTCAAATATTTATTGCAATATTATTCGATTAAAGTTTGGTAAGATTTATTAGCATTGCCCGAGTAGCCTATACTAGTTGACTGGACTGGATAAACGTGTAAACTGGTACTGGGTACTAAGTACCTCGGACCATTACACCATCGGTCACAATGTGTCTCCCGGTGTGCAGCGGAACAGCTAATAATCTGTAATAATTATCGGGGATTAAACCAGAGTATAACAACTCAATATCATAGCCAAAGGCTATTATGTCACAGAATGGCATGGAAAGCCATGAAATGTAGAATGGCATGAAGCCATATGCAGTACTGCTAATAGAACCCTATTGGCATGCCAACCTATCCAATCCAATCACATTAGGCCTACTAGGGCATTTAACACTTTTCATTTATGTAATTCTTTGAAATTGAATTTTTATGATTACTATTCATTTCGTTGGTCAATAAAAATGGCAATAGGTAAATTAGTTTAAATATCATCAACATACTACATTTTGCATTTTAAACTTGTTGGTATTGGTTGCCAATACCATATCTAAGCTTAATGTGAATTGGACAAAATTTTCAGGTTTTAAGCTTTGGGTTTACTGTTCCTTTAGTTACTTTTTCAGTGGGAATTTGGAAAAATGATCAACATGAAAGTTGTTCCTTATTTTGTCTAGTTGGATTTCCTTTTTTGAATCACTCCATTTGGAGTTTTGTAGCTCAAGTTATGGTCCAAAAACCACAACTGGCCGGATTGGACAAAATCCAAAATTCTGGGCAAAACTGGTTCTGCCAGATTTGGTAACCTATGTTTGGTTGGCAATTTGACTAGGTTATGGTCATAATTTGGATCAAGTTTCTTCATGAAAGTTTTTGGTCTATATGTCATGTCGCTGGTAAAATTTCAGGTCAATTGGATCTTTCTACATTGAGTTATGGCCAAATGACCAAACACTGTTCATTTGGTCATTTTGCCCAGGCAGACTGCAGGTCACCCGGATTAGGGCAAGCTTTTGGTCCACTTGGTTTGGTTTTATGGGCATGGTTTCTCCACCAAAGTTGTGACATTATGTGTCTAGTTTCATGTTCAATTGTCCTTGCACCGATTAAGCCTCTACAATTCAAGTTATGGCTGCCCAAACCTGCTGGACTCATGTCCAATTCTATAGGTCACCTAGGGCAGCCACACCAAACCCAAATCCCATCACTCAACACACTTCATTTTTGGTTTAAACAGAACTAAATGGTCACTAATTGACCATTAATACCCATTTACTTCATCACATGGTCAAAGTCCCATATCTCCACCCCAAACCCTAACTCAAACATTACCATTCATGCATTTTCATTGCATTTCTTAAATCCACTTACAAAATGTACATTAAGGGCAACCATAATAACCTTTTAGCTTCATTAAAATCATCACAAAAAAACCCTAACCATGGCTGCCAAAAATTTAGGGTTTACATACAATTGGTATTCAACAATTTTTTTTTTTGTAATTTACACTCATTTATACTTACTCAACATAAATTTGAAGAGAAACATAAGTTTAAGTCACTTACCTCTTACGAAGCTAATCCAAATCTTATAAGAAGTCTTTCCTTTTAATTCTTTTTGCTCCGAAAAGAATCTCCAAGATTCAAGAACACTTTTTTGTGTTGGGAGTTTAGGGCTTAGTTGGGTAGAAATTGGTGAAATCAAGCTTGAAAAAGCTTGAAAATGGTGGCTATGGTGGAGGCTTACGGCAAGGAAGAAAGGAGAAATGAGAAATCTAGTTTTTCTCTCATTTTTCAGCCCATTTGTCTCTTTTAAATAAAGTTATGCCATGTGTCAACATTGGGTTGGGTGGGAGAACTTTAATGACATCATTATGATGTCATAAGTCCATTTTCCTTTATTTTCTTTTCATTTCTTGTCTATTTAATTGCAATTAAATTTTTAACAACATTTATTCATATTTTATGTTATATAAATTATTTATTTAACTGGACAAGTTGGTCAAAAATCATCTCTGAAGACGAAATGACCAAAATGCCCTCCGTTTGGCTTAACAGGCCAAAATTCTCTATACCGATTGAAAAATTTTTTTTAAGTATTTTCTTAGCATTCTAATGCCATAAGAACCTCAATAACCCTTCTCTGGAGTCCCATAAATTATTTTATATTTTTTCTCACAGGTCTAGGGCTCCTAGTTGCGAGAACCGCAACTTCTCACTAGGTTACCCATTACTAGGGCACCGGCTCATTTAACTTTGTTGTATCTTATTTCTAAAATTTTTGCTAAATTTTTCTTATTAATATTTGACTTAATTATGGATCCTCACTTTAGTTTAAATATTTTTACGGACGTTCTAGCTATCCAGACCGACACTGATCACTAGAACAGTAAACTGTACAGTCTAGCTAAAGTGAGGATGTTACACTGTTTCTCCCTCAAAATTTGTAGTACAATCCTCAGATGTCTATCATGCTCTTCTGCACTCCTCGAGTAAACCAATATATCATTTATGAACACAACCACAAATTGGTCGAGGTATGGTCTGAAGATAGTGTTCATCATATCCATAAAAGCAGTCGGAGCATTAGTTAACCCGAATGGCATAACCAAAAACTCATAATGGCCGTAACGGGTTCTAAAGGAAGTTTTAGAAATACTCTGCTCTTGTACTTTCAACTGATAATAACCTGATCTCATGTCAATTTTGGAGAACACAGCTGCACCCCTCAACTGATCAAACAAGTCATCAATGCGGGGCAATGGGTATCTGTTCTTTATTGTCACCTTATTCAACTGTCGATAGTCAATGCATAACCGAAGAGTGTCATCCTTCTTCTTTACAAACAACACTGGCGCTCCCCAAGGTGACACACTAAGGTGGATAAAGTCCTTGTCAAGTAGCTCTTGCAACTGCACTTTCAATTCTTTCAATTCTACTGGTGCCATTCTCTATGGCATTATGGAGATTGGGTCCACACCAGGTATAACATCAATCTCAAACTGCACTTCTCTTTCTGGAGATATTCCTGGCAATTCATCAGGAAACACATTTGGAAAGTCACATACTATGGGGTTGTCCCTCAATGCTGGTGTAACACCCTCCCGGTAGCAACTCCGTACATTCTACTGTTCTGGTAACCAGTGTCGGTCCGGACAGCTAGAACATCCGGAAAAATATTTAAACTAAAGTGAGGAACCAAAATTAACTTAAATATTAATAAGAAAAATTTAGGAAAAATTTTAGAAATAAAATACAACCAAGTTAAATGAGCCGGTACCCAAGCGATGGGTAACCCAGAGGGAAGTTGCGGTTCTCGCAACTAGGAGCCCTAGACCCGGGGGTAAAATTATAAAATAATTTTTGGGACTCCAGAGAAGGGTCATTGAGGTTTCTATGGCATTAGAATGCCAAGGAAATATTTAGAAAAATTTTTCAATCGGTACAGACAATTTTGACCCGTTAAGCCAAACGGAGGGCATTTTGGTCATTTCGCCTTCAGAGGTGATTTTTGGCCGACTTGTCCAGTTGAGTAAATAATTATTATAGCCTAAAATATGAATAAACATTACTAAAAATTAAATTGAAAATGAGTAGTGATGAAAAGAAAAGAAAAAACCAAAATAAAGCAAATTATGACATATGATGATGTCATTTAAAAACTATAACCAATCACATTTAAACAATCAATTAACTAACTAATAAAAGAGATAAATGAAGACCAAAACAATTAAAAAACACAACATCCAGCTTCATCCTCCCATACCAGCCGAAACATGCCCTAGACCAACCTCCATTGATTTTTCAATCAAAGCTCAATTTCCCTCTTTATTTCACTACTAAACCCTAAACACCATTCATTAAAACTTGTCCATACCTCTTGGGGAAGTGTTTGGCAGCCAAGAAAAGTAAAGGAAGTGAAGTTCAAGCTTGGAAAAAATCTGCCCTACAAGAGGTTAGTGCACATATACACCTAAAGCTCTTTATTTCTATGTTAGAGACTTGAAATAAGTAAGAATTTGTAACTAAAATGAATAAAAACTATGTGTATGCATGCCATGAATTTCGGCAGCCCTAAGGAAGGAATGAGTTTGATTGTTTTAATGGACTTAGAATGAATTGGAGATTATGTTTAAGGTGTATATACACATATATAATGAATGAAAGTGTTTAACTAGGTGTATGGGTGAATTGAAATGGGAAATTAGGGTTTTGGGAGTGAAAATTTGGACTTGGCTTATGAAATGATTAATGGACATTCTAATGGTCAATTAGTGACCTTTTGAGGCAAGTTAATCATAATTTGAAGTGAACTAAAGTGTTACAAACCCAATTGGTAGGCTGCCTAGTGACAGCAGCAATGAGGCTGTGATTCTAGCCCACTTAGACAGCCATAACTTTGGTTGTGTAGGTCCAATTGGTGTTTGGCCAATTGGAAATGAAACTAGACTTATAATGGCACAATTTTTCTGAAGAAACCATGTCCAAAAGACCAAAGCAAGTAGACCAAATATTGGCTCCAATCCGGATACCCTGCAAACAGGTTTTGCAGAATGACCAAATGAACAGTAACTGTTCATTTGGCCATAACTCCCTGTAGATATGGTCAATTGACCTGAAATTTTTACAGCAACAAGTTAAGACATAGACAAACAACTTTCATGAGGAACCCTACCCCAAATTATGGCCAGAACCTATCCAACAAGGCAGTGGCAGTCACTATTCATGGTACTGTAGATTTGGTAAATTCTGCAGATTTGAAATCCGGCCAGCTGTGGTTTTTGGACCATATCTAGAGCTACAAAACTCCAAATGGAGTGATTCAAAAAAGTAAATTCAACTAGACAAAATAAGAAACAACTTTCATGTTTACTATTTCCTCAAATTCCCACTGCAACAGTGCCCAATGGAATAGTAAAGTTGGGCTACAAAAACTGAAAATTCTGCTTTCCTTGGTTTAAGCTTAGAAATGGTATTAATGCTTAATGCCAATAAGTTTTGAATGCAAAATGTGGTATGTTGGGAATGCCAAAACCAATGTACCTATTTTCTATCAAAAAGTCAACATTTTTGTTGACCAATGAGGTGAATAGTGACACCAAAACTTGAAATTCAAAATTTGAAGAATTCAAAAGTATCAAATGCCCTAGTATACCTAACAAGATTGGTTTGGATAGTTTGGCATGCCAATAGGGTTCAGTTAGCAGTACTGCACATGGCATTATGCCATTCTGTGATTTTATGGCTTTTAGCCATTTTGATATTGTGTTGAGACTTGGCCTCGTGCCTAATATTATTTACTTGTTAGCTGTTCTGTTGCACACCGGGAGATGCATATATGACCGATGGTGTGACGGCCCGAGGTACCAGATACCCAGTGCTAGTTTACCCGTTTATCCAGTCCAGTCGTTCAGTATAGGTTACTTGAGCAATCAAATGAATGAAAATGGACAAAGTTAAAGAAATAAATGAATATAACAGATACAAAACAAATAAGGCATATACATTAAATGCATATTTATTTTTGTTATTTCTTTCTATTTTATTATTGCACCACTAAGCATCATTGCTTACTGCATTGCTTTCGCCACGCGTAGGTTTTGGAGATACTAATCGTGAGCCCAGTAGACCGCAGACTGGTTGAGTCCATCCTGCAGCTCTGTATAGTGTCCGTGTCACCTCACCATCTACAGTGCATTGGTAGGACACTAGGCTTCATTTTGGTATTTTGTAATTGATTTTTATTTTCCTTTGTGTAAATGAAACTTATGTAATGTATTTTGATGTTCATGTAAATAATGAAAATTGTGTTGGTAAATGGAAAATGTGAATATCTATCTGTGAATTGTACTTGATTATCACATTAGATGAATGATTGAGAAATGAAATTGAAAAATGTTGAGATTTTGATATTAGAGTTTGAGAGTGATGAGATATGAATATTGGAAGTGTTTTTCACAGGTTCCGAAGAACTGTTTTCTCCATTTTTAGCCGGTACTCTGCTGGATTTTCTTTAAAATTTTCGGAACCTCAAATAAATTATAATTTCGATAAATGGCTCGAATATATTATATTTCACAAGTTACATTCAAAACTATAATAAAAATTAATTAAGGTATAATAGAGTGTGCCGGTACACCGTGTGACATTGCTTACTCGGGTATATTGTACACGGGTAAGGGGTGTCACATTTAGTGGTATCAGAGCACAGTTTAGGCGTTTCTAGGCCTAGATTGAGTCCATACCATGCATTGCATTTGTAAGAGTCGAGGTGACACTAATGCAGATCTGTTTGTCTTTCTTATTTTGAATAGGATATGGACCCTACATCTCAGAGGGCAGTTAAGGAGGAAGTGGAGAGTCATGCTCCACCTGCAGCAGCTGAGACTGGGGGTATGGGTGAACCTGCTCTGCCAGCTCAAGCAGAGCCTGCTCAGCCTCCACAGGCCATGTTCCAGCAAATTGTCGAATTCTTCAGACAAATGGCTAGGGTAATGCCAGCAGCAGCACCACCACCACCACCTCCACAACTAAAATCACACCTGGAAAAATTGAGAAAATTTGGAGCAGTGGACTTCTTCTAAGAAGAGAGAAGATGATTACATTGTAGAAAATTGGTTGAACAGAACAGGCAGAGTTCTAAAACAACTCCACTGCACCCCAGAGCAAAACTTAGAAGCTGTCATATCTCTATTGCAAGATGATGCATATGAGTGGTGGGATACGGTGTCCAGTGAAGTACAGCCAGAAGCTATAACTTGGGACTTCTTCCTCTCCGAATTTAAGAAGAAATATGTGGGTACTGTATACCTAGAAGAGAGAAGAAGGGAATTCATTAACCTAAGGCAGAGACAGCTGTCAGTGGCCGAGTATGAGAAGGAATTCGTTAGATTAAGCCGCTACTGAAGGGAGATAGTCCCTAATGAAGCTGAAAGGTGTAAGAGATTTGAAGAGGGACTAAATGACAACATAAAGATCCAGCTCACTTCCCTGGGAATCACAGAATTTACCAAGTTAGTGGAAGCTGCAATAAAGGTTGAAAAAGTAA
Organism: Hevea brasiliensis; assembly: GCF_030052815.1. Classification (NCBI taxonomy): domain Eukaryota; kingdom Viridiplantae; phylum Streptophyta; class Magnoliopsida; order Malpighiales; family Euphorbiaceae; genus Hevea; species Hevea brasiliensis. Next base: position 50,640,736 of record NC_079501.1, read on the forward strand.
GAATTAGTGAGCAGACTAGAAGGGAAAGACAGCAGAAGAGGGGCCCAGGTCAGTCTAGTTCAGCTCTTGCATCTGGGAAGAGGTTCAAGGGTCCATCTGCACAGAGTTTAAGCCAGCCACAAGGTCGTGGTCACCTCGGGGGCCAGTGCCACGCTTACCCCTAGGAGAGGTCACCCACACCATCGGTGGCGGCTCTCGAGGATGGGGTTCAGGGGACCAGCCCCAGCAACTTCTGCATGTCCGCATTGCCTGAAATGGCATAAGGGGGAGTGTTGGAGAGTGACTGGTGCCTGCTTAAGATGTGGGTCAACAGAGCATCAGTTGAGGAATTGTCCACGCAGAACTACTACAGCTGCTCCAACACAAGCAGACAGACCTGCTCCTGCACCAAAGAGGGGTAGAAAATCTAGCAAATCTGAGGCTGTGGGACCATCACAGAGGCCTGCATGTAACACCCCAAAGTTCGGTAGTGCGTTCTGCTGCTCCGATGACTAGTGTTGTCCGGACAGCTAGGATGCCAAGAACCGTACTTCGATATGAGTGAGGAGACATAAAATAATGAAATACAAGAAAAGAAAGTACAAGAAAAACAAAGGAAAAATGATAGCAAAGAAATGTGATCAAGTTAAACGAGCCGGGAAACCTAACGATGGGTGACCGCACTGGGAAGTCACGGCGTGGACCGTTGACTAACCCTGGACTGCGGGGAACCCTAGAAAACATTTTTTGGACATAAATAGACCCTTATTGAAGTATAAATCTCATTAGAAAGATTAAATAAAAATTAAATAATTAGTACAAAGAAAAGTGAGAAATCGAAAAACAGACAAAATACGGTGTTACCGAAAAATCGGGAAAGCCACCCGAACAGGGGCATGATGGTCATTTGACATCCCGAATTGTCTTTTGACCTAAATGTCCATTAAAAATAAATAGTATTACACTTAGAAAATGAAATGAAAAATTAATTTGGTGGTACCTAAAATAAATAGTGGAAATAATGGGTTAAATGTGGATTAGTTGAAAGTTAACTTATAATATGTTTTAATTTTAGTTAGTGGACCACTATAGGATTAATTAAACATGAAATATGGCTGAAGTGGTCCACTAACCATCTGAAATCCCATCTTCCTCAAATCCTCTCAAATGGCCGAATTGAAGAACCCTTGAAAACCTCCATTGACGTTTTCTTTGAGCTTGATTTCCTCTCTCCATTTCAACTCCATTCACTTAGGTTCTTTCATGAAAAATGGTCTACACACCACAAGGAAGATATTAATACCAATTTTGGGAAGTTTGGTGAAGGTTTAGCAAGTTACAAATAAAGGTAAGTTTGCATTTTTGAGAAATCCTTTGTTAAAGTTTTTGTGCATGTTATGGGTATTAGTTTGGTGAAGGAAAATTTTGAGTTTGAAAGGTTATTGTTATTTTCATTTTGGACAGCCATGGGTCACGTTTATGATGAGGTATTTGTGCATATAATTGATGGGAAAGAATGTTAATAATGGTGATTTAGTAACTTAGTGAGTTATTGCATGTTTATATGGTGAATTATGCACTTTGATGGGAATTGGCATATGGTACGACAATGTGATGTTGATGAATGATTTGTGGCAGCTTGTGGACACTTGAGAAATGGTGTATATTGAAGGAAGAGTGGGCAGAATATTGACCTAGAAGGATTGATGATATGTATGTGAATGAATGTTGTAAAGCGTATGTAAAGTTTGTAATGTTTAGGTGTGGTTGTAATGGTATTTAGAAATTGTAATTGTGAATGATATTTGGTGTGTTGAGGGTGATTGGAATCTGCCCAAAATAATGCTAATGTAATGTAGAAAATGTTTTTGGTAATGTGCCAAAACAGTTTGGTAGGGTATGGAAGTAAACCTTGCAAGGTGAGTATGTGTTTGAAGTTGGGGTGTGAAATGCATATTGAGGGCAGTGTATATTTTAGCCTATAACCTTGAATGTGTAACCTCAATTGGTATGAGACCAATTTGGGGTGAAACTAGGCACAAAATGTGCCAACTTTCATTGAGAAACCATGCCAAAATTCTGCTTGCAAGGTGACCTAAAAATTTGACCAATTCGGATTAGGTGCAATTAGGACCTGAAAAATGACTAATTGGGCAGCAGTGAGTATTTAGGCCATAACTCACTCAAACCAGGTCCAATTGACCTGAAATCTTAACCATGAATAGTTAAGACCCATACCTACAAGTCTTATGAAGACACCAAAGCCCAGAAATGACCACAAGCAAGTCAAAAAGCTTGCACAAGTTCGGGTCCAAAAACTGGCCGAACCAAAGTTGACCAAATTGACAAAAAAAATGACCTAAATTGATGCCATTTGACCAGCAATAGTGTAATGACCATAACTTGGTCTACTTAACTCTGATTGACCTAAAATTTTGCACCGCGGTCCATAAGACATAGATCTACAAGTTTGTAGTTTTGCCCGAAACCCGAAAATCGAGGGAACTAGGCCGTCCGGCTAGGTCAAACTAGTATCCCAAAATCCAGCAAGTTGCATTAAAATGCACTAAACAAGGAAACGAGTTTGGCAAAACGTACCAAACCTAAAACCCTATCGAATATGACATATCAATGACACTAAGACCTAATTTACCTAGAACACGTTGAGAGTCGGTATATTAGGTGACTTAGCAAATAAAAGTATTCAGTGAATTGTTTATCGAACATTATCGTTAGAGGCAAATTAATTTAGCACTGAAACACTTCAAATTGTGTTTCTCAGTTAACAAGGACTCAGCAAAAGGGAAAGAAATACTGAGTCAGGACCAGGAGACAAATATCAGAGGTTTGTGCACAACAACTGTTTTTTTTGAATTATTTTCAATGGAAATAAATATTGATTATTTGTATATCATTATTTTAAATTGTGGAAATGTGTTTGAGGAATATTTATTGATTGAAAAATATTGTGAATAGTTTGAAACTGTGAAAAATGGTTTGAATGACATTGATGGATACTTATTGATTAAAAAGCATTAGAAATGGTTTGAAACCACAACTATCATGTATATTGATTGTATTCCTGTCTAGCTTGTCTAGTGGGATGAATTGAATTCCCTCTCTGGCTGAAGTGTTGAGGTGTGTGCCTGTTGAGGACGAATAGAATGAGTACTCATATTTTTGCTAGCTAGCTGTGTTATTCCTCATTAGTCACTGACTTTTGGGACGAATTGAATACCTCATTAGCCATCGGCTTTTGGGACGAATTGAACTATGGATCATGATTAAGCTGTGTGTGATTTATTGATGTGCACTATGAGATTGTGAAATGGATTTAACTTTCATTGACATATACTGTCTATTGAAAATTATTGTAATATTGACAAATGGAGTTTAAATTCTTGTTGACAATTACTGTCTTGAATTTAACTATGATTTTAAGTATCCACTATTGATATGATTTATGAATTGTGATTTGAAATTGTATTTGGTTAATGTTGTGCACCACTGAGACATTGTCTCAAATGATAGCTTTTATCATTGCCGCAGTAGAGAGACGCATGTGGCAAAGCAGACTAGGCCGCACATACCTCCAAATGAGAGATTTTTCTGTATAACGAGTATACCGCTTTTTGCATTTTGTAATCAGAATGTATGACACTGTATGTATATTTTCTTTTTGGTTTTGAGCAGTTGTAAATTAAATTGTACCTTGAAGTTGTAAATTAATTATGAGTGTTTTGGATTGTAAAAGTTGTATTATATTTCCTTATCTCAGACTTTGAAAAATTCCTATGGAATTGTGTTGATAAATTGTTGTGTTGAGAAATGTATTGGAGTTGAGATTTGGAAAATTATTGAAGTGCTTTTTTTTACAGGTTTTCTGAAGAACTGTTTTATCCAAAATACAGATGGCACCTTGCCAAAATTTTTACGTAAATTCCAAATAAATCAAATGAGTTAGTTGTTTCACCTCGTTCACCAAAGTTTTTAACACTGTAAATAGTGCTCACCATCAGAAAAGAAGTAAGAAAAGTTTTTAAAATCCCTTGTAGTGTATTTAATGGGTTATCAGTAGACGGAGTTGGTAATTCATTATGTATACTACGGGATCATGTTATGCCTTACAGAGGGGTAAGGTGTGACACTGCATCTGAGCCAGCAGAGAGGCTTGACAGCAGACCACCTGCAAGAGCTTATGCCATTAGAGCTCAGGAGGAGCAAGATGCCCAGAACATCATCAGGGGTACGTTCTCCCTCTACAATACATCTGTGCATACATTAGTGGATCCAGTATCCACTCATTCATACATCTGCATCAACTTACCTGTAGAAAGGGGGATACTAGTAGGGGAGAGTGACCAAGACATTCTGGTCACTAATCTATTGGGCCACAGTGTAGTGGTGAACAAAGTATACAAGGGTTGCCCGTTAAGGATTCAGGGGTATGAATTCTTGGCAGACCTGATTAAGTTGCCTTTCCACGAGTTTGATGTGATTTTGGGAATGGACTGGTTGTCACATCATCAGGCAATAGTTGATTGCAAATTGAAGAGAATTTCTCTGAAAACTTCTGAGGGTAATGAGATCACAGTTGTGGGGGAAAGGACAGATTTTTTGTCCAATGTCATCTCAGCCACAGTTGCAAAAAGAATGATGAGAAAAGGCTGTGAAGCCTACCTAGCACATGTGGTGGATAATAGGCAGGCTAAGCCAAACCTGAGTGATATACCCATAGTAAGAGACTTCCCAGAGGTATTTCCTGAAGAGTTACCTGGTTTGCCACCAGAAAGGGAAGTTGAATTTGCTATTGAGACACTGCCGGCACAAAGACCCATTTCCATTGCTCCTTATAAGATGGCACCCACGGAATTAAGGGAGTTGAAAACTCAGTTGCAAGAGTTACTTGATAAGGGGTTTATACGCCCCAGTGTGTCACCATGGGGAGCTCCAGTGCTGTTTGTAAAGAAAAAGGATGGGACTTTGAGGCTATGCATCGATTACCGGCAGTTGAATAAAGTGACAGTGAAGAACAAATATCCATTGCCTAGAATTGATGATCTGTTTGATCAGTTGAAGGGAGCAGGAGTATTTTCTAAGATTGATCTCAGATCAGGGTACCATCAGTTGAGGGTGAAGGATGTAGATGTGCCCAAGACTGCATTCAGAACCCGATATGGGCATTATGAGTTTCTGGTGATGTCCTTTGGCCTAACAAATGCACTAGCGGCACTCATGGACCTTATGAATCGTATCTTCCATCCACACTTAGATCGGTTCGTAGTGGTCTTTATTGATGATATTTTGGTGTATTCCAAGACCAGGGAAGAACATGATGAGCATTTGATGATTGTTCTACAAACCCTGAGAGAAAAGAAGCTGTATGCTAAGTTGTCCAAGTGTGACTTTTGGTTGAATGAGATTGCATTCCTTGGACACATAGTGTCAACTGATGGGATTAGGGTGGATCCCAAGAAAATAGAAGCAGTGATGGAATGGAAGCCTCCCAGAAATACAACTGAGGTCAGAAGCTTCTTGGGGCTAGCTGGGTATTACAGGAGATTTGTGAAGGGATTTTCCTTAATAGCTGCTCCAATGACCAAGTTGTTACACAAGAATGTCAGATTTGACTGGAATAGCAAGTGTCAGACCAGTTTTGAGAAGTTGAAGGCTATGTTGACAGAGGCACCAGTGTTAACACAGCCAGTATCAGGAAAGGACTTTGTGGTCTATAGTGATGCCTCTCATAATGGGTTAGGGTGTGTATTGATGCAAGAGGGAAAGGTGATTGCCTATGCTTCCAGGCAGCTAAGGCCACATGAACAGAATTACCCTACCCATGATCTAGAGCTTGCAGCAATTATCTTCGCACTGAAGATATGGAGGCATTACTTGTATGGTGAAAAGTGCTACATTTACACAGACCACAAAAGTCTAAAATATTTGCCAACTCAGAAGGAGCTCAACCTTAGACAGAGACGATGGATTGAGTTCCTGAAGGACTATGATTGTGTAATTGACTACCATCCTGGGAAGGCAAATGTAGTTGCTGATGCTTTGAGCAGAAAGTCCATCACAGCTTTGAGATCATTGAATGCCCGTCTATCTTTGATTTGAGATGGAGCTATTTTGGCTGAGTTGCAAGTGAGGCCAAACCTGCTACAGCAGATTTTAAATGGGCAGAAGGTAGATGAGAAGCTAATGGCTATTATGAGCAAAATCTCAGAAGGAAAAGCAACTGACTATGGGGTGAAAGCAGATGGGTGTCTGTATTACAAAGGAAGACTGTGTGTACCAGATGATGGGGAATTAAAGGCCAGTATTCTAAAAGAGGCACATACCAGTGTTTATGCTATGCACCCAGGAAGTACAAAAATGTATCATGATCTGAAGCTTCAGTATTGGTGGCTGGTATGAAGAAGGACATAGCTGACTATGTGACTAAATGCTTGACATGTCAGCAAGTCAAGGCAGAACATCAAGTTCCATCAGGTTTGCTACAGCCTATACGCATACCTGAATGGAAATGGGATCGGGTCACCATGGATTTTGTAAGTGGTCTACCTCTCACCCAGAAGAAACATGATGCAGTATGGGTGATAGTGGATAGATTGACAAAGTCAACACACTTTCTGCCAGTTAGGACTGACTACTCACTGGAGAAGTTAGCAGAATTGTATATCAGTGAGATAGTTAGACTGCATGGAATTCCACTTTCCATCATATCTGATCGAGACCCAAGGTTTACATCGAGATTTTGGAAGAAGTTGCATGAGTCCTTGGGTACACAACTCCACTTCAGCACAGCTTTCCATCCTCAGACGGATGGGCAATCAGAAAGAGTAATCCAGGTAAACAATTGAAACCAATGGAATTGATACAAATATTGAATTAAAATGATAAAAATAACATGAAATATATGTCAGGTCCTTGAGGATATGCTGAGGAGTTGTGTCATTGAGTTTGAGGGAAGTTGGGATAGATACCTCCCACTGGCAGAATTTGCATACAACAATAGCTACCAAGCTAGTATCCAAATGGCCCCATATGAAGCACTGTATGGGAGGAAATGTAGAACTCCAGCAGTCTGGACTGAATTGGGCGAAGACAAGCGTGGGGCTGCACTGTGAAACAGACTGAGGAGAAAGTGAAACTAATCAAAGCTAATCTGAAGGTTGCCTCAGACAGACAGAAATCTTATGCCGACTTGAAGAGAAAAGAAATAGAATATGCGGTTGGTGACAAAGTGTTCCTCAAGGTGTCACCGTGGAAGAAGGTATTGAGGTTTGGAAGGAAAGGTAAGTTAAGCCCTAGGTTCATTGGCCCATATGAAGTCATTGAACGTGTGGGTCCAGTGGCCTATAGGTTAGCTTTACCACCAGAGCTGGACAAGATCCACAATGTGTTCCACGTGTCCATGCTTAGAAGATACCGCTCAGATCCTTCACATGTCATCTCCAGGGAAGAAATTGAAATACAACCGGATTTGACTTATGAAGAAGAACCTCTACGGATCCTAGCTCGGGAAGTAAAAGAATTGAGGAATAAGCAGATTCCACTACTGAAAGTGCTTTGGAGGCACCACAACACCGAAGAGGCAACTTGGGAAAGCGAAGAGACGATGAGGCAACAGTTCCCTCAACTGTTTGCATCAGGTAAATTTCGAGGATGAAATTTAAATCAGAGGGGAAGAGTTGTAACACCCTCCCGGTAGCAACTCCGTACATTCTACTGTTCCAGTGACCAGTGTCGGTCCGGACAGCTAGAACGTCCGGAAAAATATTTAAACTAAAGTGAGGAACCAAAATTAACTTAAATATTAATAAGAAAAATTTAGGAAAAATTTTAGAAATAAAATACAACCAAGTTAAATGAGCCGGTGCCCAAGTGATGGGTAACCCAGAGGGAAGTTGCGGTTCTCGCAACTAGGAGCCCTAGACCAGGGGGAAAAATTATTAAATAATTTTTGTGACTCCAGAGAAGGGTCATTGAGTTTCCTATGGCATTAGAATGCCAAGAAAATATTTAGAAAAATTTTTCAATCGGTACAGACAATTTTGACCCGTTAAACCAAACGGAGGGCATTTTGGTCATTTCGCCTTCAGAGGTGATTTTTGGCCGACTTGTTCAGTTGAGTAAATAATTATTATAACATAAAATATGAATAAACATTACTAAAAATTAAAATGAAAATGAGTAGTGATGAAAAGAAAAGAAAAGACCAAAATAAAGCAAATTATGACATATGATGATGTCATTTAAAAACTATAACCAATCACATTTAAACAACCAATTAACTAACTAATAAAAGAGATAAATGAAGACCAAAACAATTAAAAAACACAGCAGCCATCTTCATCCTCCCATACCAGCCGAAACATGCCCTAGACCAACCTCCATTGATTTTTCAATCAAAGCTCAATTTCCCTCTTTATTTCACTACTAAACCCTAAACACCTTTAGCTGGCGTGATGCATAGGCAATGACATTCCGATCTTGCATCAACACACAACCTAACCCATTGTGAGAAGCATCGCTGTAAACTGTATATTCTTTACCCAGTGTAGGTAAAGTCAGGACTGGAGCCTCAGTCAAACACCTCTTCAATTCATCAAAACTCTGCTGGCATTTATCCGTCCACTGAAATTTCACATCTTTCCTAAGCAGCTTGGTCAATGAAGATGCTAACATAGAGAATCCTTTCACAAACCTATGGTAGTATCCAGCTAACCCCAGAGAACTCCGAATCTTTGTGATATTTCTGGGTGGCTTTCAATTAGGGATAGCTTCTATCTTGCTAGGATCTACCTTAATACCCTTTGCTGATACTATGTGCCCTAAAAAGGATTTCTCCTTCAGCCAAAATTCACATTTCGATAATTTGGCATATAGCTGTTTCTCCCTCAAAGTTTGTAGTACAATCCGCAGATGTCTATCATGCTCTTCTGCACTCCTCGAGTAAACCAATATATCATCTATAAACACAACCACAAACTAGTCGAGGTATGGCCTGAAGATAGTGTTCATCAGATCCATAAAAGCAGCCGGAGCATTAGTTAACCCGAATGGCATAACTAAAAACTCATAATAGCCGTAACGGGTTCTAAAGGCAGTTTTAGGAATACACTGCTCTTGTACTTTCAACTGATAATAACCTGATCTCAGGTTAATTTTAGAGAACACAGCTGCACCCCTCAGTTGATCAAACAAGTCATCAATGCGGGGCAATGGGTATCTGTTCTTTATTGTCACCTTATTCAACTGCCAATAGTCAATGCATAACCGGAGAGTGCCATCCTTCTTCTTTTCAAACAACACTGGCACTCCCCAAGGTGACACACTAGGGCGAATAAAGCCCTTGTCAAGCAGCTCTTGCAACTGCACTTTCAATTCTTTCAGTTCTGCTGGTGCCATTCTGTATGGCGTTATGGAGATTGGGTCCACACCAGGCATAACATCAATCTCAAAGTGCACTTATCTTTCTGGAGGTAATCCTGGCAATTTATTAGGAAACAGATCCAGAAGGTCACATACCGTGGGGATGTCCCTCAATGCTAGACTACTCACTTGGGTGTCTATCACATGCGCCAAGTATGCCTCACACCCCTTCCTAATCATTTTTTCTGGCCAGTGCAGCTGAAATGATGTTTGAAGGCAATATCTACCTCTCCCCATGTAATACTACTTCACCATACTGAGGAAGACCAAAAGTGACTGTCTTCAGTCTACAGTCAATCATTGCATGATGCCTGGCTAACCAATCCATGTCCAAAATAATGTCATAATCTCTGAAGGGCATTTCAATTAAATTAGACAGAAAAGTATGTCCTTGGATCACCAAAGGACAATCCCTATATAGTCTATTTACCCTGACCCCCTGGCCTAATGGACTAGTTACTAGCACATCATAGTCTATTGGTACACACTGAATAGCAGTAGAACACATCATACTAGCACTAACATATGAATGTGTGGAGCCAGGATCAAATGACACATATACATCTTGGTCAAGGATGGAGAAAATACTAGCTACTACGTCTGATGTTTCAGCCTCCTCCCTCTGACGCATGGTATACACTCTGATTGGTGAACCACTGGGTATTAGCTGGTTAACAGTGCTTTGACTTCCAGGGGTGTTACCAGGACCCCTACCTCTGCCTCTACCTCTAGTAGCTGACTGTGACCCTCTAGGTGCAGAGACTTGGGCTGATCCCTCAGATTTAGCAAAAGGTCCTGACTGGCGCAGACTAGTACAATCCTTAGGGAAATGTCCGCTCCCTCCACAGTTATAGCATGCACCTATGGCCTTGAAACACACCCCACCGTGTGTTCTACCACAGGTTTCACACTGTCGGACTGATAAAGATCTTCGAAATGCTTGTTGGTTTTGCTGACCAGACCGGGGTGGTCTTTGGCCAGAGAATCTGCCTCTGCCAGATCTGCGAGAGCTAGATCCCCCAGACTGTTTCCTCTTCCCTGAACCACTTTCAGGTGCTTGACCAGTAGCTCTTTTAGTATTCTCTTTCTCTTGTGTACCCTTCTTCACTGCCCCTTCTGATTCTATCATTTCCAGTTCCAGGGCCTGTGAGATCAACTCAGTGAAATTTTGATGTCGGAAACCCATAACTTGCATTCTCAGATTCGGCCTTAACCCGGCCTCGAACCGCTTACATCTATCTCTGGGGGTGGAGACTAAGCTTCCAGCGTAGTGGCTCAGTCGAGAGAAATCTCTCTCATATTCTACTATGGTTCTGTCCCGTTGTTTCAAACTCAGGAATTCTTGTAACTTCATATCCACATATGCATCGGGGACCCACTTCTGTCGAAACTCCTTCAAAAAGTCTGACCAAGTAAGGACTGGAGGTTCTACCAGGCTGTGGGGGATGGTCTTCCACCATTCATATGCATCCCCTTGCAATAAAGAAACAGAATACTTGAACTTCAGCTCCTCTGCACACTGCAGCTTCCTGAAAACCCGATCCATTCACTCTAACCACTGTTCTACCTCCAGTGGATCCACAGTGCCCTTAAACTCAGTGGCTTCAAATTTCATCAATTTTTCATATTATTGAGCCGAGGACTGTAGTTGTGCTACAGGTGCTTGCATCTGAGCTTGGGGTGGCACATTTCTCGCCATTTGTTAGAAAAATGCAGCCATCTGGTGTGCAAACTAAGCTGGAAACTGCGGTGCTGGAGTAGGAGCTGGAGTGGCTGACCCACTCACCTTCTGGAGTGCTAGGGCTTCCCCTTGAACCTCTGCATCAACAGATTGTTCCATGGAATACCCTCCTTCTTCTATTCCATTTTCCTAAAATTTATACTTCCTGAGATGAAACACAAGGAGGTTGACCTCCGTTAGTTCATATTCATGATGTAAATATGTCATATGTATTAATTAAAGACACTTGAGCAGTTGTACTTATCAAAGAAATATTCATACACAGTCAAAATTTATTGGAAAACCATGCTCTGATACCACTAAAACATGTCACACCTTACCCCTCTGTAAGGCATAACATGATCCCGTAGAATACCTAATGAACTACCGAACTTCACCTATCGATAATTCATTAAGTACATTACAAGGGATTTTAAAACCATTTTCTTACATTTTGGAAGTGGTGAGCATTTTGGTAGGAATTAAAACATTTAAGTGAAGTTTCAAAATTAGTAAAAATTTTTGTCCATTTTTATTTTTTCGCAAATTTTATAAAAATTTCGGCAGAGTGCTGTCTATATTTTGGGGAAACAGATCTTCAAATACCTGGAAAAAAAAACACTTCCAATAAATTTTTCACAACTCCCAACCTCCAAATAATCTCAATTCAACATAACTTAAATCAATTCAATCTAAGTTTGTCATCTCAAAACATTTCATCATTTCATTCAATAAAGCTAATTTACATTCACAAGTTTAATTTACAGATATAAAATATAGAAATAATATTATTACAATTTATTATACAACTGCTCAACTTTACATTGATACATAAAACATTACCATATTTACATCAATTAATTACAAGGGTATAAATAAATACCCGTACAAAAAGGATCAGTGAAGTCCTAAATATCAGTAGCAGCTTACTCTACTGCTTTCTCCTTGCTCTTATCTGCGACAGCAAAATAAGCTATCGCTGAGTATAAAAATACTCAGTGGTGCACAATAAAGAATTTGAAATATATTACATAAATCATTCATTGACAAAATACAATTTAAATGCTGCACAATTACATTTCACAAATTATCAAAGCTCATTATAGAAAATTTTTGGGTCAAATAATTTAATAAACATAGTGTTGCCAATTTATACACAACTTAAGCCATGACATAAAATTTTCAATCGATGCCGCGTTGTACACCACGACAAAGTAGTCTAAAACCTCACTAATCAAAATCAATGAGGGAGGTGGCTAGCTAGCTAATGAGTACTCATCCGATTTACAACCTCAACTGGTAACCCAGAGAGGGAGGAAAATAATCAATCTCAACCCCATAATTGGGGGAGGAATAATAAGGCACTGTCATGCTAAGTGTGAATCAAAAATACATTTCAAACATTCTATTCAAATATTGCATACAAAAATCAAATTAATTACCAAAGTTACAATTTCATCACAAAGTGGCCACACAAAAGTTCTTAAACTCATAATGCATAATGAATCAAATTTTCAAGGATAAAATGCTTAAATAGGGTTTCTTGTGCACAAACCTGACGTGAGTCGCCTCTAGGCCTTGACTCATTCTCTTAGACTTTCCGAGCATTTTTCAGCTGAAACACACAGTTTCGCAGTGTTTCAATACCATAACTTAGCATAAATCCATAAATAAATTCAAATTCACTTTTATCTAGCTTATATATGCTAAACTTGGTGTTTTTTTAAAATTTATGTTTCGGGGTTATTATTTGTAGGAGGGGGCATGAGGCAAAATATCATCCATTAAAATTATATAAAATGCAGCAGGTAATGCCCAGGAAAGATGGTGGAGTCATAATGGTCTCACTTAAGTACCACCTCCTTAGAGAGCATTCCCCAGACATGCACTTCATACAATCCTAATAGAATCAAACCACTAGTAACTACCATCTTCCCATAACACTACCACGGTACTAAGGATCTATGCCATGAAGGCATAGATAGACAGGAGTCACCACCCGTGTAATAACCGGGACATATTCAGGGTTTCTTCCGAGGGTCATGGATGGCAACTTACTCCTTGCAGAGTTTCCACAACCGTCATTACCATAGCCCAATGTCTAGGTTCGGGATAGTGGGTACGTAAGGAGAAGGTGTTAGGCACCCCTTAAGCCTAGTCTAACCTTGTTAATTCGAGTGCCAGTCCTCTACTAATGTTTCTAAAAGTCTTGTTTATTATTCCTTTATTAAACTTTATCCTAAAAATGCAATTCTAATCATACACACGCAAGTAATTCACAAAAGGATTGTTGTTTACACACAATTTTCATGCACAAATAATTCCTATCTATGAGGTTGCTAATTATTTAAATGATATTTACCAGATGTCTAAAATTAATTTATTATTGAGAATTTAATTTATAAACAAATTCAATTTCAAATAACCCCACGTTTCTATTTAACATAATTAATTAATTTTCACCAAGTTACCCTAAGGATAATTAAACTAAGTTAATTATGTACATGTGTAATTTATTCTAATATCACATAAGGCCCAAACAATCACAACCTAATAAAGATTTTTAACATGCAAATTTATTTTACAATTACCAAGTATTAAATTAAATTTATTTACATGCCAATGTTAGTTTAATTTAAAAACAAGATTAATTTTAATTTATAAAGTATTTATTTAAATTAATTACACGCAAAAGTCAGTTAAATTAAAAATAAAGTTAATTTTAATTTACCAAATAAAAGTTCTACTATTACTACAATTTCATGCCAATGGTTATTCGAGAAGTTTAGAGCTACTTACCTGTTGGTAAATGCAGTTGCCATTGGGGCAAGCTACCCTTAAAAAAGGGTCTTCTCTTTTAGTATGGCAATAATATCCCTGGCTTACTCCCGTTTAGCTCCATATAAGCTCCACGCAAATGCCCTCTTTGATACTTACCTTAGGGCTACTTACCAATTTTGTTTGCAATTAAAAATAAAGAAACTAAAGAAAGTAAAAGAAATGAAGAAAATATTAATAATAATTTACATTGGATTCTAACTCTAGTCTCCTAAAGGGTTAAGACTCCTAATTAGTTTCAACTACCTAATAGTCTAAGTCTTCTAACATGATCCAAACACTTCATAACACTTTTTGAATTAAAAGAACACAGAAAAATAGATCAAATATCATTTAAAACCTAAGAAAATACAAGAACATGCATAAATATACAATTTCTAAATTCTGGCAAAGTAACGGTAGCAAGAAATCCGATTTTTTAAAAATAGTTATACATGCCTAAAAATCATTAAAAAAATTACAGAAAACAGACTACATATCATAAAAGATCGTAAAATTTATAAATCAAACAAAACCCTAGCCGAATGGTCTACATAAATCGTAAATTTTCTAAGTGACCGAATAGTACTATTTTTTTTGTAAAATTCATAACTCATTAACCACAATAGATATGAATGCAAAGCCAATTGGAAAAGACTCATAAGATTCTGAAGTTAATTTTAGACGCTAGATTTGCACAAAAATATTAAGGAACAAGGGAGATATGGGCTCCAAAAGTTGGATATCCTGCAAATCAGTTTTTACAGGAATCCTAACTTCAAACAGCTATAACTTACAAAATATTAAAGCTTTTTAAGTGATTCTCGAGCCTAAAATTAATGGAATTTCGTGTCGAATATGAATATAATTTTTAAAAATTTTTTACAGATTCAGAAATAAAGAAAAATAATAAAAATACGAGAGACAAAAACTAAATATGTGCAGAGTTGTGTATCCCCTCAAATTAAACATGATTGCATGATCAATATGAACATATAAAATAAATTGAACACAAGGATCATAGAATTAAAATATTGTGTGACATAGATCTTGAAAAGAAAACAATAAAACTGACCTTCCAGAAATCTTGTATGAAAATCTTCTTGAAGAAAAGAAAAAATAAGGAATAACTCAAAGAGTGTTGAATATCTATAAATTTCCTATAGCTCTGAATTTTCTCTTCCTCTTTCCTCCCATCATCCCTACCTTTTTTCTTTTTTTCCTCCTCTTTTTTCCTTCCTTTTTTTATCAGTGGGGTATTTATAGAGTTTTGGGAGAGAGGTGTGATAGGGTTTGGAGTCTTAGGGTGATAAAGTTTAGATAACTTAAACAACTACAATTATAGAATTAGAATAATACTGGGATATGGGTGAGGTGTTTTAACCAATAGGAAGACAGGAAAAAATGGAAGGTGCCAATAGGGAGTGAGGAAGAGGTGTGGTAATGTTTGGAGTCCTATTATGATAAAGTTTAGATAACTTAAATGACTAGGATTGATGAATTTGGATGAGACTGGAATATGGGTGAGGTGTTCCAACCAATAGAAAGAGAGGGAAAGGGGTGACATCAATAGGGAGTGAGGAAGAGAGTGGGGCCAAGGAAGAGAGAGTTATTTTATTATTTTAATTTTTAGAAAATAACTAAATGGGTCCCATTTAAAATTCCTAACTAGGCTTTCTTGGGCCCATGTAGCCCAATTAAACTTAATTAGATCCATTTAAGAACTATCCATATTAAATTTAAATAAAATAAAATTTTATTTAAATTTAATTAAATTAATTTTCCCAAAACTTTATTATTATTTTTATTTTTTCAAGATCATGCCACGGAATTAATAATTCAGCTCCATGCCTCCAATTGCATCTTACAGTCATATAATTTTTCATTATCGGGTTTCCCACGGCCTCAATGCACATAATCATCACAAAATAAGGGTCTACAGTTTGCCCCCCACTTTGGCGGAAGTTGAAATCAATGCAAAAGCATTGCTCAAGTTTCGTCAAAGTGAAACTCAAATTTCTAATAATTATGAAACATTGACTATGCGGATCAAATATATCTTACTCGGTCGACATACTCTATGTTATGAGACTAGCTACGGTCTCATAACAGTAATAACTGTGTCATGTGAAAAATGAGTGTATCTTGCTCTGTCGATACACTTTGCGTCATGAGACTAGCTACGGTGCCATAACAGTGATAACTGTGTCATGTGAAAATTGAGTGCATCTTGCTTTGTCAATACACTCAGTGTCATAAGACTAGCTACGGTCTCATGACAATGGCAACTGTGTGATTTGAAATGTTGCGGATTCGTATTTAGGACCGCAGTCCTATACTACCTACATATCCCCCTCGCTATCCTGAGGAAGAATCAGATCCACTCGTAGTTCGACACTTGAAACTGTGGTGATGCATGTTCTTCTACGCCTTACACACCTACAAGTGACATGTTGATGCGTGTTCTTCTACGCCTTACACAACTATGCCATATGCCCTAAACAACGTCTAAGGACTTATCAAAAAATATCTGTTATGAAATGTTGTGGGTTCGTATTTAGGACCGCAGTCCTAAACTACCTACGTATCCCCCTCGCTATCCTGAGGAAAAAATCAGACCCTTTCGTAGTTCGACAATTGAAACTGTGGTGATGCATGTTATTTTACGCCTTACAAACCCACAGGTGACATGCTGATGCATGTTCTTCTATACCTTACACAACTATGTCATGCGCCCTAAACAACGTCTAAGGACTTACCAAAAAATATCTAATTCATAATTTGAAAAAAAAAAAAAAAGATGACTGGGTCTCAAAATTCTCTCTAATTTTTATGCTTTCCGTATGCTACTTCCTATCATGGGCATGCTGATTTTACTAGAGATTCTAAAAAAACTTAGTCCTCTGCAAAAAACTTTCTTATAGCCTCAAAGTTTTTTAGAAGAATTGTTCACCAAAAAAGACTTCCTTAAGGTCACAATATAATTTGTCTCTGATTTTTTCTTTTTCTTCTCTCCCCCATGCTTCATTTTTCTGCCTTGACTCTTTTCTCTTCCATGAACTCAATTCTTTGTACCCTAACTTTTGCCTGAAATGCTCTTTCGAGTTTTCATTTCAGCGGGCTTGCTCTAACTTTTGCCTAAGCGACCCTTTCGGGTTTTCCACTTAGCGAGCTCTCTTTTTTCTTTTCTTTTTCTTTTTCTTTTTTCTCTTTTTTTTGAAATTAGACAATCACCAGGGCATTCATATCAAGCACCTATCTTGTCATACTCATAAGACATAGATTAGATCAAAACAATGCAATTCAAGTACTTAATCATTTGATGGATCTCTCAAGACACAAACATTCACAACCATAATTAAATAAAATCCATTCCTGGTTAATGCAATAAAAACTTCTTTATTTATTCAGGTACACCATTACTCCCTCTTACATTTAGTTTTGCCAAATTTCTAACCTTTCAAAGTTATAAATAAGCTTTATAACCTGCCGAATGGCCTTTCCAAGTTTTCCATCCAGATCTTCTCTCATCTCTCATTTTGGTTAGACTGCCTTTTGTAGGTTTTCAATCTAGCATTTTTTCTTTTATTTTCTTCTTTTTTTTTTCTTTTCATTTTTTTTCTTTTGTTATTTTTCCTTTGACCCTCACTTTTGCCTAGACCGCCTTTTGTAGGTTTTCAGCCTAGCGGGCCTATCTCATACAAAATACCATTTGGGCCTGTCTAAATTGACTGGTTCTTGAAATTTATTCCCATCCAAGTCTAATATTCTTACAGTGGTAAGATTTTGTTGACTATGTATGGACCATCCTAGCTTGGATAAACTTTCCTCTTAAATCAAAAAGGGATGGGCCGAGCTTGTTTCAAAACTATGTATCCCTCTTTGATCTTTCTTGGCTTCACCTTCTTATTAAAGGCTCTAGCTATCTTCCTCTGATAAGCCTGCATATGATACAAGGCTCACATCCTCTTTTCATCAATCAAAGCTAGTTCTTCATATCTCTTGTAGGCCCACTCATTTTCTAGGATCTTAGCTTCTAGCATCACTCTTAAGGATTTGATCTCTTGCTTAATGGATAATAGTACTTTAGTCCCATACACTAAAGAGAATGGGGTTACCCCCATGGATGTCCTTGCAGTACTACGATAACCTTAAAGAACATAAGGGAGTTTTTCAGGCCTATCCTTATATGTTTTGAACATTTTTCTCCCAACTAGAATCTTTCCATTCATATGGGGACCTCACATTCCTGCATGTATTTCTTTCATTATTTGCTCAGCCTATTTTTCTATCACACATAAGAGTTTATAGAATTGCCCTCCAGCTAAAGTAAGTTGAGTGACTAATCTGTGAATTGTTGCTCCATCTTTTTTGTTGGCTTATTGTGAGTATTCTCTCACTTCCAGAGACCTCCTTATGTCTTCATAGCATTTTCCTTCTCCCTCTAGGTCCACATGTGCTACTTTTAATCCTTCATAGCATGAAATTTTACTCCCCATTAGGATAACTAGCTAAGTCAACTTTTGATCACTTTTTTCCTATGGGGACACTAGCATGGCTTGGGAATTAGCCATCTGGTTTTAAGCTCGAGGCATGTGTTTCTTGGTACTGTGTTAACAAGGCTATAAATTTATCTCTTTCTTCTTGGTTAAATGTTCAGCTAACTTAGTGTCGTTAGGATTATTTCGTGTACCCAAATTAATAGAGATTGATTTTGATGCATTAATAGAAATAAATTCTAAATGATTATGAATGCCATGCATATGCCTATTAAAATAAACATCAAACAAGTAAGTAAAAGGACTGGTTATGTTATTGATCTTTGCCTCAAAATCTTTATCGAGTACATCAGAATTGGAAACATCAGTATCACTACTTTGAGCATTACAAAAGACAAACTCAAACTTAGGAGTGTAACTTTAGGTTCTTGGCTTCCATGCAGTCTTTAGATCAATGGTGCTAATCTTTTACACTAATTCTTTCACATGTGATAACCCCTAATCATATGTCAAGGTAATTGCCCCCTCTTTCAAGAGCTTAGGAGGCTTTGGCCCTTCTTCCTCTTCTGTTGGCTCATAGCCCAAACCATGACTCGTGATCTTCCCCTTCATCTCAAGAAAAGTTACCAGACCATCTATACTTTCTCTTAAGCCTGTGCTAAGAAAAAACTTCATCCCTTTCTTGATAGTAGCCACTTTTAGATCCATCTAGTTTTTATAGATCCCAATAACTTGAAAATCAGACACTAGTGGAACTGAACCATCTTGTTGTAATGCAACTACCTCCTCATCAAAATTGGTCCAAACATCTAAAGGACCCTCATCATAGCTAGAATTATGGCAAATGTCAACAACCATTATAAACTGAGGTTCATTGGGCTTTTGGATGGGTTGGATAGGTTTATTGGGCTTTTGGATGGGCTGGAGAAGTTCATTGAGCTTTTGGATGGGTTGGATAAAGTAAATAATTCTGTTAGGGTTATTTGGGGTGATGGAGATCATGTAGAGACCTGGTGTAAGTAGAAATTTTGGCTAGGCATGGGACTTTTGGGTTGATTTTCTGGGTCAATTATCCTTTTGTCATCAATTAGGTCTTAGATAGCATGCTTAAGTTGAAAGCATCAATCGGTGTCATGACTGTGGGCTTGGTAGAACCGGCAATATTGGTTGATATCATAGGTAGGTGAGAGTGGATTTAGTAGTGGTCTGGGTGCTATGAGCTATAGGAGGTCTTGAACTTTGGGACACTCCAAAACTTCAGATAAGGGTTTGCTGAATTAGAAAAAATCTCCTTGGGGTGTGCGACACAATTTGAACCTCAATAACTTTAATGCCACTTAATTGGTCTACCTTGGGGCCTCTTTCTAAAGTTGATCACAATTATCTCCTCTAGCTCAAACGTCTTGGCATTTAATATTTCATCAAGCACGGCCATAGTTTCTTCCATCTTAAGTAGTACAGGTGAAATCCTTACTAGTATCTTCCCTTCCCTAACCTAAGTAACCTGATTGGCAGTCTCTTTGATGTGTTTTGAGGCTATGTTTGCTAAAAAAAAAATAGGATTTAAGGGTTAACCTAAGCATGATATGTACATGAATGTAATGCATGAATGGACTAATTTTTTTTTTTTTGCCTTTACTTTTACAAAACCAGAACTGAACCATACCAATAGAACCAAAACTGAACCAAAACCAGACTATATAAACTAAACTAAGAACGGACCAAAGACTGAATCAAAACTGAAAAAAAAAAAATCTCCAGAACTGAATCTTCGCCCCCTTATACCTTCAACTCTCATGCGCAGGGTAAGGAAAAATTCTATCCTAGGCTATGGTACACTGGACACACCAACAGGGGGTGGTCCAGGACGATCCTTCGCTCACAAATAAAGGATTTATATCCTTAAAGTGTAACCATAAGTAAGCATCCTCTTGCTTAACATGGGTTTTGAAATGGACTTGGGCCTATACAAACATTGGGCTTATGCATAGGCCTAGGTTCATCTCAACTACCACTAGAACTTATGGTTTGAACAGTAAGGATACGAATCTAGCACAACAAAAATCTATAGGGTACCTAGGGTTGAAATCTATGGCTCATGGGCTTTATTGGGTAGGAAAAGGGTCACCTATGCGAGAGCTTGTCCATTAAGCACAACGGCCGGAGTTGTGGCTCTTTTATATACTCGAAGGTAATGGCATGGGGTGCTAGCATTCTCCAATTCATCATATCTCGAATAGAACTATGGTCTCCTTGGCTAATACTAACGAGGCTAAAAGGGTAAGGGTGATCCGTGTGATAGTGTAGTGCAATGCAAAAAGTTTAACAAAGGAGTAATATTAGACTAATAAAAACATGTTGGAGTAATTATCCATTTAGTCCCCAGTGGAGTCGCCAAACTGTAGGGGTAAGGGGGCATGAGGCGAAATATCATCCATTAAAATTATATAAAATGCACCAGGTAATGCTCAGGAAAGATGGTGGAGTCACAATGGTCTCACTTAAGTACCACCTCTTTAGACAACATTTCCTAGACATGCACTTCATACAATCCTAATAGAATCAAACCACTGGTAAGTACCGTCTTCCCATAACACTACCACGGTACTAAAGATTTATGCCACGAAGGCATAGATAGACAAGAGTCGCCACCCGGGTAATAACCGGGACATATTCAGTGTTTCTTCCGAGGGTCATGGATGGCAACTTACTCCGTGCAGAGTTTCCACAACCGTCTTTACCATAGCCCAATGTCTAGGTTCGGGATAGTGGGTACAAAAGGGGAAGGTGTTAGGCACCCCTTATGCTTGGTCTAACCTCATTAATTCGAGTGCCAGTCCTCTACTAATGTTTCTAGAAGTCTTGTTTATTATTCCTTTATTAAACTTTATCCTAAAAATGCAATTCTAATCCTACACAAGCAAGTAATTCACAAAAGGATTGTTGTTTACACACAATTTTCATGCACAAGTAATTCATATCCATGGGGTTGCTAATTATTTAAATGATATTTACCAGATGACTAAAATTAATTTATTATTGAGAATTTAATTTACAAACAAATTCAATTTCAAATAACCCTACGTTTCTATTTAACATAATTAATTAATTTTCACCAAGTTACCCTAAGGATAATTAAACTAAGTTAATTATGTACATATGTAATTTATTCTAATATCACATAAGGCCCAAACAATCACAACCTAATAAAGATTTCTAACATGCAAATTTATTTTACAATTACCAAGTATTAAATTAAATTTATTTACATGCCAATGTTAGTTTAATTTATAAACAAGACTAATTTTAATTTATAAAGTATTTATTTAAATTAATTACATGCAAAAGTCATTTAAATTAAAAATAAAGTTAATTTTAATTTATCAAATAAAAGTTCTAATATTACTACAATTTCATGCCAATGGTTATTCGAGAAGTTTAGAGCTACTTACCTGTTGGTAAATACAATTGCCATTGGGGCAAGCTGCCCTTAAAAAAGGGTCTTCTGTTCTAGTATGGCAATGATATCCCTGGCTTACTCCCGTTTAGCTCCATATAAGCTCCATGCAAATGCCCTCTTTGGTACTTACCTTAGGGCTACTTACCAATTTTGTTTGTAATAAAAAATAAAGAAACTAAAGAAAATAAAAGAAATAAAGAAAATATTAATAACAATTTACATTGGATTCCAACTCTAGCCTCCTAAAGGGTTAAGACTCCTAATTAGTTATAGCTACCTAATAGTCTAAGTCTTCTAACATGATCCAAACACTTCATAACACTTCTTCAATTAAAAGAACACAGAAAAATAGATCAAATATCAATTAAAACCTAAGAAAATACAAGAACATGCATAAAAATACAATTTCTAAATTCTGGCAGATTAACGGTAGCAAGAAATCCGATTTTTTAAAAATAGTTATACATGCCTAAAAATCATTAAAAAAATTGCAGAAAATAGCCTACATATCATAAAAGATCATAAAATTTATAAATCAAACAAAACCCAAGCCGAATGGTCTACATAAATCGTAACTTTTCTAAGTGACAGAATCATACTACTTTTTTGTAAAATTCATAACTCATTAACCACAATAGATATGAATGCAAAGCCAATTGGAAAAGATTCATAAGATTCTGAAGTTAATTTTAGACACTAGATTTGCAAAAAAATATTAAGGAACAAGGGAGATATGGGCTCCATAATTCGGATATCCTACAAATCAGATTTTACAGGAACCCTAACTTCAAACAGCTATAACTTACAAAATATTAAAGCTTTTTTAGTGATTCGTGAGTCTAAAATTAATGGAATTTCGTGTAGAATATGAATATAATTTTTACAAATTTTTTACAGATTTAGAAATAAAGAAAAATAATAAAACTATGAGAGACAGAAACTAAACATGTGCAGAGTTGTGTATCCCCTCAAATTAAACATGATTACATGATCAATATGAATATATAAAATAAATTGAAGACAAGGAGCATAGAATTAAAATATTTTGTGGCATAGATCTTGAAAAGAAAACAATAAAACTGGCATTGTAAAAATCTTGTATGAAAATCTTCTTGAAGAAAAGAAAAAATAAGGAAGAACTCAAAGAGTCTTGAATATCTCTAAGTTTCCTATAGCTCTAAATTTTCTCTTCCTCTTTCCTCCCATAATCCCTCCTTTTTTTCTTTTTTTCCTCCTCTTTTTTCCTTCCTTTTTTTATCAGTGGTGTATTTATAGTGTTTTGGGAGAGAGGTGTGATAGGGTTTGGAGTCTTAAGGTGATAAAGTTTAGATAACTTAAACAATTACAATTATAGAATTCGAATAATACTGGGATATGGGTGAGGTGTTTTAACCAATAGGACAGGAAAAAATGGAAGGCGCCAATAGGGAGTGAGGAAGAGGTGTGGTAATGTTTGGAGTCCTATTATGATAAAGTTTAGATAACTTAAATGACTAGGATTGATGAATTTGGATGAGACTGGAATATGGGTGAGGTGTTCCAACCAATAGAAAGAGAGGGAAAGGGGTGACATCAATAGGGAGTGAGGAAGAGAGTGGGGCCAAGGAAGAGAGAGTTATTTTATTATTTTAATTTTTAGAAAATAACTAAATGGGTCCCATTTAAAATTCCTAACTAGGCTTTCTTGGGCCCATGTAGCCCAATTAAACTTAATTAGATCCATTTAAGAACTATCCATATTAAATTTAAATAAAATAAAATTTTATTTAAATTTAATTAAATTAATTTTCCCAAAACTTTATTATTATTTTTATTTTTTCAAGATCATGCCACGGAATTAATAATTCATCTCCATGCCTCCAAGTACATCTTACAATCATATAATTTTTCATCATCGGGTTTCCCACGGCCTCAATGCACATACTCATCACAAAATAAGGGTCTACAGTTTTCCCCCCACTTTGGTGAAAGTTGAAATCAATGCGAAAGCATTGCTCAAGTTTCGTCAAAGTGAAACTCAAATTTCTAATAATTATGAAACATTGGCTATGCGGATCAAATATATCTTACTCGGTCGACATACTCTATGTTATGAGACTAGCTACGGTCTCATAACAATAATAACTGTGTCATGTGAAAAATGAGTGTATCTTGCTCTGTCGATACACTTTGCATCATGAGACTAGCTACGGTCTCATAACAGTGATAACTGTGTCATGTGAAAATTAAGTGCATCTTGCTTTGTCGATACACTCTGTGTCATAAGACTAGCTACGGTCTCATGATAATGGCAACTGTGTGATTTGAAATGTTGTGAATTCGTATTTAGCACCGCAGTCCTATACTACCTACGTATCCCCCTCGCTATCCTGAGGAAGAATCAGACTCACTCGTAGTTCGACACTTGAAACTGTGGTGATGCATGTTCTTCTACGCCTTACACACCTACAAGTGACATGTTGATGCGTGTTCTTCTACGCCTTACACAACTATGCCATATGCCCTAAACAACGTCTAAGGACTTATCAAAAAATATCTATCATTAAATGTTGTGGGTTTGTATTTAGGACTGTGGTCCTAAACTACCTACGTATCCCCCTCACTATCCTAAGGAAAAATCAGACCCCCTCGCAGTTCGACAATTGAAACTGTGGCGATGCATGTTATTCTATGCCTTACACACCCACAGGTGACATGTTGATGCATGTTCTTCTATGCCTTACACAACTATGTCATGCGCCCTAAAAAACGTCTAAGGACTTATCAAAAAATATCTAATTCATGATTTGAAAAAAAAATTAAGATGACTGGGTCTCAAAATTCTCTCTAATTTTTATGCTTCCCGTATGCTACTTCCTATCATGGGCATGCTGATTTTATTAGAGATTTAAAAAAAACTTAGTCCTCCGGGAGTCCTTTTTCTGCAAAAAACTTTCTTATAGCCTCAAAGTTTTTTAGAAGAATTGTTCACCAAAAAAGACTTCCTTAAGGTCATAATATAATTTCTCTCTGATTTTTTCTTTTTCTTCTCTCCCCCATGCTTCATTATTCTACAGCTATTTCAAAACTTTTTCTGCCTTAACTCTTTTCTCTTCCATGAACTCAATTCTTTGTGCCCTAACTTTTACCTGAAATGCTCTTTCGAGTTTTCATTTCAGCGGGCTTGCTCTAACTTTTGCCTAGCGGCCCTTTCGGGTTTTCCACTTAGCGAGCTCTCTTTTTTCTTTTCTTTTTCTTGTTCTTTTTTCTCTTTTTTTTTTTTTTAAATTAGACAATCACCAGGGCATTCATATCAAGCACCAATCTTGTCATACTCATAAGACATAGATTAAATCAAAACAATGCAGTTCAAGTACTTAATCATTTAATGGATCTCTCAAGAGACAAACATTAACAATCATAATTAAATAAAATCCATTCCTAGTTAATGCAATAAAAACTTATTTATTTATTCAGGTACACCATTACTCCCTCTTACATTTAGTTTTGCCAAATTTCTATGTCACACCCTACCCCTCTGTAAGGCATAACATGATCCCGTAGTATACCTAATGAATTACCAACTCCGTCTACTGATAACCCATTAAATACACTACAAGGGATTTTAAAAACTTTTCTTACTTCTTTTATAGTGGTGAGCACTAATTACAGGTGTTAAAAACTTTTTTTAACTGAAGTGATAGAACTGACACATTTGACTTATTTGGAATTTCTGTAAAAATTTTGGCAGAGTGCCATCTGTAATTTGGATAAAACAGTTCTTCAGAAAACCTGTAAAAAGCACTTCAATATATTTTCCAAATCTCAAATCCAACATTTTTCTCAACACAACATATTTCTCAACTCAAATCTGCAGTGATTTTTCAAAGACTGAGATAAAAGAAATATAATATAATTTTTACAAGCCAAAATAACTCATAATTTACTTCACAATGTCAATGTACAATTTTAATTTACAACTGCTCAAAACCAAAACAATATGTACATACAGTGATCATACATTACTGCACAAAATACAAAATGTGGTATACTCGTTATACCCAAAAATCTCTCACTGGAGGTAATAGCAGCCTAGTCTGCTGCCCTGTCTGTCTATCTACCTGCGACAAAGAATAAAGCTATCATTTGAGACAATGTCTCGAGCAGTACAACATTAACCAAATACAAATTTAAATCACAATTCATAATTCAAATAAATAGTGGATATTTAAAAACCATAGTTAAATTCAAGACAATACTGTCATAAGGAATTTAACACAATATCACAATAAATCTCAGTAATCAAAACATAGTTAAATTCAAAAGACAGTAAATGTCAATAAGGATTTAAACTTCATTTCACAAATTATCAAATCGCATAACAATAAAATTTAGTCGAATAATTTAAGAATACAGTGTTGCTAATTCATTTACAACTTAAGCCATGACACAAATTTCGGATCAATGCCACGTTGTACACCACGATAAAGCAATCACAACCCCACTAATCGAAATCAATGATGAAGGGAGCTAGCTATATAATGAGTACTCATCCGATCACCTCAACTGGTAAACTAGAGAGGGAGAAAAATAAACGATCACGACTCCATAAATAGAGAAGGAAAATAAACGATCACAATCCCATAAATGGAGAAGGAATGATATGATACTGTCATGCTAAGTGTGAACACAAAATCAATTCCAAACATTTTATTCAAATGATTCGTGAGAATCCAATAAATTTCCAAAGTTATAATTTCATTCATGAAATGGCAACACAATTCATACTTATCTTTAATTTCCACAAAAACCATTTACAGTGCTTTTCAATCAATAGTATCCATCAAATCATTTACAATGCTTTTCAAGCAATAAATATCCATTCAAACACATTTCCACAATTTAAAACAATAATGTACAAATAGTCATAATTTATTTCAATTGAAAAATTCAAAAGAAATAACTGTTGTGCACAAACACAATCTAAAACAATAACATACAATTAATCATATGAAATATTATTCAGAGCAAAATCAGTTAAAAACTAGTTGTGCACAAACACAATTTAAATCAATAACATACAATTAATCATATGAAATTTTATTCAGAGTAAAATCAGTTGAAAACTAGTTGTGCACAAACACAATTTAAATCAATAACATACAATTAATCATATGAAATTTTATTCAGAGTAAAATCAGTTGAAAACTAGTTGTGCACAAACCTCTGATGACTCTCTCCTGGTCTGGACTCAGTGTTTTCTTCCCTTTTTCTGAGTCTTTGGTAACTGAGAAACACAATTTAAAGTGTTTCAGTACTAAATTAAATTGTCTCTAACGATAATGTTCGATAAGTAATTCACTGAAGGCTATTATTTGCTTAATCACCTAATATACCGACCTTCGATGCGTTTTAGGTAAATTAGGTTTTTGTGTCATTAATATGTCACATTCGATAGGGTTTTAAGGTTGGTACGTTTTACCAAACTCATTTCCTTGTTTAGTGCATTTTAATGCAACTTGCTGGATTCCGGGATACTAGTTTGACCTAGTCGGACGACCTAGTTCCCTCGGTTTTCGTGTTTCGGTCAAAACTACAAACTTGTAGATCTATGTCTTATTGCACGCGGCGCAAAATTTCATGTCATTCTGAGTTATGTAGACCAAGTTATGGTCATTTTACTATTTCTGGTCAAATGGCATCAAATTAGGTCATTTTAGGTCAATTTGGTCAACTTTGGTTCGGCCAGTTTTTGGACCCGAACTTGTGCAAGCTGTTTGACTTGCTTATGGTCATTTCTGGGCTTTGGTGTCCTCATAAGACTTGTAGGTATGGGTCTTAACTATTCATGGTTAAAATTTCAGGTCAATTGGACCTGTTTTGAGTGAGTTATGGCCTAAACACTAACTGCTGCCAAATTGGTCAGTTTTCAGGTTTCAATTGCACTTAATCCGAATTGGTCATTTTTCATGTCACCTTGCAAGCAGAATTTTGGTATGCTTTCTCAATGAAAGTTGGCACATTTTGTGCCTAGTTTCACCTCCAATTGGTCTCACACCAATTGAAGTTACACATTTAAAGTTATAGGTTAAAATGCATTGTAACACCCTCCCCGTAGCAACTCCGTACATTCTACTGTTCCAGTGATCGGTGTCGGTCCGGACAGCTAGAACGTCCGGAAAAATATTTAAATTAAAGCGAGGAACCAAAATTAACTCAAATATTAATAAGAAACACTTAGAAAAAATTTTAGAAATAAAATACAACCAAGTGAAACGAGCCGGTGCCCAAGCGATGGGTAACCGGAGGGAAGTTGCGGTTCTCGCAACGAGGAGCCCTAGACCCGGGAGAAAAATTATAAAATAATTTTTGGAACTCCAGAGAAGGGTTATTGAGGTTCCCATGGCATTAGAATGGCAAGAAAATACCTAGAAAAATTTTTCAATCGGTACAGCCAATTTTGACCCGTTGAGCCAAACGAAGGGCATTTTGGTCATTTCACCTTCAGAGGTGATTTTTGGCCGACTTGTCTAGTTAAGTAAATAATTATTATGATCTAAAATGTGAATAAATATTGTTGAAAATTGAATTGAAAATGATTAGAAAAGAAAAGGAAAGAAAAATCCATAAAAAGCAATTTATGACATCTTTATGATGTCACTTACAAGTCCCCACCAATTGCATTCAAACAAGCATTTTTAAAACACTTAAAAGAGACTAAAAAATGGACTAAAGGGAAAGAAAAACGTGAGCAGCAGCCATTCTTCTTCTTCTTCACCAAAACGTGATTTTCCCCTCCCTCCATTGATGAGCTTGGCAAGCTCATGAAGCCCTAAACTCCCACCATATTTCCTCAAGTTCTCAACACAAAAATTTATTCTAGAAGCTTGCTAAGGTGTTTGGGAGCAAAAGGGAGAAGAGAAATTAAAGTTGGCAAGCTTGGAGATTCTTCAAGTTGAGGTTAGTGCAACTATAAACATAAAACTCTTAAATTTCATGATTTTGGACTTGAAATTTAGTAAGACTTGTAATTTAAATGAACAAAAACCTATGTGTATGAGCTCTTGAATGTTGGCTGCCCTAGAAAAGGAATATGTAGGAGTATTTGATGAGCTTAGAGTGAAATAGAAACCATGTTGAAGTTATAAACATATAAGCAATGCATTGGTAGTTACTAAGATACATGGCATAAACCATGAATTTGAATTAGGGTTTGGAAAGGTGAAAATGTGACTTGGCTTAGGAAATTATTAGAGAGAATTTTAATGGTCAATTAGTGACCATTTTAGGTAATTTGAACAACAAATGGACAGAAAAATGAGATTGCAAAGTGAGGATTGCAGGCTGCCCTAGGACAGCAGCATAGGGACTGAAAATTCAGTCCCTTTGCACTGCCATAACTTGGGCTGTGTTAGTCCAATTGATGTTTGGCCAATTGGACATGAAACTAGGCTTATAATGGCACATTTTTTCTGAAGAAACCATGCACAAAAGACCAAAGCAAGAGGACCAAAACTTGGCCCCAATCCGGAACCCTGAAACTGCCTCTGCAGAATTGACCAAATGAACAGTAACTGTTCATTTGGCCATAACTCACTGTAGACTTGGTCAATTGACCTGAAATTTTTACAGCAACAAGTTAAGACATAGACAAACAACTTTCATGAAGGAACCTACCCCAAATTATGGCCAGAACCCATTCAACCAAGTAACTTAACTTACTGTTCATGCACTGTAGATATGGTAAATTTCTGCAGAATGCATATCCGGACAGCTTGGGTTTTTGGGCCATATCTGGTGCTAAAAAACTCCAAATGGAGTGATTCAAAAAACGAAATTCAACTAGACAAAATAAGGAACAACTTTTATGTTTTACATTTCTTCAAATTCCAACAGTAACAGTGTCCAATGGAACAGTGAAGTTGACTCACCAAAACTGAAAATTCTGCTTGTGTTGGTTTAAACTTAGAAATGGTATTAACACTTAATGCCAACAAGTTTTGAATGCCAAATGTGGTATATTGGGAGTGCCAAAGTCAATGTACATATTTTCTACCCAAAAGTCAACATTTTTGTTGACCAATGAGGTGAATAGTGACATCAAAACCAAAAATTAGCAATTTTGCCAAAATGACCTAAGCTTTGAGAAAGTGACCAAAACTAACAAGTTTTAAATGCAAAATGGGGTACATTGGGAGTGTTAAAACCAATGCACCTATGTTCTATGCAAAAGTCAACTTTTTGTTGACTATTGAAGTGAATAGTGACATAAAAACTTGAAATTCAAAAATTGAAGAATTCAAAAGTATCAAATGCCCTAGTAGGCCTAATGTGCTTGGTTTGGATAGGTTGGCATGCCAATAGGGTTCTGATAGCAGTACTGCGTATGATATATCGCTTCATTGCCATTCTGTGATGTGATAGCCTATGGCTATACTGATTATGATGTTTTACTTGGCTTTATGCCTTATTGCTTATATGGCTTATTAGCCATTCTGTTTGCACACCGGGAGACACATTGTGACCGATGGTGTGACGGCCCGAGGTACCTGGTACCCAGTGCTAGTTTACCCGTTTATCCAGTCCGGTCAATTTGTATAGGTTACTTGGGCATGGAAAAGTATAACTGTAATTGAACTGATTGTTAAAGAAAATACGAAAATTATGTAACACTCCTAAGTTCGGTAGTGCGTTCTACTGCTCCGGTGACCAGTGCTGTCCGGACAGCTAGGATGCCTAGAACCACACTTTAATATGAGTGAGGAGACATAAAATAATGAAATACAAGAAAAGAAAATACAAGAAAAACAAAGGAAAAATCATAGCAAAGAAATGTAACCAAGTTAAGCGAGCCGGAAATCCTAGCGATGGGTGACAGACTGAAGCACAGCGTGGACCGTTGATCTGCCTGGATCATGGGAACCTGGAAAATTTTTTTATGAATTAAATATAACCTTATTGAAGTATAAATATCATTAGAAATATCAAAAAAATATTAAATAATTAGTACAAAAAAAAGTGAGATATCAAAAAGCAGACAAAACCAGTAATCTGAAAAATCGGAATGCCACTGAGCAGGGCATTATGGTCATTTGACATCCTGAAGTGTCTTTTGACCTAAATGTCCATTAAAAATAAATAATATTACACTTAGAAAATGAAATGAAAAAATAATTTGGTGGTACATAAAGTAAATAGCCAAAAATGGAGTGAAAAATGTGTAAATAACACATTTAAGCATTATTATATAATTAAATGAGTAAGTGGACCACTAAAGGTTTAAATTATACATAAAATGTGGCTGATGTAAGTCCACTATACCCATCAGAATGTTCATCTTCCTCATTTCATAAACATTGCCGAATTGAAGAAAATGGGAACCACCATGGCCATTTTTCATGCAAGCTCATCTAACCACTCATTTCACTTCTAATCACTTGAGTTCCTTCATCAAAAATGGTCTACACATCACAAGGAAGATATTGATACCAAATTTGAGAAGTTTGGTGAAGGTTTAGCAAGTTACAATCAAAGGTAAGTTTACATTTTTGAGAATTCCTTTGTTAAACTTTATGTTCATGTTATGGGTGTTAGTTTTGTGAAGGAAATTTTAAAGTTTAAATAGTTATTGAGATAGCCATTTTTGGACAGCCATGGGGTCACGCATTTAATGATTTATTATGCATATAATTGATGAGAAATAATATTGATCATGGTGATTTAATATCCTAGTGAATTATTTCACATATATATGGTGATTTATGCACTTGGATGGGAATTGGTAAATTGTAGGGCACTTTGATGTTGAAGGACAATTTTCGGCAGCTTGGGAACACTTGAGTAAATGTATGTATTCATGGAACTGTAGGCAGAATATTGACCTAGAAGGATTGATGGATATGTATGTAGATTGATATTGTAAAGTGTATGTAAGATTTGTAATGGTTAGGTGTGTATGTAATGGTACTTAGAACTTGTAAATGTGAATTATATTTGGTGTGTTGAGGGTAATTGTAATCTTCCCAAAGTAATGTTAATGTAAAGTAGAATATGCTTTTGGTAATGTACCAAAACAGATTGGTAGGGAAGTAAACAAATTGCAAGGTAAATGTGTGTAATTGATGTGTGTTAAGCAAAGTAACCAAGGGCAGTGTACATTTTAGCCAATAAGTTTAAATGTGTAACCTCAATTGGTATGAGACCAATTGGAGGTGGAACTAGGCACAAAATGTGCCAACTTTCATTGAGAAAACATACCAAAATTCTGCTTGCAAGGTGACCTAAGAAAATGACCAATTCGGATTAGGTGCAATTAGGACCTGAAAAATGACCAATTGGGCAGCAGTGAGTGTTTAGGCCATAACTCACTCAAACCAGGTCCAATTGACCTGAAATTTTGACCAAGAATAGTTAAGACCCATACCTACAAGTCTTATGAAGACACCAAAGCCCAGAAATGACCATAAGCAAGTCAAACAACTTGCACAAGTTCGGGTCCAAAAACTGGCCGAACCAGAGTTGACCAAATTGACCTAAAATTGACCTAAATTGGTGCCATTTGACCAGCAGTAGTATAATGACCATAACTTGGTCTACTTAATTCGGATTGACCTAAAATTTTGCACCGCGGTCCATAAGACCTAGATCTACAAGTTTGTAGTTTTGACCGAAGCCCGAAAACCGAGGGAACTAGGCCGTCCGGCTAGGTCAAACCAGTATCCCGAAATTCAGCAATTTGCAATGAAATGCAAGAAAATGCACTAAACTAGGAAATGAGTTTGGTAACACGTACCAAACCTAAAACCCTATCGAATGTGACATATTAACGACACTAAAACCTAATTTACCTAAAACGCAACGAGGGTCGGTATATTAGGTGATTAAGTGAATAATTGAGTTCAGTGCATTATTTACCAAACACCATCGATAGAGACAATTTAATTTGGTACTGAAACACTTCGAATTGTGTTTCTCAGTTAACAAGGACTCAGCAAAAGGGAAAGAAATACTGAGTCAAGACCAGGAGACAGTCATCAGAGGTTTGTGCACAACGGCTATTTCTTTTGAATTTTTCAATTGAAATAAATTGTGACTATTGTACATTATTATTTTAAATTGTGTTTGTGCACAACAACTATTTCTCTTGAATTTTTCAATTGAAATAAATATTGACTATTTGTATATTATTGTTTTAAATTGTGGAAATGTGTTTGATGGACACTTATTGATTGAAAAACATTGTGAATGGTTTGAAACTGTGAAAAACTGTTTGAATGGTATTTGATGGATACTTATTGATTGAAAAGCACTGTAAATGGTTTTTGTGGAAATTGAAGTGAATTACGAATTGTGTTGCCATTTTGTGAATGAAATTATAACTTTGGAAATTTATTGGATTCTTACGGATCATTTGAATAAAATGTTTGGAATTGCTTTGACTCACAATTGGCATGACACTGATACTATGTTCCTCCTCCATTAATGGGGTGAGTGTGATATATTCCTCCCTCTTTGACTTATCAGTCTGGGGTGAGTATGATTATGTTCCTCCCTCTTTGACTTCCCAGTCTGAGATGAGTGTGGATGAGTACTCATTATATAGCTAGCTTCCTCCCTCATTGATTTCGATTATTGGGGTGAGTATGTCTTGTCGTGGTGTACAACACGGCATATATGGAAAATTTGTGTCATGACTTAAATTGTGATATTGATTGGCAACACTGTATTCTTCAGTTATTTGATCGAATTGTGTTATTGATTTGCAAAATGGTATTATTCAGTTATTTGATCAAATTGTGTCATTGATTGGAAAAACTGTGTTATTCAGTAATTTGATCAAATTGTGTATGAATTGGCAATACGGTATTCTTAAGCTATTTGACTAAATTGTGTTATTATGAATTTTGATAATTTGTGAATTGGAGTTTAAATTCCTTATGACATTCATTGTCTTGAATTTAACTATGGTTTTAAGTATCCACTAATGATATGATTTATGAATTGTGATTTGAAATTGTATTTGGTTAATGTTGTGCACCACTGAGACATTGTCTCAGCGATAGCTTTTTATTGCTGTCGCAGGTAGAGAGATAGACAGGGCAGCAGACTAGGCTGCTAGTACATCCAGCGAGGGATTACCTGGTATAACGAGTATACCAATATTTTGCATTTTGTACTGTAATGTATATTCGCTGTATGTATATTTTGTTGTTGGTTTTGAGCAGTTGTAAATCCAAATTGTACATTTGACTTGTAAAATAATTACGAGTGGTTTTGGCTTGTAAAAATTGTGTTATATTTTTGTATCTTAGTCTTTGAAAATCACTGTGGATTTGACTTGAGAAATGTGTTGTGTTGATAAAAATGTTGGAGTTGAGATTTGAAAATATATTGAAGTGCTTTTTACAGGTTCTTTGAAGAACTGTTTTATCCAAAATAGAAATGGCACCTTGCCAAAATTTTTACAGATATTCCAAATAAATCAAATGAGTTAGTTATTTCACTTCAGTTCACCAAAGTCTTTCACACCTGTAAATAGTGCTCACCATTGTAAAAGAAGTAAGAAAAGTTTTTAAAATCCCTTGTAGTGTATTTAATGGATTATCAGTAGACGGAGTTGGTAATTCATTAGGTATACTACGGGATCATGTTATGCCTTACAAAGGGGTAGGGTGTGACAAATTAAATATCAGAAATGATTACGATAGAATACAAAGAAACTCAAGATCATGAAGAAAATAAATAAACAAAATGCATGAAGAAGTTAATATCATAAAACGTAATTAGCCCTCGACTAAACACTAAGTGAATAATTATTCATTTCTCATGAACGCAATAGCAAGGAAATTATGATTTTTATTTGCATATTATTTCTTTCTATTTTATTATTTACACCACTAAGCTTTATGCTTAGCGCGTCGCTTTTGCAACGCGTAGGTACTGAAGATACTGATCGAGAGCCAGTAGACCACAGATTGGGTAAGTCCATCCTGCAGTTCTGCATAGTGTCCGTGTCACCTCACTCTGCAAGACATTGGTAGGACACTAGGTGTCATTTTGATATTTTGTAATTGATCTTATTTTCTCATGTGTAAATGAACTTATGAAATGTAATTTGATGCTCATGTAAATAATGAGAATTGTGTTTGTAAATGAAAAAGTGAATGTTTATCTGTGATATATATATGATTATCACATGAAATGAATGATTGAGAAATGAATGTGAACTGAAAAATATTGAGATTTTGATAAATGGAGTTGAGATGAATGAATAAGAATATAGGAAGTATTTTTCACAGGTTTCGAAGAACGGTTTTCTCCATTTTTAGCCGGTACTCTGCCGGATTTTCTTTAAAAATTTTCAGAACCTCAAATAAATTACAATTTCAATAAATGAATTATATTTCATAAGTTATATTCGAAAGGAAGAATAAAAATGAATTAAGATAAAATAGAGTGTTCGGCACACTGAGTGGCATAACTTGCTCGGCTACACTGTAGTCAGGTAAGGGGTGTCACATTTAGTGGTATCAGAGTACGGTTTAGGCGTTTCTGGGCCTAGATTGAGTCCATACCATGCATTGCATTTGTAAGAGTCGAGGTGACACTAACGCAGATCTGTTTATCTTTCTTATTTTGAATAGGATATGGACCCTTCATCTCAGAGAGCCGTTGAGGAGGAAGTGGAGAGTCATGCTCCACCTGCAGCAGCTGAGACTGGGGGCATGGGAGAACCTGCTCCACCAGCTCAGGCAGAGCCTGCTCAGCCTCCACAGGCCATGTTTCAGCAAATGGCCGATTTCTTTAGACAAATGGCCGGGGTAATGCCAGTACCACCACCACCACCAGCTCCACAGCAGAAATCACATCTGGAAAAACTGAGGAAGTTTGGAGCAGTGGACTTCTATGGTAAGAGAGAAGATGATTCTGACTTCTATGGTAAGACAGAACAGGCAGAGTCTTAAAACAACTCCACTGCACCCCTGAACAAAACCTAGAGGCTGCCATATCTCTGTTGCAAGATGATGCATATGAATGGTGGGACACGGTATCCAGTGAAGTGCAGCCAGAAGTTATAACTTGGGATTTCTTCCTCTCTGAATTCAAGAAGAAATATGTGGGTACTGTATACCTAGAAGAGAGAAGAAGAGAATTTATTAACCTGAGGCAGAGACAATTGTCCGTAGCCGAATATGAGAAGGAATTCGTAAGATTGAGCCGCTATGGAAGGGAGATAGTCCCTAATGAAACTGAAAGGTGCAAGAGATTTGAAGAGGGACTAAATGACAACATAAAGATCATGATCACTGCCTTGGGGATCACAGACTTCACCAAGTTAGTGGAAGCTGCATTAAAAGTGGAGAAAGTGAGAATAAATGAACAAAATAGGAAAGATAGGCAGCGTAAGAGGGAATTTGGACCAGGACAGTCAAGTATACCAACTGATAGTAAGAAGTTTAAGGGTCCCAGTTCACAAGATCAGATACAGGGCCACAGAGGCCAGATGGGAATATCTATAGCTAGTTCTCCGGACACAATAACAAGGGGATCAACCCCAGTGCCTGAATGTATGCATTGCGGTAGGAGACACAGAGGAGAGTGCCGACTGTTAACTGGAGAGTGTTTTAAGTGTGGGGCTACGGATCATTTCATAAGAGATTGCCCTCAGAGGAGTGGTTCAATAGCTCCGGTACAAATTGATAGACCTTCCCCTGTAGTTCAAAGGGGTAAAAGATCGGGTAGAGCATAAACGGTTGACATTTCACAGAAGATTATTTCAGAGACCATTGAAAAGCCCGAAGTTAGGGTGGCACCACAAGTATATGCAATGGAAGCTCAGGAAGAGCCAAACCCAGACACTGATGAGGCAATACAAGGAAGTGAAGAAACAAGGAGGTAGTAACTCCCTGATTACTTAAGCCAGGTAAATTTCGAGGACGAAATTTAAATAAGAGGGGAAGAGTTGTAACACCCTCCCCGTAGCAACTCCATACATTCTACTGTTCCGGTGACCGGTGTCGGTCCGGA
The DNA here is from genome assembly GCF_030052815.1 of Hevea brasiliensis. Lineage (NCBI taxonomy): Eukaryota > Viridiplantae > Streptophyta > Magnoliopsida > Malpighiales > Euphorbiaceae > Hevea > Hevea brasiliensis. The sequence goes on from NC_079501.1 coordinate 50,677,655, forward strand.
CAACTAGAACGTCCGGAAAAATATTTAAATTAAAGCGAGGAACCAAAATTAACTCAAATATTAATAAGAAACACTTAGAAAAAATTTTAGAAATAAAATACAACCAAGTGAAACGAGCCGGTGCCCAAGCGATGGGTAACCGGAGGGAAGTTGCGGTTCTCGCAACGAGGAGCCCTAGACCCGGGGGAAAAATTATGAAATAATTTTTGGGACTCCAGAGAAGGGTTATTGAGGTTCCCATGGCATTAGAATGGCAAGAAAATACCTAGAAAATTTTTTCAATCGGTACAGCCAATTTTGACCCGTTGAGCCAAACGGAGGGCATTTTGGTCATTTCGCCTTTAGTGGTGATTTTTGGCCGACTTGTCCAGTTAAGTAAATAATTATTATGATCTTAAATGTGAATAAATATTGTTAAAAATTGAATTGAAAATGATTAGAAAAGAAAAGGAAAGAAAAATCCATAAAAAGCAATTTATGACATCTTTATGATGTCACTTACAAGTCCCCACCAATTGCGTTCAAACAAGCATTTTTAAAACACTTAAAAGAGACTAAAAAATGGACTAAAGGGAAAGAAAAACGTGAGCAGCAGCCATTCTTCTTCTTCTTCACCAAAACGTGATTTTCCCCTCCCTCCATTGATGAGCTTGGCAAGCTCATGAAGCCCTAAACTCCCACCATATTTCCTCAAGTTCTCAACACAAAAATTTATTCTAGAAGCTTGCTAAGGTGTTTGGGAGCAAAAGGGAGAAGAAAAATTAAAGTTGGCAAGCTTGGAGATTCTTCAAGTTGAGGTTAGTGCAACTATAAACATAAAACTCTTAAATTTCATGATTTTGGACTTGAAATTTAGTAAGACTTGTAATTTAAATGAACAAAAACCTATGTGTATGAGCTCTTGAATGTTGGCTGCCCTAAAAAAGGAATATGTAGGAGTATTTGATGAGCTTAGAGTGAAATAGAAACCATGTTGAAGTTATAAACATATTAGCAATGCATTGGTAGTTACTAAGATACATGGCATAAACCATGAATTTGAATTAGGGTTTGGAAAGGTGAAAATGTGACTTGGCTTAGGAAATTATTATAGAGCATTTTAATGGTCAATTAGTGACCATTTTAGGTAATTTGAACAACAAATGGACAGAAAAATGAGATTGCAAAGTGAGGATTGCAGGCTGCCCTAGGACAGCAGCATAGGGACTGAAAATTCAGTCCCTTTGCACTGCCATAACTTGGGCTGTGTTAGTCCAATTGATGTTTGGCCAATTGTACATGAAACTAGGCTTATAATGGCACATTTTTGCTGAAGAAACCATGCACAAAAGACCAAAGCAAGAGGACCAAAACTTGGCCCCAATCCGGAACACTGAAACTGCCTCTGCAGAATTGACCAAATGAACAGTAACTGTTCATTTGGCCATAACTCACTGTAGACTTGGTCAATTGACCTGAAATTTTTACAGCAACAAGTTAAGACATAGACAAACAACTTTCATGAAGGAACCTACCCCAAATTATGGCCAGAACCCATTCAACCAAGTAACTTAACTTACTGTTCATGCACTGTAGATATGGTAAATTTCTGCAGAATGCATATCCGGACAGCTTGGGTTTTTGGGCCATATCTGGTGCTAAAAAACTCCAAATGGAGTGATTCAAAAAACGAAATTCAACTAGACAAAATAAGGAACAACTTTTATGTTTTACATTTCTTCAAATTCCAACAGTAACAGTATCCAATGGAACAGTGAAGTTGACTCACCAAAACTGAAAATTCTGCTTGTGTTGGTTTAAACTTAGAAATGGTATTAACACTTAATGCCAACAAGTTTTGAATGCCAAATGTGGTATATTGGGAGTGCCAAAGTCAATGTACATATTTTCTACCCAAAAGTCAACATTTTTGTTGACCAATGAGGTGAATAGTGACATCAAAACCAAAAATTGGCAATTTTGCCAAAATGACCTAAGCTTTGAGAAAGTGACCAAAACTAACAAGTTTTAAATGCAAAATGGGGTACATTGGGAGTGTTAAAACCAATGCACCTATGTTCTATGCAAAAGTCAACTTTTTGTTGACTATTGAAGTGAATAGTGACATAAAAACTTGAAATTCAAAAATTGAAGAATTCAAAAGTATCAAATGCCCTAGTAGGCCTAATGTGATTGGTTTGGATAGGTTGGCATGCCAATAGGGTTCTGATAGCAGTACTGCGTATGATATATGGCTTCATTGCCATTCTGTGATGTGATAGCCTATGGCTATACTGATTATGATGTTTTACTTGGCTTTATGCCTTATTGCTTATATGGCTTATTAGCCATTCTGTTTGCACACCGGGAGACACATTGTGACCGATGGTGTGACGGCCCGAGGTACCTGGTACCCAGTGCTAGTTTACCCGTTTATCCAGTCCGGTCAATTTGTATAGGTTACTTGGGCATGGAAAAGTATAACTGTAATTGAACTGATTGTTAAAGAAAATACGAAAATTAAATATCAGAAATGATTACGATAGAATACAAAGAAACTCAAGATCATGAAGAAAATAAATAAACAAAATGCATGAAGAAGTTAATATCATAAAACGTAATTAGCCCTCGACTAAACACTAAGTGAGTAATTATTCATTTCTCATGAACGCAATAGCAAGGAAATTATGATTTTTATTTGCATATTATTTCTTTCTATTTTATTATTTGCACCACTAAGCTTTATGCTTAGCGCGTCGCTATTGCAACGCGTAGGTACTGAAGATACTGATCGAGAGCCAGTAGACCACAGATTGGGTAAGTCCATCCTGCAGTTCTGCATAGTGTCCGTGTCACCTCACAGGCTACAGTGCATTGGTAGGACACTAGGTGTCATTTTGGTATTTTGTAATTGATCTTATTTTCTCATGTGTAAATGAACTTATGAAATGTAATTTGATGCTCATGTAAATAATGAGAATTGTGTTTGTAAATGAAAAAGTGAATGTTTATCTGTGATATATATATGATTATCACATGAAATGAATGATTGAGAAATGAATGTGAACTGAAAAATATTGAGATTTTGATAAATGGAGTTGAGATGAATGAATAAGAATATAGGAAGTGTTTTTCACAGGTTCCGAAGAATGATTTTCTCCATTTTTAGCCGGTACTCCATCGGATTTTCTTTAAAAATTTTCAGAACCTCAAATAAATTACAATTTCAATAAATGAATTATATTTCATAAGTTATATTCGAAAGGAAGAATAAAAATGAATTAAGATAAAATAGAGTGTTCGACACACTGAGTGGCATAACTTGCTCGGCTACACTGTAGTCGGGTAAGGGGTGTCACATGCATGCTGCCCTTAATTACCTTGCTTAAACATACATCAATGACACATTCACCTTACTATATGTCCACTTCCCTTACCAATTCTGTTTTGGTACATTACCAAAACCATATACCACTTCACTTTAAAGTCACTTTGGGCAGATTACACACATCCTCAATACACCAAATAAACTCAAATTTACAAAGTCTAAGTACAATCACATATACACATAAACATTACTCATTCTTACATACACTTTACACAACCAATCTATATACATATCCATCAATCCTCAATGTCAATATTCTGCCAATACCTTCATGAACTCATACATTTATCAAAGTGTCCCAAGGCTGCCGCAAAGCTTCACCATGCTAAAGTGTCCATAATTCGTCAACTTCAATCCCCATTGTACAATCACCACATATACATGGAATTTAACTACTAGGACATTAAATCACCCTATTCATCATAATTTCTCATCAAATATATGTAAAATAAATCATCAAATACACAACTCCATGGCTGTCCAAACTGGATATATCAAGAACTCTTCAAACTTGAAAATTTTCTTCACAAAGCACACACCCATAACATGTACACAAAGTTTAACAAAGCAACATTCAAAAATGTAAACTTACCTATGGTTGGAGCTTGCTAAACCTTGATTAAACTTCTTGATTTTGGTATCAAGCTCTTCCTTATGATGTGTAGACAATTTTTTATGAAGCTATCTAAGTGATTGGAGTTGAAATGGAGGAGTGGATCAAGCTCACGCAAAAACGGCAATGGAGGATTTTCTTCCTTCTCAAATCGGCATGGATGAATTCATTTGGAGAAGATGAAGTTTCAGCTTGTATTATGGACTTACACCTGCCCCATTATCCTTAGTTTATTCCTTTAGTGGTCCACTTACTCTAATTAATTGATATAATATGTTAAATTCCTACTTATTCCACATTAAACCCTTAATTCTAGCTATTCACTTTAGGTACCACCAAATTAATTTTTCATTTTATTTTCTAAGTTTAATATTATTTATTTTTAATGGACATTTAGGTCAAAAGACAATTCGGGATGTCAAATGACCATAATGCCCCCGTTCGGGTTGTATTCCCGATTTTTCGGTAACACCGGGTTTTGTCCATTTTTCGATTTCTCACTTTTCTTTGTACTAATTATTTAATTTTTCTTTGATATTTCTAATGATATTTATACTTCAGTTGATGTCTCTTTAAGTCCTAAAAATATTTTCTAGGGTTCCCCGCAGTCCAGGGCTAGTCAACGGTCCACGCCGTGACTTCCCGGTGCGGTCACCCATCGCTAGGGTTCTCGGCTCGCTTAACTTGGTTACATTTCTTTGTTATTATTTTTCCTTTGTTTTTCTTGTATTTTCTTTTCTTGCATTTCATTATTTTATGTCTCCTCACTCAAATTGAAGTGTAGTTCTAGGCATCCTAGCTGTCCGGACAACACTTGTCACCGAACTTAGGGGTGTTACATTCTAACCTTTTAAAGTTATAAATAAGCTTTATAACCTGCCGAATGGCCTTTTCAGGTTTTCCATCCAGATCTTCTCTCATCTCTCATTTTGGTTAGACTGCCTTTTACAGGTTTTCAATCTAGCATTTTTTCTTTTCTTTTCTTCCTTTTTTTTTTTCTTTTCATTTTTTTTTCTTTCGTTCTTTTTTCTTTGACCCTCACTTTTGCCTAGACCGCCTTATGCAGGTTTTCAGCCTAGCGGGCCTATCTCACGCAAAGTACCATTTGGGCCTGTATAAATTGACTGGTTCTTGAAATTTATTCCCATCCAGGTCTAATATTCTTACAGTGGTAAGATTTTGTTAACTATGTATGGACCATCCTAGCTTGGATAAACTTTCCTCTTAAATAAAAAAGGGATGGGCCGAGCTTGTTTCAAAACTATGTATCCCTCTTTGATCTTTCTTGGCTTCACCTTCTTATTAAAGGCTCTAGCTATCTTCCTCTGATAAGCTTGCATATGATACAAGGCTCACATCCTCTTTTCATCAATCAAAGCTAGTTCTTCATATCTCTTCTAGGCCCAATCATTTTCTAGGATCTTAGCTTATAGCATCACTCTTAAGGATTTGACCTCTTGCTTAATGGATAACACTACTTTAGTCCCATACACTAAAGAGAATGGGGTTGCCCCCATGGATGTCCTTGCAGTACTACGATAACCTTAAAGAACATAAGGGAGTTTTTCAGGCCTATCCTTATATGTTTTGAACATTTTTTTCCCAACTAGAATCTTTCCATTCATATAGGGACCACACATTCCTGCATGCAATTCTTTCATTATTTGCTCAGCCTATTTTTTTATCACACATAAGAGTTTGTAGAATTGCCCCCCAACTAAAGTAAGTTGAGCGACTAATCTGCGAATTGTTGCTCTATCTTTTTTATTGGCTTATTGTGAGTATTCTCTCACTTCTAGAGACCTCCTTATGTCTTCATAGCATTTTCCTTCTCCCTCTTGGTCCACATGTGCTACTATTAATCCTTGATAGCATGAAATTTTACTCCTCATTAGGATAAGTAGCTAAGTCAACTTTTGATCACTTTTTTCCTATGGGGACACTAGCATGGCTTTGGAATCAACCATTTGATTTTAAGCTCGAGGCATGTGCTTCTTGGTACTTTGTTAACAAGGCTATAAATTTATCTCTTTCTTCTTGGGTTAAATGTTCAGCTAACTTAATGTCGTTAGGATTATTTGGTGTACCCAAATTAATAGAGATTGATTTTGATGCATTAATAGAAATAAATTCTAAATGATTATGAATGCCATGCATAAGCCTATTAGAATAAACATCAAACAAGTAAGTAAAAAGACTGGCTATGTTATTGATCTTTTCCTCAAAATCTTTATCAAGTACATCATAATTGGAAACATCAGTATCACTACTTTAAGCATTACAAAAGACAAACTCAAACTTAGGAGTGTAACTTTAGGTTCTTAGCTTCCATGCAGTCTTTAGATCAATGGTGCTAATCTTCTACTCTAATTCTTTCACATGTCATAACCCCTAATCATATGTCAAGGTAATTGCCCCCTCTTTCAAGAACTTAGGAGGCTTTGGCTCTTCTCCCTCTTCTGTTGGCTCATAGCCCAAACCATGACTCGTGATCTTCTCCTTCATCTCAAGAAAAGTTACCAGACCATCTATACTTTCTCTTAAGCCTGTGTTAAGAAAAAACTTCATCCCTTTATTCATAGTAACCACTTTTAGATCCATCTAGTTTTTATAGATCCCAATAACTTGAAAATCAGACACTAGTGGAACTGAACCATCTCGTTGTAATGCAACTACCTCCTCATCAAAATTGGTCCAAACATCTAAAGGACCCTCATCATAGCTAGAATTATGACAAATGTCAACAACCATTATAAACTGAGGTTCATTGTGTCACACCCTACTCCTCTGTAAGGCATAACATGATCCCGTAGTATACCTAATGAATTACCACTCCGTCTACTGATAACCCATTAAATACACTACAAGGGATTTTAAAAACTTTTCTTACTTCTTTTACAGTGGTGAGCACTATTTACAGGTGTTAAAAACCTTTTTGAACTGAAGTGATAGAACTAACACATTTGAATTATTTAGAATTTCTGTAAAAATTTTGGCAGAGTGCCATCTGTATTTTGGATAAAACAGTTCTTCAAAAACCTGTAAAAAGCACTTCAATATATATTTCCAAATCTCAACTCCAACATGTTTCTCAACACAACATATTTCTCAACTCAAAACATAGTAATTTTTCAAAGACTGAGATACAAGAAATATAATACAATTTTTACAAGCCAAAATAACTCATAATTATTTTACAACTTCAATGTACAATTTGAATTTACAACTGCTCAAAATCAAAAACAATATGTACATACAGTGAACATACATTACAGTACAAAATGCAAAATGTGGTATACTCATTATACCCGAAAATCTCTCGCTGGAGGTACTAGCAGCCTAGTCTGCTACCCTGTCTGTCTGTCTACCTGCGACAGCAATAAAAAGCTATCGCTGAGACAATGTCTCAGTGGTGCACAACATTAACCAAATACAACTTAAATCACAATTCATAAATCATTTAAATGATGGATATGTAAAATCATAGTTAAATTCAAGACAATGAGTGTCAGAAGGAATTTAACACAATATCACAATAAATCTCAGAGATCAAAATATAGTTAACTTCAAAAGACAGTAAATGTCAATAAGGATTTAACTCCATTTCACAATCTCATAATACAAATCAATAAATCACACACAGCTTAATCATGTTCCAAAGTTCAATTCGTCCCAAAAGTCGATGGCTAATGAGGTATTCAATTCATCCCAAAAGTCGATGACTAATGAGGAATAACATAGCTAGCTAGCAAAAATATGAGTACTCATCCAATTCGTCCTCAACAGGCACACACCTCAACACTTCAGCCAAAGAGGAAATTCAAATCGTCCCACTAGACAAGCTAGCGAGGAATACTATCAATATACATGATAGCTGTGGTTTTAAACCATTTCCAATACTTCTCAATTAATAAGTATCCATCAATATCATTCAAATAATTTCTCACAGTTTCAAATCATTTACAATGCTTTTCAAGCAATAAATATCCATTCAAACACATTTCCACAATTTAAAACAATAATGTACAAATAGTCATAATTCATTTCAATGGAAAAATTCAAAGAAATAGTTGTTGTGCACAAACCTCTGATAACTGTCTCCTGGTTTGGACTCAGTGTTTCCTTCCCTTTTCCTGAGTCTTTACTAACTGAAAAACACAATTTAAAGTGTTTCAGTACTAAATTAAACTGTCTCTATTGATAATGCTTGATAAGTAATTCACTGAAAGCTATTATTTGCTTAATCACTTAATATATCGACCCTCGATGCGTTCTAGGTAAAATAGGTTTTAGTGTTACTAATATGTCACATTCGATAGTCTTTTAGGGTTGGTACATGTTACCAATTTCATTTCCTTGTTTAGTGCATTTTATTGCAACTTGCAGGATTCCGGGATACTAGTTTGACCTAGCCGGATGACCTAGTTCCCTCGGTTTTCGGGTTTCGATCAAAACTACAAACTTGTAGATCTATGTCTTATGGAACGCGGGGCAAAATTTTAGGTCATTCTGAGTTATGTAGACCAAGTTATGGTCATTTTACTATTGCTGGTCAAATGGCATCAAATTTGGTCATTTTAGGTCAATTTTGGTCAACTTTGGCTCGGCCAGTTTTTGGACCCGAACTTGTGCAAGCTGTTTGACTTGCTTATGGTCATTTCTGTGCTTTGGTGTCTTCATAAGACTTTTATATATGGGTCTTAACTATTCATGGTTAAAATTTCAGGTCAATTGGACCTGTTTTGAGTGAGTTATGGCCTAAATACTAACTGCTGCCCAAATGGTCAGTTTTCAGGCCTCACTTGCACTTAATCCGGATTTGGTCATTTTTCAAGCTACCTTGCAAGCAGAATTTTGGTATGCTTCCTTCATGAAAATTCGCAAATTTTGTGCCTAGTTTCACCTCCAATTGGTCTCATACCAATTGGAGCCACACACTTAAAGTTATAGGCTAAAATGAATATTGTCCTTAAATACATTGCTTAACATCTATCAATTGCACATTTACTTGCTATAAGTCCACTTCTCTTACCAATTCTGATTTGGTACATTAGCAAAACCATTTATCACTTCACAATAAAAGTCACTTTGGGCAGAATACAATATCCTCAATACAACAAATGAAACACTAATTCACAAAGTCCAAATACAACAATATGTACACATAAACACTCCTAATTATTACATACAATTTCCACAACCAATTTATATACATATTCATCAATCCTCAATGTCACAATTCACCCAATATCTTCATGAATTTAAACATTCATCAAGAAGTCCCAAGGCTGCCGAAATGCTCCCCATTGCCAAAGTTTCCCATGATTTCGTCAACTTCCATTTCAAGTGCACAATCACCATATACATGTGGGATTAACTTACTAGGACATTAAATCACCCTACTCAACATGAATTCCCATCAAATATATGCATGAATATTTCATTAAATATACAACTCCATGGCTGTCCAAAATTGGATATGTCAATAACTTCTCAAACTTTAAAATTTGTTCACAAAGCAAACACCCATAACATGCTTACAAACTTTAACAAAGAAATATTCAAAAATACAAACTTACCTATTGTTAGGATTTGTTAAATCTTTACTAAAACTTCTTGAAATTGTTATCAAACTCTTCCTTGTGATGTGGGGATAAATTTAATGAAGATAGGTGTGGGAAAAGAAGGCTTGATCATGGAATTGTTAAGGTTTGAAGGTGGGCGGCCATGGGAGCTTTTGTTGGAATTCATTCGGCCATGGTGATTCCCAAGCTTGAAGATGAAGTTGTAGATTGTATAATGGGTGTACACCTGCCCATTTAGTTCTTAATTTATTCCATAGTGGTCCACTACACAAACTAATTCATTTTATATGTTAAATTTTCATTTATTCCACATTAAACCATAATTTTTGCTATTTACTTTATATACCACCAATTTAATTTTTCATTATATTTTCCAAGTATAATATTATTTATTTTTAATGGACATTTAGGTCAAAAGACAACTCGGGATGTCAAATGACCATAATGCCCCTGTTCGGGTTATATTCCCGATTTTTCGGTAACACCGGGTTTTGTCCGTTTTTCGATTTCTCACTTTTCGTTGTACTAATTAATTAATTTTTCTTTGATATTTCTAATGATATTTATACTTCAATAGGGGTCTCTTTAAGTCCTAAAAATATTTTCCAGGTTCCATGATCCGAGCTAGTCAACGGTCCACGCCGTGACTTCCCGGTGTGGTCACCCATCGCTAGGGTTCTCGGCTCGCTTAACTTGGTTACCTTTCTTTGCTATTAATTTTTCTTTGTTTTTCTTGTATTTTCTTTTCTTGTATTTCATTATTTTATGTCTCCTCCCTCATATCAAAGTGTAGTTCGAGGCATCCTAGATGTCCGGACAACACTGGTCACTAGAATAGTAGAACACACTACCGAACATAGGGGTGTTACAATTCTCCCCCCCTTAAAATAAATTTCGTCTCAAAATTTTTACCTGGCATTAATCTCTGAATAGCTGTGGGTGCTGTCTCCTCATATCCTCTTCACGTTCCCAAGTAGCTTCCTGGTCTGAATGATGGTTCCACAGCACTTTAACCAAGTGTATCTGTTTGTTCCTCAGCTGCTTCACCTCATAAGCCAGAATTTTTATGGGTTCTTCCTCATATGAGAGGTCTGGATTTACCTCAATCTCTTCAATTGATAGTACATGAGATGGGTCAGATCTGTACCTCCTTAACATGGACACATGGAAGACACTGTGTATCCTTGCTAGCTCTGGAGGTAATGGCAACCGATATACCAAAGGACCCACTCTTTCCAGAACCTCATATGGTCCGATGAAACGAGGACTCAGTTTCCCCTTTCTGCCAAATCTCATAATCCTCTTCCAAGGAGAAACTTTGAGGAATACCATATCACCCACTGCATATTCAATATCTCTTCCTTTAAAATCAACATAGGACTTCTGACGGTCTGATGCAGCCTTGAGTCTATCTCTAATCAATCTGATCTTTTCCTCTGTCTACTGAACAATTTCTGGCCCAATCATCTTCCTTTCACCTACTTCATCCCAACATAAGAGAGTTCTGCACTTTCTGCCATACAAAGCTTCATATGGAGGCATCCTAATGCTTGATTGGTAGCTGTTGTTATAAGCAAACTCAATCAAAGGCAAGTGTGTATCCCAACTACCTTCAAATTCAATCACACAAGCCCGTAGCATATCCTCCAATATCTGAATAACCCTCTTAGACTGGCCATTTGTCTGTGGGTGGAATGCTGTGCTGAAGTTCAATCTAGTTCCTAGGGCTCTCTGAAGACTACCCCAGAATCTAAAAGTGAACATAGGATCTCTGTCAGACACAATTGATACAGGCACTCCATGCAATTTTACAATCTCATATATGTACAATCTGGCCAATCTTTCTAGGCTATAGTCCATCCGAACTGGCAAAAAGTGAGCAGACTTGGTCAATCTGTCAACTATAACCCATACTGCATCATGACTACTCTGTGTCTTTGGAAGTCCTGTAACAAAATCCATAGTTATTCGTTCCCATTTTCACTCTGGTACTGACAAAGGATGTAACAAACCAGCTGGAACTTGACGTTCTACCTTTACTTGCTGACAAGTTAGGCATTTGGAAACAAACTCAGCTATATTCCTCTTCATGCCCATCCACCAGTAATGCTCTTTCAGCCCTCTGTACATTTTAGTTCCACCAGGGTGCATAGCAAATGGAGACTCATGTGCTTCCTTCATAATGATCTGTCTCAATTTAGCATCAGTACGAACACACATTCTACCCTGATGTAGCAATAAACCATTATCTCTCGCAGAGAATTCAAGTTTCTTGCCCTGCTGGACTTCTTTCAGTAGCTTTTGATATTTTTCATCACTCTGAGCAGCCATTCTGATCTAATCAATCAACACTGGCTGTACATGCCATGCAACTCATCATCCCTCATCATCAATCTCTAAACTGGCATGCTGTGCTTTCAATTCATATACCATGGACAAAGGAGAAACTCTGAGACTTGCCATAGTCTTGCGACTTAAGGCGTCAGCCACCACATTTGCTTTCCCTGGCTGATAGTCTATTAAGCAATCATAGTCTTTAATGAGTTCTAACCATCTCCTCTGCCTCAAATTCAATTCCTTCTGGGTGCCCAAATACTTTAAGCTCTTGTGATCTGTGTAAATGTAGCCTTTCTCCCCATACAAATAGTGTCTCCAGATCTTCAGAGCAAAAACAATAGCTGCTAGATCCAGATCATGTGTTGGGTAGTTCCTCTCATGCGGTTTCAGCTGGCGTGATGCATAAGCAATGACATTCCGATCTTGCATCAGTACACAGCCTAACCCATTGTGAGAAGCATCACTATAAACTATATATTCTATACCCGGAGTAGGTAAAGTGAGGACTGGAGCTTCAGTTAAACACCTCTTCAACTCATCAAAACTCTGCTAAAATTTATCTCTCCACTGAAATTTTACATCTTTCCAAAGCAATTTGGTCAGTGGAGAAGATAACATAGAAAACCCCTTCACAAACCGACGGTAATATCCAGCTAAACCCAGAAAAACTGCGAATTTTTGTGATGTTCCTGGGCCGCTTCCAATTAAGGATAACTTCTACCTTGCTGGAATCTACCTTGATCCCTTCAGCTGACACAACATGTCCCAAAAAGGAGATTTCGTTCAGCCAAAATTCACACTTCGATAATTTGGCGTATAGTTGTTTCTCCTTAAAGTCTGCAGTACAATCCGCAGATGTCTGTCATGCTCCTCTGCATTCCTTGAATATATCAAAATGTCATCAATAAATACCACCACAAATTGATCAAGTTATGGTCTGAAGATAGTGTTCATCAGATCCATAAAAGCAGTTGGAGCATTTGTTAACCTGAATGGCATTACTAGAAACTCATAGTGGCCATACCGAGTTCTGAAAGCAGTTTTTGGAATACTCTGCTCTTGCACCTTCAACTGATAATAACCAGATCGCAAATCAATTTTAGAGAATACAGCTGCACCATTCAACTGATCAAATAGATCATCAATGCGAGGCAATGGATATCTGTTCTTTATTGTCACCTTATTCAACTGCCGATAATCTATATATAAGCGGAGAGTACCATCCTTCTTCTTAACAAACAACACTGGTGCTCCCCAAGGTGACACACTAGGGCGGATGAAGCCCTTTTCAAGTAGTTCTTGCAATTGTATCTTCAACTCCTTCAACTCTGCTGGTGCCATTCTGTATGGCATTATGGAGATTGGTTCCACACCAGGCATAACATTAATTTCAAACTGCACTTCTCTTTCTGGAGGTAATCCTGGCAATTCATCAGGAAACACATCTGGAAAGTCATATACTGTAGGGATGTCCTTCAATGCTGGACTCCCCACTTGGGTGTCTACGACATGTGCCAATTAGGCTTCACACCCCTTTCTGATCATTTTTCTGGCTAGTGCAGCCGAAATGATGTTTGATGGCAATAACTACCTTTCCCCATGTATTACCACATCACTGTACTGAGGAAGGCCAAAAGTGACTGTCTTCAGCCTACAGTCAATCATGGCATGATGCCTAGCTAACCAATCCATGCCCAAGATGATATCATAATCTCTGAAGGGCATTTCAATGAAATCAGATAGAAAAGTGCGTCCTTAGAACACCAAAGGACAATCTCTATACATTCTATTAACCCTAACCTCCTATCCTAGCGGACTTGTTACTAGCACCTCAAATTCCATTTTTGTACATGGAACAGCAATGCTATCAATGATGCTAGCACTCACATAAGAATGGGTAGAACCCGGATCAAATAACACAAACACATTCTGATTAAAAGTTGAGAAGGTACCAGCCACAACATCAGATGTCTCGGCCTCTTCCCTTTGTCTCATTGCATAGATTCTGACCGGAGCACTGTCTTGCTCTGAATGTTTCACTGTGCCTACTCAAGTCCCAATACAAACACCAGTGGTACAACCACAATCTCCTACTAGGCAGTATGACAAATTGATGAAGTATGGTGCTACAGAGTTCAAGGGGACAGTAGATCCTCTAGAGGCTGAAGTTCATTCGGCCATGGTGATTCCCAAGCTTAAAGATGAAGTTGCAGATTGTATAATGGGTGTACACCTGCCTATTTAGTTCTTAATTTATTCCATAGTGGTCCACTTACACAAATTAATTCATTTTATATGTTAAATTTTTATTTATTCCACATTAAACCCATAATTTTTGCTATTTACTTTATATACCACCAATTTAATTTTTCATTAAATTTTCCAAGTGTAATATTATTTATTTTTAATGGACATTTAGGTCAAAAGACAACTCGGGATGTAAAATGACCATAATGCCCCTATTCGGGTTATATTCCCGATTTTTCGGTAACACTAGGTTCTGTCCGTTTTTTGATTTCTCACTTTTTTTTGTACTAATTAATTAATTTTTCTTTGATATTTCTAATGAGATTTATACTTCAATAGGGGTCTCTTTAAGTCCTAAAAATATTTTCCAGGGTTCCCCACAGTCCAGGGCTAGTTAACGGTCCACGCCGTGACTTCCCGGTGTGGTCACCCATCGCTAGGGTTCTCGGCTCGCTTAACTTGGTTACCTTTCTTTGCTATTATTTTTCCTTTGTTTTTCTTGTATTTTCTTTTCTTGTATTTCATTATTTTATGTCTCCTCCCTCATATCAAAGTGTAGTTCGAGGCATCCTAGCTGTCCGGACAACACTGGTCACCGGAACAATAGAACACACTACCGAACATAGGGGTGTTACAATTCTCCCCCCCTTAAAATAAATTTCGTCTCAAAATTTTTACCTGGCATTAATCTCTGAAGAGCTGTGGGTGCTGTCTACTCATATCCTCTTCACGTTCCCAAGTAGCTTCCTGGCCTGAATGATGGTTCCACAGCACTTTAACCAGGTGTATATGTTTGTTCCTCAGCTGCTTCACCTCATAAGCCAGAATTTTTATGGGTTCTTCCTCATATGAGAGGTATGGATTTACCTCAATCTCTTCAACCGATAGTACATGAGATGGGTCAGATCTGTACCTCCTTAACATGGACATATGGAAGACACTGTGTATCCTTGCTAGCTCTGGAGGTAATGCCAACCGATATACCAAAGGACCCACTCTTTCCAGAACCTCATAAGGTCCGATGAAACGAGGACTCGCTTTCCCCCTTTACGCCAAATCTCATAATCCTCTTCCAAGGAGAAACTTTGAGGAATACCTTATCACCTTTGCATATTCAATATCTCTTCTTTTCAAATCAACATAGGACTTCGACGATGCGATGCACCTTGAGTCTACCTCTAATCAATCTGATCTTTTCCTCTGTCTGCTGAATAATTTCTGGCCCAATCATCTTCCTTTCACCTACTTTATCCCAACATAAGGGAGTTCTGCACTTTCTGCCATACAAAGCTTCATATGGAGGCATCCCAATGCTTGATTGGTAGCTGTGGTTATAAGCAAACTCAATCAAAGGCAAGTGTGTATCCCAACTACCTTCAAATTCAATCACACAAGCTCGTAGTATATCCTCCAATATCTGAATAACCCTCTTAGACGGCCATGCATGCGTGGGTGGAATCTTTGTCTTTGAAGTTCAATCTAGTTCCTAGGGCTCTCTGAAGACTACCTCAGAATCTAGAAGTGAACCTAGGATCACTGTCAGACACAATTGATACTGGCACTCCATGCAATTTTACAATCACATATATGTACAATCTGGCCAATCTTTCCAGGCTATAGTCCATCCGAACTGGCAAAAAGTGAGCAGACTTGGTCAATCTGTCAACTATAACCCATACTGCATCATGACTACTCTGTGTCTTTGGAAGTCCTATAACAAAATCCATAGTTATTCGTTCCCATTTCCACTCTGGTACTGACAAAGGATGTAACAAATCAGCTGGAACTTGATGTTCTGCCTTTACTTGTTGACAAGTTAGGCATTTGGAAACAAAGTCAGCTATATTCCTCTTCATGCCCATCCACCAGTAATGCTCTTTCAGCCCTCTGTACATTTTAGTTCCACCAGGGTGCATAGCAAATGGAGATTCATGTGCTTCCTTCATAATGATCTGTCTCAATTCAGCATCATTAGGAACGCACATTCTACCCTGATGTAGCAATAAACCATCATCTCTCACAGAGAATTCAAGTTTCTTGCCCTGCTGGACTTCTTTCAGTAGCTTTTGATATTTTTCATCACTCTGAGCAGCCATATTGATCTGATCAATCAACACTGGCTGTACATGCCATGCAACTACTGTCTGTCCCTCATCATCAATCTCTAAACTGGCATGATGTGCTTTCAATTCATATACCATGGACAAAGGAGAAACTTTGAGACTTGCCATAGTCTTGCGACTTAAGGCGTTAGCCACCACATTTGCTTTCCCTGGCTGATAGTCTTTTAAGCAATCATAGTCTTTAATGAGTTCTAACCATCTCCTCTGCCTCAAATTCAATTCCTTATGGGTGCCCAAATAGTTCAAGCTCTTGTGATCTGTGTAAATGTAGCATTTCTCCCCATAAAAATAGTGTCTCCAGATCTTCAGAGCAAAAACAATAGCTGCTAGCTCCAGATCATGTGTTGGGTAGTTCCTCTAATGCGGTTTCAGCTAGCGTGATGCATAAGCAATGACATTCTGATCTTGCATCAGTACACAGCTTAACCCATTGTGAGAAACATCACTATAAACTGTGTATTCTTTACCCGGAGTAGGTAGAGTGAGGACTGGAGCTTCTGTTAAACACCTCTTCAACTCATCAAAACTCTGCTGACATTTATCTGTCCACTGAAATTTTACATCTTTCCGAAGCAGTTTGGTCAGTGGAGAAGATAACATAGAAAACCCCTTCACAAACCGACGGCAATATCCAGCTAAACCCAGAAAACTGCGAATTTCTGTGATGTTCCTGGGCGGCTTCCAATTAAGGATAGCTTCTACCTTGCTGGAATCTACCTTGATCCCTTCAGCTGACACAACATGTCCCAAAAAGGAGATTTCTTTCATCCAAAATTCACACTTTGACAATTTGGCTTATAGTTGTTTCTCCCTTAAAATCTGCAGTACAATCCGCATATGTCTGTCATGCCCCTCTGCATTCCTTGAATATATCAAAATGTCATCAATAAATACCACCACAAATTGATCAAGATATGGTCTGAAGATAGTGTTCATCAGATCCATAAAAGCAGCTGGAGCATTTGTTAACCCGAATGGCATTACTAGAAACTCATAGTGGCCATACCGAGTTCTGAAAGCAGTTTTTGGAATACTCTGCTCTTGCACCTTTAACTGATAATAACCAGATCGCAAATCAATTTTGGAGAATACAGCTGCACCCTTCAACTGATCAAACAGATCATCAATGCGAGGCAATGGATATCTGTTCTTTATTGTCACCTTATGTTAGTAGTATGCCCTAAAGCATATCATTTAGTATGTATCTTGTACATATTTTTAATAATAAAAGGCATTTCCACTTTTCCGTTTACATAATATATTTATGTGTAATAGAAAAGGTCCATTGATATTTTGTTAGAAATATTATTCTTAAGTTGTTAAGAATATGAGTGACAATATTTCTAGCACAAAGTATCATAAATAGGTTCACAATCGAGGATACTTCATAATAAGGACATGACTTATCCAGAAAGATTGTATTCATGTTTGTTCCCAAGTTATTTATATGAAATATAAATAAGATGGAATGGTGAGTCTCATGCCATATAACAAACATGATAGGCACTTATAAATGATAAGTAGGCCGAACCAGTGACAATTATGACAAGCACATGGAGTTTACTCTTGTCAATGTTTTGTCATAAATCATATCAGTGCATATAATCTTTAGACCTGAGATAGCACAGTTATCTTGAATATAGGTAGTTTTAGTTTTATACTGCTATCATACTTGTACTATGTATGGGTATATGGGCATGTGTTGGCTCCTACTAGTTATATATGGAGGTAGGTGTTGATCAAGATGGAATCTGTTCCTCTAAGTAAATAGAGTTAAAATCCTATGTTCATTTAATTGTTCTTGATGTTTTAAGTTCCTGGCCAGGACAGATAGATTTATTCAGAAAAGAGTTTCTGATGAGAAAATCTTTTTAATCAATAACTGGAATTAAAAGAGAACATAATATTCATAGCAAATGGAGTTTGACATAAACCATGACTCCAGCTTGAGTTGGGATTTTGTAACAGAGAGATTCTAGTGCATGGTAACATATGATTATAGGTTCATTTAAGGTAAACCTTATTACTAATTGGGGGGTCATGGCATGCTATGCTAGGTGTTAACCATGGTCTATGAGGTTCATAAAATGATTTAGAGAAATCATTTATGGTAAGAAAGAGTTCTGATGATATTAAGAGTTGATATCATGTCTCATTGCCAATTAGTGATGAGCCTAGTAAGTCACACACACACACAAGTTATCACCTATTTAAATATGATTTAATTAATTAATTAAAGAGTTTAATTGATTAATTAAATAGATTTGGTTTGCAATTAAATTGCAAAGTCCCTAGCATGACTTGAAACCAAATCTAGATTATTGGATGTGTAGTATAAATTAAATTTATATTTAAAGTGTTTAAATATGAATTTAATTGATGAGAAATTAATTAATAGAGATTAATTAATTAATTTATATTTGATATAAATTAATTAGAAGAAGAAAATAATTATTTTGGGTTAAGAACTCAAAATTAAGACACAGGGGCATTTTGGTCATTTCACAGTGTGACACGTGGCCCCATGAGATGGTGACACATGGCATAACACATAAGCTTGCCAAATGTTTTTTAATCATGTAAGATGATTAAAATCAAGATTAAATATAGGTTTGACACTTGGCACAATGTGATTGGGTCACTTAAACCTAGAGCTAATCAAAAGGTGACATGTGGCTAGGGTTTAATGTGTTAACCTAGCTATTTAAGTGTGGTTATGAAAAGAAAACATAACCAGCAGCCTCTCCTCTCAATTGTCACGCCACTTTGAGCCTCTTCAGCTATTTCTCTTCATCTCTCATCAATTCAAAGAGATTAGCCATCAATCTCTTGAATTAAGAACACTAGAAATTGTTTCTAGTGTCCTGTTTACATCTCTAATCTCTTAAAAGGCAGAACTTGAATTTCTAATTAATAGAAAAGGCTTTAGAAGCTGTTCAAGGGCTGCCATAGGTGTTCTTGGTGTGGACAAGCTGGAGGGACAACATCTGGTGTCCCGAAGACGAATCTCAAAGGCGCAGACACGCTGCAGCACATCAAGAGGTTAGTGTAATCTTTCTTGATTTAATCTAGGGTTCTAAAATTAATCTGATTAATTTTAAAATCTTAAATGGCAAATACAGATCCAAAAACATATTAAAAGAGTTTTGATATGTTGTTTATCATTGAAATCAAATAGATAAAAATAAATCTTCCATGGTGCATGTGACCCTAGGTGAAAATTTTTGAATTCAATGGTATAATCTTGTGTTTTTCACGCTTCCGTTCCTTCAATTGGTATCAGAGCCACTATATTTGCCATTTAGATTGTTGATTATATAATTTAATTGTGTGTTTGATCATGAGATCAAGAGATTCATTGCTGGTTGGATCATGAGATGTGGCGTCACACATGGAGAAGCCACCATTGGTGGCCGCAACAATGGTTCCATGGGTGATTCAAGGTTTGGCTTTTAATTCTGCAATTGTTGTATGATCTAAGGCCTATTCTTTGACTAATTAAAGTGTTTAATTAGTTGTTTTAATCACACAATTAAATTATGATTCAAATCAGAATTTTAAAAAAAATGTTTGAATGTGATTCAAATCTGAATTTTAAAAGTTGTTTGAATGTGATTCAAATCTGAATTTTTAAAGTTGTTTGAATCATATTTAAATCTGATTTTTTAAAATTGATTCAATAAAATTCAGATCTGATTTTTTAAAAAATATTTGAATGTGATTCAAATTTGATTTTTTAAAAAATATTTGAATGTGATTCAAATCTGAATTTTTGAAGTTGTTTGAATGTGATTCAAATCTGAATTTTTAAATTTGTTTGAATGAGATTCAAATCTGAATTTTTAAATTTATTTGAATCATATTCAAATCTGGATTTTTAAGTTGAATATGAGATATTCAATTTAATTTAAGTATGTATGTTTTATTTAATTGTTAAATAGTAATATGCATGATGGATGATCATGGACTATAAAAGACCAATGTGATTGGATTTATTTCTTTTATGTTTCTTTGGGATTGTAAATTAATTAATTTATTTTAATTTATTTTGGGAATGTATTATTAAGTTTGTAATATTTTTTGGGTTGTAATTTCATTTATTTAAGTTCTTGTAAATTCGCCTTGGTATGCCAAGGATTACTATGTAATATTGGATTGCAAGAAGTTCAAGGAGGTCAAGAGCATTGGTGGAACCAGTGGGAGGAATTCAATATCAAGTGTTGATTATGTACTCCTTCAGCAACTCTTGTAAAATGAATGAATGAAATGCACCTAGGAATGCCCTGATTCAATTCTTGGTGGCTCAGAATTGAATCCCTTAGAAAGTCCATAATCATACCATATTTACTGCTTATCCATGAATGCATGAGATGTATGGGAATGTATGCAATTATATGATATATGCATGCTAAATGGATAATGTGCAAAGTGAGACCTTAATAGTAATTAGGATGGCTATAAAATCTTCCAAACAAATGATTAAGTTGGAAATGCTATAATTAAAGTAATTATAACATAAGCCCTCCATTGGGGCAATTATTTTAAAAAATTTTAAATAGTTGCATAAGATGCAATTTATTTAAGAGATTTTCTTAAGAATAATTGTTAAGCATGAGATGTTGTAAATATGTAAATGGTTTAGTGGCCAATATTGGATGTACCTGAGGACATTAAAATTATTTGCATAATTACTGGCTCAATGGGATCAACTTAACTAATGCAAGATAAGTCAATAATGGATGTACCTGAGATTTTGAGCATTAGGGGCTAGGTAAAGGATTGAACCTCACATGAGATGTGATGGGCAAAGAGTTGCTCACTTATAGTTTATTGTAATTCCAATAATGGATGTACCTGAGGATGATCAATAGAATTATAAGAATTCAATCACCCACTAGAAATCCTTCCAACTAGGATTTCCGTTTTCTACTTTGGAAGTGTAGGATTCGCTAAGTTAGTGGGAGGACCAATTTGATTAAAAGACCATAATCATTTTGGTTAATTACATGATACATTTACTAATTAATCTGGTTATTTTATGCAGTTAATTTTCTGATAAAAATGAGCACAAAACAACCACCACCATCCAATATCCTTGCAAGCATACTTAATCACAACAGGTTGACAGGACCTAATCTGTCTGATTGGCTAAGAAATTTGAAACTTGTCCTGAACCTTGAACATATAGGATATGTTCTAGATTCAAATGTTCCTGGTCCCTTACCTCCAGAGGCCACACAAGAGGAACATGAAACTTTGGACAAGTGGAAGGAGCATGATATGAGAGCTAAGTGTTACATGCTTGCTTCTATGAGTAATGAGTTACAGAAGCAACATGAGAACATGCAGAGTGCGAGTGAGATCCTCCTTCACCTACAAGAGTTGTATGGTGAGCACAGCAGGAATGCTAGGTATGAGATATCTAAACAGTTATTCCGTATGAGGATGTCTGAGGGATGTAATGTTGGGGATCATGTCCACAAGATGATTCGGTGATTGAGCAATTGGAACATCTTGACTTCAACATGGATTTCCAACTACAAACGGATTTGATCCTTGACCCTTCACGAGTCTTTTGGGAATTTTGTGACAAATTTCCATATGACTAAACAGAATGCACCTTAGTGAATTACTCAACATGCTGGTTATTGCCCAAAAGAATATGCCGTGCAATAAAGGAAAAGAGGTAGCTTTGTTGCATCTTCTTACTGGAAAGTCCAACAAGAAGAAGGGCAAGAAAACGAAAACTCGATTCTGGTCCTTCCAAGAAAATAGCTAAATGTAAAAGAAAGACTAAAGTCGATGGAGGCAAAGGAAAGTGTTTCCATTGCCAAAAGGATGGGCACTGGAAAAGGAACCGCCTGCAGTATCTTGCTTCTCTGAAGGACAAGAAGGATACACCTTCGGAAGGTATGTCCATATCTTGTTATTTAGATTCTGATGATACTTATAGTTCATCTACAGCTTGGGTTTTAGATACTGGTGCTAGTTCTTACATTTCTAATGATATGCAAGAACTAGCAAACAGTAGCAGCTTGCGTTCTCAAGATATTAGAGTCCGGATTGGCAATGGCTCAACTGTTGAAGCTTTAGCCATAGGATCTAAATCTTTTTACATGTTTGGACATGTTTTGTGTCTGGATAATATTTTATATGTACCTGATGCTTTTAAGAACATCATTTCTATATCTAGTTTGACTAGAAATGGCTATGAATTTTAGTTCACAGATGATGTTTGCAATATTTATTTTGGAAATAAATATGTTGGTTCGGGTTATATGAATGATGGTCTTTATTATTTTGATAATAATGACAAACACAAATTGAATGCAAGTGATCTAAAAGAATACAATGCCATGGTGAAAACCAACTCAAGTTCAAAATATATTTGGCACTTAAGGTTATGTCATGTTGCAGAAGATAGGATTGCAAAATTGGAGAAAATGGGGATTCTATCCTCATTGGGCTCGAGCCTACTCCAAATTGTGAATCTTGTATTCAATGAAAAATTACTAGATCACACTTTGTTGTACAAGGGCTAATATATGAAAATATATTGGAAATAATACATAGTGATGTATGTGGTCCGTTTAAAGAAATGGCTAGAGTGGGTTTTCATTATTTTATTACCTTTATGATGATAAATCAAGGTTTGGGTATTTGTATTTGATGAAATACAAACATGAATCTTTGAAAAGTTCAAAGAATTTAAATCAAGTAGAAAATCAAACAGAAAGAATATTAAAGCTCTTGATCAGATCATGGAGGTGAATATTTGAGTAATCGAATTTGATGAATACTTGAGAGAGCATGGCATTGTTTCTCACCGACTCCTCCAGAACGCCACGGTGAATGGTGTATCTAAAGGAGAAATCGTACCCTATTGGATATGGTACGTAGTATGATGAGCTATACCGATATGCCAATCTCCTTTGGGGATTTACATTAGAATCACTTTA
This sequence comes from Hevea brasiliensis, assembly GCF_030052815.1. Lineage (NCBI taxonomy): Eukaryota > Viridiplantae > Streptophyta > Magnoliopsida > Malpighiales > Euphorbiaceae > Hevea > Hevea brasiliensis. The sequence continues at coordinate 50,700,886 of NC_079501.1, forward strand.
TATATTCGAATAGGATTCCATCAAAATCGCTTTCTTCCACACCTTATGAGATATGGCATGGAAGAAAACCAAGTCTTAAGCATGTTAAGATTTGGGGTTGTCCAGATTATATCAAAAAACTGAACACTGATAAATTGGAGATCAGATCAGAAAAAGGTCGATTTGTTGTATATCCAAAAGATAGTTTTGGATATTATTTTTATTTGCCTACTTCACAAAAGGTTGTGATAAGTAGAGATGCCATATTTCTTGAACAACGGTTTGTTCAAGAAGGAGGCAAAGGAAGGCAAATAGAGTTAGAATTGGAGAATTCGACCAACCAATGCATCGGATGGATATAGATCCATCTAGTCAACCTATACCCGTTGATGAAACATCTACACTGTTCCTCGTAGAACAACCAGGGTATCTCACCCACGAGTGAGATATGGTTTTCTTCATGAAGAAGAACAAGAGTTGTCGACTCATGAAGAAGTAGATCATGGAGATGATCCACTTACCTATGAAGAAGCTATATCGGATATAGACTCTTCAAAATGGATTGATGCTATGAAATCCGAGATTGATTCCATGTATAAGAATCAAGTTTGGGATCTTGTTGACCCACTGAAGGTATTGTACCTATAGGGAACAAATGGGTTTTCAAGAAGAAAATTGGTTACGATGGAAAGGTAGAGACCTATAAGGCAAGGCTAGTAGCGAAAGGGTTTCGCCAAAGGCAAGGAATAGACTATGAGGAGACTTTCTACTTTGTTACCATGCTTAAATCAATTAGGATTTTATTAGCAATAGCTGCATACTATGATTATGAGATTTGGCAGATGGATGTCAAAACAGCTTTTCTCAATGGATACATTGAAGAAAACATTTTCATGGAACAACCTAAGGGATTTGAATCCTAAGATGGTTCCAAGGTATGCAAGCTAAAGTGATCCATTTATGGGTTGAAACAAGCTTCGAGGAGTTGGAACATCCGTTTTGATGAAGCCATTAAATCTTTTGGTTTTATCAAAAATGAGGATGAGCCATGTGTATATAAGAAGGTTAGTGACAGTGCTATCACTTTCCTTGTCTTATATGTGGATGACATACTGTTGATGGGTAATGATACAGGTATGTTGACGACTATAAAGGTATGGTTGTCAAATACATTCTCCATGAAAGACTTAGGGGAGGCAACCTATATTCTTGGGATTCGCATCTATAGAGATAGAGCGAAAAGAATAATTGGTTTATCCCAAAGTCTATACTTGGAAAAGATGTTAAAGAGGTTTAACATGCTTGATTCCAAGAGAGGATTGTTACCAGTGAGACATGGTATCCATCTTTCTAAAGAGATGTCTCCAAAGACACCTGAAGAAAGAGATAAGATGGCCATGATTCCATATGCTTCGGCTATTGGAATTTTAATGTATGCAATGTTGTGTACTAGGCCGGATATCGCATATACTGTTAGTTTGACTAGCAGGTATCAATCCAATCCAGGTTTGGAACACTGGATAGCTGTCAAGAATATCCTTAAGTACTTGAGAAGAACTAAGGATTTATTCTTGATTTATGGAGGTGGAGACTTGCAATTGGATGGTTATAATGATTCTGATTTCCAATCAGATATCGATGATAGAAAGTCTACCTCTGGATATGTGTTCATTTGTAATGGAGGTGCGATCGGTTGGAAGAGTTCCAAGCGAGCACATTGCAGATTCCACTCGAGGTGAGTATATTCTTGCATCGAATCTTGCAAAAGAAGGCTTTGGATGAAGAATTTCGTGACAGATCTTACAGTAGTTCCTTCCATTGAGTCGTAGTTCCATTACCTTTGTGACAACAATGGAGCGATCATCTGAGCTAAGGAACCAAGGTCTCACCCGAAATCCAAACACATAGAAAGGCGCTACCACATTATCAGAGAAATAGTTGGGCGAGGCGATGTAGCCATGCAGAAAATAGCATCAGCTGAAAATCCAGCTGATCCATTCACTAAGCCTATGTCACAGACTCAGTTAGACCGACATCTTGAGAAGATAGGTCTAAGATATTGTAATGAATGGCTCTAGTGCTAGTGGGAGATTGTTAGTAGTATGCCCTAGAGCATATCATTTAGTATGTATCTTGTACATATTTTTAATAATAAAAGGCATTTCCACTTTTCCGTTTACATAATATATTTATGTGTAATAGAAAAGGTCCATTGATATTTTGTTAGAAATATTATTCTTAAGTTGTTAAGAATATGAGTGACAATATTTCTAGCACAAAGTATCATAAATAGGTTCACAATCGAGGATACTTCATAATAAGGACATGACTTATCCAGAAAGATTGTATTCATGTTTGTTCCCAAGTTATTTATATGAAATATAAATAAGATGGAATGGTGAGTCTCATGCCATATAACAAACATGGTAGGCACTTATAAATGATAAGTAGGCCGAACCAGTGACACTTATGACAAGCACATGGAGTTTACTCTTGTCAATGTTTTGTCATAAATCATATCAGTGCATATAATATTTATCTTGTATATAGGTAGTTTGAGTTTGATACTGCTTTCATACTTGTACTATGTATGGGTATATGGGCATGTGTTGGCTCCTACTAGTTATATATGGAGGTAGGTGTTGATCAAGATGGAATCTGTTCCTCTAAGTAAATAGAGTTAAAATCCTATGTTCATTTAATTGTTCTTGATGTTTTAAGTTCCTGGCCAGGACAGATAGATTTATTCAGAAAAGAGTTTCTGATGAGAAAATCTTTTAATCAAGAACTGGAATTAAAAGAGAACATAATATTCATAGCAAATGGAGTTTGACATAAACCATGACTCCAGCTTGAGTTGGGATTTTGTAACAGAGAGATTCTAGTGCATGGTAACATATGATTATAGGTTCATTTAAGGTAAACCTTATTACTAATTGGGGGGTCATGGCATGCTATGCTAGGTGTTAACCATGGTTTATGAGGTTCATAAAATGATTTAGAGAAATCATTTATGGTAAGAAAGAGTTCTGATGATATTAAGAGTTGATATCATGTCTCATTGCCAATTAGTGATGAGCCTAGTAAGTCACACACATACACAAGTTATCACCTATTTAAATAAGATTTAATTAATTAATTAAAGAGTTTAATTGATTAATTAAATAGATTTGATTTGCAATTAAATTGCAAAGTCCCTAGCATGACTTGAAACCAAATCTAGATTATTGGATGTGTAGTATAAATTAAATTTATAATTAAAGTGTTTAAATATGAATTTAATTGATGAGAAATTAATTAATAGAGATTAATTAATTAATTTATATTTGATATAAATTAATTAGAAGAAGAAAATAATTATTTTGGGTTAAGAACTCAAAATTAAGACACGAGGCATTTTGGTCATTTCACGATTGTGACACGTGGCACCATGAGATGGTGACACATGGCATAACACATAAGCTTGCCAAATGTTTTTTAATCATGTAAGATGATTAAAATCAAGATTAAATATAGGTTTGACACTTGGCACAATGTGATTGGGTCACTTAAACCTAGAGCTAATCAAAAGGTGACATGTGGCTAGGGTTTAATGTGTTAACCTAGCTATTTAAGTGTGGTTATGAAAAGAAAACATAACCAGCAGCCTCTCCTCTCAATTGTCACGCCACTTTGAGCCTCTTCAGCTATTTCTCTTCATCTCTCATCAATTCAAAGAGATTAGCCATCAATCTCTTGAATTAAGAACACTAGAAATTGTTTCTAGTGTCCTGTTTACATCTCTAATCTCTTAAAAGGCAGAACTTGAATTTCTAATTAATAGAAAAGGCTTTAGAAGCTGTTCAAGGGCTGCCATAGGTGTTCTTGGTGTGGACAAGCTGGAGGGACAACATCTGGTGTCCTGAAGACGAATCTCAAAGGCGCACGACTGCAAAGACATCAAGAGGTTAGTGTAATCGTTCTTGATTTAATCTAGGGTTCTAAAATTAATCTGATTAATTTTAAAATCTTAAATGGCAAATACAGATCCAAAAACATATTAAAAGAGTTTTGATATGTTGTTTATCATTGAAATCAAATAGATAAAAATAAATCTTGCATGGTGCATGTGACCCTAGGTGAAAATTTTTGAATTCAATGGTATAATCTTGTGTTTTTCACGCTTCCGTTCCTTCACCTTATTCAACTGCCGATAATCTATACATAAGCGGAGAGTACCATCCTTCTTCTTAACAAACAACACTGGTGCTCCCCAAGGTGACACACTAGGGCGGATGAAGCCCTTTTCAAGTAGTTCTTGCAATTGTATCTTTAACTCCTTCAACTCTGCTGGTGCCATTCTGTATGGCGTTATGGAGATTGGTTCCACACCAGGCATAACATTAATTTCAAACTGCACTTCTCTTTCCGGAGGTAATCCTGGCAATTCATCAGGAAACACATCTGGAAAGTCATATACTGTAGGGATGTCCTTCAATGCTGCACTCCCCACTTGGGTGTCTACCACATGTGCCAAGTAGGCTTCACACCCCTTTCTGATCATTTTTCTAGCTAGTGCAGCCGAAATGATGTTTGATGGCAATAACTGCCTTTCCCCATGTATTACAACATCACTGTACTGAGGAAGGCCAAAAGTGACTGTCTTCAGCCTACAATCAATCATGGCATGATGCCTAGCTAACCAATCCATGCCCAAGATGATATCATAATCTCTGAAGGCCATTTCAATGAAATCAAACAGAAAAGTGTGTCCTTGGATCACCAAAGGACAATCTCTATACATTCTATTAACCCTGACCTCCTACCCTAGCGGACTTGTTACTAGCACCTCAAAGTCCATTTTTGTACATGGAACAACAATGCAATCAATGATGCTAGCACTCACATAAGAATGGGTAGAACCCGGATCAAATAACACAAACACATTCTGATAAAAAGTTGAGAAGGTACCAGCCACAACATCAGATGTCTCGGCCTCTTCCCTTTGTCTCATTGCATAGATTCTGACAGGAGCACTGTCTTGCTCTGAATGTTTCACTGTGCCTGCTGGGCTACCTCTACCCCTGCCTCTACCTCCGCTAGGTGGTTGTGAACTTCTAGTGACAGGGCTCTGAACTGACCCTTCTATAGTAGTAGGAGGTGGTCCAACCCTGCGACTACTGGTGCAATCCTTGGCAAAGTGTCCTGTGCCTCCACAGTTATAACAGGCTCCAATAGCCTTGTAGCATATCCCACCATGATTTCTTCCATAAGTTTCACATTGGCGGGGAGGATAGGAACCTCTGGTACTCTGCTGACCAGATAGGGGAGGCTTATGTCCTGAATATCTTCCCCTACCAGATTTCTTGCCACCTCTGCTGTGTCCCCCATAGTTCTTCCTCTTTCCAGTAGGACCACTGGAACTCTGTTCTACAGATTTTCCCTCTTTCTCTGTCTTCTCTGATTTCTTTTTCTCAGGAGTAGCTTCAGACTCAATTCTTTCTAACTCTAGAGCTTGAGAAATAAGTTCAGAGAAGTTAGTGTGTTTGAAGCCGACTACTTGTAATCTGATACTGGGCTTCAAGCCAGTTTCAAACCTCTTGCATCTCTCCCTGCTAGTAGAAAGTAAACTCACTGCATAATAGCTTAGGCGGGAAAATTCTCTTTTGTACTCAGCCACTGATCTGCCCCCCTGTTTCAGACTTAGGAATTCTTGTAATTTCTGGTCTACATAAGCATCAGGGACATATTTTTGTCTGAATTCCCTGAGAAAGTCATTCCATGTTAGCACTGTAGGTTCTACCAGACTGTGGGGAATAGTTTTCCACCAGTCATAAGCATCCCCCTATAATGATACAGAGTATTCGAATCTGAGCTCCTCTGTGCAATGCAGTTTCTTGAATACCCTATCCATCCTTTCTAACCACTGTTCAGCCTCTAGAGGATCTACTGTCCCCTTGAACTCTGTAGCACCATAATTCATCAATTTGTCATACTGCCTAGTAGGAGATTGTGGTTGTACCACTGGTGTTTGTATTGGGACATGAGTAGGCACATTACCAGCCATTTGTTGGAACATTGCAGCCATCTGCTTTGGCCGAGCGAAGCGTAGTGCTGCGGTGGTCTTCTTTGAACCACTGACATTGTGTAGGCCTAGGGCATCCCCTCGCACCTCAGCCTCAATAGATTGATCGACTGAACGATCACCCTCTTCCATAGTCAATGCGAGGATTTTAGATCTCCTGAACAAATAACACACGGAGATTTCATCCCGTTAGTGCATATTTATAATGTAATGTACTGTATGTATCAAACAATGATGTTGAGCAGTTGTACTATGAAGAAAGAATATTCAAGTAACATGTGAAAGCAGAATTTAAAAACTTTGCTCTGATACCACTAAAACATGTCACACCCTACCCCTCTGTAAGGCATAACATGATCCCGTAGTATACCTAATGAATTACCAACTCCGTCTACTGATAACCCATTAAATACACTACAAGGGATTTTAAAAACTTTTCTTACTTCTTTTACAGTGGTGAGCACTATTTACAGGTGTTAAAAACCTTTTTGAACTGAAGTGATAGAACTAACACATTTGAATTATTTGGAATTTTCGTAAAAATTTTGGCAGAGGGCCATCTGTATTTTGGATAAAACAGTTCATAAAAAACCTGTAAAAAGCACTTCAATATATATTTCCAAATCTCAACTCCAACATGTTTCTCAACACAACATATTTCTCAACTCAAAACCATAGTAGTTTTTCAAAGACTGAGATACAAGAAATATAATACAATTTTTACAAGCCAAAATAACTCATAATTATTTTACAACTTCAATGTACAATTTGAATTTACAACTGCTCAAAATCAAAAACAATATGTACATACAGTGAACATACATTACAGTATAAAATGCAAAATGTGGTATACTTATTATACCCGAAAATCTCTCCCTGGAGGTACTAGCAGCCTAGTCTGCTGCCCTATCTGTCTGTCTACCTGCGACAGCAATAAAAAGTTATCGCTGAGACAATGTCTCAGTGGTGTACAACATTAACCAAATACAACTTAAATCGCAATTCATAAATCATTTAAATGATGGATATGTAAAATCATAGTTAAATTCAAGACAATGAGTGTCAGAAGGAATTTAACACAATATCACAATAAATCTCAGAGATCAAAACATAGTTAACTTCAAAAGACAGTAAATGTCAATAAGGATTTAACTCCATTTCACAATCTCATAATACAAATCAATAAATCACACATATCTTAATCATGTTCCAAAGTTCAATTCGTCCCAAAAGCCGATGGCTAATGAGGTATTCAATTCGTCCCAAAAGCCGATGGCTAATGAGGTATTCAATTCGTCCCAAAAGTCGATGGCTAATGAGGAATAACATAGCTAGCTAGCAAAAATATGAGTACTCATCCAATTCGTCCTCAACAGGCACACACCTCAACACTTCAGCCAAAGAGGGAATTCAATTCGTCCCACTGGACAAGCTAGCGAGGAATACAATCAATATACATGATAGCTGTGGTTTCAAACCATTTCCAATACTTTTCAATCAATAAGTATCCATCAATATCATTCAAATAATTTCTCATAGTTTCAAATCATTTACAATGCTTTTCAAGCAATAAATTTACATTCAAACACATTTCCACAATTTAAAACAATAATGTACAAATAGTCAAAATTCATTTCAATGGAAAAATTCAAAGAAATAGTTGTTGTGCACAAACCTCTGATAACTGTCTCCTGGTTTGGACTCAGTGTTTCCTTCCCTTTTCCTGAGTCTTTACTAACTGAGAAACACAATTTAAAGTGTTTCAGTACTAAATTAAACTGTCTCTATTGATAATGCTTGATAAGTAATTCACTGAAAGCTATTATTTGCTTAATCACTTAATATATCGACCCTCGATGCGTTCTAGGTAAAATAGGTTTTAGTGTTACTAATATGTCACATTCGATAGTCTTTTAGGGTTGGTACATGTTACCAATTTCATTTCCTTGTTTAGTGCATTTTATTGCAACTTGCAGGATTCCGGGATACTAGTTTGACCTAGCCGGACGACCTAGTTCCCTCAGTTTTCGGGTTTCGATCAAAACTATAAACTTGTATATCTATGTCTTATGGAACGCGGGGCAAAATTTTAGGTCATTCTGAGTTATGTAGACCAAGTTATGGTCATTTTACTATTACTGGTCAAATGGCATCAAATTTGGTCATTTTAGGTCAATTTTGGTCAACTTTGGTTCGGCCAGTTTTTGGACCCGAACTTATGCAAGCTGTTTGACTTGCTTATGGTCATTTCTGGGCTTTGGTGTCTTCATAAGACTTGTAGATATGGGTCTTAACTATTCATGGTTAAAATTTCAGGTCAATTGGACCTGTTTTGAGTGAGTTATGGCCTAAACACTAACTGCTGCCCAAATGGTCAGTTTTCAGGCCTCACTTGCACTTAATCCGGATTTGGTCATTTTTCAAGCTACCTTGCAAGCAGAATTTTGGTATGCTTCCTCCATGAAAATTCGCACATTTTGTGCCTAGTTTCACCTCCCATTGGTCTCATACCAATTGGAGCCACACACATAAAGTTATAGGCTAAAATGCATACTGTACTTAAATACATTGCTTAACATCTATCAATTGCACATTTACTTGCTATAAGTCCACTTCTCTTACCAATTCTGAGTTGGTACATTACCAAAACCATTTATCACTTCACAATAAAGTCACTTTGGGCAGAATACAATATCCTATATACACCAAATGAAATACTAATTCACAAAGTCTAAATACAACAATATGTACACATAAACACTCCTAATTATTACATACAATTTCCACAACCAATTTATATACATATTCATCAATCCTCAGTGTCACAATTCACCCAATATCTTCATGAATTTAAACATTCATCAAGAAGTCCCAAGGCCGCCGAAATGCTCCCCATTGCCAAAGTTTCCCATGATTTCGTCAACTTCCATTTCAAGTGCACAATCACCATATACATGTGGGATTAACTTACTAGGACATTAAATCACCCTACTCAACATGAATTCCCATCAAATATATGCATCAATATTTCATTAAATATACAACTCCATGGCTGTCCAAAATTGGATATGTCAATAACTTCTCAAACTTTAAAATTTCTTCACAAAGCAAACACCCATAACATGCTTACAAACTTTAATAAAGAAATATTCAAAAATACAAACTTACCTATTGTTAGGATTTGTTAAATCTTCACTAAAACTTCTTGAAATTGTTATCAAACTCTTCCTTGTGATGTGGGGATAAATTTTAATGAAGATAGGTGTGGGAAAAGAAGGCTTGATCATGGAATTGCTAAGGTTTGAAGGTGGGCGGCCATGGGAGCTTTTGTTGGAGTTCATTCGGCCATGGTGATTCCCAAGCTTGAAGATGAAGTTGCAGATTGTATAATGGGTGTACACTTGCCTATTTAGTTCTTAATTTATTCCATAGTGGTCCACTTACACAAATTAATTCATTTTATATGTTAAATTTTCATTTATTCCACATTAAGCCCATAATTTTTGCTATTTACTTTATATACCACCAATTTAATTTTTCATTATATTTTCCAAGTGTAATATTATTTATTTTTAATGGACATTTAGGTCAAAAGACAACTCGGGATGTCAAATGACCATAATGCCCCTGTTCGGATTACATTCCCAATTTTTCGGTAACACCGGGTTTTGTCCGTTTTTCGATTTCTCACTTTTCTTTGTACTAATTAATTATTTTTTTTGTTTGATATTTCTAATGATATTTATACTTCAATAGGAGTCTCTTTAAGTCCTAAAAATATTTTCCAGGGTTCCCCGCAGTCCAGGGCTAGTCAACGGTCCACGCCGTGACTTCCCGGTGTGGTCACCCATCGCTAGGGTTCTCGACTCGCTTAACTTGGTTACCTTTCTTTGCTATTATTTTTCCTTTGTTTTTCTTGTATTTTCTTTTCTTGTATTTTATTATTTTATGTCTCCTCCCTCATATCAAAGTGTAGTTCGAGGCATCCTAGCTGTCCGGACAACACTGGTCACCGGAACAGTAGAACACACTACCGAACATAGGGGTGTTACACATTGGGCTTTTGGATGGGTTGGATAGGTTCATTGGGCTTTTGGATGGGTTGGATAAGTTCATTGAGCTTTTGGATGGTTTGGATAAAGTCAATAATTCTGTTAGGGTTATTTGGTGTGATGGAGATCATGTAGAGACCTGGTGTAAGTAGAAATTTTGGCTAGGCAAGGGGCTTTTGGGTTGATTTTCTGGGTTAATTATCCTTTTTTCATCAATTAGGTCTTAGATATCATACTTAAGTTGAAAGCATCAATCGGTGTCACGACTGTGGGCGTGGTAGAACCTGCAATATTGGTTGATATCATAGCTAGGTGAGAGTGGATTTGGTAGTGGTCTGGGTGCTAAGAGCTATAGGAGGTCTTGAACATTGGGACGCTCCAAAACTTCAGATAAGGGTTTGCTGAATTGGAAAAAATCTCCTTGGGGTGTGGGACACAATTTGAACCTCAATAACTTTAATGCCACTTAATTGGTCTACCTTGGGGCCTCTTTCTAATGTTGATCACAATTATCTCTTCTAGCTCAAACATCTTGGCATTTAATATTTCATCAAGCACAGCCATAGTGTATTACAGGTGAAATCCTTACCAGTATCTTCCCTTCCCTAACCTTAAGTGACCTGATTGGAAGTCTCTTTGGGGTGTTTTGAGGCCATGTTTGCTAAAAAAAAAAAAAAGGATTTAAGGGTTAACCAAAGCATGCTATGTACATGAATGTAATGCATGAATGGACCATTTTTTTTTTTTGCCTTTACTTTTACAAAACCAAAACCGAACCATGCCAATAGAACCAAAACTGAACCAAAACCAGACTATATAAACTAAACTAAGATCGGACCAAAGACTGAATCAAAACCGAAAAAAAAAAATCTCCAGAATTGAATCTTCACCCCCTTATACCTTCAACTCACGCGCAGGGTAAGGAAAAATTCTATCCTAGGCTACGGTACACTGGACACACCAACAGAGGGTGGTCCAGGATGATCCTTCCCTCACAAACAAAGGATTTATATCCTTAAAGTGTAACCATAAGTAAGCATCCACTTGCTCAACACGGGTTTTGAAATGGACTTGGGCCTATACACACATTGGGCTTATGCATAGACCTAGGTTCATCTCAACTACCATTAGAACTTATGGTTTGAACAGTAAGGATACGAATCCAGCACAACAAAAATCTACGGGGTACCTTGGGTTGAAATCTATGGCTCATGGGCTTTATTGGGTAGGAAAAGGGTCACCCATGCAAGAGCATGTCCATTAAGCACAACGGCCGAAGCAATGGCTCTTTTATATACTCGAAGGTACGGGCATGGGGTGCTAGCATTCACCAATTCATCATAGCTCGAGTAGAACTATGGTCTCCTTGGCTTGTACTAACGAGGCTAAAAGGGTAAGGGTGATCCGTGTGATAGTGTAGTGCAATGCAAAAAGTTTAACAAAGGATTAACATTAGACTAATAGAAACATGTTGGAGTAACTATCCATTTAGTCCCCAGTGGAGTCGCCAAACTGTAGGGGTAAGGGGGCGTGAGGCAAAATATCATCCATTAAAATTATATAAAATGCACCAGGTAATGCCCAGGAAAGATGGTGGAGTCACAATGGTCTCACTTAAGTACCACCTCCTTAGACAGCATTTCCTAGACATGCACTTCATACAATCCTAAGAGAATCAAACCACTGGTAAGTACCGTCTTCCCATAACACTACCACGGCACTAAGGATTTATGCCACGAAGGCATAGATAGACAGGAGTCGCCACCCGGGTAATAACCGGGACATATTCAGTGTTTCTTCCGAGGTCATGGATGGCAACTTACTCCTTGCAGAGTTTCCACAACCGTTATTACCATAGCCTAATGTCTAGGTTCGGGAAAGTGGGTAGGTAAGGGGATGGTATTAGGCACCACTTATGCCTGGTCTAACCTCATTAATTCGAGTGCCAGTCCTCTACTAATGTTTCTAGAAGTCTTGTTTATTATTCCTTTATTAAACTTTATCCTAAAAATGCAATTCTAATCCTACACACGCAAGTAATTCACAAAAGGATTATTGTTTACACACAATTTTCTTGCACAAGTAATTCCTATCTATGGGGTTGCTAATTATTTAAATGATATTTACCAGATGACTAAAATTAATTTATTATTGAGAATTTAATTTACAAACAAATTCAATTTCAAATAGCCCTACGTTTCTATTTAACATAATTAATTAATTTTCACCAAGTTACCCTAAGGATAATTAGACTAAGTTAATTATGTACATGTGTAATTTATTCTAATATCACACAAGGCCCAAACAATCACAACCTAATAAAGATTTCTAACATGCAAATTTATTTTATAATTACCAAGTATTAAATTAAATTTATTTACATGCCAATGTTAGTTTAATTTACAAACAAGATTAATTTTAATTTACAAAGTATTTATTTAAATTAATTACATGCAAAAGTCAGTTAAATTAAAAATAAAGTTAATTTTAATTTATCAAATAAAAGTTCTATTATTACTACAATTTCATGCCAATGGTTATTTGAGAAGTTTAGAGCTACTTACCTGTTGGTAAATGCAGTTGCCATTGGGGCAAGCTACCCTTAAAAAAGGATCTTCTGTTCTAGTATGGCAATGATATCATTAGCTTACTCCCGTTTAGCTCCATATAAGCTCCACGCAAATGCCCTCTTTGGTACTTACCTTAGGGCTACTTACCAATTTTGTTTGTAATAAAAAACAAAGAAACTAAAGAAAATAAAAGAAATAAAGAAAATATTAATAACAATTTACATTGGATTCTAACTCTAGTCTCTTAAAGGGTTAAGACTACTAATTAGTTACAACTACCTAATAGTGTAAGTCTTCTAACATGATCCAAACATTTCATAACACTTCTTCAATTAAAAGAACACGGAAAAATAGATCAAATATCAATTAAAACCTAAGAAAATACAAGAACATGCATAAATATATAATTTCTAAATTATGGCAGATTAACGGTAGCAAGAAATCTGATTTTTTAGAAATAGTTATACATGCCTAAAAATCATAAAAAAATTTACAGAAAACAGCCTACATATCATAAAAGATCATTAAATTTATAAATCAAACAAAACCCTAGCAGAATGGTCTACATAAATCGTAACTTTTCTAAGTGACAGAATCATACTATTTTTTTGTAAATTTCATAACTCATTAACCACAACAGATATGAATGCAAAGCCAATTGGAAAAGATTCATAAGATTCTGAAGCTAATTTTAGACACTAGATTTGCACAAAAATATTAAGGAACACGGGAGATATGGGCTCCACAAGTCGGATATCCTGCAAATCAGATTTTACAGGAACCCTAACTTCAAATAGCCATAACTTAAAAAATATTAAAGCTTTTTTAGTGATTCTTGAGCCTAAAATTAATGAAATTTCGTGTATAATATGAATATAATTTTTACAAATTTTTTACGGACTCAGAAAATAAAGAAAAATAATAAAAATACGAGAGATAGAAACTAAACATGTGCAGAGTTGTGTATCCCCTCAAATTAAACATGATTACATGATCAATATGAACATATAAAATAAATTAAAGACAAGGAGCATAGAATTAAAATATTATGTGGCATAGATCTTGAAAAGAAAACAATAAAAACTGACCTTCCAGAAATCTTGTATGAAAATCTTCTTGAAGAAAAGAAAAAAAAAAGGAAGAACTCAAAGAGTCTTGAATATCTCTAAATTTCATATAGCTCTGAATTTTCTCTTCCTCTTTCCTCCCATCATCCCTCCTTTTTTTCTTTTTCTCCTCCTCTTTTTTCCTTCCTTTTTTTATCAGTGGGGTATTTATAGGGTTTTGGGAGAGAGGTGTGGTAGGGTTTGGGGTCTTAGGGTGATAAAGTTTAGATAACTTAAACAACTACAATTATAGAATTCGAATAAGGCTGGGATATGGGTGAGGTGTTTTAACCAATAGGAAGACAGGAAAAAATGGAAGGCACCAATAGGAAGTGAGGAAGAGGTGTGGTAATGTTTGGAGTCCTATTATGATAAAGTTCAAATAACTTAAATGACTAGGATTGATGAATTTGGATGAGACTGGAATATGGGTGAGGTATTCCAACCAAAAGAAAGAGAGGGAAAGGGGTGACATCAATAGGGAGTGAGGAAGAGAGTGGGGCCAAGGAAGAGAGAGTTATTTTATTATTTTAATTTTTAGAAAATAACTAAATGGGTCCCATTTTAAATTCCTAACTAGACTTTCTTGGGCCCATGGAGCCCAATTAAACTTAATTAGATCCATTTAAGAACTATCCATATTAAATTTAAACAAAATAAAATTTTATTTAAATTTAATTAAATTAATTTTCCCAAAACTTTATTATTATTTTTATTTTTTCAAGATCATGCCACGAAATTAATAATTCAGCTCCATGACTCCTATTACATCTTACAGTCATATAATTTTTCATCATCGAGTTTCCCATGGCCTCAATGCACATACTCATCACAAAATAAGGTCTACACTATTCACTGCACTATTCAAGTCAATTTGTTGACTTTCTAAAGCTTAATAGGTATGGGAATTCCAACTTCACCCACATACCACATTTTGGTCACTAAATTTGTTGGTTTTGGTTGTTTTATCAAAACTTAGGTCTTTTAGGCAAAATTGTAATTTTTCAGTTTTGGTGTCTTATGTTGTAACACCCTAGGCAAATCCCACATCGGCAAAACACGGGAGAGATACTGGGTTTATAAGTTGGTGGTTCGTATAAGTGCCTATCACGTTTGTTATATGGCATGAGACTCACCATTTCATCTTATTTGCATCTCATATAAATAACTTGGGAACAAAAATGATTACAATCTTTCTGGATAAGTCATGTCCTTATTGTGAAGTATCTCCGATTGTGAACCTATTTATGATACTTTATGCTAGAAATACTGTCACTCATATTCTTAACAACTTAAGAATAGAATTTCTAACAAAATATAAATGGACCTTTTCTATTACACATAAATATATTATGTAAACGGAAAAGTGAAAATGCCTTTTATTAATTAAAACATGTACAAGATACATACTAAATGATATGCTCTAGGGCATATTACTAACAATCTCTCACTAGCACTAGAGCCATTCATTACAATATCTTAGACCCATCTTCTCAAGATGACGAGCTGAGTTTGTGACATAGGCTTAGTGAATGGATCAGCTGGATTTTCAGCTGATGCTATTTTCTGCATGGCTACATCGCCTCGCCCACCTATTTCTCTGATAATGTGGTAGCGCCTTTCTATGTGTTTGGATTTCTGGTGAGACCGAGGTTCCTTGGTTCAGATGATCGCACTCCATTGTTGTCACGTAGTGGAATCACGACTCAATGGAAGGAACTACTGCAAGTTCTGTCATGAACTTCTTTATCCAAACAGCTTCTTTTGCAGCATCTGATGCAGCAATATACTCAGCCTCGATAGTAGAATCTGTAGTTTTACTCTGTTTGGAACTCTTCGAACTATACCCAGAGGTAGACTTTCTATCATTGGTATCTGATTGGAAATCAGAATCAGTATAACCATCCAATTACAAATCTCATAACCATAGTATGCAGCTATTGCTAATAGAATCCTAATTGATTTAAGCATGGGAACAGATGTGAAAGTTTCCTCATAGTCAATTCCTTGCTTTTGGCGAAACCCTTTCGCTACTAGTCTTGCCTTATAGGTCTCTACCTTTCCATCAGAACCAATTTTCTTCTTGAAAACCCATTTGTTCCCTATAGGTACAATACCTTCAGGTGGGTTAACAAGATCCCAAACTTGATTCTTATACATGGAATAATCTCGGATTTCATAGCATCAATCCATTTTAAAGAGTCTATATCTGATATAGCTTCTTCATAGGTAAGTGGATCATTTCCATGATCAACTTCTTCATGAGTAGACAACTCTTGTTATTCTTCATGAAGGAAACCATATCTTACTGGTGGGTGAGATACCCTGGTTGTTCTACAAGGAATAGCTGTAGATGTTTCATCTATAGGTGTAGGTTGACTAGATGGATCTATATGCATTTTATCTATTGGTTGGTAAGAATTCTCCAATTCTAACTTTATTTGCCTTCTTTTGCCTCTTTCTTGAATAAACTTTTGTTCAAGATGAAGGAGCGGAAGCGTGAAAAATACAAGTTTATACCATTGAATTTTAAATTTTTCACCTAGGGTCACATGCATCATGCAAGATTTATTTTTATCTATTTGATTTCAATGGTAAACAACATATTAAAACACTTTTAATATTTTTTTGGATCTGTATTTGCCATTTAAGATTTTAAAAATTAATCAGATTAATTTTAGAACCCAAGTTTAGATTAAGAACAAAAACACTAACCTCTTGATGCGCTGCAGTGTATTTGTGCCTTTCAGATGCGTCTTTAGGACACCAGATGTTGCCCCTCTAGCTTGTCCACACCAAGAACACCTATGGCAGCCCTTGAACAACTTCTAAAGCTTTTTCTATTAATTAGAAAATCAAGTTTTGCATTTTAAGAGATTAAAGATGTAAACAGGACACTAGAAACAATTTCTAGTATTTTTAATTCAAGAGATTGTTTGCTAATCACTTGGAATTGATGAGAGATGAAGAAGAAGAAGAGAATGAGAGCTTCAAGGTAGCGGCACAAAGCAGGAGGCAGCAGCTTGTATATTTTACTTTTCATAACAACACTTATATAGCTAGGTCAACACATAAAACCCTTGCCACATGTCACCCTCTGATTAGTTCTAGGTTTAATTAACCCAATCACATTGTGCCAAGTGTCAATCCTATATTTAATCTTAATTTTAATCATCTTACATGATTAAAAACATTTGGCAAGCGTATATGTAGCACCATGTGTCACCATCTCATGGTGCCACATGTCACCCTGTGAAATGACCAAAATGCCCCTGTGTCTTAATTTTCAGTTCTCAATAAAAAATAATTATTTCTCTTCTTCTAATCAATTTATATCAAATAAAAATCAATTCATTAATCTTTATTAATTAATTTCTCATTAATTAAATTCAAATTTAAACACTTTAAATATAAATTTAACTTATACTGTACATCCAATAACCTAGATTTGGTTTTAAGTCATGCTAGGAACTTTGCAATCTAATTGCAAACCAAACATATTTAATTAATCAATTAAACTCTTCAATTAATTAATTAAATCTTATTTAATTAGGTGATAACTTGTATATGTGTGTGACTTACTAGACTCATAACTAATTGGCAATGAGATATGATATCAACTCTTAATATCATCAGAACTCTTTCTTACCAAAATCATTTTATACACCTCATAGACCATAGTTAACACCTAGCATAGCATGCCATGGCTACCCAATTAGTAATAAGGTTTACCCTAAATGAACCTATAATCATATGTTACCATGCACTAGAATCTCTCTGTTACAAAATCTCAATTCGAGCTGGAGCCATGGTTTATGTCAAACCCCATTTGCTATGAATAGTATGTTCTCTTTTAATTCCAATTCTTGATTAAAAGATTTTTTCATCAGAAACTCTTTTCTGATTAAATCTATCTGTCTTGGCTAGGAACTTAAAACATCAAGAATAATTAAATGAACATAGAATTTTATCTCTATTTAGTTAGAGGAACAGATTCCATCTTGATCAACACCTACCTCCATATATAACTAGTAGGAGCCAACACATGCCCATATACCCATACACAGTACAAATATGAAAGCACTATCAAACTCAAACCACCTATATACAAGATAACTGTGCTATCTCAGGTCTAAAGATTATATGCACTGATATGATTTATGATAATACATTGACAAGGGTAAACTCCATGTGCTTGTCATAAGTGTCACCGGCTCGGCCTACTTATCATGTATAAGTTCCTATCATGTTTATTATATGCCATGAGACTCGCAATTCCATCCTATTTATATCTCATATAAATAACTTGCGAACAAACATGAATACAATCTTTCTGGATAAGTCATGTCCTTATTGTAAAGTATCCTCGATTGTGAACCTATTTATGATACTTTGTACTAGAAATACTGTCACTCATATTCTTAACAACTTAAGAATAGAATTTCTAATAAAATATCAATGGACCTTTTCTATTGCACATAAATATATTATGTAAACGGAAAAGTGAAAATGCCTTTTATTAATAAAAACATGTATAATATACATACTAAATGATATGCTCTAGGGCATACTACTAGCAATCTCCCACTAGCACTAGAGCCATTCATTGCAATATCTTAGACCCATCTTCCCAAGATGTCAGTCTAGTTGAGTCTGTGACATAGGCTTAGTGAATGGATCAGCTGGATTTTCAGCTGATGCTATTTTTTGCATGGCTACATCACCTCGTCCAACTATTTCTCTGATAATGTGGTAGCGCCTTTCTATGTGTTTGGATTTCTGGTGAGACCTTGGTTCCTTAGCCTGTATGACTGCTCCATTGTTGTCACAGTGTAGTGGAACTGCTGACTCAATGGAAGGAACTACTGAAAGTTCTGTCATGAACTTTTTTATCCAAACAGCTTCCTTTGCAGCATCTGATGCAGCAATATACTCAGCCTCTGTAGTGGAATCTGCAGTCGTGCTTTGTTTGGAACTCTTCCAACTGACGGCACCTCCATTACAAATGAACACATATCCAAAGGTAGACTTTCTATCATCGATATCTGATTAGAAATCAGAATCAATAAAACCATCCAATTGTAAGTCTCCACCTCCATAGATCAAGAATAAATCCTTAGTTCTTCTCAAGTACTTAAGGATATTCTTAACAGCTACCCAGTTTTCCAAACCTGGATTGGATTGATACCTGCTAGTCAAACTAACAGCATATGCGATATTCAGCCTAGTACACAACATTGCATACATTAAACTTTCAATAGCCGAAGCATATGGAATCCTGGCCATTTTTTCTCTTTCTTCAGGTGTCTTTGGAGACATCTCTTTAGAAAGATGGATACCATGTCTCACTGGTAACAATCCTCTCTTAGAATCATGCATGTTAAAACTCTTTAACACCTTTTCCAAGTATAGACTTTGGGATAAAACAATTATTCTTTTCACTCTATCTCTATAGATGCGAATCCCAAGAATATAGGTTGCCTCCCCTAAGTCTTTCATGGAGAATGTATTTGGCAATCATACCTTTATAGTTGGCAATATACCTGTGCCATTACCCATCAATAGTATATCATCCGCATATAAGACAAGGAAAGTGATAGCACTGTCACCAACCTTCTTATATACACATGGCTCATCCTCATTTTTAATAAAACCAAATGATTTAATGGCTTCATCAAAACGGATGTTCCAACTCCTCGAAGCTTGCTTCAACCCATAAATGGATCGCTTTAGCTTGCATACCTTGGAACCATATTGGGATTCAAAACCCCTAGGTTGTTCCATGAAAATGTTTTCTTCAATGTATCCATTGAGAAAAGCTATTTTGACATCCATCTGCCAAATCTCATAATCATAGTATGCAGCTATTACTAATAGAATCCTAATTGATTTAAGCATGGCAACAGGCAAAAAAGTCTCCTCATAGTCGATTCCTTTCCTTTGGCGAAACCCTTTCGCTACTAGCCTTGCCTTATAGGTCTCTACCTTTTCATCAGAACCAATTTTCTTCTTGAAAACCTATTTGTTCCCTATAGGTACAATACCATCAGGTGGGTGTGGGTTAACAAGATCCCAAACTTGATTCTTATACATGGAATCAATCTCGGATTTCATAGCATCAATCCATTTTGAAGAGTCTATATCTGATATAGCTTTTTCATAGGTACGTGGATCATCTCCATGAACTACTTCTTCATGAGTAGACAACTCTTGTTCTTCTTCATGAAGGAAACGATATCTCACTGGTGGGTAAGATACCCTTGTTGTTCTGTAACATCCCCACTGTAAATATTTTGTACGTTCTATTGCTCCAGTAGTCAAATAACAGTCCAGGCAAGTCAGTATGTCTGGAACTACACTTCGGTGATAGTGAAAAGACATATAATGATGAAATAAATAAAAAGAAAATACAAGAAAAATCAAACAAAAATGAAAGAGAGAAAATGAAGCTAAGTTAAACGAGCCGGCACCACAGCGATGGGTGACCGCACCGGGAAGGCCGTTGCCGACCCCAGGACCGCAGGGAACCCTCGGAATTTAATTTTGAGACACAGATAAAGGTTTATTGAAATGTAATTGACACTAGAAATATCAAAGAAAAATTAATAAATTAGTACAAAGAAAAATGAAAAATCAAGAAACAGACAAAAATCGGTGTTACCAAAAAATCGGGAATGTAACCCGAAGTGGGGTATTTTGGTCATTTGACACCTAGTGTTGCCTTTTGACCTCAATGTCCATTAAAAATAAATGACATTACACTTTAGAAATGTCATGAAAAATTAAATTATGATGCATTATGTAAATTGTGAAAGAAAAGAGGTAAATGTGTAAATAAAGGAACCTTAACCTAATTAAACATTAAACAACTCATAAGTGCTCCACTAACTATATTATAAACTACATAAAATAAACCTAAGTGGGCAGAATTGGGTCATCTTCAACCTTGGGAGAAGCTTGCCGTAAATCCTCTCAAAATCCTCCATGGCCACCATGCATGGAGCTTTCTCTCTCCACCATCAAGCCATCCTTTCCACTTCTTTCCTTCATTAAAGCTTGCCTATTCACCTTGGGGAAGATATTGGCAACAAGAAAAACCAGATTTGGTGAAGTTTTGATAAGCATCAAAAATTGTAAGTGTCCAAAATCCCTCCCTTGCTTTGGTAAAGCTTGTGTTTAGGTTGAGGTGAGTGTTTTGGTGAAGAGAAATGAAAGAAATAGTGAGAAATGAATTTGTCCATTTTTGGCAGCCATGAACCCTTGTTGAGCTTGAGTTATTTTTACTTCTAATGAATGAAAATGAAGGTTGATTGATTCAAATGAAAGTTAGAGTAAGTTTGTGCACAAGTATGTACATGTAGTGTTTAGATTAAAGGTGTGGATTAGAACCTTGAAGCCTTGAGCAAACTGCCATGTTTGGCAGCCCCTAATAGCATGAATTTGTGTGTGAATATATGTTTATTAATGATATATGTTAATGTCAATTTGTGGGCAGCAAGTGTAAGTGATGTTGAAGTATGAATATGTTGAAGTATATGTGTAATATTAACATTGAAGTATGTTGAATTTTGATGGAAGTGAATGTTGAACTTAATGATGGATTGTGTGCATTGAGCACTTGAACATTCTACCCAGAATTGTTGCTGAAATTGTGTACAATATATGTATAGAAGTGTTGTTGATTGAATATTGTAGCAATGAGGAGGAGAAGGAACATTAAATTGGAAGTGTATGAGCTTTGTGTAGGTTATGTATTGAAGGCAGCACCTAAATGAGGCCATAAGTGCCAAACTATGAACCCAATTGGTATGAGGCCAATATGGGGTGAAACTAGACACCAAATAGGTCAACTTTCATGTAGAAAGGTTGCCAAAATTCTGCCTAGAAACTGACCTTAAAAAGTGACCAAATCCGGATTAGTGCATTTAAGGCCTGAAAACTGACCATTTGGGCAGCAGTTAGTGTTTAGGCCATAACTCACTCAAAACAGGTCCAATTGACCTGAAATTTTGACCATGAATAGTTAAGACCTATATCTACAAGTCTTATGAAGACACCCAAGCCCAGAAATGACCGTAAGCAAGTCAAAAGCTTGCACAAGTTCGGGTCCAAAAACTGGCCGAACCTAAAATGACCTAAAATGACCTAAAGTGACCAATTTTGATTCATTTTGACCAGCAATAGTAAAATGACCATCACTTGGTCTACATAACTCAGAATGACTTGAAAATTTGCCTCGCGTTGCATAAGACATAGATCTACAAGTTTGTAGTTTGGACCGAAACCCAAAAACCAAGGAAACTAGGTCGTCCGGCTAGGTCAAAATAGTACACTGAAATCCGGTAAATTGCAATAAAATGCAATATATTTGGGAATGAAATTGGTAACATATACCAACATTAAAGGGCTATAAAATGTGACATATTGGTAACATTAGAATTGACTCACGTAGAGTGCATCAAGGGTCAACATTATAGGTTGACTAATGAAATGAATTGAAGGGAATAGTACCAAGAGAAATAGGACTTTAAACTAGACAAATGTAGCACACAAAAATTGAGAAAATTGACCAAATTTTGCACTAAAGGTGCAATCTGTCCAGCTTTAGTAAATTGACCATATCTTGGCCTATACAACTCGGAATGACCAGAAATTTTGCCCCGCGTGCAATAAGACATAGAGCTACAATTTTGCTTCTTTGACCAAAAGCTAAAAACCAAGGGAAGTAGGACTTTATGCTAGATCAATTTAGCTCACTAAAATTGAAAATTGGTAATTACATAAAATGATGCTTGAAGTGATTTGGCAATGAATGCCAACTTGTAAAAATGGTAAATTGCACTATATTGGCAGCATATTGAAATGCAAATTGTGACATGTTGATACTAGAATCAACTTATCCATGATGTATAAAAAGTTCAATATTTTCATTGACCAGTGAATTGTGTAATGACCAGTAAACCCTGAAAATAAAGAAATAAATATTTAATCTTGTAATATGCCCTAATTTGCCTAGTTGACTAGTTTGGATAGGTTGGCATGCCAATAGGATTCTGACATTGCTCAGAAATGACTTTACGTCATACTGTGTTCTATGGCTTATTATGCCATACTATGATTTTAATAGCCTATGGCTATACAATTTGTGTTATTATACTCGGCTTAATGCCTGATTAATTATATGGCCTTTTAGCCACATTATTTGCACACCGGGAGACACTTTGTGACCAATGGTGTGACGGCCCGAGGTACTAGGTACCCAGTGCTAGTATATCCGTTTATCTAGTCTGGTCAGTGTATAGGCTATATGGGCAGTATTTAAAACATTATTCAATTCAGGAAGCTAATTTCAGTTAAGTATAATGAAATTTCAGTACAATTAAATTAAGTATTGAATGAATGAGTAAAGGAGATTAGCAAAAGAAACATAACAAAAATATAAATTGCAGAACTGTAGAGACTTGAAATACAATAGAGTTAGAATAATTTGTATACTGGGTAGTATTACTGAAAAGTTATAAACTAAGCACTTCCAAAGAGAAACAAACTAGTATATAAGATCGTTGATACTAGAAATACCATACCAAATTAAATTGATTCTTGAGCATCCAAATTATGATTTATTTCTTTCTTTATTTATATATATTATTTCTTGTTATACTATTGCACCACTAAGCAGAAATGCTTAGCGCGATGGAATTGCTTCCTCATGCAGTCTTGAAGGTAAAACCAGTGGTATCGTTCGAGATTTTTGGAGTCGGATCTGCGAAGTGTCGGAAGAATTGAAGGTTGTCACCTCCTCGAATGCATGTAGATAGGGCTCATTTTAAGCATGTTTTATAATCTGTACATTATAATTACTGCTATTATTGTAATGTGAATTAGTAACTGTAATTTTATTTGTATATTCTGTACTTGATAAATTTATGTACTTAGTTGGCAAATTATGCAAAATAATAAAATGTAAGAATTTTGATATATGAGTTAAGTATCTGATCATGATGATTCTGATTGAGATTGAGTATGAAAAATTTTGAGACAGATTCTGAGTTGTGAAATTGAGTATATATTGAAATTGTTTTTGGCAGGTTCAGAAGAACTACTAGTCCAAATTACAGCCGGCACGTTGTCGGATTATCAATAAAATTTTTTAAATTTCCAAATTAGTCAGATTTTGATAAAAAGTAAAAATTGCCTAAACCTTAAATAAAGTTTTTGAATAAATAAATCAAGAACTGTAATGAAATCAGATAAGATTAGGTGCTCCGGCACGCCGTGTAGCATGCCTTGCTCGGCTACACTGTAGACGGGTGAGGGGTGTTACATGTTCAATGAGGAATAGCTGTACATGTTTCATCAATGGGTATACATTGACTAGATGGATCTATATCCATCTGATCTATTGGTTGGTCAGAATTCTCCAATTCCAACTCTATTTACCTTCCTTTGCCTCCTACTTGAACAAACTATTGTTCAAGAAATGTGGCATCTTTACTTATCACAACCTTTTGTGAAGTAGGAAAATAAAAATAATATCCAAAACTATCTTTTGGATATCCAACAAATCGACCCTTTTCTAATCTGATCTACAATTTATCAGTGTTCAGCTTTCTGATATAAGCTGGAGAACCCCAAATCTAATATGGTCTCCAATTTATCAGTATTCACCTCCACGATCTGATTGAAGAGCTTTAATACTCTTTCCTGTTTGATTTTCTACTTCAGATTTAAATTCTTTAAACTTTCAAATGATTCATGTTTGTATTTCATCAAATACAAATACCCAAACTTTGATTTATCATCAGTAAAGGTAATAAAGTAACGAAAACCGCCTCTAGCCATTTCCTTAAATGGACCACATACATCACTGTGTATTAGCTTCAAAATAATTTCAGCTCTTAGCCCTTGTCCAACAAAAGGTGATCTAGTCATTTTGCCCTGAAGGCAAGATTCACAAGTTGGAGTAGGCTCAGAGCCCAATGAGGATAGAATCTCCATTTTCTCCAATTTTGCAATCCTATCTTCTGCAACATGACATAACCTTAAGTGCCAAATATATTTTAAACTTGAGTTAGTTTTCACCATGGCATTGCTTTCATTTAGATCACTTGCATTCATTTTGTGTTTGTCATTATTATCCAAATAATAAAGACCATCATTCATATAACCCGAACCAACATATTTATTTCCAAAATAAATATTGCAAACATCATCGGTGAACTAAAATTCATAACCATTTCTAGTCAAACTAGATATAGAAATAATGTTCTCAAAAGCATCAGATTCATATGAAATATTATCCAAACACAAAACATATCCAAACATGTAAAAAGATTTAGATCCTATGGCTAAAGCTTCAATAGTTGAGCCATTGCCAATCCGGACTTTAATATCTTTAGAACGCAAGCTGCTACAATTTGCTAGTTCCTACATATCATTAGAAATGTGAGAACTGGCACCAGTATCTAAAACCCAAGCTGTAGATGAACTATGAGTATCATCAGAATCTAAATAACAAGATATGGACATAACTTTCGAAGGTTTATCCTTCTTGTCCTTCAAAGAAGTAAGATACTCTGGGCAGTTCCTTTTCCAGTGCCCATCCTTATGGCAGTGGATACACATTCCTTTGCCTCCATCAGCTTAAGTCTTCCCTTTCTGTTTAGCTATTTTCTTAGAATGATCAGGAATCTGAGATTTCTTTTTCTTATTGCCCTTCTGTTAGTAGTATGCCATAGAGCATATCATTTAGTATCTATTTTGTACATGTTTTTATTAATAAAAGGTATTTCCACTTTTTCGTTTACATAATATATTTATGTGTAATAGAAAAGGTCCATTGATATTTTGTTAGAAATTCTATTCTTAAGTTGTTAAGAATATGAATGAAAGTATTTCTAGTACAAAGTATCATAAATAGGTTCACAATCGAGGATACTTCATAATAAGAACATGACTTATCCAGATAGAATGTATTCATGTTTGTTCCCAAATTATTTATATGAGATATAAATAAGATGGAATGGTGAGTCTCACGCCATATAACAAACATGATAGGCACTTATATATGATAAGTAGGCCGAACCAGTGACACTTATGACAAGCACATGAAGTTTACTCTTGTCAATGCATTGTCATAAATCATATCAGTGCAA
This sequence comes from Hevea brasiliensis, assembly GCF_030052815.1. NCBI lineage: Eukaryota > Viridiplantae > Streptophyta > Magnoliopsida > Malpighiales > Euphorbiaceae > Hevea > Hevea brasiliensis. Next base: position 50,726,812 of record NC_079501.1, read on the forward strand.
ATAATCTTTAGACCTGAGATAGCACAGTTATCTTGTATATAAATGGTTTGAGTTTGATACTGCTTTCATACTTGTACTGTGTATGGGTATATGGGCATGTGTTGGCTCCTACTAGTTATATATGGAAGTAGGTGTTGATCAAGATGGAATCTGTTCCTCTAAGTAAATAGAGATAAAACCCTATGTTCATTTAATTGTTCTTGATGTTTCAAGTTCCTGGCCAAGACAGATAGATTTATTCGGAAAGAGTTTTTGATGAGAAAATCTTTTTAATCAAGAACTGGAATTAAAAGAGATTCTAGTGCATGGTAACATATGATTATAGGTTCATTTAAGGTAAACCTTATGACTAATTGGGTAGCCATAGCATGCTAGGCTAGGTGTTAACCATGGTCTATGAGGTGCATAAAATGATTTAGAGAAATCATTTTTGGTAAGAAAGAGTTCTGATGATATGAAGAGTTGATATCATGTCTCTTTGCCAATTAGTGATGAGCCTAGTAAGTCACACACATACACAAGTTATCACCTAATTAAATATGATTTAATTAATTAATTGAAGAGTTTAATTGATTAATTAAATAGGTTTGGTTTGCAATGAGATTGCAAAGTCCATAGCATGACTTGAAACCAAATGTAGATTATTGGATTATAGTATAAGTTAAATTTATATTTAAAGTGTTTAAATATAAATTTAATTAATGAGAAATTAATTAATAAAGATTAATTAATTGATTTATATTTGATATAAATTTATTAGAAGAAGAGAAATAATTATTTTGGGCTGAGAACTCAAAATTAAGACATAGGGGCATTTTGGTCATTTCACAGGGTGACATGTGGCACCATGAGATGGTGACACATGGCATTATATATAAGCTTGCCAAATGTCTTTAATCATGTAAGATGATTAAAATTAAGATTAAATATAGGTTTGACACTTGGCACAATGTGATTAGGTCAATTAAACCTAGAACCAATCAGAGGGTGGCATGTGGCAAGGGTTTTATGTGTTGACCTAGCTATATAAGTGTTATTGTAAAAAGAAAACAATACAACCTGCAGCTATCCTCCTTTGTGCCACCACCTTGAAGTTCCCCTTCTCTCTTCTTCATCTCTCACCAATTATAAGAGATTAGCAAACAATCTCTTGAATTAAAAATACTAGAAATTGTTTCTAGTATCCTGTTTACATCTTTGATCTCTTAAAAGGCAAAACTTGATTTTCTAATTAATAGAAAAAGCTTTAGAAGCTGTTCAAGGGCGGCCATAGGTGAACTTGGTGTGAAGAAGGTAGAGGGATAACATTTGGTGTCCTAAAGATGCATCCGAAAGACACAAATATATTGCAGTGCATTAAGAGGTTAGTGTATTTGTTCTTGATCTCATATAGGGTTCTAAAATTAATCTGATTAATTTTTAAAATCTTAAATGGCAAATATAGATCCAAAACATATTAAAAGTGTTTTAATATGTTGTTTATCATTGAAATCAAATAGATAAAAATAAATCTTGCATGATGCATGTGACCCTAGGTGAAAATTTTTGAATTAAATGGTATAAACTTGTGTTTTTTATGTTTCCGCTCCTTAACCTTCTTCTTGTTGAACTTTATAGTAGAAGAAGAAGCAATCAAAGCTACCTCTTTTCCTTTATTGCCTAGCATATTCTTTTGGGCAATAACCAGCATGTTGAGTAAACCACCAGCTAAGGTGCATTCCTGTTTAGTCATATGGAAATTTTGTCTCTATTTACTTAGAGGAACAGATTCCATCTTGATCAATACCTACCTCTATATATAACTAGTAGGAGCCAACACATGCCCATATACCCATACAAAGTACAAGTATGAAAGCAGTATCAAACTCAATCCACCTATATACAAGTTAACTGTGCTATCTCAAGTCTAAAGATTATATGCACTGATATGATTTATGACAATGCATTGACAAGAGTAAACTCCATGTGCTTGTCATAAGCGTCACTGGTTTGGACTACTTATCATGTATAAGTGCCTATCATGTTTATTATATGGTATGAGACTCATCATTCTGTCTTATTTATATCTCATACAAATAACTTGGGAACAAACATGAATACAATCTTTCTAGATAAGTCATGTCCTTACTGTGAGGTATCCTCGATTGTGAACCTATTTATGATACATTGTACTAGAAATATTGTCACTCATATTTTTAACAACTTAAGAATAGAATTTCTAACAAAATATCAATGGACCTTTTCTATTGCACATAAATATATTATGTAAACTGAAAAGTGGAAATGCCTTTTATTAATAAAAACATGTACGATATATATACTAAACGATATGCTCCAGGGCATACTACTAACACAAGAAATGTGGCATCTCTACTTACCATAACCTTTTGTGATGTAGGTAAATAAAAATAATATCCAAAACTATCTTTTGGAAATCCAACAAATCGACCCTTTTCTGATATAGTTTCCAATTTATCAATGTTCAGCTTTTTGATATAAGCTGGACAACCCCAAATCTTAACATGCTTAAGACTTGATTTCTTCCATGCCATATCTCATAAGGTATGGAAGATACTGATTTTTATGGAATCCTATTTAGAATATGCAAAGCTGATTCTAATGCAAATTCCCAAAAGGAGATTGGCATATTAGTATAGCTCATCATACTGTGTACCATATCCAATAGGGTATAATTTCTCCTTTCAGATACACCATTCAACGGTGGTGTTCCTGGAGGAGTCAGGTGGAAAACAATGCTGTGCACTCTCAAGTATTCATCAAATTCAGTACTTAAGTATTCACATCCACGATCAGATCGAAGAGCTTTTATACTCTTTCTTGTTTGATTTTCTACTTTAGATTTAAATTCTTTGAACTTTTTAAAGGATTCATGTTTGTATTTCATCAAATACAAATACCCAAACCTTGATTTATCATCAGTAAAAGTAATAAAGTAATGAAAACCACCTCTAGCCATTTCTTTAAATGGACCACATACATCACTCTGTATTAGCTCCAAAATATTTTCAGCTCTTAGCCCTTGTCCTATAAAGGGTGTTATAGTCATTTTGCCCTGAAGGCAAGATTCATAAGTTGGATTAGGCTCAGAGCCCAACGAGGGTAGAATCCCCATTTTTTCCAGTTTTGCAATCCTAGCTTCTGCAACATGACATAACCTTAAGTGCCAAATATATTTTGAACTTGAGTTGATTTTCACCATGGCATTGCATTCATTTAGATCACTTGTATTCATTTTGTGTTTGTCATTATTATTCAAATAATAAAGACCATCATTCATATAACCCGAACCAACATATTTATTTCCAAAATAAAATTGCAAGCATCATCTATGAACTAAAATTCATAGACATTTCTAGTCAAACTAGATATAGAAATGATATTCTTAAAAGCATCAGGTACATATAAAATATTATCCAAACACATAACATGTCCAAACATGTAAAAAGATTTAGATCATATGGCTAAAGCTTCAATAGTTAAGCCATTGCCAATCCGGATTCTAACATTTTGAGAACGCAAGCTGTTACTATTTGCTAGTTCCTACATATCATAAGAAATGTGAGAACTGGCACCAGTATCTAAAACCCAAGCTATAGATGAACTATGAGTATCATCAGAATCTAAATAACAAGATATGGACATACCTTCCGAAGGTGTATCTTTCTTGTCCTTTAGAGAAGCAAGATACTTTAGGCAGTTCCTTTTCCAGTGCCCATCCTTCTGGCAGTGGAAACACTTTCCTTTGCCTCCATCAGCTTTAGTCTTCCCTTTCTGTTTAGCTATTTTCTTGAAAGGACCAAGAATCTGAGGTTTCTTTTTCTTATTGTCCTTTTTCTTGTTGGACTTTCCAGTAGAAAAAGATGCAATCAAAGCTACCTCTTTTCCTTTATTGCTCGCCATATTTTTTTGGGCAATAACCAGCATGTTGAGTAAACCAACAAGGTGCATTCCTGCTTAGTCATATAAAAATTTGTCACAAAATTCCCAAATGACTCGGGAAGGGACTAAAGGATCAAATCCATCTGCAGTTGGAAATCCATGTTAAAGTCAAGATGTTCCAGCTGCTCAATCAGCCGAATCATCTTGTGGACATGATCCCTAACATTCTGTCCCTCAGCATCCTCATGCTGAACAGCTGCCAAGATATCTCATACCTAGCATTCTTGCTGTGCTCACCATACAACTCTTGCAAGTGAAGGAGGATCTTACTAGCACTTTGTATGTTCTAATGCTACTTCTGTAACTCATTACTCATAAAAGCAAGCATGTAACACTTGGCTCTCATATCGTGCTCCTTCCACTTGTCTAAAGTTTCATGTTCCTCTTGTGTGGCCTCTGGAGGTAAGGGACCAGGAACATTTGAGTTTATAACATATCCTATATGTTCAAGGTTCAGTACAAGTTTCAAATTTCTTAGCCAATCAGATAGATTAGGTCTTGTAAACCTATTACGATCGAGTATGCTTGCAAGAATATTGGATGGTGGTGGTTGTTATGTGATTATTCTTATCAGAAAATTAACTGCAGAAAATAACTAGATTAATTAGTAAATGTATGATGTAATTAACCAAAATGATTATGGTCTTTTAATCAAATTGGTCCTCCCACTAACTTAGCGAATCCTACACTTCCAAAGTAGAAAACATAAATCTTAGTTGGATAGATTTCTAGTGGGTGATTGAATTTTTATAATCCTATTAATCATCCTCAAGCACATCCATTATTGGAATTATAATAAATTATAAGTGAGCAACTCCTTGCCCATCACATCTCATGTGTGGTTTAATCCTTTACCTAGCCCCTAATGCTCAAAATCTCAGGCACATCCATTATTGATTTATCTTGCATTAGTTAAGTTGATCTCATTGAGCTAGTTAACATGCAAATAATTTTAATGTCCTCAGGCACATCCATTATTGGCCACCAAACCATTTACATATTTACAACATCTCTTGCTTAACAATTATTCTTAAGAAAATCTCTTAAATTAATTTCAGCATATGCAACTATTTAAAATTTCTTAAAATAATTGCCCCAATGGAGGGCCCATATTATAATTGCTTTAATTATAGCATATCCAACTTAATCATTCATTTGGAAGATTTTGTAGTCATCCTAATTACTATTATGGTCTCACTTTGCACATTATCCATTTAGCAAGCATATATCATATACTTGCATACATTCCCATACATCTCATGCATTCATGGATAAACAGTAAATATGGTATGATCATGGACTTTTCTAAGGGATCAATTTTGAGCCACCAAGAATTGAATCAAGGCATTCCTAGGTACAACCCAAAGAAACATAGAAGAAATAATCTAATCACATTGGTCTTTTATAGTCTATGATCATCCATCATGCATATCACTATTTAACTGTAACATCCTTATTTTAGCTAGTCCGTACAGTTTACTGTTCCGGTGACCAGTGTCGGTCCGGACAGCTAGAACGTCCAAAAAAAAAAAATAATAAATAATAAATATTTAAACTAAAGTGAGGAACTATAATTAACTCAAATATTAATAAGAAAAATTTAGAAAAAAAAAGTTTAGAAATAAAATACAACCAAGTTAAATGAGCCGGTGCCCTAGCGATGGGTAACCTAGTGGGAAGTTGCGGTTCTCGCAACTAGGAGCCCTAGACCCAGGGAAAAATTCATAAAATAATTTTTGGGACTCCAGAGAATGGTCATTGAGGTTCCTATGGCATTAGAATGCCAAGAAAATATTCAGAAAAATTTTTCAATCGGTACAGACAATTTTGGCCCGTTAAGCCAAACGGAGGGCATTTTGGTCATTTCGTCTTCAGAGATGATTTTTGGCCGACTTGTCCAGTTAAGCAAATAATTATTATGATCTAAAATAAGAATAAATATTGCTAAAAATTAAATTGGAAATGAGTAGAGAAGAAAAGAAAAGAAAATGAATTAAAATTATAATTTTGACCTCATGCTTATGTCACTAAGCACTCCCACCCAATCACCACTTGACAAAATAAATAAAAGGGATAAAAATGAAGCAAAAAATGAGATAAAAACAAAAGAAACCAGCAGTCTCCTTCTTCATACGGGCTGAATCAAGAGAGAAAGAGAGAGAAAAGGAAAAGAAAGAAAGAAAGGAAGATGGAGAAGGAGATGAACAGTAGCAAAAACAGGGGTTCAGCAGGGCAGCATGTTTCTCTTCCGTCCAGGTGAGTTTGGCTCAACATCTATGGATGATTTTTGGATATGTTTGAGGTATGTATGTGTGAAAGTTATGGTTAAAATTTGGTGATTTTTCAACGGTTGGATTTGGAGAAATATATTGTTGAACACAGGCTGTCTGTAGGTTGAATTCTGAATTTTGGCTACTGAAATTTGAGAAAAATAAATAGTTAGAATGCTTATAAAATTATGAAATTTGGTACAAATGATATTTGGGATGTTGAGGCTCCTGGGTTAAAATTTGGTGAATTTTAGACTTGTGGTTTATGAGATATAAATTGTTTTGCATGAGCTGTCTGAGTAAGACTGATTTCTGCAAAAATTCAGATTTTGAAGGGTTGAATGAATGTTTTGATATCTCATGATATAGTGATTATTTGATGCAAAACTTTTTACTGATATTGTATAGGGATGTCTTGAATATATGGTTAAAATTTGGGATTTATCTAACGGTTAGATCATTATATATAAATTTGAATGCACAAGCTGCCAGATTGGGTATTAATGGGTGGTTGTGGATTTAAGATTTATGATAGGAGTTTAGGCCAATTTAAGGGGAAATGCTGTTGAATTTTTATTGGATATTTAATTTAGGAAAGTGAAGTTATAATTGATTATGATTATTATGGTTCTAGGAGAAATCTTGAAGAATAACAAGCTCAAGGTTGGTTTCAAAAAGGTTAGTGCTAATTCATCCTTAAAACTTTGTATATATATATCATGTGGAGTATGAAATGAGGGTGAAATTAAGAGAATTGAAACAAGTTTGCATGAATAAATTCCACCAATTTTGGCAGCCTTAGGATACATTAGGGTTTCATTGATTAGATTGAGTTATAGTTGTACATGGCTGCCATTGAACATAAATTAGAAACTTTGATTCATTGATTGCATGTATATGGAGAATTGAAATGGTAGAGTTAGGGTTTGGGCACAAATTTGAGATTTTGTTTATGTAATGATGAAAGTGAGTTCTAATGGTCAATTAGTGACCATTTGGTTATGTGTAAACAAGAAATGAGGTGGTTTGATTAGTGGGAATTGCAGTTGGTGTGGCTGCCCATGGTGACTGCACTGGACATGAGTCCAGTAGGTTTGGGCAGCCATATCTTGAATTTTATGGGTTCAATTGGTACAAGGCCAAGTGGACATGAAACTAGACACATAATGGCACAACTTTGGTGAAGAAACCATGCCCATAAAACCAAACCAAGTGGACCAAAAGCTTGCTAAAATCCGGGTGACCTGCAGGCTGTTTCTGCAGAATGACCAAATAAATAGTGATTGTTCATTTAGCCATAACTCAATGTAGAAAGGTCCAATTGATCTGAAATTTTACCAGCAACAACATAAGATATAGACCAACAACTTTCATGAAGAAACCTATCCTAAATTATCACCAGAACCTATCCAACAAGGGAGTTGCAGTCACTGTTCACTGCACTGTAGATATGGTCAGTCCAGAAAAATTCCAATCCGGCCAGTTGTGGTTTTTGGACCATAACTTGAGCTACGAAACTCCAAATGGAGTGATTCAAAAAATGAAATTAAACTAGACAAAATAAGGAACAACTTTCATGTTGATCATTTTGCCAAATTCCCACTGCAAAAATGACTAATAGAACAGTAAAATAAGGTATAAAAACTGAAAATTCTGCTCAATTAACTTTAAACTTATAAATGGTATTGGCAACCAATACCAACAAATTTTGAATGCAAAATGTGGTATGTTGGGAGTATTAAAACCAATGTACCTATTGTCTATGCAAAAGTCAAAATTTTAGTTGACTAATGAAATGAATAGTAATATTCAAACTTGAAATTCAAAAATTATGAAACTTAAAAGTGCAAAATGCCCTAGTAGGCCTAATGTGATTGGTTTGGATAGGTTGGCATGCCAATATGGTTTTGATAGCAGTACTGCGTATGATGTATGGCTTCATTGCCATTCTGTGATGTGATAGCCTATGGCTATACTGATTATGATGTTTTACTTGACTTTATGCCTTATTGCTCTTATGGCTTATTAGCCATTCTGTTTGCACACCGGGAGACACATTGTGACCGATGGTGTGACGCCCGAGGTACCTGGTACCCAGTGCTAGTTTACCCGTTTATCCAGTCCGGTCAATTTGTATAGGTTACTTAGGCATGAAAAAGTATAACTGTAATTGAACTGATTATTAAAGAAAATACGAAAATTAAATATCAGGAATGATTACAATAAAATACAAAGAAGCTCAAGATCATGAAGAAAATAATTAACAAAATGCATGAAGAAGTTAATATCATAAAACATAATTAGCCGTCGACTAAACAATAAGTTAGTAATTATTCATTTCTTATGAACACAATAGCTAGGAAATTATTATTTTTATTTGCATATTATATTTTCTTGTATTATTGGCACCACTAAGCATTATGCTTAGCGCGTCACTTTTGCAACGCGTAGGTACTGAAGATTTGGACAGAGGGCCCAGTAGACCACAGATTGGGTAAGGCCATTCACAGTTCTGCATAGTGTCCATGTCACCTCACAGACTATAGTGCATTGGTAGGACACCAGGTCCCATTTTGTATTTTATGATTTTTGTAAATTTTGTAATTAAACTCTTATTTTATCATGTGTATTTAAAACAAATGTAATATAATTTTGTATTAATGTAAGTACTTGTTATTTGTGATTATAAATAACATATGAGAATTTATTTATGATTTGAGTCTAATGATGATGTGAAATGAATGAATGACAAATAGAGAAATTGTTAAGAAATTGTTGTAAATTGATGTGATACAAATGGAGCTTGTGAATGATTGGAAATTATTGGAAGTGTTTTTAAACAGGTTCAGAAGAACTGTTTTTCCAATTTACAGCCGGCACTCTGCCGGATTTTCTATAAAATTTCGTAAAAATTTAGATTTATCAAAAATTGTAAACAAATGATTTAAAAGGGATAAATTGTAATAGAACTATGAATTGGTGCTCCGGCACACTGAGTGGCATAACTTGCTCGGCTACACTGTAGTCGGGTAAGGGATGTCACATTAACAATTAAATAAAACATACATACTTAAATTAAATTGAATATCTAATATTCACTTTAAAAATCTAGATTTTAGTATGATTCAAACAAATTTAAAAATTCAGATTTGAATCTCACTCAAACAAATTTAAAAATTCAGATTTGAATCACATTCAAACAAATTTAAAAAGTTATATTTGAATAACATTCAAGCAAATTTAAAAAATTTAGATTTGAATCATATTCAAACAACTTTAAAAATTTAGATTTGAATCACATTCAAACAACTTTTAAAATTCATATTTGAGTCACATTCAAACAACTTTAAAAATTCAAATTTGAATCACATTCAAACAACTTTAAAAATTCAGATTTGAGTCACATTCAAACAAATTTTAAAATTCAGATCTGAATCAAAATTTAATTGTGTGATTAAAACTCTAATTAAATAATTTAATTAGACATAGGATGAGCTTTTATTTCATACAACAATTGTAAATTCAAAACCCAAACCTTGCGCACACCATTGGTGACCACAAAGTATGCAAACCATTGGTGTTCATAACCAAGCCGCCACTTTTCCTTTACAACTAGCAATGGATCTATCATCTCATGATCAAACCACACAATTAAATCATATAATCAACAATCTAAATGGTAAATATAGTAGCTCTGATACCAATTGAAGGGAGCGGAAGCATGAAAAATACAAGTTTATATCATTGAATTCAAAAATTTTTTGTTTAGGGTCACGTGCATAATGCAAGATTCATTTTAATCTATTTGATTTCAATGATATATAGCATATTAAAACTCTTTTAATATGTTTTGGATCTAGATTTTCCATTTAAGATTTTAGAATTAATCAGATTAATTCATTAGAACCCTAGATTAGATCAAGAACAAGCGCACTAACCTTTTGATGCACTGCAGTGTGTTTGACACCTTTGGGATGCATCTTAGGATACCAAATGTTGTCCCTCTAGCTTTTCCACACCAAGATCATCTATGGCAGACCTTGAACAACTTCTAAAGCTTTTTCTATGAATTAGAAAATCAAGTTTTGCCTTTTGAGAGATTACAGATATAAACATGACACTAGAAACAATTTCTAGTATTTTTAATTCAAGAGACTGTTTGCTAATCTCTTTGAACTGATGAGAGATGAAGAAGAAGAGAAGGGAGAGTAGCCAAGGGTGGTGGCACAAAGAGATGAATGGCAGCTTGTATTTTTCTATTCCTTATATAGCTAGGTCATCACTTAAAAACCTTGCCACATTTCACCTTCTTATTGGTTCCAGGTTTAATTGATCCAATCACGTTGTGCCAAGTGTCAAACCTATATTTAATCTTGACTTTGATCATCTTATATGATTAAAAGACATTTGCCAAGCTTATGTGTAATGCCATGCGTCACCATCTCATGGTGCCACATGTCACCCTGTGAAATGACCAAAATACCCTTATGTTTTAATTTTGAGTTCTCAAACCAAAATAACTATTTCTCTTCTTCTAATCAATTTATATCAAATATAAATTAATTAATTAATCTCTATTAATTAATTTCTCATAATTAAATTCATATTTAAACACTTTAAATATAAATTTAACTTAGATTATACATCCAATAACCTAGATTTGGTTTCAAGCCATGCTAGGGACTTTACAATCTAATTACAAACCAAACCTATTTAATTAATCAATTAAACTCATTAATTAATTAATTAAATCATATTTAATTTGGTGATTACTTGTGTATGTGTGTGACTTACTAGGCTCATCACTAATTGGCAATGAGACATGATATCAACTCATAATATCATCAGAACTCTTTCTTATCATAAATGATTTCTCTAAATCATTTTATTCAGCTCATACACTATGGTTAACACCTAGCATAGCATGCCATAGCCACCCAATCAGTAATAAGGTTTACCTTAAATGAACCTATAATCATATGTTACCATGCACTAGAATCTCTCTGTTACAAAATCCCAATTCGAGCTGGAGTCATGGTTTATATCAAACCCCATTTGCTATGAATATTATGTTCTCTTTTAATTCCAGTTCTTGATTAAAAAGATTTTCTCATCCGAAACCCTTTTTTGATTAAATCTATCTGTCCTGACCAGGAACTTGAAACATCAAGAACAATTAAATGAACATAGGATTTTATCCCTATTTACTTAGAAGAACAGATTCCATCTTGATCAACACCTACATCCACATATAACTTGTAAGAGCTAACACATGCCCATATACCCATACACAGTACAAGCATGAAAGTAGTATCAAACTCAAACCACCTATATACAAGATAACTGTGCTATCTCAGGTCTAAAGATTATATGCACTGATATGATTTATGACAATACATTGACAAGAGTAAACTCCATGTGCTTGTCATAAATATCACTGGTTTGGCCTACTTATCATGTATAAGTGCCTATCATGTTTGTTATATGGAATGAGACTCACCATTCCATCTTATTTACATCTCATATAAATAACTTGGGAACAAGCATGATTACAATCTTTCTAGATAAGTCATTTCCTTATTGTGAAGTATCCTCGATTGTGAACCTATTTATGATACTTTGTGCTAGAAATACTGTCACTCATATTCTTAACAACTTAAGAATAGAATTTCTAACAAAATATCAATGGACTTTTTCTATTACACATAAGTATATTATGTAAATGGAAAAGTGGAAATGCCTTTTATTAATTAAAACATGTATAAGATACGTACTAAATGATATGCTCTAGGGCATACTACTAATAATGTACTGGTACCCACTTAGCCATGATTGTAGATGTTAATTGAAGGACTGAAAGGTGAAGATTAATATTAGAAAATCAAGATCTTGAACCTAGAAATTCTGACCTAGACATAGGCTAATACCTTTATGGAACTTCAAAATTGGTCAAAAATCTTAAAGGATTTTAATTAATTTGACTGCCACGAAAGTTGGGTTTGAGTTAATTGGAATACACCCTAGGTGCCTTGAGAGAGGATTTAGGATAACTTAGAACCGATTTCCATCAAGGAAAATGATCCTCAATTCAGTAAATAAACGAGATAACATCCCTAGTGAGATTCAAGTGTGAAATCTTAATTCCAGAATTGTTTCAAATAAATCATTTCATTTTAAGTTTACCATTCTAGTGTTTAAGGTTAACAAACTTCATTTCCTAAGTATTCGATAGCCTAGATAGTGAAAATTACTGTGTAGATTGGTACTTACTAATCAAATTCCTCATGGGAGCGATACTCTACTCATCATTTTATTACTTGTTAGCGATCCGTGCACTTGCTAGGTTGTAAAACCAGCGAAACAAGTTTTTAGCGCCATTATCGGGGATTTTTGGCTTTAGTAATATCAAGCAATAGGCAATTTAGCTGATTTAGGCAATTATATTTATTATCTAATTTTATTTTACTGGTTGTATTTCTCTTCTTTTCTCTTAGGTGCTTAATCTAGTATATGACTAGAATAAGGCCAGAAGAAGAAATTTTGGATTGTGATCTGGAGATAGACAGAACTTTGAGAGCCATCAAGAGGGAAAGGAAACATCAAGAGCACCATCAAAGAGATCCTAAAATTCCAACCATGGCCGATAATAATGATAGACCAAGACTCTTGAGATATTATGGAGCTCCATCTATCCAAGGATTTCAGCCCAGTGTCACTAGACCCACAGTGGAAGCCAACAACTTTGAATTAAAACCAACATGGCTCCAAATGATTTAACAAACCCAGTTTGTAGGTTCACCAATAGAAGATCCACACTATCACCTCCAGTGCTTTCTTGCCAGATGTGACACATTCAAGATGAATGGAGTGTCTGATCAAGTAATAAAACTCAGAACATTCCCATTCTCCCTTCGTAAGAGAGCAAGGAAGTGGTTACTTTCTCAACCGGTTGGAACATTTACCACTTGGGAAAACCTCTCTCGAGCTTTTCTAGCAAGGTATTTTCCACTTACAAAGACTGCAAAACTGAGGCTTGAGCTCAACACCTTTAGACAAAAGGAAGGAGAATCACTCTATGATGCATGGGAAAAATATAAAGATCTGCAGAGGGAATGTCTACATAATGGCATAGAGGATAGGCTATTAGTGTAAAATTTCTATAATGGGTTACTACCCTCTACAAGGAGCATAGTTAATAAAGCTGTAGAAGGTGATCTAATAGAGAAAATAGTGACACAAGCACTTGAACTTCTAGAAAGGGTTGCATACCATAATTATGAGTGATCAAATAAAAGAGGAAATGCAAGGAGAACTACAGGGATCATGGAAGTAGAAGCCCTAAGCATGATAAATGCTCAATTTGGTCAGCACATAAAGAGACTCGAAAGAATGCAAGCCAATGCAATTGGTACAAACAGTCAATATGAAGACAACTATGGAGGAGGATACATGAGTTCATAATACAGTAATTTTAATGAACCCTCCACAGAACAGATGAATTATGTGAATAATGGAGGCAACTTTAACTAGAGGCAGCCCAACAATCCATATTCAAATACTTACAGCCCTAGATGGAGGAACCACCCAAATTTCTCATGGTCAAATCAACAGAACCAGCCAATAAACAACAACAAGGGTACAAACCACCAGCACCCCCTGGATTTTAGAATAGAGGTCAAAACTTTGCACAGCCATCACTACCTCTCCAACCTCAATAACCTAAACTAAAGATGACCATGGAAACCATGATGGAAGAATTCCTAGCAGCTCAACAATAACAAAATGAATTGACTAAATAGCTGACTTCCATAATGGACCAACTTGCTACTCATAACAAGATGCTAGAGAATCAAATCGCTCAGCAAGCAAGTTCTTCAAGTAAGGCTGTTGGCAAACTGCCTAGCCAACTAGAAATGAACCCAAGGGAGCATTGTAAGGGAGTTACACTGAGGAGTGGGAGAACTATAGTACAACCAGAGGTAGAACCGACAGAGGAAACCATAGAAAAATCTAAAGGCCAAGTAGAGAAAAAGGAGGAAGAAGCTAAGAAAGATCAGGAAGAGGAAGCAAGGAAGACAAAGAAATTACTAGAGCCATACCAGTCTCCCGTACCCTTTCCTCAGAGATTTCAGAAAGCCAAATTGGACAAGCAATTTGTGAAGTTTTTGGAAGTTTTATAGAAACTTTATATCAACATCCCCTCCACTGAAGCACTTTTTCAAATGTTATCCTATGCCAAATTTCTTAAGGAAATTCTCTCAAAGAAAAGAAAGCTAGAAGACTATGGAACAATAGCTCTAACAAAGGAATGCAGTGCCATGCTGCAAAAAAAAACTGCCTCCAAAGTTAAAAGATCCAAGAAGCTTCTGACACACTTTAATTGTATAGATATTTTTAAGCGCATTTACATTCTATTTAATAGCATTTAGGCAAGTATTTTCATGCATAATAGTTGATTTCATTAGTTTTCATAATTTCTATTGTGAAGCCCTTAATTCCATGTTTTTTGCATCATTTCAGGTGTTTGGGTGAAGCTACAGAATTATAGGAGTGCAAGAAAAGCTTGGAGGAGTCAAGAGATAGAGAATTGCTGCTGATACAAAGTACACGGGTCCTGTAAACCAAGCCCCAGACCCGTGTAAATCTCTGCTGTAACACCCCTATTTGCATAGCCTGGTACATTTCACTGTTCCGGTGACCGGTGTCGATCCGGACAATTAAAGGGATTAGAACCACACTTAAGACAACTTGATAAACCATAAACACAAATAATTAGTAATGTCCAATTAGTTAAGTATAAACAAGAAAAACAGAACATAAGAAGTTAAACGAGCTGAGAGTCACAGCGATGGGTGACCTTCTCGAGAACGACTGTAAAATATGACGCTGCGGTCCTTAGGACCCTTATAAATATAGTGGAAAAGAGGAAATCACGAAAAAGAACTGTTAAGCCAGTCAAATAATTAGGTCAGGGAGCCGGAAGAAATATTGGATTATTTACAAACTAGGATGAACCAGCGAGGGGCAATTTGGTCAATCGACCCCGAGAGCTGACTCCTGACCTAACTGTCAAATAAAATCGGAGAAAAGAAAATTTCAGAGTCGGGAATTAAATTAAAGAACTAATAGAAAAACACAAAAAAAAAAAGGAAAAGAAAAGAAAAAGTTAATTACATCACCTTATGACATCAAAATGATGTCAAAATTAATTATTTTAATTCCCATAATTTTTGACCCATTCAAATACATAAAGTAAGACTTAAATTACATAAAAAAAAAAAGAACCCTTCTCCTACCTCAAGATTTCGGCAGCCAAGGTTTTCCCAAACCCCACCATTGATCCTTCATGAAAGCTTGAATACAAGCTTTTAAACACTCATTTGACCCTACCTTACCCCAAATTCTCCCATAAAAACATGATTTTATCACTTGAGAGGAAGATTGGTCATCAAAAAATTGAAGAAAATTGAGAGGAAGTGAAAGTTCAAAGACACCTAACAAGGTTAGTAATGTAAACTTCAAGTTTTTAGTTTAATTAGTGTATGTGTAGCATAAAGAACATAGAGACAAACTTAAAATGAAAAGAAAAATTGGTTGAGGGACTAAAATGATTTTCGGCCAGCTTGATTATGAGGATGATTTGCATGAATTGAATGGTTTGAAAGGGGTATGTAAACCTTAGTTAGTTGAATGACTATGATTAAGGCATGGAATCAAGTAAATGCAACAATTAGTGTGAATTAGGGTTTTGAACATTAGGGTTAGAGACCAAAAATGTGAAGAAGTGCTAAATGATGTCTTTCACATAGTTTAAGGAAAGAAATGGCCATTTGTGACCTATTTAAGGGTGTTAGAAGTGTTTGAATCAAAGCCAAATTCGGATTGGTTATGCACCATGACCAAAAGTCAACTTTGAGGGACCAAAAATGGAATTTTACAAGCCTATTGGCATGGGACCAATTGGGAATGAAAATAGGCACTAAATGACACAATTATCATTTAGGAAGCATGCCCAAGAAGTGACTAAAACCTAGTGAACAAATTGACCAAAGTTGAGAAATCACAGTCAGCCTCTGCACAAACTGACCAAATGAACAGTGTTTGTTCATTTGGTCATAACTCGAGCTAGGCAGGTCAAAATGACCTGAAATTTTACCAGTGATTAGATGGAATATATACCTAAAACTTTCATTCAGAAAATTAACCCAAATTATGCCATTAACCCAATCAAATTACTGAGCAAAGTTGGTGACCTGAACCTGCAGAACTACAGATTTGCCATATGAACAGTAAAGTTTCAATGTCTATAACTTTCTCTAGAAAACTCTGATTCAGGTGATTCTTGAACCGATGGAAACCTAAGAGATAGTAGAACATTTCATATGCAGAAAATTAGACCAAATTATGCACTTAACTTGATCAAATTGCTGAACGAAGTTGGATCAATAAATCTATAGAACCAAATTCTACAGCATGAATAGTAACTGTATTTTGGCTATAACTTGAGCTACAAAACTCCAATTGGGGTGATTCAAAAAGGAGAATAAACTTAAGACAATAGGGAATATTTTCTATGAAGAAAGTTTTGACAAATTCCAATAGTAAAGTGACCAATGAAATAGTATAACTAGGAACACCAAAACTAAAAATTTGGCAATTTTGCCTAAAAGACCTAAGTTTTGAGAAAATGACCAAAACCAATAAGTTTGGTGACCAAAATGTGGTATGTGAGTGAATTTGGAGTTCCCATACCTATTAAGCCTTAGAAAGTCAACAATTTGACTTGAATAGTGTAATAAATAGTAACCCGAAACACAAAATTTCAATAACGTCGAATTTAAAACGTTAGAGCTAGGTAAAAGTGAAGTTGAATTTATTTTTGGATTTATGCTAAGTTATGGTATTGAAACACAATGAAATTGTGTGTTTCAGTGGAAAAGAATACCGGGACAGAACTCGAGGAGTCGAGTCAAGGCCAACAGGCGACTCGTTTGAGGTTTGTGCACAACGTATACTTTTTATAATCATCTTTTGCATACTGTTTTGAATAATGTGAAATATTGGATTATGGCATTCTTATGATGTTCGATTTAAATTATTGAAAGTTATTGTGTATATTTGAAATGATGATGTTTAGCAAATTGTTATGATAAGTTTTGAAACCACAGTATCATGACCATATATTTGAACACCTCACTAGCACGACTAGTGGGGGTAATTACTTTCGAAATTTGATTCCTTCTCTGGAGAAGTGTTGAGGTGTGCCAGTAGAAGAGTATGTGAATGGATATCCATATATTTGAGCTAGCTAGCCTTGTGATGTGATTTCTCTTTAGCCTCTGGCTATTGAGATTCTATTTGTTTCGAATGGCATGATCTAACTGTGGGTTTTATGAAATGTGTTTTGATACTTTGAAATGAACTTGGGTTGCATTAAAATCTCATAATTCATGTTTTGTGTTTAATGCTCATGTTTAGTCAAATTTTTGAATAAATGTGATTTAAGTTCTGCATAAAGATTATTTTAGTATGTTGTGCACCACTAAGTCCTAGTACTCAGCGATAGCTTTTATTGCTGCCGTAGATTTAGAGACTAGAGGAGCAGCAGACTGAGCTGCTAAGGTGTGAGGAGCTATCAGCTTGAAGTCATCGGGTATAATTTATACCCTGCCTGTAAATATTTATTTTGATGTATGTATTGCACATAAATGTATGGACATGTAAAATGGGTCTTGAGCAGCTTGTACAAATGTATGAAGTTTGTAATAAAGTTTAGTTTGTATTTCTTTTGATGTAAATTTTGTAAGGATGTATATAAATTGTTTCGTCTCTAATGAAATATGAGTGGAACTATTTTATTTAATTTGAATGAAATGTATTGCTAGTATTTTGAGGATTATTGAATTTTGAACTTGAGAAATTGATTGAAATGATTATGGAGTTTTTGAAATGGATTGAGTTTGATTGTGAAATTGAAGTAGTTGTTGAGAAAACATTTTTAGAAGTGCTTTTTACAGGTATTTGAAGAACTGGTTTCTCAAAATACAGACAGAACTCTGTCAAAAATTTTATAAAATTTGCAGAAAAATAAAATGGACTAAAAATATTAACTAGATTTACTTTTAATCAAATGTTTTAAATGCCTATTAGAAAGTACTCACCATTTGTCAAAAGTAAGCAAATTGTTTTAAAATCCCTTGTAGGGTAGGTGAAGTTCGATAGTTCATTAGGTATTCTACGGGATCATGTTATGCCTTACAGAGGGGTAAGGTGTGACATGTTTCAGTGGTATCATAGCAAATTTTTATTGATGTATGTTTTAACTTGAGAATTTGTGTCTTTTCTTTGTTAAGTACAACTGCTCAATGTCCATATTTGTTATATACAGTGCATTACATCATGAATATGAACTCACGGAGGGAAATCTTCTTATGTTAGTTGTTCAGGAGATATCCTACTTCAGCCTGAAATGTACGAAAAGGATCGTTTAGTTGAGCAGTCTGTTGAAGCTGAGGCACAAGGGGAAGCCCCAGCTTTACCGAATGTCAATGGGTCAGTGGCACCAGCCCCGCAAATGTTGTAGTTTCCTGCATAGTTTGCACAGCAGATGGCGGTAATGTTTCAGAAAATGGCTGGGGGTATGCCTGCTCAAGCTCCACCCCAACCACCTATGGCACAACCACTACCTCCAGCCAGACAGTATGATAAATTACTGAAGTATGGGGCTGCAAAATTTAAGGGTACAGTGGACCCTTTAGAGGTAGGCAATGGCTTGAAATAATGGATAGAGTATTTAAGATGCTGCACTACCAAGATGAACTGAAGTTTGAATATTCTATGTCACTACTGCAAGGGGATGCGTATGATTGGTGGAAGACCATCCCCCACAGCTTGGCTGAACCACCAGTGCTGACTTGGGATGACTTCATCAGAGAGTTCAGACAGAAATACATCCCAGATGCATATGTTGATCAAAAGTTACAAGAGTTTCTGAGTCTAAAACAAGGCAACAGAACAGTGGCAGAGTATAAGAGGGAGTTCTCCCGTTTAAGTCATTATGCTGGGAGTCTCCTTACCACCAGCAAGGCAAGATGCAAGAGATTTGGGACGGGTTTGAAGCCCAGCATAAGGACGCAAGTTGTGGGATTTCGACATAGCAACTTCTCAGAGCTCATGTTTCAAGCATTTGAGTTGGAAAGAATAGAATCAAAAGCAACCCTAGTGAAAGAAAAATCAGAAAAAGTTGAGAAATCATAAAAAGACAAGGGGGAAAAGTCAGTAGAGCCGAGTTCTGGTGGTATCTCTGGAAAGAAAAAGAAGTTTAGTGGACCTAGCAGGGTCGAGGTGGAAGATTTGGTAGGGGCAGATTTTTCGGACAGAGACCCCCTAGGTCTGGTCAGCAGTCGAGCAGGGGTTCACATCCTGCCCGCCCCTGTGAGACTTGTGGCAAGATTCATGGGGGGGAGTGTTATTGGGACACTGGAGCCTGCTTTAACTGCGGAGGCAAGGGTTATTTAGCAAGAGATTGCACTAGTGTTCCGTCTTCGAGATATGGTCCAGCTCTTACTACTGCCGAGGGATCTATTCAGAGTCCTGCTCCCACAGGTTCACAGTTTGTTGGTAGAGGAAGAGGCAGAGGTAGAGGCACTGCTTCAAGCAATCAAGGCATAGTTGGTTAGTCTGCACAAGGAAGTGTGTCAGCCAGAGTCTACACAATGAGACAACGAGAAGAGGCTGAGACTTCTGATGTTATAGCCGGTACATTCTCTATCTCTGAGCAAAATGTATTTGTGTTGTTTGATATGGGTTTAACCCATTCATATGTTAGTGCCAGCATAGCCAGTTCACTTGCTGTTCCATGTGTCCAAATGGGTTTTGAAGTGCTAGTAACTAGTCCATTAAGACAAGAGGTCCGAGTCAACAGAATTTATAGAGACTATCCTTTGGTGATCCAAGGACATGTTTTCCTATCAGACTTGATTGAAATGCCTTTCAGGGAGTATGATATCATCTTGGGCATGGATTGGTTAGCTAGGCATCACGCCATGATTGACTGTTGACTGAAGACAGTCACTTTTGGTCTCCCTTTGTTCAGTGATGTGGTAATACACGGGGAGTGTAACACCCTCCCGGTAGCAACTCCGTACATTCTATTGTTTCGGTGACCAGTGTCGGTCCGGATAGCTAGAACGTCCGGAAATATATTTAAACTAAAGTGAGAAACCATAATTAACTCAAATATTAATAAGAAAAATTTAGGAAAAATTTTAGAAATAAAATACAACCAAGTTAAATGAGCCGGTGCCCAAGCGATGGGTAACCCAGAGGGAAGTTGCGGTTCTCACAACTAGGAGCCCTAGACCCGGGGGAAAAATTATAAAATAATTTTTGGGACTCCAGAGAAGGGCCATTGAGGTTCCTATGGCATTAGAATGCCAAGAAAATATTTAGAAAAATTTTTCAATCGGTACAGACACTCAATTCGTTAAGCCAAACGGAGGGCATTTTGGTCATTTCGCCTTCAGAGACGATTTTTGGCCGACTTGTCCAGTTGAGTAAATAATTATTATGACATAAAATATGAATTAAGGGTGATGAAAAATTAATGTAAAACTAGTAGAAAAGAAAAGAAAAGAAAATTCCATAAAAAGCAAATTATGACATCATTATGATGTCAATTAAAAGTTTCCACCAATTGCATTTAAACAACCATTTAACTAACTAATAAAAGAGATAAATAAAGACCAAAGAAAACAAAAAGTAAACAGCCATCTTCTTCCCAAATCCCAGCCGCACCATAGCCAAAAAACCCTCCATTTTTTTTTTCTTCTTCATTCAAGCTTAAAGATCTCTCAAACCTCACCTCAAAACCCTAAGTCACTTTCACTAAAATTTATCCTTGCATCTTGCATAACCTTTTGGCAGCCAAGAAAAGGGAAGGAAGTGAAGTTTAAGCTTGGAAAATTCTACCCTACAAGAGGTTAGTGCACATATATACCTAAAACTCTTTATTTCCATGTTAGAGGCTTAAAAAGGAGTAAGAATTTGTAAGCCAAATGAATACAATCTATGTGTATGTTTATCATGAATTTCGGCAGCCCTAAGGAAGGAACAAGATTGAGTGTCTTGATGGACTTGGAGTGAACTAGAGATCATATTTAACGTATGTAAATATAAGGATAATGAATTGGTTAGTTAAATAAGGTAACATGGGTGAACCTTGAATTTGGGCTAGGGTTTGGGAGTGAAAATTTGACTTGGCTTATGAAATTATTAAAGAACATTCTAATGGTCAACTAGTGACCATTTGAGGTAAGTTGACCATAATTTGGACTGAAATATAGCATGGCAAATTGAAATGTGTATGCTGCCTAGTGAGTGCAGCAGGGTGGCTGTGATTCCAGCCGACTTAGACAGCCATAACTTTGGCTGTGTAGGTCCAATTGGTGTTTGGCCAATTGGACATGAAACTAGACTTATAATGGCACAATTTTACTGAAGAAACCATGTCCAAAAGACCAAAGCAAGTGGACAAAAAATTGGCCCCAATCTGGATACCCTGCAATTAAATTCTGCAGAATGACCAAATGAACAGTAACTGTTCATTTGGCCATAACTCACTGTAGAATGGTCCATTTGACCTGAAATTTTTACAGAAACAAGATAAGATATAGAAAAACAATTTTCATGAAGAAACCTATCCCAAATTATGACTAGAACCTATCCAACAAGGCACTCACAATCACTGTTCATTGTACTATAGATTTGGTAAATTCTGCAGTTTTCCAATCCGGCCAGCTGTGGTTTTTAGACCATATCTGGAGCTACAAAACTCCAAATGGAGTGATTCAAAAAACGAAATTCAACTAGACAAAATAAGGAACAACTTTTATGTTTACCATTTCCTCAAATTCCCACTTCAACAGTGCTTAATGAAACAGTAAATTTAGGGTTCAAAAACTGCAAATTCTGCTCTCTTGGATTTAAGCTTAGAAATGGATTTGGTGATTAATTCCAACAAGTTTTAAATGCAAAATATGGTACATTGGGAGTGTTAAAACCAATACACCTATTTTCTATCCAAAAGTATCAAATGCCCTAGTATACCTAACAAGATTGATTTGGATAGTTTGGCATGCCAATAGGATTCAGTTAGCAGTACTGCACATGGCAATATGCCATTCTGTGATTTTATGGCTTTTAGCCATTTTGATATTGTGCTGGGACTTGGCCTTGTGCCTATTGTTATTTACAGCTTGTTAGCTGTTCTGATGCACACTGGGAGATACATATGTGACCGATGGTGTGATGGCCCGAGGAACTTGATACCCAGTGCCATCTGCTTATCCATCGATCGTCCAAAGATAGGTTACTTAGGCAACTAAATGAATGAAAATGGACAAAGTTAAAGAAATAAATAAATATAACAAATACAAAACAAATAAGACATATACATTCAATACATATTTATTTTCTGCTATTTTCTTTTATTTTATTATTGCACCACTAAGCATCATTGCTTAGCGCGTTGCTTTTGCCACGCGTAGGTTCCGAGATACCGATCGTGAGCCTGAGACCGCAGACTGGGTGAGTCCATCCTGCATCTCGCATAGTGTCCGTGTCACCTCACCATCTACAGTGCATTGGTAGGACACTAGGCTTCATTTTGGTATTTTGTAATTGATTTTTATTTTCCTTTGTGTAAATGAAACTTATGTAATATATTTTGATTTTCATGTAAATAATGAAAATTGTGTTGATGAATGGAAAAGTGAATGTTTATTTGTGATTTGTACATGATTATCATATGAGATGAATGATTGAGAAATGAAATTGAAAAATGTTGAGATTTTGATGATCTCTGGAGTTTGAGAATGATGAGAAATGATTATTAGAAGTGTTTTTAACAGGTTCCGAAGAACGGTTTTCTCCGCTTTAGCTAAGACTCACAGATTTTCTATAAAATTTTCGGAACCTCAAATAAATTATAATTTCAATAAATGACTTAAATAAATAATATTTCACAAGTTATATTCAAAACCATGATAAAAATTAATTAAGGTAAAATAGAGTGTGCCGGTACACCGTGTGACATTGCTTACTCGGATATACTATACACGGGTATGGGGTGTCACAGGGAGAGGCATTTATTGCCATCAAACATCATTTCCGCTGCATTAGCTAGAAGAATGATCAGAAAGGGGTGTGAAGCATACTTGGCACATGTGATAGACACCCAAGTGGGGAGTCCAGCACTGAGGGACATCCCTACTGTATGTGACTTTCCGGATGTGTTTCCTGATGAATTGCCAGGATTACCTCGAGAAAGAGAGGTGCAGTTTGAGATTGATGTTATGCCTGGTGTGGACCCAATCTCCATAACACCATATAGAATGGCACCTGCAGAATTGAAAGAGTTGAAAGTGCAGTTGCAAGAATTGCTTGACAAGGGCTTTATCCGCCCTAGTGTGTCACCTTGGGGAGCGCCAGTGTTGTTTGTAAAGAAGAAGGATGGCACCCTCCACTTGTGTATTGATTATCGGCAGTTGAATAAGGTGACAATAAAGAATAGATATCCATTACCCCGCATTGGTGACTTTTTTGATCAGTTAAGGGGTGCAGCTGTGTTCTTCAAAATTGAACTGAGATCAGGTTATTATGGGCTAAAAGTACAAGAGCAGAGTATTCCTAAAACTGCCTTCAGAACTCGTTATGGCCATTATGAATTCTTGGTCATGCCATTTGGGTTAACTAATGCTCCGACTGCTTTTATGGATCTGATGAACACTATCTTCAGACCATACCTCGATTAGTTTGTTATGGTATTCATAGATGATATATTGGTCTATTTAAGGAATGCAGAAGAGCATGATAGACATCTACGGATTGTACTGCAGACTTTGAGGGAGAAACAGCTATATGCCAAATTGTTGAAGTGTGAATTTGGCTGAAGGAAATATCTTTCTTGGGGCATGTAGTATCAGAAGAGGGCATCAAGGTAGATCCAAGTAAGATAGAAGCTGTCCTTAATTGGAGGCCACCCAGAAATGTCATAGAGGTTCGTAGTTTTCTAGGTTTAGCTGGATACTACCATCGATTTGTTAAGGGATTTTCCATGTTGGCATCTCCATTGACTAAGCTACTCCAAAAAGATGTAAAATTTCAGTGGACGGATAAATGCCAACAGAGTTTTGATGAATTGAAAGATGTTTGACTGAAGCTCCAGTCCTGACTTTACCTACACCGAGTAAAGAATACACCATTTACAGTGATGCTTCTCACAATGGCTTAGGCTGTGTACTGATGCAATATCGAAATGTCATTGCCTATGCATCACGCCAGCTAAAGCCGCATGAGAGGAATTATCCAACACATGATTTGGAGCTTGCAGCTATTGTATTTGCTCTTAAGATCTGGAAACATTATTTGTATGGAGAGAAGTGCTACATCTACACAGATTATAAGAGTTTAAAGTATTTGGGCACCCAAAAAGAGCTGAATTTGAGACAGAGGAGATGGTTAGAGTTGATAAAAGACTATGATTGTCTAATAGACTATCAGCCAGGGAAAGCTAATGTTGCGGCTGCTGCCTTAAGTCGCAAGACTATGGCAAGTCTACGGGTTACTCCTTTATCTTTGGTGCATGAGTTAAGATCATTACATGCCAGCTTAGAGATTAATGATGATGGGTAGACAGCAGTTGCATGGCATGTACAACCAGTGTTGGTTGATTAGATCAGTATGGCTGCTCAGAATGATGAAAGGTATCAGAATATGTTGGAAGAAGTCAGGCAGGGCAAGAAACCAGAATTCTCAATCAGAGATGATGGTCTACTGTTACAATAGGGTAGAATATGTGTTCCTAATGATGTTGATTTGAGGCGGCTCATTTTGAAGGAAGTGCATGAGTCTCCTTTTGCCAAGCACCCTGTTGGCATAAAAATGTATAGAGGGCTAAAGGAGCATTACTGGTGGATGGGTATGAAAAGGAATGTGGCAGAGTTTGTATCCAAATGCCTAACTTGTCAGCAAGTGAAGGCAGAGCATCAAGTACCCACTAGGTTGTTACATCCACTACCAGTGCCAGAATGAAAATGGAAAAGAATAACAATGGATTTTGTGATGGGACTTCCGAGGACACAGAAGAGCCATGATGCAGTATGGGTCATTGTTGACAGACTGACCAAGTCTGCTCATTTTCTGCCAGTTTGGATGGACTATAGTTTAGACAAATTGGCTAGGTTGTACATTGATGAGATTGTGAGACTGCATGGAGTGCCAGTATCCATCGTATCAGACAGAGATCCTAGGTTCACTTCTAGATTCTGGGGTAGTCTTCAGAGAGCCCTAGGAACTAGATTGAACTTCGATCGCCTTTCACGCACGCATGCATGGCCACCCGAGAGGGTAATTTAGATCTTGGAGGATACGCTACTGGCTTGTGTGATTGAGTTTGAGGGCAGTTGGGATACACACTTGCCTTTGATTGAATTTGCTTACAACAACAGCTATCAATCAAGCATTAGGATGCCTCCATATGAAGCTTTATATGGCAGAAATTGTAGAACCCCGTTGTGTTGGGATGACGTGGGTGAAAGAAAGATGATTGGACCCGAAATTGTTCAGCAAACTGAGGAAAAGATCAGGGTGATCAGAGATCGACTTAAGACTACATCAGACCGACAGAAGTCCTACATTGATATGAAGAGAAGGGATATTGAGTATGCAATGGGTGAGAAAGTTTTCCTCAAAGTTTCTCCTTGGAAGAGAATTATGAGATTCGGTAGAAAGGAAAAACTGAGTCGTCGCTTCATTGGGCCTTATGAGATTCTAGAAAGAGTGGGTCATTTGGCATATCGGTTGGCACTACCTCTAGAGTTGGAGAAGATACATAACGTCTTCCAAGTTTCTATGTTGAGGAGGTACCGATCAGACCCATCTCATGTACTACTAGTGGAAGAAATTGAAGTGAATCCAGACCTCACATATGAGGAAGAACCCATAGAGATTCTGGCTTATGAGGTGAAGCAGCTATGGAATAAGCAGATACCATTGGTAAAAGTGCTGTGGAACCATAATTCGGGCCAGAAGGCTACTTAGGAGCGAGAGGAGGACATGAGGAGATAGCACCCATAGCTGTTCAAAGATTGATACCAGGTAAAATTTCGACACGAAATTTATTTAAGGGGGGGGGGGGGGGAGGGGAGAATTGTAACACCCCTATTTGCATAGCCTGGTATATTTCACTGTTCCAGTGACCGGTGTCGGTCCGAACAATTAAGGGCATTAGAACTACACTTAAGACAACTAGATAAACCATAAGCACAAATAATTAGTAATGTCCAATTAGTTAAGTATAAATAAGAAAAATAGAACATAAGAACCTAAACGAGCCAAGAGTCACAGCGATGGGTGACCTTCTCGGGAACGACTGCGAAGTCATTTTAAACTCAAATTTCGAACTATAAAATGTGATGCCTGTCACACCCTACCCCTCTGTAAGGCATAATATGATCCCGTAGTATACCTAATGAATTACCAACTCCGTCTACCGATAACCCATTAAATACACTACAAGGGATTTAAAAAACTTTTCTTACTTCTTTTACACTGGTGAGCATTATTTTACAGGTGTTAAAAACCTTTTTGAACTGAAGTGATAAAACTAACACATTTGAATTACTTGGAATTTCTGTAAAAATTTTTGCAGAGTGCCATCTGTATTTTGGATAAAACAGTTCTTGTAAAACTCAGAAAGCACTTCAATATATTTCCAAATCTCAACTCCAACATATTCTCAACACAACATTTTTCTCAACTCAAATCCACAGTGATTTTTCAAGGACTGAGATAAAAGAAATATAATACAATTTTTTTTTTACAAGTCAAAATAACTCATAATTATTTTACAACTTTAATGTACAATTTTAACTTACAACTGCTCAAAACCAAAAACAATATGTACATACAGTGGTCATACATTACAGTACAAAATGCAAAATGTTAGTATACTCATTATACTAATCTAATCTCTGAGGCACTAGGCACTAGTCTAGTCACGCTCTGTCTGTCTACTGCGACAAAGAATAAAGCTATCGCTGAGACAATGTCTCAGTGGTGCACAACATTAACCAAATACAATTTAAATCACAATTCATAAATCATATAAATACTGGATACTTAAAACCATAGTTAATTTCAAGACAGTAATTGTCAACAAGAATTTAAACTCCATTTCTCAATATCACAATAAATTTCAATAAGTCAGATCATGGTTGAATTCAAAAGACAGTATATGTCAATAAGAGTTTAAATTCATTTTACAATCTCACAATACATATCAATAAATCACACACAGCTTAATCATGTTCCAAAGTTCAATTCGTCCCAAAAGCCGATGACTAATGACGTATTCAATTCGTCCCAAAAGTTAATGACTAATGAGGAATAACATAGCTAGCTAGCAAAAATATGAGTACTCATCCAATTCGTCCTCAATAGGCACACACCTCAACACTTCAGCCAGAGAGGGAATTCAATTCGTCCCACTAGACAAGCTAGCGAGGAATACAATTAATATACATGATAGCTGTGGTTTCAAACCATTTCCAATATTTTTCAATCAATAAGTATCCATCAATATCATTCAAATAATTTATCACAGTTTTCAAATCATTTACAATGCTTTTCAAGCAATAAATATCCATTCAAACACATTTCGACAATTTAAAACAATAATGTACAAATAGTCATAATTCATTTTAATTGAAAAATTCAAAAGAAATAATTGTTGTGCACAAACCTCTGATAACTGTCTCCTGGTTTGGACTCAGTGTTTCCTTCCCTTTTCCTGAGTCTTTACTAACTGAGAAACACAATTTAAAGTGTTTCAATACTAAATTAAACTGTCTCTATCGATAATGCTTGATAAGTAATTTACTGAAAGCTATTATTTGCTTAATCACCTAATATACCGACCCTCGATGCATTCTAGGTAAATTAGGTTTTAGTGTCACTAATATGTCACGTTCGATAGTGTTTTAGGGTTGGTACACGTTACCAATTTCATTTACTTGTTTAGTGCATTTTATTGCAACTTGCCGGATTCCGGTATACTAGTTTGACCTAGCCGGATGACCTAATTCCCTCAGTTTTCGGTCAAAACTACAAACTTGTAGATCTATGTCTTATGGAATGCGGGGCAAAATTTTAGGTCATTCTGAGTTATGTAGACCAAGTTATGGTCATTTTACTATTGCTGGTCAAATGGCATCAAATTAGGTCATTTTAGGTCAAATTTGGTCAACTTTGGTTCGGCCAGTTTTTGGACCCGAACTTGTGCGAGTTGTTTGACTTACTTATGGTCATTTTTGGGCTTTTGTGTCTTCATAAGACTTGTAGATATGGGTCTTAACTATTCATGGTTAAAATTTCAGGTCAATTGGATCTGTTTTGAGTGAGTTATGGCCTAAACACTAACTGCTTCCCAATTAGTCAATTTTCAGGCCTCATTTGCACTTAATCCGAATTGGTCATTTTTCATGCTACCTTGCAAGCAGAATTTTGGTATGCTTTCTCAATGAAAGTTGGCACATTTTGTGCCTATTTTCACCTCCAATTGGTCTCATACCAATTGGAGTTACACATTTAGAGTTATAGGCCAAAATGCACACTGTCCTTAATTACCTTGCTTAAACATGTAGCAATTACACCTTTACCTTACCATAATTCCGCTCCTCAACCCAATTCTGTTTTGGTACATTACCAAAACCATATACCACTTCACTTTAAAGTCACTTTGGGCAGATTACAACATCCTTAACACACCAAATAAAACTCTAATTGATAAAGTCCAAATACAACCACAAATACACATGAACACTACTCATTATTTCATACAATTTCCACAACTAATTTATATACATATCCATCAATCCTCAATGTCATAATTCTGCCAATATCTTCATGAATTCATACATTCATCATGGAGTCTCAAGGCTGCCGAATTGCTCCACCTTGCCAAAGTTTCACATAACTTC
Source organism: Hevea brasiliensis (assembly GCF_030052815.1). Classification (NCBI taxonomy): domain Eukaryota; kingdom Viridiplantae; phylum Streptophyta; class Magnoliopsida; order Malpighiales; family Euphorbiaceae; genus Hevea; species Hevea brasiliensis. The sequence goes on from NC_079501.1 coordinate 50,756,081, forward strand.
TTCAACTTCAATTTTAAATGCACAATCACCACATATACAAGGAAATAACTTACTAGGACATTAAATCACCCTATTCAACATGAATTCCCATCAACCATATGTAAGAATAAATCATTAAACATATAACTCCATGGCTGTCCAAACTGGATATATCAATAACTCCTCAAACTTGAAAATTTTCTTCACAAACCAAACACCCATAACATGTATACAAAGTTTATCAAAGAAATATTCAAATACTCAAACTTACCTATTGTTGGGACTTGCTTAATCTTCACTAAAACTTCTTAATATTGGTATCTACTTCTTCCTTGTGATGTGGAGGTGATCTTTAATGAAGAAACCTAGATGATTGGAGGTAAATTGAAGGAGTGGATCAAGCTTCATGCAAAACAGCAGTGGAGGGTTCTTCACTTCTTCATTTCGGCATAGTTGAGAGAAATGGGAGAAGATGAAATTTCAGAATGTATAATGGGTGTACACCTGCCATTTAGTTCTTAGTTTATTCCTATAGTGGTCCACTTACACCAATTAAATCATATAATAAGTTTAACTTTCATTTATCCCACATTAACCCATAATTTTTGCTATTTACTTTAGGTACCACCAATTTAATTTTTCATTATATTTTCCAAGTGTAATATTATTTATTTTTAATGGAAATTTAGGTCAAAAGACACTTCGGGATGTCAAATGACCATAATGCCCCTGTTCGGGTTACATTCCCAATTTTTCGGTAACACTGGGTTTTGTCTGTTTTTCGATTTCTCACTTTTCTTTGTACTAATTATTTAATTTTTATTTGATATTTCTAATGATATTTATACTTCAATTGATGTCTCTTTAAGTCCTAAAAATATTTTCTAGGGTTCCCGCATCAGTGGCTAGTCATCACCCACGCCAGTATCTTCCTGCAAGGTCACCCATCTCTAGGGTTCTGGGCTCGCTTAACTTGGTTACATTTCTTTGCTATTATTTTTCCTTTGTTTTTCTTGTGTTTTCTCTTCTTGTATTTCATTATTTTATGTCTCCTCACTCATAACGAAGTGTAGTTCTAGGTATCCTAGCTGTCCGGATAACACTGGCCACCGGAATAGTAGAACGTACTACCGAACTTAGGGGTGTTACAATTCTCCCCCCCTTAAAATAAATTTCGTCTCGAAATTTTACCTGGCATTAGTCTCTGAACAGCTATGGGTGCTGTCTCCTCATATCCTCTTCATGTTCCCAAGTAGCTTCCTGGCCTGAATGATGGTTCCACAAAGACTTTAACTGTGTGTATCTGCTTGTTCCTCACCGCTTCACCTCATATGCCGTAATTTTTATGGGTTCTTCCTCATATGAGAGGTCTGGATTTACCTCAATCTCTTCAACTGATAGTACATGAGATGGGTCAGATCTGTACCTCCTTAACATGGACACATGGAAGACACTGTGTATCCTTGCTAACTCTGGAGGTAATGCCAACCGATATGCCAAAGGACCCACTCTTTCCAGAACCTCATATGGTCCGATGAAACGAGGACTCAGTTTCCCCTTTCTGCCAAATCTAATAATCCTCTTCCAAGGAGAAACTTTGAGGAATACCTTATCACCCATTGCATATTCAATATCTCTGCTCTTCAGATCAACATAGGACTTCTGACGGTCTGATGCAACCTTGAGTCTATCTCTAATCAATCTGATCTTTTCCTCTGTCTACTGAACAATATCTGGCCCAATTATCTTCCTTTCACCTACTTCATCCCAACATAAGGGAGTTCTGCACTTTCTGCCTTACAAAGCTTCATATGGAGGCATTCCAATGCTTGATTGGTAGCTGTTGTTATAAGCAAACTCAATCAAAGGCAAGTGTGTATCCCAACTACCTTCAAATTCAATCACACAAGCTCGTAGCATCCAAAGATTCGAATAACCCTCTCGCATCGCCATCCGTCTGTGGGTGGAATGTCAGGTCAAGTTCAATCTAGTTCCTAGGGCTCTCTGTAGACTACCCCAGAATCTAGAAGTGAACCTAGGATTTCTGTCAGATACAATTGATACTGGTACTCCATGCAATTTTACAATCTCATATATGTACAATCTGGCCAATCTTTCTAGGCTATAGTCCATCCGAACTGGCAAAAAGTGAGCAGATTGGTCAATCTATCAACTATAACCCATACTGCATCATGACTACTCTGTGTCCTTGGAAGTCCTGTAATAAAATCCATAGTTATTCGTTCCCATTTCCACTATGGTACTGACAAAGGATGTAACAAACCAGCTGGAACTTGATGTTCTGCCTTTACTTGCTGACAAGTTAGGCATTTGGAAACAAACTCACTATATCCTCTTCATGCCCATCCACCAAGAATGCTCTTTCACTTCTCTCAGACATTTTAGTTCCACCAGGGTGCATAGCAAATGGAGACTCATGTGCTTCCTTCATAATGATCTGTCTCAATTCCACATCACTAGGAATGCACATTCTGCCCTGATATAGCAATAAACCATCATCTCTCACAGAGAATTCAGGTTTCTTGCCCTGCTGGACTTCTTTCAGTAGCTTCTAATATTTTTCATCACTCTAAGCAGCCATTCTGATCTAATCAATCAACACTGGCTGTACATGCCATGCAACTACTGTCTGTCCCTCATCATCAATCTCTAAACTGGCATGCTGTGCTTTCAATTCATATACCATGGACAAAGGAGAAACTCTGAGACTTGCCATACTCTTGCGACTTAAGGCGTCAGCCACCACATTTGCTTTCTCTGGCTGATAGTCTATTAAGCAATCATAATCTTTAATGAGTTCTAACCATCTCCTCTGCCTCAAATTTAATTCCTTCTAGGTGCCTAAGTACTTCAAGCTCTTGTGATCTGTGTAAATGTAGCATTTCTCTCCATACAAATAGTGTCTCCAGATCTTCAGAGCAAAAATAATAGCTGCTAGCTCCAGATCATGTGTTGGGTAGTCCCTCTCATGCGGTTTCAGCTGGCGTGATGCATAAGCAATGACATTTCGATCTTGCATCAGTACACAGCCTAACCCATTGTGAGAAGCATCACTAGAAACTGTATATTCTTTACCCGGAGTAGGTAAAGTGAGAACTGGAGCTTCAGTCAAACACCTCTTCAACTCATCAAAACTTTGCTGACATTTATCCGTCCACTGAAATTTTACATCCTTCCGAAGCAGTTTGGTCAGTGGAGAAGATAACATAGAAAACCCCTTCACAAACCGACGGTAAAATCCAGCTAAACCCAGAAAATTGTGAATTTCTGTGATATTCCTGGGTGGCTTCCAATTAAGGATAGCTTCTACCTTGCTGGAATCTACCTTGATCCCTTCAGCTGACACAACATGTCCCAAAAAGGAGATTTCTTTCTGCCAAAATTCACACTTCGATAATTTGGCGTATCGTTGTTTCTCCCTTAAAGTCTGCAGTACAATCCGCAGATGTCTGTCATGCTCCTCTGCATTCCTTGAATATATCAAAATGTCATCAATAAACACCACCACAAATTGATCAAGATATGGTCTGAAGATAGTGTTCATCAGATCCATAAAAGCAGCTGGAGCATTTGTTAACCCAAATGGCATTACTAGAAACTCATAGTGGCCATACCGAGTTTTGAAAGCAGTTTTTGGAATACTCTGCTCTTGCACCTTCAACTGATAATAACCAGATCGTAGATCAATTTTGGAGAATACAGCTGCACCCTTCAACTGATCAAACAGATCATCAATGCGAGGCAATGGATATCTATTCTTTATTGTCACCTTATTCAACTGCCGGTAGTCAATGCATAAGCGGAGAGTACCATCCTTCTTCTTAACGAACAACACTGGTGCTCCCCAAGGTGACACACTAGGACGGATGAAGCCCTTTTCAAGTAATTCTTGCAACTGTATCTTCAACTCCTTCAACTCTGCTGGTGCCATTCTGTATGGCGTTATGGAGATTGGTTCCACACCAGGCATAACATTAATTTCAAACTGCACTTCTCTTTTCGGAGATAATCCTGGCAATTCATCAGGAAACACATCTGGAAAGTCATATACTGTAGGGATGTCCTTCAATGCTGGACTCCCCACTTGGGTGTCTACCACATGTGCCAAGTAGGCTTCACACCCCTTTCTGATCATTTTTCTGGCTAGTGCAGCCGAAATGATGTTTGATGGCAATAACTGCCTTTCCCCATGTATTACCACATCACTATACTGAGGAAGGCCAAAAGTGATCGTCTTCACCTCTGATCAATCATGGCATGATGCCTAGCTAACCAATCCATGCCCAAGATGATATCATAATCTCTGAAGGGCATTTCAATGAGATCGGACAGAAAAGTGTGTCCTTGGATTACTAAAGGACAATCTCTATACATTCTATTAACCCTGACTTCCTGTCCTAGTGGACTTGTTATTAGCACCTCAAAGTCCATTTTTGTACATGGAACAGCAATGCAATCAACGATGCTAGCACTCACATAAGAATGGGTAGAACCCGGATCAAATAACACAAACACATCTTGGTTAAAAGTTGAGAAGGTACCAGCCACAACATCAGATGTCTCTGCCTCTTCCTTCTGTCTCATTGCATACATTCTGATTGGAGCACTGTCTTGCTCTGATTGTTTCACTATGCCTTGGCTGCCTGCTGGGCTACCTCTACCCCTGCCTCTACCTCTGCTGGGTGGTTGTGAACTTCTGCTGACAGGGCTCTGAACTGACCCTTCTGCAGTAGTAGGAGGTGGTCCAACTCTGCGACTACTGGCACAGTCCTTGGTAAAGTGTCCTATGCCTCCACAGTTATAACAGGCTCCAATAGCCTTGTAGCATATCCCACCATGATTTCTTCCACAAGTTGCACATTGGCAGGGAGGATAGGAACCTCTGGTACTCTGCTGACCAGATAGGGGAGGCTTTTGTCCTGAATATCTTCCCCTACCAGATTTCTTGCCACCTCTACTGTGTCCCCCATGATTCTTCCTCTTTCCAGTAGGACCACTGGAACTCTGTTCTACAGATTTTCCCTCTTTCTCTGTCTTCTCTGATTTCTTTTTCTCAGGAGCAGCTTCAGACTCAATTCTTTCTAACTCTAGAGCTTGAGAAATAAGTTCAGAGAAGTTAGTGTGTTTGAAGCCGACTACTTGTAATCTGATACTGGGCTTCAAGCCAGTTTCAAACCTCTTGCATCTCTCCCTACTGGTAGAAAGTAAACTCACTGCATAATGGCTCAGACGGGAAAATTCTCTTTCATACTCAGCCACTGATCTGTTCCCCTGTTTCAGACTTAGGAATTCTTGTAACTTCTGGTCTACATAAGCATCAGGGACATATTTCTGTCTGAATTCCCTGAGAAAGTCATTCCATGTTAGCACTGCAGGTTCTACCAGACTATGGGGAATGGTTTTCCACCAGTCATAAGCATCCCCCTGTAGCAAAGATACAGAGTATTCGAATCTGAGCTCCTCTGTGCAATGCAGTTTCTTGAATACCCTATCCATCCTTTCTAACCACTATTCAGCCTATAGAGGATCTATTACCCCCTTGAACTCTGTAGCCCCATATTTCATCAATTTATCATACTGCCTAATAGGAGATTGTGGTTGTACCACTGGTGTCTGTATTGGGACTTGAGTAGGCACATTACCAGCCATTTGTTGGAACATTGCAGCTATCTGCTGAGCGAACTGAGCAGGAAACTGCGATCGCAGTGGTCTTCTTGAACCACTGACATTGTGTAGGCCTGGGGCATCCCCTTGCACCTCAGCCTCAATAGATTGATTGACTGAACGATCACCCTCTTCCATAGTCAATGCGAGGATTTTAGATCTCCTGAACCAATAACACGAGGAGATATCCTCCCGTTAGTGCATATTTATAATGTAATGTACTGTATGTATCAAACAATGATATTGAGCAGTTGTACTATGAAGAAAGAATACTCAAATAAGAGGTGAAAACAGAATTTAAAAACTAGCTCTGATACCACTAAAACATGTCACACCCTACCCCTCTATAAGGCATAACATGATCCCGTAGTATACCTAATGAATTACCAACTCCGTCTACTGATAACCCATTAAATACACTACAATGAATTTTAAAAATTTTCTTACTTCTTTTACAGTGGTGAGCACTATTTACAGGTGTTAAAAACCTTTTTGAACTGAAGTGATAAAACTAACACATTTGAATTACTTCGAATTTCTGTAAAAATTTTGGCAGAGTGCCATCTGTAGTTTGGATAAAACAGTTCTTCAGAAAACCTGTAAAAAGCACTTCAATATATTTCCAAATCTCAACTCCAACATATTCTCAACACAACATTTTTCTCAACTCAAATCCACAGTGATTTTTCAAGGACTGAGATAAAAGAAATATAATACAATTTTTTTTTTTACAAGTCAAAATAACTCATAATTATTTTACAATTCAATGTACAATTTTAACTTACAACTGCTCAAAACCAAAAACAATATGTACATACAGTGGTCATACATTAGAGTACAAAATGCAAAATGTTGGTATACACATTATACCCGGTAATCTCTCGCTGGAGGTACTAGCAGCCTAGTCTGCTGCCCTGTCTGTCTGTCTACCTGCGACAGCAATAAAAAGCTATCGCTGAGACAATGTCTCAGTGGTGCACAGCATTAACCAAATACAATTTAAATCACAATTCATAAATCATATAAATAGTGGATACTAAAAGCCATAGTTAATTTCAAGACAGTAATTGTCAACAAGAATTTAAACTCCATTTATCAATATCATAATAAATTTCAATAAGTCAGATCATGGTTGAATTCAAAAGATAGTATATGTCAATAAGAGTTTAAATTCATTTCACAATCTCACAATACATATCAATAAATCACACACAGCTTAATCATGTTCCAAAGTTCAATTCGTCCCAAAAGCCGATGGCTAATGAGGTATTCAATTCGTCCCAAAAGTCGATGACTAATGAGGAATAACATAGCTAGCTAGCAAAAATATGAGTACTCATCCAATTCGTCCTCAACAGGCACACACCTCAACACTTCAGCCAGAGAGGGAATTCAATTCGTCCCACTAGACAAGCTAGCGATGAATACAATCAATATACATGATAGCTGTGGTTTCAAACCATTTCCAATACTTTTCAATCAATAAGTATCCATCAATATCATTCAATTAATTTCTCATAGTTTTCAAATCATTTACAATGCTTTTCAAGCAATAAATATCCATTCAAACACATTTCCACAATTTAAAACAATAATGTACAAATAGTCATAATTCATTTCAATTGAAAAATTCAAAAGAAATAGTTGTTGTGCACAAACCTCTGATAACTATCTCCTGGTTTGGACTCAGTGTTTCCTTCCCTTTTCCTGAGTCTTTACTAATTGAGAAACACAATTTAAAGTGTTTCAGTACTAAATTAAACTGTCTCTATCGATAATGCTTGATAAGTAATTCACTAAAAGCTATTATTTGCTTAATCACCTAATATATCGACCCTCGATGCGTTCTAGGTAAATTCGGTTTTAGTGTCACTAATATGTCACATTCGATAGTGTTTTAGGGTTGGTACACGTTACCAATTTAATTTCCTTGTTTAGTGCATTTTATTGCAACTTGCCGGATTTCGGTATACTAGTTTGACCTAGCCGGACGACCTAGTTCCCTCGGTTTCGGGTTTTGGTCAAAACTACAAACCTGTAGATCTATGTCTTATGGAACGCGAAGCAAAATTTTAGGTCATTGTGAGTTATGTAGACCAAGTTATGGTCATTTTACTATTGCTGGTCAAATGGCATCAAATTAGGTCATTTTAGGTCAAATTTGGTCAACTTTGGTTCGGCCAGTTTTTGGACCCGAACTTATGCAAGTTGTTTGACTTTCTTACGGTCATTTCTGGGCTTTGGTGTCTTCATAAGACTTGTAGATATGGGTCTTAACTACTTATGGTTAAAATTTCAGGTCAAGTGGACCTGTTTTGAGTGAGTTATGGACTAAACACTAACTGCTGCCCAATTGGTCAATCGTCAAGCCTCATTTGCACTTAATCCGAATTGGTCATTTTTCATGCTACCTTGCAAGCAGAATTTTGGTATTCTTTCTCAATGAAAGTTGGCACATTTTGTGCCTAGTTTCACCTCCAATTGGTCTCATACCAATTGGAGTTACACATTTAGAGTTATAGGCCAAAATGCACACTGTCCTTAATTACCTTGCTTAAACATGTAGCAATTACACCTTTACCTTACCATAATTCCACTCCTCAACCCAATTCTGTTTTGGTACATTACCAAAACCATATACCACTTCACTTTAAAGTCACTTTGGGCAGATTACAACATCCTTAACACACCAAATAAAACTCTAATTGATAAAGTCCAAATACAACCACAAATACACATGAACACTACTCATTATTTCATACAATTTCCACAACTAATTTATATACATATCCATCAATCCTCAATGTCATAATTCTGCCAATATCTTCATGAATTCATACATTCATCATGGAGTCTCAAGGCTGCCGAATTGCTCCACCTTGCCAAAGTTTCACATAACTTCCTCAACTTCAATTTTAAATGCACAATCACCACATATACAAGGAAATAACTTACTAGCACATTAAATCACCCTATTCAACTTGAATTCCCATCAACCATATGTAAGAATAAATCATTAAACATACAACTCCATGGCTGTCCAAACTGGATATATCAATAACTCCTCAAACTTGAAAATTTTCTTCACAAATCAAACACCCATAACATGTATACAAAGTTTATCAAAGAAATATTCAAAAACTCATACTTACCTATTGTTGGGACTTGCTTAATCTTCACTAAAACTTCTTAATATTGGTATCTACTTCTTCCTTGTGATGTGAAGGTGATCTTTAATGAAGAAACCTAGATGATTGGAGGTAAATTGAAGGAGTGGATCAAGCTTCATGCAAAATGGCAATGGAGGGTTCTTCACTTCTTCATTTGGGCATAGTTGAGAGAAATGGGAGAAGATGAAATTTCAAAATGTATAATGGGTGTACACCTGCCATTTAGTTCTTGGTTTATTCCTATAGTGGTCCACTTACACCAATTAAATCATATAATAAGTTTAACTTTCATTTATCCCACATTAACCCATAATTTTTGCTATTTACTTTAGGTACCACCAATTTAATTTTTCATTATATTTTCCAAGTGTAATATTATTTATTTTTAATGGAAATTTAGGTCAAAAGACACTTCGGGATGTCAAATGACCATAATGCCCCTGTTCGAGTTGCATTCCCAATTTTTCGGTAACACCGGGTTTTGTCTGTTTTTTGATATCTCACTTTTCTTTGTACTAATTATTTAATTTTTTTTTGATATTTCTAATAATATTTATACTTCAATTGATGTCTCTTTAAGTCCTAAAAATATTTTCTAGGGTTCCCCGCAGTCCAGGGCTAGTCAACGGTCCACGCCGTAACTTCCCGATGCGGTCACCCATCGCTAGGGTTCTGGGCTCGCTTAACTTGGTTACATTTCTTTGCTATTATTTTTCCTTTGTTTTTCTTGTGTTTTCTCTTCTTGTATTGCATTATTTTATGTCTCCTCACTCATAACGAAGTGTAGTTCTAGGTATCCTAGCTGTCCGGATAACACTGGTCACCGAAACAGTATAACGCACTACCGAACTTAGGGGTGTTACAATGCCACTGTCCTTAGGACCCTTATAAATACAGTGGAAAATAGGAAATCACGAAAAAGAACTATTAAGCCAGTCAAATAATTAAGTCAGGGAGCCGGAAGAAATATTGGATTATTTGTAAACCGGGATGAATCGGCGAGGGGCAATTTGGTCAATTGATCCTGAGAGCTGACTCCTGACCTAACTATCAAATAAAATCAGAGAAAGGAAAATTTTAGAGTCGGGAATTAAATTAAAGAACTAATAGAAAAACACAAAAAAAATGAAAAAGAAAAAGAAAAAGTTAATTACATCACCTTATGACATCAAAATGATGTCAAAATTAATTATTTTAATTCCCACAATTTTTGACCCATTCAAATACATAAAGTAAGACTTAAATTAGATAAAAACAAAAAAAAAAAAATAGAACCCTTCTCCTACCTCAAGATTTCAGCAGCCAAGGTTTTCCCAAACCCCACTATTGATCCTCCATGAAAGCTTGAATACAAGCTTTTAAACACCCATTTGACCCTACCTTACCCCAAATTCTCCCATCAAAACTTGATTTAATCACTTGAGAGGGAGATTGGTCATCCAGAAATTGAAGAAAATTGAGAGGAAGTGAAAGTTCAAAGACACCTAACAAGGTTAGTAATGCAAACTTCAAGTTTTTAGTTTAATTAGTGTATGTGTAGCATCAAGAACATAGAAACAAACTTAAAATGAAAAGAAAAATTGGTTGAGGGACTAAACTAATTTTTGGCCAGCTTGGTTATGAGGATGATTTGCATGAATTGAATGGTTTGAAAGGGGTATTTAAACCTTAGTTAGTTGAATGACTATGATTAAGGCATGGAATCAAGTAAATGCAACAATTAGTGTGAATTAGGGTTTTGAACATTAGGGTTAGAGACCAAAAACGTGAAGAAGTGCTAAATGATGTCTTTGACATAGTTTAAGCAAAGAAATGGTCATTTGTGACCTAATTAAGGGTGTTAGAAGTGTTTGAATTAAAGCCAAATTCGGATTGGTTATGCACCATGACCAAAAGTCAACTTTGAGGGACCAAAAATGGAATTTTACAAGTCCTATTGGTACGAGAACAATTGGGAATAAAAATAGGCACTAAATGACACAATTTTCATTCAGGAATCATGCGCAAAAACTGACTAAAACCTAGTGAACAAATTGACCAAAGTTCAGAAATCACAGTCTGCCTCTGCACAAACTGACTAAATGAATAGTGTTTGTTCATTTGGTCATAACTCTAGCTAGGCAGGTCAAAATGACCTGAAATTTTACCAGTGGTTAGATGGAATATAGACCTAAAACTTTCATGAAGAATACCAATCCAAATTATGCCATTAACCCAATCAAATTACTGAGCAAAGTTGGTGACCTGAACCTGTAGAACTGCAGATTTGCCATATGAACAGTAAAGTATCAATCGCTATAACTGTCTCTAGAAAACTCCAATTTAGGTGATTCTTGAACCGATGGAAACCTAAGACATAGTAGAACATTTAATATGAAGAAAATTAGACCAAATTTGTAACACTCTCACTGCAGCAATTCCATACATTCTACTGTTTCGATGACCGGTGTCGGTCCGGACAGCTAGAATGTGACACCCCTTACCCGACTACAGTGTAGCCGAGCAAGTTATGCCACTCAGTGTGCCGAGCACTCTATTTTATCTTAATTAATTTTTTTATCATAATTTTGAATATAACTTGTGAAATATAATTCATTTTAAGCCATTTATCAAAATTATTATTTCTTTGAGGTTCCGGAAATTTTAAAGAAAATCCGGCAGAATACCGGCTAAAAATGGAGAAAACAGTTCTTCGGAACCTGTGAAAAACACTTCCTATATTCATTTTCCATCATCTCAACTCCATTTATCAAATTCTCAACAATGTTCAATCTCAGTTCTCATTCATCCATCTCATATGATACCATGCATAATTCATATATAAACATTCACTTTTCCATTTACAACCACACTTTTCATTATTTACATGAATATCAAAATACATTACATAAGTTTCAAATACATATGAGAAAATAAAATCAATTACAAAATACCAAAATGACATCTAGCGTCCTACCAATGCACTGCAGACAGTGAGGTGACACATACACTATGCAGAACTGTGAACTGCCTTACCGAATCTGTGGTCTACTGGGCCCTCTGTCCATTCTTCAGTACCTACGCGTTGCAAAAGCGACGCGCTAAGCATAAAGCTTAGTGGTGCAAATAATAAAATAGAAAGAAATAATATGCAAATAAAAATCATAATTTCTTAGCCATTGTGTTCATAAGAACTGAATAATTACTAACTTAATGTTTAGTCGAGGGCTAATTACGTTTTATGATATTAACTTCTTCATGCATTTTGTTTATTTATTTTCTTCCTGATCTTGAGTTTCTTTGTATTCTATCGTAATCATTCCTGATATTTGATTTTCGTATTTTCTTTAATAATCAGTTCAATCACAGTTATACTTTTCCATGCCCAAGTAACCTATACTGAACGACTGGACTGGATAACGGGTCGTTGGCACTGGACACCGCGGTGCCTCGGGCCGTCATACCATGGGACACAGAACGTCAACCACGTATGCAGTCAGTATGGCTAAAAAGCCATGATATCACATAATTGGCATAAAAGCCATGAATACGGGCATAAAGCCATGAATACAGGCATAAAGCCTTTCCTTTCGCAGTACTACTAAAACAATACCCTATTGGCATGCCAAACTATCCAAACCAATCACATTAGGCCTACTAGGGCATTTTGCATATTTAAGTTTCACAATTTTTAGATTTCAAGTTTTCATGTCCCTATTCATTTCATTAGTCAATTAAAATGTTGACTTTTGCATAAACAATAGGTACATTGGTTTTAATACTCCCAACATACCACATTTTGTATTCAAAACTTGTTAGTTTTGGTCACTTTCTCAAAGTTTAGGTCATTTTGGCAAAATTGCCAATTTTTTAGTTTTGGTGTCACTATTCACCTCATTGGTCAACAAAAATATTGACTTTTAGAATAAAAATGTGTACATTGATTTTGGCACTCCCAACATACCACATTTGGTGTTTAAAACTTGTTGGCATTAAGTGTTAATACCATTTCCAAGCATTAAACCAAAGGAGCAGATTTTTTCAGTTTTGGTGAGTCAACTTCACTGTTCCATTGGACACTGTTACTGTTGGAATTTGAAGAAATGTAAAACATGAAAGTTGTTCCTTATTTTGTCTAGTTAAATTTCCTTTTTTGAATCACTCCATTTGGAGTTTTGTAGGTCCAGATATGGCTCAAAAACCCAAGCTGTCCGGATATGCATTCTGCAGAAATTTACCATATCTACAGTGCATGAACAGTAACTTGAGTCACTTGGTTGAATGGGTTCTGGCCATAATTTGGGGTAGGTTCCTTCATGAAAGTTGTTTATCTATGTCTTAACTTGTTGCTGTAAAAATTTCAGGCCAATTGACCAAATCTACAGTGAGTTATGGCCAAATGAACAGTTACTATTCATTTGGTCAATTCTGCAGAGGCAGTTTCAGGGTATCCGGATTGGGGCCAAGTTTTGGTCCTCTTGCTTTGGTCTTTTGGGCATGGTTTCTTCAGCAAAAATGTACCATTATAAGCCTAGTTTCATGTCCAATTGGCCAAACACCAATTGGACTAGCACAGCCCAAGTTATGGCAGTACAAAGGGACTGAATTTTCAGTCCCTATGCTGCTGTCCTAGGGTAGTTTGCAACCTCACTTTGCAATCTCATTTTTCAATCCATTTGTTGGTCAATCTACCTAAAATGGTCACTAATTGACCATTAAAATGTTCTCTAATCAATTCATAATCCAAGTCCACACTTTACTCCCAAAACCCTAGCTCAAATTCAAGATTTTGTACAAGTTACCCTAGTTGACTAACTAACTCATTTCCTTATGTTTATATACTTTATTCATGATTTCTAATTCATTCCAAGTCCATTCAAAAACACTAAATCCTATTTCTCCCTAGGGCAGCCGAAATTTATGGAGTACATATACATAAATTTCATCCACTTAATTTACAAATTCTTGCTAAATTCAAGTTCCTATGCATGAAATTAAAGAGTTTTTGATATATAGTGCACTAACCTCTTGTAGCTTAAATCCAAGCCAACCCAAAACTTCAATTTCTTCTCCTCTTTTAGTTCCCAAAATATTAAGCAAGGTTCTAGGGTAAAATTTAGTGTTGGGAACTCAAGGAAATATGGTGGGAGTTTAGGGTTTCATGAGCTTGCCAAGCTCATCAATGGAGGGAGATGCGAAGAGTCACGTTTTGGGGAAGAAGAAGAAGAAGAATGGCTGCTGTAATTTGTGTTATTTTGGTCTTCATTTATGTCTTTTAATAGTTTAGTCAAATGGTAGCTTATTTGTGATTGGTCACAATTTGTAAATGACATCATCAAGATGTCATAATTGAGCTTTTTCTTCATTTTCTTTCCTTTCCTCCACTAATCATTTACTTCAATTTGATTTCTAGTAATGTTTATTCATATTTTATGTTATATTAATTATTTACTCAACTGGACAAGTCGGCCAAAAATTACCTCGGAAAGCGAAATGACCAAAATGCCCTCCGTTTGGCTTAACGGGTCAAAATTGTCGCATCGATTGAAAAATTTTTCTAAAATTTTCTTGGCATTCTAATGCCATAGGAACCTCAATAACCCTTCTCTGAGTCCCAAAATTATTTTATGATTTTTCCCCTGTCTAGGGCTTCGTTGCAGAACCGCAACTTACCTCTGTTACCCATCGCTGGGCACGCTCTTTTGACTTAAGCGTATTTTATTTCTAAAATTTTTACTAAATTTTTCTCATTAATATTTGAGTTAATTATGGTCCTCACTTTGATTTGAATATTTTTCCGACGTTCTACTGTCAGGACACCTGCCACCTAACAAAGAGACTAAGCGGAATTGCTACCTGGAGGATGTTACATAGAACGTCCGGAAAAATAATTAGACTACAGTGAGGAGTCATAAATAACTCTAATATTAATAAGAAAAATTTAGAAAAAATTTTAGAAATAAAATACAACTAAGTTAAATGAGCCAGTGCCCTAGCGATGGGTAACCTAGTGGGAAGTTGCAGTTCTCGCAATTAGAAGTCCTAAACCCAGGGAAAAATTCATAAAATAATTTTTGAGACTCTAGAGAAGGGTCATTGAAGTTTCTATGGCATTAGAATGCCAAGAAAATGCTTAGAAATTTTTTTCAATCGGTACAGACAATTTTAGTCTGTTAAGCTAAACGGAGGGCATTTTGGTCATTTTGCCTTCAGAGGTGATTTTTGAGCGACTTGTCCAGTTAAGTAAATAATTATTATGATCTAAAATATGAATAAATATTGTTAAAAATTGAATTGAAAATGAGTAGAAAAGAAAAGAAAAGAAAAATGAAAGAAATTGGGAATTATGACATCACATGATGTCATTAGTGTGCCTCCACCCAATCACATGGTGACACATGGCTATAACTCACTTAAAATGAGTTAAATGGGCAGAAATGAAAGAAAGAAATCAGTTTTCCTTTTACTTTCTTCTTCCATCCGTAGCTCTCCTAACCCTTACCACCATTAAAGCTTAACCAAGCTTTATAACCTACCCAAATCTCACTTGAAACCCTAAGTCCACTTCAACAAAATTTGTCTCTACATCTTGAGCAAGTGTTTGGCAGCCAAGAAAATTAAAGAAAGTGAAGGAAAAATCTAAGTTGGGTCAAGAAAAAATTCTGCTCCATTCAAGGTTAGTGCCCTAAACAATTTCTTTCTTTCTTTAATCTTGTAAGCATGCTAAATCAAGTAGAAAATTGTGTGAAATTAAAAGAAAAACTTGAGTAAATGAAATCTCTAAATTTGGCAGCCATGAGAAAGTTTAAGGATTGTTGGTTTTTGATGAAATTAAGTGGCTTAATTATGTTATTGATGAGTATAGATGATGGATAAAGTGATTTGGTATGAGTTTGGTGTGTGTATGCCATGAATTGGAAATTGGAGTTAGGGTTTGAGCATGAAATTGAGACTTTGATCATGTAATGATTAAAGTGAGTTTTAATGGTCGATTAGTGACCATTTGGTTATTGGTAAATAAGAAATGATGTATGTTTAGTGATAGGATTTAGGTTTTGTGTGGCTGCCCTAGGTGACCTGCAGAATTGGACATGAGTCCAGCAGGTTTGGGCAGCCATAACTTGAATTGTAGAGGTTCAATTGGTGTTTGGCCAATTATACATGAAACTAGACACATAATTTCACAACTTTGGTGAAGAAACCATGCCCAGAAAACCAAACCAAGTTGACCAAAAGTTTGCCCTAATCCGGGTGACCTGCAATCTGCCTGGGCAAAATGACCAAATGAACAGTGTTTGGTCATTTGGCCATAACTCAATGTAGAAAGGTCCAATTGACCTGAAATTTTACCAGAAACAAGCTGAGATATAGAACAACAACTTTCATGAAGAAATCTGACCCAAATTATGACCACAACTTAGTCAAATAGCCAACCAAACTTAGGTCACCAAATCTGGCAGAACCAAATTGCCCAGAAAATTTGGGTACAGGTCACTCCGACCAGTTATGGTAAAATGACCATAACTTGAGCTACAAAACTCCAAATGGAGTGATTCAAAAAGGGAATTAAAGAAGACACAATAAGGAACAACTTTGATGAAGAAAGGTTAGCCCAGTTTCCACTCTAAAATTGTCCAATGGAACAGTAAACTTAGGTAGTAAAAACTGAAAATTTAAAAATGCATCTAGGGGACTTTAAATTGCAATTGGCAATTAATACTAGCAAATGTAAAACTCAAAATGTGGGATATTGATGTAATTAGAATTAATATATCCATTAAGTATAAAAAAGTCAACATTTTGGTTGACTAGTAAGGTGAATAGTAATCAAAATGATTAGTAAATTAAGATGAAGGCCTAGAACCAATTCTAAGCTTAAATGCTTAGAATTGTATGACAAATGTGGACTATGCATCCTAGTCAAAATTGTTAAAAAGAAATTAAGGCCATAAATTTGAAATCCATGAAATATTCATGGATTACTTGAAACATAAAAAATAAGTCACATTATATTAATATTTGAGTACAATGGTACATGTGAACCATTGTTTAGAATTGTGATCAATATGAATAACATAATGAATGAATAAATGAACCATATTAATGTATGAATGAGATATTAGTTCTCATTATTGTAGAGAGGAGAAGTATTTTGAGTACAATGGTATAAAAGGATAATTGATGTGAATTGTGATCATATAAATGATCAAATGAATGTATAAATTATAATTGAAATTTATCATGAAATAATGAAGTCATAAAACACAATATATTAATATTTAATGATATTATGTGCCCTTGTATTGCCTAGACATGTGTGTCAGATTGGATAGTTTGGCATGCCAATAGGGTATTGTTTTAGTAGTACTGCGAAAGGCTTTATGCCTGTATTCATGGCTTTATGCCCGTATTCATGGCTTTATGCTCGCATTCATGGCTTTATGCCTGTATTCATGGCTTTTATGCCCGATTATGTGTTATCATGAATTTTTAGCCATACTCACTGCATACGTGGTTGACGTTCCGCGTCCCATGGTATGACGGCCCGAGGCACCGCGGTGTCCAGTGCCAACGACCCGTTATCCAGTTTAGTCAGCCTGTCATAGGTTACTTGGGTAGTGAAACTTATTGAAATAAGTTAAGAATATTAGTGATAAAAAAATATTAGAAATTAAATAAATGAGTAAGATGACCTAAAATAAATTAGAATAGTTATTTATTAGAAAGAATCGAAATGAACTGGACCGATATCAAAATTTACTTATTATGAAACAATCTGAGACAATCAAGTAAGTATAGAGAAAATGCTAAAAGATTAGCAAAGAAAATTATAACATAAATAAATATTGCAAATGTGACTTATATAATAATATAAGCATAAATTTATTATTTTCAGATCATTTTTCTTTCTACATTATTACTGTACATTGGCGAAATAAACACTTTCAAAGAAGACTAAATTAGGATAAAACATATTAAATTTTAGAAACCGCATGTGAAGTATAAATAAATCTTAATTATTTGAATTATGTTTTATTTCTATCTTTATTTGTATATTATTTCCGTGTTATATTATTGCACCACTAAGCAGCAATGCTTAGCGCGATGGAATTGTTTCCTTCGCGCAGGTACTGAAGCTAGAACCCAATGGATGTTTGACTGGGAATTTTGGGAGTTTTGATCAGCAGAGTGTCAAAGTTTGTCACCTCCTCAGCAATGCATGTAGATAGGGCCCATATAGATCATATTTTATATTTTGTATAAAATGCTTAGATATTGTATTGTAATGTATATTATGAATAGGTAATTAATAGGAATGCGATGTAAATTAATTAATTAGCTTTTTCATATGTAATTAATTTATATATCATGTAAATTATGAAATTTTGTAATTATTTTGTAAATTATGTAAATTAAGGAAATTTAAAAATTTTGCTTATGTAATTTGAGAATGTTTACATATGAATTGAGTATGAATGGAAATGTATGGAAATGATTATGAAATTGAAATGTATGGATGAGATTTGAAATATGAGAAAATTATAAGAATGATTGATGAGATAATTATGATTAGCATGGATAAGATTTTATTTTAGAAATATTGTTGAATTTCAAACAGGTGAATATTGAAATATGCCAAACGATAATAAAATAGGGGAAACTCCGTTGGTTTCTCCATCGAAAAATAATTGATATTAAATTAAATGAATTCAAAATTATTTAGAAAAAAATAAAGTAAGATAAGTTAGGGTGCTCCGACACCGAATGTAGCATGCCTTGCTCGGCTACACTGTAGTCGGGTGAGGGGTGTTACATTTATTGGTATCAGAGCACGGTTTAGGCGTTCCTAGGCATAGATAGATAGAATGAGATAGTGTGCATAACATGCATTACATTCATATGAGTTGAGGTGACACTAATGCAGATATATTTTCTTGGTTATTTTAGGTTAAGGTATGGACTCAGAATCGCAGAGGGCAGTAGAAGAAGAAGTAGTAAGCCGTATCCCGACTGTGAGTGATATTAGAAATCGGGAGATCTTGCTCCACCAGTGCAAGAGGTGCCTGTACAACCCCAACAGGCCTTGTTTGAGCAGATGACTGGATTCTTTCGACAGATGACTGGGGTTATTCCCCCACTGTCTTCGCAGAAATCACCTCTAGGAAAAATTAAGAAGTGTGGAGCTGTAGATTTCAATGGTAAAAAGGAAGACGATTCTTCAGCAGCTGAGTATTGGTTAGAAAGGACTGAAAGAGTCTGCAAGACTCCATTGCACACGTAGCGAGTTTGGAGTGTGCGCCATGTTACAAGAAGCTGCATATCGATGGTGGGATGTCGTAACCAAGGTAGTGCCACCAGCCGACGTAACTTGGGAATTCTTTCTGATAGAGTTCAGAAAGAAATATATTAGCTGTGTTCATAAAGAGGAACAAAAGAGGAGTGGTGATCAGCAAAAGAGAAAATTTGGACAATCTAGTAATAAGAGGCTGAGAGAACAGTTAAGTCAGACATCTGATCAAAGTAGGAGATCTAGACCCAGGCCTATACCCAGAAGAGATCAACTAGAAACACTAGTTGTGAGTGCGCCAAGACTAGCAAGAAAATGTGGCCATTGTAACAAGTGGCATAAAGGTGAATGTAGGAGATTGACTGGAGCCTGTTATAGATGTGGGGCCATAGACCACCGTCTGAAAGATTGTCATAAGAGGAATTTACCACGGACCCAAACAGAGGTCATGGAAGGACCAAGTACAACAGTAACACCACTTCCAAATGTCACCTAAGCCGGAGAGGAGCAAGAAGCCCCAAATATGAATTTGAGGTAAAGTATCCTTCCCTTCTGATATGCCTAAGTATATAATGATAGATTCGAAAAAACTAAATAGTACCATATATATAAAAGAAGTAGACAGAGGGAGTAATAAAAAGATAAAAGAATTGTCTCAGAACCTAAAACACCCAGTAAATTTTGAGGACGAAATTTAAATTAAAGGGGAAGAATTGTAACACCCTCACTGTAGCAATTCCATACATTCTACTGTTCCGATGACCGGTGTCGGTCGGACAGCTAGAACGTCCGGAAAAATAATTAGACTACAGTGAGGAGTCATAAATAACTCAAATATTAATAAGAAAAATTTAGAAAAAGTTTTAGAAATAAAATACAACTAAGTTAAATGAGCCGGTGCCCTAGCGATGGGTAACCTAGTGGGAAGTTGCGGTTCTCGCAATTAAAAGTCCTAAACCCGGGGAAAAATTCATAAAATAATTTTTGAGACTCTAGAGAAGGGTCATTGAAGTTTCTATGGCATTAGAATGCCAAGAAAATGCTTAGAAAATTTTTTCAATCGGTACAGACAATTTTAGTCTGTTAAGCCAAACGGAGGGCATTTTGGTCATTTCGCCTTCAGAGGTGATTTTTGAGCGACTTGTCCAGTTAAGTAAATAATTATTATGATCTAAAATATGAATAAATATTGTTAAAAATTGAATTGAAAATGAGTAGAAAAGAAAAGAAAAGAAAAATGAAAGAAATTGGGAATTATGACATCACATGATGTCATTAGTGTGCCTCCACCCAATCACATGGTGACACATGGCTATAACTCACTTAAAATGAGTTAAATGGGCAGAAATGAAAGAAAGAAATCAGTTTTCCTTTTACTTTCTTCTTCCATCCGTAGCTCTCCTAACCTTTACCACCATTAAAGCTTAACCAAGCTTTATAACCTACCCAAATCTCACTTGAAACCCTAAGTCCACTTCAACAAAATTTGTCTCTACATCTTGAGCAAGTGTTTGGCAGCCAAGAAAATTAAAGAAAGTGAAGGAAAAATCTAAGTTGGGTCAAGAAAAAATTATGCTCCATTCAAGGTTAGTGCCCTAAACAATTTCTTTCTTTCTTTATTCTTGTAAGCATGCTAAATCAAGTAGAAAATTGTGTGAAATTAAAAGAAAAACTTGAGTAAATGAAATCTCTAAATTTGGCAGCCATGAGAAAGTTTAAGGATTGTTGGTTTTTGATGAAATTAAGTGGCTTAATTATGTTATTGATGAGTATAGATGATGGATAAAGTGATTTGGTATGAGTTTGGTGTGTGTATGCCATGAATTGGAAATTGGAGTTAGGGTTTGAGCATGAAATTGAGACTTTGATCATGTAATGATTAAAGTGAGTTTTAATGGTCAATTAGTGACCATTTGGTTATTGGTAAATAAGAAATGAAGTATTTTTAGTGATAGGATTTAGGTTTAGTGTGGCTGCCCTAGGTGACCTGCAGAATTGGACATGAGTCCAGCAGGTTTGGGCAGCCATAACTTGAATTGTAGAGGTTCAATTGGTATTTGGCCAATTATACATGAAACTAGACACATAATTTCACAACTTTGGTGAAGAAACCATTCCCAGAAAACCAAACCAAGTTGACCAAAAGTTTGCCCTAATCCGGGTGACCTGCAATCTGCCTGGGCAAAATGACCAAATGACAGTGTTTGGTCATTTGGCCATAACTCAATGTAGAAAGGTCCAATTGACCTGAAATTTTACCAGAAACAAGCTGAGATATAGAACAACAACTTTCATGAAGAAACCTGACCCAAATTATGACCACAACCTAGTCAAATAGCCAGCCAAACTTAGGTCACCAAATCTGGCAGAACCAAATTGCCCAGAAAATCTGGGTACAGGTCACTCCGACCAGTTATGGTAAAATGACCATAACTTGAGCTACAAAACTCCAAATGGAGTGATTCAAAAAGGGAATTAAAGAAGACACAATAAGGAACAACTTTGATGAAGAAAGGTTATCCCAGTTTCCACTCTAAAATTGTCCAATGGAACAATAAACTTAGGTAGTAAAAACTGAAAATTTAAAAAAGCATCTAGGGGACTTTAAATTGCAATTGGCAATTAATACTAGCAAATGTAAAACTCAAAATGTGGGATATTGGTGTAATTAGAATTAATATATCCATTAAGTATAAAAAAGTCAACATTTTGGTTGACTAGTAAGGTGAATAGTAATCAAAATGATTAGTAAATTAAGATGAAGACCTAGAACCAATTCTAAGCTTAAATGCTTAGAATTGTATGACAAATGTGGACTATGCATCCTAGTCAAAATTGTTAAAAAGAAATTAAGGCCATAAATTTGAAATCCATGAAATATTCATGGATTACTTGAAACATGAAAAATAAGCCACCTAATTGATGTGAATAGATAGTTAGGGCTTATATGCCCATCACAAATGGAATTCATAAAATATTAGTAACTCAACTTGAAATATAAAATTTGTAATTACATAAGTAGATTCTTGAATGTATAAATGAGAAAGGAAAAATGTTTTGAATACAATGGTACATGTGAACCATTGTTTAGAATTGTGATCAATATGAATAACATAATGAATGAATAAATGAACCATATTAATGTATGAATGAGATATTAGTTCTCATTATTGTAGAGAGGAGAAGTATTTTGAGTACAATGGTATAAAAGGATAATTGATGTGAATTGTGATCATATAAATGATTAAATGAATGTATAAATTATAATTGAAATTTATCATGAAATAATGAAGTCATAAAACACAATATATTAATATTTAATGATATTATGTGCCCTTGTATTGCCTAGACATGTGTGTCAGATTGGATAGTTTGGCATGCCAATAGGGTATTGTTTTAGTAGCACTGCGAAAGGCTTTATGCCTGTATTCATGGCTTTATGCCCGTATTCATGGCTTTATGCCCGCATTCATGGCTTTATGCCTGTATTCATGGCTTTTATGCCCGATTATTTGTTATCATGGCTTTTTGGCCATACTCACTGCATACGTGGTTGACGTTCCGCGTCCCATGGTATGACGACCCGAGGCAACGCGGTGTCCAGTGCCAACGACCCGTTATCCAGTTTAGTCAGCCTGTCATAGGTTACTTGGGTAGTGAAACTTATTGAAATAAGTTAAGAATATTAGTGATAAAAAAAATATTAGAAATTAAATAAATGAGTAAGATGACCTAAAATAAATTAGAATAGTTATTTATTAGAAAGAATCGAAATGAACTGGACCGATATCAAAATTTACTTATTATGAAACAATCTGAGACAATCAAGCAAGTATAGAGAAAATGCTAAAAGATTAGCAAAGAAAATTATAACATAAATAAATATTGCAAATGTGACTTATATAATAATATAAGCATAAATTTATTATTTTCAGATCATTTTTCTTTCTACATTATTACTGTACATTGGCGAAATAAACACTTTCAAAGAAGACTAAATTAGGATAAAACATATTAAATTTTAGAAACCGCATGTGAAGTATAAATAAATCTTAATTATTTGAATTATGTTTTATTTCTATCTTTATTTGTATATTATTTCCGTGTTATATTATTGCACCACTAAGCAGCAATGCTTAGCGCGATGGAATTGTTTCCTTCGCGCAGGTACTGAAGCTAGAACCCAATGGACGTTTGACTGGGAATTTTGGGAGTTTTGATCAGCAGAGTGTCAAAGTTTGTCACCTCCTCAGCAATGCATGTAGATAGGGCCCATATAGATCATATTTTATATTTTGTATAAAATGCTTAGATATTGTATTGTAATGTATATTATGAATAGGTAATTAATAGGAATGCGATGTAAATTAATTAATTAGCTTTTTCATATGTAATTAATTTATATATCATGTAAATTATGAAATTTTGTAATTATTTTGTAAATTATGTAAATTAAGGAAATTTGAAAATTTTGCTTATGTAATTTGAGAATGTTTACATATGAATTGAGTATGAATGGAAATGTATGGAAATGATTATGAAATTGAAATGTATGGATGAGATTTGAAATATGAGAAAATTATGAGAATGATTGATGAGATAATTATGATTAGCATGGATAAGATTTTATTTTAGAAATATTGTTGAATTTCAAACAGGTGAATATTGAAATATGCCAAACGATAATAAAATAGGGGAAACTCCGCTGGTTTCTCCATCGAAAAATAATTGATATTAAATTAAATGAATTCAAAATTATTTAGAAAAAAATAAAGTAAGATAAGTTAGGGTGCTCTGACACCGAATGTAGCACGCCTTGCTCGGCTACACTGTAGTCGGGTGAGGGGTGTTACAAAATTATGGACTTAACTTGATCAAATTGCTGAACGAAGTTGGATCAATAAATCTGTAGAACCAAATTCTGCAGCATGAACAGTAACTGTATTTTGGCTATAACTTGAGCTAAAAAATTCCAATTGGGGTGATTCAAAAAGGATAATAAACTAAAGACAATAGGGAACATTTTCTATGAAGAAAGTTTTGCTAAATTCCAATAGTAAAGTAACCAATGAAACAGTACAACTAGGGACACAAAAACTAAAAATTTAGCAATTTTGCCTAAAAGACCCAAGTTTTGAGAAAAGGACCAAAACCAACAAGTTTGGGGACCAAAATGTGGTATGTGGGTGAAGTTGGAGTTCCCATACCTATTAAGCCTTAGAAAGTCAATAATTTGACTTGAATAGTGTAATGAATAGTAACCCAAAACACAAAATTTCAAGAACGTCGAATTTAAAACGTTAGAGCTTGGTAAAAGTGAATTTTATTTTATTTTTGGATTTATGCTAAGTTATGGTACCAAAACACAGTGAAATCGTGTGTTTCAGTGGAAAAGAATACTAGGACAGAACCCGAGGAGTCGAGTCAAGGCCAACAGGCGACTCGTTTGAGGTTTGTGCACAACGTATACTTTTTATAATCATCTTTTGCATACTATTTTGAATAATGTGAAATATTGGATTATGGCATTCTTATGATGTTCGATTTAAATTGTTGAAAGTTATTGTGTATATTTGAAATAATGATGTTTAGCAAATTGTTAAGATAAGTTTTGAAACTACAGTATCATAACCATATATTTAAACACGTCACTAGCACGACTAGTGGGAGTAATTAGTTTTGAATTTTGATTCATTCTCTGGAGAAGTGTTGAGGTGTACCAGTAGAAGAGGATGTGAATAGATATCCATATATTTGAGCTAGCTAGCCTTGTGATGTGATTTCTCTTTAGCCTCTGGCTATTGAGATTCTATTTGTTTCGAATGGCATGATCTAACTATGGGTTTTATGAAATGTGTTTTGATACTTCGAAATGAACTTGGTTTGCATTAAAATCTCATAATCCATGTTTTGTGTTTAATGCTCATGTTTAGTCAAATTTTTGAATAAATGTGATTTAAGTTCTGTATAAAGATTATTTTAGTATGTTGTGCACCGCTGAGTCCTAGTACTCAACGATAGCTTTTATTGCTATCTCAGATTTAGAGACTAGAGGAGCAGCAGACTGAGCTGCTAAGGTGTGAGGAGCTATCAGCTTGAAGTCATCGGGTATAATTTATACCCTGCCTGTAAATATTTATTTTGATGTATGTATTGCACATAAATGTATGGACATGTAAAATGGGTCTTGAGCAGCTTGTACAAAATTTGTATGAAGTTTGTAATAAAGTTTAATTTGTATCTCTTTTGATGTAAATTTTGTAAGGATGTATATAAATTGTTTTGTCTCTAATGAAATATGAGTGGAACTATTTTATTTAATTTGAATAAAATGTATTGCAAGTATTTTGAGGATTATTGAATTTTGAACTTGAGAAATTGATTGAAATGATTGTGGAGTTGTTGAAATGGATTGAGTTTGATTGTAAAATTGAAGTAGTTGTTGAGAAAACATTTTTAGAAGTACTTTTTACAGGTATTTGAAGAACTGGTTTCTCAAAATACAGACAGAACTCTGTCAAAATTTTTATAAAATTTGCAGAAAAATAAAATGGACTAAAAATATTAACTAGATTTACTTTTAATCAAATGTTTTAAATACCTATTAGAAAGTGCAAACCACTTGTCAAAAGTAAGGAAATTGTTTTAAAAGCCCTTGTAGGGTACTTGATGAGTTATCGGTAGATGAAGTTTGGTAGTTCATTAGGTATTCTACGGGATCATGTTATGCCTTATAGAGGGGTAAGGTGTGACATCTGCCAGAAGAAAGCCAAGAGAATTGATGAGAAACACAAGTACACGGGTCATGTAATTAAACCTGTGTAATCTGCAGGGACCCGTGTAAGTTTCTGCCGAGCACAAGTTTGAAGAAACTTATGGGGACAATAGTACATGGCCCGTGTAATCACGCTCGTGTTGTTGGCACAGACCTGTGTAACTTTCTGTGCCTAAGTAAGACCATGCGATTCTCCTCCAGCAAGTTACACGGCCCTACTTTGCGGGACCCGTGTAGTGACAGACGAGCCGTGTACTATGCTGCAGCTAGTTTTATAACTCGAATTTCCCTCCTATTTTTCGAATAAAAACAAGACTCCTAAGGCTCTTTGGATTCAGAGCAACCTAACCCTAGAGCAACCAATATAAATAGAAAAGAAAACGTTAAAAGAAGGAGAGAAAAAAGACGACTATCGCGGGGAGACTACTGAAGGCTACTGCTATCGGGTTCTGCATCAGTACCAAAAGAAGTTCTCTAACTGAAGTTCCATAAGATCAAAGCTGCAAACTATCTTCGGTTTCTTCGTTTCATCTCCCTAGACAGATTCCTATTGCTTTATTTCTTCGCATGGTTTTCTTTTTACTGTCTTTACTTTTTATCATGATGTTTGCTGAACTCACCATGAGTGAGTAGTTTCCTTATTCTAGATTTAGGAGAGTAATGCTTGTAATTATTATTATGGATGACCATTAAGTTTTATTTACTAGATATGAGATTCATTTTTTGATTTAATTTCTTGTGATCCTAATGTATGCTATGTGATGGTACCCACTTAGACATGATTGTACATGTTGATTCAAGGACTGAATGGTAAAGATTAACATTGGAAAATCAAGATCTTGAACTTAGGAATTCTGACCCAGACATAGGCTGATATCTTTGTGGAACCAAAAAATTGGTCAAAGGTCTTAAAGGAATTTAATTAATTTGATCACCATGAAAGTAGGGTTTGAATTAATTAAAATACACTTTAAATGCCTTGAGAGAGGATTTCGGATAACTTAGGGCTAATTTCCATCAAAGAAAAAAAAAACTCAATTCAGTAAATAAATGAGATAACATCCCTAATAAGATTCAAGTGTGAAATCGTAACTCCAGGATTGTTCCAAAAATAGATTACTTCATTTTAAGTTTACTATTCTAGTGTTTAAAGTTAACGAACTTCATTCCCTAAATATTCTATAGCCTAGACAGTCAAAATTATTGTGTAGATTGGTACTTGCTAAATAAAGGTCCTTGTGGAAACGATACTCTACTTATCACTTTATTACTTGTTAGCGATCCGTGCACTTGCGGGGTTGTAAAACTAGGCAAACAAGGCTTTGGAGCCGTTGCTGGGGACTCTTTGGTATTAGTAATATCAAGCGATAGGCAATTTAGCTGATTTAGGCAATTATATTTATTATATAATTTTATTTTACTGGTTATATTTCTCTTCTTTTCTCTCAGGTGCTCAATTTGGTATATGATCAAAACAAGGCCAGAAGAAGAAATATTGGACTGTGATCCGGAGATAGACAGAACTCTAAAAGCCATCAAGAGGGAAAGGAAACATTAAGAGCACGGTCAAGGAGATCCTGAAATTCCAACCATGGGCGATAATAATGACAGACCGAGACTCTTGAGAGATTACAGAGCTCCATCTGTCCAAGGATTTCAGCCCAGTGTCACTAGACCCATAGTGAAGGCCAATAACTTTGAATTAAAACCAGCATTGCTCCAAATGATTCAACAAACCCAGTTTGTAGGTTCCCCTACAGAAGACCCACACTATCACCTCCAATGCTTTCTTGCCCTATGTGATACATTCAATATGAATGGAGTATCTGATCAAGCAATAAGACTCAAAGCATTCCCATTCTCCCTTTGGGACAGAGCAAGGAAGTGGGTACTTTCTCAACTAGCTGGAACATTCACTACTTGGGAGAATCTCTCTCAAGCTTTTCTAGCAAGGTATTTTCCACCTGCAAAAATTGCAAAACTAAGGCTTGAGCTCAACACCTTCATACAAAAGGAGGGAGAATCACTCTATGACGTATGGGAAAGATATAAAGACCTACAAAGAAAATGTCCACACCATGGTATAGAAGATTGGCTATTAGTGCAAAACTTCTATAATGGGTTACTAGCCTCTATAAGAAGCATAGTTGATTCAGCTGCAGAAGGTGATCTAATGGAGAAAACAGTGACACAAGCACTTGAACTTCTAGAAAGGGTAGCATACCATAACTATGAGTGGTCAAATGAAAGAGGAAATACAAGGAAAACTGTAGGGGTACTAGAAGTAGATGCCCTAAGTATGATAAATGCTCAATTTGATCAGTTCACAAGGAAACTCAAAAAGATGCAAGCTAACGCAGTAGGTATAAACAGTCAACCTAAAGACAGCTATGGAGGAGGATACGTGAGTTCAGAATATAACAATTTCAATGAACCCTCCTCATAATAGATGAACTGTAACATCCTCCCGGTAGCAACTCCGTACATTCTACTGTTTCGGTGACCGGTGTCGGTCCGGACAGCTAGAACGTCTGGAAAAATATTTAAACTAAAGTCAGGAACCATAATTAACTCAAATATTAATAAGAAAAATTTAGTAAAAATTTTAGAAATAAAATACAACCAAGTTAAATGAGCCGGTGCCCAAGCGAAGGGTAACCAGAGGGAAGTTGCGGTTCTCGTAACGAGGAGCCCTAGACCTGTGGGAAAAATTATAAAATAATTTTTGGGACTCCAGAGAAGGGTCATTAAGGTTCCTATGGCATTATAATGCCAAGAAAATATTTAGAAAAATTTTTCAATCGGTACAGACAATTTCGACCCGTTAAGCCAAACGGAGGGCATTTTGGTCATTTCGCCTTCAGAGGTGATTTTTGGCCGACTTGTCCAGTTGAGTAAATAATTAATATGACATAAAATATGAAGAAACATTATTAAAAATTAAATTGAAATTGAGTAGTGATGAAAAGAAAAGAAAAATCAAAGAAAGGCTCATTTATGACATCTTGATGATGTCATTAAGAACTATAACCAATTGCATTCAAACAACCAAGTGACTAACTAATAAAAGAGACAAAATGAAGGCCAAAGGAATTAAAAACCAGCTGCTCTTCTTCTTCTTCTTCCTCAAGACGTGAATCTCTCCCTCTTCTCCCTCCATTGATTTTCAAACAAAAGCTTCATTTCTCATGCTTCCTCACCATATTTCCTCAAGACCCCAATACTAAAATGAATCCTTGGACCTAGAGGAAGTGTTTGGCAGCCAAGAGAGTACAAGGAAAGTGAAGTTAAGCTTGGAGAAATTCTGCCACTTAAAGGTTAGTGCACATATGTATTTAAAACTCATTAATTCCATGTTAGAGATGTGTAATAGGTAAGAAATTGTGAAATAAATGAACCAAACCCATGTGTATGTGTACATGAATTTTTTGCAGCCCTAGGAAGGAATGAGTTTGATTGTATTAATGGACTTAGAGTGAATTGGAGATTATGTTTAAAGTGTATACATATATATATATATAAAGAATAAAAGAGTAAATTAGTGAAATTGTAAAAACTTTGAAATTTAGCTAGGGTTTAGGAATGAAAATTTGACTTGGCTTATGAATTGGTTAAAGAACATTCTAATGGTCAATTAGTGACCATTTGAGGTATGTTGACCATAAATTGGACTGAAAAATGGCATGGCAAAGTGGAATGGTAGGCTGCCTAAAGACAAAGAAAGATGATGGTAGATTTCAGTCCACTTGGACTGCCATATCCTTGGCTGTGTTGGTCCAATTGGTGTTTGGCCAATTGGACATGAAACTAGGCTTATAATGACACATTTTTCCTGAAGAAACCATGCCCAAAAGACCAAAGCAAGAGGACCAAAAATTGGCCCCAATCCGGATACCCTGCAAACAGCCCCTGCAGAATGACCAAATGAACAGTAACTGTTCATTTGGCCATAACTCACTGTAGAATGGTCAAATTGACCTGAAATTTTTACAGCAATAAGATATGATATAGAAAAAAAACTTTCATGAAGAAAATCACCCCAAATTATGCCATTAACCCATTCAAATTATTGGCCAAAGTTAAGTTATCAAACCTGCAACTCTGCAGATTTTCACTTGAGCAGTAATGTTTGGATGGCTATAACTCTCTCTAGAAAACTCGGATTTAGGCGATTCTTGAACTGATGGAAACCTAAGGTATGGTAGAACATTTCATAAGAAGAAAGTTAGACCAAATTATGAGCTTAACTTGATCAAATTACTGACCAAAATTGGACCAAAAATCTGCCAGACCCAAAATCTCAACATGAACAGTGCACGTGAACAGTAAACTTATTTTGGCCATAACTTGAGCTACAAAACTCCAAATGGAGTGATTCAAAAAAGGAAATTCAACTAGACAAAATAAGGAACAATTTTAATGTTTACCATTTCCACAAATTCCCACTGCAACAGTGCTTAATGGAATAGTAAAGTTAAGTTTCAAAAACTGAAAATTTTGTTTCCCTTGGTTAAAGCTTAGAAATGGTATTAATGCTTAATGCCAACAAGTTTTAAATGAAAAATGTGGTATGTTTGAAGTGCCAAAGTCAGTGTACATATTTTCTATGCAAAAGTCAACTTTTTTGTTGACCAATGAAATGAATAGTGACACCAAAAGTTGAAATTCAAAGATTGAAGAATTTTAAAGTATCAAATGCCCTAGTATACCTAATAAGATTGGTTTGGATAGTTTGGCATGCCAATAGGGTATTGTTTTAGCAGTACTGCGAAAGGAAAGGCTTTATGCCTGTGTTCATGGCTTTATGCCCGTATTCATGGCTTTTATGCCCGTATTCATGGCTTTTATGCCCGATTATGTGATATCATGGCTTTTTAGCCATACTGACTACATACATGGTTGACATTCTGCGTCCCATGGTATGATGGCCTGAGGCACCGCGGTGTCCAGTGCCAACGACCCGTTATCCATCCGATGCTCAAAGATAGGTTACTTGGGCATGGAAAAGTATAACTGTAATTGAACTGATTGTTAAAGAAAATACGAAAATTAAACATCAGGAATGATTACGATAGAATACAAAGAAACTCAAGATCATGGAGAAAATAATTAACAAAATGCATGAAGAAATTAATATCATAAAACGTAATTAGCCTTGACTAAACATTAAGTTGGTAATTATTCAGTTCTTATGAACACAATGGCTAAGAAATTATGATTTTTATTTGCATATTATATTTTCTTGTATTATTGGCACCACTAAGCTTTATGCTTAGCGCGTCGCTTTTGCAACTCGTAGCTACTGAAGATTTGGACAGAGGGCTCAGTAGACCACAGATTGAGTAAGGCCATTCACAGTTCTGCATAGTGTCCGTGTCACCTCACCATCCACAGTGCATTGGTAGGACACTGGGTCCCATTTTGTATTTGAGATTTTTTGTAAATTTGGTAATTAAACTCTTATTTTAACATATGTATTTGAACAAATGTAATATAATTTTGTATTAATGTAAGTACTTGTAATTTGTGATTATAAATCACATGTGAGAATTTATTTATGATTTGAGTCTAATGATGATGTGAAATGATAAATAGAGGAATCGTTAAGAAATTGCTGTAACTTGATGTGAAACAAAATGTGAATTGTATATGAGTACCATGAGATGAATGATTGAGAAATAAATGAAATTGATGAAATTATTCGGAGACTTTGTTGATAATTGGAGTTGGGATTGATTGAATATGATCATAGGAAGTGTTTTTCACAGGTTCCGAAGAACTATTTTCTCCATTTTTAGCCGGTACTCCGCCGGATTTTCTATAAAATTTTCGGAACCTCAAATAAATTATAATTTCGATAAATGCCTTAAATAAATTATATTTCACAAGTTATATTCAAAAGGAAGAATAAAAATGAATTAAGATAAAATAGAGTGCTTGGCACACTGAGTGGCATAACTTGCTCGGCTACACTGTAGTCGGGTAAGGGGTGTCACATGAACTATGTGAATAATGGAGAAAACTTCAACCAGAGGCAGTCAAACAATCCATATTCAAATACTTACAACCATGGATGGAGGAATCACCCAAATTTCTCATGGTCAAATTAGCAGAACCAGCCAATAAACAAGCAACAAGGGTACAAACCACCAGCACCCCTTGGATTTCAGAACAGAGGACAAAACTTTGCACAGTCATCACTACCTCCCTAACCTTAACAACCTGAACTGAAAATGGTTATGGAAACTATGATCGAAGGGTTCCTAGTAGCTCAACAACAATAAACTGAATTGATTAAATAGCTGAATTCCAGAGTGGACCAACTTGCTACTCACAACAAGATGCTAGAGAATCAGATCGCTCAGCAAGCAAGCTCTTCAAGTAAGGCTGCTGACAAACTACCTAGCCAACCAGAAATGAACCCAAGGGAGCATTGTAAGGCAGTTAAACTGAGGAGTGGGAGAACTCTAGTGCAACCAGAGGTAGAACTAACAGAGGAAACCATAAAAAAATCTAAAGACCAAGCAGAAACCATAAAAAAATCTAAAGACCAAGCAGAGAAAAAGGAGGAAGAAGCTAAGAAAGATCAGGAAGAGGAAGCAAGGAAGATAAAGAAATTGCCAGAACCATATCAGCCTCCCCTACCTTTTCCTCAAAGATTTTAGAAAG
Source organism: Hevea brasiliensis (assembly GCF_030052815.1). Taxonomy (NCBI): domain Eukaryota; kingdom Viridiplantae; phylum Streptophyta; class Magnoliopsida; order Malpighiales; family Euphorbiaceae; genus Hevea; species Hevea brasiliensis. The sequence goes on from NC_079501.1 coordinate 50,788,626, forward strand.
CCAAATTGGACAAGCAGTTTGGGAAGTTTTTGGAAGTCTTACAAAAGCTTTACATCAACATCCCCTTCACTGAAGCATTTTCTCAGATGCCATCCTATGCCAAATTTCTTAAGGAAATTATGTCAAATAAGAGAAAGCTAGAAGACTATGGAATAGTAGCTCTAACAGAGAAATGCAATGCCATACTGCAAAACAAACTGCCTCCAAAGTTAAAAGATCCAGGAAGCTTCTCCAGACCTTGCTTCATTGGTGACAAGAAAATAAATAAGGCCCTTCGTGATCTTAGAGTAAGCGTTAGTCTAATGCCTCTATCAATATGCAAAAAGATGGAGATCGGGGAACTGAAACCAACAACAATCTCATTGTAATTGGTTGATCGATCTGTTAAATATCCTGCAGGAATATTGGAGAACATTTCGATCAAAGTGGGCAAATTCTTCATTCTAGTGGATTTTGTTGTCCTCGAGATGGAAAAAGATGTTAAAATTCCTATCATCTTGGGAAGACCATTCTTGGCAACTGTCGGAGCTATCATAGATGTCAAAAATGGATGACTAACTCTCAAAGTAGGAGAAGAAGAAGTGGAGTTCAACTTGTTCGACACAATGAAACACAAATTTGAACCTAATGAATGCTTCAAAGTTGACACAATTGACGAACATGTTGAAAAGGAATTTCATGAGACATATCCTAAAGATCCTCTTGAAGCATGTATTGTGCATAGCCACATAGTGGATGATAAAAATACATAAATAGCAGCCTGTGGACAACAGTTAGCAGCTCATCCACCCCTACCATTAGCTAACACTTTCGAGATGGAGGATTTGAAGGAGGAACAAACCAAAGGTAAGCTCTAGGAAAACACCAAACAAGTAGAGCTTAAACCTCTCCCCTCCTCGCTAAGGTATATATTTCTGGACTCAAATTCTAAATATCCTGTTATAATCAATGCTAGCCTATCTAAATTAGAAGAGGAAAAATTGCTAAGAGAACTTAGGATCCATAGCAAAGCCATAGGGTATAAGATAGAAGACCAGAAGGGAATCAACCCTTCGATTTGCATGCATAGGATACCAATGGAAGAAAATAGTAAACCCAAAATCGAACACCAAAGAAGACTTAACCCATACGTGAAAGAAGTAGTCAAGAAAGAAATTTTAAAACTATTAGATGCAGGTATCATATACCCAATCTCTAATAGTAAATGGGTTAGTCCAGTACATGTAGTTCCTAAGAAATGTGGGATAACTATTATCCAAAATGCAAGCAATGAACTAATCCCTACTAGAGTAGTCGCTAGTTGGCAAATGTGCATAGACTATTAGAAATTAAACGGTGCGATTATAAAAGACCATTTCCCTCTCCCCTTCATTGACCGAATGTTAGAAAGATTAGCGAAACACTCTTATTTCTGTTACCTAGATGGGTATTCAGGATTCTTTCAAATTCCTATTCACCCAGAAGACCAAGAAAAAACAACATTCACTTGCCCCTATGGAACATTTCCATGTAGGAGAATGCCTTTTGGTCTTTGTAATGCCCCTACTACCTTTCAAAGATGCATGATGGCTATCTTTTCTGATTATATTGAAGATTTCATGGAAGTTTTTATGGATGATTTTTCCATCTATGGAACTACTTTTGATGATTGTCTAGCTAATTTATCTAAGTTGTTGCAAAGATGTGAAGAATCAAACCTGGTCCTAAATTGAGAAAAATGCCACTTTATGGTAAGGGAAGGCATAGTTCTGGGACATTTGATATCAGAGAGAGGAATTAAAGTAGATAAGGTAAAAATTGAGATCATTGAAAACATGCCACCACCAACATCAGTCAAGGGAGTACGAAGCTTTTTGGGACATGCAGGATTCTATAGAAGATTTATTAAGGACTTTTTCAGAATAGCTAAGCCACTTACTAACTTGTTAAGTCAAGATGTTCCCTTTGATTTTGATGAAAATTGCCTTGTTTCCTTTAACAGGATCAAAGAAGCCCTTATATCAGCACTAATAATGCAGCCACCGAATTAGGAGCTACCATTCGAGGTTATGTGCGATGAGAGCTACTTTGTAGTTGGAGCAGTGCTCAGGTAAAGAAAGGATAAAAAACTCTATGCTATTTATTATGCTTGCAAAACATTAGATGATGCGCAAATTAATTATGCCACCACAGAAAAGGAATTCCTAGCAGTGCTATTTGCAATGGAGAAGTTCAGATCTTACCTCATTGGGTCAAAGTCACTGTATTTACAGATCATGCTGCAGTCTGATACCTTTTGAACAAGAAGGAAGCAAAACCAAGGCTGATTCGATGAATCCTAAGGACAAAAAGGGATCCAAAAATGTAGTAGCTAACCATCTTTCCAGACTAAAATTGTAGTACATGGAGGACTTCGAAAATTTGCCAATTGATGATTCATTTCCTGATGAGCAATTACTTGCATTCTCCAAGGCTCCATGGTATACTGATTTTATTAATTTTCTTGTATGCAGGATATTGCCTCCAAACATGACTTATCAGCAAAGGAAGAAATTCCTACATGTTGTAAGATATTACTTATGGGAGGAACCTCTACTATATAAGAGATGTAATGACGGGCTGATAAGAAGATGCATACCAGAGGAAGATATGGAAAGTGTCATTTATCACTGCCATTCATCACTATATGGAGGACATTTCGGCACCACAAAAACTGCAGCAAAAATTTTGCAAGCAGGGTTTTATTGGCCACATCTGTTTAAGGATGTAAGATCCTTTGTGTTAGGTTGTGATCAATGCCAAAGAACAGGTAACAGTTCAAGAAGGAATGAAATGCCACTGCATGGTATACTTTAGATAGATTTATTCGATGTATGGGGAATAGACTTTATGGGCCCATTTCCCTCTTCCCGTGGAAACAAGCATATTCTAGTTAGAGTTAATTATGTATCAAAATGGGTAGAAGCAATTGCGACACCAACCAATGATGCTAGAGTAGTCATAAGGTTCCTTAAGAAAAACATTTTCACAAGATTTGCCACCCCACGAGCAATAATCAATGATGGAGGAAGTCATTTCTGCAACCAACAATTCGAAACACTACTAAAAAAGTATGGAGTGACTCACAAAGTGGCCACACCTTATCATCATCAAACTAGCGGTCAAGTAGAAATCTCAAATATGGAACTAAAGCAGATTTTGTGTCACACCCTACCCCTCTGTAAGGCATATGTTGACCCCGTGTAGCTCAAAATGAGCATTGATTTTGATGATAACAAAACTCAAAGGGAATCTATCTAACCCAACTTTAAAGTGATGTGTAGATTCTTTGTCTTATTGCTAAAGAACTTTTGAAGTTACATCTAAGGAGAAAGGATACTCAAAGGCATTTCAAGACAAATTCAAAATGAGAAAAGGATAAAATTATGGAAGCCAAGACTCAAAGAAAAGGTATGAAAGGCATAGTATTAAAAATTGAGTCTTAGGTCTTTTGTGAAAAGAATGGATGAGAATTTAGTCATATGGAGCTCAAAAATGAAATTTTATTTTCTGATTACTTTTTCTCATCATGACCTTGGATACTACCATTGAAATATTTTTTAAGGTCTAAATCATTTGACATTGCAAGTTTAGATATGCAGCTGTTGACTTAGTTTGTGTTAGTAATATGCCCTAGAGCATATCATTTAGTATGTATCTTGTACATATTTTTATTAATAAAGGCATTTCCACTTTTCCGTTTACATAATATATTTATGTGTAATAGAAAAGGTCCATTGATATTTTGTTAGAAATATTATTCTTAAGTTGTTAAGAATATGAGTGACAATATTTCTAGCACGAAGTATCATAAATAGGTTCACAATCGAGGATACTTCATAATAAGGACATGACTTATCCAGAAAGATTGTATTCATGTTTGTTCCCAAGTTATTTATATGAGATATAAATAAGATGGAATGGTGAGTCTCATGCCATATAACAAACATGATAGGCACTTATAAATGATAAGTAGGCCGAACCAGTGACGCTTATGACAAGCACATGGAGTTTACTCTTGTCAATGTTTTGTCATAAATCATATCAGTGCATATAATCTTTAGACCTGAGATAGCACAGTTATCTTGTATATAGGTAGTTTGAGTTTGATACTACTTTCATACTTGTACTATGTATGGGTAATGGGCATGTGTTGGCTCCTACTAGTTATATATGGAGGTAGGTGTTGATCAAGATGGAATCTGTTCCTCTAAGTAAATAGAGATAAAATCCTATGTTCATTTAATTGTTCTTGATGTTTCAAGTTCCTGGCCAGGACAGATAGATTTATTGAGAAAGAGTTTACGATGAGAAAAATCTTTTAATCAAGCTGGAATTAAAAGAGAACATAATATTCATAGCAAATGGAGTTTGACATAAACCATGACTCGGCTTGAGTTGGGATTTTGTAACAGAGAGATTCTAGTGCATGGTAACATATGATTATAGGTTCATTTAAGGTAAATCTTATTACTAATTGGGTGGCCATGGCATGCTATGCTAGGTGTTAACCATGGTCTATGAGGTTCATAAAATGATTTAGAGAAATCATTTATGGTAAGAAAGAGTTATGATGATATTAAGAGTTGATATCATGTCTCATTGCCAATTAGTGATGAGCCTAGTAAGTCACACACATACATAAGTTATCACCTATTTAAATATGATTTAATTAATTAATTAAAGAGTTTAATTGATTAATTAAATAGATTTGGTTTGCAATAAAATTGCAAAGTCCCTAGCATGACTTGAAACCAAATCTAGATTATTGGATGTGTAGTATAAATTAAATTTATATTTAAAGTGTTTAAATATGAATTTAATTGATGAGAAATTAATTAATAGAGATTAATTAATTAATTTATATTTGATATAAATTAATTAGAAGAAGAAAATAATTATTTTGGGTTAAGAACTCAAAATTAAGACACAAGGGCATTTTGGTCATTTTGCAGTGTGACACGTGGCACCATGAGATGGTGACACATGGCATAACACATAAGCTTGCCAAATAATTTTAATCATGTAAGATGATTAAAATCAAGATTAAATATAGGTTTGACACTTGGCACAATGTGATTGGGTCACTTAAACCTAGAGCTAATCAAAAGGTGACATGTGGCTAGGGTTTAATGTGTTAACCTAGCTATTTAAGTGGGGTTATGAAAAGAAAACACAACCAGCAGCCTCTCCTCTCATATGTCACGCCACTTTGAGCCTCTCCAGCTATTTCTCTTCATCTCTCATCAATTCAAAGAGATTAGCCATCAATCTCTTGAATTAAGAACACTAGAAATTGTTTCTAGTGTCCTGTTTGCATCTCTAATCTCTTAAAAGGCAGAACTTGAATTTCTAATTAATAGAAAAGGCTTTAGAAGCTGTTCAAGGGCTGCCATAGGTGTTCTTGGTGTGGACAAGCTAGAGGGACAACATCTGGTGTCCTGAAGACGAATCTCAAAGGCGCAGACACGCTGCAGCACATCAAGAGGTTAGTGTAATCGTTCTTGATTTAATCTAGGGTTCTAAAATTAATCTGATTAATTTTAAAATCTGAAATGGCAAATACAGATCCAAAAACATATTAAAAGAGTTTTAATATGTTGTTTATCATTGAAATCAAATAGATAAAAATAAATCTTGCATGGTGCATGTGACCCTAGGTGAAAATTTTTGAATTCAATGGTATAATCTTGTGTTTTTCACGCTGTTCCTTCAATTGGTATCGAGCCACTATATTTGCCATTTAGATTGTTGATTATATAATTTAATTGTGTGTTTGATCATGAGATCAAGAGATTCATTGCTGGTTGGATCATGAGATGTGGCGTCACACATGGAGAAGCCACCATTGGTGGCGGCAACAATGGTTCCATGGGTGATTCAAGGTTTGGCTTTTAATTCTGCAATTGTTGTATGATCTAAGGCCTATTCTTTGACTAATTAAAGTGTTTAATTAGTTGTTTTAATCACACAATTAAATTATGATTCAAATCAGAATTTTAAAAAATGTTTGAATGTGATTCAAATCTGAATTTTAAAAGTTGTTTGAATGAAATTCAAATCTGAATTTTTAAAGTTGTTTGAATCATATTTAAATCTGATTTTTTAAAATTGATTCAATAAAATTCAATTCTTATTATTTAAAAAATATTTGAATATGATTCAAATATGATTTATTAAAAAATGATTGAATGTGATTCAAATCTGAATTATTGAAGTTGTTTGAATGTGATTCAAATCTGAATTTTTAAATTTGTTTGAATGAGATTCAAATCTGAATTTTTAAATTTATTTGAATCATATTCAAATCTGGAATTTTAAGTTGAATATGAGATATTCAATTTAATTTAAGAATGTATGTTTTATTTAATTGTTAAATTGTGATATGCATGATGGATGATCATGGACTATAAAAGACCAATGTGATTGGATTTATTTCTTTTATGTTTCTTTGGGATTGTAAATTAATTAATTTATTTTAATTTATTTTGGGCATGTATTATTAAGTTTGTAATATTTTTGGGTTGTAATTTCATTTATTTAAGTTCTTGTAAATTCGCCTTGGTATGCCAAGGATTACTATGTAATATTGGATTGCAAGAAGTTCAAGGAGGTCAAGAGCATTGGTGGGACCAGTGGGAGGAATTCAATATCAAGTGTTGATTATGTACTCCTTCAGCAATTCTTGTAAAATGAATGAATGAAATGCACCTAGGAATGCCCTGATTCAATTCTTGGTGGCTCAGAATTGAATCCCTTAGAAAGTCCATGATCATACCATATTTCTCGCTTATCCATGAATGCATGAGATGTATGGGAATGTATGCAATTATATGATATATGCATGCTAAATGGATAATGTGCAAAGTGAGACCTTAATAGTAATTAGGATGGCTATAAAATCTTCCAAACAAATGATTAAGTTGGAAATGCTATAATTAAAGTAATTATAACATAAGCCCTCCATTGGGGCAATTATTTTAAGAAATTTTAAATAGTTGCATGAGATGCAATTAATTTAAGAGATTTTCTTAAGAATAATTGTTAAGCATGAGATGTTGTAAATATGTAAATGGTTTGGTGGCCAATATTGGATGTACCTGAGGACATTAAAATTATTTGCATAATTCGGCTCAATGGGATCAACTTAACTAATGCAAGATAAGTCAATATTGGATGTACACAGATTTTGAGCATGAGGGGCTAGTAAAAGTATTGAACCTCACATGAGATGTGATGGGCAAGGAGTTGCTCACTTATAGTTTATTGTAATTCCAATAATGGATGTACCTGAGGATGATCAATAGAATTATAAGAATTCAATCACCCACTAGAAATCCATCCAACTAGGATTTCCGTTTTCTACTTTGGAAGTGTAGGATTCGCTAAGTTAGTGGGAGGACCAATTTGATTAAAAGACCATAATCATATTTGGTTAATTACATGATACATTTACTAATTAATCTGGTTATTTACGCAATTCATTTTACGATAAAAATGAGCACAAAACAACCACCACCATCCAATATCCTTGCAAGCATACTTGATCACAACAGGTTGACAGGACCTAATCATGCGATTGGCTAAGAAATTTGAAACTTGTCTGAACCTTGAACATAGAGGATATGTTCTAGATTCAAATGTTCTGGTCCCTTGCCTCCAGAGGCCACACAAGAGGAACATGAAACTTTGGACAAGTGGAAGGAGCATGATATGAGAGCTAAGTGTTACATGCTTGCTTCTATGAGTAATGAGTTCTGAAGCAACATGAGAACATGCAGTGCGAGTGAGATCCTCCTTCACCTACAACAGTTGTATGGTGAGCACGGCGGGAATGCTAGGTATGAGATATCTAGGCAGTTATTAGTATGAGGATGTCGAGGGGAGAATGTTGGGGATCATGTCCACAAGATGATTCGGTGATTGGCGGTTGGAACATCTTGACTTCAACATGGATTTCCAACTACAAGCGGATTTGATCCTTGATCCCTTCACGAGTCTTTTGGGAATTTTGTGACAAATTTCCATATGACTAAACAGAATGCACCTTAGCTGAATTACTCAACATCTGGTTATTGCCCAAAAGAATATGCCGAGCAATAAAGAAAAGAGGTAGCTTTAGTTGCATCTTCTTACTGGAAAGTCCAACAAGAAGAAAGGCAATAAGAAAAAGAAACCTCAGATTCTGGTCCTTCCAAGAAAATAGCTAAGCAGAAAAGTAAGACTAAAGTCGATGGAGGCAAAGGAAAGTGTTTCCACCGCCAACAGAAAGTGTTTCCATTGCGATGAAAGTGTTTCCACTGGCCAGAGTGTAGCAATCTAAATGAAAGCAATGCCATGGTGAAAACCAACTCAAGTTCAAAATATACTTGGCACTTAAGGTTAGGTCATGTTGCAGAAGATAGGATTGCAAAATTGGAGAAAATGGGGATTCTATCCTCATTGGGCTCTAAGCCTACTCCAACTTGTGAATCTTGCCTTCAGGGCAAAATGACTAGATCACCCTTTGTTGGACAAGGGCTAAGAGCTGAAAATATTTTGGAGCTAATACATAGTGATGTATGTGGTCCATTTAAAGAAATGGCTAGAGGGCTTTCATTATTTTATTACCTTTCTTGATGATAAATCAAGGTTTGGGTATTTGTATTTGATGAAATACAAACATGAATCCTTTGAAAAGTTTAAGGAATTTAAATCAAGTAGTAAATCAAACAGAAAAAATATTAAAGCTCTTGATCGGATCGTGGAGGTGAATATTTGAGTATTGAATTTGATGAATACTTGAGAGAGCATGGCATTGTTTCTCGGTGACTCCTCCAGAACGCATACAACCGAATGGTGTATCACGAAGGAGAAATCGTACCCTATTGGATATGGTGCGTAGTATGATGAGCTATCTTGATATGCCAATCTCCTTTTGGGATTTGCATTAGAATCGACTTTGTATATTACGAATAGGATTCCATCAAAATCAGTTTCTTCCACACCTTATGAGATATGGCATGGAAGAAAACCAAGTCTTAAGCATGTTAAGATTTGGGGTTGTCCGACTTATATCAAAAAGTGAACAACGATAAATTGGAGACGGATCGAGAAAAGGTCGATTTGTTGGATATCCTAAAGATAGTTTTGGTTATTATTTTTATTTGCCTACTTCATAAAAGGTTGTGATAAGTAGAGATGCCACATTTCTTGAACAACAGTTTGTTCATGAAGGAGGCAAAGGAAGGCAAATAGAGTTAGAATTGGAGAATTCTGACCAACCAACAGATCAGATGGATATAGATCCATCTAGTCAACCTATACCCATTGATGAAACATCTACAATTTGTTCCTCGTAGAACAACAGGGTATCTCACCCACGGTGAGATATGGTTTTCTTCATGAAGAAGAACAAGAGTTGTCTACTCATGAAGAAGTAGATCATGGAGATGATCCACTTACCTATGAAGAAGCTATATCAGATATAGACTCTTCAAAATGGATTGATGCTATGAAATCCGAGATTGATTCCATGTATAAGAATCAAGTTTGGGATCTTGTTGACCCACCTAAAGGTATTGTACCTATAGGGAACAAATGGATTTTCAAGAAGAAAATTGGTTCTGATGGAAAGGTAGAGACCTATAAGGCAAGGCTAGTAGCGAAAGGGTTTCGCCAAAGGCAAGGAATAGACTATGAGGAGACTTTCTACTTTGTTGCCATGCTTAAATCAATTAGGATTTTATTAGCAATAGCTGCATACTATGATTATGAGATTTGGCGGATGGATGTCAAAGCGACTTTTCTCAATGGATACATTGAAGAAAACATTTTCATGGAACAACCTAGGGGATTTGAATCCCAAGATGGTTCCAAGGTATGCAAGCTAAAGCGATCCATTTATGGGTTGAAACAAGCTTCGAGGAGTTGGAACATTCGTTTTGATGAAGCCATTAAATCCTTTGGTTTTATCAAAAATGAGGATGAGCCATGTGTATATAAGAAGGTTAGTGACAGTGCTATCACTTTCCTTGTCTTATATGTGGATGACATACTGTTGATGGGTAATGATACAGGTATGTTGACGACTATAAAGGTATGGTTGTCAAATACATTCTCCATGAAAGACTTAGGGGAGGCAACCTATATTCTTGGGATTCGCATCTATAGAGATAGAGCGAAAAGGATAATTGGTTTATCACAAAGTCTATACTTGGAAAAGGTGTTAAAGAGGTTTAACATGCTTGATTCCAAGAGAGGATTGTTACCAGTGAGACATGGTATCCATCTTTCTAAAGAGATGTCTCCAAAGACATCTGAAGAAAGAGATAAGATGGCTAGGATTCCATATGCTTCGGCTATTGGAAGTTTAATGTATGCAATGTTGTGTACTAGGCCGGATATCGCATATCTTTATTAGTTTGACTAGCGGTATCAATCCAATCGAGTTTGGAACATTTGGATAGTGTCAAGAATATTCTTAAGTACTTAAGAAGAACTAAGGATTTATTCTTGATTTATGGAGGTGGAGACTTGCAATTGGATGGTTATCACGATTCGATTTCCAATCGATATCGATGATAGAAAGTCTACCTCTGGATATGTGTTCATTTGTAATGGAGGTGCGATCGGTTGGAAGAGTTCCAAGCGAGCACGATTGCAGATTCCACTCTCGAAATTTGAGTATATTGTTGCATCGAATCTGCAAAGGAAGTCGTTTGGATAAAGAAGTTCGTGACAGAACTTACAGTAGTTCCTTCCATTGAGTCGTGGTTCCATTACCTTTGTGACAATAATGGAGCGATCATGAGCTAAGGAACTAAGGTCTCACCCAAAATCCAAACACATAGAAAGGCACTACCATATTATCAGGGATATAGTTGGGCAAGGCGATATAGCCATGCAGAAAATATAACATCAGCTAAAAAACCAGCTGATCCATTCACTAAGCCTTTGTCATAATCTCAGTTAGACTGACATCTTGAGAAGATGGGTCTAAGATATTGTAATGAATGGCTCTAGTGCTAGTGGGAGATTGTTAGTAATATGCCCTAGAGCATATCATTTAGTATGTATCTTGTACATATTTTTATTAATAAAGGCATTTCCACTTTTCCGTTTACATAATATATTTATGTGTAATAGAAAAGGTCCATTGATATTTTGTTAGAAATATTATTCTTAAGTTGTTAAGAATATGAGTGACAATATTTCTAGCACGAAGTATCATAAATAGGTTCACAATCGAGGATACTTCATAATAAGGACATGACTTATCCGAAAGATTGTATTCATGTTTGTTCCCAAGTTATTTATATGAGATATAAATAAGATGGAATGGTGAGTCTCATGCCATATAACAAACATGATAGGCACTTATAAATGATAAGTAGGCCGAACCGGTGACGCTTATGACAAGCACATGGAGTTTACTCTTGTCAATGTTTTGTCATAAATCATATCGGTGCATATAATCTTTAGACTGAGATAACAGATTATCTTGTATATAGGTAGTTTTAGTTTGATACTGCTTTCATACTTGTACTATGTATGGGTATATGGGCATGTGTTGGCTCCTACTAGTTATATATGGAGGTAGGTGTTGATCAAGATGGAATCTGTTCCTCTAAGTAAATAGAGATAAAATCCTATGTTCATTTAATTGTTCTTGATGTTTCAAGTTCTGGCCAGACAGATAGATTTATTGAGAAAGAGTTTACGATGAGAAAAATCTTTTAATTAAGAACTGGAATTAAAAGAGAACATAATATTCATAGCAAATGGAGTTTGACATAAACCATGACTCGGCTTGAGTTGGGATTTTGTAAGAGAGATTCTAGTGCATGGTAACATATGATTATAGGTTCATTTAAGGTAAATCTTATTACTAATTGGGTGGCCAAGGCATGCTATGCTAGGTGTTAACCATGGTCTATGAGGTTCATAAAATGATTTAGAGAAATCATTTATGGTAAGAAAGAGTTCTGATGATATTAAGAGTTGATATCATGTCTCATTGCCAATTAGTGATGAGCCTAGTAAGTCACACACATACATAAGTTATCACCTATTTAAATATGATTTAATTAATTAATTAAAGAGTTTAATTGATTAATTAAATAGATTTGGTTTGCAATAAAATTGCAAAGTCCCTAGCATGACTTGAAACCAAATCTAGATTATTGGATGTGTAGTATAAATTAAATTTATATTTAAAGTGTTTAAATATGAATTTAATTGATGAGAAATTAATTAATAGATATTAATTAATTAATTTATATTTGATATAAATTAATTAGAAGAATAAAATAATTATTTTGGGTTAAGAACTCAAAATTAAGACACAGGGGCATTTTGGTCATTTTGCAGTGTGACACGTGGCACCATGAGATGGTGACACATGGCATAACACATAAGCTTGCCAAATAATTTTAATCATGTAAGATGATTAAAATCAAGATTAAATATAGGTTTGACACTTGGCACAATGTGATTGGGTCACTTAAACCTAGAGCTAATCAAAAGGTGACATGTGGCTAGGGTTTAATGTGTTAACCTAGCTATTTAAGTGGGGTTATGAAAAGAAAACACAACCAGCAGCCTCTCCTCTCATATGTCACGCCACTTTGAGCCTCTCCAGCTATTTCTCTTCATCTCTTATCAATTCAAAGAGATTAGCCATCAATCTCTTGAATTAAGAACACTAGAAATTGTTTCTAGTGTCCTGTTTGCATCTCTAATCTCTTAAAAGGCAGAACTTGAATTTCTAATTAATAGAAAAGGCTTTAGAAGCTGTTCAAGGGCTGCCATAGGTGTTCTTGGTATGGACAAGCTAGAGGGACAACATCTGGTGTCACGAAGATGAATCTCAAAGCGCAGAACATACTGCGGCACATCAAGAGGTTAGTGTAATCGTTCTTGATTTAATCTAGGGTTCTAAAATTAATCTGATTAATTTTAAAATCTGAAATGGCAAATATAGATCCAAAAACATATTAAAAGAGTTTTAATATGTTGTTTATCATTGAAATCAAATAGATAAAAATAAATCTTGCATGGTGCATGTGACCCTAGGTGAAAATTTTTGAATTCAATGGTATAATCTTGTGTTTTTCACGCTTCCGTTCCTTCAGTTTGCTAACTGGTTTGCTAAATTTTTTAGTTTGCTAATGAGTTTGCTAAAAACGTTAGTTTACTAACTAGTTTACCAACTGCTCCTAAAATTTCATTAGTTTGCTAATTTATCAAAGCTGCTTAACTTCGCACAAAAGGACAAAATAACGGCTATTTTGCCTTGGGCAGTGTGTATAATGTTCCAAAAGGGTTTCAAATGGTCTAAAATGATTTGGGACTATAAATACACATTCTTCACTTCATTTACACTTGTTGAAAGCTTACATTTGAACTCCAACTTTGATTTTTCATTTATTGCTTTCATTCAAGAGCTTTAAAGATTTTGAGCTACCATTGGCAAATCAACTCATCTCTTCTTTATAGTTTGATTTGTATTGAGTAAGAGTGAGTGTTGAAACATTAAATTGCATTTAAGAGAGGTTGTACAAGCACCTATTGAAGCTTGAGAGAGAAAGTGCTTGTGATAGCATTTGTGAAGGTTTCAAGCTACCTTGGTAAAAGCTTAGTGTTGAAAAGTTGTAAAGGGCTTTTGGTCTCTTGCCTTCAAAAGAGCAAATAGTGGAGAGAAGACTCAAAAAGGGTTCTTTGAGAGAGTGGATGTAGGCTAGTTAAGCCGAACCACTATAAAAATCATTGTGTTTGATCTCTCTAACCTTGACCTCCTTACTCTTGTGCAATTTACATTTTTCTTGTTATACATGATATTGAATGTTGGTTGAATAGATTGAATTGATAAATTTGTGGACTTATTGAGTGAGTTGAGAAATTAGTTATATATTGTATGATGCATGCTTTGTTAGATATTGCCATATACATTGATTGAGTCTTGAATTGCAACTTAGGAACACATTGTTGAAGCACATATTACTTTCATTTTATATAGAGAAGCACCTAGTTGAACAAAGCCACAATTTTTCATTAGGCTACAAGCAAGGGCTGAAAAATTGTTAAAGTCCAATTCACCCCCCTCTTGGACTATTTTGGGACAACAAATTGGTATCAGAGCCTGTCTTTCTTGCTTAGGGTCTTACAACCTTAGAGTGATCCACAATGGCTAGTTCATCTATTAATTCTGCCGGTATACCCGCACCATTAGTTGAAGGCTACTCAATCACTAGACCACCACTCTTTAGTGGCACTAATTATTCATTTTGGAAAGTAAGAATGAGAAATTTCATACAATCTGTAGATATTGATGCATGGAGAATTATTAAAAATGGTCCACATGTTCCTCAAAAGAATGGTCCAGGAACTACAAAGGTTCCAAAACTTGAAGATGAATATGATGACAATGATTGGAAGAAAATTTCTATAAATGCCAAAGCTATTAATATTTTGCATTGCTCACTTGACCTTAATAAATACAATCGTGTTTCAGGATGTCAATCTGCTAAGGAAATTTGGGATAAGCTTGAAGTGACTTATGAAGGAACTGATGTTGTTAAAGAGTCCAAAGCAAACCTTCTTATTCGAGATTATGAGCTGTTTGAAATGAGGCCAGGGGAGTCAATTGCGGATATGAGTACAAGGTTTACTGATCTTATAAATCTTCTCAAAGCACTTGGTAAAAGATTTGAGGAAGCTAAACTTGTGAAGAAAATTCTTAGATCACTTCCAAAATCTTGGGAAGCAAAGACAACAGTTATCCAAGATACCAAAGATTTTAAAACATTCACTTATGATGAACTCATTGGATCTCTCATTGCACATGAGATGGTATATAAGAAAGATGAAGTTGAAAATGAGCAAAAGAAGAAGAAAAGCATTGCTCTCAAGTCAAATCAGGATGAAGAAAAGAAGAAAGGAGTTGCATTCAAAGTTGACTCAAGTGACAACTCAAATGCTTCAAGTGATGATGATGATGAAATGGCTATGCTTGCAAGAAAATTCAAAAGAGCTTTCAAGAAGGGAGGAAGCAAATACAAGAAATTCTTGAAGAAGTATACTCCAAAGGATAAATATTTCAGAGATTCAAAAGAAGAAATTGTATGTTATGAGTGTCACAAACCTGGACATATCAAGCCCAAATGTCCATTACTCAAAAAGAAGAAAGGAAAAGAAGATAGGAGCAAGAAAGCTATGAAAGTAGTATGGAGCTGTTAGTAATATGCCCTAGAGCATATCATTTAGTATGTATCTTGTACATATTTTTATTAATAAAGGCATTTCCACTTTTCCGTTTACATAATATATTTATGTGTAATAGAAAAGGTCCATTGATATTTTGTTAGAAATATTATTCTTAAGTTGTTAAGAATATGAGTGACAATATTTCTAGCACGAAGTATCATAAATAGGTTCACAATCGAGGATACTTCATAACAAGGACATGACTTATTCAGAAAGATTGTATTCATGTTTGTTCCCAAGTTATTTATATGAGATATAAATAAGATGGAATGGTGAGTCTCATGCCATATAACAAACATGATAGGCACTTATAAATGATAAGTAGGCCGAACCAGTGACACTTATGACAAGCACATGGAGTTTACTCTTGTCAATGTTTTGTCATAAATCATATCGATGCATATAATCTTTAGACTGAGATATACAGTTATCTTGTATATAGGTAGTTTGAGTTTGATCGCTTTCATACTTGTACTATGTATGGGTATATGGGCATGTGTTGGCTCTGCTAGTTATATATGGAGGTAGGTGTTGATCAAGATGGAATCTGTTCCTCTAAGTAAATAGAGATAAAATCCTATGTTCATTTAATTGTTCTTGATGTTTCAAGTTCTGGCAGACAGGATAGATTTATTCGAGAAAAGAGTTTACGATGAGAAAAATCTTTTAATCAAGAACTGGAATTAAATGAGAACATAATATTAATAGCAAATGGAGTTTGACATAAACAATGAATCCAGCTTGAGTTGGGATTTTGTAACAGAGAGATTCTAGTGCATGGTAACATATGATTATAGGTTCATTTAAGGTAAATCTTATTACTAATTGGGTGGCCATGGCATGCTATGCTAGGTGTTAACCATGGTCTATGAGGTTCATAAAATGATTTAGAGAAATCATTTATGGTAAGAAAGAGTTCTGATGATATTAAGAGTTGATATCATGTCTCATTGCCAATTAGTGATGAGCCTAGTAAGTCACACACATACACAAGTTATCACCTATTTAAATATGATTTAATTAATTAATTAAAGAGTTTAATTGATTAATTAAATAGATTTGGTTTGCAATAAAATTGCAAAGTCCCTAGCATGACTTGAAACCAAATCTAGATTATTGGATGTGTAGTATAAATTAAATTTATATTTAAAGTGTTTAAATATGAATTTAATTGATGAGAAATTAATTAATAGAGATTAATTAATTAATTTATATTTGATATAAATTAATTAGAAGAAGAAAATAATTATTTTGGGTTAAGAACTCAAAATTAAGATACAGGGGCATTTTGGTCATTTTGCAGTGTGACACGTGGCACCATGAGATGGTGACACATGGCATAACACATAAGCTTGCCAAATATTTTTAATCATGTAAGATGATTAAAATCAAGATTAAATATAGGTTTGACACTTGGCACAATGTGATTGGGTCACTTAAACCTAGAGCTAATCAAAAGGTGACATGTGGCTAGGGTTTAATGTGTTAACCTAGCTATTTAAGTGGGGTTATGAAAAGAAAACACAACCAGCAGCCTCTCCTCTCATATGTCACGCCACTTTGAGCCTCTCCAGCTATTTCTCTTCATCTCTCATTAATTCAAAGAGATTAGCCATCAATCTCTTGAATTAAGAACACTAGAAATTGTTTCTAGTGTCCTGTTTGCATCTCTAATCTCTTAAAAGGCAGAACTTGAATTTCTAATTAATAGAAAAGGCTTTAGAAGCTGTTCAAGGGCTGCCATAGGTGTTCTTGGTGTGGACAAGCTAGAGGGACAACATCTGGTGTCCTGAAGACGAATCTCAAAGGCGCAGACACGCTGCAGCACATCAAGAGGTTAGTGTAATCGTTCTTGATTTAATCTAGGGTTCTAAAATTAATCTGATTAATTTTAAAATCTTAAATGGCAAATACAGATCCAAAAACATGTTAAAAGAGTTTTAATATGTTGTTTATCATTGAAATCAAATAGATAAAAATAAATCTTGCATGGTGCATGTGACCCTAGGTGAAAATTTTTGAATTCAATGGTATAATATTGTGTTTTTCACGCTTCCGTTCCTTCAATTGGTATCAGAGCCACTATATTTGCCATTTAGATTGTTGATTATATGATTTAATTGTGTGATTTGATCATAAGATGATTGATTCATTGCTGGTTGGATTAAGAGGTGTGGCGTCACACATGGTGAAGCCACCAATGGTGGCGGCAACAATGGTTCCATGGGTGATTCAAGGTTTGGATTTTAATTCTGCAAATGTTGTATGATCTAAGGCCTATTCTTTGACTAATTAAAGTGTTTAATTAGTTGTTTTAATCACACAATTAAATTATGATTCAAATCAGAATTTTAAAAATTGTTTGAATGTGATTCAAATCTGAATTTTAAAAGTTGTTTGAATGTGATTCAAATCTGAATTTTTAAAGTTGTTTGAATCATATTTAAATCTGATTTTTTAAAATTGATTCAATAAAATTCAGATCTGATTTTTTAAAAAATATTTGAATGTGATTCAAATCTGATTTTTTAAAAAATATTTGAATGTGATTCAAATCTGAATTTTTGAAGTTGTTTGAATGTGATTCAAATCTGAATTTTTAAATTTGTTTGAATGAGATTCAAATCTGAATTTTTAAATTTATTTGAATCATATTCAAATCTGGATTTTTAAGTTGAATATGAGATATTCAATTTAATATAAGTATGTATGTTTTATTTAATTGTTAAATAGTGATATGCATGATGGATGATCATGGACTATAAAAGACCAATGTGATTGGATTTATTTCTTTTATGTTTCTTTGGGATTGTAAATTAATTAATTTATTTTAATTTATTTTGGGCATGTATTATTAAGTTTGTAATATTTTTGGGTTGTAATTTCATTTATTTAAGTTCTTGTAAATTCGCCTTGGTATGCCAAGGATTACTATGTAATATTGGATTGCAAGAAGTTCAAGGAGGTCAAGAGCATTGGTGGGACCAGTGGGAGAATTCAAGATCAAGTGTTGATTATGTACTCCTTCAGCAACTCTTGTAAAATGAATGAATGAAATGCACCTAGGAATGCCCCGATTCAATTCTTGGTGGCTCGAATTGAATCCCTTAGAAAGTCCATGATCATACCATATTTATCGCTTATCCATGAATGCATGAGATGTATGGGAATGTATGCAATTATATGATATATGCATGCTAAATGGATAATGTGCAAAGTGAGACCTTAATAGTAATTAGGATGGCTATAAAATCTTCCAAACAAATGATTAAGTTGGAAATGCTATAATTAAAGTAATTATAACATAAGCCCTCCATTGGGGCAATTATTTTAAGAAATTTTAAATAGTTGCATGAGATGCAATTAATTTAAGAGATTTTCTTAAGAATAATTGTTAAGCATGAGATGTTGTAAATATGTAAATGGTTTGGTGGCCAATATTGGATGTACCTGAGGACATTAAAATTATTTGCATAATTACTGGCTCAATGGGATCAACTTAACTATTGCAAGATAAGTCAATATTGGATGTACCTGAGATTTTGAGCATTAGGGGCTAGTAAAAGGATTGAACCTCACATGAGATGTGATGGGCAAGGAGTTGCTCACTTATAGTTTATTGTAATTCCAATAATGGATGTACATGAGGATGATCAATAGAATTATAAGAATTCAATCACCCACTAGAAATCCATCCAACTAGGATTTCCGTTTTCTACTTTGGAAGTGTAGGATTCGCTAAGTTAGTGGGAGGACCAATTTGATTAAAAGACCATAATCATTTTGGTTAATTACATGATACATTTACTAATTAATCTGGTTATTTTCTGCGATTAATTTTACGATAAAAATGAGCACAAAACAACCACCACCATCCAATATCCTTGCAAGCATACTTGATCACAGAGGTTGACAGGACCTAATCATGCGATTGTCTAAGAAATTTGAAACTTGTCCTGAACCTTGAACATATAGGATATGTTCTAGATTCAAATGTTCCTGGTCCCTTACCTCCAGAGGCCACACAAGAGGAACATGAAACTTTGGATAAGTGGAAGGAGCATGATATGAGAGCTAAGTGTTACATGCTTGCTTCCATGAGTAATGAGTTACAGAAGCAACATGAGAACATGCAGAGTGCGAGTGAGATCCTCCTTCACCTACAAGAGTTATATGGTGAGCACAACAGGAATGCTAGGTATGAGATATCTAGACAGCTATTCCGTATGAGGATGTCTAAGGGACAGAATGTTGGGGATCATGTCCACAAGATGATTCGGCTGATTGAGCAGTTGGAACATCTTGACTTCAACATGGATTTCCAACTACAGACGGATTTGATCCTTCAGTCCCTTCCTCAGTCTTTTGGGAATTTTGTGACAAATTTCCATATGACTAAACAGGAATGCACCTTAACTGAATTACTCAACATGCTGGTTATTGCCCAAAAGAATATGCCAGGCAATAAAGGGAAAGAGGTAGCTTTGGTTGCATCTTCTTCTGCTGGAAAGTCCAACAAGAAGAAGGGCAATAAGAAAAAGAAACCTCAGATTCCTGGTCCTTCCAAGAAAATAGCTAAACAGAAAAGGAAGACCAAAGCTGATAAAGGCAAAGGAAAGTGTCTCCACTGCCAACAGGAAAGTGTTTCCATTACCAACAGGAAAGTGTTTCCATTGCCAATAAGAAAGTGTTTCCACTGGCCAGAGTGTAGCAATCTAAATGAAAGCAATGCCATGGTGAAAACCAACTCAAGTTCAAAATATACTTGGCACTTAAGGTTAGGTCATGTTGCAGAAGATAGGATTGCAAAATTGGAGAAAATGGGGATTCTATCCTCATTGGGCTCTGAGCCTACTCCAACTTGTGAATCTTGCCTTCAGGGCAAAATGACTAGATCACCCTTTGTTGGACAAGGGCTAAGAGCTGAAAATATTTTGGAGCTAATACATAGTGATGTATGTGGTCCATTTAAAGAAATGGCTAGAGGGGGCTTTCATTATTTTATTACCTTTACTGATGATAAATCAAGGTTTTGGTATTTGTATTTGATGAAATACAAACATGAATCCTTTGAAAAGTTTAAGGAATTTAAATCTGAAGTAGTAAATCAAACAGGAAAAAATATTAAAGCTCTTCGATCAAATCGTGGAGGTGAATATTTGAGTACTGAATTTGATGAATACTTGAGAGAGCATGGCATTGTTTCTCGGTGACTCCTCCAGAACGCATACAACCGAATGGTGTATCTGAAAGGAGAAATCGTACCCTATTGGATATGGTACGTAGTATGATGAGCTATACTGATATGCCAATCTCCTTTTGGGGATTTGCATTAGAATCAGCTTTGTATATTCTGAATAGGATTCCATCAAAATCAGTTTCTTCCACACCTTATGAGATATGGCATGGAAGAAAACCAAGTCTTAAGCATGTTAAGATTTGGGGTTGTCCACTTATATCAAAAAGTGAACACGATAAATTGGAGACCAGATCAGAAAAGGTCGATTTGTTGGATATCCAAAAGATAGTTTTGGATATTATTTTTATTTGCCTACTTCACAAAAGGTTGTGATAAGTAGAGATGCCACATTTCTTGAACAACAGTTTGTTCAAGAAGGAGGCAAAGGAAGGCAAATAGAGTTAGAATTGGAGAATTCTGACCAACCAGCATCGGATGGATATAGATCCATCTAGTCAACCTATACCCATTGATGAAACATCTCAATTTGTTCCTCGTAGAACAACCAGGTATCTCACCCACCAGTGAGATATGGTTTTCTTCATGAAGAAGAACAAGAGTTGTCTACTCATGAAGAAGTAGATCATGGAGATGATCCACTTACCTATGAAGAAGCTATATCAGATATAGACTCTTCAAAATGGATTGATGCTATGAAATCCGAGATTGATTCCATGTATAAGAATCAAGTTTGGGATCTTGTTGACCCACCTAAAGGTATTGTACCTATAGGGAACAAATGGGTTTTCAAGAAGAAAATTGGTTCTGATGGAAAGGTAGAGACCTATAAGGCAAGGCTAGTAGCGACAGGGTTTCGCCAAAGGCAAGGAATAGACTATGAGGAGACTTTCTGCTTTGTTGCCATGCTTAAATCAATTAGGATTTTATTAGCAATATTGCATACTATGATTATGAGATTTGGCAGATGGATGTCAAAACAACTTTTCTTAATGGATACATTGAAGAAAACATTTTCATGGAACAACCTAGGGGATTTGAATCCCAAGATGGTTCCAAGGTATGCAAGCTAAAGCGATCCATTTATGGGTTGAAACAAGCTTCGAGGAGTTGGAACATCCGTTTTGATGAAGCCATTAAATCCTTTAGTTTTATCAAAAATGAGGATGAGCCATGTGTATATAAGAAGGTTAGTGACAGTGCTATCATTTTCCTTGTCTTATATGTGGATGACATACTGTTGATGGGTAATGATACAGGTATGTTGACTATAAAGGTATGGTTGTCAAATACATTCTCCATGAAAGACTTAGGGGAGGCAACCTATATTCTTGGGATTCGCATCTATAGAGATAGAGCGAAAAGGATAATTGGTTTATCACAAAGTCTATACTTGGAAAAGGTGTTAAAGAGGTTTAACATGCTTGATTCCAAGAGAGGATTGTTACCAGTGAGACATGGTATCCACCTTTCTAAAGAGATGTCTCCAAAGACACCTGAAGAAAGAGATAAGATGGCCAGGATTCCATATGCTTCGGCTATTGGAAGTTTAATGTATGCAATGTTGTGTACTAGGCCGGATATCGCATATGCTGTTAGTTTGACTAGCAGGTATCAATCCAATCCAGGTTTGGAACACTGGATAGCTGTCAAGAATATTCTTAAGTACTTAAGAAGAACTAAGGATTTATTCTTGATTTATGGAGGTGGAGACTTGCAATTGGATGGTTATACTGATTCTGATTTCCAATCAGATATCGATGATAGAAAGTCTACCTCTGGATATGTGTTCATTTGTAATGGAGGTGCGATCGGTTGGAAGAGTTCCAAGCGAGCACGCATTGCAGATTCCACTCATCGAGGTGAGTATATTCTGCATCGGATCTGCAAAGGAAGCTGTTTGGATAAAGAAGTTAAATGAGAACTTATAGTAGTTCCTTCCATTGAGTCGGCGGTTCCACTACCTTGTGACAATAATGGAGCGATCATCTGAGCTAAGGAACTAAGGTCTCACCAAAATCCAAACACATGGAAAGGCACTACCATATTATCAGGGATATAGTTGGGCAAGGCGATATAGCCATGCAGAAAATATAACATCAGCTAAAAACCGGTGATCCATTCACTAAGCCTTTGTCATAATCTCGATTAGTGACATCTTGAGAATATTGGTCTAAGATATTGTAATGAATGGCTCTAGTGCTAGTGGGAGATTGTTAGTAATATGCCCTAGAGCATATCATTTAGTATGTATCTTGTACATATTTTTATTAATAAAGGCATTTCCACTTTTCCGTTTACATAATATATTTATGTGTAATAGAAAAGGTCCATTGATATTTTGTTAGAAATATTATTCTTAAGTTGTTAAGAATATGAGTGACAATATTTCTAGCACGAAGTATCATAAATAGGTTCACAATCGAGGATACTTCATAATAAGGACATGACTTATCCGGAAAGATTGTATTCATGTTTGTTCCCAAGTTATTTATATGAGATATAAATAAGATGGAATGGTGAGTCTCATGCCATATAACAAACATGATAGGCACTTATAAATGATAAGTAGGCGAACCGGTGACACTTATGACAAGCACATGGAGTTTACTCTTGTCAATGTTTTGTCATAAATCATATCGATGCATATAATCTTTAGACTGAGATAGCACAGTTATCTTGTATATAGGTAGTTTGAGTTTGATCTCGCTTTCATACTTGTACTATGTATGGGTATATGGGCATGTGTTGGCTCTGCTAGTTATATATGGAGGTAGGTGTTGATCAAGATGGAATCTGTTCCTCTAAGTAAATAGAGATAAAATCATAAGTTCATTTAATTGTTCTTGATGTTTCAAGTTCTGGCAGACAGATAGATTTATTCGAAAGAGTTTACGATGAGAAAAATCTTTTAATCAAGAACTGGAATTAAAAGAGAACATAATATTCATAGCAAATGGAGTTTGACATAAACCATGACTCGGCTTGAGTTGGGATTTTGTAACAGAGAGATTCTAGTGCATGGTAACATATGATTATAGGTTCATTTAAGGTAAATCTTATTACTAATTGGGTGGCCATGGCATGCTATGCTAGGTGTTAACCATGGTCTATGAGGTTCATAAAATGATTTAGAGAAATCATTTATGGTAAGAAAGAGTTCTGATGATATTAAGAGTTGATATCATGTCTCATTGCCAATTAGTGATGAGCCTAGTAAGTCACACACATACACAAGTTATCACCTATTTAAATATGATTTAATTAATTAATTAAAGAGTTTAATTGATTAATTAAATAGATTTGGTTTGCAATAAAATTGCAAAGTCCCTAGCATGACTTGAAACCAAATCTAGATTATTGGATGTGTAGTATAAATTAAATTTATATTTAAAGTGTTTAAATATGAATTTAATTGATGAGAAATTAATTAATAGATATTAATTAATTAATTTATATTTGATATAAATTAATTAGAAGAATAAAATAATTATTTTGGGTTAAGAACTCAAAATTAAGACACAGGGGCATTTTGGTCATTTTGCAGTGTGACACGTGGCACCATGAGATGGTGACACATGGCATAACACATAAGCTTGCCAAATATTTTTAATCATGTAAGATGATTAAAATCAAGATTAAATATAGGTTTGACACTTGGCACAATGTGATTGGGTCACTTAAACCTAGAGCTAATCAAAAGGTGACATGTGGCTAGGGTTTAATGTGTTAACCTAGCTATTTAAGTGGGGTTATGAAAAGAAAACACAACCAGCAGCCTCTCCTCTCATATGTCATGCCACTTTGAGCCTCTCCAGCTCTTTCTCTTCATCTCTCATCAATTCAAAGAGATTAGCCATCAATCTCTTGAATTAAGAACACTAGAAATTGTTTCTAGTGTCCTGTTTGCATCTCTAATCTCTTAAAAGGCAGAACTTGAATTTCTAATTAATAGAAAAGGCTTTAGAAGCTGTTCAAGGGCTGCCATAGGTGTTCTTGGTGTGGACAAGCTAGAGGGACAACATCCGTGTCCTCAAGACGAATCTCAAAGCGCAGACACGCGGCACATCAAGAGGTTAGTGTAATCGTTCTTGATTTAATCTAGGGTTCTAAAATTAATCTGATTAATTTTAAAATCTTAAATGGCAAATACAGATCCAAAAACATGTTAAAAGAGTTTTAATATGTTGTTTATCATTGAAATCAAATAGATAAAAATAAATCTTGCATGGTGCATGTGACCCTAGGTGAAAATTTTTGAATTCAATGGTATAATATTGTGTTTTTCACGCTTCCGTTCCTTCAGGAGCAACAGCGAAGAATCTTCAAATGATGAATCAAGCGACAAAGAGACTGCTCTTCTTTATATGATGGCACTTGAAGAGAAAGTCGAGAGTTCACAAAAGGAAGAGGAAAGTGACAATGAGGTAAATTCTTATGAATCTCCTAATGTAGAAGAACTTGAACTTACATTTGCTAGAGTATATAATGAGTATAGAAATTACAAGAGAAAATGCAGTAAAATGAATTTAGAGATTGAATCATTGAGATCACAAAATATTGCCATGTCTAATGTGTATAAAGAAAATGAATTTTAGAAAGGACAAATTACTTTGTTTAAAGAACTAGACTTAGAATTAAAAGCCTCAAAAGAAACTTGTGAAATGCTCATTGAGAAAAATAAAGTTCTTGAAGCTAAAGTAGAGTCTTTGACAAATGATTTGGCAAAATTTACAAAAGGAAAAGAAACTCTAGATGTACTTCTTGGAAACCAAAGAATTTCAAATGAGAAATATGGAATTGGTTTTGATGGTTTCATGAACTATGACAAGTACAAGAATCATTTCATTAAAGCATCTACATCCTCCTTGTCTAATGTTACATGTTATTATTGCAATAAAAAAGGTCATCTTAAGGTAAAGAAGGTATGGGTACCAAAGGGAACCTTACCTAAGGTCACTAATCCCCAAGGACCCAAAGTTGCTTGGGTACCTAAAGTTCAATGATTAAATTTCAGGTTTGTTTCAAAGGGATGAAGGAAAGTGATAAATGGTATATAGATAGTGGTTGTTCAAAGCACATGACTGGTGAAAAGGACAAGTTTTCAAAAATCACAATAAAAGATGGAGGATACGTAAAATTTGGAAATAAAGGAGAAGGAAAAATAATTGGAAATGGCACAATAGGAACCAAACCTTGTATTGAGGATGTGTCGCTTGTTGAAGGATTGAAGTACAACTTGCTAAGTGTAAGCCAACTTTGTGATAAAGGTTTTGAGGTAAAATTCACTTCTTCTCTATGTACAATCAATAACTTAGATAATGACACATTGTTCATTGCCAATAGATCCAATAATGTTTACTTGCTTGACATGAATAATTTTGAAACTAATCATGGTACATGTCTAGTATCTCTTGATAACTCTAGTTATTTGTGGCATAGAAGACTGGGTCATGTAACCATGCATACACTTTCAAAATTGTCTAAGAAAGAACTTGTTAATGGTCTTCCTAAGATTAATTATGAAAATGAATTTCAATGTAGAGCATGTGCACTAGGAAAGCATACTAGAGCATCTTTTAAATCTAAAAATATTATGTCTACCACTAGGCCATTAGAATTGCTTCATCTTGATTTATTTGGACCCGTAACTCCTTCTAGTCTTGGTGGAAAGTCATATGCTTTAGTTATTGTTGATGACTATTCAAGATATACATGGACATTTTTCCTTGCTCATAAATATGAAACTTTTGAAAAATTCACCTCTTTTAGTAAAATGGTTCAAAATGAAAAAGGCTTTTGCATCTCATCTATAAGAAGTGACCATGGAACTGAATTTGAAAATCATTTGTTTGAGAAATATTGTGATAAACATGGAATCAATCATAATTTTTCAACTCCTAGAACACCACAACAAAATGGGGTAGTGGAAAGGAAAAATAGGACTTTGCAAGAAATGACTAGAACTATGTTGATTGAAAATAATTTGCCAAAATACTTTTGGGCTGAAGCTGTTAATACATCTTGCTATGTGTTGAATAGAGTTTTGATTAGACCAATCTTGAAAAAGACCCCCTATGAGCTATGGAAAGGAAGGAAACCAAATATCTCATATTTCAAAGCATTTGGTTGTAAGTGCTACATTTTAAATAACAAGAAGGATAACTTGAAGAAATTTGATGCTAAATCCGATGAAGGAATCTTTCTTGGGTATTCAACAAAGAGTAGAGCCTATAGAGTGTTCAATAGAAGAACTTTGGTTATTGAGGAAACTATTCATGTTTTGTTTGATGAGACTAACCCTTCCATTAGAAGGAAAAATGTTTGTGATGATAATAATGAGCAGGTTTTTGGAAAAGAAAATATAATATCAAGTCAAGAAATGGAACAAATTGATGACAAAGATGAAGAAACTCAAGGAGATACTACAATAGATGTCCATGATGCTAATGAAGATCAAATTAATGAAGAAATGCCAAATTTGGAAGAATTACAAGTAAATGAGCCTCAACATGAAGATTTACCTAAAGAATGGAGATTCCATAGAAATCATCCTCAAGAAGACATTATTGATGATCCATCTCAGAGGATGATGACTAGAGCTCAATTGAGAAGATATTTTGGTAATGTTGCTTTTGTTTCACAAATTGAACCTAAAATGTTTTGAAGATGCTCAAAATGATGAAAGTTGGATTCTTGCCATGTAAGAAGAACTAAATCAATTTGAGAGAAATAAAGTTTGGAATTTAGTGCCTAAACCAAAAGATCATTCAATTATTGGTACTAAATGGGTTTTTAGAAACAAAATGGATGAAAAAGGCAATGTTGTTAGAAATAAAGCTAGACTAGTGGCTCAAGGCTACAACCAAGAGGAAGGGATTGATTTTGATGAAACCTTTGCTCCGGTTGCTAAAATTGAAGCTATTAGAATGCTGTGTGCCTTTGCATGTTACAAGGATTTTATGCTTTATCAAATGGATGTCAAGAGTGCATTTTTAAATGGTTATATTGATGAGGAAGTGTATGTTGCACAACCTCCAGGCTTTGAAAATCATGAGCATCCAAATCATGTTTATAAACTTACTAAAGCTTTATATGGTTTAAAGCAAGCTCCTAGAGCATGGTATGAAAGGCTTAGTAAATTCCTTTTACAAAATGATTTTCAAAGAGGCAAAGTGGATACAACACTTTTTGTTAAGAAGCATCATAATGATATGCTCATTGTGCAAATTTATGTTGATGATATAATTTTTGGTGCTACTAATGAATCTCTTTGAAAGAATTCTAAGATTATGCAGAATGAATTTGAAATGAGCATGATGGGTGAGCTCACATTTTTCCTTGGACTTCAAATTAAGCAAATGAATGATGGCATCTTCATAAATCAATCAAAGTATGTCACACCCTACCCCTCTGTAAGGCATAACATGATCCCGTAGTGTACCTAATGAATTACCAACTCCGTCTACTGATAACCCATTAAATACACTACAAGGGATTTTAAAAACTTTTCTTACTTCTTTTACAGTGGTGAGCACTATTTACAGGTGTTAAAAACCTTTTTGAACTGAAGTGATAGAACTAACACATTTGAATTATTTGGAATTTCTATAAAAATTTTGGCAGAGTGCCATCTATATTTTGGATAAAACAGTTCTTCAGAAAAACTTGTAAAAAGCACTTCAATATATATTTCCAAATCTCAACTCCAACATGTTTCTCAACACAACATATTTCTCAACTCAAATCCATAGTAATTTTTCAAAGACTGAGATACAAGAAATATAATACAATTTTTTTTACAAGTCAAAATAACTCATAATTTACTTTACAACTTTAATGTATAATTTTAATTTACAACTGCTCAAAACCAAGAACACTATATACATACAGTGAACATACATTATAATATAAAATGCAGAATATGGTATACTCAATATACCCG
Organism: Hevea brasiliensis; assembly: GCF_030052815.1. Lineage (NCBI taxonomy): Eukaryota > Viridiplantae > Streptophyta > Magnoliopsida > Malpighiales > Euphorbiaceae > Hevea > Hevea brasiliensis. The sequence continues at coordinate 50,817,032 of NC_079501.1, forward strand.
ATGATCTCTCAATGTAGTACTAGCAGCCTAGTCTGCTGCCCTGTTAGTCTGTCTACCTGCGACAGCAATGAAAAGCTATCGCTGAGTAAAATTTACTCAGTGGTGCACAATAACAATTTGAAATGCGATATATAAATCTTTTATTGGCAGTTCACAAATCAAATGATTCACAATTCCATTTCACAACTTACAAAATTCATCTAACACAAATTTGATCAAGTAATTGAATAATACCATTTTGCAAATCAATAACACAATTCGATCAAATAACTGAATAATACCGTTTTGCAAATCAATAACACAATTCGATCAAATAACTGAATAATACCGTTTTGCAAATCAATAACACAATTCGATCAAATAACTGAATAATACAATGTTGCCAATCGATAACATAATTTAGGCCATGACACAATTTTTCCACACATGCCGTGTTATACACCACGACAAGACACACTCACCCCAATAATCAAAATCAATGAGGGAGGAAGCTAGCTGAATAATGAGTACCCATCCACACTCACCTCAGACTGGCAAGTCAATGAGGGAGGAACATAATCACACTCACCCCAGACTGATAGGTCAAAGAGGGAGGAATATATCACACTCACCCCATAAATGGAGGAGGAACATAGTAACAGTGTCATGCCAAATGTGAATCAAAACAATTTCAAATCACAATATTTCATACAAACCATAAATCACATTTTATCTCAAAATTGCCATTTGCAAAGTTGGCAATACAATAAGTTCCAAATAATATTCCCAAAACCAAAGCAATCAAAACTTATTCATAACTCATTTCTCTACATAAATTTTCTAGTAAAAGTAGTGAATATAAAAGTATTGTGCACGGACACAATTTAAAACTATAATGTTGAATTACATTTTTAAGTAGAAAATGAGAAGTCAAACTTATTGTGAACAAACACAATTTAAAATAATAACATAGAAATAATCATAATTTATTTCAATGGAAAAATTCAAAAGAAATACTTATTATGCACAAACCTTTGATAATTGTCTCTTGGCTCTGACTCAGTGTTTCCTTCCCCTCCCCGAGTCTTTGCTAACTGAGAAACACAATTTGAAGTGTTTCAGTACTCATTTAAACTGTCTCTAACGATAATGCTTGATAATTAATTCACTGAATTCATTTATTCACTTAGTCAACCTACTATGTCGACCCTTGGTACATTCTAGGTAATTTAGGTTTTAATGTCATTAATATGTCACATTCGATAGTCTTTTAGGGTTGGTACATGTTACCAAATTCATTTCCGTGTATACTGCATTTTCTTCCAACTTGCTGGATTCCGGGATACTAGTTTGACCTAGCCGGACGACCTAGTTTCCTCGGTTTTCGGGTTTCGGTCAAAACTACAAACTTGTAGATCTATGTCTTATTGCACGCGGGGCAAAATTTCAGGTCATTCCGAGTTATGTAGACCAAGTTATGGTCATTTTACTATTGCTGGTCAAATTGCACCAAAATTGGTCATTTTAGGTCACTTTAGGTCATTTTAGGTTCGGCCAGTTTTTGGACCCGATTTTGTGCAAGCTGTTTGACTTGCTTATGGTCATTTCTGGGCTTTGGTGTCTTCATAAGACTTGTAGATATGGGTCTTAGCTATTCATGGTTAAAATTTCAGGTCAATTGGACCTGTTTTGAGTGAGTTATGGCCTAAACACTAACTGCTGCCCAAATGGTCAATTTTCATACCTCGATTGCACTTAATCCGGATTTGGTCATTTTTCAAGCTACCTTGCAAGCAGAATTTTGGCAAGCTTCCTTCATGAAAGTTGGCACATTTTGTGCCTAGTTTCACCTCCAATTGGTCTCATACCAATTGGAGCCACACACTTAAAGTTATAGGCCTAAAACTCAAACTGCCTTATTGAAATTCTTGCATACACATCAAGCATCACTTTTAACACTCACCAAACTTAACATTTAAACCAATTCTAGTTGTACCACAACCTAAACATAATTCACAACACATTATAGGTTATTTTGGCAGCTTACAATTGCATTCAATGTGCACCAATAAGTGCAGAATTTTTCAAACCTAATTTACAACAATTCAATCACCAATTTACACTCATTTACATGTCCCACTTCACACCACCATACACACACTCAAACTGCCATAACAACCAACACATTTTAACATCATTATTCCATAAACCAAGCATGAATTCCAGCATTCTTCAAGAGTTAGCAAACTACCACAATGGTAAACTTACATTCCATTACTTTCCAAGCTTTAAACTTCATTTTACATTTACATATACTAAGTGTACATTATCTAAACAATTTCCTACACAATATACATTTAATCAATCATTTAATTCACCATTTACAAGCACAAATAACCTGCCTTCAAGGTATTTCCATGGCTGCCAAAATTACACTATCCCATTCAACATCAAACCTTAAAAATTTCTTCATAATTCAAACACCCATAACATGCTTACAAACTTTAACAAAACAATATTCAAAAACTCAAACTTACCTATGGATGAGACTTCTTAAATCTTCACCAAAACTTCTTGAAATTGTTATGAAACTTTTCCTTGTGATGTGGGGATAAACTTTAATGAAGACAAGTGTGGGAAAAGATGGCTTGATCATGGAGTTGTAATGGTTTGAAGGTGGGTGGCCATGGGAGAGGTTTGAGAGTTTTTCATGCGGCAATGGGACTTTTCAATTGAAGAGGATGAATTGCAGATTTATTAGTGGATTTACACCTGCCCATTTAGTGTCTAATTTAATCCATAGTGGTCCACTCACCTTAATTAAACTATTTTATATGTTTTAAATGATAATTACTCCATTTACACTCCATTTTTGCTATTTACATTAGGTACCACTAAATTAATTTTTCATTATATTTTCGAAGTGTAATATTATTTATTTTTAATGGACATTTAGGTCAAAAGACAACTCGGGGTGTCAAATGACCACAATGCCCCTGTTCGGGTTGCATTCCCGATTTTTCGGTAACACCGGGTTTTGTCCGTTTTTCAATTTCTCGCTTTTCTTTGTACTAATTATTTAATTTTTCTTTGATATTTCTAATGGTATTTATACTTCAATTGATGTCTCTTTAACTCCTAAAAATATTTTTTAGGGTTGCCCGCGGTCCAGGGCTAGTTAATGGTCCACGCCGTGACTTCCCGGTGTGGTCACCCATCGCTAGGGTTCTCGGCTCGCTTAACTTAGTTGCATTTCTTTACTATTATTTTTTTTTATTTTTCTTGTATTTTCTTTTCTAGTATTTCATTATTTAATGTCTCCTCACTCATATCGAAGTGTAGTTCTAGGCATTCTAGCTGTCCGAACAACACTGGTCACCGGAACAGTAGAACGCACTATCGAACTTAGGGGTGTTACAAAGTACATCAAGGATATGCTAAAGAAATTTAAAATGGAAGATTTGAAGAGCATGGGCACTCCTATGAGTTCAACAATCAAAATTGACAATGATGAAAAAGGTAAAAAAGTGGATACAAAGCTTTATAGAGGTATGATTGGCTCTCTTTTGTACCTTACTGCATCTAGACCAGACATACACTTTAGTGTTTGCTTGTGTAAAAAATTTCAATCATGTCCAAAAGAATCCCATTTAAGTGCAGTTAAAAGGATCTTTAGATATCTCATTGGCACATACTCAATTGGTTTATGGTATCCAAAATGTGAATCATTTAATCTTGTTGGTTATAGTGATTTTGATTTTGCTGGAAGTAGAATGGATAGAAAAAGTACTTCAGGTACTTGTCAATTTCTTGGTCTTGCACTAGCTTCTTGGCATAGTAAGAAACAAACTTCAGTAGCTTTATCTACAGCTGAGGTAGAATATATAGCTGCTGGTAGTTGTGTTGCTCAAATCTTATGGATGAAACAACAATTGGAAGATTTTGATTTAAAATATAATCTTGTTCCAATTAGGTGTGACAACACAAGTGCCATAAACTTGGTCAAAAATCCATTCCAACATTCAATAACTAAACATATTGAGATCAGACATCATTTTATTAGAGATCATGTTCAAAATGGAAATATCAAAATCGAGTTTGTTGCCTCTGAAAATCAACTTGCTGACATTTTTACAAAACCTCTTAATGAAGAAACATTTTGTAGAATTAGAAGGGAAATTGGTATGTGTGAAACATTTGTTTGAAATTTAATTCATAATAATTTCGTGTTTTACATTTTGTTTAATATGTGAGTGATCTGCTATAATATAAGTTTGCTAAGAAATCTTTAAAGAATATTAGCTAACTTGTTTGTGTACTCGTGAAATTAGTTTACTAAGTTGTATGCTAATATTGCGTGAATAAAATTAGTTTGCTATATTATGTACTGTTCAAATTTCAAACCAAAAGGTGATTGTTCGTAAAATTTTCTGCGTGTCCAGCAATGCATTTATTTTTTTCACATTTGATATCACATTCTCAGTGCTGTGTCAGACATGTAGAAATGTTTATTTGTGCATATAGGGATAGATAGACTTGTTTGAAATATAAAATAAAATAAAATAAAAAGTAAGAAAACTGGTTCAGTTGAAAGTACAGTGACACTAAAAAACGCGGGACTCAAGAGGACTTAAACCATCTGCCACACGAAACCCCCACGCTCTCTCTCTTCTGCATCGATTCCCGACTCCTCCCAAAACAAACCCATTCTCTCTTTCCGGCAAAATATACCCTAACCCATCACATATCTCGACTCTCCTTTCCTCTTCCACTCTTCACTCACCGAAAAGCCATTATAAGATTTCATTTCTTTTATGGCTCGTACCAAACGAAAGTCCCCTGTTGCTGTGGCTGCTTCGTCTTTGGCCTTCGACGATGCCCCTGTCGCCACATTACGAAAGAAATTGAAAGGGAAGAAATCCTTACCTGCCTCGAAATCAGCAAGTGAGTCTTCAAATCCATCCAAGGGTGTCGAACCCCCTATATCGACGCCAGAAAAGAAAAAGAAGGGAGAAAAGCAAGGGATTGATACCCAGCGAAAAATGCGTGCCGTGAAATCTTCGGGTTCAGTGGAGAAAGCACTGTTGGATTGCAAATTTATCAAATGGGAGCATTTTAATCAGGTAAACTTTCAATTCAAAGAGTTTTTTGAGTTTCAAGGTTGGTTGGATGTGTGTGAATGTGCGAATGAGTATTACCCTAGGCTTGTTCAAGAATTTTATAGAACTATGAGAACAGTTGATGATGAGGACAGATTTGAAGTGATTTTGAATAACAATATATATGATGTTTCTGTTGAACTGATAGCTACGGCTTTGAAATTGCCCAATGATGGAAATAAAATTTCCACACATAAGGATGTTGCTAGGGTGGCAGGATTCAATTTGGTTGAGTTTGAAAATGAGGTGTTCCCTGTTAACACTACCACAAATGAAAAGTGCACCAGTATAAAAGCCCTTCAACATATCAAAATCATTCATAGTATGGTGAACTACATTTTCTGTCCTAAATCAGGTAGCTATGGTTATTTGAGTCACTTAGACATGTCTATTATGTGGCACATTGTGAATAAAGTTAGGATGAATTTGGCTTACTTAATTTTCAAGAACATGTGCAAAGCTTATGGGATTGGAAAACTGCCTTATGCACATCTTTTGACTGCTGTGTTTAAAGAGCTAAATGTGAATGTCTCTAAGGAAAGCTCTAGGTCTGACTTGATTGTGCTCAGAGAAATACACTTTGACACTGATGGGAGAAAGAAAAGATTTGAAAAGGGTGGTTCCTCCTCTGCTAAGGCTGGTTCTGATTCTGCTAGTGAATTTTTGAGTGAAATTTAAGGGATAAAAGCTACTGTCAATGAACAATTTAGTTCAACCAATCAGTCCCTTGACATTCTGAGAAAATATGTGGATGTGGTTGACTACAAAGTGAGTCACCTGCTCACTCAAAATGAGGAATTGAAGAGGCTAATTATGGATCTTCAGCAGGCCAAAGAAACTGGTGTTCCAACTAAAGTTGAGGCTGCTACTCAAGTCTCTGCTGACAAGGGTGAAAGCAATAAGGTTGGTGAGTCTCCTGCTGCTATGGCACATGAAAGTGACCATATAGCTAAACCTGAGCTTGAACCTGCAGTAGAAGCCCCTGTTAAACATGCTACTGAACAAGTCATTGAACCTGAAATTGGCCTTGCAGCTGATATACCTACTGAGCATGATGGTGAAAAGATTGTAGAAACTAAAGGTGAGCTACCAAAGGATGGTGAAAAGGTTCTAGAATCTGAAAAAGTTGTTGAAACTGCTGTTGAAACTGCTGCTGCCCCTACACAACAGAAGAAAGCTTCTCTCAAGGATCACCAAGAAAGTGCTCCAACTCAGCTATCTACAGTTGCTGCTCCTGCAGCCAAGAAAGGGAGAAAAAGAACTAAATCCACCGTGTCAAATCCATACCAAACCCTAGCTACTGCTCTTCAACCACCTTCTGATGAAGATGAGGCACAGAAGGGTGATCAAGTGGCTGACCAAGGAACTCAGCCACCTGCTACTAAACCAACCAGGAAGAAGTTGGTGCCTTCCAAGTCCACTAGAAGGAGTAAAAGACTTAAATGATTCCCATCTAATATGGATTTTTAGTTTCCTATTTGCATATTTAGTTTACTAGTCTGTTTGCTAATATTGGTTTTTAGGTTGCTACTGTTCCCTTTACTACGTTCACATTTGGGCTAACATGATTCTTTTTGGTTATTTTCTCCTGTTTCCTTTTTGATTGATGACAAAAAGGGGGAGAATAGGATGGATATGAATATGTGAATATGTGTGTGAATATGTGTTTATAGGATGGATATAAATGTGTTGATATTTGTGCTGATGGATATGAATGTGTTGATAGTTGTGTTGATGGATATGAATGTGTTGATACTTGTATTGATGGATATGTGTTCATACTTGTGTTAATATTTGTGGAAGTTTTTCTTTTTTGAGAAAATTGGGAATATGCTTTATAGCATAAACTCAGGGGGAGCTTGTGTACAGAAAATAGATTTCTTGGAAATTATGTGCATATATTTAGGGGGAGCATTTTCGGTATACTATACTGCTTGGATTCACATACTCACATAAACTTTCACACACTTTTATTTTTTATTGTTGATTCAGTTGAGTTTTGTCATCATCAAAAAGGGGGAGATTATTGATCCCGTGTAGCTCAAAATGGGCATTGATTTTGATGATAACAAAACTCAAAGGGAATCTATCTAACCCAACTTTAAAGTGATGTGTAGATTCTTTGTCTTATTGCTAAAGAACTTTTGAAGTTACATCTAAGGAGAAAGGATACTCAAAGGCATTTCAAGACAAATTCAAAATGAGAAAAGGACAAAATTATGGAAGCCAAGACTCAAAGAAAACGTATGAAAGGCATAGTATTAAAAATTGAGTCTTAGGTCTTTTGTGAAAAGAATGGATGAGAATTTAGTCATATGGAGCTCAAAAATGAAATTTTATTTTCTGATTACTTTTTCTCATCATGACCTTGGATACTACCATTGAAATATTTTTTAAGGTCTAAATCATTTGACATTGCAAGTTGAGATATGCAGCTGTTGACTTAGTTTGCTAACTGGTTCGCTAAATTTTTTAGTTTGCTAATGAGTTTGCTAAAACAGTTAGTTTACTAACCAGTTTACTGACTGCTCCTAAAATTTCATTAGTTTGCTAATTTATCAGAGCTGCTTAACTTCGCACAAAAGGACAAAATAACGGCTATTTTGTCTTGGGCAGTGTGTATAACGTTCCAAAAGGGTTTCAAACGGTCTAAAATGATTTGGGACTATAAATACACATTCTTCACTTCATTTACACTTGATGAAAGCTTACATTTGAACTCCAACTTTGATTTTTCATTTATTGCTTTCATTCAAGAGCTTTAAAGATTTTGAGCTACCATTGGCAAATCAACTCATCTCTTCTTTATAGTTTGATTTGTATTGAGTAAGAGTGAGTGTTGAAACATTAAATTGCATTTAAGAGAGGTTGTACAAGCACCTATTGAAGCTTGAGAGAGAAAGTGCTTGTGATAGCATTTGTGAAGGTTTCAAGCTACCTTGGTAAAAGCTTGGTGTTGAAAAGTTGTAAAGGGCTTTTGGTCTCTTGCCTTCAAAAGAGCAAATGGTGGAGAGAAGACTCAAAGAGGGTTCTTTGAGAGAGTGGATGTAGGCTAGTTAAGCCGAACCACTATAAAAATCATTGTGTTTGATCTCTCTAACCTTGACCTCCTTACTCTTGTGCAATTTACATTTTTCTTGTTATACATGATATTGAATGTTGGTTGAATAGATCGAATTGATAAATTTGTGGACTTATTGAGTGAGTTGAGAAATTAGTTATATATTGTATGATGCATGCTTTGTTAGATATTGCCATATACATTGATTGAGGCTTGAATTGCAACTTAGGAACACAGTGTTGAAGCACATATTACTTTCATTTTATATAGAGAAGCACCTAGTTGAACAAAGCCACAATTTTTCATTAGGCTACAAGCAAGGGCTGAAAAATTATTAAAGTCCAATTCACCCCCCTCTTGGACGATTTTGGGACAACAGCATAACATGATCCCGTAGTATACCTAATGAATTACCAACTCCGTCTACTGATAACCCATTAAATACACTACAAGGGATTTTAAAAACTTTTCTTACTTCTTTTATAGTGGTGAGCACTATTTACAGGTGTTAAAAACCTTTTTGAATTAAAGCGATAGAACTAACATATTCGAATTATTTGGAATTTCTGTAAAAATTTTGGCAGAGTGCCATCTGTATTTTGGATAAAACAGTTCTTCAGAAAACCTGTAATGTAACACCCCTAAGTTCGGTAGTGCGTTCTGCTGTTCCGGTGACCAGTGTTGTCCGGACAGCTAGGATGCCTAGAACCACACCTTGATATGAGAGAGGAGACATAAATAATGAAATACAAGAAAAGAAAATACAAGAAAAACAAAGGAAAAATCATAGCAAAGAAATGTAACCGAATAAGTGAGCCGGGAAACCTAGCGATAGGTGACAGCACTGGGAAGTCACGGCGTGGACCGTTGACTGGCCCTGGACTGCGGGGAACCCTGAAAAACATTTTTAGGACATAAATAGACCCTTATTGAAGTATAAATCTCATTAGAAAGATTAAAGAAAAATTAAATAATTAGTACAAAGAAAAGTGAGAAATCGAAAAACAGACAAAACCAGTATCTGAAAAATGGGAATGCCACCTGAACAGGGGCATTATGGTCATTTGACATCCCGAAGTGTCTTTTGACCTAAATGTCCATTAAAAATAAATAATATTACACTTAGAAAATGAAATGAAAAATTAATTTGGTGGTACATAAAGTAAATAGACAAAAATGGAGTGAAAAATGTGTAAATAACACATTTAAGCATTATTATATAATTAAATGAGTAAGTGGACCACTAAAGGATTAAATTAAACATAAAATGTGGCTGATGTAAGTCCACTAAACCCATCAGAATGTTCATCTTCCTCATTTCATAAACATTGCCGAATTGAAGAAAATGGGAACCACCATGGCCATTTTTCATGCAAGCTCATCTAACCACTCATTTCACTTCCAATCACTTGAGTTCCTTCATCAAAAATGGTCTACACATCACAAGGAAGATATTGATACCAAATTTGAGAAGTTTGGTGAAGGTTTAGCAAATTACAATCAAAGGTAAGTTTACATTTTTGAGAATTCCTTTGTTAAACTTTATGTTCATGTAATGGGTGTTAGTTTGGTGAAGGAAATTTTAAAGTTTAAATAGTTATTGAGATAGCCATTTTTGGACAGCCATGGGGTCACGCATTTAATTATTTATTATGCATATAATTGATGAGAAATAATGTTGATCTTAGTGATTTAATATCCTAGTGAATTATTTCACATATATATGGTGATTTATGCACTTGGATGGGAATTGGTAAATTATAGGGCACTTTGATGTTGAAGGACAATTTTCGGCAGCTTGGGAACACTTGAGTAAATGTATGTATTCATGGAAGTGTAGGCAGAATATTGACCTAGAAGGATTGATGGATATGTATGTAGATTGATATTGTAAAGTGTATGTAAGATTTGTAATGGTTAGGTGTGTATGTAATGGTACTTAGAATTTGTAAATGTGAATTATATTTGGTGTGTTGAGGGTAATTGTAATCTGCCCAAAGTAATGTTAATGTAAAGTAGAATATGCTTTTGGTAATGTACCAAAACAGATTGGTAGGGAAGTGAATAAATTGCAAGGTAAATGTGTGTGATTGATGTGTGTTAAGCAAAGTAACCAAGGGCAGTGTACATTTTAGCTAATAAGTTTAAATGTGTAACCTCAATTGGTATGAGACCAATTGGAGGTGGAACTAGGCACAAAATGTGCCAACTTTCATTGAGAAAACATACCAAAATTCTGCTTGCAAGGTGACCTAAGAAAATGACCAATTTGGATTAGGTGCAATTAGGACCTGAAAAATGACTAATTGGGCAGCAGTGAGTGTTTAGGCCATAACTCACTCAAAACAGGTCCAATTGACCTGAAATTTTAACCATGAATAGTTAAGACCCATACCTACAAGTCTTATGAAGACACCAAAGCCCAGAAATGACCATAAGCAAGTCAAACAACTTGCACAAGTTCGGGTCCAAAAACTGGCCGAACCAGAGTTGACCAAATTGACCCAAAATTGACCTAATTTGATACCAATTGACCAGCAATAGTGTAATGACCATAACTTGGTCTACTTAACTCGGATTGACCTAAAATTTTGCACCGAGGTCCATAAGACCTAGATCTACAAGTTTGTAGTTTCGACCGAGACCCAAAAATCGAGGGAACTAGATCGTCCAGCTAGGTCAAACCAGTGTCCCGGAATCCAGCAATTTGCATTAAAATGCACTAAACAAGAAAATGACTTTGGTAAAACGTACCAAACCTAAAACCCTATCGAATGTGACCTATTAATGACACTAAAACCTAATTTACCTAAAACGCATAGCGAGTGGTATATTAGGTGATTAAGTGAATAATTGAGTTGATGCATTATTTACCAACCACCATCTTTAGAGACAGTTTTATTTAATCTTGAAACACTTCAAATTGTGTTTCTCGATTAACAAGGACTCGGCAAAGGGAAGGAAACACCGAGTCGGACTGGAGGGCGATCATCAGAGGTTTGTGCACAACGACTATTTCTTTTGAATTTTTCAATTGAAATAAATTATGACTATTTGTATATTATTGTTTTAAATTGTGGAAATGTGTTTGGTGGACACTTATTGATTGAAAAACATTGTGAATGGTTTGAAACTGTGAAAAATTGTTTGAATGATATTGATGGATACTTATTGATTGAAAAGCACTGTAAATGGTTTTTGTGGAAATTGAAGTGAATTACGAATTGTGTTGCCATTTTGTGAATGAAATTATAACTTTGGAAATTTATTGGATTCTTACGGATCATTTGAATAAAATGTTTGGAATTGTTTTGACTCACAATTGGCATGACACGGATATTATGTTCCTCCTCCATTAATGGGGTGAGTGTGATTATTCCTCCCTCTTTGACTTATCAGTCTGGGGTGAGTATGATTATGTTCCTCCCTCTTTGACTTCCCAGTCTGAGGTGAGTATGGATGAGTGCTCATTAGATAGCTAGCTTCCTCCCTCATTGATTTCGATTATTGGGGTGAGTATGTCTTGTCGTGGTGTACAACACGGCATATATGGAAAAATTTGTGTCATGACCTAAATTGTGTTATTGATTGGCAACATTATATTGTTCAATTATTTGATCGAATGGTGTTATTGATTTGCAAAACGATATTATTCAGTTATTTGATCAATTGTGTTATTGATTTGCAAAACGATATTATTGATTATTTGATCAATTGTGTTATTGATTTGCAAAACAATATTATTGATTATTTGATCAATTGTGTTATTGATTTGCAAAACGATATTATTGATTATTTGATCAATTGTGTTATTGATTTGCAAAGCGATATTATTCGATTATTTGATTGAATTGTGTTATTGATTTGCAAAACGATATTATTCGATTATTTGATCGAATTGTGTTATTGATTTTCAAAAGGTATTATTCAGTTATTTGATCAAATTGTGCATGAATTGTATCTGGCATTCTTAAACTATTTGACTAAATTGTGTTATTATGAATTTTGATAATTTGTGAATTGGAGTTTAAATTCCTTATGACATTCATTGTCTTGAATTTAACTATGGTTTTAAGTATCCACTATTGATATGATTTATGAATTGTGAATTAAAATTGTATTTGGTTAATGTTGTGCACTCGAGACATTGTCTCGTGATAGCTTTATTCTTTATCGCAGTAGAGAGACAGAGCGGCAGACTAGGCCGCTAATACATCCGATGAGGATTACAGTATAATGAGTATACCAATATTTTGCATTTTGTCTTGTAATGTATGACCTTTGTATGTACATTTTGTTTTTGGTTTTGAGCGATTGTAAATTCAAATTGTACCTTGAAGTTGTAAATTTATTATGAGTTATTTGACTTATAAAAATTGTATTATATTTCCTTATCTCGGACTTTGAAAAATTTCTATGGAATTGAGTTGAGAAATGTGTTGTATTGAGAAAAATGTTGGAGTTGAGATTTGGAAAATAATTGAAGTGCTTTTACTGAGTTTTCAAGAACTGTTTTGTCCAAAATACAAATGGCACCTTGCCAAAATTTTCTGAGATATTCCAAATAAATCAAATGAGTTAGTTGTTTCACTTGACTCACCAAAGTCTTTAACACTGTAAATAGTGCTCACCACTTGTAAATGAAGTAAGAAAAGTTTTTAAAATCCCTTGTAGTGTATTTAATGGGTTATCGATGAAGCGGAGTTGGTAATTCATCGGTATACTACGGGATCATGTCATGCCTTACAGAGGGTAGGGTGTGACATGTTTTAGTGGTATCGAGCACAGTTTTTAAATTACATTTTCACTTGTTACTTGAATATTCTTTCTTTCTGATACAACTGCTCAATATCATTGTTTGATACATACAGTACATTACATTATAAATATGCACTAACGGGAGGAAATCTCCTTGTATTATTGTACAGGAGGTCTAAAATCCTCGAATTGACTATGGAAGAGGGTGATCGTTCAGTCGATCAATCGATAGAGGCTGAGGTGCAAGGGGATGCCCCATGCCTACATAATGTCGATGGTTCAAGAGCACCACCTGTAGTACGCGATTCTGCTCGATTCGCTCGTGACGGCTGCAATGTTCCAACAAATGGATGGTAATGTGCCTACTCAAGCCCCAATACTGGACTCGGTGGTACAACCACAGTCTTCTGTTAGACAATATGACAAATTGATGAAGTATGGGGCTACAGATTTTAAGGGGACAGTAGATCCTCTAGAAGCTGAACAATGGTTAGAGAGGATGGATAGGGTATTCAAGAAGCTGCATTGTACAGAAGAGCTCAGATTTGAGTACTCAGTATCCTTACTACAGGGAGATGCTTATGACTGGTGGAAAACCATTCCCCACAGTCTGGTAGAACCTGCAGTGCTAACATGGAATGACTTCCTCAGGGAATTCAGGCAGAAATATGTCCCTGATGCTTATGTAGACCAGAAGCTGCAAGAGTTCCTAAGTCTGAAACAGGGGGGCCGATCAGTGGCTGAGTATGAAAGAGAATTTTTTCGCCTAAGCCATTATGCAGTAAGTCTACTTTCTACCAGTAGGGAGAGATGTAAGAGGTTTGAAACCGGCTTGAAGCCTAGTATCAGATTACAAGTGGTCGGATTCAAACATAACAACTTCTCTGAACTTATTTCTCAAGCACTAGAATTAGAAAGAATTGAATCTGAAGCGGCTCTTGAGAAAAAGAAATCAGAGAAGGCAGAAAAAGAGGGAAGTCAGCAGAACATAGTTCTAGTGGTCCCTCTTGGAAAGAGGAAAAACTTAGGGGATCTGACGGAGATAGTAAGAAGTCCGGTAGAGATAGATCTTTTGGACAGAAACCACCTCGATCCGATCAGCAAACTCAACAGAAACCCAGAAATGCGCTGTCAGATCGACTTTGTGAAACTTGTGGTAAACCACATAGTGGGGTATGTTATAGAGCCGTAGGAGCATGTTTTAACTGTGGAGACTGGCCATTTTGCTAGGGATTGTGTAAATCCAGTCGCTCGGATCATTTACTACACCAAAGGGATCAACCCAAGTTTCTACCCCAAAGAGTTCACCATCAGTTAGTAGAGGCAAAGGTAGAGGTAGGGGTAGTACACCTAGAAGTCAGACTACTGTGAATCAGCCAAAACAGGGTGATGCTTCAACTAGAGTATACGCTATCTGACGAGAAAAGAAGTGAGACTTTTGACATCATTCTGGTACTTTCTCAATTAGCAACTAAGATATATATATATGTATTGTTTGACACAGGTTTGCATACTTTTATGTTAGTGTTAGAACTACATGTTCATTGTTATTCCTTCTGGGAATAAATTTTGATGCATTAGTGATTAGTCCTTGAGATAAGGATTGTGATAATAAGTGAAATTACTTTTGAAAGAGTTTATCGGCGAAAAGTATTTTCTAACACACCATAAATTATAAAGCTAATTGGCGAGCCTACTTAATGTAAGGCAAGAGGACGTAAAAGTAAGATGCAGTAATGGAATTGCTCTAGATGAGGGCAAGGAGGTTACTGTTAGAAATTGCTAATGGATATTGTAATCAGAATAAGATTCGAATATCAGTGAATTCAAAAAGAATAAAAGATAACAAAGTTTGATCTATTGGGATGTATCGTAGTAACTATGCAATGTTCTTGATGTTTATACTGTAAGCTGCAGATTACAGTACTGACTTGAGATTATTGTGTAGAGCTACGTACTACCCGATAGTACACCTAGACAAGAATAGTTGCCAACGACATCTGTTTTGGTATAGTTATGCCATGACAGAATTTAATTGTTAGAAATAAGTTTGAAAATCCTACTTAGGGATCTAAAACTCAAAAGTTAAAATATCGAAAGGTTATAGTTCAGTACAAAAGGAAGTAAGTTATAGAATATTGACAGATAAAAAGAGTTATGAAAGTAGAGAATTGAACAGTTGATTCATGTGTAACAAAGAAATATTACAAATGTGAGGAAGACTATGGACTAGAATGGTCAGAGGACCAATGACTGATGAATGATTCTAACATGACCTCAAGGGTCATTCAAGGAGCAACGTGAACCAAAATATTAGACAGCATAATAGTAAGAGGAGATTGGTGTTATCCAAACAAATTAAACATTGTATTAGATTGTTAAAAGTCTTACGATCATATAGAAAGGAGAAATAAACGTATGACTATTGTAAGATGGCTACTGGGTAAAAATTTCGTGGACGAAATTTATTTAAGGGGGGGAGAATTGTAACACCCCTAAGTTCGGTAGTGCGTTCTGCTGTTCCGGTGACCAGTGCTGTCCGGACAGCTAGGATGCCTAGAACCACACCTTGATATGAGAGAGGAGACATAAATAATGAAATACAAGAAAAGAAAATACAAGAAAAACAAAGGAAAAATCATAGCAAAGAAATGTAACCGAATAAGTGAGCCGGGAAACCTAGCGATGGGTGACCGCACCGGGAAGTCACGGCGTGGACCGTTGGTCGGCCTGGATGAGGAACCACGGAAAACATTTTTAGGACATAAATAGACCCTTATTGAAGTATAAATCTCATTATAAAGATTAAAGAAAAATTAAATAATTAGTACAAAGAAAAGTGAGAAATCGAAAAACAGACAAAACCCTGTAATACCGAAAAATCGGGAATGCCACCAGAACAGGGGCATTATGGTCATTTGACATCCCGAACTGTCTTTTGACCTAAATTTCCATTAAAAATAAATAATATTACACTTAGAAAATGAAATGAAAAATTAATTTGGTGGTACATAAAGTAAATAGCCAAAAATGGAGTGAAAAATGTGTAAATAACACATTTAAGCATTATTATATAATTAAATGAGTAAGTGGACCACTAAAGGATTAAATTAAACATAAAATGTGGCTGATGTAAGTCCACTAAACCCATCAGAATGTTCATCTTCCTCATTTCATAAACATTGCCGAATTGAAGAAAATGGGAACCACCATGGCCATTTTTCATGCAAGCTCATCTAACCACTCATTTCACTTCCAATCACTTGAGTTCCTTCATCAAAAATGGTCTACACATCACAAGGAAGATATTGATACCAAATTTGAGAAGTTTGGTGAAGGTTTAGCAAATTACAATCAAAGGTAAGTTTACATTTTTGAGAATTCCTTTGTTAAACTTTATGTTCATGTAATGGGTGTTAGTTTGGTGAAGGAAATTTTAAAGTTTAAATAGTTATTGAGATAGCCATTTTTGGACAGCCATGGGGTCACGCATTTAATGATTTATTATGCATATAATTGATGAGAAATAATGTTGATCTTAGTGATTTAATATCCTAGTGAATTATTTCACATATATATGGTGATTTATGCACTTGGATGGGAATTGGTAAATTGTAGGACACTTTGATGTTGAAGGACAATTTTCGGCAGCTTGGGAACACTTGAGTAAATGTATGTATTCATGGAAGTGTAGGCAGAATATTGACCTAGAAGGATTGATGGATATGTATGTAGATTGATATTGTAAAGTGTATGTAAGATTTGTAATGGTTAGGTGTGTATGTAATGGTACTTAGAATTTGTAAATGTGAATTATATTTGGTGTGTTGAGGGTAATTGTAATCTGCCCAAAGTAATGTTAATGTAAAGTAGAATATGCTTTTGGTAATGTACCAAAACAGATTGGTAGGGAAGTGAACAAATTGCAAGGTAAATGTGTGTGATTGATGTGTGTTAAGCAAAGTAACCAAGGGCAGTGTACATTTTAGCTAATAAGTTTAAATGTGTAACCTCAATTGGTATGAGACCAATTGGAGGTGGAACTAGGCACAAAATGTGCCAACTTTCATTGAGAAAACATACCAAAATTCTGCTTGCAAGGTGACCTAAGAAAATGACCAATTCCGATTAGGTGCAATTAGGACCTGAAAAATGACCAATTGGGCAGCAGTGAGTGTTTAGGCCATAACTCACTCAAAACAGGTCCAATTGACCTGAACTTTTAACCATGAATAGCTAAGACCCATACCTACAAGTCTTATGAAGACACCAAAGCCCAGAAATGACCATAAGCAAGTCAAAAAACTTGCACAAGTTCGGGTCCAAAAACTGACCGAACCAGAGTTGACCAAATTGACCCAAAATTGACCTAATTTGATACCAATTGACCAGCAATAGTGTAATGACCATAACTTCGTCTACTTAATTCGGATTGATCTAAAATTTTGCACCGCAGTCCATAAGACCTAGATCTACAAGTTTGTAGTTTCGACCGAGACCCGAAAACCGAGGGAACTAGATCGTCCGGCTAGGTCAAACCAGTGTCCCGGAATCCAGCAATTTGCATTAAAATGCACTAAACAAGAAAATGACTTTGGTAAAACGTACCAA
This sequence comes from Hevea brasiliensis, assembly GCF_030052815.1. Classification (NCBI taxonomy): domain Eukaryota; kingdom Viridiplantae; phylum Streptophyta; class Magnoliopsida; order Malpighiales; family Euphorbiaceae; genus Hevea; species Hevea brasiliensis. Next base: position 50,834,600 of record NC_079501.1, read on the forward strand.
ACCTAAAACCCTATCTAATGTGACATATTAACGACACTAAAACCTAATTTACCTAAAACGCAACGAGGGTCGGTATATTAGGTGATTAAGTGAATAATTGAGTTCAGTGCATTATTTACCAAACACCATCGATAGAGATAGTTTAATTTAATCGAAACACTTCAAATTGTGTTTCTCGATTAACAAGGACTCAACAAAGGGAAGGAAACACCGAGTCGGACCAGGGGACGATCATCGAGGTTTTGTGCACAACGGCTTTTTATTTTGAATTTTTAAATTGAAATAAATTATGACTATTTTTATATTATTTTTTTAAATTGTGTAATTGTTTTTGGTGGACACTTATTGATTGAATAACTTTGTGAATGGTTTAAAATTGTGAAAAATTGTTTGAATGATATTGATGGATACTTATTGATTGAAAAGCAATAAATGGTTTTGTGGAAATTGAAGTGAATTACGAATTGTGTTGCCATTTTGTGAATGAAATTATAACTTTGGAAATTTATTGGATTCTTACGGATCATTTGAATAAAATGTTTGGAATTGTTTTGACTCACAATTGGCATGACACGGATATTATGTTCCTCCTCCATTAATGGGGTGAGTGTGATTATTCCTCCCTCTTTGACTTATCGATGCAGGGTGAGTATGATTATGTTCCTCCCTCTTTGACTTCCCAGTCTGAGGTGAGTATGGATGAGTGCTCATTAGATAGCTAGCTTCCTCCCTCATTGATTTCGATTATTGGGGTGAGTATGTCTTGTCGTGGTGTACAACACGGCATGTATGGAAAAATTTGTGTCATGACCTAAATTGTGTTATTGATTGGCAACATTGTATTGTTCAATTATTTGATCGAATGGTGTTATTGATTTGCAAAACGATATTATTCATTATTTGATCAATTGTGTTATTGATTTGCAAAACGATATTATTCGATTATTTGATCAATTGTGTTATTGATTTGCAAAACGATATTATTCGATTATTTGATCAATTGTGTTATTGATTTGCAAAGCGATATTATTCAGTTATTTGATCAATTGTGTTTTTGATTTGCAAAACGATATTATTCAGTTATTTGATTGAATTGTGTTATTGATTTGCAAAACGATATTATTCAGTTATTTGATCGAATTGTGTTATTGATTTGCAAAAAGGTATTATTCAGTTATTTGATCAAATTGTGCATGAATTGGCAATACGGTATTCTTAAACTATTTGACTAAATTGTGTTATTATGAATTTTGATAATTTGTGAATTGGAGTTTAAATTCCTTATGACATTCATTGTCTTGAATTTAACTATGGTTTTAAGTATCCACTATTGATATGATTTATGAATTGTGAATTAAAATTGTATTTGGTTAATGTTGTGAACCACTGAGACATTGTCTCAGCGATAGCTTTTTATTGCTGTCGCAGGTAGAGAGACAGACAGGGCAGCAGACTAGGCTTCTAATACATCCAGTGAGGGATTACCTGGTATAATGAGTATACTAATATTTTGCATTTTGTACTGTAATGTATGACACTGTATGTACATTTTGTTTTTGGTTTTGAGCAGTTGTAAATTCAAATTGTACCTTGAAGTTGTAAATTTATTATGAGTTATTTGACTTATAAAAATTGTATTATATTTCCTTATCTCAAACTTTGAAAAATTTCTATGGAATTGAGTTGAGAAATGTGTTGTATTGAGAAAAATGTTGGAGTTGAGATTTGGAAAATAATTGAAGTGCTTTTTACAGGTTTTCTAAAGAACTATTTTGTCCAAAATACAAATGGCACCTTGCCAAAATTTTTACAGATATTCCAAATAAATCAAATGAGTTAGTTGTTTCACTTCAGCTCACCAAAGTCTTTAACACCTGTAAATAGTGCTCACCACTGTAAAAGAAGTAAGAAAAGTTTTTAAAATCCCTTGTAGTGTATTTAATGGGTTATCAGTAGACGGAGTTGGTAATTCATCAGGTATACTACGGGATCATGTCATGCCTTACAGAGGGGTAGGGTGTGACATGTAAAAAGCACTTCAATATATATTTCCAAATCTCAACTCCAACATGTTTCTCAACACAACATATTTCTCAACTCAAATCCATAGTAATTTTTGAAAAACTGAGATAAAAGAAATATAATACAAATTTTACAAGTCAAAAATCTCATAATTTACTTTACAACTTCAATGCACAATTTTAATTTACAACTGCTCAAAACTAAAAACAATATGTACTAGCAGCCTAGTCTGCTGCCCTGTCCGTTTGTCTACCTGCGACAGCAATAAAAAGCCATCGCTAAGACAATGTCTCAGTGGTGCACAACATTAACCAATAGATTTTAAATCACAATTGATAATTCATATACAGAGTGGATACTCAAAACCATAGTTAAATTCAAGACAATAAATGTCAACAAGAATTTAAACTCCATTTCTCAATATCACAATAATTTCAATAAATCAAATCATGATTAAATTCAAAAGACAGTGAAGGTCAATAAGAATTTAACTCCATTTCACAATCTCATAGTACACACAGCTTAATCATGTTCCAAAGTTCAATTCGTCCCAAAAGTCAATGACTAATTAGGAATAACATAGCTAGCTAGCAAAAATATGAGTACTCATTCTATTCATCCTTAACAGGCACACACCTCAATACTTCAGCCAGAGAGGGAATTCAATTCGTCCCACTAGACAAGCTAGCGAGGAATACAATCAATATACATGATAGCTGTGGTTTCAAACCATTTCCAATGTTTTTCAATCAATAAGTATCCATCAATATCATTCAAACAATTTTTCATAGTTTCAAACCATTTACAATGCTTTTCAAGCAATAATTATTCATTCAAACACATTTCCACAATTTAAAACAATAAAATATAAATAGTCATAATTCATTTCGATTGAAAAATTCAAAAGAAATAGCTGTTGTGTACAAACCTCTGATAACTGTCTCCTGGTCTTGACTCAGTGTTTCCTTCCCTTTTCCTGAGTCTTTGCTAACTGAGAAACACAATTTGAAGTATTTCAGTACTAAATTAAACTGTTTCTAATGATAATGTTTGATAAATAATTCACTGAATGCTATTATTTGCTTAATCAACTTAATATATCGACCCTCGATGCATTCTAGGTAAATTAGGTTTTAATATTATTAATACGTCACATTCGATAGTCTTTTAGGGTTGGTACATGTTACCAAATTCATTTCCGTGTATACTGCATTTTCTTGCAATTTGGTGGATTTCGGGATACTAGTTTGACCTAGCCGGACGACCTAGTTCCCTTGGTTTTCGGGTTTCGGTCAAAACTACAAACTTGTAGATCTATGTCTTATGGAACACGGGGCAAAATTTTAGGTCATTCTGAGTTATGTAGGCCAAGTTATGGTCATTTTACTATTGCTTGTCAAATTGCACTAAAATTTGTCATTTTAGGTCATTTTAGGTCATTTTAGGTTCGGCCAATTTTTGGACCCGAACTTGTGCAAGCTGTTTGACTTGCTTATGGTCATTTCTGGGGTTTGGTGTCTTCATAAGACTTGTAGATATGGGTCTTAACTATTAATGGTTAAAATTTCAGGTCAATTGGACCTGTTTTGAGTGAGTTATGGCCTAAACATTAACTGCTGCCCAAATGGTCAGTTTTCAGGCCTCAATTGCACTTAATCCGGATTTGGTCATTTTTCAAGCTACCTTGCAAGCAGAATTTTGGCAAGCTTCCTTCATGAATGTTGGCACATTTTGTGTCCGGACAACACTGGTCACCGGAACAGTAGAACGCACTACCGAACATAGGAGTGTTATAATTCTCCCCCCCTTAAATAAATTTCGTCTCGAAATTTTACCTGGCATTAGTCTCTGAATAGCTGTGGGTGTTGTCTCCTCACATCCTCTTCACGTTCCCAAGTAGCTTCCTAGCCTGAATGATGGTTCCACAGCACTTTAACCAGGTGCATCTGTTTATTCCTCAGCTGCTTCACCTCATATGCCAGAATTTTTATGGGTTCTTTCTCATACGAGAGGTCTGGATTTACCTCAATCTCCTCAACCGATAGTACATGAGATGGGTCATGGAAGATACTGTGTATCCTTGCTAGCTCTGGAGCTAATGCCAACCGATATGCCAAAGGACCCACTCTTTCCAGAATCTCATATGGTCCGATGAAATGAGGACTCAGTTTCCCCTTTCTGCCAAATCTCATAATCCTCTTCCAAGGAGAAACTTTGAGGAATACTTTATCACCCACTGCATATTCAATATCTCTTCTTTTCAGATCAACATAGGACTTCTGACGGTCTGATGCAGCCTTGAGTCTATCTCTGATCAATCTAATCTTTTCCTCTGTCTGCTGAACAATTTCTGGTCCAATCATCTTCCTTTCACCTACTTCATCCCAACATAAGGGAGTTCTGCACTTCCTGCCATACAAAGCTTCATATGGAGGCATTTCAATGCTTGATTGGTAGCTGTTGTTATAAGCAAACTCAATCAAAGGCAAGTGTGTATCCCAGCTACCTTCAAATTCAATCACACAAGCCCGTAGCATATCCTCCAGTATCTGAATAACCCTCTCGCATCGCCATGCATGCGTGGGTGGAATCTTTGTCTTTGAAGTTCAATCTAGTTCCTAGGGCTCTCTGAAGACTACCCCAGAATCTAAAAGTGAACCTAGGATCTCTGTCAGACACAATTGATACTGGCACTCCATGCAATTTTATAATCTCATATATGTACAATCTGGCCAATCTTTCCAGGCTATAGTCCATCCGAACTGGCAAAAAGTGAGTAGACTTGGTCAATCTGTCAACTATAACCCATACTGCATCATGACAACTCTGTGTCCTTGGAAGTCTTGTAACAAAATCCATAGTTATTCGTTCCCATTTCCACTCTGGTACTGGCAAAGGATGTAACAAACCAGCTGGAACTTGATGTTCTGCCTTTACTTGCTGACAAGTTAGGCATTTGGAAACAAACTCAGCTATATCCCTCTTCATACCCATCCACCTGTAATGCTCTTTCAGCCCTCTGTACATTTTAGTTCCACCAGGGTGCATAGCAAAACGAGACTCATGTGCTTCCTTCATAATGACTTGTCTCAATTCTACATCACTAGGAACGCACATTCTGCCCTGATGTAGCAATAAACCATCATCTTTCACAAAAAATTCAGGTTTCTTGCCCTGCTGGACTTCTTTCAGTAGCTTCTGATATTTATCATCATTCTGACCAGCCATTCTGATCTGATCAATCAACACTGGCTGTACATGCCATGCAACTACTGTCTGTCCCTCATCATCAATCTCTAAACTGGCATGCTGTGCTTTCAATTCATATACCATGGACATGTTAGTAGTATGCCCTAGAGCATATCATTTAGTATGTATCTTGTACATAATTTTATTAATAAAAGGCATTTCCACTTTTCCGTTTACATAATATATTTATGTGTAATAGAAAAGGTCCATTGATATTTTGTTAGAAATATTATTCTTAAGTTGTTAAGAATATGAGTGACAATATTTCTAGCACAAAGTATCATAAATAGGTTCACAATCAAGGATACTTCATAATAAGGACATGACTTATCCAGAAAGATTGTATTCATGTTTGTTCCCAAGTTATTTATATGAGATATAAATAAGATGGAATGGTGAGTCTCATGCCATATAACAAACTTGATAGGCACTTATAAATGATAAGTAGGCCGAACCAGTGACACTTATGACAAGCACATGGAGTTTACTCTTGTCAATGTTTTGTCATAAATCATATCAGTGCATATAATCTTTAGACCTGAGATAGCACAGTTATCTTGTATATAGGTAGTTTGAGTTTGATACTGCTTTCATACTTGTACTATGTATGGGTATATGGGCATGTGTTGGCTCCTGCTAGTTATATATGGAGGTAGGTGTTGATCAAGAAGGAATCTGTTCCTCTAAGTAAATAGAGTTAAAATCCTATGTTCATTTAATTGTTCTTGATGTTTCAAGTTCCTGGCCAGGACAGATAGATTTATTCAGAAAAGAGTTTCTGATGAGAAAAATCTTTTAATCAAGAACTGGAATTAAAAGAGAACATAATATTCATAGCAAATGGAGTTTGACATAAACCATGACTCGGCTTGAGTTGGGATTTTGTATGAGAGATTCTAGTGCATGGTAACATATGATTATAGGTTCATTTAAGGTAAATCTTATTACTAATTGGGTGGCCATGGCATGCTATGCTAGGTGTTAACCATGGTCTATGAGGTTCATAAAATGATTTAGAGAAATCATTTATGGTAAGAAAGAGTTCTGATGATATTAAGAGTTGATATCATGTCTCATTGCCAATTAGTGATGAGCCTAGTAAGTCACACACATACACAAGTTATCACCTATTTAAATATGATTTAATTAATTAATTAAAGAGTTTAATTGATTAATTAAATAGATTTGGTTTGCAATAAAATTGCAAAGTCCCTAGCATGACTTGAAACCAAATCTAGATTATTGGATGTGTAGTATAAATTAAATTTATATTTAAAGTGTTTAAATATGAATTTAATTGATGAGAAATTAATTAATAGAGATTAATTAATTAATTTATATTTGATATAAATTAATTAGAAGAAGAAAATAATTATTTTGGGTTAAGAACTCAAAATTAAGACTCAGGGGCATTTTGGTCATTTCACAGTGTGACACGTGGCACCATGAGATGGTGACACATGGCATAACACATAAGCTTGCCAAATATTTTTAATCATGTAAGATGATTAAAATCAAGATTAAATATAGGTTTGACACTTGGCACAATGTGATTGGGTCACTTAAACCTAGAGCTAATCAAAAGGTGACATGTGGCTAGGGTTTAATGTGTTAACCTAGCTATTTAAGTGTGGTTATGAAAAGAAAACATAACCAGCAGCCTCTCCTCTCAATTGTCACGCCACTTTGAGCCTCTCCAGCTATTTCTCTTCATCTCTCATCAATTCAAAGAGATTAGCCATCAATCTCTTGAATTAAGAACACTAGAAATTGTTTCTAGTGTCCTGTTTACATCTCTAATCTCTTAAAAGGCAGAACTTGAATTTCTAATTAATAGAAAAGGCTTTAGAAGCTGTTCAAGGGCTGCCATAGGTGTTCTTGGTGTGGACAAGCTAGAGGGACAACATCTGGTGTCCTGAAGACGAATCTCAAAGGCAGAACATTGCAGCACATCAAGAGGTTAGTGTAATCGTTCTTGATTTAATCTAGGGTTCTAAAATTAATCTGATTAATTTTAAAATCTTAAATGGCAAATACAGATCCAAAAACATATTAAAAGAGTTTTAATATGTTGTTTATTATTGAAATCAAATAGATAAAAATAAATCTTGCATGGTGCATGTGACCCTAGGTGAAAATTTTTGAATTCAATGGTATAATCTTGTGTTTTTCACGCTTCCGTTCCTTCAATTGGTATCAGAGCCACTATATTTGCCATTTAGATTGTTGATTATATAATTTAATTGTGTGTTTGATCATGAGATCAAGAGATTCATTGCTGGTTGGATCATGAGATGTGGCGTCACACATGGAGAAGCCACCATTGGTGGCGGCAAAAATGGTTCCATGGGTGATTCAAGGTTTGGCTTTTAATTCTGCAATTGTTGTATGATCTAAGGCCTATTATTTGACTAATTAAAGTGTTTAATTAGTTGTTTTAATCACACAATTAAATTATGATTCAAATCAGAATTTTAAAAAATGTTTGAATGTGATTCAAATCTGAATTTTAAAAGTTGTTTGAATGAGATTAAAATCTGAATTTTTAAAGTTGTTTGAATCATATTTAAATCTGATTTTTTAAAATTGATTCAATAAAATTCAGATCTGATTTTTTAAAAAATATTTGAATGTGATTCAAATCTGATTTTTTAAAAAATGTTTGAATGTGACTCAAATCTGAATTTTTGAAGTTGTTTGAATGTGATTCAAATCTGAATTTTTAAATTTGTTTGAATGAGATTCAAATCTGAATTTTTAAATTTATTTGAATCATATTCAAATCTGGAATTTTAAGTTGAATATGAGATATTCAATTTAATTTAAGAATGTATGTTTTATTTAATTGTTAATTAGTGATATGCATGATGGATGATCATGGACTATAAAAGACCAATGTGATTGGATTTATTTCTTTTATGTTTCTTTGGGATTGTAAATTAATTAATTTATTTTAATTTATTTTGGGCATGTATTATTAAGTTTGTAATATTTTTGGGTTGTAATTTCATTTATTTAAGTTCTTGTAAATTCGCCTTGGTATGCCAAGGATTACTATGTAATATTGGATTGCAAGAAGTTCAAGGAGGTCAAGAGCATTGGTGGGACCAGTGGGAGGAATTCAATATCAAGTGTTGATTATGTACTCCTTCAGCAACTCTTGTAAAATGAATGAATGAAATGCACCTAGGAATGCCCCGATTCAATTCTTGGTGGCTCAATTGAATCCCTTAGAAAGTCCATGATCATACCATATTTCTGCTTATCCATGAATGCATGAGATGTATGGGAATGTATGCAATTATATGATATATGCATGCTAAATGGATAATGTGCAAAGTGAGACCTTAATAGTAATTAGGATGGCTATAAAATCTTCCAAACAAATGATTAAGTTGGAAATGCTATAATTAAAGTAATTATAACATAAGCCCTCCATTGGGGCAATTATTTTAAGAAATTTTAAATAGTTGCATGAGATGCAATTAATTTAAGAGATTTTCTTAAGAATAATTGTTAAGCATGAGATGTTGTAAATATGTAAATGGTTTGGTGGCCAATATTGGATGTACTGAGGACATTAAAATTATTTGCATAATTCTTGGCTCAATGGGATCAACTTAACTAATGCAAGATAAGTCAATATTGGATGTACACAGATTTTGAGCATTAGGGGCTAGTAAAAGATTGAACCTAACATGAGAACTGATGGTCAAGCAGTTGATCACTTATATTTTATAGTAATACAAATAAAAGATGTACCTTAGCATGATAAATAGAAATATAAGAATTCAATAACACACTAGAAATCCATCCAACTAGGATTTCCGTTTTCTACTTTGGAAGTGTAGGAGTCGCTAAGTTAGTGGGAGGACCAAATTGATTAAAAGACCATAATCATATGGGGTTAATTACATGATACATTTACGAATTAATCTGGTTATTTTCTGCAGTTAATTTTATGATAAAAATGAGCACAAAACAACCACAACGATCCAATATCCTTGCAAGCATACTTGATCACAACAGGTTGACAGGACCTAATCATGCGATTGGCTAAGAAATTTGAAACTTGTCTGAACCTTGAACATATAGGATATGTTCTATATTCAAATGTTCTGGTCCCTTACCTCCAGAGGCCACACAAGAGGAACATGATACTTTGGACAAGTGGAAGGAGCATGATATGAGAGCTAAGTGTTACATGCTTGCTTCCATGAGTAATGAGTTCTGAAGCAACATGAGAACATGCAGAGTGCTAGTGAGATCCTCCTTCACCTACAAGAGTTGTATGGTGAGCACAGCAGAATGCTAGGTATGAGATATCTAAACAGCTTATTCCGTATGAGGATGTCCGAGGGATGTAATGTTGGGGATCATGTCCACAAGATGATTCGGTGATTGAGCGCTTGGAACATCTTGACTTCAACATGGATTTCCAACTACAAACGGATTTGATCCTTGATCCTTCACGAGTCTTTTGGGAATTTTGTGACAAATTTCCATATGACTAAACAGAATGCACCTTAGTGAATTACTCAACATGCTGGTTATTGCCCAAAAGAATATGCTGCAATAAAGGAAAAGAGGTAGCTTTGGTTGCATCTTCTTCACTGGAAAGTCCAACAAGAAGAAAGGCAATAAGAAAAAGAAACCTCGATTCTGGTCCTTCCAAGAAAATAGCTAAACAGAAAAGGAAGACTAAAGTCGATGAAGGCAAAGGAAAGTGTTTCCACCGCCAAAAGGATGGGCACCGGAAAAGGAACCGCCCATAGTATCTTGCTTCTCCAAGGACAAGAAGGATACACCTTCTAAGGTATGTCCATATCTTGTTATTTAGATTCGATGATACTTATAGTTCATCTACAGCTTGGGTTTTAGATATCGGTGCGTTCTCACATTTCTAATGATATGCAGAACTAGCAAACAAGACTTGCGTTCTCAAGATATTAGAGTCGGATTGGCAATGGCTCAACTTGAAGCTTTAGCCATAGGATCTAAATCTTTTACATGTTTGGACATGTTTTGTGTTTGGATAATATTTTATATGTACTGATGCTTTTAAGAACATCATTTCAATATCTAGTTTGACTAGAAATGGCTATGAATTTCAGTTCACAGATGATGTTTGCAATATTTATTTTGGAAATAAATATGTTGGTTCGGGTTATATGAATGATGGTCTTTATTATTTAGATAATAATGACAAACACAAATTGAATGCAAGTGATCTAAAAGAATACAATGCCATGGTGAAAACCAACTCAAGTTCAAAATATATTTGGCACTTAAGGTTATGTCATGTTGCATAAGACAGGATTGCAAAATTGGAGAAAATTTGGATTATATCCTCATTGGGCTCGAGCCTACTCCAACTTGTGAATCTTGCCTTCAAGGCAAAATGACTAGATCACCCTTTGTTGGACAAGGGCTAAGAGCTGAAAATATTTTGGAACTAATACATAGTGATGTATGTGGTCCGTTTAAAGAAATGGCTAGAGGGGGCTTTCATTATTTTATTACCTTTACTGATGATAAATCAAGGTTTGGGTATTTGTATTTGATGAAATACAAACATGAATCCTTTGAAAAGTTCAAAGAATTTAAATCTTAAGTAGAAAATCAAAAAGGAAAAAATATTAAAGCTCTTCGATCAGATCGTGGAGGTGAATATTTGAGTACTGAATTTGATGAATACTTGAGAGAGCATGGCATTGTTTCTCAGCTGACTCCTCCAGGAACGCCACAGCTGAATGGTGTATCTGAAAGGAGAAATCGTACCTTATTGGATATGGTACGTAGTATGATGAGCTATACTGATATGCCAATCTCCTTTTGGGGATTTGCATTAGAATCAGCTTTATATATTCTGAATAGGATTCCATCAAAATCAGTTTCTTCCACACCTTATGAGATATGGCATGGAAGAAAACCAAGTCTTAAGCATGTTAAGATTTGGGGTTGTCCACTTATATCAAAAGTCAACACCGATAAATTGGAGACCAGATCGTAAAGAGGTCAATTTGTTGGATATCCAAAAGATAGTTTTGGATATTATTTTTATTTGCCTACTTCACAAAAGGTTGTGATAAGTAGAGATGCCACATTTCTTGAACAACGCTTTGTTCAAGAAGGAGGCAAAGGAAGGCAAATAGAGTTAGAATTGGAGAATTCGACCAACCAATGCATCGATGGATATAGATCCATCTAGTCAACCTATACCCATTGATGAAACATCTAAAGTCGCTCCTCGTAGAACAACCAGGTATCTCACCCACCGGTGAGATATGGTTTTCTTCATGAAGAAGAACAAGAGTTGTCTACTCATGAAGAAGTAGATCATGGAGATGATCCACTTACCTATGAAGAAGCTATATCGATATAGACTCTTCAAAATGGATTGATGCTATGAAATCGAGATTGATTCCATGTATAAGAATCAAGTTTGGGATCTTGTTGACCCACACAAGGTATTGTACCTACAGGGAACAAATGGGTTTTCAAGAAGAAAATTGGTTCTGATGGAAAGGTAGAGACCTATAAGGCAAGGCTAGTAGCGAAAGGGTTTCGCCAAAGGCAAGGAATAGACAATGAGGAGACTTTCTACTTTGTTGCCATGCTTAAATCAATTAGGATTTTATTAGCAATATTGCATACTATGATTATGAAATTTGGCAGATGGATGTCAAAACAGCTTTTCTCAATGGATACATTGAAGAAAACATTTTCATGGAACAACCTAAGGGATTTGAATCCCAAGATGGTTCCAAGGTATGCAAGCTAAAGCGATCCATTTATGGGTTGAAACAAGCTTCGAGGAGTTGGAACATCCATTTTGATGAAGCCATTAAATCTTTTGGTTTTATAAAAAATGAGGATGAGCCATGTGTATATAAGAAGGTTAGTGACAGTGCTATCACTTTCCTTGTCTTATATGTGGATGACATACTGTTGATGGGTAATGATACAGGTATGTTGACGACTATAAAGGTATGGTTATCAAATACATTCTCCATGAAAGACTTAGGGGAGGCAACCTATATTCTTGGGATTCGCATCTATAGAGATAGAGCGAAAAGAATAATTGGTTTATCCCAAAGTCTATACTTGGAAAAGGTGTTAAAGAGGTTTAACATGCTTGATTCCAAGAGAGGATTGTTACCAGTGAGACATGGTATTCATCTTTTTAAAGAGATGTCTCCAAAGACACCTGAAGAAAGAGATAAGATGGCCAGGATTCATATGCTTCGGCTATTGGAAGTTTAATGTATGCAATGTTGTGTACTAGGCCGGATATCGCATATGCTGTTAGTTTGACTAGCAGGTATCAATCCAATCCAGGTTTGGAACATCGATAGTCACAAGAATATCCTTAAGTACTTGAGAAGAATTAAGGATTTATTCTTGATTTATGGAGGTGGAGACTTGCAATTGGATGGTTATACTGATTCTGATTTCCAATCAGATATCGATGATAGAAAGTCTACCTCTGGATATGTGTTCATTTGTAATGGAGGTGCAGTCAGTTGGAAGAGTTCCAAACAGAGCACGACTGCAGATTCCACTCATCGAGGTCGAGTATATTCTCGCATCGATGTCGCAAAAGAAGTATTTGGATGAAGAAGTTCGTGATGTAACTTACAGTAGTTCCTTCCATTGAGTCAGTTCCATTACACCGTGACAACAATGGAGCGATCATCTGAGCTAAGGAACCAAGGTCTCACCCAAAATCCAAACACATAGAAAGGCACTATCACATTATCAGAGATATAGTTGGGCAAGGCGATATAGCCATGCAGAAAAATAACATCAGCTGAAAAATCCAGCTGATCCATTCACTAAGCTTTTGTCACAAGTTCAGTTAGACCGGCATCTTGAGAAGATGGGTCTAAGGTATTGTAATGAATGGCTCTAGTGCTAGTGGGAGATTGTTAGTAGTATGCCCTAGAGCATATCATTTAGTATGTATCTTGTACATAATTTTATTAATAAAAGGCATTTCCACTTTTCCGTTTACATAATATATTTATGTGTAATAGAAAAGGTCCATTGATATTTTGTTAGAAATATTATTCTTAAGTTGTTAAGAATATGAGTGACAATATTTCTAGCACAAAGTATCATAAATAGGTTCACAATCAAGGATACTTCATAATAAGGACATGACTTATCCAGAAAGATTGTATTCATGTTTGTTCCCAAGTTATTTACATGAGATATAAATAAGATGGAATGGTGAGTCTCATGCCATATAACAAACTTGATAGGCACTTATAAATGATAAGTAGGCCGAACCAGTGACACTTATGACAAGCACATGGAGTTTACTCTTGTCAATGTTTTGTCATAAATCATATCAGTGCATATAATCTTTAGACCTGAGATAGCACAGTTATCTTGTATATAGGTAGTTTGAGTTTGATACTGCTTTCATACTTATACTATGTATGGGTATATGGGCATGTGTTGGCTCATGCTAGTTATATATGGAGGTAGGTGTTGATCAAGAAGGAATCTGTTCCTCTAAGTAAATAGAGTTAAAATCCTATGTTCATTTAATTGTTCTTGATGTTTCAAGTTCCTGGCCAGGACAGATAGATTTATTCAGAAAGAGTTTACGATGAGAAAAATCTTTTAATCAAGAACTGGAATTAAAAGAGAACATAATATTCATAGCAAATGGAGTTTGACATAAACCATGACTCACTTGAGTTGGGATTTTGTAACAGAGAGATTCTAGTGCATGGTAACATATGATTATAGGTTCATTTAAGGTAAATCTTATTACTAATTGGGTGGCCATGGCATGCTATGCTAGGTGTTAACCATGGTCTATGAGGTTCATAAAATGATTTAGAGAAATCATATATGGTAAGAAAGAGTTCTGATGATATTAAGAGTTGATTTCATGTCTCATTGCCAATTAGTGATTAGCCTAGTAAGTCACACACCTACACAAGTTATCACCTTTTTAAATATTATTTAATTAATTAATTAAAGAGTTTAATTGATTAATTAAATAGATTTGTTATGCAATAATATAGCAAATTACCTAGCATGACTTGAAACCAAATCTAGATTATTAGATGTGTAGTATAAATTAAATTTATATTTAAAGTGTTTAAATATGAATTTAATTGATGAGAAATTAATTAATAGAGATTAATTAATTAATTTATATTTGATATAAATTAATTAGAAGAAGAAAATAATTATTTTGGGTTAAGAACTCAAAATTAAGACTCGAGGGCATTTTGGTCATTTCACGATTGTGACACGTGGCACCATGAGATGGAGACACATCGCATAACACATAAGAATGCCAAATAAAATTAATCATGTAAGATGATAAAAATCAAGAATAAATATAGGTTTGACACTTGGCACAATGTGATTGGGTCACTTAAACCTAGAGCTAATCAAAAGGTGACATGTGGCTAGGGTTTAATGTGTTAACCTAGCTATTTAAGTGTGGTTATGAAAAGAAAACATAACCAGCAGCCTCTCCTCTCAATTGTCACGCCACTTTGAGCCTCTCCAGCTATTTCTCTTCATCTCTCATCAATTCAAAGAGATTAGCCATCAATCTCTTGAATTAAGAACACTAGAAATTATTTCTAGTGTCTGTTTACATCTCTAATCTCTTAAAAGCGTAACTTGAATTTCTAATTAATAGAAAAGGCTTTAGAAGCTGTTCAAGGGCTGCCATAGGTGTTCTTGGTGTGGACAAGCTAGAGGACAACATCCGGTGTCTCAAGACGAATCTCAAAGCGCAGACACGCGGCACATCAAGAGGTTAGTGTAATCGTTCTTGATTTAATCTAGGGTTCTAAAATTAATCTGATTAATTTTAAAATCTTAAATGGCAAATACAGATCCAAAAACATATTAAAAGAGTTTTAATATGTTGTTTATTATTGAAATCAAATAGATAAAAATAAATCTTGCATGGTGCATGTGACCCTAGGTGAAAATTTTTGAATTCAATGGTATAATCTTGTGTTTTTCACGCTTCCGTTCCTTCAGGACAAAGGAGAAACTCTGAGATTTGCCATAGTCTTGCGACTTAAGGCATCAGCCACTACATTTGCTTTCCCTAGCTGATAGTCTATTAAGCAATCATAATCTTTAATGAGTTCTAACCATCTCCACTGCCTCAAATTTCAATCGCTAGCTGATAGTTATGGAGATTGGTTCCACACCAGGCATAACATTAATTTCAAACTGCACTTCTCTTTCCGGAGGTAATACTGGCAATTCATCAGGAAACACATCTGGAAAGTCATATACTGTAAGGATGTCCTTCAATGCTGGACTCCCCACTTGAGTGTCTACCACATGTGCCAAGTATGCTTCACACCCCTTTCTGATCATTTTTCTGGCTAGTGCAGCCGAAATGATGTTTGATGGCAATAGCTGCCTTTCCTCATGTATTACCACATCACTGTACTGAGGGAGACCAAAAGTGACTTTCTTCAGCCTACAGTCAATCATGGCATGATGCCTAGCTAACCAATCGATGCCCAAGATGATATCATAATCTCTGAAGGGCATTTCAATAAAATCAGACAGAAAAGTGTGTCCTTGGATCACCAAAGGACAATCTCTATACATTCTATTAACCCTGACCTCCTGTCCTACCGGACTTGTTACTAGCACCTCAAAGTCCATTTGTGTACATGGAACAGCAATGCAATCAATGATGCTAGCACTCACATAAGAATGGGTAGAACCCGGATCAAATAACACAAACACATCTTGGTTAAAAGTTGAGAAGGTACCAGCCACAACATCAGATGTCTCGGCCTCTTCTCTCTGTCTCATTGCATAGATTCTGACTGGAGCACTGTCTTGCTCTGAATGTTTCACTGTGCCTTGGCTGTTAGTAGTATGCCCTAGAGCATATCATTTAGTATGTATCTTGTACATATTTTTAATAATAAAAGGCATTTCCACTTTTCCGTTTACATAATATATTTATGTGTAATAGAAAAGGTCCATTGATATTTTGTTAGAAATATTATTCTTAAGTTGTTAAGAATATGAGTGACAATATTTCTAGCACAAAGTATCATAAATAGGTTCACAATCGAGGATACTTCATAATAAGGACATGACTTATCCAGAAAGATTGTATTCATGTTTGTTCCCAAGTTATTTATATGAGATATAAATAAGATGGAATGGTGAGTCTCATGCCATATAACAAACATGATAGGCACTTATAAATGATAAGTAGGCCGAACCAGTGACACTTATGACAAGCACATGGAGTTTACTCTTGTCAATGTTTTGTCATAAATCATATCAGTGCATATAATCTTTAGACCTGAGATAGCACAGTTATCTTGTATATAGGTAGTTTGAGTTTGATACGGCTTTCATACTTGTACTATGTATGGGTATATGGGCATGTGTTGGCTCCTGCTAGTTATATATGGAGGTAGGTGTTGATCAAGAAGGAATCTGTTCCTCTAAGTAAATAGAGATAAAATCCTATGTTCATTTAATTGTTCTTGATGTTTCAAGTTCTGGCCAGACAGATAGATTTATTCGAAAAGAGTTTCGATGAGAAAAATCTTTTAATCAAGAACTGAAATTAAAAGAGAACATAATATTCATAGCAAATGGAGTTTGACATAAACCATGACTCCAGCTTGAGTTGGGATTTTGTAACAGAGAGATTCTAGTGCATGGTAACATATGATTATAGGTTCATTTAAGGTAAATCTTATTACTAATTGGGTGGCCATGGCATGCTATGCTAGGTGTTAACCATGGTCTATGAGGTTCATAAAATGATTTAGAGAAATCATTTATGGTAAGAAAGAGTTCTGATGATATTAAGAGTTGATATCATGTCTTATTGCCAATTAGTGATGAGCCTAGTAAGTCACACACATACACAAGTTATCACCTATTTAAATATGATTTAATTAATTAATTAAAGAGTTTAATTGATTAATTAAACAGATTTGGTTTGCAATTAAATTGCAAAGTCCCTAGCATGACTTGAAACCAAATCTAGATTATTGGATGTGTAGTCTAAATTAAATTTATATTTAAAGTGTTTAAATATGAATTTAATTGATGAGAAATTAATTAATAGAGATTAATTAATTAATTTATATTTGATATAAATTAATTAGAAGAAGAAAATAATTATTTTGGGTTAAGAACTCAAAATTAAGACACAGGGGCATTTTGGTCATTTCACAGTGTGACACGTGGCACCATGAGATGGTGACACATGGCATAACACATAAGCTTGCCAAATGTTTTTTAATCATGTAAGATGATTAAAATCAAGATTAAATATAGGTTTGACACTTGGCACAATGTGATTGGGTCACTTAAACCTAGAGCTAATCAAAAGGTGACATGTGGCTAGGTTTTAATGTGTTAACCTAGCTATTTAAGTGTGGTTATGAAAAGAAAACATAACCAGCAGCCTCTCCTCTCAATTGTCACGCCACTTTGAGCCTCTCCAGCTATTTCTCTTCATCTCTCATCAATTCAAAGAGATTAGGCATCAATCTCTTGAATTAAGAACACTAGAAATTGTTTCTAGTGTCCTGTTTACATCTCTAATCTCTTAAAAGGCAGAACTTGAATTTCTAATTAATAGAAAAAGCTTTAGAAGCTATTTAAGGGCTGCCATAGGTGTTCTTGGTGTGGAAAAGCTAGAGGGACAACATCTGGTGTCCTAAAGACGAATCTCAAAGGCGCAGACACGCTGCAGCACATCAAGAGGTTAGTGTAATCGTTCTTGATTTAATCTAGGGTTGTAAAATTAATCTAATTAATTTTAAAAACTTAAATGGCAAATACAGATCCAAAAACATATTAAAAGAGTTTTAATATGTTGTTTATCATTGAAATCAAATAGATAAAAATAAATCTTGCATGGTGCATGTGACCCTAGGTGAAAATATTTGAATTCAATGGTATAATCTTGTGTTTTTCACGCTTCCGTTCCTTCATTGGCTGCCTGCTGGGCTACCTCTACCACTGCCTCTACCTCTGCTGGGTGGTTGTGAACTTCTAGTGACAGGGCTCTGGCGGCCCTTGCGATAGTAGGAGGTGGTCCAACTCTGTGACTACTGGTGCAGTCCTTGGCAAAGTGTCTTGTGCCTCCACAGTTATAACAGGCTCCAATAGCCTGGTAGCATATCCCACCATGATTTCTTCCACATGTTTCACATTGGCGGGGAGGGTAGGAACCTCTGGTACTCTGCTGACCAGATAGAGGAGGCTTCATCACGAATATCTTCCCTACTGGACTTCTTGCAACCTCTGCCATGTCCCCCATAGTTCTTCCTCTTTCCAGTAGGACCACTAGAACTCTGTTCTACAGATTTTCCCTCTTTCTCTGTCTTCTCTGATTTCTTTTTCTCAGGAGCAGCTTCAAACTCAATTCTTTCCAACTCTAGGGCTTGAGAAACAAGTTCAGAAAAGTTAGTGTGTTTGAACCCGACTACTTGCAATCTGATACTGGGCTTCGAGCCAGTTTCAAACCTCTTGCATCTCTCCCTGCTGGTAGCAAGTAAACTTACTGCATAATGGCTCAGGCGGGAAAATTCTCTTTCATACTCAGCCACTGATCTACTCCCCTATTTCAGACTTAGGAACTCTTGTAGCTTCTGGTCTACATAAGCATTAGGGACATATTTTTGTCTGAATTCCCTGAGAAAGTTATTCTATGTTAACACTGCAGGTTCTACCAGACTGTGGGGAATGGTTTTCCACCAGTCATAAGCATCCCCCTGTAACAAAGATACTGAGTATTCAAATCTGAGCTCTTCCGTGCAATGCAATTTCTTGAATACCCTATCCATCCTCTCTAACCATTGTTCAGCTTCTAGAGGATCTACTGTCCCCTTAAACTCTATAGCCCCATACTTCATCAATTTGTCATACTGCCTAGTAGAAGACTATGGTTGTACTACTGGTGTCTGTATTGGGACTTGAGTAGGCACATTACTAGCAATTTGTTGGAACATTGCAGCCATCTGCTGAGTGGTCGAGCAGAAAGCTGCGATGCTTCATGAGTGTCTTCTTGAACCACTGACATTATGTAGGCCTGGGGCATCCCCTTGCACCTTAGCCTCAATAGATTGATCGACTGAATGATCACCCTCTTCCATAGTCAATGCGAGGATTTTAAATCTCCTGAACAAATAACATAAGGAGATTTCCTCCCGTTAGTGCATATTTATAATGTAATGTACTGTATGTATCAAACAATGATATTGAGCAGTTGTACTATGAAGAAAGAATATTCAAGTAACAGGTGAAAACAGAATTTAAAAACTAGCTCTGATACCACTAAAACATGCCACACCCTACCCCTCTGTAAGGCATAACATGATCCCGTAGTATACCTAATGAATTACCAACTCCGTCTACTGATAACCCATTAAATACACTACAAGGGATTTTAAAAACTTTTCTTACTTCTTTTACAGTGGTGAGCACTATTTACAGGTGTTAAAAACCTTTTTGAACTGAAGCGATAGAACTAACACATTTGAATTATTTGGAATTTCTGTAAAAATTTTGGCAGAGTGCCATCTGTGTTTTGGATAAAATAGTTCTTCAGAAAACCTATAAAAAGCACTTCAATATATATTTCCAAATCTCAACTCCAACATGTTTCTCAACACAACATATTTCTCAACTCAAATCCATAGTAATTTTTGAAAGACTGAGATAAAAGAAATATAATACAAATTTTACAAGTCAAAATATCTCATAATTTACTTTACAACTTCAATGCACAATTTTAATTTACAACTGCTCAAAACCAAAAACAATATGTACATACAGTGAACATACATTACAGTATAAAATGCAAAATGTGGTATACTCGTTATACCCGAAAATCTCTCGCTGGATGTACTAGCAGCCTAGTCTGCTGCCCTATCCATCTGTCTACCTACGACAACAATAAAAAGCTATCGCTGAGACAATGTCTTAGTGGTGCACAACATTAACCAATAAAATTTTAAATCACAATTGATAATTCATATAAAGAGTGGATACTCAAAACCATAGTTAAATTCAAGACAATAAATGTCAACAAGAATTTAAACTCCATTTCTCAATATCACAATAATTTCAATAAATCAAATCATGATTAAATTCAAAAGACAGTGAAGGTCAATAAGAATTTAACTCCACTTCACAATCTCATAATACAAATCAACAAATCAATACACAGCTTAATCATGTTCCAAAGTTCAATTCGTCCCAAAAGTCAATGTCTAATGAGGAATAACATAGCTAGCTAGCAAAAATATGAGTACTCATTCTATTCATCCTCAACAGGCAGACACCTCAACACTTCAGCCAGAGAGGGAATTCAATTTGTCCCACTAGACAAGCTAGCGAGGAATACAATCAATATACATGATAGTTGTGGTTTCAAACCATTTCCAATGCTTTTCAATCAATAAGTATCCATCAATATCATTCAAACAATTTTTCATAGTTTCAAACCATTTACAATGCTTTTCAAGAAATAATTATTCATTCAAACACATTTCCACAATTTAAAACAATAAAATACAAATAGTCATAATTCATTTCGATTGAAAAATTCAAAAGAAATAGCTGTTGTGCACAAACCTCTAATAACTGTCTCCTGGTCTTGACTCAGTGTTTCCTTCCCTTTTCCTGAGTCTTTGCTAACTGAGAAACACAATTTGTAAGTGTTTCAATATTAAATTAAACTGTCTCTAATGATAATGTTTGATAAATAATTCACTGAATGCTATTATTTGCTTAATCAACTTAATATATCGACCCTCGATGCATTCTAGGTAAATTAGGTTTTAATGTTATTAATATGTCACATTCGATAGTCTTTTAGGGTTGGTATATGTTACCAAATTCATTTCCGTGTATACTGCATTTTCTTGCAATTTGGTGGATTTCGGGATACTAGTTTGACCTAGCTGGACGACCTAGTTCCCTTGGTTTTCAGGTTTTTGTCAAAACTACAAACTTGTAGATCTATGTCTTATGGAACGCGGGGAAAAATTTCAGGTCATTCTGAGTTATGTAGGCCAAGTTATGGTCATTTTACTATTGCTGGTCAAATTGCACCAAAATTGGTCATTTTAGGTCATTTTAGGTCATTTTAGGTTCGGCCAGTTTTTGGACCCGAACTTGTACAAGCTGTTTGACTTGCTTATGGTCATTTCTGGGCTTTGGTGTCTTCATAAGACTTGTAGATATGGGTCTTAACTATTCATGGTTAAAATTTCAGGTCAATTGGACCTGTTTTGAGTGAGTTATGGCCTAAATATTAACTGCTGCCCAAATGGTCAGTTTTCAAGCCTCAATTGCACTTAATCCGGATTTGGTCATTTTTAAAGCTACCTTGCAAGCAGAATTTTGGCAAGCTTCCTTCATGAAAGTTGGCACATTTTGTGCCTAGTTTCACCTTCAATTGGTCTCATACCAATTGGAGCCACACAATTAAAGTTCTAGGCCTAAAACTCAAACTGCCTTAGTGTAATTCTTGCATACACATCAAGCATCACTTTTAACACTCACCAAACTTAACATTCAAACCAATTCTGGTTGTACCACAACCTAAACATAATTTACAACATATTATAGGTCATTTTGGCGGCTTACAATTACATTCAATGTGCACCAACAAGTGCAGAATTTGTTCAACTCAATTTATAACAATTCAATCACCAATTCATGCTCATTTACATGTCCAACTTCACACCATCATATACACACTCAAACTGCCCTAACATCCAACACAATTCAACATTAATATACTATAATCAAAGCATGAATTCCAGCATTCTTGAAGAGTCAACAAACTGCCACAATGGTACACTTACATTCCATTACTTTCCAAGCTTTAAATCTCATTTTACATTTACATATACTAAGTATACATTACCCAAACAATTTCCTACACAATATACATTTAATCAATCATTTAATTCACCATTTACAAGCACAATTAAACTGCCTTCAAGGTGCTTCCATGGCTGCCAAGAGTGCACATTCCCATTCAACATCAAAACTCAAAAATTTCTCCATAAATCAAACACCCATAATATCCTTACAAACTTTAACAAAGCAATAATAAAAAATACAAACTTACCACTTTGGAAATTCTTCAAAACTCCACAAAAACTTTCATTTCTTACTGCCTATCTACTGCCCATGATGTATAGAACACTTTTAATGAATACGAGTAAAGAAAATATAGCTTGAAAATGGGTGTAAAGGGCCATGCATTTGGGTGGCAATGGGAGGATTGAAAGCTTTTGGATTTTCGGCAATGGTGAGTGAATTGAGGAAGATGAAGATGTTGAGTGAAGTAATCTGCCCACTAATTACATATTATAATCCTTAGTGGTCCACTTACACAAAATCAATTATATTTCATGTTTAAATGTGATAATTAGTTAATTTACCCTCCATTTTTACTATTTACGTTAGGTACCCCTAAATTAATTTTTCATTATATTTTTCAAGTATAATATTATTTATTTTTAATGGACATTTAGGTCAAAAGACAATTTGGGATGTCAAATGACCACAATGCCCCTGTTCGGGTTGCATTCCCGATTTTTCGGTAACACCGGGTTTTGTTCGTTTTTTGATTTCTCACTTTTCTTTGTACTAATTATTTAATTTTTATTTAATATTTCTTATGGTATTTATACCTCAATAGGGGTCTATTTAAGTCCTAAAAATACTTTCCAGGGTTTCCCGCAGTCCAGGGCTAGTCAACGGTCCACGCCGTGACTTTCCGGTGCGGTCACCCATCACTAGGGTTCTCGGCTCGCTTAACTTGATTATATTTCTTTGCTATTATTTTTCCTTTATTTTTCTTGTATTTTCTTTTCTTCTATTTCATTATTTTATGTCTCCTCCCTCATATCGAAGTGTATTTCTGGCATCCTAGCTGTCCGGACAACACTGGTCACCGGAACAGTAGAACACACTACCGAACATAGGGGTGTTACATTCTGGAGAAAACTGTAAACAAATCCATAAAAGACTAGTGCATGAAGTCAGACGATGCACTTTGGGCATACCGCACTGCATATAAAATCCCAATTAGCACAAGATCCTTCCATCTGGTTTATGGAAAATCATGTCATCTCCTTGTTGAACTTGAGCATAAAGCTTACTGGGCAATTCAGATTTTAAACTCCGACCTCAAAGCTGCTGGTGAGAAAAGGGTCTTACAACTGAATGAGTTGGAAGAAATCTTATAGGATGCATACGAAAATGCCAAAATCTTCAAGGATAAAACCAAAAGATGGCATGATAGGCATATAGTAAGAAAAGAGATAAAAGAAAGAGATCTTGTCCTCTTATTCAGCTCTCGATTGAAACTCTTTCCTGGGAAGCTGAAATCAAAATGGTCCGTACCTTTCAAGGTCATCCAAGTCTTCCCACATTGAGCAGTAAAGGTATGGAGCGAAACCTCAGGCGCATTCAAGGTTAATGGGCAGAGGCTGAAGCCTTACTTTCAAGGAGAACCCATAGAAACGAGAGTCAATTGCACTCTCAATCCTCCTACTGACAGACCATAAACAAGCAAAGTCCAGCTAAAGACTATAAATGAGCGCTTTTTGGGAGGCAACCTAAAATTTTTCTAAACTTTTCTTATTTTCTTTTTTATTTAATATTGAATTTTTGTTTTGTGCTCATTAGCATTTCATTTTGTACGATTTTTGAAAAGGGGAATAGAGATCAAGAGAGGAAGGGAATCACCAAGTCAAAACCACAAAAGGGAAAATTGAACAAAACCGGGGAAGTAACTCTATTGTTAATCTTTGCATCAATTTCATGTGTTATGATGATAAAATTTTCATTTGCCAAAGATTTGAAAAATTAGAAAATTATACAGGTCGTGTACTAGTTTTACACGCCCTGTGTAACTTTCTAGAAGTCCACAAATTTCATGCAATTTCAACTCTTCGGGAGATAGAAAGTTACATGCGTTCACATCCCAATTTACGCAGATCGTGTAATGTCTCTAGCAGAATAACTTAGAGACAAAAAGTTACATGGGTCATAGAGCTCATTTACATGGGCCGTGTACTACGGCATATTTTGAAAATTGCGGGCAGAAATTTACATGGCCCTACATGTCGGGACCTGTGCAGTGATATACGACCCGCGTATTTCATCACAGTCGCGACTCCTGGGGCATGAAATGCTCGAAACGAAGAGTCCTAACGGCTCTTTAAATGCACCCCTAGCATTAAAACCCTTCATAAACACAAAACCCTTCAACTACTCCCTTCCTTACCTATAAAAACCTCTCAAATCTCATCTCCCTTCACCAAAATCCGACTCTTCTCCCTCCTAAAAACACATCCATGGCTCCAACGAAGAGATCTACAAAAAGGACCAACTCTTCTTCAAGGTAAAGAGGAGAATCCTCACCTTTTCTAGCCCAGCTTGCAACCCAACGCCCAAGAACGAGGTAGCCACTCCCCAACCATCTCAATAAGCCCCCCCTCCACCGCAACCACAGCCACAACCCACTCCATAACCCGAAATCTCTATTGCTTAGGGATTTTGAGATGATGCCCACAAGGCAATGTGCACCAAACTTCATGCCTGAAAAATATCCTCCGCCAAATACATGGATTTTTCGCTTTTGGAGCAAATCGGGTTACAAGAGGAAATCAATGGGCTACTTGACAGCATTGAGTGGACAAGGTTCGCCAAACTCTAATTTTCAGCCTACAAAGACACAACGATGGAATTTTTGGGTAGCTTCAAGGCCAACTTATGGCCCACCAGCCAGGAGGACAGGGGCAGGATTGAGTTTTGCCTCTTTGGTGTCGACCGAGTAACAAACATGGATGAGTTCAACGCCATCTTCTACTTTGATAGTGCCGGCCACTAAGACATCCCAAGGAAACGCAAGCTGTACAACAACATCAACTTTTGGGATTCCATTACCCCAAACACAGAGCCCTACAGCTCCAGTAAATCCAAATCAATGGGCATCACTAGTCCAGCACTGTGATATATGCATCGATTCACCACCCACACCTTTATGGGCCGTGGCGACAGCCTCGGCGTTGTTAACGCCAGCAAGCTATTTTTCCTATGGTGCATGGTAACTGGATAGCGTTGCAGCACTGGCTTTTTCCTGTGCAACCATCTCCGACGGCTCTGCCAACAGTCTACCGGGCACATTGTACTTGGTGGCCTTGTTACCACCATTGCCCTCCACTTTGGCTTCATTCCAAGACATCACAGACTGTGCTTTGTTATTGGAACGTCGAGAATTGATCAAACTATCTGCATATCTATGGAAATATATAAGAAGGTGGGTAAAACATGCTACTTAGCATGTGACACCCCTTACCCGTGTACAGTAAAC
Organism: Hevea brasiliensis; assembly: GCF_030052815.1. Lineage (NCBI taxonomy): Eukaryota > Viridiplantae > Streptophyta > Magnoliopsida > Malpighiales > Euphorbiaceae > Hevea > Hevea brasiliensis. Next base: position 50,860,266 of record NC_079501.1, read on the forward strand.
CCGAGTAAGCAATGTCACACGGTGTACCGGCACACTCTAATATACCTTAATTAATTTTTATCATAGCTTTGAATATAACTTGTGAAATATGGTTCATTTAAGTCATTTATTGAAATTGAAATTTATTTGAGGTTCCGAAAATTTTAAAGAAAATCCGGCAGAGTACCGGCTAAAAATTGAGAAAACAGTTCTTCGGAACCTGTGAAAAACACTTCCAATAATTGTATTCAATCATCTCAAACTCCAATATTCAAATCTCAATATGATTCTCAACAACTTTTTCATTTCTCAAACATTCATTTCTCATAATACTCATATACAAACAATAAATAAATGCTCAAAATTTTCATTTATAACCATAACTTTCATTATTTACATGAACATCAAAATACATTACATAAGTTCAAATACATATAAGGAAGTAAAAATTAGCTACAAAATATCAAAATGACACCTAGTGTCCTACCAATGCATTGCAGAAGTTGAGGTGAAACAGACACTGTGCAGAGCTGCAGGATGGACTCACCCAGTCTGCGGTCTACTGGGCTCTCGATCTGTATCTCCAGAACCTACGCGTGGCAAAAGCAACGCGCTAAGCAATGATGCTTAGTGGTGCAATAATAAAATAAAAGAAAATAGCAGAAAATAAATATGTATTGAATGTATATGTCTTATTTGTTTTGTATTTGTTATATTCATTTATTTCTTTAACTTTATCCATTTTCATTCATTTGGTAGCCCAACTAACCTATACTAGACGATCGGATGGATAAGCGAGAACCGCACCGGGTATCAAGTACCTCGCCGCCACACCATCGGTCACATATGTATCTCCCAGGCAATGTAGCGGCTAACAAGTCAGAATAATATTAGGCACGAGGCCACATTTCACTACAAGGACAGACTGGCTAAAAGCCATGAAATCACAGAATCGCATAATGCCATGTGCGATCGCTAATCGAACCCTATTGGCATGCCAAACTATCCAAACCAATCTTGTTAGGTATACTAGGGCATTTGATACTTTAAAATTCTTCAATTTGTGAATTTCAAGTTTTGGTGTCACTATTCACTTCATTAGTCAACAAAAATGTTGACTTTTGGATAGAAAATAGGTACATTGGTTTTGGCACTCCCAACATACCACATTTTGCATTTAAAACTTGTTGGCATTAAGCATTAATACCATTTCTAAGCTTAAACCAAGGGAAGCCGAATTTTCAGTTTTTCTAGCCCAATTTTACTGTTCCATTGGGCACTGTTGCAGTGGGAATTTGAGGAAATGGTAAACATGAAAGTTGTTCCTTATTTTTTCTAGTTGAATTTATTTTTCTGAATCACTCCATTTGGTGTTTTGTAGCTCCAGATATGGTCCAAAAACCACAGCTGGCCGGATTTCAATTCTGCAGAATTTACCAAATCTATAGTACCATGAACAGTGACTGCCACTACCTTGTTGGATGGGTTCTGTCCATAATTTGGGGTAGGTTTCTTCATGAAAGTTGTTTTTATATGTCTTATCTTGTTACTGTAAAAATTTCAGGTCAATTGACCATATCTACAGTGAGTTATGGCTAAATGAACAGTTACTGTTCATTTGGTCATTCAGCAGAACCTGTTTGCAGGGTATCCGGATTGGGGCCAACTTTTGGTCCTCTTGCTTTGGTCTTTTGAACATGGTTTCTTCAGCAAAAATGTGCCATTATAAGTCTAGTTTCATGTCCAATTGGCCAAACACAAATTGAACCTACACAGCCAAAGTTATGACTATCCAACTGGGCTGGAATCACAGCCTCATTGCTGCTGTCATTAGGCAGCCTACACATTTCACTTTGCCATGCATTAGCTCACTTCAAATTATGATTAACTTGCCTTAAATGGTCACTAATTGACCATTAGAATGTCCATTAATCATTTCATAAGCCAAGTCAAATTTTTACTCCCCAAAACCCTAATTTCCATTTTAATTTACCCATACACCTTAGTTAGCACACTAATTCATTATCCATGTAGTTATATACCTTAAACATCATTTCTAGTCCACTCTAAGTCCATCAAAACAATCAAAATCATTCCTTCCTTAGGGCTGCCAAATTTCATGGTAAACATAAACATAAATTTCATTCATTTAATTCACAAATCCTCACTCACTTTAAGTTTTTAACATAGGATAAGAGAGGTTTAGGTATAAATAGGCACTAACCTTTAAGTGGCACTTCTTGGACTTGTCTTCTCCTTAGAATTTTTACTTCTTATGGCTGCCTAGAGTTGCCTTGTGATGTGGGGAAGAATTTTTGTGAAGGGATATTAGGATTTTAAGGTTAGATTTTGGGAGTTTTCAAGCTCAATTTGAGCAACAATGGAGGTTTGGGCAAGGCAAGGGTTTCGGCTGGTTGGGAGGATGAAGATGGCTGCTGTGTTTTTTAATTGTTTTGGTCTTCATTTATCTCTTTTATTAGTTAGTTAATTGGTTGTTTAAATGTGATTGGTTATAGCTTTTAAATGACATCATCATATGTCATAATTTGCTTTATTTTGGTTTTTTTTTTTCTTTTCTTTTCATCACTACTCATTTTCAATTTAATTTTTAGTAATGTTTATTCATATTTTATGTCATAATAATTATTTACTTAACTGGACAAGTCGGCCAAAAATCACCTCTGAAGGCGAAATGACCAAAATGCCCTCCGTTTGGCTTAACGGGTCAAAATTGTCTATACCGATTGAAAAATGTTTCTAAATATTTTCTTGGCATTCTAATGCCATAGGAACCTCGATGACCCTTCTCTGGAGTCCCAAAAATTATTTTATGAATTTTTCCCCGGGTCTAGGGCTCCTAGTTGCGAGAACCGCAACTTCCCTCTGGGTTATCCATCGCTTGGGCACCGGCTCATTTAACTTGGTTGTATTTTATTTCTAAAATTTTTGCTAAATTTTTCTTATTAATATTTGAGTTAATTATGATTCCTCACTTTAGTTTAATATTTTTCCGGACGTTCTAGCTGTCCGGACCGACACTGGTCACCGAAACAGTAGAATGTACGGAGTTGCTACCGGGAGGGTGTTACAACTCTTCGCCTCTAATTTAAATTTCGTCCTCGAAATTTACCTGATGCAAACAGTTGAGGGAACTGTTGCCTCATCGTCTCTTCACTTTCCCAAGTTGCCTCCTCGGTGTTGTGGTGCCTCCAAAGCACTTTCACCAGTGGAATCTGCTTGTTCCTCAATTCTTTTACTTCCCGAGCTAGGATCCGTAGAGGTTCTTCTTCATATGTCAAATCCGATTGTATTTCAATTTCTTCCCTGGAGATGACATGTGAAGGATCTGAGCGGTATCTTCTGAGCATGGACACATGGAATACATTGTGGATCTTGTCCAGCTCTGGAGGTAAAGCTAGCCTATAGGCCACTGGACCCACACGTTTAATGACTTCATATGGGCCAATGAACCTAGGGCTTAACTTACCTTTCCTTCCAAACCTCAATACCTTTTTCCATGGTGACACCTTGAGGAACACTTTGTCGCCAACCGCATATTCTATTTCTTTTCTCTTCAGGTTGGCATAAGATTTCTGTCTGTCTGAGGCAACCTTCAGATTGGTTTTGATTAGTTTCACTTTCTCCTCGATGTTTCACTGTGTCCAGCCCCACCGCTTGTCTCGCCAATTTAGTCCAGCACACTGGAGTTCTACATTTTCTCCCATACAATGCTTCATACGGGGCCATTTGGATACTAGCCTGGTAGCTATTGTTGTATGCAAATTCTGCCAATGGGAGGTATCTATCCCAACTTCCCTCAAACTCAATGACACAACTCCTCAGCATATCCTCATGGACCTGGATTACTCTTTCGGATTGCCCATCCGTCTGAGGATGGAAAGCTGTGCTGAAGTGGAGTTGTGTACCCAAGGACTCATGCAACTTCTTCCAAAATCTCGATGTGAACCTTGGGTTTCGATCAGATATGATGGAAAGTGGAATTCCGTGCAGTCTAACTATCTCACTGATATACAATTCTGCTAACTTTTCCAGTGAGTAGTCAGTCCTAACTGGCAGAAAGTGTGCTGACTTAGTCAATCTATCAACTATCACCCATATTGCATCATGTTTCTTCCGAGTGAGAGGTAGACCACTTACAAAATCCATGGTGACCCGATCCCATTTCCATTCAGGTATGCGTATAGGCTGTAGCAAACCCGATGGAACTTGATGTTCTGCCTTGACTTGTTGACATGTCAAGCATTTAGTCACGTAGTCAGCTATGTCTTTCTTCATACTGTGCCACCAATATCAAGCTTGGATCATGATACATCTTTGTACTTCCTGGGTGCATAGCATATACACTGGTGTGTGCCTCTTTTAGAATACTGGCCTTCAATTCCCCATTATCTGGTACACACAGTCTTCCTTTGTAATACAGACACCCATCTGCTGTCATCTTATAGTCAGTTGCTTTTCCCTCTGAGATTTTGCTCATAATAGCCATTAGCTTCTCATCTACCTTCTGCCCATCTAAAATCTGCTGTAACAGGGTTGGCCTCACTTACAAATCAGCCAAAATAGCTCCATCTCGAATCAAAGTTAGACGGGCATTCAATGATCTCAAGGCTGTCATGGATTTTCTGCTCAAAGCATCAGCAACAACATTTGCCTTCCCAGGATGATAGTCAATCACACAATCATAGTCCTTCAGAAACTCAATCCATCTGCTCTGTCTAAGGTTGAGCTCCTTCTGAGTGTGCAAATATTTCAGACTTTTGTGGTCTGTGTAAATGTAGCACTTTTCACCATACAAGTAATGCCTCCATATCTTCAGTGCGAAGATAATTGCTGCAAGCTCTAGATCATGGGTAGGGTAATTCTGTTCATGTGGCCTTAGCTGTCTGGAAGCATAAGCGACCACCTTCCCCTCTTGTATCAATACACACCCTAACCCATTATGAGAATCATCACTGTAGACCACGAAGTCCTTTCCTGACACTGGCTGTGTTAACACTGGTGCCTCTGTCAACATAGCCTTCAACTTCTCAAAACTGGTATGACACTTGTCATTCCAGTCAAATTTGACATTCTTGTGTAACAACTTGGTCATTGGAGCAGCTATTAAGGAAAATCCCTTCACAAATCTTCTGTAATACCCAGCTAGCCCCAAGAAGCTTCTGACCTCAATTGTATTTCTAGGAGGCTTCCATTCCATCACTGCTTCTATTTTCTTGGGATCCACCCTAATCCCATCAGCTGACACTATGTGTCCAAGGAATGCATTCTCATTCAGCCAAAAGTCACACTTGGACAACTTAGCATACAACTCCTTTTCTCTCAGGGTTTGTAGAACAATCCTCAAATGCTCATCATGTTCTTCACTAGTCTTGGAATACACCAGAATATCATTAATAAAGACCACTACGAACCGATCTAAATATGGATGGAAGATACGGTTCATAAGGTCCATGAATGCCGCTGGTGCATTTGTTAGGCCAAAGGGCATCACCAGAAACTCATAATGCCCATACCGGGTCCTGAATGCAGTCTTTGGCACATCTACATCCTTCACCCTCAACTGATGATACCTTGATCTGAGATCAATCTTAGAAAATACTCCCACTCCCTTCAACTGATCAAACAGATCATCGATTCTAGGCAACGGATACTTATTCTTCACAGTCACTTTATTCAACTGCCGGTAATCGATGCATAACCTCAAAGTCCCATCCTTCTTTTTCACAAACAGCACTGGAGCTCCCCACGGTGACACACTGGGGCGTATAAACCCCTTATCAAGTAACTCTTGCAACTGAGTTTTCAACTCCTTCAATTCAGTGGGTGCCATCCTATAAGGAGCAATGGAAATGGGTGCTGTACCCGGTAGTGTCTCAATAGCAAATTCAACTTCCCTTTCTGGTGGTAAACCAGGCAACTCTTTAGGAAATACCTCTGGGAAGTCTCTTACTGTGGGTACATCACTCAGGTTTGGCTTAGCCTGCCTAGTATCCACCACATGTGCTAGGTAGGCTTCACAGCCTTTTCTCATCATTCTTCTTGCAACTGTGGCTGAGATGACATTGGATAAGAAATCTGTCCTTTCCCCCACAACTGTGATCTCATTACCCTCAGGAGTTTTCAGAGAAATTCTCTTCAATTTGCAATCAACTATTGCCTGATGACGTGACAACCAGTCCATTCCCAAAATCACGTCAAACTCGTGGAAGTGCAACTCAATCAGGTCTGCCAAAAATTCATACCCCTGAATCCTTAACGGGCAGCCCTTGTATACTTTGTTCACCACTACACTGTGGCCCAATGGATTAGTGACCAGAATGTCTTGGTTACTCTCCCCTACTAGTATCCCCCTTTCTACGGGTAGGTTGATGCAGATGTATGAATGAGTGGATCCTGGACCCACTAATGCATGCACAGATGTATTGTAGAGGGAGAACGTACCCCTGATGACGTTCGGGGCATCTTGCTCCTCCTGAGCTCTAATAGCATAAGCTCTTGCAGGTGGTCTGCTGTCAGGCCTCTCTGCTGGCTCAGATACAGGCCTTTGTGATGGTCCCACAACCTCAGATTTGCCAGATTTCCTACCCCTTTGTGGTGCAGAGTGTGTCTGCTCGCTTGTGTTGGAGCAAACAGTAGTAGTTCTGCGTGAGCAGTTCTTCAATCGATGCTGTTGACCCACACCTGCAGTGCACCGTCACTCTCCAACACTCCCCCTTGTGCCACTTCGCATGGTGTGGACATGCGTAAGATGCCGGGTTGGTCCTCAACCCATCCCCGAGAGCTGCCCATTGATGGTGTGGACTGACCTCTCCTAGGGGTAAACTGTGGCCTGGGCCCCTGAGACTGACCCTGACCTTGTGGCTGGCCTGAACTCTGTGCAGATGGACCCTTGAACCTCTTCCCAAATGCAGGAGATGAACTAGACTGACCTGGGCCCCTTTTCTGCTTTCTATCCCTTCTGGTCTGCTCATTGATTCTCACTTTTTTCAACCTTTATTGCAGCTTCCACTAACTTGGTAATTTCTGTGATTCCCAGGGCAGTGAGCTGGATCTGTATGTTGTCATTTAGTCCCTCTTCAAATCTCTTACACCTTTCAGCCTCATTAGGGACTATCTCCCTTCCATAGCAGCTCAATCTTACGAATTCCTTCTCATACTCGGCCACTAACAGCTGTCTCTACCTCAGGTTAATGAATTCCCTTCTTCTCTCTTCTAGGTATACAGTACCCACATATTTCTTCTTGAATTCAGAGAGAAAGAAGTCCCAAGTTACTATTTCTGGCTGTACTTCACTGGACACAGTATCCCACCATTCATAAGCATCATCTTGCAACAGAGATACAGCAGCCTCTAAATTTTGCTCTGGGGTGCAGTGGAGTTGTTTTAAAACTCTGCCTGTTCTGTTCAACCAATTCTACCGCAATGTAATCATCTTCTCTCTTGCCGAAAAGTCCACCGCCCAAACTTTCTTAATCTTTCCAGTGTGATTTTGGTTGTGGAGCCGTGGTGGTGGTGGTGGGGTGCCGGCATTACCTGACCATTTGTCTAAAGAAATCGGCCATTTCTGGAACATGGCTGTGGAGGCCGAAAGGTGCTCGCTTGAGCCGGGCGAGTAGGTTCTCCCATGTCCCAGCCTCAATCGCTGCAGTGGAGCATGACTCTCCACTTCCTCCTCAACTGCCCTCTGAGATGTAGGGTCCATATCCTATTCAAAATAAGAAAGACAAACAGATCTGCATTAGTGTCACCTCGACTCTTACAAATGCAATGCATGGTATGGACTCAATCTAGGCCTGTAAATGCCTAAATCATGCTCGATACCACTAAATGTGACACCTTACCTGCAGTACAAAGATACCCGAGTAAGCAATGTCACACGGTGTACTGGCACACTCTAATATACCTTAATTAATTTTTATCATAGTTTTGAATATAACTTGTGAAATATGGTTCATTTAAGTCATTTATTGAAATTGAAATTTATTTGAGGTTCCGAAAATTTTAAAGAAAATCCGGTAGAGTACCGGCTAAAAATGGAGAAAACAGTTCTTCTAACTGTGAAAAACACTTCCAATAATTGTATTCAATCATCTCAAACTCCAATATTCAAATCTCAATATGATTCTCAACAACTTTTTCATTTCTCAAACATTCATTTCTCATAATACTCATATACAAACAATAAATAAATGCTCAAAATTTTCATTTATAACCATAACTTTCATTATTTACATGAACATCAAAATACATTACATAAGTTCAAATACATATGAGGAAGTAAAAATTAGCTACAAAATATCAAAATGACACCTAGTGTCCTACCAATGCAATCGCGTGGTTGAGGTGACACGGACATCGTGCAGAGTCAGAGGATGGACTCACCCATCTGCGGTCTACGGGCTCTCGACCAGTATCTCCGTAACTCACGCGTGGCAAAGCAACACGCTAAGCAATGATGCTTAGTGGTGCAATAATAAAATAAAAGAAAATAGCAGAAAATAAATATGTATTGAATGTATATGTCTTATTTGTTTTGTATTTGTTATATTCATTTATTTCTTTAACTTTGTCCATTTTCATTCATTTGGTTGCCCAAGTAACCTATACTAGACGACTGGACTGGATAAATGGGTAAACTGGCATTGGGTATCAAGTACCTCGGGCCGTCACACCATCGGTCACATATGTATCTCCAGGTGTGCAAATGTAATGGCTAACAAGTCAGAATAATATTAGGCACGAGGCCACATCTCAATACAAGGTCAGAATGGCTAAAAGCCATGAAATCACAGAATGGCATAATGCCATGTGCAGTACTGCAAATTGAACCCTATTGGCATGCCAAACTATCCAAACCAATCTTGTTAGGTATACTAGGGCATTTGATACTTTAAAATTCTTCAATTTGTGAATTTCAAGTTTTGGTGTCACTATTCACTTCATTAGTCAACAAAAATGTTGACTTTTGGATAGAAAATAGGTACATTGGTTTTGGCACTCCCAACATACCACATTTTGCATTTAAAACTTGTTGGCATTAAGCATTAATACCATTTCTAAGCTTAAACCAAGGGAAGCAGAATTTTCAGTTTTTGTAGCCCAACTTTACTGTTCCATTGGGCACTGTTGCAGTGGGAATTTGAGGAAATGGTAAACATGAAAGTTGTTCCTTATTTTGTCTAGTTGAATTTCTTTTTTTGAATCACTCCATTTGGATTTCAATTCTGCAGAATTTACCAAATCTACAGTACCATGAACAGTGACTGCCACTGCCTTGTTGGATGGGTTCTGTCCATAATTTGGGGTAGGTTTCTTCATGAAAGTTGTTTTCCTATGTCTTATCTTGTTGCTTTAAAAATTTCAGGTCAATTGACCATATCTACAGTGAGTTATGGCTTCATTTGGTCATTCTGCAGAACCTGTTTGCAGGGTATCCGGATTGGGGCCAACTTTTGGTCCTCTTGCTTTGGTCTTTTGAACATGGTTTCTTCAGCAAAAATGTGCCATTATAAGTCTAGTTTCATGTCCAATTGGCCAAACACCAATTGAACCTACACAGCCAAAGTTATGGCTGTCCAAGTGGGCTGGAATCACAGCCTCATTGCTGCTGTCATTAGGCAGCCTACACATTTCACTTTGCCATGCATTAGCTCACTTCAAATTATGATTAACTTGCCTTAAATGGTCACTAATTGACCATTAGAATGTCTATTAATCATTTCATAAGCCAAGTCAAATTTTTACTCCCCAAAACCCTAATTTCCATTTCAATTTACCCATACACCTTAGTTAGCACACTAATTCATTATCCATGTAGTTATATACCTTAAACATCATTTTTAGTCCACTCTAAGTCCATCAAAACAATCAAAACCATTCCTTCCTTAGGGCTGCCGAATTTCATGGTAAACATAAACATAAATTTAATTCATTTAATTCACAAATCCTCACTCACTTTAAGTCTTTAACATAGGATAAGAGAGGTTTAGGTATAAATAGGCACTAACCTTTAAGTGGCACTTCTTGGACTTGTCTTCTCCTTAGAATTTTTACTTCTTATGGCTGCTTAGAGTTGCCTTGTGATGTGGGGATGAATTTTTGTGAAGGGATATTAGGATTTTAAGGTTAGATTTTGGGAGTTTTCAAGCTCAATTTGAGCAACAATGGAGGTTTGGGCAAGGCAAGGGTTTCGGCTGGTTGGGAGGATGAAGATGGCTGCTGTGTTTTTTAATTGTTTTGGTCTTCATTTATCTCTTTTATTAGTTAGTTAATTGGTTGTTTAAATGTGATTGGTTATAGCTTTTAAATGACATCATCATACGTCATAATTTGCTTTATTTTGGTTTTTTTTTCTTTTCTTTTCATCACTACTCATTTTCAATTTAATTTTCAGTAATGTTTATTCATATTTTATGTCATAATAATTAATTACTTAACTGGACAAGTCGGCCAAAAATCACCTCTGAAGGCGAAATGACCAAAATGCCCTCCGTTTGGCTTAACGGGTCAAAATTGTCTGTATCGATTGAAAAATTTTTCTTAATATTTTCTTGGCATTCTAATGCCATAGGAACCTCGATGACCCTTCTCTGGAGTCCCAAAAATTATTTTATGAATTTTTCCCCAGGTCTAGGGCTCCTAGTTGCGAGAACCGCAACTTCCCTCTGGGTTACCCATCGCTTGGGCACCGGCTCATTTAAATTGGTTGTATTTTATTTCTAAAATTTTTACTAAATTTTTCTTATTAATATTTGAGTTAATTATGATTCCTCACTTTAGTTTAAATATTTTTCTGGACGTTCTAGCTGTCCGGACCGACACTGGTCACCGGAACAGTAGAATGTACAGAGTTGCTACCGGGAGGGTGTTACATAGTAGATGTCGAAGGAAACACCATCCCTCGGAGAGACGAGGCAAGGGAGGGACCTGGCGAAACTTCATAGCCTCAAGAAGAAGGGCAAGGGCGGACGTTCGAAGAGTCCCCCATTCAAGTGCCCCCATACACACCACCACTGATAGATCCAGTCCTCACATACCTGCAACACATGGAGACCACAATATATGGCAAGATGCGAGCTATCAAAGACAGCCTCCAAGAAGCACGCAACAAGCTGGACATGCTAATGGACAAGTTAGATGAGGAGAATGAGGAGGAAGAGGAGCAAGGATCACTAGCATCACCATCATCATCATCAGAGGCCTTTTAGAGAAGGACTATAGGATAGGATCTTTATTGTAATATCTAAAGGAGCGGAAGCATGAAAAAAAACAAGTTTATATCATTGAATTAAAAAATTTTTCACCTAGGGTCACATGTATCATGCAAGATCTATTTTTATCTATTTGATTTCAATGATAAACAACATATTAAAACTCTTTTAATATGTTTTGGATTTACATTCGCTACTTATGATTTTAGAATTAATCAGATTAATTTTAAGAACCCTAGTTTAGATCAAGAACAATTGTATTATCCTCTTCATGCACTGCAGTGTGTTTGTCACCTTTGGGATGCGTCTTTAGGACACTAGATGTTGTTTAGGACACTAGATGTTGTCCCCCTAGCTTGTCCATACCAAAATTACCTATGGCAGCCCTTGAATAGCTTCTAAAGCTTTTTCTATGAATTAGAAAATCAAGTTTTTCCTTTTAAGAGATTACAGATGTAAACAAGACACTAGAAACAATTTCTAGTATTTTTAATTCAAGAGATTGTTTGCTAATCTCATTGAATTGAAGAGAGAAGAAGAAGAAGAAGAGAAGGGAATGGCAGCCAAGGGTGGTGGCACAAAGAGAATGAGCAGCTTGTGTGTTTTGTTCTTACATCATTACACTTATATAGCTAGGTCACCACTTAAAACCCTTGCCACATGTCACCATTTGATTAGCTCTAGGTTTAATTGACCCAATCACATTGTGCCAAGAGTCAAACCTATATTTAATCTTTACTTTGATCATCTTACATGATTAAAAGACATATGGCAAGCTTATGTGTAGTGCCACATGTCACCCTGTGAAATGACCAAAATGCCCCTGTGTCTTAATTTTGAGTTCTCAACCCAAAATAATTATTTCTCTTCTTCTAATCAATTTATATCAAATATAAATAAATTAATTAATTAATCTCCATTAATTAATTTTTATTAATTAAATTCATATTTAAATACTTTAAATATAAATTTAATTATATATTATACATCTAATAACCTAGATTTGGTTTCAAGCCATGCTAGGGACTTTATAATCTAATTGCAAACCAAATCTATTTAATTAATCAATTAAACTCTTTAATTAATTAATTAAATCATATTTAATTTGGTGATTACTTATGTATGTGTGTGACTTGCTAGGCTCATCACTAACTAGCAATGAGACATGATATCAACTCTTAATATCATCAGAACTTTTTCTTACCATAAATGATTTCTCTAAATCATTTTATGCACCTCATAGACCATGGTTAATACCTAGTATAGCATGCCATGGCCACCCAATTAGTAATAAGATTTATCTTAAATGAACCTATAATCATATGTTACCATGCACTAGAATCTCTCTGTTACAAAATCCCAATTCAAGCTAGAGTCATGGTTTATGTCAAACCCCCTTTGCTATGAATATTATGTTCTCTTTTAATTCCAGTTCTTGAGTTCTGATTAAATCTATCTGTCCTGGCCAGGAACTTGAAACATCAAGAATAATTAAATGAACATAGGATTTTATCCCTATTTACTTAGAGGAACAGATTCCATCTTCACCAACACCTACCTCCATATATAACTAGTAGGAGCTAACAAATGCCCATATACCTATATACAATACAAGCATGAAAGCAGTATCAAACTCAAACCACCTATATACAAGATAACTATGCTATCTCAGGTCTAAAGATTATATGCACTGATATGATTTATGATAATACATTGACAAGAGTAAACTCCATGTGCTTGTCATAAGTGTCACTGGTTCGACCTACTTATCATATATAAGTGTCTATCATATTTGTCATATGGCATGAGACTCACCATTCCATCTTATTTATATCTCATATAAATAACTTGGGAACAAACATGAATACAATCTTTCTGGATAAGTCATGCCCTTATTGTGAACCTATTTATGATACATTGTACTAGAAATACTGTCACTCATATTCTTAACAACTTAAGAATAGAATTTCTAACAAAATATCAATAGACCTTTTCTACTACACATAAATATATTACATAAACGGAAAATTGAAAATGGCTTTTATTAATGAAAACATGTACGAGATATAACACCCCTATGTTCGGTAGTGCGTTCTACTGTTCCAGTGACTAGTGTTGTCTGGACAGCTAGGATGCCCAGAACTACACTTCGATATGAGTGAGGAGACATAAAATAATGAAATACAAGAAAAGAAAATACAAGAAAAACAAAGGAAAAATAATGGCAAAGAAATTTAACCAACTTAAGCGAGCTGAGAACCCTAGCGATGGGTGACCGCATCGAGAAGTCACGGCGTGGACCGTTGACTAGCCCTAGACAGCAGGGAAACTTGAAAAATATTTTTAGGACTTCAAGAGACATCAATTGAAGTGTAAATGCCATTAGAAATATGAAATAAAAATTAATTAATTAGTACAAAGAAAAGTGAGAAATCAAAAAACGGACAAAACCCGGTGTTACCGAAAAATTGGGAATGCAACCCGAACAGGGGCATTGTGGTCATTTGACACCCCGAGTTGTCTTTTGACCTAAATTTCCATTAAAAATAAATAATATTACACTTGGAAAATATAATGAAAAATTAATTAAGTGGTATCTAATGTAAATAACAAAAATGGAGTGTAAATGGAGTAATTATCACTTAAAACTTATTAAATGATTATCCTAGCAAGAGTGGAGCACTATGGGAATTAAAAATTCACTAAGTGGGCAGATGTAAACCCACTAAACTCATCTTAAACCTTCATTCACTCCCATTGCCGAAATGAAGTTTCCAAGCTTCTCCCATGGCCGCCCAAATGCATGACTCTTTACACCCATTTTCAAGCTAGATTTTGTTTACTTGTCTTCATTAATTTTGATCCTCACACCATGGGCAGTAGATAGGCAACAAGAAAGGAAAGTTTTTGTGGTGTTTTGAAGAATTTCCAAAGTGGTAAGTTTGTGTTTTTTATTATTGTTTAATTAAAGTTTGTAAGGATGTTATGGGTGTTTGATTTATGGAGAGATTTTTGAGGTTTGATGTTGAATGGGAAAGTGTACTTTTGGTTGCCATGGAAACACCTTGAAGACAGTTTATTTTTGCTTGTAAATGGTGAATTAAAGGATTGATTAAATGTATATTGTGTATGAAAATATTTGGGTGATGTATACTTAGTATATGTGAATGTGTATTGAAATTTGAAGCTTGGAAATTAATGGAATATAAATGCACAAATGCGGCAGGTTGTTAACTCTTGAAGAATGCTGGAATTCATGCTTGGTTTATGGTATATTAATGTTGACTTGTGTTGGATGTTATGGCAGTTTGAGTGTATGTATGATGGTGTGAAGTTGGACATGTAAAAGTGTTATGGTTAGGTGCTTGAATTGTTGTAAATTGAGTTTGACAAATTCTGCACTTTATGGTGTATGTTGAATGTGATTGTAAGCTTCCAAAATGACCTATAATATGTTGTGAATTATGTTTAGGTTATGGTACAACCAGAATTGGCTTGAATGTTGAGTTTGGTAAGTGTTAAAAGTGATCCTTGATGTGTATGAAAGAAATGCAATAAGGCAGTTTGAGTTTTAGGCCTAGAACTTTAAGTGTGTGGCTCCAATCGGTATGATACCAATTGGATGTGAAACTAGGCACAAAATGTGCCAACTTTCATGAAGGAAGCTTGTCAAAATTCTGCTTGTAAGGTAACTTGAAAAGTGACCAAATCCGGATTAGTGCAATTGAGGCCTGAAAATTGACCATTTGGGCAGCAGTTAGTGTTTAGGCCATAACTCACTCAAAATAGGTCCAATTGACCTGAAATTTTGACTATGAATAGTTAAGACCAATATCTACAAGTGAAGACACTAAAGCCCAGAAATGACCATAAGCAAGTCAAACAGCTTGCACAAATTCGGGTAAAAAAACTGGCTGAACCTAAAATGACCTAAAGTGACCAATTTTGATGCATTTTGACCAGCAATAGTAAAATGACCATAACTTGGTCTACATAACTCGAAATGACCTAAAATTTTGCACCGTGTTCCATAAGACATAGATCTACAAGTTTGTAGTTTTGACCGAAACCCGAAAACTGAGGGAACTAGGTCGTCTGGCTAGGTCAAACTAGTATCCCGAAATCTAGCAAATTGCAAGAAAATGCAGTATACATGGAAATGAACTTGGTAACATGTACCAACCCTAAAAGACTATCGAATGTGACATGTTAGTAATATTAAAACCTAATTTATGTAGAATGCATCGAGGGTTGATATATTAGGTTGATTAAGCAAATAATAGCATTCAGTGAATTACTTATCAAACACCATCGTTAGAGACAGTTTAATTAAGTACTGAAACACTTCAAATTGTGTTGCTCAGTTAGCAAAGACTCAGGAAAAGGGAAGGAAACACTGAGTCAAGACCAGGAGACAGTTATCAGAGGTTTGTGCACAACAACTATTTTTTTTTTAATATTTTTTCAATTGAAATGAATTATGACTATTTGTACATTATTGTTTTAAATTGTGGAAATGTGTTTGGAATGGATACTTATTGCTTAAAAAGCATTATAAATGGTTTGAAACTGTGAAAAATTGTTTGAATGATATTGATGGATACTTATTGACTGAAAAGCATTGGAAATGGTTTGAAACTACAGCTATCATGTATATTGATTGTATTCCTCACTATCATGAAAAATTGGACGAATTGAATTCCCTCTCTGGCTGAAGTGTTGAGGTGTGTGCCTGTTGAGGACAAATCGAATGAGTACTCATATTTTTGCTAGCTAGCTATGTTATTCCTCATTAGTCATTGACTTTTGGGACGAATTGAATACCTCATTAGCCATCGGCTTTTGGGACGAATTGAACTTTGGAACATGATTAAGCTGTGTGTGATTTACTGATATGTATTATGAGATTGTGAAATGAATTTAAACTCTTATTGACAATCACTGTCTTTTGAAGTTAACTATGTTTTGATCTCTGAGATTTATTGTGATATTGTGTTAAATTCCTTATAACATTAATTGTCTTGAATTTAACTATGATTTTACGTATCCATCATTTATATGATTTATGAATTGTGATTTAAAGTTGTATTTTGTTAATGTTGTGCACCACTGAGACATTGTCTCAGCGATAGCTTTTCATTGCTGTCGCAGGTAGACAGACAGGTGAGCGTGATTAGTTTGCTAGTACATCCATGAGAGATTATTGGGTATATTGAGTATACCTCATTTTGCATTTTATCAGATCTTGTATATTCCTTTGTATGTATATACTGATTTTGGTTTTGAGCAGTTGTAAATTAAAATTGTACATTGAAGTTGTAAAGTAAATTATGAGTTATTTTGACTTGTAAAAATTGTATTATATTTCTTGTATCTCAGTCTTTGAAAAATTATTGTGGATTTGTGTTGAATTATGTTGGAGTTTGAGATTGAGAAAAATATTGAAGTGCTTTCTACAGGTTTTTGAAGAACTATTTTATCGAAATTACAGAGGGCACTCTGCCAAAATTTTTACAGAAATTACTAATAGTCTAAATGTGTTAGCCAATTCACTTCAGTTCAAAAAAGTTTTTAACACCTGTAAATAGTGCTCCCCACTGTAAAAGAAGTAAGAAAAGTTTTGAAAATCCCTTGTAGTGTATTTAATGGGTTATCAGCAGGCGAAGTTGGTAATTCATTAGGTATACTTCGGGATCATGTTATGCCTTATAGAGGTGTAGGGTGTGACATGTTTTAGTGGTATCAGAGCTAGTTTTTAAATTCTGTTTTCACATGTTATTTGAATATTCTTTCTTCATAGTACAACTGCTCAATATCATTGTTTGATACATACAGTACATTACATTATAAATATGCACTAACGGGAGGAAATCTCCTTGTGTTGTTTGTCCAGGAGGTCTAAGATCCTCGCATTACCATGGAAGAGGGTGATCGTTCAGTCGATCAATCTATAGAGGCTAAGGTATAAGGGGATGCCCCAGCCCTACATAATGTCAGTGGTTCAAGACAAGACCACTGCGATCGCGATTCCAGCTTTCGATTCGCTCAGCAAATGGCTGCAATGTTCCAACAAATGGCTGGTAGTGTGCCTACTCAAGTCCGAATACAGACACCAGTGATACAACCACAGTCTCCTGCTAGGCAGTATGACAAATTGATGAAATATGGGGCTATAGAGTTCAAGGGGACAGTAGATCCTCTAGAGGCTGAATAGTGGTTAGAGATGATGGATACGGTATTCAAGAAACTACATTGCACGGAGGAACTCAGATTTGAATACTCAGTATCATTGCTACAGGGGGATGCTTATGACTGGTGGAAAACCATTCCCCACAGTCTGGTAGAACCTGCATCTCTAACATGGAATGACTTTCTCAGGGAATTTAGACAAAAATATACCCTTAATGCTTATGTAGACCAGAAGCTACAAGAGTTCCTAAGTCTGAAATAGGGGAGCAGATCAGTGGCTGAGTATGAAAGAGAATTTTCTTGCTTGAGCCATTATGCAGTAAGTTTACTTGCTACCAGCAGGGAGAGATGCAAGAGGTTTGAAACTGGCTTGAAGCCCAGTATCAGATTACAAGTGGTCGGATTCAAACACACTAACTTCTCTGAACTTGTTTCTCAAGCCCTAGAGTTGGAAAGAATTGAGTCTGAAGCAGCTCCTGAGAAAAAGAAATCAGAGAAGATAGAGAAAGAGGGAAAATCAGTAGAACATAGTTCTAGTGGTCCTACTGGAAAGAGGAAGAATCATGGGGGACATGGCAGAGGTGGCAAGAAGTCTGGTAGGGGAAGATATTCAGGACAGAAGCCTCCCCTATCTAGTCAGCAGAGTACCAGAGGTTCCTACCCTCCCTGCCAATGTGAAACTTGTGGAAGAAATCATGGTGGGATATGCTACAAGGCTATTGGAGCCTGTTATAACTGTGGAGGCACAGGACACTTTCCCAAGGACTGCACTAGTAGTCGCAGAGTTGGACTACCTCCTACTACTGTAGAAGGGTAAGTTCAGAGCCCTGTCACCAGAAGTTCACAACCACCTAGCAGAGGTAGAGGCAGGGGTAGAGGTATCCCAGCAGACAGCCAAGGCACAGTGAAACATTCAGAGCAAGATAGTGCTCCAGTCAGAGTCTATGCAATGAGACAGAGAGAAGAGGCCGAGACATCTGATGTTGTGGCTGGTACCTTCTCAACTTTCAATCAAGATGTGTTTGTGTTATTTGATCCGGGTTCTACCCATTCTTATGTGAGTGCTAGCATCATCGATTGCATTGCTGTTCCATATACAAAAATGGACTTTGAGGTGCTAGTAACAAGTCCGCTAGGACAGGAGGTCAGGGTTAATAGAATGTATAGGGATTGTCCTTTGGTGATCCAAGGACAAACTTTCATATCTGATTTGATTGAAATGCCCTTCAGAGATTATGACATTATCTTGGGCATGGATTGGTTAGCCAGGCATCATGCCATGATTGACTGTGTAACACCCCTATGTTCGGTAGTGCGTTCTACTGTTCCGGTGACCAGTGTTGTCTGGACAGCTAGGATGCCTAGAACTACACTTTGATATGAGGGAGGAGACATAGAATAATGAAATAAAAGAAAAGAAAATACAAGAAAAACAAAGGAAAAATAATAGCAAAGAAAGGTAACCAAGTTAAGCGAGCCGAGAACCCTAGCGATGAGTGACCGCACCGGGAAGTCACGGCGTGGACCGTTGACTAGCACTGGACTGCGGAGAACCCTGGAAAATATTTTTAGGACTTAAAGAGACCCCTATTGAAGTATAAATATCATTAGAAATATCAAAAAAAAATTAATTAATTAGTACAAAGAAAAGTAAGAAATCGAAAAACGGACAAAACCTGGTGTTACCGAAAAATCGGAAATGTAACCCAAACAGGGGCATTGTGGTCATTTGACATCCTGAATTGTCTTTTGACCTAAATGTCCATTAAAAATAAATAATATTACACTTGGAAAATATAATGAAAAATTAAATTGGTGGTACATAAAGTAAATAGCAAAAAATTATGGGTTTAATGTGGGATAAATGAAAGTTAAACATATAATATGATTTAATTTGTGTAAGTGGACCACTATGGAATAAACTAAACACTAATTGGGTAGGTGTAAACCCATTACACAATCTGCAACTTCATCTTCTCCAATTCTTTCATCCATGCCGAAATGGAAAACTTGAGAACCACCATAGCCGTGTTGCTTCAAGCTTCATCCTCTCCTCTATTTCACCTCTAAACTGAAGGAACGGAAGCGTGAAAAACACAAGATTATACCATTGAATTCAAAAATTTTCACCTAGGATCACAAGCACCATGCAAGATTTATTTTTATCTATTTGATTTCAATGATAAACAACATATTAAAACTCTTTTAATATGTTTTTGGATCTGTATTTGCCATTTAAGATTTTAAAATTAATCAGATTAATTTTAGAACCCTAGATTAAATCAAGAACGATTACACTAACCTCTTGATGTGCTGCAGCGTGTCTGCGCCTTTGAGATTCGTCTTGAGGACACGGATGTTGTCCCTCTAGCTTGTCCACACCAAGAACACCTATGGCAGCCCTTGAACAGCTTCTAAAGCCTTTTCTATTAATTAGAAATTCAAGTTTTGCCTTTTAAGAGATTAGAGATGCAAACAGGACACTAGAAACAATTTCTAGTGTTCTTAATTCAAGAGATTGATGGCTAATCTCTTTGAATTGATGAGAGATGAAGAGAAATAGCTGGAGAGGCTCAAAGTGGCGTGACATATGAGAGGAGAGGCTGCTGGTTATGTTTTCCATTCATAACCACACTTAAATAGCTAGGTTAACACATTAAACCCTAGCCACATGTCACCTTTTGATTAGCTCTAGGTTTAAGTGACCCAATCACATTGTGCCAAGTGTCAAACCTATATTTAATCTTGATTTTAATCATCTTACATGATTAAAAAATATTTGGCAAGCTTATGTGTTAAGCCATGTGTCACCATCTCATGGTGCCACGTGTCACACTGTGAAATGACCAAAATGCCCCTGTGTCTTAATTTTGAGTTCTTAACCCAAAATAATTATTTTCTTCTTCTAATTAATTATATCAAATATAAATTAATTAATTAATTTCTCATCAATTAAATTCATATTTAAACACTTTAAATATAAATTTAATTTATACTACACATCCAATAATCTAGATTTGGTTTCAAGTCATGCTAGGGACTTTGCAATTTTATTGCAAACCAAATCTATTTAATTAATCAATTAAACTCTTTAATTAATTAATTAAATCATATTTAAATAGGTGATAACTTGTGTATGTGTGTGACTTACTAGGCTCATCACTAATTGGCAATGAGACATGATATCAACTCTTAATATCATTAGAACTCTTTCTTACCATAAATGATTTCTCTAAATCATTTTATGAACCTCATAGACCATGGTTAACACCTAGCATTGCATGCCATGGCCACCCAATTAGTAATAAGGTTTACCTTAAATGAACCTATAATCATATGTTACCATGCACTAGAATCTCTCTGTTACAAAATCCCAACTCAAGCTGGAGTCATGGTTTATGTCAAACTCCATTTGCTATGAATATTATGTTCTCTTTTAATTCCAGTTCTTGTTTAAAAGATTTGTCTCATCGAAACTCTTTTACGAATAAATCTATATGTCTGGCAGAACTTGAAACATCAAGAACAATTAAATGAACATAGGATTTTATCTCTATTTACTTAGAGAACAGATTCCTTCTTGATCAACACCTACCTCCATATATAACTAGCAGAGCCAACACATGCCCATATACCCATACATAGTACAAGTATGAAAGCGATCAAACTCAAACTACCTATATACAAGATAACTGTGCTATCTCAGGTCTAAAGATTATATGCACTGATATGATTTATGACAAAACATTAACAAGAGTAAACTCCATGTGCTTGTCATAAGTGTCACTGGTTCGGCCTACTTATCATTTATAAGTGCCTATCATGTTTGTTATATGGCATGAGACTCACCATTCCATCTTATTTATATCTCATATAAATAACTTGGGAACAAACATGAATACAATCTTTATGGATAAGTCATGTCCTTATTATGAAGTATCCTCGATTGTGAACCTATTTATGATACTTTGTGCTAGAAATATTGTCACTCATATTCTTAACAACTTAAGAATAATATTTCTAACAAAATATCAATGGACCTTTTCTATTACACATAAATATATTATGTAAACGGAAAAGTGGAAATGCCTTTTATTATTAAAAATATGTACAAGATACATACTAAATGATATGCTCTAGGGCATACTACTAACAATCTCCCACTAGCACTAGAGCCATTCATTACAATATCTTAGACCCATCTTCTCAAGATGCCGGTCTAACTGAACTTGTGACAAAAGCTTAGTGAATGGATCAGCTGGATTTTTCAGCTGATGTTATTTTTCTGCACGGCTATATCGCCTTACCCAACTATATCTCCGATAATGTGTTAGTGCCTTTCTATGTGTTTGGATTTTGGGTGAGACCTTAGTTCCTTAGCTCAGTATATTTGCTCCATTGTTGTCACGCAGTGTAGTGGGCTGGCGACTCAATGGAAGGAACTCTGTAAGTTACATCACGAACTTCTTTATCCAAGCGACTTCCTTTGCGACATCGATGCGACAATATACTCGACCTCGATGAGTGGAATCTGCAATCGTGCTCTGTTTGGAACTCTTCCAACCGATCGCACCTCCATTACAAATGAACACATATCCAAAGGTAGACTTTCTATCATCGATATCTGATTGGAAATCAGAATCATTATAACCATCCAACTGCAAGTCTCCACCTCCATAAATCAAGAATAAATCCTTAGTTCTTCTCAAGTACTTAAGGATATTCTTGTGACTATCGATGTTCCAAACCTAGATTGGATTGATACCTGCTAGTCAAACTAACAGCATATGCGATATCCGGCCTAGTACACAACATTGCATACTTTAAACTTCCAATAGCCGAAGCATATGGAATCCTGGCCATCTTATCTCTTTCTTCAGGTGTCTTTGGAGACATCTCTTTAGAAAGGTGGATACCATGTCTCACTGGTAACAATCCTCTCTTGGAATCAAGCATGTTAAACCTCTTTAACACCTTTTCAAAGTATAGACTTTGGGATAAACCAATTATTCTTTTCGCTCTATCTCTATAGATGCGAATCCCAAGAATATAGGTTGCCTCCCCTAAGTCTTTCATGGAGAATGTATTTGACAACCATACCTTTATAGTCGTCAACATACCTGTGTCATTACCCATCAACAGTATGTCATCCACATATAAGACAAGGAAAGTGATAGCACTGTCACTAACCTTCTTATATATTCATGGCTCATCCTCATTTTTGATAAAACCAAAGGATTTAATGGCTTCATCAAAACGGATGTTCCAACTCCTCGAAGCTTGTTTCAACCCATAAATGGATCGCTTTAGCTTGCATACCTTGGAACCATTTTGGGATTCAAAACCCTTAGGTTGTTCCATGAAAATGTTTTCTTCAATGTATCCATTGAAAAAAGCTGTTTTGACATCCATCTGCCAAATCTCATAATCATAGTATGCAGTTATTGCTAATAAAATCCTAATTGATTTAACCATGGCAACAGGCGAGAAAGTCTCCTCATAGTTGATTCCTTGCCTTTGGCGAAACCCTTTCGCTACTAGCCTTGCCTTATAGGTCTCTACCTTTCCATCAGAACCAATTTTCTTCTTGAAAACCCATTTGTTCCCTATAGGTACAATACCTTTAGGTGGGTCAACAAGATCCCAAACTTGATTCTTATACATGGAATCAATCTCGGATTTCATAGCATCAATCCATTTTGAAGAGTCTATATCTGATATAGCTTCTTCATAGGTAAGTGGATCATCTCCATGATCTACTTCTTCATGAGTAGACAACTCTTGTTCTTCTTCATGAAGAAAACCATATCTCAACTTCTTTGGGTGAGATACCACAGTTGTTCTACGAGGAACAGTGTAGATGTTTCATCAACGGGTATAGGTTGACTAGATGGATCTATATCCATCGATGCATTGGTTGGTCGAAATTCTCCAATTCTAACTCTATTTGCCTTCCTTTGCCTCCTTCTTGAACAAACCGTTGTTCAAGAAATGTGGCATCTCTACTTATCACAACCTTTTGTGAAGTAGGCAAATAAAAAAATATCCAAAACTATCTTTTGGATATCCAACAAATCGACCTTTTACGATCTGGTCTCCAATTTATCGGTGTTGACTTTTGATATAATTTGGACAACCCCAAATCTTAACATGCTTAAGACTTGGTTTTCTTCCATGCCATATCTCATAAGGTGTGGAAGAAGCGATTTTGATGGAATCCTATTCAGAATATATAAAGTCGCTTCTAATGCAAATCCCCAAAGGAGATTGGCATATCGGTATAGCTCATCATACTACGTACCATATCCAATAGGGTACGATTTCTCCTTTCAGATACACCATTCACCGTATGGCGTTCGGAGGAGTCACCGAGAAACAATGCCATGCTCTCTCAAGTATTCAACAAATTCAATACTCAAATATTCACCTCCACGATCTGATCGAAGAGCTTTAATACTTTTTCCTGTTTGATTTTCTACTTCAGATTTAAATTCTTTGAACTTTTCAAAAGATTCATGTTTGTATTTCATCAAATACAAATACCCAAACCTTGATTTATCATCAAGAAAGGTAATAAAATAATGAAAGCCCCTCTAGCCATTTCTTTAAATGGACCACATACATCACTATGTATTAGCTCCAAAATATTTTCACTCTTAGCCTGTCCAACAAAGGGTGATCTAGTCATTTTGCCTTGAAGGCAAGATTCACAAGTTGGAGTAGGCTCAGAGCCCAATGAGGATAGAATCCCCATTTTCTCCAATTTTGCAATCCTATCTTCTGCAACATGACATAACCTTAAGTGCCAAATATATTTTGAACTTGAGTTGGTTTTCACCATGGCATTGTATTCTTTTAGATCACTTGCATTCATTTTGTGTTTGTCATTATTATCCAAATAATAAAGACCATCATTCATATAACCCGAACCAACATATTTATTTCCAAAATAAATATTGCAAACATCATCTGTGAACTGAAATTCATAGCCATTTCTAGTCAAACTAGATATTGAAATGATGTTCTTAAAAGCATCAGGTACATATAAAATATTATCCAAATACAAAACATGTCCAAACATGTAAAAAGATTTAGATCCTATGGCTAAAGCTTCAACAGTTGAGCCATTGCCAATCCGGACTCTAATATCTTGAGAATGCAAGTCGCCATCGCTTGCTAGTTCCGCATATCATTAGAAATGTGAGAACCGCACCAGATCTAAAACCCAAGTTGTAGATGAACTATAAGTATCATCGAATCTAAATAACAAGATATGGACATACCTTCCAAGGTGTATCCTTCTTGTCCTTCAGAGAAGCAAGATACTCAGGCGGTTCCTTTTCCAAAGGCCCATCCTTTTGGCGGTGGAAACACTTTCCTTTGCCTTCATCGCCTTTAGTCTTCCTTTTCTGCTTAGCTATTTTCTTGGAAGGACCAGAATGAGGTTTCTTTTTCTTATTGCCTTTCTTCTTGTTGGACTTTCCACAGAAGAAGATGCAACCAAAGCTACCTCTTTTCCTTTATTGCACGGCATATTCTTTTGGGCAATAACCAGCATGTTGAGTAATTCAGCTAAGGTGCATTCTGTTTAGTCATATGGAAATTTGTCACAAAATTCCCAAAAGACTCGTGAAGGGATGAAGGATCAAATCCGTTTGTAGTTGGAAATCCATGTTGAAGTCAAGATGTTCCAACCGCTCAATCACCGAATCATCTTGTGGACATGATCCCCAACATTCATCCCTCGGACATCCTCATACGGAATAAGCTTAGATATCTCATACCTAGCATTCTGCTGTGCTCACCATACAACTCTTGTAGGTGAAGGAGGATCTCACTAGCACTCTGCATGTTCTCATGTTGCTTCAGAACTCATTACTCATGGAAGCAAGCATGTAACACTTAGCTCTCATATCATGCTCCTTCCACTTGTCCAAAGTATCATGTTCCTCTTGTGTGGCCTCTGGAGGTAAGGGACCAGAACATTTGAATATAGAACATATCCTATATGTTCAAGGTTCAGACAAGTTTCAAATTTCTTAGCCAATCGCATGACATTAGGTCCTGTCAACTGTTGTGATCAAGTATGCTTGCAAGGATATTGGATGGTGGTGGTTGTTTTGTGCTCATTTTTATCGTAAAATTAATGCAGAAAATAACCAGATTAATTAGTAAATGTATCATGTAATTAACCAAAATGATTATGGTCTTTTAATCAAATTGGTCCTCCCACTAACTTAGCGAATCCTACACTTCCAAAGTAGAAAACGGAAATCCTAGTTGGATGGATTTCTAGTGGGTGATTGAATTCTTATAATTCTATTGATCATCCTCAGGTACATCCATTATTGGAATTACAATAAACTATAAGTGAGCAACTCCTTGCCCATCACATCTCATGTGAGGTTCAACTTTTACTAGCCCCTAATGCTCAAAATCTCAGTGCATCCAATATTGACTTATCTTGCATTAGTTAAGTTGATCCCATTGAGCCAGAATTATGCAAATAATTTTAATGTCCTCAGGTACATCCAATATTGGCCACCAAACCATTTACATATTTACAACATCTCATGCTTAACAATTATTCTTAAGAAAATCTCTTAAATTAATTGCATCTCATGCAACTATTTAAAATTTCTTAAAATAATTGCCCCAATGGAGGGCTTATGTTATAATTACTTTAATTATAGCATTTCCAACTTAATCATTTGTTTGGAAGATTTTATAGCCATCCTAATTACTATTAAGGTCTCACTTTGCACATTATCCATTTAGCATGCATATATCATATAATTGCATACATTCCCATACATCTCATGCATTCATGGATAAGCGATAAATATGGTATGATCATGGACTTTCTAAGGATTCAATTGAGCCACCAAGAATTGAATCAGGGCATTCCTAGGTGCATTTCATTCATTCATTTTACAAGAGTTGCTGAAGGAGTACATAATCAACACTTGATATTGAATTCCTCCCATGGTCCCACCAATGCTCTTGACCTCCTTGAACTTCTTGCAATCCAATATTACATAGTAATCCTTGGCATACCAAGGCGAATTTACAAGAACTTAAATAAATGAAATTACAACCCAAAAATATTACAAACTTAATAATACATGCCCAAAATAAATTAAAATAAATTAATTAATTTACAATCCCAAAGAAACATAAAAGAAATAAATCCAATCACATTGGTCTTTTATAGTCCATGATCATCCATCATGCATATCACTATTTAACAATTAAATAAAACATACATTCTTAAATTAAATTGAATATCTCATATTCAACTTAAAATTCCAGATTTGAATATGATTCAAATAAATTTAAAAATTCAGATTTGAATCTCATTCAAACAAATTTAAAAATTCAGATTTGAATCACATTCAAACAACTTCAAAAATTCAGATTTGAATCACATTCAAACATTTTTTAAAAAATCAAATTTGAATCACATACAAATCTTTTTAAAAAATCAGATCTGAATTTTATTGAATCAATTTTAAAAAATCAGATTTAAATATGATTCAAACAACTTTAAAAATTCAGATTTGAATCTCATTCAAACAACTTTTAAAATTCAGATTTGAATCACATTCAAACATTTTTTTAAATTCTGATTTGAATCATAATTTAATTGTGTGATTAAAACAACTAATTAAACACTTTAATTAGTCAAAGAATAGGCCTTAGATCATACAACAATTGCAGAATTAAAAGCCAAACCTTGAATCACCCATGGAACCATTGTTGCCGCCACAAATGGTGGCTTCTCCATGTGTGACGCCACATCTCATGATCCAACCAGCAATGAATCTCTTGATCTCATGATCAAACACACAATTAAATTATATAATCAACAATCTAAATGGCAAATATAGTGGCTCTGATACCAATTGAAGGAACGGAAGCGTGAAAAACACAAGATTATACCATTGAATTCAAAAATTTTCACCTAGGATCACAAGCACCATGCAAGATTTATTTTTATCTATTTGATTTCAATGATAAACAACATATTAAAACTCTTTTAATATGTTTTTGGATCTGTATTTGCCATTTAAGATTTTAAAATTAATCAGATTAATTTTAGAACCCTAGATTAAATCAAGAACGATTACACTAACCTCTTGATGTGCTACAGCGTGTCTGCGCTTTGAGATTCGTCTTGAGGACACGGATGTTGTCCCTCTAGCTTGTCCACACCAAGAACACCTATGGCAGCCCTTGAACAGCTTCTAAAGCCTTTTCTATTAATTAGAAATTCAAGTTCTGCCTTTTAAGAGATTAGAGATGCAAACAGGACACTAGAAACAATTTCTAGTGTTCTTAATTCAAGAGATTGATGGCTAATCTCTTTGAATTGATGAGAGATGAAGAGAAATAGCTGGAGAGGCTCAAAGTGGCGTGGCATATGAGAGGAGAGGCTGCTGGTTATGTTTTCCATTCATAACCACACTTAAATAGCTAGGTTAACACATTAAACCCTAGCCACATGTCACCTTTTGATTAGCTCTAGGTTTAAGTGACCCAATCACATTGTGCCAAGTGTCAAACCTATATTTAATCTTGATTTTAATCATCTTACATGATTAAAAATATTTGGCAAGCTTATGTGTTAAGCCATGTGTCACCATCTCATGGTGCCACGTGTCACAATCGTGAAATGACCAAAATGCCTCGTGTCTTAATTTTGAGTTCTTAACCCAAAATAATTATTTTCTTCTTCTAATTAATTATATCAAATATAAATTAATTAATTAATCTCTATTAATTAATTTCTCATCAATTAAATTCATATTTAAACACTTTAAATATAAATTTAATTTATACTACACATCCAATAATCTAGATTTGGTTTCAAGTCATGCTAGGGACTTTGCAATTTTATTGCAAACCAAATCTATTTAATTAATCAATTAAACTCTTTAATTAATTAATTAAATCATATTTAAATAGGTGATAACTTGTGTATGTGTGTGACTTACTAGGCTCATCACTAATTGGCAATGAGACATGATATCAACTCTTAATATCATCAGAACTCTTTCTTACCATAAATGATTTCTCTAAATCATTTTATGAACCTCATAGACCATGGTTAACACCTAGCATAGCATGCCATGGCCACCCAATTAGTAATAAGGTTTACCTTAAATGAACCTATAATCATATGTTACCATGCACTAGAATCTCTCACTTACAAAATCCCAACTCAAGCTGGAGTCATGGTTTATGTCAAACTCCATTTGCTATGAATATTATGTTCTCTTTTAATTCCAGTTCTTGATTAAAAGATTTTTCTCATCAGAAACTCTTTTCTGAATAAATCTATATGTCCTGGCCAGGAACTTGAAACATCAAGAACAATTAAATGAACATAGGATTTTATCTCTATTTACTTAGAGGAACAGATTCCTTCTTGATCAACACCTACCTCCATATATAACTAGCAGGAGCCAACACATGCCCATATACCCATACATAGTACATGTATGAAAGCGAGATCAAACTCAAACTACCTATATACAAGATAACTGTATATCTCGTGTCTAAAGATTATATGCACTGATATGATTTATGACAAAACATTAACAAGAGTAAACTCCATGTGCTTGTCATAAGTGTCACTGGTTCGGCCTACTTATCATTTATAAGTGCCTATCATGTTTGTTATATGGCATGAGACTCACCATTCCATCTTATTTATATCTCATATAAATAACTTGGGAACAAACATGAATACAATCTTTCTGGATAAGTCATGTCCTTATTATGAAGTATCCTCGATTGTGAACCTATTTATGATACTTTGTGCTAGAAATATTGTCACTCATATTCTTAACAACTTAAGAATAATATTTCTAACAAAATATCAATGGACCTTTTCTATTACACATAAATATATTATGTAAACGGAAAAGTGGAAATGCCTTTTATTATTAAAAATATGTACAAGATACATAATAAATGATATGCTCTAGGGCATACTACTAACATAAACATCTAGGTTTCTTCATTAAAGATTATCCCCACATCACAAGGAAGAGTTTGATAGCAAAATCAAGGAAGTTTATTGAAGATTTAATAAGTCCCAACAATAGGTAAGTTTGTGTTTTTGAATATTGCTTTGTTAAAGTTTGTAAGCATCTATGGGTGTTTGATTTGTGAAGAAAATTTTAAAGTTTTAAGGAGTTATTGATATATCCAGTTTGGACAGACATGGAGTTGTATATTTAATGAAATATTCTTACATATATTTGATTGGAATTTATGTTGAGTAGGGTGATTTAATGTCCTAGTAAGTTATTTCCATGTATATGTGGTGATTGTGCATTTGAAATTGAAGTTGACGAATCATGGGAAACTTTGGCAATGGGGAGCATTTTGGCAGCCTTGAGACTCCTTGATGAATGTTTGAATTCATGAAGATATTGGATGAATTGTGATATTGAGGATTGATGAATATGTATGTAAATTGGTTGTGGAAATTGTATGTTATAATTAGGAGTGGTTATGTGTATGTATATTGTTTTATTTGGACTTTGTGAATTAGAGTTTCATTTGGTGTATTGAGGATATTTGTATTCTGCCCAAAGTGACTTTAATATGAAGTGATAAATGGTTTTGGTAATGTACCAAATTAGAATTGGTAAGAGAAGTGGATTTATAGCAAGTAAATGTGCAATTGATAGATGTTAAGCAATGTATTTAAGGACAGTATGCATTTTAGCCTATGACTCTAAATGTGTAACTCCAATTGGTATGAGACCAATTGGAGGTGAAACTATGCACAAAATTTGCCAACTTTCATGAAGGAAGCATACCAAAATTCTGCTTGCAAGGTAGCTTGAAAAATGACCAAATCCGGATTAAGTGCAAGTGAGGCCTGAAAACTGACCATTTGGGCAGCAGTTAGTGTTTAGGCCATAACTCACTCAAAACAGGCCCAATTGACCTGAAATTTTAACCATGAATAGTTAAGACCCATATCTACAAGTCTTATGAAGACACAAAAGCCCATAAATGACCATAAGCAAGTCAAAAAGCTTGCACAAGTTCGGGTCCAAAAACTGGCCGAACCAAAGTTGACCAAAATTGACCTTGACCAGCAATAGTAAAATGACCAAATTTGATGCCATTTGACCAGCAATAGTAAAATGACCATAACTTGGTCTACATAACTCAGAATGACCTGAAATTTTGCCCCGCATTCCATAAGACATAGATCTACAAGTTTGTAGTTTTGATCGAAACCCAAAAACCGAGGGAACTAGGTCGTCCGGCTAGGTTAAACTAGTATCCCGGAATCCAGCAAGTTGCAATAAAATGCACTAAACAAGGAAATGAAATTGGTAACATATACCAACCCTAAAAGACTATCGAATGTGACATATTAGTAACACTAAAACCTAATTTACCTAGAACGCATCAAGGGTCGATATATTAGGTGATTAAGCAAATAATAGCTTTCAGTGAATTACTTATCAAACATTATCGATAGAGACAGTTTAATTTAGTACTGAAACACTTCAAATTGTGTTTCTCAGTTAGTAAAGACTCAGGGAAAGGGAAGGAAACACTGAGTCCAGACCAGGAGACAGTTATCAAAGGTTTGTGCACAACAACTATTTCTTTTGAATTTTTCAATTGAAATGAATTATGACTATTTGTACATTATTATTTTAAATTGTGGAAATGTGTTTGAATGGATATTTATCGCTTGAAAAGCACTGTAAATGGTTTGAAAGTGTGAGAAATTGTTTGAATGATATTGATGGATACTTATTGATTGAAAAGCATTGGAAATGGTTTGAAACCACAGCTATCATGTATGTTGATTGTATTCCTCACTAGCTTGTCTAGTGGGACGAATTGAATTCCCTCTCTGGCTGAAGTGTTGAGGTGTGTGCCTGTTGAGGACGAATTGGATGAGTACTCATATTTTTGCTAGCTAGCTATATTATTCCTCATTAGTCATCGACTTTTGGGACGAATTGAATACCTCATTAGCCATCGGCATTTGGGACGAATTGAACTTTGGAACATGATTAAGCTGTGTGTGGTTTATTGATATGTATTGTGAAATTGTGAAATGGAGTTTAAATGCTTATTGGCATTCACTGTCTTTTGAAATTAACTATGTTTTGATTACTGAGATTTATTATGATATTGTGTCAAATTCTTTATGACATTATTGTCTTGAATTTAACTATTGTTTTAAGTATCCACTATTTATTTAACTTATGAATTGTGATTTAAAGTTGTATTTGGTTAATGTTGTGTACCACTGAGACATTGTCTCAGCGATAGCTTTTTGTTGCTGTCACAGGTAGACAGACAGATAGGGCAGCAGATTAGGCTGCTAATACACCCAGTGAGAGATTTTTCGGGTATAATGAGTATACCACATTTTGCATTTTGTACTGTAATGTATGACCACTGTACGTATATATTGTTTTTGATTTTGAGCAGTTGTAAATTCAAATTGTACCTTGAAGTTGTAAAATAATTATGAGTTATTTTGGCTTGTAAAAATTGTATTATATTTCTTGTATCGCAGTCTTTGAAAAATCACTGTGGATTTGAGTTGAGAAACATGTTGTATTGAGAAATATGTTGGAGTTGAGATTTGGAAAAATATTAAAGTACTTTTTACAGGTTTTCTGAAGAACTGTTTTATCCAAAATACAGATGGCACTCTGCCAAAATTTTTACAGAAATTCCAAATAATTCAAATGTGTTAATTCTATCACTTCAGTTCAAAAAGGTTTTTAACACCTGTAAATAGTGCTCACCACTGTAAAAGAAGTAAGAAAAGTTTTTAAAATCCCTTGTAGTGTATTTAATGGGTTATCAGTAGACGGAGTTGGTAATTCATTAGGTATACTACGGGATCATGTTATGCCTTACAGAGTGGTAGGGTGTGACAGACTGTAGGCTGAAGACAGTCACTTTTGGCCTCCCTCAGTACAGTGATGTGGTAATACATGGGGAGAGGCAGTTATTGCCATCAAACATCATCTCGGCTGCACTAGCCAAAAAAATGATCAGAAAGGGGTGTGAAGCATACTTGGCACATGTGGTAGACACCCAAGTGGGGAGTCCAGCATTGAAGGACATCCCTACAGTATATGACTTTCCAGATGTGTTTCCTGATGAATTGCCAGGATTACCTCCAGAAAGAGAAGTGCAGTTTGAAATTAATGTTATGCCTGGTGTGGATCCAATCTCCATAACACCATACAGAATGGCACCAGCAGAGTTGAAGGAATTAAAGATACAATTGCAAGAACTACTAGAAAAGGGCTTCATCCGCCCGCCCTAGTGTGTCACCTTGGGGAGCACCAGTGTTGTTTGTTAAGAAGAAGGATGGTACTCTTCGCTTATTTATAGATTACCGGCAGTTGAATAAGGTGACAATAAAGAACAGATATCCATTACCTCGCATTAATGATCTATTTGATCAATTGAAGGGTGCAGCTGTATTCTCCAAAATTAATTTGCGATCTAGTTATTATCAGTTGAAGGTGCAAGAGCAGAGTATTCCAAAAATTGCTTTCAGAACTCGGTATGGCCACTATGAGTTCCTAGTAATGCCATTCGAGTTAACAAATGCTCCAGCTGCTTTTATGGATCTGATGAACACTATCCTCAGACCATATCTTGACCAATTTGTGCTGGTGTTTATTGATGACATTTTGATATACTCGAGAAATGCAGAGGAGCATGATAGACATCTGCGGATTGTACTGCAAACTTTAAGGGAGAAATTACTATACGCCAAATTATCGAAGTGTGAATTTTGGCTAAAAGAAATCTCCTTTTTAAGATATGTTGTGTCAGCTGAAGGGATCAAGGCAGATTCCAACAAGGTAGAAGCTATCCTTAATTGGAAGCCGCCCAGGAACATCACAGAAATTTGCAGTTTTCTGGGTTTAGCTGGATATTACCGTCGGTTTGTGAAGGGGTTTTCTATGTTATCTTCTCCACTGACCAAACTATTTCGGAAAGATGTAAAATTTCAGTGGACAAATAAATGTCAGCAGAGTTTTGATGAGTTGAAGAGGTGTTTGACTGAAGCTCCAGTCCTTACTTTACCTACTCCGGGTAAAGAATACACAGTTTATAGTGATGCTTCTCACAATGGGTTAGGCTGTGTACTGATGCAAGATCGGAATGTCATTGCTTATGCATCACGCCAGCTGAAACCGCATGAGAAGAACTACCCAACACCTGATCTGGAGCTAGCAGCTATTGTTTTTGCTCTGAAAATCTAGAGACACTATTTGTATGGGGAGAAATGCTACATTTACACAGATCATAAGAGCTTGAAGTACTCAGGCACCTAGAAGGAATTGAATTTGAGGCAAAGGAGATGGTTAGAACTCATTAAAGACTATGATTGTTTAATAGACTATCAGCCAGGGAAAGCAAATGTGGTGGTTGACGCCATAAGTCGTAAGACTATGGCAAGTCTCAGAGTTTCTCCTTTGTCCATGGTATATGAATTGAAAGCACAACATGCCAGTTTAGAGATTGATGATAAGGGACAGACAGTAGTTGCATGGCATGTACAGCCAGTGTTAATTGATCAGATCAGAATGGCTGCTCTGTAACACCCCAAAGTTCGATAGTGCGTTCTACTGTCCCGGTGGCCAGTGTTGTCCGGACAGCTAGGATGCCTAGAACTACACTTTGACATGAGGGAGGAGACATAAAATAATGAAATACAAGAAAAGAAAATACAAGAAAAACAAAGGAAAAATAATAGCAAAGAAATGTGATCAAGTTAAACGAGCCGGGAAACCTAACGATGGGTGACCGAACTGGGAAGTCACGGCGTGGACCGTTGACTAGCCCTGGACTGTGGGGAACCCTGGAAAATATTTTTAGGACCTAAAGAGACATCAATTGAAGTATAAATATCATTAGAAATATCAAATAAAAATTAAATAATTAGTACAAAGAAAAGTGAAAAAAATGAGAAAACGGTAAAACTCGGTGTTACCGAAAAATTGAGAATATAACCCGAATATGGGCATTTTGATCATTTGACCCCTAGAGTTGAATTTTGATCTAATTTTCTATTAAAAATAAATAGTATTAAATTTTGAAAATTCATAAAAAAAAAAAATTAAATTGGAATAAAATATTGGAATTGGATGAAATAAAGGGGTGTAATTTAGAATATTGGAAAGTTTAAGTATTAAAATAATTTAATATTAATTAGTGGAGGTATAAAAGCTGTTTGGGACATGTGTATATCCACTAAGACCCATCTTCAACCTTCATCAACCCCTTAGCCGAATTGTTTTTCTTAAAGCTTCCTCCATGGCCGAATTTTGAAAGCTTCCTAAAGTCCACCATTTTCAACTCAAACCCAAAGCTTGCTTTATTAACTTTGCTCCCCACATCACAAGGAAGAGATTGATGGTAATTTGAAGGAGATTAGTTGAGGTTTGATCAAGCTCCAACAATAGGTAAGTGTTCAAATTCCTTTCCTTCTTAAGCAAAGTTTGTAGGAAGCTTGAGGTAAGTGAATTGATGAAGAAATTTTGTGGTTTTGATGGGTTATTATTATGTACTATTTTTGGCAGCCATGGTGATTAAAGAACTTTGAATTGTTTTCACATATATATGATGGGGATTGAAGTTAATTAAAGAAATTAAAGGTATTATATGAGTAGTCAAGCTAATTCATGTGTATGTGTGAAATTAGTGCATTTGAATTTGGAACTTGGTAAGAGATATTGAAGACCGTAGCTAATGGAAATCTTTGGCAGCCTTGAAGTTCAATGAATAGTACTTAATTTAATGAAATTATTGGATGAATTATGGTACCAAGGATTGATGAATGTGTATGTAAATTAGTAGTGGAAATTATATGTAATGATTAGGTGTATTTATGTGCATATATTGCTAAATTTGGACTTTGCGGTTTAGGGTTGTATTTGATGTATTGAGAATATTTGTATTCTGTCCAAATTGACCATAGTAAGAAGTGATAAATGAATATGGAATGGTATAAAATCAGAATTAGGTATGGGGATTTAAAGTAGAGCAAGTTAAATGTGTGTTTGAATTGGGGTTTGAAAGGCATATAGAGGGCAGTATGCATTTTAGCCTATAACTTTAAATGTGTAACCTCAATTGGTATGAGACCAATTGGAGGTGAAACTAGGCACAAAATGTGCCAACTTTCATTGAGAAATCATACCAAAATTCTGCTTGCAAGGTGACATAAAAAAATGACCAATTCGGATTAAGTGCAATTGAAACCTGAAAACTGACCAATTGGGCAGCAGTAAATGTTTAGGCCATAACTCACTCAAAATAGGTCCAATTGACCTGAAATTTTAACCATGAATAGTTAAGACCCATACCTACAAGTCTTATGAAGACACAAAAACCCAGAAATGACCAGAAGCAAGTCAAAAAGCTTGCACAAATTCGGGTCCAAAAACTGGCCGAACCAAAGTTGACCAAATTGACCTAAAATTGACCTAATTTGATGCCATTTGACCAGCAATAGTATAATGACCATAACTTGGTCTACTTAACTCGGATTGACCTGAAATTCTACCCTGCGTGCTATAAGACATAGATCTACAAGTTCGTAGTTTTGACCGAAACCCGAAAACCGAGAGAACTAGGTCGTCCGGCTAGGTCAAACTAGTATCCCGGAATCTAGCAAATTGCAAGAAAATGCACTAAACAATGAAATGAGTTTGGTAAAACGTACCAACCCTAAAACCCTATCGAATGTGACATATTAAGGACACCAAAACCTAATTTACCTTAAACGCATCGAGGGTCGGTATATTAGGTAATTGAGCAAATAATAGCCTTCAGTGAATTACTTATCGAACATTATCTTTAGAGACAGTTTAATTTAGTACTGAAACACTTCAAATTGTGTTTCTCAGTTACCAAAGACTTAGGAAAAGGGAAGGAAACACTGAGTCCAGACCAGGAGACAATTATCAGAGGTTTGTGCACAACTAGTTTTTAACTGATTTTACTTTGAATATTTCATATGATTAAATGACATATTTTTCTTATGTATTATGTTTAACAAGCATTGAATTTAATTCAATGATTATTGAAAATTGTTATAGTATGTATAAATTCAGCTTTGTGAAATGGTATTTCCACAAGTATTAAGCATTGTTATGGATTGAACAAATTATGTTTTGGAAAATTGTGATAGAACATGTTTTGAATTGTGATGGTAATTTTCATGGAAAAATGCAAATTTATGATTTGAATTGTGATGAGCATAAAAATTATTGGATATTAGAATTGACTTTGAATCGAATTATATTGTGATTTATGTTCACTAAATGGATTGTAATATTGTTTTATATCTCACTATAGATGCTTGACTAGGTTATTAGCCTTCTCTCTCATTTGTTGAGAAGACAATGGAGTTAGTTGTGTTTTGATTACCATGGTACGTGCACAGGCTTAGATTTTCCTCTGATTTGAGGTTAGATCTAAATTTATTTTATCATTATGGCCCTTGCGGAAGATTCATTATTGTGATGGTACTGTGCACGATGATTCGACCTCCCCGACCATAGGGAGTTAGAATCTGATTCGACCTCCCCGACCATAGGGAGTTAGAATCACATCGAATATGGCCCTTTCGGATTAGTCTTGCATATTAGTGAGATAAAGATTGATTTTTGAGATACAGAATGGCTTTTGAATGGTAAGAATTTGTGATTTCAATTATGGTTTATGTATAATTGATTTCGTTAGAATTATTTAAATGGATAGTCATGATTTGATAAATTGAATTTTGTGATCAAAGTCATTTATACAAATAATTTACATTATTGGCAATGAATATTTTGAGTTGTGGATTTTGATGAGTATTCAGATTTCCAAATTATTTACTGTAAATCTTGTCAATGTATATTGTACTATGTTTTAAATTATAGTTGTGCACCACTGAGTTCACCACTCAGCGATAGCTTTGTATGCTGTCGCAAGTAAGAAGAGCATAGAGCAGTGAGTAAATTTCCTTGAAGATACATTCAGATCAGCTCCAGGTATATCATAGATATACCCATGTACATAGGTTTTGATGTATGCATGTAATAATATGTATGTAAATTATTTGAGCAGTTGTAAATTAAAATTGTACATTGAAGTTGTAAAGTGAATTATGAGTTATTTTGACTTATAAAAATTTGTATTATATTTCCTTTATCTCCTCCTTTGAAAATACTGAAAAATTGTTGTGGATTGAGTTGAGAAAAATATTGTGCTGAATTTTGTTAGAGTTGATATTTGGAAAATTATTGAAGTGCTTTTTACAGGTTTTCTGAAGAACTGTTTTATCCAAAATACAGAGGGCACTCTGCCAAAATTTTTACAGAAATTTCAAATAATTCAAATGTGTCAATTCTATCACTTCAGTTTAAAAAGGTTTTAACACCTGTAAATAGTGCTCACCACTGTAAAAGAAGTAAGAAAAGTTTTGAAAATCCCTTGTAGTGTATTTAATGGATTATCAGTAGACGGAGTTGGTAATTCATTAGGTATACTACGGGATCATGTTATGCCTTACAGAGGGGTAGGGTGTGACATGCTCAGAGTGATGCTAAATATTAGAAGCTACTAAAAGAAGTCCAGCAGGGCAATAAACCTGAATTTTCTATGAGAGATGATGGTTTATTGCTACATCAGGGCAGAATGTGTGTTCCAAGTGATGTGGAATTGAGACAGATCATTATGAAGGAAGCACATGAGTCTCCATTTGCTATACACCCTGGTGGAACTAAAATGTACAGAGGGCTGAAAGAGCATTACTGGTGGATGGGTATGAAGAGAGATATAGCTGAATTTGTTTCCAAATGCCTAACTTATTAGCAAGTAAAGGCAGAACATCAAGTTCCAGCTAGTTTGTTACATCCTTTGTCAGTACCAGAGTGGAAATGGGAACGAATAACTATGGATTTTATTACAGGACTTCCAAGAACACAGAGTGGTCATGATGCAGTATGGGCTATAGTTGACAGATTGACCAAGTCTACTCACTTTTTGCCAGTGCGGATGGACTATAGCCTGGAAAGATTGGCCAGATTGTACATATATGAGATTGTAAAATTGCATGGAGTGCCAGTATCAATTGTGTCTGACAGAGATCCTAGGTTCACTTCTAGATTCTGGGGTAGTCTTCAGAGAGCCCTAGGAACTAGATTGAACTCAGCACATCATTCCACCCACAGGCAGATGGCCAGTCTGAGAGGGTTATTCAGATATTGGAGGATATGCTACGGGCTTGTGTGATTGAATTTGAAGGTAGTTGGGATACACACTTGCCTTTAATTGAGTTTGCTTATAACAACAGCTACCAATTAAGCATTGGGATGCCTCCATATGAATCTTTGTATGGCAAAAAGTGTAGAACTCCCTTATGTTGGGATGAAGTAGGTGAAAGAAAGATGATTGGGCCAGAAATTGTTCAGCAGACAGAGGAAAAGATCAGATTGATCAAAGATAGACACAAGGCTGCATCAGACTGTTAGAAGTCCTAGTTGATCTGAAGAGAAGAGATATTGAATATGCAGTGGGTGATAAGGTATTCCTCAAAGTTTCTCCTTGGAAGAGAATTGTGAGATTTGGCAGAAAGGGGAAACTGAGTCCTTGTTTCATCGGACCATATGAGGTTCTGGAAAGAGTGGGTCCTTCGGCATATCGGTTGGCATTACCTCCAGAGTTAGCAAGGATACACAATGTCTTCCATGTGTCCATGTTAAGGAGGTACAGATCTGACCCATCTCATGTACTATCAGTTGAAGAGATTGAAGTAAATCCAGACCTCTCATATGAGGAAGAACCCATAGAAATTCTGGCTTATGAGGTGAAGCAGTTGAGGAATAAACAGATACACCTGGTTAAAGTGCTGTGGAACCATCATTCAGGCCAGGAAGCTACTTGGGAACGTGAAGAGGATATGAGGAGACAGCACCCACAGCTGTTCAGACACTAATGCCAGGTAAAATTTCGAGACAAAATTTATTTTAAGGGGGGGAGAATTGTAACACCCCTATGTTCGGTAGTGCGTTCTACTGTTCCGATGACTAGTGTTGTCCGGGCAGCTAGGATGCCTAGAACTACACTTCGATATGAGTGAGGAGACATAAAATAATGAAATACAAGAAAAGAAAATACAAGAAAAACAAAGGAAAAATAATGGCAAAGAAATGTAACCAAGTTAAGCGAGCCGAGAACCCTAGCGATGGGTGACCGCACCGGGAAGTCACGGCGTGGACCGTTGACTAGCCCTGGACCGCGGGGAAACCTGAAAAATATTTTTAGGACTTAAAGAGATATCAATTGAAGTATAAATGCTATTAGAAATATCAAAGAAAAATTAATTAATTAGTACAAAGAAAAGTGAGAAATCGAAAAAAAAGACAAAACCCGTTGTTACCGAAAAATCGGGAATGCAACCCGAATAGGGGCATTGTGGTCATTTGACACCCCAAGTTGTCTTTTGACCTAAATTTCCATTAAAAATAAATAATATTACACTTGGAAAATATAATAAAAAATTAATTTAGTGGTACCTAATGTAAATAACAAAAATGGAGTGTAAATGGAGTAATTATCACTTAAAACTTATTAAATGATTATCCTAGCATGAGTGGAGCACTATGGGAATTAAAAATTCACTAAGTGGGCAGATGTAAACCCACCAAACTCATCTTCAACCTTCATTCACCCCCATTGCCGAAATGAAGTTTCCAAGCTTCTCCCATGGCCGCCCAAATGGATGACTCTTTACACCCATTTTCAAGCTAGATTTTGTTTACTTGTCTTCATTAATTTTGATCCTCACACCATGGGCAGTAGATAGGCAACAAGAAAGGAAAGTTTTTGTGGAGTTTTGAAGAATTTCCAAAGTGATAAGTTTGTGTTTTTGATTATTGTTTAATTAAAGTTTGTAAGGATGTTATGGGTGTTTGATTTATGGAGAGATTTTTGAGGTTTGATATTGAATGGGGAAGTGTGCTTTTGGCAGCCATGGAAACACCTTGAAGACAGTTTATTTTTGCTTGTAAATGGTGAATTAAATGATTGATTAAATGTATATTGTGTAGGAAATTGTTTGGGTGATGTATGCTTAGTATATGTGAATGTGTATTGAAATTTGAAGCTTGGAAATTAATGGAATATAAATCCACAAATGCGGCAGGTTGTTAACTCTTGAAGAATGCTGGAATTCATGCTTGGTTTATGGTATATTAATGTTGGCTTTTGTTGGATGTTATGGCAGTTTGAGTGTATGTATGATGGAGTGAAGTTGGACATGTAAAAGTGTTATGGTTAGGTGCTTGAATTGTTGTAAATTGAGTTTGACAAATTCTGTACTTTATGGTGTATGTTGAATGTGATTGTAAGCTGCCAAAATGACCTATAATATGTTGTGAATTATGTTTAGGTTATGGTACAACCAGAATTGGCTTGAATGTTGAGTTTGGTAAGTGTTAAAAGTGATCCTTGATGTGTACGAAAGAAATACAATAAGGCAGTTTGAGTTTTAGGCCTAGAACTTTAAGTGTGTGGCTCCAATTGGTAAGAGACCAATTAGATGTGAAACTAGGCACAAAATGCGCCAACTTTCATGAAGGAAGCTTGTCAAGATTCTGCTTGTAAGGTAACTTGAAAAGTGACCAAATCCGGATTAGTGCAATTGAGGCCTGAAAATTGACCATTTGGGCAGCAGTTAGTGTTTAGGCCATAACTCACTCAAAACAGGTCCAATTGACCTAAAATTTTGACCATGAATAGTTAAGACCCATATATACAAGTCTTATGAAGACACAAAAGCCCATAAATTACCATAAGGAAGTCAAACAGCTTGCACAAATTCGGGTCCAAAAACTGGCCGAACCTAAAATGACCTAAAATGACCTAAAGTGACCAATTTTGATGCATTTTGACCATCAATTGTAAAATGACCATAACTTAGTCTACATAACTTAGAATGACCTAAAATTTTGCCCCGCATTCCATAAGACATAGATCTACAAGTTTGTAGTTTTGACTGAAACCCGAAAACTGAGGGAACTAGGTCGTCCGGCTAGGTCAAACTAGTATCCCGGAATCCAACAAATTGCAAGAAAATGCAGTATACACGAAAATGAACTTGGTAACATGTACCAACCCTAAAAGACTATCGAATGTGACATGTAAGTAACATTAAAACCTAATTTACGTAGAATGTATCGAGGGTCGATATATTAGGTTGATTAAGCAAATAATAGCATTCAGTGAATTACTTATCAAACATTATCGTTAGAGACAATTTAATTAAGTACTGAAACACTTCAAATTGTGTTTCTCAGTTAGCAAAGACTCAGGAAAAGGGAAAGAAACACTGAGTTAAGACCAGGAGACAGTTATCAGAGGTTTGTGCACAACAACTATTTCTGTTGAATATTTTTTCAATTGAAATGAATTATGACTATTTGTACATTATTGTTTTAAATTGTGGAAATGTGTTTGGAATGGATACTTATTGCTTAAAAAGCATTATAAATGGTTTGAAACTGTGAAAAATTGTTTGAATGATATTGATGGATACTTATTAACTGAAAAGCATTGGAAATGGTTTGAAACCACAGCTATCATGTATAATGATTGTATTCCTCACTAGCTTGTCTAGTGGGACGAATTGAATTCCCTCTCTGGCTGAAGTGTTGAGGTGTATGCCTGTTGAGGACGAATCGAATGAGTACTCATATTTTTGCTAGCTAGCTATGTTATTCCTCATTAGTCATCGACTTTTGGGATGAATTGAATACCTCATTAGCCATCGGCTTTTGGGATGAATTGAACTTTGGAACATGATTAAGCTGTGTGTGATTTATTGATATGTATTGTGAGATTGTGAAATGAATTTAAACTCTTATTGACATTCACTGTCTTTTGAAGTTAACTATGTTTTGATCTCTAAGATTTATTGTGATATTGTGTTAAATTCCTTATGACATTAATTGTCTTGAATTTAACTATGATTTTACGTATCCATCATTTATATGATTTATGAATTGTGATTTAAAGTTGTATTTTGTTAATGTTGTGCACCACTGAGACATTGTCTCAGCGATAGCTTTTCATTGCTGTCGCAGGTAGACAGACGGACAG
Organism: Hevea brasiliensis; assembly: GCF_030052815.1. Lineage (NCBI taxonomy): Eukaryota > Viridiplantae > Streptophyta > Magnoliopsida > Malpighiales > Euphorbiaceae > Hevea > Hevea brasiliensis. Next base: position 50,902,844 of record NC_079501.1, read on the forward strand.
GGCAGCAGATTAGGCTGCTAGTACATCCAGCTAGAGATTATCGGGTATATTGAGTATACCTCATTTTGCATTTTGTACTGTAATGTATATTCACTGTATGTATATATTGATTTTGGTTTTGAGCAGTTGTAAATTAAAATTGTACATTGAAGTTGTAAAGTAAATTATGAGTTATTTTGACTTGTAAAAATTGTATTATATTTCTTGTATCTCAGTCTTTGAAAAATTATTGTGGATTTGTGTTGAATTATGTTGGAGTTTGAGATTGAGAAAAATATTGAAGTGTTTTCTACAGGTTTTTGAAGAACTGTTTTATCCAAATTACAGAGGGCACTCTGCCAAAATTTTTATAGAAATTACTAATAGTCTAAATGTGTTAGCCAATTCACTTTAGTTTAAAAAAGTTTTTAACACCTGTAAATAGTGCTCACCACTGTAAAAGAAGTAAGAAAAGTTTTGAAAATCCCTTGTAGTGTATTTAATGGGTTATCAGCTGGCGAAGTTGGTAATTCATTAGGTATACTACGGGATCATGTTATGCCTTACAGAGGGGTAGGGTGTGACACGAGATACATACTAAATGATATGCTCTAGGGCATGCTACTAATAATCTCCCACTAGTACTAGAGCCATTCATTATAATATCTTAGACCCATCTTCTCAAGATGTCAGTCTAGCTGAGTTTGCGACATAGGCTTAGTGAATGGATCAGCTAGATTTTCAGCTGATGCTATTTTTTGCATGGTTACATCGCCTCGTCCAACTATTTCTCTGATAATGTGGTAGCGTCTTTCTATGTGTTTGGATTTCAGGTGAGACCGGGTTTCCTTAGCCTGTATGACTGCTCCATTGTTGTCACAGTGAAGTAGAATTGCTGACTCATTGGAAGAACTACTGCAAGTTCTGTTATGAACTTCTTTATCCAAACAGCTTCCTTAGCAACATCTGATGCAGCAATATACCCAGCCTCGATAGTGGAATCTGCAGTCATACTCTATTTGGAACTCTTCCAACTGACTGTACCTCCATTACAAATGAACACATATCCAGAGGAAGACTTTCTATCATCAATATTTGACTAAAAATTAGAATTAGTATAACCATCCAATTGCAAGTCTCCACCTCCATATATCAAGAATAAATCCTTAGTTCTTCTCAAGTACTTAAGGATATTTTTGACAGCTATCCAGTGTTCCAAACCTGGATTGGATTGATACCTGCTAGTCAAACTAATAGCATATGCGATATCTGGCCTAGTACACAACATTGCATACATTAAACTTCCAATAACCAAAGTATATGGAATCCTGGCCATTTTATCTCTTTCTTCAGGTGTCAATGGAGACATCTCTTTAGAAAGGTGGATACCATGTCTCATTGGTAACAATCCTTTCTTGGAATCAAGCATGTTAAACCTCTTTAACACCTTTTCCATGTATAGACTTTGGGATAAACCAATTATTCTTTTTGCTCTATCCCTATAGATGCGAATCCCAAGAATATAGGTTGCCTCCCCTAAGTCTTTCATGGAGAATGTATTTGACAACCATACCTTTACCGTTGTCAACATACCTGTTTCATTACCCATTAACAGTATGTCATCCACATATAAGACAAGGAAAGTGATAGCACTGTCACTAACCTTCTTATATACACATGGCTCATCCTCATTTTTCATAAAACCAAATGACTTAATGGCTTCATCAAAATGGATGTTCCAACTCCTCGAAGCTTGTTTCAACCCATAAATGGATCGCTTTAGCTTGCATACTTTGGAACCATCTTGGGGTTCAAAAACCCTTAGGTTGTTCCATGAAAATGTTTTCTTCAATGTATCCATTGAGAAAAGTTATTTTGACATCCATCTGCCAAATCTCATAATCATAGTGTACAGCTATTGCTAATAGAATCCTAATTGATTTAAGCATGGCAACATGCAAGAAAGTCTCCTCATAGTCGATTCCTTGCCTTTACCCTTTCGCTACTATCCTTACCTTATAGGTCTCTACCTTTCCATCAGAACTAATTTTCTTCTTGAAAACCCATTTGTTCCCTATAGGTACAATACCTTTAGGTGGGTCAACAAGATCCCAAACTTGATTCTTATACATGGAATCAATCTCGGATTTCATAGCATTAATCCATTTAGAAAAGTCTATATCTGATATAGCTTCTTCATAGGTAAGTAGATCATCTCCATGATCAACTTCTTCAAGAGTGGACAACTCTTATTCTTCTTCATGAAGGAAACCATATCTCACTGGTAGGTGAGATACCTTGGTTGTTCTATGAGAAATTGCTATAGATGTTTCATTTATAGGTATAGGTTGACTAGATGGATTTATATCCATCTGATCTATTAGTTGGTTAGAATTCTCCAATTCTAACTCTATTTGCCTTCCTTTGCCTCTTTCTTGAACAAACTGTTGTTCAAGAAATGTGGCATCTCTACTTATTGTTAGTAGTATGCCCTAGAGCATATCATTTAGTATGTATCTTGTACATAATTTTATTAATAAAAGGCATTTCACTTTTCTGTTTACATAATATATTTATGTGTAATAGAAAAGGTCCATTGATATTTTGTTAGAAATATTATTCTTAAGTTGTTAAGAATATGAGTGACAATATTTCTACCATAAAGTATCATAAATAGGTTCACAATCGAGGATACTTCATAATAAGGACATGACTTATCCAGAAAGATTGTATTCATGTTTGTTCCCAAGTTATTTATATGAGATATAAATAAGATGGAATGGTGAGTCTCATGCCATATAACAAATATGATAGGCACTTATAAATGATAAGTAGGCCGAACCAGTGACACTTATGACAAGCACATGGAGTTTACTCTTGTCAATGTTTTGTCATAAATCATATCAGTGCATATAATCTTTAGACCTGAGATAACACAGTTATCTTGTATATAGGTAGTTTGAGTTTGATACTGCTTTCATACTTGTACTATGTATGGGTATATGGGCATGTGTTGGCTCCTACTAGTTATATATGGAGGTAGGTGTTGATCAAGATGGAATCTGTTCCTCTAAGTAAATAGAGATAAAATCCTATGTTCATTTAATTGTTCTTGATGTTTCAAGTTCCTGGCCAGGACAGATAGATTTATTCAGAAAAGCATTTCTGATAAGAAAATCTTTTTAATCAAGAACTGGATTTAAAAGAGAACATAATATTCATAGCAAATGGAGTTTGACATAAACCATGACTCCAGCTTGAGTTAGGATTTTGTAACATAGAGATTCTAATGCATGGTAACATATGATTATAGGTTCATTTAAGGTAAACCTTATTACTAATTGGGTGGCCATGGCATGCTATGCTAGGTGTTAACCATGGTCTATGAGGTGCATAAAATGATTTAGAGAAATCATTTATGGTAAGAAAGAGTTCTGATGATATTAAGAGTTGATATCATGTCCCATTGCCAATTAGTGATGAGCCTAGTAAGTCACACACATACCCAAGTTATCACCTATTTAAATATGAGTTAATTAATTAATTAAAGAGTTTAATTAATTAATTAAATAGGTTTGGTTTGCAATTAAATTGCAAAGTCTCTAGCATGACTTGAAACCAAATCTATATTATTGGATGTGTAGTATAAATTAAATTTATATTTAAAGTGTTTAAATATGAATTTAATTAATGAGAAATTAATTAATAGAGATTAATTAATTTATTTATATTTGATATAAATTAATTAGAAGAAGAAAATTAATTATTTTGGGTTAAGAACTCAAAATTAAGACACAGGGGCATTTTGGTCATTTCACAGTGTGACACGTGGCACCATGAGATGGTGACACATGGGATTACACATAAACTTGCCAAATGTTTTTTAATCATATAAGATGATTAAAATCAAGATTAAATATAGGTTTGACACTTGTCACAATGTGATTGGGTCACTTAAACCTAGAGCTAATCAAAGGGTGACATGTGGCAAGGGTTTAATGTGTTAACCTAGCTATTTAAGTGTGGTTATGAAAAGAAAAAATAACCAGCAGCCATTCCTCTCCTTTGTCATGCCACCTTGAGGCTTTTCACCTATTCTTCTTCATCTCTCATCAATTCAAAGAGATTAGCCATCAATCTCTTTAATTAAGAACGCTAGAAATTATTTCTAGTGTCCTGTTTACATCTCTAATCTCTTAAAATGAAGAACTTGAATTTCTAATTAATAGAAAAAGCTTTAGAAGCTGTTCAAGGGTTGCCATAGGTGTTCTTGGTGTGGACAAGCTAGAGGGACAACATCTGGTGTCCTGAAGATGAATCTCAAAGGGGCAAACACGCTGCAGTGCATCAAGAGGTTAGTGTAATCTTTCTTGATTTAATCTAGGGTTCTAAAATTATTCTGATTAATTTTAAAAAATCTTAAATGGCAAATACAAATCCAAAAACATATTAAAAGAGTTTTAATATGTTGTTTATCATTGAAATCAAATAAATAAAAATAAATCTTGCATGATGCATGTGACCCTAGGTGAAAATTTTTTAATTCAATGGTATAAACATGTGTTTTTCACGCTTCTGTTCCTTCAATTGGTATCAGAGCCACTATATTTGCAATTTAGATTATTGATTATATGATTTAATTGTGTGTTTGATCATGAGATCAAAAGATCATTGCTGGTTGCAAACCAAGGTGGCGGCATACTTAAAAAAAAAACACCATCAATGGTGCGCATGGTTTGGCTACCATGGGTGGTTCAAGGTTTGGCTTTTGATTTTGCAATTGTTGTATGATCTAAGGCCTATTCTTTGACTAATTAAAGTGTTTAATTAGTAATTTTAATCACACAATTAAATTATGATTCAAATCAGAATTTTAAAAATTGTTTGAATGTGATTCAAATCTGAATTTTAAAAGTTGTTTGAATGTGATTCAAATCTGAATTTTTAAAGTTGTTTGAATCATATTTAAATCTGATTTTTTAAAATTGGTTGAATAAAATTCAGATCTGATTTTTTTAAAAAATGTTTGAATGTGATTCAAATCTGATTTTTTAAAAAATGTTTGAACGTGATTCAAATCTGAATTTTTTAAGTTGTTTGAATGTGATTCAAATCTGAATTTTTAAATTTGTTTGAATGAGATTCAAATCTGAATTTTTAAATTTATTTGAATCATATTCAAATCTGGATTTTTAAGTTGAATATGAGATATTCAATTTAATTTAAGTATGTATGTTTTATTTAATTGTTAAATAGTGATATGCATGATGGATGATCATGGACTATAAAAGACCAATGTGATTGGATTTATTTCTTTTATGTTTCTTTAGGATTGTAAATTAATTAATTTATTTTAATTTATTTTGGGCATGTATTATTAAGTTTATAATAATTTTTGGGTTGTAATTTCATTTATTTAAGTTCTTGTAAATTTGCCTTGGTATGCCAAGGAATACCATGTAATATTGGATTGCAAGAAGTTCAAGGAGGTCAAGAGCATTGGTGGGACCAGTGGGAGGAATTCAAGATCAAGTGTTGATTATGTACTCCTTCAGCAACTCTTGTAAAATGAATGAATGAATGAAATGCACCTAGGAATGCCCTGATTCAATTCTTGGTGGCTCAGAATTGAATCCCTTAGAAAGTCCATGATCATACCATATTTATTGCTTATCCATGAATGCATGAGATGTATGGGAATGTATGCTATTATATGATATATGCAAGCTAAATTGGATAATGTGCAAAGTGAGACCTTAATAGTAATTAAAATGACCATAAAATCTTCCAAACAAATGATTAAGTTGGAAATGCTATAATTAAAGTAATTATAACATAGGCCCTCCATTGGGGCAATTATTTTAAGAAATTTTAAATAGTTGCATAAGATGCAATTAATTTAAGAGATTTTCTTAAGAATAATTGTTAAGCATGAGATGTTGTAAATATGTAAACTGTTTAGTGGCCAATATTGGATGTACCTGAGGACATTAAAATTATTTGCATAATTACTGACTCAATGGGATCAACTTAACTAATGCAAGATAAGTCAATGATAGATGTACCTGAGATTTTGAGCATTAGGGGCTAGGTAAAGGATTGAACCTCACATGAGATGTGATGGGCAAGGAGTTGCTCACTTATAGTTTATTGTAATTCCAATAATGGATGTACCTGAGGATGATCAATAGAATTATAAGAATTCAATCACCCACTAGAAATCTATCCAACTAGGATTTCTGTTTTCTACTTTGGAAGTGTAGGATTTGCTAAGTTAGTGGGAGGACCAATTTGATTAAAAGACCATAATCATTTTGGTTAATTACATGATACATTTACTAATTAATCTGGTTATTTTCTGCAGTTAATTTTCTGATAAAAATGAGCACAAAAACAACTACCACCATCCAATATCCTTGCAAGCATACTTGATCACAATAGGTTGATAGGACCTAATCTGTCTGATTGGCTAAGAAATTTGAAACTTATCTTGAACCTTGAACATATAGGATATGTTCTAGATTCAAATGTTCCTGGTCCCTTACCTCTAGAGGCTACACAAGAGGAACATGAAACTTTGGACAAGTGGAAGGAGCATGATATGAGAGCTAAGTGTTACATGCTTGCTTCCACGAGTAATGAGTTACAGAAGCAACATGAGAACATGCAGAGTGCGAGTGAGATCCTCCTTCACCTATAAGAGTTGTATGGTGAGCACAGCAGGAATGCTAGGTATGAGATATCTAGACAGCTATTCCGTATGAGGATGTCTGAGGGACAGAATGTTGGGGATCATGTCCACAAGATGATTCGGCTGATTGAGCAGTTGGAACATCTTGACTTCAAGATGGATTTCCAACTACAGACGGATTTGATCCTTCAGTCCCTTCCTGAGTCTTTTGGGAATTTTGTGACAAATTTCCATATGACTAAACAGGAATGCACCTTAGCTGGTTTACTCAACATGCTGATTATTACCCAAAAGAATATGCCAGGCAATAAAGGAAAAGAGGTAGCTTTGGTTGCATCTTCTTCTGCTGGAAAGTCCAACAAGAAAAAGGGCAATAAGAAAAAGAAACCTCAGATTCCTGGTCCTTCCAAGAAAATAGCTAAACAGAAAAGGGAGACTAAAGCTGATGGAGGCAAAGGAAAGTGTTTCCACTACCAAAAGGATGGGCACTGGAAAAGGAACTGCCCAGAGTATCTTACTTCTCTGAAGGACAAGAAGGATACACCTTCGGAAGGTATGTCCATTCTGATGATACTCATAGTTCATCTACAGTTTGGGTTTTAGATACTGCTGCCAGTTCTCACATTTCTAATGATATGCAGGAACTAGCAAACAGTAGCAGCTTGCGTTCTCAAGATATTAGAGTCTGGATTGTCAATAGCTCAACTATTGAAGCTTTAGCCATAGGATCTAAATATTTTTACATGTTTGGACATGTTTTGTGTTTGGATAATATTTTATATGTACCTGATGCTTTTAAGAACATCATTTCTATATCTAGTTTGACTAGAAATGGCTATGAATTTCAGTTCATAGATGATGTTTGCAATATTTATTTTGGAAATAAATATGTTGGTTCGGGTTATATGAATGACGATCTTTATTATTTGGATAATAATAACAAACACAAATTGAATGCAAGTGATCTAAAAGAATGCAATGCCATGGTGAAAACCAACTCAAGTTCAAAATATATTTGGCACTTAAGGTTATGTCATGTTGCAGAAGATAGGATTGCAAAACTGGAGAAAAATGGGGATTTTATCCTCATTAGGCTCTGAGCCTACTCCAACTTGTGAATCTTGCCTTCAGGGCAAAATGACTAGATCACCCTTTGTTGGACAAGGGCTAAGAGCTGAAAATATTTTGGAACTAATACATAGTGATGTATGTGGTCCATTTAAAGAAATGGCTGGAGGGGGTTTTCATTATTTTTTTACCATTACTCATGATAAATCAAGGTTTGGGTATTTGTATTTGATGAAATACAAACATGAATCTTTTGAAAAGTTCAAAGAATTTAAATCTGAAGTAGAAAATCAAACAGGAAAGAGTATTAAAGCTCTTCGATCAGATCGTGGAGGTGAATATTTGAGTACTGAATTTGATGAATACTTAAGAGAGCATGGCATTGTTTCTCAGCTGACTCCTCCAGGAATGCCACAACTGAATGGTGTCTCTGAAAGGAGAAATCGTACCCTATTGGATATGGTACGTAGTATGATGAACTACACTGATATGCCAATCTTCTTTTGGGGATTTGCATTAGAATCAGCTTTGTATATTCTGAATAGGATTCGATCAAAATCAGTTTCTTCCACACCTTATGAGATATGGCATGGAAGAAAACCAAGTCTTAAGCATGTTAAGATTTGGGGTTGTCCAACTTATATCAAAAAGCTGAATACTGATAAATTGGAGACCATATCAGAAAAAGGTCGATTTGTTGGATATCCAAAAGATAGTTTTGGATATTATTTTTATTTGCCTACTTCACAAAAGGTTGTGATAAGTAGAGATGCCACATTTCTTGAACAACAGTTTGTTCAAGAAGGAGGCAAAGGAAGGCAAATAGAGTTAGAATTGGAGAATTCTGACCAACCAACAGATCAGATGGATATAGATCCATCTAGTCAACCTATACCCGTTGATGAAACATCTACAGCTGTTCCTCGTAGAACAACCAAGGTATCTCACCCACCAGTGAGATATGATTTTCTTCATGAAGAAGAACAAGAGTTGTCTACTCATGAAGAAGTAGATCATGGAGATGATCCACTTACTTATGAACAAGCTATATCAGATATAGACTCTTCAAACTGGATTGATGCTATGAAATCCGAGATTGATTCCATGTATAAGAATCAAGTTTGGGATCTTGTTGACCCACCTGAAGGTATTGTACCTATAGGGAACAAATGGGTTTTCAAGAAGAAAATTGGTTCTGATGGAAAGGTAGAGACCTATAAGGCAAGGCTAGTAGCGAAAGGGTTTCGCCAAAGGCAAGGAATCGACTATGAGGAGACTTTCTTGCCTGTTGCCATGCTTAAATCAATTAGGATTTTATTAGCAATAGCTGCATACTATGATTATGAGATTTGGCAGATGGATGTCAAAACAGCTTTTCTTAATGGATACATTGAAGAAAACATTTTCATGGAACAACCTAGGGGATTTGAATCCCAAGATGGTTCCAAGGTATGCAAGCTAAAGTGATCCATTTATGGGTTGAAACAAGCTTCGAGGAGTTGGAACATCCATTTTGAGGAAGGCATTAAATCCTTTGGTTTTATAAAAAATGAGGATGAGCCATGTGTATATAAGAAGGTTAGTGACAGTGCTATCACTTTCGTTCTCTTATATGTGGATGACATACTGTTGATGGGTAATGACAAAGGTATGTTGACAACTATAAAGGTATGCTTGTCAAATACATTTTCCATGAAAGACTTAGGGGAGGGAACCTATATTCTTGGGATTCGCATCTATAGAGATAGAGCGATAAGAATAATTGGTTTATCCCAAAGTCTATACTTGGAAAAGGTGTTAAAGAGGTTTAACATGCTTGATTCTAAGAGAGGATTGTTACCAGTGAGACATAGCCAGAATTCCATATGCTTCGGCTATTGGAAGTTTAATGTATGCAATGTTGTGTACTAGGCCGGATATCGCATATGCTATTAGTTTGACTAGCAGGTATCAATCCAATCCAAGTTTGGAATACTAGATAGCTGTCAAGAATATCCTTAAGTACTTGAGAAGAACTAAGGATTTATTCTTGATTTATGGAGGTGGAGACTTGCAATTGGATGGTTATACTGATTCTGATTTCCAATCAGATATCGATGATAGAAAGTCTACCTCTGGATATGTGTTCATTTGTAATGGAGGTGCAGTCAGTTGGAAGAGTTCCAAATAGAGCACGACTGCAAATTCCACTACAGAGGCCGAGTATATTGTTGCATCAGATGCTGCAAAGGAAGCTGTTTGGATAAAGAAGTTTGTGACAGAACTTACAGTAGTTCCTTCCATTGAGTCAGCAGTTCCATTACACTGTGACTGTAACACCCTCCTGGTAGCAACTCCGTACATTCTCATCGCTGGTGATCGGTGTCGGTCCGATACCAGAACGTCCGAAAAATATTTAAACTAAAGTCAGGAACCATAATTAACTCAAATATTAATAAGAAAAATTTAGTAAAAATTTTAGAAATAAAATACAACCAAGTTAAATGAGCCGGTGCCCAAGCGAAGGGTAATCAGAGGGAAGTTGCGGTTCTCGCAACGAGGAGCCTTAGACCCGGGGGAAAAATTATAAAATAATTTTTGGGACTCTAGAAAAGGGTTATTGAGGTTCCCATGGCATTAGAATGCCAAGAAAATACCTAGAAAAATTTTTCAATCGGTACAGCCAATTTTGACCCGTTAAGCCAAACGGAGGGCATTTTGGTCATTTCGCCTTCGGAGGTGATTTTTGACCAACTTGTCCAGTTAAGTAAATAATTATTATGAACTAAGATATGAATTAATATTGATGAAAAATGAATTGAAAGTTAGTAGTGATGAAAAGAAAAGAAAAATACAATATATGCAAATTATGACATCAATGTGATGTCATTTAAAATTGGCCACCAATCACATTTAAACTATCATTTATCTAACTAATAAAAGAGGTAAATAAAGACCAAAGGAAAAGAAAAAAACGTGGGCAGCCATCTCCTTCTCCATTTCAGCCACACCATAGCCAAGAAGCAAACCTCCATTTTTTTTCCTCACTCAAGCTTGAAGATCTCTTAAGCCTCACCCCAAAACCCTAAGTTATCTTCACAAAAATTAATCTACACACCCTAAGCAAGCTCTAGGCAGCCACAAAGAAGAGGAATTCTAGAGTTTTCACAAGCTCAATAAGTTGAGCCAAGAGGTTAGTGCTATACTTTCACTCTCACTCCTTTAATCCTTGTTAGAGCATCATTTTAAGTTAAGAAATTGTAAGAAAATGAAGTAAATTATATATGTTAGGGCATCTTCAAATTTTCGGCAGCCCTAGGGGAGGATGAGTTTGATTGTTTTAATGAATTTAGAGAGGATAGAAATGATGTTTAAGGTATGAATATGCATGGATGTTGAACTAGTGTGCTAATTGAGGTTTATGGGTAAATTAAATTGGACATTAGGGTTTTGAGAAGTAAAAATTGACTTGGCTTATCAAACTGTTAAAGAACACTCTAATGGTCAATAAGTGACCATTTGAGGTATGTTGACCATAAATTGGACTGAAAATTAGTATGGCAAAGTGAAGGTGTAATCTGCCCTAGGACAGCAGCAATGGATTGAAATTTCAGTCCAATTACACAGCCATAACTTTGGCTGTGTTAGTCCAATTGGTGTTTGGCCAATTGGACATGAAACTAGGCTTATAATGGCACATTTTTGCTGAAGAAACCATGCCCAAAAGACCAAATCAAGAGGACCAAAACTTAGCCCCAATCTGGATACCCTGCAACTGATCCTGCAGAATGACCAAATAAACAGTAACTGTTCATTTGACTATAACTCACTGTAGATTTAGTCAATTGACCTGAAAGTTTTACAGCAACAAGTTAAGACATAGAAAAACAACTTTCATGAAGAAACCTACCCCAAATTATGGCCAGAACAAATTCAAAAATGCAATCACACTCACTGTTCATGTTACTGTAGATATGGTCAATTCTGCAGATTGGCAATCCGGCCAGCTGTGGTTTTTGAGCCATATCTGAAGCTACAAAACTCCAAATGGAGTGATTCAAAAAAGGAAATTCAACTAGACAAAATAAGGAACAACTTTCATGTTTGTCATTTCCTCAAATTCCCACTGCAACAGGGCCCAATGGAACAGTAAATTTGGGTCTCAAAAACTGAAATTTCTGCCCTCTTAGAATTAAGTTGAGAAATGGAAATGGCAATCAATTCCAACAAGTTTTAAATACAAAATGTGGTATGTTTGGGATGTTAAAACCAATACACCTATTTTCTATCCAAAAGCCAACATTTTTGTTGACCAATGAGGTGAATAGTGACATCAAAACTTGAAATGCACAAATTGAAGAAATTAAAAGTTTCAAATGCCCTAGTATACCTAACATGATTGGTTTGTATAGTTTGGCATGCCAACAGGGTTCAGTTAGCAGAACTGCACATGGCAATATGTCATTCTGTGATTTCATGGCTTTTAGCCATTCTGACTTTGCATTGAGAATTGGCCTTGTGCCTGAGATTATTTACAGCTTGGTAGTTGTTCTGTTGCACACCGGGCGATGCATATGTGACCGATGGTGTGACGGCCCAAGGTACTAGATACCTAGTGCCAGTTTACCCGTTATCCAGTCCAGTCGTCTAGTGTAGGTTACTTGGGGCAACCAAATGAATAAAAGTGAACAAAGTAAATGATATACAAATACCAAACAAATAAAACGTACACATTCACTACACATTTAATTTCTTGCTATTTTCTTTTATTATATTATTGCTTAGCGCGTTGCTTTTGCCACGCGTAGGTACTGGTGATATAGATCGTGAGCCCAGTAGACCACATATTGGGTGAGTCCATCCTGCAGCTCTGCACAGTGTCCGTGTCGCCTCAACTTCTGCAGTGCATTGGTAGGACACTAGGTGTCATTTTGACATTTTGTAACTAAATTTTTATTTTCTCATATGTAATTAAACTTGTGTAATGTATATTGAGGTTTATGTAAATTATGCAAATTGTATTTGTGAATGGAAAAGTAAATGGTTATTTATGAATTATATGTGATCATCACATGTGATGGATGGTTGAGAATTGAAATTTGAGATCTTGATATTGAGTTTTGTGATGATATTGGAGTTGAGAATGAATGAATTTGTTTATTGGAAGTGTTTTTCACAGGTTCCGAAGAACTGTTTTCTCCATTTTTAGCCGGTACTCTGCCGAATTTTCTTTAAAAATTTACGGAACCTCAAATAAATTATGATTTCAATAAATGACTTAAATGAGTTATATTTTACAAGTTATATTCAAAATTATGATGAAAATTAATTAGGGTATATTAGAGTGTGCCGGTACACCGTGTGGCATTACTTACTCTGTATACTGCATACCTGCACGGGGTGTCACATTTAGTGGTATCAAAGCACAGTTTAGGCGTTTCTGGGCCTAGATTGAGTCCATACCATGCATTGCATTTGTAAGAGTCGAGGTGACACTAACGCAGATCTATTTATCTTTCTTATTTTGAATAGGATATGGACTTTTCATCTCAGAGAGCCGTTGAGGAGGAAGTGGAGAGTCATGCTCCACCTGCAGCAGCTGAGACTGGGGGAATGAGAGAATCTGCTCCGCCAGCTCAAGCAGAGCTCGCCACCTCCACGAGCCATGTTTCAAAGAAATGGCCGACTTCTTTAGACAAATGGCTGGGGTAATGCCAGCACCACCACCACCACCACCAGCTCCACAGCAGAAATCACACCTGGAAAGGCTAAAAAAGTTTGGAGCTGTGGACTTCTATGGCAAGAGAGAATATGACTCTGTTGCAGCCGAGAATTGGTTGAACAGAACAGGCAGAGTCCTAAAACAACTCCACTACACCTCAGAGAAAAATCTAGAAGCTGCAGTATCCTTGTTGCAAGATGATGCCTACGAATGGTGGGACACTGTGTCCAGTGAAGTGCAACCAGAAGCTGTAACTTGGGATTTCTTCCTTTCTGAATTCAAGAAGAAATATGTGGGTACTGTATACCTGGAAGAGAGAAGAAGAGAGTTTATTAACCTGAGGCAGAAATAGCTGTCAGTGGCCGAATATGAGAAGGAATTCGTAAGATTGAGCCGCTATGGAAGGGAGATAGTCCCTAATGAAGCTGAAAGGTGCAAGAGATTTGAAGAGGGACTAAATGACAACATCAAGATCCAGCTCACTGCCTTGGGAATCACAAAATTTACCAAGTTAGTGGAAGCTGCAATAAAGGTGGAAAAAGTAAGAATCAGTGAGCAGACCAGAAGGGATAGACAGCAGAAGAGGGGCCCAGGTAAGTCTAGTTTAGCTCCTGCATTTGGGAAGAAGTTCAAGGGTCCTCCTACACAGAGTTCAGCTCAGCCACAGGGTCGTGGTCACCTCGGGCCCAGCCACGCTCACCCCTAGGAGAGGTCACCCACACCATCGGTGGCAGCTCTGTGGATGGGGTTCAGGGGACCAGCCCCAACATCTTCTGCATGTCCGCATTGCCTGAAATGGCACAAGGGGGAATGTTGGAGAGTAACTGGTGCCTGCTTAAGATGTGGGTCGACAGAACATCAGCTGAGGAACTGCCCACGCAGAACTACTACAGCTGCTCCAACACAAGCGCATGCACCGCCTCCCGCACTACGAGAGGTAGAAAACTGCAACTGACGCAGAGGACCATCACGCAGGCCTTCATCCGAGCCGCAGAGAGGCCGATAATGCACCACCGCCGTAAATTATGCCCTGAGAGCTCAAGAGGAGCAAGATGCCCCGAACGTCATCAGGGGTACGTTCTCCCTCTACAATACTCCTGTGCATGCATTGGTGGATCCATGATCCACTCATTCCTACATTTGCATCAACTTAACCGTAGAAAGGGGGATACTAATAGGGGAGAGTGACCAAGACATTCTGGTCACTAATACATTGGGTCACAGTGTAGTGGTGAACAAGGTATACAAGGGTTGCCCGTTAAGGATTCAGGGGTATGAATTCTTGGCAGACCTGATTGAGTTGCCCTTCCACGAGTTTGACGTGATTTTGGGAATGGACTGGTTGTCACGTCATCAGGCAATAGTTGATTGCAAATTGAAGAGATTTTCTCTGAAAACTCCTGAGGGTAATGAGATTACAGTTGTGGGTGAAAGGACATATTTCTTGTCCAATGTCATCTCAGCCACAGTTGCAAGAAGAATGATGAGAAAAGGCTGTAAAGCCTACCTAGCACATGTGGTGGATACTAGGCAGGCTAAGCCAGACCTGAGTAATATACCCACAGTGAGAGACTTCCCAGAGGTATTTCTTGAAGAATTGCCTGGTTTGCCACCAGAAAGGGAAGTCGAGTTTGCTATTGAGACACTGCCGGGTACAGCACCCATTTCCATTGCTCCTTATAGGATGGCACCCATTGAATTGAGAGAGTTGAAAACTCAGTTGCAAGAGTTGCTTGATAAGGGGTTCATACGCCCCAGTGTGTCACCATGGGGAGCTCCAGTGCTGTTTGTGAAAAAGAAGGATGGGACTTTGAGGCTTTGCATTGATTATCGGCAGTTGAATAAAGTGACTGTCAAGAACAAATATCCGTTGCCTAGAATTGATGATCTGTTTGATTAGTTGAAGGGAGCAGGAGTATTTTCTAAGATTGATCTCAGATCAGGGTATCATCAGTTGAGGGTGAAGGATGCAGATGTGCCAAAGACTGCATTCAGGACCCGATATGGGCATTATGAGTTTCTGGTGATGCCCTTTGGCCTAACTAATGCACCAGCGGCATTCATGGACCTTATGAACCGTATCTTCCATCCATACCTAGATCGGTTCGTAGTGGTCTTTATTGATGATATTTTGGTGTATTCCAAGACCAGGGAAGAACATGATGAGCATTTGAGGATTGTTCTACAAACCCTGAGAGAAAAGAAGCTGTATGCTAAGTTGTCCAAGTGTGACTTTTGGTTGAATGAGATTGCATTCCTTGGACACATAGTGTCAGCCGATGGGATTAGGGTGGATCCCAAGAAAATAGAAGCAGTGATGGAATGGAAGCCTCCCAGGAATACAACTGAAGTCAGAAGCTTCTTGGGGCTAACTGGGTATTACAGAAGATTTATGAAGGGATTTTCTTTAATAGCTACTCCAATGACCAAGTTGTTACACAAGAATGTCAGATTTGACTGGAATGACAAGTGTCAGACCAGTTTTGAGAGGTTAAAGGCTATGTTGACAGAGGCACCAGTGTTAACATAGCCAGTGTCAGGAAAGGACTTCGTGGTCTATAGTGATGCTTCTTATAATGGGTTAGGGTGTGTATTGATGCAAGAGGGAAAGGTGGTCGCCTATGCTTCCAGGCAGCTAAGGCCACATGAACAAAATTACCCTACCCATGATCTAGAGCTTGCAGCAATTATCTTCGCACTGAAGATATGGAGGCATTACTTGTATGGTGAAAAGTGCTATATTTACACAGACCACAAAAGCTTGAAAAACTTGCCAACCCAGAAGGAGCTCAACCTTAGACAGAGGCGATGGATTGAGTTCTTGAAGGACTATGATTGTGTAATTGACTACCATCCTGGGAAGGCAAATGTAGTTGCTGATGCTTTGAGCAGAAAATCCATGACAGCCTTGAGATCATTGAATGCCCGTCTATCTTTGGTTCGAGATGGAGCTATTTTGGCTGAGTTGCAAGTGAGGCCAAACCTGCTACAGCAGATTTTTGATGGGCAAAAGGCAGATGAAAAGTTACTGGCTATTATGAGCAAAATCCCAGAGGGAAAAGCAGCTGACTATGAGGTAAAAGCAGATGGGTGTCTGCACTAGAAAGGAAGACTGTGTGTACCAGATAATGGGGAATTGAAAGCCAGCATTCTAAAAGAGGCACACACCAGTGTATATGCTATGCACCCAGGAAGTACAAAGATGTATCATGATCTGAAGCTCCAATATTGGTGGCCTGGTATGAAGAAGGACATAGCTGACTATGTGACTAAATGCTTGACATGTCAGCAAGTCAAGGCAGAACATCAAGTTCCATCAGGTTTGCTACAGCCTATACGCATACCTGAATGGAAATTGGATCGGGTCACCATGGATTTTGTAAGTGGTCTACCTCTCACTCGGAAGAAACATGATGCAGCATGGGTGATAGTTGATAGATTGACGAAGTCAGCACACTTTCTCGCCGATTAGACCGACTACTCACTAGAGAAGTTAGCAAAATTGTATATCAATGAGATAGTTAGACTGCATGGAATTCCACTTTCCATCATATCTGATCGAGACCCAAGGTTCACATCGAGATTTTGGAAGAAGTTGCATGAGTCCTTGGGTACACAACTCCACTTCAGCACAGCTTTCCATCCTCAGACGGATGGGCAATCAGAAAGAGTAATCCATGTCCTTGAGGATATGCTGAGGAGTTGTGTCATTGAATTTGAGGGAAGTTGGGATAGATACCTCCCACTGGCAGAATTTGCATACAACAATAGCTACCAAGCTAGCATCCAAATGGCCCCATATGAGGCACTGTATGGGAGAAAATGTAGAACTCAGCAGTCCGGACTGAATTGGGCGAAGAAAATCGGTAGGGCTGCACTGTGAAACATCGAGGAGAAAGTGAAACTAATCAAAGCCAATCTGAAGGTTGCCTCAGATAGGCAGAAATCTTATGCCGACCTGAAGAGAAAAGAAATAGAATATGTGGTTGGCGACAAAGTGTTCCTCAAGGTGTCACCGTGGAAGAAGGTATTGAGGTTTGGAAGAAAAGGTAAGTTGAGCCCTAGGTTCATTGGCCCATATGAAGTCATTGAACGTGTGGGTCCAGTGGCCTATAGGCTAGCTTTGCCACCAGAGCTGGATAAGATCCACAATGTGTTCCATGTGTCCATGCTCAGAAGATACCGCTCAGATCCTTCACTTGTCATCTCCAGGGAAGAGATTGAAATACAACCGGATTTGACATATGAAGAAGAACCTCTACGGATCCTAGCTCGGGAAGTAAAAGAATTGAGGAACAAGCAGATTCCACTGGTGAAAGTGCTTTGGAGGCACCACAACACCGAGGAGGCAACTTGGGAAAGTGAAGAGACGATGAGGCAACAGTTCCCTCAACTGTTTGCATCAGGTAAATTTCGAGGACGAAATTTAAATTAGAGAGGAAGAGTTGTAACACCCTCCCGGTAGCAACTCCGTACATTCTACTGTTTCGATGACCGGTGTCGGTCCGGACAGCTAGAACGTCCGAAAAAATATTTAAACTAAAGTCAGGAACCATAATTAACTCAAATATTAATAAGAAAAATTTAGTAAAAATTTTAGAAATAAAATACAACCAAGTTAAATGAGCCGGTGCCCAAGCGAAGGGTAATCAGAGGGAAGTTGCGTTTCTCACAACGAGGAGCCTTAGACCCGGGGGAAAAATTATAAAATAATTTTTTGGACTCCAGAAAAGGGTTATTGAGGTTCCCATGGCATTAGAATGCCAAGAAAATACCTAGAAAAATTTTTCAATCATTACAACCAATTTTGACCCGTTAAGCCAAACGGAGGTGATTTTTGACCGACTTGTCCAGTTAAGTAAATAATTATTATGAACTAAAATATGAATTAATATTGATGAAAAATGAATTGAAAGTTAGTAGTGATGAAAAGAAAAGAAAAATACAATATATGCAAATTATGACATCAATGTGATGTCATTTAAAATTGGCCACCAATCACATTTAAACTATCATTTATCTAACTAATAAAAGAGGTAAATAAAGACCAAAGGAAAATAAAAAAACGTGGGCAGCCATCTTCTTCTCCATTTCAGCCACACCATAGCCAAGAAGCAAACCTCCATTTTTCTTCCTCACTCAAGCTTGAAGATCTCTCAAGCCTCACCCCAAAACCCTAAGTTATCTTCACAAAAATTAATCTACACACCCTAAGCAAGCTCTAGGCAACCACAAAGAAGAGGAATTCTAGAGTTTTCACAAGCTCAATAAGTTGAGCCAAGAGGTTAGTGCTATACTTTCACTCTCACTCCTTTAATCCTTGTTAGAGCATCATTTTAAGTTAAGAAATTGTAAGATAATGAAGTAAATTATATGTGTTAGGGCATCTTCAAATTTTCGGCAGCCCTAGGGGAGGATGAGTTTGATTGTTTTAATGAATTTAGAGTGGATAGAAATGATGTTTAAGGTATGAATATGCATGGATGTTGAACTAGTGTGCTAATTGAGGTTTATGGGTAAATTAAATTGGACATTAGGGTTTTGAGAAGTAAAAATTGACTTGGCTTATCAAACTGTTAAAGAACACTCTAATGGTCAATAAGTGACCATTTGAGGTATGTTGACCATAAATTGGACTGAAAATTAGTATGGCAAAGTGAAGGTGTAATCTGCCCTAGGACAGCAGCAATGGACTGAAATTTCAGTCCAATTACACAGCCATAACTTTGGCTGTGTTAGTCCAATTGGTGTTTGGCCAATTGGACATGAAACTAGGCTTATAATGGCACATTTTTTCTGAAGAAACCATACCCAAAAGACCAAAGCAAGAGGACCAAAACTTGGCCCCAATCCGGATACCTTGCAACTGATTCTGCAGAATGACCAAATAAATAGTAACTGTTCATTTGGCCAT
The DNA here is from genome assembly GCF_030052815.1 of Hevea brasiliensis. Lineage (NCBI taxonomy): Eukaryota > Viridiplantae > Streptophyta > Magnoliopsida > Malpighiales > Euphorbiaceae > Hevea > Hevea brasiliensis. The sequence continues at coordinate 50,922,197 of NC_079501.1, forward strand.
AACTCACTGTAGATTTGGTCAATTGACCTGAAATTTTTACAGCAACAAGTTAAGACATAGAAAAACAACTTTCATGAAGAAACCTACCCCAAATTATGACCAGAACCAATTCAAAAATGCAATCACATTCACTGTTCATGTTACTATAGATATGGTCAATTCTGCAGATTGGCAATCCGGCCAGCTGTGGTTTTTGAGCCATATCTAAAGCTACAAAACTCCAAATGGAGTGATTCAAAAAAGGAAATTCAACTAGACAAAATAAGGAACAACTTTCATGTTTGTCATTTCCTCAAATTCCCACTACAACAGAGCCCAATAGAACAGTAAAATTGGGTCTCAAAAAATTGAAATTTCTGCCCTCTTAGAATTAAGTTGAGAAATGGAAATGGCAATCAATTCCAACAAGTTTTAAATACAAAATGTGGTATGTTTGGGGTGTTAAAACCAATACACCTATTTTCTATCCAAAAGTCAACATTTTTGTTGATCAATGAGGTGAATAGTGACATCAAAACTTTAAATGCACAAATTGAAGAAATTAAAAGTTTCAAATGCCCTAGTATACCTAATATGATTGGATTGGATAGTTTGGCATGCCAATAGGGTTCAGTTAGCAGTACTGCACATGGCAATATGCCATTCTGTGATTTCATGGCTTTTAGCCATTCTGACTTTGCATTGAGAATTAGCCTTGTGCCTGAGATTATTTACAGCTTGGTAGCTGTTATTTGCCTGGAGAAGCATATGTGACCGATGTTGTGGCACGAGGTACTAGATACCCGGTGCGATTTCCCGTTATCGATCCGATCGTCTAGTGTAGGTTACTTGGGGCAACCAAATGAATAAAAGTGAACAAAGTAAATGATATACAAATACCAAACAAATAAAACGTACACATTCACTACACATTTAATTTCTTGCTATTTTCTTTTATTATATTTGTAATGATCGGGAACCAGCCACTAGAGGAATTGTCCGCTTTGGCCATAAGCCTCACGGTTTTGTCCCATAGGTGGAATGGAGAACTTCCCAGGAGGTCACCCATCCTAGGATTTCTCTCAAACGAGCACGTTTAACCCTGGAGTTCTTCCAACTCTCCAGGCCATTCCACCAAAAGGCGCCTCTAGTGATTAGTTCCCCCATCTTATATATTATTACTTTTGAGCCCAAGACCATCTCCGTGCTTTGCCGATGTGGGATTTGCCTAAGGGACCTTTCTCCCCCCCTTTCGGGACTCAGCGTCCTCGCTGAGGTTTGCCCCACCATCGCCCAAGAGGACACGCGAGCGGCTCTGATACCAATTGTAAGGATCAGGAACCAGCCACTAGAGGAATTGTCCGCTTTGGCCATAAGCCTCACGGTTTTGTCCCATAGGTGGAATGGAGAACTTCCCAGGAGGTTACCCATCCTAGGATTTCTCTCAAACGAGCACGTTTAACCCTGGAGTTCTTCCAACTCTCCAAGCCATTCCACCAAAAGGCACCTCTAGTGATTAGTTCCCCCATCTTATATATCATTACTTTTGAGCCCAAGACCATCTCCGTGCTTTGCCGATGTGGGATTTGCCTAAGGGACCTTAAATCGGCCATTTGCTGAAACATGTCCTGTGGAGGCTGAGCAGGCTCTGCTTGAGCTGGCAGAGCAGATTCTCTCATGCCCCCAGTCTCAGCTGCTGCAGGTGGAGCATGACTCTCCACTTCTTCCTTGACTACTCTCTGTGATGAAGGGTTCATATCCTATTTAACAAAGACAAACAGTTCTGCGTTAGTGTCACCTCGACTCTTACAAATGCAATGCATGGTATGGACTCAATCTAGGCCCAGAAACGCCTAAACCGTGCTCTGATACCACTAAATGTGATGCCCCTTACCCGTGTACAGTATACCCGAGTAAGTAATGCCACACGGTGTACCGGCACACTCTAATATACCTTAATTAATTTATATCATGCCTTTGAATATAATTTATGAAACATACTTTATTTAAGCCATTTATCGAAAATATTATTTATTTGAGGTTCCGAAAATTATAAAGAAAATCTGGCGGAGTACCGGCTAAAAATGGAGAAAATAGTTCTTCGGAACCTGTTAAAAACACTTCCAAATAATTTTCCAAACAATCCCAACTTCAATTCATCAACAAAGTCTCAATATCAAGATCTCAACAACATTTCAATTTCAGTTCTCAATCATCATTTCTCAAGGTACTCGTATGTATAAACAACAAATAAAATACTCAAATTACTTCCATACATAACCATAAATCTTCATTATTTACATGAACCTCAAAATACATTACACAAGTTTAATTACATATGAGAAAATCAAAATTTAATACAGAATGCCAAAATGACACCTAGTGTCCTACCAATGCACTGCAGAAGTTGAGGTGACACGGACACTGTGCAGAACTGCAGGATGGACTCACCCAGTCTGCGGTCTACTGGGCTCACGATCTGTATCTCTAGTACCTACGCGTGGCAAAAGCAACGCGCTAAGCAATAATGCTTAGTGGTGCAATAATAAAATAAAAAGAAATAGCAAGAAATAAATATGTAACGAATGTATATGTTTTATTTGTTTGGTATTTGTATATCATTTACTTTGTCCACTTTTATTCATTTGGTTGCCCAAGTAACCTACACTAGACGATCGATGGATAAACGGGTGGCGCCTTTGGGTATCAAGTACCTGGGCCCGTCACACCATCGGTCACATATGCATCTCCCGGTGTGCAACAGAACAGCTAACAAGCTGTAAATATATCAGGCACAAGGCCAAAGCTCAATACAAGGTCAGAATGGCTAAAAGCCATGAAATCACAGAATGACATATTGCCATGTGCAGTACTGCTAACTGAACCCTATTGGCATGCCAAACTATCCAAACCAATCTTGTTAGGTATACTAGGGCATTTGAAACCTTTAATTTCTTCAATTTGTGCATTTAAAGTTTTGATGTCACTATTCACCTCATTGATCAACAAAAATGTTGACTTTTGGGTAGAAAATATGTACATTGACTTTGGCACTCCCAATATACCACATTTGGCATTCAAAACTTGTTGGCATTAAGCATTTATACCATTTCAAAGTTTAAACCAAGGGAAGCAGAATTTTCAGTTTTTGTAGCTCAACTTTACTGTTCCATTGGACACTGTTGCAGTGGGAATTTGAAGAAATGGCAAACATGAAAGTTGTTCCTTATTTTGTCTAGTTGAATTTCCTTTTTTGAATCACTCCATTTGGAGTTTTGTAGCTCTAGATATGGTCCAAAAACCACAGCTGGCCGGATTGCCAATCTGCAGAATTGACCATATCTACAGTAACATGAACAGTAACTGGAATCACTTGGTTGGATGGGTTCTGGCCATAATTTGGGGTAGGTTCCTTCATAAAAGTTGTTTTTCTATGTCTTAACTTGTTGCTGTAAAATTTTCAGGTCAATTGACCACATCTACAGTGAGTTATGGCTTACTGTTCATTTGGTCATTCTGCAGTCTTTATTGCAGGGTATCCGGATTGGGGCCAAGTTTTGGTCCTCTTGCTTTGGTCTTTTGGGCATAATTTCTTCAGCAAAAATGTGCCATTATAAGCCTAGTTTCATGTCCAATTGGCCAAACACAAATTGGACCAACACAGCCAAAGCTATGGCAGTCCAAGTGGACTAAAATTTGATCACCTACTTTGTCTTTAGGCAGCCTACACATTCACTTTGCCATGCATTATTTCAGTCCAAATTGTGGTCAACTTACCTAAAATGGTCACTAATTGACCATTCAAATGTTCTCTAACAATTTCCTAAGCCAAGTCAAATTTTCACTTCTCAAAACCCTAATTTCCATATGAGTTTTCACAACATGCTTGAATTAACTATCTCATTCACTATCCACATGCATATATGGTTTAAACATAATCTCTAATCCACTTTAAGTCCATCAAAACACTCCATTATTGTTCCTTCAATAGGGCAGCTGAAATTTATGGTATGTATACACATAATTATTGTTCATTTTAGTTACAAATTCTTACTCAATTCAAGTTACTAATCATGAAAATAAAGAGTTTTAGGTATCTAATGCACTAACCTTTAAGTGGCACTTTTTTCCCAAGTTTAATCTTCACTTTTCTTGTACTCTCTTGGCTGCCAAACACTTCCTCTAGGTCCAAGGATTCATTTTAGTGTTGGGGTCTTGAGGAAATATGGTGAGGAAGCATGAGAATGAAAGCTTGCAAAGAATGGCTATGGTGGAAACCCTATCTTCTCTCTCTCTACGTTTTGGCTGGTTTGAAGGAGGTGGCTGCTGTATTTTTGGTTAATTTGGTCTTCATTTAGTCTCTTTTATTAGTTAATAATATGGTTGTTTAATTATAATTGGTGGAGACTTTCAAATGACATCATAATGATGACATATTTGGCATTTTTATGGATTTTTCTTTTCTTTTCATCACTACTCAATTTCAATTTAATTTTTAGTAATGTTTCTTCATATTTTATGTCATATTAATTATTTACTTAACTGGACAAGTCGGCCAAAAATCACCTCTGAAGGCGAAATGACCAAAATGCCCTCCGTTTGGCTTAACGGGTCAAAATTGGCTGTACCGATTGAAAATTTTTCCTAAATATTTTCTTGGCATTCTAATGCCATAGGAACCTCAATGACCCTTCTCTGGAGTCCCAAAAATTATTTTATAATTTTTCCCCTGGCTCTAGGGCTCCTCGTTGCGAGAACCGCAACTTCCCTCTGGTTACCCCTCGCTAGGGCACCAACTCGTTTAATTTGGTTGTATTTTATTTCTAAAATTTTTATTAAATTTTTCTTATTAATATTTGAATTGATTATGGTCCCTCACTTAAGTTTAAATATTTTTTCGGTCATTCTAGCTGTCCGGATCGACACTGGTCACCGGAACAGTAGAATGTACGGAATTGCTACCGGGAGGGTGTTACAATATTATTGCACCACTAAGCATTATTGCTTAGCGCGTTGCTTTTGCCACGCGTAGGTACTGGAGATACAGATCGTGAGCCCAGTAGACCACAGACTGGGTGAGTCCATCCTGTGACTCTGCATGTGTCCGTGTCACCTCAACCTGCGATTGCATTGGTAGGACACTAGGTGTCATTTTGACATTTTGTAACTTAATTTTGATTTTCTCATATGTAATTAAACTTGTGTAATGTATATTGAGGTTTATGTAAATTATGAAAATTGTATTTGTGAATGGAAAAGTAAATGGTTATTTATGAATTATATGTGATCATCACATGTGATGGATGGTTGAGAATTGAAATTGAAATGTGAGATCTTGATATTGAGTTTTGTGATGATATTGGAGTTGAGAATGAATGAATTTGTTTATTGGAAGTGTTTTTCACAGGTTCCGAAGAACTGTTTTCTCCATTTTTAGCCGGTACTCTGCCGGATTTTCTTTAAAAATTTACGGAACCTCAAATAAATTATGATTTCAATAAATGACTTAAATGAGTTATATTTTACAAGTTATATTCAAAATTATGATGAAAATTAATTAGGGTATATTAGAGTGTGCCGGTACACCGTGTGGCATTACTTACTCGGGTATACTGTAGACGGGTACAGGGTGTCACAGTGACAATAATGGAGCAGTCTTACAGGCTAAGGAACCAAGGTCTCACTAGAAATCCAAACACATAGAAAGGCGCTACCACATTATCAGAGAAATAGTTGGGTGAGGCGATGTAGCCATATAGAAAATAGCATCAGCTGAAAATCCAGCTGATCCATTCACTAAGCCTATGTCACAGACTCAGTTAGACCGACATCTTGAAAAGATGGGTCTAAGGTATTGTAATGAATGGCTCTAGTGCTAGTGGGAGATTGTTAATAGTATGCCCTAGAGCATATCATTTAGTATGTATCTTGTACATAATTTTATTAATAAAAGGCATTTCCACTTTTCCGTTTACATAATATATTTATGTGTAATAGAAAAAGTCCATTGATATTTTGTTAGAAATATTATTCTTAAGTTGTTAAGAATATGAGTGACAATATTTCTAGCACAAATTATCATAAATAGGTTCACAATCGAGGATACTTCATAATAAGGACATGACTTATCCAGAAAGATTATATTCATGCTTGTTCCCAAGTTATTTATATCAGATATAAATAAGATGGAATGGTGAGTCTCATGCCATATAACAAATATGCTAGGCACTTATAAATGATAAGTAGGCTGAACCAGTGACACTTATGACAAGCACATGGAGTTTACTCTTGTCAATGTTTTGTCATAAATCATATCAGTGCATATAATCTTTAGACCTGAGATAACACAGTTATCTTGTATATAGGTAGTTTGAGTTTGATACTGCTTTCATACTTGTACTATGTATGGGTATATGGGCATGTGTTGGCTCCTACTAGTTATATATGGAGGTAGGTGTTGATCAAGATGGAATCTGTTCCTCTAAGTAAATAGAGATAAAATCTTATGTTCATTTAATTGTTCTTGATGTTTCAAGTTCCTGGCCAAGACAGATAGATTTATTTAGAAAAGAGTTTCTGATGAGAAAATCTTTTTAATCAAGAACTGGAATTAAAAGAGAACATAATATTCATAGCAAATGGAGTTTGACATAAACCATCACTCCAGCTTGAGTTAGGATTTTGTAACTGAGAGATTCTAATGCATGGTAACATATGATTATAGGTTCATTTAAGGTAAACCTTATTACTAATTGGGTGGCCATGGCATGCTATGCTAGCTGTTAACCATGGTCTATGAGGTGCATAAAATGATTTAGAGAAATCATTTATGGTAAGAAAGAGTTCTGATGATATTAAGAGTTTATATCATGTCTCATTGCCAATTAGTGATGAACCTAGTAAGTCATACGCATACACAAGTTATCACCTATTTAAATATGATTTAATTAATTAATTAAAGAGTTTAACTGATTAATTAAATAGGTTTGGTTTGCAATTAAATTGCAAAGTCCCTAGCATGACTTGAAACTAAATCTAGATCATTGGATGTGTAGTATAAATTAAATTTATATTTAAAGTATTTAAATATGAATTTAATTAATGAGAAATTAATTAATAGAGATTAATTAATTTATTTATATTTGATATAAATTAATTAGAAGAAGAAAAATAATTATTTTGGGTTAAGAACTCAAAATTAAGACATAGGGGCACTTTGGTCATTTCACAGTGTGACACGTGGCACCATGAGATGGTGATACATGGGATTACACATAAACTTGCCAAATGTTTTTTAATCATATAAGATGATTAAAATCAAGATTAAATATAGGTTTGACACTTGGCACAATGTGATTGGGTCACTTAAATCTAGAGCTAATCAAATGGTGACATGTGGCAACGGTTTAATGTGTTAACCTAGCTATTTAAGTGTGGTTATGAAAAGAAAAAATAACCAGCAGCCACTCCTCTCTTTTGTCACGCCACCTTGAGGCTTTTCACCTATTCTTCTTCATCTCTCATCAATTCAAAGAGATTAGCCATCAATCTCTTGAATTAAGAACACTAGAAATTGTTTCTAGTGTCCTGTTTACATCTCTAATCTTTTAAAAGACAGAACTTGAATTTCTAATTAATAGAAAAAGTTTTAGAAGCTGTTCAAGGGCTGCCATAGGTGTTCTTGGTGTGGAAAAGCTAGAGGGACAACATCTGGTGTCCTAAAGATGAATCTCAAAGGCGCAGACACGCTGCAGTGCATCAAGAGGTTAGTGTAATCGTTCTTGATTTAATCTAGGGTTCTAAAATTAATCTTATTAATTTTAAAAAATCTTAAATGGAAATTACAGATCCAAAAACATATTAAAAGAGTTTTAATATGTTGTTTATCATTGAAATCAAATAGATAAAAATAAATCTTGCATGATGCATGTGACCCTAGGTGAAAATTTTTTAATTCAATGGTATAAACTTGTGTTTTTCACGCTTCCGTTCCTTCACTTATTACAACCTTTTGTGATGTAGGCAAATAAAAATAGTATCCAAAACTATCTTTTGGATATCCAACAATTCGACCCTTTTCTAATATGGTTTCCAATTTATCAGTGTTCAGTTTTCTGATATAAGCTGGACAATCTCAAATCTTAACATGCTTAAGACTTAGTCTTCTTCCATGCCATATCTCATAAGGTGTGAAAGAAACTGATTTTGATGGAATCCTATTTAGAATATACAAAGTTGATTCTAGTGCAAATCCCCAAAAAGAGATTGGCATATCAGTATAGCTCATCATACTACGTACCATATCCAATAGGGTACGATTTCTCCTTTCAGATACACCATTTAGCTGTGGTGTTCCTAGAGGTGTCAGCTGGGAAACAATGATGTGCTCTCTCAGGTATTCATCAAATTCAGTACTCAAATATTCACCTCCACGATCTGATCAAAGAGCTTTAATACTCTTTCTTGTTTGATTTTCTACTTCAAATTTAAATTCTTTGAACTTTTTAAAGGATTCATGTTTGTATTTCATCAAATACAAATACCTAAACCTTAATTTATCATCAATAAAGATAATAAAGTAATGAATACCACCTCTAGCCATTTCCTTAAATGGACCACATACATCACTATGTATTAGCTCTAAAATATTTTCAGCCCTTAGCCTTTGTCCAACAAAGGGTGATCAAGTCATTTTTCCCTGAATGCAAGATTCATAAGTTGGAGTAGGCTCAGAGCCCAATGAGAAAAGAATCCCCATTTTCTCTAGTTTTGCAATCCTATCTTCTGCAAAAAGACATAACCTTAAGTGCTAAATATATTTTGAACTTGAGTTGATTTTCACCATGCCATTGCATTCATTTAGATCACTTGCATTCATTTTGTGTTTGCCATTATTATCCAAATAATAAAGACCATCATTCTTATAACCCGAACCAACATATTTATTTCCAAAATAAATATTGCAAACATCATCTGTGAACTGAAATTGTAGCACCCTAGGCAAATCCCACTTCGGCAAAACACGGGAGAGATGCTGGGTTTATAAGTTGGTGGTTCATAACCGACGCCGACGCATCGCATTTTAAGCGTGAGGGCTTGACCGCGTAGCCCCTAGTGATCATTTTGAAAGCGGGAGGGACCATTATTGTGGGAGACGACTAGTGGATTGAGCAGAGTGGAGGGTAGTGCCACTTGGGGTGAGCCTTGGGTGGTAACTCTTGTAAGAACGTGCCCTGGGCCCGGGGGGGGGGTAGGTGGTTCGTAGGGATAATCCCACATCACTAAACAGGTTAACTGGTTGGTAAATAAGCAGGTAAAGTAAAGAAAATGTAGATTTAGCGTAATTTTTTAGGTGAGGTTTAGGTTTAACTAAGAGCAAAAAAAATTGGGTAAAAAGCCTATAAACAGAATAAAAAGTTTAAAAAAGTGAAATAAAATAAAAAAAAACACAAAAAAAAATATAAAAAAAAAAAATAAAAATAAAAATAAAAAAAAATATAAATATAAAAAAAACAAATAAAAAAAACATGTAAAATATCAAATACTACTAATAAAAAATTGACAAACTCTAATATCTTTAAACTATACTCTCACATCATAAAAATCTAATGAGCATGAGAATTTGCTACTAAAATGTACATAAAACAATTCTAAATATATATAATTATCTAAAATCTAAAGATATGATACCTTTAGAAGGAGTATCATATCTTATATCCTCTTCTTAATCTCCTATCCTTCCTATCTTTCTTCTTATGCTCCCCTTTAGCCATAACTTCCCTTTCTTCTCCTTATAGCCTTTCCTTTTTCTTTCTTTCTTAGCTTTTTAGATTTCTTTTCTTTTTTGGAACTTTTTTTTTTTTCTTTTTTCTTCTCTTCTTTTCTTCTTTTTTATTTTTTTCTTCTTTCTATGCAATCAACTTTTTCAACTTTCCTTAATTGCTTTTCTTTCATTTCTTTTTTCAAGCAATAATTCTAAAAATTGGCAATCACCCATTTTATTATTCCATTTAAACAAAAACTATAAAAATCCCAAAAAAAAAAAAAAAAAAAAAAATAAAAAATATAAATAAAATCAAAAATCCAAAATCCAAAAAAAAAATGAAAAGAATTTCCAATCCATCAAATCATCTCCAGGACATCAATCCAACATCATCCATCAAATATATAACATTCAAGAAAGAAAACAAATTATTCAAATTGAAGGATTGAATTTAAAAAATTTTTAAAATTCATTGAAAATTAAAATTTTTTATATAATTTATTTTTTTTTTTTAATATTTTTTTTTATCTTTTTTTTTATTTATTTTTTTTATTTTTTTTTTTTTTTATTTTTTTTTTTTATTTTTTTTTTTTTTTAAGATTTTAAAATTAATCAAATACAATTATTTTAAAACATTAAAACAAAATTTAAACACTTTAACTTAAATCTGCAACTTTTGTCTCTTTTCTCAACTCTTTGTGTCCTTCTCTTGTCTCTTTAGCTTCTCTTGAACAACTACTTTTATTCCTTCTAGCCCTTCTGCCTTTTAAAAAATCTTCTATTTAATAGCTTAAGAAAAGATTAAAAAAAGAAAGCGATTTAATAATTTATCTTTTAAGAGAGAATTAAAGATAATATGAGAGATCTAAAGAAGAAGAAGAAAAAAGAGAAGAATGAGAGCTTCTAGAAGGCGTACTCCAAAGAAGAATGAGAGCTTCTAGGTGGCGGCACCAAGGGAGTGGCTGCTACTTGTGTTTTATTTTTTTTCATAACAACACTTAAATGGCTAGGTTAATAAATTAAACCCTTGCCACAAGTCACCCTTTGATTGGTTCTAGGTTTAATTGACCCAATTACATTGTGCCAAGTATCAAACCTATATTTAATCTTGGTTTTAATCATCTTACATGATTAAAAGACATTTGGCAAGCTTATGTGTAATGCCAAGTGTCACCATCTCATAGTGCCACATGTCACTATCTCATGGTGCCACATGTTACCCTGTGAAATGACCAAAATGCCCCTGTGTCTTAATTTTGAGTTCTCAACCCAAAATAATTATTTCTTTTCTTCTAATCAATTTATATCAAATATAAATTAATTAATTAATTAATTATTAATTAATTTATATTAATACTTTAAATATAAATTTAACTTTAAATATAAATTTAACTTATATTGGTATTCAAGTCATGCTAAGGACTTTGCAATCTAATTTTGCAAATCTAATTAATAAATTAAACTTAATTTAATTAATTAATTAAAACTTTTAATTAATTAATTAAATCATATTTAATGACTCATAACTTGTGTATGTGCGTGAATTACTAACTACACATCACTAATTGGCAATGATATCAATATGATATCAACTCCTTCTACCATAAATAACTCCTTCTAAATCATTTTAACTCATTCTATAAACCATGGTTAACACCTAGCATAGCATGCCATGGCCACCCAATTAGTAATAAGGTTTACCTTAAATGAACTTATAATCATATGTTACCATGTGCACTAGAATCTCTCGTTACAAAATCCCAACTCAAGCCGAGTCATGGTTTATGTCAAACTCCATTTGCTATGAATATTATGTTCTCTTTCAATTCCAAGTTTGATAAAAAGATTTTCTCATCAGACTCTCTTTTTGATTAAATCTATCCGTCTCCGCCAAAAACTTGAATCAAGAACAATTAAATGACGAAAAAATTTTATCTCTATTTATTATTTACTTAACAAGCACTATTTGATCAACACCTACCTCCATATATAACTAGTAGGAGCTATCACATGCCCATATACCCATACACAAGACAAGTATAAAGCGATAAGCAAAGATAAAACTCAAACTACCTATAAACAAGATATACCGTATATCTCATATCTAAATACTATATGATATGATATGATTTATGACAAAGCAAGAGTAAACATGTGCTTGTCAAGTGTCATGTGCTTGTCATAAGTGTCACTGGTTCGGCCTACCTATCATTTATAAGTGCCTATCATATTTGTCATATGACATGAGACTCACCAATCCATCTTATTTATATCTCATGTAAATAACTTGGGAACAAACATGAATGCAATCTTTCTGGATAAGTCATGTCCTTATTATGAAGTATCCTCGATTGTGAACCTATTTATGATACTTTGTACTAGAAATACTGTCACTCATATTCTTAACAACTTAAGAATAGAATTTATAACAAAATATCAATAGACCTTTTCTATTACATATAAATATCTTATGTAAATGGAAAAGTGGAAATGCCTTTTATTAATAAAAATATGTACAAGATACATACTAAATGATATGCTCTAGGGCATGCTACTAACAATCTCCCACTAGCACTAGAGCCATTCATTACAATATCTTAGACCCATATTCTCAAGTTGTCGGTCTAGCTGAGCCTGTGACATAGGCTTAGTGAATGGATCAGCTGGATTTTAAACTGATGCTATTTTCTGCATGGCTACGTCGCCTCGTCCAACTATTTCTCTGATATTGTGGTAGCGCCTTTCTATGTGTTTGGATTTCCTGTGAGACCTGGGATTGCTCCATTGTTGTCACAGTGTAGTGGAACTACTGACTCAATGGAAGGAACTACTGTAAGTTCTGTCACGAACTTCTTTATCCAAACAGCTTTCTTTGCAAAGATCTCGATGCGATTATACTGGAATCTGCGTGGTCGTGCTCTGTTTAGAAGCCTTTTAGAAGCCTTCCATTACAAATGTAACACCCTAAGTTCGGTAGTGCGTTACATTGGTGACTGTCGTCCGACAGCTAGGATGCCTAGAACCACACCTTGTTATGAGAGAGGAGACATAAATAATGAAATACAAAAAAAGAAAATACAAGAAAATACAAGAAAAACAAAGGAAAAATCATAGCAAAGAAATGTAACCGAATAAGTGAGCCGGGAAACCTAGCGATGGTGATCAGAGGGAAGTCACTGAGTGGACCGTTGACTAGCCCGGATTTGCGGGAACCCTGGAAAACATTTTAAGACTTAAATAGACCCTTATTGAAGAATAAATATCATTAGAAAGATCAAAGAAAAATTAAATAATTAGTACAAAGAAAAGTGAGAAATCGAAAAAGCAGACAAAATACGATTATTCTGAAAAATTGGGAATGCCACCCGAACAGGGGGCATTATGGTCATTTGACATCCCGAATTGTCTTTTGACCTAAATTTCCATTAAAAATAAATAATATTACACTTAGAAAATGAAATGAAAAATTTGTTTAGTGGTACCTAAAATAAATAGCCAAAAATGGAGTGGAAATGGTGTAAATAACACATTAAACTTATAATATGGTTAAATAATGTGAGTGGGCCACTAAAGGAATAAACTAAAGACATAGTGGGGCAGGTGTACATCCATTATCCAAGGCAGAAACTTCATCTTCTCCATTGTACCAAAGTTGCCGTGAATGAAGGGAGAGGAAACTCCATGGACATTTTCATGCAAGCTTGATCCATCCCTCCATTTCAACTCCATTCACTTGGGTTCCTTCATGAAACTTTGTCTACTCATCACAAGGAAGAGTTTGATACTAAATTTGAGAAGTTTAAGCAAGGTTTAACAAGCTCCAAGCATAAGGTAAGTCCATAATTTTGAAGATAGCTTTGTTAAGTTTTGTGTGCATGTTATGGGTGTTGGTTTTGTGAAGGAAAAGTTTGAGTTTGAAGAGTTATTGTTGTTTTCATTTTGGACAGCCATGGAGTCACGTTTTTGATGAGATATTTATGCATATAATTGATGAGAAATAATGTTGATCATGGTGATTTAATATCCTAGAGGATTATTTCACATATATATGGTGATTTATGCACTTGGATGGGAATTGGTAAATTGTAGGGCACTTTGATGTTGAAAAAGGTTTTCGGCAGCTTGGGGACCCTTGAATAATTGTATGTATTGATGGAAGTATTGGCAGAATGTTGACATAGAAGAATTGATGAATGTGTATGTAAATTAGTAGTGGAAATTATATGTAATGATTAGGTGTAATTATGTACATATATTGCTAAATTTGGACTTTGTGGTTTAGGGTTGTAATTGATGTATTGGGAATGTTTGTATTCTGTCCAAATTGACCATAGTAAGAAGTGATAAATGAATATGGAATGGTATAACATCAGAATTGGGTATGGGGATTTAAGGTAGAGCAAGTTAAATGTGTGTTTGAATTGGGGTTTGAAAGACACATAGAGGACAGTGTGCAAATAGACCTATAACTTTAAATGTGTAACCTCAATTGGTATGAGACCAATTGGAGGTGAAACTAGGCACAAAATGTGCCAACTTTCATTGAGAGAACATACCAAAATTCTGCTTGCAAGGTGATGTGAAAAATGACCAATTCGGATTAGGTACACTTGAGACCTAAAAACTGACCATTTGGGCAGCAGTGAGTGTTTAGGCCATAACTCACTCAAAACAGGTCCAATTGACCTGAAATTTTAACCATGAATAGTTAAGACCCATACCTACAAGTCTTATGAAGATACCAAATCCCAGAAATGACCATAAGCAAGTCAAAAAGCTTGCACAAGTTCGGGTCCAAAAACTGGCCGAACCAGAGTTGACCAAATTGACCAAAAATTGACCTAAATTGATACCATTTGACCAGCAATAGTGTAATGACCATAACTTGGTCTACTTAACTCGGATTGACCTAAAATTTTGCCCCGCGTGCAATAAGACATAGATCTACAAGTTTGTAGTTTTGACCGAAGCCCGAAAACCGAGGGAACTAGGCCGTCCGGCTAGGTCAAACCAGTATCCCGAAATCCAGCAAGTTGCATTAAAATGCACTAAACAAGGAAACGAGTTTGGCAAAACGTACCAAACCTAAAACCCTATCGAATGTGACATATTAACGACACTAAAACCTAATTTACCTAAAACGCAACGAGGGTCGTTATATTAGGTGATTAAGTGAATAATTGAGTTCAGTGCATTATTTACTAAACACCATCGTTAGAGGCAAATTAAATTAGCACTGAAACACTTCAAATTGTGTTTCTCAGTTAACAAGGACTCAAAGAAAAGGGAAAGAAATACTGAGTCAAAACCAGGAGACAAATATCAGAGGTTTGTGCACAACAACTGTTTCTTTTGAATTATTTTCAATTGAAATAAATATTGACTATTTGTATATTATTGTTTTAAATTGTGGAAATGTGTTTGATGGACACTTATTGATTGAAAAACATTGTGAATGGTTTGAAACTGTGAAAAATTGTTTGAATGATATTGATGGATACTTATTGATTGAAAAGCACTGTAAATGGTTTTTGTGGAAATTGAAGTGAATTACGAATTGTGTTGCCATTTTGTGAATGAAATTATAACTTTGGAAATTTATTGGATTCTTACGGATCATTTGAATAAAATGTTTGGAATTGTTTTGACTCACAATTGGCATGACACTGATACTATGTTCCTCCTCCATTAATGGGGTGAGTGTGATTATTCCTCCCTCTTTGACTTATCAGTCTGGGGTGAGTATGATTATGTTCCTCCCTCTTTGACTTCCCAGTCTGAGGTGAGTATGGATGAGTACTCATTAGATAGCTAGCTTCCTCCCTCATTGATTTCGATTATTGGGGTGAGTATGTCTTGTCGTGGTGTACAACACGGCATATATGGAAAAAATTGTGTCATGGCCTAAATTGTGTTATAGATTGGCAACACTTTGTATTCTTGATTATTTGATCGAATTGTGTTATTATGTATTGTGAGATTGTGAAATTGATTTAAACTCTTATTGACATATCCGTCTATTGAATTCAACCATGATCTGACTTATTGAAAATTATTGTGATATTAACAAATGGAGTTTAAATTCTTGTTGACATTTATTGTCTTGAATTTAACTATGGTTTTAAGTATCCACTATTGATATGATTTATGAATTGTGATTTAAAATTTGTATTTGGTAAATGTTGTGCACCATCGAGACATTGTCTCGTGATAGCTTTATTCTTTATCGCAGTAGAGAGACAGATGCAAAGCGGCTAGTTTGCTAGTATCATGATGAGAGATTTTTGGGTATAGTGAGTATACCACATGTGGCATTTTGTCTTGTAATGTATATTCACCGTATGTATATTTTGTTCTTGGTTTTGAGCGATTGTAAATTTAAGTTGTACAAGAAAGTTGTAAAATAATTATGAGTTATTTGGCTTGTAAAAATTGTGTTATATCTTGTATCTTAGTCTTTGAAAATCACTGTGGATTTGACTTCAGAAATGTGTTGTGTTGATAAAAATGTTGGAGTTGAGATTTGAAAATATATTGAAGTGCTTTTTACAGGTTTTCTGAAGAACTGTTTTGTCCAAAATACAAATGGCACCTTGCCAAAATTTTTGCAGATATTCCAAATAAATCAAATGAGTTAGTTGTTTCACTTCAGTTCACCAAAGTCTTTCACACCTGTAAATAGTGCTCACCACTGTAAAAGAAGTAAGAAAAGTTTTTAAAATCCCTTGTAGTGTATTTAATGGATTATCAGTAGACGGAGTTGGTAATTCATTAGGTATACTACGGGATCATGTTATGCCTTATAGAGGGGTAGGGTGTGACAACAAATGAACACAAATCTAGAGGTAGACTTTCTATCATCGATATCTTATTGGAAATTAGAATCAGTATAACCATCCAATTGCAAGTCTCCACCTCCATAGATCAAGAATAAATCCTTAGTTCTTTTCAAGTATTTAAGGATATTCTTGATAGCTATCCAGTATTCCAAACCTAGATTGGATTGATACCTGCTAGTCAAACTAACAGCATATGCGATATCCAGCTTAGTACACAATGTTGCATACATTAAACTTCCAATAGCTGAAGCATATGGAATCCTAGCCATCTTATCTCTTTCTTCAAGTGTCTTTGGAGACATCTCATTAGAAAGGTGGATACCATGTCTCACTGGTAACAATCCTCTCTTGGAATCAAGCATGTTAAACCTCTTTAACATGTTTTTCAAGTATAGACTTTGGGATAAACCAATTATTCTTTTCGCTATCTCTATAGATGAGAATCCCAAGAATATAGGTTGCCTCCCCTAAGTCTTTCATGGAGAATGTATTTGACAACCATACCTTTATAGTTGTCAACATACCTATGTCATTACCCATCAATAGCATATCATCCACATATAAGACAAGGAAAATGATAGCACTGTCACTAACCTTATTATATACACATGACTCATCCTCATTTTTGATAAAACCAAAGGATTTAATGGCTTCATCAAAACGGATGTTCCAACTCCTCGAAGCTTGCTTCAACCCATAAATAGATCGCTTTAACTTGCATGCCTTGGAACCATCTTGGGATTTAAAACCCCTAGGTTATTCCATGAAAATGTTTTCTTCAATGTATCTATTGAGAAAAGTTGTTTTGATATCCATATGCCAAATCTCATAATCATAGTATGCAGCTATGGCTAATAGAATCCTAATTGATTTAAGCATGGCAACAGGCGAGAAAGTCTCCTCATAGTCGATTCCTTGCCTTAGGCGAAACCCTTTCGCTACTAGCCTTGCCTTATAGGTCTCTACCTTTCCATCAGAACCAATTTTCTTCTTGAAAACCCATTTATTCCCTATAGGTACAATACCTTCAGGTGGGTTAACAAGATCCCAAACTTGATTCTTATACATGGAATCAATCTTGGATTTCATAGCATCAATCCATTTTGAAGAGTCTATATCTGATATAGCTTCTTCATAGGTGAGTGGATCATCTCCATGATCTACTTCTTCATGAGTAGACAACTCTTGTTCTTCTTCATGAAAGAAACCATATCTCACTGGTGGGTGAGATACCCTGGTTGTTCTACGAGGAACAGCTGTAGATGTTTCATCAACGGGTGTTGGTTGACTAGATGGATCTATATCCATCTGATCTGTTGATTGGTCAGAATTCTCCAATTCCAACTCTATTTGCCTTCCTTTGCCTCCTTTCTGAACAAACTGTTGTTCAAGAAATGTGGCATCTCTACTCACCATAACCTTTTGTGAAGTAAGCAAATAAAAATAATATCCAAAACTATCTTTTGGATATCCAAGAAATCGGCATTTTTCTGATCTGGTTTCCAATTTATTAGTGTTCAGCTTTTTGATATAAGCTGGACACCCCAAACCTTAACATGCTTAAGACTTGGTTTTCTTCCATGCCATATCTCATAAGGTGTGAAAGAAATTGATTTTGATGGAATCTTATTCAGAATATGCAAAGCTGATTCTAATGCAAATCCCCAAAAGGAGATTGGCATATCTGTATAGCTCATCATATTACGTACCATATCCAATAGGGTATGATTTCTCCTTTCAGATACACCATTCAGCTATGGCGTTCCTGGAGGAGTCAGCTGGGAAACAATGCCGTGCTCTCTCAAGTATTCATCAAATTCAGTACTCAAATATTCACCTCAACGATCTGATCGAAGAGCTTTAATACTCTTTCCTGTTTGATTTTCTACTTCAAATTTAAATTCTTTGAACTTTTCAAAAGATTCATGTTTGTATTTCATCAAATACAAATACCCAAACCTTAATTTATCATCAGTAAAGGCAATAAAGTAATGAAAACCTCCTCTTGCCATTTCCTTAAATGGACCACATACATCACTATGTATTAGCTCCAAAATATTTTCAGCCCTTAGCCCTTGTCCAACATAGGGTGATCTAGTCATTTTGCCCTGAAGGCAAGATTCACAAGTTGGAGTAGGCTCAGAGCCCAATAAGGATAGAATCCCCATTTTCTCCAGTTGTGCAATCCTATCTTCTGCAGCATGACATAACCTTAAGTGCCAAATATATTTTGAACTTGAGTTGGTTTTCACCATGGCATTGCATTCATTTAGATCACTTGCATTCATTTTGTGTTTGTCATTATTATTTAAATAATAAAGGCCTTCATTCATATAACCCGAACTAACATATTTATTTCCAGAATAAATATTGCAAACATCATCTATGAACTGAAATTCATAGCCATTTCTAGTCAAACTAGATATAGAAATGATGTTCTTAAAAGCATCAGGTACATATAAAATATTATCCAAACACAAAAAATGTCCAAACATGTAAAAAGATTTAGATCCTATGGCTAAAGCTTCAACAGTTGAGCCATTGCCAATCTGAACTCTAACATCTTGAGAACGCAAGTTGCTACTATTTGCTAGTTCCTGCATATCATTAGAAATGTGAGAACTGGCATCAGTATCTAAAACCCAAGCTGTAGATGAACTATGAGTATCATCAGAATCTAAATAACAAGATATGGACATACCTTCCAAAGGTCTATCCTTCTTGTCCTTCAGAGAAGCAAGATACTCTGGGCAGTTACTTTTCTAGTGCCCATCCTTCTGGCAGTGGAAACACTTTCTTTTGCCTCCATCAGCTTTAGTCTTCCCTTTCTGTTTAGCTATTTTCTTAAAAGGACCAGGAATCTGAGGTTTCTTTTTCTTATTGCCTTTCTTCTTATTGGACTTTCCAGTAGAAGAAGACACAATCAAAGCTATTTCTTTTCCTTTATTGCCCGGCATATTCTTTTGGGCAATAACCAGCATGTTGAGTAAACTAGCTAAGGTGCATTCCTATTGAGTTATATGGAAATTTGTCATAAAATTCTCAAAAGACTCATGAAGGGACTGAAGAATCAAATCCATATGTAGTTGGAAATCCATGTTGAAGTCAAGATGTTCCAACTACTCAATCAGCCGAATCATCTTGTGGACATGATCCCCAACATTCTGTTCCTCAGAAATCCTCATACATAATAGTTGTCTAGATATTCATACCTAGCATTCTTGCAGTGCTCACCATACAACTCTTGTAGGCGAAGGAGGATCTCACTCACACTCTGCATGTTCTCATGTTGCTTCTGTAACTCATTACTTATGGAAGCAAGCATGTAACACTTAGCTCTCATATCATGCTCCTTCCACTTGTCCAAAGTTTCATGTTCCTCTTGTGTGGCCTCTGGAGGTAAGGGACAAGGAACATTTGAGTCTAGAACATATCCTATATGTTTAAGGTTCAGGACAAGTTTCAAATTTCTTAGCCAATCAGACAGATTAAGTCCTGTCAACCTATTGTGATCAAGTATGCTTGCATGGATATTGGATGGTAGTGGTTATTCTGTGCTCATTATTATCAAAAAATTAACTACAGAAAATAACCTGATTAATTAGTAAATGTATAAAGTAATTAACCAAAATGATTATGGTCTTTTAATCAAATTGGTCCTCCCACTAACTTAGCGAATCCTACACTTCCAAAGTAGGAAACGGAAATCCTAGTTGGATGGATTTTTAGTGGGTGATTGAGTTCTTATAATTCTATTAATCATTCTCAGGTACATCCGTTATTGAAATTACAATAAACTATAAGTGAGCAACTCCTTACACATCACATCTCATGTGAGGTTCAATCCTTTACCTAGGCCCTAATGCTCAAAATCTCATGTACATCCATTATTGACTTATCTTGCATTAGTTAAGTTAATCCCATTGAGCCAGTAATTATGCAAATAATTTTAATGTCCTCAGGTACATCCAATATTGGCCACCAACCATTTACATATTTACAACATCTCATGCTTAACAATTATTCTTAAGAAAATCTCTTAAATTAATTGCATCTTATGCAACTATTTTAAATTTCTTAAAATAATTGCCCCAATGGAGGGCCAATGTTATGATTACTTTAATTATAGCATTTCCAACTTAATCATTTGTTTGGAAGATTTTATGGTCATCCTAATTACTATTAAGATCTCACTTTGCACATTATCCATTTAGCATGCATATATCATATAATTGCATACATTCCCATACATCTCATGCATTCATGGATAAGCAGTAAATATGGTATGATTATGGACTTTCTAAGGGATTCAATTCTGAGCCACCAAGAATTGAATCAGGGCATTCCTAGGTGCATTTCATTCATTCATTTTACAAGGGTTACAGAAGGAGTACATAATCAACACTTGATCTTGAATTCCTCCCACTGGCCCTACCAATGCTCTTGACCTCCTTGAACTTCTTGCAATCCAATATTACATAGTAATCCTTGGCATACCAAGGCAAATTTACAAGAACTTAAATAAATGAAATTACAACCCAAAAATTATTACAAACTTAATAATTTATGCCCAAAATAAATTAAAATAAATTAATTAATTTACAATCCCAAAGAAACATAAAAGAAATAAATCCAATCACATTGGTCTTTTATAGTCCATGATCATCCATCATGCATATCACTATTTAACAATTTAAAAAAACATACATACTTAAATTAAATGGAATATCTCATATTCAACTTAAAAATTTAGATTTGAATATGGTTCAAATAAATTTAAAAATTCAGATTTGAATCTCATTCAAACAAATTTAAAAATTCAGATTTGAATCACATTCAAACATTTCTTAAAAAATCAGATTTGAATCGCATACAAACATTTTTAAAAAAATCAAATCTAAATATTATTCAATCAACTTTAAAAATTCAGATTTGAATCATATTCAAACAACTTTTAAAAATCAGGTTTAAATCACATTCAAATAATTTTTAAAATTCTGATTTGAATCAAAATTTAATTGTGTGATTAAAATTATAATTAAATAATTTAATTAGACTTAGGATGATTTTTTTAGATCATACAACAATTGCAAAATCAAGAATCAAACCATGCACACCATGGGATACCCAAAAAGTGCGCACCAAAGATGGAAGACCAAGCATGCTGCCATATCTCTTGATCCAACCACTAATGGATCAATCATCTCATGATCAAAACACATAAATAAATCATATAAACATCAATCTAAATGGCAAATATAGTGGCTCTGATACCAATTGAAGAAATGGAAGTGTGAAAAACACAAGTTTATATCATTGTATTCAAAAATTTTCACCTAGGGTCACATGCATCAAGCAAGATTTATTTTTATCTATTTGATTTCAATGATAAACAACATATTAAAACTCTTTTAATATGTTTTTGGATCTGTATTTGTCATTTCAGATTTTAAAATTAATCAGATTAATTTTGGAACCCTAGATTAAATCCAGAACAAACACACTAACCTCTTAATGCAATGCAGTGTATTTGCGCCTTTGAGATTCGTCTTTAGGACACCAAATATTGTCCCTCTAGCTTGTCCACACCAAGAACACCTATGGCAATCCTTGAACAGCTTCTAAAGCCTTTTCTATTATTTAGAAAATTAAGTTCTGCCTTTTAAGAGATTAAGGATGTAAACAGGACACTAGAAATAATTTCGGTGTTCTTAATTCAAGAGATTGTTTGCTAATCTCTTGGATTGATTAAAGAAGAAGAAGAAGAGAAGAATGAGAGCTTCTAAGTGGTGGCACCAAGGGAGTGGCTGCTACTTGTGTTTTATTTTTTTTTTCATAACAACAATTATATAGCTAGGTTAACACATTAAACCCTTGCCATATGTTACCCTTTGATTGGCTCTAGGTTTAATTGACTCAATCACATTGTGCCAAGTGTCAAACCTATATTTAATCTTTACTTTGATCATCTTACATTATTAAAATACATATGGCAAGCTTATATGTGGTGCCATGTGTCACCATATCATGGTGCCACATGTCACCCTGTGAAATGACCAAAATGCCCCTGTGTCTTAATTTTGAGTTCTCAACCCAAAATAATTATTTCTCTTCTTCTAATCAATATATATCAAATATAAATTAATTAATTAATCTCTATTAATTAATTTCTCATTAATTAAATTTATATTTAAACACTTTAAATATAAATTTAACTTATATTATACATCTAATAATCTAGATTTGGTTTCAAGCCATGCTAGGGACTTTGCAATCTAATTGCAAACGAAACCTATTTAATTAATCAATTAAACTCTTTAATTAATTAATTAATTAAATCATATTTAATTTGCTGATTACCTGTGTATGTGTGTGACTTACTAGGCTTATCACTAACTAGCAATGAGACATGATATCAACTCTTAATATCATCAGAACTCTTTCTTACCACAAATGATTTCTCTAAATCATTTTATGCACCTCATAGAACATGGTTAACACCTAGCATAGCATGCCATGGCCACACAATTAGTAATAAGATTTACCTTAAATGAACCTATAATTATATGTTACCATGCACTAGAATTTTCTATTAGAAAATCCCAATTCAAGCTGGAGTCATGGTTTATGTCAAACCCCATTTTCTATGAATATTATGTTCTCTTTTAATTCCAGTTCTTGTTTAAAAAGATTTTCTCATTAGAAACCCTTTTCTGATTAAATCTATCTGTCCTGGCCAGGAACTTGAAACACCAAGAACAATTAAATGAACAAAGGATTTTATCCCTATTTACTTAGAGGAACAGATTTCATCTTGATCTACACCTACCTCCATATATAAGTAGTAGGAGCCAACACATGCCCATATACCCACACACAGTACAAGTATGAAAGCAGTATCAAACTCAAACCACCTATATACAAGATAACTGTGCTATATCAAGTCTAAAGATTATATGCACTGATATGATTTATGACAATACATTGACAAGAGTAAACTCCATGTGCTTATCATAAGTGTCACTGGTTCGACCTACTTACTATGTATAAGTGCCTATCATGTTTGTCATATGGCATGAAGCTCACCATTCCATCTTATTTATATCTCATATAAATAACTTTGGAATAAATGTGAATATAATCTTTCTAGATAAGTCATACTCTTATTGTGAATTATCCTGTAACATCCCCACTATAAGTGTTTTGTACGTTCTGATGCTCCGGTGACCTAATGTCAGTCCAGGCAAGTCAGGATGTCTGGAACTACACTTCAGTGATAGTGAACAGACATATAATGATGAAATAAATAAAAATAAAATACAAGAAAAATTAAAGAAAAATAAAAGAGAGAAAATGAAACTAAGTTAAACGAGCTGGCACCATAGTGATGGGTAACCGCACAGGGAAGTTACGGCGAAGGCAATTACCGACCCCAGAACTGTGGGGAACTCTCGGAATTAAATTTCGAGACATAATTAAAGGTTTATTTAAATGTAATTGACACTAGAAATATCAAAGAAAAATTAATAAATTAGTATAAAGAAAAACGAAAAATCGAGAAACAAATAAAAGTTAGTGTTATCGAAAAATCGGGAATACAACCCGAAGAGGGGCATTTTGGTCTTTTGACACCTAGAGTTGCCTTTTAACCTCAATGTACATTAAAAATAAATGATATTACACCTTGAAAATGTCATGAAAAATTAAATTGTGCTACATTATGTAAATAGTGAAAGAAATGAGATAAATGTGCAAATAAGGAAACTTTGAGTAATTAAACAATAAAGGATATCTTAGTGCATCACTAACATTAAAATATGGGACATATAAAGACTAAATTAGGCATAATTAGTCACCTTCAACCTCAAGAACACAACCAACCAAAATGAAGCTCCCAACCATTTCCACCATTGCCGCCCATGCATGAAGCTTTCTCTCTCCATCATCAAGCCATCTTTCACACATAATTTTTTTATTAAAGCTTGCCTACTCACCTTGGGGAAGATATTGGGAACAAGAAAAAGAAGATTTGGTGAAGTTTAAAGGAAGCTCTCAAGAGGTAAGTGTCCAAATCCTCTCCCTTACTTTAGTAAACTTTATATTTTAGTTGAGGTGAGTAGCCATGAAAGCTTGATGTGTTTAAGTTTTTCTTACCTCTAATGGATGGGAATTAGGGTTGATTAACTCAAATGGAAGTTGTAGTAAGTTAATGTCCAAGTATATGTATGTTAGTGCTTGAATTAAGGGTGTAAAAATTGGACTTTGATGCTTTAGTAAACTGCCATGTTTGGCAGCCTTAAATCTCATGAATTTGTGTGTGAGTTTATGAAATTTATTGATGAAATATGATAGGGTTGAATTGCCATGGAATTGTATGCGTAATATAGGTGTTGAGGTATATTGAATTTTGGTGAAAGTAATTATTGAACTTTAAAGGTGTATTGTGTGCATTGAGCACTTGAGTGTTCTGCCCAAAATGCTTTGGTGCATTGAACTTTAATTGTCTATTTTCGGCAGCCATGAATATTTGTTGTATTTAAGTTTTTCGTACCTTTAATAGATGGGAATTATGGTTGATTAACTCAAATGGAAGATGCAGTAAGTTAAAATCTAAGTATGTGTATGTAATGCTTGAATTAAGGGTTTGAAATGGAACCTTGATGCTTTGCCAAACTGACATGTTTGGTAGCCCATAATGTCATGAATTTGTGTGTGAATATTAAGTTTATTAATGAAATATGATAATGTTAAATTGTGGGTAGCATGTGCAATTGATATTCAAGTATGAGTATATTGAAGTGTATGTGTAATATTGATATGGAGATATGTTGAATTTTGGTAGAAGTGAATGTTGAACTTAATGGTGAATTGTGTGCATTGAGCACTTAAATGTTTTGCCCAAAATTGTTTGCTAGAATTGTGTACAATATATATATGGAAGTGCCATTGATTGAATATTGAAGTAATGAGGAGGAGAAGGAATATCAAATTGGAAGTGTAAGTGTTTTATGCAGGTAGTGTATTGATGACAGTACATAAATTAGGTCATAAGTGCCAAACTGTGAACCCAATTGGTAGGAGTCCAATGGGGGGTGAAACTAGACACAAAATAGGCCAACTTTCATGTAGAAATGTTGCCAAAGTTCTACCTAGAAACTGACCTTAAAAGTGACCAAATCCGGAATGGCAACCTTGCAACTAAGATTTTTGACCATATGAATAATAAACATTAGGATGACCATAACTCACTCAAAATAGGTCCAATTGACCTAAAATTTTTACCATGGATATCTTAGACATAGAGCTACAATTTTTCTTCTTTGACCAGAAGCTAAAAACCATGAGAAATAGGACTTTAAGCTAGACTAATCTAGCACACCAAAAATTGAGAATTTGACATTTACATACAATGATGCTTGAAGCAATTTGGCAATGAATGCCAACTTGTAAAAATGGTAAATTGCACTATATTGGCAGCATATTGAATTACAATTTGTGACATGTTGATCCTAGAAACAACTTATCCATATTACCTAAAAAGGTCAATATATGCATTGACTTATGAATTACATAATAGCTAGTAAACTCTAAAAGTTGAAGAATTAAACAATTAATTTATAATGTGCCCTAGTTTGCCTAGTTGACTAGTTTGGATAGGTTGGCATGCCAATAGGATTCTGACAGCTATTTTGTAAATGGCTTTATGCCATACTATGTTTTTGCGACATATTATGCCGCACTGTGACTTTAATAGCCTACAACTATACATATTGTGTATTTATACTTGGCTTATCGCCAGATTGACTATATGGATTTTTAGCCACATTGTTGCACACCGGGAGACACTTTGTGACCGATGGTGTGACGGCCCGAGGTATAAGGTACCCAGTGCTAGTATATCCATTTATCTAGTCTAGTCAGTATATAGGCTACACGGGCAGTTATTCAAGTACTATTAAATTCAAATAGCTAAATCCAATCTACTGACATTCAGCACTATCAAAAATTAGCAAATATTGAAATATTAGCAAATAAAAGTAGAATCAGCAACTACAAAGTATATCAATGTTATAAATTCGTAAACAATTCATTTACTTTATTTTAGTGTATATTTCTTTATATTTGGAACCACTAAGCAAAATTGCTTAGCGCGTTGCTTTTGTAACGCGTAGGTATTGGAGACACAGCTGGGGAGCCCAGCAGACCTACGACTAGTTGAGACATCAGATTTACACAGGAGTCCAGAGTCATTTGCACTGCATTACATACATAGTAGGTATTAGGATATCTTGTATTTTGTACTTCTGTTGTATTTTTGAAATTCAACTCTGTATTCTGAAATATTATGAAAGCTCTAAAGTTTGTAATATTTTGTACAGATTAAATAACATAGAGATTTTCTAGATATATTTAAATTATTATGGAATGTATTATAGAACTATTTAATGACTGTAAAAGTCTATTGACTTTACTGAGAAATTGAGACGGTGAAATAGTTGAGATTTTAATATTATCATATTGAACTGTTTTTAACAGGTTTGAAAGGACAGTTTGTCCGAAATACAGACGGCACCTTGCCAAATTTTTATTACCATTTTTGAAACACTGATTTTATTAAAGTATGAAAATAGTATCAGCATGATATGAATATTACATAAAAAAAACTTCTTAAAATCAAATTGAGTTCAGGAAATGAGTTGATTACAGACTAGGTGCTCCGGCACACCGTGTAGCACAACTTACTTGACTATACTGTAGACGGGCGAGGGGTGTTACAAGGTACCCAGTGCCAGTATATCCGTTTATCCAGTCTGGTCAATGTATAGGCTACACGGGCAGTTAATTTAAGTGTTATTAAATTAAAATAGCTAAATCCAGTCTACTGACATATAGCACCACCAAAATTAGTGAAAATGAAAGTCAGCAAATAAAAGTAGAAACAGCAACTGCAAAGAATATCGATGTCATAAATTCATAAACAATTCATTTATTTTATTTTAGTGTATATATCTTTATATTTGGCACCACTAAGCAGAATTGCTTAGCAAGTTGCTTTTGCTACGCATAGGTATTGGAGACACAGCTGGAGAGCGCAGTAGACATACGACCGGGTGAGACATCAGATCTGCACAGGAGTCTAGAGTCATCTTCACTACACTGCATACATGGTAGGACTTAGGATCTTGCGTAATGACTATCAGTTGTATTTTGGCATTTTGTTATGTAATTTTGTATATTCTAAAACTTTAAGGTTTGTAATAATTTGTATATATATTAAACTCCTATGGAGAGTGTTTGGATGAATGTAAATTATGATGGATTGTATTTTGAAACTATGAAATAGTTGAGATTTTGAGAATATTATCATATTGAACTGTTTTTAACAGGTTTAGAAGGACAGTTTATCCAAAATACAAACGGCACCTTGCCAGATTTTTATTACTATTTTGATACATTGATTTTATTAAAGTATGAAAATAGAACCAGCATTATATGAACTTTACATAAAAGACTTCTTAAATTCAAATTGAGTTCAGGAAATGAGATAATCACAGACTAGGTGCTCCGACACGCCGTGTAGCATGCCTTGCTCAGCTACACTATGGACGGGTGAGAGGTGTTACATATCCTCGATTGTGAACCTATCTATGATACTTTGTACTAGAAATACTGTCACTCATATTCTTAACAACTTAAGAATAAAATTTCTAATAAAATATCAATAGACCTTTTCTATTACACATAAATATATTATGTAAACGGAAAAGTGAAAATGCCTTTTATTAATAAAAACATGTACAGGATACATACTAAATGATATGCTCTAGGGCATACTACTAACAATATCTTACATGCCCTAGTCCTAACTTGCAACCATAGGTCTCTTTTATTTGCTTTATGTTCAAAAAATTTCCATGCTTAATAAAAAATATGCTTCCGTAAAATTTTTGTACGTTTGCTCTGATTTTGCACATTATATTGACATTGAGGACAATGGCTGGTTTGAGTTTGGAGGGGGATACATTTACACTTGCATATCATTACATGCACATCATTGCATTGTTTAAATTCAGCTACATTATTCTTGTGTATCAAAATTTTCGAGAATTTTTGAAAATTTTTGGATTGCAAATTGTGAAACTTAGCACTATAACTAAATTTTTAGTAAGCTAATAATTGGACTCCATGGGATAGAGGAATGAATATATCTAGATAGGCAAAAAGGGATTCTAACATGTTGTTTGTGAAGAAACTAATCTCTTTTATGGAACTAGACTAGTTAAACCTCTTCATAACTATTAATTTATCACATTGAACTTGTAAAATTAGGAGAACAATTTTTGAAACACAAGCAAACTTAAAAATAGCCTCACTAGCTCTAGAACATATATCTTAGACCTATCAAGGCAAAATCCTAGCATCTGCTTAATAAAGAAATGATTAAGGCATTCTTTGATACAACCTCACTAAGCCTTAGCCACCCCTGTTTAAAATGTATATCCCTTGTAGCCAACTTGAAGCCTATATTCATCCCTTAAAATTTATTGCTTACCCATGTAATTTACCTAGCCCCTAATCTAAACACCTACCATACCCTTTTGAGTTAGCAAAATGCTTAAAGAAAATAAAGAAAGGATGTGGAGTTGAAAGAAGAATGCAAGTGTGTAATTGAAACCAGAGAAAAATTTGGTTTTTCAACCCAGCAAAAGCAATGAGTTTGGGGGAGAGGACAAAAAGGAAAAAGAAAAGAAGTCCCAAGATAAGTATTATGGAAGCATGCTTGGCAATATAAGAAGCCAAAAGCCTTTCCTCTCCACACAAAATATGTAGAAATGAACTCAGTATACTTGGATTTTATGCATACATGTTATCCTCATAATTGCATTCCCCAAAAACCTTTTCATTGGCAACCAAGTTTATGCCTTTAACCCCATTACAATCCTTTTAAAGACCTTTTGATCTTTTGAAAAAGCACATGCTACATTAGTGGAGATAGAAAATTGAGATATGCCTATGGAGTTAGAATTGAAATACTTCATCTCAATTACTCACGAAAGAGGTAGATTTGGGGGAGTTAGTGTTTCTTAATTCTATGTCGATAAAACAGGTTGTTTATGGCTTATTAATGGTCTTGTATAGAGGAATAATTAGTCGAAACACTATGAAACGAGGTGAAGTTCCAAACAGGCAGCTATTAGAGCCCTTATGCCTTGAAAGAGGGAAACTGGTATGAAGGTTGGAGGAGTTCAATTCTATGCTTATTAAATTGATGGTTGTATTCCTAAGTATCCCCAGAAATGTGTTTTAAAACAAAGTTTTGCTTTGCTTGATAACAAGCAAAAGTTTGAGTCCGGGGGTATTTGATACACTTGAATTGTATAGATGTTTTAAGCACATTTAAATTTTATTTCATAGCATTTAGGCAAGTATTTTCATGTATAATAGTTGATTTCATTAGTTTTCGTAATTTCTATTGTAAAGCCCTTAATTCCATGATTTCTGCATCATTTCAGGTGTTTGGGTAAAGCTACAGAAGTATAGGAGTGCAAGAAAAGCTTGGAGGAGTCAAGAGACAGAGAATTACTGCTGATACAAAGTACATGGGTTGTGTAAACCAAGCCCCAGACCCGTGTAAATCTCTGCCAGAAGAAAGCCAAGAGAATCGATGAGAAACATAAGTACACGTGTCATGTAATTAGACCCGTGTAATCTGCAGGGACCCGTGTAAGTCTCTGCTGAGCGCAAGTTTGAAGAAACTTATGGGAACAATAGTACACGACCTGTGTAATCAGGCTCATGTAGTTAACAGAGGACCATGTAACTTTCTATGCCAAAACAAGACCACGCGATTCTCCTCCAGCAAGTTACACGGCCCTACTTTGTGGGACCTTGTGACACACGGGTCGTGTACTATACTGTAGCCAGTTTTATAACTCGAATTTCCCTCCTATTTTTTGATAAAAATGAGACTCCTAAGGCCCTTTGGACTCAGAGCAACCTAACCCTAGAGCAACCAATATAAATAGAAAAGAAAACATCAAAAGAGAGAGAGAAAAAAAAAAGATGACTATCGTGGGGAGACTACTGAAGGCTACTGCTGTCGGGTTCCACATCAGTACCAAAAGAAGTTCTCCAGCTGAAGTTCCATAAGGTCAAAGCTGTAAACTTTCTTCGGTTTCTTCATTTCATCTCCCTAGACAGATTCCTATTGCTTTATTTCTTTACTTGGTTTTCTTTTTACTGTCTTTACTTTTTATCCTGATGTTTGCTGAACTCACCATGAGTGAGTAGTTTCCTTATTCTGGATTTAGGAGAGTAATACTTGTAATTGTTATTATGGATGAACATTAAGTTTTATTTACTGGATTTGAGATTCGTTTCTTCATTTAATTTCTTGTGATCCTAATGCATGCTATGTGATGGTACCCACTTAGACATGATTGTAGATGTTGATTGAAGGACTGAAAGGTGAAGATTAACATTGGAAAATCAAGATCTTGAACCTAGGAATTCTGACCTAGACATAGGCTGATACCTTGTGGAACCTAAAAATTGGTCAAAGGTCTTAAAGGATTTTAATTAATTTGATCATCATGAAAGTAGGGTTTGAATTAATTAAAATACACCCTAAATGCCTTGAGAGCGGATTTAGGATAAATTAGGGCTAATTTCCATCAAAGAAAATGAACCTCAATTCCATAAATAAATGAGATAAGATCCTTAATAAGATTCAAGTGTGAAATCTTAACTCTAGGATTATTCCAAAAATAGATTACTTCATTTCAAATTTTCTATTCTAGTGTTTAAAGTTAACAAACTTCATTCTTTAAATATTCGATAGCCTATACAGTTAAAATTACTATGTAGATTGGTACTTGCTAAACAAAGGTCCTCATGGGAACGATATTCTACTTATCACTTTATTACTTGTTAGTGATCTGTGCACTTGCGGGGTTGTAAAACTAGGCAAACAGTAATCATTGTTATAGATAAACATTAAGTTTTATTTATTGGATTTGAGATTTGTTCCTTGATTTAATTTCTTGTGATCTTAATGCATGCTATGTGCCGGTACCCACTTAGTATTGATTATAGTTATTAATTAAAGGACTGAAAGGTGCATATTAATATTAGAAAATCAAGATCTTGGACCTAGGAATTCTGACCTAGACATAGGCTGATACCTTTGTAGAATTTCAAAATTAGTCAAAGACCTTAAAAGATTTTTATTAATTTGTTCGCTACGAAAGTCAAGTTTAAGTTAATTAGAATACACCATAGGTGCCTTGAGAGAGGACTTAGGATACCTTAGCATTGATTTCCATCAAGGCAAATGATTCGCAATCCAGTAAATAAACAAGATAACATCCATAGTAAGATTCAAGTGTGAAATCTTAATTCCAGAATTGTTCCAAAATAGATTACTTCATTTTAAGTTTATCATTTTAGTGTTTAAAATAGACAACTTTCATTCCTTCATTGTTCGATAGCCTAAACAGTCAAAATTACTGTGTAGATTGGTACTTACTAATCAAATTTCTCATGGGAACGATACTTTACTCATCACTTTATTACTTGTTAGGATCCTTGAACTTACGGTGTTGTAAAACTAGCGAAACAAGTTTTGGCGCTGTTACCGGGGAGTTGGCTTTAGTAATATCGAGCAATATGCAATTTAGCTGATTTAGGCAATTATATTTATTATCTAATTTTATTTGATTTGTTTTATTTCTTTTCTTTTCTCTCAGGTGGTCGATCTGGTATATGACCAGAACAAGGCCAAAAGAAGAAATTTTGGACTATGATCCGGAGATAGACAGAACTCTGAGAGACATCAGGAGGGAAAAGAAACATCAATAGCATGATCAAGAAGATCTTGAAATTCCAACCATGGCCGATAATAATGACAAATTGAGACTCTTAAGAGAGTACGGAGCTCCATCTGTCCAAAGATTTTAGCCCAGTGTCATTAGACCCACAATGGAAGCCAACAACTTTGAATTAAAATCAATATGGCTTCAAATGATTCAACAAACCCAGTTTGCGGGTTCACCAACAGAAGATCCATATTATCATCTCTAGTGCTTTCTTGCCCTTTGTGACACATTTAAGATGAATGGAGTGTCTAATCAAGCCATAAAACTCAGAGCATTCCCATTCTCCCTTTGAGACAGAGCAAGGAAGTGGTTACTTTCTCAACTAGCTGGAATATTCACCACTTGGGAAAACCTCTCACAAGCTTTTCCAGCAAGGTATTTTCCACCTATAAAGACTGCAAGACTGAGACTTGACCTCAACACCTTTAGACAAAAGGAAGTTGAATCACTCTATGATGCATGGGAAAGATATAATGACCTGCAGAGGGAATGTCCACACCATGGCATAGACAATTGGCTACTAGTGCAAAATTTCTATAATGGGTTACTACCCTCTACAAGGAGCACTGTTGATTCAGCTATAGAATGTAACTTAATGGAGAAAATAGTGACACAAGCACTTGAACTTCTAGAGAGGGTTGCATACCATAATTATGAGTGGTCAAATAAAAGAGGAAATGCAAGGAGAACAGCAGGGGTCCTGGAAGTGGACGCCTTAAGCATGATAAATGCTCAATTTGATTAGCTGACAAAGAGACTCAACAGAATGCAAGCCAACGCAGTTGGCACAAACAGTCAACATGAGGATAGTGTTAGTAGTATGCCCTAGAGCATATCATTTAGTATGTATCTTGTACATGTTTTTATTAATAAAAGGCATTTTCACTTTTCCATTTACATAATATATTTATGTGTAATAGAAAAGGTCCATTGATATTTTGTTAGAAATTCTATTCTTAAGTTGTTAAAAATATGAGTGATAGTATTTCTAGTACAAAGTATCATAAATAGGTTCATAATCGAGGATACTTCAAAATAAGGACATGATTTATCCAGAAAGATTGTATTCATGTTTGTTCGCAAGTTATTTATATGAGAAATAGATAAGATGGAATAGTGAGTCTCATGCCATATAAGTAGGCCGAACCAGTGACACTTATGACAAGCACATGGAGTTTACTCTTATCAATGCATTGTCATAAATCATATCAGTGCATATAATCTTTAGACCTAAGATAGCACAGTTATCTTGTATATAGGTGGTTTGAGTTTGAGACTGCTTTCATACTTGTATTGTGTATGGGTATATGGGCATGTGTTGGCTCCTACTAGTTACATATGGAGGTAGGTGTTGATCAAGATGGAATTTGTTCCTCTAAGTAAATAGAGATAAAATCCTATATTCATTTAATTTGTAACACCCTATGTTCGATAGTGCGTTCTGCTGTTCCAGTGACCAGTGTTGTCCAGACAGCTAGGATGCCTAGAACTACACTTAGATATGGATGAGAAGACATAGAATAATGAAATACAAGAAAAGAAAAGACAAGAAAAACAAAGGAAAAATAATAGCAATGAAATGTAACCAAGTTAAACGAGCCGAGAACCCTAGCGATGGGTGACCGCACCGGGAAGTCACGGCGTGGACCAATGACAAGCCCTGGATTGCGGGAAACCTTGGAAAATATTTTTAGGACTCAAATAAATATTTATTGAAGTATAAATATCATTAGAAATGTCAAAGAAAAATTAAATAATTAGTACAAAGAAAAGTGAGAAATCGAAAAACGGACAAAACCCGGTATTACCAAAAAATCGAGAATGCAACCCGAACAGGGGCATTGTGGTCATTTGACACCCCGAATTATTTTTTTGACCTAAATTTCCATTAAAAATAAATAATATTACACTTGAAAAATGTCATGAAAAATTAAATTGGTGGTACATAGTTTAAATACCAAAATTTGGGAGTTAAATGTGGGAAAATGAAACCTTAAGATTAAATTAACATTATCCTTCCACTTAGTGGTCCACTAACACCTAAAGTGGACCATTAATCTGATTTTTGGACAGCATAAAACCACTTTCTTCTACCTCTCAAATTCCAGCCGAGAACAAGGAGGAAGAAAACCTCCATGGCCATTTGTTTCAAGCTTCATGCAAGCTTCATCCCTTCATCTCCAAGTCAAATTTCTTACCTTTTCCTTCACAAAAACTGTTCTACACCACTTGGGCAGTAGATAGGCAGCAAGAAGATCAAGTTTAGCCAAGGTTTTGAAGAGTTTCCAAAGTGGTAAGTTTGTATTTTTGGTTAGTGCTTCATTAAAGTTAGTAAGGAGGTTATGGGTACTTGAATTGTGGAAAGAATTTTGGAGTTTAATGTTCTAAGGGAGATGTTTATTTTTGGCAGCCATGGAAACTACTTGAGGGCAGTTTATTCTTGCTTGTAAATGGTATATTAAAGGGTTGATTATGTGTTTATATGTGTAGGAATAAATTGGGTGATGTATACTAAGTATATTGTGAATGTGTATTTGAATTTGGAAGCTTGGAAATTAATGGAGTGTGATGTATGAATTGGCAGCTTGCATTGTGAACCAAAAAAATGTTATTTCATGGGTTGGTTTATGAAATTACATGGATGAATTATGGTGCTTGCTATGGCAGATTGTATATGTGTACAAGGGTTTGAGTTTAGGCATGTAAATGAGCTTGTTATGTAGTTAAATTGTGTGTAAATTGAAGTTGGTAAATTCTGGACTATAATGTGCATATTGAATGTGATTGTAAGCTGCTAAAATGATCAATAATATGTGGTAAAATATGTTTAGGTTATGGTACAAACCAGATTAGGTAAGAATGTGTAAATTGGTAAATGCTAAAAGTGAGCTTTGATGAGTATAAAGAAAGTGCAATAGGGTAGTATGCATTTTGTCCTAGAACTTTAAGTATGTGGCTCCAATTGGTATGAGACTGATTGGAGGTGAAACTAGGCACAAAATGAGCTAACTTTCATGAAGGAAGCTTGCCAAAATTCTGCTTGTAAGGTAACTTGAAAAGTGACCAAATCGGGATTAGTGCAATTAAGGCCTAAAAACTGACCATTTGAGCAGCAGTTAGTTTTTAGGCCATAACTCACTCAAAACAGGTCCAATTGACATGAAATTTTGACCATGAATAGCTAAGACCTATATCTACAAGTCTTATGAAGACACCAAAGCCCAGAAATGACCATAAGCAAGTCAAACAGCTTGCACAAGTTCGGGTCCAAAAACTGGCCGAACCAAAGTTGACCAAATTGACCTAAAATGACCTAATTTGATGCCATTTGACCAGCTATAGTAAAATGACCATAACTTGGTCTACATAACTCGGATTGACCTGAAATTTTGCCCCACGTGCAATAAGACATAGATCTACAAGTTTTTAGTTTTGACCGAAACCCGAAAAATGAAGGGAACTAGGTCGTCTGGCTAGGTCAAACTAGTATCCCGGAATCCAGCAAATTGCAAGATAACGTAGTATATATGGAAATGAGTTAGGTAAAATGTACCAACCCTAAAAGACTATCGAATGTGACATATTAGTAACACTAAAACCTAATTTACCTAGAATGCATGGAGGGTCGATATATTAGGTGATTAAGCAAATAATAGCTTTTAGTGAATTACTTATCGAACATTATCGTTAGAGACAATTTAATTTAGTACTGAAACACTTCAAATTGTGTTTCTCAGTTACCAAAGACTCAGGAAAAGGGAAGGAAACAC
The DNA here is from genome assembly GCF_030052815.1 of Hevea brasiliensis. Taxonomy (NCBI): domain Eukaryota; kingdom Viridiplantae; phylum Streptophyta; class Magnoliopsida; order Malpighiales; family Euphorbiaceae; genus Hevea; species Hevea brasiliensis. The sequence goes on from NC_079501.1 coordinate 50,958,426, forward strand.
TGAGTCCAGACCAGGAGACAATTATCAGAGGTTTGTGCACAACTACTTTTCAACTGATTTTACTCTGAATAATATTTCATATGATTAATTATATGTTATTGTTTTAAATTGTGTTTGTGCACAACTAGTTTTCAACTGATTTTGCTCTGAATAATATTTCATATGATTAATTGTATGTTATTGTTTTAAATTGTGTTTGTGCAAAAAATTTATTTCTTTTGAATTTTTCAATTGAAATAAATTATGACTATTTGTATATTATTATTTTCAATTATGGAAATGTGTTTGAATGGATACTTATTGCTTGAAAAGCATTGTAAATGGTTTGAAACTGTGGAAAAATTGATTTAGTGTAATTTGTGAAAGTTGAAGTCAATTATGAATTGTATTGCTATCTTGTGAATGAAATTATGACTTTGGAAATTTTAAGATAAAATGTGTTTAGTGTTATCAGAGCAAAGTAGGGACGGCGATACGTAACGCCTACGATTCTTGGGAACTCTCATGAGTGAACTCAGGAGCTTGCAGGGATGGCGATACGTAACGCCTGCAAGTGCTCTGATAGGTACCACCCAAGGGCTTGCAGGGACGGTGATACGTAACGCCTACAGGTGCTTTGGTAAGTACCCTTAAATGCTAGCAATGATCGGAAATTTGTGTCATTGCCTAAGTTGTGTATGAATTAGCAACACTGTATTCTTAAATTATTCGACTAAATTTTGTTATTATGCGATTTGATAATTTGTGAAATGGAGTTTAAATTGTTATTGACATTCACTGTCTTTTGAATTTAACCATGTTTTGACTATTGAGATTTATAGTGATATTGTGAATTGGAGTTTAAATTCTTATTGACATTCACTGTCATTTGAATTTAACCATGTTTTGACTATTGAGATTTATTGTGATTTTGTGAAATGGAGTTTAAATTCTTATTGACATTCACTGTCTTTTGAATTTAACTATGTTTTGATTACTGAGATTTAATGTGATATTGTGTTAAATTCCTTATGACATTCATTGTCTCGAATTTAACTATGGTTTTTGTATCCATCATTTATATGATTTATGAATTGTGATTTAAAGTTGTATTTGGTTAATGTTGTGCACCACTGAGACATTGTCTCAGTGATAGCTTTCATTCTTTATCGCGGTAGACAGATGTGCCAGATTAGGCTGCTAGTACATTCAACGAGAAATCATCGGGTATATTGAGTATTCCACATTTTGCATTTTGTACTGTAATGTATGTTCACTGTATGTATATATTGTTCTTGGTCTTGAGCAATTGTAAATTAAAATTGTACATTGAAGTTGCAAAATAAATTATGAGTTATTTTGGCTTGTAAAATTTGTACTGTATTTCTTTTATCTCAGTCTTTGAAAAATTATTGTGGATTTGAGTTGAAAAACATATTGTGTTGAATTATGTTGGAGTTTGAGATTGAGGAATATATTTGAAGTGCTTTTACAAGTTTTCTGAAGAACTATTTTATTCAAAATACAGATGGCACTTTGCCAAAATTTTTACAGAAATTCCAAATAATTCAAATGTGTTAGTTCTATCACTTCAGTTCAAAAAAGGTTTTTTACACCTATAAATAGTGCTCACCACTGTAAAAGAAGTAAGAAAAGTTTTTAAAATCCTTTGTAGTGTATTTAATAGGTTATCAGTAGACGGAGTTGGTAATTCATTAAGTATACTACGGGATCATGTTATACCTTACAGAGGGGTAGGGTGTGACATATTTTAGTGGTATCAGAGCTAGTTTTTAAATTCTGTTTTCACAAGTTATTCGAATATTCTTTCTTCATAGTACAACTGCTCAATATCATTATTTGATACATACAGTACATTACATTATAAATATGCACTAACAGGAGGAAATATCCTTGTGTTAATTGTTCGGGAGGTCTAAGATCCTCGAATTGACTATGGAAGAGGGTGATCGTTTAGTCGATCAATCGATAGAGGTTGAGGTACAAGTTGAGGCCCCAGCTCCACAAAGTGTCGAAGGCCCGATTGTACCAGTTTTACCGGTACAAATTACTACACAAATGGCCCAGCAAATGGCCACTTTCTTTCAACAAATGGCTGATAATTTGTCAGCTCAAGCTCAGGTAGAGACCCAACCCCCATAAGGGCAACATGAAATAGAGAAGAGGGAGAAACCTATGGGTCAGAGCTCAAGCAGTAATTTGAGAAAGAGAAAAGAATTTGAGGAGCCCCGAGCTCAGGGATATAAAAGAGATAGATCTTCTGGACAGAAACCCAGAAATGCGCTATCAGATCGACTTTGTGAAACTTGTGGTAAACCACATAGTGGGGTATGTTATAGAGCCGTAGGAGCATGTTTTAATTGTGGAGAGACTGGTCATTTTGCTAGGGATTGTGTAAATCCATGTCGTTCTAGATCATTTACTACACCAAAGGGATCAACCCAAGTTTCTACCCCAAAGAGTTCACCATCAGTTAGTAGAGGTAGAGGTAGAGGTAGGGGCAGTACACCTAAAAGTCAGAATACTATGAATTAGCCAGAACAAGATGATGCTTCAGCTGGAGTATACGCTATACGACAAAGAGAAGAGGCTGAGACTTTTGACATTGTTGCTGGTACTTTCTCAATTAGTAACTAAGATATATATATGTATTATTTGACCTGGAGTTTGCATACTTTTATGTTAGTGTTAGAACTATATGTTCTGTTGTTATTCCTTTACAGGGGAATAAATTTTGATGCATTAGTGATTAGTCCTTTAGGATAAGGATTGTGATAATAAGTGAAATTAGTTTGGAAGAGTTTATCGGGGAAAAGTATTTTCTGACACACCATAAATTATAAAGCTAAACGACAAGCCTACTTAATGTAAGGCAAGAGGACGTAAAAGTAAGATGCAGTAATGGAATTGCCTCAGATGAGGGCAAAGATGTTACTGTTAGTAATTGCTAATGGATATTGTAATCAGAATAAGTTCGGATATCAGTGAATTCGAAAAGGATAAAGGATAGGAAAGTTTGATCTATTGGGATGTATTGTAGTAACTATGTAATGTTCTTGATATTTATACTGTAAGCTGCAGATTACAGTACTAAATTGAGATTATTGTGTAGAGCTACGTACTACTCGATAGTACACCAAGATGAGAATAGTTGCCAACGACATCTGTTTTGGTATAGTTATGCCAGGACAGAATTTAATTGTTATAAATAAGTTTGAAAATCCTACTTAGGGAGTTAAAACTCAAAAGTTAGAATATCGAAAGGTTATAGTTTAATACAAAAGGAAGTAAGTTATAGAATATTAATAGATAAAAAGAATTGGGGAAGTAAAAATTTGAACAGTTGGTTTAGATATAACAAAGAAATGTTACGAATGTGAGGAAGACTATTGACTAGAATGGTCAGAGGCCCAATAACTAAATAAATCATTCTAACATGACCTCAAGGGTCATTCAAGAAGGAACATGAACCAAAATATGAGACAGCATAATAGTAAGAGAAGATTGGTGTTATACAAACCAAAAAAATGTTGTACTAGATTGTTAAAAGTCTTATACAAATTCGAAGGAAAGAAGATTATAGAATCGTATAGAAAAGAGAAAATAAACATATGACTATTGTAAGATGGCTATTGGTTAAAATTTCATGGACGAAATTTATTTTAAGGGGGGGAGAATTGTAACAGCCCTATGTTCGATAGTGCGTTCTGCTGTTCCAGTGACCAGTGTTGTCCGGACAGCTAGGATGCCTAGAACTACACTTAGATATGGATGAGAAGACATAGAATAATGAAATACAAGAAAAGAAAAGACAAGAAAAACAAAGGAAAAATAATATCAATGAAATGTAACCAAGTTAAACGAGCCGAGAACCCTAGCGATGGGTGACCGCACCGAGAAGTCACGGCGTGGACCGTTGACTAGCCCTGGACTGCGGGAAACCTTGGAAAATATTTTTAGGACTCAAATAAATATTTATTAAAGTATAAATATCATTAGAAATGTCAAAGAAAAATTAAATAATTAGTACAAAGAAAAGTGAGAAATCGAAAAACGGACAAAACCCGGTGTTACCAAAAAATCGAGAATGCAACCCGAACAGGGGCATTGTGGTCATTTGACACCCCGAATTATTTTTTTGACCAAAATTTCCATTAAAAATAAATAATATTACACTTGGAAAATGTCATGAAAAATTAAATTGGTGGTACATAGTTTAAATACCAAAATTTGGGAGTTAAATGTAGGAAAATGAAACCTTAAGATTAAATTAACATTATCCTTCCACTTAGTGGTCCACTAACACCTAAAGTGGACCATTAATCTGATTTTTGGGCAGCATAAAACCACTTTCTTCTACCTCTCAAATTCCAGCCGAGAACAAGGAGGAAGAAAACCTCCATGGCCATTTGTTTCAAGCTTCATGCAAGCTTCATCCCTTCATCTCCAAGTCAAATTTCTTACCTTTTCCTTCACAAAAACTGTTCTACACCACTTGGGCAGTAGATAGGCAGCAAGAAGATCAAGTTTAGTCAAGGTTTTGAAGAGTTTCCAAAGTGGTAAGTTTGTATTTTTGGTTAGTGCTTCATTAAAGTTAGTAAGGAGGTTATGGGTACTTGAATTGTGGAAAGAATTTTGGAGTTTAATGCTCTAAGGGAGATGTTTATTTTTGGCAGCCATGGAAACTACTTGAGGGCAGTTTATTCTTGCTTGTAAATGGTATATTAAAGGGTTGATTATGTGTTTATATGTGTAGGAATAAATTGGGTGATGTATACTAAGTATATTGTGAATGTGTATTTGAATTTGGAAGCTTGGAAATTAATGGAGTGTGATGTATGAATTGGCAGCTTGCATTGTGAACCAAAAAAATGTTATTTCATGGGTTGGTTTATGAAATTACATGGTTGAATTATGGTGCTTGCTATGGCAGATTGTATATGTGTACAAGGGTTTGAGTTTAGGCATGTAAATGAGCTTGTTATGTAGTTAAATTGTGTGTAAATTGAAGTTGGTAAATTCTGGACTATAATGTGCATATTGAATGTGATTGTAAGCTGCTAAAATGATCAACAATATGTGGTAAAATATGTTTAGGTTATGGTACAAACCAGATTGGGTAAGAATGTGTGAATTGGTAAATGCTAAAAGTGAGCTTTGATGAGTAATAAAGAAAGTCCAATAGGGCAGTATGCATTTTGGCCTAGAACTTTAAGTGTGTGGCTCCAATTGGTATGAGAATAATTGGAGGTGAAACTAGGCACAAAATGTGCCAACTTTCATGAAGGAAGTTTGCAAAAATTCTGCTTGTAAGGTAACTTGAAAAGTGACCAAATCGGGATTAGTGCAATTAAGGCCTAAAAACTGACCATTTGGGTAGCAGTTAGTGTTTTGGCCATAACTCACTCAAAACAGGTCCAATTGACCTGAAATTTTGACCATGAATAGTTAAGACCTATATCTACAAGTCTTATGAAGACACCAAAGCCCAGAAATGACCATAAGCAAGTCAAACAGCTTGCAAAAGTTCCGGTCCAAAAACTGGCCGAACCAAAGTTGACAAAATTGACCTAAAATGACCTAATTTGATGCCATTTGACCAGCAATAGTAAAATGACCATAACATGGTCTACATAACTCGGATTGATCTGAAATTTTGCCCCGCGTGCAATAAGACATAGATCTACAAGTTTGTAGTTTTGACCGACACCCGAAAACGAAGGGAACTAGGTCGTCCTGCTAGGTCAAACTAGTATCCCGGAATCTAGCAAATTGCAAGATAACGCAGTATATATGGAAATGAGTTAGGTAAAATGTACCAACCCTAAAAGACTATCAAATGTGACATATTAGTAACACTAAAACCTAATTTACCTAGAATGCATGGAGGGTCGATATATTAGGTGATTAAGCAAATAATAGCTTTCAGTGAATTACTTATCGAACATTATCGTTAGAGACAATTTAATTTAGTACTGAAACACTTCAAATTGTGTTTCTCAGTTACCAAAGACTCAGGAAAAGGGAAGGAAACACTGAGTCCAGACCAGGAGACAATTATCAGAGGTTTGTGCACAACTACTTTTCAACCGATTTTACTCTGAATAATATTTCATATGATTAATTATATGTTATTGTTTTAAATTGTGTTTGTGCACAACTAGTTTTCAACTGATTTTGCTCTGAATAATATTTCATATGATTAATTGTATGTTATTGTTTTAAATTGTGTTTGTGCAAAACATTTATTTCTTTTGAATTTTTCAATTGAAATAAATTATGACTATTTGTATATTATTATTTTCAATTATGGAAATGTGTTTGAATGGATACTTATTGCTTGAAAAGCATTGTAAATGGTTTGAAACTGTGGAAAAATTGATTTAGTGTAATTTGTGAAAGTTGAAGTCAATTATGAATTATGTTGCCATCTTGTGAATGAAATTATGACTTTGGAAATTTTGAGATAAAATGTATTTAGTGTTATCAGAGCAAAGTAGGGACGACGATACGTAACACCTTCGATTCTTGGGAACTCTCACGAGTGAACTCAGGAGCTTGCAGGGATGGCGATACGTAATGCCTGTAAGTGCTCTGATAGGTACCACCCAAGGGCTTGCAAGGACGGTGATACGTAACGCCTGCAGGTGCTTTGGTAAGTACCCTTAAATGCTAGCATTGATCGAAAAATTGTGTCATGGCCTAAGTTGTGTATGAATTAGCAACACTATATTCTTAAATTATTCGACTAAATTTTGTTATTATGCGATTTGATAATTTGTGAAATGGAGTTTAAATTGTTATTGACATTCATTGTCTTTTGAATTTAACCATGTTTTGACTATTGAGATTTATTGTGATATTGTGAATTGGAGTTTAAATTCTTATTGACGTTCACTGTCATTTGAATTTAACCATGTTTTGACTATTGAGATTTATTGTGATATTGTGAAATGGAGTTTAAATTCTTATTGACATTCACTGTCTTTTGAATTTAACTATGTTTTGATTACTGAGATTTAATGTGATGTTGTGTTAAATTCCTTATGACATTCATTGTCTCGAATTTAACTATGGTTTTTGTATCCATCATTTATATGATTTATGAATTGTGATTTAAAGTTGTATTTGGTTAATGTTGTGCACCACTGAGACATTATCTCAGCGATAGCTTTTCATTGCTGTCGCAGGTAGACAGATTGACAGGGCAGCAGATTAGGCTGCTAGTACATTCAACGAGAAATCATCGAGTATATTGAGTATACCACATTTTGCATTTTGTACTGTAATGTATGTTCACTGTATGTATATATTGTTCTTGGTCTTGAGCAGTTGTAAATTAAAATTGTACATTGAAGTTGCAAAATAAATTATGAGTTATTTTGGCTTGTAAAATTTGTACTGTATTTCTTTTATCTCAGTCTTTGAAAAATTATTGTGGATTTGAGTTGAAAAACATATTGTGTTGAATTATGTTGGAGTTTGAGATTGAGGAATATATTTGAAGTGCTTTTACAGGTTTTCTGAAGAACTGTTTTATTCAAAATACAGATGACACTTTGTCAAAATTTTTACAGAAATTCTAAATAATTCAAATGTGTTAGTTCTATCACTTCAGTTTAAAAAAGGTTTTTTACACCTGTAAATAGTGCTCACCATTGTAAAAGAAGTAAGAAAAGTTTTTAAAATCCCTTGTAGTGTATTTAATAGGTTATCAGTAGACGGAGTTGGTAATTCATTAGGTATACTACGGGATCATGTTATACCTTACAGAGGGGTAGGGTGTGACATAATTGTTCTTGATTTTTCAAGTTCTTGGCCAGGATAAATAGATTTATTCAGAAGAGTTTCTGATGAAAAAATCTTTTAATCAAGAACTAGAATTAAAAGAGAACATAATATTCATAGCAAATGGAGTTTGACATAAATCATGACTCCAGCTTGAGTTGGGATTTGTAACAGAGAGATTCTAGTGCATGGTAACATATGATTATAAGTTTATTTAAGGTAAAACTTATTACTGATTAGGTAGCCATGGCATACTATGCTAGGTGTTAACCATGGTATATGAGGTGCATAAAATGATTTAGAGAAATCATTTATGGTAAGAAAGAGTTCTGATGATATTAAGAGTTGATATCATGTCTCATTGCCAATTAGTGATGAGCCTAGTAAGTCACACACATACACAAGTTATCACCTAATTAAATATGATTTAATTAATTAATTGAAGAGTTTAATTGATTAATTAAATAGGTTTGGTTTGCAATTAGATTGCAAAGTCCATAACATGACTTGAAACCAAATCTAGATTATTGTATGTATAGTATAAGTTAAATTTATAATTAAAGTGTTTAAATATGAATTTAATTAATGGGAAATTAATTAATAAAGATTAATTAATTGATTTATATTTGATATAAATTTATTAGAAGAAGAGAAATAATTATTTTGGGTTGAGAACTCAAAATTAAGACACAGGAGCATTTTGGTCATTTCACAGGGTGACATGTGGCACCATGAGATGGTGACACATGGCATTATACAAAAGCTTGCCAAATGTCTTTTAATAATGTAAGATGATTAAAATTAAGATTAAATATAGGTTTGACACTTGGCACAATGTGATTGGGTCAATTAAACCTAGAACCAATTAGAGGGTGACATGTGCCAAGGGTTTAATGTGTTAACCTAGATATATAAGTGTTGTTATGAAAAGAAAACAACACAACTAGTAGCTATCCTCCTTTGTGCCTGCACCTTGAAGTTCCCCTTCTCTTCTTCTTCATCTCTCACCAATTCCAAGAGATTAGCAAACAATCTCTTGAATTAAAAATACTAGAAATTGTTTCTAGTGTCCTGTTTACATCTTTAATCTCTTAAAAGGCAAAACTTGAATTTTTAATTAATAGAAAAAGCTTTAGAAGCTGTTCAAGGGCTACCATAGGTTTTCTTGGTGTGGGCAAGCTAGAGAAACAATATCTGGAGTCCTGAAGATGCATCCGAAAGGCATAAATACACTGCAGTGCATCAAGAGGTTAGTGTATTTATTCTTGATCTCATCTAGGGTTCTAAAATTAATCTGATTAAATTTTAAAATATTAAATGGCAAATACAGATCTAAAACATATTAAAAGTGTTTTAATAGGTTGTTTATCATTGAAATCAAATAGATAAAAATTAAATCTTGCATGATGCATGTGACCCTAGGTGAAAATTTTTGAATTCAATGGTATAAACTTGTGTTTTTCATGCTTTTGCTCCTTCAAACAGCTATGGAGGAGGGTACAAAAATTCAGAACATAACAGCTTCAATGAACCCTCCACAGAACAAATGAACTATGTGAATAATGGAGGAAAGTTCAAATAGAGGTAGCCCAATAATCCATATTCAAACACTTACAACCTTGGATGGAGGAACCACCCAAATTTCTCATGGTCCAATCAGCAGAACCGGCCAACAAACAAGCAACAGGGGTATAAACCACCAGCACCCCCTGAATTTCAGAACAGAGGCCAAAACTTTGCACAACCACCATCGCCTCCTCAACCTTAGCAACTTGAACCAAAGATGACCATGGAATCCTTGATGGAAGGTTTCCTAGCAGCTCAACAACAACAGAATGAATTGATTAAATAGCTGACTTCCAAAATGGACCAACTTGCTACCCATAACAAGATGATGGAGAATCAAATTGCTCAGCAAGCAAGCTTTTCAGGTAAGGCTATTGGTAAACTGCCTAGTCAACCGGAGATGAACCCAAGGGAGCATTGTTAGGCAGTTACATTGAGAAGTGAGAGAATTCTATTACAATCAAAGAAAGAACCAACAGATGAAACATTAGAAAAATCTGAAAGCCAAGCAGAGAAAAAGGAGGGAGAAGCCAAGAAAAATCAGGAAGAGGAAGCAGGGAAAAAAAAAGAAGTTACTAGAGCCATACTAGCCTCCCCTACCTTTTCCTCAGAGATTTCAGAAAGCCAAATTGGAAAAGCAGTTTGGAAAGTTTTTAGAAGTTTTACAGAAACTTTATATCAATATCCCTTTCACTGAAGCACTCTCTCAGATGCCATCCTATGCTAAATTTCTTAAGGAAATTTTGCCAAAGAAAAGAAAGCTGGAAGACTATGGAACAGTAGCTCTAACAGAGGAATGCAGTGCCATACTGCAAAACAAACTGCCTCCAAAGTTGAAAGATACAGGAAGCTTTTGCATACCCTGCCTCATTGGCAACAAGAAAATAAACAAGGCTCTTTGCAATCTTGGGGCAAGCATGAGTTTAATACCTCTATCAATATGCAAAAAGCTAGAGATCGGAGAACTGAGGCCCACGACAATCTCATTGCAATTGGCTGATCGATCTATTAAATATCCAGTGGGCATACTTGAGAACATCCCTATCACAGTGGGCAAATTCTTCATTCTAGTAGACGTTGTTATCCTTGAAATGGAAGACGATGTTCAAATCTCTATCATCTTGGGAAGCCCATTCTTGGCAACTACTGGAGCCATCATAGACATCAAAAATGGGTGACTAACCCTCAAGGTAGGAGAACAAGAAGTAGAATTCAACTTGTTCGACACAATGAAACACAAATTCGAACCTAATGAATGCTTCAAGGTTGACATAATTGATAAACAAGTTGAAGAGGAATTTCATAAAACACATCCTAAAGATTCTCTTGAAGCATGTATTGTGCATAGCCACATAGTGAATGATGAAAACAAAGAAATAGTAGCCTGTGTACAATAGCTAGTAACTCATCCACCTCTACCACCCCTAGCTCAAGCCTATGATTTGGAGGAGTTAAAGGAGGAACAGCCCAAGATAAATCTCTAGGAAAACGCCAAATAGGTAGAGCTTAAACCTCTCCCATCCTCGCTAAGGTATGCATTTCTAGACTCAAACTCTAAATATCCTATTATAATCAATGCTAGCCTAAGTTAGAAGAGGAAAAATTGTTAAGAGAACTTAGGATCCATAACAAGCCCATAGGGTATAAAATAGAAGACCTGAAAGGAATCAACCCCTCGATTTGCATGCATAGGATACCCATGGAAGAAAATAGTAAACCCACTATCGAGCACCAAATAAGACTGTCACACCCTACCCCTCTGTAAGGCATAACATGATCCCGTAGTATACCTAATGAATTACCAACTCCGTCTACTGATAACCCATTAAATACACTACAAGGGATTTTAAAAACTTTTCTTACTTCTTTTACAGTGGTGAGCACTATTTACAGGTGTTAAAGACTTTGGTGAACTGAGTGAAATAACTAACTCATTTGGTTTATTTGGAATTTCTGTAAAAATTTTGGCAGAGTGCCATCTGTATTTTGGATAAAACAGTTCTTCAGAAAACCTGTAAAAAGCACTTCAATAATTTTCCCAAATCTCAACTCCAATGCATTTCTCAACACAACAATTTATCAACTCAATTCCATAGGAATTTTTCAAAGTCTGAGATAAGGAAATATAATACAACTTTTACAATCCAAAACACTCATAATTAATTTACAACTTCAAGGTACAATTTAATTTACAACTGCTCAAAACCAAAAACAATATGTACATACAGTGTCATACATTACAATACAAAATGCATAATATTGGTATACTCATTATACTGTAATCCTCATTTGGATGTATATGCAGCCTAGTCTGCTGCCCTGTCTGTCTCTCTACCTGCGACAGCAATAAAAAGCTATCGCTGAGACAATGTCTCAGTGGTGCACAACATTAACCAAATACATTTTAAATCACAATTCATAAATCATGTAAATAGTGGATACTTAAAACCATAGTCAAATTTAAGACAATAAAGGTCAATAAGAATTTAAACTCCATTTCTCAATATCACAATGATTTTCCATAAGTCAGATCAGGTTTGAATTCAAAAGACAGTATATGTCAATGAGAGTTTAAATCCATTTCACAATCTCACAATACACATCAATAAATCACACACAGCTTAATCATGATCCATAGTTCAATTCGTCCCAAAAGCCGATGGCTAATGAGGTATTCAATTCATCCCAAAAGTCGATGACTAATGAGGAATAACATAGCTAGCTAGCAAAAATATGAGTACTCATTCTATTCGTCCTCAACAGGCACACACCTCAACACTTCAGCCAGAGAGGGAATTCAATTCATCCCACTAGACAAGCTAGAGAGGAATACAATCAATATACATGATAGCTGTGGTTTCAAACTATTTCTAATGCTTTTTAATCAATAAGTATCCATCAATGTCATTCAAACCATTTTTCACAGTTTCAAACTATTCACAATATTTTCCAATCAATAAATATTCATCAAACACATTTTCACAATTTAAAATAATGATATACAAATAATCAATATTTATTTCTATTGAAAATAATTCAAAAGAAACAGTTGTTGTGCACAAACCTCTGATATTTGTCTCCTGGACTTGACTCAGTATTTCTTTCCCTTTTGCTGAGTCCTTGTTAACTGAGAAACACAATTTGAAGTGTTTCAGTGCTAAATTAAATTGTCTCTATCAATGGTGTTTGGTAAATAATACACTGAACTCAATTATTCGCTTAATCACCTAATATACCGACCCTCGATGCGTTTTAGGTAAATTAGGTTTTAGTGTCGTTAATATGTCACACTCGATAGGGTTTTAGGTTTGGTATGTTTTACCAAAGTCATTTCCTCGCTTAGTGCATTTTAATGCAAATTGCTGGATTCCGGAACACTGGTTTGACCTAACCGGACGATCTAGTTCCCTCGGTTTTCGGGTCTCGGTCGAAACTACAAACTTGTAGATCTAGGTCTTATTGCACGTGGTGCAAAATTTCAGGTCAATCCGAGTTAAGTAGACCAAGTTATGGTCATTACACTATTGCTGGTCAAGTGGTACCATTTTAGGTCAATTTTAGGTCAAATTGGTCAATTCTGGTTCGGCCAGTTTTTGGACCCGAACTTGTGCAAGTTGTTTGACTTGCTTATGGTCATTTCTGGGCTTTGGTGTCTTCATAAGACTTGTAGGTATGGGTCTTAAATATTCTTGGTCAAAATTTCAGGTCAATTGGACCTGGTTTGAGTGAGTTATGGCCTAAACACTCACTGCTGCCCAATTGGTCATTTTTCAGGTCCTAATTGCACCTAATCCGAATTGGTCATTTTTTTAGGTCACCTTGCAAGCAGAATTTTGGCATGGTTTCTCAATGAAAGTTGGCACATTTTGTGCCTAGTTTCACCTCAAATTGGTCTCATACCAATTGAGGTTACACATTCAAGGTTATAGGCTAAAATATACACTGCCCTCAATATGCATTTCACACCCCAACTTCAAACACACACTTACCTTTGCCATTTGTTTACTTACCTACCAAACTGTTTTGGCACATTATCAAAAGCATTTTCTACATTACATTAGCATTATTTTGGGCAGATTCCAATCACCTTCAACACACCAATAATCATTCACAATTACAATCTCTAAGTACCATTACAAACACACCTAAACATTACAAACTTTACATACACTTTACAATGTTAATTTACATACATATCATCAATCTTTCTAGGTCAATATTCTGCCCACACTTCCTTCAATATATACCATTCCTCAAGTGTCCACAAGCTGCCACAAACCATTCTTCAACATCACATTGCCGTCCCATATACCAATTCCCATCAAAGTGCATAATTCACCATATAAACATGAAATAATTCCCGAAGTTACTAAATCACCATGATTAACATTATTTCTCATCAATTATATGCACAAATACCTCATAAAAAACGTGACTCATGGCTGTCCAAAATGAAAACAACAATAACCCTTCAAACTCAAAATTTTCCTTCACCAAACTAACACCCATAACATGAACATAAACTTTAACAAAGAAATTCTCAAAAATGCAAACTTACCTTTAATTGTAACTTGTTAAACCTTCACCAAACTTCTCAAAATTTGTATCAATACCTTCCTTGTGATGTGTAGACCATTTTTCATAAAAGAACCTAAGTGAATGGAGTTGAAATGGAGGGAGAGATTGAAGCTCAAAGAAAACGTCAATGGTGGCTCTTTTTCACTCTTCAATTCGGCATGGATGAGCTAAGTGAGGAAGATGGACTTTTGAGTGGGAATAATCTGCCCACTAATGAGTATTTTTAATCCTTTTAATGTTCTTAGTGGTCCACTAACAAATTTAATTCATATTTTAAGCTAACTATCCACTTATTCCACATTTAACCCATGATTTCCACTATTTATTTTAGGTGCCACTAAACTAATTTTTCATTTTATTTTCTAAGTGTAATACTATTTATTTTTAATGGACATTTAGGTCAAAAGACACTTCGGGATGTCAAATGACCATAATGCCCCTGTTCGGGTTACGTTCCCGATTTTTCGGTAACACCGTATTTTGTCTGTTTTTCGATTTCTCACTTTTCTTTGTACTAATTATTTAATTTTTCTTTGATCTTTTTAATGATATTTATTCTTCAATAAGGTTCTATTTGCATCCTAAAAATGTTTTCCAGGGTTCCCCGCAGTCCAGGGCCAGTCAACGGTTCACGCCGTGACTTCCCGGTGCGGTCACCCATCGCTAGGTTTCCCGGCTCACTTACTCGGTTACATTTCTTTGCTATGATTTTTCCTTTGTTTTTCTTTTCTTGTATTTCATTATTTTATGTCTCCTCACTCATATTGAGGTACGGTTCTAGGCATCCTAGCTGTCCGGACAACACTGGTCACCGGAACAGCAGAACGCACTACCGAACTTAGGGGTGTTACAAAGACTTAACCCAAACATGAAAGAAGTAGTCAAGAAAGAAATTTTAAAATTATTAGATGCAGGTATCATATACGCAATTTCTGATAGTAAATGGGTTAGCCCAGTACATGTAATTCCTAAAAAGGGAGGGACAACTGTTATCCAAAATGCAAATAATGAACTAATCCCTACTAGGGTAGTCACTGGTTGGCGAATGTGCATAGATTATAGGAAACTGAATAGTGCTACCAGAAAATACCATTTTTCTCTCCCTTTCATCGACCAAATGTTAGAAAGGTTAGCAAAACACTCTTATTTCTGTTATCTAGATGGGTATTCAGGATTCTTCCAAATTCCCATTCACCTATAAGACCAAGAAAAGACCACATTCACTTACACTTATGGAACATTTGCATATAGGAGAATGCCTGTTGGTATTTGTAATGCCCCTGCTACCTTTCAAAGATGCATGATGGCTATTTTTTCTGATTATATTTAAAATATCATGGAAGTTTTTATGAATAATTCTTTTGTCTATGGAACTACTTTTGATGATTGCCTAGCTAATTTATCTAAGGTGTTGAAAAGATGTGAAGAATCAAACCTGGTCCTAAATTTTAAAAAATGCCACCTCATGGTAAGGGAAGGTATAGTTCTGGGACATTTGATATCAGAAAGAGGAATTAAGGTTGATAAGGCAAAAATTGAGATCATTGAAAACATGCCACCACCAATATCAGTCAAGGTAGTGCGAAGCTTTTTGGGACATGCAGGGTTCTACATAAGATTTATAACACTCTCACCTTAGCTAGTTCGTGCATTCTTCTGTTCCGATGACCAATGTTTGACCGGACAACTATAATATCTGGAACTACATGTAAACTAGAGTGAGGAGTCATAAATAACTCAAATAACGATAAGAAAAATTAAGGAAAAAGTTTTAGAAATAAAATACAATAAAGTTAAATGAGCCGGTGCCTCAGTGATGGGTGACCCAATGGAAAGTTGCTGTTTTCACAGCTAGTAGCCCTAAACCTGGGGAAAATTTGGTGCAATAATTTTTGGGACTCTAGAGAAGAGTCATTGAGGTTTCGATGGCATTAGAATGCCAAGAAAATGCTTAGAAAAATTTTTAGAATAGTACAGACGATTTTCATTCGTTAAGCAAAACGAATGGCATTTTGGTCATTTCGCCTTTAGAGACGATTTTTGACCAACTTGTCCAATTAAGTAAATAAATTATATGACATAAAATGTAAATTGCTAAAAATTTAATTGAAAATGAGTAAAAGAAATGAGACAAGAAATTGAATTTAAATTAGAGTTATGACATAGCATAATATCATAAATGAATAAAATAAAATTACCAACCAATGGAAATTAGCCAAGCAATTAAAAATGGGATAAATATCAATAAATTAAGACCAAAATGAAAACAAATTCTGCTTCATCTTCTCCATAAGCTGCCAAACTCCTTTCACCATCTCCACTAAAAAAATTTCTTTCATTTTTCCCTTCGAAAACCTTGATTTCTGTCCACTAAACCCTAAGATACCTTCATCAAAATTTATCTACACCACTTAGGAAGGTGTTTGGCAGCCAAAAAAAACAAGGAAAGTGAACTTTGGAGTGTTGGAAAAAGTCTCTACATAAGGTTAGCGCTATCTCTCTCTCTCTTTATTCTTGTAAGCATGTTAGGACACTAATTTAACTAGAAATGAAGGAAAAATAGAAGAAAATTATGCAAACTAGAGTAACTCCCAAATTTCAACAGCTAAGGAATTGCTAGGGTTTTGATGCTTTTCTTTGAATTAAATTAGTATAGTAGCTGCCCTTGATGAGAACAAAATGATGAGAACTTGATTACTTATGTATGGCGAATATATATATATATATATATATATATATATATATATATATATATATATATATATATATATATATATATATGTATATATAATGGAATATGTAATGAAGTAATAGACCCATTAATATTTAATAGTACATGAGAGAAAATAAGAGGAATTATGAATACTTAGTAAGTAAAAATATTTCTTGAATTGCAAATGATAATCCATATAAATTTTAAAAATGAATAAATGAATTACATAAATGTGTGAATAGGACTTTAGTTCTCATTAGTAAAGAAAGGAAGAATATTTTGAGTACAATGGTACATGAGAACCATTATTGTGAATTGTGATCAAAATGAAGGATAAAATGAATATATAAATTATGAGAAATGCATAAATTATGTATAATTGTGATTTAGGAATTTATATTTTCACTAGAAATAGAATAAAATTTTATCAATTGTAATTGAACCTTATAATCAAATAATTACATAATAATACATATTAATGCTTAATGGTACTAATGTGCCAATGTATTGCCTGGACACATGTGTTAGATTGGATAGATTGACATGCCAATAGGGTTTTGTTTGAGCAGTACTGCGTAAGGCTTTATGCCTGTATTTATAGCTTTATGCCCGCACTCATGGCTTTTTTTCTCGATTACTTATTATCATGGCTTTTAACCATACTGATATGTTATCATGGCTTTTTAGCCATACTGACTGCATATGTAGTTGACGTTTCGCATTTCACGTCCCATGGTATGACGGCCAGAGACACCGCGGTATCCAGTGCCAACAACCCACTTATCTAGTTTAGTGAGCTTGTCATAGGTTATTTAGACAGTAAAATTTATTGAAATAAGTTAAGAATATTAGTAATTTAAATTATTAAAAATTAAATAAATGAGTAAGATGACCTAAAATAAATTAGAATAGTTATTTAGTAGAAAGAATTGAAAATAACTGAACCGATATTAAGATTTACTTATTATGAAATAATTTGCGATAACTAGAAAGTATTGAATTAATGATAAAAAGATTTGCAATAGAGATATAACTTAAATAAGAATTATAAATATATTTTTTTTATAATAATATAAAGTTAAGAATAATAATATTCTTAGAATTTTCGGGGATTGTATATTACTACTGTGACTTTAGGAATAAATTGCTTCTTAAGAGAAATAAATTAGAATGAAAGATAGTTGATACTAGAAATATTATATTAAATTAGATTAAATTTCAAAGTATCCAAAGTATAATTCATTTCTTTCTTTATTTGTATATATTATTTTCTTATTATATTATTGCAACACTAAGCAGCAATGCTTAGCATGATGGATTGTTTCCTTCGCTCAGATACTGAAGCTAAAATCCAGTGGACATTTGACTATGATTTTTGGAGTCCAGATCTGCAGAAATGAGTAAAGTATTCAAGGTTGTCACCTCCTCAGCAATGCATGTAGATAGGGCTCACATTAGTCATATTATATATTTGGTGTATTATAATTATTTCATATGTTGTAATGCAATCGAGGAAATTATATTTAATATGTATGGGATGTAAATTAATAGATTAGCTCTTTCATCTGAAATTAATTTGTATATTATGTAATTAATGAGAATATGAGAATTTATATATATAAATTGTGTATTAATGAATATGTACGGAAATGAATGGATTTGTACAAATGAGTATTTGAATTGCAAGAATTGAATGTGAGATGACTATGATGAGTATGAATGAGATTTTATTTTGAAAATATTATTGAATTTTCAAGCAGGTAAATAGCATGCCACTTTAAACTGTATTAGAATAGGGGAAACTCCGTCGGTTTCTCCTTAGAAAAATAATTGATATTAAGAGATAATGAGTTAAAATGATTAAAGGAATAAAGTAAAATAAGTTAAGGTGCTCCGGCACCAAGTATGACATGCCTTGCTTGGCTACACTGTAGATAGGTAAGGGGTCTCACATTTAGTGGTATCACAGCACGGTTTAGGTGATCTTAGGCATCGATAGATAGAATAAGATTGTGTGCATAACATGCATTGCATTCATATGAGTCAAGGTGACACTAATGTAGATCTATTTTCTCTAGTAAGGTGAAGAAATAATGAGGTAGTAGCTCCTCGACTACGTACATTAGGTAAATTTTGAGGATGAAATTTTTGTTAGAGGGGAAGAGGTGTAACACCCTCACTTTAGCTAGTCCGTGCATTCTACTGTTCCGATGACCAATGTCTGACCAGATAGCTATAATTTATGGAACTGCATGTAAACTATAGCGAGGAGTCATAAATAACTCAAATAACGCTAAGAAAAATTAAGAAAAAATTTTAAAAATAAAATGCAACGAAGTTAAATGAGCTGGTGCCTCGGTGATGGGTGACCCAATAGGAAGTTGCTGTTTTCCCAACTAGTAACCCTAAACCGAGGGAAAAATTCGTGAAATAATTTTTGCGACTTTAGAGAAGAGTCATTGAGGTTTTGATGGCATTAGAATGCCAAGAAAAATCTTAGAAAACTTTTTAGATTAGTACAGATGATTTTCATCCGTTAAGCAAAACGAAGGGCATTTTAGTCATTTTGCCTTCAGAGATGATTTTTAACCAACTTGACCAATTAAGTAAATAAATTATATGACATAAAATGTAAATAAATATTGCTTAGTGAGGCTTAGTGAGGCTATATCAAAGAATGTCTTAATCATCTCTTCATCAACATATGCTAGGATTTCACCTCGATAAGTCCAAGAGATATGTTCTAGAGCTAGTGAGGCATTTTTTTAGGTTTGCTTGTATTTCAAAAATGTTCTCCTAATTTTACAAGTTCTATATGATAAATTAATAGTTATGAAGAGGTTTAACTAGTCTAGTTCCATTAAAGATATTAGTTTCTTCTCAAACAACAAGTTAGAATCCCTTTTTGCTTATCTACAAACGTTCATTCCTCTATCCTATGGAGTCCAATTATTAGCTTACTAGAAAATGATTATAGAGCTAAGTTTCACAATTTAAAGTCCAAAATTTTAAAAAAAATTCAAAATTTTGATACACAAGAATAATGTAGCTAAATTTAAACAATGTAATGATGTGCATGTAATGATATGCAGATGTAATGATATGCAATGCACTTGTATCCCCCCAAAACTCAAACCAGACATTGTCCTCAATGTTAAAATAATATGCAAAATCAAAAAAATGTACAAAGATTATAAGGAAGCATATTATTTATGTCACACCTTATCCCTACGTAAGGCATAACATGATCCCGTAGTATACCTAATGAATTACCAAACTTTGTCTACTGATAACCTATTAAATATACTACAAGGGATTTTAAACATTTTCTTATTTCTTTTTACAGTAGTGAGCACTTTTGACAGGTGTTAAAAAATTTTTTAATTAAAATGAAACCAATTAACAAATCTGAAGTATCAGTAATTTCTATAAAAATTTCGGCAGAGTGCCGTCTGTATTTTGAATAAAACAGTTCTTCAAAAACCTGTAAAAAAAACACTTCCAATATATTTGTTCAATCCCAAACTCCAATATGGCCCAATACAAATCAATTTCCTCAACATTTGTCAAACTCGGTTAAATATAAATTTTCAGTAGTTCCAAAAATTGAGATAAGAAAATATATTATAACATTTTTACAGGCCAAAATAATTTATAACTTTAGTTTACAACTGCTCAAGACCAAGTACAATATATACATACAGTGCACATACATTACAACAAAAATTACAAAAGATGGTATACTCAAAATACCTGGCAAAATTTCAAAGTGTAGCACAAGCAGCCTACTCTGCTGCTCTGTCTGTCTGTCTACCTGCGACAGCAATGAAAAAGCTATCGCTGAGTAAAATTTACTCAGTGGTGCACAATAACAATTTAAAATGCAATTTATAAAACTTTTATTGACAATTTACAACTCAAATATTTCTCAATTTCATATCATAATTTTCAAAGCTCATATAACATAAATTTGATCAAACAATTTAATAACACAGTGCTACCAATCAATAACACAACTTAGGTCATGACACAAATTTTTTTGAACATGCCGTGTTGTACACCACAATAAGACATACTCACCCCACTAATCGAAATCAATGAGGGAGGTGGCTAGCTAGCTAATGAGAACTCATCCATACTCACCTCAGACTGGCAAGTCAAAGAGGGAGGAATATAGTCATACTCACCCCATAAACGGAGGAGGAACATAGTGATATTACCATGCCAAGTGTGAATCAAAAACAATTCCAAATCACAATATTTAAATATTTCATACAAACCACAAATCACATTTTATCTCAAAATTTCCATTTGCAAAGTAGACAACACAATAATTTCCAAATAATATTCCCAAAGCCAAAACAATAAATAATTATTCATAACTCATTTCTCCAAATAAATTTTCTAGTAAAAGCAATGAATATAAAAAGTATTGTGCACAGACCTCGGATGAGTCGCCTCTTGGCCTTGACTCAATGTTTCTTATGCTATCAATATCCTTTTCAACTGAAACACACAATTTAAAGTGTTTCAGTACTCAGTTAAATTGTTTCTAATCATAAGGTTCCATAATTAAATTTTATTGATACTACTCCTTTCATTAATCAACCTATAATGTTGACCTTTAATGTACACTAGGTGAATTAATTTTAATGTTATCAATATGTCACATTTTATAGTCCTCAAGTGTTGGTATATGTTACCAATTTCATTTTAAAGCTTATTGCAATTTATCAGATTTTAGTATGCTGTTTTGACCTAGCCAGATGACCTAGTTACCTTGGTTTTTGAGTTCTGGTCTGAATTACAAAATTGTAGGTCTATGTTTTAGTGAACTTTTGCCACAAATTTTAGGTAATTTGGAGTTTACTAGACCAAGTTATGGTCATTTTACTATTATTGGACAAATTGCACTAAAATGGCAAACTTAGGTCATTTTTAGGTCATTTTCGATTCTGGCAATTTTTATATCCAAACTTATGCAAGCATTTTGACTTCCTTATGGTCATTTTTGGGTTTTTGTATCTTCATAAGAGTTTTAACTCTATCTCTAAGCCATCCATGGTATAAATTTCAGGTTATTTAGACCTGTTTTGAGTGAGTTATGGCTAAAATACTGACTGCTTTTCAAATGGTCAATTTTCAGGTTTGCAAAGTTACTAATCCGGATTTGGTTAATTCTCATGTCACTTTTTAGACATAATTTAGGTAGGCTTTCTTCATGAAAGTTGGTACATTTTGTGCCTAGTTTCACCTCCAATTAGCCTCATACCAATTGAAGTCACACAATTCCATTTATAGCCTAAAACGTGCTGCCCTTAACACATTTTTGAAGCCTTAACCATTCACACATTCAACTAACCATACTTCATTCCCAAACCAAATTCTGCATTTGTGTCATACCACAACCATTTATCACTTCATTTTATAGTTACTTTGGGCAGAATACAATGACTTTAACTACACCAAATACAATTCTTAAATTACAAAGTCCATTTATAATAACTACACATAATACTCCTAACCATTACACATAACTTCCATCATCAAATTACATATTCATTCTCTGCTAAATCATATACATATGCTGCCACTTTTAGTACCATAATTCAACAAATCTTTCATGAATTTAAACCCTTCCAACTTCACCATAAGGCTGCCCAAATTGTTCATATACATCAAGCTTCCCCATTTCAACATGTGATCTCACTTTACATTCACAATTCACACATATACATAAAAATCAAACTCTTATACATTTAAGCACTCTAATTAACTTCATTACCCATCAAATTCATATAAGAACAAACCACTTACCTTTCACTTCCATGGCTTCCCAAAATGGTACACTTCAATAACTCATCAAATCTCAACATTTCTTCCACAAATCAACTCACCACAACACCCACACAAGCTTTAACAAAAGAAAGGATGAAGAAATGGTTACTTACCTCTTGTGGACTTCCTCAAATCTCCACTAAATCTCTTCTTTCTTATTCTCTAAAGGCTGCCCAAGGTGTGTACACCACTTTTAATGAAGACACTTATAGGAATCATGGCTTGAATCATGCTAGATGAGGACTTTGCATGAAACGACCATGGGAGAGTTTGAGAGAAACCATTTTTGGCCATGAGAGAGCTTGGTGAGGATGATGAAGTGAGTGGGGAAATCTGTCCTCATTTTAAGTATTTATGTGTCCACTTAGTGCTCCACTAAACATAGTTTAATTATATTATATTCTAAGATTTCAATGACATTTAGGTCAAAAGCCAACTCTAGGTGTCAAATGACCAAAATGCCCCTATTCGAGTTGTACTTCGGATTTTTCGGTAACACCGATTTTTATCGATTTCTCGATTTTTCGTTTTTCTTTGTACTAATTAATTTAATTTTCTTTGACATTTCTAATATCATTTATACTTCAATAGATGTTTATTTAAGTCTTAAAAATATTTCTCAGGGTTTGCCGCGGTCCAGGGCTAGTCAACGGTCCATGCCGCCACTTCCTGGTGCGGTCACCCATCACTACGGTTTTTAGCTCGTTTAACTTAATTACATTTTCTCTCTTTTATTTTTCCTTTATTTTTCTTGTATTTTCCTCTATTGTATTTCATTATTTCATGTCTCCTCACTAACATTTAAGTGTAGTTCCAGGCATTCTAGCTGTCCGAACAGACAATGGTCACCGGAACAGTAAAATGTACTACCGAACATAGGGGTGTTACAATTCTCTCCCCCTTAAAGTAAATTTTGTCTCGAAATTTTACCCAATAGCCGTCTTACAATAGTCATACGTTTATTTTCTCCTTTCTATATGATTGTATAATCTTCTTACCTTTGAATTTGGGTAAGACTTTTAACAATCTAATATAAGATTTACTTTATTTATATAGTACTAATCTTTTCTTACTATCATTCTGTCTGATATTTCGATTCATGTTCCCTTCTTGAATGACCATTGAGGTCATGTTAAAATTATTTATCTAATCATTGGTCCTCTGACCATTCTAGTCAACAATCTTACTCACATTCTTAACATTTCTTTGTTATATCTGAACTAACTTTTCAAATTTTTACTTCCATAACTCTTTTTATCTATTAATATTCTATAACTTAGTTCCTTTTGTACTAAACTATAACTTTTCGATATTCTAACTTTTGAGTTTTAAATCCCTAAGTAGGATTTTCAAACTTATTTCCAACAATAAAATTCTATCCTGGCATAACTATACTAAAACAGAAGCCGTTGGCAACAATTCTCTTAGCTCTACACAATAATCTCAAGTCAATGCTATAATTTATAGCTTACAGTACAAACATCAAGAACATTGCATAGTTACTACGATATATTCCAAGAGATCAAACTTTCCTATATTTTATCCTTCTCGAATTCACTAATATCCGAAACTTATTCTGATTACAATATCCATTGACAATTACTAATTGTAACATCTTTGCCCTCATCTAGAGCAATTCCATTACTATAACTTACTTTTAGGTAACTGACAATTTTTTTTTTTAATTAATGACATTCATACTTATTATTGTAGTTTTGATCCTAAAGGACTAGTCACTAACATATCAAAATTTATTTATTTATTTATTTATACGAGGGACAACAGGAAGGCAAACAATGCTGGCACTAACGTAAAAGTATGTAGACCCTGGGTCAAACAATACATATATATATATATATATCTTAGTTAAAAATTGAGAAAGTACCACCAAAAATGTCAGAAGTATCAGCCTCTTCCCTCTGCTGTATAGTGTAGATTCTAGCTGAAGAATCACCTTGTTCTAGCTGATTCATAGTACTCTGACTTTTAGGTGTACTACCCCTACCTCTACCTCTACCTTTGCCTCTACTAACTGATGGTGAACTCTTTGGGGTAGAAACTTGGGCTGATCCCTCTGGTGTAGTAAATGATCCAGAATGGCGTGGATTTATACAATCCTTAGCAAAATAACCAGTCTCTCCACAATTAAAACATGCTCTTATGGCTCTATAACACACCCCACTATGTGGTTTACCACAAGTTTCACAAAGTCGATCTGATAGTGTATTTATGGGTTTCTGCTGAGTTTGTTGATCTGATCGGGGTGGTTTCTATCCAGAAAATCTATCTCTACCTGATTCGCATGAGCTAGACCCTCCAAAGTGCTTCCTTTTTCCTGACCCACTATCAGGAACTTGATCAGTAGTCTTTCTGGTTTTCTCTTTTTCTTCTGTACCTTTTTTAATTGTTTCTTCATTCTCAATTCTTTCCAGTTCCAGGGCTTGCGATATTAGCTCTGAGAAATTCTGGTGTCGGAACCCCACAACTTGCATTCTTAGACTAGGCCTTAACCCGGTCTCCAAACATTTACATCTATCTCTAGGAGTGGTAACCAGGCTTCCTGCATAATGACTCAATCGAGAGAAGTTTCTCTCATATTCTGCCACTATTATGTTCCTATGCTTCAGGCTTAAGAACTCCTGTAGTGTCACACCCTACTCCTTGTAAGATGTAACATGTTCCCGTAGTACATCTAATGAATTACCGTGCTTCACCTACCGGTAACCCATTAAATATACTACAAGGGATTTTAAAACAATATTTGTTTCATTTTGGAATTGGTGGGTAAAAATTTTTTTTTTCAAATATTAAAAACCTTTTATTTAGAGTCCAAACATAAATCAAATTTTTGGATATTTAAAATCTCCGTAATTCTTATAAAAATTTCGGCAGAGTGCCGTATGTATTTTGAGAAAACAGTTCTTCAGAACCTGAAAATAGAAACACTCCCAATATATTTCTCAATCACAACTCCATTTGCAACCACCAAACATCAAATCAACAGCAATAGCAACACTTCAATTCAAAATCCAAATTTCAAATCAAGAATTAATATATCAAAACATTTCATAACTCATGCACATTGCATTTTAAATCATTAATTTACAATCATAAGTTAATTTACAGATGCAAAATCTCAAAAATAATATTATTGCAATTTTATCTGTACAACTGCTCAAATTACAGAGATACATATGTATACTATCATATTTACATCAAACTAAACTACCAGGGTATAGACAAATACTCGTATAAAAATTCTTCAATTGTGCTCCTCTCTAACTGTAGCAGCTCGCTCTATTGCTATATCTGTTTCTCTATATGCGACAGCAAGTTAAAGCTATCGCTGAGTATATAAATACTCAGTGGTGCACAATAAAGTATAAAATGCATAATATAAAACATTTATGAACAAATCATCATTCAAAAATCTCATTATCGCATTTCACAATTCTTTTCTCAAATCACATTTATAACAAATCATAACTTTCAAAGCTTAATATAGCACAACTTGATCAAGCAATTTAATAAACATAGTGTTGCCAAATAATAACACAACTTAGGTCAGGACACAAAATTTCCGAACATGTCGTGTGTACATAATGACAAGGTAAACTCACCCCACTAATTGAAATCAATGAGGGAGGTGGCTAGTTAGCTAATGAGTACTCATCCAAACTCATCCCTCAGACTGGGAAGCCAGAGAGGGAGGAAAGTGATCAAATATCAAACTCACCCCACAAGTGGAGGAGGAACATATTAATATTGTCATGCCAAGTGTGAATTAAAAACAATTTAAATCAAGTTATTCAAATATTTTATACAATTCACAAATCATATTTCATTCTAAACTTTTCGTTTACAAAGTAGGCAACACACTATTTTTCAAATAATATTTTCAAAGCCAAAACAATCAAAATTATTCACAACATTTATTTCAAGAATTATCAAGTAGAAACAAAGAATTTTAAGTTTGTTGTGCACAAACCTGACGTGAGTCGCCTCTAGGCCTTGACTCAGTCCCTTATAACTTCCAAGTCTTTTTCAACTGAAACACAAAATTTATAGTGTAAGTATCTTATTTCACAATAAATCCAATAATTAATTCATAAATACTTAATTCTAGCCCAAATATGCTTAAACTAACATTCTTAGAAATTTTTATTTTGGAGTTACTATTCATGATACTATTCAAGTCAATTTGTTGACTTTCTAAGGCTTAATAGGTATGGGAACTTTAACTTCACCCACATACCACATTTTGGTTCCCTAATTTGTTGGTTTTGGTTGTTTTCTCAAAACGTAAGTCTATTAAACAAAATTGTAAATTTTCAGTTTTGATATCTTATGTTGCACTGTTCTATTGGTCATTTTTCTGTTAGAATTTAGCAAAACTTTCTATATAGAAAATGTTCCCTATTGTCTTAACTTTATTCTCCTTTTTGAATCACTTCAATTTTAGTTTTGTAGCTCAAGCTATAGCTATTTGAATCATGGCTACCAGATTGGACTTAACCCAGATTTCTGGGCACCAAATAGGTTCTAGCAATTTTAAGTCACCAACTTTGGGTGGCCAAATGACTTGGATAAGGGCATAATTTGGGTTTATGTTCTTCATGAAAGTTTTAGGTCTATATCTCAGCTGTCCACTGGTAAAATTTCAGGTCATTTAACCTACCTAGCCTAAGTTATACCCAAATGAACAAACATTGTTCATTTGGTAATTTTTGTACAGGTAAGAGTGCATAAATCCGGATTTAGTTAATTTGTTCACTAGGTTTTGGTCACTTTTTGGGCATGATTCCTAAATGAAAAATGTGCCATTTTGTGTCTAGTTTCATTCTCAATTGGCCTCACACCAATTGGGCTTGTAAATTTTCAGTTTTGGTCCCTGAAATGGACCTTGGTCCTGCTGCCTGCAACATGACCCTAATCACTCCGAATTTAAACTCACTTCCAACACTTCCAACACATCTCAATTGGTCACAAATGACCATTTTCCATCTCAAACAAGGTCAAACACACCATTTGACCAATTCTCAAAATTTTGTCTCCCAAACCCTAGGTCCAAAACCCTAACTCATAATTTTTATTACATTTTATTAATTCAACACATATAAATTACTCAACTCATTCAAGCTCATGTTTACTTTTAATTCAATCAAATACATGCAATTCTCACCCCTACATAGGCTGGACGAATTTTCCTTTGGTCCTTTAAAGATGTTTTCTTTTCATTTTATGTTAATTTCTAAATTCTTTATGCTATGCATACATTAATTAAACTAAAAATTTGAAGTTTGAATTACTAACCCTATGCAGAATTTTCTTCCCTTCAAAACTCTTCTTCTTTTCTTTTTCTTTTTGTTATCAAGCTCCTTAGTAAGGTCTAAATACAAGTTTTAATTATGGAAAGTGAGGTTTCTATGGTGGGATTTAGGGTTTCTTCAAGCTCAAAATGAGCTTTAATGGAGGATGAAGTGAGGGAGAGAGGAGAGAGGCGGCAAAATGAGGAAGAAGAAGACTTTTTTGGTTCATTTTTTTTTCTTTTCTTTTATCAATTTATGCTCTTGAATTATCCAAAAATTAATTTTTAACTATAATGTTTATTGCCTCATGATGTCATGTATGATGTCATCACCTTTTTTTCACTTTTTTTTTTCTATTTTTTTTCATTAGTTTTTTAATTTAATTCTTGATCCCAAAATTTTCTTTTTTTCAATTTTATTAGACAGTTAGGTCAGGAGTCAGCTCTCGAGGTCAATTGACCAAATTGCCCCTCACCAGTTCAATCCGGTTTGCAAATAATTCAAAATTTTTTCTGGATCCCTGACCTAATTATTTGACAGGCTTAACAATTATTTTTTGTGATTTTCTCTTTTCCACTGTGCTCGCAATAGTCCTAAGGACCGCGGCGTCACATTTTATGTTTCGAAATTTGAGTTTAAATCGACTTCGCTGTCTTTCCCGAGAAGGTCATCCGTCGCTGTGACTCTCGGCTCGTTTAACTTCTTATGTTCTATTTTTCGTATTTATACTTAACTAATTGACAATTACTAATTATTTGTGTTTATGGCTTATCTAGTTGTTTTAAGTATGGTTCTAATTCTCTTAATTGTCCGGACTGACACCGGTCACTGGAACAGTATAATTTACCAGACTATGCAAATAGGGATGTTATAATTCTCCCTCCCTTAAAATAATTTCGTCCTCGAAATTGTGTCCACTATCTGTCCTCAAATAGTCATTCATGTTGTTTTCTCATGTTTTTCTCACATTTCTACATAGCTTTAGAATCGAAATAATGGTCCATAGCACTTTAACCAACGCTATTTACTCATCGATTGCTTACCTCGTGTGTCATGTTCCTTATGAGCTTTTATTATAAGTTAGATTCAAATTCATTTCAATTTTTGAGGTGAGCAAATCTGTGTGCTAGTGGATCTGCTTTTCTAGGACCTCGTGTGATCCTATGGGTGAGAACTTAGTTTTACTCTTTTCTTATCAAATCTCTTAATCATTTGATGTAACCTTCAGTTTCGTTTAGAATATTTTAGTCTTTTCTTGCTGTTGTTTTAGCAATTATTTTCTTTTGTAGTCTTTTCTTTCTTGGCCATAGGTCTATAACCATTATCTTACCATCTCCATTTATGACCAAGGCCTATGTACCATTTTGCACTATCTTGTTTGCATTGGTTTAATTTATTTCTTTCTTGATAAAATAGTTCAGAATATCGTTATGCATCTTAAGCAAATTGCTTGCCTTGGTGGCTATTCCTCATCTAGTATTTTTCTCATTTCTTACTGTTCTATTTATTTTTATCTATCGATATTCTATAGCTTATTTTGCACTGATGTGTAGTCATTATTTTCTTTTGTATTGAACTATAACCTTTCAATATTCTAACTTTAGAGTTTTAAATCCCAGGTTAGGATTTTCAAACTCCTTTCCAATAAGAAAACTTTATCTTATCATAACTGTACCAAAATAGATGCCATTTGCAACTATTTTTGTTCTTGTGTACTATTGGGTAGCACGTAGCTCTACATAATAAATCCCAAGTCAGTACTGTAATCTACAGCTTATAGCACAAACATCAAGAATATAACATAGTACTACGATACATCCCAATATAATAAACTTCCCTATATCTTATTTCTTTTAAATTCACTAATATCTTAAACTTATTTTGATTATGGTACCCACTGACATCTATCAGCAGTAATACCCTTACCCGCATCTAAGGTAGCTGTATTAATATAACTTACTTTTAGGTTCTCTTTCCTTACATAATTAGGCTTACTAATTAACTTTATAAATTCTTGTGTGCTAGCAAATACTTTTCACTGACAAACTCTTCCAAAATTAATTTTAAAAAGACTAGTCACTAACATATCAAAGTTGATCTTTTTTTTTTAACACATATACATATCTCAGTTAAGAATTGAGAAAATACCAGCAACCATACCAGAAGTCTCATCCTTGTCTCTCTGTCGCATAGTGTATACTCACACTGGAGCATCACCTTATCCTGGTTAATTCACAGTACTCTGACTTCTAGGTGTACTACCCCTACCTCTGCCTCTACCTCTGCCTCTACCAACTGTTGGTAAACTCTTCAGGGTAGAAACTTGGGCTGATCCTTTTGCTGTGGTAAATGATTCATAACAGCATGGACTTATGCAATCCTTAGCAAAATGACCAGTCCCTCCACAATTAAAACATGCTCCTATAGCTCTATAACATACTCCACTTTGTGGTTTACCATAAGTCTCACAAAGTCGATCCGACAGCGTATTTCTGCGTGTCTATTGAGTTTGCTGATCGGATTGGGATGGTTTCTGTCTATAAGATATACCTCTACCCGATTCGAGCGAGCTAGATCCTCCAAAATGTTTTCTTTTCCCATAGCCACTCTCAGTAGCTTGACCTGTAACCTTTTCAGTTTTCTCTTTCTCTTGTGTACTCTTTTTCACTGCCCATTCTAATTCTATCCTTTCCAGTTCCAGTGTAACACCCTCCCGGTAGCAACTCCGTACATTCTACTGTTCCGGTGACCGGTGTCGGTCCGGACAGCTAGAACATCCGGAAAAATATTTAAACTAAAGTGAGGATTCATAATTAACTTAAATATTAATAAGAAAAATTTAGGAAAAATTTTAGAAATAAAATACAACTAAGTTAAACGAGCCGGTGCCCTAGCGATGGGTAACCCATAGGGAAGTTGCGGTTCTCGCAACTAGGAGCCCTAGACCCAGCGAAAAATTCATAGAATAATTTTTGAGACTCCAAAGAAGGGTCATTGAGGTTTCTATGGCATTAGAATGCCAAGAAAATATTTAGAAAAATTTTTCAATCGGTACAGACAATTTTGACCCGTTAAGCCAAACGGAGGGCATTTTGGTCATTTCGCCTTCAGAGGTGATTTTTGGCCGACTTGTCCAGTTATGTAAATAATTAATATGACATAAAATATGAATAAACATTAATAAAAATTAAATTGAAATTGAGTAGTGATGAAAAGAAAAGAAAAAAAAAGGCTCATTTATGACATAATGTGATGTCATTTAAAAAGCTACCACCAATCATATGTAAACAACCAATTAACTGACTAATAAAAGAGATAAATGAAGACCAAAAAAATTAAAAAAAAAAAACACAGCAGCCATCATCCTCCCCAACCAGCCGAAAACCTTGCCCTAGCCAAACCTCCATTAAAACCATCAAAAAGCTTCATTTCTCTCTTGTTTCCATTACTAAACCCTAAACCCCTTTCATTAAAACTTGTCCACTCATCTTGGGAAAGTGTTTGGAAGCCTAGAAAAGGAAAGAAAGTGAAGATTAAACTTGGAAAATTCTGCCCTACAAGAGGTTAGTGCATCTATATACCTAAAACTCTTTAATTTCATGATTAGGGACTTGAATTTAGTAAGAAATTATAATTTAAATGGACAAAAACTCATGTGTACATGTACATGAATTTCGGAAGCCCTAAGAAAGGAATGAGTTTGATTGTTTTAATGGACTTAGAATGAATTAGAGATTATGTTTAAGGTGTATATACACATATATAATGTATGAAAGTGTTTAATTAGGTGTATGGGTGAATTGAAATGGAAATTAGGGTTTTGGGAGTGAAAAATTAGACTTGGCTTATGAAATGATTAATGGACATTCTAATGGTCAATTAGTGACCATTTAAGGCAAGTTAATCATAATTTGAAGTGAGCTAATGCATGGCAAACTAAAATGGGAAGGCTGCCTAAAGACAGCAGAAATGAGGCTGTGAGTCCAGCCTGTTTGGACTGCCATATCTTTGGCTGTGTAGGTTCAATTGGTGTTTGGCTAATTGGACATGAAACTAGACTTATAATGGCACAATTTTTCTGAAGAAACCATGTCCAAAATACCAAAGCAAGAGGACCAAAAGTTGACCCCAATCCGGATACCCTGCAAACAGGTTCTGCAGAATGACCAAATGAACAGTAACTGTTCATTTGGCCATAACTCACTGTAGATATGGTCAATTGACCTGAAATTTTTACAGAAACAAGATAAGACATAGAAAAACAACTTTAATGAAGAAACCTAACCCAAATTATGGCCATAACCCATCCAACAAGGCTGTGGCAGTCACTGTTCATGGTACTGTAGATTTGTTAAATTCTGCAGAATTGAAATCCGGCCAGCTGTGGTTTTTGGACCATATCTGGAGCTACAAAACTCCAAATGGAGTGATTCAAAAAAGGAAATTCAACTAGACAAAATAAGGAACAACTTTCATGTTTACCACTTCCTCAAATTTTCACTGCAACAGTGCCCAATGGAATAGTAAAGTTAGATTACAAAAACTGAAAATTCTACTTCCCTTGGTTTAAACTTAGAAATGGTATTAATGCTTAATGCCAACAAGTTTTGAATGCAAAATGTGGTATGTTGGGAGTGTCAAAACCAATGTACCTATTTTCTATCAAAAAGTCAACATTTTTGTTGACCAATGAGGTAAATAGTGACACCAGAACTTGAAATTCAAAATTTGAAGAATTCAAAAGTATCAAATGCCCTAGTATACCTAACAAGATTGGTTTGGATAGTTTGGCATGCCAATAAGGTTCGGTTAGCAGTACTGCACATGGCCTTATGCCATTCTGTGATTTTATGGCTTTTAGCCATTTTGATATTGTGTTGAGACTTGGCCTCGTGCCTAATATTATTTACAGCTTGTTAGCTATTCTGTTGCACATCGGGAGATACATATGTGACCGATGGTGTGACGGCCCGAGGTACTTGATACCCAGTGCCAGTTTACCCGTTTATCCAGTCCAGTCGTTCAGTATAGGTTACTTGGGCAACCAAATGAAAGAAAGTGGAAAAAGTTAACGAAATAAATGGATATACAAATACAAAACAAATAAGATATATACATTCAATGCATATTTATTTCTATTATTTCTTTCTATTTTATTATTGCACCACTAAGCATCATTGCTTAGCGCGTTGCTTTTGCCACGCGTAGGTTCTGGACATACTGATCGTGAGTCCAAAGAGATCGCAGATCGGGTGAGTCCATCCCGTAGCTCAAGACAAAGGTCCGTGTCACCTCACCTTCTACACTGCATTGGTAGGACACTAGGTTTTATTTTGGTATTTTGTAACTAACTTTTATTTTCTCATATGTATTTGAACTTATGTAATGTATTTTGACATTCATGTAAATAATGAGAATTGTTTTTTTGAATGGAAAGTTTTGAATATTTGTTTGTTGCTTATGTTTGAATACTATGAGAAATGAATGTTTGAGTAATGGAAAGGTTGTTGAAAGTCATGTTGAGACTTTGTTGATAAAATGGAGTTGGGATTGTTTGGAAATGATTTTGGAAGTGTTTTTCACAGGTTCCGAAGAACTGTTTTCTCCATTTTTAGCCAGTACTCTGCCGGATTTTCTATAAAATTTTCAGAACCTCAAATAAATTAAAATTTCGACAAATGACTTAAATAGATTATATTTCACAAATTATGTTCAAAATTATGATGAAAATTAATTAAGATAAAATAGAGTGTTCCGGTACACCGTGTGACATAGCTTACTCGGATATACTGTAGACGGGTAAGGGGTGTCACATCCAGGGCTTGTGAAATCAATTCAGAAAAATTCTGGTGTCAGAACCCTACCACTTGCATTCTCAAGCTAGGCCTCAACCCAGCCTCAAACCTTTTACACCGGTCTCTAGGGGTGGAGACTAAGCTTCCAGCATAATGGCTTAGCCTTGAAAAGTCCCGCTCATACTCTACTACAGTTCTATCCCCTTGCTTCAAACTTAAAAACTCTTGTAGCTTCATGTCTACATAAGTATCAGGGACCCACTTTTGCTGAAATTCCCTTAAAAAGTCTGCCAATGCGAGGACTGGTGGCTTTACCAGACTGTAAGGGATGGTCTTCCACCACTCATATGCATCCCCTTGTAGAAGTGATACTGAATATTTGAACTTCAACTCTTTAGCACACTGTAGTTTTCTGAAAACCCATTCCATCCTCTCTAAACACTGTTCTGCTTCCAGTGGATCCACTATTCCTTTGAATTATGTAGCCCCAAATTTCATTAATTTCTCATATTGCCAAGCTGGAGGCTGTAGTTGTGCTACAGGTGCTTGTGTCTGTGCTTGAGGTGGCACATTTCCCGCCATTTGTTGAAAGAACGCAGCCATCTGCTGTGCAAACTTAGCAGGGAACTGCGGTGCTTGACGAGGAGCTGGAGTGGCTGACCCACTCACATTCTGGAGTGCTGGGGCTTCTTCTCGGGCCTCAGTCTCGATAGATTGCTCTACAGAATGATCTCCCTCTTTCATTCCATTTTCCAAAAATTTGCTACTCTCTAGTAACAAACACAAGGAAGTTGACCTCCGTCAGTGCATATTCATGATGTAAATATGTCATATATATCAAACATTTGAGTAGTTGTATTTACCGATAAAATATTTCAAATTCACAGTTTAAAATTTATTTTAAAACCTTGATCTGATACCACTAAACATGTCACACCCTACTCCTCATAAAATGTAACATGTTCTCGTAGTACACCTAATGAATTACCATACTTCACCTACCGATAACCCATTAAATATACTACAAGGGATTTTAAAACAATTTTTGTTCATTTTGGAATTTGTGGGTAAATTTTTTTTTTCAAATATTAAAAACCTTCATTTATAGTCCAAACATAAATCATATTTTTGGATATTTAAAATCTTCGCAATTTTTACAAAAATTTCAGCAGAGTGCTGTCTGTATTTTGAGAAAACAATTCTTCATAACCTGAAAATAGAAACACTCCCAATATATTTCTCAATCACAACTCCATTTACAACCACCAAACTTCAAATCAACAGCAGTAGCAACACTTCAATTCAAAATCCAATTTCAAATCAAGAATTGATATCTCAAAACATTTCATAACTGATGCACATTGCATTTCAAATCATTAATTTACAATCATAAGTCAATTTACTCATGCAAAATCTCAAAAATAATATTATTACAATTTTATCTATACAACTGCTCAAATTACGGAGATACATATGCATACTATCATATTTACATCAAACTAAACTACTAAGGTATAGACAAATACCCATATAAAAATTCTTCACTTGTGCTCCTCTCTAACTGTAACAGCTCGCTCTACTGCTATATCCTTTTCTCTATCTACGACAGCAAGTTAAAGCTATCGCTGAGTATATAAATACTCAGTGGCGCACAATAAAGCATAAAATGCATAATATAAAACATTTATGAACAAATCATCATTCAAAAATCTCATAATCGCATTTCAAAATTTTTTTCTCAAATCACATTTATAACAAATCATAATTTTTAAAGCTTAATATAGCACAACTTGATCAAGCAATTTAATAAACATAGTGTTGGCAAACAATAACACAACTTAGGCCATGGCACAAAATTTTCGAACATGTTGTGTGTACATCACGACAAGGCAAACTCAACCCACTAATCGAAATCAATGAGGGAGGTGGCTAGCTAGCTAATGAGTACTCATCCAAACTCATCCCTCAGACTGGGAAGCCAGAGAGGGAGGAAAGTGATCAAATATCAAACTCACCCTACAAGTAAAGGAGGAACATATTAATATTGTCATGCCAAGTGTGAATTAAAAACAATTTAAATGAAGTTATTCAAATATTTTATACAATTCATAAATCATATTTCATTCTAAACTTTTCGTTTACAAAGTAGGCAACACACTATTTTTCAAATAATATTTTCAAAGCCAAAACAATCAAAATTATTCACAACATTTGTTTCAAGAATTGTCAAGTAGAAACAAAGAATTTTAAGTTTGTTATGCACAAACCTGACGTGAGTCGCCTCTAAGCCTTGACTCAGTCCCTTATACCTTCTGGGTCTTTTTCAACTGAAACACAAAATTTATAGTGTTTCAGCATCTTATTTCACAATAAATCCAATAATTAATTTATAAATACTTAATTATAGCCCAAATATGCTTAAACTGACATTCTTGGAAATTTTCATTTTATAGTTACTATTCATGGTACTATTCAAGTCAATTTGTTGACTTTCTAAGGCTTAATAGGTATGGGAAATTCAACTTCACCCTCATACCACATTTTGGTTCTCTAATTTGTTGGTTTTGGTTGTCTTCTCAAAACTTAAGTGTTTTAAGTAAAATTGCAAATTTTCAGTTTTGATGTCTTATGTTGCACTGTTCTATTGGTCATTTTTCTGTTAGAATTTGGCAAAACGTTCTGTATAGAAAATGTTCCCTATTGTGTTAACTTTATTCTCCTTTTTGAATCACTCCAATTGGAGTTTTGTAGCTCAAGTTATAGCCATTTGAATCATAGCTGCCAGATTGGACTTAACCCAAATTTCTGGGCACCAAACTAGTTCTGATAGTTTTAGGTCACCAATTTTGGGTGGCCAAATGACTTGGTTAAGGGCACAATTTGGGTTTGTTTTGTTCATGAAAGTTTTAGGTCTATATCTCAGCTATCCACTGGTAAAATTTCAGGTCATTTAGACCTACCTAGCCCAAGTTATAGCCAAATAAACAAACACTGTTCATTTGGTCATTTTTGTATAGGTCAGAGCGCATAAATCCGGATTTGGTCAATTTGTTCACTAGGTTTTGGTCACTTTTTGGGCATGATTCCTGAATGAAAAATGTGCCATTTTGTGTTAGTTTCATTCCCAATTGGCCTCACACCAATTGGGCTTGTAAATTTTCAGTTTTGGTCCCTGAAATGGACCTTGGTCCTGCTGCCTGCAGCATGACCCTAATCACTCCGAATTTAAACTCACTTCCAACATTTCCAACACATCTCAATTGGTCACAAATGACCATTTTCCATCTCAAACAAGGTCAAACACACCATTTTACCAATTCTCAAAATTTTGTCTCCCAAACCATAAGTCCAAAACCCTAACTCACAATTTTTGTTACATTTTATTAATTCAACACATATAAACTTAGTTACTCAACTCATTCAAGCTCATGTTTACTTTTAATTCAATCAAATACATGTAATTCTCACCCCTACATAAGCTGGATGAATTTTCCTTTGGTCCTCTAAAGATGTTTTCTTTTCATTTTATGTTAATTTCTAAGTTCTTTATGCTATGCATACATTAATTAAACTAAATAATTATAGTTTGAATTACTAACCTTATGCAGAATTTTCTTCGCTTCAAAATTCTTCTTCCTTTCTTTTTATTTTTGTTATCAAGCTCCTTAGCAAGGTCTAAATACAAGTTTTAATTATGGAAAGTGAGGTTTCTATGGTGGGATTTAGGGTTTCTTCAAGCTCAAAATGAACTTTAATGGAGGATGAAGTGAGGGAGAGAGGAGAGAGGTGGCAAAATGAGGAAGAAGAAGACTTTTTTGGTTTATTTTTTTTCTTTTCTTTTATCAATTTATGCTCTTGAAAGACCACCAAAATAATTAAAAAATTAATTTTTAATTATAATGTTTATTGCATCATGCATGATGTCATGCATGATGTCATCACCTTTTTTTCACTTTTTCTTTTTCTTTTTTTTTTCTATTTTTTTTCATTTGTTCTTTAATTTAATTCTTGATCCCAAAATTTTATTTTCTCTGATTTTTTTGGACAGTTAGGTCAGGAGTCAGCTCTTGGGGTCAATTGACCAAATTGCCCATCGCCGGTTCAATCCGGTTTGCAAATAATTCAAGATTTCCTCTGGATCCCTGACCTAATTATTTGACTGGTTTAATAATTTTTTTTTTGTGATTTTCTTTTTTCCACTGTGTTTGCAATAGTTCTAAGGACCGCGGTATCACATTTTACGGTTCGAAATTTGAGTTTAAATCGACTTCACAATCCTTCCCGAGAAGGTCACCCATTGCTGTGACTCTCGGCTCGTTTAACTTCTTATGTTCTGTTTTTCTTATTTATACTTAACAAATTCGCAATTACTAATTATATGTGTTTATGGCTTATCTAGTTGTCTTAAGTGTGGTTATAATTCTCTTAATTGTCCGGACTAGCATCGGTCACTGGAACAATATAATTTACCAAACTATGCAAATAGGGATGTTACATGTAGCTTCTGGTCCACATAGGCATCTGGGACATATTTTTGTCTGAACTCTCTGAGAAAGTCATCCCATGTTAGCATTGGGGGTTCCACCAAACTGTGGGGAATGGTTTTCCACCAGTCATATGCATCCCCTTGTAAAAGTGAGGCTGAGTATTCAAACTTCAGCTAATCGGTGCAATGCAGCTTCCTAAAAATTCTTTCCATCTTTTCCAACCATACTTAATCAGCTTGTCATACTACCTAACTGAAGGTTGTGGTTGTACTACTAGTGTCTGCAGTGGGGCTTGAGTGGGCATGTTACCAGCCATCTGTTGAAACATTGCACCCATCTGCAATTGAGCAGGGAACTATGGTATTGAGGGGGCTGGTGCAATTGATCCACTCACATTGTGAAGGGCTGGGGCTTCCCCTTGTACCTCAGCCTCTATTGATTGATTAACTGAACGGTTCCCTTCTTCCATAGTCAATTAGAGGATATTATAACTCCTGAACAAATAACACAAAGAGATTTCCTCCCCTTAGTGCATATTTATAATGTAATGTACTATATGTATCAAACAATGACATTGAACAGTTGTACTATGAAGAAAGAATATTCAAATTACAAGTCAGAACAGAATTTAAAAACTAGCTCTGATACCACTAAAACATGTCATACCTTAACCCTACGTAAGGCATAACATGATCCCGTAGTACACCTAATGAATTAGCAAAATTCATATACTGATAACCCATTAAATACACTACAAGGGATTTTAAATCTTTTCTTATTTCTTTTTACAGTGGTGAGCACTTTTGACAGGTGTTAAAAATTTTTTTAAGTGAAATGAAACCAATCAACAAATCTGAAGTATCAGTAATTTTTGTAGAAATTTCGGCAGAGTGCCATCTGTATTTTGAATAAAATAGTTCTTCAAAAACCTGTAAAAAAAACACTTCCAATATATTTGTTCAATCCCAAGCTCCAATATGGCTCAACACAAATAAATTTCCTCAACATTTGTCAAACTCAATTAAATATAAATTTTCAGTAGTTCCAAAAACTGAGATACGAAAATATATTACAACATTTTTACAAGCCAAAATAATTTATAACTTTAGTTTACGACTACTCAAGTCCAAGTACAATATATACATACAGTGCACATACATTACAATAAAAAATTACAAAAGATGGTATACTCAATATACCCGGCAAAATTCCAAAGTGTAGCACAAGCAGCCTACTCTGCTGCTTTGTCTGTCTGTCTACCTGCAACAACAATGAAAAAGCCATCACTGAGTAAAATTTACTCAGTGGTGCACAATAACAATTTAAAATGCAGTATATAAAACTTTTATTGATTTAAAACTCAAATAATACACAATTTCATGCCACAATTTTCAATGCTCATATAACACAAATTTGATCAAACAATTTAATAACACAGTGTTGCTAATCAATGACACAACTTAGGTCATGACACAAATTTTTTCGAATATGCCGTGTTGTACACCACGACAAGACATACTCACCCCACTAATCGAAAACAATGAGGGAGGTGGCTAGCTAGCTAATGAGAACTCATTCATACTCACCTCAGACTGACAAGTCAAAGAGGGAGGAATATAGTCATACTCACCCCATAAATGGAGGAGGAACATAGTGATATTGCCATGCCAAGTGTGAATAAAAAATAATTCCAAATCAAAATATTTAAATATTTCATACAAACCACAAATCACATTTTATCTCAAATTTCCATTTGCAAAGTCGACAACACAATAATTTCCAAATAATATTCCCAAAGCCAAAATAATAAAAAATTATTCATAACTCATTTCTCCAAATAAATTTTCTAGTAAAAGCAGTGAATATAAAAAGTATTGTGCACAAACCTCGGATGAGTCACCTCTTGGCCTTGAATCAATGTTCCTTATGCTCCTCAATATTTTTTTCAACTGAAACACACAATTTAAAGTGTTTTAGTACTCAGTTAAATTGTTTCTAATTATAAGGTTCCATAATTAAATTTTATTGATACTAGTCCTTTCATTAGTCAACCTATAATGTTGACCTTTAATGCACACTAGGTGAATTAATTTTAATGTTACCAATATGTCACATTTTATAGTCCTTAAGTGTTGGTATAGGTTACCAATTTCATTTTAAAGCTTATTGCATTTTATTGCAATTTATCGGATTTTAGTATGCTGTTTTGACCTAGCCGGATGACCTAGTTACCTCAGTTTTCGGGTTCTGGTCTGAATTACAAACTTGTAGGTCTATGTCTTAGTAAACTTTTGCCATAAATTTTAGGTCATTTGGAGTTTACTAGACAAAGTTATGGTCATTTTACTACTGTTGGACAGATTATACTAAAATGGCAAACTTAGGTCATTTTGAGGTCATTTCTGATTCTGGCAGTTTTTATACCCGAATTTGTACAAGTATTTTGACTTACTTATGGTCATTTCTGGGTTTTTGTGTCTTCATAAGAGTTTTAGCTCTATGTATAAGCTATCCATGGTATAAATTTCAGGTCATTTATATCTGTTTTGAGTGAGTTATGGCCAAAATACTAACTACTATTCAAATTGTCAATTTTCAGGTTTGCAAAGTCACTAATCCGGATTTGGTAAATTCTCATATCACTTTTTGGACAGAATTTAGGTAGGCTTTCTTCACAAAAGTTGGCACATTTTGTGCCTAGTTTCACCTCCAATTGGCTTCATTCCAATTGGAGTCACACAATTCCATTTATAGCCTAAAACAAGGACTGCCCTTAACACATTTTTGAAGCCTTAACCATTCACACATTCAACTAACCATACTTCATTCCCAAACCAAATTCTGCATTTGTATCATACCACAACTATTTATCACTTCATTTTATAGTCACTTTGGGAAGAATACAATGACTTTAACTACACCAAATACAATTCTTAAGTTACAATGTCCATTTATAACAACATGTACACATAATAGTCCTAACCATTACACATAACTTCCATCATTAAATTACATATTCGTTCTCTACTAAATCATATACATATGCTGCCACTTTTAGTACCATAATTCAACAAACCTTTCATAAATTTAAATACTTCCAACTTCACCATAAGGCTGCCCAAATTGTTCATATACATCAAGCTTCCCAATTTCAACATGTGATCTCACTTTACATTCACAATTCACACATATACATAAAAATCAAACTCTTATACATTTAAGCACTCTAATTAACTTCATTACCCATCAAATTCATATAAGAATAAACCACTTACCTTTCATCTCCATGGCTGCCCAAATGGTACACTTCAATAACTCATCAAACCTCAATATTTCTTCCACAAATCAACTCACCACAACACCCACACAAGCTTTAACAAAGAAAGGATGAAGAAATGGTTACTTACCACTTGTGGACTTCCTCAAATCTCCACTAAATCTCTTCTTTCTTATTCTCTAAAGGCTGCCCAAGGTGTGTAGACCACTTTTAATGAAGACACTTATAGGAATCATGGCTTGAATCATGGTAGATGAGGACTTTGCATGAAACGGCCATGGGAGAGTTTGAGAGAAACCATTTTCGGCCATGAGAGAGCTTGGTGAGGATGGTGAAGTGAGTGGGGAAATATGTCCTCATTTTAAGTATTTATGTGTCCACTTAGTGCTCCACTAAACATAATTTAATTATATTTTATTCTAAGGTTTCAATAATTGCAATGTTGACTTTAATTTCTCTTAAATTACATTTTATCTTTAATTCCATTTTTCATTAGATTTTCCAAATGTAATACTATTTATTTTTCATTGACATTTAGGTCAAAAGCCAACTCTAGGTGTCAAGTGATCAAAATGCCCCTATTCAGGTTGTACTCCCGATTTTTCGGTAACACCGATTTTTATCGATTTCTCGATTTTTCGTTTTTATTTGTACTAATTAATTAGTTTTTCTTTGACATTTTTAATGTTATTTATATTCAATAGATGTTTATTTAAGTCTTAAAAATATTTTCTAGGGTTCCCCGTAGTCCAGGGCTAGTCAACGGTCCACGCCGTTACTTTCCAGTGCGGTCACCCATCGCTACGGTTTTTTGCTCGTTTAACGTAGTTACATTTTCTCTCTTTTATTTTTTCTTTATTTTTCTTTTATTTTCCTCTATTGTATTTCATTATTTCATGTCTCCTCACTAACATTTAATTTTAGTTCCTGGCATTCTAGCTGTCCGGACAGACACTGGTCACCAGAACAATAGAATGTACTACTGAACATAGGGGTGTTACAATTTATTAGGCACAGAAATATTTGGACATTAAACATATAAAAGAGACCTATGATTGCAACCTAGGACTAAGGCATGTAAGATATTACAATAAAGATCCTATCCTATAGTCCTAGTTCTAAAAGGTCTCTGATGGTAATGATGGCAATGCTGGCTCCTCCTCCTCGTCATCTAGCTTCTCCATTAGCATGTCCAATTTGTTGTGGGCGTCCTGGAGGTTGTGCTCGATTGCTCGCATCCTATTGTATATGGTGGTCTCCATGCGCTTTAGGTATGCGAGGACCGAATCTGTTGGTGGTGGTGTGTATGGAGGCACTTGAATGGGGGACTCCTGAAATATCTGCTCTTGGCCTTCTTCTTGAGTTTGCGAAGTCTCGCCAGGTCCTTCTTGTGCTTCATCTCTCCGAGGGATGGTGTTCCCCTTGGCATCTAGCAGGTAGCAGGTGTTGCCCACCTTCTTACATATCCCCATGGATATGCAGATGGTTTGATCTATTCTTGACATTCTAGTGACAGAGCACAACCTATGATATCATGGAATGAAGCCGAAGTGGAGGGCAATGGTTGTGACAAGGCCACCAAGCATGATGTGCCCGGTAAATTGATGACAGAGGAGGCAGAGATGGTTGCACAAAAAGAAGTTGGTGCCACAGTGTTATCCAGTGACCATACATCATAAGAAGAATAGCTCGTTGGCATTTACAACACCAAGGCTATCGCCACGGCGCATGATGGTGTGGGCGGCGAACCGATGCATGTCGCGCAGGGCCGGACTTGTGATACCTGTGGATTTGGACTTGCTAGAGTTATACGGCACTATGTTCGGGGCAATAGAACTCTAGAAACTGATATTGTTATAGAGCATGTGGTTCCTAGGGATCTCTTGGTGGCTAGCGCTATCAAAGCCGAAGATGGCGTTGAACTCATCTATGTTCATCACCCGATAGACACCAAGGAGCTGAAATTCAATCCTTCCCCTATCCTCCATGTTGGTAGGCCATAAGGTGGCCTTGAAACTACCCAAAAACTCCAGTGTGGTGTCCCGGTATGCTGAAAATTTGAGTTGGGCAAACCTTGTCCACCCGATGCTATCGAGTAGCCCATTGATTTCATTTTGCAACCCGATTTGCTCCAGCAGCGGAAAATCCATGTATTTTGTGGAGTTTATTTTTCGAGTGTGAAGCCAAGTGCACATTGCCTTATGGGCATCATCACAGAATCCCCAAGGAATGGAGATTTCGGGTTGTGGAGCGGCTTGTGGTTGGGGTTACAGTGGAGGATGAGCTGGTTGAGATGGTTGGGGAGAGGCTGGCCTTGTTCTTGGGCATGGAGGTGGCGACTAAGGTGGAAAAGGTGAGGATTCTCCTCTTTGCCTCGAGGAAGAGCCAATTCTTCTCTCAGATCTTTTTACAGGAGCCATTGATGAGTTTTTGGGAAGGAGAAGAGTAGGGTTTGGTGAAGGAAGATGAGATTTGAGGGGTTTTTATAGGCTAAGAGGGGTGGAGATGAAGGGTTTTGCCTTTATGAACTGTTTTAATGTGACGGGTGCATTTAAAGAGCTATTAAGACTATTCATTTTGCGCGTTTCGTGCCCCAGGAGTAGCATCTGTGACATGATACACGGGTCACGACATGTAGGGCCATGTAAATTTCTGCCTGAAAATTTAAAATTCTGTCATAGTACATGGCCCGTGTAAATGAGCTTTGGGATCCGCGTAACTTTCTGTCTCTCGAGTTACTTTACTTGATATGTTACATGGCCCGTGTCAAATAAAAGGAGGCCTGTGTAACTCCCTGGCTTTAAGTTATTCTACTAGAGACATTACACGGTCTGTGTAAATTGGGTTATAGACCCGTGTAACTTTTTGTCTCCCTCAAAGTTAA
This sequence comes from Hevea brasiliensis, assembly GCF_030052815.1. Classification (NCBI taxonomy): domain Eukaryota; kingdom Viridiplantae; phylum Streptophyta; class Magnoliopsida; order Malpighiales; family Euphorbiaceae; genus Hevea; species Hevea brasiliensis. The sequence goes on from NC_079501.1 coordinate 51,002,661, forward strand.
AAATAGCAAGAAATTTATGGACTTCTAGAAAGTTACACGTGGCGTGTGAAACCAGTACACGACCCATGTAATTTTCTGATTTTCCAAATTTTTCTCAAATGAAAAATTTTTATCATCACAACACATGAAATGGATGTAAAGTTTAGCAATAGAGCTACTTCCCTGGTTTTGTTTAATTTTCCCTTTTATAGTTTTGACTTGGTGATTCCTCTCCTCTCTTATTCTCTACTCCCCTTTCCAAAAAATCCTACAAAATGAAATGCTAATGAGTACGAAATAAAAATCAATATGGAAAAGGAGAAAAAGGAAAAGTTCAGAAAAATTTTGGGTTGACTCCTAAAAAGCGCTTGTTTATAGTCTTTAGCTAGACTTTGCTTATTTATGGTTTGTCAGTAGGATGGTCAAGGGTGCAATTGACTCCCATTTCTATGGGTTCTCCCTGAAAGTAAGGCTTCAGCCTCTGCCCATTGACCTTAAATGCACCTGAGGTTTCGCTCCACACTTCTACTGCTCCATGTGGGAAGACTTGGGTGACCTTGAAAGGACCAGACCATCTTGATTTTAGCTTCCCTGGAAAGAGTTTCAATCTAGAGTTGAATAAGAGGACAAGATCTCCTTTTTTTATTTCTTTACTTACTATGCGCCTCTCATGCCATCTTTTGATTTTATCCTTCAAAATTTTGGCATTTTCGTATGCATCCTATCGGATTTCTTCCAACTCATTCAGTTGTAGGAGTCTTTTCTCACCAGCAGCTTTTAGGTCAAAGTTTAGGATCTGAATTGCCCAGTAAGCTTTATGCTCAAGTTCAATAGGGAGATGGAATGATTTTCCATAAACCAGTCGGAAGGGTGTTGTGCCAATTGGGGTTTTATATGCAGTGCGGTATGCCCATAGTGCATCATCTAACTACATGCACCATTCTTTCTTAGATTTGTTTACAGTTTTCTCTAGAATCCGCTTCAATTCCCTGTTTGATATTTCTACTTGACCACTGGTTTGAGGATGATAAGGTGTGGCTACCTTGTGAGTCACTCCATACTTTTTCAGTAGTGTTTCGAATTATTGGTTACAGAAGTGGCTTCCTCCATCGCTGACTATTGCTCGTGGTGTGCTAAATCTTGTGAAGATGTTCTTCTTAAGGAACCTTGTGACCACTCTAGCATTGTTGATTAGTGTTGTAATTGCTTCTACCCATTTTGACACATAATCGACACCAACCACAATATACTTGTTTCCACGGGAAATGAGCCCATAAAGTCTATTTGCCACACATCAAACAATTCTATCTTAAGTATACCATGCAGTGGCATTTCATTCCTTCTTGAACTTTTACCTGTTATTTGGCATTGATCACAAGCTAACACAAAGGATCTTACGTCCTTAAACAAATGTGGCCAGTAAAACCCTGCTTGTAAAATCTTGGTTGCGGTTTTTGAGGTGCCAAAGTGTCTTCTATATAGTGATGAATGGCAATGCTAGAGGATGCTTTCCATATCTTCCTTTGGTATGCATCTTCTGATTAGCCCATTATTGTATCTCCTGTATAGTAGAGGTTCCTCCCATATGTAGTATTTTACATTATGCAGGAATTTTTTCCTTTGCTGATAAGTCATGTTTGGAGGCAGTACCCTGCATACAAGAAAATTAACAAAGTCAGTGTACCATGGAGCCTTGGAGAATGCAAGTAATTGCTCATCATGAAATGAATCATCAATTATCAAATCTTTGAAGTCCCCTGTGTACTCCAATTTTAGTATGGAAAAATGGTCAGCTACTACATTTTCGGATCCTTTTTTTTCCTTGATTTCAAGGTCAAATTCTTGCAGGAGTAGAATCCATCGAATCAGCCTTGGTTTTGCTTCCTTTTTGTTCAAAAGGTACCAGATTGCAGCATGATCTATGAATAAAATGACTTTTGACCTAATGAGGTAAGATCTGAACTTGTCCATTGCAAACACCACTGCTAGGAATTCCTTCTCAGTGGTGGCATAATTGATTTGTGCATCATCGAGTGTCTTGCTAGCATAATAAATAGCATGGAGCTTTTTATCTTTTCTTTGCCCAAGCACTCCTCCAATTGCAAAGTCACTCACATTGCACATCACCTCGAATGGTAGCTCCCAATTTGGTAGCTGCATTATTGGTGCTGATATTAGGGCTTCTATGATCTTGTTAAAGGAGACAATACAATTTTCATCAAAATCAAATGGAACATCTTGACTTAACAAGTTGGTAAGTGGCTTAGCTATTTTGGAAAAGTCCTTGATGAATCTTCTATAGAATCCTACATGTCCCAAAAAGCTTCGCACTCCCTTAACTGATGTTGGTGGTGACATTTTTTTAATGATCTCAATTTTTACCTTATCAACTCTAATTCCTCTTTTTGATATCAAATGTCCTAGAACTATGCCTTCCCTTACCATGAAGTGGCATTTTTCCCAATTTAGGACTAGGTTTGATTCTTCACATCATTGCAACACCTTAGATAAATTAGGTAGGCAATCATCAAAAGTAGTTCCATAGACAAAAAAAAATCATCCATACAAACTTTCATGATATCTTCAATATAATAAGAAAAGATAGCCATCATGTATCTTTGAAAGGTAGCAAGGGCATTACAAAGACAAAAAGACATTCTCCTATATGCAAATGTTCCATAGGGACAAGTGAATGTTATCTTTTCTTGGTCTTCTAGGTGAATAGGAATTTGAAAGTATCTCGAATACCCATCTAGATAACAAAAATAAGAGTGTTTCGCTAACTTTTCTAACATTTGGTCAAATGAAGAGGAGAGGAAAATGGTCTTTTCTGGTAGCACTGTTCAATTTCCTATAATCTATATACAATTTCCAACCAGTGACTACTCTAGTAAGGATTAGTTCATTATTTGCATTTTGGATAACAGTTATCCCACCTTTCTTAGGAACTACATGTACTGGGCTAAACCATTTACTATCAGAGATTAGGTATATGATACCTGCATCTAATAGTTTTAAAATTTCTTTATTGACTACTTCTTTCATGTTTGGGTTAAGTTTTCTTTGGTGTTCGATAGTGAGTTTACTATTTTCTTCCATGTGAATCCTATGCATGCAAATTGAAGGGTTGATTCTCTTCAGGTCTTCTATTTTATACCCTATGGCTTTGTTATGGATCTTAAGTTCTCTTAACAATTTTTCCTCTTCTAACTTAGATAGGCTAGCATTGATTATAACAGGATATTTAGAATTTGAGTCTAGAAATGCGTACTTTAGCGAGGAGGGGAGAGGTTTAAGCTTTACCTATTTGGCATTTTTCTGGAGCTTACCTTTGGTTTGTTTCTCCTTCAACCTCTCCATCTCGGAAGCCTTAGCTAAGGGTAGGGGTGGATGAGCTGCTAACTGTTGTGCACAAGCTACTATTTTTGTATTTTCATCATCCACTGTGTGGCTGTGCACAATACATACTTCGAGAGGATATTTAGGATGTGTCTTATGAAGTTCCTCTTTAACTTGTTTGTCAATTATGTCAACCTTGAAGCATTCATCAGGTTTAAATTTATGTTTCATTATGTCAAACAAGTTGAACTCCACTTCTTCTTCTCTTACCTTGAGGGTTAGTCGCCCATTTTTGACGTCTATGATGGCTCCGGTGGCTACCAAGAATGGTCTTCCCAAGATGATAGGGATTTGAATATCTTCTTCCATCTCAAGGACAACAAAGTCTACTCGAATGAAGAATTTTCCCACTTTGATAGGGATGTTCTGAAGTATTCCCACAAGATGTTTAACAGATCGATCAGCCAATTGCATTGAGATTGTTGTGGGCCTTAGTTCTCCAATCTCCAGCTTTTTGCATATTGATAGAGGCATTAAACTGATGCTTGCTCTAAGATCGTAAAGGGACTTGTCTATTTTCTTGTTACCAATGAGGCAGGGTATGGAGAAGCTTCTTGGATCTTTCCACTTTGGAGGTAGTTTGTTTTGCACTATGGCACTGCATTCCTCTGTTAGAACTACTGTTCCATAGTCTTTCAGCTTTCTTTTCTTTGACAGAATTTCCTTAAGAAATTTGGCATAGGATGGCATCTGAGAAAGTGCTTTAGTGAAGGGAATATTGATATAAAGTTTCTATAAAACTTCTAAAAACTTCCCAAACTGCTTGTCCAATTTGGCTTTCTGAAATCTCTAAGGAAAAGGTAAGGGGGACTGGTATGGCTCTACTAATTTCTTTGTCTTCCTTGCTTCCTCTTCCTGATCTTTCTTAGCTTCTTCCTCCTTCTTCTTTGCTTGGCCTTTAGATTTTTCTATGGTTTCCTCTTTTGGTTCTACCTCTGGTTGTACTAGAGTTCTCCCACTCCTCAATGTAACTGCCTTACAATGCTCCCTTGGGTTCATTTTTGGTTGGCTAAGCAGTTTGCCAGCAGCCTTACTTGAAAAACTTGCTTGCTGAGCAATTGGATTCTCTAGCATCTTGTTGTGAGTAAAGTTGGTCCATTCTGGAAGTCAGTTGTTTAATTAATTCATTTTGCTGTTGTTGAGCTACTAGGAATCTTTCCATCATGGATTCCATGGTCATCTTTAGTTCAAGTTGTTGAGGTTGAAGAGGTAGTGATGACTGTGCAAATTTTTGACCTATATTCTAAAATCCAGGGGGTGTTGGTGGTTTATACCCTTGTTGCTTATTTATTAGTTGGTTCTGCTGATTCGACCATGAGAAATTTGGGCGGTTCCTCCATCCAGGGTTGTAAGTATTTGAATATGGATTGTTGGGCTACCTCTGGTTGAAGTTTCCTCCATTATTCACATAGTTCATCTGTTCTGTGGAGGGTTCATTAAAATTGCTATATTCTGAACTCATGTATCCTCCTCTAAAGCTGTCCTCATGTTGACTGTTTGTACCAACTGTGTTGGCTTGCATTCTTTCGAGTCTCTTTGTGAGCTAATCAAATTGAGCATTTATCATGCTTAGGGCTTCTACTTCAAGGAGCCTTACAGTTCTCCTTGCATTTCCTCTCTCATTTGACCACTCATAATTATGGTATGCAACCCTTTTTAGAAGTTCAAGTGCTTGTGTCACTGTTTTCTCCATTAGATCACCTTCTGCAGCTGAATCAACTGTGCTCTTTGTAGAGGGTAGTAACCCATTATAGAAATTTTACACTAATAGCCAATCCTCTATGCCATGGTGTGGACATTGCTTTTGCAGGTCTTTATATCTTTCCTATGTGTCATAGAGTGATTCTCCTTCCTTTTGTCTGAAGGTGTTGAGCTCAAGCCTCAGTTTTGCAGTCTTTGCAGGTGGAAAATACCTTGCTAGAAAATCATGATAGAGGTTTCCCCAAGTGGTGAACGTTCCAGCCGGTTGAGAAAGTAACCACTTTCTTGCTATGTCTCGAAGGGAGAATGGGAATGCTTTGAGTCTTATTGCTTGATCAGACACTCCATTCATCTTAAATGTGTCACATAGGGCAAGAAAGCACTAGAGGTGATAGTGTGGGTCTTCTGTTGGTGAACCTGCAAACTAGGTTTGTTGAATCGTTTGGAGCCATGTTGGTTTTAATTCAAAGTTGTTGGCTTCCACTATGGGTCTAGTGACACTGGGCTGAATTCCTTGGACAGATAGAGCTCCGTAATCTCTCAAGAGTCTTAGTCTGTCATTATTATCGGCCATGGTTGGAATTTCAGGATCTTCTTGTCCATGTTCTTGATGTTTTCTTTCACTCCTGATGGCTCTCAGAGTTCTGTCTATCTCCAGATCACAGTTCAAAATTTCTTCTTCTGACCTTGTTCTGGTCATATACTAGATCAGGCACCTGAGAGAAAAGAAGAGAAATACAACCAGCAAAATAAAATTAGATAATAAATATAATTGCCTAAATCAGCTAAATTGTCTATCGCTTGATATTACTAAAGCCAAAAATCCCCAGCAATGGTGCCAAAAAATTGTTTCGCTGGTTTTATAACCCCACAAGTGCATGGATCACTAACAAGTAATAAAGTGATAAGTAGAGTATCATTCCCACGAGAAATTTGATTAGTAAATACCAATTTACACAGTAATTTTAACTGTCTAGGCTATCAAACACTTAGGGAATGAAGTTTGTTAACCTTAAACACCAGAATGGTAAACTTAAAATGAAATAATTTATTTGAAACAATTATGGAATTAAGATTTCACACTTAAATCTTACTAGGGATGTTCTCTCGTTTATTTACTACACTGAGGATCATTTTCCTTGATGGAAATCAGCCTTAAGTTATCCTAAATCCTCTCTCAAGGAACCTAGGGTGTATTCCAATTAACTAAAACCCGATTTTCGTGGTGATCAAATAAATTAAAATCCTTTAAGATCTTCTACCAATTTTGAAGTTCTACAAAAGTATCAGCCTATGTCTAGGTCAGAATTCCTAGGTTCAAGATCTTGATTTTCTAATATTAACCTTCACATTTCAGTCCTTCAATTAATATCTACAATCAATAATAAGTGGGTACCAGCACATAGCATGCATTAAGATCACAAGAAATTAAATCAAGGAACGAAACTCACATCCAATAAATAAAACTTAGTGTTCATCCATAATGATAATTTCAAGCATTATTCTCCCAATTTCATAATAAGAAAACTACTCACTCATGGTGAGTTCAGAAAACATGATGATAAAAGATAAAAACAGTAAAAAGAAAATCATGTAGAAGAAATAAAACAATAAAAATCTGTCTAAGGAGATGAAATAAAGAAACCGAAGAGAGTTTGCAGCTTTGATCTTGTGTAGCTTCAGCTGGAAAACTCCTTTTGGTACTGATGTTCCTCTCCTCGAGACGACTGGAGAGAGTGCAAAGTGTGGATTTCTCTCCTTCAAAACTCCTCAAAAGTGCTGTAAAAAGATAAAAGAGAGCCCCCCCTTTCTGATGTTTTCTCTTCTATTTATAATAGTTGCTCTAAGATTATGTCATTTTGAGTCCAACAGGCTTTAGGAATCTCATTTTAATTAAAAAACAAGAGCGGGAATTCGAGTTATAAAATTGGCTATCACATAGTACACGGCCCGTGTGTAACTATGCGGCCCAGGGCCATGTAACTTACTGGAGTGAAACTGCGGAGTCTTGCATTAGCACAGAGACTTACACGGTCTGCACCAACTACAAAGGCATGGTTACACAGGCTGTGTACTTTTGTTCCCATAAAGTTCTTCAAGCTTGTGCTCTGTAGAGACTTACACGAGTCCCTGCAGATTACACGGGTCCAATTATATGACCCGTGTACTTTTATTTCTCCATTGGCTCTCTAGCTTTCTACTAGCAGAAGGTTACATAGGTCTAGGGCTTGGATTACATGACCCGTGTACTTTGTGTCAGTAACAATACTCAGTCTCTTGACCTCTCCAAGCTTCCTTTTGCACTCCTATACTGTGGGGCTTCACCCAAACACCTGAAATGATGTAGAAAACATGGAATTAAGGACTTGACAATAGAAATTACAAAAATGAATTAAATCAACTATTATGCATGAAAATACTTGCCTAAATGCTATGAGATAGCATATAAATGTGCTTAAAAACATCTATACAATTCAAGTGTATCAACAATTTCTTGTAATTACATGCAATTCACACTTAATTTGGTATGTATATTACACTTAAAAGTTGAAGGACAAGTTTTAGTGCACTAATCTTCAATCAAGAAATTTCCAAGCTTGTAAAACTTAGAATTTTTCCTTCCTTTCGCTGCCTATAGTCTTCCCAAGGTGTGAGGATCACTTTTAATGAAGGGAGTTGTAAGACTTATGGCATAACATGGAGAAATGAAGCGTGCATGAAACAATTTTCATGAAGGAAAATGGGAGGACTATTTCAGCCATGGAAGAAGTCTTAGGAAGAAGATGAAGTGAATTGGTGGACTTTGTCATCTAATGGCTTATATAGCCCCACTAAGTGTTAATTAATTATTATAATAATTCAAGTTTTCATATTTCAATTTACACCCCCCATATTTCCTTTAATTACATTACACATATAATTTCTTATTTTCATGGGGTTTTCAAAATTTAATACCACTCATTTTTAAAGGACATTTAGGTCAAAAGTCAACTTTAGGTGTCAAATGACCAAAATGCCCCTCTTTAGATTGTAGTTCAACTTTTTCGGTACTATCGATTAAATCATTGATTCGACGGTTCCTTAAATTTTCATTTTTATTTGTATCGATTCACTAAATTTTCTTTGACATTTTTAATGTTATTTGTACCTCACTAGACCTTTCATTAAATTCCAAAAATTATTTCTCGGGTTTCCTCATAGGTCTAGGGTCGTCAACTATCTGCGCAGTGACTTCCCGATTCGGTCAACCGTCATTATGGTTCCAACTCATTTAACCTAATTGCATTTCATGTCTTTTATTTTTTCTTAATTGTTCTTGCATTTTCTTATCATGTATTTCATCATTTTACGTCTTCTCACTATCATTTAAGTATATTTCCAGACATTTTGGCTGTCCGGACAAACATTAGTCATCAGAAAAGTAGAACGTATGGACTACCTACGGTGAGGGCGTTACAAGGTTAAAACTGGGGGCTCCACTAGGCTATGTGGGATTGTGTCACCCCTTACCCGTCTACAGTGTAGCCAAGCAAGACATGTCACACTCGGTGTCGAAGCACCCTATCTTATCTGACTTTATTCCTTTAATAATTTGTTCTCGTTATATTTTAATATCAATTTTTTTCTAAGGAGAAACCGATGGAGTTTCCCCTGTTTTATTGTCATTTAATGTGATTCACTATTCACCTGTTTGAAATTTTCAATAACATTTTCAAATAAAGATCTCATCCATACTCATCATTTTAAATAGTGTCCATACATTTTGATTCTTATTCATTACCATGCATATCCATTCATGCTCATTTCATATATTAAAATTCTCAAATTTCATAGTTTACATGATTTACAAACTAATTACATAAATTCATACATTATATGATATACAAATTCATTACAATTCCATAATTTATATTTTAACATAATAACTAATTATAAATACATAAAATAACTTTTGTGAGCCTTATCTACATGCATTGCTGAGGAGGTGATAATTTGAACACTTCTGACACTTCTGCAGATCTGGACTTTAAAATCCCAGTCTAATATTCATTGGGCTTTATCTTCAGTACCTGTGCAAAGGAAACAATCCATCGCGCTAAACATTACTGCTTAGTGGTGCAATAATATAACAAGAGAATAATATGTACAAATAAAAAAAGAAATGGATTATACTTTGGATGCTCTCGAATTTAATCTAATTTAATATAATACTTCTAGTATCAACTATCTTTCATTCTAATTTATTCCTCTTAAGAAGCAATTTATTCCTAAATTCACAGTAGTAATACACAATCCCCAAAAATTCTATGAATATTATTATTCCTAACTTTATATTATTATAAAAAGAATAAGTGCATTTGTAATGCTTATTTAAGTTATATCACTTTTGCAAATCTTTTTATCACTTCATTCAATATTTTCTAGGTTATTGCAGATTATTTCATAATAATTAAATTTTAATATCATTTCAATTCATTTCAATTCTTTCTACTATATAACTAATCTAATTTATTTTAAATATGCTTACTCATTTATTTAATTGCTAATATTTTCAGTTGCTAATGTTCTTAACTTATTTCAATAAATTTCACTGCCTAAGTAACCTATGACAGGCTGACTAAACTTGATAACGGGTCATTGGCACTGGACACCACGGTGCCTCAGGCCGTCATACTATAGGACGCGGAGCGTCAACCACATATGCAGTCAGTATGGCTAAAAAGCTATGATAACATATCAGTATGGCTAAAAGCCATGATAACATATAATTAGGCATAAAAGCCATAAGTGCAGGCATAAACCCATGAATATAGGCATAAAACCTTACGCAGTACTGCTAAAATAATACCCTATTGGCATGCCGATCTATGCAATCTGACACACATGTCTAGGCAATATAAGGGTACATAATATCATTAAATATTAATATATTGTGTTTATGACTTCATTATTTCATGACAAATTTCAATTATAATTTATAACATTTCAATTCTATTCCTAACAGAAATATAAATTTTTAAAATACATTTCTACATAAATTTTTTCTTCATCATAATTCATATATTTATTCATTATATCATTTGTGTTGATCAAAATTCACAACAATGATTCCCATATACTATTGTACTCAAAGTACTTTTCCTTTCTACAATAATGAGAACTAATGTCTCATGCTTACATTCATTTGATTAATTTATTCAATTCACTAATTATATAAATTATCATTTATATTTCAAGTAATCCATGAATATTTAATGGATTTCAAATTTAACTAAATTTTCTTTAAATCCTAGAGTCACTCAACTTTAAGAATTTAAATTCATTAATCGCATTATCTATAGTAACCAACCTAATAGTTTTTCTAATTTAGTATACCATTTCCTATACCATTGAGGTTACTATTCACTTAACCATTTCCCTTCAAAGGTTGACTTTCTCATACATAATAGTTACATGGGTTCTAATTGAAGGAGCGGAAGCATGAAAAACACAAGTTTATATCATTGAATTCAAAAAATTTTCACTTAGGGTCACATGCATCATGCAAGATTCATTTTTATCTATTTGATTTTAATGATAAATAACATATTAAAACTCTTTCAATATGTTTTTTGGATTTACGTCTGCCATTTAAGATTTTAAAATTAATCAAATTAATTATTAGAACCCTATATTAGATCAAGAACAAGTGCACTAACCTCTTGATGCATTGCAGTATATTTGACACCTTTGAGATGCGTCTACGACACCAGATGTTGTCCCTTTAGCTTGTCCACACCAAGATCACCAATGGTAGCCCTTGAACAGCTTCTAAAGCATTTCTATGAATTAGAAAATCAAGTTTTGCCTTTTGATAAATTATAGATGTAAACAGGACACTAGAAATAATTTCTAGTATTTTTAATTCAAGAGATTGTTTGCCAATCTCTTTGAATTGATGATAGATGAAGAAGAAGAGAAGGGAGAGGTAAAGGAGCAGAAGCGTGAAAAACACAAGTTTATACCATTAAATTCAAAAATTTTTACCTAGGGTCACATGCATCATGCAAGATTTATTTTTATCTATTTGATTTCAATGATAAACAACATATTAAAACTCTTTTAATATATTTTTTGGATCTGTATTTTCTATTTAACATTTTAAAATTAATCAAATTAATAGAACAAACACACAAACCTCTTGATGCACTGTAGTGTATTTGCGCCTTTGAGATTCGACTTAAGGACACCAAATGTTGTCCCTCTAGTTTGTCCACACCTAGAGCACCTATGGCAGCCTTTGAATAGCTTCTAAAGCTTTTTTTATTAATTAAAAAATCAAGTTCTGCCTTTTTGAAAATTAGAGATGTAAACAGGACACTAGAAACAATTTCTGGTGTTCTTAATTCAAGAGATTGTTTGCCAATCTTTTGGATTGATTAGAGAAGAAGAAGAAGAGAAGAGAATGGCACTCCAAAGTGGGGGCACAAAGAGAGAGGCTGCTATTTGTGTTTTATTTTTTCTCATAACAACACTTATATAGCCAGGTTAGCACATTAAACCCTTGCCACATGTCACCTTTTGATTAGCTCTAGGTTTAAGTGACCCAATCACATTGTGCCAAGTGTCAAACCTATATTTAATCTTGATTTTAATCATCTTACATGATTAAAAGACATTTGGCAAGCTTATATGTAATGCCATGTGTCACCATCTCTTGGTGCCACGTGTCACATTGTGAAATGACCAAAATGCCCCTATGTCTTAATTTTGAGTTCTTAACCCAAAATAATTATTTCTCTTCTTCTAATTAATTTATATCAAATATAAATTAATTAATTAATTAATCTCTATTAATTAATTTCTCATTAATTAAATTCATATTTAAACACTTTAAATATAAATTTAACTTATATTATACATCCAATAATCTAGATTTGGTTTCAAGTCATGCTAGGGACTTTACAATCTAATTGCAAACCAAACCTATTTAATTAATCAATTAAACTCTTTAATTAATTAATTAAATCATATTTAATTAGGTGATAACATGTGTATGTGTGTGACTTACTAGGCTCATCCCTAATTGGCAATGAGATATGATATCAACTCTTAATATCATCAAAACTCTTTCTTACCATAAATGATTTCTCTAAATCATTTTATGCACCTCATAAACTATGCCATGGCCACCCAATTAGTAATAGGTTTACCTTAAATGAACCTATAATCATATGTTACCATGCACTGGAATCTCTCTGTTACAAAATCCTAACTCAAGCTGGAGTCATGGTTTATGTCAAACTCTATTTGCTATGAATATTATGTTCTCTTTTAATTCCAGTTCTTGATTAAAAACATTTTCTCATCATAAACCGTTTTCTAATTAAATCTATCTATCCTGGCCAGGAACTTGAAACATCAAGAACAATTAAATGAACATAGGATTTTATCTCTATTTACTTAGAGGAACAGATTCCATCTTGATCAACACCCACCTCCATATATAACTAGTAGGAGCCAACACATGCCCATATACCCATACACAGTACAACTATGAAAGCAGTATCAAACTCAAACTACCTATATACAAGATAACTGTGCTATCTCAAGTCTAAAGATTATATGCACTGATATGATTTATGACAAAACATTGACAAGTGTAAACTCCATGTGCTTGTCATAAGTGTCACTGGTTCAGCCTGCTTATCATTTATAAGTGCGTATCATGTTTGTCATATGGCATGAGACTCACCATTCCATCTTATTTATATCTCATATAAATAACTTAAGAATAAATATGAATACAATCTTTCTGGATAAGTCATGTCCTTATTATGAAGTATCCTCAATTGTGAACCTATTTATGATACTTTGTACTAGAAATACTGTCACTCATATTCTTAACAACTTAAGAACAGAATTTCTAACCAAATATCAATGGACCTTTTCTATTACACATAAATATCTTATGTAAACAGAAAAGTGGAAATGCCTTTTATTAATAAAAACATGTATAAGATACATACTAAATGATATGCTCTAGGGCATACTACTAACAATCTTCCACTAGCAGTAGAGCCATTCATTATAATATATTAGACCCATCTTCTCAAGATGTCGGTCTAGCTGAGTCTGTGACATAGGCTTAGTGAATGGATCAGCTGGACTTTTAGCTGATCCTACTTTCTACTTGGCTACTTCGTCTCGTCCAACTATTTCTCTGATAATGTGGTAGCGCCTTTCTATGTGTTTGGATTTTTGATGAGACCTTGGTTCCTTAGCCTGTATGACTGCTCCATTGTTGTCACAGTGTAGTGGAACTGCTGACTTAATGTAAAGAACTACTGCAAGTTCTATCATTAACTTCTTTATCCAAATAGCTTCCTTTGTAGCATCTGATGCAGCAATATACTCAGCCTCTGTAGTGGAATCTGCAGTCGTGTTCTGTTCGGAACTCTTCCAACTGACTGCACCTCCATTACAAATGAACACATATCCATAGGTAGACTTTCTATCATCGATATCTGATTGGAAATCAGAATCAGTATAACCATCCAATTGCAAGTCTCCACCTTCATAAATCAAGAATAAATCCTTAGTTCTTCTCAAGTACTTAAGGATATTCTTAACAGCTATCCAGTGTTCCAAACCTGGATTGGATTGATACCTGCTAGTCAAACTAATAGCATATGCGATATCTGGCCTAGTACAGAACATTGCATACATTAAACTTCCAATAGCCGAAGCATATGGAATCCTGACCATTTATCTCTTTCTTCAGGTGTCTTTGGAGACATCTCTTTAGAAAGATGGATACCATGTCTCACTGGTAACAATCCTCTCTTGGAATCAAGCATGTTAAACCTCTTTAACACCTTTTCCAAGTATAGACTTTGGGATAAACCAATTATTCTTTTTGCTCTATCTCTATAGATGCAAATCCTAAGAATATAGGTTGCCTCCCCTAAGTCTGTCATGGAGAATGTATTTGACAATCATACCTTTATAGTTGTCAACATACCTGTGTCATTACCCATCAACAGTATGTCATCCATATATAAGACAAGGAAAGTGATAGCACTGTCACTAACCTTCTTATATACACATGGCTCATCCTCATTTTTGATAAAACCAAAGGATTAATGGCTTCATCAAAACGAATGTTCCAACTCCTCGAAGTTTGTTTCAACCCATAAATGGATCGCTTTAGCTTGGATACCTTGGAACCATCTTGGGATTCAAAACCCCTAGGTTGTTCCATGAAAATGTTTTCTTCAATGTATCCATTGAGAAAAGCTGTTTTGACATCCATCTGCCAAATCTCATAATCATAGTATGCAGCTATTGCTAATAGAATCCTAATTGATTTAAGCATGGCAACAGGCTAGAAAGTCTCCTCATAGTCGATTCCTTGTCTTTGGCGAAACCCTTGCGCTACTAACCTTGCTTTATAGGCCTCTACCTTTCCATCAGAACCAATATTTTCTTGAAAATCCATTTGTTCCCTATAGGCACAATACCTTTAAATGGGTCAACAAGATCCCAAACTTGATTCTTATACATGGAATCAATTTCAGATTTCATAGCATCAATCCATTTTGAAGAGTCTATATCTGATATAGCTTCTTCATAGGTAAGTGGATCATCTCCATGATCTAATTCTTCATGAGTAGACAACTTTGTTCTTCTTCATGAAGGAAACCATATCTCATAGGTAAGTGAGATACCCTGGTTGTTGTACGAGGAACAGCTGTAGATGTTTCATCAACGGGTGTAGGTTGACTAGATGGATCTATATCCATCTGATCTGTTGGTTAATCAGAATTCTCTAATTCGAACTCTATTTGCCTTCCTTTGCCTCCTTCTTGAACAAACTATTGTTCAAAAAATGTGGCATCTCTACTTATCACAACCTTTTGTGAAGTAGACAAATAAAATTAATATCCAAAACTATCTTTTGGATATCCAACAAATCTACCCTTTTCTGATCTGGTCTCCAATTTATCAGTGTTCAGCTTTTTGATATAAGCTGGACAACCTCAAATCTTAACATGCTTAAGACTTGGTTTTCTTCCATGCCATATCTCATAAGGTGTGGAAGAAACTGATTTTGATGGAATCCTATTCAGAATATACAAAGCTGATTCTAATGCAAATCTCCAAAAGGAGATTGGCATATCAATATAGCTCATCATACTACGTACCATATCCAATAAGGTATGATTTCTCCTTTCAGATACACCATTTAGCTGTGGCATTCCTGGAGGAGTCAGCTGGGAAACAATGTCGTGCTCTCTCAAGTATTCATCAAATTCAGTACTCAAATATTCACCTCCACAATCTGATCGAAGAGTTTTAATGCTCTTTCCTGTTTGATTTTCTACTTCAGATTTAAATTCTTTGAACTTTTTAAAGGATTCATATTTGTATTTCATCAAATACAAATACCCAAACCTTGATTTATCATCAGTAAAGGTAATAAAGTAATGAAAACCGCCTCTAGCCATTTCCTTAAATGGACCACATACATCACTATGTATTAGCTCCAAAATATTTTTAGCCCTTAGCCCTTGTCCAACAAAGGGTGATCTAGTCATTTTGCTCTGAAGGCAAGATTCACAAGTTGGAGTAGGCTCAGAGCCCAATAAGGATAGAATCCCTATTTTCTCCAGTTTTGCAATCCTATCTTCTGCAGCATGACATAACCTTAAGTGCCAAATATGTTTTAAACTTGAGTTAGTTTTCACCATGGCATTGCATTCATTTAGATCACTTGTATTCATTTTGTATTTTTCATTATTATCTAAATAATAAAAACCTTTATTCATATAACCCGAGCCAACATATTTATTTCCAAAATAAATATTGCAAACATAATCTGTGAATTGAAATTCATAGCTATTTCTAGTCAAACTAGATATAGAAATGATGTTCTTAAAGGAATTAGGTACATATAAAATATTATCCAAACACAAAACATGTCCAGACATGTAAAAAGATTTAGATCCTATGGCTAAAGCTTCAATAATTGAACCATTGCCAATCCGAACTCTAACATCTTGAGAACGCAAGCAGCTACTTTTTGCTAGTTCTTGCATATCATTAGAAATGTGAAAACTGGCACTAGTATCTAAAATCCAAGCTGTATATGAACTATGAGTATCATTAGAATCTAAATAACAAGATATGGACATACCTTCCGAAGGTTTATCCTTCTTGTCCTTCAGAGAAACAAGATACTCTAGGTAGTTCCTTTTCCAGTGTCCATCTTTCTGGCAGTGGAAATACTTTCCTTTGCCTTCATCAGCTTTAGTCTTCCCTTTCTATTTAGCTATTTTCTTGGAAGGACCAGGAATCTGAGGTTTCTTTTTCTTATTGCCATTCTTCTTGTTGGACTTTCTAGCTAAAGAAGATGCAATCAAAGCTACCTCTTTTCCTTTATTGCTCGGCATATTCTTTTGGGCAATAACCAGCATATTGAGTAAACCAGCTAAGGTGCATTCCTGTTTAGTCATATGGAAATTTGTCACAAAATTCCCAAAAGACTCAGGAAGGGACTGAAGGTTCAAATCTGTCTATAGTTGGAAATCCATGTTGAAGTCAAGATGTTCCAACTGCTCAATCAGCCGAATCATCTTGTGGACATGATCCCCTACATTTTGTCCCTCATACATCCTCATGCGAAATAGCTGTCTAGATATCTCATACTTAGCATTTCTGCTGTGCTCACCATATAACTCTTATAGGTGAAGGAGAATCTCACTTGCACTCTGCATGTTCTCATGCTGCTTCTGTAATTCATTGCTCATGGAAGCAAGCAAGTAACACTTAGCTCTTATATCATGCTCCTTCCACTTGTCCAAAGTTTTCATGTTCCTCTTGAGTGGCCTCTAGAGGTAAGGGACCAGGAACACTTGAATCTAGAACATATCCTTTATGTTCAAGGTTCAGGATAAGTTTCAAATTTCTTAGCCAATCAGAGAGATTAGGTCTTGTCAACCTATTGTGATCAAGTATGCTTGCAAGGATATTGGATGGTGGTGGTTGTTCTGTGCTCATTATTATCAGAAAATTAACTGCAGAAAATAACTAGATTGATTAGTAAATGTATCATGTAATTAACCAAAATGATTATGGTCTTTTAATCAAATTGGTCCTCCCACTAACTTAGCAAATCCTACACTTCTAAAATAGAAAACGAAAATCCTAGTTAGATGGATTTCTAGTGGGTGATTGAATTCTTATAATTCTGTTGATCATCCTCAGGTACATCCGTTATTGGAATTACAATAAACTATAAGTGAGTAACTCCTTGCCCATCACATCTCATGTAAGGTTCAATCCTTTACCTAGCTCCTAATGCTCAAAATCTCAAGTACATCTATTATTGACTTATCTTGCATTAGTTAAGTTGATCCCATTGAGCCAGTAATTATGCAAATAATTTTAATGTCCTCAGGTACATCTAATATTGGACACCAAACCATTTACATAATTACAACATCTCATGCTTAACAATTATTCTGAAGAAAATCTCTTAAATTAATTGCATCTTATGCAACTATTTAAAATTTCATAAAATAATTGCCCCGATGGAGGCCTATGTTATAATTACTTTAATTATATCATTTCTAACTTAATCATTTGTTTGGAAGATTTTATGGTCATCCTAATTACTATTTAGGTCTCACTTTGCACATTATCCATTTAGCATGCATATATCATATAAATGCATATATTTCCATACATCTCATGCAATCATGGATAAGCAGTAAATATGGTATGATCATAGACTTTCTAAGGGATTCAATTCTGAGTCACCAAGAATTGAATCAAGGCATTCCTATGCGCATTTCATTCATTCGTTTTACAAGAGTTGCTGAAGGAGTACATAATCAACACTTGATCTTGAATTCCTCTCACTAGTCCCACCAATGCTCCTGACCTCCTTGAACTTCTTGCAATCCAATATTACATAGTAATCCTTGACATACCAAGGGAAATTTACAATAACTTAAATAAATGAAATTACAACCCAAAAATTATTACAAACTTAATAAAGCATGCCCAAAATAAATTAAAATAAATTAATTAATTTACAATCCCAAAGAAATATAAAAGAAATAAATCTAATCACATTGGTCTTTTATAGTCCATGATCATCCATCATGTATATCATTATTTAACAATTAAATAAAACATACATACTTAAATTAAATTGAATATCTCATATTCAACTTAAAAATTCAGATTTGAATATGATTCAAAAAAATTTAAAAATTCAGATTTGAATCTCATTCAAACAAATTTAAAAATTCATATTTGAATCATATTCAAACAACCTTAAAAATTCAGATTTGAATCACATTCAAACAGTTCTTAAAAAATCAGATTTGAATCACATTCAAATATTTTTTAAAAAATCAGATCTGAATATGATTCAAACAACTTTAAAAATTCAGATTTGAATATGATTCAAACAACTTTAAAAATTCAGATTTGAATCACATTCAAACAACTTTTAAAATTCAGATTTGAATCATAATTTAATTGCATGATTAAAACTACTAATTAAACACTTTAATTAGTAAAAGAATAGGCCTTAGATCATACAACAATTGCAGAATTAAAAGCCAAACCTTGAACCACCCATGGAAGCCAAACCATGCGCACCATTGATGGTGTTTTTCAAGCATGTCGCTGCACCACCATTGCAACCAGCAATGGATAAATTATCTCATGATCAAAACACACAATGAAATCATATAATCAACAATCTAAATGGCAAATATAGTGGCTCTGATATGAATTGAAGGAGCGAAAGCGTGAAAAACACAAGTTTATACCATTGAATTCAAAAATTTTTACCTAGGGACACATGTATCATGCAAGATTTATTTTTATCTGTTTGATTTCAATGATAAACAACATATTAAAACTCTTTTAATATTTTTTTTTATCTCTATTTCCCATTTAAGATTTTAAAATTAATTAGATAATTTTAGAACCCTAAATTAAATAAAAAACAAACACACTAACCTCTTGATGCACTGTAGTGTATTTGCGCCTTTGAGATTTGTCTTCAGGACACCAAATGTTGTCCCTCTAGTTTGTCCACACCAAGAACACCTATGGCAGCCTTTCAACAGCTTCTAGAGCTTGTTTTATTAATTAGAAAATCAAGTTCTACCTTTTTAAAAATTAGAGATGTAAACAGGACTCTAGAAATAATTTCTGGTGTTCTTAATTCAAGAGATTGTTTGCTAATCTCTTGGATTGATTAGAGAAGAACAAGAAGAGAAGAGAATGGCACTCCAAAGTGGCGGAACAAAGAGAGATGCTGCTGCTTGTGTTTTATTTTTTCTCATAACAACACTTATATAGCTAGGTTAACACATTAAACCCTTGCC
Organism: Hevea brasiliensis; assembly: GCF_030052815.1. Lineage (NCBI taxonomy): Eukaryota > Viridiplantae > Streptophyta > Magnoliopsida > Malpighiales > Euphorbiaceae > Hevea > Hevea brasiliensis. The sequence goes on from NC_079501.1 coordinate 51,022,133, forward strand.
ACATGTCACCCTTTGATTAGCTCTAGGTTTAAGTGACCCAATCACATTGTGCCAAGTGTCAAACCTATATTTAATCTTGATTTTAATCACCTTACATGATTAAAAGACATTTAGCAAGCTTATGTGTAATGCCATGTGTCACCATCTCATGGTGCCACGTGTCACACTGTGAAATGACCAAAATGCCCCTATGTCTTAAGTTTGAGTTCTTAACCCAAAATAATTATTTTTCTTCTTCTAATTAATTTATATCAAACATAAATTAATTAATTAATTTCTATTAATTAATTTATCATTAATTAAATTCATATTTAAACACTTTAAATATAAATTTAACTTATACTATACATTCAATAATCTAGATTTGGTTTCAAGTCATGCTAGGGACTTACAATCTAATTGCAAACCAAACCTATTTAATTAATCAATTAAACTCTTTAATTAATTAATTAAATCATATTTAATTAGATGATAACTTGTGTATGTGTGTGACTTACTAGGCTCATCACTAATTAGCAATGAGATATAATATCAACTCTTAATATCATCAGAACTCTTTCTTACCATAAATGATTTCTCTAAATCATTTTATGCACCTCATAGACCATGGTTAACACCTAGCATAGCATGCCATGGCCACCCAATTAGTAATAAGGTTTACCTTAAATGAACCTATAATCATATGTTACCATGCACTGAAATCTCTCTGTTACAAAATCTCAACTCAAGCTGGAGTCATGATTTATGTCAAACTCTATTTGCTATGAATATTATGTTCTCTTTTAATTCCAGTTCTTGATTAAAAAAAGTTTCTCATCAGAAACTCTTTTCTGATTAAATCTATTTGTCCTGGCCAGGAACTTGAAACATCAAGAACAATTAAATGAACATAGGATTTTATCTCTATTTACTTAGAGAAACATATTCCATCTTGATCAACACCTACCTCAATATATAACTAATAGGAGCCAACACATACCCATATACCCATACATAGTACAAGTATGAAAGTAATATCCAACTCAAACTACCTATATACAAGAGAACTATGCTATCTTAGGTCTAAAGATTATATGCACGGATATGATTTATGACAAAACATTGATAAGAGTAAACTCCATGTGCTTGTCATAAGTGTCACCGGTTCGGCCTACTTATCATTTATAAGTGCCTATCATGTTTGTCATATGGCATGAGACTCACAATTCCATCTTATTTATATCTCATATAAATAACTTGGGAACAAACATGAATACAATCTTTCTGGATAAGTCATGTCCTTATTATGAAGTATCCTCGATTGTGAACCTATTTATGATGCTTTGTACTAGAAATACTGTCACTCATATTCTTAACAACTTAAGAATAGAATTTCTAACAAAATATAAATGGACCTTTTCTATTACACATAAATATCTTATGTAAACGGAGAAGTGAAAATGTCTTTTGTTAATAAAAACATGTAAAAGATACATACTAAATGATATGCTATAGGGCATACTACTAACAAGAGGAGCCAAGGGTGGCAGCACCTTTTTGAGAATGAGCAGATTGTATTTTTGTGCTTTCATCCTTACACTTATATAGCTAGATCACCACTTAAAACCCTTGCCACATGTCACCCGCTAATTGGTTCTAGGTTTAATTGACCCAATCACATTGTGCCAAGTGTCAAACCTATATTTAATCTTGACTTTGATCATCTTACGTGATTAAAAGAAATTTGGTAAGCTTATGTGTAGTGCCATGTGTCACCATCTCATGGTGCCACATGTCACCCTATGAAATGACCAAAATACCCCTATGTCTTAATTTTGAGTTCTCAACCCAAAATAATTATTTCTCTTCTTCTAATCAATTTATATCAAATATAAATTAATTAATTAATCTTTATTAATTAATTTCTCATTAATTAAATTCATATTTAAACACTTTAAATATAAATTTAACTTATACTATACATCCAATAACCTAGATTTGGTTTCAAGCCATGCTATGGAGTTTGCAATCTAATTGCAAACTAAACCTTTTTAAATAATTAATTAAACTCTTTAATTAATTAATTAATTCATATTTAATTTAGTGATTACTTGTGTATGTGTGTGACTTACTAGGCTCATCACTAATTAGCAATGAGACGTGATATCAACTCTTGATATCATCAAAACTCTTTCTTACCATAAATGATTTCTATAAATCATTTTATGCACCTCATAGACCATGCCATGGCCACCCAATTAGTACTAAGGTTTACCTTAAATGAACCTATAATCATATGTTACTATGCACTAGAATCTCTCTATTACAAAATCCCAATTCGAGCTGGAGTCATGATTTATGTTAAACCCCATTTGCTATGAACATTATGTTCTCTTTTAATTCCCGTTCTTGATTAAAAAGATTTTCTTATCAGAAACTCTTTTCTGATTAAAGGATATTCTTGACAGCTATCCAGTGTTCCAAACCTGGATTGAATTGAGACCTGCTAGTCAAACTAACAGCATATGCGATATCTGGCCTAATACACAACATTGCATACATCAAACTTCCAATAGCCGAAGCATATGGAATCCTAGCCATTTTATCTCTTTCTTCAGGTGTCTTTAGAGACATCTCTTTAGAAAGGTGGATACCATGTCTTACTAGTAACAATACTCTCTTAGAATCAAGCATGTTAAACCTCTTTAACACCTTTCCAAGTATAGACTTTGGGATAAAGTAGTTATTCTTTTCGCTCTATCTCTATGGATGCAAATCCCAAGAATATAGGTTGCCTCCCCTAAGTCTTTAATGGAGAATGTATTTGAAAACCATACCTTTACAGTTGTCAACATACTTGTGTCATTACCCATCAACAAAATGTCATCCACATATAAGACAAGAAAAGTGATAGCACTATCACTAACCTTTTTATATACACATGGCTCATCCTCATTTTTTATAAAACCAAATGACTTAATGGCTTCATCAAAATGGATGTTCCAACTCCTCGAAGCTTATTTTAACTAAAAAATGGATCAGTTTAGCTTGCGCACTTTAGAACCATCTTGGGATTCAAAAACCCCTAGGTTGTTCCATAAAAATATTTTCTTCAATGTATCCATTGAGAAAAACTATTTTGACATCCATCTGCCAAATCTCATAATCATAGTATGCAGCTATTGCTAATAGAATCCTAATTGATTTAAGCGTAGCGACAGGCGAGAAAATCTCCTCATAGTCAATTCCTTGCCTTTGGCGAAACCCTTTCGCTACTAGCCTTGCCTTATAAGTCTCTACCTTTCCATCCGAACAAATTTTCTTCTTGAAAACCCATTTATTCCCTATAGGTACAATACCTTCAGGTGGGTCAACAAGATCCCAAACTTGATTCTTATACATGGAATCAATCTCGGATTTCATAGCTTCAATCCATTTTGAAGCGTTTATATCTGATATAGCTTCTTCATAAGTAAGTGGATCATCTCGATGATCTACTTCTTCATGAGTAGATAACTCTTGTTCTTCTTCATGAAGGAAACCATATCTCACTGGTGGGTGAGATACCCTGGTTGTTCTATGAGGAACAGCTGTAGATGTTTCATTAATAGGTATAGGTTGAATAGATGGATCTATATCCATCTGATTTGTTAGTTGGTCAGAATTCTCCAATTCTAACTCTATTTTCCTTCGTTTGCCTCCTTCTTAAACAAACTATTGTTCAAGAAATATGGCATCTCTACTTATCACAACCTTTTGTGATGTAGGCAAATAAAAATAATATCCAAAACTATCTTTCGGATATCCAACAAATCGACCCTTTTCTTATATGGTTTCCAATCTATTAGTGTTCAGCTTTTTGATATAAGCTGGATAACTCCAAATCTTAACATGCTTCAGACTTGGTTTTCTTCCATGCCATATCTCATAAGGTATGGAAGATACTGATTTTGATGGAATCCTATTTAGAATATACAAAGCTAATTCTAATGCAAATCCCCAAAAGTAGATTGGCATATCAATATAGCTCATCATACTACGTACCATATCCAATAGGGTAAGATTTCTCCTTTCAGATACACCATTTAGCTGTGGTGTTCCAGGAGGAGTCAGCTAGAAACAATGCCATGCTCTCTCAAGTATTCATCAAATTTAGTACTAAGTATTCACCTCCATGATATGATCGAAAAGCTTTAATACTTTTTCCTATTTGAATTCCTACTTCAAATTTAAATTCTTTGAACTTTTCAAATGCTTCATGTTTGTATTTTATCAAATACAAATACCCAAACCTTAATTTATCATTAGTAAAGGTAATAAAATAATGAAAACTGTCTCTAGCCATTTCCTTAAATGGACTACATACATCACTATGTGTTGACTCCAAAATATTTTCAGCTCTTAGCCCTTGTCCTACAAAGGGTGATCTAGTCATTTTACCCTAAAGGTAAGATTCACAAGTTGGAGTAGGCTCAGAGCCCAATGAGGATAGAATCCCCATTTTCTCCAGTTTTGTAATCCTATCTTCTGCAATATGACCTAACCTTAAGTGCCAAATATATTTTAAACTTGAGTTGTTTTTCACCATGGTATTGCATTCTTTTAGATTGCTATACTCTGGGCAGTTCCTTTTCTAGTGCCCATCCTACTGGCAGTGGAAACACTTTCTTTTGCCTCCATCAGCTTTAGTCTTCCCTTCTGTTTAGCTATTTTCTTAGAAGGACCAGGAATTTGAGGTTTCTTTTTCTTATTGCCCTTCTTCTTATTGGACATTCCAGTAGAAGAAGATGCAATCAAAGCTACCTCTTTTCCTTTATTGCCCGGCATCTTATTTTGGGCAATAACCAGCATGTTGAGTAAACTAGCCAAGGTACATTCTTGTTTAGTCATATGGAAATGTGTCACAAAATTCCCAAATGACTTAGGAAGGAACTAAAGGATCAAATCCATCTGCAGTTGGAAATCCATGTTAAAGTCAAGATGTTCCAGCTGCTCAATCAGCCAAATCATCTTGTGGTCATGATCCCCAACATTCTATCCCTTAGACATCCTCATTCAAAACAACTGTCTAGATATCTCATATCTAGCATTCCTGTAGTGCTCACCATACAACTCTTGTAGGTGAAGGAGGATCTCACTTGCACTCTGCATGTTCTCATGCTGCTTCTGTAACTCATTAGTCATAGAAGCAAGCATGTAACACTTGGCTCTCATATCATGCTCCTTCCACTTGTCCAAAGTTTAATGTTCCTCTTGAGTGGCCTCTGGTGTGACACCCCTTACCCGTCTACAGTGTAGCCGAGCAAGATATACCACACAGTGTGCCGGAGCACCAAATCATATTTCAATTCAATTTGCCTTTTTTACTTATTTATTTACAATTTTTGAGTAATCTAAATTTTTTTCGCAAATTTTATAGAAATTCTGGTAGAGTGCTGGCTGTAAATTAGAAAAACAGTTATTCTGAATCTATTAAAAACACTTCCAATAAATCATCACATCATTCTTAGTCAACCACCAATATATTCTCAACAATTTCTCAAATGACTTCAGTGTCGCAAAATTAAATTCATATCACAGTCAACTCAATGAGAAATGCTCACATTTATTACTGAGCATAGTTCATAGATAATTACATCAAAAGCATAATTACACGAATTTATAATAGACATTATAGAAGTTTACAAAATACAAAATATCAAAATATCAAAAGTGGCCTAATGTCCTACCAAATGCACTGCAATGTGAGGTGACTCTGAGCTCTGTGTGCAGATCTGAAAGCTCACCCAGTATGAGGTCTGCTGGACTCCTCAGCTATGTCTCCAGTACCTGCATGAGGCAAAAGCGACGCGCTAAGCAATTCTGCTTAGTGGTGACAATATAAAATAAAATAACTAAAATAAAGTAAATATGCAGAATGTGTGTTTACATTTTTGGTAGACTTAATTCCTGATATTTATTGCAGTATTATTCGATTAAAATTTGGTAAGATTTATTATCATTGCCCGAGTAACCCATACTAGTCGACTGGACTGGATAAATGGGTAAACTGGCACTGGCTACTAAGTACCTTGGACCATCACACCATCGGTCATATTGTGTCTCCTGGTGTGCAACAAAATAGCTAATAAGTTGTAATAATTATCAGGGATGAAACCCAAGTATAATATCTCAATCAACATAGCCACAGGCTATTTTATCACAAAATGGCATGAAGTAACTGACCCAATCACAATGTGCCAAGTGTCAAACCTATATTTAATCTTGATTTTAATCATCTTACATGATTAAAAAAAAAAAAAACATTTGGCAAGCTTATGTTTAATCCCATGTGTCACCATCTTATGGTGCCACGTGTCACACTGTGAAATGACCAAAATGCCCCTGTGTCTTAATTTTGAGTTCTTAACCCAAAATAATTATTTTTCTTCTTATAATTAATTTATATCAAATATAAATTAATTAATTAATTAATCTCTATTAATTAATTTCTCATTAATTAAATTCATATTTAAACACTTTAAATATAAATTTAACTTATACTATACATCCAATAATCTAGATTTGGTTTCAAGTCATGCTAGGGACTTTGCAATTTAATTGCAAACCAAACCTATTTAATTAATCAATTAAACTCTTTAATTAATTAATTAAATCATATTTGTTATATGGCATGAGACTCACCATTCCATCTTATTTATATCTCATATAAATAACTTGGGAACAAACATGAATATAATCTTTCTGGATAAGTTATGTCCTTATTATGAAGTATCCTCGATTGTGAACCTATTTATGATACTTTGTGCTAGAAATATTGTCACTCATATTCTTAACAACTTAAAAATAATATTTCTAACAAAATATCAATGGACCTTTTCTGTTACACATAAATATATTATGTAAACGGAAAAGTGGAAATGCCTTTTATTAATAAAAATATGTACAAGATACATACTAAATGATATGCTCTAGGGCATACTACTAACAATCTCCCACTAGCACTAGAGCCATTCATTACAATACCTTAGACCCATCTTCTCAAGATGTCGGTCTAGTCATTTTGCCCTGAAGGCAAGATTCACAAGTTAGAGTAGGCTCAGAGCCCAATGAGGATAAAATCCCCATTTTCTCCAATTTTGTAATCCTATCTTCTGCAACATGACAAAACCTTAAGTGCCAAATATATTTTAAACTTGAGTTGGTTTTCACCATGGCATTGCATTCATTTAGATTGCTATACTCTGGCCAGTGGAAACACTTTCTTACTTGCAATGGAAACACTTTCCTATTAGCAATGGAAACACTTTCCTATTAGCAATGGAAACACTTTCCTGTGCCTTTGTCATCTTTAGTCTTCCTTTTTGTTTAGCTATTTTCTAGAAAGGACCAGGAATCTGAAGTTTCTTTTTCTTATTGCCCATCTTCTTATTGGACTTTCCAGCAAAAGAAGATGCAATCAAAGCTACCTCTTTTCCTTTATTGCCCGGTATATTCTTTTGGGCAATAACCAGCATGTTGAGTAAACCAGCTAAGGTGCATTCCTGTTGAGTCATATGGAAATTTGTCACAAAATTCCCAAAAGACTCAGGAAGGTACTAAAAGATCAAATCTGTTTGTAGTTGGAAATCCATGTTAAAGTCAAGATGTTCCAACTGTTCAATCAGCCGAATCATCTTATGGACATGATCCCCAACATTCTGTCCCTCAGACATCCTCATACGGAATAGCTGTCTAGATATCTCATACCTAGCATTCCTGTTGTGCTCACCATACAACTCTTGTTGGCGAAGGAGGATCTCACTCACACTCTGCATGTTCTCATGTTGCTTTTGTAACTCATTACTCATGGAAGCAAGCATGTAACACTTAGCTCTCATATCATGCTCCTTCCACTTATCCAAAGTTTTATGTTCCTCTTGTGTGGCCTCTGGAGGTAAGGGACCAGGAACATTTGAATCTAGAACATATCCTATATGTTCAAGGTTTAGGACAAGTTTCGAATTTCTTAGCCAATCAGACAGATTAGGTCCTGTCAACCTATTGTGATCAAGTATGCTTGCAAGGATATTGGATGGTGGTGGTTGTTTCGTGCTCATTTTTATCAGAAAATTAACTGCAGAAAATAACCAGATTAATTAGTAAATGTATCATGTAATTAACCAAAATGATTATGGTCTTTTAATCAAATTGGTCCTCCCACTAACTTAGCGAATCCTACACTTCCAAAGTAGAAAACGGAAATCCTAGTTTGATAGATTTCTAGTGGGTGATTGAATTCTTATAATTCTATTGATCAACCTCAGGTACATCCATTATTGGAATTACAATAAACTATAAGTGAGCAACGCCTTGCCCATCACATCTCATGTGAGGTTCAATCCTTTACCTAGCCCCTAATGCTCAAAATCTCTGGTACATCCATTATTGACTTATCATGCATTAGTTAAGTTGATCCCATTGAGCTAGTAATTATGCAAATAATTTTAATTTCCTCAGGTACATCCAATATTGGCCACTAAACCATTTACATATTTACAATATCTCATGCTTAACAATTATTCTTAAGAAAATCTCTTAAATTAATTGCATCTTATGCAACTATTTAAAATTTTTTAAAATAATTGCCCAATGGAGGGCCTATGTTATAATTACTTTAATTATAGCATTTCCAACTTAATCATTTGTTTGGAAGATTTTATGGTCATTCTAATTACTATTAAGGTCTCACTTTGCACATTATCCAATTAGCATGCATATATCATATAATAGCATACATTCCCATACATCTCATGCATTCATGGATAAGCAAAAAATATGGTATGATCATGGACTTTCTAGGGGATTCAATTCTGAGACACCAAGAATTGAATCAGGGCATTCCTAGGTGCATTTCATTCATTCATTCATTTTACAAGAGTTGTTGAAGGAGTACATAATCAACACTTGATCTTGAATTCCTCCCACTGGTCGCACCAATGCTCTTGACCTCCTTGAACTTCTTGCAATCCAATATTACATGGTAATCCTTGGCATACCAAGGCGAATTTATAAGAACTTAAATAAATGAAATTACAACCCAAAAATTATTACAAACTTAATAATACATGACCAAAATAAATTAAAATTAATTAATTAATTTACAATCCCAAAGAAACATAAAAGAAATAAATACAATCATATTGGTCTTTTATAGTCCATGATCATCCATTATGCATATCACTATTTAACAATTAAATAAAACATACATACTTAAATTAAATTGAATATCTCATATTCAACTTAAAAATCCAGATTTGAATATGATTCAAATAAATTTAAAAATTCAGAATTGAATCTCATTCAAACAAATTTAAAAATTCATATTTGAATCACATTCAAACAACTTTAAAAATTCAGATTTGAATCACTTTCAAACATTTTTTAAAAAATCATATTTGAATCACATTCAAACATTTTTTAAAAAATCAGATCTGAATTTTACTCAATCAATTTTAAAAAATCAGCTTTAAATATGATTCAAACAACTTTAAAAATTCAGATTTGAATCACATTCAAACAACTTTTAAAATTCAGATTTGAATCACATTCAAACAATTTTTAAAATTTTTGATTTGAATCATAATTTAATTGTGTGATTAAAAATCCTAATTAAACATTTTAATTAGTCATATGATGAACCTTTCATCATGCAATAATTGCAGAATTTAATAACAACCATGCGCCCCATGATCTTCCAAAGCCATGCGCACCATGTTGGAGTTCATCAAGCATGCCGCCACACCTCTTGATCAAACCAGCAATGGATCAATCATCTAATGATCAAATCACACAATTAAATCATATAATAAACAATCTAAATGGAAAATATAGTGGCTCTGATACCAATTGAAGGAATGGAAGCGTGAAAAACACAAGTTTATATCATTGAATTCAAAAATTTTCACCTAGGATCACATGCATCATGCAAGATTTATTTTTATCTATTTGATTTCAATGATAAACAACATATTAAAACTCTTTTAATATATTTTTGGATCTGTATTTGCCATTTAAGATTTTAAAATTAATCAGATTAGTTTTAGAACCCTAGATTAAATCAATAATGATTACACTAACCTCTTGATACACTGCAGCATGTCTGCGCCTTTGAGATTCGTCTTTAGGACACCAGATGTTGTCCCTCTAGCTTGTCCACACCAAGAACACCTATGGCAGCCCTTGAACAGCTTCTAAAGCCTTTTCTATTAATTAGAAATTCAAGTTCTGCCTTTTAAGAGAATAGAGATGTAAACAGGACACAAGAAACAATTTCTAGTGTTCTTAATTCAAGAGATTGATGGCTAATCTCATTGAATTGATGAGAGATGAAGAATAATAAATGAAAAGCCTCAAAGTGGTGTGACAAAGGAGAGGAGTGGCTGATGGTTTTTTTCTTCTTTTCATAACCACACTTAAATAGCTAGGTTAACACATTAAATCCTTGCCACATGTCACCCTTTGATTAGCTCTAGGTTTAAGTGACCCAATCACATTGTGCCAAGTGTCAAACCTATATTTAATCTTTATTTTAATCATCTTACATGATTAAAAAAAAAAACATTTGGCAAGCTTATGTTTAATCCCATGTGTCACCATCTCATGGTGCCACGTGTCACACTGTGAAATGACCAAAATGCCCCTGTGTCTTAATTTTGAGTTCTTAACCCAAAATAGTTATTTTTCTTCTTCTAATTAATTTATATCAAATATAAATTAATTAATTTCTCATTAATTAAATTCATATTTAAACACTTTAAATATAAATTTAACTTATACTATACATCCAATAATCTAGATTTGGTTTCAAGTCATGCTAGGGACTTTGCAATTTAATTGCAAACCAAACCTATTTAATTAATCAATTAAACTCTTTAATTAATTAATTAAATCATATTTAAATAGGTGATAACTTGTGTATGTGTGTGATTTACTATGCTCATCACTAATTGGCAATGAGACATGATATCAACTCTTAATATCATCAGAACTCTTTCTTACCATAAATGATTTCTCTAAATCATTTTATGAACCTCATAGACCATGGTTAACACCTAGCATAGCATGCCATGGCTACCCAATTAGTAATAAGGTTTACTTTAAATGAACCTATAATCATATGTTGCCATGCACTAGAATCTCTCTGTTACAAAATCCCAACTCAAGCTGGAGTCATGGTTTATGTCAAACTCCATTTGCTATGAATATTATGTTCTCTTTTAATTATAGTTTTTGATTAAAAGATTTTCTCATCAGAAACTCTTTTCTGAATAAATCTATATGTCCTGGCCAGGAACTTGAAACATCAAGAACAATTAAATGAACATAGGATTTTATCTCTATTTACTTAGAGGAATAGATTCTATCTTGATCAACACCTACCTCCATATATAACTAGTAGGAGCCAACACATGCCCACATACCCATACATAGTACAAGTATGAAAGCAGTATCAAACTCAAACTACCTATATACAAGATAACTATGCTATCTCAGGTCTAAAGATTATATGCATTGATATGATTTATGACAAAACATTGACAAGAGTAAACTCCATGTGCTTGTTATAAGTGTCACTGGTTCGGCCTACTTATCATTTATAAGTGCCTATCATGTTTGTTATATGGCATGAGACTCACCATTCCATCTTATTTATATCTTATATAAATAACTTGGGAACAAAGATGAATATAATCTTTCTGGATAAGTCATGTCCTTATTATGAAGTATCCTCGATTGTGAACCTATTTATGATACTTTGTGCTAGAAATATTGTCACTCATATTCTTAACAACTTAAGAATAATATTTCTAACAAAATATCAATGGACCTTTTTTATTACACATAAATATATTATGTAAACGGAAAAGTGGAAATGCCTTTTATTAATAAAAATATGTACAAAATGCATACTAAATGATATGCTCTAGGGCATACTACTAACATCTACAAGGAGTTATGGCTAAAGGACTAAGCATTATTCATTTGGTCATTTTGCCCAGGCAGATTGCAGGTCACCCGGATTATGGTAATCTTTAGGTCAACTTGGTTTGATTTTCTGGGCATGCTTTCTTCACCAAAGTTGTGCCATTATGTGTCTAGTTTCATGTCCAATTAGCCTTGCACCAATTAAACCTCTATAATTCTAGTTATTGCTGCCCAAACCTGCTAGACTCATGCCCAGTCCTGCAGGTCACCAAGGGCAGCCACACCAACTTCAATTCCCACTAAACCAATCACTTCATTTCTTATTCAAACAAAACCAACTGGTCACTAATTGGCCATTAAAACCTACTTTCACGATTACTTGATCAAAGTCTCATTTTCATCCCAAACCCTAACTTAACTATCTCAAACCACGCATTAAAACTTGCATTTCCTTACTCCACTCAAGAGAGTAATACTAAGGGCAGCCATTCTATCATTTTAGCTCCATGAAAATCATCAAAATCTTACCACAACCAAGGCTGACAAAAATATGGGATGGGCATACACATAGTATTCATTAAATTTCTTTGTAATTTTGCACTCAATCATACTTCTCCAACATAAATTTAAAGAAAAAAAAAATCAAGTTTAAGTCACTAACCTCTAATGGAGCTAATCCAAGGCTTGCAAGAACTATTCCTTTTGATTTTTTTTTGCTCCCAAGAGCTTCACAAAGATGAAATACCAAGGTTTATGTTGCTAGGTTAGGATTTTGTTGACAAAAGACTAAGGAATTCAAGCTTTTGTAAGCATGAAAATGGAGGAGGGAAGGAGGAGCATGGGGCGTCTTCTTTGGGAAGAAGAGTGGCTACATAAATTTTCTAAAATTTGACTTCTTTTCTGCCCATTTTATGTATTATAAGTGTTTTCCTTTAATTTGATTGGCTAAGCATTTTAATTACCTCATGCTTACATAAGCATGAGGTAATAAATCTCATTTATTCACAATTTCTCTTCTTCCTTTTCCTATTCATTTTTTAATTAATTTGTCATCAATATTTGTTCATATTTTATGTCATATAAATTATTTTTTTAACTGGACAAGTTGGCCAAAAATCATCTCTGAAGACGAAATGATCAAAATGCCCTCCGTATGGCTTAACGAGCCAAAATTGTGTGTACCGATAGAAAAATTTTTCTAAGCATTTTCTTGGCATTCTAATGCCATAAGAACCTGAATGACCCTTATTTGGAGTCTCAAAAATTATTTTATAATTTTTTCCCTAGATTTAGGGTTGCTAACGGCCTTCACCGTCACTTCCCCTTTGGGTTACTCATCACTGGGGTTTCGGCTCGTTTAACCTTAGTGTATTTTGTTTCTAAAAATTTTTCCTTGATTTTTATAAGTATTATTTAGTTTCTTTATAACTTCCCACTTTAGTCTAATTATAATTTCAAACATTCTAGATGCCCAAACCGACATTAATCACTGGAACAGTGAACTGTACGGACTAGCAAAAGTGAGGATGTTACATCTGGAGGTAAGGGACCTGGAACATTTGAATCTAGAACGTATCCTATATGTTCAAGGTTTAGGACAAGTTTCAAATTTCTTAGCCAATCAGAGAGATTATGTCCTGTCAACCTATTATGATCAAGTATGCTTGCAAGGATATTGGATGGTGGTGGTTGTGGTGTGCTCATTATTATCAGAAAATTAATTGTAGAAAATAACCAGATTAATTAGTAAATGTATCATGTATTTAACCAAAATGATAATGGTCTTTTAATCAAATTGGTCCTCCCACTAACTTAGCGAATTCTACACTTCCAAAGTAGAAAACGGAAATCCTAGTTGGATGAATTTCAAGTGGTGATTGAATTTTTATAATTTTATTGATCATCCTCAGGTACATCTATTATTGGAATTACAATAAACTATAAGTGAGCAACTCCTTGCCCATCACATCTCATGTGAGGTTCAATCCTTTACCTAGCCCCTAATGCTCAAAATCTCAGGTGCATCCATTATTGACTTATCTTGCATTAGTTAAGTTAATCCCATTAAGCCAGTAATTATGTAAATAATTTTAATGTCCTCAGGTACATCCAATATTGGCCACCAAACCATTTACATATTTACAACATCTCATGTTTAACAATTATTCTTAAGAAAATCTCTTAAATTAATTGCCTCTTATGTAAGTATTTAAAATTTCTTAAAATAATTGCCTCAATAGAGGGCCCATGTTATAATTACTTTAATTATAGCATTTCCAACTTAATCATTTGTTTGGAAAATTTTATGGTTGTCCTAATTACTATTATGGTCTCACTTTGCTCATTATCCATTTAGCATGCATATATCATATACTTGTATACATTCCCATACATCTCATGCATTCATGAATAAACAACAAATATGGTATGATCATGGACTTTCTAAGGGATTCAATTCTAAATCACCGAGAATTGAATCAGGGCATTCCTGGGTGCATTTCATTCATTCATTTCACAAGAGTTACTGAAGGAGTACATAATGAACACTTGATCTTGAATTCCTTCCACTGGTCCCACCAATGCTTTTGACCTCCTTGATCTTCTTGCAATCCAATTACATAGTTATCCTTGGCATACCAAAGTGAATTTATAAGAACTAAATAAATGAAATTATAACCCAAAATTATTACAACCTTAAAAATACATACCCAAAAATAAATCAAAATAAATTAATTAATTTACAACCCAAAGAAACATAAAAGAAATAAATCCAATTACATTGGTCTTTTATAGTCCATGATCATCCATCATGCATATCATTGATTAACTATTAAATAAAACATACATACTTAAATTAAGTTGAATATCTCATATTCAACTTAAAAATCTAGATTTGAATATGATTCAAACAAATTTAAAAATTCATATTTGAATCACTTTCAAATAAATTTAAAAATTTAGATTTGGATCACATTCAAACAAATTAAAAAATTTAGATTTGAATCGCATTAAAACAACATTAAAAATTTAGATTTGAATCACATTCAAACAATTTTTAAAATTCAGATTTGAATCACATTCAAACAACTTTAAAAAAATTTAGATTTGAATCACATTCAAATAACTTTTAAAATTCAGATTTGAATCACATTCAAACAACTTTAAAAATTCAGATTAGAATCACATTCAAACAACTTTTAAAATTCTGATTTGAATCAAAATTTAATTGTGTGATTAAAACTCTAATTAAACAATTTAATTAGACATAAAATGGACATAATTATGAGCATTAGATTATACAACAATTGCACAAGCATTGCCCAAAACCATGCGCACCATTAGAAATGAAAAAACCTTGCGCGCATATGGACTCCAATCCAAGCTACCACCTTTTCTCATTGCAACCAGCAATGATCAATCATCTCATGATCAAATCACACAATAAAATTATATAATCAAAAATCTAAATTGCAAATATAGTGGCTCCGATAACAATTGAAGGAGCGGAAGCATGAAAAATACAAGTTTATAACATTGAATTTAAAAATTTTTCACCTAGGGTCACATGCATCATGCAAGATTCATTTTTATCTATTTGATTTTAATAATAAATAGCATATTAAAACTCTTTTAATATGTTTTTTAGATCTACATCTGCCATTTAAGATTTTAGAATTAATCAGATTAATTATTAGAACCCTAGATTAGATCAAGAACAAGTGCACTAATGCTTGACGCACTACAGTGTATTTGACACCTTTGGGATGCGTCTAGGACCAAATGTTGTCCCTCTAGTTTGTCCACACCAAGATCACCTATGCCAGCCCTTGAACAGCTTCTAAAGCTTTTTCTATGAATTAGAAAATCAAGTTTTGCCTTTTGAGAGATTACAGATGTAAACAGGACACTAGAAACAATTTCTAGTATTTTTAATTCAAGAGATTATTTGCTAATATCTTTCAATTGATGAGAGATGAAGAAGAAGAGAAGGGAGAGGAGCCAAGGGTGGCAACACCTTTTTGAGAATGAGCATATTGTATTTTTGTTCTTTCATCCTTACACTTATATAGCTAGGTCACCACTTAAAATCCTTGCCACAAGTCACCCTCTGATTGGTTCTAGGTTTAATTGGCCCAATCACATTGTGCCAAGTGTCAAACCTATATTTAATCTTGACTTCGATCATCTTACATGATTGAAAGATATTTGGCAAGCTTATGTGTAGTGCCATGCGTCACCATCTCATCGTGCCACATGTCACCCTATGAAATGACCAAAATACCCCTGTGTCTTAATTTTGAGTTCTCAACCCAAAATAATTATTTCTCTTCTTCTAATCAATTTATATAAAATATAAATTAATTAATTAGTCTTTATTAATTAATTTCTCATTAATTAAATTCATATTTAAACACTTTAAATATAAATTTAACTTATACTATACATCCAATAACCTAGATTTAGTTTCAAGCCATGCTAGGGGTTTTGTAATCTAATTGCAAACCAAAGCTATTTAATTAATCAATTAAACTCTTTAATTAATCAATTAAACTTTTTAATTAATTAATTAAATCATATTTAATTTGATGTTTACTTGTGTATGTGTGTGACTTATTAGGCTCATCACTAATTGGCAATGAGACATGATATCAACTCTTAATATCATCAGAACTCTTTCTTACCATAAATGATTTCTCTAAATCATTTTATGCTCCTCATAAACCATGGTTAACACCTAGCATAGCATGTCATGGCCACCCAATTAGTAATAAGGTTTACCTTAAATGAACCTATAATAATATGTTACCATGCACTAGAATCTCTCTGTTACAAAATCCCAATTCGAGCTGGAGTCATGGTTTATGTCAAACCCCATTTGCTATGAACATTATGTTATCTTTTAATTCCAGTTCTTCTTTAAAAATATTTTCTCATTAAAAACTCTTTTCTGATTAAATCCATTTGTCCTGGCCAGGAACTTGAAATATCAAGAACAATTAAATGAACATAGGATTTTATCCCTATTTACTTAGAGGAACAGATTCCATCTTGATCAACACCTAACTCCATATATAACTAGTAGGAGCCAACACATGCCCATAAACCCATACACCGTACAAGTATGAAAGTAGTATCAAACTCAAACCACTTATATACAAGATAATTATGCTATCTCAGGTCTAAAGATTTTATGTACTGATATGATTTATGACAATACATTGACAAGAGTAAACTCCATATGCTTGTCATAAATGTCATTGGTTCGGCCTATTTATCATATATAAGTGCCTATCATGTTTGTTATATGGCATGAGACTCACCATTCCATCTTATTTATATCTCATATAAATAACTTGGGAATAAATATGATTACAATCTTTCTGGATAAGTCATGTCCTTATTGTGAAGTATCCTCGATTGTGAACCTATTTATGATACTTTGTGCTAGAAATACTGTCACTCATATTCTTAACAACTTAAGAATAAAATTTCTAACAAAATATCAATGGACCTTTTCAATTACACATAAATATATTATGTAAACGAAAAAGTGAAAATGTCTTTTATTAATAAAAACATGTATAAGATAAATACTAAATGATATGCTCTAGGGCATACTACTAACACTAACCACATGATATTACCACATTTTTGGTTCACAAAAGTGTTGGCATTGGTTACCAATCAATACTTCAAACCAATAGGAAATAAATGAAAAATTTTAGTTTTGGGTGCTAGAGTTTACTATTCCATTAGGCAATTCTACAATGAGAATTTAGCAAATATTTCTTTATCAAAGTTGTTCCTATATGTGTTTTCTTTAATTTCCCTTTCAAATCACTCCATTTGGAGTTTTTTAGCTCATGTTATGGCCTTTTTACCATAACTGGCCTGATTGACCTGTACCCAGAATTCTGGGCAGTCCTGGTTTTGCCAGATTTGGTAGCTCAACTTTGGCTAGCGATTTCATTTGGTTAAGTCTAGAATTTGAGTTTTAATTCTACATAAAAGTTGTTCTAAATTGTCTAAGCTTTCTATTGATATAAAATTTGTGTCATTTGGACATTTCTAAACTGAGTTATGGCCAAATGAACAAACTCTGTTCATTTGATCAATATCCAGGACCAGCAAGTTGGTTACCCATATTTGGTCAATTTTTAGGGTATCCTAAGTTTGTTTTCTAGGTAAAGTTTCTTCACAAAAAATGTTGCATTATGTGTTTAATTTCATGTCCAATTGGCCTTACACCAATTGAACCTACACCACTAAAGTTACAACTGCCCAAACTTACTAGACTCACATCTAGCGCTATAGGTCCTATGAGGCAGCATACCCAACCTCAAATCCAAAGCCACAATTCACTTCAATTCCTAATCAAACACAGCCAAATGGTCACTAATTGACCATTAGGACTTCCATTCACCAACAGATGAGCAAAATCAAAATTTTGCCCCAAACCCTAACTCCAAAATTCTAATTCATGGCATACACACACCAAAATCATACCAATTACTTTATTCATCATTTATACTCATCAATAACATAAATAACCACTTAATTTCAGGAAAAACCAACAATTCTCAAACTTTCTCATGGTTGCCAACATTTAGAGGTTCCATTTACTCATGGTTTTCTTTTGATTTCATGCAATTTCTACTTGATTTAGCATGCTTAAAAAGATTAAAGAACGAAGAGAATTTGTTTTATGTACTAACCTTGTGTGAGCAGAATTTTCCCAAGCTTTAACTTCACTTTCTCTTCAATTCTTGGCAGCCAAACACTTTCCCAAGAGGTGTAAACAAGTTTCAATGAAGATAGTTTAGTGTTTTGTGGAGAGAAACCAAGGAAAATTGAAAGTGGAGCAAAGAAATTTCAATGGAAGTGAAAGGAGGGTTCTCGGCCAAGTGAAGACAAATGAAGAAAATGGTTATTTTCATCTTGTTTTTATCATATTTGACTTTTATTTTTATCTCTTTAAAATATTTGGCAATTTCCCATTGGTTGAAAATTTTATTTGGTGGCAATTTTAATTTATGTATTATGACATCATGGCTTATGTAATAATTCAATTTACATTCTATTTTCTTTTCTCATTTTTTTTATTCATTTTTAATTATTTTCTCACTAATATTAATTCATATTTTATGTCATAAATTTCACTTACTACACTAGACAAGTTGGTCAAAAATCATCTCTGAAAGTGAAATGACCAAAAGGTTATTCGTTTAGCTTATTAAGCCAAAATTGTCTGTACCGATCTTAAAAATTCTCTTAACCTTCTCTTGGCATTCTAACACTATCTAGGGCACTGTAACTCTTCTCTGGCATTCCAGAAATTATTTCACGGGATTTCTCTTGGATTTAGGGCCACTAGTTGTGAAGACAACAACTTTTCGTTAGGGTCACCCATCACTGGGGCACCGGCTCATTTAACTTCTTTGTATTTTATTTCTAAAATTTTTTCTTAATTTTTCTTACTATTATTTGGTCTATTTATGATTCCTCACTCCAATTTAAATACAGTCCCAGACATTTTGACTGTCCGGACCGACATTAATCATTGAAACAGTAGAATGTATGGACTAGCTAAAGTGAGGGTGTTACAGGGATGGTCTTCCACAACTCACACGCATCCCCTTGTAGTAAAGAAACTGAGTATTCAAACTTTAGTTCTTCCGTGCAGTGTAGCTTTTTAAATACTCTTTCCATCCTTTCAATCCATTGCTCTGCTTCCAAAGGGCCCACAGTACACTTAAACTCAGTAGCCCCATATTTGATCAATTTATCATATTGCTTGGCTAGAGGCTAGGGTTGCATTGCTGGTGCTTGAATTGGGGCTTGTGTTGGCATATTTCTAGCCATCTGTTGGAATAAACCAGCCATCTGCTGAGCGAACTGAGCAGGAAATTACGGCATTGGTGGAGCTGGTGTAGCTGACCAACTAACATTTTGAAAAGCTGGGGCTTCCCCTTGCGCCTCAGCCTCAACTAATTGCTCAACTGAGCGATCCTTTTCTTCCATTTTAATTTACAAAATTCTATTTCCTGGCAACCAACACAAGGAGGATTATCTCCATTAGTTCATATTCAAGATGTAAATGCATTATATGTATCAATTAAGAACACTTGAGCAGTTGTACTAATCAAGAAAATATTTCAATTTATAGTTCTAAACTCATTTCAAAACATTGCTTTGATGCCACTAAAACATGTCACACCTTACCCTTCTGTAAGGCATAACATGATCCCATAGTATACCTAATGAATTACCGAGCTTTCCCTACCTATAGCCCATTACATATTCTACAAAGTATTTTAAATCAATTTCTATTCATTTTAAATATAAGGAAATGTTGAATACTTATTAAAAAGCCTCTAATTAAGGTTTATGTCATGAGCCAAATTTTTTATTAATTTGGTATTATGAAAATTTTCCAGAAATTTCGGCAGAATGCCGACTAGAAATTGAGAAAATAGTTATTCAAAACCTGTTAAAAACACTCCCAATGTGTAATAAATCTACAACACCAATTAATCTCAACACAATCCAATACAAAACCAACACAATTTCTAGCAATCTCGATATCATAAGTCAATGCAATTTATAAATAAAATTCTCATTTCAAGAAAATAGGATAAAATAATATTATTACAATTTTGATTGTATAACTGCTCCTTCAGTTCTATAGATACATATGTATAAATATTTTACATCAAAAGAAATTTACAACGGTATAAAATATTATACCTGTAAAGATCCTAAAATATGTTTCCCTACAGCTATAGCAGCTCACTCTGCTACTTTATCCTTCTCACTATCTGCAACAGCAAGAAAAATCCATAGCTGAGTAATTTTACTCAGTGGTGCACAACAATAATTTTTTTTAAAAGTCACAAGAAATATAATCGTTCATTTAGGAACAAAATTTAAAAATTTCCACAATCATAATTTCCAAAGCCAATGTTAATATTTTTAACAACAATTTATCAAAATAATTATAAATAATAGTGTTGCCAATAATTACACAAATTAGGTCATGACACAAAATTTCACAATCAATGTTGTGTTGTATTCCATGACAAAGCAATCTACAACTTCACTAATCGAAATTAATGAGGGAGGTGGCTAGCTAGCTATATGAGTACTCATCCGATCTCAACCTCAAACTAGCAAACCAGAGAGGAAGGAATATAATCAATCTCAACTCCATTGATGGAGGCATGCCAAGTGTGATATGAAAGTTCAATTCAAAACTATATCATTCAAATATTTCATACAATTCACAAATCATATTACATTCGAAATTCTCATTTACAAGGTAGGCGACACACTATTTTTCAAATAAAATTCTCAAAATCATAATAATAAAAAATTATTCGTAACATTTATTCAAATAGTTTTTCAAATAGAAACTAAGAATTTTAAGTTTGTTGTGCACAAACCTCTTTTGTTTGCCTTAACTCAATTCACTCTTCCTCTTTCCTTGGAGGGCTCCTTTTCAACTGAAACACATAATTAAAGTGTTTCAATATCCATCCAAATCATTTTTACTAATTAATACAATAATTAAATTTTACATACTTAATTTTACCTATAAATTCTCATAAGGGTTGAGTTCTTTACATTTGGTGTATTTATGGTTACTATTTACTTTACTATTCATACAAAATGTTGAATTTTTCATAATTAATATATATAAAATTTCTAAACACATGGTCATACCACATTTTGGGTCACAAATTGGTTGGTATTGGTTGCCAATTACAATTCAAGGCTTATTAGAAGTAATTTAAAAATTTTAGATTTGGTCACCAATGTTTACTGCTCCATTGGACCAATCTACAGTGGGAATTTGGCTAAACTTTCTGAATCAAAGTTGTTCCTTAATCTTTCTGATTTAATACTCTTTTTGACTGACTCCATTTAGAGTTTTGTAACTCAAGTTATGGCATTTTTACCATAACTGGTCAGATTGGTCATTGTTTAGAATTTCTGGGCAAATTTGGTTCTAGCAGTTTTGATGAGCTAAATTTGCTTAGCAATTTGATTAGGTTATGGTTAGAATTTGGGTTTGTGCTCCTCCTTAAAGTTGTTCTACTATATCTAAGCTTTCTATGGGTTCAAGAATTAGGTCATTTGGACCTCCCTACAAAAGGTTATGGCCATTTCAGCATATACTGTTCATTTGGTCAATTCTGCCTAGAATCAGGGCACCAATTCCGGATTCAACCAAATTTTAGACCAACTTATTGTCAGTTTTTGGGCAAGGTTTCTTCATAAAAAAAATGTAGTATTAGGACCCTAATTTTATCATCAATTGGGCTCACACCAATTGGAGCAACACAATTCAACTTATGGCCCTTTAACCTAGCTGTACTCATTAGTTCCAGAATTAAACAATTCCATAACCACAACTTATCTCAATTCCATTTCTTAATTCCTAATTCAAAACACACTAAATGACCAAAATTGAGCATTATACACATCAATTGGTTAACAATTCTCAAAAATCCCCAAATTCCTCCAAAACCCTAATCATTATGAACCCTAATTTTAGAATTGCCATAATTCATGCAATTCAAGTATTCTAATCATATCTACTTACTCATTTAAGCTTGAATACACATTTAGTTCCATCAATTTCCATCAAACCCTAGCCCCATCAAGTTGACCAAATTTTATGGCTTGAGTCTATGAATGAATTTTTTTCAATTATTAAGTTAATTTCTACTTGCTTAACCTCATTTTCACAAGCATAAACTAACTTGAGTGAAGAGAGAGAGACTTACCTCTATGGTGCTTCTAAACCTTCAATTTTTCTTCTAATTTCTTCAATTTCTCCCTTCAATTCTTCTTTTCTAGGACCAATTTGGAGTTTTCTATAATTTATGGTTAGGGTTTATGGGAAGAAATTAAGCTTTCAAAGCTTGAACTCACTCAGTAATGGTGGAAATTTGAGAGAATTTATGAGAGAGAGAGGGACGGCAACATTAGAAGAAGAAGACAATAATTTTTTTCTTTTTAATTTCGTCTCATTTTAATGATAATTATCCTCAATTTTTCACAATTTAAAATTATGATTTTGATTAAGTCATGCTTGCATCATTGATGATGTCATAATCAACTTAATTTTTGAATTTTTCTTTTCCTTTTTCTTTTCTTCCATACACCTCTTCTCTTTTAATTTATTTTCCATAATTTTAATTTCTTACATTTTAGGCCAAGAGTCACCTCTAAGAGTGAATTGACCAAATTACCCCTTATCGGTCAGATCAGTTTTTCCAATAGCACTAGGTTACTTCCTGAACTCTGATTCAATTATTTGAACTTTTTCTCTATTCTTTTCTATGGTTTTCACATTACCATTAGCATTGCAATTATCCCTAGGCCTGGGGTGTTATAGGGTCCAACACAAAATTAGGGTAGCAACTGAGCTCGCAGTCACATTCCTGTTCGGTCACCCATCGCCGGGACCTCGGCTCATTTAACCGATAATGATTTGTTTTCCTTATTTCCATTTCACCTTCATATAATTTCCATTAATTTTTATTTATGGCTTTTTTAGATGAAACATATATAGTTCTAGACATCCTGACTGTCCGGACAGACATTAGTCACCGGAATAGTAAAGACTATAGACTACTTAATATGGAGGTTTTATAGCATCGCCTTCTTTTGTGATCCATGAAATGTGAACGAAAGGAGGGCTTGCAACTCTTTGACATTCAGTACCGCTTATTTTTGAAGAATAAAGATAAATTTGATTGGAAAAATATTAAGACTCTTACCAAAATGTAAATTAGCACTGAAAAATTTAAAAACTTAGGGAGAACGTCGGGTTTCTTAGAGAAATTGAAATTGGCATAAGTGTGCGAATGCCTAGCCCTCCCCTCCTATTTATACTTGTCTAAGCATTAAATGCTCACGAGGCCCTACGTGGCACATTAGTTAGCGGAAACCCAATCATTTCAATTTTGTGTCAAGAGAAAATTCCAGAAGCATAGGGAGGAGATCGAATAAGTAAGGTCGGTTGCGGAGAGCAGCCATGGAGCGGATAGCAATGTGATTCGGACAGAAGAGATCAATGGAATATGGGTTTGATTAGGGATCAGATTAGACATAGTTATTAGAGATCAGAAAAATGATTCATGCAATGCGAATAATAAAGATAAAATAAAATAAAAATAGAATAAGTAAATAAAAGTCAACTTTAAATAAAAGTCCATTTCATTTCCAAAAGATAAGATTACATCATTTGGATTATCTCTTCATATCAATAATTACAAATATCCCTTACCCTACACTCTACCTATCTTGCTCCCACAATTCGGACCCCTCCCAATCTCAATACGCCATTTAAGAGATATGTGGAGATCGAGAAGGTAGCTCTCATCAACTATGGTAGACTATGAGAAGCTCGGTGTCATCATTGATGTCATAGATTAGAAATGAGCCACAATTGAGACCCCTGACATGGTTAGGAGCCAAATGAACTTCAAGAGGTGATTACCGACATCAAGATTAAATTAGCATTCCCTTTGCCCGAGATCGGTCTGAGGTTTAAACTGGAAACCCGATTAGAGATCGGCATGGTAGTCATTTTGGAACCTAATCGGTTGATTAGTATGTGATACACTTGAATTGTATAGATGTTTTTAAGCACATTTGTATACTATCTCATAGCATTTAGGTAAGTAATCTCATGCATAGTAGTTTATTTCATTAGTTTTTCTAATTTCTATTGTCAAGCCCTTAATTCCATGTTTTCTGCATCATTTCAGGTGTTTGGGTGAAGCCCGGGAGTATAAGGGTTCAAAAAGGAAGCTTGGAGAGGTTAAAAGACTCAGAATTTCTACTGATACAAAGTACACGGGCCGTGTTAGCAAAGCCACAGACCAGTGTAACCTTATGCCAGACGAAAGCTAGAGAGCCAATGGAGAAATAAAAGTACACGGCTCATGTAATTGGACCCGTGTAATCTACAGGGACCCGTGTAAGTCTCTACTGGGAACAAGCTTAAAGGACTTTCTAAGAACAAAAGTACACGCCCCGTATAACCAGGCCCATGTAGCCAGTGCAGACCCGTGAAAGTCTCTGTGCCAATGCAAGATTCTGCAATTTCACTCCAGTAAGTTACATGGCCTAGGGCCGTGTTACATGGCCCAGGGCCGTGTTACATGGCCCAGGGCCGTGTAGTGACACACGGGTCGTGTACCATAAGGTGGCCAGTTTTCAAACCCAAATTCCCGCTCTTGTTTACTCATTTAAATCAGTCTTCTAAGGCTTTTGGACTCAAAATGACCTAATCCTATAGCAGCTATTATAAATAGAAAGAGAAAACATCTAAAAAGACAGGAGGATCCTTTGACAGCACTTTTTAGGAGTTTTAAAGAGACTCGCATTCTGCACTCTCTCCAGCCGTATTGAGGAGAAAAATATCAGTATTAAGAGGAGTTTTCTAGCTGAAGTTCCATAAGATCAAAGCTACAAACTCTCTTCATTTCTTTCATTCCATCTCCTTAAATAGATTTTTATTGTTTTATTTCTTCTATATGATTTCTTTTTACTGTCTTTACCTTTTTATCATGATGTTTGCTGAACTCATGAGTGAGTAGTTTTCATATTCTGGAATTCGGAGAGTTATGCTTGTAATCATTGTTATGGATAAACATTAAGTTTTATTTATTGGATTTGAGATTTGTTCCTTGATTTAATTTTTTGTGATCTTAATGAATGCTATGTGCTGCTACCCACTTAGTATTGATTGTAGATATTAATTAAAGGATTGAAAGGTGAAGATTAATATTAGAAAATCAATATCTTGAACCTAGGAATTCTGACCTAGACATAAGCTGATACCTTTGTGGAATTTCAAAATTAGCCAAAGACCTTAAAGGATTTTTATTAATTTGATTGCCACGAAAGTCGAGTTTAAGTTAATTAGAATACACCCTAGGTGCCTTAAGAGAGGACTTAGGATACCTTAGGGTTGATTTCCATCAAGGCAAATGATTCTCAATCCAGTAAATAAACAAGATAACATCCATAGTAACATTCAAGTGTGAAATCTTAATTCCGGAATTGTTCCAAAATAGATTACTTCATTTTAAGTTTATCATTTTAGAGTTTAAAATAGACAACTTTCATTCCTTTATTGTTCGATAGCCTAAACAGTCAAAATTACTATGTAGATTGGTACTTACTAATCAAATTCCTCGTGGGAGCAATACTTTACTCATCACTTTATTACTTGTTAGCGATCCGTGCACTTGCAGGGTTGTAAAACTAGCGAAACAAGATTTTGGCGCCGTTGCCGGGGAGTTGGCTTTAGTAATATTGAGCGATAGGCAATTTAGCTAATTTAGGCATTTATATTTATTATCTAATTTTATTTTATTTTTTTTATTTCTTTTCTTTTCTATTAGGTGCTCGATCTGGTATATGACCAAAACAAGGCTAGAAGAAGAAATTTTAGATAGTGATCCATAGATAGATAGAACTCTGAGAGTCATCATGAGCGAAAGGAAACATCAATGGCACGATTAAGAAGATCCTGAAATTCCAACCATAGCCGATAATAATGACTGACCAAGACTGTCACACCCTACCCCTCTGTAAGGCATAACATGATCCCGTAGTATACCTAATGAATTACCAACTCCGTCTACTGATAACCCATTAAATACACTACAAGGGATTTTAAAAACTTTTCTTACTTCTTTTACAGTGGTGAGCACTATTTACAGGTATTAAAAACCTTTTTGATCTGAAGTGATAGAACTAACACATTTGAATTATTTGGAATTTCTGTAAAAATTTTGGCAGAATGCCATCTGTATTTTGGATAAAACAGTTCTTCAGAAAACCTGTAAAAAGCACTTTAATTATTTTCCAAATCTCAACTCCAACATTTTTCTCAATACAACATATTTCTCAACTCAAATCCATAGAAATTTTTCAAAGTCTGAGATAAGGAAATATAATACAATTTTTACAAGTCAAATAACTCATAATTAATTTACAACTTCAAGGTACAATTTGAATTTACAACTGCTCAAAACCAAAACAAAATATACATACAGTGAATATACATTACAGTACAAAATGCCAACTGTGATATACTCACTATACCCAAAAATCTCTCGCTGGCGGTACTAGCAGCCTAGTCTATCTGTCTACCTGGACAACAATAAAAAGCTATCGCTGAGACAATGTCTCAGTGGTGCACAACATTAACCAAATACAACTTTAAATCATAATTTAATCAAATAACTGAATAATATTGTTTTGCAAATCAATAACACAATTCGATCAAATAACTGAAGAATACAGTGTTGCCAATCAATATCACAATTTAAGCCATGACACAATTTTTCCGTACATGCCGTGTTGTACACCACGACAAGACATACTCACCCCAATAATCGAAATCAATGAGGGAGGAAGCTAGCTATATAATGAGTACTCATCCACACTCACCTCAGACTAGCAAGTCAAAGAGGAAGGAACATAATCATACTCACCCCAGACTGATAAGTCAAAGAGGGAGGAATAATCACACTCACCCCATTAATGGAGGAGGAACATAGTAACAGTGTCATGCCAATTGTGAATCAAAACAATTCCAAACATTTTATTCAAATGATCCGAAGAATCCAATAAATTTCCAAAGTTATAATTTCATTCACAAATTGGCAACACAATTCGTAATTCACTTCAATTTCCACAAAAACCATTTACAGTGCTTTTCAATCAATAAGTATCCATCAATATCATTCAAACAATTTTTCACAGTTTCAAACCATTCACAATGTTTTTCAATCAATAAGTGTCCATCAAACACATTTCCACAATTTAAAACAATAATATACAAATAGTCAATATTTATTTCAATTGAAAAATTCAAGAGAAATAGTTGTTGTGCACAAACACAATTTAAAACAATAATATACAAATAGTCATAATTCATTTCAATTGAAAATTTCAAAAGAAATAGCCGTTGTGCACAAACCTCTGATATTTGTCTCCTGGTCCTGACTCAGTATTTCTTTCCCTTTTGCTGAGTCCTTGTTAACTGAGAAACACAATTTGAAGTGTTTCAGTACCAAATTAAACTGTCTCTATCGATGGTGTTTGGTAAATAATGCACTGAACTCAATTATTCACTTAATCACCTAATATACTGACCCTCGTTGCGTTTTAGGTAAATTAGGTTTTAGTGTCATTAATATGTCACATTCGATAGGGTTTTAAGTTTGGTACGTTTTACCAAAGTCATTTCCTTGTTTAGTGCATTTTAATGCAAATTGCTGGATTCCGGGACACTGGTTTGACCTAGCCGGACGATCTAGTTCCCTCGGTTTTTGGGTTTCGGTCAAAACTACAAACTTGTAGATCTATGTCTTATTGCACGCGGGACAAAATTTCAGGTCCATCCGAGTTAAGTAGACCAAGTTATGGTCATTATACTATTGCTGGTCAATTGGTATCAATTAGGTCAATTTTTGGTCAATTTGGTCAACTCTGGTTCGGCCAGTTTTTGGACCCGAACTTGTGCAAGTTGTTTGACTTGCTTATGGTCATTTCTGGGCTTTGGTGTCTTCATAAGACTTGTAGGTATGGATCTTAACTATTCTTGGTCAAAATATCAGGTCAATTGGACCTGGTTTGAGTGAGTTATGGCCTAAACACTCACTGCTGCCCAATTGGTCATTTTTCAGGTCCTAATTGCACCTAATCCGAATTGGTCATTTTCTTAGGTCACCTTGCAATCAGAATTTTGGTATGTTTTCTCAATGAAAGTTGGCACATTTTGTGCCTAGTTTCACCTCCAATTGGTCTCATACCAATTGAGGTTACACATTTAAACTTATTGGTCTATTTGCACACTGCCCTCTATATGCCTTTCAAACCCCAATTCAAACACACATTTAACTTGCTCTACTTTAAATCCCCATACCTAATTCTGATTTTATACCATTCCATATTCATTTATCACTTCTTACTATGGTCAATTTGGACAGAATAAAAATATTCTCAATACATCAAATACAACCCTAAACCACAAAGTCCAAATTTAGCAATATATGTACATAAATACACCTAATCATTACATATAATTTTCACTACTAATTTACATACACATTCATCAATTCTTCTATGTCAACATTCTGCCAACACTTCCATGAATATATACATTTATTCAAGTGTCCCCAAGCTGCCGAAAATCCTCTTCAACACCAAATTGCCCTACAATTCATCAATTCTCATCCAAGTGCCAAAAATCACCATATAAATATGAAGTAATTCACTAGGTTATTAAATCATCATGATCAACACCATTTCTCATCAAATATATGCACAAATATTTCATCAAATACATGACTACATGGCTGCCCAAAAATGGATATCTCAATACTCTTCAAACTTAAAAATTTCCTTCACAAAACCAACACCCATAACATGTATACAAAGTTTATCAAAGAAATCTTCAAAAATGCTAACTTACCTTATGGTTGGAGCTTGTTAAACCTTGCTTAAACTTCTTAAATTTGGTATCAAACTCTTCCTTGTGATGTGTAGACAAACTTTAATGAAGAACCCTAGGTGATTGGAGTTGAAATGGAGGAGTGCATGGAGCTTGATTGAAAAATGGCCATGGAGGATTTTGGGGAGTTTTTCATTCACGGCAAATGGAGGTTTCAATGTTGAAGATGATCTTTTAGTGAAGCAATCTGCCCACTTATGCTTATTTTTAATTCATTTTATGATTCTTAGTGGTCCACTTACTTACTTTAAATCATATAATATGTTGAATTTCCACTTATTCCACATTAAACCCTTCATTTTTGCTATTTACTTTAGGTACCACTAAACTAATTTTTCATTTTATTTTCTAAGTGTAATATTATTTATTTTTAATGGACATTTAGGTCAAAAGACAATTCGGGATGTCAAATGACCATAATGCCCCTGTTCGGGTTGCATTCCCGATTTTTCGGTAATACCGGGTTTTGTCCGTTTTTCGATTTCTCACTTTTCTTTGTACTAATTATTTAATTTTTCTTTGATTTTTCTAATGATATTTATACTTCAATAAGGGTCTATTTAAGTCCTAAAAATATTTTCCAGGGTTCCCATGATCCAGTAGCTAGTCAACGGTCCACGCCGTGACTTTCTCTAATGATCACCCATCGCTAGGGTTTTCGGCTCGCTTAACTTGGTTACATTTCTTTGCTATGATTTTTCCTTTGTTTTTCTTGTATTTTCTTTTCTTGTATTTCATTATTTTATGTCTCCTCACTCATATTAAAGTATGGTTCTAGGCATCCTAGCTGTCCGGACAGCACTGGTCACCGGGACAGCAGAACGCACTACCGAACATAAGGGTGTTACAAAGACTCTTGAGAGACTATCTTCAGCCCAATGTCACTAGACCCTTAGTGGAAGCCAACAATTTTGAATTAAAACCAGCATGGCTTCAAATGATTCAACAAACCCAGTTTGCAGGTTCACCAACAGAAGATCCAGATTATCACTTCCACTGCTTTTTGGCCCTTTGTGACACATTTAAGATGAATGGAGTGTCTAATTAAGCCATAAAACTCAGAGCATTCCCATTCTCCCTTCGAGACAGAGCAAGGAAGTAGTTACTTTCTCAACTAGCTGGAACGTTCACCACTTGGGAAAACCTCTCACAAGCTTTTCTAGCAAGGTATTTTCCACCTGTAAAGATTGCAAGACTGAGACTTGAGCTCAAAAGCTTTAGACAAAAGGAAGGTGAATCACTCTATGACGCATGGGAATGATATAAAGACCTGCAGGGGGAATGTCCACACGATGGCAAAGAGAATTGGCTACTATTGCAAATTTTCTATAATGGTTTACTACCCTCTATAAGGAGCACAGTTGATTCAGCTGTAGAAGGTGACTTAATGGAGAAAACAGTGACATAAGCACTTGAACTTCTAGAGAGGGTTGCATACCATAATTATGAGTGGTCAAATAAAAGAGGAAATGCAAGGAGAACAGCTGGGGTTCTGGAAGTGGATGACCTAGGCATGATAAATGCTCAATTTGATCAGCTCACAAAGAGACTCGACAGAATGCAAGTCAACACAGTTGGTACAAACAGTCAACATGAGGACAACTATGGAGGAGGGTACATGAATTCAGAATATAACAGCTTCAATGAACTCTCCATAGAACAATTGAACTATGTGAATAATGTAGGAAACTTCAACTAGAGGTAGCCCAATAATCCATATTCAAACACTTACAACCTTAGATGGAGGAACCACCCAAATTTCTTATGATCCAATCAGCAAAACTAGCCAATAAACAAGCAATAGGGGTACAAACCGCCAGCACCCCCTGGATTTTAGAACAGAGGCCAAAACTTTGCACAGCCACTATCGCCTCCTCAACCTCAGTAACCTGAACCAAAGATGACCATGGAATCCATGATGGAAGGGTTGCTAGTAGCTCAACAACAATAGAATGATTGATTAAACAGCTGATTTACAGAATGGACCAACTTGCTACCCATAATAAGATGCTGGAGAATCAAATTGCTCAGTAAGCAAATTCTTCAAGTAAGATTATTGGTAAACTGTGTAGTCAACCGGAGATGAACCCAAAGGAGCATTGTAAGGCAGTTACATTGAGGAGTGGGAGAACTCTAATACAATTAGAGAAAGAACTAAAAGATGAGACCTTAGAAAAATCTGAAAGCCAAGCAGAGAAAAAGGAGGGAGAAGCCAAGAAAGATCAGGAAGACGAAGCAGGGAAGGAAAAGAAGTTACCAGAGCCATACCAGCCTCCCCTACCTTTTCCTCTGAGATTTAAAAAAGCCAAATAGGACAACCAGTTTGGGAAGTTTTTAGAAGTTTTACAGAAACTTTATATCAACATCCCCTTCATTGAAACACTCTCTCAGATGCCATCCTATGCCAAATTTCTTAAGGAAATTTTGTCAAAGAAAAAAAAGCTGGAAGGCTATGGGACAGTAGCTCTAACAGAGGAATGCAGTGCCATAGTATAAAACAAACTGCCTCCAAAGTTGAAATATCCAAGAAGCTTCTCTATACCCTGCCTCATTGGCAACAAGAAATTAAATAAGGCTCTCTGTGATCTTGGGGCAAGCGTGAGTTTAATGCCTCTATCAATATGCAAAAAGTTAGAGATCGGAGAACTGAGGCCCACGACAATCTCATTGCAATTGGCTGATCGATTTGTTAAATATCCAGTGGGCATACTTGAGAACATCCCTATCAAAGTGGGCAAATTCTTCATTCCAGTAGACTTTGTTGACTTTGAAATGGAAGAAGATGCTCAAATCCCTATCATCTTTGGAAAACCATTCTTGGTAACCGCCGGAACCATCATAGATGTCAAAAATGGGCTACTAACCCTCAAGGTAGGAGAAGAAGAAGTGGAATTCAACTTGCTCGGCACAATGAAACACAAATTCGAACCTGATGAATGCTTCAAGGTTGACATAATTGACAAATAAGTTGAAGAGGAATTTGATAAGACACATCCTAAAGATCCTCTTGATGCATGTATTGTGCATAGCCACATAGTGAATGATGAAAACACAAAAATATTAGCCTGTGTACAACAGTTAGTAGCTCATCCACCCCTACCACCCTTAGCTCAAGCCTCCGATATGGAGGAGTTAAAGGAGGAACAGCCCAAGATAAAGCTCTAGGAAAATGCCAAACAGGTAGAGCTTAAATCTCTCCCATCGTCACTAAGGTACACATTTCTGGACTCAAACTCTAAATATCCTGTTATAATCAATGCTAGCCTGCCTAAGTTATAAGAGAAAAAATTGTTAAGAGAACTTAGCATCCATAACAAGGCCGTAGGGTATAAAATAGAATACCTGAAAGGAATCAACCCCTCGATTTACATGCATAGAATACTCATGGAAGAAAACAGTAAACCCACTATCGAGCACCAATGAAGACTTAACCTAAATATGAAAGAAGTAGTGAAGAAAGAAATTTTAAAACTATTAAATGCAGGTATCATATACCCAATTTCTGATAGTAAATGGATTAGTTAAGTACATGTAGTTCCTAAGAAGGGTGGGACAACTGCTATCCAAAATGCAAACAATGAACTAATCCCTACTAGGGTAGTCACTGGTTGGCGAATGTGCATAGATGATAGGAAATTGAACAGTGCTACCAGAAAAGACCATTTTCCTCTCCCTTTCATCGACCAAATGTTAGAAAGGTTAGCACAACACTCTTATTTCGGTTATCTAGATGGGTATTCGGGATTCTTCCAAATTCCCATTCACCTAGAAGACCAAGAAAAGACCACATTCACTTGCCCTTATGGAACATTTGCATATAGGAGAATGCCAATGGGTCTTTGTAATGGCCCTGCTACCTTTCAAAGATGCATGATGGCTATTTTTTCTGATTATATTCAAAATATCATGGAAGTTTTTATGGATGATTTTTTTGTCTGTGGAACAACTTTTTATGAATGCCTAGCTAATTTATCTAAGGTGTTGACAAGATGTGAAGAATCAAACCTGGTCCTAAATTGGGAAAAATGCCACTTCATGGTAAGGGAAAGTATAGTTCTGAGACATTTGATATCAGAAAGAGGAATTGAGGTTGATAATGCAAAAATTGAGATCATTGAAAACATGCCACCACCAACATCAGTCAAGGGAGTGTGAAGCTTTTTGGGACATGCAGGGTTTTATAGAGGATTTGTAACACCCTCACTTTAGCTAGTCCGTGCATTTTACTGTTCCGCTGACCAATGTCTGACCGGATAGCTATAATATTTGGAACTACATGTAAACTAGAGTGAAGAGTCATAAATAACTCAAATAACGTTTAGAAAAATTAAGGAAAAATTTTAGAAATAAAATACAACAAAGTTAAATGAGTCGGTGCCCCGGTGATGGGTAACCTAATAGGAAGTTGCTATTTTGACAGCTAGTAGCCCTAAACCTAGGGAAAAATTCATGAAATAATTTTTGCGACTCCATAGAAGAGTCATTGAGGTTTCAAGAGCATTAGAAAACCAAGAAAATGCTTAGAAAAATTGAATTTTTAAAAATACTTTTAGGAGGCTTTGAATTATAATTGGCAATCAATGCCAACAAATTTAGAACCCAAAATATGGTATCTTGGTGAACTTAGGCTTAACAAATCTATTATGAATTAAAAAGTCAACCTTTGAAGAGAAATGGTTAAGTAAATAGTAACTATTAAAAACTTAAGTTGCTAATAGGGTCAATGGTACCCCATTTAAAGGATTTAATGTATACCTAAATTATGAGAATAGGTAGATGAGATTTGTATTCCCATCACAAATATAACTTAGGAGACATTGTTAATATAGTTTGAAAGGTGGTTTGTAAAGTAATATAAATGAAAAGGTTGAATATAGGGACATGTAAAATGATGTGATAAATTATGTAAAGAATTATAAAAGAAAAATAGATGATATAATTGATAAGTTGTGAATTATATAAATGAAATTTATAAATATATGCATTAGATGAGGATGAGTTTAAATATTGTATTTCCACTAGGAAAAAGAATT
Source organism: Hevea brasiliensis (assembly GCF_030052815.1). Classification (NCBI taxonomy): domain Eukaryota; kingdom Viridiplantae; phylum Streptophyta; class Magnoliopsida; order Malpighiales; family Euphorbiaceae; genus Hevea; species Hevea brasiliensis. The sequence continues at coordinate 51,056,660 of NC_079501.1, forward strand.
TGAGTGTCACAACATATATATATATATATATATATATATAATGGAATATGTAATGAAATAATAGACCCATTAATATTTAATGGTACATGAGAGAAAATAAGATGAATTATAAATACTTAGTAAGTAAAAATATTTCTTGAATTACAAATGATAATCCATATAAATTTTAAAGATGAATAAATGAATTACATAAATGTGTGAATAGGACTTTAGTTCTCATTAGGAAAGAAAGGAAGAATATTTTGAGTACAATGGTACATGAGAACCATTATTGTGAATTGTGATCAAAATAAAGGATAAAATGAATGTATAAATTATGAGAAATGCATAAATTATGTATAATTGTGATTTAGGAATTTATATTTTCATTAGAAATAGAATAAAATTTTATCAATTGTAGTTGAACCATGTAATGAAATAATGACATAATAATACATATTAATGCTTAATGGTACTAATGTGCCCATGTATTGCCTAGACATATATGTCAGATTAGATAGATTGGCATGCCAATAGGGTTTTGTTTAAGCAGTACTGCGTAAGGCTTTATGCCTATATTTATGGCTTTATGCCTGCACTCATGGCTTTTATGCCCGATTACTTGTTATCATGGCTTTTAGCCATACTGATATGTTATCATGGCTTTTTAGCCATACTGACTGCATACATGGTTGACATTCCGCATTTCACGTCCCAGGGTATGACGGCTCAAGACACCATGGTGTCTAGTGCCAACAACCCACTTATTCAGTTTAGTCAGCCTATCATAGATTACTTGGGTAGTGAAATTTATTGAAATAAGTTAAGAATATTAGTAATTAAAAATATTAGAAATTAAATAAATGAGTAAGATGACCTAAAATAAATTAGAATAGTTATTTAGTAGAAAGAATTAAAATGAACTGAACCGATATTAAGATTTACTTTGTGACACCTCTTACCCATCTACAGTGCAGCCGAGCAAGATATGGCACACAATGTGCCGGAGCACCAAATCATATTTCCATTACAGCTTAACCTTTTTATTTCATTTATTTATAATTTTGATTAATCTGAATTTTTTGCAAATTTTATAGAAAAATCAGTAGAGTGCCGGCTGTAAATTAAAAAAACAGTTCTTCTGAATCTGTTAAAAACACTTCCAATATAACCATATTATCCATCTCAGTCAACCACCAACATATTTCCAACAATTTCTCAAATGACTTCAATATTTCAAAATTCAATTCATTTCATATCATACTCAACTCAGTAAGAAATACTCAAATTTATTACTGAACATGATTTTTAGAAAATTACATCAAAACATAATTACATGAGTTTATAATATACATGACAAAATAAAGGTCTGATTACACAAGTTTACAAAATACAAAATATCAAAAGTAGCCTAATGTCCTACCAATGCACTGCAAATGTGAGGTGACTCTAGACTCTATGCGCAGATCTAAAAGTTTGCCCAGTATGAGGTTTGCGGGACTCCCCTGTGACACTCCTTACCCGTCTACAGTGTAGCCGAGCAAGTTATGCCACTCAGTGTGTCGGAACACCAATTCATGTTTTAATTTCAATTAATCCCTTTTTATTCATTTATTTATAATTTTTGATAAATCTAAATTTTTTTACAAATTTTATAGAAAATCCGGCAGAATGCCGGCTGTAAATTGGAAAAACAGTTCTTCTGAACCTGTTTAAAAACACTTCCAATATAATTATAATCTCAATATCAATCAACCACCAATATTTTTCAACAATTTCTCAAATCAATTCAATATCTCAAAATTCACACTCATCTCATATCACACCCAATTCAATGAGAAATACTCATATTTATTTCTGAACACAGCTCATGGATAATTACAGCAAAAATATGATTACATGAGTTTATAATATACATAACAAAAGTTTACAAATACAAAAGACTTAGGTAGCCTAATGTCCTGCCAATACACTGCAATTGTGAGGTGACTTTGAACTCTGAGTGCAGATCTGAAAACTCACCATGTATGAGGTCTGCTAGACACCCCAGCTATGTCTCCAGTACCTGCACGTGGCAAAAGCGATGCGCTAAGCAATTCTGCTTAGTGGTGATAATATAAAATAAAATAAAATAAAATAAAAACATGTATGCAGAATGTATGTTTACATTTTTGGGCAGACTTAATTTCAAATATTTTTTGCAATATTATTCGATTAAAGTTTGGTAAGATTTATTAACATTGCCCGAGTAACCTATACTAGTTGACTGGACTGGATAAACGGGTAAACTGGTACTGAGTACTAAGTACCTCGGACCATCACACCATCGGTCACATTGTGTCTCCCGGTGTGCAATGGAACAGCTAATAAGCTGTAATAATTATCGGGGATTAAACCCGAGTATAACAACTCAATATCATAGCCAAAGTCTATTATGTCACAGAATGGCATGGAAAGCTATGAAATACAGAATGGCATGAAGCCATATGCAGTAAAGCTAACAGAACCCTATTGGCATGCCAACCTATCCAAACCAATCACATTAGGCCTACTAGGGCATTTAACACTTTTCATTTATGTAATTCTTTGAAATTGAATTTTTATTATCACTATTCATTTCATTGGTCAACCAAAATGTTGACTTTTGTATTGGCAATAGGTAAATTAGTTTAAATATCATCAACATACTACATTTTGCTTTTTAAACGTGTTGGTATTGGTTGCCAATACCATCTCTAAGCTTAATGTGAATTGGACAGAATTTTCAATTTTCAAGCTTTGGGTTTACTGTTCCATTAGTCACTTTTGCAGTGGGAATTTGGAAAAATAATCAACATGAAAGTTGTTCCTTATTTTGTCTAGTTGAATTTCCTTTTTTGAATCACTCCATTTGGAGTTTTGTAGCTCAAGTTATGGCCTAAACACCATAACTAGCCGGATTAGACAGATTCCAAAATTACAGGCAAGCGGTTACGCGGATTTGGTAACCTAAGTTTGGTTGGCAATTTGACTAGGTTATGGTCATAATTTGGGTCAGGTTTCTTCATGAAAGTTGTTGGGCTATATTTCAGCTTATTGCTGGTAAATTTCAGGTCAATTGGACCTTTCTACATTGAGTTATGGCCAAATGACCAAACACTATTCATTTGATCATTTTGCCCAGGCAGACTGCAGGTCACCCGGATTAGGGCAAACTTTTGGTCAACTTGGTTTGGTTTTCTGGGCATGGTTTCTACACCAAACTTGTGCCATTATGTGTCTAGTTTCATGTCCAATTGGCTTTGCACAAATTGGACCTCTACAATTTAAGTTATGGATGTCCAAACCTGCTGGACTCATGTCCAATTCTGTAGGTCACCTAGGGAAGCCACACCAAACCCAAATCCCATCACTCAACACACTTCATTTTTGGTTTAAACAGAACTAAATGGTCACTAATTGACCATTAATACCCTTTTTCATCATCACATGGTCAAAGTCCCATTTCTCCACCCCAAACCTTAACTCAAACATTACCATTCATGCATTTTCATTGCATTTCTTCAATCCACTTACAAAATGCACATTAAGGGCAGCCATAATAACCTTTTAACTTCATTAAAATCATCACAAACAAACCCTAACCATGGCTGCCAGAAATTTACGGTTTACATACAATTGGTATTCAACAATTTTTCTTTGTAATTTACACTCATTTATACTTACTCAACATAAATTTGAAGAGAAATATAAGTTTAAGTCACTTACCTCTTAGGGAGCTAATCCAAAGCTTATAAGAAGTCTATCTTTTTAATTCTTTTTGCTCCCAAAAGAATCTCCAAGATGCAAGAACACTTTTTTGTGTTGGGAGTTTAGGGTTTAGTTGGGTAGAAGTTGGTGAAATCAAGCTTGAAAAAGCTTGAAAATGGTGGCTATGGTGGAGGCTTACGGCAAGGAAGAAAGAAGAAATGAGAAATCTAGTTTTTCTCTCATTTTTCAACCCATTTGTCTCTTTTAAATAAAGTTATGCCTTGTGTCAATATTGGGTTGGGTGGGAGAATTTTAATGACATCATTTTGATGTCATAAGTCCATTTTCCTTTATTTTCGCTTCATTTCTTGTCTATTTAATTGCAATTAAATTTTTAACAACATTTATTCATATTTTATGTTATATAAATTATTTATTTAACTAGACAAGTTGGTCAAAAATCATCTCTGAAGACGAAATGACCAAAATGCCCTCTGTTTGGCTTAACGGGCCAAAATTGTCTGTACCGATTGAAAATTTTTTCTAAGTATTTTCTTAGCATTCTAATGCCATAAGAACCTCAATAACCCTTCTCTGGAGTCCCAGAAATTATTTTATAATTTTTCTTCCAGGTCTAGGGCTCCTAGTTGCGAGAACCGCAACTTCTCACTAGGTTACCCATCGCTAGGGCACCGGCTCATTTAACTTGGTTGTATCTTATTTCTAAAATTTTTGCTAAATTTTTCTTATTAATATTTGAGTTAATTATGGTTCCTCACTTAAGTTTAAATATTTTTCCGGACGTTCTAGCTGTCCAGACCGACACTGGTCACTAGAACAGTAGACTGTATGGATTAGCTAATGTGAGGATGTTACAACTCTTCCCCTCTAATAAAACTTTCGTCCTCGAAATTACCTGATGCAAACAGTTGAGGAAATTGTTGCCTCATCATCTCTTCACTTTCCCAAGTTGTCTCTTCAGTGTTGTGATGCTTCCAAAGCACTTTCACCAGTGGAATTTGTTTATTTCTTAGTTCCTTCACTTCTCTAGCTAGGATCCGTATAGGTTCTTCTGTATATGTCAAGTCTGGTTGGATTTCAATCTCTTCCATGGAAATGACATGTGAGGGTCTGAGCAATATCTCCTCAGCTTAGAAACATGGAATACATTGTGAATTTTATCCAGTTTGGTGGTAAGACTAACTGATAGGCCACTAGTCCCACACGTTCAATGACTTCATATGGGCCAATGAACCTAAGGCTTAACTTACCCTTTCTCCCAAACCTCAGTACTTTCTTCCACGGTGAGACTTTGAGAAACACTTTATCGCCAACTACATACTATATTCCTTTTCTCTTCAAGTCGGCATATGATTTCTGTCTATCTGAGGCAACCTTCAGGTTAGCTTTGATTATCTTCACTTTCTCCTCAGTCTGTTTCACCAGGTCTGGTCCTACCAACTTATCTTCGCCCAATTCAGTCCAACATACTGGAGTTCTACATTTCCTCCCATACAGTGCTTCATACGGAGCCATTTGAATGCTAGCTTGGTAGCTATTGTTGTATTCGAATTCTGCCAGTGGGAGGTATCTATCCCAACTCCCCTCAAACTCAATGACACAACTCCTTAGCATATCCTCTAGGATCTATCACATAATTCATAGTGTTACTATCATTTCAGTTTATTAATTACGAAAATTCAATTAGTTCTTAGGTTTACCTGGATTACTCGTTCTGACTGTCCATCCGTCTGAGGATGAAAAACCGTGCTAAAATAGAGTTGTGTGCCCAAGGCTTCTTGCAACTTTTTCCAAAATCTCGATGTAAACCTTGGGTCTCGATTAGATATGATGGAAAGTGGGATTCCATGTAGTCTAACTATCTCACTGATATACAATTTTGCTAGCTTCTCCAGTGAGTAGTCAGTCCTAACTGGCAGAAAATGTGCTGATTTCGTCAATCTATCCACTATCACCCACACTGCATCATGCTTCCTTTAGGTGAGAGGTAGACCACTAACAAAATCCATAGTAACCCGGTCCCATTTCCATTCAGGTATGCTTATAGGCTGTAGCAATCCTGATGGAACTTGATGTTCTTCTTTGACTTGCTGACATGTCAAACACTTAGTCACATAGTCAGCTATATCCCTTTTCATACCAGGCCACCAATAATGAGGCTTCAAATCATTATATATTTTTGTGCTCCCCGAGTGCATAGCATAAACACTAGTGTGTACTTATTTCAAAATACTAGTCTTCACTTCCCCATCATCTGGTACACACACTCTTCCTCTGTAGTACAGACACCCATCTGCTTTCACATCATAATCATTTTCCTTCCCCTCAGGAATTTTACCCACAATGGCCATTAGCTTTTCATCTGCCCTATGCCTATCTTGTATCTGCTGTAGCAGGGTTGGCCTCACTTGCAACTCAGCCAAAATAGCTCCATTTTGAGCTAAGGACAGACAGGCATTGAGTGATCTTAAAGCTGTGATGGACTTCCTTCTTAAAGCATCAACAACTACATTTTCCTTCCCAGGATGATAATCAATCACACAATCATAGTCCTTCAGGAACTCAATCCATAGCCTCTGCCTGAGGTTGAGCTCCTTCTGGGTTGGCAAGTATTTTAGGCTCTTGTGGTCTGTATAGATGTAGCATTTTTCACCATATAAATAATGCCTCCATATCTTCAGTGCAAAGATGATTGCTGCTAACTCCAGGTCATGAGTAGGGTAGTTCTGTTCATGTGGCCTTAACTGCCTAGAAGTATAGGCCACCACTTTCCCCTCTTGCATCAACACACACCCTAGCCCATTATGCGAGGCATCACTGTAGACCACAAAGTCTTTTCCTGACACTGGCTGTGTTAACACTAGTGCTTCTGTCAACATAGCCTTCAACCTCTCAAAGCTGGCTTGGCACTTGTCGTTCCAGCCAAATTTCACATTCTTGTGCAACAACTTAGTCATTGGAGCAGCTATAAGAGAGAACCCCTTCACAAATCTTCTGTAATACCCAGCTAGCCCCAAGAAACTTTTGACCTCAATTGTATTTCTGGGAGGCTTCCATTCCATCACTGCTTCTATCTTTTTGGGATTCACTCTAATCCCCTCAGCTGATACTATGTGTCCAAGAAAAGAGATCTCACTCATCCAGAAGTCACACTTGGACAACTTAGCATACAGCTTCTTTTCTCGTAGGGTTTATAGAACAATCCTCAAATGTTCATCATGTTCTTCCCTGGTCTTGGAATACACCAAAATATCATCAATAAAGACCACTATAAACCGATCTAAGTATGGATGGAAGATACGGTTCATAAGGTCCATAAATGCTGCTGGTGCATTTGTTAACCCAAACAGCATCACTAGAAATTCATAATACCCATACCGGGTTCTGAATACAGTTTTTGACACATTTGCATCCTTTACCCTGAACTGATGATACCCTGATCTGAGATCAATTTTCGAAAATACACTGGCTCCTTTCAACTGATCAAACAGATCGCCGATTCTGGGCAATGGAAATTTGTTCTTCACAGTCACTTTGTTCAACTGCCGGTAATCAATACACAATCTCAAGGTTCCATCCTTCTTCTTCACAAATAGCACCGGAGCTCCCCATGGTGACGCACTGGCGCGTATGAACCCCTTATCAAGCAACTCTTGCAACTGAGTTTTCAACTCCCTCAATTCAGTGGGTGCCATCCTATAAGGAGCAATAGAAATGGGTGTTGTACCTGGCATTACCTCAATAGTAAACTCGACTTTCCTTTCTGGTGGTAAACCAGGCAACTCTTCAGGAAATACATCTGGGAAGTCTCTTACTATGGGTATGTCACCCAAGTTTGGCTTAGCCTTCCTAGTATCAACCACGTGTGCTAGGTAAGCTTCACAGCCTTTTCTCATCAATCTTCTTACAACTGTGGCTGAGATAACATTGGACAGGAAATCTGTCCTTTCACCCACAACATTGATCTCATTACCCTCAGAAGTTTTTAGAGAGATTCTCTTCAATTTACAATAAACTATTGCCTGATGACATGATAACCAGTCCATTCCCAAAATCACGTCAAACTCGTGGAAGGGCAACTCAATTAGGTCTGCCAAGAATTCATACCCTTGAATACTCAACGGGCAACACTTACGCACTTTATTCACTACCACACTGTGGCCTAGTGGATTTGTGACCATAATGTCTTGATCACTCTCCTCTACTAGAACTCCCCTCTCTATGGGTAGTTTGATGCAAATGTAGGAATGAGTGGATCCTGGATCCACTAATGCATGTTCAGAAGTGTTATAGAGGGAAAACGTACCCTTGATGACATCCGGGGCATCTTTCTCCTCCTGAGCTCTGATAGCATAGGCCCTTGCTGGTATTCTAGTGTCTGGCCTCTCAACTGACTCAGATGCAGGCCTCAGTGATGGACCAGCTACCTCAGGTTTACCGGGCTTCCTTCCCCTTTGTGGTACAGGAACAGGTATGTCAGTTTGTGTTGGAACAACTGTAGTAGTCCTCTTCGGACAATTCTTGATCTGATGTTCTGTTGATCCACACCGTAAGCATGCACCGGTCACTCGCCAACATTCCCCCTTATGCCACTTCTGACAGTACTGACAAGCAGAAGATGTAGGGGCTGGTCCCCTAAACACCGTCCCTGGAGAGCTGCCGATTGATGGTGTGGACTGGCCTCTCCTAGGTGTGAACTATGGTTTGGGCCCCTGAGACTGACCCTGACCCTGTGGTGGTCCTGAACTCTTAGCAGGAGGACCTTACTCTTCTTACTGGGAGTAGAAAATGCACTGGACTGACCCAAACCCCTCTTCTGCTGTCTTTCCCTTCTATTTTGTTCATTGATTCTGACCCTTTCCACTTTTGATGTAGCATCCACCAGTTTAGAAAAATCCGTGATCTCCAGTGCTGTGATCATGACTTTGATGTTGTCATTGAGCCCTTCCTCAAACTGTCTGCACCTCTCTACCTTGGTAGGGACTATCTCCCTCCCATACCGGCTCAGTCTGACAAACTCACGCTCATACTCAGCCACTGACAACTGTCTCTGTCTCAAACTGATAAATTCCCTTCTTTGCTCTTCTAAATACACTTTGCTAATATATTTCTTCCTGAACTCTGTAAGGAAGAATTCCCAGGTGATCTGTTCAGGTTGCACCTCACTGGTTACTGTGTCCCACCATTGATATGCGTCATCCTGAAGTAGGGACACAGCAGCCACTAGGTTCTGCTCGGGGGTGCAATTTAGCTATTTCAGTACTCTGATAGTTCTATCCAACTAGTTTTCTGCGGCCATGGGATCATCCTCCCTCTTTCCAAAGAAATCCACAGCCCCATGCTTTCTCAATTTCTCCAGATGATATTTTTGTGGTGCTGGTGGAGGTTGTGGCTGTGGTTGTAGTGGTGGAATCGCTCCCATCATTTGCCAGTAAAACTTGGTCATTTGTTGAAATAGTGCAAACTGAGATTGGGTAGGTGCCTCAGCTGCTGGTGGAGTAGGTTCTCCCCTGCCCCCAAACTCAGCCCTTGGTGGAGCATGACTCTCCACCTCTTCATCAACTGCTCTTTGCGAAGCAGGATCCACATCCTATTCAAAATAAGAAAACAAACAGATCTGCATCAGTATCACCTCAACACTTACAAATGCAATGCAATGGTATGCACTCTATCTAGGCCTAGAAACGCCTAAACCGATGCTCTGATACCACTAAATGTGACACTCTTTATCCGTCTACAGTGTAGCCGAGCAAGTTATGCCACTCAGTGTGTGGGAACACCAATTCATGTTTCAATTTCAATTAATCCCTTTTTATTCATTTATTTATAATTTTTGAAAAATCTAAATTTTTTCGCAAATTTTATAGAAAATCCGGCAGAGTGCCGGCTGTAAATTGGAAAAACAGTTCTTCTGAACCTGTTTAAAAACACTTCCATTATAATTATAATCTCAATCTCAGTCAACCACCAACATTTTTCAATAATTTCTCAAATCAATTCAGTATCTCAAAATTCACATTCATCTCATATCACACCCAATTCAATGAGAAATACTCATATTTATTTCTGAACACAGCTCATGGGTAATTACAGCAAAAATATGATTACATGAGTTTATAATATACATAACAAAAGTTTACAAATACAAAAGACTTAGGTAGCCCAATGTCCTACCAATGCACTGCAATTGTGAGGTGACTTTGAACTCTGAGTGCAGATCTTAAAACTCATAATGTATGAGGTCTGCTGGACTCCCCAGCTATGTCTCCAGTACCTGCGCGTCGCAAAAGCGACGCGCTAAGGAATTCTGCTTAGTGGTGACAATATAAAATAAAATAAAATAAAAACATGTATGCAGAATGCATGTTTACATTTTTGGGTAGACTTAATTTCAAATATTTATTGCAATATTATTCGATTAAAGTTTGGTAAGATTTATTAACATTGCCCGAGTAACCTATATCAGTTGACTGGACTGGATAAATAGGTAAATTGGTACTGAGTACTAAGTACCTCGGACCATCACACCATCGGTCACATTGTGTCTCCCGGTGTGCAATGGAACAGCTAATAAGCTACAATAATTATTGGGAATTAAATCCGAGTATAACAACTCAATATCATAGCCAAAGGCTATTACGTCACAGAATGGCGTGGAAAGCCATGAAATATAGAATGGCATGAAGCCATATGCAGTACTACTAATAGAACCCTATTGGCATGCCAACCTATCCAAACTAATCACATTAGGCCTACTAGGGCATTTAACACTTTTTATTTATGTAATTCTTTGAAACTGAATTTTTATTATTACTATTCATTTCATTGGTCAACCAAAATGTTGACTTTTGCATTGGCAATAGGTAAATTAGTTTAAATATCATCAACATACTACATTTTTCATTTTAAACGTGTTGGTATTGGTTGCCAATACCATCTCTAAGCTTAATGTGAATTGGACAGAATTTTCAATTTTCAAGCTTTGGGTTTACTGTTCCATTAGTCACTTTTGCAGTGGGAATTTGGAAAAATAATCAACACGAAAGTTGTTCCTTATTTTGTCTACTTGAATTTCCTTTTTTGAATCACTCCATTTGGAGTTTTGTAGCTCAAGTTATGGCCTAAACACCATAACTGGCTGGATTAGACAGATTCCAATTGCAGGCAAAGCGGTTACGCGGATTTGGTAACCTAAGTTTGGTTGGCAATTTAACTAGGTTATGATCATAATTTGGGTCAGGCTTCTTCATGAAAGTTGTTAGTCTATATCTCAGATTGTTTCTGGTAAACTTTCAGGTCAATTGGACCTTTCTACATTGAGTTATGGCCAAATGACCAAATACTGTTCATTTGGTCATTTTGCCCAGGCAGACTGCAGGTCACCCGAATTAGGGCAAACTTTTGGTCAACTTGGTTTCGTTTTCTGGGCATGGTTTCTTCACCAAAGTTGTGCCATTATGTGTCTAGTTTCATGTCCAATTGGCATTGAACCAATTGGACCTCTACAATTAAAGTTATGGCTGCCTAAACCTGCTGGACTCATGTCCAATTCTGCAGGTCACCTAGGGCAGCCACACCAAACCCAAATCCCATCACTCAACACACTTCATTTTTGGTTTAAACCGAACTAAATGGTCACTAATTGACCATTAATACCCTTTTTCATCATCACATGGTCAAAGTCCCATTTCTCCACCCCAAACCCTAAGTCAAACATTACCATTCATGCATTTTCATTGCATTTCTTCAATCCACTTACAAAATGCACATTAAGGGCAGCCATAATAACCTTTTAACTTCACTAAAATCATCACAAACAAACCCTAACCATGGCTGCCAAAAATTTAGGGTTTACATACAATTGGTATTCAATAATTTTTCTTTATAATTTACACTCATTTATACTTACTCAACATAAATTTGAAGAGAAATATAAGTTTAAGTCACTTCCCTCTTAGGGAGCTAATCCAAAGCTTATAAGAAGTCTTTCTTTTTAATTCTTTTTGCTCCCAAAAGAATCTCCAAGATGCAAGAACACTTTTTTGTGTTGGGAGTTTAGGGTTTAGTTGGGTAGAAGTTGGTGAAATCAAGCTTGAAAAAGCTTGAAAATGGTAGCTATGGTGGAGGCTTACAGCAAGGAAGAAAGAAGAAATGAGAAATCTAGTTTTTCTCTCATTTTTCAGCCCATTTGTCTCTTTTAAATAAAGTTATGCCTTGTGTCAACATTGGGTTGGGTGGGAGAATTTTAATGACATCATTATGATGTCATAAGTCTATTTTCCTTTATTTTCTCTTCATTTCTTATCTATTTAATTGTAATTAAAATTTTAACAAAATTTATTCATATTTTATGTTATATAAATTATTTATTTAACTGGACAAGTTGGTCAAAAATCATATCTGAAGACGAAATGACCAAAATGCCCTCCGTTTGGCTTAACGGGCCAAAATTGTCTGTACCGATTGAAAATTTTTTCTAAGTATTTTCTTAGCATTCTAATGCCATAAGAACCTTAATAACCCTTCTCTGGAGTCCCAAAAATTATTTTATAATTTTTCTGCCAGGTCTAGGGCTCCTAGTTGCGAGAACTGCAACTTCTCACTAGATTACCCATCGCTAGGGCACCGGCTCATTTAACTTGGTTGTATCTTATTTCTAAAATTTTTGCTAAATTTTTCTTATTAATATTTGAGTTAATTATGGTTCCTCACTTTAGTTTAAATATTTTTCCAGACGTTCTAGCTATCCGAATCGACACTGGTCACTAGAACAATAGACTGTACGAACTAGCTAAAGTGAGGATGTTACATCCCCAACTATGTCTCCAGTACCTGCGCGTGGCAAAAGCGACGCGCTAAGCAATTCTGCTTAGTAGTGACAATATAAAATAAAATAACTAAAATAACATAAATATGCAGAATGTATATTTACATTTTAGGTAGACTTAATTTCTGGCATTTATTGCAGTATTATTCGATCAAAATTTTGTAAGATTTATTTTCATTGCCCGAGTAACCCATACTAGTCGACTGGACTAGATAAACAGGTAAACTGGCACTGGATACCAAGTACCTCAGACCATCACACCATCGGTCACATTGTATCTCCTGGTGTGCAGCAAAATAGCTAATAAGTTGTAATAATTATCAGGGATTAAACCTAAGTATAACAACTCAATCAACATAGCCAAAGGCTATTATAACACAGAATGGCACGTGAGGCCATAAAACACAGAATGGCATAAAGCCATATGCAGTACTGCTAACAGAATCCTATTGGCATGCCAACCTATTCAAATCAATCTTGCTAGGTGTACTAGGGCATGTTATACTTTTAGATTGTTTAATTCTTGAAATTTAAGGTTAGTGTTACTATTCATTTCATTAGTCAACAAAAATATTGACTTTTGCATAGACAATATGTATATTGGTTTTAATACTCCCAAAATACCACATTTTGCATTCTAAAATTGTTGGCATTGGTTGCCAATACCATTTCTAAGCTTAATGTTAGTTGTTTAAAATGTTCAGATTTTAAGCCTTGTATTTACTGTTCCATTAGTCATTTTTGTAGTGGGAATTTGGCAAAGTTGTCAAAATGAAAGTTGTTCCTTATTGTGTCTAGCTACATTTCTTTTCTTTGAATCACTCCATTTGGAGTTTTGTAGCTCAAGTTATGGCCTAATTACCGTGACTGGCCAGATTGCCAGCTTCCCAGATTTTCTGGACTGACCAAATCTATAGTGTTTTGTATAGTGAATATAGGTCATCTTTTGAACATGTTATGGAAACAATTTGGGTTAGGTTTCTTCATGAAAGTTGTAGGTCTATGTCTCAGCTATTTGCTGGTAAAATTTCAGGTCAATTAGTCCTTTCTGTACTGAGTTATGACCAAATGAATAAACACTATTCATTTAGTCATTTTTGCCCAAGCAGAATGCAGGTCACCCAGATTAGGCCAATCTTTAAGTCAACTTGATTTGGTTTTCTGGGCATGGTTTCTTCACCAAAGTTATGTATGGTTTCTTCACCAAAGTTATGTCATTATGTGTCTAGTTTCATGTCCAATTGGCCTTGCACCAATTGAACCTCTACAACTCCAATTATTGCTGCCCAAACCTACTGGACTCACACCTAGTCCTGTAGGTCACCAAGGGCAGCAACACTAACTTTAATTTCCACTAAACAAACCACTTCATTTCTTATTCACACATAACCAAATGGTCACTAATTGACCATTAAAACTTACTTTCACTATTACATGATCAAGGTCTCAATTTCATACCCAAACCCTAACCCATTCCATCTCAAATTATGCATTCACTTACCTTTCACTATCCTAAACAATAGGTTAGTATTAAGGGCAGCTAGGGTACCATTTTAATACAAGAAAATCTTCAAAATCCTACCAAGCCCAAGGCTGCTAAAATTTTAAGCAAAACACACACATGATGTTTACTAAATTTACTTGTAAATTTACATTCAATTTCACTCCTTCAACATGAATTGAAAGAGAAAAAGCAAGTTTGGTCACTAACCTCTAATGGAGTCACTTTTCAAACTTACAAAAGCTCTTCTTTGTCACTTTTTTTTGCTCCCAAAAGCTTCGCTAAGCTGAAATATCAAGGTTTTATGTTGCCAATTTAGGGTTTTGTTGAGAGAAGACTAACCAAATAAAGCTTTGGTAAACCAAAAATGGAGATTGGAAAGGGATATGGTGCGGCTAGTATGAAAGGAAGATGGCTGATGTTTATTCTAGATTTTTTTTTTTACTTCTTTTCTGCCTCGTTTATGTATCATAAGTGTGTTTCTTTAATTTGATTGGCCATAGACCTTAATTACCTCATGCTTACATAAGCATGATGTAATAAATCACATTTATTTTCATTTTCTTTCCTTTTCTTGTCTACTTAATTTCAATCAAATTTTTACTAATATTTATTCACATTTTATGTCATATAAATTATTTATTTAACTGGACAAGTTGGCCAAAAATCATATATGAAGACGAAATGACCAAAATGCCCTCCGTTTGGCTTAACGAGCTAAAATTGTCTGTACCGATTGAAAAAATTTTCTAAGCCTTTTTTTGGCATTCTAATGCCATAGAATCCTCAATGACTCTTCTTGGCATTTTAATGCCATAGAATCCTCAATGACTCTTCTCTAGAGTCTCAAAAATTATTTTAGAAATTTTCTCCCAGGTTTAGGGCTCCTAGTTGCGAGGACCGCAACTTTCCATTGGGTTATCCATCGTTAGGGTACCGGCTCATTTAACTTGGATGTATTTTATTTCTAAAATTTTTCCTATATTTTTCTTTTTATTATTTGAGTTAATTATAGTTCCTCACTTTAGTTTTAATATTTTTCCAAACGTTCTAGCTGTCCGGACCGACACCAGTCACTGGAACAGTAGAATATATAGAATTGCTACAGTGAGGGTGTTATAACTCTTCCCCTCAAATTTAAATTTCGTCATCGAAATTTATCTGATGCAAACAGTTGAGGGAACTATTGCCTCATCGTCTCTTCACTTTCCCAAGTTGCCTCCTCGGTGTTGTGGTGCCTTAGGTCTACTGAGGTGTAATTGATATTGAAAATGTCAAAGAAAAATTAATAAGTTAGTATAAATGAAAAACAAAAATTAAAGAAATCGGCAGTACAATGAGTAAATCGGTAGTACCAAAAAATCCGAAATCCAACCTGAAGAGGGGCATTTTGGTCATTTAACATCTCGAGTTGACTTTTGACCAAATGTCCATTAAAAATATGTAGTATTAAATTTTGAAAATTTCATAAAAAATGAAATTATACATGAAAGGCAATTAGGGAAAAATGAGTGGTATAATTTGGAATAATTAAAAGTGGATTATTAAACTAATTAACCTAAGGTTAGCGGAGCATAATATATATTAATTAACCTAAAGATAATGGGGTATAAAAGGGCTAAAGAGGATAGATTAGTATAAAAGGGCTAAAGTGGATAGATTTCTCCACTAACTCATTTCATTTCCTTCAATTCTTCATCCACGGCCGAAAATGCTCTCCCATAAAACTCCATGGCCATTCATGCATGAGCTCAATTTCTCCATGATCAAGCCCTAGTTTCTTAAAGAGTCCTTCACTAAAGTTGATCTACACATCATGGGCAGTATGTAGGAAGCAAAAAGAAGAAGTTTTATTGAGGTTTTATAAAGTTCAAAATAAGGTTAGTGCTTAATCTTTCCATTTTCCTTCAATAATCCTTGTGTTGAGCCTTAGTTTTGGCAGCCATGAAAATGCATGGTTAGTGACTTGTTCTTATATTTAATGGATGGGAATTAAGGTTGATTAACTCAAATAGAAGTTGTAGTAGGTTAATGTTCAAGTATGTGCATGTTAGTACTTGAATTAAAGGTTTGAAATGGCAAATTGCCATGTTTGGTAGCCTATAATATTATGAATTTGTGTGTGTGAATATGAAGTTTATTAATGAAATATGATAGTGTTAAATTGTGGGCAGCATGTGTACTTGATATTGAGGTATGAGTATATGGAAGTGTATGTGTAATATTGATATTGAGGTATGTTGAATTTTGGTGGAAGTGAATGTTGAACTTGGATGGTGTATTGTGTGCATTGAGCACTTGAGTGTTCTGCCCAAAATGCTTGTTGGAATTGGGTGCAATATATATATAGAAGTGCCATGATTAAATATTGAAGTATTGGGAGGAGGAGGATTGTTAAAATTGGAAGTGTGGTTTTCAAATGCAGGTTGTGTGTGTTGGCAGCACCTAAAGTAGGTCATAAGTGCAAAACTGTGAACCCATTTGGTATGAGGCCAATGGAGGGTGAAACTCGATACCAAATAGGCCAACTTTCATGTAGAAATGTTGCCAAAATTCTTCCTAGAAACTGACCTTAAAAATGACCAAATCCGCAATGGAAACCTTGCAACCCAGATTTTTGACTATATGAACAGTAGTCATTAGGATGACCATAACTCACTCAAACCAGGTCCAATTGACCTAAAATTTTTACCATGGATAGCTTAGACATAGAGTTACAATTCCTATAAGGACACCAAAGCCCAGCAATGGCCAAAACCAAGTCAAATAGCTTGCAAAATTTCAGGTACCAAAACTGCCAGAACTAAAAGTGACCTAAAATTGACCAAATTTTGCACTCAAGGTGCAATCTGTTCAGCTTTAGTAAATTGATCATATCATGGTCTATACAACTCAGAATGACCTGAAATTTTGCCAAAAGTTCAATAAGACATAGAGCTACAATTCTTATGAAGACACCAAAGCCGAGAAATGGCCAGAACCAAGTCAAATAGCTTGCACAAATTCAGGTACCAAAACTGCCATAACTAAAAGTGACCTAAAATTGACCAAATTTTGCACTAAAGGTGCAATCTATCTAGCTTTAGTAACTTGACCATATCTTGGTCTATACAACTTAGAAAGACCTAAAATTTTGCCTAAAGTTTAATAAAACATAAAGGTACAATTCTTATGAAGACACCAAAGCCCAGAAATGGCCAGAACCAAGTCAAAAAGCTTGCACAAGTTCGGGTGCCAAAACTGCCAGAACTAAAAGTGACCTAAAATTGACCAAATTTTGCACTAAAGGTGCAATCTGTCCAGCTTTAGTAAATTGACCATATCTTGGTCTATACAACTCAGAATGACCTGAAGTTTTACCCAGAGTGCAATAAGACATAGAGCTACAATTTTGCTTCTTTGATCAGAAGCTAAAAACCAAGAGAAATAGGACTTTAAGCTAGACCAATCTAGCACACAAAAATTGAGAATTTGATATTTACTTACAATGATGCTTTAAGCAATTTGGTAATGAATGCCAACTTGTAAAAATAGTAAATTTCACTATATTGGCAGCATATTGAATTACGAATTGTGACATATTGATATTAGAATCAACTTATGCATGATGTATGAAAAGGTTAACATTTTCGTTGACCGGTGAATTGTGTAATGACTAGTAAACCCTAAAAATAAATATTTAATCTTGTACTATGCCCTAATTTGCCTAGTAAACTAGTTTGGATAGGTTGGCATGCTAATAGGATTCTCACAGTTGCTCTGTAAATGACTTTACGTCATATTGTGTTTTATGCCTTATTATGCCATACTATGATTTTAATAGCCTATGGCTATACAGATTGTGTTATTATACTCGGCTTAATGCCTGATTGATTATATGGGTTTTTAGCCACACTATTTGCACACCGGGAGACACTTTGTGACCGATGGTGTGACGGCCCGAGGTACTAGGTACCCAGTGCTAGTATATCCGTTTATCCAGTCTGGTCAGTGTATAGGCTACATGGGCAGTCAATTAAAATATTATTCAATTCAGAAAGCTAAGTTAAGTTTAGTATAATGAAATTTTAGTACAATTAAATTAAGTATTGAATGAATGAGTAAAAGATATTAGCAAAAGAAACATAACAAAAATATAAATTACAGAACCGTAGATACTTGAAATACAATACAGTTAGAATAATTTGTATATTGAGCAGTATTACTGAAAAGTTATAAACTAAGCACTTCCAAAGAGGAACAAACTAGTATATAAGATCGTTGATACTACAAATACCATACCAAATTAAATTGATTTATGGATATCCGAATTATGATTTATTTCTTTCTTTATTTGTATATATTATTTCTTGTTATACTATTGCACCACTAAGCAGAAATGCTTAGTGCGATGGTATTGCTTCCTTGCGCAGGTACTGAAGGTAAAACCAGTAGACTGTCGACTGAGATTTTTTGAGTCCAAATCTGCAGAAGTGTCAGAAGAGTTAAAGATTGTCATCTCCTCAGCAATGCATGTAGATATGGCTCATTTTAAGCATGTTTTATAATCTGTACATTATAATTACTGTTATTATTGTAATGTGAATTAGTAATTGTAATTTCATTTGTCTATCCTATACTTGATAAATTTATGTACTTAATTGGCAAATTTGTATAAGTTAATGAAATATAAGAATTCTGATATTTAAATTGGTTATCTAATCATAATGATTTTGAATGGGATTGAGTTTGAGAAATTTTGAGACTGAATTTGAGTTTGAGAAACTGATGAGAATGCTTCATGATAATCTGAGTTATGAATTTGAGCATATATTGAAATTGTTTTTGGTAGGTTTAGAAGAACTGTTAGTCCAAATTACAGCCGGCACTCTGCCAGATTATCGTTAAAATTTTTGAAATTTCTAAATTTATTAGATTTTGATAAAAGTAAAAATAGCCTAAAACTTAAATAAAGTTTTTGAATAAATAAATCAAGAACTATAATGAAATCAGATGAGATCAGGTGCTCCGGCACTCCGTGTGACATGCATTGCTTGGCTACACTGTAGACGAGTGAGGGGTGTTACATTTAGTGGTATAAGTGCACGGTTTAGGCGTTCCTAGGCACAAATAAGTGGAAAAAACTAGTGTGCATATATGCATTGTATTCATAAGAGTCGAGGTGACACTAATGCAGATCTGTTTGCTTTTGATTATTCAAGGTTAAGATATGGACTAAGAGTCGCAGAGGGCATTAGAAAAAAAAAAGTACAAAACCTAGTCCATGAGGTTATAACATAGTGACTATGTAATGTTCTCGATGTTTGTATTGTAAGCTGCAGATTACAGTACCGATATGGGATTATTGTATAGACCTACGTGCTTCCTCGTAGTACAATAAAATAAGAATAATTGTAAGTAATCTATAATTTGATACAGTTACGCTCGAATAGATTACTATTATAGGAAATAAATGTGAAAATTTTAGTAAGAAATTTAAAAACTCAAAACTAGCCTATCGAAAGACTACACTTATAAGGTAGCTAGAGTCAGTGACTCGGTTACATTCATGTGAACTACCTGTACCACAGTAATTGCTATAAGCTTAGAGATATCAATACAACTTATTATCCTCAGACGGATGGATAGTTGAAATGAGTAATTCAGATAAATTCTGAAACTCATTGAGTTCCTGTAAACAATGAAATGAAAGGATAATAATAACTTATAATATGTGATAAGCCCTCGAGAATATACTGAGAACTTGTGCCATTGAATCCGAGGGGAGATGGGACAGATACCTCCCACTAATAGAATTTGTATACAACAATAAGTATCAAGCTAGCATACAAACGGCACCCTATGAAATATTGTAAGGGAAAAAGTGCAGAACACTAGTATATTGAACTGAGCAGGGTAAGATATCTAGACATTGATATAGAGTCTTATAATTATTTTGATATTTTTGTCAGAAAAGAATGATTTAGGTATTTGAAAATATATTTAGAAGTTGTAGTGCTACTCTCTCTAGAAGCAAGAATAGATACCTTCCCTTGATGGAGTTTTGTATGAGATAAATGCAGAATACTTAGACAAAGGGTAATTTAACAGAGTTTGAATTAGTAAAAGAGACTGAAGGACCAGTAAGAATTCTAGTATGCAAAATCAAAGAACTAATGAATAATAGACTTTCATGAATAGAAATACTAAAGGCAAAAGAAAATAATGATGGGAAAGTGAATAAAAATTATGAGATAACAATAAGCTCAATTGTTTGAATCCGATGAATTTTGAGGATAAAATTCCTATTTAGAGGGGAAGAGTTGTAACATCCTCATTTTCGTAGTCCGTATGTCCTACTATTCCGAATGCTAATGTCTGCCTCGGAAAGTCGGAGTGTTTAGAACTACACTTAATTGACAGTGAGTTAGCATAAAATAATGAAATATGTAATGAGAAAAAATTAAGGAAAAATAAAAGAGATAAAATGTGACTAAGTTAAACGAGCCAAACCCGTAGTGATGGGTGACCGCACCGGGAAGTTACGGCGAGGACCGTTGTCTAGCCTTGGACCACGAGGAACTCGGGGAAAAATTTTCAGGACCTAATTAAAGGTCTACTGAGGTGTAATTGACATTGGAAATGTCAAAGAAAATTAATAAGTTAGTATAAACGAAAAACAAAAATTAAAGAAATCGGCAATACAAGGAGTAAATCGGTAGTACCGAAAAATCAGAAATACAACCTGAAGAGGGGCATTTTGGTCATTTAACATCTCGAGTTGACTTTTGACCTAAATGTCCATTAAAAATATGAAGTATTAAATTTTTGAAAATTTCATAAAAAATGAAATTATACATGAAATGCAATTAAGGGAAAATGAGTTGCATAATTTGGAATAATTAAAGTGGATTATTAAACTAATTAACCTAAGGTTAGTGGAGCATAATATATATTAACTAACCTAAAGATAATGGGGTATAAAAGGGCTAAAGTGGACAGATTTCTGCACTAGCTCATTTCATTTCCTTCAATTCTTCATCCATGGCCGAAAATGCTCTCCCATAAAACTCCATGGCCATTCATGCATGAGCTCAATTTCTCCATGATCAAGCTCTAGTTTCTTCAAGAGTCCTTCACTAAAGTTGATCTACACATCATGGGCAGCATGTAGGAAGCTAAAAGAAGAAGTTTTGATGAGGTTTTATAAAGCTCAAAATAGGGTTAGTGCTTAATCTTTCCATTTTCCTTCAACAATCATTGTGTTGAGCTTTGGGTAAGTTGAATTGCTAAGAAAAATTGAGGAAATGATGAGTATTGGTGAACCTTAGTTTTGGCAGCCATGAAAATGCATGGTTAGTGACTTGTTCTTATATTTAATGGATGGGAATTAAGGTTGATTAACTCAAATGGAAGTTGTAGTTGGTTAATGTTCAAGTATGTGCATGTTAGTGCTTGAATTAAAGGTTTGAAAAAGGACCTTGATGCTTTGGCGAACTACCATGTTTGGCAGCCTATAATATCATGAATTTGTGTGTGTGAATATGAAGTTTATTAATGAAATATGATAGTGTTAAATTGTAGACAACATGTGTAGTTGATATTGAGGTATGAGTATATGGAAGTGTATGTGTAATATTGATATTGAGGTATATTGAATTTTGGTGAAACTGAATGTTAAACTTGAATGGTGTATTGTGTGTATTGAGCACTTGAGTGTTCTACCCAAAATGCTTGCTAGAATTGTGTGCAATATATATAGAAGTGCCATGATTAAATGTTGAAGTATTGGGCGGAGGAGGATTGTTAAAATTGGAAATGTGATGTTCAAATGCAGGTTGTGTATGTTGGCAGCACCTAAAGTAGGTCATAACTGCAAAACTGTGAACCCAATTGGTATAAGGCCAATGGAGGGTGAAACTCGATACCAAATAGGCCAACTTTCATGTAGAAATGTTGCCAAAATTCTACCTAGAAACTGACCTTAAAAATGACCAAATCCGCAATGGCAACCTTGCAACTCAGATTTTTGACTATATGAACAGTAGTCATTAGGATGACCATAACTCACTCAAAACAAGTCCAAGTGACCTGAAATTTTTACCATGGATAGCTTAGACATAGAACTACAATTCTTATGATGACACCAAAGCCCATAAATGGCCAGAACCAAGTCAAATAGCTTGCAAAAGTTCGGATACAAAAACTGCCAGAGCTAAAAGTGACCTAAAATTGACCAAATTTTGCACTAAAGGTGCAATCTGTCCAGCTTTAGTAAATTGACCATATCATAGTCTATACAACTCAGAATGATCTGAAATTTTGCCAAAAGTTCAATAAGACATAGAGCTACAATTCTTATGCAGACACCAAAGCCCATAAATGGCCAGAACCAAGTCAAATAGCTTGCAAAAGTTCGGGTACCAAAATTGCCAAAACTAAAAGTGACCTAAAATTGACCAAATTTTGCAATGGAGGTGCAATCTGTCCAGCTTTAGTAACTTGACCATATCTTGGTCTATACAACTCAGAATAACCTAAAATTTTTCCTAAAGTTCAATAAGACATAGAGCTATAATTCTTATGAAGACACCAAAGCCTAGAAATGGCCAGAACCAAGTCAAATAGCTTGCACAAGTTCGGGTGCCAAAACTGTCAGAACTAAAAGTGACCTAAAATTGACTAAATTTTGCACTAAGGGTGCAATCTGTCTAGCTTTAGTAAATTGACCATATCTTGGTCTATACAACTCAGAATGACCTAAAATTTTGCCCATAGTGCAATAAGACATAGAGCTATAATTTTTCTTTTTTGACAAGAAGCTAAAACCCAAGAGAAATAGGACTTTAAGCTAGACCAATCTAGCACACAAAAATTAAGAATTTGACATTTGAATGCAATGATGCTTGAAGCAATTTGGCAATGAATGCTAACTTGTAAAAAAGGTAAATTAAACTATATTGGCAGCATATTGAATTACGAATTGTGACATGTTGATAGTAGAATCAACTTATGCATGATGTATGAAAAGGTCAACATTTTTCATTAACCAATGAATTGTATAATGGCTAGTAAAACCTAAAAATAAATATTTAATCTTATACTATGCCCTAATTTGCCTAGTTGACTAGTTTGGATAGGTTGGCATGCCAATAGGATTCTGACAGCTGTTCTGTAAATGACTTTACGTCATATTGTGTTTTATGGCTTATTATGCCATACTATGATTTTAATAGCCTATGGCTATACAGATTGTGTTATTATACTCGGCTTAATGCCTGATTGATTAAATGGCTTTTTAGCCACACTATTTGCACACTGGGAGACACTTTGTGACCGATGGTATGACAGCCCAAGGTACTAGGTACCCAGTGCTAGTATATTCATTTATCCAATCTGGTCAGTGTATAGGCTACATAGGTAGTCAATTAAAACATTATTCAATTCAGGCAGCTAAGTTAAGTTAAGTATAATGAAATTTCAGTACAATTAAATTAAGTATTGATTGAATGAGTAAAAGAGATTAGCAAAAGGAACATAACAAAAATATAAATTACAAAATCGTAGAGACTTGAAATACAATACAGTTGGAATAATTTGTAAACTGTGTAGTATTACTGAAAAGTTATAAATTAAGCACTTCCAAAAGGGAACAAACTAGTATTTAAGATCTTTGATACTAGAAATACCATAACAAATTAAATTGATTCCTAGATATCCAAATTATGATTTATTTCTTTCTTTATTTGTATATATTATTTCTTGTTATACTATTGAACCAATAAGCAAAAAAGCTTAGCGCGATGGAATTACTTCCTTGCGTAGGTACTGAAGGTAAAACCAGTAGAGGTAAAACCAGTAGACTATCGACTAAGATTTTTTGAGTCCAAATATGCAGAAGTGTCAGAAGAGTTCAAGATTGTCACCTCCTCAGCAATGCATATAGATAGGGTCATTTTAAGCATGTTTTATAATTTGTACATTACAATTACTGTTATTATTGTAATGTGAATTAGTAATTGTAATTTCATTTCTCTATCCTGTACTTGATAAATTTATGTACTTAATTGGCAAATTTGTATAAATTAATGAAATATAAGAATTCTGATATTTAAATTGATTATCTAATCATAATGATTATGAATGAGATTGAGTTTGAGAAATTTGAGACTGAATCTGAGTTTGAGAAACTGATGAGAATGCTTTGAGATAATCTGAGTTATGAATTTGAGCATATATTGAAATTGTTTTTGGCAGGTTTAGAAGAACTGTTAGTCCAAATTACAGCCGGCACTCTACCGGATTATCATTAAAATTTTTGAAATTTCCAAATTAATTAGATTTGATAAAAGTAAAAATAGCCTAAACCTTAAATAAAGTTTTTGAATAAATAAATCAACAACTGTAATGAAATCAGATGAGATCAGGTGCTGTGGCACTCTGTGTGACACGCCTTGCTCAGCTACACTATAGACAGGTGAGGAGTGTTACATTTAGTGGTATTAGAGCACAGTTTAGGCGTTCCAAGGCACAGATAAGTGGAAAGAACTAGTGTGCATACATGCATTGCATTCACAAGAGTCGAGCTGACACTAATGTAGATCTGTTTACTTTTGATTATTCAAGGTTAAGATATGGACTAAGAGTCGCATAGGGAATTAGGAAAAAAAGAAGTAGAAAACATAGTCCATGAGGTTATAACGTAGTGGCTATGTAATGTTATCGATATTTGTATTGTAAACTGCAGATTACAGTATCGATATGGGATTATTGTATAGAGCTACGTGCTTCCTTGTGGTACAATAAAATAAGAATAATTGTAAGTAATATATAATTTGATACAGTTACGCTCGAATAGAGTACTATTACAAGAAATAAATGTGAAAATTTTAGTCAGAAATTTAAAACTTCAGAACTAGCCTATCGAAAGACTACACTTATAAGGTAGCTAGAGTCAGTGACTCGATTACATTAATGTGAACTACCCGTACCACAGTAATTGCTATAAGCATAGAGATATCAATACAACTTATTATCCTCAGACGGATAGACAGTCGAAACGAGTAATTCAAAAAATTCTGAAGCTCATTGAGTTCCTGTAAACAATGAAATAAAAGAATAATAATAACTTATAATATGTGATAAGCCCTCGAGAATATACTGAGAACTTGTGTCATTAAATCCGAGGGAAGATGGGACAGATACCTCCCACTAATATAATTTGTATACAATAATAATTGTCAAGCTAGCATACAAACGGCACCCTATGAAATAATATAAGGGAAAAAGTGCAGAACACCAGTATATTAAACTGAGTAGGATAAGATGTCTAGACATTGATATAGAGTCTTATAATTATTTTGATATTTTTGTCAGAGAAGAATGATTTAGGTATTTGAAAATATATTTAGAAGTTGTAGTGCTACTCTCTCTAGAAGCAAGAATAGATACATTCCCTTGATGGAGTTTTGTATGAGATAAGTGCAGAATACCTAGACAAATGGTAATGTAACAGAGTTGAAATTGGTAAAAGAGACTGAAGGACCAGTAAGGATTCCAGTATGCAAAATCAGATAACTAGTGAATAATAGACTTTAATGAATAGAAATACTAAAGGTAAAAGAAAATAATGATGGCAAAGTGAATAAAAATTATGAGATAATGATAAGCTCAATTGTTTGAATCCAATGAATTTCGAGGACGAAATTCCTATTTAGAGGGGAAGAGTTGTAACATCCTCATTTTCATAGTCCTTATGTCCTACTATTCCGATGGCTAATGTCTGCCTCGAAAAGTCGGAGTGTCTGGAACTACACTTAATTGACAGTGAGGAAGCATAAAATAATGAAATATGTAATGAGTAAAATTAAGAAAAAATAAAAGAGATAAAATGTAACTAAGTTAAATGAGCCAAACCCGTAGCGATGGGTGACCGCACCGAGAAGTTACGGCGAGGACCGTTGACTAGCCTTGGACCACGGGGAACTCGAGGAAATATTTTTGGGACCTAATTAAAGGTCTACTGAGGTGTAGTTGACATTGAAAATGTCAAAGAAAAATTAATAAGTTAGTGTAAACGAAAAACGAAAATTAAAGAAATCGGCGGTATAAGGAGTAAATCGGCAGTACCGAAAAATCCGAAATACAACTTGAAGAGGGGCATTTTGGTCATTTAACATCTCGAGTTGACTTTTGACCTTAATGTCCATTAAAAATATGTAGTATTAAATTTCGAAAATTTCATAAAAAATGAAATTATACATGAAATGCAATTAAGGAAAAATGAGTAGTATAATTTGGAATAATTAAAAGTGGATTATTAAACTAATTAATCTAAGGTTAGTGGAGCATAATATATATTAATTAACCTAAAGATAATGGGGTATAAAAGGGCTAAAGTGGACAAATTTCTGCACTAACTCATTTCATTTCCTTCAATTCTTCATCAATGGCCGAAAATGCTCTCTAATAAAACTCCATGGCCATTCATGCATGAGCTCAATTTCTCCATGATCAAGCCCTAGTTTCTTCAAGAGTCCTTCACTAAAGTTGATCTACACATTATGGGCAGCATGTAGGAAGCAAAAAAAAAAGAAGTTTTGGTGAGTTTTTATAAAGCTCAAAATAAGGTTAGTGCTTAATCTTTCCATTTTCCTTCAATAATCCTTGTGTTGAGCTTTAGGTAAGTTGAATTGCTAAGAAAAATTGAGGAAATGATGAGTATTGGTGAATCTTAGTTTTGGCAGCAATGAAAATGCATGGTTAGTGACTTGTTCTTATATTTAATGGATGGAAATTAAGGTTGATTAACTCAAATGGAAGTTGTAGTAGCTTAATGTTCAAGTATGTACATGTTAGTGCTTGAATTAAAGGTTTGAAATGGGACCTTGATGCTTTGGCAAACTGCCATGTTTGGCAGCCTATAATATCATGAATTTGTGTGTGTGAATATGAAGTTTATTAATGAAATATGATAGTATTAAATTGTGGGCAGCATGTGTAGTTAATATTGAGGTATGAGTATACGGAAGTGTATGTTTAATATCGATATTGAGGTATGTTGAATTTTGGTGGAAGTGAAAGTTAAACTTGAATGGTGTATTGTGTGCATTGAGCACTTGAGTGTGCTGCCCAAAAAGTTTGCTGGAATTGTGTACAATATATATAGAAGTGTCACAAATAAATGTTGAAGTATTGGGTGGAGGAGGATGGTTAAAATTGGAAGTGTGATGTTCAAATGCAGGTTGTATATGTTGGCAGCACCTAAAGTAGGTCATAAGTGCAAAACTGTGAACCCAATTGGTATGAGGCTAATGGGGCGTAAAACTTGACACCAAATAGGCCAAATTTCATGTAGAAATGTTGCCAAAATTCTACCTAGAAATTGACCTTAAAAATGACCAAATCCGGAATGGCAACCTTGCAACTCAGATTTTTGACTATGTGAACAGTAGTCATTAGGATGACCATAACTCACTCAAAATAGGTCCAATTGACCTGAAATTTGTACCATGGATAGCTTAGACATAGAGCTACAATTCTTATGAAGACGCAAAAGCCCAGAAATGGTCAGAACCAAGTCAAATAGCTTGCACAATTTCGGGTACCAAAACTGCCAGAACTAAAAGTGACCTAAAATTGACCAAATTTTGCACTAAAAGTGCAATCTGTCTAGTTTTAGTAAATGGACCATATCTTGGTCTATACAACTCAGAATGATCTAAAATTTTGTCAAAAGCTCAATAAGACATAGAGCTACAATTCTTATGAAGACACTAAAGCCCAGAAATGGCCAAGATCAAGTCAAATAGCTTGCACAAGTTCGGGTACCAAAACTGCCAAAACTAAAATTGACCAAATTTTGCACTAAAGGTGCAATCTATCCAGCTTTAGTAACTTGACCATATCTTGGTCTATACAACTCAGAATGACCTGAAATTTTGCCTAAAGTTCAATAAGACATAGAGCTACAATTCTTATGAAGACACCAAAGCCCAGAAATGGCCAGAACAAAGTCAAATAGCTTGCACAAATTTGGGTACCAAAACTGCCAGAAGTAAAAGTGACCTAAAATTGACCAAATTTTGCACTAAAGGTGCAATCTGTCCAGCTTTAGTAAATTGAGTAAGAAAAAGTTCTAATGATATTAAGAGTTAATATCATTTCTAATTGCCAATTAATAATGAGCCTAGTGAGTCACACATACACACAAGTTAATCACCAAGTTAAGTGTGATTTAATTAATTAATTAATTAAAGAGTTTAATTGATTAATTAAATATGTTTGGTTTGCAATGAGATTGCAAAGTTCCTAGCATGGCTTGAAATCAAATCTAGGTTATTGGATGTATAGTATAAGTTAAATTTATATATAAAGTGTTTAAATATGAATTTAATTATGAGAAATTAATTAATGGAGATTAATTAATTTATATTTGATATAAATTGATTAGAAGAGGAGAAATAATGATTTTGGGTTGAGAACTCAAAATTAAAACATAAGGGTAGTTTGGTCATTTCACATGATTAATGTGACACTATGAGATAGTGGCACATGACACCATATAAGCTTGCCATTTGTCTTCATATCATGCAAGATGATCAAAGTCAAGATTAAGTCTAGCTTTGATACTTGGCTTAATGAGATTAAGTAAATTAAAAAAAAAGATGCAATCTAGTGGTGACATGTGGCAAAGGGTGTAAGTGATTTTTGACCTAATTATAAAAGGGAAAGAAAGAATAATTAATTCATTATTCTTCATTCTCTAAAAGTTGCGGTAGCCACTCTCCCTCTCCCTCTCCCTTTTCCTCTTCTTACTTTCTTCAACAATTCAAATAGAAATCATCCATTCCCTTTGAATTAAAATTGCCAGAAATTGTTTCTAGTGTCCTATACACATATATAACCTCTCTAAAAGCAAAATCCCATATAATAATTAGTTGGCAAAGGCTTGAGAGGTAAAATTGGGGGCTGCCATTAGTGATCTTGGTGTGGACAAGCTAGAGGGACTACACTTGGGGTCCTAGGAGCTTCCTAAGGGTGTCAATTACATCTATATTGAATCAAAGAGGTTAGTGCCCAAATTCCTCTTTCAAATTAGGGTTTAATTGAATTAATTTGTTAATTCCCAATCTTAAATGGCAAATGAAGATCCTAATACATATTAAAAGTGTTTTAATATGCAATTGAGCATTGAAATTAATTAGGCACATAAGAGATGTGGCATGATGCATGAAACCCTAGAAGAAAAATTTTGAAATTCAATGTTCCAATTCACCAATTACCTGTTAGTAGTATGCCCTAGAGCATATCATTTAGTATGTATCTTGTGCATATTTTATTAATAAAAGGCAATTTCACTTTTCTGTTTACATAATGTATTTATGTGTAATAGAAAAGGTCTATTGATATTTTGTTAGAAATTCTATTCTTAAGTTGTTAAGAATACGAGTGACAGTATTTTTAGCATAAAGTATCATAAATTGGTTCACAATCAGGGATACTTCACACAGGACATGACTTATCCAGAAAGATTGTATTCATGTTTGTTCCCAAGGTATTTATATGAGATATAAATAAGATGGAATGGTGAGTCTCATGCTATATAATAAACATGATAGGCACTTATACATGATAAGTAGGCCAAACCAGTGACACATATGACAAGCATATGGAGTTTACTCTTGTCAATGCATTGTCATATATCATATCAGTGCACATAATCTTTAGACCTGAGATAACATAGTTATCTTGTATATAGGTGGTTTGAGTTTAATACTGCTTTCATACTTGTACTGTGTATGGGTATATAGGCATGTGTTGGCTCCTGCTAGTTATATATGGAGATAGGTGTTGGTCAAGATAGAATATGTTACGCAAAGTAAATAGGGATAAAATCCTATATTCATTTAATTATTTTTGATGTTTCAAGTTTTTGGCCAGGATAAATAGATTTAATCAGAAAAGAGTTTCTGATAAGAAAATCTAATTAATCAAGAACTAGAATTAAAAGAGAACATAATGTTCATAGCAAATAGGGTTTGAAATAAATCATGACTCCAGCTCGAATTGGAATTTTGTAACAGAGAGATTCTAGTGTGTAGTAACATATGATTAAAGATTCATTTAAGGTATTCCTTATTACTGACTGGGTGGTCATGGCACGTTATGCTAGGTGTCAACCATTGTGACACCCCTTACCTGTCTAAAGTGTAGCCAAGCAAGATATGCCAAACAGTGTGCCGGAGCACCAAATCATATTTCCATTACAATTTACCCTTTTTAATGCATTTATTTATAATTTTGATTAATTTGAATTGTCTGCAAATTTTATAGAAAATTCGGCAGAGTACCGGCTGTAAATTGGAAAAATAGTTCTTTTGAATCTATTAAAAACACTTCCAATATAATCATATTATCAATCTCAGTCAACCACCAACATATTTTCATAATTTCTCAAATGACTTCAATATTTCAAAATTCAATTCATTTCATATCATACTCAACTCAATAAGAAATACTCAAATTTATTACTGAACATGATTTATAGATAATTACATCAAAAGCATAATTATATGAGTTTATAATAGACATTATAAAAGTTTACAAAATACAAAATACCAAAAGTAACCTAATGTCCTACCAATGCACTGTAAGTGTGAGGTGACTCTAGACTCTGTGTGTAGATCTGAAAGTTCACCTGGTTTGAGGTTTGCTGGACTCCCCAGCTATGTCTCCAGTACCTGCGCGTGGCAAAAATGACGTACTAAGCAATTCTTGTTAGCGGTGACAATATAAAATAAAATAATTAAAATAAAATAAATATGCAAAATATATGTTTATATTTTATGTAGACTTACTTTCTGACATTTATTTCAGTATTATTCAATTAAAATTTGGTAATATTTATTTTAATTGCTCGAGTAACCCATACTAGTCAACTGAACTGGACAAATGGGTAAACTGGCACTGGGTACTAAGTACCTTGGACCATCACACCATTGGTCATATTGTGTCTCCCGATATGCAACAGAACAGCTAATAAGCTGTAATAATTATTAAGGATAAAACCTAAGTATAACAACTCAATCAACATAGCCAAAGGCTATTCTATCATAGAATGGCACGGAAGGCCATAAAACACAGAATGGCATGGATCCATTTGCAGTAATACTAATAGAACCCTATTGGCATGCCAACCTATCCAAACCAATCTTGTTAGGTGTACTAGGGCATGTTACACTCTTAAATTGTATAATTCTTGAAATTTAAGTTTAGGTGTTACTATTCATTTCATTAGTCAACTAAAATATTGACTTTTGTATAGACAATAGGTACATTGGTTCTAATACTCCCAACATACCATATTTGACATTCTAAAGTTATTGGTATTGGTTGCCAATACCATTTCTAAGCTTAATGTTAGTTGTTCAAAATTTTCAAATTTCAAGCCTTGTATTTACTGTTCCATTAGTCATTTTTGCAGTGGGAATTTGGCAAAGTTGTCAACATGAAAGTTGTTCCTTATTGTGTCTAATTATATTTCCTTTTTTGAATTGTAACATTCCTATTTGCATAGCCTGGTATATTTCACTATTCAGGTGACCGGTGTCGATCCGGACAACTGAAGGGATTAGAACCATACTTAAGACAACTAGATAAGCCCTAAACACAAATAATTAGTAATTGCCAATTAGTTAAGTATAAATAAGAAAAGCAGAACATAAGAAGTTAAATGAGCCGAGAGTCACAGCGATGGGTGACCTTCTCAGAAAGGATTACGAAGTCGATTTAAACTCAAATTTCGAACTATAAAATGTGACGATGCGGTCCTTAGGACTAGTGCGAACACAGTGGAAAAGAGAAAATCATGAAAAAGAATTGTTAAGCCAGTCAAATAATTAGGTCAGGGATCCGGAAGAAATATTGAATTGTTTACAAACCGGGTCAAACCGGCAAGGGGGAATTTGGTCAATTGACCCTGAGAGCTGACTCCTAACCTAACTGTGAAATAAAATAGGAGAAAAGAAAATTTTAGAATCGGGAATTAAATTAAAGAACTAATAGAAAAATAAAAAAAAAAGAGAAAAAGAAAAAGTAAAAAGTGATGACATCATGCATGACCTCATGCATTATGCAATAATTATTATAATTAAAATTTATTTAAATTAAATTTGTGATCTTCCTAAAGACATAAAAGAAAAGAAAGAAAAAAAAAAAAAGAGACTTATCTTCTTCATTGCCATCCCATATCTCTCTCCCTCACCCTCACTTTCCTCCATTAAAGCTCATTTTGAGCTTGAAGAACTACTTGATCTAGCCATAAATCCCATAGTCCCCTTAATTAAACTAGTCTTTTAGTCTTGAAAAGAAGTTTGAGCAAGGAAAGAAAAGAGGAAAAGGAAGAAATTGAGGAAGAGGAAACTCCAAGTGAGGTAAGCATTATATTGAAGTTTAATGTTTAAAAATACATGATTTGAGTTACTTTAGCTTAGAATTTTAATTTAAAATGAAAAGAAAATTTTTGTTGAGGGACCATATGTGAATTTGGCCAGCTTGATAGGGTGTTGGATTTGATAGTGCTTAGTTAAACTAAACATGATTAGAGCTCAAATGATGTTGAATATGTGATTAGTGTAATGATTTGATTAGGAATTAATCAATGGCATGAACTAGGGTTTTTGAAGACAAAAATGTGAGAATGTGTTAAATGGTGTCTTGGACTTGGTTTGAGGAGAGAAATGGTCATTTGTGACCAATTGGAGTATGTTAGAAGTGTTGGAACCAAATGCAAATTCGGATTGCTTAGGGTCATGCTGCAGGCAGCAGGACCAAGGTCCCTTTCAGGGACCAAAACTGAAAATTTACAAGTCCAATTGGTATGAGGCTAATTGGGAATGAAAATAGACAAAAATTGGAACATTTTTTATTTAGAAATCATGCCCAAAAAGTGACTAAAACCTAGTGAACAAATTGACCAAATCCGGATTAGGCAATCTGACCTGTAACAAAAATGACCAAATGAACAGTATTTGCTCATTTGGCCATAACTTGGGGTAGGCAGGTGTAAATGACCTGAAATTTTACCAGTATAAAGTTGAGATATAGACCTAAAACTTTTATGAAGAATACAAACCCAAATTATGTACTTAACCAAGTCATTTAGCCACCCAAAGTTGGTGACCTAAAACTGCCAGAACTAGAATTTGCCCAGAAAATCTGGGCTAAGTCCAATCCGGCAGCCATGATTCAAATAACTATAACTTGAGCTACAAAACTCCAATTGGAGTGATTCAAAAATGAGAATAATGTTAAGACAATAGGGAACATTTTCTATGAAGAAAACTTAGCCAAATTCTATCAGAAAAATGACCAATGGAACAGTGCAACATAAGACACCAAAACTGAAAATTTGCAAATTTGCCTAAAAGACTTAGAATTTGAGTAAACAACCAAAACCAACAAATTTAGTAACCAAAATGTGGTATGTGGGTGAAGTTGGAATTCCCATACCTATTAAGGCTTAGAAAGTCAACAAATTGACTTGAATAGTGTAGTGAATAGTAACCCCGAAACACAAATTTTAAATAACGTCAAGTTTAGCATATATAAGCTAGATAAAAGTGAATTTGAATTTATTTTT
Source organism: Hevea brasiliensis (assembly GCF_030052815.1). Lineage (NCBI taxonomy): Eukaryota > Viridiplantae > Streptophyta > Magnoliopsida > Malpighiales > Euphorbiaceae > Hevea > Hevea brasiliensis. The sequence goes on from NC_079501.1 coordinate 51,090,338, forward strand.
AGATTTATGCTAAGTTATGATACTGAAACACTGCGAAACTGTGTGTTTCAGTGGAAAAGAATACCGGGTTGGAACCCGAGGTGTCGAGTCAAGGCCAAAAGGAGACTCATATAAGGTTTGTGCACAACATAAAATTTCTGTAAATGTTCTTCTGTATATTGTTTTGAATAAATTGAAATATTGAATTGTGACATCATTATGATGAAATATTTATTATGCTTTTGATTTAAATTGTTAAAATTTATTTGTGTATATTTGAGATGGCATAAATGTTTAGTAAATTGTTAAGATTAGTTTTGAAACCACAGTGTCATGACCATATATTTGAACACCTCACTAGCATGACTAGTGGGGGTAATCAGTTTGGAATTTTGATTCCTTCTCTAGCTGAAGTGTTGAGGTGTGTGCCAGTAGAAGAAGAAAAAGAATGGGTTCCCATATATTTGAGCTAGCTAGCCTTGTGATGTGACTTCTCCTTAGCCTCTGGCTATTAAAATTATATTTGTTTCGAATGGCATGATATAACTATGGGTTTTATGAAATTGGTTTTGACACTTCAAAATGAAATTGTTTGGATTAAAATTTCATAATTCATGTTTTGTATTTAATTCTCATGTTCAGTCCAATTTTGAATAAATATGATTTAAATTATGCATAAAGATTATTTTAGCATGTTGTGCACCAATGAGTCCAAGTACTCGATGGTCATATTATTCTTTATGTAATTAGAGACTAGAGGAACAATGATTGAGTCACGAGGATTGAGGAGCTACCTGCTTTGAAGTTATCGGGTATATTTTATACCATGACTGTAAAAATTTAGTTTGATGTATGTAATATATGTAAAGGTATGGACATGTAAAACTGGTCTTGAGCAGGTTGTATAAAGTTTATAATAAATTTTAGTTTGGATTTTTCCTAATGTAAATTTTTAGTATGATGTATATAAGTTGTTGTACATTTAATTACATATGAATGAAAGTATTTTATTTTAATTTGAATGAAAGTAATTAGTAATATTTTGGATGGTATTTGAATTGGAAATTGTGGATTTGAATTTTTGGAAGTTGATAAATGATGTCAAAATTGATTGGAATGATTGTAAATTTGAAGAAGTTGTTGAGACAAATTATTGGAAGTGCTTTTTACAGGAATTTGAAGAACTGTTTTCTCAAAATATAAACGGCACTCTGCCGAAATTTCTATAAAATTTGTGAAAAAATAAAATGAGACAAAAATTTTACTAGTTTTAAAACTTTGAATAAATGATTTTAATATCTATTTAGAAATGCTCACCACTTATAAAAGTAAGAAAATTGTTTTAAAATCCCTTGCAGGGTACTTAATGAGTTATCAGTAGGTGAAATTCGGTAGTTCATTAGGTATTCTACGGGATCATGTTATGCCTTACAGAGGGATAAGGTGTGACACGTTCTAGCTGTCCGGACAGATACCGGTCACCGGAACAGTAGAATGTACAGAATTGCTCCAGTGAGGGTGTTACAACTCTTACCCTCCAATTTAAATTTTATCCTCGAAATTTACTTGATGCAAACAGTTGAGGGAATTGTTGCCTCATCATCTCTTCACTTTCCCAAGTTGCCTCTTCAGTATTGTGGTGCCTCCAAAGCACTTTCACTAGTGGAATCTGCTTATTCCTCAACTCTTTCATTTCCCGAGCCAGGATCCGTATGGGTTCTTCTTCATATGTCAAATCTGGTTGTACTTCAATTTCTTCCATGGAGATGACATGTGAAGGGTCTGAGTGGTATCTTCTTAGCATAGATACGTGGAACACATTGTGGATCTTATCCAGCTCTGGTGGTTAAGCTAGCCTGTAGGCCACTGGACCCCACACGTTCAATGATTTCATATGGGCCAATGAACCTAGGGCTTAACTTACTCTTTCTTCCAAACCTCAGTACTTTCTTCCACAGTGAGACTTTGAGAAACACTTTGTCGCCAACTGCATACTCTATCTCTTTTTTCTTCAAGTCGGCATAAGATTTCTATCTATCTGAGGCAACCTTCAAATTTTCTTTGATTATCTTCACTTTCTCCTCAGTCTGTTTCACCAGGTTTGGTCCTACTAGCTTATCTTCACCCAATTCAATCCAACATACTGGGGTTCTACACTTCCTCCCATGCAGTGCTTCATACAGGGCCATTTGAATGCTATCTTGGTAGCCATTATTATATGCAAATTCTGCTAGTGGGAGTTATCTATCCCAACTTCTCTCAAACTCAATGACACAACTCCTCAGCATATCCTCCAGGATCTATCACATAATTCACATTGTTACTATCATTTCAATTTATTAGTTAGAAGAATTCAATTAGTTTTTAGGTTTACCTGGATTACTCGCTTTGACTGTCCATCCGTCTGAGGATGAAAAGCCGTGCTAAAGCGGTGTTGTGCCCAAGGCTTCTTGCAACTTCTTCCACAATCTCGATGTAAACCTTGGGTCTCGATCAGATATAATGAAAAGTGGGATTCCATGTAGTTTAACTATCTCACTAATATATAATTCTGCTAGCTTCTCCAATGAATAGTCAGTCCTAACTGGCAGAAAATGTGCTGACTTCGTCAATCTATCCACTATCACCCATACTGCATCATGCTTCTCTGGGTGAGAGGTAGACCACTAAAAAAATCCATAGTGACTCGGTCCCATTTCCATTCAAGTATGCTTATAGGCTGTAGCAATCCTGATGGAACTTGATGTTCTGCTTTAACTTGCTGACATACCATGCACTTAGTAACATAATCAGCTCTATCCTTCTTCATACCATGCCACCGATAATGAGGCTTCAAATCATTATACATTTTTGTGCTTCCCATGTGCATAGCATAAACACTAGTGTGTGCTTCTTTTAGAATACTAGTCTTCAATTCCCCATCATCTGGTACACACACTCTTCCTTTGTAGTATAGACACCCTTCTGCTTTCACTTCATAATTAGTTTCTTCCCTTCTGGAATTTTACCCACAATAGCCATTAATTTTTCATCTGCCTTCTGCCCATCTTATATCTGCTGTAGCAGGTTTGGCCTCACTTAGCTCCATCTTGAGTTAAGGACAGACAGGCATTTAGTGATCTTAAAGCTATGATGGACTTTCTGCTTAAGGCATCAGCAACTACATTTGCCTTCCCAGGATGATAATCTATCACACAATCATAGTCATTTAGGAACTCAATCCATCGCCTCTGTCTAAGATTGAGCTCCTTCTAGGTTGGTAAATATTTTAGACTTTTATGGTCTGTATAAATGTAGCATTTTTCACCATACAAATAATGCTTCCATATCTTCAATGCGAAGATAATTGCTGCTAACTCCAGGTCATGAGTAGGGTAGTTTTGTTCATGTGGCCTTAACTGCCTGGAAGCATAGACGACCACTTTCCCCTCTTGTATCAATACACACCCTAACCCATTATGCGAGGCATCACTATACACCATAAAGTCTTTTCCTGACACTGGCTATGTTAACACTAGAGCTTCTATCAACATAGCCTTCAGCCTCTCAAAACTGGCTTGGCACTTATCATTCTAGCCAAATTTCACATTTTCTTGTAACAACTTGGTCATTGGAGCAGCTATAAGAGAGAACCCCTTCACAAATCTTCTATAATACCCAGCTAGCCCCAATAAGCTTCTGACCTCAGTTGTATTTCTGGGAGGCTTCCATTCCATCACTGCTTCTGTCTTTTTAGGATCCACTCTAATCCCCTCAGCTGATACTATGTGTCCAAGGAAGGAGATTTCACTGATATAGAAGTCACACTTGGATAGCTTAGCATATAGCTTCTTTTCTCGCAGGGTTTGCAGAACAATCCTCAAATGTTCATCATGTTCTTCCCTGGCCTTGGAATACACCAGAATATCATCAATAAAGACCACTACAAACCAATTTAAGTATGGATGGAAGATACAGTTCATAAGGTCCATAAATGCTGCTGGTGTATTTGTTAACCCAAACGGCATCACTAGGAATTCATAATGTCCATACCAGGTTCTGAATGTAGTTTTTGACACATCTGCATCCTTTATCCTTAACTGATGATACCCTGATCTGAGATCAATTTTTGAGAATACACCGGCTCCCTTTAACTAATCAAACAAATCGTCAATTATGGGCAACGGATATTTATTCTTCACAGTTACTTTGTGCAACTGCCAGTAATCAATACACAATCTCAAGGTTCCATCCTTTTTTTTTCACAAACAACACCGGAGCTCCCCATGGTGACACACTGGGGCGTATGAGCCCCTTATCGAGTAACTCTTGCAACTGAATTTTCAACTCCCTCAATTCAGTGGGTGCCATCCTATAAGGAGCAATAGAAATTGGTGTTGTACCCTGCATTACTTCAATAGCAAATTTGACTTCCCTTTCTGGTGGTAAACCTGGCAATTCTTTAAGAAACACATCTGGGAAGTCTCTTACTGTGGGTATATCACACAGGTTCAGCTTAGCCTGCCTAGTATCAACCACATGTGCTAGGTAAGCTTCACAGCCTTTTCTCATCAATCTTCTTGCAACTGTGGCTGAGATAACATTGGATAGGAAATCCGTCCTTTCCCCCACAACTGAAATCTCATTACCCTCAGGAGTTTTCAGAGAAATCCTCTTCAATTTGCAATCAACTATTGCCTGATGACGTGACAACCAGTCCATTCCCAAAATCACATCAAACTCATGGAAGGACAATTTAATTAGGTTTGCCGAGAATTCATACCATTGAATCCTTAACAAGCAACCTTTATACACCTTATTCACTATCACACTGTGGCCTAGTGGATTTATGACTAGAATATCTTAATTACTCTCCTCTACTAAAACTCCCCTCTCTACGGGTGGGTCCACCAATGAGTGGATCCTGGATCCACCAATGCATGCACAAATGTGTTGTAGAGGGAGAACGTACCCCTGATGACATCTAGGGCATCTTGCTCCTCCTGAGCTCTTACGGCATAGGCTCTGGCAGGTACTCTGACCTCTAGCCTCTCAGCTGACTCAGATGCAGGCCTCAGTGATGGACTCGCTACCTCAGATTTACCAGGCTTCCTACCCCTTTGAGGTGTAGGGGCAGGCCTATCAGCTTGTGTTGGGGCAACTGTAATAGTCCTCTTCGAGCAATTTTTGATCTGATGTTCTGTAGATCCACACCGTAAGCATGCACCAGTCACTCGCCAATAGTCCCACTTGTGCCACTTCTAGCAGTATGGACAGGGAGAAGATGCTGGGGCTGGTCCCCTAAACACCGTCCCTAGAGAGCTGCCCACTAATGGTGTGGACTGACCTTTCCTAGGTGTGAACTGTGGTCTGGGCCCTTGGGACTGACCATAACTTTGTGGTTGTCCTGAACCCTAAGCAGGAGGACCTTTACTTTTCTTACTGGGAGCAAAAAATGAACTGGACTGACCTGGACCCCTCTTCTGCTGTCTTTCCCTTCTATTTTGCTCATTTATTCAGACTTTTTCTACTTTCGATGCAGCATCTACTAATTTAGCAAAATTCGTGATCTCCAATGCTGTTATCATGACTTTGATATTGTCATTAAGCCCTTCTTCGAACCTTCTGCACCTCTCTGCCTTTGTAGGGACTATCTCCCTCCCATATCGGCTCAGTCTAACAAATTCTCACTCATACTCTACCACTGATAATTGCCTCTGTCTCAAACTGATAAATTCTCTTCTTCTCTCTTCTAAATATACTTTACTAACATACTTCTTCCTGAACTCTGTGAGGAAGAAAACCCAGCTGATCTGATCTGGTTGCATCTCATTGGTTACTGTGTCCCACCATTGGTATGCATCATCTTGAAGTAGGGACACAGCACCCTCCAAGTTCTGCTCAGGGGTGCAATGAAGTTGTTTCAACACTCTGACTATTCTATCTAACAAGTTTTTCGCTGTCATAGGGTCATCCTCCTTCTTTCCAAACAAATCCATAGCCCCATGTTTTCGCAGTTTCTCTAAATGGGACTTCTGTGGTGCTGGTGGAGGTTGTGGCTGTAGTTGTGGTGGTGGAATTGCCCCCATCATTTGCCGGTAAAATTTGGTTATTTGCTGGAATAATGCAAACTGAGGTTGGGTAGGTGCCTCAGCTGCAGGTGGGGCAGATTCTCCCCTGCCCCCAGATTCAGCCCTTGGTGGAGCACGACTCTCCACCTCTTCATCAACTACTCTTTAAGATGCAATATCCATATCCTGATCAAAATAACAAAACAAATAGACCTGCTTCAGTGTCACCTCAACACTTATAAATGCAATGCAATGGTATGCACTCTATATAGGCCCATAAATGCCTAAATCGATGCTCTGATACCATTAAATGTGACACCCCTTACCCATCTACAGTGTAGCCGAACAAGATATGCCACATAGTGTGCCAGAGCACCAAATCATATTTCCATTACAATTTACCCTTTTTAATTCATTTATTTATAATTTTGATTATTTTGAATTTTTTGCAAATTTTATAGAAAATTCGGTAGAGTACCGGCTGTAAATTAGAAAAACAGTTCTTTTGAATTTGTTAAAAACACTTCCACTATAGTCATATTATCAATCTCAGTCAACCACCAATATATTTCCATAATTTCTCAAATGACTTCAATATTTCAAAATTCAATTCATTTCATATCATACTCAACTCAATAAGAAATACTCAAATTTATTACTAAACATGATTTATAGATAATTACATCAAAAGCATAATTACATGAGTTTATAATATACATTACAAAAGTTTAAAAAATACAAAATACCAAAAGAAACCTAATGTCCTACCAATGCACTGCAAATGTGAGGTGACTCTGGACTCTGTGTGCATATTTGAAAGTTCACCCGGTCTAAGGTCTGTTGGACTCCCCAGCTATGTCTCTAGTACCTGCGCATGGCAAAAGCGACGCGCTAAGCAATTCTGCTTAGTGGTGACAATATAAAATAAAATAACTAAAATAAAATAAATATGCAAAATGTATGTTTATGTTTTATGTAGACTTACTTTCTGACATTTATTTCAGTATTATTCGATTAAAATTTGGTAAGATTTATTTTAATTGTCTGAGTAACCCATACTAGTCGACTGGACTGGATAAATGGGTAAACTGGCACTGGATACTAAGTACCTTGGACCATCACACCATCGATCACATTGTGTCTCTCGGTGTGCAACAGAACAGCTAATAAGCTGTAATAATTATTAGGGATAAAACCCAAGTATAACAACTCAATCAACATAGCCAAAGGCTATTATATCACAGAAAGGCACGGAAGGCCATAAAACATAGAATGGCATAGAGCCATATGCAGTACTGCTAACAGAACCCTATTGGGATGCCAACCTATCCAAACCAATCTTGTTAGGTGCACTAGGCCATGTTATACTCTTAAATTGTACAATTCTTGAAATTTAAGTTTAGGTGTCACTATTCATTTCATTAGTCAACTAAAATATTGACTTTTGCATAGACAATAGGTACTTTGGTTCTAATACTCCCAACATACCATATTTGACATTCTAAAGTTGTTGGTTGTTCAAGCTTAATGTTAGTTATTCAAAATTTTCAGATTTCAAGCCTTGTATTTACTGTTATATTAGTCATTTTTTTAGTGGGAATTTGGCAAAGTTGTCAACATGAAAGTTGTTCCTTATTGTGTCTAGTTACATTTCCTTTTTAGAATCACTCCATTTGGAGTTTTGTAGCTCAAGTTATGGCCTAAACACCATAACTGGCCGGATTGCAAACTTTCCAGATTTTCTGGACTGACCAAATCTATAGTGTTTTGTACAGTGACTTCAGGTCACTTTTTGAACATGTTATGGTCATAATTTGGGTTAGGTTTCTTCATGAAAGTTGTAGGTATATGTCTCCTATATTTTTTGGTAAAATTTCAGGTCAATTGGACCTTTATACACTGAGTAATGACCAAATGAATAAATACTGTTCAGTTGGTCATTTTGCCCAGGCATAATACTGGTCACCCGGATTAGGGCAATCTTTAGGTCAACTTGGTTTGGTTTTATGGGCAGGGTTTCTTCACCAAAGTTGTGCCATTATGTGTCTAGTTTCATGTACAATTTTCCTTGCACCAATTTAACTCACACAACTCCAGTTATTGCTGCCCAAACCTGCTGGACTCACACCCAGTCCTACAGGTCACCAATGGCAGCAACACTAACTTCAATTCCCACTAAACAAACCACTTCATTTCTTATTTACACACAACCAAATGGTCACTAATTGACTATTAAAACTTACTTTCACCGTTACATGATGAAAGTCTCAATTTCATACCCAAACCCTAACACATTCCATCTCAAATCATGCATTCACTTACCTTTCACTATCCTAAACAATAGGGTAGTATTAAAGGCAGCTAGGGTACCATTTTAATTCAAGAAAATCTTCAAAACCATACCAAGCCCAAGGCTACTGAAATTTTAAGCAAAGCATACACATAATGTTTATTCAATTTTCTTGCAAATTTGCATTCAATTTCACTCATTTAACATGAATTGAAAGAGAAAGATTAAGTTTGGTCACTAATCTCTTTGGAACTAAGTTTGGGTCTTGCAAAACTTCAATTTTTCTTTAAAATTTTGCTGCCCAAAGCTTCCTTAAGGTGTGGGGTGAATTTTTTGTGAAGATAACTAGGGCTTTTATGGTGAGAAAGGGTGGGGATTCAAGCTTTATCAAGCTTTCATGGAGGTTTTTCTCTCCTCTCTCTCTCTCTCTCTCTCAAGCAATTTGGCTGGTTGAAGAAAAAATGGATGCTGGACTTTTCTTTTTTGTTTTTATCTTATTTTGTGCCCATTTTATCCCTTAAGTAATTTTGTTAAGTTGTGATTGGTGGAGAGCTCATTAATGACAGCATATGATGTCATAATTCTACTTTTCTTTTCTTTTCTTTTCTTTTCTACTCATTTTCAATTAAATTTTTAACAATATTTATTCACATTTTACGTCATATAAATTATTTACTTAACTGGACAAGTTGGCCAAAAATCATTTTTAAGGATGAAATGATCAAAATGCCCTCCGTTTGGCTTAACAAGCTAAAATTGTGTTTACTGATTTAAAAATTTTTCTAAGCAAGGACCACAACTTTCCACTGGGTTACCCATTGCTAGGGCACTGGCTCATTTAACTTGGTTGTATTTTATTTCTAAAATTTTTCCTCTATCTTTCTTTTTATTATTTGAGTTAATTATGGTTCCTCACTTCAGTTTCAATATTTTTCCAGACATTCTAGTTGTTTCGACCGACACCGGTCACCAGAACAGTAGAATGTACAGAATTGCTACAGTGAGGGTGTTACAACCATGGTCTATGAGATGCCTAAAATGATTAAAGAAATCATTTATGGTAAGAAAGAGTTCTTATGATATTAATAGTTGATATCATATCTCATTGTGAATTAGTGATGAGCCTGGTGAGTCACACACATACACAAGTTAATCACCAAGTTAAATGTGATTTAATTGATTAATTAAAGAGTTTAATTGATTAATTAAATAGATTTGGTTTGTAATGAGATTGCAAAGTCCCTAACACAGCTTGAAACCAAATCTAGGTTATTGGATATGTAGTATAAGTTAAATTTATATTTAAAGTGTTTAAATATGAATTTAATTATGAGAAATTAATTAATAGAGATTAATTATGTGACACCCCTTACCCGACTACAGTGTAGCCGAGCAAGTTATGCCACTCAGTGTGCCGGAGCACTCTATTTTATCTTAATTCGTTTTTATCATAGTTTTGAAAATAACTTGTGAAATATAATTCATTTATTGAAATTGTAATTTATTTGAGGTTTCGAAAATTTTATAGAAAATCCGGCGGAGTACCGGCTAGAAATGGAGAAAACAGTTCTTCGGAACCTGTGAAAAACACTTCCTATGATCATATTCAATCAATCACAACTCCAATTATCAACAAAGTCTCAGAAAAATTTCAGCAATTTCATTTATTTCTCAATCATTTATCTCATGGTACTCATATACAATTCACATTTTGTATCACATCAAGTCACAGCAAATTCTTAACGATTCCTCTATTTGTCATTTCACATCATCATTAGACTCAAATCATAAATAAATTCTCACATGTGATTTATAATCACAAATTACAAGTACTTACATTAATACAAAATTATATTACATTTGTTCAAATACATATGATAAAATAAGAGTTTAATTACCAAATTTACAAAAATCTCAAAATACAAAATGGGACCTAGTGTCCTACCAATGCACTGTAGTCTGTGAGGTGACACGGATGCTATGCAGAACTGTGAATGGCCTTACCCAATCTGTGTTCTACCGGGCCCTCTGTCCAAATCTTCAGTACCTATGCGTTGCAAAAGCGACGCGCTAAGCATAAAGCTTAGTGGTGCCAATAATACAAGAAAATATAATATGCAAATAAAAAAATAATAATTTCCTTGCTATATAATATGCAAATAAAAATAATAATTTCCTTGCTATTGTGTTCATAAGAATTGACTAATTACTAACTTATTGTTTAGTCGAGGGCTAATCATGTTTTATGATATTAACTTCTTCATGCATTTCGTTAATTATTTTCTTCATGATCTTGAGCTTCTTGGTATTTTTGTAATCATTCCTGATACTTAATTTTCGTATTTTCTTTAATAATCAGTTCAATCACAGTTATACTTTTCCATTCATTTGGTTGCCCAAGTAACCTATCTTTGGACAAGCTGGATCGATAACGGGTCGTTGGCACTGGGCACCGCGGTGCCTCGGGCCGTCATACCATGGGACGCAGAACGTCAACCACGTATGCAGTCAATATAGCTAAAAGCTATGATATCACATAATCGGGCATACAAGCCATGAATACGGGCATAAAGCCATGGATACGGGCATAAAAGCCATGGATACGGGCATAAAGCCATGAATACAGGCACAAAGCCTTTCCTTTCGCAGTACTGCTAAAACAATACCCTATTGGCATGCCAAACTATCCAATCTGACACCCATGTCTAGGCAATACAAGGGCACATAATATCATTAAATGTTCATAAGTTTTATTATTTCATTTCATGTTCCAATTATCATTCATAGTATTTTAATTTTATTTATAATAGAAGCATAAATCTTCAAATCTCATTTTTATATAATTTATGCCTTCATCATACCATTCACGTTAATTGCAATTTACATCAATCGATTTTCATGTACCATTTGTACATCGAAATATTTCCATTTCTCTCATGATGAGAGCAATTAATCCACTTACACATCCATGTGATTCATCTAATCGTTACAATATTTATATGAATTAGTATTCACATTATTACCTCTCATGTACCAATTTTTGTACAAGGTATTATAATCCTATTTGAAACAAAGACGTAAATTGTCACACCCTACCCCTCTGTAAGGCATAACATGATCCCGTAGTATACCTAATGAATTACCAACTCCATCTACTGATAATCCATTAAATACACTACAAGGGATTTTAAAAACTTTTCTTCTTTTACAGTGGTGAGCACTATTTACAGGTGTGAAAGACTTTGGTGAACTGAAGTGAAACAACTAACTCATTTGATTTATTTGGAGTATCTGTAAAAATTTTGGCAAGGTGCCATTTGTATTTTGGACAAAACAGTTCTTCAGAAAACCTGTAAAAAGCACTTCAATATATTTTCAAATCTCAACTCTAACATTTTTATCAACACAACACATTTCTCAAGTCAAATCCACAGTGATTTTCAAAGACTAAGATACAAAAATATAACACAATTTTTACAAGCCAAATAACTCATAATTATTTTACAACTTTATTGTACAACTTAAATTTACAACTGCTCAAAACCAAGAACAAAATATACATACAGTGAATATACATTACAATACAAAATGCCACATATGGTATACTCACTATACCCAAAATCTCTCGGTACTAGCGACCTAGTCCACGCCTGCCTATCTCTCTACTGCGATAAAGAATAAAGCTATCATTGAGACAATGTCTCAGTGCACAACATTAACCAAATACAATTTTAAATCACAATTCATAAATCATATCATTAGTGGATACTTAAAACCATAGTTGATTTCAAGACAATGAATGTCATAAGGAATTTAAACTCCAATTCACAAATTATCAAAATTCATAATAACACAATTTAGTCAAATAGCTTAAGAATACCGTATTGCCAATTCATACACAATTTGATCAAATTCTTGAATAATACGCTTTTTCCAATCAATGACACAATTTGATCAAATAATCGAATAATATCGCTTTGCAAATCAATAACACAATTCTATAAAATAATTGAATTTTATCGTTTTGAAAATTAATTACACCATTAGATCAAATAACCGGAGAATACAGTGTTGCCAATCAATATCACAATTTGAGTCATGACACAACTTTTTCCATATATGCCGTGTTGTACACCACGACAAGACATACTCACCCCAATAATCGAAATCAATGAGGGAGGAAGCTAGCTATCTAATGAGTACTCATCCATACTCACCTCAGACTGGGAAGTCAAAGAGGGAGGAACATAATCATACTCACCCCAGACTGATAAGTCAAAGAGGGAGGAATAATCACACTCACCCCATTAATGGAGGAGGAACATAGTATCGGTGTCATGCCAATTGTGAGTCAAAACAATTCCAAACATTTTATTCAAATGATCCGTAAGAATCCAATAAATTTCCAAAGTTATAATTTCATTCACAAAATGGCAACACAATTCGTAATTCACTTCAATTTCCACAAAAACCATTTACAGTGCTTTTCAATCAATAAGTATCCATCAATATCATTCAAACAATTTTTCACAGTTTCAAACCATTCACAATGTTTTTCAATCAATAAGTGTCCACCAAACACATTTCCACAATTTAAAACAATAATATACAAGTAGTCATAATTTATTTCAATTGAAAATAATTCAAAAGAAATAGTTGTTGTGCACAAACACAATTTAAAACAATAATATACAAATAGTCAATATTTATTTCAATTGAAAATAATTCAAAAGAAATAGTTGTTGTGCACAAACACAATTTAAAACAATAATATACAAATAGTCAATATTTATTTCAATTGAAAATTCAAGAGAAATAGTTGTTGTGCACAAACACAATTTAAAACAATAATATACAAATAGTCAATATTTATTTCAATTGAAAATAATTCAAAAGAAATAGTTGTTGTGCACAAACACAATTTAAAACAATAATATACAAATAGTCAATATTTATTTCAATTGAAAATTCAAGAGAAATAGTTGTTGTGCACAAACCTCTGATATTTGTCTCTGGTTTTGACTCAGATTTCTTTCCTTTTCCGAGTCCTTGTTAATCGAGAAACACAATTTGAAGTGTTTCTTGCTAATTTAATTTGCCTCTAACGATGGTGTTTAGTAAATAATGCATCAACTCAATTATTCACTTAATCACCTAATATACCGACCCTCGCTATGCTTTTAGGTAAATTAGGTTTTAGTGTCGTTAATATGTCACATTCGATAGGGTTTTAGGTTTGGTACGCTTTTGCCAAACTCGTTTCCTTGTTTAGTGCATTTTAATGCAACTTGTCGGATTTCGGATACTGGTTTGACCTAGCCGACGCCTAGTTCCTCGGTTTTCGGGCTTCGTCAAAACTACAAACTTGTAGATCTATGTCTTATTACACGCGGGCAAAATTTTAGGTCAATCCGAGTTAAGTAGACCAAGTTATGGTCATTACACTATTGCTGGTCAAATGGTATCAATTTAGGTCAATTTTTGGTCAATTTGGTCAACTCTGGTTCGGCCAGTTTTTGGACCCGAACTTTTGCAAGCTTTTTGACTTGCTTATGGTCATTTATGGGCTTTGGTATCTTCATAAGACTTGTAGGTATGGGTCTTAACTATTCATGGTTAAAATTTCAGGTCAATTGGACCTGTTTTGAGTGAGTTATGGCCTAAACACTCACTGCTGCCCAAATGGTCAGTTTTTAGGTCTCAAGTGTACCTAATCCGAATTGGTCATTTTTCACATCACCTTGCAAGCAGAATTTTGGTATGTTCTCTCAATGAAAGTTGGCACATTTTGTGCCTAGTTTCACCTCCAATTGGTCTCATACCAATTGAGGTTACACATTTAAAGTTATAGGTCTATTTGCACACTGTCCTCTATGTGTCTTTCAAACCCCAATTCAAACACACATTTAACTTGCTCTACCTTAAATCCCCATACCCAATTCTGATGTTATACCATTCCATATTCATTTATCACTTCTTACTATGGTCAATTTGGACAGAATACAAACATTCTCAATACATCAATTAAAACCCTAAACCACAAAGTCCAAATTTAGCAATATATGTACATAATTACACCTAATCATTACATATAATTTCCACTACTAATTTACATACACATTCATCAATTCTTCTATGTCAACATTCTGCCAATACTTCCATCAATACATACAATTATTCAAGGGTCCCCAAGCTGCCGAAAACCTTCTTCAACATCAAAGTGCCCTACAATTTACCAATTCCCATCCAAGTGCATAAATCACCATATATATGTGAAATAATCCTCTAGGATATTAAATCACCATGATCAACATTATTTCTCATCAATTATATGCATAAATATCTCATCAAAAACGTGACTCCATGGCTGTCCAAAATGAAAACAACAATAACTCTTCAAACTCAAAATTTTCCTTCACAAAACCAACACCCATAACATGCACACAAAACTTAACAAAGCTATCTTCAAAATTATGGACTTACCTTATGCTTGGAGCTTGTTAAACCTTGCTTAAACTTCTCAAATTTAGTATCAAACTCTTCCTTGTGATGAGTAGACAAAGTTTCATGAAGGAACCCAAGTGAATGGAGTTGAAATGGAGGGATGGATCAAGCTTGCATGAAAATGTCCATGGAGTTTCCTCTCCCTTCATTCACGCAACTTTGGTACAATGGAGAAGATGAAGTTTCTGCCTTGGATAATGGATGTACACCTGCCCCACTATGTCTTTAGTTTATTCCTTTAGTGGCCCACTCACATTATTTAACCATATTATAAGTTTAATGTGTTATTTACACCATTTCCACTCCATTTTTGGCTATTTATTTTAGGTACCACTAAACAAATTTTTCATTTCATTTTCTAAGTGTAATATTATTTATTTTTAATGGAAATTTAGGTCAAAAGACAATTCGGGATGTCAAATGACCATAATGCCCTGCTCGGGTGGCATTCCCAATTTTTAATCGTATTTTGTCTGCTTTTTCGATTTCTCACTTTTCTTTGTACTAATTATTTAATTTTTCTTTGATCTTTCTAATGATATTTATTCTTCAATAAGGGTCTATTTAAGTCTTAAAATGTTTTCCAGGGTTCCCATCGAGGAGCTAGTCAACGGTCCACTCGTGACTTCTCACCCATCGCTAGGTTTCCCGGCTCACTTATTTGGTTACATTTCTTTGCTATGATTTTTCCTTTGTTTTTCTGGTATTTTCTGTTTTTGTATTTCATTATTTATGTCTCCTCTCTCATAACAAGGTGTGGTTCTAGGCATCCTAGTTGTCCGTCACGAACGCACTCAGAACTTAGGGGTGTTACAATTCTCCCCCTTAAATAAATTTCGTCCACGAAATTTTTACCCAAAGAGCCATCTTACAATAGTCATACGTTTATTTCTCCTTTCTATATGATCGTAAGACTTTTAACAATATAATACTATGTTTAATTTGTTTGGAGAACACCCATCTCCTCTTACTATTCTGCTTTCTAATAATTTGGTTCACGTTGCGCCTTGAATGACCCTTGATGTCATGTTAGAATCATTCATCAGTCATTGGTCCTCTGACCATTCTAGTCCATAGTCTTCCTCACATTTGTAATATTTCTTTGTTACACATGAATCAACTGCTCAATTCTCTACTTTCATAACTCTTTTTATCTCACAATATTCTATAACTTACTTCCTTTTGTCTTGAACTATAACCTTCGATATTTTAACTTTTGAGTTTTAGATCCCTAAGTAGGATTTTAAAACTTATTTCTAACAATTAAATTCGTCATGGCATAACTATACCAAAATGCCGTTGGCAACTATTCTTATCTAGGTGTACTATCGGTAGTACGTAGCTCTACACAATAATCTCAAGTCGATCAGAATCTTACGGTATAAACATCAAGAACATTGCATAGTTACTACGATACATCCCAATAGATCAAACTTTGTTATCTTTTATTCTTTTTGAATTCACCGATATTCGAATCTTATTCGATTACAATATCCATTAGCAATTTCTAACAAGAACCTCCTTGCCCTCATCTAGAGCAATTCCATTCTGCATCTTACATTTACGCCCTCTTGCCTTACATTAAGTAGGCTCGCCAATTAGCTTATAATTTTATGGTGTGTCACAAATACTTTTCACGATAAACTCTTCCAAAACTAATTTCACTTGTTATCACAATCCTTATCCTAAAGGACTAGTCACTAATGCATCAAAATTTATTTCACGACCTCTGTACAATAATACAAGGAGATTTCCTCCCGTTAGTGCATATTTATAATGTAATGTATGTATCAAACATTTGAGCGATTGTAGTTACCGACATAAAGATTTCAAATTCACGCTCAAATTCACTTTAAAACCATTGCTCGATACCACTAAAACATGTCACACCCTACCCTCTGTAAGGCATAACATGATCCCGTAGTATACCTAATGAATTACCAACTCCATCTACCGATAATCCATTAAATACACTACAAGGGATTTTAAAACTTTTCTTCTTTTACAGTGGTGAGCACTATTTACAGTGTGAAAGACTTTGGTGAATCAAGTGAAACAACTAACTCATTTGATTTATTTGGAGTATCTCAGAAAATTTTGGCAAGGTGCCATTTGTATTTTGGACAAAACAGTTCTTGAAAAACCTGTAAAAGCACTTCAATATATTTTCAAATCTCAACTCCAACATTTTTATCAACACAACACATTTCTCAAGTCAAATCCACGTGATTTTCAAAGACTAAGATACAAAATATAACACAATTTTTACAAGCCAAATAACTCATAATTATTTTACAACTTTATTGTACAACTTAAATTTACAACTGCCAAAACCAAGAACAAAATATACATACAGTGAATATACATTACAATACAAAATGCCACATATGGTATACTCACTATACCCAAAATCTCTCATTGGCGGTACTAGCACTAGTCTGCCTATCTCTCTACTGCGACAAAGAATAAAGCTATCTTGAGACACTGTCTCAGTGGTGCACAACATTAACCAAATACAATTTTAAATCACAATTCATAAATCATATCATTAGTGGATACTTAAAACCATAGTTGATTTCAAGACAATGAATGTCATGAGGAATTTAAACTCCAATTCACAAATTATCAAAATTCATAATAACACAATTTAGTCAAATAGCTTAAGAATACCGTATTGCCAATTCATACACAATTTGATCAAATTACTGAATAATACAGTTTTTTCCAATCAATGACACAATTTGATCAAATAACTGAATAATATCGTTTTGCAAATTAATAACACAATTCGATCAAATAATTGAATAATATCGTTTTGCAAATCAATAACACCATTCGATCAAATAACTGGAGAATACAGTGTTGCCAATCAATATCACAATTTGTGTCATGACACAATTTTTCCATATATGCCGTGTTGTACACCACGACAAGACATACTCACCCCAATAATCGAAATCAATGAGGGAGGAAGCTAGCTATCTAATGAGTACTCATCCATACTCACCTCAGACTAGGAAGTCAAAGAGGGAGGAACATAATCATACTCACCTGCATCGATAAGTCAAAGAGGGAGGAATAATCACACTCACCCCATTAATGGAGGAGGAACATAGTATCGGTGTCATGCCAATTGTGAGTCAAAACAATTCCAAACATTTTATTCAAATGATCCGTAAGAATCCAATAAATTTCCAAAGTTATAATTTCATTCACAAAATGGCAACACAATTCGTAATTCACTTCAATTTCCACAAAAACCATTTACAGTGCTTTTCAATCAATAAGTATCCATCAATATCATTCAAACAATTTTTCACAGTTTCAAACCATTCACAATGTTTTTCAATCAATAAGTGTCCACCAAACACATTTCCACAATTTAAAACAATAATATACAAGTAGTCATAATTTATTTCAATTGAAAATAATTCAAAAGAAATAGTTGTTGTGCACAAACACAATTTAAAACAATAATATACAAATAGTCAATATTTATTTCAATTGAAAATAATTCAAAAGAAATAGTTGTTGTGCACAAACACAATTTAAAACAATAATATACAAATAGTCAATATTTATTTCAATTGAAAATTCAAGAGAAATAGTTGTTGTGCACAAACACAATTTAAAACAATAATATACACATAGTCAATATTTATTTCAATTGAAAATAATTCAAAAGAAATAGTTGTTGTGCACAAACACAATTTAAAACAATAATATACAAATAGTCAATATTTATTTCAATTGAAAATTCAAGAGAAATAGTTGTTGTGCACAAACCTCTGATATTTGTCTCCTGGTTTTGACTCAGTATTTCTTTCCCTTTTGCTGAGTCCTTGTTAACTGAGAAACACAATTTGAAGTGTTTCAGTGCTAATTTAATTTGCCTCTAACGATGGTGTTTAGTAAATAATACACTGAACTCAATTATTCACTTAATCACCTAATATACCGACCCTCGTTGCGTTTTAGGTAAATTAGGTTTTAGTGTCGTTAATATGTCACATTCGATAGGGTTTTAGGTTTGGTACGTTTTGCCAAACTCGTTTCCTTGTTTAGTGCATTTTAATGCAACTTGCTGGATTTCGGGATACTGGTTTGACCTAGCCGGACGGCCTAGTTCCCTCGGTTTTCGGGCTTCGGTCAAAACTACAAACTTGTAGATCTATGTCTTATTGCACGCGGGGCAAAATTTTAGGTCAATCCGAGTTAAGTAGACCAAGTTATGGTCATTACACTATTGCTGGTCAAATGGTATCAATTTAGGTCAATTTTTGGTCAATTTGGTCAACTCTGGTTCGGCCAGTTTTTGGACCCGAACTTGTGCAAGCTTTTTGACTTGCTTATGGTCATTTCTGGGCTTTGGTATCTTCATAAGACTTGTAGGTATGGGTCTTAACTATTCATGGTTAAAATTTCAGGTCAATTGGACCTGTTTTGAGTGAGTTATGGCCTAAACACTCACTGCTGCCCAAATGGTCACTTTTTAGGTCTCAAGTGTACCTAATCCGAATTGGTCATTTTTCACATCACCTTGCAAGCAGAATTTTGGTATGTTCTCTCAATGAAAGTTGGCACATTTTGTGCCTAGTTTCACCTCCAATTGGTCTCATACCAATTGAGGTTACACATTTAAAGTTATAGGTCTATTTGCACACTGTCCTCTATGTGTCTTTCAAACCCCAATTCAAACACACATTTAACTTGCTCTACCTTAAATCCCCATACCCAATTCTGATGTTATACCATTCCATATTCATTTATCACTTCTTACTATGGTCAATTTGGACAGAATACAAACATTCTCAATACATCAATTAGAACCCTAAACCACAAAGTCCAAATTTAGCAATATATGTACATAATTACACCTAATCATTACATATAATTTCCACTACTAATTTACATACACATTCATCAATTCTTCTATGTCAACATTCTGCCAATACTTCCATCAATACATACAATTATTCAAGGGTCCCCAAGCTGTCGAAAACCTTCTTCAACATCAAAGTGCCCTACAATTTACCAATTCCCATCCAAGTGCATAAATCACCATATATATGTGAAATAATCCTATAGGATATTAAATCACCATGATCAACATTATTTCTCATCAATTATATGCATAAATATCTCATCAAAAACGTGACTCCATGGCTGTCCAAAATGAAAACAACAATAACTCTTCAAACTCAAAATTTTCCTTCACAAAACCAACACCCATAACATGCACACAAAACTTAACAAAGATATCTTCAAAATTATGGACTTACCTTATGCTTGGAGCTTGTTAAACCTTGCTTAAACTTCTCAAATTTAGTATCAAACTCTTCCTTGTGATGAGTAGACAAAGTTTCATGAAGGAACCCAAGTGAATGGAGTTGAAATGGAGGGATGGATCAAGCTTGCATGAAAATGTCCATGGAGTTTCCTCTCCCTTCATTCACGGCAACTTTGGTACAATGGAGAAGATGAAGTTTCTGCCTTGGATAATGGATGTACACCTGCCCCACTATGTCTTTAGTTTATTCCTTTAGTGGCCCACTCACATTATTTAACCATATTATAAGTTTAATGTGTTATTTACACAATTTCAACTCCATTAATGGCTATTTATTTTAGGTACCAATAAAAAAATTTTTCATTTCATTTTCTAAGTGTAATATTATTTATTTTTAATGGAAATTTAGGTCAAAAGACAATTCGGGATGTCAAATGACCATAATGCCCTGTTCGTGGCATTCCCAATTTTCAGTAACAAGTATTTTGTCTGTTTTTCGATTTCACACGTTTCTTTGTAATAATTATTTAATTTTTATTTGATATTTCTAATGATATTTATTATTCAATAAGGGTCTATTTAAGTCTTAAATATGTTTTAAAGGGTTCCTAGTCAATGGTCCACTCAGTGACTTCGTCACCATCGCTAGGTTTCAGCTCACTTATTCGGTTACATTTCTTTGCTATGATTTTTCCTTTGTTTTTCTTGTATTTTCTTTTTTGTATTTCATTATTTATGTCTCCTCTCTCATAACAAGGTGTGGTTCTAGGCATCCTAGACAAAGACAGTCACCGAGCAATGACGCACACCGAACTTAGGGGTGTTACAATTCTCCCCCCCTTAAATAAATTTCGTCCACGAAATTTTTACCCAGTAGCCATCTTACAATAGTCATACGTTTATTTCTCCTTTCTATATGATCGTAAGACTTTTAACAATCTAATACAATGTTTAATTTGTTTGGATAACACTAATCTCCTCTTACTATTGTGCTGTCTAATATTTTGGTTCACGTTGCTCCTTGAATGACCCTTGAGGTCATGTTAGAATCATTTATCAGTCATTGGTCCTCTGACCATTCTAGTCCATAGTCTTCCTCACATTTGTAATATGTCTCAACTTATTGCTGTAAAAATTTCAGGTCAATTGAGGTAGGTTTGAGGTAATAATTTGAGGACCATAATTTGAGGTAGGTTTCTTCATGAAAGTTGTTTGTATATGTCTCAACTTATTGCTGTAAAAATTTCAGGTCAATTGACCATATCTACAGTGAGTTATGGCCAAATGAACAGTTACTAATCATTTGGTCATTTCTGCAGGTGCTGTTGCAGGGTATCCGGATTGGGGCCAAGTTTTGGTCCTCTTGGTTTGGTCTTTTGGGCATGGTTTCTTCAGCAAAAATGTGACATTATAAGCCTAGTTTCATGTCCAACTAGTCAAACACCAATTGGATCTACACAGCCAAATTTATGGCTGTCTAAGTGGACTGCAATTTTAGTCACTCTGCTGCTGTCCCTAGGCAGCCTACCATTCCACTTTGCCATTCCATATTTCAGTCCAAATTATGGTTAACTCACCTAAAATGGTCACTAATTGACCATTAAAATGTTCTCTAACAATTTCCTAAGCCAAGTCAATTTTTCACTTCTCAACCCTAGCATCCATTTCAATTTACCCATACACCTTAGTTAGCACACTAGTTCATTATCCATGCATATATATACCTTAAACATCATTTCTAGCCCACTCTAAGTCCAACAAAACACTCATTCCTATCCCTACAATAGGGCTGCCGAAATTCATGTACACATACACATGAGTTTGTTTTGATTTTAGTTACAAATTCTTACCTATTCCAAGTCTTTAACATAGGAGTAAAAAGCTTTAGGTGTATATGTGCACTAACCTTTAGGTGGCAGATTTTTCAAGCTACCCAAACTCCTTCTTTCTTCTTCTTTTGGCTCCCTAGAGGTTGCTCAAGTTGCTAGGTTCATTTTTTGTGAAGCTAGGTTATGATTTTGTTGGGTAGAAATGGGTGAATCAAGCTTTGAAA
Organism: Hevea brasiliensis; assembly: GCF_030052815.1. Taxonomy (NCBI): domain Eukaryota; kingdom Viridiplantae; phylum Streptophyta; class Magnoliopsida; order Malpighiales; family Euphorbiaceae; genus Hevea; species Hevea brasiliensis. The sequence continues at coordinate 51,112,504 of NC_079501.1, forward strand.
AGCTTGAATATACTTAGCTATGGAAGAGAGGTCACGTATTGGAGGAAGAAGAAGAAGAAGAAGAGCAGAATTTTTAGGTCCATTTGTCTCTTTTAAGTGATTTAAGAAAGCTTGTTGAATGATGATTGGTTGGGAGAAAGTAAATGACATCATCATATGTCATAAATGGGCATTTTCTTGTATTTTCTTTTTCTTTTCTTTTCTACTAGCTTCAAATAAATTTTTCATCAATATTAATTCATATTTTATGTCATAATAATTATTTACTCAACTGGACAAGTCGGCCAAAAATCATCTCTGAAGGCGAAATGACCAAAATGCCCTCCGTTTGGCTTAACGGGTCAAAATTGTCTGTACCGATTGAAAAATTTTTTTAGGTATTTTCTTGGCATTCTAATGCCATAGGAACCTCAATGACCCTTCTCTGGAGTCCCAAAAATTATTTTATGAATTTTTCCCCGGGTTTAGGGCTCCTAGTTGCGAGAACCGCAACTCACCTCTGGGTTACCCATCGCTTGGGCACCGGCTCACTTGACTTAGTTGTATTTTATTTCTAAAATTTTTTCTAAATTTTTCTTATTAATATTTGAGTTAATTATGGTTCTTTACTATAGTTTAAATATTTTTCCGGACGTTCTAGCTATCCGGACCGACACCGGTCACCGGAACTGTAGATTGTATGGAGTTGCTATGGGGAGGGTGTTACAAATTAATTTATATTTGATATAAATTGATTAGAAAAAGGAGAAATAATGATTTTGGGTTGAAAACTCAAAATTATTACATAAGGGTAATTTGGTCATTTCACATGGTGACATGTAGTTGTAACACCCCTATTTGTATAGCTTGGTATATTTCACTATTCCGGTGACCGGTGTTTGTCCAGACAATTAAGGGGATTAGAACCACACTTAAGACAACTAGATAAGCCTTAAACACAAATAATTAGTAATTGTCAATTAGTTAAGTATAAATAAGAAAAATAGAACATAAGAAGTTAAACGAGCCGAGAGTCACAGCGATGGGTGACCTTCTCAGGAAGGACTACGAAGTCATTTTAAACTCAAATTTCGAACCGTAAAATGTGACGCTGTGATCCTTAGGACCATTATAAACACAGTGAAAAAGAGAAAATCACAAAAAAGAACTGTTAAGCCAGTCAAATAATTAGGTCAGGGAGCCAAAAGAAATATTAAATTAATTGCAAACCGGGATGAACCGGCGAGGGGCAATTTGGTCAATTGACCCCGAGAGTTGACTCCTGACCTAACTGTTAAATAAAATCAGAGAAAAGAAAATTTTGGAATCGAGAATTAAATTAAAGAACTAATAGAAAAATAAATAGAAAAAAAAGGAAAATGAAAAAGTTAAAAAGGTGATGACATCATGCATGACATCATGCATGATGCCATAAAAATAATAGTTAATATATTTAATTAAATTGATTTTTGGTCTTTCATAAGACATAAAAGACAAAAAAGAAAAACCAAAAGTCTTCTTCTTCCTCACCTTATGCCGCCCTCATTTTCTCTCTCCCTCACCATTGCAAAACTCCATTAGAGCTCCTAAGTCAAGCTTCATACACCCTAAATTAACCATGAATTCCTCTAAAGTCCTTAAGTAAATCTTAACCTAGACCCTTGATTTAGCTATTGTCTGCAAAAAGAAGAAGAAAGGAGGAGAAATAAGAAGAGGAAAAAGACACCTAAGAAAGGTTAGTATGCTAACTTTTAACTTTCTACTTTAAATGCAAGTTTAGTTACTTAAATGAACTTAGAAACTAAAGAAATGAAATAAAAATATGTGTGAGGGAGTAAACTGAAAATCAACCATCATGAAGGGGAGGGTGATTTGCATGAGTTTGATTGAGTTAAACATGTTAGGATGCTTGAATGAGTTGAAAGATTGTGTTTATATGCTTTGAATTAGTTAAATGCAATGAATTAGTGTGGTTAGGGTTTGAGACCTAGGGTTTAGAGGCAAAAATTTGGAGAAATTGGTAAATGATATGTTTGACATAACATCAAGTGAAAAATGGTCATTTGTGACCAAATGAGTTGTGTTGGAATGGTTGGAGTTAAAGCCAAATTCAAAGGGAGTGTGGTCATGCTACTGGTAGCATGACCAAATTACTTTTGAGGACCAAAAATGAACTTTTACAAGTCCAATTGGTATGAGACCAATTGAGAATGAAAATAGACACTAAATGACACAATTTTCATTTAGGAAGCATGCCCAAAAAGTGACCAAAACCTAGTGAACAAATTGACCAAAGTTGAAAAATCATAGTCTGCCTCTGTACAAACTGACCAAATGAACAGTGTTTGTTCATTTGGCCATAACTTGAGCTAGGGAGGTCAAAATAACCTGAAATTTTACCAGTGGTTAGATGAGATATATACCTAAAACTTTCATGAAGAACCCCAACCCAAATTATGCAATTAACCAAGTCATTTGGCCACCCAAAATTGGTGACCTAAAACTGCCAGCACAAAAAAATTGCCTAGAATTATGGGTTGTGTCCAATCCGGTAGCCATAGTTCAAATGGCTATAACTTGAGCTACAAAACTCCAATTAGAGTGATTCAAAAAGGAGAATAAATGTAAGACAATAGGGAACATTTTCTATGAAGGAAGTTTTTTCAAATTCTAACAGAAAAGTGATCAATGGAACAGTGCAATCTTAGACTCCAAAACTGAAAATTATCAAATTTGCCTAAAAACACTTAGAATTTGAATAAACAACCAAAACAACAAATTTAGTAACCAAAATATGGTATATGGGTGAAGTTGGAATTCCCATACCAATTAAGCCTTAAAAAGTCAACAATTTGCCTTGAATAGTGTAGTGAATAGTAACCTCAAAACACAAAATTTCAAGAACGTCGAGTTTAGCACGTTAGAGCTAGGTAAAAGTGAAGTTAAATTTATTTTTGGATTTATGCTAAGTTATGGTACTGAAACACTGTAAAATTGTGTGTTTCAGTTGAAAAGAATACCGGGAAAGAACCCGAGGAACCGAGTTAAGGCCAAGAGGCGACTCGCTTGAGGTTTGTGCACAACATCACTATGCTTTAAAATTCATTGATAAAGTGAATGAAATATGTATTTTACTTTGCTTTGAATTGTGAAAGTTTATTTGTGACATTATCTATGATGTTTTGATTTAAATTGTGAAAGTTATTGTGTATGTTTGAATGACAATGTTTAGCAAATTGTTAAGATAAGTTTTGAAACCATAGTGTCATGACCATATATTTAAACACATCACTAGCATGACTAGTGGGGGTAATTAGTTTCGAATTTTGATTCCTTCTCTGGAGAAGTGTTGAGGTGTGCCAGTAGAAGAGGATGTGAATGGATATCCATATATTTGAGCTAGCTAGCCTTGTGATGTGATTTCTCTTTAGCCTCTGGCTATTGAGATTCTATTTGTTTCGAATGGCATGAACTAACTGTGGGTTTTATGAAATGTGATTTGATACTTCAAAATGAAATTGTTTGGGATTAAAATCTCATAATGCATGATTTGTATTTAATTCTCATGTTCAGTCAAATTTTCTAATAAATGTGACTTAAGTTCTGCATAAAGATTATTTTAGTATGTTGTGCACCACCGAGTCCTAGTACTCAGCGATAGCTTTTATTGCTGTCGCAGATATAGAGACTAGAGGAGCAGCAGACTAAGCTGCTGAGGATTGAGGATTTATTAGCTTGAAGTTATCGGGTATAATTTATACCCTGACTGTAAATATTTCTTTTGATTTATGTAATGCACATAAATGTATGGACATGTAAATTTGGTCTTGAGCAGCTTGTATAAAGCTTGTGTAAAGTTTGTAATAAATTTTAGTTGAATTTCTCTTAATGTAAATTTTGTAAGGATGTTTTTAAATTGTTTTGTCCTTAATGAATTATGAATGGAACTATTTCATTTAATTTGAATGAACTGGATTGCTGGTATTTTGATGATCATTGGATAGTGGATTTGAAATTTAAAAGTTGATAAATGTGTTGAGAAATTGATTAAGACTGAGTATAAATTTGAAGCAGTGGTTGAAAAATTATTGGAAGTGCCTTTTTTTCAGGTATTTGAAGAACTGTTTTCTCAAAATATAAATGAAACTCTGTCAAAATTTTTATATTTGCAGAAAAATAAAATGGGCCAAAAGCTTTAACTAGTTTTTAATTTCAATTAAATGTTTTAAATACCTGTTAGAAAATGCTCACCACTTACCAAAAATAATAAAATTATTTTAAAATCCCTTGTAAGGTATTTAATGAGTTAACGGTAGGTGAAGTTCGATAGTTCATTAGGTATTCTATGAGATTATGTTATGCCTTACAGATGGGTAAGGTGTGACATGTTTTAGTGGTATCAGAGCAAAATTTTTGAAGTATGTTTTAACTTGATAATTTGTGTCTTTCTTATTAAGTACAACTGCTCAATGTCCATAATTGTTACATACAGTGCATTACATTATGAATATGAACTAACGGAGGGAAATCTCCTTGTGTTACTTGTTCAAGAGATACCCTAACTTTAGACTCAGATGGAAGAAGGGGATCTCTCAGTTGAGCAGTCTGTTGAAGCTGAGGCACAAGGGGAAGCCCTAGCTTTGCAGAATGTTAGTGGATCAGTAGCACTAGTCCCACAAATGCCGCAGTTTCCTGCAAAGTTCGCACAGCAGATGGCTACGATGTTTCAATAAATGGCTGGGGGTATGCCTGCTCAAGCTCCACCCCAGACATCTGTGGCACAACCACTATCTCCAGCCAGACAGTATGATAAATTACTTAAGTATGGGGCTACAGAATTTAAGGGTACAGTGGACCCTTTAGAGGCAGAGCAATGGCTTGAAATAATGGATAAAGTATTTAAGAAGCTACACTGCCAAGATGAACTAAAGTTTGAGTATTCTGTGTCGCTACTGCAAGAGGATGCGTATGATTGGTGGAACACCATCCCCCATAGCTTGGCTGAACCACCAGTGCTGACCTGGGATGACTTCATCAGACAATTCTGACAGAAATACATCCCAGATGCATATGTTGATCAGAAACTGCAAGAATTTTTTAGTTTGAAACAAGGAAATAGATCAGTGGCAGAGTATGAGAGGGAGTTCTCCTGCTTAAGTCATTATGCTGGGAGTCTCCTTTTCACCAGCAAGGCAAGGTGCAAGAGATTTAAGACGGGTTTGAAGCCCAGTATAAGGATGCAAGTTGTGGGATTTCGACACAGCAACTTCTCAGAGCTCATATCTCAAGCACTTGAATTGGAAAGAATAGAATCAAAAGCAACCCTAGTGAAAGAAAAATTAGAAAACGCTGAAAAATTAGAGAAAGACAAAGGGGAAAAATCAGTTGAACAGAGTTCTGGTGGGACTTCTTGGAAGAAGAAGAAATTTAGTGGACCCAGCAAGGGTTGAGGTGGAAGATTTGGTAGGGGCCGATTCTCTGGACAGAGACCCCCTAGGTCTGGTCAGCAGTCGAGTAGGGGTTCACATTCTACCCGCCCCTGTGAGACATGTGGTAAGATTCATGGGGGGGAATGCTATTGGGCCACTGGAGCCTATTTTAACTGTGGAGGCAAGGGCCATATGGCTAAAGACTGCACTAGTGCTCCATCTCAGAGATATGGTCCAGCTCCTACTACTGCCGAGGGATCTATTCAGAGTCCTGCTCCTAGAGATTCACAGTCATTTGGCAGAGGAAGAAGCAGAGGTAGAGGAACTGCTTCAGGCAGTCAGGGCACAGTTGGTCAATCAGCACAAGGAAGTGCTTCAGCCAGAGTTTACAAGATGAGACAGCGAAAAGAGGCTGAGACTTCCTATGTGGTAGCTGGTACATTCTCTATCTTTGATCAAGAAGTATTTGTATTGTTTGATCCAGTTTCAACCCATTCATATGTTAGTGCTAGCATAATCAGTTCACTTGCTGTTCCATGTGTGCAAATGGGTTTTGAAGTGCTAGTAACTAGTCCATTAGGACAAGAGGTTCCGGTTAACAGAATCTATAGAGACTATCCTTTGGTGATCCAAGGACATGTTTTCCTATCAGACTTGATTGAAATGCCCTTCAGAGAGTATGATATCATCTTGGGCATGAATTGGTTAGCCAGGCATCACGCCATGATTGTTTGTAGACTGAAGACAGTCACTTTTGGTCTCCCTTTATACGATGATGTGGTAATACATGGGGAGAGGCATTTACTGCCATCAAACATCATTTCGGCTGCACTAGCCAGAAGGATGAATAGAAAGGGGTGTGAAACATACTTGGCACATGTAATAGACACCCAAGTGGGGAGCCCAGCACTGAGGGACATCCCTACTATATGTGACTTTCTGAATGTGTTTCTTGATGAATTACCAAGATTACCTCCAGAAAGAGAGCTGCAGTTTGAAATTAATGTTATGCCTAGTATGGATCCAATCTTTATAACGCCATATAGAATGGCACCTGCAGAATTGAAAGAGTTGAAAGTGCAGTTGCAAGAATTGCTTGACAAGGGCTTTATCCGCCCTAGTGTGTCACCTTGGGGAGCGCTGATGTTGTTTGTAAAGAAGAAGGATGGCACTCTCTGCTTGTGTGTTAATTATCGGCAGTTGAATAAGTTGGCAATAAAGAATAGATATCCATTGCCCCGCATTGATGACTTATTTGATCAGTTGAGGGGTGCAGCTGTGTTCTCCAAAATTGACCTGAGATCAGGTTATTATCAGCTAAAAGTACAAGAGCAGAGTATTCCTAAAACTGCCTTCAGGACCCGCTATGGCCATTATGAGTTCTTGGTTATGCCATTCGGGTTAACTAATGGTCCGGCTGCTTTTATGGATCTAATGAACACTATATTCAGACCATACCTCGACCAGTTTGTTGTGGTATTCATAGATGATATATTGGTCTATTCGAGGAATGTAGAAGAGCATGATAGACATCTGCGGATTGTACTACAGACTTTGAGGGAGAAACAACTATATGCCAAATTGTCGAAGTGTGAATTTTGACTGAAGGAAATATCCTTTTTGGGGCATGTAGTATCAAAAGAGGGCATCAAGGTAGATCCAAGTAAGATTGAAGCTGTCCTTAACTGGAGACCACCTAGAAATGTCACAGAGATTCGCAATTTTCTGGGTTTAGCTGGATACTGTCGTAGATTTGTAAAGGGATTTTCCATGTTGGCTTCTCCATTGACCAAGCTACTTAGAAAAGATGAGAAATTTCAGTGGACGGATAAATGCCAACAGAGTTTTAATGAATTGAAGAAATGTTTGACTGAAGCTCCAGTCTTGACTTTTCCTAGTCCGGGTAAAGAATACATAGTTTATAGTGATGCTTCTCACAATGGGTTAGGCTGTGTATTGATGCAAGATCGAAATGTCATTGCCTATGCATCACGCCAGCTAAAACCGCATGAGATGAACTATCCAACACATGATTTGGAGCTTACAGCTATAGTGTTTGCTCTTAAGATCTAGAGATAATATTTGTATAGGGAGAAATGTTAAATCTACACAGATCATAAGAGTTTGAAGTATTTGGGCACCCAGAAAGAGCTGAATTTGAGACAGAGGAGGTGGTTAGAGTTAATAAAAGACTATGATTGTCTGATAGATTATCAGCCAGGGAAAGCTAATATTGTGGCTAATGCCTTAAGTCGCAAGACTATGGCAAGTCTATGGGTTACTCCTTTGTCTTTGGTACATGAGTTAAGATCATTGCATGCCAGCTTAGAGATTAATGATGATGGGCAGACAGCAGTTGTATGGCATGTACAGCTAGTGTTGATTGATCAGATTAGAATGGCTGCTCAGAATGATCAGAAGTATCAGAAGCTGATGGAAGAAGTACGATAGGGCAAGAAACCAGAATTCTCAATCAGAGATGATGGTCTACTACTACACTAGGGCAGAATGTGTGTTCCTAATGATGTTGATTTGAAGTAGATCATTTTGAAGGAAGCACATGAGTCTCCTTTTGCCATGCACCGTGGTGGCACAAAAATGTATAGAGGGCTAAAGGAGCATTACTGGTGGATGGGTATGAAAAAGAATGTGGCAGAGTTTGTATCCAAATGCCTAACTTGTCAGTAAGTAAAGGCAGAGCATCAAGTACCCGCTGGGTTGTTACATCCACTACTAGTACCAGAATGGAAATGGGAGAGAATAACGATAGATTTTGTGATGGGAATTCGAGGACACAAAAGAGTCATGATGCAGTATGGGTCATTATTGACAGACTAACCAAGTCTGCTCATTTTCTGCCAGTTCGAATGGACTACAGTTTAGAAAGATTGGCCAAGTTGTACATTGATGAGATTGTGAGACTGCATGGAGTGCCAGTATCCATCATATCAGACAGAGATCCTAAGTTCACTTCTAGATTCTGGGGTAGTCTTCAGAGAGCCCTAGGAACTAGATTGAACTTCAGTACTGCATTCCACCCAAAGACAGATGGCCAGTCTGAGAGGGTAATTTAGATCTTAGAGGACATGCTACGAGCTTGTGTGATTGAATTTGAGGGCAGTTGGGATACACACTTGCCTTTGAATGAGTTTGCTTACAACAACAGCTATCAATCAAGCATTGGGATGCCACCATATGAAGCTTTGTATGGCAGAAAATGTAGAACCCCGTTGTGTAGGGATGACATGGGTGAAAGAAAGATGATTGGACCCGAAATTATTCAGCAGACTGAAGAGAAAATCAGGGTGATCAGAGATCGACATAAGACTGCATCAGACCATCAGAAGTCCTACATTGATCTGAAGAGAAGGGATATTGAGTATGCAGTGGGTGAGAAAGTTTTCCTCAAGGTTTCTCCATGGAAGTGAATTATGAGATTCGGCAGAAAGGGGAAACTGAGTCCTCATTTCATTGGGCCATATGAGGTTCTGGAAAGAGTGGGTCCTTTGGCATATCGTTTGGCACTACCTCCAGAGTTAGAGAAGATACATAATGTCTTCCATGTGTCTATGTCGAGGAGATATCGATCAGACCCATCTCATGTACTACTAGTAGAGGAAATTGAAGTAAATCCAGACCTCACATATGAAGAAGAACCCATAGAGATTCTGGCTTATGAGGTGAAGCAGTTACGGAACAAGCAGATATCATTGGTAAAAGTTTTGTGGAACCATCATTCGGGCCAGGAGGCTACTTGGGAACGAGAGGAGGACATGAGGAGATAACACCCACAACTGTTCAGAGATTAATACTAGGTAAAATTTCGATACGAAATTTATTTTGGGGGGGGGGAGAATTTTAATACCCCTATTTGTATAGCCTGGTATATTTCACTGTTCCGGTGACCCGTGTCGGTCCGGACAATTAAGGGGTTTAGAACCACACTTAAGACAACTAGATAAGCCTTAAACACAAATAATTAGTAATTATCAATTAGTTAAGTATAAATAAGAAAAACAGAACATAAGAAGTTAAACGAGCTGAGAGTCACAACGATGGGTGACCTTCTCGGGAAGGACTGCGAAGTCATTTTAAACTCAAATTTCGAACCGTAAAATGTGACGCTACGGTCCTCAGGACCATTATAAACAAAGTGGAAAAGAGAAAATCACGAAAAAGAACTGTTAATACAGTTAAATAATTAGGTCATGGAGCCGGAAGAAATATTGAATTAATTGCAAACCAGGATGAAACGGCGAGGGGCAATCTAGTCAATTGACCCCGACAGCTAACTCCTGACATAACTATCAAATAATATCGGAGAAAAGAAAATTTCGGAATCAATAATTAAATTAAAGAACTAATAGAAAAATAAATAGAAAAAAAAAAGAAAATGAAAAAGTTAAAAAGGTGATGACATCATGCATGACATCATGCATGATGCCATAAAAATAATAGTTAATATATTTAATTAAATTGATTTTTGGTCTTTCATAAGACATAAAAGAAGGAAAAAAAAAAAAAAAAAAAAACCAAAAGTCTTCTTCTTTCTCACCTTGTGCCGCCCTCATTCTCTCTCTCCCTCACTATTGCAAAACTCCATTAGAGCTCTTAAGTTAAGCTTCATACACCCTAAATTAACCATGAATTCCCCTAAAGTCCTTAAGTAAATCTTAACCTAGACCCTTGATTTAGCTGTTGTCTACAAAAAGAAGAAGACAGGAGGAGAAATAAGAAGAGGAAAGAGACACCTAAGAAAGGTTAGTATGCTAACTTTTAACTTTCTACTTGAAATGCAAGTTTAGTTACTTAAATGAGCTTAGAAACTAAAGAAATGAAATAAAAATATGTGTGAGGGACTAAACTGAAATTCGGCCAGCATGAAGGGGAGGGTGATTTGCATGAGTTTGATTGAGTTAAACATGTTAGGATGCTTGAATGAGTTGAAAGGTTGTGTTTATATGCTTTGAATTAGTTAAATGCAATGAATTAGTGTGGTTAGGGTTTGAGACCTAGGGTTTAGAGGCAAAAATTTGGAGAAATTGGTAAATGATATGTTTGACCTAATTTGAAGTGAAAAATGGTCATTTGTGACTAAATGAGTTGTGTTGGAATGGTTGGAGTTAAAGTCAAATTCAGAGGGAGTGTGGTCATGCTGCTGGCAGCATGACCAAATTATCTTTGAGGGACCAAAAATGAAATTTTACAAGTCCAATTGGTATGAGACCAATTGGGAATGAAAATAGACACTAAATGACACAATTTTCATTTAGGAAGCATGCCCAAAAAGTGACCAAAACCTAGTGAACAAATTGACCAAAGTTGAAAAATTACAGTCTACCTCTGTACAAACTGACCAAATGGCCATAACTTGAGCTAGGCAGTCCAAAATGGCCTGAAATTTTACCAGTGGTTAGATGAGATATAGACTAAAACTTTCATGAAGAACCCCAACCCAAATTATGCCATTAACCAAGTCATTTGGCCACCCAAATTTGGTGACCTAAAACTGGCAGCACAAAAAAATTGCACAAAATTCTGGGTTGTGTCCAATCCGGCAACCATGGTTCAAATGGCTATAACTTGAGCTACAAAACTCCAATTAGAGTGATTCAAAAGGAGAATAAACTTAAGACAATAGGGAACATTTTCTATGAAGGAAGTTTTGCCAAATTCTAACAAAAAAGTGACCAATCGAACAGTGCAACCTTAGACTCTAAAACTGAAAATTATCAAATTTGCCTAAAAAGACTTAGAATTTGAATAAACAACCAAAACCAACAAATTTAACCAAAATGTAGTATGTGGGTGAAGATGGAATTCCCATACCTTTTAAGCCTTAGAAAGTCAACAATTTGACTTGAATAGTGTAGTGAATAGTAATCCCGAAACACAAAATTTCAAGAACGTCGAGTTTAGCACGTTAGAGCTAGGTAAAAGTGAAGTTAAATTTATTTTTGGATTTATGCTAAGTTATGGTACTGAAACACTGTAAAATTGTGTGTTTTAGTTGAAAGGAATACCGGGAAAGAACCCGAGGAACCGAATTAAGGCCAAGAGGCGACTCGCTTGAGGTTTGTGCACAACATCACTATGCTTTAAAATTCATTGATAAAGTGAATGAAATATGTATTTTACTTTGCTTTGAATTGTGAAAGTTTATTTGTGACATTATCTATGATGTTTTGATTTAAATTGTGAAAGTTATTGTGTATGTTTGAAATGACAATGTTTAGCAAATTGTTAAGATAAGTTTTGAAACCACAGTGTCATGACCATATATTTGAACACCTCACTAGCACGACTAGTGGGAGTAATTAGTTTCGAATTTTGATTCCTTCTTTAGAGAAGTGTTGAGGTGTGCCAGTATAAGAGGATGTGAATGGATATCCATATATTTGAGCTAGCTAGCCTTGTGATGTGATTTCTCTTTAGCCTCTGGCTATTGAGATTCTATTTGTTTTGAATGGCATGAACTAACTGTGGGTTTTATGAAATGTGATTTGATACTTCAAAATGAAATTGTTTGGGATTAAAATCTCATAATGCATGATTTGTATTTAATTCTCATGTTCAGTCAAATTTTCGAATAAATGTGATTTAAGTTCTGCATAAAGATTATTTTAGTATGTTGTGCACCACTGAGTCCTAGTACTTAGCGATAGCTTTTATTGCTGTTGCAGATATAGAGACTAGAGGAGCAGCAGACTGAGCTGCTAAGGATTGAGGATTTATCAGCTTGAAGTTATTGGGTATAATTTATACCCTGACTGTAAATATTTCTTTTGATGTATGTAATGCACATAAATGTATGGATATGTAAATTTGGTCTTGAGCAGCTTGTATAAAGCTTGTGTAAAGTTTGTAATAAATTTTAGTTGAATTTCTCTTAATGTAAATTTTGTAAGGTTGTTTATAAATTGTTTTCTCCTTAATGAATTATGAATGGAACTATTTCATTTAATTTGAATGAACTGGATTGCTGGTATTTTGATGATCATTGGATAGTGGATTTGAAATTTGAAAGTTGATAAATGTGTTGAGAAATTGATTGAGATTGAGTATGAATTTGAAGCAGTGGTTGAAAAATTATTAGAAGTGCCTTTTTTTCAGGTATTTAAAGAACTATTTTCTCAAAATATAAATGGAACTCTGTCAAAATTCTTATAAAATTTGCGGAAAAATATAATGGGCCAAAAGCTTTAACTAGTTTTTAATTTCAATTAAATGTTTTAAATACTTGTTAGAAAATGCTCACCACTTACCAAAAATAAGAAAATTGTTTTAAAATCCCTTGTAGGGTACTTAATGAGTTAACGGTAGGTGAAGTTCGATAGTTCATTAGGTATTCTATGGAATCATGTTATGCCTTATAGAGGGATAAGGTGTGACAGTAGTACCATGAGATAGTGACACATGGCATCACATAAGTTTGCCATTTATCTTCATAGCATGCAAAGTGATCAAAGTCAAGATTAAGTCTAGCTTTGACGCTTGGCTTAATATTATTAAGTCAATTAAAAATAAGATACAATGTGATTGTGATATGTGGTATATGGTTTAAGTAATTACTTGACCTAATTATATAAAAAGAAGTTATAAGAAAAAAATTAGCCACTTGTCCTTTCTCTCTTATATGTGGCGGCACACCTCTCTTCCTCTCTTTTCTTCATCTTTTCTCATCAATTCAAAGAGAATCACTCCATTCCCTTTGAATTAAAATTGCTAGAAATTGTTTCTAGTGTCCTATATACAGATACAATATCTGTATAGGCAAAAACCCAATTTATAATTGGTTAGCAAAGGCTTGATGTAGCACCCTCACTTTAGCTAGTCTGTGCATTTGACTGTTCTGGTGATTAATGTTGGTCCGGACAGTCGAAATGTTTGGAACTATATGTAAACTAGAATAAGGAGTCATAAATAATTGAAATAATGGTAAGAAAAATTAAGGAAAAATTTTAGAAATGAAATACACCAAAGTTAAATGAGCCGGTGCCCTGGCGATGGTGACCTAACGGGAAGTTGCTGTAAAAAGAACTAGTAGCCCTAAACCCGAGGGAAATTCTGTGAAATAATTTTTGTGACTCTAGAGAATAGTCATTGAGATTTCAATGGTATTAGAATTCCAAGAAAATGCTTAGAGAATTTATTAAATCGGTAAAGACAATTTTAGCTCATTAAGTTAAACGAAGGGCATTTTGGCCATTTCGCCTTCAAAGACGATTTTTGACCAACTTGTCTATTTATGTGAATGAATTATATGACATAAAATATGAATAAATACGGATGAAAAATTAATTAAAAATGAGTAGAAAAGAAAAGAAAAGAAAATGAATTAAAACTTGAATTATGACATCATTATGATGTCATTAAAAAGGCCTCCACCAATCAAATTTCAACAAGCACACTTAAACCAATTAAAAAGGAGAAAATGAGTCAAAATTTCTGTTTTCTTCCTTCTCTGCAGCCAAGACCCATCTCCCTTGCCAACCACCATTGTTATTTCATCTTCTCACTAGAAAAACTCTTGAAAATTCACCATAAATTCATAAGTTTCCTTCACCAAAACTCCTCCTCACACCTAGAGCAAGACTTGGGCAGCAAAAAGAAAGAGAAAAAGTGGAGTTTTCAAGCCTTGGGAATTGGCTAATTCAAGGTTAGTGCTACTTCTTCCATAAATCCTTGAGTTTACTTTGTGTAAGTTATGAATTGAGTGTTAGTTTGGAAGCAACAAAACAAATTATGTATGTATAAAATCCTTCAATTTTCGGTACCCTTAAGGTACCATAGGATTCCAATGATTCAAGTGAATTAGAGTCGTGAATTGATGCAATTGAACATGAAATTGATAATTAGAACATTTGATTGCATGTTGTTTGAGTAAATTGGAATTTTGGAGTTAGGGTTTAGGGCAAACTTAGGGTTTTGCTCATGTGTTGGTGAATGGAAGTACTAATGGTCAATTAGTGACCATTTGGCTATATTTGATAACGAATTTAAGTGATTTATGCTAATGGAATTGAGATTAGGTATGCTGCCTTAGGTGACCTGCAGGGCTGGATGTGAGTCCAGCAAGTTTGGGCAGCTGTAACTTGAGAGGTGTAGGTTCAATTGGTGCAACGCTAATTGGACATGAAACTATACACATAATGGCACAACTTTGATGAAGAAATCTTTCCCAGAAAACAAGCTTAGAATACCTTAAAAATTGCCTCAATCCGGGTAACACACAAGCTGTCCCTGGAAAATTACCAAATGAACAGTTTTTGTTCAAATGGTCATAACTTAGTGTAGAAATGTCCAATTGACCTGAATTTTATATCAATAGAAAGATTAGACAATTTAGAACAACTTTCATGAAAAATATAACTCTAAATTTTGACCAAAACTTAATGAAATTGTCCATTAAATTCAGGACACCAAAACTGCCAGAATTGGTTTCTGCTCAGAAATTCTGGTTAGATACCAATCCAGCCAGCCTTGCTAAAATTAGCATATCTTGAGCTAGAAAACTCCAAACGGAGTGATTCAAAAAGGAAATTAAAGAAGACACAATAAGGAACAACTTTCATGAAGAAAATTTTATCAAATTTTTACTGCAGTCAAGTCCAATGGAAAAGTGAATTTGGACCTCAAATTCTAAAAATTTGAAATAAAACCTAGGAGGCTAGGAATTGAGTTTGACAATCAATGCCAACAAAAATAAAATGCAAAATGCGGTATCTTGGTAAACTTAGGCTTAACAAATCTATTATGAATTAAAAAGTCAACCTTTGAAGGGAAATGGTCAAGTGAATAGTAACCCCAAAAACATAAGAAATAATAATAGAAATTAATACTTTACATAATTAAAGGCATATGAGAAACAAGAAAAAATGTTTTAAGTGTAATGGTTTATGAAAAACATTGTTGTGAATTGTGATGAATATGAATGATAATTTATATACATAGTATAATGAATAAATGAATATATGAATGAGACTTTAGTTCTGATTATTGGAGAAAGGATAAGGAAAAATGCTTTGAGTATAATTACACATGAAAATAATTTTTATAAATTGTGATCAATATGAATGACATAATGAATGAATAGAATGATGAATGCATAATTTAGGTAAAATTATATTTTAGACATTTACACTTCTGTTAGGAATAAAAATTAAAAACGTTGTAAATTATAATTAGAACATATAATGAAATAATGATACTTATGAACCCTTAATAGTACTAATGTGCCCATGTATTGTATAGACACGTGTGTCAGATTGGATAGATTGGCATGCCAATAGGGTATTGTTTTAGCAGTACTGCGTAAGGCTTTATGCCTGTATTCATGGCTTTATGCCCGCACTCATGGCTTTTATGCTCGATTACTCATTATTATGGCTTTTAGCCATACTGATATATTATCATAGCTTTTTAGCTATACTGACTGCATACGTGATTGACGTACTAAGCTTGCACATCCCATGGTATGACAGCACGAGACACTGCGGTGTCCAGTGCCAATGACTCGCTTATCTAGTTTAGTCAGTCTCTCATAGGTTACTTGGGCAATAAAATTTATTGAAATAAGTTAAGAATATTAACAATTAAAAATATTAGAAATTAAATAAATGAGTAAGAAGACATAAAATAAATTATATTAGTTATTTTAGTAGAAAGAATTGAAATGAACTGGACTGATGTTAAAAATTTATCTATTATTGAATGACACAGAGAACTTTAATTATTATGAAATAATTTAAGATAACCTAGAAGGTATTGAATTAAATGATATAAAAAGATTAGCAATAGAAATATAATTTAAATAAATGTTACAAATGTACCTTTCATAACAAAATTAAGTTAAGAATAATATTATTAGAATATTAGTATACTGTATATTCTTACCGTAACCTTATGAACTAAGCACCTCCAAAGAGGACTAAATTAGGATAAAAGATATCAAATTTTAGAAACCTCATTGAAGCATAATTAGATCTTAATTATCTGAACCATGTTTTATTTCCATCTGAATTTTGTATATTATTTTCTTGGTTATATTATTGCATCACTAAGCAGCAATGCTTAGTGCGATGGATTTGTTTTCTCGCGTAGGTACTGAAGGTAAAGCCTAGCGGATATTGAACAGGGATTTTGGAGATCGGATCTGCAGAGTGTTTAAGGTTATCACCTCCTTAGCAATGCATGTAGATAGGGATCACATTAGTCATTTTATGTATTTTGTATAGTATAAATATTTCTTATGTTGTAATGTAAACTGGAAAATTGTAATTAATATTTATGTATTGTAAATTAATAAACTGATTAGTTCACGTGTGAATAAATTGTATATCATGTAAATTAATGAAGATTGAAATTTTTCATATATGAGTTGAGAAGGAATGGGAATGTATGGAAGTGAATGTGAAATTGAATTATATAGAGGATATTCAAATTGATGAGATAATTATGATTAGTATAGATGAAATTTTATTCTAAAAATATTGTTGAATTTTCAAGCAGGTGAATAGTAAAATACGCCAAATGGTAATAGAAACCGGGGAAACTCCGCTAATTTCTCCTTAGAAAAATAATTGATATTAAAATATAACGAGAACAAATTATTAAAAGAATAAAGTAAGATAAGAAAGGGTGCTTCGGCACTAAGTGTGACATGCCTTGCTCGACTACACTGTAGTCAGGTAAGGGGTGTTACACTTGAGAAGCAAATTGGGGACTGCCCATTGGTGATCTTGGTGTGGACAAGCTAGAGGGACAACACTTGGGGTCCTAGGTGCTTCCTAAAGGTGCCAATTGCATCCATATTGCATCAAAGAGGTGAGTGCTCAATCTCTTCTTTTAAACTAAGGTTTAAATGAATTAATTTGTTAATTCACAATCTTGAATGGCAAACATAGATCCTAATACATATTAAAAGTGTTTTAATATGCAATTGAGCATTGAAATTAATTAGGCACATAAGAGATGTGGCATGATGCATGTAAACCAAGAAAAAGATTTTGAAATTCAATGCTCTAATGTAACAATTTTCATGCTTCCGCTCCTTCAATTGGTATCAGAGCTACTATGTTTGCCATTTAGATTGTTTATTGAGATTTAATTGTGTGATTTTGATCAAATTATGATTGATTCAAGGCTGGTTGGACATTCCATGGTGGCGGCATGAATGTAAGTGCTCACCATGGTGGCGGCATCAATGGTACTCCATGGGTGCGCATGGTTTGGACTTCCAATATACAATTGTTGTTCATTCAAGGCCCATAATTAGGCCTATGCTCAATTAAATTGTTTAATTAAGAATTTTAATTACACAATTAAATTTTGAAAATTATTTTCAAGGTATTAAATTTGGAAAGAGTTTCTAAATTTAATTTGTTTAAATGAGATTTAAATCTGAATTTTTAAATTTGTTTGAATGAGATTCAAATATGAATTTTTAAATTTGTTTGAATGAGATTCAAATCTGAATTTTTAAATTTGTTTGAATGATATTCAAATCTGAATTTTTTAGTTGAATATGAGATATTCAATTTAATCTTAGTATGTATTTTTTATTTAATTATTAAATGGTAATATGCATGATGGATGATCATGAACAGTAAAAGACCAATGTGATTGGATTTATTTCTTTTATTTTTCTTTGGATAGTAAAATAATTAATTTTATTTTAGGGGCATGTATTACAAATATTGTAATAATTTTGGGTTGTAATTTCATTTATTTGAGGACTTTAAAGTCCATATTCTTATAAATTTGCCTTGGTATGCTGAGGATTACAATATAAATGGATTGCAAGAAGATCAAGGAGGTCAAGAGCATTGGTGGGACCAGTGGGAGAAATTCAAGATCAAGTGTTGATTATGTACTCCTTCAGTAACTCTTGTAAAATGAAGTAATGAAATGCACCTAGGAATGCCCTGATTCAATTCTTGGTGGCTCAGAATTGAATCCCTTAGAAAGTCCTGTAGGAGCGGAAGCATGAAAAACACAAGTTTATATAATTGAATTCAAAAATTTTCACCTAAGGTCATATGCATCATGCAAGATTTAATTTTATCTATTTAATTTCAATGATAAACAACATATTAAAACTCTTTTAAAATGTTTTTAGATCTATATTTGTCATTTAAGATTTTAGAATTAATCAGATTAATTTTAGAACCATATATTAGATCAAGAATAAGTGCACTAACCTCTTGATGCACAGCAGCGTGTTTGGCACCTTTGGGATGCGTCTTTAGGACACCAGATGTTGTCCCTCTAGCTTGTCCACACCAAGATCACCTATGGTAGCCCTTGAACAGCTTCTAAAGCTTTTTCTATTAATTAGAAAATCAAGTTTTACCTTTTAAGAGATTAAAGATGTAAACAGGACACTAGAAACAATTTCTAGTATTTTTAATTCAAGAGATTGTTTTCTAATCTCTTGGAATTGATGTGAGATGAAGAAGAAGAGAGAATGGCAGCCTTAAGGGTGGTGGCACAAAGGGAGGCAACAGCTGGTTATATTTTTTCTTTCATCCTTACACTTATATAGCTAGGTCACCACTTAAAACCCTTGCCACGTCACCTTTTGATTGGCTCTAGGTTTAATTGACCCAATCACATTGTGCCAAGTGTCAAACCTATATTTAATCTTAATTTTAATCATCTTACATGATTAAAAGACATTTGGAAAACTTATGTGTAGTGCCATGTGTCACCATCTCATGGTGCCATGTGTCACCCTGTGAAATGACCAAAATACCCTTGTGTCTTAATTTTGAGTTCTCAACCCAAAATAATTATTTTTCTTTTTCTAATCAATTTATATCAAATATAAATAAATTAATTAATCTCTATTAATTAATTTTTCACTAATTAAATTCATATTTAAACACTTTAAATATAAATTTAACTTATACTATACATCCAATAACCTAGATTTGGTTTCAAGGCATGCTAGGGGCTTTACAATCTAATTGCAAACCAAACCTATTTAATTAATCAATTAAACTCTTTATTTAATTAATTAAATCATATTTAATTTGGTGATTACTTGTGTATGTGTGTGACTTACTAGGCTCATCATCTAATTAGCAATGAGACATGATATCAACTCTTAATATCATTAGAACTCTTTCTTACGATAAATGATTTCTCTAAACCATTTTATGCACCTCATAGACCATGGTTAATACATAACATAGCATGCCATGGCCACCCAATCAGTAATAAGGTTTACCTTAAATGAACCTATAATCATATGTTACCATGCACTAGAATCTCCCTGTTACAAAGTCCCAACTCAAGCTGGAGTCATGGTTTATGTCAAACCCCATTGGCTATGAATATTATGTTTTCTTTTAATTCCAGTTCTTGATTAAAAGATTTTTCTCATCAAAAACTCTTTGCTGATTAAATCTATCTGTCCTGGCCAGGAACTTGAAACATCAAGAATAATTAAATGAATAAAGGATTTTATCCCTATTTACTTAGAGGAACAGATTCCATCTTGATCAACATCTACCTCCATATATAACTAGCAAGAGCCAACATGTGACACCCCTTACCCGACTACAGTGTAGCCGAGCAAGTTATACCACTCAGTGTGCCGGAGCACTCTATTTTATCTTAATTCATTTTTATCGTAGTTTTGAAAATAATTTGTGAAATATAATTCATTTATTGAAATTGTAATTTATTTGAGGTTCCGAAAATTTTAAAGAAAATCCGGCAGAGTACCGGCTAAAAATGGAGAAAACCGTTCTTCGGAACCTGTGAAAAACACTTCCTATATTCTTATTCATTCATCTCAACTCCATTTATCAAAATCTCAATATTTTTCAGTTCACATTCATTTCTCAATCATTCATTTCATGTGATAATCATATATATATATCACAGATAAACATTCACTTTTTCATTTACAAACACAATTCTCATTATTTACATGAGCATCAAATTACATTTCATAAGTTCATTTACACATGAGAAAATAAGATCAATTACAAAATACCAAAATGACACCTAGTGTCCTACCAATGCATCAGAGTTGTGAGGTGACACGGACACTATGCAGAATCGCAGGATGGACTTACCCAACTGTGGTCTACGGCTCTCGATCGGTATCTTCGCACTACCCGGTAAAAAGCGACGCGCTAAGCATAAAGCTTAGTGGTGCAAATAATAAAATAAAAAGAAATAATATGCAAATAAAAATCATAATTTCTTAGCCATTGTGTTCATAAGAACTGAATAATTACCAACTTAATGTTTAGTCGAGGGCTAATTACGTTTTATGATATTAACTTCTTCATGCATTTTGTTTATTTATTTTCTTCATGATCTTGAGTTTCTTTGTATTCTATCGTAATCATTTCTGATATTTAATTTTCGTATTTTCTTTAACAATCGGTTCAATTACGCTTATACTTTTCCATGCCCAAGTAACCTATACAAATTGACCGGATGGATAAACGGTAAACTAGCACCGGGTACCGTGTACCTCGGCCACACCATCGGTCACAATGTGTCTCCCGGTGTGCAAACAGAATGGCTAATAAGCCGTATAAGCAATAAGGCTTAAAGCCAAGTAAAACATCATAATTAGTATAGCCATAGGCTATCACATCACAGAATGGCAATGAAGCCATACATCATACGCAGTACTACTATCAGAACCCTATTGGCATGCCAACCTATCCAAACCAATCACATTAGGCCTACTAGGGCATTTGATACTTTTGAATTCTTCAATTTTTGAATTTTAAGTTTTTATGTCACTATTCACTTCAATAGTCAACAAAAAGTTGACTTTTGCATAGATCATAGGTGCATTGGTTTTAACACTCCCAATGTACCACATTTTACATTTAAAACTTGTTGGTTTTGGTCACTTTCTCAAAGCTTAGGTCATTTTGGCAAAATTGCCAATTTTTGGTTTTGGTGTCACTATTCACCTCATTGGTCAACAAAAATATTGACTTTTGGATAGAAAATAGGTGTATTGGTCTTAACACCTCAAACATACCACATTTTGTATTTCAAACTTGTTGGTATTCATTGCCAATACCATTTTTAAGCTTAATGCTAATTGAGCAAAATTTTCGGTTTTCATGCTTCATCTTTACTGTTCCATTTGTTATTTTTGCAGTGGGAATTTGAGGAAACGGTAAACATGAAAGTTGTTCCTTATTTTGTCTAGTTGAATTTTCTTTTTTGAATCACTCCATTTGGAGTTTTGTAGCTCAAGTTATGGCCAAAATAAGTTTACTGTTCACGCAATCGCTCATGCTTTGAGATTTTGGTCCGCGATTTTTGGTCCAAGTTTGGTCAGTAATTTGACCAAGTTAAGTTCATAATTTGGTCTAACTTTCTTCATATGAAATGTTCTACTATGCTTTAGGTTTCCATCGGTTCAAGAATCGCCTAAATCCAAGTTTTCTAGAGAGAGTTATAGCCATCCAAACATTACTGCTCAAATCAAAATCTGCAGAGTTGCAGGTTTGAACAAAGGATCGTGACTGCCATTTGGGTTAGGTTCTGGTCATAATTTGGGGTAGGTTTCTTCATGAAAGTTGTTTTTCTATGTCTTAACTTGTTGCTGTAAAAATTTCAAGTCAATTGACCAAATCTACAGTGAGCTATGGCCAAACTGTTCATTTGGCAAATTCTGCAGAATCAGTGCAGGGTATCCGGATTTGGGGCCAAGTTTTGGTCCTCTTGCTTTGGTCTTTTGGGCATGGTTTCTTCAGCAAAAATGTGCCATTATAAGCCTAGTTTCATGTCCAATTAGCCAAACACCAATTGGACTAACACAGCCCAAGTTATGGCAGTGCAAAGGGATTGAATTTTCAGTCCCTATGCTGCTGTCCTAGGGCAGCCTGCAATCCTCACTTTGCAATCTCATTTTTCTGTCCATTTATTGGTCAAATTACCTAAAATGGTCACTAATTGACCATTAAAATGCTCTCTAATAATTTCCTAAGCCAAGTCACATTTTCACCTTTCCAAACCCTAATTCAAATTCATGGTTTATGCCATGTATCTTAGTAGCTACCAATGCATTGCTCATATGTTTATCACTTCAACATGGTTTCTATTTGACTCTAAGCTCATCAAAACACTTCCCCCTATTCCATAGCTAGGGCAGCCAAAATTCAAGATGTTATACACATAAGTTTTTGTTAATTTAAATCACAATCCTTACTAGTTTCAAGTCCCAAACCATGAAAATAATGAGTTTTTAAGATATAAATGCACTAACCTCAAGTGGCAGAATTTTTCCCTTCCTCAAAGTCTTGGTTTCCTTTTCTTTTTGCTCCCACAATAATCACCAAGATGATAGAATGAATTTTTGTGTTGGTAGTTAGGGTTTTTAGTGGAAGAAAGCTAAGAAAGATGAAGGATGAAAGGTTGTTAATGGTGGAATGGGTAAGAGTGAGTGAGTGGCGTGAAGAAGAAGAGAGGGAGCTGGTTTTGGGTTTCTAGAATTCTACCTCATTACCCATTTTTATTTCATTTTAATGGACTTGCTTAAATTTGATTGGCCAATACACTGTTAATTACCTAAGCATGACATCATAATTCCCAATTAAGCTCCTTTTTCTTTCTTTTCTTTTCTATCAAGTTTCAATTTAATTTCTAGCAATGTTTCTTCATATTTTATGTCATATTAATTATTTACTCAACTAGAAAAGTCGGCCAAAAATCACCTCTGAAGGCGAAATGACCAAAATGCCCTCCGTTCGGCTTAACGGGTCAAAATTGTCTGTACCAATTGAAAATTTTTTCTAGGTATTTTCTTGGCATTCTAATGCCATAGGAACCTCAATGACCCTTCTCTGGAGTCCCAAAAATTATTTTATAATTTTTCCCCCGGGTCTAGGGCTCCTCGTTGCGAGAACCGCAACTTTCCTCCGGTTACCCATCGCTTGGGCACCGGCTCGTTTTACTTGGTTGTATTTTATTTCTAAAATTTTTTTTACTAAATTTTTCTTATTAATATTTGAGTTAATTATGATTCCCGACTTTAATTTAAATATTTTTTTCGGACGTTCTAGCTGTCCGGACCGACACCGGTCACCGGAATAGTAGAATGTACGGAGTTGCTACGGGGAGGGTGTTACACAACACATGCCCATATACCCATACACAGTACAAGTATGAAAGCAGTATCAAACTCAAACCACCTATATATAAGATAACTGTGCTATCTCAGGTCTAAAGATTATATGCACTGATATGATTTATGACAATATATTGATAAGAGTAAACTCCATGTGCTTGTCATAAATATCACTGGTTCGACCTACTTATCATGTATAAGTGCCTATCATGTTTGTTATATGGTATGAGACTCACAATTCCATCTTATTTATATCTTATATAAATAACTTGGGAATAAACATGAAAACAATCTTTTTGGATAATTCATGTCCTTATTATGAAGTATCCTCGATTGTGAACCTATTTATGATACTTTGTACTAGAAATACTGTCACTCATATTTTTAACAACTTAAGAATAGAATTTCTAACAAAATATCAATGGACCTTTTCTATTACACATAAATATATTATGCAAATGGAAAAGTGAAAATGCTTTTTATTAATAAAAATATGTACAAGATACGTACTAAATGATATGCTCTAAGGCACACTACTAACAATCTCCCACTAGCACTAGAGCCATTCATTACAATATCTTATACCCATCTTCTCAAGATGTCGGTTTAGCTGAGTTTGTGACAAAGGCTTAGTGAATGGATTAGCTGGATTTTCAACTGATGCTATTTTCTGCATGGCTGCATCACCTCGTCTAACTATTTCTCTGATAATGTGGTAGCGCCTTTCTATGTGTTTGGATTACTAGTGGGACCGGGGTTCCTTAGCATGTATGACTGCTCCATTGTTGTCACAATGAAGTGAAACTGCTGACTCAATGGAAGGAACTACTGCAAGTTCTGCCACGAACTTCTTTATCCAAACAGCTTCCTTTGTAGCATCTGATGCAGTAATATACTTAGCCTCGGTAGTAGAATCTGCAGTCATACTCTGTTTGAAACTCTTCCAACTGACTGCACCTCCATTACAAATGAACACATAACCAGAGGTAGACTTTCTATCATCGATATCTGATTGGAAATCAGAATCAGTATAACCATCCACTTGCAAGTCTCCACCTCTATAAATCAAGAATAAATCCTTAGTTCTTCTCAAGTACTTTAGGATATTCTTGACAGCTATCCAATGATCCAAACCTGGATTAGATTGATACCTGCTAGTCAAACTAACAGCATATGCGATATCTGGCCTAGTACATAACATTGCATACATTAAACTTCCAATAGCCGAAGCATATGGAATCCTAGCCATTTTATCTCTTTCTTCAGGTGTCTTTGGAGACATCTCTTTAGAAAGATGGATACCATGTCTCACTGGTAACAATCCTCTCTTGGAATCAAGCATGCTAAACCTCTTTAACACCTTTTCCAAGTATAGACTTTGGGATAAACCAATTATTCTTTTAGCTCTATCTCTATAGAAGCGAATCCCAAGAATATAGGTTGCCTCCCCGAAGTCTTTCATGGAGAATGTATTTGACAACCATACTTTTACAGTTGTCAACATACCTGTGTCATTGCCCATCAACAGTATGTCATCCACATATAAGACAAGGAAAGTGATAGCACTGTCACTAACCTTCTTATATAGAAATGGCTCATCCTCATTTTTTATAAAACCAAATGACTTAATGGCTTCATCAAAATGGATGTTCCAACTCCTCAAAGCTTGTTTCAACCCATAAATGGATCGCTTTAGATTGCATACCTTGGAACCATCTTGGGATTCAAAACACCTAGGTTATTCTATGAAAATGTTTTCTTCAATGTATCCATTGAGAAAAGCTGTTTTGACATCCATATGCCAAATCTCATAATCATAGTATGTAGCTATTGCTAATAGAATCCTAATTGATTTAAGCATGGCAACAGGCGAGAAAGTATCCTCATAGTCGATTCCTTGCCTTTGGTGAAACCCTTTCGCTACTAGCCTTGCCTTACAGGTCTCTACCTTTCCATCAAAACCAATTTTCTTCTTGAAAACCCATTTGTTCCCTATAGGTACAATACCTTTAGGTGGGTCAACAAGATCCCAAACTTGATTCTTATGCATGGAATCAATTTCGAATTTCATAGCATCAATCCATTTTGAAGAGTCTATATATCTGATATAGCTTCTTCGTAGGTAAGTGGATCATCTCCATGATCTACTTCTTCATGAGTAGACAACTCTTGTTCTTCTTCTTGAAGGAAACCATATTTCACTGGTGGATGAGATACCCTGGTTGTTCTACAAGGAACAGCTGTAGATGTTTCATTAACAGGTGTAGGTTGACTAGATAGATCTATATCCATTTGATGTGTTGGTTGGTCAGAATTCTCCAATTCTAACTCTATTTGATTTCCTTTGCATCCTTCTTGAACAAACTATTATTCAAGAAATGTGGCATCTCTATTTATCACAACCTTTTGTGATGTAGGCAAATAAAAATAGTATCCAAAACTATCTTTTGGATATCCAACAAATCGACCCTTTTTTGATCTAGTTTCCAATTTATCAGTGTTCAACTTTTTGATATAAGCTTGATAACCCTAAATCTTAACATGCTTAAAACTTGGTTTTCTTCCATGCCATATCTCATAAGGTGTGGAAGAAACTGATTTTGATGGAATCCTATTCAGAATATACAAAGCTGATTCTAATGCAAATCCCCGAAAGGAGATTGGCATATCAGTATAGCTCATCATACTACGTAACATATCCAATAGGGTACGATTTCTCCTTTCAGATACACCATTCAGCTGTGGTGTTCCTAGAGGAGTCAGTTGGGAAACAATGTCATGCTCTCTCAAGCATTCATTAAATTCAGTACTCAAATATTCACCTCCACGATATGATCGAAGAGCTTTAATACTCTTTCCAATTTGATTTTCTACTTCAGATTTCAATTTTTTGAACTTTTCAAAGGATTCATGTTTGTATTTCATCAAATACATATACCCAAGCCTTGATTTATCATCAGTAAAGGTAATAAAGTAATGAAAACTGCCTCTAGCCATTTTTCCCAAAAGGCAAGATTCACAAGTTGGAGTAGGCTCAGAGCCCAATGAGGATAGAATCCCCATTTTTTCCAATTTTGCAATCCTATCTTTTGCAACATGACCTAACCTTGAGTGCCAAATATATTTTGAACTTGAGTTGATTTTCACTATGGCATTGCATTCATTTAGATCAATTGCATTCATTTTGTGTTTGTCATTATTATCCAAATAATAAAGACCATCATTCATATAACCCGAATTAACATATTTATTTCCAAAATAAATATTGCAAACATCATCTATGAACTGAAATTCATAGCCATTTCTAGTCAAACTAGATATAGAAATGATGTTCTTAAAAGCATCAGGTACACATTAAATATTATCCAAACACAAAACATGTCCAGACATGTAAAAAGATTTAGATCCTATGGCTAAAGCTTCAACAGTTGAGCCATTGCCAATCCGGAGTCTAACATCTCGAGAACGCAAGCTGCTACTTTTTACTAGTTCCTATATATCATAAGAAATATGAGAACTAGCACTAGTATCTAAAACCCAAGCTGTAGATGAACTATGAGTATCATCAGAATCTAAATAACAAGATATGGACATACCTTCCGAAGGTCTATCCTTCTTGTCCTTTAGAGAAGCAAGATACTCTGGGCAGTTCCTCTTCTAGTGCCTATCCTTCTGGCAGTGGAAACACTTTCCTTTGCCTCCATCAGCTTTAGTCTTCCCTTTCTGTTTAGCTATTTTCTTAGAAGGACCAGGAATCTGAGGTTTCTTTTTCTTATTGCCCTTCTTCTTGTTGGACTTTCCAGCAGAAGAAGATGCAATCAAAGCTACCTCTTTTCCTTTATTGCCCAGCATATTCTTTTGGGCAATAATCAGCATATTGAGTAAACCAGCCAAGGTGCATTCCTATTTGGTCATATGGAAATTTGTCACAAAATTCCCAAAAGACTCAGGAAGAGACTGAAGGATCAAATCCGTCTGCAGCTGAAAATCCATGTTAAAGTCAAGATGTTCTAGCTGCTCAATTAACCGAATCATCTTGTGGACATGATTCCCAACATTCTGTCCCTCAGACATCCTCATGCAGAACAGCTACCTAGAGATCTCATACCTAGCATTCCTACTGTGCTCACCATATAACTCTTGTAGGTGAAGGAGGATCTCACTCGCACTCTGCATATTCTCATGCTGCTTCTATAACTCATTACTCATGGAAGCAAGCATGTAACACTTAGCTCTCATATCATGCTCCTTCCACTTGTCCAAAGTTTTATGTTCCTCTTGAGTGGCCTCTGGAGGTAAGGGACCAGGAACATTTGTGTCTAGAACATATCCTACTTGTTCAAGGTTTAAGATAAGTTTCAAATTTCTTAGCCAATCAGATAGATTAGGTCTTGTCAACCTATTGCGATCAAGTATGCTTGCAAGGATATTGGATGGTGGTGGCTGTTCTGTGCTCATTATTATCAGAAAATAACTAGATTAATTAGTAAATGTATCATGTAATTAACCAAAATGATTATGGTCTTTTAATTAAATTGGTCCTCCCACTAATTTAGCGAATCCTACACTTCCAAAGTAAAAAATGGAAATCCTAGTTGGATGGATTTCTAGTGCGTAATTAAATTCTTATAATTTTATTGATCATCCTCAGGTACATCCATTATTGGAATTACAATAAACTATAAGTGAGCAACTCCTTGCCCATCACATCTCAAGTGAGGTTCAATCCTTTGCCTAGCCCCTAATGCTCAAAATCTCAGCTACATCCATTATTAACTTATCTTGCATTAGTTAAGTTGATCCCATTGAGCCAGTAATTATGCAAATAATTTTAATGTCCTCAGGTACATCTAATATTGGCCACCAAACCATTTATATATTTACTGTAACACCCCTATTTGCATAGCCTAGTATATTTCACTATTCTAGTGACCGGTGCCAGTCCGGACAATTAAGGGGATTAGAACTATACTTAAGACAACTAGATAAGCCTTAAACGCAAATAATTAGTAATTGCCAATTAGTTAATTATAAATAAGAAAAACAGAACAAAAGAAGTTAAATGAGCCGAGAGTCACAACGATGGGTGACCTTCTCGGGAAGGATTGTGAAGTCAATTTAAACTCAAATTTCGAACCGTAAAATATGACACTGCGGTCCTTAGGACTATTGTGAACACAGTGGAAAAGAGAAAATCACGAAAAATAATTGTTAAGCCAGTCAAATAATTAGGTCAGGGAGCCGAAAGAAATATTGAATTATTTGCAAACCGGGTTGAACCGGCGAGGGGCAATTTGGTCAATTGATCCCGAGAGCTGACTCCTTACCTAACTGTCAAATAAAATTAGAGAAAAGAAAATTTTAGAATCGAGAATAAAATTAAAGAACTAATGGAAAAACAAATAGAAGAAAAAAAAAAAGAAAAAAAGAAAAAGTGAAAAAGGTGATGACATCATGCATGACCTCATGCATGATGCAATAAATATATAATTAATAAATTTAATTAATTTAATTTTTTTGGTCTTCCATAAGACTAATAGTATAAAGAAAAGAAAAAAAAAAAAAAAAACAAAAGTCTTATTCCTCACCATAGGCCGTCCCTCTCTCTTTCTCTCACCCTCTCCCTCACAAAATACTCCATGAAAGCTCATTTTTTAGCTTGAAGAAATCAAACTTTAGCCATAGAAATTGCAACCCCCTTAATTAAAATTTGTTTTGATAACTAGAAGAGGAGATTGAGCAAGAATGAAAAAAGAAAAGAAAGAAGAAATTGGGTTATTGAACTTCAAAGTTGAGGTAAGCTATTTACTTTGGATTTTTGAGTTTAATACATGTGTTTATGATTGAATGAACTTAGAAATATGCTTAAATGAAAAGAAAATTTTTGTTAAGGGACCAAAGTTGAATTTCAGCCAGCTAGGGTTTGATGGTGTATGCATTTGTTTTGATTGAATTAGTAGAGTAGGTAAGCTTGAATGGGTCAAGGAAGCATGTTTATAGGTGTTTAATTAGCTAAATGCAATAAATGGCATGAACTAGGGTTTTGGCATCTAGGGTTTTAGAGGCAAAAATGTGAGAAATGGTCAAATATTGTGTTTGACCTTATTTGAGATGAAAAATGGTCATTTGTGACCAATTGAGATGTGTTGGAAATGTTAGAAATGAGTTTAAATTCAGATTGAAAATGGTCAAGCTGCAGGCAGCAGGACCAAGGTCCCTTTGAGGGACCAAAAATGAAAATTTATGAGTCTAATTGGTATGAGACCAATTGGGAATGAAAATAGATACAAAATGGAACATTTTTTATTTAGGAATCGTGCCCAAATAGTGACCAAAACCTAGTGAACAAATTGACCAAATCCGGATTTATGCAGTCTGACCTGTACAAAAATGACTAAATGAACAGTGGCCATAACTTGGGCTAGGCAGGTCTAAATGACCTGAAATTTTATCAGTGGATAGCTGAAATATAGACCTAAAACTTTCATGAAGAACACAAACCCAAATTATGCCCTTAACCAAGTCATTTGGCCACCCAAATTTGGCGACCTAAAACTGCCAAAACCAGTTTGATGCCAAAAAATCTGGGTTAAGTCCAATCTGACAGCCATTATTCAAATAGCTATAACTTGAGCTACAAAACTCCAAATGGAGTGACTCAAAACAATAGGAAACATTTTCTATGAAGTAAGTTTTGTTAAATTCTAACAGAAAAATGACCAATGGAACAGTGTAACATAAGATATCAAAACTGAAAAATTGCAAATTTGCCTAGAAGACTTAGATTTTGAGTGAACAACCAAAACCAACAAATTTAGTAACCAAAATGTGTTATGTGGGTGAAGTTGGAATTCTCATACCTATTAATCCTTAGAAAGTCAACAAATTGACTTGAATAGTATCATGAATAGTAACCCTGAAACACAAATTTTAAAGAACGTCAAGTTTAGCACATTAGAGCTAGGTAAAAGTGAATTTAAATTTATTTTTGGATTTATGCTAAGTTATGATACTGAAACACTGTGAAACTATGTGTTTCAGTTGAAAAAAACACCAGGAAAGAACTCGAAGAATCAAGTCAAGGCCAAGAGGCGACTCGCTTAAGATTTGTGCACAACATCAACATGCTTCAAAATTCATTTACAAAGTGAATGAAATGTGTGTTTTACTTTGCTTTGAATTGTTGAAAGTTTATTTGTGTACATTTGAAATGGAAATGTTTAGTAAATTGTTAGGATAAATTTTGAAACCACAGTGTCATGACCATATATTTAAACACCTCACTAGCATGACTAGTGGGGGTAATCAGTTTTGAATTTTGATTCCTTCTCTGGCTGAAGTGTTGAGGTGTGTGCCAGTAGAAGAAGAAATTGAATGGATATCCATATATTTGAGCTAGCTAGCCTTGTGATGTGACTTCTCCTTAGCCTCTAGCTATTGAGATTATATTTGTTTCGAATGGCATGATATAACTGTGGGTTTTATGAAATTGGTTTTGACACTTCGAAATGAAATTGTTTGGATTAAAATCTCATAATTCATGTTTTGTATTTAATTCTCATGTTCAGTCCAAAATTTGAATAAATGTGATTTAAATTCCGCATAAAATTTATTTTAGTATGTTGTGCACCACTGAATCCTAGTACTCAGTGATGGCTGTTATTGCTGTCACAAATTTAGAGACTAGAGGAGCAGCTGACTGAGCTGCTGAGGATTGAGGAGCTACCTACTTGAAGTTATCGAGTATATTTTATACATTGACTGTAAAAATTTATTTTGATATGTGCAATGTATGTAAAGGTATGGACATGTAAAATTGGTCTTGAGCAGTTTGTATAAAGTGTGTATAAAGTTTGTAATAAATTTTAGTTTGAATTTCTCATAGTGTAAATTTTTGTAATTATATATATAAATTATTTTATCTTTAATGAAATATGAATAGAAGTATTTTGTTTTAAATTGAATGAAATTGATTAATGACATTTTGATGATTGTTGAGTATTGGAAATTGTTGATTTGAATTTTTGGAAATTTATAAATGATGTTGAAATTGGTTGTGATGATTGTGAATTTGAAGAAGTGGTTGAGATAAATAATTGTAAGTATTTTTTACAGGTATTTAAAGAACTGTTTTCTCAAAATACAGATTGCACTCTGTCGAAATTTCTATAAAAATTATGGAAAAATAGAATGGGCCAAAAATTTTAACTAGTTTTCAACCTTAATTGAATGTTTTAATACCTATTAGGAAATGCTCACCACTTATAAAAGTAAGAAAATTGTTTTAAAATCCCTTATAGGGTACTTAATGAGTTATTGGTAGGTGAAGTTCGATAGTTCATCAGGTATTCCACGGGATCATGTTATGCCTTACAGAGGGGTAAGGTGTGACATGTTTTAGTGGTATCAGAGCAAAATTTTTGAAGTATGTTTTAACTTGTGAATTTGTGTCTTTACTTGTTAAGTACAACTGTTCAATGTCGTTATCTCTTACATACAGTGCATTACATCATAAATATGAACTAATGGAGGGAAATCTCCTTGTGTTATTTGTTCAGGAGATACCCTAACTTCAGATTGAAATGGAAGAAGGAGATCACTCAGTCAAGCAATCTGTTGAAGCTGAGGCACAAGGGGAAGCCCCAGCTCTACAAAATGTCAGTGGATCAGTAGCACCAACCCCAAAAATGCTGAATTTTCCTGCAAGGTTTGCACAGTAAATGGCTGCGATGTTTCAACAAATGGCTGGGGGTATGCCTGCTCAAGCTCCACCCTAGACACCTGTGGTACAACCACAACCTCCAGTCAGACAGTATGACAAACTGTTGAAGTATGGGGCTACATAATGTAAAGGTACAGTAGAGCCGCCTGAGGCAGAGCAATGGCTTGAAAGAATGGACAGAGTGTTCAAGAAACTACACTATCAAGATGAGCTAAAATTTGAATACCCCGTGTCGCTACTGCAAGGGGATGCGTATGATTAGTGGAAGACCATCCCCCATAGCTTGGCTAAACCACTAGTACTGACCTGGGATGACTTCATTAGAGAATTCAGACAAAAATACGTCCCAGACGCATATGTGGATCAAAAGTTACAAGAATTTTTGAGCTTGAAATAAGGGAACAGATTAGTGGCAGAGTATGAGAGGGAGTTCTCCCGCTTAAGCCACTATGCTGGGAGTCTCCTTTCCACCAGCAAGGAAAGGTGCAAGAGATTTGAGACTGGTTTGAAGCCCAGTTTGAGAATGTAAGTAGTGGGATTCAGACACAGCAACTTCTCTAAGCTCATGTCTCAAGCACTTGAGCTAGAAAGGATTGAATCAGAAGCAACAACTGTAAAAGAAAAATCAGAGAAGGCTGAGAAAACAGAGAAAGATAAAGGTGAAAAGTCAATAAAGCCAAGTTCTGGTGGTACTTCTGGTAAGAGGAAGAAATTTGGCAGACCTAGCAGAGGTCGAAGTGGAAGATTTGGAAGGGGCAGATTTTCTGGACAAAGACCCCCTAGGTCTGGTTAGCAGTCAAGCAGGGGTTCATATCCTGCTCGCCTCTGTGTGACTTATGGCAAGATTCATGGGGGAGAATGCTATTGGGAAATAAGAGCCTGTTTTAACTGTGGAGACAAGGGCCATCTTGCTAAAGACTGCACTAGTGCTCCTAAATATGGTCCAGCCCCTACTACTGCCGAAGGATCTATTCAGAGTCCTACTCCCAGAGGTTCGCAATCAGTTGGCAGAGGAAGAGGCAGAGGTAGAGGCACTGCTTTAGGAAGTCAGGCTACTGTTGGTCAGTCAGCACAAGGAAGTGCTTTAGCCAGAGTTTACACAATGAGACAGCTAGAAGAGGCTGAGACTTCTGATGTGGTAGCCGATACATTTTCTATCTCTGATCAAGAAGTATTTGTGTTGTTTGATCTGGGTTCAACCCACTCATATGTTAGTGCTAGCATTATCAGTTCACTTACTGTTTCGTGTGTCAAAATGGATTTTGAAGTGTTAGTAACTAGTCCGTTAGGATAAGAGGTTTGGGTCAACAGAATTTATAGAGACTGTCCTCTGGTGATCCAAGGACATGTTTTTCTATTAGATTTGATTGAAATGCCCTTCAGAGATTATGATATCATCTTGGGTATGGATTGGTTAGCCAAGCATCATGCCATTATTGACTGTAGACTGAAGACAGTCACTTTTGGTCTCCCTTTGTACGGTGATGTGGTAATACATGGGGAGAGGCATTTATTGCCATCAAACATCATTTTGGCTACACTTGCTAGAAGAATGATCAGAAAGGGGTGTGAAGCATACTTGGCACATGTGATAGACACCCAATTGGGGAGTTTAGCACTGAGGGACATCCCTACGGTATGTGACTTTCCGGATGTGTTTTTTGATGAACTGCTAGGATTAACTCCAAAAAGAGAGGTGCAGTTTCAGATTGATGTTATGCCTGGTGTGGACCCAATCTCTATAATACCATATAGAATGGCACCTGCAGAATTGAAAGAGTTAAAAGTGCAGTTGCAAGAGCTACTTGACAAGGGCTTTATTCGCCCTATTGTGTCACCTTGGGGAGCGCCAATGTTGTTTGTTAAGAAGAAGGATGGCACTCTCCACTTATGTATTGACTACCAGCAGTTGAATAAGGTGACAATAAAGAATAAATATCCATTGCTCTGCATTGATGACTTGTTTGATCAGTTGAGGGGTGCAGCTGTGTTCTCCAAAATTGACTTGAGATCAAGTTATTATCAGCTGAAAGTACAAGAGCAGAGTATCCCTAAAACTGCCTTTAGAACCCACTATGGCCATTATGAGTTTTTGGTCATGCCATTTGGGTTGACGAATGCTCCGGCTGCCTTTATGGATCTGGTGAACACTATCTTCAGACCATGCCTCGACCAGTTTGTTGTGGTATTCATTAATGATATATTGGTCTATTCGAGGAGTGCAAAAGAGCATGATAGACATCTACGGATTGTACTGTAAACTTTGAGGGAGAAACAGCTGTACGCCAAATTATCGAAGTGTGAATTTTGGCTGAAGGAGATATCCTTTTTGGGGCACATAGTATCAGCAGAAGGTATTAAGGTAGATCCTGGCAAGATAGAAGTTGTCCTTAATTGGAGACCACCCAGGAATATCACTGAGATTCGTAGTTTTCTGAGGTTAGCTGGATACTACCATCGATTTGTGAAGGGATTTTCAATGTTGGCATCTCCATTGACCAAATTACTTCGAAAAGATGTGAAATTTCAGTGGACGGATAAATGCCAACAGAGTTTTGATGAATTGAAGAAATGTTTGACTGAAGCTCCAGTCCTGACTTTACCTACTCCGGGTAAAGAATACACAATTTATAATGATGCTTTTCACAATGGGTTAGGCTATGTACTGATGCAAGATCAAAATGTGATTGCCTATGCATCACGCCAGTTGAAACCGCATGAGAGGAATTATCCGACACATGACTTGGAGCTTACAGCTATTGTGTTTGCTCTTAAGCTCTAGAGATGTTATTTGTATGGGGAAAAGTGTTACATCTACACAGATCATAAGAGTTTGAAGTATTTGGGCACCTAGAAAGAGTTGAATTTGAGACAAAGGAGATGGTTAGAGTTGATAAAAGACTATGATTGTTTGATAGACTATCAGCCAGGGAAAGCTAATGTTGTGGCTGACGCCTTAAGTCGCAAGACTATGGTAAGTCTACGGCTTACTCCTTTGTCTATGGTACATGAGTTGAGATTATTACATGCCAGCTTAGAGATTAATGATGAGGGGCAGACAGTAATTGCATAGCATGTATAGCCAGTGTTGATTGATCAGATCAAAATGGCTACTCAGAATGATCATAAGTATCAGAAGCTGTTGGAAGTAGTCAGGCAGGGCAAGAAACAAGGATTCTCAATAAGAGATGATGGTCTACTGCTACACCAGGGCAAAATATGTGTTCCTAATGATGTTGATTTGAGGCAGATCATTTTGAAGAAAGCACATGAGTCTCCTTTTGCCATGCACCTTGGTGGCACAAAAATGTATAGAGGGTTAAAGGAGCATTACTGGTAGATGGGTATGAAAAGAGACATGGCAGAGTTTGATTCCAAATGGCTAACTTGTCAGCAAGTGAAGGCAGAGCATCAAGTACCCACTGGGTTGTTACATCCACTACCAGTACCAGAATGGAAATGGGAGAGAATAACTATGGATTTTATGATGGGACTTCCGATGACACAGAAGAGTCATGATGCAGTTTGGGTCATTGTTGACAAACTAACAAAGTTTGCTCATTTTCTGCTAGTTCGGATGGACTACAGTTTAGAAAGATTGGCCAAGTTGTACATTGATGAGATTGTGAGACTGCATGGAGTGCCAGTATCGTTCGTATCTAATAGAGATCCTAGGTTCACTTCTAGATTCTGGGGTAGTCTTCAGAGAGCCCTAGGAACTAGATTGAACTTCAGTACTGCATTCCACCCACAGATAGATGGCCAATCTGAGTGGGTAAATTAGATCTTGGAGGACATGCTACGGGCTTGTGTGATTGAGTTTGAGGGCAGTTGGGACACACACTTTCCTTTGATTGAGTTTGCTTACAACAACAACTACCAATCAAGCATTGGGATGCCTCCATATGAAGCTTTGTATGGCAGAAAATATAGAATCTCATTATGTTGTATTACGTAGGTGAAAGAAAGATGATTGGACCCGAAATTGTTTAGCAAACTGGAGAGAAAATCAGGGTGATCATAGACCGACTTAAGACTACATCAGACCGTCAGAAGTCCTATGTTGATTTGAAGAGAAGGGATATTGAGTATACAGTTGGTGAGAAAGTATTCCTCAAGGTTTCTCCTTGGAAGAGAATTATGAGATTCGGCAGAAAGGGGAAACTGAGTCCTCGTTTCATTGGGCCATATGAGGTTCTGGAAAGAGTGGGTCATTTGGCATATTGATTGGCACTACCTCCAAAACTGGAGAAGATACATAATGTCTTCCATGTATCTACGTTGAGGAGGTATCAATCAGACCCATCTCATGTACTTCCAGTTGAAGAAATTAAAGTGAATCCAGACCTCACATATGAAGAAGAACCCATAGAGATTCTAGCTTATGAGGTGAAACAGCTACAGAATAAGAAGATACCGTTAGTGAAAGTGCTGTGGAACCATCATTCGGGCCAAGAAGCTACTTGGGAACAAGAGGAGGACATGAGGAGACAGCACCCACAACTGTTCAGGGACTAATTACCAGGTAAAATTTAGAGACGAAATTTATTTTAAGGGGGGGGGGGGAGAAGTGTAACACCCCTATTTGCATAGCCTGGTATATTTCACTATTCCGGTGACCGGTGTCGGTCCAGACAATTAAGGGGATTAGAACTACACTTAAGATAACTAGATAAGCCCTAAACCCAAATAATTAGTAATTGCCAATTAGTTAAGTATAAATAAGAAAAACATAACATAAAAAGTTAAATGAGCCGAGAGTCACAGCGATGGGTGACCTTCTCAGGAAGGATTATGAAGTCAATTTAAACTCAAATTTCAAACCGTAAAATGTGATGCTGCGGTCCTTAGGACTTTTGTGAACATAGTGGAAAAGAGAAAATCACGAAAAAGAATTGTTAAGCTAGTCAAATAATTAGGTCAGGGAGCCGGAAGAAATATTGAATTTGTAACACCCCTATGTTCGGTAGTGTGTTCTACTGTTCCGATGACCAATGTCTGTCCGAACAGCTAGGATGCCTAGAACTACACTTAAATATTGGTGAGGAGACATAGAATAATGAAATACAAGAAAAGAAAATACAAGAAAAATAAAGAAAAAAATAATAGCAATGAAATGTAACCAAGTTAAACGAGCCGAGAACCATAGCGATGGGTGACTGCACCGGGAAGTTACGGCGTGGACTGTTGACTAGCCTTGGACTATGGGGAACCCTGGAGAATATTTTTAGGACTTAAATAAACATCTATTGAAGTATAAATGTCATTAGAAATATCAAAGAAAAATTAATTAATTAGTACAAAGAAAAACGAGAAATCGAGAAAACGAGAAAACTCGGTGTTACCAAAAAATTGGAAATGTAACCCGAACAGGGACATTGTGGTCATTTAACACTCTGAGTTGTCTTTTGACCTAAATTTCCATTAAAAACAAATGATATTACACTTGGAAAATGTCATGAAAAATTAAATTGTGACACATTATAAGAATAGTGAAAGAAATGGGAGATAAAAACTAAATTATGAAAGTTTAACATTAAAAATTGTTTTTAATCCTATTAGTGCTCCACTAACACCACTAAAGTGGCACATTAAACATAAAATGGACAGCCACTTCATTCATCTTCTTCAACCTCACTCACCTTGCCGAATTGAAAAAGCTCTCAAAACCTCCATGGACGGCCAACCATGCAAGCTTCACTCTTCCATCTTCAAGCCATGATCCTTGCATTTTCCTTCACTAAAGTTGTTCTACACAACTTGGGCAGTAGATAGGTAGCAATAAAATTAAGTTTTGGTGAGGTTTTGAAGAATTTCAAAAGTGGTAAGTATGTATTTTTAATTCTTGTTTCATTAAACTTTGAATGGGTGTTGTGGGTAGTTGATTTGTGGAAGGATTTTTGAAGTTTGATGAGTTAATGGAGAAGTACATTTTGGCAGCCATGGAACTTCAATAAGAATAGTTTATTCTTGCATGTAAATAGTGGTTTGAATGATGATTTAAATGTTTGATTGTATTGTACTTGAATTCCATGTGTAAAGTATGATTTGGAAGCTTAAAAAGTGAAAATGGCAATTGATGGATATGTGTAAATTTGTGGCAGCCTCATGAAGAAGATTGAAGTGTTTGAGTTCATGAAATATTGTTGAATTATGTTGTCATGGATGGCAGCATATGTGTGTGTTTAATTGGTAGAATTTGGACATGGAAATGAGGTATGTTCATGTGGTTGAATTGTGGTAAATGGGACTTTAATTGTTGTAATTGGACTTGGAAAAATTATGTATTATAGTGTTTATGTTGAGAGTGGTTACAAGCTACCAAAATGACCAAAAATGTGTTGCTAAATGTGTTAATGTTATAGTACAAACCATGATTGGCATGGAAAAGTGAACTTGGTAAACATAGGATGTGTAATTGATAAAGGATGAACAATGTGCAATAGGGCAATGCATGTTTTGGCTTAGAACCTTAAGTGTGTGGCTCCAATTGGTATGAGACCAATTGGAGGTAAAACTAGGCACAAAATGTGCCAACTTTCATGAAGGAAGCTTACCAAAATTCTGCCTAGAAGGTGACTTAAAAAATAACCAAATCCAGATTAGTGCTTTGAAAACCTGAAAATTGACCATTTGGGCAGCAGTTAGTGTTTTGGCCATAACTCACTCAAAACAAGACTAATTGACCTGAAATTTTACCATGAATAGTTGAGACATATATCTACAATTCTTATGAAGACACCAAAGCCCAGAAATGGCTAGAACCAAGCCAAATAGCTTGCACAAGTTCAGGTCCAAAAACTGGCCGAACCAAAAGTGACCTAAAAATGACCTAAACCTACCATTTTGGTGCATTCTGTCCAGCATTGGTAAATTGACCATAACTTGGTCTACATAACTCAGAATGACCTGAAATTTTGCCCCGCGTGCAATAAGACATAGACCTACAAGTTTGTAGATTGGACCAAAACTCGAAAACTGAGGGAACTAGGTCATCCGGTTAGGTCAAATTAGTATACCGAAATCCGACAAATTGCAATAAAATGTAACATACTTGGAAATGAATTTGGTAACATGTACCAATACTAAAAGGCTATAAATGTGACATATTGGTAACATTAAAACTTAATTCACCTAGAGTGCATCGAGGGTCAACATTTTAGGTTGACTAAGGGAAATAATAGTATTCAATAAACTAATTATTAAGCATTCTTATTAGAGACAGTTTAAATGAGTACTGAAACACTTCAAATTGTGTGTTTCAGTTAGCAAAGACTCAGGGAAGGGAAAGGAAACACTGAGTTAGAGCCAAGAGACATTTATCAGAGGTTTGTGCACAAAAGTTATTTCTTTTGAATTTTTCAATTGAAATAAATTATGACTATTTGTATATTATTATTTTAAATTGTGAAAAATTGTTTGAATGATATTTGATGGATACTTATTGATTGGGAAGCATTGTAAATGGTTTGAAACCACAGCTATCATGTATATTGATTGAATTCCTCGCTAGCTTGTCTAGTGGGATGAATTGACTTTGAATTCCCTCTCTAGTTGAAGTGTTGCGGTGTGTGCCTGTTGAGGACGAATAGAATAAGTACTCATATTATTGCTAGCTAGCTATATTATTCCTCATTAGCCATCGGCTCTTGGGATGAATTGGACTTTGGAACATGATTAAGCTGTGTGTGATTTATTGATATTCATTGTGATATTGTGAAATGAAGTTTAAATTCTTATTCACATTCACTGTCTTTTGAATTTAACTATGTTTTTAAGTATCCACTATTTATATGACTTATGATTTATGTTTTAAAGTTGTATTTTGTTAATGTTATGCACCACTAAGACATTGGCTCAACGATAGCTTTGCATTGTTGTTGCAGGTAGACAGACTGATAGGGCAGCAGACTAGGCTGCTAGTACTACAATGAGAGATCATCGGGTATATTGAGTATACCATATTTTGCATTTTGTATTGTAATGTATGTTCATTGTATGTATATAGTGTTCTTGGTTTTGAGCAGTTATAAATTAAAATTATACATTTAAGTTGTAAACTAAATTTGTAAATTATTTTGGTTTGTAAATATTGTGATATATTTCTTTTATCTCAGCTTTTGAAAACACTGGAAAATTATTGTGGACTTGAGTTGTCAATTGTTGAGAAACTTTTTGTGTTGATTGAAAATTAGACTTTGGGAATTGAACAAAATAACTGAAGTGCCTTTTTAAAGGTTTTTGAAGAACTGCTTTATTCAAAATACAGATAGCACTCTGCCAAAATTTTTGCAGAAATTATTAATTCTTCAAATGTGTTAGTTATTTCACTTCTGTTCAAAAAAAATTTTAACACTTGTAAATAGTGCTCACCACTCTAAAATGAAGTAAGAAAAGGTTTAAAATCCCATGTAGTGTATTTAATGGGTTATCATTAGACGAAGTTGGTAATTCTTTAGGTATACTACAGGATCATGTTATGCCTTACAGAGAGGTAGGGTGTGACAGAATTATTTGCAAACCGGGTTGAACCGGCGAGAGGCAATTTGGTCAATTGACCCCGAGAGCTGACTCCTGACCTAACTGTCAAATAAAATTAGAGAAAAGAAAATTTCAGAATCGGGAATTAAATTAAAGAACTAATGGAAAAATAAATAGAAAAAAGAAAAGAAAAAAAGAAAAAGTGAAAAAGGTGATGACATCATGCATGATCTCATGCATGATGCAATAAATATATAATTAATAAATTTAATTAATTTGATTTTTTTGGTCTTCCATAAGGCTAAAAGCATAAAGAAAAGAACAAAAAAAAAAAAACAAAACAAAAGTCTTCTTCCTCACCATAAGTCATCCCCCTCTCTCTCTCTCTCACCCTCTCCCTCACAAAATACTCCATGAAAGCTCATTTTTGAGCTTGAAGAAATCAAACTTTAGCCATAGAAATTGCAAGCCCCTTAATTAAAACTTGTTTTGATAACTAGAAGAGGAGATTGAGCAAGATAGGAAAAAGAAAAGAAATAAGAAATTGGGTTATTGAACTTAAAAGTTGAGGTAAGCTATTTACTTTGGAATTTTGAGTTTAATACATGTGTTTATGATTGAATGAACTTGGAAATATGCTTAAATGAAAAAGAAAATTTTTGTTGAGGGACCAAAGTTAAATTTCAGCCAGCTAGGGTTTGATGGTGTATACATTTGTTTTGAT
This sequence comes from Hevea brasiliensis, assembly GCF_030052815.1. Lineage (NCBI taxonomy): Eukaryota > Viridiplantae > Streptophyta > Magnoliopsida > Malpighiales > Euphorbiaceae > Hevea > Hevea brasiliensis. Next base: position 51,153,957 of record NC_079501.1, read on the forward strand.
TGAATTAGTAGAGTAGGTAAGCTTGAATGGGTTAAGGAAGCATGTTTATAGGTGTTTAATTAGCTAAATGCAACAAATGGCATGAACTAGGGTTTTGGCATCTAGGGTTTTGAAGGCAAATATGTGAGAATTGGTCAAATGTTGTGTTTGGCCTTGTTTGATATGAAAAATGGTCATTTGTGACCAATTGAGATGTGTTGGAAATGTTAGAAGTGAGTTTAAATTCGGATTGAAAATGGTCAAGTTGCAGGCAGCGAGACCAAGGTCCCTTTGAGGGACCAAAACTGAAAATTTACAAGTCCAATTGGTATGAGACCAATTAAAAATGAAAATAGGCACAAAATGGAACATTTTTCATTTAGGAATTTTGCCCAAAAAGTGACGAAAACCTAGTAAACAAATTGACCAAATCCGGATTTATGCAGTCTGACCTGTACAAAAATGACCAAATGAACAGTGGCCATAACTTGGGCTAGGCAGGTCTAAATGACCTGAAATTCTACCAGTGGATAGCTGAGATATAGACCTAAAACTTTTATGAACACACAAACCCAAATTATGCCCTTAACCAAGTCATTTGGCCACCCAAAGTTGGTGACCTAAAACTGCCAAAACCAGTTTGGTGCCCAGAAATCTGGGTTAAGTCCAATCCGGTAGCCATGATTCAAATGGCTATAACTTGATCTGCAAAACTTCAAAATGGAGTGATTCAAAAAGGAGAATAAAGTTAAGACAATAGGGAACATTTTCTATGAAGAAAGTTTTGCAAAATTCTAACAGAAAAATGACTAATGGAATAGTGCAACATAAGACACCAAAACTGAAAAATTGCAAATTTGCCTAAAAGACTTAGATTTTGAGTAAACAACCAAAACCAACAAATTTAGTAATCAAAATGTGATATGTGGGTGAAGTTGGAATTCCCATACCTATTAAGCCTTAGAAAGTCAATAAATTGACTTGAATAGTATCGTGAATAGTAATCCCGAGACACAAATTTTAAAGAACATCAAGTTTTACACATTAGAGCTTGGTAAAAGTGAATTTAAATTTATTTTTGGATTTATGCTAAGTTATGATACTGAAACACTATGAAACTGTGTTTTTCAGTTGAAAAGAACACCGGGAAAGAGCCCGAGGAATCGAGTCAAGGCCAAGAGGCGACTCGCTTAAGTTTTGTGCACAACATCAATATGCTTTAAAATTCTTTTACAAAGTGAATGAAATGTGTGTTTTACTTTGCTTTGAATTGTTGAAAGTTTATTTGTGTATATTTGAAATGGCAATGTTTAGTAAATTGTTAAGATAAGTTTTGAAACCACAGTGTCATAACCATGTATTTGAACACCTCACTAGCATGACTAGTGGGGGTAATCAGTTTCAAATTTTTATTCCTTCTCTGGCTGAAGTGTTGAGGTGTGTGCCAGTAGAAGAGGAAATTGAATGGATATCCATATATTTGAGCTAGCTAGCCTTGTGATGTGACTTCTCCTTAGCCTCTGGCTATTGAGATTATATTTGTTTCGAATGGCATGATATAACTGTGGGTTTTATGAAATTGGTTTTGACACTTCGAAATGAAATTGTTTGGATTAAAATCTCATAATTCATGTTTTGTATTTAATTCTCATATTCAGTCTAAATTTTGAATAAATGTGATTTAAATTCTGTATAAAATTTATTTTAGTATGTTGTGCACCATTGAGTCCTAGTACTCAGCGATGGCTATTATTACTATCGCAGATTTAGAGACTAGAGGAGCAGCAGACTGAGCTGCTGAGGATTGAGGAGCTACCTGCTTGAAGTTATCGGGTATATTTTATACCCTGACTGTAAAAATTTATTTTGATGTATGTAATATATGTAAAGGTATGGACATGAAAAACTGGTCTTGAGCAGTTTGTATAAAGTTTGTAATAAATTTTAGTTTGAATTTCTCTTAGTGTAAATTTTTGTAATGATGTATATAAATTGTTTTATCTTTAATGAAATATGAATGGAAGTATTTTGTTTTAAATTGAATGAAATTGATTAATGGCATTTTGATGATTGTTGAATATTGGAAATTGTGGGTTTGAACTTTTGAAAATTTATAAATGATGTTGAAATTGTTTGGGATGATTGTGAATTTGAAGAAGTGATTGAGATAAATAATTGGAAGTGCTTTTTACAGGTATTTGAAGAACTGTTTTCTCAAAATACAGACGGCACTCTACCAAAATTTCTATAAAAATTGCGAAAAAATAAAATGGGCCAAAAACTTTAACTAGTTTTCAACTTTAATTGAATGTTTTAATACCTATTAGGAAATGCTTACCACTTATAAAAGTAAGAAAATTGTTTCAAAATCCCTTGTAGGGTACTTAATGAGTTATTGATAGGTGAAGCTCGATAGTTCATTAAGTATTCTACGGGGTCATGTTATGCCTTACAAAGGGGTAATGTGTGACATTTACAACATCTCATGCTTAACAATTATTCTTAAGAAAATCTCTTAAATTAATTGCATCTTATGCAAGTATTTAAAATTTCTTAAAATAATTGCCTTAATGGAGGGCCCATGATGATTGTGAATTTGAAGAAGTGATTGAGATAAATAATTGGAAGTGCTTTTTACAGGTATTTGAAGAACTGTTTTCTCAAAATACAGACGGCACTCTACCAAAATTTCTATAAAAATTGCGAAAAAATAAAATGGGCCAAAAACTTTAACTAGTTTTCAACTTTAATTGAATGTTTTAATACCTATTAGGAAATGCTTACCACTTATAAAAGTAAGAAAATTGTTTCAAAATCCCTTGTAGGGTACTTAATGAGTTATTGATAGGTGAAGCTCGATAGTTCATTAAGTATTCTACGGGGTCATGTTATGCCTTACAAAGGGGTAATGTGTGACATTTACAACATCTCATGCTTAACAATTATTCTTAAGAAAATCTCTTAAATTAATTGCATCTTATGCAAGTATTTAAAATTTCTTAAAATAATTGCCTTAATGGAGGGCCCATGTTATAATTACTTTAATTATAGCATTTCCAACTTAATCATTTGTTTGGAAGATTTCATGGTCATCCTAATTACTATTAAGGTCTCACTTTGGACATTATCCATTTAGCATACATATACCATATACTTGCATACATTCACATACATCTCATGCATTCATGGATAAACAGTAAATATGGCATGATCATGGACTTTCTAAGGGATTTAATTCTGAGCCACTAAGAATTGAATCAGGGCATTCCTAGGTGCATTACATTCATTCATTTTACAAGAGTTGCTAAAGGAGTACATAATCAATACTTAATCTTGAATTTCTCCCACTAGTCCCACCAATGCTCTTGACCTCCTTGATCTTCTTGCAATCCAATTACATAGTAATCCTTAGCATACCAAGGCGAATTTACAAGAACTTAAATAAATGAAAATACAATCCAAAATTATTACAACCTTAATAATACATGCCCAAAATAAATTAAAATTAATTAATTAATTTACAATCCCAAAGAAACATAAAATAAATAAATCCAATCACATTGGTCTTTTATAATCCATAATCATCCATCATGCATATCACTATTTAACAATTAAATAAAACATAAATACTTAAATTAAATTGAATATCTCATATTTAACTTAAAAATCTATATTTGAATATGATTCAAACAAATTTGAAAATTCAGATTTGAATATGATTCAAAAAAATTTGAAAATTCAGATTTGAATCACATTCAAACAAATTTAAAAAATTCAGATTTGAATCACATTCAAACAATTTTTAAAAATCAGATTTGAATCACATTCAAATAATTTTTAAAAATTCAGATTTGAATATTATTCAAACAACTTTAAAACTTCAGATTTGAATATGATTCAAATAACTTTAAAAATTCAGATTTGAATCACATTCAAACAATTTTTAAAATTTTAATTTGAATCAAAATTTAATTGTGTGATTAAAACTTTAATTAAACAATTTAATTAGACATAGGATGAACTTTTAGATCATACAATAATTGGAAATTAAAAAGCTAAACCTTGCGTACACCATGGTAGGAGCCAAACAATGCGCACCCAAGGTGCACTCCACTAAGCCACCACCTTCTTCATTCCAACCAGCAATGAATTGATCAACTTTTAATCAAATCACACAATCAAATCACATATTGAATAATCTAAATAGTAAATATAGTGGCTCTGATACCAATTGTAGGAGCAGAAGCATGAAAAATACAAGTTTATATCATTGAATTCAAATTTTCACCTAGGGTCACATGCATCATGCAAGATTTATTTTTATCTATTTGATTTCAATGATAAACAACGTATTAAAACTCTTTTAATATGTTTTTGGATCTATATTTACCATTTATGTAACATCCCCATTGTATGTGTTCTGTACGTTCTGTTGCTCCAGTGGCCAAATATCAGTCCAGGCAAGTCAGGATGTCTGGAACTACACTTTGGTGATAGTGAACAGACATATAATGTCACACCCTACCCCTCTGTAAGGCATAACATGATCCCGTAGTATACCTAATGAATTACCAACTCCGTCTACTGATAACCCATTAAATACACTACAAGGGATTTTAAAAACTTTTCTTACTTCTTTTACAGTGGTGAGCACTATTTACAGGTGTTAAAGACTTTGGTGAACTGAGTGAAATAACTAACTCAATTGGTTTATTTGGATTTTCTGTAAAAATTTTGGCAGAGTGCCATCTGTATTTTGGATAAAACAGTTCTTCAGAAAACCTGTAAAAAGCACTTCAATAATTTTCCAAATCTCAACTCCAATACATTTCTCAACACAACATTTTTCTCAATTCAAATCCATAGAAATTTTTCAAAGTCTGAGATAAGGAAATATAATACAATTTTTTTACAAGTCAAATAACTCATAATTAATTTACAACTTCAAGGTACAATTTGAATTTACAACTGCTCAAAACCAAAAATAATATGTACATACAGTGTCATACATTACAGTACAAAATGCAAAATATTGGTATACTCATTATACCCGAAAAATCTCTCGCTGGAGGTATATGCAGCCTAGTCTGCTGCCCTGTCTGTCTCTCTACCTGTGACAGCAATTAAAAAAGCTATCGCTGAGACAATGTCTCAGTGGTGCACAACATTAACCAAATACAATTTAATCATAATTCATAAGTCATGTAAATAGTGGATACTTAAAATCATAGTTAAATTCAAGACAATAAATGTCAACAAGAATTTAAACTCAATTTGTCAATATCACAATAATTTTCCATAAGTCAGATCATGTTTGAATTCAAAAGACAGTATATGTCAATGAGAGTTTAAATCAATTTCACAATCTCACAATACATAATAATGCAATTTAGTCGAATAATTTAAGAATACAGTGTTGCCAATTCATTCACAACTTAAGCCATGACACAAATTTCCGATCAATGCCGTGTTGTACACCACGACAAAGCAATCACAACCCCACTAATCAAAATCAATGAGGAAGGGGAGCTAGCTATATAATGAGTACTCATCCGATCACCTCAACTGGTAAACCAGAGAGGGAAAATAAACGATCACGACTCCATAAATGGAGAAGGAAAATAAACGATCACAACCCCATAATTGGAGAAGGAATGATACGATACTGTCATGCTAAGTGTGAACACAAAATCAATTCCAAACATTTTATTCAAATGATTCGTGAGAATCCAATAAATTTCCAAAGTCACAATTTCATTCACAAAATGGCAACACAATTCATAATTAACTTCGATTTTCACAAATCACACTAAACTAACTTTCCCACAATTTCAAACCATTTACAATGCTTTTTAATCAATAAGTATCCATCAATGTCATTCAAACAATTTTTCACAGTTTCAAATCATTCACAATATTTCTAAATCAATAAGTGTCCATCAAACTCATTTACACAATTTAAAACAATAATATACAAATAGTCAATATTTATTTCAATTGAAAATAATTCAAAAGAAATAGTTGTTGTGCACAAACACAATTTAAAACAATAATATACAAATATTCAATATTTATTTCAATTGAAAAATTCAAAAGCAATAGCCGTTGTGCACAAACACAATTTAAAACAATAATATACAAATATTCAATATTTATTTCAATTGAAGAATTCAAAAGCAATAGCCGTTGTGCACAAACCTCTGATGACTATCTCCCTGGTCTGACTCAGCATTTCCTTCCCTTTCCCTGAGTCTTTAGTAACTGAGAAACACAATTTGAAGTGTTTCAGTGCTAATTTAATTTGCCTCTAACGATGGTGTTTGGTAAATAATGCACTGAACTCAATTATTCACTTAATCACCTAATATACCGACTCTCGTTGCGTTTTAGGTAAATTAGGTTTTAGTGTCGTTAATATGTCACATTCGATAGGGTTTTAGGTTTGGTATGTTTTACCAAAGTCATTTCCTTGCTTAGTGCATTTTAATGCAAATTGTTGGATTCCGGGATACTGGTTTGACCTAGCCGGACGGTCTAGTTCCCTCGGTTTTCGGGTCTCGGTCGAAACTACAAACTTGTAGATCTAGGTCTTATTGCACGCGGGCAAAATTTCAGGTCAATCCGAGTTAAGTAGACCGAGTTATGGTCATTATACTATTGCTGGTCAAATGGTACCATTTTAGGTCAATTTTAGGTCAAATTGGTCAATTCTGGTTCGGCCAGTTTTTGGACCCGACCTTGTGCAAGTTGTTTGACTTGCTTATGGTCATTTCTGGGCTTTGTTGTCTTCATAAGACTTGTAGGTATGGGTCTTAACTATTCTTGGTTAAAATTTCAGGTCAATTGGACCTGGTTTGAGTGAGTTATGGCCTAAATACTCACTGCTGCCCAATTGGTCATTTTTCAGGTCCTAATTGCACCTAATCCGAATTGGTCATTTTCTTAGGTCACCTTGCAAGCAGAATTTTGGTATGGTTTCTCAATGAAAGTCGGCACATTTTGTGCCTAGTTTCACCTCAAATTGGTCTCATACCAATTGAGGTTACACATTTAAGGTTATAGGCTAAATTGTACACTGCCCTCACTATGCCTTTCACACCCCACTTCAAACACATATTTACCTTGCAAAGTTTACTTCCATACCCTACCAATCTGTTTTGGTACATTACCAAAAGCATTATCTACTTTACATTAACATTATTTTGGGCAGATTACCATTACCCTCAACACACCAAATATCATTCACAATTACAATTTCTAATTACCATTACAAACACACCTAACCATTACAAATTTTACATACACTTTACAATATCAATCTACATACATCTCATCAACCTTCTAGGTCAATATTCTGCCCACACTTCCTTCAATATATACCATTACTCAAGTGTCCCCAAGCTGCATAAACCATTCTTCAACATCAAAGTGCCATCCAATTTACCAATTCCCATCCAAGTGCATAAATCACCATATAAACATGAAATAATTCACTAGGTTACTAATTCATCATGATCAACACCATTTCTCATCAATTATATGCACAAATATCTCATCAAAAATGTGACTCATGGCTGTCCAAAATGAAAACAACAATAACCCTTCAAACTCAAAATTTTCCTTCACCAAACCAACACCCATAACATGAACATAAACTTTAACAAAGAAATTCCCAAAAATGCAAACTTACCTTTAATTGTAACTTGCTAAACCTTCACCAAACTTCTCAAAATTGGTATCAATATCTTCCTTGTGATGTGTAGACCATTTTTCATAAAGCTACTTAAGTATTTAGAGATGAAATGAAGGGAGAAGATGAAGCTCATGCAAAACGTCAATGGTGGGTTCCTTCACTCTTCAATTCGGCAAGTTGAATGCAAATGAGGAAGATGACTTATTCAGCTGCATTTTAAGTGTACACATGTCCCACTATGTATTTAATTAATCCCTTTAGTGGTCCACTTAGTCATTTAATCATATAATAAGCTAAATTCCCACTTATTCCACATTTAACCCATGATTTCCACTATTTATTTTAGGTACCACCAATTTAATTTTTCATTTTATTTTCTAAGTGTAATATTATTTATTTTCAATGGACATTTAGGTCAAAAGACACTTCGGGATGTCAAATGACCATAATGCCCTGTTCGTTATTGTTTCGATTTTTCTAATAATCGTATTTTGTCAGTTTTTCGATTTCTCACTTTTCTTTGTACTAATTATTTAATTTTTCTTTAATCTTTCTAATGAGATTTATACTTCAATAAGGGTCTATTTATGTCCTAAAAATGTTTTCCAGGTTTCCCCGCAGTCCAGGGCTAGTCAACGGTCCACGCCGTGACTTCCGGTCTGATCACCATTGCTAGGTTTCCGCCGCTTAACTTGGTGACATTTCTTTGCTATTATTTTTCCTTTGTTTTCTTGTATTTTCTTTTCTTGTATTTCATTATTTATGTCTCCTCTCTCATATCAAGGTGTGGTTCTAGGCATCCTAGCTGTCCAGGACAACACCGGTCCTTTGGAGCAGTAGAACGCACTACCGAACTTAGGGGTGTTACAATTCTCCCCCCCTTAAATAAATTTCGTCCACGAAATTTTACCCAATAGCCATCTTACAATAGTCATACGTTTATTTTCTCCTTTCTATATGGTCGTAAGACTTTTAACAATCTAATACAATGTTTAATTTGCTTGGATAACCCCAATCTCCTCTTACTATTATGTTGTCTAATATTTCAGCTCACGTTCCTTCTTGAGGTCATGTTAGAATCATTCATCAGGCATTGGTCCTCTGACCATTCTAGTCCATAGTCTTCCTCACATTCGGAATATTTCTTTGTTATATATGAATCAACTGTTCACATCTCTACTTCCATAACTCTTTTTATCTGTCAATATCCTATAACTTACTTCCTTTTGTACTGAACTATAACCTTTCGACATTCTAATTTTTGAGTTTTAGATCCCTAAGTAGGATTTTCAACTTATTTCTAACAATTAAATTCTGTCCTGGCATAACTATACAAAAAACAGATGCCGTTGGCAACTATTCTCATCTAGGTGTACTATCGGGTAGTACGTAGCTCTACACAATAATCTCAAATTAGTACTGTAATCTACAGCTTATTCAATAGATCAAACTTTCCTGTCTTTTATCCTTTTCGAATTCACTGATATCCGAACTTATTCTGATTACAATATCCATTAACAATTACTAACAGTAACATCTCTGCCTTCATCTAGAGCAATTCTATTTCTGTAACTTACTTTTACGTTCTCTTGCCTTACATTAAGTAGGCTCGCCAATTAGCTTTATAATTTTATGGTGTGTCAGCAAATACTTTTCGCCGATAAACTCTTCCAAAACTAATTTCACTTATTATCACAATCCTTATCCTAAAGGACTAATCACTAATGCATCAAAATTTATTTCCCCGACCTCCTGTCCTAACGGACTTGTTACTAGCACCTCAAAATCCATTTTTGTACCTCAGCCTCTATAGACTGATCGACTGAACGATCACCCTCTTCCATATTCAATGCGAGGATCTTAGCTTTCCTGAACAATAACACAATGATATTTACTCTCGTTAGTGCATATTTATACTGTAATGTACTATATGTATCAACAATGATATTGAGCAGTTGTACTATGAAGAAAGAATATTGAAATAACAGGTGAAAACATAATTTAAAAACTTTGCTCTGATACCACTAAAACATGTCACACCCTACCCCTCTGTAAGGCATAACATGATCCCGTAGTATACCTAATGAATTACCAACTCCGTCTACTGATAACCCATTAAATACACTACAAGGGATTTTAAAAACTTTTCTTACTTCTTTTACAGTGGTGAGCACTATTTACAGGTGTTAAAGACTTTAGTGAACTGAGTGAAATAACTAACTCAATTGGTTTATTTGGAATTTCTGTAAAAATTTTGGCAGAGTGCCATCTGTATTTTAGATAAAACAGTTCTTCAGAAAACCTGTAAAAAGCACTTCAATAATTTTCCAAATCTCAACTCCAATACATTTCTCAACACAACATTTTTCTCAATTCAAATCCATAGAAATTTTTCAAAGTCTGAGATAAGGAAATATAATACAATTTTTTTACAAGTCAAATAACTCATAATTAATTTACAACTTCAAGGTACAATTTGAATTTACAACTGCTCAAAACCAAAAACAATATGTACATACAGTGTCATACATTCTGATTACAAAATGCAAAATATTGGTATACTCATTATACCCGAAAAATCTCTCGCTGGAGGTATATGCAGCCTAGTCTGCTGCCCTGTCTGTCTCTCTACCTGCGACAGCAATTAAAAAGCTATCGCTGAGACAATGTCTCAGTGGTGCACAACATTAACCAAATACAATTTAATCACAATTCATAAGTCATGTAAATAGTGGATACTTAAAATCATAGTTAAATTCAAGACAATAAATGTCAACAAGAATTTAAACTCCATTTGTCAATATCACAATAATTTTCCATAAGTCAGATCATGTTTGAATTCAAAAGACAGTATATGTCAATGAGAGTTTAAATCAATTTCACAATCTCACAATACATAATAATGCAATTTAGTCGAATAATTTAAGAATACAGTGTTGCCAATTCATTCACAACTTAAGCCATGACACAAATTTCCGATCAATGCCGTGTTGTACACCACGACAAAGCAATCACAACCCCACTAATCGAAATCAATGAGGAAGGGGAGCTAGCTATATAATGAGTGCTCATCCGATCACCTCAACTGGTAAACCAGAGAGGGAAAATAAACGATCACGACTCCATAAATGGAGAAGGAAAATAAACGATCACAACCCCATAATTGGAGAAGGAATGATACGATACTGTCATGCTAAGTGTGAACACAAAATCAATTCCAAACATTTTATTCAAATGATTCGTGAGAATCCAATAAATTTCCAAAGTCATAGTTTCATTCACAAAATGGCAACACAATTCATAATTAACTTCGATTTTCACAAATCACACTAAACTAACTTTCCCACAATTTCAAACCATTTACAATGCTTTTTAATCAATAAGTATCCATCAATGTCATTCAAACAATTTTTCACAGTTTCAAATCATTCACAATATTTCTAAATCAATAAGTGTCCATCAAACTCATTTACACAATTTAAAACAATAATATACAAATAGTCAATATTTATTTCAATTGAAAATAATTCAAAAGAAATAGTTGTTGTGCACAAACACAATTTAAAACAATAATATACAAATATTCAATATTTATTTCAATTGAAAAATTCAAAAGCAATAGCCGTTGTGCACAAACACAATTTAAAACAATAATATACAAATATTCAATATTTATTTCAATTGAAAAATTCAAAAGCAATAGCCGTTGTGCACAAACCTCTGATGACTGTCTCCCTGGTCTGACTCAGCATTTCCTTCACTTTCCCTGAGTCTTTAGTAACTGAGAAACACAATTTGAAGTGTTTCAGTGCTAATTTAATTTGCCTCTAACGATGGTATTTGGTAAATAATGCACTGAACTCAATTATTCACTTAATCACCTAATATACCGACCCTCGTTGCGTTTTAGGTAAATTAGGTTTTAGTGTCGTTAATATGTCACATTCGATAGGGTTTTAGGTTTGGTATGTTTTACCAAAGTCATTTCCTTGCTTAGTGCATTTTAATGCAAATTGTTAGATTCCGGGATACTGGTTTGACCTAGCCGGACGGTCTAGTTCCCTCAGTTTTCGGGTCTTGGTCGAAACTACAAACTTGTAGATCTAGGTCTTATTGCACGCGGGGCAAAATTTCAGGTCAATCCGAGTTAAGTAGACCGAGTTATGGTCATTATACTATTGCTGGTCAAATGGTACCATTTTAGGTCAATTTTAGGTCAAATTGGTCAATTCTGGTTCGGCCAGTTTTTGGACCCGAACTTGTGCAAGTTGTTTGACTTGCTTATGGTCATTTCTGGGCTTTGGTGTCTTCATAAGACTTGTAGGTATGGGTCTTAACTATTCTTGGTTAAAATTTCAGGTCAATTGGACTGGTTTGAGTGAGTTATGGCCTAAATACTCACTGCTGCCCAATTGGTCATTTTTCAGGTCCTAATTGCACCTAATCTGAATTGGTCATTTTCTTAGGTCACCTTGCAAGCAGAATTTTGGTATGGTTTCTCAATGAAAGTCGGCACATTTTGTGCCTAGTTTCACCTCAAATTGGTCTCATATCAATTGAGGTTACACATTTAAGGTTATAGGCTAAATTGTACACTGCCCTCACTATGCCTTTCACACCCCACTTCAAACACATATTTACCTTGCAAAGTTTACTTCCATACCCTACCAATCTGTTTTGGTACATTACCAAAAGCATTATCTACTTTACATTAACATTATTTTGGGAAGATTACCATTACCCTCAACACACCAAATATCATTCACAATTACAATTTCTAATTACCATTACAAACACACCTAACCATTACAAATTTTACATACACTTTACAATATCAGTCTACATACATCTCATCAACCTTCTAGGTCAATATTCTGCCCACACTTCCTTCAATATATACCATTACTCAAGTGTCCCCAAGCTGCATAAACCATTCTTCAACATCAAAGTGCCATCCAATTTACCAATTCCCATCCAAGTGCATAAATCACCATATAAACATGAAATAATTCACTAGGTTACTAATTCATCATGATCAACACCATTTCTCATCAATTATATGCACAAATATCTCATCAAAAACGTGACTCATGGCTGTCCAAAATGAAAACAACAATAACCCTTAAAACTCAAAATTTTCCTTCACCAAACCAACACCCATAACATGAACATAAACTTTAACAAAGAAATTCTCAAAAATGCAAACTTACCTTTAATTGTAACTTGCTAAACCTTCACCAAACTTCTCAAAATTGGTATCAATATCTTCCTTGTGATGTGTAGACCATTTTTCATAAAGCTACTTAAGTATTTAGACATGAAATGAAGGGAGAAGATGAAGCTCATGCAAAACGTCAATGGTGGGTTCCTTCACTCTTCAATTCGGCAAGTTGAATGCAAATGAGGAAGATGACTTATTCAGCTGCATTTTAAGTGTACACATGTCCCACTATGTATTTAATTAATCCCTTTAGTGGTCCACTTAGTCATTTAATCATATAATAAGCTAAATTCCCACTTATTCCATATTTAACCCATGATTTCCACTATTTATTTTAGGTACCACCAATTTAATTTTTCATTTCATTTTCTAAGTGTAATATTATTTATTTTTAATGGACATTTAGGTCAAAAGACACTTCGGGATGTCAAATGACCATAATGCCTGTTCGAGATTCGTTCGATTTTTGGTAACACCGTATTTTGTCATTTTCGATTTCTCACTTTTCTTTGTACTAATTATTTAATTTTTCTTTAATATTTCTAATGAGATTTATACTTCAATAAGGTTCTATTTATGTCCTAAAAATGTTTTCCGGGGTTCCCATGATCGAGCTAGTCAACGGTCCACGCCGTGACTTCCCGGTGCGGTCACCCATCGCTAGGTTTCCGGCTCGCTTAACTTGGTGACATTTCTTTGCTATTATTTTTCCTTTGTTTTTCTTGTATTTTCTTTTCTTGTATTTCATTATTTATGTCTCCTCTCTCATATCAAGGTGTGGTTCTAGGCATCCTAGCTGTCCGGACAACACTGGTCACTGGAGCAGTAGAACGCACTACCGAACTTAGGGGTGTTACATATAATGATGAAATAAATAAAAAGAAAATACAAGAAAAATATAAAAAAATGAAAGAGAAAATGAAGCTAAGTTAAACGAGCCGGCACCGTAGCGATGAGTGACCACACTGGGAAGGCTATTGTCAACCCTAGGACGGCGGGGAGCCCTCGGAATTTAATTTTGAGACATAAATAAAGATTTATTAAAATGTAATTGACACTAGAAATATCAAAGAAAATTAATAAATTAGTACAAAGAAAAACGAAAAATCGAGAAACAGACAAAAATCAGTGTTACCAAAAAATCGAGAATATAACCTGAAGTGGGGTATTTTGGTCATTTGACACCTAGAGTTGCCTTTTAACCTCAATTTCCATTAAAAATAAATGATATTGCACTAAGAAAATGTCATGAAAAATTAAAACGTGACACATTATGTAAATAGTGAAAAAGGGAAGATAAATGTGTAAATAATGGAAATTGAAATAATTAAATATTTAACTTAAAGTTAGTGCTCCACTAACTCAAACCACTGGACACCTATCTAAGCCATTTGTGGGCAGAATCACCATCTTCAACATTGAGAGAAAAAATAGCCGAGAGAAATTCACTATGGAAATCACCATGGCCGCCCCACATGCAACCTCCATGGGTGCATGATCAATCCACCATTTCTACTTAGTTCCTTCATTAAAGCTTGCCTACTTACCTTGGGAAAGATATTGGCAACAAGAAAAACAAGATTTGGTGAAGTTTTGATAAGTTTCAAAAGTGGTAAGTGTCCATAACCTCTCCCTTGCTTTAATAAACCTTGTGTTTAGGTTGAGGTGAGTATTTTGGTGAAGAGAAATGAAAAAAATCATGAGAAATGAAATGGTCCATTTTCGGCAGCCATGATTATGTGTTGTATTTGAGTTTTTCTTACCTCTAATGGATGAAAATTATGGTTGATTAACCTAAATGGAGGATATAGTAAGTTAAAATCTAAGTATGTGCATGTAATGCTTGAATTAAGGGTGTGAAATGGAAACTTAATGCCTCGGGCAAACTGCCATGTTTGGCAGCCTATTAAATCATGAGTTTGTGTGTGAATATGTAGTTTATTAATGAAATATGCTAGTATTAAATTGTGGGTAGCATGTGTAAGTGATATTAAAGTATGATTATGTTGAAGTGTATGTGTAATATTGACATTGAGATATGTTGAAGTTTGGTGGAAGTGAATGTTAAACTTAATGGTGAATTGTGTGCATTGAGCACTTGAATGTTCTGCCCAAATTGTTGCTGGAATTGTGTCCAATATATATATGGAAGCGTCAATGATTGAATAATGAAGTAATGAGCAGGAGAAGGAATATCAAATTGGAAGTGTATGTGCTTTTGTGTAGGTTGTGTATTGAAGGTTGTACCTAAATTAGGTCATAAGTGCCAAACTGTGAACCCAATTGGTATGAGGTCAATGGGGGGTGAAACTAGACGCCAAATAGGCCAAATTTCATGAAGAAATGTTGCCAAAATTCTACCTAGAAACTAGCCTTAAAAATGACCAAATCTGGAATAGCAACCTTGCAACCTAGATTTTTGACCATATGAACAGTAATCATTAGGATGACCATAACTCACTGAAAACAAGTCCAATTGACCTAAAATTTTTACCATGGATAGCTTAGACATAGGGCTACAATTTTTCTTGTTTGACCAGAAGCTAAAAACTAAGAGAAATAGGACTTAAAGCTAGACCAATCTAGCACACCAAAAATTGAGAATTTGACATTTACATACAATGATGCTTGAAGCAATTTGGCAATGAATGCCAACTTGCAAAAATGGTAAATTGCACTATATTGGCAGCATATTGAATTACAATATGTGACATGTTGATGCTTGAAACCACTTATCCATGGTACCTAAAAAGGTCAACATATGCATTGACTTATGAATTACATAATAGTTAGTAAACTCTAAAAATTAAAGAATTAAACAATTAATTTATAATGTGCCTTAGTTTGCCTAGTTGACTAGTTTGGATAGGTTGGTATGCCAATAGGATTCTGACAGCTGTTCTGTAAATGGCTTCATGCCATACTGTATTTTTACCTCTTATTATGCCACACTGTGACTTTAATAGCCTACGGCTATATGTATTGTGTTATTATACTCGGCTTATTGCCAGATTGATTATATGGCTTTTTAGCCACACTATTTTCACATCGGGAGACACTTTGTGACCGATGGTGTGATGGCCCGAGGTACTAGGTACCCAGTGCCAGTATATCCATTTATCCAGTCTGGTCAGTATATGGGCTACACGGGCAGTAATTCAAGTACTATTAAATTCAAATACCTAAATCTAGTTTACTGACATACAGCACCACCAAAAATTCGTAAACACTTTATTTACTTTATTTTAGTTTATATTTCTTTACATTTGGCACCACTAAGCAAAATTGCTTAGCGCGTTGCTTTTGTAACACGTAGGTATTGGAGACACAGCTAGGGAGCCAAGCAGACCTATGACCGGTTGAGACATCTGATCTGCACAGGAGTCTAGAGTCATCTGCACTACATTGCATACATGGTAGGACTTAGGATATCTTGTATTTTATACTTTTGTTGTATTTTTGAAATTCGGCCTTGTATTTTGTAATATTATGAAAGCTCTAAAGTTTGTAATATCTTATACATATTAAATAACATGGAGATTTTCTGGCTATATTTAAATTATTATGGACTATATTATGGAACTATTTATAACTGTAAAAGTTCATTGACTTTACTAAGAAATAGAGACTGTGAAATATTTGAGATTTTGATATTATCGTATTAAACTATTTTCAATAGGTTTGGAAGGACAGTTTGTCCGAAATACAGACGGCACCTTGCCAAATTTTTATTATCATTTTTGAAACACTGATTTTATCAAAGTATGAAAATAGTATCAGCATGATATGAATGTTACATAAAAGACTTCTTAAAATCAAAAAGAGTTCAGGAAATGAAATAATCATAGACCAGGTGTTTCGGCACGCTGTGTAGCACGCCTTGCTCGGCTATACTGTAGACGGGTGAGGGGTGTTACATTTAGTGGTATTAGAGCACGGTTTAGGCGTTTCTGGACCTAGATAGATTGCATTTCATGCATTGCATTGTAAGTGTTAAAATGAATCTAATGCAGATCTTTTGATTTGTTATTTTGATCAGAATATGGACTCCACATCTCATAGAGCGGTCGATGAGGAAGTGGAAAGTCATGCTCCATCTATGACTGAACCAGGAGACAAGAGGGAACCTGCTCCACCAGTACCAAATGCACTAGCCACATTTCAGCAAATGGCTAAGTTCTTTAGACAGATAGCAAGAGTTATGCCGCCACCACCACCTCCACATCAAAAATCTCATATGGAGAGACTCAGGAAGTTTGGAGCAGCGGATTTTCTGGGAAAAAGGAAAGATGATTCTGTCACAGCTGAAAACTGGTTGGACAGAACTAGAAGAGTCTTGAAACAACTTCATTGTACTCCAGAGCAGAATTTGGGAGCTGCTGTATCACTACTGCAAGATGATGCATACTAGTGGTGGGATATAGTAACTAGTGAGGTGCCACTGGAATAAATAACTTGGGATTTCTTTCTCACTGAGTTGAGAAAGAAGTATGTGGGCAATCTATACCTGGAAGAGAAGAGAAGGGAGTTTATTACCCTACGCCAGAGACAGCTGACAGTGGCTAAATATGAAAGAGAATTTGTCAGACTGAGCCGCTATGGGCAGGAAATAGTCCCTAATGAGGCAGAGAGATACAAGAGATTTGAGGAAGGACTCAATGATAACATTAAAGTAATGATTACAGCATTGGGGATTATAGAGTTTTCCAAATTACTGGAAGCTGCACTGAAGGTTGAAAAAGTTAAAATGAATGAGCAGTAATGTATGACAGCAAAGAAAAGAGGTCGTGGTCGACTAGTACATCTTACTCGCCTCAAGAAGAAATTCAAAGGTTTACCTACTCAGAGTTTCAGTAGAGCACCAAGTCAATGTCAGTCACAGAGGCCCAAATCTCAGTTTGCACCAAGGAGAGGCTAGTTCACTCCTTCAATGGCTAGCTCTCCAGGGATAGGGTACAGGGGACTAGCCCCAACAGTATCTATTGTTTGCCCACATTGCCAAAAATGACATAAAGGCTAATGTTGGAGGATAATAGGTGCTTATTTACGGTGTGGATCTACAAACCACCTAGTCTGAGATTGTCCTCATAGAACTGCTACATCCACTCCGGTATCAATTGATAGGCCTGCCCCTCCAGCTCTAAGGGGTAGAAGGCAGGGTAAGGCTGAGGCAACCGGTACTTCACGTAAAACACGTGTCACGTCTATGGAGAGAGCGTATGCGTAAAACCAGCCAGAGCCTATGCTATAAGGGCACAGGAGGAACAAGATACTCCAGATGTCATTAAGGGTACGTTCCTCCTTTATAATACTTTTGTGCATGCATTAGTAGATCCTGGATCTACTCATTCACATATTTGTATCAAGCTGCCCCTAGAAAAGGGAATACCAGTAGAGGAAAGTGACCAAGACATCCTGGTCACAAATCCGTTAGGCCACAGTGTGGTAGTAAACAAGGTGTATAAGGGCTATCCACTGGAGATCCAAGGGAAAGAGTTCTCAATAGACTTAATTGAACTGTCTTTCCATGAGTTTGATGTGATTTTGGGAATGGACTGGTTATCCCCTCATCAAGCAATATTAGATTGTAAATTGAAGAGCATCTCTCTAAAAACTGCTAAGAACGAAGAAATAATAGTTGTGAGTGAAAGGACAGATTTCTTGTCCAATGTCATCTCAGCTACAGTTGCAAAGAGATGGTTGAGAAAAGGGTGTGAAGCCTATCTAGCACACGTGGTTGGCACTAGGCAGGGTAAACTTAACTTTTCTGACATACCCATAGTAAGGAATTTCTTTGAGGTATTTCCTGAGGAATTACCTAGTCTGCCACCAGAAGGGGAAGTTGAATTTCCTATTGAGATTATGCCGGGTACAACTCCAATTTCAATTGCTCCATATAGGATGGCACCTGCTGAATTGAAAGAGTTAAAAATCCAGCTACAAGAATTACTAGACAAGGGGTTCATATGCCCCAGTGTGTTACTGTGGAGAGCTCCGGTACTGTTTGTAAAGAAGAAAGATGGGACACTAAGGTTATGTGTTGACTACCAGCAATTAAACAGAGTAACAGTGAAGAACAAGTATCTGTTGCCTAGAATTGATGATCTGTTTGATCAGTTGAAGGGATTCAGTGTGTTTTCTAAGATTGATCTCAGATCAGGGTATCATTAGCTAAGGGTTAAGGATGCAGATGTGCCTAAGACTGCTTTTAGAACCCGGTATGGGCATAATGAATTTCTGGTGATGCCATTTGGGTTAACAAACGCTCCAGTAGCATTCATGGACCTTATGAACCATATCTTCCATCCATACTTAGATCGGTTCATAGTGGTCTTCATTGATGACATCCTGGTGTATTCCAAGGATAAAGTAAAACTTGATGAGCATTTGAGAATTGTTATGCAGACTCTAAAAGAGAAGAAACTGTATGTTAAATTGTCCAAGTGTGAGTTCTGGTTAAATGAGATTGCATTCCTTGGACATGTAGTATCAGCTGAAGGGATTAGAGTGGATCCCAAGAAGATTGAAGCAGTGATGGAATGAAAGCCTCCCAGAAACACAACTGAGATCAAAAGTTTCTTAGGGTTAGCTGGATATTATAGAAGATTTATAAAGGGATTTTCCCTGATAGCTGCTCCAATGACCAAATTACTACACAAGAATATGAAATTTAACTGGAATGACAAATGTCAAGCCAGTTTTGAGAGGCTAAAGGCTATGTTGACAGAGGCACCAGTGTTAACACAGCCAATGTCTAGAAAAGACTCTGTAGTCTACAGTGATGCCTCACACAATGGGTTAGGATGTGTACTCATGCAAGAAGGGAAAGTGGTCACATATGCTTCCAGGCAGTTAAGGCCACATGAAAAGAATTACCCTACTCATGATTTAGAGTTAGCAGCAATTATCTTCGCATTGAAGATATGGAGGCATTACTTGTATGGAGAAAAATGCTACATATACACAGACCATAAGAGTCTAAAGTATCTGCCAACCTATAAGGAACTTAATTTGAGACAGTGTTGATGGATTGAATTCATGAAAGATTATGATTGTGTGATTGACTACCACCCTGGGAAGGCAAATGTAGTTGCTGATGCTTTAAGCAGAAAATCTATTGTAGCATTAAGATCTCTGAATGCCCAACTATCCTTAACTCATGATGGACTTATTTTGGCTGAGTTGCAAGTGAAGCCGAATCTGTTATAACAGATACAGGATGGGCAGAAGACAGATGAGAAATTAATGGCTGTTATGGGCAAAATCACTGAAGGAAGGGAAACTGAATATGAAGTGAAAGAAAATGGGTGCCTGTACTATAAAGAAAGAGTGTGTGTTCCAGATGATAAAGAATTGAAAACCAGTATTCTGAGAGAAGCACATAACAGTGTGTATACTATGCACCTAAGAAGCACAAAAATGTACCATGACCTGAAACTCTGATACTGGTGGCCAGGTATGAAGAAGGACATAGTTGACTATGTAACTAGATGCTTGACAGTCAGCAAGTCAAAGCAGAATATCAAGTTCCATCAGGTTTGTTACAGCCCATAAACACACCTGAATGAAAATGGGACCCAGTCACTATGGACTTTGTCAGTGGTCTACCTCTCACTTAGAAGAAGCATGATGCAGTATGGGTGATTGTGGATAGGTTGACCAAATCAGCAAATTTTTTGCCAGTCAGAACTGACTACTCACTGGAAAAGCTAGCAGAATTATACATCAGTGAGATAGTTAGACTACATGGAATTCCACTTTCCATTATATTTGATAGAGACCCGAGATTTACTTCTAGATTTGGGACAAAATTACAAGAGTCCTTGGGCACACAACTCCATTTTTATAAGGCTTTTCATCCTCAGACGGATGGATAATCAGAAAGAATAATCCAGGTAAATTTTAAAACTCATTGAGTTATTGCAAACAATAAACTGATAATAATGATAGTAATAACTGAATATCTGTGATAGGTCCTCGAGGATATACTGAGAAGTTGTGTTATTGAGTTTGAGGGAAGTTGGGACAGATACCTTCCACTGGCAGAATTTGCATATAACAATAGCTATCAAGCTAGCATACAGATGGCACCCTATGAAGCACTGTATGGGAGAAAATGCAGAACACCTGTATGTTGGACTGAATTGGGTGAAGATAAGCTAGTGGAGCCAGACCTGATAAAACAGATAGAGGAAAAGGTAAAACTGATAAAGGCCAATTTGAAAGTTGCCTCAGACCGACAGAAATCTTATGCTGACTTAAGGAGAAAAGACATTGAGTATGAAGTTGGCGAGAAGGTATTTCTCAAAGTATCACTATGGAAGAAAGTGTTGAGATTAGGAAAAAAGGGAAAATTAAGCCCTAGGGTTATTGGCCCATATAAAGTTATTGAACGTGTGGGACTAGTAGCCTACAGATTAGCCTTACCACCTCAGCTGGACAAGATACATAATGTGTTCCATGTCTCGATGCTCAGAAGATACAGATCAGATCCTTCGCATGTCATATCAGCAAAAGAAATTGTGGTACAATCTGACCTAACATATGAAGAAGAACCAATTAAAATCTTGGCACGAGAGGTAAAAGAGTTCAGAAATAAGACAATTCCACTAGTGAAAATCCTATGGAGGCACCACAACACAGAAGAAGCAACATGGGAGAGTGAGGAGACAATGAGGCTGTGACACCCCATACCCGTGTACAGTATATCCGAGTAAGTAATGTCACACGGTGTACCGGCACACTCTATTTTTACCTTAATTAATTGTTGTCATAGTTTTGGATTTAGTTATGAAATATAATTTATTTAAGCCATTTATCAAAATTATTATTTATTTGAGGTTCTAAAAATTTTAAAGAAAATCCGGCAGAGTACCGGCTAAAAATGGAGAAAACAGTTCTTCGAAACCTGTGAAAAACACTTCCAATATTCATGTCTCATCATCTCAAACTCCAATATCAAAATCTCAACAACATTTCTCAATTTTAGTTCTCAATCATCCATCACATGTGATAATCAAGTATAAATCACAAATAGATATTTACTTTTCCATTCACAAATACAATTTTCATAATTTACATGAGCATCCAAATACATTACATAATTCTAAATACATATGAGAAAATAAAAATTTAGTTACAAAATGACAAAATGACACCTAGTGTCCTACCAATGCACAACAGAAGTTGAGGTGACACGGACACTGTGCAAAACTGCAGGATGGACTCACCCAGTCTACAGTCTACTGGGCTCACGATCTGTATCTCCAGTACCTACGCGTGGCAAAAGCAACGCGCTAAGCAATAATGCTTAGTGGTGCAATAATAAAATAAAAGAAAATAGCAGAAAATAAATACGTAGTGAATGCATATGTTTTATTTGTTTTTGAATTTGTATATCATTAACTTTGTCCACTTTCATTCATTTGTTTGCCCAAGTAACCTACACTAGATGACTGGACTGGATAAACGGGTAAACTGGCACTAGGTATCAAGTACCTCGGGCCGTCACACCATCGGTCACATATGCATCTCCTGGTGCAATGTAATGTAACAAGTCGTGATAACATCAGCAACAAGGCCAAATCACAATAAAAGGTCAGAATGGATAAAAGACATAAAATCACATAATTGCATATTGCCATGTGCGATCGCTAACTGAACCCTATTGGCATGCCAAACTATCCAAACCAATCTTGTTAGGTATACTAGGGCATTTGAAACTTTTAAATTCTTCAATTTGTGAATTTCAAGTTTTGGTGTCACTATTCACCCCATTGGTCAACAAAAATGTTGACTTTTGGATAGAAAATAGGTATATTGGTTTTGACACTCCCAACATACCACATTTTGCATTTAAAACTTGTTGGAATTGACCCCTAAATCCACTTCCAAACCTAAAACCTAGAGAGTAGAATTTTCAGTTTTTGTGACCCAAATTTACTGTTCCATTGGGCCCTGTTGCAGTGGGAATTTGAGGAAATGGTAAACATGAAAGTTGTTCCTTATTTTGTCTAGTTGAATTTCTTTTTTTGAATCACTCCATTTGGAGTTTTGTAGCTCCAGATATGGTCCAAAAACCACAGCTGGCCGGATTGCCAAAACTGCAGAATTACCAAATCTATAGTACCATGAACAGTGACTGTGACTGCCATTTGGGTTAGGTTCTGGTCATAATTTGGGGTAGGTTTCTTCATAAAAGTTGTTTGTCTATGTCTTAAATTGTTGCTGTAAAAATTTCAGGTCAATTGACCATATCTACAGTGAGTTATGGCCAAATGAACAGTTACTGTTCATTTGGTCATTTCTGCAGGTGCTGTTGCAGGGTATCCGGATTGGGGCCAACTTTTGGTCCACTTACTTTGGTCTTTTGGGCATGGTTTCTTCAGCAAAAATGTGCCATTATAAGTCTAGTTTCATGTCCAATTAGCCAAACACCAATTGGACCTACACAGCCAAAGTTATGGCTATCTAAGTGAGCTGGAATCACAGCCACCCTTGCTGCTGTCCCTAGGCAGCATACTCATTCACTTTGCCATGCTATATTTTAGTCCAAATTATGGTCAACTTACCTAAAATGGTCCCTAATTGACCATTAAAATGTTCTCTAATAATTTCCTAAGCCAAGACAAATTTTCACTTCTCAAAACCCTAATTCCCATATGAGTTTTCACAACATGCTTTAATTAACTAACTAATCCATTATACTTATATTTACATACTTTAAACATAATATCTAGTGCACTCCAAGTCCATCAAAACACTCAATCTTGTTCCTTACTTAGGGGCAGCCGAAATCCATGGGCTACATATGAAGGAACGGAAGCGTGAAAGGCACAAGTTTATACCATTGAATTCAAAAATTTTCACCTAGGGTCACATGCATCATGCAAGATTTATTTTTATCTATTTGATTTCAATGATAAACAACATATTAAAACTCTTTTAATATGTTTTTGGATCTGTATTTGCCATTTAAGATTTTAAAATTAATCAGATTAATTTTAGAACCCTAGATTAAATCAAGAACGATTACACTAACCTCTTGATGCACTGAAGCGTGTCTGCGCCTTTGAGATTCGTCTTCAGGACACCAGATGTTGTCCCTCTAGCTTGTCCACACCAAGAACACCTATGGCAGCCCTTGAATAGCTTCTAAAGCTTTTTCTATTAATTAGAAAATCAAGTTCTGCCTTTTAAGAGATTAAAGATGTAAACAGGACACTAGAAACAATTTCTAGTGTTCTTAATTCATGAGATTGATGGCTAATCTCTTTGAATTGATAAGAGATGAAGAAGAAGAGATAAAAACCCTCAAAGTGGCGTGACAAAGGAGTGTGGCTGCTGGTTGTGTTTTATTTTCTCATAACAACACTTAAATAGCTAGGTTAACACATTAAACCCTTGCCACATGTCACCTTTTGATTAGCTCTAGGTTTAAGTGACCCAATCACATTGTGCCAAGTGTCAAACCTATATTTAATCTTGATTTTAATCATCTTACATGATTAAAAAAAAACATTTGGCAAGCTTATGTGTTATGCCATGTGTCACCATCTCATAGTGCCCCGTGTCACACTGCAAAATCACCAAAATGTCCCTGTGTCTTAATTTTGAGTTCTTAACCCAAAATAATTATTTTCTTCTTCTAATTAATTTATATCAAATATAAATTAATTAATTAATCTCTATTAATTAATTTCTCATTAATTAAATTCATATTTAAACACTTTAAATATAAATTTAACTTATATTATACATCCAATAATCTAGATTTGGTTTCAAGTCATGCTAGGGACTTTGCAATCTAATTGCAAACCAAACCTATTTAATTAATCAATTAAACTCTTTAATTAATTAATTAAATCATATTTAAATAGGTGATAACTTGTGTATGTGTGTGACTTACTAGGCTCATCACTAATTGGCAATGAGACATGATATCAACTCTTAATATCATTAAAACTCTTTCTTACCATAAATGATTTCTCTCAATCATTTTATGAACCTCATAGACCATGGTTAACACCTAGCATAGCATGCCATGGCCACCCAATTAGTAATAAGGTTTACCTTAAATGAACCTATAATCATATGTTACCATGCACTAGAATCTCTCTGTTACAAAATCCCAACTCAAGCTGGAGTCATGGTTTATGTCAAACTCCATTTGCTATGAATATTATGTTCTCTTTTAATTCCAGTTCTTGATTAAAAAGATTTTCTCATCAGAAACTCTTTTCTGAATAAATCTATCTGTCTGCCAGAACTTGAAACATCAAGAACAATTAAATGAACATAGGATTTTATCTCTATTTACTTAGAGGAACAGATTCCATCTTGATCAACACCTACCTCCATATATAACTAGTAGGAGCCAACACATGCCCATATACCCATACACAGTACAAGTATGAAAGCAGTATCAAACTCAAACTACCTATATACAAGATAATTGTGCTATCTCAGGTATAAAGATTTTATGCATCGATATGATTTATGACAAAACATTGACAAGAGTAAACTCCATGTGCTTGTCATAAGTGTCACCGGTTCGCCTACTTATCAATTATAAGTGCCTATCATGTTTGTTATATGGCATGAGACTCACCATTCCATCTTATTTATATCTCATATAAATAACTTGGGAACAAACATGAATACAATCTTTCTGGATAAGTCATGTCTTTATTATGAAGTATCCTCGATTGTGAACCTATTTATGATACTTTGTGCTAGAAATATTGTCACTCATATTCTTAACAACTTAAGAATAATATTTCTAACAAAATATCAATGGACCTTTTCTATTACACATAAATATATTATATAAACAGAAAAGTGGAAATGCCATTTATTAATAAAATATGTACAAGATACATACTAAATGATATGCTCTAGGGCATACTACTAACAATCTCCCACTAGCACTAGAGCCATTCATTACAATATCTTAGACCTATCTTCTCAAGATGTCGGTCTAACTGAGTCTGTGACATAGGCTTAGTGAATGGATCAGCTGGATTTTCAGCTGATGCTATTTTCTGCATGGCTTAGTGCCTTTCTATGTGTTTGGATTTTGGGTGAGACCTTAGTTCCTTAGCCTGTATGACTACTCCATTGTTGTCACAGTGTAATGGAACTGCTGACTCAATGGAAGGAACTACTGTAAGTTCTGTCACGAACTTTTTAATCCAAACAGCTTCCTTTGCAGCAATATACTCAGCCTCTGTAGTGGAATCTACAGTCGTGCTCTGTTTGGAACTCTTCCAACTAACTGCACCTCCATTACAAATGAACACATATCCAGAGGTAGACTTTCTATCATCGATATCTTATTGGAAATCAGAATCAGTATAACCATCCAATTGCAAGTCTCCACCTCCATAAATCAAGAATAAATCCTTAGTTCTTCTCAAGTACTTAAGAATATTCTTGTGACTATCGATGTTCCAAACCTGGATTGGATTGATACCTGCTAGTCAAACTAACAGCATATGCGATATCCGGCCTAGTACACAATATTGCATACATTAAACTTCCAATAGCCGAAGCACATGGAATCCTGGCCATCTTATCTCTTTCTTCAGGTGTCTTTAGAGACATCTCTTTAGAAAGATGGATACCATGTCTCACTGGTAACAATCCTCTCTTGGAATCAAGCATGTTAAACCTATTTAACACCTTTTCCAAGTATAGACTTTGGGATAAATCAATTATTCGTTTTGCTCTATCTCTATAGATGCGAATCCCAAGAATATAGGTTGCCTCCCCTAAGTCTTTCATGGAGAATGTATTTGACAACCATACCTTTATAGTCGTCAACATACCTGTGTCATTACCCATCAACAGTATGTCATTCACATATAAGACAAGGAAAGTGATAGCACTGTCACAAACCTTCTTATATACACATGGCTCATCCTCATTTTTGATAAAACCAAAGGATTTAATGGCTTCATCAAAATGGATGTTCCAACTCCTCGAAGCTTGTTTCAACCCATAAATGGATCGCTTTAGCTTGCATACCTTGGAACCATTTTGGGATTCAAAACCCTTACGTTGTTCCATGAAAATGTTTTCTTCAATGTATCCATTGAGAAAAGCTGTTTTGACATCTATCTGCCAAATCTCATAATCATAGTACGCAGCTATTGCTAATAAAATCCTAATTGATTTAAGCATGGCAACAGGCGAGAAAGTCTCCTCATAGTCGATTCCTTGCCTTTGGCGAAACCCTTTCGCTACTAGCCTTGCTTTATAGGTCTCTACCTTTCCATCAGAACCAATTTTCTTCTTGAAAACCCATTTGTTCCCTATAGGTACAATACCTTCATGTGGGTCAACAAGATCCCAAACTTGATTCTTATACATGGAATCAATCTTGGATTTCATAGCATCAATCCATTTTGAAGAGTCTATATCTGATATAGCTTCTTCATAGGTAAGTGGATCATCTCCATGATCTACTTCTTCATGAGTAGACAACTCTTGTTCTTCTTCATGAAGAAAACCATATCTCACTAGTGGGTGAGATACCCTGGTTGTTCTACGAGGAACAGCTGTAGATGTTTCATCAACGGGTATAGGTTGACTAGATGGATCTATGTCCATCTGATCTGTTGGTTGGTCAGAATTCTCCAATTCTAACTCTATTTGCCTCCCTTTGCCTCCTTCTTGGACAAATTGTTGTTCAAGAAATGTGGCATCTCTACTTATCACAACTTTTGTGAAGTAGGCAAATAAAATAATATCCAAAACTATCTTTTGGATATCCAACAAATCGACCTTTTTCTGATCTGGTCTCCAATTTATCAGTGTTCAGCTTTTTGATATAAGCTGGACAATCCTAAATCTTAACATGCTTAAGACTTGGTTTTCTTCCATGCCATATCTCATAAGGTGTGGAAGAAACTGATTTTGATAGAATCCTATTCAGAATATACAAAGCTGATTCTAATGCAAATCCCCAAAAGGAGATTGGCATATCAGTATAGCTCATCATATTACGTACCATATCCAATAGGGTACGATTTCTCCTTTCAGATACACCATTCAACTGTGGTGTTCCTGGAGGAGTCAGCTGAGAAACAATGCCATGCTCTCTCAAGTATTCATCAAATTCAGTACTCAAATATTCACCTCCACGATCTGATCGAAGAGCTTTAATATTCTTTCCTGTTTGATTTTCTACTTCAGATTTAAATTCTTTGAACTTTTCAAAAGATTCATGTTTGTTTTTCATCAAATACAAATACCCAAAACCTTGATTTATCATCAGTAAAGGTAATAAAATAATGAAAGCCCCCTCTAGCCATTTCTTTAAATGGACCAGATACATCACTATGTATTAGCTCCAAAATATTTTCAGCTCTTAGCCCCTGTCCAACAAAGGGTGATCTAGTCATTCTGCCCTGAAGGCAAGATTCACAAGTTGGAGTAGGCTCAGAGTCCAATAAGGATAGAATCCCCATTTTCTCCAATTTTGTAATCCTATCTTCTGCAACATGACATAACCTTAAGTGCCAAATATATTTTGAACTTGAGTTGGTTTTCACCACGGCATTGCATTCATTTAGATTGCTATACTCTGGCCAATGGAAACACTTTCTTACTGGCAATGGAAACACTTTCTTGTTGGCAGTGGAAACACTTTCCTTTGCCTTCATCAGCTTTAGTCTTCCTTTTCTGTTTAGCTATTTTCTTAGAAGGACCAGGAATCTGAGGTTTCTTTTTCTTATTGCCCTTCTTCTTGTTGGACTTTCCAGTAGAAGAAGATGCAACCAAAGCTACCTCTTTTCCTTTATTGCCTGGCATATTCTTTTGGGCAATAACCAGCATGTTGAGTAAACCAGCTAAGGTGCATTCCTGTCTAGTCATATGGAAATTTGTCACAAAATTCCCAAAAGACTTAGGAAGGGACTGAAGGATCAAATCCGTCTGTAGTTGGAAATCCATGTTAAAGTCAAGATGTTCCAACTGCTCAATCATCCGAATCATCTTGTAGACATGATCCCCAACATTCTGTCCCTCAGACTTCCTCATACAGAATAGCTGTCTAGATATCTCATACCTAGCATTCCTGCTGTGCTCACCATACAACTCTTGTAGGTGAAGGAGGATCTCACTCGCACTCTGCATGTTCTTATGTTGCTTCTATAACTCATTACTCATGGAAGCAAGCATGTAACACTTAGCTCTCATATCATGCTCCTTTCACTTATCCAAAGTTTCATGTTCCTCTTGTGTGGCCTCTGGAGGTAAGGGACCAGGAACATTTGAATCTAGAACATATCCTATATGTTCAAGGTTCAGGACAAGTTTCAAATTTCTTAGCCAATCAGACAGATTAGGTCCTGTCAACCTATTGTGATCAAGTATGCTTGCAAGGATATTGGATGGTGGTGGTTGTTTTGTGCTCATTTTTATCAGAAAATTAACTGCAGAAAATAACCATATTAATTAGTAAATGTATCATGTAATTAACCAAAATGATTATGGTCTTTTAATCAAATTGGTCCTCCCACTAACTTAGCGAATCCTACACTTCCAAAGTAGAAAACGGAAATCCTAGTTGGATGGATTTCTAGTGGGTGATTGAATTCTTATAATTCTATTGATCATCCTCAGGTACATCCATTATTGGAATTACAATAAACTATAAGTGAGCAACTCTTTGCCCATCACATCTTATGTGAGGTTCAATCCTTTACCTAGCCCCTAATGCTCAAAATCTCAGGTACATCCATTATTGACTTATCTTGCATTAGTTAAGTTGATCCCATTGAGCCAGTAATTATGCAAATAATTTTAATGTCCTCAGGTACATCCAATATTGGCCACTAAACCATTTACATATTTACAACATCTCATGCTTAACAATTATTCTTAAGAAAATCTCTTAAATAAATTGCATCTTATGCAACTATTTAAAATTTCTTAAAATAATTGCCCCAATGGAGGGCCTATGTTATAATTACTTTAATTATAGCATTTCCAACTCAATCATTTGTTTGGAAGATTTTATGGTCATTCTATTTACTATTAAGGTCTCACTTTGCATATTATCCATTTAGCATGCATATATCATATAATTGCATATATTCCCATACATCTCATGCATTCATGGATAAGCAGTAAATATGGTATGATCATGGACTTTCTAAGGGATTCAATTCTGAGCCACCAAGAATTGAATCAGGGCATTCCTAGGTACATTTCATTCATTCATTTTACAAGAGTTGCTGAAGAAGTACATAATCAACACTTGATCTTGAATTCCTCCCACTTGTCCCACCAATGCTCTTGACCTCCTTGAACTTCTTGCAATCCAATATTACATAGTAATCCTTGGCATACCAAGGCGAATTTACAAGAACTTAAATAAATGAAATTACAACCCAAAAATTATTACAAACTTAATAATACATGCCCAAAAAAAAATTAAAATAATTTAATTAATTTACAATCCCAAAGAAACATAAAAGAAATAAATCCAATCACATTGGTCTTTTATAGTCCATGATCATCCATCATGCATATCACTATTTAACAATTAAATAAAACATACATACTTAAATTAAATTGAATATCTCATATTCAACTTAAAAATCCAGATTTGAATATGATTCAAATAAATTTAAAAATTCAGATTTGAATCTCATTCAAACAAATTTAAAAATTCAGATTTGAATCACATTCAAACAACTTCAAAAATTCAGATTTGAATCACATTCAAACATTTTTTAAAAAATCAGATTTGAATCACATTCAAACATTTTTTAAAAAATCAGATCTGAATTTTATTCAATCAATTTTAAAAAATCAGATTTAAATATGATTCAAACAACTTTAAAAATTCAGATTTGAATCACATTCAAACAAGTTTTAAAATTCAGATTTGAATCACATTCAAACAATTTTTAAAATTCTGATTTGAATCATAATTTAATTGTGTGATAAAAACTACTAATTAAACACTTTAATTAGTCAAAGAATAGGCCTTAGATCATACAACAATTGCAGAATTAAAAGCCAAACCTTAAACCACCCATGGAAGCCAAACCATGCGCACCATTGATGGTATTTTTTCAAGTATGCCGCCAACTTGCTTTGCAACCAGCAATGAACTTTTGATCTCATGATCAAACACACAATTAAATCATATAATCAACAATCTAAATGGCAAATATAGTGGCTCTGATACCAATTGAAGGAACGGAAGCGTGAAAAACACAAGTTTATACCATTGAATTCAAAAATTTTCACCTAGGGTCACATGCATCATGCAAGATTTATTTTTATCTATTTGATTTCAATGATAAACAACATATTAAAACTCTTTTAATATGCTTTTTGATCTGTATTTGCCATTTAAGATTTTAAAATTAATCAGATTAATTTTAGAACCCTAGATTAAATCAAGAACGATTACACTAACCTCTTGATGCACTGCAGCGTGTCTGCGCCTTTGAGATTCGTCTTCAGGACACCAGATGTTGTGCCTCTAGCTTGTCCACACCAAGAACACCTATGGCAGCCCTTAAATAGCTTCTAAAGCTTTTTCTATTAATTAGAAAATCAAGCTCTGCCTTTTAAGAGATTAAAGATGTAAACAGGACACTAGAAACAATTTCTAGTGTTCTTAATTCATGAGATTGATGGCTAATCTCTTTGAATTGATAAGAGATGAAGAAGAAGAGATAAAAACCCTCAAAGTGGCGTGACAAAGGAGTGTGGCTGCTGGTTGTGTTTTATTTTCTCATAACAACACTTAAATAGCTAGGTTAACACATTAAACCCTTGCCACATGTCACCTTTTGATTAGCTCTAGGTTTAAGTGACCCAATCACATTGTGCCAAGTGTCAAACCTATATTTAATCTTGATTTTAATCATCTTACATGATTAAAAAAAACATTTGGCAAGCTTATGTGTTATGCCATGTGTCACCATCTCATGGTGCCACGTGTCACACTGCAAAATCACCAAAATGTCCCTGTGTCTTAATTTTGAGTTCTTAACCCAAAATAATTATTTTCTTCTTCTAATTAATTTATATCAAATATAAATTAATTAATTAATCTCTATTAATTAATTTCTCATTAATTAAATTCATATTTAAACACTTTAAATATAAATTTAACTTATATTATACATCCAATAATCTAGATTTGGTTTCAAGTCATGCTAGGGACTTTGCAATCTAATTGCAAACCAAACCTATTTAATTAATCAATTAAACTCTTTAATTAATTAATTAAATCATATTTAAATAGGTGATAACTTGTGTATGTGTGTGACTTACTAGGCTCATCACTAATTGGCAATGAGACATGATATCAACTCTTAATATCATTAGAACTCTTTCTTACCATAAATGATTTCTCTCAATCATTTTATGAACCTCATAGACCATGGTTAACACCTAGCATAGCATGCCATGGCCACCCAATTAGTAATAAGGTTTACCTTAAATGAACCTATAATCATATGTTACCATGCACTAGAATCTCTCATACAAAATCCCAACTCAAGCTGAGTCATGGTTTATGTCAAACTCCATTTGCTATGAATATTATGTTCTCTTTTAATTCCAGTTCTTGATTAAAAGATTTTCTCATCGTAAACTCTTTTACAATAAATCTATCTGTCCTGGCCAGGAACTTGAAACATCAAGAACAATTAAATGAACATAGGATTTTATTTCTATTTACTTAGAGGAACAGATTCCATCTTGATCAACACCTACCTCCATATATAACTAGTAGGAGCCAACACATGCCCATATACCCAAACACAGTACAAGAATGAAAGCAGTATCAAACTCAAACTACCTATATACAAGATAACTGTGCTATCTCAGGTCTAAAGATTATATGCACTGATATGATTTATGACAAAACATTGACAAGAGTAAACTCCATGTGCTTGTCATAAGTGTCACTGGTTCGGCCTACTTATCAATTATAAGTGCCTATCATGTTTGTTATATGGCATGAGACTCACCATTCCATCTTATTTATATCTCATATAAATAACTTGGGAACAAACATGAATACAATCTTTCTGGATAAGTCATGTCCTTATTATGAAGTATCCTCGATTGTGAACCTATTTATGATACTTTGTATTAGAAATATTGTCACTCATATTCTTAACAACTTAAGAATAATATTTCTAACAAAATATCAATAGACCTTTTCTATTACACATAAATATATTATATAAACAAAAAAGTGGAAATGCCATTTATTAATAAAATATGTACAAGATACATACTAAATGATATGCTCTAGGGCATACTACTAACAACATACACTTAACTTTTGTTCATTTAAGTCACAAGTTCATGTTGATTTCAAGTCCCTAACATAGAAAATAAGAGTTTTAAATAGATAGGTGCACTAACCTCTTGTAGGCAGATTTTTCCCAAGCTCAAAACTTCACTTTCTTTCCTTTTCTTGGCTACCAAACACTTCCCAAGAGGTATAGACAAGTTTTTGGTGAAAGGTGTCTAGGGTTTAAGGTGAAATAAAGAGGGAAATTGAGCTTTGATTGAAGTTGTCAATGGAGGTTTGGGCATGCAAGGGTTTCGGCTGCACTTGAAGAAAGGGGATGGCTGCTGGCTTTTTGATGATTTTGGTCTTCATTTATCTCTTTTATTAGTTAATGAATTGGTTGTTTAATTATAATTGGTTATAGCTTTTAAATGACATCACATTATGTCATAATTTGCTTTTTATTTCATTTTTCTTTTCTTTTCATCACTACTCATTTTCAGTTTAATTTTTAGTAATGTTTATTCATATTTTATGTCATATTAATTATTTACTCAACTGGACAAGTCGGCCAAAAATCACCTCTGAAGGCGAAATGACCAAAATGCCCTCCGTTTGGCTTAACGGGTCAAAATTGTCTGTACCGATTGAAAATTTTTTCTAGGTATTTTCTTGGCATTCTAATGCCATAGGAACCTCAATAACCCTTCTCTGGAGTCCCAAAAATTATTTTATAATTTTTCCCCCGGGTCTAGGGCTCCTAGTTGCGAGAACCGCAACTTCCCACTGGGTTACCCATCGCTAGGGCACCGGCTCGTTTAACTTAGTTGTATTTTATTTCTAAAATTTTTACTAAATTTTTCTTATTAATATTTAAGTTATTTATGGTTCCTGAATTTAGTTTAAATATTTTTCCGGACGTTCTAGCTGTCCGGACCGGCACCAGTCACCAGAATAGTAGAATGTACGGAGTTGATACAGGGAGGGTGTTACAGAGGCAATAGTTCCCTCAGCTCTTCACATCAGGTAAATTTCAAGGACGAAATTTTTATTTAGAGGGGAAGAGTTGTAACATCCCTATTGTACGTGTTCTGTACGTTCTGTTGCTCCAGTGGCCAAATATCACCCAGTGCAAGTCGATGTCTCACGCCTTGTCGATCTGTCTACTGCGACAAAGAATGAAAAGCTATCGCTGAGTAAAATTTACTCAGTGGTACACAATAACAATTTGAAATGCGATACATAAATCTTTTGTTGACAATTCACAAATCAAATAGCTCACAATTTCATTTCACAATTTACAAAGTTCATATAACATAAATTTGATCAAATAACTGAGTAACACAGTTTTGCCAATCAATAACACAATTTGATCAAATAACTGAAGAATACAGTGTGGCCAATCAATAATACCATTTGATCAAATAACTGAAGAATACAGTGTTGCCAATCAATAATATGATTTGATCAAATAACTGAGTAATATAGTTTTGCCAATCAATAACACCATTTGATCAAATAACTGAATAATACAGTTTTGCCAATCAATAACACCATTTGATCAAATAACTGAATAATACAGTGTTGCCAATCAATAACACAATTTAGGCCATGACACAATTTTTCCGCACATGCCGTGTTCTACAACACGACAAGACACACTCACCCCAATAATCGAAATCAATGAGAGAGGAAGCTAGCTGAATAATGAGTACTCATCAAAGCACCTGCAGGCGTTACGTATCGCTGTCCCTGCAAGCCCTTGGGTGGTACCTATTAGAGCACTTGCAGGCATTACGTATCGAAATCCCTGCAAGCTCCTGAGTTCACTCGTGAGAGTTCCCAAGAATCGTAGGTGTTACGTATCGCCGTCCCTACTCTGCTCTGATAACACTAAACACATTTTATCTCAAAATTTCTAAAGTAATAATTTCATTCACAAGATGGCAACACAATTCATAATTAACTTCAACTTTCACAAATCACACTAAATCAATTTTTCCACAGTTTCAAACCATTTACAATGCTTTTCAAGCAATAAGTATCCATTCAAATACATTTCCATAATTGAAAACAATAATATAAAAATAGTCATAATTTATTTCAATTGAAAAATTCAAAAGAAATAACTATTGTGCACAAACATAATTTAAAACAATAATGTACAATAGTCATAATTCATTTCAATTGAAAAATTCAAAAGGAATAGCCGTTGTGCACAGACACAATTTAAAACTATAATGTTCAATTAAATTTTTAAGTAGAAAATGAGAAGTCAAAATTATTGTGCACAAACACAATTTAAAATAACAACGTACAAATAATCATAATTTATTTCAATTGAAAAATTCAAAAGAAATAAATATTGTGCAAAAACCTTTGATATATGCCTCTTGGCTCTGACTCAGTGTTTCCTTCCCTTTCCCTGAGTCGTTGCTAACTGAGAAATACAATTTGAAGTGTTTCAGTACTCATTTAAACAGTCTTTAAGAATAAGGTTCAATAATTAATTTATCGAATTCTATTATTTCCTTAGTCAACCTAATATGTTGACCCTCGATGCATTCTAGGTAAATTAGATTTTAATGTTACTAATATGTCACATTCGATAGTCTTTTAGGGTTGGTACATGTTACCAAACTCATTTCCATATATATTGTGTTTTCTTGCAATTTGCTGGATTTCGGAATACTAGTTTGACCTAGCCGGACGACCTAGTTTCCTTGGTTTTCGGGTTTCGGTCAAAACTACAAACTTATAGATCTATGTCTTATTGCACGCAGGGAAAAATTTCAGGTCATTATGAGTTATGTAGACCAAGTTATGGTCATTTTACCATTGCTGGTCAAAATGCATCAAAATTGGTCACTTTAGGTCACTTTAGGTCAATTTTGGTTCGACTAGTTTTTTGACCCGAACTTGTGCAAGCTGTTTGACTTGCTTATGGACATTTCTGGGCTTTGGTGTCTCCATAAGACTTGTAGATATGGGTCTTAACTATTCATGGTCAAAAGTTTAGGTCAATTGGACCTGTTTTGTGTGATTTATGTCCTAAACACTAACTGCTGCCCAAATGGTAAATTTTCAGGCCTTATTTGCACTTTATCCGGATTTGGTCATTCTTCAAGCTACCTTGCAAGCAGAATTTTAGCAAGCTTCCTTCATGAAAGTTGGCACATTTTGTGCCTAGTTTCAACTCCAATTGGTCTCATACCAATTTGAGCTACACACTTAAAGTTCTAGGCACAAAACACAAACTGCCTTATTGCATTTCTTTCATACACATCAAGGATCACTTTTAACACTTACCAAACTCAACATTCAAGCCAATTCTGGTTGTACCATAACCTAAACATAATCCACAACATATTATAGGTCATTTTGGCAGCTTACAATTACATTCAAACTACACCATAAAGTGCAGAATTTGTCAAACTCAATTTATAACAATTCAATCACCTAACCATAACACTTTTACATGTCCAACCTCACACCATCATACATAAACTCAAACTGCCATAACATCCAACACAAGTCAACATTAACATACCATAAACCAAGCATGAATTCCAGCATTCTTCAAGAGTCAACAAACTGCCACAATGATACATTTACATTCCATTAATTTCCAAGCTTCAAATTTCAATACACATTTACATATACTAAGTATAATCACCCAAATAATTTCCTACACAATATACATTTAATCAATCCTTTAATTCACCATTTACAAGTAAAAATAAACTGTCTTCAAGGTGTTTCCATGGCTGCCAAAAGTACACTTCCCCATTCAACATCAAACCTAAAAAATCTCTCCATAAATCAAACACCCATAACATCCTTACAAACTTTAATTAAACAATAATAAAAAACACAAACTTACCACTTTGGAAATTCTTCAAAACTCCAAAAAAAACTTTCATTTCTTGTTGCCTATCTACTGCCCATGATGTGTAGAACACTTTTAATTAAGAACAATTGGAGAAATTGTGGCTTGATCATTAGGAGTGGAGCTTGTATGCAAGGTGTGGCCATGGTGGACAATGGGAGAATTTAGGAGAATTGGAATTCGCCTAAGATGAAAAAATGAAGAAGAAGATGTTAGTGCTGCCCTCTTTGTCCACTAATGGCCTTAAATCAGTCCACTAATTGTCCACTAATGCTCCACTTAACTTAAATAAATAATATTATAATTAAACTTTTAATTTTTCCCATATTTTTCCACTTAGTTTCTCTTAATTATTCTACACATGGAATTTCATTTTTCATGGCATTTTCAAAATTTAATACCACTTATTTTTAATGAACATTGAGGTCAAAAGTCAACTCGGGGTGTCAAATAACCACAATGCCCCTGTTCGGGTTGCATTCCTGACTTTTTGGTAATACCGAGTTTTGTCCGTTTTTCGATTTCTCACTTTTCTTTGTACTAACTATTTAATT
Organism: Hevea brasiliensis; assembly: GCF_030052815.1. NCBI lineage: Eukaryota > Viridiplantae > Streptophyta > Magnoliopsida > Malpighiales > Euphorbiaceae > Hevea > Hevea brasiliensis. The sequence continues at coordinate 51,191,571 of NC_079501.1, forward strand.
TTTATTTAATATTTGTTATGGTATTTATACTTCAATAGGTGTCTATTTAAGTCCTAAAAATATTTTCCAGGGTTCCCCGTGATCCAGGGCTAGTCAACAGTCCACGCCGTGACTTCCCGGTGTGGTCACCCATCGCTAGGGTTCTCGGCTCACTTAACTTGGTTACATTTCTTTGCTATTATTTTTCCCATATTTTTCTTGTATTTTCTTTTCTTGTATTTCATTAATTTATGTCTCCTCACTCATATCGAAGTGTAGTTCTAGGCATCCTAGCTGTCCGGGCAACACTGGTCACCGAAACAGTAGAACGCACTACTGAACGTAGGGGTGTTACAATTCTCCCCCCCTTAAATAAATTTCGTCCATGAAATTTTACCTAATAGCCATCTTACAATAGTCATACGTTTATTTTCTCCTTTCTATATGATCGTATAATCTTCTTTACCTCAAATTTGTATAAGACTTTTAACAATCTAATACAACGTTTATTTTGTTTCTATAACACCAATCTTCTCTTACTATTGTCCTGTCTAATATTTCGATTCATGTTCCTTCTTGAATGATCCTTGAGGCCATGTTAGAATCATTTATCTAGTCATTGGTCCTCTGACCATTCTAGTCAATAGTCTTCCTCGCATTCGTAACATTTTTTTTTTTATATCTGAACCAACTGTTCAAATTTTTACTTCCATAACTCCTTTTATCTGTCAATATTCTATAACTTACTTCCCTTTTGTACTAAACTATAACCTTTTGATATTCTAACTTTTGAGTTTTAAATCCCTAAGTAGGATTTTCAAACTTATTTCCAACAATAAATTCTGTCCTGGCATAACTATACCAAAACAGATGCCGTTAGCAACTATTCTCATCTTGGTATATTATCGAGTAGTACGTAGCTCTATACAATAATCTCAAGTCAGTACTGTAATCTGCAGCTTACAGTATAAACATCAAGAATATTGCATAGTTGCTACTATACATCCCAATAGATCAAACTTTCCTATCTTTTATCCTTTTCAAATTCACTAATATCCCGAATTTATTATCATTACAATATCCATTAACAATTACTAAAAGTAACATCTTTGCCCTCATCTAGAGCAATTCTATTACTGTAACTTACTTTTACATCCTCTTGCCTTACATTAAGTAGGCTTGCCGTTTAGCTTTATAATTTATGGTGTGTTAGAACATACTTTTCACCGCTAAACTCTTTCAAAACTAATTTCACTTTTTATCACAATCCTTATCTTAAAGGACTAATCACTAATGCATCAAAATTTATTCCCCTATAAAGGAATAACAACAGAACATATAGTTCTAATACTAACATAAAAGTATGCAAACTCCAAGTCAAACAATACATATATATATATATCTTAGTTACTAATTGAGAAAGTACCAGCAACAATGTCAAAAGTCTCAGCCTCTTCTCTCTACCGTATAGCGTATACTCCAGCTGGAGCATCACCTTGTTCTGGCTAATTCACAGTACTCTGACTTCTAGGTGTACTACCCCTACCTCTACCTCTATCTCTACTAACTGATGGTGAACTCTTTGGGGTAGAAACTTGGTTGATCCCTTTGGTGTAGTAAATGATCCAAAACGACATGGATTTACACAATCCCTAGCAAAATGACCAGTCTCTCCACAATTAAAACATGCTCGTACGGCTCTATAACATACCCCACTATGTGGTTTACCACAAGTTTCACAAAGTCGATCTGACAGCGCATTTCTGGGTTTCTATTGAGTTTTCTGATCGGATCGAGGTGGTTTATTTCCAGAAGCTCTATCTCTACCGGACTTCTTACTACCTCTGTTGTATCCCCCAAAGTTTTTCCTCTTTCCAGTAGGACCACTAGAACTCTGTTCTACTGACTTTCCCTCTTTTTTTGTCTTCTCTGATTTCTTTTTCTCAAGAGCCGCTTTAGATTCAATTCTTTCTAACTCTATGGCTTGAGAAATAAGTTCAGAGAAGTTAGTGTGTTTGAATCCGACTACTTGTAATCTGATACTGGGCTTCAAGCCAGTTTCAAACCTCTTACATCTCTCCCTGCTGGTAGAAAGTAAACTTACTGCATAATGGCTTAGGCGGGAAAATTCCCTTTCATATTCAGTCACTGATCTACTCCCCTGTTTCAAACTTAGAAACTCTTGCAGCTTCTGGTCTACAAAAGCATCGGGGATATATTTTTATCTAAATTCCCTGAGAAAGTCATTCCATGTTAGCACTGCAGGTTCTACCAGACTGTGGGGAATAGTTTTCCACCAGTCATAAGCATCCCCTTGTAGCAGAGATACTGAGTATTCAAATCTGAGCTCTTCTGTACAATGTAGCTTCTTGAACACCCTATCCATTCTCTCTAACCACTGTTCTGCCTCTAGAGGATCTACTATCCCCTTGAACTTTGTAGCCCCATATTCCATCAATTTGTCATATTGTCTAGCAGAAGACTGTGGTTGTTGTTAGTAGTATGCCCTAGAGCATATCATTAAGTATGTATCTTGTACATATTTTTATTAATAAAAGGCATTTCCACTTTTCCTTTTACATAATATATTTATGTGTAATAGAAAAGGTCCATTGATATTTTGTTAGAAATATTATTCTTAAGTTGTTAAGAATATGAGTGACAATATTTCTAGCACGAAGTATCATAAATAGGTTCACAATCGAGGATACTTCATAATAAGGACATGACTTATCCAGAAAGATTGTATTCATGTTTGTTCCCAAGTTATTTATATGAGATATAAATAAGATGGAATGGTGAGTCTCATGCCATATAACAAACATGATAGGCACTTATAAATGATAAATAGGTAACCAAGAATAACACTTATGACAAGCACATGGAGTTTACTCTTGTCAATGTTTTGTCATAAATCATATTAGTGCATATAATCTTTAGACCTAAGATAGCACAGTTATCTTGTATATAGGTAGTTTGAGTTTGATACTGCTTTCATACTTGTACTGTGTATGGGTATATGGGCATGTGTTGGCTCCTACTAGTTATATATGGAGGTAGGTGTTGATCAAGATGGAATCTGTTCCTCTAAGTAAATAGAGATAAAATCTTATGTTCATTTAATTGTTCTTGATGTTTCAAGTTCCTGGCCAGGACAGATAGATTTATTCAGAAAAGAGTTTCTGATGAGAAAATCTTTTTAATCAAGAACTGGAATTAAAAGAGAACATAATATTCATAGCAAGTGGAGTTTGACATAAACCATGACTCCAGCTTGATTGGGATTTTGTAACAGAGAGATTCTAGTGCATGGTAACATATGATTATAGGTTCATTTAAGGTAAACCTTATTACTAATTGGGTGGCCATGGCATACTATGCTAGGTGTTAACCATGGTCTATGAGGTTCATAAAATGATTTAGAGAAATCATTTATGGTAAGAAAGAGTTATGATGATATTAAGAGTTGATATCATGTCTCATTGCCAATTAGTGATGAGCCTAGTAAGTCACACACATACACAAGTTATCACCTAATTAAATATGTTTTAATTAATTAATTAAAGAGTTTAATTGATTAATTAGATAGGTTTGGTTTGCAATTAGTTTGCAAAGTCCCTAGCATGACTTGAAACCAAATCTAGATTATTGGATGTATAATAGAAATTAAATTTATATTTAAAGTATTTAAATATGAATTTAATTAATGAGAAATTAATTAATAGAGATTAATTAATTAATTTATATTTGATATAAATTAATTAGAAGAAGAAAAATAATTATTTTGGGTTGAGAACTCAAAATTAAGACACAGGGGCATTTTGGTCATTTTATGTGTGACACGTGGCACCATGAGATGGTGACACATGGCATAACACATAAGCTTGCCAAATGTTTTTTAATCATGTAAGATGATTAAAATCAAGATTACATATAGGTTTGACACTTGGCACAATGTGATTGGGTCACTTAAACCTAGAGCTAATCAAAGGGTGACATGTGGCAAGGGTTTAATGTGTTAACCTAGCTATTTAAGTGTTGTTATGAGAAAATAAAATACAACCAGCAGCCAAACTCCTTGGTCACGCCATTTTGCAGCCCTCCCTCTATTCTTCTTCATCTCTTATCAATTCAAAGAGATTAGCCATCAATCTTTTGAATTAAGAACACTAGAAATTGTTTCTAGTGTCCTGTTTACATCTCTTATCTCTTAAAAGGCAGAACTTGAATTTTTAATTAATAGAAAAGGCTTTAGAAGCTGTTCAAGGGCTGCCATAGGTGTTCTTGGTGTGGACAAGCTAAAGGGACAACATCTAGTGTCCTGAAGACGAATCTCAAAGGCGCAGACACGCTGCAGTGCATCAAGAGGTTAGTGTAATCGTTCTTGATTTATTCTAGGGTTCTAAAATTAATCTGATTAATTTTAAAATCTTAAATGGCAAATACAAATCCAAAAACATATTAAAAGAGTTTTAATACGTTGTTTATCATTGAAATCAAATAGATAAAAATAAATCTTGCATGATGCATGTGACCCTAGGTGAAATTTTTTGAATTCAATGGCATAAACTTGTGTTTTTCACGCTTCCGTTCCTTCAATTGGTATCAGAGCCACTATATTTGCCATTTAGATTGTTTATTATATGATTTAATTGTGTGATTTGATCATGAGATGATTTATCCATTGCTGGTTGGATCAAGAGGTGTGGCGGCATGCTTGATGAACTCCAACATGGTGTGCATGGCTTTGGAAGATCATGGTGCGCATGGTTGTTATTAAATTCTGCAATTGTTGCATGATGAAAGGTTCATCATATGACTAATTAAAATGTTTAATTAGGATTTTAATCACGCAATTAAATTATGATTCAAATCAAAAATTTTAAAAATTGTTTGAATGTGATTCAAATCTGAATTTTAAAAGTTGTTTGAATACAATTCAAATCTGAATTTTAAAAGTTGTTTGAATACGATTCAAATCTGAATTTTTAAAGTTGTTTGAATCATATTTAAATCTGATTTTTTAAAATTGATTGAATAAAATTCAGATCTGATTTTTTAAAAAATGTTTGAATGTGATTCAAATCTGATTTTTTAAAAAATGTTTGAATGTGATTCAAATCTGAATTTTTGAAGTTGTTTGTATGTGATTCAAATCTGAATTTTTAAATTTGTTTGAATGAGATTCAAATCTGAATTTTTAAATTTATTTGAATCATATTCAAATCTGGATTTTAAAGTTGAATATGAGATATTCAATTTAATTTAAGTATGTATGTTTTATTTAATTGTTAAATAGTGAAATGCATGATGGATGATCATGGACTATAAAAGATCAATGTGATTGGATTTATTTCTTTTATGTTTCTTTGGGATTGTAAATTAATTAATTTATTTTAATTTATTTTGGGCATGTATTATTAAGTTTGTAATAATTTTTGGGTTGTAATTTCATTTATTTAAGTTCTTGTAAATTCTCCTTGGTATGCCAAGGATTACTATGTAATATTGGATTGCAAGAAGTTCAAGGAGGTCAAGAGCATTGGTGGGACCAGTGGGAGGAATTCAAGATCAAGTGTTGATTGTGCACTCCTTCAGCAACTCTTGTAAAATGAATGAATGAAATGCACCTAGGAATGCCCTGATTCAATTCTTGGTGGCTCAGAATTGAATCCCTTAGAAAGTCCATGATCATACCATATTTACTGCTTATCCATGAATGCATGAGATGTATGGAAATGTATGCAATTATATGATATATGCATGCTAAATGGATAATGTGCAAAGTGAGACCTTAATAGTAATTAGAAAGACCATAAAATCTTCCAAACAAATGATTAAGTTGGATATGCTATAATTAAAGTAATTATAACATAGGCCCTTCATTGGGGCAATTATTTTAAGAAATTTTAAATAGTTGCATGAGATGCAATTAATTTAAGAGATTTTAAGAATAATTGTTAAGCATGAGATGTTGTAAATATGTAAATGGTTTGGTGGCCAATATTGGATGTACCTGAGGACATTAAAATTATTTACATAATTACTGGCTCAATGGGATCAACTTAACTAATGCAAGATAAGTCAATAATGGATGTACCTGAGATTTTGAGCATTAAGGGCTAGGTAAAGGATTGAACCTCACATGAGATGTGATGGGCAAGGAGTTGCTCACTTATAGTTTATTGTAATTCCAATAATGGATTTACCTGAGGATGATCAATAGAATTATAAGAATTCAATCACCCACTAGAAATCCATCCAACTAGGATTTTCGTTTCCTACTTTGGAAGTGTAGGATTCGCTAAGTTAGTGGGAGGACCAATTTGATTAAAAGACCATAATCATTTTGGTTAATTACATGATACATTTACTAATTAATCTGGTTATTTTCTGCAGTTAATTTTCTGATAAAAATGAGCACAAAACAACCACCACCATCCAATATCCTTGCAAGCATACTTGATCACAATAGGTTGACAGGACCAAATCTGTCTGATTGGCTAAGAAATTTGAAGCTTGTCCTGAACCTTGAACATATAGGATATGTTCTAGATTCAAATATTCCTGGTCCCTTACCTCCAGAGGCCACACAAGAGGAACATGATACTTTGGACAAGTGGAAGGAGCATGATATGAGAGCTAAGTGTTACATGCTTGCTTCCATGAGTAATGAGTTACAGAAGCAACATGAGAACATGCAGAGTGCGAGTGAGATCCTCCTTCACCTACAAGAGTTGTATGGTGAGCACAACAGGAATGCTAGGTATGAGATATCTAGACGGCTATTCCATATGAGGATGTCCGAGGGATGTAATGTTGGGGATCATGTCCACAAGATGATTCGGTGATTGAGCAGCTTGGAACATCTTGACTTCAACATGGATTTCCAACTACAGACGAATTTGATCCTTGATCCCTTCCCGAGTCTTTTGGGAATTTTGTGACAAATTTCCATATGACTAAACAGAATGCACCTTAGCCGGTTTACTCAACATGCTGGTTATTGCCCCAAAGAATATGCTGTGCAATAAAGGGAAAGAGGTAGCTTTGTTGCATCTTCTTCTCGTTGGAAAGTCCAACAAGAAGAAGGGCAATAAGAAAAAGAAACCTCGATTCTGGTCCTTCCAAGAAAATAGCTAAGCAGAAAAGGAAGACTAAAGTCGATGGTGGCAAAGGAAAGTGTTTCCACCGCCAAAAGGATGGGCACCTGGAAAAGGAACCGCCTGAGTATCTTGCTTCTCTGAAGGAAAAGAAGGATACACCTTCTAAGGTATGTCCATATCTTGTTATTTAGATTCGATGATACTCATAGTTCATCTACGACTTGGGTTTTAGATATCGGTGCCGCTTCTCACATTTCTAATGATATGCGTAAACAAGCAAACAAGAGTACTTGCGTTCTCAAGATATTAGAGTCCGGATTGGCAATGGCTCAACTGTTGAAGCTTTAGCCATAGGATCTAAATCTTTTTACATGTTTGGACATGCTTTGTGTTTGGATAATATTTTATATGTACCTGATGCTTTTATGAACATCATTTCTATATCTAGTTTGACTAGAAATGGCTATGAATTTCAGTTCACTGATGATGTTTGCAATATTTATTTTGGAAATAAATATGTTGGTTCGGGTTATATGAATAATGGTCTTTATTATTTGGATAATAATGACAAACACAAATTGAATGCAAGTGATCTAAAAGAATGCAATGCCACGGTGAAAACCAACTCAAGTTCAAAATATATTTGGCACTTAAGGTTATGTCATGTTGCAGAAGATAGGATTGCAAAACTGGAGAAAATGGGGATTCTATCTTCATTGGGCTTTGAGCCTACTCCAACTTGTGAATCTTGTCTTCAGGGAAAAATGACTAGATCACCCTTTGTTGGACAAGGGCTAAGAGCTGAAAATATTTTGGAGCTAATACATAGTGATGTATGTGGTCCATTTAAAGAAATGGCTAGAGGGGGTTTTCATTATTTTATTACCTTTACTGATGATAAATCAAGGTTTGGGTATTTGTATTTGATGAAATACAAACATGAATCTTTTGAAAAGTTCAAAGAATTTAAATCTGAAGTAGAAAATCAAACAGGAAAGAATATTAAAGCTCTTCGATCAGATCGTGAAGGTGAATATTTGAGTACTGAATTTGATGAATACTTGAGAGAGCATGGCGTTGTTTCTCAGCTGAGTCCTCCAGGAACGCCACAGCTGAATGGTGTATCTGAAAGGAGAAATCGCACCCTATTGGATATGGTACGTAGTATGATGAGCTATACTGATATGCCAATCTTCTTTGGGGATTTGCATTAGAATCACTTTGTATATTCGAATAGGATTCCATCAAAATCGCTTTCTTCCACACCTTATGAGATATGGCATGGAAGAAAACCAAGTCTTAAGCATGTTAAGATTTGGGGTTGTCCACTTATATCAAAAAGTGAACACCGATAAATTGGAGACCGATCGTAAAAGGTCGATTTGTTGGATATCCAAAGGATAGTTTTGGATATTATTTTTATTTGCCTACTTCACAAAAGGTTGTGATAAGTAGAGATGCCACATTTTTGAACAAATGCTTTGTTCAAGAAGGAGGCAAAGGAAGGCAAATAGAGTTAGAATTGGAGAATTCTGACCAACTAATAGATCAGATGGATATAGATCCATCTAGTCAACCAATACCCGTTGATGAAACATCTACAGCTGTTCCTCGTAGAACAACCAGGGTATCTCACCCACCAGTGAGATATGGTTTTCTTCATGAAGAAGAACAAGAGTTGTCTACTCATGAAGAAGTAGATCATGGAGATGATCCACTTACCTATGAAGAAGCTATATCAGATATAGACTCTTCAAAATGGATTAATGCTATGAAATCCGAGATTGATTCCATGTATAAGAATCAAGTTTGGGATCTTGTTGACCCACCTGAAGGTATTATACCTATAGGGAACAAATGGGTTTTCAAGAAGAAAATTGGTTCTGATGGAAAGGTAGAGACCTATAAGGCAAGGCTAGTAGCGAAAGGGTTTCGCCAAAGGCAAGGAATCGACTATGAGGAGACTTTCTCGCCTGTTGCCATGCTTAAATCAATTAGGATTTTATTAGCAATAACTGCATACTATGATTATGAGATTTGGCAGATGGATGTCAAAACAACTTTTCTCAATGGATACATTGAAGAAAACATTTTCATGGAACAACCTAGGGGATTTGAATCCCAAGATGGTTCCAAGGTATGCAAGCTAAAGCGATCCATTTATGGGTTGAAACAAGCTTCGAGGAGTTAGAACATCCGTTTTGATGAAACCATTAAATCCTTTGGTTTTATCAAAAATGAGGATGAGCCATGTGTATATAAGAAGGTTAGTGACAGTGCTATCACTTTCCTTGTCTTATATGTGGATGACATACTGTTGATGGGTAATGACACAGGTATGTTGACGACTGTAAAGGTATGGTTGTCAAATACATTCTCCATGAAAGACTTAGGGGAGGCAACCTATATTCTTGGAATTCGCATCTATAGAGATAGAGCGAAAAGAATAATTGTTTTATCCCGAAGTCTATACTTGGAAAAGGTGTTAAAGAGGTTTAACATGCTTGATTCCAAGAGAGGATTGTTACCAGTGAGACATGGTATCCATCTTTCTAAAGAGATGTCTCCAAAGACACCTGAAGAAAGAGATAAGATGGCTAGGATTCCATATGCTTCGGCTATTGGAAGTTTAATGTATGCAATGTTGTGTACTAGGCCAGATGTCGCATATGCTGTTAGTTTGACTAGCAGGTATCAATCCAATCCAGGTTTGGAACACTGGATAGCTATCAAGAATATTCTTAAGTACTTGAGAAGAACTAAAGATTTATTCTTGATTTATGGAGGTGGAGACTTACAATTGGATGGTTATACTGATTCTGATTTTCAATCAGATATCGATGATAGAAAGTCTACCTCTGGATATGTGTTCATTTGTAATGGAGGTGCAGTCAGTTGGAAGAGTTCCAAACAGAGCGCGACTGCAGATTCCACTACAGAGGCTGAGTATATTCTCGCATCGATGTCGCAAAGGAAGTCGCTTTGGATAAAGAAGTTCGTGACAGAACTTACAGTAGTTCCTTCCATTGAGTCAGCAGTTCCACTACACTGTGACAATAATGGAGCAGTCATACAGGCTAAGGAACCAAGGTCTCACCAGAAATCCAAACACATAGAAAGGCGCTACCACAATATCAGAGAAATAGTTGGACGAGGCGATGTAGCCATGCAGAAAATAGCATCAGCTGAAAATCCAGCTGATCCATTCACTAAGCCTATGTCACAGACTCAGTTAGACCGACAACTTGAGAAGATAGGTCTAAGATATTGTAATGAATGGCTCTAGTGCTAGTGGGAGATTGTTAGTAGTATGCCCTAGAGCATATCATTAAGTATGTATCTTGTACATATTTTTATTAATAAAAGGCATTTTCACTTTTTAGTTTACATAATATATTTATGTGTAATAGAAAAGGTCCATTGATATTTTGTTAGAAATATTATTCTTAAGTTGTTAAGAATATGAGTGACAATATTTCTAGCACGAAGTATCATAAATAGGTTCACAATCGAGGATACTTCATAATAAGGACATGACTTATCCAGAAAGATTGTATTCATGTTTGTTCCCAAGTTATTTATATGAGATATAAATAAGATGGAATGGTGAGTCTCATGCCATATAACAAACATGATAGGCACTTATAAATGATAAGTAGGCCGAACCAGTGACACTTATGACAAGCACATGGAGTTTACTCTTGTCAATATTTTGTCATAAATCATATCAGTGCATATAATCTTTAGACCTGAGATAGCACAGTTATCTTGTATATAGGTAGTTTGAGTTTGATACTGCTTTCATACTTGTACTGTGTATGGGTATATGGGCATGTGTTGGCTCCTACTAGTTATATATGGAGGTAGGTGTTGATCAAGATGGAATCTGTTCCTCTAAGTAAATAGAGATAAAATCGTATGTTCATTTAATTGTTCTTGATGTTTCAAGTTCCTAGCCAGAACAGATAGATTTATTCAGAAAAGAGTTTCTGATGAGAAAATCTTTTTAATCAAGAACTGGAATAAAAAGAGAACATAATATTCATAGCAAATGGAGTTTGACATAAACCATGACTCCAGCATGAGTTGGGATTTTGTAACAGAGAGATTCTAGTGCATGGGAACATATGATTATAGGTTCATTTAAGGTAAACCTTATTACTAATTGAATGGCCATGGCATGCTATGCTAGGTGTTAACCATGGTCTATGAGGTTCATAAAATGATTTAGAGAAATCATTTATGGTAAGAAAGAGTTATGATGATATTAAGAGTTGATATCATGTCTCATTGCCAATTAGTGATGAGCCTAGTAAGTCACACACATACACAAGTTATCACCTAATTAAATATGTTTTAATTAATTAATTAAAGAGTTTAATTGATTAATTAGATAGGTTTGGTTTGCAATTAGTTTGCAAAGTCCCTAGCATGACTTGAAACCAAATCTAGATTATTGGATGTATAATATAAATTAAATTTATATTTAAAGTATTTAAATATGAATTTAATTAATGAGAAATTAATTAATAGAGATTAATTAATTAATTTATATTTGATATAAATTAATTAGAAGAAGAAAAATAATTATTTTGGGTTGAGAACTCAAAATTAAGACACAGGGGCATTTTGGTCATTTTGCAGTGTGACACGTGGCACCATGAGATGGTGACACATGGCATAACACATAAGCTTGCCAAATGTTTTTTAATCATGTAAGATGATTAAAATCAAGATTACATATAGGTTTGACACTTGGCACAATGTGATTGGGTCACTTAAACCTAGAGCTAATCAAAGGGTGACATGTGGCAAGGGTTTAATGTGTTAACCTAGCTATTTAAGTGTTGTTATGAGAAAATAAAATACAACTAGCAGCCAAACTCCTTGGTCACGCCATTTTTCAGCCCTCCCTTTATTCTTCTTCATCTCTTATCAATTCAAAGAGATTAGCCATCAATCTTTTGAATTAAGAACACTAGAAATTGTTTCTAGTGTCCTGTTTACATCTCTAATCTCTTAAAAGGCAGAACTTGAATTTCTAATTAGTAGAAAAGGCTTTAGAAGCTGTTCAAGGGCTGCCATAGGTGTTCTTGGTGTGGACAAGCTAGAGGGACAACATCTGGTGTCCTGAAGACGAATCTCAAAGGCGCAGACACGCTGCAGTGCATCAAGAGGTTAGTGTAATCGTTCTTGATTTAATCTAGGGTTCTAAAATTAATTTGATTAATTTTAAAATCTTAAATGGAAAATACAGATCCAAAAACATATTAAAAGAGTTTTAATATGTTGTTTATCATTGAAATCAAATAGATAAAAATAAATCTTGCATGATGCATGTGACCCTAGGTGAAATTTTTTGAATTCAATGGTATAAACTTGTATTTTTCACGCTTCCGTTCCTTCAGTTGTACCACTGGTGTCTGTATTGGGGCTTGAGTAGGCACATTACCAGCCATTTGTTGGAACATTGTAGCCATCTGCTGAGTGAGTTGAGCAGGAAACTGCGGTACTACAGGGCTGGTGCTGCTGAACCACTGACATTGTGTAGGGCTGGGGCATTCCCTTGCACCTCAGCCTCTATAGATTGATCAACTGAATGATCACCCTCTTCCATAGTCAATGCGAGGATCTTAGACCTCCTAAACAAATAACACAAGGAGATTTCCTCCTAAATGTAATGTACTGTATGTATCAAACAATGATATTGAGCAGTTGTACTATGAAGAAAGAATATTCAAATTATAGGTAAAAACAGAATTTAAAAACTAGCTCTGATACCACTAAAACATGTCACACCCTACCCCTCTGTAAGGCATAACATGATCCCGTAGTATACCTAATGAATTACCAACGTCATCTACTGATAACCCATTAAATACACTACAAGGGATTTTAAAACTTTTCTTACTTCTTTTTACAGTGGTGAGCACAATTTACAGGTGTTAAAAAGCCTTTTTGAACTAAAGTGAAACAGCGAACTCATTTGGACTATTAGTAATTTCTGTAAAAATTTTAGCAGAGTGCCATCTGTATTTTGGATAAAACAGTTCTTCAGAAAACCTATAAAAAGCACTTCAATATTTTTCTCAATCTCAAACTCCAACATAATTCAACACAATATGTTTTTCAACTCAAATCTACAATAATTTTTCAAAGACTGAGATAAAAGAAATACAGTACAAATTTTACAAGCCAAAATAACTCATAATTTACTTTACAACTTCAATGTACAATTTTAATTTACAATTGCTCAAAACCAAGAACAATATATACATACAGTGAACATACATTACAGTACAAAATGCAAAATGTGGTATACTCAATATACTTGATGATCTCTCAGTGTAGTACTAGCAGCCTAGTCTGCTGCCTTGTCGATCTACTCATGACAAAGAATGAAAAGCTATCGCTGAGTAAAATTTACTCAGTGGTGCACAATAACAATTTGAAATGTGATACATAAATCTTTTATTGACAATTCATAAATCAAATAGTTCACAATTCCATTTCACAATTTACAAAGTTCATATAACATAAATTTGATCAAATAACTAAGTAACACAGTTTTACCAATCAATAACACAATTTGATCAAATAACTGAAGAATACAGTGTTGCCAATCAATAATACCATTTGATCAAATAACTGAATAATACAATTTTGCCAATCAATAACACCATTTGATCAAATAACTGAATAATACAATTTTGCCAATCAATAACACCATTTGATCAAATAACTGCAGAATACAGTGTTGCCAATCAATAATACGATTTGATCAAATAACTGAGTAATACAGTTTTGCTAATCAATAACACCATTTGATCAAATAACTGAATAATACAGTTTTGCCAATCAATAACACCATTTGATCAAATAACTGAATAATACAGTGTTGCCAATCAATAACACAATTTAGGCCATGACACAATTTTTCCGCACATGCCATGTTGTACACCACGACAAGACACACTCACCCCAATAATCGAAATCAATGAGGGAGGAAGCTAGCTGAATAATGAGTACTCATCAAAGCACCTGCAGGCGTTACGTATCGCCGTCCCTGTAAGCCCTTAGGTGGTACCTATCAAAGCACTTGCAGGCGTTATGTATCGCCATCCCTACAAGCTCCTGAGTTCACTCGTGAGAGTTCCCATGAATCGTAGGCGTTACGTATCGCCGTCCCTACTTTGCTCTGATAACACTAAACACATTTTATCTCAAAATTTACAAAGTCATAATTTCATTCACAAGATGGCAACACAATTCATAATTAACTTCAACTTTCACAAATCACACTAAATCAATTTTTCCACAGTTTCAAACCATTTACAATGCTTTTCAAGCAATAAGCATCCATTCAAATACATTTCCATAATTGAAAACAATAATATACAAATAGTCATAATTTATTTCAATTGAAAAATTCAAAAGAAATAACTATTGTGCACAAACATAATTTAAAACAATAATGTACAATAGTCATAATTCATTTCAATTGAAAAATTCAAAAGGAATAGCTGTTGTGTACAAACACAATTTAAAACTATAATGTTCAATTAAATTTTTAAGTAGAAAATGAGAAGTCAAAATTATTGTGCACAAATACAATTTAAAACAATAACGTATAAATAATCATAATTTATTTCAATTAAAAAATTCAAAAGAAATAAATATTGCGCACAAACCTTTGATATATGCCTCTTGTCCCTGACTCAGTGTTTCCTTCCCTTTCCCTGTGTCGTTGCTAACTGATAAATACAATTTGAAGTGTTTCAGTACTCATTTAAACAGTCTCTAAGAATAAGGTTCAATAATTAATTTATCGAATTCTATATTTCCTTAGTCAACCTAATATGTTGACCCTCGATGCATTCTAGGTAAATTAGGTTTTAATGTTACTAATATGTCACATTCTATAGTCTTTTAGGGTTGGTACATGTTACTAAACTCATTTCCATATATATTGCATTTTCTTGCAATTTGCTGGATTCCGGGATACTAGTTTGACCTAGCCATGGCCACCCAATCAGTAATAAGGTTTACCTTAAATGAACCTATAATCATATGTTACCATGCACTAGAATCTCTCTGTTACAAAATCCCAGCTCAAGCTGGAGTCATGGTTTATGTCAAACCCCATTTGCTATGAATATTATGTTCTCTTTTAATTCCAGTTATTGATTAAAATATTTTCTCATCAAAAACTCTTTTCTGATTAAATCTATCTGTCCTGGCCAAGAACTTGAAACATCAAGAACAATTAAATGATCATAGGATTTTATCCCTATTTACTTAGAGGAACAGATTCCATCTTGATCAACACCCACCTCCATATATAACTAGTAGGAGGCAACACATGCCCATATACCTATACACAGTACAAGTATGAAAGCAGTATCAAACTCAAACCACCTATATACAAGATAACTGTGCTATCTCAGGTCTAAAGATTATATGCACTGCTATGATTTATGACAATATATTGACAAGAGTAAACTCCATGTGCTTGTCATAAGTGTCATTGGTTCGACCTACTTATCATGTATAAGTGCCTATCATGTTTGTCATATGGCATGAGACTCACCATTCTATCTTATTTATATCTCATATAAATAACTTGAGATCAAACATGAATACATCTTTCTGGATAAGTCATGTCCTTATTATGAAGTATCCTCGATTGTGAGCCTATTTATGATACTTTGTACTAGAAATACTATCACTCATATTCTTAACAACTTAAGAATAGAATTTCTAACAAAATATCAATGGACCTTTTCTATTACACATAAATATATTATGTAAACGGAAAAGTGGAAATGCCTTTTATTAAAAAAAATATGTACAAGATGCATACTAAATGATATGCTCTAGGGCATACTACTAACAAGTCCATGATCATACGATATTATTTGTTTATCCATGTATGCATGATATGTATGGGAATGTATGCAAGTATATGATATATGCATGCCAAATGGATAATGTGCAAAGTGAGACCATAATAGTAATTAAGCCAACCACTAATTCTTCCAAACAAATGATTAAGCTAGAAATTGTATAATTAAAGTAATTATATCATGGGCCCTCCATTGAGGTAATTATTTTAAAAAATTTTAAATATTTGCATGTGATGCATTTAATTTAAGAGATTTTCTTAAATTATTGTTAAGCATGAGATATTGTAAATATGTAAATAGTTGATGGCCAATAATGGATGTGCCTGAGGATATTGAATTTATTTGCATGTTTACTGGCTTAATGGGATCAACTTAACTAATACAAGATAAATCAATAATGGATGTGCTTGAGATTTTGAGTATTAGGGGCAAGATAAATTATTAAACCTCACATGAAATGTGATAGGCAAGGAGTTGCTCACTTATATTTTATTGTAATTCCAATAATGGATGTGCCTGAGGATGATCAATAAGACTATAAAAATTCAATCACCCACTAGAAATCCATCCAATTAGGATTTTCGTTTCCTACTTTGGAAGTGTAGGATTTGCCAAGTTAGTGGGAGGACCAATTTGATTAAAAGACCATAATCATTTTGGTTAATTACTTGATAGATTTACTAATTAATCTAGTTATTTTTTGCAGTTAATTTTCTGATTATAATGAGCACACAACAACCACCACCATCTAATATTCATGCAAGCATATTTGATCACAATATGTTGATGGGACCTAATCTTTCTGATTGGCTCAGAAATTTAAAACTTGTCATGAACCTAGAACATATTGGATATGTTTTAGACTCAAATGTTTCTAGTCCCTTACCTTCAAAGGCCACTCAAGAGGAACATGACACTTTGAACAAATGGAAGGAGCATAATATGAGAGCCAAGCGTTACATGCTTGCTTCTATGAGTAATGAGTTACAGAAGCAACATGAAAATATGAAAAGTGCTAGTGAGATCCTCCTTCACTTATAAGAGTTATATGGTAAGCATAGCAGGAATGCTAGGTATGAGATATCTAGGCAGCTATTTCGAATGAGGATGTCTGAGGGACAGAATGTTGGGGATTATGTCCACAAGATGATTTAGCTTATAGAGCAGCTGGAACATCTTGACTTTTACATGGATTTCCAACTGCAGACGAATTTGATCCTTCTATCCCTACCTGAGTCTTTTGGAAATTTTGTGAAAAATTTCCAAATGACTAAGCAGGAATACACCATGGCTGGTTTACTTAACATGTTGGTTACTGCCCAAAAGAATATGCTGGGCAATAAAGGAAAAGAGGTAGCTTTGATTGCATCTTCTTCTGCTGGAAAGTCCAAGAAGAAGAAGGGCAATAAAAATAAGAAACCTCAAGTTCCAGGACCTTCTAAGAACATAGCCAAACAGAAAGGGAAGACCAAAGCTGATGGAGACAAAGGAAAGTGTTTCCACTGCCAGAACGATGGGCACTGGAAAAGGAACTACCCATAGTATCTTGCTTCTCTGAAGGACAAGAAGGATACACCTTCAGAAGGTATGTCTATATCTTCTTATTTAGATGCTGATGATGTTCATAATTCATCTACAACTTGGGTTTTAGATACTGGTGCCAGTTCTCACATTTCTTATGATATGCAGGAACTAGCAAACAATAGTAGCTTGCATGCTTGAGATGTTAAACTCCGAATTGGCGATGGCTCAACTGCTGAAGCTTTATGTAACACCCTAAACCTCCAAGTTATGAATAGTACCATTTTTTGTCTGTGAATAGTACTATTCAAAGACACCTTGAGGACTAAAAATAAGTGGAAAATTAATTGAGTTAGACACAATAAAAATTCAAGTGAACAAAAAATCTAAGGACTCATCGGGTATTATGAAAAGAAGGATTATGACCGGATGAGGGGCATTTTGGTCAATTCACCTCAAGAGTTGACTTTTGACCAAAATGTCAATTAAATTAAATGAAATTATTGAATTGAATTAAGGGGTAAAAATTGAAGAAAAATTCGAGTAAAAATATGCAAGGAAAAATTTAAGAAATGAAAACTTAAACTTTCATTTCCATTATGGCAAAATTAAAATGAAGGACTTATGGGCTTTTGATAATTAAATTTAATTATTTAATTAAAAGAAAAAATTAAGTGTAAATGTAAAAAAAAAAAAGGAATAAAAATTTAAGTTTAATTATCCTTATGACAATTAAAATTTAAAAATTTTAATAAACTAATTTTGAGGATATATATATATAAGAAGACAAATGTCTTCTTCATTTTTTTTTTCATAAGGTGCCACCACCCTCTCCTCTCTCTTCCTCTCTCTCTCTCTTTTTCTCTTCTTCTTCCACTTCTTCTCCTTATTGATTTCCCTTCCCAAGTTTTAATTCCCTTCATAAATTCCATAGCCCAATAAAAGAAAATATCAAAAAGATCTTTGATTGAGAGATTAAAAGCAAGGAGGACAAGAATTGGAAGAAAAGTGAAGTTGGAAAGAAATTAACAAGAGGTAAGTTTCTTTTCATGTTAGATTAGTTCGATAAGCTTTGAATTAAGTTTGATTATGGAAAAATTTCATGAAGAAGCATGAGAATCATACATTGAACCTAAACTAAGGTTTTGGCTAATATGGAGAAAATTAGGATTTGATGTATTTTAATGAAATTGATAATGAAATCAAGCTTAGTTGAAGTAGTGTGCAAGCTTGGGGAAAAGAAATTGCGTGAGATTTGCATAAAATGAAATATGGAAGATTAGGATTCATGGGAAAATTGGAGCTTCGGTGCTAGAGAGTGAAATTGGTGTGTGTAGTATTAAATTATGATCATTTGAGGTTCCTTTAATTTGAATTGACATTTGGTTAATGAATGGAAGTAATGAAATGGTAGGATTAGGGAAAATTACAAACCTTGGTGTTTGAAAATTTTGGGTTTTGTGATATGAGTGCTATGGATGTGTCAAAGCTAAATTGTAGTCATTTTGGGTGAATTAAATGTGAATTGAGGTTGGTTAGTGGGAGTAATTGAAGAAATGAAAATTTGAACTTAGGGTAGAATTTTGCACACTGAGTTCAGTGTGTTTAACAGCCAATAAATTGAGCTACACAACTCCAATTGGTGTGAAACTAATTGGAAATGAAACTTAAGACATAGGGCTAGAATTTTTATGAAGAGCCAACCCAGAAACTACCTAGCAATTGCCTAAAACTTGGCTTGATCTTGGAGATAAAATTCTGGAACCTGCAAAATTAGGCACGTGAACAGTAAATTTTGCATGGCTATAGCTCTCTCTAAAAAACTCTGATTTAAGTGATTCTTGAACCAATAAAAACCTAAAATATAGTAGAACATTTCATATGAAGAACTTAAGGCCAAATTGTCACACTTCACCCCTCTGTAAGGCATAGCATGATCCCATAAAATACCTAATGAACTACCGAACTTCACCTACCGATAACTCATTAAGTACCCTACAAGAGATTTTAAAACAATTTTCTTACTTTTGATAAGTGGTGAGCATTTTCTAATTGGTATTAAAATCATTTATTCAAAGTTGAAAACCAGTTAAAATTTTTTTGCCCATTTTATTTTTCTGCAAATTTTATAAAAATTTTGGCAGAGTTCCGTCTGTATTTTGAGAAAATAGTTCTTCAAATACCTGAAAAAAAAAACACTTCTAATAATTTTTCTCAATAACTTCTTCAAATTCACAATCATCTTAATCAATTTCAACACATTTATCAACTTACAAAATTCAAATCCACCATTTCCAATATCCAACAATCATCAAATACCATTAATGAATTTCATTCAATTCAAAATAAAATACTACCATTCATATTTCATTAATGACAAAGTAATTTATATACATCATAGCAAAAATTTAAATTAAAAGAAATTCAAACTAAATTTTATTACAAACTTTATAAAAACTTTGTACAAGCTGCTCAAGACCGATTTTACAAGTCCATACAATTACGTGCAATACATACATTAAAATGAATATTTACAGTCAGGGTATAAATTATACCCGATAACTTCAAGCAGGTAGCTCCTGTCCTCAAGAAATTTCACCACGCTTCCTCTAGTCTCTAAATCTGCGATAGTAATAACAGCTATCGCTGAGTACTAGGACTCAGTGGTGCAACATAATAAAATAATCTTTATGCAGAATTTAAATCACATTTATTCAAAAATTAGACTGAACATGAGAATTAAATACAAAATATGAATTATAAGATTTTAATCCAAACAAGTTCATTTCGAAGTATCAAAACACATTTCATAAAACCCACAGTTATATCATGCCATTCGAAACAAATATAATCTCAATAGCCAGAGGCTAAGGAGAAGTCACATCACAAGGCTAGCTAGCTCAAATATATGGATATCCACTCAATTTCTTCTTCTACTGGCTCACACCTCAACACTTCAGCCAGAGAAGGAATCAAAATTCAAAACTGATTACCCCCACTAGTCATGCTAGTAAGGTGTTCAAATATATGGTCATGATACTATGGTTTCAAATGTTTTCTTAACAATTTACTAAACATTGTCATTTCGAATATACACAATAACTTTCAACAATTTAAATCAAAGCATCATAAATAATGTCACAATTCACTATTTCAAATTATTCAAAATAATATGCAGAAAATAATTTCCAAAGTTATATGTTGTGCACAAACCTTAAACGAGTCACCTCTTGGCCTTTACTCGATTTCTCGGGTTCTTTCTCGATGTTATTTTCAACTGAAACACACAATTTTACAGTTTTTTAGTACTATAACTTAACATAAATCCAAAAATAAATTTAACTTCACTTTTACCTAGCTCTAATGTGCTAAACTCGACGTTCTTTAAATTATTTGTTTTGAGGTTACTATTCACTACACTATTCAAGTCAATTTATTGACTTTCTAAGGCTTAATAGGTATGGGAATTCCAACTTTACCCACATACCACATTTTGGTCACTAAATTTATTGGTTTTGATTGTTTACTCAAATTCTAAGTCTTTTAGGCAAATTCACAAATTTTCAGTTTTGGTGTCTTAAGTTACACTGTTCTATTGGTCATTTTTCTGTTAGAATTTGGCAAAACTTTCTTCACAGAAAATGTTCCCTATTGTCTTAAGTTTATTCTCATTTTTGAATCACTTCAATTGGATTTTTGTACCTCAAGTTATAGCCATTTAAACCATGGCTGCCAGATTAGACTTAACCCAGATTTCTGGGCAAATTTTGGTTCTGGCAGTTTTAGGTCACCAATTTTGGGTGGCCAAATGACTTGGTTAATGGCATAATTTGTGTTTCTGTTCCTCATAAAAGTTTTAGGTATATATCTCATCTGTCCACTGGTAAAATTTCAGGTCATTTGGACCCACCGAGCTCATGTTATGGCCAAATGAACAAACATTGTTCATTTGGTCAGTTTGTACAGGGCAGAATGAGATTTTCCGGATTTGGTCAATTTGTTCACTAGGTTTTGGTCACTTTTTGGGCATACTTCCTAAAGGAAAATTGTGTCATTTAGTGTCTACTTTCATTACAAATTGGTCTCATACCAATTAGACTTGTAAATTTTCATTTTTGGTCCCTCAAGGGAAACTTGGTCCTAGTGCCAGCAGCATGACCACATTGAATCCGAATTTGCTTTTGGTTCAAACACTTCTAACACACTTCATTTGGTCATAAATAACCATTTCTCACTTCAAACTAGGTCAAAGACATTATTTACCAATTTCTCACATTTTTGGTCTCAAAACCCTAAGTGTCCAAAACCCTAGTTCACAAATTCTTGCATTTAGCTAATTCAAAGCCTTTAACCATAATCATTTAACTCCTAGATGTTCATATCCCCTTCTAATTCAATCAAACCATGCAATAATACCTCCACACACATGCTACCCAAAATTCACTCATGGTCTGTCAACAAAAATTTTCTTTTTATTTAAAGTTTATTTACATGTTCAATAAATTAAAAATGTAGAAATCAAACTAAAATTGTCAAGTTTGCTTACTAACCTTTCTCAGAACTTCAAATCCTTCAATTCTCTATCTTTTGTCCTTTCTTTCCTCTTTAAATCTTCTTCTTAGGTTGAGATAACAAGCTTTGATGAGGTGTTTATGGAAAATATTAAGGTTAAGTGAGGGAATTTTAGCTTGAGTGTAAGCTTCAATGGAGGACAACCATAGAGAAGTGAGGGAGAGTGAGGGCGGCAACATGGATGAGGAAGAAGACTTTTATTTTATTTTTTTTTCTTTTCTTTTCTTTTCTTTTTTTATGTCTTAGGAAGACCATAAATCAATTTAATTAAATTTATTAATTATCATATTTATGGCATCATGCATGATGTCATCTCCCTTCACTTTTTCATTTTCTTTTTTCTTCTTTTTTTTTATTTTTTTTCTATTAGTTCTTTAATTTAATTCCCGACTCTAAAATTTTCTTTCCTCTGATTTTATTTGATACTTAGTTCAGGAATCAGCTCTCGGGGTCAATTGACCAAATTGCCCCTCGCCGGTTCATCCCGATTTGCAAATAATTCAATATTTATTTCGGCTACCTGACCTAATTATTTGACTAGCTTAACAATTTTTTTTCATGATTTTCTCTTTTCCAATGTGTTCGTAATGGTCCTAAGGACCGCGGCGTCACATTTTACGGTTCGAAATTTGAGTTTAAATCGACTTCACAGTCATTCCCAAGAAGGTCACCCATCGCTGTGACTCTTAGCTCATTTAACTTCTTATGTTCTGTTTTTCTTATTTATATTTAACTAATTGATAATTACTAATTATTTGTGTTTATAGCTTATCTAGTTGTCTTACGTGGGGTTCTAATCCCCTTAATTGTCCGGATCAACACTGATCACCGGAATAGTAAAATATACTAGGCTATGCAAATAGGGGTGTTACAATTCTCCCCCCCTTAAATAAATTTCGTCTCGAAATTTTACCTGGTATCAATCTCTGAACAGCTGTGGGTGCTGTCTCCTTATGTTCTCTCGTTCCCAAGTAGCCTCCTGGCTTGAATGATGGTTCCACAGCACTTTCACTAGCGGTATTTGCTTGTTCCATAGCTGCTTCTCCTCATGAGCCTGAATCTCTATGGGTTCTTCCTCATATGTGAGGTATGGATTCACTTCAATTTCCTCTACTGGTAGTACATGAGATGGGTTTGATCGATACCTTCTCAACATAAACACATGGAAGACATTATGTATCTTCTCCAACTCTGGAGGTAGTGCTAAACGATATGCCAAAGGACCCACTCTTTTCAGAACCTTATATGGCCCAATGAAACGAGGGCTCAGTTTCCCCTTTCTGCCGAATCTCATAATTCTCTTCCAAGGATAAACCTTGAGGAATACTTTCTCACCCACTGCATAGTCAATATCTCTTCTCTTCAGATCAATGTAGGACTTCTAATGGTCTAATGCAGTCTTAAGTCGATCTCTGATCACCCTGATCTTCTCCTCAGTTTGCTGAACAATTTCAGGTCCAATCATCCTTCTTTCACCCATGTCATCCCAACACAACAGGGTTCTACATTTTCTGCCATACAAAGCTTCATATGGAGGCATCCCAATGCTTGATTGGTAGCTGTTGCTGTAAGCAAACTCAATCAAAGGCAAGTGTGTGTCCCAACTGCCCTCAAATTCAATCACGCAAGCCCGTAGCTGAAGGAACGGAAGCGTGAAAAACACAAGATTATACCATTGAATTCAAAAATTTTCACCTAGGGTCACATGCACCATGCAAGATTTATTTTTATCTATTTGATTTCAATGATAAACAACATATTAAAACTCTTTTAATATGTTTTTGGATCTGTATTTGCCATTTAAAATTTTAAAATTAATCAGATTAATTTTAGAACCCTAGATTAAATCAAGAATGATTACACTAACCTCTTGATGTGCTGCAGCGTGTCTGCGCCTTTGAGATTTGTCTTTAGGACACCAGATGTTGTCCCTCTAGCTTGTCCGCACCAAGAACACCTATGGCAGCCCTTGAACAGCTTCTAAAGCCTTTTCTATTAATTAGAAATTCAAGTTCTGCCATTTAAGAGATTAGAGATGTAAACAGGACACTAGAAACAATTTCTAGTGTTCTTAATTCAAGAGATTGATGGCTAATCTCTTTGAATTGATGAGAGATGAAGAGAAATAGCTGGAGAGGCTCAAAGTGGCATGACAATTGAGAGGAGAGGCTGCTGGTTATTTTTTCTTTTCATAACCACACTTAAATAGCTAGGTTAACACATTAAACCCTAGCCACATGTCACCTTTTGATTAGCTCTAGGTTTAAGTGACCCAATCACATTGTGCCAAGTGTCAAACCTATATTTAATCTTGATTTTAATCATCTTACATGATTAAAAAAACATTTGGCAAGCTTATGTGTAATCCCATGTGTCACCATCTCATGGTGCCACGTGTCACACTATGAAATGACCAAAATGCCCCTGTGTCTTAATTTTGAGTTCTTAACCCAAAATAATTATTTTCTTCTTCTAGTTAATTTATATCAAATATAAATTAATTAATTAATCTCTATTAATTAATTTCTCATCAATTAAATTCATATTTAAACACTTTAAATATAAATTTAATTTATACTACACATCTAATAATCTAGATTTGGTTTCAAGTCATGCTAGGGACTTTGCAATTTAATTGCAAACCAAATCTATTTAATTAATCAATTAAACTCTTTAATTAATTAATTAAATCATATTTAATTAGATGATAACTTGTGTATGTGTGTGACTTACTAGGCTCATCACTAATTGGCAATGAGACATGATATCAACTCTTAATACCATTAGAACTCTTTCTTACCATAAATGATTTCTCTAAATCATTTTATGAACCTCATAGACCATGGTTAACACCTAGCATAGCATGCCATGGCCACCCAATTAGTAATAAGGTTTACCTTAAATGAACCTATAATCATATGTTACCATGCACTAGAATCTCTCTGTTACAAAATCCCAACTCAAGCTGGAGTCATGGTTTATGTCAAACTCCATTTGCTATGAATATTATGTTCTCTTTTAATTCCAGTTCTTGATTAAAAAGATTTTCTCATCAGAAACTCTTTTTTGAATAAATCTATCTGTCCTGGCCAGGAACTTAAAACATCAAGAACAATTAAATGAACATAGGATTTTATCTCTATTTACTTAGAGGAACATATTCCATCTTGATCAACACCTATCTCCATATATAACTAGTAAGAGCTAACACATGCCCATATACCCATACATAGTACAAGTATGAAAGCAGTATCAAACTCAAACTACCTATATACAAGATAACCGTGCTATCTCAGGTCTAAAGATTATATGCACTAATATGATTTATGACAAAACATTGACAAGAGTAAACTCCATGTGCTTGTCATAAGTGTCACTGGTTCGGCCTACTTATCATTTATAAGTGCCTATCATGTTTGTTATATGGCATGAGACTCACCATTCCATCTTATTTATATCTCATATAAATAACTTGGGAACAAACATGAATACAATTTTTCTGGATAAGTCATGTCCTTATTATGAAGTATCCTCGATTGTGAACCTATTTATGATACTTTGTGCTAGAAATATTGTCACTCATATTCTTAACAACTTAAGAATAATATTTCTAACAAAATATCAATGGACCTTTTCTATTACACATAAATATATTATGTAAACGGAAAAGTGGAAATGCCTTTTATTAATAAAATATATACAAGATACATACTAAATGATATGCTCTAGGGCATACTACTAACAGTAGCATGTCCTCCAAGATCTGAATTACCCTCTCAAACTGGCCATCTATCTGTAGGTGGAATGCAGTACTGAAGTTCAATCTAGTTCCTAGGGCTCTCTGAAGACTACCCCATAATCTAGAAGTGAACCTAGGATCTCTGTCTGATACAATGGATACTGGCACTCCATGCAGTCTCACAATCTCATCAATGTACAATTTGGCCAATTTTTCTAAACTGTAGTCCATTCGAACTGGCAGAAAATGAGCAGACTTAGTTAGTCTGTCAATAATGACCCATACTGCATCATGACTCTTTTGTGTCCTCGGAAGTCCCATCACAAAATTCATCATTATTCTCTCCCATTTCCATTTCGGTACTGGTAGTGGATGTAATAACCCAACGGGTACTTGATGCTCTGCCTTCACTTGCTGACAAGTTAGGCATTTAGAAACAAACTCTGCCACATCCCTTTTCATACCCATCCACCAGTAATGCTCCTTTAGCCTTTTATACATTTTTGTGCCACCAGGGTGCATGGCAAAAGGAGACTCATGTGCTTCCTTTAAAATGATCTGCCTTAAATCAACATCATTAGGAACACACATTACGCCTGGTGTGAAGAGACCATCATCTCTCGATCGAGAATTACGGTTTCTTGCCTGCCGGACTTCTTCTAATAATTTCGATACTCGGTCATTACGAGCGACCATTACGATCGATCAATCAACACTGGCTGTACATGCAATGCAACTGCTGTCTGCCCATCATCATTAATCTCTAAGCTGGCATACAATAATCTTAACTCATGCACCATAGATAAAGGAGTAACCTGTAGACTCGCCATAGTCTTGCGACTTAAAGCGTCAGCCACAACATTAGCATTCCCTGGCTGATAGTCTATCAAACAATCATAGTCTTTTATCAACTCTAACCATCTCCTTTGTCTCAAATTCAACTCCTTTTGAGTGCCCAAATACTTCAAACTCTTATAATCTGTGTAAATGTAACACTTTTTCCTATACAAATAGTGTTTCCAGATCTTAAGAGCAAACACTATAGCTGCAAGCTCCAAATCATGTGTCGGATAATTCCTCTCCTACAGTTTTAGCTGGCGTGATGCATAAACAATGACATTTCGATCTTGCATCAATACACAGCCTAACCCATTGTGAGAAGCATCACTATAAATTGTATATTCTTTACCCAGTGTAGGTAAAGTCAAGACTGGAGCTTTAGTCAAACTTTTCTTCAATTCATCAAAACGCTGTTGGCATTTATCCGTCCACTGAAATTTCACATCTTTTCTAAGCAGCTTGGTCAATGGAGATGCCAACATTGAAAATCCCTTCGCAAACTGACGGTAGTATCCAGCTAAACCCAGAAAACTACGAATCTCTGTGATATTTCTGGGTGGCCTCCAATTAAGGACAGCTTCAATCTTACCTGTATCTACCTTGATGCCCTCTTCTGATACTACATGCCCCAAGAAAGATATTTCCTTCAGCCAAAATTCACACTTCGACAATTTGGCATATAGCTGTTTCTCCCTCAAAGTCTGCAGAATAATCCGCAAGTGTCTATCATGCTCTTCTGCATTCCTCGAATAGACCAATATATCATCAATGAATACCACAGCAAACTTGTCGAGGTATGGTCTGAAAATAGTGTTCATCAGATCCATAAAAGCAGCTGAAGCATTAGTCAACCCGAATGGCATGACCAAGAACTCATAATGGCCATAGCGAGTTCTAAAGGCAGTTTTAGCAATACTCTGCTCTTGTACTTTCAGCTGATAGTAACCTGATCTCAGGTCAATTTTGGAGAATATAGTTGCACCCCTCAACTAATCAAACAAGTCATCAATACCGGGCAATGGATATCTATTCTTTATTGTCACCTTATTCAACTGCTGATAGTCAATGCATAACTAGAGAGTGCCATCCTTCTTCTTAACAAACAACATTGGCACTCCCTAAGGTGACACACTAGGGTAGATAAAGCCCTTGTCAAGCAATTCTTGCAACTGCACTTTCAACTCTTTCAATTCTGCAGGTGCCATTCTATACGGTGTTATAGAGATTGGGTCCACACCAAGCATAACATCAATCTCAAACTGCACCTCCCTTTCTAGAGGTAATCCTGGAAATTCATCAGGAAATATATCCGGAAAGTCACATACAGTAGGGATGTCCCTTATTGCTGGACTCCCTACTTGGGTGTCTATCACATGTGCCAAGTATGCTTCACACCCCTTTCTAATCATCCTTCTGACTAGTGTAGCCGAAATGATGTTTGATGGCAGTAAATGCCTCCCCCCATGTATTACCACATCACCGTACAGAGGGAGACCAAAAGTGACTGTCTTCAATCTACAGTCAATCATGGCGTGATGCCTGGCTAACCAATCCATGCCCAAGATAATATCATAATCTCTGAAGGCATTTCAATCAAATCTAACAGGAAAACATGTCCTTGGATCACCAAAGGACAGTCTCTATAAATTCTGTTAACCCGGACCTCTTGTCCTAATGGACTAGTTTCTGGCACTTCAAAACCCATTTGGACACATGGAAAAGCAAGTGAACTGACTATGCTAGCACTAACATATGAGTGGGTTGAACCCGAATCAAATAACACAAATACTTCTTGATCAGAGATAAAAAATGTACTGGCTACAACATCAGAAGTCTTAGCCTCTTCTCGCTGTCTCATTGTGTAGATTCTAGCTGAAGCACTTCCTTGTGCTAACTGACCAACCGTGCCCTGACTGCCAGAAGAAGTGCCTCTACCTCTGCCTCTTCCTCTGCCAACTAATTGTGAACCTCTGGGAGCAGGACACTGAATAGATCCTTTGGCAGTAGTAGGAGCTGGACCATATCTCGGAGCACTAGTGCAGTCTTTAGCTAAATGGCCCTTGCCTCCACAGTTAAAGCAGGCTCCAGTGGCCCAATAGCATTCTCCCCCATGAATCTTGCCACAAGTCTCACAGGGACGGGCAGCATATGAACCCCTGCTCAACTGCTGACTAGACCTAGGGGGTCTCTGTCCAGAAAATCTGCCTCTTCCAAATCTTCCACCTCGACCCCTGCTGGGTCCACTAAATTTCTTCTTCTTTCCAGAGATACCACCAGAACTTGGCTCTACTGACTTTTCTTCCTTATCTTTCTCTGATTTCTCAGCTTTCTCTGATTTTTCTTTTACTGGGGTTGCTTCTAATTCAATTCTCTCTAACTCAAGTGCTTGAGACATGAGTTCTGAAAAATTGCTGTGTTTGAATCCCACTACTTACATCCTCAAACTGGGCTTCAAACCAGTCTCAAATCTCTTGCATCTTGCCTTGCTGGTAGAAAGGAGACTCCCAGCATAATGACTTAAGCATGAGAACTCCCTCTCATGCTCTGCCACTGATCGGTTCCCTTGTTTTAAACTCAAAAATTCTTGCAATTTCTGATCAACATATGCATCTGGGATGTATTTCTGTCTGAATTCTTTGATGAAGTCATCCCAGGTCAGTACTGGTGGTTTAGCTAGGCTGTGGGGGATGGTCTTCCACCAATCATATGCATCCCCTTGCAGTAGCGACACAGAATATTCAAACTTTAGTTCATCTTGGCAGTGCAGCTTCTTAAATACTCTGTCCATTCTTTCAAGCCATTGCTCTGCCTCTAAAGGGTCCACTGTACCCTTAAATTCTATAGCCCCATACTTCAGTAATTTATCATACTGTCTGGCTGGAGGCAGTGGTTGTACCACAGGTGTTTTGGGGTGGAGCTTGAACAGGATACCCCCAGCCTTTTATTGAAACATCGCAGCCGTTTGCTATGCGAACTGTGCAGGAAACTGCAGCATTTGTGGGGCTGGGGCTACTGACCCATTGGCATTCTGTAGAGCTGGGGCTTCCCCTTGTGCCTCAGTTTCAACAGATTGCTCGACTGAGCGATTCCCTTCTGCCATTTCAGTCTAAAATTAAGATATCTCCTGAATAAGTAACAAATGGAGATCTCCCTTCGTTAGTTCATATTCATGATGTAATGCACTGCATGTAACAAATATGGACATTGAGCAATTGTACTTAACAAAGAAAGACACAAATTCATAAGTTAAAACATACTTTAAAAATTTGCTCTGATACCACTAAAACATGTTACACCTTACCCCACTGTAAGGCATAACATGATCCTGTAGAATACCTAATGAACTACCGAACTTCACCTACCGATAACTCATTAAGTACCTTACAAGGGATTTTAAAACAATTTTCTTACTTTTAATAAGTGGTGAGCATTTTCTAATTGGTATTAAAATCATTTATTCAAAGTTGAAAACCAGTTAAAATTTTTTGGCCCATTTTATTTTTTCGCAAATTTTATAAAAATTTTGACAGAGTTCTGTCTGTATTTTGAGAAAACAGTTCTTCAAATACCTGAAAAAAAAACACTTCCAATAATTTTTCTCAACAACTTCTTCAAATTCACAATCATCTCAATCAATTTCAACACATTTATCAACTTCCAAAATTCAAATCTGCCATTTCCAATATCCAACAATCATCAAATACCATTAATGAATTTCATTCAATTCAAAATAAAATACTACCATTCATATTTCATTAATTACAAAGTAATTTATATACATCATTGTAAAAATTTATATTAAAAGAAATTCAAACCAAAATTTACTGCAAACATTATACAAACTTTGTACAAGCTGCTCAAGACCGATTTTACATGTCCATACAATTACGTGCAATACATACATCAAAATGAATATTTACAGTCAGGGTATAAATTATACCCGCTAACTTCAGGCAGGTAGCTCCCTTGTCCTTAGCAGCCCAGTCTGCTGCTTCTCTAGTCTCTAAATCTACGACAGCAACAACAGCTATCGCTGAGTACTAGGACTCAGTGGTTCACAACATACTAAAATAATCTTTACGCAAATTTTAAATCAAATTTATTCAAAAATTAGACTAAACATGAGAATTAAATACAAAATATGAATTATAAGATTTTAATCCAAACAAGTTCATTTCGAAGTATCAAAGCACATTTCATAAAACCCACAGTTATATCATGCCATTCGAAACAAATATAATCTCAATAGCCAGAGGCTAAGGAGAAGTCACATCACAAGGCTAGCTAGCTCAAATATATGGATATCCATTCAATTTCTTTTTCTACTGGCACACACCTCAACACTTCAGCCAGAGAAGGAATCAAAATTTGAAACTGATTACCCCCAATAGTCATGCTAGTGAGGTGTTCAAATATATGGTCATGACACTGTGGTTTCAAAACTTATCTTAACAATTTACTAAACATTGTCATTTCAAATATACAAAATAACTTTCAACAATTTAAATCAAAGCATCATAAATAATGTCACAATTCACTATTCCAAATTATTCAAAACAATATGCAGAAAATAATTTACAAAGTTATATGTTGTGCACAAACCTTAAACGAGTCGCCTCTTGGCCTTGACTCGATTCCTCGGGTTCTTTCTCGGTGTTATTTTCAACTGAAACACACAATTTTATAGTGTTTTAGTACTATAACTTAACATAAATCAGAAAATAAATTTAACTTCACTTTTACCTAGCTCTAATGTGCTAAACTCGACGTTCTTTAAATTTTTTGTTTTGAGGTTACTATTCACTACACTATTCAAGTCAATTTGTTGACTTTCTAAGGCTTAATAGGTATGGAAATTCCAACTTCACCCACAGACCACATTTTGGTCACTAAATTTATTGGTTTTGGTTGTTTACTCAAATTCTAAGTCTTTTAGGCAAATTTACAAATTTTCAGTTTTGGTGTCTTAAGTTACACTGTTCTATTAGTCATTTTTCTGTTAGAATTTGGCAAAACTTTCTTCATAGAAAATGTTCCCTATTGTCTTAAGTTTATTCTCCTTTTTGAATCACTTCAATTGGATTTTTGTACCTCAAGTTATAGCCATTTAAACCATGGCTGCCGGATTGGACTTAACCCAGATTTCTGGACAAATTTTGGTTCTGACAGTTTTATGTCACCAAATTTGAGTGGCCAAATGACTTGGTTAATGGCATAATTTGTGTTTGTGTTCTTCATGAAAGTTTTAGGTATGTATCTCATCTGTCCACTGGTAATATTTCAGGTCATTTAGACCTGCCTAGCTCAAGTTATGGCCAAATGAACAAATTCATTTGGTCAGTTTGTACAGGGCAGACTGAGATTTTCCGGATTTGGTCAATTTGTTCACTAGGTTTTGGTCACTTTTTAGGCATGCTTCCTAAATGAAAATTGTTTCATTTAGTGTCTATTTTCATTCCGAATTGGTCTCACACCAATTGGACTTGTAAATTTTCATTTTTGGTCCCTCAAAGGGAACTTGGTCCTGCTGCCAATAGCATGACCACATTGAATCCGAATTTGCTTTTGGTTCAAACACTTCTATCACACTTCATTTGGTCACAAATGACCATTTATCTCTTCAAACTAGGTCAAAGACATCATTTACCAATTTCTCACATTTTTGGTCTCTAAACCCTAAGTGTCCAAAACCCTAGTTCACAAATTCTTGCATTTAGCTAATTCAAAGCCTTTAACCATAATCATTTAACTCCTAGATGTTCATATCCCCTTCTAATTCAATCAATCCATGCAATAATACCTCCACAAACATGATGGCCGAAATTCACTCATGGTTCCTCAACAAAAATTTTCTTTTTATTTAAAGTTTATTTACAAGTTTAATAAGTAAAAAATGTAGAAATCAAACTAAAATTGTCAACTTTGCTTACTAACCTTTCTTAGAACTTCAAATCCTTCAATTCTCTATCTTTCGTCCTTTCTTTCCTCTTTCAATCTTCTTCTTAGGTTGAGATAACAAGCTTTGATGTGGTGTTTGTGGAAAATATTAAGGTTAAGTGAGGGAATTCAAGCTTGAGTGCAAGCTTCAATGGAGGACAACCATGGAGAAGTGAGGGAGAGTGAGGGCGGCAACATGGATGAGGAAGAAGACTTTTATGTTTTTTTTTTTCTTTTCTTTTCTTTTTTTTTATGTCTTAGGAAGATTATAAATCAATTTAATTAAATTTATTAATTATCATATTTATGGAATCATTCATGATGTCATCTCCATTCACTTTTTCATTTTCTTTTTTCTTCTTTTTTTGTATTTATTCTTATTTTATTAGTTCTTTAATTTAATTCCCGACTCCAAAATTTTCTTTTCTCCGATTTTATTTGACAGTTAGGTCAGGAGTCAGCTCTCGGGGTCAATTGACCAAATTGCCCCTCGCCAGTTCATCCCGATTTGCAAATAATTCAATATTTCTTCCGGTTCCCTAACCTAATTATTTGACTGGCTTAACAATTCTTTTTCATGATTTTCTCTTTTCCACTTTGTTCATAATGGTCCTAAGGACCGCGGCGTTGCATTTTACGATTCGAAATTTGAGTTTAAATCGACTTCGCAGTCGTTTCCTAGAAGGTCACCCATCGCTGTGACTCTCGGCTTATTTAACTTCTTATATTCTGTTTTTCTTTTTATACTTAACTAATTAACAATTACTTATCTAGTTGTCTTAAGTGTGGTTCTATTCCCCTTAATTGTTCGGACTAACACCGGTCACCGGAATAGTGAAATATACCAGGCTATGCAAATAGGGGTGTTACACAAATTGTAGACTTAACCCAATTAAATTGCTAAGCAAATTTGAGTCACCAAATCTACGGAAAATCTGGAAATCTGTAAATTGATCATATGAATAGTAAACTTTATAGGATCATAACTCTCTCTAGAAAACTTCGATTTAGGTGATTCTTGAACCGATAAAAACTTAAAACATAGTAGAACATTTTGTGTGAAGAACTTGAAGCCTAACTATGAGCTTAACCTAACCAGATTGCTGAGGAAAGTTGAGTTGATAAATCTGCCACCACATGAATAGTAACATAAACAGTAAACTTTAAACAGCTATAACTTTCTCTAGAAAGCTCTGATTTAGGTGATTCTTGAACCGATGAAAACTTAAAACATAATAGAATATTTCATATGAAGAACCAGAGCCAAATTATGAACGTAACCTGATCAAATTATTAGCTAAATTTAAGTTACCAAAGTTGTCATAATCAACCTCACTTGAACAGTAAAATTCATTTGACTATAACTTTGGCTACACAACTCCAAATGAGGTGATTCAAAAAGGGAAATAAAGATGAGACCTAGAGGGACAATTTTCATGAAGAATATCTCACCAAATTGTGATTGAAACTAGGTAAAAATTGGGTTCAAATTTCAATATACTAAGCTGCCATAAAACCAAAACTTTCTTAAATTTGCAAAGCTAACTTGGGATACATTAGACATTCATGTAATGAGTTCTTGGCAGCAATTGAGATTAGTATTGAGGTATTCTATTTTTCTATTTTTAGTAGAAAAAAAAGTTGGAATGGAAAAGGAGAAGTAGGTAATATGGAAGGAGAATTATTGAAGGTTTGTGCACAACTAACCTTTTCTTCATTTTAAAACTTATAAATTGTTTTGAATGTGTTTATTTGAATGAGCTTGCTTTGAATAAGTTTACTTTGACTGAAATATAGTTTTTCTTTTGCATTTAAGAAATTTGGGTGTTGCCACCTTTATATGGATATTATGATAAATTTAAATGTGTTTATTGGTTCATAAATGTGATTGTTGAGTGAGAAATTTTTGGAAACTGTTTTGAAACCACAGTTAGCATGACAGTCCCTTTCGGAACTCCCCAGTAGTAACGGTTACTTGGGGTTGATAATTGATATTGATTATGTCTCCCATTAATAACGGTTAGTGGGGTAAGACTATATGAGTACTCATTAGCTAGCTAGCCCTTCCCTCATTAATAACAGTTAGTGAGGTTGAGATTGCTTTATCGTGGTGTACAACACGGCACTGATCGTGAAATTTTGTGTCATGGCCTAAACTATGTTGATGTTAGCAACACTAATGCTTTGTGATTTGTGATTTATAAAGTGTGATTTCTCATTTAAAATGTTATTCCAATAAGTGGCTCTTATGGACTTAGAACTATTGTGAAGTTTTCATGCTTAAGAAAAATGTGATTTATTATACTTTGACAAATTGTGTTTTACCTTAAGTTTAAAAGTTATTAGTTGTGCACCACTGAGTGATACACTCAGCGATAGCTTCTTTATACTATCGCAGGTAAGGGAAAGGAGAAGGCTGCCGAGTGAGAGACTTGGAAGCAGCATTTTGGTATTGATTGTGGATATTTACGTTAGGTATACCCTTGTGATTCTGTTGGATGTATTTTGTACCTATATGTATGGATGTACAGACATTGAGCAGTTTGTATTAAAATGCACTGCATTACTAAAGTATTTTGAGTTTGTAACTATTTGTATTTTATTTTGAGACTTATGGAAATGTAACCTCTGTAATATTTAGTTTATCATTATTTCCAATGAATGTTTAAATTGAATTTTAACTATTCCCATGCAATTTTTCGCAAAAGAATTGATAATATAAAAAGTTATGATTTGTTTAAAATCCCTTGTAGCATAACTAATGGGTTATCGATAGGTGTAGTTTTGTAACACCCCTCACCCGTCTACAGTGTAGCCAAGCAAGGCATGCAACACGGCGTGCCGGAGCACCTGATCTTATCTGATATCATTATAGTTCTAGATTTACTTGTTCAAAAACTTTATCTGAGGTTTAGGCTATTTTTACTTTTATCAAAATCTGACTAATTTGGAAAATTCAAAAATTTCAATGCTAATCCAGCAGAGTACTGGCAGTAATTTGGACTAACAGTTCTTCTGAACCTGCCAAAAACAATTTTAATATATACTCAAATTCACAACTCAGAATCAGTCTTAAAATTATATCTACTCAATCTCAATCAGAATCATCATAATCAGATACTTAACTCATATATCAAAATTCTTACATTTTATTATTTTGCATAATTTGCAAACTAATTACATAAATTTGTCAAGTACAGGATGTACAAATAATTTACATTATACTTAGAATGAACAAAATACATAACATGTATAAATATGAGCCCTATCTACATGCATTGCTGAGGAGGTGACAACCTTCAATTCTTCTGACACTTTTGCAGATCTGGACTCCAAAAATCTCAGTCGACAGCCTACTGGTTTTACCTTCAGTACCTGCGGGAGTAAGCAATTCCATCGCGCTAAGCATTTCTGCTTAGTGGTGCAATAGTATAATAAGAAATAATATATACAATTAAAGAAAGAAATAAATCATAATTCAGATACTCAAGAATCAATTTAATTTGGTATGGTATTTCTAGTATCAACGATCTTATATACTAGTTTGTTCCTCTTTGGAAGTGCTTAGTTTATAACTTTTCAGTAATACTACCCAGTATACAAATTATTCTCACTGTACTGTATTTCAAGTCTCTACGGTTCTGCAATTTATATTTTTTTTATGTTTCTTTTGCTAATTTCTTTTACTCATTCATTCTATACTTAATTTAATTGTACTAAAATTTCATTATACTTAACTTAACTTAGCTTCCCGAATTGAATAATGTTTTAAATGACTGCCCATATAACCTATACACTGACTAGACTAGATAAATAGATATACTAGCACTGGGTACCTAGTACCTCGGGTTGTCACACCATTGGTCACAAAGTGTCTCCCAGTGTGCAAATAATGTGGCTAAAAAGCCATATAATCAATCAGGCATTAAGCTGAGTATAATAACACAAACTGTGTAGCCATAGGCTATTAAAATCATAGTATGGCATAATAAGCTATAGAACACAGTATGACGTAAAGTCATTTACAGAACAGCTGTTAGAATCCTATTGGCATGCCAACCTATCCAAACTAGTCAACTAGGCAAATTAGGGCATATTACAAGATTAAATATTTATTTCTTTATTTTCAGGGTTTACTGGTCATTACACAATTCACTGGTCAATGAAAATATTGACCTTTTTATACATCATGGATAAGTTGATTCTAGTATCAACATGTCACAATTTGCATTTCAATATGCTGCCAATATAGTGCAATTTACCATTTTTATAAGTTGGCATTCATTGCCAAATCAGTTCAAGCATCATTTTATGTAATTACCAATTTTCAATTTTAGTGAGCTAGATTGATCTATCATAAAGTCCTATTTCCCTTGGTTTTTAGCTTTTGGTCAAAGAAGCAAAATTGTAGCTCTATGTCTTATTGCACGCGGGGCAAAATTTCAGGTCATTCTGAGTTGTATAGACCAAGATATGGTCAATTTACTAAAGCTAGACAGATTGCACCTTTAGTGCAAAATTTGGTCAATTTCTCAATTTTTGTGTGCTAGATTTGTCTAGCTTAAAGTCCTATTTCTCTTGGTACTATTCCCTTCAATTCATTTCATTAGTCAACCTATAATGTTGACCCTTGATGCACTCTACGTGAGTCAATTCTAATGTTACCAATATGTCACATTTTATAGCCCTTTAATGTTGGTATATGTTACCAATTTCATTTCCAAGTGTATCGCATTTTATTGCAATTTACCGGATTTTGGTCTACTATTTTGACCTAGCCGGACGACCTAGTTCCCTCGGTGTTTGGGTTTCGGTCCAAACTATAAACTTGTAGGTCTATGTCTTATGGAACGCGGGGAAAAATTTCAGGTCATTCTGAGTTATGTAGACCAAGTTATGGTCATTTTACTATTGCTGGTCAAAATGTATCAAAATTGGTCACTTTAGGTCATTTTAGGTCATTTTAGGTTCGGCCAGTTTTTGGACCCGAACTTGTGCAAGCTTTTTGGCTTGCTTATGGTCATTTCTGGGCTTGGGTGTCTTCATAAGACTTGTAGATATAGGTCTTAGCTATTCATGGTCAAAATTTCAGGTCAATTGGACCTGTTTTGAGTGAGTTATGGCCTAAGCACTAACTGCTGCCCAAATGGTCAGTTTTCAGGCCTTAAATGCACTAATCTGGATTTGGTCACTTTTTAAGGTCAGTTTCTAGGCAGAATTTTGGCAACCTTTCTACACGAAAGTTGGCCTATTTGGTGTCTAGTTTCACCCCCCATTGGCCTCATACCAATTGGGTTCACAGTTTGGCACTTATGGCCTAATTTAGGTGCTGCCTTCAATACACAACCTGCACAAAGTTCATACACTCCCAATTTAATGTTCCTTCTCCTCCTTATTACTACAATATTCAATCAACAACACTTCCATACATCTATTGTACACAATTCCAGCAACAATTCTGGGCAGAATGTTCAAGTGCTCAATGCACACAATTCATCATTAAGTTCAACATTCACTTCCACCAAAATTCAACATACTTCAATGTCAATATTACACATACACTTCAATATTTTCATACTTCAATGTCACTTACACTTGCTGCCCAAAATTTAACATTAGCATATACCATTAATAATCACATGTTCACACACAAATTCATGCTATTAGGGGCTGCCAAACATGGCAGTTTGCTCAAGGCATCAAGGTTCCATTTCACACCCTTAATTTAAACACTACATGCACATACTTAAATACAAACTTACTACAACTTTCATTTGAATTAATCAACCTTGATTTTCATTCATTAGAAGTAAAAATAACTCAAGCTCAACAAGGGTTCATGGCTGCCCAAAATGAAGCAGCAACACAAATCTCCAATAATTGTTTCAAACCATAATTTAAATTTCTCAATTTCAATCAATTCAAGTCCTATCACTTCCCATACATATACCCATATCAAACATCATCTTTAAACTCATCTACATCATTTAAACACATCAAAATCCCATGAATGTCTTGGCTGCCAAAATGAAGGGCTCACCAAATATACATTAATTTACTCAATTTCTTCACAAATCAACTCACCCAAAGCTCAAAACAAGATCTAATGAAAGAAAATAGGGAGATTAAGCACTAACCTCAACTTGGGCTTGATTAAACTTCACCAAAACTCCTCTTTCTTGCTTCCTACATGCTACCCATGATGTGTAGAACAAGTTTAATGAAGCACTCTTGAAGAAATGATGGCTTGATCATAGGTGGATGAAAGCTTGTATTTTGGGCGGCCATGGATGAAGCTTAAAGCTCCAATTCGGCCATGGGAAGGGTGAGTAGAGAAGATGATGAAAAATGGGCAGATTAGTGTCCTTATGTGCCTCAAATAGTGCCACCTAACCCCACTAACTTATATTAACATTTTAATAATCCAAAGTTTCATAATTCAATTTAATCCCCCCATATTTTCTCTAATTTTTATTACACATTTAATTTCCTTTTTCATGGGGTTCCCAAAATTTAATACTACTTATTTTTAATGGACATTTAGGTCAAAAGGCACCTCTAGATGTCAAATGACCAAAATACCCCACTTCGGGTTATATTCATGATTTTTCGGTAACACTGATTTTTGTCTGTTTCTCGATTTTTCGTTTTTCTTTGTACTAATTTATTAATTTTTCTTTTATAATTCTAGTGTCAATTACATTTCAATAAATCTTTATTTATGTCTCAAAATTAAATTCCGAGGGTTCCCTGCGGTCCTGGGGTCGACAACGGCCTTCCCGGTGCGGTCACCCATCGCTGTGGTGCCGGCTCGTTTAACTTAGCTTCATTTTCTCTCTTTCATTTTTGTTTGATTTTTCTTGTATTTTCTTTTTATTTATTTCATCATTATATGTCTGTTCACTATCACCGTAGTGTAGTTCCAGACATTCCGACTTGCCTGGACTGTTATTTGGCTACTGGAGAAACAGAACGTACAGAACACGTATAGTGGGGATGTTACAAGTCTTCCCCTCTAAACAAAAATTTCGTCCTCGAAATTTACCTGATGTGAAGGGCTGAGGGAACTGTTGTCTCCTCGCTCTCCAATGTTGCCTCTTCCGTGTGGTGGTGTTTCCATAGGATTTTCAATAGTGGAATTATCTTATTTCTGAGCTCTTTTACCTCTCGTGCCAAGATTTTAATTGGTTCTTCTTCATATGTCAAGTCAAGTTGTACCACAATTTCTTCTCCTGAGATGACATGTGAAGGATCTGATCTGTATCTTCTGAGCGTCGAGACATGGAACACATTATGTATCTTGTCCAGCTCAGGTGGTAAGGCTAATCTGTAGGCTACTGGTCCCACACGTTCAATAACTTCATATGGGCCAATGAACCTAGGGCTTAATTTTCCCCTTTTCCCGAATCTCAACACTTTCTTCCACGGTGATACTTTGAGAAATACCTTCTCGCCAACTTCATACTCAATGTCTTTTCTCCTTAAGTCAGCGTAAGATTTCTGTTGGTCTGAGGCAACTTTCAAATTGGCCTTTATCAGTTTCACCTTTTCCTCTGTCTGTTTTATCAGGTCTGGCCCCACTAGCTTATCTTCACCCAATTCAGTCCAACATACAGGTGTTTTGCATTTTCTCCCATACAGTGCTTCATAGGGTGCCATTTGTATGCTAGCTTGATAGCTATTATTGTATGCAAATTCTGCCAGTGGAAGGTATCTGTCCCAACTTCCCTCAAACTCAATAACACAACTTCTCAGCATATCCTCGAGGACCTATCACCTATGTTCGGTTATTATTATCATTATCAGTTCAATTATTATTTACAATAACTCAATGAGTTTCAAATTTTACCTGGATTATTCTTTCTGACTGTCTATCCGTCTGAGGATGAAAAGCCGTACTAAAATGGAGTTGTGTGCTCAAGGATTCTTGTAATTTCTTCCAAAATCTAGATGTAAACTTCGGGTCTCTATCAGATATAATGGAAAGTGGGATTCCATGTAGTCTAACTATCTCACTGATGTACAATTCTGCTAGCTTTTCACGTGAGTAGTCAGTTCTAACTGACAGAAAATGTGCTGATTTGGTCAACCCACCCACAATCACCCATACTGCATCATGCTTCTTCTGAGTGAGAGGTAAACCATTGACAAAGTCCATAGTGACTTGGTCCCATTTCCATTCAGGTATGTTTATGGGCTGTAACAAACCTGATGGAACTTGATGTTCTGCTTTGACTTGCTGACATGTCAAGCATCTAGTTACATAGTCAACTATGTCCTTCTTCATACCTGGCCACCAATATCGGAGTTTCAGGTCATGGTACATTTTTGTGCTTCCTGGGTGCATAGTATACACACTGTTATGTGCTTCTTTCAGAATACTGGTTTTCAACTCTTTATCATCTGATACACGTACTCTATCTTTATAGTACAGGCACCCATTTTCTTTCACTTCATATTCAGTTTCCTTCCCCTCAGTGATTTTGCCCATAACAGCCATTAATTTCCCATCTGTCTTTTGCCCATCCTCAGATCTCTGTAACAGATTCGGCTTCACTTGCAACTCAGCCAAAATAACTCCATCAATGGAAGGTATCTATTCTTGCTTCCGGAGAGAGCATCAATACAATTTCTAAATGTATTCTCAAATACCTACATCATTCCTTTCTGTCAAAAATATTAAAATACTGATAAGACTCCATATCAATGTCCAGATATCTTCATCCTCAAGGTGTTCTTTATAATTTATAGCCATACTAGATTCTCTAAGCTCATAGCAATTTTTGTGGTAATGGTAGTCCACATTACTGCAACTGAGTCTCTGACTCTAGCTACCTTATAAGTGTAGTCTTTCGATAGGCTAGTTCTGAAGTTTTAAATTTCTGACTAGAAATTTTTTTTTTCACATTTATTTCCCGTAATAGTACTCTATTCGGGCGTAACTGTATCAAATTATAGATTACTTACAAATATTATTAGTTTATTGTACCATGAGGAAGCACGTAGCTCTACACAATAATCCCATGTCGGTACTGTAATCTGCATCTTACAATACAAACATCGAGAACATTACATAGTCACTACGTTATAACCTCATGATCTAGGTTTTCTACTTCTTTTTCTAATGCCCTCTGTGTGACACCCCTTACCCGACTACAGTGTAGCCGAGCAAGTTATGCCACTCAGTGTGCCGAGCACTCTATTTTATCTTAATTCATTTTTATTCTTCCTTTTGAATATAACTTGTGAAATATAATTTATTTAAGCCATTTATCAAAAGTATTATTTATTTAAGGTTCCGAAAATTTTAAAGAAAATCCGGCGGAGTACCGGCTAAAAATGGAGAAAATAGTTCTTCGGAACCTGTGAAAAACACTTCCAATATTCATATATTCGTATTCAATTACTCTCAAACTCCAATAATCATCATCTCAACATTGGTCAACCATTCATTTCTCAATTTCAATTCTCAATCATTCATCTCGTTTGATAGTCATGTAACAATCACAGATCAATATTCACTTTTCCATTTACAAACACAAATTTGCATTATTTACATGAAAATCAAAATACATTACATAAGTTTCATTACATATGAGAAATTCAAAATTTATTACAGAATGCCAAAATGACACCTATTGTCCTACCAATGCACTGCAGAAGTTGAGGTGACACGGACACTATGCGTAATCGTGAACCGCCTTACCGAACTGTGGTCTACTGGGCCCTCTGTCCAAATCTTCGCACTCACGCGTTGCAAAGCGACGCTAAGCATAAAGCTTAGTGGTGCCAATAATACAAGAAAATATAATATGCAAATAAAAATAATAATTTCCTTGCTATTGTGTTCATAAGAAATGAATAATTACTAACTTATTGTTTAGTCGAGGGCTAATCATGTTTTATGATATTAACTTCTTCATGCATTTCGTTAATTATTTTCTTCATGATCTTGAGCTTCTTTGTATTTTTGTAACCATTCCTGATACTTAATTTTCGTATTTTCTTTAATAATCAGTTCAATCACAGTTATACTTTTCCATGCCCAAGTAACCTATCTTTGGACGATCGGATCGATAACGGGTCGTTGGCACTAGACACCGCGGTGCCTCGGGCCGTCATACCATGGGACGCAGAACGTCAACCACGTATGCAGTCAGTATGGCTAAAAAGCCATGA
Source organism: Hevea brasiliensis (assembly GCF_030052815.1). Taxonomy (NCBI): domain Eukaryota; kingdom Viridiplantae; phylum Streptophyta; class Magnoliopsida; order Malpighiales; family Euphorbiaceae; genus Hevea; species Hevea brasiliensis. The sequence goes on from NC_079501.1 coordinate 51,234,350, forward strand.
TATCACATAATTGGCATAAAAGCCATGAATACGGGCATAAAAGCCATGAATACGGGCATAAAGCCATGAATACAGGCATAAAGCCTTTCGCAGTACTGCTAAAACAATACCCTATTGGCATGCCAATCTATCCAAACCAATCACATTAGGCCTACTAGGGCATTTTGCACTTTTAAGTTTCACAATTTTTGAATTTCAAGTTTTCATGTCACTATTCATTTCATTAGTCAACTAAAATGTTGACTTTTGCATAAACAATAGGTACATTGGTTTTGACACTCCCAACATACCACATTTTGCATTCAAAACTTGTTGGTTTTAGTCACTTTCTCAAAGCTTAGGTCATTTTGGCAAAATTGCCAATTTGTGGTTTTGGTGTCACTATTCACCTCATTGGTCAACAAAAATGTTGACTTTTGGATAGAAAATAGGTGTATTGGTTTTAACACCCCAAACATACCACATTTTGTATTTAAAACTTGTTGGTATTGGTTGCCAATACCATTTCTAAGCTTAATGCTAATTGAACAAAATTTTCAGATTTGGTGCTTCATCTTTATTGTTCCATTTGATATTTCTACAGTGGGAATTTGAGGAAATGGTAAACATGAAAGTTGTTCCTTATTTTGTCTAGTTGAATTTCTTTTTTTTAATCACTCCATTTGGAGTTTTGTAGCTCAAGTTATGGCCAAAATAAGTTTACTGTTCACGTGCACTATTTATGCTGCACTTTTGGGTTTTGGCAGATTTTGGTCCAACTTTGGTCAGTAATTTGACCAAGTTAAGTTCATAATTTGGTCTAACTTTCTTCATATGAAATGTTCTACTATGCCTTAGGTTTCCATCGATTCCAGAGAGAGTTATAGCCATCCAAACATTACTGCTCAAATCAAAATCTGCAGAGTTGCAGGTTTGAATAGTGATTGTGACTGCCATGTGGGTTAGGTTCTGGTCATAATTTGGGGTAGGTTTCTTCATGAAAGTTGTTTGTCTATGTCTTAACTTATTGCTGTAAAAATTTCAGGTCAATTGACCGTATCTACAGTGAGTTATGGCCAAATAAACAGTTACTGTTCATTTGGTCATTTTTGCAAGTGCTGTTGCAGGGTATCCGGATTGGGGCCAACTTTTGGTCCAATTGCTTTGGTCTTTTGGGCATGGTTTCTTCAGAAAAAATGTGCCATTATAAGTCTAGTTTCATGTCCAATTGGCCAAACACCAATTGGACCTACACAGCCAAAGATATGGCAGTCCAAACAGGCTGGACTCACGCCTTTAATTCTCATTGTCTCTAGGCAACCTTCCCATTTTAGTTTACCATGCATTAGCTTACTTCAAATTATGATTAACTTGCCTTAAATGGTCACTAATTGACCATTAGTATGTCCATTAATCATTTCATAAGCCAAGTCCAATTTTTCACTCCCAAACCCTAGTTTCCCATTATGATTCACACATACACCTTAGATACACACTTTCATTCATCACATATGTGTATATGCACCTTAAACATAATCTCTAATTCATTTTAAGTCCATTAAAACCATCAAAAACACTCCATCATTGTTCCTTCCTTAGGGCTGCCAAAATTTATGGTACACATACACATGAGTTTTAGTCCATTTAACTTACAATTTCATACTAAATTCAAGTCCTTAACATGGAAGTAAAGGAATATTAGCATAAGTAAGCACTAACCTCTTGTAGGGCAGAATTTTCCAAGCTTAAACTTCCCTTTCCTTCACTTTCTAGGCTGCCAAACACCTTCCCAAGATGAGTGGACAAGTTTTAATGAAGAGAATTTAAGGTTTAGTGGTGAGAATTCAAGGTTTGGAAGAGAGAAAATGAAATGAATTTTAATGGAGGAAGAAAGGTTCACGTATGGAAATTGGGAAGAAGAAGAAAGCTGCATTTTTCTCTCATTTTCTGCCCATTTTATTGATTTTAAATGGGTTATAGCCATGTGTCACCATATAATTGGGTGAAGGTACACTAATGACATCATGTGATGTCATAAATTCCCATTTAATTCATTTTTTTCTTTTCTTTTCTACTCATTTTTAATTCAATTTTTAGTAATATTTATTCACATTTTAGATCATAATAATTATTTACTTAACTGGACAAGTCGGCCAAAAATCGTCTCTGAAGGCGAAATGACCAAAATGCCCTCCGTTTGGCTTAACGGGTCAAAATTGTCTGTACCGATTGAAAAATTTTTCTAAATATTTTCTTGGCATTTTAATGCCATAGGAACCTCAATGACCCATTCTCTGGAGTCCCAAAAATTATTTTATAATTTTTTCCCCGAGTCTAGGGCTCCTCGTTGCGAGAACCGCAACTTCCCTTTGATTACCCATCGCTAGGGCACCGGCTCGTTTAACTTGGTTGTATTTTATTTCAAAAATTTTTACTAAATTTTTCTTATTAATATTTGAGTTAATTATGATTCCCGACTTTAGTTTAAATATTTTTCCGGACGTTCTAGCTGTACGGACCGACACCGGTCACCGGAACAGTAGAATGTACGGAGTTGCTACGGGGAGGATGTTACACTCTGCGACTCTGAGTCAATATCTTAACTTTGAATAATCAAAATTAAACAGATCTGCATAGTGTCACCTCGACTCTTATGAATGCAATGCATGTATGCACACTAGTTCTTTTTACTTATCTGTGCCTAGGAACGCCTAAACCGTGCTCTGATACCACTAAATGTAACACCCCTCACCCGTCTACAGTGTAGCGGAGCAAGGCGTGCTACACGGCGTGCCGAAGCACCTGATCTTATCTGATTTCATTATAGTTCTAGATTTACTTGTTCAAAAACTTTATCTGAGGTTTAGGCTATTTTTACTTTTATCAAAATCTGACTAATTTGGAAAATTCAAAAATTTCAATGCTAATCCAAAGAGAGTAATCGGGCGTAATTTGGACTAACAGCTTCTTCCAACTCGCCAAAAATTTTTAACAATACTCAAATTCACAACTCAGAATCAGTCTCAAAATTATATCTACTCAATCTCAATCAGAATCATCATGATCAGATACTTAACTCATATATCAAAATTCTTACATTTTATTATTTTGCATAATTTGCAAACTAATTACATAAATTTGTCAAGTACAGGATGTACAAATAATTTACATTATACTTAGAATGAACAAAATACATAACATGTATAAATATGAGCCCTATCTACATGCATTGCTGAGGAGGTGACAACCTTCAATTCTTCTGACACTTTTGCAGATCTGGACTCCAAAAATCTCAGTCGACAGTCTACTGGTTTTACCTTCAATACCTATGCAAGGAAGCAATTCCATCGCGCTAAGCATTTCTGCTTGGTGGTGCAATAGTATAACAAGAAATAATATATACGATTAAAGAAAGAAATAAATCATAATTCAGATACTCAAGAATCAATTTAATTTGGTATGGTATTTCTAGTATCAACGATCTTATATACTAGTTTGTTCCTCTTTGGAAGTGCTTAGTTTATAACTTTTCAGTAATACTACCCATTATACAAATTATTCTCACTATACTGTATTTTAAGTCTCTACGGTTCTGCAATTTATATTTTATTATGTTTCTTGTGCCAATTTCTTTTACTCATTCATTCTATACTTAATTTAATTATACTAAAATTTCATTATACTTAACTTAACTTAGCTTCCCTATTTGAATAATGTTTTTAATGACTGCCCATATAGCCTATACACTGACCAGACTGGATAAATAGATATACTAGCACTGGGTACCTAGTACCTCGGGCCGTCACACCATTGGTCACAAAGTGTCTCCCGGTGTGCAAATAATATGGCTAAAAAGCCATATAATCAATCAGGCATTAAGCCGAGTATAATAACACAAACTGTGTAGCCATAGGCTATTAAAATCATAGTATGGCATAATAAGCCATAGAACACAGTATGACGTAAAGTCATTTACAGAACAGCTGTCAGAATCCTATTGGCATGACAACCTATCCAAACTAGTCAACTAGGCAAATTAGGGCATCTTACAAGATTAAATATTTATTTCTTTATTTTCAGGGTTTACTGGTCATTACACAATTCACTGGTCAATGAAAATATTGACCTTTTTATACATCATGGATAAGTTGATTCTAGTATCAACATGTCACAATTTGCATTTCAATATGCTGCCAATATAGTACAATTTAACATTTTTACAAGTTGGCATTCATTGCCAAATCACTTCAAGCATCATTTTATGTAATTACCAATTTTCAATTTTAGTGAGCTAGATTGATCTATCATAAAGTCCTATTTCCCTTGGTTTTTAGCTTTTGGTCAAAGAAGCAAAATTGTAGCTCTATGTCTTATTGCACGCGGGGCAAAATTTCAGGTCATTCTGAGTTGTATAGACCAAGATATGGTCAATTTACTAAAGCTAGACAGATTGCACCTTTAGTGCAAAATTTGGTCAATTTCTCAATTTTTGTGTGCTAGATTTGTCTAGCTTAAAGTCCTATTTCTCTTGGTACTATTCCCTTCAATTCATTTCATTAGTCAACTATAATGTTGACCCTTGATGCACTCTACGTGAGTCAATTCTAATGTTACCAATATGTCACATTTTATAGCCCTTTAATGTTGGTATATGTTACCAATTTCATTTCCAAGTGTGTCGCATTTTATTGCAATTTACCGGATTTTGGTCTACTATTTTGACCTAGCCGGACGACCTAGTTCCCTCGGTGTTTGGGTTTCGGTCCAAACTACAAACTTGTAGGTCTATGTCTTATGGAACACGGGGAAAAATTTCAGGTCATTCTGAGTTATGTAGACCAAGTTATGGTCATTTTACTATTGCTGGTCAAAATGTATCAAAATTGGTCACTTTAGGTCATTTTAGGTTCGGCCAGTTTTTGGACCCGAACTTGTGCAAGATTTTTGGCTTGCTTATGGTCATTTCTGGGCTTGGGTGTCTTCATAAGACTTGTAGATAGAGGTCTTAGCTATTGATGGTCAAAATTTCAGGTCAATTGGACCTGTTTTGAGTGAGTTATGGTCTAAGCACTAACTGCTGCCCAAATGGTCAGTTTTCAGGCCTTAAATGCACTAATCCGGATTTGGTCACTTTTTAAGGTCAGTTTCTAGGCAGAATTTTGGCAACCTTTCTATAGGAATGTTGGCCTATTTGGTGTCTAGTTTCACCCCCCATTGGCCTCATACCAATTGGGTTCACAGTTTGGCACTTATGGCCTAATTTAGGTGCTGCCTTCAATACACAACCTGCACAAAGTTCATACACTCCCAATTTAATGTTCCTTCTCCTCCTCATTACTACAATATTCAATCAACAACACTTCCATACATCTATTGTACACAATTCCAGCAACAATTCTGGGCAGAATGTTCAAGTGCTCAATGCACACAATTCATCATTAAGTTCAACATTCACTTCCACCAAAATTCAACATACTTCAATGTCAATATTACACATACACTTCAACATTTTCATACTTCAATGTCACTTACACTTGCTGCCCAAAATTTAACATTAGCATATACCATTAATAATCACATGTTCACACACAAATTCATGCTATTAGGGGCTGCCAAACATGGCAGTTTGCTCAAGGCATCAAGGTTCCATTTCACACCCTTAATTTAAACACTACATGCACATACTTAAATACAAACTTACTACAACTTTCATTTGAATTAATCAACCTTCATTTTCATTTATTAGAAGTAAAAATAACTCAAGCTCAACAAGGGTTCATGGCTGCCCAAAATGAAGCAGCAACACAAATCTCCAATAATTGTTTCAAACCATAATTTAAATTTCTCAATTTCAATCAATTCAAGTCCTATCACTTCCCATACATATACCCATATCAAACATCGTCTTTAAACTCATCTACATCATTTAAACACATCAAAATCCCATGAATGTCTTGGCTGCCAAAATGAAGGGCTCACCAAATATACATTAATTTACTCAATTTCTTCACAAATCAACTCACCCAAAGCTCAAAACAAGATCTAATGAAAGAAAATGGGGAGATTAAACACTAACCTCAACTTAAGCTTGATTAAACTTCACCAAAACTCCTCTTTCTTGCTTCCTACATGCTACCCATGATGTGTAGAACAAGTTTAATGAAGCACTCTTGAAGAAATGATGGCTTGATCATAGGTGGATGAAAGCTTGTATTTTGGGCGACTATGGATGAAGCTTAAAGCTCCAATTCGGCCATGGGAAGGGTGAGTAGAGAAGATGATGAAAAATGGGCAGATTAGTGTCCTTATGTGCCTCAAATAGTGCCACCTAACCCCACTAACTTAGATTAACATTTTAATAATCCAAAGTTTCATAATTCAATTTAATCCCCCCATATTTTCTCTAATTTTCATTACACATTTAATTTCCTTTTTTCATGGGGTTCCCAAAATTTAATACTACTTATTTTTAATGGACATTTAGGTCAAAAGGCATCTCTAGATGTCAAATGACCAAAATACCCCACTTCGGGTTATATTCATGATTTTTCGGTAACATTGATTTTTGTCTGTTTATCTATTTTTCATTTTTCTTTGTACTAATTTATTAATTTTTCTTTAATAATTCTAGTGTCAATTACATTTCAATAAATATTTATTTATGTCTTAAAATTAAATTCCGAGGGTTCCTCAGCCTGGGTCCAGAACGGCCTTCCTGGCAAGGGTCACCTATCATGTGGTGCCACTGCTTAACTTAGCTTCATTTTCTCTCTTTCATTTTTGTTTGATTTTTCTTGTATTTTCTTCTTATTTATTTCATCATTATATGTCTGTTCACTTTCACCGAAGTGTAGTTCCAGACATTCTGACTTGCCTGGACTATTATTTGGCTACTGGAGCAACAGAACGTACAGAACACGTACAGTGGGGATGTTACAAGTTTGGTAATTCATTAGGTATGCTACGGGAACATGTCATGCCTTACAAGGGATAAGGTGTGACATGTTTTAGTGGTATCAAAGCTTTGGTTTTTATACAAGTTTTGAAATTGTATGTTTGAAATTTTTTTATAAGTACAACTGCTTAACTATCATTAATTGATGCATATAGTGCATTACATCATAAATATGGACTAATGGAGGGAAATCTCCTTGTGTTGGTTGTCTAGGGAGTAGAATTCTTTGTGATTCAGTATGGAAGAGGGGGATCACACAGTAGAGCAATCAGTAGCAGGTGAGGTACAGGGGAAGGCCCCAGCTTCTCAGAATGCTAGTGGGTCGGTTGCACCCATCCCACCTATGCAGTATTGTGCTCAGTTTGCTCAGCAGATGGCTATACTATTTTAGCAAATGGCTAGCAATATACCAGTCCAAGCTCTTATGCAAGCACCTTCAGTGCAACCACCATCCCTAGCTAGACAATATGACAAGTTAATGAAGTATGGGGCAACAGAGTTCAAGGGCATAGTAGACCCATTGGAAGCTGAGCAATGGTTAGAACGGATGGAGAGGGTATTCAAGAAATTGCACTGCACCGATGATTTGAAGTTCGAATACTCAGTCTCTCTATTACATGGAGATGCATATGAGTGGTGGAAGACTACTTCTCATAGTTTGGTTAAGCCCTCTATGTTGACATGGGATGACTTTCTCAGAGAATTTAGACAGAAGTATGTTTCTGACACATATATAGATATGAAGCTACAGGAGTTTCTCAGTTTGAAGCAAGGGAACAGGATTGTAACCGAGTATGAGAGAGATTTTTCTGGCCTCAGCCACTATGCTGGAAGCCTACTCACTACCAGTAGAGACAGATGCAAACGGTTTGAGGCTGGGTTGAGGCCTAGCTTACAAAAGCAAGTGGTTAGGTTCCGACATGAGAACTTCTCAGAGCTGATATCCCAAGCCCTGGAATTAGAAAGGATTAAGTTAGAAGGGGTCATTAGAAAGGGAACAGAAGAAAAAGACAAGAGTGACAAGACTTCTGGTCAAGCTTCTGTCAGCAGTTCAGGTAAGAGGAAGAGCTTTGGGGGACCAAGTAACAGAGGACCTAGTAAGAGAAGATTCTCAGGGCAGAGGCTGCCTAGATCTGGACTGTAGACATCTAGGGGTTCCTTTCCTACTCTTACCTATGAAACCTGTGGCAGGAATCATGGAGGAGTATGTTATAAGGCCATAAGAGCCTGTTACAACTGTGGTGAAAGTGGGCATTTAGCTAAAGATTGCACTAGTGCCCGCAGGTTTGGGCCACCTACCACCACCGAGCGATCTGTTCAAAGGTTCTACTTCTAGAGGACAACAAACAATTACTAGAGGCCGAGGCCGAGGTAGAGGTAACACTTCTTGAAGGAGCGGAAGCATGAAAAACACAAGTTTAGATCATTGAAATTCAAAATTTTTCATCTACGGTCACATGCATCATGCAAAAATCATTTTTATCTATTTGATTTCAATGATAAACAGCATATTAAAACTCTTTTAATATATTTTTGGATTTACATTTTCCATTTAAGATTTTAGAATTAATCAGATTAATTATAAGAACCCTAGATTAGAACAAGAACAAGTGCACTAACCTCTTGATGCACTGCAGTGTGTTGTCCCTCTAGCTTATCCACACCAAGATCACCTATGGTAGCCCTTGAACAGCTTCTAAAGCTTTTTCTATGAATTAGAAAATCAAGTTTTGCCTTTTAAGAGATTACTGATGTAAACAGGACACTAGAAACAATTTCTAGTATTTTTAATTTAAGAGATTGTTTACTAATCTCTTTGAATTGATGAGAGAAGAAGAAGAAGAAGAAGAGAAGGGAATGGCAGCCAAGGGTGGCGGCACAAAGAGAATGAGCAGCTTGTTATGTTTTTTTTTTTCATCCTTACACTTATATAGCTAGGTCACCACTTAAAACCCTTGCCACATGTCACCTTCTGATTGGCTCTAGGTTTAATTGACCCAATCACATTGTGCCAAGTGCAAACCTATATTTAATCTTAATTTTAATCATCTTACATGATTAAAAGACATTTGGTAAGCTTATGTGTAGTGCCATGTGTCACCATCTCATGGTGCCACATGTCACCCTGTGAAATGACCAAAATACCCTTGTGTCTTAATTTTGAGCTCTCAACCCAAAATAATTATTTCTCTTCTTCTAATCAATTTATATCAAATATAAATTAATTAATTAATCTCTATTAATTAATTTCTCACTAATTAAATTCATATTTAAACACTTTAAATAAAAATTTAACTTATACTATACATCCAATAACCTAGATTTGGTTTTAAGCCGTGCTAGGGGCTTTGCAATCTAATTGCAAACCAAACCTATTTAATTAATCAATTAAACTCTTTAATTAATTAATTGAATCATATTTAATTTGACGATTACGTGTGTATGTGTGTGACTTACTAGGCTCATTATCTATGTCACACCCTACTCCCCCGTAAGATGTAACATGATCCCGTAGTACACCTAATGACTTATCGTACTTTGCCTACAAATAACCCATTAGATATACTACAAGGGATTTTAAAATAATTTTCGTGAAATTTAAATCATCGATTAAAATCTAGTGTTATAAAATTTTTTTCAAAAATTTCGGCAAAGTGCCGGCTGTATTTTGAGAAAACAGTTCTTCAATCCTGCAAAAGAAAATACTTCCAATATGTTTTCTCAAATACAACTCCAATAACTTCATTTCAACTCATAATTCAAATCTCAATAAACAATTAATTCATTTTCAAGCCAATCTCACCATAAAGAAACATTTCATTGATTACAAGACTCAAAATTTATATTACAAAACTATTCAAGTAAATGAAATCTCAAATTTACACTTACAATAATTTACATTTAATTACATACCAAAATATTTTAGAAGAGTTTTTTTATACAACTGCTCAAATAATTTACATACATATTATTACATGCATACATCAAAACCTATGTACATGGATAAACCTGGAGCTGATCTGAATGTGTCTTCAAAGAAGCTTACTCAATTGCTCTATGCTCTTTTCACCTGCGACATCATAGAAAGCTATTGCTGAGTGGTGAACTCAGTGGTGCACAACTATAATTTAAAACATAGTACAATATACCTTAACAAAAATTTACAGCAAATAATTTTGAAATCTGAATAATGAATATAAATCATTTGTATAAAATGACTTTGATCACGAAATTCAATTTATCAAATAATAACTAACTATTTAAGCTAATTCCAACAAAATCAATTATACATAAATCATAATTGAAATCACAATTCTTTACTATTCAAAAACATTCTTTATCTCACTAACTATGCAAGACTAATCCGCAAGGGCCATCTTCGGGGTGATTCTAGCTCCCTATGGTCGGGGAGGTCGAATCGGATTCTAACTCGCTATGGTCAAGGAGGTCGAATCATCGTGCATAGTACACATCACAATAATGAATCTTCCGAAAAGGCCATAACATAAAAAACATAGATCTAACCTCAAATAAAAGGAGAATCTATGCCTGTGCACGTACCATGGTAATCAAAACACAACTAACTCCATTGCCTTCTCAACAAATGAGAAAAACGAGTAATAACCTAGTCAAGCATCTATAGTGAGATATAAAATAATATCCCAATCCTTTTAGTGAGCATAAATCATAGTACAGTTCGATTCAAAGTTAATTCCAATATCCAATAAATTTTATGCTCATCATAATTCAAATCATAAATTTGCATTTTTCCATGCAAATTGCCCATCACAATTCAAAACATGTTCTATCACAATTTTTCAAACCATAATTTATTCAATTCACAACAATGCTTAATACTTGTGGAAATACCATTTCACAAAGCTAAATTCATACATACTATAACAATTTCAATAATCATTGAATTAAATCCAATGCTTCTTAAACATAATACATAAGAAAAATATGTCATTTAATCATATGAAATATTCATAACAAAATCAGTTAAAAAATAGTTGTGCACAAACCTGATTTGAGTCGCTCCTAGGCCTTGACTCAATTTTCTTTATGTTTCTCAATATCCTTATCAACTGAAACACACAATTTAAAGTGTTTAAGTACTCAATGAACTTGTTTCTAACAATAAAATCCAATAGTTAAATTTTCTTGGTACTATTCCCTTTAATTCATTTCATTAGTCAACCTATAATGTTGACCCTTGATGCACTCTAAGTGAGTCAATTCTAATGTTACCAATATGTCACATTTTATAGCCCTTTAGTGTTGGTATATGTTACCAAATTCATTTTCAAGTGTATTGCAATTTATCAGATTTCGGTGTACTATTTTGACCTAGCCGAACGACCTAGTTTCCTCAGTTTTTGGGTTTTGGTCCAAACTACAAACTTGTAGGTCTATGTCTTCTAGCACGCGGGGCAAAATTTCAGGTCATTCTGAGTAGTGTAGACCAAGATATGGTCAATTTACCAATGCTAGACAGAATGCACTAAAATTGCAGGCTTAGGTCACTTTTGGTTCGGCCAATTTTGGTGCCTGAATTTGTGTAAGCTATTTGGCTTGGTTATGGCCATTTCTAGGATTTTGTGTCTTCATAAGAATTGTAAATCTATGTCTAAACTATTCATGGTAAAAATTTCAGGTCATTTAGACCTGTTTTGAGTAAGTTATGATCAAAATACTAACTGCTGCCCAAATGGTTAATTTTTAGGCTTTCAAGTCACTAATTCGGATTTGGTCATTTTTCAAGTCACCTTCTAGGAAGAATTTAGGTAAGCTTCCTTCATAAAAGTTGGCACATTTTATGCCAAGTTTCACCTCCAACTGGTCTCATATGAATTGGAGCCACACACTTAGGGTTATAGGTCCATTTGCACACTGCCCTCTACATGCTTTTGAAACACCAAACCAAACACATGTTTACCAATTAAATTTTCACTTCCCATATCATTCTGCATTTTCTATTCTCAGATAACCAACACAAGGAGATTTCTCTCCATTAGTTCATGTTTATGATGTAAATGTACTATATGTATTAAACATTTGAGAAGTTGTAGTTATCGACAAAAGATTCCAAATTCACATTCAAATTTACTTTAAAACCATTGCTCGATACCACAAAACATGTCACACCCAACTCCTGTAAGATGTAACATGATCTCGTAGTACACCTAATGACTTATTGTACTTCACCTACCAATAACCCATTAGATATACTACAAGGGATTTTAATATAATGTTCGTGAAATTTAAATTATCGATTAAAATTTGGTGTTATAAAATGTTTTCATAATTTCGCAAAGTGTCATTTGTATTTTGAGAAAACAGTTCTTCAATCCTGTAAAAGAAAATACTCCCAATATGTTTTCTCAAATACAACTCCAATAACTTCATTTCAACTCACAATTCAAATCTCAATAAACAATCAATTCATTTTCAAACCAATCTCACCATAAAGAAACATTTCATTGATTACAAGACTCAAAATTTATATTACAAAACTATTCAAGTAAATGAAATCTCAAATTTACATTTACAATAATTTACATTTAATTACATACCAAAATATTTTACAAGAGTTTTTATACAACTGCTCAAATAATTTACATACATATTATTACATGCATACATCAAAACCTATGTACATGGGTAAACCTGGAGCTGATCTGAATGTGTCTTCAAAGAAGCTTACTCAATTGCTCTATGCTCTTTTCACCTGCGACAGCATACAAAGCTATCGTTGAGTGGTGAACTCAGTGGTGCACAACTATAATTTAAAACATAGTACAATATACCTTAACAAAAATTTACAGCAAATAATTTGGAAATCTGAATAATGAATATAAATCATTTGTATAAAATGACTTTGATCACGAAATTCAATTTATCAAATAATAACTAACTATTTAAGGTAATTCCAACAAAATCAATTATACATAAATCATAATTGAAATCACAATTCTTTACTATTCAAAAACATTCTTTATCTCACTAACTATGCAAGACTAAACCACAAGGGCCATCTTCGGGGTGATTCTAGCTCCCTATGGTCGGGAGGTTGAATCGGATTCTAACTCCCTATGGTCGAGGAGGTCGAATCATCGTGCATAGTACACATCACAATAATTAATCTTCCGAAAAGGCCATAACATAAAAAACTTAGATCTAACCTCTAATAAGAGGAGAATCTATGCCTGTGCACGTACCATGGTAATCAAAACACAACTAACTCCATTGCCTTCTCAACAAATGAGAAAAATGGGTAATAACCTAGTCAAGCATCTATAGTGAGATATAAAACAATATCACAATCCTTTTAGTGAGCATAAATCATAGTACAATTCGATTCAAAGTCAATTCCAATATCCAATAAGTTTTATGCTCATCATAATTTAAATCATAAATTTGCATTTTTCCATGCAAATTGCCCATCACAATTCAAAACATGTTCTATCACAATTTTCCAAAACATAATTTATTCAGTTCACAACAATGCTTAATACTTGTGGAAATACCATTTCACAAAGCTAAATTCATACATACTATAACAATTTCAATAATCATTGAATTAAATCCAATGCTTGTTAAACATAATACATAAGAAAAATATGCCATTTAATCATATGAAATATTCATAACAAAATCAGTAAAAAAATAGTTGTGCACAAACCTGATTTGAGTCGCTCCTAGGCCTTGATTCAATTTTCTTTATGTTTCTCAATATCCTTATCAACTGAAACACACAATTTAAAGTGTTTAAGTACTCAATGAACTTGTTTCTAACAATAAAATCCAATAGTTAAATTTTCTTGGTACTATTCCCTTTAATTCATTTCATTAGTCAACCTATAATGTTGACCCTTGATGCACTCTAAGTGAGTCAATTCTAATGTTACCAATATGTCACATTTTATAGCCCTTTAGTGTTGGTATATGTTACCAAATTCATTTTCAAGTGTATTGCAATTTATCAGATTTCGGTGTACTATTTTGACCTAGCCGGACGACCTAGTTTCCTCAGTTTTTGGGTTTTGGTCCAAACTACAAACTTGTAGGTCTATGTCTTCTGGCACGCGGGGCAAAATTTCAGGTCATTCTGAGTAGTGTAGACCAAGATATGGTCAATTTACCAATGCTAGACAGAATGCACTAAAATTGCAGGCTTAGGTCACTTTTGGTTCGGCCAATTTTGGTGCCTGAATTTGTGTAAGCTATTTGGCTTGGTTCTGGCCATTTCTAGGATTTTGTGTCTTCATAAGAATTGTAAATCTATGTCTAAACTATTCATGGTAAAAATTTCAGGTCATTTAGACCTGTTTTGAGTAAGTTATGATCAAAATACTAACTGCTGCCCAAATGGTTAATTTTTAGGCTTTCAAGTCACTAATTCGGATTTGGTCATTTTTCAAGTCACCTTCTAGGAAGAATTTAGGTAAGCTTCCTTCATAAAAGTTGGCACATTTTATGCCAAGTTTCACCTCCAACTGGTCTCATATGAATTGGAGCCACACACTTAGGGTTATAGGTCCATTTGCACACTGCCCTCTACATGCTTTTGAAACACCAAACCAAACACATGTTTACCAATTAAATTTTCACTTCCCATATCATTCTGCATTTTCTATTCCTGTATAACCAACACAAGGAGATTTCTCTCCATTAGTTCATGTTTATGATGTAAATGTACTATATGTATCAAACATTTGAGAAGTTGTAGTTATCGACAAAAAGATTCCAAATTCACAGTTCGAAATTTACTTTAAAACCATTGCTCTGATACCACAAAACATGTCACACCCAACTCCCCTGTAAGATGTAACATGATCTCGTAGTACACCTAATGACTTATTGTACTTCGCCTACCAATAACCCATTAGATATACTACAAGGGATTTTAATATAATGTTCGTGAAATTTAAATTATCGATTAAAATTTGGTGTTATAAAATGTTTTCAAAATTTCGGCAAAGTGTCGGCTGTATTTTGAGAAAACAGTTCTTCAATCCTGTAAAAGAAAATACTCCCAATATGTTTTCTCAAATACAACTCCAATAACTTCATTTCAACTCACAATTCAAATCTCAATAAACAATCAATTCATTTTCAAACCAATCTCACCATAAAGAAACATTTCATTGATTACAAGACTCAAAATTTATATTACAAAACTATTCAAGTAAATGAAATCTCAAATTTACATTTACAATAATTTACATTTAATTACATACCAAAATATTTTACAAGAGTTTTTTTATACAACTGCTCAAATAATTTACATACATATTATTACATGCATACATCAAAACCTATGTACATGGGTAAACCTGGAGCTGATCTGAATGTGTCTTCAAAGAAGCTTACTCAATTGCTCTATGCTCTTTTCACCTGCGACAGCATACAAAGCTATCGTTGAGTGGTGAACTCAGTGGTGCACAACTATAATTTAAAACATAGTACAATATACCTTAACAAAAATTTACAGCAAATAATTTGGAAATCTGAATAATGAATATAAATCATTTGTATAAAATGACTTTGATCACGAAATTCAATTTATCAAATAATAACTAACTATTTAAGGTAATTCCAACAAAATCAATTATACATAAATCATAATTGAAATCACAATTCTTTACTATTCAAAAACATTCTTTATCTCACTAACTATGCAAGACTAAACCACAAGGGCCATCTTCGGGGTGATTCTAGCTCCCTATGGTCGGGGAGGTTGAATCGGATTCTAACTCCCTATGGTCGAGGAGGTCGAATCATCGTGCATAGTACACATCACAATAATTAATCTTCCGAAAAGGCCATAACATAAAAAACTTAGATCTAACCTCTAATAAGAGGAGAATCTATGCCTGTGCACGTACCATGGTAATCAAAACACAACTAACTCCATTGCCTTCTCAACAAATGAGAAAAATGGGTAATAACCTAGTCAAGCATCTATAGTGAGATATAAAACAATATCACAATCCTTTTAGTGAGCATAAATCATAGTACAATTCGATTCAAAGTCAATTCCAATATCCAATAAGTTTTATGCTCATCATAATTTAAATCATAAATTTGCATTTTTCCATGCAAATTGCCCATCACAATTCAAAACATGTTCTATCACAATTTTCCAAAACATAATTTATTCAGTTCACAACAATGCTTAATACTTGTGGAAATACCATTTCACAAAGCTAAATTCATACATACTATAACAATTTCAATAATCATTGAATTAAATCCAATGCTTGTTAAACATAATACATAAGAAAAATATGCCATTTAATCATATGAAATATTCATAACAAAATCAGTAAAAAAATAGTTGTGCACAAACCTGATTTGAGTCGCTCCTAGGCCTTGACTCAATTTTCTTTATGTTTCTCAATATCCTTATCAACTGAAACACACAATTTAAAGTGTTTAAGTACTCAATGAATTTGTTTCTAACAATAAAATCCAATAGTTAAATTTTCTTGGTACTATTCCCTTCAATTTATTTCATTAGTCAACCTATAATGTTGACCCTTGATGCACTCTAAGTGAGTCAATTCTAATGTTACCAATATGTCACATTTTATAGCCCTTTAGTGTTGGTATATGTTACCAAATTCATTTTCAAGTGTATTGCAATTTATTGGATTTCGGTGTACTATTTTGACCTAGCCGGACGACCTAGTTTCCTCGGTTTTCGGGTTTTGGTCCAAACTACAAACTTGTAGGTCTATGTCTTCTGGCACGCGGGACAAAATTTCAGGTCATTCTGAGTTGTGTAAACCAAGATATGGTCAATTTACCAATGCTAGACAGAATGCACTAAAATTGCAGGCTTAGGTCACTTTTGGTTCAGCCAATTTTGGCACCTGAATTTGTGTAAACTATTTGGTTTGGTTCTGGCCATTTTCGGGCTTTGGTGTGTTCATAAGAATTGTAGATCTATGTCTAAACTATTCATGGTAAAAATTTCAGGTCATTTGGATCTGTTTTGAGTAAGTTATGGTCAAAATACTAATTGCTGTCCAAATGGTTAATTTTCAGGCTTTCAAGTCACTAATCCGGGTTTAGCCATTTTTCAAGTCACCTTCTAGGCAAAATTTGTGACACCCCTTAACCGGCTACAGTGTATCCGAGTAAGCTATGTCACACGGTGTACCGGCACACTCTATTTTACCTTAATTAATTTTTTTTGTCAAAGTTTTGAATATAGTTTGTGAAATATAGTTCATTTATTGAAATTATAATTTATTTGAGGTTCCGGAAATTTTATAGAAAATCAGGCAGAATACCGGCTAAAAATGGAGAAACAGTTCTTCCGAACCTGTTAAAAACACTTCCAAATAATTTCCAAACAATCTCAACTTCAATTCATCAACAAAATCTCAATATCAAGATCTCAACAACATTTCTCAATTTCAGTTCTTAATCATCCATCACATATTATAATCAAGTATAAATCACAAATAGATATTTACTTTTCCATTGACAAATACAATTTTCATAATTTATATGAACATCAATATACATTACACAAGTTTAATTACATATGAGAAAATAAAAGTTAGTTACAAAATACCAAAATGAAACCTAGTGTCCTACCAATGCAGTGTAGAAGGTGAGGTGACACGGACACTTTGCAGAGCTGCAGGATGGACTCACCCAGTCTGCGGTCTACTGGGCTCTCAATCAGTATCTCCAGAACCTACGCATGGCAAAAGCAACGCGCTAAGCAATGATGCTTAGTGGTGCAATAATAAAATAAAAGAAAATAGCAGAAAATAAATATGTATTTAATGTATATGTCTTATTTGTTTTGTATCTGTTATATTCATTTATTTCTTTAACTTTGTCCATTTTCATTCATTTGGTTGCCCAAGTAACCTATACTGAACGACTGGACTGGATAAACGAGTAAACTGGCACTGGGTATCTAGTACCTCGGGCCGCCACACCATCGGTCACCTATGCATCTACCGGTGTGCAACAGAACAGCTAACAAGCTGTAAATAATACCAGGCACAAGGCCAAATCTCAATGCAAGGTCAGAGTGGCTAAAAGCCATAAAATCACAGAATGGCATATTGCCATGTGCAGTACTGCTAACTGAACCCTATTGGCATGCCAAACCATCCAAACCAATCTTGTTAGGTATACTAGGGCATTTGATACTTTAAAATCCTTCAATCTTTGAATTCCAAGTTTCGGTGTCACTATTCACCTCTTTGATCAACAAAAATGTTGACTTTTAGATAGAAATTAGGTACATTGGTTTTGGCACTCCTAACATACCACATTTTGTATTTAAAACTTGTTGGAATTGGTCACCATTACAATTTCTAACTTAAAACCAAGAGGGCAGAAATTTCAGTTTTTGAAGCCTAAGTTTACTGTTCCATTAAGCACTGTTACAGTGGGAATTTGAGGAAATGGTAAACATGAAAGTTGTTCCTTATGTTGTCTAGTTGAATTTCCTTTTTTAAATCACTCCATTTGGAGTTTTTTAGCTCCAGATATGGTCCAAAAACCATAGCTGGCCGGATTTGCAAAACTGCAGAATTACCAAATCTACAGTAACATGAACAGTGACTGTGATTGCATTTTTGAATTGGTTCTGGTCATAATTTGGGGTAGGTTCCTTCATGAAAGTTGTTTGTCTATGTCTTAACTTGTTGCTGTAAAAAGTTCAGGTCAATTGACCAAATCTACAGTAAATTATGGCCAAATGAACAGTTACTATTCATTTGGTCATTTCTGCAGGTGCTGTTGCAGGGTGTCCGGATTGGGGCCAACTTTTGGTCCACTTGCTTTGGTCTTTTGGGCATGATTTCTTCAGCAAAAATGTGCCATTATAAGCCTAGTTTCATTTCCAGTTGGCCAAACACCAATTGGACCTACACAGCCAAAGATATGGCTGTCCAAGTGGGCTGAATCTCAGCCACTCTGCTGCTATCCTTAGGCAGCCTATACATTCACTTTGCCATGCTATATTTCAGTCCAAATTGTGATCTACTTACCTAAAATGGTCACTAATTGACCATTAAAATGTTCTCTAACAATTTCCTAAGCCAAGTCAAATTTTCACTTCTCAAAACCCTAGTTCCATATGAGTTTTCACAAATTTCCTTAGTTAATTCTTTCATTCTTTGTATGTGTATATGTATACACTTTAAACATAGGCTCTAGTTCACTCTAAGTCCATCAAAACAATCAAAATAATTCCTTCCTTAGGGCTACTGAAAATTGAAGATACTCTAACATATAATATTTACTCCAAATTATTACAATTTCTTAACTCAAATTGATGCTCTAACAAAGATTAAAAGAGTGAGAGAAGAAATATAGCACTAACCTGAATTTAGCCAATCTCCAAGAGTTGAAAAACTCCACTCTTCTCTTCCTAATGACTGCCTAGAGGTTGTTTAAGGTGTGGTGTAAAATTTTAATGAAGAGAGGTTAGGGTTTTGTGGTGAAACAAAGTAAGAATCAAGCTTGGAAAGTGAGGTTTAATGGAGGTTGAGAGAGGGAGAGAGAAGCTACCGTTTGATGAAGGAAGAAGAACAGATTTTTTTGTTTCAATTTTGCCTCATTTTCCCTTTTTAATGAAATTGCTTGATTGTCATTGGTGGAGAGAAATTTTAATGACACCATGTGATGTCAAAAGTCCCATTTTTTTCATTTTTCTTTTCTTTTCTTTTCTACTTAATTTCAATTCAATTTTTAGCAATATTTATTCACATTTTAGGTCATAATAATTATTTACTTAACTGGACAAGTCGGCCAAAAATCACCTCTGAAGGCGAAATGACCAAAATGCCCTCCGTTTGGCTTAATGGGTTAAAATTGTCTGTACTGATTGAAAATTTTTTCTAGGTATTTTCTTGGCATTCTAATGCCATGGGAACCTCAATAACCCTTCTCTGGAGTCCCAAAAATTATTTTATAATTTTTCCCCCGGGTCTAGGGCTCCTAGTTGCGAGAGCCGCAACTTCCCTCTGGGTTACCCATCGCTAGGGCACCGGCTCGTTTAACTCGGTTGTATTTTATTTCTAAAATTTTTACTAAATTTTTCTTATTAATATTTGAGTTAATTATGGTTCCTCACTTTAGTTTAAATATTTTTCCGAACGTTCTAGCTGTCCGGACCGACACCGGTCCCCGGAACAGTAGAATGTACGGTGTTGCTACCAGGAGGGTGTTATATATACACATAAATACTTCTAATTATCACACAAACTTCCATCATCAAATTACATACCTATCACTCCTATTCCACGCACATATATGCTGCCATTCTTTTGTACAATATTTCAACAACATTTCATGAATTTGAACCTTACCAATTTCCATTTTGAGGCTGCCCAAAAATTACACATACACATCAACTTCCATTTTCACTTTTCAAGCTTACAAATCAAACTTTATACATGGAATTCAACTTCAATACAATTAAACATTTAAATCAACACCCCAAATCACCAATTACATGAAGAAAACAAGTTACATATTAAACTTACATGGCTACCGTAATGGAGCAGCACCCTAACTTACCAAACTTCAACTTTTCTTCCATATATCAACTTATCTCAACACCCACACAAACTTTAACAAAGAAAAGTTGAAGAAATGGATACTTACCCCTTGTGAGCTTGACCAAACTTCACCTATTCCTCTGAAATTACTATCAAATTCTTGCTTGCAAGGTGAGGATAAACTTTAATGAAGACAAGTTGTGGAAAGCATGGCTTGATCATGGAGATTTGAGCTTGGAAAGTGGGTGGCCATGGATGAAAGCTTGGGAGGATTTTTGGCTGGTTTGTTTGGGAGGTTGAAGATGATAGATTTTCTGTCCTAATATACTATATTATATGTTCATTAACTTCACTTAGTGAAGCACTAAGTATGGTTAAAGTATTAATTGAAGGATCGAAAGCGTGAAAAACACAAGTTTATACCATTGAATTCAAAAATTTTCACCTAGGGTCACATGCATCATGCAAGATTTATTTTTATCTATTTGATTTCAATGATAAACAACATATTAAAACTCTTTTAATATGTTTTTGGATCTATATTTTCCATTTAAGATTTTAAAATTAATCAGATTAATTTTAGAACCCTAGATTAAATCAAGAACGATTACACTCACCTCTTGATGCACTGCAGCGTGTCTGCGCCTTTGAGATTCGTCTTCAGGACACCAGATGTTGTCCCTCTAGCTTTTCCACACCAAGAATACATATGGCAGCCCTTGAACAGCCTCTAAAGCTTTTTTTATTAATTAAAAATTCAAGTTCTATCTTTTAAGAGATTAGAGATGTAAACAGGACACTAGAAACAATTTCTAGTATTCTTAATTCAAGAGATTGATGGCTAATCTCTTTGAATTGATGAGAGATGAAGAAGAATAGATGAAAAGCCTCAAAGTGGCATGACAAAGGAGAGGAGTGGCTGCTGGTTGCTTTTCTTTTCATAACAACACTTAAATAGCTAGGTTAACAGATTAAACCCTTGCCACATGTCACCCTTTGATTAGCTCTAGGTTTAAGTTACCCAATCACATTGTGCCAAGTGTCAAACCTATATTTAATCTTGATTTTAATCATCTTACATGATTAAAAAAACATTTGGCAAGCTTATGTGTAATCCCATGTGTCACCATCTCATGGTGCCACGTGTCACACTGTGAAATGACCAAAATGCTCCTGTGTCTTAATTTTGAGTTCTTAACCCAAAATAATTATTTTTCTTCTTCTAATCAATTTATATCAAATATAAATTAATTAATTAATCTCTATTAATTAATTTCTCATTGATTAAATTCATATTTAAACACTTTAAATATAAATTTAACTTATACTATACATCCAATAATCTAGATTTGGTTTCAAGTCATGCTAGGGACTTTGCAATTTAATTGCAAACCAAACCTATTTAATTAATCAATTAAACTCTTTAATTAATTAATTAAATCATATTTAAATAGGTGATAACTTGTGTATGTGTGTGACTTACTAGGCTCATCACTAATTGGCAATGAGACATGATATCAACTCTTAATATCATCAGAACTCTTTCTTACCATAAATGATTTCTCTAAATCATTTTATAAACCTCATAGACCATGGTTAACACCTAGCATAGCATGCCATGGCCACCCAATTAGTAATAAGGTTTACCTTAAATGAACCTATAATCATATGTTACCATGCACTAGAATCTCTCTGTTTCAAAATCCCAACTCCAGCTGGAGTCATGGTTTATGTCAAACTCCATTTGCTATGAATATTATGTTTTATTTTAATTCCAGTTCTTGATTAAAAAGATTTTCTCATCAGAAACTCTTTTCTGAATAAATCTATCTCTCCTGGTCAGGAACTTGAAACATCAAGAATAATTAAATGAACATAGGATTTTATCTCTATTTACTTAGAGGAACAGATTCCATCTTGATCAACACCCACCTTCATATATAACTAGTAGGAGCCAACACATGCCCATATACCCGTACATAGTACAAGTATGAAAGCAGTATCAAACTCAAACTACCTATATACAAGATAACTTTGCTATCTCAGGTCTAAAGATTATATGCACTGATATGCTTTATGACAAAACATTGACAAGAGTAAACTCCATGTGCTTGTCATAAGTGCCACTAGTTCGGCCTACTTATCATTTATAAGTGCCTATCATTTTTGTTATATGGCATGAGACTCACCATTCCATCTTATTTATATCTCATATAAATAACTTGGGAACAAACATGAATACAATCTTTCTGGATAAGTCATGTCCTTATTATGAAGTATCCTCGATTGTGAACCTATTTATGATACTTTGTGCAAGAAATATTGTCACTCATATTCTTAACAACTTAAGAATAATATTTCTAACAAAATATCAATGGACCTTTTCTATTACACATAAATATATTATGTAAACAGAAAAGTGGAAATGCCTTTTATTAATAAAAATATGTACAAGATACATACTAAATGATATGCTCTAGGGCATACTACTAACAATCTCCCACTAGCACTAGAGCCATTCATTACAATATCTTAGACCAATCTTCTCAAGATGTTGGTCTAACTGAGTCTGTGACATAGGCTTAGTGAATGTATCAGCTGGATTTTCAGTTGATGCTATTTTCTGCATGGCTACATCGCCTCACCCAACTATTTCTCTGATAATGTGGTAGCGCCTTTCTATGTGTTTGGATTTCTGGTGAGACCTTGGTGCCTTAGCCTGTATGACTGCTCCATTATTGTCACAGTGTAGTGGAACTGTTGACTCAATGGAAGGAACTACTGTAAGTTTTGTCACGAACTTCTTTATCCAAACAGCTTCCTTTGCAGCATCAGATGCAGCAATATACTCAGCCTCTGTAGTGAAATCTGCAGTCGTGCTCTGTTTGGAACTCTTCCAACTGACTGCACCTCCATTACAAATAAACACATATCCAGAGGTAGACTTTCTATCATTGATATCTGATTGGAAATCAGAATCAGTATAACCATCCAATTGCAAGTCTCCACCTCCATAAATTAAGAATAAATCCTTAGTTCTTCTCAAGTACTTAAGGATATTCTTGACAGCTATCCAGTGTTCCAAACCTGGATTGGATTGATACCTGCTAGTCAAACTAACAGCATATGCGATATCCGGCCTAGTACACAATATTGTATACATTAAACTTCCAATAGCCGAAGCATATGGAATCCTGGCCATCTTATCTCTTTCTTCAGGTGTCTTTGGAGACATCTCTTTAGAAAAGTGGATACCATGTCTCATTGATAATAATCTTCTCTTGGAATCAAGCATGTAAAACCTCTTTAACACCTTTTCCAAGTATAGACTTTGAGATAAACCAATTATTCTTTTCGCTCTATCTCTATAGATGTGAATCCCAAGAATATAGGTTGCCTCCCCTAAGTCTTTCATGGAGAATGTATTTGACAACCATACCTTTATAGTCGTCAACATACCTGTGTCATTACACATCAACAGTATCTCATCCACATATAAGACAAGGAAAGTGATAGCACTATCACTAACCTTCTTATATACACATGGCTCATCCTCATTTTTTATAAAACCAAAGGATTTAATGGCTTCATCAAAACGGATATTTCAACTCCTCGAAGCTTGTTTCAACCCATAAATGGATCACTTTAGCTTGCATACCTTGGAACCATCTTGGGAGTCAAAACCCCTAGGTTGTTCCATGAAAATGTTTTCTTCAACGTATCCATTGAAAAAAGCTGTTTTGACATCCATCTGCCAAATCTCATAATCATAGTATGCAGCTATTGCTAATAAAATCCTAATTGATTTAAGCATGGCAACAGGCGAGAAAGTCTCCTCATAGTCGATTCTTTGCCTTTGGCGAAACCCTTTCGCTACTAGACTTGCCTTATAGGTCTCTACCTTTCCATCAAAACCAATTTTCTTCTTGAAAACCCATTTGTTCCCTATAGGTACAATACCTTCAGGTGGGTCAACAAGATCCCAAACTTGATTCTTATACATGGAATCAATTTCGGATTTCATAGCATCAATCCATTTTGAAGAGTCTATATCTGATATAGCTTCTTCATAGGTAAGTGGATCATCTCCATGATCTACTTCTTCATGAGTAGACAACTCTTGCTCTTCTTCATGAAGAAAACCATATCTCACTGGTGGATGAGATACCCTGGTTGTTCTATGAGGAACAGCTGTAGATGTTTCATCAATGGGTATAGGTTGACTAGATGGATCTATATCCATCTGATCTGTTGGTTGGTCAGAATTATCCAATTCTAACTCTATTTGCCTTCCTTTGCCTCCTTCTTGAACAAACTGTTATTCAAGAAATGTGACATCTCTACTTATCACAACCTTTTGTGAAGTAGGCAAATAAAAATAATATCCAAAACTATCTTTTGGATATCCAACAAATCGACCTTTTTTTTATCTGGTCTCCAATTTATCAGTGTTTAGCTTTTTGATATAAGCTGGACAACCCCAAATCTTAACATGCTTAAGACTTGGTTTTCTTCCATGCCATATCTCATAAGGTGTGGAAGAAACTGATTTTGATGGAATCCTATTCAGAATATACAAAGTTAATTCTAATGCAAATCCCTAAAAGAAGATTGGCATATCAGTATAGCTCATCATACTACGTACCATATCTAATAGGGTACGATTTCTCCTTTCAGATACAACATTCAGCTGTGGCGTTCCTGTTGGAGTCAGCTGAGAAACAATGCCATGCTCTCTCAAGTATTCATCAAATTCAGTACTTAAATATTCACCTCCACGATCTGATCGAAGAGCTTTAATACTCTTTCCTGTTTGATTTTCTACTTCAGATTGAAATTCTTTAAACTTTTCAAAAGATTCATGTTTGTATTTCATCAAATACAAATACCCAAACCTTGATTTATCATCAGTAAAGGTAATAAAATAATGAAAACCCCCTCTAGCCATTTCTTTAAATGGACCACATACATCACTATGTATTAGCTCCAAAATATTTTCAGCTCTTAGCCCTTGTCCAACAAAGGGTGATCTAGTCATTTTGCCCTGAAGGCAAGATTCACAAGTTGGAGTAGGCTCAGAGCCCAATGAGAATAGAATCCCCATTTTCTCCAGTTTTGCAATCCTATCTTCTGCAACATGACATAACCTTAAGTGCCAAATATATTTTGAACTTGAGTTGGTTTTCACCATGGCATTGCATTCTTTTAGATCACTTGCATTCAATTTGTGTTTGTCATTATTATCCAAATAATAAAGACCATCATTCATATAACCCGAACCAACATATTTATTTCCAAAATAAATATTGCAAACATCATCTGTGAACTGAAATTCATAGCCATTTCTAGTCAAACTAGATATAGAAATGATGTTCTTAAAAGCATCAGGTACATATAAAATATTATCCAAACACAAAACATGTCCAAACATGTAAAAAGATTTAGATCCTATGGCTAAAGCTTCAACAGTTGAGCCATTGCCAATCCGGACTCTAATATCTTGAGAACGCAAGCTGCTACTGTTTGCTAGTTCCTGCATATCATTAGAAATGTGAGAACTGGCACCAGTATCTAAAACCCAAGCTGTAGATGAACTATGAGTATCATCAGAATCTAAATAACAAGATATGGACATACCTTCCGAAGGTGTATCCTTCTTGTCCTTCAGAGAAGCAAGATACTCTGGGCAGTTCCTTTTCCAGTGCCCATCCTTTTGGCAGTGGAAACACTTTCCTTTGCCTCCATCAGCTTTAGTCTTCCTTTTCTGTTTAGCTATTTTCTTGGAAGGACCAGGAATCTGAGGTTTCTTTTTCTTATTGCCCTTCTTCTTGTTGGACTTTCCAGCAGAAGAAGATGCAACCAAAGCTACCTCTTTTCCTTTATTGCCTGGCATATTCTTTTGGGCAATAACCAGCATGTTGAGTAAACCAGCTAAGGTGCATTCCTGTTTAGTCATATGGAAATTTGTCACAAAATTCCCAAAAGACTCAGGAAGGGACTGAAGGATCAAATCCGTCTGTAGTTGGAAATCCATGTTGAAGTCAAGATGTTCCAACTGCTCAATCAGCCGAATCATCTTGTGGACATGATCCCCAACATTCTGTCCCTCAGACATCCTCATACGGAATAGCTGTCTAGATATCTCATACCTAGCATTCCTGCTGTGCTCACCATACAACTCTTGTAGGTGAAGGAGGATCTCACTCGCACTCTGCATGTTCTCATGTTGCTTCTGTAACTCATTACTCATGGAAGCAAGCATGTAACACTTAGCTCTCATATCATGCTCCTTCCACTTGTCCAAAGTTTCATGTTCCTATTGTGTGGCCTCTGGAGGTAAGGGACCAGGAACATTTGAATCTAGAACATATCCTATATGTTCAAGGTTCAGGACAAGTTTCAAATTTCTTAGCCAATCAGACAGATTAGGTCCTGTCAACCTATTGTGATCAAGTATGCTTGCAAGGATATTGGATGGTGGTGGTTGTTTTGTGCTCCTTTTTATCAGAAAATTAACTGTAGAAAATAACCAGATTAATTAGTAAATGTATCATGTAATTAACCAAAATGATTATGGTCTTTTAATCAAATTGGTCCTCCCACTAACTTAACGAATCCTACACTTCCAAAGTAGAAAACGGAAATCCTAGTTGGATAGATTTCTAGTGGGTGATTGAATTCTTATAATTCTATTGATCATCCTCAGGTACATCCATTTTTGGAATTACAATAAACTATAAGTGAGCAACTCCTTGCCCATCACATCTCATGTGAGGTTCAATCCTTTACCTAGCCCCTAATGCTCAAAATCTCAGGTACATCCATTATTGACTTATCTTGCATTAGTTAAGTTGATCCCATTGAGCCAGTAATTATGCAAATAATTTTAATGTCCTCAGGTACATCCAATATTGGCCACTAAAACCATTTACATATTTACAACATCTAATGCTTAACAATTATTCTTAAGAAAATCTCTTAAATTAATTGCATCTTATGCAACTATTTAAAATTTCTTAAAATAATTGCCCCAATGGAGGGCCTATGTTATAATTACTTTAATTATAGCATTTCCAACTTAATCATTTGTTTGAAAGATTTTATGGTCATTTTAATTGCTATTAAGGTCTCACTTTGCACATTATCCAATTAGCATGTATATATCATATAATAGCATACATTCCCATACATCTCATGCATTCATGGATAAGCAATAAATATGGTAGATCATGGACTTTCTAAGGGATTCAATTCTGAGCCACCAAGAATTGAATCAGGGCATTCCTAGGTGCATTTCATTCATTCATCCATTTTACAAGAGTTGCTGAAGGAGTACATAATCAACACTTGATTTTGAATTCCTCCCACTGGTCCCACCAATGCTCTTGACCTCCTTGAACTTCTTGCAATCCAATATTACATAGTAATCCTTGGCATACCAAGGCGAATTTAGAAAAACTTAAATAAATGAAATTACAACCCAAAAATTATTACAAACTTAATAATACATGCCCAAAATAAATTAATTAATTTACAATCCCAAAGAAACATAAAAGAAATAAATCCAATCACATTGGTCTTTTATAGTCCATGATCATCCATCATGCATATTACTATTTAACAATTAAATAAAACATACATACTTAAATTAAATTGAATATCTCATATTCAACTTAAAAATCCAGATTTGAATATGATTCAAATAAATTTAAAAATTCAGATTTGAATCTCATTCAAACAAATTTAAAAATTCAGATTTGAATCACATTCAAACAACTTTAAAAATTCAGATTTGAATCACATTCAAACATTTTTAAAAAAATCAGATTTGAATCACATTCAAACATTTTTTAAAAAATCAGATCTGAATTTTATTCAATCAATTTTAAAAAATCAGATTTAAATATGATTCAAACAACTTTAAAAATTCAGATTTGAATCACATTCAAACAACTTTTAAAATTCAAATTTGAATCACATTCAAACAATTTTTAAAATTCTGATTTGAATCATAATTTAATTGTGTGATTAAAAATCCTAATTAAACATTTTAATTAGTCATATGATGAACCTTTCATCATGCAACAATTGCAGAATTTAATAACAACCATGCGCACCATATTGGAGTTCATCAAGCATGCTGCCACACCTCTTGATCCAACCAGAAATGGATCAATCATCTCATGATCAAATCACACAATTAAATCATATAATCAACAATCTAAATGACAAATATAGTGGCTCTGATACCAATTAAAGGAACGGAAGCGTGAAAAACACAAGTTTATACCATTGAATTCAAAAATTTTCATCTAGGGTCATATGCATCATGCAAGATTTATTTTTATCTATTTGATTTCAATGATAAACAACATATTAAAAATCTTTTAATAAGTTTTTGGATCTATATTTGCCATTTAAGATTTTAAAATTAATCAGATTAATTTTAGAACCCTAGATTAAATCAAGAACGATTACACTAACCTATTGATGCACTGCAGCGTGTCTGCGCCTTTGAGATTCATCTTCAGGACACCAAATGTTGTCCCTCTAGCTTGTCCACACCAAGAACACCTTTGGCAGCCCTTGAACAGCTTCTAAAGCTTTTTCTATTAATTAGAAATTCAAGTTCTACCTTTTAAGAGATTAGAGATGTAAACAGGACACTAGAAATAATTTCTAGTGTTCTTAATTCAAGAGATTGATGGCTAATCTCTTTGAATTGATGAGAGATGAAGAAGAATAGATAAAAAGCCTCAAAGTGGCGTGACAAAGGAGAGGAGTGGCTGCTGGTTGCTTTTCTTTTCATAACAACACTTAAATAGCTAGGTTGGCACATTAAACCCTTGCCACATGTCACCCTTTGATTAGCTCTAGGTTTAAGTGACACAATCACATTGTGCCAAGTGTCAAACCTATATTTAATCTTGATTTTAATCATCTTACATGATTAAAAAAACATTTGGCAAGCTTATGTGTAATCCCATGTGTCACTATCTCATGTTGCCACGTGTCACACTCTGAAATGACCAAAATGCCCCTGTGTCTTAATTTTGAGTTCTTAACAAAAAATAATTATTTTTCTTCTTCTAATCAATTTATATCAAATATAAATTAATTAATTAATCTCTATTAATTAAGTTATCATTAATTAAATTCATATTTAGACACTTTAAATATAAATTTAACTTATACTATACATCCAATAATCTAGATTTGGTTTCAAGTCATGCTAGGGACTTTGCAATTCAATTGCAAACCAAACCTATTTAATTAATCAATTAAACTCTTTAATTAATTAATTAAATCATATTTAAATAGGTGATAACTTGTATATGTGTGTGACTTACTAGGCTCATCACTAATTGGCAATGAGACATGATATCAACTCTTAATATCATCAGAACTCTTTCTTACCATAAATGATTTCTCTAAATCATTTTATGAACCTCATAGACCATGGCTAACACCTAGCATAGCATGCCATGGCCACCCAATTAGTAATAAGGTTTACCTTAAATGAACCTATAATCATATGTTACCATGCACTAGAATCTCTCTGTTACAAAATCCCAACTCAAGCTGGAGTCATGGTTTATGTCAAACTCCATTTGCTACGAATATTATGTTCTCTTTTAATTCCAGTTCTTGATTAAAAAGATTTTCTCATCAGAAACTCTTTTCTGAATAAATCTATCTGTCCTGGCCAAGAACTTGAAACATCAAGAACAATTAAATGAACATAGGATTTTATCTCTATTTACTTAGAGGAATAGATTCCATCTTGATCAACACCTACCTCCATATATAACTAGTAGGAGCCAACAAATGCCCATATACCCATACACAGTACAAGTATGAAAGCAGTATCAAACTCAAACTACCTATATAGAAGATAACTGTGCTATCTCAGGTCTAAAGATTATATGCACTGATATGATTTATGACAAAACATTGACAAGAGTAAACTCCATGTGCTTGTCATAAGTGTCACTGGTTCGGCCTACTTATCATTTATAAGTGCCTATCATGTTTGTTATATGGCATGAGACTCACCATTCCATCTTATTTATATCTCATATAAATAACTTGGGAACAAACATGAATACAATCTTTCTGGATAAGTCATGTCCTTATTATGAAGTATCCTCGATTGTGAACCTATTTATGATACTTTGTGCTAGAAATATTGTCACTCCTATTCTTAACAACTTAAGAATAATATTTCTAAAAAAATATCAATGGACCTTTTCTATTACACATAAATATATTATGTAAATGGGAAAGTGGAAATGCTTTTTATTAATAAAAATATGTACAAGATACATATTAAATTATATGCTCTAGGGCATACTACTAACATTAATTAATCAAAAGTTTCCAATTTCCCACATTTTCCTCATATCTTTTACTACTTAGATTATGTACCGCTATTTTAATTTTTCACGACATTTTTGAAGTATAATATCATTTATTTTTAATGGACATTGAGGTCAAAAGGCAACTCGGGATGTCAAATGACCACAATGCCCCTATTAGTGTTGCATTCCTGATTTTTTAGTAACATCGAGTTTTGTCATTTTCTCGATTTCTCATTTTTTTTATACTAATTAATTAACTTTTCTTTGATATTTCTAATGACATTTATACTTTAATGTGTCTTTAATTATGTCTCGAAACTAAATTCCAAGGGTTCCCTACAATCCTGGGTTAGGCTATTGCCTGTGCCATAACTTCCCCATGCTGTCACCTATCGTTGCGGTGCTGGCTCATTTAACTTAGTTTCATTTCATTGCTATTATTTTTCCTTTGTTTTTCTTATATTTTATTTCTTGTATTTCATTATTTTATGTCTCCTCACTAATAATTAAATATAGTTCTAGGCAACCTAGCTGTCCGGACCGACACTGGTCCCCGGAATAGTAGAACGCACTACCGAACATAGGGGTGTTACAATCTAATTGGCAATGAGACATGATATCAACTCTTAATATCATTAGAACTCTTTCTTACCATAAATGATTTCTCTAAATCATTTTATTCCCCTCATAGACCATGGTTAATACCTAGCATAGCATGCCATAGCCACCCAATCAGTAATAAGGTTTACCTTAAATGAACTTATAATCATATGTTACCATGCACTAGAATCTCTCTGTTACAAAATCCCAACTCAAGCTAGACTCATGGTTTATTTCAAACCCCATTTACTATGAATATTATGTTTTCTTTTAATTCCAGTTCTTGATTAAAAGATTTTTCTCATCAGAAACTCTTTGCTGATTAAATCTATCTGTCCTGGCCAGGAACTTGAAACATAAAAAATAATTAAATGAATATAGGATTTTATCCCTATTTACTTAGAGGAACAGATTCCATCTTGATCAACACCTACCTCCATATGTAACTAGTAGGAGCCAACACATGCCCATATACCCATACACAGTACAAGTATGAAAGCAGTATCAAACTCAAACCACCATTATACAAGATAACTGTCCTATCTTATGTCTAAAGATTATATACACTGATATAATTTATGACAATACATTGATAAGAGTAAACTCCATGTGCTTGTCATAAATGTCACTGGTTCGACCTACTTATCATGTATAAGTGCCTTTCATGTTTGTTATATGGTATGAGACTCACAATTGCATCTTATTTATATCTCATATAAATAACTTGGGAACAAACATGAATACAATCTTTCTGGATAAATCATGTCCTTATTGTGAAGTATCCTCGATTGTGAACCTATTTATGATACTTTGTACTAGAAATACTGTCACTCATATTCTTAACAACTTAATAATAGAATTTCTAACAAAATATCAATGGACCTTTTCTATTACACATAAATATATTATGTAAACAGAAAAGTGAAAATGCCTTTTGTTAATAAAAATATGTACAAGATACATATTAAATGATATGCTCTAGGGCACACTACTAACAATCTCCCACTAGCACTAGAGCCATTCATTACAATATCTTATACCCATCTTCTCAGGATGTCGGTCTAGCTAAGTCTGTGACATAGGCTTAGTGAATGGATCAGTTAGATTTTCAGCTGATGCTATTTTCTGCATGGCTGCATCGCCTCGTCCAACTATTTCTCTGATAATGTGGTAGCGCCTTTCTATGTGTTTGGATTTCTAGTGAGACCAGGGTTCCTTAGCCTGTATGACTGCTCCATTGTTGTCACAATGAAGTGAAACTGCTGACTCAATGGAAGAAACTACTATAAGTTCTTTCATGAACTTTTTTATCCAAATAGCTTCCTTTGTAGCATCTAATGCAGCAATATACTCAGCCTTAGTAGTGGAATCTGTAGTCGTGCTCTATTTGGAGCTTTTCCAACTGACTGCACCTCCATTACAAATGAACACATACCCAGAGGTAGACTTTCTATCATCGATATCTGATTGGAAATCAGAATCAGTATAACCATCCACTTGCAAGTTTCCACCTCCATAAATCAAGAATAAATCCTTAGTTCTTCTCAAGTACTTAAGGATATTCTTGACAGCTATCCAGTGATCCAAACCTGGATTGGATTGATACCTGCTAGTCAAACTAATAGCATATGCGATATCCGGCCTAGTACACAACATTGCATACATTAAACTTCTAATAGCCGAAGCATATGGAATCCTGGCCATTTTATCTCTTTCTTCAGGTGTCTTTGGAGATATCTCTTTATAAAGATGGATACCATGTCTCACTGGTAACAATCCTCTCTTCGAATCAAGCATGTTAAACCTCTTTAACACCTTTTTCAAGTATAGACTTTAGGATAAACCAATTATTCTTTTCGCTCTATCTCTATAAACGCGAATCCCAAGAATATAGGTTGCCTCCCTGAAGTCTTTCATGGAGAATGTATTTGACAACCATATCTTTATAGTTGTCAATATACCTATGTCATTACCCATCAACAGTATGTCATCCACATATAAGACAAGGAAAGTGATAGCACTGTCACTAACCTTCTTATATACACATGGCTCATCCTCATTTTTGGTAAAACCAAATGACTTAATGGCTTCATCAAAAAGGATGTTCCAACTCCTCGAAGCTTATTTCAACCCAAAAATGGATCACTTTAGATTGCATACCTTGGAACCATCTTGGGATTCAAAACCCCTAGGTTGTTCTATGAAAATGTTTTCTTCAATGTATCCATTGAGAAAAGCTGTTTTGACATCCGTCTGCCAAATCTAATAATCATAGTATGTAGCTGTTGCTAATAGAATCCTAATTGATTTAAGCATGGCAATAGGCAAGAAAGTATCCTCATAGTCGATTCCTTGCCTTTGGCAAAACCCTTTTGCTACTAGCCTTGCCTTATAGGTCTCTACCTTTCCATCAGAACCAATTTTCTTCTTGAAAACCCATTTGTTCCCTATAGGTAGAATACCTTTAGGTGGGTCAACAAGATCTCAAACTTGATTCTTATGCATGGAATCAATTTTGGATTTCATAGCATCAATCTATTTTAAAGAGTCTATATCTGATATAGCTTCTTCATAGGCAAGTGGATCATCTCCATGATCTACTTCTTCATGAGTAGACAACTCTTATGCTTCTTCATGAAGGAAACCATATCTCACTGGTGGATAAGATACCCTGGTTGTTCTACGAGGAACAGCTGCAGATGTTTCATCAACGGGTGTAGGTTGACTAGATGGATCTATATGCAGCTGATGTGTTGGTTGGTCAGAATTCTCCAATTCTAACTCTATTTGCCTTCCTTTGCCTCCTTCTTGAACAAACTATTGTTCAAGAAATGTGGCATCTCTACTTATCACAACCTTTTGTGATGTAGGCAAATAAAAATAGTATCAAAAACTATCTTTTGGATATCCAACAAATCGACCCTTTTTTGATCCGGTTTCCAATTTATCAGTGTTCAGCTTTTTGATATAAGATGGACAACCCCAAATCTTAGCATGCTTAAGACTTGGTTTTCTTCCATGCCATATCTCATAAGGTGCGGAAGAAACTAATTTTGACAGAATCCTATTCAAAATATACAAAGCTGATTCTAATGCAAATCCCTAAAAAGAGATTGGCATATCAGTATAGCTCATCATACTACGTACCATATCCAATAAGGTACGATTTCTCCTTTCAGATACACCATTCAGCTGTGGTGTTCCTAGAGGAGTCAGTTGGAAAACAATGCCATGTTCTCTCAAGTATTCATCAAATTCAATACTCAAATATTCACCTCCACGATCTGATCGAAGAGCTTTAATACTCTTTCCTTTTTGATTTTCTACTTCAGATTTAAATTCTTTGAACTTTTCAAAGGATTCATATTTGTATTTCATCAAATAAAAATACCTAAACCTTGATTTATCATCAGTAAAGGTAATAAAGTAATGAAATAGCCTCTAGCTATTTCTTTAAATGGACCACATACATCACTATGTATTAACTCCAAAATATTTTCAGCCCTTAGCCCTTGTCCAACAAAGGGTGATCTTGTCATTGTGCCCTGAAGGCAAGATTCACAAGTTGGAGTAGGCTTAGAGCCCAATGAGGATAGAATCCTCATTTTCTCCAGTTTTGCAATCCTATCTTCTGCAACATGACATAATCTTAAGTGCCAAATATATTTTGAATTTGAGTTTTTTTTCACCATTGTATTGCATTCATTTAGATCACTTGCATTCATTTTGTATTTGTCATTATTATCCAAATAATAAAGACCATCATTCATATAACCCGAACCAACATATTTATTTCTAAAATAAATATTGCAAACATCATCTGTGGACTGAAATCATAGCCATTTCTAGTCAAACTAGATATGGAAATGATGTTCTTAAAAGCATCAGGTACATATAAAATATTATCCAAACACAAAATATGTCCAGACATGTAAAAAGATTTAGATCCTATGGCTAAAACTTCAACAGTTGAGCCATTGCCAATTCGGACTCTAACATCTCGAGAATGCAAGCTGCTACTATTTGCTAGTTCCTTCATATCATAAAAAATGTGAGAACTAGCACCAATATCTAAAACCCAAGCTGTAGATGAACTATGAGTATCATCAGAATCTAAATAACAAGATATGGACATACATTCCAAAGGTCTATCCTTCTTGTTCTTCAGAGAAGCAAGATACTCTGGGCAGTCCTTTTCAAGTGCCCATCCTTCTGGCAGTGGAAACACTTTCCTTTGCCTCCATCAGCTTTAGTCTTCCCTTTTTGTTTAGCTATTTTCTTGGAAGGACCAAGAATATGAGGTTTCTTTTTCTTATTGCCCTTCTTCTTGTTGGACTTTCCAGCAGAAGAAGATGCAATCAAAGCTACCTCATTTCCTTTATTGCCCGGCATATTCTTTTGGGCCATAACCAGCATGTTGAGTAAACCAGCCAAGGTGCATTCCTATTTAGTCATATGGAAATTTGTCACAAAATTCCCAAAAGACTCAGGAAGGGACTGAAGGATCAAATCTATCTGCAGTTGGAAATCCATGTTAAAGTCAAGATGTTCCAGCTGCTTAATCAGCCGAATCATCTTGTGGACATGATCCCCAACATTCTATCCCTCAGACATCTTCATGCGGAATAGCTGTCTAGATATCTCATACCTAGCATTCTTGCTGTGCTCACCATATAACTCTTGTAGGTGAAGGAGGATCTCACTCGCACTCTGCATGTTCTCATGCTGCTTCTGTAACTCATTACTCATGGAAACAAGCTTGTAACACTTAGCTCTCATATCATGCTCCTTCCACTTGTCTAAAGTTTCATGTTCCTCTTGTGTGGCCTCTGGAGTTAAGGGACCAGGAACATTTGAGTCTAGAATAAATCCTATATGTTCAAGATTCAGGACAAGTTTCAAATTTCTTACCCAATCAGACAAATTAGGTCCTGTCAACCTATTGCGATCAAGTATGCTTGCATATTGGATGGTGGTGGTTGTTCTGTGCTCATTATTATCAGAAAATTAACTTCAGAAAATAACCAGATTAATTAGTAAATGTATCATGTAATTAACCAAAATGATTATGGTCTTTTAATCAAATTGGTCCTCCCACTAACTTAGCGAATCCTACACTTCCAAAGTAGAAAACGGAAATCCTAGTTGGATGGATTTCTAGTGGTTAATTGAATTCTTATAATTCTATTGATCATCCTCAGGTACATCCATTATTGGAATTACAATAAACTATAAATGAGCAACTCCTTGCCCATCACATCTCATGTGAGGTTTAATCCTTTACCTAGCCCCTAATGCTCAAAATCTCAGGTATATCCTTTAGTGACTTATCTTGCATTAGTTAAGTTGATCCCATTGAGCCAGTAATTATGCAAATAATTTTAATGTCCTCAAGTACATCTAATAGTGGCCACCAAAAAATATTTACATATTTACAACATCTCATGTTTAACAATTATTCTTAAGAAAATCTCTTAAATTAATTGCATCTTATGTAAGTATTTAAAATTTCTTAAATTATTGCATCAATGGAGGGCGCACGTTATAATTACTTTAACTATAGCATTTCCAACTTAATCATTTGTTTGAAAGATTTTATGGTCATCCTAATTATTATTAAGGTCTCAGTTTGCACATTATCTATTTAGCATGCATATATCATATACTTGCATACATTCACATACATCTCATGCATTCATGGATAAACAGTAAATATGGTATGATCATGGACTTTCTAAGGGATTCAATTCTGAGTCATCAAGAATTGAATCAGGGCATTCCTAGGTGCATTTCATTCTTTCATTTTACAAGAGTTGCTGAAGGAGTACATAATCAACACTTGATCTTGAATTCTTCCCACTGGTCCCACCAATGCTCTTGTCCTCCTTGATCTTCTTACAATCCAATTACGTAGTAATCCTTAGCATACCAAGGCGAATTTACAAGAACTAAATAATTGAAATTACAACCCAAAAATTATTACAACCTTAATAATACATGCCCAAAATAAATTAAAATAAATTAATTAAGTTACAATCCCAAAGAAACATAAAAGAAATAAATCCAATCACATTGGTCTTTTATAGTCCATGATCATCCATCATACATATCACTATTTAATAATTAAATAATACATACATACTTAAATTAAATTGAATATCTCATATACAACTTAAAAATCCAGATTTGAATATGATTCAAACTTTAAAAATTCAGATTTGAATCACATTCAAACAAATTTAAAAATTCAGATTTGAATCAAATTCAAACAATTTATTTTAAAAAAAAAATTCAGATTTGATTCAAATTCAAATAACTTTTAAAATTCAGATTTGAATCACATTCAAACAACTTTAAAAATTCAGATTTGAATATGATTTAAACAACTTTAAAAATTCAGATTTGAATCACATTCAAACAACTTTAAAAATTCAAATTTGAATCACATTGAAACAATTTTTAAAATTCAGATTTGAATCACATTCAAACAATTTTTAAAATTCAGATCTGAATCAAAATTTAATTGTGTGATTAAAAATCCTAATTAAACACTTTAATTAGTCATGGGCCTAATTATGGGCCTTTGAATCCAAGCCCACAAACAAGCCCAAAGCCATGGGCATGGTTGGATGCACCAAACCATGTGCATCAATGGAGTTCACCTCCATGCCGCCACCTTGACCTTGCAAACAACAATGAATTAATCATCTCATGATCAAATCACACAATTAAATCATATAATAAACAATCTAAATGGCAAATACAGTGGCTCTGCTATTAATTGAAGGAGCGGAAGTATGAAAAACACAAGTTTAGATCATTGAAATTCAAAAATTTTCATCTAGGGTCACATGAATCATGCAAAATTCATTTTTATATATTTGATTTCAATGATAAACATCATATTAAAACTCTTTCAATATATTTTTGGATCTACATTTGCCATTTAAGATTTTAGAATTAATCAGTTTAATTATTAGAACCCTAGATTAGAATAAGAATAAGTGCACTAACCTCTTGATGCACTACAGTGTGTTTGGCACCTTTGGGATGCGTCTTTAGGATACCGGATGTTGTCCCTCTTGCTTATCCACACCAAGATCACCTATGGCATCCCTTGAACAGCTTCTAAAGCTTTTTCTATGAATTAGAAAATCAAGTTTTGCCTTTTAGGAGATTACAGATGTAAACAGGACACTAGAAACAATTTTCGGTATTTTTAATTCAAGAGATTGTTTGCTAATCTCTTTGAATTTATGAGAGAAGAAGAAGAAGAGAAGGGAATGGCAGCCAAGGGTGGCAGAACAAAGAGAATGAGCAGCTTGTTATGTTTGTTCTTTCATCCTTACACTTATATAGCTAGGTCTCCACTTAAAACCCTTGCCACATGTCACCTACTGATTGGCTCTAGGTTTAATTGACCCAATCACATTGTGCCAAGTGTCAAACCTATATTTAATCTTAATTTTAATCATCTTGCATGATTAAAAGACATTTGAAAAGCTTATGTGTAATGCCATGTGTCACCATCTAATAATGCCATATGTCACCCTGTGAAATGACCAAAATACTCGTGTCTTAATTTTGAGTTCTCAACCCAAAATAATTATTTCTCTTCTTTTAATCAATTTATATCAAATATAAATTAATTAATTAATCTCTATTAATTAATTTCTCATTAATTAACTTCACTATTAAACACTTTAAATATAAATTTAACTTATACTATACATCTAATAATCTAGATTTGGTTTTAAGCCATGCTAGGGACTTTGCAATCTAATTGCAAACCAAGCCTATTTAATTAATCAATTAAACTCTTTAATTAATTAATTAAATCATATTTAATTTGGTGATTACCTGTGTATGTGTGTGACTTACTAGGCACATCACTAATTGGCAATGAGACATGATATCAACTCTTAATATCATTAAAACTCTTTCTTACCATAAATGATTTCTCTAAATCATTTTATGCACCTCATAGACCATGGTTAACACCTAGCATAGCATGCCATGGCCACCCAATCAGTAATAAGGTTTACCTTAAATGAACCTATAATCATATGTTACCATGCACTAGAATCTCTCTATTACAAAATCTCAACTCAAGCTGGAGTCATAGTTTATGTCAAACCCCATTTGCTATGAATATTATGTTCTCTTTTAATTCTAGTTCTTTATTAAAAGATTTTTCTCATCAGAAACTCTTTTCTGATTAAATCTATCTGTTCTGGCTAGGAACTTGAAACATCAAAAATAATTAAATGAATATAGGATTTTATCCCTATTTACTTAGAGGAACATATTCCATCTTGATCAACACCTACCTCCATATATAATTAGTAAGAGCCAACACATTTCCATATACCCATACATAGTACAAGTATGAAAGCAGTATCAAACTCAAACCACCTATATACAAGATAACTGTGCTATCTCAGGTCTAAAGATTATATGCACTGATATGATTTATGACAATACATTGACAAGAGTAAACTCCATGTGCTTGTCATAAATGTCACTGGTTCGACCTACTTATCATGTATAAGTGCCTATCATGTTTGTTATATGGTATGAGACTCACTGTTCCATCTTATTTATATCTCATATAAATAACTTAGGAACAAACATGAATACAATCTTTCTGGATAAGTCATGTCCTTATTGTGAAGTATCCTCGATTGTGAACCTGTTTATGATACTTTATACTAGAAATACTGTCACTCATATTCTTAATAACTTAAGAATAGAATTTCTAATAAAATATTAGTGGACCTTTTCTATTACACATAAATATATTATGTAAACGGAAAAGTGACAATGCCTTTTATTAATAAAAACATGTACAAGATATATACTAAATGATATGCTTAGGGCATACTACTAACACTTATGGCAGCCAAGGCACAGTGAGCCAATAAGAACAGAGTGGTGCATCAACCAGGGTGTACACCATGCGCCAGAGGGATGAAGCTGAGACCTCAGATGTTGTGGTTGGTACTTTCTCCATCTTTTGTAGAGATGTATATGTGCTGTTTGACCCTAATTCTACACATTCTTATGCTAGTGCCAGTATTGCATGCTCTGTTGCTATTCTTTGTGTGAAATTGGATTATGATGTGCTAGTGACTAGTCCTTTGGTGATCCAAGGACATACATTCCTTTCAAACTTAATTGAAATGCCCTTCTGAGATTATGATATTATATTGGGCATGGATTGGTTAGCCAGGCATCACGCCATGATCGACTATAGACTGAAGATAGTCACTTTTGGTCTTCCTGAGTATGCAGATATACTGATACACGGGGAGAGGCAGTTATTGCCATCCAACATCATTTCAGCTGCAATTGCTAGAAAAATGATTAGAAAGGGATGTGAAGCTTATCTAGCTTATGTGATAGACACCCAGGTGGAGAACCCATATCTTCAAGATATTCCTATAGTATGGGATTTTCCGGATGTCTTTCCAGAAGAGTTTCTTGGATTGCCTCTAGAAAGAGAGGTGTTGTTAGAAATTGAGACTTTGCCTGGTGTGGAGCCAATCTCCATCACTCCTTATAGGATGGCACCTACTGAGTTGAAAGAGTTGAAGGTGCAATTGTAGGAATTGCTAGATAAGGGTTTCATCCGCCCTAGCGTGTCACCTTAGGGAGCACCAGTATTATTGGTGAAGAAGAAGGATGGCACTCTCCGTCTATGCATAGACTAGAGACAGTTGAATAAGGTGACCATAAAGAACAGATATCCTCTACCACGGATTGATGATCTATTTGATTAGTTGAAGGATGCAACTATATTCTCGAAAATTGATTTGAGATCGAGCTACTATCAGTTGAGGGTGCAGGAGCAGAGTATTCCTAAAACTGCCTTCAGGACTCAGTATGGCAATTATGAGTTCTTGGTGATGCCATTCGGATTGATTAATGCTCCAGTTGCTTTTATGGGCCCGATGAACTCTATTTGTCACACCCTATCTCTTTGTAAGGCATAACATGATCCCGTAGTATACCTAATGAATTACCAAACTCTATCTACTGATAATCTATTAAATACACTATAAGGGATTTTAAACCTTTTCTTGCTTCTTTTTACAGTGGTGAGCACTATTTACAGGTGTTAAAAAAATTTTTAACTGAAGTGAAACCAGATAATACATTGGAAGAACTAATAATTTCTGTAAAAATTTTAGCAGAGTGCCATCTGTATTTTGAATAAAACAGTTCTTTAAAAACCTGTAAAAAGTACTTCCTATATTTTGTTCAATTCCCAAACTCAAATATTCAATCAACACAATAAGTTTCTCAACAATTGTTAACTCAAACCCACAATAATTTTCTAGTGTTTTCAAAAGCTGAGACAAAAGAATATATCACAATATTTACAAACCAAAATAATTTACAAATTTAGTTTACAACTTTAATATACAATTTTAATTTACAACTGCTCAAAACCAAGAACAATATATACATATAGTGAACATACATTACAATACAAAATGCAAAATATGGTATACTCAATATATCTAATGATCTCTCAGTGTAGTACTAGCAGCCTAGTCTGCTGCCCTGTCAGTCTGTCTACCTGCAACAGCAATGAAAAGCTATCGCTGAGCCAATATCTTAGTGGTGCACAACATTAACAAAATACAACTTTAAAACATAAATCATAAGTCATATAAATAGTGGATACTTAAAACCATAGTTAAATTCAAAGACAGTGAATGTCATAAATAATTTAAACTCCATTTCATTATATCACAATAATTATTAATAAATCACACACACAGCTTAATCATGTTCAAAAGTCCAATTCATACCAAGAGCCGATGGCTAATGAGGAATAACATAGCTAGCTAGTAATAATATGAGTACTCATTCTATTCGTCCTCAACAGGCACACACCTCAACACTTCAGCCAGAGAGGGAATTCAAAGTCAATTCATTCCATTAGACAAGCTAGCAAGGAATTCAATCAATATACATGATAGTTGTGGTTTCAAACCAATTGCAATATTTTCAAACAATAAGTATCCATCAA
This sequence comes from Hevea brasiliensis, assembly GCF_030052815.1. Taxonomy (NCBI): domain Eukaryota; kingdom Viridiplantae; phylum Streptophyta; class Magnoliopsida; order Malpighiales; family Euphorbiaceae; genus Hevea; species Hevea brasiliensis. The sequence goes on from NC_079501.1 coordinate 51,276,830, forward strand.
ATTTCCATTCAAACAATTTTTCACAATTCAAAACAATAACATAAAAAATTCTCATAATTTATTTCAATTGAAAAGTCAAAAGAAAAAGCTGTTGTGCACAAACCTCTGATAAATGTCTCTTGGCTCTGACTCAGTGTTTCCTTTCCCTTCCCTGAGTCTTTGCTAACTAAAACACACAATTTGAAGTGTTTCAGTACTCATTTATACTGTCTCTAACAATAAGGTTCACTAATTAATTTATTGAATTCTATTATTTTCCTTAGTCAACCTAAAATGTTGACCCTTGATGCACTCTAGGTGAATTAGGTTTTAATGTTACCAATATGTCACATTTTATAGCCTTTTAGTGTTGGTAGATGTTACCAAATTCATTTTTAAGTATATTGCATTTTATTGCAATTTGCCGAATTTCGGTATACTAATTTTACCTAGCCGGATGACCTAGTTTCCTCGGTTTTCGGGTTTCAGTCCAAACTACAAACTTGTAGGTCTATGTCTTATTGCACGCGAAGCAAAATTTCAGGTTATTTTGAGTTGTGTAGACCAAGTTATGGTCAATTTACCAATGCTGGACAGAATGTACCAAAATGGTAGCTTTAGGTCATTTTTAGGTCACTTTTGGTTCGGCTAGTTTTTGGACCTGAACTTGTGCAGGCTATTTGGCTTGGTTCTTATCATTTTTGGGCTTTGGTGTCTCCATAAGAATTGTAGATATATGTCTCAAATATTCATGGTAAAAATTTCAGGTCAATTGGACCTATTTTGAGTGAGTTATGGCCCAAAACACTAACTGCTACCCAAATAGTCAATTTTCAGGTTTTCAAAGCACTAATCCGGATTTGGTCATTTTTCAAGTTACCTTCTAGGCAGAATTTTGGTAAGCTTCCTTCATGAAAGTTGGCACATTTTGTGCCTAGTTTCACCTCCAATTGGTCTCATACCAATTGCAGCCACACACTTAAGGTTCTAAGCCAAAACATACACTGCCCTATTACAATTTGTTCATCCTTTACCAATTACACATCCTATGCTTACCAAGTTCACTCTTCCATGCCAATTCTGGTTTGTACCATAACATTAACACATTTAGCAACACATTTTTGGTCATTTTGGCAGCTTGTAACCACTCTCAACATACACCTTATAACTCATAATTTTTCCAAGTCCAATGACAACAATTAAAGTCCCATTTACCATAATTAAACCAAATGAACATACCTCATTTCCATGTCCAAATTCTAACAATTAAGCACACACATGCTGCCATCCATGACAACATAATTCAACAATATTTCATGAACTCAAATACTTCAATCTTCTTCATGAGGCTGCCACAATTTTACACATACCCATCAACCTCCATTTGCAATTTTCAAGCTTACAAATCAAACCTTACTCATGGAATTCAACTACAATACAATCAAACATTTAAATCATCATTCAAACCACTATTTACATGCAAGAACAAACTATTCTTATTGAGGTTCTATGGCTGCCAAAATGTACATTTCCACTAACTCATCAAACTTCAAAAATCTTTCCACAAATCAACTACCCACAACACCCATTCAAAGTTTAATGAAACAAGAATTAAAAATACATACTTACCACTTTTGAAATTCTTCAAAACCTCACCAAAACTTAACTTTCTTGCTGCCTATCTACTGCCCAAACTGTGTAGAACAACTTTAGTGAAGGAAAATGCAAGGATCATGGCTTGAAGATGGAAGAGTGGACCTTGCATGCAATTTGGCCATGGAGGATTTGAGAGCTTTTCAATTTCCGCTGGCTTTGCAAAGTGAGGAAGATGAAGGCATATTTTGTCCATAAGTTGATTAAATGTCCTCTTAAGTGGAGTTAGTGGAGCACTAATAGGATTAAAAGTATTTTTTTATGTTAAACTTTCCAATTTTCCACATTTTCCTCCTATCTTTTGCTATTTAGATTATGTACTACTATTTTAATTTTTCATGACATTTTCTAAGTGTAATATCATTTATTTTTAATGAAAATTTAGGTCAAAAGACAACTCGGGTGTCAAATGACCACAATGCCCCTGTTCGGGTTGCATTCCCGATTTTTTGGTAACACCGAGTTTTGTCATTTTCTCGATTTCTCGTTTTTCTTTGTACTAATTAATTAATTAATTTTTCTTTGATATTTATAATGATATTTATGCTTAATAAGTCTTTAATTATGTCTTAAAAATATTTTCTAGGGTTTCCGCCGGTCCAGGGCTAGTCAACGGTCCACGCCACAACTTTCCGGTGCGGTCACCCATCGCTAGGGTTCTCGGCTCGTTTAACTTGGTTACATTTCATTGCTATTATTTTTCTTCTGTTTTTCTTTTATTTTCTTTTCTTGTATTTCATTATTTTATGTCTCCTCACCCATATCTATGTGTAGTTCTAGGCATCCTCGCTATCCGGACTGACACTGGTCATCGGAATAGTAGAACGCACTACCGAACATAGGGGTGTTACAATTCTCCCCCCCCCCCCCTTAAAATAAATTTCATCTCGAAATTTTACTTGGCATCAATTTTCGAACAGCTGTGGGTGCTGTCTCCTCATGTCCTCTTCACATTCCCAAGTTGCTTCCTGGCCTGAATGATGGTTTCACAGCACTTTAACCAGGTGTATCTATTTATTCCTCAGCTGCTTCACCTCATATGCCAGAATTTCTATGGATTTTTCCTCATATGAGAGGTCTGGATTTACCTCAATCTCTTTAACTGATAGTATATGAGATGGGTCAGATCTGTACCTCCTTAACATGGACACATGGAAGACACTGTGTATCCTTTCTAGCTCTGAAGGTAATGCTAGCCGATATGCCAAATGACCCACTCTTTCCAGAACCTCATATGGTATGATGAAACGAGGACTCAGTTTCCCCTTTCTGCCAAATCTCATAATTCTCTTCCAAGGAGAAACTTTGAGGAATACCTTATCACCCACTGCATATTCAATATCTCTTCTCTTCAGATCAACATAGGACTTCTGATGGTCTGATGCAGCCTTTAGTCGATCTCTGATCAATCTGATATTTTCCTCTGTCTGCTGAATAATTTCTGGCCCAATCATCTTTCTTTCACCTACTTCATCCCAACATAGGGGAGTTCTGCACTTTCTGCCATACAAAGCTTCATATGGGGGCATTCCAATGCTTGATTGGTAGTTGTTGTTATAAGCAAACTCAATCAAAGGCAAGTGTATATCCCAACTACCTTTAAACTCAATCACACAAGCCCGTAGCATATCCTCCAATATCTGAATTACCCTCTCGGTGGCCATGCATGCGTGGGTGGAATCTTTGTCTTTGAAGTTCAATCTAGTTCCTAGGGCTCTCTGAAGACTACCTCAGAATCTAGAAGTGAACCTAGGATCTCTATCAGATACAATCGATACTGGCACTCCATACAGTCTTACAATCTCATTTCTGTACAATCTAGCCAATCTTTCCAAACTATAGTCCATCCGGACTGGCAAAAAGTGAGCAGACTTGGTTAGTCTATCAACTATAACCCATACTATATCATGACTATTCTGTGTCCTTGGAAGTCTCATCACAAAATCTATAGTTATCCGTTCTCATTTCCACTCTAGTACTAGCAATGGATGTAACAAACCAGCTGGAACTTGATGTTCTGCCTTTACTTGCTGACAAGTTAGACATTTGGAAACAAATTTAGCTATATCTTTCTTCATACCCATCCACCAGTAATGCTCTTTTATCCCTCTATGCATTTTAGTTCCACCAGGATGCATAGCAAAAGGAGACTCATGTGCTTCCTTCATAATGATCTGTCTCAATTCCACATCATTAGGAATGCACATTCTGCCCTGATGTAGTAGTAAACCATCATCTCTCACAGAGAATTCAGGTTTCTTGCCCTGCTGGACTTCTTTCAGTAGCGTCTGATATTTTTCATCACTCTGAGCAGCCATTCTAATCTGATCAATCAACACTGGCTGTACATGCCATGCAACTACTGTCTGTCCCTCATCATCAATCTCCAAACTGGTATGCTGTGCTTTCAACTCATGTACCATGGACAAAGGAGAAACTCTAAGACTTGCCATAGTCTTGCGACTTAAGGCATCAGCCACCACATTTGCTTTCCCTGGCTGATAGTCTATTAAGCAATCATAGTCTTTAATCAGTTCTAACAATCTCCTCTGCCTCAAATTCAATTCCTTCTGGGTACCTAAGTACTTCAAGCTCTTGTGATCTGTGTAAATGTAGCATTTCTCCCCATACAAATAGTGTCTCCAGATCTTCAGAGCAAAGACAATAGCTGCTAGCTTCAAATCATGTGTTGGGTAGTTTCTCTCATGCGGTTTTTAGCTGGCGTGATGCATAAGCAATGACATTCCGGTCTTGCATCTATACACAGCCTAACCCGTTGTGAGAAGCATCACTGTGACACCCCTTACCCGTCTACAGTGTAGCCGAGCAAGATATGGCACGCAGTGTACCGGAACACCCTATTTTAATTCAATCATTTTTTTTTTATTCTTCCAAATTTATTTTTTTTATATAGTTATAAAGTACAAATTAGGAAATATAATTCATTTAAGTCATTTATTGAAATTAAAATTTATTTGAGGTTCCGAAAATTTTATAGAAAATTCGGCAGAGTACCGGCTAAAAATGGAGAAAACAGTTCTTCGGAACCTGTGAAAAACACTTCCAATAATCATTTTCAATCATTCTCAAACTCCAAAAACCATCAACATGGTCTCAACATTAGCAATCATTTCAAGTTCTCAACATTAATCCACAATTTCATTCAAATTCAAAATCAACTAAAATTTCATGAAGATATTCTCAAATTATATTAATTAAAAAAATTCTTCAAAATATGTACATCAACATATGATTACTTAAATTTACTATTTACATGAGTTCATAATTTACAAATCACAAGCTACTACCTAATACAAAATGCAAAAACATAATTTCAAAAGGGACCTAAAGGTCCTACCACTGATGCACTATAGATGAGAGGTGACTCTAACGCTAGACAGATCTCTGACCTCACCCAGTCTGTGGTCTGCTACGCTCTCTGTCTATCTCTCCTGAACCTACACGTGGCAAAAAGCAACGCGCTAAGCAATAATGCTTAGTGATGCCAATAATAAAATAAAAAGAACTAATAAAAAAAATAAATATACAGTGAGTGTATTGATGTCTCGTGCAGACAAATTTTTGATAATTATTATAATCTTATTTATTTGGTACTTGTTATATTCATTATTTCATTAAATTTATCAACTTTCATTTTTGGTTGCCCAAGTAACCTATACTGGATGACTGGACTAGATAAACGGGTAAACTGGCACTGGGTATCAACTACCTCGAGCCGTCACACCATCGGTCACATGTGTGTCTCCCGGTGTGCAACAGAATAGCTAATAAGCTGTAATAACATTAGGCACAAGGCCACATCTCTGTTAGTAGTATGCCCTAGAGCATATCATTTAGTATGTATCTTGTACATATTTTTATTAATAAAAGACATTTCCACTTTTCCGTTTACATAATATATTTATGTGTAATAGAAAAGGTCCATTGATATTTTGTTAGAAATATTATTCTTAAGTTGTTAAGAATATGAGTGACAATATTTCTAGCACAAAGTATCATAAATAGGTTCACAATCGAGGATACTTCATAATAAGGACATGACTTATCCAGAAAGATTGTATTCATGTTTGTTCCCAAGTTATTTATATGAGATATAAATAAGATGGAATGGTGAGTCTCATGCCATATAACAAACATGATAGGCACTTATAAATGATAAGTAGGCCGAACCAGTGACACTTATGACAAGCACATGGAGTTTACTCTTGTCAATGTTTTGTCATAAATCATATCAGTGCATATAATCTTTAGACTGAGATAGCAGTTATCTTGTATATAGGTAGTTTGAGTTTGATACTGCTTTCATACTTGTACTGTGTATGGGTATATGGGCATCTGTTGGCTCCTACTCGTTATATATGGAGGTAGGTGTTGATCAAGATGGAATCTGTTCCTCTAAGTAAATAGAGATAAAATCCTATGTTCATTTAATTGTTCTTGATGTTTCAAGTTCCTGGCCAGGACAGATAGATTTATTCAGAAAAGAGTTTATGATGAGAAAATCTTTTAATCAAGAACTGGAATTAAAAGAGAACATAATATTTATAGCAAATGGAGTTTGACATAAACCATGACTCCAGCTTGAGTTGGGATTTTGTAACAGAGAGATTCTAGTGCATGGTAACATATGATTATAGGTTCATTTAAGGTAAATCTTATTACTAATTGGGTGGCCATGGCATGCTATGCTAGGTGTTAACCATGGTCTATGAGGTTTATAAAATGATTTAGAGAAATCATTTATGGTAAGAAAGAGTTCTGATGATATTAAGAGTTGATATCATGTCTCATTGCCAATTAGTGATGAGCCTAGTAAGTCACACACATACACAAGTTATCACCTATTTAAATATGATTTAATTAATTAATTAAAGAGTTTAATTGATTAATTAAATAGATTTGGTTTGCAATAAAATTGCAAAGTCCCTAGCATGACTTGAAACCAAATCTAGATTATTGGATGTGTAGTATAAATTAAATTTATATTTAAAGTGTTTAAATATGAATTTAATTGATGAGAAATTAATTAATAGAGATTAATTAATTAATTTATATTTGATATAAATTAATTAGAAGAAGAAAATAATTATTTTGGGTTAAGAACTCAAAATTAAGACACAGGGGCATTTTGGTCATTTTGCAGTGTGACACGTGGCACCATGAGATGGTGACACATGGCATAACACATAAGCTTGCCAAATATTTTTAATCATGTAAGATGATTAAAATCAAGATTAAATATAGGTTTGACACTTGGCACAATGTGATTGGGTCACTTAAACCTAGAGCTAATCAAAAGGTGACATGTGGCTAGGGTTTAATGTGTTAACCTAGCTATTTAAGTGTGGTTATGAAAAGAAAACACAACCAGCAGCCTCTCCTCTCATTTGTCACGCCACTTTGAGCCTCTCCAGCTATTTCTTTTCATCTCTCATCAATTCAAAGAGATTAGCCATCAATCTCTTGAATTAAGAACACTAGAAATTGTTTCTAGTGTCCTGTTTACATCTCTAATCTCTTAAAAGGCAGAACTTGAATTTCTAATTAATAGAAAAGGCTTTAGAAGCTGTTCCAGGGCTGCCATAGGTGTTCTTGGTGTGGACAAGCTAGAGGGACAACATCTGGTGTCCTGAAGATGAATCTCAAAGCGTGACTTCATTGCAGCACATCAAGAGGTTAGTGTAATCGTTCTTGATTTAATCTAGGGTTCTAAAATTAATCTGATTAATTTTAAAATCTTAAATGGAAAATACAAATCCAAAAACATATTAAAAGAGTTTTAATATGTTGTTTATCATTGAAATCAAATAGATAAAAAATAAATCTTGCATGGTGCATGTGACCCTAGGTGAAAATTTTTGAATTCAATGCTATAAACTTGTGTTTTTCACGCTTCCGTTCCTTCAATTGGTATCAGAGCCACTATATTTGCCATTTAGATTGTTGATTATATAATTTAATTGTGTGTTTGATCATGAGATCAAGAGATTCATTGCTGGTTGGATCATGAGATGTGGCGTCACACATGGAGAAGCCACCATTGGTGGCGGCAACAATGGTTCCATGGGTGATTCAAGGTTTGGCTTTTAATTCTGCAATTGTTGTATGATCTAAGGCCTATTCTTTGACTAATTAAAGTGTTTAATTAGTTGTTTTAATCACACAATTAAATTATGATTCAAATCAGAATTTTAAAAAATGTTTGAATGTGATTCAAATCTGAATTTTAAAAGTTGTTTGAATGAGATTCAAATCTGAATTTTTAAAGTTGTTTGAATCATATTTAAATCTGATTTTTTAAAATTGATTCAATAAAATTTAGATCTGATTTTTTAAAAAATATTTGAATGTGATTCAAATCTGATTTTTTAAAAAATGTTTGAATGTGATTCAAATCTGAATTTTTGAAGTTGTTTGAATGTGATTCAAATCTGAATTTTTAAATTTGTTTGAATGAGATTCAAATCTGAATTTTTAAATTTATTTGAATCATATTCAAATCTGGAATTTTAAGTTGAATATGAGATATTCAATTTAATTTAAGAATGTATGTTTTATTTAATTGTTAAATAGTGATATGCATGATGGATGATCATGGACTATAAAAGACCAATGTGAATGGATTTATTTCTTTTATGTTTCTTTGGGATTGTAAATTAATTAATTTATTTTAATTTATTTTGGGCATGTATTATTAAGTTTGTAATATTTTTGGGTTGTAATTTCATTTATTTAAGTTCTTGTAAATTCGCCTTGGTATGCCAAGGATTACTATGTAATATTGGATTGCAAGAAGTTCAAGGAGGTCAAGAGCATTGGTGGGACCAGTGGGAGGAATTCAATATCAAGTGTTGATTATGTACTCCTTCAGCAACTCTTGTAAAATGAATGAATGAAATGTACCTAGGAATGCCCTGATTCAATTCTTGGTGGCTCAGAATTGAATCCTTTAGAAAGTCCATGATCATACCATATTTACTGCTTATCCATGAATGCATGAGATGTATGGGAATGTATGCAATTATATGATATATGCATGCTAAATGGATAATGTTCAAAGTGAGACCTTAATAGTAATTAGGATGGCTATAAAATCTTCCAAACAAATGATTAAGTTGGAAATGCTATAATTAAAGTAATTATAACATAAGCCCTCCATTGGGGCAATTATTTTAAGAAATTTTAAATAGTTGCATGAGATGCAATTAATTTAAGAGATTTTCTTAAGAATAATTGTTAAGCATGAGATGTTGTAAATATGTAAATGGTTTGGTGGCCAATATTGGATGTACCTGAGGACATTAAAATTATTTGCATAATTACTGGCTCAATGGGATCAACTTAACTAATGCAAGATAAGTCAATATTGGATGTACCTGAGATTTTGAGCATTAGGGGCTAGGTAAAGGATTGAACCTCACATGAGATGTGATGGGCAAGGAGTTGCTCACTTATAGTTTATTGTAATTCCAATAATGGATGTACCTGAGGATGATCAATAGAATTATAAGAATTCAATCACCCACTAGAAATCCATCCAACTAGGATTTCCGTTTTCTACTTTGGAAGTGTAGGATTCGCTAAGTTAGTGGGAGGACCAATTTGATTAAAAGACCATAATCATTTTGGTTAATTACATGATACATTTACTAATTAATCTGGTTATTTTCTGCAGTTAATTTTACGATAAAAATGAGCACAAAACAACCACCACCATCCAATATCCTTGCAAGCATACTTGATCACAACAGTTGTGACAGGACCTAATCATGCGATTGGCTAAGAAATTTGAAACTTGTCACAACCTTGAACATATAGGATATGTTCTAGATTCAAATGTTCCTCGTCCCTTACCTCCGGAGGCCACACAAGAGGAACATGAAACTTTGGACAAGTGGAAGGAGCATGATATGAGAGCTAAGTGTTACATGCTTGCTTCTATGAGTAATGAGTTCTGAAGCAACATGAGAACATGCAGTGCGAGTGAGATCCTCCTTCACCTACAAGAGTTGTATGGTGAGCACAGCGAGAATGCTAGGTATGAGATATCTAGACAGTTATTCCGTATGAGGATGTCCGAGGGATGAATGTTGGGGATCATGTCCACAAGATGATTGGTGATTGAGCGGTTGGAACATCTTGACTTCAACATGGATTTCCAACTACAAACGGATTTGATTCTTGGTCCCATCCTGAGTCTTTTGGGAATTTTGTGACAAATTTCCATATGACTAAACAGAATGCACCTTAGTGGTTTACTCAACATGCTGGTTATTGCCCAAAAGAATATGCTGCAATAAAGGAAAAGAGGTAGCTTTGGTTGCATCTTCTTACTGGAAAGTCCAACAAGAAGAAAGGCAATAAGAAAAAGAAACCTCAGATTCTGGTCCTTCAAGAAAATAGCTAAGCAGAAAGGAAGACTAAAGGCGATGAAGGCAAAGGAAAGTGTTTCCCTTGCCAAAAGGATGGGCCTTTGGAAAAGGACCGCCCAGTATCTTGCTTCTCAAGGACAAGAAGGATACACCTTCGGAAGGTATGTCCATATCTTGTTATTTAGATTCGATGATACTTATAGTTCATCTGACTTGGGTTTTAGATCTCGGTGCGGTTCTCACATTTCTAATGATATGCGGGAACTAGCAAGCGATGTGACTTGCATTCTCAAGATATTAGAGTCGGATTGGCAATGGCTCAAGCTGTTGAAGCTTTAGCCATAGGATCTAAATCTTTTACATGTTTGGACATGTTTTGTGTTTGGATAATATTTTATATGTACTGATGCTTTTAAGAACATCATTTCTATATCTAGTTTGACTAGAAATGGCTATGAATTTGATTCCAGATGATGTTTGCAATATTTATTTTGGAAATAAATATGTTGGTTAGTTATATGAATGATGGTGTTTATTATTTGGATAATAATGACAAACACAAAATGAATGCAAGTGATCTAAAAGAATACAATGCCATGGTGAAAACCAACTCAAGTTCAAAATATATTTGGCACTTAAGGTTATGTCATGTTGCGAGAAGATAGGATTGCAAAATTGGAGAAAATGGGGATTCTATCCTCATTGGGCTCTGAGCCTACTCCAACTTGTGAATCTTGCCTTCAAGGCAAAATGACTAGATCACCCTTTGTTGGACAAGGGCTAAGAGTGAAAATATTTTGGAGCTAATACATAGTGATGTATGTGGTCCGTTTAAAGAAATGGCTAGAGGGCTTTCATTATTTTATTACCTTTCTTGATGATAAATCAAGGTTTGGGTATTTGTATTTGATGAAATACAAACATGAATCCTTTGAAAAGTTTAAGGAATTTAAATCAAGTAGAAAATCAAGCGGGAAAAAGTATTAAAGCTCTTCGATCGGATCGTGGAGGTGAATATTTGAGTCTTGAATTTGATGAATACTTGAGAGAGCATGGCATTGTTTCTCGGTGACTCCTCCGAGGCATACGGTGAATGGTATATCGAAGGAGAAATCGTACCCTATTGGATATGGTACGTAGTATGATGAGCTATCTTGATATGCCAATCTCCTTTTGGGATTTGCATTAGAATCGCTTTGTATATTCGAATAGGATTCCATCAAAATCAGTTTCTTCCACACCTTATGAGATATGGCATGGAAGAAAACCAAGTCTTAAGCATGTTAAGATTTGGGGTTGTCCGACTTATATCAAAAGGTGAACAACGATAAATTGGAGACCGGATCGAGAAAAGGTCGATTTGTTGGATATCCAAATGATAGTTTTGGATATTATTTTTATTTGCCTACTTCACAAAGGTTGTGATAAGTAGAGATGCCACATTTCTTGAACAACGTTTGTTCAAGAAGGAGGCAAAGGAAGGCAAATAGAGTTAGAATTGGAGAATTCGACCAACCAACAGTCAGGATGGATATAGATCCATCTAGTCAACCTATACCCATTGATGAAACATCTACGGCTCTTCCTCGTAGAATAACAGGGGTATCTCACCCACGGTGAGATATGGTTTTCTTCATGAAGAAGAACAAGAGTTGTCTACTCATGAAGAAGTAGATCATGGAGATGATCCACTTACCTATGAAGAAGCTATATCGGATATAGACTCTTCAAAATGGATTGTTGCTATGAAATCTGATTGATTCCATGTATAAGAATCAAGTTTGGGATCTTGTTGACCCACCTGAAGGTATTGTACCTATAGGGAACAAATGGGTTTTCAAGAAGAAAATTGGTTCTGATGGAAAGGTAGAGACCTATAAGGCAAGGCTAGTAGCGAAAGGGTTTTGCCAAAGGTAAGGAATCGACTATGAGGAGACTTTCTCGCCTGTTGCCATGCTTAAATCAATTAGGATTTTATTAGCAATAGCTGCGTACTATGTTTATGAGATTTGGCAGATGGATGTCAAAACAGCTTTTCTCAATGGATACATTGAAGAAAACATTTTCATGGAACAACCTAGGTGATTTGAATCCCAAGATGGTTCCAAGGTATGCAAGCTAAAGCGATCCATTTATGGGTTGAAACAAGCTTCGAGGAGTTGGAACATCCGTTTTGATGAAGCCATTAAATCCTTTGGTTTTATCAAAAATGAGGATGAGCCATGTGTATATAAGAAGGTTAGTGATAGTGCTATCACTTTCCTTGTCTTATATGTGGATGACATACTGTTGATGGGTAATGATACAGGTATGTTGATGACTATAAAGATATGGTTGTCAAATACATTCTCCATGAAAGACTTAGGGGAGGCAACCTATATTCTTGGGATTCGCATCTATAGAGATAGAGCGAAAAGAATAATTGGTTTATCCCAAAGTCTATACTTGGAAAAGGTGTTAAAGAGGTTTAACATGCTTAATTCCAAGAGAGGATTGTTACCAGTGAGACATGGTATCCACCTTTCTAAAGAGATGTCTCCAAAGACACCTGAAGAAAGAGATAAGATTGTCAGGATTCCATATGCTTGACTATTGGAAGTTTAATGTATGCAATGTTGTGTACTAGGCCGGATATCGCATATGCTGTTAGTTTGACTAGCAGGTATCAATCCAATCCAGGTTTGGAACACTGGATAGCTGTCAAGAATATCCTTAAGTACTTGAGAAGAACTAAGGATTTATTCTTGATTTATGGAGGTGGAGACTTGCAATTGGATGGTTATACGATTCGATTTCCAATCGGATATCGATGATAGAAAGTCTACCTCTGGATATGTGTTCATTTGTAATGGAGGTGCGATCGGTTGGAAGAGTTCCAAGCGAGCACATTGCAGATTCCACTACTGAGGTGAGTATATTCTTTGCATCGAGATCTGCAAAGGAAGCTGTTTGGATAAAGAAGTTCGTGTCAGAACTTACAGTAGTTCCTTCCATTGAGTCGTGGTTCCACTACTGCTGTGACAATAATGGAGCGATCATCTGAGCTAAGGAACTAAGGTCTCACACAAAATCCAAACACATAGAAAGGCACTACCACATTATCAGAGATATAGTTGGGCAAGGCGATATAGCCATGCAGAAAAATAACATCAGCTGAAAAATTCAGCTGATCCATTCACTAAGCCTTTGTCATAAGCTCAGTTAGACTGACATCTTGAGAAGATGGGTCTAAGGTATTGTAATGAATGGCTCTAGTGCTAGTGGGAGATTGTTAGTAGTATGCCCTAGAGCATATCATTTAGTATGTATCTTGTACATATTTTTATTAATAAAAGGCATTTCCACTTTTCCGTTTACATAATATATTTATGTGTAATAGAAAAGGTCCATTGATATTTTGTTAGAAATATTATTCTTAAGTTGTTAAGAATATGAGTGACAATATTTCTAGCACAAAGTATCATAAATAGGTTCACAATCGAGGATACTTCATAATAAGGACATGACTTATCCGGAAAGATTGTATTCATGTTTGTTCCCAAGTTATTTATATGAGATATAAATAAGATGGAATGGTGAGTCTCATGCCATATAACAAACATAATAGGCACTTATACATGATAAGTAGGCGAACCGGTGACACTTATGACAAGCACATGGAGTTTACTCTTGTCAATGTTTTGTCATAAATCATATCAGTGCATATAATCTTTAGACCCGAGATAGCACAGTTATCTTGTATATAGGTAGTTTGAGTTTGATACTGCTTTCATACTTGTACTGTGTATGGGTATATGGGCATCTGTTGGCTCCTACTAGTTATATATGGAGGTAGGTGTTGATCAAGATGGAATCTGTTCCTCTAAGTAAATAGAGATAAAATCCTATGTTCATTTAATTGTTCTTGATGTTTCAAGTTCCTGGCCAGACAGATAGATTTATTCGAAAGAGTTTACGATGAGAAAATCTTTTAATCAAGAACTGGAATTAAAAGAGAACATAATATTCATAGCAAATGGAGTTTGACATAAACCATGACTCGGCTTGAGTTGGGATTTTGTAGCAGAGAGATTCTAGTGCATGGTAACATATGATTATAGGTTCATTTAAGGTAAATCTTATTACTAATTGGGTGGCCATGGCATGCTATGCTAGGTGTTAACCATGGTCTATGAGGTTTATAAAATGATTTAGAGAAATCATTTATGGTAAGAAAGAGTTCTGATGATATTAAGAGTTGATATCATGTCTCATTGCCAATTAGTGATGAGACTAGTAAGTCACACACATACACAATTTATCACCTATTTAAATATGATTTAATTAATTAATTAAAGAGTTTAATTGATTAATTAAATAGATTTTGTTTGCAATAAAATTGCAAAGTCCATAGCATTACTTGAAAACAAATCTAGATAATAGGATTTGAATTATAAATTAAATTTATATTTAAAGTGTTTAAATATGAATTTAATTGATGAGAAATTAATTAATAGAGATTAATTAATTAATTTATATTTGATATAAATTAATTAGAAGAAGAAAATAATTATTTTGGGTTAAGAACTCAAAATTAAGACACAGGAGCATTTTGGTCATTTTGCAGTGTGACACGTGGCACCATGAGATGGTGACACATGGCATAACACATAAGCTTGCCAAATATTTTTAATCATGTAAGATGATTAAAATCAAGATTAAATATAGGTTTGACACTTGGCACAATGTGATTGGGTCACTTAAACCTAGAGCTAATCAAAAGGTGACATGTGGCTAGGGTTTAATGTGTTAACCTAGCTATTTAAGTATGGTTATGAAAAGAAAACACAACCAGCAGCCTCTCCTCTCATTTTTCACGCCACTTTGAGCCTCTCCAGCTATTTCTTTTCATCTCTCATCAATTCAAAGAGATTAGCCATCAATCTCTTGAATTAAGAACACTAGAAATTGTTTCTAGTGTCCTGTTTACATCTCTAATCTCTTAAAAGGCAGAACTTGAATTTCTAATTAATAGAAAAGGCTTTAGAAGCTGTTCCAGGGCTGCCATAGGTGTTCTTGGTGTGGACAAGCTAGAGGGACAACATCTGGTGTCCTGAAGACGAATCTCAAAGGCGCAGACTCGCTGCAGCACATCAAGAGGTTAGTGTAATCGTTCTTGATTTAATCTAGGGTTCTAAAATTAATCTGATTAATTTTAAAATCTTAAATGGAAAATACAGATCCAAAAACATATTAAAAGAGTTTTAATTTTTTGTTTATCATTGAAATCAAATAGATAAAAAATAAATCTTGCATGGTGCATGTGACCCTAGGTGAAAATTTTTGAATTCAATGCTATAAACTTGTGTTTTTCACGCTTCCGTTCCTTCAATCTCAACATAATGTCAGAATGACTAAAAGCCATGAAATCATAGAATGGCAAAATGCCATGTGCAGTACTGCTAACTGAACCCTATTGGCATGCCAAACTATCCAAACCAATCTTGCTAGGTGCACTAGGGCATTTTACACTTTTAAACTTTACAATTCTTGAAATTTAAGTTTAGGTGTTACTATTCATTTTATTAGTCAACTAAAATGTTGACTTTTGTATAGAAAATAGGTACATTGGTTCTAATACTCCCAACATACCACAATTTGCATTCTAAAGTTGTTAACCATTTCTAAGCTTAATGTTAGTTGTTCAAAATTTTTAGATTTCAAGCCTTGTGTTTACTATTCCATTGGTCATTTTTACAGCAGGAATTTGGCAAAGTTCTTCATGAAAGTTGTTCCTTATTTTGTCTAGTTACATTTCCTTTTTTGAATCACTCCATTTGGAGTTTTGTAACTCAAGTTATGGCTTAAAAACCATAACTGGCCGGATTGGACAGAATCCAAAATTCTGTGCAAAACTGGTTCTGCCTGATTTGGTAACCTAAGTTTGGTTGGCAAATTGACTAGGTTATGGTCAGAATTTGGATTTGTGCTCTTCATGAAAGTTTTAGTTCTATGTCTCAGATTTCTGCTGGTAAAATTTTAGGTCAATTAGACCTTTCTATACTGAGTTATGACCAAATGAATAAACATTATTCATTTAGTCATTTTGCCTAGGCAGACTGCAGGTCACCCAGATTTGGGCAATTTTTAGGTCAACTTGGTTTGGTTTTCTGGATAAGGTTTCTTCACCAAAATTGTGCCATTATGTGTCTAGTTTCATGTCCAATTGGCCTTGCACCAATTGAACCTCTACAATTCCAGTTATTGCTGCCCAAACCTGCTAGACTCATACTCAGTCCTGCAGGTCAGCCAAGGCAGCTAATCCAAACTCAAATGCCAAGCCACAACTCATTTCATTTCCTCCTCACACATATTCAAATGGTCACTAATTGACCATTACAAGGTTATCATACTATTATATGAGCAAACCTAATGTTGTTCATGTGTCCACATTTTTTTCA
Source organism: Hevea brasiliensis (assembly GCF_030052815.1). Taxonomy (NCBI): domain Eukaryota; kingdom Viridiplantae; phylum Streptophyta; class Magnoliopsida; order Malpighiales; family Euphorbiaceae; genus Hevea; species Hevea brasiliensis. The sequence continues at coordinate 51,293,295 of NC_079501.1, forward strand.
AGTTCTATCATCCATTCCACTTGCATTTCACTTACACAAACATATTCAATCACTCATCTCATACAAAGGGCAGCTCATAACCACTTTGCTATCAAGCAAAATCATCAAACCCAAACCAACCTAAGCTGCTAAAATTTTAAGGGTGCACACACACACATTTTTATTTCATTTTCTTATATTTCCTACTTATTTCATGCCATTAAACATGAATTAAATCAAAGGTAGTAAGAGTTTTGACACTAACCACTTGGAGCAGAATTTCAAGCTAAAAAAACCTCCTTTTTCCTTCCTTTTTTTGCTGCCTAGTGGTGATTTAAGGTGTGAGGAACAAGTTTAATGAAGAGCTTGAGTGGTTTTATGGTGAGATTTGGTGGGGTTTGAAGCTTTGGTGGGGTTTGAAGCTTTCGTGGAGGAAAGGGGTGGAAGGGATGAGAGACGACTGGTTTTTGGTGAGAATGGCTGATGGCTTTGTTTGATTTTTGTTGTATCCTTTATCCTCTTTTTATTAGTTAATTTAAGTGTTAATTAAATGTGATTGGTGGGTAAGTGTTTAATGACATCATATGATGTCATAATTGATATTTTCTTCAATTTTCTTTTCTTCTCTTCTCTACACATTTTCAATTTAATTTTTAGCAATATTTATTCACATTTTATGTTATAATAATTATTTACTTAACTGGACAAGTCGGCCAAAAATCATCTCTGAAGGCGAAATGACCAAAATGCCCTCCGTTTGGCTTAACAGACCAAGATTGTCTGTATTGATTGAAAAATTTTTCTAAGCATTTCCTTGGCATTCTAATACAATAGAAACCTCAATGACCCTTCTCTAGAGTCTCAAAAATTATTTTATGAATTTTCCCCTGCGTCTAGGGCTCCTAGTTGCGAGCACCGCAACTTTCCACTAGGTTACCCATCACAAGGGCACCGGCTCATTTAACTTGGTTGTATTTTATTTCTAAAATTTTTTCTAAATTTTTCTTATTAATACTTGAGTTAATTATGGTTCATCACTTTAGTTTAAATATTTTTCTGGACGTTCTAGCTGTCCGAACGGACACTGGTCACCAAAACAGTAGAATGTACGGAGTTGCTACAGGGAGGGTGTTATAACTCTTCCCCTCTAATTTATATTTCATCCTCGAAATTTACCTGATGCAAACAGTTGAGGGAACTGTTGCCTCATCGTCTCTTCACTTTCCCAAGTTGCCTCTTCGGTGTTGTGGTGCCTCCAAAGCACTTTCACTAGTGGAATCTGCTTATTCCTCAACTCTTTCACTTCCAGAGTCAGGATCCGTATGGGTTCTTCTTCATATGTCAAATCCAATTGTACTTCAATTTCTTCCATGGAGATGACATGTGAAGGATCTGAGCGGTATCTTCTTAGCATAGATACGTGGAACACATTGTGGATCTTATCCAGCTTTGGTGGTAAAGCTAGCCTGTAGGCCACTGGACCTACACGTTCAATGACTTCATATGGGCCAATGAACCTAAGGCTTAACTTACCTTTTCATCCAAACCTCAGCACCTTCTTCCACGGTGACACCTTGAGGAACACTTTATCGCCAATCGCATATTCCATTTCTTTCCTCTTCAGGTCGGCATAAGATTTCTGCCTGTCTGAGGCAGCCTTCAGATTGGCTTTGATTAATTTTACTGTCTCCTCAATCTGTTTCACCAGGTCTAGCCCTACCAGTTTATCTTCACCCAATTCAGTCCAACACACTGGAGTTCTACATTTCGTCCCATACAGTGCTTCATACAGGGCCGTTTGGATGCTAGCTTGATAGCTATTATTGTATGCAAATTCTGCCAGTGCGAGATATCTATTCCAACTTCCCTCAAACTCAACGATACAGCTCCTCAACATATCCTCAAGGACTCGACATATATTTCATGTTATTATTATCATTTCAATTCAATATTTGCATTAGTTCAATTGGTTTCAATTGTTTACCTGGATTACTCTTTCTGATTACCCATGCATGCGAGGATGGAAAGGCATCTTGAATCGAGTTGTGTACCCAAGGATTCATGCAACTTCTTCCAAAATCTCGATGTAAACCTTGGGTCTCGATTAGATATGATGGAAAGTAAGATTCCATGCAATCTAACTATCTCACTGATATACAATTCTGCTAACTTCTCCAGTGAGTAGTCAGTCGTAACTGGCAAAAAGTGTGCTAACTTCATCAATCTATCTACTATCACCCATACTGCGTCATGTTTCTTCTGGGTGAGAGGTAGACCACTTACAAAATCCATGGTGACCCGATCCCATTTCCATTTAGGTATGCGTATAGGCTGTAGCAAACCCGATGGAACTTGATGTTCTGCCTTGACTTGCTGACTTGTCAAGCATTTAGTCACATAGTCAGCTATGTCCTTCTTCATACCAAGCCACCAATAATGAAGTTTCAGATCATGATACATTTTTGTACTTCCTTGGTGCATAGCATAAACACTGGTGTGTGCCTCTTTTAGGATATTGGCTTTCCATTCCCCATCATCTAGTACACATAATCTTCCTTTGTAATATAGACACCCATCTGTTTTCATTGCATAGTCAGTTTCTTTCCCTTCTAGGATTTTGCTCATAATAGCTTTTAACTTCTCATCTACCTTCTGCCCATCTAAAATCTGTTGTAGCAGGTTTGGCCTCACTTGCAACTCAGCTAAAATAGCTCTATCTCGAGCCAAAGATAGACGAGCATTCAATGATCTCAAAGCTGTGATGGATTGTCTGCTCAAAGCATCAACAACTACATTTGCCTTCCCAGGATGATAGTCAATCACACAATCATAGTCCTTCAGGAACTCAATCCATCGCCTTTGTCTAAGGTTGAGCTCCTTCTGGGTTGGCAAGTATTTCAAACTTTTATGGTCTGTGTAAATGTAACACTTTTCACCATACAAATAGATCCTCCATATCTTCAATACGAAGATAATTGCTGCAATTTCTAGATCATGTGTAGGGTAATTCTGTTCATGTGGCCTTAGCTGCCTGGAAGCATAAGCGACCACCTTCCCCTCTTGCATCAATACACACCCTAATCCATTATGAGAGGCATCACTGTAGATTACAAAGTCCTTTCCCGACACTGGCTATGTTAACACTGGGGCCTTTGTTAACATAGCCTTCAACTTCTCAAAACTGGTCTGACACTTGTCATTGCAGTTAAATCTGACATTCTTGTTTAACAACTTGGTCATTGGAGCAGCTATTAAAGAAAATCCCTTCACAAATCTTCTGTCATACCCAGCTAGCCCCAAGAAACTTCTGACCTCAGTTGTATTCCTAGGAGCCTTCCATTCCATCACTGCTTCTATTTTCTTGGGATCCACTCTAATTCCATCAGCTGACACAATGTGTCCAAGGAATGCAATCTCATTCAACCAGAAGTCACACTTGGACAACATAGCATACAGCTTCTTTTCTCTCAGAGTTTGCAGAACAATCCTTAAATGCTCATCATGTTCTTCCCTGGTCTTGGAATACACCAAAATATCATCAATAAAGACCACTATGAACCGATCTAAGTATGAATGGAAGATACGGTTCATAAGGTCCATGAATGCTGCTGGTGCATTTGTTAGGCCAAAGGGCATTACCAGGAACTCATAATGCCCATACCGGGTCTTGAATGCAGTCTTTGGCACATCTGCATCCTTCACTCTCAACTGATGATACCCTGATCTGAGATCAATTTTGGAAAATACTCCTGCTCCCTTCAACTGATCAAACAGATCATCAATTCTAGGCAACGGATATTTATTCTTCACAGTTACTTTATTCAACTGCTGGTAATCAATGCATAACTTCAAAGTCCCATCCTTTTTCTTTACAAACAGCACTGGAGCTCCCCATGGTGACACACTAGGCCGTATGAACCCCTTATCCAGTAACTCCTACAACTGGATTTTCAGTTCCTTCAATTCTGTGGGCGCCATCCTATAAGGAGCAATAAAGATTGGTGCTATACCCGGCAGTATCTCAATAGCAAATTCAACTTCCCTTTCTAGTAGCCAGGCAATTCTTCAGGGAACACATCTGGAGAGTCTTTTACTATAGGTATGTCACACAGATCTGGCTTAGATTGCCTAGTATCCACCACATGTGTTAGGTAGACTTCACAGCCTTTTCTCATTAGTTTTCTTGCAACTGTGGCTGAGATGACATTGGACAAGAAATCTATCCTTTCCCTCACAACTGTGATCTCATTACCCTCAAGAGTTTTCAAAGAAATTCTCTTCAATTTACAATCAACCATTGCCTGATGACGTGACAACCAGTCCATTCCCAAAATCATGTCAAACTCATGAAAAGGCAACTCAATCAGGTCTGCTAAGAATTCATACCCCTGAATCCTTAACGGGCAACCTTTGTACACTTTGTTCACCATTACACTGTGGCCCAATGGATTAGTGACCAGAATGTCTTGGTTACTCTCCCCTACTAGTATCCCCCTTTCTATGGGTAAGTTGATGCAGATGTATGAATGAGTGGATCCTGGATCCACCAATGCATGCACAGATGTATTGTAGAGGGAGAACGTACCCCTGATGACGTTCAGGTCATCTTGCTCCTCATGAGCTCTTATGGCATAGGCTCTGGCAGGTGGTCTGGCCTCAAGCCTCTCTGCTGGCTCAAATGCAAGCCTCTGTGATGGTCCCACTGCCTCAGATTTACCAGATTTCCTACCCCTTTGTGGTGCAGGAGCAGGTTTGTTTGGTTGTGTTGGAGTAGCTATAGTAATTCTGCGTAGACAGTTCCTCAACTAATGCTCTGTTGACCCACACCTTAAGCAGGCACTAGTCACTGTCCAACACTACCCTTTATGCCACTTCAGATAATGCGGACATGTAGAAGATGCTGGGGCTGGTCCCCTAAACCCCGTCCCTGAAGAGTTGTCCACTGATGGTGTGGACTGACCTCTCTTAGGGGTGAACTATGGCCTGAGCCCCTGAGACTGACCCTGACCTTGTGGTTGACCTGAACTCTGTGCAGGTGGACCTTTGAACTTCTTCCTAGGTGCAGGAGATGAACTAGACTGACCTGGGCCCCTCTTCTGCTGTCTCTCTCTTCTAGTCTGCTCACTTATTCTAACCTTTTCAACTTTTATAGCAGCTTCCACTAACTTGGTGAAGTCTATGATTCCCAAGGCAGTAATCATGATCTTTATGTTGTCATTTAATCCCTCTTCAAATCTTTTACACCTCTCGGCTTCATTAAGGACTATCTCCCTTCCATAGCGCATTAGTTTGACAAATTCTTTTTCATACTCTGCCATTGTCAGCTGTCTCTGCCTCAGGTTAATGAATTCTCTTCTTCTCTCTTCTAGGTATACACTACCCACATACTTTTTCTTGAATTCTGAGAGGAAGAAGTCCCAAGTTATTACTTTTGGCTGCACTTCACTAGACACTGTATCCCACCATTGGTAGGCATCATCTTGCAATAAAGATACAGCAGCTTCTAAGTTTTGCTCTAGAGTGTAGCAGAGTTGCTTTAAAACTCTACCGGTTCTGTTCAACCAATTTTCGGCTGCATCATCTTCTCTTTTGCCAAAGAAATCCACTGCTCCAAATTTTTTCAGTCTTTCCAGGTGTGATTTTTGCTGTGGAGGTGGTGGTGGTGGTGACATTACCCCAGCCATTTGTCTGAAGAACTCGGCCATTTGCTAGAACATGGCCCGTGGAGGCTGAGCAGGCTCTGCTAAAGCTAGTGGAGCAGGTTCTCCCCTACCCCCAGTCTCAGCTACTGCAGGTGAAGCATGACTCTCCACTTCCTCCTCAACTGCCCTTTGAGATGTAGGGTCCATATCCTAATCAAAATAACAAAGACAAACAGATCTGCATTAGTGTCACCTCGACTCTTACAAATGCAATGCATGGTATGGACTCAATCTAGGCCAAGAAACACCTAAACCGTGCTCTGATACCACTAAATGTGACACCCCTTACCCGTCTACAGTATAGCCGAGCAAGATATAGCACGCAGTGTACCGGAACACCCTATTTTAATTCAATTTTTTTTATTCTTCCTAATTTATTTTTTTTTATAGTTATGAAGTACAATTTATGAAATATAATTCATTTAAGTCATTTATTGAAATTATAATTTATTTGAGGTTCCGAAAATTTTATAGAAAATCCAGCAGAGTACTGGCTAAAAATAGAGAAAATAGTTCTTCGGAACCTGTGAAAAACACTTCCAATAATCATTTCCAATCATTCTCAAACTCCAATAACCATCAACATGGTCTCAACATTAGCAATAATTTCAAGTTCTCAACATTAATCCACAATTTCATTCATATTCAAAATCAACTAAAATTTCATGAAGATATTCTCAAATTATATTAATTAACAAAATTCATCAAAATATGTACATCAACATATGATTACATAAATTTATTATTTTCATGAGTTCATAATTTACAAATCACAAACTACTACCTAATACAAAATGCAAAAACATAATTTCAAAAGGGACCTAAAGGTCCTACCACTGATGCACCGTAGATGAAAGGTGACTCTGACGCTAGGCAGATCTGTGACCTCAACCAGTCTGTGGACTGCTGGGCTCTCTGTCTGTCTCTCCAGAACCTACGAGTGGCAAAAAGCGACGCGCTAAGCAATAATGCTTAGTGGTGCCAATAATAAAATAAAAAGAACCAATAACAAAAATAATATACAGTGATTGTATTGATGTCTCATGCAAACAAATTTTTGATAATTATTGTAATCTTATTTATTTGGTACTTGTTATATTCATTATTTCATTAAATTTATCAACTTTCATTTTTAGTTGCCTAAGTAACCTATATTGGATGACTGGACTGGATAAATGGGTAAACTGGCACTGGGTATCAAGTACCTCAGGCCGTCACACCATCGGTCACATGCGTGTCTCCCAGGGTGCAACAGAACAGCTAATAAGCTGTAATAACATTAGGCACAAGGCCACATCTCAACACAATGTCAGAATGGCTAAAAGCCATGAAATCACTGAATGGAATAATGCCATGTGCAGTAATGCTAACTAAACCCTATTAGCATGCCAACCTATCCAAAGTAATCTTGCTAGGTGTACTAGTGCATGTTACACATTAAAACTTTACAATTCTTGAAATTTAAGTTTAGGTGTTACTTTTCATTTCATTAGTCAACTAAAATGTTGACTTTTGCATAGACAATAAGTACATTGGTTCTAATACTCTCAACATACCACATTTTGCATTCTAAAGTTGTTGGTATTGGTTGCCAATACCATTTCTAAGCTTAATGTTAGTTGTTCAAAATTTTCAGATTTCAAGCCTTGTGTTTACTGTTCCATTGGTCATTTTTGCAGTAGGAATTTGGCAAAGTTCTTCATGAAAGTTGTTCCTTATTTTGTCTAGTTAGATTTCCTTTTTTGAATCAATTAATTTGGAGTTTTTTAGCTCAAGTTATGGCCTAAAAACCATAACTGGCCGGATTGGACAGAATCCAAAATTCTGGGCAAAACTGGTTCTGCCAGATTTGGTAACCTAAGTTTGGTTGGCAAATTGACTAGGTTATGGTCAGAATTTGGATTTGTGCTCTTCATGAAAGTTTTAGGTCTATGTCTCAGATTTCTGCTGGTAAACTTTCATGTCAATTGGACCTTTCTACACTGAGTTAAGACCAAATGAATAAACACTATTCTTTTAGTCATTTTGCCCAGGCAAACTGCAGGTCACTCGGAGTAGGGAAATTTTTAGGTCAACTTAATTTGGTTTTCTGGGCAAGGTTTCTTCACCAAAATTGTGCCATTATGTGTCTAGTTTCATGTCCAATTGGCTTTGCACCAATTGAACCTCTACAACTCCAGTTATTGCTACCCAAACCTGCTGGACTCATACTCAGTCCTGCAGGTCAGCCAAGGCAGCTCACCCAAACTCAAATGCCAAGCCACAACTCGCTTTATTTCCTCCTCACACACATTCAAATGGTCACTAATTGACCACTACAAGGTGATCATACTATTATATGAGCAAACCCTAATGTTGTTCATGTGTCCACTTTTTTTTCAAGTTCTATCATGCATTCCACTTGCATTTCACTTACACAAACATATTCAATCACTCATCTCATACCAAGGGCAGCTCATAACCACTTTGCTATCAAGTAAAATCATCAAACCCTAACCAACCTAAGCTGCTGAAATTTTAAGGGTGCATACACACACATTTTTATTTCATTTTCTTGCATTTCCTATTTATTTCATGCCATTAAACATGAATTAAATCAAAGGTAGTAAGAGTTTGGACACTAACCACTTGTAGCAGAATTTCAAGCTAACAAAACCTCCTTTTTCCTTCCTCTTTTTGCTGCCTAGTGGTGATTTAAGGTGTGAGGAACAAGTTTAATAAAGAGCTTGAGTGGTTTTATGGTGAGATTTGGTGGGGTTTGAAGCTTTGGTGGAGCTTTCATGGAGGAAAGGGGTGGAAGGGAAGAGAGACGGCTGGTTTTTGGTGAGAATGGCTGATGGCTTTGTTTGATTTTTGTTGTATCCTTTATCCTCTTTTTATTAGTTAATTTAAGTGTTAATTAAATGTGATTGGTGGGTAAGTATTTAATGACATCATATGATGTCATAATTGTTATTTTCTTCCATTTTCTTTTCTTCTCTTCTCTACTCATTTTCAATTTAATTTTTAGCAATATTTATTCACATTTTATGTTATAATAATTATTTACTTAACTGGACAAGTCAGCCAAAAATCACCTCTGAAGGCGAAATGACCAAAATGCCCTCAGTTTGGCTTAACAGAGCAAGATTATTTGTACTGATTGAAAAACTTTTCTAAGCATTTCCTTGGCATTCTAATGCCATATAAACCTCAATGACCCTTCTTTGGAGTCTTAAAAATTATTTTATGAATTTTCCCCTGGGTCTAGGGCTCCTAGTTGCGAGAACCGTAACTTCCCACTAGGTTACCCATCGCTAGGGCACCGACTCATTTAACTTAGTTGTAATTTATTTCTAAATTTTTTTCTAAATTTTTCTTATTAATATTTGAGTTAATTATGGTTAATCACTTTAGTTTAAATATTTTTCTGGATGTTCTAGCTATCCGGACCGACACTGGTCACCAGAACAGTAGAATGTACGGAGTTGCTACAGGGAGGGTGTTACAATCACTATAAACTGCATACTCTTTACCCGGTGTAGGTAAAGTAAGGACTAGAGCTTCAGTCAAACACCTCTTCAACTCATCAAAACTCTACTGGCATTTATCTGTCCACTGAAATTTTACATCTTTCCGAAGCAGCTTGGTTAGTGAAGAAGCTAACATAGAAAACCCTTCACAAACCGACGGTAATATCTAGCTAAACCTAGAAAACTGTGCATTTCTGTGATATTCCTGGGTGGCTTCCAATTAAGGATAGCTTCTAGCTGAAGGAACGGAAGCGTGAAAAACACAAGATTATACCATTGAATTCAAAAATTTCACCTAGGGTCACATGCACCATGCAAGATTTATTTTTATCTATTTGATTTCAATGATAAACAACATATTAAAACTCTTTTAATATGTTTTTGGATCTGTATTTGCCATTTAAGATTTTAAAATTAATCAGATTAATTTTAGAACCCTAGATTAAATCAAGAACGATTACACTAACCTCTTGATGTCTGCGGCGTGTGCGCCTTTGAGATTCGTCTTGAGGACACGGATGTTGTCCCTCTAGCTTGTCCACACCAAGAACACCTATGGCAGCCCTTGAACAGCTTCTAAAGCCTTTTCTATTAATTAGAAATTCAAGTTCTGCCTTTTAAGAGATTAGAGATGTAAACAGGACACTAGAAACAATTTCTAGCGTTCTTAATTCAAGAGATTGATGGCTAATCTCTTTGAATTGATGAGAGATGAAGAGAAATAGCTGGAGAGGCTCAAAGTGGCGTGACAATTGAGAGGAGAGGCTGCTGGTTATGTTTTCTTTTCATAACCACACTTAAATAGCTAGGTTAACACATTAAACCCTAGCCACATGTCACCTTTTGATTAGCTCTAGGTTTAAGTGACCCAATCACATTGTGCCAAGTGTCAAACCTATATTTAATCTTGATTTTAATAATCTTACATGATTAAAAAACATTTGGCAAGCTTATGTGTTATGCCATGTGTCACCATCTCATGGTGCCACGTGTCACAATCGTGAAAAGACCAAAATGCCGCGGTGTCTTAATTGTGAGTTATTTACCCAAAATAATTATTTTCTTCTTCTAATTAATTTATATCAAATATAAATTAACTAATTAATCTCTATTAATTAATTTCTCATCAATTAAATTCATATTTAAACACTTTAAATATAAATTTAATTTATACTACACATCCAATAATCTAGATTTGGTTTCAAGTCATGCTAGGGGCTTTGCAATTTAATTGCAAACCAAATCTATTTAATTAATCAATTAAACTCTTTAATTAATTAATTAAATCATATTTAAATAGGTGATAACTTGTGTATGTGTGTGACTTACTAGGCTCATCACTAATTGGCAATGAGACATGATATCAACTCTTAATATCATCAGAACTCTTTCTTATCATAAATGATTTCTCTAAATCATTTTATGAACCTCATAAACCATGGTTAACACCTAGCATAGCATGCCATGGCCACCCAATTAGTAATAAGATTTACCTTAAATGAACCTATAATCATATGTTACCATGCACTATAATCTCTCTGTTACAAAATCCCAACTCAAGCTGGAGTCATGGTTTATGTCAAACTCCATTTGCTATGAATATTATGTTCTCTTTTAATTCCAGTTCTTGATTAAAAGATTTTTCTCATCAGAAACTCTTTTTTGAATAAATCTATCTGTCTGGCAGGAACTTGAAACATCAAGAACAATTAAATGAACATAGGATTTTATCTCTATTTACTTAGAGGAACAAATTCCTTCTTGATCAACACCTACCTCCATATATAACTAGCAGGAGCCAACACATGCCCATATACCCATACATAGTACAAGTATGAAAGCAGTATCAAACTCAAACTACCTATATACAAGATAACTGTGCTATCTCAGGTCTAAAGATTATATGCCTTGATATGATTTATGACAAAACATTGACAAGAGTAAACTCCATGTGCTTGTCTTAAGTGTCACCAGTTCGACCTACTTATCATTTATTAGTGCCTATGATGTTTGTTATATGGCATGAGACTCACCATTCCATCTTATTAATATCTCATATAAATAACTTGGGAAAAAACATGAATACAATCTTTCTGGATAAGTCATGTCCTTATTATGAAGTATCCTCGATTGTGAACCTATTTATGATACTTTGTGCTAGAAATATTGTCACTCATATTCTTAACAACTTAAGAATAATATTTCTAACAAAATATCAATGGACCTTTTCTATTACACATAAATATATTATGTAAACGGAAAAGTGGAAATGCCTTTTATTATTAAAAATATGTACAAGATACATACTAAATGATATGCTCTAGGGCATACTACTAACAATCTCCCACTAGCACTAGAGCCATTCATTATAATATCTTAGACCCATCTTCTCAAGATGTCAGTCTAACTGAGCTTATGACATAGCCTTAGTGAATGGACTAGCTGGATTTTTGGTGATGTTATTTTTCTGCATGACTATATCGCCTTGCCCAACTATATCTCTGATAATGTGATAATGCCTTTCTATGTGTTTGGATTTTGGGTGAGACCTTAGTTCCTTAGCTTGTATGACTACTCCATTGTTGTCACAGTGTAATGGAACTGCTGACTCAATGGAAGGAACTACTGTAAGTTCTGTCACGAACTTCTTATCCAAAGCGACTTCCTTTGCGACATCGATGCATCAATATACTCACCTCGATAGTGGAATCTGCAATGCGTGCTCTGTTTGGAACTCTTCCAACCGATTGCACCTCCATTACAAATGAACACATATCCAGAGGTAGACTTCCATCATCGATATCTGATTGGAAATTAGAATCAGTATAACCATCCACTTGCAAGTCTCCACCTCCATAAATCAAGAATAAATCCTTAGTTCTTCTCAAGTACTTAAGGATATTCTTGATGACTATCGATGTTCCAAACGGATTGGATTGATACCGCTAGTAAAACTAACAGCATATGCGATATCCGGCCTAGTACACAACATTGCATACTTTAAACTTCCAATAGCCGAAGCATATGGAATCCTGGCCATCTTATCTCTTTCTTCAGGTGTCTTTGGAGACATCTCTTTAGAAAAATGGATACCATGTCTCACTGGTAATAATCCTCTCTTGGAATCAAGCATGTTAAACCTCTTTAACACCTTTTCCAAGTATAGACTTTGGGATAAACCAATTATTCTTTTCGCTCTATCTCTATAGATGCGAATCCCAAGAATATAGGTTGCCTCCCCTAAGTCTTTCATGGAGAATGTATTTGACAACCATACCTTTATAGTCGTCAACATACCTGTATCATTACCTATCAACAGTATGTCATCCACATATAAGACAAGGAAAGTGATAGCACTGTCACTAACCTTCTTATATACACATGGCTCATCCTCATTTTTGATAAAACCAAAGGATTTAATGGCTTCATCAAAACGGATGTTCCAACTCCTCGAAGCTTGTTTTAACCCATAAATGGATCGCTTTAGCTTGCATACCTTGGAACCATCTTGGGATTCAAAACCCTTAGGTTGTTCCATGAAAATGTTTTCTTCAATGTATCCATTGAGAAAAGCTGTTTTGACATCCATCTGCCAAATCTCATAATCATAGTGTGCAGCTATTGCTAATAAAATCCTAATTGATTTAAGCATGGCAACAGGCGAGAAAGTCTCCTCATAGTTGATTCCTTGCCTTTGGCGAAACCCTTTCGTTACTAGCCTTGCCTTATAGGTCTCTACCTTTCCATCAGAACCAATTTTCTTCTTGAAAACCCATTTGTTCCCTATAGGTACAATACCTTCAGGTGGGTCAACAAGATCCCAAACTTGATTCTTATACATGGAATCAATCTCGGATTTCATAGCATCAATCCATTTCGAAGAGTCTATATCTGATATAGCTTCTTCATAGGTAAGTGGATCATCTCCATGATCTACTTCTTCATGAGTAGACAACTCTTGTTCTTCTTCATGAAGAAAACCATATCTCACTGGTGGGTGAGATACCCTGGTTGTTCTACGAGGAACATCTGTAGATGTTTCATCAATGGGTATAGGTTGACTAGATGGATCTATATCCATCTGATCTGTTGGTTGGTCAGAATTCTCCAATTCTAACTCTATTTGCCTTCTTTTGCCTCCTTCTTGAACAAACTTTTGTTCAAGAAATGTGGCATCTCTACTTATCACAACCTTTTGTGAAGTAGGCAAATAAAAATAATATCCAAAACTATCTTTTGGATATCCAACAAATCGACCTTTTTCTGATCTGGTCTCCAATTTATCAGTGTTCAGCTTTTTGATATAAGCTGGACAACCCCAAATCTTAACATGCTTAAGACTTGGTTTTCTTCCATGCCATATCTCATAAAGTGTGGAAGAAACTGATTTTGATGGAATCCTATTCAGAATATACAAAGCTGATTCTAATGCAAATCCCCAAAAGAAGATTGGCATATCAGTATAGCTCATCATACTACGTACCATATCCAATAGGGTACGATTTCTCCTTCAGATACACCATTCGGTGTGGCGTTCTGGAGAGTCGGTGAGAAACAATGCCATGCTCTCTCAAGTATTCATCAAATTCAGTACTCAAATATTCACCTCCACGATCTAATCGAAGAGCTTTAATACTCTTTCCTGTTTGATTTTCTACTTCAGATTTAAATTCTTTGAACTTTTCAAAGGATTCATGTTTGTATTTCATCAAATACAAATACCCAAATCTTGATTTATCATCAGTAAAGGTAATAAAATAATGAAAGCCCCTTCTAGCCATTTCTTTAAATGGACCACATACATCACTATGTATTAGCTCCAAAATATTTTCAACTCTTAGCCCTTGTCCAACAAAGGGTGATCTAGTCATTTTGCCCTGAAGGCAAGATTCACAAGTTGGAGTAGGCTCAGAACCCAACGAGGATAAAATCCCCATTTTCTCCAATTTTGTAATCCTATCTTCTGCAACATGACATAACCTTAAGTGCCAAATATATTTTGAACTTGAGTTGGTTTTCACCATGGCATTGTATTCATTTAGATTGCTATACTCTGGCTAGTGGAAACACTTTCTTACTGGCAATGGAAACACTTTCCTGTTGGCAGTGGAAACACTTTCCTTTGCCTTTGTCAGCTTTGGTCTTCCCTTTCTGTTTAGCTATTTTCTTGGAAGGACCAGGAATCTGAAGTTTCTTTTTCTTATTGCCCTTCTTCTTGTTGGACTTTCCAGCGGAAGAAGATGCAACCAAAGCTACCTCTTTTCCTTTATTGCCCAGCATATTATTTTGGGCAATAACTAGCATGTTGAGTAAACCAGCTAAGGTGCATTCCTGTTTAGTCATATGGAAATTTGTCACAAAATTCCCAAAAAACTCAGGAAGGGACTGAAGGATCAAATCCATTTGTAGTTGGAAATCTATGTTGAAGTCAAGATGTTCCAACTGCTCAATCAGCCGAATCATCTTGTGGACATGATCCCCAACATTCTGTCCCTCAGACATCCTCATACGGAATAACTGTCTAGATATCTCATACCTAGCATTCCTGCTGTGCTCACCATACAACTCTTGTAGGTGAAGGAGGATCTCACTTGCACTCTGCATGTTCTCATGTTGCTTCTGTAACTCATTACTCATAGAAGCAAGCATGTAACACTTAGCTCTCATATCATGCTCCTTCCACTTGTCCAAAGTTTCATATTCCTCTTGTGTGGCCTCTGGAGGTAAGGGACTAGGAACATTTGAATCTAGAACATATCCTATATGTTCAAGGTTCAGGACAAGTTTCAAATTTCTTAGCCAATCAGACAGATTAGGTCCTGTCAACCTGTTGTGATCAAGTATGCTTGCAAGGATATTGGATGGTGGTGGTTGTTTTGTGCTCATTTTTATCAGAAAATTAACTGCAGAAAATAACCAGATTAATTAGTAAATGTATCATGTAATTAACCAAAATGATTATGGTCTTTTAATCAAATTGGTCCTCCCACTAACTTTGTCACACCCTACCCCTCTGTAAGGCATAACATGATCCCGTAGTATACCTAATGAATTACCAACTCCGTCTACTGATAACCCATTAAATACACTACAAGGGATTTTCAAAACTTTTCTTACTTCTTTTACAGTGGTGAGCACTATTTACAGGTGTTAAAAACCTTTTTGAATTGAAGTGATAAAACTGACACATTTGACTTAATTGGAGTTTCTGTAAAAATTTTGGTAGAGTGCCATCTGTATTTTGGATAAAACAGTTCTTCAGAAAACCTGTAAAAAGCACTTCAATATGCATTTGCAAATCTCAACTCCAATATATTTCTCAACACAACATATTTCTCAATTCAAATCCATAGTGATTTTTCAAAGACTGAGATACAAGAAATATAATACAAAACTATTTAAGTAAATGAAATCTCAGATTTACATTCACGATAATTTACATTTAATTACATACCAAAATATTTTACAAGAGTTTCTATACAACTGCTCAAATAATTTACATACATATTATTACATGCTTACATCAAAACCTATGTACATGGGTATATCTATGATATACCTGGAGCTGATCTGAATGTATCCTCAAAGCAACTTAATCACTGCTCTATGCTCTTCTTACCTGCGATAGCATACAAAGCTATCGCTGAGTGGTGAACTCAGTGGTGCACAACTATAATTTAAAACATAATACAATATACATTGACAAATTTTACAGTAAATATTTTGGGAATCTGAATACTCATCAAATTTCAAAACTCAAAATATTCATTGCCACTAATGTAAATCATTTGTATAAATGACTTGGAGCACAAAATTCAATTTGTCAAATCTTGACTATCCATTTAAGTAATTCCAACAAAATCAATTATACATAAACCATAATTGAAATCACCATTCAAAAGCCATTCTGTATCTGAAAAATCATTATGTATCTCAAAAACCATGTTGTATCTGAAAAATCAAACTTTATCTCACTAACTATGCAAGACTAATCCGAAAGGGCCATATTCGATGTGATTCTAACTCCCTATGGTCGGGGAGGTCGAATCTGATTCTAACTCCCTATGGTCGGGGAGGTCGAATCATCGTGCCTGATACCATCACAATAATGAATCTTCCGCAAGGGCCATAACGATAAAATAAACTTAGATCTAACCTCAAATCGGAGGAAAATCTAAGCTCGTGCACGTACCATGGTAATCAAAACACAACTCACTCCATTGTCTTCTCAACAAATGAGAGACGGTTAATAACCTAGTCAAGCATCTATAGTGAGATATAAAACAATATCACAATTCTTTTAGTGAGCATAAATCACAATATAATTCGATTCAAATTCAATTCCAATATCCAATAATTTTTATGCTCATCACAATTCAAATAATAATTTGCATTTTTCCATGAAAATTACCATTACAATTCAAAACATGTTCTATCACAATTTTTCGAAACATAATTTATTCAATCCATAACAATGCTTAATACTGGTGGGAATATCATTTCACAAAGCTGAAGTCATACATACTATAACAATTTCAATAACCATTGAATTAAATCCAATGCCTGTTAAACATAGTTCATAAGAAAATATGTCATTTAATCATATGAAATATTCAAACAAAATCAGTTAAAAACTAGTTGTGCACAAACCTCTGATGACTGTCTCCCTGATCTGGACTCAGTGTTTCCTTCCCTTTTCCTGAGTCTTTGGTAACTGAGAAACACAATTTGAAGTGTTTCAGTACTAAATTAAACTGTCTCTATCGATGGTGTTTGGTAAATAATGCACTGAACTCAATTATTCACTTAATCACCTAATATACCGACCCTCGTTGCGTTTTAGGTAAATTAGGTTTTAGTGTCGTTAATATGTCACATTTGATAGGGTTTTAGGTTTGGTATGTTTTACCAAAGTCATTTCCTTGCTTAGTGCATTTTAATGCAAATTGCTGGATTCCGGGACACTAGTTTGACCTAACCGGACGATCTAGTTCCCTCGGTTTTCGGGTCTCGGTCGAAACTACAAACTTGTAGATTTAGGTCTTATGGACCGCGGTGCAAAATTTTAGGTCAATCCGAGTTAAGTAGACCAAGTTATGGTCATTAAACTCTTGCTGGTCAAATGGTACCATTTTAGGTCAATTTTAGGTCAAATTGGTCAATTCTGGTTCGGCCAGTTTTTGGACCCGAACTTGTGCAAGTTGTTTGACTTGCTTATGGTCATTTCTGGGCTTTGGTGTCTTCATAAGACTTGTAGGTATGGGTCTTAACTATTCTTGGTCAAAATTTCAGGTCAATTGGACCTGGTTTGAGTGAGTTATGGCCTAAACACTCACTGCTGCCCAATTGGTCATTTTTCAGGTCCTAATTGCACCTAATCCGAATTGGTCATTTTTTTAGGTCACCTTGCAAGCAGAATTTTGGCATGGTTTCTCAATGAAAGTTGGCACATTTTGTGCCTAGTTTCACCTCAAATTGGTCTCATACCAATTGAGGTTACACATTCAAGCTTATAGTCTAAAATATACACTGCCCTCAATATGCATTTCACACCCCAACTTCAAACACACACTTACCTTTGCCATTTGTTTACTTACCTACCAAACTGTTTTGGCACATTACCAAAAGCATTTTCTACATTACATTAGCATTATTTTGGGCAGATTCCAATCACCCTCAACACACCAAATATCATTCACAATTACAATTTCTAAGTACCATTACAAACACACCTAAACATTACAAACTTTACATACACTTTACAATGTTAATTTACATACATATCATCAATCCTTCTAGGTCAATATTCTGCCCACACTTCCTTCAATATATACCATTACTCAAGTGTCCACAAGCTGCCACAAACCATTCTTCAACATCAAAGTGCCATCCAATTTACCAATTCCCATCCAAGTGCATAATTCACCATATAAACATGAAATAATTCACTAGGTTACTAATTCATCATGATCAACACCATTTCTCATCAATTATATGCACAAATATCTCGTAAAAAACGTGACTCATGGCTGTCCAAAATGAAAACAAGAATAACCCTTCAAACTCAAAATTTTCCTTCACCAAACCAACACCCATAACATGAACATAAACTTTAACAAAGAAATTCTCAAAAATGCAAACTTACCTTTAATTGTAACTTGCTAAACCTTCACCAAACTTCTCAAATTTGGTATCAATCTCTTCCTTATGATGTGTAGACAAACTTTCATGAAGATAGGTGTGGGAAAAGGAGGCTTGATCATGGAGTTGTAATGGTTTGAAGGTGGGTGGCCATGGGAGAGGTTTGAGAGTTTCATTCACGGCAATGGGACTTTTCAATTGTGGAAGATGAATTGCAGATTGTTTAATGAACCTACACCTGCCCATTTTATGTTTAATTTATCCTATAGTGGCCCACTCACTCAAAGTAATCATATAATATGTTAAATTCCCACTTATTCCACATTAAACCCTTAATTTTTGTTATTTACTTTAGGTACCACCAAATTAATTTTTCCTTTTATTTTCTAAGTGTAATACTATTTATTTTTAATGGACATTTAGGTCAAAAGACAATTCGGGGTGTCAAATGACCATAATGCCCCTGTTCGGGTTACGTTCCCGATTTTTCGGTATTACCGGGTTTTGTCTGTTTTTCGATTTCTCACTTTTCTTTGTACTAATTATTTAATTTTTCTTTGATCTTTCTAATGATATTTATTCTTCAACAAGGGTCTATTTAAGTCCTAAAAATATTTTCCAGGGTTCCATGAGTCAGGGAGCTAGTCAACGGTCCACGCCGTGACTTCGATCATGATCACCCATCGTTAGGTTTCCCGGCTCGTTTAACTTGGTCACATTTCTTTGCTATCATTTTTCCTTTGTTTTTCTTGTATTTTCTTTTCTTGTATTTCATTATTTTATGTCTCCTCCCTCGTGTCAAAGTGTAGTTCTAGGCATCCTAGCTGTCCGGACAGCACTGGTCACCGGAACAGCAGAACGCACTACCGAACTTTGGGGTGTTACAATTCTCCCCCCCTTAAATAAATTTCGTCTCGAAATTTTACCTGGCATTAGTCTCTGAACAGCTGTGGGTGCTGTCTCCTCATATCCTCTTCACGTTCCCAAGTAGCTTCCTGGCCTGAATGATGGTTCCACAAAGACTTTAACCAGTGTATCTGTTTGTTCCTCAATTTGTTTCACCTCATAAGCCAGAATTTTTATGGGTTCTTCCTCATATGAGAGGTCTGGATTTACTTCAATCTCTTCAACTGATAGTACATGAGATGGGTCTGATCTGTACCTCCTTAATATGGACACATGGAAGACATTGTGTATCCTTGCTAACTCTGGAGGTAATGCCAACCGATATGCCAAAGGACCCACTCTTTCCAAAACCTCATATGATCCGATGAAACGAGGACTCAGTTTCCCCTTTTTGCCAAATCTCACATTCCTCTTCCAAGGAAAAACTTTGAGGAATACTTTATCACCCACTGCATATCCAATATCTCTTCTCTTCAGATCAACATAAGACTTCTGACGGTCTGACGCAGCCTTGAGTCTATCTCTGATCAATTTGATCTTTTCCTATGTCTGCTGAACAATTTCTAGCCCAATCACCTTTCTTTCCTCTACTTCATCCCAACATAAGGGAGTTCTGCACTTTCTGCCATACAAAGCTTCATATGGAGGCATCCCAATGCTTGATTGGTAGCTGTTGTTATAAGAAAACTCAATCAAAGGCAAGTGTGTATCCCAACTACCTTCAAATTCAATCACACAAGCCCGTAGCATATCCTCCAATATCTGAATAACCCTCTCAGACTGGCCATGCATGCGTGGGTGGAATCTTTGTCTTTGAAGTTCAATCTAGTTCCTAGGGCTCTCTGAAGACTACCCCAGAATCTAGAAGTGAACCTAGGATCCCTGTCAGATACAATTGATACTGGCACTCCATGCAATTTTACAATCTCATATATGTACAATCTGGCCAATCTTTCCAGGCTATAGTCCATCCGAACTGGCAAAAAGTGAGCAGACTTGGTTAGTCTGTCAATTATGACCTATACTGCATCTTGACTATTCTGTGTCCTCGGAAGTCTCATCACAACATCCATAGTTATCTGTTCCCTTACAATGTTTCATAGGGTGCCACTTGTATGCTAGCTTGACACTTATTAGTGTATACAAATTCTGTTAGTGGGATGTATCTATCTCATCACCCCTCGAATTCAATGACACAAGTTCTCAGTATATTCTCGGGGGCTTATTACATTTTACAG
Source organism: Hevea brasiliensis (assembly GCF_030052815.1). Classification (NCBI taxonomy): domain Eukaryota; kingdom Viridiplantae; phylum Streptophyta; class Magnoliopsida; order Malpighiales; family Euphorbiaceae; genus Hevea; species Hevea brasiliensis. The sequence continues at coordinate 51,313,773 of NC_079501.1, forward strand.
GTTATTATTATCATTTCATTTCATTATTTATAGAAACTCAATGAGTTTCAAATTTTACCTGAATCACTTGTTTCGACTGTCCATCCGTCTGAGGATGATAAGTCGTACTGATATCTCTAAGCTTATAGCAATTACTGTGGTACAGGTAGTTCACATTATTGTAAGCAGTTCTTGACTCGGCTACCTTACAAGTGTAGTCTTTCGACAGGCTAGTTCTGAAGTTTTAAATTTCTGACTAAAATTTTCACATTTATTTCCAGTAATAGTACCCTATTTGGGTGCAACTGTATCAATTTATAGATTACTTACAAATATTCTTACTTATTGTACCACGAGGAAACACGTAGCTCTACACAATAATCCGATTAATAAATCAGAATCTGCAGCTTACAATACAAACATTGAGAACACTATATAGTCACTACGTTATAACCTCATGGACTAGGTTTTCTAACATCTTATCTTTCTCGAATCCACTAATATCCCAAACCGATTCTGATTACAATTTCCTTTGACAATTACTAACAGTAACATCTTTGCCCTCATCTAGAGTAATTCTATTACTGTAACTTACTTTTAGGTCCTCTTGCCTTACATTAAGTAGGCTCGCCAATTAGCTTTATAATTTACGGTATGTCAGAAAATACTTTTAGCTAACAATTCTTCCAAAATTAATGTCAACCATACTTGTTATTGTAGTTATTATCCTAAAGGACTAGTCACTAATACATCAAAATTCATTTCCATGTAAAGGAATAACAACAGAACCTATAGTTCTGACACTAACACACAACTAAGTAGTCCTGGGATTAAATAATAAATAATTGTTTCTTTCAAAAATTAAGAACTTACCAAAGCTACATCTGAAGTTTCTGCTCCTTTTACTTGGCGCATAGTGGACTCTCCGACTGGTGCGCTACTATATTCGGGTTGATTCACTGTGTTGTAGTGGTGAGGAGTACCAACTCTATTTCTATCTTGACTCTGATTGACGGTCTGTGAACTCCGGAGAGCAGATCGAGGTGGTTTAGCACAATCTTTAGCAAAGTGTCCAAGTTTTCCACAATTGTAACAGGCTCCAGAGGCCTTATAGCATATCCCACCATGATATTTTCCACAAGTTTCACACTGGCGGGAAGGGTAGGAACTTCTAGTTGTTCGACGACTGGACCTTGATGGTCTCTGTCTTACTGATCCACCTCTATCATATCCTTGAGCTCGGGGTTCCTCAAATTCTTTTCTCTTTCTCAAATTCTCGCTCGAGCTCACCCATAGGTTTCTCCCTCTTTTCCATTTCACACCTTGCCCTTGTGGGGTTGGGTGCAGACTTGGGCTTGGGCGTGATTATCAGCCATTTGTTGGAAGAAAGTGGCCATTCTTTGGGCCATTTGTGCGATAATTTGTACCAGTAAAGCCCAGTACAGTCAGGCCTTCGACATTTTGTGGAGCTGGGGCCTCAACTTGTTCTCCTGCCATCACAGACTGTTCTATTGTCTCATTCTTCTCTTCCATATCTTTTCTCACAGAATTTTCTATCCTGTACAACCAACACAAGGAGATTCCTCTCCATTAGTTCACATTTATGATGTAAATGTACTATATGTATCAAACATTTGAGCAGTTGTAGTTACCGACAAAAAGATTTCAAATTCACAGTTCGAAATTTACTTTAAAACCATTGCTCTGATATCACTAAAACATGTCACACCCTACCCCTCTGTAAGGCATAACATGATCCCGTAGTATACCTAATGAATTACCAACTCCGTCTACTGATAACCCATTAAATACACTACAAGGGATTTTCAAAACTTTTCTTACTTCTTTTACAGTGGTGAGCACTATTTACAGGTGTTAAAAACCTTTTTGAACTGAAGTGATAAAACTGACACATTTGACTTAATTGGAGTTTCTGTAAAAATTTTGGCAGAGTGCCATCTGTATTTTGGATAAAACAGTTCTTCAGAAAACCTATAAAAAGCACTTCAATATGCATTTGCAAATCTCAACTCCAATATATTTCTCAACACAACATATTTCTCAATTCAAATCCATAGTGATTTTTCAAAGACTGAGATACAAGAAATATAATACAAAACTATTTAAGTAAATGAAATCTCAGATTTACATTCACGATAATTTACATTTAATTACATACCAAAATATTTTACAAGAGTTTCTATACAACTGCTCAAATAATTTACATACATATTATTACATGCTTAAATCAAAACCTATGTACATGGGTATATCTATGATATACCTGGAGCTGATCTGAATGTATCCTCAAAGCAACTTAATCACTGCTCTATGCTCTTCTTACCTGCGATAGCATACAAAGCTATCGCTGAGTGGTGAACTCAGTGGTGCACAACTATAATTTAAAACATAATACAATATACATTGACAAATTTTACAGTAAATATTTTGGGAATCTGAATACTCATCAAATTTCAAAACTCAAAATATTCATTGCCACTAATGTAAATCATTTGTATAAATGACTTGGAGCACAAAATTCAATTTGTCAAATCTTGACTATCCATTTAAGTAATCCCAACAAAATCAATTATACATAAACCATAATTGAAATCACCATTCAAAAGCCATTCTGTATCTCAAAAATCATTATGTATCTCAAAAACCATGTTGTATCTGAAAAATCAAACTTTATCTCACTAACTATGCAAGACTAATCCGAAAGGGCCATATTCGATGTGATTCTAACTCCCTATGGTCGGGGAGGTCGAATCTGATTCTAACTCCCTATGGTCGGGGAGGTCGAATCATCGTGCTGATACCATCACAATAATGAATCTTCCGCAAGGGCCATAACGATAAAATAAACTTAGATCTAACCTCAAATCAGAGGAAAATCTAAGCCTGTGCACGTACCATGGTAATCAAAACACAACTCACTCCATTGTCTTCTCAACAAATGAGAGAGACGGGTAATAACCTAGTCAAGCATCTATAGTGAGATATAAAACAATATCACAATTCTTTTAGTGAGCATAAATCACAATATAATTCGATTCAAATTCAATTCCAATATCCAATAATTTTTATGCTCATCACAATTCAAATAATAATTTGCATTTTTCCATGAAAATTACCACTACAATTCAAAACATGTTCTATCACAATTTTTCGAAACATAATTTATTCAATCCATAACAATGCTTAATACTGGTGGAAATATCATTTCACAAAGCTGAAGTCATACATACTATAACAATTTCAATAACCATTGAATTAAATCCAATGCTTGTTAAACATAGTTCATAAGAAAATATGTCATTTAATCATATGAAATATTCAAACAAAATCAGTTAAAAACTAGTTGTGCACAAACCTCTGATGACTGTCTCCCTGATCTGGACTCAGTGTTTCCTTCCCTTTTCCTGAGTCTTTGGTAACTGAGAAACACAATTTGAAGTGTTTCAGTACTAAATTAAACTGTCTCTATCGATGGTGTTTGGTAAATAATGCACTGAACTCAATTATTCACTTAATCACCTAATATACCGACCCTCGTTGCATTTTAGGTAAATTAGGTTTTAGTGTCGTTAATATGTCACATTTGATAGGGTTTTAGGTTTGGTATGTTTTACCAAAGTCATTTCCTTGCTTAGTGCATTTTAATGCAAATTCTTTGGATCAGGGACACTAGTTTGACCTAACCGGACGATCTAGTTCCCTCGGTTTTCGGGTCTCGGTCGAAACTACAAACTTGTAGATTTAGGTCTTATGGACCGCGGTGCAAAATTTTAGGTCAATCCGAGTTAAGTAGACCAAGTTATGGTCATTAAACTCTTGCTGGTCAAATGGTACCATTTTAGGTCAATTTTAGGTCAAATTGGTCAAATCTGGTTCGGCCAGTTTTTGGACCCGAACTTGTGCAAGTTGTTTGACTTGCTTATGGTCATTTCTGGGCTTTGGTGTCTTCATAAGACTTGTAGGTATGGGTCTTAACTATTCTTGGTCAAAATTTCAGGTCAATTGGACCTGGTTTGAGTGAGTTATGGCCTAAACACTCACTGCTGCCCAATTGGTCATTTTTCAGGTCCTAATTGCACCTAATCCGAATTGGTCATTTTTAGGTCACCTTGCAAGCAGAATTTTGGCATGGTTTCTCAATGAAAGTTGGCACATTTTGTGCCTAGTTTCACCTCAAATTGGTCTCATACCAATTGAGGTTACACATTCAAGGTTATAGGCTAAAATATACACTGCCCTCAATATGCATTTCACACCCCAACTTCAAACACACACTTACCTTTGCCATTTGTTTACTTACCTACCAAACTGTTTTGGCACATTACCAAAAGCATTTTCTACATTACATTAGCATTATTTTGGGCAGATTCCAATCACCCTCAACACACCAAATATCATTCACAATTACAATTTCTAAGTACCATTACAAACACACCTAAACATTACAAACTTTACATACACTTTACAATGTTAATTTACATACATATCATCAATCCTTCTAGGTCAATATTCTGCCCACACTTCCTTCAATATATACCATTACTCAAGTATCCACAAGCTGCCACAAACCATTCTTCAACATCAAAGTGCCATCCAATTTACCAATTCCCATCCAAGTGCATAATTCACCATATAAACATGAAATAATTCACTAGGTTACTAATTCATCATGATCAACACCATTTCTCATCAATTATATGCACAAATATCTCATAAAAAACGTGACTCATGGCTGTCCAAAATGAAAACAAGAATAACCCTTCAAACTCAAAATTTTCCTTCACCAAACCAACACCCATAACATGAACATAAACTTTAACAAAGAAATTCTCAAAAATGCAAACTTACCTTTAATTGTAACTTGCTAAACCTTCACCAAACTTCTCAAATTTGGTATCAATCTCTTCCTTATGATGTGTAGACAAACTTTCATGAAGATAGGTGTGGGAAAAGGAGGCTTGATCATGGAGTTGTAATGGTTTGAAGGTGGGTGGCCATGGGAGAGGTTTGAGAGTTTCATTCACGGCAATGGGACTTTTCAATTGTGGAAGATGAATTGCAGATTGTTTAATGAACCTACACCTGCCCATTTTATGTTTAATTTATCCTATAGTGGCCCACTCACTCAAAGTAATCATATAATATGTTAAATTCCCACTTATTCCACATTAAACCCTTAATTTTTGTTATTTACTTTAGGTACCACCAAATTAATTTTTCCTTTTATTTTCTAAGTGTAATACTATTTATTTTTAATGGACATTTAGGTCAAAAGACAATTCGGGGTGTCAAATGACCATAATGCCCCTGTTAGATTACGTTCGATTTTTACGTATTCTGGGTTTGTCTGCATTTTCGATTTCTCACTTTTCTTTGTACTAATTATTTAATTTTTCTTTGATCTTTCTAATGATATTTATTCTTCAACAAGGGTCTATTTAAGTCCTAAAAATATTTTCCAGGGTTCCCCGCAGTCCAGGGCTAGTCAACGGTCCACGCCGTGACTTCCCAGTGCGGTCACCCATCGTTAGGTTTCCCGGCTCGTTTAACTTGGTCACATTTCTTTGCTATCATTTTTCCTTTGTTTTTCTTGTATTTTCTTTTCTTGTATTTCATTATTTTATGTCTCCTCCCTCGTGTCAAAGTGTAGTTCTAGGCATCCTAGCTGTCCGGACAGCACTGGTCACCGGAACAGCAGAACGCACTACCGAACTTTGGGGTGTTACAAACTTAGCGAATCCTTCACTTCCAAAGTAGAAAACGGAAATCCTAGTTGGATGGATTTCTAGTGGGTGATTGAATTCTTATAATTCTATTGATCATCCTCAGGTACATCCATTATTGGAATTACAATAAACTATAAGTGAGCAACTCCTTGCCCATCACATCTCATGTGAGGTTCAATCCTTTACCTAGCCCCTAATGCTCAAAATCTCAGGTACATCCATTATTGACTTATCTTGCATTAGTTAAGTTGATCCCATTGAGCCAGTAATTATGCAAATAATTTTAATGTCCTCAGGTACATCCAATATTGGCCACCAAACCATTTACATATTTACAACATCTCATGCTTAACAATTATTCTTAAGAAAATCTCTTAAATTAATTGCATCTCATGCAACTTTTTAAAATTTCTTAAAATAATTGCCCCAATGGAGGGCTTATGTTATAATTACTTTAATTATAGCATTTCCAACTTAATCATTTGTTTGGAAGATTTTATAGCCATCCTAATTACTATTAAGGTCTCACTTTGCACATTATCCATTTAGCATGCATATATCATATAATTGCATACATTCCCATACATCTCATGCATTCATGGATAAGCAGTAAATATGGTATGATCATGGACTTTCTAAGGGATTCAATTCTGAGCCACCAAGAATTGAATCAGGGCATTCCTAGGTGCATTTCATTCATTCATTTTACAAGAGTTGCTGAAGGAGTACATAATCAACACTTGATATTGAATTCCTCCCACTGGTCCCACCAATGCTCTTGACCTCCTTGAACTTCTTGCAATCCAATATTACATAGTAATCCTTGGCATACCAAGGCGAATTTACAAGAACTTAAATAAATGAAATTACAACCCAAAAATTATTACAAACTTAATAATACATGCCCAAAATAAATTAAAATAAATTAATTAATTTACAATCCCAAAGAAACATAAAAGAAATAAATCCAATCACATTGGTATTTTATAGTCCATGATCATCCATCATGCATATTACTATTTAACAATTAAATAAAACATACATACTTAAATTAAATTGAATATCTCATATTCAACTTAAAAATCCAGATTTGAATATGATTCAAATAAATTTAAAAATTCAGATTTGAATCTCATTCAAACAAATTTAAAAATTCAGATTTGAATCACATTCAAACAACTTCAAAAATTCAGATTTGAATCACATTCAAACATTTTTAAAAAATCAGATTTGAATCACATTCAAATATTTTTTAAAAAATCAGATCTGAATTTTATTCAATCAATTTTAAAAAATCAGATTTAAATATGATTCAAACAATTTTAAAAATTCAGATTTGAATCACATTCAAATAACTTTTAAAATTCAGATTTGAATCACATTCAAACAATTTTTAAAATTCTGATTTGAATCATAATTTAATTGTGTGATTAAAACAACTAATTAAACACTTTAATTAGTCAAAGAATAGGCCTTAAATCATATAACAATTGCAGAATTAAAAGCCAAACCTTAAACCACCCATGGAACCATTGTTGCCGCCACCAATGGTGGCTTCACCATGTGTGCCGCCACACCTCATGATCCAACCAGCAATGAATCTCTTGATCTCATGATCAAACACACAATTAAATTATATAATCAACAATCTAAATGGCAAATATAGTGGCTCTGATACCAATTGAAGGAACGGAAGCGTGAAAAACACAAGATTATACCATTGAATTCAAAAATTTCACCTAGGGTCACATGCACCATGCAAGATTTATTTTTATCTATTTGATTTCAATGATAAACAACATATTAAAACTCTTTTAATATGTTTTTGGATCTGTATTTGCCATTTAAGATTTTAAAATTAATCAGATTAATTTTAGAACCCGAGATTAAATCAAGAACGATTACACTAACCTCTTGATGTCTTTGTAGCGTGTGCGCCTTTGAGATTCGTCTTGAGGACACGGATGTTGTCCCTCTAGCTTGTCCACACCAAGAACACCTATGGCAGCCCTTGAACAGCTTCTAAAGCCTTTTCTATTAATTAGAAATTCAAGTTCTGCCTTTTAAGAGATTAGAGATGTAAACAGGACACTAGAAACAATTTCTAGCGTTCTTAATTCAAGAGATTGATGGCTAATCTCTTTGAATTGATGAGAGATGAAGAGAAATAGCTGGAGAGGCTCAAAGTGGCGTGACAATTGAGAGGAGAGGCTGCTGGTTATGTTTTCTTTTCATAACCACACTTAAATAGCTAGGTTAACACATTAAACCCTAGCCACATGTCACCTTTTGATTAGCTCTAGGTTTAAGTGACCCAATCACATTGTGCCAAGTGTCAAACCTATATTTAATCTTAATTTTAATAATCTTACATGATTAAAAAACATTTGGCAAGCTTATGTGTTATGCCATGTGTCACCATCTCATGGTGCCACGTGTCACACTGTGAAATGACCAAAATGCCCCTGTGTCTTAATTTTGAGTTCTTAACCCAAAATAATTATTTTCTTCTTCTAATTAATTTATATCAAATATAAATTAACTAATTAATCTCTATTAATTAATTTCTCATCAATTAAATTCATATTTAAACACTTTAAATATAAATTTAATTTATACTACACATCCAATAATCTAGATTTGGTTTCAAGTCATGCTAGGGGCTTTGCAATTTAATTGCAAACCAAATCTATTTAATTAATCAAGTAAACTCTTTAATTAATTAATTAAATCATATTTAAATAGGTGATAACTTGTGTATGTGTGTGACTTACTAGGCTCATCACTAATTGGCAATGAGACATGATATCAACTCTTAATATCATCAGAACTCTTTCTTACCATAAATGATTTCTCTAAATCATTTTATGAACCTCATAAACCATGGTTAACACCTAGCATAGCATGCCATGGCCACCCAATTAGTAATAAGATTTACCTTAAATGAACCTATAATCATATGTTACCATGCACTAGAATCTCTCTCTTACAAAATCCCAACTCAAGCCGAGTCATGGTTTATGTCAAACTCCATTTGCTATGAATATTATGTTCTCTTTTAATTCCAGTTCTTGATTAAAAGATTTTTCTCATCGTAAACTCTTTCTCAATAAATCTATCTGTCTGGCCAGAACTTGAAACATCAAGAACAATTAAATGAACATAGGATTTTATCTCTATTTACTTAGAGGAACAAATTCCTTCTTGATCAACACCTACCTCCATATATAACTAGCAGGAGCCAACACATGCCCATATACCCATACATAGTACAAGTATGAAAGCAGTATCAAACTCAAACTACCTATATACAAGATAACTGTGCTATCTCAGGTCTAAAGATTATATGCACTGATATGATTTATGACAAAACATTGACAAGAGTAAACTCCATGTGCTTGTCATAAGTGTCACTGGTTCGGCCTACTTATCATTTATAAGTGCCTATCATGTTTGTTATATGGCATGAGACTCACCATTCCATCTTATTTATATCTCATATAAATAACTTGGGAACAAACATGAATACAATCTTTCTGGATAAGTCATGTCCTTATTATGATGTATCCTCGATTGTGAACCTATTTATGATACTTTGTGCTAGAAATATTGTCACTCATATTCTTAACAACTTAAGAATAATATTTCTAACAAAATATCAATGGACCTTTTCTATTACACATAAATATATTATGTAAACGGAAAAGTGGAAATGCCTTTTATTATTAAAAATATGTACAAGATACATACTAAATGATATGCTCTAGGGCATACTACTAACACTAGCTTGCTAGAATTTACCTTGATCCCTTCAGCTAACACAACATGTCCCAAGAAGGAGATTTTTTTCAGCCAAAATTCATATTTCTACAATTTGGCGTATAGATGTTTCTCCCTTAAAGTCTGCAGTATAATCCGCAGATGTCTGTCATGCTCTTCTGCATTCCTCGAATATATCAAAATGTGATCAATAAATACCACCACAAACTAGTCGAGATATGGTCTAAAGATAGTGTTCATCAGATCCATAAAAGCAGCTGGAGCATTAGTTAACCCAAATGGCATTACTAGAAACTTATAGTGGCCATATCGAGTTCTGAAAGCAGTTTTTGGAATACTCTGCTCTTGAACTTTCAACTGATAATAACTAGATCGTAAATCAATTTTGGAGAATACAGCTGCACCCTTCAACTGATCAAACAGATCATCAATGCGAGGCAATGGATATCTGTTCTTTTTTGTCACCTTATTCAACTGCCGATAGTCAATACATAAGCAGAGAGTGCCATCTTTCTTCTTAACAAACAACACTGGCACTCCCCAAGGTGACACACTACGGCGGATGAGGCCCTTTTCAAGTAGTTCTTGAAGGAGCGGAAGCGTGAAAAACACAAGATTATACCATTGAATTCAAAAATTTTCACCTAGGGTCACATGCACCATGCAAGATTTATTTTTATCTATTTGATTTCAATGATAAACAACATATTAAAACTCTTTTAATATGTTTTTGGATCTGTATTTGCCATTTAAGATTTTAAAATTAATCAGATTAATTTTAGAACCCTAGATTAAATCAAGAACGATTACACTAACCTCTTGATGTGCCGCAATGTTCTGCGCTTTGAGATTCATCTTCAGGACACCAGATGTTGTCCCTCTAGCTTGTCCACACCAAGAACACCTATGGCAGCCCTTGAACAGCTTCTAAAGCCTTTTCTATTAATTAGAAATTCAAGTTCTGCCTTTTAAGAGATTAGAGATGTAAACAGGACACTAGAAATAATTTCTAGTGTTCTTAATTCAAGAGATTGATGGCTAATCTCTTTGAATTGATGAGAGATGAAGAGAAATAGCTGGAGAGGCTCAAAGTGGCGTGACATATGAGAGGAGAGGCTGCTGGTTATGTTTTCTTTCATAACCACACTTAAATAGCTAGGTTAACACATTAAACCCTAGCCACATGTCACCTTTTGATTAGCTCTAGGTTTAAGTGACCCAATCACATTGTGCCAAGTGTCAAACCTATATTTAATCTTGATTTTAATCATCTTACATGATTAAAAAATATTTGGCAAGCTTATGTCTTATGCCATGTGTCACCATCTCATGGTGCCACGTGTCACAATCGTGAAATGACCAAAATGCCCTCGTGTCTTAATTTTGAGTTCTTAACCCAAAATAATTATTTTCTTCTTCTAATTAATTTATATCAAATATAAATTAATTAATTAATTTCTATTAATTAATTTCTCATGAATTAAATTCATATTTAAACACTTTAAATATAAATTTAATTTATACTACACATCCAATAATCTAGATTTGGTTTCAAGTCATGCTAGGGACTTTGTAATTTAATTGCAAACCAAACCTATTTAATTAATCAATTAAACTCTTTAATTAATTAATTAAATCATATTTAAATAGGTGATAACTTGTGTATGTGTGTGACTTACTAGGCTCATCACTAATTGGCAATGAGACATGATATCAACTCTTAATATCGTCAGAACTCTTTCTTACCATAAATGATTTCTCTAAATCATTTTATGAACCTCATAGACCATGGTTAACACCTAGCATAGCATGCCATGGCCACCCAATTAGTAATAAGATTTACCTTAAATGAACCTATAATCATATGTTACCATGCACTAGAATCTCTCTGTTACAAAATCCCAACTCAAGCCGAGTCATGGTTTATGTCAAACTCCATTTGCTATGAATATTATGTTCTCTTTTAATTCCAGTTCTTGACTAAAAGATTTTTCTCATCGTAAACTCTTTCTCAATAAATCTATCTGTCTGCCAGGAACTTGAAACATCAAGAACAATTAAATGAACATAGGATTTTAACTCTATTTACTTAGAGGAACAGATTCCATCTTGATTAACACCTACCTCCATATATAACTAGCAGGAGCTAACACATGCCCATATACCCATACATAGTACAAGTATGAAAGCAGTATCAAACTCAAACTACCTATATACAAGATAACTGTGCTATCTCAGGTCTAAAGATTATATGCACTGATATGATTTATGACAAAACATTGACAAGTGTAAACTCCATGTGCTTGTCATAAGTGTCACTGGTTCGGCCTACTTATCATTTATAAGTGCCTATCATGTTTGTTATATGGCATGAGACTCACCATTCCATCTTATTTATATCTCATATAAATAACTTGGGAACAAACATGAATACAATCTTTCTGGATAAGTCATGTCCTTATTATGAAGTATCCTCGATTGTGAACCTATTTATGATACTTTGTGCTAGAAATATTGTCACTCATATTCTTAACAACTTAAGAATAATATTTCTAACAAAATATCAATGGACCTTTTCTATTACACATAGATATATTATGTAAACGGAAAAGTGGAAATACCTTTTATTAACAAAATTATGTACAAGATACATACTAAATGATATGCTCTAGGACATACTACTAACAATCTCCCACTAGCACTAGAGCCATTCATTACAATATCTTAGACCTATCTTCTCAAGATGTCAGTCTAACTGAGCTTATGACAAAGGCTTAGTGAATGGATCAGCTGAATTTTTCAGCTGATGTTATTTTTCTGCATGACTATATCGCCTTGCCCAACTATATCTCTGATAATGTGATAGTGCCTTTCTATGTGTTTGGATTTTGGTGAGACCTTGGTTCCTTAGCCTATATGGTTGCTCCATTATTGTCACGATTAGTGGGCCGCCGACTCAATGGAAGGAACTACTGTAAGTTACACGAACTTTTTATCCAAATAGCTTCCTTTGCAAAGATCTCGATGCAAAGAATATACTCGGCACGTAGTGGAATCTGCAATGCGTGCTCTGTTTGGAACTCTTCCAACCGATCGCACCTCCATTACAAATGAACACATATCCAGAGGTAGACTTTCTATCATCGATATCGATTGGAAGTCGAATCGTGATAACCATCTAATTGCAAGTCTCCACCTCCATAAATCAAGAATAAATCCTTAGTTCTTCTCAAGTACTTAAGGATATTCTTGTGACTATCCATGTTCCAAACTGGATTGGATTGATACCTGCTAGTCAAACTAACAGCATATGCGATATCCGGCCTAGTACACAACATTGCATACATTAAACTTCCAATAGCCGAAGCATATGGAATCCTGGCCATCTTATCTCTTTCTTCAGGTGTCTTTGGAGACATCTCTTTAGAAAGATGGATACCATGTCTTACTGGTAACAATCCTCTCTTGGAATCAAGCATGTTAAACCTCTTTAACACCTTTTCCAAGTATAGACTTTGGGATAAACCTATTATTCTTTTCGCTCTATCTCTATAGATGTGAATCCCAAGAATATAGGTTGCCTCCCCTAAGTCTTTCATGGAGAATGTATTTGACAACCATACCTTTATAGTTGTCAACATACCTGTGTTATTACCTATCAACAGTATGTCATCCACATATAAGATAAGGAAAGTGATAGCTCTGTCACTAACCTTCTTATATACACATGGCTCATCCTCATTTTTGATAAAACCAAAAGATTTAATGGCTTCATCAAAACGGATGTTCCAACTCCTCGAAGCTTGTTTCAACCCATAAATGGATCGCTTTAGCTTGCATACCTTGGAACCATCTTGGGATTCAAATCCCCTAGGTTGTTCCATGAAAATGTTTTCTTCAATGTATCCATTGAGAAAAGCTGTTTTGACATCTATCTGCCAAATCTCATAATCATAATACGCAGCTATTGCTAATAAAATCCTAATTGATTTAAGCATGGCAACAGCCGAGAAAGTCTCCTCATAGTCGATTCCTTGCCTTTGGCGAAACCCTTTCGCTACTAGCCTTGCCTTATAGGTCTCTACCTTTCCATCAGAACCAATTTTCTTCTTGAAAACCCATTTGTTCCCTATAGGTACAATACCTTCAGGTGGGTCAACAAGATCCCAAACTTGATTCTTATACATGGAATCAATCTCGGATTTCATAGCATCAATCCATTTTGAAGAGTCTATATCTGATATAGCTTCTTCATAGGTAAGTGGATCATCTCCATGATCTACTTCTTCATGAGTAGACAACTCTTGTTCTTCTTCATGAAGAAAACCATATCTCAGGTGGGTGAGATACCACAGTTTTTCTACGAGGAACAAATTGTAGATGTTTCATCAACGGGTATTGGTTGACTAGATGGATCTATATCCATCGATCATTGGTTGGTCGAATTCTCCACTTCTAACTCTATTTGCCTTCCTTTGCCTCCTTCTTGAACAAACTGTTGTTCAAGAAATGTGGCATCTCTACTTATCACAACCTTTTGTGAAGTAGGCAAATAAAAATAATATCCAAAACTATCTTTTGGATATCCAACAAATTGACCTCTTTCTGATTTGGTCTCCAATTTATCAGTGTTCAGCTTTTTGATATAAGCTGGACAACCCCAAATCTTAACATGCTTAAGACTTTGTTTTCTTCCATGCCATATCTCATAAGGTGTGGAAGAAACGATTTTGATGGAATCCTATTCAGAATATACAAAGTGATTCTAATGCAAATCCCCAAAAGAAGATTGACATATCAAGATAGCTCATCATACTACGCACCATATCCAATAGGTACGATTTCTCCTTTAGATACACCATTCACCGTGGCGTTCTGGAGGAGTCGGTGAGAAACAATGCCATGCTCTCTCAAGTATTCATCAAATTCAGTACTCAAATATTCACCTCCACGATCTGATCGAAGAGCTTTAATATTCTTTCCTGTTTGATTTTCTACTTTAGATTTAAATTCTTTGAACTTTTCAAAAGATTTATGTTTGTATTTCATCAAATACAAATACCCAAACCTTGATTTATCATCAGTAAAGGTAATAAAATAATGAAAACCCCCTCTAGCCATTTCTTTAAATGGACCACATACATCACTATGTATTAGCTCTAAAATATTTTCAGCTCTTAGGCCCTGTCCAACAAAGGGTGATCTAGTCATTTTACCCTGAAGGCAAGATTCACAAGTTGGAGTAGGCTCAGAGCCCAATGAGGATAGAATCCCCATTTTCTCCAATTTTGCAATCCTATCTTCTGCAACATGACATAACCTTAAGTGCCAAATATATTTTGAACTTGAGTTGGTTTTCACCATGGCATTGCATTCATTTAGATTACTATACTCTGGCCAGTGGAAACACTTTCTTACTGGCAATGGAAACACTTTCCTATTGGCAGTGGAAACACTTTCCTTTGCCTTCATCAGCTTTAGTCTTCCTTTTCTGTTTAGCTATTTTCTTGGAAGGACCAGGAATCTGAGGTTTCTTTTTCTTATTGCCCTTCTTCTTGTTGGACTTTCCAGCAGAAGAAGATGCAACCAAAGCTACCTCTTTTCCTTTATTGCCTGGCATATTATTTTGGGCAATAACCAGCATGTTGAGTAATTCAGCTAAGGTGCATTCCTGTTTAGTCATATGGAAATTTGTCGCAAAATTCCCAAAAGACTCAGGAAGGGACTGAAGGATCAAATCCGTCTGTAGTTGGAAATCCATGTTGAAGTCAAGATGTTCCAACTGCTCAATCATCCGAATCATCTTGTGGACATGATCCCCAACATTCTGTCCCTCAGACATCCTCATACGGAATAGCTGTCTAAATATCTCATACCTAGCATTCCTGCTGTGCTCACCATACAACTCTTGTAGGTGAAGAAGGATCTCACTCGCACTCTGCATGTTCTCATGTTGCTTCTGTAACTCATTACTCATGGAAGCAAGCATGTAACACTTAGCTCTCATATCATGCTCCTTCCACTTGTCCAAAGTTTCATGTTCCTCTTGTGTGGCCTCTGGAGGTAAGGGACCAGGAACATTTGAATCTAGAACATATCCTATATGTTCAAGGTTCAGGACAAGTTTCAAATTTCTTAGCCAATCGCATGATTAGGTCCTGTCAACCTGTTGTGATCAAGTATGCTTGCAAGGATATTGGATGGTGGTGGTTGTTTTGTGCTGATTATTATCAGAAAATTAATTGCAGAAAATAACCAGATTAATTAGTAAATGTATCATGTAATTAACCAAAATGATTATGGTCTTTTAATCAAATTGGTCCTCCCACTAACTTAGCGAATCCTACACTTCCAAAGTAGAAAACGGAAATCCTAGTTGGATGGATTTCTAGTGGGTGATTGAATTCTTATAATTCTATTGATCATCCTCAGATACATCCATTATTGGAATTACAATAAACTATAAGTGAGCAACTCCTTGCCCATCACATCTCACGTGAGGTTCAATCCTTTACCTAGCCCCTAATGCTCAAAATCTCAGGTACATCCATTATTGACTTATCTTGCATTAGTTAAGTTGATCCCATTGAGCCAGTAATTATGCAAATAATTTTAATGTCCTCAGGTACATCCAATATTGGTCACCAAACCATTTACATATTTACAACATCTCATGCTTAACAATTATTCTTAAGAAAATCTCTTAAATTAATTGCATCTCATGCAACTATTTAAAATTTCTTAAAATAATTGCCCCAATGGAGGGCTTTATGTTATAATTACTTTAATTATACCATTTCCAACTTAATCATTTGTTTGGAAGATTTTATAGCCATCCTAATTATTATTAAGGTCTCACTTTGCACATTATCCATTTAGCATGCATATATCATATAATTGCATACATTCCCATACATCTCATGCATTCATGGATAAGCAGTAAATATGGTATGATCATGGACTTTCTAAGGGATTCAATTCTGAGCCACCAAGAATTGAATCAGGGCATTCCTAGGTGCATTTCATTCATTCATTTTACAAGAGTTGCTGAAGGAGTACATAATCAACACTTGATATTGAATTCCTCCCACTGGTCCCACCAATGCTCTTGACCTCCTTGAACTTCTTGCAATCCAATATTACATAGTAATCCTTGGCATACCAAGGCGAATTTACAAGAACTTAAATAAATGAAATTACAACCCAAAAATATTACAAACTTAATAATACATACCCAAAATAAATTAAAATAAATTAATTAATTTACAATCCCAAAGAAACATAAAAGAAATAAATCCAATCACATTGGTCTTTTATAGTCCATGATCATCCATCATGCATATCACTATTTAACAATTAAATAAAACATACATACTTAAATTAAATTGAATATCTCATATTCAACTTAAAAATCAGATTTGAATATGATTCAAATAAATTTAAAAATTCAGATTTGAATCTCATTCAAACAAATTTAAAAATTCAGATTTGAATCACATTCAAACAACTTCAAAAATTCAGATTTGAATCACATTCAAACATTTTTAAAAATCAGATTTGAATCACATTCAAATATTTCTTAAAAATCAGATCTAAATTTTATTGAATCAATTTTAAAAATCAGATTTAAATATGATTCAAACAACTTTAAAAATTCAGATTTGAATCACATTCAAACAACTTTTAAAATTCAGATTTGAATCACATTCAAACAATTTTTAAAATTCTGATTTGAATCATAATTTAATTGTGTGATTAAAACAACTAATTAAACACTTTAATTAGTCAAAGAATAGGCCTTAGATCATACAACAATTGCAGAATTAAAAGCCAAACCTTGAACCACCCAAGGAACCATTGTTGTCGCCACCAATGGTGGCTTCACCATGTGTGCCGCCACACCTCATGATCCAACCAGCAATGAATCTCTTGATCTCATGATCAAACACACAATTAAATTATATAATCAACAATCTAAATGGCAAATATAGTGGCTCTGATACCAATTGAAGGAGCGGAAGCGTGAAAAACACAAGATTATACCATTGAATTCAAAAATTTTCACCTAGGGTCACATGCACCATGCAAGATTTATTTTTATCTATTTGATTTCAATGATAAACAACATATTAAAACTCTTTTAATATGTTTTTTGGATCTGTATTTGCCATTTAAGATTTTAAAATTAATCAGATTAATTTTAGAACCCTAGATTAAATCAAGAACGATTACACTAACCTCTTGATGTGCTGCAGCGTGTCTGCGCCTTTGAGATTCATCTTCAGGACACCAGATGTTGTCCCTCTAGCTTGTCCACACCAAGAACACCTATGGCAGCCCTTGAACAGCTTCTAAAGCCTTTTCTATTAATTAGAAATTCAAGTTCTGCCTTTTAAGAGATTAGAGATGTAAACAGGACACTAGAAACAATTTCTAGTGTTCTTAATTCAAGAGATTGATGGCTAATCTCTTTGAATTGATGAGAGATGAAGAGAAATAGCTGGAGAGGCTCAAAGTGGCGTGACATATGAGAGGAGAGGCTGCTGGTTATGTTTTCTTTTCATAACCACACTTAAATAGCTAGGTTAACACATTAAACCCTAGCCACATGTCACCTTTTGATTAGCTCTAGGTTTAAGTGACCCAATCACATTGTGCCAAGTGTCAAACCTATATTTAATCTTGATTTTAATCATCTTACATGATTAAAAAATATTTGGCAAGCTTATGTCTTATGCCATGTGTCACCATCTCATGGTGCCACGTGTCACACTGTGAAATGACCAAAATGCCCCTGTGTCTTAATTTTGAGTTCTTAACCCAAAATAATTATTTTCTTCTTCTAATTAATTTATATCAAATATAAATTAATTAATTAATTTCTATTAATTAATTTCTCATGAATTAAATTCATATTTAAACACTTTAAATATAAATTTAATTTATACTACACATCCAATAATCTAGATTTGGTTTCAAGTCATGCTAGGGACTTTGTAATTTAATTGCAAACCAAACCTATTTAATTAATCAATTAAACTCTTTAATTAATTAATTAAATCATATTTAAATAGGTGATAACTTGTGTATGTGTGTGACTTACTAGGCTCATTACTAATTGGCAATGAGACATGATATCAACTCTTAATATCGTCAGAACTCTTTCTTACCATAAATGATTTCTCTAAATCATTTTATGAACCTCATAGACCATGGTTAACACCTAGCATAGCATGCCATGGCCACCCAATTAGTAATAAGATTTACCTTAAATGAACCTATAATTATATGTTACCATGCACTAGAATCTCTCTGTTACAAAATCCCAACTCAAGCTGGAGTCATGGTTTATGTCAAACTCCATTTGCTATGAATATTATGTTCTCTTTTAATTCCAGTTCTTGACTAAAAGATTTTTCTCATCAGAAACTCTTTTCTGAATAAATCTATCTGTCTGGCCAGAACTTGAAACATCAAGAACAATTAAATGAACATAGGATTTTAACTCTATTTACTTAGAGGCAGATTCCATCTTGATTAACACCTACCTCAATATATAACTAGCAGGAGCCAACACATGCCCATATACCCATACATAGTACAAGTATGAAAGCAGTATCAAACTCAAACTACCTATATACAAGATAACTGTGCTATCTCAGGTCTAAAGATTATATGCACTGATATGATTTATGACAAAACATTGACAAGTGTAAACTCCATGTGCTTGTCATAAGTGTCACTGGTTCGGCCTACTTATCATTTATAAGTGCCTATCATGTTTGTTATATGGCATGAGACTCACCATTCCATCTTATTTATATCTCATATAAATAACTTGGGAACAAACATGAATACAATCTTTCTGGATAAGTCATGTCCTTATTATGAAGTATCCTCGATTGTGAACCTATTTATGATACTTTGTGCTAGAAATATTGTCACTCATATTCTTAACAACTTAAGAATAATATTTCTAACAAAATATCAATGGACCTTTTCTATTACACATAAATATATTATGTAAACGGAAAAGTGGAAATGCCTTTTATTAACAAAATTATGTACAAGATACATACTAAATGATATGCTCTAGGGCATACTACTAACAGTTCTTGCAACTGCACCTTCAAATCCTTCAACTCTACTGGTGCCATTCTATATGGTGTTATGGAGATTGGATCCACACCAGGCAGAACATTAATTTCAAACTGCACCTCTCTTTTCGGAGGTAATCCTGGCAATTCATCAGGAAATACATCTGGAAAGTCATATACTGTAGGGATGTCCCTCAATGCTGGACTCCCCACTTGGGTGTCTACCACTTGTGCCAAGTATGCTTCACACCCCTTTCTGATCATTTTTAAGGCTAGTGTAGCCGAAATGATGTTTGATGGTAATAGCTGCCTCTCCCCATGTATTACCACATCACTATACGGAGGAAGACCAAAAGTGACTGTCTTCAGTCTACAGTCAATCATGGCGTGATGCCTGGCTAACCAATCCATGCCCAAGATGATATCATAATCTCTGAAGGGCATTTTAATGAGATCAGACAGAAAAGTGTGTCCTTGGATCACCAAAGGACAATCCCTATACATTCTATGAACCCTGACCTCTTGTCCTAGCGGACTTGTTACTAGCACCTCAAAGTCCATTTTTGTACATGGAATAGCAATGCAATCAATGATGCTAGCACTCACATAAGATGGGTAGAACCCGGATCAAATAACACAAACATCTTGATTAAAAGTTGAGAAGGTACCAGCCACAATCTCATATGTCTTGGCCTGTTCTCTCTGTCTCATTGCGTAGACTCTGACTGGAGCACTGCCTTGCTCTGATTGATTCACTGTGCCTTGGCTGCTTACTGGACTACCTCTACCCCTGCTTTTACCTCTACTAGGTGGCTGTTAACCTCTGGTGACAGGACTCTAAACTGACCTTTCTGCAGTAGTAAGAAGTGGTCCAACTCTGCGAGTACTGGTGCAGTCTTTGGCAAAATGCCCTGTGCCTCCACAGTTATAACAGGCTCCTATGGCCTTGTAGCACACCCCACCATGATTTCTTCCACAAGTTTCACATTGGCGGGAGGGTAGGAACTTCTGGTACTCTGCTGACTAGATAGAGGAGGTTTCTGTCCTGAATATCTTCCCCTACCGGACTTCTTACTACCTCTGTTGTGTCCCCCATAGTTCTTCCTCATTCCAGTAGGACCACTGGAACTCTGTTCTACTGACTTTCCTTCTTTTTCTGTCTTCTCTGATTTCTTTTTCTCAGGGGCCGCTTCAGATTCAATTCTTTCTAATTCTAGTGCTTGAGAAATAAGCTCAGAGAAGTTGTTATATTTGAATCCGACCACTTGTAATCTGATACTAGGCTTTAAGACGGTTTCAAACCTCTTACATCTCTCCCTGCTGGTAAAAAGTAGACTTACTGCATAATGACTGTAGACCCTTATTTTGTGATGAGTATGTGCATTGAGGTCGTGGGAAACCCGATGATGAAAAATTATATGACTGTAAGATGTAATTGGAGGCATTGAGCTGAATTATTAATTTCGTGGCATGATCTTGAAAAAATAAAAATAATAATAAAGTTTTGGGAAAATTAATTTAATTAAATTTAAATAAAATTTTATTTTGTTTAAATTTAATATGGGTAGTTTTTTAAATGGATCTAATTAAGTTTAATTGGGCTCCATGGGCCTAGGAAAACGTAGTTAGGAATTTTAAATGGGACCCATTTAATTATTTTCTAAAAATTAAAATAACAAAATATCTCTCTCCTCCTTGGCCCACTCTCTTCCTCACTCCCTATTGGTGCCTTCCATTTTTTCCTGTCTCCCTATTGGTTGAAACACCTCACCCATATCCCAGTCTTATTCGAATTTTGCAATCGCAGTTGTTTAAGTCATCTAAACTTTATCACCCTAAGACTCCAAATCCTACCACACCTCTTCCTCATTCCCTATTGGTGCCTTCCATTTTTTCCTGTCTTCCTATTGGTTGAAACACCTCACCCATATCCCAGTTTTATTCAAATTCTGCAATTGTAGTTGTTTAAGTCATCTAAACTTTATCACCCTAAGACTCCAAATCCTACCACACCTCTTCCTCATTCCCTATTGGTGCCTTCCATTTTTTCCTGTCTTCCTATTGGTTGAAACACCTCACCCATTTTCCAGTCTTATTCGAATTCTACAATTGTAGTTGTTCAAGTCATCTAAACTTTATCATCCTAAGACTCCAAACCCTATCACACCTCTCTCCCAAAACCCTATAAATACCCTACTAGAGAAGAGAAGAAGGGGATAATGAAGGAGAGAGGAAGAGAAAATTCAGAGCTATAAGAAATTTAGAGATATTCAAGACTCTTTGAGTTCTTCCTTATTTTTTTTTTCTTTTCATCAAGAAGATTTTCATACAAGATTTCTGGAAGGTCAGTTTTTATTGTTTTCTTTTCAAGTTCTATGCCACACAATATTTTAATTCTATGCTCTTTGTCTTCAATTTATTTTATATGTTCATATAGATCATGTAATCATGTTTAATTTGAGGGGATACACAACTCTGCACATGTTTAGTTTCTGTCTCTCGTACTTTTATTATTTTTCTTTGTTTTCTTTATTTTTTTTTATTTACAAACAAAATTGGTAAGTAGCCCTAAGGTAAGTACCAAAGAGGGCATTTGCGCGGAGCTTATATGGAGCTAAATGGGAGTAAGCCAGGGATATCATTGCCATATTAGAAGAGAAGACCCTCTTTTAAGGGTAGCTTGCCCCAATGGCAACTGCATTTATCAACAAGTAAGTAGCTCTAAATTTCTCGAATTACCATTGGCATGAAATTGTAGTAATAATAGAACTTTCATTTGGTAAATTAAAATTAACTTTGTTTTTAATTTAACTGACTTTTGCATGTAATTAATTTAAATAAATACATTGTAAATTAAAATTAATCTTGTTTGTAAATTAAACTAATATTGGCATGTAAAATAAATTTAATTTAATACTTTGTAATTGTAAAATAAATTTGCATGTTAGAAATCTTTATTAGGTTGTGATTGTTTGGGACTTATGTGATATTAGAATAAATTACACATGTACATAATTAACTTAGTTCAATTATCCTTAGGGTAACTTGGTGAAAATTAATTAATTAGGTTAAATAGAAACATAGGGTTATTTGAAATTGAATTTGTTTGTAAATTAATTTCCCAATAATAAATTAATTTTAGTCATCTGGTAAATATCATTTAAATAATTAGCAACCCCATAGATAGGAATTACTTGTGCATGAAAATTGTGTGTAAACAACAACCCTTTTTGTGAATTACTTGCGTGTGTAGGATTAGAATTGCATTTTTTAGGATAAAAGTTTAATAAAGGAATAATAAACAAGACTTCTAGAAACATTAGTAGAGGACTGGCACTCGAATTAACGAGGTTAGACCAGGCGTAAGGGGTGCCTAACACCTTCCCCTTACATACCCATTATCCCGAACCTAAACATTGGGCTATGGTAATGACGGTTGTGGAAACTCTGCAAGGAGTAAGTTGCCATCCATGACCCTCGGAAGAAACACTGAATATGTCCCGGTTATTACCCGGGTGGCGACTCCTGTCTATCTATGCCTTCGTGGCATAAATCCTTAGTACCGTGGTAGTGTTATGGGAAGACGGTACTTACCAGTGGTTTGATTCTATTAGGATTGTATGAAGTGCATGTCTAGGAAATGCTGTCTAAGGAGGTGGTATTTAAGTGAGACCATTGTGACTCCACCATCTTTCCTGGGCATTACCTGGTGCATTTTATATAATTCTAATGGATGATATTTCGCCTCACGCCCCACCCCTACAGTTTGGCGACTCCACTGGGGACTAAATGGATAGTTACTCCAACATGTTTCTATTAGTCTAATATTATTCCTTTGTTAAACTTTTTGCATTGCACTACACTATCACACGGATCACCCTTACCCTTTTAGCCTCGTTAGTACTAGCCAAGGAGACCATGGTTCTACTCGAGCTATGACGAATTGGTGAATGATAGGACCCCATGCCCGTACCTTCGAGTATATAAAAGAGCCACAGCTCCGGCCGTTGTGCTTAATGGACAAGCTCTCGCATGGGTGACCCTTTTCCTACCCAATAAAGCCCATGAGCCATAGATTTCAACCCTAGGTACCCCGTAGATTATTGTTGTGCTGGATTCGTATCCTTACTGTTCAAACCATAAGTTCTAGTGGTAGTTGAGATGAACCTAGGCCTATGCATAAACCCAATGTGTGTATAGGCCCAAGTCCATTTTAAAACCCATGTTAAGCAAGAGGATGCTTACTTATGGTTAAACTTTAAGGATATAAATCCTTTGTTTGTGAGGGAAGTATCGTCCTGGACCACCCCCTGTTGGTGTGTCCAGTGTACCATAGCCTAGGATAGAATTTTTTTTCTTACCCTACACGTGAGAGTTGAAGGTATAAGGGGGCGAAGATTCAGTTCTGGAGACATTCTTTTCAGTTTATCATTTAGTCTTTGGTCCGATTTTAGTTCGGTTTGTACAGTTCGGTTTTGGTTCAGTTTTGGTCGTATTAGTACGGTTCGGTTTTGGCTTTGTAAAGGCAAAGGTAAAAATGAAAGTGCATATTCATGCATTCATGCATTGCATTTGTACATAGCATAAGATGTTAAAACCTTGTATTTTTTTTCTCTTGTAGTAAACATAGCTTTAGAACACATCAGGAAGACTTCTAATCAGGTCACTTGGGTTAGGGAGGGAAAGAGATTAGTAAGAGTTACACCTGCACAAGCTAAAATGGAAGACACTAAGGTCATGTTTAGACAGATGCTTGAAGAAGCTTTGAATGCCAAGATGGCTGAGCTTGAAGGAAAAATCATGGCCAACTTTGAGAAGAAGTTAGAGATGGGTGGGCCTAGTGATGTTCAGGTAAAAAAGCCCGAAGAAGAGACTAGTAAAAAGAAGGCCTTTGATGACATTTGGGATGAAGAAGATTATCTCCAAGACAAGGCCAAAAGAAAGAAAAGGGGACAAGTGAGGAGATTAGAGTTGTTACTGAGATGATGGAAAAACTTCAGGCCAGTGTGAAAAAGCAAGCTGAATTTACTGGAATGGGGCTGTTAGATGCAGATGACTTTGACATCCAGTTGGATGGAAATCTACCTGAAAAATTCAAGATGCCTGATTTGGCTAAATTCGATGGTACTGGTGACCCAAAAACCCACCTCAGGTCTTATCTTATAGTCATGAAAACAACTGGTTTGACTAAGAACCAAGTCACTCAGTTCTTTTCTATGTCACTAGAAGGGGTTGCATCTTCATGGTATCATGGGCTAGAAGCCACTGTGAGAAAAGATTGGGAGGAGCTAGTTAGGAGATTTGTGCAACAATACTCCTATAATACAGCTTTAGATGTTACCCTGAGAGACTTAGAGACCACTAGGCAAAAACCAAATGAAACCTTTTCAGAGTATCTATTGAGATGGAGGAAAAAGGCCATGAAGATGACCAATAGGCCTGCTGAAAAGGATCAAGTGCGATTGGTAGTGAAAAGTCTGCAGCCTAGTTATTATGAGAAACTTTGTTATTATCCCTTGGCTACCTTTGAACAGCTATATGATGCTGGGGTATTAGTGGAGGATGTATTGAACAATGAAAAGAAGAGTTATCAGCCCAAGAGGGGAGGATACCAGTCAGCTGGCAACATTACTGGGGAAAACAAAGTCATTGAGGTTCAAACCGTGTCCCGCACCCCTAGAAAGTTCTCTCAATTCAACCAACCTCTATCTAAAGTCTTCGAGCGACTCAAAGCTCGGGGTCTCCTCCAACCCTTGGCACCTAGACCACCACCAAACCCACTGCCACCCAATTACAATGCTAACCTATATTGCCAATTCCATCAAACTCATGGCCATGACACTGATAGATGTTTTCGGCTAAAACACGAAGTTCAGGACTTGATCGATGCTAAGAAAATAGTTGACCCAGAAAATCGACCCAACACACGCACCAACCCAATGCCCAACCATAATGTTCCACCTCCACCAGGACTTTACATGATTTCCACCACCTCAATTGACCCTGACCAAATTCTCAACCTTATCCAACCTATCCAAAAGCTTGATGAACCTCGATCTGTAATGACAATTGATATTTGGGATAGTTCCAGTGATGAGGAAGGTTTGTTAGATGTTTGGGTTGACTCTGACGGAGAGGAAAAGAGTAGGGTGAGCCACATGACCAAGAGTGGTGGATATTATCCTGATCCACCCATGGAGAAGGACAACGTGAGAGGGAAAGCCAAGGTGTTGGCTGAAGAGGACACATATGAAGAGGATGATCAGTTCCTTAGGCAATTGAAGAGGACTCAGGCTAGTGTATGAAGGAACGGAAGCGTGAAAAGCACAAGATTATATCATTGAATTCAAAAATTTTCACCTAGGGTCACATGCACCATGCAAGATTTATTTTTATCTATTTGATTTCAATGATAAACAACATATTAAAACTCTTTTAATATGTTTTTGGATCTGTATTTGCCATTTAAGATTTTAAAATTAATCAGATTAATTTTAGAACCCTAGATTAAATCAAGAACGATTACACTAACCTCTTGATGTGCCGCAATGTCTGCGCTTTGAGATTCGTCTTGAGGACACGGATGTTGTCCCTCTAGCTTGTCCACACCAAGAACACCTATGGCAGCCCTTGAACAGCTTCTAAAGCCTTTTCTATTAATTAGAAATTCAAGTTCTGCCTTTTAAGAGATTAGAGATGTAAACAGGACACTAGAAACAATTTCTAGTGTTCTTAATTCAAGAGATTGATGGCTAATCTCTTTGAATTGATGAGAGATGAAGAGAAAATAGCTGGAGAGGCTCAAAGTGGCGTGACATATGAGAGGAGAGGCTGCTGGTTATGTTTTCTTTCATAACCACACTTAAATAGCTAGGTTAACACATTAAACCCTAGCCACATGTCACCTTTTGATTAGCTCTAGGTTTAAGTGACCCAATCACATTGTGCCAAGTGTCAAACCTATATTTAATCTTGATTTAATCATCTTACATGATTAGAAAACATTTGGCAAGCTTATGTGTTATGCCATGTGTCACCATATCATGGTGCCACGTGTCACATCGTGAAATGACCAAAATGCCCTCGTGTCTTAATTTTGAGTTCTTAACCCAAAATAATTATTTTCTTCTTCTAATTAATTTATATCAAATATAAATTAATTAATTAATCTCTATTAATTAATTTCTCATCAATTAAATTCATATTTAAACACTTTAAATATAAATTTAATTTATACTACACATCCAATAATCTAGATTTGGTTTCAAGTCATGCTAGGGACTTTGCAATTTAATTGCAAACCAAATCTATTTAATTAATCAATTAAACTCTTTAATTAATTAATTAAATCATATTTAAGTAGGTGATAACTTGTGTATGTGTGTGACTTACTAGGCTCATCACTAATTGGCAATGAGACATGATATCAACTCTTAATATCATCAGAACTCTTTCTTACCATAAATGATTTCTCTAAATCATTTTATGAACCTCATAAACCATGGTTAACACCTAGCATAGCATGCCATGGCCACCCAATTAGTAATAAGATTTACCTTAAATGAACCTATAATCATATGTTACCATGCACTAGAATCTCTCACATAAAATCCCAACTCAAGCCGAGTCATGGTTTATGTCAAACTCCATTTGCTATGAATATTATGTTCTCTTTTAATTCCAGTTCTTGATTAAAAGATTTTTCTCATCGTAAACTCTTTTGAATAAATCTATCTGTCCTGGCCAGGAACTTGAAACATCAAGAACAATTAAATGAACATAGGATTTTATCTCTATTTACTTAGAGGAACAGATTCCTTCTTGATCAACACCTACCTCCATATATAACTAGCAGGAGCCAACACATGCCCATACACCCATACATAGTACAAGTATGAAAGCAGTATCAAACTCAAACTACCTATATATAAGATAACTGTGCTATCTCAGGTCTAAAGATTATATGCACTGATATGATTTATGACAAAACATTGACAAGAGTAAACTCCATGTGCTTGTCATAAGTGTCACTGGTTCGGCCTACTTATCATTTATAAGTGCCTATCAAGTTTGTTATATGGCATGAGACTCACCATTCCATCTTATTTATATCTCATATAAATAACTTGAGAACAAACACGAATACAATCTTTCTGGATAAGTCATGTCCTTATTATGAAGTATCCTCGATTGTGAACCTATTTATGATACTTTGTGCTAGAAATATTGTCACTCATATTCTTAACAACTTAAGAATAATATTTCTAACAAAATATCAATGGACCTTTTCTATTACACATAAATATATTATGTAAACGGAAAAGTGGAAATGCCTTTTATTAATAAAAATATGTACAAGATACATACTAAATGATATGCTCTAGGGCATACTACTAACAATCTCCCACTAGCACAAGAGCCATTCATTACAATACCTTAGACCCATCTTCTCAAGATGTCAGTCTAACTGAGCTTATGACAAAGGCTTAGTGAATGGATCAGCTGAATTTTTCAGCTGATGTTATTTTTCTGCATGACTAAATCGCCTTGACCAACTAAATAACCGAAAATGTGATAGTGACTTTCTATGTGTTTGGATTTTGTGTGAGACCTTAGTTCCTTAGCTCAGATGATCGCTCCATTATTGTCACAGTGTAGTGGAACCACGACTCAATGGAAGGAACTATCGTAAGTTCTGTCACGAACTTCTTTATCCAAACGACTTCTTTTGCAAAGATTCGATGCAAAGAATATACTCACCTCGAGAGTGGAATCTGCAATGCGTGCTCGCTTGGAACTCTTCCAACCGATCGCACCTCCATTACAAATGAACACATATCCAGAGGTAGACTTTCTATCATCGATATCTGATTGGAAATCAGAATTAGTATAACCATCCAATTGCAAGTCTCCACCTGCATAAATCAAGAATAAATCCTTAGTTCTTCTCAAGTACTTAAGGATATTCTTGATACCTATCCAGTTGTTCCAAACTCGATTGGATTGATACCGCTAGTCAAACTAATAAAGATATGCGATATCCGCCTTGTACACAACATTGCATACATTAAACTTCCAATAGCCAAGCATATGGCATCCTGGCCATCTTCTCTCGTTCTTCGTGTGTCTTTGGAGACATCTCTTTAGAAAGATGGATACCATGTCTCACTGGTAACAATCCTCTCTTGGAATCAAGCATGTTAAACCTCTTTAACACCTTTTCCAAGTATAGACTTTGGGATAAACCTATTATTCTTTTCGCTCTATCTCTATAGATGCGAATCTCAAGAATATAGGTTGCCTCCCCTAAGTCTTTCATG
This sequence comes from Hevea brasiliensis, assembly GCF_030052815.1. Lineage (NCBI taxonomy): Eukaryota > Viridiplantae > Streptophyta > Magnoliopsida > Malpighiales > Euphorbiaceae > Hevea > Hevea brasiliensis. Next base: position 51,342,696 of record NC_079501.1, read on the forward strand.
GAGAATGTATTTGACAACCATACCTTTATAGTCGTCAACATACCTGTGTCATTACCTATCAACAGTATGTCATCCACATATAAGACAAGGAAAGTGATAGCACTGTCACTAACCTTCTTATATACACATGGCTCATCCTCATTTTTGATAAAACCAAAGGATTTAATGGCTTCATCAAAACAGATGTTCCAACTCCTCGAAGCTTGATTCAACCCATAAATGGATCGCTTTAGCTTGCATACCATGGAACCATCTTGGGATTCAAATCCCTTAGGTTGTTCCATGAAAATGTTTTCTTCAATGTATCCATTGAGAAAAGCTGTTTTGACATCCATCTGCCAAATCTCATAATCATAGTATGCAGCTATTGCTAATAAAATCCTAATTGTTTTAAGCATGGCAACAGGCGAGAAAGTCTCCTCATAGTCTATTCCTTGCCTTTGGCGAAACCCTTTCGCTACTAGCCTTGCCTTATAGGTCTCTACCTTTCCATTAGAACCAATTTTCTTCTTGAAAACCCATTTGTTCCCTATAGGTACAATACCTTCAGGTGGGTCAACAAGATCCCAAACTTGATTCTTATACATGGAATCAATCTCAGATTTCATAGCATCAATCCATTTTGAAGAGTCTATATCTGATATAGCTTCTTCATAGGTAAGTGGATCATCTCCATGATCTACTTCTTCATGAGTAGACAACTCTTGTTCTTCTTCATGAAGAAAACCATATCTCACTGGTGGGTGAGATACCCTGGCTGTTCTACGAGGAACAGATGTAGATGTTTCATCAATGGGTATAGGTTGACTAGATGGATCTATATCCATCCGATGCTGGTTGGTCGAATTCTCCAATTCTAACTCTATTTGCCTTCCTTTGCCTCCTTCTTGAACAAACTGTTGTTCAAGAAATATGGCATCTCTACTTATTACAACCTTTTGTGAAGTAGGCAAATAAAAATAATATCCAAAACTATCTTTTGGATATCCAACAAATCGACCTCTTTCTAATCTGGTCTCCAAATTATCAGTGTTCACCTTTTGATATAAGTCGACAACCCCAAATCTTAACATGCTTTAGACTTGGTTTTCTTCCATGCCATATCTCATAAGGTTTGGAAGAAACTGATTTTGATGGAATCCTATTCTGAATATATCAAGCTGATTCTAATGCAAATCCCCAAAAGGAGAGTGGCATCTCAGTATATCTCATCATACTACGTACCATATCCAATAGGGTACGAGTTCTCCTTTCAGATACACAATTCACCGTATGGCCTGGAGGAGTCACCGAGAAACAATGCCATGCTCTCTCAAGTATTCATCAAATTCAAGACTCAAATATTCACCTCCACGATCCGATCAAGAGCTTTAATACTCTTTCTGCTTGATTTTCTACTTGATTTAAATTCTTTGAACTTTTCAAAAGATTCATGTTTGTATTTCATCAAATACAAATACCAAACCTTGATTTATCATCAAAGGTAATAAAATAATGAAAGCCCTCTAGCCAATTTTAAATGGACCACATACATCACTATGTATTAGCTCCAAAATATTTTCAGCTCTTAGCCCTTGTCCAACAAAGGGTGATCTAGTCATTTTGCCTTGAAGGCAAGATTCACAAGTTGGAGTAGGCTCAGAACCCAATGAGGATAAAATCCCCATTTTTCTCTAATTTTGCAATCCTATCTTCTGCAACATGACATAACCTTAAGTGCCAAATATATTTTGAACTTGAGTTGGTTTTCACCATGGCATTGCATTCATTTAGATTGCTATACTCTGGCCAGTGGAAACACTTTCATCGACAATGGAAACACTTTCTGTTGGTAATGGAAACACTTTCTGTTGGCGGTGGAGACACTTTCCTTTGCCTTTATCGCCTTTAGTCTTCCTTTTCTGCTTAGCTATTTTCTTGAAGGACCAGGAACTGAGGTTTCTTTTTCTTGTTGCCCTTCTTCTTGTTGGACTTTCCAAAGTAGAAGATGTAACCAAAGCTACCTCTTTTCCTTTATTGCACGGCATATTCTTTTGGGCAATAACCAAGATGTTGAGTAATTCACTAAGGTGCATTCTGTTTAGTCATATGGAAATTTATCACAAAATTCCCAAAAGACTGTGAAGGGATCAAGGATCAAATCCGTTTGTAGTTGGAAATCCATGTTGAAGTCAAGATGTTCCAACCGCTCAATCACCAATCATCTTGTGGACATGATCCCCAACATTCTCGTCCCTCAGAGATCTTCATGCGAACAACCGCCTAGATAACTCATACCTAGCATTCCTACTGTGCTCACCATACAACTCTTGTAGGTGAAGGAGGATCTCACTCGCACTCTGCATGTTCTCATGTTGCTTCTGTAACTCATTACTCATAGAAGCAAGCATGTAACACTTAGATCTCATATTATGCTCCTTCCACTTGTCCAAAGTTTCATGTTCCTCTTGTGTGGCCTCCGGAGGTAAGGGACCAGAACATTTGAATCTAGAACATATCCTATATGTTCAAGGTTCAGACAAGTTTCAAATTTCTTAGCCAATCGCATGATTAGGTCCTCACAACTGTTGTGATCAAGTATGCTTGCAAGGATATTGGATGGTGGTGGTTGTTTTGTGCTCATTTTTATCGTAAAATTAATCGCAGAAAATAACCAGATTAATTAGTAAATGTATCAAGTAATTAACCAAAATGATTATGGTCTTTTAATCAAATTGGTCCTCCCACTAACTTAGCGAATCCTACACTTCCAAAGTAGAAAATGGAAATCCTAGTTGGATGGATTTCTAGTGGGTGATTGAATTCTTATAATTCTATTGATCATCCTCAGGTACATCCATTATTGGAATTACAATAAACTATAAGTGAGCAACTCCTTGCCCATCACATCTCATGTGAGGTTCAATCATTTACCTAGCCCCTAATGCTCAAAATCTCAGGTACATCCATTATTGACTTATCTTGCATTAGTTAAGTTGATCCCATTGAGCCGAATTATGCAAATAATTTTAATGTCCTCAGGTACATCCAATATTGGCCACCAAACCATTTACATATTTACAACATCTCATGCTTAACAATTATTTCTTAAGAAAATCTCTTAAATTAATTGCATCTCATGCAACTATTTAAAATTTCTTAAAATAATTGCCCCAATGGAGGGCTTATGTTATAATTACTTTAATTATAGCATTTCCAACTTAATCATTTGTTTGGAAGATTTTATAGCCATCCTAATTACTATTAAGGTCTCACTTTGCACATTATCCATTTAGCATGCATATATCATATAATTGCATACATTCCCATACATCTCATGCATTCATGGATAAGCAAAAAATATGGTATGATCATGGACTTTCTAAGGGATTCACTTCTGAGCCACCAAGAATTGAATCAGGGCATTCCTAGGTGCATTTCATTCATTCATTTTACAAGAGTTGCTGAAGGAGTACATAATCAACACTTGATATTGAATTCCTCCCACTGGTCCCACCAATGCTCTTAACCTCCTTGAACTTCTTGCAATCCAATATTACATAGTAATCCTTGGCATACCAAGGCGAATTTACAAGAACTTAAATAAATGAAATTACAACCCAAAAATATTACAAACTTAATAATACATGCCCAAAATAAATTAAAATAAATTAATTAATTTACAATCCCAAAGAAACATAAAAGAAATAAATCCAATCACATTGGTCTTTTATAGTCCATGATCATCCATCATGCATATCACTATTTAACAATTAAATAAAACATACATACTTAAATTAAATTGAATATCTCATATTCAACTTAAAAATCCAGATTTGAATATGATTCAAATAAATTTAAAAATTCAGATTTGAATCTCATTCAAACAAATTTAAAAATTCAGATTTGAATCACATTCAAACAACTTCAAAAATTCAGATTTGAATCACATTCAAACATTTTTTAAGAAATCAGATTTGAATCACATTCAAATATTTTTTAAAAAATCAGATCTGAATTTTATTGAATCAATTTTAAAAAATCAGATTTAAATATGATTCAAACAACTTTAAAAATTCAGATTTGAATCACATTCAAACAACTTTTAAAATTCAGATTTGAATCACATTCAAACAATTTTTAAAATTCTGATTTGAATCATAATTTAATTGTGTGATTAAAACAACTAATTAAACACTTTAATTAGTCAAAGAATAGGCCTTAGATCATACAACAATTGCAGAATTAAAAGCCAAACCTTGAACCACCCAAGGAACCATTGTTGCCGCCATCAATGGTGGCTTCACCATGTGTGACGCCACATCTCATGGTCCAAACAGCAATGAATCTCTTGATCTCATGATCAAACACACAATTAAATTATATAATCAACAATCTAAATGGCAAATATAGTGGCTCTGATACCAATTGAAGGAACGGAAGCGTGAAAAACACAAGATTATACCATTGAATTCAAAAATTTTCACCTAGGGTCACATGCACCATGCAAGATTTATTTTTATCTATTTGATTTCAATGATAAACAACATATTAAAACTCTTTTAATATGTTTTTGGATCTGTATTTGCCATTTAAGATTTTAAAATTAATCAGATTAATTTTAGAACCCTAGATTAAATCAAGAACGATTACACTAACCTCTTGATGTGCTGCAGTGTCTGCGCTTTGAGATTCGTCTTCAGGACACCAGATGTTGTCCCTCTAGCTTGTCCACACCAAGAACACCTATGGCAGCCCTTGAACAGCTTCTAAAGCCTTTTCTATTAATTAGAAATTCAAGTTCTGCCTTTTAAGAGATTAGAGATGTAAACAGGACACTAGAAACAATTTCTAGTGTTCTTAATTCAAGAGATTGATGGCTAATCTCTTTGAATTGATGAGAGATGAAGAGAAAATAGCTGGAGAGGCTCAAAGTGGCGTGACATATGAGAGGAGAGGCTGCTGGTTATGTTTTCTTTTCATAACCACACTTAAATAGCTAGGTTAACACATTAAACCCTAGCCACATGTCACCTTTTGATTAGCTCTAGGTTTAAGTGACCCAATCACATTGTGCCAAGTGTCAAACCTATATTTAATCTTGATTTAATCATCTTACATGATTAGAAAACATTTGGCAAGCTTATGTGTTATGCCATGTGTCACCATCTCATGGTGCCACGTGTCACACTGTGAAATGACCAAAATGCCCCTGTGTCTTAATTTTGAGTTCTTAACCCAAAATAATTATTTTCTTCTTCTAATTAATTTATATCAAATATAAATTAATTAATTAATCTCTATTAATTAATTTCTCATCAATTAAATTCATATTTAAATACTTTAAATATAAATTTAATTTATACTACACATCCAATAATCTAGATTTGGTTTCAAGTCATGCTAGGGACTTTGCAATTTAATTGCAAACCAAATCTATTTAATTAATCAATTAAACTCTTTAATTAATTAATTAAATCATATTTAAGTAGGTGATAACTTGTGTATGTGTGTGACTTACTAAGCTCATCACTAATTGGCAATGAGACATGATATCAACTCTTAATATCATCAGAACTCTTTCTTACCATAAATGATTTCTCTAAATCATTTTATGAACCTCATAAACCATGGTTAACACCTAGCATAGCATGCCATGGCCACCCAATTAGTAATAAGATTTACCTTAAATGAACCTATAATCATATGTTACCATGCACTAGAATCTCTCTGTTACAAAATCCCAACTCAAGCCGAGTCATGGTTTATGTCAAACTCCATTTGCTATGAATATTATGTTCTCTTTTAATTCCAGCTTTGATTAAAAGATTTTTCTCATCAAACTCTTTCTCAATAAATCTATCTGTCTGGCCAGAACTTGAAACATCAAGAACAATTAAATGAACATAGGATTTTATCTCTATTTACTTAGAGGAACAGATTCCTTCTTGATCAACACCTACCTCCATATATAACTAGCAGAGCCAACACATGCCCATATACCCATACATAGTACAAGTATGAAAGCAGATCAAACTCAAACTACCTATATACAAGATAATCGTATATCTCAGTGTCTAAAGATTATATGCATCGATATGATTTATGACAAAACATTGACAAGAGTAAACTCCATGTGCTTGTCATAAGTGTCACTGGTTCGGCCTACTTATCATTTATAAGTGCCTATCAAGTTTGTTATATGGCATGAGACTCACCATTCCATCTTATTTATATCTCATATAAATAACTTGGGAACAAACATGAATACAATCTTTCTGGATAAGTCATGTCCTTATTATGAAGTATCCTCGATTGTGAACCTATTTATGATACTTTGTGCTAGAAATATTGTCACTCATATTCTTAACAACTTAAGAATAATATTTCTAACAAAATATCAATGGACCTTTTCTATTACACATAAATATATTATGTAAACGGAAAAGTGGAAATGCCTTTTATTAATAAAAATATGTACAAGATACATACTAAATGATATGCTCTAGGGCATACTACTAACAGTGTAACGGTCTGGGAATTGCTATTGGCATCAGAAAAACACAGAACCGCACTGACCAAGCCCCTGAGTGTACTCAAGGTCTCCACGGAGATAACTCCAGAAGAGATTGCCAAAGTTGTGCTTATAGAAGATGGGGGTCATATTACTTTCTCTGATCATGATCTCCCAGCTGAGGGGAGAAACCATAGTAGGGCTCTGTTCGTGACCGCCGAGGTTAGAGGGTGGAAAGTGCCTTGTACGATGATAGAAGATGGGTGAGCCATCAACGTATGCCCTCTGAAGATTCTGCCAAAATTAGGAATTTCTATGTCTGAGCTAACTGGTTCTGATCTGGTTATCAAGGCCTATGATGATTCAAAGAGAAACGTGATAGGGGTATTCAAGACTATGGTTAAGGTGGGGCCTGTAGAGACCGAAGTTGAGTTCACTGTGCTAGACATCCCCATGACATTCTCCTTACTGTTGGGTAGAATCTAGTTCCATCCCTTAGGTGGAGTCCCCTCTACACTCCACCAAAAGATCAAGATCCCGTATCAAGATGGTATAATCACCGTCAATGCTGAAAGAGATGGGGAAGTAGCTATGCTGCAAGTGGATGGTTCGATACCACTATTGTCTGGTTTCCAAGTTGCTGGGATCTATGAAGACTGGATGGACCCTAGGGTGGCCACTATGATGAAAGAGATGAAGTTTTTTCCTGGCATGGGTCTGGGAAAACGAGCTAATGGCTTAGTGACTTTTCCAGAAATAAAGGGGCAAATCACTAGATATGGGCTGGGCTATCAGCCAACTGAAGATGAAGAGGAACTCAAGCCCACCAAGTTTATCAGGGAGGGCGCAATTACATAGACTGATGACCAGGAGCTGCCGCATGTTGAGGAATTAGAATAAGAGGTCAATGCCATCAAGTTAAGGTCTGCTTGGAAGCCAAGCACTTGGACCTACACCCCTAAGTTTGAGTCTGTCTTTTGTAATGCTCATAATAGTGATACTGATATTGTTATTTCTGATGTACTTGATGATGATTTTGAGGCAAAAATAAATAATATGACTAGTCCTTTTGCTTATTTGTTTGATGTTCTTCCTAATGGCTACACGCATAGCATTCATAATCATTTAGAATCTATTTCTGTTAATGCATTAAAATCAATCTCTATTAATTTGGGTACACCAGATGATCCTAAAGACATTAAGTTAGTCAAGATTTAACCCAAAAAGAAAGAGATAAATTTGTAGCCTTATTAATAAAGTACCAAGAAGCATTTGCTGGTCTTATAAAGATATGCCGGAATTGATCGAGACATAGTACAACACAAGATCCCCATGCACCCTAACATGAGGCCAAGAAACAAAAGAAACGTCGGCTTAGGCCAGAATGGGAAGAAAAGATAGCTCAAGAGGTGAAAAAGCTTATTGAGGCTGATTTTATTGAAGTAATTGAGTATCCCGAGTGGTTAGCCAACATTGTGCCAGTCCCCAAGAAGGATGGGCGAGTTTGGATGTGTGTAGATTATAGGGACCTGAATAAGGCTACTCCTAAGGATGATTTCCCATTGCCTCACATCGATGTGCTTGTTGACAGTGCTGCTTGCATGGCCATGTACTCTTTCATGGATGGTTTTTCGGGATATAATCAGATCCTCATGGATTTGATAGATAAAGCAAAGACAGCTTTTATCACTGAATGGGGGACTTATTGTTATAAGGTCATGCCTTTTGGGCTAAAAAATGCTGGTGCAACTTATCAGAGAATGGCTACTATGTTGTTTCATGACATGATGCACAAAGAAGTTGAAGTATATGTGGATGACATGGTAGTAAAATCCCCAACTAGGGAGAGACATTTTGAGGCATTAGAGAAGTTCTTTCAGAGAGTCATCAAGTATAAATTGAGACTGAACCCTAGCAAGTGTGTGTTTGGGGTCACTTCAGGCAAACTGTTAGGGCATATGATCAGTAGGAAAGGGATTGAGGTTGACCCAGATAAGGTGAAGGCAATCCAGGAGATGCCAGCCCCGAGAACAGAAAAAGAGATTAGAGGTTTCTTAGGCAAATTACAGTACATCAGTAGGTTCATAGCTAGGCTCACAACTACCTGTGAACCAATTTTTAAGCTACTAAGAAAGAATCAGCCAGTGGTGTGGAATGAGCAATGTCAAGAGGCATTTGAAAAGATAAAGCAGTACCTGAGCAATCCACCAATTTTGTCACCACCCATACCTAGCATCCCTCTAATCCTCTACCTATCAGTGGAAAACATGGCCCTGGGGGCAATATTGGCACAAGAAGTAGAGAATCTGGAGAGAGCCGTCTATTACATCAGTAAGAAACTCCTTGCTTATGAGGAGAATTATTCACTAATAGAAAGAACCTGTTTGGCTGTAGTATGGGCAACTAAGAAGTTAAGGCACTACTTTCAGACCCATCGAGTTATTGTAGTATCCAGGATGGATCCTTTAAAGTACCTATTTGAAGTACCGACACTAGTTGGAAAATTGGCCAAATGGTTGGTCCTACTGTCTGAATTTGATATTGTGTATGAGACTCGAAAAACCATTAAAGGGCGTGTAGTGGCCGAATTTCTTTCTGAAAATCTAGTTAATGAAGGGGAAGAAGTCGAAACAGCCTTCCCGGATGAGAGTCTCAAGCTAGTAGAGGTCCAGCCATGGAAAATGTAGTTTGATGGGGCCATGAATAAGAGCGGAGCCGATATAGGGGTAGTTTTGGAAGCACCGAATGGAGAACAATTGTTAATGTCAAAAAGGCTATGTTTCCCAACCACTAATAATATTGCAGAATATGAGGCTTGCATTTGTGGCCTGGAGGCATTAATAGCTGTTGGGGCTAAAAAAGTGGAGGTGTTCGGAGATTCAATGCTAGTGGTTTCCCATGTTAAAGGTGAATGGGAATTGAAAGAAGAAAAGTTGAGGCCATACCTGGAGTATGCTAAGAAACTATTATTTAGCTTTGAGGAAGTGACAATGAAGCACATGCCTAGAGCTCAGAACCAGATAGCTGATGCTCTAGCCACGCTGGCATCCTTATGGGAAAAGGGTGATCAGAAGCTGACCCAGCCAGTTATCTTGATGAGGAGTAGAATCCCATGCTATGAAGGGTTAATAATAGCACATTTAGATCTAGAAGATGAGATGAAATGGTATGAGGACATAAGAAGATATTTAGAGGTAAGAGAATACCCACAGTCAGCCAATAGTAGGGATAGAGCTACAATTCGTAGATTAGCCACTCAGTTCACTTTGGCTGGGGGGCAACTCTACAAAAGGTTCTTCGAAGGACTATTGCTCTTGTGTGTGACGAAAAAGCAGTCTGAGCAGATAATGGAGGAAGTACATGCAGGAGTGTGTGGTCCTCACATGAACGGAAGGGTATTAGCAGGCAAAATTTTAAGATTGGGCTATTACTGGTCTACCATGGATACTGACTGCGCTAAATTTGTGAAAAGATGCCATGAGTGCCAAATCCATGGGAATTTGAATCACCTACCGTCCAGTGAACTCTACAGCATGACTTCACCGTGGCCATTCTCAATATGGGGCATAGACATTATTAGAAAGATTTCTCCCACGGCTTCTAATGTCCATGGATTTATCATTGTGGCAATTGACTATTTCACCAAGTGGGTTGAAGCTGAATCTTATAAAGTAGTAGGGGCTAAGCAGATAAGTAAGTTTGTGCGAAAGAACTTGATTTGCAGGTTTGGGGTACCCTATGAGATAGTATCAGATAACGGCAGCCAGTTCAAAGGTGATTTCTTAGAATTAATTACCGAATTCAAGATTAAGCATCACAAGTCCTCACCATACAGGCCACAGACTAATGGAGCAGTAGAAGCAGCAAATAAGAATGTGAAAACCATTCTGAGAAAAATGGTTGAAACCTAAAACGATTGGCCTGAGAAACTCCCTTATGCTCTTTGGGGTTATCGCACTACTACAAGAACATCCACAGGGGCAACTCCATTCTCTTTAGTGTATGGGACTGAAGCAGTGCTACCCATTGAGCTAGAGGTCAAATCCTTGAGAGTGATACTAGAAGCTAAGATTCCGGAAAATGAGTGGGCCCAGAAAAGATATGAAGAACTAGCTTTGATTGATGAGAAGAGGATGCGAGCCTTGTATCATATGCAGGCTTATCAAAGGAAGATAGCAAGGGCCTTTAATAAGAAGGTGAAGCCAGGAAAGATCAAAGAGGGAGACATGGTTTTGAAACAAGCTCGGCCCATCCCTTTTGATCGAAGAGGAAAGTTTAAGCCAAACTGGGATGGTCCATACATAGTCAAAAAGATCTTGTCAGGAGGTGCTGTAAGAATATCAGACCTGGATGGGAATGAATTTTAAGAACCAGTCAACTTAGACAAGCTCAAATGGTACTTTGTGTGAGATAGGTCTGCTAGGCTGAAAATTTACAAGAGACGGTCTAGGCAAAAATAAGGGTCAAAGAAAAAAAAAAGAAAAGAAAAGAAAAAAAATGCTAGATTGAAAACCTGCAAAAGGCAGTCTAGGCAAAAGGAGAGATGAGAGAAGATTTGGATGGAAAACCTAAAAAGGCCATTCGACAGGTTATAAAGCTTATTTCTAACTTTGGAAGGTTAGAAATTTGGCAAAACTAAATGTAAGAGGGAGTAATGGTGTACCTGAATAAATAAAGAAATTTTTATTGCATTGACTAGGAATGGGTTTTATTTAATTATGATCGTGAATGTTTGTGTCTTGAGGGATACATTAAATGATTAAGTAATTGAACTGCGTTGTTTTGATTTAATCTATGTCTTCTGAGCATGACAAGATAGGTGCTTGATATGAATGTCCTGGTAATTGTCTAATTTCAAAAAAAAAAAAAAAAGGGGAGCTTGCTAGGTGGAAAACCCGGAAGGGCCACTTAGGCAAAAGTTAGAGCAAGCCCGCTGAGATGAAAATCTGAAAGGACATTTTAGGCAAAAGTTAGTACAGAGAATGGAGTTCATGGAAGAGAAATGAGTCAAGCGTAAAACCATGGGGAGAGAAGAAAAAGAAAAATCAGAGAGAAATTGTATTGTGACCTTAAGGAAGTCTTTTTTGGTGAACAATTCTTCTAAAAAACTTGGAGGCTAATAGAAAGTTTTTGTAAAAAGAGGTCCCTCAGAGGACTAAGTTTTTTTAGAATCTCTGGCAAAATCAGCATGCCCATGATAGGAAGTAGCATACAAGAAGCACAAAAATCACAAAAAGAGTTATGAGACCTAGTCATCCTAATTTTTCAAATCATGAATTAGATATTTTTTGGTAAGTCCTTAGACGTTGTTTAGGGCGCATGACATAGTTGTGTAAGGCATAGAAGAATATGCATCAACATGTCACCTGTGGGCGTGTAAGGCGTAGAATAACATGCATCACCACAGTTTCAATTGTCGAACTATGAGGGGGTCTGATTCTTCCTTAGGATAGCGAGGGGGATACGTAGGTAGTTTAGGACCGCGGTCCTAAATACGAACCCACAACATTTCATGAAAGATATTTTTTTGGTAAGTCCTTAGACGTTGTTTAGGGCATATGGCATAGTTGTGTAAGGCGTAGAAGAACATGCATCAACATGTCACCTGTAGGTGTGTAAGGCGTAGAAGAACATGCATCACCACAGTTTCAAGTGTCGAACTACGAGTGGGTCTGATTCTTCCTCAGGATAATGAGGGGGATACGTAGGTAGTTTAGGACTGCGGTCCTAAATACGAATCCACAACATTTAAAATCACACAGTTGCCATTGTCATGAGACCATAGCTAGTCTCATGACACAGAGTGTATCGATAGAGCAAGATGCATTCAATTTTCACATGACACAGTTATCACTATTATGAGACCGTAGCTAGTCTCATGACGCAGAGTGTATCGACAGAGCAAGATATACTCATTTTTCACATGACACAGTTATTACTGTTATGAGACCGTAGCTAGTCTCATAATATAGAGTATGTCGACCGAGCAAGATATACTTGATCCTCATAGCCAATGTTTCATAGTTATTAGAAATTCGAGTTTCACTTTGACGAAACTTGAGCAATGCTTTCGCATTGATTTCAACTTTCGCCAAAGTGGGGGGCAAACTGTAGACCCTTATTTTGTGATGAGTATGTGCATTGAGGTTGTGGGAAACCCGATGATGAAAAATTATATGACTGTAAGATGTAATTGGAGGCATTGAGCTGAATTATTAATTTCGTGGCATGATCTTGAAAAAATAAAAATAATAATAAAGTTTTGGGAAAATTAATTTAATTAAATTTAAATAAAATTTTATTTTGTTTAAATTTAATATGGGTAGTTTTTTAAATGGATCTAATTAAGTTTAATTGGGCTCCATGGGCCTAGGAAAGCGTAGTTAGGAATTTTAAATGGGACCCATTTAATTATTTTCTAAAAATTAAAATAACAAAATATCTCTCTCCTCCTTGGCCCCACTCTCTTCCTCACTCCCTATTGGTGCCTTCCATTTTTTCCTGTCTTCCTATTGGTTGAAACATCTCACCCATATCCCAGTCTTATTCGAATTCTGCAATCGCAGTTGTTTAAGTCATCTAAACTTTATCACCCTAAGACTCCAAATCCTACCACACCTCTTCCTCATTCCCTATTGGTGCCTTCCATTTTTTCCTGTCTTCCTATTGGTTGAAACACCTCACCCATATCCCAGTTTTATTTGAATTCTGCAATTGTAGTTGTTTAAGTCATCTAAACTTTATCACCCTATGACTCCAAATCCTACCACACCTCTTCCTCATTCCCTATTGGTGCCTTCCATTTTTTCCTGTCTTCCTATTGGTTGAAACACCTCACCCATTTTCCAGTCTTATTCGAATTCTACAATTGTAGTTGTTCAAGTCATCTAAACTTTATCATCCTAAGACTCCAAACCCTATCACACCTCTCTCCCAAAACCCTATAAATACCCTACTAGAGAAGAGAAGAAGGGGATGATGAAGGAGAGAGGAAGAGAAAATTCAGAGCTATAAGAAATTTAGAGATATTCAAGACTCTTTGAGTTTTTCCTTATTTTTTTTTTCTTTTCATCAAGAAGATTTTCATACAAGATTTCTGGAAGGTCAGTTTTTATTGTTTTCTTTTCAAGTTCTATGCCACACAATATTTTAATTCTATGCTCTTTGTCTTCAATTTATTTTATATGTTCATATAGATCATGTAATCATGTTTAATTTGAGGGGATACACAACTCTGCACATGTTTAGTTTCTGTCTCTCGTACTTTTATTATTTTTCTTTGTTTTCTTTATTTTTTTTGTATTTACAAACAAAATTGGTAAGTAGCCCTAAGGTAAGTACCAAAGAGGGCATTTGCGCGGAGCTTATATGGAGCTAAATGGGAGTAAGCCAGGGATATCATTGCCATACTAGAAGAGAAGACCCTCTTTTAAGGGTAGCTTGCCCCAATGGCAACTGCATTTACCAACAAGTAAGTAGCTCTAAACTTCTCGAATAACCATTGGCATGAAATTGTAGTAATAATAGAACTTTCATTTGGTAAATTAAAATTAACTTTGTTTTTAATTTAACTGACTTTTGCATGTAATTAATTTAAATAAATACATTGTAAATTAAAATTAATCTTGTTTGTAAATTAAACTAATATTGGCATGTAAAATAAATTTAATTTAATACTTGGTAATTGTAAAATAAATTCGCATGTTAGAAATCTTTATTAGGTTGTAATTGTTTGGGACTTATGTGATATTAGAATAAATTACACATGTACATAATTAACTTAGTTCAATTATCCTTAGGGTAACTTGGTGAAAATTAATTAATTAGGTTAAATAGAAACATAGGGTTATTTGAAATTGAATTTGTTTGTAAATTAAATTCCCAATAATAAATTAATTTTAGTCATCTGGTAAATATCATTTAAATAATTAGCAACCCCATAGATAGGAATTACTTGTGCATGAAAATTGTGTGTAAACAACAACCCTTTTTGTGAATTACTTGCGTGTGTAGGATTAAAATTGCATTTTTTAGGATAAAAGTTTAATAAAGGAATAATAAACAAGACTTCTAGAAACATTAGTAGAGGACTGGCACTCGAATTAACGAGGTTAGACCAGGCGTAAGGGGTGCCTAACACCTTCCCCTTACGTACCCACTATCCCGAACCTAGACATTGGGCTATGGTAATGACGGTTGTGGAAACTCTGCAAGGAGTAAGTTGCCATCCATGACCCTCGGAAGAAACACTGAATATGTCCCGGTTATTACCCGGGTGGCGACTCCTGTCTATCTATGCCTTCGTGGCATAAATCCTTAGTACCGTGGTAGTGTTATGGGAAGACGGTACTTACCAGTGGTTTGATTCTATTAGGATTGTATGAAGTGCATGTCTAGGAAATGCTGTCTAAGGAGGTGGTATTTAAGTGAGACCATTGTGACTCCACCATCTTTGCTGGGCATTACCTGGTGCATTTTATATAATTCTAATGGATGATATTTCGCCTCACGCCCCACCCCTACAATGACTTAGGCGGAAAAATTCCCTTTCATATTCAGCCACTGATCTACTCCCCTATTTTAGACTTAGGAACTCTTGCAGCTTTAGGTCCACATAAGCATCAGGGACATATTTTTGTCTGAACTCCTGTAGAAAATCATTCTATGTTAGCACTGAAGGTTCTACCAGACTATGGGGAATGGTTTTCCACCAGTCATATGCATCCCCTTGTAGCAGAGATACTGAATATTCAAATCTGAGCTCCTCTGTGCAATGTAGCTTCTTGAACACCCTATTCATTCTCTCTAACCCCTATTCTGCCTCTAGAGGATCTACTGTCCCCTTGAACTCAGTAGCCCCATATTTCATCAATTTGTCATATTGCCTAGCAGAAGACTGTGGTTGTACCACAAGTGTCTGTAGTGGGACTTGAGTAGGCATGTTACCAGCCATCTGTTGGAACATTGCAACCATCTGCTGAGCAAACTAAGTAGGAAACTTTGGTACTGAGGGGGCTAGTACGGCTGATCCACTGACATTGTGTAGGGCTGGGGCATCCCCTTGTACCTTAGCCTCTATAGATTGATTGACTAAACGATCACCCTCTTCCATAGTCAATTCGAGGATCTTAGACCTCCTGAACAAATAACACAAGGAGATTTCTTCCTGTTAGTGCATATTTATAATGTAATGTACTGTATGTATCAAATAATGACATTGAGCAATTGTACCATGAAGAAAGAATATTCAAATTATAGGTGAAAATAGAATTTAAAAAACTAGCTCTAATACCACTTAAACCTGTCACACCCTATCTCTCTGTAAGGCATAACATGATCCCGTAGTATACCTAATGAATTACTAAACTCCATCTACTGATAATCCATTAAATACACTTCAAGGGATTTTTAAACCTTTTCTTACTTCTTTTTACAGTGGTGAGCACTATTTACAGGTGTTAAAAAAAAATTTAACTGAAGTGAAACAAGATAATACATTTGAAGAACTAATAATTTCTGTAAAAATTTTGGTAGAGTGCCATCTATATTTTGAATAAAACAGTTCTTCAAAAACCTGTAAAAAGCACTTCCTATATTTTGTTCAATTCCCAAACTCAAATATTCAATCAGCACAATAAGTTTCTCAACAATTGTCAACTCAAACCCACAATAATTTTTCAGTGTTTTCAAAAGCTGAGACAAAAGAATATATCACAATATTTATAAACCAAAATAATTTACAAATTTAGTTTACAACTTTAATGTACAATTTTAATTTACAACTGCTCAAAACCATGAACAATATATACATACAGTGAACATATATTACAATACAAAATGCAAAATATGGTATACTGTAACACTCCTATGTTCGGTAGTGCGTTCTACTGTTCCTGTGATTAGTGTTATCCAGACAGCTAGGATGCCTAGAACTACACTTCGATATGAGTGAGGAGACATAAAATAATGAAATACAAGAAAAGAAAATACAAGAAAAATAAAGGAAAAATAATAGTAAAGAAATGCAACCAAGTTAAGCGAGCCGAGAACCCTAGCGATGGGTGACCGCGCCGGGAAGTCACGGTGTGGACCGTTAACTAGCCCTGGACAGCGGGGAACCCTGGAAAATATTTTTAGGACTTAAATAGACCCCTGTTGAAGTATAAATACCATTATAAATATCAAAGAAAAATTAATTAATTAGTACAAAGAAAAGTGAGAAATCGAAAAACAGACAAAATCCAGTGTTACTGAAAAATTGGAATGCAACCCGAGCAGGGGCATTTTGGTCAATTGACACTCCGAGTTGGATTTTGACCTAAATTTCCATGAAAAATAAGTGGTAATATTTTTTAAAAAATTGAATGAAAAATGAGATTAAAGATAAAATATGATTAAGTGGAAAAATATGGGAATAATTAAAAGTTTAATTATAATATTATTTATTTAAGTTAAGTGGAGCATTAGTGGACAATTAGTGGACTATATAAACTCACTTAAGGACAAATACTCCACTAATGTCTTCTTCTTCCTCTCAAATTCAACTTTGCCAAATTCCATTCTCCCTAAAAATCTCCATTGCAGTCCCATGTGTGGAGCTCCATCCACTCAAGATCAAGCCATCCAATGATTAAGTTGCCTTCACTAAAGTTAGAGTAAATCTCTTGGTAGCATATTGGGAGAAAAAAAGGAGAGATTTGAAGGAGTTTTGGCAAGTCCCACTTGAGGTACATGTCCAATCTTCTTTCATTTCTTTGTTAAACTTTGTGTTAGAGTTGAGAGGAGTTGATTTATGGAAGAAAATGGAAGATTTGTTGAGTTAGTGAAGTGTTCAATTTTCGGCAGCCCTCATGTCCATGGAGAATGAATTATTTCTTCATATATTTAGTGATTTGGGGTATTGATTTAGGTGCTTAAATGTATTGAAGTTGATTTCCATGTATAAAGTTGAATGGTAAGTTTGAAAAGTGAAAATGGAAGTTTGATGTGTGTGTATTACTTTTGGCAGCCATGGAAACACCTTGAAGACAGTTTATTTTTGCTTATAAATGGTGAATTAAAGGATTGATTAAATGTATATTGTATAGGAAATTATTTGGGTGATGTATACTTAGTATATGTGAATGGGTATTGAAATTTGAATGCTTGGAAATTATGGGAATGCAATGCATGAAATGGCAGCCTGGTTTGGTGAACCATAAGGATGTTAATTCATGTTGGGATTATAGAATATTATTGATGAATTGTGTTGGTTATTATGGCAGTTTGGGTATGTGTGTGATGGTGTGAAATTGGACGTGTAAAAGTGTTATGGTTAGGTGATTGAATTGTTGTAAATTTGGTTTGAAAAATTCTGTTCTAAATGGTGCACATTGAATGTAATTGTAAGCTGCCAAAATGACCTATAATATGTTGTGAATTATGTTTAGGTTATGGTACAACCAGAATTGGCTTGAATGTTGAGTTTGGTAAGTGTTAAAAGTGATCCTTGATGTGTATGAAAGAAATGCAATAAGGCAGTTTGTGTTTTGAGCCTAGAACTTTAAGTGTGTGGCTCCAATTGGTATGAGAATAATTGGAGGTTAAACTAGGCACAAAATGTGCCAACTTTCATGAAGGAAGCTTGCCAAAATTATGCTTGTATGGTAGCTTGAAAAATGACCAAATCCGGATTAGTGCAATTGAGGCCTGAAAATTGACCATTTGGGCAGCAGTTAGTGTTTAGGCCATAACTCACAAAAAACAGGTCCAATTGAGATGAAATTTTGACCATGAATAGCTAAGACCCATATCTACAAGTCTTATGAAGACACCAAAGCCCAGAAATGACCATAAGCAAGTCAAACAGCTTGCACAAGTTCAGGTCCAAAAACTGGCCGAACTAAAATTGACCTAAAATGACCTAAAGTGATCAATTTTAGTGCAATTTGACCAGCAATAGTAAAATGACCAGAACTTGGTCTACATAACTTAGAATGACCTGAAATTTTGCCCCGCATTCCATATAACATAGATCTACAAGTTTGTAATTTTGACCGAAATCCTAAAACTGAGGAAACTAGGTCGTCCGGCTAGGTCAAACTAGTATCCCGGAATCAAGCAAATTGCAAGAAAATGCAATATACAAGGAAATGAATTTGGTAACATGTACCAACCCTAAAAGACTATTGAATATGACAAATTAGTAACATTAAAATCTAATTTACCTAGAACGCATTTAGGGTCAACATATTAGGTTGACTAGGCAAATAATAAAATTCAGTGAATTAATTATCGAGCATTATCGTTAGAGACATTTAAATGAGTACTGAAACACTTCAAATTGTGTTTCTCAGTTAGCAAAGACTCAGGAAAAGGGAAGGAAACACTGAGTCAAGGCCAGGAGACAGTTATCAGAGGTTTGTGCACAACAGCTATTTCTTTTGAATTTTTCAATTGAAATGAATTATGATGATTTGTACATTATTATTTTAAATTGTGGAAATGTGTTTGAATGGATACTTATTGCTTGAAAAACATTGTAAATGGTTTAAAACTGTGAAAAATTATTTGAATGATATTGATGGATACTTATTGATTGAAAAGCATTGGAAATGGTTTGAAACCACAGCTATCATGTATATTGATTGTATTCCTCACTAGCTTGTCTAGTGGGACGAATTGAATTCCCTCTCTGGCTGAAATGTTGAGGTGTGTGCCTGTTGAGGACGAATAGAATGAGTACTCATATTTTTGCTAGTTAGCTATATTATTCCTCATTAGTCATCGACTTTTGGGACGAATTGAATACCTCATTAGCCATCGACTTTTGGGACGAATTGAACTTTGGAACATGATTAAGCTGTGTGTGATTTATTGATATGTATTGTGAAATTGTGAAATAGAGTTTAAATTCTTATTGACATTCACTATCTTATGAATTTAACTATGTTTTGATTACTGAGATTTATTGTGATATTGTGTTAAATTCCTTATGACATTCATTGTCTTGAATTTAACTATGGTTTTAAGTATCCACTATTTATATGATTTATGATTCATGATTTAAAGTTGTATTTGGTTAATGTTGTGCACCACTGAGACATTGTCTCAGCGATAGCTTTTCATTGCTGTCGTAGGTAGACAGACAGATAGGGCAGCAGACTAGGCTGCTAGTACATTCAGCGAGAGATCATCGGGTATATTGAGTATATCTCATTTTGCATTTTGTATTGTAATGTATATTCACTGTATGTATATTTTGTTCTTGGTTTGAGCAGTTGTAAAATAAAATTGTACCTTGAAGTTGTAAAATAAATTATGAGTTATTTTGACTTTTAAAATTTATACTGTATCTCTTTAATCTCAGTCTTTGAAAAATTATTGTGGAATTGAGTTGAGGAAAATATTGTGTAGTTTAACTATTGGAGTTGAGATTGAGAAATATATTGAAGTGCTTTTTACAGGTTTCCTGAAGAACTGTTTTATCCAAAATACAGATGGCACTCTGCCAAAATTTTTACAGAAATTTCTAATAATTCAAATGTGTTAGTTCTATCACTTTAGTTCAAAAAATTTTTAACACCTGTAAATAGTGCTCACCACTGTAAAAGGAAATAAGAAAAGTTTTAAATTCCCTTGTAGTGTATTTAATGGGTTATACTACGGGATCATGTTATGCCTTACAGAGGGGTAGGGTGTGACATGTTTTAGTGGTATCAGAGCTAGTTTTTAAATTTTGTTTTCACCTGTTACTTGAATATTCTTTCTTCATAGTACAACTGCTCAATATCATTGTTTGATACATACAGTACATTACATTATAAATATACACTAACAGGAGGAAATCTCCTTATGTTATTTGTTCAGAAGGTCTAAGATCCTCGCATTGACTATGGAAGAGGGTGATCATTTAGTCAATCAATCTATTGAGGCTGAGGTACAAGGGGATGCCCCAAGCCTACACAATGTCAGTGGTTCAAGACACCGGCCCTGCATCGCAGATTTCCTTCTCGATTCACTCCACTCAAGTGGATGTAATGTTCCAACAAATGGCTGGTAATGTGCCTACTCAAGTCCCAATATAGACACCAGTGGTACAACCACAGTCTCCTACTAGGCAGTATGACAAATTGATGAAGTATGGGGCTACAGAGTTCAAGGGGACAGTAGATCCTCTAGAGGTTAAACAGTGGTTAGAGAGGATGGATAGGGTATTCAAGAAACTGCATTGCACGGAGGAACTCAGATTTGAATACTCAGTATCTTTGCTATAGGGGGATGCTTATGACTGGTGGAAAACCATTCCCCACAGTCTGGTAGAACCTGCAATGTTAACATGGAATGACTTTCTTAGGGAATTCAGACAAAAATATGTCCCTGATGCTTATGTAGACCAGAAGCTATAAGAGTTCCTAAGTCTGAAACAGGGGAGTAGATCAGTGGCTGAGTATGAAAGAGAATTTTCCTGCCTGAGCCATTATGCAGTGAGTCTATTTTCTACCAGCAGGGAGAGATGCAAGAGGTTTGAAACCGGCTTAAAGCCCAGTATCAGATTACAAGTAGTCGGATTCAAACACACTAACTTCTCTGAACTTGTTTCTCAAGCCCTAGAGTTGGAAAGAATTGAGTCTGAAGCTGCTCCTGAGAAAAAGAAATCAGAGAAAATAGAGAAAGAGGGAAAATCAGTAGAACAGAGTTCCAGTGGTCCTACTGGAAATAGGAAGAATCATGGGGGACAAAACAGAGGTGGCAAGAAGTCTGGTAGGGGAAGATATTCAGGACAAAAGCCTCCCCTAGTTGGTCAGCAGAGTACCAGAGGTTCCTACCCTCCCCGCCAATGTGAAACTTGTGGAAGAAATCATGGTGGGATATGCTATAAGGCTATTAGAGCCTGTTATAACTGTGGAGGCACAGGACACTTTGCCAAGGACTGCACCAGTAGTCGCAGAGTTGGACCACCTCCTACTACTGCAGAAGGGTCAGTTCAGAGCCCTGTCACCAAAAGTTCACAACCACCTAGTAGAGGTAGAGGCAGGGGTAGAGGTAGCCTAGCAGGCAGGCAAGGCACAGTGAAACAATCAGAGCAAGACAGTGCTCCAGTCAGAATCTATGCAATGAGACAGAGAGAAAAGGCCGAGACATCTGATGTTGTGGCTGGTACCTTCTCAACTTTTAATCAAGATGTATTTGTATTATTTGATTCGGGTTCTACCCATTCTTATGTGAGTGCTAGCATCATTGATTGCATTGTTGTTCCATGTACAAAAATGGACTTTGAGGTGCTAGTAACAAGTCCGCTAGGACAGGAGGTTAGGGTTAATAGAATGTATAGAGATTGTCCTTTGGTGATCCAAGGACACACTTTTCTATCTGATTTCATTGAAATGCCCTTCAGAGATTATGATATCATCTTGGGCATGGATTGGTTAGCCAGGCATCATGCCATGATTGGTATGAAGTCAAGACGATCACTTTTAGCCTCCTCGATGCTGATGTGGTAATACATGGGAGAGGCGATTATTGCCATCAAACATCATTTCGCTGCACTAGCGGAAAAATGATCAGAAAGGGGTGTGAAGCATACTTGGCACATGTGGTAGACACCCAAGTGGGGAGTCCAGCATTGAAGGACATCCCTACAGTATATGACTTTCCAGATGTGTTTCCTGATGAATTGCCAGGATTACCTCCGAAAAGAGAAATGCAGTTTGAAATTAATGTTATGCCTGGTATGGATCCAATCTCCATAGCGCTATATTGAATGGCTCCAGCAAAGTTGAATGAGTTGAAGATACAGTTGCAAGAACTACTTGAAAAAGGCTTTATCCGCCCTAGTGTGTCACCTTGGGGAGTGCCAGTATTATTTGTTAAGAAGAAAGATGGCACTCTTCGCTTGTGTGTTGACTACCGGCAGATGAATAAGGTGACAATAAAGAACAGATATCCATTACCACGCATTGATGATCTGTTTGATCAGTTGAAAGGTGCAGCTGTATTCTCCAAAATTGATTTGCGATCTGGTTATTATTAGTTGAAGGTGCAAGAGCAGAGTATTCCAAAAACTGCTTTCAGAACTCGGTATGGCCACTATGAGTTTCTAGTAATGCCATTCGGGTTAACAAATGCTCCAGCTGCTTTTATGGATCTGATGAACGCTATCTTCAGACCATATCTCGACCAATTTGTGGTGGTGTTTATTGATGACATTTTGATATACTCGAGGAATGCAGAGGAGCATGATAGACATCTGCAGATTGTACTGCAGACTTTAAGGGAGAAACAGCTATATGCCAAATTGTCGAAATGTGAATTTTGGCGGAAAGAAATCTCCTTTTTGGGACATGTTATATCAGCTGAAGGGATCAAGGTAGATTCCAGCAAGGTAGAAGCTATCCTTAATTGGAAGCCGCCCAAGAATATCACAGAAATTCGCAGTTTTCTGGGTTTAGCTAGATATTACCGCCGGTTTGTGAAGGGGTTTTCTATGTTATCTTCTCCACTGACCAATGTCACACCCTACCCCTCTGTAAGGCATAACATGATCCCGTAGTATACCTAATGAATTACCAACTCCGTCTACTGATAATCCATTAAATACACTACAAGGGATTTTAAAAACTTTTCTTACTTCTTTTACAGTGGTGAGCACTATTTACAGATGTTAAAAACCTTTTTGAACTGAAGTGATAGAACTAACACATTTGAATTATTTAGAGTTTCTGTAAAAATTTTGGCAGAGTGCCATCTGTATTTTGGACAAAATAGTTCTTCAGAAAACCTGTAAAAAGCACTTCAATAGATTTCCAAATCTCAACTCCAACATATTTCTCAACACAACCCATTTCTCAATTCAAATCCATAGTGATTTTTCAAAGACTGAGGTAAAAGAAATATAATACAATTTTTACAAGCCAAAATAACTCATAATTATTTTGCAACTTCAATGTACAATTTTTATTTATAACTGCTCAAAACCAACAATAATATGTACATACAGTGAACATACATTACATTACAAAATACAAAATATTGGTATACTCATTATACCCGGTAGTCTCTCGTTGGAGGTACTAGCAGCCTAGTCTGCTGCACTGTCTGTCTACTGCATGACAATAATAAAGCTATCGCTGAGACAATGTCTCAGTGGTGCACAACATTAACCAAATACAAATTTAAATCACAATTCATAATTCAAATAAATAGTGGATATTTAAAAACCATAGTTAAATTCAAGACAATACTGTCATAAGGAATTTAACACAATATCACAATAAATCTCAGTAATCAAAACATGGTTAAATTCAAGAGACAGTAAATGTCAATAAGAATTTAAATTTCATTTCACAAATTATCAAATCGCATAACAACACAATTTAGTCGAATAAGTTAAGAATACAGTGTTGCCAATTCACTCACAACTTAAGCCATGACACAAATTTCCGATCAATGCCGCGTTGTACACCACGACAAAGCAATCACAACCCCACTAATCGAAATCAATGAGGAAGGGAGCTAGCTATATAATGAGTACTCATCTGATCACCTCAACTGGTAAACCAGAGAGGGAGAAAAATAAACGATCACGACTCATTAAATGGGGAAGGAAAATAAACGATCACAACCCCATAAATGGAGAAGGAATGATATCATACTGTCATGCTAAGTATGAACACAAAATCAATTCCAAACATTTTATTCAAATGATTCGTGAGAATCCAATAAATTTCCAAAGTTATAATTTCATTCACAAAATGGCAACACAATTCATAATTATCTTTAATTTCCACAAAAACCATTTACAGTGCTTTTCAATCAATAGTATCCATCAAATCATTTACAATTCTTTTCAAGCAATAAATATCCATTCAAACACATTTCCACAATTTAAAATAATAATGTACAAATAGTCATAATTCATTCAATTGAAAAATTCAAAAGAAATACTGTTGTGCACAAACACAATTTAAATCAATAACATACAATTAATCATATGAAATCTTATTCAGAGTAAAATCAGTTGAAAACTAGTTGTGCACAAACCTCTGATAATTGTCTTCTGGTTTGGACTCAGTGTTTCCTTCCCTTTTCCTGAGTGTTTGGTAACTGAGAAACATAATTTGAAGTGTTTCAGTACTAAATTAAACTGTCTCTAACGATAATGTTCGATAATTAATTCACTGAAGGCTATTATTTGCTCAATCACCTAATATACCGACCCTCGATGCGTTTTAGGTAAATTAGGTTTTAGTATCATTAATATGTCACATTCGATAGGGTTTTAGGGTTGGTACGTTTTACCAAACTCATTTCCTTGTTTAGTGCATTTTAATGCAACTTGCTGGATTCCGGGATACTAGTTTGACCTAGCCGGACGACCTAGTTCCCTCAGTTTTCGGGTTTTGGCCAAAACTACAAACTTGTAGATTCATGTCTTACGGAACGCGGGGAAAAATTTTTGGTCATTCTGAGTTAAGTAGACCAAGTTATGATCATTATACTATTGCTGGTCAAATGGCATCAAATTAGGTCAATTTTAGGTCAATTTGGTCAACTTTGGTTCGGCCAGTTTTTGGACCCGAACTTGTGCAAGCTTTTTGACTTACTTCTGGTCATTTCTGGGCTTTAGTGTCTTCATAAGACTTGTAGGTATGGGTCTTAACTATTCATGGTTAAAATTTCAGGTCAATTGGACCTGTTTTGAGTGAGTTATGGCCTATACACTAACTGTTGCCCAAATGGTCAGTTTTTAGGCCTCATTTTCACTTAATCCGAATTGGTCATTTTTCATGCCACCTTGCAAGCAGAATTTTGGTATGCTTTCTCAATGAAAGTTGGCACATTTTGTGCCTAGTTTCACCTCCAATTGGTCTCATACCAATTGAGGTTACACATTTAAAGTTATAGGCTAAAACGCATACTGCCTTAATCACATTGCTTAAACATACATCAATTACACCCTTACCTTACTATATGTTCACTTCCCTTACCAATTCTGTTTTGGTACATTACCAAAACCATATTCCACTTCACTTTAATATCACTTTGGGCAGATTACAATTATCCTTAATACACCAATTAAAACTCAAATTTATAAAGTCTAAGTACAATCACATATACACCTAAACATTACTCATTCTTACATACACTTTACACAATCCATCTATATACATATCCATCAATCCTTAATGTCAATATTCTGCCAATACCTTTATGAACACATACATTTATCCAAGAGTCCCAAGGCTGCCGAAAATGTTCCTCAATACCAAAGTGTCCTACAATTCATCAATTTCCATTCCAAGTGCAAAATCACCATATACATATGGAATAATTTATTAGGACATTAAATCACCATAACCAACATAATTTCTCATCAAATATATGCACAAATATTTCATCAAATACATAACTCCATGGCTGTCCAAAATGGACATCTCAATAACTCTTCAAACTTGAAAATTTTCTTCACAAAACCAACACCCATAACATGAACACAAAGTTTAATAAAGCAATCTTCCAAAATACAAACTTACCTTATGGTTGGAACTTGCCAAACCTTGATTAAACTTCTTGATTTTGGTATCAAGCTCTTCCTTATGATGTGTAGACAATTTTTAATGAAGCTATCTAAGTGATTGGAGTTGAAATGGAGGAGTGCATGAAGCTTGAAGAGAAACGGCCATGGAGGTTTTGGGAGTTTTTCCTTCACGGCAATGGAGGTTTCTAATGTTGAAGATGACATTTTAGTGGAGCAATCTGCCCACTTATGCTTGTTTTTAATTCATTTTATAATTCTTAGTGGTCCACTTACTTACTTTAAATCATATAATATGTTTAATTTCCACTTATTCCACATTAAACTCTTAATTTTTGTTATTTACTTTAGGTACCACCAAATTAATTTTTCATTTTATTTTCTAAGTGTAATATTATTTATTTTTAATGGAAATTTAGGTCAAAAGACAATTCGGGATGTCGATTGACCATAATGCCCCTATTCGGGTTGCATTCCCGATTTTTCGGTAACACCGGGTTTTGTCTGTTTTTCGATTTCTCACTTCTCTTTGTACTACTTATTTAATTTTTCTTTGATCTTCCTAATGATATTTATTCTTCAATAAGGGTCTATTTAAGTTCTAAAAATGTTTTCCAGGGTTCCCCGCAGTCCAGGGCTAGTCAACGGTCCACGCCGTGACTTCCTGGTGCGGTCACCCATCGCTAGGGTTCTCGGCTCGCTTAACTTGGTTACATTTCTTTGCTATTATTTTTCCTTTGTTTTTCTTATATTTTCTTTTCTTGTATTTCATTATTTTATGTCTCCTCACTCATATTGAAGTGTAGTTCTAGGCATCCTAGCTGTCCGGACAACACTGGTCACCGGAGCAGCAGAACGCACTACCGAACTTAGGGGTGTTACAATTCTCCCCCCCTTAAATAAATTTCATCTCGAAATTTTACCCAATAGCCATCTTACAATAGTCATACGTTTATTTTCTCCTTTCTATACGATCGTATAATCTTCTTTTCCTCAAATTTGAATAAGACTTTTAACAATCTAATACAACGTTTAATTTGTTTGTGTAACACTAATCTCCTCTTACTATTGTCCTGTCTAATATTTTGATTCATGTTCCTTCTTGAATGACCCTTGAGGTCATGTTAGAATCATTCATTTAGTCATTGGTCCTCTGACCATTCTGGTCCATAGTCTTCCTCACATTAGTAATATTTCTTTGTTATATATGAATCAACTGTTCAAATCTCTACTTCCATAACTCTTTTTATCTGTCAATATTTTATAACTTACTTTCTTTTGTACCGAACTATAACCTTTCGATATTCTAACTTTTGAGTTTTAGATCCCTAAGTAGGATTTTCAAACTTATTTCTAACAATTAAATTATGTCCTGGCATAACTATACAAAAACAGATGCCGTTGGCAACTATCCTCATCTAGGTGTACTATCAGATAGTACGTAGCTCTACACAATAATCTCAAGTTAGTACTGTAATCCGCAGTTTACAGTATAAACAATCAAGAACATTGCATAGTTACTACAATACATCCCAATAGATCAAACTTTCCTATCCTTTGTCCTTTTCGAATTCACTGATATCCGAACTTATTCTGATTACAATATCCATTAACAATTACTAACAGTAACATCTCTGCCTTCATCTAGAGCAATTCTATTACTGTAACTTACTTTTACGTCCTCTTGCTTTACATTAAATAGGCTCGCCAATTAGCTTTATAATTTATGGTGTGTCAGGAAATACTTTTCGCCGATAAACTCTTCCAAAACTAATTTCACTTATTATCACAATCCCTATCCTAAAGGACTAATCACTAATGTATCAAAATTTATTTCCCTGACCTCCTGTCTTAGCGGACTTGTTACTAGCACCTCAAAATCCATTTTTGTACATGGAACAGCAATGCAATCAATGATGCTAGCACTCACATAAAAATGGGTAGAACCCGGATCAAATAACACAAACATATCTTGGTTAAAAGTTGAGAAGGTACTAGCCACAACGTCAGATGTCTCGGCCTCTTCCCTCTGTCTCATTGCATAGACTCTGATCGGAGCACTGTCTTGCTCTGAATGTTTTACCGTGCCTTGGCTGCCTGCTGGGCTACCTCTACCCCTGCCTCTACCTCTGCTAGGTGGTTGTGAGCTTCTGGTGATAGGGCTCAATCGACCCACTGCGGTAGTAGGAGGTGGTCCAACTCTGCGACTCACCGTGCGATCCTTGGCAAAATGTCCTGTGCCTCCACAGTTATAACAGGCTTCAATAGCCTTATAGCATATCCCACCATGATATCTTCCACAATTTTCACATTGGCGGGAATGGTAGGAACCTCCGGTACTCTGCTGACCAGTTAGAGGAGGTTTCTGTCCTGAATGTCTTCCCCTACCAGACTTCTTGCCACCTCTGCTGTGTCCCTCATAGTTCTTCCTCTTTCCAGTGGGACCATTGGAACTCTGTTCTACAGATTTTCCCTCTTCCTCTGTCTTCTCTGATCTCTTTTTCTCAGGCGCAGCTTCAAACTCAATTCTTTCCAACTCTAGGGCTTGAGAATTAAGTTCAGAGAAGTTAGTGTGTTTGAAGCCTACTACTTGTAATCTGATACTGGGCTTCAAGCCAGTTTCAAACCTCTTGCATCTCTCCCTGCTGGTAGCAAGTAAACTTACTGCATAATGGCTCAGGCAGGAAAATTCTCTTTCATACTCAGCCACTGATCTGTTCCCCTGTTTCAGACTTAGGAATTCTTGTAACTTCTGGTCTATATAAGCATCAGGGACATATTTCTGTCTGAATTCCCAGAGAAAGTCATTCCATGTTAGCACTGCAGATTCTACTAGACTGTGGGGAATGGTTTTCCACCAGTCATAAGCATCCCCCTGTAGTAAGTGTAACACCCCAAAGTTCGGTAGTGCGTTCTACTGTTTCGGTGACCAGTGTTGTCCGGACAGCTAGGATGCCTAGAACTACACTTTGACATGAGGGAGGAGACATAAAATAATGAAATACAAGAAAAGAAAATACAAGAAAAATAAAGGAAAAATAATAGCAAAGAAAGGTAACCAAGTTAAGCGAGCCGAGAACCCTAGCGATGGGTGACTGCACCGGGAAGTCACGGCGTGGACCGTTGACTAGCCCTGGCCTGCGTGGAACCCTGGGAAACATTTTTAGGACTTAAATAGACCCTTATTGAAGAATAAATATCATTAGAAAGATCAAAGAAAAATTAAATAATTAGTACAAAGGAAAGTGAGAAATCTAAAAACAGACAAAACCCGGTGTTACCGAAAAATCGGGAATGCAACCCGAACAGGGGCATTATAGTCATTTGACATCCCGAATTGTCTTTTGACCAAAATGTCCATTAAAAATAAATAATAATACACTTAGAAAATGAAATGAAAAATTAATTTAGTGGTACCTAAAGTAAATAGCCAAAAATGGGGTGGAAATGGTGTAAATAACACATTAAACTTATAATATGATTAAATAATGTGAGTGGGCCACTAAAGGATTAAACTAAAGGCATAATGGGGCAGGTGTACACCCATTATCCCATCTGCACTTCATCTTCCTCATTTGAATTCCTTCATGCCGATTTGAGAAAGAAGAAAACCACCATGGCCGTTTCACTCAAGCTCACTTAACCTCTCCATTTTCAACTCCAATCACTTAGGTTCCTTCATGAAAAATTGTCTACACATCACAAGGAAGGGTTTGATACTAAAATCAAGAAGTTTGGTGAAGGTTTAGCAAGTTCCAACCATAAGGTAAGTTAGCATTTTTGAAGATAGCTTTGTTAAACCTTGTGTGCATGTTATGAGTGTTGAATTTGTGAAGAAAACTTTTAAGTTGAAGAGTTATTGAGATATCCATTTTTGGGCAGCCATGTATTCATGTATTGATGAAGTATTTGTACATGTATTTGATGAGAATTATGTTGGTTATGGTGATTTAATAACCTAGTGAATTACTTCATATGTGTATGGTGATTTTTGCACTTGGATGGGAATTGATGAATTGTAGGACACTTTGGTGTTGAGGAACATTTTCGGCAGCCTTGGGACACTTGGATAAATGTGTGTGTTCATGAAGATGTTGGCAGAATATTGACATAGAGAATTGATGGATATGTGTATAGATTGATTGTGTAAGTGTATGTAAAAACTAGTAATGTTTATGTGTATGTGTAATTGTATTTGGACTTTGGGAATTAGAGTTATATTTGGTGTGTTGAGGATAATTGTAATCTGCCCAAAGTAATGTTAATGTAAAGTGGAATATGTTTTTGGTAATGTACCAAAACAGATTTGGTAGGGAAGTAAACATATTGCAAGGTAAGTGTGTGATTGATGTGTGTTTAAGCAAGGTAACTAAGGGCAGTGTACATTTTAGCCAATAAGTTTAAATGTGTAACCTCAATTGGTATAAGACCAATTGGAGGTGGAACTAGGCATAAAATGTGCCAACTTTCATTGAGAAAGCATACCAAAATTCTGCTTGCAAGGTGACCTAAGAAAATGACCAATTCGGATTAGGTACAATTAGGACCTGAAAAATGACCAATTGGGCAGCAGTGAGTGTTTAGGCCATAACTCACTCAAAACAGGTCCAATTAACCTGAAATTTTAACCATGAATAGTTAAGACTCATACCTACAAGTCGTATGAAGACACCAAAACCCAGAAATGACCATAAGCAAGTCAAACAACTTGCACAAGTTCGGGTCCAAAAACTGGCCGAACCAAAGTTGACCAAATTGACCTAAAATTGACCTAAATTGATGCCATTTGACCAGCAATAGTGTAATGACCATAACTTGGTCTACTTAACTCGGATTGACCTAAAATTTTGCCCCGCGTGCAATAAGACATAGATTTTGTAGTTTTGACCGAAACCCGAAAACCGAGGGAACTAGGTCGTCCGGCTAGGTCAAACTAGTATCCCGAAATCCAGCAATTTGCAATGAAATGCAAGAAAACGCAATATACATAGAATTGAGTTTGGTAACACGTACCAATCCTAAAACCCTATCGAATGTGACATATAAAGGACACTAAAACCCAATTTACCTAGAAAATATCGAGGGTCGGTATATTAGGTGATTAAGCAAATAAAGGTATTCAGTGAATTGTTTATCGAACATTATCGTTAGAGGCAAGTTAATTTAGCACTGAAACACTTCAAATTGTGTTTCTCAGTTAACAAGGACTCAGCAAAAGGGAAAGAAATACTGAGTCAAGACCAAGAGACAAATATCAGAGGTTTGTGCACAACAACTATTTCTTTTGAATTATTTTCAATTGAAATAAATATTGACTATTTTTATATTATTGTTTTAAATTGTGGAAATGTATTTGAATGAATATTTATTGCTTGAAAAGCATTGTAAATGATTTGAAACTGTGAGAAATTGTTTGAATGACATTGATGGATACTTATTGATTTAAAATCATTGGAAATGGTTTGAAACCACAGCTATCATGTATATTGATTGTATTCCTCATTAGCTTGTCTAGTGGGGCGAATTGAATTCCCTCTCTGGCTAAAGTGTTGAGGTGTGTGCCTGTTGAGGACGAATCGAATGAGTACTCATATTTTTGCTAGCTAGCTATGTTATTCCTCATTAGTCATCGACTTTTGGGACGAAGTGAATACCTCATTAGCCATCGGCTTTTGGGATGAATTGAACTTGGGAACATGATTAAAGCTGTGTGTGATTTATTGATATGTATTGTGAGATTGTGAAATGAATTTAAACTCTTATTGACATATACTGTCTTTTGAATTCAACCATGATCTGACTTATTGAAATTTATTGTGATATTGAGAAATGGAGTTTAAATTCTGATTGACAATTATTGTCTTGAAATTAACTATAGTTTTAAGTATCCACTATTTATATGATTTATGAATTGTGATTTAAATTGTATTTCGTTAATGTTGTGCACCACTGAGACATTGTCTCAGCGATAGCTTTTTATTGTTGTCAAAGGTAGACAGATCGATAGGGCAGCAGATTAGGCTGCTAGTATCTCCAGCGAGAGACTACCGGGTATAATGAGTATACCAGTATTTGTATTTTGTAATGTAATGTATGTTCACTGTATGTACATATTGTTTTTGGTTTTGAGCAGTTGTAAATAAAAATTGTACATTGAAGTTGTAAAGTAAATTATGAGATATTTTGACTTGTAAAAAAATTGTATTATATTTCTTTATCTCAGTCCTTGAAAAATTACTGTGAATTTGACTTGAGAACTGTGTTGGGTTGAGAAAAATGTTGAAGTTGAGATTTGGAAATTTATTGAAGTGTTTTTTTTACAGGTTTTCTAAAGAACTGTTTTATCCAAAATACATATGGCACTCTGCCAAAATTTTTACAGAAACTCCAAATAATTCAAATGTGTTAGTTCTATTACTTCAGTTCAAAAAGGTTTTTAACACCTGTAAATAGTGCTCACCACTGTAAAAAAAGTAAGAAAAGTTTTTAAAATCCCTTGCAGTGTATTTAATGGATTATCAGTAGATGGAGTTGGTAATTCATTAGGTATACTACGGGATCATGTTATGCCTTACAGAGGGGTAGGGTGTGACATGTTTTAGTGGTATCAGAGCAAAGTTTTTAAATTCTGTTTTCACCTGTTACTTGAATGTTCTGTCTTCATAGTACAACTGCTCAATATCATTATTTGATACATACAGTACATTACATTATAAAAATGCACTAACGGGAGGAAATCTCCTTGTGTTATTGGTTCAGGAGATCTAAAATCCTCGCATTGAATATGGAAGAGGGTGATGTTCAGTCGATCAATCTATTGAGGCTGAGGTGTAAGGGGATGCCCCAGGCCTACAAAATGTTAGTGGTTCAGCAGCACCAGCCCCTACAGTACCTTAGTTTCCTGCTCAGTTCGCTCTGCAGATGGCTGCAATGTTCCAACAAATGGCTGGCAATGTACCTACTCAAGTCCCAATACAGACACCAGTGGTACAACCACAGTCTCCTACTAGGCAGTATGATAAATTGATGAAATATGGGGCTACAGAGTTTAAGGGGACAGTAGATCCTCTAGAAGCTGAACAATGGTTAGAGAGGATGGATAGGGTGTTCAAGAAGCTACATTGTACAGAAGAGCTTAGATTTGAATACTCAGTGTCCTTACTACAGGGGGATGCTTATGATTGGTGGAAAACCATTCCCCACACAGTAGAACTCGCAGTTAACTGGAATGACTTTCTGTGGAATTGCATGTAAATATGTCCCTGATGCTTATGTAGACCAGAAGCTGCAAGAGTTCCTAAGTCTGAAACAGGGGGGCAGATCAGTGGCTGAGTATGAAAGAGAATTTTCCCGCCTTAGCCATTATGCAGTGAGTCTACTCTCTACCAGCAGGGAGAGATGCAAGAGGTTTGAAACTGGCTTGAAGCCCAGTATCAGAGTACAAGTAATCGGCTTCAAACACACTAACTTCTCTGAACTTATTTCTCAAGCCTTAGAGTTGGAAAGAATTGAGATTGAGACTGCTCCTGAGAGAAAGAAATCAGAGAAGACAGAGAAAGAGGGAAAATCAGTAGAACAGAGTTCCAGTGGTCATACTGGAAAGAGGAAGAACTATGGGGGACATGGCAGAGGTGGCAAGAAATCGGGTAGGGGAAGATATTCAGGACAGAGACCTCCCCTATCTGGTCAGCAGAGTACCAGAAGTTCCTACCCTCCCCGCCAATGTGAAACTTGTGGAAAAAATCATGGTGGGATATGCTATAAGGCTATTGGAGCCTGTTATAACTGTGGAGGCACAGGACACTTTGCCAAGGACTGCACCAGTAGTCGTAGAGTTGGACCACCTCCTACTACTGCAGAAGGGTCGATTGAGCCACTGTCACGAAGTTCACAACCACCTAGCGGTAGAGGCGGGGTAGAGGTAACCCAGTGACGGCCAAGGCACAGTGAAACATTCAGAGCAAGACAGTGCTCCGGTCAGAATGTATGCAATGAGACAGAGGGAAGAGGCCGAGACATCTGATGTTGTGGCTGGTACCTTCTCAACTTTTAACCAAAATGTGTTTGTGTTATTTGATCCGGGCTCTACCCATTCTTATGTGAGTGCTAGCATCATTGATTGCGTTGCTGTTCCATGTACAAAAATGGACTTTGAGGTGCTAGTAACAAGTCCACTAGGACAGGAAGTCAGGGTTAATAGGATGTATAGAGATTGTCCTTTGGTGATCCAAGGACACACTTTCCTGTCTGATTTCATTGAAATGCCCTTCAGAGATTATGATATCATCTTGGGCATGGATTGGTTAGCTAGGCATCATGCCATGATTGACTGTAGGCTGAAGACAGTCACTTTTGGCCTACCTCAGTATAGTGATGTGGTAATCTGAGGAGAGGCAGTTATTTCCATCAAACATCATTTCGGCTGCACTAGCCAGAAAAATGATCAGAAAGGGGTGTGAAGCATACTTAGCACATGTGGTAGACACCCAAGTGGGGAGTCCAGCATTGAAGGACATCCCTACAGTATATGACTTTCCATATGTGTTTCCTGATGAATTGCCAGGATTACCTCCGGAAAGAGAAGTGCAGTTTGAAATTAATGTTATGCCTGGTGTGGATCCAATCTCCATAACGCCATACAGAATGGCACCAGCAGAGTTAAAGGAGTTGAAGATACAGTTGCAAGAATTACTTGAAAAGGGCTTCATCCGCACTAGTGTGTCACCTTGGGGAGCACCAGTGTTGTTTGTTAAGAAGAAGGATGGTACTCTCCACTTATGCATTGACTACCGGCAGTTGAATAAGGTGACAATAAAGAACAGATATCCATTGCCTCGCATTGATGATATGTTTGATCAATTGAAAGGTGCAGCTGTATTCTCCAAAATTGATTTGCGATCTGGTTATTATCAGTTGAAGGTGCAAGAGCAGAGTATTCCAAAAACTGCTTTCAGAACTCGGTATGGCCACTATGAGTTTCTAGTAATGCCATTCGGGTTAACAAATGCTCCAGCTGCTTTCATGGATCTGATGAACACTATCTTCAGACCATATCTTGATTAATTTGTGGTGGTGTTTATTGATGACATTTTGATATATTCAAGGAATGCAGAGGAGAATGACAGACATCTGCGGATTGTACTGCAGACTTTAAGGGAGAAACAGCTATACGCCAAGTTGTCAAAATGTGAATTTTGGCTGAAAGAAATTTCCTTTTTGGGACATGTTGTGTCAGCTGAAGGGATCAAGGTAGATTCCAGCAAGGTAGAAGCTATCCTTAATTGGAAGCCGGCCAGGAACATCACAGAAATTCGCAGTTTTCTGGGTTTAGCTGGATATTACCGTCGGTTTGTGAAGGGATTTTCTATGTTATCTTCTCCACTGACCAAGTTGCTTCGGAAAGATGTAAAATTCCAGTGGACAGATAAATGTCAACAAAGTTTTGATGAGTTGAAGAGGTGTTTAGCTGAAGCTCCAGTCCTCACTTTACCTACTCCAGGTAAAGAATACACAGTTTATAGTGATGCTTCTCACAATGGGTTAGGCTGTGTACTGATGCAAGATCGGAATGTCATTGCTTATGCATCACGCCAGCTGAAACCGCATGAGAGGAATTACCCAACACATGTTCTGGAGTTAGCAGCTATTGTTTTTGCTCTGAAGATCTGGAGACATTATTTGTATGGAGAGAAATGCTACATTTACACGGATCACAAGAGCTTGAAGTACTTAGGTACCCAGAAGGAATTGAATTTGAGGCAGAGGAGATGGTTAGAACTCATCAAAGATTATGATTGCTTAATAGACTATCAGCCAGGGAAAGCAAATGTAGTGGCTGACGCCTTAAGTCGCAAGACTATGGCAAGTTTTAGAGTTTCGCCTTTGTCCATGGTATATGAGTTGAAAGCACAGCATGCCAGTTTAGAGATTTATGATGAGGGACAGATAGTAGTTGCTTGGCATGTACAGCCAGTGTTGATTGATCAGATCAGAATGGCTGCTCAGAGTGATGAAAAGTATCAGAAGCTACTGAAAGAAGTCCAGCAGGGCAAGAAACTTGAATTCTCTGTGAGAGATGATGGTTTATTGTTACATCAGGGCAGAATGTGCGTTCCTAGTGATGTGGAATTGAGACAGATCATTATGAAGGAAGCACATGAATCTCCTTTTGCTATGCACCCTGGTGGAACTAAAATGTACAGAGAAATGAAGAGCATTCTTGGTGGATGGGTATGAAAAGAGATATACAGATTCGTTTCCAAATGCCTAACTTGTCGATGAAGTAAAGGCGAACATCAAGTTCCAGCTAGTTTGTTACATCCTTTGTCGATGCAGTGGAAATGGGAACGAATAACTATGGATTTTGTTACAGGACTTCCAAGGACACATAGTAGTCATGATGCAGTATGGGTTATAGTTGACAGATTGACCAAGTCTGCTCACTTTTTGCCAGTTCGAATGGACTATAGCCTGGAAAGATTGGCCAAATTGTACATATATGAGATTGTAAAATTGCATGGAGTGCCAGTATCAATTGTATCTGACAGAGATCCTAGGTTCACTTCTAGATTCTGGGGTAGTCTTCAGAGAGCCCTAGGAACTAGGCGAACTTCAAAGACAAAGATTCCACCCACGCAGACGGATGGCGACCTGAAAGGGTTATTGAGATATTGGAGGATATGCTACGGGCTTGTGTAATTGAATTTGAAGGTAGTTGGGATACACACTTGCCTTTGATTGAGTTTGCTTATAACAACAGCTACCAATCAAGCATTGGGATGCCTCCATATGAAGCTTTGTATGGTAGAAAGTGCAGAACTCCCCTATGTTGGGATGAGGTAGGTGAAAGGAAGATGATTGGGCCAGAAATTGTCCAGTGACAGAGGAAAAGATCAGTTGATTAGAGATAGACTCAAGGCTGCATCGGACCGTCGAAGTCCTATGTTGATTTGAAAAGAAGAGATATTGAATATGCGATGGGTGATAAGGTATTCCTCAAAGTTTCTCCTTGGAAGAGGATTATGAGATTTGGCGAGAAAGGGAAAGCGAGTCCTCGTTTCATCGGACCATATGAAGTTCTGGAAAGAATGGGTCCTTTGGCATATCGGTTGGCATTACCTCCAGAGCTAGCAAGGATACACAGTGTCTTCCATGTGTCCATGTTAAGGAGGTACAGATCTGACCCATCTCATGTACTATCAGTTGAAGAGATTGAGGTAAATCTAGACCTCTCATATGAGGAAGAACCCATAAAAATTCTGGCATATGAGGTGAAGTAGCTGAGGAACAAACAGATACACCAGGTTAAAGTGCTGTGGAACCATCATTCAGGCCAAGAAGCTACTTGGGAACGTGAAGAGGATATGAGGAGACAACACCCACAGCTGTTCAGAGACTAATGCCAGGTAAAATTTCGAGACGAAATTTATTTCAAGGGGGAGAGAATTGTAACACCCCAAAGTTCGGTAGTGCGTTCTACTATTCCGGTGACCAGTGTTGTCCGGACAGCTAGGATGCCTAGAACTACACTTTGACATGAGAGAGGAGACATAAAATAATGAAATACAATAAAAGAAAATACAAGAAAAATAAAGGAAAAATAATAGCAAAGAAAGGTAACCAAGTTAAGCGAGCCGAGAACCCTAGCGATGGGTGACCGCACCGGGAAGTCACGGCGTGGACCGTTGACTAGCCCTGGACTGCGAGGAACCCTGGGAAACATTTTTAGGACTTAAATAGACCCTTATTGAAGAATAAATATCATTAGAAAGATCAAAGAAAAATTAAATAATTAGTACAAAGAAAAGTGAGAAATCGAAAAACAGACAAAACCCAGTGTTACCGAAAAATCGGGAATGCAACCCGAACAGGGGCATTATGGTCATTTGACATCCCGAATTGTCTTTTGACCTAAATGTCCATTAAAAATAAATAATAATGCACTTAGAAAATGAAATGAAAAATTAATTTAGTGGTACCTAAAGTAAATAGCCAAAAATGGGGTGGAAATGGTGTAAATAACACATTAAACTTATAATATGATTAAATAATGTGAGTGGGCCACTAAAGGATTAAACTAAAGGCATAATGGGGCAGGTGTACACCTATTATCCCATCTGCACTTCATCTTCCTCATTTGAATTCCTTCATGCCGATTTGAGAAAGAAGAAAACCACCATGGCCGTTTCACTCAAGCTCACTTAACCTCTCCATTTTCAACTCCAATCACTTAGGTTCCTTCATGAAAAATTGTCTACACATCACAAGGAAGGGTTTGATACTAAAATCAAGAAGTTTGGTGAAGGTTTAGCAAGTTCCAACCATAAGGTAAGTTAGCATTTTTGAAGATAGCTTTGTTAAACCTTGTGTGCATGTTATGGGTGTTGAATTTGTGAAGAAAATTTTTAAGTTGAAGAGTTATTGAGATATCCATTTTTGGGCAGCCATGTATTCATGTATTGATGAAGTATTTGTACATGTATTTGATGAGAATTATGTTGGTTATGGTGATTTAATAACCTAGTGAATTACTTCATATGTGTATGGTGATTTTTGCACTTGGATGGGAATTGATGAATTGTAGGACACTTTGGTGTTGAGGGACATTTTCGGCAGCCTTGGGACACTTGGATAAATGTGTGTGTTCATGAAGATGTTGGCAGAATATTGACATAGAGAATTGATGGATATGTGTATAGATTGATTGTGTAAGTGTATGTAAAAACTAGTAATGTTTATGTGTATGTGTAATTGTATTTGGACTTTGGGAATTAGAGTTATATTTGGTGTGTTGAGGATAATTGTAATCTGCCCAAAGTAATGTTAATGTAAAGTGGAATATGTTTTTGGTAATGTACCAAAACAGATTTGGTAGGGAAGTAAACATATTGCAAGGTAAGTGTGTGATTGATGTGTGTTTAAGCAAGGTAACTAAGGGCAGTGTACATTTTAGCCAATAAGTTTAAATGTGTAACCTCAATTGGTATGAGACCAATTGGAGGTGGAACTAGGCATAAAATGTGCCAACTTTCATTGAGAAAGCATACCAAAATTCTGCTTGCAAGGTGACCTAAGAAAATGACCAATTCGGATTAGGTACAATTAGGACCTGAAAAATGACCAATTGGGCAGCAGTGAGTGTTTAGCCCATAACTCACTCAAA
The DNA here is from genome assembly GCF_030052815.1 of Hevea brasiliensis. Classification (NCBI taxonomy): domain Eukaryota; kingdom Viridiplantae; phylum Streptophyta; class Magnoliopsida; order Malpighiales; family Euphorbiaceae; genus Hevea; species Hevea brasiliensis. Next base: position 51,381,867 of record NC_079501.1, read on the forward strand.
ACAGGTCCAATTAATCTGAAATTTTAACCATGAATAGTTAAGACCCATACCTACAAGTCTTATGAAGAAACCAAAACCCAGAAATGACCATAAGCAAGTCAAACAACTTGCACAAGTTCGGGTCCAAAAACTGGCCGAACCAAAGTTGACCAAATTGACCTAAAATTGACCTAAATTGATGCCATTTGACCAGCAATAGTGTAATGACCATAACTTGGTCTACTTAACTCGGATTGACCTAAAATTTTGCCCCGCGTGCAATAAGACATAGATCTACAAGTTTGTAGTTTTGACCAAACCCGAAAACTGAGGGAACTAGATCGTCCGGCTAGGTCAAACTAGTATCCCGAAATCCAGCAATTTGCAATGAAATGCAAGAAAACGCAATATACATAGAATTGAGTTTGGTAACACGTACCAATCCTAAAACCCTATCGAATGTGACATATAAAGGACACTATAACCCAATTTACCTAGAAAACATCGAGGGTCGGTATTTTAGGTGATTAAGCAAATAAAGGTATTCAGTGAATTATTTATCGAACATTATCGTTAGAGGCAAATTAATTTAGCACTGAAACACTTCAAATTGTGTTTCTCAGTTAACAAGGACTCAGCAAAAGGGAAAGAAATACTGAGTCAAGACCAGGAGACAAATATCAGAGGTTTGTGCACAACAACTATTTCTTTTGAATTATTTTCAATTGAAATAAATATTGACTATTTGTATATTATTGTTTTAAATTGTGGAAATGTATTTGAATGAATATTTATTGCTTGAAAAGCATTGTAAATGATTTGAAACTGTGAGAAATTGTTTGAATGACATTGATGGATACTTATTGATTTAAAAGCATTGGAAATGGTTTGAAACCACAGCTATCATGTATATTGATTGTATTCCTCATTAGCTTGTCTAGTGGGACGAATTGAATTCCCTCTCTGGCTGAAGTGTTGAGGTGTGTGCCTGTTGAGGACGAATCGAATGAGTACTCATATTTTTGCTAGCTAGCTATGTTATTCCTCATTAGTTATCGACTTTTGGGACGAATTGAATACCTCATTAGCCATCGGCTTTTGGGGTGAATTGAACTTGGGAACATGATTAAAGCTGTGTGTGATTTATTGATATGTATTGTGAGATTGTGAAATGAATTTAAACTCTTATTGACATATACTGTCTTTTGAATTCAACCATGATCTGACTTATTGAAATTTATTGTGATATTGAGAAATGGAGTTTAAATTCTGATTGACAATTATTGTCTTGAAATTAACTACGGTTTTAAGTATCCACTATTTATATGATTTATGAATTGTGATTTAAATTGTATTTGGTTAATGTTGTGCACCACTGAGACATTGTCTCAGCGATAGCTTTATTCTTTGTCAGTAGTGACCGATGGCAGCAGATTAGGCTGCTAGTATCTCCAGCAAGAGACTATCGGGTATAATGAGTATACCAGTATTTTGTATTTTGTAATGTAATGTATGTTCACTGTATGTACATATTGTTTTTGGTTTTGAGCAGTTGTAAATAAAAATTGTACATTGAAGTTGTAAAGTAAATTATGAGATTTTTTACTTGTAAAAAAATTGTATTATATTTCTTTATCTCAGTCCTTGAAAAATTACTGTGAATTTGACTTGAGAACTGTGTTGGGTTGAGAAAAATGTTGAAGTTGAGATTTGGAAATTTATTGAAGTGTTTTTTTACAGGTTTTCTGAAGAACTGTTTTATCCAAAATACAGATGGCACTCTGCCAAAATTTTTACAGAAACTCCAAATAATTCAAATGTGTTAGTTCTATTACTTCAGTTCAAAAAGGTTTTTAACACCTATAAATAGTGCTCACCACTGTAAAAGAAGTAAGAAAAGTTTTTAAAATCCCTTGTAGTGTATTTAATGGATTATCAGTAGACGGAGTTGGTAATTCATTAGGTATACTACGGGATCATGTTATGCCTTACAGAGGGGTAGGGTGTGACAGTAAGGACACTGAGTATTCAAATCTGAGCTCCTCTGTACAATGTAGCTTCTTGAACACCCTATCCATCCTCTCTAACCATTGTTCAGCTTCTAGAGGATCTACTGTCCCCTTAAACTCTGTAGCCCCATACTTCATCAATTTGTCATACTGCCTAGTAGGAGGCGTGGTTGTACCATCGGTGTCTGTATTGGGACTTGAGTAGGTACATTACCGACCATTTGTTGGAACATTGCGACCATCTGTGAGCGAATCGAGCAGAAGCTGCGGTACTACAATTTGGTCTTCTTGAACCACTGACATTATGTAGGCCTAGGGCATCCCCTTGCACCTCAGCCTCAATAGATTGATCGACTGAACGATCACCCTCTTCCATAGTCAATGCGAGGATTTTAGATCTCCTGAACAAATAACACAAGGAGATTTCCTCCCGTTAGTGCATATTTATAATGTAATATACTGTATGTATCAAACAATGATATTGAGCAGTTGTACTATGAAGAAAGAATAATCAAATAACAGGTGAAAACAAAATTTAAAAACTTTGCTCTGATACCACTAAAACATGTCACACCCTACCCCTCTATAAAGCATAACATGATCCCATAGTATACCTAATGAATTACCAACTCCGTCTACTGATAATCCATTAAATACACTACAAGGGATTTTAAAAACTTTTCTTACTTCTTTTACAGTGGTGAGCACTATTTACAGGTGTTAAAAACCTTTTTGAACTGAAGTGATAGAACTAACACAATTGAATTATTTGGAGTTTCTGTAAAAATTTTGGCAGAGTGCCATCTGTATTTTGGATAAAACAGTTCTTCAGAAAACCTGTAAAAAGCACTTCAATAGATTTCCAAATCTCAACTCCAACATATTTCTCAACACAACCCATTTCTCAATTCAAATCCACAGTGATTTTTCAAAGACTTAGGTAAAAGAAATATAATACAATTTTTACAAGCCAAAATAACTCATAATTATTTTGCAACTTCAATGTACAATTTTTATTTACAACTGCTCAAAACCAACAACAATATGTACATACAGTGAACATACATTACATTACAGAATACAAACTATTAGTATACTCATTATACCCGGTAGTCTCTCGCTAGAGGTACTAGCAGCCTAGTCTGCTGCATTGTCTGTCTGTCTACCTGCGACAGCAATAAAAAGCTATCGCTGAGACAATGTCTCAGTGATGCACAACATTAACTAAATACAAATTTAAATCACAATTCATAATTCAAATAAATAGTGGATATTTAAAAACCATAGTTAAATTCAAGACAATACTGTCATAAGGAATTTAACACAATATCACAATAAATCTCAGTAATCAAAACATAGTTAAATTCAAAAGACAGTAAATGTCAATAAGAATTTAAACTTCATTTCACAAATTATCAAATCGCATAACAACACAATTTAGTCGAATAAGTTAAGAATACAGTGTTGCCAATTCACTCATAACTTAAGCCATGACACAAATTTCCGATCAATGCCGCGTTGTACACCACGACAAAGCAATCACAACCCCACTAATCGAAATCAATGAGGAAGGGAGCTAGCTATATAATGAGTACTCATCCGATCACCTCAACTGGTAAACCAGAGAGGGAGAAAAATAAACGATCACGACTCCATAAATGGGGAAGGAAAATAAACGATCACAACCCCATAAATGGAGAAGGAATGATATCATACTGTCATGCTAAGTGTGAACACAAAATCAATTCTAAACATTTTATTCAAATGATTCGTGAGAATCCAATAAATTTCCAAAGTTATAATTTCATTCACAAAATGGCAACACAATTCATAATTATCTTTAATTTCCACAAAAACCATTTACAGTGCTTTTCAATCAATAGTATCCATCAAATCATTTACAATGCTTTTCAAGCAATAAATATCCATTCAAACACATTTCCACAATTTAAAACAATAATGTACAAATAGTCATAATTCATTTCAATTGAAAAATTCAAAAGAAATACTGTTGTGCACAAACACAATTTAAATCAATAACATACAATTAATCATATGAAATCTTATTCAGAGTAAAATCAGTTGAAAACTAGTTGTGCACAAACCTCTGATAATTGTCTCCTGGTCTGGACTCAGTGTTTCCTTCCCTTTTCCTGAGTCTTTGGTAACTGAGAAACACAATTTGAAGTGTTTCAGTACTAAATTAAACTGTCTCTAACGATAATGTTCGATAATTAATTCACTGAAGGCTATTATTTGCTCAATCACCTAATATACCGACCCTCGATGCGTTTTAGGTAAATTAGGTTTTAGTGTCATTAATATGTCACATTCGATAGGGTTTTAGGGTTGGTACGTTTTACCAAACTCATTTCCTTGTTTAGTGCATTTTAATGCAACTTGCTGGATTCCGGGATACTAGTTTGACCTAGCCGGACGACCTATTTCCCTCAGTTTTCGGGTTTCGGTCAAAACTAAAAACTTGTAGATTCATGTCTTATGGAACGCGGGGCAAAATTTTAGGTTATTCCGAGTTAAGTAGACCAAGTAATGATCATTATACTATTGCTGGTCAAATGGCATCAAATTTGGTCAATTTTAGGTCAATTTGGTCAACTTTGGTTCGGCCAGTTTTTGGACCCGAACTTGTGCAAGCTTTTTGACTTACTTTTGGTCATTTCTGGGCTTTGGTGTCTTCATAAGACTTGTAGGTATGGGTCTTAACTATTCATGGTTAAAATTTCAGGTCAATTGGACCTGTTTTGAGTGAGTTATGACCTATACACTAACTGCTGCCCAAATGGTCAGTTTTTAGGCCTCATTTGCACTTAATCCGAATTGGTCATTTTTCATGCCACCTTGCAAGCAGAATTTTGGTATGCTTTCTCAATGAAAGTTGGCACATTTTGTGCCTAGTTTCACCTCCAATTGGTCTCATACCAATTGAGGTTACACATTTAAAGTTATAGGCTAAAATGCATACTGCCTTAATCACATTGCTTAAACATACATCAATTACATCCTTACCTTACTATATGTTCACTTCCCTTACCAATTCTGTTTTGGTACATTACCAAAACCATATTCCACTTCACTTTAATATCACTTTGGGCAGATTACAATTATCCTTAATACACCAATTAAAACTCAAATTTACAAAGTCTAAGTACAATCACATATACACCTAAACATTACTCATTCTTACATACACTTTACACAATCCATCTATATACATATCCATCAATCCTTAATGTCAATATTCTGCCAATACCTTTATGAACACATACATTTATCCAAGAGTCCCAAGGCTGCCAAAAATGTTCCTCAATACCAAAGTGTCCTACAATTCATCAATTTCCATTCCAAGTGCAAAATCACCATATACATATGGAATAATTTATTAGGACATTAAATCACCATAACCAACATAATTTCTCATCAAATATATGCACAAATATTTCATCAAATACATAACTCCATGGCTGTCCAAAATGGACATCTCAATAACTCTTCAAACTTGAAAATTTTCTTCACAAAACCAACACCCATAACATGAACACAAAGTTTAATAAAGTAATCCTCCAAAATACAAACTTACCTTATGGTTGGAACTTGCCAAACCTTGATTAAACTTCTTGATTTTGGTATTAAGCTCTTCCTTATGATGTGTAGACAATTTTTAATGAAGCTATCTAAGTGATTGGAGTTGAAATGGAGGAGTGCATGAAGCTTGAAGAGAAACGGCCATGGAGGTTTTGGGAGTTTTTCCTTCACGGCAATGGAGGTTTCTAATGTTGAAGATGACATTTTAGTGGAGCAATCTGCCCACTTATGCTTGTTTTTAATTCATTTTATAATTCTTAGTGGTCCACTTACTTACTTTAAATCATATAATATGTTTAATTTCCACTTATTCCACATTAAACTCTTAATTTTTGTTATTTACTTTAGGTACCACCAAATTAATTTTTCATTTTATTTTCTAAGTGAAATATTATTTATTTTTAATGGACATTTAGGTCAAAAGACAATTCGGGATGTCGATTGACCATAATGCCCCTGTTCGGGTTGCATTCCCGATTTTTCGGGAACACCGGGTTTTGTCTGTTTTTCGATTTCTCACTTCTCTTTGTACTAATTATTTAATTTTTCTTTGATCTTCCTAATCATATTTATTCTTCAATAAGGGTCTATTTAAGTTCTAAAAATGTTTTCCAGGGTTCCCCGCAGTCCAGGGCTAGTCAATGGTCCACGCCGTGACTTCCCGGTGCGGTCACCCATCGGTAGGGTTCTCGGCTCGCTTAACTTGGTTACATTTCTTTGCTATTATTTTTCCTTTGTTTTTCTTGTATTTCTTTTCTTGTATTTCATTATTTTATGTCTCCTCACTCATTTTGAAGTGTAGTTCTAGGCATCCTAACTGTCCGGACAACACTGGTCACCAGAGCAGCAGAACGCACTACCGAACTTAGGGGTGTTACAACCGAGCTGCTTCGGAAAGATGTAAAATTTCAGTGGACAGATAAATGTCAGCAAAGTTTTGATGAGTTGAAGAGGTGTTTGACTGAAGCTCCAGTTCTCACTTTACCTACTCCGGGTAAAGAATACACAGTTTATAGTGATGCTTCTCACAATGGGTTAGGCTGTGTACTGATGCAAGATCGGAATGTCATTGCTTATGCATCACGCTAGCTAAAACCGCATGAGAGGAACTACCCAACACATGATCTAGAGCTAGCAGCTATTGTTTTTGCTCTGATGATCTGGAGACACTATTTGTATGGGGAGAAATGCTACATTTACACAGATCACAAGAGCTTGAAGTACTTAGGCACCCATAAGGAATTGAATTTGAGGCAGAAGAGATGGTTAGAACTCATTAAAGATTATGATTGCTTAATAGACTATCAGCCAGGGAAAGCAAATGTGGTGGCTCACGCCTTAAGTCGCAAGACTATGGCAAGTCTCAAAGTTTCTCCTTTATCCATGGTATATGAGTTGAAAGCACAGCATGCCAGTTTAGAGATTGATGATGAGGCACAGACAGTAGTTGCATGGCATGTACAGCCAGTGTTGATTGATCAGATCAGAATGGCTGCTCAGAGTGATGTTAAATATTGCAATTGGTTTGAAACTACAGCTATCATGTATATTGATTGAATTCCTCGCTAGCTTATCTAATGGGATCAATTGACTTTGAATTCCCTCTCTGGCTGAAGTGTTGAGGTGTGTGCCTGTTGAGGACGAATAGAATGATTACTCATATTTTTGCTAGCTAGCTATGTTATTCCTCATTAGTCATCGACTTTTGGGACGAATTGAATACCTCATTAGCCATCGGCTTTTGGGACGAATTGAACTTTGGAACATGATTAAGCTGTATGTGATTTATTGATATGTATTGTGAAATTGTGAAATGGAGTTTAAATTCTTATTGACATTCACTATCTTCTGAATTTAACTATGTTTTGATTACCGAGATTTATTATGATATTGTGTTAAATTCCTTATGACATTCATTGTTTTGAATTTAACTATGGTTTTAAGTATCCACTATTTATATGATTTATGATTCGTGATTTAAAGTTGTATTTAGTTAATGTTGTGCACCACTGAGACATTGTCTCAGCGATAGCTTTTCATTGTTGTCGCAGGTAGACAGACGGACAGGCAGCAGACTAGGCTGCTAATACATTCAGCGAGAGATCATCGAGTATATTGAGTATACCTCATTTTGCATTTTGTACTATAATGTATATTCACTGTATGTATATTTTGTTCTTGGTTTGAGCAGTTGTAAAATAAAATTGTACCTTGAAGTTGTAAAATAAATTATGAGTTATTTTGACTTTTAAAAATTTGTACTATATCTCTTTAATCTCAGTCTTTGAAAAATTATTGTGGAATTGAGTTGAGGAAAATATTGTGTTGTTTAACTGTTGGAGTTGAGATTGAGAAATATATTGAAGTGCTTTTTACAGGTTTTCTGAAGAACTGTTTTATCCAAAATACAGATGGCACTCTGCCAAAATTTTTACAGAAATTTCTAATATTTCAAATGTGTTAGTTCTATCACTTTAATTCAAAAAGTTTTTAACACCTATAAATAGTGCTCACCACTGTAAAAAGAAATAAGAAAAGTTTTAAAATCCCTTGTAGTGCATTTAATGGGTTATCAGTCGATGAAGTTGTTAATTCATTAGGTATACTACGGGATCATGTTATGCCTTATAGAGGGGTAGGGTGTGACATATACTCAATGTACCCAATAATCTCTCAGTGTAGTAGTAGCAGCCTAGTCTGGTACCCTGTCAGTCTGTCTACCTGCTACACAATGAAAAGCTATCACTGAGCCAATGTCTCGGTGGTGCACAACATTAACAAAATACAACTTTAAAACTTAGATCATAAGTCATATAAATAGTGGATACTTAAAACCATAGTAAAATTCAAAGACAGTGAATTTCATAAAAAATTTAAACTCCATTTCACAATATCACAATAATTATCAATAAATCACACACACAGCTTAATCATGTTCCAAAGTCCAATTCATCCCAAGAGCCGATGGCTAATGAGGAATAACATAGCTAGCTAGCAATAATATGAGTACTCATTCTAGTCGTCCTCAACAGGTATACACCTCAACACTTCAGCCAGAGAGGGAATTCAAAGTCAATTCATCCCATTAGACAATCTAGCGAGGAATTCAATCAATATACATGACAGCTGTAGTTTCAATCCAATTGCAATATTTTCAAACAATAAGTATCCATCAAATTTCCATTCAAACAATTTTTCATAATTCAAAACAATAACATACAAAATTTTCATAATTTATTTCAATTGAAAAGTCAAAAGAAATAACTGTTATGCACAAACCTCTGATAAATGTCTCTTGGCTCTGACTCAGTGTTTCTGTTCCCTTCCCTGAGTCTTTGCTAACTAAAACACACAATTTGAAGTGTTTCAGTACTCATTTATACTGTCTCTAACAATAAGGTTCAATAATTAATTTATTGAATTCTATTATTTTCCTTAGTCAACCTAAAATGTTGACCCTCAATGCACTCTAGATGAATTAGGTTTTAATGTTACCAATATGTTACATTTTATAGCCTTTTAGTGCTAGTACATATTACCAAATTCATTTTCAAATATATTGCATTTTATTGCAATTTGTCGGATTTCAGTATACTAATTTGACCTAGCCGGATGACCTAATTTCCTCGGTTTTCGAGTTTCGGTCCAAACTATAAACTTGTAGATCTATGTCTTATTGCACGCGGAGCAAAATTTCATGTCATTTTGTGTTGTGTAGACCAAGTTATGGTCAATTTACCAATGCTGGACAGAATGTACCAAAATGGTAGCTTTAGGTCATTTTTAGGTCACTTTTGGTTCGGCCAGTTTTTGGACCTGAACTTGTGCAAGCTATTTGGCTTGGTTCTGGTCATTTCTAAGCTTTGGTATCTTCATAATAATTATAGATGTATGTCTCATATATTCATGGTAAAAATTTCAGGTCAATTGGACCTGTTTTGAGTGAGTTATGGCAAAACACTAACTGCTGCCCAAATGGTCAATTTTCAGGTTTTCAAAGCACTAAGCCAGATTTGGTTATTTTTCAAGTCACCTTCTAAGCAGAATTTTAGTGAGCTTCCTTCATGAAAGTTGGCACATTTTGTGCCTAGTTTCACCTCCAATTGGTCTCATACCAATTGGAGCCACACACTTAAGGTTCTAAGCCAAAACATACACTGTCCTATTACAATTTGTTCATCTTTTACCAATTACACATCCTATGCTTACCAAGTTCACTCTTCCATGCCAATTCTAGTTTGTACCATAACATTAACACATTTAGCAACACATTTTTGGTCATTTTGGCAGCTTGTAACTACTCTCAACATACACCTTATAACTCAGAATTTTTCCAAGTCCAATTACAACAATTAAAGTCCCATTTACCATAATTTAACCACATGAACATACCTCATTTCCATGTCCAAATTCTAACAATTAAACACACACATGCTGCCATCTATGACAACATAATTCAACAATATTTCATGAACTCAAACACTTCAATCTTCTTCATGAGGCTGCCACAAGTTTACACATACCCATCAACCTCCATTTGCAATTTTCAAGCTTACAAATCAAACCTTACTCATGGAATTCAACTATAATACAATCAAACATTTAAATCATCATTCAAACCACTATTTACATGCAAGAACAAACTGTTCTTATTGAGGTTCCATGGCTGCCAAAATATACATTTCCACTAACTCATCAAACTTAAAAAATCGTTTCACAAATCAACTACCCACAACACCCATTCAAAGTTTAATGAAACAAGAATTAAAAATACATACTTACCACTTTTGAAATTCTTCAAAACCTCACCAAAACTTAACTTTCTTACTGCCTATCTACTGCCCAAGTTGTGTAGAACAACTTTAGTGAAGGAAAATGCAAGGATCATGGCTTGAAGATGGAAGAGTGGAGCTTGCATGCAATTCAGCCATGGAGGATTTGAGAGCTTTTCAATTTTGGCTAGTTTTGCAAAGTGAGGAATATGAAGTCATATTCTGTCCATATGTTGATTAAATGTCCACTTAAGTGGAGTTAGTGGAGTACTAATAGGATTAAAAGTATTTTTTTATGTTAAACTTTCCAATTTTTCACATTTTCCTCCTATCTTTTGCTATTTAGATTATGTACCACTATTTTAATTTTTCATGACATTTTCCAAGTGTAATATCATTTATTTTTAATGGAAATTTAGGTCAAAAGACAACTCGGGTGTCAAATAACCACAATGCCCCTGTTCGGGTTGTATTCCTAATTTTTTGGTAACACCGAGTTTTGTTGTTTTCTCGATTTCTCATTTTTCTTTGTACTAATTAATTAATTTTTCTTTGATATTTCTAATGATATTTATGCTTCAATAAGTCTTCAATTATGTCTTAAAAATATTTTTCAGGGTTCCCCGCAGTCCAGGGCTAGTCAATGGTCCACGCCACAACTTCTCGATGAGGTCACCCATCATAGGGTTCTCGGCTCATTTAACTTGGTTACATTTCATTGCTATTATTTTTCTTTTATTTTTCTTGTATTTTCTTTTCTTGTATTTCATTATTTTATATATCCTCACCCATATCTATGTGTAGTTCTAGGCATCCTCGCTGTCCGAACCGGCACTAGTCACCAGAACAGTAGAATGCACTACCGAATATAGGGGTGTTACACTATCTTCAAGCCATATTTTGATAAGTTTATAGTGGTGTTAATTGATGATATTTTGGTGTACTAAAAGAATGCAGAGGAACATGACAAGAACTTAAGGATAGCATTGTAGACTTTGAGGGAGAAACAGTTGTATGCCAAAATGTCAAAATGTGAGTTTTGGCTGAAGGAGATTACATTTTTGGGGCATATTGTATCTGTAGAGGGTATCCAGGTGGATCCTAGCAAAGTAGAAGCCATTCTTAATTGGAAGCCACCCAGAAATATCACAGAAGTTCAGAGTTTCCTTGGTTTAGCTGGGCATTGCCAAAGGTTTGTGAAGGGATTCTCCATGCTAGCATCTCCTCTGACTAAGCTGCTTAGGAAGGATATGAAATTTCAGTTGACCGATCGGTGCCAGGAAAGTTTTGATGAGTTAAAGAGGTGTTTAACTAAAGCTCCAGTCTTAACCTTGCCCACTTTAGGTAAAGAGTACACCATATACAGTGATGCTTCTCATAATGGATTGGGCTGTGTGTTGATGAAAGATAGAAATATCATTGCCTATGCATCTTGCCAGCTTAAACCGCATGAGAGGAATTATCCTACATGTGACTTGGAGCTGGCAGCCATTGTCTTTGCCTTGAAGATCTAGAGACATTACTTATATGGGGAGAGACGTTATATATACACAGATCATAAAAGTTTGAAGTACTTGGGCACACAGAAGGAGTTGAACTTGAGACAAAGGAGATGGTTAGAGCTGATAAAAGATTATGATTGCTTGATAGACTATCAGCCTGGAAAGGCAAATGTTGTAGCTGATGCTTTAAGTAGCAAGACTATGGCTTGTTTGAGGGTTTCTCCATTATCCATGGTGTATGAGTTAAGGGTATTGCATGCTAATCTAGAGATTGATGTGTTAGTAGTATGCCCTAGAGCATATCATCTAGTATGTATCTTGTACATATTTTTATTAATTAAAAAGGCATTTCCACTTTTCCGTTTACATAATATATTTATGTGTAATAGAAAAGGTCCATTGATATTTTGTTATAAATATTATTCTTAAGTTGTTAAGAATATGAGTGATAATATTTCTAGCACAAAGTATCATAAATAGGTTCACAATCGAGGATACTTCATAATAAGGACATGACTTATCCAGAAAGATTGTATTCGTGTTTGTTCCCAAGTTATTTATATGAGATATAAATAAGATGGAATGGTGAGTCTCATACTATATAACAAACATGATAGGCACTTATAAATGATAAGTAGGCCGAACCAGTGACATTTATGACAAGCACATGGAGTTTACTCTTGTCAATGTTTTGTCATAAATCATATCAGTGCATATAATCTTTAGACCTGAGATAGCACAATTATCTTGTATATAGGTAGTTTGAGTTTGATACTGCTTTCATACTTGTACTGTGTATGGGTATATGGGCATGTGTTGGCTCCTACTAGTTATATATGGAGGTAGGTGTTGATCAAGATGGAATCTATTCCTCTAAGTAAATAGAGATAAAATCCTATGTTCATTTAATTGTTCTTGATGTTTCAAGTTCCTGGCCAGGACAGATAGATTTATTCAGAAAGAGTTTACGATGAGAAAATCTTTTAATCAAGAACTGGAATTAAAAGAGAACATAATATTCATAGCAAATGGAGTTTGACATAAACCATGACTCGGCTTGAGTTGGGATTTTGTAACAGAGAGATTCTAGTGCATGGTAATATATGATTATAGGTTCATTTAAGGTAAACCTTATTACTAATTGGGTGGCTATGGCATGCTATGCTAGGTGTTAACCATGGTCTATGAGGTTCATAAAATGATTTAGAGAAATCATTTATGGTAAGAAAGAGTTCTGATGATATTAAGAGTTGATATCATGTCTCATTGCCAATTAGTGATGAGCCTAGAAAGTCACACACATACACAAGTTATCACCTATTTAAATATGATTTAATTAATTAATTAAAGAGTTTAATTGATTAATTAAATAGGTTTGGTTTGCAATTAGATTGCAAAGTCCCTAGCATGACTTGAAACCAAATCTAAATTATTGGATGTATAATATAAGTTAAATTTATATTTAAAGTGTTTAAATATGAATTTAATTAATGAGAAATTAATTAATAGAGATTAATTAATTAATTTATATTTGATATAAATTAATTAGAAGAAGAAAATAATTATTTTGGGTTAAGAACTCAAAATTAAGACACAGGGGCATTTTGGTCATTTTGCAGTGTGACACGTGGCACCATGAGATGGTGACACATGGCATAACACATAAGCTTGCCAAATGTTTTTTTAATCATGTAAGATGATTAAAATCAAGATTAAATATAGGTTTGACACTTGGCACAATGTGATTGGGTCACTTAAACCTAGAGCTAATCAAAGGGTGACATGTGGCAAGGGTTTAATGTGTTAACCTAGCTATTTAAGTGTTGTTATGAGAAAATAAAACACAACCAGCAGCCACACTCCTTTGTCACGCCACTTTGAGGGTTTTCATCTCTTCTTCTTCATCTCTTATCAATTCAAAGAGATTAGACATCAATCTCTTGAATTAAGAACACTAAAAACTGTTTCTAGTGTCCTATTTACATCTTTAATCTCTTAAAAGGCAGAACTTGATTTTCTAATTAATAGAAAAAGCTTTAGAAGCTATTCAAGGGCTGCCATAGGTGTTCTTGGTGTGGACAAGCTAGAGGGACAACATCTGGTGTCCTGAAGACGAATCTCAAAGGCGCAGACACGCTGCAGTGCATCAAGAGGTTAGTGTAATCGTTCTTGATTTAATCTAGGGTTCTAAAATTAATCTGATTAATTTTAAAATCTTAAATGGCAAATAAAGATTCAAAAACATATTAAAAGAGTTTTAATATGTTGTTTATCATTGAAATCAAATAGATAAAAATAAATCTAGCATGATGCATGTGACCCTAGGTGAAAATTTTTGAATTCAATGGTATAAACTTGTATTTTTCACGCTTCCGTTCCTTCAATTGGTATTAGAGCCACTATATTTGCCATTTAGATTGTTGATTATATGATTTAATTGTGTGTTTGATCATGAGATCAAAAGTTCATTGCTGGTTGCAAAGCAAGTTGGCGGCATACTTGAAAAAACACCATCAATGGTGCGCATGGTTTGGCTTCCATGGGTGGTTTAAGGTTTGGCTTTTAATTTTGCAATTGTTGTATGACCTAAGGCCTATTCTTTGACTAATTAAAGTGTTTAATTAGTAGTTTTTATCACACAATTAAATTATGATTCAAATCAGAATTTTAAAAATTGTTTGAATGTGATTCAAATCTGAATTTTAAAAGTTATTTGAATGTGATTCAAATCTGAATTTTTAAAGTTGTTTGAATCATATTTAAATCTGATTTTTTAAAATTGGTTGAATAAAATTCAGATCTGATTTTTTAAAAAATGTTTGAATGTGATTCAAATCTGATTTTTTAAAAAATGTTTGAATGTGATTCAAATCTGAATTTTTGAAGTTGTTTGAATGTGATTCAAATATGAATTTTTTAAATTTGTTTGAATGAGATTCAAATCTGAATTTTTAAATTTATTTGAATCATATTCAAATCTGGATTTTTAAGTTGAAAATGAGATATGCAATTTAATTTAAGTATGTATGTTTTATTTAATTGTTAAATAGTGATATGCATGATGTGAAGGAACGGAAGCGTGAAAAACACAAGTTTATACCATTGAATTCAAAAATTTTCACCTAGGGTCACATGCATCATGCAAGATTTATTTTTATCTATTTGATTTCAATGATAAACAACATATTAAAACTCTTTTAATATTTTTTTGGATCTGTATTTGCCATTTAAGATTTTAAAATTAATCAGATTAATTTTAGAACCCTAGATTAAATCAAGAACGATTACACTAACCTCTTGATGCACTGCAGCGTGTCTGCGCCTTTGAGATTCGTCTTCAGGACACCAGATGTTGTCCCTCTAGCTTGTCCACACCAAGAACACCTATGGCAGCCCTTGAGCAGCTTCTAAAGCCTTTTCTATTAATTAGAAATTCAAGTTCTGCCTTTTAAGAGATTAAAGATGTAAACAGGACACTAGAAACAATTCCTAGTGTTCTTAATTCAAGAGATTGATGGCTAATCTCTTTGAATTGATAAGAGATGAAGAAGAAAAGATAAAAACCCTCAAAGTGGCGTGACAAAGGAGTGTGGCTGCTGGTTGTGTTTTATTTTCTCATAACAACACTTAAATAGCTAGGTTAACACATTAAACCCTTGCCACATGTCACCCTTTGATTAGCTCTAGGTTTAAGTGACCCAATCACATTGTGCCAAGTGTCAAACCTATATTTAATCTTGATTTTAATCATCTTATATGATTAAAAAACATTTGGCAAGCTTATGTGTAATCCCATGTGTCACCATCTCATGGTGCCACGTGTCACACTGCAAAATGACCAAAATGCCCCTGTGTCTTAATTTTGAGTTCTTAACCCAAAATAATTATTTTCTTCTTCTAATTAATTTATATCAAATATAAATTAATTAATTAATCTCTATTAATTAATTTCTCATTAATTAAATTCATATTTAAACACTTTAAATATAAATTTAACTTATATTATACATCCAATAATCTAGATTTGGTTTCAAGTCATGCTAGGGACTTTGCAATTTAATTGCAAACCAAACCTATTTAATTAATCAATTAAACTCTTTAATTAATTAATTAAATCATATTTAAATAGGTGATAACTTGTGTATGTGTGTGACTTACTAGGCTCATCACTAATTGGCAATGAGACATGATATCAACTCTTAATATCATCAGAACTCTTTCTTACCATAAATGATTTCTCTAAATCATTTTATGAACCTCATAGACCATGGTTAACACCTAGCATAGCATGCCATGGCCACCCAATTAGTAATAAGGTTTACCTTAAATGAACCTATAATCATATGTTACCATGCACTAGAATCTCTCTGTTACAAAATCCCAACTCAAGCTGGAGTCATGGTTTATGTCAAACTCCATTTGCTATGAATATTATGTTCTCTTTTAATTCTAGTTCTTGATTAAAAGATTTTCTCATCAGAAACTCTTTTCTGAATAAATCTATCATCTGGCCAGAACTTGAAACATCAAGAACAATTAAATGAACATAGGATTTTATCTCTATTTACTTAGAGGAACAGATTCCATCTTGATCAACACCTACCTACATATATAACTAGTAGGAGCCAACACATGCCTATATACCCATACACCGTACAAGTATGAACGCTGTATCAAACTCAAACTACCTATATACAAGATAATCGTGCTATCTCAGTCTAAAGATTATATGCAGCGATATGATTTATGACAAAACATTGACAAGAGTAAACTCAAGTGCTTGTCATAAGTGTCACCGGTTCGACCTACTTATCATTTATAAGTGCCTATCATGTTTGTTATATGGCATGAGACTCACCATTCCATCTTATTTATATCTCATATAAATAACTTGGGAACAAACATGAATACAATCTTTACGGATAAGTCATGTCCTTATTATGAAGTATCCTCGATTGTGAACTTTGTTTATGATACTTTGAGCTAGAAATATTGTCACTCATATTCTTAACAACTTAAGAATAATATTTCTAACAAAATATCAATGGACCTTTTCTATTACACATAAATATATTATGTAAACGGAAAAGTGGAAATGCCTTTTATTAATAAAAATATGTACAAGATACATACTAAATGATATGCTCTAGGGCATACTACTAACAATCTCCCACTAGCACTAGAGCCATTCATTACAATATCTTAGACCTATCTTCTCAAGATGTCGGTCTAAGCGAGTGCGTGACATAGGCTTAGTGAATGGATCACCTGGATTTTTGGTGATGTTATTTTTCTGCATGGCTATATCGCCTTGCCCAACTATATCTCACGATAATGTGGTAGTGCCTTTCTATGTGTTTGGATTTTGGGTGAGACCTTAGTTCCTTAGCTCAGTATGATTGCTCCATTGTTGTCACGATGTAGTGGGCTAGCGACTCAATGGAAGGAACTATTGTAAGTTACATCACGAACTTCTTTATCCAAGCGACTTCCTTTGCGACATCTCGATGCGACAATATACTCAAACCACGTAGTGGAATCTGCGATCGTGCTCTGTTTGGAACTCTTCCAATGATGCACCTCCATTAGAAATGAACACATATCTATAGGTAGACTTTCTATCATCGATATCTGATTGGAAATCAGAATCAGTATAACCATCCAATTGCAAGTCTCCACCTCCATAAATCAAGAATAAATCCTTAGTTCTTCTCAAGTCCTTAAGGATATTCTTGTGACTATCGATGTTCCAAACCTGGATTGGATTGATACCGCTAGTCAAACTAACGACATATGCGATATCCGGCCTAGTACACAACATTGCATACATTAAACTTCCAATAGCGAAGCATATGGAATCTGGCCATCTTATCTCTTTCTTGGTGTCTTTGGAGACATCTCTTTAGAAAGATGGATACCATATCTCACTGGTAACAATCCTCTCTTGGAATCAAGCATGTTAAACCTCTTTAACACCTTTTCCAAGTATAGACTTTGGGATAAACCAATTATTCTTTTCGCTCTATCTCTATAGATGCGAATCCCAAGAATATAGGTTGCCTCCCCTAAGTCTTTCATGGAGAATGTATTTGACAACCATACCTTTATAGTCGTCAACATACCTGTGTCATTACCCATCAATAGTATGTCATCCACATATAAGACAAGGAAAGTGATAGCACTGTCACTAACCTTCTTATATACACATGGCTCATCCTCATTTTTGATAAAACCAAAGGATTTAATGGCTTCATCAAAACGGATGTTCCAACTCCTCGAAGCTTGTTTCAACCCATAAATGGATCGCTTTAGCTTGCATACCTTGGAACCATCTTGGGATTCAAATCCCCTAGGTTGTTCCATGAAAATGTTTTCTTCAATGTATCCATTGAGAAAAGCTATTTTGACATCCATCTGCCAAATCTCATAATCATAGTATGTAGCTATTGCTAGTAAAATCCTAATTGATTTAAGCATGGCAACAGGCGAGAAAGTCTCCTCATAGTCGATTCCTTGCCTTTGGCGAACCCTTTCGCTACTAGCCTTGCCTTATAGGTCTCTACCTGTAACACCCTCCCGGTAACCATTCCGTACATTCTACTGTTCCGGTGACTGGTGTCGGTCTGGACAGCTAGAACGTCCGGAAAAATATTAAAATTAAAGTCGGGAACCATAATTAACTCAAATATTAATAAGAAACACTTAGTAAAAATTTTAGAAATAAAATACAACCAAGCAAAACGAGCCAGTGCCCAAGCGATGGGTAACCGGAGGGAAGTTGCGGTTCTTGCAACGAGGAGCCCTAGACCCGGGGGAAAAATTATAAAATAATTTTTGGGACTTCAGAGAAGGGTAATTGAGGTTCCCATGGTATTAGAATGCCAAGAAAATACCTAGAAAAAATTTTCAATCGGTACAGACGATTTTGACCCGTTAAGCCAAACGGAGGGCATTTTGGTCATTTCGCCTTCCGAGGTGATTTTTGGCCGACTTGTCCAGTTGAGTAAATAATTAATATGACATAAAATATGAATTAATGTTGATGAAAAATTTATTAAAAATGAGAAATGAAAATAAGAAAACAAAAGTAAGAAGAAAAGTAAGTAAATGGGAATTATGATGTCATTAAGAAAAACTATGACCAATCAAAATTTAGCCATTATTTGAGTAACTAATAAAGAGATAAAAGAAGACCTAAACAATTAAAAAACCAGCTGCTTTCGTCTTCTTCTTCTTCCTTAAAAACGTGATCCTCTCATCTTCCTCCCTCCATGAAAATTTTCTTTCATTACCTCCATTTCTCATGAGTTTCCACCACTAAACCCTAACCCCTTTCATTAAACCTTGACCATATAACTTGGAGAAGCTTTTGGCAGCCAAGGAAAGGAAGAAAAGTGAGGTTTAGGGCTTTGGAAATTCTGCCCAAACAAGGTTAGTGCACTTATACCCATTAAACTCTTTAATTCCATGATTTTGGACTTGAACTTAGTAAGATTTGTAGTTTAAATGAACAAAAAACCTATGGGTATGAACACTTCAATTTCGGCAGCCCTAATAAGAACCAATAAGGGAGTGTTTTGAATGTTTTTAATGGACTTAGCATGAGTTGGAGATTGTATTTAAGTTATATAATTACCTAGATGTTTAACTAGGGTGCTAAAGGAGGTTTATGGGTAAATTGCCTTGGACACTAGGGTTTTGAGGCATGAAAAAGTGACTTGGCTGACCAACCTATTAAAGAACACTCTAATGGTCAATAAGTGACCATTTTGGATATGTTGATCATAATTAGGACTGAAAAATGGTAGGGTAAAGTGAAAGTGAAATCTGCCCTAGGACAGCAGCATAGGGACTGAAAATTCAGTCCCTTTGCACAGCCATAACTTGGGCTGTGTTAGTCCAATTGGTGTTTGGCCAATTGTACATGAAACTAGGCTTATAATGGCACATTTTTGCTGAAGAAACCATGCCCAAAAGACCAAAGCAAAAGGGTCAAAACTCAGCCACAATCCGGATACCCTGCACTGAATTCTGCAGAATTTGCCAAATGAACAGTAACTGTTCATTTGGCCATAACTCACTGTAGATTTGGTCAATTGGCCTGATATTTTTACAGCAATAAGTTAAGACATAGACAAACAACTTTCATGAAGGAACCTACCCCAAATTATGGCCAGAACCCATTCAACCAAGTGACTCAAGTTACTGTTCATGCACTATAGATATGGTAAATTTCTGCAGAATGCATATCCAGACAGCTTGGGTTTTTGAGCCATATCTGGAGCTACAAAACTCCAAATGGAGTGATTCAAAAAAGGAAATTCAACTAGACAAAATAAGGAACAACTTTCATGTTTTACATTTCTTCAAATTCCAACAGTAACAGTGTCCAATGGAACAGTAAAGTTGACTCACCAAAACTGAAATTTT
This sequence comes from Hevea brasiliensis, assembly GCF_030052815.1. Classification (NCBI taxonomy): domain Eukaryota; kingdom Viridiplantae; phylum Streptophyta; class Magnoliopsida; order Malpighiales; family Euphorbiaceae; genus Hevea; species Hevea brasiliensis. Next base: position 51,402,162 of record NC_079501.1, read on the forward strand.
CTGCTTGTGTGGGTTACACTTTGAAATGGTATTAACACTTAATGCCAACAAGTTTTAAACACCAAATGTGGTATGTTGGGAGTGCCAAAGGCAATGTACACATTTTTATTCCAAAAGTCAACATTTTTGTTGACCAATGATGAATAGTGGCACCAAAAAAGTTGAAATTCACAAATTGACAAATTTAAGAGTTTCAAATGCCCTAGTATACCTAACAAGATTGGTTTGGATAGTTTGGCATGCCAATAGGGTTCAGTTAGCAGTACTGCACATGGCAAAAATGCCATTCTGTGATTTCATGGCTTTTAGCCATTCTGACTTTGTATTGAGACTTGGCCTTGTGCCTGATATTATTTACAGCTTGTTAGCTGTTCTGTTGCACACCGGGAGATACATATGTGACCGATGGTGTGACGGCCCGAGGTACTAGGTACCCAGTGCCAGTTTACCCGTTATCCAGTCCAGTCGCCTAGTGTAGGTTACTTGGGCAACCAAATGAATGAAATGAACCAAGTTACTGAATTAATGTATATATAACCATACCAAACAAATGAATCATACACATTCACTATATATTTGTTTTCTTGCTATTTTCTTTTATTTTATTATTGCACCACTAAGCATTATTGCTTAGCGCGTTGCTTTTGCCACGCGTAGGTACTGGAGATCCTGATCGTGAGCCCAGTAGACCTCAGACTGGGTGAGTCCATCCGGCAGTTCTGCTCAGTGTCCGTGTCACCTCGTCACCTGCAGTGCATTGGTAGGACACTAGATGTCATTTTGTCATTTTGTAATTAACTTTTTATTTTCTCATATGTATTTGGGATTTATGTAATGTATTTTGAGGTTCATGTAAATAATAAAGATTTATGGTCATGTATGGTATTAAATTGAGCATTTAATGGTTGTTTATATATGAGAACCCTGAGAAAGGGATATTTTGAGAAATGAAAAGGTTGTTGAGACCTGAAATTGACAAATTATTGAGATATTGATATTGAGTTTTATTGATGATATTGGAGTTGAGAATGAATGAAATAGTATATTGGAAGTGTTTTTAGAGTTCAAGAACTGTTTTCTCCATTTTTAGCCGGTACTCCGCCGGATTTTCCTTAAAATCTTCGGAACCTCAAATGAATAATACTTTTGATAAATAGTTAAAATAAATCATATTTCATAAATTAACTTCAAAAGCATGACACAAATTAAGTAAGGTATATTAGAGTGTGCCAGTACACCGTGTGGCATTACTTACTCGGGTATACTGTACACGGGTAAGGGGTGTCACACTACCTTTCCATCAGAACCAATTTTCTTCTTGAAAACCCATTTGTTCCCTATAGGTATAATACCTTCAGGTGGGTCAACAAGATCCCAAACTTGATTCTTATACATGGAATCAATCTCGGATTTCATAGCATCAATCCATTTTGAAGAGTCTATATCTGATATAGCTTCTTCATAGGTAAGTGGATCATCTCCATGATCTACTTCTTCATGAGTAGACAACTCTTGTTCTTCTTCATGAAGAAAACCATATCTCACTGGTGGGTGAGATACCCTCGTTGTTCTACGAGGAACAGCTGTAGATGTTTCATCAACGGGTATTGGTTGACTAGATGGATCTATATCCATCTGATCTGTTGGTTGGTCAGAATTCTCCAATTCTAACTCTATTTGCCTTCCTTTGCCTCCTTCTTGAACAAACTGTTGTTCAAGAAAGTGGCATCTCTACTTATCACAACCTTTTGTCAAGTAGGCAAATAAAAATAATATCCAAAACTATCTTTTGGATATCCAACAAATCGACCTTTTTCTGATCTGGTCTCCAATTTATCAGTGTTCAGCTTTTTGATATAAGCTGGACAACCCCAAATCTTAACATGCTTAAGACTTGGTTTTCTTCCATGCCATATCTCATAATGTGTGGAAGAAACTGATTTTGATGGAATCCTATTCAGAATATACAAAGCTGATTCTAATGCAAATCCCCAAAAGGAGATTGGCATATCAGTATAGCTCATCATATTACGTACCATATCCAATAGGGTACGATTTCTCCTTTCAGATACACTATTCAGCTGTGGCGTTCCTGGAGGAGTCAGCTGAGAAACAATGCCATGCTCTCTCAAGTATTCATCAAATTCAGTACTCAAATATTCACCTCCACGATCTGATCGAAGAGCTTTAATACTCTTTCCTGTTTGATTTTCTACTTCAGATTTAAATTCTTTGAACTTTTCAAAAGATTCATGTTTGTATTTCATCAAATACAAATACCTAAACCTTGATTTATCATCATAAAGGTAATAAAATAATGAAAGCCCCCTCTAGCCATTTCTTTAAATGGACCACATACATCACTATGTATTAGCTCCAAAATATTTTCAGCTCTTAGCCCCTGTCCAACAAAGGGTGATCTAGTCATTTTGCTCTGAAGGCAAGATTCACAAGTTGGAGTAGGCTCAGAGCTCAATGAGGATAGAATCCCCATTTTCTCCAGTTTTGCAATCCTATCTTCTACAACATGACATAACCTTAAGTGCCAAATATATTTTGAACTTGAGTTGGTTTTCACCATGGCATTGCATTCTTTTAGATTGCTATACTCTAGCCAGTGGAAACACTTTCTTACTGGCAATGGAAACACTTTCCTATTGGCAGTGGAAACACTTTCCTTTGCCTTTGTCAGCTTTGGTCTTCCCTTTCTGTTTAGCTATTTTCTTGGAAGGACCAGAATCAAGTTTCTTTTTCTTATTGCCCTTCTTCTTGTTGGACTTTCCAGCAGAAGAAGATGCAACCAAAGCTACCTCTTTTCCTTTATTGCCTGGCATATTCTTTTGGGCAATAACCAGCATGTTGAGTAAACCAGCTAAGGTGCATTCCTATTTGGTCATATGGAAATTTGTCACAAAATTCCCAAAAGACTCAGGAAGGGACTGAAGGATTAAATCCATCTGTAGTTGGAAATCCATGTTGAAGTCAAGATGTTCCAACTGCTCAATCAACCGAATCATCTTGTGGACATGATCCCCAACATTCTGTCCCTCAGACATCCTCATACGGAATATCTGTCTAGATATCTCATACCTAGCATTCCTGCTGTGCTTACCATACAACTCTTGTAGGTGAAGGAGGATCTCACTCGCACTCTGCATGTTCTCATGTTGCTTCTGTAACTCATTACTCATGGAAGCAAGCATGTAACACTTAGCTCTCATATCATTCTCCTTCCACTTGTCCAAAGTTTCATGTTCCTCTTGTGTGGCCTCTGGAGGTAAGGGACCAGGAACATTTGAATCTAGAACATATCCTATATGTTCAAGGTTCAGGGCAAGTTTCAAATTTCTTAGCCAATCAGACAGATTAGGTCCTGTCAACCTATTGTGATCAAGTATGCTTGCAAGGATATTGGATGGTGGTGGTTGCTTTGTGCTCATTTTTATCAGAAAATTAACTGCAGAAAATAACCAGATTAATTAGTAAATGTATCATGTAATTAACCAAAATGATTATGGTCTTTTAATCAAATTGGTCCTCCCACTAACTTAGCGAATCCTACACTTCCAAAGTAGAAAACGGAAATCCTAGTTGGATGGATTTCTAGTGGGTAATTGAATTCTTATAATTCTATTGATCATCCTCAGGTACATCCATTATTGGAATTACAATAAACTATAAGTGAGCAACTCTTTGCCCATCACATCTCATGTGAGGTTCAATCCTTTACCTAGCCCCTAATGCTCAAAATCTCAGGTACATCCATTATTGACTTATCTTGCATTAGTTAAGTTGATCCCATTGAGCCAGTAATTATGCAAATAGTTTTAATGTCCTCAGGTACATCCAATATTGGCCACTAAACCATTTACATATTTACAACATCTCATGCTTAACAATTATTCTTAAGAAAATCTCTTAAATAAATTGCATCTTATGCAACTATTTAAAATTTCTTAAAATAATTGCCCCAATGGAGGGCCTATGTTATAATTACTTTAATTATAGCATTTCCAACTTAATCATTTGTTTGGAAGATTTTATGGTCATTCTATTTACTATTAAGGTCTCACTTTGCACATTATCCATTTAGCATGCATATATCATATAATTGCATACATTCCCATACATCTCATGCATTCATGGATATGGTATGATCATGGACTTTCTAAGGGATTCAATTCTGAGCCACCAAGAATTGAATCAGAGCATTCCTAGGTGCATTTCATTCATTCATTTTACAAGAGTTTCTGAAGGAGTACATAATCAACACTTGATCTTGAATTCCTCCCACTGGTCCCACCAATGCTCTTGACCTCCTTGAACTTCTTGCAATCCAATATTACATAGTAATCCTTGGCATACCAAGGCAAATTTACAAGAACTTAAATAAATGAAATTACAACCCAAAAATTATTACAAACTTAATAATACATGCCCAAAATAAATTAAAATAAATTAATTAATTTACAATCCCAAAGAAACATAAAAGAAATAAATCCAATCACATTGGTCTTTTATAGTCCATGATCATCCATCATGCATATCACTATTTAACAATTAAATAAAACATACATACTTAAATTAAATTGAATATCTCATATTTAACTTAAAAATTCAGATTTGAATATGATTCAAATAAATTTAAAAATTCATATTTGAATCTCATTCAAACAAATTTAAAAATTCAGATTTGAATCACATTCAAACAACTTTAAAAATTCAGATTTGAATCACATTCAAACATTTTTTTTAAAAATCAGATTTGAATCACATTCAAACATTTTTTAAAAAATCAAATCTGAATTTTATTCAATCAATTTTAAAAAATCAGATTTAAATATGATTCAAACAACTTTAAAAATTCAGATTTGAATCACATTCAAACAACTTTTAAAATTCAGATTTGAATCACATTCAAACAATTTTTTAAAATTCTGATTTCAATCATAATTTAATTGTGTGATAAAAACTACTAATTAAACACTTTAATTAGTCAAAGAATAGGCCTTAGATCATACAACAATTGCAGAATTAAAAGCCAAACCTTAAACCACCCATGGAAGCCAAACCATGCGCACCATTGATGGTGTTTTTTCAAGTATGCCGCCAACTTGCTTTGCAACCAGCAATGAACTTTTGATCTCATGATCAAACACACAATTAAATCATATAATCAACAATCTAAATGGCAAATATAGTGGCTCTGATACCAATTGAAGGAACGGAAGCGTGAAAAACACAAGTTTATACCATTGAATTCAAAAATTTTCACCTAGGGTCACATGAATCATGCAAGATTTATTTTTATCTATTTGATTTCAATGATAAACAACATATTAAAACTCTTTTAATATGTTTTTGGATCTGTATTTGCCATTTAAGATTTTAAAATTAATCAGATTAATTTTAGAACCCTAGATTAAATCAAGAACGATTACACTAACCTCTTGATGCAATCGCAATGTCTGCGCTTTGAGATTCGTCTTGAGGACACGGATGTTGTCCCTCTAGCTTGTCCACACCAAGAAAACCTATGGCAGCCCTTGAACAGCTTCTAAAGCCTTTTCTATTAATTAGAAATTCAAGTTCTGCCTTTTAAGAGATTAGAGATGTAAACAGGACACTAGAAACAATTCCTAGTGTTCTTAATTCAAGAGATTGATGGCTAATCTCTTTGAATTGATAAGAGATGAAGAAGAAGAGATAAAAACCCTCAAAGTGGTGTGACAAAGGAGTGTGGCTGCTGGTTGTGTTTTATTTTCTCATAACAACACTTAAATAGCTAGGTTAACACATTAAACCCTTGCCACATGTCACCCTTTGATTAGCTCTAGGTTTAAGTGACCCAATCACATTGTGCCAAGTGTCAAACCTATATTTAATCTTGATTTTAATCATCTTACATGATTAAAAAACATTTGGCAAGCTTATGTGTAATCCCATGTGTCACCATCTCATGGTGCCACGTGTCACACTGCAAAATGACCAAAATGCCCCTGTGTCTTAATTTTGAATTCTTAACCCAAAATAATTATTTTCTTCTTCTAATTAATTTATATCAAATATAAATTAATTAATTAATCTCTATTAATTAATTTCTCATTAATTAAATTCATATTTAAACACTTTAAATATAAATTTAACTTATATTATACATCCAATAATCTAGATTTGGTTTCAAGTCATGCTAGGGACTTTGCAATTTAATTGCAAACCAAACCTATTTAATTAATCAATTAAACTCTTTAATTAATTAATTAAATCATATTTAAATAGGTGATAACTTGTGTATGTGTGTGACTTACTAGGCTCATCACTAATTGGCAATGAGACATGATATCAACTCTTAATATCATCAGAACTCTTTCTTACCATAAATGATTTCTCTACATCATTTTATGAACCTCATAGACCATGGTTAACACCTAGCATAGCATGCCATGGCCACCCAATTAGTAATAAGGTTTACCTTAAATGAACCTATAATCATATGTTACCATGCACTAGAATCTCTCTGTTACAAAATCCCAACTCAAGCCGAGTCATGGTTTATGTCAAACTCCATTTACTATGAATATTATGTTCTCTTTTAATTCCAGTTCTTGATTAAAAGATTTTCTCATCGTAAACTCTTTTCGAATAAATCTATCTGTCTGCCAGGAACTTGAAACATCAAGAATAATTAAATGAACATAGGATTTTATCTTTATTTACTTAGAGGAACAGATTCCATCTTGATCAACACCTACCTCCATATATAACTAGTAGGAGCCAACACATGCCCATATACCCATACACAGTACAAGTATGAATGCAGTATCAAACTCAAACTACCTATATACAAGATAACTGTGCTATCTCTGGTCTAAAGATTATATGCACTGATATGATTTATGACAAAACATTGACAAGAGTAAACTCCATGTGCTTGTCATAAGTGTCACTGGTTCGGCCTACATATCATTTACAAGTGCCTATCATGTTTGTTATATGGCATGAGACTCATCATTCCATCTTATTTATATCTCATATAAATAACTTGGGAACAAACATGAATACAATCTTTCTGGATAAGTCATGTCCTTATTATGAAGTATCCTCGATTGTGAACCTATTTATGATACTTTGTGCTAGAAATATTGTCACTCATATTCTTAACAACTTAAGAATAATATTTCTAACAAAATATCAATGGACCTTTTCTATTACACATAAATATATTATGTAAACGGAAAAGTGGAAATGCCTTTTATTAATAAAAATATGTACAAGATACATACTAAATGATATGCTCTAGGGCATACTACTAACATGATGGATGATCATGGACTATAAAAGACCAATGTGATTGGATTTACTTCTTTTATGTTTCTTTGGGATTGTAAATTAATTAATTTATTTTAATTTATTTTGGGCATGTATTATTAAGTTTGTAATAATTTTTGGGTTGTAATTTCATTTATTTAAGTTCTTGTAAATTCGCCTTGGTATGCCAAGGATTACCATGTAATATTGGATTGCAAGAAGTTTAAGGAGGTCAAGAGCATTGGTGGGACCAGTGGGAGGAATTCAAGATCAAGTGTTGATTATGTACTCCTTCAGCAACTCTTGTAAAATGAATGAATGAATGAAATGCACCTAGGAATGCCCTGATTCAATTTTTGGTGGCTCAGAATTGAATCCCTTAGAAAGTCCATGATCATACCATATTTACTGCTTATCCATGAATGCATGAGATGTATAGGAATGTATGCTACTATATGATATATGCATGCTAAATGGATAATGTGCAAAGTGAGACCATAATAGTAATTAGAATGACCATAAAATCTTCCAATCAAATGATTAAGTTGGAAATGCTATAATTAAAGTAATTATAACATAGGCCCTCCATTGGGGCAATTATTTTAAGAAATTTTAAATAGTTGCATAAGATGCAATTTATTTAAGAGATTTTCTTAAGAATAATTGTTAAGCATGAGATGTTGTAAATATGTAAATGGTTTAGTGCCCAATATTGGATGTACCTGAGGACATTAAAATTATTTGCATAATTACTGGCTCAATGGGATCAACTTAACTAATGCAAGATAAGTCAATAATGGATGTACCTAAGATTTTAAGCATTAGGGGCTAGGTAAAGGATTGAACCTCACATGAGATGTGATGGGCAAGGAGTTGCTCACTTATAGTTTATTGTAATTCCAATAATGGATGTACCTGAGGATGATCAATAGAATTATAAGAATTCAATCACCCACTAGAAATCCACCCAACTAGGATTTCCGTTTTCTACTTTGGAAGTGTAGGATTCATTAAGTTAGTGGGAGGACCAATTTGATTAAAAGACCATAATCATTTTGGTTAATTACATGATACATTTACTAATTAATCTGGTTATTTTCTGCAATTAATTTTCTGATAAAAATGAGCACAAAACAACCACCACCATCCAATATCCTTGCAAGCATACTTGATCACAATAGGTTGACAGGACCTAATCTGCCTGATTGGCTAAGAAATTTGAAACTTGTCCTGAACCTTGAACATATAGGATATGTTCTAGATTCAAATGTTCCTGGTCCCTTACCTCCAGAGTCCACACAAGAGGAACATGAAACTTTGGACAAGTGGAAGGAGCATGATATGAGAGCTAAGTGTTACATGCTTGCTTCCATGAGAAATGAGTTACAGAAGCAACATGAGAACATGCAGAGTGCGAGTGAGATCCTCCTTCACCTACAAGAGTTGTGTGGTGAACACAGCAGGAATGCTAGGTATGAGATATCTAGACAGCTATTCCGTATGAGGATGTCTGAGGGACAGAATGTTGGGGATCATGTCCACAAGATGATTCGGCTGATTGAGCAGTTGGAACATCTTGACTTCAACATGGATTTCCAACTACAGACGGATTTGATCCTTCGGTCCCTTCCTGAGTCTTTTGGGAATTTTGTGACAAATTTCCATATGACTAAACAGGAATGCACCTTAGCTGGTTTACTCAACATGCTGGTTATTGCCCAAAAGAATATGCCAGGCAATAAAGGAAAAGAGGTAACTTTGGTTGCATCTTGTTCTGCTGAAAAGTCCAACAAGAAGAAGGGCAATAGGAAAAAGAAACCTCAGATTCCTGGTCCTTCCAAGAAAATAGCTAAACAGAAAAGGAAGATTAAAGCTGATGGAGGCAAAGGAAAGTGTTTCCATTGCTAACAGGAAAGTGTTTCCATTGCCAATAAGAAAATGTTTCTACTGGACAGAGTATAGCAATCTAAATGAATGCAATGCCATGGTGAAAACCAACTCAAGTTCAAAATATTTTTGGCACTTAAGGTTATGTCATGTTGTAGAAGATAGGATTACAAAACTGGAGAAAATGGGGATTCTATCCTCATTGGGCTCTGAGCCTACTCCAACTTGTGAATCTTGCCTTTAGGGTAAAATGACTAGATCACCCTTTGTTGGACAAGGGCTAAGAGCTAAAAATATTTTGGAGCTAATACATAGTGATGTATGTGGTCCATTTAAAGAAATGGCTAGAAGGGGTTTTCATTATTTTATTACCTTTACTAATGATAAATCAAGGTTTGGGTATTTGTATTTGATGAAATACAAACATGAATCTTTTGAAAAGTTCAAAGAATTTAAATCTGAAGTAGAAAATCAAACAGGAAAGAATATTAAAGCTCTTCGATCGGATCGTGGAGGTGAATATTTGAGTACTGAATTTGATGAATACTTGAGAGAGCATGGCATTGTTTCTCAGCTGACTCTTCCAGGAACGCCACAGCTGAATGGTGTATCTAAAAGGAGAAATTGTACCCTATTGGATATGGTACGTAGTATGATGAGCTTTACTGATATGCCAATTTTCTTTTGGGGATTTGCATTAGAATTAGCTTTGTATATTCTGAATAGGATTCCATCAAAATCAGTTTCTTCCACACCTTATGAGATATGGCATGGAAGAAAACCAAGTCTTAAGCATGTTAAGATTTGGGGTTGTCCAGCTTATATCAAAAAGCTGAACACTGATAAATTGGAGACCAAATCAGAAAAGGTCGATTTGTTGGATATCCAAAAGATAGTTTTGGATATTATTTTTATTTGCCTACTTCACAAAAGGTTGTGATAAATAGAGATGCCACATTTCTTGAACAACAGTTTTTTCAAGAAGGAGGCAAAGGAAGGTAAATAGAGTTAGAATTGGAGAATTCTGGCCAACCAACAGATCAGATGGATATAGATCCATCTAGTCAACCAATACCCGTTGATGAAACATCTATAGCTGTTCCTCGTAGAACAACTAGGGTATCTCACCCACCAGTGAGATATGGTTTTCTTCATGAAGAAGAACAAGAGTTGTCTACTCATGAAGAAGTAGATCATGGAGATGATCCACTTACCTATGAAGAAGCTATATCAGATATAGACTCTTCAAAATGGATTGATGCTATGAAATCCGAGATTGATTCCATGTATAAGAATCAAGTTTGGGATCTTGTTGACCCACCTGAAGGTATTATACCTATAGGGAACAAATGGGTTTTCAAGAAGAAAATTGGTTCTGATGGAAAGGTAGAGACCTATAAGGCAAGGCTAGTAGCGAAAGGGTTTCGCCAAAGGCAAGGAATCGACTATGAGGAGACTTTCTCGCCTGTTTCCATGCCTAAATCAATTAGGATTTTACTAGCAATAGTTGCATACTATGATTATGAGATTTGGCAGATGGATGTCAAAACAGCTTTTCTCAATGGATACATTGAAGAAAACATTTTCATGGAACAACCTAGGGGATTTGAATCCCAAGATGGTTCCAAGGTATGCAAGCTAAAGCGATCCATTTATGTGTTGAAACAAGCTTTGAGGAGTTGGAACATCCGTTTTGATGAAGCCATTAAATCCTTTGGTTTTATCAAAAATGAGGATGAGCCATGTGTATATAAGAAGGTTAGTGACAGTGCTATCACTTTCCTTGTCTTATATGTGGATGACATACTGTTGATGGGTAATGACACAGGTATGTTGATGACTATAAAGGTATGGTTGTCAAATACATTCTCCATGAAAGACTTAGGGGAGGCAACCTATATTCTTGGGATTCGCATCTATAGAGATAGAGCGAAAAGAATAATTGGTTTATCCCAAAGTCTATACTTGGAAAAGGTGTTAAAGAGGTTTAACATGCTTGATTCCAAGAGAGGATTATTACCAGTGAGACATGGTATCCATCTTTCTAAAGAGATGTCTCCAAAGACACCTGAAGAAAGAGATAAGATGGCCAGGATTCCATATGCTTCGGCTATTGGAAGTTTAATGTATGCAATGTTGTGTACTAGGCCGGATATCGCATATGCTGTTAGTTTGACTAGCAGGTATCAATCCAATCCAGGTTTGGAACACTGGATAGCTGTCAAGAATATTCTTAAGTACTTGAGAAGAACTAAGGATTTATTCTTGATTTATGGAGGTGGAGACTTGCAATTGGATGGTTATACTGATTCTGATTTCCAATCAGATATCGATGATAGAAAGTCTACCTCTGGATATGTGTTCATTTGTAATGGAGGTGCAGTCAGTTGGAAGAGTTCCAAGCGAGCACATCGCAGATTCCACTCTGAGGTGAGTATATTCTTTGCATCGAGATCTTTGCAAAGGAAGCTGTTTGGATAAAGAAGTTCGTGACAGAACTTACAGTAGTTCCTTCCATTAAGTCAGCAGTTCCACTACACTGTGACAACAATGGAGTAGTCATATAGGCTTAGGAACTAAGGTCTCACAAAAATCCAAACACATATAAAGGCACTACCACATTATCAGAGATATAGTTGGGCGAGGCGATGTAGCCATGCAGAAAATAGCATCAGCTGAAAATCCAGCTGATCCACTCACTAAGCCTATGTCACAGACTCAGTTAGACTGACATCTTGAGAAGATAGGTCTAAGATATTGTAATGAATGGCTCTAGTGCTAGTGGGAGATTGTTAGTAGTATGCCCTAGAGCATATCATCTAGTATGTATCTTATACATATTTTTATTAATTAAAAAGGCATTTCCACTTTTCCGTTTACATAATATATTTCTGTGTAATAGAAAAGGTCCATTGATATTTTGTTATAAATATTATTCTTAAGTTGTTAAGAATATGAGTGACAATATTTCTAGCACAAAGTATCATAAATAGGTTCACAATCGAGGATACTTCATAATAAGGACATGACTTATCCAGAAAGATTGTATTCGTGTTTGTTCCCAAGTTATTTATATGAGATATAAATAAGATGGAATGGTGAGTCTCATGCCATATAACAAACATGATAGGCACTTATAAATGATAAGTAGGCCGAACCAGTGACATTTATGACAAGCACATGGAGTTTACTCTTGTCAATGTTTTGTCATAAATCATATCAGTGCATATAATCTTTAGACCTGAGATAGCACAGTTATCTTGTATATAGGTAGTTTGAGTTTGATACTGCTTTCATACTTGTACTGTGTATGGGTATATGGGCATGTGTTGGCTCCTACTAGTTATATATGGAGGTAGGTGTTGATCAAGATGGAATCTGTTCCTCTAAGTAAATAGAGATAAAATCCTATGTTCATTTAATTGTTCTTGATGTTTCAAGTTCTGGCAGACAGATAGATTTATTCAGAAAAGAGTTTCAGATCAGAAAATCTTTTTAAACAAGAACTCGAATTAAAAGAGAACATAATATTCATAGCAAATGCAGTTAGACATAAACCATGACTCGGCTTGAGTTGGGATTTTGTAAGAGAGATTCTAGTGCATGGTAACATATGATTATAGGTTCATTTAAGGTAAACCTTATTACTAATTGGGTGGCCATGGCATGCTATGCTAGGTGTTAACCATGGTCTATGAGGTTCATAAAATGATTTAGAGAAATCATTTATGGTAAGAAAGAGTTCTGATGATATTAAGAGTTGATATCATGTCTCATTGCCAATTAGTGATGAGCCTAGTAAGTCACACACATACACAAGTTATCACCTATTTAAATATGATTTAATTAATTAATTAAAGAGTTTAATTGATTAATTAAATAGGTTTGGTTTGCAATTAGATTGCAAAGTCCCTAGCATGACTTGAAACCAAATCTAGATTATTGGATGTATAATATAAGTTAAATTTATATTTAAAGTGTTTAAATATGAATTTAATTAATGAGAAATTAATTAATAGAGATTAATTAATTAATTTATATTTGATATAAATTAATTAGAAGAAGAAAATAATTATTTTGGGTTAAGAACTCAAAATTAAGACACAGGGGCATTTTGGTCATTTTGCAGTGTGACACATGGCACCATGAGATGGTGACACATGGCATAACACATAAGCTTGCCAAATGTTTTTTTAATCATGTAAGATGATTAAAATCAAGATTAAATATAGGTTTGACACTTGGCACAATGTGATTGGGTCACTTAAACCTAGAGCTAATCAAAGGGTGACATGTGGCAAGGGTTTAATGTGTTAACCTAGCTATTTAAGTGTTGTTATGAGAAAATAAAACACAACCAGCAGCCACACTCCTTTGTCACGCCACTTTGAGGGTTTTCATCTCTTCTTCTTCATCTCTTATCAATTCAAATAGATTAGACATCAATCTCTTGAATTAAGAACACTAGAAATTGTTTCTAGTGTCCTGTTTACATCTTTAATCTCTTAAAAGGCAGAACTTGATTTTCTAATTAATAGAAAAAGCTTTAGAAGCTATTCAAGAGCTGCCATAGGTGTTCTTGGTGTGGAAAAGCTAGAGGACAACATCCGGTGTCACGAAGACGAATCTCAAAGGCAGACACATTTGCGATTGCATCAAGAGGTTAGTGTAATCGTTCTTGATTTAATCTAGGGTTCTAAAATTAATCTGATTAATTTTAAAATCTTAAATGGCAAATACAGATCCAAAAACATATTAAAAGAGTTTTAATATGTTGTTTATCATTGAAATCAAATAGATAAAAATAAATCTTGCATGATGCATGTGACCCTAGGTGAAAATTTTTGAATTCAATGGTATAAACTTGTGTTTTTCACGCTTCCGTTCCTTCATGATGAAGATGGGTGGATGGTAGCTATTTGGCAAGTGAAGCCAATGTTGACAGAACAAATTAAAGTAGCTGCTCAGAATGATGATAAGTATGTGAAGTTGATGGAAGAGGCTCGAGATGGCAATAAATCGAAGTTGTCAGTAAATGATGAGGGCTTGTTGTTATAGCAAGGCAGAATGTGCATTCCTAATAATGTTGAACTGAGACAGATCATTTTAAAGGAAGCATATGATTCACCTTTTGTGATGCACCCTGGTGGAACCAAAATGTACATAAGTGTGAAAGAGCACCATTGTTGGAGGGGAATGAAGAAAGACATTGTAGAATATGTTGCCAAATGCCTAACTTGTCAGCAAGTAAAGGCAAAACATCAAGTGCCTGCAGGGTTGCTATAGCCATTGCCAATTCCCGAGTGAAAATGGGAGAGAATCACTATGGAATTTGTGACAGGAACTTCCACGTACATAAAAGAATCATGATGCAGTTTGGGTTATTTTTAATAGATTAACCAAGTCTGCACATTTTTTGTCAGTGAGGATGGATTACAGCCTGGATTGTCCAAATTGTACATTGATGATGTGGTGAGGTTGCATGGAGTGCCAGTGTCAATTGTGTCTGACAAAGAGCCGAGGTTCACTTTTAGATTCTGGGTAATCTCCAAAAAGCTTTGGGAACTAGATTGAACTTCAATACAACATTCCATCCACAGACAGATGGCCAGTCAAAAAGGATCATTCATATTTTGGAGGACATGCTTCGGGCTTGTGCGATTGAATTTGAGGGAAGTTGGGACTCACACTTGCCTTTGATTGAATTTGCCTACAACAACAGTTATCAGTCAAGCATTGGGATGCTTCCATATGAAGCACTTTATGGCAAAAAGTGTAGAATTCCCTTGTGTTGGGATGAAGTGGGTGAGAGGAAGTTGATTGGCCCATAATTAGTGCAACAGACGAAAGAAAAGGTTAAGATCATTAAAGATAAACTCAAAGTTGCATCGGATAGACATGTTATGGAAAGTCAATCACTATATTATTTCTCTATATATTATGTATTTTGTATTCTTATTTAGGATTTCTTCCTAATTAGTGGAACACAATTATAGGAATCAATTGTATATATATACCCATGTACAGATTAATTGAAATTAAGGAGAATCATCTCTTTCTACATGGTATCAGAGCAGGTCATCTATCTAGGGTGACTATTTGTTCTCACCACCCAGCTCAGGAGAGACCTTGGCCACCGATCGGCCGTTTCGATTCCGATTAATATCGCCGGCATCGCCTAAACCGTCTCATTCCACCACTGTGTGCAATTGCTTGATCCAATACACCATTAAAGGACTTTTGAGGTTTGGCTCTCAGATCCTATTTTGGTATTTTCATGATTTGTGATTTTGGGCTATTTTGCTACTGTAAGCACTTTGGATTAGCGTTTCAGTTAGTTTTCTTTGTCTCAACAAATGGCATACAATAAAAATGTTATTTCTGATGTGATTCCGGTGATGACTAAGATCACGGAACACAAACTTAATAGTTTGAATTACCTAGAGTGGAGTAAGACTGTTAGAGTCTATTTGCATAGCATTGATAAAGATGATCACCTTACTAAAGATCCACATATGGATGATACATGACAAACTTAGTTAAGGGAGGATGCTCAGTTGTTTTTGAAACTTCGGAACTCGATTCACAGTGAGGTAATTAGTTTAATTAATCACTGTGAATTTGTTAAGGAATCGATGGATTACTTAGATTTTCTATATTCTGGTAAAGGGAATATCTCTCGTATTTATGATGTTTGTAAGCATTCTACCATGTTGAGAAAAAAGATAAGTCTCTCACAGCTTATTTTATGGATTTTGAATGGGTATATGAGGAACTTAATGTATTGATGCCTTTTAGTCCTGATGTGAAAGTTCAGCAGGCCCAACGGGAGCAACTGGCTATTATGAGTTTTCTTGTAAGCCTTCCTTCAGAATATGAGACTTTTAAATCTCATATTCTCTCCAGTTCTGAGATTTCCTCTTTGCATGAAACGTTCACACGGGTCCTTCGTACAGAGAGTACCCAATCTTCACAGCCTGTCAGTAGTGCTCTTATTAGCCGTAGTCCAAATGGATAACAGGGTAATAGAAGAGGAAGTAGAGGAGGAATTACAGGCAACATAAGTAATCAGCGTAATGGAGAGGCTAGTTCTAATCAGGACTCAAGAGGAGTCATTTGTTATTATTGCCATGAGTCTGGCCATACAAAATATAGTTGTCCGCAACTTCAGAGGAAAAATCAGCGATCACAGATGGCAAATATGGCAGCAGAGAATTCTACAATATCTTCCTCTGAGAAAACTATTTTGGTATCTATAGAAGATTTTGCACAGTTTTCCCAGTATCAGGCATCTCTAAAGCCTACTAGTTCCCCTATCACTACGATCGCTGAGTCAAGTAAATCCACTACATACCTTGTGTCTTGCTCATCCAAATGGGTTATTGATTCTGTTGCAACAGATCACATGATAAGTAATTCTAGTCTTCTATCTACTTTTCAGTCTAATCTCACTTCCTCTACTATTACTTTAGCTGATGGTTCTACTTCTTGTGTCATGGGTTCTGGAACTGCAAACCCGACCTCGTCAATTTCTTTGTCATCTGTTTTGTGTCTACCAAAATTCTCTTTTAATCTACTTTCTGTTAGTAAACTTACTCATACCTTAAATTGTTCTGTTTCATTTTTTTCTTACCAGTTTTTATTTCAGGATCTTACGACGAAGCAGATTATTGGTAGAGGACGTGAGTCAAGTGGTCTCTACATTCTGGAAAATCATGTACCGTGGTCGCTTGTTTGCTCTAGTACCTTAACACCTCTTGAAGCTATTTGTAGATTGGGCCATCCTTCTTTGTTTACCATGAAGAAGCTGTGTCCTCAGTTTCAATCTTTATCAGTACTAGAATGTGAGTTATGTCAATTTGCAAAACATCATTGTTTGCCTTCTTTGTCTTTAGTCAATAAACGGGCTTCATCCCCTTTTGAGTTAGTTCATTCTGATGTTTAGGGTCCTTGTTCTGTTACTTCTAAAACTGGATTTCGTTATTTTGTTACTTTTGTTGATGATTACTCTCGTGTTACCTGGTTATATTTAATGAAGAATCATTCTTAGTTGTTTTCTATCTTTTGTGCCTTTTGTAATGAAATCAAAACTCAATTTAATATTTTTGTGCGCATATTAAGAAGTGACAATGCCAAAGAATACTTTTTAGCACAATTTCAGTCTTATATGGCACAAAATGGCATTCTTCATTAATCTTCCTGTATGGATACCCCATCCCAAGATGGCGTGGCCAAAAGAAAAAATGGGCTTCTTCTTGAGGTAACTCGTGCTCTTCTTTTTCATATGAAAGTTCCTAAACACTTTTGGGCAGATGCAGTTTCTACAGTATGTTTTTTGATCAATCGTATGCTATTTTTTGTCTTTAATGGGGATATTCCTTATACTGCTTTGTTTCCTACAAAATCTTTGTTCCCTGTTGAACCCCGTATTTTTTGTTGTACCTATTTTGTGCGTGATGTTCGTCCACAGGTTACTAAATTTGATCTAAAGTCTCTCAAATGTGTCTTCCTTGGGTACTCCCAGCTGCAAAAAAGGTACTACTGTTTCTCTCCTACTCTTAATCGTTATCTTGTTTCTGCAGATGTCACAATTTTTTTAGTCCACTCCATTTTTTCCTCAATCATCTGTGTATGAGAGTTAGGGGGAGGAGGATGATCTCTTAATATATACTGTCCAATGACCTACGTGACCTCCCATTGTTCATGTTTATTCTAGGAGATTAGAGATTCCTGACTCAGATCCTCCACCAGCTACTTCGTTGGGAGATCCTGTACCTCATACTGATCATGATTCTGATCTAGACTTACCCATTGCTCTTCGTAAAGGTAAATGTTCATGTACTTACCCTGTCTTTTCTTTTGTTTCTTATAATCAATTATCTTCTTATTCTCGGTGTTTTGTTACTTCATTAGACTCTGTTCCTGTCACACCTCACTCCTCTGTAAGGCATGACATGATCCCGTAGAATACCTAATGAACTACCGAACATCACCTACTGATAACTCATTAAGTATTCTACAAGGAATTTTAAAACCATTTTCTTATATTTTGGAAGTGGTAAGCATTTTAGTAGGAATTAAAATCATTTATTCGAAGTTTTAAAACTACTTAAGATTTTTGTTCCATTTTATTTTTTCGCAAATTTTATAAAAATTTTAGCAGAGTGCCGTCTATATTTTGAGAAAATAGTTCTTCAAATACTTGAGAAAAACACTTCCAATAAATTTTTTCACAACTCCCAAATCAACTCAAAATTCTCAAATTAAACTACTTCAAAATAATTCTATCAACATTGCATTTAATAAAGCTAATTTGCATTCACAAGTTTAATTTACAGATATAAAATCCAAAAATAATATTATTACAATTTTTAAATACAACTACTCAACTTTACGTTAATACATATGAACAATATTTATTTACATCAAACTAAATTACACTGGGTATAAAATAATATCCGTACAAAATCAGCGAAGGCTTTTCCAGTTCAGCAGCTCACTCTGCTGCTTTTTCCTTACTCTTATCTGTGACAGCAAAATAAGCTATCACTGAGTATAAAAATACTCAGTGGTGCACAATAAAGATTTAAAATGTAGTACATAAAACATTCATTGATAAATCATAATTTAAATATTTCACAATTACATTTCACAAATTATCAAAACTCATTATGGCACAATTTTGGTCAAACCATTTAATAAACATAGTGTTGCCAATTCATACACAACTTAAGCCATGACACAAAATTTCCAATCAATGCCGTGTTGTACACCATGACAAAGCGATCTACAACCCCATTAATCGAAATCAATGAGGGAGGTGGCTAGCTAGTTAATGAGTACTCATCCGATCTACAACCTCAACTGGTAAACCAGAGAGGGAGGAAAATAATCGATCTCACCCCATAAATGGAAGAGGAATAATAAGGCATTGTCACGCTAAGTGTGAATCAAAAATCAATTTCAAACATTTTATTCAAATAATTCATGAGAAATCTGATAAATTCCCAAAGTCATAGTTTCATTCACAAAGTGGCAACACAATTCATGATTAACACCAAATTTTCATAAATCATACTAAATCAATTTTTCAATGACAAAATGCCCAAATAAGGTTTATTCTGCACAAACCTGACGTGAGTCGCCTCTAAGCCTTGACTCAGTCTCTCAGACCTTCCAAGTCTTTTTCAGTTGAAACACAAAATTTATAGTGTCTCAGTATCTTTACTTCATAACAATTCCAATATGTTTAAACTTATATTCTTGCAAATTTTCATGTTGAGGTTACTATTCAAGGTACTATTCAAGTCAAAATATTGACTTTCTTATACTTTAAAGGTATGGGAACTCCAACTATACTCACATACCACATTTTGGTCACCAATTTTCTTGGTTTTGGTTGTTTTCTCAAAACTTAGGTCTTTTAGGCAAAATTGCAAATTTTCAGTTTTTGTGCCTTATGTTGCACTGTTCCATTAGTCATTTTGCTGCTAGAATTTGGCTAAGTTTTATTCATAGAAATTGTTTCTTATTGTCTTAAATTTATTCTCCTTTTTGAATCACTCTAATTGGAGTTTCGTAACTCAAGTTATAGCCATTAGAATCATAGTTGCCGGATTAGACTTACCCAGATTTTCTGGGCAAATTCTAGTTCTGATAGTTTTAGGTCACCAAATTTGGGTGGCTAAATGACTTGGTTAAGGGCATAATTTGGGTTTGTATTCTTCATGAAAGTTTTAGGTCTATATCTCAGCTTTACACTGGTAAAATTTCAGGTCATTTATACTTGCCTAGCCCAAGTTATGGCTAAATGAACAAACACTATTCATTTAGTCATTTTTGTACAGGTTAGATTGCCTAATCCGGATTTAGTCAATTTGTTCACTAGGTTTAGTCACTTTTTGGGCATGATTCCCAAATGAAAAATGTGTCATTTTGTGTCTAGTTTCATTCCCAATTAGCCTCACACCAATTGGGCTTGTAAATTTTCAGTTTTGGTCCTTGAAAGGGACCTTGGTCATGCTGCCTACATACTGCCCACATCAAATCCGAATCTAAACCTAATTCTAACACTTCCAACATACATCAATTGGTCACAAATGACCATTTTCCATCTCAAACAAGGTCAAACATACTATTTGACCATTTCTCAAATATTTGGCTTCCAAAACCTTAGGTCCAAACCCTAATTCACACAATTTGTTACATCTAACCAATTCAACACATATAACATACTTCCTCAACTCAATCAAGCTTAGATACAATTTTAATTTCATTAAAACACATGTATATTCATATCAAACCCTAGCTGGCCAAAATTATCTTAGTCCTCCAACACTTGTTTTCATTTCATTTGAAGCATAATTCTAAGTTAGTTAAGCTACAAACACAGTAATTAAACTAAAAATGTCAAGTTTGCTTACTAACCTTATGCAGAATTTCTTTCCCTTGCAATCTCTTCCTTTCTTTTTTCTTTCTTTTTCAAGCTCCTCTTCTAGTTGCCAAATTAAGTTTTAACTATTGTGGCTTACTTTTCTATGCTGAAAATTTGGTAATATTTAAGCTCAAAAATGAGCTTTAATGGAGTTTATGGAGAGGGAGAGGTGAGAGAGTGAGGGACGGCAACTTGGGTTGAAGATGACTCTTTTTGTTTTTTTATTTCTTTTTTTCCTTTATGATTTTTATCCTTTATGGAAGACCACAATTTAATTTAAATAAATTTATTAATTATAATAGTTATTGCATCATGCATGATGTCATTCACCTTTCACCTTTTTTTTCTATTTATTTTTCCATTAGTTCTTTAATTTAATTCTCGATTCTGAATTTTTCTTTTCTCCGATTTTAGTTGATAGTTAGGTTAGGAGTCAGCTCTCGGGGTCAATTGACTAAATTACCCCTCGCCAATTGACCCGGTTTGTAAACAATTCAATATTTCTTTCGGATCTCTGACCTAATTATTTGACTGGCTTAACAGTTCCTTTTCGTGATTTTCTCTTTTCCACTGTGTTCGCAATAGTCCTAAGGACAGCAGCATCATATTTTACGGTTCGAAATTTGAGTTTAAATCGACTTCGCAATCCTTCCCGAGAAGGTCACCCATCGCTGTGACACTCGGCTCATTTAACTTCTTATGTTCTATTTTTCTTATTTATACTTAACCAATTGACAATTACTAATTATTTGTATTTATGGCTTATTTAGTTGTCTTAAGTGTGGTTCTAATCCCCTCAGTTGTCTAGACCAACACCGGTCATCAGAATAGTAAAATATATCAGGCTATGTAAATAGGGGTGTTACAGTTCCTATCCCTAATACTGTTGGTGAGGCACTGTCTCATCCTAGCTGGTGTGCTGCTATGAAAGAGGAAATAGAGGCTTTAGATGCTAATGGTACATGGGAACTGTTGCCTTTGCCCACTGGTAAGAAAGCTATTGGTTGCAAATGGGTATTTACAGTAAAGGTAAATCCTGATGGTTCTATGGCTACGTTAAAAGCACGCCTTGTAGCAAAAGGATATGCTCAGACATATGGGGTTGATTACTCTGACACTTTTTCTCCTGTAGCTAAAGTTACTTCTGTTCGCTTGTTTATCTCTTTACTATATATGATTGGCTCCTGCACCAATTGGATATCAAGAATGCTTTCCTTCATGGTGATCTTGAAGAGGAGGTGTATATGGAGCAACCACCTGGGTTTGTTGCTCAAGGGGAGTTGGGCAAAGTTTGCACGTTTCAGAAGTCTCTTTATGGCTTGAAACAAAGTCCTAGGGCCTGGTTTGGGAGATTTAGTGAAGCCGTATAGGAATTTGGTATGCAAAAGAGTAAGTGTGATCACTCAGTATTTTATAAGCAATCTGAGGCTGGTCTAATTCTTCTGGTAGTCTATGTGGATGACATTCTCATCACTAGGAGTGACTCTGCAGGTATTTCATCTCTTAAAACCTTCCTCCAAACTCAGTTTTAGACCAAAGACTTGGGATTGTTAAAGTAATTCTTGGGTATTGAAGTTATGAGAAGTAAGAAGGGTATTTTCTTGTCTCAAAGAAAATATGTCATCGATTTATTGACAAAGAGAGGAAAATTAGGTGCTAAGCCTTGTAGTGCACCAATGACTCCAAATTTACAACTGTTAGCAGGGGATAGTGAGTTGTTTGAAGATCCAGAGAGATACAGGAGATTGGTAGAAAAATTGAACTACCTTACAGTCACTCGTCCTGACATTGCTTACACCGTTAGTGTGGTAAGTCAGTTTATGTCTTCCCCAACTATTGCTCATTGGGAAGCCTTGGGACAAATCTTGTGTTATCTGAAGGGCACTCCAGGAAGAGGTTTGTTATATAGTAATCATGGCCATTTAAATGTTGAATGTTTTTCATATGCCGACTGGGCTAGATCTAAGGTTGACAGGAGGTCAACTACTGGATATTGCATTTTTATTGGAGGAAATTTGGTGTCTTGGAGAAGCAAGAAGCAGAGTGTAGTTTCTCAATCTAGTGCTGAATCCGAATACAGAGCTATGGCACAATTAGTATGTGAGGTAATGTGGATACTTCAATTACTAGATGAGATAGGTTTTAAGACCTCCTTGCCTACGAAATTGTGGTGTGATAATCAAGTTGCTCTCCATATTGCTTCTAATTTGGTGTTTCATGAGCAGACCAAACATATTGAGATTGATTGTCACTTTGTTCGTGAAAAGATTCAACAACAGATCATCTCAACAAGACACATCAAAACTGGAGAGCGGTTATGAGATATTTTCACAAAAGCTCTGAATGGAGCTAGGATTGACTACATTTGTAACAAGTTGGACATGATTAACATCTATGCTCCAACTTGACGGAGAGTGTTATGGAAAGTTAATCACTATATTATTTCTCTGTATATTCTGTATTCTGTATTCCTATTTAGGATTTCTTATTTAGGGTTTCTTCCTAATTAGTAGAACACAATTATAGGAATCAATTGTATATATATACCCTTGTACAGATTAATTGAAATTAAGGAGAATCATCTCTTTCTATAAGATAGAAGTTCTACATTGATTTGAAGAGAAGAGATATTCAGTACAGTGTCGGTGATAAGGTGTTCCTAAAAGTTTCCCCATGGAAGAGGATCATGAGGTTTGGTAGGAAGGGGAAACTGAGTCCTCGCTTCATTTGGCCATATGTGGAACACCCCTATTTGTATAGCCTAGTATATTTCGTTGTTCCAGTGACCGGAGTTGGTTCGGACAATTACAGGGATTAGAACCACACTTAAGACAACTAGATAAGTCATAAAAACAAATAATTAGTAATTGTTAATTAGTTGAGTATAAATAAGAAAAACAGAACATAAGAAGTTAAACGAGCTGAGAGTCACAGCGATGGGTGATCTTCTCGGGAACAAGTGTGAAGTCTATTTAAACTCAAACTTCGAACCGTAAAATGTGACGCTGCGGTCCTTAAGACTATTACAAACATAGTGGAAAAGAGAAAATCACGGAAAAAGGTTGTTAAGCCAGTCAAATAATTAGGTCAGGGACCTGAAAGAAATATTGAATTATTTGCAAACCGGGTTGAACCGGCGAAGTGCAATTTGGTCAATTGACCCAGAGAGCTGACTCCTGACCTAACTATCAAATAAAATCAGAGAAAAGAAAAATTCAGAATCGGGAATTAAATTAAAGAACTAATGAAAAAATAAATAAAAAAAAAGAAAAAGAAAAAAGTGAAGAGAGATGACATTATGCATGACATCATGCATAGTGCCATAAATATTATAATTAAAAATTTATTTAATTTGATTTATGGTCTTCCTAAGACATAAAAAGGAAAAGAAAAGAAAAAAAAATAAAAGTCTTCTTCTTTCCCTAAACTTGCCGCCTCACTCCCTCTCTCCCTCTCCCTCACCAAAACCTCCATTAAAGCTCATTTTGAGCTTAAGCAAACCCTAAATCCCACCATTGAAAGTTAAACCTCCAACATTAAATCTTGATTTCAAGCTTTGGTAGAGAACTTGACAATAAAAAGAAGAAGAAAGGAAGAGTTTTGAAGGGAAGAGAATTCTGCATAAGATTAGTAATTCAAACTTCAAATTTTTAGTTTAATTAATGTATGTACAGCATAAAAAACTT
This sequence comes from Hevea brasiliensis, assembly GCF_030052815.1. Lineage (NCBI taxonomy): Eukaryota > Viridiplantae > Streptophyta > Magnoliopsida > Malpighiales > Euphorbiaceae > Hevea > Hevea brasiliensis. The sequence goes on from NC_079501.1 coordinate 51,426,477, forward strand.
AGAAATTAGCATAAAATGAAAAGAAAACTTATTTGGAGGGCTAGATAGAAATTCTGGCAGCTAGGGTTTATGATGGAAGTGCATGTGTTTTGATTGAATTAAATATGTTAGGAAGCTTACTTGAGTTGAGGAATGATGTTGGTATACTTTGAATCAAGTAAATGTGACAAAAATGTGAACTAGGGTTTGGCACCTAGGGTTTTGGAAGCCAAAAATTGGATGAATGGTCAAATAGTGTGTTTGACCTTGTTTGAGGTGAAAAATAGTCATTAGTGACCAATTGAGGTCTATTGGAAGTGTTAGAATTAGGCTTGAATTTGGATTGGTTATGGGCAACCTGTGGGCAACAGGACCAAGGCCCCTTTGAGGGATCAAAACTGAAAATTTACAAGTCCAATTGGTATGAGACCAATTGGGAATGAAAATAAACACAAAATAACACAATTTTCATTTAGGAATCATGCCCAAAAAGTGACCAAAACCTAGTGAACAAATTGACCAAATCCAGATTTTCTCAGTCTGACCTATACAAAAATGACCAAATGAACAGTGTTTGTTCATTTGCCATAACTTGAACTAGGCAGGTCTAAATGTCCTAAAATTTTACCAGTGGACAGTTGAGATATAGACCTAAAACTTTCATGAAGAACATAAACCCAAATTATGCCATTAACCAAGTCATTTGGCCACCCAAATTTGGTGACCTAAAACTGCCAAAACTAGTTTGGTACCCAGAAATTTGGGTTAAGTCCAATCCAACAGCCATGATTCAAATAGCTATAACTTGAGCTACAAAACTCCAATTGGAGTGATCCAAAAAGGAGAATAAATTTAAGACAATAGAGAACATTTTCTATGAAGGAAGTTTTACCAAATTCTAACAGAAAAATGACCAATGGAACAGTGCAACTTAAGACACTAAAACTGAAAAATTGCAAATTTGCCTAAAAGACTTAGATTTTGAGTAAACAACCAAAACCAACAAATTTAGTAACCAAAATGTGGTATACGGGTGAAGTTGGAATTCCCATACCTATTAAGCCTTAGAAAGTCAACAAATTAACTTGAATAGTATCATGAATAGTAACCCCGAAACACAAATTTTAAAGAACGTCAAGTTTAGCATATTAAAGCTAGGTATAAGTAGATTTGAATTTATTTTTGGAGTTATGATAAATGGTGATACTAAAACACTGTGAAACTGTGTGTTTAGTGGAAAAAAATACCAGGAAAGAACCCGAGACATTTAGTCATGGCCGAGAGGCGTCTCGTATAAGGTTTGTGCACAACTAACTATTTTGTTACTTTTCACTTCTAAATTGATTTGAACAAGTTTATTTTATGATTTATAATTTTGTTGTGTTGAGGATTTTAATTTATTGAATGAAATTGTATAAATTAAATGTAAATTTATTTTATGCATTTAAGGATTTATTGCATGGTTTTGAGGATTATAAATTTTAAGTTTGATGTGTTGCCAACCTTGAGCATGAATTTATGATGATTAAATATATTGATAATTTATAAACACTTTGTAAATAGAAATTGTTTTGAATATGATTTGAAACCACAGTTGACATGGCAAAATTTATTGTGAATTCTCATTAGCTTGTCTAGTGAGATATCTCCTCCACTAGATGGGGCGTGTTCCTTCCTCTCTAGCTTACCAGTTGGGGAAGAGTTTGAATGAGTACTCATATATACCAGCTAGTCTTTGTTCCTCCCTTTTAGCCTCGGTTATTAGGAGAGTGTGAAATGTCGTGGTGTACAACACGGCGTCTATTTGAATTTTGGGTCATGGGTTCAACTGTGTGAATTGTTGGCAACGCCCTTTAAATTATGCATAATTTGATAAATTGTGATTGAAATAAATAATTTATTAGTGATTCAAAATATTTTTTTATTGTTTCAGAATTTAAAAGAAATATAAATAAATAGTTACTATTTGATCAAAATGTTATTCAAATGAATAATTTGCATGAATGAAAATATTGATTTTTGAATGTCATGGATTTTGAAGAATTTAGAAATTTTAAATCTTTATTCATTATGAATTGTTAAGAATAATTTGTATTAAGTTTTAAATTATTAGTTTGTGCACCACTGAGTTCACCACTTAGTGATAGCTTTGTATGCTGTCGCAGGTGAAAGAAAATATAGAGCAACTGAGCGAGGTTACTGAAAGACACGCTGAGATTATCCTCGGGTATATCATAGGTATACCCTTGTACATTAGCTTTTGATGTAATTCTGTAATTATATGTATGAAATTTATTTTGAGCAGTTGTACCAGTTCTTTTGTAATATATATATATTTCGATTGTAATCAAATACAAATTATTGTAATATTATCTTGAGATTTTATATACTGATAAAGTTTTGCACTATTAAATTTTAATGCTCCCATGAATGTGAAAATTAATTTGTTTACCTCAATGAGATGTTTTAATATTTGAATTAATTTACACTGTGTATTGAGTTGTTTATGCGGATTTGTGAAATGACATTGAATAATGGAGTTGGGGTTGAGAAATATATTGGGAGTGTTTTTATTTTCAGATTTTGAAGAATTGTTTTCTCAAAATATAGACTGTACTCTGCCGAAATTTTTGTAAAAATTACAGAGACTTTAAATATCTAAGAATTTAATTCATGTTTGGAATTTAAATAAAGGTTTTTAAAATTTGAAAAAAAATTTACCCACCAATTTAAAAATGAATGAAAATTGTTTTAAAATCCCTTGTAGTATATTTAATGGGTTATCGGTAGGTGAAGTATGGTAATTCATTAGGTGTACTACAGGAGCATGTTACATCGTAAGAGGAGTAGGGTGTGACAATATGAGGTTCTGGAAAGAGTGGGTCCATTGGCATATAGACTTGCATTGCCTCCGGAGTTAGAAAAAATTCACAATGTCTTCCATATCTCCATGTTGAGGAGGTACAGATCAAATCCCTCTCACACTTTACCAGTATAGGAGATTGAGGTAAATCTAAACCTGACATATGATGAAGAGCCCCTAAAGATCTTGGGATATGAGATGAAGCAACTGAGGAACAAGCAAATGCCTCTGGTGAAAGTGCTGTGGAACCATCATTCAGGCCAGGAGGCTACATGGGAGCGTGAGGAGGACATGAGAAGACAGCACCCATACCTATTTAGAGATTGAGACTAGGTAAATTTCAAGGGCGAAATTTTATTTTTAAGGAGGGGAGAATTGTAACACCCCGAACCTCCAAGTTATGAATAGTAACATTTTTTGTTTGTAACTAGTACTATTCAAAGACATCTTGAGGACCAAAAATAAATGAAAAATTAATTGAGATAGATACAATAAAAATTTAAGTGAACAAAAAATCTAAGGACTCATCGGGTATTATAAAAAGAAGGATTATGACCCGATGAGGGGCATTTTGGTCAATTCACCTCAAGAGTTGACTTTTGACCAAAATATCAATTAAATTAAATGAAATTAATGAATTGAATTATGGGGTAAAAATTGAAGAAAAATTCAAGTAAAAATATGTAAGGGAAAATTTAAGAAATGAAAACTTAAACTTTCATTTCCATTATGATAAAATTAAAATGAAGGACTTATGGGCTTTTAATAATTAAATTTAAGTATTTAATTTAAAGGAAAAATTAAGTGTAAATGTAAAAAAAAAAAGGAATAAAAATTTAAGTTTAATTATCCTTATGACACAATTAAAATTTATAATTTTAATAAACTAATTTTGGGGATAAATATATATATATATATATATATATATATATATATATATATATATATATATATATATATATATATAAGAAGACAAATGTCTTCTTCATTTCTTTTTTCACAAGGTGCCACCACCCTCTTCTCTCTCTTCCTCTCTCTCTCTCTCTCTCTTTTTCTCTTCTTCTTCCACTTCTTCCCCTCATTGATTTCCCCTCACAAGTTTTAATTCCCTTAAATTCCCTTCATAAATTCCATAGCCCACTAAAAGAAAACATCAAAGAGATCTTTGATTGAGAGATTAAAAGCAAGGAGAACAAGAATTGGAAGAAAAGTGAAGTTGGAAAGAAATCAACAAGAGGTAAGTTTCTTTTCATGTTAGATTAGTTATATAAGTTTTGAATTAAGTTTGATTATGGAAAAATTTCATGAAGAAGCATGAGAATCATACATTGAACCTAAACTAAGGTTTTAGCTAATTTGGATAAAATTAGGGTTTGATGTATTTTAATGAAATTGATGATGAAATCAAGCTTAGTTGAAGTAGTGTGCATGCTTGGGGTAAAGAAATTGCATGAGATTTGCATAAAATGAAATATGGAAGATTAGAGTTCATGGGAGAGTGAAATTGGTGTGTGTAGTGTTATATTATAGTCATTTAAGGTTTCTTTAGTTTGAATTGACATTGGGTTGATGAATGGAAGTAATGCAATGGTAGGATTAGGGAAAATTGCAAACTTTGGTGTTTGAAAATTTTGGGTTTTGTGCTATGAGTGCTACAGATGTTTCAATGCTAAATTATAGTCATATTGAGTGAATTAAATGTGAATTAAGATTGGTTAGTGGGAGTAATTGAAGAAATGAAAATTTGAACCTACAGCAGAATTTTGCAGACTGAGTTCAGTGTGTTTGACAACACATAAATCGAGCTACACAACTCCAATTGGTGTGAAACGAATTGGAAATCAAACTTAAGACATAAGGCTAGAATTTTCATCAAGAGACCCAACCCAGAAACTGCCTAGAAACTGCCTAAAACTTGGCTTAAACTTGGAGACAAAATTCTAGAACTTGCAGAATTAGGCACATGAATAGTAAATATTGCATGGCCATAACTCTCTCTAGAAAACTCTGATTTAGGTGATTCTTGAACCAATGGAAACATAAAATACAGTAGAACATTTCATATGAAGAACTTAAGACCAAATTGTGGACTTAACCCAATAAAATTATTAAGCAAAGTTGAGTCACCAAATCTGTAGAAAATCTCAAAATCTACAAATTAACCATATGAACAGTAAACTTTGCAAGGCCATTACTCTCTCTAGAAAACTCTGATTTAGGTGATTATTGAACCGATAGAAACTTAAAACATAGTAGAACATTTTGTGTGAAGAACTTGAAGCCTAATTACAAACTTAACCCAACCAAATTGCTGAGCAAATTTGCGTTGATAAATCTGCCAGTACATGAATAGTAACATAAATAGTAAAATTTAAACAGCTATAACTCTTTCTAGAAAGCTCCGATTTAGGTGATTCTTAAACTGATGAAAACTTAAAACATAGTAGAACATTGCATATGAAGAACTCGGAGCCAAATTAAGAACGTAACCCGATCAAATTATTAGCCAAATTTAAGTTACCAAAGCTGCCACAATTAGCCCCACGTGAACAGTGAAATTCATTTGTCTATAACTTTGGCTACACAACTCCAAATGAGGTGATTCAAAAAGGGAAATAAAGATGAGACCTAGATGGACAATTTTCATGAAGAATACCTTACCAAATAATGATTGAAACTAGGCAAAAATTGGGTTAAAATTTCAATATACCAAGCTACCATAAAACCAAAACTTTCTAAAATTTGCAAAGCTAACTTGGGATATATTAGACATTCATGTAATGAGTTCTTGGCAGCAATTGAGATTAGTATTGAGGTATTCTATTTTGGCATTTTCAGTAGAAAAAAAGTTGAAACAGACAAGGAGAAGTAGGTAACAAGGAAGGAAAATTATTGAAGGTTTGTGCACAACTAACATTTTCTTCATTTTTAAACTTATAAATTGTTTTGAATGTGTTTATTTGAATGTGCTTGCTTTGAACAAGTTTACTTTGACTGAAATATAGTTTTTCTTTTGCATTTAAGAAATTTGGGTGTTGCCACCTTTATATGGATATTATGATGAATTTAAATGTGTTTCTTGGTTTATAAATGTGATTATTGAGTGAGAAATTTTTGGAAACTGTTTTGAAATGACAATTAGCATAGCAGTCCCTTTCGAAACTTCCCAGTAGTACCTGTAACATCCTCACTTTAGCTAGTCCGCACAGTCTACTATTCCAGTGATCAGTGTCGGTCCGAACAACTAAAATGTCCGGAAAAATATTTAAACTAAAGTGAGGAACCATAAATAACCCAAATATTAATAAGAAAAATTTAGGAAAAATTTTAGAAATAAAATACAACCATGTTAAATGAGCCGATGCCCTAGCGATGGGAAACCTAGTAAAAAGTTGTAGTTCTCGCAACTAGGAGCCCTAGACCCGGGAAAAAAATTATAAAATAATTATTGGGACTCCAGAGAAGGGTTATTGAGGTTCTTATGGCATTAGAATGCCAAGAAAATACTTAGAAAAATTTTTCAATCGGTACAGACAATTTTGTCCTGTTAAGCCAAACGGAGGGCATTTTGATCAATTCGTCTTCAGATATGATTTTTGGCCAACTTGTCCAGTTAAATAAATAATTTATATGACATAAAATATGAACAAATATTGATGAAAAATTACTTGAAAATGAGTAGAAAAGAAAATGAAAGAAAAGTAGAATTATGACATCACATGATGTCATCAATAAGCTCTCCACCAATCACAACTTAACAAAATTAATTAAGAGACAAAATGGACGCAAAATAAGATAAAAAAAAAAGAAAACTCCAGCAACCACTTCTTCTTCAACCAATCGAATATCTTGAGAGAGAGAGGAGAGAAAAAAACCTCCATGAAAGCTTGATCAAGCTTGAATCCCCACCTTTTCTCACCATAAAAGCCCTAGTTGTCTTCACAAAAAAATTCACCCCACACCTTGAGGAAGCTTTGGGCAGCAAAATTTTGAAGAAAAAACTGAAGTTTTACAAGACCCAAACTTAGTTCCAAAGAGGTTAGTGACCAATCCTTGCTTTCTTTTTGAAATGCATGTTTAGGGACAAAAATTGAGCTAGAAAATGAGAGAAACTTAAATGAAATTGATGATTATGTAAACCTCCATTTTCAGTAGCTATGTGAAGGGTAGGGTTTTGATTGTTTTCCTTGAATAAATTTGGTATTGTGGCTGCCCATAACACTAACCTATTGTTTAGAATGGTGAAAGGTAAGTGAATGCATGAATTGAGATGGAATGGGTATAAAATGGAGACTTTGATCATGTAATGGTTAAAGTGAGTTTTAATGGTCAATTAGTGACCATTTAGTTCTATTTAAACTAAAAATAAAGTGTGTTGAGTGATGGGATTTGGGTTTGGAGTGGCTGTCCTAGGTGACCTACAGAATTGGACATGAGTCCAGCAGGTTTGGGCAACCATAACTTGAATTGTAGAGGTTCAATTGGTGCAAAGCCAATTGGACATGAAATGAGACACATAATGGCACAACTTTGGTGAAGAAACCATGCCCATAAAACCAAACTAAGTGGACCAAAAACTTGCCCTAATTCGGGTAACCTGCAGTCTGCCTGGGTAAAATGACCAAACGAACAGTGTTTGGTCATTTAGCCATAAATCAGTGTAGAAAGGTCCAATTGACCTGAAATGTTACCAACAACAAGCTGAGATATATACCAACAACTTTCATGAAGAAACCTAACCCAAATTATGACTAGAACATATTCAAAAGGTGAGTTGCAATCACTGTTCATTGCACTGTAGATATGGTCAGTCCAGAAATTCTGGACAGAATTTCAATCCGGCCAGTTGTGGTTTTTGGACCATAACTTGAGCTACAAAACTCCAAATGGAGTGATTCAAAAAAGGAAATGTAACTAGACAAAATAAGGAACAACTTTCATGTTGATCAGTTTACCAAATTCCCACTGCAAAATTGACCAATGGAATAGAAAACACAAAGCATAAAAACTGAAAATTCTGCCTAACTAACATTAAGCTTAGAAATGGTATTGGCAACCAATACCAACAAATTTTGAATGCAAAATGTGGTATGTTGATGATATTGGAACCAATGTACCTATTGCCTATGCAAAGTCAACATTGTTGTTGACCAATGAATGGAATAGTAACACTAAAACTTAAATTCCAAAAATTGTGAAACTTAAAAGTGGAAAATGCCCTAGTATACCTAACAAGATTGGTTTGGATAGCTTGGCATGCCAATAGGGTTCATTAGCGATCGCATATGGCTTCATGCCATTCTGTGTTTCATGGCTTCCCATGCCATTCTGTGACATAATAGCCTTTGGCTATGTTATTTGAATTATTCCACTCAGGTTTTAACCCTGATAATTATTACAGCTTATTAGCTGTTCTGTTGCACACCGGGAGAGACAATGTGACCGATGGTGTGATGGTCCGAGGTACTTAGTACCCAGTGCCAGTTTACTCGTTTATCCAGTCCAGTCGACCAATATAGGTTACTCGGGCAATGATAATAAACTTTACAAAATTTTAAATGGATAATACTGCAATTAATAGTAGAAATTAAGTCTACCCAAAAATGTAAACATACATTCTGCATATTTTTTTTATTTCATTTTATTTTATTTTATATTGTCACCACTAAGCAGAATTTCTTAGCGCGTCGCTTTTGCCACGCGCAGGTACTAGAGACCTAGCTGGGGAGCCCAGTAGACATCAAACAGGGTGAGCATTCAGAGCTGCATCCGGAGTCCAGAGTCACCTCACATCTGCACTGCATATGGCAGGACATTAGGATTTTAAGTAGCATTTTATATTTGCATTTTGCATTAGCTTTGAGTTGTAACTATAAACTCTTGTAATTATGTAATGATGTAAATATATGAAATTTCATATTATTGGAATTTTATGTATATTATGTTGAGAAATATTTATGAATGTGCTTCCAGCAATGAAGTGAAAATAAAATTTTTTGAAAATAGTGTTGTGATTTGAGATTGAGATTTTGAGATTGACTTGAATGTGTATAATGGAGTTTGGATTTGGAAATTATATTGGAAGTGTTTTTAAACAAGTTCAGAAGAACTGTTTTTCCAATTTACAGCCGGCACTCTGCCGGATTTTCTATAAAATTTGTACAAAAATCCAGATTTATCAAAAATTAAAAATAAATGAATTAAAAGGGATAAATTGTATTAGAAACATAAATTGGTGCTCTGGCACACTGAGTGGCATAACTTGCTCGGCTACACTGTGGACAGGTAAGGGGTGTCACATTTAGTGGTACCAGAGCATCGGTTTAGGCGTTTCTAGGCCTAGATAGAGTGCATACCATTGCATTGCATTTGTAAGTGTTTAGGTGACACTGATGCAGATCTGTTTGTTTTCTTATTTTATATAGGATATGGATCCTACTTCGCAAAGAGCAGTTGAGGAAGAGGTGGAGAGTCATGCTCCACCAAGAGCTGAATCAGGGGGCAGGGGAGAATCTGCTCCACTAGCAGCTGAGGCACCTGCCCAACCTCAGTTTGCTCTATTTCAGCAAATGACTAAATTCTAACAGCAAATGATGGGGGCAATATCACCACCACGACCATAGCCACAACCTCCACCAGCACCACAGAAATCTCATTTGGAGAAATTGAGAAAGCATAGGGCTGTAGACTTCTTTGGGAAGAGGAAGGATGATCCCATGACCGCAGAAAACTGGTTGGATAGAACCATCAGAGTGCTAAAACAGCTAAACTGCACCCCCGAGCAGAACCTAGCGGGTGCTATGTCCCTACTTCAGGATGACGCATATCAGTGGTGGGACACAGTAACCAGTGAGGTGCAACCTGAGCAGATCACCTGAGAATTCTTCCTTACAGAGTTCAGGAAGAAATATGTGAGCAAAGTGTATTTAGAAGAGCAAAGAAGAGAATTTATCAATCTGAGACAGAGACAGTTGTCAGTGGCTGAGTATGAGCGTGAGTTTGTCAGACGGAGCAGATATGAGAGGGAGATAGTCCCTACAGAGGCAGAGAGGTGTCGAAGGTTTGAAGAAGGGCTCAATGACAACATCAAAGTCATGATCATAGCATTGAAAATCATAGATTTTGCTAAGCTTGTTGATGCTGCATCAAAAGTGGAAAGGGTCAGAATCAATGAACAAAATAGAAGGGAAAGACAGCAAAAGAGGGGTCCGGGTCAGTCTAGTACATTTTCTGCTCCCAGCAAGAAGAGTAAGGGTCCTCCTACCCAGAGTTCATGACCACCACAGGGTCAGGGTTAGTCTCAAGGGCCTAGACCACAGTTCACACCTAGGAGAGGCCAGTCCACACCATCAGTGGGTAGCTCTCCAGGGACGGTGTTCAGGGGACTAGCCCCAGCATCTTCTCGCTTGTCGATCGCCGAGTGGCATAAAGGGGATTCTTTGGCAGTGGCGGTGCATGCTTACGGTGTGGATCGGCGAACACCGGATAAAGAATTGTCCGAAGAGGACTACTCATTGCTCCAACACAAACCCAGACACTGCTCTGCACCACAAAGGGGTAGGAAGCCCGGTAAACCTGAGGCAGCTGGTCCATCACTGAGGCCTGCATCCGATTCAGCTGAGAGGCCAGACACTAGAATACCTGCCAAGGCCTATGCCTTCAGAGCTCAGGAGAAGCAAGATGCCCCGGATGTCATCAGGGGTATGTTTTCCCTCTACAACACTTTTGTGCATGCATTGGTGGATCCAGGATCCACTCATTCCTACAATTGCATCAAACTACCCATAGAGAGGGGAGTTCCAGTAGAGGAGAGTGATCAAGATATTCTGGTCACAAATCCACTAGGCCACAACGTGGTAGTGAATAAAGTGTATAAGGGTTACCCGTTGAGGATTCAGGGGTATGAATTCTCGGCAGACCTAATTGAGTTGCCCTTCCACGAGTTTGACATGATTTTGTGAATGGATTGGTTGTCACGTCATCAGGCAATAGTTGATTGCAAATTAAAGAGGATTTCTCTGAAAACTTCTGAGGGTACTGAGATCACTATTGTGGGTGAAAGGACAAATTTCCTATCCAATGTTATCTCAGCCACAGTTGCAAGAAAATTGATGAGAAAAGACTGTGAAGCTTACCTAGCACACGTGGTTGATACTAGGCAAGCTAAGCCGAACTTGTGTGATATACCCACAGTGAGAGATTTCCCAGATGTTTTTCCTGAAGAGTTGCCTGGCTTACCACCAGAAAGGGAAGTCGAGTTCGCTATAGAGGTAATGCTGGGTATAGCACCCATTTCTATTGCTCCTTATAGGATGGCACCCACTGAGGGAGTTGAAAATTCAGTTGCAAGAGTTGCTTGATAAGGGGTTCATACGCCCCAGTGTGTCACCATGGGGAGCTCCAGTGCTGTTTGTGAAGAAGAAAGATGGAACCTTTAGATTGTGTATTGATTACCGGCAGTTGAACAAAGTAACTGTGAAGAATAAATATCCATTGCCCAGAATTGACGATCTGTTTGATCAGTTGAAGGGAGCCAGTGTATTTTCAAAAATTGATCTCAGATCAGGGTATCATCAGTTAAGGGTAAAGGATGTAGATGTGTCAAAAACTACATTCAGAACCCGGTATGGGCACTATGAATTTCTAGTGATGCCATTTGGGTTAACAAATGCACCAGTACCATTTATGGACCTTATGAACCGTATCTTCCATCCATACTTAGATTGGTTTGTTGTGGTCTTTATTGATGATATTCTGGTGTATTCCAAGACCAGGGAAGAACATGATGAACATTTGAGGATTGTTCTGCAAACCCTGCGAGAAAAGAAGCTGTATGCTAAGCTGTCCAAGTGTGACTTCTGGATGAGTGAAATCTCCTTTCTTGGACACATAGTATCAGCTGAGGGGATTAGAGTGGATCCCAAAAAGATAGAAGCAATGATGGAATGGAAGCCTCCCAGAAATACAACTGAGGTCAGAAGTTTCTTGCGGCTAGCTGGGTATTACAGAAGATTTGTGAAGGAGTTTTCTCTTATAGCTGCCCCAATGACCAAGTTGTTGCACAAGAATGTGAAATTTGGTTGGAACGACAAGTGCCAAGCCAGTTTTGAGAGGCTAAAGGCTATGTTAACAGAAGCACCAGTGTTAATACAGCCAGTGTCGGGGAAAGACTTTGTGGTCTACAGTGATGCCTTGCATAATGGGCTACGGTGTACATTGATGCAAGAGGGGAAAGTGGTCGCCTATGCTTCTAGGCAGTTAAGGCCACATGAACAGAACTACCCTACTCATAACCTAGAGTTAGCAGCAATTATCTTCGCACTGAAGATTTGGAGGCATTATTTATATGGTGAAAAATGCTACATCTATACAGGCCACAAGAATCTAAAATATTTGCCAACCCAAAAGGAGCTCAATCTTAGATAGAGGCAATGGATTGAGTTCCTAAAGGACTATGATTGTGTGATATATTATCATCCTAGGAAGGCAAATGTAGTTGCTGATGCCTTGAGCAGAAAGTCCATCACAGCTTTAAGATCACTAAATGCCTATCTGTCCTTAGCTCAAGATGCAGCTATTTTGGCTGAGTTGCAAGTGAGGCCAACCCTGCTATAGTAGATACAAGATGGGCAGAGGGCAGATGAAAAATTAATGGCCATTGTGGGTAAAATTCCAGAGGGGAAGGAAACTGATTATGATGTGAAAGTAGATGGGTGTCTGTACTACAGTGGAAGAGTGTGTGTACCAGATGATGGGGAGCTAAAGATTGGTATTCTGAAAGAAGGACACACTAGTGTTTATGCTATGCACCCAGGAAGTAGAAAAATGTATAATGATTTGAAGCCTCATTATTGGTGGCCTGGTATGAAGAGGGATATAGCTGACTATGTAACTAAGTGTTTGACATGTTAGCAAGTCAAAGCAAAACATCAAGTTCCATCAGGATTGCTACAGCCTATAAACATACCTGAATGGAAATTGGACTGGGTCACTGTGGATTTTGTTAGTAGTCTACCTCTCACCCAAAAGAAGCATGATGTAGTGTGGGTGATAGTGGATAGATTGACGAAGTCAGCACATTTTCTGCCAGTTAGGACTGACTACTCACTGGAGAAGCTAGCAGAATTGTATATCAGTGAGATAGTTAGATTGCATGGAATCCCACTTTCCATCATATCTGACTGAGACCCAAGGTTTACATCGAGATTCTGGAAAAAGTTGCAAGAAGCCTTGGGCACACAACTCCGTTTTAGCACGGCTTTTCATCCTCAGATGGATGGACAGTCAGAATGAGTAATCCAGGCAAACCTAAGAACTAATTGAATTTTCGCAATTAATAAATTGAAATGATAGTAACATTGTGAATTATGTGATAGATCATAGAGGATATGCTAAGGAGTTGTGTCATTGAGTTTGAGGGGAGTTGGGATAGATACCTCCCACTGGCAGAATTCGCATACAACAATAGCTATCAAGCTAGTATTCAAATGGCTCCGTATGAAGTACTGTATGAGAGGAAATGTAGAACCCCAGTGTGTTGGACTGAATTGGGTGAAGATAAGCTGGTAGGACCATACCTGGTGAAACAGACTGAGGAGAAAGTGAAGATAATCAAAGCTAATCTGAAGGTTGCCTCAGATAGAAAAAATCATATGCCGACTTGAAGAGAAAAGAGATAGAGTGTGCAGTTGGCGATAAAGTGTTTCTCAAAGTCTCACTGTGGAAGAAAGTACTGAGGTTTGGAAGGAAGGGTAAGTTAAGCCCTAAGTTCATTGGCCCATATGAAGTCATTGAACGTGTGGGACCAGTGGCTTATCGGCTAGCTTTACCACTAGAACTGGATAAAATTCATAACGTATTCCATGTTTCTATGCTGAGAAGATATCGCTCAGACCCTTCACATGTCATTTCCATGGAAGAGATTGAAATCCAACCGGACTTGACATATATAGAAGAATCTGTACTACAGATCCTAGCTCGGGAAGTGAAGGAACTGAGAAATAAACAAATTCCACAGGTGAAAGTGCTTTGGAGGCACCACAACACTGAAGAGGCAACTTGGGAAAGTGAAGAGATGATGAGGCAACAGTTCCCTCAACTGTTTGAATCAGGTAAATTTCGAGGACGAAATTTTTCTTAGAGGGGAAGAGTTATAACATCCTCACTTTAGCTAGTTCGTACAGTCTACTGTTCCGGTGATCAGTGTCGGTCCGGACAGCTAGAATGTCCAGAAAAATATTTAAACTAAAGTGAGGAACCATAAATAACTCAAATATTAATAAGAAAAATTTAGGAAAAATTTTAGAAATAAAATACAACCAAGTTAAATGAGCCGGTGCCCTAGCGATTGTTCCCCTGTTTCAGACTTAGGAACTCTTGCAGCTTCTGGTCCACATAAGCATCAGGGACATATTTCTGTCTGAATTCCCTGAGAAAGTCATTCCATGTTAGCACTGCAGGTTCTACCAGACTATGGGGAATGGTTTTCCACCAATCATAAGCATCCCCCTGTAACAAGGACACAGAGTATTCAAATCTGAGCTCCTCCATGCAATGCAGTTTCTTGAACACCCTATCCATCCTCTCTAACCACTGTTCAGCCTCTAGAGGATCTACTGTCCCCTTGAACTCTGTAGCCCCATATTTCATCAATTTATCATCTTGCTGGTAGGAGGCGTGGTTGTACCACTGGTGTCTGTATTGGGACTTGAGTAGGTACATTGCCAGCCATTTGTTGGAACATTGCTACCATCTGCTGAGCGAACTGAGCAGGAAATTGCGGTACTGCAGGGGCTGGTGCTGCTGAACCACTAACATTTTGTAGGCCTGGGGCATCCCCTTGCACCTCAGCCTCAATAGATTGATCGACTGAACGATCACCCTCTTCCATATTCAATGCGAGGATTTTAGATCTCCTAAACAAATAACACAAGGAGATTTCCTCCCGTTAGTGCATATTTATAATGTAATGTACTGTATGTATCAAACAATGATATTGAGCAGTTGTACTATGAAGAAAGAATATTCAAGTAACAGGTGAAAACAAAATTTAAAAACTTTGCTCTGATACCACTAAAACATGTCACACCCTACCCCCCTGTAAGGCATAACATGATCCCGTAGTATACCTAATGAATTACCAACTCCGTCTACTGATAATCCATTAAATACACTACAAGGGATTTTAAAAACTTTTCTTACTTCTTTTACAGTGGTGAGCGCTATTTACAGGTGTTAAAAACTTTTGTGAACTGAAGTGATAGAACTAACACATTTGAATGATTTGGAGTTTCTGTAAAAATTTTGGCAGAGTGCCATCTGCATTTTGGATAAAACAGTTCTTCAGAAAACCTGTAAAAAGCACTTCAATAGATTTCCAAATCTCAACTCCAACATATTTCTCAACACAACACATTTCTCAACTCAAATCCAGAGTGATTTTTCAAAGACTGAGATAGAGAAAATATAATACAATTTTTACAAGTCAAAATATCTCATAATTTGCTTTACAACTCCAATGTACAATTTTAATTTACAACTGCTCAAAACCAACAACAATATGTACATACAGTGAACATACATTACATTAAAAAATACAAAATATTGGTATACTCATTACACCCGATAGTCTCTCGCTGGAGATACTAGTAGCCTAGTCTGCTGCACTGTCTGTCTGTCTACCTGCGACAGCAATAAAAAGCTATCGTTGAGACAATGTCTCAGTGGTGCACAACATTAACCAAATACAATTTAAATCACAATTCATAGTTCAAATAAATAGTGGATACTTAAAACCATAGTTAATTTCAAGACAATAATTGTCAACCAGAATTTAAACTCCATTTCTCAATATCACAATAAATTTCAGTAAGTCAGATCATGGTTGAATTCAAAAGACAGTATGTGTCAATAAGAGTTTAAATTCATTTCACAATCTCACAATAAATCTCAATAATCAAAACATAGTTAAATTCGAAAGACAGTAAATGTCAATAAGAATTTAACTTCATTTCACAAATTATCAAATCGCATAACAGCACAATTTAGTCGAATAAGTTAAGAATACAGTGTTGCCAATTCATTCCCAACTTAATCCATGACACAAATTTCCGATCAATGCCGCGTTGTACACCACGACAAAGCAATCACAACCCCACTAATCGAAATCAATGAGGAAGTGAGCTAGCTATATAATGAGTACTCATCCGATCACCTCAACTGGTAAACCAGAGAGGGAAAAATAAACGATCACGACTCCATAAATGGAGAAGGAAAAGAAACGATCACAACCCCATAAATGGAGAAGGAATGATACGATACTGTCATGCTAAGTGTGAACACAAAATCAATTCCAAACATTTTATTCAAATGATTCGTGAGAATCCAATAAATTTCCAAAGTCATAATTTCATTCACAAAATGGCAACACAATTCATAATTAACTTCGAATTTCACAAATCCCACTAAACCAATTTTTCCACAATTTCAAACCATTTACAATGCTTTTTAAGCGATAAGTATCCATCAATATCATTCAAACAATTTCTCACAGTTTCAAATCATTTACAATGCTTTTCAAGCAATAAATATCCATTCAAATACATTTCCACAATTTAAAACAATAATATACAAATAGTCAATATTTATTTCAATTGAAAATAATTCAAGAGAAATAGTTGTTGTGCACAAACCTCTGATATTTGTCTCCTGGTCTTGACTCAGTATTTCTTTCCCTTTTGCTGAGTCCTTGTTAACTGAGAAACACAATTTGAAGTGTTTCAGTACTACATTAATTTGCCTCTAACGATAATGTTCGATAAGTAATTCACTGAACTCAATTATTCACTGAATACCTTTATTTGCTTAATCACCTAATATACCGACCCTCGATGCGTTTTAGGTAAATTAGGTTTTGGTGTCCTTAATATGTCACATTCGATAATGTTTTAGGATTGGTACGTGTTACCAAACTCAATTCTATGTATATTGCGTTTTCTTGCATTTCATTGCAAATTGCTGGATTTCGGGATACTAGTTTGACCTAACCGGACGACCTAGTTCCCTCGGTTTTCGGGTTTTGATCAAAACTACAAACTTGTAGATCTATGTCTTATTGCACGCGGGGCAAAATTTCAGGTCAATCCGAGTTAAGTAGACCAAGTGATGGTCATTATACTATTGCTGGTCAATTGGCATCAAATTAGGTCAATTTTAGGTCAATTTGGTCAACTTTGGTTCGGCCAGTTTTTGGACCCGAACTTGTGCAAGCTTTTTGACTTGCTTCTGATCATTTCTGGGTTTTGGTGTCTTCATAAGACTTGTAGGTATGGGTCTTAAATATTCATGGTTAAAATTTCAGGTCAATTGGACCTTTTTTGAGTGAGTTATGGCCTAAACACTCACTGCAGCCCAATTGGTCAATTTTCAGGTCCTAATTGCACCTAATCCGAATTGGTCATTTTCTTAGGTCACCTTGCAAGCAGAATTTTGGTATGCTTTCTCAATGAAAGTTGGCACATTTTGTGCCTAGTTTCACCTCCAATTGGTCCCATACCAATTGAGGTTGCACATTTAAACTTATTGGCTAAAATGTACACTGCCCTTAACTACCTTACTTAACATACATCAATTACACACTTCATTACTATATGTGCATTTCCCCTTACCATTTCTGTTTTGGTTCATTACCAAAACCATATTCCACTTTACATTAACGTCACTTTGGGCAGATTACAAACATCCTTAATACACCAATTAGAGCTCACATTTACAAAGTCTAAATACAATCACATACACACCTAACCATTACAAATTTTTACATATACTTACACAATCAATCTATACACATATCCATCAACTCTCAAGGTCAATATTCTGCCAACACCTTCATGAACACACACATTTATTCAAGAATCCCCAAGCTGCCGAAAATCTTCCTCAATACCCAAGTGTCCTACAATCATCAAATTTCATCCAAGTGCAAAAATCACCTTATACATAAGAAATATTTTACTAGGATATTAAATCACCATAACTAACATCATTTGTGACACCCCTTACCCGACTACAGTGTAGCCGAGCAAGTTATGCCACTCAGTATGCCGAGCACTCTATTTAATCTTAATTCATTTTTATTCTTCCTTTTGAATATAACTTGTGAAATATAATTCATTTTAAGCCATTTATCGAAATTACTATTTATTTGAGGTTCCGAAAAATTTTTATAGAAAATCCGGCGGAGTACCGGCTAAAAATGGAGAAAACAGTTCTTCGGAACCTGTGAAAAACACTTCTTATATTCATTTTCCATCATCTCAACTCCATTTATCAAATTCTCAACAATGTTCAATCTCAGTTCTCATTCATCCATCTCATATGATACCATGCATAATTCATATATAAACATTCACTTTTCCATTTACAACCACACTTTTCATTATTTACATGAATATCAAAATACATTACATAAGTTTCAAATACATATGAGAAAATAAAATCAATTACAAAATACCAAAATGACATCTAGCGTCCTACCAATGCACTGCAGACAGTGAGGTGACACAGACACTATGCGAGCGTGAATCGCCTTACCGAATCTGTGGTCTACTGGGCCCTCTGTCCACTCTTCAGTACCTACGCGTTGCAAAAGCGACGCGCTAAGCATAAAGCTTAGTGGTGCAAATAATAAAATAGAAAGAAATAATATGCAATATAAAAATCATAATTTCTTAGCCATTGTGTTCATAAGAATTGAATAATTACCAACTTAGTGTTTAGTCGAGGGCTAATTACGTTTTATGATATTAACTTCTTCATGAATTTTAAGTTTTCATTGTATTCTATCGTAGTCATTCCTGATATTTAATTTTCGTATTTTCTTTAACAATCAGTTCAATTTACAGTTATACTTTTCCATGCCCAAGTAACCTATCTTTGGACGATCGATGGATAATGGGTCGTTGGCCTTTGGACACCGCGGTGTCTCGGGCCGTCATACCATGGGACGCAGAACGTCAACCATGTATGCAGTCAGTATGGCTAAAAAGCCATGATATCACATAATCGGGCATAAGAGCCATGAATACTGGCATAAAAGCCATGAATACGGGCATAAAGCCATGAATACAGGCATAAAGCCTTTCCTTTCGCGATCGCTAAAACAATACCCTATTGGCATGCCAAACTATCCAAACCAATCACATTAGGCCTACTAGGGCATTTTGCATTTTTAAGTTTCACAATTTTTGAATTTCAAGTTTTCATGTCACTATTCATTTCATTAGTCAACTAAAATGTTGACTTTTGCATAAACAATAGGTACATTGGTTTTAACACTCCCAATGTACCCCATTTTGCATTTAAAACTTGTTAGTTTTAGTCACTTTCTCAAAGCTTAGGTCATTTTGGCAAAATTGCCAATTTTTAGTTTTGGTGTCACTATTCACCTCATTGGTTAATAAAAATGTTGACTTTTAAAATAAAAATGTGTACATTGACTTTGGCACTCCCAACATACCACATTTGGTGTTTAAAACTTGTTGGCATTAAGTGTTAATACCATTTCCAAGCATTAAACCAAAGGAGCAGATTTTTCAGTTTTGGTGAGTCAATTTCACTGTTCCATTGGACACTGTTACTGTTGGAATTTGAAGAAATGTAAAACATGAAAGTTGTTCCTTATTTTGTCTAGTTGAATTTCCTTTTTTGAATCACTCCATTTGGAGTTTTGTAGCTCCAGATATGGCTCAAAAACCCAAGCTGTCCGGATATGCATTCTGCAGAAATTTACCATATCTACAGTGCATGAACAGTAACTTGAGTCACTTGGTTGAATGGGTTCTGGCCATAATTTGGGGTAGGTTCCTTCATGAAAGTTGTTTGTCTATGTCTTAACTTGTTGCTGTAAAAATTTCAGGCCAATTGACCAAATCTACAGTGAGTTATGGCCAAATGAACAGTTACTGTTCATTTGGTCAATTCTGCAGAGGCAGTTTCAGGGTATCCGGATTGGGGCCAAGTTTTGGTCCTCTTGCTTTGGTCTTTTGGGCATGGTTTCTTCAGCAAAAATGTGCCATTATAAGCCTAGTTTCATGTCCAATTGTCCAAACACCAATTGGACTAGCACAACCCAAGTTATGGCAGTGCAAAGGGACTGAATTTTCAGTCCCTATGCTGCTGTCCTAGGGCAGTTTGCAACCTCACTTTGCAATCTCATTTTTCAGTCCATTTGTTGGTCAATCTACCTAAAATGGTCACTAATTGACCATTAAAATGTTCTCTAATCAATTCATAATCCAAGTCCACACTTTACTCCCAAAACCCTAGCTCAAATTCAAGATTTTGTACAAGTTACCCTAGTTGACTAACTAATTCATTTCCTTATATTTATATACTTTATTCATGATTTCTAATTCATTCCAAGTCCATTCAAAAACACTCAATCCTATTTCTCCCTAGGGCAGCCGAAATTTATGGAGTACATATACATAAATTTCATCCACTTAATTTACAAATTCTTGCTAAATTCAAGTTCCTATGCATGAAATTAAAGAGTTTTTGATATATAGTGCACTAACCTCTTGTAGCTTAAATCCAAGCCAACCCAAAACTTCAATTTCTTCTCCTCTTTTAGCTCCCAAAATATTAAGCAAGGTTCTAGGGTAAATTTTAGTGTTGGGAACTCAAGGAAATATGGTGGGAGTTTAGAGTTTCATGAGCTTGCCAAGCTCATCAATGGAGGGAGATGGGAAGAGTCACGTTTTGGGGAAGAAGAAGAAGAAGAATGGCTGCTGTAATTTGTGTTATTTTGGTCTTCATTTTTGTCTTTTAATAGTTTAGTCAAATGGTAGCTTATTTGTGATTGGTCACAATTTGTAAATGACATCATCAAGATGTCATAATTGAGCTTTTTCTTCATTTTCTTTCCTTTCCTCCACTAATCATTTTCAATTTGATTTCTAGTAATATTTCTTCATATTTTATGTCATATTAATTATTTACTTAACTGGACAAGTCGGCCAAAAATCACCTCTGAAGGCGAAATGACCAAAATGCCCTCCGTTTGGCTTAACGGGTCAAAATTGTCTGTACCGATTGAAAACTTTTTCTAGGTATTTTCTTGGCATTCTAATGCCATGGGAACCTCAATAACCCTTCTCTGGAGTCCCAAAAATTATTTTATAATTTTTCTCCCGGGTCTAGGGCTCCTCGTTGCGAGAACCGCAACTTACCTCTGGTTACCCATCGCTTGGGCACCGGCTCTTTTTGCTTGGTTGTATTTTATTTCTAAAATTTTTACTAAATTTTTCTCATTAATATTTGAGTTAATTATGGTCCCTCACTTTGATTTGAATATTTTTTCGGACGTTCTAGCTGTCCGGACCGACACGATCCAGGAGCAGATGAAGCGTGCGGAATTGCTACCGGGAGGATGTTACAACTCTTCCCCTCTTATAAAAATTTCATCCTCGAAATTTACTGGATGTTTTTTGGTTCTAAGATAATTCTTTTACCTTTCCATTACTCCATCTGTCTACTTCTTTTGTATACATGGTACCATTTAGTCTTTTCGAATCTATCATTATACACTTAGGCATATCATAAAAGAAATATTTTACCTCAAATTCACATCTGGGGCTTCTTGCTCCTCTCCGGCTTGGGTGACATTTGGAAGTGGTGTTACTGTTGTACTTGGTCCTTCCACGGCCTGCATGCAGGTCCGTGGTATATTCCTCTTAGGACAATCTTTCGACGATGGTCTATGGCCCCACATCTATAATGTGCTCCAGTCAATCCCCTACATTCACCTTTATGCCACTTGTTACAATGGCCACATTTTCTTGCTAATCTGGCGCACTCACTATTAGTGTTTGGTTGATCTCTCACAGGTATAGGATTGGTTCTAGATCTCCTACTTTGATCATATGTCTGACTTAAATGTTATCTCGGCCTCTTTTTTCTAGACTTTGCAGATTTCCTCTTTTGCTGATCACCACTCCTCTTCTGTTCCTCTTCATGAACACATGTAATATATTTCTTTCTGAACTCTATCAGAAAGAATTCCCAAGTTACGTCGGCTGGTGGCACTACCTTGGTTACGACATCCCACCACCGATATGCAGCTTCTTGTAACAAAGAAACTGCACACTCCAAACTCTGTTCTGGTGTGCAATGGAGCTGCTGCAGGACTCTTTCAGTCCTTTCTAACCAATACTTAGCCGCTGCAGAATCGTCTTCCTTTCGACCATTGAAATCTCTGACTCCACACTTCCTAATTTTTCCAAGAGGTGATTTACTGCGAGACGGTGGTGGAATAACTTGATCATCTATCGAAAGAATCCAGTCATCTGCTCAAACAAGGCCTGTTGGGGTTGTACAGGCACCTCTTGCAATGGTGGAGCAGGATCTCCCCGATTTTCAATATTACTACCAGTCGGAATACGGCTTATTACTTCTTCTTCTACTGCTCTCTGCAATTCTGAATCCATACCTTAACCTAAAATAATCAGGAAAACAGATCTGCATTAGTGTCACCTCGACTCTTACAAATGCAATGCATGGTATGGACTCAATCTAGGCCCAGAAACGCCTAAACCGCGCTCTGATACCACTAAATGTGACACCCCTTACCCGATTACAGTGTAGCCGAGCAAGTTATGCCACTCAGTGTGCCGAGCACTCTATTTAATCTTAATTCATTTTTATTCTTCCTTTTGAATATAACTTGTGAAATATAATTCATTTTAAGCCATTTATCGAAATTACTATTTATTTGAGGTTCCGAAAAATTTTTATAGAAAATCCGGCGGAGTACCAGCTAAAAATGGAGAAAACAGTTCTTCGGAACCTGTGAAAAACACTTCCTATATTCATTTTCCATCATCTCAACTCCATTTATCAAATTCTCAACAATGTTCAATCTCAGTTCTCATTCATCCATCTCATATGATACCATGCATAATTCATATATAAACATTCACTTTTCCATTTACAACCACACTTTTCATTATTTACATGAATATCAAAATACATTACATAAGTTTCAAATACATATGAGAAAATAAAATCAATTACAAAATACCAAAATGACATCTAGCGTCCTACCAATGCACTGCAGACAGTGAGGTGACACAGACACTATGCAGAACTGTGAACTGCCTTACCGAATCTGTGGTCTACTGGCGCTCTGTCCAATCTTCAGTACCTACGCGTTGCAAAAGCGACGCGCTAAGCATAAAGCTTAGTGGTGCAAATAATAAAATAGAAAGAAATAATATGCAATATAAAAATCATAATTTCTTAGCCATTGTGTTCATAAGAACTGAATAATTACCAACTTAGTGTTTAGTCGAGGGCTAATTACGTTTTATGATATTAACTTCTTCATGAATTTTAAGTTTTCATTGTATTCTATCGTAGTCATTCCTGATATTTAATTTTCGTATTTTCTTTAACAATCAGTTCAATTTACAGTTATACTTTTCCATGCCCAAGTAACCTATACTGGACGACTGGACTGGATAATGGGTCGTTGGCACTGGACACCGCGGTGTCTCGGGCCGTCATACCATGGGATGCAGAACGTCAACCATGTATGCAGTCAGTATGGCTAAAAAGCCATGATATCACATAATCGGGCATAAGAGCCATGAATACTGGCATAAAAGCCATGAATACGGGCATAAAGCCATGAATACAGGCATAAAGCCTTTCCTTTCGCAGTACTGCTAAAACAATACCCTATTGGCATGCCAAACTATCCAAACCAATCACATTAGGCCTACTAGGGCATTTTGCATTTTTAAGTTTCACAATTTTTGAATTTCAAGTTTTCATGTCACTATTCATTTCATTAGTCAACTAAAATGTTGACTTTTGCATAAACAATAGGTACATTGGTTTTAACACTCCCAATGTACCCCATTTTGCATTTAAAACTTGTTAGTTTTGGTCACTTTCTCAAAGCTTAGGTCATTTTGGCAAAATTGCCAATTTTTAGTTTTGGTGTCACTATTCACCTCATTGGTCAACAAAAATGTTGACTTTTAAAATAAAAATGTGTACATTGACTTTGGCACTCCCAACATACCACATTTGGTGTTTAAAACTTGTTGGCATTAAGTGTTAATACCATTTCCAAGCATTAAACCAAAGGAGCAGATTTTTCAGTTTTGGTGAGTCAATTTCACTGTTCCATTGGACACTGTTACTGTTGGAATTTGAAGAAATGTAAAACATGAAAGTTGTTCCTTATTTTGTCTAGTTGAATTTCCTTTTTTGAATCACTCCATTTGGAGTTTTGTAGCTCCAGATATGGCTCAAAAACCCAAGCTGTCCGGATATGCATTCTGCAGAAATTTACCATATCTACAGTGCATGAACAGTAACTTGAGTCACTTGGTTGAATGGGTTCTGGCCATAATTTGGGGTAGGTTCCTTCATGAAAGTTGTTTTTCTATGTCTTAACTTGTTGCTGTAAAAATTTCAGGCCAATTGACCAAATCTACAGTGAGTTATGGCCAAATGAACAGTTACTGTTCATTTGGTCAATTCTGCAGAGGCAGTTTCAGGGTATCCGGATTGGGGCCAAGTTTTGGTCCTCTTGCTTTGGTCTTTTGGGCATGGTTTCTTCAGCAAAAATGTGCCATTATAAGCCTAGTTTCATGTCCAATTGTCCAAACACCAATTGGACTAGCACAACCCAAGTTATGGTAGTGCAAAGGGACTGAATTTTCAGTCCCTATGCTGCTGTCCTAGGGCAGTTTGCAACCTCACTTTGCAATCTCATTTTTCAGTCCATTTGTTGGTCAATCTACCTAAAATGGTCACTAATTGACCATTAAAATGTTCTCTAATCAATTCATAATCCAAGTCCACACTTTACTCCCAAAACCCTAGCTCAAATTCAAGATTTTGTACAAGTTACCCTAGTTGACTAACTAATTCATTTCCTTATATTTATATACTTTATTCATGATTTCTAATTCATTCCAAGTCCATTCAAAAACACTCAATCCTATTTCTCCCTAGGGCAGCCGAAATTTATGGAGTACA
The DNA here is from genome assembly GCF_030052815.1 of Hevea brasiliensis. Taxonomy (NCBI): domain Eukaryota; kingdom Viridiplantae; phylum Streptophyta; class Magnoliopsida; order Malpighiales; family Euphorbiaceae; genus Hevea; species Hevea brasiliensis. Next base: position 51,451,372 of record NC_079501.1, read on the forward strand.
TATACATAAATTTCATCCACTTAATTTACAAATTCTTGCTAAATTCAAGTTCCTATGCATGAAATTAAAGAGTTTTTGATATATAGTGCACTAACCTCTTGTAGCTTAAATCCAAGCCAACCCAAAACTTCAATTTCTTCTCCTCTTTTAGCTCCCAAAATATTAAGCAAGGTTCTAGGGTAAATTTTAGTGTTGGGAACTCAAGGAAATATGGTGGGAGTTTAGGGTTTCATGAGCTTGCCAAGCTCATCAATGGAGGGAGATGGGAAGAGTCACGTTTTGGGGAAGAAGAAGAAGAAGAATGGCTGCTGTAATTTGTGTTATTTTGGTCTTCATTTTTGTCTTTTAATAGTTTAGTCAAATGGTAGCTTATTTGTGATTGGTCACAATTTGTAAATGACATCATCAAGATGTCATAATTGAGCTTTTTCTTCATTTTCTTTCCTTTCCTCCACTAATCATTTTCAATTTGATTTCTAGTAATATTTCTTCATATTTTATGTCATATTAATTATTTACTTAACTGGACAAGTCGGCCAAAAATCACCTCTGAAGGCGAAATGACCAAAATGCCCTCCGTTTGGCTTAACGGGTCAAAATTGTCTGTACCGATTGAAAACTTTTTCTAGGTATTTTCTTGGCATTCTAATGCCATGGGAACCTCAATAACCCTTCTCTGGAGTCCCAAAAATTATTTTATAATTTTTCTCCCGGGTCTAGGGCTCCTCGTTGCGAGAACCGCAACTTACCTCTGGTTACCCATCGCTTGGGCACCGGCTCTTTTTGCTTGGTTGTATTTTATTTCTAAAATTTTTACTAAATTTTTCTCATTAATATTTGAGTTAATTATGGTCCCTCACTTTGATTTGAATATTTTTTCGGACGTCTAGTCATCAGGACCGACACCGATCAGACGATGAAGATCGTATGGAATTGCTACCGGGAGGATGTTACATCATTTCTCATCAAATATATGCACAATTATTTCATCAAATACATGACTACATGGCTGCCCAAAAATGGATATCTCAATAACTCTTCAAACTTAAAAATTTCCTTCACAAAACCAACACCCATAACATGCACACAAAATTTAACAAAGCTATCTTCAAAAATGCTAACTTACCTTATGGTTGGAGCTTGCTAAACCTTGATTAAACTTCTCAAATTTAGTATCAAACTCTTCCTTGTGATGTGTAGACAAACTTTCATGAAGGGACCTAAGTGATTGAAGTTGAAATGAGGGAGGGGATAAAGCTTGCATGAAAACGTTAATGGAGATTTCTTTTCTTCTTCAATTTGGCTAGTTTATGGAAATGGAGAAGATGAACTTTTCTGTTTGGATAATGGAGTTACATCTGCCCCATTATGTGTCTATTATATTCCTTTAGTGGCCCACTCACTCAATTAATTCATATTATAAGTTAATTGTTCATTTATTCCACATTAACCCATGATTTTAGCTATTTACTTTAGGTACCACCAAATTAATTTTTCATTTTATTTTCTAAGTGTAATACTATTTATTTTTAGTGGACATTTAGGTCAAAAGACACTTTGAGATGTCAAGTGACCATAATGCCCCTATTCGGGCTGCATTCCCGATTTTTTGGTAACACCGGATTTTGTCTGTTTTTCGATTTCTCACTTTTCTTTGTACTAATTATTTAATTTTTCTTTGATCTTTCTAATGATATTTATTCTTCAATAAGGGTCTATTTAAGTTCTAAAAATGTTTTCCAGGGTTCCCCGCAGTCCAGGGCTACTCAACGGTCCACGCCGTGACTTCCCAGTGCGGTCACCCATCATTAGGTTTCCCGGCTCGTTTAACTTGATCACATTTCTTTGCTATTATTTTTCATTTGTTTTTCTTGTATTTTCTTTTCTTGTATTTCATTATTTTATGTCTTCTCACTCATATCGAAGTGTAGTTCTAGGCATCCTAGCTGTCCGGACAACACTGGTCACCGAGCACTCACCGAACTTAGGGGTGTTACAATTCTCCCCCCCTTAAATAAATTTCGTCTCGAAATTTTACCCGATAGCCATCTTACAATAGTCATACGTTTATTTTCTCCTTTCTATACGATCATATAATCTTTTTTTTTCTCAAATTTGTATAAGACTTTTAATAATCTAATTCAATGTTTAATTTCTTTGGATAACACCAATCTCCTCTTACTATTATGCTGTCTAATATTTTGGTTCACGTTGCTTCTTGAATGACCCTTGAGGTCATGTTAGAATCATTCATCTAGTCATTGGTCCTCTGACCATTCTTGTCCATAGTCTTCCTCAAATTAGTAATATTTCTTTATTATATATGAATCAACTGTTCAAATCTCTACTTCTATAACTCCTTTTATCTGTCAATATTTTATAACTTACTTTCTTTTGTACCGAACTATAACCTTTCGATATTCTAACTTTTGAGTTTTAGATCCCTAAGTAGGATTTTCAAACTTATTTCTAACAATTGAATTATGTCCTGGCATAACTATACAAAAACAGATGCCGTTGGCAACTATCCTCATCTAGGTGTACTATCAGATAGTACGTAGCTCTACACAATAATCTCAAGTTACTACTGTAATCCGCAGTTTATAGTATAACCATCAAGAACATTGCATAGTTACTACAATACATCCCAATAGATCAAACTTTCCTATCCTTTGTCCTTTTCGGATTCACTGATATCCGAACTTATTCTGATTACAATATCCATTAACAATTACTAACAGTAACATCTCTACCTTCATCTAGAGCAATTCTATTACTGTAACTTACTTTTACGTCCTCTTGCTTTACATTAAATAGGCTCGCCAATTAGCTTTATAATTTATAGTGTGTCAGGAAATACTTTTCGCCAATAAACTCTTCCAAAACTAATTTCACTTATTATCACAATCCCTATCCTAAAGGACTGATCACTAATGCATCAAAATTTATTTCCCTGACCTCCTGTCCTAGCGGACTTGTTACTAGCACCTCAAAGTCCATTTTTGTACATGGAACAGCAATGCAATCAATGATGCTAGCACTCACATAAAAATGGGTAGAACCCGGATCAAATAACACAAACACATCTTGGTTAAAAGTTGAGAAGGTACCAGCCACAACATCAGATGTCTCGGCCTCTTCCCTCTGTCTCATTGCATAGACTCTGACTGGAGCACTGTCTTGCTCTGAATGTTTTACCGTGCCTTAGCTGCTTGCTGGGCTACCTCTACCCCTGCCTCTACCTCTGCTGGGTGGTTGTGAACTTCTAGTGACAGGGCTCTGGACTGACCCTTCTGCAGTAGTAGGAGGTGGTCCAACTCTGCGACTACTGGTGCAGTCCTTGGCAAAATGTCCTGTGCCTCCACAGTTATAACAGGCTCCAATAGCCTTATAGCATATCCCACCATGATATCTTCCACAATTTTCACATTGGCGGGAATGGTAGGAACTCCGGTACTCTGCTGACCAGATAGAGGAGGTTTCTGTCCTGAATGTCTTCCCCTATCAGACTTCTTGCCACCTCTGTTGTGTCCCTCATAGTTCTTCCTCTTTCCAGTGGGACCACTGGAACTCTGTTCTACAGATTTTCCCTCTTTCTCTGTCTTCTCTGATTTTTTTTTCTCAGGAGCAGTTTCAGACTCGATTCTTTCTAACTCTAGGGCTTGAGAAATAAGTTCAGAGAAGTTAGTGTGTTTGAAGCCGACTATTTGTAATCTGATACTGGGCTTCAAGCCAGTTTCAAACCTCTTGCATCTCTCCCTGCTGGTAGAGAGTAGACTCACTGCATAATGGCTAAGGCGGGAAAATTCTCTTTCATACTCAGCCACTGATCTGTTCCCCTGTTTCAGACTTAGGAACTCTTGCAGCTTCTGGTCCACATAAGCATCAGGGACATATTTCTATCTGAATTCCCTGAGAAAGTCATTCCATGTTAGCACTACAGGTTCTACCAGACTATGGGGAATGGTTTTCCACCAATCATAAGCATCCCCCTGTAACAAGGACACAGAGTATTCAAATCTGAGCTCCTCCGTGCAATGCAGTTTCTTGAACACCCTATCCATCCTCTCTAACCACTGTTCAGCCTCTAGAGGATCTACTGTCCCCTTGAACTCTGTAGCCCCATATTTCATCAATTTATCATACTGCCTGGTAGGAGACTGTGGTTGTACCACTGGTGTCTGTATTGGGACTTGAGTAGGTACATTGCCAGCCATTTGTTGGAACATTGCTACCATCTGCTGAGCGAACTGAGCAGGAAACTGCGATACTGCAGGGGCTGGTGCTGCTGAACCACTAACATTTTGTAGGCCTGGGGCATCCCCTTGCACCTCAGCCTCAATAGATTGATCGACTGAACGATCACCCTCTTCCATATTCAATGCGAGGATTTTAGATCTCCTAAACAAATAACACAAGGAGATTTCCTCCCGTTAGTGCATATTTATAATGTAATGTACTGTATGTATCAAACAATGATATTGAGCAGTTGTACTATGAAGAAAGAATATTCAAGTAACAGGTGAAAACAAAATTTAAAAACTTTTCTCTGATACCACTAAAACATGTCACACCCTACCCCCCTGTAAGGCATAACATGATCCCGTAGTATACCTAATGAATTACCAAGTCCGTCTACTGATAATCCATTAAATACACTACAAGGGATTTTAAAAACTTTTCTTTCTTCTTTTACAGTGGTGAGCACTATTTACAGGTGTTAAAAACTTTTGTGAACTGAAGTGATAGAACTAACACATTTGAATGATTTGGAGTTTCTGTAAAAATTTTGGCAGAGTGCCATCTGTATTTTGGATAAAACAGTTCTTCAGAAAACCTATAAAAAGCACTTCAATAGATTTCCAAATCTCAACTCCAACATATTTCTCAACACAACACATTTCTCAACTCAAATCCACAGTGATTTTTCAAAGACTGAGATAGAGAAAATATAATACAATTTTTACAAGTCAAAATATCTCATAATTTGCTTTACAACTCCAATGTACAATTTTAATTTACAACTGCTCAAAACCAACAACAATATGTACATACAGTGAACATACATTACATTATAAAATACAAAATATTGGTATACTCATTATACTCGATAGTCTCTCGCTAGAGATACTAGTAGCCTAGTCTGCTGCACTGTCTGTCTGTCTACCTGCGACAGCAATAAAAAGCTATCGCTGAGACAATGTCTCAGTGGTGCACAACATTAACCAAATACAATTTAAATCACAATTCATAGTTCAAATAAATAGTGGATACTTAAAACCATAGTTAATTTCAAGACAATAATTGTCAACCAGAATTTAAACTCCATTTCTCAATATCACAATAAATTTCAGTAAGTCAGATCATGGTTGAATTCAAAAGACAGTATGTGTCAATAAGAGTTTAAATTCATTTCACAATCTCACAATAAATCTCAATAATCAAAACATAGTTAAATTCGAAAGACAGTAAATGTCAATAAGAATTTAACTTCATTTCACAAATTATCAAATCGCATAACAGCACAATTTAGTCGAATAAGTTAAGAATACAGTGTTGCCAATTCATTCGCAACTTAAGCCATGACACAAATTTCCGATCAATACCGCGTTGTACACCACGACAAAGCAATCACAACCCCACTAATTGAAATCAATGAGGAAGTGAGCTAGCTATACAATGAGTACTCATCCGATCACCTCAACTGGTAAACCAGAGAGGGAAAAATAAACGATCACGACTCCATAAATGGAGAAGGAAAAGAAACGATCACAACCCCATAAATGGAGAAGGAATGATACGATACTGTCATGCTAAGTGTGAACACAAAATCAATTCCAAACATTTTATTCAAATGATTCGTGAGAATCCAATAAATTTCCAAAGTCATAATTTCATTCACAAAATGGCAACACAATTCATAATTAACTTCGAATTTCACAAATCCCACTAAACCAATTTTTCCACAATTTCAAACCATTTACAATGCTTTTTAAGCGATAAGTATCCATCAATATCATTCAAACAATTTCTCACAGTTTCAAATCATTTACAATGCTTTTCAAGCAATAAATATCCATTCAAATACATTTCCACAATTTAAAACAATAATATACAAATAGTCAATATTTATTTCAATTGAAAATAATTCAAGAGAAATAGTTGTTGTGCACAAACCTCTGATATTTGTCTCCTGGTCTTGACTCAGTATTTCTTTCCCTTTTGCTGAGTCCTTGTTAACTGAGAAACACAATTTGAAGTGTTTCAGTACTACATTAATTTGCCTCTAACGATAATGTTCGATAAGTAATTCACTGAACTCAATTATTCACTGAATACATTTATTTGCTTAATCACCTAATATACCGACCCTCGATGCGTTTTAGGTAAATTAGGTTTTGGTGTCCTTAATATGTCACATTCGATAATGTTTTAGGATTGGTACGTGTTACCAAACTCAATTCTATGTATATTGCGTTTTCTTGCATTTCATTGCAAATTGCTGGATTTCGGGATACTAGTTTGACCTAACCGGACGACCTAGTTCCCTCGGTTTTCGGGTTTTGGTCAAAACTACAAACTTGTAGATCTATGTCTTATTGCACGCAGGGCAAAATTTCAGGTCAATCCGAGTTAAGTAGACCAAGTTATGGTCATTATGCTATTGCTGGTCAATTGGCATCAAATTAGGTCAATTTTAGGTCAATTTGGTCAACTTTGGTTCGGCCAGTTTTTGGACCCGAACTTGTGCAAGCTTTTTGACTTGCTTCTGGACATTTCTGGGTTTTGGTGTCTTCATAAGACTTGTAGGTATGGGTCTTAAATATTCATGGTTAAAATTTCAGGTCAATTGGACCTGTTTTGAGTGAGTTATGGCCTAAACACTCACTGCTGCCCAATTGGTCATTTTTCAGGTCCTAATTGCACCTAATCCGAATTGGTCATTTTCTTAGGTCACCTTGCAAGCAGAATTTTGGTATGCTTTCTCAATGAAAGTTGGCACATTTTGTGCCTAGTTTCACCTCCAATTGGTCCCATACCAATTGAGGTTGCACATTTAAACTTATTGGCTAAAATGTACACTGCCCTTAACTACCTTACTTAACATACATCAATTACACACTTCATTACTATATGTGCATTTCCCCTTACCATTTCTGTTTTGGTTCATTACCAAAACCATATTTCACTTTACATTAACATCACTTTGGGCAGATTACAAACATCCTTAATACACCAATTAAAGCTCACATTTACAAAGTCTAAATACAATCACATACACACCTAACCATTACAAATTTTTACATATACTTACACAATCAATCTATACACATATCCATCAACTCTCAAGGTCAATATTCTGCCAACACCTTCATGAACACACATTTATTCAAGAATCCCTAAGCTGCCGAAAATCTTCCTCAATACCCAAGTGTCCTACAATCATCAATTTTCATCCAAGTGCAAAAATCACCTTATACATATGAAATATTTTACTAGGATATTAAATCACCATAACTAACATCATTTCTCATCAAATATATGCACAATTATTTCATCAAATACATGACTACATGGCTGCCCAAAAATGGATATCTCAATAACTCTTCAAACTTAAAAATTTCCTTCACAAAACCAACACCCATAACATGCACACAAAATTTAACAAAGCTATCTTCAAAAATGCTAACTTACCTTATGGTTGGAGCTTGCTAAACCTTGATTAAACTTCTCAAATTTAGTATCAAACTCTTCCTTGTGATGTGTAGACAAACTTTCATGAAGGGACCTAAGTGATTGAAGTTGAAATGAGGGAGGGGATGAAGCTTGCATGAAAACGTTAATGGAGATTTCTTTTCTTCTTCAATTCGGCTAGTTTATGGAAATGGAGAAGATGAACTTTTCTGTTTGGATAATGGAGTTACATCTGCCCCATTATGTGTCTATTATATTCCTTTAGTGGCCCACTCACTCAATTAATTCATATTATAAGTTAATTGTTCATTTATTCCACATTAACCCATGATTTTAGCTATTTACTTTAGGTACCACCAAATTAATTTTTCATTTTATTTTCTAAGTGTAATACTATTTATTTTTAGTGGACATTTAGGTCAAAAGACACTTCGAGATGTCAAATGACCATAATGCCCCTGTTCGGGCTGCATTCCCAATTTTTCGGTAACACCAGATTTTGTCTGTTTTTCGATTTCTCACTTTTCTTTGTACTAATTATTTAATTTTTCTTTGATCTTTCTAATGATATTTATTCTTCAATAAGGGTCTATTTAAGTTCTAAAAATGTTTTCCAGGGTTCCCCGCAGTCCAGGGGTAGTCAATGGTCCACGCCGTGACTTCCCAGTGCGGTCACCCATCGTTAGGTTTCCCGGCTCGCTTAACTTGATCACATTTCTTTGCTATTATTTTTCCTTTGTTTTTCTTGTATTTTCTTTTCTTGTATTTCATTATTTTATGTCTTCTCACTCATATCGAAGTGTAGTTCTAGGCATACTAGCTGTCAGGACAACACTGGTCACCGGAGCAGCAGAACGCACTACCGAACTTAGGGGTGTTACAAATTGGTAACCTAGTGAGAAGTTGCGGTTCTCGCAACTAGGAGCCCTAGACCCAGGGAAAAATTATAAAATAATTATTGGGACTCCAGAGAAGGGTTATTGAGGTTCTTATGGCATTAGAATGCCAAGAAAATACTTAGAAAAGTTTTTCAATCGGTACAGACAATTTTAGCCCGTTAAGCCAAACGGAGGTCATTTTGGTCAATTCGTTTTCAGAGATGATTTTTGGCCAACTTGTCCAGTTAAATAAATAATTTATATGAAATAAAATATAAACAAATATTTATGAAAAATTAATTGAAAATGAGTAGAAAAGAAAAGAAAAGAAAATGAAAGAAAAGTAGAATTATGACATCACATGATGTCATTAATGAGCTCTCCACCAATCACAACTTAACAAAATTAATTAAGAGATAAAATGGACACAAAATAAGATAAAAACAAAAAAGAAAACTCCAGTAGCCACTTCTTCTTCAACCAGCCGAATTGCTTGAGAGAGAGAGGAGAGAAAAAACCTCCATGAAAGCTTTATCAAGCTTGAATCCCCACCCTTTCTCACCATAAAAGCCCTAGTTGTCTTCACAAAAAAAATTCACCCCACACCTTGAGGAAGCTTTGGGCAGCAAAATTTTGAAGAAACTTAAATGAAATTGATGATTATGTAAACCTCCATTTTCAGTAGCTATGTGAAGGGTAGGGTTTCGATTGTTTTCCTTGAATAAATTGGGTATTGTGGCTGCCCATAACACTAACCTATTGTTTAGAATGGTGAAAGGTAAGTGAATGCATGAATTGAGATGGAATGGGTTAGGGTTTGGGTATAAAATGGAGACTTTGATCATGTAATGGTTAAAGTGAGTTTTAATGGTTAATTAGTGATCATTTAGTTCTATTTAAACCAAAATGAAGTGTGTTCAGTGATGGGATTTGGGTTTGGTGTGGCTGCCCTAGGTGACCTGCAGAATTGGACATGAGTCTAGCAGGTTTGGGCAGCCATAACTTGAATTGTAGAGGTTCAATTGGTACAAGGCCAATTGGATATGAAACTAGACACATAATGGCACAACTTTAGTGAAGAAACCATACCCATAAAACCAAACCAAGTGGATCAAAAGCTTGCCCTAATCCGGGTGACCTGCAGTCTGCCTAGGTAAAATGACCAAATGAACAGTATTTGGTCATTTGGCAATAAATCAGTGTAGAAAGTCCAATTGACCTGAAATTTTACCAGCAACAAGCTGAGATATAGACCAACAACTTTTATAAAGAAACCTAACCCAAATTATGACCAGAACATATTCAAAAGGTAAGTTGCAGTCACTATTCATTGCACTATAGATATGGTCAGTCCAGAAATTCTGGACAGAATTTCAATCCGGCCAGTTGTGGTTTTTGGATCATAACTTGAGCTACAAAACTCCAAATGGAGTGATTCAAAAAAGGAAATGAAACTAGACAAAATAAGGAACAACTTTCATGTTGATCAGTTTGCCAAATTCCCACTGTAAAATTATTTGAATTATTACACTCGGGTTTTAACCCTGATAATTATTACAGCTTATTAGCTATTTTGTTGTACACGTGGAGACCCAATGTGACCGATGGTGTGATGGTCCAAGGTACTTAGTACCCAGTGCTAGTTTACCCATTTATCCAGTCCAGTCGACCAATATAGGTTACTCAGACAATGATAATAAACTTTACAGAATTTTGAATGGATAATACTACAATTAATAGCAGAAATTAAGACTACCCAAAAAAGTAAACATACATTCTGCATATTTATTTTTTTTATTTCATTTTATTTTATTTTACATTGTCACCACTAAGCAAAATTGCTTAGCGCGTCGCTTTTGCCACCCGCATGTACTGGAGACCTAGCTGGGGAGCCCAGCAGACATCAGACAGGGTGAGCATTCAGAGCTGCATCCGGAGTCCAGAGTCACCTCACATCTGCACTGCATATGGTAGGACATTAGGATTTTGGGTAGCATTTTATATTTTGCATTTTGTATTAGCTTTGGGTTGTAACCATAAACTCTTGTAATTATGTAATGATGTAAATATATGAAATTTCATATTATTGGAATTTTCTGTATATTATGTTGAGAAATATTTATGAATGTGCTTCCAGCAATGAAGTGAAAAGAAAATTTTTTGAAAATAGTGTTGTGATTTGAGATTGACTTGAATGTGTATATGTTAGTAGTATGCCCTAGAGCATATCATTTAGTATGTATCTTGTACATATTTTTATTAATAAAAGGCTTTTCCACTTTTCCGCTTACATAATATATTTATGTATAATATAAAAGGTCCATTGATATTTTGTTAGAAATATTATTCTTAAGTTGTTAAGAATATGAGTGACATTATTTCTAGCACAAAGTATCATAAATAGGTTCACAATCGATGATACTTCATAATAAGGACATGACTTATCCAGAAAGATTATATTCATGTTTGTTCCCAAGTTATTTATATGAGATATAAATAAGATGAAATAGTGAGTCTCATGCCATATGACAAACAAGATAGGCACTTATAAATGATAAGTAGGCCGAACCAGTGACACTTATGAAAAGCACATGGAGTTTACTCTTGTCAATGTTTTGTCATAAATCATATCAGTGAATATAATCTTTACACCTGAGATAGCACAGTTATCTTATATACAGGTAGTTTGAGTTTGATACTACTTTCATACTTGTACTGTGTATGGGTATATGGGCATGTGTTGGCTCCTACTAGTTATATATGGAGGTAGGTGTTGATCAAGATGGAATCTGTTCCTCTAAGTAAATAGAGATAAAATCCGATGTTCATTTAATTGTTCTTAATGTTTCAAGTTCCTGGCCAGGACAGATAGATTTAATCAGAAAAGAGTTTCTGATAAGAAAATCTTTTCAATCAAGAACTGGAATTAAAACAGAACATAATATTCATAGCAAATGGAGTTTGACATAAACCATGACTCCAGCTTGAGTTGGGATTTTGTAACAGAGAGATTCTAGTGCATGGTAAAATATGATTATAGGTTCTTTAAGATAAACCTTATTACTAATTGGGTGGCCATAGCATGCTATGCTAGGTGTTAACCATGATCTATGAGGTGCATACAATGATTTAGAGAAATCATTTATGGTAAGAAAGAGTTCTGATGATATTAAGAGTTGATATCATGTCTCATTGCCAATTAGTGATGAGCCTAGTAAGTCACACACATACACAAGTAATCACCTAATTAAATATGATTTAATTAATTAATTAAAGAGTTTAATTGATTAATTAAATAGGTTTGGTTTGCAATTAGATTGCAAAGTCCCTAGTATGACTTGAAACCAAATCTAGATTATTGGATGTGTAGTATAAGTTAAATTTATATTTAAAGTGTTTAAATATGAATTTAATTAATTTATGTTTGATATAAATTAATTAGAAGAAGAGAAATAATTATTTTGGGTTAAGAACTCAAAATTAAGACACAGGGGCATTTTGGTCATTTCGTAGTGTGACATGTGGCACCATGAGATGGTGACACATGGCATTACACATAAGCTTGCCAAATGTCTTTTAATCATGTAAGATGATTAAAATTAAGATTAAATATAGGTTTGACACTTGGCACAATGTGATTGGGTCATTTAAACTTAGAGCTAATCAAAGAGTGACATATGGCAAGGGTTTAATGTGTTAACCTAGCTATATAAGTGTTGTTATGAGAAAATAAAATACAACCAGCAGCCACACTCCTTTGTCATGCCATTTTGAAGCTCTCCCTCTCTTTCTCTTCATCTCTTATCAATTCAAAGAGATTAGCCATCAATCTCTTGAATTAAAAATACTAGAAATTGTTTCTAGTGTCCTGTTTACATCTCTAATCTCTTAAAAGGCAGAACTTGAATTTCTAATTAATAAAAAAAGCTTTAGAAGCTATTCAAGGGCTGCCATAGGTGTTCTTGGTGCGGACAAGCTAGAGGGACAACATTTGGTGTCCTGAAGACGAATCTCAAAGGCCCAAATACGCTGCAGTGCATCAAGAGGTTAGTGTAATCATTCTTGATTTAATCTAGGATTCTAAAATTAATCTTGTCACACCTTACCCCTCTGTAAGGCATAACATGATCCCGTAGAATACCTAATGAACTACCGAACTTCACCTACCTATAACTCATTAAGTACCCTACAAGGGATTTTAAAACAATTTTCTTATTTTTGATAAGTGGTGAGCACTTTCTAATAAGTATTTAAAACATTTAGTTAAAATTAAAAACTAGTTAATATTTTTGGTCCATTTTAGTTTTGCGCAAATTTTATAAAAATTTTGTTAGAGTTCTGTCTGTATTTTGAGAAATCAGTTCTTCAAATACCTGTAAAAAGCACTTCTAAAAATGTTTTCTCAACAACTACTTCAATTTCACAATCAAACTCAATCCATTTCAACAACTCCACAATCATTTCAATCAATTTCTCAAGTTCAAAATTCAATAATCCTCAAAATACTAACAATACATTTCATTCAAATTAAATAAAATAGTTCCACTCATATTTCATTAGAGACAAAACAATTTATATAACTCCTTATAAAATTTACATCAAAACAAATACAAACTAAACTTTATTATAAACTTCATACAAATTTTGTACAAGCTGCACAAGACCCATTTACATGTCCATACATTTATGTGCAATACATACATCAAAATAAATATTTACAGGCAGGGTATAAATTATACCCGATAACTTCAAGCTGATAGATCCTTAATCCTCAGCAGCTCTGTAACACCCTCCCGGTAACTACTCCGTACATCCTACTGTTCCGGTGACCGGTGTCGGTCCGGACAGCTAGAATGTCCGGAAAAATATTTAAATTAAAGTCAGGAACCATAATTAACTCAAATATTAATAAGAAAATTTTAGTAAAAATTTTAGGAATAAAATACAACCGAGTTAAACGAGCAGGTGCCCAAGCGATGGGTAACCAGAGGGAAGTTGCGGTTCTCGCAACGAGGAGCCCTAGACCCGGGAGAAAAATTATAAAATAATTTTTGGGACTCCAGAGAAGGGTTATTGAGGTTCCCATGGCATTAGAATGCCAAGAAAATACCTAGAAAAATTTTTCAATCGATACAGACAATTTTGACCCGTTCAGCTAAACGGAGGGCATTTTGGTCATTTCGCCTTCAGAGGTGATTTTTGGCCGACTTGTCCAGTTGAGTAAATAATTAATATGACATAAAATATGAATAAACATTACTAGAAATTAAATTGAAATTGAGTAGTGGAGGAAAGAAAAGAAATTGAGGAAAAAGGGCTATTTATGACATCATGGTGATGTCATTTATAATTACCAACCAATCACAATTAAGCCCTTATTTGACTAACTAATAAAGAGACAAATTGAAGACTAAATTCATCAAAGAACCAGTAGCCATCCTTCTCTCCTCAAGTGCAGCCGAAATCCATCTCCCTCCCTCCATTGATTTTTTTTTCAATCAAGCTCAATTTCTCCCTTGTTTCCACCACTAAACCCTAAACCCCTTCATTAAAACTTGACCACACCTCTTAGGGAAGTGTTTGGCAGCCTAGAAAGTGAAGGAAAGTGAAGTTTTGAGTGAGGAAAAATCTGCCCTAATCAAGGTTAGTGCATTAGATACTTAAAACTCCTTATTTTCATGATTTGCAACTTGAATTGAGTAAGAATTGTAACTAAAATGAACAAGAATTATGTGTACACATACTATGAATTTTGGAAGCCCTTGTGAAGGAATTATTTTGATTGTTTTGATGGACTTAAAGTGGGCTATAGATCAAGTTTAAACCATGTGTGTATGTGATTATTGAAGGAGCTAGTAATTAAGGTGTTGTGAAAACCTATAATGGAACTAGGGTTTTGAAGAGTGAAAAATTGGCTTGGCTTGGGAAATTGTTAGAGCACATTTTAATGGTCAATTAGTGACCATTTTAGGTAAGTTGACCATAATTAGAACTGAAAAATAGTATGGTAAAGTGAAGGTGTAATCTGCCCTAGGGACAGCAGCAATGGACTGAGATTTTAGTCCAATTACACAGCCATAACTTTGGCTATGTTAGTCCAATTGGTGTTTGGCCAATTGGACATGAAACTAGGCTTATAATGGCACATTTTTTCTGAAGAAACCATGCCCAAAAGACCAAAGCAAGAGGACCAAAACTTGGCCCCAATCCGGATACCCTGAATCTGATTCTGCAGAATTCACCAAATGAACAGTAACTGTTCATTTGGCCATAACTCACTGTAGATTTGGTCAATTGACCTGAAATTTTTACAGCAACAAGTTAATACATATAAAAACAACTTTTATGAAGGAACCTACCCCAAATTATGGCCAGAACCCATCCAACCAAGTGACTCTAGTTATTGTTCCTGTTACTGTATATATGGTCAATTCTGCAGATTGGCAATCCGGCCAGCTGTGGTTTTTGAGCCATATCTGGAGCTACAAAACTCCAAATGGAGTGATTCAAAAAAGGAAATTCAACTAGACAAAATAAGGAACAACTTTCATGTTTTACATTTCTTCAAATTTCCACAGTAACAGTGTCTAATGGAACAGTGAAGTTGACTCACCAAAACTGAAAATTCTGCTTGTGTTGGTTTAAACTTTGAAATGGTATAAATGCTTAATGCCAACAAGTTTGGAATGCCAAATGTGGTATGTAGGGAGTGCCAAAGTCAATGTACACATTTTTATTCTAAAAGTCAACATTTTTGTTGACCAATAAGATGAATAGTGACACTAAAAATTTGAAATTCACAAATTGAAGAATTTAAAAGTTTCAAATGCCCTAGTATACCTAACATGATTGGTTTGGATAGTTTGGCATGCCAATAGGGTTCGATTAGCGATCGCACATGGCAATATGCCATTCGTGATTTTATGGCTTTTAGCCATTCGACTTTGTATTGAGATTTGGCCTTGTGCTCGATATATTCTGACTTGTTAGGTGTTTGCTGCACACCGGAGATGCATATGTGATCGATGGTGTGACGGCCCGAGGTACTTGATACCGGTGCGGTTACCCGTTATCGATCCGATGCGTCTAGTGTAGGTTACTTGGGGCAACCAAATGAATAAAAGTGAACAACGTTAACGAAATAATGGATATACCAATACCAAACAAAGAAAGCATACACATTCTATACATATTCATTTTCTTGCTATTTTCTTCTATTATATTATTGCACCACTAAGCATTATTGCTTAGCGCGTTGCTTTTGCCACGCGTAGGTACTGGAGATCCCGATCGTGAGCCCAGTAGACCGCAGACTGGGTGAGTTCATCCTGCAGATCTGCACAGTGTCCGTGTCACCTCACTACCTGCAATGCATTGGTAGGGCACTAGGTGTCATTTTGTCATTTTGTAATTAAATTTTTATTTTCTCATATGTATTTGGGATTATGTAATGTATTTCGAGGTTCATGTAAATAATAAAGATTTATGGTTATGTATGGAAGTAATTTGAGCTTTTAATTGTTATTTATATATATGAGAACCTTGAGAAATGGATGTTTGAGAAATGAAAAGGCTATTGAGAACTGAAATTGAGAAATATTGTTGAGTTTTTGATATTGAGACTCTATTGATGAATTGAAGTTGGGTTTGTTTGAAAATTATTTGGAAGTGTTTTCACAGGTTCCGAAGAACGGTTTTCTCCATTTTTAGCCGGTACTCCGCCGGATTTTCTTTAAAATTTTCGAAACCTTAAATGAATAATACTTTTGATAAATGGCTTAAATAAATTGTATTTCATAAATTATATGCAAAAGCATGATATAAATAAATTGAGGAATATTAGAGTGTGCCGATACACCATGTGGCATTACTTACTCGGGTATACTGTACACGGGTAAGGGGTGTCACATTTAGTGGTATCAGAGCACGGTTTAGGCATTTCTGGGCCTAGATTGAGTCCATACCATGCATTGCATTTGTAAGAGTCGAGGTGACACTAACGCAGATCTGTTTATCTTTCTTATTTTGAATAGGATATGGATCCTTCATCTCAGAGAGCCGTTGAGGAGGAAGTGGAAAGTCATGCTCCACTGCGGCGGTGAGGCGGGGCATGAGAGAATCTGCTCCGCCAGCTCAAGCAGAGCCTGCTCAGCCTCCACAGGCCATGTTCCAACAAATGGCCGACTTCTTCAGACAAATGGCCGGGGTAATGCCAGCACCACCACCACCACTAGCTCCACAGCAGAAATCTCACCTGGAAAGGCTAAGGAAGTTTGGAGCTGTGGACTTCTATGGCAAGAGAGAAGATGACTCTGTTGCAGCCAAGAATTAGTTGAACAGAACAGGCAGAGTACTAAAACAACTTCACTGCACTCCAGAGCAAAACACGAAGCTGCCATCTCTTTGCTGCAAGATGATGCATATGAGTGGTGGGACACTGTGTCCAGTGAAGTGCAGCCAGAAGCTGTAACTTGGGACTTCTTTCTTTCAGAATTTAAGAAGAAATATGTGGGTACTGTATATCTGGAAGAGAGAAGAAGAGAGTTTATTAACCTGAGGCAGAGACAGCTGTCAGTGGCCGAATATGAGAAGGAGTTTGTTCGATTAAGCCATTATGGAAGGGAGATAGTCCCTAATGAAGCTGAAAGGTGCAAGAGATTTGAAGAGGGACTAAATGACAACATCAAGATCCAGCTCACTGCCTTGGGAATCACAGAATTTACCAAGTTAGTGGAAGCTGCAATAAAGGTGGAAAAAGTGAGAATCAGTGAGCGGACTGAGAAGGATAGGCAGAAGAGGGCCCGGTCGGTCTAGTTCACTCCTGCATTTGGGAAGAAGTTCAAGGGTCCTCTGCCACGAGTTCAGCTCGACCACGAGTCGTGGTCAGTCTCAGGGGCCCAGGCCACAGTTCACCCCTAGGAGAGGTCAATCCACACCATCAGTGGGCAGCTCTCCAGGGATGGGGTTCAGGGGACCAGCCCCAGCATCTTCTGCGTGTCCACACTGTTAGAAATGGCATAAGGGGGAGTGTTGGAGAGTGACTGGTGCCTGCTTGAGGTGTGGGTCAACAGAGCATCAGCTGAGAAACTGTCCACGCAGAACTACTACAGCTGCTCCAACACAAGCAGAAAGACCTGCTCCTGCAACACAGAGAGGTAGAAAACCTGGCAAATCTGACGCAGTGGGACCATCACAGAGGCTGCATCGAGCGGCAGAGAGGCCGGATAATGGACCACCCGCCGTAAATTATGCCTTGAGACCTCAGGAGGAGCAAGATGCCCCGGACGTCATCAGGGGTACGTTCTCCCTCTACACTACACCTGTGCATGCATTGGTGGATCCAGGATCCACTCATTCCTACATTTGCATCAACCTACCCGTAGAAAGGGGGATACTAGTAGGAGAGAGTGACCAAGACATTTTGGTCACTAATCCATTAGGCCACAGTGTGGTAGTGAACAAGATATACAAAGGTTGCCCATTGAGGATTCAGGGGTATGAATTCTTGGCAGACCTGATTGAGTTGCCTTTCCATGAGTTTGACGTGATATTGGGAATGGACTGGTTGTCACGTCATCAGGCAATAGTTGATTGCAAATTGAAGAGAATTTCTCTAAAAACTTCAGAGGGTAATGAGATCACAGTTGTGGGGGAAAGGATAGATTTCTTGTCCAATGTCATCTCAGCCACAGTTGCAAGAAGAATGATGAGAAAAGGCTGTGAAGCCTACCTAGCACATGTGGTGGATACTAGGCAGGCTAAGCCAAACCTGAGTGACATACCCACAGTAAGAGACTTCCCAGAGGTATTTCCTGAAGAATTGCCTGGTTTGCCACCAGAAAGGGAAGTTGAATTTGCTATTGAGACACTGCAGTCTGACACCCATTTCCATTGCTCCTTATAGGATGGCACCCACTGAATTGAGGGAGTTGAAAACTCAATTGCAAGAGTTGCTAGATAAGGGGTTCATACGCCCCAGTGTGTCACCATGGGGAGCTCCAGTGCTGTTTGTGAAAAAGAAGGATGGGACTTTGAGACTATGCATCGATTACCGGCAGTTGAATAAAGTGACTATGAAGAACAAATATCCGTTGCCTAGAATTGATGATCTGTTTGATCAGTTGAAGGGAGCAAGAGTGTTTTCCAAGATTGATCTCAGATCAGGATATCATCAGTTGAGGGTGAAGGATGCAGATGTGCCAAAAGCGCATTCAGACCCGATATGGGCATTATGAGTTCCTAGTGATGCCCTTTGGCTTAACAAATGCACCAGCGGCATTCATGGACCTTATGAACCGTATCTTCCATCCACACTTAGATCGGTTCGTAGTGGTCTTTATTGATGATATTTTGGTGTATTCCAAGACCAGGGAAGAACATGATGAGCATTTGAGGATTGTTCTGCAAACCCTGAGAGAAAAGAAGCTGTATGCTAAGTTGTCCAAGTGTGACTTTTGGCTGAATGAGATTGCATTCCTTGGACACATAGTGTCAATCGATGGGATTAGGGTGGATCCCAAGAAAATAGAAGCGATGATGGAATGGAAGCCTCCCAGAATACAACCGAGGTCGGAAGCTTTTGGGGCTAGTGGGTATTACAGAGATTTGTGAAGGATTTTCCCTAATATTGCTCCAATGACCAAGTTGTTACACAAGAATGTCGATTGGATGGAATGATAAGTGTCGGACCAGTTTTGAGAAGTTGAAGGCTATGTTGACAGAGGCACCGGTGTTAACACCAAGTGTCGAGAAAGGACTTCGTGGTCTCTGATGATGCCTCACATAATGGGTTAGGGTGTGTATTGATGCAAGAGGGGAAAGTGATCGCCTACGCTTCCAGGCAGCTAAGGCCACATGAACAGAACTACCCTACCCATGATCTAGAGCTTGCAGCAATTATCTTCGCACTGAAGATATGGAGGCATTACTTGTATGGTGAAAAGTGCTACATTTACACAGACCACAAGAGTCTAAAATATTTGCCAACTTAGAGGGAGCTCAACCTTAGACAGAGGTGATGGATTGAGTTCCTGAAGGATTATGACTGTGTAATTGACTACCATCCTGGGAAGGCAAATGTAGTTGCTGATGCTTTAAGCAGAAAGTCCATCACAGCTTTGAGATCATTGAATGCCCGTCTAACTTTGATTCGAGATGGAACTATTTTGGCTGAGTTGCAAGTGAGGCCAAACCTACTACAGCAGATTTTAGATGGGCAAAAGGCAGATGGAAAGTTAACGGCCATTATGAGCAAAATCCCAGAAGGAAAAGCAACTGACTATGAGGTAAAAGCAGATGGGTGTTTGTACTACAAAGGAAGACTGTGTGTACCAGATGATGGGGAATTGAAGACCAGTATTCTAAAAGAGGCACGCACCAGTGTATATGCTACGCACCCAGGAAGTACAAAGATGTATCATGATCCAAGCTTGATTGGTGGCTGGTATGAAGAGGATATAGTGACTATGTGACTAAATGCTTGACATGTCGCCAAGTTAAGCAGAACATCAAGTTCCATCAGGTTTGCTACAGCCTATACGCATACCTGAATGGAAATGGGATCGGGTCACCATGGATTTTGTAAGTGGTCTACCTCTCACCCGGAAGAAACATGATGCAGCATGGGTGATAGTTGATAGATTGACAAAGTCAGCACACTTTCTGCCAGTTAGGAATGACTACTCACTGGAGAAGTTAGCAGAATTGTATATCAGTGAGATAGTTAGACTACATGGAATTCCACTTTCCATCATATCTGATCGAGACCCAAGGTTTACATCAAGATTTTGGAAGAAGTTGCATGAGTCCTTGGGTACACAACTCCACTTCAGCACAGCTTTCCATCCTCAGACGGATGGGCAATCAGAAAGAGTAATCCAGGTAAACAATTGAAACCAATTAGATAAATACACATATTGAACTGAAATGATAACAATAACATGAAAAATATGTCAGGTCCTTGAGGATATGCTGAGGAGTTGTGTCATTGAGTTTGAGGAAAGTTGAGATAGATACCTCCCACTGGCGGAGTTTGCATACAACAATAGCTACCAAGCTAGCATACAAATGGCCCCATATGAAGCACTGTATGGGAGAAAATGTAGAACTCCTGTGTGCTGGACTGAATTGGGCGAAGACAAATCGGTAGGGCGGACACAGTGAAACAGATCGAGGAGAAAGTGAAACTAATCAAAGCCAACTGAAGGTTGCCTCGCATGCATGAAATCTTATGCCGACCTGAAGAGAAAAGAAATAGAATATGTGGTTGGCGACAAAGTGTTCCTCAAGGTGTCACCATGGAAGAAAGTGTTGAGGTTTGGAAGAAAAGGTAAGTTGAGCCCTAGGTTCATTGGCCCATATGAAGTCATCGAACGTGTGGGTCCAGTGGCCTATAGGCTAGCTTTACCACCAGAGCTGGACAAGATCCACAATGTGTTCCACGTGTCCATGCTCAGAAGATACCGCTCAGATCCTTCGCATGTCATCTCCAGAGAAGAAATTGAAATACAACCGGATTTGACATACGAAGAAGAACCTCTACGGATCTTGGCTCGGGAAGTGAAAGAGTTGAGAAACAAGCAAATTCCATTGGTGAAAGTGCTTTGGAGGCACCACAACACCGAGGAGGCAACTTGGGAAAGTGAAGAGACGATGAGGCAACAGTTCCCTCAACTGTTTGCATCAGGTAAATTTCGAGGACGAAATTTAAATTAGAGGGGAAGAGTTTTAACACCCTCCCGGTAACTACTCCATACATCCTACTGTTCTGGTGACCGGTGTCGGTCCGGACAGCTAGAATGTCCGGAAAAATATTTAAATTAAAGTCAGGAACCATAATTAACTCAAATATTAATAGGAAAAATTTAGTAAAAATTTTTGGAATAAAATACAACCGAGTTAAAGGAGCCGGTGCCCAAGCGATGGGTAACCAGAGGGAAGTTGCGGTTCTCGCAACGAGGAGCCCTAGACCCGGGAGAAAAATTATAAAATAATTTTTGGGACTCTAGAGAAGGGTTATTGAGGTTCCCATGGCATTAGAATGCCAAGAAAATACCTAGAAAAATTTTTCAATCGGTACAGACAATTTTGACCCGTTCGGTAAGCGGAGGGCATTTTGGTCATTTCGCCTTCAGAGGTGATTTTTGGCCGACTTGTCCAGTTGAGTAAATAATTAATATGACATAAAATATGAATAAACATTACTAGAAATTAAATTGAAATTGAGTAGTGGAGGAAAGAAAAGAAATTGAGGAAAAAGGGCTATTTATGACATCATGGTGATGTCATTTATAATTACCAACCAATCACAATTAAGCCCTTATTTGACTAACTAATAAAGAGACAAATTGAAGACTAAATTCATCAAAGAACCAGCAGCCATCCTTCTCTCCTCAAGTGCAGCTGAAATCCATCTCCCTCCCTCCATTGATTTTTTTTTTTCAATCAAGCTCAATTTCTCCCTTGTTTCCACCACTAAACCCTAAACCCCTTCATTAAAACTTAACCACACCTCTTAGGGAAGTGTTTGGCAGCCTAGAAAGTGAAGGAAAGTGAAATTTTGAGTGAGGAAAAATCTGCCCTAATCAAGGTTAGTGCATTAGATACTTAAAACTCCTTATTTTCATGATTTGCAACTTGAATTGAGTAAGAATTGTAACTAAAATGAACAAGAATTATGTGTACACATACTATGAATTTTTGGTAGCCCTTGTGAAGGAATTATTTTGATTGTTTTGATGGACTTAAAGTGGGCTATAGATCAAGTTTAAACCATGTGTGTATGTGATTATTGAAGGAGCTAGTAATTAAGGTGTTGTGAAAACCTATAATGGAACTAGGGTTTTGAAGAGTGAAAAATTGGCTTGGCTTGGGAAATTGTTAGAGCACATTTTAATGGTCAATTAGTGGCCATTTTAGGTAAGTTGACCATAATTAGAACTGAAAAATAGTATGGTAAAGTGAAGGTGTAATCTGCCCTAGGGACAGCAAAGAATGGACCGAGATTTCGGTCAATTACACACCATAACTTTGTTGTGTTAGTCCAATTGGTGTTTGGCCAATTGGACATGAAACTAGGCTTATAATGGCACATTTTTGCTGAAGAAACCATGCCCAAAAGACCAAAGCAAGAGGACCAAAACTTGGCCCCAATCCGGATACCCTGAAACTGATTCTGCAGAATTGACCAAATGAACAGTCTGTTCATTTGGCCATAACTCACTGTAGATATGGTCAATTCTGCAGATTGGCAATCCGGCCAGCTGTGGTTTTTGAGCCTTATCTAGAGCTACAAAACTCCAAATGGAGTGATTCAAAAAAGGAAAATCAACTAGACAAAATAAGGAACAACTTTCATGTTTTACATTTCTTCAAATTTCCACAGTAACAGTGTCCAATGGAACAGTGAAGTTGACTCACCAAAACTGAAAATTCTGCTTGTGTTGGTTTAAACTTTGAAATGGTATAAATGCTTAATGCCAACAAGTTTGGAATGCCAAATGTGGTATGTAGGGAGTGCCAAAGTCAATGTACACATTTTTATTCTAAAAGTCAACATTTTTGTTGACCAATAAGATGAATAGTGACACTAAAAATTTGAAATTCACAAATTGAAGAATTTAAAAGTTTCAAATGCCCTAGTATACCTAACATGATTGGTTTGGATAGTTTGGCATGCCAATAGGGTTCGATTAGCAAGATCGCACATGGCAATATGCCATTCGTGATTTTATGGCTTTTAGCCATTCGACTTTGTATTGAGCTTTGGCCTTGTGCTCGATATATTTACGACTTTTAGTCGCTCATTGCACACCGGGAGATGCATATGTGACCGATGGTGTGACGGCCCGAGGTACTTGATACCCAGTGCCAGTTTACCCGTTATCCAGTCCAGTCGTCTAGTGTAGGTTACTTGGGGTAACCAAATGAATAAAAGTGAACAACGTTAACGAAATAATGGATATACCAATACCAAACAAAGAAAGCATACACATTCTATACACATTCATTTTCTTGCTATTTTCTTCTATTATATTATTGCACCACTAAGCATTATTACTTAGCGCGTTGCTTTTGCCACGCGTAGGTACTGGAGATCCCGATCGTGAGCCCAGTAGACCGCAGACTGGGTGAGTTCATCCTGCAGATCTGCACAGTGTCCGTGTCACCTCACTACCTGCAGTACATTGGTAGGGCACTAGGTGTCATTTTGTCATTTTGTAATTAAATTTTTATTTTCTCATATGTATTTGGGATTATGTAATGTATTTCGAGGTTCATGTAAATAATAAAGATTTATGGTTATGTATGGAAGTAATTTGAGCTTTTAATTATTATTTATATATATGAGAACCTTGAGAAATGGATGTTTGAGAAATGAAAAGGCTATTGAGAACTGAAATTGAGAAATATTGTTGAGTTTTTGATATTGAGACTCTGTTGATGAATTGAAGTTGGGTTTGTTTGAAAATTATTTGGAAGTGTTTTCACAGGTTCTGAAGAACGGTTTTGTCCATTTTTAGCCGGTATTCCACCGGATTTTCTTTAAAATTTTCGGAACCTTAAATGAATAATACTTTTGATAAATGGCTTAAATAAATTGTATTTCATAAATTATGTTCAAAAGCATGATATAAATAAATTGAGGAATATTAGAGTGTGCCGATACACCGTGTGGCATTACTTACTCGGGTATACTGTACACGGGTAAGGGGTGTCACAAGCTCAGTCTGCTGCTCCTCTAGTCTCTATATCTGCGACAACAATAAAAGCTATCACTGAGTACCAAGGCTCAGTGGTGCGCAACATACTAAAATAATCTTTATGCAAAACTTAAATCATATTTATTCAAAAAATTTGACTAAACATGAGCATTAAACACAAAACATGAATTATGAGATTTTAATGCAAACCAAGTTCAGTTCAAAGTATCAAAACACATTTCATAAAACCCACAGTTAGATCATGCCATTTGAAACAAATAGAATCTCAATAGCCAGAGGCTAAAGAGAAATCACATCAAAAGGCTAGCTAGCTCAAATATATGGATATCCATTCACATCCTCTTCTACTGGCACACCTCAACACTTCTCCAGAGAAGGAATCAAAATTCGAAACTAATTACCCCCACTAGTCGTGCTAGTGAGGTGTTCAAATATATGGTCATGACACTGTAGTTTCAAAACTTATCTTAACAATTTGCTAAACATTGTCATTTCAAATATACATATTAACATTTCAACATTTTAGATCAAACATCATAAGAATGCCATAATCCAATATTTCACATTATTCAAAAAAGTATGCAAAAGATGATTATAAAAAGTATACGTTGTGCACAAACCTCAAGCGAGTCTCTTCTTGGCCTCGACTCGGTTCCTCGGGTTTTTTCCCGGTATTCTTTTTAACTGAAACACACAATTTTACAATGTTTTAGTACCATAATTTAACATAAATCCAAAAATAAATTTAGCCTTATTTTTACCTAGCTCTAACGTACTAAACTCGACGTTCTCGAAATTTTGTGTTTGGGGTTAATATTCACTACACTATTCAAGTCAAATTGTTGACTTTCTAATGCTCAGTAGGTATGGGAACTCAACTTCACCCACATACCACATTTTGGTCACTAAACTTGTTGGTTTTGGTCATTTTCTCAAAACTTAGGTCTTTTAGGCAAAATGGCCAAATTTTCAGTTTTGGTGTCCCTAATTATACTGTTTCATTGGTCAGTTTACTGTTGGAATTTGGAAAAACTTTCTTCATAGAAAATGTTCCCTATTGTCTTAAGTTTATTCTCCTTTTTGAATCACCCCAATTGGAGTTTTGTAGCTCAAGTTATAAGCAAATTACGTTTACTGTTCATACTGTAGAATTTTGTTTTGGCAGATTATTAATTCCAAATTTGTTCAACAATTTGATCAAGTTAGGCCCATAATTTGGTCTAACTTTCTTCATATAAAATGTTCTACTATGCCTTAGGTTTCCATCGGTTTAAGAATCAGCTAAATTGGAGTTTTCTAGAGAGAGTTATATCCATTGAAACTTTACTGTTTAAATGGCAAATCTGCAGTCTGCAGATTCAGTGACCCAAATTTGCTTAGTAATTTGATTTGGTTAATGGCATAATTTGGGTTTGTGTTCTTCATAAAAGTTTTATATCTATATCTCATCTAACCACTGGTAAAATTTCAGGTCATTTTGACCTGCCTAGCTAGAGTTATGACCAAATGAACGAATACTGTTCATTTGGTCAGGTTGTGCAGAGGCACACTGTGATTTCTCAACTTTGGTCAATTTGTTCACTAGGTTTTACTCACTTTTTGGGCATGCTTCCTAAATGAAAATTGTGTCATTTAGTGCCTATTTTCATCCCCAATTGGTCCCATATCCATTGGACTTGTAAAATTTCATTTTTGGTCCCTCAAAGGAGATTTTGGGCATGCTGCCAGCACATGACCTTATCCAATCCTAATTGGCTTTTAATTCCAACACTTCTAACACACCTCATTTGGTCACAAATGACCATTTTTCACTTCACATTAGGTCAAAGACACCATTTAAAAGTTTTTCACATTTTTGGTCTCTAAACCCTAATGTCCAAACCCTAATTCACTAACCTCATGCATTTAGCTACCTTCAAAGCTTTTTATCCTAACCATTCAACTAACTAAAGTTCTTAAACCCATTCAAACCATTAAAATCATGCAAATCACTCTCATATACATGCTGGCTGAAAATCATTCATGATCCCTCAACAAATTTTTATTTCATTTTAAGCATTTTTCTAAGTTAACTAAGTTATAAACACAAGTAATAAACTCATTTGCAACTTAAATCACTAACCTTTGTGTAGCAACTTCTAACTCCCCTTTTCTCCAATTTTCTTTCTTCTTTTCTTCTTTCTTTGATGACCAATCTTCTTCTCAAGTGATTAAATCAAGTTTTTTTAGGAGAATTTAGGGTAAGGTAGGGTCAAATGGGTATTTAAAAGCTTGTATTCAAGCTTTCATGGAGGAGTCAATGGTGGAATTTGGGAGAGCCATGGCTGCCATTTTTTTTTTTTTTTGAGGTAGGAGAAGACCATTTTCTTTTTTAATTTTTATGTCTTTTAAGACTTACTTTATGTATTTGAATGGGTCAAAATTTGTGGGAATTAAAATAATTAATTTTGACATCATTTTGATGTCATAAAGTGATGTAATTAGATTTTTCTTTTCTTTTTTTTTTTCTATTAGTTCTTTAATTTAATTCCCAACTCTGAAATTTTCTTTTCACTGATTTTATTTGACAGTTAGGTCAGGAGTCAGCTCTCGGGGTCAATTGACTAAATTGTCCCTCACCTGTTTATCCCAGTTTGCAAATAATCCAATATTTCTTCCGGCTCCCTGACCTAATTATTTGACTGGCTTAACAGTTCTTTTTTGTGATTTTATCTTTTCCAATGTGTTCATAAGGGTCCTAAGGACCGCAGCGTCACATTTTACGGTTCGAAATTTGAGTTTAAAATGACTTCGCAGTCGTTCCTGAGAAGGTCACCCATCGCTGTGACTCTCGGCTCATTTAACTTCTTATGTTTTATTTTTCTTGTTTATAATTAACTAATTGGACATTACTAATTATTTGTATTTATGGCTTCTCTAGTTGTCTTAAGTGTGGTTCTAATCCCCTTAATTGTCCAGACCGACACTGGTCACCGGAACAGTGAAATATACCAGGCTATGCAAATAGGGGTGTTACAAATCTGATTAATTTTAAAATCTTAAATGGTAAATAAAGATCCAAAAAACATATTAAAAGAGTTTGAATATGTTATTTATCATTGAAATCAAATAGTTAAAAATAAATCTTGCATGATGCATGTGACCCTAGGTGAAAATTTTTGAATTCAATAGTATAAACTTGTGTTTTTCACGCTTCTGTACATTCAATTGGTATCAGAACCACTATATTTGCCATTTAGATTGTTGATTATATGATTTAATTGTGTGATTTGATCATGAGATGATTGATCCATTGCTGGTTGCAATGGATGTGTGGCGGCACACATGGTGAAACCACCATTGGTGGCGGCAACAAAGGTTCTTCAAGGTGGCGCAAGGTTTGCTTTTTAATTTACAATTGTTGTATGATTTAAAAGCTCATCCTATGTCTAATTAATTTAATTAGAATTTTAATTACACAATTAAATTATGATTCAAATCAGAATTTTAAAAATTATTTGAATGTGATTCAAATTTGAATTTTAAAAGTTTTTTAAATGTGATTCAAATTTGAATTTTTAAAGTTGTTTGAATCATATTCAAATCTGAATTTTTAAAGTTGATTGAATAATATTCAGATCTGATTTTTTTAAAAAATGTTTGAATGTGATTCAAATCTGATTTTTTAAGAAATGTTTGAATGTGATTCAAATCTGAATTTTTAAGATTGTTTGAATGTGATTCAAATATGAATTTTTAAATTTGTTTGAATGAGATTCAAATCTAAATTTTTAAATTTATTTGAATCATATTCAAATCTGGATTTTTAAGTTGAATATGAGATATTCAATTTAATTTAAGTATATATGTTTTATTTAATTGTTAAATAGTGATATGCATGATGGATGATCATAGACTATAAAAGACCAATGTGATTGGATTTATTTCTTTTATGTTTCTTTGGGATTGTAAATTAATTAATTTATTTTTATTTATTTTGGGCATGTATTATTAAGTTTGTAATAATTTTTGGGTTGTAATTTCATTTATTTAAGTTCTTGTAAATTTGCCTTGGTATGCCAAGGATTACTATGTAATAATGGATTGCAAGAAGTTCAAAGAGGTCAAGAGCATTGGTAGGACCAGTGGGAGGAATTCAAGATCAAGTGTCGATTATGTACTCCTTCAGCAACTCTTGTAAAATGAATGAATGAAATGCACCTAGGAATGCCCTGATTCAATTCTTGGTGGCTCAGAATTGAATCCCTTAGAAAGTCCATGATCATACCATATTTACTGCTTATCCATGAATGCATGAGATGTATGGGAATGTATGTAATTATATGATATATGCATGCTAAATGGATAATGTGCAAAGTGAGACCTAAATAGTAATTAGGATGACCATAAAATCTTCCAAACAAATGATTAAGTTGGAAATGCTATAATTAAAGTAATTATAGCATAGGCCCTCCATTGGGACAATTATTTTAAGAAATTTTAAATAGTTGCATAAGATGCAATTAATTTAAGAGATTTTCTTAAGAATAATTGTTAAGCATGAGATGTTGTAAATATGTAAATGGTTTGGTGGCCAATATTGGATGTACCTAAGGACATTAAAATTATTTTCATAATTACTGGCTCAATGGGATCAACTTAACTAATGCAAGATAAGTCAATAATGGATGTACCTGAGATTTTGAGCATTAGGGGCTAGGTAAAGGATTGAACCTCACATAAGATGTGATGGGCAAGGAGTTGCTCACTTATAGTTTATTGTAATTCCAATAATGGATGTACCTGAGGATGATCAATAGAATTATAAGAATTCAATCACCCACTAGAAATCCATCCAACTAGGATTTCCGTTTTCTACTTTGGAAGTGTAGGATTCGCTAAGTTAGTGGGAGGACCAATTTGATTAAAAGACCATAATCATTTTGGTTAATTACTTGATACATTTACTAATTAATCTGGTTATTTTCTGCAGTTAATTTTCTGATAATAATGAGCACAGAACAACCACCACCATCCAATATCCTTGCAAGCATACTTGATCGCAATAGGTTGGTAGGACCTAATCTCTCTGATTGGCTAAGAAATTTGAAATTTGTCCTGAACCTTGAACATATAGGATATGTTCTAGATTCAAATGTTCCTGGTCCCTTACCTCTAGAGGCCATTCAAGAGGAACATGAAACTTTGAACAAGTGGAAGGAGCATGATATGAGAGCTAAGTGTTACATGCTTGCTTCCATGAGTAGTGAGTTACAGAAGCAGCATGAGAACACGCAGAGTGCGAGTGAGATCCTCCTTCACCTACAAGAGTTATATGGTGAGCATAGTAGGAATGCTAGGTATGAGATATCTAGGCAACTGTTTCGCATGAGGATGTCTGAGGGATAGAATGTTGGGGATCATGTCCACAAGATGATTCGGCTGATTGAGCAGTTGGAACATCTTGACTTCAACATGGATTTCCAACTATAGACGGATTTGATCCTTCAGTCCCTTCCTGAGTCTTTTGGGAATTTTGTGACAAATTTCCATATGACTCAACAGGAATGCACCTTAGCTGGTTTACTCAACATACTAGTTATTACCCAAAAGAATATGCCAGGTAATAAAGGAAAAGAGGTAGCTTTAATTGCATCTTCTTTTACTGGAAAGTCCAACAAGAAGAAGGTATGTCCATATCTTATTATTTAGATTCTGATGATACTCATAGTTCATTTACAGCTTGGGTTTTAGATACTGGTGCCAGTTCTCACATTTCTAATGATATGCAGGAACTAGCAAATAGTAGCAGCTTGCGTTCTCAAAATGTTAGAGTCCAGATTGGCAATGGCTCAACTGTTGAAGCTTTAGCCATAGGATCTAAATCTTTTTACATGTCTGGACATGTTTTGTGTTTGGATAAAATTTTATATGTACCTAATGCTTTTAAGAACATCATTTCTATATCTAGTTTAACTAGAAATGGCTATGAATTTCAGTTCACAGATGATGTTTGCAATATTTATTTTGGAAATAAATATGTTGGTTCGGGTTATATGAACGATGGTCTTTATTATTTGGATAATAATGACAAACACAAAATGAATGCAAGTGATCTAAATGAATGCAATGCCATAGCAAAAATCAACTCAAGTTCAAAATATATTTGGCACTTAAGGTTATGTCATGTTGCAGAAGATAGGATTGCAAAATTGGAGAAAATTGGGATTCTATCCTCATTGGGCTCTGAGCCTACTCCAACTTGTGAATCTTGCCTTCAAGGCAAAATGACTAGATCACCCTTTGTTGGACAAGGGCTAAGAGCTGAAAATAATTTGGAGTTAATACATAGTGATGTATGTGGTCCATTTAAAGAAATGGCTAGAGGGGGCTTTCATTATTTTATTACCTTTACTGATGATAAATCAAGGTTTGGGTATTTGTATTTGGTGAAATACAAACATGAATCCTTTGAAAAGTTCAAAGAATTTAAATCTGAAGTAGAAAATCAAATAGAAAAAAGTATTAAAGCTCTTCGATCAGATCATAGAGGTGAATATTTGAGTACTAAATTTGATGAATACTTGAGAGAGCACGGCATTGTTTCCCAGCTGACTCCTCCAGGAACGCCACAACTAAATGGTGTATCTGAAAGGAGAAATCGTACCTTATTGGATATGGTATGTAGTATGATGAACTATACTGATATGCCAATCTCCTTTTGGGGATTTGCATTAGAATCAGCTTTGTATATTCTGAATAGGATTCCATTAAAATCAGTTTCTTCCACACCTTATGAGATATGGCATGGAAGAAAACCAAGTCTTAAGCATGTTAAGATTTGGGGTTGTCCAGCTTATATCAAAAAGCTGAACACTGATAAATTGGAAACCAGATTAGAAAAAGGCCGATTTGTTAGATATCCAAAAGATAGTTTTGGATATTATTTTTATTTGCCTACTTGACAAAAGGTTGTGATAAGTAAAGATGCCACATTTCTTGAACAACAGTTTGTTCAAGAAAGAGGCAAAGGAAGGCAAATAGAGTTGGAATTGGAGAATTCTGACCAATCAACAGATAAGAGGGATATAGATCCATCTAGTCAACCTACACCTATTGATGAAACATCTACAGCTGTTCCTCGTAGAACAACAAGGGTATCTCACCCACCAGTGAGATATGGTTTCCTTCATGAAGAAGAACAAGAGTTATCTACTCATGAAGAATTAGATCATGGAGATGATCCACTTACCTATGAAGAAGCTATATCAGGTATAGACTCTTCAAAATGGATTGATGCTATGAAATCTGAAATTGATTCCATGTCTAAGAATCAAGTTTGGGATCTTGTTGACCCACCTGAAGGTATTGTACCCATAGGGAACAAATGGGTTTTCAAGAAGAAAATTGGTTCTGATGGAAAGGTAGAGACCTATAAGGCAAGGCTAGTAGCGAAAGGGTTTCGCCAAAGGCAAGGAATCGACTATAATGAGACTTTCTCGCCTGTTGCCATGCTTAAATCAATTAGGATTCTATTAGCAATAGCTGCATACTATGATTATGAGATTTGGCAGATGGATGTCAAAACAGCTTTTCTCAATGGATACATTGAAGAAAACATTTTCATGGAACAACCTAGGGGTTTTAAATCCCAAGATGGTTCTAAGGTATGCAAGCTAAAGCGATCCATTTATGGGTTGAAACAAGCTTCGAGGAGTTGGAACATCCGTTTTAATGAAGCCATTAAATCCTTTGGTTTTATCAGAAATGAGGATGAGCCATGTGTATATAAGAAGGTTAGTGACAGTGCTATCACTTTCCTTATCTTATATGTGGATGACATACTGTTGATGGGTAATGACACAGGTATGTTGACAACTGTAAAGATATGGTTGTCAAATACATTCTCCATGAAAGACTTAGGGGAGGCAACCTATATTCTTGGGATTCGCATCTATAGAGATAGAGCGAAAAGAATAATTGGTTTATCCCAAAGTCTATACTTGGAAAAGGTGTTAAAGAGGTTTAACATACTTGATTCCAAGAGAGGATTGTTACCAGTGAGACATGGTATCCATCTTTATAAAGAGATGTCTCCAAAGACACTTGAAGAAAGAGATAAAATAGCCAGGATTCCATATTCTTCAGCTATTGGAAGTTTAATGTATGCAATATTGTGTACTAGGCCGGATATCGCATATGCTGTTAGTATGACTAGCAGGTATCAATCCAATCCAGGTTTGGAACACTGGATAGCTGTCAAGAATATCCTTAAGTACTTGAGATGAACTAAGGATTTATTCTTGATCTATGGAGGTGGAGACTTGCAATTGGATGGTTATACTGATTCTAATTTCCAATCAGATATCGATGATAGAAAGTCTACATCTGGATATGTGTTCATTTGTAATTGAGGTGCAGTCAATTGGAAGTGTTCCAAACAGAGCTCGACTGCAGATTCCACTATAGAGGCTGAGTATATTGCTGCATCAGATGCTGCAAAGGAAGATGTTTGGATAAAGAAATTTGTGACAGAACTTGCAGTAGTTCCTTCCATTGAGTCAGCAATTCCACTACACTGTGACAACAATGGAGCAGTCATACAGGCTAAGGAACCAAGGTCTCACCAAAAATCCAAACACATAGAAAGGCGCTACCACATTATCAAAGAAATAATTGGGCGAAGCGATGTAACCATGCAGAAAATAGCATCAGCTGAAAATCTAGCTAATCCATTCACTAAGCCTATGTCACAGACTCAGCTAGACCGACATCTTGAGAAGATAGGTCTAAGATATTGTAATGAATGGCTCTAGTGCTAGTGGGAGATTGTTAGTAGTATGCCCTAGAGCATATCATTGAGTATGTATCTTGTACATATTTTTATTAATAAAAAGGCTTTTCCACTTTTCCGTTTACATAATATATTTATGTGTAATAGAAAAGGTCCATTGATATTTTGTTAGAAATATTATTATTAAGTTGTTAAGAATATGAGTGACATTATTTCTAGCACAAAGTATCATAAATAGGTTCACAATCAAGGATACTTCATAATAAGGACATGACTTATCCAGAAAGAGTGTATTCATGTTTGTTCCCAAGTTATTTATATGAGATATAAATAAGATGGAATGGTGAGTCTCATACCATATGACAAACATGATAGGTACTTATAAATGATAAGTAGGCCGAACCAGTGACACTTATGAAAAGCACATGGAGTTTACTCTTGTTAATGTTTTGTCATAAATCATATCAATGCATATAATCTTTAGACCTGATATAGCACAATTATCTTGTATATAGGTAGTTTGAGTTTGATACTGCTTTCATACTTGTACTATTTATGGGTATATGGGCATGTGTTGGCTTCCACTAGTTATATATGGAGGTATGTGTTGATCAAGATGGAATCTGTTCCTCTAAAAAAATAGAGATAAAATCCTATGTTCATTTAATTATTCTTGATGTTTTAAGTTCCTGGCCAGGATAGATAGATTTAATCATAAAAGAGTTTCTGATGAGAAAATCTTTTTAATCAAGAACTGGAATTAAAAAAGAACATAATATTCATAGCAAATGGAGTTTGACATAAACCATGACTTCAGCTTGAGTTGGGATTTTGTAACAGAGAGATTCTAGTGCATGGTAACATATGATTATAGGTTCATTTAAGGTAAACCTTATTACTAATTGGGTGGCCATGGCATGCTATGCTAGGTGTTAATCATGGTCTATGAGGTGCATAAAATGATTTAGAGAAATCATTTATGGTAAGAAAGAGTTCTGATGATATTAAGAGTTGATATCATGTCTCATTGCCAATTAGTGATGAGCCTAGTAAGTCACACACATACACAAGTAATCACCTAATTAAATATGATTTAATTAATTAATTAAAGAGTTTAATTGATTAATTAAATAGGTTTGATTTGTAATTAGATTGCAAAGTCCCTAGCATGACTTCAAAACCAAATCTAGATTATTGGTGTATAGTATAAGTTAAATTTATATTTAAAGTGTTTAAATATGAATTTAATTAATGAGAAATTAATTAATAGAGATTAATTAATTAATTTATATTTGATATAAATTAATTAGAAGAAGAGAAATAATTATTTTGGGTTAAGAACCCAAAATTAAGACACAGGGGCATTTTGGTCATTTCACAGTGTGACACGTGGCACAATGAGATGGTGACACATGGCATTACACATGAGCTTGCCAAATGTCTTTTAATCATGTAAGATGATTAAAATTAAGATTAAATATAGGTTTGACACTTGGCACAATGTGATTGGGTCACTTAAACCTAGAGCTAATCAAAGGGTGACATGTGGTAAGGGTTTAATGTGTTAACCTAGCTATATAAGTGTTGTTATGAGAAAATAAAATACAACCAGCAGCCACACTCCTTTGTCCTGCCATTTTGAAGCTCTCCCTCTCTTCCTCTTCATCTCTCATCAATTCAAAGAGATTAGCCATCAATCTCTTGAATTAAAAATACTAGAAATTGTTTCTAGTGTCCTGTTTACATCTCTAATCTCTTAAAAGGCAGAACTTGAATTTCTAATTAATAGAAAAAGCTTTAGAAGCTGTTCAAGGGCTACCATAGGTGTTCTTGGTGTGGACAAGCTAGAGGGACAACATTTGGTGTCCTGAAGACGAATCTCAAAGGCGCAAATATGCTGTAGTGCATCAAGAGGTTAGTGTAATCATTCTTGATTTAATCTACGGTTCTAAAGTTAATCTAATTAATTTTAAAATCTTAAATAGCAAATACAGATCCAAAAACATATTAAAAGAGTTTTAATATGTTGTTTATCATTGAAATCAAATTGTTAAAAATAAATCTTGCATGATGCATGTGACCCTAGGTGAAAATTTTTGAATTCAATAGTATAAACTTATGTTTTTCACACTTCCGTTCCTTCAATATAATGGAGTTTGGATTTGAAAATTATATTGGAAGTGTTTTTAAACAGGTTCAGAAGAACTGTTTTTCCAATTTACAGTTGGCACTCTGCCAGATTTTCTATAAAATTTACGAAAAAATCCAGATTTATCAAAAATTTAAAATAAATGAATTAAAAGGGATAAATTGTATTAGAAACATAAATTGGTGCTCCGGCACACTGAGTGGCATAACTTGCTCGGTTACACTGTAGATGGGTAAGAGGTGTCACAGTACCGGCTACTTGGGGTTGATAATTGATATTGATTATGTCTCCTATTAATAACGATTAGTGGGGTAAGACTACATGAGTACTCATTAGCTAGCTAGCCCTTCCTTCATTAATAACGGTTAGTGAGGTTGAGATTGCTTTGTCGTGGAGTACAACATGGCACTGATCGTGAAATTTTATGTTATGGCCTAAACTGTGTGTTAAAGTTGGCAATACTAATGCTTTGTGAATTATGATTTATGAAGTATAATTTCTCATTTCAAATGTTATTCCAATAAATGGCTCTTATGGACTTAGAACTATTGTGAAGTTTTTATGCTTAAGAAAAATGTGATTTATTATGCTTTGACAAATTGTGTTTTACCTTAAGTTTTAAAGTTATTAGTTGTGCACCACTAAGTGATATACTCAGCAATAGCTTCTTTATGCTGTCATAGGTAAGGAAAAGGAGAAGGCTGCCGAGTGAGAGACTTGAAAGCAGCATTTTGGTATTAATTGTGGGTATTTATGTTAAGTATACCCTTGTGATTCCTTTGGATGTATTTTATACCTATATGTATGGATGTACAGACATTGAGCAATTTGTATTAAAAAGTACTACATTACTAAAGTATTTTGAGTTTGTAACTATTTGTATTTTATTTTGAGACTTATGGAAATATTTACTCTATTATTATTTTCAATGAATGTTTACATTGAATTTTAACTATTCCCATGCAATTGTTCGCAAAAGAATTGATAAGATAAAAAGCTATGATTTATTTAAAATCCCTTGTAGCATAACTAATGGGTTATCGGTAGGTGTAGTTTAGTAATTTATTAGGTATGCTACGGAAGCATGTCGTGCCTTACAAGGGATAAGGTGTGACACTTTAACTAGAGGATCTAAATCTTTTTACATGTGTGGACATGTTTTGTGTTTAAATAATATTTTATATGTACCTAATGCTTTTAAGAACATCATTTCAATATCTAGTTTGACTAGAAATTGTTATGAATTTCAGTTCACAAATGATGTTTGCAATATTTATTTTAGAAATAAATATGTTGGCTTGGGCTATATGCATGATGGTCTTTGTTATTAGGATAATAATGATAAACACAAATTGAATGCAAGCAATCTAAAAGAATGCAATGCCATGACAAAAATCAACTCAAGTTCAAAATATCTTTGGCACTTAAGATTAGGTCATGTTACAGAAGATAGGATTGCAAAGCTGGAGAAAATTGAGATTTTATCCTCATTGGGTTCTGAACCTACTCCAACTTATGAATCCTGCATTCAAGGCAAATTGACTAGATCACCCTTTGTTGGACAAGGACTAAGAGCTGAAAATATTTTGGAGCTAATACATAGTGATGTATGTGGTCCATTTAAGGAAATGGTTAGAGGCGGTTTTCACTACTTTATTACCTTTACTGATGATAAATCAAGGTTTGGGTATTTGTATTTGATGAAATAAAAACATGAATCCTTTGAAAAATTCAAAGAATTTAAATCTGAAGTAGAAAATCAAACAGGAAAAAGTATTAAAACTCTTCAATCAGATCGTGGAGGTGAATACTTAAGTATTGAATTTGATGAATACTTGAAAGAGCATGGCATTGTTTCCCAGCTGACTCCTCCAGGAAAACCACAGCTAAATGGTGTATCTGAAAGGAGAAATCATACCCTGTTGGATATGGTATGTAGTATGATGAGCTATACTGATATGCCAATCTCCTTTTAGGAATTTGCATTAGAATCAGCTTTGCATATTCTGAGTAGGATTCCATCAAAATCAGTTTTTTCCACACCTTATAAGATATGGCATGGAAGAAAACCAAGTCTTAAGCATGTTAAGATTTGGGGTTGTCCAGCTTATATCAAAAAGCCTAACACTGATAAATTGGAGACCAGATCAGAAAAGGGTCGATTTGTTGGATATCCAAAAGATAGTTTTGGATATTATTTTTATTTGCCTACCTCACAAAAGGTTGTGATAAGTAGAGATGCCACATTTCTTGAACAACAGTTTGTTCAAAAAGGAGGCAAAGGAAGGCAAATAGAGTTAGAATAGGAGAATTCTGACCAAGCAACAGATCAAATGGATATAGATCCATCTAATCAACCTACACCTGTTGATGAAACATCTACAGCTGTTCCTCATAGAACAACTAGGGTATCTCACCCACCAGTGAGATATGGTTTCCTTTATGAAGAAGAACAAGAGTTATCTACTCATGAAGAATTAGATCATGGAGATGATCCACTTACCTATGAAGAAGCTATATCAGATATAGACTCTTCAAAATGGATTAATGCTATGAAATCCGAGATTGATTCCATGTATAAGAATCAAGTTTGGGATCTTGTTGACCCACCTAAAGGTATTGTACCTATAGGGAACAAATGGGTTTTCAAGAAGAAAATTAGTTCTGATGGAAAGGTAGAGACCTATAAGGCAAGGCTGGTGGCGAAAGGGTTTCGCCAAAGGCAAGGAATCGACTATGAGGAGACTTTCTCTCCTGTTGCCATGCTTAAATCAATTAGGATTCTATTAACAATAGCTGCATACTATGATTATGAGATTTGGCAGATGGATGTCAAAACAGCTTTTCTCAATAGATACATCTATGAAAACATTTTCATGGAACAACCTAGGGGTTTTGAATCCCAAGATGGTTCTAAGGTATGCAAACTAAAGCGATCCATTTATGGGTTGAAACAAGCTTCGAGGAGTTGGAACATCCATTTTGATGAAGCCATTAAATCCTTTGGTTTTATCAAAAATGAGGATGAGCCATGTGTATATAAGAAGGTTAGTGACAGTGCTATCACTTTCCTTGTTTTATATGTGGTTGACATATTGTTAATGGGTAATGACACAGGTATGTTGACAACTGTAAAGGTATGGTTGTCAAATACATTCTCCATGAAAGACTTAGGGGAGGCAACCTATATTCTTGGGATTCACATCTATAGAGATAGAGCAAAAAGAATAATTAGTTTATCCCAAAGTCTATACTTGGAAAAGGTGTTAAAGAGGTTTAACATGCTTGATTCCAAGAGAGGGTTGTTACTAGTGAGACATGGTGTCCACCTTTCTAAAGAGATGTCTCCAAAGACACCTGAAGAAAGAGATAAAATGGCCAGGATTCCATATGCTTCGGCTATTGGAAGTTTAATGTATGCAATGTTGTGTACTAGGCCGGATATCGTATATGCTGTTAGTTTGACTAGCAGGTATCAATCCAATCTAGGTTTGGAACACTGGATAGCTGTTAAGAATATCTTTAAGTACTTGAGAAGAACTAAGGATTTATTCTTGATATATGGAGGTGGAGACTTGCAATTGGATGGTTATCCTGATTCTGATTTCCAATCAGATATCGATGATAAAAAGTCTACCTTTGGATATGTGTTCATTTGTAATAGAGGTGCAGTCAGTTGAAAGAGTTCCAAACAGAGCACCACTGCAGATTCCACTACAGAGGCTGAGCATATTACTGCAACAGATGCTGCAAAGGAAGCTGTTTGGATAAAGAAGTTCATGATAGAACTTACAGTAGTTCCTTCCATTGAGTCAGCAGTTCCACTACACTGTGACAACAGTGGAGCAGTCATACAGGCTAAGGCCAGAAATCCAAGCACATAAAAAGGCACTACCACATTGTTAGAGAAATAGTTAGGCAAGGCGATGTAGCCATGTAGAAAATAGCATCAACTGATAATCCAGCTGATCCATTCACTAAGCCTATGTCACAGACTCAGCTAGACCGACATCTTGAGAAGATTGGTCTAAGATATTGTAATCAATGGCTCTAGTGCTAGTGGGAGATTGTTAGTAGTATGCCCTAAAGCATATCATTTAGTATGTATCTTGTACATGTTTTTATTAATAAAAGGCATTTCCACTTTTCCGTTTACATAAGATATTTATGTGTAATAGAAAAGGTCCATTGATATTTTGTTAGAAATTCTATTCTTAAGTTGTTAAGAATATGAGTGACAGTATTTCTAGTACAAAGTATCATAAATAGGTTCACAATCAAGGATACTTCATAATAAGGACATGACTTATCCAGAAAAATTGTATTCATGTTTGTTTCCAAGTTATTTATATGAGATATAAAGATGGAATGGTGAGTCTCATGCCATATGATAAACATGATAGGCACTTATAAATGATAAGTAGGCCGAACCAGTGACACTTATGACAAGCACATGGAGTTTACTCTTGTCAATGTTTTGTCATAAATCATATCAGTGCATATAATCTTTAGACCTAAGATAGCACGGTTATCTTGTATATAGGTAGTTTGAGTTTGATACTACTTTTATACTTGTACTGTGTATGGGTATATGGGCATGTGTTGGCTCCTACTAGTTATATATGGAGATAGGTGTTGCTCAAGATGGAATCTGTTCCTCTAAGTAAATAGAGATAAAATCCTATGTTCATTTAATTGTTCTTGATGTTTTAAGTTCCTGGCCAGGACAGATAGATTTAATCAGAAAAGAGTTTCTGATGAGAAAATCTTTTAATCAAGAACTGGGATTAAAAGAGAACATAATATTCATAGCAAATGGAGTTTGACATAAACCATGACTCTAGCTTGAGTTGGGATTTTATAACAGAGAGATTCTAGTGTATGGTAACATATGATTATAGGTTCATTTAAGGTAAATCTTATTACTAATTGAGTGACCATGGCATGCTATGCTAGGTGTTAACCATGGTCTACGAGGTGCATAAAATGATTTAGAGAAATCATTTATGGTAAGAAAGAGTTCTGATGATATTAAGAGTTAATATCATGTCTCATTGCCAATTAGTGATGAACCGAGTAAGTCACACACATACATAAGTACTCACCTAATTAAATATGATTTAATTAATTAATTAAATTAATTAAAGAGTTTAATTGATTAATTAAATAGGTTTGGTTTGCAATTAGATTGCAAAGTCCCTGGCATGACTTGAAACCAAATCTAGGTTATTAGATGTACAGTATAAGTTAAATTTATATTTAAAGTATTTAAATATCAATTTAATTAATGAGAAATTAATTAATAAAGATTAATTAATTAATTTATATTTGATATAAATTGATTAGAAGAAAAGAAATAATTATTTTGGGTTGAGAAATAATTATTTTGCGGGGAACTCAGGAAAATATTTTCGGGATCGAATTAAAGGTTACTGAGGTATAATTAACATTAAAAATGTCAAAGAAAAATTAATGAATTAGTACAAAGAAAAACGAAAAATCAAGAAATCGACAAAAATCAGTGTTATCGAAAAATCAGAAATACGACCTGAAGAGGGGCTATTTGGTCATTTGACACCTAGAGTTGACTTTTGACCTAAATGTCCATGAAAAATAAGTAGTATTACATTTTGAAAATTGAATGAAAAATGAGATTAAAGATAAAATGAAATTAAAGGAAATTAAGGGGTGAAAATTGAGATAATTGGAAATTAATAAGTAAACTATATTAAACTAAGTTAGTGCTCCACTAAGTGGGATTAGTGGACATATAAAACTAAGTGGACAGCATGAAAATTCACTTTCTTCCTCATTTTTTTCACTTTGCTGAATTGTTTTCTCAAGTTCTTCCATGGCCGAATGTTCTTCCAAGCTCTCTTCCCATGGTCGTTTCATGTAAGCCTTCATCTACCCATCTTCAAGCCTTGATTTTAATAAGTCTAAACATCATGGGCAGTGTATTGGGAGCAAAAAGAAAGATTTTTAGTGAAGTTTGTTAAAGCTCAAATTAAGGTTAGTGCTTATTTTTCCTCCCTTGCTTAACTAAATTTTGAGTTGATGTTGTGATGAGTTGAATTGTGGAGAAATTGAAAGAATTGGATGAGTATTTGTGGGGATTTAAATTCAACAGCCAAGGAAGTCCATGGGAAGTTGGTTAATTCTACTTGTAATTGATGGTTAGACATGTTGATTTAAGTAAATAAATAAATTAGAGCTTATGGGCATGTGTATGTTTGAAATAATAATTGAATTAGGGGTTTGAATAAGTGTTAGAGACTTTCGACAATTAAGCTTAAATGTGGCAGCCTTAAGGTACTTAAGGGATTGGTAATTCACGAATTTTATTATTGAATTATGGTATTGATAGATTAGTGGGAGTGTATTGTAAGTTTTTAGTTGAAATTTCAAGTATTAACTAATTGTTTGCAAGTATATATTGTTGACCTTGACTTTGTGAATTAGGATTCTGTATTGATTATTGAAGACTTGAGTAAACTGCTGAGAATTGACCAATTTGAGACTTGATGAATGAGATTAGAAGTACTATGAATGCTATGTTGTAGTTTGGGAGAAGGAGGATTAAACATTGGAAGTGCAATTTGTGTGCAGGTTGTGTGATTGATGAAGGCAGTGTATAACTTAGGCCATAACTGACCTTGTGTGTAACACCCTCACTGTAGCAATTCTGTACATTCTACTGTTCAGGTGATCGATGTTAGTTCGGACAGCTAAAACGTCTGGAAAAATATTTAGACTAAAGTGGTGAGCCATAATTAACTCAAATAATAATAAGAAAAATTTAGGAAAAATTTTAGAAATAAAATACAACTAAGTTAAATGAGCCAGTCCCCTAGCAATGGGTAACCTAGTGGGAAGTTGCAGTCCTCACAGCTAGGAGCCCTAAACCAAGGGAAAAATTCATGAAATAATTTTTGAGACTCCAGAGAAGAGTCATTGAGGTTTTTATGGCATTAAAATGCCAAGAAAAGGCTTAGAAAAATTTTTAGATTGGTACAGACAATTTTAGCTCTTTAAGCCAAACGGAGGGCATTTTGATCATTTCTTCTTCAGAGATGATTTTGGCCAACTTGTCCAGTTAAGTAAATAATTTGTATGACATAAAATATGAATAAATATTGCTTAAAATTGAATTGAAAATGGGTAGAAAAGAAAAGAAATAGAAATAAAATAAAACTCACATTTATGACATAAACATGATGTCATAAATGAATGAAATTAAACTCTAACCAATGGGAATTAACCAAGCCAATTAAAAGGGATAAGTATCACAAAATTAGACTAAAAAAATGAAAGAACATTATGCTCATCTCCTTTAATTTCCGGTAGCCTCTCTTTCCCTCACTACCTCCATTAAAGCTTTCTCTTTCTCTTGCTAAAACCTCACCCTTCACACCATAAAACCTCATCCTCACTTCACTAAAAGTTATCCTCACACCTTAAATCACCTTTAGGCAGCCATTAGAGGGAGAAATCTTGAAGATTAACAAGCTCAAGTGGGAACTTTAATAAGGTTAGTGTCCAATATCTTTCTCTCTCTTTAAATTCATGACGAGAAAGTTGATTTAATTTGAAATTTATAAGAAACTCAAATGAAAACCTTTGATGTGCTTGTAGACCCTTATTTTGTGATGAGTATGTGCATTGAGGCCGTGGGAAACTCGATGATGAAAAATTATATGACTGTAAGATGTAATTGGAGGCATGGAGCTGAATTATTAATTCCGTGGCATGATCTTGAAAAAATAAAAATAATAATAAAGTTTTGGAGAAATTAATTTAATTAAATTTAAATAAAATTTTATTTTGTTTAAATTTAATATGGGTAGCTCTTAAATGAATCTAACTAAGTTTAATTGGGCTCCATGGGCCTAAGAAAGCCTAGTTAGGAATTTTAAATGGGACCCATTTAATTATTTTCTAAAAATTAAAATAACAAAATATCTCTCTCCTCCTTGGCTACCACACCTCTTCCTCACTCCCTATTGGTGTCTTCTATTTTTTCCTGTCTTCCTATTGGTTGAAACACCTCACCCATATCCCAGTCTTATTCGAATTCTGCAATCGTAGTTGTTTAAGTCATCTAAACTTTATCACCCTAAGACTCCAAACCCTACCACAACTCTTCCTCACTTTCTATTGGTGCCTTCCCCTTTTCCTCTCTTCCTATTGGTTGAAACACCTCATCCATATCTCAGTCTCACCCAAATTCTGTAATCTAGTTATTTAAGTTATCTGAACTTTATCACTCTAAGACTCCAAACCCTATCACACCTCTCTCCCAAAACACTATAAATAACCCACTGATAAAAAATAAAAAAAGGGAAGAAGAAGAAAAAGGGAAAAGGGGGAAAAAGAAAAAAAAAAAAAAAAAGGAGGATGGGAGGAAAGAGGAAGAGAAAATTCAGAGTTATAAGAAATTTAGAGATATTCAAGACTCTTTGAGTTCTTCCTTACTTTTTCTTTTCTTCAAGAAGATTTTCATACAAGATTTCTGGAATGTCAGTTTTTATTGTTTTCTTTTCAAGATCTATGCCACACAATATTTTAATTCTATGCTCTTTGTCTTCAATTTATTTTATATGTTCATATAGATCATGTAATCATGTTTAATTTGAGGGGATACACAACTCTGCACATGTTTAGTTTCTGTCTCTCGTACTTTTATTATTTTTCTTTATTTTTCTTTATTTTCTTTATTTTTTATTACAAACAAAAATTGGTAAGTAGCCCTAAGGTAAGTACCAAAGAGGGCATTTGCGCGGAGCTTATATGGAGCTAAACGGGAGTAAGCTAGGGATATCATTGCCATACTAGAAGAGAAGACACTTTTTTAAAGGTAGCTTGCCCCAATGGCAACTGCATTTATCAACAGGTAAGTAGCTCTAAACTTCTCAAATAATCATTGGCATAAAATTGTAGTAATAATAGAACTTTTATTTGGTAAATTAAAATTAACTTTGTTTTTAATTTAACTGACTTTTGCATGTAATTAATTTAAATAAATACTTTGTAAATTAAAATTAATCTTGTTTGTAAATTAAACTAACATTGGCATGTAAAATAAATTTAATTTAATACTTAGTAATTGTAAAATAAATTTGCATGTTAGAAATCTTTATTAGGTTGTGATTGTTTGGGACTTATGTGATATTAGAATAAATTACACATGTACATAATTAACTTAGTTCAATTATCCTTAGGATAACTTGGTGAAAATTAATTAATTATGTTAAATAGAAACGTAGGGTTTTTTGAAATTGAATTTGTTTGTAAATTAAATTCTCAATAATAAATTAATTTTAGTCATATGGTAAATATCATTTAAATAATTAGCAACCCCATAGATAGGAATTACTTGTGCATGAAAATTGTGTGTAAACAACAATCCTTTTATGAATTACTTGCATGTGTAGGATTAGAATTGCATCTTTAGGATAAAGTTTAATAAAGGAATAATAAACAA
This sequence comes from Hevea brasiliensis, assembly GCF_030052815.1. NCBI lineage: Eukaryota > Viridiplantae > Streptophyta > Magnoliopsida > Malpighiales > Euphorbiaceae > Hevea > Hevea brasiliensis. The sequence goes on from NC_079501.1 coordinate 51,496,073, forward strand.
GACTTCTAGAAACATTAGTAGAGGACTGGCACTCGAATTAACGAGGTTAGACCAAGCGTAAGGGGTGCCTAACACCTTCCCCTTACGTACCCACTATCCCGAACCTAGACATTGGGCTATGGTAATGACGGTTGTAGAAACTCTGCAAGGAGTAAGTTGCCATCCATGACCCTCGGAAGAAACACTAAATATGTCCCGGTTATTACCCGGGTGGCGACTCCTGTCTATCTATGCCTTCGTGGCATAAATCCTTAGTACCATGGTAGTGTTATGGGAAGACGGTACTTACCAGTGGTTTGATTTTATTAGGATTATATGAAGTGCATGTCTAGGAAATGCTGTCTAAGGAGGTGGTACTTAAGTGAGACCATTGTGACTCCACCATCTTTCCTGGGCATTACCTGGTGCATTTTATATAATTTTAATGGATGATATTTCGCCTCACGCCCCCCACCCCTTATAGTTTGGCGACTCCACTGGGGATTAAATGGATAGTTACTCCAACATGTTTCTATTAGTCTAATATTATTCCTTTGTTAAACTTTTTGCATTGCACTACACTATCACACGGATCACCCTTACCCTTTTAGCCTCGTTAGTACTAGCCAAGGAGACCATTGTTCTACTCGAGCTATGACGAATTGGTGAATGCTAGCACCCCATGCCCGTACCTTCGAGTATATAAAAGAGCCACAGCTCCGGCCGTTGTGCTTAATGGACAAGCTCTCGCATGGGTGACCCTTTTCCTACCCAATAAAGCCCATGAGCCATAGATTTCAACCCTAGGTACCCCGTAGATTTTTGTTATGCTGGATTCGTCTCCTTACTGTTCAAACCATAAGTTTTAGTGGTAGTTGAGATGAACCTAGGCCTATGCATAAACCCAATGTGTGTATAGGCCCAAGTCCATTTTACAACCCATGTTAAGCAAGAGGATGCTTACTTATGGTTAAACTTTAAGGATACAAATCATTTGTTTATAGAGGAAAGGTCGTCCTGGACCACCTCCTGTTGGTGCGTCTAGTGTACCATAGCCTAGGATAGAATTTTTTCCCTTATCCTACACGTGAGAGTTGAAGGTATAAGGGGGCGAAGATTTAGTTCTGGAGACATTCTTTTCGGTTTATCATTTAGTCTTTGGTCCGATTTTAGTTTGGTTTATATGGTCTAGTTTTGTTCAGTTTTGGTTCTATTGGTATGGTTCAGTTTTCATTTGGTAAAAGTAAAGGAAAAAAAAAAAAAAAAAAAGAAGAAAATGGTCCATTCATGCATTGCATTCATGTACATAGCACACTTAGGTTAACCCTTAAATCCTATTTTTTTTTAGCAAACATAGCCTCAAAACACATCAAAGAGACTTCCAATCAGGTCAATTGCGTTAGGGAAGGGAAGAGACTAGTAAGGATTTTTCCTGCACTACTTAAGATGGAAGAAACTATGGCCGTGCTTGATGAAATATTGAACGCCAAGATGTTTGAGCTAGAAGAGACAATTGTGGTCAACTTTAGAAAGAGGCCCCGAGGTAGGCCAATTAAGTGGCGTTAAAGTTATTGATGTTCAAATAGTGTCTCACACCCCAAGAAGATTTTTTCTAATTCAGCCAACCCTTATCTGAAGTTTTGGAGCGTCTCAAAGTTCAAGACCTCCTATAGCTCTTAGCACCCAGACCATTCCCAAATCCACTCCCATCTAGCTATGATATCAACCAATGTTGTCGGTTCTACCAAGCCCACAGTCATGACACCGACTTATGCTTTCAATTTAAGTGTGATATCTAAGACCAAATTGATGCCAAAAGGATAATTGACCCAGAAAATCAACCCAAAAGCCTCATGCCTAGTCAAAATTTCCACCTACACCAGGTCTCTACATGATCTCCATCACCCCAAATAACCCTAACAGAATTATTGACTTTATCCAACCCATCCAAAAGCCCAATGAACTTATACAACCCATCCAAAAGCCTAGTGAACCTATCCAACCCATCCAAAAGTCCAATGAACCTCAGTCTATAATGGTTGTTGACATTTGTGATAATTCTAGCTATGATGAGCGTCCTTTGGATGTCTGGACTAATTCTGATGAAGAGATAGTTGCATTACAACTAAATGATTCAGTTCCACTATTGTCTGATTTTTAAGTTATTGAGATCTATGAAAACTTGATGGATCCAAAAGTGGTTACTGTGAAGAAAGGGATAAAATTTTTTTTTTTCTGGCATGGGCCTAGGAAAAAGTATAGATGGGCTGGTGACTTTTCTTGAGATGAAGGGGCGAATCACGAGTCATGGTTTGGGCTATGAGCCAACAGAAGAGAAAAAAGAGCCAAAACCTCCTAAGTTCTTGAAAGAGAGGGGCAATTACCTGGACATATGATTAGGGATTACTACATGTGAAAGTGCTAAAGTAGAAAATTAGGACCATTGATCTAAGGACTGCATGGAAAGCTAAGCACCTAAAGTTATACTCCTAAGTTTGAGTTTATTTTTTGTAATGCTCACAGTAGTGATACTGATGTTTCCAATTCTGATGTGCTTGATAAAGATTTTGAGGCAAAGATCAATAACATTCCCAATCCTTCTGCTTACTTGTTTGATGTTTATTCTAATGGGCATATGCATGGCATTCATAATCATTTAGAATTTATTTTTGTTAATGCATCAAAATCGATCTCTATTAATTTGGGTACACCAAATAATCCTAAAGACATTAAGTTAGCTGAAGATTTAACCCAAGAAGAAAGAGATAAATTTATAGCCTTGTTAACAAAGTACCAAGAAGCACATGCCTCGAGCTTAAAATGAGATGGTCGATTTCTAAGCCACGCTGGTGTCCCTATAGGAAAAGAGTGATCAAAAGTTGACTTAGCTAGTTATCCTAATGAAGAGTAAAATTTCATGCTATGAAGGATTAATAGTAGCACATGTGGACCTAGAGAGAGAAGGAAAATGATATGAAGACATAAGGAGGTCTCTGGAAGTGAGAGAATACTCACAATAAGCCAATAAAAGAGATAGAGCAATAATTCATAAATTAGCTGCTCAACTTACTTTGGCTAGGGGACAATTCTACAAACTCTTATGTGTGATAGAAAAATAGGCTGAGTAAATAATGAAAGAAGTACATGCAGGAATGTGTGGTCCCCATAAGAATGGAAAGGTTCTAGTTGGGAAAAAATGTTCAAAACATATAAGGTTAGGGCTGAAAAACTCCCTTATGTTCTTTAAAGTTATCGTAATACTGCAAGGACATCCACGGGGGCAACCCCATTCTCTTTAGTGTATGGGACTAAAGTAGTGCTATCCATTAAGCAAGAGGTCAAATCCTTAAGAGTGATGCTAGAAGCTAAGATCCTAGAAAATGAGTGGGCCTAGAAGAGATATGAAGAACTAGCTTTGATTGATGAAAAGAGGATGTGAGCCTTGTATCGTATGTAGGCTTATCAGAGGAAGATAGCTAGAGCCTTTAATAAGAAGGTGAAGCCAAGAAAGATCAAAGAGGGAGACATGGTTTTGAAACAATCTCAGCCCATCCCTTTTGATTTAAGAGGAAAGTTTACCCAAGCTAGGATGGTCCATACATAGTCAACAAGATCTTACCACAGTAAGAATATCAGACCTGGATGGGAATGAATTTCAAGAACTAGTCAATTTAGACAGGCTTAAATGGTACTTTGTGTGAGATAGGCCCGCTAGGCTGAAAACCTGCAAAAGGTGGTCTAGGCAAAAGTAAAGGTCAAAAAAAAAAAAGAAAAGAAAAGAAAAAATGCTAGATTGAAAACCTGCAAAAGGCAGTCTAGGCAAAAGGAGAGATGAGAGAAGATCTGGATGGAAAACCTAAAAAGGCCATTCGGCAGGTTATAAAGCTTGTTTCTAACTTTGGAAGGTTAGAAATTTAGCAAAACTAAATGTAAGGGGGAGTAATGGTGTACCCGAATAAATAAAGAAGTTTTTATTGCATTAACTAGGAATGGATTTTATTTAATTATGATTATGAATTTTGTGTCTTGAGAGATACATCAAATGATTAAGTACTTGAACTGCAATGTTTTGATTTAATCTATGTGTTCTGAGTATGACAAGATAGGTGCTTGATATGGATGCCCTAGCAATTGTCCAATTAAAAAAAAAGGAGAAAAAAAAAAGGAGCTTGCTAGGTGGAAAACCCGAAAGGGCCACTTAGGCAAAAGTTAGAGCAAGCCCGCTGAGATGAAAATCCAAAAGGACATTTCAGGCAAAAGTTAGGGCACAGAGAATGGAGTTCATGAAAGAGAAATGAGTCAAGATAGAAACCATGGGGGGAGAGAAGAAAAAGAAAAATTAGAGAGAAATTGTATTGTGACCTTAAGGAAGTCTTTTATGGTGAACAATTCTTCTAAAAAACTTTGAGGCTATAAGAAAGTTTTTGCGAAAAGAGATCCCCCAGAGGACTAAGTTTTTTTTTTTTTTTTTTTTTTTAGAATCTTTAGTAAAATCAGCATGCCCATGATAGGAAGTAGCATACAAGAAACATAAAAATCAAAGAGAATTTTGAGACCCAATCATTCTAAATTTTTTAAATCATGACAGATATTTTTTGGTAAGTCCTTAGACTTTGTTTAGGGCGCATGACATCGTTGTGTAAGGCATAGAAGAACATGCATCAACATGTCACCTGTAGGTGTGTAAGGCGTAGAATAACATGCATCACCACAGTTTCAAGTGTCGAACTATGAGAGGGTCTGATTCTTTCTCAAGATAGCGAGGGGGATACGTAGGTAGTTTAGGACTGCGATCCTATATACGAACCCACAATATTTCATGACAGATATTTTTTGGTAAGTCCTTAGACATTGTTTAGGGCACATGGCATAGTTGTGTAAGGCGTAGAAGAACATGCATCAACATGTCACCTGTAGGTGTGTAAGGTGTAGAATAACATGCATCACCACAGTTTCAAGTGTCGAACTACGAGGGGGTCTGATTCTTCCTCAGGATAGCGAGGGGGATACGTAGGTAGTTTAGGACCGTGGTCCTAAATACGAACCTATAACATTTCATGACAAATATTTTTTGGTAAGTCCTTAGACGTTGTTTGGGGCATATGGCATAGTTGTGTAAGGCGTAGAAGAACACGCATCAACATGTCACCTATAGGTGTGTAAGGCGTAGAAGAACATGCATCACCACAGTTTCAAGTGTCGAACTGCGAGTGGGTCTGATTCTTCCTCAGGATAATGAGGGGGATACGTAGGTAGTTTAGGACTGCAGTCCTAAATACGAATCCATAACATTTCAAATCACACAGTTGCCATTGTCATGAGACCGTAGCTAGTCTCATGACACAGAGTGTATCGACAGAGCAAGATGCACTCAATTTTCACATGACACAGTTATCACTGTTATGAGACCGTAGCTAGTCTTATGACGCAGAGTGTATCGACAGAGCAAGATACACTCATTTTTCACATGACACAGTTATTACCATTATGAGACCGTAGCTAGTCTCATAACATAGAGTATGTTAACCGAGCAAGATATGCTTGATCCTCATAACCAATGTTTCATAGTTATTAGAAATTTGAGTTTCACTTTGACGAAACTTGAGCAATGCTTTCGCATTGATTTCAACTTTCGCCAAAGTGGGGGGCAAACTGTAGACCCTTATTTTGTGATGAGTATGTGCATTGAGGCCGTGGGAAACCCGATGATGAAAAATTATATGACTGTAAGATATAATTGGAGGCATGGAGCTGAATTATTAATTCCGTGGCATGATCTTGAAAAAATAAAAATAATAATAAAGTTTTGGGGAAATTAATTTAATTAAATTTAAATAAAATTTTATTTTGTTTAAATTTAATATGGGTAGCTCTTAAATGAATCTAACTAAGTTTAATTGGGCTCCATGGGCCTAAGAAAGCCTAGTCAGGAATTTTAAATGGGACCCATTTAATTATTTTCTAAAAATTAAAATAACAAAATATCTCTCTCCTCTTTGGCTACCATACCTCTTCCTCACTCCCTATTGGTGCCTTCTATTTTTTCCTGTCTTTCTATTGGTTGAAACACCTGTTAGTAGTATGCCTTAGAGCATATCATTTAGTATGTATCTTGTACATATTTTTAATAATAAAAGGCATTTCCACTTTTCCGTTTACATAATATATTTATGTGTAATAGAAAAGGTCCATTGATATTTTGTTAGAAATATTATTCTTAAGTTGTTAAGAATATGAGTGACAATATTTCTAGCACAAAGTATCATAAATAGGTTCACAATCGAGGATACTTCATAATAAGGACATGACTTATCCAGAAAGATTGTATTCATGTTTGTTCCCAAGTTATTTATATGAGATATAAATAAGATGGAATGGTGAGTCTCATGCCATATAACAAACATGATAGGCACTTATAAATGATAAGTAGGCCGAACCAGTGACACTTATGACAAGCACATGGAGTTTACTCTTGTCAATGTTTTGTCATAAATCATATCGATGCATATAATCTTTAGACTGAGATAGCACAGCTTATCTTGTATATAGGTAGTTTGAGTTTGATATCGCTTTCATACTTGTACTATGTATGGGTATATGGGCATGTGTTGGCTCTGCTAGTTATATATGGAGGTAGGTGTTGATCAAGAAGGAATCTGTTCCTCTAAGTAAATAGAGATAAAATCCTATGTTCATTTAATTGTTCTTGATGTTTCAAGTTCTGCCAGACAGATAGATTTATTCGTAAAAGAGTTTCGATGAGAAAAATCTTTTAATCAAGAACTGGAATTAAAAGAGAACATAATATTCATAGCAAATGGAGTTTGACATAAACCATGACTCACTTTGAGTTGGGATTTTGTAATGAGAGATTCTAGTGCATGGTAACATATGATTATAGGTTCATTTAAGGTAAATCTTATTACTAATTGGGTGGCCATGGCATGCTATGCTAGGTGTTAACCATGGTCTATGAGGTTCATAAAATGATTTAGAGAAATCATTTATGGTAAGAAAGAGTTCTGATGATATTAAGAGTTGATATCATGTCTCATTGCCAATTAGTGATGAGCCTAGTAAGTCACACACATACACAAGTTATCACCTATTTAAATATGATTTAATTAATTAATTAAAGAGTTTAATTGATTAATTAAATAGATTTGGTTTGCAATAAAATTGCAAAGTCCCTAGCATGACTTGAAACCAAATCTAGATTAGATGATGTGTAGTATAAATTAAATTTGTATTTAAAGTGTTTAAATATGAATTTAATTGATGAGAAATTAATTAATAGAGATTAATTAATTAATTTATATTTGATATAAATTAATTAGAAGAAGAAAATAATTATTTTGGGTTAAGAACTCAAAATTAAGACACAGGGGCATTTTGGTCATTTTGCAGTGTGACACGTGGCACCATGAGATGGTGACACATGGCATAACACATAAGCTTGCCAAATATTTTTAATCATGTAAGATGATTAAAATCAAGATTAAATATAGGTTTGACACTTGGCACAATGTGATTGGGTCACTTAAACCTAGAGCTAATCAAAAGGTGACATGTGGCTAGGGTTTAATGTGTTAACCTAGCTATTTAAGTGGGGTTATGAAAAGAAAACACAACCAGCAGCCTCTCCTCTCATATGTCACGCCACTTTGAGCCTCTCCAGCTATTTCTCTTCATCTCTCATCAATTCAAAGAGATTAGCCATCAATCTCTTGAATTAAGAACACTAGAAATTGTTTCTAGTGTCCTGTTTACATCTCTAATCTCTTAAAAGGCAGAACTTGAATTTCTAATTAATAGAAAAGGCTTTAGAAGCTGTTCAAGGGCTGCCATAGGTGTTCTTGGTGTGGACAAGCTAGAGGGACAACATCTGGTGTCCTCAAGACGATCTCAAAGGCGCAGACACGCAAAAGACATCAAGAGGTTAGTGTAATCGTTCTTGATTTAATCTAGGTTCTAAAATTAATCTGATTAATTTTAAAATCTTAAATGGCAAATACAGATCCAAAAACATATTAAAAGAGTTTTAATATGTTGTTTATCATTGAAATTAAATAGAGAAAAATAAATCTTGCATGGTGCATGTGACCCTAGATGAAAATTTTTAAATTCAATGGTATAATCTTGTGTTTTTCACGCCTGCCTTCAATTGGTATCGAGCCACTATATTTGCCATTTAGATTGTTGATTATATAATTTAATTGTGTGTTTGATCATGAGATCAAGAGATTCATTGCTGGTTGGATCATGAGATGTGGCGTCACACATGGAGAAGCCACCATTGGTGGCGGCAACAATGGTTCCATGGGTGATTCAAGGTTTGGCTTTTAATTCTGCAATTGTTGTATGATCTAAGGCCTATTCTTTGACTAATTAAAGTGTTTAATTAGTTGTTTTAATCACACAATTAAATTATGATTCAAATCAGAATTTTAAAAAATGTTTGAATGTGATTCAAATCTGAATTTTAAAAGTTGTTTGAATGAGATTCAAATCTGAATTTTTAAAGTTGTTTGAATCATATTTAAATCTGATTTTTTAAAATTGATTCAATAAAATTCAGATCTGATTTTTTAAAAATATTTGAATGTGATTCAAATCTGATTTTTTAAAAATGTTTGAATTTGATTCAAATCTGAATTATTTAAGTTGTTTGAATGTGATTCAAATCTGAATTTTTAAATTTGTTTGAATGAGATTAAAATCTGAATTTTTAAATAAATTTGAATAATAATAAAATCTGTATTTTAAGTTGAATATGAGATATTCAATTTAATTTAAGTATGTATGTTTTATTTAATTGTTAAATAGTGATATGCATGATGGATGATCATGGACTATAATAGACCAATGTGATTGGATTTATTTCTTTTATGTTTCTTTGGGATTGTAAATTAATTAATTTATTTTAATTTATTTTGGGCATGTATTATTAAGTTTGTAATATTTTTGGGTTGTAATTTCATTTATTTAAGTTCTTGTAAATTCGCCTTGGTATGCCAAGGATTACTATGTAATATTGGATTGCAAGAAGTTCAAGGAGGTCAATAGCATTGGTGGACCAAAGGGGAGGAATTCAATATCAAGTGTTGATTATGTACTCCTTCAGCAACTCTTGTAAAATGAATGAATGAAATGCACCTAGGAATGCCCTGATTCAATTCTTGGTGGCTCGAATTGAATCCCTTAGAAAGTCCATGATCATACCATATTTATCGCTTATCCATGAATGCATGAGATGTATGGGAATGTATGCAATTATATGATATATGCATGCTAAATGGATAATGTGCAAAGTGAGACCTTAATAGTAATTAGGATGGCTATAAAATCTTCCAAACAAATGATTAAGTTGGAAATGCTATAATTAAAGTAATTATAACATAAGCCCTCCATTGGGGCAATTATTTTAAGAAATTTTAAATAGTTGCATGAGATGCAATTAATTTAAGAGATTTTCTTAAGAATAATTGTTAAGCATGAGATGTTGTAAATATGTAAATGGTTTGGTGGCCAATATTGGATGTACCTGAGGACATTAAAATTATTTGCATAATTATCGCTCAATGGGATCAACTTAACTAATGCAAGATAAGTCAATATTGGATGTACACGAGATTTTGAGCATTAGGGGCTAGTAAAAGGATTGAACCTCACATGAGATGTGATGGGCAAGGAGTTGCTCACTTATAGTTTATTGTAATTCCAATAATGGATGTACCTGAGGATGATCAATAGAATTATAAGAATTCAATCACCCACTAGAAATCCATCCAACTAGGATTTCCGCTTTCTACTTTGGAAGTGTAGGATTCGCTAAGTTAGTGGGAGGACCAATTTGATTAAAAGACCATAATCATTTTGGTTAATTACATGATACATTTACTAATTAATCTGGTTATTTTCTCAGTTAATTTTACGATAAAATGAGCACAAAACAACCACCACCATCCAATATCCTTGCAAGCATACTTGATCACAACAGTTGACAGACCTAATCATTCGATTGGCTAAGAAATTTGAAACTTGTCCTGAACCTTGAACATATAGGATATGTTCTATATTCAAATGTTCCTGGTCCCTTACCTCCAGAGGCCACACAAGAGGAACATGATACTTTGGACAAGTGGAAGGAGCATGATATGAGAGCTAAGTGTTACATGCTTGCTTCCATGAGTAATGAGTTACAGAAGCAACATGAGAACATGCAGAGTGCTAGTGAGATCCTCCTTCACCTACAAGAGTTGTATGGTGAGCACAGCAGAATGCTAGGTATGAGATATCTAAACAGCTTATTCCGTATGAGGATGTCCGAGGGATGTAATGTTGGGGATCATGTCCACAAGATGATTCGGCTGATTGAGCAGTTGGAACATCTTGACTTCAACATGGATTTCCAACTACAAACGGATTTGATCCTTCAGTCCCTTCCTGAGTCTTTTGGGAATTTTGTGACAAATTTCCATATGACTAAATAGGAATGCTCCTTAGCTGGTTTACTCAACATGCTAGTTATTGCACAAAAGAATATGATGGGCAATAAATGAAAAGAGTTAGCTTTTTTTGAATCTTATTCTGATGGAAAGTCCAATAAGAAGAAAGGCAATAAGAAAAAGAAACCTCGATTCTGGTCCTTCCAAGAAAATAGCTAAACAGTAAAAGGAAGACTAAAGTCGATGAAGGCAAAGGAAAGTGTTTCCATCGCCAAAAGGATGGGCACTGGAAAAGGAACCGCCTGAGTATCTTGCTTCTCTGAAGGACAAGAAGGATACACCTTCTAAGGTATGTCCATATCTTGTTATTTAGATTCTGATGATACTTATAGTTCATCTACTTTGGGTTTTAGATATCGTGCGCTCACATTTCTAAAGATATGCAGAACTAGCAAGATAGCGACTTGCATTCTCAAGATATTAGAGTCCGGATTGGCAATGGCTCAACTGTTGAAGCTTTAGCCATAGGATCTAAATCTTTTTACATGTTTGGACATGTTTTGTGTTTGGATAATATTTTATATGTACCTGATGCTTTTAAGAACATCATTTCTATATCTAGTTGGACTAGAAATTGCTATGTATTTCAGTTGTCAGATGATGTTTGCATTATTTATTTTGGAAATAAATATGTTGGTTCGGGTTATATGAATGATGGTCTTTATTATTTGGATAATAATGACAAACACAAAATGAATGCAAGTGATCTAAAAGAATACAATGCCATGGTGAAAACCAACTCAAGTTCAAAATATATTTGGCACTTAAGGTTATGTCATGTTGCGTAAGATAGGATTGCAAAATTGGAGAAAATGGGGATTCTATCCTCATTGGGCTCGAGCCTACTCCAACTTGTGAATCTTGCCTTCAAGGCAAAATGACTAGATCACCCTTTGTTGGACAAGGGCTAAGAGCTGAAAATATTTTGGAACTAATACATAGTGATGTATGTGGTCCGTTTAAAGAAATGGCTAGAGGGGCCTTCATTATTTTATTACCTTATCGATGATAAATCAAGGTTTGGGTATTTGTATTTGATGAAATACAAACATGAATCCTTTGAAAAGTTCAAAGAATTTAAATCAAGTAGAAAATCAAACAGAAAAATATTAAAGCTCTTCGATCGATCGTGGAGGTGAATATTTGAGTAATCGAATTTGATGAATACTTGAGAGAGCATGGCATTGTTTCTCACCGACTCCTCCAGAACGCCACAATGAATGGTGTATCCGAAGGAGAAATCGTACTTATTGGATATGGTACGTAGTATGATGAGCTATACCGATATGCCAATCTCCTTTGGGGATTTGCATTAGAATCACTTTATATATTCGAATAGGATTCCATCAAAATCGCTTTCTTCCACACCTTATGAGATATGGCATGGAAGAAAAACAAGTCTTAAGCATGTTAAGATTTGGGGTTGTCCAGCTTATATCAAAAAGCTGAACACTGATAAATTGGAAACCAGATCACAAAAAGGTCGATTTGTTGGATATCCAAAAGATAGTTTTGGATATTATTTTTATTTGCCTACTTCACAAAAGGTTGTGATAAGTAGAGATGCCACATTTCTTGAACAAATTTGTTCAAGAAGGAGGCAAAGGAAGGCAAATAGAGTTAGAATTGGAGAATTCGACCAACCAATGCATCAGATGGATATAGATCCATCTAGTCAACCTATACCCATTGATGAAACATCTACACTGTTCCTCGTAGAACAACTGGGTATCTCACCCACGGTGAGATATGGTTTTCTTCATGAAGAAGAACAAGAGTTGTCTACTCATGAAGAAGTAGATCATGGAGATGATCCACTTACCTATGAAGAAGCTATATCAGATATAGACTCTTCAAAATGGATTGATGCTATGAAATCCGAGATTGATTCCATGTATAAGAATCAAGTTTGGGATCTTGTTGACCCACCTGAAGGTATTGTACCTATAGGGAACAAATGGGTTTTCAAGAAGAAAATTGGTTCTGATGGAAAGGTAGAGACCTATAAGGCAAGGCTAGTAGCGAAAGGGTTTCGCCAAAGGCAAGGAATAGACTATGAGGAGACTTTCTACTTTGTGCCATGCTTAAATCAATTAGGATTTTATTAGCAATAGCATACTATGATTATGAGATTTGGCGGATGGATGTCAAAACGACTTTTCTTAATGGATACATTGAAGAAAACATTTTCATGGAACAACCTAAGGGATTTGAATCCCAAGATGGTTCCAAGGTATGCAAGCTAAAGCGATCCATTTATGGGTTGAAACAAGCTTCGAGGAGTTGGAACATCCGCTTTGATGAAGCCATTAAATCTTTTGGTTTTATCAAAAATGAGGATGAGCCATGTGTATATAAGAAGGTTAGTGAAGTGCTATCACTTTCCTTGTCTTATATGTGGATGACATCTCGTTGATGGGTAATGATACAGGTATGTTGACGACTATAAAGGTATGGTTGTCAAATACATTCTCCATGAAAGACTTAGGGAGGCAACCTATATTCTTGGGATTCGCATCTATAGAGATAGAGCAAAAGAATAATTGGTTTATCCCAAAGTCTATACTTGGAAAAGGTGTTAAAGAGGTTTAACATGCTTGATTCCAAGAGAGGATTGTTACCAGTGAGACATGGTATCCACCTTTCTAAAGAGATGTCTCCAAAGACACTGAAGAAAGAGATAAGATGGCCAGGATTCCATATGCTTGGCTATTGGAAGTTTAATGTATGCAATGTTGTGTACTAGGCGGATATCGCATATCTTTATTAGTTTGACTAGCGGTATCAATCCAATCCAGTTTGGAACATCGGATAGTCATCAAGAATATTCTTAAGTACTTAAGAAGAACTAAGGATTTATTCTTGATTTATGGAGGTGGAGACTTGCAATTGGATGGTTATCTCGATTCGATTTCCAATCGGATATCGATGATAGAAAGTCTACCTCTGGATATGTGTTCATTTGTAATGGAGGTGCGATCGGTTGGAAGAGTTCCAAGCGAGCACGATTGCAGATTCCACTCACGAGGTGAGTATATTCTCGCATCGAGATCTTGCAAAGAAGTCATTTGGATAAAGAAGTTCGTGCAGAACTTACGATAGTTCCTTCCATTGAGTCAGCGGTTCCATTACATCGTGACAACAATGGAGCGATCATCTGAGCTAAGGAACCAAGGTCTCACCAGAAATCCAAACACATAGAAAGGCGCTACCACATTATCGGAGAAATAGTTGGGCGGCGATGTAGCCATGCAGAAAATAGCATCGGTGAAAATCCGGTGATCATTCACTAAGCCTATGTCACAGACTCAGTTAGACCGACATCTTGAGAAGATAGGTCTAAGATATTGTAATGAATGGCTCTAGTGCTAGTGGGAGATTGTTAGTAGTATGCCTTAGAGCATATCATTTAGTATGTATCTTGTACATATTTTTAATAATAAAAGGCATTTCCACTTTTCCGTTTACATAATATATTTATGTGTAATAGAAAAGGTCCATTGATATTTTGTTAGAAATATTATTCTTAAGTTGTTAAGAATATGAGTGACAATATTTCTAGCACAAAGTATCATAAATAGGTTCACAATCGAGGATACTTCATAATAAGGACATGACTTATCCAGAAAGATTGTATTCATGTTTGTTCCCAAGTTATTTATATGAGATATAAATAAGATGGAATGGTGAGTCTCATGCCATATAACAAACATGATAGGCACTTATAAATGATAAGTAGGCCGAACCAGTGACACTTATGACAAGCACATGGAGTTTACTCTTGTCAATGTTTTGTCATAAATCATATCAGTGCATATAATCTTTAGACTTGAGATAGCACAGTTATCTTGTATATAGGTAGTTTGAGTTTGATCTGCTTTCATACTTGTACTATGTATGGGTATATGGGCATGTGTTGGCTCTGCTAGTTATATATGGAGGTAGGTGTTGATCAAGAAGGAATCTGTTCCTCTAAGTAAATAGAGATAAAATCCTATGTTCATTTAATTGTTCTTGATGTTTCAAGTTCTGGCAGACAGATAGATTTATTCGAAAGAGTTTACGATGAGAAAAATCTTTTAATCAAGAACTGGAATTAAAAGAGAACATAATATTCATAGCAAATGGAGTTTGACATAAACCATGACTCGGCTTGAGTTGGGATTTTGTAAGAGAGATTCTAGTGCATGGTAACATATGATTATAGGTTCATTTAAGGTAAATCTTATTACTAATTGGGTGGCCATGGCATGCTATGCTAGGTGTTAACCATGGTCTATGAGGTTCATAAAATGATTTAGAGAAATCATTTATGGTAAGAAAGAGTTCTGATGATATTAAGAGTTGATATCATGTCTCATTGCCAATTAGTGATGAGCCTAGTAAGTCACACACATACACAAGTTATCACCTATTTAAATATGATTTAATTAATTAATTAAAGAGTTTAATTGATTAATTAAATAGATTTGGTTTGCAATAAAATTGCAAAGTCCCTAGCATGACTTGAAACCAAATCTAGATTATTGGATGTGTAGTATAAATTAAATTTGTATTTAAAGTGTTTAAATATGAATTTAATTGATGAGAAATTAATTAATAGAGATTAATTAATTAATTTATATTTGATATAAATTAATTAGAAGAAGAAAATAATTATTTTGGGTTAAGAACTCAAAATTAAGACACAGGGGTATTTTGGTCATTTTGCAGTGTGACACGTGGCACCATGAGATTGTGACACATGGCATAACACATAAGCTTGCCAAATATTTTTAATCATGTAAGATGATTAAAATCAAGATTAAATATAGGTTTGACACTTGGCACAATGTGATTGGGTCACTTAAACCTAGAGCTAATCAAAAGGTGACATGTGGCTAGGGTTTAATGTGTTAACCTAGCTATTTAAGTGGGGTTATGAAAAGAAAACACAACCAGCAGCCTCTCCTCTCATATGTCACGCCACTTTGAGCCTCTCCAGCTATTTCTCTTCATCTCTCATCAATTCAAAGAGATTAGCCATCAATCTCTTGAATTAAGAACACTAGAAATTGTTTCTAGTGTCCTGTTTACATCTCTAATCTCTTAAAAGGCAGAACTTGAATTTCTAATTAATAGAAAAGGCTTTAGAAGCTGTTCAAGGGCTGCCATAGGTGTTCTTGGTGTGGACAAGCTAGAGGGACAACATCTGGTGTCCTGAAGACGAATCTCAAAGGCGCAGACACGCCAAAGACATCAAGAGGTTAGTGTAATCGTTCTTGATTTAATCTAGGGTTCTAAAATTAATCTGATTAATTTTAAAATCTTAAATGGCAAATACAGATCCAAAAACATATTAAAAGAGTTTTAATATGTTGTTTATCATTGAAATTAAATAGAGAAAAATAAATCTTGCATGGTGCATGTGACCCTAGATGAAAATTTTTGAATTCAATGGTATAATCTTGTGTTTTTCACGCTTCCGTTCCTTCAACACCTCACCCATATCCCAGTCTTATTCGAATTCTGCAATCGTAGTTGTTTAAGTCATCTAAACTTTATCACCCTAAGACTCCAAACCCTACCACAACTCTTCCTCACTTTCTATTGGTGCCTTCCCCTTTTCCTCTCTTCCTATTGGTTGAAACACCTCATCCATATCTCAGTCTCACCCAAATTCTGCAATCTAGTTGTTTAAGTTATCTGAACTTTATCACCCTAAGACTCCAAACCCTATCACACCTCTCTCCCAAAACACTATAAATACCCCACTGATAAAAAATAAAAAAAGGGAAGAAGAAGAAAAAGGGAAAAGGGGGAAAAAGAAAAAAAAAAAAAAAAAAAAAAAAAAAAAAAAAAAAGGGGGATGGGAGGAAAGAGGAAGAGAAAATTCAGAGTTATAAGAAATTTAGAGATATTCAAGACTCTTTGAGTTCTTCCTTACTTTTTCTTTTCTTCAAGAAGATTTTCATACAAGATTTCTGGAATGTCAGTTTTTATTGTTTTCTTTTCAAGATCTATGCCACATAATATTTTAATTCTATGCTCTTTGTCTTCAATTTATTTTATATGTTCATATAGATCATGTAATCATGTTTAATTTGAGGGGATACACAACTCTGCACATGTTTAGTTTCTGTCTCTCGTACTTTTATTATTTTTCTTTATTTTTCTTTATTTTCTTTATTTTTTATTATAAACAAAAATTGGTAAGTAGCCCTAAGGTAAGTACCAAAGAGGGCATTTGCGCGGAGCTTATATGGAGCTAAACGGGAGTAAGCCAGGGATATCATTGCCATACTAGAAGAGAAGACCCTTTTTTAAGGGTAGCTTGCCCCAATGGCAACGACATTTACCAACAGGTAAGTAGCTCTAAACTTCTCAAATAATCATTGGCATAAAATTGTAGTAATAATAGAACTTTTATTTGGTAAATTAAAATTAACTTTGTTTTTAATTTAACTGACTTTTGCATGTAATTAATTTAAATAAATACTTTGTAAATTAAAATTAATCTTGTTTGTAAATTAAACTAACATTGGCATGTAAAATAAATTTAATTTAATACTTAGTAATTGTAAAATAAATTTGCATGTTAGAAATCTTTATTAGGTTGTGATTGTTTGGGACTTATGTGATATTAGAATAAATTACACATGTACATAATTAACTTAGTTCAATTATCCTTAGGATAACTTGGTGAAAATTAATTAATTATGTTAAATAGAAACGTAGGATTATTTGAAATTGAATTTGTTTGTAAATTAAATTCTCAATAATAAATTAATTTTAGTCATATGGTAAATATCATTTAAATAATTAGCAACCCCATAGATAGGAATTACTTGTGCATGAAAATTGTGTGTAAACAACAATCCTTTTGTGAATTACTTGCGTGTGTAGGATTAGAATTGCATCTTTAGGATAAAGTTTAATAAAGGAATAATAAACAAGACTTCTAGAAACATTAGTAGAGGACTGGCACTCGAATTAACGAGGTTAGACCAGGCGTAAGGGGTGCCTAACACCTTCCCCTTACGTACCCACTATCCCGAACCTAGACATTGGGCTATGGTAATGACGGTTGTGGAAACTCTGCAAGGAGTAAGTTGCCATCCATGACCCTCGGAAGAAACACTAAATATGTCCCGGTTATTACCCGGGTGGCGACTCCTGTCTATCTATGCCTTCGTGGCATAAATCCTTAGTACCGTGGTAGTGTTATGGGAAGACGGTACTTACCAGTGGCTTGATTCTATTAGGATTGTATGAAGTGCATGTCTAGGAAATGCTGTCTAAGGAGGTGGTACTTAAGTGAGACCATTCTGACTCCACCATCTTTCCTGGGCATTACCTGGTGCATTTTATATAATTTTAATGGATGATATTTCGCCTCACGCCCCCCACCCCTTACATTACTTACTTTATATTTTCGGCAGCCATGGATTTATTAGAGTTTTGATGATTGCTTTGGATTAAATGAGTATATAAGCTGCCCTTGATATGAACTTAACACTTAGCACATTGAATTGTAAGTTAATGGAAGAGTAGAGAAATTGAGAATTTAGGGTTTTGAGCAAATTGGAGTTTTGCTCCTATAATAGTATAGGAACATTTTAATGGTCAATTAGTGACCATTTGGTAATTTTTAAACTTAATATGAAGTGAATTGAGTTATTAAATGTTGGAAAGGGTAGTATATTGTATGCTATTTTCTATTCAAACCCTAGCAGTATCCTTCCCTATTGCCTAAAAATTCTTGGTTTGTTCATGGCTCAATCAAAAGGGAAAGGAAAGGTTACCCAGTATTCATCATCCTTAGATTCTAATAGTAACAATGTTCCTCCATCTCCTCCACCAACACAAAAAGAGAAACCTCTAGTCATTAGAAAAGCTAAATACAGTCAAAGAAAAGGGCCAGTGAACCTATCAAAGAATAGAATACTAAAAAGGGAAAAATCTCCAAAGCCCCTGTTGTGCTTATGGAAAGGGCTTTTCATGAACCAAGATATATACATTGGCCTACTTTTGTTGAAGTTTAAATTGCTTTACAGTCTCTGTTTCAATATAAAAAATGGGATAAGCTGTGTTCTAGTACTAAAGGAATTTATGTGGATTTGGTTCAAAACTTCTTTAAAAATTTGAGAGTAGGAGATGTAAAAAATGATGATTCTTTAAAGTGAAAATGAAAGGGAAAGTTTATGAAGTAAGTGTGGAAAGGTTAGCCCATGCTTTAGACATTCCAAATGGTGGCAATAGAGTCAGTTCTCAAAAAGAATTATTTTTTGTAGGAGTATTTAATAAAAGAGATTTTGAAGATGAGGTGTTCAAGGGAGAGGCTAAGGACAAGACTAGTATTATCCATGCTCACCAACATATAAAAATACTTCATAGTTTTATCATCTATGTGTTTAATCCTAGAACTAGTAGCCCCAACTATTTAAGTACCCTTGACCTTTGCATAATTTGGCACATTGTGAATGAGATAGAATTCAATCTTGCCTATTTCATATTGAAGCAAATCATGAAGTGGAAACCTCCTTACAAACTTCCATATGCACATCTCCTAAATGGATTATTTAGGGACTTTAGGATTCCTCTAGAAAATGAAAAACTTAGAACTAATATAATCCCAATTACCAGCTTGCAATAGGATGATGATGGAAGAAAAATGAGGTTTGAAAAAGGGGTTAGCTCTAAAGATAGTAAAAGTGTTGCCTGTGATGTTAAAGAGATTTTGGAAGAACTTAACAATTTGAGACAATTTTCTGAACTTGAGTTCAAAGAGCAAAAGTAATTTTGCTTATATCAGAATGTTCTCATCAATGTTCTTAACTACAAAATGGATGGTTAGTTGTTGATGATGTATAACATCATGGATAACTTAACCAAAATCAAAGTTCATCTAGGCATTACAAGTAAGGAAGCTAGAGAAACCAATAAAGCAGGTGCTACTAGTTTTGCACAACAAATATAAGAGGAAGAAAAAGAAGAACAAGAAGAAAAAGAGGAAGAAAAGGAAGAAGAGGAAGAGAATGAGGAAGAATAGGAAGAAGCTGAAACTAAAAATGAAGAAGAAGAATTAGATGAGGAAAAGACTAGTACTAACAGTGATGATTATAGTTCTTAAGGTGGCAGCCAAGAAGGGAATGGAGATGAAATGAGTGTGTAACATCCTCCCTGTACGTGTTCTGTACGTTCTGTTGCTCCGGTGACCTAATGTCAGTCCGAGCAAGTCAGGATATCTGAAACTACACCTCGGTGATAGTGAACAGACATATATTGATGAAATAACTGAAAATAAAATATAAGAAAAATTAAAGAAAAATAAAAGAGAGGAAATGAAATTAAGTTAAACGAGCCGGCACCGCAGCGATGGGTGATCACACTGGGAAGGCCGGTGCCGACCCTACGACCTTGGGGAACCCTCAGAATTAAATTTTGGGACATAAGTAAAAGTTTATTGAAATATAATTGACACTAGAATTATCAAAGAAAAATTAATAAATTAGTACAAAGAAAAATAAAAAATCGAGAAACAGACAAAAATCGGTGTTACCGAAAAATCGGAAATACAACACGAAAAGGGCATTTTAGTCATTTGACACCTAGAGTTGCATTTTGACCTCAATGTCCATTAAAAATACATGATATTACACTTTAGAAATATTATGAAAAATTAAAATGAAATACATTATGCAAATAGTTAAAGAATTGAGATAAATGTGCAAATTAGGAAACTTGGAATAATTAAACATTAAAAATGAGTTTAGTGCTCCACTAACATTAAAGTATGGGACCATGTAAACCACTTAAGAACAGATTTTCCTTCCCACTAACTACTTCATCTTCAACCTCACTCTCACTTGCCGAAATGGAACCTCCATGAAAGCACCATTGCCGCCCATGCAAAGCTCCATTAGTGCATGATCAAGCCATGATTTCTTACAAGTTTCTTCATTAAACTTGGTCTACACTTCATGAGCAATACCTAGGCAACAAAAAGGAGAGAAAGTATCAAGTTTTTAACAAGATCCAAAAGTGATAAGTATCCAAATCCTCTCCCTTGCTTTAGTAAACTTGGTGTTTAGGTTAAGGTGAGTAGTTTGGTGAAGAGAAAGAAAGAAAATATTGAGATATGAACTTGTTCATTTTCGACAGCCATGAAAGTTTGTTGTATTTGAGTTTTTCTTACCTCTAATGGATGGGAATCAAGGTTGATTAACTCAAATGGAAGTTATGGTAGGTTAATGTCCAAGTATGCGCATGTTAGTGCTTGAATTAAGGGTTTGGAAATGGGACTTTGATGCTTTGGTAAACTGCTATGTTTGGTAGCCTATAATATCATGAAATTGTATGTGAGTTTATGTAATTTATTTATGACATGTCATGGTGTTAAATTGTGGGCAGCATGTGTAGTTTCCATGGAAGTGTATGTGTAATATTGTTATTGAGGTATGTTGAATTTTGGTGGAAGTAAATGTTGAACTTGAATGGTGTATTGTGTGCATTGAGTACTTGAGTGTTCTATTCAAAATACTTTGCTGGAATTGTGTACAATATACATAGAAGTGTCATGATTGAATATTGAAGTATTGGGAGGAGGAGGATTATCAAAATTGGAAGTGTAATTTTCAAATGCAGGTTGTGTGTGTTGGCAGCACTTAAATTAGGTCATAAGTGCAAAACCGTGAACCCAATTGGTATGAGGCCAATGGGGGGTGAAACTAGACACCAAATAAGCCAACTTTCATGTAGAAATGTTGCCAAAATTCTACCTAGAAACTAACCTTAAAAATGACCAAATCTGAAATGGTAACCTTGCAAATCCAGATTTTTGACCATAAGAACAGTAGTCATTAGGATGACCATAACTCACTCAAAACAGGTCCAAATGACCTGAATTTTTACCATAGAAAGCTGAGACATAGAGCTACAATTCTTATGAAGACACCAAAGCCCATAAATGGCCAGAACCAAGTCAAATAGCTTGCACAAGTTCGGGTACCAAAACTGCCAGAACTAAATGTGACCTAAAAGTGACCAAATTTTGCACTAAAGATGTAATCTATCCAGCTTTAGTAAATTGACTATATCTTGGCCTATACAACTCAGACTGACCCAAAATTTTGCCAAAGGTTCAATAAGACATAGAGCTACAAATTTACATCTTTGACCAGAATCTAAAAACTAAGAGAAATAGGACATTAAGCTAGACCAATCTAACATACTAAAACTGAAAATTTGACATTTACATACAATGATGCTTAAAGTAATTTGGCAATGAATGCCAACTTGTAAAAATGGTAAATTGCACTATATAGGCAGTATATTGAATTACAAATTGTGATATGTTGATGCTAGAATCAACTTATCTATATTACCAAAAAGGGTCAACATATGCATTGACATATGAATTACATAATAGCTAGTGAACTCTAAAAATTGAAGAATTAAACAATTAATTTATAATGTGCTCTAGTTTGCCTAGTTGACTAGTTTAGATAGTTTGGCATGCCAATAGGATTCTGACAGCTGTTCTGTAAATGGCTTTACGCCATACTGTGTTTTTACGGCATATTATGCCGCACTGTGACTTTAATAGCCTACGACTATATGTATTGTGTTATTATACTTGGCTTATCACCAGATTGACTATATGTCTTTTTAGCCACACTATTTGCACACCGGGAAACACTTTGTGACCGTTGGTTTTATGGCCCGAGGTACTAGTTACCCAATGCCAGTGTATTCGTTTATCCAGTCTGGTCAGTGTATAGGCTACACGGGCAATTAATTTAAGCACTATTAAATTCAAATAGCTAAATCCAGTCTTCTAACATACAGCACCACCAAAATTAGCAAAAAAATGAAAGGTTAGCAAATAAAAGTAGAATCAATAACTGTAAAGAATATTGATGTCATAAACTCATAAACAATTCATTTATTTTATTTTAGTGTATATTTCTTTAAATTTGGCACCACTAAGCAAAATTTCTTAGCGCGTTGCTTTTGTAACGTGTAGGTATTGGAGACACAACTGGGGAGCCCAGCAGACCTACGACCGGGTGAGACATCAGATCTGCATAGGAGTCCAAAGTCATCTGCACTACACAGCATACATGGTAGGACTTAGGATCTTATGTAATGATTATCAGTTGTATTTTGACATTTTGTTATATAATTTTGTATATTCTAAAACTTTAAGGTTTGTAATAATTTGTACATATAACTTTATATGGAGAATATCTAGATGTATTTAAGTTATAATGGATTGTATTTTAAAACTATTTAAATATTGTAAAAATCAATAGACTGTGTTGAAATATTGAGACTGTGAAATAGTTAAGAATTTGATATTATCATATTGAACTGTTTTTAATAGGTTTGGAAGGATAGTTTGTCTGAAATACAGACGGCACCTTGCCAAATTTTTATTACTGTTTTTGAAACACTGATTTTATTAAAGTATGAAAATAGTATCATTATGATATGAATATTACATAAAAAAACTTCTTAAAATCAAATTGAGTTCAGGAAATGAGTTGATTACATACTAGGTGCTCCGGCACACCGTGTAGCACGCCTTGCTCAGCTATACTTTAGACAGGCGTGGGGTGTTACAGAGTGAGTCTAGTTCTGATGCTGCACAGGAACCACACACTCCGGCTCCTACTGCTCTTACTCCTAACTCTTAAAGGAAAATAGAAATCTGCCAGAAAGAAACAAAGCAGTAAGCAAAAATAAATAAACCATCTAGCAAAAAGGCCAAATCTAGGAAACAGCATACTGCAGCACATTATGATGTTCTTACAACAATTGAATTAGCTCCTAGTACTTTTGTTCCTTTAACCCCAAGTGTTGCCATGGCTGTTGAATTTTGCAAACCTTAAGTGATGAGCCTATTAAGCCAAAAAGGAAGAAGATGCCTGCCAATAGGCTAAAGCCAACTAGAAGGAGTTCTAGGTTGTAGGGATAAGATTGATATGCTGGGCTATTTTCTACTGATCTTATTTTCTTATGTTTCATAGTTTGTTTTTAGTTTGCTAGCCTGTCTACTAATTTTAGCTATCTGAACCTTGATTAGTTTGCTATCCTATATGCTAATATTCTATTTTGAACAATTGCACTTAAGCAATATTTCTATGTATGCTTACTTATGTGAATTCTTTCTCCCATGTTCTGTTGATGCTGACAAAAAGGGGGAGAAGTGGATCACATTATTTTTTTTCTATGGACATCTTGGTGATATTTTGATGAATATGGTTAATGGAGAAGTGGATGATTTCTTTGAATACATTGTGGATATTTGGTTGATATTGTGGATATATTGTGCATATTTTGTTGGAAATTATGATGTTTATGAATTCTTATACATACTTATATTGTGAATACTATTGTGGATAATATATTATGTACATAATTGTTGATGTCCTTGCTTGAAACCATTTGAGGCTAAAATGTTTATTATTTCATTGAAACTATTAAGGGGGTGTTATTGTATAATTATTAATATGTGTTGATATATGTGCATATATATAGGGGGGAGTTATTCCCATATATACACTCATACACTTTCACTTTTTAATTCTTATTTAGTGATTCAATTGAGTTTTGTCATCATCAAAAAGGGAGAGATTTTAGACCCCATGAGCTCAAAGAAGCATGAATTTTGATGATAGCAAAACTCAACTAGAATCAAACTAACTTTTCTTTAAATGTTGTAATGTATCTTCCTAAGGATGTAGAAAAAGATTCATGAGTTGGTGGAATTGTGCCTTTAAAGAAAGATGACATCCTAAGGCAACTTAAAATGAATTAAATATAAGGAAAATAAGAAAGAAAAGGCTACTTTCCAAGCTATGTTGAAGATCAAAATGAAGGTACATAGTTTAGAATTTAGTTTAGGTTTTTTAAGATTATTTCTGAAAAGAATTGAGGAGTGAACCCAATGATATTAATTTTTAAACCCCCCAATTTTTATCCTAAGTTTTTAGAACTTAATTTTAAGTTTTGAATGGCCTAAAAAATATTTTACTATGATCTAGTGAAAAGTTTTTAATTTCTCAAACTTGAGTAGAAAAGGTTTACAGGTTTGCTAATTGGTTTGCTACTATTCTTAGTATACTAACTGATTTGCTAACTGACTCAACTCTGTACAACATCGGAGAAAAAGACAAAATAACAGCTAATTTATTGAAATTTGAATTTATTACATTTAAATGGATTTTCAAATGGTTAGAAACGGTTTGAGACTATAAATACACTTACTCTTGGCCATTTTACACTTAATGAAAGTTGTTATAGTGTTCCTAACTCTTTGAAGTCATTTAAAGCTTTCATTTAAAGTGCTCCACTTGTTTTCATTACTCATCATTGGCACATCTACTCAAATCTTCTTTCTAGATTGTGTTGTAATGAGTGAGAGTGAGTTTTAAATACTTTATTAGTATTTATGAGAGGTCTTTCAGGCACTTATTAAAGCTTGATGGTATAAAATGTTTGGGATAATGCTTGTAAGAATTTTAAAGCTACTTTGTAAAGCTTTGGAGTGAAGATTTAAAAAGCGCTTTGTCTCTTGCCTTTAAAAGAGAAGAATAATGAAGTGAAGACTCAAAGTGGCATCTTTGAGAGAGGGAATGTAGGCTAGTTAAGTCAAACCACTATAAAAATTTGGTATTCTATTCTCCTAACCCTTACGCTTTAAATTTCTACATTTTATCTTCTACTTAAGTTAATTTTGTTGTGCTGAGATTCAAATCAGTTTACTGTTTTGTTTGCTGAGTACTGATATATTCTGTTTGAATAGTATACTGAACTTGCTTTGAGTTAAATTTATAAAACTAGTTAGTTTGAGTTGTTTAACACACACACACTTCACATTAGAACACTTTGTTGAACCAAGCCTCAATTTTTCAAAGGTTTTGAGCAAGAACCTAAAAATTGTTTTAGTCTAATTCACCTTGCCTCTTGGACATATTTGGGACATCAAATCTTTATGGTAATAGTAGTAAGGCCTCATTAGGAAAGCCTAGGGATGTATTCTTAAAAGCCATAATATCCATATTAAGGTCAGAGGTATAGAGATTAGAAGGTTATGTGTTGGGGGCAATCTACTATTTAATGCATCGACTGGATGGATATCACAAGTTAAATGAGCTCCTATTTTAATAGCTTTAGTGTACTTGATAATTACATTTTAGTTGTCTGAAACATTAAATGATGTGGGTCCCCTAAAGGGATGCATATGAGCAATTTCCCAACTTTTAAAGGTCATCCTTTTCTTTCATAAAGCGGATGGCGCATGTTTGGGACAACACCTTTATGACTTGGAAAGATTTACAAATATTTCTCTCCTTTGCATATATTTAAACATCAATATGAGACACATGGTGTGATCAACATGCATTACAAATTTGAAGTGTATCACATACAATGGTCAACCATGTCAACAATGGTAAGGCTAGCATCGACATACTTAAGCATGGCCTTTATGGCATCATCGTGGTTAATACACCCCCTACCACATCAATAGTTTGCCACATCCCACCCAAAACTCGATAAATTTCTAGCAAATCATTCTCATTCTTGGCTGTGACTTACTGAGACTCGGTGGTTTCGACATAGCGCTTGACTTAGTTAGCACCAAATCTGGTTGACTTAGGTGAATGGGGTTAAGGAGGTGGATTTGAAGGAGGAAAGGTAGGGTATGCATGGTGTAGAGATATTGACATAGTTTCAAGGCTAGAGGAGGCAAGAAGCAGACCTAATGAATGAAGATAAGGTGTTCATTAAATTGGCACTCAAGATGTTTGATTTTGCATAAATGATGGGCAGATAATGGATTTGGTGTTGTCTTCGATATGTGAGATGATGATTAAGACTGAATGCTTAGGGAGGAACTATATGAGATAATGTTGAAACGGGCGAAGGAGAGCATTAAGGAAAGTGGAGAGATCAAGTCTTTATTATGGTACTAAGGAGAGAGAAACAATGACATTTGTTTTTGGTAGTGTGACATAAAGGAGGAAGATTTGAGGCTTGGGAGAATAGGAGGTGTTGGCAGCATTATGGGAGATCAAGGTTTTGGTAGTGTGAGATTGGTGGAAGTTGAGAGAGCCATTTATGTGTGAGATTTGTAGATTTGGGTTTTGTGTTTCTATAAGGCTTTACATATTTATGTTTTGTATTTTGATTGAGGAGAAACTAAGAGGAATATTGTGGAAGAGAAGGAAATTATAGTGGAAAGAAATATAGAAGAGACAAAGAGAGAAGACAACTAAGAGAAATAGAGAGCAGAAAGAAAAAAAAAATTTTTTTCTTTAAGGCTTGTCACATCAAATTATTAACCAATAAAATTGTAATATTTGGTTAAAATGTATTTAATATCTCTCAAATTAAAGTTGAGAGACTTTTATAGTATAAATTAGAGGTGAGGGATAGCACTAAAATAACTTTCTAATTTAAGGGATGGTGAATGAAATTAAGCATTTATTTCGCATAAGGTTCAATTACAATAGCCTTCCCATATAATAAGTAAATTCTAAATACAAATATAAACAGAATATGTTTGGTTAAAGGTTAGTGATAAGTCATAGAGAAGAGAGTGTTATTGTCCTCCACAACTAAATTTGGCTACCAATATATGTAGAAAAGCTATAATCATGGTTATCTAGACAATAATCCACATTTACTCAATCGAAAAATATTTCATTGAGCATTTTAATCGTGTCAATCAGGAAAACTATCCACTAAATGTAGTCAAAATGTATGGTCATCTTATATTGACATTAATATAATTATTTTGGTCCTCAGCCTTCAGCATGTTTAATTTCTCCAGGTAAGCCACGGAATCAAACGCTGCTAAACAGCAGCTATTCCTCACTATTTGCAACATTGTTAACTATTTTCTATTACCTTATCTCCCTGTTTGAAAACTATAGTTTTTGAAGAATTCACTTTTTTTTTTTTTGGTCAATTTTTATATTTGAAGTAAAAAAAAGTTTTTTTTTTAAGAAGTCCTTTTTTTTTCAAAGTAGTACAAGGACAGCTCAACAAAGGAGTTAATATTGTTAAGTGTGTTGGGCCAGGCTACAAGGGGAAGGGTAACATCTAGCGGAGTGAAATGGGCACCCCATATTGTAATAATGAAAATTTGTAAATAAACAGAGGTTTGCAATCTTTATTTGAGAAACAGGGCAAATTAGATTTTTTTTATTCTCCAATAGTTTTTTTGCCATTAAAGGTCAAAAAGGCACTCATTTTTCCCCCTCCGTTTATATTTTACAGGGACTGATGGCAACAAGGCTTTGGAAACATGTGTAAATTAAAGTTAAAATGAGATTATTTTACCACACATGTTGGTTAATGTCAGTTGGTGAACAAAGGTATCATTCCAGAATCAATGTGATCAGACATCTTTTGGCAATTGGCATGCTTGAAAGATATTGATTCAAACAATCTATTCATCTACAGGTCATTTCTTTGTTATTACTTACAAAAAATCTTGCTTCCTACCTTGTTCTGCCCAATTATTATCAGCTGAATAATGATATCATTATTTCTTCTATTATTATTATTATTATTAAACGGTAGCACTTTGGTTTAAAAAACACTGTAGCACGACATCAAAGGATTTCTCACTTTAGAAGTTCTAATTTATATTATCCTACAGCACAATATTAAAATAAAGAACATTAATTATTTGACTCATAGTGCAAGGAGCAAGGAATTTAAACTCTAACAAAATCTTCTTCTTTAAAAATCTGTTAATTTATTAAAAAATGTTTTAAAATTTTCCAATCGAACTGGTAGCAATCAAAATAGATGATTTTGAGAGCAGAGAGCACATAATGGTATGTAGTCCCCCAAGGAAATGATGAAATCCTAGCCTAAATAAGCTTGTTTAAAATTACAACTAAATCAAATATCAATGATTTTTTTGGAAATTCACATCCTTTGGTGAGGCACCTGTAATTTGTGTGGTGTGTGCAAATGGGCATTGGCCCTGTGAATCCAAACACATAAATTCAAATATAATTAGGGAAATATGATAATCCTCTATCCTTTTTATTTCTTTCTGAGAATCGAACCAAAATAAATTGATCACATATTGGCATGAAGCACACTCCAGTAGATGCATCAAATTCGAACAAAGCAAATGCAGATAACTTACTTGTGAAGATGCAAATAAAGGATTTAGCATTTGATTTTACAAAACCCAACCAGATAAAAGACAGGCTAGTTTGCAGCTTTCAGGCACAAATGGGGCAAAGCACCAGTCCATTCTCATTGCAATCAGGACATTTGACCACCATCGTCCTCCCTTGCTTCTGCCCCATCTCCTCCTTCACCACCATCACTATCTTTGAGCTTCCATCGCACGAAAAACATGGAAGGAACCTCACATCCCCACACCCATCACACACATCCCCTGCTCTCTTCTTTGGCAACCCCTGTAGCAGCTCTTCCATCTTCTCCTCCTCCACTATCTTCATCACCTCCTCCACCCCACCCACATACCTTCCCTTCACAAAAAGCCTTGGCGGCACTGTTGCCTCTCTATCCTTCCCCTTCATCAACTCCCTTAACTCCTCTCTAAACCCGAGATCCATCGACACGTCTCTTTCGCAAATTAAGATCTCAAATCCTTCAATTGCTGTGCGAACAACATTGCACGCCTCGAATGTCTTTCTTATGCCCCTCAAAGTGGTCGTATAGATCACAACTCTGTTTTCCCCACTTGGCGGGCACAGTTTCTCATATCTATCCAGCAAATGCGCATTTTCTTTCAAGGGGATGGACCCAGGTGTATAATTAGCCAAACAGCTGCTCTTCAAGGGCTTCAAGACATTGGATTCAAGAGTAGGGTTGAAGGTGAATTTGGGATTAGAGTTCTCTTTGTCTATTAAAGCAGTCTGGTCTTTCTTGACAATGGGAGAAAAGCGAAAGCTATCATTGTCGAGACCAGACATGAGCTCCCAAGAATTGATGGTTTCAGGGCAATCTGCTCGGAGAGGTCTGGGATCGGACCATAGAGATTTAGGCTCGCAGAGTGGGCTAGGGAAGATGGAACCGAGGGTGAAACGAGCTGGTTGGGTTGGGGGAGTGGTGGCGGTGGACTGAGCAGGCGGGTCAAGATTGAGGAGACCGTAGGTGGTGGAGGTGAGGGAGACAATGTGGTGACTGAGTGCTGAGCTGCCGAGTTGAGTGAACTCGTCATCGTTGTTTAGCAAATTGGAAGATACGCAGCCCATGAGGTTGCTAATATGTGAATCGATTATTGAAATTTTGAAATTTGAAGAGAGGCAAATATGGGAGGAAGGAGTGTGAGAGTGAAAGACACAGAAAAAAAAAAGGGTGGATGAAGACTTGTTTCCTTTTGTTTTGGGGTGGAATTTGGAAATAGTAATAATTTAAAGCAGTTATTAGTATTTTACTTAGGAATCATAAAGATGTCTTTTACTCTTTTTAGGTCACTGAGTTTTGAATTTTTAGCGGACGCACCGAACACGAAGCTTTAGGCGCTCAAATTCATTCCAAATTAATTGCAGGGACGTGGTGGTGGCGGTGGAGCCTTGTTGGCGGTGGTGTATTTAATTCATGCCCATTTTCAAAGTGAATTCATATGCCTCGGTACCCCAAGGCCCAACTGGGTTGAGATTCGGCCCATATCAACTTGCCTTAAAATTGTGTGATAAATTATTATTTAATTAATTTTATTTGCAATTTTTATAATTTATCCATTTAAAAGTACTAATACGGTACACCATTCATATTCAATAATTTTTTTCTAACAATTAGATCTATCACTATATTAAATCAAACTAATATATTTTATATTATATATAAATGTGAAGGGAGGAATAGTGATTTTATCAAAAAATTTTCTCATTTTTCAAATTAATTATAATTATATTTTTATTATTTAAATTAATTTTAATATTTACATAAATTTAAAATTCTTAATTTTAGAGTTTATATAAATTTAAAATTCTTAATTTTACTTATACTTAATTTCAATTAAATATAAAATTTTATAAGAAGTAATTAATTAAAATAAAAAATTAATAAGTGAAAAATAAAATATATAATTAATCTATATCTATTTATCTATAATTTATAATCTATAATCTATAATATATATAAATTTATGAAGAGGACATGGGATTAATAAAAATATTCATATTCATTTATTATAATAACAATAAAAGATTATTTTATTTTTTTTAAAAATATTATATTAATTTTTATTTTTCAGATAATGTCATGTAATATTAAATTTGCAAAGTTTTATATGAACTTTAATTAGGAATAATATTCTTAAGGTATTTAAAAAGTTTAAAAATATTATATTTGCAAAAAAATATTAATATCAACTTTGCTCAAATGCTCAAATAGTAGATAGCCCAAATCCAAGAAATTGAAATTTATGGATTAAGAGTATTAAATCAAATTTAATTGTCACACCCTACTCATCGTAAGATGTAACATGCTTCCATAGTACACCTAATGAATTACCGTACTTCACCTATCGATAACCCATTAAATATACTTTAAGGGATTTTAAAACAATTTTCGTTCATTTTTAAATTGGTGGGTAAAATTTTTTTTTTCAGATATTAAAAACCTTTATTTAAAGTCCAAACATAAATCAAATTTTTAGATATTTAAAATCTCCATAATTTTTACAAAAATTTCGGCAGAGTGCTGTCTGTATTTTAAGAAAACAGTTCTTCAAAATCTGAAAATAAAAATACTCCCAATATTTTTCTCAATCACAACTCCATTATTCAATCTCATTTCACAAATCAACACAAGCAACTCAATACGCAGTTTAAATTAAATCAAACATTGAAATATCTCATTAAGATAACAAAATGAATATTTACATTCATGGGAGTATTAAAAATTTAGTAGTGCAAACTTTATTGTAACACCTCTATGTTCGGTAGCGCGTTCTACTGTTCAGGTGATCAGTGTTGTCCGGACAGCTAGGATGCCTAGAACTACATTTCGATATGAGTGAGGAGACATAAAATAATGAAATACAAGAAAAGAAAATACAAGAAAAACAAAGGAAAAATAATAACAAAGAAATGTAACCAAGTTAAGCGAGCCGAAAACCCTAGCGATGGGTGATCACACCGGGAAGTCACAGCGTGGACCGTTGACTAACCCTGGACCGCGGGGAACCCTGAAAAATATTTTTAGGACTTAAAGAGATATCAATTGAAGTATAAATATCATTAGAAATATCAAAGAAAAATTAATTAATTAGTACAAAGAAAAGTGAGAAATAAAAAAAAAACGGACAAAACCCGGTATTACCGAAAAATCGGGAATGCAACCCGAATAGGGGCATTGTGGTCATATGACACCCCGATTTGTCTTTTGACCTAAATGTCCATTGAAAATACATGATATTATATTTGGAAAATGTCATGAAAAATTAATTTAGTGGTACCTAATGTAAAGAGCAAAAATGGAGTGGAAATTGAGTAATTAACACATTTAAAACATATAATATACTTTAATTGGTGAGTGGACCACTATGGAGTAAATTAAACACAAAAAGGGCAGGTGTAAATCCACAACACAATCTGTAAACTTCATCTTCTTCATTTTTTTCATCCATGCCGAAATAAACTCCCTAAAAACCTCCATGGCCGAAACTTGAAGGAACCTCATCATCTCCTCCATTTTCACCTCTAAACACCAAAGCTTCTTCATTAATTTTGATTCCCACCTCACAAGGAAGAAGTAGATACCAAAATCAAGAAGTTTAGTGAAGATTTAGCAAGTCCCAACAATAGGTAAGTTTGAGGTTTTGATTGTTGCTTTGTTAAAGTTTGTAAGGATGTTATGGGTGTTTAATTTATGGAGAAATTTTTGAGGTTTGATGTTGAATGGGAATGTGTACTTTTGGCAGCCATGGAAATACCTTGAAGGCAGCTTATTTGTGCTTATAAATGGTGAATTAAATGATTGATTAAATGTATATTGTGTAGGAAATTGTTTGGGTGATGTATACTTAATATATGTAAATGTAAAATGAAATTTAAAGCTTGGAAAGTAATGGAATGTAAGTGTACCATTGTGGCAGTTTGCTAACTCTTGAGGAATGTTAGAATTCATGCTTGGTTTATGGAATAATGATGTTAAAATGTGTTGGTTGTTATGGCAGTTTGAGTATATGTATGGTGGTGTGAAGTGAGACATGTAAATGAGCATGAATAGGTGATTGAATTGTTGTAAATTGGATTGAAAAATTCTGTACTTGTTGGTGCACATTGAATGTAATTGTAAGCTTCCAAAATGATCTATAATGTGTTGTGAATTATGTTTAGGTCATGGTACAACCAGAATTGGCTTGAATGTTAAGTTTGGTAAGTGTTAAAAGTGATGCTTGATGTGTTTGAAAGAAATGCAATAAGGCAGTTTGTGTTTTAGGCCTATAACTTTAAGTGTGTGGCTCCAATTGGTATGAGACCAATTGGAGGTGAAACTAGGCACAAAATTTGCCAACTTTCATGAAGGAAGCATGCCAAAATTCTGCTTGCAAGGTAGCTTGAAAAATGACCAAATCCGAATTAAGTGCAAATAAGGCCTGAAAATTGACTATTTGGGCAGCAGTTAGTGTTTAGGCCATAACTCACTCAAAACAGGTCCAATTGACCTGAAATTTTAACCATGAATATTTAAGACCCATATCTACAAGTCTTATGAAGACACCAAAGCCCAGAAATGACCATAAGCAAGTCAAACAGCTTGCACAAGTTCGGGTCCAAAAACTGGCCGAACCTAAAATGACCTAAAGTGACCTAAAATGACCAATTTTGATGCAATTTGACCAGTAATAGTAAAATGATCATAACTTGGTCTACATAACTCAGAATGATCTGAAATTTTTCCCCGCGTTCCATAAGACATAGATCTACAAGTTTGTAGTTTTGACCGAAACCTGAAAACCGAGGGAACTAGGTCGTCCGGCTAGGTCAAACTAGTATCCCGGAATCCAGCAAATTGCAAGAAAATGCAGTATACACGGAAATGAACTGGGTAACATGTACCAACCCTAAAAGACTATCGAATGTGACATATTAGTAACACTAAAACCTAATTTATCTAGAATGCACCGAGGGTCAACATATTAGGGTGACTAAGCAAATAATAGAATTCAGTGAATTATTTATCAAACATTATCGTTAGAGACAGTTTAATTAAGTACTGAAACACTTCAAATTGTGTTTCTCAGTTAGCAAAGACTCAGGAAAAGGGAAGGAAACACTGAGTCAAGACCAGGAGACAGTTACCAGAGGTTTGTGCACAACAGCTATTTCTTTTGAATTATTTTCAATTGAAATAAATTATGACTATTTATATATTATTGTTTTAAATTGTGAAACTGTGAAAAATTGTTTGAATGATATTTGATGGATACTTATTAATTGAAAAGCACTGTAAATGGTTTGAAACCACAGCTATCATGTATATTGATTGTATTCCTTGCTAGCTTGTCTAGTGGGATGAATTGAATTCCCTCTCTGGCTGAAGTGTTAAGGTGTGTGCCTGTTGAGGACGAATAGAATAAGTACTCATATTTTTGCTAGCTAGCTATGTTATTCCTCATTAGCCATCGGCTTGTGGGATGAATTGAACTTTGGAACATGATTTTAAGCTGTGTGTGATTTATTGATACGTATTGTAAAATTGTGAAATGGAATTTAAATTCTTATTGACATTCACTGTCTTTTGAATTTAACTATGTTTTGATTTCTGAGATTTATTGTGATATTGTGTTAAATTCCTTATGACATTATTGTCTTGAATTTAACTATGGTTTTAAGTATCCACTATTTATTTAACTTATGAATTGTGATTTAAAGTTGTATTTGGTTATTGTTGTGCACCACTGAGATATTATCTCAGCGATAGCTTTTTATTGCTGTCGCAGGTAGACAGACGGACAGGGCAGCAGACTAGGCTGCTAGTACATCCAGCGAGAGATTATCGGTATAATGAGTATACCACATTTTGCATTTTGTACTGTAATGTATGACCACTGTATGTACATAGTGTTCTTGGTTTTGAGCAGTTGTAAATTCAAATTGTACATTGAAGTTGTAAAATAATTATGAGTTATTTTGGCTTGTAAAAATTGTAGTATATTTCTTGTATCTCAGTCTTTGAAAAATCACTGTGGATTTGAGTTGAGAAATATGTTGTGTTGAGAAATATGTTGGAGTTGAGATTTGGAAATATATTGAAGTGCTTTTTACAGGTTTTCTGAAGAACTGTTTTATCCAAAATACAGATGGCACTTTGCCAAAATTTTTATAGAAATTCCAAATAATTCAAATGTGTTAGTTTTATCACTTCAGTTCAAAAAAGGTTTTTAACACCTATAAATAGTGCTCACCATTGTAAAAGAAGTAAGAAAAGTTTTTAAAATCCCTTGTAGTGTATTTAATGGGTTATCAGTAGGCGGAGTTGGTAATTCATTAGGTATACTATGGGATCATGTTATGCCTTACAAAGGGGTAGGGTGTGACATTTATAAATACATAAAATCTCAAGATAACCTTATAATAATTTGTATTTCATTACAATCCAAAAATATATTACAAAAGAGTTGGTACAACTGCTCAAAGTAAATTTCATACATATAATTATAGAATTACATCAAAATCTAAAGTACAAGGGTATACCTATGATATACCCAAAAATAGTCTCACTATGCCTTTTAGTAATCTTGCTCAGCTGCTTTATATTTTCTTTCACCTGCGACATCATACAAAGCTATCGCCAAGTGGTGAACTCAATGGTGCACAAACTAATAATTTAAAACTTAATACAAGTTATGCTTGACAATTCATAACAAATAAAAATTTAAAATTTCTAAATTCTTCAAAATTCATAACATTCAGAAATCAATATTTTCATTCATGCAAATTATTCATTTGAATAACATTTTGATTAAATAGTAACTATTTATCTATATTTTCTTTAAATCCCGAAACAATACAAAAATATTTTGAATCACTGACAAATTATTTATTTTAACCACAATTTATCAAACTATGCATAATTTAAAGGGCGTTGTCAACAATTCACACAATTGAACCCATGACCCAAAATTCAAATAGATGCTATATTGTACACCATGACAATTTCACACTCTCCCAATAACCGAGGCTAAAAGGGAGGAACAAAGACTAGCTAGTATATATGAGTACTCATTCAAACTCTTCACTAACTGGCAAGCCAGAGAGGAAAGAACTCGCCCCATCTAGTGAAGGAGATATCTCACTAGACAAGCTAATGAGAATTCACAACATATTTTGCTATGTCAACTGTGGTTTCAAATCATATTCAAAACAATTTCTATTTACAAAGTGTTTACAAATCATCAACATATTTAATCATCATAAATTCATGCTCAAGGTTGGCAACACATCAAACTTAAAATTTACAATCCTCAAAATCATGCAATAAATCCTTAAATGCATAAGAAAATTTACATTTAATTTAAACAATTTCATTCAACAAATTAAAATCCTCAACACAACAAAATTATAAATCATAAAATAAACTTGTTCAAATCAATTTAGAAGTGAAAAGTAACAAAATAGTTAGTTGTACACAAACCTTATACGAGTTGCCTCTTGGCCTTGACTCGATGTCTCGGGTTCTTTCCCGGTATTTTTGTCACTGAAACACATAGTTTCACAGTGTTTCAGTATCCCTATTTATCATAACTCCAAAAATAAATTCAAATCTACTTATACCTAGCTTTAATATGCTAAACTTGATGTTCTTTAAAATTTGTATTTCGAAGTTACTATTCATGACACTATTCAAGTCAATTTGTTGACTTTCTAATGCTTAATAGGTATGGAAATTCTAATTTCACCCACATACCACATTTTGGTTACCTAATTTGTTGGTTTTAGTTGTTTTCTCAAATTTTAAGTCTTTTAGGCAAAATTGCAAATTTTCAGTTTTGGTGTCCTATGTTGCACTATTCCATTGGTCATGTTGCTGTTAGAATTTGGCTAAGTTTTCTTCATAGAAATTGTTCCTTATTGTCTTAACGTTATTCGCCTTGTTGAATCACTCCAATTGGAGTTTTGTAGCTCAAGTTATAGCCATTTGAATCATGGGTGCCGGATTGGACTTAACCCAAATTTCTGGGCACCAAACTAGTTCTGGCAGTTTTAAGTCACCAACTTTGGGTAGCCAAATGACTTGGTTAAGGGCATAATTTGGGTTTTTGTTCTTCATGAAAGTTTTAGGTCTATATCTCAGCTGTCCACTGATAACATTTCAGGTTATTTAGACCTACGTAGCCCACATTATGGCCAAATGAACAAACACTGTTCATTTGGTCATTTTTGTATAGGTCAGATTGCATAAATCTGGATTTGGTCAATTTGTTCACTAGGTTTGTCTCACTTTTTGGGAATGATTCCTAAATGAAAATTGTGTCATTTTGTGTTTATTTTCATTCCCAATTGGCCTCACACCAATTAGACTTGTAAATTTTCAGTTTTGGTCCCTGAAAGAGACCTTGGTCCTGCTACCTGCAGAATGACCATTTTCAATCCGAATTTAAACTCACTTCTAACACTTCCCTAGTATACCTAACAAGATTGGTTTGGATAGCTTGGCATGCCAATAGGGTTCAGTTAGCAGTACTGCACATGGCATTTTGCCATTCTATGATTTCATGGCTTTTAGCCATTCTGACATTGTGTTGAGACTTGGCCTTGTGCCTAATGTTATTACAGCTTATTAGCTGTTCTGTTGCACACCGGGAGATAAATATGTGACCGATGGTGTGACGGCCCGAGGTACTTGATACCCAATGCCAGTTTACCCGCTTATTCAGTCCAGTCGTCCAGTATAGGTTACTTGGGCAACCAAAAATGAAAGTGGATAAATTTAATGAATAATGAATATAACAAGTACAAAATAAGTAAGACTACAAATACTCAACGAAAATTTATTTGCAATGAGACATCGATACATTCACTGCATATTTATTTTCTGTTATTTCTTTTTATTTTATTATTGGCACCACTAAGCATTATTGCTTAGCTCGTTGCTTTTGCCACACGTAGGTTCTGGAGATACTGACTGAGAGCCCAGTAGACCACAGACTGGGTGAGAGCTTCTGCAGCTCTGCATAGTATCCGTGTCACCTCAACATCTTCAGTGCATTAGTAGGACACTAGGTTTCATTTTGGTATTTTGTAACTAACTTTTATTTTCTCATGTGTAATTGAGATTTATGGCATGTATTTTGATGTTAATGTAAATAGTGAAAATTATATTTATGAATGGAAAATTGAGTACTTATTTATTGCTTATATATGAATACCATGAGAAATGAATGATTGAGAAATGGAAATGTTATTGAAAAATATTGAGATTTTGATGATTATTGGAGTTTGAGAATGATTGGAAATGATTATTGGAAGTGTTTTTCACAGGTTCCGAAGAACTGTTTTCTCCATTTTTAGCTAGTACTCTGCCGGATTTTCTATAAAATTTTCGGAACCTCAAATAAATTATAATTTCAATAAATGACTTAAATGAATTATATTTCACAAATTATATTCAAAACTATGATAAAAATAAATTAAGGAAGAATAAAAATGATTGAGATAAAATAGAGTGTTCCGATATACTGTGTGACATATTTTACTCGAATATGCTGTAGACGGGTAAGGGGTGTCACATTTAGTGGTATCAGAGCACAGTTTAGGCGTTTCTGGGCCTAGATTGAGTCCATACCATGCATTGCATTTGTAAGTGTCGAGGTGGCACTAATGCAGATCTATTTGTCTTTGTTATTTTAAATAGGATATGGACCCTGCATCACAAAGAGCAGTTGAGGAGGAAGTGGAGAGTCATGCTCCACCTGCACCAGCTGAGACTAGGGGTAGGGGAGAACCTGCTCCACCAGCTCCATCAGAGCCTGCTCAACCTCCACAGGCCGTGTTCCAGCAAATGGTTGAATTCTTCAAACAAATGGCTGGGGTAATGCTACCACCACCACCACCTCCACAACCGAAATCACACTTGGAAAGATTGAGAAAATTTAGGGCAGTGGACTTCTTTGGCAAGAGAGAAGATGATTACATGCGTAGAAAATTAGTTGAATGTAACAGCAGAGTTTTAAAACAACTCCACTGCACTCCTGAACAAAATCTAGAAGCTGCTGTATCTCTGTTGCAAGATGATGCATATGAATGGTGGGATACGGTGTCCAGTGAAGTACAGCCAGAAGTAATAACTTGGGACTTCTTCATCTCCGAATTCAAAAAGAAATATGTGGGTAGTGTATACCTAGAAGAGAGAAGAAGGGAATTCATTAACCTAAGGCAGAGACAATTCACAGTGGCCGAGTATGAAAAGGAATTTATCAGATTGAGCCGTTACGGAAGGGAGATAGTCCCTAATGAAGCTGAAAGGTGTAAGAGATTTAAAGAAGGATTAAATGACAATATAAAGATCATGATCACTGCCTTGGGAATCACAGACTTCACCAAGTTAGTGGAAGCTGCAATAAAAGTTGAAAGAGTAAGAATAAGTGAGCAGACCAGAAGAGAGAGACAACAGAAGAGGGGCCCGGGTCAATCTAGTTCATCTCCTATACCTAGGAAGAAGTTCAAAGGTCCACCTACACAGAGTTCAGGTCAACCACAAGGTCAGGGTCAGTCTCAGGGGCCCAGGCCACAGTTTACCCCTAGGAGAGGTCAGTCCACACCATCAGTGGGTAGCTCTCCAGGGATGGGGTTCAGGGGACCAGCCTCAGCATCTTCTGCAAGTCCACATTGCCTGAAGTGGCATAAGGGGGAGTGTTGGAGAGTGACTGGTGCCTGCTTAAGGTGTGGGTCAACAGAGCATTAGTTGAGGAACTGTCCACGTAGAACTACTACAGCTACTCCAACACAAGCAGACAGACCTGCTCCTGTACCACAAAGAGGTAGGAAATCTGGCAAATCTGAGGCAGTTGGACCATCACAGAGGCCTGCATCTCGAGCGATGAGAGGCACGAGGCGGACCACTGCGAGCCTATGCCATGAGAGCTCAGGAGGAGCAAGATGCCCCGGACATCATCAGGGGTACGTTCTCCCTCTACAATACATCTGTGCATGTATTGGTGGATCCAGGATCTACTCATTCATACATCTGCATCAACTTACCTATAGAAAGGGGGATATTAGTAGGGGAGAGTGACCAAGACATTCTGGTCACTAATCCATTAGGCCACAGTGTAGTGGTGAACAAAGTATACAAGGGTTGCCCGTTAAGGATTCAGGGGTATGAATTCTTGGCAGACCTGATTGAGTTGCCTTTCCATGAGTTTGACGTGATTTTGGGAATGGACTGGTTGTCACGTCATCAGGCAATGGTTGATTGTAAATTGAAGAGAATTTCTTTGAAAACTCTTGAGGGTATTGAGATTACAGTTGTGGGGGAAAGGACAGATTTCTTATCCAATGTTATCTCAGCCACAGTTGCAAGAAAACTGATGAGAAAAGGCTGTGAAGCCTACCTAGCACATGTGGTGGATACTAGGCAGGCTAAGCCAGATCTGTGTGACATACCCACAGTAAAAGACTTCCCAGATGTGTTCCCTGAAGAATTGCTTGGTTTGCCACCAGAAAGGAAAGTTGAATTTGCTATTGAGACACTGCCGGGTACAGCACCAATCTCTAATGCTCCTTATAGGATGGCGCCCACAGAATTGAAGGAACTGAAAATCTAGTTACAGGAGTTACTGGATAAGGGGTTTATACGCCCCAGTGTGTCACCATGGGGAGCTCCAGTGCTGTTTGTAAAGAAGAAAGATGGGACTTTGAGGTTATGCATTGATTACCGACAGTTGAATAAAGTGACAGTGAAGAATAAGTATCCGTTGCCTACAATTGATGATCTGTTTGATCAGTTGAAGGAAGCAGGAGTATTTTCTAAAATTGATCTCAGATCAGGGTATCATCAGTTGAGGGTGAAGGATGCAGATGTGCCAAAGATTGCATTCAGGACCCGGTATGGGCATTATGAGTTTCTGGTGATGCCCTTTGGCCTAACAAATGCACCAGCGGCATTCATAGACCTTATGAACCGTATCTTCCATCCATACCTAGATCGGTTCATAGTGGTCTTTATTGATGATATTTTGGTGTATTCCAAGACCAGGGAAGAACATGATGAGCATTTGAGGATTGTTCTGCAAACCCTGAGAGAAAAGAAGCTGTATGCTAAGTTGTCCAAATGTGACTTCTAGTTGAATGAGATTGCATTCCTTGGACACATAGTGTCAGCTGATGGGATTAGGGTGGATCCCAAGAAAATAGAAGCAGTGATGGAATGGAAGCCTCCCAGAAATACAACTGAGGTCAGAAGCTTCTTGGGGCTAGCTGGGTATTACAGGAGATTTGTGAAGGGATTTTCCTTAATAGCTGATCCAATGACCAAGTTGTTACATAAGAATGTCAGATTTGACTGGAATGACAAGTATCAGACTAGTTTTGAGAAGTTAAAGGCTATGTTGACAGAGGCACCAGTGTTAACACAGCTAGTGTCGGGAAAGGACTTTGTGGTCTACAGTGATGCCTCTCATAATGGGTTAGGGTGTGTATTGATGCAAGAGGGGAAGGTGGTCGCTTATGCTTCCAGGCAGCTAAGGCCACATGAACAGAATTACCCTACCCATGATTTAGAACTTGCAGCAATTATCTTCGCATTGAAGATATGGAGGCACTACTTATATGGTGAAAAGTGCTACATTTACACAGACCACAAAAGTCTAAAATATTTGCCAACTCAGAAGGAGCTCAATCTTAG
This sequence comes from Hevea brasiliensis, assembly GCF_030052815.1. Lineage (NCBI taxonomy): Eukaryota > Viridiplantae > Streptophyta > Magnoliopsida > Malpighiales > Euphorbiaceae > Hevea > Hevea brasiliensis. The sequence goes on from NC_079501.1 coordinate 51,537,403, forward strand.
ACAGAGGCGATGGATTGAGTTCCTGAAGGACTATGATTGTGTAATTGACTACCATCCTGGGAAGGCAAATGTAGTTGCTGATGCTTTGAGCAGAAAATCCATCACAGCTTTAAGATCATTGAATGCCCGTCTATCTTTGGTTCGAGATGGAGATATTTTGGCTGAGTTGCAAGTGAGGCCAAACCTACTATAGGAGATTTTAGATGGGCAAAAGGCAGATGAAAAGTTAATGGCTATTATGAGCAAAATCTCAGAGGGAAAAGCAACTGACTATGAGGTGAAAGCAGATGGGTGTCTGTACTACAAAGGAAGACTGTGTGTACCAGATGATGGGGAATTGAAGGCCAGTATTCTAAAAGAGGCACACACCAGTGTATATGCTATGCACCCACAAAGTACAAAAATGTATCATGATCTGAAGCTTCAGTATTGGTGGCCTGGTATGAAGAAGGATATAGCTGACTATGTGACTAAATGCTTGACATGTCAGCAAGTTAAGGCAGAACATCAAGTTCCATCAGGTTTGCTACAGCCTATACGCATACCTGAATGGAAATGGGATCAGGTCACCATGGATTTTGTAAGTGGTCTACCTCTCACCCAGAAGAAACATGATGCAGTATGGGTGATAGTAGATAGATTGACGAAGTCAGCACACTTTCTGCCAGTTAGGATTGACTACTCACTGGAGAAGTTAGCAGAATTGTATATCAGTGAGATAGTTAGACTGCATGGAATTCCACTTTCCATCATATCTGATCGAGACCCAAGGTTTACATCGAGATTTTGGAAGAAGTTGCATGAATCCTTGGGTACACAACTCCACTTTAGCACAGCTTTCCATCCTCAAACGGATGGGCAATCAGAAAGAGTAATCCAGGTAAACAATTGAAACCAATGAAATTAATACAAATATTGAACTAAAATGATAATAATAACATGAAATATATGTCAGGTCCTTGAGGATATGCTGAGAAGTTGTGTCATTGGGTTAGAAGGAAGTTGGGATAGATACCTCCCACTGGCAGAATTTGCATACAACAATAGCTACCAAGCTAGCATCCAAATGGCCCCGTATGAAGCACTGTATGGGAGGAAATATAGAACTCCAGTGTGCTGGACTGTATTGGGTGAAGACAAACTAGTAGGGCCAGACCTAGTGAAATAGACTGAGGAGAAAGTAAAACTAATCAAAGCCAATTTGAAGGTTGCCTCAGATAGACAGAAATCTTATGCCGACCTGAAGAGAAAAGAAATAGAATATGCGGTTGGCGACAAAGTGTTCCTCAAGGTGTCACCGTGGAAGAAGGTACTGAGGTTTGGAAGAAAAGGTAAGTTGAGCACTAGGTTCATTGGCCCATATGAAGTCATTGAACGTGTGGGACCAGTAGCTTACAGGCTAGCTTTACCACCAGAGCTGGACAAGATCCACAATGTGTTCCACGTGTCTATGCTAAGAAGATACCGCTCAGATCCTTCACATGTCATCTCTATGGAAGAAATTGAAGTACAACCGGATTTGACATATGAAGAAGAACCCATACGGATCCTGGATCGGGAAGTGAAAGAGTTGAGAAATAAGCAGATTCCACTGGTGAAAGTGCTTTGGAGGCACCACAACACCGAGGAAGCAACTTGGGAAAGTGAAGAGACGATGAGGCAACAGTTCCCTCAACTGTTTACATCAGGTAAATTTCGAGGACGAAATTTAAATTAGAGGGGAAGAGTTGTAACACCCTCCCTGTAGAAATTCCGTATATTCTACTGTTTCGGTGATCAGTGTCAGTCCGGACAGTTAGAACATCCGGAAAAATATTTAAACTAAAGTGAGGAACCATAATTAACTCAAATATTAATAAGAAAAATTTAAGAAAAATTTTAGAAATAAAATACAATCAAGTTAAATGAGCCGGTGCCCTAGCGATGGGTAACCTAGTGGGAAGTTACGGTTCTCGCAACTAAGAGCCCTAGACCCAAGGAAAAATTCATAAAATAATTTTTGAGACTCCAGAGAAGGGTCATTGAGGTTTCTAATGCATTAGAATGCCAAGGAAATGCTTAGAAAAATTTTTCAATCGGTACAAACAATTTTGGCTCAACAAGCCAAACGGAGGGCATTTTGGTCATTTTCGTCTTCAGAGATGATTTTTGGCCGGCTTGTCCAGTTAAGTAAATAATTATTATGACATAAAATATGAATAAATATTGTTAAAAATTAAATTGAAAATGAGTAGAGAAGAAAGGAAAAGAAAATGAAAGAATATGCCAATTTTGACATCATATGATGTCATTAAACCCTTCTCCACCAATCACATTTAGCCAAGCCACTTAAAACAAATAAAAAGAGGTAAAAGGAGGTAAAAAATAAACAAAAGCCATCTGCTTTCTTTGTGACACCCCTTACCCATGTACAGTATATCCGGGTAAGATATGTCACACGGTGTACCGGCATACTCTATTTTACCTTAATTAATTTTTGTCATAGTTTTGAATATAACTTGTGAAATATTAATTATTTAAGTTATTTATTGAAATTATAATTTATTTGAGGTTCCGAAAATTTTATAGAAAATCCGGCGGAGTACCGGCTAAAAATGGAGAAAACAGTTCTTTGGAACCTGTGAAAAACACTTCCAATAGCCATGTTCAATCATTCTCAAACTCCAATATCAAAATCTCAAACTCAATATTTTTCAACAACATTTCTCAATCAATCATTTCAAGTGGTAATCATGTATAAAACACAAATAAACATTCACTTTTCCATTCACAAACACAGTTCTCATTATTTACATGAAAATCAAAATACATTACATAAGTTCCATTTACATAAGGGAAAATAAAAATCAATTACAAAATACTAAAATGAAGCTTGGTGTCCTACCAATGCACTGTAGATGGTGAGGTGACACAGACACTGTGCAGAACTGCAGGATGAACTCACCCAGTTTGCGGTCTACTGGGCTCACGATCGGTATCTCCAGGACCTACGCGTGGCAAAAGCAACGCTCTAAGCAATGATGCTTAGTGGTGCAATAATAGAATAAAAGAAAATAGCAGAAAATAAATATGTATTTAATGTATATGTCTTATTTGCTTTGTATCTTTTATATTCATTTATTTCTTTAACTTTGTCCATTTTCATTCATTTGGTTGCCCAAGTAACCTATACTGGACGACTGGACTGGATATGTAACACCCTCCCCGTAGCAACTCCGTACAGTCTACTGTTCCGGTGACCGGTGTCGGTCCGGACAACTAGAACGTCTGGAAAAATATTTAAACTAAAGCGAGAAACCATAAATAACTCAAATATTGACAAGAAAAATTTAGTAAAAATTTTAGAAATAAAATACAACTAAGTGACACGAGCCGGTGCCCAAGCGAAGGGTAACTGAGAGGAAGTTGCGGTTCTATAGCGAGAGCCCTAGACAGGGAAAAATTTTAAAATAATTTTTGGGACTCCAGAGAAGGGTTATTGAGGTTCCTATGGCATTAGAATGCCAAGAAAATACCTAGAAAAATTTTTCAATCGGTACAGACAATTTTGACCCGTTAAGCCAAACGGAGGGCATTTTGGTCATTTCGCCTTCAGAGGTGATTTTTGGCCGACTTATCCAGTTAAGTAAATAATTAATATGACATAAAATATGAATAAATATTACTAGAAATTAAATTGAAATTGAGTAGTGAAGAAAAGAAAAGAAAAATCAAAGAAAAGCTCATTTATGACATCTTGATGATGTCATTTATAAATTATGACCAATCACAATTAAGCCATCATTTGACTAACTAATAAAGAGACTAAATAAAGACCAAATAACCAAAAATTACAGCAGCCATTCTTCTTCTTCTTCACCAAAACGTGACTTCTCCCCATCTCCCTCCATTGATGCACTCACCCAAGCTCCAAAACCTAGCCAATTACACCATAAAACCCCTATATGCCTTCATAAAACTTGGTCCTCACACCTAGAGCAAGCTTTGGACAGAAAAAAGAAAGGAAGAAAGTGAAGTTTTGAAGTCTTAGAAGTGGCTCCATTCAAGGTTAGTGCACATATGTATTTAAAACACATTAATTCCATGTTAGAGATGTGTAATAGGTAAGAAATTGTGGAATAAATGAACCAAACCCATGTGTATGAATGCCATGAATTTTGGCAGCCATATTGAAGGAATAGAAATGAGGGTTTTGTTGGACTTAGAGTGGATTAGAAATGATGTTTAAGATACATATACACAAGGATAATAAATTGGTATGCTAACTAAGGCATCTTGTAGAAAACATAAGGTGAAACTAGGGTTTTGGGGGAGTGAAAATTGATTTGGCTTATGAAATTGTTAGAGCACATTTTAATGGTCAATTAGTGACCATTTTAGGTAAGTTGACCATATTATGGACTGAAAAATAGGATTGCAAAGTGAAGTTATAGGCTGCCCTAGGACAGCAGCAGAGGGACTGAAAATTCAGTCCACTTGCACTGCCATAACTTGGGTTGTGTTGGTCCAATTGGTGTTTGGCCAATTGGACATGAAACTAGGCTTATAATGGCACATTTTTGCTGAAGAAACCATGCCCAAAAGACCAAAGCAAGAGGACCAAAAGTTGGCCCCAATCCGGATACCCTGCAAACAACCCCTGCAGAATGACCAAATGAACAGTAACTGTTCATTTGGCCATAATTCACTGTAGATATGGTCAATTGACCTGAAATGTTTACAGAAACAAGTTAAGACATAGACAAACAACTTTCATGAAGAAACCTACCCCAAATTATGACCAGAACCTAATCAAATCATTGAGCAAAGTGAAGTTTACTGTACTGAGATTTCCAGAATTTTCATTTGAGCAGCAATGTTTGGAGGACTATAACTCTCTCTAGAAAACTCGGATTTAGGCGATTCTTGAACCGATGGAAACCTGAGGCATAGTAGAACATTTCATATGAAGAAAGTTAGACCAAATTATGAACTTAACTTGATCAAATTACTGACCAAAGTTGGACCAAAAATCTGCGGACTCCAAAATCTCAAAGCATGAGCGATTGCACGTGAACAGTAAATTTATTTTGGCCATAACTTGAGCTACAACACTCCAAATGGAGTGATTAAAAAAAGGAAATTCAACTAGACAAAATAAGGAACAACTTTCATGTTTACCATTTCCTCAAATTCCCACTGTAAAAATAACAAATGTAACAGTAAAGATGAAGTACCAAATCTGAAAATTTTGTTCAATTAGCATTAAGCTTAGAAATGGTATTGGCAACTAATACCAACAAGTTTTAAATACAAAATGTGGTATGTTTGGGTTGTTAAAACCAATACACCTATTTTCTATCCAAAAGTCAACATTTTTGTTGACCAATGAGGTGAATAGTGACACCAAAACCAAAAATTGGCAATTTTGCCAAAATGACCTAAACTTTGAGAAAGTGACCAAAACCAACAAGTTTTGAATACAACATGTGGTATGTTGGGAGTACTAAAACCAATGTACCTATTGTTTATACAAAAGTCAACATTTTAGTTGACTAATGAAATGAATAGTGACATGAAAACTTGAAATTCAAAAATTGTGAAACTTAAAAATGCAAAATGCCCTAGTAGGCCTAATGTGATTGGTTTGGATAGTTTGGCATGCCAATAGGGTATTGTTTTAGCAGTACTGCGAAAGGAAAGGCTTTATGCCTGTATTCATGGCTTTATGCCCGTATTCATGGCTTTTATGCCCGTATTCATGGCTTTTATGCCGATTATGTGATATCATGGCTTTTTAGCCATACTGACTGCATACATGGTTGACGTTCTGCGTCCCATAGTATGACGGCCCGAGGCACCACGGTGTCTAGTGCCAACGACCCGTTATCCAGTCCAGTCGTCTAGTATAGGTTACTAGGGCATGGAAAAGTATAACTGTGATTGAACTGATTATTAAAGAAAATACGAAAATTAAGAATCAGGAATGATTACAAAAATACAAAGAAGCTCAAGATCATGAAGAAAATAATTAACAAAATGCATGAAGAAGTTAATATCATAAAACCTGATTAGCCCTCAACTAAACAATAAGTTAGTAATTACTCATTTCTTATGAACACAATAGCAAGGAAATTATCATTTTTATTTGCATATTATATTTTCTTGTATTATTGGCACCACTAAGCTTTATGCTTAGCGCGTCGCTTTTGCAATGCGTAGGTACTGAAGATTTGGACAGAGGGCCCAGTAGACCACAGATTCGGTAAAGCAGTTCACAGTTCTGCATAGTGTCCGTGTCACCTCACCATCCACAGTGCATTGGTAGGACACTAGGTCCCATTTTGTATTTTGAGATTTTTGTAAATTTTGTAATTAAACTTTTATTTTATCATATGTATTTGAACAAATGTAATATAATTTTGTATTAATGTAAGTACTTGTAATTTGTGATTATGAATCACATGTGAGAATTTATTTATGATTTGAGTCTAATGATGATGTGAAATGATTGAATGACAAATAAAGAGGAATTGTTTAGAAAATTGTGTTTGTGAAAGGAAAAGTGAATACATAACTGTGACTTGTACATGATTATCACATGAGATGAATGATTGAGAAATGAATGGTGAAAAATATTGAGATTTTGATATTGAAGTTTGAGAGTGATGAGATGATTGAATATGATCATAGAAAGTGTTTTTCACAGGTTCCGAAGAACTGTTTTCTCCATTTTTAGCCGGTACTCCGCTGGATTTTCTATAAAATTTTCGGAACCTCAAATAAATTACAATTTCAATAAATGAATTATATTTCATAAGTTATTTTCAAAACTATGATAAAAACGAATTAAGATAAAATAGAGTGCTCCGGCACACTGAGTGGCATAACTTGCTCGGCTATATTGTAGTCGGGTAAGGGGTGTCACATTTAGTGGTATCAGAGCGCGGTTTAGGCATTTCTGGACCTAGATATATTGCATATCATGCATTGCATTCATAAGAGTCGAGGTGACACTATTGCAGATCTGTATTTCCTGTTTATTTTAGGTAAAGGTATGGAATAAGAGAGTGAAGAGACAATGAGGTAGTGAATGGAGATGAGAAGGAGACTATATTTAAGATGAAAAAGGATGAGTACATAACTGTTTGAGGATAGGATTGAGATTAAGGAGAAAGTGAAGTAGGATAACACGGAAAGGTAAAGAAATAAAGAGGTAATAGCTCATTGGCTATTTACATTGGATAAATTTCGAGGACGAAATTTAAATTAGAGGGGAAGAGTTGTAACACCCTCCCCGTAGCAACTCCGCATACCATCGCTCGTGATCGGTGTCGGTCCGGACAGCTAGAACGTCCGGAAAAATATTTAAACTAAAGCGAGAAACCATAAATAACTCAAATATTGACAAGAAAAATTTAGTAAAAATTTTAGAAATAAAATACAACTAAGTCACACGAGCCGGTGCCCAAGCGAAGGGTAACCAAAGGGAAGTTGCGGTTCTCGCAACGAGGAGCCCTAGACCCAGGGGAAAAATTTTAAAATAATTTTTGGGACTCCAGAGAAGGGTTATTGAGGTTCCTATGGCATTAGAATGCCAAGAAAATACCTAGAAAAATTTTTCAATCGGTACAGACAATTTTGACCCGTTAAGCCAAACGGAGGGCATTTTGGTCATTTCGCCTTCAGAGGTGATTTTTGGCCGACTTGTCCAGTTAAGTAAATAATTAATATGACATAAAATATGAATAAACATTACTAGAAATTAAATTGAAATTGAGTAGTGAAGAAAAGAAAAGAAAAATCAAAGAAAAGCTAATTTATGACATCTTGATGATGTCATTTATAAATTATGACCAATCACAATTAAGCCATCATTTGACTAACTAATAAAGAGACTAAATGAAGACCAAATAACCAAAAATTACATCAGCCATTCTTCTTCTTCTTCACCAAAACGTGACTTCTCCCCATCTCCCTCCATTGATGCACTCACCCAAGCTCCAAAACCTAGCCAATTACACCATAAAACCCCTATATGCCTTCATAAAACTTGGTCCTCACACCTAGAGCAAGCTTTGGACAGAAAAAAGAAAGGAAGAAAGTGAAGTTTTGAAGTCTTAGAAGTGGCTCCATTCAAGGTTAGTGCACATATGTATTTAAAACACATTAATTCCATGTTAGAGATGTGTAATAGGTAAGAAATTGTGGAATAAATGAACCAAACCCGTGTGTTTGAATGCCATGAATTTTGGCAGCCATATTGAAGGAATAGAAATGAGGGTTTTGTTGGACTTAGAGTGGATTAGAAATGATGTTTAAGATACATATACACAAGGATAATAAATTGGTATGCTAACTAAGGCATCTTGTAGAAAACATAAGGTGAAGCTAGGGTTTTGGGGGAGTGAAAATTGATTTGGCTTATGAAATTGTTGGAGCACATTTTAATGGTCAATTAGTGACCATTTTAGGTAAGTTGACCATATTATGGACTGAAAAATAGGATTGCAAAGTGAAGTTGTAGGCTGCCCTAGGACAGCAGCAGAGAGACTGAAAATTCAGTCCACTTGCACTGCCATAACTTGGGCTGTGTTGGTCCAATTGGTGTTTGGACAATTGGACATGAAACTAGGCTTATAATGGCACATTTTTGCTGAAGAAACCATGCCCAAAAGACCAAAGCAAGAGGACCAAAAGTTGGCCCCAATCCGGATACCCTGCAAACAGCCCCTGCAGAATGACCAAATGAACAGTAACTGTTCATTTGGCCATAATTCACTGTAGATATGGTCAATTGACCTGAAATGTTTACAGAAACAAGTTAAGACATAGACAAACAACTTTCATGAAGAAACCTACCCCAAATTATGACCAGAACCTAATCAAATCATTGAGCAAAGTGAAGTTTACTGTACTGAGATTTCCAGAATTTTCATTTGAGCAGCAATGTTTGGAGGACTATAACTCTCTCTAGAAAACTCGGATTTAGGCGATTCTTGAACCGATGGAAACCTAAGGCATAGTAGAACATTTCATATGAAGAAAGTTAGACCAAATTATGAACTTAACTTGATCAAATTACTGACCAAAGTTAGACCAAAAATCTGCTGCACTCCAAAATCTCAGCATGAGCGATTGCACGTGAACAAGAAACTTATTTTGGCCATAACTTGAGCTACAAAACTCCAAATGGAGTGATTCAAAAAAGGAAATTCAACTAGACAAAATAAGGAACAACTTTCATGTTTACCATTTCCTCAAATTCCCACTGTAAAAATAACAAATGTAACAGTAAAGATGAAGCACCAAATCTGAAAATTTTGTTCAATTAGCATTAAGCTTAGAAATGGTATTGGCAACCAATACCAACAAGTTTTAAATACAAAATGTGGTATGTTTGGGGTGTTAAAACCAATACACCTATTTTCTATCCAAAAGTCAACATTTTTGTTGACCAATGAGGTGAATAGTGACACCAAAACCAAAAATTGGCAGAATAGTAACACCAAAACCAAAAATTGGCAATTTTGCCAAAATGACCTAAACTTTGAGAAAGTGACCAAAACCAACAAGTTTTGAATACAACATGTGGTATGTTGGGAGTACTAAAACTAATGTACCTATTGTTTATGCGAAAGTCAACATTTTAGTTGACTAATGAAATGAATAGTGACATGAAAACTTGAAATTCAAAAATTGTGAAACTTAAAAATGCAAAATGCCCTAGTAGGCCTAATGTGATTGGTTTGGATAGTTTGGCATGCCAATAGGGTATTGTTTTAGCAGTACTGTGAAAGGAAAGGCTTTATGCCGGTATTCATGGCTTTATGCCCGTATTCATGGCTTTTATGCCCGTATTCATGGCTTTTATGCCAATTATGTGATATCATGGCTTTTTAGCCATACTGACTGCATACATGGTTGACGTTCTGCATCCCATAGTATGACGGCCCGAGGCACCGCGGTGTCCAGTGCCAACGACCCGTTATCCATCCGATCGCCCAAAGATTCGGTTACTTGGGCATGGAAAAGTATAACTGTGATTGAACTGATTATTAAAGAAAATACGAAAATTAAGAATCAGGAATGATTACAAAAATACAAAGAAGCTCAAGATAATGAAGAAAATAATTAACGAAATGCATGAAGAAGTTAATATCATAAAACCTGATTAGCCCTCAACTAAACAATAAGTTAGTAATTACTCATTTCTTATGAACACAATATCAAGGAAATTATCATTTTTATTTGCATATTATATTTTCTTGTATTATTGGCACCACTAAGCTTTATGCTTAGCGCATCGCTTTTGCAACGCGTAGGTACTGAAGATTTGGACAGAGGGCCCAGTAGACCACAGATTTGGTAAGGCAATTCACAGTTCTGCATAGTGTCCGTGTCACCTCAATCCACAGTGCATTGGTAGGACACTAGGTCCCATTTTGTATTTTGAGATTTTTGTAAATTTTGTAATTAAACTTTTATTTTATCATATGTATTTGAACAAATGTAATATAATTTTGTATTAATGTAAGTACTTGTAATTTGTGATTATGAATCACATGTGAGAATTTATTTATGATTTGAGTCTAATGATGATGTGAAATGATTGAATGACAAATAAAGAGGAATTGTTTAGAAAATTGTGTTTGTGAAAGGAAAAGTGAATACATAACTGTGACTTGTACATGATTATCACATGAGATGAATGATTGAGAAATGAATGGTGAAAAATATTGAGATTTTGATATTGAAGTTTGAGAGTGATGAGATGATTGAATATGATCATAGGAAGTGTTTTTCACAGGTTCCGAAGAACTGTTTTCTCCATTTTTAGCCAAGATCTCACGGATTTTCTATAAAATTTTTGGAACCTCAAATAAATTACAATTTCAATAAATGAATTATATTTCACAAGTTATTTTCAAAACTATGATAAAAACGAATTAAGATAAAATAGAGTGCTCCGGCACACTGAGTGGCATAACTTGCTCGGCTACATTGTAGTCGGGTAAGGGGTGTCACAGGATAAATGGGTAAACTGGCACTGGGTATCTAGTACCTCGGGCTGTCACACCATCGGTCACATATGCATCTCCCAGGCAAATGTAATGCCTAACAAGTCAGAATAATATTAGGCACGAGGCCAAGTCTCAACACAATATCAAAATGGCTAAAAGCCATAAAATCACAGAATGGCATAATGTCATGTGCAGTACTGCTAACTGAACCCTATTGGCATGCCAAACTATCCAAACCAATCTTGTTAGGTATACTAGGGTATTTGATACTTTTGAATTCTTCAAATTTTGAATTTCAAGTTTTGGTGTCACTATTCACCTCATTGGTCAACAAAAATGTTGACTTTTAGATAGAAAATAGGTACATTGGTTTTGGCACTCCCAACATACCACATTTTGCATTCAAAACTTGTTGGCATTAAGCATTAATACCATTTCTAAGCTTAAACCAAGGGAAGCAGAATTTTCAGTTTTTGTAGCCCAATTTTACTGTTCTATTGGGCACTGTTGCAGTGGGAATTTGAGGAAATGGTAAACATGAAATTTGTTCCTTATTTTGTCTAGTTGAATTTATTTTTTTGAATCACTCCATTTGGAGTTTTGTAGCTCCAGATATGGTCCAAAAACCACAGCTAGCCGGATTTCAAGTCTGCAGAATTTACCAAATCTACAGTACCATAAACAGTGACTGCCACTGTCTTATTGGATAGGTTCTGGTCCTAATTGGGGTAGGTTTCTTCATGAAAGTTGTTTGTCTATGTCTCATCTTGTTGCTGTAACAATTTCAGGTCAATTGACCATATCTACAGTGAGTTATGGCCAAATGAGCCATCTTGCTCATTTGGTCATTCTGCAGATTCTGGGTGCAGGGTATCCGGATTGGGGCCAACTTTTGGTCCACTTGACTTGGTCTTTTGGACATGGTTTCTTCAGAAAAATTCTGCCATTATAAGTCTAGTTTCATGTCCAATTGGCCAAACACCAATTGAACATACACAACCAAAGATATGGCAGTCCAAACAGGCTGGACTCACAGCCTCATTTCTGCTGTTTTTAGGCAGCCTACACATTTCAACTTGCCATGCATTAGTTCACTTCAAATTATGATTAACTTGCCTCAAATGGTCACTAATTGACCATTAGAATGTCCATTAATCATTTCATAAGCCAAGTCAAATTTTACTCCCCAAAACCCTAATTTCCATTTCAATTTATCCATACACCTTAGTTAGCACACTAATTCATTATCCATGTAGTTATATACCTTAAACATCATTTCTAGTCCACTCTAAGTCCATCAAAACAATCAAAATCATTCCTTCCTTAGGGCTGCCGAAATTCATGGCATGCATACACATAGTTTTTATTCATTTTAGTTACAAATTCTTACTTATTTCAAGTCTCTAACATAGAAATAAAGAGCTTTAGGTGTATATGTGCACTAACCTCTTGTAGGGCAGATTTTTCCAAGCTTGAACTTCACTTCCTTTACTTTTCTTGGCTGCCAAACACTTCCCCAAGAGGTATGGACAAGTTTTAATGAAAGGTGTTTAGGGTTTAGTAGTGAAATAAAGAGGGAAATTGAGCTTTGATTGAAAAATCAATGGAGGTTGGTCTAGGGCATGTTTCGGCTGGTATGGGAGGAAGAAGATGGCTGCTGTGTTTTTAATTGTTTTGGTCTTCATTTATCTCTTTTATTAGTTAGTTAATTGGTTGTTTAAATGTGATTGGTTATAGCTTTTAAATGACATCATCATATGTCATAATTTGCTTTATTTTGGTTTTTCTTTTCTTTTCATCACTACTCATTTTCAATTTAATTTTTAGTAATGTTTATTCATATTTTATGTTATAATAATTATTTACTCAACTGGACAAGTCGGCCAAAAATCACCTCTGAAGGCGAAATGACCAAAATGCCCTCCGTTTGGCTTAACGGGTCAAAATTGTCTGTACCGATTAAAAAATTTTTCTAAATATTTTCTTGGCATTCTAAAGCCATAGGGACCTCAATAACCCTTCTCTGGAGTCCCAAAAATTATTTTATAATTTTTTTCCCAGGTCTAGGGCTCCCAGTTGCGAGAACCGCAACTTCCCTTTGGGTTACCCATCGCTAGGGTACCGGCTCATTTAACTTGGTTGTATTTTATTTCTAAAATTTTTCCTAAATTTTTCTTATTAATATTTGAGTTAATTATGGTTCATCACTTTAGTTTAAATATTTTTCCGAACGTTCTAGCTGTCTGGACCGACACCGGTCACCGGAACAGTAGAATGTACGGAGTTGCTACCGGGATGGTTTTATAACTCTTCCCCTCTAATTTAAATTTCGTCCTCGAAATTTACCTGATGCAAACAGTTGAGGGAACTGTTGCCTCATCGTCTCTTTACTTTCCCAAGTTGCCTCCTCGGTGTTGTGGTGCCTCCAAAGCACTTTCACCAGTGGAATCTGCTTGTTCCTCAATTCTTTTACTTCCCGAGCCAGGATCCGTAGAGGTTCTTCTTCATATGTCAAATCCTGTTGTATTTCAATTTCTTCCCTGGCGATGACATGTGAAGGATCTGAGCGGTATCTTCTGAGCATGGACACGTGGAACACATTGTGGATCTTGTCCAGCTTTGTTGGTAAAGCTAGCCTCTAGGCCACTGGACCTACACGTTTAATGACTTCATATGGGCCAATGAACCTAGGGCTCAACTTACCTTTTCTTCCAAACCTCAATACCTTCTTCCACGATGACACCTTGAGGAACACTTTGTCGCCAACCGCATATTCTATTTCTTTCTCTTCAGATCGGCATAAGATTTCTGTCTGTCTGAGGCAACCTTCAGATTGGCTTTGATTAGTTTCACTTTCTCCTCGCTCTTTCACCGTGTCCGCCCCACCAGTTTGTCTCGCCAATTCAGTCCAAAGACACCTGAGTTCTACATTTACTCCCAAATAATGATTCATACTGGGCCATTTGGATTCTAGCTTGGTAGCTATTGTTGTATGCAAATTACGCGATGGGAGGTATCTATCCCAACTTCCCTCAAACTCAATGACACAACTCCTCAGCATATCCTCAAGGACTTGACATATATTTCATGTTATTGTTATAATTTTAGTTCAATAGTTGTATTAATTCAATTAGTTCAATTGTTTACCTGGATTACTCTTTCTGATTGCCCATCCGTCTGAGGATGGAAAGCTGTGCTGAAGTGGAGTTGTGTACCCAAGGATTCAGGCAACTTCTTCCAGAATCTCGATGTAAACCTTGGGTCTCGATCAGATATGATGGAAAGTGGAATTCCATGCAGTCTAACTATCTCACTGATATACACTCGCTAACTTTTCCAAAGGAGTAGTCGGTCTAATCGGCAGAAAGTGTGCTGACTTAGTCAAACTATCAACTATCACCCATACTGCATCATGTTTCCTCTGGGTGAGAGGTAGACCACTTACAAAATCCGTGGTAATCCGATCCCATTTCCATTCAGGTATGCGTATAGGCTATAGCAAACCCGATGGAACTTGATGTTTTGCCTTGACTTGCTGACTTGTTAAACATTTAGTCACATAGTCAGCTATGTCTTTCTTCATACCAGGCCACCAATACTGAAGCTTCAGATCATGATACATCTTTGTACTTCCTGAGTGCATAGCATATACACTGGTGTGTGCCTCTTTTAGAATACTGGCCTTTAATTCCCCATCATCTGGTACACACATTCTTCCTTTGTAATACAGACACCCATCTGCTTTCACCCCATAGTCAGTTGCTTTTCCTTCTGAGATTTTGCTCATAATAGCCATTAGCTTCTCATCTACCTTCTGCCCATTTAAAATCTGTCAGTGCAGTTTGGCCTCACTTGCAACTCAGCCAAAATAGCTCCATCTCGAACCAAAGATAGACGGGCATTCAATGATCTCAAGGCTGTCATGGATTTTCTGCTCAAAGCATCAGCAACAACATTTGCCTTCCCAGGATGATAGTCAATCACACAATCATAGTCCTTCAGGAACTCAATCCATCGCCTCTGTCTAAGGTTGAGCTCCTTCTGAGTTGGCAAATATTTCAGACTTTTGTGGTTTGTGTAAATGTAGCACTTTTCACCATACAAGTAATGCCTCCATATCTTCAGTGCAAAGATAATTGCTGCAAGCTCTAGATCATGGGTAGGGTAATTCTGTTCATGTGGCCTTAGCTGTCTGGAAGCATAAGCGACCACCTTTCCCTCTTGCATCAATACACACCCTAACCCATTATGAGAGGCATCACTGTAGACCACAAAGTCCTTTCCTGACACTGGCTGTGTTAACACTGGTGCCTCTGTCAACATAGCCTTCAACTTCTCAAAACTAGTCTGACACTTGTCATTCCAGTCAAATCTGACATTCTTGTGTAATAACTTGGTCATTGGAGCAGCTATTAAGGAAAATCCCTTCACAAATCTCCTGTAATACCCAGCTAGCCCCAAGAAACTTCTGACCTCAGTTGTATTCCTGGGAGGCTTCCATTCCATTACTGCTTCTATTTTCTTGGGATCCACTCTAATCCCATCAGCTGACACTATGTGTCTAAGGAATGCAATCTCATTCAACCAAAAGTCACACTTGGACAACTTAGCATACAGCTTCTTTTCTCTCAGGGTTTGCAGAACAATCCTCAAATGTTCATCATGTTCTTCCCTGGTCTTGGAATACACCAAAATATCATCAATAAAGACCACTACGAACCGATCTAAGTGTGGATGGAAGATACGGTTCATAAGGTCCATGAATGCCGCTAGTGCATTTGTTAGGCCAAAGGGCATCACTAGAAACTCATAATGCCCATATTGGGTCCTGAATGCAGTCTTTGGCACATCTGCATCCTTCACCCTCAACTGATGATACCCTGATCTGAGATCAATCTTAGAAAATACTCCTGCTCCCTTCAACTGATCAAACAGATCATCAATTCTAGGCAATGGATATTTGTTCTTCACAGTCACTTTGTTCAACTGCCGGTAATCGATACATAGCCTCAAAGTCCCATCCTTTTTCTTCACAAACAGCACTGGAGCTCCCCATGGTGACACACTGGGGCGTATAAACCCCTTATCAAGTAACTCTTGCAACTGAATTTTCAACTCCCTCAATTTAGTGGGTACCATCCTATAAGGAGCAATGGAAATGGGTGCTGCACCCGGCAGTGTCTCAATAGCAAATTCAACTTCCCTTTCTGGTGGCAAACCAGGCAACTCTTCAGGAAATACCTCTGGGAAGTCTCTTACTGTGGGTATATCACTCAGGTTTGGCTTAGCCTACCTAGTATCCACCACATGTGCTAGGTAGGCTTCACAGCCTTTTTTCATCATTCTTCTTGCAACTGTGGCTGAGATGACATTGGACAAGAAATCTGTCCTTTCCCCCACAACAGTGATCTCATTACCTTCAGAAGTTTTCAAAGAAATTCTCTTCAATTTGCAATCAACTATTGCCTGATGACGTGACAACCAGTCCATTCCCAAAATCACGTCAAACTCGTGGAAGGGCAACTCAATCAGGTCTGCCGAAAATTCATACCCCTGAATCCTTAATGGGCAACCCTTGTATACTTTGTTCACCACTACACTGTGGCCCAATGGATTAGTGACCAAAATGTCTTGGTCACTCTCCCCTACTAGTGTCCCCCTTTCTACGGGTAGGTTGATGCAGATGTATGAATGAGTGGATCCTGGATCCACCAATGCATGCATAGATGTATTGTAGAGGGAGAACGTACCCCTGATGACGTCCGGGGCATCTTGCTCCTCCTGAGCTCTAATGGCATAAGCTCTGGCAGGTGGTCTGCTATCAGGCCTCTCTGCTGGCTCAGATGCAGGCCTCTGTGATGGTCCCACTGTGTCAGATTTGCCAGATTTCCTACCCCTTTGTGGTGCAGGAGCAGGTCTGTCTGCTTGTGTTGGAGCAGCTGTAGTAGTTCAAGGTGGGATGCTTCTTCAATCGATGCTCACGACCCACACCTTAAGCAGGCACCAGTTACTCTCCAACACTCCCCCTTGTGCCATTTCAAACAGTGTGGACATGCAGAAGATGCTGGGGCTGGTCCCCTGAACCCCATCCCTGGAGAGCTGCCCACTGATGGTGTGGATTGGCCTCTCCTAGGGGTAAACTGTGGCCTGGGCCCCTGAGACTAACCTTGACCATGTGGCTGACCTGAACTCTGTGCAGATTATTCCAAAAACTGCTTTTAGAACTCGGTATGGCCACTATGAGTTTCTAGTAATGCCATTCGGGTTGACAAATGCTCCAGCTGCTTTTATGGATCTGATGAACACTATCTTCAGACCATATCTTGATCAATTTGTGGTGGTGTTTATTGATGACATTTTGATATATTCAAGGAATGCAGAGGAGCATGACAGACATCTGCGGATTGTACTACAGACTTTAAGGGAGAAACAGCTATACGCCAAATTGTCGAAATGTGAATTTTGGCTGAAAGAAATCTCCTTTTTGGGACATGTTGTGTCAATTGAAGGGATCAAGGTAGATTCCAGCAAGGTAGAAGCTATCCTTAATTGGAAGCCGCCCAGGAACATCACAGAAATTCACAGTTTTCTAGGTTTAGCTGGATATTACCATCGGTTTTTGAAGGGGTTTTCTATGTTATCTTCTCCACTGACCAAGCTGCTTCGGAAAGATGTAAAATTTCAGTGGCTGATAAATGCCAGCAAAGTTTTAATGAGTTGAAGAGGTGTTTGACTGAAGCTCCAGTCCTCACTTTACCTACTATGGGTAAAGAATACACAGTTTATAGTGATGCTTCTCACAATGGGTTAGGCTATGTACTGATGCAAGATCGGAATGTCATTGCTTATGCATCACGCCAGCTAAAACCACATGAGAGGAATTACCCAACACATGACCTGGAGCTAGCAGCTATTGTTTTTGCTCTGAAGATCTGGAGACACTATTTGTATGGAGAGAAATGCTACATTTACACAGATCACAAGAGCTTGAAGTACTTAGGCACCCAGAAGGAATTGAATTTGAGGCAGAGGAGATGGTTAGAACTCATCAAAGATTATGATTGCTTAATAGACTATCAGCCAGGGAAAGCAAATGTGGTGGCTGACGCCTTAAGTCGCAAGACTATGGCAAGTCTCAGAGTTTCTCCTTTGTCAATGGTATGTGAATTGAAAGCACAAAGATGCCGCTTTAGAGATTGATGATGAGGGACAGATAGTTGCTTGGCATGTACAGCCGTTGTTGATCGATCGATCGTAATGGTCGCCAGAGTGATGAAAAGTATCGAAGTTACCGAAAGAAGTTCACAGGCAAGAAACCCGAATTCTCCGTGAGAGATGATGGTTTATTGCTACATCGAGGCGTAACGCATGCTCTAGTGATGTGGAATTGAGACAGATCATTATGAAGGAAGCACATGAGTCTCCATTTGCTATGCACCCTGGTGGAACTAAAATGTACAGAGGGCTGAAAGAGCATTACTGGTGGATGGGCATGAAGAGGGATATAGCTGAGTTTGTTTCCAAATGCCTAACTTGTCAGCAAGTGAAGGCAGAACATCAAGTTCCAGCTGGTTTGTTACATCCTTCGTCAGTACCAGAGTGGAAATGGGAATGAATAACTATGGATTTTGTTACAGGACTTCCAAGGACACAGAGTAGTCATGATGCAGTATGGGTTATAGTTGATGATTGACCAAGTCCGCTCACTTTTTGCGATTCGATGGACTATAGCCTGGAAAGATTGGCCAGATTGTACATATATGAGATTGTAAAATTGCATGGAGTGCCAGTATCAATTGTGTCTGACAGAGATCCTAGGTTCACTTCTAGATTCTGGGTTAGTCTTCAGAGAGCCCTAGGAACTAGATTGAACTTCAAAGACAAAGATTCCACCCATGCATGCATGGCCACCGAGAGGGTTATTCAGATATTGGAGGATATGCTGCGGGCTTGTGTGATTGAATTTGAAGGTAGTTGGGATACACACTTGCCTTTGATTGAGTTTGCTTATAACAACAGCTACCAATCAAGCATTGGGATGCCTCCATATGAAGCATTGTATGGCAGGAAGTGCAGAACTCCCTTATGTTGGGATGAAGTAGGTGAAAGGAAGATGATTGGGCCAGAAATTGTTCAGCAGACAGAGGAAAAGATCAGATTGATTAGAGATCGACTCAAGACTGCGTCAGACCGTCAGAAGTCCTATATTGATCTGAAGAGAAGAGATATTGAGTATGCAGTGGGTGATAAAGTATTCCTCAAAGTTTCTCCTTGGAAGAGGATGATGAGATTTGGCAGAAAGGGGAAACTGAGTCCTCGTTTCATCAGACCATATGAGGTTCTGGAAAGAGTGGGTCCTTTGGCATATCGGTTGGCATTACCTCTAGAGCTAGCAAGGATACACAGTGTCTTCCATGTGTCCATGTTAAGGAGGTACAGATCTGACCCATCTCATGTACGATCAGTTGAAGAGATTGAGGAAAATCCAGACCTCTCATATGAGGAAGAACCCATAAAAATTCTGGCTTATGAGGTAAAGCAGCTGAGGAATAAACAGATACACTTGGTTAAAGTGCTGTGGAACCATCATTCAGGCTAGGAAGCTACTTGGGAACGTGAAGAGGATATGAGGAGACAGCACCCACAGCTGTTCAGAGACTAATACTAGGTAAAATTTCGAGAAGAAATTTATTTAAGGGGGGGAGAATTGTAACACCCCTATGTTTGGTGGTGCATTCTACTGCTCTGGTGACCAGTGTTGTCCGGACAGCTAGGATGCCTAGAATTACACTTCGATATGAGTGAGAAGACATAAAATAATGAAATACAAGAAAAGAAAATACAAGAAAAACAAAGGAAAAATAATAGCAAAGAAATGTGATCAAGTTAAGCGAGCCGGGAACCCTAGCGATGGGTGACCGCACCGGGAAGTCACGGCGTGGACCGTTGACTAGCCCTGGACTACGGGGAACCCTGGAAAACATTTTTAGGACTTAAATAGACCCTTATTGAAGAATAAATATCATTAATAAGATCAAAGAAAAATTAAATAATTAGTACAAAGAAAAATGAGAAATCGAAAAACAGACAAAACTCGGTGTTACCGAAAAATCGGGAATGCAACCCGAACAGGGGCATTATGGTCATTTGACATCCCGAATTGTCTTTTGACCTAAATTTCCATTAAAAATAAATAATATTACACTTAGAAAATAAAATGAAAAATTAATTTGGTGGTACCTAAAGTAAATAGCAAGAATTAAGGGTTTAATGTGGAATAAGTGGGAATTTAACATATTATATGATTAATTGAGTGAGTGGGCCACTAAGGGAATAAAATAAAAACAAAGTGGGGCAGGTGTACTCCCATTACACCATCAGAAACTTCATCTTCTCCAAATCACCAAGCCTTGCCGAATTGAAGAACCAAAAGACCTCCATTGCCGTTGGCCTTCAAGCTTGATCCACTCCTCCATTTCAACTCCAATCACTTAGATAGCTTCATTAAAAATTGTCTACACATCATAAGGAAGAGCTTGATACCAAAATCAAGAAGTTTAATCAAGGTTTGGCAAGTTCCAACCATAAGGTAAGTTTGTATTTTGGAAGATTGCTTTGTTAAACTTTGTGTTCATGTTATGGGTGTTGGTTTTGTGAAGAAAATTTTCAAGTTTGAAGAGTTTTTGAGATGTCCATTTTGGACAGCCATGGAGTTATGTATTTGATGAAATATTTGTGCATATATTTGATGAGAAATTATGTTGGTTATGGTGATTTAATGTCCTAGTAAATTATTCCATATGTATATGGTGAATTTTGCACTTGGGATGGAAATTGATGAATTGTATGATACTTTGGTATTGAGGAACATTTTCGGCAGA
Organism: Hevea brasiliensis; assembly: GCF_030052815.1. NCBI lineage: Eukaryota > Viridiplantae > Streptophyta > Magnoliopsida > Malpighiales > Euphorbiaceae > Hevea > Hevea brasiliensis. The sequence goes on from NC_079501.1 coordinate 51,558,287, forward strand.
CTTGGAACTCTTGGATAAATGTATGTGTTCATGAAGGTATTGGCAGAATATTGACATTGAGGATTGATGGATATGTATATAGAGTGATTGTGTAAAGTGTATGTAAGAATTTGTAATGTTAGGTGTATATGTGATTGTACTTAGACTTTGTAAATGTGAGTTTTAATTGGTGTATTAAGGATGTTTGTAATCTGCCCAAAGTGATGTTAATGTAAAGTGGAATATGGTTTTGGTAATGAACCAGAACAGAATTGGTAAGGGAAGTGGACATATAGTAATGTAAGTGTGTAATTGAGGTATGTTTAAGTAAGGTAATTAAGGGCAGTATGCATTTTAGCCTATAACTTTAAATGTGTAACCTCAATTGGTATGAGACCAATTGGAGGTGAAACTATGCACAAAATGTGCCAACTTTCATTGAGAAAGCATACCAAAATTCTGCTTGCAAGGTGGCATGAAAAATGACCAATTCGGATTAAGTGCAATTGAAACCTAAAACCTGACCAATTGGGCAGCAGTTAGTGTTTAGGCCATAACTCACTCAAAACAGGTCCAATTGACCTGAAATTTTAACCATGAATAGTTAAGACCCATACCTACAAGTATTATGAAGACACCAAAACCCAGAAATGACCATAAGCAAGTCAAAAAGCTTGCACAAGTTCGAGTCCAAAAACTGGCCAAACCAAAGTTGACCAAATTTGACCTAAAATGACCTAATTTGATGCCATTTGACCAGAAATAGTAAAATGACCATAACTTGGCCTACATAACTCAGATTGACCTGAAATTTTTCCCCGCGTGCAATAAGACATAGATCTACAAGTTTTTAGTTTCGACCAAAACCCGAAAACCGAGGGAACTAGGTCGTCTGGCTAGGTCAAACTAGTATCCCGGAATCCAGCAAGTTGCATTAAAATGCACTAAACAAGGAAATGAGTTTGGTAAAACATACCAACCCTAAAACCCTATCGAATGTGACATATTAATGACACTAAAACCTAATTTACCTAAAACGCATCGAGGGTCGGTATATTAGGTGATTGAGCAAATAATAGCCTTCAGTGAATTACTTATCGAACATTATCGTTAGAGACAGTTTAATTTAGTACTGAAACACTTCAAATTGTGTTTCTCAGTTACCAAAGACTCAGGAAAAGGGAAGGAAATCTTGAGTCCGCACAGGAGACGATTATCGAGGTTTGTGCACAACAACTATTTCTTTTGAATTATTTTTAATTGAAATAAATTATGACTATTTGCATATTATTGTTTTAAGTTGTGAAATTGTGAAAAATGGTTTGAATGATATTTGATGGATAATTATTGATTGAAAAGCACTGTAATTGGTTTGAAACCACAGCTATCATGTCCATTGATTGTATTCCTTGCTAGCTTGTCTAGTGGGATGAATTGAATTCCCTCTCTGGCTGAAGTGTTGAGGTGTGTGCCTGTTGAGGACGAATAGAATGAGTACTCATATTTTTGCTAGCTAGCTATGTTATTCCTCATTAGTCATTGACTTTTGGGATGAATTGAATACCTCATTAGCCATCGGCTTTTGGGATGAATTGAACTTGGGAACATGATTAAAGCTGTGTGTGATTTATTGATGCATATTGTAAGATTGTAAAATGAGTTTAAATTCTTATTGACATTCACTGTCTTTTGAATTTAGCTATGTTTTGATTACTGAGATTTATTATAAGATTGTGTTAAATTCCTTATGACATTATTGTCTTGAATTTAACTATAGTTTTAAGTATCCACTATTTATATGATTTATGAATTGTGATTTAAATTGTATTTGGTTAATGTTGTGCACCACTGAGACATTGTCTCAGCGATAGCTTTTTATTGCTGTCGCAGGTAGACAGACAGACAGGGCAGCAGACTAGGCTGTTAGTACCTCCAGCGAGAGACTACCGGGTATAATGAGTATACCAATATTTTGTATTTTGTAATGTAATGTATGTTCACTGTATGTACATATTGTTGTTGGTTTTGAGTAGTTGTAAATAAAAATTATACATTGAAGTTGTAAAATAATTATGAGTTATTTTGGCTTGAAAAAAAAATTGTATTATATTTCTTTTATCTCAGTCTTTGAAAAATTACTATGGATTTGAGTTAAGAAAATGTTGGAGTTGAGATTTGGAAATATATTGAAGTGCTTTTTTACAGGTTTTCTGAAGAACTGTTTTATTCAAAATACAGATGGCACTTTGCCAAAAGTTTTACAGAAATTTCAAATAATCCAAATGAGTTAGCTGTTTCACTTCAGTTCACAAAAGTTTTTAACACCTGTAAATAGTGCTCACCACTGTAAAAGAAGTAAGAAAAGTTTTTAAAATCCCTTGTAGTGTATTTAATGGATTATCAGTAGACGGAGTTGGTAATTCATTAGGTATACTACGGGATCATGTTATGCCTTACAGAGGGGTAGGGTGTGACATCCATAGCGGCTCAATCTTACGAATTCCTTCTCATACTTGGCCACTGACAGGCTGTCTCTGCCTCAGATTAATGAACTCTCTTCTTCTCTCTTCCAGGTATACACTACCCACATATTTCTTCTTAAATTCGGAGAGGAAGAAGTCCCAAGTTACTATTTCTGGCTGTACTTCACTGAACACAGTATCCCACCATTCATATGCGTCGTCTTGCAGCAGAGATACAGCAGCTTCTAGATTTTGCTCTGGAGTGCAGTGAAGTTGTTTTAGAACTCTGCCTGTTCTGTTCAACCAATTTTCGGCTGCAACAGAATCATCTTCTCTCTTTCCAAAGAAATCCACAGCTCCAAACTTTCTCAATCTTTCCAGGTGTGATTTCGGTTGTGGAGGCGGTGGTGGTGGTGGCATTACCCCAGCCATTTGTTTAAAGAATTCGGCCATTTGATGAAACATGGCCTGTGGAGGCCGAAAGGTGCTCGCTTGAGCCGGGCAGAGCAGTTCTCCCATACCCCCGCCTCACCACATGTGGAGCATGACTCTCCACTTCCTCCTCAACTGCTCTCTGTGATGTACGGTCCATATCCTATTCAAAATAAGAAAGACAAACAGATCTGCATTAGTGTCACCTCGACTCTTACAAATGCAATGCATGGTATGGACTCAATCTAGGCCCAAAAACGCCTAAACCGTGCTCTGATACCACTAAATGTGACACCCCTTACCCGTGTATAGTATATCCGGGTAAGATATGTCACACGGTGTACCGGCACACTCTATTTTACCTTAATTAATTTTTGTCATAGTTTTGAATATAACTTGTGAAATATTAATTATTTAAGTCATTTATTAAAATTATAATTTATTTGAGGTTCCGAAAATTTTATAGAAAATCCGGCGGAGTACCGGCTAAAAATGGCGAAAACAGTTCTTCAAAACCTGTGAAAAATACTTCCAATAGCCATGTTCAATCATTCTCAAACTCCAATATCAAAATCTCAAACTCAATATTTTTCAACAACATTTCTCAATCAATAATTTCAAGTGGTAATCATTTATAAAACACAGATAAACATTCACTTTTCCATTCACAAACACAGTTCTCATTATTTACATGAAAATCAAAATACATTACATAAGTTCCATTTACACAAGGGAAAATAAAAATCAATTACAAAATACTAAAATGAAGCCTGGTGTCCTACCAATGCACTGTAGATGGTGAGGTGACACAGACACTGTGCAGAACTGCAGGATGGACTCACCCAGTCTGCGGTCTACTGGGCTCACGATCGGTATCTCCAGGACCTACGCGTGGCAAAAGCAACGCTCTAAGCAATGATGCTTAGTGGTGCAATAATAAAATAAAAGAAAATAGCAGAAAATAAATATGTATTTAATGTATATGTCTTATTTGCTTTGTATCTGTTATATTCATTTATTTCTTTAACTTTGTCCATTTTCATTCATTTGGTTGCCCAAGTAACCTATACTTGGACGATCGGATCGGATAAACGGGTAACCCGCCGGGTATCTAGTACCTCGGTCATCACACCATCGGTCGCATATGCATCTCGGTGTGCAATGAGCGACTAATAAGTCAGTAAATAATATTAGGCACGAGGCCAAGTCTCAACACAATATCAAAATGGCTAAAAGCCATAAAATCACAGAATGGCATAATGCCATGTGCAGTACTGCTAACTAAACCCTATTGGCATGCCAAACTATCCAAACCAATCTTGTTAGGCATACTAGGGCATTTGATACTTTTGAATTCTTCAAATTTTGAATTTCAAGTTTTGGTGTCACTATTCACCTCATTGGTCAACAAAAATGTTGACTTTTAGATAGAAAATAGGTACATTGGTTTTGGCACTCCCAACATACCACATTTTGCATTCAAAACTTATTGGCATTAAGCATTAATACCATTTCTAAGCTTAAACCAAGGGAAGCAGAATTTTCAGTTTTTGTAGCCCAATTTTACTGTTCCATTAGGCACTGTTGCAGTGGGAATTTGAGGAAATGGTAAACATGAAAGTTGTTCCTTATTTTGTCTAGTTGAATTTATTTTTTTGAATCACTCCATTTGGAGTTTTGTAGCTCCAGATATGGTCCAAAAACCACAGATGGCCGGATTTCAAATCTGCAGAATTTACCAAATCTACAGTACCATGAACAGTGACTGCCACTGTCTTGTTGGATAGGTTCTGGTCCTAATTTGGGGTAGATTTCTTCATGAAAGTTGTTTGTATATGTATCATCTTGTTTCTGTAAAAATTTCAGGTCAATTGACCATATCTACAGTGAGTTATGGCTAAATGAACAGTTACTGTTCATTTGGTCATTCTGCAGATTCTGGGTGCAGGGTATCCGGATTGGGGCCAACTTTTGGTCCACTTGCCTTGGTCTTTTGGACATGGTTTCTTCAGAAAAATTGTGCCATTATAAGTCTAGTTTCATGTCCAATTGGCCAAACACCAATTGAACATACACAGCCAAAGATATGGCAGTCCAAACAGGCTGGACTCACAGCCTCATTTCTGCTGTCTTTAGGCAGCCTACACATTTCACTTTGCCATGCATTAGTTCACTTCAAATTATGATTAACTTACCTCAAATGGTCACTAATTGACCATTAGAATGTCCATTAATCATTTCATAAGCCAAGTCAAATTTTACTCCCCAAAACCCTAATTTCCATTTCAATTTATCCATACACCTTAGTTAGCACACTAATTCATTATCCATGTAGTTATATACCTTAAACATCATTTCTAGTCCACTCTAAGTCATCAAAACAATCAAAATCATTCCTTCCTTAGGGCTGCCGAAATTCATGGCATGCATACACATAGTTTTTATTCATTTTAGTTACAAATTCTTACTTATTTCAAGTCTCTAACATAGAAATAAAGAGCTTTAGGTGTATATGTGCACTAACCTCTTGTAGGGTAGATTTTTCCAAGCTTGAACTTCACTTCCTTTACTTTTCTTCGCTGCCAAACACTTCCCCAAGAGGTATGGACAAGTTTTAATGAAAGGTGTTTAGGGTTTAGTAGTGAAATAAAGAGGGAAATTGAGCTTTGATTGAAAAATCAATGGAGGTTGGTCTAGGGCATGTTTCGGCTGGTATGGGAGGAAGAAGATGGCTGCTGTGTTTTTAATTGTTTTGGTCTTCATTTATCTCTTTTATTAGTTAGTTAATTGGTTGTTTAAATGTGATTGGTTATAGCTTTTAAATGACATCATCATATGTCATAATTTGCTTTATTTTGGTTTTTCTTTTCTTTTCATAACTACTCATTTTCAATTTAATTTTTAGTAATGTTTATTCATATTTTATGTTATAATAATTATTTACTCAACTGGACAAGTCGGCCAAAAATTACCTCTGAAGGCGAAATGACCAAAATGCCCTCCGTTTGGCTTAACGGGTCAAAAATGTCTGTACCAATTGAAAAATTTTTCTAAATATTTTCTTGGCATTCTAATGCCATAGGGACCTCAATGACCCTTCTCTGGAGTCCCAAAAATTATTTTATAATTTTTTTCCCGGGTCTAGGGCTCCTGGTTGCGAGAACCGTAACTTCCCTCTGAGTTACCCATCGCTAGGGCATCGGCTCATTTAACTTGGTTGTATTTTATTTCTAAAATTTTTCATAAATTTTTCTTATTAATATTTGAGTTAATTATGGTTCCTCACTTTAGTTTAAATATTTTCCGAACGTTCTAGCTGTCTGGACCGACACCGGTCACCGGAATAGTAGAATGTACGGAGTTGCTACCGGGAGGGTATTACATTCTTCCTCAAGAAAAACCAGGCGTCAGCCTTCCCACCCCAACCACCATGAAAGCTTAAGGTGAGCTTGAAATCACCCTCCAAACCACCTTAAAACCCTAGTCTCCCTTCACAAAAACTCATCCTTACACCTAGAACAAGCTTTGGAGAGCAAAAAGAAAGGAAGAAAGTGAAGTTGTGAAGCTTTGGAAACTGCGTAAGTCAAGGTTAGTGTCAAATTCTTCTAAAAATTTTGTGTATGGCTGCCATTGAACATGATTTTGGTGTTGTAAACCATGGATTGTATGTGTATGAAAATTTTGGTTGTTGGAGTTAGGGTTTGAGCATGAAATTGAGACTTTGATCATATTATGATGAAAGTGAGTTTTAATGGTCAATTAGTGTCCATTTGGTTATTGGTAAACAAGAAATGAAGTGTGTTTAGTGATGGGATTTAGGTTTAGTATGGCTGCCCTAGGTGACTTGTAGAATTGGACATGAGTCCAGTAGGTTTGGGCAGCCATAACTTGAATTGTAGAGGTTCAATTGGTGTTTGGACAATTTGACATGAAACTAGACACAAAATGGCACAACTTTGGTGAAGAAACCATGCCCATAAGACCAAAGCAAGTGGACCAAAAGCTTGCTCCAATCCGGGTGACCTGCAGTCTGTTTCTGCAGAATGACCAAATGAACAGTATTTGGTCATTTGGCCATCACTCAGTGTAGAATGGTCCAATTGACCTGAAATTTTACCCAAAACAAGCTGAGATATATACCAACAACTTTTATGAAGAAACCTAACCCAAATTATGACCAGAACCTATCCAACAAGTGAGTTGAACTCACTGTTCACTGTACTGTAGATATGGTCAGTCCAGAAAAATTTCAATCCGGCCAGTTGTGGTTTTTGGACCATAACTTGAGCTAAAAAACTCCGAATGGAGTGATTCAAACAAGGAAATTCAACTAGACAAAATAAGGAACAACTTTCATGTTGATCATTTTTCCAAATTCCCACTGCAAAATTGACCAATGGAATAGTAAATACAAGGCATAAAAACTAAAAATTCTGCCCAACTAACATTAAGCTTAGAAATGGTATTGGCAACCAACACCAACAAATTTTGAATGCAAAATGTGGTATGTTGATGAGATTAAAACTAATGTACCTATTGCCTATGCAAAATTCAACATTTTTGTTGACCAATGAATGGAATAGTAACACTAAAACTTAAATTCCAAAAATTGTGAAACTTAAAAGTGTGAAATGCCCTAGTATACATAACAAGATTGGTTTGGATAGCTTGGCATGCCAATAGGGTTCAGTTAGCAGTACTGCACATGGCATTTTTCCATTCTGTGATTTCATGGCTTTTAGCCATTCTGACATTGTGTTGAGACTTGGCCTTGTGCCTAATGTTATTACAGCTTATTAGCTGTTCTGTTGCACACTGGGAGATACATATGTGACCGATGGTGTGATGGCCCAAGGTACTTGATACCCAGTGCCAGTTTACCCGCTTATCTAGTCCAGTCGTCCAGTATAGGTTACTTGGGCAACCAAAAATGAAAGTGGATAAATTTAATGAATAATGAATATAAAAAGTACAAAATAAGTAAGGCTACAAATACTCAACGAAAATTTATTTGCAATGAGACATCGATACACTCACTGCATATTTATTTTCTGTTATTTCTTTTTATTTTATTATTGGCACCACTAAGCATTATTTCTTAGCGCGTTGCTTTTGCCACGCATAGGTTCTGGAGATACTGACCGAGAGCCCAGTAGACCACAAACTGGGTGAGAGCTTCTGCAGCTCTGCATAGTGTCCGTGTCACCTCAACATCTTCAGTGCATTGGTAGGACACTAGGTTTCATTTTGATATTTTGTAACTAACTTTTATTTTCTCATATTTAATTGAGATTTATGGCATGTATTTTGATGTTAATGTAAATAGTGAAAATTGTATTTATGAATAGAAAATTGAGTATTTATTTATTGCTTATATATGAATACCATGAGAAATGAATGATTGAGAAATGGAAATGTTGTTGAAAAATATTGAGATTTTGATGATTATTGGAGTTTGAGAATGATTGGAAATGATTATTGGAAGTGTTTTTCATAGGTTCCGAAGAACTGTTTTCTCCATTTTTAGCCAGATCACTGGGATTTTCTATAAAATTTTCGGAACCTCAAATAAATTATAATTTCAATAAATGACTTAAATGAATTATATTTCACAAATTATATTCAAAACTATGATAAAAATAAATTAAGGAAGAATAAAAATGATTGAGATAAAATAGAGTGTTCCAGTACACTGTGTGACATATCTTACTCGGATATACTGTAGACGGGTAAGGGGTGTCACATGTTTATTCATGAAGAAATAGATCATGGAGATGATCCTTTAACCTACGAAGAAGCTATATCAGATATAAATTCTTCTAAATGGATTGAAGCTATGAAATCCAAAATGGATTCCATGTATAAGAATCAAGTTTGGGATCTTGTTGAGCCACCTGAAGGTATTGTACCTATAGGTAATAAATAGGTTTTCAAGAAGAAAATTGGTTCTAATGGAAAGGTAGAGACCTATAAAGCAAGGCTAGTTGTGAAAGGGTTTCGCCAAAGGTAAGGAATCGACTATGAGGAGACTTTCTAGCCTATTGCCATGCTTAAATCCATAAGGATTTTATTGGCAATAATTGCATACTATGATTATGAAATTTGGCAGATGGATGTCAAAACAGCTTTTCTCAATGGAAACATTGAGGAAAACATTTTCATGGAACAACTAAGGTGTTTTGAATCTCAAGATCGTTCCAAGGTGTGCAAGCTAAAACGATCTATTTATGGGTTAAAATAAGCTTCGAGGAGTTCGAACATCCATTTTGATGAAGCTATTAAATCCTTTGGTTTTGTAAAAAATGTGGATGAGCCATGTGTTTATAAGAAAGTTAGTGGGAGCGCTGCCACTTTCCTAGTCTTATATGTAGATGACATATTATAAATAGGTAATGACATAGGTATGTTAACAACTATCAAGGTATAGTTGTCAAATACATTCTCCATGAAAGACTTAGTATAAGCAACCTATATTCTTAGAATTCGCATCTATAGAGATAAATTGAAAAGAATAATTAGTTTATTCCAAAGTCTATACATGGAAAAGGTGTTAAAGAGGTTTAACATGCTTGATTCCAAGAGAGAATTGTTACCAGTAAGACATGGTATCCATCTTTCTAAGGACATGTCTCCTAAGACACTTGAAGATAGAGGCAAAATGGCCAGGATTCCATATGCTTCGGCTATTAAAATTTTAATGTATTCAATGTTGTGTACTAGGTCAGATATCACATATGCTGTTAGTTTGACTAGCAGGTTTCAATCCAATCCAGGTTTGGAACACTGGATAGCTGTCAAGAATATCCTTAAGTACTTGAGAAGAACTAAGGATTTATTCTTGAACTATGGAGGTGGCGACCTACAGCTAGATGGTTATACAGATTTTGATTTTCAATCAGACATTGATGACAGAAAGTCTATCTCTAGTTTCGTGTTCATTTGTAATGGAGGTGTAGTTAGTTGGAATAGTTCAAATAGAGTACAACTACCAACTCCACTACAGAGGCTGAGTATATTGCTGCATCAGATACTACAAAAGAAACTATTTGGATAAAGAAGTTCGTGACTGAACTTGGAGTAGTTCCTTCCATTAAATCAGCAGTTCCTCTCTACTGTGACAACAATGGAGTGGTCATTTTGGCTAAGGAACCATCGTCTCACTAGAAATCCAAACACATAGAAAGGTGCTACCACATTATCAGAGAAATAGTTGGGCGAGGCGATGTAGCTATGCAGAAAATAGCATCAGCCAAAAATCCAACTGATCCATTCACGAAAGCTATGTCACAAACTCAATTAGACTGACATCTTGAGAAGATGGGTCTAAGATACTATAATGTAAGGCTCTAGTGCTAGTGGGAGATTATTAGTAGTATGTCCTAGAGCATATCATTTTGTATGTATCTTGTACATAATTTTATTAATAAAAGGAAATTATACTTTTCTATTTACATAATTTATTTATGTGTAATTGAAAATGTCCATTGATGTTTTGTTAGAAATTTTATTCTTAAGCTATTAAGAATATGAGTGATAGTATTTCTAGCTCAAAGTATCATAAATTGGCTCACAATCAAGGATACTTCATAAAGGACATGACTTATCCAGAAAGATTGTAATCATATTTATTTCCAAAGTATTAATATGAGATATTAATAAGTTGGAGTGGTGAGTCTCATGCCACATGACAAACATGATAGGTACTTATATATGATAAGTAGGCCGAACCAGTGACGTTTATGACAAGCACGTGGAGTTTACTCTTGTCAATGCATTTTCATATATCATATCAATGCATATAATCTTTAGACCTGAGATAACACAATTATCTTGTATATAAGTGGTTTGAGTTTGATACTGCTTTCATGTTCATACTGTGTGTGGGTATATGGGCATGTGTTGGCTCCTACTAGTTATTTATGGAGATAGGTGTTGATCGAGATGGGATCTGTTACCCTAAGTAAATAGGGACAAAATCCTATGTTCATTTAATTGTTCTTGATTATTTAAGTTCCAAGCCAAGATAGATAGATATTGCCAGAAAGGAGTTTTTGACAAGAAAGTCTGATTAATCAGGAATTGGAATTAAAAGAAAACATAAGATTCATAGCAAATGGAGTTTGACATTAACCATGACTCTAGCTAGAATTGAGATTTTATAACGGAGAGATCTTAGTGCATGATAAAATATGATTAAAGGTTCATTTAAGGTATTCCTTATTACTGATTAAGTGGCCATGGCATGCTATGCTAGGTGTCAATCATGGTCTATGAGATTCCTAAAGTGATTTAGAGAAATCATGTACAGTAAGAAAAAGTTCTAATGATATTAAGAGTTAATATCATTTCTCATTACTAATTAGTAATAAGCCTAGTAGGTCACACAGCTACACAAGTTATTCACCAAGTAAAGTATGATTTAATTAATTAATTAAAGAGTTTAATTAATTAATTAATTAGGTTTAGTTTGCAATAAGATTGCAAACTCCATAGTATGAATCTAGGTTATTAGATGTATAATATAAACAAAATGATGTAATTAATGGAGATTAATTAATTAATTAATTTATATGTGATATAAATTAATTTGAGGGAGAAATTACAATTTTGGGTTGAGAACTCAAAATTGTAAGCAAGGGCAAAATGGTAATTTTGCACATGATGACATGTGGCACCATGAGATGATGACACGTGGCACTAATTAAGGAGTGCCACTTGTTTTCATGTAATGGAAGACTATTTTTTATGATTTAATTAAACCTTGAAACTTATCTTGATGAGATTAAGACAAGCATAAAGCAAAATTGAATCATGGATTTACAAGTGGCATTACATTTATATACTTTGTCTCATTTATATAAACGCAACAAAAAGAAGAAGCAATCTTCTTCTCTCTCTCTCTTTTGTTGGATGGTAAACACTCCTCTCTCTCTTTTTCTTATATTTTTCATTGATTCTTAAAAGAGGAAGTTTGGTTTTCTCTTGAATCAATCATACTAGAAAGAGTTTCTAGCTATAATACTTCCATGTACCTTTACCAAAGCATAAACCCTAAAGTATTAGTGGTTAGCAAGCTTCAAAGAGAGGATTTGGGGCAACCATTGGTGATTCCTAGTGAAGCTTATGGTGAACAAGCTAGAGGGGTAACATTTGGAGCCCTGAGAGCACCCAAAGGGAATAAGAAAGATTGATTCAACGCTTTGGAGGTTAGTTGAATTCAATCCCTTCTTCAGTTAGGGTTTAATAAGATTAAATGCTAAATACCAATCTTTAATGGCAAATGAACTCTTATTGTATGCTAAAAGTATGTTTTAGCATGCCCATGGGCACTAAAGGTTGGCTAGGTGCATAATTAATGTAAAACCCCTCACCCGTCTACAGTGTAGCCGAGCAAAGCGTGTCACACGGAGTGCCAGAGCACCTCATCTTATTTTATTTCATTTAAGTTTTTTTTTGATATATTTCTTCAAAAATGGTTTAGGCACTAACGTTATTTATTAAAGTCTGACTAATGTGGTAAATACCATATGGTCTCAATAATCATAATCACAATCATAGTCTCATTTATAATCACACTCAGCTCTTATATCGAAATTCTCAATTTCATCAATGTACATAATTTGTAACTAATTGCATAAAATCATAGTCTACATGTTATATAGTTTATTTAAATTACAGACTTATTCAATACAATTTCTTAATTTGAATTACAACATAAGAAATAATTAAAATATACAATATACATTATATACTTAATGTGAACCCTATCTACATGCATTGCTGAGGAGGTGACAACCTTGTACTCTTTTGATACTTCTGCAGATCTGGACTCTAAAAATTTCAGTCAACTATCTACTGGTTTTACCTTCAGTACCTGCGCAAGGAAACAATTCCATCGTGCTAAGCATTTCTACTTAGTGGTGCAATAATACAACAATGAAATAATATATACAAATAAAGAAAGAAATAAATTATAATTTGGATACTCAGGAATCAATTTAATTTGGTATGGTATTCTTAGTTTCAACTATCTTATATACTAGTTTATTCCTCTTTGGAAGTGCTAAGTTTATAACATTTCAGTAATAATACCCAGTATACAAATTATTCTAATTGTATTGTATTTTAAGTTTCTATGGTTCTGAAAATTGTATTTTTGTTATGTTTCTATTGCTAATCTCTTTTACTCATTTCATTCAATACTTAATTTAATTATTCTGAAATTTCATTATATTTAACTTAACTGCTTGAATTGAATAATGTTTTAATTGACTGCCCGTGTAGCCTATACAACTGACTAGACTAGATAAATGGTTAAAATAGCACTGGATACCTAGTACCTCGGGCCGTCACACCATCGGTCACAAAGTACCTCCTAGTGTGCAAACAGTGTGGCTAAGAAGCCATATAATCAGTCAGGCAATAAGCCGAGTATAATAACATAATCCGTATAGCCATAGGCTATTAAAATCACAGTGTGGCATAATAAACCATAAAACACAATATGGTGTGAAGCCATTTACAATACAGCTGTCAGTACCCTATTGGCATGCTAACATATCCAAACTAGTCAACTAGGTAAGACTAGGGCATTCACAAGCTTAAATATTTAATTCTTTATTTTTATGGTTTATAGGTCATTATGCATTTCACTGGTCAACAAAAATGTTAACCTTTTTTTACATCAATCATAGGTTGATTCTAGTATCAACATATCACAATTTGCATTTCAATATGATGCCAATATAGTACAATTTACAATTCTCATAAGTTGACATTTATTGCCAATTTATTTCTAGGCTTTATTGTATAGTATTGTCAATTTTTCAGTTTTGGTATGCTAGATTAATCTAGCCAAATGTCCTATTTTCATTGGTTTTTAGCTTTTGGTCAAAGAAGCAAATTTGTAGCTCTATGTCTTACTGAACTTTTGGCACTAATTTCAGGTCATTCTGAGTTGTATAGACTAAGATATAGCCAATTTACTAAAGCTGGACAAATTGCATTTTCATTGCAAAGTTAGGTCATTTTGAGGTCAAACTCAATTTTGGCAGATTTGGTACCCTAAATTGGGCAAGAAAATTGACTTGGTTCTAGTCATTTCTGGGCTTTTGTGTCTTCATAAGAGTTATAGCTCTATGTCTAAGCTTTCCATTGATATAAATTTCAGGTCATTTGGACTTGTTTACAATGAGTTATGGCCAAATGAGTGACAACTGCTCATATGGTCAAATTCTGGGTTGCAATGGTTCTGGACAGTTTTGATACCTCAATTTGTGCAAGAAATTTGACTTAGTAAATGGCATTTCTGGATTCTGTGATCTTCACCAAAGTCGTAGCCCTATGTCTAAGCTTTCCATCAGTATAAAATTTAGGTCATTTGGACCAGTCTATAGGGAGTTATGGCCAATTACATGATTACTATTTATATGGTCAGATTTTAGGTTTGCAAAGGTTGCAATTCCGGATTAGGTCAATTTTCTAGTCACTTTCTGGACAAAATTTTGGTAAGTTTCCAACATGAAAGTTGGCACATTTTATACCTAGTTTCACTCCCAATTGGCCTCATACAAATTAAGGTTACACATTTAGGGTTATAGGCTCAAATGTATACTACCCTTAACACATTCCTCAAACACTAATCAAGTACACATTCAACTTGCTCTACTTTAGTTTCCCATACCTAATTTTGAATTTGTACCATACCATATTCATTCATCACTTCACATTATACTCAATTTGGGCAAAATACAAACATCCTCAATGTACAATTACAATCCTAATAAACAAAGTCAAGGTCAACAATATATACATGCAAACAATTAGTTAATACTTGAAATTTCAACTAACAACTTACAATACCCTCTCACTAATCTATCTATACCATATTTCAATAATAAAATTCATGAATTACCAATCCCTTAAGTACTTTAATGCTGCCACATTTAAGCTCAATTGTCCAAAGTCTCTAACACTTATTCAAACCCCTAATTCAATTATCATTTTAAATATACACATGCCTATAAGCTCTAATTCATTTATTACTTAAATCAACATGTCTAACCATCAATTACAATCAGAATTAACCAACTTCCCATGGACTTCCTTGGCTGCCGAATTTGAATCCCCACAAATACTCATCCAATTCTTTCAATTTCTCCACTATTCAACTCATCACAACATCAACTCAAAGTTTAATTAAGCAAGGGAGAAATAATAAGCACTAACCTTATTTTGAGCTTTATAAAACCTAACCCAAACTTCTTCTTTTTGTTGCCTATGTGTTGCCCATGGTGCGAGGATCATTTTTCATGAAGGGAGTTTAAAGAAATAATGGCTTAAAGGTAGGGAAATGGAGCTTGCTTCATGGACATCCATGGAGGACACTTGAGAGCTTCAATTCGGCCATGGGAGAGGAGCTTGATGAAAGTGATGAAGTGAGTGGGAAAATTTTGCTCCTTAGGTGTCTTTATATAGTGCCATTTAGTGTCCACTAAGTAAAGTTTACTAATATAATAATTAAACTTTGTAATATTTAAATTAAACCCCATATTTCCTTTAATTGCATTTCAATTTCATTTCATTTTTTTTTCATGGGAATTTCTAAATTTAATACCACTTATTTTTCATGGACATTTAAGTTAAAAGTCCACTCTAGGTGTCAAATTACTAAAATGACCTTCTTCGGGTTAAATTCGGACTATTTCGGTAATACCGATTTAATCCTTGACCCGTTGATTTCTTTAATTTTCATTTTTCATTTACACCGACTTACTAATTTTCTATGACATTTTCAATGTTAATTACACCTCAATAGACCTTTAATTAGGTCCCGAAAATATTTCTCGGGGTTTCCCACGATCCAGGGCTAGTCAACGGTCCTTGCTGTAGCTTCCTGGTGCGGTCACCCATCGCTACAGTTTCGGCACATTTAACCTAGTTTCATTTCACCTCTTTTATTTTTTTCCTTAATTTTTCTTATCACATATTTCATCATTTTATGTCTCCTCACTATTACCAAAATGTAGTTTCAGACTTTCTGACTGTTTGTACTCTGGCTATCCACATTCTGGCCGTTTGCCCAGAATACCTCAATCATCGGAATAGTATAATGTACAGACTAGGTAAGTGAGGATGTTACAACTCTTCCCCTCTAAAAAGGAATTTCGTCCTCGAAATTCATCGGATTCAAGGAACTAAAAATATCATTATCTCATAACTTTATTCACTTTCCCATCATTGTTTTCTTTGCTTACAATATTTCTACTCATGAAATTCTATTATTCATTAGTTTCTTGATTTCTTATATTAGAATCCTTACTGGTCCTTCAGTCTCTTTTACCAATTCCAATTCTGTTAAATTACCCTTTGTTTAGGTATCTGTATTTACCTTATACAAGACTTATATTTTGATATCTTTGTCCTCAAGGTGTTGTTTCAAATTTATAGCCATACTGAATTCTCTAAGCTTATTGCAATTACTGTGGTAATGGTAGTTTACATTAATGTAATCGAATCACTGACTCTAGCTACCTTACAAGTGAAATCTTTCAATATGCTAGTTCTGAAGTTTTAAATTTCTAACTAGAATTTTCACATTTATTTCCGGAATAGTACTTTATTCGGGCATAATTGTACCAAGGCAAGGTCCATTTGCAAATATCCTAATCTTGGTGTACCACAAGGAAGCACGTAGCTCCACATAATACTCCCATGTTGGTACTGTAATCTGCAACTTACAGTACAAACATCGAGAACATTACATAGCCACTACGTTATAACCTCATGGACTAGATTTTCTAACATCTTATCCTTGAATAATCAAAAGTAAACAGATCTGCATTAGTGTCACCTCGACTCTTATGAATGCAATGCATGTATGCACACTAGTTCTTTCTACTTATCTGTGCCTAGGAACACCTAAACCATGCTCTGATATCACTAAATGTAACACCCCTTACCCGTCTACAGTGTAGCCGAGTAAGGCGTATCACACGGAGTGCCGGAGCACCTGATCTTATCTTATTTCATTTTAGTTTTTTTTTTTATATATTTCTTTAAAAATGGTTTAGGCACTAATGTTATTTATTAAAGTTTGACTAATGTGGTAAATACCATATGGTCTCAATAATCATAATCACAGTCTCATTCATAATCACACTCAGCTCTTATATCGAAATTCTCAATTTCATCAATGTACATAATTTGTAACTAATTGCATAAAATCACAGTCTACATGTTATACAGTTTAATTAAATCACAGACTTATTCAATACAATTTCTTAATTTGAATTACAACATAAGAAATAATTAAAATATATAAAATACATTATATACTTAATGTGAGCCCTGTCTACATGCATTGCTGAGGAGGTGACAGCCTTGTACTCTTCTGACACTTCTGTAGATCTGAACTCCAAAAATCTCAGTCAACTGTCTACTGGTTTTACCTTCAGTACCTGCGCGAGGAAACAATTCCATCGCGCTAAGCATTTCTGCTTAGTGGTGCAATAATACAACAATGAAATAATATATACAAATAAAGAAAGAAATAAATCATAATTTGGATACTCAGGAATCAATTTAATTTGGTATGACATTTTTAGTATCAACTATCTTATATACTAGTTTGTTCCTCTTTAGAAGTGCTAAGTTTATAACATTTCAGTAATAATACCCAGTATAAAAATTATTCTAACTGTATTATATTTTAAGTGTCTATGGTTCTGCAAATTATATTTTTGTTATGTTTCTATTGCTACTCTCTTTTACTCATTTCATACAATACTTAATTTAATTGTACTAAAGTTTTATTATACTTAACTTAACTATCCGAATTGAATAATGTTTTAATTGACTGCCCGTGTAGCCTATAGAACTGACGAGACTGGATAAATGGTTAAAATAGCACTGAGTACCTAGTACTTTAAGCTGTCACAGCATCGATCACAAAGTACCTCCCGGTGTGCAAACAGTGTGGCTAAGAAGCCTTATAATCAGTCAGGCAATAAGCCAAGTATAATAATATAATCCGTAAAGCCATAGGCTATTAAAAATCATATAGCCATAGGCTATTAAAAATCCGTATAGCCATAGGCTATTAAAAATCCGTATAGCCATAGGCTATTAAAATCCGTATAGCCATAGGCTATTAAAATCACAGTGTGGCATAATAAGTCATAAAACACAGTATGGCGTGAAGCCATTTACAGTACAGCTGTTAGTACCCTATTGATATGCCAACCTATCCAAACTAGTCAACTAGGCAAGACTAGGGCATTTACAAGCTTAAATATTTAATTCTTTATTTTTAGGGTTTATATGTCATTATACCTTTTACTGGTCAACAAAAATGTTAACCTTTTTATGCATCATGGATAGGTTGATTCTAGTATCAACATGTCACAATTTGATTTTCAATGTGATGCCAATATAGTATAATTTACAATTCTCACAAGTTGATTTATTTCTAGGCTTTATTGTATAGTATTGTCATTTTTTTCGTTTTGGTATGCTAGATTGATCTAGCTCAATGTCCTGGTTTCATTGGTTTGTAGCTCTATGTCTTATTGAACTTTTGGCACTAATTTCAGGTCATTCTGAGTTGTATAGACCAAGATATTATCAATTCACTAAAGCTGGACAGATTGCATTTTCAATGCAAAGTTAAGTCATTTTTAGGTCAAACTCAATTCTGGCAGATTTGTTACCCTAACTTGGGCAAGCAAATTGAGTTGGTTCTGTTCATTTCTGGGCTTTGGTGTCTTCATAAGAGTTATAGCTATTTGTCTAATCTTTCCATTGATATAAATTTTAGGTCATTTGGACTTGTTTATAGTGAGTTATGGCCAAATGAGTGACTACTGCTCATATGGTCAAATTCTGGGTTGCAATGGTTCTGGACAGTTTTGATACCTCAAATTATGCAAGCAATTTAACTTAGTGAATGACATTTATTGTAACGATCGGACTCCAACCACTAAAGGAATTGTATGCTTTGGCCATAAGCCTCACGGTTTGTCCCATAGGTGGAATGGAGAACTTCCCAGGAGGTCACCCATCCTAGGATTTCTCTCAAGCGAGCACGCTTAACCCTGGAGTTCTTCCAACTCTCCAGGCCATTCCACCAAAAGGCACCTCTAGTGATTAGTTCCCCCATTTCATGTATCATTACTTTTTGAACCCAAGACCATCTCCGTGTTTTGTCGATGCGGGATTTGCCTAAGGGACCTTTCTCCCCCCCCCCCCCCTTTTGGGACTCAGCGTCCTCGCTGAGGTTTGCCCCACCATTGCCCAAGAGGACATGCGAGCGGCTCTGATACCAATTGTAATGGCCCGGCCCACTAGTGATATTGTCCGCTCTAGACCGAAGCCCTCACGGTTTTAAAATGCATCACTAAGGGTTACGAACCACCAACTTATAAACCCAACATCTCTCCCGTGTTTTGTTGATGTGGGATTTACCTAGGGTGTTACATTTATGGATTTTATGATCTTCACCAAAGTTGTAGCCCTATGTCTAATCTCTCCATCGGTATAAAATTCAGGTCATTTGGACCTGCCTACAGGGAATTATGGCCAATTATGTGATTACTGTTCATATAGTCAAATTTTAGGTTTGCATGGTTGCATTTCCGGATTAGGCCAATTTTCTAGTCACTTTCCAGATAGAATTTTGGTAAGTTTCCAACATGAAAGTTGACACATTTTATGCCTAGTTTCACCTCCAATTATCCTTATACCAATTAGGGTCACACATTTAGGGTTATAGGCTCAAATGTATACTGCCCTTAACACATTCCTCAAACACCAATCAAGTACACATTTAACTTGCTCTACTTTAGTTTCCCATACCTAATTCTAAATTTGTACCATACCATATTCATTCATCACTTCACATTATAGTCAATTTGGGTAGAATAAAAACATCCTCAATTTACAATTACAATCCTAATTCACAAAGTCAAGGTCAATAATATATACTTGCAAATAATTAGTTAATACTTGAAATTTCAACTAACAACTTACAATACCCTCCCACTAATCTATCTATACCATAATTCAACAATAAAATTCATGAACTACCAATCCCTTAAGTAGTTCAAAGCTGCCACATTTAAGCTCAATTATCCAAAGTTTCTAACACTTATTCAAACCCCTAATTCAATTATCATTTCAAACATACACATGCCCATAAGCTCCAATTCATTTATTTACTTAAATCAACATGTCTAACCATCAATTATAATTAGAATTAACCAACTTCCCATGGACTTCCTTGGCTGTTGAATTTGAATCCCCATAAATACTCATCCAATTCTTTTAATTTCTCTACAATTCAACTCATCACAACATCAACTCAAAGTTTAATTAAGCAAGGGAGGAAAAATAAGCACTAACCTTATTTTGAGCTTTATAAAACCTCACCCAAACTTCTTCTTTTTGCTGCCTATGTGTTTCCCATGGTGCAAGGATCATTTTTCATGAAGGGAGTTTAAAGAAATAATGGCTTAAAGGTAGGAAAATGGAGCTTGCTTCATGGACATCCATGGAGGACACTTGAGAGCTTCAATTCGGCCATGGGAGAGGAGCTTGGTGAAAGTGATGAAGTGAGTGGGAAAATTCTACTCCTTAGGTGTCTTTATATAGTGCCACTTAGTGTCCACTAAGTAAAGTTTACTAATATAATAATTAAACTTTGTAATATTTAAATTAAACCCCATATTTCCTTTAATTGCATTTCAATTTCATTTCATTTTTTTATGGGAATTTCTAAATTTAATAGCACTTATTTTTCATGGACATTTAAGTCAAAAGTCCACTCTAGGTGTCAAATAACCAAAATGCCCTTCTTCGGGTTAAATTCAGACTTTTTCGGTAACACCGATTTAATCCTTGACCCACTGATTTTTTTAATTTTCGTTTTTCGTTTATATTGACTTACTAATTTTCTTTGACATTTTCAATGTTAATTATACCTCAGTAGACCTTTAATTAGGTTCCGAAAATATTTTCCAGGGTTTCCTGTGATCCAGGGCTAGTTAACGATTCCCGCCGTAACTTCCAGGTGCGGTCACCAATCGCTACGGTTCCGGCACGTTTAACCTAGTTTCATTTCACCTCTTTTATTTTTTTTCCTTAATTTTTCTTATCACATATTTCATGATTTTATGTCTCGTCACTATTACCAAAATGTAGTTTTAAACTTTTTGACTGTTTGTACTCTGGCTGTCCACATTCTGGCTGTTTGTCGAGACAACCTCAGTCATCGGAATAGTATAACATACATACTACATAAGTGAGGATGTTACAATTAATTTGGTATGCTAGCATGTAACCCTAGATGAATTTTTGAATTCCAACCTACTAATGGCCCTAACCACGCTTCCATGCCTTTAAATTAAATTAAAATTTGTTAATTTAAGTTCACTTATTCAATCGAAGAAACTAACGGAGTTTCTCCTAATTTATTAATATTTTGACGATTTTCCATTTATTTAAAATCTCAACAATAATTTCAAACATATAAATTTTTCACAATCTCAAACATCATCTCATATTTCTCAAACAATCATTTGATCTCCATTCTCAATCCAAATTCATAATTGTCAAACCTTACCCCTCTGTAAGGCATAACATGATCTCGTAGTCTACCTAATGAATTACCAAACTTCGCCTACCAATAACTCATTAAATATATTACAAAGGATTTTAAAATAATTTCCATTTATTTTAAAGTGTAAGGTAATGTTGAATAATTATTAAAAAGTCTTTAATTAAAGTTTATGTCATAAATTCAAATTTTGATTAATTCGGAATTTCAAAAATTTTACAAAAATTTAAACAGAGTGTCGGTTAGAAATTGAGAAAACAGTTCTTCAAAACCTGTTAAAAATACTCCCAATATACATATATTACGCAACTCCATTTAAATCAACACATTTTCAACAAATCTCAATATCATTGAATTCAATGCAATTCATATATATAAAATTCTCAATTTAAGAAAAGAGGAGAAAATAATATTATTACAATTTTGATTGTATAACTGCTCATTTGGTTCTATAGATACATATGTACAAATAATTTACATTAAAATAAATGTATAAGGGTATAAAATATTATACTCATAAAAGATCCTAAAATATGTTTCCCTGTAGCTATAGCAACTCACTCTTCTGCTTTATTCTTCTCCCTATCTGCGAAAGTAAGAAAAAGCCATCACTGAATAATTTACTCAGTGGCGCACAATAATAATTTCTAAAGTCATTAGAAATATAATCATTCATTGATAACAGAAATTTAAAATTTTTTACAATCACAATTCTCAAGTTGAAGTCAAGATTTTTAATAACAATTTATCAAAATAAATTGTAAACAATTGTGTTGCCAATAAATACACAACTTAGGTTATGACACAAAATTTCATGATCAATGTCGTGTTGTACACCACGACAAAGCAATCTACAACCTCACTAAATGAAATTAATGAGGGAGGTGGCTAGCTAGGTATATGAGTACTCATCCGATCTCAACCTCAAACTGGCAAGCCAAGGGAGGAATATAATCAATCACAACTCCATAGATGGAGGAGGAACACAATAAAGTTGCCGTGCCAAGTGTGATTTCAAAGTTCAATTCAAAACCATATCATTCAAATATTTCATATAATTCACAAATCATATTGCATTTCAAATTCTCATTTACAACGTAGGCAACACACTATTTTTCAAATAAAATTCTCAAATTCATAATAACAAAAAATTGTTCACAACATTTATTCAAATATTTTTTCAAATAGAAACTAAAAATTTCAAGTTTGTTGTGCACAAATCTCTTATGTTTGCCTTGACTTAGTCCACTCTTTCTCCTTCCTTGGAAGACTCTTTTCCAACTGAAACACATAATTAAAGTGTTTTAATATCCATCTAAATCATTTCTACTAATTAATCCAATAATTAAAATTTTGCATACTTAATTTTACTTATAAAGTCTCCTAAGGGTTGAGTTCTTTGTATTTGATAATATTGTGATTACAATTGTTAGTAGTATGCCCTAGAGCATATCATTTAGTATGTATCTTGTACATGTTTTTATTAATAAAAGGCATTTCCACTTTTCCGTTTACATAATATATTTATGTGTAATAGAAAAGGTCCATTGATATTTTGTTAGAAATTCTATTCTTATGTTGTTAAGAATATGAGTGACAGTATTTCTAGTACAAAGTATTATAAATAGGTTCACAATCGAGGATACTTCACAATAAGGACATGACTTATCCAGAAAGATTGTATTCATGTTTGTTCTCAAATTATTTATATGAGATATAAATAAGATGGAATGGTGAGTCCCATGCCATATGACAAACATGATAGGCACTTATACATGATAAGTAGATCGAACCAATGACACTTATGACAAGCACATGGAGTTTACTCTTGTCAATGTATTGTCATAAATCATATCAGTGCATATAATCTTTAGACCTGAGATAGCACAGTTATCTTGTATATAGATGATTTGAGTTTTATACTACTTTCATACTTGTACTGTGTATGGGTATATGGGCATGTGTTGGCTCCTACTAGTTATATATGGAGGTAGGTGTTGATTAAGATGGAATCTGTTCCTCTAAGTAAATAGAGATAAAATCTTATGTTCATTAAATTATTCTTGATGTTTCAAGTTCCTGGCTAGGACAGATAGATTTAATCAGAAAAGAGTTTCTGATGAGAAAATCTTTTTAATCAAGAATTGGAATTAAAAGAGAACATAATATTCATAGCAAATGTGGTTTGACATAAACCATGACTCCAGCTTGAATTGGGATTTTGTAACAGAGAGATTCTAGTGCATGATAACATATGATTATAGGTTCATTTAAGGTAAACCTTATTACTGATTGGGTGGCCATGGCATGCTATGCTAGTTGTTAACCATGGTCTATGAGGTGCATAAAATGGTTTAGAGAAATCATTTACGGTAAGAAAGAGTTCTGATGATATTAAGAGTTGATATCATATCTCATTGCCAATTAGTGATGAGCCTAGTAAGTCACACACATACACAAGTAATCACCAAATTAAATATGATTTAATTAATTAATTAAAGATTTTAATTGATTAATTAAATAGGTTTGGTTTGTAATTAGATTGCGAAGTCCCTAGCATGACTTGAAACCAAATCTAGGTTATTGGATGTATAGTATAAGGTAAATTTATATTTAAATTGTTTAAATATGAATTTAATTAATGAGAAATTAATTAATAGAGATTAATTAATTAATTTATATTTGATATAAATTGATTAGAAGAAGAGAAATAATTATTTTGGGTTGAGAACTCAAAATTAAGACACAGGAGCATTTTGGTCATTTCACAGAGTGACATGGGGCACCATGAGATGGTGACACATGGCGTTACACAGAAGCTTGCCAAATGTCTTTTAATCATGTAAGATGATTAAAATTAAGATTAAATATAGGTTTGACACTTGGCACAATGCAATTGGGTCAATTAAACCTATAGCTAATAAGAAGGTGACATTTGGCAAGGGTTTTAAGTGGTGACCTTGCTATATAAGTGTTGTTATGAAAAGAAAAAATATAACCAGCTGCTGCCTCCCTTTGTGCCACCACCCTTGAGGCTCCCATTCTCTCTTCTTCTTCATCTCTCATCAATTCCAAGAGATTAGCAAACAATCTCTTGAATTAAAAATACTAGAAATATGTTTCTAGTGTTCTGTTTACATCTTTAATCTCTTAAAAGGCAAAACTTGAATTTTTAATTAATAGAAAAAGCTTTAGAAGCTGTTCAAGGGCTGCCATAGGTGATCTTGGTGTGGAAAAGCTAGAGGGACAACATCTGCTGTCCTAAAGACGCATCCCAAAGATGCCAAACACACTGCAGTGCATCAAGAGGTTAGTGCACTTGTTGTTGATCTAATCTAAGGTTCTAAAATTAATCTAATTAATTCTAAAATCTTGAATGGTAAATAAAAATCCAAAAACATATTAAAAGAGTTTTAATATGTTTTTTATCATTGAAATCGAATAAAAAAAATAAATCTTGCATGATGCATGTGACCCTAGGTGAAAATTTTTGAATTCAATGATATAAACTTTGTGTTTTTCATGTTTCTGCTAATCTCACCTATTCACTCAAAATGTTGACTTTTTCATAATTAATAGGTATAACATTTCTAAACACATGGTCATACTACATTTTGGGTTATAAATTTGTTGGCATTGGTTGCCAATTGCAATTCAAGGCCTAATAGAATTAATCTCAAAATTTCAGATTTGGTCACTAATGTTTTCTGCTCCATTGGATCCAATCTATAGTAGAAATTTAGCTAAACTTTATTCATCAAAGTTGTTATTTAATGTGTCTAGTTTAATTCACATTTTGAATCACTCCATTTTTAGTTTGTAGCTCAAGTTATGACATTTTTACCATAACTGGCCGGATTGGTCATTTCTAGATTTTTTGGGCAAATTTTGGTTCTGCCAGATTTGGTGACCTAACTTTGATTAGTAATTTGAATAGGTTATGGTTAGAATTGGGTTTTTGTTCTTCATGAAAGTTGTTCTACATTGTCTAATATTTCCATAAGTTCAAGAATCAGGTCATTTGAACCTCTCTACACAAAGTTATGGCCAATTGAACATGTACTGTTCATTTGGTCAATTCTGCCCAGAATCAAGGCACCAATTCCGGATTCAACCAAATTTTAGACCAACTAATGGTCAGTTTTTGGGCAAGGTTTCTTCATAAAAAACATAGAATCATGACCCTAATTGCATCTCCAATTGGCCTCACACCAATTGGAGCAACACAAATCAACTTATGGCCCTTTAACCTAGCTAGACTCATTAGTCCAGAATTCAACACTACAATAATTATAAATTCTTTCAATTCCATTCATCAAGTCACAATTATACACACACTAATTGACTAAAATTAAGCATCAAAACATCAATTGGTCAATAATTCTAAAAAATCTCCAATTTCCTCTAAAACCCTAACCACCATAAACCCTAATTCTCCAATTTTCACAATTCATGTAATTCAAGTATACTAATCACATCTACTTACTCATTTAAGCTTATATATACATTTAATTCCATCAATTTCCATTAAATCCTACTTACTAATTCCATCAATTAGTGATGAGCCTAGTAAGTCACACACATACACAAGTAATCACCAAATTAAATATGATTTAATTAATTAATTAAAGAGTTTAATTGATTAATTAAATAGGTTTGGTTTGTAATTAGATTGCGGAGTCCCTAGCATGACTTGAAACCAAATCTAGGTTATTGGATGTATAATATAAGTTAAATTTATATTTAAATTGTTTAAATATAAATTTAATTAATGAGAAATTAATTAATAGAGATTAATTAATTAATTTATATTTGATATAAATTGATTAGAAGAAGAGAAATAATTAGTTTGGGTTGAGAACTCAAAATTAAGACACAGGGGCATTTTGGTCATTTCACAGAGTGACATAGGGCACCATGAGATGGTGACACATGGCATTACACATAAGCTTGCCAAATGTCTTTTAATCATGTAAGATAATTAAAATTAAGATTAAATATAGGTTTGACACTTGGCACAATGTAATTGGGTCAATTAAACCTAGAGCTAATAAGAAGGTGACATTTGGCAAGGGTTTTAAGTGGTGACCTAGCTATATAATTGTTGTTATGAAAAGAAAAAATATAACCAGCTGCTGCCTCCCTTTGTGCCGCCACCCTTGAGGCTCCCATTCTCTCTTCTTCTTCATCTCTCATCAATTCCAAGAGATTAGCAAACAATCTCTTGAATTAAGAATACTAGAAATATGTTTCTAGTGTTCTGTTTACATCTTTAATCTCTTAAAAGGCAAAACTTGATTTTTTAATTAATAGAAAAAGCTTTAGAAGCTGTTCAAGGGCTGCCATAGGTGATCTTGGTGTGGAAAAGCTAGAGGGACAACATCTGCTGTCCTAAAGACGCATCCCAAAGATGCCAAACACACTGCAGTGCATCAAGAGGTTAGTGCACTTGTTCTTGATCTAATCTTAGGTTCTAAAATTAATCTAATTAATTCTAAAATCTTGAATGGTAAATAAAGATCCAAAAACATATTAAAAGAGTTTTAATATGTTTTTTATCATTGAAATCAAATAGAAAAAATAAATCTTGCATGATGCATGTGACTCTAGGTGAAAATTTTTGAATTCAATGATATAAACTTGTGTTTTTCATGCTTCTGCTCCTTTCACCTATTCACTCAAAATGTTGACTTTTTCATAATTAATAGGTATAACATTTCTAAACACATGGTCATACTACATTTTGGGTTATAAATTTGTTGGCATTGGTTGCCAATTGCAATTCAAGGCCTAATAGAATTAATCTCAAAATTTCAGATTTGGTCACTAATGTTTTTTACTCCATTGGATCCAATCTATAGTAGAAATTTAGCTAAACTTTATTCATTAAAGTTGTTATTTAATGTGTCTAGTTTAATTCACTTTTTGAATCACTCCATTTTTAGTTTGTAGCTCAAGTTATGACATTTTTACCATAACTGGCCGGATTGGTCATTTCTAGATTTTTTGGGCAAATTTTGGTTCTGCCAGATTTGGTGACCTAACTTTGATTAGTAATTTGAATAGGTTATGGTTAGAATTGGGTTTTTGTTCTTCATGAAAGTTGTTCTACATTGTCTAATATTTCCATAGGTTCAAGAATCAGGTCATTTGAACCTCTCTACACAAAGTTATGGCCAATTGAACATGTACTGTTCATTTGGTCAATTCTGCCCAGAATCAGGGCACCAATTCCGGATTCAACCAAATTTTAGACCAACTAATGGTCAGTTTTTGGGCAAGGTTTCTTCATAAAAAACGTAGAATCATGACCCTAATTGCATCTCCAATTGGCCTCACACCAATTGGAGCAACACAAATCAACTTATGGCCCTTTAACCTAGTTAGACTCATTAGTCCAGAATTCAACACTACAATAATTATAAATTCTTTCAATTCCATTCATCAAGTCACAATTATACACACACTAATTGATCAAAATTAAGCATCAAAACATCAATTGGTCAATAATTCTAAAAAATCTCCAATTTCCTCTAAAACCCTAACCACCATAAACCCTAATTCACTAATTTTCACAATTCATGTAATTCAAGTATACTAATCACATCTACTTACTCATTTAAGCTTATATATACATTTAATTCCATCAATTTCCATTAAATCCTAATATCTTCAAGTTGGCTAAAATTCTCTAGTCCTTTACTAAGTATGATTTTTAATTTTTCCAAGTTAATTCTGCTTGCTCAACATTATTTCTTTAAGTACAATTCAATTTAAGCTAAGAGAGAGACTTACCTTACTTGGGGCTTTTTCAATCTTCCTCAACTCTTCAATTTTCTTCCTTTCTTTGCTTCTAAGTTCTTAACCAAGGTCTAATTTTAAGAATTGGTGTTGAGAGTTATGGGGATTATGAAGGAAATTTAGGGTTTTAATGAGCTTCAATTGCTCATCAATGGAAGATGTGTGAGAGAGAAATGGAGAGAGAGAGAGAGACGGCCAACTTAAAGGAAGAAGACAATGATTTTTTTCTTTTAATTTCCATTTTATCCTATTTATAATTATCCACAATTAATTAAATTAAATTATAAATCTTTATTGTGTCATGCTTACACAATGGGTGATGTCATAAAGCATTTAATTTGAATTTTTTTCTTTTCTTTTTTCCTTTCTTCCATTCACCTCTTCACTTTTAATCTATTTTTCATAATTTTAATTTCTTACATTTTAATGGATATTTAGGCCAAGAGTCACCTCTAAGGGTGAATTGACCAAATTGCCTATTATCGGTCTGATTAGTTTTTCCAAAAGCACTAAGTTACTTCCTGAACTCTGATTCAATTATTTGAGCTTGTTCTCTATTCTTTTCTGTGGTTTTTACAATACCATTAGCTTTGTAACACCCCTATTTGTATATCCTGGTATATTTCACTGTTCCGGTGACCGGAGTCGATCCAGACAATTAAGGGGATTAGAACCACACTTAAGGGGATTAGAACCACACTTAAGATGACTAGAGAAGCCATAAACACAAATAATTAGTAATTGTCAATTAGTTAAGTATAAATAAGAAAAATAGAACATAAGAAGTTAAACGAGCTGAGAGTCACAGCGATGGGTGACCTTCTCGGGAAGGACTGTGAAGTCAATTTAAACTCAAATTTCGAACTATAAAATGTGACGCTGCAGTCCTTAGGACTATTACGAACATAGTGGAAAAGAGAAAATCACAAAAAAGAATTGTTATGTAGGTCAAATAATTAGGTCAGGGATCTGGAAGAAATATTGAATTATTTGTAAACCGGATCGAACTGGCGAGGGGCAATTTGGTCAATTGACCCCGAGAGCTGACTCCTGACCTAACTGTTAAATAAAATCGAAGAAAAGAAAATTTCGGAGTCGGGAATTAAATTAAAGAACTAATGGAAAAATAAATAAAAAAAAAGAAAAAGAAAAGTTGAAAAAGTTATGACATTATGTGGTGACATAAGCATGATGCAATAAATTTTTATTTTTAAAATTTGAAATTTTGGGATAATTTCTAACAATTAAAAGGCAAATTAAGAAAAGAAAAAAATTTGGTCTTCCTTCTTATCTTCAAGCCGTCCACTCTCTCCCATCTCTTTCATTTCCTTCATGAAACCTCCATTGAAGCCCACCTAAAGCTCTCTTAAACCCTAAATTTTGCCATGAAATCCCTACATCCCTTAACTAAAACTTGTGTTTGAGCTTTGATAAGAAGATTGGGAGTAAATAAATCAAGCAAAGTTTGAAGAATTGGAGATATAAATTCTGCTCACTTAAGGTAAGCTAATCCAACCTTTCTTTTTAGTATACATGATGGATTTAGGGTAGAAATGGATGAGATTATATGAAGAAATTGGAAAACATTGCATGATTAGAAAGAGAGGGAATTTCAGCCAGCATGTGTGGGGGTATGATTTGCATGGTTTGATTGAATTAGAGGGGAAAATGAACATCAAGGAGTTGAATGATTATGGTTAAATGCTTTGAATTAGCTAAATGCAATGAATTAGTGAACTAGCATTTTGGACACTTAGGGTTTAGGAGTAAAAAATGTGAGAAATTGTGAAATGATGTGTTTGACCTAGTTTGAGGTGAGAAATGGTCATTTGTGACCAAATGAAGTGTGTTGGAAGTGTTGGAATTGAGTTTAAATTCGGATTGAATGTGGTCATGTTGCAGGCAGCAGGACTAAGGTCCCTTTGAGGGACCAAAACTGAAAATTTACAAGTCCAATGGGTATGAGACCAATTGGGAATGAAAATAGACATAAAATGACACATTTTTCATTTAGGAATCATGCCTAAAAAGTGACGAAAACCTAGTGAAAAAATTAACCAAATCTGGATTTTCTCAGTCTAACCTATACAAAAATGACCAAATGAACAGTATTTGTTCATTTGGCCATAACTTGGGCTAGACATGTCTAAATGACCTGAAATTTTACCAGTGGATAGTTGAGATATAGACCTAAAACTTTTATGAAGAACAAAAATCCAAATTATGCTATTAACCAAGTCATTTAGCCACCCAAATTTGGTAACCTAAAACTGCCAGAACCAGAATTTGCCCAGAAATCTGGGTTAAGTCTAATCCGGCAGTCATGATTCAAATGGCTATAACTTGAGCTAAAAAAGTCCAATTAGAGTGATCCAAAAAGGATAATAAATTTAAGATAATAGGAAACATTTTCTATGAAGGAAGTTCTGCCAAATTCTAACAAAAAAATGACTAATGGAACAGTGCAACTTAAGACACCAAAACTACAAATTTGCAAATTTGCTTAAAAGACTTAGAATTTGAGTAAACAACCAAAACTAACAAATTTAGTGACCAAATTGTGGTATGTGGGTGAAGTTGGAATTCCCATACCTATTAAGCTTTAGAAAGTCAACAAATTGACTTGAATATTGTAGTGAATAGTAACCCCGAAACACAAAATTTAAAGAACATCAAGTTTAGCATATTAGAGCTAGGTAAAAGTGAATTTAAATTTATTTTTGGATTTATGCTAAGTTATGGTACTAAAACACTGTGAAACTGTGTGTTTCAGTGGAAAAGAACACTGGGAAAGAACTCGAGGAATCAAGTCAAGGCCAAGAGGCGACTCGCTTAAGGTTTGTGCACAACTTATAATTTCTGTAAATTATCTTTTGCATATTGTTTTTAATAATTTGAAATATTGAATTGTGATATCATTATGATGAAGTATTTATGATTCTTTGATTTAAATTGTTGAAAGTTATTTGTGTATATTTGAATTGGCAATATTTAGTAAATTGTTAAGATAAGTTTTGAAACCACAGTGTCATGACCATATATTTGAACACCTCACTAGCATAACTAGTGGGGGTAATCAGTTTCGAATTTTGATTCATTCTCTGGCTGAAGTGTTGAGATGTGTGCCAGTAGAAGAAGAAATTGAATGGATATCCATATATTGAGCTAGCTAGCCTTGTGATGTGACTTCTACTTAGCCTCTGGCTATTGAGATTATATTTGTTTTGAATAGCATGATATAACTGTGGGTTTTATGAAATTAATTTTGATACTTCGAAATGAAATTATTTGGATTAAAATCTCATAATTCATGTTTTGTATTTAATTCTCATGTTCAGTCCAATTTTTGAATAAATATGATTTAAATTCTACATAAAGATTATTTTAGTATGTTGTGCACCACTGAGTCCTAGTACTCAGCGATGACTGTTATTGCTATCACAGATTTAGAGACTAGAAGAGTAGTAGACTGAGCTGCTCAGGATTGAGGAGCTACCTGCTTGAAGTTATCGGGTATATTTTATACCCTGACTGTAAAAAAATTTATTTTGATGTATGTAAAGGTAAGGACATGTAAAACTGGTCTTGAGCAGTTTGTATAAAGTTTGTAATAAATTTTAGCTGGATTTTTCCTAATGTAAATTTTTAGTATGATGTACATAAGTTGTTTTACATTTAATTACATATGAATATAAATATTTTATTTTAATTTGAATGAAAGTAATTAGTAATATTCTGGATGGTATTTGAATTGGAAATTGTGGATTTGAATTTTTGAAAGTTGATAAATGATGTTGAAATTGATTGGGATGATTGTGAATTTAAAGAAGTGGATGAGATAAATTATTAGAAGTGCTTTTTATAGGTATTTGAAAAACTGTTTTCTCAAAATACAGACGGCACTCTGCCAAAATTTTTATAAAATTTTCGAAAAAAATAAAATGGGCTAAAAATTTTAACTAGTTTTCAACTTTAATTAAATGTTTTAATACTTATCAGAAAATGCTAACCACTTATAAAAGTAAGAAAATTGTTTTAAAATCCCTTGTAGGGTACTTAATGAGTTATCAGTAGGTGAAGTTCGGTAGTTCATTAGGTATTCTACTGGATCATGTTATGCCTTACAGAGGGGTAAGGTGTGACAAGCTTCACAATTATTCCTAGGCCTAGGGTGTCATAGGGTCCTGCACGAAATTAGGGTAGCAACTGAGCTCGCAGTCACTTTCCAGTTTGGTCACCCATTTTCGGGACCTTGGCTCATTTAACCAATTATGCTTTGTTTTTCTTATTTCTATTTCACCTTCATATAATTTCTATTAATTTTTATTTATGGCTTTTCTAAATGACACAGATATAGTTCTAGACATCCTGACTGTCCGGACAGGCACTAGTCACCGGAACAGTAGAATGTATAGACCACTTAATATAAGGGTGTTACAATAATATCATTCATGATTTCATAAATGAAATACTCAAATTTCATTAATTTATATAATTTACAAATAATTACATGAATTCATAATTTACATGACAAAATTTATATCTAGATACAAAATACAAAATTACTAATAAAACCTAGTGGATCCTACCAAAATGCACTGCAGAGGATGGTGACACTGAACTCAAATGCAGATTTGGACTCCCAAAATCCTAGTCTAAGGTCTACTTAGCTCTCTCTCCTGGTCTCCAGTACCTACGCATGGAAAAAGCAATGCGCTAAGCATAATGTGATGGTTGTCGATTACACCAAAAATTAACTGAAATTACCAGTAATGAAATATTTTCTAAATGAATGCAATAAGTGGTAATCCAAGTCGAGCCCTAGAGACTAAGTTGCTAAATTTCATGCACGTGTGTAATAGAAAAAGAAACAAAAGTGGGGGGGGGGGGGTGTAACACTAAATCAGAAGAAATCAAGTTCAAAAATTAAAGAACTAAATTTAGATATAAAACTCTCAATTTAAACAAATTCCAATGCATGACTCGATCATAGACAAAAGAAATATAATTATCTCTTATTGAATACTTAATGTAGATTTACCAAATAGTGAGGTAAAACCCCTAACTTCCCTATACTCATCAATTCGAGCCCATCACTCTTGTTGACTCTAATTATTAACTGAATTGATGTTAAACAATCCTCATCAAATTAATAACTGCTTTAAGAATAGGAAGTAGTTAAGCTTGAACAACGATTTATAAAGCATAAATCATTTAATTCACCCTATTGTTTCCTTAGGTTATTATCGAAAACTTGGATCATGATCAATAAAACCTAATTGCTACTCACATTCAATCTTACACAACAATTACGGACTATGAAGATGAACTAGCAATTGATCATATCAAACAATTAACTAATAGGCCTTTTTAGCAAATCATTCAATAAATCATAAACAATAAAATCGAGAAATAATAGATATTCAAAAAGGAATAATTTAAATTAAGAACCTGGTCTCACAAATCATACATAAGAACTAGAATCCTTTGAACTGAATTTAAAAAC
The DNA here is from genome assembly GCF_030052815.1 of Hevea brasiliensis. Lineage (NCBI taxonomy): Eukaryota > Viridiplantae > Streptophyta > Magnoliopsida > Malpighiales > Euphorbiaceae > Hevea > Hevea brasiliensis. The sequence continues at coordinate 51,592,080 of NC_079501.1, forward strand.
TTAACCGCTCATGTTCATGGCTTACAAAAGAAAAATAAAATGGAGAAATCTAAAATTATAGATGTGAATGGAGAATAAAGGTGTAATGAAGGTGTCGAAGGTCTGAATATATGTCTGCTGCTACCAAAGATGAGCTTTATAATAAAAAACCTAATCCACAGATAAGAACCAAACTTGGAAAATTTTTGAAATTCAAAAAGATAGATTTTATGCTTTGTAATCATGGCCAATTTTCAGCCACTTCCCTTGTGATTCTGTCTCTGACTTCTTCAGGAAAGTTGTAGCCCTACTTCTTAGCTTTCCAATGAGTACTCATTTGCCCAAATTAGAGGTCTACAGCTCAAGTTATGGGCCAAAAACTGAAATTGGTTCTAATAGAGTATCCAGCCCATAAATTTGACTTCATTGCCATTTTTGACCACCAAAACGATGTAGTCTTGTCTTTAGCCCTTCATAGAAATTGTAGAGGTGGTTCTTAAGGTTCAATTGGGCCTAGGTTTGCTTCATTTGGACATCTAGAGCTCCAGATATAAAATAATTCCAAAAACTGGTCATGACACATGAAGTGTGGGTTTTTGTAATAGATTCATAGCTAATTTTGACAACCTTGGTGATAGATTTGGGCTTTGGTCCCTCTTTGTCATTTATAGTGCTCTGACTTAGCTTTTCAATGAATTAAACAACATTAGATTTGGAGACCTGCAACTTTAGAAACTCTTAAAAAATACAGCAAAGGTCAAATTAATACAAATGCTAAAAATTTCTCAATTTAACATAATTATTCCAACAACTCTCTAAAAATATGCCTAATTAATAATTATCCTTTAATAATTGAATTAAGCATAAAAATACACTAGAAACACTAAATGTGATGGTAGTAATGCTAAAAATTTCTCAATTTAACATAATTATTCCAACAACTCTCTAAAAATATGCCTAATTAATAATTATCCTTTAATAATTGAATTAGGCATAAAAATACACTAGAAACACTAAATGTGATGGGAGTAAAAATATTAATTATGCACTTATCAAAATTACTAATCATTTTCTTCCAATTTCATGTCATACTCACTTATTTCGACCTCAATTTAAGATTTAACAAGGAAAGGAGAAGAAAACTTGCACTAACCTTTAATAATAGCTTCTTAACCTTATAAAAACTTCAAAATTTCTCTTTTCCCTTGCTACCTATAGACTTCCCAAGGTGTGGGGATGAATTTTAATGAAGGGACTTAGAGTTTTATGTTGAGAATTGGAAGGGATGTTAAGCTTGGAAGATGAACATTCATGGAGGAAAGAATGGGAGATGGTTCGGCCATGGTGAGGAGGAAATGAGAAAGATGATGTTTTGAGTGGTTGAGTTTGTCATCTTGTGTCTATTTATACCCCACTGCAATTTTTAATTATTGATTATGATAACTAAAGTTCTAACATTTCTAATAATTACCCTTATGTTCCTTTAATTACATTACATATAGTTTCATGTTTTCATGGAATTTTTAAAATTTAAATATCACTTATTTTAATAGACATTTAGGTCAAAAGTTGACTCTAGGTGCCAAATGATCAAAATGCTCCTCTTTGGGTTATCGTTAAACTTTTTCGGTAATACTGACTAAATTCTTGACCCGACGGTTTCTTTAATTTTATACTGTCTATTTCATTTTTATTTTTACCTGTACCAATTAACTAAATTTTCTTTGACATTTTCAATGTCATTTGTACCTCATTAAATATTTAATTACATCCCATAAATTATTTCCTAGGGTTCCTCACAGGTCTGGGATCGTCAATTGTCTATGCAGTGACTTCCCGGTGCAGTCACCCATCGCTGTAGTTCCGGCTCCTTTAACATAGTCACATTTCATTTCTTTTATTTTTCCTTAATTTTTCTTGGTCTTTATTTCATCAATTTATGTCTCCTCGCCCTAGTTTAAGTATGGTTCTAGAAATTCTAGCTGTCCGAACAAACGTTAGTCATCGAAATAGTAGAACGTATGGACTACCTATAGTGAGGGCATTACACATTTCATACATGGGATTTACAAAATTTATTAATCAGCATAATGAACAAAATTATTATGCAAAATTTGAATTCAAAGTACAAACTTAATATGTAGTTACAATGTACAATTACAAAATATGGTAGCTCGGTGAATCCTACCAAAATACTCTGCTAAGGTGACACTGACTCTAGTGCAGATCTGTAGTCCAAATCCTAGTCCAATGTCTACTGGGCTTTATCTGCAGTATCTAAGCAAGAAAAATCACATTTGTAAAAACAATAACCACATTCAAATCATCATAAATGTGACACCCCTTACTCGTCTACAGTATAGCCGAGCAATAGATGCCACACAGTGTACTAGAACACCCTTTTTTATCTCAATTGTTTTTATCCTTCCTTAACTTATTTCTTTATGGTTATGGAGTGCAATTTGTGAAATTTTACTCATTTAAGTCATTTATTGAAATTACAAATTCATTTGAGGTTCAAAAAATTTTATAGAAAATCTGGCAGAGTACCGGCTATAAATGGAGAAAACAGTTCTTCGGAACCTGTGAAAACACTTCCAATACATTTCCCATCATTCTCAAACTCCATTATATCAACATAATCTCAATATTTTTCAACCATTTCTCAAAAATTCTTCTATTTATCATTCATTCATTTCACATGATAATCATGTACAAATCATAAATAAATACTAAATTTTCATTTATAAACACAAATTACAAATATTTGCATTAATACCAAAATATAACACATGAGTTTCAACTGTACATGAGAAAATAAAAGTTTAATTACAAAATACTATGCAGAACTATGAGGTGACATGGACACTATGCAGAACTATGAACTGCGTCACTCAGTCTGTGGTCTACTGGGCTCTCTGTCAGTCTCTCCAGAACCTACGCGTGGCAAAAAGCAACGCACTAAGCAATGATGCTTAGTAGTGCCAATAATAAAATAAAAAGAACTAAAAGAAAATAAATATGCAGTGTATATATTGATGTCTCATGCAGAAAAATTTTTGGTAATTATTTCTAGTCTATTTATTTGGCACTTGTTATATCAATTATTTCATTAAATTTATCAACTTCCATTTTCGGTTGCCCAAGTAACCTATACTGGATGACTGGACTGGATAAACGGGTAAACTGGCACTGGGTACCAAGTACCTCAGGCCGTCACACCATCGGTCACGTATGTATCTTCTGGTGTGTAACAGAACAACTAATAAGCTGTAATAAACATTGGGCACAAGGCTAAGTATCACACTGATATCAGAATGGCTAAAAGCCATAAAATCACAGAATGGCATAATGCCATGTGCACTACTGCTAACTAAACCCTATTGACATGCCAACCTATCCAAACCAATCTTACTAGGTGTACTAGGGCACATTACAAAGTTATTAATTGAATTTTCATGTTCTACATGTGAGGTTACTATTTATTTTACTATTTAGCTCAAATTATTGACTTTCCAATGCATAATAGTTACATGAGTCATAATCACATAAATTTACCACATTTTGGTTTCCAAAAGTGTTGGCATTAGTTGCTAATCCATACTTCTAACCAATAGAGAATAAATCAAAATTTCAGTTTTTGGGTGCTAGAGTTTACTATTCTATTAGGCCATTTTATAGTGAGAATCTGGCCAAGTGTTCTCAACCAAAGTTATTTTTTATTATGTCTAGTTACATTTTATTTTTTGAATCACCTCATTTGGAGTTTTCTAGCTCAAGTTATGGCCTAAATACCATAACTGGCCAGACTGAAATTTTTCCAGAATTTCTGGGCAGAATCAATTCTGGCAATTTTGATGTCCTGACTTTGATGGATAATTTCATTTAGTTCTGGTCAGAACTTAGAGTTATGGTCTTCATGAAAGTTGTCCTAAATTGTCTAAGCTTTCCATTGATATCAAATTTAGGTCAAATGGACATTTCTACACTGAGTTATGACCAAATGAATAAACATTATTCATTTAGTCATTTTCTAGGAACAACATATTGGTCACCCAGATTAGGTCAATTTTTAGGGCCACTTAGGTTGGTTTTCTAGGCAGGGTTCCTTCACCAAAGTTGTGGCATTATGTATCTAGTTTCACCTCCAATTAGCCTTGTACCAATTGAAGTTACACAAGTTCAGTTAAGGCTCTCCAAACACACTAGACTCCAAGAGTCCAGAATGTAGCGCACAAGGTAGCCTACCCTTTCCAACATTCAATGACTCAGTTCACTTCATATTAAGTTTAAAACTCACCAAATGGTCAGTAATTGACCATTAAAATGTTCCTACACCATTATAGGAGCAAAACTCCAATTTGCTCAAAACCCTAAGTTCTCAATTTCTCTACTCTTCCATTAACTTACAATTCAATGTGCTAAGTGTTAAGTTCATATCAAGGGCAGCTTACATACTCATTTAATCCAAAGAAATCATCAAAACCTTAATAAGTCCATGGCTGCCAAAAATGGGGTGACACTTTACCATGTTTATTTTTGATGGAATTTCGCATATCCTAGTTCAATTTATCATTCTAACAAGAAATTTGAAGGAAAGAGAAAAGGAATTGGACACTAACCTCTTTTGAAATTTTCCCAAGCTTGAAAAACTCTTCCTTTTCTCTTCTTTTTGCTGCCTCTAACTTGCCCAAGGTGTAAGATCAATTTTTCATGAAGAGGTTATGAGGTTTTATGGTGTAGTTGGCTAGGATTTGAAGCTTGGGTGAGTGCTTCAATGGAGGATTCTTTCTCTCACTCTCTCTCTCTTTGGTTTGACTATTTGAGAAGAAGATGAGGCTGCTGACTTTTTTTTTGGTTTTTATCTCATTTTTTGTTTCATTTTTTTTCCCTTTAGTTAATTTATTAAATTGTGATTGGGTGGAGATTTTAGCTACATCATGCTTATGTCATAAATATGACTTTTATTTCATTTTTCTTTTCTTTTCTTTTCTACTCATTTTTAATTAAATTTTTAGCAATATTTATTCACATTTTATGTTATACTAATTATTTACTTAACTGGACAAATCGGCCAAAAATTATCTCTGAAGACGAAATAACCAAAATGCCCTCCGTTTGGCTTATTGAGCCAAAATCGTCTTTACCAATCGAAAAATTTTTCTAAGCATTTACTTGGCATTCTAATACCATTGAAACCTCAATGACTCTTCTCTGGAGTCCCAAAAAATATTTTTTGAATTTTCCCCTGGGTTTAGGGCTTCTAGCTGTGAAAACAGCAACTTCCCACTTGGTTACCCATTGCTAGGGCACCGGTTCATTTAACTTAGTTGTATTTTATTTATAAAATTTTTCCTACATTTTCCTTGTTAATATTTGAGTTAATTATGGCTCCTCACTTTAGTCTAAATATTTTTCCAGACATTCTAGCTATCTGGACCGAGACTGGTCACCTGAACAGTAGAATATACAGAATTGCTACAGTGAGGGTGTTAAAATAAAACCCATCAAGGGTTGGCAACACGCCATTTCTCAAACACTTCTAAAATCATTCAAAACTAGCCCACCCCCTTACTATAATGATATAAAAGAGCTAATATCCGCCTTTCCACATTCACAAATTCATTTCATAAAATTAAAGTACTCAAATGCAAGGGAAAATCATAATTTATTCATATAAATTCATTCAAATCAATTTCAAATTTTAAAACATAGAAAAAGGGTTAGTTGTGTGCAAACCTTAAATGAGTCTCTTTATTTTTGTCTTAAGCCTTCCCTTCTTTGGAAGTCTCTTTATCCACTGAAATCACACAATTACTAAGCTTTAATATTCATCCCAATTTTCTCCAACAGCTAATAAAATAAAGGCCTAATGCATCCCTAAGTAGATTTTGAAATTTCAATGTATTCTAAGTTTAGGGCAGTTCTGGACCTTGACTTTGCAATCTCGTTGCAACCTAATTCTAGTCATAATTTGGTGAATTGTTCTTCATGAAATTGTTCCTCTATGTCTTAGTTTTATTTTCTAATTTGAATTACTCAATTTGGAGTTTTGGATCTGAAACTATGGCCAAAACTTAAACACTGCTCCAGGTGCCATATCCTGAAATTCCAGGTTTTCCAGATTTGTAGCTTAACTTTTCATTCTATATCTAGGTATCTTAAGCTCATAATTCAGCCCTGGTCCCTAAAACAATGTTTTAGTTTCTGTCTTAGGTTTCCAAATCATTTTGAATCACTTTAGTTGGAGTTTTTTAGAGGAAGTTATGGCCTAATTATTAGTAGTATGCCCTAGAGCATATCATTTAGTATGTATCTTGTACATATTTTATTAATAAAAGGCATTTTCACTTTTCCGTTTGCATAATATATTTATGTGTAATAGAAAAGGTCCATTGAAGTTTTGTTAAAAATTCTATTCTTAAGTTGTTAAGAATATGAGTGATAGTATTTCTAGCACAAAGTATCATAAATAGGTTCATAATCGAGGATACTTCACAATAAGGACATGACTTATCCAGAAAGATTGTATTCATGTTTATTCCCAAGTTATTTATATGAGATATAAATAAGATAGAATGGTGAGTCTCATGCTATATAACAAACATGATAGGCACTTATACATAATAAGTGAGCCAAACCAGTGACATTTATGACAAGCACATGGAGTTTACTCTTGTTAATGCATTGTCATAAATCATATCAGTGCATATAATCTTTAGACCTGAGATAACACAGTTATCTTGTATATAGGGGGTTTGAGTTTTATACTGCTTTCATACTTATACTGTGTATGGGTATATGGGCATGTGTTGACTCCTACTAGTTATATATAGAGTTAGATGTTGATCAAGATGGAATCTATTCCTCTAAGTAAATAGAGATAAAATCCTATGTTAATTTAATTGTTCTTGATGTTTCAAGTTCCTAGCTAGGACGGATAGATTTAATCAGAAAAGAGTTTCTAATGAGAAAATCTTTTTATTTAAGAACTAACATTAAAAGAGAACATAATATTCATAGCAAATGGGGTTTGACATAAACCATGACTCTAGCTCGAATTGAGATTTTGTAACAGAGAGATTCTAGTGCATGGTAACATATGATTATAGGTTCATTTAAGGTAAACCTTATTACTGATTGGGTGGCCATGGCATGCTATGCTAGGTGTTAACCATGGTCTATGAGGTGCATAAAATGGTTTAGAGAAATCATTTATGGTAAGAAAGAGTTCTGATTATATTAAGAGTTGATATCATGTTTCATTGTCAATTAGTGATGAGCTTAGTAAGTCACACACATACACAAGTAATCACCAAATTAAATATGATTTAATTAATTAATTAAAGAGTTTAATTGATTAATTAAATAGGTTTGGTTTGCAATTAGATTGCAAAGTCCCTAGCATGACTTAAAACCAAATCTAGATCATTGGATGTATAGTATAAGTTAAATTTATATTTAAAGTGTTTAAATATGAATTTAATTAATGAGAAATTAATTAATAAAGATTAATTAATTAATTTATATTTGATATAAATTGATTAGAATAAAAGAAATAATTATTTTGGATTGAGAACTCAAAATTAAGACACAGGGGCATTTTGATCATTTCACAGGGTGACATGTGGCACCATGAGATGGTGACACATGGCACTACACATAAGCTTGCCAAATGTCTTTTAATCATATAAGATGATCAAAGTCAAGATTAAATATAGGTTTAGCACTTGGCACAATGTGATTGGGTCAATTAAACCTAGAGCCAATCAGAAGGTGACATGTGGCAAGGGTTTTAAGTGGTGACCTAGCTATATAAGTGTTGTTATGAAAAGATAAACATAACAAGCTGCCGCCTTTCTCCTTGTGCCGCCACCTTGGATACCTCTCCCTTCTTTTCTTCTTCATCTCTCATCAATTCAAAGAGATTAACAAACAATCTCTTGAATTAAAAATATTAGAAATTATTTATAGTGTTTTGTTTACATCTCTAATCTCTTAAAAGGCAAAACTTGATTTTCTAATTCATAGAAAAAGCTTTAGAAGCTGTTCAAGGGCTGCCATAGGTGATCTTGGTGTGGACAAGCTAGAGGGACAACATCTGGTGTCCTAAAGACGCATCCCAAAGGTGCCAAACACATTGCAGTGCATCAAGAGGTTAGTGCACTTATTTTGATCTAATCTAGGGTTCTTAAAATTAATCTAATTAATTTTGAAATCTTAAATGGCAAATGTAGATCAAAAAATATATTAAAAGAGTTTTAATATGCTGTTTATCATTGAAATCAAATAGATAAAAATGAATCTTGCATGATGCATGTGACCCTGATGAAAGATTTTGAATTTCAATGATCTAAGCTTGTGTTTTTCATGCTTTCGCTCCTTCAATTGGTATCAGAGCCACTATATTTGCCATTTAGATTGTTGATTATATGATTTAATTGTGTGGTATGATCATGAGATGATAGATCCATTGCTGGTTGTAAAGAAAGGTGGCAGCTTGGTGACCAACACCATTGGTGCGCACACTTTGTGGCCTCCAATGGTGTGTGCAAGTTTTGGCTTTTTAATTTACAATTGTTGTATGATCTAAAAGCTCATCCTATGTCTAATTAAATTGTTTAATTAGAGTTTTAATCACACAATTAAATTTTGATTCAAATCAGAATTTTGAAAATTGTTTGAATGTGATTCAAATCTGAATTTTAAAAGTTGTTTGAATGTGATTCAAATATGAATTTTTAAAGTTGTTTGAATCATATTCAAATATGAATTTTTTTAAAATTGTTTGAATGTGATTCAAATCTGAATTTTAAAAATTGTTTGAATGTGATTCAAATATGAATTTTTAAATTTGTTTGAATCATATTCAAATCTGGATTTTTAAGTTGAATATGAGATTATTCAATTTAATTTAAGTATGTATGTTTTATTTAATTGTTAAATAGTGATATGCATGATGGATGATCATGGACTATAAAAGACCAATGTGATTAGATTTATTTCTTTTATGTTTCTTTGGGATTGTAAATTAATTAATTTATTTTAATTTATTTTGGGCATGTATTATTAAGGTTGTAATAATTTTGGGTTGTAATTTCATTTATTTAGTTCTTGTAAATTCCCCTTGTTATGCCAAGGATTACTATGTAATTGGATTGCAAGAAGATCAAGGAGGTCAAGAGTATTGGTGGGACCAGTGGGAGGAATTCAAGATCAAGTGTTGATTATGTACTCCTTCAGTAACTCTTATAAAATGAATGAATGAAATGCAACTAGGAATGCCCTGATTCCATTCTTGGTGGCTCAAAATTGAATCCCTTAGAAAGTCCATGATCATACCATATTTACTGTTTATCCATGAATGCATGAGATGTATGTGAATGTATGCAAGTATATGATATATGCAGGCTAAATGGATAATGTGCAAAGTGAGACCTTAATAGTAATTAGGATGACCATAAAATCTTCCAAACAAATGATTAAGTTGGAAATGCTATAAATAAAGTAATTATAACATGGGCCCTCTATTGAGGCAATTATTTTAAGAAATTTTAAATACTTACATAAGATGCAATTAATTTAAGAGATTTTCTTAAGAATAATTATTAAGCATGAGATGTTGTAAATATGTAAATGGTTTGGTGGCCAATATTAGATGCACTTGAGGACATTAAAATTATTTGCATAATTACTGGCTCAATGGGATCAACTTAACTAATGCAAGATAAGTCAATAATGGATGTACCTGAGATTTTGAGCATTAGGGGCTAGGTAAAGGATTGAACCTCACATGAGATGTGATGGGCAAGGAGTTGCTCACTTATAGTTTATTGTAATTCCAATAATGGATGTACCTGAGGATGATCAATAGAATTGTAAGAATTCAATCACCCACTAGAAATCCATCCAACTAGAATTTCCGTTTTCTACTTTGGAATTATAGGATTCGCTAAGTTAGTGGGAGGACCAATTCGATTAAAAGACCATAATCATTTTGGTTAATTATATGATACATTTACTAATTAATCTGATTATTTTGTGTAGTTAATTTTCTGATAATAATGAGCACAAAACAACCACCACCATCCAATATCCTTACAAGCTTACTTGTTCGCCATAGGTTGACAGGACCTAATCTGTCTAATTGGCTAAGAATTTTGAAACTTGTCATCAACCTTAAACATATAGGATATGTTCTAGACTCAAATGTTCCTGGTCCCTTACCTCCAGAGGCCACTCAAGAGGAACATGAAACTTTGGACAAGTGGAAGGAGCATGATATGAGAGCTAAGTGTTACATGCTTGCTTTCATGAGTAATGAGTTACAGAAGCAGCATGAGAACATGCAGAGTGCGAGTGAGATCCTCCTTCACCTATAAGAGTTGTATGGTGAGCACAGTAGGAATGCTAGGTATGAGATATTAAGGCAGCTGTTCCGCATGAAGATGTCTGAGGGACAAAATGTTGGGGATTATGTCCACAAGATGATTCAGCTAATTGAGCAGCTGGAACATCTTGACTTTAACATGGATTTCCAACTACAGACAGATTTGATCCTGTAGTCCCTTCTTGAGACTTTTGGGAATTTTGTGACAAATTTCCATATGACTAAATAGGAATGCACCTTGGCTGGTTTACTCAACATGCTAGTTATTTCCCAAAAGAATATGTTGGGCAATAAAGGAAAAGGGATAACTTTGATTGCATCTTCTTCTGCTAAAACGTCCAACAAGAAGAAGGGCAATAAGAAAAAAAAACCTCAGATTCCTGGTCCTTCCAAGAAAATAGCTAAACAGAAAGGGAAAACTAAAGATGATGGAGGTAAAGGAAAGTGTTTCCACTGCCAGAAGGATGGGCACTAGATGTAACACCCTTATGTTCGGTGGTGCATTCTACTGTTTCAGTGACCAGTATCAGTCTGGACAAGCTAGGATGCCTGGAATTATACTTAAATATTAGAGAGGAGATATAAAATATTGAAAAACAATAGAGGAAAATACAAGAAAAATAAAGGAAAAATAATAGCAATGAAATGTGACCAAGTTAAACGAGCCGAAAACCGTAGCGATAGGTGACCGCACCGGGAAGTTGTGGCGTGGACCGTTGACTAGCCCTGGACCGTGGGGAACCCTGGGAAATATTTTTTGAGACTTAAATAAATATCTATTGAAGTATAAATGACATTAGAAATATTAAAGAAAAATTAATTAATTAGTACAAAGAAAAACGAAAAAAAAAATCAAGAAACCGATAAAACTCGGTGTTAGCAAAAAATCGGGAATACAACCCGAATAGGGGCATTTTGGTCAATTGACACCTCGAGTTGTCTTTTGACCTAAATGTCCATTAAAAATTAATGATATTAAACTTTGAAAATGTCATGAAAATTAAAAGTGTGGTACCTAATATAATTAGTGAAAGTGTGGTGACCAATTTGTAAAATTGTGAAAACTTTGGATTATAATAAGCTTTAAATGGATTTAGTGGAGCACTAAGGGGTGTTTAAACAACAAATGGACAGGTGTATAACCACTCACCATCTTCTTCTTCATTATTTTTCACTTTGGTAGAATTTCATGTTCCATGAAAACCTCCATTGCCGTCCACACACCAAGCTCTAATCCACCATGATTAAACCATAAAAACCTCAAGTGCCTTCATTAAAAGTTGTCTACACACCTTGGGCAGCAATTAGGGAACAAGAAAGATAAGTTTTGGTGAGTTTTTAAGAAGCTTTAAAAGGGGTAAGTGGTTGTTTTCATTTCTTGTTTCATTAAAACTATAACTAAGGTTGTGGTGAGTTGATTTATGGAAGAAAAGTTGAAGTTTTGATGTGTTAGATCGATGCTCCATTTTGGCAGCCATGGAAGTTCAATATGTTAACTTGTTTTCTTCATGTATTTGGTGATTTGGGGTATTGATTTAAGTGTTTAAATGTATTGAAGTTGATTTCCATGTATAAAGTTTGAATGGTAAGCTTGAAAAGTGAAAATGGAAGTTTGATGTGAATGTGTTACTTGGGCAACCTCATAATGAAGATTGAAAATGTTTAAGTTCATGAAATGTTGTTGAAGTATGGTACAAAAAAATGGCAGCATATTTATATGAAATAGTAGTGATAAGGTATGTAATTTGATGATGGAAGTATGTGTAATGATTAGGAGTGTTTATGTGTATATATTATTGGGTTTGGACTTTGTGAATTATGATTGCATTTGGTGTATTGTGAAGTTGTTATATTCTGTCCAAGTTGATCTATAATGTAAAGTAATGAATGATTATGGTTAGTACCAAATACAAAATAGTTTGGGAAAGTGAAGATATAGTGGGTGAATGTGTGTTTGGTTTGGTGTTTGAGAGGCATGTAAAGGGTAGTGTGCAAATAAACCTATAACCCTAAGTGTGTGACTCCAATTGGTATGAGGCCAATTGGAGGTGAAACTAGGCACATAATTTGCCAACTTTTATGAAGAAAGCCTACCTAAATTCTGTCCAAAAAGTGACATGAGAATTGACCAAATCCGGATTAGTGACTTTACAAACCTGAAAATTTACCATTTGGATAGCAGTCAGTGTTTTGGCCATAACTCACTCAAAACAGGTCAAATTGACCTGAAATTTATACCATGGATAGCTTAGACATAGAGATACAACTCTTATGAAGATACCAAAACCCAGAAATGACTATAAGCAAGTTAAAATGCATGCACAAGTTCGGGTATAAAAACTGCCAGAACCGGAAATGACCTTAAAATGACCTAAGTTTGCCATTTTAGTGCAATCTGACCAGCAATAGTAAAATGACCATAACTTGGTCTAGTAAACTCCAAATGAGCTAAAATTTGTGGCAAAAGTTCACTAAGACATAGACCTACAAGTTTGTAAGTCGGACCAGAAATCGAAAACTGAGGGAACTAGGTCATCCTGCTAGGTCAAAATAGCATACCGAAATTTGATAAATTGCAATAAAATGCAATATACTTGAAAATGAATTTGGTAACATGTATCAACACTAAAGGACTATAAAATGTGACATATTGGTAACATTAAAATTTATTCCCCTAGAGTGCATTAAGGGTCAACATTATAGGTTGACTAAGGAAAGCACTAGTATTAAATAAATAAATTATTGAACCTTATTGTTAGAGACAGTTTTAATGAGTACTGAAACACTTTAAATTGTGTGTTTCAGTTAGCAAAGACTCAGGGAAGGAGAAGGAAACACTAAGTTAGGGCCAAGAGGTTGCACTTCAGAGGTTTGTGCACAACAGTATTTCTTTTGAATTTTCAATTGAAATAAATATTGATAAATTGTATGTTATTGCCTTAATTGTGGAAAAAAAAATTGTTTGAAAGGAAAATTTGATGGATACTTATTGCTGAAAAAATATTGTAAATGGTTTGAAACCACAGCTATTATGTACATTTGACTAAATTCCTCGCTCGCTAGCTTGTTTAATGGGACGAATTGGCTTTAAATTCCCTCTCTGGCTGAAGTGTTGAGGTGTGTGCTAGTTGAGGACGAATAGGATGAGTACTCATATCGTTGCTAGCTAGCTATGTTATTCCTTATTAGCTATCCCCTTTTGAGACGAATTGGACTATGGAATCATGATTAAGCTGTGTGTGTGATTTATTGATATTTATTATGATATTGTGAAATGGAGTTTAATTCTTTATGACATTCACTCTCTTTTGAATTCAACTATGATTTTAAGTATCCACAGTTCATATGATTTATGGTTTATAGTTTTTAATTGTATTTTCTTAATGTTGTGTACCACTGAGACATTGGCTCAACGATAGCTTTTTCATTACTGTCGCAGGTAGACAGACGGACAGAGCAGCAGAGTAGGCTTATTGTGCTACATTTTGAGATTTCACTAGGTATATTGAGTATACCATATTTTTGTAGTTTTTGTTGTAATGTATGTACTCTGTATGTATATATTGCACTGGTCTTGAGTAGTTGTAAACTAAAATTGTAAATTATTTTGGCCTGTAAAAATATTGTAACATATTTCTCTTATCTTAGCTTTTGGAAACACTGGAAAATTGATGTTGAATTGAGTTGACAAATGTTGAGAAATTTATTGTGTTAAACTATTATTAGAGTTGGGATTGAAGAGATATTGGAAGTGCTTTTTACAGGTTTTTGAAGAATTGTTTTATTCAAAATACAGATGGCACTCTGCCAAAATTTTTACAGAAATTATTGATACTCAGATTTGTTATTCGGTTTTACTTCAGTTAAAAATATTTTAACACCTGTCAAAAGTGCTCACCACTGCAAAAAGAAATAAGAAAAGGTTTAAAATCCCTTGTAGTATATTTAATGGGTTATCAGTAGACGAAGTTTGGTAATTCATTAGGTATATTACGGGATCATGTTATGCCTTACGGAGGGGTAGGGTGTGACATGTTTTAGTGGTATCAAAGCTGGTCTTTAAATTTTATTTTTAAAGCTGGTTTTTCTTCATAGTATAACTGCTCAATATCATTGTTTTATACATACAGTACATTACATTATAAATATGCACTAACAGGAGAAAATCTCCTTGTGTTATTTGTCCAGGAGGTGTAATATCCTCTAATTGATTATGGAAGAAGGGGACCGTTTAGTCAATCAATCAATAGAGGCTGAGGTGCAAGGAGAAGCCCCAGCCCTTCACAATGTGAGTGGATCAACTGCACCAGTCCCCTCAGTACCGCAGTTCCCTGCTCAATTTGCTCAGCAGATGGCTACAATGTTCCAACAGATGGCTGGTAATATGCCTACTCAAGCCCCACTACAGACACCAGTGGTACAACCATAGTCTTCAGCTAGGCAGTATGATAAGCTGATTAAATATGGGGCTACTGAGTTCAAAGGGACAGTAGATCCATTAGAGGCAGTGTTAGTAGTATGCCCTAGAGCATATCATTTAGTATGTATCTTGTACATATTTTTATTAATAAAAGACATTTTCACTTTTCTGTTTACATAATATATTTATGTTTAATAAAAAAGGTCTATTGATATTTTGTTAGAAATATTATTCTTAAGTTGTTAAGAATATGAGTGACAATATTTCTAGCACAAAGTATCAAAAATAGGTTCACAATCGAGGATACTTCATAATAAGGACATGACTTATCCAGAAAGATTGTATTCATGTTATTCCCAAGTTATTTATATGAGATATAAATAAGATGAAATGGTGAGTCTCATGCCATATAACAAACATGATAGGCACTTATAAATGATAAGTAGGCTGAACAAGTGACACTTATGACAAGCACATGGAGTTTATTCTTGTCAATGTTTTGTCATAAATCATATCAGTGCATATAATCTTTAGACCTGAGATAGCACAGTTATCTTGTATATAGGTAGTTTGGATACTGCTTTCATACTTGTACTATGTATGGGTATATGGGCATGTGTTGGCTCCTACTAGTTATATATGGAGGTAGGTGTTGATCAAGATGGAATCTGTTCCTCTAAGTAAATAGAGATAAAATCCTATGTTCATTTAATTGTTCTTGATGTTTCAAGTTCCTGGCCAGGACAGATAGATTTATTCAGAAAAGATTTTCTGATGAGAAAATCTTTTAATCAAGAACTCGAATTAAAAGAGAATATAATATTAATAGCAAATGGAGTTTGACATAAACCATGACTCCAGCTTGAGTTGGGATTTGGTAACAGAGAGATTCTAGTGCATGGTAACATATGATTATAGGTTCATTTAAGGTAAACCTTATTACTAATTGGGTGGCCATGACATGCTATGCTAGGTGTTAACCATGGTCTATGAGGTTCATAAAATGATTTAGAGAAATCATTTATGGAAAGAAAGAGTTCTGATGATATTAAGAGTTGATATCATGTCTCATTGCCAATTAGTGATGAGCCTAGTAAGTCACACACATACACAAGTTATCACCTATTTAAATATGATTTAATTAATTAATTAAAGAGTTTAATTGATTAATTAAATAGGTTTGGTTTGCAATTAAATTGCAAAGTCCCTAGCATGACTTGAAACCAAATCTAGATTATTGGATGTATAGTATAAGTTAAATTTATATTTAAAGTGTTTAAATATGAATTTAATTAATGAGAAATTAATTAATAGAGATTAATTAATTAATTTATATTTGGTATAAATTGATTAGAAGAAGAAAAATAATTATTTTGGGTTAAGAACTCAAAGTTAAGACACAGGGGCATTTTGGTCATTTCACAGTGTGACACGTGGCACCATGAGATGGTGACACATGGGATTACACATAAGCTTGCCAAATGTTTTTTTAATCATGTAAGATGATTAAAATCAAGATTAAATATAGGTTTGACACTTGGCACAATGTGATTGGGTCACTTAAACCTAGAGCTAATCAAAGGGTGACATGTGGCAAGGGTTTAATGTGTTAACCTAGCTATTTAAGTGTTGTTATGAAAAAAAAAGCAAACAGCAGCCACTCCTCTCCTTTGTCATGTCACTTTGAGGATTTTCATCTATTCTTCTTCATCTCTCATCAATTCAAAGAGATTAGCCATCAATCTCTTGAATTAAGAACATTAGAAATTGTTTCTAGTTTCCTGTTTACATCTCTAATCTCTTAAAAGGCAGAACTTGAATTTCTAATTAATAGAAAAAGCTTTAGAAGCTGTTTAAGGGCTGCCATGGGTGTTCTTGGTGTGGACAAGCTAGAGGGACAACATCTGGTGTCCTGAAGACGAATATCAAAGGCGCAGACACGCTGCAGTGCATCAAGAGGTTAGTGTAATCGTTCTTGATTTAATCTAGGGTTGTAAAATTAATCTGATTAATTTTAAAATCTTAAATGGAAAATAAAGATCCAAAAACATATTAAAAGAGTTTTAATATGTTGTTTATCATTGAAATCAAATAGATAAAAATAAATCTTGCATGATGCATGTGACCCTAGGTGAAAATTTTTGAATTCAATGGTATAAACTTGTGTTTTTCACGCTTTCGTTCCTTCAATTGGTATCAGAGCCACTATATTTGCTATTTAGGTTGTTTATTATATGATTTAATTGTGTGATTTGATCATGAGATGATTGATCCATTGCTGGTTGGATCAAGAGGTGTGGCTGCATGCTTGATGAACTCCAACATGGTGCGCATGGCTTGGGAAGATCATGGTGCGCATGGTTGTTGTTAAATTCTGCAATTGTTGCATGATGAAAGGTTCATCATATGACTAATTAAAATGTTTAATTAGGATTTTTAATCATACAATTAAATTATGATTCAAATCAGAATTTTAAAAATTGTTTGAATGTGATTCAAATCTGAATTTTAAAAGTTGTTTGAATGTGATTCAAATATGAATTTTTAAAGTTGTTTGAATCATATTTAAATCTGATTTTTTAAAATTGATTGAATAAAATTCAAATATGATTTTTTTAAAAATGTTTGAATGTGATTCAAATCTGAATTTTTAAAGTTGTTTGAATGTGATTCAAATCTGAATTTTTAAATTTGTTTGAATGTGATTCAAATCTGAATTTTTAAATTTGTTTGAATGAGATTCAAATCTGAATTTTTAAATTGATTTGAATCATATTCAAATCTGGATTTTTAAGTTGAATATGAGATATTCAATTTAATTTAAGTATGTATGTTTTATTTAATTGTTAAATAGTGATATGCATGATGGATGATCATGGACTATAAAAGACTAATGTGATTGGATTTATTTCTTTTATGTTTCTTTGGGATTGTAAATTAATTAATTTATTTTAATTTATTTTGGGCATGTATTATTAAGTTCGTAATAATTTTTGGGTTGTAATTTCATTTATTTAAGTTCTTGTAAATTCGCCTTGGTATGCCAAGGATTACTATGTAATATTGGATTGCAAGAAGTTCAAGGAGGTCAAGAGCATTGGTGGGACTAGTGGAAGGAATTCAAGATCAAGTGTTGATTATGTACTCCTTCAGCAACTCTTGTAAAATGAATGAATGAATGAAATGCACCTAGGAATGCCCTGATTCAATTCTTGGTGGCTCAGAATTGAATCCCTTAGAAAGTCCATGATCATACCATATTTATTGCTTATCCATGAATGCATGAGATGTATGGGAATGTATGCTATTATATGATATATGCATGCTAATTGGACAATGTGCAAAGTGAAACCTTAATAGTAATTAGAATGACCATAAAATCTTCCAAACAAATGATTAAGTTGGAAATGCTATAATTAAAGTAATTATAACATAGGCTCTCCATTGGGGCAATTATTTTAAGAAATTTTAAATAGTTGCATAACATGCAATTAATTTAAGAGATTTTCTTAAGAATAATTATTAAGCATGAGATGTTGTAAATATGTAAATGGTTTAGTGGCCAATATTGGATGTACCTGAGGATATTGAAATTATTTGCATAATTACTGGCTCAATGGGATCAACTTAACTAATGCAAGATAAGTCAATATTGGATGTACCTGAGATTTTGAGCATTAGGGGCTAGGTAAAGGATTGAACCTCACATGAGATGTGATGGGCAAGGAGTTGCTCACTTATAGTTTATTGTAATTCCAATAATGGATGTACCTGAGGATGATCAATAGAATTATAAGAAATCAATCACCCACTAGAAATCCATCCAACTAGGATTTCCGTTTTCTACTTTGGAAGTGTAGGATTCGCTAAGTTAGTGGGAGGACCAATTTGATTAAAAGACCATAATCATTTTGGTTAATTACATGATACATTTACTAATTAATCTGGTTATTTTCTGCAGTTAATTTTCTGATAAAAATGAGCACAAAACAACCACCACCATCCAATATCCTTGCAAGCATACTTGATCACAATAGGTTGACAGGACCTAATCCGTCTGATTGGCTAAGAATTTGAAACTTGTCCAGAACCTTGAACATATAGGATATGTTCTAGATTCAAATGTTCCTGGTCCCTTACCTCCAGAGGCCACACAAGAGGAACATGAAACTTTGGACAAGTGGAAGGAGCATGATATGAGAGCTAAGTGTTACATGCTTGCTTCCATGAGTAATGAGTTACAGAAGCAACATGAGAACATGCAAAGTGCGAGTGAGATCCTCCTTCACCTACAAGAGTTGTATGGTGAGCACAGCAGGAATGCTAGGTATGAGATATCTAGACAGCTATTCCGTATGAGGATTTCTGAGGGATAGAATGTTGGGGATCATGTCCACAAGATGATTCGGTTGATTGAGCAATTGGAACATCTTGCCTTCAACATGGATTTCCAACTATAGACGGATTTGATCCTTCAGTCCCTTCCTGAGTCTTTTGGGAATTTTGTGACAAATTTCCATATGACTAAACAGGAATGCACCTTAGCTGGTTTACTCAACATGCTAGTTATTGCCCAAAAGAATATGCCAGGCAATAAAGGAAAAAAGGTAGCTTTGGTTGCATCTTCTTCTACTAGAAAGTCCAACAAGAAGAAGGGCAATAAGAAAAAGAAACCTCAGATTCCTGGTCCTTCCAAGAAAATAGCTAAACAGAAAAGGAAGACTAAAGCTGATGGAGGCAAAGGAAAGTGTTTCCACTGCCAAAAGGATGGGCACTGGAAAAGGAACTGCCCAGAGTATTTTGCTTCTCTGAAGAACAAGAAGGATACACCTTCGGAAGGTATGTCCATATCTTGTTATTTAGATTCGATGATACTCATAGTTCATCTACACTTGGGTTTTAGATACAAAGCGCTTCTCACATTTCTAATGATATGCAGGAACTAGCAAACAAGAGTACTATGCGTTCTCAAGATATTAGAGTCCGGATTGGCAATGGTTCAACTGTTGAAGCTTTAGCCATAGGATCTAAATCTTTTTACATGTTTGGACATGTTTTGTGTTTGGATAATATTTTATATGTACCTGATACTTTTAAGAACATCATTTCTATATCTAGTTTGACTAGAAATGGCTATGAATTTCAGTTCACAGATGATGTTTGTAATATTTATTTTGAAAATAAATATGTTGGTTTGGGTTATATGAATGATGATCTTTATTATTTGGATAATAATGACAAACACAAATTGAATGCAAGTGATCTAAAAGAATGCAATGCCATGGTGAAAACCAACTTAAGTTCAAAGTATATTTGGCACTTAAGGTTATGTCATGTTGCAGAAGATAGGATTGCAAAACTGGAGAAAATGGGGATTCTATCCCCATTGGGCTCTGAGCCTACTCCAACTTGTGAATCTTGCCTTCAGGGCAAAATGACTAGATCACCCTTTGTTGGACAAGGCCTAAGAGCTGAAAATATTTTGGAGCTAATACATAGTGATGTATGTGGTCCATTTAATAAAATGGCTAGAGCGGGTTTTCATTATTTTATTACCTTTACTGATGATAAATCAAGGTTTGGGTATTTGTATTTGATGAAATACAAACATGAATCCTTTGAAATGTTTAAGGAATTTAAATCTGAAGTAGAAAATCAAACAGGAAAGAGTATTAAAGCTCTTTGATCAGATCGTGGAGGTGAATATTTGAGTACTGAATTTGATGAATACTTGAGAGAGCATGGCATTGTTTCTCACCGACTCCAGAACGCCACAAATGAATGGTGTATCTGACAGGAGAAATCGTACCCTATTGGATATGGTACGTAGTATGATGAGCTATACTGATATGCCAATCTTCTTTTGGGGATTTGCATTAGAATCAGCTTTGTATATTCTGAATAGGATTCCATCAAAATCAGTTTCTTCCACACCTTATAAGATATGGCATGGAAGAAAACCAAGTCTTAAGCATGTTAAGATTTGGGGTTGTCCAGCTTATATCAAAAAACTGAACACTGATAAATTGGAGACCAGATCAGAAAAAGGTCGATTTGTTGGATATCCAAAAGATAGTTTTGGACATTATTTTTATTTGCCTACTTCACAAAAGGTTGTGATAAGTAGAGATGCCACATTTCTTGAACAACAGTTTGTTCAAGAAGGAGGCAAAGGAAGGCAAATAGAGTTAGAATTGGAGAATTCTGACCAACCAACAGATCAGATGGATATAGATCCATCTAGTCAACCTATACCCGTTGATGAAACATCTATAGCTGTTCCTCGTAGAACAACCAGGGTATCTCATCCACCAGTGAGATATGGTTTTCTTCATGAAGAAAAACAAGAGTTGTCTACTCATGAAGAAGTAGATCATGGAGATGATCCACTTACCTATGAGGAAGCTATATCAGATATAGACTCTTCAAAATGGATTGATGCTATGAAATCCGAAATTGATTCCATGTATAAGAATCAATTTTGGGATCTTGTTGACTCACCTGAAGGTATTGTACCTATAGGGAACAAATGGGTTTTTAAGAAGAAAATTGGTTCTGATGGAAAGGTAGAGACCTATAAGGTAAGGCTAGTAGCGAAAGGGTTTCGCTAAAGGCAAGGAATCGACTATGAGGAGACTTTCTCGCTTGTTGCCATGCTTAAATCAATTAGGATTTTATTAGCAATAGCTGCATACTATGATTATGAGATTTGGCAGATGGAGTCAAAACAGCTTTTCTCAATGGATACATTTAAGAAAACATTTTCATGGAACAACCTAGGGGTTTTGAATCCCAAGATGGTTGCAAGGTATGCAAGCTAAAGCGATCCATTTATGGGTTGAAACAAGCTTCGAGAAGTTGGAACATCCGTTTTGATGAAGCCATTAAATGCTTTGGTTTTATCAAAAATGAGGATGAGCCATGTGTCTATAAGAAAGTTAGTGACAGTGTTATCACTTTCCTTGTCTTATATGTGGATGACATACTGTTGATGGGTAATGACACAGGTATGTTGACGACTATAAAGGTATGCTTGTCAAATACATTCTCCATGAAAGACTTAGGGGATGCAACCTATATTCTTGGGATTCGCATCTATAGAGATAGAGCGAAAAGAATAATTGGTTTATCTCAAAGTCTATACTTGGAAAAGGTGTTAAAGAGGTTTAACATGCTTGATTCCAAGAGAGGATTGTTACCAGTGAGACATGGTATCCACCTTTCTAAAGAGATGTCTCCAAAGACACCTGAAGAAAGAGATAAGATGGCCAGGATTCCATATGCTTCGGCTATTGGAAGTTTAACGTATGCAATGTTGTGTACTAGGCTGGATATCGCATATGCTTTTAGTTTGACTAGCAGGTATCAATCCAATTCAGTTTTGGAACACTGGATAGCTGTCAAGAATATCCTTAAGTACTTGAGAAGAACTAAGGATTTATTCTTGATTTATGGAGGTGGAGACTTGCAATTGGATGGTTATACTGATTCTGATTTCCAATCAGATATCGATGATAGAAAGTCTACCTCTGGATATGTGTTCATTTGTAATGGGGTGCGATCGGTTGGAAGAGTTCCAAATAGAGCACGCATCGCAGATTCCACTATAGAGGTCGAGTATATTCTCGCATCGATGTCGCAAAGGAAGCTATTTGGATAAAAAGTTCGTGATGTAACTTACAGTAGTTCCTTCCATTGAGTCGCCAGTTCCACTACACGTGACAATAATGGAGCGATCATACTGAGCTAAGGAACCAAGGTCTCACCGTAAATCCAAACACATAGAAAGGCGCTACCACATTATCAGAGAAATAGTTGGGCGAGGCGATGTAGCCATGCAGAAAATAGCATCAGCTGAAAATCCAGTTGATCCATTCACTAAGCCTATGTCACAAACTCAGTTAGACCGACATCTTGAGAAGATAGGTCTAAGATATTGTAATGAATGGCTCTAGTGCTAGTGGGAGATTGTTAGTAGTATGCCCTAGAGCATATCATTTAGTATGTATCTTGTACATATTTTTATTAATAAAAGGCATTTCCACTTTTCCATTTACATAATATATTTATGTTTAATAGAAAAGGTCCATTGATATTTTGTTAGAAATATTATTCTTAAGTTGTTAAGAATATGAGTGACAATATTTCTAGCACAAAGTATCATAAATAGGTTCACAATCGAGGATACTTCATAATAAGGTCATGACTTATCCAGAAAGATTGTATTCATGTTTGTTCCCTAGTTATTTATATGAGATATAAATAAGATGGAATGGTGAGTCTCATGCCATATAACAAACATGATAGGCACTTATAAATGATAAGTAGGCCGAACCAGTGACACTTATAACAAGCACATGGAGTTTACTCTTGTCAATGTTTTGTCATAAATCATATCAGTGCATATAATCTTTAGACCTGAGATAGCATAGTTATCTTGTATATAGGTAGTTTGAGTTTGATACTGCTTTCATACTTGTACTATGTATGGGTATATGGGCATGTGTTGGCTCCTACTAATTATATATGGAGGTAGGTGTTGATCAAGATGGAATCTGTTCCTCTAAGTAAATAGAGATAAAATCCTATGTTCATTTAATTGTTCTTGATGTTTCAAGTTCCTGGCTAGGACAGATAGATTTATTCAGAAAAGAGTTTCTGATGAGAAAATCTTTTTAATCAAAAACTGGAATTAAAAGAGAACATAGTATTCATAGCAAATGGAGTTTGACATAAACCTTGACTCCATCTTGAGTTGGGATTTTGTAACAGAGACATTCTAGTGCATGTTAACATATGATTATAGGTTCATTTAAGGTAAACCTTATTACTAATTGGGTGGCCATGGCATGCTATGCTAGGTGTTAACCATGGTCTATGAGGTACATAAAATGATTTAGAGAAATCATTTATGGTAAGAAAGAGTTCTGATGATATTAAGAGTTTATATCATGTCTCATTGCCAATTAGTGATAAGCCTAGTAAGTCACACACATACACAAGTTATCACCTATTTAAATATGATTTAATTAATTAATTAAAGAGTTTAATTGATTAATTAAATAGGTTTGGTTTGCAATTAAATTGTAAAGTCCCTAGCATGACTTGAAACCAAATCTAGATTATTGGATGTATAGTATAAGTTAAATTTATATTTAAAGTGTTTAAATATGAATTTAATTAATGAGAAATTAATTAATAGTGATTAATTAATTAATTTATATTTGATATAAATTGATTAGAAGAAGAAAAATAATTATTTTGGGTTAAGAACTCAAAATTAAGACACAGGGGCATTTTGGTCATTTCACAGTGTGACACGTGGCACCATGAGATGGTGACACATGGGATTACACATAAGCTTGCCAAATGTTTTTTTTAATCATGTAAGATGATTAAAATCAAGATTAAATATAGGTTTGACACTTGGCACAATGTGATTGGGTCACTTAAACCTACAGCTAATCAAAGGGTGACATGTGGCAAGGGTTTAATGTGTTAACCTAGCTATTTAAGTGTTGTTACGAAAAAAAAAGCAAACAGCAACCACTCCTCTCCTTTGTCATGTCACTTTGAGGCTTTTCATCTATTCTTCTTCATCTCTCATCAATTCAAAGAGATTAGCCATCAATCTCTTGAATTAAGAACATTAGAAATTGTTTCTAGTGTCCTGTTTACATCTCTAATCTCTTAAAAGGCAGAACTTGAATTTCTAATTAATAGAAAAAGCTTTAGAAGCTGTTTAAGGGCTGCCATGGGTGTTCTTGGTGTGGACAAGCTAGAGGGACAACATCTGGTGTCCTGAAGACGAATCTCAAAGGCGCAGACACGCTGCAGTACATCAAGAGGTTAGTGTAATCGTTCTTGATTTAATCTAGGGTTCTAAAATTAATCTGATTAATTTTAAAATCTTAAATGGCAAATAAAGATCCAAAAACATATTAAAAGAGTTTTAATATGTTGTTTATCATTGAAATCAAATAGATAAAAATAAATCTTGCATGATGCATGTGACCCTAGGTGAAAATTTTTGAATTCAATGGTATAAACTTATGTTTTTCACGCTTCCGTTCCTTCAGGCAGAACAATGGTTGGAGAGAATGGATAGGGTGTTAAAGAAACTATACTGTATAGAGGAGCTCAGATTTGAGTATTCAGTGTCACTACTACAGGGAGACACATATGACTGGTTGAAAACCATTCCCCATAGTTTGGTGGAACCTCCAGTGCTAAACTGGGATGACTTTCTGCGAGAGTTTAGACAAAAATATGTCCTAGATGCCTATGTGGACCAGAAGCTACAAGAGTTCTTAAGTCTGCAATAGGGAAGTAGGTCAGTGGCAAAATATGAAGAGGAGTTTTCCTGCATGAGCCACTATGCAGGAAGTCTTCTTTCTACTAGCTGGCAAAGATGTAAGAGGTTTGAAACCGGCTTGAAGCCTAGTATCATATTACAGGTGGTCGGATTTAAACATACTAACTTCTCTGAGCTCATTTCTCAAGCATTGGAATTATAAAGAATTGGGTCAGAAGGGGCCCCAGAGAAAAAGAAATAAAAAAAGACAGAAAAAGAGAAAGAGGGGAAGTCAGTAGATCAGAGTTCCAGTGGTCCTACTGGAAAGAGAAAGAACTTTAGGGGACACAGCAGGGGTGATAAAAAGTCCGGTAGGGGAAGATTTTTAGGATAGAGACCTCCTCCATCTGGTCAGCAGACTACTAGAAGTTCCTACCCTCCCCGCCAATGTGAAACTTGTGGAAGAAATCATAGTGGGGTATGCTATAAGGCCACTGGTGCCTGTTATAACTGTGGAGGCACAGGACACTTTGCCAAAGACTACACCAATGCCCATAGAGTTAGGCCACCTCCTACTACTGCAGAAGGGTCAGTTCAGAATCTACCACCAGAGGTTCACAACCACCTAGCAGAGGTTGAGGCAGGGGCAGAGGTAGTTCAGCAGGCAGCTAAGGCACAATGAATCAGTCAGAGCAAGGCAGTGCTCCAGTTAGAGTCTACGCAATGAGACAGAGAGAAGAGGCTGAGACATATGATATTGTGGCTGGTACCTTCTCAACTTTTAATCAAGATGTGTTTGTGTTATTTGATCTGGGTTCTACCCACTCCTATGTGAGTACTAGCATCATTGATTGCATTGCTATTCCGTGTGTGAAAATGGACTTTGAGGTGCTAGTAACAAGTCCGCTAGGACAAGAGGTTAGGGTCAATAGAATGTATAGGGATTGTCCTTTGGTGGTCCAAGGACATACTTTTCTGTCTGATCTCATTGAAATGCCCTTCAGAGATTATGATATCATCTTGGGCATGGATTGGTTAGCTAGGCATCACGCCATGATTGACTGTAGGCTGAATACAGTCACTTTTGGTCTCCCTCAGTACAGTGATGTGGTAATACATGGGGAGAGGCAACTATTGCCATCAAACATCATTTCGGCTGCATTAGCCAGAAAAATGATCAGAAAGGGGTGTAAAGCATACTTGGCACATTTGGTAGAC
Organism: Hevea brasiliensis; assembly: GCF_030052815.1. Classification (NCBI taxonomy): domain Eukaryota; kingdom Viridiplantae; phylum Streptophyta; class Magnoliopsida; order Malpighiales; family Euphorbiaceae; genus Hevea; species Hevea brasiliensis. The sequence continues at coordinate 51,618,381 of NC_079501.1, forward strand.
ACCCAAGTGGGCAGTCCAGCATTGAGGGACATCCCTACAGTATATGACTTTCCAGAAGTGTTTCCTGATGAATTGCCTGGATTACCTCTAGAAAGAGAAGTGCAGTTTGAGATTGATGTTATGCCTAGTGTGGATCCAATCTCCATAACACCATATAGAATGGCACCAACAGAATTGAAGGAGTTGAAGGTACAGTTGCAAGAACTACTTGAAAAGGGCTTCATCCGCCTTAGTGTGTCACCTTGGGGAGAGCCAGTATTATTTGTTAAAAAGAAAGATGGCACTCTTCACTTATGTATTGACTACCGGCAGTTGAATAAGGTGACAATAAAGAATAGATATCCATTCCTTTGCATTGATGATCTGTTTGATCAGTTGAAGGGTGTAGCTGTGTTCTCTAAAATTGATTTACGATCTGGTTATTATCAGTTGAAAGTGCAAGAGCAGAGTATTCCAAAAACTGCTTTCAGAACTCGATATGGCCACTATGAGTTTCTGGTAATGCCATTCGGGTTAACTAATGCTCTAGTTGTTTTTATGGATCTGATGAACACTATCTTCAGTCCATATCTTGACCAATTTGTGGTGGTGTTTATTGATGATATTTTGATATATTCGAGAAATGTAGAGGAGCATGACAGACATCTGTGGATTGTACTGCAGACTTTGAGGGAGAAATAGCTATATGCTAAATTGTCAAAATGTGAATTTTGGCTGAAAGAAATCTCTTTCTTGGGACATGTTGTGTCAGCTGAAGGGATCAAGGTAGATTCCAGCAAGGTAAAAGCTATCCTTAATTAGAAGCTACCCAGGAATATCACAGAAATTCGTAGTTTTCTGGGTTTAGTTGGATATTATCGTCGATTTGTGAAAGCTTCTCCACTGACCAAGCTGCTTCGAAAAGATGTAAAATTTCAATGGACAGATAAATGTCAGCAGAGTTTTGATGAGTTGAAGAGGTGTTTAACTGAAGCTCTAGTCCTTACTTTACCTACCCCAGGTAAAGAATTCACAGTTTATAGTGATGCTTCTCACAATGAGTTAGGTCGTGTACTGATGCAAGATTGGAATGTTATTGCTCATGCATCATGCCAGCTGAAACCGCATGAGAGGAACTATCCGACACATGACTTAGAGCTTGCAGCTATTATTTTTGCTCTGAAGATCTGGAGACACTACTTGTATGGGGAGAAATGCTACATTTACACAGATCACAAGAACTTGAAGTATTTGGGCACTTAGAAGGAATTGAACTTGAGGCAGAGGAGATGGTTAGAATTGATTAAAGACTATGATTGCTTAATAGACTATCAGCCTGGGAAAGCAAATGTGGTGGCTGACACCTTAAGTCGCAAGACTATGGCAAGTCTCAGAGTTTCTCCTTTGTCCATGGTACATGAGTTGAAAGCACAGCATGCTAGCTTGGAGATTGATGATGAGGGACAGATAGTAATTGTATGGCATGTACAGCCAGTGTTGATTGATCAGATCAGAATGGCTGCTCAGAATGATGAAAAATATCAGAAGCTACTGGAAGAAGTCTAGCAGGGCAAGAAACCTGAATTCTCTGTGAGAGATGATGGTTTATTACTACATTAGAGCAGAATGTGCATTCCTAATGATGTTGACTTGAGATAGATCATTATGAAAGAAGCACATGAGTCTCCTTTTGCTATGCACCCTGGTGGAACTATAATTTACAGAGGGCTGAAAGAGCATTACTGGTGAATGGGTATGTGACACCCCTTACCCGTCTACAGTGTAGCCGAGCAAGTTATGCTACTCAGTATGCTGGAGCACCAATTTATGTTTCTATTACAATTTATCCCTTCATAATTCATTTATTTTCAATTTTGATAAATCTGAATTTATCCATAAATTTTATAGAAAATCCGGCAGAGTGCCGGCTATAAATTGGAAAAACAACTTTTCTGAAATTGTTTAAAAATGCTTCCAAAATAATTTCCAAATCCAAACTCCATTATACAAATTCAAGTCAATCTCAAAATTTCAATCTCAAATCACAATACTATTTTCAAAACTTTTCTGTTCACTTCATCACTTGAAGCATATTCATAATTAAATTCTCAACATTTCATTTATCAACATACATTATGAAGAAGATCTCAATAATATGAAATTTCATATATTTACATTAATACATAATTACAGGAGTTTAGAGTTACAATCCAAACTAATACAAAATGCAAAATACAAAAGGCTCCCAAAATCTTATGTCCTACCATATTCACTGCAGGTGTGAGGTGACTCGGGACTCCAGATGCAAATCTAAAGGCTCACCTGGTCTGATGTCTGCTAGGCTCCCCAGCTAGGTCTCCAGTACCTGCGCGTGGCAAAAGCGACGCGCTAAGCAATTCTGCTTAGTGGTGACAATATAAAATAATATAAAATAACATAAAATAAAACAAATATGCAGAATGTGTGTGTTTACATTTTTGGTAGACTTAACTTCTGATATTATTTGCATTATTATTCGATTAAAATTTAGTAAGGTTTATTATCATTGCCCGACTAACCCATACTAGTTGACCGGACTGGATAAACGGGTAAACTGGCACTAGGTACTAAGTACCTCAGACCATCACACCATCGGTCACATTATGTCTCCCGGTGTGCAACAGAACAGCTAATAAGCTGTAACAATTATCAGGGTTAAACCCAAGTGTAATAATTCAAATAATATAGCCAAGGGCTATTATGTCACATAATGGCATGATAAAGCCATGAAACACAGAATGGCATGAAGCCATAAGCAACACTGCTAACAAAATCCTATTGGCATGCCAAGCTATCCAAACCAATCATGTTAGGTATCCTAGGGCATATTACATTTTTAAGTTTTTACAATTTTTGAATTTCAAGTTTTGGTGTTACTATTCACTTCATTAGTCAACCAAAATGTTGACTTTTGTATAAACAATAGGTACATTGGTTTTAATACTCCCAACATACCACATTTTGCATTCAAAATTTGTTGGTATTGGTTGCCAATATCATTTCTAAGTTTAATGTTAATTGAGCAGAATTTTCAGTTTTCATATCTTATCTTTACTGTTCCATTGGTCATTTTTACAGTGGGAATTTGGCAAAATGATCAACATGAAAGTTGTTCCTTATTTTGTATAGTTGAATTTCCTTTTTTGATCACTCCATTTGGATTTTTTTAGCTTAAGTTATGGTCCAAAAACCACAACTGGCCAGATTGAAATTTTTCTGGACTGACCATATCTATAGTGCGGTGAATAGTGATTGCAACTCACTTGTTGGATAGGTTCTGGTCATAATTTGGGTTAGGTTTCTTAATGAAAGTTCTTGGTCTATATCTTAGCTTGTTGTTGGTAAAATTTCAGGTCAATTGGACCATTCTACACTGAGTTATAGCCAAATGACTAAACACTATTCATTTGGTCATTCTACAGAAACAGACTGCAGGTCACCCGGATTAAGGCAAGCTTTTGGTCCACATGGTTTGGTTTTATGGGCATGGTTTCTTCACTAAATTTGTGCCATTATGTGTCTAGTTTCATATCCAATTGGCTTTGTATTAATTGAACCTCTACAATTCAAGTTATGGCTGCCCAAACCTGCTAGACTCATGTCCAATTCTACAGGTCACCATGGGCAACCACACTAATCTCAATTCCCACTATACAAACCACTTCATTTCTTGTTTAAACATATCCAAATGGTCACTAAATGACCATTTGGATATGTTTAATAAATGACCATTAAAACTCACTTTAACCATTACATGATCAAAGTCTCCATTTTATACCCAAACCCTAACCCTAACATCTCAAGTCGTGCATTTAACTTGCATTTCATCAATCCACTTAGTGGGTACATATTGTGGGCTGCCATGATGGTCTTTGAACTTCATTAAGCTCAACACAATCAAACCCTAACCATGGCTTCCGAAAAATATGGAATAGCATACAAGTGGTTTTTAACAAATTTCCTTTGAAATTTACACTCATTCAAAGTCCTTAACATGAATTTAAAATAAAATCCATTGTTAGGTCACTAACCTCAAAGGAGTGAGATTTTCCCACTTGCTAAAGCTCTTGTTTTCCTCTTTTTTTTGCTCCGAAAAGAATCACCAAGGTGCAGGAGCAAGTTTTTGTGTTGCTAGGTTAGGGTTTAGTTGGGTAAAAGTGGGGAAAATCAAGCTTTCAAAAGCTTGCTAATGGGTGATCATGGTGGGGAGGGTGGCGGCATGAAGAAGAAGGAGAGAGGTCTGATTTTTTTTTTTTGTTTTCCAGCCCATTTGGCCTCTTTTATATATGTTTATGCCATGTGTCATGATTGGGTTGGTTGGGTGAGTTTTAATGACATCTTGATGATGTCATAAATCCATTTTTTTTTCATTTTCTCTACATTTCTTGTCTATTTAATTGCAATTAAAATTTTGAAAATATTTATTTATATTTTATGTTACATAAATTATTTATTTAACTGGACAAGTTGGTCCAAAAATCATCTCTGAAGACGAAATGATCAAAATACCCTCCGTTTGGCTTAACGGGCCAAAATTGTCTGTACCGATTGAAAAATTTTTCTAAGTATTTTCTTGGCATTCTAATGCCATAAGAACCTCAATGACCCTTCTCTGGAGTCCCAAAAATTATTTTATAATTTTTCCTAAATTTTTTTCTTATTAATATTTGAGTTAATTTTTGGTTCCTTACTTTAGTTTAAATATTTTTCTGAACGTTCTAATTTGTCCGCATCGACATCGTCATCTGGAGCGATGGTATCTGAGACTAGCTAAATTGAGGATGTTACAGGGTATGAAAAGGGATGTAGCTGATTTTGTCTCCAAATGCCTAACTTATCAGCAAGTGAAGGCAGAACATCAAGTGCCAGCAGGTTTATTACATCCATTGCTAGCACCAGAGGGAACGGATAACTATGGATTTTGTTATGGGACTTCTGAGGACACAGAATAGTCATGATGCAGTATGGGTTATAGTTGACAAATTGACCAAGTCTGCTCACTTTTTGCTAGTCCGGATGGACTATAGTTTGGAGAGATTGGCTAGATTGTACATAAATGAGATTGTAAAACTGCATGGAGTGCCAATATCGATTGTATCAGACAGAGATCCTAGGTTGACTTCTAGATTCTGGGGTAGTCTTCAGAGAGACCTAGGAACTAGATTGAACTTTAGCATGACATTCCACCCACAGACAGATGGCCAGTCTGAGAGGGTAATTCAAATATTGGAGGATATGCTATGGGCTTGTGTGATTGAGTTTAAAGGTAGTTGGGATATACACTTGCCTTTGATTGAGTTTGCTTATAACAAAAGCTACCAATCAAGCATTGGAATGCCTCCATATGAAGCTTTGTATGGCAGAAAGTGCATAACTCCCCTATGTTGGGATGAAGTAGGTGAAAGGAAGATGATTGGGCCAGAAATTGTTCAGCAGACAGAGGAAAAGATTAGATTGATCAGAGATCGACTCAAGGCTGCATCAGACCATCAGAAGTCTTATATTGATTTGAAAAGAAGAGATATTGAATATGCAGTGGGTGATAAGGTATTCCTCAAAGTTTCTTCTTGGAAGAGGATTATGAGATTTGGCAGAAAGGGGAAACTGAGTCCTCATTTTATCGGACCATATGAGGTTTTGGAAAGAGTGGATCCTTTGGCATATCGGTTAGCATTACCTCCAGAACTAGAAAGGATACACAGTGTCTTCCATGTGTCCATGTTAAGGAGGTATAGATCTGACCTATCTCATGTTCTATCAGTTGAAGATATTGAGGTAAATCCAAACCTTTCATATGAGGAAGAACCCATAGAGATTCTGGCATATGAGGTGAAACAGCTGAGGAATAAGCAGATACCCCTAGTGAAGGTGCTGTGGAACCATCATACAGGCTAGGAAGCTACTTGGGAACGTGAAGAGGACATGAGGAGACAACACCCACAGCTGTTCAAAGATTAAAACCAGGTCAAATTTCGAGACAAAATTTATTTTAAAGGGGGGAGAATTGTAACACCCCTATGTTCGGTAGTGCATTCTACTGTTATGGTGACCAGTGTCTGTCCGGACAGCTAGGATGCCTGGAATTATACTTAAATATTAGGGAGGAGATATAAAATATTGAAATACAATAGAGGAAAATACCAAAAAAATAAATGAAAAATAATAGCAATGAAATGTGACCAAGTTAAACGAGCTGAAAACCGTAGTGATGGGTGACCGCACCGGGAAGTTGCGGTGTGGACTGTTGACTAGCCCTGGACCACAAGGAACCCTGGAAAATATTTTTTAAGACTTAAATAAACATCTATTGAAGTATAAATGACATTAGAAATGTAGCACCCTCATTTTCATAGTCCGTACATCCTACTATTCTGACAGCTAATATCTGCCTCAAAAAGTCGGAATATCTGGAACTATACTTCGGTGATAGTAAACATGCATAAAATGATGAAATAAATAAAAAGAAAATGCAAAAAAAATTAAGGAAAAATAAAAGAGATAAAATGTGACTAAGTTAAACGAGCCAAACCCGAAGCGATGGGTGATCGCACTGGGAAGTTATAGCGAGGACCGTTGACTAGCCTTGGACCACGAGAAACTCGGGAACATATTTTCGAGATATAATTAAAGGTCTAATGAGGTGTAATTGACATTGAAAATGTCAAAGAAAAATTAGTTAGTATAAACGAAAAAAAAAAAATTAAAGAAATCGGCAGTATAAGGAGTAAATCGGTGTTACCGAAAAAGTTCGAATTTGACCCGAAAAGGGGCATTTTGATCATTTGACACGTAGAGTTGGATTTTAACCTAAATGTCCATGAAAAATAAGTGGTATTACATTTCAAAAATTTAATGAAAAATGAAATTCAAGATAACATTTAATTTAAGGGAAATGGAGGGCATAATTGCAATTAAAGGAAATCTTGAATTAATCTAATTTTTAATTGTGATTAGTGGGGCATTAGTGGAGTATATAAGGACCACTAGGATAGATTTTTCCACTGAAAGGTTCATCTTCTTCTCCATTCTTCTTTTTTGCGGAATTGAAAATCCTCCAAGCTTCATCCATGGCCGCCCCATATACAAGCCTTCATCTACCCATCTTCAAGCCTTGATTTTCATAAGTTCCTTCATCAAACATAGTCTATACATCATGGGCAGTATATTGGAAGCAAAAAGAAGAGGATTTGATGAAGTTTTAGTCAATCTCAAAAAAGGTTAGTGCTAGTTTTTCATCCCTTGCTTCATTAAAGTTTGTATTATGGTTGAGATGAGTTGAATGGTGAAGAAATTTGAAGGATTTGATGAGTTATTGGTATATTCAATTTTGGACAGCCATGAAAGTTTGTTTTGGTTGAGTTTTTCTTACCTCTAATGGATGGGAATTAAGGTTGATTAACTCAAATGGAAGTTGTAGTAAGTTAATATCCAAGTATGTGTATATTAGTGCTTGAATTAAGGGTTTAATAGTGGGACTTTGATGCTTTAGTAAACTGCCATGTTGGGTAGCCTTAAATATCATAAATTTGTGTGTGAGTTTATGAAAATTATCAATGAAATATGATGGTGTTGAATGGTGGATAGTTTGTGTAGTTGCCATCGAAGTGTATGTGTAGGATTGATATTGAGGTATGTTGAATTTTAGTGGAAGTAAATGTTGAACTTGAATGGTGTATTGTGTGCATTGAACACTTGAGTGTTCTGTTCAAAATAACTTGCTGTAATTGTGTACAATATATATAGAAGTAACATGATTAAATGTTGAAGTATTTGGAGGAGGAGGATTGTCAAAATTGGAAGTGTAATGTTCAAATGCAGGTTGTCTATGTTGGCAGCACCTAAATTAGGTCATAAGTGCAAAAATGTAAACCCAATTGGTATGAGGCCAATGAAGGGTGAAACTAGACACCAAATAGGCCAACTTTCATGTAGAAATTATGCAAAAATTCTGCCTAGAAACAGACCTTAAAAATGACCAAATCCAGAATGGCAACCTTGCAACCCAGATTTTTGACTCTATGAACAGTAGTCCTTAAGATGACCATAACTCACCCAAATAGGTCCAAATGACCTAAAATTTTTACCATGGATAGCTAAGACATAGAGCAACAATTCTTATGAAGACACCAAAGCCCAGAAATGACCAGAACCCAGTCAAATTGCTTGCCCAAGTTAGCGTACCAAATCTGCCAGAACTAAAAGCGACCTAAAATTGACCAAATTTTGCACTAAAGGTGCAATTTGTCCAGCTTTAGTAAATTAACCATATCTTAGTCTATACAATTAAGAATGACCTGAAATTTTGCCCAGAGTGCAATAAGACATAGAGCTACAATTCTTATGCAGACACCAAAGCCCAGTAATGACTAGAACCAAGTCAAATTGCTTGCCCAAGTTAGGTTCCCAAATCTGCCAGAACTAAAAGTGACCTAAAATTGATCAAATTTTGCACTAAAGGTGCAATCTGTCCAGCTTCAGTAAATTGACCATATCTTGGTCTATACAACTCAGAATGATCTGAAATTTTGTCCAGAATGCAATAAGACATAGAGCTATAATTCTTATGAAGACACCAAAGCCCAAAAATGATCAGAACCAAGTCAAATTGTTTGCCCATGTTAGGGTACAAAAACTGCCAGAACTAAAAGTGACCTAAAATTGACCAAATTTAGCACTAAAGGTGCAATCTGTTCAACTTTAGTAAATTGATCATATCTTGGTCTATACAACTCAGAATGACCTGAAATTTTACCCAGAGTGCAATAAGACATAGAGCTACAATTCTTATGAAGAACCACAGCCCAGAAATGACCAGAACCAAGTCAAATTGTTTGCCCAAGTTAGGGTACCAAATCTGCCAAAACTAAAAGTGACCTAAAATTGACCAAATTTTGCACTAAAGGTGCAATCTGTCCAGTTTTAGTAAATTGACCATATCTTGGTCTATACAACTCAGAATGACCTGAAATTTTGCCCAAAGTGTAATAATACATAGAGCTACAATTTTGATTCTTTGACTTGAAGCTAAAAACCAAGAGAAATAGGACTTTAAGCTAGACCAATCTAGCACACAAAAATTGAGAATTTGACATTAACATACAATAAAGCCTTTAAGTAATTTGACAATAAATGCCAACTGGTGAGAATTGTAAATGGCACTATATTGGCAGCATATTGAAACGTGAATTGTGACATGTTGATAGTAGAATCAACTTATGCATGATGTATGAAAAGGTCAACATTTTCATTGACCAGTGAATTGTATAATGACCAGTAAACCTTGAAAATAAAGAAATAAATATTTAATCTTCTAATATGCCCTAGTTTGCCTAGTTGACTAGTTTGGATAGGTTGGCATGCCAATAGGATTCTGACAGCTATTCTGGAAATGGCTTTATGTGTAACACCCCTAAGTTCGGTAGTGCGTTCTGCTGCTCTGGTGACCAGTGTTGTCCGGACAGCTAGGATGCCTAGAACTACACTTCAATATGAGTGAGGAGACATAAAATAATGAAATACCAGAAAATAAAATACAAGAAAACAAAGGACAAATAATAGCAAAGAAATGTAACCAAGTTAAGCGAGCCGAGAACCCTAGCGATGGGTGATCGCACCGGGAAGTCACGGCGTGGACCGTTGACTAGCTCCTCGGATCATGGGGAACCCTGGAAAACATTTTTAGGACTTAAATAGACCCTTATTGAAGAATAAATATCATTAGAAAGATCAAAGAAAAATTAAATAATTAGTACAAAGAAAAGTGAGAAATCGAAAAACAGACAAAATCCGGTGTTACCGAAAAATCGAGAATGCAACCCGAACAGGGGCATTATGGTCATTTGACATCCCGAATTGTCTTTTGACCTAAATTTCCACTAAAAATAAATAATATTACACTTAGAAAATAAAATGAAAAATTAAATTAGGGATACCTAATACAAATAGCCAAAAATGGAGTGAAAAATGTGTAAATAACACATGTAAGCTTATTATATAATTTAATTTGAGTGAGTGGGCCACTAAAGGAATAAAATAGAAACATAGTGGGGAAGATGTAAGTCCACTATACCAAGCAGAAACTTCATCTTCTTCAATCCATTTAACCTAGCCGAATTGAAGAAGAAGCAAACCTCCATTGGCGTTTTCATGCAAGCTTCATCTAACCCCTCACTTCACTTCTAAACACTTAGGTTCCTTCATAAAAAATTGTCTACACATCATAAGGAAGAGCTTGATACCAAAATCAAGAAGTTTAATCAAGGTTTAGCAAGTTCCAACCATAAGGTAAGTTTGTATTTTTGAAGATAGCTTTGTTAAACTTTGTGTACATGTTATGGGTGTTGGATTTGTGAAGAAAATTTTTAAGTTTGAAGAGTTATTGAGATGTTCATTTTGGACAGCCATGGAGTTATGTATTTGATGAAATATTTGTACATATATTTGATGAGAAATGATTTTGGTTATGGTGATTTAATATCCTAGTAAATTATTCCATATGTATATGGTGATTTTTGCACTTGAATAGAAATTGATGAATTGTAGGACACTTTGGTGTTGGAGAACATTTTCGGCAGCCTTGGGATTCTTGGATAAATGTATGTGTTCATGAAGGTATTGGCAGAAATATTGACATTAAGGTTGATGGATATGTATATAGATTGATTGTGTAAAGTGTATGTAAGAACTAGTAAAGTTTAGGTGTATATGTGATTGTACTTAGACTTTGTAAATGTGAGTTTTAATTGGTGTATTAAGGATGTTTGTAATCTGCCCAAAGTGATGTTAATGTAAAGTGAAATATGGTTTTGGCAATGAACCAAAACAGAATTGGTAAGGGAAGTGGACGTATAGTAATGTAAGTGTGTAATAGATGTATGTTTAAGTAAGGTAGTTAAGGGCAGTATGCATTTTAGCCTATAACTTTAAATGTATAACCTCAATTGGTATGAGACCAATTGGAGGTGAAACTAGGCACAAAATGTGCCAACTTTCATTGAGAAAGCATACCAAAATTCTGCTTGCAAGGTGGCATGAAAAATGACCAATTCGGATTAAGTGCAATTGAAACCTAAAAACTGACCAATTGGGCAGCAGTTAGTGTTTAGGCCATAACTCATTCAAAACAGGTCCAATTGACCTGAAATTTTAACCATGAATAGTTAAGACCCATACCTACAAGTCTTATGAAGACAACAAAGCCCAGAAATGACCATAAGCAAGTCAAACAGCTTGCACAAATTCGGGTCCAAAAACTGGCCGAACCAAAGTTGACTAAATTGACCTAAAATTGACCTAATTTGATGCCATTTGACCAGCAATAGTATAATGACCATAACTTGGTCTACATAACTCGGATTGACCTGAAATTTTTCCCCGCGTGCAATAAGACATAGATCTACAAGTTTGTAGTTTTGACCGAAACCTAAAAACTGAGGGAACTAGGTCGTCCGGCTAGGTCAAACTAGTATTCCGGAATTCAGCAAGTTGCATTAAAATGTACTAAACAAGGAAATGAGTTTGGTAAAATGTACCAACCCTAAAACCCTATCGAATGTGACATATTAAGGACACTAAAACCTAATTTACCTAAAACGCATCGAGGGTCGGTATATTAGGTGATTGAGCAAATAATAGCCTTCAGTGAATTACTTATCGAACATTATCGTTAGAGACAGTTTAATTTAGTACTGAAACAGTTCAAATTGTGTTTCTCAGTTATCAAAGACTCAGGAAAAGGGAAGGAAATATTGAGTCCAGACCCGGAGACAGTTATCAGAGGTTTGTGCACAACAACTATTTCTTTTGAATTATTTTCAATTGAAATAAATTATGACTATTTGCATATTATTGTTTTAAGTTGTGAAATTGTGAAAAATGGTTTGAAAGATATTTGATGGATACTTATTGATTGAAAAGCACTGTAATTGGTTTGAAACCACAGCTATCATGTACATTGATTGTATTCCTCGCTAGCTTGTCTAGTGGGATGAATTGAATTCCCTCTCTGGCTGAAGTGTTGAGGTGTGTGCCTGTTGAGGACGAATAGAATGAGTACTCATATTTTTGCTAGCTAGCTATGTTATTCCTCATTAGTCATTGACTTTTGGGATGAATTGAATACCTCATTAGCCATCGGCTTTTGGGATGAATTGAACTTGGGAACATGATTAAAGCTGTGTGTGATTTATTGATATGTATTGTGAGATTGTGAAATGGATTTAAACTCTTATTGACATATACTGTCTTTTGAATTCAACCATGATCTGACTTATTGAAATTTATTGTGATGTTGAGAAATGGAGTTTAAATTCTGGTTGACAATTATTGTCTTGAAATTAACTATGGTTTTAAGTATCCACTATTTATATGATTTATGAATTGTGATTTAAATTGTATTTGGTTAATGTTGTGCACCACTGAGACATTGTCTCAGCGATAGCTTTTTATTGCTGTCGCAGGTAGACAGACAGACAGGGCAGCAGACTAGGCTGCTAGTACCTCCAGCGAGAGACTACCGGGTATAATGAGTATACCAATATTTTGTATTTTGTAATGTAATGTATATTCACTGTATGTATATTTTGTTTTTGGTTTGAGCAGTTGTAAATTCAAATTGTACCTTGAAGTTGTAAAATAATTATGAGTTATTTTGGCTTGTAAAAATTGTATTATATTTTCTTTATCTCAGTCTTTGAAAAATCACTGTGGTTTTAAGTTGATAAATATGTTGTGTTGAGAAATATGTTGAAGTTGAGATTTGGAAATCTATTGAAGTGCTTTTTACAGGTTTTCTGAAGAACTGTTTTATCCAAAATATAGATGACAATCTGCCAAAATTTTTACAGAAATTCCAAATAATCCAAATGAGTTAGCTGTTTCACTTAAGTTCACAAAAGTTTTTAACACCTGTAAATAGTGCTCACCACTGTAAAAGAAGTAAGAAAAGTTTTTAAAATCCCTTGTAATGTATTTAATGGATTATCAGTAGACGGAGTTGGTAATTCATTAGGTATACTACGGGATCATGTTATGCCTTACAGAGGGGTAGGGTGTGACATGTTTTAGTGGTATCAGAGCAAAGTTTTTAAATTCTGTTTTCACCTGTTATTTGATTATTCTTTCTTCATTGTACAACTGCTCAATATCATTGTTTGATACATACAGTACATTACATTATAAATATGCACTAACGGGAGGAAATCTCCTTGTGTTATTGGTTCAGGAGATCTAAAATCCTCACATTGACTATGGAAGAGGGTGATCGTTCAGTCGATCAATCTATTGAGGCTGAGGTGCAAGGAGATGCCCCAGGCCTACAAAATGTTAGTGGTTCAAGAAGACCACCGCAGCATCGCAGCTTTCTGCTCGCTTAGCAGATGGCTGCAATGTTCCAACAAATGGCTGGCAATGTACCTACTCAAGCCCTAATACAGACACCAGTGGTACAACCACAGTCTCCTACTAGGCAATATGATAAATTGATGAAGTATGGGGCTACAGAGTTCAAAGGGACAGTAGATCCTCTAGAAGCTGAACAGTGGTTAGAGAGGATGGATAGGGTATTCAAGAAACTGCATTGCACAGAGGAGCTCAGATTTGAATACTCAGTGTCTTTGTTACAGGGGGATGCTTATGATTGGTGGAAAACCATTCCCCACAGTCTGGTAGAACCAGCAGTATTAACATGGAATGACTTTCTCAGGGAATTCAGACAGAAATATGTCCCTGATGCTTATGTAGACCAGAAGCTGTAAGAGTTCCTAAGTCTGAAATAGGGGGGTAGATCAGTAGCTGAGTATGAAAGAGAATTTTCCCGCCTTAGCCATTATGCAGTGAGTCTACTCTCTACCAGCAGGGAGAGATGCAAGAGGTTTGAAACTGGCTTGAAGCCCAGTATCAGAGTACAAGTAGTCGGCTTCAAACATACTAACTTCTCTGAACTTATTTCTCAAGCCCTAGAGTTGGAAAGAATTGAGATTGAGACTGCTCCTGAGAAAAAGAAATCAGAGAAGACAGATAAAGAGGGAAAGTCAGTAGAACAGAGTTCCAATGGTTATACTGGGAAGAGGAAGAACCATGGGGGACATGGCAGAGGTGGCAAGAAATCTGATAGGGGAAGATATTCAGGACAGAGACCTCCCCTATCTGGTCAGCAGAGTACCAGAAGTTCCTACCCTCCCCGCCAATGTGAAACTTGTGGAAAAAATCATGGTGGGATCTGTTACAAGGCTATTGGAGCCTGTTATAACTGTGGAGGCATAGGACACTTTGCCAAGGACTGCACCAGTAGTCGCAGAGTTGGACCACCTCCTACTACTGCAGAAGGGTCAGTTCAGAGCCCTGTCACTAGAAGTTCACAACCACCCAGCAGAGGTAGAGGCAGGGGTAGAAGTAACTCAGTAGGCAGCCAAGGCACAGTGAAACATTCAGAGCAAGACAGTGCTCCGGTCAGAATGTATGCAATGAGACAGAGGGAAGAGGCCGAGACATCTGATGTTGTGGCTGGTACCTTCTCAACTTTTAACCAAAATATGTTTGTGTTATTTGATCCAGGCTCTACCCATTCTTATGTGAGTGCTAGCATCATTGATTGCATTGCTGTTCCATGTACAAAAATGGACTTTGAGGTGCTAGTAACAAGTCCACTAGGACAGGAAGTTAGGGTTAATAGAATGTATAGAGATTGTCCTTTGGTGATCCAAGGACACACTTTCCTGTCTGATCTCATTGAAATGCCCTTCAAAGATTATGATATCATCTTGGGCATGGATTGGTTAGCTAGGCATCATGCCATGATTGACTGTAGGCTGAAGACAGTCACTTTTGGCCTTCCTCAGTACAATGATGTGGTAATACATGGGGAGAGGCAGTTATTGCCATCAAACATCATTTCGGCTGCACTAGCCAGAAAAATGATCAGAAAGGGGTGTGAAGCCTACTTGGCACATGTGGTAGACACCCAAGTGGGGAGTCCAGTATTGAAGGACATCCCTACAGTACATGACTTTCCAGATGTGTTTCCTGATGAATTGCCAGGATTACCTCCGGAAAGAGAAGTGCAGTTTGAAATTAATGTTATGCCTGGTGTGGATCCAATCTCCATAACGCCATACAGAATGGCACCAGCAGAGTTGAAGGAGTTGAAGATACAATTGCAAGAATTACTTAAAAGGGCTTCATCCGCCCTAGTGTGTCACCTTGGGGAGCACCAGTGTTGTTTGTTAAGAAGAAGGATGGTACTCTCCGCTTATGTATTTGTTAGTAGTATGCCCTAGAGCATATCATTTAGTATGTATCTTGTACATATTTTTATTAATAAAAGGCATTTCCACTTTTCCGTTTACATAATATATTTATGTGTAATAGAAAAGGTCCATTGATATTTTGTTAGAAATATTATTCTTAAGTTGTTAAGAATATGAGTGACAATATTTCTAGCACAAAGTATCATAAATAGGTTCACAATCGAGGATACTTCATAATAAGGACATGACTTATCCAGAAAGATTGTATTCATGTTTGTTCCCAAGTTATTTATATGAGATATAAATAAGATGGAATGGTGAGTCTCATGCCATATAACAAACATGATAGGCACTTATAAATGATAAGTAGGCCGAACCAGTGACACTTATGACAAGCACATAGAGTTTACTCTTGTCAATGTTTTGTCATAAATCATATCAGTGCATATAATCTTTAGACCTGAGATAGCACAGTTATCTTGTATATAGGTAGTTTGAGTTTGATACTGCTTTCATACTTGTACTGTGTATGGGTATATGGGCATGTGTTGGCTCCTACTATTTATATATGGAGGTAGGTGTTGATCAAGATGGAATCTGTTCCTCTAAGTAAATAGAGATAAAATCCTATGTTCATTTAATTGTTCCTGATGTTTCAAGTTCCTGGCCAGGACAGATAGATTTATTCAGAAAAGAGTTTCTGATGAGAAAATCTTTTAATCAAGAACTGGAATTAAAAGAGAACATAATATTCATAGCAAATGGAGTTTGACATAAACCATGACTCCAGCTTGAGTTGGGATTTTGTAACAGAGAGATTCTAGTGCATGGTAACATATGATTATAGGTTCATTTAAGGTAAACCTTATTACTAATTGGGTGGCCATGGCATGCTATGCTAGGTGTTAACCATAGTCTATGAGGTGCATAAAATGATTTAGAGAAATCATTTATGGTAAGAAAGAGTTCTAATGATATTAAGAGTTGATATCATGTCTCATTGCCAATTAGTGATGAGCCTAGTAAGTCACACACATACACAAGTTATCACCTATTTAAATATGATTTAATTAATTAATTAAAGAGTTTAATTGATTAATTAAATAGGTTTAGTTTGCAATTAAATTGCAAAGTCCCTAGCATGACTTGAAAGTAAATCTAGATTATTGGATGTATAATATAAGTTAAATTTATATTTAAAGTGTTTAAATATGAATTTAATTAATGAGAAATTAATTAATAGAGATTAATTAATTAATTTATATTTGATATAAATTAATTAGAAGAAGAAAAATAATTATTTTGAGTTGAGAACTCAAAATTAAGACACAGGGGCATTTTGGTCATTTCACAGTGTGACACGTGGCACCATGAGATGGTGACACATGGGATTACACATAAGCTTGCCAAATGTTTTTTAATCATGTAAGATGATTAAAATCAAGATTAAATATAGGTTTGACACTTGGCACAATGTGATTGGGTCACTTAAACCTAGAGCTAATCAAAGGGTGACATGTGGCAAGGGTTTAATGTGTTAACCTAGCTATATAAGTGTTGTTATGAGAAAAATAAAATACAACGAGCAGCCATACACCTTTGTCACGCCACTTTGAGGGTTTTCATCTCTTCTTCTTCATCTCTTATCAATTCAAAGAGATTAGCCATCAATCTCTTGAATTAAGAACACTAGAAATTATTTCTAGTGTCCTGTTTACATCTTTAATCTCTTAAAAGGTAGAACTTGATTTTCTAATTAATAGAAAAAGCTTTAGAAGCTATTCAAGGGCTGCCATAGGTGTTCTTGGTGTGGACAAGCTAGAGGGACAACATCTGGTGTCCTGAAGACGAATCTCAAAGGCGCAGACACGCTGTAGTGCATCAAGAGGTTAGTGTAATCGTTCTTGATTTAATCTAGGGTTCTAAAATTAATCTGATTAATTTTAAAATCTTAAATGGCAAATACAGATCCAAAAACATATTAAAAGAGTTTTAATATGTTGTTTATCATTAAAATCAAATAGATAAAAATAAATCTTGCATGATGCATGTGACCCTAGGTGAAAATTTTTGAATTCAATGGTATAAACTTGTGTTTTTCACGCTTCCGTTCCTTCAATTGGTATCAGAGCCACTATATTTGTCATTTAGATTGATGTTTATATGATTTAATTGTGTGTTTGATCATGAGATCAAAATTTTATTGCTGGTTGCAAAGTCAAGGTGGCGGCACAAATGATGAACACCATGGTGCGCATGGTTGATGCATCACAATGGTGTGCAAGGGTAAATGGATGGTGAATGTGCAATTGTTGTATGATCTAAGATCCATTTTATGTCAAATTAAATTGTTTAATTAGAATTTTAATCACACAATTAAATTATGATTCAAATCAGATTTTTAAAAATTGTTTGAATGTGATTCAAATCTGAATTTTAAAAGTTGTTTGAATGTGATTCAAATCTGAATTTTTAAAGTTGTTTGAATCATATTTAAATCTGATTTTTTAAAATTGATTGAATAAAATTCAGATCTGATTTTTTAAAAAAGGTTTGAAAGTGATTCAAATCTGATTTTTTAAAAAATGTTTGAATGTGATTCAAATCTAAATTTTTAAAGTTGTTTGAATGTGATTCAAATCTGAATTTTTAAATTTGTTTGAATGAGATTCAAATTTGAATTTTTAAATTTATTTGAATCATATTCAAATCTGGATTTTTAAGTTGAATATGAGATATTCAATTTAATTTAAGTATGTATGTTTTATTTAATTGTTAAATAGTGATATGCATGATGGATGATCATGGACTATAAAAGACCAATGCGATTGGATTTATTTCTTTTATGTTTCTTTGGGATTGTAAATTAATTAATTTATTTTAATTTATTTTGGGCATGTATTATTAAGTTTGTAATAATTTTTGGGTTGTAATTTCATTTATTTAAGTTCTTGTAAATTCGCCTTGGTATGCCAAGGATTACTATGTAATATTGGATTGCAAGAAGTTCAAGGAGGTCAAGAGCATTGGTGGGACCAGTGGGAGGAATTCAAGATCAAGTGTTGATTATGTACTCCTTTAGCAACTCTTGTAAAATGAATGAATGAATGAAATGCACCTAGGAATGCCCTGATTCAATTCTTGGTGGCTCAGAATTGAATCCCTTAGAAAGTCCATGATCATACCATATTTACTGCTTATCCATGAATGCATGAGATGTATGGGAATGTATGCAATTATATGATATATGCATGCTAAATGGATAATGTGCAAAGTGAGACCTTAATAGTAATAAGAATGACCATAAAATCTTCCAAAAAAATGATTAAGTTGGAAATGCTATAATTAAAGTAATTATAACATAGGCCCTCCATTGGGGCAATTATTTTAAGAAATTTTAAATAGTTGCATGAGATGCAATTAATTTAAGAGATTTTCTTAAGAATAATTGTTAAGCATGAGATGTTGTAAATATGTAAATGGTTTAGTGGCCAATATTGGATGTACCTGAGGACATTAAAATTATTTGCATAATTACTGGCTCAATGGGTTGAACTTAACTAATGCAAGACAAGTCAATAATGGATGTACCTGAGATTTTGAGCATTAGGGGCTAGGTAAAGGATTGAACCTCACATGAGATGTGATGGGCAAGGAGTTGCTCACTTATAGTTTATTTTAATTCCAATAATGGATGTACCTGAGGATGATCAATAGAATTATAAGAATTCAATCACCCACTAGAAATCCATCCAACTAGGATTTCCGTTTTCTACTTTGGAAGTGTAGGATTCGCTAAGTTAGTGGGAGGACCAATTTGATTAAAAGACCATAATCATTTTGGTTAATTACATGATACATTTACTAATTAATCTGGTTATTTTCTGCAGTTAATTTTCTGATAAAAATGAGCACAAAACAACCACCACCATCCAATATTCTTGCAAGCATACTTGATCACAATAGGTTGACAGGACCTAATCTGTCTGATTGGCTAAGAAATTTGAAACTTGTTCTGAACCTTGAACATATAGGATATGTTCTAGATTCAAATGTTCCTGGTCCCTTACCTCCAGAGGCCACACAAGAGGAACATGAAACTTTGGACAAGTGGAAGGAGCATGATATGAGAGCTAAGTGTTACATGCTTGCTTCCATGAGTAATGAGTTACAGAAGCAACATGAGAACATGCAGAGTGCGAGTGAGATCCTCCTTCACCTACAAGAGTTGTATGGTGAGCACAGCAGGAATGCTAGGTATGAGATATCTAGACAGCTATTCCGTATGAGGATGTCTGAGGGACAGAATGTTGGGGATAATGTCCACAAGATGATTCGGCTGATTGAGCAGTTGGAACATCTTGACTTCAACATGGATTTCCAACTACAGACGGATTTGATCCTTCAGTCCCTTCCTGAGTCTTTTGGAAATTTTGTGACAAATTTCCATTTGACTAAACAGGAATGCATCTTAGCTGGTTTACTCAACATGCTGGTTATTGCCTAAAAGAATATGCCAGGCAATAAAGGAAAAGAGGTAGCTTTGGTTGCATCTTCTTCTGCTGGAAAGTCCAACAAGAAGAAGGGCAATAAGAAAAAGAAACTTCAGATTCCTGGTCCTTCCAAGAAAATAGCTAAACAGAAAGGGAAGACCAAAGCTGACAAAGGCAAAGGAAAGTGTTTCCATTGCCAACAGGAAAGTGTTTCCATTGCCAGTAAGAAAGTGTTTCCATTGGCTAGAGTATAGCAATCTAAAAGAATGCAATGCCATGGTGAAAACCAACTCAAGTTCAAAATATATTTGGCACTTAAGGTTATGTCATTTTGCAGAAGATAGGATTGCAAAATTGGAGAAAATGGGGATTCTATCCTCATTGGGCTCTGAGCCTACTCCAACTTGTGAATCTTGCCTTCAGGGTAAAATGACTAGATCACCCTTTGTTGGACAAGCGCTAAGAGCTGAAAATATTTTTGAGCTAATGCATAGTGATGTATGTGGTCCATTTAAAGAAATGGCTAGAGGGGGCTTTCATTATTTTATTACCTTTACTGATGATAAATCAAGATTTGGGTATTTGTATTTGATGAAATACAAACATGAATCCTTTGAAAAGTTCAAAGAATTTAAATCTGAAGTAGAAAATCAAACAGGAAAGAGTATTAAAGCTCTTCGATCAGATCGTGGAGGTGAATATTTGAGTACTGAATTTGATGAATACTTGAGAGAGCATAGCATTGTTTCTCAGCTGACTCCTCCAGGAACGCCACAGCTAAATGGTGTATCTGAAAGGAGAAATCGTACCCTATTGGATATGGTACGTAGTATGATGAGCTATACTGATATGTCAATCTTCTTTTGGGGATTTTCATTAGAATCAGCTTTGTATATTCTGAATAGGAATCCATCAAAATCAGTTTCTTCCACACCTTATGAGATATGGCATGGAAGAAAACCAAGTCTTAAGCATGTTAAGATTTGGGGTTGTCCAGCTTATATCAAAAAGTGAACAACGATAAATTGGAGACCAGATCAGAAAAAGGTCGATTTGTTGGATATCCAAAAGATAGTTTTGGATATTATTTTATTTGCCTACTTCACAAAAGGTTGTTATAAGTATAGATGCCACATTTCTTGAACAACGGTTTGTTCAAGAAGGAGGCAAAGGAAGGCAAATAGATTGCACTGGAGAATTCGACCAAGCAATGCATCGATGGATATAGATCCATCTAGTCAACCAATACCCATTGATGAAACATCTACACTGTTCCTCGTAGAACAACTGGTATCTCACCCACCAGTGAGATATGGTTTTCTTCATGAAGAAGAACAAGAGTTGTCTACTCATGAAGAAGTAGATCATGGGGATGATCCACTTACCTATGAAGAAGCTATATCAGATATAGACTCTTCAAAATGGATTGAAGCTATGAAATCCGAGATTGATTCCATGTATAAGAATCAAGTTTGGGATCTTGTTGACCCACCTGAAGGTATTGTACCTATAGGGAACAAATGGGTTTTCAAGAAGAAAATTGGTTCTGATGGAAAGGTAGAGACCTATAAGGCAAGGCTAGTAGCGAAAGGGTTTCGCCAAAGGCAAGGAATCGACTATGAGGAGACTTTCTCACCTGTTGCCATGCTTAAATCAATTAGGATTTTATTAGCAATCGCATACTATGATTATGAGATTTGGCGGATGGATGTCAAAAGCTTTTCTCAATGGATACATTGAAGAAAACATTTTCATGGAACAACCTAAGGGATTTGAATCCCAAGATGGTTCCAAGGTATGCAAGCTAAAGCGATCTATTTATGGGTTGGAACAAGCTTCGAGGAGTTGGAACATCCGTTTTGATGAAGCCATTAAATCCTTTGGTTTTATAAAAAATGAGGATGAGCCATGTGTATATAAGAAGGTTAGTGACAGTGCTATCACTTTCCTTGTCTTATATGTGGATGACATACTGTTGATGGGTAATGACAAATGTATGTTGACGACTATAAAGGTATGGTTGTCAAATACATTCTCCATGAAAGACTTAGGGGAGGCAACCTATATTCTTGGGATTCGCATCTATAGAGATAGAGCGAAAAGAATAATTGGTTTATCCCAAAGTCTATACTTGGAAAAGTTGTTAAAGAGGTTTAACATGCTTGATTCCAAGAGAGGATTGTTACCAGTGAGACATGGTATCCATCTTTCTAAAGAGATGTCTCCAAAGACACACGAAGAAAGAGATAAGATGGCTAGGATTCCATATGCTTGGCTATTGGAAGTTTAATGTATGCAATGTTGTGTACTAGGCGGATATCGCATATCTCGTTAGTTTGGCTAGCGGTATCAATCCAATCCAGTTTGGAACATCTGGATAGTCATCAAGAATATCCTTAAGTACTTGAGAAGAACTAAGGATTTATTCTTGATTTATGGAGATGGAGACTTGCAATTGGATGGTTATACTGATTCTGATTTCCAATCAGATATCGATGATAGAAAGTCTACCTCTGGATATGTGTTCATTTGTAATGGAGGTGCGAAGTTGGAAGAGTTCCAAACAAAGCACATTGCAGATTCCACTACAGAGGTCGAGTATATTCTTGCATCGATGTCGCAAAGGAAGTCGCTTGGATAAAGAAGTTTGTGACAGAACTTACAAGAGTTCCTTCCATTGAGTCGCAGTTCCACTACACCGTGGCAACAATGGAGCGATCATCTGAGCTAAGGAACTAAGGTCTCACCCAAAATCCAAACACATAGAAAGGCACTACCACATTATCGAGATATAGTTGGGCAAGGCGATATAGCCATGCAGAAAAAATAACATCAGTGAAAAATCCGGTGATCCATTCACTAAGCCTATGTCACAGACTCGATTAGACCGACATCTTGAGAAGATAGGTCTAAGATATTGTAATGAATGGCTCTAGTGCTAGTGGGAGATTGTTAGTAGTATGCCCTAGAGCATATCATTTAGTATGTATCTTGTACATATTTTTTATTAATAAAAGGCATTTCCACTTTTCCGTTTACATAATATATTTATATGTAATAGAAAAGGTTCATTGATATTTTGTTAGAAATATTATTCTTAAGTTGTTAAGAATATGAGTGACAATATTTCTAGCACAAAGTATCATAAATAGGTTCACAATCGAGGATACTTCATAATAAGGACATGACTTATCCAGAAAGATTGTATTCATGTTTGTTCCCAAGTTATTTATATGAGATATAAATAAGATGGAATGGTGAGTCTCATGCCATATAACAAACATGATAGGCACTTATAAATGATAAGTAGGCCGAACCAGTGACACTTATGACAAGCACATGGAGTTTACTCTTGTCAATGTTTTGTCATAAATCATATCAGTGCATATAATCTTTAGACACGAGATAGCATGATTATCTTGTATATAGGTAGTTTGAGTTTGATAATCGCTTTCATACTTGTACTGTGTATGGGTATATGGGCATGTGTTGGCTCCTACTAGTTATATATGGAGGTAGGTGTTGATCAAGATGGAATCTGTTCCTCTAAGTAAATAGAGATAAAATCCTATGTTCATTTAATTGTTCTTGATGTTTCAAGTTCTTGGCCAGGACAGATAGATTTATTCAGAAAAGAGTTTCTGATGAGAAAATCTTATAATCAAGAACTGGAATTAAAAGAGAACATAATATTCATAGCAAATTCATTTTGAAATAAACAATGAATCAAGAATAAGTTGAGATTTAGTAACAGAGAGATTCTAGTGCATGGTAACATATGATTATAGGTTCATTTAAGGTAAACCTTATTACTAATTGGGTGGCCATGGCATGCTATGCTAGGTGTTAACCATGGTCTATGAGGTGCATAAAATGATTTAGAGAAATCATTTATGGTAAGAAAGAGTTCTGATGATATTAAGAGTTGATATCATGTCTCATTGCCAATTAGTGATGAGCCTAGTAAGTCACACACATACACAAGTTATCACCTATTTAAATATGATTTAATTAATTAATTAAAGAGTTTAATTGATTAATTAAATAGGTTTTGTTTGTAATTAAATTGCAAAGTCCCTAGCATGACTTGAAACCAAATCTAGATTATTGGATGTATAATATAAGTTAAATTTATATTTAAAGTGTTTAAATATGAATTTAATTAATGAGAAATTAATTAATAGAGATTAATTAATTAATTTATATTTGATATAAATTAATTAGAAGAAGAAAAATAATTATTTTGGGTTGAGAACTCAAAATTAAGACACAGGGGCATTTTGGTCATTTCATAGTGTGACACGTGGCACCATGAGATGGTGACACATGGGATTACACATAAGCTTGCCAAATGTTTTTTAATCATGTAAGATGATTAAAATCAAGATTAAATATAGGTTTGACACTTGGCACAATGTGATTGGGTCACTTAAACCTAGAGCTAATCAAAGGGTGACATGTGGCAAGGGTTTAATGTGTTAACCTAGCTATATAAGTGTTGTTATGAGAAAAATAAAATACAACCAGCAGCCACACACCTTTGTCACGCCACTTTGAGGGTTTTCATCTCTTCTTCTTCATCTCTTATCAATTCAAAGAGATTAGCCATCAATCTCTTGAATTAAGAACACTAGAAATTGTTTCTAGTGTCCTGTTTACATCTTTAATCTCTTAAAAGGCAGAACTTGATTTTCTAATTAATAGAAAAAGCTTTAGAAGCTATTCAAGGGCTGCCATAGGTGTTCTTGGTGTGGACAAGCTAGAGGGACAACATCCGTGTCTCAAGACGAATCTCAAAGGCGCAGACACGCTGCAGTGCATCAAGAGGTTAGTGTAATCGTTCTTGATTTAATCTAGGGTTCTAAAATTAATCTGATTAATTTTAAAATCTTAAATAGCAAATACAGATCCAAAGACATATTAAAAGAGTTTTAATATGTTGTTTATCATTGAAATCAAATAGATAAAAATAAATCTTGCATGATGCATGTGACCCTAGGTGGAAATTTTTGAATTCAATGGTATAAACTTGTGTTTTTCACGCTTCTGTTCCTTCAGTATTGACTACCGACAGTTGAATAAGGTGACAATAAAGAACAGATATCCATTGCCTCGCATTGATGATCTGTTTGATCAGTTGAAGGGTGCAGCTGTATTCTCCAAAATTGACCTGCGATCTGGCTATTATCAGTTGAAGGTACAAGAGCAGAGTATTCCAAAAGCGCTCGTAACTTCGGTATGGCCACTATGAGTTTCTAGTAATGCCATTCGGGTTAACAAATGCTCCAGCTGCTTTTATGGATCTGATGAACACTATCTTCAGACCATATATTGATCAATTTGTGGTGGTGTTTATTGATGACATTTTGATATATTCAAGGAATGCAGAGGAGCATGACAGACATCCATGGATTATGCTCGACTTTAAGGGAGAAAGCTTTATACGCCAAATTATCGAAGTGTGAATTTTGGCTGAAAGAAATCTCCTTTTTGGGACATGTTGTGTCAGCTGAAGGGATCAAGGTAGATTCCAGCAAGGTAGAAGCTATCCTTAATTGGAAGCCGCCCAGGAATATCACAGAAATTCACAGTTTTCTGGGTTTAGCTGGATATTACCGTCGGTTTGTGAAGGGGTTTTCTAAGTTATCTTCTCCACTGACCAAGCTGCTTCAGAAAGATGTAAAATTTCAGTGGACTGGTAAATGCCAGCAAAGTTTTGATGAGTTGAAGAGGTGTTTAACTGAAGCTCCAATTCTCACTTTACCTACTCCGGGTAAAGAATACACAGTTTATAGTGATGCTTCTCACAATGGGTTAGGCTGTGTACTGATGCAAGATCGGAATGTCATTGCTTATGCATCACGCCAGCTGAAACCGCATGAGAGGAATTACCCAACACATGATCTAGAGTTAGCAGCTATTATTTTTGCTCTGAAGATCTGGAGACACTATTTTTATGGGGAGAAATGCTACATTTACACAGATCACAAGAGCTTGAAGTACTTAGGCACCCAGAAGGAATTGAATTTGAGGCAGAGGAGATGGTTAGAACTCATTAAAGACTATGATTTCTTAATAGACAATCAGCCAGGGAAAGCAAATGTGGTGGCTGACGCCTTAAGTCGCAAGACTATGGCAAGTCTCAGGGTTTCTCCTTTGTCCATGGTATGTGAATTGAAAGCACAGCATGCCAGTTTAGAGATTGATAATGAGGGACAGACAGTAGTTGCATGGCATGTACAGCCAGTGTTGATTGATCAGATCAGAATGGCTACTCAGAGTGATGAAAAATATCATAAGCTACTGAAAGAGGTCCAGCAGGGCAAGAAACCTGAATTCTCTGTAAGAGATGATGGTTTATTGCTACATCAGGGCAGAATGTGCATTCCTAATGATGCTGAATTGAGACAGATCATGATGAAGGAAGCACATGAGTCTCCATTTGCTATGCACCCTGGTGGAACTAAAATGTACAGAGGGCTGAAAGAGCATTACTGGTGGATGGGTATGAAAAGAGATATAGCTGAATTTGTTTCTAAATGCCTAACTTGTCAGCAAGTAAAGGCAGAACATCAAGTTCCAGCTGGTTTGTTACATCCTTTGTCAGTACCAGAGTGGAAATGGGAACGAATAACTATGGATTTTGTTACAGGACTTCCAAGGACACAGAGTAGTCATGATGCAGTATGGGTTATAGTTGATAGATTGACCAAGTCTGCTCACTTTTTACCAATTCAGATGGACTATAGCCTGGAAAGATTGGCCAGATTGTACATATATGAGATTGTAAAATTGCATGGAGTGCCAGTATCAATTGTGTCTGACAAAGATCCTGGGTTCACTTCTAGATTCTGGGGTAGTCTTCAGAGAGCCCTAGGAACTAGATTGAACTTCAGCACAGCATTCCACCCACAGACAGATGGCCAGTATGAAAGGGTTATCCAGATATTGGAGGATAAGCTACGGGCTTGTGTGATTGAATTTGAAGGTAGTTGGGATACACACTTGCCTTTGATTGAGTTTGCTTATAACAACAGCTACCAATCAAGCATTGGGATGCCTCCATATGAAGCTTTGTATGGTAGAAAGTGCAGAACTCCCCTATGTTGGGATGAAGTAGGTGAAAGGAAGATGATTGGGCCAGAAATTGTTCAGCAGACAGAGGAAAAGATTAGATTGATTAGAGATAGACTCAAGGCTGCATCAGACCATTAGAAGTCCTATGTTGATCTGAAAAGAAGAGATATTGAGTACGCAGTGGGTGATAAGGTATTCCTCGAAGTTTCTCCTTGGAAGAGGATTATGAGATTTGGCAGAAAGGGGAAACTGAGCCCTCGTTTCATCGGACCGTATGAGGTTCTGGAAAGAGTGGGTCCTTTGGCATATCGGTTGGCATTACCTCCTGAGCTAGCAAGGATACACAGTGTCTTCCATGTATCCATGTTAAGGAGGTACAGATCTGACCCATCTCATGTACTATCAGTTGAAGAGATTGAAGTAAATCCAGACCTCTCATATGAGGAAGAACCCATAGCAATTCTGGCTTATGAGGTGAAGCAGCTGAGGAATAAACAGATACACCTAGTTAAAGTGCTGTGAAACCATCATTCAGGCTAGGAAGCTACTTGGGAACGTGAAGAGGATATGAGGAGACAGCACCCACAGTTGTTCAGAGACTAATGCCAGGTAAAATTTCGAGACAAAATTTATTTAGGGGGGGGGGGGGGGGAGAATTGTAACACCCCTAAGTTCGGTAGTGTGTTCTGCTGCTCCGGTGACCAGTGTTGTCCGGACAGCTAGGATGCCTAGAACTACACTTCAATATGAGTGAGGAGACATAAAATAATGAAATACCAGAAAAGAAAATACAAGAAAAACAAAGGACAAATAATAGCAAAGAAATGTAACCAAGTTAAGCGAGCCGAGAACCCTAGCGATGGGTGACCGCACCGGGAAGTCACGGCGTGGACCGTTGACTAGCCCTGGACTGCGGGGAACCCTAGAAAACATTTTTAGGACTTAAATAGACCCTTATTGAAGAATAAATCTCATTAGAAAGATCAAAGAAAAATTAAATAATTAGTACAAAGAAAAGTGAGAAATCGAAAAACAGACAAAATCCGGTGTTACCGAAAAATCAGGATGCAACCCGAATAGGGGCATTATGGTCATTTGACATCCCGAATTATCTTTTGACCTAAATGTCCACTAAAAATAAATAATATTACACTTAGAAAATAAAATGAAAAATTAAATTGGGGATACCTAATACAAATAGCCAAAAATGGAGTGAAAAATGTGTAAATAACACATGTAAGCTTATTATATAATTTAATTTGAGTGAGTGGGCCACTAAAGGGATAAAATAGAAACATAGTGGGGCAGATGTAAGTCCACTATACCAAGCAGAAACTTCATCTTCTTCATTCCATTCAACCTAGCCGAATTGAAGAAGAAGCAAACCTCCATTGGCGTTTTCATGCAAGCTTCATCTAACCCCTCACTTCACTTCTAAACACTTAGGTTCCTTCATAAAAAATTGTCTACACATCATAAGGAAGAGCTTGATACCAAAATCAAGAAGTTTAATCAAGGTTTAGCAAGTTCCAACCATAAGGTAAGTTTGTATTTTTGAAGATAGCTTTGTTAAACTTTGTGTACATGTTATGGGTGTTGGATTTGTGAAGAAAATTTTTAAGTTTGAAGAGTTATTGAGATGTTCATTTTGGACAGCCATGGAGTTATGTATTTGATGAAATATTTGTACATATATTTGATGAGAAATGATGTTGGTTATGGTGATTTAATATCCTAGTAAATTATTCCATATGTATATGGTGATTTTTGCACTTGAATGGAAATTGATGAATTGTATGACACTTTGGTGTTGGAGAACATTTTCGACAGCCTTGGGATTCTTGGATAAATGTATGTGTTCATGAAGGTATTGGCAGAAATATTGACATTAAGGTTGATGGATATGTATATAGATTGATTGTGTAAAGTGTATGTAAGAACTAGTAAGGTTTAGGTGTATATGTGATTGTACTTAGACTTTATAAATGTGAGTTTTAATTGGTGTATTAAGGATGTTTGTAATCTGCCCAAAGTGATGTTAATGTAAAGTGGAATATGGTTTTGGTAATGAACCAAAACAGAATTGGTAAGGGAAGTGGACATATAGAAATGTAAGTGTGTAATTGATGTATGTTTAGGTAAGGTAGTTAAGGGCAGTATGCATTTTAGCCAATAACTTTAAATGTGTAACCTCAATTGGTATGAGACCAATTGGAGGTGAAACTAGGCACAAAATTTGCCAACTTTCATTGAGAAAGCATACCAAAATTCTGCTTGCAAGGTGGCATGAAAAATGACCAATTCGGATTAAGTGCAATTGAAACCTAAAAACTGACCAATTGGGCAGCAGTTAGTGTTTAGGCCATAACTCATTCACAACAGGTCCAATTGACCTGAAATTTTAACCATGAATAGTTAAGAACCATACCTACAAGTCTTATGAAGACACCAAAGCCCAGAAATGACCATAAGCAAGTCAAACAGCTTGCACAAGTTTGGGTCCAAAAACTGGCCGAACCAAAGTTGACCAAATTGACCTAAAATTGACCTAATTTGATGCCATTTGACCAGCAATAGTATAATAACCATAACTTGGTCTATATAACTCGGATTGACCTCAAATTTTGCCCCGCGTGCAATAAGACATAGATCTACAAGTTTGTAGTTTTGACCGAAACCCGAAAACCGAGGGAACTAGGTCGTCTGGCTAGGTCAAACTAGTATTCCGGAATCCAGCAAGTTGCATTAAAATGCACTAAACAAGGAAATGAGTTTGGTAAAACGTACCAACCCTAAAACCCTATCGAATGTGACATATTAAGGACACTAAAACCTAATTTACCTAAAACGCATCGAGGGTCGGTATATTAGGTGATTGAGCAAATAATAGCCTTCAGTGAATTACTTATCGAACATTATCGTTAGAGACAGTTTAATTTAGTACTGAAACACTTCAAATTGTGTTTCTCAGTTATCAAAAACTCAGGAAAAGGAAAGGAAATACTGAGTCCAGACCTGGAGACAGTTATCAGAGGTTTGTGCACAACAACTATTTCTTTTGAATTATTTTCAATTGAAATAAATTATGACTATTTGCATATTTGTTTTAACTTGTGAAATTGTGAAAAATGGTTTGAAAGATATTTGATGGATACTTATTGATTGAAAAGCACTGTAATTGGTTTGAAACCACAGCTATCATGTACATTGATTGTATTCCTCACTAGCTTGTCTAGTGGGATGAATTGAATTCCCTCTCTGGCTGAAGTGTTGAGGTGTGTGCCTGTTGAGGACGAATAGAATGAGTACTCATATTTTTGCTAGCTAGCTATGTTATTCCTCATTAGTCATTGACTTTTGGGATGAATTGAATACCTCATTAGCCATTGGCTTTTGGGATGAATTGAACTTGGGAACATGATCAAAGCTGTGTGTGATTTATTGATATGTATTGTGAGATTGTGAAATGGATTTAAACTCTTATTGACATATACTGTCTTTTGAATTCAACCATGATCTGACTTATTGAAATTTATTGTGATGTTGAGAAATGGAGTTTAAATTCTAGTTGACCATTATTGTCTTGAAATTAACTATGGTTTTAAGTATCCACTATTTATATGATTTATAAATTGTGATTTAAATTGTATTTGGTTAATGTTGTGCACCACTGAGACATTGTCTCAGCGATAGCTTTTTATTGCTGTCGCAGGTAGACAGACAGACAGGGCAGCAGACTAGGCTGCTAGTACCTCTAGCGAGAGACTACCGGGTATAATGAGTATACCAATATTTTGCATTTTGTAATGTAATGTATATTCACTGTATGTATATTTTGTTTTTGGTTTGAGCAGTTGTAAATTCAAATTGAACCTTGAAGTTGTAAAATAATTATGAGTTATTTTGGCTTGTAAAAATTGTATTATATTTTCTTTATCTCAGTTTTTGAAAAATCACTGTGGTTTTAAGTTGATAAATATGTTGTGTTGAGAAATATGTTGAAGTTGAGATTTGGAAATCTATTGAAGTGCTTTTTACAGGTTTTCTGAAGAACTGTTTTATCCAAAATACAGATGGCACTCTGTCAAAATTTTTACAGAAATTCCAAATAATCCAAATGAGTTAGCTGTTTCACTTCAGTTCACAAAAGTTTTTAACACCTGTAAATAGTGCTCACCACTGTAAAAGAAGTAAGAAAAGTTTTTAAAATCCCTTGTAGTGTATTTAATGGATTATCAGTAGACGGAGTTGGTAATTCATTAGGTATACTACGGGATCATGTTATGCCTTACAGAGGGGTAGGGTCTCACATTATGTCATATTGTGTTTTATGGTTTATTACGCCATACTATGATTTTAATAGCCTATGGCTATACATATTGTGTTATTATACTTGGCTTAATGCCTGATTGATTATATGGCTTTTTAGCCACACTGTTTGCACACCGGGAGACATTTTATGACCGATGGTGTGACGGCCCAAGGTATTAGGTGCCTAGTGCTAGCATATCTGTTTATCTAGTCTGGTCAGTGAATATGCTACACGGGCAGTCAATTAAAATATTATTTAATTAAGGTAGTTAAGTTAAGTTAAGTATACAGAAATTTCAGTACATTTAAATTAAGCATTAAATGAAATGAGTAAAAGAGATTAGCAATAGAAACATAACAAAGATACAATTTGCAGAACCGCAGAGACTTAAAATACAATACAGTTATAATAATTAATTCCTGGATATCGGAATTATGATTTATTTCTTTCTTTATTTGTATATGTTATTTCTTGTTATATTATTGTACCACTAAGCAGAAATGCTTAGCGCAATGGAATTGCTTCCTCGTGCAGGTACTGAAGGTAAAACCAGTAGACTGTCAATTGAGATTTTTGGAGTCCAGATCTGCAGAAGTGTCAGAAGAGTTCAAGGTTTTCACCTCCTCAGCAATGCATGTAGATAGGGCTCATTTTAAGCATGTTTTCTAATCTGTACATTATAATTACTTCTTCTATTGTAATGTGAATTAGTAACTGTAGTTTCATTTTTATATCCTGTACTTGATAAATTTATGTACTTAATTAGCAAATTATATAAGTTAATGAAATATAAGAATTCTGATATTTGAATTGATTATCTAATCATAATGATTCTGAATGAGATTGAGTTTGAGAAATTTTGAGACTGAATCTGAGTTTGAGAAGCTGATGAGAATGCTTTGAGATAATCTGAGTTATGAATTTGAGTATATATTGAAATTATTTTTGGCAGGTTCAGAAGAACTATTAATCCAAATTACAGCCGGCACTATGTCGGATTATCATTAAAATTTTTAAAATTTCTAAATTAGTCAGATTTTGATAAGTAGTAAAAATAGCCTAAACCTTAGATAAAGCTTTTGAACAAGTAATCAAGAACTATAATGAAATCAAATAAGATCAGGTGCTCTGGCACGCCGTGTAGCATGCCTTACTCTACTACACAGTAGATGGGTGAGGGATATTACATTTAGTGGTATCAGAGCATGGTTTAGGCATTCCTAGGCAAAAATAAGTAGAAAGAACTAGTGTGCATACATGCATTGCATTTATAAGAGTCGAGGTGACACTATGCAGATCTGTTTATTTTTTATTATTCAAAGTTAATATATGGACTCAGAGTTACAGAGGGTATTAGAGAAAGAAGTAGAAAACCTAGTTCGTGAGGTTATAACGTAGTGACTATGTAATGTTCTCATTGTTTGTATTGTAAGCTGCAGATTATAGTACCGATGTGAGATTATTGTATAGAGCTACGTGCTTCCTCGTACTACAATAAACTAAGAATATTTGTAAGTAATCTATAATTTGATATAGTTACGCCCGGATAGAGTACTATTACGAGAAATAAATGTGAAAATTCTAGTAAGAAATTTAAAACTTCAGAACTAGCCTATCGAAAGACTACACTTTCTAGAGTCAATGACTCGGTTACATTAATGTGAACTACCTGTACCACAGTAATTGCTATAAGCTTAGAGATATCAGTATGAATTATCATCCTCAGACGGATGGACAGTAGAAACAAGTAATTAAGATAAATTCTGAAACTCATTGAGTTCCTATAAACAATCAAATGAAATGATAATAATAACTTGTAGTATGTGATAAGCCCTCGAGAATATATTGAGAACATATGTCATTGAATCCGAGGGGAGATGAGACAGATACCTCCCACTAACAGAATTTGTATACAATAATTAGTGTCAAGCTAGCATACAAATGGCACCATATGAAACACTATAAGGGAAGAGTGCAGAACACTAGTATATTGAACTGAGTTGGGTAAAGATATCTAGACATTGATATAGAGTCTTATAATTATTTTGATATTTTTGTCAGAAAAGAATGATTTAGGCATTTGAGAAAATATTTAAAAGTTGTAGTGCTACTTCCTGTGGAAGCAAGAATAAATACTTTCCATTGATGGAGTTGTGTGTGGTAATAGTTATTAAACAAACATGAAGATACCAAGGTATAAGGTCTTGTATGAGGTAAATGCAGAATACCTAGACAAAGCGTAATTTAACAGAGTTGGAATTAGTAAAAGAGACTGAAGGACCAGTAAGGATTCCAGTATGAGAAATCAGAGAAACTAATGAATAATAGAATTTCATAAGTAGGAATACTAAAGGCAAAGGAAAATAATGATGGGAAAGTGAATAAAATTATGAGAACGATAAGCTCAGTTGTTTAAATTCGATGAATTTCTAGGACAAAATTTATTTTTAGAGGGGAAGAGTTGTAACACCCTCATTTTCGTTGTTTGTACGTCCTACTGTTTCGACGGCTAATGTTTGCCCCTGAAAGTCGGAATGTCTGGAACTATACTTCGGTGATAGTAAACATGCATAAAATGATGAAATAAATAAAAAGAAAATACAAGAAAAATTAAGGAAAAATAAAAGAGATAAAATGTGACTAAGTTAAACGAGCCAAACCCGTAGCAATGGGTGACCGCACTGGGAAGTTACGGCGAGGACCGTTGACTAGCCTTTGACCGCGGGGAACTCGGAAAAATATTTTTGGGACATAATTAAGGGTCTAATGAGGTGTAATTGGCATTCAAAATGTCAAAGAAAAATTAGTAAGTTAGTTTAAATGAAAAACAAAAATTAAAGAAATCGGCGGTACAAGGAGTTAATCGGTGTTACCGAAAAAGTCTGAATTTGACCCGAAGAGGGGCATTTTGGTCATTTGCCACCTAGAGTTGGCTTTTGACCTAAATGTCCATGAAAAATAAGTAGTATTATATTTTGAAAATTTAATGAAAAATGAAATTCAAGATAACATGTAATTTAAGGGAATTAGAGGACATAATTGTAATTAAAGGAAATCTTGAATTAATCTAATTTTTAATTGTGATTAGTGGGGCATTAGTGGAGTATATAAGGACCACTAGGACAGATTTTTCCACTAAAAGGTTCATCTTCTTCTTCATTATTCTTCTTTGCTGAATTGAAAATCCTCCAAGCTTCATCCATGGCCGCCCCATATAAAAGCCTTCATCTACCCGTCATCAAGCCTTGATTTTCATAAGTTCCTTCATCAAACTTAGTCTATACATCATGGGCAGTATATTGGAAGCAAAAAGAAGAGGATTTGATGAAGTTTTGGTCAAGCTCAAAAAAGGTTAGTGCTAGTTTTTCATCCCTTACTTTATTAAAGTTTGTATTAAGGTTGAGATGAGTTGAATGGTAAAGAAATTTGAAGGATTTGATGAGTTATTGATATATTCAATTTTGGACAGCCATGAAAGTTTGTTGTGGTTGAGTTTTTCTTACCTCTAATGGATGGGAATTAAGGTTGATTAACTCAAATAGAAGTTGTAGTAAGTTAATATCTAAGTATGTGTATGTTAGTACTTGAATTAAGGGTTTAATAGTGGGACTTTGATGCTTTAGTAAACTGCCATGTTGGGTAGCCTTAAATATCATGAATTTGTGTGTGAGTTTATGAAATTTATCAATGAAATATGATGGTGTTGAATGGTGGGCAGTTTGTGTAATTGCATGAAAGTGTATGTGTAGCATTGGTATTGAGGTATGTTGAATTTTGTTGAATTTTGGTGGAAGCAAATGTTGAACTTAAATGGTGTATTGTGTGCATTGAACACTTGAGTGTTCTGTTCAAAATACCTTGTTGGAATTGTGTACAATATATATAGAAGTAACATGATTAAATGTTGAAGTATTTGGAGGAGGAGGATTGTCAAAATTGGAAGTGTAATGTTCAAATGCAGGTTGTCTATGTTGGCAGCACATAAATTAGGTCATAAGTGCAAAACTGTAAACCCAATTGGTATGAGGCCAATGAAGGGTGAAACTAGACACCAAATAGGCCAACTTTCATGTAGAAATTATGCAAAAATTCTGCCTAGAAATAGACCTTAAAAATGACCAAATCCAGAATGGCAACCTTGCAACCCAGATTTTTGACTCTATGAACAGTAGTCCTTAAGATGACCATAACTCACCCAAATAGGTCCAAATGACCTGAAATTTTTACCATGGATAGCTAAGACATAGAGCAACAATTCTTATGAAGACACCAAAGCCCAGAAATGACCAGAACCAGGTCAAATTGCTTGCCCAAGTTAGGGTACCAAATCTGCCAGAACTAAAAGCGACCTAAAATTAACCAAATTTTGCTCTAAATGTGCAATATGTCCAGCTTTAGTAAATTGACCATATCTTGGTCTATACAACTCAAAATGACCTTAAATTTTACCCAGAGTGCAATAAGACATAGAGCTACAATTCTTATGAAGATGCTAAAGCCCAGAAATGACCAGAACCAAGTTAAATTGCTTGCCCAAGTTAGGGTACCAAATCTCCCAAAACAAAAAGTGACCTAAAATTGACCAAAGTTTGCATTAAAGGCGCAATCTGTCTAGCTTTAGTAAATTGACCATATCTTAGTCCATACAACTCAGAATGACCTAAAATTTTGATCAAAGTGCAATAAGACATATAGCTATAATTCTTATGAAGACACGAAAGCTCAGAAATGACCAGAACCAAGTCAAATTGCTTGCCCAAGTTAGGGCACCAAATCTGCAAGAAGTAAAAGTGACGTAAAATTGGCCAAATTTTGCACTAAAGGTGCAATCGGTCCAGCTTTAGTAAATTGACCATATCTTGGTTTATACAACTCAGAATGACCTGAAATTTTGCCTAGAATGCAATAAGACATAGAGCTCGAATTCTTATGAAGACGCTAAAGCCCAGAAATGATAAGAACCAAGTCAAATTGCTTGCCCAAGTTAGGGTACCAAAACTGCCAGAACTAAAAGTGTCGAAAAATTGACCAAATTTTGATCTAAAGGTGCGATCTGTCCAGCTTTAGTAAATCGACTATATCTTGGTTTACACAACTCTGAATAACCAAAAATTTTTCCCAGAGTGCAATAAGACATAGAGCTACAATTCTTATGAAGACACTAAAGTCGAAAAATGGCGAGAACCAAGTCAAATTTGTTGCCCAAGTCAGCCTACCAAATCTACCAGAACTAAAAGCGACCTAAAATTGACCAAAATTTGCACTAAAGGTGCAATATGTCAAGCTTTAGTAAATTGACCATATCTTAGTCTATACAACTCAAAATGACCTGAAATTTTGCCCAGAATGCAGCAAGACATAGAGCTACAATTCTTATGAAGACGCTAAAGCCCAGAAATAACCAAAACCAAGTCAAATTGCTTTCCCAAGTTAGGGTACCAAAACTGCCAAAACTAAAAGTATCCTAAAATTGACCAAATTTTGCTCTAAAGGTGCAATCTGTCCAGCTTTAGTAAATTGACCATATATTGGTCTATACAACTCAGAATGACCTGAAATTTTGCCCAGAATGCAATAAGACATAGAGCTACAATTCTTATGAAGGCACCAAAGCCCAAAAATGACTAGAACCAAGTTAAATTGCTTGCCCAAATTAGGGTACCAAATCTGCCAGAACAAAAAGTGACCTAAAATTGACCAAATTTTGCACTAAATGTGGAATATGTCCAGCAATAGTAAATTGACTATATCTTGGTCTATACAACACAGAATGACTTGAAATTTTGCCCAAAGTGCCATAACACATAGAGCTACAACTCTTATGAAGACGCCAAAGCACAGAAAAGACCAGAACCAAGTCAAATTGCTTGCCCAAGTTAGGGTACGAAATCTGCCAGAACTAAAAGTGACCTAAAATTCACAAAATTTTGCACTAATGGTGCAATCTGTCCAGTTTTAGTAAATTGACCATATCTTGGTTTATACAACTCTGAATGACCTGAAATTTTAACCAGAATGCAATAAGACATAGAGCTACAATTCTTATGAAGACGCTAAAGCCCGGAAATGATGAAAACCAAGTCAAATTGCTTGCCCAAGTTAGGGTACCAAAACTGCCAGAACTAAAGGTGTCCAAAAATTGACCAAATGTTGGTCTAAAGGTGCAATCTATCCAGCTTTAGTAAATCGACCATATCTTGGTCTATACAATTGAGAATGACCTGAAATTCTTCCCAGAGTGCAATAAAACATAGAGCTACAATTCTTATGAAGACACCAAAGCCCAGAAATGACCAGAACCAAGTCAAATTGCTTGCCCAAGTTTGGGTACCAAATCTGCCAGAACTAAAATTGATCTAAAATTGGCTAAATTTTGCACTAAAGGTGCAATCTGTCCAGCTTTAGTAAATTGACCATATCTTGGTCTATACAACTCAGAATGACCTGAAATTTTGCCTAGAATGCAATAAGACATAGAGCTAGAATTCTTATGAAGACGCTAAAGCCCAGAAATGATCAGAACCAAGTCAAATTGCTTGCCCAAGTTAGGGTACCAAAACTGCCAGAACTAAAAGTGTCCAAAAATTGACCAAATTTTGATCTAAAGGTGCGATCTGTCCAGCTTTAGTAAATCGACTATATCTTGGTCTACACAACTCTGAATAACCAAAAATTTTTCCCAGAGTGCAATAAGACATAGAGCTACAATTCTTATGAAGACACCAAAGCCGAAAAATGGCCAGAACCAAGTCAAATTTGTTGCCCAAGTTAGGCTACCAAATCTACCAGAACTAAAAGCGACCTAAAATTGACCAAAATTTGCACTAAAGGTGCAATCTGTCAAGCTTTAGTAAATTGACCATATCTTGGTCTATACAACTCAAAATGACCTGAAATTTTGCCCAGAATGCAGCAAGACATAGAGCTACAATTCTTATGAAGACGCTAAAGCCGAGAAATAACCAAAACCAAGTCAAATTGCTTTCCCAAGTTAGGGTACCAAAACTGCCAAAACTAAAAGTATCCTAAAATTGACCAAATTTTGCTCTAAAGGTGCAATCTGTCCAGCTTTAGTAAATTGACCATATATTGGTCTATACAACTCAGAATGACCTGAAATTTTGCCCAGATTGCAATAAGACATAGAGCTACAATTCTTATGAAGGCACCAAATCCCAAAAATGACTAGAACCAAGTTAAATTGCCTGCCCAAGTTAGGGTACCAAATCTGCCAGAACAAAAAGTGACCTAAAATTGACCAAATTTTGCACTAAAGGTGGAATCTGTCCAGCAATAGTAAATTGACTATATCTTGGTCTATACAACTCAGAATGACTTGAAATTTTGCCCAAAGTGCCATAACACATAGAGCTACAATTCTTATGAAGATGCCAAAGCACAGAAAAGACCAGAACCAAGTCAAATTGCTTGCCCAAGTTAGGGTACGAAATCTGCCAGAACTAAAAGTGACCTAAAATTGGCCAAATTTTGCACTAATGGTGCAATCTGTCCAGTTTTAGTAAATTGACCATATCTTGGTTTATACAACTCTGAATGACCTGAAATTTTAACCAGAATGCAATAAGACATAGAGCTACAATTCTTATGAAGACGCTAAAGCCCGAAAATGATGAAAACCAAGTCAAATTGCTTGCCCAAGTTAGGGTACCAAAACTGCCAGAACTAAAGGTGTCCAAAAATTGACCAAATGTTGGTCTAGAGGTGCAATCTATCCAGCTTTAGTAAATCGACCATATCTTGGTCTATACAATTGAGAATGACCTGAAATTCTTCCCAGAGTGCAATAAAACATAGAGCTACAATTCTTATGAAGACACCAAAGCCCAGAAATGACCAGAACCAAGTCAAATTGCTTGCCCAAGTTTGGGTACCAAATCTGCCAGAACTAAAATTGATCTAAAATTGACTAAATTTTGCACTAAAGGTGCAATCTGTCCAGCTTTAGTAAATTGACCATATCTTGGTCTATACAACTCAGAATGACCTGAAATTTTGCCTAGAATGCAATAAGACATAGAGCTAGAATTCTTATGAAGACGCTAAAGCCCAGAAATGATCAGAACCAAGTCAAATTGCTTGCCCAAGTTAGGGTACCAAAACTGCCAGAACTAAAAGTGTCCAAAAATTGACCAAATTTTGATCTAAAGGTGCGATCTGTCCAGCTTTAGTAAATCGACTATATCTTGGTCTACACAACTCTGAATAACCAAATATTTTTCCCAGAGTGCAATAAGACATAGAGCTACAATTCTTATGAAGACACCAAAGCCGAAAAATGGCCAGAACCAAGTCAAATTTGTTGCCCAAGTTAGGCTACCAAATCTACCAGAACTAAAAGCGACCTAAAATTGACCAAAATTTGCACTAAAGGTGCAATCTGTCAAGCTTTAGTAAATTGACCATATCTTGGTCTATACAACTCAAAATGACCTGAAATTTTGCCCAGAATGCAGCAAGACATAGAGCTACAATTCTTATGAAGACGCTAAAGCCCAGAAATAACCAAAACCAAGTCAAATTGCTTTCCCAAGTTAGGGTACCAAAACTGCCAAAACTAAAAGTATCCTAAAATTGACCAAATTTTGCTCTAAAGGTGCAATCTGTCCAGCTTTAGTAAATTGACCATATATTGGTCTATACAACTCAGAATGACCTGAAATTTTGCCCAGAATGCAATAAGACATAGAGCTACAATTCTTATGAAGGCACCAAAGCCCAAAAATGACTAGAACCAAGTTAAATTGCCTGCCCAAGTTAGGGTACCAAATCTGCCAGAACAAAAAGTGACCTAAAATTGACCAAATTTTGCACTAAAGGTGGAATCTGTCCAGCAATAGTAAATTGACTATATCTTGGTCTATACAACTCAGAATGACTTGAAATTTTGCCCAAAGTGCCATAACACATAGAGCTACAATTCTTATGAAGATGCCAAAGCACAGAAAAGACCAGAACCAAGTCAAATTGCTTGCCCAAGTTAGGGTACGAAATCTTCCAGAACTAAAAGTGACCTAAAATTGGCCAAATTTTGCACTAATGGTGCAATCTGTCCAGTTTTGGTAAATTGACCATATCTTGGTTCATACAATTCAGAATGACCTGAAATTTTAACCAGAATGCAATAAGACATAGAGCTACAATTCTTATGAAGACGCTAAAGCCCGGAAATGATGAAAACCAAGTCAAATTGCTTGCCCAATTTAGGGTACCAAAACTGCTAGAACTAAAGGTGTCCAAAAATTGACCAAATGTTGGTCTACAGGTGCAATCTATCTAGCTTTAGTAAATCGACCATATCTTGGTCTATACAATTGAGAATGACCTGAAATTCTTCCTAGAGTGCAATAAAACATAGAGCTGCAATTCTTATGAAGACACCAAAGCCCAGAAATGACCAAAACCAAGTCAAATTGCTTGCCCAAGTTAGGGTACCAAATCTGCCAGAACTAAAATTGATCTAAAATTGACTAAATTTTGCACTAAAGGTGCAATCTGTCCAGCTTTAGTAAATTGACCATATCTTGGTCTATACAACTCAGAACGACCTGAAATTTTGCCCAGAATGCAATAAGACACAAAGCTACGTTTCTTATGAAGACACCAAAGCCCAGAAATAATCAAAATCAAGTCAAATTGCTTGCCTAATTTAGGGTACGAAATCTGCCAGAACTAAAAGTGACCAAAAATTGACCAAATTTTGCACTAAAGGTGCAATCTGTCCAGCTTTAGTAAATTGACCATATCTTGGTCTATACAACTCAGAATGACCTGAAATTTTACCCCGAGTGCAACAAGACATAGAGCTGTAATTCTTATGAAGACGCTAAAGCCCATAAATGACTAGAGCCAAGTCAAATTGCTTGCCCAAGTTAGGGTACCAAAACTGTCAGAACTAAAAGTGACCTAAAATTGACTAAATTTTGCACTAAAGGTGCAATCTGTCTAGCTTTAGTAAATTAACCATATCTTGGTCTATACAACTCAGAATGACCTGAAATTTTGCCCAGATTGCAACAAGACATAGAGCTGTAATTCTTATGAAGACGTTAAAGCCCATAAATGATCAGAACCAAGTCAAATTGCTTGCCCAAGTTAGGGTACCAAATCTGCCAGAACTAAAAGTGACCTAAAGTTGACTAAATTTTGCACTAAAGGTGCAATCTGTCTAGCTTTAGTAAATTGACCATATCTTTGTCTATACAACATAGAATGACCTGAAATTTTGTCCAGAATGCAACAAGACATAGAGCTACAATTCTTATGAAGACGCTAAAGCCCAGAAATGACTAGAACCAAGTTAAATTGCTTGCCCAAGTTAGTGTACCAAATTTGCCAGAACTAAAATTGACCTAAAATTGACCAAATTTTGCACTAAAGGTGCAATCTGTCTAGCTTTAGTAAATTGACCATAACTTGGTCTATACAACTCAGAATGACCTGAAATTTTGTCCATAATGCAATAAGGCATAGAGCTAATATTCTCATGAAGACGCTAAAGCCCAGAAATGACCAGAAGCAAGTCAAATTGCTTGCCCAAGTTAGGGTACTAAAACTACCAAAACTAAAAGTATCCTAAAATTGAGCAAATTTTGCTCTAAAGGCGCAATCTGTCCAGTTTTAGTAAATTGACCATATCTTGGTCTATACAACTCAGAATGGCCTGAAATTTTACCCAAAGTGCAATAAGACATAGAGCTACAATTCTCATGAAGACACCAAAGCCCAGAAATGACCAAAACTAATTCAAATTGCTTTCCTAAGTTAGGGTACCAAATTTGCCAGAACTAAAAGTGACTTAAAATTGACCAAATTTTGCACTAAGGGTGCAATCTGTCCAGCTTTAGTAAATTAACCATAACTTGGTCTATACAACTCAGAATGACCTCAAATTTTACCCAGAGTGCAATAAGACATAGATCTACAATTCTTATGAAGACACTAAATCCCAGAAATGACTAGAACCAAGTCAAATTGTTTGTCCAAGTTAGGGTACCAAATCTGCTAGAATTAAAAGTGACCTAAAATTGACCAAATTTTGCACTAAAGGTGCAATCTATCCAGCTTTTAATAAATTTACCATATCTTGGCCTATACAACTCAGAATGACCTGAAATTTTGCCCAGAGTGCAATAAGACATTGAGCTACAATTTTGCTTCTTTGACCAGAAGCGAAAAACCAATAGAAATAGGACTTTAAGCTATACCAATCTAGCACACAAAAATTGTGAATTGGACATTAACATACAATGGAGCCTTTAAGTAATTTGGCAATAAATGCTAACTGGTGAGAATTGTAAATTACACTATATTGGCAGCATATTGAAATGTGAATTGTGACATGTTGATAGTAGAATCAACTTATGCATGATGTATGAAAAGGTCAACATTTTCATTGACCAGTGAATTATATATTGACCAGTAAACCCTGAAAATAAAGAAATAAATTTTTAATCTTATAATATGCCCTAGTTTGCCTAGTTGACTAGTTTGGATAGGTTGGCATGCCAATAGGATTCTGACAGCTATTCTGTAAATGGCTTTATGTCATATTGTGTTTTATGGCTTATTACGCCATACTATAATTTTAATAGCCTATGGCTATACAGATTGTGTTATTATACTCGGCTTAATGCCTGATTGGTTATATGGCTTTTTAGCCACATTGTTTGCACA
Organism: Hevea brasiliensis; assembly: GCF_030052815.1. Classification (NCBI taxonomy): domain Eukaryota; kingdom Viridiplantae; phylum Streptophyta; class Magnoliopsida; order Malpighiales; family Euphorbiaceae; genus Hevea; species Hevea brasiliensis. The sequence continues at coordinate 51,661,220 of NC_079501.1, forward strand.
CCGGGAGACAATTTGTGACCGATGTTGTGACGGCCCGAAGTACTAGGTACCAGTGCTAGTATATTTATTTATCTAGTCTGGTCAGTGTATATGCTACATGGGCAGTCAATTAAAATATTATTCAATTCAAGCAGTTAAGTTAAGTATACAGAAATTTCAGTACAATTATATTAAGCATTGAATGAAATGAGTAAAAGAGATTAGCAATAGAAACATAACAAAGATACAATTTGCAGAATCGTAGAGACTTAAAATACAATACAGTTATAATAATTGATTCCTGGATATCCGAATTATGATTTATTTCTTTCTTTATTTGTATATATTATTTCTTGTTATATTATTGCACCACTAAGCAGAAATGCTTAGCGTGATGAAATTGCTTCCTCGTGCAGGTACTAAAGGTAAAACCAATAGACTGTCGACTGAGATTTTTGGAGCTAGATCTGCCAAAGTGTCAGAAGAGTTCAAGATTGTCACGTCTTCAGCAATGCATGTAGATAGGGCTCATTTTAAGCATGTTTTCTAATCTGCACATTATAATTACTGCTTATATTGTAATGTGAATACTAGTAACTGTAATTTTATTTGTATATTCTATACTTGATAAATTTATGTACTTAATTGGCAAATTATATAAGTTAATGAAATATAAGAATTCTGATATTTGAATTGATTATCTAATCATAATGATTCTGAGTGAGATTGAGTTTGAGAAATTTTGAGACTGAATCTGAGTTTGAGAAACTGATGAGAATGCTTTGAGATAATCTGAGTTATGAATTTGAGTATATATTGAAATTGTTTTTGGCAGATTCAGAAGAACTGTTAATCCAAATTACAGCTGGTACTCTGCCGGATTGTCATTAAAATTTTTGAAATTTCCAAATTAGTTAGATTTTGATAAGCAATAAAAATAGCCTAAACCTTAGATAAAGCTTTTGAATAAGTAATCAAGAAATATAATGAAATCAGATAAGATCAGATGCTCTAGCACGCCGTGTAGCACGCCTTGCTCGACTAAACTTTAGACGGTTAAGGGGTGTTACAAGAAATGTCAAAGAAAAATTAATCAATTGATACAAAGAAAAATGAAAAAAAAATGAGAAACTGACAAAACTCAGTGTTACCGAAAAATTGGGAATACAACCTGAATAGGGGCATTTTGGTCAATTGACACTCCGAGTTGTCTTTTGACCTAAATTTCCATTAAAAATAAATGATATTAAACTTTGAAAATGTTAAGAAAATTAAAAGTGTGGTACCTAATGTAATTAGTGAAAGTGTGGTGGCCAATTTGCAAAATTGTGAAAACTTTTGGATTATAATAAGCTTTAAATGGATTTAGTGGAGCACTAAGGGGTGTTTAAACAAGAAATGGACAGATGTATAGCCACTCACCATCTTCTTCTTCATCATTTTTCACTTTGGCCGAATTTCATGTTCCATGAAAACCTCCATTGCCGTCCACACACCAAGCTCTAATCCACCATGATTAAACCATAAAAACCTCAAATGCCTTCATTAAAAGTTGTCTACACACCTTAGGCAGCAATGAGGGAGCAAGAAAGATAAGTTTTGGTGAGTTTTTAAGAAGCTTCAAAAGAGGTAAGTGGTTGTTTTCATTTCTTGTTTCATTAAAATTGTAACTAAGGTTGTGGTGAGTTAATTTATGGAAGAAAAGTTGAAGTTTTGATGAGTTAGGTTGATGCTTCATTTTGGCAGCCATGGAAGTTCAACATGTTAACTTGTTTTCTTCATGTATTTGGTGATTTGGGGTATTGATTTAAGTGTTTAAATGTATTGAAGTTGATTTCCATGTATAAAGTTCGAATTTGACCCGAAGAGGGGCATTTTGATCATTTGACACCTAGAGTTGGCTTTTGACCAAAATGTCCATGAAAAATAAGTGGTATTACATTTCAAAAATTTAATGAAAAATGAAATTCAAGATAAAATATAATTTAATGGAATTGGAGGACATAATTGCAACTAAAGGAAATCTTCAATTAATCTAATTTTTAATTGTGATTAGTGGGGCATTAGTGGAGTATATAAGGACCACTAGGACAGATTTTTCCACTAAAAGGTTCATCTTCTTCTTCATTCTTCTTTTTTGCCGAATTGAAAATCCTCCAAGCTTCATCCATGGCCGCCCCATATACAAGCCTTCATCTACCCATCTTCAAGCCTTGATTTTCATAAGTTCCTTCATCAAACTTACTCTATACATCATGGGCAGTATATTGGAACCAAAAAGAAGAGGATTTGATGAAGTTTTGGTCAAGCTCAAAAAAGGTTAGTGCTAGTTTTTCATTCCTTGCTTCATTAAAGTTTGTATTATGGTTGAGATGAGTTGAATGGTGAAGAAATTTGAAGGATTTGATGAGTTATTGATATATTCAATTTTGGACAGCCATGAAAGTTTGTTGTGGTTGAGTTTTTCTTACGTCTAATGGATGGGAATTAAGGTTGATTAACTCAAATGAAAGTTGTAGTAAGTTAATATCCAAGTATGTGTATATTAGTGCTTGAATTAAGGATTTAACAGTGGGACTTTGATGCTTTAGTAAACTGCCATATTGGGCAGCCTTAAATATCATGAATTTGTGTGTGAGTTTATGAAAATTTTCAATGAAATATGATGGTGTTGAATGGTGGGTAGATTGTGTAGTTGCCATGAAAGTGCATGTGTAGGATTGATATTGAGGTATGTTGAATTTTGGTGGAAGTAAATGTTAAACTACATTTCTTTTGAACTAAATTGCTTGTCCAAGTTAGGGTACCAAATCTGCCAGAACTAAAAGAGACCTAAAATTGACCAAATTTTGCACTAAAGGTGCAATCTATGCAGCTTTAGTAAATTGACCATATCTTGGTCTATACAACTCAGAATGACCTGAAATTTTGCCCAGAATGCAATAAAACATAGAGCTGCAATTGTTATGAAGGCACCAAAGCCCAGAAATGACAAGAACCAAGTCAAATTGATTGGCCACGTTAGGGTACCAAATCTGCCAAAACTAAAAGTGACCTAAAATTGACCAAATTTTGCACTAAAGGCGCAATCTGTCCAGCTTTAGTAAATTGACCATATCTTGGTTTATACAACTCAGAATGACCTGAAATTTTGCCCAGAATGCAATAAGACATAGAGCTACAATTCTTATGAAGATGCTAAAGCCTAGAAATGATCAGAACCAAGTCAAATTGCTTGCCCAAGTTAGGGTACCAAAACGCCATAACCAAAAAGTGTCCAGAAATTGACCAAATTTTGCTCTAAAGGTGCAATCTGTCCAGCTTTAGTAAATTGACCATATCTTGGTCTATACAACTGAGAATGACTTGAAATTTTTCCCAGAGTGCAATAAGACATGGAGCTACAATTCTCATGAAGATGCCAAAGCCCAAAAATGACCAGAACCAAGTCAAATTGCTTGCCCAAGTTGGGTTACCAAATCTACCAGAACTAAAAGTGACCTAAAATTGACCAAATTTTGCACTAAAGATGCAATATGTTCAGCTTTAGTAAATTGACCATATCTTGGTCTATACAACTCAGAATGACCTAAAATTTTGCCCAGAATGCAATAAGACATATATCTACAATTCTTATGAAGACGCTAACGCCCAGAAATGATCATAACCATGTTGAATTGCTTGCCCAAGTTAGGGTACAAAAACTACCAGAACTAAAAGTGCTCTAAAATTGACCAAATTTTGCCCTAAAGGTGCAATATGTCCAGCTTTAGTAAATTGGCCATATATTGGTCTATAGAACTCAGAATGACCTTAAATTTTACCCAGAATGCAATAAGACATAGAGCTACAATTCTTATGAAGACACAAAAGCCCAAAAATGACTAGAACCAAGTCAAATTTCTTGCCCAAGTTAGGGTACCAAAACTGCCAGGACTAAAAGTGTCCCAAAATTGATCAAATTTTGCTCTAAAGGTGCAATATGTCCAGCTTTAGTAAATTGACCATATATTGGTCTATACAACTCAGAATGACCTTAAATTTTACCCAGAGTGCAATAAGACAAAGAGCTATAATTCTTAGGAAGATGCAAAAGCCCAGAAATGACCAGAGCCAAGTCAAATTGCATGCCCAAGTTAGGGTACCAAATCTGCCAGAACTAAAAGTGACCTAAAATTGACCAAATTTTGCACTGAAGGTTTAATCATTCCAGCTTTAGTAAATTGACCATATCTTGGTCTATACAACTCAGAATGACCTAAAATTTTGCCCAGAATGCAATAAGACATAGATCTACAATTCTTATGAAGACGCTAAAGCACAGAAATGATCAAAACCATGTCAAATTGCTTGCCCAAGTTTGGGTACCAAAACTGCCAGAACTAAAAGTGCCCTAAAATTGACCAAATTTTGCCCTAAAGGTGCAATATGTCCAGCTTTAGTAAATTGACCATATATTGGTCTATACAACTCAGAATGACCTTAAATTTTACCCAGAATGCAATAAGACATAGACCTACAATTCTTATGAAGATGCAAAAGCCCAAAAATGACTAGAACCAAGTCAAATTGCTTGCCCAAGTTAGGTTCCCAAATCTACCAGAACAAAAAATGACCTAAAATTGACTAAATTTTGCACTAAAGATGCAATATGTTTAGCTTTACTAAATTGACCATATCTTGGTCTATACAACTCAGAATGACCTGAACTTTTTCCCAGAATGCAACAAGACATAGAGCTACAATTCTTATGAAGATGCGAAAGCCCAGAAATAATCAAAACAAATCAAATTGCTTGCCCAAGTTAGGGTACATAAACTGCCAAAACTAAAAGTGTCCTAAACTTGGCCAAATTTTGCTTTAAAGGTGCAATCTGTCCAGCTTTAGTAAATTGACCACATATTGGTCTATACATCTCAGAATGACCTGAAATTTTACCCAGAGTGCAACAAGACATAAGGCTACAATTCTTTTGCAAACGCTAAAGCCCAGAAATGACCAAAACCAAGTCAAATTGTTTGACCAAGCTATGGTACCAAATCTGCCAGAACTAAAAGTGACCTAAAATTGACCAAATTTTGCACTGAAGGTGCAATTTGTCCAGCTTTAATAAATTGACCATATCTTGGTCTATACAACTTAGAATGACCTAAAATTTGCCCAGAATGCAATAATACATAGAGCTACAATTCTTATGAAGACTCTAAAGCCTAGAAATGATCAGAACCAAGTCAAATTGCTTGCCCAAGTTAGGGTACCAAAACTGCCAGGACTAAAAGTGTGCCAAAATTGACCAAATTTTGCTCTAAAGATGCAATATGTCTAGCTTTAGTAAATTGACCATATATTGGTCTATACAACACAAAATGACCTTAAATTTTACACAGAGTGTAATAAAACATAGAGCTATAATTCTTAGGAAGACGCAAAAGCCCAGAAATGACCAGAGCCAAGTCAAATTGCTTGCCCAAGTTAGGGTACCAAATCTGCCAGAACTAAAAGTGACCTAAAATTGACAAAATTTTGCACTAAAGGTGTAATCTGTCCAGCTTTAGTAAATTGACCATATCTTGGTCTATACAACTCAGAATGACTTAAAATTTTGCCCAGAATGCAATAAGACATAGAACTACAATTCTTATGAAGACGCTAAAGCCCAGAAATGACCAGAACCATGTCAAATTGCTTGCCCAGGTTAGGGTACCAAAATTGCCAGAACTAAAAGTATCCTAAAATTGACCAAATTTTGCTCTAAAGGTGCAATATGCCCAGCTTTAGTAAATTGACCATATATTGGTGTATACAACTCAGAATGACCTGAAATTTTGCCCAGAATGCAATAAGACATATATCTACAATTCTTATGAAGACGCTAACGCCCAGAAATGATCATAACCATGTTGAATTGCTTGCCCAAGTTAGGGTACAAAAACTGCTAGAACTAAAAGTGCTCTAAAATTGACCAAATTTTGCCCTAAAGGTGCAATATGTCCAGCTTTAGTAAATTGACCATATATTGGTCTATAGAACTCAGAATGACCTTAAATTTTACCCATAATGCAATAAGACATAGAGCTACAATTCTTATGAAGACGCAAAAGCCCAAAAAATGACTAGAACCAAGTCAAATTACTTGCCCAAGTTAGGGTACCCAATCTGCCAGAACAAAAAGTGACCGAAAATTTACCAAATTTTGCACTAAAGGTCCAATCTGTCCAATTTTAGTAAATTGACCATATCTTGGTCTATATAACTCAGAATGACCTGAAATTTTGTCCAAAGTGCAATAAGACATAGAGCTACAATACTTATGAAGACACCAAAGCCCAAAAATTGCCAGAACTAAGTCAAATTGATTGTCCAAGTTAGGGTACCAAATCTGCCAGAACGTAAAGTGACCTAAAATTGACCAAATTTTGCACTAAAGGTGCAATCTTTCCAGCTTTAGTAAATTGACCATATCATGGTCTATATGAGCCAGAATGACCTGAAATTTTGCCCAGAATGCAACAAGACATAGAGCTACAATTATTATGAAGACGCTAAAGCCCAGAAATGACCAGAACCAAGTCAAATTGCTTGCCCAAGTTAGGGTACCAAAGTTGCTAGAACTAAAAGTGACCTAAAATTGATCAAATTTTGCACTAAAGGTTCAATCTTTCCAGATTTAGTAAATTGATCTTATCTTGGTCTATACATCTCAGAATGACCTAAAATTTTGCCCAGAGTGTAATAAGACATAGAGCTACAATTCTTTTGAAGGCACCAAAGCCTAGAAATGACTAGAACCAAGCTAAATTGCTTGCCCAAGTTAGGGTACCAAATTTGCCAAAACTAAAAGTGACCTAAAATTGACCAAATTTTGCACTAAAGGTGCAATCTGTCCAGTTTTAGTAGATTGACCATATCTTGGTCTATACAACACCAAATGACTTGAAATTTTACCCAGAGTGCAGGAAGACATAAAGCTACAATTCTTATGCAGAAGCTAAAGCCCAGAAATAAACAAAACCAAGTCAAATTGCTTGCCCAAGTTAGGGCACCAAAACGGCCAAAACTAAAAGTGTCCAAAAATTGACCAAATTTTGCTCTAAAGGTGCAATATGTCTAGCTTTAGTAAATTGACTATATATTGGTCTATACAACTCAGAATGACCTTAAATTTTACCCAGAGTGCAATAAGACATAGAGCTACAATTCTTATGAAGACTCAAAAGCTCAGAAATGACCAGAACCACGTCAAATTGCTTGCCCAAGTAAGGGTACCAAATCTGCCAGAACTAAAAGTGACCTAAAATTGACCAAATTTTGCATTGAAGGTGCAATCTGTCCAGCTTTAGTAAATTGATCATATCTTGGCGCATACAACACATAATGACCTAACATTTTGCCCAGAATGCAAGAAGATATAGATCTACAATTCTTATGAAGGCGCTAAAGCCCAAAAATGATCAGAACCAAGTAAAATTGCTTGCCCAAGTTAGGGTACCAAAACTGCCAAAACTGAAAGTGTCCTAAAATTGACCAAATTTTGCTCTAAAGGTGCAATATGTCCAGCTTTACTAAATTGACCATATATTGGTCTATATAACTCAAAATGACCTTAAATTTTACCTAAAGTGCAACAAGACATAGAGCTGCAATTCTTATGAAGACGCAAAAGCCCAGAAATGACCAGAACCAAGTCAAATTGCTTGACCAAGTTAGGGTACCAAATCTGCCAGAACAAAAAGTGACGTAAAATTGACCAAATTTTGCACTAAAGGTGCAATCCGTCCAGTTTTAGTAAATTGACCATATCTTGGTCTACACAACTCAGAATGACCTGAAATATTGCCCAAAGTGCAATAAGACATAGAGCTACAATTCTTATGAAGACACCAAAGCCCAAAAATTTCCAGAACCAAGTCAAATTACTTGTCCAAGTTAGGGTACCAAATCTGCCAGAACTAAAAGTGACCTAAAATTGACCAAATTTTGCACTAAAGGTGCAATCTGTCCAGCTTTAGTAAATTGACCATATTATGGTTTATAAGACCCAGAATGACCTGAAATTTTGCCCAGAATGCAATGAGACATAGAGCTACTATTCTTATGAAGACGCTAAAGCCTAGAATGGCCAGAACTAAGTGAAATTGCTTGCCCAAGTTAGGGTACCAAAACTGCCAGAACTAAAAGTGACCTAAAATTGACCAAATTTTGCACTAAAAGTGCAATCTGTCTAGCTTTAGTAAATTGACCATATCTTGGTCTATACATCTCTGAATGACCTAAAATTTTGCCCAGAGTGTAATAAGTCATAGAGCTACAACTCTTGTGAAGGCACCAAAGCCCAGTAATGACTAGAACCAAGCTGAATTGCTTGCCCAAGTTAGGGTACCAAATTTGCCAGAACTAAAAGTGACCTAAAATTGACCAAATTTTGCACTAAAGGTGCAATCTGTCCAGCTTTAGTAAATTGACCATATCTTGGTCTATACAACACAGAATGACTTGAAATTTTACCCAGAGTGCAGTAAGACATAGAGCTACAATTCTTATGCGGACGATAAAGCCCAGAAATAATCAAAACCAAGACAAATTGCTTGCCCAAGTTAGGGTACCAAAACTGCAAAAACTAAAGGTGTCGTAAAATTGACCAAATTTTGCTCTAAATGTGGAATCTGTCCAGCTTCAGTAAATTGACCATGTATTGGTCTATACAACTCAAAATGATCTGAAATTTTACCCAGAGTGCAACAAGAGATAGAGATACAATTCTTATGTAGAGTCCAAAGCCCAGAAATAATCAAAACCAAGTCAAATTTCTTGCCCAAGTTAGGGTACCAAAACTGCCAAAACTAAAAGTGTCCTTAAATTGACCAAATTTTTGCTCTAAAGGTGCAATCTGTCCAGGTTTAGTAGATTGACCATATATTGGTCTGTACAACTCAGAATGACCTGAAATTTTCCCAGACTACAATAAGACAAGGAGCTACAATTCTTATGCAGACCCTAAAGCCCAGAAATGACCAGAACCAAGTCAAATTGCTTGCCCAAGTTAGGGTACCAAATCTGCTAGAACTAAAAGTGACCTAAAATTGAGTAAATTTGCACTGAAGTTGCAATCTGTCTAGCTTTAGTAAATTGACCATATCTTGGTCTATACAACTCAGAATGATCTAAAATTTTGCCTATAATGCAATAAGACATAGAGCTACAATTCTTATGAAGACGCTAAAGCCCAGAAATGGTCAAAACGAAGTCAAATTGCTTGCCCAAGTTAGGGTACCTAAACTACTAGAACTAAAAGTGTCCTAAAGTTGACCAAATTTTGCTCTAAAGGTGCAATATGTCCAGCTTTAGTAAATTGACCATATCTTGGTCTATATAACTCAGAATGACCTTAAATTTTACCCAGAGTGCAATAAGACGTGGAGCTACAATTCTTGTGAAGACGCAAAAGCCCAGAAATGACCAGAACCAAGTCAAATTGCTTGCCCAAGTTAGGGTATCAAATCTGCCAGAACAAAAAGTGACCTAAAATTGACCAAATTTTGCACTAAAGGTGCAATCTGTCCAGCATTTGTAAATTGACCATATCTTGGTATACAACACAGAATGACTTGAAATTTTACACAGAGTGCAGCAAGATATAAAGTTACAATTCTTATGCAGACGCTAAAGCCCAGAAATAATCAAAACCAAGACAAATTGCTTGCCCAAGTTAGGGTACCAAAACTACCAAAACCAAAAGTGTTCTAGAATTGACCAAATTTTGCTCTAAAGGTGGAATCTATCCAGTTTTAGTAAATTGACCATGTATTGGTCTATACAACTCAAAATGACCAGAAATATTACCCAGAGTGCAACAAGAGATGGAGCTACAATTCTTATGCAAACTCTAAAGCCCAGAAATAATCAACACCAAGTCAAATTTCTTGCCCAAGCTAGGGTACGAAAACTGCCAAAACTAAAAGTGTCCTTAAATTGACCAAATTTTGCTCTAAAGGTGCAATCTGTCCAGGTTTAGTAAATTGACCATATATTGGTCTATACAACTCAGAATGACCTGAAATTTTACCCAGACTACAACAAGACATAGAGCTACAATTCTTATGCAGACGCTAAAGCCCAGAAATGACCAGAACCAAGTCAAATTGCTTGCCCAAGTTAGGGTACCAAATCTGCCAGAACTAAAAGTCACCTATAATAGACTAAATTTTGCACTGAAGGTGCAATCTGTCTAGCTTTAGTAAGTTGACCATATCTTTGTCTATACAACTCAGAATGATCTAAAATTTTGCCCATAATGCAATAAGACATAGAGCTACAATTCCTATGAAAACACTAAAGCCAAGAAATGATCAAAACCAAGTCAAATTGCTTGCCCAAGTTAGGGTACCAAATCTGCCAAAACTAAAAGTGACCTAAAATTGACTAAATTTTGCACAGAAGGTGCAATCTGTCTAGCTTTAGTAAATTGACTATATCTTGGTCTATACAACTCAGAATGATCTTAAACTTTTCCCATAATGCAATTAGACATAGAGCTACAATTCCTATGCAGACGCTAAAGCCCAGAAATGATCAGAACCAAGTCAAATTGCTTGCCCAAGTTAGGGTACCAAGACTGCTAGAACTAAAAATGTCCTAAAATTGACCAAATTTTGCTCTAAAGGTGCAATATCTCCAGCTTTAGTAAATTGACAATATCTTGGTCTATACAACTAAGAATGACCTTAAATTTTACCCAGAGTGCAATAAGACGTAGAGCTACAATTCTTATGAAGACGCAAAAGCCCAGAAATGACCAGAACCAAGTCAAATTGCTTGCCCAAGTTAGGGTACCAAATCTGCTAGAATAAAAAGTGACCTAAAATTGACCAAATTATGCACTAAAGGTGCAATTTGTCCAACTTTAGTAGATTTACCATATCTTGGTCTATACAACTCAGAATGACTTGAAATTTTGCCAAAAGTGCAATAAGACATAGAGCTACAATTCTTATGAAGACGCAAAAGCCCAGAAATGACCAGAACCAAGTCAAATTGCTTGCCTAAGTTAGGGTGCCAAATCTGCCAGAATAAAAAGTGACCTAAAATTGGCCAAATTTTGCACTAAAGGTGCAATCTGTCCAGTTTTAGTAAATTGACCATATCTTGGTCTATACAACACAGAGTGACCTGAAATTTTGCCCAAAGTGCAGTAAGACATAGAGCTACAATTCTTATGAAGACACCAAAGCCCAAAAATTACAAAAACCAAGTTAAATTGCTTGTCCAAGTTAGGGTACCAAATCTGACAGAACTAAAAGTGACCTAAAATTGAGCAAATTTAGCACTAAAGGTGCAATCTGTGCAGCTTAAGAAAATTGATCATATCTTAGTCTATACAACCCGGAATGGCCTGAAATTTTGGCCAGAATGCAACAAGACATAGAGCTACAATTCTTATGAAGACGCTAAAGCCCAGAAATGACCGAAACCAAGTCAAAATGCTTTCCCAAGTTAGGGTACCAAAATTGCCAAAGCTAAAAGTGTCCTAAAAATGACTAAATTTTGCTCTAAAGGTGCAATATGTCCAGCTTTAGTAAATTGACCATATATTGGTCTATACAACTCAGAATGACCTTAAATTTTACCCAGAGTGCAATAAGGCATTGAGCTACAATTCTTATGAAGACGCAAAAGCCCAGAAATGACCAGAACGAAGTCAAATTGCATGCCCAAGATAGGGCACCAAAATTGCTAGAACTAAAAGTGACCTAAAATTGACCAAATTTTGCAATAAAGGTGCAATCTGTCTAGCTTTAGTAAATTGACCATATCTTGGTCTATATAACTCAGAATGACCTGAAATTTTGCCCAGAATGCAATAAGACATAGAGCTACAATTCTTATGAAGGCACCAAAGCCCAGAAATGACTAGAACCAAGTTAATTTGCTTGCCCAAGTTAGGGTACCAAATTTGCCAGAACTAAAAGTTACCTAAAACTGACCATATTTTGTACTAAAGGTGCAATCTGTCCAGCTTTAGTAAATTGACCATATCTTGGTCTAACCAAGAATGACCTGAAATTTTGCCCAGAATGCAATAGGACAGAGAGCTACAGTTCTTATGAAGGCGCTAAAGCCAAGAAATGACCAGAACCAAGTCAAATTGCTTGCCTAAGTTAGGGTACCAAATCTGCCAGAACAAAAAGTGACCTAAAATTGACCAAATTTTACACTAAAAGTGCAATCTGTCCAGTTTTAGTATATTGACCATATCTTGCTGTATACAACACAGAATGACCTGAAATTTTGCCCAAAGTGCAGTAAGACATAGAGCTACAATTCTTATGAAGACACCAAAGCCCAAAAATTACCAGAACCAAGTTAAATTGCTTGTCCAAGTTAGGGTACCAAATCTGCCAGAACTAAAAGTTACCTAAAATTGAGCAAATTTTGCACTAAAGGTGCAATCTGTCCAGCTTTAGTAAATTGATCATATCATAGTCTATACAACCCAGAATGGCCTGAAATTATGCCCAGAAAGCAATAAGACATAGAGCTACAATTCTTATAAACACGCTAAAGCCCAGAAATGATCAAAACCAAGTCAAATTGCTTGCCCAAGTTAGGGTATCAAAACTGCTAGAAGTAAAAGTGTCATAAAATTGACCAAATTTTGCTCTAAAGGTGCAATCTGTCCAGCTTTAGTAAATTGACCATATCTTGGTCTATACAACTCAGAATGACCTGAATTTTTACCCAAAGTGCAATAAGACATAGAGCTACAGTTCTTATGAAGACGCTAAAGCCCAAAAAAGACCAGAACTAAGTCAAATTGCTTGCCCAAGTTAGGGTACCAAATCTGCTATAAATAAATGTGACCTAAAATTGACCAAGTTTTGCACTAAAGGCGCAATTTGTCCAGCTTTAGTAAATTGACCATATCTTGGTCTATACAACACAGAATGACTTGAAATTTTACCCAGAGTGCAATAAGACATAAAACTACAATTCTTATACAGACGCTAAAGCCTAAAAATAATCAAAACCAAGACAAATTGCTTGCTCAAATTAGGGTACCAAAACTGCCAAAACTAAAAGAGTCCTCAAATTGACCAAATTTTGCTCTAAAGGTGCAATCTGTCCAGCTAAAGTAAATTGACCATATCTTGGTCTATACATCCCTGAATGACTTGAAATTTTACCCAGAATGACCTGAAATTTTGCCCAGAATGCAACAAGACTTAGGGCTACAATTCTTATGAAGACGCTAAAGCCCAGAAATGACCAGAACCAAGTCAAATTGCTTGCCCAAGTTAGGGTACCAAAACTGCCGGAACTAAAAGTGACCTAAAATTGACCAAATTTTGCACCAAAGGTGCAATCTATCTGGCTTTAGTAAATTGACTATATCTTGGTCTATACAACACAGAATGACCTGAAAGTTTGCCCAGAATGCAATAAGACATAGAGCTATAATTCCTATGAAGGAACCAAAGCCCAGAAATGACTAGAACCAAGTTAAATTGCTTGCCCAAGTTAGGGTACCAAATTTGCCAGAACAAAAAGTGACCTAAAATTGGCCAAATTTTGCACTAAAGGTGCAATCTGTCCAGCTTTAGTAAATTGACTATATCTTGGTCTACACAAAACAGAATGACCTGAAATTTTTCCCACAATGCAATAATACATAGAGCTACAATTCTTATAAAGACGCTAAAGCCCAGAAATGATCAAAACCAAGTCAAATTGCTTGCCCAAGTTAGGGTACCAAAACTGCTAGAACTAAAATTGTCCTAAAGTTGACCAAATTTTGCTCTAAAGGTGTAATATGTCCAGCTTTAGTAAATTGACCATATCTTGGCCTATATAACTCAGAATGACCTTAAATTTTACCCAAAGTGCAATAAGACGTAGAGCTACAATTCTTGTAAAGACGCAAAAGCCCGGAAATGACCAGAACCAAGTGAAATTGCTTGCCCAAGTTAGGGTACCAAATCTGCCAGAACAAAAAGTGACCTAAAATTGACCAAATTTTGCACTAAAGCTGCAATCTGTCCAGCTTTAGTAAATTGACCATATCTTGGTCTATACAACACAGAATGACTTGAAATTTTACCAGAATGCAACAAGTCATAAAGCTACAATTCTTATGCAGACTTTAAAGCCCAGAAATAATCAAAACCAAGTCAAATTTCTTGCCCAAGATAGGGTACCAAAACTGCCAAAACTAAAAGTGTCCTTAAATTGACCAAATTTTGCTCTAAAGGTGCAATCTGTCCAGGTTTAGTAAATTGATCATATATTGGTCTATACAACTCAGAATGACATGAAATTTTACCCAGACTACAATAAGACATAGAGCTACAATTCTTATGCAGACGCTAAAGCCAAGAAATGACCAGAACCAAGTCAAATTGCTTGCCCAAGTTAGGGTACCAAATCTGCCATAACTAAAAGTTACCTAAAATTGAGTAAATTTTGCACTGAAGGTGCAATCTTTCTAGCTTTAGTAAATTGACAATATCTTGGTCTATACAACTCAGAATGATCTAAAATTTTGCCCATAATGCAATAAGACATAGAGCTCCAATTCCTATGAAAACGCTAAAGCCCAGAAATGATCAAAACCAAGTCAAATTGCTTGCCCAAGTTAGGGTACCAACTCCGCTAGAACTAAAAGTGTCCTAGAATTGACCAAATTTTGCTCTAAAGGTGCAATATGTCCAGCTTTAGTAAATTGACCATATCTTGGTCTATATAACTCAGAATGACCTTAAATTTTACCCAGAGTGCAATAAGACGTAGAGCTATAATTCTTATAAAGACGCAAAAGCCCTGAAATGACCAGAACCAAGGCAAATTGCTTGCCCAAGTTAGGGTACCAAATCTACCAGAATAAAAAGTGACCTAAAATTGACCAAATTTTGCACTAAAGGTGCAATTTCTCCAGCTTTAGTAGATTGACCATATCTCGGTCTATACAACTCAGAATGACCTAAAATTTTGCCCAAAGTGCAATAAGACATAGAGCTACAATTCTTATGAAGACGCAAAAGCCCAGAAATGACCAGAACCAAGTCAAATTGCTTGCCCAAGTTAGGGTACCAAATCTGCCAGAATAAAAAGTGACCTAAAATTGACCAAATTTTGCACTAAAGGTGCAATTTGTCCAACTTTAGTAGATTTACCATATCTTGGTCTATACAACTCAGAATGACCTTAAATTTTACCCAGAGTGCAATAAGACGTGGAGCTACAATTCTTTTGCAAGACGCAAAAGCCCAGAAATGACCAGAACCAAGTCAAATTGCTTGCCTAAGTTAGGGTACCAAATCTGCCAGAACAAAAAGTGACCTAAAATTGACCAAATTTTGCACTAAAGGTGCAATCTGTCCAGTTTTAGTAAATTGACCATATCTTGGTCTATACAACACAGAGTGACCTGAAATTTTGCCCAAAGTGCAGTAAGACATAGAGCTACAATTCTTATGAAGACACCAAAGCCCAAAAATTACCAAAACCAAGTTAAGTTGCTTGTCCAAGTTAGGGTGCCAAATCTGCCAGAACTAAAAGTAACCTAAAATTGAGCAAATTTAGCACTAAAGGTGCAATCTGTGCAGCTTTAGAAAATTGATCATATCTTAGTCTATACAACCCAAAATGGCCTGAAATTTTGCCCAGAGAGCAACAAGACATAGAGCTACAATTCTTATGAAGACGCTAAAGCCCAGAAATGACCGAAACCAAGTCAAAATGCTTGCCCAAGTTAGGGTACCAAAATTGCCAAAGCTAAAAGTGTCCTAAAATTGACTAAATTTTGCTCTAAAGGTGCAATATGTCCAGCTTTAGTAAATTGACCATATATTGGTTTATACTACTCAGAATGACCCTAAATTTTACCCAGAGTGCAATAAGGCATAGAGCTACAATTCTTATGAAGACGCAAAAGCCCAGAAATGACCAGAACGAAGTCAAATTGCATGCCCAAGATAGGGCACCAAAATTGCTAGAACTAAAAGTGACCTAAAATTGACCAAATTTTGCACTAAAGGTGCAATCTGTCTAGCTTTAGTAAATTGACCATATCTTGGTCTATACAACTCAGAATGACCTGAAATTTGTCCAGAATGCAATAAGACATAGAGCTACAATTCTTATGAAGGCGCCAAAGCCCAGAAATGACTAGAACCAAGTTAATTTGCTTGCCCAAGTTAGGGTACCAAAATTTCCAGAACTAAAAGTTACCTAAAACTGACCATATTTTGTACTAAAGGTGCAATCTGTCCAGCTTTAGTAAATTGACCATATCTTGATCTATACAACCCAGAATGACCTGAAATTTTGCCCAGAATGTAATAGGACATAGAGCTACAGTTCTTATGAAGGCGCTAAAGCCAAGAAATGACCAGAACCAAGTCAAATTGCTTGCCCAAGTTAGGGTACCGAAACTGCCAGAACTAAAAGTGTCCAAAAATTGACCAAATTTTGCTCTAAAGGTGCAATCTGTCCAGCTATAGTAAATTGATCATATCTTGGTCTATACAACTGAGAATGACCTGAAATTTTTCCCAGAATGCAATAAGATATAGAGCTACAATTCTTATGAAGACACCAAAGCCCAGAAATGACCAGAACCAAGTCAAATTGCTTACCCGAGTTAGGTTACCAAATCTGCCAGAACTAAAAGTGACCTAAAATTGACCAAATTTTGCACTAAAGGTGCAATCTGTCCAGCTTTAGTAAATTGACCATAACTTGGTCTATACATCCCAGAATGACCTGAAATTTTGCCCAGAATGCAACAAGACATAGAGCTACAATTCTTATGAAGATGCTAAAGCCCAGAAATGACCAAAACCAAGTCAAATTGCTTGCGCAAGTTAGGTTACCAAAACTGCCAGAACTAAAAGTGACCTAAAATTGACCAAATTTTGCACTAAAGGTGCAATCTGTCCAGCTTTAGTAAATTGACTATATCTCGGTCTATACAACACAGAATGACATGAAATTTTGCCTAGAGTGCAATAAGACATAGAGCTATAATTCTTATGAAGGCACCAAAGCCCAGAAATGACTAGAACCAAGTTAAATTACTTGCCCAAGTTAGGGTACCAAATTTGCCAGAACTAAAAGTGACCTAAAATTGGCAAAATTTAGCACCAAAGGTGCAATCTATCCAGATTTAGTAAATTGACTATATCTTGGTCCATACAACACAGAATGACCTGAAATTTTTCCCAGAATGCAATGAGACATAGAGCTACAATTCTTATAAAGACGCTGAAGCCCAAAAATGATCAAAACCAAGTCAAATTGCTTGCCCAAGTTAGGGTATCAAAACTGCTAGAACTAAAAGTGTCCTAAAATTAACCAAATTTTTCTCTAAAGGTGCAATCTGTCCAGCTTTAGTAAATTGACCATGTCTTGGTCTATACAACTCAGAATGACCTGAATTTTTACCCAAAGTGCAATAAGACATAGAGCTACAGTTCTTATGAAGACGCTAAAGCCCAGAAAAGACCAGAACCAAGTCAAATTGCTTGCCTAAGTTAGGGTACCAAATCTGCCAGAACAAAAAGTGACCTAAAATTGACCAAATTTTGCACTAAAGGTGCAATCTGTCCAGTTTTAGTAAATTGACCATATCTTGGTCTATACAACACAGAGTGACCTGAAATTTTGCCCAAAGTGCAGTAAGACATAGAGCTACAATTCTTATGCAGACACCAAAGCCCAAAAATTACCAAAACCAAGTTAAATTGCTTGTCCAAGTTAGGGTGCCAAATCTGCCACAACTAAAAGTGACCTAAAATTGAGCAAATTTAGCACTAAAGGTGCAATCTGTGTAGCTTTAGAAAATTGATCATATCTTAGTCTATACATCCCAGAATGGCCTGAAATTTTGCCCAGAAAGCAACAAGACATAGAGCTACAATTCTTATAAAGACGCTAAAGCCCAGAAATGACCGAAACCAAGTCAAAATGCTTGCCCAAGTTAGGTTACCAAAATTGCCAAAGCTGAAAGTGTCCTAAAATTGACTAAATTTTGCTCTAAAGGTGCAATATGTCCAGCTTTAGTAAATTGACCATATATTGGTCTATACAACTCAGAATGACCTTAAATTTTACCCAGAGTGCAATAAGGCATAGAGCTACAATTCTTATGAAGACGCAAAAGCCCAGAAATGACCAGAACGAAGTCAAATTGCATGCCCAAGATAGGGCACCAAAATTGCTAGAACTAAAAGTGACCTGAAATTGACCAAATTTTGCACTAAAGGTGCAATCTGTCTAGCTTTAGTAAATTGACCATATCTTGGTCTATACAACTCATAATGACCTGAAATTTTGCCCAGAATGCAACAAGACATAGAGCTACAATTCTTATGAAGACGCTAAAGCCCAGAAATGACCAAAACCAAGTCAAATTGCTTGCCCAAGTTAGGTTACCAAAACTGCCAGAACTAAAAGTGACCTAAATTTGACCAAATTTTGCACTAAAGCTGCAATCTGTCCAGCTTTAGTAAATTGACTATATCTCGGTCTATACAACACAGAATGACATGAAATTTTGCCCAGAATGCAATAAGACATAGAGCTATAATTCTTATGAATGCACCAAAGCCCAGAAATGACAAGAACCAAGTTAAATTACTTGCCCAAGTTAGGGTACCAAATTTGCCAGAACTAAAAGTGACCTAAAATTGGCCAAATTTTGCACCAAAGGTGCAATCTATCCAGCTTTAGTAAATTGACTATATCTTGGTCTACACAACACAGAATGACCTAAAATTTTTCCCAGAATGCAATGAGACATAGAGCTACAATTCTTATAAAGACGCTAAAGCCCAAAAATGATCAAAACCAAGTCAAATTGCTTGCCCAACTTAGGGTATCAAAACTGCTAGAACTAAAAGTGTCCTAAAATTAACCAAATTTTTCTCTAAAGGTGCAATCTGTCCAGCTTTAGTAAATTGACCATATCTTGTTCTATACAACTCAGAATGACCTGAATTTTTACCCAAAGTGCAATAAGACATAGAGCTACAGTTCGTATGAAGACGCTAAAGCCCAGAAAAGACCAGAACTAAGTCAAATTTCTTACCCAAGTTAGGGTACCAAATCTGCTATAAATAAATGCGACCTAAAATTGACCAAGTTTTGCACTAAAGGTGCAATCTGTCCAGCTTTAGTAAATTGACCATAACTTGCTCTATACGACACAAAATGACTTGAAATTTTACCCAGAGTGCAATAAGACATAAAGCTACAATTCTTATACAGACGCTAAAGCCCAAAAATAATCAAAACCAAGACAAATTGCTTGCCCAAGTTAGGGTACCAAAACTGCCAAAACTAAAAGAGTCCTAAAATTGACCAAATTTTGCTCTAAAGGTGCAATCTGTCCAGCTTAAGTAAATTGATTATATCTTGGTCTATACATCCCTGAATGACCTGAAATTTTGCCCAGAATGACCTGAAATTTTGCCCAGAATGCAACAAGACATAGCGCTACAATTCTTATGAAAACGCTAAAGCCCAGAAATGACCAGAACCAAGTCAAATTGCTTGCCCAAGTTAGGGTATCAAAACTGCTAGAACTAAAAGTGTCATAAAATTGACGAATTTTTGCTCTAAAGGTGCAATCTGTCCAGCTTTAGTAAATTGACCATATCTTGGTCTATACAACTCAGAATGACCTGAATTTTTACCCATAGTGCAATAAGACATAGAGCTACAGTTCTTATGAAGACGCTAAAGCCCAGAAAAGACTAGAACTAAGTCAAATTGCTTGCCCAAGTTAGGGTACCAAATCTGCTATAAATAAATGTGACCTAAAATTGACCAAGTTTTGCACTAAAGGCGCAATTTCTCCAGCTTTAGTAAATTGACCATATCTTGGTCTATACAACACATAATGACTTGAAATTTTACCCAGAGTGTAATAAGACATAAAACTACAATTCTTATACAGACGCTAAAGCCCAAAAATAATCAAAACCAAGACAAATTGCTTGCTCAAGTTAGGGTACCAAAACTGCCAAAACTAAAAGAGTCCTCAAATTGACCAAATTTTGCTCTAAAGGTGCAATTTGTCCAGCTTAAGTAAATTGACCATATCTTGGTCTATACATCCCTGAATGACCTGAAATTTTGCCCAGAATGACCTGAAATTTTGCCCAGAATGCAACAAGACTTAGGGCTACAATTCTTATGAAGACGCTAAAGCCCAGAAATGACCAGAACCAAGTCAAATTGCTTGCCCAAGTTAGGGTACCAAAACTGCCGGAACTAAAAGTGACCTAAAATTGACCAAATTTTGCACCAAAGGTGCAATCTATCCAGCTTTAGTAAATTGACTATATCTTGGTCTATACAACATAGAATGACCTGAAAGTTTGCCTAGATTGCAATAAGACATAGAGCTACAATTCCTATGAAGGAACCAAAGCCCAGAAATGACTAGAACCAAGTTAAATTGCTTGCCCAAGTTAGGGTACCAAATTTGCCAGAACAAAAAGTGACCTAAAATTGGCCAAATTTTGCACTAAAGGTGCAATCAGTCCAGCTTTAGTAAATTGACTATATCTTGGTCTACACAAAATAGAATGACCTGAAATTTTTCCCAGAATGCAATAATACGTAGAGCTACAATTCTTATAAAGACGCTAAAGCCCAGAAATGATCAAAACCAAGTCAAATTGCTTGCCCAAGTTAGGGTACCAAAAATGCTAGAACAAAAATTGTCCTAAAGTTGACCAAATTTTGCTCTAAAGGTGTAATATGTCCAGCTTTAGTAAATTGACCATATCTTGGTATATATAACTCAGAATGACCTTAAATTTTACCCAAAGTGCAATAAGACGTAGAGCTACAATTCTTGTAAAGACGCAAAAGCCCATAAATGACCAAAACCAAGTGAAATTGCTTGCCCAAGTTAGGGTACCAAATCTGCCAGAACAAAAAGTGACCTAAAATTGACCAAATTTTGCACAAAAGCTGCAATCTGTCCAGCTTTAGTAAATTCACCATATCTTGGTCTATACAACACAGAATGACTTGAAATTTTACCCAGAGTGCAACAAGACATAAAGCTACAATTCTTATGCAGACTTTAAGGCCCAGAAATAATCAAAACCAAGTCAAATTTCTTGCCCAAGTTAGGGTACAAGAACTGCCAAAACTAAAAGTGTCCTTAAATTGACCAAATTTTGCTCTAAAAGTGCAATCTGTCCAGGTTTAGTAAATTGATCATATATTGGTCTATACAACTCAGAATGACATGAAATTTTACCCAGACTGCAATAAGACATAAAGCTACAATTCTTATGCAGACGCTAAAGCCCAGAAATGACCAGAACCAAGTCAAATTGCTTGCCTAAGTTAGGGTACCAAATCTGCCAGAACTAAAAGTGACCTAAAATTGACTAAATTTTGCACTGAAGGTGCAATCTTTCTAGCTTTAGTAAATTGACAATATCTTGGTCTATACAACTCAGAATGATCTAAAATTTTGCATATAATTCAATAAAACATAGAGCTACAATTCTTATGAAGACGCTAAAGCCCAGAAATGGTCAGAACGAAGTCAAATTGCTTGCCCAAGTTAGGGTGCCAAAACTGCTAGAACTAAAAAAGTCCTAAAGTTGACCAAATTTTGCTCTAAAGGTGCAATATGTCCAGCTTTAGTAAATTGACCATATCTTGGTCTATATAACTCAGAAAGACCTTAAATTTTACCCAGAGTGCAATAAGACGTAGAGCTATAATTCTTATGAATACGCAAAAGCCCTGAAATGACCAGAACCAAGCCAAATTGCTTGCCCAAGTTAGGGTACCAAATCTGCCAGAATAAAAAGTGACCTAAAATTGACCAAATTTTGCACTAAAGGTGCAATTTCTCCAGCTTTAGTAGATTGACCATATCTTGGTCTATACAACTCAGAATGACCTAAAATTTTACCCAGACTGCAATAAGACATAGAGCTAAAATTCTTATGCAGACGCTAAAGCCCAGAAATGTCCAGAACCAAGTCAAATTGCTTGCCCAAGTTAGGGTACCAAATCTGCCAGAACTAAAAGTGACCTAAAATTGACTAAATTTTGCACTGAAGGTGCAATCTTTCTAGCTTTAGTAAATTGACAATATCTTGGTCTATACAACTCAGAATGATCTAAAATTTTCCCCATAATGCAATAAGACATAGAGCTCCAATTCCTATGAAAACGCTAAAGCCCAGAAATGATCAAAACCAAGTCAAATTGCTTGCCCAAGTTAGGGTACCAACTCTGCTAGAACTAAAAGTGTCCTAGAATTGACAAAATTTTGCTCTAAAGGTGCAATATGTCCAGCTTTAGTAAATTGATCATATCTTGGTCTATATAACTCAGAATGACCTTAAATTTTACCCAGAGTGCAATAAGACGTAGAGCTATAATTCTTATGAAGGCATAAAGCCCTGAAATGACCAGAACCAAGGCAAATTGCTTGCCCAAGTTAGGGTACCAAATGCTGCGAATAAAAAGTGACCTAAAATTGACCAAATTTTGCACTAAAGGTGCAATTTCTCCAGCTTTAGTAGATTGACCATATCTTGGTCTATACAACTCAGAATGACCTAAAATTTTGCCCAAAGTGCAATAAGACATAGAGCTACAATTCTTATGAAGACGCAAAAGCCCAGAAATGACCAGAACCAAGTGAAATTGCTTGCCCAAGTTAGGGTACTAAATCTGCCAGAACTAAAAGTGACCTAAAATTGAGTAAATTTTGCACTGAAGTTGCAATCTGTCTAGCTTTAGTAAATTGACCTTATCTTGGTCTATACAACTCAGAATGATCTAAAATTTTGCATATAATTCAATAAAACATAGAGCTACAATTCTTATGAAGACGCTAAAGCCCAGAAATGGTCAGAACGAAGTCAAATTGCTTGCCCAAGTTAGGGTGCCAAAACTGCTAGAACTAAAAAAGTCCTAAAGTTGACCAAATTTTGCTCTAAAGGTGCAATATGTCCAGCTTTAGTAAATTGACCATATCTTGGCCTATATAACTCAGAATGACCTTAAATTTTACCCAGAGTGCAATAAGACGTGGAGCTACAATTCTTTTGATGACGCAAAAGCCTAGAAATGACCAGAACCAAGTCAAATTGCTTGCCCAAGTTAGGGTACCAAATCTGCCAGAACTAAAAGTGACCTAAAATTGACTAAATTTTGCACTGAAGGTGCAATCTTTCTAGCTTTAGTAAATTGACAATATCTTGGTCTATACAACTCAGAATGATCTAAAATTTTGCCCATAATGCAATAAGACATAGAGCTCCAATTCCTATGAAAACACTAAAGCCCAGAAATGATCAAAACCAAGTCAAATTGCTTGCCCAAGTTAGGGTACCAACTCTGCTAGAACTAAAAGTGTCCTAGAATTGACAAAATTTTGCTCTAAAGGTGCAATATGTCCAGCTTTAGTAAATTGATCATATCTTGGTCTATATAACTCAGAATGACCTTAAATTTTACCCAGAGTGCAATAAGACGTAGAGCTATAATTCTTATGAAGACGCAAAAGCCCTGAAATGACCAGAACCAAGGCAAATTGCTTGCCCAAGTTAGGGTACCAAATCTGCCAGAATAAAAAGTGACCTAAAATTGACCAAATTTTGCACTAAAGGTGCAATTTCTCCAGCTTTAGTAGATTGACCATATCTTGGTCTATACAACTCAGAATGACCTAAAATTTTGCCCAAAGTGCAATAAGACATAGAGCTACAATTCTTATGAAGACGCAAAAGCCCAGAAATGACCAGAACCAAGTGAAATTGCTTGCCCAAGTTAGGGTACTAAATCTGCCAGAACTAAAAGTGACCTAAAATTGAGTAAATTTTGCACTGAAGTTGCAATCTGTCTAGCTTTAGTAAATTGACCTTATCTTGGTCTATACAACTTAGAATGATCTAAAATTTTGCATATAATTCAATAAAACATAGAGCTACAATTCTTATGAAGACGCTAAAGCCCAGAAATGGTCAGAACGAAGTCAAATTGCTTGCCCAAGTTAGGGTGCCAAAACTGCTAGAACTAAAAAAGTCCTAAAGTTGACCAAATTTTGCTCTAAAGGTGCAATATGTCCAGCTTTAGCAAATTAACCATATCTTGGCCTATATAACTCAGAATGACCTTAAATTTTACCCAGAGTGCAATAAGACGTGGAGCTACAATTCTTTTGAAGACGCAAAAGCCTAGAAATGACCAGAACCAAGTCAAATTGCTTGCCCAAGTTAGGGTACCAAATCTGCCAGAACTAAAAGTGACCTAAAATTGAGTAAATTTTGCACTGAAGGTGCAATCTTTCTAGCTTTAGTAAATTGACAATATCTTGGTCTATACAACTCAGAATGATCTAAAATTTTGCCCATAATGCAATAAGACATAGAGCTCCAATTCCTATGAAAACGCTAAAGCCCAGAAATGATCAAAACCGAGTCAAATTGCTTGCCCAAGTTAGGGTACCAACTCTGCTAGAACTAAAAGTGTCCTAGAATTGACCAAATTTTGCTCTAAAGGTGCAATATGTCCAGCTTTAGTAAATTGACCATATCTTGGTCTATATAACTCAGAATGACCTTAAATTTTACCCAGAGTGCAATAAGACGTAGAGCTATAATTCTTATGAATACGCAAAAGCCCTGAAATGACCAGAACCAAGGCAAATTGCTTGCCCAAGTTAGGGTACCAAATCTGCCAGAATAAAAAGTGACCTAAAATTGACCAAATTTTGCACTAAAGGTGCAATTTCTCCAGCTTTAGTATATTGACCATATCTTGGTCTATACAACTCAGAATGACCTAAAATTTTACCCAGACTGCAATAAGACATAGAGCTACAATTCTTATGCAGACGCTAAAGCCCAGAAATGACCAGAACCAAGTCAAATTGCTTGCCCAAGTTAGGGTACCAAATCTGCCAGAACTAAAAGTGACCTAAAATTGAGTAAATTTTGCACTGAAGGTGCAATCTTTCTAGCTTTAGTAAATTGACAATATCTTGGTCTATACAACTCAGAATGATCTAAAATTTTGCCCATAATGCAATAAGACATAGAGCTCCAATTCCTATGAAAACGCTAAAGCCCAGAAATGATCAAAACCAAGTCAAATTGCTTGCCCAAGTTAGGGTACCAACTCTGCTAGAACTAAAAGTGTCCTAGAATTGACAAAATTTTGCTCTAAAGGTGCAATATGTCCAACTTTAGTAATTTGATCATATCTTGGTCTATATAACTCAGAATGACCTTAAATTTTACCCAGAGTGCAATAAGACGTAGAGCTATAATTCTTATGAAGACGCAAAAGCCCTGAAATGACCAGAACCAAGGCAAATTGCTTGCCCAAGTTAGGGTACCAAATCTGCCAGAATAAAAAGTGACCTAAAATTGACCAAATTTTGCACTAAAGGTGCAATTTCTCCAGCTTTAGTAGATTGACCATATCTTGGTCTATACAACTCGAATGACCTAAAATTTTGCCCAAAGTGCAATAAGACATAGAGCTACAATTCTTATGAAGCGCAAAGCCCGAAATGACCAGAACCAAGTGAAATTGCTTGCCCAAGTTAGGGTACTAAATCGCGAACTAAAAGTGACCTAAAATTGAGTAAATTTTGCACTGAAGTTGCAATCTGTCTAGCTTTAGTAAATTGACCTTATCTTGGTCTATACAACTCAGAATGATCTAAAATTTTGCATATAATTCAATAAAACATAGAGCTATAATTCTTATGAAGACGCTAAAGCCCAGAAATGGTCAGAACGAAGTCAAATTGCTTGCCCAAGTTAGGTTGCCAAAACTGCTAGAACTAAAAAAGTCCTAAAGTTGACCAAATTTTGCTCTAAAGGTGCAATATGTCCAGCTTTAGTAAATTGACCATATCTTGGCCTATATAACTCAGAATGACCTTAAATTTTACCCAGAGTGCAATAAGACGTGGAGCTACAATTCTTTTGAAGACGCAAAAGCCTATAAATGACCAAAACCAAGTCAAATTGCTTGCCCAAGTTAGGGTACCAAATCTGCCAGAACTAAAAGTGACCTAAAATTGAGTAAATTTTGCACTGAAGGTGCAATCTTTCTAGCTTTAGTAAATTGACAATATCTTGGTCTATACAACTCAGAATGATCTAAAATTTTGCCCATAATGCAATAAGACATAGAGCTCCAATTCCTATGAAAACGCTAAAGCCCAGAAATGATCAAAACCGAGCCAAATTGCTTGCCCAAGTTAGGGTACCAACTCTGCTAGAACTAAAAGTGTCCTAGAATTGACCAAATTTTGCTCTAAAGGTGCAATATGTCCAGCTTTAGTAAATTGACCATATCTTGGTCTATATAACTCAGAATGACCTTAAATTTTACCCAGAGTGCAATAAGACGTAGAGCTATAATTCTTATGAATACGCAAAAGCCCTGAAATGACCAGAACCAAGGCAAATTGCTTGCCCAAGTTAGGGTACCAAATCTGCCAGAATAAAAAGTGACCTAAAATTGACCAAATTTTGCACTAAAGGTGCAATTTCTCCAGCTTTAGTAGATTGACCATATCTTGGTCTATACAACTCAGAATGACCTAAAATTTTGCCCAAAGTGTAATAAGACGTAGAGCTACAATTCTTATGAAGACGC
The DNA here is from genome assembly GCF_030052815.1 of Hevea brasiliensis. NCBI lineage: Eukaryota > Viridiplantae > Streptophyta > Magnoliopsida > Malpighiales > Euphorbiaceae > Hevea > Hevea brasiliensis. The sequence continues at coordinate 51,687,860 of NC_079501.1, forward strand.
AAAAGCCCAGAAATGACCAGAACCAAGTCAAATTGCTTGCCCAAGTTAGGGTACTAAATCTGCCAGAACTAAAAGTGACCTAAAATTGAGTAAATTTTGCACTGAAGTTGCAATCTGTCTAGCTTTAGTAAATTGACCTTATCTTGGTCTATACAACTCAGAATGATCTAAAATTTTGCCTATAATTCAATAAAACATAGAGCTACAATTCTTATGAAGACGCTAAAGCCCAGAAATGGTCAGAATGAAGTCAAATTGCTTGCCCAAGTTAGGGTACCAAAACTGCTAGAACTAAAAGTGTCCTAAGGTTGACCAAATTTTGCTCTAAAGGTGCAATATGTCCAGCTTTAGTAAATTGACCATATCTTGGCCTATATAACTCAGAATGACCTTAAATTTTACCCAGAGTGCAATATGACGTGGAGCTACAATTCTTTTGAAGACGCAAAAGCCCAGAAATGACCAGAACCAAGTCAAATTGCTTGCCCAAGTTAGGGTACCAAATCTGCCAGAACTAAAAGTGACCTAAAATTGAGTAAATTTTGCACTGAAGGTGCAATCTTTCTAGCTTTAGTAAATTGACAATATCTTGGTCTATACAACTCAGAATGATCTAAAATTTTGCCCATAATGCAATAAGACATAGAGCTCAATTCCTATGAAAACGCTAAAGCCCAGAAATGATCAAAACCAAGTCAAATTGCTTGCCCAAGTTAGGGTACCAACTCTGCTAGAACTAAAAGTGTCCTAGAATTGACAAAATTTTGCTCTAAAGGTGCAATATGTCCAACTTTAGTAATTTGATCATATCTTGGTCTATATAACTCAGAATGACCTTAAATTTTACCCAGAGTGCAATAAGACGTAGAGCTATAATTCTTATGAAGACGCAAAAGCCCTGAAATGACCAGAACCAAGGCAAATTGCTTGCCCAAGTTAGGGTACCAAATCTGCCAGAATAAAAAGTGACCTAAAATTGACCAAATTTTGCACTAAAGGTGCAATTTCTCCAGCTTTAGTAGATTGACCATATCTTGGTCTATACAACTCAGAATGACCTAAAATTTTGCCCAAAGTGCAATAAGACATAGAGCTACAATTCTTATGAAGGCGCAAAAGCCCAGAAATGACCAGAACCAAGTGAAATTGCTTGCCCAAGTTAGGGTACTAAATCGCGAACTAAAAGTGACCTAAAATTGAGTAAATTTTGCACTGAAGTTGCAATCTGTCTAGCTTTAGTAAATTGACCTTATCTTGGTCTATACAACTCAGAATGATCTAAAATTTTGCATATAATTCAATAAAACATAGAGCTATAATTCTTATGAAGACGCTAAAGCCCAGAAATGGTCAGAACGAAGTCAAATTGCTTGCCCAAGTTAGGTTGCCAAAACTGCTAGAACTAAAAAAGTCCTAAAGTTGACCAAATTTTGCTCTAAAGGTGCAATATGTCCAGCTTTAGTAAATTGACCATATCTTGGCCTATATAACTCAGAATGACCTTAAATTTTACCCAGAGTGCAATAAGACGTGGAGCTACAATTCTTTTGAAGACGCAAAAGCCTATAAATGACCAAAACCAAGTCAAATTGCTTGCCCAAGTTAGGGTACCAAATCTGCCAGAACTAAAAGTGACCTAAAATTGAGTAAATTTTGCACTGAAGGTGCAATCTTTCTAGCTTTAGTAAATTGACAATATCTTGGTCTATACAACTCGAATGATCTAAAATTTTGCCCATAATGCAATAAGACATAGAGCTCCAATTCCTATGAAAACGCTAAAGCCCAGAAATGATCAAAACCGAGCCAAATTGCTTGCCCAAGTTAGGGTACCAACTCTGCTAGAACTAAAAGTGTCCTAGAATTGACCAAATTTTGCTCTAAAGGTGCAATATGTCCAGCTTTAGTAAATTGACCATATCTTGGTCTATATATCTCAGAATGACCTTAAATTTTACCCAGTGCAATAAGACGTAGAGCTATAATTCTTATGAATACGCAAAAGCCCTGAAATGACCAGAACCAAGGCAAATTGCTTGCCCAAGTTAGGGTACCAAATCTGCCAGAATAAAAAGTGACCTAAAATTGACCAAATTTTGCACTAAAGGTGCAATTTCTCCAGCTTTAGTAGATTGACCATATCTTGGTCTATACAACTCAGAATGACCTAAAATTTTGCCCAAAGTGTAATAAGACGTAGAGCTACAATTCTTATGAAGACGCAAAAGCCCAGAAATGACCAGAACCAAGTCAAATTGCTTGCCCAAGTTAGGGTACTAAATCTGCCAGAACTAAAAGTGACCTAAAATTGAGTAAATTTTGCACTGAAGTTGCAATCTGTCTAGCTTTAGTAAATTGACCTTATCTTGGTCTATACAACTCAGAATGATCTAAAATTTTGCCTATAATTCAATAAAACATAGAGCTACAATTCTTATGAAGACGCTAAAGCCCAGAAATGGTCAGAATGAAGTCAAATTGCTTGCCCAAGTTAGGGTACCAAAACTGCTAGAACTAAAAGTGTCCTAAGGTTGACCAAATTTTGCTCTAAAGGTGCAATATGTCCAGCTTTAGTAAATTGACCATATCTTGGCCTATATAACTCAGAATGACCTTAAATTTTACCCAGAGTGCAATATGACGTGGAGCTACAATTCTTTTGAAGACGCAAAAGCCCAGAAATGACCAGAACCAAGTCAAATTGCTTGCCCAAGTTAGGGTACCAAATCTGCCAGAACTAAAAGTGACCTAAAATTGAGTAAATTTTGCACTGAAGGTGCAATCTTTCTAGCTTTAGTAAATTGACAATATCTTGGTCTATACAACTCAGAATGATCTAAAATTTTGCCCATAATGCAATAAGACATAGAGCTCCAATTCCTATGAAAACGCTAAAGCCCAGAAATGATCAAAACCAAGTCAAATTGCTTGCCCAAGTTAGGGTACCAACTCTGCTAGAACTAAAAGTGTCCTAGAATTGACAAAATTTTGCTCTAAAGGTGCAATATGTCCAACTTTAGTAATTTGATCATATCTTGGTCTATATAACTCAGAATGACCTTAAATTTTACCCAGAGTGCAATAAGACGTAGAGCTATAATTCTTATGAAGACGCAAAAGCCCTGAAATGACCAGAACCAAGGCAAATTGCTTGCCCAAGTTAGGGTACCAAATCTGCCAGAATAAAAAGTGACCTAAAATTGACCAAATTTTGCACTAAAGGTGCAATTTCTCCAGCTTTAGTAGATTGACCATATCTTGGTCTATACAACTCAGAATGACCTAAAATTTTGCCCAAAGTGCAATAAGACATAGAGCTACAATTCTTATGAAGACGCAAAAGCCCAGAAATGACCAGAACCAAGTGAAATTGCTTGCCCAAGTTAGGGTACTAAATCTGCCAGAACTAAAAGTGACCTAAAATTGAGTAAATTTTGCACTGAAGTTGCAATCTGTCTAGCTTTAGTAAATTGACCTTATCTTGGTCTATACAACTCAGAATGATCTAAAATTTTGCATATAATTCAATAAAACATAGAGCTATAATTCTTATGAAGACGCTAAAGCCCAGAAATGGTCAGAACGAAGTCAAATTGCTTGCCCAAGTTAGGTTGCCAAAACTGCTAGAACTAAAAAAGTCCTAAAGTTGACCAAATTTTGCTCTAAAGGTGCAATATGTCCAGCTTTAGTAAATTGACCATATCTTGGCCTATATAACTCAGAATGACCTTAAATTTTACCCAGAGTGCAATAAGACGTGGAGCTACAATTCTTTTGAAGACGCAAAAGCCTATAAATGACCAAAACCAAGTCAAATTGCTTGCCCAAGTTAGGGTACCAAATCTGCCAGAACTAAAAGTGACCTAAAATTGAGTAAATTTTGCACTGAAGGTGCAATCTTTCTAGCTTTAGTAAATTGACAATATCTTGGTCTATACAACTCAGAATGATCTAAAATTTTGCCCATAATGCAATAAGACATAGAGCTCCAATTCCTATGAAAACGCTAAAGCCCAGAAATGATCAAAACCGAGCCAAATTGCTTGCCCAAGTTAGGGTACCAACTCTGCTAGAACTAAAAGTGTCCTAGAATTGACCAAATTTTGCTCTAAAGGTGCAATATGTCCAGCTTTAGTAAATTGACCATATCTTGGTCTATATAACTCAGAATGACCTTAAATTTTACCCAGAGTGCAATAAGACGTAGAGCTATAATTCTTATGAATACGCAAAAGCCCTGAAATGACCAGAACCAAGGCAAATTGCTTGCCCAAGTTAGGGTACCAAATCTGCCAGAATAAAAAGTGACCTAAAATTGACCAAATTTTGCACTAAAGGTGCAATTTCTCCAGCTTTAGTAGATTGACCATATCTTGGTCTATACAACTCAGAATGACCTAAAATTTTGCCCAAAGTGCAATAAGACGTAGAGCTACAATTCTTATGAAGACGCAAAAGCCCAGAAATGACCAGAACCAAGTCAAATTGCTTGCCCAAGTTAGGGTACTAAATCTGCCAGAACTAAAAGTGACCTAAAATTGAGTAAATTTTGCACTGAAGTTGCAATCTGTCTAGCTTTAGTAAATTGACCTTATCTTGGTCTATACAACTCAGAATGATCTAAAATTTTGCCTATAATTCAATAAAACATAGAGCTACAATTCTTATGAAGACGCTAAAGCCCAGAAATGGTCAGAACGAAGTCAAATTGCTTGCCCAAGTTAGGGTACCAAAACTGCTAGAACTAAAAGTGTCCTAAGGTTGACCAAATTTTGCTCTAAAGGTGCAATATGTCCAGCTTTAGTAAATTGACCATATCTTGGCCTATATAACTCAGAATGACCTTAAATTTTACCCAGAGTGCAATATGACGTGGAGCTACAATTCTTTTGAAGACGCAAAAGCCCAGAAATGACCAGAACCAAGTCAAATTGCTTGCCCAAGTTAGGGTACCAAATCTGCCAGAACAAAAAGTGACCTAAAATTGGCCAAATTTTGCACTAAATGTGCAATCTGTCCAGCTTTAGTAAATTGACCATATCTTGATCTATACAACAGAGAATGTCTTGAAATTTTACCCAGAGTGCAGCAAGACATAAAGCTGCAATTCTTATGCAGATGCTAAAGCCCAGAAATAATCAAAACCAAGACAAATTGCTTGCCCAAGTTAGGGTACCAAAACTGCCAAAACTAAAAGTGTCCTAGAATTGACCAAATTTTCCTCTAAAGGTGGAATCTGTCCAGTTTTAGTAAATTGACCATGTATTGGTATATACAACTCAAAATGACCTGAAATTTTACCCAGAGTGCAACAAGAGATGGAGCTATAATTCTTGTGCAAACTCTAAAGCCCAGAAATAATCAAAACCAAGTCAAATTTCTTGCCCAAGCTAGGGTAGCAAAACTGCCAAAACTAAAAGTGTCCTTAAATTGACTAAATTTTGCTCTAAAGGTGCACTCTGTCCAGGCGTAGTAAATTGACCATATATTGGTCTATACAACTCAGAATGACCTGAAATTTTACCCAGACTGCAACAAGACATAAAGCTACAATTCTTATGCAGACGCTAAAGCCCATAAATGACCAGAACCAAGTCAAATTGCTTGCCCAAGTTAGGGTACCAAATCTGCCAGAACTAAAAGTGACCTAAAATTGACTAAATTTTGCACAGAAGGTGCAATCTGTCTAGCTTTAGTAAATTAACCATATCTTGGTCTATACAACTCAGAATGATCTAAAATTTTTCCCATAATGCAATAAGACATAGAGCTACAATTCCTATGAAGACGCTAAAGCCCAGAAATGATCAGAACCAAGTCAAATTGCTTGCCCAATTTAGGGTACCAAAACTGCTAGAACTAAAAATGTCCTAAAATTGACCAAATTTTGCTCTAAAGGTGCAATTAAATTGACCATATCTTGGTCTATACAACTCAGAATGACCTTAAATTTTACCCAGAGTGCAATAAGACGTAGAGCTACAATTCTTATGAAGACGCAAAAGCCCAGAAATGACCAGAACCAAGTCAAATTGCTTGCCCAAGTTAGGGTACCAAATCTGTTACAATAAAAAGTGACCTAAAATTGACCAAATTTTGCACTAAAGGTGCAATTTGTCCAACTTTAGTAGATTTACCATATCTTGGTCTATACAACTCAGAATGACTTGAAATTTTGCCCAGAGTGCAATAAGACATAGAGCTACAATTCTTATAAAGACGCAAAAGCCCAGAAATGACCAGAACCAAGTCAAATTGCTTGCCTAAGTTAGGGTACCAAATCTACCAGAACAAAAAGTGACCTAAAATTGACCAAATTTTGCACTAAAGGTGCAATCTGTCCAGTTTAAGTAAATTGACCATATCTTGGTCTATACAACACAGAGTGACCTGAAATTTTGCCCAAAGTGCAGTAAGACATAGAGCTACAATTCTTATGAAGACACCAAAGCCCAAAAATTACCAAAACCAAGTTAAATTGCTTGTCCAAGTTAGGGTGCCAAATCTGCCAGAACTAAAAGTAACCTAAAATTGAGCAAATTTAGCAATAAAGGTGCAATCTGTGCAGCTTCAGAAAATTGATCATATCTTAGTCTATACAACCCAAAATGGCCTGAAATTTTGCCCAGAAAGCAACAAGACATAGAGCTACAATTCTTATGAAGACGCTAAAGCCCAGAAATGACCGAAACCACGTCAAAATGCTTGCCCAAGTTAGGGTACCAAAATTGCCAAAGCTAAAAGTGTCTTAAAATTGACTAAATTTTGCTCTAAAGGTGCAATATGTCCAGCTTTAGTAAATTGACTATATCTCGGTCTATACAACACAGAATGACATGAAATGTTGCCCAGAATGCAATAAGACAGAGAGCTATAATTCTTATGAAGGCACCAAAGCCCAGAAATGACTAGAACCAAGTTAAATTACTTGCCCAAGTTAGGGTACCAAATTTGCCAGAACTAAAAGTGACCTAAAATTGGCCAAATTTTGCACCAAAGGTGCAATCTATCCAGCTTTAGTAAATTGACTATATCTTGGTCTACACAACACAGAATGACCTGAAATTTTTCCCAGAATGCAATGAGACATAGAGCTACAATTCTTATAAAGACGTGAAGCCCAAAATGATCAAAACCAAGTCAAATTGCTTGCCCAAGTTAGGGTATCAAAACTGCTAGAACTAAAAGTGTCCTAAAATTAACCAAATTTTTCTCTAAAGGTGCAATCTGTCTAGCTTTAGTAAATTGACCATATCTTGGTCTATACAACTCAGAATGACCTGAATTTTTACCCAAAGTGCAATAAGACATAGAGCTACAGTTCTTATGAAGACGCTAAAGCCCAGAAAAGACCAGAACCAAGTCAAATTGCTTGCCTAAGTTAGGGTACCAAATCTGCCAGAACAAAAAGTGACCTAAAATTGACCAAATTTTGCACTAAAGATGCAATCTGTCCAGTTTTAGTAAATTGACCATATCTTGGTCTATACAACACAGAGTGACCTGAAATTTTGCCCAAAGTGCAGTAAGACATAGAGCTACAATTCTTATGAAGACACCAAAGCCCAAAAATTACCAAAACCAAGTTAAGTTGCTTGTCCAAGTTAGGGTGCCAAATCTGCCAGAACTAAAAGTGACCTAAAATTGAGCAAATTTTGCACTAAAGGTGCAATCTGTGGAGCTTTAGAAAATTGATCATATCTTAGTCTATACATCCCAGAATGGCCTGAAATTTTGCCCAGAAAGCAACAAGACATAGAGCTACAATTCTTATGGAGACGCTAAAGCCCAGAAATGACCGAAACCAAGTCAAAATGCTTGCCCAAGTTAGGGTACCAAAATTGCCAGAACTAAAAGTGTCCAAAAATTGACCAAATTTTTCTCTAAAGGTGCAATCTGTCTAGATATAGTAAATTGACCATATCTTGGTCTATACAACTGAGAATGACCTGAAATTTTTCCCAGAATGAAATAAGATATAGAGCTACAATTCTTATGAAGACACCAAAGCCCAGAAATGACCAAAACCAAGTCAAATTGCTTGCCCAAGTTAGGGCACCAAATCTGCCAGAACTAAAAGAGACCTAAAATTGACCAAATTTTGCACTAAAGGTGCAATCTATCCAGCTTTAGTAAATTAACCAGATCTTGGTCTATACATCCCAGAATGACCTGAAATTTTGCCCAGAATGCAACAAGACATAGAGCTACAATTCTTATGAAGACGCTAAATCCCAGAAATGACCAAAACCAAGTCAAATTGCTTGCCCAAGTTAGGTTACCAAAACTGCAAGAACTAAAAGTGACCTAAATTTGACCAAATTTTGCACTAAAGCTGCAATCTGTCCAGCTTTAGTAAATTGACTATATCTCGGTCTATACAACACAGAATGACATGAAATTTTGCCCAGAATGCAATAAGACATAGAGCTATAATTCTTATGAAGGCACCAAAGCCCAGAAATGGCAAGAACCAAGTTAAATTACTTGCCCAAGTTAGGGTACCAAATTTGCCAGAACTAAAAGTGACCTAAAATTGGCCAAATTTTGCACCAAAGGTGCAATCTATCCAGCTTTAGTAAATTGACTATATCTTGGTCTACACAACACAGAATGACCTGAAATTTTTCCCAGAATGCAATGAGACATAGAGCTACAATTCTTATAAAGACGCTAAAGCCCAAAAATGATCAAAACCAAGTCAAATTGCTTGCCCAAGTTAGGGTATCAAAACTGCTAGAACTAAAAGTGTCCTAAAATTAACCAAATTTTTCTCTAAAGGTGCAATCTGTCCAGCTTTAGTAAATTGACCATATCTTGGTCTATACAACTCAGAATGACCTGAATTTTTACCCAAAGTGCAATAAGACATAGAGCTACAGTTCTTATGAAGACGCTAAAGCCCAGAAAAGACCAGAACTAAGCCAAATTTCTTACCCAAGTTAGGGTACCAAATCTGCTATAAATAAATGCGACCTAAAATTGACCAAGTTTTGCACTAAAGGTGCAATCTGTCCAGCTTTAGTAAATTGACCATAACTTGGTCTATACGACACAAAATGACTTGAAATTTTACCCAGAGTGCAATAAGACATAAAGCTACAATTGTTATACAGACGCTAAAGCCCAAAAATAATCGAAACCAAGACAAATTGCTTGCCCAAGTTAGGGTACCAAAACTGCCAAAACTAAAAGAGTCCTAAAATTGACCAAATTTTACTCTAAAGGTGCAATCTGTCCAGCTTAAGTAAATTGACTATATCTTGGTCTATACATCCCTGAATGACCTGAAATTTTGCCCAGAATGACCTGAAATTTTGCCCAGAATGCAACAAGACAGAGAGCTACAATTCTTATGAAAACGCCAAAGCTCAAAAATGACCAGAACCAAGTCAAATTGCTTACCCAAGTTAGGGTACCAAAACTGCCAGAACTAAAAGTGACCTAAAATTGACCAAATTTTGCACAAAAGGTGCAATCTGTCCAGCTTTAGTAAATTGACTATATCTTGGTCTATACAACACATAATGACCTGAAATTTTGCCCAGAATGCAATAAGACATAAAGCTACAATTCCTACGAAGGCACCAAAGCCCAGAAATGACTAGAACCAAGTTAAATTGCTTGCCCAAGTTAGGGTACCAAATTTGCCCGAACTAAAAGTGACCTAAAATTGGCCAAATTTTGCACTAAAGGTGCAATCTGTCCAGCTTTAGTAAATTGACTATATCTTGGTCTACACAAAACAGAATGACGGGAAATTTTGCCCAGAATGCAATAAGACATAGAGCTACAATCCTTATAAGGACGCTAAAGCCCAGAAATGATCAAAACCAAGTCAAATTGCTTGCGCAAGTTAGGGTACCTAAACAGCTAGAACTAAAAGTGTCCTAAAGTTGACCAAATTTTGCTCTAAAGGTGTAATTAAATTGACCATATCTTGGTCTATACAACTCAGAATGACCTTAAATTTTACCTAGAGTGCAATAAGACGTAGAGCTACAATTCTTATGAAGATGCAAAAGCCCAGAAATGACCAGAACCAAGTCAAATTGCTTGCCCAAGTTAGGGTACCAAATATGCTAGAATAAAAAGTGACCTAAACTTGACCAAATTTTGCACTAAAGGTGCAATCTGTCCAGTTTTAGTAAATTGACCATATCTTGGTCTATACAACACAGAGTGACCTGAAATTTTGCCCAAAGTGCAGTAAGACATAGAGCTACAATTCTTATGAAGACACCAAAGCCCAAAAATTACCAAAACCAAGTTAAGTTGCTTGTCCAAGTTAGGGTGCCAAATCTGCCAGAACTAAAAGTGACCTAAAATTGAGCAAATTTAGCACTAAAGGTGCAATCTCTGGAGCTTTAGAAAATTGATCATATCTTAGTCTATACATCCCAGAATGGCCTGAAATTTTGCCCAGAAAGCAACAAGACATAGAGCTACAATTCTTATGAAGACGCTAAAGCCCAGAAATGACCGAAACCACGTCAAAATGCTTGCCCAAGTTAGGGTACCAAAATTGCCAAAGCTAAAAGTGTCTTAAAATTGACTAAATTTTGCTCTAAAGGTGCAATATGTCCAGCTTTAGTAAATTGACTATATCTCGGTCTATACAACACAGAATGACATGAAATGTTGCCCAGAATGCAATAAGACAGAGAGCTATAATTCTTATGAAGGCACCAAAGCCCAGAAATGACTAGAACCAAGTTAAATTACTTGCCCAAGTTAGGGTACCAAATTTGCCAGAACTAAAAGTGACCTAAAATTGGCCAAATTTTGCACCAAAGGTGCAATCTATCCAGCTTTAGTAAATTGACTATATCTTGGTCTACACAACACAGAATGACCTGAAATTTTTCCCAGAATGCAATGAGACATAGAGCTACAATTCTTATAAAGACGCTGAAGCCCAAAAATGATCAAAACCAAGTCAAATTGCTTGCCCAAGTTAGGGTATCAAAACTGCTAGAACTAAAAGTGTCCTAAAATTAACCAAATTTTTCTCTAAAGGTGCAATCTGTCTAGCTTTAGTAAATTGACCATATCTTGGTCTATACAACTCAGAATGACCTGAATTTTTACCCAAAGTGCAATAAGACATAGAGCTACAGTTCTTATGAAGACGCTAAAGCCCAGAAAAGACCAGAACCAAGTCAAATTGCTTGCCTAAGTTAGGGTACCAAATCTGCCAGAACAAAAAGTGACCTAAAATTGACCAAATTTTGCACTAAAGATGCAATCTGTCCAGTTTTAGTAAATTGACCATATCTTGGTCTATACAACACAGAGTGACCTGAAATTTTGCCCAAAGTGCAGTAAGACATAGAGCTACAATTCTTATGAAGACACCAAAGCCCAAAAATTACCAAAACCAAGTTAAGTTGCTTGTCCAAGTTAGGGTGCCAAATCTGCCAGAACTAAAAGTGACCTAAAATTGAGCAAATTTTGCACTAAAGGTGCAATCTGTGGAGCTTTAGAAAATTGATCATATCTTAGTCTATACATCCCAGAATGGCCTGAAATTTTGCCCAGAAAGCAACAAGACATAGAGCTACAATTCTTATGGAGACGCTAAAGCCCAGAAATGACCGAAACCAAGTCAAAATGCTTGCCCAAGTTAGGGTACCAAAATTGCCAAAGCTAAAAGTGTCCTAAAATTGACTAAATTTTGCTCTAAAGGTGCAATATGTCCAGCTTTAGTAAATTGACCATATATTGGTCTATACAACTCAGAATGACCTTAAATTTTACCCAGAGTGCAATAAGGCATAGAGCTACAATTCTTATGAAGACGCAAAAGGCCAGAAATGACCAGAATGAAGTCAAATTGCATGCCCAATATAGGGCACCAAAATTGCTAGAACTAAAAGTGACCTAAAATTGACCAAATTTTGCACTAAAGTTGCAATCTGTCTAGCTTTAGTAAATTGACCATATCTTGGTCTATACAACTCAGAATGACCTGAAATTTTGCCCAGAATGCAATAAGACATAGAGCTACAATTCTTATGAAGGCTCCAAAGCCCAGAAATGACTAGAACCAAGTTAATTTGCTTGCCCAAGTTAGGGTACCAAAATTGCCAGAACTAAAAGTTACCTAAAACTGACCATATTTTGCACTAAAGGTGCAATCTGTCCAGCTTTAGTAAATTGACCATATCTTGGTCTATACAACCCAGAATGACCTGAAATTTTGCCCAGAATGTAATAGGACATAGAGCTACAGTTCTTATGAAGGCGCTAAAGCCAAGAAATGACTAGAACCAAGTCAAATTGCTTGCGTAAGTTAGGGTACCAAAATTGCCAGAACTAAAAGTGTCCAAAAATTGACCAAATTTTTCTCTAAAGGTGCAATCTGTCTAGCTATAGTAAATTGACCATATCTTGGTCTATACAACTGAGAATGACACAAATTTTTCCTAATGAAATAAGATATAGAGCTACAATTCTTATGAAGACACCAAAGCCCAGAAATGACCAAAACCAAGTCAAATTGCTTGCCCAAGTTAGGGCACCAAATCTGCCAGAACTAAAAGAGACCTAAAATTGACCAAATTTTGCACTAAAGGTGCAATCTATCCAGCTTTAGTAAATTAACCAGATTTTGGTCTATACATCCCAGAATGACCTGAAATTTTGCCCAGAATGCAACAAGACATAGAGCTACAATTCTTATGAAGACGCTAAATCCCAGAAATGACCAAAACCAAGTCAAATTGCTTGCCCAAGTTAGGTTACCAAAACTGCAAGAACTAAAAGTGACCTAAATTTGACCAAATTTTGCACTAAAGCTGCAATCTGTCCAGCTTTAGTAAATTGACTATATCTCGGTCTATACAACACAGAATGACATGAAATTTTGCCCAGAATGCAATAAGACATAGAGCTATAATTCTTATGAAGGCACCAAAGCCCAGAAATGGCAAGAACCAAGTTAAATTACTTGCCCAAGTTAGGGTACCAAATTTGCCAGAACTAAAAGTGACCTAAAATTGGCCAAATTTTGCACCAAAGGTGCAATCTATCCACTTTAGTAAATTGACTATATCTTGGTCTACACAACACGTAATGACACAAATTTTTCCAGAATGCAATTAGACATAGAGCTACAATTCTTATAAAGACGCTAAAGCCCAAAAATGATCAAAACCAAGTCAAATTGCTTGCCCAAGTTAGGGTATCAAAACTGCTAGAACTAAAAGTGTCCTAAAATTAACCAAATTTTTCTCTAAAGGTGCAATCTGTCCAGCTTTAGTAAATTGACCATATCTTGGTCTATACAACTCAGAATGACCTGAATTTTTACCCAAAGTGCAATAAGACATAGAGCTACAGTTCTTATGAAGACGCTAAAGCCCAGAAAAGACCAGAACTAAGCCAAATTTCTTACCCAAGTTAGGGTACCAAATCTGCTATAAATAAATGCGACCTAAAATTGACCAAGTTTTGCACTAAAGGTTCAATCTGTCCAGCTTTAGTAAATTGACCATAACTTGGTCTATACGACACAAAATGACTTGAAATTTTACCCAGAGTGCAATAAGACATAAAGCTACAATTGTTATACAGACGCTAAAGCCCAAAAATAATCGAAACCAAGACAAATTGCTTGCCCAAGTTAGGGTACCAAAACTGCCAAAACTAAAAGAGTCCTAAAATTGACCAAATTTTACTCTAAAGGTGCAATCTGTCCAGCTTAAGTAAATTGACTATATCTTGGTCTATACATCCCTGAATGACCTGAAATTTTGCCCAGAATGACCTGAAATTTTGCCCAGAATGCAACAAGACATAGAGCTACAATTCTTATAAAAACGCCAAAGCTCAAAAATGACCAGAACCAAGTCAAATTGCTTACCCAAGTTAGGGTACCAAAACTGCCAGAACTAAAAGTGACCTAAAATTGACCAAATTTTGCACAAAAGGTGCAATCTGTCCAGCTTTAGTAAATTGACTATATCTTGGTCTATACAACACATAATGACCTGAAATTTTGCCCAGAATGCAATAAGACATAAAGCTACAATTCCTACGAAGGCACCAAAGCCCAGAAATGACTAGAACCAAGTTAAATTGCTTGCCCAAGTTAGGGTACCAAATTTGCCCGAACTAAAAGTGACCTAAAATTGGCCAAATTTTGCACTAAAGGTGCAATCTGTCCAGCTTTAGTAAATTGACTATATCTTGGTCTACACAAAACAGAATGACGGGAAATTTTGCCCAGAATGCAATAAGACATAGAGCTACAATCCTTATAAGGACGCTAAAGCCCAGAAATGATCAAAACCAAGTCAAATTGCTTGCGCAAGTTAGGGTACCTAAACAGCTAGAACTAAAAGTGTCCTAAAGTTGACCAAATTTTGCTCTAAAGGTGTAATTAAATTGACCATATCTTGGTCTATACAACTCAGAATGACCTTAAATTTTACCTAGAGTGCAATAAGACGTAGAGCTACAATTCTTATGAAGATGCAAAAGCCCAGAAATGACCAGAACCAAGTCAAATTGCTTGCCCAAGTTAGGGTACCAAATATGCTAGAATAAAAAGTGACCTAAACTTGACCAAATTTTGCACTAAAGGTGCAATTTGTCCAACTTTAGTAGATTTACCATATCTTGGTCTATACAACTCAGAATGACTTGAAATTTTGCCCAAAGTGCAATAAGACATAGAGCTACAATTCTTATGTTGACGCAAAAGCCCAGAAATGACCAGAACCAAGTCAAATTGCTTGCCTAATTTAGGGTACCAAATCTGCCAGAACAAAAAGTGACCTAAAATTGTCCAAATTTTGCACTAAAGGTGCAATCTGTCCAGTTTTAGTAAATTGACCATATCTTGGTCTATACAACACAGAGTGACCTGAAATTTTGCCCAAAGTGCAGTAAGACATAGAGCTACAATTCTTGTGAAGACACCAAAGCCCAAAAATTACCAAAACCAAGTTAAATTGCTTGTCCAAGTTAGGGTGCCAAATCTGCCAGAACTAAAAGTGACCTAAAATTGAGCAAATTTAGCACTAAAGGTGCAATCTGTGCAGCTTTAGAAAATTGATCATATCTTAGTCTATACAACCCAGAATGGCCTGAAATTTTGCCCAGAAAGCAACAAGACATAGAGCTACAATTCTTATGTAGACGCTAAAGCCCAGAAATGACCGAAACCAAGTCAAAATGCTTGCCCAAGTTAGGGTACCAAAATTGCCAAAGCTAAAAGTGTCCTAAAATTGACTAAATTTTGCTCTAAAGGTGCAATATGTCCAGCTTTAGTAAATTGACCATATATTGGTCTATACAACTCAGAATGACCTTAAATTTTACCCAGAGTGCAATAAGGCATAGAGCTACAATTCTTATGAAGACGCAAAAGGCCAGAAATGACCAGAATGAAGTCAAATTGCATGCCCAATATAGGGCACCAAAATTGCTAGAACTAAAAGTGACCTAAAATTGACCAAATTTTGCACTAAAGGTGCAATCTGTCTAGCTTTAGTAAATTGACCATATCTTGGTCTATACAACTCAGAATGACCTGAAATTTTGCCCAGAATGCAATAAGACATAGAGCTACAATTCTTATGAAGGCTCCAAAGCCCAGAAATGACTAGAACCAAGTTAATTTGCTTGCCCAAGTTAGGGTACCAAAATTGCCAGAACTAAAAGTTACCTAAAACTGACCATATTTTGCACTAAAGGTGCAATCTGTCCAGCTTTAGTAAATTGACCATATCTTGGTCTATACAACCCAGAATGACCTGAAATTTTGCCCAGAATGTAATAGGACATAGAGCTACAGTTCTTATGAAGGCGCTAAAGCCAAGAAATGACCAGAACCAAGTCAAATTGCTTGCCCAAGTTAGGGTACCAAAACTGCCAGAACTAAAAGTGTCCAAAAATTGACCAAATTTTTCTCTAAAGGTGCAATCTGTCCAGCTATAGTAAATTGACCATATCTTGGTCTATACAACTGAGAATGACCTGAAATTTTTCCCAGAATGAAATAAGATATAGAGCTACAATTCTTATGAAGACACCAAAGCCCAGAAATGACCAAAACCAAGTCAAATTGCTTGCCCGAGTTAGGGCACCAAATCTGCCAGAACTAAAAGTGACCTAAAATTGACCAAATTTTGCACTAAAGGTGCAATCTGTCCAGCTTTAGTAAATTAACCATATCTTGGTCTATACATCCCAGAATGACCTGAAATTTTGCCCAGAATGCAACAAGACATAGAGCTACAATTCTTATGAAGACGCTAAAGCCCAGAAATGACCAAAACCAAGTCAAATTGCTTGCCCAAGTTAGGTTACCAAAACTGCCAGAACTAAAAGTGACCTAAAATTGACCAAATTTTGCACTAAAGCTGCAATATGTCCACCTTTAGTAAATTGACTATATCTCGGTCTATACAACACAGAATGACATGAAATTTTGCCCAGAATGCAATAAGACATAGAGCTATAATTCTTATGAAGGCACCAAAGCCCAGAAATGGCAAGAACCAAGTTAAATTACTTGCCCAAGTTAGGGTACCAATTTTGCCAGAACTAAAAGTGACCTAAAATTGGCCAAATTTTGCACCAAAGGTGCAATCTATCCAGCTTTAGTAAATTGACTATATCTTAGTCTACACAACACAGAATGACCTGAAATTTTTCCCAGAATGCAATGAGACATAGAGCTACAATTCTTATAAAGACGCTAAAGCCCAAAAATGATCAAAACCAAGTCAAATTACTTGCCCAAGTTAGGGTATCAAAACTGCTAGAACTAAAAGTGTCCTAAAATTAACCAAATTTTTCTCTAAAGGTGCAATCTGTCCAGCTTTAGTAAATTGACCATATCTTGGTCTATACAACTCAGAATGACCTGAATTTTTACCCAAAGTGCAATAAGACATAGAGCTACAGTTCTTATGAAGACGCTAAAGCCCAGAAAAGACCAGAACTAAGCCAAATTTCTTACCCAAGTTAGGGTACCAAATCTGCTATAAATAAATGCGACCTAAAATTGACCAAGTTTTGCACTAAAGGTGCAATCTGTCCAGCTTTAGTAAATTGACCATAACTTGGTCTATACGACACAAAATGACTTGAAATTTTACCCAGAGTGCAATAAGACATAAAGCTACAATTGTTATACAGACGCTAAAGCCCAAAAATAATCGAAACCAAGACAAATTGCTTGCCCAAGTTAGGGTACCAAAACTGCCAAAACTAAAAGAGTCCTAAAATTGACCAAATTTTGCTCTAAAGGTGCAATCTGTCCAGCTTAAGTAAATTGACTATATCTTGGTCTATACATCCCTGAATGACCTGAAATTTTGCCCAGAATGCAACAAGACATAGAGCTACAATTCTTATGAAAACGCCAAAGCTCAGAAATGACCAGAACCAAGTCAAATTGCTTACCCAAGTTAGGGTACCAAAACTGCCAGAACTAAAAGTGACCTAAAATTGACCAAATTTTGCACAAAAGGTGCAATATGTCCAGCTTTAGTAAATTGACTATATCTTGGTCTATACAACACATAATGACCTGAAATTTTGCCCAGAATGCAATAAGACATAGAGCTACAATTCCTACGAAGGCACCAAAGCCCAGAAATGACTAGAACCAAGTTAAATTGCTTGCCCAAGTTAGGGTACCAAATTTGCCAGAACTAAAAGTGACCTAAAATTGGCCAAATTTTGCACTAAAGGTGCAATCTATCCAGCTTTAGTAAATTGACTCTATCTTGGTCTACACAAAACAGAATGACGTGAAATTTTGCCCAGAATGCAATAAGACATAGAGCTACAATCCTTATAAGGACGCTAAAGCCCAGAAATGATCAAAACCAAGTCAAATTGCTTGCGCAAGTTAGGGTACCAAAACTGCTAGAACTAAAAGTGTCCTAAAGTTGACCAAATTCTGCTCTAAAGGTGCAATATGCCCAGCTTTAGTAAATTGACCATATCTTGGTCTATATAACTCACAATGACCTTAAATTTTACCCAAAGTGCAATAAGCCGTAGAGCTATAATTCTTGTGAAGACGCAAAATCCCAGAAATGACCAGAACAAAGTCAAATTGCTTGCCCAAGTTAGGGTACCAAATCTGCCAGAACAAAAAGTGACCTAAAATTGACCAAATTTTGCACTAAAGGTGCAATCTGTCCAGCTTTAGTAAATTGACCATATCTTGGTCTATACAACACAGAATGACTTGAAATTTTACCCAGAGTGCAACAAGACATAAAGCTACAATTCTTATGCAGACTTTAAGCCCAGAAATAATCAAAACCAAGTCAAATTTCTTGTCCAAGTTAGGGTACCAAAACTGCCAAAACTAAAAGTGTCCTTAAATTGACCAAATTTTGCTCTAAAGGTGCAATCTGTCCAGGTTTAGTAAATTGACCATATAATGGTCTATACAACTCAGAATGACCTGAAATTTTACCCAGACTGCAACAAGACATAGAGCTACAATTCTTATGTAGACGCTAAAGCCCAGAAATGACCAGAACCAAGTCAAATTGCTTGCCTAATTTAGGGTACCAAATCTGCAAGAAATAAAAGTGACCTAAAATTGAGTAAATTTTGCACTGAAGGTGCAATCTTTCTAGCTTTAGTAAATTGACCATATCTTGGTCTATACAACTCAGAATGATCTAAAATTTTACCCATAATGCAATAAGACATAGAGCTACAATTCCTATGAAAACGTTAAAGCCCAGAAATGATCAAAACCAAGTCAAATTGCTTGCCCAAGTTAGGGTACGAAATCTGCTAGAACTAAAAGTGTCCTAGAATTGACCAAATTTTTCTCTAAAGGTGCAATAAGTCCAGCTTTAGTAAATTGACGATATCTTGGTCTATACAACTCAGAATGACCTTAAATTTTACCCAGAGTGCAATAAGACGTAGAGCTATAATTCTTATGAAGACGCAAAAGTCCAGAAATGACCAGAACCAAGGCAAATTGCTTGCCCAAGTTAGGGTACCAAATCTGCCAGAATAAAAAGTGACCTAAAATTGACCAAATTTTGCACTAAAGGAGCAATTTCTCCAGCTTTAGTAGATTGACCATATCTTGGTCTATACAACTCAGAATGACCTGAAATTTTGCCCAGAGTGCAATAAGACATAGAGCTACAATTCTTATGAAGACGCAAAAGCCCAGAAATGACCAGAACCAAGTCAAATTGCTTGCCTAAGTTAGGGTACCAAATCTGCCAGAACAAAAAGTGACCTAAAATTGACCAAATTTTGCACTAAAGGTGCAATCTGTCCAGTTTTAGTAAATTGACTATATGCTGGTCTATACAACACAGAATGACCTGAAATTTTGCCCAAAGTGCAATAGGACATAGAGTTACAATTCTTATGAAGACACCAAAGCCCAAAAATTACCAGAACCAAGTCAAATTGCTTGTCCAAGTTAGGGTACCAAATCTGCCAAAACTAAAACTGACCTAAAATTGAGCAAATTTTGCACTAAAGGTGCAATCTGTCTAGCTTTAGTAAATTGACCATATCTTGGTCTATACAACCTAGAATGGCCTGAAATTTTTCCCAGAAAGCAACAAGACATAGAGCTACAATTCTTATGAAGACGCTAAAGCCCAGAAATGACCGAAACCAAGTCAAATTGCTTGCCCAAGTTAGGGTACCATAATTGCCAAAACTAAAAGTGTCCTAAAATTGACCAAATTTTTCTCTAAAGGTGCAATATCTCCAGCTTTAATAAATTGACCATATATTGGTCTATACAACTCTGAATGACCTTAAATTTTACCTAGAGTGCAATAAGACCTAGAGCTACAATTCTTATGAAGACGCAAAAGCCCAGAAATGACCAGAACTAAGTCAAATTGCTTGCCCAAGTTTGGGTACCAAAATTGCCAGAACTAAAGGTGACGTAAAATTGACCAAATTTTGCACTAAAGATGCAATCTGTCTAGCTTTAGTAAATTGATCATATCTTGGTCTATACATCTCAGAATGACCTGAAATTTTGAACAGAGTGTAATAAGACATAGAGCTACAATTCTTATGAAGGCACCAAAGCCCAGAAATGACTTGAACCAAGTTAATTTGCTTGCCCAATTTAGGGTACCAAAATTGCCAGAACTAAAAGTGACCTAAAACTGACTATATTTTGCATTAAAGGTGCAATCTGTCCAGCTTTAGTAAATTGACCATATCTTGTCTATACAACCCAGAATGGGCTGAAATTTTACCCAGAATGCAATAGGACATAGAGCTACAATTCTTATGATGGTACTAAAGCCAAGAAATGACTAGAACCAAGTCAAATTGCTTGCCCAAGTTAGGGTACCAAAACTACCAGAACTAAAAGTGTCTAAAAATTGACCAAATTTTGCTCTAAAGGTGCAATCTGTCCAGCTTTAGTAAATTGACCATATCTTGGTCTATACAACTGAGAATGACCTGAAATTTTTCCCAGAATGCAATAAGATATACAGCTACAATTCTTATGAAGAGACCAAAGCAATGACCAGAACCAAGTCAAATTGTTTGCCCAAGTTACGGTACCAAATCTGCCAGAACTAAAAGTGGCCTAAAATTGACCAAATTTTGCACTAAAGGTGCAATCTGTCCAGCTTTAGTAAATTGACCATATCTTGGTCTATACATCCCAGAATGACCTTAAATTTTGCCCAGAATGCAAAAAGACATAGAGCTACAATTCTTATGAAGACGCTAAAGCCCAGAAATGACCAGAACTAAGTCAAATTGCTTGCCCAAGTTAGGGTACCCAAACTGCCAGAACTACAAGTGACCTAAAATTGATCAAATCTTGCACTAAAGGTGCAATCTGTCCAGCTTTAGTAAATTGACTATATCTTGTTCTATACAACGTAGAATGACCTGAAATTTTACCTAGAATGCAATAAGACATAAAGCTACAATTCTTATAAAGGCACCAAAGCCAGAAATGACTAGAACCAAGTTAAGTTTCTTGCCCAAGTTAGGGTACCAAATTTGCCATTTTTACAAGTTGGCATTCATTACCAAAATGCTTCAAGCATCACTGTATGCAAAATGTCAAATTCTCAATTTTTGCGTGCTAGATTGGTCTAGCTTAAAGTCTTATTTCCCTTGATTTTTAGCTTCTGGACAAAGAAGCAAAATTGTAGCTCTGTCTGAAGGAACGGAAGCGTGAAAAACACAAGATTATACCATTGAATTCAAAAATTTTCACCTAGGGTCACATGCACCATGCAAGATTTATTTTTATCTATTTGATTTCAATGATAAACAACATATTAAAACTCTTTTAATATGTTTTTGGATCTGTATTTGCCATTTAAGATTTTAAAATTAATCAGATTAATTTTAGAACCCTAGATTAAATCAAGAACGATTACACTAACCTCTTGATGTCTTTGCAGCGTGTCTGCGCCTTTGAGATCGTCTTGAGGACACGGATGTTGTCCCTCTAGCTTGTCCACACCAAGAACACCTATGGCAGCCCTTGAACAGCTTCTAAAGCCTTTTCTATTAATTAGAAATTCAAGTTCTGCCTTTTAAGAGATTAGAGATGCAAACAGGACACTAGAAACAATTTCTAGCGTTCTTAATTCAAGAGATTGATGGCTAATCTCTTTGAATTGATGAGAGATGAAGAGAAATAGCTGGAGAGGCTCAAAGTGGCGTGACATATGAGAGGAGAGGCTGCTGGTTGTGTTTTCTTTTCATAACCCCACTTAAATAGCTAGGTTAACACATTAAACCCTAGCCACATGTCACCTTTTGATTAGCTCTAGGTTTAAGTGACCCAATCACATTGTGCCAAGTGTCAAACCTATATTTAATCTTGATTTTAATCATCTTACATGATTAAAAATATTTGGCAAGCTTATGTGTTATGCCATGTGTCACCATCTCATGGTGCCACGTGTCCTGCCAAAATGACCAAAATGCCCTGTGTCTTAATTTTGAGTTCTTAACCCAAAATAATTATTTTCTTCTTCTAATTAATTTATATCAAATATAAATTAATTAATTAATCTCTATTAATTAATTTCTCATTAATTAAATTCATATTTAAACACTTTAAATATAAATTTAATTTATACTACACATCCAATAATCTAGATTTGGTTTCAAGTCATGCTAGGGACTTTGTAATTTAATTGCAAACCAAACCTATTTAATTAATCAATTAAACTCTTTAATTAATTAATTAAATCATATTTAAATAGGTGATAACTTGTGTATGTGTGTGACTTACTAGGCTCATCACTAATTGGCAATGAGACATGATATCAACTCTTAATATCATCAGAACTCTTTCTTACCATAAATGATTTCTCTAAATCATTTTATGAACCTCATAGACCATGGTTAACAACTAGCATAGCATGCCATGGCCACCCAATTAGTAATAAGGTTTACCTTAAATGAACCTATAATCATATGTTACCATGCACTAGAATCTCTCTGTTACAAAATCCCAACTCAAGCTTGATTAATGTTTTATGTAAAACTACATTTTCTATGAATATTATTTTCTCTTTTAATTCCAGTTCTTGATTAAAAGATTTTTCTCATCGAAACTCTTTTACGAATAAATCTATCTGTCTGGCAGGAACTTGAAACATCAAGAACAATTAAATGAACATAGGATTTTATCTCTATTTACTTAGAGGCAGATTCCATCTTGATCAACACCTACCTCCATATATAACTAGCAGAGCCAACACATGCCCATATACCCATACATAGTACAAGTATGAAAGCGATATCAAACTCAAACTACCTATATACAAGATAAGCTGTGCTATCTCGGTCTAAAGATTATATGCCTTGATATGATTTATGACAAAACATTGACAAGAGTAAACTCCATGTGCTTGTCATAAGCGTCACTGGTTCGGCCTACTTATCATGTATAAGTGCCTATCATGTTTGTTATATGGCATGAGACTCACCATTCCATCTTATTTATATCTCATATAAATAACTTGGGAACAAACATGAATACAATCTTTCTAGATAAGTCATGTCCTTATTATGAAGTATCCTCGATTGTGAACCTATTTATGATACTTTGTGCTAGAAATATTGTCACTCATATTCTTAACAACTTAAGAATAATATTTCTAACAAAATATCATTGGAACTTTTCTATTACACATAAATTTTTTATGTTAGCGGAAAAGTGGTAATGCCTTTTATTAATAAAATTATGTACAAGATACATACTAAATGATATGCTCTAGGGCATACTACTAACAATCTCCCACTAGCACTAGAGCCATTCATTACAATACCTTAGACCCATCTTCTCAAGATGTCGGTCTAAGCGAGCTTGTGACAAAGGCTTAGTGAATGGATCATTTGAATTTTTGGTGATGTTATTTTCTGCATGGCTATATCGCCTTTGCCCAACTATATGTCCGATAAAGTGGTAGTGCCTTTCTATGTGTTTGGATTTTGGTGAGACCTTAGTTCCTTAGCTTTGTATGTTGCTCCATTATTGTCACGATGTAGTGGGCTGGCGACTCAATGGAAGGAACTCTTGTAAGTTACATCACGAACTTCTTTATCCAAAGCGACTTCCTTTGCGACATCGATGCGACAATATACTCGACCTACGTAGTGGAATCTGCGATCGTGCTCTGTTTGGAACTCTTCCAACCGATTGCACCTCCATTACAAATGAACACATATCTAGAGGTAGACTTTCTATCATCGATATCGATTGGAAATCGAATCGATTATAACCATCCAATTGCAAGTCTCCACCTCCATAAATCAAGAATAAATCCTTAGTTCTTCTCAAGTACTTAAGGATATTCTTGTGACTATCGATGTTCCAAACTGGATTGGATTGATACTTGCTAGTCAAACTAACGACATATGCGATATCAGGCCTAGTACACAACATTGCATACATTAAACTTCCAATAGCGAAGCATATGGAATCTGGCCATCTTATCTCTTTCTTGGTGTCTTTGGAGACATCTCTTTAGAAAGATGGATACCATGTCTCACTGGTAACAATCCTCTCTTGGAATTAAGCATGTTAAACCTCTTTAACACCTTTTCCAAGTATAGACTTTGGGATAAACCAATTATTCTTTTCGCTCTATCTCTATAGATGCGAATCTCAAGAATATAGGTTGCCTCCCCTAAGTCTTTCATGGAGAATGTATTTGACAACCATACCTTTATAGTCGTTAACATACCTGTATCATTACCCATCAACAGTATGTCATCCACATATAAGACAAGGAAAGTGATAGCACTGTCACTAACCTTCTTATATACACATGGCTCATCCTCATTTTTGATAAAACCAAAAGATTTAATGGCTTCATCAAAACGGATGTTCCAACTCCTCGAAGCTTGTTTTAACCCATAAATGGATCGCTTTAGCTTGCATACCTTGGAACCATCTTGGGATTCAAATCCCCTAGGTTGTTCCATGAAAATGTTTTCTTCAATGTATCCATTGAGAAAAGCTATTTTGACATCCATCTGCCAAATCTCATAATCATAGTATGCAGCTATTGCTAGTAAAATCCTAATTGATTTAAGCATGGCAACAGGCGAGAAAGTCTCCTCATAGTCGATTCCTTGCCTTTGGCGAAACCCTTTCGCTACTAGCCTTGCCTTATAGGTCTCTACCTTTCCATCAGAACCAATTTTCTTCTTGAAAACCCATTTGTTCCCTATAGGTACAATACCTTCAGGTGGGTCAACAAGATCCCAAACTTGATTCTTATACATGGAATCAATCTCGGATTTCATAGCATCAATCCATTTTGAAGAGTCTATATCTGATATAGCTTCTTTATAGGTAAGTGGATCATCTCCATGATCTACTTCTTCATGAGTAGACAACTCTTGTTCTTCTTCATGAAGAAAACCATATCTCACTGGTGGGTGAAATACCCTGGTTGTTCTACGAGGAACAGCTGTAGATGTTTCATCAACGGGTATAGGTTGACTAGATGGATCTATATCCATCGATGCATTGGTTGGTCAGAATTCTCCAATTCTAACTCTATTTGCCTTCCTTTGCCTCCTTCTTGAACAAACTGTTGTTCAAGAAATGTTGCATCTCTACTTATCACAACCTTTTGTGAAGTAGGCAAATAAAAATAATATCCAAAACTATCTTTTGGATATCCAACAAATCGACCTTTTACGATCGGTCTCCAATTTATCGGTGTTGACTTTTGATATAATTTGGACAACCCCAAATCTTAACATGCTTAAGACTTGGTTTTCTTCCATGCCATATCTCATAAGGTGTGGAAGAAAGCGATTTTGATGGAATCCTATTCGAGAATATATAAAGTGATTCTAATGCAAATCCCCAAAGGAGATTGGCATATCGGTATAGCTCATCATACTACGTACCATATCCAATAAGTACGATTTCTCCTTCAGATACACCATTCATTTGTGGCGTTCTGGAGGAGTCGGTGAGAAACAATGCCATGCTCTCTCAAGTATTCATCAAATTCAGTACTCAAATATTCACCTCCACGATCTGATCGAAGAGCTTTAATATTTTTTCCTGTTTGATTTACTACTTCAGATTTAAATTCCTTAAACTTTTCAAAGGATTCATGTTTGTATTTCATCAAATACAAATACTCAAACCTTGATTTATCATCAGTAAAGGTAATAAAATAATGAAAGCCCCCTCTAGCCATTTCTTTAAATGGACCACATACATCACTATGTATTAGCTCCAAAATATTTTCAGCTCTTAGCCCTTGTCCAACAAAGGGTGATCTAGTCATTTTGCCCTGAAGGCAAGATTCACAAGTTGGAGTAGGCTCAGAGCCCAATGAGGATAGAATCCCCATTTTCTCCAGTTTTGCAATCCTATCTTCTGTAACATGACATAACCTTAAGTGCCAAATATATTTTGAACTTGAGTTGGTTTTCACCATGGCATTGCTTTCATTTAGATTGCTGCACTCTGGCCAGTGGAAACACTTTCTTACTGGCAATGGAAACACTTTCCTATTGGCAATGGAAACACTTTCCTGCTGGCAGTGGAAACACTTTCCTTTGCCTTTATCAGCTTTAGTCTTCCTTTTCTGCTTAGCTATTTTCTTGGAAGGACCAGAATCGAGGTTTTTTCTTATTGCCCTTCTTCTTGTTGGACTTTTCAGCAAAGAAGATGCAACCAAAGCTACCTCTTTTCCTTTATTGCAGCATATTCTTTTGGGCAATAACGCATGTTGAGTAATTCGGCTAATTAAGGTGCATTCCTGTTTGGTCATATGGAAATTTGTCACAAAATTCCCAAAAGACTCAGGAAGGGACTGAAGGATTAAATCCGTCTGTAGTTGGAAATCCATGTTGAAGTCAAGTTGTTACAACTGCTCAATCAGCCGAATCATCTTGTGGACATGATCCCCAACATTACGTCCCTCGGACATCCTCATACGGAATAATTTGTCTAGATATCTCATACCTAGCATTCTCTTTGTGCTCACCATACAACTCTTGTAGGTGAAGGAGGATCTCACTCGCACTCTGCATGTTCTCATGTTGCTTCTGTAACTCATTACTCATGGAAGCAAGCATGTAACACTTAGCTCTCATATCATGCTCCTTCCACTTGTCCAAAGTATCATGTTCCTCTTGTGTGGCCTCTGGAGGTAAGGGACCAGTAACATATGAATCTAGAACATATCATATAACTTCAAGGTTGAGACAAGTTTCAAATTTCTTAGCCAATCAGCATGATTAGGTCTGTCAACTGTTGTGATCAAGTATGCTTGCAAGGATATTGGATGGTGGTGGTTGTTTTGTGCTCATTTTTATCGAGAAAATTAAGCTGCGAAAATAACAGATTAATTAGTAAATGTATCATGTAATTAACCAAAATGATTATGGTCTTTTAATCAAATTGGTCCTCCCACTAACTTAGCGAATCCTACACTTCCAAAGTAGAAAACGGAAATCCTAGTTGGATGGATTTCTAGTGGGTGATTGAATTCTTATAATTCTATTGATCATCCTCAGGTACATCCATTATTGGAATTACAATAAACTATAAGTGAGCAACTCTTTGCCCATCACATCTCATGTGAGGTTCAATCCTTTTACTAGCCCCTAATGCTCAAAATCTCAGGTACATCCAATATTGACTTATCTTGCATTAGTTAAGTTGATCCCATTGAGCCATTAATTATGCAAATAATTTTAATGTCCTCAGGTACATCCAATATTGGCCACCAAACCATTTACATATTTACAACATCTCATGCTTAACAATTATTCTTAAGAAAATCTCTTAAATAAATTGCATCTTATGCAACTATTTAAAATTTCTTAAAATAATTGCCCCAATGGAGGGCCTATGTTATAATTACTTTAATTATAGCATTTCCAACTTAATCATTTGTTTGGAAGATTTTATGGTCATTCTCTTTACTATTAAGGTCTCACTTTGCACATTATCCATTTAGCATGCATATATCATATAATTGCATACATTCCCATACATCTTATGCATTCATGGATAAGCAGTAAATATGGTATGATCATGGACTTTCTAAGGGATTCAATCGAGCCACCAAGAATTGAATCAGGGCATTCCTAGGTGCATTTCATTCATTCATTTTACAAGAGTTGCTGAAGGAGTACATAATCAACACTTGATCTTGAATTCCTCCCACTGGTCCCACCAATGCTCTTGACCTCCTTGAACTTCTTGCAATCCAATATTACATAGTAATCCTTGGCATACCAAGGCGAATTTACAAGAACTTAAATAAATGAAATTACAACCCAAAAAATATTACAAACTTAATAATACATGCCCAAAATAAATTAAAATAAATTAATTAATTTACAATCCCAAAGAAACATAAAAGAAATAAATCCAATCACATTGGTCTTTTATAGTCCATGATCATCCATCATGCATACCACTATTTAACAATTAAATAAAACGTACATACTTAAATTAAATTGAATATCTCATATTCAACTTAAAAATTCAGATTTGAATATGATTCAAATAAATTTAAAAATTCAGATTTGAATCTCATTCAAACAAATTTAAAAATTCAGATTTGAATCACATTCAAACAACTTTAAAAATTCAGATTTGAATCACATTCAAACATTTTTTAAAAAATCAAATTTGAATCACATTCAAATATTTTTTTAAAAAATTAGATCTGAATTTTATTCAATCAATTTTAAAAAATCAGATTTAAATATGATTCAAACAACTTTAAAAATTCAGATTTGAATCACATTCAAACAACTTTTAAAATTCTGATTTGAATCATAATTTAATTGTGTGATAAAAATTCTAATTAAACAATTTAACTAGACATAAAATGGATCTTAAATCATACAACAATTGCACATTCACCATCCATTTACCTTTGCACACCATTGTGATGCATCAACCATGCGAACCATGGTGTTCATCATTTGTGCCGCCACTTTGACTTTGCAACCAGCAATAAACTCTTGATCTCGTGATCAAACACACAATTAAATCATATAAACATCAATCTAAATGGCAAATATAGTGGCTCTGATACCAATTGAAGGAACGGAAGCGTGAAAAACACAAGATTATACCATTGAATTCAAAAATTTTCACCTAGGGTCACATGCACCATGCAAGATTTATTTTTATCTATTTGATTTCAATGATAAACAACATATTAAAACTCTTTTAATATGTTTTTGGATCTGTATTTGCCATTTAAGATTTTAAAATTAATCAGATTAATTTTAGAACCCTAGATTAAATCAAGAACGATTACACTAACCTCTTGATGTGCTGCAGCGTGTCTGCGCCTTTGAGATTCGTCTTCAGGACACCAGATGTTGTCCCTCTAGCTTGTCCACACCAAGAACACCTATGGAAGCACTTGAACAGATTATAAAGCCTTTTCTATTAATTAGAAATTCAAGTTCTGCCTTTTAAGAGATTAGAGATGCAAACAGGACACTAGAAACAATTTCTAGCGTTCTTAATTCAAGAGATTGATGGCTAATCTCTTTGAATTGATGAGAGATGAAGAGAAATAGCTGGAGAGGCTCAAAGTGGCGTGACATATGAGAGGAGAGGCTGCTGGTTGTGTTTTCTTTTCATAACCCCACTTAAATAGCTAGGTTAACACATTAAACCCTAGCCACATGTCACCTTTTGATTAGCTCTAGGTTTAAGTGACCCAATCACATTGTGCCAAGTGTCAAACCTATATTTAATCTTGATTTTAATCATCTTACATGATTAAAAATATTTGGCAAGCTTATGTGTTATGCCATGTGTCACCATCTCATGGTGCCACGTGTCACACTGCAAAATGACCAAAATGCCCCTGTGTCTTAATTTTGAGTTCTTAACCCAAAATAATTATTTTCTTCTTCTAATTAATTTATATCAAATATAAATTAATTAATTAATCTCTATTAATTAATTTCTCATTAATTAAATTCATATTTAAACACTTTAAAATATAAATTTAATTTATACTACACATCCAATAATCTAGATTTGGTTTCAAGTCATGCTAGGGACTTTGTAATTTAATTGCAAACCAAACCTATTTAATTAATCAATTAAACTCTTTAATTAATTAATTAAATCATATTTAAATAGGTGATAACTTGTGTATGTGTGTGACTTACTAGGCTCATCACTAATTGGCAATGAGACATGATATCAACTCTTAATATCATCAGAACTCTTTCTTACCATAAATGATTTCTCTAAATCATTTTATGAACCTCATAGACCATGGTTAACACCTAGCATAGCATGCCATGGCCACCCAATTAGTAATAAGGTTTACCTTAAATGAACCTATAATCATATGTTACCATGCACTAGAATCTCTCTGTTACAAAATCCAAACTCAATCTTGAGTCATTTTTTATGTCAAAATCCATTTGCTATGAATATTATGTTCTCTTTTAATTACAGTTCTTGATTAAAAGATTTTCTCATCGAAACTCTTTTACGAATAAATCTATCTGTCTGGCAGAACTTGAAACATCAAGAACAATTAAATGAACATAGGATTTTATCTCTATTTACTTAGAGGAACAGATTCCATCTTGATCAACACCTACCTCCATATATAACTAGCAGGAGCCAACACATGCCCATATACCCATACATAGTACAAGTATGAAAGCGATATCAAACTCAAACTACCTATATACAAGATAAGCTGTGCTATCTCAGTCTAAAGATTATATGCCTTGATATGATTTATGACAAAACATTGACAAGAGTAAACTCCATGTGCTTGTCATAAGCGTCACTGGTTCGGCCTACTTATCATGTATAAGTGCCTATCATGTTTGTTATATGGCATGAGACTCACCATTCCATCTTATTTATATCTCATATAAATAACTTGGGAACAAACATGAATACAATCTTTCTGGATAAGTCATGTCCTTATTATGAAGTATCCTCGATTGTGAACCTATTTATGATACTTTGTGCTAGAAATATTGTCACTCATATTCTTAACAACTTAAGAATAATATTTCTAACAAAATATCAATGGACCTTTTCTATTACACATAAATATATTATGTAAACGGAAAAGTGGAAATGCCTTTTATTAATAAAATTATGTACAAGATACATACTAAATGATATGCTCTAGGGCATACTACTAACACTGTCTTATTGCACGCTGGGTAAAATTTCAGGTCATTCTGAGTTGTGTAGACCAAGATATGGTCAATTTGCTAAAGCTTGACAGATTGCACTTTTAGTGCACAATTTGGTCAATTTTTAGGTCACTTTTGGTTCGGCAGTTTTTGTGCCCGAACTTGTGCAAGCCATTTGACTTGGTTCTGGTCATTTCTGGGCTTTGGTGTCTTCATAAGACTTGTAGATATAGGTCTTAACTATTCATGGTCAAACTTTCAGGTCAATTGGACCTGTTTTGAGTGAGTTATGGCCTAGACACTAACTGCTGCCCAAATGGTCAGTTTTCAGACCTTAAATGCACTAATCCGGATTTGGTCACTTTATAAGGTCAGTTTCTAGGCAGAATTTTGGCAACATTTCTACATGAAAGTTGGCCTATTTGGTGTCTACTTTCACCCCATATTAGCCTCATACCAATTGGGTTCATAGTTTGGCACTTATGGTCTAATTTAGGTGCTGCCTCCAATACACAACCTGCACAAAGCACATACACTCCCAATTTGATGTTCCTTCTCCTCCTCATTACTACAATATTCAATCAACAACACTTCCATACATATATTGTACACAATTCCAGCAAAAATTCTGGGCAGAATACTCAAGTCCACAAAGCACACAATACACCATTAAACTTCAATATTTACATCCACCCAAATTCAACATACTTCAATGTTAATATTATACATATACTTCAACATATTCATACTTCAATATCACTTACACTTGCTGCCCACAATTTAACATTAACATATATCATTAATAACCACATGTTCACACACAAATTCATGGTATTAGGGGCTGTCAAACATGGCAGTTTGCTCAAGGCATCGAGGTTCCATTTCACACCTTTAATCTAAACACTACATGCACATACTTATGCACAAACTTACTACAATTTTCATTTGAATTAATCAACCTTCATTTTCATTCACTACAAGTAAAAATAACTTAAGCTCAACAAGGGTTCATGGCTGCAAAAAATGGACAAGTCCAATTCTCACTATTTCTTTCATTTCTCTTCACCAAAACACTCACCTCAACCTAAACACAAGCTTTACTAAAGCAATGGAGAGGTTTTGGACACTTACCACTTTTGGAGCTTATCAAAACTTCACCAAATCTCTTCCTTTTTGTTCTCTATAATCTGCCCAAGAGGTGTGGACCAAGTTTAATGAAAGAATTTAAGTGGAAACATGGCGTGAAGGTGCTTGCATGAGAGATTAGGAAGCTTTGCCCATGGTGTTTTCATGGTGGTCCATTTCAGTTGGAGAAGATGATGCAGAAAACTGAAGTGTTTAGTGGACATACACATGTCCTTTAGGTGTTTAAATACCCCTTAGTGCCCCACTCACTTTTAATTAAGTAATTTTATATGTTAAGATTTTAATTATTCACTTTACACCCCATTTCTTGCACTATTAATATAATGTACCACAATTTTAATTTTTAAGACATTTATAAAGTTTATATCACTTATTTTTAATGGACATTGAGGTCAAAAGTCAATACTAGGTGTCAAATGACCAAAATACCCAACTTCGGGTTATATTCCCGATTTTTCGATAACACTAATTTTTGTCTGTTTCTCGATTTTTCATTTTTCTTTGTACTAATTTATTAATTTTTCTTTAATATTTCTAGTGTCAATTTGTTAGTAGTATGCCCTAGAGCATATCATTTAGTATGTATCTTGTACATAATTTTATTAATAAAAGGCATTTCCACTTTTCCGTTTACATAATATATTTATGTGTAATAGAAAAGGTCCATTGATATTTTGTTAGAAATATTATTCTTAAGTTGTTAAGAATATGAGTGACAATATTTCTAGCACAAAGTATCATAAATAGGTTCACAATCGAGGATACTTCATAATAAGGACATGACTTATCCAGAAAGATTGTATTCATGTTTGTTCCCAAGTTATTTATATGAGATATAAATAAGATGGAATGGTGAGTCTCATGCCATATAACAAACATGATAGGCACTTATACATGATAAGTAGGCGAACGGTGACACTTATGACAAGCACATGGAGTTTACTCTTGTCAATGTTTTGTCATAAATCATATCGATGCATATAATCTTTAGACTGAGATAGCACAGTTATCTTGTATATAGGTAGTTTGAGTTTGATCTGCTTTCATACTTGTACTATGTATGGGTATATGGGCATGTGTTGGCTCTCGCTAGTTATATATGGAGGTAGGTGTTGATCAAGATGGAATCTGTTCCTCTAAGTAAATAGAGATAAAATCCTATGTTCATTTAATTGTTCTTGATGTTTCAAGTTCTGGCCAGACAGATAGATTTATTGAGAAAGAGTTTCGATGAGAAAAATCTTTTAATCAAGAACTGGAATTAAAAGAGAACATAATATTCATAGCAAATGGAGTTTGACATAAACCATGACTCGGCTTGAGTTGGGATTTTGTAACAGAGAGATTCTAGTGCATGGTAACATATGATTATAGGTTCATTTAAGGTAAATCTTATTACTAATTGGGTGGCCATGGCATGCTATGCTAGGTGTTAACCATGGTCTATGAGGTTCATAAAATGATTTAGAGAAATCATTTATGGTAAGAAAGAGTTATGATGATATTAAGAGTTGATATCATGTCTCATTGCCAATTAGTGATGAGCCTAGTAAGTCACACACATACACAAGTTATCACCTATTTAAATATGATTTAATTAATTAATTAAAGAGTTTAATTGATTAATTAAATAGGTTTGGTTTGCAATTAGATTGCAAAGTCCCTAGCATGACTTGAAACCAAATCTAGATTATTGGATGTATAATATAAGTTAAATTTATATTTAAAGTGTTTAAATATGAATTTAATTAATGAGAAATTAATTAATAGAGATTAATTAATTAATTTATATTTGATATAAATTAATTAGAAGAAGAAAATAATTATTTTGGGTTAAGAACTCAAAATTAAGACACAGGGGCATTTTGGTCATTTTGCAGTGTGACACGTGGCACCATGAGATGGTGACACATGGCATAACACATAAGCTTGCCAAATGTTTTTTTAATCATGTAAGATGATTAAAATCAAGATTAAATATAGGTTTGACACTTGGCACAATGTGATTGGGTCACTTAAACCTAGAGCTAATCAAAAGGTGACATGTGGCTAAGGTTTAATGTGTTAACCTAGCTATTTAAGTGGGGTTATGAAAAGAAAACACAACCAGCAGCCTCTCCTCTCATATGTCACGCCACTTTGAGCCTCTCCAGCTATTTCTCTTCATCTCTCATCAATTCAAAGAGATTAGCCATCAATCTCTTGAATTAAGAACGCTAGAAATTGTTTCTAGTGTCCTGTTTACATCTTTAATCTCTTAAAAGGCAGAACTTGATTTTCTAATTAATAGAAAAAGCTTTAGAAGCTATTCAAGGGCTGCCATAGGTGTTCTTGGTGTGGACAAGCTAGAGGGACAACATCTGGTGTCTCAAGACGAATCTCAAAGCGCGGACTGCTGCAGCACATCAAGAGGTTAGTGTAATCGTTCTTGATTTAATCTAGGGTTCTAAAATTAATCTGATTAATTTTAAAATCTTAAATGGCAAATACAGATCCAAAAACATATTAAAAGAGTTTTAATATGTTGTTTATCATTGAAATCAAATAGATAAAAATAAATCTTGCATGGTGCTTGTGACCCTAGGTGAAAATTTTTGAATTCAATGGTATAATCTTGTGTTTTTCACGCTTCCGTTCCTTCAATTGGTATCAGAGCCACTATATTTGCCATTTAGATTGTTGATTATATGATTTAATTGTGTGATTTGATCATAAGATGATTGATTCATTGCTGGTTGGATTAAGAGGTGTGGCGTCACACATGGTGAAGCCACCAATGGTGGCGGCAACAATGGTTCCATGGGTGATTCAAGGTTTGGCTTTTAATTCTGCAATTGTTGTATGATCTAAGGCCTATTCTTTGACTAATTAAAGTGTTTAATTAGTTGTTTTAATCACACAATTAAATTATGATTCAAATCAGAATTTTAAAAAATGTTTGAATGTGATTCAAATCTGAATTTTAAAAGTTGTTTGAATGAGATTCAAATCTGAATTTTTAAAGTTGTTTGAATCATATTTAAATCTGATTTTTTAAAATTGATTCAATAAAATTCAGATCTGATTTTTTAAAAAATATTTGAATGTGATTCAAATCTGATTTTTTAAAAAATGTTTGAATGTGATTCAAATATGAATTTTTGAAGTTGTTTGAATGTGATTCAAATCTGAATTTTTAAATTTGTTTGAATGAGATTCAAATCTGAATTTTTAAATTTATTTGAATCATATTCAAATCTGGATTTTTAAGTTGAATATGAGATATTCAATTTAATTTAAGTATGTATGTTTTATTTAATTGTTAAATAGTGATATGCATGATGGATGATCATGGACTATAAAAGACCAATGTGATTGGATTTATTTCTTTTATGTTTCTTTGGGATTGTAAATTAATTAATTTATTTTAATTTTTTTGGGCATGTATTATTAAGTTTGTAATATTTTTGGGTTGTAATTTCATTTATTTAAGTTCTTGTAAATTCGCCTTGGTATGCCAAGGATTACTATGTAATATTGGATTGCAAGAAGTTCAAGGAGGTCAAGAGCATTGGTGGGACCAGTGGGAGGAATTCAATATCAAGTGTTGATTATGTACTCCTTCAGCAACTCTTGTAAAATGAATGAATGAAATGCACCTAGGAATGCCCTGATTCAATTCTTGGTGGCTCAGAATTGAATCCCTTAGAAAGTCCATGATCATACCATATTTACTGCTTATCCATGAATGCATGAGATGTATGGGAATGTATGCAATTATATGATATATGCATGCTAAATGGATAATGTGCAAAGTGAGACCTTAATAGTAATTAGGATGGCTATAAAATCTTCCAAACAAATGATTAAGTTGGAAATGCTATAATTAAAGTAATTATAACATAAGCCCTCCATTGGGGCAATTATTTTAAGAAATTTTAAATAGTTGCATGAGATGCAATTAATTTAAGAGATTTTCTTAAGAATAATTGTTAAGCATGAGATGTTGTAAATATGTAAATGGTTTGGTGGCCAATATTGGATGTACCTGAGGACATTAAAATTATTTGCATAATTACTGGCTCAATGGGATCAACTTAACTAATGCAAGATAAGTCAATATTGGATGTACCTGAGATTTTGAGCATTAGGGGATAGTAATAGGATTGAACCTCACATGAGATGTGATGGGCAAGGAGTTGCTCACTTATAGTTTATTGTAATTCCAATAATGGATGTACCTGAGGATTATCAATAGAATTATAAGAATTCAATCACCCACTAGAAATCCATCCAACTAGGATTTCCGTTTTCTACTTTGGAAGTGTAGGATTCGCTAAGTTAGTGGGAGGACCAATTTGATTAAAAGACCATAATCATTTTGGTTAATTACATGATACATTTACTAATTAATCTGGTTATTTTCTGCAGTTAATTTTACGATAAAAATGAGCACAAAACAACCACCACCATCCAATATCCTTGCAAGCATACTTGATCATAACAGTTGACAGGACCTAATCATGCGATTGGCTAAGAAATTTGAAATTTGTACTGAACATTGAACATATAGGATATGTTCTAGATTCAAATGTTGCTGGTCCCTTTCCTCCAGAGGCCACTGAAGAGGAACATTATACTTTGGACAAGTGGAAGGATAATGATATGAGAGCTAAGTGTTACATGCTTGCTTCCATGAGTAATGAGTTCTGAAGCAACATGAGAACATGCAGAGTGCGAGTGAGATCCTCCTTCACCTACAAGAGTTGTATGGTGAGCACAACAGAATGCTAGGTATGAGATATCTAGACGGTTATTCCGTATGAGGATGTCCGAGGGACGAATGTTGGGGATCATGTCCACAAGATGATTCGGCTGATTGAGCAGCTTGGAACATCTTGACTTCAACATGGATTTCCAACTACAAACGGATTTGATCC
Organism: Hevea brasiliensis; assembly: GCF_030052815.1. NCBI lineage: Eukaryota > Viridiplantae > Streptophyta > Magnoliopsida > Malpighiales > Euphorbiaceae > Hevea > Hevea brasiliensis. The sequence continues at coordinate 51,724,579 of NC_079501.1, forward strand.
TTCATCCCTTCTGAGTCTTTTGGGAATTTTGTGACAAATTTCCATATGACTAAACAGAATGCACCTTAGCTGAATTACTCAACATGCTGGTTATTGCCCAAAAGAATATGCCAGCAATAAAAAAAGAGGTAGCTTTGGTTGCATCTTCTTCCACTGGAAAGTCCAACAAGAAGAAAGGCAATAAGAAAAAGAAACCTCGATTCTGGTCCTTCCAAGAAAATAGCTAAGCGAAAGGGAAGACCAAAGTGACAAAGGCAAAGGAAAGTGTTTCCACCGCCAACAGGAAAGTGTTTCCATTGCCAACAGAAAGTGTTTCCATTGCAAGAAGAAAGTGTTTCCAGCGGCAGTGTAGCAATCTAAATGAAAGCAATGCCATGGTGAAAACCAACTCAAGTTCAAAATATATTTGGCACTTAAGGTTATGTCATGTTGCGAAGATAGGATTGCAAAATTGGAGAAAATGGGGATTCTATCCTCATTGGGCTCGAGCCTACTCCAACTTGTGAATCTTGCCTTGAGGCAAAATGACTAGATCACCCTTTGTTGGACAAGGGCTAAGAGCTGAAAATATTTTGGAGCTAATACATAGTGATGTATGTGGTCCATTTAAAGAAATGGCTAGAGGGCTTTCATTATTTTATTACCTTTACGATGATAAATCAAGGTTTGGGTATTTGTATTTGATGAAATACAAACATGAATCCTTTGAAAAGTTTAAGGAATTTAAATCAAGTAGTAAATCAAACAGAAAAAATATTAAAGCTCTTCGATCGGATCGTGGAGGTGAATATTTGAGTCTTGAATTTGATGAATACTTGAGAGAGCATGGCATTGTTTCTCGGTGACTCCTCCAGAACGCCACAACCGAATGGTGTATCTGAAGGAGAAATCGTACCCTATTGGATATGGTACGTAGTATGATGAGCTATCTTGATATGCCAATCTCCTTTTGGGATTTGCATTAGAATCGACTTTGTATATTCGAATAGGATTCCATCAAAATCAGTTTCTTCCACACCTTATGAGATATGGCATGGAAGAAAACCAAGTCTTAAGCATGTTAAGATTTGGGGTTGTCCAGCTTATATCAAAAAGTTGAACACTGATAAATTGGAGACCAGATCAGAAAAAGGTCGATTTGTTGGATATCCAAAAGATAGTTTTGGATATTATTTTTATTTGCCTACTTCACAAAAGGTTGTGATAAGTAGAGATGCCACATTTCTTGAACAACAGTTTGTTCAAGAAGGAGGCAAAGGAAGGCAAATAGAGTTAGAATTGGAGAATTCGACCAACCAGCATCGGATGGATATAGATCCATCTAGTCAACCTATACCCATTGATGAAACATCTACACTGTTCCTCGTAGAACAACGAGGTATCTCACCCAGCGGTGAGATATGGTTTTCTTCATGAAGAAGAACAAGAGTTGTCTACTCATGAAGAAGTAGATCATGGAGATGATCCACTTACCTATGAAGAAGCTATATCAGATATAGACTCTTCAAAATGGATTGATGCTATGAAATCCGAGATTGATTCCATGTATAAGAATCAAGTTTGGGATCTTGTTGACCCACCTAAAGGTATTGTACCTATAGGGAACAAATGGGTTTTCAAGAAGAAAATTGGTTCTGATGGAAAGGTAGAGACCTATAAGGCAAGGCTAGTAGCGAAAGGGTTTCGCCAAAGGCAAGGAATATCCTATGAGGAGACTTTCTGCTTTGTTGCCATGCTTAAATCAATTAGGATTTTATTAGCAATATTGCATACTATGATTATGAGATTTGGCAGATGGATGTCAAAACAGCTTTTCTTAATGGATACATTGAAGAAAACATTTTCATGGAACAACCTAAGGGATTTGAATCCCAAGATGGTTCCAAGGTATGCAAGCTAAAGCGATCCATTTATGGGTTGAAACAAGCTTCGAGGAGTTGGAACATAGCCATTAAATCTTTTGGTTTTATCAAAAATGAGGATGAGCCATGTGTATATAAGAAGGTTAGTGACAGTGCTATCACTTTCCTTGTCTTATATGTGGATGACATACTGTTGATGGGTAATGATACAGGTATGTTGATGACTATAAAGGTATGGTTGTCAAATACATTCTCCATGAAAGACTTAGGGGAGGCAACCTATATTCTTGGGATTCGCATCTATAGAGATAGAGCGAAAAGAATAATTGGTTTATCCCAAAGTCTATACTTGGAAAAGGTGTTAAAGAGGTTTAACATGCTTGATTCCAAGAGAGGATTGTTACCAGTGAGACATGGTATCCACCTTTCTAAAGAGATGTCTCCAAAGACACCTGAAGAAAGAGATAAGATGGCCAGGATTCCATATGCTTGCTATTGGAAGTTTAATGTATGCAATGTTGTGTACTAGGCGGATATCGCATATCTCGTTAGTTTGACTAGCGGTATCAATCCAATCCAGGTTTGGAACCTTTGGATAGTGTCAAGAAAATTCTTAAGTACTTTAAAAGAACTAAGGATTTATTCTTGATTTATGGAGGTGGAGACTTGCAATTGGATGGTTATCACGATTCGATTTCCAATCGGATATCGATGATAGAAAGTCTACCTCTGGATATGTGTTCATTTGTAATGGAGGTGCGATCGGTTGGAAGAGTTCCAAACAGAGCACGATTGCAGATTCCACTCATCGAGGTGAGTATATTCTTGCATCGAATCTGCAAAGGAAGGCTTTGGATAAAGAAGTTCGTGTGAGAACTTACGTAGTTCCTTCCATTGAGTCGCGGTTCCACTACACTGTGACAATAATGGAGCAGTCATACAGGCTAAGGAACTAAGGTCTCACCAAAATCCAAACACATAGAAAGGCACTACCACATTATCAGACATATAGTTGGGCAAAGGCGATATAGCCATGCAGAAAAATAACATCAGCTGAAAAATTCAGCTGATCCATTCACTAAGCCTTTGTCACAAGCTCAATTAGACTGACATCTTGAGAAGATGGGTCTAAGGTATTGTAATGAATGGCTCTAGTGCTAGTGGGAGATTGTTAGTAGTATGCCCTAGAGCATATCATTTAGTATGTATCTTGTACATAATTTTATTAATAAAAGGCATTTCCACTTTTCCGTTTACATAATATATTTATGTGTAATAGAAAAGGTCCATTGATATTTTGTTAGAAATATTATTCTTAAGTTGTTAAGAATATGAGTGACAATATTTCTAGCACAAAGTATCATAAATAGGTTCACAATCGAGGATACTTCATAATAAGGACATGACTTATCCAGAAAGATTGTATTCATGTTTGTTCCCAAGTTATTTATATGAGATATAAATAAGATGGAATGGTGAGTCTCATGCCATATAACAAACATGATAGGCACTTATACATGATAAGTAGGCCGAACAGTGACACTTATGACAAGCACATGGAGTTTACTTTTGTCAATGTTTTGTCATAAATCATATCGATGCATATAATCTTTAGACTGAGATAGCACAGTTATCTTGTATATAGGTAGTTTGAGTTTGATCGCTTTCATACTTGTACTATGTATGGGTTTATGGGCTTGTGTTGGCTCCTGCTAGTTATATATGGAGGTAGGTGTTGATCAAGTTGGACTCTGTTCCTCTAAGTAAATAGAGATAAAATCCTATGTTCATTTAATTGTTCTTGATGTATCAAGTTCTGGCAGACAGATAGATTTATTCGAAAAGAGTTTACGATGAGAAAAATCTTTTAATCAAGAACTGGAATTAAAAGAGAGAACATAATATTCATAGCAAATGGAGTTTGACATAAACCATGACTCGGCACTTGAGTTGGGATTTTGTAACAGAGAGATTCTAGTGCATGGTAACATATGATTATAGGTTCATTTAAGGTAAATCTTATTACTAATTGGGTGGCCATGGCATGCTATGCTAGGTGTTAACCATGGTCTATGAGGTTCATAAAATGATTTAGAGAAATCATTTATGGTAAGAAAGAGTTGTGATGATATTAAGAGTTGATATCATGTCTCATTGCCAATTAGTGATGAGCCTAGTAAGTCACACACATACACAAGTTATCACCTATTTAAATATGATTTAATTAATTAATTAAAGAGTTTAATTGATTAATTAAATAGGTTTGGTTTGCAATTAGATTGCAAAGTCCCTAGCATGACTTGAAACCAAATCTAGATTATTGGATGTATAATATAAGTTAAATTTATATTTAAAGTGTTTAAATATGAATTTAATTAATGAGAAATTAATTAATAGAGATTAATTAATTAATTTATATTTGATATAAATTAATTAGAAGAAGAAAATAATTATTTTGGGTTAAGAACTCAAAATTAAGACACAGGGGCATTTTGGTCATTTTGCAGTGTGACACGTGGCACCATGAGATGGTGACACATGGCATAACACATAAGCTTGCCAAATGTTTTTTTAATCATGTAAGATGATTAAAATCAAGATTAAATATAGGTTTGACACTTGGCACAATGTGATTGGGTCACTTAAACCTAGAGCTAATCAAAAGGTGACATGTGGCTAAGGTTTAATGTGTTAACCTAGCTATTTAAGTGGGGTTATGAAAAGAAAACACAACCAGCAGCCTCTCCTCTCATATGTCACGCCACTTTGAGCCTCTCCAGCTATTTCTCTTCATCTCTCATCAATTCAAAGAGATTAGCCATCAATCTCTTGAATTAAGAACGCTAGAAATTGTTTCTAGTGTCCTGTTTACATCTTTAATCTCTTAAAAGGCAGAACTTGATTTTCTAATTAATAGAAAAAGCTTTAGAAGCTATTCAAGGGCTGCCATAGGTGTTCTTGGTGTGGACAAGCTAGAGGGACAACATCTGGTGTCCTGAAGACGAATCTCAAAGCGCAGACATTTGCGGCACATCAAGAGGTTAGTGTAATCGTTCTTGATTTAATCTAGGGTTCTAAAATTAATCTGATTAATTTTAAAATCTTAAATGGCAAATACAGATCCAAAAACATATTAAAAGAGTTTTAATATGTTGTTTATCATTGAAATCAAATAGATAAAAATAAATCTTGCATGGTGCTTGTGACCCTAGGTGAAAATTTTTGAATTCAATGGTATAATCTTGTGTTTTTCACGCTTCCGTTCCTTCACAATTACATTTCAATAAACCTTTATTATTGTCTCAAAATTAGATTTAGAGGGTTTCCCGCGGTCCTAGGGTCGGCAACGGCCTTCCCAGTGCGGTCACCCATCGCTACGGTGCCGGCTCGTTTAACTTAGCTTCATTTTCTCCCTTTCATTTTTGTTTGATTTTTCTTGTATTTTCTTTTTATTTATTTCATCATTATATGTCTGTTCACCATCACCGAAGTGTAGTTCCAGACATCCTGACTTGCCTGGACTGTTATTTGACCAAAGGAGCAACAGAACGTACAGAACACGTGTAATGGGGATGTTACAGCTACAATTCTTATAAAGACGCTAAAGCCCAGAAATGATCAAAACCAAGTCAAATTGCTTGGCCAAGTTAGGGTACCAAAACTGCCAGAACTAAAAGTGTCCTAAAATTGACCAAATTTTGCTCTAAAGGTGCAATCTGTCCAGATTTAGTAAATTGACCATATCTTAGTCTATACAACTCAGAATGACCTGAATTTTTACCCAAAGTGCAAAAAGACATAGAGCTACAGTTCTTATGAAAACGCTAAAGCCCAGAAAAGACCAGAACTAAGTCAAATTGCTTTCCCAAGTTAGGGTACCAAATCTGCTATAAATAAATGTGACCTAAAATTGATCAAATTTTGCACTAAAGGTGCAATCTGTCCAGCTTTAGTAAATTGACCATATCTTCATCTATACAACACAGAATGACTTGAAATTTTACCCAGAGTGCAACAAGACATAAATCTACAATTCTTATGCAGACGTTAAAGCCCAGAAATAATCAAAACCAAGACAAATTGCTTTCCCAAGTTAGGGTACCAAAACTGCCAAAACTAAAAGAGTCCTAAAATTGATCAAATTTTGCTCTAAAGGTGCAATCTGTCCAGCTTTAGTAAATTGACCATATCTTTGTCTATACATCCCAGAATGACCTGAAATTTTGCCCAGAATGCAACAAGACATAGAGCTACAATTCTTATGAAGACGCTAAAGCCCAGAAATGACCAGAACCAAGTCAAATTGCTTGCCCAAGTTAGGGTACCAAAACTGCCAGAACTAAAAGTTACCTAAAATTGACCAAATTTTGCACTAAAGGTGCAATCTGTCCAGCTTTAGTAAATTGACTATATCTTGGTCTATAGAACACAGAATGACCTGAAATTTTGCCCAGAATGCAATAAGACATAGAGCTACAATTCTTATGAAGGCACCAAAGCCCAAAAATGACTAGAACTAAGTTAAATTGCTTGCCCAAGTTAGGGTACCAAATTTGGCAGAACTAAAAGTGACCTAAAATTGGCCAAATTTTGCACTAAAGGTGCAATCTGTCCAGCTTTAGTAAATTGACTATATCTTGGTCTACACAACACAGAATGACCTGAAATTTTGCGCAGAATGCAATAAGACATAGAGCTACAATTCTTATACAGATGCTAAAGCCCAGAAATGATCAAAACCAAGTCAAATTGCTTGCCCAAGTTAGGGTACCAAAACTGCTAGAACTAAAAGTATCCTAAAGTTGACCAAATTTTGCTCTAAAGGTGCAATATGTCCAGCTTTAGTAAATTGACCATATCTTGGTCTATATAACTCAGAATGACCTTAAATTTTACCTAGAGTGTAATAGGACGTAGAGCTACAATTCTTGTGAAGACGCAAAAGCCCAGAAATGACCAGAACCAAGTCAAATTGCTTGCCCAAGTTAGGGTACCAAATCTGCCAGAACAAAAAGTGACCTAAAATTGACCAAATTTTGCACTAAAGGTGCAATCTGTCCAGCTTTAGTAAATTGACCATATCTTGGTCTATACAACACAGAATGACTTGAAATTTTACCCAAAGTGCAATAAGACATAAAGTTACAATTCTTATGCGGACGCTAAAGCCCATAAATAATCAAAACCAAGATAAATTGCTTGCCCCAGTTAGGGTACCAAAACTGCCAAAACTAAAAGTGTCCTAAAATTGACCAAAATTTGCTCTAAAGGTGGAATCTATCCAGTTTTGTAAATTGACCATGGATTGGTCTATACAACTCAAAATGACCTGAAATTTTACCCAGAGTGCAACAACAGATAGAGCTACAATTCTTATGCAAACTCTAAAGCCCAGAAATAATCAAAACCAAGTCAAATTTCTTACCCAAGTTAGGGTGCCAAATCTGCCAGAACTAAAAGTGACCTAAAATTGACTAAATTTTGCACTGAAGGTGCAATCTATCTAGCCTTAGTAAATTGAGCATATCTTGGTCTATACAACTCAGAATGATCTAAAATTTTGCCCATAATGCAATAAGACATAGAGCTACAATTCCTATGAAGACGCTAAAGCCCATAAATGATCAAAACCAAGTCAAATTGCTTGCCCAAGTTAGGGTACCAAAACTGCTAGAACTAAAAGTGTCCTAAAATTGACTAAATTTTGCTCTAAAGGTGCAATATGGATAGCTTTGATAAGTTGACCATATCTTGGTCTCTACAACTCAGAATGACCTTAAATTTTACCCAGAGTGCAATTAGACGTAGAGCTATAATTCTTATGAAGACGCAAAAGCCCAGAAATGACCAGAACCAAGTCAAATTGCTTGCCCAAGTTAGGGTACCAAATCTGCCAGAATAAAAAGTGACCTAAAATTGACCAAATTTTGCACTAAAGGTGCAATTTGTACAGCTTTAGTAAATTGACCATATCTTGGTCTATACAACTCATAATGGCCTGAAATTTTGCCCAGAGTGCAATAAGACATAGAGCTACAATTCTTATGAAGGCACCAAAGCCCAGAAATAACTAGAACCAAGTTAATTTGCTTGCCCAAGTTAAGGTACCAAATTTGCTAGAACTAAAAGTGATGTAAAATTGATCAAATTTTTCACTAAAGGTGCAATCTGTCTAGCTTTAGTAAATTGACCATATCTTGGTCTATACAACTCAAAATCACCTTAAATTTTGCCCAGAGTGCAATAAGACATAGACCTACAATTCTTTTGAAGGCACCAAAGCCCAGAAATGACTAGAACCAAGTTAATTTGCATGCCCAAGTTAGGGTACCAAATTTGCTAGAACTAAAAGTGACCTAAAACTGACCATATTTTGCACTAAAGGTGCAATCTGTCTTGCTTTAGTAAATTGACCATATCTTGGTCTATACAACCCAGAATGACCTGAAAGTTTGCCCAGAATGCAACAGGACATAGAGCTACAATTCTTATAATGGCGCTAAAGCCAAGAAATGACCAGAACCAAGTAAAATTGCTTGCCCAAGTTAGGGTACCAAAAATTCCAGAACTAAAAGTGTCCAAAAATTGACCAAATTTTGATCTAAAGGTGCAATTTGTCCAGCTTGAGTAAATTGACCTTATCTTGGTCTATACAACTGAGAATGACCTGAAATTTTTCCCAGAATGCAATAAGATGTAGAGCTACAATTCTTATGAAGACACCAAAGCCCAGAAATGACTAGAACAAAGTCAAATTGCTTGCCCAAGTTAGGGTACCGAATCTGCCAGAACTAAAAGTGACCTAAAATTGATCAAATTTTGCACTAAAGGTGCAATCTATCCAGCTTTAGTAAATTGACCATATCTTGGTCTATACATCCCAGAATGACCTAAAATTTTGCCCAGAATGCAACAAGACATAGAGCTACAATTCTTATGAAGACGCTAAAGACCAGAAATGACCAGAACCAAGTCAAATTGCTTGCCCAATTTAGGGTACCAAAACTGCTAGAACTAAAAGTGACCTACAATTGACCAAATTTTGCACTAAAGGTGCAATCTGTCCAGCTTTAGTAAATTGACTATATCTTGGTCTATACAACACAGAATAACCTGAAATTTTGCCTAGAATGCAATAAGACATAGAGCTACAATTCTTATGAAGGCACCAAAGCCTAGAAATGACTAGATCCAAGTTAAATTGCTTGCCCAAGTTAGGGTACCAAATTTGCCAGAACTAAAAGTGACCTAAAATTGGCCAAATTTTGCACTAAAGGTGTAATCTGTCCAGCTTTAGTAAATTGACTATATCTTGGCCTACACAACACAGAATGACTTGAAATTTTGACAAAAATGCAATAAGACATAGAGCTACAATTCTTATAAAGACGCTAAAGCCCAGAAATGATCAAAACCAAGTCAAATTTCTTGCCCAAGTTAGGGTACCAAAACTGCCAGAATTAAAAGTGTCCTAAAATTGACCAAATTTTGCTCTAAAGGTGCAATCTGTCCAACTTTAGTAAATTGACCATATCTTGGTCTATACAGCTCAGAATGACCTGAATTTTTACCCAAAGTGCAATAAGACATAGAGCTACAGTTCTTATGAAGACGGTAAAGCCCAGAAAGACCAGAACTAAGTCAAATTTCTTGCCCAAGTTAGGGTACCAAATCTGCTATAAATAAATGTGATATAAAATTGACCAAGTTTTGCACTAAAGGTGCAATCTGTCCAGCTTTAGTAAATTGACCATATCTTGGTCTATACGACACAGAATGACTTGAAATTTTAGCAAGAGTGCAATAAGACATAAAGCTACAATTCTTATACAGACGCTAAAGCCCAAAAATAATCAAAACCAAGACAAATTGCTTGCCCAAGTTATGGTACCAAAACTGCCAAAACTAAAAGAGTCCTAAAATTGACCAAATTTTGCACTGAAGGTGCAATCTGTCCAGCTTTAGTAAATTGACCATATCTTGGTCTATGCAACACAGAATGACTTGAAATTTTACCCAAAGTGCAACAAGACATAAAGTTACAATTCTTATGCGGACGCTAAAGCCCATAAATAATCAAAACCAAGATAAATTGCTTGCCCCAGTTAGGGTACCAAAACTGCCAAAACTAAAAGTGTCCTAAAATTGACCAAAATTTGCTCTAAAGGTGGAATCTATCCAGTTTTTGTAAATTGACCTTGGATTGGTCTATACAACTCAAAATGACCTGAAATTTTACCCAGAGTGCAACAACAGATAGAGCTAGAATTCTTATGCAAACTCTAAAGCCCAGAAATAATCAAAACCAAGTCAAATTTCTTACCCAAGTTAGGGTGCCAAATCTGCCAGAACTAAAAGTGACCTAAAATTGACTAAATTTTGCACTGAAGGTGCAATCTAACTAGCCTTAGTAAATTGAGCATATCTTAGTCTATACAACTCAGAATGATCTAAAATTTTGCCCATAATGCAATAAGACATAGAGCTACAATTCCTATGAAGACGCTAAAGCCCATAAATGATTAGAACCAAGTCAAATTGCTTGCCCAAGTTAGGGTACCAAAACTGCTAGAACTAAAAGTGTCCTAAAATTGACCAAATTTTGCTCTAAAGGTGCAATATGGACAGCTTTGGTAAGTTGACCATATCTTGGTCTCTACAACTCAGAATGACCTTAAATTTTACCCAGAGTGCAATTAGACGTAGAGCTATAATTCTTATGAAGACGCAAAAGCCCAAAAATGACTAGAACCAAGTCAAATTGCTTGCCCAAGTTAGGGTACCAAATCTGCTAGAATAAAAAGTGACCTAAAATTGACCAAATTTTGCACTAAAGGTGCAATTTGTACAGCTTTAGTAAATTGACCATATCTTGGTCTATACAACTCAGAATGACCTGAAATTTTGCCCAGAGTGTAATAAGACATAGAGCTACAATTCTTATGAAGGCACCAAAGCCCAGAAATAACTAGAACCAAGTTAATTTGCTTGCCCAAGTTAAGGTACCAAATTTGCTAGAACTAAAAGTGATGTAAAATTGATCAAATTTTTCACTAAAGGTGCAATCTGTCTAGCTTTAGTAAATTGACCATATCTTGGTCTATACAACTCAAAATCACCTTAAATTTTGCCCAGAGTGCAATAAGACATAGAGCTACAATTCTTTGGAAGGCACCAAAGCCCAGAAATGACTAGAACCAAGTTAATTTGCTTGCCCAAGTTAGGGTACCAAATTTGCCAGAACTAAAAGTGACCTAAAACTGACCATATTTTGCACTAAAGGTGCAATCTGTCTTGCTTTAGTAAATTGACCATATCTTGGTCTATACAACCCAGAATGACCTGAAAGTTTGCCCAGAATGCAACAGGACATAGAGCTACAATTCTTATAAAGGCGCTAAAGCCAAGAAATGACCAAAACCAAGTAAAATTGCTTGCCCAAGTTAGGGTACCAAAAATTCCAGAACTAAAAGTGTCCAAAAATTGACCAAATTTTGATCTAAAGGTGCAATTTGTCCAGCTTGAGTAAATTGACCTTATCTTGGTCTATACAACTGAGAATGACCTGAAATTTTTCCCAGAATGCAATAAGATGTAGAGCTACAATTCTTATGAAGACACCAAAGCCCAGAAATGACTAGAACAAAGTCAAATTGCTTGCCCAAGTTAGGGTACCGAATCTGCCAGAACTAAAAGTGACCTAAAATTGATCAAATTTTGCACTAAAGGTGCAATCTATCCAGCTTTAGTAAATTGACCATATCTTGGTCTATACATCCCAGAATGACCTAAAATTTTGCCCAGAATGCAACAAGACATAGAGCTACAATTCTTATGAAGACGCTAAAGACCAGAAATGACCAGAACCAAGTGAAATTGCTTGCCCAATTTAGGGTACCAAAACTGCTAGAACTAAAAGTGACCTACAATTGACCAAATTTTGCACTAAAGGTGCAATCTATCCAGCTTTAGTAAATTGACTATATCTTGGTCTATACAACACAGAATAACCTGAAATTTTGCCTAGAATGCAATAAGACATAGAGCTACAATTCTTATGAAGGCACCAAAGCCTAGAAATGACTAGATCCAAGTTAAATTGCTTGCCCAAGTTAGGGTACCAAATTTGCCAGAACTAAAAGTGACCTAAAATTGGCCAAATTTTGCACTAAAGGTGCAATCTGTCCAGCTTTAGTAAATTGACTATATCTTGGCCTACACAACACAGAATGACTTGAAATTTTGACAAAAATGCAATAAGACATAGAGCTACAATTCTTATAAAGACGCTAAAGCCCAGAAATGATCAAAACCAAGTCAAATTGCTTGCCCAAGTTAGGGTACCAAAACTGCCAGAACTAAAAGTGTCCTAAAATTGACCAAATTTTGCTCTAAAGGTGCAATCTGTCCAACTTTAGTAAATTGACCATATCTTGGTCTATACAGCTCAGAATGACCTGAATTTTTACCTAAAGTGCAATAAGACATAGAGCTACAGTTCTTATGAAGACGGTAAAGCCCAGAAAAGACCAGAACTAAGTCAAATTTCTTGCCCAAGTTAGGGTACCAAATCTGCTATAAATAAATGTGATATAAAATTGACCAAGTTTTGCACTAAAGGTGCAATCTGTCCAGCTTTAGTAAATTGACCATATCTTGGTCTATACGACACAGAATGACTTGAAATTTTACCAAGAGTGCAATAAGACATAAAGCTACAATTCTTATACAGACGCTAAAGCCCAAAAATAATCAAAACCAAGACAAATTGCTTGCCCAAGTTATGGTACCAAAACTGCCAAAACTAAAAGAGTCCTAAAATTGACCAAATTTTGCTCTAAAGGTGCAATCTGTCTAGCTTAAGTAAATTGACCATATCTTGGTCTATACATCCCTGAATGACCTGAAATTTTGCCCAGAATGACCTGAAATTTTGCCCAGCATGCAACAAGACATAGAGCTACAATTCTTATAAAGACGGTAAAGCCCAAAAATGACCAGAACCAAGTCAAATTGCTTGCCCAAGTTAGGGTACCAAATCTACCTGAACTAAAAGTGACCTAAAATTGATCAAGTTTTGTATTAAAGGTGCAATCTGTCCAGCTTTAGTAAATTGACCATATCTTGGTCTATACAGCTCAGAATGACCTGAAATTTTGCCCAGAATGCAATAGGAGATAGAGCTACAATTCTTATGAAGACGATAAAGCCCAGAAATGATCAGAACCAAGTCAAATTGCTTGCCCAAGTTAGGGTACCAAAACTGCCAGAACTAAAAATGTCCTAAAATTGACCAAATTTTGCTCTAAAGGTGCAATCTGTCTAGCTTTAGCGAATTGACCATATCTTGGTCTATACAACTCAGAATGACCTGAAATTTTACCCAGGTTGCAATAAGACATAGAGCTACAATTCTTATGAAGATGCTGAAGCCCAAAAATGACAAGAACCAAGTCAAATTGCTTGCCCAGGTTAGGGTACCAAATCTGCCAGAACTAAAAGTGACCTAAAATTGACCAAATTTTGCACTAAAGGTGCAATCTTTCCAGCTTTAGTAAATTGACCATATCGTGGTCTATACAACTCAGAATGACCTGAAATTTTACCTAGAGTGCAATAAGACATAGAGCTACAATTTTGCTTGTTTGACTAGAAGCTAAAAACGAAGAGAATTAGGACTTTAAGCTAGACAAATCTAGCACACAAAAATTGAGAATTTGACATTAACATACAATGAATCCTTTAAGTAATTTGGCAATAAATGTCAACTGGTGAGAATTGTAAATGGCACTATATTGGCAGCATATTGAAATGTGAATTGTGACATGTTGAAAGTAGAATCAACTTATGCATGATGTATAAAAGGTCAACATTTTCATTGACCAGTGAATTGTATATTGACCAGTAAACCCTGAAAATAAATAAATAAATATTTAATCTTGTAATATGCCCTAGTTTGCCTAGTTGACTAGTTTGGATAGGTTGGCATGCCAATAGGATTTTGACAGCTGTTCAGTAAATGGCTTTATGTCATATTGTGTTTTATGGCATATTACGCCATACTATAATTTTAATAGCCTATGGCTATACAGATTGTGTTATTATACTCGGCTTAATGCCTGATTGATTATATGGCTTTTTAGCTACACTGTTTACACACCGGGAGACAATTTGTGACCGATGCTGTGACGGCCCGAGGTACTAGGTACCAGTGCTAGTATATCCATTTATCCAGTTTGGTCAGTGTATATGCTACGCGGGCAGTCAATTAAAACATTATTCAATTCAAGCAGTTAAGTTAAGTGTACAGAAATTTCAGTACAATTAAATTAAGCATTGAATGAAATGAGTAAAAGAGATTAGCAATAGAAACATAACAAAGATATAATTTGCAGAATCGTCTAGACTTAAAATACAATACAACTATAATATTTGATTCCTGGATATCTGAATTATGATTTATTTCTTTCTTTATTTGTATATGTTATTTCTTGTTATATTATTGCACCATTAAGCAAAAATGCTTAGCGCGATGGAATTGCTTCCTCGCGCAGGTACTAAAGGTAAAACCAGTAGACTGTCGACTAAGATTTTTGGAGTCCAGATCTGCAAAAGTGTCAGAAGAGTTCAAGATTGTCACCTCCTCAGCAATGCATGTAGATAGGGCTCATTTTAAGCATGTTTTCTAATCTGTACATTATAATTACTGCTTATATTGTAATGTGAATTAGTAACTGTAATTTTATTTGTATTTTCTGTACTTGATAAATTTATGTACTTAATTAGCAAATTATATAAGTTAATGAAATACAAGAATTCTGATATTTGAATTGATTATCTAATCATAATTATTCTGAATGAGATTGAGTTTGAGAAATTTTGAGACTGAATCTGAGTTTAAGAAACTGATAAGAATGCTTTGAGATAATCTGAGTTATGAATTTGAGTATATATTGAAATTGTTTTTGGCAGGTTCAGAAGAACTGTTAGTCCAAATTACAGTCGACACTCTGCTGGATTGTTATTAAAATTTTTGAAATTTCCAAATTAGTTAGATTTTGATAAATAGTAAAAATAGCCTAAACCTTAGATAAAGCTTTTGAATAAGTAATCAAGAACTATAATGAAATCAGATAAGATCAGATGCTTTGGCTCGCCGTGTAGCACGCCTTGCTCGACTACACTGTAGACGAGTGAGGGGTGTTACAAGAAATGTCAAAGAAAAATTAATTAATTGATACAAAGAAAAATGAAAAAAAATATCGAGAAACCGACAAAACTCAGTGTTACCGAAAAATCGGGAATACAACCTAAATAGGGGCATTTTAGTCAATTGACACTCTGAGTTGTCTTTTGACCTAAATTTCCATTAAAAATAAATGATATTAAACTTTGAAAATGTCATGAAAATTAAAAGTGTGGTATCTAATATAATTAGTGAAAGTGTGGTGGCCAATTTGCAAAATTGTGAAAACTTTGGATTATAATAAGCTTTAAATGGATTTAGTGGAGCACTAAGGGGTGTTTAAACAACAAATGGACAGGTGTATAGCCACTCACCATCTTCTTCTTCATCATTTTTCACTTTGGTCAAATTTCATGTTCCATGAAAACCTCCATTGCCGTCCACACACCAAGCTCTAATCCACCATGATTAAACCATAAAAACCTCAAGTGCCTTCATTAAAAGTTGTCTACACACCTTGGGCAGCAATTAGGGAGCAAGAAAGATAAGTTTTGATGAGTTTTTAAGAAGCTTCAAAAGAGGTAAGTGGTTGTTTTCATTTCTTGTTTCATTAAAATTGTAACTAAGGATGTGGTGAGTTGATTTATGGAAGAAAAGTTGAAGTTTTGATGAGTTAGGTTGATGCTCCATTTTGGCAGCCATGGAATTTCAATATGTTAACTTGTTTTCTTTATGTATTTGGTGATTTGGGGTATTGATTTAAGTGTTTAAATGTATTGAAGTTGATTTCCATGTATAAAGTTTGAATGGTAAGCTTGAAAAGTAAAAATGGAAGTTTGATGTGAATGTGTTACTTGGGCAGCCTCATAATGAAGATTGATAATGTTTAAGTTCATGAAATGTTGTTGAAGTATTGTACAAAAAAATGGCATCATATGTATATGAAATAGTAGTGATAAGGTATGTAATTTGATGATGGCAGTATGTGTAATAATTAGGAGTGTTTATGTGTATATATTATTGGGTTTAGACTTTGTGAATTATGATTGCATTTGCTGTATTGTGAAGTTGTTATATTCTATCCAAGTTGACCTATAATGTAAAGTAATGAATGGTTATGGTTAGTACCAAATGAATGGTTTGGGGAAGTGAAGATATAGTGGGTGAATGTGTGTTTGGTTTGGTGTTTGAGAGGCATGTAGAGGGCAGTGTGCAAATGAGCCTATAACCCTAAGTGTGTGACTCCAATTGGTATGAGGCCAATTGGAGGTGAAACTAGGCACAAAATGTGCCAACTTTCATGAAGAAAGCCTACCTAAATTCTGTCTGAAAAGTGACATGAGAATTGACCAAATCTAGATTAGTGACTTTGCAAACCTGAAAATTTACCATTTGGACAGTAGTTAGTGTTTTGGCCATAACTCACTCAAAACAGGTCCAATTAACCTAAAATTTATACCATGGATAGCTTAGACATAGAGCTAATACTCTTATGAAGACACCAAAACCCAGAAATGACCATAAGCAAATCAAAATGCTTGCACAAATTAGGATATAAAAACTGCCAGAACCAGAAATGACCTAAAATGACCTAAGTTTGCCATTTTAGTGCAATCTGACCAGCAATAGTAAAATGACCATAACTTGGTCTATTAAACTCCAAATGACCTAAAATTTTTGGCAAAAGTTCACTAAGACATAGACCTACAAGTTTGTAAGTCGGACCAAAAATCGAAAATCAAGGAAACTAGGCCATCCGGCTAGGTCAAAATAGCATACCGAAATCTGATAAATTGCAATAAAATGCAATACACTTGAAAATGAATTTGGTAACATGTATCAACACTAAAGGACTATAAAATGTGACATATTGGTAACATTAAAATTTATTCCTCTAGAGTGCATTAAGGGTCAACATTATAGGTTGACTAAGGAAAGTAATAGTATTAAATAAATTAATTATTGAACCTTATTATTAGAGACAGTTTAAATGAGTACTGAAACACTTTAAATTGTGTGTTTCAGTTAGCAAAGACTCAGGGAAGGGGAGGGAAACAATGAGTCAGAGCCAAGAGGTTACACTTCAGAGGTTTGTGCACAAACAGTATTTCTTTTGAATTTTCAATTGAAATAAATATTGATAAATTATATGTTATTGCCTTAATTGTGGAAAAAAATTTGTTTGAATGGAAAATTTGATGGATACTTATTACTTGAAAAATATTGTAAATGGTTTGAAACCACAGCTATCATGTATAGTTGATTGAATTCCTCGCTAGCTTGTCTAGTAGGATGAATTGGCTTTGAATTCCCTCTCTGGCTAAAGTGTTGAGGTGTGTGCCAGTTGAGGACGAATAGGATGAGTACTCATATTATTGCTAGCTAGCTATGTTATTCCTCATTGGCCATCGGCTTTTGGGACGAATTGGACTATGGAATCATGATTAAGCTGTGTGTGTAATTTATTGATATTTATTGTGATATTGTGAAATGGAGTTTAATTCTTTATGACATTCACTGTCTTTTGAATTCAACTATGATTTTAAGTATCCACAGTTCATATGATTTATGGTTTATGGTTTTAAATTGTATTTTCTTAATGTTGTGCACCACGGAGACATTGGCTCAACAATAGCTGTTTCATTGCTGTCGCAGGTAGACAGACGGACAGAGCAGCAGAGTAGGCTACTTGTGCTACATTTTGAGATTTTGCCGGGTATATTGAGTATACCATATTTTTGTAGTTTTTGTTATAAGGTATGTGCTCTGTATGTATATATTATACTGGTCTTGAGCAGTTGTAAACTAAAATTGAAAATTATTTTAGCTTGTAAAAATATTGTGACATATTTCTCTTATCTTAGCTTTTGGAAACACTAGAAAATTGATATTGAATTCAGTTGACAAATGTTGAGAAATTTATTGTGTTAAACTATTATTAGAGTTGGGATTGAAGAGATATATTGGAAGTGCTTTTTACATGTTTTTGAAGAACTGTTTTATTCAAAATACAAATGGCACTCTGCCAAAATTTTTACAGAAATTATTGATACTTAGATTTGTTATTTGGTTTCACTTCAGTTAAAAATATTTTAACACCTGTCAAAAGTGCTCACCACTGTAAAAAGAAATAAGAAAAGGTTTAAAATCCCTTGTAGTGTATTTAATGGGTTATCAGTAGATAAAGTTTGGTAATTCATTAGGTATACTACGGGATCATGTTATGCCTTATAGAGGGGTAGGGTGTGACATTGGAAAAGGAACTGCCCAGAGTATCTTGCTTCTCTAAAAGACAAGAAGGATAGACCTTCGGAAGGTATGTCCATATCTTGTTATTTAGATTCTGATGATGTGACACCCCTTACCCGTCTATAGTGTAGCCAAGCAAGATACGCCACACAGTGTGCCGGAGCACCAATTCATATTTCCATTACAATTTATCCCTTTTAATTCATTTATTTACAATTTTTTAATAAATCTGAATTTTTTCACAATTTTTATAGAAAATTTGACAGAGCGTCGATTATAAATTGGAAAAACAGTTCTTCTGAATCTGTTAAAAACACTTCTAATACAATCATAATTTCAATCTCAGTCACCCACCAACATATTTTCAACAATTTCTCAAATTACTTCAATATCTCAAAATTCAATTCATTTCATATCATACTCAATTCAATGAGAAATGCTCACATTTAATACTAAACATAGTTCATAGATAATTACATCAAAAACATAATTACATGAGTTTATAATATACATTATAGAAGTTTACAAAATACAAAATACCAAAATACCAAAAGTGGCCTAATGTCCTACCAAATGCACTACAAATGTGAGATGTCTCTGGACTCTGTGTGCAGATTTGAAAGCACACCCAGTATGAGGTCTGCTGGACTCCCCGGTTATGTCTCCAGTACCTGCGTGGCAAAAGCAACGCGCTAAGCAATTCTGCTTAGTGGTGATAAAATAAAATAAAATAACTAAAATAACATAAATATACAGAATGTATGTTTACATTTTAGGTAGACTTAATTTTTGGCATTTATTGCAGTATTATTCGATTAAAATTTAGAAAGATTTATTATCATTGCCTGAGTAACCCATACTAGTCGACTGGACTGGATAAATGGGCAAACTAGAACTGGGTACTAAGTACCTTGGACCATCACACCATCGGTCACATTGTGTCTCCCGGTGTGTAACAGAACAGCTAATAAGCTGTAATAATTATCAGGGATAAAACCCAAGTATAATAACTCAATTAACATAGCCAAAGGCTATTTTATCACAAAATGGCATGAAGCCATATGCAGTACTGCTAACAGAACCCTATTGGCATGCCAACCTATCCAAACCAATCTTGTTAGGTATACTAGGGCATGTTACATTCATAATTTATACAATTCTTGAAATTTATGTTTAGGTGTTACTATTCATTTCATTAGTCAACAAAAATATTGACTTTTGCATAGAAAATAGGGACATTGGTTTTAATACTCCCAACATACCACATTTTGCATTCTAAAATTGTTGGTATTGGTTGCCAATACCATTTCTAAGCTTAATGTTAATTGTTCAAAATTTTCAAATTTCAAGCTTTATATTTTCTATTCCATTAGTCATTTTTGCAGTGGGAATTTGGAAAAGTTGTAAACATGAAAGTTGTTCCTTATTGTGTCTAGTTACATTTCTTTTTTTTAATCACACCATTTGGAGTTTTGTAGCTCAAGTTATGGCCTAAATACCATGACTGGCCGGATTGCCAACTTCCTAGATTTTCTGAACTGACCAAATCTATAATGTTTTGTGCAATGACTGCAGGTCACCTTTTGAACATGTTATGATCAAAATTTGGGTTAGATTTCTCAATACAAGTTGTAGATATATGTCTCAGCTATTGTCTGGTAAAATGTCAGGTCAATTGGACCTTTCTACACTGAGTTATGACCAAATGAATAAACACTATTCATTTGGTCATTTTGCCCAAGGAGAATGCAAGTCACCCGGATTAGGGCAATCTTTAAGTCAATTTGGTTTAATTTACTAGGCATGGTTTCTTCACCAAAGTTGTGCCATTATGTGTCTAGTTTCATGTCCAATTGGCCTTGCACCAATTGAACCTCTACAACTCCAGTTATTATTGTCCAAACTTGCTGGACTCATACACAGTCTTGCAGGTCACCAAAAGCAGCCACACCAACTTCAATTCCCACTAAACCAATCACTTTGTTTCTTATTCATACATAACCAAATGGTCACTAATTGACCATTAAAACTTACTTTCACCATTACATGATCAAATTCTCCATTTCATACCCAAACCCTAACCCTAACATCTCAAATCATGCATTTAACTTGCATTTCATCATTTCACTTAAGAGACTAATGTTAAGGCAGCCACACTACCATTTCTAGTTCCATGAAATCCTCAAAACCTCACCATATCCAAGGCAGCCGAAAATTGTGGGATGGCATACACATAATATTTATTCCATTTCCTTGTAAATTTTGCATTCAATTCACTCCCTTAACATGACTTAGAAAAGAAAACTCAAGTTTAGTCACTAACCTCTAATGGAGTGAGTTTCAACCTTGCAAGAGTTCCTCCTTTCTACTTCTTTTTGTTATCTTTAGCTTGCCCAAGATGTATGAATAATTTTTTGTGAAGACAAGGATAGGTTTTATGGTGAAATGCTTAAGGAAATCAAGGTGAGAATCAACAAAAATGGTGGAAGCTCTTGAAGAAGTTTTGGCCACCATGAAAGAAGAAGAAGGTGAAATGTTTTTTTTTTCTTTTTCTGCCCATTAAGTCTTTTTAAATAAATCAGTGCCATGTGTCAACATTTGATTGGGTGGGAGGATTATAATGACATCATTATGATGTCATAATTCCAATTTCTCTCATTTTCCATCCTTTTCTTGTCTATTTAATTTCAATTAAATTTTTAACAATATTTATTCACATTTTGTATCATAATAATTATTTGCTTAACTGGACAAGTCAGCCAAAAATCACCTCTGAAGGCGAAATGACCAAAATGCCCTCTGTTTGGCTTAACAGACCAAAATTGTCTGTATCGATCGAAAAATTTTTCTAAGCATTTTCTTGGCATTTTAATGCCATAGGAACCTCAATGACCCTTATCTGGAGTACCAAAAATTATTTTATAAATTTTTCCCCTGGGTCTAGGGCTCCTAGTTGCGAGGACCGCAACTTCCCACTAGGTTACCCATCGCTAGGGCATCTGCTCATTTAACTTGGTTGTATTTTATTTCTAAAATTTTTTTTCCTAAATTTTTCTTATTAATATTTGAGTTAATTATGGTTCCTCACTTTAATTTAAATATTTTTTCCAAAAGTTCTAGCTATCCAGACCGACACCGGTCACCGGAACAGTAGAATGTACGAAGTTGCTACAAGGAGGGTGTTACAACTCTTTCCCTCTAATTTAAATTTTTTCCTCGAAATTTACCTGATGCAAATAGTTGAGGGAACTATTTCCTCATTGTCTCTTCACTTTCCCAAGTTGCCTCCTCGGTGTTGTGGTGCCTCCAAAGCACTTTCACCAGTGGAATCTGCTTATTCCTCAACTCTTTCACTTCCCGTGCTAGGATCCGCATTGGTTCTTCTTCATATGTCTAGTCCAGTTCTGCTTTAGTTTCTTCCATGGGGATGACATGTGAAGGATCTGAGCGGTATCTTCTTAGCATAGACATATGGAACACATTGTGGATCTTGTCCAGCTTTGGTGGTAAAGCTAGCCTGTAGGCCACTAGACCCACACGTTCAATGATTTCATATGGGCTAATGAACCTAAAGCTTAACTTACCCTTTCTTCCAAACCTCAGTACTTTCTTCCATGGTGAGACTTTGAGAAATACTTTGTCGCAACCTACATACTCTATCTCTTTTCTCTTTAAATCGGCATAAGATTTCTATCTATCTGAGGCAACCTTCAAATTTGCTTTGATTATTTTCACTTTCTCCTCAGTCTGCTTCACTAGGTCTGGTCCTACCAGCTTATCTTCACCCAATTCAGTCTAACATACGGGGGTTTTACACTTCCTCCCGTACAGTGCTTCATACGGAGCCATTTAAATGCTAGCTTGGTAGCTATTATTATATGCAAATTTTGCCAGTGGGAGATATCTATCCCAACTCCCCTCAAACTCAATGACACAACTCCTCAGCATATCCTCCAGGATCTATTACATAATTCACATTGTTACTATCATTTCAATTTATAAATTGTGAAAATTCAATTAGGTTTTAGTTTTACCTGGATTACTCGTTCTGAATATCCATGTCTGAGGATGAAAAGCCGTGCTAAAACGGAGTTGTGTGCCCAAGGCTTCTTACAACTTTTTCCAAAATCTCAATGTAAACCTTGGGTGTCGATCAAATATGATGGAAAGTGGGATTCCATGCAGTCTAACTATCTTACTGATATACAATTCTGCTAGCTTCTCCATTGAGTAGTCAGTCCTAACTTGCAGAAAATATGCTGACTTTGTCAATTTGTCCACTATCACCCATACTGCATCATGCTTCTTCTGGGTGAGAGGTAGACCACTAACAAAACCTATAGTGACCCGATCCCATTTCCATTCAGGTATGCTTATAGGCTATAGCAATCCTGATGGAACTTGATGTTCTGCTTTAACTTGCTGACATGTCAAACACTTAGTCACATAATCAGCTATATCCTTCTTCATACCGGGCCACCAATAATGAGGCTTCAAATCATTATACATTTTTATGCTTCCCGGGTGCATAGCATAAACACTAGTGCGTTCTTGTTTCAGAATACTATTCTTCAGCTCCCCATCATCTGGTACACACACTCTTCCTCTGTAATACAGACACCCATCTGCTTTCATCTCATAATCAGTTTCCTTTCCCTCTAGAATTTTACCTACAATAGCCATTAATTTTTCATCTGCCTTCTGCCCCTCTTGTATCTGCTATAGCAGGTATGGCCTCACTTGTAACTCAGCCAAAATAACTCCATCTTGAGCTAAGGACAGACGAGAATTTAGTGATCTTAAAGCTGTGATGGACTTTCTGCTCAAGGCATCAGTAACTACATTTGCCTTCCTAGGATGGTAATCTATCACACAATCATAGTCCTTCAGGAACTCAATCCATCGCCTCTGTCTATGATTGAGCTCCTTCTGGGTTGGCAAGTGTTTTAGACTTTTGTGGTCTGTATGTATGTAGCATTTTTCACCATATAAATAATGCCTCCATATCTTCAGTGCAAAGATAATTGCTGCTAACTCTAGGTCATGAGTAGGGTAGTTTTGTTCATGTGGCCTTAACTGCCTGGAAGCATAGGCGACCACTTTCCCCTCTTGCATTAATACACACCCTAACCCATTATGTGAGGCATCACTATAGACCACAAAGTCTTTTCCCAACATTGGCTATGTTAACATTGGTGCTTCTGTCAACATAGCCTTTAACCTCTCAAAACTTGCTTGGCACTTATCGTTCCAGCCAAATTTCACATTTTTGTGTAACAACTTGGTCATTAGAGCAGCTATAAGAGAAAATCCCTTCACAAATCTTCTGTAATACCCAACTAGCCCCAAGAAACTTCTGACCTTAGTTGTATTTATGGGAGGCTTCCATTCCATCACTGCTTCTATCTTTTTGGGATCCACCCTATGTTAGTAGTATGCCCTAGAACATATCATTTAGTATGTATCTTGTACATATTTTTATTAATAAAAGGCATTTCCACTTTTTCGTTTACATAATATATTTTTGTGTAATAGAAAAGGCCCATTGATATTTTGTTAGAAATTCTATTCTTAAATTGTTAAGAATAAGAGTGACAGTATTTCTAGTACAAAGTATCATAAATAGGTTAAAAAAAACAATCGAGGATACTTCATAATAAGGACATGACTTATCCAGAAAGATTGTATTCATGTTTGTTACCAAGTTATTTATATGAGATATAAATAAGATGGAATGGTGAGTCTCATGCCATATAGCAAACATGATAGGCACTTATAAATGATAAGTAGGTCGAACCAGTGACACTTATGACAAGCACATGGAGTTTACTCTTGTCAATGTTTTGTCATAAATCATATCAGTGCATATAATCTTTAGACCTGAGATAGCATAGTTATCTTGTATATAGGTAGTTTGAGTTTGATACTGCTTTCATACTTGTACTGTGTATGGGTCTATGGGCATGTGTTGGCTCCTACTAGTTATATATGGAGGTAGGTGTTGATCAAGATGGAATCTGATCCTCTAAGTAAATAGAGATAAAATCCTATGTTCATTTAATTATTCTTCATGTTTCAAGTTCCTGGCCAAGATAGATAGATTTAATTAGAAAAGAGTTTCTGATGAGAAAAATCTTTTTAATCAAGAACTAGAATTAAAAGAGAACATAATATTCATAGCAAATGGAGTTTGACATAAACCATAACTCCAGCTTGAGTTAGGATTTTGTAACAGAGAGATTCCAGTGCATGGTAACATATGATTATAGGTTCATTTAAGGTAAACCTTATTACTAATTGGGTGGCCATGGCATGCTATGCTAGGTATTAACCATGGTCTATGAGGTGCAAAAAATGATTTAAAGAAATCATGTAACACCCTCCCTGTAGCAACTTCGTACATTCTATTATTCCGGTGACCAGTGTCGGTCTGGACAGCTACAACGTCCGGAAAAATATTTAAACTAAAGTGAGGAACCATAATTAACTCAAATATTAATAAGAAAAATTTAGGAAAAATTTTAGAAATAAAATACAACCAAGTTAAATGAGCAAGTGCCCTAGCGATGGGTAACCTAGTGGGAAGTTGCGGTTCTCGCAACTAGGAGCCCTAGACCCGGGGGAAAAATTCATAAAATAATTTTTGGGACTCCAGAGAAGGGTCATTGAGGTTTCCATGGCATTAGAATGCCAAGAAAATACTTAGGAAAATATTTCAATTGGTACAGATAATTTCGGTCTGTTAAACCAAACGGAGGGTATTTTGGTCATTTCACCTTCAGAGGTGATTTTTTGCCAACTTGTCCAGTGAAATAAATAATTTATATAACATGAAATATGAATAAATGTTGTTAAAAATTTAATTGAAATTAATTAGATAAGAAATGGAAAGAAAATGAAAGAAAATGACATTATGACATCATAATGATGTCATTAAAGTTCTCCCAACCTATCCCATATGGACACATGGCATAACTTTATTTAAAATAAACTTAATGGGCTGGAAATGGAAGAAAAATCAGAATTCTCTTCCTTCTTCATTTCCTTGCCGTAAACCATTCCTTCCCTAACCTCCATGAACAAGCTTTTTCAAGCTTGATTTTCCCTAGCTTCCACACCATAAAAGCCCTAGTTGTCTTCACAAAAAATTCACCGCACACCTTGAGGAAGCATAAGACAGCAGAAATTTGAGGAAATTTTGAAGTTGGGCAAGTCTAAGTTAGGTCACAAGTGAGGTTAGTGCCAATTCCTTGGAGAAATTTTATGTATATCATATGTGGAGTAGGAATTAAGTGTGAAAATTAAGTGAAATTAAACAAAAGTTGCATGATGAATTTTTACTATTTTTGGCAGCCATGAACTTATGAGAGTTTTGATGATTTTTTTTTAGATTAAAAGAGTATATAAGCTGTCCTTTGATATAAAATTAACACTTAGCACCTTATATTGTAAGTTAATGGAAGAATAGAGGAATTGAGAATTTAGGGTTTTGACCAAATTAAGGTTTTAATTCTATAATGGTGTAGGAACATTTTAATGGTCAATTAGTGACCATTTGGTTATTGGTAAACAAGAAATGAAGTGTGTTTAGTGATGGGATTTAGGTTTAGTGTGGCTGCCCTATGATTGTAAGCTGCCAAAATGATCAACAATATGTTGTAAATTATGTTTAGGTTATGGTACAACCAGAATTGACTTGAATGTTGAGTTTGGTAAGTGTTAGGAGTGATCCTGGATATGTATGGAAGAAATGCAATAAGGCAGTTTGAGTTTTAGGCCTATAACTTTAAGTGTGTGGCTCCAATTGGTATGAGACCAATTGGAGGTGAAACTAGTCACAAAAATGTGCCAACTTTCATGAAGGAAGCTTGCCAAAATTCTGCTTGCAAAATAGCTTGAAAAATGACCAAATCCGGATTAAGTGCAAATAAGGCCTGAAAATTAACCATTTGGGCAGAAGTTAGTGTTTAGGCCATAACTCACTCAAAACAGGTCCAATTGACCTGAAATTTTGATCATGAATAGTTAAGACCCATATCTACAAGTCTTATGGAGACACCAAAGCTCAGAAATGACCATAAGCAAGTTAAACAGCTTGCACAAGTTCAGGTCCAAAAACTGGCCGAACCTAAAATGACCTAAAGTGACCTAAAGCGATCAATTTTGATGCATTTTGACCAGCAATAGTAAAATGACCATAACTTGGTCTACATAACTCGGAATGACCTAAAATTTTTCCCCGCATTCCATAAGACATAGATCTACAAGTTTTTAGTTTTGATCGAAACCCAAAAATTGAGGGAACTAGGTCGTCCGGCTTGGTCAAACTAGTATCCCGAAATCCAGCAAATTGCAAGAAAATGCAAGATACATGGAAATGAACTTGGTAGTGTGTACCAACCCTAAAAGACTATCGAATGTCACATATTGGTGACCTTAAAACCTAATTCACCTAGAATGCATCGAGGGTCGACATATTAGGTTGACTAAGCAAGTAATAGAATTCAGTAAATTAATTATCAAACATTATCGTTAGAGACAGTTTAAATGAGTACTGAAACACTTCAAATTGTGTTTCTCTGTAATCAAAGACTCAGGGAAAGGGAAGGAAAGACTAAGTCAAGGCCAGGAGACAGTTATCAGAGGTTTGTGCACAACAGTTATTTCTTTTGAATTTTTCAATTGAAATAAATTATGACTATTTGTATATTATTGTTTTTAATTATGGAAATGTGTTTGAATGGATACTTATTGCTTGAAAAGCAATGTAAATGGTTTGAAACTGTGCAAAAATTGATTTAGTGTGATTTGTGAAAATTTGAAGTTAATTATGAATTGTGTTGCCATTTTGTGAATGAATTTATGACATTAGAAATTTATTGGATTCTCACGAATCATTTGAATAAAATGTTTGGAATTGATTTTGTGTTCACACTTAGCATGACAGTATCATATCATTTCTTCTCCACTTATGGGGTTGTGATCATTTATTTTCCTTCTCCATTTATGGAGTCGTGATCGTTTATTTTTCTCCCTCTCTGGTTTACCAGTTGAGGTGACCGGATGAGTACTCATTATATAGCTAGCTCCCTTCCTCATTGATTTCAATTAGTGGGGTTGTGATTGCTTTGTCATGGTGTACAACGCAGCATTAATTGGAAATTTTGTGTCATGGCTTAAGTTGTGAATGAATTGGCAACACTGTATTCTTAAATTATTCGACTAAATTGTGTTATTATGCGAATTGATAATTTGTGAAATGGAGTTTAAATTCTTATTGACATTCACTGTCTTTTGAATTTAACCATGTTTTGACTATTGAGATTTATTGTGATATTGTGAATTGGAGTTTAAATTCTTATTGACATTCACTGTCTTTTGAATTTAATCATGTTTTGACTATTGAGATTTATTGTGATACTGTGAATTGGAGTTTAAATTCTTATTGACATTCACTGTCTTTTGAATTTAACTATGTTTTGATTACTGAGATTTAATGTGATATTGTGTTAAATTCCTTATGACATTCATTGTCTTAAATTTAACTATGGTTTTATGTATCCATCATTTATATGATTTATGAAATTTAATTTAAAGTTGTATTTGTTAATGTTATGCACCACTGAGACATTGTCTCAGCGATAGCTTTCCATTGCTGTCGCAGGTAGACATACGGACAGGGTAGCAGACTAGGCTGCTAGTGCATTCAGTGAGAGATCATCGGGTATATTGAGTATACCACATTTTGCATTTTGTACTGTAATGTATGCTCACTGTATATATATATATTGTTCTTGGTTTTGAGCAGTTGTAAATTAAAATTGTATATTGAAGTTGTAAAGTAAATTATGAGTATTTTGACTTGTAAAAATTGTATTATCTTTCTTTTATCTCAGTTTTTGAAAATTTATTGTGGATTTGAGTTGAAAAAGAAATTGTGTTGTTTAACTGTTGAAGTGGAGATTTGGAAATATATTGAAGTGTTTTTTACAGGTTTTTCTGAAGAACAGTTTTATCCAAAATATAGATGGCACTCTGCCAAAATTTTTACAGAAATTACTAATAGTCTAAATGTGTTAACTGTTTCAAGTCAGTTCACAAAAAGTTTTTAACCCCTGTAAATAGTGCTCACCACTGTAAAATGAAGTAAGAAAAGTTTTAAAATCCCTTGTAGTGTATTTAATGGGTTATCAGTAGATGAAGTTGGTAATTCATTAGGTATACTACGGGATCATATTATGCCTTACAAAGGGGTAGGGTGTGACATGTTTTAGTGGTATCAGAGCATAGTTTTTAATTTCTGTTTTTACCTGTTACTTGAATATTCTTTCTTCATAGTACAACTGCTCAATATCATTGTTTGATACATACAGTACATTACATTATAAATATGCACTAACGGGAGGAAATCTCCTTGTGTTAATTGTTCGGGAGGTCTAAGATCCTCGAATTGACTGTGGAAGAGGGTGATCGTTCAGTCGATCAATCGATAAAGGCTGAGGTACAAGTTAAGGCCCCAGTTCCACAAAGTGTCGAAGGCCCCACTGTACCAGTTTTATCGGTACAAATTACTGCACAAATGGCCCAGCAAATGGCCATTTTCTTTTAGCAAATGACTGATAATCTGTTAGCCGAAGCCCAAGTACAGACCCAACCCCCACAAGGGCAACATGAAATAGAGAAAAGGGAGAAACCTATGGGTCAGAGCAAGATAGAGACCACCAAGGTCCAGTCGTCGAGCAACTAGAAGTTCCTACCCTCCCTGCCAATGCGAAACTTGTGGTAGAAATCATGGTGGGGTATACTACAAGGCCATAGGAGCCTGTTATAACTGTGGAGGCACAGGACACTTTGCCAAGGACTGCACCAGTAGTCGCAGAGTTGGACGACCTCCTACTAATGCAGAGGGGTCAGTTCAGAGCCCTGTCACCAGAAGTTCACAACCACCCAGCAGAGGTAGAGGCAGGGGTAGAGGTAGCCCAGTAGGCAGCCAAGGCACAGTGAAACAGTCAGAGCAAAACAGTGCTCCAGTCAGAGTCTATGCATTAAGACAGAGAGAAGAGGCCAAGACATCTGATGTTGTGGCTGGTACCTTCTTAACTTTTAACCAAGATGTGTTTGTGTTATTTGATCCAGGTTCTACCCATTCTTATGTGAGTGCTAGCATCATTGATTGCATTGCTGTTCCATGTACAGAAATGGACTTTGAGGTGCTAGTAATAAGTCTGTTAGGACAGGAGGTCAGGGTTAATAAAATGTATAGAGATAGTCCTTTAAGATAAGGATTGTGATAATAAGTGAAATTAGTTTTGGAAGAGTTTATCGGTGAAAAGTATTTTCTGACACAACATAAATTATAAAGCTAATTGGCGAGCCTACTTAATGTAAGGCAAGAGGACGTAAAAGTAAGATGCAGTAATGGAATTACTCTAGATGAGGGCCAGGATGTTACTGTTAGTAATTCCTAATGGATATTGTAATCAGAATAAGTTTCGGATATCAGTGAATTCGAAAAGGATAAAAGATAGGAAAGTTTGATCTATTGGGATGTATTGTAGTAACTACGCAATGTTCTTGATGTTTATCTTTGTAGTCGCAGACACAAAGACTAACTTGAGATTATTGTGTAAAGCTACGCACTACCCGATAGTACACCTAGATGAGAATAGTTGCCAACGGCATACATTTTGGTATAGTTATGCCGTGCAGAATTTAATTGTTAGGAATAAGTTTGAAAATCCTACTTAGGGATCTAAAACTCAAAAGTTAGAATATCGAAAGGTTATAATTCAGTACAAAAGGAAGTAAGTTATAGAATATTGACAGATAAAAAGAGTTATGGAAGTAGAGATTTGAACAGTTGATTCATATATAACAAAGAAATATTACGAATGTGAGGAAGACTATGGACTACAATGGTCAGAGGACCAATGACTAGATAAATTATTCTAACATGACCTCAAGGGTCATTCAAAAAGGAACATGAACCGAAATATTAGACAGCACAATAGTAAGAGGAGATTGGTGTTATCCAAACAAATTAAACATTGTATTAGATTGTTAAAAGTCTTATACAAATTTGAGGAAAAGAAGATTATACGATCATATAGAAAGGAGAAAATAAACGTATGACTATTGTAAGATGGCTATTGGGTAAAATTTCGTGGACAAAATTTATTTTAAGGGGGAGAGAATTGTAACACCCCTAAGTTCGGTAGTGCGTTCTACTGTTCCGGTGACCAGTGTTGTCCGGACAGCTAGGATGCCCAGAACTACACTTCAATATGAGTGAGGAGACATAAAATAATGAAATACAAGAAAATAAAATACAAGAAAAAACAAAGGAAAAATAATAGTAAAGAAATGCAATCAAGTTAAGCGAGCCGAGAACCCTAGTGATGGGTGACTGGACCGGGAAGTCACGGCGTGGACCGTTGACTAGCCCTGGACTGCGGGGAACCCTGGAAAATGTTTTTAAGACTTAAAGAGACATCAATTTAAGTATAAATACCATTAGAAATATTAAGAAAAATTAATTAATTAGTACAAAGAAAAGTGAGAAATCGAAAAACGGACAAAACCCAGTGTTACCGAAAAATCGGAAATACAACCCAAACAGGGGCATTGTGGTCATTTGAAATCCCGAGTTGCCTTTTGACCTCATTTTCCATTAAAAATAAATGATATAACACTTTAGAAATGACATGAAAAATTAAATTGAGATACATTATGTAAATAGTAAAAGATTAGTGGAAAATGAGCAAAATTAAGGAAATTAAGATTTATGACTTATTTAACCAAGTTAGTGCTCCACTAGTGACCTCTTAAGGGACCCATATTAAGCATTAGTGGACTGAAACTACCATCTTCAACCTCCCAAACCAGAACCAGCCGAATTCTTCTTTTTCTCTCAAGTTCCTCCATGGCCATCCATGGCCAAGCTCCATGCATGCATGAAGTAAGCCAATTTCTTCCTAAGTTCCTTCATCAAAGTTAGTCTACACCACTTGGGCAGTAGATTGGCAGCAAGAAGACCAAGTTTTGGAGAGATTTTGAAGAGTTTCCAAAGTGGTAAGTTTGTGTTTTTGGTTAGTGCTTCATTAAAGTTAGTAAGGAGGTTATGGGTACTTGAATTGTGGAAAGAATTTTGGAGTTCAATGTTCTAAGGGAGATGTTTATTTTTGGCAGCCATGGAAACTCCTTGAGGGCAGTTTATTCTTGCTTGTAAATGGTAGATTAAAGGGTTGATTATGTGTTTATATGTGTAGGAATAAATTGGGTGATGTATACTAAGTATATTGTGAATGTCTATTTGAATTTGGAAGCTTGGAAATTAATGGAGTGTGATGTATGAATTGGCAGCTTGCATTGTGAACCAAAAAAATGTTATTTCATGGGTTGGTTTATGAAATTACATGGTTGAATTATGGTGCTTGCTATGACAGATTGTATATATGTACAAGGGTTTGAGTTTAGGCATGTAAATGAGCTTGTTATGTAGTTAAATTGTGTGTAAATTGAAGTTGGTAAATTCTGGACTATAATGTGCATATTGAATGTGATTGTAAGCTGCCAAAATGATCAACAATATGTTGTAAATTTTTTTTAGGTTATGGTACAATCGGAATTGACTTGAATGTTTAGTTTGGTAAGTGTTAGGAGTGATCCTGGATATGTATGGAAGAAATGCAATAAGGCAGTTTGAGTTTTAGGCCTATAACTTTAAGTGTGTGGCTCCAATTGGTATGAGACCAATTAGAGGTGAAACTAGGCACAAAATGTGCCAACTTTCATGAAGGAAGCTTGTCAAAATTCTGCTTGCAAGATAGCTTGAAAAATGACCAAATCCGGATTAAGTGCAAATAAGGCCTGAAAATTGACCATTTGGGCAGCAGTTAGTGTTTAGGCCATAACTAACTCAAACCAGGTCCAATTGACCTGAAATTTTGACCATGCATATTTAAGACCCATATCTACAAGTCTTATGAAGACACCAAAGCTCAGAAATGACCATAAGCAAGTCAAACATCTTGTACAAGTTCGGGTCCAAAAACTGGCCGAACCTAAAATGACCTAAAGTGATCAATTTTGATGCATTTTGACCAGCAATAGTAAAATAACCATAACATGGTCTACATAATTCGGAATGACCTAAAATTTTGCCTCGCATTCCATAAGACATAGATCTACAAGTTTGTAGTTTTGACCGAAACCCAAAAACTGAGGGAACTAGGTCATCCGGCTAGGTCAAACTAGTATCCCGGAATCCAGCAAATTGCAAGAAAATGCAAGATACATGGAAATGAACTTGGTAGTATTTACCAACCCTAAAAGACTATCGAATGTGACATATTGGTAACCTTAAAACCTAATTCACCTAGAATGCATCGAGGGTCGACATATTAGGTTGACTAAGCAAATAATAGAATTTAGTAAATTAATTATCAAGCATTATCATTAGAGACAGTTTAAATGAGTACTGAAACACTTCAAATTGTGTTTCTTAGTTAGCAAAGACTCAGGGAAAGGGAAGAAAACACTGAGTCAAGGCCAGGAGACAGTTATCAGAGGTTTGTGCACAATAGTTATTTCTTTTGAATTTTTCAATTGAAATAAATTATGACTATTTGTATATTATTGTTTTTAATTATGGAAATGTGTTTGAATGGATACTTATTGCTTGAAAAGCAATGTAAATGGTTTGAAACTATGGAAAAATTGATTTAGTGTGATTTGTGAAAATGTGAAGTTAATTATGAATTGTGTTTCCATTTGGTGAATGAATTTATGACTTTAGAAATTTATTGGATTCTCACGAATCATTTGAATAAAATGTTTGGAATTGATTTTGTGTTCACACTTAGCATGACAGTATCAAATCATTCCTTCTCCACTTATGGGGTTGTGATCGTTTATTTTCCTTCTCCATTTATGGAGTCGTGATCGTTTATTTTTCTCCCTCTCTGGTTTACCAGTTGAGGTGATCGGATGAGTACTCATCATATAGCTAGCTCCCTTCCTCATTGATTTCGATTAGTGGGGTTGTGATTGCTTTGTCGTGGTGTACAATGCGGCATTGATCGGAAATTTTGTGCCA
The DNA here is from genome assembly GCF_030052815.1 of Hevea brasiliensis. Taxonomy (NCBI): domain Eukaryota; kingdom Viridiplantae; phylum Streptophyta; class Magnoliopsida; order Malpighiales; family Euphorbiaceae; genus Hevea; species Hevea brasiliensis. The sequence continues at coordinate 51,757,973 of NC_079501.1, forward strand.
TGGCTTAAGTTGTGAATGAATTGGCAACACTGTATTCTTAAATTATTCGACTAAATTGTGTTATTATGCGATTTGATAATTTGTGAAATGGAGTTTAAATTCTTATTGACATTCACTGTCTTTTGAATTTAACCATGTTTTGACTATTGAGATTTATTGTGATATTGTGAATTGGAGTTTAAATTCTTATTGACATTCACTGTCTTTTGAATTTAACCATGTTTTGACTATTGAGATTTATTGTGATATTGTGAATTGGAGTTTAAATTCTTATTGACATTCACTGTCTTTTGAATTTAACTATGTTTTGATTACTGAGATTTAATGTGATATTGTGTTAAATTCCTTATGACATTCATTGTCTTGAATTTAACTATGGTTTTATGTATCCATCATTTATATGATTTATGAAATTTGATTTAAAGTTGTATTTGTTAATGTTGTGCACCACTGAGACATTGTCTCAGCGATAGCTTTCCATTCTTTGTCGCAGTAGACAGACAGACAGGAGTAGCGAACTAAATTTGCTAGTGCATTCAGTGAGAGATCATCGGGTATATTGAGTATACCACATTTTGCATTTTGTACTGTAATGTATGTTCACTGTATGTATATATTATTCTTGGTTTTGAGCAGTTGTAAACTAAAATTGTATATTGAAGTTGTAAAGTAAATTATGAGTATTTTGACTTGTAAAAATTGTATTATCTTTCTTTTATCTCAGTCTTTGAAAATTTATTGTGGATTTGAGTTGAAAAAGAAATTGTGTTGTTTAACTGTTGAAGTGGAGATTTGGAAATATATTGAAGTGCTTTTTATAGGTTTTCTGAAGAACTGTTTTATCCAAAATACAGATGGCACTCTGCCAAAATTTTTACAGAAATTACTAATTGTCTAAATGTGTTAACTGTTTCAAGTCAGTTCACAAAAAGTTTTTAACACCTGTAAATAGTGCTCACCACTGTAAAATGAAGTAAGAAAAGTTTTAAAATCCCTTGTAGTGTATTTAATGGGTTATCAGTAGACGAAGTTGGTAATTCATTAGGTATACTATGGGATCATGTTATACCTTACAAAGGGGTAGGGGGTGACAACTTTGCCTACCGGTAACCCATTAATTATACTACAAGGGATTTTGAAACAATTTTTGTTTATTTTTAAATTGGTGGGTAAAATTTTCTCAGATATTAAAAACCTTTATCTAAAGTCCAAACATAAATTAAATTTTTAGATATTTAAAATCTCCGCAACTTTTACAAAAATTTTGACAGAGTGCCGTCTGTATTTTGAGAAAACAGTTCTTCAAAACCTAAAAATAAAGACACTCCCAATATATTTTTCTCAATCACAACTCCATTATTCAATATCATTTCACAAATCAACACAAGCAACTTAATACACAGTTTAAATTAAATCAAACGTTGAAACCTCTCATTAAGGTAACAAAATGAATATTTACATCCATGGGAGTATTAAATAAACATCTATTGAAGTATAAATGACATTAGAAATGTCAAAAAAAAAATAATTACTACAAAGAAAAACGAGAAATCAAGAAACCGACAAAAATTAGTGTTACCAAAAAATCGAGAGTACAACCCAAGGAGGGGCATTTTGCTCAATTGACACCTACAGTTGACTTTTGACCTAAATGTCAATGAAAATATGCGGTATTACATTTTGAAAATTTAATGAAAAATGAAATTAAAGATAAAATGTAATTTAAGGGAATTTAAGGCCGTAATTGCAATTAATGGAAACCTTAGTTATTATAATGTTTAATTAGGATGAGTGGAGCACTAAGTGGGATTATATAAACTATATAAAGACAGATTTTTCCACTAACACTGCATGAATCTTCTTCTTCCTCAAAATAACTTCATTTGGCCGAATGAAATTTCTTCCCAAAGTCCACCATTAACATCCACCTTTGAGCTCTCTCTCACCATGATCTAAGCTTCCATTTGTTAAAGTTCCTTAATTAAAGTTGGAGTACACATCTTGGGCAGCATTTGGGAGAAAAAAGGGATAGATTTTAAGAGGTTTGACAAGTTCATTTGAGGTACATGTCCCATTTTTCTTTATTTCTTTGTTAAAGTTTATGTTGGTGTTGTGGTGAGTTGATTTATGGAAGAAATTTGAAGAAATGGTTGAGTTATGGGATTGTCCATTTTTGGCAGCCATAAGAGTCAAAGATGTTTAGCTTTTCTTATACTAGATTGATGGGCAATGATGTTAATTAGGCCAATTACATGTATTAGTAATTTAATGTTATGTGTATGCTAGAATTAGGTATTTGAAGTGAGATTGTGAATTGAATATGGAAATTTGAAACATATGTACAATGGGCAGTTTTTATGTATGTAAGAGAGATTTAATTTCATGTATATTAATGTTGATTATGAGTTAATGGAATGCACATTAGTGGTTTTGATCAATGGATTAGGGTTTAAAGGTTTGTATAAGAGTTGGATATTGATTTCATTGAATTGAGTGTAATGGATGTTTACTTAAATATAATAGCTGTTGGATGTTTAAGTGAATTGAGTATTGTTGGACATTTCATTTCATTAAACTGAGTTATTGCTAGAAAAATTGACAAATTGAGTTGTGGTTGGACAATTGACCAAAATGAAATGTGAATGGTGTTCATTAGAAGTGCCAATTTTCAATGTAAAGTATGGTTAGTAAAAATAGTATACATTTTAGGTTATAAATGGAATTGTGTGACTCCAATTGGTATGAGACCAATTGGAGGTGAAACTAGGCATAAAATGTGCCAACTTTCTTGAAGGAAGCTTACCTAAATTCTGCCTAGAAGGTGACTTGAAAAATGACCAAATCCGGATTAGTGACTTGAAAGCTTGAAAATTGACCATTTGGGCAGCAGTTAGTTTTTTTACCATAACTCACTCAGAACAGGTCTAATTGACCTAAAATTTTTACCATGAATAGTTTAGATATAGATCTACAATTCTTATGGGGACACCAAAGCCCAGAAATGGCCAGAACCAAGCCAAATTGCTTGCACAAGTTTGGGTACCAAAACTGGCCGAAATGAAAATGACCTAAGCTTACTATTTTAGTGCATTCTGTCCAGCATTGGTAAATTGACCATATCTTGGTCTACACTACTCAGAATGACCTGGAAATTTGCCCCGTATGCAATAAGACATAGACCTACAAGTTTGTAATTTGGACAGAAAACCGAAAACTGAGGCAACTAGTTCGTCCGGCTAGGTCAAAATAGTATACCAAAATCTGATAAATTGCAATAAAATGCAATACACTTGAAAATAAATTTGGTAACATATACCAATAATAAAGGGCTATAAAATGTGAGATATTGGTAACATTGGAATTGACTCACTTAGAGTGCATCAAGGGTCATCATTATAAGTTGACTAATGAAATGAATTAAAGGAAATAGTACCAAGAAAATTTAGATATTGGATTTTATGGTTGGAAACAAATTCATTGAGTACTGAAACACTTTAAATTGTGTGTTTCAGTTGATAAGGATATTGAGAAGCATAAAGAACATTGAATCAAGGCCTAGGAGCGACTTAAATCAGGTTTGTGCATAACTAGTTTTTAATTGATTTTGTTCTGAATATTTCTTATGATTAAATGACATATTTTTCTTATGTATTATGTTTAATAAGCATTGGATTTAATTCAATGATTATTGAAATTGTTATAGTATGTATGAACTTAGCTTTGTGAAATGGTATTTCCACAAGTATTAAGCATTGTTGTGAATTGAATAAATTATGTTTTGGAAAATTGTGATAGAACATGTTTTGAATTGTAATTGGGCAATTTGCATGGAAAAATGCAAATTTATGATTTGAATTGTGATGAGCATAAAAATTATTGGATATTGGAATTGACTTTGAATCGAATTGTATTGTGATTTATCCTCACTAAAAGGATTGTGATATTATTTTATATCTCACTATAGATGCTTGACTAGGTTATTACCCGTCTCTCTCATTTGTTGAGAAGACAATGGAGTTAGTTGTGTTTTGATTACCCTAGTACATGCACAGGCTTAGATTCTCCTCTTATTAGAGGTTAGATCTAAGTTTTTTATGTTATGGCCCTTTCGGAAGATTCATTATTGTGATGTGTACTGTGCACAATGATTCGACCTCCCCGACTATAGGGAGTTAGAATCTGATTCGACCTCCTCGACCATAGGGAGTTAGAATCACCCCAAAGATGGCCCTTTCGGATTAGTCTTGCATAGTTAGTGAGATAAAGAATGGCTTTTGAATAGTAAAGAATTCTGATTTCAATTATGATTTATGTATAATTGATTTTGTTGGAATTACCTTAAATGGTTAGTTATGATTTGATAAATTGAATTTTGTGATCAAAGTCATTTTATACAAATGATTTATATTATTGGCAATGAATATTTTGAGTTTTGGAATTTGATGAGTATCCAGATTTTCAAATTATTTGCTGTAATTTTTGTTAAGGTATAATGTACCATGTTTTAAATTATAGTTGTGGACCATTGAGTTCACCACTCAGCGATAGCTTTGTATACTGTCGCAGATGAAAAGAGCATAGTGCAATTGAGTAAGCTTCTTTGAAGATACATTCAGATCAGCTCCAGGTATATCATACGTATACCCATGTACATAGGTTTTGATGTATGCATGTAATAATATGTATGTAAATTATTTGAGTAGTTGTATTAAAACTCTTGTAAAATATTTTGGTATGTAATTAATGTAAATTATTGTGATATAAATGTTGAGTCTTGTAATCAATGAAATGTTTTTTATAATGAGATTGGTTTGAAAATGAGTTGATTTGATTATTGAGATTTGAATTGTGAGTTGAAATGAAGTTATTGGAGTTGTATTTGAGAAAACATATTGGGAGTGTTTTCCTTTTTAGGTTTGAAGAACTGTTTTTCTCAAAATACAGCCGGCACTTTGAAAATTTTTTATAACACCATATTTTAAGCGATGATTTAAATTTCACGAAAATTGTTTTAAAATCCATTGTAGTATATCTAATGTATTATTGGTATGCGAAGTATGGTAATTCATTAGGTGTACTATGGGATCATGTTGCATCTTATGGGAGAGTAGGGTGTGGCAAGATACATACTAAATGGTATGCTCTAGGCCATACTATTAACAATCTCCCACTAGCACTGGAGCTATTCATTACAATATCTTAGACCCATATTCTCAAGATCTCAGTTTAACTGAGCTTGTAACATAGGCTTAGTGAATGGATCAACTGGAATTTTAGCTGATGCTATTTTCTATGTGGCTACATCACCTTGCCCAACTATCTCTCTGATAAAGTGGTAGTGCTTTTCTATGTGTTTGGATTTCTGGTGAGACTGGAGGTCCTTAGCCTATATGACTGCTCCATTATTATCACAATGGAGTGAAACTGTTGACTCAATGGAAGGAACTGCTGCAAGTTTTGTCATGAACTTCTTTATCTAAATAGCTTCCTTTGTAGCATCTGATGCAGAAATATACTCAGCTTCTCTAGTGGAATCTGCAGTTGTACTCTGTTTGAAACTCTTCCAACTGACTGCACCTCCATTACAAATGAACACATGCCTAGAGGTAGACTTTCTATCATCGATATCTGATTGGAAATCAGAATCAGTATAACCATGCAGTTGTAAGTCACCACCTGCATAAATCAAGACTAAATCCTTAGTTCTTCTCAAATACTTAAGGATATTCTCGACAACTATCTAGAGTTCCAAACCTAGATTGGATTGAAACCTGCTAGTCAAACTAACAGTATATGCAATACCCAGTCTAGTACACATCTTTGCATATGTCTTTTTAGAAAGGTGGATACCATGTCTCACTGGTAATAATCCTCTGTTGGAATCTAGTATGTTAAACCTCTTTAACACTTTTTCCAAGTATAGACTTTGGGATAAACCAATTATTCTTTTCGCTCTATCTCTATAGATGCAAATCCCAAGAATATAGGTTGCCTCCCTTAAGTCTTTCATGGAGAATGTATTTGACAACCATACCTTTACAGCTGTCAACATACCTATGTCATTACCCATCAACAAAATGTCATCCACCTATAAGACAAGGAATGTGATAGCACTATCACTAACCTTCTTATATGCACATGGCTCATCCTTATTTTTCATAAAACCAAATGACTTAATGGCTTCATCAAAACAGATGTTCCAACTCCTCAAAGCTTATTTCAACCATAAATGGATCGCTTTAGTTTGCATACCTTGGAACCATATTGGGATTCAAAACCCCTAGGTTATTCCATGAAAATGTTTTCTTCAATGTATCCATTGAGAAAAGATGTTTTGACATCCATTTGCTAAATCTTATAATCATAGTATGCAGCTATTGCTAATAGAATCCTAATTGATTTAAGCATGGCAACAGGCGAGAAAGTCTCCTCATTGTTAATTCCTTGCCTCTGGCGAAACCCTTTCGCTATTAGCCTTGCTTTATAGGTCTCTATCTTTCCATCAGAACCAACTTTTCTTCTTGAAAACCCATTTATTCCCTATAGGTACAATACCTTTAGGTGGGTCAACAAGATCCCAAACTTGATTCTTATATATGGAATCAATTTCGGATTTCATACATTCAATCCATTTTAAAGAGTCTATATCTGATATAACTTTTTCATAGGTAAGTGGATCATCTCCATGATCTACTTCTTCATGAGTAAACAACTCTTGTTCATCTTCATGAAGGAAACCATATCTCACCGGTGGGTGAGATATCCTAGTTGATCTGCGAGGAATTACTGTAGATATTTCATTAATAGGTGTAGATTGACTAGCTGGATCTATATCCATTTGATCTGTTGGTTGGTCTGAAATCTCTAATTCTAACTCTATTTGCCTTCCTTTGCCTCCTTCTTGAATAAACTATTATTCAAGAAATATGGCATCTCTGCTCACCACAACCTTTTGTGATGTAGGAAAATAAAAATAATATCTAAAACTTTCTTTTGGATATCCAACAAATCGACCCTTTGCTGATCTAGTTTCCAACTTATTAGTGTTTAGCTTTTTGATATAAGCTGGACAATGCCAAATCTTAACATGCTTAAGACTTGATTTTCTTTCATGCCATATCTCATAAGAGGTGGAAGAAACTAATTTTGATGGAATCCTATTCAGAATATGCAAAGCTGATTCTAATGCAAATCCCCAAAAGAAGATTGGCATATCAGTGTAGCTCATTATACTATGTACTATATCTAATAGGGTATAATTTCTCCTTTAAGATACACTATTTAACTGTGGCATTCTTAGAGGAGTCAGCTGGGAAACAATGCTATGCTCTTTCAAGTATTCATCAAATTCAGTACTCAAGTATTCACCTTCAAGATCTGATCGAAGAGCTTTAATACTTTTTTCTGTTTGATTTTCTACTTCAGATTTAAATTCTTTGAACTTTTCAAAGGATTCATATTTGTATTTCATCAAATACAAATACCCAATTCGTGATTTATTATCAGTAAAGGTAATAAAGTAATGAAAACCACCTTTAGCCATTTCCTTAAATGGATCACATACATCACTATGTATTAGCTCCAAAATATTTTCAGCTCTTAGTCATTATGCATTATAACCCAAACCAACATATTTATTTCTAAAATAAATATTGCAAACATCATTTATGAACTAAAATTCATAACTATCTCTAGTCAAACTAGATATAGAAATGATGCTTTTAAAAGCATCAAGTACATGCAAAACCTTATTTAAATACAAAACATGTCCACACATGTATAAAGATTTAGATCCTATGGCTAAAGCTTCAACAGTTGAGCCATTGCTAACCTAGAATCTAATATCTCGTTACTGCAAGCTTCTACTACTTGCTATACTTTGGGCAGTTTCTATTCTAGTGCCCATCCTTCTGACAGTGGAAACATTTTCCCTTGCCTTTGTCAGCTTTGGTCTTTATTTTCTGTTTGGCTATCTTCTTGGAAGATCCTGGAACTTGAGGTTTCTTTTTCTTATTACCCTTCTTCTTGTTGGACTTACCAGTAGAAGAAGATGCAATCAAAGCTACCTCTTTTCCTTTATTGCCTTTTATATTCTTTTGGGCAATAACCAGCATGTTAAGTAAACCATCCAAGGTGTATTCCTACTTAGTCATATGAAAATTTATCACAAAATTCCAAATGACTCAGGTAGGAATTGTAGGATCAAATCGGTCTGTAGATGGAAATCCATGTGAAAGTCAAGATGTTCCAGCTGCTAAATCAGCCAAATCATCTTGTGGACATGATCCCTAACATTCTGTACCTCAGACATCCTCATGCGGAATAGTTGTCTAGATATCTCATACCTAGCATTCCTGTTGCGCTCATCATATAACTTTTACAGGTGAAGGAGGAACTCACTTGCATATTACATATTTTCAAGTTACTTTTGTAACTCATTACTCGTAGAAGCAAGCATGTAACACTTGGCTCTCATATCATGCTCCTTCCACTTGTCCAAAGTTTCATATTCCTCTTGAGTGGCCTCTGGAGGTAAGAGACTAGGAACCTTTGAGTCTAGAACATATCCAATACATTCTAAGTTCAGGACAAGTTTTAAATTTCTTAGCCAATCAGAAAGATAAGGTCCTGTCAACCTATTGTGATCAAGTATGCTCGCAAGGATATTGGATGGTGGTGGTTGTTGTGTGTTCATTATTGAAGGAACAAAAGCATGAAAAACACAAGTTTATACCATTAAATTCAAAATTTTCACCTAGGGTCACATGCATCATGCAAGATTTATTTTTATCTATTTGATTTCAAAGATAAACAACATATTAAAACTCTTTTAATATGTTTTTGGATTTGTATTTGTCATTTAAGCTTTTAAAATTAATCAGACTAATTTTAGAACCCTAGATTAAATCAACAACAAACACACTAACCTCTTAATGCACTGCAGTGTATTTGCACATTCGAGACACATCTTCAGGACACCAGATATTGTCTCTCTAGCTTGTCCACACCAAGAACACTAATGCCAGCCCTTGAACAGCTTCTAAAGCTTTTTCTATTAATTAGAAAATCAAGTTTTGCCTTTTAAGAGATTAAAGATGTAAACAGGACACTAGAAAATATTTCTAGTATTTTCAATTCAAGAGATTGCTTTCTAATCTCTTGGAATAGATGAGAGATGAAGAAGAAGAGAGGGAGAGCCTCAAGGTGGTGGCACAAATGAGAACAGCAGCTGGTTGTCTTATTTTCTTTTCATAACAACACTTGTATAGCTAGGTCAACACATTAAACCCTTGCCACATGTCACCCTCTGATTGGTTCTAGGTTTAATTGACCCAATCACATTGTGCCAAGTGTCAAACCTATATTTAATCTTAATTTTAATCATCTTATATGATTAAAAGACATTTGGTAAGCTTATGTGTAATGCCATGTGTCACCATCTCATGGTGCCGCATGTCACCATGTGAAATGACCAAAATGCCCTTGTGTCTTAATTTTGAGTTGTTAACAAAAAGTAATTATTTCACTTCTTCTAATCAATTTATATCATATATTAATTAATTAATTAATCTCTATTAATTAATTTCTCATTAATTAAATTCATATTTAAACACTTTAAATATAAATTTAACTTATATTATACATCCAATAATCTAGATTTGGTTTCAAGTCATGCTAGGGACTTTGCAATCTAATTGCAAACCAAACTTACTTAATTAATCAATTAAACTCTTTAATTAATTAATTAAATCATATTTAATTAGGTGAAAACTTGTGTATGTGTGTGACTTACTAGGCTCATCACTAATTGGCAATGAGACATGATATCAACTCTTAATATTATCAGAACTCTTTCTTACTAAAAATGATTTCTCTAAATCATTTTATGCATCTCATAGACCATAGTTAATACCTAGCATAGCATGCCATGGCCACCCAATTAGTAATAAGGTTTACCTTAAATGAACCTATAATCATATGTTACTATACACTAGAATCTCTCTATTACAAAATCCCAACTCATTCTGGAGTCATGATTTATGTCAAACTCCATTTGCTATTAATATTATGTTCTCTTTTAATTTCAGTTCTTGATTAAAAAAAAATTTTCTCATCAGAAACTCTTTTCTGATTAAATCTATCTGTCTGGCTAGGAACTTGAAACATCAAGAACAATTAAATGAACATAGGATTTTATCTTTATTTACTTAGAGGAACAGATTCCATCTTGATCAACACCTACCTCCATATATAACTAGTAGGAGCCAACACATGCCCATATACCCATACACAGTACAAGTATGAAAGCAGTATCAAACTCAAACTACCTATATATAAGATAACTGTGCTATCTTAGGTCTAAAGATTATATGCACTGATATGATTTATGACAAAACATTGACAAGAGTAAACTCCATGTGCTTGTCATAAGTGTCACTAGTTCGGCCTACTTATCATTTATAATTGCCTATCATGTTTGTTATATGGCATGAGACTGACCATTCCATCTTATTTATATCTCATATAAATAACTTGGGAACAAACACGAATACAATCTTTCTGGATAAGTCATGTCCTTATTATGAAGTATCCTCGATTGTGAACCTATTTATGATACTTTGTACTAGAAATACTATCACTCATATTCTTAACAACTTAATAATAGAATTTCTAACAAAATATCAATGGACCTTTTCTATTACACATAAATATCATATGTAAATGGAAAAGTGGAAATGCCTTTTATTAATAAAACTTGTACAAGATAAATACTAAATGATATGCTCTAGGGCATACTACTAACAATCTCCCACTAGCACTAGAGCCATTCATTATAATACCTTATACCCATATTCTCAAGATGTCAGTCTAACTAAGCTTGTGACAAAGGCTTAGTGAATGGATCAGCTAGATTTTTCAGTTGATGTTATTTTTCTACATGGCTATATCGCCTTGCCCAACTATATCTCTGATAATGTGGTAGTGCCTTTCTATATGTTTGGATTTCTAGTGAGACCGGGGTTTCTTATATCCAAACATCTTCTTTTGCAGCATTTTATGCAGCAATATACTCGGCTCTGTAGTGAAATCTACAGTCTTACTCTGTTTGGAACTCTTCCAACTAACTGCACTTCCTTTACAAAATGAACACAAACCTAGAGGTAGACTTTCTATCGTTGATATCTGATTGAAAATCAAAATCAGTATAACCATTCAATTGCAAGTCTCCACCTCCATATATCAAGAATAATCCTTAGTTCTTTTCAAGTACTTAAGGATATTCTTGACAGCTATCCAGTGTTCCAAACCTGGATTGGATTGATACCTACTAGTGAAACTAACAGCATATGCGATATCCGGCCTAGTACAGAACATTGCATACATTAAACTTCCAATAGCCGAAGCATATGGAATCCTGGCCATCTTATCTCTTTCTTCAGGTGTCTTTGGAGACATCTTTTTAGAAAGGTGGATACCATGTCTCACTGGTAATAATCCTCTCTTGGAATCCTCTCTTGGAATCAAGCATGTTAAACCTCTTTAACACCTTTTCCAAGTATAGACTTTGGGAAAAACCAATTATTCTTCTCGCTCAATCTCTATAGATGCGAATCCCAAGAATATAGGTTGCCTCCCCTAAGTCTTTCATGGAGAATGTATTTGACAATCATACCTTTACAGTTGTCAACATACATGTGTCATTACCCATCAATAGTATGTCATCCACATATAAAACAAGGAAAGTGATAGCACTGTCACTAACCTTCTTATATACACATGGCTCATCCTCATTTTTGATAAAACCAAAGGATTTAATGGCTTCATCAAAACGGATGTTCCAACTCCTCGAAGCTTGCTTCAACCCATAAATGGATCGCTTTAGCTTGCATACCTTGGAACCATCTTAGGATTCAAAACCCCTAAGTTGTTCCATGAAAATGTTTTCTTCAATGTATCCATTGAGAAAAGTTGTTTTGACATCCATCTGCCAAATCTCATAATCATAGTATGCAGCTATTGCTAATAAAATCCTAATTGATTTAAGCATGGCAACAGGTGAGAAAGTCTCCTCATAGTCGATTCTTTACTTTTGGCGAAAGCCTTTCGCTACTAGCCTTGCCTTATAGGTCTCTACCTTTCTATTAGAACCAATTTTCTTCTTGAAAACCCATTTGTTCCCTATAGGTACATTACCTTCAGGTAGGTCAACAAGATTCCAAACTTGATTCTTATACATGGAATCAATTTCAGATTTCATAGCATCAATTCATTTTGAAGAGTCTATATCTGATATAGCTTCTTCATAGGTAAGTGGATCATCTCCATAATCTACTTTTTCATGAGTAAACAACTCTTGTTCTTCTTCATGAAGGAAACCATATCTCACTGGTGGGTGAGATACCCTGGTTGTTCTACGAGGAACAGCTGTAGATGTTTCATCAATGGGTGTAGGTTGACTAGATGGATCTATATCCATCTTATCTGTTGGTTGGTCAGAATTCTCCAATTCCAACTCTATTTGCCTTCCTTGGCCTCCTTCTTGAACAAACTGTTATTCAAGAAATGTGGCATCTCTACTCAACACAACCTTTTGTGATGTAGGCAAATAAAAATAATATCCAAAACTATCTTTTGTATATCCAACAAATCGACCCTTTTCTTATCTAGTTTCCAATTTATCAGTGTTCAGCTTTTTGATATAAGTTGGACAATCCCAAATCTTAACATGCTTAAGACTTGGTTTTCTTCCATGCCATATCACATAAGGTGTTAAAGAAATTGATTTTGATGGAATCCTATTCAGAATATACAAAGCTGATTCTAATGGAAATCCCCAAAAGGAGATTGGCATATCAGTATAGCTCATCATACTACGTACCATATCCAATAGGGTACGATTTCTCCTTTCTGATACACCATTCAGCTGTGGCGTTCCTGGAGGAGTCAGCTAGGAAAAAATGCCATGCTCTCTCAAGTATTCATCAAATTCAGTACTCAAATATTCACCTCCACGATCTGATCGAAGAGCTTTAATACTCTTTCCTGTTTGATTTTCTACTTCAGATTTAAATTCGTTGATCTTTTCAAAGGATTCATGTTTGTATTTCATCAAATATAAATACCCAAACCTTGATTTATCATCAGTAAAAGTAATAAAATAATGAAAGCCACCTCTAGCCATTTCTTTAAATGGACCGCGTACATCATTATGTATTAGCTTCAAAATATTTTCAGCTCTTAGCCCTTGTCCAACAAAGGGTGATCTAGTCATTTTGCCCTAAAGGCAAAATTCACAAGTTGGAGTAGGCTCAGAGCCCAATGAGGATAGAATCCCCATTTTCTCCAATTTTGCAATACTATCTTTTACACATGACATAACCTTAAGTGCCAAATATATTTTGAACTTGAGTTGGTTTTCAGCATAGCATTGCATTCTTTTAGATTGCTATACTCTGGGCAGTTCCTTTTCCAGTGCCCATCCTTGTGGCAGTGGAAACAATTTCCTTTGCCTCCATCAACTTTAGTCTTCCCTTTCTGTTTAGCTATTTTCTTAGAAGGACCAAGAATCTGAGTTTTCTTTTTCTTATTGCCCTTTTTCTTGTTGGACTTTCCAGCAGAAGAAGATGCAATCAAAGCTACCTCTTTTCATTTATTGCCCGGTATATTCTTTTGGGCGATAACCAGCATGTTGAGTAAACCAGCTAAGGTGCATTCCTATTTAGTTATATGGAAATTTGTCACAAAATTCTCAAAAGACTCAAGAGGGGATTGAAAGATCAAATCCGTATGTAGTTGGAAATCCATGTTGAAGTCAAGATGTTCCAACTGCTCAATCAGCCGAATCATCTTGTGGACATGATCTCCAACATTCTGTCCCATAGACATCCTCATGCGGAACAGATGCCTAGATATCTCATACCTAGCATTCCTACTATGCTCACCATATAACTCTTGTAGGTGAAGGAGGATCTCACTCGCACTCTGCATGTTCTCATGCTGCTTCTGTAACTCATTACTCATGGAAGCAAGCATGTAACACTTAGCTCTCATATCATGCTCCTTCCACTTGTCCAAAGTTTCATGTTCCTCTTGAGTGGCCTCTAGAGGTAAAGGACCAGGAACATTTGAATCTAGAACATATCCTATATGTTCAAGGTTCAAGACAAGTTTCAAATTTCTTAGACAATCACAGAGATTAGGTCCTGTTAACCTATTGCACTCAAGTATGCTTGTAAGGATATTGGATGGTGGTGGTTGTTCTGTACTTATTATTATCAGAAAATTAACTTCAGAAAATAATCACATTAATTAGTAAATGTTTCAAGTAATTAACCAAAATGATTATGGTTTTTTAATCAGATTGGTCCTCCCACTAACTTAACAAATCCTACACTTCCAAAGTAGAAAATGGAAATCCTAGTTGGATGGATTTCTAGTGGATGATTGAATTCTTATAATTCTATTAATCATCCTCAGGTACATCCGTTATTGGAATTATAATAAACTATAAGTGAGCAACTCCTTGCCCATCACATCTCATGTGAAGTTCAATCCTTTACCTAGCCCCTAATGCTCAAAATCTCAAGTACATCCATTATTGACTTATCTTGCATTAGTTAAGTTGATCCCATTGAGCCAGTAATTATGCAAATAATTTTAATGTCCTCAGGTACACCCAATATTGGCCACCAAACCATTTACATATTTACAACATCTCATGCTTAATAATTATTCTTAAGAAAATCTCTTAAATTAATTGCATCTTATGCAACTATTTAAAATTTTTTAAAATAATTGCCCCAATGGAGGGTCCATGTTATAATTACTTTAATTATAGCATTTCCAACTTAATCATTTATTTGGAAGATTTTATGGTCATCCTAATTACTATTAAGGTCTCACTTTGCACATTATCCATTTAGCATGCATATATCATATAATTGCACACATTCCCATACATCTCATGCATTCATGGATAAGCAGTAAATATGGTATGATCATGGACATTCTAAGGGATTCAATTCTGAGCAACCAAGAATTGAATCAGGGCATTACTAGGTGCATTTCATTCATTCATTTTACAAGAGTTACTGAAGGAGTACATAATCAACACTTGATCTTGAATTCCTCCCACTGGTCCCACCAATGCTCTTGACCTCCTTGAACTTCTTGCAATCCAATATTACATAGTAATCCTTGGCATACCAAGGCGAATTTATAAGAACTTAAATAAATAAAATTACAACCCAAAAATTATTACAAACTTAATAATACATGCCCAAAATAAATTAAAATAAATTAACTAATTTACAATCCCAAAGAAATATAAAAGAAATAAATCCAATCACGTTGGTCTTTTATAGTCCATGATTATCCATCATGCATATCACTATTTAAAAATTAAATAAAACATACATACTTATATTAAATTGAATATCTCATATTCAACTTAAAAATCCAGATTTGAATATGATTCAAATAAATTTAAAAATTCAGATTTGAATCTCATTCAAACAAATTTAAAAATTTAGATTTGAATCACATTCAAATAACCTTAAAAATTCAGATTTGAATCACATTCAAACAATTTTTAAAAAATCAGATTTGAATCACATTCAAGCAATTTTTAAAAATTCAGATCTAAATATTATCCAAACAATTTTAAAAAATCAGATTTAAATATGATTCAAACAACTTTAAAAATTTAGATTTGAATCACATTCAAACAACTTTTAAAATTCAAATTTGAATCACATTCAAACAATTTTTAAAATTCTAATTTGAATCAAAATTTAATTGTGTAATTAAAATTCTAATTAAACAATTTAATTAGACATAGGATGAGCTTTTAGATCATACAACAATTACAAAGTAAAAAGCCAAACCTTGAGCCACCCATGGAACCATAAACCTTGCGCACCATTAGGTGTTCTTTTGCGTACCGCCACACATCCATTGCAACCAGTAATGGATAAATCATCTTATGATCAAAGCACACAATTAAATCATATAATCAACAATTTAAATAGCAAATATAGTGGCTCTGATACCAATTGAAGGAACAAAAGCGTGAAAAACACAAGTTTATACCATTGAATTCAAAATTTTCACCTAGGGTGACATGCATCATGCAAGATTTATTTTTATCTATTTGATTTCAAAGATAAACAACATATTAAAACTCTTTTAATATGTTTTTGGATCTGTAGTTGTCATTTAAGATTTTAAAATTAATCGGATTAATTTTAGAACCCTAGATTAAATCAAGAACAAACACACTAACCTCTTGATGCACTGCAGTGTATTTGCGCCTTTGAGATGCATCTTCAGGACACCAGATGTTGTCCCTCTAGCTTGTCCACACCAAGAACACCTATGGCAGCCCTTGAACAGCTTCTAAAACTTTCTCTATTAATTAGAAAATCAAGTTTTTCCTTTTAAGAAATTAAAGATGTAAACAGGACACTAGAAACGATTTCTAGTATTTTTAATTCAAGAGATTGTTTTCTATTCTCTTGGAATAGATGAGAGATGAAGAAAAAGAAAAGGAGAGCCTCAAGGTGGCAGCACAAATGAGAACAACAGCTGGTTGTCTTATTTTCTTTTCATAACAATACTTGTATAGCTATATCAACACATTAAACCCTTGCCACATGTCACCCTCTAATTGGTTTTAGGTTTAATTGACCCAATCACATTGTGCCATGTGTCAAACCTATATTTAATCTTAATTTTAATTATCTTACATGATTAAAAGACATTTGGTAAGCTTATGTGTTATGCTATGTGTCACTATCTCATGGTGCCACATGTCACCCTGTGAAATGATCAAAAAGCCCCTGTGTCTTAATTTTGAGTTCTTAATCCAAAATAATTATTTCTCTTCTTCTAATCAATTTATATCAAATATAAATTAATTAATTAATCTCTATTAAATAATTTCTTATTTATTAAATTCATATTTAAACACTTTAAATATAAATTTAACTTATACTATACATCCAATAATCTAGATTTGGTTTCAAGTCATGCTAGGGACTTTGCAATCTAATTGCATACCAAATCATATTTAATTAGGTGATAACTTGTGTGTGTGTATGACTTACTAGGCTCATCACTAATTGGCAATGAGATATGATATCAACTCTTAATATTATCAGAACTCTTTCTTACCATAAATGATTTCTCTAAATCATTTTACGCATCTGATAAACCATGGTTAACACCTAGCATAGCATGCCATGGCCACCCAATTAGTAATAAGGTTTACCTTAAATGAACCTATAATCATATGTTACCATGCACTATAATCTCTCTATTACAAAATCCCAACTCAAGCTGAAGTCATGGTTTATGTCAAACTCCATTTGCTATGAATATTATGTTCTCTTTTAATTTCAGCTCTTGATTAAAAAAAATTTTCTCATCAGAAACTCTTTTCTGATTAAATCTATCTATCCTGGCCAGGAACTTGAAACATCAAGAACAATTAAATGAACATAGGATTTTATCTCTATTTACTTAGAGGAACAGATTCCATCTTGATCAACACCTACCTCCATATATAACTAGTAGGAGCCAACACATGCCCATATACCCATACACAGTACAAGTATGAAAGCAGTATCAAACTCAAACTACCTATATACAAGATAACTGTGCTATCTTAGGTCTAAAGATTATATGCACTGATATGATTTATGACAAAACATTGACAAGAGTAAACTTCATGTGCTTATCATAAGTGTCACTGGTTCGGCCTACTTATCATTTATAAATGCCTATCATGTTTGTCATATGGCATGAGACTTACCATTCCATCTTATTTATATCTCATATAAATAACTTGGGAACAAGCATGAATACAATCTTTCTGGATAAGTCATGTCCTTATTATGAAGTATCCTCGATTGTGAACCTATTTATGATACTTTGTACTAGAAATACTGTCACTCATATTCTTAACAACTTAAGAATAGAATTTCTAACAAAATATCAATGGACCTTTTCTATTACACATAAATATCTTATGTAAATAGAAAAGTGGAAATGCCTTTTATTAATAAAACATGTACAAGATACATACTAAATGATATGCTCTAGGGCATACTACTAGCAATTATTATCAGAAGAATAACTGCAGAAAATAACTAGATTAATTAGTAAATGTATCATGTAATTAACCAAAATGATTATGGCCTTTTAATCAAATTGGTCCTCCCACTAAATTAGCGAATCCTACACTTCCAAAGTAGGAAACGGAAATCCTAGTGGATGGATTTCTAGTGGGTGATTGAATTCTTATAGTCTTATTGATTATCCTCAGACACATCCATTATTGGAATTACAATAAACTGTAAGTGAGCCACTCCTTACCCATCACATCTCATGTGAAGTTCAATCATTTACTTAGCCCCTAATGCTCAAAATCTTAGGCACATCCATTATTGACTTATCTTGCATTAGTTTAGTTGATCCCATTGAGCCAGTAAACATGCAAATAATTTTAATGTCCTCAGGCACATCCATTATTGGCCACCAAACCATTTACATATTTATAACATCTCATGCTTAACAATTATTCTTAAAAAAATCTCTTAAATTAATTGCATCATATGCATATATTTAAAATTTCTTAAAATAATTGCCTCAATGGAGGCCCCTTGATATAATTATTTTAATTATACCATTTCCAACTTAATCATTTATTTGAATGATTTAATGGTCGACTTAATTACTATTATGGTCTCACTTTGCACATTATCCAATTAGCATGCATATATCGTATAATTGCATACATTCCCATACATCTCATGCATACATGGATAAACAATAAATATGGTATGATCTTAGCCTTTCTAAGGGATTCAATTCTGAGCCTCCAAGAATTGAATTAGGGCATTCCTAGGTGTATTTCATTCATTCATTATACAAGAGTTGCTGAAGGAGTACAAAATCAACATTTGATCTTGATTTCCTCCCACTAGTCCCACCAATGCTCTTGACCTCCTTGATCTTCTTGCAATCTAATTACATTGTAATCCTTGGCATACCAAGGCAAATTTACAAGAATATGGACTTTAAAATCCTTAAAAAAATAATATTACGACCCAAATTATTACAACACTTATAATACATGCCACCAAAAATAAAATTAATTATTTTACAACCTAAAGAAAAATAAAAGAAATAAATCCAATCACATTAGTCTTTTATTGTCCATGATCATCCATCATGCATATTACCATTTAATAATTAAATAAAACATACATACTAAAATTAAATTGAATATTTCATATTCAACTAAAAAATTTAGATTTGAATCTCATACAAACAAATTTAAAAATTCATATTTGAATCTCATTCAAACAAATTTAAAAATTCAGATTTGAATCTCATTCAAACAAATTTAAAAAAATTTAGATTTGAATCTCATTCAAACAATTGAATCAAAATTTAATTGTGTGATTAAAATTCTTAATTAAACAATTTAATTTAATGTGGGCTTAATCATGGGCCTAAATATGGGCCTTAAGTCATACAACAATTGCATCATGAAGCTCAAACCATGCACACACTTTGAATGGCCTAAAACCATGCACACCCATGGTGCATACACACATGCCGTCACTTTTGTTAGTCCAACCAGCAATTAATCAATCAACTTTTGATCAAATCACACAACTAAAACTCATATTAAACAATCTAAATGGCAAATATAGTGGCTCTGATACCAATTAAAGGAGCAGAAGCATGAAAATTGTTAGATTAGAACATTGAATTCAAAAATTTCTTTTAGGGTTTCATGCATCATGCCATATCCATTATGTACCTAATTGATTTCAATGTTCAATTGCATATTAAAACTCTTTTAATATCTATTGGGATCTATATTTGCTATTTAAGATTTTTTGAATTAACAAATTAATTCATTTAAACCATAGTTTAAAAGAGAATTTAGAGCACTAACCTCTTTGATGCAATATGGATGTGATTGACACCTTTAGGAAGCACCTAAGACCCCAAATGTTGTCCCTCTAGCTTGTCCACACCAAGATCACTAATGCGCAGCTCCCAATCTTGCTTCTTAAGCCTTGCCAACCAATTATAAATTGGGTTTTTACCTTTAGAGAGGTTGTAGATGTGTATAGGACAATAAAAACAATTTCTAGCAATTTTAATTCAAAGAAATTTAGGCAATTCTCTTTGAATTAATGAGAAAATATGAAGAGGAGAAAGAGCCCTAAAAGTGGCGTCACCTTTGAGACAAAGAAGAAGAGTGTTTTATTTTTCTTTTTTTTTCCCTTTTATAATTAGGTCATTAACTCCGCCTAAGTAGTTTGTGCTTAGTTGATCCCAAGCCCTGATAAAGGACGAGGGTTGTGATAGGTGACAACCAGCGTAAAAATTTCATCACACCTTATGATATGGATTCAAATAATATAAACGTTGGGGTGTCCTCTACTAATGATGTGCTACATCAGAGCCCGGGTGTAATGAGAAGTATGCAAGCGTGTAGGGCATTCACCAAAAGCGATTCGCCATGCCGGCGCTCGGGTGTGGTGTTAAGTGAGCAAGGGTTCCCACATCATGGACGTGTGTGGATAAAGAAGTTAGTCCATAGGACAGATAGTGGAACAGAATATAAGATAGACATAGAAAACAACAGAAGATATCATAGAAGGAGACCAATTAAGAAGAAGCAGGATAGGAGGAGGATCAGGGTCGGCACTTGGAATGTTGAATCACTTACAGGAAAATTAATAGAGCTTATGGATACCTTGGAAAGGAGAAGGGTGAATATTGCTTGCATTCAGGAGACTAAATGGGTAGGAGAGAAAAGTAAGGAAATGGGTAATTCAGGGTATAAACTATGGTTTACCGGAAAGGAGAGAAACAAGAACGGTGTGGGCATAATCATAGACAGGACATTAAAAGACACAGTAATAGCAATGAAAAGAGCAGGAGATAGAATTATACTAGTAAAGCTAGTACTAGAAGGAGAAACAATAAATATAGTTAGTGCTTATGTCCCATAAATAGGACTAGACAGTGAGAGTAAATAAAAGTTTTGGGAAGATATGGATGATTTAATACAAAGCATACTGAATAAAGAGAATGTTTTCATTGGTGGAGATTTGAATGGACATGTACGAAGTGATAGACAAGGTTATGAGAATGTTCATGGAGGTTTTGGTTTTGGCAGTCGAAATGAGGAGGGAAAAAGCATCCTAGATTTTGCTATGGCATACAACCTAATACTAGCAAATACCTAGTTTATAAAAAGAGAGTCACATTTAGTGACTTTCAAAAGTGGGCAATATAGAAGCCAAATCGACTTCCTCTTAACCAGGAAGACATATAGAGCTCTATGCATGGATTGCAAGGTCATTCCAGGAGAGGCTTTAACAAGTCAACATCGGTTGGTGGTCTTGGATGTCAAGTTTAGGAACAATTCAAGTAAGGTCAGAAGAAATAGTGTAGCTTGAACAAAGTGATGGGAGTTCAAAGGAGTAAAGCAAGTGAAGTTCAAAAATGAGCTTCTCGAGTCCGAAGTATGGAAGCTAGGTATGGAGGCTAATGATATGTGGATACAGATGGCATCAAAGATTAGAGAAGTAGCTAGAAAAGTACTTAGAGAGTCTAAAGGACATGGACCACTCTCAAAAGAGAGATGGTGGTAGAATGAGGAAGTACAAAAGACAGTGAAGAGAAAAAGGGGATGGTATAAGAAATTACCTAAATGTGATAATAATGAGGCATATGAATAGTACAAGATAGCAAAGAAAGAGGTAAAAAAGGCAGTTAGTCAAGCAAGAGCACAAGCCTTTGAAAAGTTATATGAGAAACTTAGAACTAAAGAAAGGGAGAAAGATATTTATAGATTAGCAAGGAGGAGAGAAAGGAAATGTCAAGATCTTAATCAAGTTAGGTGCATTAAGGATAAAGAAGGAAAAGTGTTGGTGAAAGATGAGGACATTAAAGAAAGATGGAGAAATTATTTTAATGATCTCTTTAATAATATTCAAAATGGTAATAGCATGAATATAGAGTATAGAATAATTAAAAAAATGTGAATTATACTAGAAGGATTAGATTTTTAGAAGTAAAGGAAGCACTTAAGAGAATGAAAGTGAGTAAAGCCTGTGGACCGGATGAAATACCAATTGAAGTGTGGAAGTGTTTAGGAGATATGGGAGTGTCATGGTTAACTAATTATTTAATAAGTTTCTAAACTCAAAGAAAATGCTTGATGAATGGAGGAGGAGTATTTTAGTACCAATTTTTAAAAATAAGGGAGACATACAGAGTTGCTCAAACTATAGAGGAATTAAACTCATGAGTCATATTATGAAGTTGTGGGAGAGAGTTGTGGAGCATCGACTACATCATGATACTTTTATCTCTCTCAATCAATTTGGTTTCATGCCCAGTCGTTCAACTATGGAAGCGATTTTTCTCATTAGAAGCTTGATGGAGAAATATAGAGATGTAAAGAAAGATCTACACATGGTTTTTATTGATTTGGAGAAGGCTTATGATAGTGTCCCAAGAGATGTATATCTATTAGGTACATACAAGTGTTTAAAGATATGTATGAAGGAGCAACTACTATTATGTGTACAGTGGGAGGGGACATAAGAGATTTTTCGATCTCAATTGGATTACACAAAGATCAGCCATAAGCTCTTACCTTTTAACATTAGCTTTAGATGAATTGACGAAACATATATAAGAGAGTATTCCTTGGTGCATGATGTTTGCAGATGATATTGTTCTGATAGATGAGACACGAGAAGGAGTCAATAGAAAGCTAGAGCTTTAGAGAAGTACTTTAGAGTCAAAGGGTTTTAAGTTAAGTAGAACGAAGATA
Source organism: Hevea brasiliensis (assembly GCF_030052815.1). NCBI lineage: Eukaryota > Viridiplantae > Streptophyta > Magnoliopsida > Malpighiales > Euphorbiaceae > Hevea > Hevea brasiliensis. The sequence goes on from NC_079501.1 coordinate 51,780,849, forward strand.
GAATACATGCATTCCAAGTTCTGTGAAGGCCAAACGGATGATAGGGAAGGAGTTAATTTGAATGGAGTTGTACTGTCCCAAAGTAATCACTTTAAATATCTAGGCTCAGTCCTTCAAGTAGATGGGGGATGTTAGTCATAGGATTAAAGCTGGATGGTTAAAGTGGAGATGTGCCACAAGAGTTTTATGTGATCGTAAGATTCCCAATAAGTTGAAAGGATAATTTTACTGTACAGCCATACGACCAGCTATGTTATATGGTAGTGAGTGTTAGGCACTGAAAAAGTCATATGCGTCTAAGATAAGAGTTGCAGAGATGAGAATGTTAAGGTGGATGAGTGGCCAAACTAGAGTAGATAAAGTTCGTAATGAGAGTATTAGAGAAAAGGTAGGAGTGGTGCCAATTGAAGATAAGTTGAGAGAAGGAAGATTGAGGTGGTTTGGTCATGTGAAGCGTAATGATACGGAGGCTTCAATTAGACAAGTAGAGCACATTAGTTTAGAGGATAACACCCCCACTGTAACCATTCCGTACATTCTACTGTTTCGATGATCGGTGTCAGTCCGGATAGCTAGAACATCTGGAAAAATATATAGACTAGAGTGAGGAATCATAAATAACTCAAATACTAATAAGAAAAATTTAGGAAAAATTTTAGAAATAAAATACAGCCGAGTTAAATGAGCCGGTGCTCTAGCGATGGGTAACCCAGTGGGAAGTTGCGGTCTTCGCAGCTAAAGGCCCTAAACCCGGAAGAAAATTTATAAAATAATTTTTGGTGATCCAGAGAAGAGTCATTGATGTTTCTATGGCATTAGAATGCCAAGAAAAAGTTTAGAAAAATTTTTCAATCGGTACAGACAATTTTAGTCTGTTAAGCCAAACGGAGGGCATTTTGTTCATTTCGTCTCCAGAGATAATTTTTGGCTGACTTTTCTAGTTAAGTAAATAATTATTATGATCTAAAATATGAATAAATATTGCTAAAAATTGAATTAAAAATGAGTAGAGAAAAAAAGAAAAGAAAATAAAAGAAATTAGGAATTATGACATTAGATAATGTTATTAAACACTCTCCTCCCAATCACTATTTGACAAGCAAAGTAAAAGGGATAAAAATGACATACAAATGAGATAAAAATAAAATAATTCCAGCAGCCTTCTTCTTCTTATTCCCGCACCAAAGAAAAAAGAGAAAGAGAGAAGAGAGAAACCTCCATTGGAGCACACTTCAAGCTTGTGTTCTACCCCTAAAACCACCTCAAAAACCTAGCTTCCCTTCACAAAAACTTCTCCTCACACCTAGAGCAAGAATTGGACAGCAAAAAGGAAGAGAAAAATAGGAGATTTCAAACCTTGGGAATTGGCTAAGTCAAGGTTAGTGCTACTTCTTCCATAAATCCATGAGTTTACCTTGTGTAGATTATGAATTGAGTGTTAGTTTTGGAAGAAAGAAAATAAATTATGTAAGTATGAAAAACCTTCAATTTGGGCAGCCTAGGGCAATTTAGAGTTTCAATGACTCAAGTGAATTATAGTTGTGAATTGATGCAATTGAACATGAAATTGATGATTAGAACATTTGATAGCATGATGTTTGAGTAAATTAGAATTTTTGAGTTAGGGTTTGGAGCAAACCTAGAGTTTGCTTATGTGTCGGTGAATGGAAGTTTTAATGGTCAATTAGTGACCATTTGGCTGTGTATGATGAGGAAATGAAGTGAATTATGGCTTTGCAATTGAGGTTATGTATGCTGTCCAGTGTGTACTAGAGGTCAGGATGTGAGTCAAGCATGTTTAGGCAGCTGTAACTTGAGTTGTGTAGGTTCAATTGGTGCAAGGCCAATTGGACATGAAACTAGACACATAATGGCACAACTTTGGTGAAGAAATCCTGCCTAGAAACCCAAACCAAGTTGACCTAAAAATTACCTTAATCTGGGTGACCAACATTCTGTCCCTGGAAAATGATCAAATGAATAGTGTTTGTTCAAATGGTCATAACTCAGTGTAGCAAAGTTTAATTGTACTAAAATTTTACCAGTAGAAGTCTGAGACATAGACCTACAACTTTTATGGAGAACACAAACTCAAATTCTGAACCTAACCAATTCAAATTGCTAGTCCAAGTTAGGACACCAAATCTGGCAGAACCAAATTGCCCAGAAATTCTGGGTACATGTCACTCTGGCCAGTTATGGTAAAATGACCATAACTTGAGATACAAAACTCCAATTGGAGTGATTTAAAAAAAGAAATGTAACTAGACACAATAAGGAACAACTTTTATAACGACAATTTTATCAAATTCCTACTGTACAAATGACCAATGGAATAGTAAACCTAGGGTATGAAATCTGAAAATTTTGAATAACATAAGATAAGCTTTGAAATGGTATTGGAAATCAATACCAACAAAAATAAAATGCAAAATGTGGTATCTTGGTGAACTTAGGTTCAATAAATTCATTATATATTAAAAAGTCAACAATTTGAGTGAATAGTAATATAACAACACAAAGTGTAAGAACTATATTGTTAAAGGGAAATTAGGGCCATAAATTTGAAATCCATGAAATGTTCATGGATTGCTTGAAACATGAAAAGTAAGTCACCTAATTGATGTGAATAGGTAGTTAGGGCTTATATGCCCATCACAAATAGAATTCATAAAATATATAAATGAGAAAGCAAAAATGTTTTGAATACAATGGTATATGTGAACTATTGTTTTGAATTGTGATCAATATGAATAACATAATGAGTGAATAAATGAACCATATTAATGTATGAATGAGACATTAGTTCTCATTATTGTAGAAAGGAAAAGTAGTTTGAGTACAATGGTATAAAAGGATAATTGATGTGAATTGTGATCATATAAATGATCAATTGAATGTATAAATTATAATTAAAATTTATCATGAAATAATGAAGTCATAAAATACAATATATTAATATTTAATGATATTATATGCCCTTGTATTGCCTAGACATGTGTGTCAGATTGGATAGTTTAGCATGCCAATAGGGTATTGTTATAGCAGTACTGCGAAAGGCTTTATGCCTATATTTATGGCTTTATGCCGTATTCATGGCTTTTATGCCTGATTATGTGATATCATGGCTTTTTAACCATGCTGATTGCATACGTGGTTGACGTTCTGCGTCCCATGGTATGATGTCCCGAGGCACCACAGTGTCCAGTGCCAACGACCTGTTATCCAATTTAGTTAGCCTGTCCTAGGTTACTTGGCCAGTCTAATTTATTAAAACAAGCTATGAATATTAGCAATTAAATATGCTAGAAAGTAAATAAATGAGAAGAAGTTCTAAAATAAATTAGATTAGCTTCAAAAATTTGTTCCTTAGAATGATCTGAAGTAGATTAAACTAGTTCGAAAAATTTTAAATATTACGAAATGATTGTAAACAACATAGAAAGTATCAAGGAATTGATAAAAAGACTAGTAAAAGAATTATAACTTAAATAACATTACAAATCTGATTTTCATAAAAATATAAGTATAAATTTTAGATTTATTTGTACATTATATAAATGATTATTGTAAACTTATGAAAGAAGTGATTCTAGAGAGCAACATAAAAAAAAATTGTACTACATAAATGACAAAAAAAAAAAGTATTGTATGAAAAATTACATATGAACTTAGTAAAATTCTTGAGTATAGAAAATATGCTCAAATTATTTTTACTTGTTATATTATTTTCTTATTATATTATTGCACCACTAAGCGGCAATGCTTAGCGCGATGGATTTGTTTCCTCGTGCAAGTACTGAAGTTAAAGCCTAGAGAATACTAAACAGAGATTTTGGAGTTATGATCTGTAGAGTGTTCAAGGTTGTCACCTCCTCAGCAATGCATGTAGATAGGGCCCATATATATCATATTATGTATTTTGTAAATTATAATCAATTATTATTTGTAATGTAAACTATGAATTGTATGTTGAAATATAGATTATGGAACTGTAATTAATTTGTAGATCATGTAGATTATGAAATTATGTAATTATTTTATAAATTATGTAAATTAAGAAAATTTGAAAATTTTACTGATATAATTTGAGAATGTTTACAAATGAATTGAGTAAGTGAATTACAAGAATTGAATGTGAGATGAATATGATGAGTATGAATAATAAAGCATGGAAATGAATATGATATTGAGACATATGAATGAGATGTGAATTATGAGATGGTTATAAGAATAATTGATGAGATTTTTATTGTAAAATATTATTAAAAATTTCAAGCAGGTGAATAGTGAAGTACGCCACCTGATAATAAAACAAAGAAAACTCTGCTGGTTTCTTTGTCTAAAAATAATTGATATTAAAATATAACGAGAACAAAATTTTTAAAGAAATAAAGTAAGATAAGTTAGGATGCTCCAGCATTGAATGTAGCACACTTTACTCGGCTACACTGTAGTCGGGTGAGGGGTGTTACATTTATTGGTATCAGAGCGCGGTTTAGGCTTTTCTGGACCTAGATAGACTGCATATCATGCATTGCATTCATAAGAGTCGAGGTGACACTATTGCAGATCTGTATTTCCTATTTATTTTAGGTTAAGGTATGGAATAAGAGAGTGAAGAGACAATGAGATAGCGAATGGAGATGAGAAGTAGACTATATTTAAGATGAAAAAGGATGAGTACAGAACTGCTTGAGGATAGGATTGAGACTAAAGAGAAAGTGAACTATGATAACACAGAAAGGTGGAGAAGTAAGGAGGTAGCAGTTCCTCGATTGCTTATGTTAGGTTAATTTCGAGGACGAAATTTAAATTAGAGGGGAAGAGTTATAATACCCCCACTGTAACCATTCTGTACATTCTACTGTTTCGATGACCGGTGTCCATCCGGACAGCTAGAACGTCTGGAAAAAAATTTAGACTAGAGTGAGGAATCATAAATAACTCAAATAATAATAAGAAAAATTTAGAAAAAATTTTAGAAATAAAATACAGCCGAGTTAAATGAGCCGGTGCTCTAGTGATGGGTAACCTAGTGGGAAGTTGCGGTCTTCACAGCTAAAGGCCCTAAACCGGGGACAAAATTCATAAAATAAGTTTTAGGACTCCAGAGAAGAGTCATTAATATTTCTATGGCATTAGACTGCCAAGAAAAAGTTTAGAAAAAATTTTCAATCAGTACATACAATTTTAGTCTGTTAAGCCAAACGGAGGGTATTTTGGTCATTTCGTTTCAGAAATGATTTTTGGCCAACTTGTCTAGTTAAGTAAATAATTATTATGATCTAAAATATGAATAAATATTGGTAAAAATTGAATTAAAAATGAGTAGAGAAAAGAAGAAAAGAAAATGAAAGAAATTAGAAATTATGACATCATATGATGTCATTAAACACGCTCCACCCAATCACTATTTGACAAGCAAAGTAAAAGGGATAAAAATGACATAAAAATGAGACAAAAATGAAGTAATTCCAGCAGCCTTCTTCTTCTTATTCCTGCACCAAAGAAAAAAGAGAAAGAGAGAAGAGAGAAACCTCCATTGGAGCACACTTCAAGCTTGTGTTCTACCCCCAAAACCACCTCAAAACCCTAGCTTCCCTTCACAAAAACTTCTCCTCACACCTAGAGCAAGATTTGCATAGCAAAAAGCAAGAGAAAAATTGGAGATTTCAAGCCTTGGGAATTGGCTAAGTCAAGGTTAGTGATACTTCTTAAAGGAACGGAAGCGTGAAAAACAGAAGTTTATACCATTGAATTCAAAAATTTTTACCTAGGATCACATGCATCATGCAAGATTTATTTTTAACTATTTGATTTCAATGATAAACAACATATTAAAACTCTTTTAATATATTTTTAGATCTGTATTTGCCATTTAAGATTTTAAAATTAATCAGATTCATTTTAGAACCCTAGATTAAATAAAAAACGATTACACTAACCTCATGATGTGCTATAGTGTATTTGCGCCTTTGAGATTCGTCTTCAGGACACCAAATGTTGTCCCTCTAGCTTGTCCACACCCAGAACACCTATAGCAGCCCTTGAATAGCTTCTAAAGCTTTTTCTATTACTTAGAAAATTAAGTTCTACCTTTTAAGAGATTAAAGATGTAAATAGGACACTAGAAATGATTTCTAGTATTTTTAATTCAAGAGAATGATGGCTAATCTCTTTGAATTGATGAGAGATGAAGAAGAAGAGATGGAGAGCTTCAAAATGGTGTGACAAAGGAGTGTGGCTGCTGGTTGTCTTATTTTTAATTAATAACAACACTTATATAGCTAGGTCAACACATTAAACCCTTGCCACATGTCACCCTCTGATTAGCTCTAGGTTTAAGTGACCCAATCACATTGTGCCAAGTGTCAAACCTATATTTAATCTTAATTTTAATCATCTTACATTATTACAAGACATTTGGCAAGCTTATATGTAATGCCATGTGTCACCATCTTATGGTGCCATGTGTCACACTGCGAAATGACCAAAATGCCCCTATGCCTTAATTTTGAGTTCTTAACCCAAAATAATTATTTCTCTTCTTCTAATTAATTTATATCAAATATAAATTAATTAATTAATCTCTATTAATTAATTTCTCATTAATTAAATTCATATTTATACACTTTAAATATAAATTTAACTTATACTATACATCCAATAATTTAGATTTGGTTTCATGTCATGCTAGGGACTTTGCAATCTAATTGCAAACCAAACCTATTTAATTAATCAATTAAACTCTTTAATTAATTAATTAAATCATATTTAATTAGTTGATAACTTGTGTATGTGTGTGACTTACTAGGCTCATCACTAATTGGCAATGAGATATGATATCAACTCTTAATACCATCACAACTCTTTCTTACCATAAATGATTTCTCTAAATCATTTTATGCACCTCATTGACCATGGTTAAGACCTAGCATAGTATGCCATGAACACCCAATTAATAATAAGATTTACCTTAAATGAACCTATAATCATATGTTACAATGCACTAGAATCTCTCTGTTACAAAATCCCAACTCAAGCTGGAGTCATGGTTTATGTCAAACTCCTTTTGCTATGAATATTATGTTCTCTTTTAATTCACATTCTTGATTAAAAAGATTTTCCCATCAGAAACTCTTTTCTAAATAAATCTATCTGTCCTGGCCAGGAACTTGAAACATCAAGAATAATTAAATGAACATAGGATTTTATCTCTATTTACTTAGAGGAACAGATTCCATCTTGATCAACACCTACCTCCATATATAACTAGTAGGAGCCAACACATGCCCATATACCCATGCACAGTACAAGTATTAAAATAGTATCAAACTCAAACTACCTATATACAAGATAACTGTGCTATCTCAGGTCTAAAGATTATATGCACTGTTATGATTTATGAAAAAACATTGACAAGAGTAAACTTCATGTGCTTGTCATAAGTGTCACTGATTCGGCCTACTTATCATTTATAAGTACCTATCATGTTTGTCATATGGCATGAGACTCACCATTCCATCTTATTTATATCTCATATAAATAACTTGGGAACAAACATGAATACAATCTTTCTGGATAAGTCATGTCCTTATTTTGAAGTATCCTCGATTGTGAACCGATTTATTATACTTTGTGCTAGAAATAATGTCACTCATATTCTTAACAACTTAAGAATAATATTTTTAACAAAATATCAATGGACCTTTTCTATTACACATAAATATATTATGTAAACAGAAAAGTAGAAAAGCCTTTTATTAATAAAAATATGTGTAAGATGCATACTAAATTATATGCTCTAGGGCATACTACTAACACTTCTTCCATAAATCCTTGAGTTTACCTTGTGTAGATTATGAATTGAGTGTTAGTTTTGGAAGAAAGAAAATAAATTATGTAAGTATGAAAAACCTTCAATTTTTACAGCCTAGGGTACTTTAGAGTTTCAATGATTCAAGTCAATTATAGTTGTGAATTGATGCAATTGAACATGAAATTGATGATTAGAACATTTGATAGCATGATGTTTGAGTAAACTGGAATTTTGGAGTTAGGGTTTGGAGCAAACCTAGGGTTTGCTTATGTGTTGGTGAATGGAAGTTTTGATGGTCAATTAGTGACCATTTGGCTATGTATGATGAGGAAATGAAGTGAATTATGGCTTTGGAATTGAGGTTATGTATGCTGTTCAGTGTGCACTGCAGGTCAGGATGTGAGTCCAGCATGTTTGGGCAGCTGTAACTTGAGTTGTGTAGGTTCAATTGGTGCAAGGCCAATTGGATATGAAACTAGACACATAATGACATAACTTTGGTGAAGAAATCCTGCCCAGAAACCCAAACCAAGTTGACCTAAAAATTACCCTAATCCGAGTGACCAACATGCTATCCCTGGAGAATGACCAAATGAATAGTGTTTTTTCAAATGGCCATAACTCAGTGTAGAAAAGTTGAATTGCACTGAAATTTTACCAGTAGAAATCTGAGACATAGACTTACAACTTTCATGGAGAACACAGACTCAAATTCTGGACCTAATCAATTCAAATTGCTAGTCCAAGTTAGGATACCAAATCTGGCAGAACCAAATTGCCCAGAAATTCTGAGTATAGGTCACTCCAGCCAGTTATGGTAAAAGAGATACGAAACTCCAAATGGAGTGATTCAAAAAAAGAAATGTAACTAGACACAATAAGGAATAACTTTTATGAAGACAATTTTTTCAAACTCCTACTGTACAAATTTTGAATAACATAAGATAAGCTTTGAAATTTTGAATAACATAAGATAAGCTTTGAAATGGTATTGGAAATCAATACCAATAAAAATAAAATGCAAAATGTGGTATCTTGGTGAACTTAGGTTCAATAAATTCATTATGTACTAAAAAGTCAACAATTTGAGGGAAGACTAATATAAAAACATTAAGAACTATATTGTTAAAGGGAAATTAAGGCCATAAATTTGAAATCCATGAAATGTTCATGGATTGCTTGAAACATGAAAAGTAAGTCACCTAATTGATGTGAATAGGTAGTTAAAGCAAAAATGTTTAGAATACAATGGTACATGTGAACTATTGTTTTGAATTGTAATCAATATGAATAACATAATAAATGAATAAATGAACCATATTAATGTATGAATGAGACATTAGTTCTCATTATTGTAGAAAGGAAAAGTAGTTTGAGTACAATTGTATAAAAGGATAATTGATGTGAATTGTGATCATATAAATGATCAAATGAATGTATAAATTATAATTAAAATTTATCATGAAATAATGAAGTCATAAAACACAATATATTAATATTTAATGATATTATATGCCCTTGTATTGCATAGACATGTATGTCAGATTGGATAGTTTGGCATGCCAATAGGGTATTTTTGTAGCAGTACTGCGAAAGGCTTTATGCGTATATTCATGGCTTTATGCCTTATTTATGGCTTTTATGCCTGTATTCATGGCTTTTATGCCCGATTATGTGATATCATGGCTTTATAGCCATACTGACTGCATACGTGGTTGACATTCTGTGTCCCATGGTATGACGTTCTGAGGCACTGCGGTGTCTAGTGCCAACGATCCGTTATCCAGTTTAGTCGGCCTATCGTAGGTTACTTGGCCAGTTTAATTTATTAAAATAAGTTATGAATATTGCAATTAAAAATGCTAGAAAGTAAATAAATAAGAATAAGTTCTGAAATAAATTAGATTAGCTTCAAAAATTTATTCCTTAGAATGATCTGAAGCAAATTAAACTAGTTCTAAAAATTTTAAATATTACGAAATGATTGTAAACAACTTAGAAAGTATCAAGGAAGTGATAAAAAGACTAGTAAAAGAATTATAACTTAAATAACATTACAAATGTGATTTTCAAAAGAATATAAGTATAAGCATAAATTTTAGATTTATATGTACATTATATAAATGATTATTATAAACTTATAAAAGAAGTGTTAGTAGTATGCCCTAGAGCATATCATTTAGTATGTATCTTGTACATATTTTATTAATAAAAGGCATTTCCACTTTTCCGTTTACATAATATATTTATGTGTAATATAAAAGGTCCATTGATATTTTGTTAGAAATATTATTCTTAAGTTGTTAAGAATATGAGTGACAATATTTCTAGCACAAAGTATCATAAATAGGTTCACAATCGAGGATACTTCATAATAAGGACATGACTTATCCAGAAAGATTGTATTCATGTTTGTTCCCAAGTTATTTATATGAGATATAAATAAGATGGAATGGTGAGTCTCATGCCATATAACAAACATGATAGGCACTTATAAATGATAAGTAAGCCGAACCAGTGACACTTATGACAAGCACATGGAGTTTACTCTTGTCAATGTTTTGTCATAAATCATATCAGTGCATATAATCTTTAGACCTGAGATAGCACAGTTATCTTGTATATAGGTAGTTTTATTTTGATTCTGCTTTCATACTTGTACTATGTATGGGTATATGGGCATGTGTTGGCTCCTGCTAGTTATATATGGAGGTAGGTGTTGATCAAGATGGAATCTGTTCCTCTAAGTAAATAGAGATAAAATCCTATGTTCATTTAATTGTTCTTGATGTTTCAAGTTCCTGGCCAGGACAGATAGATTTATTCAGAAAAGAGTTTCTGATGAGAAAAATCTTTTAATCAAGAACTGGAATTAAAAGAGAACATAATATTCATAGCAAATGGAGTTTGACATAAACCATGACTCCAGCTTGAGTTGGGATTTTGTAACAGAGAGATTCTAGTGCATGGTAACATATGATTATAGGTTCATTTAAGGTAAACCTTATTACTAATTGGGTGGCCATGGCATGCTATGCTAGGTGTTAACCATGGTCTATGAGGTTCATAAAATGATTTAGAGAAATCATTTATGGTAAGAAATAGTTATGATGATATTAAGAGTTGATATCATGTCTCATTGCCAATTAGTGATGAGCCTAGTAAGTCACACACATACACAAGTTATCACCTATTTAAATATGATTTAATTAATTAATTAAAGAGTTTAATTGATTAATTAAATAGATTTGGTTTGCAATTAAATTGCAAAGTCCCTAGCATGACTTGAAACCAAATCTAGATTATTGGATGTGTAGTATAAATTAAATTTATATTTAAAGTGTTTAAATATGAATTTAATTAATGAGAAATTAATTAATAGAGATTAATTAATTAATTTATATTTGATATAAATTAATTAGAAGAAGAAAATAATTATTTTGGGTTAAGAACTCAAAATTAAGACACAGGGGCATTTTGGTCATTTCACAGTGTGACACGTGGCACCATGAGATGGTGACACATGGCATAACACATAAGCTTGCCAAATATTTTTTTAATCATGTAAGATGATTAAAATCAAGATTAAATATAGGTTTGACACTTGGCACAATGTGATTGGGTCACTTAAACCTAGAGCTAATCAAAAGGTGACATGTGGCTAGGGTTTAATGTGTTAACCTAGTTATTTAAGTGTGGTTATAAAAAGAAAACATAACCAGCAGCCTCTCCTCTCAATTGTCACGCCACTTTGAGCCTCTCCAGCTATTTCTCTTCATCTCTCATCAATTCAAAGAGATTAGCCTGTTAGTAGTATGCCCTAGAGCATATCATTTAGTATGTATCTTGTACATATTTTTAATAATAAAAGGCATTTCCACTTTTCCGTTTACATAATATATTTATGTGTAATAGAAAAGGTCCATTGATATTTTGTTAGAAATATTATTCTTAAGTTGTTAAGAATATGAGTGACAATATTTCTAGCACAAAGTATCATAAATAGGTTCACAATCGAGGATACTTCATAATAAGGACATGACTTATCCAGAAAGATTGTATTCATGTTTGTTCCCAAGTTATTTATATGAGATATAAATAAGATGGAATGGTGAGTCTCATGCCATATAACAAACATGATAGGCACTTATAAATGATAAGTAGGCCGAACCAGTGACACTTATGACAAGCACATGGAGTTTACTCTTGTCAATGTTTTGTCATAAATCATATCAGTGCATGTAATCTTTAGACCTGAGATAGCACAGTTATCTTGTATATAGGTAGTTTGAGTTTGATACTGCTTTCATACTTGTACTATGTATGGGTATATGGGCATGTGTTGGCTCCTGCTAGTTATTTATGGAGGTAGGTGTTGATCAAGATGGAATCTGTTCCTCTAAGTAAATAGAGATAAAATCCTATGTTCATTTAATTTTTCTTGATGTTTCAAGTTCCTGGCCAGTACAGATAGATTTATTCAGAAAAGAGTTTCTGATGAGAAAAATCTTTTAATCAAGAACTGGAATTAAAAGAGAACATAATATTCATAGCAAATGGAGTTTGACATAAACCATGACTCCAGCTTGAGTTGGGATTTTGTAACAGAGAGATTCTAGTGCATGGTAACATATGATTATAGGTTCATTTAAGGTAAACCTTATTACTAATTGGGTGGCCATGGCATGCTATGCTAGGTGTTAACCATGGTCTATGAGGTTCATAAAATGATTTAGAGAAATCATTTATGGTAAGAAAGAGTTCTGATGATATTAAGAGTTGATATCATTTCTCATTGCCAATTAGTGATGAGCCTAGTAAGTCACACAAATACACAAGTTATCACCTATTTAAATATGATTTAATTAATTAATTAAAGAGTTTAATTGATTAATTAAATAGATTTGGTTTGCAATTAAATTGCAAAGTCCCTAGCATGACTTGAAACCAAATCTAGATTATTGGATGTGTAGTATAAATTAAATTTATATTTAAAGTGTTTAAATATGAATTTAATTGATGAGAAATTAATTAATAGAGATTAATTAATTAATTTATATTTGATATAAATTAATTAGAAGAAAAAAATAATTATTTTGGGTTAAGAACTCAAATTTAAGACACAGGGCATTTTGGTCATTTTGCGATTGTGACACGTGGCACCATGAGATGGTGACACATGGGATTACACATAAGCTTGCCAAATATTTTTTTAATCATGTAAGATGATTAAAATCAAGATTAAATATAGGTTTGACACTTGGCACAATGTGATTGGGTCACTTAAACCTAGAGCTAATCAAAGGGTGACATGTGGCAAGGGTTTAATGTGTTAACCTAGCTATTTAAGTGAGGTTATGAAAAGAAAACATAACCAGCAGCCTCTCCTCTCAATTGTCACGCCACTTTGAGCCTCTCCAGCTATTTCTCTTCATCTCTCATCAATTCAAAGAGATTAGCCATCAATCTCTTGAATTAAGAACACTAGAAATTGTTTCTAGTGTCCTGTTTACATCTCTAATCTCTTAAAAGGCAGAACTTGAATTTCTAATTAATAGAAAAGGCTTTAGAAGCTGTTCAAGGGCTGCCATAGGTGTTCTTGGTGTGGACAAGCTAGAGGGACAACATCTGGTGTCCTGAAGACGAATCTCAAAGGCGCAGACACGCTGCAGCACATCAAGAGGTTAGTGTAATCGTTCTTGATTTAATCTAGGGTTCTAAAATTAATCTGATTAATTTTAAAATCTTAAATGGCAAATACAGATCCAAAAACATATTAAAAGATTTTTAATATGTTGTTTATCATTGAAATCAAATAGATAAAAATAAATCTTGCATGGTGCATGTGACCCTAGGTGAAAATTTTTGAATTCAATGGTATAATCTTGTGTTTTTCACGCTTCTGTTCCTTCAATTGGTATCAGAGCCACTATATTTGCCATTTAGATTGATGTTTATATGATTTAATTGTGTGTTTGATCATGAGATCAAGAGTTTATTGCTGGTTGCAAAGTCAAAGTGGCGGCACAAATGATGAACACCATGGTGTGCATGGTTGATGCATCACAATGGTGTGCAAAGGTAAATGGATGGTGAATGTGCAATTGTTGTATGATTTAAGATCCATTTTATGTCTAATTAAATTGTTTAATTAGAATTTTTATCACACAATTAAATTATGATTCAAATCAGAATTTTAAAAATTGTTTGAATGTGATTCAAATCTGAATTTTAAAAGTTGTTTGAATGTGATTCAAATCTGAATTTTTAAAGTTGTTTGAATCATATTTAAATCTGATTTTTTAAAATTGATTCAATAAAATTCAGATCTGATTTTTTAAAAAAATATTTGAATGTGATTCAAATCTGATTTTTTAAAAAATGTTTGAATGAGATTCAAATCTGAATTTTTGAAGTTGTTTGAATGTGATTCAAATCTGAATTTTTAAATTTGTTTGAATGAGATTCAAATCTGAATTTTTAAATTTATTTGAATCATATTCAAATCTGGATTTTTAAGTTGAATATGAGATATTCAATTTAATTTAAGTATGTATATTTTATTTAATTGTTAAATAGTGATATGCATGATGGATGATCATGGACTATAAAAGACCAATGTGATTGGATTTATTTCTTTTATGTTTCTTTGGGATTGTAAATTAATTTATTTTAATTTATTTTGGGCATGTATTATTAAGTTTGTAATATTTTTGGGTTGTAATTTCATTTATTTAAGTTCTTGTAAATTCGCCTTGGTATGCCAAGGATTACTATGTAATATTGGATTGCAAGAAGTTCAAGGAGGTCAAGAGCATTGGTGGGACCAAAGGGGAGGAATTCAATATCAAGTGTTGATTATGTACTCCTTCAGCAACTCTTGTAAAATGAATGAATGAAATGCACCTAGAATGCCCGATTCAATTCTTGGTGGCTCATTGAATCCCTTAGAAAGTCCATGATCATACCATATTTACTGCTTATCCATGAATGCATGAGATGTATGGGAATGTATGCAATTATATGATATATGCATGCTAAATGGATAATGTGCAAAGTGAGACCTTAATAGTAATTAGGATGGCTATAAAATCTTCCAAACAAATGATTAAGTTGGAAATGGTATAATTAAAGTAATTATAACATAGGCCCTCCATTGGGGCAATTATTTTAAGAAATTTTAAATAGTTGCATGAGATGCAATTAATTTAAGAGATTTTCTTAAGAATAATTGTTAAGCATGAGATGTTGTAAATATGTAAATGGTTTGGTGGCCAATATTGGATGTACCTGAGGACATTAAAATTATTTGCATAATTACTGGCTCAATGGGATCAACTTAACTAATGCAAGATAAGTCAATAATGGATGTACCTGAGATTTTGAGCATTAGGGGCTAGGTAAAGGATTGAACCTCACATGAGATGTGATGGGCAAGGAGTTGCTCACTTATAGTTTATTGTAATTCCAATAATGGATGTACCTGAGGATGATCAATAGAATTATAAGAATTCAATCACCCACTAGAAATCCATCCAACTAGGATTTCCGTTTTCTACTTTGGAAGTGTAGGATTCGCTAAGTTAGTGGGAGGACCAATTTGATTAAAAGACCATAATCATATTTGGTTAATTACATGATACATTTACTAATTAATCTGGTTATTTTTTGCAATTAATTTTCTGATAATAATGAGCACAAAACAACCACCACCATCCAATATCCTTGCAAGCATACTTGATCACAACAGGTTGACAGGACCTAATCTGTCTGATTGGCTAAGAAATTTGTAACTTGTCCTGAACCTTGAACATATAGGATATGTTCTAGATTCAAATGTTCCTGGTCCCTTACCTCCAGAGGCCACACAAGAGGAACATGAAACTTTGGACAAGTGGAAGGAGCATGATATGAGAGCTAAGTGTTACATGCTTGCTTCCATGAGTAATGAGTTACAGAAGCAACATGAGAACATGCAGAGTGCGAGTGAGATCCTCCTTCACCTACAAGAGTTGTATGGTGAGCATAGCAGGAATGCTAGGTATGAGATATCTAGACAGCTATTCCGTATGAGGATGTCTAAGGGACAGAATGTTGGGGATCATGTCCACAAGATGATTCGGCTGATTGAGCAGTTGGAACATCTTGACTTCAACATGGATTTCCAACTACAAACAGATTTGATCCTTCAGTCCCTTCCTGAGTCTTTTGGAAATTTTGTGACAAATTTCTATATGACTAAACAGGAATGCACCTTAGCTGGTTTACTCAACATGGGTTATTGCCCAAAAGAATATGCTGCAATAAAGGAAAAGAGGTAGCTTTGATTGCATTTTCTTATACTGGAAAGTCAAACAAGAATAATCGCAATAAGAAAAACAAATCTCGATTCTGGTCCTTCCAAGAAAATAGCTAAACAGAAAACGAAGATTAAAGCTGATAAAGGCACAGGAAAGTGTCTCCACTGCCAACAGGAAAGTGTTTCCATTGCCAATAGGAAAGTGTTTCCATTGCCAGTAAGAAAGTGTTTCCACCGCGAGTATAGTAATCTAAATGAATGCAATGCCATGGTGAAAACCAACTCAAGTTCAAAATATATTTGGCACTTAAGGTTATGTCATGTTGCAGAAGATAGGATTGCAAAATTGGAGAAAATGGGGATTCTATCCTCATTGGGCTCTGAGCCTACTCCAACTTGTGAATCTTGCCTTCAAGGCAAAATGACTAGAACACCCTTTGTTGGACAAGGGCTAAGAGCTGAAAATATTTTGGAACTAATACATAGTGATGTATGTGGTCCGTTTAAAGAAATGGCTAGAGGGCTTTCATTATTTTATTACCTTTATCGATGATAAATCAAGGTTTGGGTATTTGTATTTGATGAAATACAAACATGAATCCTTTGAAAAGTTCAAAGAATTTAAATCAAGTAGAAAATCAAACAGAAAAAATATTAAAGCTCTTCGATCGATCGTGGAGGTGAATATTTGAGTCTTGAATTTGATGAATACTTGAGAGAGCATGGCATTGTTTCTCACCGACTCCTCCAGAACGCCACAACCGAATGGTGTATCCGAAGGAGAAATCGTACCTATTGGATATGGTACGTAGTATGATGAGCTATCTTGATATGCCAATCTCCTTTGGGGATTTGCATTAGAATCACTTTATATATTCGAATAGGATTCCATCAAAATCAGTTTCTTCCACACCTTATGAGATATGGCATGGAAGAAAACCAAGTCTTAAGCATGTTAAGATTTGGGGTTGTCCAGCTTATATCAAAAAGCTGAACACTGATAAATTGGAGACCAGATCAGAAAAAGGTCGATTTGTTGGATATCCAAAAGATAGTTTTGGATATTATTTTTATTTGCCTACTTCACAAAAGGTTGTGATAAGTAGAGATGCCACATTTCTTGAACAACAGTTTGTTCAAGAAGGAGGCAAAGGAAGGCAAATAGAGTTAGAATTGGAGAATTCTGACCAACCAACACATTAGATGGATATAGATCCATCTAGTCAACGTATACCCGTTGATGAAACATCTACAGCTGTTCCTCGTAGAACAACCAGGTATCTCACCCACCGGTGAGATATGGTTTTCTTCATGAAGAAGAACAAGAGTTGTCTACTCATGAAGAAGTAGATCATGGAGATGATCCACTTACCTATGAAGAAGCTATATCAGATATAGACTCTTCAAAATGGATTGATGCTATGAAATCCGAGATTGATTCCATGTATAAGAATCAAGTTTGGGATCTTGTTGACCCACCTAAAGGTATTGTACCTATAGGGAACAAATGGGTTTTCAAGAAGAAAATTGGTTACGATGGAAAGGTAGAGACCTATAAGGCAAGGCTAGTAGCGAAAGGGTTTCGCCAAAGGCAAGGAATAGACTATGAGGAGACTTTCTACTTTGTTGCCATGCTTAAATCAATTAGGATTTTATTAGCAATAGTGCATACTATGATTATGAGATTTGGCGATGGATGTCAAAACGACTTTTCTTAATGGATACATTGAAGAAAACATTTTCATGGAACAACCTAAGGGATTTGAATCCCAAGATGGTTCCAAGGTATGCAAGCTAAAGCGATCCATTAATGGGTTGAAACAAGCTTCGAGGAGTTGGAACATCCGTTTTGATGAAGCCATTAAATCTTTTGTTTTTATCAAAATTGAGGATGATCCATGTGTATATAAGAAGGTTAGTGACAGCTATCACTTTCCTTGTCTTATATGTGGATGACATCTTCGTTGATGGGTAATGATACAGGTATGTTGACGACTATAAAGGTATGGTTGTCAAATACATTCTCCATGAAAGACTTAGGGGAGGCAACCTATATTCTTGGGATTCGCATCTATAGAGATAGAGCGAAAAGAATAATTGGTTTATCCCAAAGTCTATACTTGGAAAAGGTGTTAAAGAGGTTTAACATGCTTGATTCCAAGAGAGGATTGTTACCAGTGAGACATGGTATCCACCTTTCTAAAGAGATGTCTCCAAAGACACCCGAAGAAAGAGATAAGATGGCCAGGATTCCATATGCTTCGGCTATTGGAAGTTTAATGTATGCAATGTTGTGTACTAGGCCGGATATCACATATCTTTGTTAGTTTGACTAGCGGTATCAATCCAATCCGGTTTGGAACATCGGATAGTCATCAAGAATATTCTTAAGTACTTAAGAAGAACTAAGGATTTATTCTTGATTTATGGAGGTGGAGACTTGCAATTGGATGGTTATACTGATTCTGATTTCCAATCAGATATCGATGATAGAAAGTCTACCTCTGGATATGTGTTCATTTGTAATGGAGGTGCGATCGGTTGGAAGAGTTCCAAGCAGAGCATTGCAGATTCCACTCTCGAGGTGAGTATATTCTTTGCATCGAATCTCGCAAAGGAAGCTGTTTGGATAAAGAAGTTCGTGACAGAACTTACAGTAGTTCCTTCCATTGAGTCAGCAGTTCCATTACACTGTGACAACAATGGAGCAGTCATATAGGCTAAGGAACCAAGGTCTCACCAGAAATCCAAACACATAGAAAGGCACTACCACATTATCAGACATATAGTTGGGCAAAGGCGATATAGCCAGGCAGAAAAATAACATCAGCTGAAAAACCCGCTGATCCATTCACTAAGCATTTGTCACAAGCTCAGTTAGACCGACATCTTGAGAAGATAGGTCTAAGATATTGTAATGAATGGCTCTAGTGCTAGTGGGAGATTGTTAGTAGTATGCCCTAGAGCATATCATTTAGTATGTATCTTGTACATATTTTTAATAATAAAAGGCATTTCCACTTTTCCGTTTACATAATATATTTATGTGTAATAGAAAAGGTCCATTGATATTTTGTTAGAAATATTATTCTTAAGTTGTTAAGAATATGAGTGACAATATTTCTAGCACAAAGTATCATAAATAGGTTCACAATCGAGGATACTTCATAATAAGGACATGACTTATCCAGAAAGATTGTATTCATGTTTGTTCCCAAGTTATTTATATGAGAAATAAATAAGATGGAATGGTGAGTATCATGAAATATAACAAACATGATAGGCACTTATAAATGATAATTAGTACTAACCAGTGACACTTATGACAAGCACATGGAGTTTACTCTTGTCAATGTTTTGACATAAATCATATCGTGCATGTAATCTTTAGACTGAGATAGCATGCTTATCTTGTATATAGGTAGTTTGAGTTTGATCTCGCTTTCATACTTTTTCTATGTATGTTTATATTGTCATGTGTTGGCTCTTGCTATTTATTTATGTTGGTATTTGTTGATCAAGATGGAATCTGTTCCTATATGTTAATAGTGATATATTCATATGTTCATTTATTTATTCTTTAAGTTTCAAGTTCTGGCCAGACAGATAGATTTATTCGTAAAAGAGTTTCGATGAGAAAATCTTTTAATCAAGAACTGTAATTAAAAGACAACAAAATAATAATAGCAAAACGAGTATTAAATAAACCATCACTCAAGAAAGAGTTGGTATTTTGTAACAGAGAGATTCTAGTGCATGGTAACATATGATTATAGGTTCATTTAAGGTAAACCTTATTACTAATTGGGTGGCCATGGCATGCTATGCTAGGTGTTAACCATGGTCTATGAGGTTCATAAAATGATTTAGAGAAATCATTTATGGTAAGAAAGAGTTCTGATGATATTAAGAGTTGATATCATTTCTCATTGCCAATTAGTGATGAGCCTAGTAAGTCACACACATACACAAGTTATCACCTATTTAAATATGATTTAATTAATTAATTAAAGAGTTTAATTGATTAATTAAATAGATTTGGTTTGCAATTAAATTGCAAAGTCCCTAGCATGACTTGAAACCAAATCTAGATTATTGGATGTGTAGTATAAATTAAATTTATATTTAAAGTGTTTAAATATGAATTTAATTGATGAGAAATTAATTAATAGAGATTAATTAATTAATTTATATTTGATATAAATTAATTAGAAGAAAAAAATAATTATTTTGGGTTAAGAACTCAAAATTAAGACACAGGGGCATTTTGGTCATTTTGCAGTGTGACACGTGGCACCATGAGATGGTGACACATGGGATTACACATAAGCTTGCCAAATATTTTTTTTTAATCATGTAAGATGATTAAAATCAAGATTAAATATAGGTTTGACACTTGGCACAATGTGATTGGGTCACTTAAACCTAGAGCTAATCAAAGGGTGACATGTGGCAAGGGTTTAATGTGTTAACCTAGCTATTTAAGTGAGGTTATGAAAAGAAAACATAACCAGCAGCCTCTCCTCTCAATTGTCACGCCACTTTGAGCCTCTCCAGCTATTTCTCTTCATCTCTCATCAATTCAAAGAGATTAGCCATCAATCTCTTGAATTAAGAACACTAGAAATTGTTTCTAGTGTCCTGTTTACATCTCTAATCTCTTAAAAGGCAGAACTTGAATTTCTAATTAATAGAAAAGGCTTAAGAAGCTGTTCAATGGCTGCCAAAGGTGTTCTTGGTGTGGACAAGCTAGAGGGACAACATCCGTGTCCTCAAGACGAATCTCAAAGGCGCAGACACGCCGCAAAGACATCAAGAGGTTAGTGTAATCGTTCTTGATTTAATCTAGGGTTCTAAAATTAATCTGATTAATTTTAAAATCTTAAATGGCAAATACAGATCCAAAAACATATTAAAAGATTTTTAATATGTTGTTTATCATTGAAATCAAATAGATAAAAATAAATCTTGCATGGTGCATGTGACCCTAGGTGAAAATTTTTGAATTCAATGGTATAATCTTGTGTTTTTCACGCTTCCGTTCCTTCATAGCCATCAATCTCTTGAATTAAGAACGCTAGAAATTGTTTCTAGTGTCCTGTTTACATCTCTAATCTCTTAAAAGGCAGAACTTGAATTTCTAATTAATAGAAAAGGCTTTAGAAGCTGTTCAAGGGCTGCCATAGGTGTTCTTGGTGTGGACAAGCTAGAGGGACAACATCTGGTGTCCTGAAGACGAATCTCAAAGGCGCAGACACGCTGCAGCACATCAAGAGGTTAGTGTAATCGTTCTTGATTTAATCTAGGGTTCTAAAATTAATCTGATTAATTTTAAAATCTTAAATGGCAAATACAGATCCAAAAACATATTAAAAGAGTTTTAATATGTTTTTTATCATTGAAATCAAATAGATAAAAATAAATCTTGCATGATGCATGTGACCCTAGGTGAAAATTTTTGAATTCAATGGTATAAACTTGTGTTTTTCACGCTTCCGTTCCTTCAAGAAGTGATTCTAGAGAGCAACATAAAAAAAAAAAAATTTACTACATAAATGACAAAAAAAAAGTATTGTATGAAAAATTTCGTATGAACCCAGTAAAATTCTTGAATATAGAAAATATGCTCCAATTATTTCTACTTGTTATATTATTTCCTTATTATATTATTGCACCACTAAGCGGCAATGCTTAGCGTGATGGATTTGTTTCCTCGCGTATGTACTGAAGTTAAAGCCCAGCGAATACTAAACAGAGATTTTAGAGTTCTGGTCTGTAGAGTGTTCAAGGTTGTCACCTCCTCATCAATGCATGTAGATAGGGCCCATATAGATCATATTATATATTTTGTAAATTATAATTAGTTATTATTTGTAATGTAAACTATGAATTGTATGTTGAAATATAGATTATGAAACTGTAATTAATTTGTAGATCATGGAAATTATGAAATTATGCAATTATTTTGTAAATTATGTAAATTAAGGAAATTTGAAAATTTTGCTTATATAATTTGAGAATGTTTACAAATGAATTGAGTAAGTGAATTACATGAATTGAATGTGAGATGAATATGATGAGCATGAATAATAAAGCATGGAAATGAATATGAAATTGAGATATATAAATGAGATGTGAATTATGAGATGGTAATGAGAATAATTGATGAGATTTTTATTGTAAAATATTATTGAAAATTTCAAGCAGGTGAATAATAAAGTACGCCAATTGATAATAAAATAGGGAAAAGTTTGCTGGTTTCTTCGTCTAAAAATAATTGATATTAAAATATAACGAGAACAAAATTTTTAAAGAAATAAAGTAAGATAAGTTAGGGTGCTCCGGCAACGAATGCAGCACACTTTGCTCGGCTACACTGTAGTCAGGTGAGGGGTGTTAAAAGAGTAGTAAAATATGATCTAGAAACATTACATATTTCTGAGAATTTAACTCAAAATCGTTTAGAGTGGAGAAAGCGAATCTATATAGCCAATCCTGTAACACCCCTATGTTCGGTAGTGCGTTCTACTATTCTGGTGACCAGTGTTATCCGGACAGCTAGGATGCCTAGAACTACACTTCGTTATGAGTGAGGAGACATAAAATAATGAAATACAAGAAAAGAAAATACAAGAAAAACAAAGGAAAAATAATAGCAAAGAAATGTAACCAAGTTAAGCGAGCCAAGAATCCTAGCGATGGGTGACCGCACCGGGAAGTCACGGCATGGACCGTTGACTAGCCTTGGACTGCGGGGAACCCTAGAAAATATTTATAGGACTTAAAGAGACATCAATTGAAGTATAAATATCATTAGAAATATTAAATAAAAATTAAATAATTAGTACAAAGAAAAGTGAGAAATCGAAAAACGGACAAAACCCGATGTTATTGAAAAATCGGGAATGTAACCCGAACAGGAGCATTATGGTCATTTGACATCCCGAATTGTCTTTTGACCTGAATTTCCATTAAAAATAAATAATATTACACTTAGAAAATATAATGAAAAATTAATTTGGTGGTACCTAAAGTAAATAGCAAAAATTATGGGTTTAATGTGGAATAAAGGAAAATTTAACATATAAAATGAATTACTTTGTGAAAGTGGACCACTATAGAATAAATTAAACATTAAATGGCAGGTGTAAGTCCATTATACAATCTGAAATCTTCATCTTCTCCATTTCCCTCAACCATGCCGAAATGAAGAAATGGGAAATCCTCCATAGCCGTTTTGCATAAGCTTCATCCACTCCTTCATTTTACCTCTAAACACCTAGGTAGCTTCATTAAAAATTATCCCCACTTCACAAGGAAGAAGTAGATACCAATATTAAGAAGTTTTAGTGAAGATTAAGCAAGTCCCAACAATAGGTAAGTTTGAGTTTTTGAATATTTCTTTGTTAAAGTTTGTATACATGTTATGGGTGTGTGCTTTGTGAAGGAATTTTTAAGTTTTGAGGAGTTCTTGATATATCCAATTTTGGACAGCTATGGAGTTGTATATTTGATGATTTATTTTTACATATATTTGGTGGGAATTCATGTTGAATAGGGTGATTTAATGTCCTAGTAAGTTAATTCCACATGTATATGGTGATTGTGCACTTGAAATAGAAGTTGACAAATTGCGGGAAACTTTGGCATTGTGGAGCATTTTGGCAGCCTTGGGACTCCTTAATGAATGTTTGAATTCATGAAGATGTTGGATGAATTGTGATATTGAGGGTTGATGAACGTGTATGTAAATTAGTTGTGGAAATTGTATGTAATAATTAGGAGTTTTATGTGTATCTATTGTTGTATTTGGACTTTGTGAGTTAGGACTTCATTTGGTGTATTAAGGATGTTGTATTCTGCCCAAAGTAACTTTAAGGTGAAGTAGTAAATGGTTTTGGTAATGTACCAAATCAGAATTGGTAAGGGAAGTGGACTTATAGCAAGTAAATGTGCAATTGATAGATGTTAAGAAATGCATTTAAGGGCAGTATGCATTTTAGCCCATAACACTAAATGTGTAACTCCAATTGGTATGAGACCAATTGGAGGTGAAACTAGGCACAAAATTTTCCAACTTTCATGAAGGAAACATACCAAAATTCTGCTTGCAAGGTAGCTTGAAAAATGACCAAATCCAGATTAAGTGCAAGTGAGGCCTGAAAATTGACCATTTGGGCAGCAGTTAGTATTTAGGCCATAACTCACTCAAAACAGGTCCAATTGACCTGAAATTTTAAAAATGAATAGTTAACCCATACCTACAAGTCTCATGAAGACAACAAAGCCCAGAAATGACCATAAGCAAGTCATACAGCTTGCACAAGTTTTGGTACAAAAACTGGTCGAACCAAAGTTGACCAAAATTGACCTAAAATGACCTAATTTGATGCCATTTGACCAGCAATAGTAAAATCACCATAACATGGTCTACATAACTCAGAATGATCTAAAATTTTGCCTTGTGTTCCATAAGACATAGATCTACAAGTTTGTAGTTTTGACCGAAACCCGAAAACCGAGGGAACTAGGTCTTCCGGCTAGGTCAAACTAGTATACCAGAATCCAGCAAGTTGCAATAAAATGCACTAAACAAGGAAATGAAATTGGTAACGTGTATCAACCCTAAAACACTATCGAATGTGACATATTAGTGATACTAAAACCTAATTTACCTAGAATGCATCGAGGGCCAGTATATTAGGTGATTAAGCAAATAATAGCTTTCAGTGAATTACTTATCAAGCATTATCGATAGAGACAATTTAATTTAGTACTGAAACACTTCAAATTGTGTTTCTCAGTTAGTAAAGACTCGGGGAAAGGGAAGGAAACACTGAGTCCAGACTAGGATACAGTCATCAGAGGTTTGTGCACAACAACTATTTCATTTGAATTTTTCAATTGAAATGAATTATGACTATTTGTACATTATTGTTTTAAATTTTGGAAATATGTTTGAATGGATATTTATTGCTTGAAAAGCATTGTAAATGATTTGAAAACTGTGAGAAATTATTTGAATGATATTGATGGATACTTATTGATTTAAAAGTATTGGAAATGGTTTGAAACCACAGCTATCATGTATATTGATTGTATTCCTCGCTAACTTGTCTAGTGGGGTGAATTGAATTCCCTCTCTGGCTGAAGTGTTGAGGTGTGTGCCTGATGAGGACAAATTGGATGAGTACTCATATTTTTGCTAGCTAGCTATGTTATTCCACATTAGTCATTGACTTTTGGGACGAATTGAATACCTCATTAGCCATCGGCTTTTGGGACGAATTGAACCTTGGAACATGATTTAAGCTGTGTGTGATTTATTGATATGTACTTTGAGATTGTGAAATGAATTTAAACTCTTATTGACATATACTGTCTTTTGAATTCAACCATGATCTGACTTATTAAAATTTATTATGATATTGAGAAATGGAGTTTAAATTCTTGTTGACAATTACTGTCTTGAAATTAACTATGGTTTTAAGTATCCACTATTTATATGATTTATGAATTGTGATTTAAATTGTATTTGGTTAATGTTGTGCACCATTGAGACATTGTCTCAGCGATAGCTTTTTATTGCTGTCGCAGGTAGACAGACAGACAGGGCAGCAAACTAGGCTGCTAGTACACCCAGTGAGAGATTTTTCGGGTATAACATGTATACCATATTTTGCATTTTGTACTGTAATGTATGTTCACTGTATGTACATATTGTTTTTGGTTTTGAGCAGTTGTAAATTCAAATTGTACCTTGAAGTTGTAAAATAATTATGAGTTATTTTGGTTTGTAAAAATTGTATTATATTTCTTTTATCTCAGTCTTTGAAAATCATTGTGGATTTGAGTTGAGAAATATGTTGGAGTTGAGATTTGGAAAAATATTGAAGTGCTTTTTACAAGTTTTCTGAAGAACTGTTTTATCCAAAATACAGATGACACTCTGCTAAATTTTTTACAGAAATTCCAAATAATTCAAATATGTTAGTTCTATCACTTCAGTTCAAAAAGGTTTTTAACACCTGTAAATAGTGCCCACCACTGTAAAAGAAGTAAGAAAAGTTTTTAAAATCCCTTGTAGTGTATTTAATGGGTTATCAGTAGATGGAGTTGGTAATTCATTAGATATACTACGGGATCATGTTATGCCTTACAGAGGGGTAGGGTGTGACATGTTTTAGTGGTATCAGAGCAAAGTTTTTAAATTCTATTTTCACCTGTTATTTGAATATTCTTTCTTCATAGTACAACTTCTCGATATCATTATTTGATACATACAGTACATTACATTATAAATATGCACTAACGGGAGGAAATCTCCTTGTGTTATTTGTTCAGGAGATCTAAAATCCTCGCATTGACTATGGAAGAGGGTGATCGTTCAGTCGATCAATCTATTAAGGCTGAGGTGCAAGGGGATGCCCCAGGCCTACAAAATGTCAGTGGTTCAAAGAATGCCACCGCAGCATGCAGCTTTCTCGCTTAGTTCGCTCAGCAGATGGCTGCAATGTTCCAACAAATAGCTGGTAACGTGCCTACTCAAGTCCCAATACAGACACCAGTGGTACAACCTGTAACATCCCCATTGCACGTGTTCTGTACGTTCAATTGCTCTAGTAGTTAAATAACAGTCCAGGCAAGTCAGTATGTCTGGAACTACACTTCGGTGATAGTGAACAGACATATAATGATGAAATAAATAAAAAGAAAATACAAGAAAAATCAAATAAAAATGAAAGATAGAAAATGATGCTAAGTTAAACGAGCCGGCACCACAGCGATGGGTGACCGCACCGGGAAGGCCATTGCCGACCCCAGGACCACGGGGAACCCTCTGAATATAATTTTGAGACATAAATAAAGATTTATTAAAATGTAATTGACACTAGAAATATCAAAGAAAAATTAATAAATCAGTACAAAGAAAAATGAAAAATCGAGAAACAGACAAAAATTGGTGTTATCGAAAAATCAGGAATATAAACCGAAGTGGGGTATTTTGGTCATTTGACACATAGTGTTGCCTTTTGACCTCAATCTCCATTAAAAATAAATGATATTACACTTAGAAAATGTCATGAAAAAATTAAATTGTGATACATTATAAGAATAGTGAAAGAAATGGGGGATAAAATCCAATTTATGAAACTTTGAATAATTAACATTAAAATCCAAGTTAGTGCTCCACTAACTTGGATATTGGAACCCTTATCACAGCCTTGGGACAGCAGATAGCACTCACCATCATCTTCTTCATCAGCCCATTTTACTTTGCCGTAATGAATTCCACCATAGAAATCACCATGGCCACCCCACATGCAATCTCCATGGGTGCATGATCAAGCCATCCTTTCCACTTCTTTCCTCCATTAAAGCTTGCCTACTTACCTTGGGGAAGATATTGGCAACAAGAAAAACCAGATTTGTTGAAGTTTTGATAAGCATCAAAAGTTGTAAGTGTCCAAAATCCCTCCCTTGCTTTGGTAAAGCTTGTGTGTAGGTTGAGGTGAGTGTTTTGGTGAAGAGAAATAAAAGAAATAGTGAGAAATGGACTTGTCCATTTTTGGCAGCCATGAACCCTTGTTGAGCTTGAGTTATTTTTACTTCTAATGAATGAAAATGAAAGTTGATTGATTCAAATGAAAGTTAGAGTAAGTTTGTGCATAAATATGTACATGTAGTGTTTAGATTTAAGGTGTGAAATGGAACCTGGAAGCCTTGAGCAAACTGCCATGTTTGGCAGCCCCTAATAGCATGAATTTGTGTGTGAATATATGGTTATTAATGATATATGTTAATGTCAATTTGTGGGCAGCAAGTGTAAATGATATTGAAGTATGAATATGTTGAAGTATATGTGTAATATTAACATTGAAGTATGTTGAATTTGGGTGGATGTAAATATTGAAGTTTAATGGTGTATTGTGTGCCTTGTGGACTTGAGTATTCTGCCCAGAATTTTTGTCGGAATTGTGTACAATATATGTATAGAAGTGTTGTTGATTGAATATTGTAGTAATGAGGAGGAGGAGGAACATTAAATTGGAAGTGTATGAGCTTTGTGCAGGTTGTGTATTGAAGGCAGCACCTAAATGAGGCCATAAGTGCCAAACTATGAACCCAATTGGCATGAGGCCAATATGGGGTGAAACTAGACAACAAATAGGCCAACTTTCATGTAGAAAGGTTGCCAAAATTCTGCCTAGAAACTGACCTTAGAAAGTGACCAAATCCGGATTAGTGCATTTGAGGCCTGAAAACTGACCATTTGGGCAGCAGTTAGTGTTTAGGCCATAACACACTCAAAAAAGGTCCAATTGACCTGAAATTTTGACCATGAATAGTTAAGACCTATATCTACAAGTCTTATGAAGACACCAAATCCCAGAAATGACCAGAACCAAGTCAAATGGCTTGCACAAGTTCGGGCACAAAAACTGCCGAACCAAAAGTGACCTAAAAATTGACCAAATTATGCACCAAAAGTGCAATCTGTCCAGCTTTAGCAAATTGACCATATCTTGGTCTACACAACTCGGAATGACCTGAAATTTTGCCCCGCGTGCAATAAGACATAGAGCTACAATTTTTCTTCTTTGACCCGAAGCTAAAAACCAAGGTAAATAGGACTTTAACCTAGACCAATCTAGCACACAAAAATAGAGAATGTGACATTTTGCATAGAATGATGCTTGAAGCATTTTGGCAATGAATGCCAACTTGTAAAAATGGTAAATTGCACTATATTGGCAGAATATTGAGATTTAAATTGTGACATATTGATGCTAGAAACAACTTATCCATATTACCTAAAAAGGTCAACACATGCATTGACTTGTGAATTATATAATAGTTAGTAAACTCCAAAGATTGAAGAAGTAAACAATTAATTTATAATGTGCCCTAGTTTGCCTAGTTGACTAGTATGGATAGGTTGGCATGCCAATAGGATTCTGACAGTTGTTCTGTAAATGGCTTTATGCCATACTGTGTTTTTACGGCCTATTATGCCGCACTGTGACTTTAATAGCCTACGGCTATATATATTGTTTATTTATTTTTGGCTTATCGCCAGATTGACTATATGGCTTTTTAGCCACGCTATTTGCACATCGGGAGACACTTTGTGACCGATGGTGTGACGGCCTAAGGTACTAGGTACCCAGTGCCAGTATATCCGTTTATCCAGTCTGGTCAGTATATAGGCTACAGGGGCAATAATTCAAGTACTATTAAATTCAAATACCTAAATCCAATCTACTGACATACAGCACCACCAAAAATTTGTAAACACTTTATTTACCTTATTTTAGTGTATATTTCTTTACATTTGGCACCACTAAGCAAAATTGCTTAGCGCGTTGCTTTTGTAACGCGTAGGTATTGGAGACACAGCTGGGGAGCCCAGCAGACCTACTACCGGGTGAGACATCAAATCTGCACAGGAGTCCAGAGTCATCTGCACTGCATTGCATATATGGTAGGACTTAGGATATCTTGTATTTTGTACTTTTGTTGTATATTTGAAATTTGGCCTTGTATTTTGTAATATTATGAAAGCTTTAAAGTTTGTAATATTTTGTACATATTAAATAATATGGAGATTTTCTGTATATATTTAAATTATTATGGACTGTATTATGGAACTGTTTAATGACTGTAAAAGTCTATTGACTTTACTGAGAATTAGGGACTGTGAAATATTTGAGATTTTGATATCATAATATTAAACTATTTTCAACAGGTTTGGAAGGATAGTTAGTCCTAAATATAAACGGCACCTTGCCAAATTCTTATTACCAGTCTTGAAACACTGATTTTAACAAAGTATGACAATAGTATCAACATGATATGAATATTTCATAAATGACTTCTTAAAATCAAATTGAGTTCAAGAAATGAGATAATCACAGACTAGGTGTTCTGGTACGCCATGTAGCATGCCTCGCTCGGCTATACTGTAGACGGGTGAGGGGTGTTACACAACCACAATCTCCTACTAGGCAGTATGATAAATTGATGAAATATGGGGCTACAGAGTTCAAGGGGACAGTAGATCCTCTAGAGGCTGAACAGTGGTTAGAAAGGATGGATAGGGTATTCAAGAAACTGCATTGCATAGAGGAGCTCAGATTCGAATACTCAGTATCTTTGTTACAGGGGGATGCTTATGACTGGTGGAAACCATTCCCCACAGTCTGGTAGAACCTGCAGTGCTAACATGGAATGACTTTCTCAGGGAATTGCATGAAATATGTCACGATGCTTATGTAGACTAGAAGTTACAAGAATTCCTAAGTCTGAAACAGGGAAACAGATCAATGGCTGAGTATGAAAGAGAATTTTCTTGCCTGAGCCATTATGCAGTGAGTTTACTTTCTACCAGCAGGGAGAGATGCAAGAGGTTTGAAACCGGCTTGAAGCCCAGCATCAGATTACAAGTAGTCGGCTTCAAACACACTAACTTCTCTGAACTTATTTCTCAAGCTCTAGAGTTAGAAAGAATTGAGTCTGAAGCTGCTCCTGAGAAAAAGAAATCAGAGAAGACAGAGAAAGAGGGAAAATCTGTAGAACAGAGTTCCAGTGGTCCTACTGGAAAGAGGAAGAACTATGGGGGACACAGCAGAGGTGGCAAGAAATGCAGTAGGGAAGATATTCGTGATGAAGCCTCCCTATCCGCTCGTGAGTACCAGAGGTTCCTATCCTCCCCGCCAATATGAAACTTGTGGAAGAAATCATGGTGGGATATGCTACAAGGCTATTGGAGCCTGTTATAACTGTGGAGGCATAGGACACTTTGCCAAGGACTGCACCAGTAGTCGCAGGGTTGGACCACCTCCTACTACTGCAGAAGGGTCAGTTCAAAGCCCTGTCACTAGAAGTTCACAACCACCCAGCAGAGGTAGAGGTAGGGGTAGAGGTAGCCCAGCAGACAGCCAAGGAACAGTGAAACAATCAGAGCAAGACAGTGCTCCAGTCAGAATGTATGCAATGAGACAGAGGGAAGAGGCCGAGACATCTGATGTTGTGGCTGGTACCTTCTCAACTTTTAATCAGAATGTGTTTGTGTTATTTGATCCGAGTTTTACCCATTCTTATGTGAGTGCTAGCATCATTGATTGCATTGCTGTTCCATGTATACAAATGGACTTTGAGGTGCTAGTAACAAGTCCACTAGGACAGGAAGTCAGGGTTAATAGAATGTATAGAGATTGTCCTTTGGTGATCCAAGGACACACTTTTTTGTCTGATCTCATTGAAATGCCCTTCAGAGATTATGATATCATCTTAGGCATGGATTGGTTAGCTAGGCATCATGCCATGAATGACTGTAGGCTGAAGACAGTCACTTTTGGCCTTCCTCAGTACAGTGATGTGGTAATACATAAGGAAAGGCAGTTATTGCCATCAAACATCATTTTGGCTGCACTAGCCAGAAAAATGATCAGAAAGGGGTGTGAAGCCTACTTGGCACATGTGGTAGACACCCAAGTGGGGAGTCCAGCATTGAAGGACATCCCTACAGTATATGACTTTCCAGATGTATTTCCTGATGAATTGCCAGGATTACCTCCGGAAAGAGAAGTGCAGTTTGAAATTAATTTTATGCCTGGTGTGGAACCAATCTCCATAGCGCTATACAGAATGGCACCAGCAGAGTTGAAGGAGTTGAAGATACAATTGCAAGAACTACTTGAAAAGGGCTTCATCCGCCCTAATGTGTCACCTTGGGGAGCACCAGTGTTGTTTGTTAAGAAGAAGGATGGTACTCTCCGCTTATGCATTGACTACCGACAGTTGAATAAGGTGACAATAAAGAACATATATCCATTGCCTCGCATTGATGATCTATTTGATCAGTTGAAGGGTGCAGCTGTATTCTCCAAAATTGATTTGCGATCTGGTTATTATCAGTTGAAGGTACAAGAGCAGAGTATTCCAAAAACTGCTTTCAGAACTCGGTATGCCCACTATGAGTTTCTAGTAATGCCATTCGGGTTAACAAATGCTCCAGCTGCTTTTATGGATCTGATATATTCAAGGAATGCAGAGGAGCATGACAGACATCTGCGGATTATACTGCAGACTTTAAGGGAGAAACAGCTATACGCCAAATTGTCAAAATGTGAATTTTGGCTGAAAGAAATCTCCTTTTTGGGACATGTTGTGTCAGCTGAAGGGATCAAGGTAGATTCCAGCAAGGTAGAAGCTATCCTTAATTGGAAGCCGCCCAGGAACATCACAGAAATTCGCAGTTTTCTAGGTCTAGCTGGATATTACCGTCGGTTTGTGAAGGGGTTTTCTATGTTATCTTCTCCACTGACCAAACTGCTTTGGAAAGATGTAAAATTTCAGTGGACTGATAAATGCTAGCAAAGTTTTGATGAGTTGAAGAGGTGTTTGACTGAAGCTCCAGTTCTCACTTTACCTACTCCGGGTAAAGAATACACAGTTTATAGTGATGCTTCTCACAATGGGCTAGGCTGTGTACTGATGCAAGATCGAAATGTCATTGCTTATGCATCACGCCAGCTGAAACCGCATGAGAGGAACTATCCAACACATGATCTGGAACTAGCAGCTATTGTTTTTGCTCTAAAGATCTGGAGACACTATTTGTATGGAGAGAAATGCTACATTTACACAGATCACAAGAGCTTGAAGTGCTTAGGCACCCAGAAGGAATTAAATTTGAGGCAGAGGAGATGGTTAGAACTCATCAAAGATTATGATTGCTTAATAGACTATCAGCCAGGGAAAGCAAATGTGGTGGCTGACGCCTTAAGTCGCAAGACTATGGCAAGTCTCAGAGTTTCTCCTTTGTCCATGGTATGTGAATTGAAAGCACAGCATGCTAGTTTAGAGATTAATGATGAGGGACAGACAGTAGTTGCTTGGCATGTACAGCCATTGTTGATTGATCAGATCAGAATGGCTGCTCAGAGTGATGAAAAATAGCAGAAGCTACTGAAAGAAGTCCAGCAGGGCAAGAAACCTAAATTTTCTGTAAGAGGTGATGGTTTATTGCTACATCAGGGCAGAATGTGCGTTCCTAATGATATTGAATTGAGACAGATCATTATGAAGGAAGCACATGAGTCTCCATTTGCTATGCACCCTGGTGGAACTAAAATGTACAGAGGGCTGAAAGAGCATTACTGGTGGATGGGTATGAAGAGAGATATAGCTGAATTTGTTTCCAAATGCCTAACTTGTCAGTAAGTAAAGGTAGAACATCAAGTTCCAGCTAGTTTGTTACATCCTTTGTCAGTACAAGAGTGGAAATGGGAACGAATAACTATGGATTTTGTTATAGGACTTCCAAGGACACAGAGTAGTCATGATGCAGTATGGGTTATAGTTGATAGATTGACCAAGTCTGCTCACTTTTTGCCAGTTCGAATGGACTATAGCCTGGAAAGATTAGCCAGATTATACATATATGAGATTGTAAAATTGCATGGAGTGCCAGTATCAATTATGTCTAACAGAGATCCTAGGTTCACTTCTAGATTCTGGGGTAGTCTTCAGAGAGCCCTAGGAACTAGATTGAACTTCAGCACAGCATTCCACCCACAGACAGATGGCCAGTCTGAAAGGGTTATTCAGATATTGGAGGATATGCTACGGGCTTGTATGATTGAGTTTGAAGGTAGTTGGGATACACACTTGCCTTTGATTGAGTTTGCTTATAACAACAGCTACCAATCAAGCATTGGGATGCCTCCATATAAAGCATTGTACGGCAGGAAGTGCAGAACTCCCTTATGTTGGGATGAAGTAGGTAAAAGGAAGATGATTGGGCTAGAAATTGTTTAGCAGACAGAGGAAAAGATTAGATTGATCAGAGATAGACTCAAGGCTGCATCAGACCATTAGAAGTCCTATGTTGATTTGAAAAGAAGAGATATTGAATATGTAGTGGGTGATAAGGTATTCCTCAAAGTTTCTCCTTGGAAGAGGATTATGAGATTTGGTAGAAAGGGGAAACTGAGTCCTCATTTCATCGGACCATATGAAGTTCTGGAAAGAGTGGGTCCTTTGGCATATCGGTTGGCATTACCTCCAGAGCTAGCAAGGATACACAGTGTCATCCATGTGTCCATGTTAAGGAGGTACAGATCTGACGCATCTCATGTACTATTAGTTGAAGAGATTGAGGTAAATCCAGACCTCTCATATGAGGAAGAACCCATAAAAATTCTGGCTTATGAGGTGAAGCAGCTGAGGAACAAACAGTACACCTGGTTAAAGTGCTGTGGAACCATCATTCAGGCCAGGAAGCTACTTGGGAACGTGAAGAGGATATGAGGAGACAGCACCCACAGCTTTTCAGAGACTAATGCCAGGTAAAAATTTCGAGACGAAATTTATTTTAAGGGGGGGAGAATTGTAACACCCCTATGTTCGGTAGTGCGTTCTACTGTTCCGGTGACCAGTGTTATCCGGACAGCTAGGATGCCTAGAACTACACTTCGTTATGAGTGAGGAGACATAAAATAATGAAATACAAGAAAAGAAAATACAAGAAAAACAAAGGAAAAATAATAGCAAAGAAATGTAACCAAGTTAAGCGAGCCGAGAATCCTAGCGATGGGTGACCGCACCGGGAAGTCACGGCATGGACCGTTGACTAGCCTTGGACTGCGGGGAACCCTGGAAAATATTTATAGGACTTAAAGAGACATCAATTGAAGTATAAATATAATTAGAAAAATTAAATAAAAATTAAATAATTAGTACAAAGAAAAGTGAGAAATCGAAAAACGGACAAAACCCGGTGTTATCGAAAAATCGGGAATGTAACCCGAACAGGGGCATTATGGTCATTTGACATCCCGAATTGTCTTTTGACCTAAACGTCCATTAAAAATAAATAATATTATACTTAGAAAATAAAATGAAAAATTAATTTGGTGGTACCTAAAGTAAATAGCAAAAATTATGGGTTTAATGTGGAATAAAGGAAAATTTAACATATAAAATGAATTACTTTGTGAAAGTGAACCACTATAGAATAAATTAAACATTAAATGGCAGGCGTAAGTCCATTATACAATCTGAAATCTTCATCTTCTCCATTTCCCTCAACCATGCCGAAATGAAGAAATGGGAAATCCTCCATAGCCATTTTGCATAAGCTTCATCCACTCCTTCATTTTACCTCTAAACACCTAGGTAGCTTCATTAAAAATTATCCCCACTTCACAAGGAAGAAGTAGATACCATATTAAGAAGTTTTAGTGAAGATTAAGCAAGTCCCAACAATAGGTAAGTTTGAGTTTTTGAATATTTCTTTGTTAAAGTTTGTATACATGTTATGGGTGTGTGCTTTGTGAAGGAATTTTTAAGTTTTGAGGAGTTCTTGATATATCCAATTTTGGACAGCCATGGAGTTGTATATTTGATGATTTATTTTTACATGTATTTGGTGGGAATTCATGTTAAATAGGGTGATTTAATGTCCTAGTAAGTTAATTCCACATGTATATGGTGATTGTGCACTTGAAATGGAAGTTGACGAATTGTGGGAAACTTTGGCATTGTGGAGCATTTGGGAAGCCTTGGGACTCCTTAATGAATGTTTAAATTCATGAAGATGTTGGATATATTGTGATATTGAGGGTTGATGAACGTGTATGTAAATTAATTGTGGAAATTGTATGTAATAATTAGGAGTTTTATGTGTATCTATTGTTGTATTTGGACTTTGTGAGTTAGGACTTCATTTGGTGTATTAAGGATGTTGTATTCTGCCCAAAGTAACTTTAAGGTGAAGTAGTAAATGGTTTTGGTAATGTACCAAATCAGAATTGGTAAGGGAAGTGGACTTTTAGCAAGTAAATGTGCAATTGATAGATGTTAAGCAATGCATTTAAGGGCAGTATGCATTTTAGCCCATAACACTAAATGTGTAACTCCAATTGGTATGAGACCAATTGGAGGTGAAACCAGGCACAAAATTTGCCAACTTTCATGAAGGAAACATACCAAAATTCTGCTTGCAAGGTAGCTTGAAAAATGACCAAATCCGGATTAAGTGCAAGTGAGGCCTGAAAACTGACCATTTGGGCAGCAGTTAGTGTTTAGGTCATAACTCACTCAAAACAGGTCCAATTGACCTGAAATTTTAACCATGAATAGATAAGACCCATACCTACAAGTCTCATGAAGACAACAAAGCCCAGAAATGACCATAAGTAAGTCAAACAGCTTGCACAAGTTCGGGTCCAAAAACTGGCCGAACCAAAGTTGACCAAAATTGACCTAAAATGACCTAATTTGATGCCATTTGACCAGCAATAGTAAAATGACCATAACATGGTCTACATAACTCAGAATGACCTAAAATTTTGCCCTGCGTTCCATAAGACATAGATCTACAAGTTTATAGTTTTGACCGAAACCCGAAAATCGAGGGAACTAGGTCTTCCGGCTAGGTCAAACTAGTATACCGGAATCTAGCAAGTTGCAATAAAATGCACTAAACAAGGAAATGAAATTGGTAACGTGTACCAACCCTAAAACACTATCGAATGTGACATATTATTGACACTAAAACCTAATTTACCTAGAATGCATCGAGGGTCGGTAAATTAGGTGATTAAGCAAATAATTCAGTGAATTACTTATCAAGCATTATCGATAGAGACAATTTAATTTAGTATTGAAAAACTTCAAATTGTGTTTCTCAGTTAGTAAAGACTCAGGGAAAGGGAAGGAAACACTGAGTCCAAACCAGGAGACAGTCATCAGAGGTTTGTGCACAATAACTATTTCATTTGAATTTTTCAATTGAAATGAATTATGACTATTTATACATAATTGTTTTAAATTGTGGAAATGTGTTTGAATGGATATTTATTGCTTGAAAAGCATTGTAAATGATTTGAAAACTGTGAGAAATTATTTGAATGATATTGATGGATACTTATTGATTGAAAAGTATTGGAAATGGTTTGAAACCACAACTATCATGTATATTGATTGTATTCCTCGCTAGCTTGTCTAGTGGGACGAATTGAATTCCCTCTCTGGCTGAAGTGTTGAGGTGTGTGCCTATTGAGGACGAATTGGATGAGTACTCATATTTTTGCTAGCTAGCTATGTTATTCCACATTAGTCTTCGCCTTTTGGGACGAATTGAATACCTCATTAGCCATCGGCTTTTGGGACGAATTGAACCTTGGAACATGATTTAAGCTGTGTGTGATTTATTGATATGTACTGTGAGATTGTGAAATGAATTTAAACTCTTATTGACATATACTGTCTTTTGAATTCAACCATGATCTGACTTATTAAAATTTATTGTGATATTGAGAAATGGAGTTTAAATTCTTGTTGACAATTACTGTCTTGAAATTTACTATGGTTTTAAGTATTCACTATTTATATGATTTATGAATTGTGATTTAAATTGTATTTGGTTAATGTTGTGCACCACTGAGACATTGTCTCAGTGATAGCTTTATTCTTGTCGCAGTAGAGACGCATTGCATGTGCAGACTAGGCTGCTAGTACACCCAGCCAGAGATTTTTCGGGTATAACGAGTATACCATATTTTGCATTTTGTACTGTAATGTATGTTCACTGTAAGTACATATTATTTTTGGTTTTGAGCAGTTGTAAATTCAAATTGTACCTTGAAGTTGTAAAATAATTATGTGTTATTTTGGTTTGTAAAAATTGTATTATATTTCTTTTATCTCAGTCTTTGAAAATCACTTTGGATTTGAGTTGAGAAATATGATGGAGTTGAGATTTGGAAAAATATTGAAGTGCTTTTTACAGGTTTTCTGAAGAACTGTTTTATCCAAAATACAGATGGCACTCTGTCAAAATTTTTATAGAAATTCCAAATAATTCAAATGTGTTAGTTCTATCTGTAACACCCTCCCGGTAACTACTCCGTACATCCTGCTGTTCCGGTGACCAGTGTCGGTCCGGACAGCTAGAATGTCCGGAAAAATATTTAAACTAAAGTGAGGGACCATAATTAACTCAAATATTAATAAGAAAAATTTGGTAAAAATTTTAGAAATCAAATACAACCAAGTTAAACGAGCCGGTGCCCTAGCGATGGGTAACCAGAGGGAAGTTGCGTTTCTCGCAACGAGGAGCCCTAGACCCGGGGAAAAATTCATAAAATAATTTTTGGGACTCCAGAGAAGGGTCATGGAGGTTCCTATGGCATTAGAATGCCAAGAAAATATTTAGAAAAATTTTTCAATCGGTACAGACAATTTTGACCTGTTAAGCTAAACGGAGGGCATTTTGGTCATTTCGCCTTCAAAGGTGATTTTTGGCCGACTTGTCCAGTTGACTAAATAATTAATATGACATAAAATATGAATAAACATTACTAGAAATTAAATTGAAAATGAGTAGTGATGAAAAGAAAAGAAAAATGAAATAAAATGCCAAATATGACATATTATGATGTCATTTAAAAAGCTTTCTCCAATCATAATAAAACAACCAATTAATTAAGTAATAAAAGGGAAAAAATAAAGACCAAAGGAAACAAAAACACAGCAGCCATTTTTCCCATTCCAGCCGCACCATAGCAAGGAAGAAACCCTCCATTTTTCTTTTTTCATTCAAGCTTAAGAAACTCTCAAACTTTACCTCAAAACCCTAAGTCACTTTCACTAAAATTCATCCTAGCACCTTGCATAACCTTTTGGCAGCCAAGAAAAGCAAAGGAAGTGAAGTTTTGAGCTTGGGAAAAATCTTCCTACAAGAGGTTAGTGCATATATGTATTTAAAACTCATTAATTCCATGATTGAGACTTGTAATAGATGAGAAATTGTGAAATAAATGAAACAAATTCATGTGTATGTCCACCATAGAATTCGGCAGCCCTAATGAAGGAATGGTTTTGATTGTTTTTTTGGACTTAGAGTGGACTAGAAATGATGTTTAAGATATATATCTACATGGATAATAAATTGGTATGCTAACTAAGGCATCTTGTAGAAAACATAATGTGAAGCTAGGGTTTTGGGGAGTGAAAATTGACTTGGCTTATGAAATTGTTAGAG
Organism: Hevea brasiliensis; assembly: GCF_030052815.1. NCBI lineage: Eukaryota > Viridiplantae > Streptophyta > Magnoliopsida > Malpighiales > Euphorbiaceae > Hevea > Hevea brasiliensis. The sequence goes on from NC_079501.1 coordinate 51,820,026, forward strand.
AACATTTTAATGGTCAATTAGTGACCATTTTAGGTAAGTTGACCATAATATGGACTGAAAAATAGCATGGCAAAGTGAATGACAATGCTGCCTAGGGACAGCAGCAATGGTGACTGAGATTCCAGTCCAATTAGACAGCCATAACTTTGGCTGTGTTGGTCCAATTGGTGTTTGGCCAATTGGACATGAAACTAGGCTTATAATGGCACATTTTTGCTGAAGAAACCATGCCCAAAAGACCAAAGCAAGAGGACCAAAAGTTAGCCCCAATCCGGATACCCTGCAACAGCACCTGCAAAAATGACCAAATGAACAGTAAATGTTCATTTGGCCATAACTTACTGTATATATGGTCAATTGACCTGAAATGTTTACAGCAACAATTTAAGACATAGACAAACAACTTTCATGAAGAAACCTACCCCAAATTATGGCCATAACCTATTCAAATATGCAATCACAGTCACTATTCATGGTACTATAGATTTGGTAATTCTGCAGTTTTGGAAATCCGGCCAGCTGTGGTTTTTGGGCCATATCTGGAGCTACAAAACTCCAAATGGAGTGATTCAAAAAAGGAAATTCAACTAGACAAAATAAGAAACAACTTTCATGTTTACCATTTCCTCAAATTCCCACTGTAACAGTGCTCAATAAAACAGTAAAGTCAGGCTTCAAAATCTGAAAATTCTGCTTCCCTTGGTTTAAACTTTGAAATGGTATAAATGCTTAATGCCAACAAGTTTCGAATGCCAAATGTGGTATGTTGGGAGTGCCAAAGTCAATGTACATATTTTCTATCCAAAAGTCAACATTTTTGTTGACCAATGAGGTGAATAGTGCCTGATGTATTTAAGACCAATGTGCCAAAATTGAAATTCATAAATTGAAGAATTTAAAAGTTTCAAATGCCCTAGTATACTTAACAAGATTGGTTTGGATAGTTTGGCATGCCAATAGGGTTCAGTTAGCAGTACTGCACATGGCAATATGTCGTTCTGTGATTTTATGGCTTTTAGCCATTCCGACCTTGTATTGAGATTTGGCCTTTGCTCGATGTATTCTGACTTGTTAGTCGTTACATTGCACACCGGGAGATGCATATGTGACCGATGGTGTGACGGACTGAGGTACTAGATACCCAGTGCCAGTTTACCCATTATCCAGTCCAGTCGTCTAGTGTAGGTTACTTGGGGCAACCAAATGAATAAAAGTGGACAAAGTAAATGATATACAAATACCAAACAAATATAACATGTACATTCACTACATATTTATTTTCTTGCTATTTCATTTATTTTATTATTGCACCACTAAGCATTATTGCTTAGCGCGTTGCTTTTGCCACGCGTAGGTTCTGGAGATACAGATCGTGAGCCCAGTAGACCGCAGACTGGGTGAGTCCATCCTGCAGTCCTGCACAGTGTCCGTGTCACCTCAACTTCTGCAGTGCATTGGTAGGACACTAGGTGTCATTTTGATATTTTGTAGCTAATTTTTATTTTCTCATATGTATTTGAACTTATGTAATGTATTTTAATGTTCATGTAAATAATGAAAGTTATGGTTATGAATGCAAAATTTGAGCATTTATTTATTGTTGTATATGAGTATTATGAGAAATGGATGTTTGAGAAATGAAAAGGTTATTGAGAACTGAAATTGAAAATTGTTGAGATTTTGGATATTGGAGTTTGAGATGATTGAATACAAATATTGGAAGTGTTTTTCACAGGTTCCGAAGAACTGTTTTCTCCATTTTTAGCCGGTACTCTGCCGGATTTTCTTTAAGGCAGAGTTTTCTTTAAAATTTTCGGAACCTCAAATAAATTATAATTTCAATAAATGACTTAAATGAACTATATTTCATAAACTATATTCAAAACTATGACAAAAAATTAATTAAGGAAAAATAGAGTGTGCCAGTACACCGTGTGACATATCTTACCCAGATATACTGTAGACGGGTAAGGGGTGTCACATTTAGTGGTATCAGAGCACGGTTTAGGCGTTTCTGGGCCTAGATTGAGTCCATACCATGCATTGCATTTGTAAGAGTCGAGGTGACCCTAATGCAGATCTGTTTGTCTTTCTTATTTTGAATAGGATATGGACCCTTCATCACAAAGAGCAGTCGAGGAGGAAGTGGAGAGTCATGCTCCACCTGCAGCAGCTGAGACTGGGGGTAGGGGAGAACCTACTCCACCAGCTCAAGCAGAGCCTGCTCAGCCTCCACAAGCCATGTTCCAACAAATGGCCGACTTCTTTAGACAAATGGCCGGAGCAATGCCAGCACCACCACCACCACCACTAGCTCCACAGCAGAAATCACACCTGGAAAGGCTAAGAAAGTTTGGAGCAGTGGACTTTTTCGGTAAGAGAGAAGATGACTCATTACAGTAGAATTGGTTGAGCAGGCAGGCGAGTCTTAAAACAACTCCACTGCACCCCTGAGCAAAACTTAGAGGCTGCTATATCTTTGTTGCAAGATGATGCCTACGAATGGTGAGACACGATATCCAGTGAAGTGCAGCCAGAAGCTATAACTTGGGATTTCTTTCTCTCAGAATTCAAGAAGAAATATGTGGGTACTGTATACCTGGAAGAGAGAAGAAGAGAGTTTATTAACCTGAGGCAGAGACAGCTGTCAATGGCCGAATATGAAAAGGAATTTGTCCGATTAAGCCGCTATGGAAGGGAGATAGTCCCTAATGAAGCTGAAAGGTGTAAGAGATTCGAAGAGGGACTAAATGACAACATAAAGATTCAGCTCACTGCCTTGGGAATCACAGAATTTAGCAAGTTAGTGGAAGCTGCAATAAGGGTTGAAAAAGTAAGAATAAGTGAGCAGACTAGAAGGGAGAGACAACAGAAGAGGGGACCGGGTCAGTCTAGCTCATCTCACGCACACAGGAAGAAGTTCAGAGGTCCATCCGCACGAGTTGGGTCGACCACAAGGTCGAGTGGTCTTAGGGGCCCAGGCCACGATTCACCCCTAGGAGAGGTCGGTCCACACCATCCGTGGGCGCTCTCGAGGATGGGGTTGAGGACCAGCCCGCATCTTTGCATGTCCACACTATGCGAAATGGCACAAGGGGAATGTTGGAGAGTGGCGGTGCTGTTTAAGATGTGGGTTGTGAGCACCGGTGAGAGCGCCCACGTAGAACTACTACAGCTACTCCAACACAAGCAGACAGACCTGTTCCTGCACCATAGAGAGGTAGAAAATCTGGCAAGTCTGAGGCTGTAGGACCATCACAAAGGCCTGCATCTGAGCGAGAGAGGCTGACAGTGCACCACTGCCGTAAATTATGCCCTGAGAGCTCAGGAGGAGCAAGATGCCCCGGACGTCATCAGGGGTACGTTCTCCCTCTACAATACACCTGTGCATGCATTGGTGGATCCAGGATCCACCCATTCAAATATCTACATCAACTTACCCGTAGAAAGGGGGATACTAGTAGGGGAGAGTGACCAAGACATTCTGGTCACTAATCCATTGGGCCACAGTGTAGTGGTGAACAAAGTATACAAGGGTTGCCCGTTAAGGATTCAGGGGTATGAATTCTTGGCCGACCTGATTGAGTTGCCCTTCCACGAGTTTGACGTGATTTTGGGAATGGACTGGTTGTCACATCATCAGGCAATGGTTGATTGTAAATTGAAGAGAATTTCTCTGAAAACTTCTGAGGGTAATGATATCACTGTTGTGGGTGAAAGGACAGATTTCCTGTCCAATGTTATCTCAGCCACAGTTGCAAGAAGAATAATGAGAAAAGGCTGTGAAGCCTACCTAGCACATGTGGTGGATACTAGGTAGGCTAAGCCAAACCTGAGTGATATACCCACGAAGAGACTTCCTGCAGGTATTTCTGAAGAATTGCCTGGTTTGCCATCAGAAAGGGAAGTCGAATTTGCTATTGAGACACTGCCGGGTACAACACCCATTTCCATTGCTCCTTATAGGATGGCACCCACTGAATTGAGGGAGTTGAAAACTCAGTTGCAAGAGTTGCTTGATAAGGGGTTCATACGCCCCAGTGCGTCACCATGGGGAGCTCCAGTGCTGTTTGTGAAAAAAGAAGGATGGGACTTTGAGGCTATGTATCGATTACCAGCAGTTGAATAAAGTGACTGTGAAGAACAAATACCAGTTGCCTAGAATTGATGATCTGTTTGATCAGTTGAAGGGAGCAGGAGTATTTTCTAAGATTGATCTCAGATCAGGGTATCATCAGTTGAGGGTGAAGGATGTAGATGTGCCCAAGACTGCATTCAGGACCCGGTACGGGCATTATGAGTTTCTGGTGATGCCCTTTGGCTTAACAAATGCACCAACGGCATTCATGGACCTTATGAACCGTATCTTCCATCCATACTTAGATCGGTTCGTAGTTGTCTTTATTGATGATATTCTGGTGTATTCCAAGACCAGTGAAGAACATGATGAGCATTTGAAGATTGTTCTGCAAACCCTGAGAGAGAAGAAGCTGTATGCTAAGTTGTCCAAGTGTGACTTTTGGCTGAATGAGATTGCATTCCTTGGACACATAGTGTCAGCTGATGGGATTAGGGTGGATCCCAAGAAAATAGAAGCAGTGATGGAATGGAAGCCTCCTAGGAATACAACTGAGGTCAGAAGCTTCTTGGGGCTAGCTGGGTATTACAGGAGATTTGTGAAGGGATTTTCCTTAATAGCTGCTCCAATGACCAAGTTGTTACACAAGAATGTCATATTTGACTGGAATGACAAGTGTCAGACCAGTTTTGAGAAGTTGAAGGCTATGTTGACAGAGGCACGGTGTTAGCACACCAAAGGTCGAGAAAAGACTTCATGGTCTACAGTGATGCCTCTCATAATGGGCTAGGGTGTGTATTGATGCAAGAGGGAAAGGTGGTCGCTTATGCTTCCAGGCAGCTAAGGCCACATGAACAGATTACCCTACCCATGATCTAGAGCTCGCAGCAATTATCTTCGCACTGAAGATATGGAGGCATTACTTGTATGGTGAAAAGTGCTACATTTACATGGACCACAAAAGCCTAAAATACTTGCCAACCCAGAAGGAGCTCAACCTTAGACAGAGGCGATGGATTGAGTTCTTGAAGGACTATGATTGTGTAATTGACTACCATCCTGGGAAGGCAAATGTAGTTGCTGATGCTTTGAGCAGAAAATCCATGACAGCTTTGAGATCATTGAATGCCCGTCTAACTTTGATTCGAGATGGAGCTATTTTGGCTGAGTTGCAACTGAGGCCAAACCTACTATAGCAGATTTTAGATGGGCAAAAGGCAGATGAAAAGTTAATGGCTATTATGATCAAAATCTCAGAGGGAAAAGCAACTGACTATGAGGTGAAAGCAGATGGGTGTTTATATTACAAAGGAAGGCTGTGTGTACCAGATAATGGGGAATTGAAGGCCAGTATTCTAAAAGAGGCACACACCAGTGTATATGCTATGCACCCAGGAAGTACAAAAATATATCATGATCTGAAGCTTCAGTATTGGTGGCCTGGTATGAAGAGAGACATAGCTGACTATGTGACTAAATGCTTGACATATCAGCAAGTCAAGGCAGAACATCAAGTTCCATCGGGTTTGCTACAGCCTATACGCATACCTGAATGGAAATGGGATCGGGTCACCATGGATTTTGTAAGTGGTCTACCTCTCACCCAGAAGAAACATGATGCAGTATGGGTGATAGTGGATAGATTGACAAAGTCAGCACACTTTCTGCCAGTTAGGACTGACTACTCACTGGAGAAGTTTGCAGAATTGTATATCAGTGAGATAGTTAGACTGCATGGAATTCCACTTTCCATCATATCTGATCGGGACCCAAGGTTTACATCGAGATTTTGGAAGAAGTTGCATGAATCCTTGGGTACACAACTCCACTTTAGCACAGCATTCCATCCTCAGACGGATGGGCAGTAATCCAGGTAAACAATTGAAACCAATGAAATTGATACAAATATTGAACTGAAATGATAATAATAACATGAAATATATGTCAGGTCGTTGAGGATATGCTGAGGAGTTGTGTCATTGAGTTTGATGGAAGTTGGGATAGATACCTCCCACTGGCATAATTTGCATACAACAATAGCTACCAAGCTAGTATCCAAATGGCCCCATATCAAGCACTGTATGGGAGAAAATGTAGAACTCCAGTGTGATGGACTGAATTGGGCGAAGACAAACTGGTAGGGCCAGACCTGGTGAAACAGACTGAGGAGAAAGTGAAACTAACAAAGCCAATCTGAAGGTTGCCTCAGACAGACAGAAATCTTATACCGACCTGAAGAGAAAAGAAATAGAATATGCGGTTGGCGACAAAGTGTTCCTCAAGGTGTCACCGTGGAAGAAGGTATTGAGGTTTGGAAGGAAAGGTAAGTTAAGCCCTAGGTTCATTGGCCCATATGAAGTCATTGAACGTGTGGGTCCAGTGGCCTATAGGCTAGCTTTACCTCCAGAGCTGGACAAGATCCACAATGTATTTCACGTATCCATGCTCAGAAGATACCGCTCAGATCCTTCACATGTCATCTCCAGGGAAGAAATTGAAATACAACCAGATTTGACGTATGAAGAAGAACCTCTACGGATCCTGGCTCGAGAAGTGAAAGAGTTGAGGAACAAGCAGATTCCACTGGAAAAAGTGCAATGGCGCCACCACAACACCGAAGAGGCAACTTGGGAAAGTGAAGAGACGATGAGGCAACAGTTCCCTCAACTGTTAGCATCAGGTAAATTTCGAGGATGAAATTTAAATTAGAGGGGAAGAGTTGTAACACCCTCCCGGTAACTACTCCGTACATCCTGCTGTTTCGGTGACCAGTGTCGGTCCGGACAGCTAGAATGTCTGAAAAAATATTTAAACTAAAGTGAGGGACCATAATTAACTCAAATATTAATAAGAAAATTTGGTAAAAATTTTAGAAATAAAATACAACCAAGTTAAACGAGCCGGTGCCCTAGCGATGGGTAACCAGAGGGAAGTTGCGGTTCTCGCAACGAGGAGCCCTAGACCCGGGGAAATATTCATAAAATAATTTTTAGGACTCCAGAGGGAAGGGTCATTGAGGGAAGGGTCATTGAGGTTCCTATGGCATTAGAATGCCAAGAAAATATTTAGAAAAATTTTTCAATCAGTACAGACAATTTTGACCCGTTAAGCCAAACGGAGGGCATTTTGGTCATTTCGCCTTCAGAGGTGATTTTTGGCCGACTTGTCCAGTTGACTAAATAATTAATATGACATAAAATATGAATAAACATTACTAGAAATTAAATTGAAAATGAGTAGTGATGAAAAGAAAAGAAAAATGAAATAAAATGCCAAATATGACATATTATGATGTCATTTAAAAAGCTTTCTCCAATCATAATAAAACAACCAATTAATTAAGTAATAAAAGGGAAAAAATAAAGACCAAAGGAAACAAAAACACAGCAGCCATTTTTCCCATTCCAGCCGCACCATAGCAAGTAAGAAACCCTCCATTTTTCTTTTTTCATTCAAGCTTAAGAAACTCTCAAACTTTACCTCAAAACCCTAAGTCACTTTCACTAAAATTCATCCTAGCACCTTGCATAACCTTTTGGAAGCCAAGAAAAGCAAAGGAAGTGAAGTTTTGAGCTTGCGAAAAATCTGCCTACAAGAGGTGAGTGCATATATGTATTTAAAACTCATTAATTCCATGATTGAGACTTGTAATAGATGAGAAATTGTGAAATAAATGAAACAAATTCATGTGTATGTCCACCATAGAATTCAGCAGCCCTAATGAAGGAATGGTTTTGATTGTTTTGTTGGACTTAGAGTGGACTAGAAATGATGTTTAAGATATATATCTACATGGATAATAAATTGGTATGCTAACTAAGGCATCTTGTAGAAAACATAATGTGAAGCTAGGGTTTTGGGGAGTGAAAATTGACTTGGCTTATGAAATTGTTAGAGAACATTTTAATGGTCAATTAGTGACCATTTTAGGTAAGTTGACCATAATATGGACTGAAAAATAGCATGGCAAAGTGAATGACTATGCTGCCTAGGGACAGTAGCAATGGTGACTGAGCTTCCAGTCCAATTAGACAGCCATAACTTTGGCTGTGTTGGTCCAATTGGTGTTTGGCCAATTGAACATGAAACTAGGCTTATAATGGCACATTTTTGCTGAAGAAACCATGCCCAAAAGACCAAAGCAAGAGGACCAAAAGTTGGCCCCAATCCGGATACCCTGCAACAGCACCTGTAAAAATGACCAAACTGTTCATTTGGCCATAACTTACTGTAGATATGGTCAATTGACCTAAAATTTTACAGCAATAAGTTAAGACATAGACAAACAACTTTCATGAAGAAACCTACCCCAAATTATGGCAGAACCTATTCAAATATGCAATAAGAGTCATTGTTCATGGTACTGTAGATTTGGTAATTCTGCAGTTTTGGAAATCCGGCCAGCTGTGGTTTTTGGGCCATTTCTGGAGCTACAAAACTCCAAATGGAGTGATTCAAAAAAGGAAATTCAACTAGACAAAATAAGGAACAACTTTCATGTTTACCATTTCCTCAAATTGCCACTGTAACAGTGCTCAATAAAACAGTAAATTCAGGCTTCAAAATCTGAAAATTCTGCTTCCCTTGGTTTAAACTTTGAAATGGTATAAATGCTTAATGCCAACAAGTTTCGAATGGCAAATGTGGTATGTTGGGAGTGCCAAAGTCAATGTACATATTTTCTATCCAAAAGTCAACATTTTTGTTGACCAATGAGGTGAATAGTGACACCAAAAAAATTGAAATTCATAAATTGAAGAATTTAAAAGTTTCAAATGCCCTAGTATACCTAACATGATTGGTTTGGATAGTTTGGCATGCCAATAGGGTTCACTTAGCAGTACTACACATGGCAATATGCCGTTCTGTGATTTTATGGCTTTTAGCCATTCTGACCTTGTATTGAGATTTGGCCTTGTGCCTGATGTATTTACAGCTTGTTAGCCGCTGCACACCGGAGATGCATATGTGACCGATGGTGTGACGCCCGAGGTACTAGATACTCGGTGCGGTTTACATTATCGATCCGATCGTCTAGTGTAGGTTACTTGGGGCAACCAAATGAATAAAAGTGGACAAAGTAAATGATATACAAATACCAAACAAATATAACATGTACATTCACTACATATTTATTTTATTGCTATTTCCTTTATTTTATTATTGCACCACTAAGCATTATTGCTTAGCGCGTTGCTTTTGCCACGCGTAGGTTCTGGAGATACAGATCGTGAGCCCAGTAGACCGCAGACTGGGTGAGTCCATCCTGCAGTTCTGCACAGTGTCCGTGTCACCTCAACTTCTGCAGTACATTGGTAGGACACTAGGTGTCATTTTGATATTTTGTAGCTAATTTTTATTTCCTCATATGTATTTGAACTTATGTAATGTATTTTAATGTTCATGTAAATAATGAAAGTTATGGTTATGAATGCAAAATTTGAGCATTTATTTATTGTTGTATATGAGTATTATGAGAAATGGATGTTTGAGAAATGAAAAGGTTGTTGAGAACCGAAATTGAAAATTGTTGAGATTTTGGATATTGGAGTTTGAGATGATTGAATACAAATATTGGAAGTGTTTTTCACAGGTTTCGAAGAATTGTTTTCTCCATTTTTAGCCGGTACTCTGCCGGATTTTCTTTAAGGCAGAGTTTTCTTTAAAATTTTCGGAACCTCAAATAAATTATAATTTCAATAAATGACTTAAATGAACTATATTTCATAAACTATATTCAAAACTATGACAAAAAATTAATTAAGGAAAAATAGAGTGTGCCAGTACACCGTGTGACATATCTTACCCGGATATACTGTAGATGGGTAAGGGGTGTCACACTATCACTTTAGTTCAAAAAGGTTTTTAACACCTGTAAATAGTGCTCACCACTGTAAAAGAAGTAAGAAAAGTTTTTAAAATCCCTTGTAGTGTATTTAATGGGTTATCAGTAGACGGAGTTGGTAATTTATTAGATATACTACGGGATCATGTTATGCCTTACATAGGGGTAGGGTGTGACAAATCCCAAATTTTTGGGATAAAGGCTTAGTTGAGTTGAGTTGAGTAGAGAGTATAATTAGGTTATCACTTAAAGCCTTGTCACATGTCATCACCACATTGCCTCTTATTTTTAATTGACTTAATCACATTAAGCCAAGTGTCAAAGCTAGACTTAATCTTGACTTTGATCATCTTACATAATTGGAAGACAAATGGCAAGCTTATGTGACGCCATGTGTCACAATCTCATGGGGCCACATGTCACCCTGTGAAATGACCAAATTACCCTTATATTCTAATTTTGAGTTCTCAAACCAAAATTATTATTTCTCCTTTTCTAATCAATTTATATCAAATATAAATTAATTAATCTCCATTAATTAATTTCTCATAATTAAATTCATATTTAAACACTCTAAATATAAATTTAATTTATACTATACATCCAATAACTTAGATTTGTTTTTAGGCCATATTAGGGACCTTGCAATTTTATTTCAAACCAAACCTATTTAAGTAATCAATTAAACTCTTTAATTAATCAATTAAATCACATTTTACTTGGTGATTAACTTGTGTATGTGTGTGACTTACTAGGCTCATCACTAATTGGCAATGAGACATGATATTAACTCTTAATATCATCAGAACTCTTTCTTACCATAAATGATTTCTTTAAATCAGTTTAGGCATCTCATAGACCATGGTTGACACCTAGTATAGCCTGCCATGGCCACCCAATTAGTAACAAGGAATACCTTTAAATGAACCTATAATCATATGTTACCATGCACTAGAATCTCTCTGTTACAAAATCCTAATTCGAGCTGGTGTCATGATTTATGTCAAACCCCATTTGCTATGAATATTATGTTCTCTTTTAATTCCAATTCTTGATTAAAAAGATTTTCTCATCAAAAACTCTTTTCTGATTAAATCTGTCTGTCCTGGCCAGGAACTTGAAACATCAAGAATAATTTAATGAACATAGGATTTTATCTCTATTTACTTAGAGTAACAGATTCCATCTTGATCAACACCTATCTCCATATATAACTGGTAGGAGCCAACATATGCCCATATACCCATACACAATACAAGTATGAAAACAGTATCAAACTCAAACCACCTATATATAAGATAACTGTGTTATCTCAGGTCTAAAGATTATATGCACTAATATGATATATGACAATGCATTGATAAGAGTAAACTCCATGTGCTTGTCATATGCGTCACTGGTTTAGCCTACTTATCATGTATAAGTGTCTATCATGTTTGTTATATAGCATGAGACTCACCATTCCATCTTATTTATATCTCATATAAATACCTTGGTAGCAAATATGATTATAATCTTTCTGGATAAATCATGTCCTGTGTGAAGTATCCTCGATTGTGAACCAATTTATGATACTTTATGCTAGAAATACTGTCACTCATATTCTTAACAACTTAAGAATAGAATTTATAATAAAATATCAATGGACCTTTTCTATTACACATAAATATATTATGTAAATGAAAAAGTAAAATTGCCTTTTATTAATAAAATGTGTAACACCCCTATGTTCGGTAGTGCATTCTACTATTCTGGTGACAGTGTGTGTCTGGACAGCTAGGATGCTTGGAATTATATTTAAATATTAGTTTGGAGATATAAGGAAGTGAAATACAAGAAAATAAAATACAAGAAAAATAAAGGAAAAATAATAGCAATGAAATGAAACTAAGTTAAACGAGGCGAGAACTATAGCGATGGGTGATAGCACCGGGAAGTTATGGCGTGGACCGTTAACAAGCCCTGGATCGCAGGAAACCTTGGAAAATATTTTTAAGACTTAAATAAACATTTATTGAAGTACAAATATCAAAGAAAAATTAATTAATTAGTACAAAGAAAAAAGAGAAATCGAGAAAATGACAAAACTCGATGTTACCGAAAAATCGGGAATGCAACCCGAATAGGGGCATTGTGGTCATTTGACACCCCGAGATGCCTTTTGACCTAAATGTCCATTAAAAATAAATGATATTACACTTGGGAAATGTCATGAAAAATTAAAGTGGTGGTACATAATCTAAATAGTAAAAGAAAAGAGGTTAAATGTGGGAAATTAGAAAACTTAGATTAAATAAGTAATAATCTTCATTAGTGCTCCACTAACTTCAGCATTTGGACACCTAAAGGGACACTTGTGACGTACAGCACTCATCTTCAACCTTAGGAAGAGAACCAGCCGAATCCTTTCTTCCAAGGTTCATCCATGACGTCCACACTCCAATCTCAAGTTCACCATGTTTTAGCCACTTTTTCCATTAGGTTCCTTCACTAAACTTGACCACCATACCTTGGGCAGCATACTAGGAGCAAGAAAGTTAAGTTTTGGTGAGGTTTTGAAGAATTTCAAAAGTGGTAAGTGAGTGTTTTCAATTCTTGTTTCATTAAAAATGTGACACCCCTTACCCGTGTACAGTATACCTGAGTAAGTAATGCCACCTGGTGTACCGGCACACTCTAATATTCCTCAATTAATTTAGACAATGCTTTTGCATATAATTTATGAAATACAATTTATTTAAACCATTTATCAAAAGTATCATTCATTTAAGGTTCCGAAAATTTTTAAGAAAATCCGGCGGAGTACCGGCTAAAAATGGAGAAAACCGTTCTTCGGAACCTGTTAAAAACACTTCCAATATTTTTATTCCATCATCTCAAACTCCAATATCAACACCAAACTCAATATCAATATCTCAATAATTTGTCAATTTCAGGTCTCAACAACCTTTTCATTTCTCAAAACATCCCTTTCTCAGGGTTCTCATATATAAACAACCATTAAATACTCAAATTAATACCATACATGACCATAAATCTTTATTATTTACAATAAGCTCAAATTACATTACATAAATCCCAAATACATATGAGAAATAAAAATTTAATTACAAAATGACAAAATGACATCTAGTGTCCTACCAATGCAATCGCAGTGACGAGGTGACACGGACATCGAGCAGAATCGCGGATGGACTCACCCACCGTGGTCTATCGGGCTCGCGATCGGATCTCCAAGACCTATGCGTGGCAAAGCAACGCGCTAAGCAATAATGCTTAGTGGTGCAATAATATAATAAAAGAAAATAGCAAGAAAATAAATGTGTAGAGAATGTGTATGCTTTCTTTGTTTGGTATTGATATATTCATTGTTTCATTAACGTTGTTCACTTTTATTCATTTGGTTGCCCAAGTAACCTACACTAGACGATCGGATGGATAACGGTAACCGCACCGGGTACCTAGTACCTCGCCGCCACACCATCGGTCACATATGCATCTCCGTAGGCAATGTAACGGCTAACAATGTCAGAATAATATCGTGCACAAGGCCAAGTCTCAATGCAAAGTCGAATGGCCAAAAGCCATGAAATCACGAATGGCATTTTTGCCATGTGCGATCGCTAACTGAACCCTATTGGCATGCCAAACTATCCAAACCAATCTTGTTAGGTATACTAGGGCATTTGAAACTCTTAAATTTGTCAATTTGTGAATTTTAACTTTTTTGGTGTCACTATTCATCATTGGTCAACAAAAATGTTGACTTTTAGAATAAAAATGTGTACATCAACTTTGGCACTCCCAACATACCACATTTGGTGTTTAAAACTTGTTGGCATTAAGTGTTTTTGCCATTCCAAAGTGTAACTCAACACAAACAGATTTTTCAATTTTGGTGAGTCAACTTCACTGTTCCATTGGATACTGTTACTGTTGGAATTTGAGGAAATGTAAAACATGAAAGTTGTTCCTTATTTTGTCTAGTTGAATTTCCTTTTTTGAATCACTCCATTTGGAGTTTTGTAGCTCCAGATATGGCTCAAAAACCCAAGCTGTCCGGATATGCATTCTGCAGAAATTTACCATATCTACAGTGCATGAACAGTAACTTGAGTCACTTGGTTGAATGGGTTCTGGCCATAATTTGGGGTAGGTTCCTTCATGAAAGTTGTTTGTATATGTCTTAACTTGTTGCTGTAAAAATTTCAGGCCAATTGACCAAATCTACAGTGAGTTATGGCCAAATGAACAGTTACTGTTCATTTGGCAAATTCTGTAGAATTCAGTACAGGGCATCCGGATTGTGGCTGAGTTTTGACCCTTTTTCTTTGGTCTTTTGGGCATGGTTTCTTCAGCAAAAATGTGCCATTATAAGCCTAGTTTCATGTCCAATTGGCCAAACACCAATTGGACTACCACTGCCCAAGTTATGGCAGTGCAAAGGGACTGAATTTTCAGTCCCTATGCTGCTGTCCTAGGCAGCCTGCAATCCTCACTTTGCAATCTCATTTTTCTGTCCCATTTATGGTCAACACATCTAAAATGGTCACTAATTGACCATTACAATGTGCCCTAACAATTTCCTAAGCCAAGTCACACTTTCACCTTTCCAAACCCTAATTTCCATATGAATTTTTACAACATGCTTTAATTAACTATCTCATTCCATAATCACATGCATACATGGTTTAATCTTGATCTCTAGTCCACTTTAAGTCCATCAAAACACTCATTCCTTTTTATTCAATAGGGCTGCCGAAACCTAGGGCATGGATAGACATAGATTTCATTCATTTTAGTCACAAATTCCTACTTATTCCAAGTCTCTAACATAGAATTTAAAAAGCTTTAGATGTATATATGCACTAACCTTGTTTGGGCAGAATTTTCCCAAGCAATTCCTTCACTTTCTTGGCTTTTGTTGGCTGCCAAAGGCTTTAGCAAGGTGCTAGGGCAAGTTTTAGTGAAGCTAGGTTAGGATTTTATGGTGAGACAAGGTAGGAAATCAAGCTTGCTTGGTTGAGCTCCAATGGAGGGTGGAAGGGAAGGGTTCACGTTTTGGTGGAGAAGAAGGAGAAGAAGAGCAGCTGGTTTTAATTCCTTTAGCACAATTTTAGTCTCTTTTATTGGTTAACTAATTGGTTATTTTATTGTGATTGGAGGAAATTTTTAAATGACATCATAATTTGTCATAATTTGCTTTTTATTTCATTTTTCTTTTCTTTTATTTTCTACCACATTTCAATTTAATTTTTAGCAATATTTATTCATATTTTGAGTCATAATAATTATTTACTTAACTGGACAAGTCGGCCAAAATTCACCTCTGAAGGCGAAATGACCAAAATGCCCTCCGTTTGGCTTAACGGGTCAAAATTGGTCAGACTGATTGAAAAATTTTTCTAGGTATTTTCTTGGCATTCTAATGCCATGGGAACCTCAATTACCCTTCTCTGGAGTCCCAAAATTATTTTATAATTTTTCCCCGGTCTAGGGCTCCTCGTTGAGAACCGCAACTTCCTCCGATTACCCATCGCTTGGGCACCTACTGCTTAACTTGGTTGTATTTTATTTCTAAAATTTTTTCTAAATTTTTCTTATTAATATTTGAGTTAATTATGGTTCCTGACTTTAGTTTAAATATTTTTTCGGACATTCTAGCTGTCCGGACCGACACCGGTCACCGGAACAGTAGAATGTACGGAGTGGTTACCGGGAGGGTGTTACAAAATGTGCCAACTTTCATAAAGGAAGCTTACCTAAATTCTACCTATAAGGTAACTTGAAAAATGACCAAATCCGGATTAGTGACATGAAAGCCTGAAAATTGACCATTTGGGCAGCAGTTAGTGTTTTGACCATAACTTACTCAAAACAGGTCCAAATGACCTTAAAGTTTTATCATTAATAGTTTAGACATAGATCTACAATTCTTATGAAGACACCAAAGCCCAAAAATGGCCAGAACCAAGCCAAATAGCTTGCACAAGTTCGGGTACCAAAACTAGCCGAACCAAAAGTGACCTAAAAATGACCTAAGCCTACCATTTTAGTGCATTCTGTCCAGCATTGGTAAATTGACCATATCTTAGTCTATACAACTTAGAATGACCTGAAATTTTTCCCCGCGTGCAATAAGATATAGACTTACAAGTTTGTAGTTTGGATCGAAACCCGGAAACCGAGGGGACTAGGTCGTCCGGCTATGTCAAAATAGTACACCGAAATCTGATAAATTGCAATAAAATGCAATGCACTTGGAAATAAAATTGGTAACATATACCAACACTAAAGGGCTATAAAATGTGACATATTGGTAACATTAGAATTGACTCACTTAGAGTGTATCAAGGGTCAACATTATAGGTTGACTAATGAAATGAATTGAAGGGAATAGTGCCAAGAAAATTTAAATATTGGATTTTATTGTTAGAAACAAATTCATTGAGTACTGAAACACTTTAAATTGTGTGTTTCAGTTGAAAAGGATATTGAGAAGCATAAGGAACAATGAGTCAAGGCCTAGAGGCGACTCAAACCAGTTTTGTGCACAATAATTTTGATTTCTCATTTTCTACTTAAAAATTTAGTTGAACATTATAGTTTTAAATTGTGTCTGTGCACAATACTTTTTATATTCACTGCTTTTACTAGAAAATTTAATTGGAGAATTGAGTTATGAATAATTTTTTATTGTTTTGACTTGCGAATTTTATTTGGAAATTATTGTGTTGCCTACTTTGCAAATGGAAATTTTGGGATAAAATATGATTTGTAGTTTGTATGAAATATTTAAATATTGTGATTTGAAAATGTTTTGATTCTCACTTGGCATTACAATATTACTATGTTCCTCCTCCATTTATGGGGTGAGTGTGATTATATTCCTCCCTCTTTGACTTGCCAATCTGAGGTGAGTGTGGATGAGTACTCATTATCTAGCTAGCTTCCTCCCTCATTGATTTTGATTAGTGGGGTGAGTGTGCCTTGTCGTCATATACACACGGCATGTTCAGAAAAATTTGTGTCATGGCCTAAATTGTGTTATTGATTGGCAAAACTGTGTTGCTTAGTTATTTGATCAAATTGTGTTATTGATTGGCAAAACTGTGTTACTCAGTTATTTGATCAAATTGTGTTATTGATTGGCAACACTGTGTTATTCGATTGTTTGATCAAATTTGTGTTATATGAGCTTTGTAAATTGTGAATTGTTTGGTTGCAAATTGTCAATAAAAGTTTTACATGCTGTATTTTAAATTGTTATTGTGCACCACTGAGTAAATTTTACTCAGCGATAGCTTTCATTACTGTCACAGGTAGACAGACTGATAGGGCAACAGACTAGGCTGCTAGTGCTACAGTGAGAGTTCATCGGGTATATTGAGTATACCATATTTTGCATTTTGTATTGTAATGTATGTTCACTATATGTATATATTGTTCTTGGTTTTGAGCAATTGTAAATTAAAATTGTACATTAAAGTTCTAAACTAAATTTGTAAATTATTTTGGCTTATAAATATTGTGATATATTTCTTTTATCTCAGCTTTTGAAACACTGGAAAATTATTGAGGAATTATATATTTGAAGTACTTTTTACAGGTTTTTGAAGAACTATTTTATTCAAAATACAGATGGCACTCTGCCAAAATTTTTACAGAAGTTATTAATACTTCAAATGTGTTATTTGGTTTCACTTCAGTTAAAAAAAATTTAACACCTGTCAATAGTGCTCACCACTGTAAAAAGAAGTAAGAAAAGTTTTAAAATCCCTTGTAGTGTACTTAATGGGTTATCAGTAGACGAAGTTGGTAATTTATTAGGTATACTACGGGATCATGTTATGCCTTACGGAGGGGTAGGGTATCACAATATATACTAGATACATACTAAATGATATGCTCTAGGGTATACTACTAACAGTGGATCCTCCAACATATTTTCTCTGTAACATCCTCACTTTAGCTAGCCCGTATAGTCTACTGTTCTGGTGACCAATGTCAGTCCGGGTAGCTAGAATGTTTGAAATTATAATTAGACTAAAGTGGGGAGTTATAAAGAAATTAAATAATGCTCATAACAATCAAGGAAAATTTATAGGAATGAAACACACTAAGGTTAAACAAGCCGAAACCCCAGTGATGAGTAACCCGAAAGGGAAGTGACAGTAAAGGCCGTTAACAACCCTAAACCTAGGGAAAAATTTATAAAATAATTTTTGGGACTCAAGAGAAGGGTCATTGAGGTTTTTATGGCATTAGAATGCCAAGAAAATGCTTAGAAAATTTTTTCTATCAGTACACACAATTTTGGCTCGTTAATTTTCTCTGTAACATCCTCACTTTAGCTAGCCCGTATAGTCTACTGTTCTGGTGACCAATGTCAGTCCGGGTAGCTAGAATGTTTGAAATTATAATTAGACTAAAGTGGGGAGTTATAAAGAAATTAAATAATGCTCATAACAATCAAGGAAAATTTATAGGAATGAAACACACTAAGGTTAAACAAGCCGAAACCCCAGTGATGAGTAACCCGAAAGGGAAGTGACAGTAAAGGCCGTTAACAACCCTAAACCTAGGGAAAAATTTATAAAATAATTTTTGGGACTCAAGAGAAGGGTCATTGAGGTTTTTATGGCATTAGAATGCCAAGAAAATGCTTAGAAAATTTTTTCTATCAGTACACACAATTTTGGCTCGTTAAGCCAAACGGAGGGCATTTTGATCATTTCGTCTTCAGAGATGATTTTTGGCCAACTTGTGTAGTTTGATAAATAATTTATATGACATAAAATGTGAATAAATATTGTTAAAAATTTAATTGAAATTAAATAGACAAGAAAAGGATAGAAAATGAGAAAAAAAGAGGATTATGACATCATTATGATGTCATTACTATTCTCCCACCCAATCACATGTTGACACATGGTACTAATATGTTTAAAAAGACTTAATGGGCAGAAAACAAAAGAAAAAAAAAATCAAAAGCCTCTTATCCTTCTTCTTGCCATCACACTCTCCCTCCATGGCCACCATTATCAAGCTTTTTAAAGCTTGATTTTCATAGTTTTTACCCAACTAAACCCTATGTTCCCAACACAAAAAATTGTTCTTACATCTTGGTGAGTCTTTTGGGAGCAAAAAGAAAAGAAAAAGAAGAATACTAGCAACTTGGAATTTCACTCCATTAGAGGTTAGTGACTTAAACTTGATTTTCTCTTTAAATTCATGTTTAAGGAGTATGATTGAGTGCAAAATTACAAAGAAATTTAATAAAAACTATGTGTATGCTAATCCAACATTTTTGGCAGCTTTGGTTCTGGTAAGATTTTGATGATTTTCATGGAGCTAAAATGGGAGTATGGCTGCACTTAGTATTAATCTCTTAAGTGGAGTAATGACATGCAAGTTATAATGCATAGTTTGAGATAGTTGAGTTAGGGTTTGGGATGAAAATGAGACTTTGATCATGTGATGGTGAAAGTAAGTTTTAATGGTCAATTAGTGACCATTTGGTTGTGTGTAAATAAAAAATGAAGTGGTTTGTGTAGTGGGAATTGAGTTTAGTGTGACTGCCCTTGGAGACCTGCAAGACTAGGCATGAATCCAGCAGGTTTAGGCAGCAATAACTGGAGTTGTAGAGGTTCAATTGGTGCAAGGCCAATTGGAAATGAAACTAGACACATAATGGCACAACTTTGGTGAAGAAACCATGCCCATAAAACCAAAACAAATTGACCTAAAGATTGCCCTAATCCGGGTGACCTGCGTTCTGCCTGGGCAAATGACCAAATGAGCAGTGTTTAGTCATTTAGTCATAACTCAGTGTAGAAAGGTCCAATTGACCTGAAATTTACCAATAACAAGCTGAGATGTAGACCTTCAACTTTAATGAAGAAAACTAACCCAAATTATGACCATAACATATTCAAAAAGTGACCTGCAGTCACTGCTCAAAATACTGTAGATTTGGTTAGTCCAGAAATTCTGGAAAAATTTTAATTCGGCCAGTTGTGGTTTTTGAGCCATAACTTGAGCTACAAAACTCCAAATGGAGTGATTCACAAAAAGAAATATAACTAGACAAAATAAGGAACAACTTTCATGTTGATCATTTTACCAAATTCCTACTACAAAAATGACTAATGGAACAGTAAGCACAAAGCTTGAAATCTGAAAATTTTGAACAATTAACATTAAGCTTAGAAATGGTATTGGCAACCAATACCAACAATTTTAGAATGCAAAATGTGGTATATTGGGAGTATTAAAACCAATGTACCTATTATCCATGTAAAAGTCAACATTTTTTTGACTAAATCAATTGAATAGTAGCACCAAAACTTGAATTTCAAGAATTGTGAAACTTAAAAGTGTAATATGCCCTAGTACACCTAGCAAAATTGATTTGGATAGGTTGGCATATCAATAGGGTTCTATTAGCAGTACTGCATATGGCTTCATGCTATTCTGTGTTTTATGGCCTCTCATGCCATTCTGTGATAAAATAGCCTTTGGCTATGTTAATTGAGTTATTATACTTGAATTATATCCTTGATGATTATTACAGCTTATTAGCTGTTCTGTAGCACACTGGGAAACACAATGTGACCAATGGTTTGATGGTCCGAGGTACTTAGTACTCAGTGCCAGTTTACCTATTTATCCAGTCCAGTTGACTAGTATGGGTTACTCGGGCAATGATAATGAATCTTATAAAATTTTAATCGAATAATACTGCAATATATGCTAGAAATTAAGTCTACCAAAAATGTAAATCTACATTCTGCATATTTATGTTATTTTAGTTATTTTATTTTATATTGTCACCACTAAGCAGAATCGCTTAGCGTGTCGCTTTTGCCACGCGCAAGTACTGGAGACATAGCTGGGGAGCCCAACAGACACCAGACAGGGTAAACTTTCAGAGCTACATACTGAGTCCAGAGTCACCTCACATTGCAGTGAATTTGGTAGGACATTAGGCCACTTTTGATATTTTGATATTTTGATATTTTGATATTTTGTATTTTGTAAACTTCTGTAATGTATATTATAAACTCATGTAATTATGCTTTTGATGTAATTATCTATGAACTATGTTCAGTAATAAATGTGAGCATTTCTCATTGAGTTGATTGTGATATGAATTGAATTTAATTTTGAGATACTGAAATCATTTGAGAAATTGTTGAGAATATATTGGTGGTTGACTGAGAATGATGTGATGATTTTATTGGAAATGCTTTTAACAGATTCAGAAGAACTATTTTTCCAATTTACAATCGGTACTCTGCCAGATTTTCTATAAAATTTGCGAAAAAATTTAGATTAATAAAAAATTATAAATAAATAAGTAAAAAGGGTAAATTGAATTAAAATGTGATTTGGTGCTCCGGCACACTGTGTAGCATATCTTGCTCGGCTACACTGTAGATGGGTAAGGGGTGTCACATTTAGTGGTATCAGAGCATCGGTTTAGGCATTTCTGGGCCTAGATAGAGTGCATACCATTGCATTACATTTGTAAGTGTTGAGGTGACACTGATGCAGATCTGTTTGTTTTCTTATTTTGAATAAGATATAGATCATACTTCTCAAAGAGGAGTTGATGAAGAGGTGGAGAGTCGTGCTCCACCAAGGGTTGTGATGCATACATTTTGCATAGTCATTTAGGTCTAATTTCATAGCCATTTTATTTGATTATTAGTCATTTTTTAGCTAATTTCATTAGTTAATTAGTTAGTCTTTCATAATTATCGATTTTGGATTAATTTGTAATTTTTACTTTGTTTTGTAGGAAAAATGGTGTTTTTGAAGGACTGAAGATAAATTTTGCCATTGAGGAGTGACTTCTGACCAAAGATGTCAAAAACAAGTTTTCAAGCTGAAATGTGCACTGACCAAATTGTGCATAACTTGCCGCATAAGCTATGCAGATCTGCATAAGGAGAAAAATCACTGTTCCAATACCTGCCGAAATGTGCATAAGAAGACTGCATAGCTTATGCACATTCACGCCTCCCTTATGCACTCTCACGGAATTGTGCATAACCTATGCACCAAGTCATGCAGTTTCACATAAGTGAACCAGAACCAGCCGAAAACTGCATAAGGGACTGCATAACTTATGCAGTCCACTTATGCAGTCCCATAAAGGTTTCATTAATGAGCTGGCAGAAGATTCCATCAGAAAGTTTCTCCTAGAACACACCATTTTAGGGCTCCATGTCAGGAAATGCTATAAAAAGGACCCTTATCCCATTTTAGAAAGCAGAGACAAGGAGCAGAAAAGGAAAGGGAGAGGAGAGGCAGAATTTGAAGAGTCACTTTCACCTTCCACACCATTTTCAACCAAGATTTGCAGATTTCTTTCTTTCCTTATATTTTTCCTACATTTCTAGTGTTTAATTTCTTGTTTCTTAACTTAGATTGAAGCTTATTTTCATATAAACTCAGATTTTCTTGTAAGGATTATGGGTAGTGAGTAGTTTACCTTTGATTCTGGAGTAAGGGTTGTAATATTTGAGATATTTTATGGATTTTGATTGGGTAATCCATATTTTGTGGTCTTAATGAGTTTTATTCATTTCTTGTGTGCTTAATGACATGCTTAGTGTAGGATCCCATTAAGTGATGTTCTTAATCCATGGTTGAGGCATCGAAAGGAGAAGGCCTTGTGATAGATAATCAAGGAATTGGACTTAATTAACTTAGATCTAGAAATAGACTACGGATTAAGAGGGTTCACAGATTAATTAAAGAACCTAATGGGTCTTAATTAATTCTAACTCCACGAAAGTAGGATTAGTTTGATTAAGGCACTCTTTGTCTCACTCGAAAGGGTATTCGAAGGATTTAAGAATTAATCTCCTTAAAACCATAAGTTTCACAAGATTGGATAACCAATTTAAAATCCCAAAATAGCTCGAATATGAAATCCCGAACTCCGGAATCGCCTTTTTATTATTGCTAATTTTCAATTGAATTTAATTGCTTGCCATTTTAAACCCTGCCATATTTGAACTTGCTTATTTCAATTTGATGCAATTTTAGTTTAATTAATACATTGTTAGATGCATTATTAATTTTGCACATATAGATTTCATACTCCAATACCCATTCAATCTATTGTTTTAATTTTGAAATTAGTTCAATTTAGTCAATTTTTTATATCAAAAATTCAATCATTAACACAACTCCTCGTGGGAACGATATCTTTCGACATTTGTATTACTTATGCGACCGTGCACTTGCGGTTGGGCCACATCAAGTTTTTGGCGCCGTTGCCGGGGAGTTGTTTGTTTAAGATTGAATTCTTGATTATTTTAGTTGTTTTTAGTTTTATTTTGTTATATTTTCATTTTGTGTTTGTTTATTCTTTTTCAGGTACTCTTAATCTTTTATGAGAAGAGCTGGAAGCTCAAGTGACACATCCTTATTGTTTGATCCTAAAATTGAGAAATTTTATAAGGCCAACAAGAAAGAAACCAGAAGAAGAAAAGAAGCATTGAGAGAAATTGAATTAGAAGAAGTCATGGCTGATGAAAGAATGAGAATTGGTGTTAATGCTGGAAATGATCGAAACAATGAAAATGTAGCCCAAGGTGAAGAGGTTGTTAATGCTAATGTGCCTAGGGGAAGTATGATGGATCATGCTTTTCCTCGTTTTGATGACTTGAGAGAAAGCATAGCAAGACCAAGAATCGATGCAAATAGTTACAAGATGGATTTTGGGGTTCTTCAAATGATTCAAAATTCTCAATTCGGAGGTCATCCTTCTGAAAATCCACACACACATCTGAAGAAGTTTGCTATGATCTGTGACATGCAAAAACAACCTGGAGTATCTGATGATGCAGCAAGATTGAAGCTATTCCCATTCTCTTTGAAAGATAGAGCATTGGATTGGCTTGATTCTTTACCTCACAACTCCATTACAAATTGGGAGCAACTCACTGATGCATTTCTTGCACAATATTTTCCACCTGGAAAAACTCAAGAATTGAGGAATCAAATGACAGCTTTTAGACCAAGAGAAGATGAAACTCTCTATGAGTCATGGATGAGATGGAAAGAATTAGAGAGATTATGCCCACATCATGCCATTCCGAAATGGATGATAAACCAGAATTTTTACACAAATGTTACTCCTGCAATTAGAGGGATTATTGATGCTCAAACAGGAGGAGAATTTATTATGAAGCATGAAGATGAAGCTTATGAGCTATTGGAGAAAATTGCAAAGAATACTCAACTTTGGAGTAGTCCAAGAGGACCAGCTCCAACTCAAAAAAGGCAAGTTGCTGGAATGTATGACCTTGATCCGTTCAACATGATTAATGCAAAGTTTGATGCACTTACAAATGTTTTGGCTAAGAAGATGGAAGATTTGAGTATGTTGGTTAGTTCATCATCATCATCTGGAAGTTCACAACAAGTGGCTTATGCAGAGGGAACTACCAGCTGTGGAGTAGACTATGGAGAGCAAGCAGCATATGTTGGAAATTATGGAAACAAACAAATGGGGAATCCTTACTCTCAAACCTATAATCCAACTTAGAGGAATCATCCCAACTTTTCATGGGGAAATCAGCAAAGTCAAGTCTCAAATCAAAATTTTCAACCACAACAGGAACAAGGAATTCCATATCAGCAAAATAGGCAACCATTGCCTAATTTTCAGCAGAAAAATATGAATCCTCCATCAAAACAGCAAGAACAAAGTCCCACCACAGAAGCTTTATTAAAACAGATTCTTGCCAACCAAACTAAGCATGATGACGAAATGAGAGAGATGAAAGCAAGGCTAGAACAGATGCAAACACATAACAGAATGCTGGAAAATCAGATTGCACAACAAGCATCTTCCTCAGGTGCCAAGTCTTTTGGAAAACTTCCAAGTCAACCAGAAAACCCAAGAGAGCAGTGTCAAGCTATTACTTTAAGAAGTGGGAAAGTTGTAAATAATGAGAAGAGTGAAAATAGTGAGAAGAGAGAAAATGAGAAAGAAACTGATGAGTGTGAAAAATAAGAAAGTGACAAATAAGAGAGTGCAGAAAAATGTAAAGAGAAAATTGAAGAGAAGGAAGAGAAGTATATACCTCCTGAGCCCTACAAGCCACAGCTTCCCTTTCCACAAAGATTTCACAAAGCCAAGCTTGATAAGCAATTTGGGAAGTTCTTAGAAGTTTTGAAGAAGCTTTTCATAAATGTGCCTTTTGTTGATGCTCTTTCACAAATGCCCTCTTATGCGAAATTCTTAAAAGAAATTCTCTCAAACAAGAGAAGAATTGAAGACCATGAAACTGTAGCCTTAACTGAGGAATGTAGTGCTATCCTCCAAAGGAAACTTCCTCCAAATCTCAAGGATCCAGGGAGTTTTTCAATTCCATGCGACATTGGGGAATCATGTTCTACAAAAGCTTTATGTGATTTAGGAGCTAGTGTAAGCCTTATGCCCCTTTCCATTTATGAGAAGCTCAATATGGGAGATCTTAAGCCAACCCACATTTCTCTTCAGCTAGTTGACAGATTAATTAAGTATCCTGAAGGGATTTTGGAGAATGTGCCTCTGAAGGTTGGAAAGTTCTATATACCTGTTGACTTTGTCATCTTGGACATGGAGGAAGATTCTAATATCCCAATCATCTTGGGAAGACCCTTTCTAGCTACACCAGGAGCATTGATTGATGTTAAGGGAGAAAAATTGACTCTTAGAGTTGGTGAAGAGCAATTGGTTTTCAACATTAATAATACTATGAAGAAGCATCATTCTGAAGCTGATACTTGCTTGAGAGTTGATATTATTGATGAGCTGGTTGAAGAACACTTCAGAAAGAAATATCCAGAAGATCCACTTGAAAATTGTTTGGTTCATGGAGGAGGCATAAACTATGACAACCCTCATGTGGCTGCATATGCTCAACACTTAGAGGGTAGTCCACCATTCATTTCTGCTCCAGTTTTTCAACTCACACAAAAGGAAAAAGTCGAATTTAAGCAACCATCATTCAAGAAAGAAGATGCACCTAAGGTAGAACTTAAGCAACTTCCTTCTCAGCTCAGGTATGAATTTCTTGGCACTAATAACACTTATCCAGTCATTGTAAATGCAAACTTGAGTACCTTAGAGGCTGATAAGTTGTTAAGAGTGTTGAAGCAATTCAGAAAAGTTTTAGGATAGACCATAGATGACATTAAGGGAATAAGCCCACACTTTTGCATGCATAGAATTATTTTGGAAGAAAATTGTAAGCCATCTATTGAACATCAGAGAAGGTTGAACCCAAATATGAAAGAAGTTGTTAAAAAGGAAATTTTAAAGTTGCTTGATGCAGGGATCATATATCCCATCTCAGACAGTACTTGGGTGAGCCCAGTACATGTTGTCTCAAAAAAGGGTGGAATGACAATTGTCAAAAATGAAAATAATGAATTAATTCCCACCAGAATGGTGACTAGTTGGCGAATGTGCATAGATTACAGAAAATTAAATGTTGCCACTAGAAAAGATCATTTTCCACTTCCCTTCATTGATCAGATGTTAGAAAGATTGGCTAGGCATTCTTATTTTTGCTATTTAGATGGATATTCAGGTTTTTTTCAAATCCCTATCCATCCAAATGATCAAGAGAAAACCACTTTTACTTGTCCATATGGAACCTTTGCTTATAGGAGGATGCCATTTGGGTTGTGTAATGCACCAGCCACTTTTCAAAGGTGCATGATGGCAATCTTCTCAGATTTCATTGAAGATATAATGGAGGTTTTTATGGATGATTTTTCTGTTTATGGATCTTCATTTGACATATGCTTGGCTAACCTTTCTAAAGTTTTACAGCGATGTGCGGATACTGACCTTGTGTTAAACTGGGAAAAGTGTCATTTCATGGTTCAGGAAGGGATAGTGCTTGGACATTTGGTGTCTAACAGAGGAATAGAGGTTGATAAAGCCAAGGTTGAAGTGATAGAGAAGATGGCTCCTCCTACCAATGTCAAGGGAATTCAAAGTTTCCTAGGACATGCCGGGTTCTACAGACGCTTTATCAAGGATTTTTCTAAAATAGCCAAACCTTTGTCTAATTTGTTAAGTAATAACACACCATTTGTATTTGACCAAGAGTGTTTGGATGCCTTTTGTAGGTTGAAGCAAGCTCTTATCATTGCACCAATCATGCAACCACCTGATTGGAGCCTACCTTTTGAAATTATGTGTGATGCTAGCAACTATGCAATTGGAGCTGTTCTTGGTCAAAGAAAGGACAAAAAGGCTTATGCTATTTATTATGCTAGTAGAACACTGGATGAGGCTCAAACAAATTATGCAATAACTGAAAAGGAATTTTTAGCAATTGTCTTTGCATTAGAAAAGTTCAGACCTTACATCATTGACTCAAAGGTGGTTATATTTTCAGATCATGCAGCCATCAGGTATTTGCTCCGTAAAAATGAGGCTAAACCTAGGCTCATTAGGTGGATTCTGATGCTACAAGAGTTTGACTTGGAGATTAGAGATAAGAAGGGAGCTGAAAATGTAGTTGCAGATAATCTTAGTAGGCTGAAATTGGATGATGAAGAATTGGATGAAATCCCTATCGATGAGTTTTTCTTGGATGAACAACTTTTCTCTCTTGTTGCTAAACTACCTTGGTATGCAGACTTTGTGAATTATCTATCTTGTGGAGTTTTACCCCTAGGTATGACATGGCAACAAAAGAAAAAGTTTTTGCATGAGGTGAAGTTTTATAGATGGGATGATCCTTTACTCTTTAGGAGATGTTGTGATGGTTTAATAAGGAGATGTATTCCTGATGAGGAGACACAGAGTATTATGCATCATTGCCATGCTTCTGATTATGGAAGACATTTTGGAATCTCTAAAACAGCTAGTAAAATTTTGCAAGCTAGTTTCTTTTGGCCAAATCTTTTTAAGGATGTGAGGAAATTTGTGTTGGAATGTGATAAATGTCAAAGGAGTGGAAACTTGTCAAAAAGAGATCAAATGCCCCTAAATGGTATTCTTGAAGTAGAATTATTTGATGTCTGGGGAATAGATTTTATGGGGCCATTTCCTCCTTCATTTGGTAATAAATACATTCTAGTTGGAGTCGACTATGTGTCAAAGTTGGTGGAAGCTATTGCAACTTTAACTAATGATGCTAGAGTTGTAGTGAAATTCTTGAAGAAATTTGTCTTGAGCAGATTCGGAGCTCCTAGGGCTATAATTAGTGATGGGGGTTCCCATTTTTGTAATAAGCAATTTGAGAGCTTAATGAGGAAGTATGGTGTAGTGCACAAGATAGCTACCCCATACCATCCTCAAACTTCAGGACAAGTTGAAATTTCTAACAGAGAGCTCAAACATATCTTGGAGAAAACAGTAAACAATTCTCGGAAAGATTGGTCTATCAAACTAGATGATGCTTTATGGGCATATAGGACTGCTTACAAAACCCCTATAGGAACTACTCCATTTAGGTTGGTGTATGGTAAGTCTTGTCATTTACCTGTGGAGCTAGAACATAGAGCATATTGGGCCATTCAGACCTTGAATTTTGATCTTAAGCAAGCTGGTGAAAAGAGACTATTGCAGCTTAATGAGCTTGAAGAATTAAGGATGGATGCTTATGAAAATGCTCGTATTTACAAAGAAAGAACTAAAGTTTCGCATGATAAGCATCTTAGGAAAAAGGAATTCAAAAAAGGTGATTTAGTTTTATTGTTCAACTCAAGATTGAAATTGTTCCTTGGAAAACTTAAATCAAGGCGGACTGATCCATATAGAGTTTCTAAGGTTTTCCCTTATGGAGCAATTGAAATTTGGAGTGAAAAATCTGGGAATTTTAAGGTCAATGGGCATTGATTGAAGCATTACATAACTGGAGACCCGATAAAGGGAGCAAGCTGTTACAAGCTCTCCAATCCCTCACCTCTTTTCAGTGAAATTCATGAAAAGTCCAGCTAAGGACTATAAATTAGCCCTCTTGGGAGGCATCCCAAGCTCTTTTATTTTCCTTTTTGTTGATTTACTTTTATTTTCATTGTTTTTGTTTTTATCTTGAATCTCCCCAAATTCAATTTTTGACATTGTTGAATCTTGTCCCTTGTAGATGTATTTCAATGGAGGAAGGTTGGTGAACTGCTGGGGAGTGATTCTTAACTTGAAAATTTTGTCCTTCAAACTCTCCTAAAAATTGATTAGTTCTTACTGCATAACCTGTGCAGGAGCTGTTATCTGGTTTATGCAGAGGAAAAATGAAATCTGCAGCAAAAAGGGTGTCTGCAGCAAATGGCTTGTGTTTTTAGTGAGGTTGGGTGTGTAACTTTTAAGTATATGTGCTTTTAATGTTAATATGGTGGTAAGTGAGCCATTTTTGCAGTTATGAGCTTATTTGGGTTGTGGAATTCAAGGTCGACAATATTGCATTCTCTTGGCATAACTTGTAGAGTTCATTTCATCATTTGTGAATAGATGCAATCTTATGCAGGTTTTATTGAGTTTTTATTGTGCTAAATGTTGATTTGCAGAATTTGAGTAAAAATGGCATGGTTCACGAAGGTTTTTTAAGTAGGATCCATTTCTACATGCTTGTGTGATGAAATTTTGATGGACCTTGTCTATATTGATGTGTTTTTGGTGAAAATTTCTCATAGTTTATGCTTCACAGAATTATATTTCTTCATTTTAGGGTATTTTTCACACTTGCAAATCATATTCTATTGCAATCTTAATCTTGTTGAATTGTGCATAAGCAACTGCATAGCTTATGCAATCCTGCATAACCACAATTCTTGCCATTTTCATCCCTGTTGCAAACTGCATAAGAAGAGTGCATAGCTTATGCAACTCTGCATAGCCTAATTTTGTCAAATTTCATATCTTTCAAAACCTGCATAAGCAGAGTGCATAACTTATGCACATTTGCATAACTTCGAATTCTGCATTTTCTCTCTCTGCCGAGGGGTGCATAAGCAGAGTGCATGACTTATGCATTTCTGCATAACCAGAAACCCAAAATTTCAAAACTTGCCAAGGGGTGCATAAGCAGAGTGCATAACTTATGCACTTCCGCATGACTGAAAACTCTGAAAACCAAAACCCACCGAGAGGTGCATAAGGAGAGTGCATGACTTATGCACAACTGCATGACCACCAACCCCAAACACCAAAATCTGCCAAGACCTGCATAAGCAGAGTGCATGACCTATGCACTTCTGCATAACCACTTTCCACAAAAATCAGAACCCACCGAAATATGCATAAGCAGAGTGCATAGCTTATGCACAACTGCATGATCACATTTTCCAAACAGCAAAATCTACCGAGACCTGCATAAGGAGGGTGCATGACTTATGCACTTCTGCATGACCACCAACCCAAGATTTCAAAACTTGCCGAACAGTGCATAAGGACAGTGCATGACTTATGCACTTGTGCATGAGCTATTTCTCTAAAGTCCAAAACCTGCAGAAACATGCATAAGTAGGCTGCATAAGTTATGCACACCCATTAATCCCCTTATGCAGTCTTACACAACCAAATCGAAAAATTTTCGTCGGCACCCATTTCTCCCGCCTCCCGTCTTTTCTGTTCACAACCGTCTGTTCCCCTCCATTTCTCCCGACATTTTCCTCTTTCCCTTCTTCTCCACACCCATTTCCGCCGCCCTAACCCTAATTACCCCGTGCATATTTTCTTTTCCCCTCATCTCCTCCATCTTCTCCATCGGCAATGGAGTCGCCTCCCCATTCCCGTTCAGTTTCCCCTCTCTAGGTTTCACCATTGTCAACGCTACCTCCCAATCCCGATTCCCCTCCACAAGCAACACCCCCACCACCCTCTATAACCACATATAAATGAAAAATAAGGTCGAAATCCACTAGGCCCATGTCATCTGCACCTCCTCTCTCCAAGCGCAACGAACCACCCACCACCCCAAGGTCAGAGCCTCCACCCAAAAAGCCAAAGACTTCAGCCTCCACACCCTCTTCTAGCAAAAAGCAATTTTCAGCAACTTCACAGGTCTCAAAACTCCCTTGGTCCCTTTCTGATGCAACTCACAAAGCAACATTTAAACGACTTAAGGAAAGGAAGGTGCAACCCACTAGGTATATTTCTGTGGACTCTCTCCAGTCACTTGGTTTATTTGACAATGTGGTTTACTATCTAGATGGTATGGGTTGGATCGAATTTGTGCACAAGCAAGAAATTGTTTACCCGCTTTAGTTTTGGAGTTTATTTCCTCATTCTCTGCCACCCTGAAATTGCATGATGTAGATTTTAAGCCAACTATGAAATTTAGATGTTTGGAGCAAAACAGAGAGTTATCATTGGATCAATTTCATAGCATTCTTGGTTTTGCAACTAATGGGCTATTTAGAGTGCCATATACAGGGGTAGAGGTAGCAAACAAGGGTATTTGGAATGCTACCCATTTTTGGAGTATTATCACAAACCAACCTCAAACTTTCTCTGCTGGCAGATAAAAAACCTCTCAAATACTTGACCCTGCACTTAGGTTTATTCATAGACTGATTGCTAGCACTATTTTGGGCAGAGGGACTAGTTTTGGTGCTGTGGGGAAATCTGAATTATTCATGTTATGGTGTGCATTTCACAAGGTCAAGGTTTCTCCTGGTTATTTCTTTTGTGAGCATGTGTTGCATATTGCCACTAAATCCATAGGTGACATTGTTTTGGTTTGGCTCATAACAGTTATAGCCAAGCATTTTGGTTTTAATCCTAAAGAGCACCAAATACCAGCACTTGTGGACACCTTATATTTTGATGCTGCACACCTATCCAAAACAGGGTTCAGTTTGCCACATTTTGATACTGCACAACTAGCGCAGGTTGTGAACCCACTGCACAACCGTAAGCCCAACTCGCCCAATCGGTCCCCACAAAGACTCACCGAACCCACCCCACCCCCTCAATCTGCACAACCCACACCTCCTACAGCTGAACCCTCCTCATCCACAGCCCCTCCTGCATTCAACACTAAGGCCTTATTCACCTATCTTGAAAGGCTTAGTGATGATATATACTTTGTGGATAGGAAGCTTGACACTGGTCTTGATACTCTCAAGGATCGTCATGATCACCTATTTGACCTTGTCATGGAAACCAGGGACAAGCAGAAAGAATTGAAGGATATGGTGAAGAAACTCATGATTTTTCTGGGAATGCCACCTCCACCTCCATCACCTCCTCCAGCACCATCATTTCGACAGCAGCCAGATGCAACCAGCCCCTTAGCAACATCTATGGACAAGGGCAAAACAATAGAACTAGACTAGTTTTTGTTTTACTTTTGTTCAAACTTGTAGGACTTTTTCTTTGTACATATGTTCAAACAATTATAGTTTGTTTTGAATTCTGTTAGTTTGTTTTGAATTAGTTTGTCTTGAATTCTGTTTTTCTTAAAGTTCTATTGGATGGCCATTACATTAGTTTTTCATTGATTTTCACTGCCTTTACTGCCCTTTTGTGCATAATTGTCCATATATTGTATATTTTTGCATGCTTCTACTGGTGGTTGCACATTTTTCTTTGCTAATCATCATGCAGCAGCTTTTGAATATACTGCACAGGCTGTGAATTCCCTTATGCAATTATTTTGCATAGCCTGTGCAGCCCTTTCTGCCACTTATGCAATCGCACAGTCAGAACCCTTTATGCAAATGTCCTGCATAGCCTGTGCAGCCCTTATAGCCACTCATGCAGAACCGCATGGCTTATGCACCCTACTTATGCACATGTTCTGGACAGCACTTTACTCTGCATAACCTGTGCAGCTTCTTATGCATCCCTTTATATCTTGAATTCTCCTCTGCTCCATACCAGGTAACTCTTTCTTTTTGCTCTTAATTTTCACTAACCCTGGTTATTCCCTTTGCTTTGAGTTTTGATATTGCATTGCTTGAGACATTGAGGACAATGTCCAATTTTGAGTTTGGGGGTGCACATTTTGATTTTTGCTTCATTTTTCACATTTTGAGTATATAGCATCTCATCCCATTTCATTTACATATATTGTAAATATTTTACATATACATCCACACATACATATACATAACACATTTACACACACATTATATATCACTTAGAAATTGTACACATTGCATACAAATAGACTTCCTCCGTTTAGTTAATGCATTACTCATTTTTAGGAATCATGCATCATGCATTAAAATCTTTTGCCAAATCCCTTGAGCATTGAAAAGCTGCCTATGAGAGTGATTTGACTCACCCTTTAGTTGGGTTTGTGGATTGAAAGTTTCCTAAGAGGTTCAAGGTTTTGAAGTGTCTATCCCTTGCCTATATCTTCTTAGCCAAAAAGCCACCCAACTAGTCCTTTAGAGATTGGAATGTTTAGAGGGAGTTATTGGATATAAGGTAGTCAAATGATGTCTCACCAATCCTAGAACAAATTTTCTAAACCTTTCAAGGCGAAATACCAGCTTAAACTTGAAAAGAGAGATGATTAGGCATTCTTTGATTTAAACCTTCTCATTTTAAACCTTTGGCCTTTTTTCCTAATTAAAATTGACCTTTGAAAACCCCTTTGAGCCTTTTTATTCCTAATTTTTCTTGAAATCCTTATTGTTACCTAGCCAATGAACCAAACACTCCAACCCTTTTCATAAGAATAATATTGAATATTAGGTACACTTTCTAAAAAAAAATAAAAATAAAAATAAAAAAAAAGAAAAAATATACAATAAAAGGAAGAAGAAGTGCTTGTCATATTGTAAAAGTGCTAGTATATGTGCTTTTCACTATTGCCATTCAAATTGAAAGAAATCCACCCAAAGTATTAAAAGAAATGAGTTTGGGGTTGGCATTTTTAGGGACAATCATCAAAAGAAAATGCAAAATACAAGTTAAAAGTATCAAAATGTTCCTCCATTTTTATGTAAACTATGCTAGCACTTGACAATTCTCATTGTGTACTTCTCTCCTCCATATATATATATATATATATAAATTATAATAAAATAAGAAGTGTACCTTATGTTGTTAAGATTGGAAATTTTCTCATGCTTTGAATCCTTTTTACCCATTCTTCTTCTTAGCCTCATTTTGAACCCCATGGCCCCATTACATCCCTAAAAGACTTTTGATCTCTTAATAGTACTTGCTACATTAGTGGAGATGGGAGTAGGGAATTTTCTTATGGGATTGGAAAACTATTCATTCATTCATTCAATTCCATCATTCCATATAGAGACACTTTGACTATTGATTGTTCTAGAATTCCTTTTGAGCATGACTCTCTCTTTTGATTGGTTGGTTTGGGGATTTTGAATGATAATTGACTTGATGGCTAAGCGGTGAAAGCTTGGATAAGCATTAGATTCTTTGCATTTTGAAGGATGGGTATATGGATTGTTGGTATGGCTAAAAGGGTGTTAAGTTACTTTAATAGGTGATTTTCATAGCTCCTTGGATAAGGCACCCCTAAAAATTTTGCATCACATTTTAATGTTTGCTTGAGGACAATCAAAAGCTTGAGTTTGGGGGTATTTGATGCATACATTTTGCATAGTCATTTAGGTCTAATTTCATGGCCATTTTATTTGATTATTAGTCATTTTTTAGCTAATTTCATTAGTTAATTAGTTAGTCTTTCATAATTATCGATTTTGGATTAATTTGTAATTTTTACTTTGTTTTGTAGGAAAAATGGTGTTTTTGAAGGACTGAAGATAAATTTTGCCATTGAGGAGTGACTTCTACAGCCAAAGATGTCAAAAACAAGTTTTCAAGCTGAAATGTGCACTGACCAAATTGTGCATAACTTGCCGCATAAGCTATGCAGATCTGCATAAGGAGAAAAATCACTGTTCCAATACCTGCCGAAATGTGCATAAGAAGACTGCATAGCTTATGCACATTCACGCCTCCCTTATGCACTCTCACGGAATTGTGCATAACCTATGTGAAGGAACGGAAGCGTGAAAAACACAAGATTATACCATTGAATTCAAAAATTTTCACCTAGGGTCACATGCACCATGCAAGATTTATTTTTATCTATTTGATTTCAATGATAAACAACATATTAAAACTCTTTTAATATGTTTTTGGATCTGTATTTGCCATTTAAGATTTTAAAATTAATCAGATTAATTTTAGAACCCTAGATTAAATCAAGAACGATTACACTAACCTCTTGATGTGCCGCAGCGTTCGCGCTTTGAGATTCATCTTGAGGACACGGATGTTGTCCCTCTAGCTTGTCCACACCAAGAACACCTATGGCAGCCCTTGAACAGCTTCTAAAGCCTTTTCTATTAATTAGAAATTCAAGTTCTGCCTTTTAAGAGATTAGAGATGCAAACAGGACACTAGAAACAATTTCTAGTGTTCTTAATTCAAGAGATTGATGGCTAATCTCTTTGAATTGATGAGAGATGAAGAGAAATAGCTGGAGAGGCTCAAAGTGGCGTGACATATGAGAGGAGAGGCTGCTGGTTATGTTTTCTTTTCATAACCACACTTAAATAGCTAGGTTAACACATTAAACCCTAGCCACATGTCACCTTTTGATTAGCTCTAGGTTTAAGTGACCCAATCACATTGTGCCAAGTGTCAAACCTATATTTAATCTTGATTTTAATCATCTTACATGATTAAAAATATTTGGCAAGCTTATGTGTTATGCCATGTGTCACCATCTCATGGTGCCACGTGTCACAATCGTGAAATGACCAAAATGTCCCTGTGTCTTAATTTTGAGTTCTTAACCCAAAATAATTATTTTCTTCTTCTAATTAATTTATATCAAATATAAATTAATTAATTAATCTCTATTAATTAATTTCTCATTAATTAAATTCATATTTAAACACTTTAAATATAAATTTAATTTATACTACACATCCAATAATCTAGATTTGGTTTCAAGTCATGCTAGGGACTTTGCAATTTTATTGCAAACCAAATCTATTTAATTAATCAATTAAACTCTTTAATTAATTAATTAAATCATATTTAAATAGGTGATAACTTGTGTATGTGTGTGACTTACTAGGCTCATCACTAATTGGCAATGAGACATGATATCAACTCTTAATATCATCGAACTCTTTCTTACCATAAATGATTTCTCTAAATCATTTTATGAACCTCATAGACCATGGTTAACACCTAGCATAGCATGCCATGGCCACCCAATTAGTAATAAGGTTTACCTTAAATGAACCTATAATCATATGTTACCATGCACTAGAATCTCTCTGTTACAAAATCCCAACTCAAGCCGAGTCATGGTTTATGTCAAACTCCATTTGCTATGAATATTATGTTCTCTTTTAATTCCAGTTCTTGATTAAAAGATTTTTCTCATCGAAACTCTTTTACGAATAAATCTATCTGTCTGGCCAGAACTTGAAACATCAAGAACAATTAAATGAACATAGGATTTTATCTCTATTTACTTAGAGGAACAGATTCCATCTTGATCAACACCTACCTCCATATATAACTAGTAGGAGCCAACACATGCCCATATACCCATACATAGTACAAGTATGAAAGCGATATCAAACTCAAACTACCTATATACAAGATAACTGTGCTATCTCAGTCTAAAGATTATATGCCTCGATATGATTTATGACAAAACATTGACAAGAGTAAACTCCATGTGCTTGTCATAAGCATCACCGGTTCGCCTACTTATCATTTATAAGTGCCTATCATGTTTGTTATATGGCATGAGACTCACCATTCCATCTTATTTATATCTCATATAAATAACTTGGGAACAAACATGAATACAATCTTTACGGATAAGTCATGTCCTTATTATGAAGTATCCTCGATTGTGAACCTATTTATGATACTTCGTGCTAGAAATATTGTCACTCATATTCTTAACAACTTAAGAATAATATTTCTAACAAAATATCAATGGACCTTTTCTATTACACATAAATATATTATGTAAACGGAAAAGTGGAAATGCCTTTATTAATAAAAATATGTACAAGATACATACTAAATGATATGCTCTAGGGCATATTACTAACAATCTCCCACTAGCACTAGAGCCATTCATTACAATATCTTAGACCCATCTTCTCAAGATGTCACTAATCGAGATTATGACAAAGGCTTAGTGAATGGATCACCGGTTTTTTAGGCGATGTTATATTTTCTGCATGGCTATATCGCCTTGCCCAACTATATCCCGATAATATGGTAGTGCCTTTCTATGTGTTTGGATTTTGGGTGAGACCTTAGTTCCTTAGCTCGCATGATCGCTCCATTGTTGTCACGAGTAGTGGAGCTGGCGACTTAATGGAAGGAACTACTATAAGTTCTCATACGAACTTCTTTATCCAAACGACTTCCTTTGCAGATCGATGCAATAATATACTCGACCTCGTGAGTGGAATCTGCAATCGTGCTCGCTTTGGAACTCTTCCAACCGATCGCACCTCCATTACAAATGAACACATATCCAGAGGTAGACTTTCTATCATCGATATCCGATTGGAAATCGAATCGATAACCATCCAATTGCAAGTCTCCACCTCCATAAATCAAGAATAAATCCTTAGTTCTTCTTAAGTACTTAAGAATATTCTTGTGACTATCCATGTTCCAAACTGATTGGATTGATACCGCTAGTCAAACTAACAAAGATATGCGATATCCTACTAGTACACAACATTGCATACATTAAACTTCCAATAGCCAAGCATATGGAATCTGCCATCTTATCTCTTTCTTGGTGTCTTTGGAGACATCTCTTTAGAAAGGTGGATACCATGTCTCACGGTAACAATCCTCTCTTGGAATCAAGCATGTTAAACCTCTTTAACACCTTTTCCAAGTATAGACTTTGTGATAAACCAATTATCCTTTTCGCTCTATCTCTATAGATGCGAATCCCAAGAATATAGGTTGCCTCCCCTAAGTCTTTCATGGAGAATGTATTTGACAACCATACCTTTATAGTCGTCAACATACTGTATCATTACCCATCAACAAGATGTCATCCACATATAAGACAAGGAAAATGATAGCATTGTCACTAACCTTCTTATATACACATGGCTCATCCTCATTTTTGATAAAACTAAAGGATTTAATGGCTTCATCAAAACGGATGTTCCAACTCCTCGAAGCTTGTTTCAACCCATAAATGGATCGCTTTAGCTTGCATACCTTGGAACCATCTTGGGATTCAAATCCCTAGGTTGTTCCATGAGAAGGTTTTCTTCATTGTATCCATTAAGAAAAGTTGCTTTTGACATCCATCCGCCAAATCTCATAATCATAGTATGCATTATTGCTAATAAAATCCTAATTGATTTAAGCATGGCAACAAAGTAGAAAGTCTCCTCATAGTCTATTCCTTGCCTTTGGCGAAACCCTTTCGCTACTAGCCTTGCCTTATAGGTCTCTACCTTTCCATCAGAACCAATTTTCTTCTTGAAAACCCATTTGTTCCCTATAGGTACAATACCTTCAGGTGGGTCAACAAGATCCCAAACTTGATTCTTATACATGGAATCAATCTCGGATTTCATAGCATCAATCCATTTTGAAGAGTCTATATCCGATATAGCTTCTTCATAGGTAAGTGGATCATCTCCATGATCTACTTCTTCATGAGTAGACAACTCTTGTTCTTCTTAATGCAGAAAACCATATCTCACCGTGGGTGAGATACCACAGTTGTTCTACGAGGAACAGTGTAGATGTTTCATCAATGGGTATAGGTTGACTAGATGGATCTATATCCATCCGATGCATTGGTTGGTCGAATTCTCCAATTCTAACTCTATTTGCCTTCCTTTGCCTCCTTCTTGAACAAACCGTTGTTCAAGAAATGTGGCATCTCTACTTATCACACCCTTTTGTGAAGTAGGCAAATAAAAATAATATCCAACTCTAACTTTTGTATATCAAACAAATCGACCTTTTACGATCCGGTCTCCAATTTATCGGTGTTCGCTTTTTTGATATAAGTGGACAACCCCAAATCTTAACATGCTTAAGACTTGGTTTTCTTCCATGCCATATCTCATAAGGTGTGGAAGAAAGCGATTTTGATGGAATCTGTTCGGAATATACAAAGTCGATTCTAATGCAAATCCCCAAAAGGAGATTGGCATATTAGTATAGCTCATCATACTACGTACCATATCCAATAGGGTACGATTTCTCCTTCGATACACCAATCGGTTGTATGCGTTCTGGAGGAGTCAGCTGAGAAACAATGCCATGCTCTCTCAAGTATTCATCAAATTCAGTACTCAAATATTCACCTCCACGATCTGATCGAAGAGCTTTAATATTTTTTCCTGTTTGATTTACTACTTTAGATTTAAATTCCTTAAACTTTTCAAAGGATTCATGTTTGTATTTCATCAAATACAAATACCCAAACCTTGATTTATCATCAGTAAAGGTAATAAAATAATGAAAGCCCCCTCTAGCCATTTCTTTAAATGGACCACATACATCACTATGTATTAGCTCCAAAATATTTTCAGCTCTTAGCCCTTGTCCAACAAAGGATGATCTAGTCATTTTGCCCTGAAGGCAAGATTCACAAGTTGGAGTAGGCTCAGAGCCCAATGAGGATAGAATCCCCATTTTCTCCAATTTTGCAATCCTATCTTCTGCAACATGACATAACCTTAAGTGCCAAGTATATTTTGAACTTGAGTTGGTTTTCACCATGGCATTGCTTTCATTTAGATTGCTACACTCTGGCCAGTGGAAACACTTTCTTACTGGCAATGGAAACACTTTCCTGTTGGCAGTGGAAACACTTTCCTTTGCCTCCATCGCCTTTAGTCTTACTTTTCTGTTTAGCTATTTTCTTGAAGGACCAGAACTGAGGTTTCTTTTTCTTATTGCCTTTCTTCTTGTTGGACTTTCCAGCAGAATAAGATGCAACCAAAACTACCTCTTTTACTTTTTTGCCTGGCATATTCTTTTGGGCAATAACAAGAATGTTGAGTAATTCAGCTAAGGTGCATTCCTGTTTAGTCATATGGAAATTTGTCACAAAATTCCCAAAAGACTCAGAAGGGATCAAGGATCAAATCCGTTTGTAGTTGGAAATCCATGTTGAAGTCAAGATGTTCCAACAGCTCAAACAGCCGAATCATCTTGTGGACATGATCCCCAACATTCTGTCCCTCAGACATCCTCATACGGAATAACTGTCTAGATATCTCATACCTAGCATTCCTGCTGTGCTCACCATACAACTCTTGTAGGTGAAGGAGGATCTCACTCGCACTCAGCATGTTCTCATGTTGCTTCTGTAACTCATTACTCATAGAAGCAAGCATGTAACACTTAGCTCTCATATCATGCTCCTTCCACTTGTCCAAAGTTTCATGTTCCTCTTGTGTGGCCTCTGGAGGTAAGGGACCAGGAACATTTGAATCTAGAACATATCCTATATGTTCAAGGTTCAGGACAAGTTTCAAATTTCTTAGCCAATCAGACAGATTAGGTCCTGTCAACCTGTTGTGATCAAGTATGCTTGCAAGGATATTGGATGGTGGTGGTTGTTTTGTGCTCATTATTATCAGAAAATTAATTGCAGAAAATAACCAGATTAATTAGTAAATGTATCATGTAATTAACCAAAATGATTATGGTCTTTTAATCAAATTGGTCCTCCCACTAACTTAGCGAATCCTACACTTCCAAAGTAGAAAACGGAAATCCTAGTTGGATGGATTTCTAGTGGGTGATTGAATTCTTATAATTCTATTGATCATCCTCAGGTACATCCATTATTGGAATTACAATAAACTATAAGTGAGCAACTCCTTGCCCATCACATCTCATGTGAGGTTCAATCCTTTTACTAGCCCCTAATGCTCAAAATCTCATGTACATCCAATATTGACTTATCTTGCATTAGTTAAGTTGATCCCATTGAGCGATAATTATGCAAATAATTTTAATGTCCTCAGGTACATCCAATATTGGCCACTAAACCATTTACATATTTACAACATCTCATGCTTAACAATTATTCTTAAGAAAATCTCTTAAATAAATTGCATGTTATGCAACTATTTAAAATTTCTTAAAATAATTGCCCCAATGGAGGGCTTATGTTATAATTACTTTAATTATACCATTTCCAACTTAATCATTTGTTTGGAAGATTTTATAGTCATTCTATTTACTATTAAGGTCTCACTTTGCACATTATCCATTTAGCATGCATATATCATATAATTGCATACATTCCCATACATCTCATGCATTCATGGATAAGCAGTAAATATGGTATGATCATGGACTTTCTAAGGGATTCAATTCTGAGCCACCAAGAATTGAATCAGGGCATTCCTAGGTGCATTTCATTCATTCATTTTACAAGAGTTGCTGAAGGAGTACATAATCAACACTTGATATTGAATTCCTCCCACTGGTCCCACCAATGCTCTTGACCTCCTTGAACTTCTTGCAATCCAATATTACATAGTAATCCTTGGCATACCAAGGCGAATTTACAAGAACTTAAATAAATGAAATTACAACCCAAAAATATTACAAACTTAATAATACATGCCCAAAATAAATTAAAATAAATTAATTAATTTACAATCCCAAAGAAACATAAAAGAAATAAATCCAATCACATTGGTCTTTTATAGTCCATGATCATCCATCATGCATATCACTATTTAACAATTAAATAAAACATACATACTTAAATTAAATTGAATATCTCATATTCAACTTAAAAATCCATATTTGAATATGATTCAAATAAATTTAAAAATTCAGATTTGAATCTCATTCAAACAAATTTAAAAATTCATATTTGAATCACATTCAAACAACTTCAAAAATTCAGATTTGAATCACATTCAAACATTTTTATAAAAAATCAGATTTTAATCACATTAAAATATATTTTAAAAAATCAGATCTGAATTTTATTGAATCAATTTTAAAAAATCAGATTTAAATATGATTCAAACAACTTTAAAAATTCAGATTTGAATCACATTCAAACAACTTTTAAAATTCAGATTTGAATCACATTCAAACAATTTTTAAAATTCTGATTTGAATCATAATTTAATTGTGTGATTAAAACAACTAATTAAACACTTTAATTAGTCAAAGAATAGGCCTTAGATCATACAACAATTGCAGAATTAAAAGCCAAACCTTGAACCACCCATGGAACCATTGTTGTCGCCACCAATGGTGGCTTCACCATGTGTGACGCCACATCTCATGATCCAACCAGCAAT
The DNA here is from genome assembly GCF_030052815.1 of Hevea brasiliensis. Taxonomy (NCBI): domain Eukaryota; kingdom Viridiplantae; phylum Streptophyta; class Magnoliopsida; order Malpighiales; family Euphorbiaceae; genus Hevea; species Hevea brasiliensis. The sequence continues at coordinate 51,862,223 of NC_079501.1, forward strand.
GAATCTCTTGATCTCATGATCAAACACACAATTAAATTATATAATCAACAATCTAAATGGCAAATATAGTGGCTCTGATACCAATTGAAGGACCGGAAGCGTGAAAAACACAAGATTATACCATTGAATTCAAAAATTTTCACCTAGGGTCACATGCACCGTGCAAGATTTATTTTTATCTATTTGATTTCAATGATAAACAACATATTAAAACTCTTTTAATATGTTTTTGGATCTGTATTTGCCATTTAAGATTTTAAAATTAATCAGATTAATTTTAGAACCCTAGATTAAATCAAGAACGATTACACTAACCTCTTGATGTGCTGCAGCGTGTCTGCGCCTTTGAGATTCGTCTTCAGGACACCAGATGTTGTCCCTCTAGCTTGTCCACACCAAGAACACCTATGGCAGCCCTTGAACAGCTTCTAAAGCCTTTTCTATTAATTAGAAATTCAAGTTCTGCCTTTTAAGAGATTAGAGATGCAAACAGGACACTAGAAACAATTTCTAGTGTTCTTAATTCAAGAGATTGATGGCTAATCTCTTTGAATTGATGAGAGATGAAGAGAAATAGCTGGAGAGGCTCAAAGTGGCGTGACATATGAGAGGAGAGGCTGCTGGTTATGTTTTCTTTTCATAACCACACTTAAATAGCTAGGTTAACACATTAAACCCTAGCCACATGTCACCTTTTGATTAGCTCTAGGTTTAAGTGACCCAATCACATTGTGCCAAGTGTCAAACCTATATTTAATCTTGATTTTAATCATCTTACATGATTAAAAATATTTGGCAAGCTTATGTGTTATGCCATGTGTCACCATCTCATGGTGCCACGTGTCACAATCGTGAAATGACCAAAATGCCCTGTGTCTTAATTTTGAGTTCTTAACCCAAAATAATTATTTTCTTCTTCTAATTAATTTATATCAAATATAAATTAATTAATTAATCTCTATTAATTAATTTCTCATCAATTAAATTCATATTTAAACACTTTAAATATAAATTTAATTTATACTACACATCCAATAATCTAGATTTGGTTTCAAGTCATGCTAGGGACTTTGCAATTTTATTGCAAACCAAATCTATTTAATTAATCAATTAAACTCTTTAATTAATTAATTAAATCATATTTAAATAGGTGATAACTTGTGTATGTGTGTGACTTACTAGGCTCATCACTAATTGGCAATGAGACATGATATCAACTCTTAATATCATCGAACTCTTTCTTACCATAAATGATTTCTCTAAATCATTTTATGAACCTCATAGACCATGGTTAACACCTAGCATAGCATGCCATGGCCACCCAATTAGTAATAAGGTTTACCTTAAATGAACCTATAATCATATGTTACCATGCACTAGAATCTTTCACATTACAAAATCCCAACTCAAGCCGAGTCATGGTTTATGTCAAACTCCATTTGCTATGAATATTATGTTCTTTTAATTCCAGTTCTTGATTAAAAGATTTTTCTCATCGTAAACTCTTTTACGAATAAATCTATCTGTCTGCCAGAACTTGAAACATCAAGAACAATTAAATGAACATAGGATTTTATCTCTATTTACTTAGAGGAACAGATTCCATCTTGATCGACACCTACCTCCATATATAGCTAGTAGGAGCCAACACATGCCCATATACCCATACACAATACAAGTATGAAAGCGATCAAACTCAAACTACCTATATACAAGATAACTGTGCTATCTCGTGTCTAAAGATTATATGCACCGATATGATTTATGACAAAACATTGACAAGAGTAAACTCCATGTGCTTGTCATAAGCATCACTGGTTCGGCCTACTTATCATTTATAAGTGCCTATCATGTTTGTTATATGGCATGAGACTCACCATTCCATCTTATTTATATCTCATATAAATAACTTGGGAACAAACATGAATACAATCTGTCTGGATAAGTCATGTCCTTATTATGAAGTATCCTCGATTGTGAACCTATTTATGATACTTCGTGCTAGAAATATTGTCACTCATATTCTTAACAACTTAAGAATAATATTTCTAACAAAATATCAATGGACCTTTTCTATTACACATAAATATATTATGTAAACGGAAAAGTGGAAATGCCTTTATTAATAAAAATATGTACAAGATACATACTAAATGATATGCTCTAGGGCATATTACTAACACTATGCACCAAGTCATGCAGTTTCACATAAGTGAACTGTAACCAGTTAAAATCGCATAAGGGATCGTGATAACTTATGCAGTCCACTTATGCAGTCCCATAAAGGTTTCATTAATGAGCTGGCAGAAGATTCCCTCAGAAAATTTCTCCTAGAACACACCATTTTAGGGCTCCATGTCAGGAAATGCTATAAAAAGGACCCTTATCCCATTTTAGAAAGCAGAGACAAGGAGCAGAAAAGGAAAGGGAGAGGAGAGGCAGAATTTGAAGAGTCACTTTCACCTTCCACACCATTTTCAACCAAGATTTGCAGATTTCTTTCTTTCCTTATATTTTTCCTACATTTCTAGTGTTTAATTTCTTGTTTCTTAGCTTAGATTGAAGCTTATTTTCATATAAACTCAGATTTTCTTGTAAGGATTATGGGTAGTGAGTAGTTTACCTTTGATTCTGGAGTAAGGGTTGTAATATTTGAGATATTTTGTGAATTTTGATTGGGTAATCCATATTTTGTGGTCTTAATGAGTTTTATTCATTTCTTGTGTGCTTAATGACATGCTTAGTGTAGGATCCCATTAAGTGATGTTCTTAATCCATGGTTGAGGCACCGAAAGGAAAAGGCCTTGTGATAGATAATCAAGGAATTGGACTTAATTAACTTAGATCTAGAAATAGACTAAGGATTAAGAGGGTTCACAGATTAATTAAAGAACCTAATGGGTCTTAATTAATTCTAACTCCACGAAAGTAGGATTAGTTTGATTAAGGCACTCTTTGTCTCACTCGAAAGGGTATTCGAAGGATTTAAGAATTAATCTCCTTAAAACCATAAGTTTCACAAGATTGGATAACCAATTTAAAATCCCAAAATAGCTCGAATATGAAATCCCGAACTTCGGAATCGCCTTTTTATTATTGCTAATTTTCAATAGAATTTAATTGCTTGCCATTTTAAACCCTGCCATATTTGAACTTGCTTATTTCAATTTGATGCAATTTTAGTTTAATTAATACATTGTTAGATACATTATTAATTTTGCACATATAGATTTCATACTCCAATACCCATTCAATCTATTGTTTTAATTTTGAAATTAGTTCAATTTAGTCAACTTTTTATATAAAAAATTCAATCATTAACACAACTCCTCGTGGGAACGATATCTTTACTGTATTACTTGTACGACCCGTGCACTTGCGGTTGGGCCACATCAAGTTTTTGGCGCCGTTGCCGGGGAGTTGTTTGTTTAAGATTGAATTCTTGATTATTTTAGTTGTTTTTAGTTTTATTTTGTTATATTTTCATTTTGTGTTTGTTTGTTCTTTTTCAGGTACTCTTAATCTTTTATGAGAAGAGCTAGAAGCTCAAGTGACACATCCTTATTGTTTGATCCTGAAATTGAGAAATTTTGTAAGGCCAACAAGAAAGAAACCAGAAGAAGAAAAGAAGCATTGAGAGAAATTGAATTAGAAGAAGTCATGGCTGATGAAAGAATGAGAATTGGTGTTAATGCTGGAAATGATCGAAACAATGAAAATGTAGCCCAAGGTGAAGAGGTTGTTAATGCTAATGTGCCTAGGGGAAGTATGATGGATCATGCTTTTCCTCGTTTTGATGACTTGAGAGAAAGCATAGCAAGACCAAGAATCGATGCAAATAGTTACAAGATGGATTTTGGGGTTCTTCAAATGATTCAAAATTCTCAATTCGGAGGTCATCCTTCTGAAAATCCACACACACATCTGAAGAAGTTTGCTATGATATGTGACATGCAAAAACAACCTGGAGTATCTGATGATGCAGCAAGATTGAAGCTATTCCCATTCTCTTTGAAAGATAGAGCATTGGATTGGCTTGATTCTTTACCTCACAACTCCATTACAAATTGGGTGCAACTCACTGATGCATTTATTGCACAATATTTTCCACCTAGAAAAACTCAAGAATTGAGGAATCAAATGACAGCTTTTAGACCAAGAGAAGATGAAACTCTCTATGAGTCATGGATGAGATGGAAAGAATTAGAGAGATTATGCCCACATCATGCCATTCCGAAATGGATGATAAACCAGAATTTTTACACAAATGTTACTCCTGCAATTAGAGGGATTATTGATGCTCAAACAGGAGGAGAATTTATTATGAAGCATGAAGATGAAGCTTATGAGCTATTGGAGAAAATTGCAAAGAATACTCATCTTTGGAGTAGTCCAAGAGGACCAGCTCCAACTCAAAAAAGGCAAGCTACTGGAATGTATGACCTTGATCCGTTCAACATGATTAATGCAAAGTTTGATGCACTTACAAATGTTTTGGCTAAGAAGATGGAAGATTTGAGTATGTTGGTTAGTTCATCATCATCATCTGGAAGTTCACAACAAGTGGCTTATGCAGAGGGAACTACCAGCTGTGGAGTAGACTATGGAGAGCAAGCAGCATATGTTGGTAATTATGGAAACAAACAAATGGGGAATCCTTACTCTCAAACCTATAATCCAACTTGGAGGAATCATCCCAACTTTTCATGGGGAAATCAGCAAAGTCAAGTCTCAAATCAAAATTTTCAACCACAACAGCAACAAGGAATTCCATATCAGCAAAATAGGCAACCATTGCCTAATTTTAAGCAGAAAAATATGAATCCTCCATAAACAGCATGAACAAAGTCCCACCACAGAAGCTTTATTACAACAGATTCTTGCCAACCAAACTAAGCATGATGAGGAGATGAGAGAGATGAAAGCAAGGCTAGAACAGATGCAAACACATAACAGAATGCTAGAAAATCATATTGCACAACAAGCATCTTCCTCAGGTACCAAGTCTTTTGGAAAACTTCCAAGTCAACCAGAAAACCCAAGAGAGCAGTGTCACGCTATTACTTTAAGAAGTGGGAAAGTTGTAAATAATGAGAAGATTGAAAATAGTGAGAAGAGAGAAAATGAGAATGAAACTGATGAGGGTGAAAAATAAGAAAGTGAAAAACAAGAGAGTGCAGAAAAATGTAAAGAGAAAATTGAAGAGAAGGAAGAGAAGTATATACCTCCTGAGCCCTACAAGCCACAACTTCCCTTTCCACAAAGATTTCACAAAGCCAAGCTTGATAAGAAATTTGGGAAGTTCTTAGAAGTTTTGAAGAAGCTTTACATAAATGTGCCTTTTGTTGATGCTCTTTCACAAATGCCCTCTTATGCGAAATTCTTAAAAGAAATTCTCTCAAACAAGAGAAGAATTGAAGACCATGAAACTGTAGCCTTAACTGAGGAATGTAGTGCTATCCTCCAAAGGAAACTTCCTCCAAAGCTCAAGGATCCAGGGAGTTTTTCAATTCCATGCCACATTGGGGAATCATGTTCTACAAAAGCTTTATGTGATTTAGGGGCTAGTGTAAGCCTTATGCCCCTTTCCATTTATGAGAAGCTCAACATGGGAGATCTTAAGCCAACCCACATTTCTCTTCAGCTAGCTGACAGATCAATTAAGTATCCTGAAGGGATTTTGGAGAATGTACCTCTTAAGGGGCAATTCCACCACCACAACCATAGCCACAGCCACATCCTCCACCAGCACCACAGAAGTCCCATATGGAGAAACTGCGAAAATATGGGGCTGTGGATTTCTTTGGGAAGAGGGAGGATGATCCCATGACAGCAGAAAACTAGTTGGATAGAACAATCAGAGTGCTGAAACAACTTAATTGCACCCCTGACCAGAACCTGGAGGGTGTTGTGTCCTTACTTCAGGATGATGCATATCAGTGGTGGGACACAGTAGCCAGTGAGGTGCAACTGGAGCAGATCGCCTGGGAATTCTTCCTCACAGAGTTCAGGAAGAAATATGTTAGCAAAGGGTATTTAGAAGTGCGAAGAAGAGAATTTATCAGTCTAAGACAGAGGCAATTATCAGTGGTAGAGTATGAGCGTGAATTTATCAGACTGAGCCAGTATGGGAGGGAGATAGTCCCTACAGGGGCAGAGAGGTGCAGAAGGTTCGACGAAGGGCTCAATGACAATATCAAAGTCATGATAATAGCATTGGAGATCACAAATTTTGCTAAATTAGTGGATGCTGCATCGAAAGTAGAAAGAGTCCGAATAAATGAACAAAATAGAAGGGAAAGACAGCAGAAGAGGGGTCCAGCTCAGTCCAGTACATTCTGCTCCTAGTAAGAAGAGTAAGGGTCCTCCTGCTCAGGGTTCAGGACAACCATAAGGTCAGGGTCAGTCCCAGGGGCCCAGACCACAGTTCACACCTAGGAGAGGCCAGTCCACACCATCAGTGGGCAGCTCTCTAGGGATGGTGTTCAGGGGACCAGCCCCAGCAACTTCTGCCTGTCCGTACTGCCAGAAGTGGCATAAGGGGGACTATTGGCGAGTGACTGATGCATGCTTACGGTGTGGATCTACAGAACATCAGATCAAGAATTGTCTAAAGAGGACTACTACAGTTGTTCCAACACAAGCTAACAGACTTACTCTTGCACCACAAAAGGGTAGGAAGCCTGGTAAATCTGAGGCAGCCAGTCCATCACTGAGGCTTGCATCTGAGTCAGCTGAGAGGCCAGTGCCAAGGCCTATGCCATCAGAGCTCAGGAGGAGCAAGATGCCTCGGATGTCATCAGGGGTACGTTCTCCCTCTACAGCACTTTTGTGCATGCATTGGTGGATCCAGGATTCACTCATTCCTACATTAGCATCAAACTACCCATAGAGAGGGGAGTTCTAGTAGAGGAAAGTGATCAAGACATTCTGGTCACAAATCCACTGGGCCACAGTGTGGTAGTGAATAAGGTGTATAAAGGTTGCCCGTTGAGGATTCAGGGATATGAATTCTCGACAGACCTAATTGAATTGCCCTTCCATGAGTTTAACGTGAATTTGGGAATGGACTGGTTATCACGTCATCAGGCAATAGTTGATTGCAAATTGAAGAGGATTTCTCTGAAAACTTCTGAGGGTAATGAGATTACTGTTGTGGGTGAAAGGACAGATTTCCTGTCCAATGTTATTTCAGCCACAATTGAAAGAAGATTGATGAGAAAAGGCTGTGAAGCTTACCTAGCACACGTGGTTGATACTAGGCAGGCTAAGCCAAACCGGTGTGATATACCCATAGTAAGAGACTTCCCATATGTATTTCCTGAAGAGTTGCATGGTTTACCACCAGAAAGGGAAGTCGAGTTTGCTATTGAGGTAATGCCGGGTACAACACCAATTTCTATTGCCCCTTATAAGATGGCACCCACTGAATTGAAGGAGTTGAAAATTCAATTGCAGGAGTTACTCGATAAGGGGTTCATACGCCCCAGTGTGTCACCATGGGGAACTTTGGTGCTGTTTGTGAAGAAGAAGGATGGAACTTTGAGATTGTGTATTAATTACCCACAGTTGAACAAGGTAACTGTGAAGAATAAATATCCATTGCCCAGAATTAACGATCTGTTTGATCAGTTGAAGGGAGCTGGTGTATTTTCAAAAATTAATCTCAGATCAGGGTATCATCAGTTGAGGGTAAAGGATGCAGATGTGTCAAAAACTAAATTCAGAACCCGGTATGGGCATTATGAATTTTTAGTGATGCCGTTTGGGTTAACAAATGCACCAACAGCATTTATGGGCCTTATGAACTGTTTCTTCCATCCATACTTAGATGGGTTTGTTGTGGTCTTTATTGATGATATTTTGGTGTATTCCAAGGCCAAGGAAGAACATGATGAACATTTGAGCATTGTTCTGCAAACCCTGCGAGAAAAGAAGCTGTATGCTAAGTTGTCCAAATGTGACTTCTGGATGAGTGAAATCTCCTTTCTTAGACACATAATATCAACTGAGGGAATTAGAGTGGATCCCAAAAAGGTAGAAGCAATGATGGAATGGAAGCCTCGCAGAAATACAACTGAGGTCAGAAGTTTCTTGGGGCTAGCTGGGTACTACAGAAGATTTGTGAAGGGGTTCTCTCTTATAGCTGCTCTAATGACCAAGTTGTTGCACAAGAATGTGAAATTTGGCCGGAACGACAAGTGCCAAACTAGTTTTGAGAGGCTGAAGGCTATGTTGACAGAAGCACCAGTGTTAACACAGCCAGTATCGGGAAAAGACTTTGTGGTCTACAGTGATGCATCGCATAATGGGCTAGAGTGTGTATTGATGTAAGAGGGGAAAGTGGTCGCCTATGCTTATAAGCAGTTAAGGCCACATGAATAGAACTATCCTACTCATGACCTGGAGTTAGCAGCAATTATCTTCACACTGAAGATATGGAGGCATTATTTATATAGTGAAAAATGCTACATCTATACAAACCACAAGAGTCTAAAATATTTGCCAACCCAGAAGGAGCTCAATCTTAGACAGAGGCAATGGATTGAGTTCCTAAAGGACTATGATTGTGTGATAGATTATCATCCTGGGAAGGCAAATGTAGTTGCTAATGCTTTAAGCAGAAGTCCATCACAACTTTAAGATCACTAAATGCCCGTCTGTCCTTAGCTCAAGATGGAGCTATTTTGGCTGAGTTACAAGTGAGGCTAACCCTGCTATAACAGATACAAGATGGGCAGAGGGCAAATGAAAAATTAATGGCCATTGTGGGTAAAATTCCAGAGGGAAAGGAAACTAATTATGAGGTGAAAGCAGATGAGTGTCTGTACTATAGAGGAAGAGTGTGTGTACCAGATGATGTGGAACTGAAGGCTAGTATTCTAAAAGAAGCACACACTAGTGTTTATACTATGCACCTGGGAAGCACAAAAATGTATAATGATTTGAAGCCTCATTATTGGTGGCCTGGTAAGAAGAAGGATATAGCTGACTATGTGACTAAGTGTTTGACATGTCAGCAAGTTAAAGCAGAACATCAAGTTTCATCAGGATTGGTACAACCTATAAGCATACTTGAATGGAAATGGGACCGGGTCACTATAGATTTTGTTAGTGGTCTACCTCTCATCCAAAAGAAGCATGATGCAGTGTGGGTGATAATGGATAGATTGACGAAGTCAACACATTTTCTGCCAGTTAGGACTGACTACTCACTAGAGAAGTTAGTAGAATTGTATATCAGTGAGATAGTTATACTGCATGGAATCCCACTTTCTATCATATCTGACTGAGACCCAAGTTTTACATCGAGACTCTGGAAAAAGTTACAAGAAGCCTTGGGCACACAACTCCGTTTTAGCACAGCTTTTCATCCTCAGACGGATGGACAGTCAGAAAGAGTAATCCAGGTAAACCTAAGAACTAATTGAATTTTCATAGTTAATAAATTGAAATGATAGTAACAATGTGAATTATGTGATAGATCCTGGAGGATATGCTAAGGAGTTATGTCATTGAGTTTGAAGGGAGTTGGGATAGATACCTCCCACTAGCAGAATTTGCATATAACAATAGCTACCAAGCTAGCATTCAAATGGCTTCATATGAAGCACTATATGGGAGGAAATGTAGAACCCCAGTGTGTTGGACTAAATTGGGCGAAGATAAGCTGGTAGGACTAGACCTGGTGAAACAGACTGAGGAGAAAGTGAAGATAATTAAAGCTAAATTGAAGATTGCCTCAGTTAGATAGAAATCTTATGCCGACTTGAAGAGAAAAGAGATAGAGTATGCAGTTGGCGATAAAGTGTTTCTCAAAGTCTCACCGTAGAAGAAAGTACTGAGGTTTGGAAGAAAGGGTAAGTTAAGCCCTAGGTTCATTGGCCCATATGAAGTCATTGAACATGTGGGACCAATGGCCTATCGACTAGCTTTACCACCAGAACTGGATAAAATCCATAATGTATTCCATGTTTCTACGCTGAGAAGATATCACTTAGACCCTTAACATGTCATCTCCATGGAAGAAATAGAAATCCAACCGGACTTGACATATACAGAAGAACCTATACGAATCTTGGCTCGGGAAGTGAAAGAACTAAGAAATAAATAAATTCCACTAGTGAAAGTGCTTTAGAGGCACTACAACACTGAAGAGGCAACTTGCGAAAGTGAAGAGACAATGAGGCAACAGTTCCCTCAACTATTTGCATCAGGTAAATTTCGAGGATGAAATTTTTATTAGAGGGGAAGAGTTGTAACATCCTCACTTTAGCTAGTCCGTACAGTCTACTGTTCTGGTGACCAATGTTAATCCAGGCAGCTAGAATGTTTGAAATTATAATTAGACTAAAGTGGGGAGTTATAAAGAAATTAAATAATGCTCATAACAATAAAGGAAAATTTATAGGAATGAAATACACTAAGGTTAAATGAGCCAAAACCCCAGTGATGAGTAACCCAAAGGGGAAGTGACGGTAAAGGCCGTTAACAACCCTAGACCTCGGAGAAAATTTATAAAATAAATTTTGGGACTCCATAAAAGGGTCATTGAGGTTCTTATGGCATTAGAATGCCAACAAAATGCTTAAAAAAATTTTTCTATCGATACACACAATTTTGGCTCGTGAAGCCAAATGGAGGGCATTTTGGTCATTTCATCTTCAGAGATGATTTTTGACTAACTTGTCCAGTTAGATAAATAATTTATATGACATAAAATGTGAATAATTATTGTTAAAGATTTAATTGAAATTAAATAGACAAGAAAAGGATAGAAAATGAGAAAAAAAGAGGATTATGACATCATTATGATGTCATTACTATTCTCCCACCCAATCACATGTTGACACATGGCACTAATATGTTTAAAAAGGCTTAATGGGAAGAAAACAAAAGAAAAAAGAATCAAAAGCCTCTTGTCCTTGTTCCTGTCACACTCTCCCTCCATGGCCACCATTATCAAGCTTTTTAAAGCTTGATTTTCATAGTTTTTACCCAACTAAACCCTATGTTCCCAACACAAAAAATTGTTCTTACATCTTGGTGAGTCTCTTGGGAGCAAAAAGAAAAGAAAAAGAAGAACCCTAGCAAGTTAGAATTTCACTCCATTAGAGGTTAGTGACTTAAACTTGATTTTCTCTTTAAATTCATGTTTAAGGAGTATGACTGAGTGCAAAATTACAAAAAAATTTAATAAATACTCTGTGTATGCCCATCTCATATTTTTGGCAGCATTGGTTGTGGTAAGATTTTGATGATTTTCATGGAGCTAAAATAGTAGTATGGCTGCCCTTATTATTAATCTCTTAAGTGGAGTAATGAAATGAAAGTTATAATCAATGGTTTGAGATAGTTGAGTTAGGGTTTGGGATGAAAATGAGACTTTGATCATGTGATGGTGAAAGTAGGTTTTAATGGTCAATTAGTGACCATTTGGTTGCGTGTAAATAAAAAAATGAAGTGGTTTGTGTAGTGGGAATTGAGTTTAATGTGGCTGCCCTTGGTGACCTGTGGGACTGGGCATGAGTCCAGCAGGTTTGGGCAGCAATAACTGGACTTGTAGAGGTTCAATTGGTGCAAAGCTAATTGAAAATGAAACTAGACACATAATGGCACAACTTTGGTGAAGAAACCATGCCCATAAAACCAAAACAAGTCGACCTAACAATTGCCCTAATCTAGGTGACTTGCATTCTACCTGGGAAAATGACCAAATAAATAGTGTTTAGTCATTTGGTCATAACTCAGTGTAGAAAGGTCCAATTGACCTAAAATTTTACCAGCAACAAGGTGAGATATAGACCTACAACTTTTGTGAAGAAACCTAACCCAAATTATGACCATAATATATTCAAAAAGTGACCTGCAATCACTGCTCAAAATACTATAAATTTGGTCAGTCTAGAAATTCTGGAAAAATTTTAATCTAGCTAGTTGTGGTTTTTGAGCTATAACTTGAGCTACAAAACTCCAAATGGAGTCATTCAAAAAAAGAAATGTAACTAGACAAAATAAGGAACAACTTTCATGTTGATCATTTTGCCAAATTCCCACTATAAAAATGACTAATGGAATAGGAATCGCAAAGCTTGAAATCTGAATATTTTGAATAATTAACATTAAGCTTAGAAATGGTATTGGCAACCAATACTAACAATTTTAGGATGCAAAATGTGGTATGTTGGGAGTATTAATGTCACACCTTACCCCTCTGTAAGGCATAACATGATCCCGTAGTATACCTAATGAATTACCAACTCCGTCTACTGATAATCCATTAAATACACTACAAGGGATTTTAAAAACTTTTCTTACTTCTTTTACAGTGGTGAGCACTATTTACAGGTGTGAAAGACTTTGGTGAACTGAAGTGAAACAACTAACTCATTTGATTTATTTGGAATATCTGTAAAAATTTTGGCAAGGTGCCATTTGTATTTTGGACAAAACAGTTCTTCAGAAAACCTGTAAAAAGCACTTCAATTATTTTCCAAATCTCAACTCCAACATTTTTCTCAATACAACACATTTCTCAACTCAATTCCATAGAAATTTTTCAAAGTCTGAGATAAGGAAATATAATACAATTTTTACAAGTCAAATAACTCATAATAAATTTACAACTTCAAGGTACAATTTGAATTTACAACTGCTCAAAACTAAGAACAAAATATACATACAGTGAATATACATTACAGTACAAAATGCCACATGTGGTATACTCACTATACCCAAAAATCTCTCGCTGGCGATACTAGCAGCCTAGCCTGCTGCCCTGTCTGTCTCTCTACCTGCGACAGCAATAAAAAGCTATCGCTGAGACAATGTCTCAGTGGTGCACAACATTAACCAAATACAAATTTTAAATCACAATTCATAAATCATATCAATAGTGGATACTTAAAACCATAGTTAAATTCAAGACAATAAATGTCAACAAGAATTTAAACTCCATTTGTTAATATCACAATAATTTTCAATAAGTCAGATCATGGTTGAATTCAATAGACAGTATATGTCAATAAGAGTTTAAATCAATTTCACAATCTCACAATACATAATAACACAATTCGATCAAATAACTGAAGAATACAGTGTTACCAATCAATATCACAATTTAAGTCATGACACAATTTTTCCATATATGCCGTGTTGTACACCACGACAAGACATACTCACCCCAATAATCGAAATCAATGAGGGAGGAAGCTAGCTATATAATGAGAACTCATCCACACTCACCTCAGACTGGTAAGTCAAGGAGGGAGGAACATAATCATACTCACCCCAGACTGATAAGTCAAAGAGGGAGGAATAATCACACTCACCCCATTAATGGAGGAGGAACATAGTATCAGTGTCATTCCAATTGTGAGTCAAAACAATTCCAAACATTTTATTCAAATGATCCGTAAGAATCCAATAAATTTCCAAAGTTATAATTTCATTCACAAAATGGCAACACAATTCGTAATTCACTTCAATTTCCACAAAAACCATTTATAGTGCTTTTCAATCAATAAGCATCCATCAATATCATTCAAACAATTTTTCACAGTTTCAAACCATTCACCATGTTTTTCAATCAATAAGTGTTCATCAAACACATTTCCACAATTTAAAACAATAATATACAATTAGTCAATATTTATTTCAATTGAAAAATTCAAGAGAAATAGTTGTTGTGCACAAACCTCGATGATCCCCACAGTCGGACTCGGTGTTTCCTTCCCTTTGAGTCCTTGTTAACTGAGAAACACAATTTGAAGTGTTTCAGTACTAAATTAAACTGTCTCTATCGATGGTGTTTGGTAAATAATGCACTGAACTCAATTATTCACTTAATCACCTAATATACCGACCCTCGTTCCGTTTTAGGTAAATTAGGTTTTAGTGTCGTTAATATGTCTCATTCGATAGGGTTTTAGGTTTGGTACGTTTTACCAAACTCATTTCTATGTATACTGCGTTTCCTTGCATTTTATTGCAATTTGTCGGATTCCGAGATACTGGGTTGACCTAGCCGGACGATCTAGTTCCCTCGGTTTTTGGGTCTCGGTCGAAACTACAAACTTGTAGATCTAGGTCTTATTGCACGTGGGGCAAAATTTCAGGTCAATCCGAGTTAAGTAGACCAAGTTATGGTCATTATACTATTGCTGGTCAAATGGTACCATTTTAGGTCAATTTTAGGTCAATTTGGTCAACTCTGGTTCGGCCAGTTTTTGGACCCGAACTTGTGCAAGATTTTTGACTTGCTTCTGGTCATTTCTGGGCTTTGGTGTCTTCATAAGACTTGTAGGTATGGGTCTTAGCTATTCTTGGTTAAAATTTCAGGTCAATTGGACCTGGTTTGAGTGAGTTATGGCCTAAACACTCACTGCTGCCCAATTGGTCATTTTTCTGGTCCTAATTGCACCTAATCCGAATTGGTCATTTTCTTAGGTCACCTTGCAAGCAGAATTTTGGTATGTTTTCTCAATGAAAGTTGGCACATTTTGTGCCTAGTTTCACCTCCAATTGGTCTCATACCAATTGAGGTTACACATTTAAACTTATTGGCTAAAATGTACACTGCCCTCTTTATGTCTTTCAAACCCCAATTCAAACACACATTACCTTGCAAAGTTTACTTCCATACCCTACCAATCTGTTTTGGTACATTACCAAAAGCATTTTCTACTTTACATTAACATTATTTTGAGCAGATTACCATTACCCTCAACACACCAAGTATAATTCACATTTACAATTTCTAAGTACCATTACATACACACCTAACCATTACAAATCTTACATACACTTTTCAATATCAATCTACATACATATCATCAATCCTTCTAGGTCAATATTCTGCCCACACTTCCATCAACACATACAATTACTCAAGTGTTCCCAAGCTGCCACAAACCATTCTTCAACATCAAAGTGCCGTCCATTTTACAATTTCCCATCCAAGTGCATAAATCACCACATAAACATGAAATAATTCACTAGGTTACTAATTCATCATGATCAACACCATTTCTCATCAATTATATGCACAAATATCTCATTATTTTATGTCTCCTCACTCTCATTGAAGTGTGGTTCTAGGCATCCTAGCTGTCCGGACAACACCGGTCACCGGAGCAAGCAGCACTACCGAACTTAGGGGTGTTACAATTCTCCCCCCCTTAAATAAATTTCGTCCACGAAATTTTACCCAGTAATCATCTTACAATAGTCATACGTTTATTTTCTCCTTTCTATATGATCGTAAGACTTTTAACAATCTAATACAATGTTTACTTTGTTTGGATAACACCAATCTCCTCTTACTATTATGTTGTCTAATATTTCAGCTCACGTTCCTTCTTGAATGACCCTTGAGGTCATATTAGAATCATTCATCAGGCATTGGTCCTCTGACCATTCTAGTCCTTAGTCTTCCTCACATTCGGAATATTTCTTTGTTACATATGAATCAACTGTTCAAGTCTCTACTTCCATAACTCTTTTTATCTGTCAATGTTCTATAACTTACTTCCTTTTATCTTGAACTATAACTTTCGATATTTTAACTTTTGAGTTTTAGATCCTAAGTAGGATTTTCAAACTTATTTCTAATAATTAAATTACCCGGCATAACTATGCCAAAAAAGATGCCGTTGGCAACTATACACATCTATGTGTACTATCGGTTAGTACGTAGCTCTACACAATAATCTCAGTTAGCATCGTAATCGCACTTACAAAGATAAACATCAAGAACATTGCATAGTTACTACGATACATCCCAATAGATCAAACTTTGTTATCTTTTATTCTTTTTGAATTCACTGATATTCGAATCTTATTCTGATTACAATATCCATTAGCAATTTCTAACAGTAACCTCCTTGCCCTTATCAAGAGCAATTCCATTACTGCATCTTACTTTTACGTCCTCTTGCCTTACATTAAGTAGGCTCACTAATTAGCTTTATAATTTATGGTGTGTTAGAAAATACTTTTCGCCGATAAACTCTTCCAAAACTAATTTCACTTATTATCACAATCCTTATTTGAAGGGCTAATCACTAATGCGTCAAAATTTATTCCCCTGTAAAGGAATAACAACAGAACATATAGTTCTAACACTAACATAAAAATATGCAAACTCCAGGTCAAACAATACATATATATATCTTAGTTGCTAATTGAGAAAGTACCAAAGAATGATGTCAAAAGTCTCATCTTTTTCTCATATATAGCGTATACTCTAGTTGAAGCATCACCCTGTTTTGGCTGATTCACAGTAGTCTGACTTCTAGGTGTACTACCCCTACCTCTACCTTTGCCTCTACTAACTAATGGTGAACTATTTGGGGTAGAAACTTGGGTTGATCCCTTTGGTGTAGTAAATGATCCAGAACGACCTGGATTTACACAATCCTTAGCAAAATGACCAGTCTCTCCACAATTAAAGCATGCTCCTACGGCTCTATAACATACCCCACTATGTGGTTTACCACAAGTTTCACAAAGTCGATCCGAGCGCATTTACGGGTTTCTGTTGAGTTTGCCGATCGGATCGAGGTGGTTTCATTCAAAAGATCTATCTCTACCTGACTTCTTACTATCTCTGTCAGATCCCCAAAGTTTTTCCTCTTTCCAAGAGGGACCACTAGAACTCTGCTCACTGACTTTCCTCTTTTTCTCGCTTCTCCGATTTCTTTTTCTCAAGAGCCGCTTGATTCAATTCTTTCTAATTCTAGTGCTTGAGAAATAAGTTCAGAGAAGTTGTTATGTTTGAATCCGACCACTTGTAACTGATACTAGGCTTCAAGCCGGTTTCAAACCTCTTACATCTCTCCCTACCGGTAGAAAGTAGACTTCTTGCATAATGGCTTAGGCGGAGAATTCCTTTCATACTCACCACTAATCGCCTGCTTTGCACTTAGGAATTCTTGTAGCTTCGGTCTACATAAGCATCGTGACATATTTTTGCCCGAATTCCCGAGGAAGTCATTCCATGTTAGCACCGTAGGTTCTACTGCATCGTGGGGAATGGTTTTCCACCTATCATAAGCATCCCCTCAGAGCAAAGATATCGAGTACTCAAATCTGAGCTCCTCTGCAATGCAGTTTCTTGAATACCCTATCCATCCTCTCTAACCATTGTTCAAAGATCTAGAGGATCTGTCCCCTCAAACTCAGAGCCCCATACTTCATCAATTTGTCATATTGTCTAGCGTAAGACCGTGGTTGTACCACCGAGTGCAGATTGGGGCTTGAGTAGGCACATTACCATCCATTTGTTGGAACATTGCAGCGAATCGAGCAGAATCTGCAGTGGTGCTCTTGAACCACCGACATTATGTAGGCATGGGGCATCCTTGCACCTCGGCCTCTATAGATTGATCGATGAACAATCACCCTCTTCCATAATCAATTCGAGGATTTTAGACCTCTGTACAATAATACAAGGAGATTTCTCCCGTTAGTGCATATTTATAATGTAATGTCGTATGTATCAAACAATGATATTGAGCTTTGTACTGTGAAGAAAGAATATTCAAGTAACAAGTGAAAACAATTTAAAAACTTTGCTCGATACCACTAAAACATGTCACACCTTACCCTCTGTAAGGCATAACATGATCGTAGTATACCTAATGAATTACCAACTCCGTCTACTGATAATCCATTATATACACTACAAGGGATTTTAAAAACTTTTCTTACTTCTTTTACAGTGGTGAGCACTATTTACAGGTGTGAAAGACTTTGGTGAACTGAAGTGAAACAACTAACTCATTTGATTTATTTGGAATATCTCAGAAAATTTTGGCAAGGTGCTATTTGTATTTTGGACAAAGCAGTTCTTGAAAACTCAGAAAAAGCACTTCAATTATTTTCCAAATCTCAACTCCAACATTTTTCTCAATACAACACATTTCTCAACTCAATTCCATAGAAATTTTTCAAAGTCTGAGATAAGGAAATATAATACAATTTTTACAAGTCAAATAACTCATAATAAATTTACAACTTCAAGGTACAATTTGAATTTACAACTGCTCAAAACTAAGAACAAAATATACATACAGTGAATATACATTACAGTACAAAATGCCACATGTGGTATACTCACTATACCCAAAAATCTCTCGCTGGCGATACTAGCAGCCTAACTGTCTGTCTCTCTACTGCGACAAAGAATAAAGCTATCAACGAGACAATGTCTCGTACAACATTAACCAAATAGAAATTTTAAATCACAATTCATAAATCATATCAATAGTGGATACTTAAAACCATAGTTAAATTCAAGACAATAAATGTCAACAAGAATTTAAACTCCATTTGTTAATATCACAATAATTTTCAATAAGTCAGATCATGGTTGAATTCAATAGACAGTATATGTCAATAAGAGTTTAAATCAATTTCACAATCTCACAATACATAATAACACAATTCGATCAAATAACTGAAGAATACAGTGTTACCAATCAATATCACAATTTAAGTCATGACACAATTTTTCCATATATGCCGTGTTGTACACCACGACAAGACATACTCACCCCAATATTCGAAATCAATGAGGGAGGAAGCTAGCTATATAATGAGAACTCATCCACACTCACCTCAGACTGGTAAGTCAAGGAGGGAGGAACATAATCATACTCACCCCAGACTGATAAGTCAAAGAGGGAGGAATAATCACACTCACCCCATTAATGGAGGAGGAACATAGTATCAGTGTCATGCCAATTGTGAGTCAAAACAATTCCAAACATTTTATTCAAATGATCCGTAAGAATCCAATAAATTTCCAAAGTTATAATTTCATTCACAAAATGGCAACACAATTCGTAATTCACTTCAATTTCCACAAAAACCATTTATAGTGCTTTTCAATCAATAAGTATCCATCAATATCATTCAAACAATTTTTCACAGTTTCAAACCATTCACCATGTTTTTCAATCAATAAGTGTTCATCAAACACATTTCCACAATTTAAAACAATAATATACAATTAGTCAATATTTATTTCAATTGAAAAATTCAAGAGAAATAGTTGTTGTGCACAAACCTCTGATGATCCCACAGTCCGGACTCAGTGTTTCCTTCCCTTTTGCTGAGTCCTTGTTAACTGAGAAACACAATTTGAAGTGTTTCAATACTAAATTAAACTGTCTCTATCGATGGTGTTTGGTAAATAATGCACTGAACTCAATTATTCACTTAATCACCTAATATACCGACCCTCGCTATGCTTTTAGGTAAATTAGGTTTTAGTGTCGTTAATATGTCTCATTCGATAGGGTTTTAGGTTTGGTACGTTTTACCAAACTCGTTTCTATGTATACTGCGTTTCCTTGCATTTTATTGCAATTTGTCGGATTCCGAGATACTGGTTTGACCTAGCCGGACGATCTAGTTCCCTCGGTTTTTGGGTCTCAGTCGAAACTACAAACTTGTAGATCTAGGTCTTATTGCACGTGGGGCAAAATTTCAGGTCAATCCGAGTTAAGTAGACCAAGTTATGGTCATTATACTATTGCTGGTCAAATGGTACCATTTTAGGTCAATTTTAGGTCAATTTGGTCAACTCTGGTTCGGCCAGTTTTTGGACCCGAACTTGTGCAAGCTTTTTGACTTGCTTCTGGTCATTTCTGGGCTTTGGTGTCTTCATAAGACTTGTAGGTATGGGTCTTAACTATTCTTGGTTAAAATTTCAGGTCAATTGGACCTGGTTTGAGTGAGTTATGGCCTAAACACTCACTGCTGCCCAATTGGTCATTTTTCTGGTCCTAATTGCACCTAATCCGAATTGGTCATTTTCTTAGGTCACCTTGCAAGCAGAATTTTGGTATGTTTTCTCAATGAAAGTTGGCACATTTTGTGCCTAGTTTCACCTCCAATTGGTCTCATACCAATTGAGGTTACACATTTAAACTTATTGGCTAAAATGTACACTGCCCTCTTTATGTCTTTCAAACCCCAATTCAAACACACATTACCTTGCAAAGTTTACTTCCATACCCTACCAATCTGTTTTGGTACATTACCAAAAGCATTTTCTACTTTACATTAACATTATTTTGGGCAGATTACCATTACCCTCAACACACCAAGTATAATTCACATTTACAATTTCTAAGTACCATTACATACACACCTAACCATTACAAATCTTACATACACTTTTCAATATCAATCTACATACATATCATCAATCCTTCTAGGTCAATATTCTGCCCACACTTCCTTCAACACATACAATTACTCAAGTGTTCCCAAGCTGCCACAAACCATTCTTCAACATCAAAGTGCCGTCCATTTTACAATTTCCCATCCAAGTGCATAAATCACCACATAAACATGAAATAATTCACTAGGTTACTAATTCATCATGATCAACACCATTTCTCATCAATTATATGCACAAATATCTCATTATTTTATGTCTCCTCACTCTCATTGAAGTGTGGTTCTAGGCATCCTAGCTGTCCGGACAACACTGGTCACTGGAGCAGCAGAACGCACTACCGAACTTAGGGGTGTTACAATTAAAACTAATGTGTCTATTATCCATGAAAAGTCAACATTTTGTTGACTAAATGAATTGAACAGTAACACCAAACTTGAATTTCAAGAATTGTGAAACTTAAAAGTGTGATATGCCCTAGTACACCTAGCAAGATTGATTTGGATAGGTTGGCATGCCAATAAGGTTCTGTTAGCAGTACAGCATATGGCTTCATGCTATTCCGTGTTTCATAGCCTCTCATGCCATTCTGTGATAAAATAGCCTTTGGCTATGTTAATTGAGTTATTATACTTGAATTATATCCTTGATGATTATTACAACTTATTAGCTATTCTGTTGCACACCGGGAGACACAATGTGACTGATGGTGTAATGGTCCAAGGTACTTAGTATCTAGTGCCAGCTTACCCATTTATCTAGTCCAGTCAACTAGTATGGGTTACTCGGGCAATGATAATGAATCTTATAAAATTTAAATCGAATAATACTGCAATATATGCCAGAAATTAAGTCTACTAAAAATGTAAATCTAAATTCTGCATATTTATGTTATTTTAGTTATTTTATTTTATATTGTCAACACTAAGCAGAATTGCTTAGTGCGTCGCTTTTGCCTCGTGCAGGTACTAGAGAAATAGCTGGGGAGCCCAGCAGACATCAGACAGGGTAAACTTTCAGAGCTACATACTGAGTCCAGAGTCACCTCACATTGTAGTGCATTTGGTAGGACATTAGGCCACTTTTGATATTTTGATATTTTGTATTTTGTAAACTTCTGTAATGTATATTATAAACTCATATAGTTATGCTTTTGATGTAATTATCTATTAACTATGTTCAGTAATAAATGTGAGCATTTCTCATTGAGTTGACTGTGATATGAATTGAATTTAATTTTGAGATACTGAAATCATTTGAGAAATTATTGAGAATATATTGGTGGTTGACTGAGAATGATGTGATGATTTTATTGGAAGTATTTTTAACAGATTCAGAAGAACTATTTTTCTAATTTACAACTGGCACTCTACCGGATTTTCTATAAAATTTGCGAAAAAATTTAGATTATTCAAAAATTGTAAATGAATAAGTAAAAAGGGTAAATTGAATTGAAATGTGATTTGTTGCTCCGGCATACTGTGTGGCATATCTTGTTCGGCTACACTGTAGACGGGTAAAGGGTGTCACATTCTCTTTCCCGATCCACTGCCAGAAGCTTGACCCGAAGTCTTTCCACTTTTTTTCTTTTCTTCTGTTCCCTTTTTAACTACCCCTTCTAACTCAATTCTTTCTAATTTCAAGGCTTGTGAAATCAACTCTGAGAAATTTTCATGTCTAAAACCAACCACCTATAGCTTCAGACTCAGTCTTAACCCAACCTTAAATCATTTGTATCTGTCCTTGCTGGTGGTGACTAAACTTCTAGCATAGTGACTGAGGCGAGAGAACTCCCTCTCATATTCTGCCGCAGTCCTGCCCCCTTGTTTCAGACTTAAAAACTCCTGAAGCTTCATGTCTACATAGGTATCTGGGATGTATTTTTGTCTGAATTCTCTAAGAAAGTCATCCCATGTTAGCACTAGAGGTTCTACCAAACTATGGGGAATGGTCTTCCACCATTCATATGCATCCCATTGCAGCAGATAAACTGAATACTCAAACTTTAATTCATCTGTGTAGTGCAGTTTCTTGAAGACCTTTTCCATTCTCTCATGCCACTACTTTGCTTGTAGTGGGTCTACTATACCCTTAAATTCTGTTTCCCCATATTTAATTAACTTGTCATACTGCCATGCTGGGGGTTAGGGTTGCACTGTTAGTGCTTCTATTGGGACTTGGACTGGTATATTTCCAGCCATTTGCTGGAAGAATGAAGCCATTTGTTATACGAATTGTGCAGGGAATTGCTACATGGGTGGGACTGGTGCAGCTGACCCACTGGCATTCTAAGGAGCTGGGGTCTTCCCCTGTGCCTCAGCCGCAACTGATTTTTCTACTGAATGATCCCTTTTTACCATTTCAATCACAAAGTTTTTACTTCCTGAACACCCAATAAAAAGGAGATTTCTCTCCATTAGTTTATATTCAAGATGTAAATGTATTATATGTATCAATCAATGGCAATTGAGTAGTTGTACTAATAAAAAATATTTCAAAATCACAATTCAAAGCCAAAGCTCTAATACCACTAAAACGTGCCCCACCCTACCCCTCTGTAAGGTATAACATGATCTCGTAGTATACCTAATGAATTAACGAACTTCGTCTATCAATAACCCATTAAATATACTATAAGGGGTTTTAATGTATCGAAGTCATTTTTAGGCTTAGCATGGTGATAAAAGAATCATCAAAGCATCTTTGATTCAATTAGATGTTGTAAAATTTATTTAGAAATTAATAAGCATTTTTAAAATTTTGTGGAAAATCCGCATGGTGACTGTTAAAAATATGTAAAAACAGTTCTTTAAACCTGTTGAAAAACAATTTATAAAACTATCTCATACCAAATTTGAACTCAATTAACTCAAATCATCTCTTTTAATTCAACGAACGCCAAGGAAATATACATATCTCATATACAAATCAAAATAGATATTCATTTACAAATTTATAACTCAATACATATCAAAATATTATTACAATTTCATTTGTACAACTGCTCATTTGTCTTTTATATACTTGTAGGCTATTTTACACCCAAATGATCTATAAAAGGGTATATCTAATATATACCCAAAGCTATATCCAGTACAGCTCCACGCTGCTCACTCTACAGCTTTTTCTTTCTCCTTACTTGCGATAACGTGAAACAGCCATCGCTGAGCATAACACTCAGTGGTGCACAACTAGAATTTTAAATTCAATATAAAATATACTTTGTCAATGCATAATAAAGAAATTGGAATATCCATATTTTTCATAAGTCATAAAACCAATCTTACAATTTACAATCATACAAATCATATATTTCAATCACATTTTATCAAAGCATTCAAAAATTAGTTGAGTTGCCAACAATCACATAGTTATGGTCACGATACAAAATTTCTGATCAATGCCATGTTGTATACCACAACAAAGCAATCTACAACCTCACTAATTATTATTACTGAGAGAGGTGGCTAGCTAGCTATATGATTACTCATCCGAACCTAACCTCAACTGGCAAACCAGGGAGGGAGGATCACATAATTGAACTCAACCCCATAAAAGGAGAAGGAACACAGTAAGGGACTGTCATGTTAACTGTGGTTTAAAAACAATTTTCAAAGGTTTCTCCATCAATAATCACATTTGCAAAAACAATAACCACATTCAAATCATCATAAAACCCATAAAGGGTTGGCAACATACCATTTCTCAAACACTTCTAAAATCATTCAAAATCGGCCCATCCCCTTGCTACAATGATATAAATTCATTCCTTCCTTTCACATTCACAAATTCATTTCATAAAATTAAAGTTCTCAAATGCAAGGGAAAATCATAATTTATTCATATAAATTTATTCAAATCAATTTAAAATTTTAAAACATAGAAAAAGTGTTAGTTGTGCACAAACCTTAAATAAGTCTCTTTATTTTTGTCTTAAGCCTTCCCTTCCTTGGAAGTCTCTTTGTCCACTCAAATCATAGAATTACTAAGCTTTAATACTCATCCCAATTATCTACAATAGTAAAGGCCTAATGCATCCCTAAGTAGATTTTGAAATTTCAATGTATTCTAGGTTCAGGGCAGTTCTAGACCCTGACTTTGCAATCCCATTTCAACCTAGTTCTAGTCATACTTTGGTAAAGTGCTTTTCATGAAAATTGTTCCTCTATGTCTTAATTTTTTTTCCAATTTGAAACACTCAATTTGGAGTTCTGGATCTCATGTTATGGCCAAAACATTAAACACTATTCTAGATGTCATATCCTGAAATTTCAGGTTTTTCAGATTTGTATCTTTAATTTGCATTCTATATCGGGGTATCTTAAGCTCATAATTCAGCCCTGGTCCCTAAAACAATGTTTTAGGTCTTTATCTTAGTTTTCCAAATCATTTTGAATCACTTTAATTGGAGTTTTTTAAAGGAATTTATGGCCTGATAACCATTCAAAGGTTATAAGGGCAATTAGCTAAGGAGCAGGAATTCCATATTTAGGATTCTTGAATTATCCCAACAATTCCCTATCTTGCCTTAAGAATTGGGTTCTAGTCAAAACATAAAGTTATTAGTTCTATGTATTATGAGAAGTTTTGCTTTAGAATTACTACATTTGCATTTTTGTAGTCCAAGTTATGACAAATTTGCCAAAACTGGTCGAATAGCTCATTGTTCAGGATTTTCAGGTTAGTCCAGAATCAGGGTAGATTTACTGGACCAAATTTTTCTAGCAATTTGATCAACTTAGGGTCATAATTTGGCTCTATGGTCTTCATAATAATTGTTCTCCTATGAGTACTCATCCGAACCTAGCCTCAAATGGCAAACCAAGGAGGGAGGATCACATAATTGAACTCAACCCCATAAAAGGAGAAGGAACACAGTAAGGGACTGTCATGTTAACTGTGGTTTAAAAACAATTTTCAAAGGTTTCTCCATCAATAATCACATTTGCAAAAACAATAACCACATTCAAATCATCATAAAACCCATAAAGGGTTAGCAACATACCATTTCTCAAACACTTCTAAAATCATTCAAAATCGGCCCATCCCCTTGCTACAATGATATAAAAGGGCCAATATCCTTCTTTTCACATTCAAAAATTCATTTCATAAAATTAAAGTTCTCAAATGCAAGGGAAAATCATAATTCATTCATATAAATTCATTCAAATCAATTTCAAATTTTAAAACATAGAAAAAGAGTTAGTTGTGCACAAACCTTAAATGAGTCTCTTTATTTTTGTCTTAAGCCTTCCCTTCCTTGGAAGTCTCTTTGTCCACTCAAATCATAGAATTACTAAGCTTTAATACTCATCCCAATTATCTACAATAGCTAATAAAATAAAGGCCTAATGCATCCCTAAGTAGATTTTGAAATTTCAATGTATTCTGGGTTCAAGGCAGTTCTAGACCCTGACTTTGCAATCCCATTTCAACCTAGTTCTAGTCAAACTTTGGTAAAGTGCTTTTCATGAAAATTATTCCTCTATGTCTTAATTTTTTTTTTCCAATTTGAAGCACTCAATTTGGAGTTCTGGTTCTCATGTTATGGCCAAAACATTAAACACTATTCCAGATGTCATATCCTGAAATTTCAGGTTTTTCAGATTTGTATCTTAACTTTGCATTCTATATCGGGGTATCTTAAGCTCATAATTCAGCCCTGGTCCCTAAAACAATGTTTTAGGTCTTTATCTTAGTTTTCCAAATCATTTTGAATCACTTTAATTGGAGTTTTTTAAAGGAATTTATGGCCTGATAACCGTTCAAAGGTTATAAGGCCAATTAGCTAAGGAGCAGGAATTCCAGATTTAGGATTCTTGAATTATCCCAACAATTCCCTACCATGCCTTAAGAATTGGTTTCTGGTCTAAACATAAAGTTTTTAGTTCTATGTATTATGAGAAGTTTTGCTTTAGAATTACTACATTTGCATTTTTGTAGTCCAAGTTATGACAATTTTGCCAAAACTAGTCTAATAGCTCATTATTCAGGATTTTCAGGTTAGTCCAGAATCAGGGTAGATTTGCTGGACCAAATTTTTCTAGCAATTTGATCAACTTAGGGTCATAATTTGGCTCTATGGTCTTCATAATAATTGTTCTCCTATGTCTTAGGTTTCCATTGGTTCAAGAATCACATAATTTAGAGTTTTTTAGAGTGAGTTATGCCTAATTTACTAAGTACTGTTCATTTGGTCATTTTGGTCAGGTCCAGAATTACAATCAGGATTCAAGCCAAATTTGAGGTAACTTATGGTTATTTTCTGGGCATGGCATCGTCATGAAAATTCTATAATTATGTCTTAGGTTTCATTTCCAATTAGTTTCACACCAATTAGAGTTGTGTAGCTCAATTTATAGGTTGTTAAGCACACTAGACTCAAGTGTCCAGATTCCAGCAATTCAACACACTAACAATCCATTCATTCCTTACATCAATTCACATCAATTCTCAACCAAAGTATACCTGTCACACCCTACTCCCCTGTAAGATGTAACATGATCCTGTAATACACCTAATGAATTACCGTACTTCGCCTACCGATAACCCATTAGATATACTACAAGGGATTTTAAAACAATTTTCGTGAAATTTAAATCATCGATTAAAATCTGGTGTTATAAATTTTTTTTCAAAATTTCGACAAAGTGCCGGCTATATTTTGAGGAAACAGTTCTTCAATCCTGCAAAAGAAAATGATCCCAATATGTTTTCTCAAATACAACTTCAATAACTTCATTTCAATTCACAATTCAATTCTTAATAAACAATCAATTCATTTTCAAACTAATCTCATCATAAAGAAACATTTCATTGATTACAAGACTCAAAATTTATAATACAAAACTATTCAAGTAAATGAAATCTCAAATTTATATTTACAATAATTTACCTTTAATTACATACCAAAATATTTTACAAGAGTTTTTATACAACTGTTCAAATAATTTACATACATATTATTACATGCTTACATCAAAACCTATGTACATGGGTATACCTATGATATACCTGGAGCTGATCAGAATGTGTCTTCCAAGAAACTTACTCACTGCTCTATGCTCTTCTTACCTGCGATAGCATACAAAGCTATCGCTGAGTGGTGAACTCAGTGGTGCACAACTATAATTTAAAACATAGTACGATATACATTGACAAATTTTACAGCAAATAATTTGGAAATTTGAATATTCATCAAATTCCAAAACTCAAAATATTCATTGCCAATAATGTAAATCATTTGTATAAAATGACTTTGATCACGAAATTCAATTTATCAAATCATGACTAACCATTTAAGGTAGTTCCAACAAAATCAATTATACATAAATCATAACTGAAATCACAATTCTTTACTGTTCAAAAACATTCTGTGTCTCAAAAACCATGTTGTATCTCAAAAACCATGCTGTATCTCAAAAATCATGCTGTATCTAAAAAATCATGCTGTATCTCAAAAATCATTCCTTATCTCAAAAATCATTCTTTATCTCAAAAATCATTCTTTATCTCACTAACTATGCAAGACTAATCTAAAAGGGCCATATTCGATGTGATTCTAACTCCCTATGGTCGAGGAGGTCAAATCATATTCTAACTCCCTATGGTCGGGGAGGTCAAATCATCGTGCACAATACACATCACAATAATGAATTTTCCGCAAAGGGCCATAATGATAAAAACTTAGATCTAACCTCAAATCAGAGGAAAATCTAAGTCTGTGCATGTACCATAGTAATCAAAACACAACTAATTCCATTGTCTTCTCAACAAATGAGAGAGACGGGTAATAACCTAGTCAAGCATCTATAGTGAGTTATAAAACAATATCACAATTCTTTTAGTGAGCATAAATCACAATATAATTCGATTCAAAGTCAATTCCAATATCCAATAATTTTTATGCTCATCACAATTCAAATCATAAATTTTCATTTTTCCATGAAAATTACCATCACAATTCAAAACATGTTCTATCACAATTTTCCAAAACATAATTTATTCAATCCATAACAATGCTTAATACTTGTGGAAATACCATTTCACAAAGCTATATTCATACATACTATAACAATTTCAATAATCATTGAATTAAATCCAATGCTTGTTAAACATAATACATAAGAAAAATATGTCATTTAATCATATGAAATATTCAAAACAAAATCAGTTAAAAAACTATTTGTGTACAAACCTCTGATAACTGTCTCTTGACTTTGACTCAGTGTTTCCTTCCCCTTCCCTGAGTCTTTGCTAACTAATAAACACAATTTTGAAGTGTTTCAGTACTCATTTAAACTGTCTCTAAGAATAAGGTTCAATAATTAATTTATCGAATTCTATAATTTCCTTAGTCAACCTAATATGTCGACCCTCGATGCATTCTAGGTAACTTAGGTTTTAATGTTACTAATATGTCACATTCAATAGTCTTTTAGGGTTGGTACATGTTACCAAATTCATTTCCATGTATCTTGTATTTTCTTGCAATTTGCTGGATTCTAGGATACTAGTTTGACCTAGCCGGACGACCTAGTTCCCTTGGTTTTCGAGTTTCGGTTAAAACTACAAACTTGTAGATCTATGTCTTATTGCACGCGGGGCAAAATTTCAGGTCATTCTGAGTTATGTAGACCAAGTTATGGTCATTTTACTATTGCTGGTCAAATTGCATCAAAATTGGTCACTTTAGGTCATTTTAGGTTCGGCCAGTTTTTGGACCGAACCAGTTTTTGGACCCGAAATTGTGCAAACTGTTTGACTTGCTTATGGTCATTTTTGGGCTTTGGTTCTTCATAAGACTTGTAGATATAGGTCTTAACTATTCATGGTCAAAATTTCAGGTCAATTGGACCTGTTTTGAGTGACTTATGGCCAAAATACTAACTGCTTCCTAAATGGTAAATTTTCAGGCCTTAATTACACTAATTCGGATTTGGTCATTTTTCAAGCTACCTTACAAGCAGAATTTTGGCAAGCTTCCTTCATGAAAGTTGGCACATTTTGTGCCTAGTTTCACCTCCAACTGGTCTCATACCAATTGGAGTCACCAATTGCCACTTAAGGTTCAATTTACCTACTGCCTTCACAACACAGAATCTGCACACAAATAACACTTTCAAATGACATTTCTCCTCCATCCCAAAACTACCAACATACATTCATAACACTTCTATATCATTCATCAAATCTCAAACATGTCCATTTGGACAGAATATACAAGTCTTAAAAATACAATACACAACCTTAGTTTCAAAAGTCAAAATCAACATCTTACACATGAAATTACTTAGCTAATACATATACTTCAATTAGCAACATACAATACACTTTTACTAATCCAATCAATACCATAATTTACCGATTAATTTCATGAAACTATCAACTTTCTAAGCTCATCAAGGATGCCAGAACTTTTCACTTGTCCAAGGTCTTCCACAATTACTCAAATCCTACCTCAAAACATCAACATTTAACATACTCATGAAATAATCTTTTTAACTCATGCAATACCTTAATTTACATCACAAAACAATTCTTTTACCCATGAATAAATCAAAGTCTAAATTCTTCCTTGGCTGCCAAAAATTGTACACATCAATAACCCATTAAAATCTTCCAATTTCTTCACCATTCATCTCATTTCAACCTTAGTATAAAGTTTAATCAAGTGAGGTAAGGAAAACTAGCACTAACCTTTTGTGGAGCTTGATCAAAACTCACCAATCTTGCTTCCTTTGGCTGCCTAAATACTGCCCAAGCTATGTAGTGTAACTTTAATGAAGAACAAGTGAAGAAATTATGGCTTGAAATGGTGGATTGGAGTTCATGCATGGTGGGTGGCCATGGAGTCTTAAGGAGAGAAAATCAAATTCGGCAAGGTTGCTTGGAATGAAGAAATGATGTGGTTTTTGGTAATAAAATCTGTCCACTTAGGTATTTATACACTCCACTAATTGAGATTAATAAATATAATATGTGCCACTGACATTAGGTTAACATTATAATAATTAAACTTATGAATATCTCAATTATTTCCCCATAATTCCTTTAATTGCATTATGTGTAAAATTTCTTATTTTCATGACATTTTCAAAATTTTTATATCACTTATTTTTAATGGACATTTAGGTCAAAAGGCAACTCGGGATGTCAAATGACCACAATGCCCTTGTTCGGGTTGCATTCCCGATTTTTCGGTAACACTGGGTTTTGTCCGTTTTTTGATTTCTCACTTTTCTTTGTACCAATTAATTAATTTTTCTTTGATATTTATAATGATATTTATACTTCAATAGGTGTCTATCTAAGTCCTAAAAATATTTTCCAGGGTTCCCCGCGGTCCAGGGTTAGTCAACGATCCACGCCGTGACTTCCCGGTGCGGTCACCCATCGCTAGGATTCTCGGCTCGCTTAACTTGGTTACATTTCTTTGCTATTAATTTTTCATTTGTTTTTCTTGTATTTTCTTTTCTTGTATTTCATTATTTTATGTCTCCTCACTCATATCGAAGTGTAGTTCTAGGCATCCTAGCTGTCCGGACAACACTGGTCACCGGAACAGTAGAATGCAGTACCGAACATAGGGGTGTTACAATACCAAATGACCATTATTATACCTTATAAACATCAATTACATAACATACTACAAAAGCCCTCATTTCCCATAAATCCTAATTCTTCATCTTCTAGAATTCATGCAAACTCATACAAATTAATACTCAAATCATATATACAACATCACTTAAGCTCTAAATCAATGTTTAACTTCATTAAACACTTTAAAATCCTAAGTTCCCTCAAGCTAGCCGAAAATCAATTCCCCCATTTCATGCATGATTCTCATAATTTTTCAAACAAAATCCCCATATTTAACTTCAATTCAAATAGTGTATAACTAAAAAACCTTGAAAGAGTAATTACATCTAATGGTGTTTTTCAATCTTCAAACTCCTTCAAATCTATCCCAATTTCTTGTTCCCAATCTTCAACTCAAGGTCTAATTAGGGTTTTTCTAGTGTTTGATCATGAAAATTTGGGGAGAAATTCAAGGTTTAATGAGTTAAGAGAAATGAAAGTGGAGGAAGGCTAAAGAAAGAGAGTGGCTAGCTATGGAAGGTTGAAGAAGAGATTTTTTATTTTAATTATTTTCTTGTCTTTTTATATGATATTTATCCCCTAATTTAATTAATTTAAATTGAAATTTCAATTGTGTTATAATGAGGTCATGCTTATGTCATAATTCAGATAAAAATTGGATTTTTCACTTCTTTTCTTTTCTTCCCATACGCTTATTCATATTTTTACTTCTTTTTCAATGTTTTAATCTTACTCAAATTAATGGGAATTTAGGTCAAAAGTTAACTCTTGAAGTGAATTGACCAAAATGCCCCTCACCAGGTTATAGTCCGTCTTTTTCCATAACACCTGATGAGTCTTTAAGTTGTGATTCACTTATTTGTGCTTGTTCTCTTTTCAATTCTATAATTTTCACATTCCCAATTATTTATAAATAATTCTTTCATTAATGTCTCAATAGGGTCCCACACGAATTTAGGGTAGTAACTGAACTTATAGTCACTTCCTATGTAGGTCACTCATCGCTGTGACCTAGGCTCATTTAATCTATTGGTGCTCTATTTATTTTATTTTTATCTAACTTCATTTGATCTTTATCAATTTTAGTTGTGGCTTCTCTATGTGATTAAAGTAGAGTTCTAGACATTCTAGTTGTCTAGACAGACATTAGCCACTGGACAGTAGAATGTATAGGACTACTTAGCATGAGGGTGTTACATCGAAAGCCATAGGCAGTACTGCATTTGTGCTCCCTAATTAGCATGCCAATCGATCTAACCCATACATTGATGTCTAAGAATACATAGGCAATTTAGCATCATTATGTATTCATAAATCTCATTATTTCAACATACGTGTTATTCATGCTTCATAATATTTTCATTCCATTCATGATGGGAACATAAGTCCCAATTACATATTCATATGGTATATGTGTTCATCAAACCACTTCTGTTAAGTACATATCACATTTTAAGTCATTTTGTGAAAGTTTAATGAATTCCATAATTGATGCTTTAACTTTCCCTAGCAATTTGGCCAAGATGTAGAATCA
Source organism: Hevea brasiliensis (assembly GCF_030052815.1). Taxonomy (NCBI): domain Eukaryota; kingdom Viridiplantae; phylum Streptophyta; class Magnoliopsida; order Malpighiales; family Euphorbiaceae; genus Hevea; species Hevea brasiliensis. The sequence goes on from NC_079501.1 coordinate 51,894,550, forward strand.
GTTTGGCCTCACTTTCTTTATGATAGTTGTTCCCCTATGTTTTAACTTTAATTCCTTTTTTGAATCATTTTATTTGAAGTTTTGGAGCTCTAGTTATGGTTAAATTACTAAGTACTGTTCTAGGGTACTAAACCTTGCACTTTCCTTGTTTTCAAAATTTCACCAAATTTTGCAACTAATATTGGAGCACCATAAGCTCAGAATTGGCTTCAGGTCCCTAAAGTAAAGTTTTATGTCTTTGTCTTAGGTTTCCAAATCTTTTTGAATAACTTCAATTGAAGTTTTGTAGAGAAAGTTATGGCCTGATAACAATTCAGAGGTCATAAGGCAAAATGCTTCAGGTGCAGGAATTCCAAATTTGGCATTCTTGACTTACCCTAACAATTCTCCTATTTTGCTTTAAGAATTGGGTTCTAGTCCAAAGATAAAAGTTTTAGTTTTACATCTTATGAACATTTTGGCTTTGGAATTACTACATTTGCAGTTTTGTAGCTTCAGTTATGACATTTTTGCCAAAGCTGGTCGAATGACCAATTACTCACATTCTTCAAATTTAGTCCAGAATTCAGGGTAGGTTTGTGGACCAAATTTGTTTAGCAATTTCGTTGAATTAGGTTCATAATTTGGCTTCATGATCTATAGGTGAAATGTTCTCCTTTTTCTTAGAATTTCATACGTTCAAGAATCAGGCAAATTGGAGTTTCCTAGAGTGGGTTATGCTTAATTTCCTAAGTACTGTTCATTTAGTCATTTTCTTTAGGTCCAGAATTTCAATTCCGAATTCAAGCCTTAATTAGGGTAACTTATAGTCATTTTCTGGGCAAACTCTCTTCATTAAATTTTTAGCATTATGTTTGAGGTTTGATCTCTAATTAGTTTCACACCAATTGGAGCTATGTAGCTCAACTCATAGGCATTCAACCTTACTAGACTCATGTTGTCCAAATTCACAGCCTAATGCACATTGCCAATCACATTAATTCCTTCACCAACCTATCTTCATTCCACATTCAATATGTAACACCCCCATGTTCGGTAGTGCGTTCTGCTGTTTCGATGACCAGTGTTGTTCGGATAGCTATGATGCCTAGAACTACACTTAGATATGAGTGAGGAGACATAAAATAATGAAATACAAGAAAAGAAAATACTAGAAAAATAAAGGAAAAATAATAGCAATGAAATATAACCAAGTTAAACGATCCAAGAACCATAGCGATGGGTGACCGCACCAGAAAGTTGCGGCATAGACCGTTGACTAGTCCTGGACCGCAGGGAACCCTAGAGAATATTTTTAAGACATAATTAAGGACTTATTGAAGTATAAATATCATTAGAAATATTAAAGAAAAATTAATTAATTAGTACAAAGAAAAACGAGAAATCGAGAAAACAATAAAACTCGGTGTTACCGAAAAATCGAGAATGCAACCCGAACAGGGGCATTGTGCTCATTTGACACTCCGAGTTATCTTTTGACCTAAATGTCCATAAAAAATAAATGATATTAAATTTTGAAAATCACATGAAAAATGAAATTAGATATGGAATTACACATAATGTAAATAGAGAAAAATGAGGGTGTAATTGGAATTAATTAAACTTTAATTGTTATAATGTTTAAACTAAGGTTAGTGGAGGGTTAGTGGAGCTATATAAGGCATGTGAGGACAAAAGGACAGCCGCTTCACTCATCTTCTTCAACCTCACTCACCTTGCCGAATTGAAAAGCTCTCAAATCCTCCATGGACGGCCAACCATGCAAGCTCCACTCTTCCATCTTCAAGCCATGATCCTTACATTTTCCTTCACTAAATTTTGCCTACACATCTTGGGAAACATATAGGCAGCAAGAAAGTTAAGTTTTGGTGAGGTTTTGAAGAATTTCAAAAGTGGTAAGTATGTATTTTTTATTCTTGTTTCATTAAATTTTGAATGGATGTTGTGGTTAGTTGATTTGTGGAAGAATTTTTGAAGTTCGATGAGTAGTTAATGTGTTCAATTTTTAGCAGCCTTAAACTCCATGGGAATATGATTTGTTCTTTCATGTATATGGTGATTAGTGAGGTTTATTGGAGGGCTTACATGTATTAGAGTTTAATTGTCACGTGTGCGCTTGAAATGGACTTTGAAGTAGGGTTGTAAAATGAATATGGAAGTTTGGTGCATATATACAAATTTGGGCAGCTTTGATGTACGTAGGAGAGCATTATTTCATGTCTATCAATATTGATTAATGAGTTAATGAAAGTGTATTATTGATTTTGATCAATTAGGATTGGGTATATAAATGAGGTATGTCATATGGTTAATTGATGTAATTGGACTTGGAAAATTCTGTATTATAGTGTGGTTGTTGAGAGTGGTTAAAATGACAAAAAATGTGTTGGTAAATGTGTTAATGTTATGGTACAAACCAGAATTGGCATGGAAGAGTGAACTTGGTAAGCATAGGATGTGTAATTGGTAAAGGATGAATAAATTGTAATAGGGCAGTGTATGTTTTGGCTTAGAACCTTAAGTGTGTGACTCCAATTGGTATGAGATCAATTGGAGATGAAACTAGGCACAAAATATGCCAACTTTCATGAAGGATGCTTACCAAAATTCTGCCTAGAAGGTGACTTGAAAAATGACCAAATCCAGATTAGTGCTTTGAAAGCCTGAAAATTGACCATTTTGGCAGTAGTTAGTGTTTTGTCCATAACTTACTCAAAACAGGTCCAATTTTTACCATGAATAGTCGAGACATATAGCTAAAATTCTTATGAAGACACCAAAGCTCAGAAATGGCCAGAACCAGGCCAAATAGCTTGCACAAGTTCAGGTCCAAAAACTGGTCGAAGTAAAAGTGACCTAAAAATGGCCTAAACCTACCATTTTGGTACATTCTGTCCAGCATTGGTAAATTGACCATAACTTGGTCTACAAAACTCAGAATGACCTGAAATTTTTCCCTGCGTGTAATAAGACATGGACCTACAAGTTTGTAGTTTTGACCAAAACCCAAAAATCGAGGAAACTAGGTCATCCGGCTAGGTTAAATTAGTATACCGAAATTCGGTAAATTGCAATAAAATGCAATATACATGAAAATGAATTTGGTAACATGTACCAATACTAAAAGGCTATAAAATGCGACATATTGCTAACATTAAAACCTAATTCACCTAGAATGCATCGAGGGTCAACATCTTAGGTTGACTAAGGAAATAATAGAATTCAATAAATTAATTATTAAGCCTTATTATTATAGACGGTTTAAATGAGTACTGAAACCCTTCAAATTATGCATTTCAGTCAGCAAAGACTCAGGGAAGGGGAAGGAAATACTGAGTCAAGGCTAAGAGACATTTATTAGAGGTTTGTGTACAATAGTTATTTCTTTTGACTTTTAAATTGAAATAAATTATGAGAATTTTGTATGTTGTTGTTTTGAATTGTGAAAAATTGTTTGAATGGAAATTTGATAGATACTTATTGTTTAAAAATATTGCAATTGGTTTAAAACCACAGCTATCATGTATATTGATTGAATTCCTCGCTAGCTTGTCTAGTGGGATGAATTGACTTTGAATTCCCTCTCTGGCTGAAGTGTTGAGGTGTGTGCCTGTTGAGGACGAATAGAATGAGTACTCATATTATTGCTAGCTAGCTATATTATTCCTCATCAGCCATTGGCTCTTGGGATGAATTGGACTTTGGAACATGAATAAGATGTGTGTGTGATTTCTTGATATTTATTATGATATTGTGAAATGGAGTTTAAATTCTTTATGACATTCACTGTCTTTGAATTTAACTATGGTTTTAAGTATCCACTATTTATATGACTTATGATTTATGTTTTAAAGTTGTATTTTGTTAATGTTGTGCACCACAGAGACATTGGCTCAGCGATAGCTTTTCATTGCTATCGCAGGTAGACAGACTGACAGGGCAGCAGACTACGCTGCTAGTGCTTCATTGAGAGTTCATAAGGTATATTGAGTATACCATATTTTACATTTTGTATTGTAATGTATATTCACTGTATGTATATATTGTTCTTGGTTTTAAGCAGTTATAAATTAAAATTATACGTTGAAGTTGTAAACTAAATTTGTAAATTATTTGGGTTTGTAAATATTGTGATATATTCTTTTGTGTCAACTTTTGAAAACACTGAAAAATTATTGTGGATTTGAGTTGACAATTGTTGTGAAGCATATTGTGTTGATTAAATATTGAAGTTTGGGGATTGAACAAAATATAGGAAGTGCTTTTTTACAGGTTTTTGAAGAACTGTTTTATTCAAAATACAAATAGCACTCTGTCAAAATTTTTATAGAAATTATTAATTCTTCAAATGTATTATCTGGTTTCACTTCAGTTAAAAATTTTTTAACACCTGTAAATAGTGCTCACCATTGTAAAAAGAAGTAAGAAAAGTTTTAAAATCCCTTGTAATGTATTTAATGGGTTATCAGTAGACGAAGTAGGTAATTCATTAGGTATACTATGGGATCATGTTATGCCTTACGGAGGGGTAAGGTATGACATATTTAAGTGGTATCAGAGCTATTTTTTTTTAAATTCTGTTTTGACTTGTAATTTGAATATTCTTTCTTCATAGTACAACTGCTTAATGTCATTGTTTAATACATATAATACATTACATTATAAATATGCACTAACAGGAGGAAATCTCCTTGTGTTATTTGTTCAGGAGGTCTAAGATCCTCGAATTGACTATGGAAGAGGGTGATCGTTCAGTCGATCAATCAATAGAGGATAAGGTACAAGGGGATGCCCCAACCCTACACAATGTCAGTGGATCAGCAGCACCAGCCCCCTCAGTATCGCAGTTTCCTGCTCAGTTCGCTAAGCAGATGGCTACAATGTTCCAACAAATGGCTGGTAATGTACCTACTCAAGTCCCACTACAGACACCAATGGTACAACCACAGTCTTTTGCTAGGCAGTATGACAAATTGATGAAATATGGGGCTACGGAGTTCAAGGGGACAGTAGATCCTCTAGAGGCAGAACAGTGGTTAGAGAGAATGGATGGGGTGTTCAAGAAGCTACATTGTATAGAGGAGCTCAGATTTGAATATTCAATGTCTCTGCTACAGGGGGATGCATATGACTGGAGGAAAACCATTCCCCATAGTCTAGTAGAACCTTCAGTGCTAACATGGAATGATTTTCTACAGGAGTTCAGACAAAAATATGTCCCTGATGCTTATGTGGACCAGAATCTGCAAGAGTTCCTAAGTCTGAAATAGGGGAGTAGATCAGTGACTGAATACGAAAGGGAATTTTCCCGCCTGAGTCATTATCCAGTAAGTCTACTTGCTACCAGCAGGGAAAGGTGTAAAAGGTTTGAAATCGGCTTGAAGCCCAGTATCAGATTACAAGTGGTTGGATTCAAACATAACAACTTCTCTGAGCTTATTTCTCAAGCACTAGAATTAGAAAGAATTGAATCTGAAGTGACCCCTGAGAAAAAGAAATCAAAGAAGACAGAAAAAGAGGGAAAGTTAGTAGAACAGAGTTCCAGTGGTCCTACTGGAAAGAGGAAGAACCATGGGGGACACAACAGAGGTGGTAAGAAGTCCGGTAGGGGAAGGTTTTCGGGACAGAAACCTCCTTTATCTGGTCAGCAGGGTACCAAAAGTTCCTATCCTCCCTGCCAATGTGAAACTTATGGAAGAAATCATGGTGGGGTGTGCTACAAGGCCATAGGAGCCTATTATAACTGTGGAGGCACAGGGCACTTTGCCAAAGACTGCACCAATACTCGCAGAGTTGGACCACCTCCTACTACTGCTGAAGGGTCAGTTTTGTTAGTAGTATGCCCTAGAGCATATCATTTAGTATGTATCTTGTACATATTTTTATTAATAAAAGGCATTTCCACTTTTCCGTTTACATAATATATTTATGTGTAATAGAAAAGGTCCATTGATATTTTGTTAGAAATATTATTCTTAAGTTGTTAAGAATATGAGTGACAATATTTCTAGTACAAAGTATCATAAATAGGTTCACAATCGAGGATACTTCATAATAAGGACATGACTTATCCAGAAAGATTGTATTCATATTTGTTCCCAAGTTATTTATATGAGATATAAATAAGATGGAATGGTGAGTCTCATGCCATATAACAAATATGATAGGCACTTATAAATGATAAGTAGGCCGAACCAGTGACACTTATGACAAGCACATGGAGTTTACTCTTGTCAATGTTTTGTCATAAATCATATCAGTGCATATAATCTTTAGACCTGAGATAGCACAGTTATCTTGTATATAGGTAGTTTGAGTTTGATACTGCTTTCATACTTGTACTATGTATGGGTATATGGGTGTTGGCTCCTACTAGTTATATATGGAGGTAGGTGTTGATCAAGATGGAATCTGTTCCTCTAAGTAAATAGAGATAAAATCCTATGTTCATTTAATTGTTCTTGATGTTTCAAGTTCCTGGCCAGGACAGATAGATTTATTCAGAAAAGAGTTTCTGATGAGAAAATCTTTTAATCAAGAACTGGAATTAAAAGAGAACATAATATTCATAGCAAATGGAGTTTGACATAAACCATGACTCCAGCTTGAGTTGGGATTTTATAACAGAGAGATTCTAGTGCATGGTAACATATGATTATAGGTTCATTTAAGGTAAATCTTATTACTAATTGGGTGGCCATGGCATGCTATGCTAGGTGTTAACCATGGTCTATGAGGTTCATAAAATGATTTAGAGAAATCATTTATGGTAAGAAAGAGTTCTGATGATATTAAGAGTTGATATCATGTCTCATTGCCAATTAGTGATGAGCCTAGTAAGTCACACACATACACAAGTTATCACCTATTTAAATATGATTTAATTAATTAATTAAAGAGTTTAATTGATTAATTAAATAGATTTGGTTTGCAATTAAATTGCAAAGTCCCTAGCATGACTTGAAACCAAATCTAGATTATTGGATGTGTAGTATAAATTAAATTTATATTTAAAGTGTTTAAATATAAATTTAATTTATACTAAATTTAATTGATGAGAAATTAATTAATAGAGATTAATTAATTAATTTATATTTGATATAAATTAATTAGAAGAAGAAAAATAATTATTTTGGGTTAAGAACTCAAAATTAAGACACAGGGGCATTTTGGTCATTTTGTAGTGTGACACGTGGCACCATGAGATTGTGACACATGGCATAACACATAAGCTTGCCAAATGTTTTTTAATCATGTAAGATGATTAAAATCAAGATTAAATATAGGTTTGACACTTGGCACAATGTGATTGGGTCACTTAAACCTAGAGCTAATCAAAATGTGACATGTGGCTAGGGTTTAATGTGTTAACCTAGCTATTTAAGTGTGGTTATGAAAAGAAAACATAACCAGCAGCCTCTCCTCTCATATTTCACGCCACTTTGAGCCTCTCCAGCTATTTCTCTTCATCTCTCATCAATTCAAAGAGATTAGCCATCAATCTCTTGAATTAAGAACACTAGAAATTGTTTCTAGTGTCCTGTTTGCATCTCTAATCTCTTAAAAGGCAGAACTTGAATTTCTAATTAATAGAAAAGGCTTTAGAAGCTGTTCAAGGGCTGCCATAGGTGTTCTTGGTGTGGACAAGCTAGAGGGGCAACATCTGGTGTCCTGAAGACAAATCTCAAAGGCGCAGACACGCTGCAGCACATCAAGAGGTTAGTGTAATCATTCTTGATTTAATCTAGGGTTCTAAAATTAATCTGATTAATTTTAAAATCTTAAATGGCAAATACAGATCCAAAAACATATTAAAAGAGTTTTAATATGTTGTTTATCATTGAAATCAAATAGATAAAAATAAATCTTGCATGGTGCATGTGACCCTAGGTGAAAATTTTTGAATTCAATGGTATAAACTTGTGTTTTTCACGCTTCCGCTACTTCAATTGGTATCAGAGCCACTATATTTGCCATTTAGATTGTTGATTATATGATTTAATTGTGTGATTTGATCATAAGATGATTGATTCATTGCTGGTTGGATTAAGAGGTGTGGCGTCACACATGGTGAAGCCACCAATGGTGGCGGCAACAATGGTTCCATGAGTGATTCAAGGTTTGGCTTTTAATTCTGCAATTGTTGTATGATCTAAGGCCTATTCTTTGACTAATTAAAGTGCTTAATTAGTTGTTTTAATCACACAATTAAATTATGATTCAAATCAGAATTTTAAAAAATGTTTGAATGTGATTCAAATCTGAATTTTAAAAGTTGTTTGAATGAGATTCAAATCTGAATTTTTAAAGTTGTTTGAATCATATTTAAATCTGATTTTTAAAATTGATTCAATAAAATTCAGATCTGATTTTTTAAAAAATATTTGAATGTGATTCAAATCTGATTTTTTAAAAAATGTTTGAATGTGATTCAAATCTGAATTTTTGAAGTTGTTTGAATGTGATTCAAATCTGAATTTTTAAATTTGTCTGAATGAGATTCAAATCTGAATTTTTAAATTTATTTGAATCATATTCAAATCTGGAATTTTAAGTTGAATATGAGATATTCAATTTAATTTAAGTATGTATGTTTTATTTAATTGTTAAATAGTGATATGCATGATGGATGATCATGGACTATAAAAGACCAATGTGATTGGATTTATTTCTTTTATGTTTCTTTGGGATTGTAAATTAATTTATTTTAATTTATTTTGGGCATATATTATTAAGTTTGTAATATTTTTGGGTTGTAATTTCATTTATTTAAGTTCTTGTAAATTCGCCTTGGTATGCCAAGGATTACTATGTAATATTGGATTGCAAGAAGTTCAAGGAGGTCAAGAGCATTGGTGGGACCGGGGAGGAATTCAAGATCAAGTGTTGATTATGTACTCCTTCAGCAACTCTTGTAAAATGAATGAATGAAATGCACCTAGGAATGCCCCGATTCAATTCTTGGTGGCTCGAATTGAATCCCTTAGAAAGTCCATGATCATACCATATTTATCGCTTATCCATGAATGCATGAGATGTATGGGAATGTATGCAATTATATGATATATGCATGCTAAATGGATAATGTGCAAAGTGAGACCTTAATAGTAATTAGGATGGCTATAAAATCTTCCAAACAAATGATTAAGTTGGAAATGCTATAATTAAAGTAATTATAACATAAGCCCTACATAGGGGCAATTATTTTAAGAAATTTTAAATAGTTGCATGAGATGCAATAAATTAAAGAGATTTTATTAAGAATAATTGTTAAGCATGAGATATTGTAAATATGTAAATGGTTTGGTGGCCAATATTGGATGTACTGAGGACATTAAAATTATTTGCATAATTATCGCTCAATGGGATCAACTTAACTAATGCAAGATAAGTCAATATTGGATGTACGAGATTTTGAGCATTAGGGGCTAGGTAAATGATTGAACCTCACATGAGATGTGATGGGCAAGGAGTTGCTCACTTATAGTTTATTGTAATTCCAATAATGGATGTACACGAGGATGATAAATAGAATTATAAGAATTCAATCACCAACTAGAAATCCATCCAACTAGGATTTCCGTTTTCTACTTTGGAAGTGTAGGATTCGATAAGTTAGTGGGAGGACCAATTTGATTAAAAGACCATAATCATTTTGGTTAATTACATGATACATTTACTAATTAATCGGTTATTTTCTGATTAATTTTCGATAAAAATGAGCACAAAACAACCACCACCATCCAATATCCTTGCAAGCATACTTGATCACAACAGTTGACAGGACCTAATCATGCGATTGGCTAAGAAATTTGAAACTTGTCTGAACCTTGAACATATAGGATATGTTCTATATTCAAATGTTCTGGTCCCTTTCCTCCAGATGCCACACAAGAGTATCTTGATACTTTGTACAAGTGGAAGTAGCATGATATTAGAGCTAAGTGTTTGATGATTGCTTGCATGAGTAATGATTTACAGAAGAAACATGAGAACATGGTGAGTGCTAGTGAGATCCTCCTTCACCTACAAGAGTTGTATGGTGAGCACAACAGAATGCTAGGTATGAGATATCTAAACAGCTTATTCCGTATGAGGATGTCCGAGGGATGAGAATGTTGGGGATCATGTCCACAAGATGATTCGGTGATTGAGCGGTTGGAACATCTTGACTTCAACATGGATTTCCAACTACAAACGGATTTGATCCTTGATCCTTCACGAGTCTTTTGGGAATTTTGTGACAAATTTCCATATGACTAAATAGGAATGCACCTTAGTGAATTACTCAACATGCTGGTTATTGCCCAAAAGAATATGCTGCAATAAAGAAAAAGAGGTAGCTTTGGTTGCATCTTCTTCTGTGGAAAGTCCAACAAGAAGAAAGGCAATAAGAAAAAGAAACCTCGATTCTGGTCCTTCCAAGAAAATAGCTAAGCAGAAAAGTAAGACTAAAGTGATGGAGGCAAAGGAAAGTGTTTCCACCGCCAACAGGAAAGTGTTTCCATTGCCGATGAAAGTGTTTCCACTGGCCAGAGTGTAGCAATCTAAATGAAAGCAATGCCATGGTGAAAACCAAATCAAGTTCAAAATATACTTGGCACTTAAGGTTAGGTCATGTTGCAGAAGATAGGATTGCAAAATTGGAGAAAATGGGGATTCTATCCTCATTGGGCTCGAGCCTACTCCAACTTGTGAATCTTGCCTTGGGCAAAATGACTAGATCACCCTTTGTTGGACAAGGGCTAAGAGTGAAAATATTTTGGAGCTAATACATAGTGATGTATGTGGTCCATTTAAAGAAATGGCTAGAGGGCTTTCATTATTTTATTACCTTTCTTGATGATAAATCAAGGTTTGGGTATTTGTATTTGATGAAATACAAACATGAATCCTTTGAAAAGTTTAAGGAATTTCAATCTGAAGTAGTAAATCAACCAGGAAAAAATATTCAAGCTCTTCGATCCGTTCGTGGAGGTGAATATTTGAGTACTGAATTTGATGAATACTTGAGAGAGCATGGCATTGTTTCTCGGTGACTCCTCCAGAACGCCACAACCGAATGGTGTATCCGAAGGAGAAATCGTACCCTATTGGATATGGTACGTAGTATGATGAGCTATACTGATATGCCAATCTCCTTTTGGGGATTTGCATTAGAATCAGCTTTGTATATTCTGAATAGGATTCCATCAAAATCAGTTTCTTCCACACCTTATGAGATATGGCATGGAAGAAAACCAAGTCTTAAGCATGTTAAGATTTGGGGTTGTCCAGCTTATATCAAAAAGCTGAACACTGATAAATTGGAGACCAGATCAGAAAAAGGTCGATTTGTTGGATATCCAAAAGATAGTTTTGGATATTATTTTTATTTGCCTACTTCACAAAAGGTTGTAATAAGTAGAGATGCCACATTTCTTGAACAACAGTTTGTTCAAGAAGGAGGCAAAGGAAGGCAAATAGAGTTAGAATTGGAGAATTCTGACCAACCAACAGATCAGATGGATATAGATCCATCTTGTCAACCTATACCCATTGATGAAACATCTACAGCTGTTCCTCGTAGAACAACCAGGGTATCTCACCCACCAGTGAGATATGGTTTTCTTCATGAAGAAGAACAAGAGTTGTCTATTCATGAAGAAGTAGATCATGGAGATGATCCACTTACCTATGAAGAAGCTATATCAGATATAGACTCTTCAAAATGGATTGATGCTATGAAATCCGAGATTGATTCCATGTATAAGAATCAAGTTTGGGATCTTGTTGACCCACCTGAAGGTATTGTACCTATAGGGAATAAATGGGTTTTCAAGAAGAAAATTGGTTCTGATGGAAAGGTAGAGACCTATAAGGCAAGGCTAGTAGCGAAAGGGTTTCGCCAAAGGAGAGGAATAGATTATGAGGAGACTTTCTCGCCTGTTGCCATGCTTAAATCAATTAGGATTTTATTAGCAATAGCTGCATAATATGATTATGAGATTTGGCAGATGGATGTCAAAACAGCTTTTCTCAATGGATACATTGAAGAAAACATTTTCATGGAACAACCTAAGGGATTTGAATCCCAAGATGGTTCCAAGGTATGCAAGCTAAAGCGATCCATTTATGGGTTGAAACAAGCTTCGAGGAGTTGGAACATCCGTTTTGATGAAGCCATTAAATCCTTTAGTTTTATCAAAAATGAGGATGAGCCATGTGTATATAAGAAGGTTAGTGACAGTGCTATCACTTTCCTTGTCTTATATGTGGATGACATACTGTTGATGGGTAATGATACAGGTATGTTGATGACTATAAAGGTATGGTTGTCAAATACATTCTCCATGAAAGACTTAGGGGAGGCAACCTATATTCTTGGGATTCGCATCTATAGAGATAGAGCGAAAAGGATAATTGGTTTATCACAAAGTCTATACTTGGAAAAGGTGTTAAAGAGGTTTAACATGCTTGATTCCAAGAGAGGATTGTTACCAGTGAGACATGGTATCCATCTTTCTAAAGAGATGTCTCCAAAGACATCTGAAGAAAGAGATAAGATGGCCAGGATTCCATATGCTTCGGCTATTGGAAGTTTAATGTATGCAATGTTGTGTACTAGGCGGATATCGCATATGTCGTTAGTTTGACTAGCGGTATCAATCCAATCCAGTTTGGAACATTTGGATAGTATCAAGAATATTCTTAAGTACTTAAGAAGAACTAAGGATTTATTCTTGATTTATGGAGGTGGAGACTTGCAATTGGATGGTTATACCGATTCGATTTCCAATCGGATATCGATGATAAAAAGTCTACCGATATGTGTTCATTTGTAATGGAGGTGCGATCGGTTGGAAGAGTTCCAAGCGAGCACATTGCAGATTCCACTCACGGTCGAGTATATTCTTGCATCGAATCTTTGCAAAAGAAGTCATTTGGATAAAGAAGTTCGTGTGAGAACTTACAGTAGTTCCTTCCATTGAGTCGGCGGTTCCACTACTGCGTGACAATAATGGAGCGATCATCTGAGCTAAGGAACTAAGGTCTCACCAAAATCCAAACACATAGAAAGGCACTACCACATTATCGAGAGATATAGTTGGGCAAGCGATATAGCCATGCAGAAAAATAACATCAGCTGAAAAATCCAGCTGAACCATTCACTAAGCTTTAGTCACAAGTTCATTTAGACCGACATCTTGAGAAGATGGGTCTATGGTATTGTAATGAATGGCTCTATTGCTAGTGGGAGATTGTTAGTAGTATGCCTAGAGCATATCATTTAGTATGTATCTTGTACATATTTTTATTAATAAAAGGCATTTCCACTTTTAGTTTACATAATATATTTATGTGTAATAGAAAAGGTCCATTGATATTTTGTTAGAAATATTATTCTTAAGTTGTTAAGAATATGAGTGACAATATTTCTAGTACAAAGTATCATAAATAGGTTCTAATCGAGGATACTTCATAATAAGGACATGACTTATCGGAAAGATTGTATTCATATTTGTTCCCAAGTTATTTATATGAGATATAAATAAGATGGAATGGTGAGTCTCATGCCATATAACAAATATGATAGGCACTTATAAATGATAAGTAGTAGAACCAGTGACACTTATGACAAGCACATGGAGTTTACTCTTGTCAATGTTTTGTCATAAATCATATCGATGCATATAATCTTTAGACTGAGATAGCAGATTATCTTGTATATAGGTAGTTTGAGTTTGATCTCGCTTTCATACTTGTACTATGTATGGGTATATGGGCATGTGTTGGCTCTACTAGTTATATATGGAGGTAGGTGTTGATCAAGATGGAATCTGTTCCTCTAAGTAAATAGAGATAAAATCCTATGTTCATTTAATTGTTCTTGATGTTTCAAGTTCTGGCCGGAGACAGATAGATTTATTGAAAGAGTTTACGATGAGAAAATCTTTTAATCAAAGCTGGAATTAAAAGAACATAATATTCATAGCAAATGGAGTTTGACATAAACCATGACTCGGCTTGAGTTGGGATTTTGTATGAGAGAGATTCTAGTGCATGGTAACATATGATTATAGGTTCATTTAAGGTAAATCTTATTACTAATTGGGTGGCCATGGCATGCTATGCTAGGTGTTAACCATGGTCATGAGGTTCATAAAATGATTTAGAGAAATCATTTATGGTAAGAAAGAGTTCGATGATATTAAGAGTTGATATCATGTCTCATTGCCAATTAGTGATGAGCCTAGTAAGTCACACACATACACAAGTTATCACCTATTTAAATATGATTAAATTAATTAATTAATGAGTATAATTGATTAATTAAATAGATTTGGTTTGCAATTATATTCCAAAGTCCTAGCATGACTTTAAACCAAATCTAGATTATTGGATGTGTAGTATAAATTAAATTTATATTTAAAGTGTTTAAATATAAATTTAATTGATGAGAAATTAATTAATAGAGATTAATTAATTAATTTATATTTGATATAAATTAATTAGAAGAAGAAAAATAATTATTTTGGGTTTAGAACTCAAAATTAAGACACGGGGGCATTTTGGTCATTTTGCAGTGTGACACGTGGCACCATGAGATGGTGACACATGGCATAACACATAAGCTTGCCAAATGTTTTTTAATCATGTAAGATGATTAAAATCAAGATTAAATATAGGTTTGACACTTGGCACAATGTGATTGGGTCACTTAAACCTAGAGCTAATCAAAATGTGACATGTGGCTAGGGTTTAATGTGTTAACCTAGCTATTTAAGTGTGGTTATGAAAAGAAAACATAACCAGCAGCCTCTCCTCTCATATGTCACGCCACTTTGAGCCTCTCCAGCTATTTCTCTTCATCTCTCATCAATTCAAAGAGATTAGCCATCAATCTCTTGAATTAAGAACACTAGAAATTGTTTCTAGTGTCCTGTTTGCATCTCTAATCTCTTAAAAGGCAGAACTTGAATTTCTAATTAATAGAAAAGGCTTTAGAAGCTGTTCAAGGGCTGCCATAGGTGTTCTTGGTGTGGACAAGCTAGAGGACAACATGCGGTGTCACGAAGACAAATCTCAAAGGCGCAGACACGCTGCAGCACATCAAGAGGTTAGTGTAATCGTTCTTGATTTAATCTAGGGTTCTAAAATTAATCTGATTAATTTTAAAATCTTAAATGGCAAATACAGATTCAAAAACATATTAAAAGAGTTTTAATATGTTGTTTATCATTGAAATCAAATAGATAAAAATAAATCTTGCATGGTGCATATGACCCTAGGTGAAAATTTTTGAATTCAATGGTATAAACTTGTGTTTTTCACGCTTCCGCTACTTCAAGTTTAGAGCCCTGTCACCAGAGGTTCACAACCACCTAGCAGAGGTAGAGGCAAGTGAAGGAACGGAAGCGTGAAAAACACAAGATTATACCACTGAATTCAAAAAAAATTTCGCCTAGGGTCACATGCACCATGCAAGATTTATTTTTATCTATTTGATTTCAATGATAAACAACATATTAAAACTCTTTTAATATGTTTTTGGATCTGTATTTGCCATTTAAGATTTTAAAATTAATCAGATTAATTTTAGAACCCTAGATTAAATCAAGAACGATTACACTAACCTCTTGATGTGTTTGCAGTGCATGCGCCTTTGAGATTCGTCTTCAGGACACCAGATGTTGTCCCTCTAGCTTGTCCACACCAAGAAAACCTATGGCAGCCCTTGAACAGCTTCTAAAGCCTTTTCTATTAATTAGAAATTCAAGTTCTGCCTTTTAAGAGATTAAAGATGTAAACAGGACACTAGAAACAATTTCTAGTGTTCTTAATTCAAGAGATTGATGGCTAATCTCTTTGAATTGATGAGAGATGAAGAGAAATAGCTGGAGAGGCTCAAAGTGGCGTGACAATTGAGAGGAGAGGCTGCTGGTTATGTTTTCTTTTCATAACCACGCTTAAATAGCTAGGTTAACACATTAAACCCTAGCCACATGTCACCTTTTGATTAGCTCTAGGTTTAAGTGACCCAATCACATTGTGCCAAGTGTCAAACCTATATTTAATCTTGATTTTAATCATCTTACATGATTAAAAAACATTTGGCAAGCTTATGTGTTATGCCATGTGTCACCATCTCATGGTGCCATGTGTCACACTGTGAAATGACCAAAATGCCCCTGTGTCTTAATTTTGAGTTCTTAACCCAAAACAATTATTTTCTTCTTCTAATTAATTTATATCAAATATAAATTAATTAATTAATCTCTATTAATTAATTTCTCATCAATTAAATTCATATTTAAACACTTTAAATATAAATTTAATTTATATTATAAATCCAATAATCTAGATTTGGTTTCAAGTCATGCTAGAGACTTTGCAATCTAATTGCAAACCAAACCTATTTAATTAATCAATTAAACTCTTTAATTAATTAATTAAATCATATTTAAATACGTGATAACTTGTGTATGTGTGTGACTTACTAGGCTCATCACTAATTGGCAATGAGACATGATATCAACTCTTAATATCATCAGAACTCTTTCTTACCATAAATGATTTCTCTAAACCATTTTATGAACCTCATAGACCATGGTTAACACCTAGCATAGCATGCCATGGCCACCCAATTAGTAATAAGGTTTACCTTAAATGAACCTATAATCATATGTTACCATGCACTAGAATCTCTCTGTTACAAAATCCCAACTCAAGCTGGAGTCATGGTTTATGTCAAACTCCATTTGCTATGAATATTATGTTCTCTTTTAATTCCAGTTCTTGATTAAAAAGATTTTCTCATCGTAAACTCTTTTCAATAAATCTATCTGTCTGGCCAGAACTTGAAACATCAAGAACAATTAAATGAACATAGGATTTTATCTCTATTTACTTAGAGGAACAGATTCCATCTTGATCAACACCTACCTCCATATATAACTAGTAGGAGCCAACACATGCCCATATACCCATACACAAAGGCAAGTATGAAAGCAGATCAAACTCAAACTACCTATATACAAGATAACTGTGCTATCTCAGTGTCTAAAGATTATATGCATCGATATGATTTATGACAAAACATTGACAAGAGTAAACTCCATGTGCTTGTCATAAGTGTCACTGGTTCGGCCTACTTATCATTTATAAGTGCCTATCATGTTTGTTATATGGCATGAGACTCACCATTCCATCTTATTTATATCTCATATAAATAACTTGGGAACAAACATGAATACAATCTTTCTGGATAAGTCATGTCCTTATTATGAAGTATCCTCGATTGTGAACCTATTTATGATACTTTGTGCTAGAAATATTGTCACTCATATTCTTAACAACTTAAGAATAATATTTCTAACAAAATATCAATGGACCTTTTCTATTACACATAAATATATTATGTAAACGGAAAAGTGGAAATGCCTTTTATTAATAAAAATATGTACAAGATATATACTAAATGATATGCTCTAGGGCATACTACTAACAGCAAGGGTAGAGGTAGTCCAGCAGGCAGCCAAGGCATAGTGAATCAATCAGAGCAAGGTAGTACTCCAGTCAGAGTCTATGCAATGAGATAGAGAGAAGAGGCCGAGACATCTGATGTTGTAGCTGGTACCTTCTCAACTTTTAATCAAGATGTGTTTGTGTTATTTGATCCGGGTTCTACCCATTCTTATGTGAGTGCTAGCATCATTGATTGCATTGCTGTTCCATGTATAAAAATGGACTTTGAGGTGCTAGTAATAAGTCCGCTAGGACAAGAGGTCAGGGTTAATAGAATGTATAGGGATTCTCCTTTGCTAATCCAAGGACCCACTTTTCTATCTGATCTCATTGAAATGCCCTTCAGAGATTATGATATCATCTTGGGTATGGATTGGTTAGCCAAGCATCACGCCATAATTAACTGTAGACTAAAGATAGTCACTTTTAGCCTTCCTCAGTATAGTGATGTGGTAATACATGGGGAGAGGCTGCTATTGCCATCAAAAATCGTTTCGACTGCGTTAGCCAGTAAAATGATCAGAAAGGGGTATAAAGCCTACTTGGCACATGTGGTGGACACCCAAGTGGGGAGTCCAGCATTGAGGGACATCCCTACTATATATGACTTTTCAGATGCGTTTCCTGATGAATTGCCAGGATTACCTCCAGAAAGAGAGGTGCAATGAAATTAATGTTATGCCTCGTGTGGATCCAATCTCCATAACACCATACAGAATGGCACCAACAGAGTTGAAGGAGTTGAAGGTACAGTTGCAAGAACTACTTGAAAAGGGCTTCATCCGCCCTAGTGTGTCACCTTGGGGAGCACCAGTATTGTTTGTTAAGAAGAAAGATGGCACTCTCCGCTTATGTATTGACTACCGGCAGTTGAATAAGGTGACAATGAAGAACAGATATCCATTACCTCGCATTGATGATCTGTTTGATCAGTTGAAATGTGCAGCTGTATTCTCCAAAATTGATTTGCGATCTGGTTATTATCAGTTGAAAGTACAAAGTAGAGTATTCTAAAAACTGCTTTCAGAACTCGATATGGCCACTATGAGTTTCTGGTAATGCCATTTGGATTAACTAATGCTCCAGCTGTTTTTATAGATCTGGTGAACACTATCTTTAGACCATATCTCGACCAATTTGTGGTGGTGTTTATTGATGATATTTTGATATATTCGAGGAATGCAGAGGAGCATGACAGATATCTACGGATTGTACTGTAGACTTTAAGGGAGAAACAGCTATACGCTAAAATGTCGAAATGTGAATTTTGGCTGAAAGAAATCTCTTTCTTGGGATATGTTGTGTCGGTTAAAGGGATCAAGGTAGATTCCAGCAAGGTAGAAGCTATCTTTAATTGCAAGCCACCCAGGAATATCACAGAAATTCGCAGTTTTCTGGGTTTAGCTGGATATTACCGCCGGTTTGTGAAAGGGTTTTCTATGTTAGCTTCTCCACTGACCATGCTGCTTCAGAAAGATGTAAAATTTCAGTGGACAGATAAATGTCAATAGAGTTTTGATGAGTTGAAGAGGTGTTTGACTGAGGATCCAGTCCTTACTTTACCTACACTGGGTAAAGAATACACAGTTTATAGTGATGCTTCTCACAATGGGTTAGGCTGTGTACTGATGCAAGATCGGAATGGCATTGCTTATGCATCACGCCAGCTGAAACCGCATGAGAGGAACTACCCAACACATGATTTGGAGCTTGCAGCTATTGCTTTTGCTTTGAAGATTTGGAGACACTATTTGTATGGGGAGAAATGCTACATCTACACAGATCACAAGAGCTTGAAGTACTTAGGTACCCAAAAGGAATTGAATTTGAGGCAGAGGAGATGGTTAGAATTGATTAAAGACTATAATTGCTTAATAGACTATCAGCTAGGGAAAGCAAATGTGGTGGCTGACGCCTTAAGTCGCAAGACTATGGCAAGTCTCAGAGTTTCTCCTTTATCCATGATACATGAGTTGAAAGCACAGCATGCCAGTTTGGAGATCGATGATGAGGGACAGACAGTAGTTACATGAAATATACAGCCAGTGTTGATTGATCTGATCAGAATGGCTACTCAGAATGATAAAAAATATCAGAAGCTACTAAAAGAAGTCCAACAGGGCAAGAAATCTGAATTCTCTGTGAGAGATGATGGTTTATTGCTACATCAGGGCAGAATGTGCATTCCTAATGATGTGGAATTGAGATAGATTATTATGAAGGAAGCACATGAGTCTCCTTTTGCTATGCACCCTGGTGGAACTAAAATGTACAGAGGGCTAAAAGAACATTACTGGTGGAAGGGTATGAAGAGGGATATAGCTGAATTCGTTTCCAAATGCCTAACTTGTTAGCAAGTGAAGGCAGAACATCAAGTACCAACAGGTTTGTTACATCCATTGCCAGTACCAGAGTGGAAATGGGAATGGATAACTATGGATTTTGTTACGGGACTTCCAAGGACACAAAATAGTCATGATGCAGTATGGTTTATAGTTGACAGACTGACTAAGTTTGCTCACTTTTTACCAGTCCAGATGGACTATAGTTTGGAGAGATTAGCCAGATTGTACATAAATGAGATTGTAAGACTGCATGGAGTGCCAGTATCGATTGTATCTGACAGAGATCCTAGGTTCACTTCTAGATTCTGGGGTAGTCTACAGAGAGCCCTAGGAACTAGATTGATCTTCAGCACAGCATTCCACCCACAGACAGATGGCCAGTTTGAAAGGGTAATTCAGATATTGGAGGATATGCTACGGGCTTGTGTGATTGAGTTTGAAGGTAGTTGGGATACACACTTGCCTTTGATTGAGTTTGCTTATAACAACAGCTACCAATCAAGCATTGGAATGCCTCCATATGAAGCTTTGTATGGCAAAATGTGCAGAACTCCCCTATGTTGGGATGAAGTTAGTGAAAGAAAGATGATTGGGCCAGAAATTGTTCAGCAGACAGAGGAAAAGATAAGATTGATCAGAGATCAACTCAAGGCTGCATCAAACCATCGAAGTCCTATGTTGATCTGAAGAGAAGAGATATTGAATATACAGTGGGTGATAAGGTGTTCCTTAAAGTTTCTCCTTGGAAGAGGATTATGAGATTTGGCAGAAAGGGGAAACTGAGTCCTCGTTTCATCGGACCATATGAGGTTCTGGAAAGAGTCGGTCCTTTGGCATATCGGCTAGGATTACCTCCAGAGCTAGAAAGGATACATAGTGTCTTCCATGTGTCCATGTTAAGGAGGTACAGATTTGACCCATCTCATGTACAATCAGTTGAAGAGATTGAGGTAAATCCAAACCTCTCATATGAGGAAGAACCCATAGAAATTCTGGCATATGAGGTGAAGTAGCTGAGGAACAAACAGATAAACCTGGTTAAAGTGTTGTGGAACCATTATTCAGGCCAGGAAGCTACTTGGGAACATGAAGAGGACATGAGGAGACAGCACCCACAGTTGTTCAGAAACTGATGCCAGGTAAAATTTCAATACGAAATTTATTTTAAAGGGGGGAAAATTGTAACACCCCTATGTTCGGTAGTGCATTCTATTGTTCTGATGACCAGTGGTGTCCGGACAGCTAGGATGCCTAGAACTACACTTAGATATGGGTGAGGAGACATAAAATAATAAAATACAAGAAAAAAAATACAAGAAAAACAAAGGAAAAATAATAGCAATGAAATGTAACTAAGTTAAACGAGCCGAGAACCATAGCGATGGGTAACCGCACCGGAAAGTTGCGGCGTGGACTGTTAACTAGCCCTGGACCGTGGGGAACCCTAGAAAATATTTTTAAGACATAATTAAAGACTTATTGAAGTATAAATATCATTAGAAATATCAAAGAAAATTAATTAATTAGTACAAAGAAAAACGAGAAATCGAGAAAATGACAAAACTCGGTGTTATCGAAAAATCGGGAATGCAACCCGAACAGGGGTATTATGGTCATTTGACACCCTGTGTCACACCCTACTCCTCGTAAGATATAATATGCTCCCGTAGTACACCTAATGAATTACCGTACTTCGCCTACCGGTAACCCATTAAATATACTACAAGGGATTTTAAAACCTTTATCTAAAGTCCAAATATAAACTAGATTTTTAGATATTTAAAATCTCCGCAATATTTATAAACATTTCGGCAGAGTGCCGTCTGTATTTTGAGAAAACAATTCTTTGAAACTTGAAAATAAAGACACTCCCAATATTTTTCTCAATCACAACTCCATTATTCAATCTCATTTCACAAATCAACATAAGCAACTCAATACACAGTTTAAATTAAATCAAACTTTGAAACCTCTCATTAAGGTAACAAAATTAATATTTACATTCATGGGATCATTAAAAATTTAGTAGTGCAAAACTTTATAAATACATGAAATCTCAAGATAACCTTATAATAATTTGTTTTTAATTAGAATCCAAAAACATATTACAAAAGAGTTGGTACAACTACTCAAAGGAAATTTCATACATATAATTACAGAATTACATCAAAATCTAAAGTACAAGGGTATACCTATGATATACCAGAATATAGTCTCACTATATCTTTCAGAAATCTTGCTCAGCTGCTTTATTATTCCTTTCACCTGCGACAGCATACAAAGCTATCGCTGAGTGGTGAACTCAGTGGTGCACAACTAATAAGTTAAAACTTAATACAAGTTATGCTTGACAATTCATAACAAATAAAAATTTAAAATTTCTAAATTCTTCAAAATTCATAACATTCAGAAATTAATATTTTCATTCATGCAAATTATTCATTTGAATAACATTTTGATCAAATAGTAACTATTTATCTACATTTCTTTTAAATCCTGAAACAATACAAAAATATTTTGAATCACTGACAAATTATTTATTTCAACCACTATTTATCAAACTATGCATAATTTAAAGGGCGTTGCCAACAAATCACACAGTTGAACCCATGACCCAAAATTCAAATAGATATCGTGTTGTACACCACGACATTTCACACTCTCCCAATAACCAAGGCTAAAAGAGAGGAACAAAGACTAGCTAGTATATATGAGTACTCATTCAAACTCTTCCCTAACTAGCAAGCCAGAGAGGAAGGAACTTGCCCCATCTAGTGGAGGAGATATCTTACTAGACAAGCTAATGAGAATTCACAACATATTTTGCCATGTCAACTGTGGTTTCAAATCATATTCAAAATAATTTCTATTTACAATGTGTTTACAAATCATCAACATATTTAATCATCATAAATTCATGCTCAAGGTTGGCAACACATCAAACTTAAAATTTACAATCCTCAAAACCATGTAATAAATCTTTAAATGCATAAGAAAATTTACATTTAATTTATACAATTTCATTCAACAAATTAAAATCCTCAACACAACAAAATTATAAATCATAAAATAAACTTGTTCAAATCAATTTAGAAGTGAAAAGTAACAAAATAGTTAGTTGTGCACAAACCTTATACGAGTCGCCTCTTGGCCTTGACTCGATGTCTCGGGTTCTTTCCTGGTATTCTTTTCCACTGAAACGCACAGTTTTACAGTGTTTCAGTATCATAATTTATCATAACTCCAAAAAAAATTCAAATCTACTTATACCTAGCTTTAATATGCTAAACTTGACGTTCTTTAAAATTTGTATTTCGAGGTTACTATTCATGACACTATTCAAGTCAATTTGTTGACTTTCTAATGCTTAATAGGTATGGGAATTCTAATTTCAACCACATACCACATTTTGGTTACCTAATTTGTTGGTTTTGGTTGTTTTCTCAAATTTTAAGTCTTTTAGGCAAAATTGCAAATTTTCAGTTTTGGTGTCCTATGTTGCACTATTCCATTGGTCATGTTGCTGTTAGAATTTGGCTAAGTTTTCTTCATAGGAATTGTTCCTTATTATATTAACTTTATTCTCCTTTTTCAATCACTCCAATTGGAGTTTTATAGCTCAAGTTATAGTAATTTGAATTATGGCTGCCGGATTGGACTTAAGCCAGATTTCTGGGCACTAAAGTGGTTTTGGCAGTTTTAGGTCACCAACTTTGGGTGGCCAAATGACTTGGTTAAGGGCATAATTTGGGTTTGTGTTCTTCATGAAAGTTTTAGGTCTATATCTCAGATTTCCACTGGTAAAAGTACAGGTCATTTAGACCTACCTAGACCAAGTTATGGCCAAATGAACAAACACTATTTATTTAGTCATTTTTGTACAGGTCAGATTGCCAAATCTGGATTTGATCAATTTGTTCACTAGGTTTTGGTCACTTTTTAGGCATGATTCCTAAATGAAAAATGTTTCATTTTGTGTCTATTTTCATTCCCAATTGGCCTAACACCAATTGGATTTGTAAATTTTCATTTTTGGTCCCTGAAAGGGACCTTGGTCCTGCTGCCTGTAGCATGACCCTAAGCAATCCGAATTTGCATTTGGTTCCAACACTTCTAACATACTCCAATTGGTCACAAATGACCATTTATTAGCTCAAACTAAGTCCAACACACTATTTAATACATCCTCACATTTTTGTCTTTCAAACCCTAGGTCCAAACCCTAATTTTCATAAAATTCAAACCTAATGCATTCTAAACATCTATCCATTGTCTACACACATAATTCAACTTAAACAACCATTCAAATGCATCAAATTCATTCATTCTCAACCCTAAATATGCTGGCCAAAATTTATATAGTCCTTTAACATATCATTTTGTTTCATTTTTCAACAAATCATCACTCAAGTTACCTAAGTAAAAATATAAAGATACAAAAAGAGAAATCAAACTAACCTTACTTGGAATTTTTCATCTCTTCAAAACTTCCTCCTTTCTTTTTCCTTTTATTGTCAAGCTCTTTATCAAGGTTTGAATACAAGGTTTAATGATAGAAATTTAAGTTTTTATGGTGGGATTTAGAGTTTGATAAAGCTCAAAATGAGCTTTAATGGAGTTTTAAGGGTGAGAGAGCTTTGTGAGAGAGAGAGAGAGAAATGGATGGGAATGAAGGAGACTTTCCCCTTTTTTTTTCTTTTTCTTTTATGTATTTATCCTTATGGAAGACCACTAATTCTCCAAATTTTATTTTTTTTAATTAGTGTTTATTGCATCATGCATGGTGTCATCACTTTTCACTTTTTCTTTTTCTTTTTATTTATTTATTTATTTATTTTTCTATTAGTTGTTTAATTTAATTCCCAATTCTGAAATTTTCTTTTCTTCGATTTTATTTGACAGTTAGGTCAAGAGTCAGCTCTCAGGGTCAATTGACCAAATTGCCCCTCGCCGGTCTGATCCGGTTTGCAAGTTATTTGATATTTCTTCCGGATCTCTGACCTAATTATTTGACCTGTTTAACAATTCTTTTTCCTGATTTTCTCTTTTCCACTATGTTCGCAATAGTCCTAAGGACCGTAGCATCATATTTTACGGTTTAAAATTTGAGTTTAAATCGACTTCGCAGTCCTTCCCAAGAAGGTCACCCATCGATATGACTCTCGGCTCGTTTAACTTCTTATGTTCTATTTTTCTTATTTATACTTAACTAATTGGCAATTACTAATTATTTGTGTTCAAGGCTTATCTAGTTGTCTTAAGTATAGTTCTAATCCCCTCAGTTGTCCGGACCGACACTGGTCACCAGAATAGTGAAATATACCAGGCTATACAAATAGGGGTATTACACCCCGAGTTGTCTTTTGACCTAAATGTCCATTAAAAATAAATGATATTAAATTTTGAAAATCACATGAAAAATTAAATTAGATATGGAATTGCACATAATGTAAATAAAGAAAATTGAGGGTGTAATTGGAATTAATTAAACTTTAATTATTATAATGTTTAAACTAAGGTTAGTGGAGGGTTAGTGGAGCTATATAAGGCCTATGAGGACAAAAGGACAGCCACTTCACTCATCTTCTTCAACCTCACTCACCTTGCCGAATTGAAAAGCTCTCAAATCCTCCATGGACGGCCAACCATGCAAGCTCCACTCTTCCATCTTCAAGCCATGATCCTTGCATTTTCCTTCACTAAATTTTGCCTACACATCTTGGGAAACATATAGGCAGCAAGAAAGTTAAATTTTGATGAGGTTTTGAAGAATTTCAAAAGTGGTAAGTATGTATTGTTTATTCTTATTTCATTAAACTTTGAATGGATGTTGTGGGTAATTGATTTGTGGAAGAATTTTTAAAGTTTGATGAGTAGTTAATGTGTTCAATTTTGGTAGTCTTAAACTCCATGGGAATATGATTTGTTCTTTCATGTATATGGTGATTAGTGAGGTTGATTGGAGGGCTTACATGTACTAGAGTTTAATTGTCACGTGTGTGCTTGAAATGGACTTTGAAGTAGGGTTGTAAAATGAATATGGAAGTTTGGTGCATATGTACAAATTTCGGTAGCTTTGATGTACTTAGGAGAGCATTATTTCATGTGTATCAATATTGATTAATGAGTTAATGAAAGTGTATTATTGATTTTGATCAATTAGGATTGAGTATATAAATGAGGTATGTCATGTGGTTTATTGATGTAATTGGACCTGAAAAATTATGTATTATAGTGTGTTTGTTGAGAGTGGTTACAAGCTGCCAAAATGACCAAAAATGTGTTGCTAAATGTGTTAATGTTATGGTACAAACCAGAATTGGCATGGAAGAGTGAACTTGGTAAGCATAGGATGTGCAATTGGTAAAGGATGAACAAATTCTAATAGGGCAGTGTATGTTTTGGCTTAGAACCTTAAGTGTGTGACTCCAATTATTATGAGACTAATTGGAGGTGAAACTAGGCACAAAATGTGCCAACTTTCATGAAGGAAGCTTACCAAAATTCTGCCTAGAAGGTGACTTGAAAAATGACCAAATCCGGATTAGTGCTTTGAAAGCCTGAAAATTGACCATTTGGGCAGTAGTTAGTTTTTTGACCATAACTTACTCAAAACAAGTCCAATTGATATGAAATTTTTACCATGAATAGTTGAGACATATATCTACAATTCTTATGAAGACACCAAAGCCTAGAAATTGCCAAAACCAAGCCATATAACTTGCACAATTTCAGATCCAAAAACTGGCCGAACCAAAAGTGACCTAAAAATGACCTAAACCTACCATTTTGGTGCATTTTGTCTAGCATTGGTAAATTGACCATAACTTAGTCTACAAAACTCAGAATGATCTGAAATTTTGCCCCACGTGAAATAAGACATAGACCTACAAGTTTATAGTTTTGACCAAAACCCGAAAATCGAGGAAACTAGGTCATCTGGCTAGGTCAAATTAGTATACTGAAATCTGGCAAATTGCAATAAAATGCAATATACATGAAAATAAATTTGATAACATGCACCAATACTAAAAGGCTATAAAATGTGACATATTGGTAACATTAAAACCTAATTCACTTAGAATGCATCGAGGGTCAACATCTTAGGTTAACTAAAGAAATAATAGAATTCAATAAATTAATTATTAAGCCTTATTGTTAGAGACGGTTTAAATGAGTACTGAAACACTTCAAATTGTGTGTTTCAGTTAGCAAAGCTCAGGGAAGGGGAAGGAAACACTGAGTCAGGGCCAAGAGAAATTTATCAGAGGTTTGTGCACAACAGTTATTTCTTTTGACTTTTAAATTGAAATAAATTATGAGAATTTTGTATGTTATTGTTTTGAATTGTGAAAATTTATTTGAATGGAAATTTGATGGATACTTATTGTTTGAAAATATTGCAATTGGTTTGAAACCACAGCTATCATGTATATTGATTGAATTCCTCGATAGCTTGTCTAGTGAGATGAATTGACTTTGAATTCCCTTTCTGGCTGAAGTGTTGAGGTGTGTGACTGTTGAGGATAAATAGAATGAGTACTCATATTATTGCTAGCTAGCTATGTTATTCCTCATCAGCCATTGGCTCTTGGGATGAATTGTACTTTGGAACATGATTAAGATGTGTGTGTAATTTCTTGATATTTATTGTGATATTGTGAAATGGAGTTTAAATTCTTTATGACATTCACTATCTTTGAATTTAACTATGGTTTTAAGTATCCACTATTTATATGACTTATGATTTATGTTTTAAAGTTGTATTTTGTTAATGTTGTGCACCACTGAGACTGAGACATTGGCTCAGTGATAGCTTTTCTTTACTGTTGCAGATAGACAGACTGACAAGGCAGCAGACTAGGCTGCTAGTGCTTCATTGAGAGTTCATCGAGTATATTGAGTATACCATATTTTGCATTTTGTATTGTAATGTATGTTCACTGTATGTATATATTGTTCTTGGTTTTGAGCAGTTGTAAATTAAAATTGTACATTAAAGTTGTAAACTAAATTTGTAAATTATTTTGGTTTTTAAATATTGTGATATATTCTTTTGTCTTAGCTTTTGAAAACACTGAAAAATTATTGTGAATTTGAGTTGACAATTGTTGAGAAACATATTGTGTTGATTAAATATTGGAGTTTGGGGATTGAACAAAATATAGAAAGTTCTTTTTTACAGGTTTTTGAAGAACTGTTTTATTCAAAATACAGATGGCACTTTGCCAAAATTTTTGCAGAAATTATTAATTCTTCAAATGTATTATCTGGTTTCACTTCAGTTAATAAATTTTTAACACCTGTAAACACCATTGTAAAAATAAGTAAGAAAAGGCTTAAAATCCCTTGTAGTGTATTTAACGAGTTATCAGTGGATGAAGTTGGTAATTCATTAGGTATACTATGGGATCATGTTATGCCTTATGGAGGGATAGGGTGTGACACAATACACATCAATTGGTCATTATAAGACCTTGTAAACATCAATTGCACTTCATGGCATAAAAACCATAATTCTCCCAAAACCCTAATTTCTCATCTTCCACATCCAAGCAAGTTCCAATCATACAAGGCATGTATACACTTCAATCTACACTAGTAGGCATATATAATTCCATCAAAACATCACAACCCTCATACTCCCATAGCTGGCTGAACTTCATACCCTACCATTCATGCATATTTTTCTTCAATCCTCATATAATTTCCTCATAATTATACTTAAATTCAAGGATTATACATGAATTTAAGATGGGAGTGCACACACCTCACTTGACCAAATTTTCTAGCTTGCCAAAACTTTAATTTTCTTGATTCTTTTTGCTACCAATCTTCAAATTGAGGTCAAATAGCAAGTTCTTATTTTAGGGGCTATGGAAAATATGGTAGAAATCTAAGGAAAATGGAGCTTGAAATGAAGAACAATGGTGGAAGATGTTGGGAGGGAGGTTCGGCCAACAATAGAAAGGAAGAAAAAGATGAGTTTTGTTGTTAAGAATGAATTAATTCCTTTTGTCTTATATATATTTGTCTTATTTTAAATAATTTTAATTTTAATTATAATTAATATAATTATAACAATTCACTTAATTCCTTATGTATCCCTTTTAAATTTTCCATACAACTTTCATATTTTTAATTCATTTTCAATATTTCAATCTCACACATTTTAATTGACATTTAGGTTAAAAGCCAACTTTGGGAGTGAATTAACCAAAATGCCTTTCTGCGACACCCCTCACCGGTCTACAATATAGCCGAGTAAGGCATGTCACACTGAGTGCCGTAGCAACTTATCTTATCTTATTTTATTTTCTAAATACTCATTTTATTGATTACAAAGGCTTTTATGTGAAATTCATATCATTTTTAATCTTTATTTAAAATTTTAGATTAATTTGAATCTCCACAAATTTTATAGAAAATCCGGCAGAGTACCGACCGTAATTAAAAAAAAAAAAATTAGTTCTTTGGAACCTGTTAAAAATACTCCGAATTATATTTACCATATCTCCAAACTCCAAATACATTTAACATAATCTCATCAAATCTTAATTTCTCAAACTCAAAATTTTCATTCATTCCTAGCATAAATAAATATTCATATTTATTTAAAGAAATATTCAATTCATATATCAAAATTCTCAAACTTTATTAATTTACATAATTTACAAACTAATTACATAAATTTATAATTTACATGATCTACAAATTAATTACAATTCCATAATCTATATTACAACATACAATTCATAATTTACACTACAAATAATAACTAATTATAATATACAAAATACATAAAATGACCTATATGGGCCCTATCTACATGCATTGCTGAGGAGGTGACAACCTTAAACACTCTACAGATTCGAACTCCAAAATCCTAGTCTAATATCCACTGGGCTTTATCTTCAGTACCTACACGAAGGAAATAATCCATCGCGCTAAGCATTGCTACTTAGTGGTGCAATAATATAACAAGAAAAAAAATAATATACAAATAAAGATAGAAATAAAACATAATTCGGATAATTAAGATTTATTTATACTTCATATGAGGTTTCTAAAATTAAATATGTTTTATCCTAATTTAGTCCTCTTTAAAAGTGCTTAGTTCACAAATGTACAGTAATAATGTACAATAGAAAAATAATCCAAACATAATAAATTTATGCTTATATTATTATGTAAGTCACAATTACAATGTTTATTTATGTTATAATTCCTTTGCTAATCTTTTTATCACTTCCTCAATACTTTATAAGTTGTCTTAGATCATTTCATAATAATTAAAATTCTTAGAGTTATCTCATAATAGATAAATTTTAATATTGATATAATTCCTTTTTAGGTCTTTCAAATAAATACATTCTTAAAGCTAATCTAATTTATTTCAAGTCTTCTCACTTATTTATTTAATTTTTAATATTTTTAATTGCTAATATTCTTAACTTATTTTAATAAATTTCACTGCCCAAGTAATCTATGACAGGCTGACTAAACTGAATAAGTGGGTCACAGGGCACTAGACAATGTGGTGTCTAGGGTCGTCATACCATGGGACGTGAAATGCAGAACGTCAACCACGTATGCAGTTGATATGGCTAAAAAGCCATGGTAATAGATAATCAGATAATCAAGCATACAAGCCATGAATGCGGGCATAAAGCCATAAATACAGGCATAAAGCCTTATGCAATACTACTAAAACAATACCCTATTGGCATGCCAATCTGTCCAATCTGACACACGTGTCTAGGAAATATGTGGACACATTATTACCATTAAATGTTCCTAAGTTTTACTATTTCATTTTATTTTTCAATTATAATTTGTTACATTTCAATTTTATTCCTAGCAGAGGTATAAATTTCTAAAACACAATTCTATATAAATTATGCATTCATCATAATTTTGTTAGTAGTATGCCCTAGAGCATATCATTTAGTATGTATCTTGTACATAATTTTATTAATAAAAGGCATTTCCACTTTTCCGTTTACATAATATATTTATGTGTAATAGAAAAGGTCCATTGATATTTTGTTAGAAATATTATTCTTAAGTTGTTAAGAATATGAGTGACAATATTTCTAGCACAAAGTATCATAAATAGGTTCACAATCGAGGATACTTCATAATAAGGACATGACTTATCCAGAAAGATTGTATTCATGTTTGTTCCCAAGTTATTTATATGAGATATAAATAAGATGGAATGGTGAGTCTCATGCCATATAACAAACATGATAGGCACTTATACATGATAAGTAGGCGAACGGTGACACTTATGACAAGCACATGGAGTTTACTCTTGTCAATGTTTTGTCATAAATCATATCGATGCATATAATCTTTAAACCCGAGATAGCACAGTTATCTTGTATATAGGTAGTTTGAGTTTGATCTGCTTTCATACTTGTACTATGTATGGGTATATGGGCATGTGTTGGCTCCGCTAGTTATATATGGAGGTAGGTGTTGATCAAGATGGAATCTGTTCCTCTAAGTAAATAGAGTTAAAATCCTATGTTCATTTAATTGTTCTTGATGTTTCAAGTTCTGGCAGACAGATAGATTTATTGAGAAAGAGTTTACGATGAGAAAAATCTTTTAATCAAGAACTGGAATTAAAAGAGAACATAATATTCATAGCAAATGGAGTTTGACATAAACCATGACTGAGTTGGGATTTTGTAAGAGAGATTTTAGTGCAGGGTAACATATGATTATAGGTTCATTTAAGGTAAATCTTATTACTAATTGGGTGGCCATGGCATGCTATGCTAGGTGTTAACCATGGTCTATGAGGTTCATAAAATGATTTAGAGAACTCATTTATGGTAAGAAATAGTTCGATGATATTAAGAGTTGATATCATGTCTCATTGCCAATTAGTGATGAGCCTAGTAAGTCACACACATACACAAGTTATCACCTATTTAAATATGATTTAATTAATTAATTAAAGAGTTTAATTGATTAATTAAATAGATTTGGTTTGCAATAAAATTGCAAAGTCCCTAGCATGACTTGAAACCAAATCTAGATTATTGGATGTGTAGTATAAATTAAATTTATATTTAAAGTGTTTAAATATGAATTTAATTGATGAGAAATTAATTAATAGAGATTAATTAATTAATTTATATTTGATATAAATTAATTAGAAAAAGAAAATAATTATTTTGGGTTAAGAACTCAAAATTAAGACACAGGGGCATTTTGGTCATTTTGCAGTGTGACACGTGGCACCATGAGATGGTGACACATGGCATAACACATAAGCTTGCCAAATGTTTTTAATCATGTAAGATGATTAAAATCAAGATTAAATATAGGTTTGACACTTGGCACAATGTGATTGGGTCACTTAAACCTAGAGCTAATCAAAAGGTGACATGTGGCTAGGGTTTAATGTGTTAACCTAGCTATTTAAGTGGGGTTATGAAAAGAAAACACAACCAGCAGCCTCTCCTCTCATATGTCACGCCACTTTGAGCTTCTCCAGCAATTTCTCTTCATCTCTCATCAATTCAAAGAGATTAGCCATCAATCTCTTGAATTAAGAACACTAGAAATTGTTTCTAGTGTCCTGTTTGCATCTCTAATCTCTTAAAAGGCAGAACTTGAATTTCTAATTAATAGAAAAGGCTTTAGAAGCTGTTCAAGGGCTGCCATAGGTGTTCTTGGTGTGGACAAGCTAGAGGGACAACATCTGGTGTCCTAAAGACGAATCTCAAAGGCGCAAACACATCAAGAGGTTAGTGTAATCGTTCTTGATTTAATCTAGGGTTCTAAAATTAATCTGATTAATTTTAAAATCTTAAATGGCAAATACAGATCCAAAAACATATTAAAAGAGTTTTAATATGTTGTTTATCATTGAAATCAAATAGATAAAAATAAATCTTGCATGGTGCATGTGACCCTAGGTGAAAATTTTTGAATTCAATGGTATAATCTTGTGTTTTTCACGCTTCCGTTCCTTCAATTGGTATCAGAGCCACTATATTTGCCATTTAGATTGTTGATTATATGATTTAATTGTGTGATTTGATCATAAGATGATTGATTCATTGCTGGTTGGATTAAGAGGTGTGGCGTCACACATGGTGAAGCCACCAATGGTGGCGGCAACAATGGTTCCATGGGTGATTCAAGGTTTGGCTTTTAATTCTGCAATTGTTGTATGATCTAAGGCCTATTCTTTGACTAATTAAAGTGTTTAATTAGTTGTTTTAATCACACAATTAAATTATAATTCAAATCAGAATTTTAAAAAAAATGTTTGAATGTGATTCAAATCTGAATTTTAAAAGTTGTTTGAATGTGATTCAAATCTGAATTTTTAAAGTTGTTTGAATCATATTTAAATCTGATTTTTTAAAATTGATTCAATAAAATTCAGATCTGTTTTGTTTAATAATATTTGAATGTGATTCAAATCTGATATTTTAAAAAATATTTGAATGTGATTCAAATCTGAATGTTTGAAGTTGTTTGAATGTGATTCAAATCTGAAGTTTTAAATTTGTTTTAATGATATTCAAATCTGAATTTTTAAATTTATTTTAATCATATTCAAATCAGGAAATATAATTTCAATATTAGATATTCAATTTAATATAAGTATGTATGTTTTATTTAATTGTTAAATAGTGATATGCATGATGGATGATCATGGACTATAAAAGACCAATGTGATTGGATTTATTTCTTTTATGTTTCTTTGGGATTGTAAATTAATTTATTTTAATTTATTTTGGGCATATATTATTAAGTTTGTAATATTTTTGGGTTGTAATTTCATTTATTTAAGTTCTTGTAAATTCGCCTTGGTATGCCAAGGATTACTATGTAATATTGGATTGCAAGAAGTTCAAGGAGGTCAAGATCAAGATCAAGTGTTGATTATGTACTCCTTCAGCAACTCTTGTAAAATGAATGAATGAAATGCACCTAGGAATGCCCTGATTCAATTCTTGGTGGCTCAGAATTG
Organism: Hevea brasiliensis; assembly: GCF_030052815.1. Classification (NCBI taxonomy): domain Eukaryota; kingdom Viridiplantae; phylum Streptophyta; class Magnoliopsida; order Malpighiales; family Euphorbiaceae; genus Hevea; species Hevea brasiliensis. The sequence continues at coordinate 51,928,408 of NC_079501.1, forward strand.
AATCCCTTAGAAAGTCCATGATCATACCATATTTACTGCTTATCCATGAATGCATGAGATGTATGGGAATGTATGCAATTATATGATATATGCATGCTAAATGGATAATGTGCAAAGTGAGACCTTAATAGTAATTAGGATGGCTATAAAATCTTCCAAACAAATGATTAAGTTGGAAATGCTATAATTAAAGTAATTATAACATAAGCCCTCCATTGGGGCAATTATTTTAAGAAATTTTAAATAGTTGCATGAGATGCAATTAATTTAAGAGATTTTCTTAAGAATAATTGTTAAGCATGAGATGTTGTAAATATGTAAATGGTTTGGTGGCCAATATTGGATGTACCTGAGGACATTAAAATTATTTGCATAATTACTGGCTCAATGGGATCAACTTAACTAATGCAAGATAAGTCAATATTGGATGTACCTGAGATTTTGAGCATTAGGGGCTAGTAAAAGGATTGAACCTCACATGAGATGTGATGGGCAAGGAGTTGCTCACTTATAGTTTATTGTAATTCCAATAATGGATGTACCTGAGGATGATCAATAGAATTATAAGAATTCAATCACCCACTGGAAATCCTAGAAATCCATCCAACTAGGATTTCCGTTTTCTACTTTGGAAGTGTAGGATTCGCTAAGTTAGTGGGAGGACCAATTTGATTAAAAGACCATAATCATTTTGGTTAATTACATGATACATTTACTAATTAATCTGGTTATTTTCTTAATTTTCCGATAAAAATGAGCACAAAACAACCACCACCATCCAATATCCTTGCAAGCATACTTGATCACAACAGTTGACAGACCTAAGATTGGCTAAGAAATTTGAAACTTGTCCTGAACCTTGAACATATAGGATATGTTCTAGATTCAAATGTTCCTGGCCCCTTACCTCCAGAGGCCACACAAGAGGAACATGAAACTTTGGACAAGTGGAAGGAGCATGATATGAGAGCTAAGTGTTACATGCTTGCTTCTATGAGTAATGAGTTCTGAAGCAACATGAGAACATGCAGAGTGCAGTGAGATCCTCCTTCACCTACAAGAGTTGTATGGTAAGCACAGAATGCTAGGTATGAGATATCTAGACCTATTAGTATGAGGATGTCCGAGGGAGAATGTTGGGGATTATGTCCACAAGATGATTGATTGAACAGTTGGAACATCTTGACTTCAACATGGATTTCCAACTACAAACGGATTTGATCCTTGATCCTTCCCGAGTCTTTTGGGAATTTTGTGACAAATTTCCATATGACTAAACAGAATGCACCTTAGTGAATTACTCAACATGCGATTATTGCCCAAAAGAATATGCTGTGCAATAAAGGAAAAGAGGTAGCTTTGGTTGCATCTTCTTACTGGAAAGTCCAACAAGAAGAAGGGCAATAAGAAAAAGAAACCTCAGATTCCTGGTCCTTCCAAGAAAATAGCTAAACAGAAAAGAAAGACTAAAGCTGATAAAGGCAAAGGAAAGTGTCTCCACTGCCAACAGGAAAGTGTTTCCATTACCAACGAAAAGTGTTTCCATTGCCGAAGAAAGTGTTTCCACTGGCCAGAGTATAGCAATATAAATGAATGCAATGCCATGGTGAAAACCAACTCAAGTTCAAAATATATTTGGCACTTAAGGTTATGTCATGTTGCAGAAGATAGGATTGCAAAATTGGAGAAAATGGGGATTCTATCCTCATTGGGCTCTGAGCCTACTCCAGCTTGTGAATCTTGCCTTTAAGGCAAAATGACTAGAACACCCTTTGTTGGACAAGGGCTAAGAGCTGAAAATATTTTGGAGCTAATACATAGTGATATATGTGGTCCATTTAAAAAATGGCTAGAGGGGGCTTTCATTATTTTATTACCTTTACTGATGATAAATCAAGGTTTGGGTATTTGTATTTGATGAAATACAAACATGAATCTTTTGAAAAGTTCAAAGAATTTATATCTGAAAGGAGAAATCGTACCCTATTGGATATGGTACGTAGTATGATGAGCTATACTGATATGCCAATCTCCTTTTGGGGATTTGCATTAGAATCAGCTTTGTATATTCTGAATAGGATTCCATCAAAATTAGTTTCTTCCACACCTTATGAGATATGGCATGGAAGAAAACCAAGTCTTAAGCATGTTAAGATTTGGGGTTGTCCAGCTTATATCAAAAAGCTGAACACTGATAAATTGGAGACCAGATCAGAAAAAGGTCGATTTGTTGGATATTCAAAAGATAGTTTTGGATATTATTTTATTTGCCTACTTCACAAAAGTTGTGATAAGTAGAGATGCCACATTTCTTGAACAACAATTTGTCCAAGAAGGAGGCAAAGGAAGGCAAATAGAGTTAGAATTGGAGAATTCTGACCAACCAACAGATCAGATGGATATAGATCCATCTAGTCAACCTATACCCATTGATGAAACATCTACTTTGTTCCTCGTAGAACAACCGGTATCTCACCCACGGTGAGATATGGTTTTCTTCATGAAGAAGAACAAGAGTTGTCTCGATGAAGAAGTAGATCATGGAGATGATCCACTTACCTATGAAGAAGCTATATCAGATATAGACTCTTCAAAATGGATTGATGCTATGAAATCCTAGATTGATTCCATGTATAAGAATCAAGTTTGGGATCTTGTTGACCCAAAGGTATTGTACCTATAGGGAACAAATGGGTTTTCAAGAAGAAAATTGGTTACGATGGAAAGGTAGAGACCTATAAGGCAAGGCTAGTAGCGAAAGGGTTTCGCCAAAGGCAAGGAATAGACTATGAGGAGACTTTCGCCATGCTTAAATCAATTAGGATTTTATTAGCAATAGTGCATACTATGATTATGAGATTTGGCGGATGGATGTCAAAAGCTTTTCTCAATGGATACATTGAAGAAAACATTTTCATGGGACAACCTAAGGGATTTGAATCCCAAGATGGTTCCAAGGTATGCAAGCTAAAGCGATCCATTTATGGGTTGAAACAAGCTTGAGGAGTTGAAACATCCGTTTTGATGAAGCCATTAAATCTTTTGGTTTTATCAAAAATGAGGATGAGCCATGTGTATATAAGAAGGTTAGTGACATGCTATCACTTTCCTTGTCTTATATGTGAATGACATATTGTTGATAGGTAATGATACGGTATGTTGACGACTAAAAAGGTATGGTTGTCAAATACATTCTCCATGAAAGACTTAGGGGAGGCAACCTATATTCTTGGGATTCGCATCTATAGAGATAGAGCGAAAAGAATAATTGGTTAATCCCAAAGTCTATACTTCGAAAAGGTGTTAAAGAGGTTTAACATGCTTGATTAAAAGAGAGGATTGTTACAGTGAGACATGGTATCCATCTTTCTAAAGAGATGTCTCCAAAGACACTGAAGAAAGAGATAAGATGGCAGATTCCATATGCTTGGCTATTGGAAGTTTAATGTATGCAATGTTGTGTACTTGGCCGGATATCGCATATGCAGTTAGTTTGACTAGCAAGTATCAATCCAATCCAGTTTTGGAACACTGGATAGCTGTAAAGTATATCCTTAAGTACTTGAGAAGAACTAAGGATTTATTCTTGATTTATGGAGTGGAGACTTGCAATTGGATGGTTACACCGATTCGATTTCCAATCGGATATCGATGATAGAAAGTCTACCGGATATGTGTTCATTTGTAATGGAGGTGCGATCGGTTGGAAGAGTTCCAAACAGAGCACGATCGTAGATTCCACTGAGTATATGCATCGAAAAAGAATTTGGATAAAGAAGTTCGTGATGAACTTAGTTCCTTCCATTGAGTTCCACTGTGACAATAATGGAGCAGTCATACAGGCTAAGGAACTAAGGTCTCACCAAAATCCAAACACATAGAAAGGCACTACCACATTATGAGAGATATAGTTGGGCAAGGCGATATAGCCATGCAGAAAAATAACATCAACTAAAAATTCAGCTGATCCATTCACTAAGCTTTTGTCACAAGTTCAGTTAGACCGACATCTTTAGAAGATAGGTCTAAGGTATTGTAATGAATGGCTCTAGTGCTAGTGGGAGATTGTTAGTAGTATGCCCTAGAGCATATCATTTAGTATGTATCTTGTACATAATTTTATTAATAAAAGGCATTTCCACTTTTCCGTTTACATAATATATTTATGTGTAATAGAAAAGGTCCATTGATATTTTGTTAGAAATATTATTCTTAAGTTGTTAAGAATATGAGTGACAATATTTCTAGCACAAAGTATCATAAATAGGTTCACAATCGAGGATACTTCATAATAAGGACATGACTTATCCAGAAAGATTGTATTCATGTTTGTTCCCAAGTTATTTATATGAGATATAAATAAGATGGAATGGTGAGTCTCATGCAATATAACAAACATGATAGGCACTTATACATGATAAGTAGTGACACTTATGACAAGCACATGGAGTTTACTCTTGTCAATGTTTTGTCATAAATCATATCGTGCATATAATCTTTAGACACGAGATAGCTTATCTTGTATATAGGTAGTTTGAGTTTGATCGCTTTCATACTTGTACTATGTATGGGTATATGGGCATGTGTTGGCTCGATAGTTATAAATGGAGGTAGAAGTTGATCAAGATCTAATTTGTTCCTCTAAGTAAATATAGTTAAAATCCTATGTTCATTTAATTGTTCTTGATGTTTCAAGTTCTGGACAGATAGATTTATTCGTAAAAGAGTTTACGATGAGAAAAATCTTTTAATCAAGAACTGGAATTAAAAGAGAACATAATATTCATAGCAAATGGAGTTTGACATAAACCATGACTCTTGAGTTGGGATTTTGTAAGAGATTCTAGTGCATGGTAACATATGATTATAGGTTCATTTAAGGTAAATCTTATTACTAATTGGGTGGCCATGGCATGCTATGCTAGGTGTTAACCATGGTCTATGAGGTTCATAAAATGATTTAGAGAAATCATTTATGGTAAGAAAGAGTTCGATGATATTAAGAGTTGATATCATGTCTCATTGCCAATTAGTGATGAGCCTAGTAAGTCACACACATACACAAGTTATCACCTATTTAAATATGATTTAATTAATTAATTAAAGAGTTTAATTGATTAATTAAATAGATTTGGTTTGCAATAAAATTGCAAAGTCCCTAGCATGACTTGAAACCAAATCTAGATTATTGGATGTGTAGTATAAATTAAATTTATATTTAAAGTGTTTAAATATGAATTTAATTGATGAGAAATTAATTAATAGAGATTAATTAATTAATTTATATTTGATATAAATTAATTAGAAAAGAAAATAATTATTTTGGGTTAAGAACTCAAAATTAAGACATGTGGGCATTTTGGTCATTTTGGTGTGACACGTGGCCCCATGAGATGGTGACACATGGCATAACACATAAGCTTGCCAAATGTTTTTAATCATGTAAGATGATTAAAATCAAGATTAAATATAGGTTTGACACTTGGCACAATGTGATTGGGTCACTTAAACCTAGAGCTAATCAAAAGGTGACATGTGGCTAGGGTTTAATGTGTTAACCTAGCTATTTAAGTGGGGTTATGAAAAGAAAACACAACCAGCAGCCTCTCCTCTCATATGTCACGCCACTTTGAGCCTCTCCAGCAATTTCTCTTCATCTCTCATCAATTCAAAGAGATTAGCCATCAATCTCTTGAATTAAGAACACTAGAAATTGTTTCTAGTGTCCTGTTTGCATCTCTAATCTCTTAAAAGGCAGAACTTGAATTTCTAATTAATAGAAAAGGCTTTAGAAGCTGTTCAAGGGCTGCCATAGGTGTTCTTGGTGTGGACAAGCTAGAGGACAACATCCGGTGTCCTCAAGACGAATCTCAAAGACATCAAGAGGTTAGTGTAATCGTTCTTGATTTAATCTAGGGTTCTAAAATTAATCTGATTAATTTTAAAATCTTAAATGGCAAATACATATCCAAAAACATATTAAAAGAGTTTTAATATGTTGTTTATCATTGAAATCAAATAGATAAAAATTAATCTTGCATGGTGCATGTGACCCTAGGTGAAAATTTTTGAATTCAATGGTATAATCTTGTGTTTTTCACGCTTCCGTTCCTTCAAATTTATACATTCATTATATCATTTATATTAATCACAATTCACAACAATGGTTCTTAAGTACCATTATACTTAAAATATTCTTCCTTTCTCTCCTAATGAGAACTAATATCTCATTCACACATTTATGTGATTCGCTTATTCATTACAAAATTTATATGAATTATCATTTACAATTCAAGAAATATTTTTGCTTTCTAAGTATTTATGATTCTCCTTATTTCCTCTCATATACTATTTATGGGGTAAGGTATTATTATTGTTATTCTAGTTATGATGAAACATATATCCTCATAATGACTTCGTCTAATCTATACATTTGACAATCTACTTATGCTAATTATAATTTCATATTTCGAGTTGAATTACTAATTTATTATAAATTCTATCTGTGGTGGTCATATAAGCCCTAACTACTTATTCACATGATTTAGGTGAATTACCATTCATTGTTCAAGTAATCCATGAACATTTCATGGATTTCAAGTTTTTAGCCTTAATTTCCCTTATATCCTAGAGTCACTAAAATATAAGAATTTAAATTCACTAATCACATTATCTATATTAACCATTATAATAGCTTTTCTAATTTATTATACTATTTCATATGTCATTGGGTTCATTCAAATTCACCAATCACAAATTACTTATCACTTCCTATGTTTAACAATTACAATGGTTTTTCTAGTTTATTTTACTATTTCACATAATTTAGTGGTTACTATTCACACATTACTATTCACTCAAATTGTTGACTTTTTCATGCATAATATGTATACAGATTTTAGATACATAATTATACCACATTTTGGGTTTTGAATTTGTTGGCATTGATTGCCAATTACAATTCAAATCCTCCTAGAAGTATTTTCAAAAATTCAATTTTTGTATCCTATGTTTACTGTTCTATTGGTCTAAGATACAGTGAGAATTTGACAAACTTTTCTTCACCAAAATTGTTCTTTTATGTATCTTCTTTAATTCTCTTTTTGAATCACTCCATTTAGATTTTTGTAGCTCAAGTTATGGTCAATTTACCATAACTAGCTGGATTGGTCAAAACACAGAATTTCTGGGCAAAATTGATTCTGGCAGATTTGGTGACCTAAGTTTGGTTGGCAATTTGATTAGGTTATAGTCAGAATTTTAGTTTTTGTTCTTCATGGAAATTGTTCTAAATTGTCTCAACTTTCCATTGATATAAAATTCAGGTTAATTGGACCTTTTTACACCAAGTTATGGCTAAATGAACAAACGATGTTTATTTGGACGATTTTTTTAGGTCTAGAATTGGTTACTCGGATTTGGCCAATTTTTTGGTCATTCTAAGTTGATTTTCTAGGCAGGGTTCTTCATAAAAAATGTTGCATTATGTGTCTAATTTCACCTTCAATTGACCTTGCACCAATAGGAGCTACTCAAGTCTACTTAGGGCTGTCCAAACACACTGGACTCCAAGGGTCTAGATTCACAACCACAAGGTAGCCTAACCATTCCCCTATTTAATGTCACAATTCACTCCAAATTTAGTTCAAACTACACCAAATAGTCACTAATTGACCATTAAAACATAAATTTATCCTCAATTGCATAAACTCCCAATTTTTGGTTCAAAACCCTAACCCTAAATTCCCAATTGTACAACACACATACAACCCATGCAATCTAACATTTTAATCACATATACATCCTAAGAAACTCCCATAAACACATTTTATTTCAACTCAATTCATCAATTCCCATAACTACACATATTGGCCAAAATTCCTCTTCAATCAAACATGTTTAATTTCTTACTTTTCTTTGCAATTCTTTCCATATCCTCACTTAACTTCAAGTTTACAAGATGAATAAAGGAAGGGAATAGCACTAACCTCAATTGAAGTATTTCCCAAGCTTCCAAACCCTTTCTTTTCTCTTCCTTTTTGCTGCCTATAGATTATGAAAGGTGCAAGGAGCAGTTTTTGTGAAGCCAATAAGTGGTTTTATGGTGTGTTAACAAGGAAAATCTAGTGAGAAGGAAGAGCATAAATGGAGGTGGTAGAGAGAGATGATGTTCGGCTAGTTTGAGGAAAGAGAAGAAGCTGGAATTTCTTTTAAATTTTGTCCCTTTTTATCTCCTTTTTAATTGGTTTAAAATTGCTTGTTGCAATGTGATTGGAGGAGAGCTTTTTAATTGCATCATGTTTACTCAAGCATGATGTAATTATTAAGCTTTTCTTCCATTTTCTTTTTCTTCCATTTCTACTTATTTTTAATTAATTTTTTAATAATATTTATTCACATTTTATGTCATATAATTCACTTACTTAATTGGAACAGTTGGTCAAAAATCATCTCTGAAGGTGAAATGACCAAATTGCTCTTTATTTAGCTTAACGAGCTAAAATTGTCTGTACCAATTGATAAAATTTTCTAAACGTTTTCTTTGCATTCTAGTGCCACCAAAGCCTCAATAACTCTTCATTGGAGTCCCAAAAATAATTTCACAGAGTTTCCCCATGGGTATACTGTCTTCACAGTCGCTTCCCTTTAGGTCACCCATCGCTGGAGCTCCGGCTCATTCAACCATTATCCATTTCATGACTCCTCACTTTAATTTAAATATAGTTCCAAACATTCTAACTCTCCAGACAGCCATTGGTTACCGAAATAGTAGAATGTATGAACTACCTAAAGTGAGGGCGTTACACCTTCATCGAGTTATAGTCTATCTTTTTTTATAATACCAATTAAGCCCATAACCCGATGGTCACTTCAATTATTATTCTGCTTATTTCAATTTATTTTCATTTCATTTTTAGTCCTCAAACTGGCTTTGAATAGTACTATTCACTTACTGAAAATAGCACTATTCATAGCTCAGAAGCTCAGGGCGTTATAAACTGCCATGTCAACTGTGGTTTCAAAACAAATTTAAAAGGATTCCCATTCAAATAATCACCTTTGCAAATGAAATAATAACATTTCATTCATCATAAATCGCCATATAGGGTTGGCAACACATCAAGTTCTCAAAACACTTCTAAATGCATTCAAACCGGCTCACCCCTTTACTACAATGAAATCAAATAGCCAACATCCGCCTTTTCCACAATTATAATTTCATTCTAAGATTCAAAAATGCTCAAGATATTATAATTAATTTATAAATACAAAAGAAAATCATATTTGGCTTGTAAAAGTTCATTCCCATCATTTATAATTTTTAAAACAAAAATGAAATCAAGTTATGCACAAACTTTTTTTCAATTCTTTTTACTTGGCTTAATTCTTCTCTTCCTTTGAAGTCTTCTTATCCACTGAAATTACACAATTACAAAGTCTCAATACTCATTATAACCGTCACCAATAGCTAATCAAATAAATTCTTAAGTTACTATGCAATTTAATAAATTATGGGTTTAGGGCAGGTTTGGAGCCTGACTTTAGAACCTAATTTCAACCTAGTTCTAGTCAAAATTTGATAAGGTAATCTTCATGAAAGTTGTTCCCCTATTTCGTAGCTTTAATTATCTTTTTGAATCGCTCAATTTGAAGTTCTGGATCTCTAGTTATGGCCAAAAACTAAGTACAGCTCTAGGTACTTAACCCTGTACTTTTTTAGTTTTCCAGATTTTCACCTAATTTTGCATTTAATATCCGAGTACCTCATGTTCAGAATTTGAACCAAATCCCTGAAACAAAGTTTTAGGCATTTGTCTTAAGTTTCCAAATCATTTTAAATCACCTAAATTGGAGTTTTGTAAAGGAAGATATGTTCTAATTATTATTCAGAGGTCAAAGGGCAAAATTGCTAAAGTACAGGATTTCCAGATTTTGAATTCCTAATTTACTCTAACCTTTCCCTACTTTGCCCTAAAAACTAGGTCTAGGTCAAAACATGAAAGTTGTAGTTCTATGTTTTATGTATATTTTGTCTTTGGAATCACCTAAATTGCATCTATGTAGCTTCAGTTATGGCCATTTTTCCAAAACTACTCAGGTCGCAATTTCTCAGGTTTCCAGGTTAGTTCCAAAATCCAATCAGGTCTCTAGTCCTACTTTGTTTAGCTAATTTGTGTGGGTTATAACCATAATTTGGGATTATGGTCTTCATATGAATTGTTCCTCTATGTCTCAAGATTATACAGGTTCATGAATTACCCAATTTGGAGTTTCCTAGAGTGAGTTATACTTAGTTAATTATGTACTGTTCATTTGGTCAATTTTTCAACATCCAGATTTATCAATCCAGATTCAATCCCTGATTGAGGTATCCTATGATCATTTTTCAGGCAAGTATTCTTCATGAAAGTTTTAGAATTTTGTCTTAGGTTTTATCTACTATTGGTTTCACACCAATTGGAGCTATTAAGCTCAACTTATGAGCATCTAACCACACTGGACTCAACAGTCCAAATTCAAAACCTAAGGCTCAATTGCATTTCCATTAATTCCTTCACCAAACCAACATTATTTCTCATTCAATGCACATCAAATGACTATAATATGACCTTATGAGCATTAATTGAGCTTCATACCAAGAGAACCCTAATTGCTCAAAACCCTAATTACTCATCTTCCAATTATAAGCAAATTCTAACACAGAATTCATGTTTACATCATCATCCAAGCTAGAAATCAATTCTAATTGCATCAAAGTTCATAAACGCTAATCCTATCATCTTGGTTGAATTCTCCCTCTCAATATTCATGCAAGATTTCATTCATTTTCTTTGTAATTTCTACCCAATTTAGCTTAAATTCACGAAATATACAAGTAGCTAAGCTTGAATGGTAGCTTACCTTAATTGACAACTTTCCACTCTTCCAATTTCTTCAAGATTTCTTGATTCCACTTCAAGATTTCTTCAAATCAAGGTCTAATTCCATGTTTTCTAGAGGTTTGCTATGAAAATAATGGGAGAAATCAGGGTTTCAAAGCTTTGAAAATGGAGCATTAATGGAAAATGGGGCAAGTGAAGGTGGATGCCACCAAGGAAGAGAAGAAGAAGATGATAGCCTTTTGTTTTCCTTTAATGAATTTTGTCTTCTTATTACAAATATCTATATATATATTAATTTAATAAATTCAATTATTATTATCATTATTATTATCATTACTATTATTATAATTTACTTAATCCCATTTATATCCCTTTTTAAATTTTCATACACATCTTCCTTAATTTAATTTCATTTTAGTGTTTTAATTTCACTCATTTTAATGGACATTTAGGTCAGAAGTCAACTCTTGAAGTGAATTGACTAAAATGCCCTTCATTGGGTTATAGTCCATCTTTTTCAATAATACCCGATGAGTTCTTAAGTTTTGATTTACTTATTTGTGCTTATTTCATTTTCATTTCTTTCATTTAATAACTCCTCAATTAATTCTTAATCAAGGATTTTATAGGGTTCCACATGAATTTTGGGTGGCAACTGAACTTACAATCGCTTTCCGGATAGGTCACCCATCATCGGAAACTTAAGCTTATTTAACAGAGTTATACTCCATTTCTCTTATTTTCCTCCAACCTCATTTGATCTTTATTAATTTAATTTATGACATCTCTATGTGATTTAAGTGTAGTTCCAAGTATTCTAACTGTTCGAACAGATATTAGTCATCGAAACAGTAGAATGTATGAAACTACCGAAGGTAAGGGTGTTACATATTCCATTCTTAAGGTGTTAAGAATATGAGTGATGGAATGATCTGGCACAAATGTTATGAATATTGGTTTACAATTGAGGATACCTCATTAGTCATGATTTATCTGGCTAAACTATCACCCCTATTTATTTTCTCATATTAGTATGAGATACTAATGGATTTGGAATGGTGAGTCTCATGCCATTTGACATTATGATGTTGGAACAAACATAGTGGACACTTATAAGATAAATAGGTCAAACCAGTGACGCATAGATGACATATACATGGAGTTTACTCTTGTGAATATATTGTCATCTAGATCATAAATAATGCATGTAGTCCTTAGATCTAAGATGACATGATTATTTCATATATAGGTGATTTGAGTTTGATACCACTTACATACTTGTATTATTTGTGGATATACAAGTGTGTGTTGGCTCCTGATAGTTATATATGGAGATACGTGTTCAATCGAGATGGGATCCGTTACACTAAGTAAATAGGTATAAAGTCATATGCTATCTAAATCATTCTTGATGAATAAAGTTTGTGGCCAAGATAGATAGACTTAATCGAAAAAGAGTTTCTGATGGGAAAGTCTTATTAATTAAGAATTGAATTAAGATGAAAACATATGATTCAAAGCAATTAAGGTTTGATATGAACCATGACCCTAGCTAGAATTAGAACTTTGTAATAGAGAGACTCTAGTGCATGGTATGAATGATCAAGATTCTAAGTAAAGGGATGATAAATTCATCACTTGTTGGGGAGTCATGATACATTATGCTATATGTCATCATGATTTATGAGAATCAAGAGTGAATTGGAATTGCAATCTAGTTATGAAAAGAGTCCTAATGATATTATGGAGTTAATGTCATTCTCACACACAAATAATAATTAAGTGATCAAGACTTGACTAATTTAATTGATTGATTAAATTGTTTAATTAATTAATTAAATTAAGGAATTTAGTTTTGTAATGTGATTACAAAAGTCCATAGCATGACTTGAAACTAGATTCAAAGAATTGGATAAAAAGGAAGAAAATCTAAGGTTGGCTGAAAGTTGCATAGGATGTAGTATGGGGCATGTCACAACCTAGTGCAAGTGTTATATGGGGCATTTAATGCAACATGGGGCATATGCTAAACTAAGACAAATGTTGCATAGGGCATGTCCTTGAGAGAAATAAGATGTTAGCGGGTTTTTAATGTCTCTAAACATGTATTGACATGAGTTAACGTGAGGTGACATGTGATGTCATATGTCATCATGAGATGATGGCATATTAATTGATTGACTTAATGGAAATGAGATAAAAGTAAAAGCTTTTTTTAACAAGTGGCAACTTTGTTTCCACAAAAGAAAAGATTCCTTTTCACTCATGTACTTTAGGGATTAGAAATTTCTAATAGTTAGAGATTTCTTCCCCACTTTAAAGATTTTCATATCCCTAAATTATAAAAACTACTAACCAATGTCAAAATGACATCTTTTTAAAGATTTTATTATCTTCCTCCTTAAGTTCTATCTCAACCACCATAGCAAAAAGGCTTTCTTCCTTTTCTAAGCTGTTCAAGAGACATTTGAATTTGTTACTCTTGAGTTAGCAAATTGTGTAAACTATTTGTTCAATTAGCTAAAGAAACAAAAAAATCAACTTTGAGCTTGCTTGGTCATGTTAATTCGTCTTTAATGGCATATATATTTTCTTCTAATTTAAATTGTTTAAATTTAATTGAAAATATCCTTTAACAACTTTTCTATAACGTCATCACTTTAGGTAGTCCGTACATTTTACTGTTTCGATGACTAACATATGTTCGGACAGCTAGGATGTCTGGAAATACACTCAAACTAGAGTGAGGAGCCATAAATTGACTGAATAAAGACTAAGGAAAAATAAAACAAGCAAAGTGCAACTCAGTTAAACGAGCCGGGGTCATAGCGATGGGTAACCCTAGCGTGAAACTGCTGTGAAGATAGCTAGCAATCCTAAACCCGAGGAAAACTCTATGAAATAATTCCTAGGACTCCAGTAAAGAGTTATTGAGGGTTCGGGGACAATAAATTGCTAAAAAAAACCCAAGAAAAATTAAATCAATCGGTACAGACGATTTTAGCCCGTTAAGTTAAACGGAGGGCATTTTGGTCATTTCACCTGTAGAGATGATTTTTGGCCAGCTTGTCCAATTAAGTAAATAATTTATATGAAATAAAATATGTATACATATTACTAAAAATTAAATTAAAAATGAGTAGAAAAGAAAAGAAAAAAAAATGAAATAAAATTTGAATTATAACATAAGTATTAAGTCACCACGATGCAATAAAAGGCCCTCCACCAATCATATTACAACAAACACTTATAAACGCAATTAAAAAGAGATAAACGAGACAAAAATGAAAAACAAAATCTACTTCTTCTTCCCATACATCAGTCGAACCTCTCTCTCCCTAGAAACCTCCATTGAAGCCTTCATCCCAAGCTTGATTCCCACTTGAATTCACCATAAAACCACTTGTTTTCTTCACTAAACTTGATCCTTGCAACTAGAGCAAGCTTGAGGTAGTAAAAAGAAAGAAAAATCAAGAAGTTTTGCAAGCTAGGGAATTGTTAACACAAAGATTAGTGCCTAAATAAGTTTCTTTCTTCTTTAACTAACTTAGGCATGTTAACTTAAGTGTAAATTTTATGAAATTAGAAGAAAAATTGGAGTATGTAGAAAATTGATTTTTGGCAGCCATGATGTAAAGTGGAAATTGATGCTTTTAATGGATACAAACTAGCTTAGAGATATTGATTGATGAGTTTATATATGTTGGAAGTGAAATTGCATTGAGTTTGTATGGTGTTGGGAATATTGAGTTAGGGTTTTGACCTAATTTTGGTACTTTTGCATTATGGCTTGAAATTGAGTATGTTGAGATGAATTGTTGATCATTTGAAGTGCTATGAATGTGAAATGAAGTTTGGGAGTTGGGAGGATTTGAAATTGGGAGTGAAATTTATGTTGCAGGAAATTCGGACCGATGAGTCCAGTGAGGTTTTTGAACCATAATTAGAGTTGTGTTGCTCCAATTGGTATGAGGCTAATTAAAGATGAAACTAGGTCATAATGCCCCATTTTTCATGAAGCAACCTTGCCCAAAAACTGTAACACCCCTATTTACATAGCCTAATATATTTCACTATTCCAGTGATCGGTGTCGGTCCGGACAATTAAGGGGATTAGAATCACACTTAAGACAACTAGATAACCTATAAATACAAATAATTAGTAATTGCCAATTATTTAAGTATAAATAAGAAAAACAGAATATAAGAAGTTAAACAAGCCGAGAGTCACAGCGATGGGTGACCTTCTCGGGAAGGACTGCGAAGTCATTTTAAGCTCAAATTTTGAACCGTACAATGTGACGCTGCGGTCCTTAGGACACTTATGAACACAGTGGAAAAGAGAAAATCACGAAAAAGAACTGTTAAGTCAGTCAAATAATTAGGTTAGGGAGCTGGAAGAAATATTGAATTATTTGTAAACCGGGATGAACCGGCGAGGGGCAAATTGGTCAATTGACCCCGAGAGCTGACTCCTGATCTAACTGTCAAATAAAATCGGAGAAAAGAAAATTTCAGAATCGAGAATTAAATTAAAGAACTAATAGAAAAATAAAAAAATAAAAAAGAAAAAAATGAAAAAGGTGTAGGAAGATGACATCATGCATGACATCATGCATGATGCCATAAATCCTATAATTAATAAATTAAATTAAATGGATTTTTGGGGTCTTCCATAAGACAAAATAAATAAAAGAAAGGAAAAAAAAATTCATTGTCTTCTTCTTCCCTTCCAAGACGTTTTCTCTCTCCCTTAGCTCTCTCTCTCAAACTCCATTAGAGCTCTTAAGTCAAGCTTCATAAACCTTCAATTCCAACATAAAAACCTTACTCTCCAACATTAAATCTTGTAGTTAGACCTAGATAAGGAGCTTGACAACAAAAAGAAAAAGAAAGGAAGGAGTTTTGAAGAAAAGGAAATTCTACATAAAAAGGTTAGTAATCAAATTTGATAAATTGAGTTTGATTCTTACATTTCTAACTTATTTAGCTTGTAAATATGCTTATAATGAAAAGAAAAAATTGTGAGGGACCATTACTGAATTTCGGCCAGCATAAGGGGGAGGGTGATTTGCATGATTTGAATAGTTTGAATGGGTATATAAACCTTAGTTAGTTGAATGACTATGGTTAAAGGCATGGAATCAAGTAAATGCAAAAATTAGTGTGAATTAGGGTTTGGACATTAGGGTTTAGGGACCAAAAATATGAAGAAGTGCTAAATGATGACTTTGACATAGTTTAAGGAAAGAAATGGTCATTTGTGATCAAATTAAGTGTGTTAGAAGTGTTTGAATCAAAGCCAAATTCGGATTTGGTATGCACCATGACCAAAAGTCAACTTTGAGGGACCAAAAATGGAATTTTATAAGTCCAATTGGTATGGGACCAATTGGGACTGAAAATAGGCACTAAATGACACAATTTTCATTTAGGAAGTATGCCCAAAAAGTGACCAAAACCTAGTGAACAAACTGACCAAACTTGAAAATCTACAGTATGAACAGTACACATGAATAGTAATCGTGTTTGGGTCATAACTTGAGCTAGGGAGGTCTAAATGACTTGAAATTTTACCAGTGGTGAGATGAGATATAGACATAAAACTTTAATGAAGAACACAAACCCAAATTATTCCATTAACCAAGTCATTTAGTCACCCCAAGTTGGTGACTCAAATCTGCCAGCACCAGAAAATTACCCAGAATTCTGGGTTGTGTCCAATCCGGTAGCTATGGTTCAAAAGGCAATAACTTGAGCTAAAAAACTCCAATTGGAGTGATTCAAAAAGGAAAATAAACTTAAGACAATAGGGAACATTTTCTATGAAGAAAATTTTGACAAATTCCAACAGAAAGATAACCAATGGAACAGTGCAACTAGGGACACTAAAACTAAAAATTTGGCAATTTTGCCTAAAAGATCTAAGTTTTGAGAAAATGACCAAAACCAACAAGTTTAGTGACCAAAATGTGGTATGTGGGTAAAGTTGGAATTCCCATACCTATTAAGCCTTAGAAATTCAACAATTTGACTTGAATAGTATAGTGAATAGTATCCCGAAACACAAAATTTCAAGAACGTCAAATTTAGCACGTTAGAGCTAGGTAAAAGTGAAGTTAAATTTATTTTTGGATTTATGCTAAGTTATGGTACTGAAACACTGTAAAATTGTGTATTTCAGTTGAAAAGAATACTGGAAAAGAACCCAAGGAACCGAGTCAAGGCCAAGAGGCGACTCATTTGAGGTTTGTGCACAACATTACTATGCTTTAAAATTCATTGATAAAGTGAATAAAATATGTATTTTACATTTGCTTTGAATTATTGAAAATTTATTTGTGACATTAGTTATGATGTTTTGACTTAAATTGTTGAAAGTTATTGTGTATATTTGAAATGACAATGTTTAGCAAATTGTTAAGATAAGTTTTGAAACCACAGTGTCATGACCATATATTTGAACACCTCACTAGCACGACTTGTGGGGGGTAATTAGTTTCGAATTTTGATTCCTTTTCTGGAGAAGTGTTGAGGTGTGCCAATAGAAGAGGATGTGAATGGATATCCATATATTTGAGCTAGCTAGCCTTGTGATGTGATTTCTCTTTAGCCTCTGGCTATTGAGATTCTATTTGTTTCGAATGGCATGATCTAACTGTGGGTTTTATGAAATGTTTTTTGATACTTTGAAATGAACTTGGTTTGCATTAAAATCTCATAATTCATGTTTTGTGTTTAATGCTCATGTTTAGTCAAATTTTTGAATAAATGTGATTTATATTTTGCATAAAGATTATTTTAGTATGTTGTGCACCACTGAGTCCTAGTACTCGTGATAGCTTATTCTTGTCATGCAGATCTGAAACTAGAGGAGCAGCAGACTGAGCTGCCAAGGATTAAAGATCATTCAGCTTGAAGTTATCGGGTATAATTTATACCCTAATTATGAATATTTCTTTTGATGTATGTATTGCATATAAAAGTATGGACATGTAAATGGGTCTTGAGCAGCTTGTACAAAGTTTGTATGAAGTTTGTAATAAAGTTTAGTTTGTATTTCTTTTGATGTAAATTTTGTAAGGATGCATATAAATTGTTTTGTCACTAATGAAAAATGAGTGGAACTATTTTATTTAATTTGAATGAAATGTATTACTAGTATTTTGAGGATTATTGAATTTTGAACTTGAGAAATTGATTGAAATGATTGTGGAGTTGTTGAAATGGATTGAGTTTGATTGTGAAATTGAAGTAGTTGTTGAGAAAACATTTTTAGAAGTGCTTTTTTATAGGTATTTGAAGAATTGGTTTTTCAAAATATAGACAGAACTCAGTCAAAATTTCTATAAAATTTGTAGAAAAATAAAATGGGCCAAAAGTTTTAACTATTTTTTAACTTCAATTAAATGTTTTAAATACCTATTGAAAAATGCTCACCATTTAATAAAAGTAAGAAAATTATTTTAAAATCCCTTGAAGGGTACTTAATGAGTTATCGGTAGGTGAAGTGCGGTAGTTCATTAGGTATTTTACGGGATCATGTTATGCCTTACAGAGGGGTAAGGTGTGATAAAAAAAATCCCTAACTTGGCCTAAAATTGACTTGAATCTAGGTAACCCTAATCTGGACCTAGAAAAATGATCAAATGAACAGTAAATATTCAAATGGCCATAACTCACACTAGGAAGGTCAGAATGATCTGATTCTTGAACCATTAGAAAGGTTAGACATAGGACCACATTTTTCATGAAGAACATAGAACCCAGATTTTCCTCTAACCGAGTTAAATTGCTAGCACAAGTTAGATCAACAAAACTGTCCAGAATTTGTTGGACTTAGGCTCACCCGACCAGTTTTGGCAAAAGGGCCATAACTTGGTCTACAAAACTCCAAATACCATGAGACCAGCAGTAAAATTTCCAAAAGAATATTGATGTTTTGACCAGAACCCAGAACCCAAGGGAACTAAGTCAAATTGTTATAACAAATTAGTACACCAAATCCTAGAATTTGCTTTAACTACACCTGTCCCCAGAACATAATTTATATCATAACTTTCACTAGGAAATCCCAAATGGGATGAGCCAAACTGTTCTAGAAACATAAGAAATATAGCTTCAACCTTTATTTAGAAACTTTTCTCAAAATTTGAGTGTAAGAACCCCAAAATGAAAGTTAAAGCCACTGACCTGAACCTGGAATCCTATAGAGACAGGGAACCTGAGTCCAGGCAAGTTAATTTGCTATAATTATTCTACAAGACCTGAAAAATTGTAATTCAAAATTTTGAGTAATCATAAGTCATAGGGTAACAACTTCTAGGAAGAAAATTAGGCCTAAAAGTAGCTATAACATGTCCAAATAATTAGGAAAAGATTGACTCCAGAATCTGCCTGGTTCTGGAACTTAAGTGAGTTAAGGAACCATTTTTGGTTATTTGACCATAACTTGAGTTCTAAAACTCCAAATGACATGATTCGAAAATGAAAATAAAGACAAGACATAGAGAGACAACTTCCATGAAGGAAGTGTAGCCAAACAATGGCCACATCTTGGCCAATTTGTTAAGAGAAAATAAGATACCAAATCTGGACCTAAAGAAAGGTTCAAGATATTATGTGATACATGACATGTAAATTACCTATATGAATTGCTAAATGCATAAGTTACATAAAAATGAAAGGGAAACCTATTTTCCTACTATAAATTGACATGAAATTACTATAAAGCCCTAATAGTGCTTGACATGAAACTATAAGATCATAAGTAATTAGAAATATTTAATTTGCCCAAAGTACACCTAGACTTATTTATATAGCATGGATCAATTGGTATACCAATTAGGGACTACAGATTGCAGTACTACCCATAGGGATAATCGTTGATAGATAATATATGTCTGATATGATTGTTTTACAGGCTTTATGCCTGCCCATTGGCCATTGTGCCTGATTTTATTTTTGGCTTTATGCCTGCCCATTGGCCTTGTGCCTAATATGACAGATGTATACATGTTAGACATATGGATGTTTGACTAGTATACTCCCATGTATCCATGTTAGTAGTATGCCCTAGAGCATATCATTTAGTATGTATCTTGTACATAATTTTATTAATAAAAGGCATTTCCACTTTTTCGTTTGTATAATATATTTATGTGTAATAAAAAAGGTCCATTGATATTTTGTTAGAAATATTATTCTTAAGTTGTTAAGAATATGAGTGACAATATTTCTAACACAAAATATCATAAATAGGTTCACAATCGAGGATACTTCATAATAAGGACATGACTTATCCAGAAAGATTATATTCATGTTTGTTCCCAAGTTATTTATATGAGATATAAATAAGATGGAATGGTGAGTCTCATGCCACATAACAAACATGATAGGCACTTATAAATGATAAGTAGGCCAAACCAGTGACACTTATGACAAGCACATGGAGTTTACTCTTGTCAATGTTTTATCATAAATCATATTAGTGCATATAATCTTTAGACCTGAGATAGTACAGTTATCTTGTATATAGGTAGTTTGAGTTTGATACTGCTTCCATACTTGCACTATGTATGGGTATATGGGCGTGTGTTGGCTCCTACTAGTTATATATAGAGGTAGGTGTTGATCAAGATGGAATCTATTCCTCTAATTAAATAGAAATAAAATCCTATGTTCATTTAATTGTTCTTGATGTTTTAAGTTCCTGGCCAGGACAGATAGATTTATTCAGAAAAGAGTTTCTGATGAGAAAATCTTTTAATCAAGAACTGGAATTAAAAGAGAACATAATATTCATAGCAAATGGAGTTTGACATAAACCATGACTCCAGCTTGAGTTGGGATTTTGTAACAGAGAGATTCTAGTGCATGGTAACATATGATTATAGGTTCATTTAAGGTAAACCTTATTACTAATTGGGTGGCCATGGCATGCTATGCTAGGTTTTAACCATGGTCTATGAGGTTCATAAAATGATTTAGAGAAATCATTTATGGTAAGAAAGAGTTCTGATGATATTATGAGTTGATATCATGTCTCATTGACAATTAGTGATGAGCCTAGTAAGTCACACACATACACAAGTTATCACCTATTTAAATATGATTTAATTAATTAATTAAAGAGTTTAATTGATTAATTAAATAGGTTTGGTTTGTAATTAAATTGCAAAGTCCCTAGCATGACTTGAAAAAAAATCTAGATTATTGGATGTGTAGTATAAATTAAATTTATATTTAAAGTATTTGAATATGAATTTAATTTATGAGAAATTAATTAATAGAGATTAATTAATTAATTTATATTTGATATAAATTAATTAGAAGAAAAAAAATATTTATTTTGGGTTAAGAACTCAAAATTAAGACATAGGGGCATTTTGGTCATTTCACAGTGTGAAACGTGGCACCATGAGATGGTGACACATGGGATTACACATAAGCTTGCCAAATGTTTTTTAATCATGTAAGATGATTAAAATCAAGATTAAATATAGGTTTGACACTTGGCACAATGTGATTGGGTCACTTAAACCTAGAGCTAATCAAAGGGTGACATGTGGCAAGGGTTTAATGTGTTAACCTAGCTATTTAAGTGTGGTTATGAAAAGAAAAATAACCAGCAACCACTCCTTTCCTTTGTCATGCCACTTTGAGGCTTTTCATCTATTCTTTTTCATCTCTCATCAATTCAAAGAGATTAGCCATCAATCTCTTGAATTAAGAACACTAGAAATTATTTCTTGTGTCCTGTTTACATCTCTAATCTCTTAAAAGGCAGAGCTTGAATTTCTAATTAATAGAAAAAGCTTTAGAAGCTGTTCAAGGGCTGCCATAGGTGTTCTTGGTGTGGACAAGCTAGAGGGACAACATTTGGCGTCCTGAAGACGAAACTCAAAGGCGCAGGCAAGCTGCAGTGCATCAAGAGGTTAGTGTAATCGTTCTTGATTTAATCTAGGGTTCTAAAATTAATCTGATTAATTTTAAAATCTTAAATGGTAAATACAGATCCAAAAACATATTAAAAGAGTTTTAATATGTTGTTTATCATTGAAATCAAATAGATAAAAATAAATCTTGCATGATGCATGTGACCCTAGGTGAAAATTTTTGAATTCAATGGTATAAACTTGTGTTTTTCACGCTTCTGTTCCTTCAATTGGTATCAAAGCCACTATATTTTCCATTTAGATTGTTGATTATATGATTTAATTGTGTGATTTGATCATGAGATGATTGATCCATTGCTGGTTGCAAAGGATGTGTGGCGGCACACATGGTGAAGCCACCATTGGTGGCGGCAACAATGGTTCTTCAAGGTGGCGCAAGGTTTGCTTTTTAATTTACAATTGTTGTATGATCTAAAAGCTCATCCTATGTCTAATTAAATTGTTTAATTAGAATTTTAATCACACAATTAAATTATGATTCAAATCAAAATTTTAAAAATTGTTTGAATGTGATTCAAATCTGAATTTTAAAAGTTGTTTGAATGTGATTCAAATATGAATTTTTAAAGTTGTTTGAATCATATTTAAATCTGATTTTTTTAAATTGATTGATTAAAATTCAGATCTGATTTTTTAAAAAATGTTTGAATGTGATTCAAATCTGAATTTTTAAAGTTGTTTGAATGTGATTCAAATCTGAATTTTTAAATTTGTTTGAATGAGATTCAAATATGAATTTTTAAATTTATTTGAATCATATTCAAATCTGGATTTTTAAGTTGAATATGAGATATTCAATTTAATTTAAGTATGTATGTTTTATTTAATTGTTAAATAGTGATATGCATGATGGATGATCATGGACTATAAAAGACCAATGTGATTGGATTTATTTCTTTTATGTTTCTTTGGGATTGCAAATTAATTAATTTATTTTAATTTATTTTGGGCATGTATTATTAAGTTTGTAATAATTTTTGGGTTGTAATTTCATTTATTTAAGTTCTTGTAAATTCGCCTTGGTATGCCAAGGATTACCATGTAATATTGGATTGCAAAAAGTTCAAGGAGGTCAAGAGCATTGGTGGGACCAGTGGGAGGAATTCAAGATCAAGTGTTGATTATGTACTCCTTCAGCAACTCTTGTAAAATGAATGAATGAATGAAATGTACCTAGGAATGCCCTGATTCAATTCTTGGTGGCTCAGAATTGAATCCCTTAGAAAGTCTATGATCATACCATATTTATTGCTTATCCATGAATGCATGAGATGTATGGGAATGTATGCTATTATATGATATATGCATGCTAATTGGATAATGTGCAAAGTGAGACCTTAATAGTAATTAGAATGACCATAAAATCTTCCAAACAAATGATTAAGTTGGAAATGCTATAATTAAAGTAATTATAACATAGGCCTTCCATTGGGGCAATTATTTTAAGAAATTTTAAATAGTTGCATAAGATGCAATTAATTTAAGAGATTTTCTTAAGAATAATTGTTAAGCATGAGATGTTGTAAATATGTAAATGGTTTAGTGGCCAATATTGGATGTACCTGAGGACATTAAAATTATTTGCATAATTACTGGCTCAATGGGATCAACTTAACTAATGCAAGATAAGTCAATAATGGATGTACCTAAGATTATAAGCATTAGGGGCTAGGTAAAGGATTGAACCTCACATGAGATGTGATGGGCAAGGAGTTGCTCACTTATAGTTTATTGTAATTCCAATAATGGATGTACCTGAGGATGATCAAAAGAATTATAAGAATTCAATCACCCACTAGAAATCCATCCAACTAGGATTTCCGTTTTCTACTTTGGAAGCGTAGGATTCGCTAAGTTAGTGGGAGGACCAATTTGATTAAAAGACCATAATCATTTTGGTTAATTACATGATATATTTACTAATTAATCTGGTTATTTTCTGCAGTTAATTTTCTGATAAAAATGAGCACAAAATAACCACCACCATCCAATATCCTTGCAAGCATACTTGATCACCATAGGTTGACAGGACCTAATTTGTCTGATTGGCTAAGAAATTTGAAACTTGTCCTGAACCTTGAACATATAGGATATGTTCTAGATTTAAATGTTCCTGGTCCCTTACCTCCAGAGGCCACACAAGAGGAACATGAAACTTTGGACAAGTGGAAGGAGCATGATATGAGAGCTAAGTGTTACATGCTTGCTTCCATGAGTAATGAGTTACAGAAGCAACATGAGAACATGCAGAGTGTGAGTGAGATCCTCCTTCACCTACAAGAGTTATATGGTGAGCACAGCAGGAATGCTAGGTATGAGATATCTAGACAGCTATTCCGTATGAGGATGTCTGAGGGACAGAATGTTGGGGATCATGTCCACAAGATGATTCGGCTGATTGAGCAGTTGGAACATCTTGACTTCAACATGGATTTCCAACTACAAACGGATTTGATCCTTTAGTCCCTTCCTGAGTCTTTTGGGAATTTTGTGACAAATTTCCATATGACTAAACAGGAATGCACCTTAGCTGGTTTACTCAACGTGCTGGTTATTGCCCAAAAGAATATGCCAGGTAATAAAGGAAAAGAGGTAGCTTTGGTTGCATCTTCTTCCGCTAGAAAGTCCAACAAGAAGAAGGGCAATAAGAAAAAGAAACCTCAGATTCCTGGTCCTTCCAAGAAAATAGCTAAACAGAAAAGGAAGACTAAAGCTGATGGAGGCAAAGGAAAGTGTTTCCACTGCCAAAATGTTGGGCACTGGAAAAGGAACTGCCCAGAGTATCTTGCTTCTCTGAAGGACAAGAAGGATACACCTTCGGAAGGTATGTCCATATCTTGTTATTTGGATTCTGATGATACTCATAGTTCATCTACAGCTTAGATTTTAGATACTGGTGCCAGTTCTCACATTTCTTGTAACACCCTCCCGGTAGCCACTCCGTACATTCTATTGTTCCGGTGACCGGTATCGGTCCGGACAGCTAGAACGTTTGGAAAAATATTTAAACTAAAGTGAGGGATCATAATTAACTCAAATATTAATAAGAAAAATTTAGGAAAAATTTTAGAAATAAAATACAACCAAGTTAAACAAGCCGGTGCCCTAGCGATGGGTAACCAGAGGGAAGTTGCGGTTCTCGCAACGAGGAGCTCTAGACCCGGGGGAAAAATTATAAAATAATTTTTGGGACTCCAGAAAAGGATTATTGAGGTTCCCATGGCATTAGAATGCCAAGAAAATACCTAGAAAAAATTTTCAATCGGTACAGACAATTTTGACCCGTTAAGCCAAACGGAGGGCATTTTGGTCATTTCGCCTTCAGAGGTGATTTTTGGCCGACTTGTCCAGTTGATTAAATAATTAATATGACATAAAATATGAATAAACATTACTAGAAATTAAATTGAAAATGAGTAGTGGAGGAAAGAAAAGAAAATGAGGAAAAAGGGTTATTTATGACATCATGGTGATGTCATTAAGAAAATTTTAACCAATCACAATTAAGTACCATTTGACTAACTATTAAAAGACATGAAAGA
This sequence comes from Hevea brasiliensis, assembly GCF_030052815.1. Lineage (NCBI taxonomy): Eukaryota > Viridiplantae > Streptophyta > Magnoliopsida > Malpighiales > Euphorbiaceae > Hevea > Hevea brasiliensis. The sequence goes on from NC_079501.1 coordinate 51,953,791, forward strand.
AGACCAAAATAAGAAAAAAATTGCAGCAGCCATCCTTCCCCAAAAAGCCAGCCGAAACCCTCTCCCCATCTCCCTCCATTAATTTGCAACAAAAGCTTCATTTTCCTCTTCATTTCACCCTAAAACCCTAGAGACCTTTCACTAAAATTTGTCCTAGCACCTTGCTAAACCTTTTGGCAGCCAAGAGGGAGAAAATAAGTGAAGTTTGAGGCTTGGGAAATTCTGCCACTTAAAGGTTAGTGCAACTATAAACATAAAACTCTTAAATTTCATGATTTTGGACTTGAAATTTAGTAAGACTTGTAAGTTAAATGAACAAAAACCTATGTGTATGAGCTCTTGAATTTCGGCTGCCCTAGAAAAGGAATATGTAGGAGTGTTTTTGATGAGCTTGAAGTGAAATAGAAACCATGTTTGAAGTTATAAACATATGAGTAATGCATTAGTAGCTAACCAAGGTAAATGGCATAAATCATGAAATTGAATTAGGGTTTAGGAAAGGTGAAAATGTGACTTGGCTTAGGAAATTGTTAGAGAACTTTTTAATGGTCAATTAGTGACTATTTTAGGTAAGTTGAGCACAATTTGGACTGAAAAATAGGATTGCAAAGAGAAGGAGTAAGCTGCCCTAGGACAGCAGCAATGGACTGAGATTTCAGTCCAATTACACAGCCATAACTTTGGCTGTGTTGGTCCAATTGGTGTTTGGCCAATTGGACATGAAACTAGGCTTATAATGGCATATTTTTGCTGAAGAAACCATGCCCAAAAGACCAAAGCAAGAGGACCAAAACTTGGCCCCAATCCGGACACCCTCCAACTGATTCTGCAGAATTGACCAAATGAACTGTAACTGTTCATTTGGCCATAACTCACTGTAGATATGGTCAATTAACCTGAAATTTTTACAGCAACAAGTTATGACATAGACAAACAACTTTCATGAAGGAACTACCCCAAATTATGGCCAGAACCTAACCCAAATGGCAGTGGAAGTCACTGTTCATGTTACTGTAGATATGGTAATTTCTGCAGAATGGGAATCCGGCCAGCTGTGGTTTTTGGACCATATCTGGAGCTAAAAAACTCCAAATGGAGTGATTCAAAAAAAGAAATTCAACTAGACAAAATAAGGAACAACTTTCATGTTTTACATTTCTTCAAATTCCCACAGCAACAGTGTCCAATGGAACAGTGAAGTTGACTCACAAAAACTGAAAATTCTGCTTGTGTTTGTTTAAACTTTGAAATGGTATAAATGCTTAATGCCAACAAGTTTGGAATGCGAAATGTGGTATGTTGGGAGTGCCAAAGTCAATGTACATATTTTTATTCTAAAAGTCAACATTTTTGTTGACCAATAAGATGAATAGTGACACTAAAAATTTGAAATTCACAATTTGAAGAATTTAAAAGTTTCAAATGCCCTAGTATACCTAACAAGACTGGTTTGGATAGTTTGGCATGCCAATAGGGTTCAGTTAGCAGTACTGCACATGGCAATATGCCATTCTGTGATTTCATGGCTTGTAGCCATTCTGACTTTGTATTGAGACTTGGCCTTGTGCCTGATATTATTCTGACTTGTTAGCCGTTGCACACCAGGAGATGCATATGTGACCGATGGTGTGACGGCCCGAGGTACTAGATACCCAGTGCCAGTTTACCCGTTATCCAGTCCAGTCGTCTAGTATAGGTTTACTTGGGCAACCAAAATAATAAAAGTGAACAACATTAACGAAATAATGGATATACCAATACCAAACAAAGAAAGCATACACATTCTATACACATTCATTTTCTTGCTATTTTCTTCTATTATATTATTGCACCACTAAGCATTATTGCTTAGAGCGTTGCTTTTGCCACGCGTAGGTACTGGAGATCCCGATCGTGAGCCCAGTAGACCACAGACTGGGTGAGTCCATCCTGCAGTTCTGCACAGTGTCCGTGTCACCTCGTCACCTGCAGTGCATTGGTAGGACACTAGATGTCATTTTGTAATTAAATTTTTATTTTCTCATATGTATTTGGGATTTATGTAATGTATTTTGAGGTTCATGTAAATAATAAAGATTTATGGTTATGTATGGAAGTAATTTGAGTATTTAATTGTTGTTTGTATATGAGAACCCTGAGAAAGGGATGTTTGAGAAATGAAAAGGTTGTTGAGACCTGAAATTGAAAAATTGTTGAGATCTTGATATTGAGTTTTGTGATGATATTGGAGTTGGGAATGAATGAATTTGTTTATTGGAAGTGTTTTTAACAGGTTCCGAAGAACTGTTTTCTCCATTTTTAGCCGGTACTCCGCCGGATTTTCTATAAAATTTTCGGAACCTCAAATAAATAAATAAAAAGATTTTGCTAAATGGCTTAAATAAAGTATATTTCATAAATTATATGCAAAAGCATGATATAAATTAATTAAGGTATATTAGAGTGTGCCGGTACACCGTGTGGCATTACTTACTCGGGTATGCTGTACACGGGTAAGGGGTGTCACATTTCTAATGATATGCAGGAACTAGCAAATAGTAGTAGCTTGCGTTCTCAAGATATTTGAGTCCGGATTGGCAATGGCTCAACTGTTGAAGCTTTAGCCATAGGATCTAAATCCTTTTACATGTTTGGACATGTTTTGTGTTTAGATAATATTTTATATGTACCTGATGCTTTTAAGAACATCATTTCTATATCTAGTTTGACTATAAATGGCTATAAATTTCAGTTCACAGATGATGTTTGCAATATTTATTTTGGAAATAAATATGTTGGTTCGGGTTATATGAATGATGGTCTTTATTATTTGGATAATAATGACAAACACAAATTGAATGCAAGTGATCTAAAAGAATGCAATGCCATGGTGAAAACCAACTCAAGTTCAAAATATATTTGGCATTTAAGGTTATGTCATGTTGTAGAAGATAGGATTGCAAAACTGGAGAAAATGGGGATTCTATCCTCATTGGGCTCTGAGCCTACTCCAACTTGTGAATCTTGCCTTTAGGGCAAAATGACTAGATCACCATTTGTTGGACAAGGGCTAAGAGCTGAAAATATTTTGGAGCTAATACATAGTGATGTATGTGGTCCATTTAAAGAAATGGCTAGAGGGAGTTTTCATTATTTTTTTACCTTTACTTATGATAAATCAATGTTTAGGTATTTGTATTTGATGAAATACAAACATGAATCTTTGGAAAAGTTCAAAGAATTTAAATCTGAAGTAGAAAATCAAACAGGAAAGAGTATTAAAGCTCTTCGATCAGATCATGGAGGTGAATATTTGAGTACTGAATTTGATTAATACTTGGGAGAGCATGACATTGTTTCTCAGCTGACTCCTCCAGGAATGCCACAACTGAATGGTGTATCTGAAAGGAGAAATCGTACCTTATTGGATATGGTACGTAATATGATGAGCTATACTGATATACCAATCTTCTTTTGGGGATTTGCATTAGAATCAGCTTTATATATTCTGAATAGGATTCCATCAAAATCAGTTTCTTCCACACCTTATGAGATATGGCATGAAAGAAAACCAAGTCTTAAGCATGTTAAGATTTGGGGTTGTCCAGCTTATATCAAAAAGCTGAACACTGATAAATTGGAGACCAGATCAGAAAAAGGTCGATTTGTTGGATATCCAAAAGATAGTTTTGGATATTATTTTTATTTACCTACTTCACAAAAGGTTGTGATAAGTAGAGATGCCACATTTCTTAAACAACAGTTTGTTCAAGAAGGAGGCAAAGGAAGGCAAATAGAGTTAGAATTGGAGAATTCTGACCAACCAATAGATCAGATAGATATAGATCCATCTAGTCAACCTATACCCGTTGATGAAACATCTACAGCTATTCCTCGTAGAACAACCAGGGTATCTCACCCACCAGTGAGATATGGTTTTCTTCATGAAGAAGAATAAGAGTTGTCTACTCATGAAGAAGTAAATCATGGAGATGATCCACTAACTTATGAAGAAGCTATATCAGATATAGACTCTTCAAAATGGATTGATGCTATGAAATCCGAGATTGATTCCATGTATAAGAATCAAGTTTGGGATCTTGTTGACCCACCTGAAGGTATTGTACCTATAGGGAACAAATGGGTTTTCAAGAAGAAAATTGGTTCTGATGGAAAAGTAGAGACCTATGAGGCAAGGCTAGTAGCGAAAGGGTTTCGCCAAAGGCAAGGAATCGACTATGAGGAGACTTTCTCGCCTGTTGCCTTGCTTAAATCAATTAGGATTTTATTAGCAATAGCTACATACCATGATTATGAGATTTGGCAGATGGATGTCAAAACAGCTTTTCTCAATGGATACATTGAAGAAAACATTTTCATGGAACATCCTAGCGGTTTTAAATCCCAAGATGGTTCCAAGGTATGCAAGCTAAAACGATCCATTTATGGGTTGAAACAAGCTTCGAGGAGTTGGAACATCCATTTTGATGAAGCCATTAAATCCTTTGGTTTTATCAAAAATGAGGATGAGCCATGTGTATATAAGAAGGTTAGTGACAGTGCTATCACTTTCCTTGTCTTATATGTGGATGACATACTATTGATGGGTAATAACACAGGTATGTTGATGACTATAAAGGTATGGTTGTCAAATACATTCTCCATGAAAGACTTAGGGGAGGCAACCTATATTCTTGGGATTCGCATCTATAGAGATAGAGCGAAAAGAATAATTTGTTTATCCTAAAGTCTATACTTGGAAAAGGTGTTAAAGAGGTTTAACATGCTTGATTCCAAGAGAGGATTGTTACCAGTGAGACATGGTATCCACCTTTCTAAAGAGATGTCTCCAAAGACACCTGAAGAAAGAGATATGATGGCTAGGATTCCATATGCTTCGGCTATTGAAAGTTTAATGTATGCAATGTTGTGTACTAGGCTGGATATCGCATATGCTGTTAGTTTGACTAGCAGGTATCAATCCAATCCAGGTTTGGAACACTGGATAGCTGTCAAGAATATCCTTAAGTACTTGAGAAGAACAAAGGATTTATTCTTGATTTATGGAGGTGGAGACTTGCAATTGGATGGTTATACTGATTCTGATTTCCAATCAGATATCGATGATAGAAAGTCTACCTCTAGATATGTGTTCATTTGTAATGGAGGTGCAGTCAGTTGGAAGAGTTCCAAACAGAGCACGACTACAGATTCCACTACAGAGGCTGAGTATATTGCTGCATCAAATGCTGCAAAGGAAGCTGTTTGAATAAAGAAGTTCATGACAGAACTTACTGTAGTTCCTTCCATTAAGTCAGCAGTTCCATTACACTGTGAAAACAATGGAGCAGTCATACAGGCTAAGGAACCAAGGTCTCACTAGAAATCCAAACACATAGAAAGGCGCTACCACATTATCAGAGAAATAGTTGGGCGAGGCGATGTAGCCATGCAGAAAATAGCATCGGTGAAAATCCGGTGATCCATTCACTAAGCCTATGTCACAGACTCAGTTAGACCGACATCTTGAGAAGATAGGTCTAAGATATTGTAATGAATGGCTCTAGTACTAGTGGGAGATTGTTAGTAGTATGCCCTAGAGCATATCATTTAGTATGTATCTTGTACATAATTTTATTAATAAAAGGCATTTCCACTTTTCCGTTTACATAATATATTTATGTGTAATAGAAAAGGTCCATTGATATTTTGTTAGAAATATTATTCTTAAGTTGTTAAGAATATAAGTGACAATATTTCTAGCACAAAATATCATGAATAGGTTCACAATCGAGGATACTTCATAATAAGGACATGACTTATCCAGAAAGATTATATTCATATTTGTTCCCAAGTTATTTATATGAGATATAAATAAGATGGAATGGTGAGCCTAGTAAGTCACACACATACACAAGTTATCACCTATTTAAATATGATTTAATTAATTAATTAAAGAGTTTAATTGATTAATTAAATTGGTTTGGTTTGCAATTAAATTGCAAAGTCCCTAACATGACTTGAAACCAAATCTAGATTATTGGATGTGTAGTATAAATTAAATTTATATTTAAAGTGTTTAAATATGAATTTAATTAATGAGAAATTAATTAATAGAGATTAATTAATTAATTTATATTTGATATAATTTAATTAGAAGAAGAAAAATAATTATTTTGGGTTAAGAACTCAAAATTAAGACACAGGGGCATTTTGGTCATTTCACAGTGTGACACGTGGCACCATGAGATGGTGACACATGGGATTGCACATAAGCTTGCCAAATGTTTTTTAATCATTTAAGATGATTAAAATCAAGATTAAATATAGGTTTGACACTTGGCACAATGTGATTGGGTCACTTAAACCTAGAGCTAATCAAAGGGTGACATGTGGCAAGGGTTTAATGTGTTAACCTAGCTATTTAAGTGTGGTTATGAAAAGAAAAATAACCAGCAGCCACTCCTCTCCTTTGTCACTCCACTTTGAGGCTTTTCATCTATTTTTTTTCATCTCTCATCAATTCAAAGAGATTAGCCATCAATCTCTTGAATTAAGAACACTAGAAATTGTTTATAGTGTCCTGTTTACATCTCTAATCTCTTAAAAGGCAGAGCTTGAATTTCTAATTAATAGAAAAAGCCTTAGAAGCTGTTCAAGGGCTGTCATAGGTGTTCTTGGTGTGGACAAGCTAGAGGGACAACATCTGGTGTCCTAAAGACGAATCTCAAAGGCGCAGACACGCTGCAGTGCATCAAAAGGTTAGTGTAATCGTTCTTGATTTAATCTAGGGTTCTAAAATTAATCTGATTAATTTTAAAATCTTAAATGGCAAATACAGATCCAAAAACATATTAAAAGAGTTTTAATATTTTGTTTATCATTGAAATCAAATAGATAAAAATAAATCTTGCATGATGCATGTGACCCTAGGTGAAAATTTTTGAATTCAATGATATAAACTTGTGTTTTTCACGCTTTCGTTCCTTCAATCCAGTCTTTATAATCTATCATAGGTTATGTAACATCCTCACTTTACATAGTCCATATATCCCATTGTTCTGGTAGCTAATGTCTGCCCCAGAATGTCAGGATGTCTGAAACTACACTTCGGTGTTAATAAACATGCATCAAATGATGAAATAAATAAAAAGAAAACATAAGAAAAATTAAGGAAAAATAAAAGAGATAAAATGTGACTAAGTTAAACGAGCCGAACTCGTAGCGATGGGTGACTGCACCGAGAAGTTACGGTAAGGACCGTTGACTAGCACTAGACCGCGGAGAACTAGAGGAAATATTTTTGGGACATAATTAAAGGTCTACTGAGGTGTCATTGACATTGAAAATGTCAAAGAAAAATTAATAAGTTAGTATAAACAAAAAATGAAAATTAAAGAAATCAGCAGTACAAGGAGTAAATCGGTGTTATCAAAAAAGTCTGAATTTGACCCAAAGAGGGGCATTTTGGTCATTTGACACCTAGAGTTGGCTTTTGACGTAAATGTCCATGAAAAATAAGTAGTATTAAAATTTGAAAATGTCATGAAAATAAGAAGTTTTATACATAATGTAATTAAAAGAAATTATTGGGACATAATTGAAATAACTATAAGTTTAATTATACTAATATTAACCTAAAGTGAGTGGCATTTATTATATTCATAAATCTTAATTAGTGGAGCATTATGGACATATAAAAGCACTAAGTGGACAGATTTTATGAGGAAAACAATTCATTTACTTTATTTCCACTTCCATGGCCGAATATGGGTCTCCATTTTTCCTCCATGAGAATTTATCATACAAGCTTCAATCCTCCCCCATTTTCAACTTAAAACTCAAGGTTCCCTTCATCAAACTTTGTCTCTACACCATGGGAAAGCTTTGGGCAGTAAGAAAAAAAAGAAATTTCAAGGTGTAGGAAGCTCTAAACAAAGGTTAGTGCTTAATCTTCCCATTTTCCTTTACTAATCCTTGTGTTGAGCTTTGGGTAAGTTGAATTGCTAAGTAAAATTGAGAAAAATTAATAAGTATTGAAGAGCCAAGAATTTGACAGCCATGGAAGCTAGGAAATTTTTATTGATTTTTACATTAATTGAGGATTAATGAGGTTAATTAAATAGTTACAAGTAATAGGATTTAATGATATGTGTAATTATGATGTTAATAAGTTTGAATTAGGGTTATGAACAAATATGAGGGACTAATGTAATTGTCCAAAACTTGGCAGCCTTGAGGATATGGGATATTGTCAATTTCATGAATTTGAATGGTGATTTGTGTTGTTAATGAATAAGTAAATGTAGGCCATGCATAGATTGATGGAAATAATTGTGCCAAAATTTGATGGAATGTGTATTATGTTGACATTGACCAATTGATTTAAGGTATTGTTTTGACTATTGAGGATTTGTGTATACTGCTGGATAGTGACCAAAATAAGATTTATTTGATGACAATTAGAAGTGCTTGTATGTAATTGGATGTTTGGAAGTTGGAGGAATTTTTTTAGAAGTGAAATTATTTGTGCAATTGAGAATTGGTTGAGGGCAGTGTGCATTTTAACACTTAACCTAAATTGTGTGATCCTAATTGGTATGAGGCCAATTGGAGGTAAAACTAGACTCAATAGGGACCAACTTTCATGTAGAAAGCTTGCCAAATTTCTATCTAGAAAATGACCAATTTGGTGACCTAATCCAGATTGGTAACTTGAAACCCAGAAATTTTGACCATATGAACAGTAGCCAGTATTTTGGCCATAACTCACTCAAAACAGGTCCAAATGACCTGAAACTTATATCATTAGAAAACTTAGACATAGGGCTAAAACTTTGGTAGAGAGCACCAGGCCCAGAAAATGCCATTAAGCAAGTCAAATTGATTGCCCAAGTTGGGTTACAAAAATTGGCCGAATTGACTTTGACTTAAAAAAGACCTAATAGTGCAATATAAGTGCAACTTGATCAGCCATAGTAAAATGACCATATCTTGGTCTACACAACTCCAAATGACCTAAAATTTATATTGTTGGAAAGCTTAGACATAGAGCTACAACTTTGGTGAAGATCACAGAACCCAGAAATGTTATTTACTAAGTCAAATTGCTTGCACAAATTGAGATATAAAAACTGTCCAGAACCATTGCAACCCATAATTTGACCATATGAACAATAGTTACTCATTTGATCATAACTCACTCAAAACAAGCCATAGAGCTATAACTGTTATGCAGACACCAAATGACCTGAAATTTATATCAATGGAAAGCTTAGACATAGAGCTATAACTATTATGCAGACACCAAAGCCAAAAAATGACTAGAACCAATTCAAATTGATTGCCCAAGTTAGGGTACCAAATCTGTCTGAATTGAACTTGACCTAAAAATGACCTAAAGTTGCATTGAAAATGCAATCTGTCTAGCTTTAGTAAATTGACTATATCTTGGTCTATACAACTCAGAATGACCTAAAATCAGTGCCAAAAGTTCAATAAGACATAAATCTACGATATTGAAATTTTGACCAGAACTTAGAAATCAAGGGAACTAGACCAATTAAGTTGATTAAGTTGACATACTAAATCTGGAATTGGTACAATTGACCATTAAGTCTAGAAAATTTCAAATAGGCATATATCCTACAAGAAGTCTTCAAATGAAATGAGCCATACCAATCTGGAAAGCTAAGAAAGAGACCTAAAGCTTTGTTTTAGGCAACTTCCTTAAATTATAAATGTATAAAGCTAGAATTTAAGGTTAAAGCCATTGACCTAATTGAGAACCATGCCAATATAGGACCTTTGAGTCCAAGTCAACAATTTGACTATAAATAATTCCAAAAAACATGACAAATTACAAGTAAAATTTCTGATTGGCCCTAAGACATAGGGCAATAATACTTATGAAGAATACTAGACCTCAATGTTATTATAAACAGTCTGAATAAATTAGTAAATTCAGAATCGAAAATGCTTAATAAGGAAGTCAAAATTAAGATTTGACCTAGTTATGGCTAAATGACCAAAACTTGAGTTATACAACTCAAAATGGAGTAATTCAGAAAAGGAATTAAAGAAGACACAATATATTAAATATAAATCAATTAATTAATCTTTATTAATTAATTTCTCATTAATTAAATTCATATTCAAATACTTTAAATATAAATTTAACTTATACTGTACATCCAATAACCAAGATTTGGTTTCAAGTCATGCTAGGGAGTTTGCAATCTAATTGCAAACCAAACCTATTTAATTAATCAATTAAACTCTTTAATTAATTAATTAAATCATATTTAATTAGGTGATAACTTGTGCATGTGTGTGACTTACTAGGCTCATCACCAATTGGCAATGAGATATGATATCAACTCTTAATATCATCCGAACTCTTTCTTACCATAAATGATTTCTCTAAATCATTTTATGCACCTCATAGAGCATGGTTAACACCTAGCATAGCATGCCATGGTTACCCAATTAGTAATAAGGTTTACCTTAAATGAACCTATAATTATATGTTACCATGCACTAGAATCACCTTGTTACAAAATCCCAACTCAAGCTGGAGTCATGATTTATGTCAAACTCCATTTGCTATGAATATTATATTCTCTTTTAATTCCAGTTCTTGATTAAAAAGATTTTCTCATCAGAAACTCTTTCTGAATAAATCTATCTGTCCTAGTCAGGAACTTGAAACATCAATAATAATTAAATGAACATAAGATTTTATCTCTATTTACTTAGAGGAACAGATTCCATCTTGATCAACACCTATCACCATATATAACTAGTAGGAGCCAACACATGCCCATATACCCATACACAGTACAAGTATGAAAGCAGTATCAAACTCAAACCACCTATATACAAGATAACTATGCTATCTCAGATCTAAAGATTATATGCACTGATATGATTTATGACAATGCATTGACAAGAGTAAACTCTAAGTGCTTGTCATAAGTGTCACTGTTTCGGCCTACTTATCATGTGTAAGTGCCTATAATGCTTGTTATATGGCATGAGACTCACCATTCCATCTTATTTATATCTCATATAAATAACTTGGAAACAAACATGAATACAATCTTTCTGGATAAGTCATGTCCTTATTGCGAAGTATCCTCGATTGTAAACCTATTTATGATACTTTGTACTAGAAATACTGTCACCCATATTCTTAACAACTTAAGAATAGAATTTATAACAAAATATCAATGGAATTTTTCTATTGCACATAAATATATTATGTAAATGGAAAAGTGGAAATGCCTTATATTAATAAAAAAATGTACAAGATACATACTAAATGATATGCTCCAGAGCTGTAACATCCTCACTTTAGCTAGTCCGTACAGTCTTCTGTTCCAGTGACCAGTGTCGGTCCGAATAGCAAGAATGTTTGAAATTATACATAGACTAAAGTGAGGAGTTAAAAAGAAACTAAATAATGCTCATAAAAATCAAGGAAAAATTTTTAGAAACGAAATACACTAAGGTTAAACGAGCTGAAACACCAGGGATGAGTAACCCGAAGGGGAAGTGACGGTGAAGGCCGTTAGCAACCCTAGACCCGGGAAAAAAAATTATAAAATAATTATTGAGACTCCAGAGAAGGGTCATTGAGGTTTTTATGGCATTAGAATGCCAAGAAAATGCTTAAAAAAATTTTTCTATTGGTACACACAATTTTGGCTCGTTAAGCTAAACGGAGGGTATTTTGGTCATTTTGTCTTCAGAGATGATTTTTGGCCAACTTGTCCAGTTAAATAAATAATTTATATAACATAAAATATGAGTAAATGTTGTTAAAAATTTAATTGAAATTAAATAGACAATAAATGGAGAGAAAATGAAAGAAAATGGAATTATGACATCATAATGATGTCATTAAAATTCTCTCAACCAATCCAATGTTGACACATGGTATAAGCTTATTTAAAAGAGACCAAATGGGATGAAAAATGAAAAAAAATCTGAACTCTCTCCCTTCTTCTTCTCCTTGCCGTCACCCATTCCTCCATAGCCAACCTTGAGCAAGCTTTTCAAAGCTTGATTTCCCTAGCTCTTGTCCCACTAAACCCTCTACTCCCAATATAAAAAAAGTGTTCTTACACCTTGGAGAGTATTTTGGAAGCAAAAAGAAAAGGAAAGGGAGAACCCTAGCAAGTGGGAAACTTCACTCCATTAGAGGTTTGTGACCTAACCATGGTTTTCATTTTCAATTCAAGTTTAAGCACTATGAATGAGTGCAAATGACAAAGAAATTGATGAAATACCATTTGTATGCCATCCCTAAATTTTGGCAGCCTTGGTTGGGGTATGATTGTGATGACTTTTATGGAGCTAACATGCTAGTATGGCTGCCTTTAATGTGCATCTCTTAAGTGAATTGATGAAATGCAATGATAATGCATGATTTGTAATGTTTGAGTTAGGGTTTGGGGTGAAAAATGAGACTTTGATTATGTAATGATGGAAGTAGGTTTTAATTGTCAACTAGTGACCATATGGTTCTGTTTAAATAAAAAATGAAGTGAATTGTGTAGTGGGATTGGAGTTTGGTGTGGCTGCCCTTGGTGACCTGCAGGACTGGGCATGAGTCCAGCAAGTTTGGGCAGCAATAATTGGAATTTTAGAGGTTCAATTGGTGCAAGGCCAATTGGACATGAAACTAGACACATAATGGCACAACTTTGGTGACGAAACCATGCCCAGAAAACCAAACTAAGTTGACTAAAAGATTACCCTAATTTGGGTGACCTGCATTCTGCCTGGGCAAAATGACCAAATGAATAGTATTTAGTCATTTGACCATAACTCAGTGTAGAAAGGTCTAATTGACCTGAAATGTTTCCAGCAATAAGCTGAGATAAAGACCAACAACTTTCATGAAGAAACCTAACCCAAATTATGACCATAATATATTCAAAAAGTGACCTGAATTCACTGCTTCTAACACTGTAGATTTGGTCAGTTCAGAAATTCTAGAAAAATTTTAATTCGGCCAGTTGTGGTTTTTGGGCCATAACTTCAGATACAAAACTCCAAATGGAGTGATTCAAAAAAGGAAATGCAACTAGACAAAATAAAGAACAACTTTCATGTTGATCATTTTGCCAAATTCCCACTGCAAAAATGACTAATGGAACAGTAAACTTAAAGCTTGAAAACTGAAAATTTTGTCCAATTAACATTAAGCTTAGAAATGGTATTGGTAACCAATACCAACAAATTTAGAATGAAAAATATGGTATGTTGGGAGTATTAGAACCAATGTACATATTGTCTATGCAAAAGTCAATATTTTAGTTAACTAATGAAATAAATAGTAACACCCAAACTTAAATTTCTAAAATTATACAATTTAAAAGTGTAACATGCCCCAGTACACCTAGCAAGATTGGTTTGGATAGGTTGGCATGCCAATAGCGTTCTATTAGCAGTACTGTATATGGCTTCATGCCATTCTATGTTTCATGGCTTCCCATGCCATTCTGTGACATAATAGTCTTTGGCTATGTTATTTGAGTTGTTACACTCGGGTTTTATCCCTGATAATTTTTACAGCTTATTAGCTGTTTTGTTACACATTGGGAGACACAATGTGACCGATGGTGTGATGGTCCGAGGTACTTAGTACCCAGTGCCAGTATACCCGTTTATCCAGTCCAGTCGACTAGTATGGGTTACTCGGGCAATGATAATAAATTTTACCAAAATTTAATCGAATAATACTGTAATAAATATCAGAAATTAAGTCTACCCAAAAATGTAATCATACATTCTGCATACTTATTTTATTTTATTTTATTTTATATTGTCACCACTAAGCAGAATTGCTTAACAGGTTGCTTTTGCCACATACAGGTACTGGAGACCTAGCTAGGGAGCCTAGCAGATATCAGACAGGGTAAATTTTCAGAGCTGCATCCGAAGTCCAGAGTCATCTCACATCTGCGGTGCATATGGTAGGACATTAGGACTTTGGGGTAGCATTTTGTATTTTGCATTTTGTATTAGTTTGGATTGTAACTATAAACTCTTGAAATTATGTAATAATATAAATATATGAAATTTCATGTTATTGAAATTTTCTGTATATTATGTTGAAAAAAAATGAAATGTTGAGAAATATTTATGAATGTGCTTCAAGTGGTGATGTGAACAGAAAAAATTTCTGAAAATAGTATTGAGATTTTGAAATTGAGTTAAGATATGTGTGTATAATGGAGTCTAGATTTGGAAATTATATGGGAAGTGTTTTTAAACAGGTTCAGAAGAACTGTTTTTCCAATTTATAGCCGGCGCTCTGCTGGATTTTCTATAAAAATTTTGGAAAAATTCAGATTTATCAAAAATTGAAAATAAATGAATTAAAAGGGATAAATTGTAATTGAAATATGAATTGGTGCTCCGACACACTGAGTGGCATATCTTGCTTGGCTATACTGTAGATGGGTAAGGGGTGTCACATTTAGTGGTATCAAAGCATCGGTTTAGGCATTTCTTGGCCTAGATAGAGTGCATACCATTGGATTGCATTTGTAAGTGTTGAGGTGACACTGATGCAGATCTTTTTGTTTTTTTATTTTGAATAGGATATGGATCCTGCTTCTCAAAGAGCAGTTGATAAAGAGGTGGAGAGTCGTGCTCTACCAAGGGCTGAATCTGGGGGCAGGGGAGGTTCTGCTCCACCAGCAGCTGAGGCACCTGCCCAACCTCAGTTTGCGCTATTTCAGCAAATGACTGAATTCTATCGACAAATGATGGGGGCAATTCCACCACCATAACCACAGTCACAACCTCCACCAGCACCACAGAACTCCCATCTGGAGAAACTACGAAAACATGGGGCTGTGGATTTCTTTGGGAAGAGGGAGGATGACCCCATGACAGCAGAAAACTGGTTGGATAGAACCATCAGAGTGCTGAAACAGCTTAACTGCACCCCCGAACAGAACCTTTTGGGTGTTGTGTCCCTACTTCAGGATGATGCATATCAGTGGTGGGACACAGTAACCAGTGAGCTACAACCAGAACGGATAACCTGGGAATTCTTCCTCATAGAGTTCAGGAAGAAATATGTTAGCAAAGTGTATTTAGAAGAGCGAAGAAGAGAATTTATCAATTTGAGACAGAGACAATTGTCAGTGGTAGAGTATGAGCGTGATTTATCAGACTGAGTTGATATGGGAGGGAGATAGTCCGTACAGAGGCCAAGAGGTGTAGAAGGTTTCAAGAAGAACTCAATGACAATATCAAAGTCATGATCACAGCATTGGAGATTACAGATTTTGCTAAGCTAGTAGATGCTGCATCAAAAGTGGAAAGGGTCCGAATAAATGAACAAAATAGAAGGGAAAGACAGCAGAAGAGGGGTCTGGGTCAGTCCAGTACATTTTCTGCTCCCAGTACGAAGAGTAAGGGTCCTCCTGCTCAGAGTTCATGACCACCACAGGGCCAAGGTTAGTCGGAGGGGCCCAGACCACAGTTCACACCTAGGAGAGGCCAGTCCACACCATCAGTGGGCAGCTCTCCAGGGACGGTGTTTAGGGGACCAGCCCTAGCATCTTCTGCCTGTCAGTACTGCCAGAAGTGGCATAAGGGGGATTATTGGTGAATGACCGGTACATGCTTACGGTGTGGATCTACAGAACATCAGATCAAGAATTGTCCGAAGAGGACTACTACAGTTGCTCTAACACAAGCTGACAGACCTGCTCCTGCACCACAAAGGGGTAGGAAGCTCGGTAAATCTAAGGCAGCTGGTCCATCACTGAGGTTGCATCCGAATCAGCTGAGAGGCCAGATACTAGAGTACCTGCCAGGGCCTATGCCATCAGAGCTCAGGAGGAGCAAGATGCCCCGGATGTCATCAGGGGTACGTTTTCCCTCTACAACACTTCTGTGCATGCATTGGTGGATCCAAGATCCACTCATTCCTACATTTGCATCAAGCTACCCATAGAGAGGGAAATTCCAGTAGAGGAGAGTGATTAAGACATTCTGGTCACAAATCCACTAGGCCACTGTGTGGTAGTGAATAAGGTATATAAAGGTTGCTCGTTAAGGATTCAGGGGTATGAATTCTCGGCAGACCTAATTGAATTGCCCTTCCACAATTTTGACGTGATTTTGGGAATGGACTGGTTGTCACGTCATCAGGCAATAGTTGATTGCAAATTGAAGAGGATTTCTCTGAAAACTTTTGAGGGTAATGAGATCACTGTTGTGGGTAAAAGGACAGATTTCCTATTCAATGTTATCTCAGCCACAGTTGCAAGAAGATTGATGAGAAAAGGCTGTGAAGCTTACCTAGCACACATGGTTAATACTAGGTAGGCTAAGCCAAACCTGTGTGATATACCCACAGTAAGAGTGTAACACCCCTATGTTCGGTAGTGCGTTCTACTGTTTTGGTGGTCAGTGTTGTCCGGATAGCTAGGATGCCTAGAACTACACTTTGTTATGATTGACGAGACATAAAATAATGAAATACAAGAAAAGAAAATACAAGAAAAACAAAGAAAAAATAATAGCAAAGAAATGTAACCAAGTTAAGCAAGCCGAGAACCCTAGCGATGGGTGACCGCATCGGGAAGTCACGGCGTGGACCGTTGACTAGCCCTGGACCACAGGGAACCCTGGAAAATATTTTTAGGACTCAAATAAATATTTATTGAAGTATAAATATCATTAGAAATATTAAAGAAAAATTAAATAATTAGTACAAAGAAAAGTGAGAAATCGAAAAACGGACAAAACCCGGTGTTACCGAAAAATTGGGAATGCAATCCGAACAGGGGCATTGTGGTCATTTGACACCCCGAGTTGTCTTTTGACCTAAGTGTCCATTAAAAATAAATGATATTAAACTTTGAAAATGCGATGAAAAACAAAAATATGGTACATAATGTAAAAGTGGAAATAATGAGGCAAAATTATAAATTTGGTAACTTTAATTAAATAAGTGATTTCCTAAAGTTAGTGGTCCACTAACTCACATTGTGGGACACCTTTATAATGCATTTGGATAGATTTAAACTTCATCTTCAACCTTTCCAAAGGGCAGCCAAAACCAAGAATGAAATTCCTCCATGGACGAATGGGTGGAAGCCTCATGCAAGCTTGATCTAAGCCACTTTCCATGCACTTTCCTTCATTAAAGTTAATCCTCACACCATGGGCAGTAGATAGGCAGTAAGAAATGAAAGTTTTTGTGGAGTTTTGAAGAATTTCCAAAGTGGTAAGTTTGAGTTTTTGATTATTGTTTTATTAAAGTTTGTAAGGATGTTATGGGTACTAGATTTGTGGAGAAATTTTTGAGGTTTGATGTTTAATGGGAATGTGTACTTTTGGCAGCCATGGAAACACCTTGAAGGCATTTTATTTTTGCTTGTAAATGGTGAATTAAATGATTGATTAAATGTATATTGTGTAGGAAATTGTTTGGGTGATGTATACTTAGTATATGTAAATGTGAAATGAAATTTAAAGCTTGGAAATTAATGGAATGTAAATGTACCATTGTGGCAGTTTGTTAGCTCTTGAAGAATGCTGGAATTCATGTTTGGTTTATGGAATAATGATGTTAATTTGTGATAGGGGTTATGGCAGTTTGAGTGCATGTATGATGGTGTGAAGTTGGACATGTAAATGAGCATGAATTGGTGATTGAATTGTTGTAAATTGAGTTGGACAAATTCTGCACTTGTTGGTGCACATTGAATGTAATTGTAAGCTGCCAAAATGACCTATAATATGTTGTAAATTATTTTTAGGTTGTGGTACAACCAGAATTGGTTTGAATGTTGAGTTTGGTAAGTGTTAAAAGTGATCCTTGATGTGTATGCAAAAAAATAAAATAAGGCAGCGTGTGTTTTAGGCCTATAACTTTATGTGTGTGGCTCCAATTGGTATGAGACTAATTGGAGGTGAAACTAGGCACAAAATGTGCCAACTTTCATGAAGGAAGCTTGCCAAAATTGTCACACCCTACCCCTCTGTAAGGCATAACATGATCCCGTAGTATACCTAATGAATTACCAACTACGTCTAGTGATAATCCATTAAATACACTACAAGGGATTTTAAAAACTTTTCTTACTTCTTTTAAAGTGGTGAGCACTATTTATAGGTATTAAAAACCTTTTTAAATTGTAGTGATAGAACTAACACATTTGGAGTATTTGGAATTTCTGTAAAAATTTTGGCAGAGTGCCATCTGTATTTTGGATAAAACAGTTCTTCAGAAAACCTGTGAAAAACACTTCAATAAATTTCCAAATCTCAACTTCAACATTTTTCTCAACCCAACACAGTTCTCAAGTCAAATTCACAGTAATTTTTCAAGGACTGAGATAGAGAAAATATAATACAATTTTTTACAAGTCAAAATGTCTCATAATTTACTATACAACTTCAATGTACAATTTTTATTTACAACTACTCAAAATCAAAAACAATATGTACATATAGTGAACATACATTACATTACAAAATACAAAATACTGGTATACTCATTATACCCGATAGTCTCTCACTGGAGGTACTAGCAGCCTAGTCTGCTGCACTGTCTGTCTGTCTACCTGCGACAGCAATAAAAAGCTATCGCTGAGACAAAGTCTCAGTGGTGCACAACATTACCCAAATACAATTTAAATCACAATTCATAAATCATATAAATAGTGGATACTTAAAAACCATAGTTAAATTCAAGACAATACTGTCATAAGGAATTTAACACAATATCAAAATAAATCTCAATAATCAGAACACAGTTAAATTCGAAAGACAGTAAATGTCAATAAGAATTTAACTTCATTTCACAAATTATCAAATCGCATAACAACACAATTTAGTCGACTAAGTTAAGAATACAGTGTTGCCAATTCATTCAAAACTTAAGCCATCACACAAATTTCGGATCAATGCCGCGTTGTACACCACGACAAAGCAATCACAACCCAACTAATCGAAATCAATGAGGAAGGGAGCTAGCTATATATTGAGTACTCATCCGATTACCTCAACTGGTAAACCAGAGAGGGAGAAAAATAAATGATCACGACTCCATAAATGGAGAAGGAAAATAAACGATCACAACCCCATAAAAGGAGAAGGAATGATATGATACTGTCACGCTAAGTGTGAACACAAAATCAATTCCAAACATTTTATTCAAATGATTCGTGAGAATCCAATAAATTTCCAAAGTTATAATTTCATTCACAAAATGGCAACACAATTCATAATTATCTTTAATTTCCACAAAAACCATTTACAGTGCTTTTCAATCAATAGTATCCATCAAATCATTTACAATGCTTTTCAAGCAATAAATATCCATTCAAACCCATTTCCACAATTTAAAACAATAATATACAAATAGTCAATATTTATTTCAATTGAAAATAATTCAAAAGAAATAGTTGTTGTGCACAAACACAATTTAAATCAATAACATACAATTAATCATATGAAATCTTATTCAGAGTAAAATCAGTTGAAAACTAGTTGTGCACAAACCTCGATGTTGTCTCCTGATGCGGACTCAGTGTTTTCTTCCCTTTCCCTGAGTCTTTAGTAACTGAGAAACACAATTTGAAGTGTTTCAGTGCTAAATTAATTTGCCTCTAACGATAATGTTCGATAAGTAATTCACTGAACTCAATTATTCACTGAATACCTTTATTTGCTTAATCACCTAATATACCGACCCTCGATGCGTTTTAGGTAAATTAGGTTTTGGTGTCCTTAATATGTCACATTCGATAATGTTTTAGGATTGGTACGTGTTACCAAACTCAATTCTATGTATATTGCATTTTCTTGCATTTCATTGCAAATTGCTGGATTTCGGGATACTAGTTTGACTTAACCGGTCGACCTAGTTCCCTCAGTTTTCGGGTTTCGGTCAAAACTAAAAACTTGTAGATCTATGTCTTATTGCACGCGGGGCAAAATTTCAGGTCAATCCGAGTTAAGTAGACCAAGTTATGGTCATTATACTATTGCTGGTCAATTGGCATCAAATTAGGTCAATTTTAGGTCAATTTGGTCAACTTTGGTTCGGCCAGTTTTTGGACCCGAACTTGTGAAAGCTTTTTGACTTACTTCTGGTCATTTCTGGGCTTTGGTGTCTCCATAAGACTTGTATGTATGGGTCTTAACTATTCATGGTTAAAATTTCAGGTCAATTGGACCTATTTTGAGTGAGTTATGGCCTAAACACTCACTGCTGCCCAATTGGTCATTTTTCAGGTCCTAATTGCACCTAATCCGAATTGGTCATTTTCTTAGGTCACCTTGCTAGCAGAATTTTGGTATGTTTTCTCAATGAAAGTTGGCACATTTTGTGCCTAGTTTCACCTCCAATTGGTCTCATACCAATTGAGGTTACACATTTAAACTTATTGGCTAAAATGTACACTGCCCTTAGTTACCTTGCTTAAACACACATCAATCACACACTTGCCTTGCAATATGTTTACTTCCCTACCAAATCTGTTTTGGTACATTACCAAAAACATATTCCACTTTACATTAACATTACTTTGGGCAGATTACAATTATCCTCAACACACCAAATATAATTCACATTTACAAGTTCTAAGTACAATCACATACACACCTAACCATTACAAATCTTACATACACTTTACAATATCAATCTATATACATATCCATCAAACTTCTATGTCAATATTCTGCCACCACCTTCATGAACACACACATTTATTCAAGAATCCCCAAGCTACCAAAATTCTTCCTCAATACCAAAGTGTCCTACAATCATCAATTTTCATCCAAGTGCAAAAATCACCTTATACATATAAAATATTTTACTAGGATATTAAATCACCATAACCAACATAATTCTCATCAATTATATGTACAAATACTTCATCAATACATGAATACATGGCTGCCCAAAAATGGATATCTCAATAACTCTTCAAACTTAAAAATTTCCTTCACAAAACCAACACCCATAACATGTACACAAAGTTTAACAAAGAATTCTTCAAAAATGTAAACTTACCTTATAGTTGGAACTTGTTAAACCTTGATTAAACTTCTCAAATTTGGTATCAAACTCTTCCTTGTGATGTGTAGACAATTTTTCATGAAGGAACCTAAGAGATTGGTGTTGAAATGGAGGGGTTGATGGAGCTTGCATGAAAATGGAAATGGGGTTTTCTTTTTCCTTCAATTCGGCATGTTTAATGGAACCTTGAGGAAGATGAAGTTTCAGCTTATGTGAGGGAATTACAGCTGCCCCATTATGTTTATTTTATTCCCAAGTGGTCCACTCACCAAATTTAAATCATATTATATGTTAATTATTCATTTATCCCACATTAACCCATGATTTTAGCTATTTACTTTAGGTACCACTAAACTAATTTTTCATTTTATTTTCCAAGTGTAATATTATTTATTTTTAGTGGACATTTAGGTCAAAAGACACTTCGGGATGTCAAATGACCATAATGCCCCTGTTCGGGTTGCATTCCTGATTTTTCGGTAACACCGGGTTTTGTCTGTTTTTCGATTTCTCACTTTTTTTTGTACTAATTATTTAATTTTTCTTTGATCTTTCTAATGATATTTATTCTTCAATAAGGGTCTATTTAAGTCCTAAAAATGTTTTCCAGGGTTCCCCGCAGTCCAGGGCTAGTCAACGGTCCACGCCGTGACTTCCCGGTGCAGTCACCCATCACGAGGGTTCTCGGCTCGCTTAACTTGATCACATTTCTTTGCTATTATTTTTCCTTTGTTTTTCTTGTATTTTCTTTTCTTGTATTTCATTATATTTTGTCTTCTTACTCATATCGAAGTGTAGTTCTAGGCATCCTAGCTGTCCGGACAACACTGGTCACCGGAGCAGTAGAACGCACTACCGAACTTAGGGGTGTTACAGTTCTCCCCCCCTTAAATAAATTTCGTCCATGAAATTTTACCCAATAGCCATCTTACAATAGTCATACGTTTATTTTTTCCTTTCTATATGATCGTATAATCTTTTTTTTTTCTCAAATTTGTATAAGACTTTTAATAATCTAATACAATGTTTAATTTGTTTGGATAACACCAATCTCCTCTTACTATTATGCTGTCTAATATTTCGGTTCACGTTGCTTCATGAATGACCCTTGAGGTCATGTTAGAATCATTCATCAGTCATTGGTCCTCTGACCATTCTGGTCCATAGTCTTCCTCACATTAGTAATATTTCTTTGTTATATATGAATCAACTGTTCAAATTTCTACTTCCATAACTCTTTTTATCTGTCAATATTTTATAACTTACTTTCTTTTGTACTGAACTATAACCTTTCGATATTCTAACTTTTGAGTTTTAGATCCCTAAGTAGGATTTTCAAACTTATTTCTAACGATTAAATTCTGTAATGGCATAACTATACCAAAACAGATGCCGTTGGCAACCATTCTCATCTAGGTGTACTATCAGATAGTACGTAGCTCTACACAATAATCTCAAGTTACTACTGTAATCTGCAGTTTACAGTATAACTATCAAGAACATTGCATAGTTACTACAATACATCCCAATAGATCAAACTTTCCTATCCTTTGTCTTTTTCGGATTCACTGATATCCGAACTTATTCTGATTACAATATCCATTAACAATTACTAACAGTAACATCTCTACCTTCATCTAGAGCAATTCTATTACTATAACTTACTTTTACGTCCTCTTGCTTTACATTAAATAGGCTCGCTAATTAGCTTTATAATTTATGGTGTGTCAGGAAATACTTTTCGCCGATAAACTCTTCCAAAACTAATTTCACTTATTATCACAATCCCTATCCTAAAGGACTAATCACTAATGTATCAAAATTTATTTCCCTGACCTCCTGTCCTAGCGGACTTGTTACTAGCACCTCAAAGTCCATTTTTGTACATGGAACCGCAATGCAATCAATGATGCTAGCACACACATAAGAATGGGTAGAACCCGGATCAAATAACACAAACACATCTTGGTTAAAAGTTGAGAAGGTACCAGCCACAACATCAGATGTCTCGGCCTCTTCCCTCTGTCTCATTGCATAGACTACGGCCAGAACCTTTGTCTTGCTCTGAATGTATTACCGTGCCTTGGCTGCCTGCTGGGTTACCTCTACTCCTGCCTCTACCTCTGCTGGGTGGTTGTGAGCTTCTGGTGACAGGGCTCTGAACTGACCCTTCTGCAGTAGTAGGAGGTGGTCCAACTCTGCGACTACTGGTGCAGTCCTTGGCAAAATGTCCTATGCCTCCACAGTTATAATAGGCTCCAATAGCCTTATAACATATCCCACCATGATATCTTCCACAAATTTCACATTGGCGGGAATGGTAGGAACCTCCGGTACTCTGTTGACCGGATAGAGGAGGTTTCTGTCCTGAATGTCTTCCCCTACCAGACTTCTTGCCACCTCTACTGTGTCCCTCATAGTTCTTCCTCTTTCCAGTGGGACCACTGGAACTCTGTTCTACAGATTTTCCCTCATTCTCTGTCTTTTCTGATCTCTTTTTCTCAGGAGCAGCTTCAAACTCAATTCTTTCCAACTCTAGGGCTTGAGAAATAAGTTTAGAGAAGTTAGTGTGTTTGAAGCCGACTACTTGTAATCTGATACTGGGCTTCAAGCCAGTTTCAAACCTCTTGTATCTCTCCCTGCTGGTAGAGAGTAGACTCACTGCATAATGGCTAAGGCGGGAAAATTCCCTTTCATACTCAGCCACTGATCTGTTCCCCTATTTCAGACTTAGGAACTCTTGCAACTTCTGGTCTACATAAGCATCAGGGACATATTTCTGTCTGAATTCCCTGAGAAAGTCATTCCAGGTTAGCACTGCAGGTTCTACCAGACTGTGGGGAATGGTTTTCCACCAATCATAAGCATCCCCCTGTAGTAAGGACACTGAGTATTCAAATCTAAGCTCTTCTGTACAATGTAGCTTCTTGAACACCCTATCCATCCTCTCTAACCATTGTTCAGCTTCTAGAGGATCTACTGTCCCCTTAAACTCTGTAGCCCCATACTTCATCAATTTATCATACTGCCTAGTAGGAGATTGTGGTTGTACCACTGGTGTCTGTATTGGGACTTGAGTAGGTACATTGCCAGCCATTTGTTGGAACATTGCAACCATCTGCTGAGCGAACGAGGAAAGCTGCAGATGCTGCGGTGGTCTTCTTTGAACCACTAACATTATGTAGGCCTGGGGCATCCCCTTGCACCTCAGTCTCAATAGATTGATCGACTGAACGATTACCCTCTTCCATATTCAATGCGAGGATTTTAGATCTCCTAAACAAATAACACAAGGAGATTTCCTCCCGTTAGTGCATATTTATAATGTAATGTACTGTATGTATCAAACAATGATATTGAGTAGTTGTACTATGAAGAAAGAATATTCAAGTAACACGTGAAAATAGAATTTAAAAACTTTGCTCTGATACCACTAAAACATGTCACACCCTACCCCTCTGTAAGGCATAACATGATCCCGTAGTATACCTAATGAATTACCAACTCCGTCTACTGATAATCCATTAAATACACTACAAGGGATTTTAAAAACTTTTCTTACTTCTTTTACAGTGGTGAGCACTATTTACAGGTACTAAAAACCTTTTTAAATTGTAGTGATAGAACTAACACATTTGGAGTATTTAGAATTTCTGTAAAAATTTTGGCAGAGTGCCATCTGTATTTTGGATAAAACAGTTCTTCAGAAAACCTGTGAAAAACACTTCAATAAATTTTCAAATCTCAACTTCAACATTTTTCTCAACCCAACACAATTCTCAAGTCAAATTCACAGTAATTTTTCAAGGACTGAGATAGAGAAAATATAATACAATTTTTTACAAGTCAAAATGTCTCATAATTTACTTTACAACTTCAATGTACAATTTTTATTTACAACTGCTCAAAACCAAAAACAATATGTACATACAGTGAACATACATTACATTACAAAATACAAAATACTGGTATACTCATTATACCCGATAGTCTCTCACTGGAGGTACTAGCAGCCTAGTCTGCTGCACTGTCTGTCTGTCTACCTGCGACAGCAATAAAAAGCTATCGCTAAGACAATGTCTCAGTGGTGCACAACATTACCCAAATATAATTTAAATCACAATTCATAAATCATATAAATAGTGGATACTTAAAAACCATAGTTAAACTCAAGACAATACTGTCATAAGGAATTTAACACAATATCAAAATAAATCTCAATAATCAGAACACAGTTAAATTCGAAAGACAGTAAATGTCAATAAGAATTTAACTTCATTTCACAAATTATCAAATCGCATAACAACACAATTTAGTCGAATAAGTTAAGAATACAGTGTTGCCAATTCATTCACAACTTAAGCCATGACACAAATTTCCGATAAATGTCGCGTTGTACACCACGACAAAGCAATCACAACCCCACTAATCGAAATCAATGAGGAAGGGAGCTAGCTATATAATGAGTACTCATCCGATCACCTCAACTGGTAAACCAGAGAGGGAGAAAAATAAACGATCACGACTCCATAAATGGAGAAGGAAAATAAACGATCACAACCCCATAAAGGAGAAGGAATGATATGATCTTTGTCATGCTAAGTGTGAACACAAAATCAATTCCAAACATTTTATTCAAATGATTCGTGAGAATCCAATAAATTTCCAAAGTTATAATTTCATTCACAAAATGGCAACACAATTCATAATTATCTTTAATTTCCACAAAAACCATTTACAGTGCTTTTCAATCAATAATATCCATCAAATCATTTACAATGCTTTTCAAGCAATAAATATCCATTCAAACCCATTTCCACAATTTAAAACAATAATATACAAATAGTCAATATTTATATCAATTGAAAATAATTCAAAAGAAATAGTTGTTGTGCACAAACACAATTTAAATCAATAACATACAATTAATCATATGAAATCTTATTTAGAGTAAAATCAGTTGAAAACTAGTTGTGCACAAACCTCTGATGACTGTCTCCCTGGTCTGGACTCAGTGTTTTCTTCCCTTTCCCTGAGTCTTTAGTAACTGAGAAACACAATTTGAAGTGTTTCAGTGCTAAATTAATTTGCCTCTAACGATAATGTTCGATAAGTAATTCACTGAACTCAATTATTCACTGCATACCTTTATTTGCTTAATCACCTAATATACCGACCCTCGATGCGTTTTAGGTAAATTAGGTTTTGGTGTCCTTAATATGTCACATTCGATAATGTTTTAGGATTGGTACGTGTTACCAAACTCAATTCTATGTATATTGCATTTTCTTGCATTTCATTGCAAATTGCTGGATTTCGGGATACTAGTTTGACTTAACCGGACGACCTAGTTCCCTCAGTTTTCGGGTTTTGGTCAAAACTAAAAACTTGTAGATATATGTCTTATTGCACACGGGGCAAAATTTCAGGTCAATCCAAGTTAAGTAGACCAAGTTACGGTCATTATACTATTGCTGGTCAATTGGCATCAAATTAGGTCAATTTTAGGTCAATTTGGTCAACTTTGGTTCGGCCAGTTTTTGGATCCGAACTTGTGCAAGCTTTTTGACTTACTTTTGGTCATTTCTGGGCTTTGGTGTCTTCATAAGACTTGTAGGTATGGGTCTTAGCTATTCATGGTTAAAATTTCAGGTCAATTGGACATGTTTTGAGTGAGTTATGGCCTAAAAACTCACTGCTGCCCAATTGGTCATTTTTCAGGTCCTAATTGCACCTAATCCGAATTGGTCATTTTCTTAGGTCACCTTGCAAGCAGAATTTTGGTATGTAATGAAAGTTGGCACATTTTGTGCCTAGTTTCACCTCCAATTGGTCTCATACCAATTGAGGTTACACATTTAAACTTATTGGCTAAAATGTACACTGCCCTTAGTTACCTTCCTTAAACACACATCAATCACACACTTGCCTTGCAATATGTTTACTTCCCTACCAAATCTGTTTTGGTACATTACCAAAAACATATTCCACTTTACATTAACATTACTTTGGGCAGATTACAATTATCCTCAACACACCAAATATAATTCACATTTACAAGTTCTAAGTACAATCACATACACACCTAACCATTACAAATCTTACATACACTTTACAATATCAATCTATATACATATCCATCAAACTTCTATGTCAATATTCTGCCACCACCTTCATGAACACACACATTTATTCAAGAATCCCCAAGCTACCGAAATTCTTTCTCAATACCAAAGTGTCCTACAATCATCAATTTTCATCCAAGTGCAAAAATCACCTTATACATGTAAAATATTTTACTAGGATATTAAATCACCATAACCAACATAATTCTCATCAATTATATGTACAAATACTTCATCAATACATGAATACATGGCTGCCCAAAAATGGATATCTCAATAACTCTTCAAACTTAAAAATTTCCTTCACAAAACCAACACCCATAACATGTACACAAAGTTTAACAAAGAATTCTTCAAAAATGTAAACTTACCTTATAGTTGGAACTTGTTAAACCTTGATTAAACTTCTCAAATTTGGTATCAAACTCTTCCTTGTGATGTGTAGACAATTTTTCATGAAGGAACCTAAGAGATTGGAGTTGAAATGGAGGGGTTGATGGAGCTTGCATGAAAATGGAAATGGGGTTTTCTTTTTCCTTCAATTCGGCATGTTTAATGGAACCTTGAGGAAGATGAAGTTTCAGCTTATGTGAGGGAATTACAGCTGCCCCATTATGTTTATTTTATTCCCAAGTGGTCCACTCACCAAATTTAAATCATATTATATGTTAATTATTCATTTATCCCACATTAACCCATGATTTTAGCTATTTACTTTAGGTACCACTAAACTAATTTTTCATTTTATTTTCCAAGTGTAATATTATTTATTTTTAATGGAAATTTAGGTCAAAAGACACTTCGGGATGTCAAATGACCATAATGCCCCTGTTCGGGTTGCATTCCTGATTTTTCGGTAACACCGGGTTTTGTCTGTTTTTCGATTTCTCACTTTTCTTTGTACTAATTATTTAATTTTTCTTTGATCTTTCTAATGATATTTATTCTTCAATAAGGGTCTATTTAAGTCCTAAAAATGTTTTCCAGGGTTCCCCGCAGTCCAGGGCTAGTCAACTGTCCACGCTGTGACTTCCCGATGCGGTCACCCATTGCGAGGGTTCTCGGCTCGCTTAACTTGATCACATTTCTTTGCTATTATTTTTCCTTTGTTTTTCTTGTATTTTCTTTTCTTGTATTTCATTTATTTTATGTCTTCTTACTCATATCGAAGTGTAGTTCTGGGCATCCTAGCTGTCCGGACAACACTGGTCACCAGAGCAGTAGAACGCACTACCGAACTTAGGGGTGTTACAAAAATTCTGGTTGCAAGGTAGCTTGAAAAATGACCAAATTCGGATTTAGTGCAATTGAGGCCTGAAAATTGACCATTTGGGCAGCAGTTAGTGTTTAGGCCATAACTCACTCAAAATAGGTCCAATTGACCTGAAATTTTGACCATGAATAGTTAAGACCCATATATACAAGTCTTATGAAGACACCAAAGCCCATAAATGACCATAAGCAAGTCAAACAGCTTGCACAAGTTCGGGTCCAAAAACTGGCCGAACCTAAAATGACCTAAAGTGACCTAAAGTGACCAATTTTGATGCAATTTGACCAGCAATAGTAAAATGACCATAACTTGGTCTACATAACTCAGAATGACCTGAAATTTAGCCCCGCATGCAATAAGACATAGATCTACAAGTTTGTAGTTTTGACCGAACCCGAAAACCGAGGGAACTAGGTCGTCTGGCTAGGTCAAACTAGTATCCCGGAATCCAGCAAATTGCAAGAAAATGCAAGATACATGGAAATGAACTTGGTAGTATGTACCAATCCTAAAAGACTATCGAATGTGATATATTAGTAACATTAAAACCTAGTTTACCTAGAATGCATCGAGGGTCGACATATTAGGTTGACTAAGCAAATAATAGAATTCAGTGAATTAATTATCAAGCATTATCGTTAGAGACAGTTTAAATGAGTACTGAAACACTTCAAATTGTGTTTCTTAGTTAGCAAAGACTCAGGGAAAGGGAAGGAAACACTGAGTCAAGACCAGGAGATAGTTATTAGAGGTTTGTGCACAACAGTTATTTCTTTTGAATTTTTCAATTGAAATAAATTATGACTATTTGTATATTATTATTTTTAATTATGGAAATGTGTTTGAATGGATACTTATTGCTTGAAAAGCATTGTAAATGGTTTGAAACTGTGGAAAAAAATTATTTAGTGTGATTTGTGAAAATTGAAGTTACTTATGAATTGTGTTGCCATTTTGTGAATGAAATTATGACTTTGGAAATTTATTGGATTCTCACGAATCATTTGAATAAAATATTTGGAATTGATTTTGTGTTCACACTTAGCATGACAATATCGTATCATTCCTTCTCCATTTATGGGGTTGTGATCATTTATTTTCCTTCTCCATTTATGGAGTCGTGATCGTTTATTTTTCTCCCTCTCTGGTTTACCAGTTGAGGTGATCGGATGAGTACTCATTATATAGCTAGCTCTCTTCCTCATTGATTTCGATTAGTGGGGTTGTGATTGCTTTGTCGTGGTGTACAACGCGGCATTGATCAGAAATTTTGTGTCATGGCTTAAGTTGTGAATGAATTGGCAACACTGTATTCTTAAATTATTCAACTAAATTGTGTTATTATGCGATTTGATAATTTGTGAAATGGAGTTTAAATTCTTATTGACATTCACTGTCTTTTGAATTTAACTACGTTTTGATTACTGAGATTTAATGTGATATTGTGTTAAATTCCTTATGACATTCATTGTCTTGAATTTAACTATGGTTTTATGTATCCATCATTTATATGATTTATGAACTGTGATTTAAAGTTGTATTTGGTAAATGTTGTGCACCACTGAGACATCGTCTCAGTGATAGCTTTTCATTGCTATCACAGGTAGATAGATTGACAGGGCAGCAGACTAGGCTGCTAGTACATTTAGCGAGAAATCATCGGGTATATTGAGTATCCCACATTTTGCATTTTGTACTGTAATATATGTTCACTGTATGTATATATTATTCTTGGTTTTCAACAGTTGTAAATTAAAATTGTACATTGAAGTTGTAAAGTAAATTATGAGTATTTTGACTTGTAAAAATTGTATTATCTTTCTTTTATCTCAGTCTTTGAAAAATTACTGTGGATTTGAGTTGAGAAATATGTTGTGTGGAGAAATATGTTGGAGTTGAGATTTGAAAATATATTGAAGTGCTTTTTACAGGTTTTCTGAAGAACTGTTTTATCCAAAATACAGATGGCACTCTGCCAAAATTTTTACAAAAATTCCAAATAATTCAAATGTGTTAGTTCTATCACTTCAGTTCAAAAAGGTTTTTAACACCTATAAATAGTGCTCACCATTGTAAAAGAAGCAAGAAAAGTTTTTAAAATCCCTTGTAGTGTATTTAATGGGTTATCAGTAGACGGAGTTGGTAATTCATTAGGTATACTACGGGATCATGTTATGCCTTACAGAGGGGTAGGGTGTGACAAAGAGACTTCCCAGATGTATTTCCTGAAGAGTTGCCTGGTTTACCACCAGAAAGGGAAGTCGAGTTTGCTATTGAGGTAATGCCGGGTACAGCCCCAATTTCTATTGCTCCTTATAGGATGGCACCCATTGAATTGAGGGAGTTGAAAATTCAGTTGCAAGAGTTACTAGATAAGGGGTTCATATGCCCTAGTGTGTCACCATGGGGAGCCCCAGTGCTGTTTGTGAAGAAGAAGGATGGAACTTTGAGATTGTGTATTAATTATTGGCAGTTGAACAAAGTAACTGTGAAGAATAAATATCTATTGCCCAGAATTAACGATCTGTTTGATCAGTTGAAGGGAGCCGGTGTATTTTCAAAAATTGATCTCAGATCAGGGTATCATTAGTTGAGGGTAAAGGATGTAGATGTGTCAAAAACTGCATTCAGAACCTGGTATGAGCATTATGAATTTTTAGTGATGCCGTTTGGGTTAAAAAATGCACCAGTAGCATTTATGGACCTTATGAACTGTATCTTCCATCCATACTTAAATCGGTTTGTACTGGTCTTTATTGATAATATTCTGGTGTATTCCAAGGCCAGGGAAGAACATGATGAACATTTTAGGATTGTTCTGCAAACCCTGCAAGAAAAGAAGCTATATGCTAAGTTGTCCAAGTGTGACTTCTGGATGAGCGAAATCTCCTTTCTTGGACACATAGTACCAACTGAGGGGATTAGAGTGGATCCCAAAAAGATAGAAGCAGTACTAGAATGGAAGCCTCCTAGAAATACAACTGAGGTAAGAAGTTTCTTGGGGCTAGCTGGGTACTACAGAAGATTTGTGAAAGGGTTCTCTCTTATAGCTGCTCCAATGACCAAGTTGTTACACAAGAATGTGAAATTTGGCTGGAACGACAACTGCCAAGCCAGTTTTGAGAGGCTAAAGGCTATGTTGACAGAAGCACCAGTGTTAACACAGCCAGTGTCGGGAAAAGACTTTGTGGTCTACAGTGATGCCTCACATAATGGGCTAGGGTATGTATTAATGCAAGAGGGGAAAGTGGTCGCCTATGCTTCCAGGCAGTTAAGGCCACATGAACAGAATTACCCTACTCATGACCTGGAGTTAGCAGCAATTATCTTCATACTGAAGATATGGAGGCATTATTTATATGGTGAAAAATGTTACATCTATACAGACCACAAGAGTCTAAAATATTTGCCAACCCAAAAGGAGCTCAATCTTAGACAGAGGCGATGGATTGAGTTCCTAGAGGACTATGATTGTGTGATAGGTTATCATCCTGGGAAGGCAAATGTAGTTGCTGATGCTTTAAGTAGGAAGTCCATCACAGCTTTAAGATCACTAAATGCCTGTCTGTCCTTAGCTCAAGAGGGAGCTATTTTGCCTGAGTTGCAAGTGAGGCCAACCCTGCTACAATAGATACAAGATGGGCAGAGGGCAAATGAAAAATTAATGGCCATTGTTGCTAAAATTTCAAAAGGAAAGGAAACTGAGTATGAGGTGAAAGCAGATGGGTGTCTGTACTACAGAGGAAGAGTGTGTGTACTAGATGATGGGGAACTGAAGACTAGTATTCTAAAAGAAGCACACACTAGTGTTTATGCTATGCACCTGGGAAGCACAAAAATGTATAATGATTTGAGGCCTCATTATTGGTGGCCTGGTATGAAGAAGGATATAGCTGACTATGTGACTAAGTGTTTGACATGTCAGCAAGTTAAAGTAGAACATCAAGTTCCATCAGGATTGCTACAGCCTATAAGCATACCTGAATGGAAATGGGACCGGGTCACTATGGATTTTGTTAGTGGTCTACCTCTCACCCTAAAGAAGCATGATGCAGTATGGGTGATAGTAGATAGATTAACGAAGTCAGCACATTTTCTGCCAATTAGGACTGACTACTCACTGGAGAAGTTAGCAGAATTGTATATCAGTGAGATAGTTAGACTGCATGGAATCCCACTTTCCATCATATCTGATCGAGACACAAGGTTTACATTGAGATTCTGGAAAAAGTTGCAAGAAGCCTTGGGCACACAACTCCGCTTTAGCACGACTTTTTATCCCCAGATGGATGGACAGTCAGAACGAGTAATCCAGGTAAACCTAAGAACTAATTGAATTTTCATAGTTAATAAGTTGAAATGACAGTAACAATGTGAATTATGTAATAGATCCTGGAGGATATGTTGAGGAGTTGTGTCATTGAGTTTGAGGGGAGTTGGGATAGATACCTCCCACTGGCAGAATTCACATATGACAATAACTACCAAGCTAGCATTCAAATGACTCCGTATGAAGCACTGTATGGGAGGAAATGTAGAACCCTAGTGTGTTGGACTAATTGGGTGAAGATAAGCTGGTAGGACCAGACCTGGTGAAACAAACTGAGGAGAAAGTGAAGATAATCAAAGCTAACCTGAAGTTTGTCTCAGATGGGCAGAAATCTTATGCCAACTTGAAGAGAAAAGATATAAAGTATGCAGTTGGTGATAAAGTGTTTCTCAAAGTCTCACCATGGAAGAAAGTACTGAGGTTTGGGAGAAAGGGTAAGTTAAGCCCTAGGTTCATTAGCCCATATGAAGTCATTGAACGTGTGGGACCAGTGGCCTATTGGCTAGCTTTACCATCATAACTGGATGAAATCCATAATGTATTCCATGTTTCTATGTTGAGAAGATATAGCTCAGACCCTTCACATGTCATTTCCATGGAAGACATTGAAATCCAACCATACTTGACATATACAGAAGAACCTATACAGATCCTAGCTCGGGAAGTGAAGGAACTGAGAAATAAACAAATTCCATTGGTGAAAGTGCTTTGGAGGCACCACAACACTGAAGAGGCAACTTGGGAAAGTGAAGAGACGATGAGGCAACAGTTTCCTCAACTGTTTGCATCAGGTAATTTCGAGGACGAAATTTTTATTAGAGGGGAAGAGTTGTAACATCCTCACTTTAGCTAGTCCGTACAGTCTACTATTTCAGTGACCATTGTCAGTCCGAATAGCTAGAATGTTTGAAATTATAAATAGACTAGAGTGAAGAGTTATAAAAAAACTAAATAATGCTCATAAAAATCAAGGAAAAATTTTTAGAAACGAAATACACTAATGTTAAACGAGCCGAAACACCAGGGATGAGTAACCCAAAGGGGAAGTGACGGTGAAGGTCGTTAGCAATCGTAAACCCAGGGGAAAAATTATAAAATAATTATTAGGACTCCAGAGAAGGGTCATTGAGGTTCTTATGGCATTAGAATGCCAAGAAAATGCTTAGAAAAATTTTTCTATCGGTACACACAATTTTGGCTCGTTAAGCCAAACGGAGGGCATTTTGGTCATTTCATCTTCAGAGATGCTTTTTGGCCAACTTGTCCAGTTCAATAAATAATTTATATAACATAAAATATGAATAAATGTTGTTAAAAATTTAATTGAAATTAAATAGACAAGCAATGGAGAGAAAATGAAAGAAAATGGAATTATGACATCATAATGATGTCATTAAAATTCTCTCAACCAATCCAATATTGACACATGGCATAAGCTTATTTAAAAGAGACCAAATGGGCTGAAAAATGAAAAAAAATCAGAACTCTCTCCTTTCTTCTTCTCCTTGCCGTCACCCATTCCTCCATAGCCAACCTTGAGCAAGCTTT
Source organism: Hevea brasiliensis (assembly GCF_030052815.1). NCBI lineage: Eukaryota > Viridiplantae > Streptophyta > Magnoliopsida > Malpighiales > Euphorbiaceae > Hevea > Hevea brasiliensis. The sequence continues at coordinate 51,988,113 of NC_079501.1, forward strand.
TCAAAGCTTGATTTCCCTAGCTTTTGTCCCACTAAACCCTATACTCCCAACACAAAAAAGTGTTCTTACACCTTGGAGAGTCTTTTGGGAGAAAAAAGAAAAGGAAAGGAAGAACCCTAGCAAGTGGGAAACTTCACTCCATTAGAGGTTTGTGACCTAACCATGGTTTTCATTTTCAATTCATGTTTAAGGACTATGAATGAGTGCAAATGACAAAGAAATTGATGAAATACCATTTGTATGCCATCCCTAAACTTCGGTAGCCTTGGTTACGGTATGATTGTGATGAGTTTTATGGAGCTAAAATGCTAGTATGGCTGCCTTTATTGTGCATCTCTTAAGTGAATTGATGAAATGCAATGATAATGCATGATTTTTAATATTTGAGTTAGGGTTTGGGGTGAAAAATGAGACTTTGATTATGCGATGATGGAAGTAGGTTTTAATGGTCAATTAGTGACCATTTGGTTCTGTTTAAATAAAAAATAAAGTGAATTGTGTAGTGGGATTGGAGTTTGGTGTGGCTGCCCTTGGTGACCTGCAGAACTGGGCATGAGTCCAATTGGTTTGGGCAAGCCAATTGTAAATGAAACTAGACACATAATGGCACAACTTTGGTGAAGAAACCATGCCCTGAAAACCAAAACAAGTTGACCAAAAGATTACCCTAATCTGGGTGACCTGCATTCTGCCTGGGCAAAATGACCAAATGAATAGTGTTTAGTCATTTGGCCATAACTCAGCGTAGAAAGGTCCAATTGACCTAAAATTTTACCAGCAACAAGCTGAGATATATACCAACAACTTTCATGAAGAAGCCTAACCCAAATTATGATCATAACATATTCAAAAAGTGACCTGAATTCACTACTTCTAACATTGTAGATTTGGTCAGTTCAGAAATTCTAGAAAAATTTCAATCTGGCCAGTTGTGGTTTTTGGGCCATAACTTGAGTTACAAAACTCCAAATGGAGTGACTCAAAAAAGGAAATGCAACTAGACAAAATAAGGAACAACTTTCGTGTCGATCATTTTACCAAATTCCCACTGCAAAAATGACTAATGGAACAGTAAACTTAAAGCTTGAAAACTGAAAATTTTATCCAAATAACATTAAGCTTAAAAATGGTATTGGTAACCAATACCAACAAATTTAGAATGCAAAATATGGTATGTTAGGAGTATTAGAACCAATGTACCTATTGCCTATGCAAAAGTCAACATTTTAGTTGACTAATGAAATGAATAGTAACACCTAAACTTAAAATTCTAAAATTATACAATTTAAAAGTGTAACATGCCCTAGTACACCTAGCAAGATTAGTTTGGATAGGTTGGCATGCCATTAGGGTTCTGTTAGCAGTACTGCATATGGCTTCATGCCATTCTGTGTTTCATGGCTTCCCATGCCATTCTGTGACATAATAGCCTTATTTGAGTTGTTACACTTGGGTTTTATCCCTGATAATTATTACAGCTTATTAGCTATTCTATTGCACACCGGGAGACACAATGTGATCGATGGTGTGATGGTCTGAGGTACTTAGTACCCAGTGCCAGTTTACCCATTTATCCAGTCCAATCGACTAGTATGGGTTACTTGGGCAATGATAATAAATTTTACCAAATTTTAATCGAATAATACTGTAATAAATACCAGAAATTAAGTCTACCCAAAAATGTAATCATACATTCTGCATACTTATTTTATTTTATTTTATATTATCAGCACTAAGCAGAATTGCTTAGCGCGTCGCTTTTGCCACGCGCAGGTAGTAGAAACCTAGCTGGGGAGCCCAGCAGACATCAGACAGGGTAAACTTTCAGAGCTACATCCGGAGTCCAGAGTCACCTCACATCTGCAGTGCATATGGTAGGACATTAGGACTTTGGGGTAGGATTTTGTATTTTGCATTTTGTATTAGTTTGGATTGTAAATATAAACTCTTGAAATTATGTAATAATGTAAATATATGAAATTTCATGTTATTGAAATTTTCTGTATATTATGTTGAAAAAAAATGAAATGTTGAGAAATATTTATGAATGTGCTTCAAGTAGTGATGTGAACAGAAAAAATTTCTAAAAATAGTATTGAGATTTTGAAATTGAGTTGAGATATGTGTGTATAATGGAGTCTGGATTTGGAAATTATATGGGAAGTGTTTTTAAACTGGTTCAGAAGAACTGTTTTTCCAATTTATAGCAGGCACTCTGCTGGATTTTCTATAAAAATTTCGAACAAATTCAGATTTATCAAAAATTGAAAATAAATGAATTAAAAGGGATAAATTGTAATTGAAACATGAATTGGTGCTCCGGCACACTGAGTGGCATATCCTGCTCGGCTACACTATAGACAGGTAAGGGGTGTCACAAGGGAATGCTACTAACAATCTCCCACTAGCACTAGAGCCATTCATTATAATATCTTAGACCCATCTTCTCAAGATGTTGGTCTAGCTGAGTCTGTGACATAGGCTTAGTGAATGGATCAGCTGAATTTTCAGTTGATGCTATTTTCTACATGGCTACATTGCCTTGTCCAACTATTTCTCTGATAATGTGGTAGCGCCTTTCTATGTGTTTGGATTTCTGGTGAGAGCTTGGTTCCTTAGCCTGTATGACTGCTCTATTGTTGTACCAATGTAGTGGAACTGCTAACTCAATGGAAGGAACTACTGCAAGTTCTGTCACGAACTTCTTTATCCAAACAGCTTCCTTTGCAGCATCTGATGCAGCAATATACTCAGCCTCGATAGTGGAATCTGCAGTCGTGCTCTGTTTGGAACTCTTCCAACTGACTGCACCTCCATTACAAATGAACACATACCTAGAGGTAGACTTTCTATCATCAATATCAGATTGGAAATCAGATTCAATATAACCATCCAATTGCAACTCTCCACCTCCATAGATCAAGAATAAATCCTTAATTCTTCTCAAGTACTTAAGGATATTCTTGACAGCTATCTAGTATTTCAAACCTGGATTGGATTGATACCTGCTAGTCAAACTAATAGCATATGCGATATCTGGCCTAGTACACAATATTGCATACATTAAACTTCCAATAGCCGAAGCATATGGAATCATGGGCATTTTATCTCTTTCTTCAGGTGTCTTTGGAGACATCTCTTTAGAAAGGTGGATGCCATGTCTCACTGGTAACAATCCTCTCTTAGAATCAAGCATGTTAAACCTCTTTAACACCTTTTTTAAGCATAGACTTTAGGATAAACCAATTATTCTTTTCGCTTTATCTCTATAGATGCGAATCCCAAGAATATAGGTTGCCTCCCCTAAGTCTTTCATGGAGAATGTATTTGACAACCATAACTTTATAGTTGTCAACATACCTGTGTCATTACCCATCAACAGTATATCATCCAAATATAAGACAAGGAAAGTGATAGCACTGTCACTAAGTTTCTTATATACACATGGCTCATCCTCATTTTTGATAAAACCAAATGATTTAATGGCTTCATCAAAACGAATGTTCCAACTCCTCGAAGCTTGCTTCAACCCATAAATGGATTGCTTTAGCTTGCAGACCTTGGAACCATCTTGGGATTCAAAACCCTTAGGTTGTTCCACGAAAATGTTTTCTTCAATGTATCCATTGAGAAAAGTTGTTTTGACATCCATCTGCTAAATCTTATAATTATAGTATGCAGCTATTGCTAATGGAATCTTAATTGATTTAAGTATGCCAATAGGCGAGAAAGTCTCCTCATAGTCGATTCGTTGCCTTTGGCGAAACCCTTTCGCTAGTAGCCTTGCCTTATAAGTCTCTACCTTTCCATCAGAACCAATTTTCTTCTTAAAAACCCATTTGTTCCCTATAGGTACAATACCTTCAGGTGGGTCAACAAGATCCCAAACTTGATTCTTATACATGGAATCAATTTCGGATTTCATAGCTTCAATCCATTTTGAAGAGTCTATATCTGATATAGCTTCTTCATAGGTAAGTGGATCATCTCCATGATCTACTTCTTCATGAGTAGACAACTTTTGTTCTTCTTCATGCAGGAAATCATATCTCACTGGTGGGTGAGATACCCTGGTTGTTTTACGAGGAATTGTTGTAGATGTTTTATCAATGGGTGTAGGTTGACTAGATGGATCTATATTCATCTGATCTGTTGGTTGATTAGAATTCTCCAATTTTAACTCTATTTGCCTTTCTTTGCCTCCTTTTTGAACAAACTGTTGTTCAAGAAATGTAGCATCTCTACTCACCACAACCTTTTGTGATGTAAGCAAATAAAAATAATACCAAAACTATCCCTTGGATATCCAACAAATCGACCCTTTTCTAATCTGGTTTCCAATTTATCAGTGTTCAGCTTTTTGATATAAGCTTGACAACCCCAAATCTTAAAATGCTTAAGACTTGGTTTTCTTCCATGCCATATCTCATAAGGTGTGGAAGAAACTGATTTTGATGGAATCCTATTCAGAATATACAAAGCTGATTCTAATGCAAATCCCTAAAAGGAGATTGGCTTATCAATATAGCTCATCATACTACGTACCATATCCAATAGGGTATGATTTCTCCTTTCAGATACACCATTCAGTTGTGGTGTTCCTAGAGGAGTCAGCTGGCAAATAATGCTGTGCTCTCTCAAGTATTCATCAAATTCGGTACTCAAATATTCACCTCCACAATCTGATCGAAGAGCTTTGATACTCTTTCCTGTTTGATTTTCTACTTCAGATTTAAATTCTTTGAACTTTTCAAAGGATTCATGTTTGTATTTCATCAAATACAAATACCCAAACCTTTATTTATCATTAGTAAAGGTAATAAAGTAATGAAAACCGCCTCTAGCCATTTCCTTAAATGGACCACATACATCACTATGTATTAGCTCCAAAATATTTTCAGCCCTTAACCCTTGTCCAACAAAGGGTGATCTAGTCATTTTTCCCTGAAGGCAAGATTCACAAGTTTGAGTAGGCTCAGAGCCTAATGAGGATAGAATCCCCATTTTCTCCAGTTTTGCAATCCTATCTTCTGCAACATGACATAACCTTAAGTGCCAAACATATTTTGAACTAGAGTTGGTTTTCACCATGGCATTGCATTCTTTTAGATCACTTGCATTCATTTTGTGTTTGTCATTATTATCCAAATAATAAATACCAATATTCATATAACCCCAATCAACATATTTATTTCCAAAATAAATATTGCAAATATCATCTGTTAATTGAAATTCATAGCCATTTCTAGTCAAACAAGATATAGAAATGATGTTCTTAAAAGTATCAGGTACATATAAAATATTATCCAAACACAAAACATGTCCAGACATGTAAAAAGATTTAGATTTTATGGCTAAAGCTTCAACAGTTGAGCCATTGCCAATCCGAAGTCTAACATCTCGAGAATGCAAGCTGCTACTATTTGCTAGTTCCTGCATATCATTATAAATGTGAGAACTGGCACTAGTATCTAAAACCCAAGCTGTAGATGAACTATGAGCATCATTAGAATCTAAATAATAAGATATGGACATACCTTCCAAAGGTGTATCCTTCTTGTCCTTCAGTGAAGCAATATACTCTGGGCAGTTCCTTTTCTAGTGCCCATCCTTCTGGCAATGGAAACACTTTCCTTTGCCTCCATCAACTTTAGTTTTCCCTTTCTGTTTAGCTATTTTCTTGGAAGGACCAGGAATCTGAGATTTTTTTTTTCTTATTGCCCTTCTTCTTATTGGACTTTCCAGTAGAAGAAGATGCAATCAAAGCTACCTCTTTTCCTTTATTGCCCGGCATATTCTTTTAGGCAATAACCAGCATGTTGAGTAAACTAGCTAAGATGCATTCCTGTTTAGTCATATGGAAATTTGTCACAAAATTCCCAAAAAGGCTCAGGAAGGGACTGAAGGATCAAATCCGTCTGTAGTTGGAAATCCATGTTGAAATCAAGATATTCCAACTGCTCAATCAGCCGAATCATCTTGTGGACATGATCCCCAACATTCTGTCCCTCAGACATCCTCATGCGGAATAGCTGCCTAGATATCTCATACCTAACATTTCTGCTGTGCTCACCATACAACTCTTGTAGGTGAAGGAGGAACTCACTCACACTCTGCATGTTCTCATGCTGCTTTTGTAACTCATTACTCATGGAAGCAAGCATGTAACACTTAGCTCTCATATCATGCTCCTTCCACTTGTCCAAAGTTTCATGTTCCTTTTGAGTGGCCTCTGGAGGTAAGGGACCAGGAACATTTAAATCTAGAATATATCCTATATCTTCAAGGTTCAGGACAAGTTTCAAATTTCTTAGCCAATCAGACAGATTAGGTCCTGTCAACCTATTGCAATGAAGTGTGCTTACAAGGATATTGCGTGGTGGTGGTTGTTATGTGCTCATTATTATTAGAAAATTAACTGCAGAAAATAATCAGATTAATTAGTAAATGTATTATGTAAGTAACTAAAATGATTATGGTCTTTTAATCAAATTGGTCTTCCCACTAACTTAGCAAATCCTACACTTCCATAGTAGAAAATGGAAATCCTAGTTGGATGGATTTCTAGTGGGTGATTGAATTCTTATAATTCTATTGATCATCCTCAGGTACATCCATTATTGGAATTACAATAAACTATAAGTGAGCAACTCCTTGCCCATCACATCTCATGTGAGGTTCAATCCTTTACTGTAACACCCTCCCGGTAACCACTCCGTACATTCTCTTTGTTTGGTGACGATGTCGATGCAGACGGCTAGACGTCAGGATAAATATTTAAATTAATGTCGGGAATCTTAATTAACTAAAATATTAATAAGAAACATTTTTTAAAAATTTTAGAAATAAAATAGAACAAAGTAAAAGCAGTAGGTGCCCAAGCGATGGGTAACCGGAGGGAAGTTGCGGTTCTCGCAACGAGGAGCCCTAGACCCGGGGGAAAAATTATAAAATAATTTTTGGGACTCCAGAGAAGGATAATTGAGGTTCCCATGGCATTAGAATGCCAAGAAAATACCTAGAAAAATTTTTCAATCGGTACAGACGATTTTGACCCGTTAAGCCAAACGGAGGGCATTTTGGTCATTTCGCCTTCCGAGGTGATTTTTGGCCGACTTTTCAAGTTGAGTAAATAATTAATATGACATAAAATATGAAGAAGTATTGCTAGAAATTAAATTGAAAATGAGTAGTGGAGGAAAGAAAAGAAATTGAGGAAAAATGGCTATTTATGACATCAAAGTGATGTCATTTAAAATGTTCAGCCAATCACAATTAATCTACCATTTGACTAACTAATAAAGAGATAAAATGAAGACTAAATAACCACAAAATCCAGTAGCCACCATCCTCCCCAATTGCAGCCGAAATCAACCTTGCCCTAAACCCCCATTGCCAGCTTCCATCAAGCTTATTTTCTCTCTTCTTTTCACCACTAAACCCTAACTTCACTTCATTAAAACCTTACCCCACATCTTAAACAAGCTCTTGGCAGCCAACAAGAGGAAGGAAATTGAGGTTTAGAGGCTTGGAAAAATCTGCCATTCAAGGTTAGTGCACTTATACCCATTAAACTCTTTATTTCCATGATTTTGGACTTGAACTTAGTAAGATTTGTAGTTTAAATGAACAAAAAACCTATGGGTATGAACACTTGAATTTCGGCAGCCCTAATAGAGGAAGGGTTTTGAATGTTTTTAATGGACTTAGCATGAGTTGAAGATTGTATTTAAGTTATATATTTACATAGATGTTTAACTAGGGTGCTAATGGAGGTTTATGGGTAAATTGCCTTGGACACTAGGGTTTTGAAGCATGAAAAATTGATTTGGCTTACCAACCTATTAAAGAACACTCTAATGGTCAATAAGTGACCATTTGAGGTATGTTGGCCACAAATTGAACTTAAAAATGCTATGGCAAAGTGAGGTTGCAGGCTGCCCTATGACAGCAGTATAGGGACTGAAAATTCAGTCCCTTTGCACTGCCATAACTTGGGCTGTGTTAGTCCAATTGAAGTTTGGCCAATTGAACATGAAACTAGGCTTATAATGGCACATTTTTGCTGAAGAAACTAGGATTAGGGTGGATCCCAAGAAAATAGAAGCAGTGATGGAATGGAAACCTCCCAGAAACACAACTGAGGTCAGAAGCTTCTTGGGGCTAGCTGGGTATTACAGAAGATTTGTGAAGGGATTTTCCCTAATAGCTGCTTCAATGACAAGTGTCAGACCAGTTTTGAGAAATTGAAGGCTATGTTGATAGAGGCACCAGTGTTAACACAGCCAGTGTCCGGAAAGGACTTTGTGGTCTATAGTGATGCCTCACATAATGGGTTAGGGTGTGTATTGATGCAATAGGGGAAAGTGATCGCCTATGCTTCCAAACAGCTAAGGCCACATGAACAGAACTACCCTACCCATGATCTAGAGCTTGCAGCAATTATCTTCGCACTGAAGATATGGAGGCATTACTTGTATGGGGAAAAGTGCTACATTTACACAGACCACAAAAGCCTGAAATACTTGCCAACCCAGAAGGAGCTCAACCTTAGACAGAGGCGATGGATTGAGTTTCTGAAGGATTATGATTGTGTAATTGACTACCATCCTGGGAAGGCAAATGTAGTTGCTGATGCTTTGAGTAGAAAATCCATCACAGCTCTGAGATCATTGAATACCCGTCTAACTTTGATTCGAGATGGAGCTATTTTGGCTGAATTGCAAGTGAGGCCAAACACATACAATGAGATATTAGATGGGCGGATGAGAAGCTAATGGCTATTATGAGCAAGATCTCAGAGGGAAAAGCAACTGACTATGGGGTGAAAGCAGATGGGTGTCTGTATTACAAAGGAAGACTGTGTGTACCATATGATGGGGAATTGAAAGCTAGTATTCTAAAAGAGGCACACACTAGTGTATATGCTATGCACCCAGGAAGTACAAAGATGTATCATGACCTGAAGCTTCAGTATTGGTGGCCTGGTATGAAGAGGGATATAGGTGACTATGTAACTAAATGCTTGACATGTCAACAAGTCAAGGCAGAACATCAAGTTCCATCGGGTTTGCTACAGCCTATACGCATACCTGAATGGAAATGGGATCGGGTCACCATGGATTTTGTAAGTGGTCTACCTCTCACCCAAAAGAAATATGATGCAGCATGGGTAATAGTGGATAGATTGACGAAGTCAGCACACTTTCTGCCAGTTAGGACTGACTACTCACTGGAGAGGTTAGCAGAATTGTACATCAGTGAGATAGTTAGACTGCATGGAATCCCACTTTCCATCATATCTGACCAAGACCCAAGGTTCACATCGAGATTTTGGAAGAAGTTGCATGAGTCCTTGGGTACACAACTCCACTTCAGCACAGCTTTCCATCCTCAGACGGATGGGCAATCCGAAAGAGTAATCCAGGTAAACAATTGAAACCCATGAAATTGATACAAATATTGAACTAAAATGATGACAATAACACGAAATATATGTCAGGTCCTTGAGGATATGCTGAGGAGTTGTGTCATTGAGTTTGAGGGAAGTTGGGATAGATACCTCCCACTGGCAGAATTTGCATACAACAATAGCTACCAAGCTAGTATCCAAATGGCCCCGTATGAAGCACTGTATGGGAGAAAATGTAGAACTCCAGTGTGCTAGACTGAATTGGGCGAAGACAAACTGGTAGGGCCAGACCTAGTGAAACAGGCTGAGGAGAAGGTGAAATCAATCAAAGCCAACTTAAAGGTTGCCTCGCATGCATGTAAATCTTATGCCGACCTGAAGAGAAAAGAAATAGAATATGTGGTTGGCGACAAAGTGTTCCTCAAGGTATCACCATGGAAGAAAGTATTGAGGTTTGGAAGGAAAGGTAAGTTAAGCCCTAGGATCATTGGCCCATATGAAGTCATTGAACGTGTGGGTCTAGTAGCCTATAGGCTAGCTTTACCACCAGAGCTGGACAAGATCCACAATGTGTTCCATGTATCCATGCTCAGAAGATACCGCTCAGATCCTTCACATGTCATCTCCAGAGAAGAAATTGAAATACAGCCGGATTTGACATGTGAAGAAGAACCTCTACGGATCCTAGCTCGGGAAGTGAAAGAGTTGAGGAACAAACAGATTCCATTGGTGAAAGCGCTTTGGAGGCACCACAACACCGAGGAAGCAACTTGGGAAAGTGAAGAGACGATGAGGCAACAGTTCCCTCAACTGTTTGCATCAGGTAAATTTTGAGGATGAAATTTAAATTAGAGGGGAAGAGTTGTAACACCCTCCCGGTAACCACTCCGTACATTCTACTGTTCCGATGACCAGTGTCGGTCTGGACAGCTAGAACGTCCGGAAAAATATTAAAATTAAAGTCGGGAACCATAATTAACTCAAATATTAATAAGAAACACTTAGTAAAAATTTTAGAAATAAAATACAACCAAGCAAAATGAGCCGGTGCCCAAACGATGGGTAACCGGAGGGAAGTTGCGGTTCTCGCAACGAGGAGCCCTAGACCCGGGGGAAAAATTATAAAATAATTTTTGGGACTCCAGAGAAGGGTAATTGAGGTTCCCATGGCATTAGAATGCCAAGAAAATACCTAGAAAAATTTTTCAATCGGTACAGACGATTTTGACCCGTTAAGCCAAACGGAGGGCATTTTGGTCATTTCGCCTTCCGAGGTGATTTTTGGCCGACTTGTCCAGTTGAGTAAATAATTAATATGACATAAAATATGAAGAAGTATTGCTAGAAATTAAATTGAAAATGAGTAGTGGAGGAAAGAAAAGAAATTGAGGAAAAATGGCTATTTATGACATCAAAGTGATGTCCTTTAAAATGTTCAACCAATCACAATTAATCTACCATTTGACTAACTAATAAAGAGATAAAATGAAGACTAAATAACCACAAAATCCAGCAGCCACCATCCTCCCCAATTGCAGCCGAAATCAACCTTGCCCTAAACCCCCATTGCCAACTTCCATCAAGCTTATTTTCTCTCTTCTTTTCACCACTAAACCCTAACTTCACTTCATTAAAACCTTACCCCACATCTTAAACAAGCTCTTGGCAGCCAACAAGAGGAAGGAAATTGAGGTTTAGAGGCTTGGAAAAATCTGCCATTCAAGGTTAGTGCACTTATACCCATTAAACTCTTTATTTCCATGATTTTGGACTTGAACTTAGTAAGATTTGTAGTTTAAATGAACAAAAAACCTATGGGTATGAACACTTGAATTTCGGCAGCCCTAATAGAGGAAGGGTTTTGAATGTTTTTAATGGACTTAGCATGAGTTGAAGATTGTATTTAAGTTATATATTTACATAGATGTTTAACTAGGGTGCTAATGGAGGTTTATGGGTAAATTGCCTTGGACACTAGGGTTTTGAAGCATGAAAAATTGATTTGGCTTACCAAACTATTAAAGAACACTCTAATGGTCAATAAGTGACCATTTGAGGTATGTTGGCCACAAATTGAACTTAAAAATGCTATGGCAAAGTGAGGTTGCAGGCTGCCCTATGACAATAGCATAGGGACTGAAAATTCAGTCCCTTTGCACTGCCATAACTTGGGCTGTGTTAGTCCAATTGAAGTTTGGCCAATTGAACATGAAACTAGTCTTATAATGGCACATTTTTGCTGAAGAAACCATGCCCAAAAGACCAAAGCAAGGGGACCAAAACTTGGCCCCAATCCGGAACCCTGAAACTGCCTCTGCAGAATTGACCAAATAAACAGTAACTGTTCATTTGGCCATAACTCACTGTAGATTTGGTCAATTGCCCTGAACTTTTTACAGCAACAAGTTAAGACATAGACAAACAACTTTCATGAAGGAACCTACCCCAAATTATGGCCAGAACCCAGCCAACCAAGTGACTCTAGTTACTATTCATGCACTGTAGATATGGTAAATCTGCAGATTTGGCAATCCGGCCAGCTTGGGTTTTTGGGCCATATCTGGAGCTACAAAACTCCAAATGGAGTCATTCAAAAAGTTAATTCAACTAGACAAAATAAGGAACAACTTTCATGCTTTATATTTCTTCAAATTCCAACAGTAACAGTGTCTAATGGAACAGTGAAGTTGACTCACCAAAACTGAAAATTCTGCTTGTTTGGAGTTTCACTTTGGAATGGTATTAACACTTAATGCCAACAAGTTTTAAACACCAAATGTGGTATGTTGAGACCTGAGAAAGGAATGTTTTGAGAAATGAAAAAGGTTGTTGAGACCTGAAATTGACAAATTATTGAGATATTGATATTGAGTTTTATTGATGATATTGGAGTTGAGAATGAATGAAATAGTATATTGGAAGTGTTTTTAACAGGTTCCGAAGAAGTGTTTTTAACAGGTTCCGAAGAACTGTTTTCTCCATTTTTAGCCGGTACTCCGCCAGATTTTCCTTAAAATCTTCGGAACCTCAAATGAATAATACTTTTGATAAATAGTTAAAATAAATCATATTTCATAAATTAACTTCAAAAGCATGACACAAATTAAGTAAGGTATATTAGAGTGTGCCAGTACACCGTGTGGCATTACTTACTCGGGTATACTGTACACGGGCAAGGGGTGTCACATTTACCTAGCCCTTAATGCTCAAAATCTCAGGTACATCCATTATTGACTTATCTTGCATTAGTTAAGTTGATCCCATTGAGCCAGTAATTATGCAAATAATTTTAATGTCCTTAGGTACATCCAATATTGGCCACCAAACCATTTACATATTTACAACATCTCATGCTTAACAAATATTCTTAAGAAAATCTCTTAAATTAATTGCATCTTATGCAACTATTTAAAATTTCTTAAAATAATTGCCCCAATGGAGGGTCCATGTTATAATTACTTTAATTATAGCATTTCCAACTTAATCATTTGTTTGGAAGATTTTATGGTCATCCTAATTACTATTAAGGTCTCACTTTGCACATTATCCATATAACACGCATATATCATATAATTGCATACATTCCCATATATCTCATGCATTCATGGATAAGCAGTAAATATGGTATGATCATAGACATTCTAAGGGATTCAATTTTGAGCCACCAAGAATTGAATCAAGGCATTCCTAGGTGCATTTCATTCATTCATTTTACAAGAGTTGCTGAAGGAGTACATAATCAACACTTGATCTTGAATTCCTCCCACTAGTTCCACCAATGCTCTTGACCTCCTTGAACTTCTTGCAATCCAATATTACATAGTAATCCTTGGCATACCAAGGCGAATTTACAATAACTTAAATAAATGAAATTACAACACAAAATTATTACAACCTTAATAATCAATGCTCAAAATAAATTAAAATAATTTACAATCCAAAAGAAACATAAAAGAAATAAATCCAATCACATTGGTCTTTTATAGTCCATGATAATCCATCATGCATATCACTATTTAACAATTAAATAAAACATACATACTTAAATTAAATTGAATATCTCATATTTAAATTAAAAATCCAGATTTGAATATGATTCAAACAAATTTAAAAATTCATATTTGAATCATATTCAAACATCCTTAAAAATTCAGATTTGAATCATATTCAAACAATTTTTAAAAATCAGATTTTGATTCAAATATGAATTTTTAAAGTTTCTTAAATCATATTTAAATCTGATTTTTTAAAGTTTTTTGAATAATATTCAAATCTAAATTTTTAAAAATTGTTTGAATCACATTCAAACAATTTTTAAAAATTTAGATTTGAATATTATTCAAAAAACTTTAAAAAATCAGATTTAAATATGATTTAAGAAACTTTAAAAATTCATATTTGAATCACATTCAAACAACTTTTAAAATTCAGATTTGAATCACATTCAAACAATTTTTAAAATTCTGATTTGAATCAAAATTTAATTTTGTGATTAAAACTACTAATTAAACACTTTAATTAGTCATAGGATAGGCCTTTGATCATACAACAATTGTAGAATTAAAAAGCTAAACCTTGCACCACCCATGAAGCCCAAACCATGCGCACCAATGATGGTGTTCTTCAAGCATGCAGCCACACATCCATTGCAACCAGCAATGGATAAATCATCTCATGATCAAAACACACAATTAAATCATATAATCAACAATCTAAGTGGAAAATATAGTGGCTCTGATACCAATTGAAGGAGCAGAAGCATGAAAAACACAATTATATACCATTGAATTAAAAAATTTTCACCTAGAGTCGCATGCATCATGCAAGATTTATTTTTATCTATTTAATTTCAATGATAAACAACATATTAAAACTCTTTTAATATGTTTTTGGATTTGTATTTGCCATTTAAGATTTTAAAATTAATTAGATTAATTTTAGAATCCTAGATTAGATCAAGAACAAATACACTAACCTCTTGATGCACTGTAGTGTATTTGTGCCTTTCGGATGCGTCTTCAGGACACCAGAAACAATTTCTAGTATTTTTAATTCAAGAGATTGTTTGTTAATCTCTTTGAATTGATGAGAGATGAAGAAGAAGAAAGGGAGAGGAGCCTTTGGGTGGTGGCACAAAGAGGAGCAGCTGTTGATTGTATTGTTTTCTTTTCATAACAACACTTATATAGCTAGGTCAACACATTAAACCCTTGCCACATGTCACCCTCTGATTGGTTCTAGGTTTAATTGATCCAATCACATTGTGCCAAGTGTCAAACCTATATTTAATCTTAATTTTAATCATCTTACATGATTAAAAGCATTTGGCAAGCTTATGTGTAGTGCCATGTGTCACCATCTCATGGTGCCACATGTCACCCTGTGAAATGACCAAAATGCCCCTGTGTCTTAATTTTGAGTTCTCAACCCAAAATAATTATTTCTCTTCTTCTAATCAATTTATATCAAATATAAATCAATTAATTAATCTTTATTAATTAATTTCTCATTAATTAAATTCATATTTAAACACTTTAAATATAAATTTAACTTATACTGTACATCCAATAACCTAGATTTGGTTTCAAGTCATGCTAGGGACTTTGCAATCTAATTGCAAACCAAACCAATTTAATTAATCAATTAAACTCTTTAATTAATTAATTAAATCATATTTAATTAGGTGATAACTTGTGTATGTGTGTGACTTACTAGGCTCATTAATAATTGGCAATGAGATATGATATCAACTCTTAATATCATCAGAACTCTTTCTTACCATAAATGACTTCTCTAAATCATTTTATGCACCTCATAGACCATGGTTAACACCTAACATAGTATGCCATGGCTACCCAATTAGTAATAAGGTTTACCTTAAATGAACCTATAATCATATGTTACCATGCACTAGAATCTCTCTGTCACAAAATCCCAATTAAAGCTGGAGTCATGGTTTTATGTCAAACTCCATTTGCTATGAATATTATGTTCTCTTTCAATTCCAGTTCTTGATTAAAAAGATTTTCTCATCAGAAACTCTTTCTGAATAAATCTATCTGTCTTGGCCAGGAACTTGAAACATCAAGAACAATTAAATGAACTTAGGATTTTATCTCTATTTACTTAGAGGAACAGATTCCATCTTGATCAACACCTACCTCCATATATAACTAGTAGGAGCCAATACATGCCCATATACCCATACACAGTATAAGTATGAAAGCAGTATCAAAGTCAAACCTCCTATATATAAGATAACTATGCTATCTCAGGTCTAAAGATTATATGCACTGATATGATTTATGATAATGCATTGACAAGAGTAAACTCCATGTGCTTGTCATAAGTGTCACTGGTTCACAGAAACCTATGTCAAAGTCTATGGAGAGAGCAGGAGGCAGAAAACCAGCCAGAGCTTATGCAATAAGGGCACAGGAGGAACAAGATGCTCCAGATGTCATCAAGGGTATGTTCCTCCTTTATAATACTTCTGTGCATGCATTAGTGGATCCTGGATCTACTCATTCATATATTTGTATCAAGCTACCCGTAGAAAAGGGAATACCAGTAGAGGAAAGTGACCAAGATATCCTGGTCACAAATCCGCTAGGCCATAGTGTGGTAGTAAATAAGGTGTATAAGGGCTATCCATTGAAGATTTAAGGGAAAGAGTTCTGAGCAGACTTAACCGAATTGCCTTTCCATGAGTTTGATGTGATTTTGGGAATGGACTGGTTATCTCATCATCAGGCAATAGTAGATTGTAAATTGAAGAGAATCTCTCTGAAAACTACTGAGAATGAAGAAATAACAGTTATGGGTGAAAGGACAAATTTCTTGTCCAATGTCATCTCAGCTACAGTTGCAAGGAGATAGTTGAGAAAAGGGTGTGAAGCCTATCTGGCACATGTGGTTGACACTAGGAAGGGTAAACTTGACTTGTTTGACATACCCACAGTAAGAGATTTCTCTGAGGTATTTCCTAAGGAATTGCCTAGTTTGCCACCAAAAAGGGAAGTTGAATTTGCTATTGAGATTATACTGGGTACAGCTTCGATTTCAATTGCTCCGTATAGGATGGCATCTGCTGAATTGAAAGAGTTAAATATCCAACTGCAGAATTACTAGACAAGGGGTTCATATGCCCTAGTGTGTCATCGTGGGGAGTTCTGGTACTATTTGTAAAGAAGAAAGATGGAACATTGAGGTTATGTGTTGACTACCAGCAGTTAAATAGAGTATCAGTGAAGAACAAGTATCCATTGCCTAGAATTGACGATTTGTTTGATCAGTTGAAGGGAGTCGGTGTGTTTTCTAAGATTGATCTCATATCAGGGTATCATCAGCTAAGGGTTAAGGATGCAGATGTGCCTAAGACTGTATTTAGAACCCGATATGGGCATTATGAATTCCTGGTGATGCCATTTGGGTTAACAAACGCTCCAGCAACATTCATGGACCTTATGAACCATATCTTCCATCCATACTTAGATCGGTTCATAGTGGTCTTCATTAATGACATCCTGGTGTATTCTAAGGATAAAGCAGAACATGATGAGCATTTGAGAATTGTTCTGTAGACTCTAAAAGAGAAGAAATTGAATGCTAAATTGTCCAAGTGCGAGTTCTGGTTGAATGAGATTGCATTCCTTGGACATGTAGTATCAACTGAAGGAATGGAAGCCTCCCAGAAATACAACTGAGATCAGAAATTTCTTGGGGTTAGCTAGATATTATAGAAGATTTGTAAAGAGATTTTCCCTGATAGCTGCTCCAATGACCAAATTACTACACAGGAATATAAAATTTGACTGGAATGACAAGTGTCAAGCCAGTTTTGAGAGGCTAAAGGCTATGTTGGCAGAGGCGATGGATTGAATTCCTGAAAGATTATGATTGTGTGATTGACTACCACCCTGGGAAGGCAAATGTAGTCACTGATGCTTTAAGCATAAAATGTATTGTAGCATTAAGATCTCTGAATGCCCAATTGTCCTTAACTCGCTGAGTTGCAAGTGAAGCCGAATCTGTTACAACAAATACAGGATGGGCATAAAACAGATGAGAAATTAATGGTTGTTATGGGCAAAATCACTGAAGGGAAGGAAACTGAATATGAAGTGAAAGAAAATGGGTGCCTGTACTATAAAGAAAGAGTGTGTGTTCCAGATGATAAAGAATTGAAAACCAATATTCTAAGAGAAGCACATAACAGTGTATATGCTATGCACCCAGGAAGCACAAAAATGTACCATGTCTTGAAACTCCGATACTGGTGGCTAGTTATGAAGAATGACATAGTTGACTATGTAACTAGATGCTTGACATGTCAGCAAGTCAAAACAGAATATCAAGTTCCATCAGGTTTGTTACAACCCATAAACATGAAATGGGACCGAGTCACTATGGACTTTATCAGTGGTCTACCTCTCACTCAGAAGAAGCATGATGCAGTATGGGTAATTATGGATAGGTTGACCAAATCAGCACATTTTCTGCCAGTCAGAACTGACTATTCACTGGAAAAGCTAGTAGAATTGTACATCAGTGACATAGTTAGACTACATGGAATTCCACTTTCCATTATATCTGATTGAGACCCGAGGTCTACATCTAGATTTTGGAAGAAATTACAAGAATCCTTGGGCAGATAACTCCATTTTAGTACGGCTTTTCATCTCAGACGGATGGACAGTCAAAAAGAATAATCCAAGTAAATTTTGAAACTCATTGAGTTATTGTAAACAATAAATTGAACTTATAATGATAATAATAACTGAATATGTGTGATAGGTCCTCAAGGATATGCTGAGGAGTTGAGTTATTGAGTTTGAGGGAAGCTGGGAGAGATACCTTCCACTGGCAGAATTTGCATACAACAATAGCTATCAAGCTAGCATACAAATGGCACCCTATGAAGCACTGCATGGGAGAAAATGCAGAACACCTGTATGTTGGACTGAATTGGGTGAAGATAAGCTAGTGGGGCCAGAAATGATAAAACAAACAGAGGAAAAGGTGAAACTGATAAAGGCCAATTTGAAAGTTGCCTCGAACCGACAAAAATCTTATGCTGACTTGAAAAGAAAGGACATTGAGTATGAAGTTGGCAAAGTATTACCGTGGAAGAAAGTGTTGAGATTCGGGAAAAAGGGAAAATTAATCCCTAGGTTTATTGGCCCATATGAAGTTATTGAACGTGTGGGACAAGTAGCCTACAGATTAGCCTTACTGCCTGAGCTGGACAAGATACATAACGTGTTCCATGTCTCGATGCTTAGAAGATATAGATTAAATCCTTCACATGTCATCTTAACAGAAGAAATTATTGTACAACCTGACCTAACATGTGAAGAAGAACCGATTAAAATCTTGGCACGAGAGGTAAAAGAGCTCAGAAACAAGATAATTCCACTAGTGAAAATCCTATGGAGGCACCACAACACGGAAGAGGCAACATGAGAGAGCGAGGAGACAATGAGGCAACAGTTCCCTTAGCTCTTCACATCAGGTAAATTTTGAGGACGAAATTTTTATTTAGAGGGGAATAGTTGCAACATCCTCCCTGTACGTATTCTGTACGTTCTGTTGCTCCGGTGACCTAATGTCAATTCGAGCAAGTCAGGATGTCTGGAACTACACTTTGGTGATAGTGAACAGACATATAATGATGAAATAAATGAAAAGAAAATACAAGAAAAATTAAAGAAAAATAAAAGAGAGAAAATGAAACTAAGTTAAACGAGTCAGCACCGTAGCGATGGGTGATCGCACCAGGAAGTTACGGCGAAGGTAATTGCCGACCCCAAGATTGCGGGAAACCTTCAAAATTAAATTTCAAGACATAATTAAAGGTTTATTGAAATGTAATTGACACTAGAAATATCAAAAAAAAATTAATAAATCAGTATAAAGAAAAACGAAAAATCGAGAAACAGACAAAAATCGGTGTTATCGAAAAATCAGGAATACAACCTGAAGAGGGGCATTTTGGTCATTTGACACCTAGAGTTGCCTTTTTACCTCAATTTTCATTAAAAATAAATGGTATTACACTTTGAAAATGTCATGAAAAATTAAATTATAATACATTATATAAATAATGAAAGAAATGAGATAAATGTGCAAATAATGAAACTTTGAATAATTAAACAATAAAAGAAACCTTAGTTCTCCACTAACCATGAATTATGGGACCTAAATAAAGCAAAGTGCATAGAATTTCAGTTCATCTTCATCTTCCCAAATAACCAGCCAAAGCTTACCATTGAAGAACTCCATAGCTAACCATGGAAAGACCACCATGCAATCATGTTCTAGCCATCCTTTCTCAGTAGTGTCTTCATTAAAGCTTATGCATTCAACTTGAGGAAGCCATTGGCAGCAAGAAGAAAGGGATTTAATGAGTTTTCAGCAAGCTCTAAAAGAATTAAGTGTCCAAATCCCCTACCTTGCTTTAGTAAACTTCATGTTTAGGTTGAGGTGAGTTTAATGGTGAAGAGAATGGAAGAATTTATTGAGTTATGGTATTGTTCAATTTTGGCAGCCATTAGAACCTATGTTACTTGAGTTTGTCTTACCTCTAATGGATGGAAAATAATGTTGATTTAGTCATTTTAAAGCTGTAGCAATTTAGTTTCCATGTATATGTACATTGAGTACTTGAAATTAAGGGTTTAGAAAGCAATTTGTATACCTTAGTAAACTGCCACTTTTGGCAGCCTTTAAATTCATGAATTAGTGTTTGGTTTCATGAATTTTCTTGATGAATTATGGTGAAGATGAATCGAGGGTAGTGTATGTAAAGTAATGGTTGGGAGGTATATGTTATAATTAAGTGTTTTCATGTACATATATTATGTTGAATTTAACTTTGGAAATTAGGGTTGCATAATGTACATGGAACACTTGTATATTCTGCCCAAATGGACATGATTGAGATATGATGAATGTTATAGAAGTGTTATGGATGTATATTTGTAGTTTTGGGAGGAGGAGAAGTGTCATTTGGAAGTGTTCTTTGTGTGCAGAATTTGTATTGTGAAGGCAGTAGGTAAATCGAACCATAAGTGACAATTAGTGACCCCAATTAGTATGAGGCCAATGGAAGGTGAAACTACACACAAAATAGGCCAATTTTCATGTAGAAATTTTGCCAAAATTCTGCATAGAAACTGACCCTAAAAATGACCTAATCCGGAATTGGTAAGTGCAAGCCTAGATTTTTGATCATATGAACAGTAGTTACTAAGATGACCATAACTCACTCAAAACAGGTCCAAATGACCTGAAATTTTTATCATGGAAAGCTTAGACATAGAGCTACAATTCTTATGGAGACACCAAAGCTCAGAAATGGTTAGAACGAAGTCAAATTGCTTGCCCAAATTCGGGTACCAAAACTGCCAAAACTGAATTTAACCTAAAATTGATCAAATTTTACACTAAAGATGCAATCTGTCCAGCTTTAGTAAATTGATCATATCTTGGTCTATACAACTCAGAATGACCTAAAATTTGTGCCAAAATTTCAATAAGACATAGAGCTACAATTTTTCTTTTTTAACCAGAAGCTAAAAACCAAGAGAAATAGGACTTTAAGCTAAACCAATCTAGCACACTAAAACTGAAAATTTGACATTTACATACAATGAAGCTTGAAGTAATTTGGCAATGAATACCAACTTGTGAAAAGGGTAAATTGCACTATATTAGCAGCATATTGAATCACAAATTGTGACGTGTTGATACTAGAATCAACTTATACATGATATCTAAAAAGGTTAACATTTGCATTGACTTGTGAATTACATAATAACTAGTAAACTCTAAAAATGAAGAAGTAAACAATTAATTTGTAATGTGCCCTAGTTTGCCTAGTTGACTAGTTTGGATAGGTTGGCATGCCAATAGAATTTTAACAGCTGTTCTGTAAATGGCTTTATGCCATACTGTGTTTTTACGGCTTATTATGCCACACTATGATTTTAATAGCCTACGACTATACAGATTATGTTATTATACTTGGCTTATCGCCTGATTGACTATATGGCTTTTTAGCCACACTGTTTGCACACTGGGAGACACTTTGTGACCGATGGTGTGACGACCTGAGGTACTAGGTACCCAGTGCCAGTATATCCGTTTATCCAGTCTGGTTAGTGTATAGGCTACACGGGCAGTTAATTTAAGTATTATTAAATTCAAATAGCCAAATTCAGTTTATTGACATACAGCACCACCAAAAATTAGCAAAAATGAAAGATTAGCAAATAAAAGTATAATCAACAACTGTAAAGAATATTGATATCATAAATTCATAAACAATTCATTTATTTTATTTTAGTGTATATTTCTTTATATTTGGCACCACTAAGCAGAATTGTTTAGCATGTTGCTTTTGCTATGCGTAGGTATTGGAGACACAGCTGGGGATCCCAGCAGACCTACGACCGGTTGAGACATCAGATCTGCACAGGAGTCCAGAGTCATTTGCACTACACTGCATACATGATAGGACTTAGGATCTTGTGTAATGACTATCAATTGTATTTTGACATTTTATTATGTAATATGTATATCATAAAACTTTAAGGTTTGTAACAATTTGTACATATTAAACTCCTATGGAGAGTGTTGGATGAATGTAAATTATGATGGATTGTATTTTGAAACTATGAAATTTTGAGACTGAAAAATTATTTGGTAGGTTGAGATTGCCATATTGAACTATTTTTAACAGGTTTAGAAGGATAGTTTGCCCAAAATATAGACAGCACCTTGCCTGATTTTTATTACTATTTTTGGAACACTGATTTTATTAAAATATGAAAATAGAACCAGTATGTTATGAATATCACATAAAGACTTCTTAAATCAAATTGAGTTCAGAAAATGAGATAATCATAGACTAGGTGCTCCGGCACGCCGTGTAGCATGTCTTGCTCGGCTACACTATAGACGGTTAAGGGGTGTTATACAAAACCATTCCCCATAGTTTGGTGAAACCTCCAGTGCTAACCTGGGATGATATTCTTCGGGAGTTTAGATAAAAATATGTCCTAGATGCTTATGTGGACTAGAAGTTACAGGTGTTCTTGAGTCTGAAACAAGGAAGTAGATTAGTGGCAGAATATGAAAGGGAGTTTTCCCACCTGAGCCACTATGCTGGAAGTCTCCTTTCTACCAGCAGGGAAAGATGTAAGAGGTTTGAAATGGGCTTAAAGCCTAGTCTCAGACTACAAGTGGTTGGATTCAAACATAATAACTTCACTGAGCTCATTTCTCAAGCACTTGAATTAGAAAGAATTAAGTCAGAAGCAGCCTCAGAGAAAAAGAAATTAGAAAAGACAGAAAAAGAGAAAAAGGGGAAGTCAGTAGATCAGAGTTCCAGTGGTCCTCCTGGAAAGAGAAAGAACTTTGGGCGACAAAGCAGGGGTGATAAAAAGTCTGGTAAGGGAAGTTTTTCAGGACAAAAACCTCCTCCATCTGGTTAGCAGACTACCAAAAGTTCCTACCCTCCCCGTCAATGTGAAACTTGTGGTAGAAATCATGGTGGGGTATGTTATAAGGCCACAGGAGCCTGTTATAACTGCTGAGGCACAGGACACTTTGCTAAAGACTGCACCAGTGCCCGTAAAGTTGGGCCACCTCCTACTACTAGAGAAGGGTCAGTTCAGAATCCTGCCACTAGAGGTTCACAACCATGTGGTAGAGGTAGAGGCAGGGGTAGAGGTAGTCCATTAGGCAGCCAAGGCACAATGAATCAGTCAGAGCAAGGCAGTGCTTTAGTCAGAGTCTACGCAATGAGACAGAGAGAAGAGGCTGAGACATCTGATATTGTGGCTGGTACCTTCTCAACTTTTAATCAAGATGTGTTTGTGTTATTTGATCCGGGTTCTACCCATTCCTATGTGAGTGCTAGCATCATTGATTGCATTGCTATTCCGTGTACAAAAATGAACTTTGAGGTGCTAGTAACAAGTCCACTAGGATAAGAGGTCAGGGTCAATAGAATGTATAAGGATTGTCCTTTGGTGATCCAAGGACATACTTTTCTGTCTGATCTCACTGAAATGCCCTTCGGAGATTATGATATCATCTTGGGCATGGATTAGTTAGCCAGGCATCATGTAATGTTTGACTGTAGATTGAAGACAGTCACTTTTGGTCTCCCTCAGTATAGTGATGTGGTAATACACGGGGAGAGGTAGCTACTGCCATCAAACATTATTTCGGCTGCACTAGCCAGAAAAATGATCAGACAGGGGTGTGAAGCATACTTAGCACATGTGGTAAACACCCAAGTGGGGAGTCCAACAATGAGAGACATCCCTACAGTATATGACTTTCGAGACGTGTTTCCTGATGAATTACCAGGGTTATCTCCAAAAAAAGAAGTGTAGTTTGAGATTAATGTTATGCCTGGTGTGGATCCAATCTCTATAACATCATACAGAATGGCACCAGCAGAATTGAAGGAGTTGAAGGTACAGTTGCAAAAACTACTTGAAAAGGGCTTCATCCGCCCTAGTTGCAAAAACCTTGTGGAGCACCAGTATTATTTGTTAAAAAGAAAAATGGCACTCTCCACTAATGTATTGACTACTGACAATTGAATAAGGTGACAATAAAGAACAAATATCCATTGCCTCGCATTGATGATCTGTTTGATCAGTTGAAGGGTGCAGCTATGTTCTCTAAAATTGATTTGCGATCTGGTTATTATCAGTTGAAAGTGCAAGAGCAGATTATTCCAAAAACTGCTTTCAGAACTCTATATGGCCACTATGAGTTTCTGGTAATGCCATTTGGGTTAACTAATGCTCCAGCTGCTTTTATGGATATGATGAACACTATCTTCAAACCATATCTCAACCAGTTAGTGGTGGTGTTTATTGATGATATTTTGATACATTCGAGGAATGCAAAGGAGCATGATAAACATTTGTAAATTGTACTACAGACTTTGAGGGAGAAATAACTATACGCCAAATTATCGAAATGTGAATTTTGGCTGAAAGGAATCTCTTTCTTGGGACATGTTGTGTCAGCTGAAGGGATCAAGGTAGATTTCAGCAAGGTAGAAGCTATCCTTAATTGGAAGCCACCCAGGAATATCACAGAAATTCATAGTTTTCTGGGTTTAGCTAGATATTATCGTCGATTTGTAAAAGGGTTTTCTATGTTAGCTTCTCCACTGACCAAGCTGCTTTGAAAAGATGTAAAATTTCAGTGGATGGATAAATGCCAATAGAGTTTTGATAAGTTGAAGAGGTGTTTGACTGAAGCTCTAGTCCTTACTTTACCTACACCAGGCAAAGAATACACAATTTATAGTGATCCTTCTCATAATGGGTTAGGCTGTGTACTGATGTAAGATTGAAATGTCACTGCTTATGCATCACGCCAGCTGAAACAGCATGAGAGGAACTATCCGACACTTGACTTGGAGCTATCAGCTATTATTTTTGCTCTGAAGATCTGGAGACACTACTTGTATGGGAGAAATGCTACATCTACATAGATCATAAGAGCTTGAAGTATTTAGGCACTTAGAAAGAATTAAATTTGAGACAGTGGAGATGGTTAGAACTGATAAAAGACTATGATTGCTTAATAGACTATTAGCCAGGGAAAGCAATTGTGGTGGTTGAAGCCTTAAGTCGCAATACTATGGCAAGTCTCAGAGTTTCTCCTTTGTCCATGGTATATGAGTTGAAAGCACAGCATGCCAGTTTGGAGATTGATGATGAGGGACAGACACTAGTTGCATGGCATGTACAGCCAGTGTTGATTGATTAGATCAAAATGGCTGCTCAGAATGATGAAAAATATCAAAAGCTACTAAAAGAAGTCCAGCAGGACAAGAAACCTGAATTTTCTGTGAGAGATGATGGTTTATTACTACATCAGGGCAGAATGTGCATTCCTAATGATGTGGAATTGAGACAGATCATTATGAAGGAAGCACTTGAGTCTCCTTTTACTATGCATCCTGATGGAACTAAAATGTACAGAAGGCTAAAAGAGCATTACTTGTGGATGGGTATGAAAAGGGATGTAGTTGATTTTGTCTCCAAATGCCTAACTTGTCAGCAAGTGAAGGCAGAACATCAAGTACCAGCTAGTTTATTACATCCATTGCCAGTATCAGAGTGGAAATGGGAACGGACAACTATGAATTTTGTGATGGGACTTCCAAGGACATAGAATAGTCATGATGCAGTATGGGTTATAGTTGATAGACTGACTAAGTTTACTCACTTTCTGCCAGTCTGGATGGACTATAACTTGGAAAGATTGTCCAGATTGTACATAGATGAAAATGTAAGATTGCATGGAGTGCTAGTATCGATTGTATCTGACAGAGATCCTAGGCTCACTTCTAGATTATGGGGTATTCTTCAGAGAGCCCTAGGAACTAGATTGAACTTCAGCACGGCATTCCACCCACAGACAGATGGCCAGTCTGAGAGGGTGATTCAGATATTGGAGGATATGCTACAGGCTTGTGTGATAGAATTTGAAGGTAGTTGGGATACACACTTGCCTTTGATTGAGTTTGCTTATAACAACAGCTACCAATCAAGCAATGGGATGCCTCTATATGAAGCTTTGTATGACAGAAAGTGCAAAACTCTCCTATGTTGGGATGAAGTAGGTGAAAGAAAGATGATTGGCCCATAAATTGTTCAGCAGATAGAGGAAAAGATCAAATTGATCAGAGATCGACTCAAGGCTGCATCAGACTGTCATAAGTCCTATATTGATTTGAAGAGAAGAGATATTGATTATACAGTGGGTGATAAGGTATTCCTCAAAGTTTCTCCTTAGAAGAGGATTATGAGATTTGGCAAAAAGGGGAATGTAACACCCCTCACCCGTCTACAGTGTAGCTGAGCAAGTGTGTCACACGGAGTGTTGGAGCACTTGATCTTATCTGATTTCATTGCAATTCTTCATTTATTTATTCAAAAACATTATCTAAGGTTTAGGCTATGTGACACCCCTTACCCATCTATTGTATAGCCGAGTAAGATATGTCACACAATGTATCGGAACAGCTTATTTTAATTCAACTATTTTTATTCTTCCTCATTTATTTCTTTCATAGTTATGAAGTATAATTTATGAAATATCATTCATTTAATCCATTTATTAAAATTATAATTTATTTGAGGTTCCACAAATTTTATAGAAAATTCGGCAGAGTGCCAGCTAAAAATGGATAAAACAGTTCTTCGGAACCTGTGAAAAATACTTCCAAAATTTTCAATTAATCCCAAACTCCATTTCATCAACAAAATCCCAATATTTATCATATATATTCCTATTCTCATTCATTCATTTCATATGAAATTCATATAAAAGTCATAAATAAATATTCACTTGTTCATTAATAAACACAATTTTCATAATTTACATCAATACTAAAATACATTACATAAGTCTTAATTATACATGAGAAAATAAAAGTTAATTATAAAATACCAAAATAAAACCTAGTGTCCTACCAATACACTAATGACGGTGAGGTGACACGGACACTATGCAGGGCTGCAGAAGATCTCACCCAGTCTGTGGTCTATTGGGCTCTCGGTCGGTCTCTCCAGAGCCTACGCATGGCAAAAAGCAACGTGCTAAGCAATAATGCTTAGTGGTGCCAATCTTATTTATTTTGTACTTGTTATATTCATAATTTCATTAAATTTATTTACTTTCATTTTTTTGGTTGCCCAAGTAACCTATACTGGATGACTAGACTGGATAAACGGGTAAATTGGCACTGGGTATCAAGTACCTCGGGCCGTCACACCATCGGTCACATATGTATCTCCCGGTGTGCAACTGAACAGCTAATAAGCTGTAATAACATTAAGCACAAGGCCAAGTATCAACATAGTGTCAGAATGGCTAAAAGCCATGAAATCACAGAATGGCATAATGCCATGTGCAGTGCTACTAACTGAACCCTATTGGCATGCCAACCTATCCAAACTAATCTTGCTAGGTGTACTAGGGCATGTTATGCTTTTAAATTTTACAATTCTTGAAATTTAAATTTAGGTGTTACTATTCATTTCATTAGTCAACTAAAATATTGAATTTTGCATAGACAATAGGTACATTGGTTCTAATACTCCCAACATACCACATTTTGCATTCTAAAACTATTGGTATTGGTTGCCAATACCATTTCTAAGCTTAGTGTTAGTTATTCAAAATTTTCAGATTTTAAACCTCATATTTACTGTTCCATTGGTTATTTATACAGTAGGAATTTGGCAAAATTGTCTTGATGAAAGTTGTTCCTTATTTTGTCTAGTTATATTTCCTTTTTTGAATCACTCCATTTGGAGTTTTGTAGCTCAAATTATGGCCTAAACACCATAACTAGCTGGATTGGACAGAATCCAAAATTCTGGGCAAAACTGGTTATGCCAAATTTAGTAACCTAAGTTTGGTTGGCAATTTGACTAGGTTATGGTCAGAATTGGGATTTGTGTTCTTCATGAAAGTTGTAGGTCTATGTCTCAGCTTTCTGATGGTAAAATTTTAGGTCAATTAGACCTTTCTACACTGAGTTATGACCAAATGAATAAATAGTATTTATTTGGTCATTTTGCCCAGGCAGACTGCAGGTTAACCGGATTAGGACAATTTTTAGGTCAACTTAGTTTGGTTTGCTGGGCAAGGTTTCTATACCACAGTTGTGCCATTATGTGTCTAGTTTCATGTCCAATTGGCCTTACACCAATTGAACCTACACAACCCAAGTTATAGCTGCTCAAACAGGCTGGACTCACATCTAGACCTGCAGGTCACACAAGGCAGGTCAGCCAAACTCAAATCCCAAGCTACAACTCACTTCAATTCTTCATCATACACAGCCAAATGGTCACTAATTGAACATTTAAACTTTCATTCACCAACACATGAACAAGATCCAAGTTTTGTGTCCAAACCCTTGCTCAAATTCAAGGTTCACACAACACATGTCAATTAGGCATACTAATCCATTTCAAATTTATGTCTACACATCAACACCATTTCTAAGCCATTTTAAATCCATCAAAACCATCAACTACCACTCCCATAAAGCTGGCCAAAATTCCATTCTCAATTTCACGCATGATTTATCTCAATTTCTTAATTATTTGTTCATATTCAAACTAAAATTTAAGAAATAAACAAGATTAAGTAATTAATATGCACTAACCTCTTTGGTTTCTTTATTGGCTTGTATAAACCTTAGAATTTCTTCACTTTATGATAATCAAAACCATGCCATTTTGGATCATTTACTACACCAGAGGGATCAACCCTAGTTTCTACCCCAAAGAGTTCACCATCAATTAGTAGAGGCAGAGGTAGAGGTAGGGGTAGTACACCTGGAAGTCAGAGTACTGTGAATTAGCTAGAACAGGGTAATGCTTTAGCTAGAGTATACGCTATACAACAGAGGGAAGAGGCTGAGACTCTTGACATCGTTGCTGGTACTCTCCAAATTAGTAACTAATATATATATGTATTGTTTGACCTGGGGTCTGCATGAAGGAACGGAAGCGTGAAAAACACAAGATTATACCATTGAATTCAAAAATTTTCACCTAGGATCACAAGCACCATGCAAGATTTATTTTTATCTATTTGATTTCAATGATAAACAACATATTAAAACTCTTTTAATATGTTTTTGGATCTGTATTTGCCATTTAAGATTTTAAAATTAATCAGATTAATTTTAGAACCCTAGATTAAATCAAGAACGATTACACTAACCTCTTGATGTGCTGTAGCGTGTCTGCGCCTTTGAGATTCGTCTTCAGGACACCAGATGTTGTCCCTCTAGCTTGTCCACACCAAGAACACCTATGACAGCCCTTGAACAGCTTCTAAAGCCTTTTCTATTAATTAGAAATTCAAGTTCTGCCTTTTAAGAGATTAGAGATGCAAACAGGACACTAGAAACAATTTCTAGTGTTCTTAATTCAAGAGATTGATGGCTAATCTCTTTGAATTGATGAGAGATGAAGAGAAATAGCTGGAGAGGCTCAAAGTGGCGTGACATATGAGAGGAGAGGCTGCTGGTTGTGTTTTCTTTTCATAACCCCACTTAAATAGCTAGGTTAACACATTAAACCCTAGCCACATGTCACCTTTTGATTAGCTCTAGGTTTAAGTGACCCAATCACATTGTGCCAAGTGTCAAACCTATATTTAATCTTGATTTTAATCATCTTACATGATTAAAAATATTTGGCAAGCTTATGTGTTATGCCATGTGTCACCATCTCATGGTGCCACGTGTCACACTGCAAAATGACCAAAATGCCCCTGTGTCTTAATTTTGAGTTCTTAACCCAAAATAATTATTTTCTTCTTCTAATTAATTTATATCAAATATAAATTAATTAATTAATCTCTATTAATTAATTTCTCATCAATTAAATTCATATTTAAACACTTTAAATATAAATTTAATTTATACTACACATCCAATAATCTAGATTTGGTTTCAAGTCATGCTAGGGACTTTGCAATTTTATTGCAAACCAAATCTATTTAATTAATCAATTAAACTCTTTAATTAATTAATTAAATCATATTTAAATAGGTGATAACTTGTGTATGTGTGTGACTTACTAGGCTCATCACTAATTGGCAATGAGACATGATATCAACTCTTAACATCATTAGAACTCTTTCTTACCATAAATGATTTCTCTAAATCATTTTATGAACCTCATAGACCATGGTTAACACCTAGCATAGCATGCCATGGCCACCCAATTAGTAATAAGGTTTACCTTAAATGAACCTATAATCATATGTTACCATGCACTAGAATCTCTGTTACAAAATCCCAACTCAAGCTGGAGTCATGGTTTATGTCAAACTCCATTTGCTATGAATATTATGTTCTCTTTTAATTCCAGTTCTTGATTAAAAGATTTTTCTCATCAGAAACTCTTTTCTGAATAAATCTATCTGTCCTGGCCAGGAACTTGAAACATCAAGAACAATTAAATGAACATAGGATTTTATCTCTATTTCCTTAGAGGAACAGCTTCCTTCTTGATCAACACCTACCTCCATATATAACTAGCAGGAGCCACCACATGCCCATATACCCCTACATAGGACAAGGATGAAAGCAGATCAAACTCAAACTACCTATATACAAGATAACTGTGCTATCTCAGTCTAAAGATTATATGCATCGATATGATTTATGACAAAACATTGACAAGAGTAAACTCCATGTGCTTGTCATAAGTGTCACTGGTTCGGCCTACTTATCATTTATAAGTGCCTATCATGTTTGTTATATGGCATGAGACTCACCATTCCATCTTATTTATATCTCATATAAATAACTTGGGAACAAACATGAATACAATCTTTCTGGATAAGTCATGTCCTTATTATGAAGTATCCTCGATTGTGAACCTATTTATGATACTTTGTGCTAGAAATATTGTCACTCATATTCTTAACAACTTAAGAATAATATTTCTAACAAAATATCAATGGACCTTTTCTATTACACATAAATATATTATGTAAACGGAAAAGTGGAAATGCCTTTTATTATTAAAAATATGTACAAGATACATACTAAATGATATGCTCTAGGGCATACTACTAACAATCTCCCACTAGCACTAGAGCCATTCATTACAATATCTTAGACCCATCTTCTCAAGATGCCGGTCTAACTGAACTTGTGACAAAAGCTTAGTGAATGGATCAGCTGGATTTTTCAGCTGATGTTATTTTTCTGCACGGCTATATCGCCTTACCCAACTATATCTCTGATAATGTGGTAGTGCCTTTCTATGTGTTTGGATTTTGGGTGAGACCTTAGTTCCTTAGCTCAGATGATCGCTGCTCCATTGTTGTCACAAAGGTAGTGGAACCGCGACTCAATGGAAGGAACTCTGTAAGTTCTGTCACGAACTTCTTTATCCAAACAGACTTCCTTTGCAAAGATTCGATGCAAAGAATATACTCACCTCGAGTGGAATCTGCAGTCATGCTCTATTTGGAACTCTTCCAACTGACTGCACCTCCATTACAAATGAACACATATCCAAAGGTAGACTTTCTATCATCGATATCTGATTGGAAATCAGAATCAGTATAACCATCCAACTGCAAGTCTCCACCTCCATAAATCAAGAATAAATCCTTAGTTCTTCTCAAGTACTTAAGGATATTCTTGACAGCTATCCAGTGTTCCAAACCTGGATTGGATTGATATCTGCTAGTCAAACTAACAGCATATGCGATATCCGGCCTAGTACACAACATTGCATACATTAAACTTCCAATAGCCGAAGCATATGGAATCCTGGCCATCTTATCTCTTTCTTCAGGTGTCTTTGGAGACATCTCTTTAGAAAGGTGGATACCATGTCTCACTGGTAACAATCCTCTCTTGGAATCAAGCATGTTAAACCTCTTTAATACCTTTTCCAAGTATAGACTTTGGGATAAACCAATTATTCTTTTCGCTCTATCTCTATAGATGCGAATCCCAAGAATATAGGTTGCCTCCCCTAAGTCTTTCATGGAGAATGTATTTGACAACCATACCTTTATAGTCGTCAACATACCTGTGTCATTACCCATCAACAGTATGTCATCCACATATAAGACAAGGAAAGTGATAGCACTGTCACTAACCTTCTTATATACACATGGCTCATCCTCATTTTTGATAAAACCAAAGGATTTAATGGCTTCATCAAAACGGATGTTCCAACTCCTCGAAGCTTGTTTCAACCCATAAATGGATCGCTTTAGCTTGCATACCTTGGAACCATTTTGGGATTCAAAACCCTTAGGTTGTTCCATGAAAATGTTTTCTTCAATGTATCCATTGAAAAAAGCTATTTTGACATCCATCTGCCAAATCTCATAATCTAGTATGCAGTTATTGCTAATAAAATCCTAATTGATTTAACCATGGCAACAGGCGAGAAAGTCTCCTCATAGTTGATTCCTTGCCTTTGGCGAAACCCTTTCGCTACTAGCCTTGCCTTATAGGTCTCTACCTTTCCATCAGAACCAATTTTCTTCTTGAAAACCCATTTGTTCCCTATAGGTACAATACCTTCAGGTGGGTCAACAAGATCCCAAACTTGATTCTTATACATGGAATCAATCTCGGATTTCATAGCATCAATCCATTTTGAAGAGTCTATATCTGATATAGCTTCTTCATAGGTAAGTGGATCATCTCCATGATCTACTTTTTCATGAGTAGACAACTCTTGTTCTTCTTCATGAAGAAAACCATATCTCAACTTGGGTGAGATACCCCGTTGTTCTACGAGAACAACTATAGATGTTTCATCAACGGGTATCGGTTGACTAGATGGATCTATATCCATCGACCATTGGTTGGTCGAATTCTCCAATTCTAACTCTATTTGCCTTCCTTTGCCTCCTTCTTGAACAAACTGTTGTTCAAGAAATGTGGCATCTCTACTTATCACAACCTTTGTGAAGTAGGCAATAAAAATAATATCCAAAACTATCTTTTGGATATCCAACAAATCGACCTTTTACGATCCGTCTCCAATTTATCAGTGTTCAGCTTTTTGATATAAGCTGGACAACCCCAAATCTTAACATGCTTAAGACTTGGTTTTCTTCCATGCCATATCTCATAAGGTGTGGAAGAAACTGATTTTGATGGAATCCTATTCAGAATATATAAAGCTGATTCTAATGCAAATCCCCAAAAGGAGATTGGCATATCAGTATAGCTCATCATACTACGTACCATATCCAATAGGGTACGATTTCTCCTTTCAGATACACCATTAACTATGGCGTTCCTGGAGGAGTCAGCTGAGAAACAATGCCATGCTCTCTCAAGTATTCATCAAATTCAAGACTCAAATATTCACCTCCACGATCCGATCGAAGAGCTTTAATATTCTTTCTGTTTGATTTTCTACTTGATTTAAATTCTTTAAACTTTTCAAAAGATTCATGTTTGTATTTCATCAAATACAAATACCCAAACCTTGATTTATCATCAAGAAAGGTAATAAAATAATGAAAGCCCTCTAGCCATTTCTTTAAATGGACCACATACATCACTATGTATTAGCTCCAAAATATTTTCAGCTCTTAGCCCCTGTCCAACAAAGGGTGATCTAGTCATTTTGCCTTGAAGGCAAGATTCACAAGTTGGAGTAGGCTCAGAGCCCAATGAGGATAGAATCCCCATTTTCTCCAATTTTGCAATCCTATCTTCTGCCAAATATATTTTGAACTTGAGTTGGTTTTCACCATGGCATTGTATTCTTTAAGATCACTTGCATTCATTTTGTGTTTGTCATTATTATCCAAATAATAAAGACCATCATTCATATAACCCAACCAACATATTTATTTCCAAAATAAATATTGCAAACATCATCTGTGAACTGAAATTCATAGCCATTTCTAGTCAAACTAGATATTGAAATGATGTTCTTAAAAGCATCAGGTACATATAAAATATTATCCAAACACAAAACATGTCCAAACATGTAAAAAGATTTAGATCCTATGGCTAAAGCTTCAGGATTGAGCCATTGCCAATCCGGACTCTAATATCTTGAGAATGCAAGTCGCCATCGCTTGCTAGTTCCCGCATATCATTAGAAATGTGAGAACCGCACCAAGATCTAAAACCCAAGCTGTAGATGAACTATAAGTATCATCAGAATCTAAATAACAAGATATGGACATACCTTCCGAAGGTGTATCCTTCTTGTCCTTCAGAGAAGCAAGATACTCTGGGCAGTTCCTTTTCCAGTGCCCATCCTTTTGGCAGTGGAAACACTTTCCTTTGCCTTCATCAGCTTTAGTCTTCCTTTTCTGTTTAGCTATTTTCTTGGAAGGACCAGGAATCTGAGGTTTCTTTTTCTTATTGCCTTTCTTCTTGTTGGACTTTCCACAGAAGAAGATGCAACCAAAGCTACCTCTTTTCCTTTATTGCACGGCATATTCTTTTGGGTAATAACCAGCATGTTGAGTAATTCAGCTAAGGTGCATTCTGTTTAGTCATATGGAAATTTGTCACAAAATTCCCAAAAGACTCAGGAAGGGATCAAGGATCAAATCCGTTTGTAGTTGGAAATCCATGTTGAAGTCAAGATGTTCCAACCGCTCAATCACCAATCATCTTGTGGACATGATCCCCAACATTCTGTCCTCGGACATCCTCATACGGAAGAACTGTTTCGATATCACAGACCTCGCAGTCCCGCTGTGCTCACCATACAACTCTTGTAGGTGAAGGAGGATCTCACTAGCACTCTGCATGTTCTCATGTTGCTTCTGTAACTCATTACTCATGGAAGCAAGCATGTAACACTTAGCTCTCATATCATGCTCCTTCCACTTGTCCAAAGTATCATGTTCCTCTTGTGTGGCCTCTGGAGGTAAGGGACCAGGAACATTTGAATATAGAACATATCCTATATGTTCAAGGTTCAGGACAAGTTTCAAATTTCTTATCCAATCGCATGATTAGGTCCTGTCAACTGTTGTGATATAGTATGATTGAAAGGATATTGGATGGTGGTTGTTGTTTTGTGATAATTTTTATCATAAAATTAACTGCAGAAAATAACCAGATTAATTAGTAAATGTATCATGTAATTAACCAAAATGATTATGGTCTTTTAATCAAATTGGTCCTCCCACTAACTTAGCGAATCCTACACTTCCAAAGTAGAAAACGGAAATCCTAGTTGGATGGATTTCTAGTGGGTGATTGAATTCTTATAATTCTATTGATCATCCTCAAGTACATCCATTATTGGAATTACAATAAACTATAAGTGAGCAACTCCTTGCCCATCACATCTCATGTGAGGTTCAACTTTTTACTAGCCCCTAATGCTCAAAATCTCGTACATCCAATATTGACTTATCTTGCATTAGTTAAGTTGATCCCATTGAGTCAAGAATTATGCAAATAATTTTAATGTCCTCATGTAAATCCAATATTGGCCAACAAACCATTTACATATTTACAACATCTCATGCTTAACAATTATTCTTAAGAAAATCTCTTAAATTAATTGCATCTCATGCAACTATTTAAAATTTCTTAAAATAATTGCCCCAATGGAGGGCTTATGTTATAATTACTTTAATTATAGCATTTCCAACTTAATCATTTGTTTGGAAGATTTTATAGCCATCCTAATTACTATTAAGGTCTCACTTTGCACATTATCCATTTAGCATGCATATATCATATAATTGCATACATTCCCATACATCTCATGCATTCATGGATAAGCGATAAAT
This sequence comes from Hevea brasiliensis, assembly GCF_030052815.1. Classification (NCBI taxonomy): domain Eukaryota; kingdom Viridiplantae; phylum Streptophyta; class Magnoliopsida; order Malpighiales; family Euphorbiaceae; genus Hevea; species Hevea brasiliensis. The sequence goes on from NC_079501.1 coordinate 52,023,859, forward strand.
ATGGTATGATCATGGACTTTCTAAGGGATTCAATTCGAGCCACCAAGAATTGAATCAGGGCATTCCTAGGTGCATTTCATTCATTCATTTTACAAGAGTTGCTGAAGGAGTACATAATTAACACTTGATATTGAATTCCTCCCACCGGTCCCACCAATGCTCTTGACCTCCTTGAACTTCTTGCAATCCAATATTACATAGTAATCCTTGGCATACCAAGGCGAATTTACAAGAACTTAAATAAATGAAATTACAACCCAAAAATATTACAAACTTAATAATACATGCCCAAAATAAATTAAAATAAATTAATTAATTTACAATCCCAAAGAAACATAAAAGAAATAAATCCAATCACATTGGTCTTTTATAGTCCATGATCATCCATCATGCATATCACTATTTAACAATTAAATAAAACATACATTCTTAAATTAAATTGAATATCTCATATTCAACTTAAAATTCCAGATTTGAATATGATTCAAATAAATTTAAAAATTCAGATTTGAATCTCATTCAAACAAATTTAAAAATTCAGATTTGAATCACATTCAAACAACTTCAAAAATTCAGATTTGAATCACATTCAAACTTTTTTTAAAAATTCAGATTTGATTTACATTCAAATATTTTTTAAAAAAATCAGATCTGAATTTTATTGAATCAATTTTAAAAAATCAGATTTAAATATGATTCAAACAACTTTAAAAATTCAGATTTGAATCTCATTCAAACAACTTTTAAAATTCAGATTTGAATCACATTCAAACATTTTTTAAAATTCTGATTTGAATCATAATTTAATTGTGTGATTAAAACAACTAATTAAACACTTTAATTAGTCAAAGAATAGGCCTTAGATCATACAACAATTGCAGAATTAAAAGCCAAACCTTGAATCACCCATGGAACCATTGTTGCCGCCACCAATGGTGGCTTCTCCATGTGTGACGCCACATCTCATGATCCAACCAGCAATGAATCTCTTGATCTCATGATCAAACACACAATTAAATTATATAATCAACAATCTAAATGGCAAATATAGTGGCTCTGATACCAATTGAAGGAACGGAAGCGTGAAAAACACAAGATTATACCATTGAATTCAAAAATTTTCACCTAGGATCACAAGCACCATGCAAGATTTATTTTTATCTATTTGATTTCAATGATAAACAACATATTAAAACTCTTTTAATATGTTTTTGGATCTGTATTTGCCATTTAAGATTTTAAAATTAATCAGATTAATTTTAGAACCCTAGATTAAATCAAGAACGATTACACTAACCTCTTGATGTGCTGCAGCGTGTCTGCGCCTTTGAGATTCGTCTTCAGGACACCAGATGTTGTCCCTCTAGCTTGTCCACACCAAGAACACCTATGGCAGCCCTTGAACAGCTTCTAAAGCCTTTTCTATTAATTAGAAATTCAAGTTCTGCCTTTTCAGAGATTAGAGATGCAAACAGGACACTAGAAACAATTTCTAGTGTTCTTAATTCAAGAGATTGATGGCTAATCTCTTTGAATTGATGAGAGATGAAGAGAAATAGCTGGAGAGGCTCAAAGTGGCGTGACATATGAGAGGAGAGGCTGCTGGTTGTGTTTTCTTTTCATAACCCCACTTAAATAGCTAGGTTAACACATTAAACCCTAGCCACATGTCACCTTTTGATTAGCTCTAGGTTTAAGTGACCCAATCACATTGTGCCAAGTGTCAAACCTATATTTAATCTTGATTTTAATCATCTTACATGATTAAAAATATTTGGCAAGCTTATGTGTTATGCCATGTGTCACCATCTCATGGTGCCACGTGTCACACTGCAAAATGACCAAAATGCCCCTGTGTCTTAATTTTGAGTTCTTAACCCAAAATAATTATTTTCTTCTTCTAATTAATTTATATCAAATATAAATTAATTAATTAATCTCTATTAATTAATTTCTCATCAATTAAATTCATATTTAAACACTTTAAATATAAATTTAATTTATACTACACATCCAATAATCTAGATTTGGTTTCAAGTCATGCTAGGGACTTTGCAATTTTATTGCAAACCAAATCTATTTAATTAATCAATTAAACTCTTTAATTAATTAATTAAATCATATTTAAATAGGTGATAACTTGTGTATGTGTGTGACTTACTAGGCTCATCACTAATTGGCAATGAGACATGATATCAACTCTTAACATCATTAGAACTCTTTCTTACCATAAATGATTTCTCTAAATCATTTTATGAACCTCATAGACCATGGTTAACACCTAGCATAGCATGCCATGGCTACCCAATTAGTAATAAGGTTTACCTTAAATGAACCTATAATCATATGTTACCATGCACTAGAATCTCTACATTACAAAATCCCAACTCAAGCCGAGTCATGGTTTATGTCAAACTCCATTTGCTATGAATATTATGTTCTCTTTTAATTCCAGTTCTTGATTAAAAGATTTTTCTCATCAGAAACTCTTTTCTGAATAAATCTATCTGTCCTGGCCAGGAACTTGAAACATCAAGAACAATTAAATGAACATAGGATTTTATCTCTATTTACTTAGAGGAACAGATTCCTTCTTGATCAACACCTACCTCCATATATAACTAGCAGGAGCCAACACATGCCCATATACCCATACATAGTACAAGTATGAAAGCAGTATCAAACTCAAACTACCTATATACAAGATAATCGTGCTATCTCAGTCTAAAGATTATATGCATCGATATGATTTATGACAAAACATTGACAAGAGTAAACTCCATGTGCTTGTCATAAGTGTCACTGGTTCGGCCTACTTATCATTTATAAGTGCCTATCATGTTTGTTATATGGCATGAGACTCACCATTCCATCTTATTTATATCTCATATAAACAACTTGGGAATAAACATGAATACAATCTTTCTGGATAAGTCATGTCCTTATTATGAAGTATCCTCGATTGTGAACCTATTTATGATACTTTGTGCTAGAAATATTGTCACTCATATTCTTAACAACTTAAGAATAATATTTCTAACAAAATATCAATGGACCTTTTCTATTACACATAAATATATTATGTAAACAGAAAAGTGGAAATGCCTTTTATTATTAAAAATATGTACAAGATACATACTAAATGATATGCTCTAGGGCATACTACTAACAATCTCCCACTAGCACTAGAGCCATTCATTACAATATCTTAGACCCATCTTCTCAAGATGCCGGTCTAACTGAACTTGTGACAAAAGCTTAGTGAATGGATCAGCTGGATTTTTCAGCTGATGTTATTTTTCTGCACGGCTATATCGCCTTAACCAACTATATCTCTGATAATGTGGTAGTGCCTTTCTATGTGTTTGGATTTTGGGTGAGACCTTAGTTCCTTAGCCTGTATGACTGCTCCATTGTTGTCACAGTGTAGTGGAACTGCTGACTCAATGGAAGGAACTACTGTAAGTTCTGTCACGAACTTCTTTATCCAAGCGACTTCCTTTGCAAGATCCGATGCAAAGAATATACTCACCTCGATGAGTGGAATCTGCAATGCGTGCTCGCTTGGAACTCTTCCAACCGATGCACCTCCATTACAAATGAACACATATCCAAAGGTAGACTTTCTATCATCGATATCCGATTGGAAATCGTAATCGATAACCATCCAACCGCAAGTCTCCACCTCCATAAATCAAGAATAAATCCTTAGTTCTTCTCAAGTACTTAAGGATATTCTTGATACTATCCATGTTCCAAACTCGGATTGGATTGATACCGCTAGTCAAACTAACAAAGATATGCGATATCCGCCTAGTACACAACATTGCATACATTAAACTTCCAATAGCCGAAGCATATGGAATCCTGGCCATCTTATCTCTTTCTTCAGGTGTCTTTGGAGACATCTCTTTAGAAAGGTGGATACCATGTCTCACTGGTAACAATCCTCTCTTGGAATCAAGCATGTTAAACCTCTTTAACACCTTTTCCAAGTATAGACTTTGGGATAAACCAATTATTCTTTTCGCTCTATCTCTATAGATGCGAATCCCAAGAATATAGGTTGCCTCCCCTAAGTCTTTCATGGAGAATGTATTAGACAACCATACCTTTATAGTTGTCAACATACCCGTGTCATTACCCATCAACAGTATGTCATCCACATATAAGACAAGGAAAGTGATAGCACTGTCACTAACCTTCTTATATACACATGGCTCATCCTCATTTTTGATAAAACCAAAGGATTTAATGGCTTCATCAAAACGGATGTTCCAACTCCTCGAAGCTTGTTTCAACCCATAAATGGATCGCTTTAGCTTGCATACCTTGGAACCATTTTGGGATTCAAAACCCTTAGGTTGTTCCATGAAAATGTTTTCTTCAATGTATCCATTGAAAAAAGCTATTTTGACATCCATCTGCCAAATCTCATAATCTAGTATGCAGTTATTGCTAATAAAATCCTAATTGATTTAACCATGGCAACAGGCGAGAAAGTCTCCTCATAGTTGATTCCTTGCCTTTGGCGAAACCCTTTCGCTACTAGCCTTGCCTTATAGGTCTCTACCTTTCCATCAGAACCAATTTTCTTCTTGAAAACCCATTTGTTCCCTATAGGTACAATACCTTTAGGTGGGTCAACAAGATCCCAAACTTGATTCTTATACATGGAATCAATCTCGGATTTCATAGCATCAATCCATTTCATAGCATCAATCCCAAACTCAATGAGTTTTTTTTTTTTAATGAAACAAGAATTGAAAACACTCACTTGCCACTTTTGAAGTTCTTCAAAACCTCATCCAAACTTCTTCTTTTTGCTGCCAATGTTTTCCCCAAGCTGAGTATGCAAGGTTTAATGAAGGATTTATGGTGTAAGGAATCTTGAATCAGGGATGCATGGGTGTGGATGTGAGTTTGGCCATGGAGTCTCCCATGGAGTTCATTTCGGCCACTCTTCCAAAGGTTGAAGATGATGGATTAATTCTATCCCAATCCCTTATATAGGTGGCCCAAAATGAGAGTTAGTGGAGCACTTAGGAATAATTTAATGTTTAATTAATTAAAGTTTCATTATTTGCACATTTACCTCATTTCTTTCACTATTTACATAATGTACCACATTTTAATTTTTTTATGATATTTTCAAAGTTTAATATCATTTATTTTTAATGAAAATTTAGGTCAAAAGACAGCTCGGGGTGTTAAATGACCACAATGCCCCTATTCGGGTTGCATTCCTGATTTTTCGGTAACACCGAGTTTTATCATTTTCTTGATTTCTCATTTTTTTTTTTTACTAATTAATTAATTTTTCTTTGATATTTCTAATGACATTTATACTTTAATAGATGTTTATTTAAGTCTTAAAAATATTTTCTAGGGTTTCCTGCGATCCAAGGCTAGTCAACGGTCCACGCCGTAACTTCCTTGTGCGGTCACCCATCGCTATGGTTTTCGGCTCGTATAACTTGGTTACATTTCATTGCTATTATTTTTCCTTTGTTTTTCTTGTATTTTCTTTTCTTGTATTTCATTATTTTATGTCTCCTCATCCATATCTAAGTGTAGTTCTAGGCATCCTAGCTGTCTGGATAGAAACTGTCACCGGAACAGTAGAACGCACTATCGAACATAGGGGTGTTACAATTCTCCTCCCCTTAAAATAAATTTCATCTCGAAATTTTACCTGGCATCGGTTTCTGAACAGCTGTGGGTGCTGTCTCCTCAAGTCCTCTTCCAAGGAGAAACTTTAAGGAATACCTTATTACCCACTACATATTCAATATCTCTTCTCTTCATATCAATATAGGACTTCTGACGGTCTGATGCAGCTTTGAGTCGATCTCTGATCAATCTGATCTTTTCCTCTGTCTACTGAATAATTTCTAGCCTAATCATCTTCCTTTCACCTACTTCATCCCAACATAGGGGAATTCTGCACTTTCTGCCATATAAAACTTCATACGGAGGCCTCCCAATGCTTGATTGGTAGCTGTTTTTATAAGCAAACTCAATCAAAGGCAAGTGTATATCCCAACTACCTTCAAACTCAATCGCACAAGCCCATAGTATATCCTCCAATATCTGAATTACCCTCTCAGACTGGCCATCTATCTATGGGTGGAATGCCGTGCTGAAGTTCAATCTAGTTCTTAGGGCTCTCTAAAGACTATCCTAGAATCTAGAAGTGAACTTAGGATCTCTGTCTGATACAATCGATACTGGCACTCCATGCAGTTTTACAATCTCATTTATGTACAATCTGGCCAATCTCTCTAACTATGGTCCATCCGGACTGGCAAAAAGTGAGCAGACTTGGTTAGTCTATCAACTATGACCCATACTGCATCATGACTATTCTGTGTCCTTGTAGGTCTCATCACAAAATCCATAGTTATCCGTTCCCTTACAATGTTTCATAGGGTGTCGTTTGTATGCTAGCTTGACAGCTATTATTGTATACAAAATCTGTTAGTGGGAGGTATCTGTCCCATCTCCCATCGGATTCAAGGACACAAGTTCTCAGTATATTCTCGAGGGCTTATTACATTTTACAGGTTATTATTATCATTTCATTTCATTATTTACAGAAACTCATTGAGTTTCAGAATTTGCCTAAATTACTTGTTTTGACTGTCCATCCGTCTGAGGATGATAAGTCGTACTGATATCTCTAAACTTATAGCAATTACTATGGTATAGGTAGTTCACATTATTGTAACCGAGTTACTGACTCCAGCTACTTTACAAGTGTAGTCTTTCGATAGGCTAGTTCTGAAGTTTTAAATTTCTGAATAAAATTTTCACATTTATTTCTAGTAATAGCACTTTATTCAGGCGTAACTGTATCAATTTATAGATTACTTACAAATATTCTTATTTTATTGTACCATGAGGAAACACGTAGCTCTACACAATAATCCCATGTCCGTACTATAATCTGCAGCTTACAATACAAACATCGAGAATATTACATAGTCACTACGTTATAACCTCATGGACTAGGTTTTCTAACATCTTATCTTTCTCGAATCCACTAATATCCTAAACCGATTCTGATTACAATATCCCTTGACAATTACGAATAGTAACATCTTTGCCTTCATCTAGAGCAATTCTATTACTATAACTTACCTTTAGGTCCTCTTGCCTTACATTAAGTAGGCTCACCAATTAGCTTTATAATTTATAGTGTATTAGAAAATACTTTTCGCTGATAAACTCTTCCATAACTAATTTCACTTATTATCACATTCCTTATCTTAAAGGACTAATTACTACTGCAGCAAAATTTATTCCCATGTAAAGGAATAACAACAGAACATATAGTTCTAACACTAACATACAACTAAATAGCGCTGGGATCAAATAATAACTAATTGTTTCTTTTAAAAATTAAGAACTTACCAGCAAATACATCCGAAGTTTCTGTTTTTTCCCCTTGGCGCATAGTGAACACTTTGACTGGTGCGCTACTATATTCGAGTTGATTCACTGTGTTATGGTAGTGAGGAGTACCAACTCTATTTCTATCTCGACTCTGAATAACTATCTGTGAACTTCGGAGAGCAAATCGAGGTGCTCTAGTACAATCTCTAATAAAGTGTCCAAGCTTTCCACAGTTATAGCAGGCTCTAGAGGCCTTATGACAAATACCTTCATGTAGCTTACCACAAACATGGCAGAAACGAGCAGAATAGAAACTTCTGATTGTTCGATGACTAGATCTTGATGTTCTCTACCCTGATGATACGCCTCTGTCATATCCCTGAGCTTGGGGTTCCTCAAATTCTTTTCTCTTCCCTAAATTACTACTCGAGCTCTAACCCATATGTTTCTCCCTCTTCTCCATTTCACACTGCCTTTGTGGGGGTTGAGTTTGTGCTTGAGCTTGAGCTGACAGAGTATCAACCATTTGTTAAAAGAAAGTGGCCATTTGCTGAGCCATTTGTACAGTAATTTGTACCGGTAAAACTGGTACAGTTGGGCCATCGACACTTTGTGGGACTGGGGCCTCAACTTATACTTCTGCCATCACAGACTGTTCTATTGTCTCATTTTTCTCTTCCATATCTTTTCACAGGATTTTCTATTCCTGTACAACCAACACAAGGAGATTCCTCTCCATTAGTTCATATTTATGATGTACATATACTATATATATCAAACATTTGAACAGTTGTAGTTACCGATAAAAAGATTTCAAATTCACAGTTCGAAATGTACTTTAAAACCATTGCTCTGATACCACAAAACATGTCACACCCTACTCCTCTGCAAGATGTAACATGATCCCGTAGTACACCTAATAAATTACCGTACTTTACCTACCGATAACCCATTAGATATACTACAAGGGATTTTAAAACAATTTTCCTAAAATTTAAATCATCGATTAAAATCTAGTGTTATAAAATTTTTTTCAAAATTTAGGCAAAGTGCCGGCTGTGTTTTGAGAAAATAGTTCTTTAAATCTGAAAAGGAAAACACTCCCAATATGTTTTCTCAAATACAACTCCAATAAACTTCATTTTAACTCACAATTCAATCTCAATAATCAAATCAATTTATTTTCAAATCAACCTCATCATAAAAGAAACATTACCTTGATTACAAGACTCAAAATTAATATTACAAAACTATTCAGGTAAATGAAATCTCAAATTTACATTTACAATAATTTACATTTAATTGCATACCAAAATATTTTACAAGAGTTTTTATACAACTGCTCAAATAATTTACATACATATTATTATATACATACATCAAAACCTGTGTACATGGGTATACCTGGAGCTGATTTGAATGTCTCTTCAAAGAAGCTTATTCAATTGCTCTATGCTCTTTTCACCTGCGACAGCATACAAAGCTATCGCTGAGTGGTGAACTCAGTGGTGCACAACTATAATTTAAAACATAGTACAATATACATTGATAAAAATTACAGCAAATAATTTGGAAATCAGGATACTCATCCAATTCCAAAAATCAAATTATTCATTGCCAATAACATAATCATTTGTATGAAATGACTTTGATCACGAAATTCAGTTTATCAAATCACAACCAAACATTTAAGGTAATTCCAACAAAATCAATTATACATAAATCATAATTGAAATCATAATTCTTTACTATTCAAAACCATTCTTTATCTCGAAAACCATTCTTTATTTCACTAACTATGCAAGACTAATCCAAAAGAGCCATCTCCGGGCTGATTCTAACTCCCTATGGTTGGGGAGGTCGAATCGGATTCTAACTCCCTATGGTCGGGGAGGTCAAATCGGATTCTAACTCCCTATGGTCGGGGAGGTCGAATCATCATGCACAGTACACACCACAATAATGAATCTTCCGAAAGGGCCATAACATAAAAAACCTTAGATCTAACCTCTAATAAGAGGAGAATCTAAGCTTGTGCACGTACCATGGAAATCAAAACACAACTAACTCCATTGTTTTCTCAACAAATGAGAGAGATGGGTAATAACCTAGTCAAGCATCTATAATGAGATATAAAACACTATCACTGTAACACCCTTATGTTCGGTAGTGCATTCTCCTATTCCGGTAACCAGTGTGGTTCGGATAATTAGGATGCCTAGAACTACACTTAAATATTAGCAAGAAGGCATAAAATAATGAAATACAAGAAAATAAAATACAAGAAAAATAAAGGAAAAATAATAGCAATGAAATGCAACCAAGTTAAACGAACCGAGAACTATAGTGATGGGTGACCGCACCGGGAAGTTGCGGAGTGGACCGTTGACTAGCCCTGGACTGCGGGGAACCCTAGAAAATATTTTTAAGACATAAATAAACATCTATTGAAGTATAAATGTCATCAGAAATATCAAACAAAAAATTAATTAATTAGTACAAAGAAAAATGAGAAATTGAGAAAATGACAAAACTCGGTGTTACCGAAAAATCAGGAATGCAACCCAAATAGGGGCATTATGGTCATTTGTGTAACACCCCTAAGTTCGGTAGTGCGTTTCTTTATCGGTGACCGGTGTTATGCAGATGACTAGGATGCCTAGAACTACACTTCGTTATGAGTGAGGAGACATAAAATAGTGAAATACAAGAAAAGAAAATACAAGAAAAATAAAGGAAAAATAAAAGCAAAGAAATGTAACCAAGTTAAGCGAGCCGAGAACCCTAGTGATTGGTGACCGCACCGAGAAGTCACGGCGTGGACCGTTGACTAGCCCTGGACTGCGGAGAACCCTGGAAAATATTTATAGGACTTAAAGAGACATTAATTGAAGTATAAATATTATTAGAAATATCAAAGAAAAATTAAATAATTAGTACAAAGAAAAGTGAGAAATCGAAAAACAGACAAAACTCGGTGTTACCGAAAAATCGGGAATGTAACTCGAACAGGGGCATTATGGTCATTTGACATCCCGAATTGTCTTTTGACCTAAATATCCATTAAAAATAAATAATATTACACTTAGAAAATAAAATGAAAAATTAGTTTAGTGGTACCTAATGCAAATAGCCAAAAGTGGAGTGAAAATGGTGTAATTAGCACTTTAAGCTTATTATATGATTAATTTGAGTAAGTGGATCGCTAAGAATTATAATATGGATTAAATATAATCATAAGTGGGCAGATTACTCCCACCCAAACTTCATCTTCCTCATTTATTCATCCATTGCCATAAGGAAGAACTCTTAAAGCCCTTCCATGGCCACCCCATTTGCATGGCTTCATTTCACCCATTTTCAAGCTAGATTTTGATTACTTGTCTTCATTAAAAATTATCCCCACTTCACAAGGAAGAAGTAGATACCAAAATCAAGAAGTTTAGTGAACGTTTAACAAGTCCCAACAATAGGTAAGTTTGAGATTTTGAATATTGCTTTGTTAAACTTTGTAAACATGTTATGGGTGTGTGCTTTGTGAAGGAATTTTTTTGTTTTGAGAAGTTCTTGATATATCCAGTTTGGACAGCCATGGAGTTCTATATTTGATGAAGTATTCTTACATATATTTGATGTGGATTCATGTTGAGTAGGGTGATTTAATGTCCTAGTAAGTTATTTCCATATGTAATGGTAATGGTGCATTTGAAATTGAAGTTGACGAAATTATGTGAAACTTTGGCAAGGTGGAGCATTTCGGCAGCCTTGAGACTCCATGATGAATGTATGAATCCATGAAGATATTGGCAGAATTATGACATTGAGGATTGATGGATATGTATATAAATTAGTTGTGGAAATTGTATGAAATAATGAGTAGTGTTTATGTGTAATTGTGGTTGTATTTGGACTTTATGAATTAGAGTTTTATTTGGTGTGTTAAGGATGTTTGTAATCTGCCCAAAGTGACTTTAAAGTGAAGTGGTATATGGTTTTGGTAATGTACCAAAACAGAATTGGGTTGAGGAGTGGATTTATGGTAAGGTAAATGTGTAATTGCTACATGTTTAAGCAAGGTAATTAAGGACAGTGTGCATTTTGGCCTATAACTCTAAATGTGTAACTCCAATTGGTATGAGACAAATTGGAGGTGAAACTAGGCACAAAATGTGCCAACTTTCATTGAGAAAGCATACCAAAATTCTGCTTGCAATGTAGCATGAAAAATGACCGATTCGGATTAAGTACAATTGAGACCTGAAAATTGACTAATTGGGCAGCAGTTAGTGTTTAGGCCATAACTCACTCAAAACAGGTCCAATTGACCTGAAATTTTAACCATGAATAGTTAAGACCCATACCTACAAGTCTTATGAAGACACCAAAGCCCAGAAATGACCATAAGCAAGTCAAACAACTTGCACAAGTTCGGGTCCAAAAACTGGCCGAACCAAAGTTGACCAAAGCTGACCTAAAATGACCTAATTTGATGCCATTTGACCAGCAATAGTAAAATGACCATAACTTGGTCTACATAACTCAGAATGACCTAAAATTTTGCCCCGCGTTCCATAAGACATAGATCTACAAGTTTGTAGTTTTGACCGAAACCCGAAAACTGAGGGAACTAGGTCATCCGGCTAGGTCAAACTAGTATACCGGAATCCAGCAAGTTGCAATAAAATGCACTAAACAAGGAAATGAAATTGGTAACGTGTACCAACCCTAAAACACTATCGAATGTGACATATTAGTGACACTAAAACCTAATTTACCTAGAACGCATCGAGGGTCGGTATATTAGGTGATTAAGCAAATAATAGCTTTCAGTGAATTACTTATCGAACATTATCGTTAGAGACAATTTAATTTATTACTGAAACACTTCAAATTGTGTTTCTCAGTTACCAAAGACTCAGGGAAAGGGAAGGAAACACTGAGTCCAGACCAAGAGACAGTTATCAGAGGTTTGTGCACAACAACTATTTCTTTTGAATTTTTCAATTGAAATAAATTATGACTATTTGTACATTATTGTTTTAAATTGTGGAAATTGTGTTTGAATGGATAATTATTGCTTGAAAAGCATTGTAAATGGTTTGAAACTGTGTAAAATTGTTTGAATGATATTGATGGATACTTATTGATTGAAAAGCATTGGAAATGGTTTGAAACCACAGCTATCATGTATATTGATTGTATTCCTCGCTAGCTTGTCTAGTGGGAAGAATTGAATTCCCTCTCTGGCTGAAGTGTTGAGGTGTGTACCTGTTGAGGATGAATTGGATGAGTACTCATATTTTTGCTAGCTAGCTATGTTATTCCTCATTAGTCATTGACTTTTGGGATGAATTGAATACCTCATTAGCCATCGGCTTTTGGGACGAATTGAACCTTGGAACATGATTTAAGCTGTGTGTGATTTATTGATATGTACTGTGAGATTGTGAAATGAATTTAAACTCTTATTGACATATACTGTCTTTTGAATTCAACCATGATCTGACTTATTAAAATTTATTGTGATATTGAGAAATGGAGTTTAAATTCTTGTTGACAATTACTGTCTTGAAATTAACTATGGTTTTAAATATCCAATATTTATATGATTTATGAATTGTGATTTAAATTGTATTTGGTTAATGTTGTGCACCACTGAGACATCGTCTCAGCGATAGCTTTTATTCTTTATCGCAGTGACAGTGACAGAGCAGGCGTGAGACTAGGCTGCTAGTACCTCCAGCCAGAGATTACCGGGTATAATGAGTATACCAACATTTTGCATTTTGTACTGTAATGTATGACCACTGTATGTATATATTGTTTTTGGTTTTGAGCAGTTGTAAATTCAAATTGTACCTTGAAGTTGTAAAATAATTATGAGTTATTTTGACTTGTAAAAGTTGTATTATATTTCTTTTATCTCAGTCTTTGAAAAATCACTGTGGATTTGAGTTGAGAAATATGTTGTGTTGAGAAATATGTTGAAGTTGAGATTTGGAAAAATATTGAAGTGCTTTTTATAGGTTTTCTGAAGAACTGTTTTATCCAAAATACAGATGGCACTCTGCCAAAATTTTTACAGAAATTCCAAATAATTCAAATGTGTTAGTTCTATCACTTCAGTTCAAAAAGGTTTTTAACACCTGTAAATAGTGCTCACCACTGTAAAAGAAGTAAGAAAAGTTTTTAAAATCCCTTGTAGTGTATTTAATGGGTTATCAGTAGACAGAGTTGGTAATTCATTAGGTATACTACGGGATCATGTTATGCCTTACAGAGGGGTAGGGTGTGACAATTTGACACCCTGAGTTGCCTTTTGACCTAAATTTCCATTAAAAATAAGTGATATTACACTTTGAAAATGTCATGAAAAATTAAAATGGTGGTACATAATCTAAATAGTAAAAGAAAAGAGGTTAAATGAGGGAAATTGGAAATTTTGGATTAAATAAATCATAAACTCACTTAGTACTCCACTAACTTCAGCATTTGGACACCTAAAGGGACACTTGGGAGGTGCAGCACTCATCTTCAACCTTAGGAAGAGAACCAGCCGAAACTCTATGGGAGTCCTCCATGGCCTTCCACACTCCAAGCTCAAGTTGACCATGTTCTAGCCACTTTTTCCATTAGGTTCCTTCACTAAACTTGACCCCCATACCTTGGGCAGCATACTTGGAGCAAGAAAGTTATGTTTTGGTGAGGTTTTGAAGAACTTCAAAAGTGGTAAGTGAGTGTTTTCAATTCTTGTTTCATTAAAAGTATAACCAAGGTTGTGGGTAGTTGATTTATGGAAGAATTTTTGAAGTTTGATGTTTTAATGGTGATGTATATTTTGGCAGCCATGGAAATTCAGTATATGTAGCTTGTTTTTACTTGTTTATGATTGTTTAAGATGTTGTTATTGATGGCAGCATGGATATGTGTATAATGGTTTGGAATTGGGTATGTAAATGGGGTAAGTTCATGTGGTTAAATGATGTAAATGGACTTTGAAAAATTCTGTATTATAGTGTGCATATTGAGAATGGTTACAAGCTATCCAAAATGATCGAAAATGTGTTGTTAAAGGTGTTAATGGTAAGGTACAAACTAGAATTGGCATGAAGGAAGTAATTTGGTAAGTGTTGAATATGTAATTGGTAAGTGATGAGAAGTGTGTAGTAGGGCAATGTATGTTTTAGTTTAGAACCTTAAGTGTGTGACTCCAATTGGTATGAAAGCAATTAGAGGTGAAACTAGGCACAAAATGTGCCAACTTTCATGAAGGAAGCTTACCAAAATTCTACCTAAAAGGTGACTTGAAAAATGACCAAATCCGGATTAGTGATTTGAAAGCCTGAAAATTGACCATTTGGGCAGTAGTTAGTGTTTTGGCCATAACTCACTCAAAACAAGTCCAAATGACCTGAAATTTTTACCATGAATAGTTTAGACATATATCTACAATTCTTATGAAGACACCAAAGCCCATAATGGCTATAACTAAGCCAAATACCTTCCAAAAGTTCAGGTACCAAAACTGGCCGAACCAAAAGTGACCTAAAAATGACCTAAAGTTACCATTTTGGTGCATTCTGTCCAGTATTGGTAAATTGATCATAACTTGGTCTACACAACTCATAATGACCTGAAATTTTGCCCCGCATGCAATAAGACATAGACCTATAAGTTTGTGGTTTGGACTGAAACCCAAAAACTGAGGGAATTAGGTCATCCGGCTAGGTCAAAACAGTATATCGAAATCCGGTAAATTGCAATAAAATGCAATACACTTGAAAATGAATTTGGTAACATATACCAACACTAAAGGGCTATAAAGTGTGACATTTTGGTAACATTAGAATTGACTCACTTAGAGTGCATCAAAGGTCAACATTATAGGTTGACTAATGAAATGAATTGAAGGGAATAATACCAAAAAAATTTAAATATTGGATTTTATTGTTAGAAACAAATTCATTAAGTATTGAAACACTTTAAACTGTGTGTTTCAGTTGAAAAGGATATTGGGAAGCATAAGGAACATTGAGTCAAGGCCTAGGGGCAACTCAAATCAGGTTTGTGCACAACTAGTTTTTAACTGATTTTTTTCTGAATATTTCATATGATTAAATGACATATTTTTCTTATGTATTGTGTTTAACAAGCATTGGATTTAATTCAATTATTATTGAAATTATTATAGTACGTATGGATTTAGCTTTGTGAAATGGTATTTCCACAAGTATTAAGCATTATTGTGGATTGAATAAATTATGTTTTAGAAAATTGTGATATAACATGTTTTGAATTGTGATGGGCAATTTGCATGGAAAAATGCAAATTTATGATTTAAATTGTGATGAGCATAAAAATTATTAGATATTGGAATTAACTTTGAATCGAATTGTATTGTGATTTATGCTCACTAAAAGGATTGTGACATTGTTTTATATCTCACTATAGATGCTTGACTAGATTATTATTCGTCTCTCTCATTTGTAGAGAAGACAATGGAGTTAGTTGTGTTTTCATTACCATGATATGTGCGCAGGCTTAGATTCTTCTCTTATTAGAGGTTAGATCTAAGTTTTTATGTTATGGCCCTTTCGGAAGTTTCATTATTATGATGTGTACTGTGCACGATGATTCGACCTCCCCGACCATAGGGAGTTAGAATCACCTCGAAGATGGCCTCTTATTAGAGGTTAGATCTAAGTTTTTATGTTATGGCCCTTTCGGAAGTTTCATTATTATGATGTGTACTGTGCACGACGATTCGACCTCCCCGACCATAGGGAGTTAGAATCCGATTCGACCTCCCCGACTATAGGGAGTTAGAATCACCTTGAAGATGGCCCTTTCGGATTAGTCTTGCATAGTTAGTGAGATAAAGAATGGTTTTGAGATAAAGAATGGTTTTGAGATAAAGAATGGCTTTTGAGATAAAGAATTTCGATTTCAAATGGGATTTATGTATAATTGATTTTATTGGAATTAATCCTTATTTCCAATAAATTGTTGGAATTACCTTAAATGGTTAGTTATGATTTGATAAATTGAATTTCACGATCAAAGTCATTTTATACAAATGATTTATATTATTGGCAATGAATATTTTGAGTTTTGAAATTTGATGAGTATTCAGATTTCCAAATTATTTGCTGTAAATTTTATCAATGTATATTGTACTATGTTTTAAATTATAGTTATGCACCACTGAGTTCACCACTTAGCGATAGCTTTGTATGCTGTTGCACGTGAAAAGAGCATAGAGCAGTTGAGTAAGCTTCTTTGAAAACACATTCAGATCAGCTCCAGGTTTACCCATGTACACAGGTTTTGATGTATGCATGTAATTATATGTGTGTAAATTATTTGTGCAGTTGTATAAAAACTCTTGTAAAATATTTTAGTATGTAATTAAATATAAATTATTGTGATATAAATGTTGAGTCTTGTAATCAATGAAATGTTCTTTATGACGAGATTGATTTGAAAATGAATTGATTTGATTATTGAGATTTGAATTGTGAGTTGAAATGAAGTTATTGGAGTTGTATTTGAGAAAATTTATCAGGAGTGTTTTCCTTTTCATGTTCGAAGAACTATTTTCTCAAAACACAGCCGGCACTTTGCCAAAATTTTGAAAAAAATTTTATAACATCAAATTTTAATCGATTATTTAAATTTTACGAAAATTGTTTTAAAATCCCTTATAGTATATCTAATGGGTTATCAATAGGCGAAGTATGGTAATTCATTAGGTATACTACAGGATCATGTTATATCTTATGAAGGAGTAGGGTGTGACAATCACAATCTTTTTAGTGAGCATAAATCACAATACAATTCGATTCAAAGTTAATTCTAATATCCAATAATTTTTATGCTCATCACAATTCAAATAATAAATTTGCATTTTTCCATGCAAATTGCCCATCACAATTCAAAACATGTTCTATCACAATTTTCCAAAACATAATTTATTCAATCTGCAACAATGCTTAACACTTATTGAAATACCATTTCATAAATCTAAATTCATACATACTATAATAATTTCAATAATCATTGAATTAAATCCAATACTTGATAAATATAATTCATAAGGAAAGTAACATCATTTAATCATATGAAATATTCAGAACAAAATCAGTTAAAAACTAATTGTGCACAAACCTCTAATAAATGCCTCTTGGCTCTGATTCAGTGTTTCCTTCCCCTTCCCTGAGTCTTTGCTAACTGAAACACACAATTTGAAGTGTTTCAGTACTCATTTAAACCGTCACTAACAATAAGGCTTAATAATTAATTTATTGAATTTTACTATTTCCTTAGTCAACCTAAGATGTTTACCCTCGATGCATTCTAGGTGAATTAGGTTTAATGTTACCAATATGTCACATTTTATAGCGCTTTAGTGTTGGTATATATACTAATTTCATTTTCAAGTATATTGCATTTTATTGCAATTTGTCGGATTTCGGTATACTAATTTGACCTAGCTGGATGACCTAGTTCTCTTAGTTTTCGGGTTTCGGTCCAAACTACAAACTTGTAGGTTTATGTCTTATTGCACACAGAGCAAAATTTCAGGTCATTCTGAGCTGTGTAGACCAAGTTATGGTCAATTTACCAATGCTGGACAGAATGCACCAAAATGGTAACTTTAGGTTATTTTTAGGTCACTTTTGGTTCGGCCAGTTTTGGTACCTGAACTTTTGCAAGCTATTTGGCTTAGTTATAGCCATTATGGGCTTTGGTGTCCTCATAAGAATTGTAGATATATGTCTAAACTATTCATGGTAAAAATTTCAAGTCATTTGGACTTGTTTTGAGTGAGTTATGTCCAAAACACTAACTACTGCCCAAATGGTCAATTTTTAGGCTTTCAAGTCACTAATCCGGATTTGGTCATTTTTCAAGTCACCTTCTAGGTAGAATTGTTAGTAGTATGCCCTAGAGCATATCATTTAGTATGTATCTTCTACATATTTTTATTAATAAAAGGCATTTCCACTTTTCCGTTTACATAATATATTTATGTGTAATGGAAAAGGTCCATTGATATTTTGTTAGAAATATTATTCTTAAGTTGTTAAAAATATGAGGGACAATATTTCTAGCACAAAGTATCATAAATAGGTTTACAATCGAGGATACTTCATAATAAGGACATGACTTATCCAGAAAGATTGTATTCATGTTTGTTCCCAAGTTATTTATATGAGATATAAATAAGATGGAATGGTGAGTCTCATGCCATATGGCAAACATGATAGGCACTTATAAATGATAAGTAGGCCGAACCAGTGACACTTATGACAAGCACATGGAGTTTACTCTTGTCAATGTTTTGTCATAAATCATATCAGTGCATATAATCTTTAGATCTGAGATAGCACAGTTATCTTGTATGTAGGTAGTTTGAGTTTGATACTGCTTTCATACTTGTACTATGTACGGGTATATGGGCATGTGTTGGCTCCTACTAGTTATATATGGAGGAAGGTGTTGATCAAGATGAAATCTGTTCCTCTAAGTAAATAGAGATAAAATCCTATGTTCATTTAATTGTTCTTGATGTTTCAAGTTCTGGCAAGGACAGATAGATTTATTCAGAAAAGAGTTTCTGATGAGAAAATCTTTTAATCAAGAATTGGAATTAAAAGAGAACATAATATTCATAGCAAATGGAGTTTGACATAAACCATGACTCCAGCTTGAGTTGGGATTTTGTAACAGAGAGATTCTAGTACATGGTAACATATGATTATAGGTTCATTTAAGGTAAACCTTATTACTAATTGGGTGGCCATGGCATGCTATGCTAGGTGTTAACCATGGTCTTTAAGGTGCATAAAATGATTTAGAGAAATCATTTATGGTAAGAAAGAGTTCTGATGATATTAAGAGTTGATATCATGTCTCATTGCCGATTAGTGATGAGCCTAGTAAGTCACACACATGCACAAGTTATCACCTATTTAAATATGATTTAATTAATTAATTAAAGAGTTTAACTGATTAATTAAATAGGTTTGGTTTGCAATTAAATTGCAAAGTCCCTAGCATGACTTGAAACCAAATCTAGATTATTGGATGTGTAGTATAAATTAAATTTATATTTAAATTGTTTAAATATGAATTTAATTAATGAGAAATTAATTAATAGAGATTAATTAATTAATTTATATTTGATATAAATTAATTAGAAGAAGAAAAATAATTATTTTGGTTAAGAACTCAAAATTAAGACACAGGGGCATTTTGGTCATTTCACAATGTGACACGTGGCACCAGGAGATGGTGACACATGGTGTAACACCCCAAAGTTCAGTAGTGCGTTCTGCTGCTCTGGTGACTAGTGTTGTCCGGACAGTTAGGATGCCTAGAACTACATTTCAATATGAGTGAGGAGACATAAAATAATGAAATACAAGAAAAGAAAATACAAGAAAAATAAAGGAAAAATAATAGCAAAGAAATGTGATCAAGTTAAGCGAGCCGGGAAACCTAGCGATGGGTGACCGCACCGGGAAGTCACAGCGTGGACCGTTGACTGGCCTTGGACTGCGGGGAATCCTGGAAAACATTTTTAGGACATAAATAGACCCTTATTGAAGTATAAATCTCATTAGAAAGATTAAAGAAAAATTAAATAATAAGTACAAAGAAAAGTGAGAAATCGAAAAACAGACAAAATACGGTGTTACCGAAAAATCGGGAATGCCACCCGAACAGGGGCATTATGGTCATTTGACATCCCGAAGTGTCTTTTGACCTAAATGTCCATTAAAAATAAATAGTATTACACTTAGAAAATGAAATGAAAAATTAATTTGGTGGTACCTAAAGAAAATAGCTAAAATCATGGGTTAAATGTGGAATAAGTAGGAAGTTAGCTTAAAATATGATTTAATTTTGCTAGTGGACCACTAAGAACATTAAAATGATTAATTATACTTATATGTGGGCAGATTATTCCCACTCAAAGTTCATCTTCCTCACTTAGCTCATCCATGCCGAATTGAAGAGAAACAAACCCTCCATTGCCGTTTGGTTTTGAGCTTGATTTCCTCTCTCCATTTCAACTCCAATCCCTTAAGTAGCTTTATGAAAAATGGTCTACACATCACAAGGAAGATATTGATACCAATTTTGAGAAGTTTGGTGAAGGTTTAGCAAGTTACAATTAAAGGTAAGTTTGCATTTTTGAGAATTCCTTTGTTAAATTTTGTGTGCATGTTATGGGTGTTGGTTTGGTGAAGGAAAATTTTGAGTTTGAAGAGTTATTGTTGTTTTCATTTTGGACAGCCATGAGTCACGTTTTTGATGAGATATTTGTGCATATAATTGATGAGAAATAATGTTGATCATGGTGATTTAGTAACCTAGTGAATTATTTCATGTTTATATGGTGATTTATGCACTTGGATGGGAATTGGTAAATTGGACGGCACTTTGATGTTGAAGAAAGTTTGCGGCAGCTTGGGAACACTTGAGTAATTGTATGTATTGAAGGAAGTGTGGGCAGAATATTGACCTAGAAGGATTGATGATATGTATGTAGATTGATATTGTAAAGTGTATGTAAGATTTGTAATGGTTAGGTGTGTATGTAATGGTATTTAGAAATTGTAAATGTGAATTATAATTGGTGTGTTGAGGGTAATGGTAATCTGCCCAAAGTAATGTTGATGTAATGTAGAAAATGCTTTTGGTAATGTACCAAAACAGATTGGTAGGTAAGTAAACAAATTGCAAAGGTAAATGTGTGTGTGTTTGAAGTGGGGTGTGAAAGGCATATTGAGGGCAGTGTACATTTTAGCCTATAACCTTAAATGTGTAACCTCAATTGGTATGAGACCAATTTGAGGTGAAACTAGGCACAAAATGTGCCAACTTTCATTGAGAAACCATACCAAAATTCTGCTTGCAAGGTGACCTAAGAAAATGACCAATTCGGATTAGGTGCAATTAGGACCTGAAAAATGACCAATTGGGCAGCAGTGAGTATTTAGGCCATAACTCACTCAAAACAGGTCCAATTGACCTGAAAATTTAACCATGAATAGTTAAGACCCATACCTACAAGTCTTATGAAGACACCAAAGCCCAGAAATTACCATAAGCAAGTCAAACAACTTGCACAAGTTCGGGTCTAAAAACTGGCCGAACCAGAATTGACCAATTTGACCTAAAATTAACCTAATTTGGTACCATTTGACCAGCAATAGTGTAATGACCATAACTCGGTCTACTTAACTCAGATTGACCTAAAATTTTGCACCGCGGTCCATAAGACCTAGATCTACAAGTTTGTAGTTTTGACCAAGACCCGAAAACCGAGGGAACTAGATCGTCAGGTTAGGTCAAATCAGTGTCCCGGAATCCAGCAATTTGCATTAAAATGCACTAAACAAGGAAATGACTTTGGTAAAACGTACCAAACCTAAAACCCTATCGAATGTGACATATTAACGACATTAAAACCTAATTTACCTAAAACGCATAGCGAGGTCGGTATATTATGTGATAAAGTGAATAAATGAGTTAAGTGCATTATTTACCAAACACCATCAAAAGAGACAGTTTAATTTAGCAATGAAACACTTCAAATTGTCAATAACAGTTAACAAGGACTCAGCACAAGAGAAGGAAACACGAGTCGGACTGAGGGGCAGTCATCAGAGGTTTGTGCACAACAACTGTTTCTTTTGAATTATTTTCAATTGAAATAAATATTGACTATTTGTATATCATTGTTTTAAATTGTGAAAATGTGTTTAATGGACACTTATTGATTGAAAAATATTGTGAATGGTTTGAAACTATGAAAAATTATTTGAATGACATTGATGGATACTTATTGATTGAAAAGCATTGGAAATGGTTTGAAACCACAGCTATCATGTATATTGATTGTATTCCTCATTAGCTTGTCTAGTGGGACAAATTGAATTCCCTCTCTGGCTGAAGTGTTGAGGTGTGTGCCTGTTGAGGACGAATTGGATGAGTACTCATATTTTTGCTAGCTAGCCATGTTATTCCTCATTAGTCATCGACTTTTGGGACGAATTGAATACCTCATTAGCCATCGGCTTTTGGGACGAATTGAACTATGGATCATGATTAAGCTGTGTGTGATTTATTGATGTGTATTGTGAGATTGTGAAATGGATTTAAACTCTCATTGACATATACTGTCTTTTGAATTCAAACATGATCTGACTTATGGAAATCTATTGTGATATTGAGAAATGAGTTTAAATTCTTATTGACATTTACTGTCTTGAAATTAACTATGATTTTTAGTATCCACTATTTACATGATTTATGAATTGTGATTTAAATTTGTATTTGGTTAATGTTGTGCACCACTGAGACATTGTCTCAAATGATAGCTTTATTCTTTGTCGTAGGTAGAGAGCAGACAGAGGCGTGAGACTAGGTGCATATACATCCAAATGAGGGATTACAGGTATAATGAGTATACCAATATTTTGCATTTTGTCTTGTAATGTATGACACTTTGTATGTACATATTG
The DNA here is from genome assembly GCF_030052815.1 of Hevea brasiliensis. Lineage (NCBI taxonomy): Eukaryota > Viridiplantae > Streptophyta > Magnoliopsida > Malpighiales > Euphorbiaceae > Hevea > Hevea brasiliensis. Next base: position 52,046,796 of record NC_079501.1, read on the forward strand.
TTTTTGGTTTTGAGCAGATTGTAAATTCAAATTGTACCTTGAAGTTGTAAAATAATTATGAAATTTGTTTTGACTTGTAAAAGCTGTATTATATTTCCTTATCTCAGACATTGAAAAATTTCTATGGAATAGAGTTGATAAATTATTGTGTTGAGAAATATATTGGAGTTTAGAATTGGAACATTATTGAAGTGCTTTTTGAGTTTTTCAAGAAGCTGTTTTGTCCAAAATACAGATGGCACTCTGCCAAAATTTTTACAGAAATTTCAAATAAATCAAATGAGTTAGTTGTTTCACTTCAGTTCACCAAAGTTTTTAACACCTGTAAATAGTGCTCACCATGGTAAAAGAAGTAAGAAAAGTTTTTTAAAATCCCTTGTAGTATATTTAATGGGTTATCAGTAGACGGAGTTGGTAATTCATTAGGTATACTACGGGATCATGTTATGCCTTACAGAGGGGTAGGGTGTGACACATGGGATTACACATAAGCTTGCCAAATGTTTTTTAATCATGTAAGATGATTAAAATCAAGATTAAATATAGGTTTGACACTTGGCACAATGTGATTGGGTCACTTAAACCTAGAGCTAATCAAAGGGTGACATGTGGCAAGGGTTTAATGTGTTAACCTAGCTATTTAAGTGTTGTTATGAAAAGAAAAAGCAACCAGCAGCCACTCCTCTCCTTTTTCATGCCACTTTGAGGCTTTTCATTTATTCTTCTTCATCTCTCATCAATTCAAAGAGATTAGCCATCAATCTCTTGAATTAAGAATACTAGAAATTGTTTCTAGTGTCCTGTTTACATCTCTAATCTCTTAAAAGGCAGAATTTGAATTTCTAATTAATAGAAAAGGCTTTAGAAGCTGTTCAAGGGCTGCCATAGGTGTTCTTGGTGTGGACAAGCTAGAGGGACAACATCTGGTGTCCTGAAGATGAATCTCAAAGGCGTAGACACGCTGCAGTGTATCAAGAGGTTAATGTAATCGTTCTTGATTTAATCTAGGGTTCTAAAATTAATCTGATTAATTTTAAAATCTTAAATGGCAAATACAGATCCAAAAACATATTAAAAGAGTTTTAATATGTTGTTTATCATTGAAATCAAATAGATAAAAATAAATCTTATATGATGCATGTGACCCTGGGTGAAAATTTTTGAATTCAATGGTATAAACTTGTGTTTTTCACGCTTCCGTTCCTTCAATTGGTATCAGAGCCACTATATTTGCTATTTAGATTGTTGATTATATGATTTAATTGTGTGATTTGATCATGAGATGATTGATCCATTGCTGGGTGCAATGGATGTGTGGCGGCACACAAGGTGAAGCCACCATTGGTGGCGGCAACAATGGTTCTTCAAGGTGGCGTAAGGTTGGCTTTTAATTCTGCAATTGTTGTATGATCTAAGGCCTATTCTTTGACTAATTGAAGTGTTTAATTAGTAATTTTAATCACAGAATTAAATTATGATTCAAATCAGAATTTTAAAAGTTGTTTGAATGTGATTCAAATCTGAATTTTTAAAGTTGTTTGAATCATATTTAAATCTGATTTTTTAAAATTGATTGAATAAAATTCAGATCTGATTTTTTAAAAAATATTTGAATGTTATTCAAATCTGATTTTTTAAAAAATGTTTGAATGTGATTCAAATCTGAATTTTTAAAGTTGTTTGAATGTGATTCAAATCTGAATTTTTAAATTTGTTTGAATGAGATTCAAATCTGAATTTTTAAATTTATTTGAATCATATTCAAATCTGGATTTTTAAGTTGAATATGAGATATTCAATTCAATTTAAGTATGTATGTTTTATTTAATTGTTAAATAGTGATATGCATGATGGATGATCATGGACTATAAAAGACCAATGTGATTGGATTTATTTCTTTTATGTTTCTTTGGGTTTGTAAATTAATTAATTTATTTTAATTTATTTTGGGCATGTATTATTAAGTTTGTAATAATTTTTGTGTTGTAATTTCATTTATTTAAGTTCTTGTAAATTCGCCTTGGTATGCCAAGGATTACCATGTAATATTGGATTGCAAGAAGTTCAAGGAGGTCAAGAGCATTGGTGGGACCAGTGGGAGGAATTCAAGATCAAGTGTTGATTATGTACTCCTTCAGCAACTCTTGTAAAATGAATGAATGAATGAAATGCACCTAGGAATGCCCTGATTCAATTCTTGGTGGCTTAGAATTGAATCCCTTAGAAAGTCCATGATCATACCATATTTATTGCTTATCCATGAATGCATGAGATGTATGGGAATGTATGCTATTATATGATATATGCATGCTAATTGGATAATGTGCAAAGTGAGACCTTAATAGTAATTAGAATGACCATAAAATCTTCCAAACAAATGATTAAGTTGGAAATGTTATAATTAAAGTAATTATAACATAGGCCCTCCATTGGGGCAATTATTTTAAGAAATTTTAAATAGTTGCATAAGATGCAATTAATTTAAGAGATTTTCTTAAGAATAATTGTTAAGCATGAGATGTTGTAAATATGTAAATGGTTTGGTAGCTAATATTGGATGTACCTGAGGACATTAAAATTATTTGCATAATTACTGGCTCAATGGGATCAACTTAACTAATGCAAGATAAGTCAATAATGGATGTACCTGAGATTTTGAGCATTAGGGGCTAGGTAAAGGATTGAACCTCACATGAGATGTGATGGGCAAGGAGTTGCTCACTTATAGTTTATTGTAATTCCAATAATGGATGTACCTGAGGATGATCAATAGAATTATAAGAATTCAATCACCCACTAGAAATCCATCCAACTAGGATTTCCGTTTTCTACTTTGGAAGTGTAGGATTCGCTAAGTTAGTGGGAGGACCAATTTAATTAAAAGACCATAATCATTTTGGTTAATTACATGATACATTTACTAATTAATCTGGTTTTTTTTCTGCAGTTAATTTTCTAATAAAAATGAGCACAAAACAACCACCACCATCCAATATCCTTGCAAGCATACTTGATCACAATAGGTTGACAAGACCTAATCTGTCTGATTGGCTAAGAAATTTGAAACTTGTCCTGAACCTTGAACATATAGGATATGTTCTAGATTCAAATATTCCTGGTCCCTTACCTCCACAGGCCACACAAAAGGAACATGAAACTTTTGACAAGTGGAAGGAGCATGATATGAGAGCTAAGTGTTACATGCTTGCTTCCATGAGTAATGAGTTACAGAAGCAACATGAGAACATGCAGAGTGCGAGTGAGATCCTCCTTCACCTACAAGAGTTGTATGGTGAGCACAGCAGGAATGCTAGGTATGAGATATCTAGACAGCTATTCCGTATGAGGATGTCTGAGGGACAGAATGTTGGGGATCATGTCCACAAGATGAATCGGCTGATTGAGCAGTTGGAACATCTTGACTTCAACATGGGTTTCCAACTACAGACGGATTTGATCCTTCAGTCCCTTCCTGAGTCTTTTGGGAATTTTGGGACAAATTTCCATATGACTAAACAGGAATGCACCTTAGCTGGTTTACTCAACATGCTGGTTATTGCCCAAAAGAATATGCCGGGCAATAAAGGAAAAGAGGTAGCTTTGGTTGCATCTTCTTTTGCTGGAAAGTCCAACAAGAATAAGGGCAATAAGAAAAAGAAACCTCAGATTCTTGGTCCTTCCAAGAAAATATCTAAACAGAAAAGGAAGACTAAAGCTGATGGAGGCAAAGGAAAGTGTTTCCACTGCCAAAAGGATGGGCACTGGAAAAGAAACTGCCCAGAGTATCTTGCTTCTATGAAGGACAAGAAGGATACACCTTCGGAAGGTATGTCCATATCTTGTTATTTAGATTCTGATGATACTCATAATTCATCTACAGCTTGGGTTTTAGATACTGGTGCCAGTTCTCACATTTCTAATCATATGCAGGAACTAGCAAACAGTAGCAGCTTGCGTTCTCAAAATATTAGAGTCCGGATTGGCAATGGCTCAACTGTTGAAGCTTTAGCCATAGGTTCTAAATCTTTTTACATGTTTGGACATGTTTTGTGTTTGGATAATATTTGATATGTACCTAATGCTTTTAAGAACATCATTTCTATATCTAGTTTGACTAGAAATGGCTATGAATTTCAGTTCACAGATGATGTTTGCAATATTTATTTTGGAAATAAATATGGTGGTTCGGTGTCACACCTTATCCCTCTGTAAGGCATAACATGATCCCGTAGAATACCTAATGAACTACCGAACTTCACCTACCGATAACTCATTAAGTACCCCACAAGGGATTTTAAACAATTTTCTTACTTTTGACAAGTGGTGAGCATTTTCTAATAGGTATTTAAAACATATGATTAAAAGTAAATCTAATTAATATTTTTGGTCCATTTTAGTTTTCCGCAAATTTTATAAAAATTTTGACAGAGTTCTGTCTGTATTTTAAGAAACCAATTTTTTAAATACCTGTAAAAAGCATTTCTAAAAGTTTTTCTCAACTACTACTTCGATTTCACAATCAAACTCAATCAATTTCACAATCATTTCAATAAATTTCTCAAGTTCAAAATTCAATAATGCTCAGCATATTAGCAATACATTTCATTTAAATTAAATAAAATAGTTATACTCATATTTCATTAGAGACAACAAAATTTATGTATATTCTTACAAAATTTACATAAAAAAAATACAAACTAAACTTTATTACAAACTTCATACAAATTTTTGTACACGCTGCTCAAGACCCATTTGCACGTCCATACATTTATATGCAATACATACATGAAAAGAAATATTTACAATTAGGGTATAAATTATACCCGATGACTTTAAGCTGATAGATCTTCACACCTCAGCAGCTCAATCTGCTGCTCCTCTAGTCTCTATATTTGCGACAGCAATAGAAGCCATCGCTGAGTACTAGGACTCAGTGGTGCACAGCATACTAAAATAATCTTTATGCAAAACTTAAATCACATTTATTCAAAAATTTGGCTGAACATGAGAATTTAGTACAAATCACGCATTGTGAGATTTTAAATGCAAACCAAGTTCATTTCAAAATATAAAAAAACATTTCATAAAACCCACAGTTAGATCATGCCATTCGAAACAAATAGAATCTCAATAGCCAGAGGCTAAGAGAAATCACATCACAAGGCTAGCTAGCTCAAATATATGGATATCCATTCACATCCTCTTCTACTGGCACACCTCAACACTTCTCCAGAGAAGGAATCAAAATTCGAAACTAATTACCCCCACTAGTCGTGCTAGTGAGGTGTTTAAATATATGGTCATGACACTATGGTTTCAAAACTTATCTTAACAATTTGCTAAACATTGTCATTTCAATATACATAATAACTTTCAACAATTTAAATCAAAACATCATAAGAATGCCATAATTCAATATTTCACATTATTCAAAACAGTATGCAAAAGATGATTATAAAAAGTATACGTTGTGCACAAACCTCAAGCGAGTCGTCTCGTGGCCTTGGCTCGGTTCCTCGGGTTTTTTCCCTGTATTCTTTTCAACTGAAACACACAATTTTACAATGTTTCAGTACTAGAACCTAACATAAATCCAAAATAAATTTAGCTTCACATTTACCTAGTTCTAACGTGTTAAATTCGACGTTCACGAAATTTTTGTGTTTCGGGTTACTATTCATTACACTATTCAAGTCAAATAGTTGACTTTCTAAGGCTTAATAGGTATGAGAACTCCAACTTCACCCACATACCACATTTTGGTCACTAAACTTGTTGGCTTTGGTTGTTTACTCAAATCCTAAGTCTTTTAGGAAAATTTGGTAAATTTCAGTTTTGGAGTCCTAAGTTGCACTGTTCCATTGGTCACTTTATTGTTGGAATTTGGTAAAACTTTCTTCATAGAAAATGTTCCTTATTGTCTTAAGTTTATTCTCCTTTTTGAATCACCTCAATTGGAATTTTTTAGGTCAACTTATAGCCAAAATACAGTTACTGTTCATGTGCACTGTTCATGCTGCAATTTTTGGTTCTAGCAGATTTTTGATCCAACTTCGTTCAATAATTTGATCAAGTTAAGTCCATAATTTGGTCTAATTTCCTTCATACGAAATGTTCTACAATGTCTTAGGTTTCCATCGGTTCAAGATTCACCTAAATCGGAGTTTTCTAGAGAGAGTTATAGCCATTGAAACTTTACTGTTCAAATGGCAATTCTTCAGTTTTGCAGGTTCAGTAACTCAACTTTGCTCAATAATTTGATTAGGTTAATGGCATAATTTGGGTTGGTATTCTTCATGAAAGTTTTAGATCTATATCTTATCTAATTACTGGTAAACTTTCAGGTCATTTTGTCCTTCCTAGCTCGAGTTATGACCAAATGAACAAATACTATTCATTTGGTCAGTTTGTGCAGTGGCAGACTGCTCTTAACCAACTTTGGTCAATTGGCTCACTAGGTTTTGGTCAGTTTTTGGGCATGGTTCCTTAATGAAAATTGTGTCATTTTATGTCTATTTTCATCTCCAATTGGTGGCATATTAATTGGAATTGTAAAATTTCTGTTTTGGTCTTCAAAGTTGGCTTGGTCATGCTGCCAGCAGCATGACCATTTACCCTACGAATTTACTTCCATTATAACAATTCCCACACATCTCCTTTGGTCATTATTGACCATTTTTTCACTTCACAATAGGTCAAACATGCCATTTACTCATTTTTCCAAATTTTGCCTCAAAACCTTAGGCCTCCAAACCCTAATCACACTAAAATGTTGCATTTATTCACATTTATGCATTTCCATCTTACTACCATTCTCATGCAAGTTTACTAACACATTTAAATCCATCAAACCATACAAAATCATACTCCCCTTCAACAGGCAAAAATTTCAGTTTAGTCCTCCCCCCATATTTTTATTTCATTTTAAGTTTATTTACAAGCTCTTGATGCCATAGAAACACTAATTAAACAAAAAAAATTTGAAGTTTATATTACTAACCTTGAGCAGAATTTTCTTCCTCCTTTTCTTCAAATTTTTCTTCTTTATTTTCCTTGAATCCTCTTTCCTAGTTGCCCAAACAAAGTCTAGTTATGGTAGGACAATTTTCTATGGTTGGATTTTGGTTCTTCAAGCTCAAAAATGAGCTTTAATGGTGGTTTAAGTGAGGGAGAGGGTGAGGGAGAGAGAGTGACGTTTTGAAAAAGAAGAAAACTTGTGTTTTATTATTATTTTTTTCTTTCTTTTTATCTATTTTGCTTATGGAAGACCACAAAATCTAATTTAATAAATAAATAAATTTATTTATTTATGGCATTATGCATGAGGTCATGCATGATGTCATCACATTTTTACTTTTTCATTTTCCTATCTTTTTTTTTCTATTAGTTCTTTAATTTAATTATCGATTCAGAAATTTTCTTTTCTCCATTTTTTTTTGACAGTTAGGTCAGGAGTCAGCTCTCGGGGTCAATTGACCAAATTGCCCCTCGCCGGTTCATCCCGGTTTGCAATTAATTCCATATTTCTTCCGGCTCCCTGACCTAATTATTTGACTGGCTTAACAGTTCTTTTTCGTGATTTTCTCTTTTCCACTGTGTTCATAAGGATCCGAAGGACCGCAGCGTCACATTTTACGGTTCGAAATTTGAGTTTTAAAATGACTTCGCAGTCATTCCCGAAAAGGTCACCCATCGCTATGACTCTCGGCTCGTTTAACTTCTTATGTTTTGTTTTTCTTATTTATACTTAACTACTTGAACATTACTAATTATTTGCGTTTATGGTTTATCTAATTATCTTAAGTATGGTTTTAAGCCCCTTAATTATCCGGACTGACACCGGTCACCGGAACAGTGAAATCTACCAGGCTATGCAAACGGGGGTGTTACATTCGGGTTATATAAATGATGGTCTTTATTATTTGGATAATAATGATAAACACAAATTGAATGCAAGTGATCTAAAAGAATGCAATGCCATGGTGAAAACCAACTCAAGTTCAAAATATATTTGGCACTTAAGGTTATGTCATGTTGCAGAAGATAGGATTGCAAAACTGGAGAAAATGGGGATTCTATCCTCATTGGGCTCTGAGCCTACTCTAACTTGTGAATCTTGCCTTCAGGGCAAAATGACTAGATCACCCTTTGTTGGATAAGGGCTAAGAGCTAAAAATATTTTGGAGCTAATACATAGTGATGTATGTGGTCCATTTAAAGAAATGGCTAGAGGGGGTTTTCATTATTTTATTACCTTTACTGATGATAAATCAAGGTTTGGGTATTTGTATTTGATGAAATACAAACATGAATCTTTTGAAAAGTTCAAAGAATTTAAATCTGAAGTAGAAAATCAAACAGGAAAGAGTATTAAAGCTCTTCGATCAGATCGTGGAGGTGAATATTTGAGTACTGAATTTGAAGAATACTTGAGAGAGCATGGCATTGTTTCTCAGCTGACTCCTCCAGGAACGCCACAACTGAATGGTGTATTTGAAAGGAGAAATTATACCCTATTGGATATGGTACGTAGTATGATGAGCTATACTGATATGCCAATCTTCTTTTGGGGATTTGCATTAGAATCAACTTTGTATATTCTGAATAGGATTCCATCAAAATCAGTTTCTTCCACACCTTATGAGATATGGCATGGAAGAAAACCAAGTCTTAAGCATGTTAAGATTTGGGGTTGTCCAGCTTATATCAAAAAGCTGAACACTGATAAATTGGAGACCAGATTAGAAAAAAGTCGATTTGTTGGATATCCAAAAGATAGTTTTGGATATTATTTTTATTTGCCTACTTCACAAAAGGTTGTGATAAGTAGAGATGCCATATTTCTTGAACAACAGTTTGTCCAAGAAGGAGGCAAAGGAAGGCAAATAAAGTTAGAATTGGAGAATTCTGACCAACCAACAGATCATATGGATATAGATCCATCTAGTCAACCTATACCCATTGATGAAACATCTACAGTTGTTCCCTATAGAACAACCAGGGTATCTCACCCACCAGTGAGATATGGTTTTCTTCATGAAGAAGAATAAGAGTTGTCTACTCATAAAGAAGTAGATCATGGAGATGATCCACTTACTTATGAAGAAGGTATGTCAGATATAGACTCTTCAAAATGTATTGATGCTATGAAATCCGAGATTGATTCCATGTATAAGAATCAAGTTTAGGATCTTGTTGACCACCTAAAGGTATTGTACCTATAGGGAACAAATAGGTTTTCAAAAAGAAAATTGGTTCTGATGGAAAGGTAGAGACCTATAAGGCAAGGCTAGTAGCGAAAGGGTTTCGCCAAAGGCAAGGAATCGACTATGAGGAGATTATCTCGCCTGTTGCCATGCTTAAATCAATTAGGATTTTATTAGCAATAGCTGCATACTATGATTATGAGATTTGGCAGATGGATGTCAAAACAGCTTTTCTCAATGGATGCATTGAAGAAAACATTTTCATGGAACAACCTAGGGGTTTTGAATTCCAAGATGGTTCCAAGGTATGCAAGCTAAAGCGATCCATTTATGGGTTGAAACAAGCTTCGAGGAGTTGGAACATCCGTTTTGATGAAGCCATTAAATCCTTTGGTTTTATCAAAAAATGAGGATGAGCCATGTGTATATAAGAAGGTTAGTGACAGTGCTATCACTTTCCTTGTCTTATATGTGGATGACATACTATTGATGGGTAATGACACAGGTATGTTGACGACTATAAAGGTATGGTTGTCAAACACATTCTCCATGAAAGACTTAGGGGAGGCAACCTATATTCTTGGGATTCGCATCTATAGAGATAGAGCGAAAAGAATAATTGGTTTATCCCAAAGTCTATACTTTGAAAAGGTGTTAAAGAGGGTTAACATGCTTGATTCCAAGAGAGGATTGTTACCAATGAGACATGGTATCCACCTTTCTAAAGAGATGTCTCCAAAGACACCTGAAGAAAGAGATAAGATGGCTAGGATTCCATATGCTTCGGCTATTGGAAGTTTAATGTATGCAATGTTGTGTACTAGGCCAGATATCACATATGCTGTTAGTTTGACTAGCAGGTATCAATCCAATCCAGGTTTGGAACACTGGATAGCTGTCAAGAATATCCTTAAGTACTTGAGAAGAACAAAGGATTTATTCTTGATTTATGGAGGTGGAGGTGCAGTCAGTTGGAAGAGTTCCAAATAGAGCACGACTGCAGATTCTAGTACAGAGGCTAAGTATATTGCTGCATCAGATGCTGCAAAGGAAGCTGTTTGGATAAAGAAGTTCGTGACAGAACTTACAGTAGTTCCTTCCATTGAGTCAGCAGTTCCACTACACTGTGACAACAATGGAGCAGTCATACAGGCTAAGGAACCAAGGTCTCACCAGAAATCCAAACACATAGAAAGGCACTACCACATTATTGGAGAAATAGTTGGGCAGAAAAACACAAGTTTATACCATTGAATTCAAAAATTTTCACCTAGGGTCACATGCATCATGCAAGATTTATTTTTATCTATTTGATTTCAATGATAAACAACATATTAAAACTCTTTTAATATGTTTTTGGATCTGTATTTGCCATTTAAGATTTCAAAATTAATCAGATTAATTTTAGAACCCTAGATTAAATCAAGAACGATTACACTAACCTCTTGATGCACTGCAGCGTGTCTGCGCCTTTGAGATTCGTCTTCAGGACACCAGATGTTGTCCCTCTAGCTTGTCCACACCAAGAACACCTATGGCAGCCCTTGAACAGCTTCTAAAGCCTTTTGTATTAATTAGAAATTCAAGTTCTGCCTTTTAAGAGATTAGAGATGTAAACAGGACACTAGAAACAATTTCTAGTGTTCTTAATTCAAGAGATTGATGGCTAATCTCTTTGAATTGATGAGAGATGAAGAAGAATAGATGAAAAGCCTCAAAGTGGCATGACAAAGGAGAGGAGTGGCTCTGCTGGTTGCTTTTTCTTTTCATAACAACACTTAAATAGCTAGGTTAACACATTAAATCCTTGCCACATGTCACCCTTTCATTAGCTCTAGGTTTAAGTGATCCAATCACATTGTGCCAAGTGTCAAACCTATATTTAATCTTGATTTTAATCATCTTACATGATTAAAAAACATTTGGCAAGCTTATGTGTAATCCCATGTGTCACCATCTCATGGTGCCACTTGTCACACTGTGAAATGACCAAAATGCCCCTGTGTCTTAATTTTGAGTTCTTAACCCAAAATAATTATTTTTCTTCTACTAATTAATTTATATCAAATATAAATTAATTAATTAATCTCTATTAATTAATTTCTCATTAATTAAATTCATATTTAAACACTTTAAATATAAATTTAATTTATACTACACATCCAACAATCTAGATTTGGTTTCAAGTCATGCTAGGGACTTTGCAATTTAATTGCAAACCAAACCTATTTAATTAATTAATTAAACTCTTTAACTAATTAATTAAATCATATTTAAATAGGTGATAACTTGTGTATGTGTGTGACTTACTAGGCTCATCACTAATTGGCAATGAGACATGATATCAACTCTTAATATCATCAGAACTCTTTCTTACCATAAATGATTTCTCTAAATCATTTTATGCACCTCATAGACCATGGTTAACACCTAGCATAGTATGCCATGGCCACCCAATTAGTAATAAGGTTTACCTTAAATGAACCTATAATCATATGTTACCATGCACTAGAATCTCTCTGTTACAAAATCCAAACTCAAGCTGGAGTTATGGTTTATGTCAAACTCCATTTGCTATGAATATTATGTTCTCTTTTAATTCCAGTTCTTGATTAAAAAGATTTTCTCATCAGAAACTCTTTTCTGAATAAATCTATCTGTCCTGGCCAGGAACTTGAAACATCAAGAACAATTAAATGAACATAGGATTTTATCTTTATTTACTTAGAGGAACAGATTCCATCTTGATCAACACCTACCTCCATATATAACTAGTAGGAGCCAACACATGCCCATATACCCATACATAGTACAAGTATGAAAGCAGTATCAAACTCAAACTACCTATATACAAGATAACTGTGCTATCTCAAGTCTAAAGATTATATGCACTGATATGATTTATGACAAAACATTGATAAGAGTAAACTCCATGTGCTTGTCGTAAGTGTCACTGGTTCGGACTACTTATCATTTATAAGTGCCTATCATGTTTGTTATATGGCATGAGACTCACCATTCCATCTTATTTATATCTCATATAAATAACTTGGGAACAACCATGAATACAATCTTTCTGGATAAGTCATGTCCTTATTATGAAGTATCCTCGATTGTGAACCTATTTATGATACTTTGTGTTAGAAATATTGTCACTTATATTCTTAACAACTTAAGAATAATATTTCTAACAAAATATCAATGGACCTTTTCTATTACACATAAATATATTATGTAAACGGAAAAGTGGAAATGCCTTTTATTAATAAAAATAAGTACAAGATACATACTAAATGATATGCTCTAGGGCATACTACTAACAATCTCCCACTAGCACTAGAGCCATTCATTACAATATCTTATACCTATCTTCTCAAGATGTCAGTCTAACTGAGTCTGTGACATTGGCTTAGTGAATGGATCAGCTGGATTTTCAGCTGATGCTATTTTCTACATGGCTACATTGCCTCGCCCAACTATTTCTCTAATAATGTGGTGGCGCCTTTCTATGTGTTTGGATTTCGGGTGAGACCTTGGTTCCTTAGCCTGTATGACTGCTCCATTGTTGTCATAGTGTAGTAGAACTACTGACTCAATGGAAGGAACAACTGTAAGTTCTGTCACGAACTTCTTTATCCAAATAGCTTCGTTTGCAGCATCTGATGCAGCAATATACTCAACCTCTGTAGTGGAATCTGCAGTCGTGCTCTGTTTGGAACTCTTCCAACTGACTGCACCTCCATTACAAATGAACACATATCTAGAGGTAGACTTTCTATCATCGATATCTGATTGCAAATCAGAATCAATATAACCATCCAATTGCAAGTCTCCACTTCTATAAATCAAGAATAAATCCTTAGTTCTTCTCAAGTACTTAAGGATATTCTTGACAGCTATCCAGTGTTCCAAACTTAGATTGGATTGATACCTGCTAGTCAAACTAACAGCATATGCGATATCCGGCCTAGTACACAACATTGCATACATTAAACTTCCAATAGCCGAAGCATATGGAATCCTAGCCATCTTATCTCTTTCTTCAGGTGTCTTTGGAGACATCTCTTTAGAAAGGTGGATACCATGTCTCACTGGTAACAATCCTCTCTTTGAATCAAGCATGTTAAACCTCTTTAACACCTTTTCCAAGTATAGACTTTGGGATAAACCAATTATTCTTTTTGCTCTATCTCTATAGATGCGAATTCCAAGAATATAGGTTGCCTCCCCTAAGTCTTTCATGGAGAATGTATTTGACAACCATACCTTTATAGTTGTCTACGTACCTGTGTCATTACCCATCAACAATATGTCATCCACATATAAGACAAGGAAAGTGATAGCACTGTCACTAACCTTCTTATATACACATGGCTCATCCTCATTTTTCATAAAACCAAAGGATTTAATGGCTTCATCAAAACGGATGTTCCAACTCCTCGAAGCTTGTTTCAACCCATAAATGGATCGCTTTAGCTTGCATACCTTGGAACCATCTTGGGATTCAAAACCCCTAGGTTGTTCCATGAAAATGTTTTCTTTAATGTATCCATTGAGAAAAGCTGTTTTGACATCCATCTGCCAAATCTCATAATCATAGTATGTAGCTATTGCTAATAAAATCGTAATTGATTTAAGCATGGCAACAGGCGAAAAAGTCTCCTCATAGTCGATTCCTTGCCTTTGGCGAAACCCTTTCGCTACTGGCCTTTCCTTATAGGTCTCTACCTTTCCATCAGAACCAATTTTCTTCTTGAAAACCCATTTGTTCCCTATAGGTACAATACCTTCAGGTGGGTCAACAAGATCCCAAACTTGATTCTTATACATGGAATCAATCTCGGATTTCATAGCATCAATCCATTTTGAAGAGTCTATATCTAATATAGCTTCTTCATAAGTAAGTGGATCATCTCCATGATCTACTTCTTCATGAGTAGACAACTCTTGTTCTTCTTCATGAAGAAAACCATATCTCACTGGTGGGTGAGATACCCTGGTTGTTCTACGAGGAACAGCTGTAGATGTTTCATCAACGGGTATAGGTTGACTAGATGGATCTATATTTGGTTGGTCAGAATTCTCCAATTCTAACTCTATTTGCCTTCCTTTGCCTCCTTTTTGAACAAACTGTTGTTCAAGAAATGTGGCATCTCTACTTATCACAACCTTTTGTGAAGTAGGCAAATAAAAATAATATCCAAAACTATCTTTTAAGAATGTGGTATGTGGGTGACCAAAATGTGGTATGTGGGTGAAGTTGGAGTTCTCATACCTATTAAGCCTTAGAAAGTCAATAATTTGACTTGAATAGTGCAGTGAATAGTAATCCGAAACATAAAATTTTAAGAATGTCGAGTTTAGCACGTTAGAGCTAGGTAAAAATGAGGCTAAATTTATTTTAGATTTATGTTAAGTTCTAGTACTGAAACGTTGTAAAATTGTGTGTTTTAGTTGAAAAGAATATCGGGAAGGAACCCGAGGAACCGAGTCGAGGCTAAGGGGTGACTCGCTTGAGGTTTGTGCACAACATCACTATGCTTTAAAATGTAGTGATAAAGTGAATGAAATATGTATTTTACATTTGCTTTGAATTGTTGAAAATTTATTTGTGACATTAGTTATGTTGTTTTGACTTAAATTGTTGAAAGTTATTGTGTATATTTGAAATGATAATGTTTAGCAAATTGTTAAGATAAGTTTTGAAACCACAGTGTCATGACCATATATTTGAGCATGACTTGTGGGGGTAATTAGTTTCGAATTTTGATTCCTTCTCTGGAGAAGTGTTGAGGTGTGCCAGTAGAAGAGGATGTGAATGGATATCCATATATTTGAGCTAGCTAGCCTTGTGATGTGATTTCTCTTTAGCCTCTAGCTATTGAGATTCTATTTGTTTCAAATGGCATGATCTAACTGTGGGTTTTATGAAATGTATTTTGATACTTCGAAATGAACTTGGTTTGCATTAAAATTTCATAATTCATGTTTTGCGTTTAATGCTTATGCTTAGTCAAATTTTTGAATAAATGTGATTATATTCTGCATAAAGATTATTTTAGTATGTTGTGCACCACTGAGTCCTAGTACTCAGCGATGGCTTCTATTCTTTGTCATGAGATATAGAGACTAGAGGAAGCATGGTGATTTGCTCAGGTGTGACGAACTATTAGCTTAAAGTCTTCGGGTATAATTTATACCCTAATTGTAAATATTTCTTTTCATGTATGTATTGCATATAAATGTATGGACGTGCAAATGGGTCTTGAGCAGCTTGTACAAAAAAATTTGTATGAAGTTTGTAATAAAGTTTAGTTTGTATTTCTTTTGATGTAAATTTTGTAAGAATGTACATAAATTGTGTTATCTCTAATGAAATATGAGTACAACTATTTTATTTAATTTAAATGAAATGTATTGCTAGTATGCTGAGGATTATTGAATTTTGAACTTGAGAAATTTATTGAAATGATTGTGAAATCGAAGTAGTGGTTGAGAAAAACTTTTAGAAGTGCTTTTTATAGGTATTTGAAGAACTGGTTTCTCAAAATACAGACAGAACTCTGTCAAAATTTTTATAAAATTTACGGAAAACTAAAATGGACAAAAAATATTAATGAGATTTACTTTTAATCGTATGTTTTAATTACCTATTAGAAAATGCTCACCACTTAACAAAAGTAAGAAAATTGTTTTAAAATCCCTTGTAGGGTACTTAATGAGTTATCTGTAGGTGAAGTGCGGTAGTTCATTAGGTATTCTACGGGATCATGTTATGCCTTACAGAGGGGTAAGGTGTGACATGTTTCAGTGGTATCATAGCAAATTTTTGAAGTATGTTTTAACCTATGAATTTGTGTCTTTTCTTTGTTAAGTACAATAGCTCAATGTCCATAATTGTTACATACAGTGCATTATATCATGAATATGAACTAACGGAGGGAAATCTCCATGTGTTACTTATTCAGGAGATACCCTAACTTCAGACTGAAATGGAAGAAGGGGATCGCTCAGTTGAGTAGTCTGTTGAAGCTGACGCACAAGAGGAAGCCCCAGCTTTACCGAATGTCAGTGGGTCAGTAGCACCAGCCCCGCAAATGCCGCAGTTTCCTGCACAGTTTGCACAGCAGATGGCGGTAATTTTTCAACAAATGGCTGGGGGTATGCCTATTCAAACTCCACCACAACCACCTGTGGCACAACCACTGCCTCCAGCCAGACAATATGATAAACTACTAAAGTATGGGGCTACAGAATTTAAGGGTACAGTGGACCCTTTAGAGGCAGAGCAATGGCTTGAAAGAATGGACAGAGTATTTAAGAAGCTGCACTGCCAAGATGAGTTGAAGTTTGAGTATTCTGTGTCGCTACTGCAAGGGGATGCATAAGATTAGTGGAAGACCATCCCCCACAGCTTAGTGAACGCCGATCTTGACACAGGATGACTTCATCAGAGAGTTCAGACAGAAATACGTCCCAGATGCATATGTTGATCAGAAGCTACAAGAATTTTTCAGTCTGAAATAAGGGAACCGATCGGCGGCAGAGTATGAGAGGGAGTTCTCCTGCCTGAGTCACTATGCGGGGAGTCTCCTTACTACCAGCAAGGCAAGATGCAAGAGATTTGAGACGGGTTTGAAGCCCAGTATAAGGATGCAAGTTGTGGGATTTCGACACAGCAACTTCTTAGAGCTTATGTCTCAAGCACTTGAACTGGAGAGAATTGAATCAGAAGCAACCCCAGTGAAAGAAAAAGTTGAGAAATCAGAAAAAGACAAGGGGGAAAAATCAGTTGAAAAGAGTTCTGGTGCTACCTCTGGAAAGAAAAAGAAGTTTAGTGGACCCAGCAGGGATCGAGGTGGAAGATTTGGTAGGGGCCGATTCTTCAGACAGAGACCCCCTAGGTCTGGTCAGCAGTTGAGCAGGGGTTCACATTCTACCCACCCCTGTGAGACTTGTGGCAAGATTCATGGAGGGGAATGCTATTGGGCCACTGGAGCCTGCTTTAACTGTGGAGGCAAGGGTCATTTATCAAGAGACTGCACTAGTGCTCCGTCTTTGAGATATGGTCCAGCTCCTACTACTGCTGAGGGATCAATTCAGAGTCCTGCTCCTAGAGGTTCACAGTCTGTTGGCAGAGGAAGAGGCAGAGGTAGAGGCACTGCTTCAGGCAGTCAGGGCACAATTGGTTAGTCGGCACAATGGAGTGCTTCAGTCAGGGTTTATTCAATGAGACAGCGAGAAGAGGCTGAGACTTCCGATGTGGTAGCTGGTACATTCTCTATCTCTGATCAAGATGTATTTATGTTGTTTGATCCGGGTTCAACCCATTCATATGTTAGTGCTAGCATAGCCAGTTCACTTATTGTTCCATGTGTGCAAATGGGTTTTGAAGTGCTAGTAGCTAGTCCATTAGGACAAGAGGTCCGGGTCAACAGAATCTATAGAGACTGTCCTTTGGTGATCCAAGGACATGTTTTCCTGTCAGACTTGATTGAAATGCCCTTTAGAGAGTATGATATTATCTTGGGAATGGATTGGTTAGCCAGGCATCACACCATGATTGACTGTAGACTGAAGACAGTCACTTTTGGTCTCCCTTTGTACGGTGATGTGGTAATACACGGGGAGAGGCATTTACTGCCATCAAACATCATTTCGGCTGCACTAGCCAGAAGGATGATTAGAAAGGGGTGTGAAGCATACTTGGCACATGTGATGGACACCCAAGTGGGGAGCCCAGCACTAAGGGACATCCCTACTGTATGTGATTTTCCAGATCTGTTTCCTGATGAATTGCCAGGATTACCTCCCGAAACAGAGGTGCGGTTTGAGATTGATGTTATGCCTAGTGTGGATCCAATCTCCATAATGCCATATAAAATGGCATCTGCAGAATTGAAAGAGTCGAAAGTGCAGTTGTAAGAACTGCTTGACAAGGGCTTTATCCGCCCTAGTGTGTCACCTTGGGGAGTGCCAGTATTATTTGTAAGGAAGAAGGATGGCACTCTCCGCTTGTGTATTGATTATCGGCAGTTGAATAAGGTGACAATAAAGAACAGATATCCATTGCCCCATATTGATGACTTGTTTAATCAGTTGAGGGGTGCAGCTGTGTTCTCCAAAATTGACCTGAGATCAGGTTATTATCATCTGAAAGTACAAGAGCAGAGTATTCCTAAAACCGCCTTCAGAACCCGCTATGGCCATTTTGAATTCCTAGTCATGCCATTCGGGTTAACTAATGCTCCGGCTACTTTTATGGATCTGATGAACACTATATTCAGACCATACCTCGACCAGTTTGTTGTGGTATTCATAGATGATATATTGGTCTATTCGAGGAATGCAGAAGAGCATGATAGACATCTGTAGATTATACTGCAGACTTTGAGAGAGAAACAGCTATATGCCAAATTGTCAAAGTGTGAATTTTGGCTGAAAGAAATATCTTTCTTGGGGCATGTAGTATCAGAAGAGGGCATCAAGGTAGATCCAAGTAAGATTGAAGCTGTCCTTAATTGGAGGCCACCCAGAAATGTCACAGAAATTTGCAGTTTTCTGGGTTTAGCTGGATACTACCGTAGATATGTAAAGAGATTCTCCATGTTAGCATCTCCATTGACCAAGCTGCTTAGAAAGGATGTGAAATTTCAGTGGACGGATAAATGCCAATAGAGTTTTGATGAATTAAAGAGATGTTTGACTGAAGCTCCAGTCCTGACTTTACCTACTCCTGGTAAAGAATATACAGTTTATAGTGATGCTTCTCACAATGGGTTAGGTTGTGTATTGATGCAAGATCGAAATGTCATTGCCTATGCATCACGCCAGCTAAAACCGAATGAGAGGAATTATCAGACACATGATTTGGAACTTGCAGCTATTGTGTTTGCTCTTAAGATCTGGAGACACTATTTGTATGGGGAAAAGTGTTACATCTATACAGATCATAAGAGTTTGAAGTATTTGGGCACCCAGAAATAGCTGAACTTGAGACAGAGGAGATGGTTAGAGTTGATAAAAGACTATGATTGTCTGATAGACTATCAGCCAGGGAAAGCTAATGTTGTGGCTGATGCCTTAAGTCGCAAGACTATGGTAAGTCTACGGGTTACTCCTTTGTCTTTGGTACATGAGTTGAGATCATTACATGCCAGCTTAAAGATTAATGATGATGGGCAGACAGCAGTTGCATTACATGTACAGCCAGTGTTGATTGATCAGATTAGAATGGCCGCTCAGAATGATCAGAAGTATCAGAAGCTGTTAGAAGAAGTCCGGCAGGGGAAGAAACTAGAATTCTCAATCAGAGATGATGGTCTACTGCTACACCAGGGCAGAATATGTGTTCCTAATGATGTTGAATTGAGGAAGATCATTTTGAAGGAAGCACATGAGTCTCCTTTTGCCATGCACCCTGGTGGCACAAAAATGTATAGGGGGCTAAAGGAGCATTACTGGTGGTTGGGTATGAAAAGAGATGTGGCAGAGTTTGTATCCAAATGCCTAACTTGTCAGCAAGTAAAGGCAGAGCATCAAGTACCCACTGGGTTGTTACATCCACTACCAGTACCAGAGTGGAAATGGGAGAGAATAACGATGGATTTTGTGATGGGACTTCTGAGGACACAGAAGAGTCATGATGCAGTTTGGGTTATTATTGACAGACTGACTAAATCTGCTCATTTTCTGCCAGTTCGGATGGACTACAGTTTAGAAAGATTGGCCAAGTTATACATCGATGAGATTGTGAGACTGCATGGAGTGCCAGTATCCATTGTATCAGACAGAGATCCTAGGTTCACTTCTAGATTAGGGTAGTCTTGAGAGAGCCCTAGGAACTAGATTGAACTTCGATCGCATTCCATCCACGCATGGATGGCCATCGATAGGGTAATTCAGATCTTGGAGGACATGCTACGAGCCTGTGTCATTGAGTTTGAGGGCAGTTGGGATACACACTTCCCTTTGATTGAGTTTGCTTACAACAACAGCTACCAATCAAGCATTGGAATGCCTCCATATGAAGCTTTGTATGGCAGAAAATGTAGAACCCCGTTGTGTTGGGATGACGTGGGTGAAAGAAAGATGATTGGACCTGAAATTGTTCAGCAGACTGAGGAGAAGATCAGAGATCGACTTAAGACTGCATCAGACCGTCAGAAGTCCTACATTGATTTGAAAAGAAGGAATATTGAGTATGCAGTGGGTGAGAAAGTTTTCCTCAAAGTTTCTCCTTGGAAGAGAATTATGAGATTCAGCAGAAAGGGGAAACTGAGTCCCCGTTTCATTGGGCCATATGAGGTTCTGGAAAGGGTGGGTCCTTTGGCATATCGGTTGGCACTACCTCCAGAGTTGGAGAAGATACATAATGTCTTCCATGTGTCTATGTTGAGGAGGTACCGATCAGACCCATCTCATGTACTACCAGTAGAGGAAATTGAAGTGAATCCAGACCTCACATATGAAGAAGAACCCATAGGGATTCTGGCTTATAAGGTGAAGCAGCTACGAAACAAGCAGATACCGTTGGTGGAAGTGTTGTGGAATCATCATTCGGGTCAGGAGGCTACTTGGGAACGAGAAGAGGACATGAGGAGACAACACCCACAGCTATTTAGAGATTAGTACCAGGTAAAATTTTGAGATGAAATTTATTTTAAGGGGGGGAGAATTGTAACACCCTCGTTTGCATACCCTGGTAGATTTCACTGTTCCGGTGACCGGTGTCGGTCCGGACAATTAAGGAGATTAGAACCACACTTAAGTCAATTAGAGAAGCCATAAAAACAAATAATTAGTAATGTTCAATTAGTTAAGTATAAATAAGAAAAACAGAACAGAAGAAGTTAAACAAGCCGAGAGTCACAGCGATGGGTGACCTTCTCGGGAACGATTGCGAAATCATTTTAAACTCAAATTTTGAACCGTAAAAAGTGACGCTGCGGTCCTTAGGACCCTTATGAACACAGTGGAAAAGAGAAAATCACAAAAAAGAACTGTTAAGCCAGTCAAATAATTAGGTCAGGGAGCCGGAAGAAATATGGAATTATTTGCAAACCGGGATGAACCGACGAGGGGCAATTTGGTCAATTGACCCCGAGATTGGAGAAAAGAAAACTTCGGGATTAAGAATTAAATTAAAGAACTAATAGAAAAAAAAAAGAAGAGAAAATGAAAAAGTTAAAAAGGTGTAGGAAGATGACATCATGCATGATATCATACATGATGCCATAAGTCATATAATTAAAAAATTAATTAAATGGATTTTTGGTCTTCCTAAAGAGATAAAAGACAAAAGAAAAGAAAAGAAAAAAAAAATAAAACACAAGTCTTCTTAAAAAACGTCACTCTCTCTCTCCCACACCAAAACCTCCATTAAAGCTCAATTTTGAGCTTGCATATTATAAGATTTCACCATAAAAAAGTAAGCTACCATAGTTAAAGCTTGTCTAGGCAACTTCACAAGAAGATTGGTCATCATAGAAAGAAGATAAGAAGAAAGAAAATTGGAGAAAAGGGGAGTTAGAAGTTGCTACACAAAGGTTAGTGATTTAAGGCGCAAGATTAGTTTACTTGTTGTGTTTTTAGCTTGAATTAGCTTGTAATATGCTTAAAATGAAAAAAACATATGTATGAGGGACTAAACTGAAATTCGTCCAGTAGGGAGGGGAGAGTGATTTGCATGAGTTTGAGTGAGTTAAACATGTTAAAATGCTTGAATGAGTTGAAAGATTGTGTTTATATGCTTTGAATTAGTTAATTACCATAAATTAGTGTGGTTAGGGTTTGAAACGTAGGGTTTTGAGGCAAATTTTGGAGAAATGCATAAATGATGACTTTGACCTACTGTGAAGTGAAAAATGGTCAATAATGACCATAGGAGATGTGTGGGAATTGTTAGAATGAAAGTCAAATTCATAGGGTAAATGGTCATGCTGCTGGCAGCATGACCAAGCCAACTTTGAAGGACCAAAACGGAAATTTTACAAGTCCAATTAATATTCCACCAATTGGGGATGAAAATAGACATAAAATGACACAATTTTTGTTAAGGAACCATGCCCAAAAACTGACCAAAACCTAGTGAACCAATTGACCAAAGTTAGTTAAGAGCAGTCTGCCACTGCACAAACTGACCAAATGAACAAATGAACAGTAATTGTTCATTTGGTCATAACTTGAGCTAGGAAGGTCAAAATGACCTGAAATTTTTCCAGTAATTAGATAAGATATAGATCTAAAACTTTCATGAAGAAAACCAACCCAAATTATGCCATTAACCGAATCAAATTATTGAGCAAATTTGAGTTACTGAACCTGCAAAACTGCAGAATTGCCATTTGAACATTAAAGTTTCAATGGCTATAACTCTCTCTAGAAAACTCTGATTTAGGTGAATCTTGAACCGATGGAAACCTAAGACATAGTAAAACATTTCGTATGGAGGAGATTAGACCAAATTATGGACTTAACTTGATCAAATTATTGAACGAAGTTGGATAAAAAATCTGCCAGAACCAAAATTGCAGCATGAACAGTGCACGTGAACAGTAATTATATTTTGGCTATAACTTGAGCTAAAAAACTCCAATTGGGGTGATTCAAAAAGGAGAACAAACTTAAGACAATGGGGAACATTTTCTATGAAGAAAGTTTTGCCAAATTCCAACAATAAAGTTACCAATGGAACAGTGCAACTTAGGACTCCAAAACTGAAATTTACCAAATTTGCCTAAAAGACT
The DNA here is from genome assembly GCF_030052815.1 of Hevea brasiliensis. NCBI lineage: Eukaryota > Viridiplantae > Streptophyta > Magnoliopsida > Malpighiales > Euphorbiaceae > Hevea > Hevea brasiliensis. The sequence goes on from NC_079501.1 coordinate 52,069,750, forward strand.
TAGGATTTGAGTAAACAACCAAGACCAACAAGTTTAGTGACCAAAATGTGTTATGTGGGTGAAGTTGGAGTTCCCATACCTATTAAGCCTTAGAAAGTCAATAATTTGACTTGAATAGTGCAGCAAATAGTAACCCGAAACACAAAATTTCAAGAACGTCGAGTTTAGCACGTTAGAGCTAGGTAAAAATGAGGCTAAATTTATTTTGGATTTATGTTAAGTTCTAGTACTGAAACATTGTAAAATTGTGTGTTTCAATTGAAAAGAATATTGGGAAGGAACCCGAGGAACCGAGTCGAGGCTAAGGGGCGACTCGCTTGAGGTTTGTGCACAACATTACTATGCTTTAAAATGTAGTGATAAAGTGAATGAAATATGTATTTTACATTTGCTTTGAATTGTTGAAAATTTATTTGTGACATTAGTTATGTTGTTTTGACTTAAATTGTTGAAAGTTATTGTGTATATTTGAAATGATAATGTTTAGCAAATTGTTAAGATAAGTTTTGAAACCACAGTGTCATGACCATATATTTGAGCATGACTTGTGGGGGTAATTAGTTTCGAATTTTGATTCCTTCTCTGGAGAAGTGTTGAGGTGTGCCAGTAGAAGAGGATGTGAATGGATATCCATATATTTGAGCTAGCTAGCCTTGTGATGTGATTTCTCTTTAGCCTCTAGCTATTGAGATTCTATTTGTTTCAAATGGCATGATCTAACTGTGGGTTTTATGAAATGTATTTTGATACTTCGAAATGAACTTGGTTTGCATTAAAATTTCATAATTCATGTTTTGCGTTTAATGCTTATGTTTAGTCAAATTTTTGAATAAATGTGATTATATTCTGCATAAAGATTATTTTAGTATGTTGTGCACCACTGAGTCCTAGTACTCAGCGATGGCTTCTATTGCTGTCGCAGATATAGAGACTAGAGGAGCAGCAGACTGAGCTGCTCAGGTGTGACGAGCTATTAGCTTAAAGTCTTCGGGTATAATTTATACCCTAATTGTAAATATTTCTTTTCATGTATGTATTGCATATAAATGTATGGACGTGCAAATGGGTCTTGAGCAGCTTGTACAAAAAAATTTGTATGAAGTTTGTAATAAAGTTTAGTTTGTATTTCTTTTGATGTAAATTTTGTAAGAATGTACATAAATTGTGTTATCTCTAATGAAATATGAGTACAACTATTTTATTTAATTTAAATGAAATGTATTGCTAGTATGCTGAGGATTATTGAATTTTGAACTTGAGAAATTTATTGAAATGATTGTGAAATCGAAGTAGTGGTTGAGAAAAACTTTTAAAAGTGCTTTTTATAGGTATTTGAAGAACTGGTTTCTCAAAATACAGACAGAACTCTGTCAAAATTTTTATAAAATTTACGGAAAACTAAAATGGACAAAAAATATTAATGAGATTTACTTTTAATCGTATGTTTTAATTACCTATTAGAAAATGCTCACCACTTAACAAAAGTAAGAAAATTGTTTTAAAATCCCTTGTAGGGTACTTAATGAGTTATCGGTAGGTGAAGTGCGGTAGTTCATTAGGTATTCTACGGGATCATGTTATGCCTTACAGAGGGGTAAGGTGTGACATGTTTCAGTGGTATCATAGCAAATTTTTGAAGTATGTTTTAACCTATGAATTTGTGTCTTTTCTTTGTTAAGTACAATTGCTCAATGTCCATAATTGTTACATACAGTGCATTATATCATGAATATGAACTAACGGAGGGAAATCTCCATGTGTTACTTGTTCAGGAGATACCCTAACTTCAGACTGAAATGGAAGAAGGGGATCGCTTAGTTGAGTAGTCTGTTGAAGCTGACGCACAAGAGGAAGCCCCAGCTTTACCGAATGTCAGTGGGTCAGTAGCACCAGCCCCGCAAATGCCGCAGTTTCCTGCACAGTTTGCACAACAGATGGCGGTAATTTTTCAACAAATGGCTGGGGGTATGCCTGTTCAAACTCCACCACAACCACCTGTGGCACAACCACTGCCTCCAGCCAGACAATATGATAAACTACTAAAGTATGGGGCTACAGAATTTAAGGGTACAGTGGACCCTTTAGAGGCAGAGCAATGGCTTGAAAGAATGGACAGAGTATTTAAGAACTTGCATTCATTAGGTATTCTACGGGATCATGTTATGCCTTACAGAGGGGTAAGGTGTGACAACTTGCATTCAATTTGTGTTTGTCATTATTATCCAAATAATAAAGACCATCATTCATATAACCCGAACCAACATATTTATTTCCAAAATAAATATTGCAAACATCATCTGTGAACTGAAATTCATAGCAATTTCTAGTCAAACTAGATATAGAAATGATGTTATTAGAAGCATCAGGTACATATAAAATATTATCCAAACACAAAACATGTCCAAACATGTAAAAGGATTTAGATCCTATGGCTAAAGCTTCAACAGTTGAGCCATTGCCAATCCGGACTCTAATATCTTGAGAACGCAAGCTGCTACTGTTTGCTAGTTCCTGCATATCATTAGAAATGTGAGAACTGGCACCAGTATCTAAAACCCAAGCTGTAGATGAACTATAAGTGTAACACCCTCACTGTAACAATTCCACACATTCTACTATTTCGGTGACCAGTGTCAGTCCGGACAGTTAGAACATCCGCAAAAATATTTAAACTAAAGTGAGGAACTATAATTAACTCAAATATTAATAGGAAAATTTTAGGAAAAATTTTAGAAATAAAATACAACCAAGTTAAATGAGCCGGTGCCCTAGCGATGGGTAACCTAGTGGGAAGTTGCGGCTCTCGCAACTAGGAGCCCTAGACCCGGGGAAAAATTCATAAAATAAATTTTGAGACTCCAGAGAATGGTCATTGAGGTTTCTATGGCATTAGAATGCCAAGGAAATGCTTAGGAAAATTTTTCGATCGGTACAGACAATTTTGGCTCAATAAGCCAAACGGAGGGCATTTTGGTCATTTCATCCTCAGAGATGATTTTTGGCTGACTTGTCCAGTTAAGTAAATAATTATTATGACATAAAATATGAATAAATATTACTACAAAATAAATTGAAATTGAGTAGAAAAGAGAAAAAAAAAAAAGAAAATGAATTAAATAAGAAATTATGACATCACATGATGTCATTAGTGTGCCTCCACCCAATCACATGGTGACACATGGCTATAACTCACTTAAAATGAGTTAAATGGGCAGAAATGAAAGAAAGAAATCAGTTTTCCTTTTACTTTCTCCTTCCATCCGTAGCTCTCCTAACCCTTACCACCATTAAAGCTTATCCAAGCTTTATAACCCACCCAAATCTCACTTGAAACCCTAAGTCCACTTCAACAAAATTTTTCTCTACATCTTGAGCAAGTGTTTGGCAGCCAAGAAAATTAAAGAAAGTGAAGGAAAAATCTAGGTTGGGTCAAGAAAAAATTCTGCTCCATTCAAGGTTAGTGCCCTAAACAATTTCTTTCTTTCTTTAATCTTGTAAGCATGCTAAATCAAGTAGAAAATTGTGTGAAATTAAAAAAAAAAAAAGTTGAGTAAATGAAATCTCTAAATTTGGCAGCCATGAGAAAGTTTAAGGATTGTTGGTTTTTGATGAAATTAAGTGGCTTAATTATGTTATTGATGAGTATAGATGATGGATAAAGTGATTTGGTATGAGTTTGGTGTGTGTATGCCATGAATTGGAAATTGGAGTTAAGGTTTGAGCATGAAATTGAGACTTTGATCATGTAATGATGAAAGTGAGTTTTAATGGTCAATTAGTGACCATTTGGTTATTGGTAAACAAGAAATGAAGTGTGTTTAGTGATGGGATTTAGGTTTAGTGTGGCTGCCCTAGGTGACCTGCAGAATTGGACATGAGTCCAGCAGGTTTGGGCAGCCATAACTTGAATTGTAGAGGTTCAATTGGTGTTTGGCCAATTGGACATGAAATTAGACACATAATGGCACAACTTTGGTGAAGAAACCATGCCTAGAAAACCAAATCAAGTTGACCAAAAGTTTGCCCTAATCCGGGTGACCTGCAATCTGCTTGGGCAAAATGACCAAATGAACAGTGTTTGGTCATTTGGCCATAACTCAATGTAGAAAGGTCCAATTGACCTGAATTTTTATCAGCAACAAGCTGAGATATAGACCAACAACTTTCATGAAGAACACAAATCCAAATTCTGATCTTAACCTAGTCAAATTGCCAACCAAACTTAGGTCACCAAATTTGGCAGAACCAAATTGCCCAGAAAATCTGGGTATAGGTCACTCCGACTAGTTATGGTAAAATGACCATAACTTGAGCTACAAAACTCCAAATGGAGTGATTCAAAAAGGAAATTAAAGAAGACACAATAAGGAACAACTTTGATGAAGAAAGTTTAGCCCAGTTTCCACTCTAAAATTGTCCAATGGAACAGTAAACTTAGGTAATAAAAATTGAAAATTTAGAAATGCATCTAGGGGACTTTAAATTGCAATTGGCAATTAATACTAGCAAATGTAAAACTCAAAATGTGGGATCTTGGTGTAATTAGAATTAATATATCCATTAAGTATAAAAAAGTCAACATTTTGGTTGACTAGTAAGGTGAATAGTAATCAAAATGATTAGTAAATTAAGATGAAGACCTAGAACCAATTCTAAGCTTAAATGCTTAGAATTGTATGACAAATGTGGACTATGCATCCTAGTCACAATTGTTAAAAAGAAATTAAGGCCATAAATTTGAAATCCATGAAATATTCATGGATTACTTGAAACATGAAAAATAAGTCACCTAATTGATGTGAATAGATAGTTAGGGCTTATATGCCCATCACAAATGGAATTCATAAAATATTAGTAACTCAACTTGAAATATAAAAATTTGTAATTACATAAGTAGATTCTTGAATGTATAAATAAGAAAGGAAAAATGTTTTGAATACAATGGTACATGTGAACCATTGTTTAGAATTGTGATCAATATGAATAACATAATGAATGAATAAATGAACTATATTAATGAATGAATGAGACATTAGTTCTCATTATTATAGAAAGGAGAAGTATTTTGAGTACAATGGTATAAAAGGATAATTGATGTGAATTGTGATCATATAAATGATCAAATGAATGTATGAATTATAATTGAAATTTCTCATGAAATAATGAATTCATAAAACAAAATATATTAATATTTAATGATATTATGTGCCCTTGTATTACCTAGACACGTGTGTCAGATTGGATAGATTGGCATGCCAATAGGGTATTGTTTTAGCAGTACTGCGAAAGGCTTTATGCCCGTATTTAAGGCTTTATGCCCGTATTCATGGCTTTATGCCCGTATTCATGGTTTTATGCCAACATTCATGGCTTTTATGCCCGATTATGTGATATCATGGCTTTTTAGCCATACTGACTGCATACGTGGTTGACGTTCTGCGTCCCATTGTATGACGGCCTGAGGCACCGCGGTGTCCAGTGCCAATGACCCGTTATCCAGTTTAGTCAGCCTGTCATAGGTTACTTGGGCAGTGAAATTTATTGAAATAAGTTAAGAATATTAGTAAAAAAAAAATATTAGAAATTAAATAAATGAGTAAGATGACTTAAAATAAATTAGAATAGTTATTTATTAGAAAGAATCGAAATGAACTGGACCGACATTAAAATTTACTTATTATGAAATAATCTGAGACAACCTAGCAAGTATTGAGAAAATGCTAAAATATTAGCAAGAAAATTATAACATAAATAAATAGTGCAAATGTGACTTATATAATAATATAAGCATAAATTTATTATTTTCAGATCATTTTTCTTTGTACATTATTACTGTACATTGGCGAAATAAACACTTTCAAAGAAGACTAAATTAGGATAAAACATATTAAATTTTAGAAATTGCATGTGAAGTATAAATAAATCTTAATTATTTGAATTATGTTTTATTTCTATCTTTATTTGTATATTATTTCCTTGTTATATTGTTGCACCACTAAGCAACAATGCTTAGAGCGATGGAATTGTTTCCTCGCGCAGGTACTGATGGTAAAGCCCAGATAAAAATATTAAACAGAGATTTTGAAGTTCTGATCGCGTATGTCTCAAGTATTCAAGGTCACACCTCTCAAAGAATGCATGTAGATAGGGCCCATATAGATCATATTTTATATTTTGAATAAAATGCTTAGATATTGTATTGTAATGTATATTATGAACAGGTAATTACTAGAAATGCGATGTAAATTAATAAATTAGCTTTTTCATATATAATTAATTTATATATCATGTAAATTAAGAAATTTTGTAATTATTTTGTAAATTATGTAAATTAAGGAAATTTGAAAATGTTGCTTATGTAATTTGAGAAAGTTTACATATGAATTGAGTATGAATGGAAATGTATGGAAATGATTATGAACTTGAAATGTATGGATGAGATTTGAAATATGAGAAAAATTATGAGAATGATTGATGAGATAATTATGATTAGCATGGATAAGATTTTATTTTGGAAATATTGTTGAATTTCAAACAGGTGAATATTGAAATATGCCAAACGATAATAAAATAGGGGAAAATTCCGCTGGTTTCTCAGTCAAAAAATAATTGATATTAAATTAAAGGAATTCAAAATTATTTAGAAAAAATAAAGTAAGATAAGTTAGGGTGCTCCGGCACCGATTGTAGCATGCCTTGCTCGGCTACACTGTATTCGGGTGAGGGGTGTTACAATGAGTATCATCAGAATCTAAATAACAAGATATGGACATACCTTCCGAAGGTGTATCCTTCTTGTCCTTTAGAGAAGCAAGATACTCTGGGCAATTCTTTTTCCAGTGCCCATCCTTTTGGCAGTGGAAACACTTTCCTTTGCCTCCATCAGCTTTAGTCTTCCTTTTCTGTTTAGCTATTTTCTTGGAAGGACCAGGAATCTGAGGTTTCTTTTTCTTATTGCCCTTCTTCTTGCTGGACTTTCCAGAAGAAGACGCAACCAAAGCTGCCTCTTTTCCTTTATTTCCTGGCATATTCTTTTGGGCAATAACCAGCATGTTGAGTAAACCAGCTAAGGTGCATTCCTGTTTAGTCATATGGAAATTTGTCACAAAATTCCCAAAAGACTTAGGAAGGGATTGAAGGATCAAATCCGTCTGTAGTTGGAAATCCATGTTGAAGTCAAGATGTTCCAACTGTTCAATCAGCCGAATCATCTTGTGGACATGATCCCCAACATTCTGTCCCTCAGACATCCTCATACGGAATAGCTGTCTAGATATCTCATACCTAGCATTCCTGCTGTGCTCACCATACAACTCTTGTAGGTGAAGTAGGATCTCACTCCCACTCTGCATATTCTCATGTTGCTTCTGTAACTCATTACTCATGGAAGCAAGCATGTAACACTTAGCTCTCATATCATGCTCCTTCCACTTGTCCAAAGTTTCATGTTCCTCTTATGTGGCCTCTGGAGGTAAGGGACCAGGAACATTTGAATCTAGAACATATCTTATATGTTCAAGGTTCAAGACAAGTTTCAAATTTCTTAGCCAATCAGACAGATTAGGTCCTGTCAACCTATTGTGATTAAGTATGCTTGAAAGGATATTGGATGGTGGTGGTTGTTTTGTGCTCATTTTTATCAGAAAATTAACTGCAGAAAATAACCAAATTAATTAGTAAATGTATCATGTAATTAACCAAAATGATTATGGTCTTTTAATCAAATTGGTCCTCCCACTAACTTAGCGAATCCTACACTTCCAAAGTAGAAAACGGAAATCCTAGTTGGATGGATTTCTAGTGGGTGATTGAATTCTTATAATTCTATTGATCATCCTCAGGTACATCCATTATTGGAATTACAATAAACTATAAGTGAGCAACTCCTTACCCATCACATCTCATGTGAGGTTCAATCCTTTACCTAGCCCCTAATGCTCAAAATCTCAGGTACATCCATTATTGACTTATCTTGCATTAGTTAAGTTGATCCCATTGAGCCAGTAATTATGCAAATAATTTTAATATCCTCAGGTACATCCAATATTGGCCACTAAACCATTTACATATTTACAACATCTCATGCTTAACAATTATTCTTAAGAAAATCTCTTAAATTAATTGTATCTTATGCAACTATTTAAAATTTCTTAAAATAATTTCCCCAATGGAGGGCCTATATTATAATTACTATAATTATAGCATTTCCAACTTAATCATTTGTTTGGAAGATTTTATGGTCATTCTAATTACTATTAAGGTCTCACTTTGCACATTATCCAATTAGCATGCATATATCATATAATAGCATACATTCCCATACATCTCATGCATTCATGGATAAGCAATAAATATGGTATGATCATGGACTTTCTAAGGGATTCAATTCTGAGCCACCAAGAATTGAATCAGGGCATTCCTAGGTGCATTTCATTCATTCATTTTACAAGAGTTGCTGAAGGAGTACATAATCAACACTTGATCTTGAATTCCTCCCACTGGTCCCACCAATGCTCTTGACCTCCTTGAACTTCTTGCAATCCAATATTACATGGTAATCCTTGGCATACCAAGGTCAATTTACAAGAACTTAAATAAATGAAATTATAACCCAAAAATTATTACAAACTTAATAATACATGCCTAAAATAAATTGAAATAAATTAATTAATTTACAATCCCAAAGAAACATAAAAGAAATAAATCCAATCACATTGGTCTTTTATAGTCCATGATCATCCATCATGCATATCACTATTTAACAATTAAATAAAACATACATACTTAAATTAAATTGAATATCTCATATTCAACTTAAAAATCCAGATTTGAATATGATTCAAATAAATTTAAAAATTCAGATTTGAATCTCATTCAAACAAATTTAAAAATTCAGATTTGAATCACATTCAAACAACTTTAACAATTCAGATTTGAATCACATTCAAACATTTTTTAAAAAATCAGATTTGAATCATATTCAAACATTTTTTAAAAAATCAGATCTGAATTTTATTCAATCAATTTTAAAAAATCAGATTTAAATATGATTCAAACAACTTTAAAAATTCAAATTTGAATCACATTCAAACAACTTTTAAAATTCAGATTTGAATCATAATTTAATTGTGTGATTAAAATTACTAATTAAACACTTTAATTAGTCAAAGAATAGGCCTTAGATCATACAACAATTGCAAAATTAAAAGCCAAACCTTGAACCACCCATGGTAGCCAAACCATGCGCACCATTGATGGTGTTTTTTTAAATATGCCGCCACCTTGCTTTGCAACAAGCAATGATCTTTTGATCTCATGATCAAACACACAATTAAATCATATAATCAACAATCTATATGGCAAATATAGTGGCTCTGATACCAGTTGAAGGAACAGAAGCGTGAAAAACACAAGTTTATACCATTGAATTCAAAAATTTTCACCTAGGGTCACATGCTTCATGCAAGATTTATTTTTATCTATTTACTTTCAATGATAAATGACATATTAAAACTTTTTTAATATGTTTTTGGATCAGTATTTGCCATTTAAGATTTTAAAATTAATCAGATTAATTTTAGAACCCTAGATTAAATCAAGAACGATTACACTAACCTCTTGATGCATTGCAGCGTGTCTGCGCCTTTGAGATTCATCTTCAGGACACCAGATGTTGTCCCTCTAGCTTGTCCATACCAAGAACACCTATGGCAGCCCTTGAGCAGCTTCTAAAGCCTTTTGTATTATTTAGAAATTCATGTTCTGCCTTTTAAGAGATTAGAGATGTAAACAGGACACTAGAAACAATTTCTAGTGTTCTTAATTCAAGAGATTGATTGCTAATCTCTTTGAATTGATGAGAGATGAAGAAGAATAGATGAAAAGCCTCAAAGTGGCGTGACAAAGGAGAGGAGTGGCTGCTGGTTATTTTTTCTTTTTATAACCACACTTAAATAGCTAGGTTAACACATTAAACCCTTGCCACATGTCACCCTTTGATTAGCTCTAGGTTTAAGTGACCCAATCCCATTGTGCCAAGTGTCAAACCTATATTTAATCTTGATTTTAATCATCTTACATGATTAAAAAACATTTGGCAAGCTTATGTGTAATCCCATGTGTCACCATCTCATGGTGCCACGTGTCACACTGTGAAATGACCAAAATGCCCCTGTGTCTTAATTTTGAGTTCTTAACCCAAAATAATTATTTTTCTTCTTCTAATTAATTTATATCAAATATAAATTAATTAATTAATCTCTATTAATTAATTTCTCATTAATTAAATTCATATTTAAACACTTTAAATATAAATTTAATTTATACTACACATCCAATAATCTAGATTTGGTTTCAAGTCATGCTAGGGACTTTGCAATTTAATTGCAAACCAAACGTATTTAATTAATCAATTAAACTCTTTAATTAATTAATTAAATCATATTTAAATAGGTGATAACTTGTGTATGTGTGTGACTTACTAGGCTCATCACTAATTGGCAATGAGACATGATATCATCTCTTAATATCATCAGAACTCTTTCTTACCATAAATGATTTCTCTAAATCATTTTATGCACCTCATAGACCATGGTTAACACCTAGTATAGCATGCCATGGCCACCCAATTAGGAATAAGGTTTACCTTAAATGAACTTATAATCATATGTTACCATGCACTAGAATCTCTACATACAAAATCCCAACTCAAGCTGGAGTCATGGTTTATGTCAAACTCCATTTGCTATGAATATTATGTTCTCTTTTAATTCCAGTTCTTGATTAAAAAGATTTTCTCATCAGAAACTCTTTTCTGAATAAATCTATCTGTCCTGGTCAGGAACTTGAAACATCAAGAACAATTAAATAAACATAGGATTTTATCTCTATTTACTTAGAGGAACAAATTCCATCTTGATCAACACCTACCTCCATATATAACTAGTAGGAGCCAACACATGCCCATATACCCATACACAGTACAAGTATGAAAGCAGTATCAAACTCAAACTACCTATATACAAGATAACTGTGCTATCTCAGGTCTAAAGATTATATGCACTGATATGATTTATGACAAAACATTGACAAGAGTAAACTCCATGTGCTTGTCATAAGTGTCACTGATTCGGCCTACTTATCATTTATAAGTGCCTATCATGTTTGTTATATGGCATGAGACTCACCATTCCATCTTATTTATATCTCATATAAATAACTTGGGAACAAACATGAATACAATCTTTCTGGATAAGTCATGTCCTTATTATGAAGTATCCTCGATTGTGAACCTATTTATGATACTTTGTGCTAGAAATATTGTCACTCATATTCTTAACAACTTAAGAATAATATTTCTAACAAAATATCAATGGACCCTTTCTATTACACATAAATATATTATGTAAACGGAAAAGTGAAAATGCCTTTTATTAATAAAAATATGTATAAGATACATACTAAATGATATGCTCTAGGACATACAACTAACAATTTTGGAAAGCTTCCTTCATGAAAGTTGGCACATTTTGTGCCTAGTTTCACCTCCAATTGGTCTCATACCAATTGGTCTCATACCAATTGGAGTCACACACTTAAGATTCTAAGCCAAAACATACACTGCCCTACTACACACTTCTCATCACTTACCAATTACATATTCAACACTTACCAAATTACTTCTTTCATGCCAATTCTGGTTTGTACCTTACCATTAACACCTTTAAGAACACATTTTGGTCATTTTGGACAGCTTGTAACCATTCTCAATATGCACACTACAAAATAAAATTTTCCAAAGTCCATTTACACCATTTAACCACATGAACATACCCTATTTACATACCCAATTCCAAACTATTATATACATATCCATGCTGCCATCAATAACAACATCTTAAACAACCATAAACAAGTAAAAACAAGCTGCATATACTGAATTTCCATGGCTGCCAAAATATACATCTCTATTAAAATATCAAACTTCAAAAATTCTTCCATAAATCAACTACCCACAGCCTTGGTTACACTTTTAATGAAACAAGAATTGAAAACACTCACTTACCACTTTTGAAGTTCTTCAAAACCTCACCCAAACTTCTTCTGTTTGCTGCCAATGTTTTCCCCAAGCTGAGTATGCAAGGTTTAATGAAGGATTTATGATGAAAGAAAGCTTGAATCATGGATGCATGGGTATGGATGTGAGTTTGGCTATGGAGTCTCCCATGGAGTTCATTTCAGCCACTCTTCCAAAGGTTGAAGATGATGGATTAATTCTGTCCCAATTGCTTATATAGGTGGCCCAAAATGAGAGTTGGTGGAGCACTTAGGAATAATTTAATTGTAACACCCCTATGTTCGGTAGTGCATTCTACTGTTCCGGTGACCAGTGTCAGTCCGAACAGCTAGAATGCCTAGAACTACATTTAAAAGTTAGTAAGGAGATATAAAATAATGAAATACAAGAAAAGAAAATATAAGAAAAACAAAGAAAAAATAATAGAAAAGAAATGTAACAAAGTTAAACGAGCCAAAAACCATAGCGATGAGTGACCGCACCGGGAAGTTGAGGCATGGACCGTTGACTAGCTCTGGACCGTAGGGAACCCTGAAAAATATTTTTAAGACTTAAATAAACATCTATTGAAGTATAAATGTCATTAGAAATAAAAAAATAATAATTAATTAGTACAAAGAAAAACGAGAAATCGAGAAAATGACAAAACTCGGTATTACCGAAAAATCGGGAATGCAACCCGAATAGGGGCATTGTGGTCATTTGACATCCCGAGTTACCTTTTGACCTAAATTTCCATTAAAAATAAATGATATTACACTTTAAAAATGTCATGAAAAATTAAAAGGAGATACATTATGTAAATAGTGAAAGTGTGGTGGCCAAATTGCAAAAATTGGAAACTTTAAATAAATAACCATTAAATTATTCCTAAGTGCTCCACTAACTCTCATCTTGAGCCACCTATATAAGTAATTGAGACAGATTATTCCACTAAAACATCTCATTTTCTTCAAGCTTTCATCCATGGCTGAAATGAAATCCTCCCAAATTCACCATGGCCATTTCATGCATGAGCTCAAGTTCTCCATGATCAAGCCATTATTTCTTCGAGCTTCCTTCATAAAAAATGATCCTTACACCATGGGCAACCTATAGGCAGCAAAAAGGAGAGGAAATTTCAAGGATTTTTCAAGCTCAAGTTGAGGTTAGTGCTTAATCTTTCCATTTTCCTTCAATAATCCTTGTATTGAGCTTTGGGTAAGTTGAATTGCTAAGAAAAATTGAGGAAATTATGAGTATTGGTGAACCTTAATTTTGGCAGCCATGGAAATTCAGGGTTAGTGACTTATTCTTACATGTATTGGATGGGAATTAAGGTTGATTAACTCAAATAAAAGTTGTAGTAGGTTAATGTCCAAGTATGTGCATGTTAGTGCTTGAATTAAAAATGGGACCTTGATGCTTTGGCAAAATGCAATGTTTGGCAGCCTATAATATCGTGAATTTGTGTGTGAATATGAAGTTTATTAATGAAATATGATAGTGTTAAATTGTGGGCAGCATGTGGAAGTAATATTGAAGTATGAATATATTGAAGTGTATGTGTAATATTGATATTGAGATATGTTAAATTTTGGAGGAAGTGAATGTTGAGCTTAAATGGTGAATGCTTGCTGGAATTGTGTACAATATATATATATATATGGAAGTGCCATTGATTGAATATTGAAGTAATGCGGAGGAGAAGGAATATCAAATTGGAAGTGTAAGTGTTTTGTGCAGGTTGTGTATTGATGGCCGTACCTAAATTAGGTCATAAGTGCTAAACTGTGAACCCAATTGGTATGAGGCCAATGGAGGGTGAAACTAGACACCAAATAGGCCAACTTTCATATAGAAATGTTACCTAAATTCTGCCTAGAAGGTGACTTGAAAAATGACCAAATCTGGATTAGTGACTTGAAAGCCTGAAAATTGATCATTTGAGCAGCAGTTAGTGTTTTGACCATAACTTACTGAAAATAGGTCCAAATGACCTGAAATTTTTACCATGAATAGTTTAGACATAGATATAAAATTCTTATGAAGACACCAAAGCCCAGAAATGGCCAGAACTAAGCCAAATAGCTTGCAAAATTTCAGGTACTAAAACTGGCCGAACCAAAAGTGACCTAAAAATGACCTAAAGTTACCATTTTGGTGCATTCTGTCCAGCATTGGCAAATTGACCATAACTTGGTCTACACAACTCAGAATGACCTAAAATTTTGCTCTGCGTGCAATAAGACATAGACCTAAAAGTTTTTAGTTTGGACCAGAACTCGAAAACTGAGGGAACTAGGTCGTCCTGCCAGGTCAAAATAGTACACCAAAATCTGGTAAATTGCAATAAAATGCAATACATTTGGAAATGAAATTGGTAACATATACCAACACTAAAGGGCTATAAAATGTGACATATTGGTAACATTAGAATTGACTCACTTAGAGTGCATCAAGGGTCAACATTATAGGTTGACTAATGAAATGAAATGAAGGGAATAGTACCAAGAAAATTTAAATATTGGATTTTATTGTTAGAAACAAATTCATTGAGTACTGAAACACTTTAAATTGTGTATTTCAGTTGAAAAGGATATTGAGAAGCGTAAGGAACACTGAGTCAGGGCCAAGAGGCATATATCAAAGGTTTGTGCACAATAATTTTGATTTCTCTTTTTCTACTTAAAAATTTAATTGAACATTATAGTTTTAAATTGTGTTTGTGCACAATAATTTTGATTTCTCATTTTCTACTTAAAAATTTAATTGAACATTATAGTTTTAAATTGTGTCTGTGCACAATACTTTTTATATTTATTGCTTTTATCAGAAAATTTATTTAGAGAAATAAGTTATGAATAATTTTTTATTGTTTTAGCTTTGGGAATATTATTTGGAAATTATAGTGTTGCCTACTTTACAAATGGAAATTTTGAGATAAAATATGATTTTTGGTTTGTATGAAATATTGTGATTTGGAATTGTTTTGATTCACACTTGACATGATAATATTACTATATTCCTCCTACATTTATGGGGTGAGTGTGATTATATTCCTCCCTCTTTCACTTGCCAGTCTGAGGTGAGTGTGGATGAGCACTCATTATCTAGCTAGCTACCTCCCTCATTGATTTCGATTAGTGGGGTGAGTGTGCCTTATCGTGATGTGCACACGGCATGTTCAGAAAAATTTGTGTCATGGCCAAAATTGTGTTATTGATTGGCAAAATTGTGTTATTCAATTATTTTATGAAATTATGATATTGATTGGCAACACTGTGTTATTCAATTGTTTGATCAAATTTGTGTTATATGAGCTTTGAAAAATTATGAATTCTTTGGATTGTAAATTGTCAGTAAAAGTTTTACATACCGCATTTTAAATTGTTATTGTGCACCACTGAGTAAATTTTACTCAGCGATAGCTTTTCATTGCTATTGCAAGTAGACAGACTGACAAGGCAGCAGACTAGACTGCTAGTGCTACATTGAGAGTTTATCGGGTATATTGAGTATACCATATTTTGCATTTTGTGTTGTAATGTATGTTCACTGTATGTATATATTGTTCTTGGTTTTGAGCAGTTGTAAATTAAAATTGTACATTAAAGTTGTAAACTAAATTTGTAAATTATTTTGGCTTATAAAAGTATTGTGATAAATTTATCTTATCTCAGCTTTTGGAAACACTGGAAAATTAATTGTTGAACTGAGTTGATAATGTTGAGAAATTTATTGTGTTAAACAAATTCTTGGAGTTTGGAATTGAGGAATTATATATTTGAAGTGCTTTTTATAGGTTTTTGAAGAACTGTTTTATTCAAACTACAAATGGCACTCTGTCAAAATTTTTACAGAAATTATTAATTCTTCAAATGTGTTATTTGGTTTCACTTTAGTAAAAGAAAATTTTTAACACCTGTCAATAGTGCTCACCACTATAAAAAGAAGTAAGAAAAGTTTTAAAATCCCTTGTAGTGTATTTAATGGGTTATCAGTAGACGAAGTTGGTAATTCATTAGGTATACTACGGAATCATGTTATGCCTTACGGAGGGGTAGGGTGTGACATGTTTTAGTAGTATCAGAGCAAGTTTTAAAATTCTATCTTAACCTGTAATTTGAATATTCTTTCTTCATAGTACAACTGCTCAACGTCATGGTTTGATACATACAGTACATTACATTATAAATATGCACTAATGGCAGGAAATCTCCTTATGTTAATTGTTCAGGAGGTGTAATATCCTCTAATTGACTATGGAAGAAGGGGACCGTTCAGTCGATCAATCAATAGAGGCTAAACTACAAGGGGATGCCCCAACCCTTCACAATGTGAGTGGATCAGCCACACCAGTCCCCTCAGTACCACAGTTCCCTACCCAATTTGCTCAGCAAATGGGTGAAATGTTCCAATAGATAGCTGGTAACATGCCTACTCAAGCCCTACTGCAGACACTAGTGGTTCAACCACAGCCTTCAGCTAGGTAGTACGACAAGCTTATTAAGTATGGGGCTACTGAGTTCAAGGGGACAGTGGATCAGCTAGAGGCAGAACAATGGTTGGAAAGGAAGGAAAGAGTTTTTAGGAAGCTGCACTGCACCAATGAGCTGAAGTCTGAATACTCAGTCTCACTTCTATAGGGAGATGCATATGACTGGTGGAAAACCATTCCCTATAGTTTGGTGGAACCCCCAGTGCTGACATGGGATGACTTCCTCAGAGAGTTCAAACAAAAATATGTCCCAGATGCCTATGTGGACCAGAAGCTACAAGAGTTCTTAAGTCTGAAACAAAGGAACAGAACAGAGGCCGAATATGAGAGAAACTTCTCTCGATTGAGTCATTATGCAAGAAGCCTGCTTACCACTCCTAGAGACAGATGTAAACGTTTTGAGACTGGGTTAAGACCTAGTCTAAGAATGCAAGTTGTGGGGTTCCGACACCAGAATTTCTCAGAACTAATATCGCAAGCCCTGGAACTGGAAAGAATTGAGAATGAAGAAACAATTAAAAAGGGTACAGAAGAAAAGGAGAAAATTAGAAAGACTACTAATCGAGTTCCTAATAGTGGGTCAGGAAAGAGGAAGCACTTTGGAGGATCTAGCTCACGCAAATCGGGTAGAGATAGATCTTCTGGATAGAAACCACCTCGATCGGATCAGCAAACTCAGCAAAGACCCAGAAATGCACTGTCGGATCGACTTTGTGAAACTTGTGGTAAACCACATAATGGGGTATGTTATAGAGCCATAGGAGCATGTTTTAATTGTAGAGAGACTGGTCATTTTGCTAGGGATTGTATAAATCCACGTCGTTCTGGATCATTTACTACACCAGAGGGATCAACCCAAGTTTTTACCCCAAAGAGTTCACCATCAGTTAGTAGAGGCAGACGTAGAAATAGGGGTAGTACATGTTAGTAGTATGCCCTAGAGCATATCATTTAGTATGTATCTTGTACATATTTTTAATAATAAAAGGCATTTCCACTTTTCCGTTTACATAATATATTTATGTGTAATAGAAAAGGTCCATTGATATTTTGTTAGAAATATTATTCTTAAGTTGTTAAGAATATGAGTGACAATATTTCTAGCACAAAGTATCATAAATAGGTTCACAATCGAGGATACTTCATAATAAGGACATGACTGATCCAGAAAGATTGTATTCATGTTTGTTCCCAAGTTATTTATATGAGATATAAATAAGATGGAATGGTGAGTCTCATGCCATATAACAAACATGATAGGCACTTATACATGATAAGTAGGCCGAACCAGTGACACTTATGACAAGCACATGGAGTTTACTCTTGTCAATGTTTTGTCATAAATCATATCAGTGCATATAATCTTTAGACCTGAGATAGCACAGTTATTTTGTATATAGGTAGTTTGAGTTTGATACTGCTTTCATACTTGTACTATGTATGGGTATATGGGCATGTGTTGGCTCCTACTAGTTATATATGGAGGTAGGTGTTGATCAAGATGGAATCTGTTCCTCTAAGTAAATAGAGATAAAATCCTATGTTCATTTAATTGTTCTTGATGTTTCAAGTTCTGGCCAGACAGATAGATTTATTCGTAAAAGAGTTTCGATGAGAAAATCTTTTAATCAAGAACTGGAATTAAAAGAGAACATAATATTCATAGCAAATGGAGTTTGACATAAACCATGACTCACTTGAGTTGGGATTTTGTAACAGAGATTCTAGTACATGGTAACATATGATTATAGGTTCATTTAAGGTAAATCTTATTACTAATTGGGTGGCCATGGCATGCTATGCTAGGTGTTAACCATGGTCTATGAGGTTCATAAAATGATTTAGAGAAATCATTTATGGTAAGAAAGAGTTCTGATGATATTAAGAGTTGATATCATGTCTCATTGCCAATTAGTGATGAGCCTAGTAAGTCACACACATACACAAGTTATCACCTATTTAAATATGATTTAATTAATTAATTAAAGAGTTTAATTGATTAATTAAATAGATTTGGTTTGCAATAAAATTGCAAAGTCCCTAGCATGACTTGAAACCAAATCTAGATTATTGGATGTGTAGTATAAATTAAATTTATTTTTAAAGTGTTTAAATATGAATTTAATTGATGAGAAATTAATTAATAGAGATTAATTAATTAATTTATATTTGATATAAATTAATTAGAAGAAGAAAATAATTATTTTGGGTTAAGAACTCAAAATTAAGACACAAGGGCATTTTGGTCATTTTGCAGTGTGACACGTGGCACCATGAGATGGTGACACATGGCATAACACATAAGCTTGCCAAATGTTTTTTAATCATGTAAGATGATTAAAATCAAGATTAAATATAGGTTTGACACTTGGCACAATGTGATTGGGTCACTTAAACCTAGAGCTAATCAAAGGGTGACATGTGGCAAGGGTTTAATGTGTTAACCTAGCTATTTAAGTGGGGTTATGAAAAGAAAACACAACCAGCAGCCTCTCCTCTCAATTGTCACGCCACTTTGAGCCTCTCCAGCTATTTCTCTTCATCTCTCATCAATTCAAAGAGATTAGCCATCAATCTCTTGAATTAAGAACACTAGAAATTGTTTCTAGTGTCCTGTTTGCATCTCTAATCTCTTAAAAGGCAGAACTTGAATTTCTAATTAATAGAAAAGGCTTTAGAAGCTGTTCAAGGGCTGCCATAGGTGTTCTTGGTGTGGAGAAGCTAGAGGGACAACATCTGGTGTCCTGAAGACGAATCTCAAAGGCGCAGACACGCTGCAGCACATCAAGAGGTTAGTGTAATCGTTCTTGATTTAATATAGGGTTCTAAAATTAATCTGATTAATTTTAAAATCTTAAATGGCAAATACAGATCCAAAAACATATTAAAAGAGTTTTAATATGTTGTTTATCATTGAAATCAAATAGATAAAAATAAATCTTGCATGGTGCTTGTGACCCTAGGTGAAAATTTTTGAATTCAATTGTATAATCTTGTGTTTTTCACGCTTCCGTTCCTTCAATTGGTATCAGAGCCCCTATATTTGCCATTTAGATTGTTGATTATATGATTTAATTGTGTGATTTGATCATAAGATGATTGATTCATTGCTGGTTGGATTAAGAGGTGTGGCGTCACACATGGTGAAGCCACCAATGGTGGCGGCAACAATGGTTCCTTGGGTGGTTCAAGGTTTGGCTTTTAATTCTGCAATTGTTGTATGATCTAAGGCCTATTCTTTGACTAATTAAAGTGTTTAATTAGTTGTTTTAATCACACAATTAAATTATGATTCAAATCAGAATTTTAAAAATTGTTTGAATGTGATTCAAATCTGAATTTTAAAAGTTGTTTGAATGTGATTCAAATCTAAATTTTTAAAGTTGTTTGAATCATATTTAAATCTGATTTTTTAAAATTGATTCAATAAAATTCAGATCTGATTTTTTAAAAAATATTTGAATGTGATTCAAATCTGATTTTTTAAAAAATGTTTGAATGTGATTCAAATCTGAATTTTTGAAATTGTTTGAATGTGATTCAAATCTGAATTTTTTAATTTGTTTGAATGAGATTCAAATCTGAATTTTTAAATTTATTTGAATCATATTCAAATCTGGATTTTTAAGTTGAATATGAGATATTCAATTTAATTTAAGAATGTATGTTTTATTTAATTGTTAAATAGTGATATGCATGATGGATGATCATGGACTATAAAAGACCAATGTGATTGGATTTATTTCTTTTATGTTTCTTTGGGATTGTAAATTAATTAATTTATTTTAATTTATTTTGGGCATGTATTATTAAGTTTGTAATATTTTTGGGTTGTAATTTCATTTATTTAAGTTCTTGTATATTCGCCTTGGTATGCCAAGGATTACTATGTAATATTGGATTGCAAGAAGTTCAAGGAGGTCAAGAGCATTTGTGGGACCAGTGGGAGGAATTCAATATCAAGTGTTGATTATGTACTCCTTCAGCAACTCTTGTAAAATGAATGAATGAAATGCACCTAGGAATGCCCTGATTCAATTCTTGGTGGCTCAGAATTGAATCCCTTAGAAAGTCCATGATCATACCATATTTACTGCTTATCCATGAATGCATGAGATGTATGGGAATGTATGCAATTATATGATATATGCATGCTAAATGGATAATGTGCAAAGTGAGACCTTAATAGTAAATAGAATGACCATAAAATCTTCCAAACAAATGATTAAGTTGGAAATGCTATAATTAAAGTAATTATAACATAGGCCCTCCATTGGGGCAATTATTTTAAGAAATTTTAAATAGTTGCATAAGATGCAATTAATTTAAGAGATTTTCTTAAGAATAATTGTTAAGCATGAGATGTTGTAAATATGTAAATGGTTTGGTGGCCAATATTGGATGTACCTGAGGACATTAAAATTATTTGCATAATTACTGGCTCAATGGGATCAACTTAACTAATGCAAGATAAGTCAATATTGGATGTACCTGAGATTTTGAGCATTAGGGGCTAGTAAAAGGATTGAACCTCACATGAGATGTGATGGGCAAAGAGTTGCTCACTTATAGTTTATTGTAATTCCAATAATGGATGTACCTGAGGATGATCAATAGAATTATAAGAATTCAATCACCCACTAGAAATCCATCCAACTAGGATTTCCGTTTTCTACTTTGGAAGTGTAGGATTCGCTAAGTTAGTGGGAGGACCAATTTGATTAAAAGACCATAATCATTTTGGTTAATTACATGATACATTTACTAATTAATCTGGTTATTTTCTGCAGTTAATTTTCTGATAAAAATGAGCACAAAACAACCACCACCATCCAATATCCTTGCAAGCATACTTGATCACAACAGGTTGACAGGACCTAATCTGTCTGATTGGCTAAGAAATTTGAAACTTGTCCTGAACCTTGAACATATAGGATATGTTCTATATTCAAATGTTCCTGGTCCCTTACCTCCAGAGGCCACACAAGAGGAACATGATACTTTGGACAAGTGGAAGGAGCATGATATGAGAGCTAAGTGTTACATGCTTGCTTCCATGAGTAATGAGTTACAGAAGCAACATGAGAACATGCAGAGTGCTAGTGAGATCCTCCTTCACCTACAAGAGTTGTATGGTGAGCACAGCAGGAATGCTAGGTATGAGATATCTAAACAGTTATTCCGTATGAGGATGTCTGAAGGACAGAATGTTGGGGATCATGTCCACAAGATGATTCGGCTGATTGAGCAGTTGGAACATCTTGACTTCAACATGGATTTCCAACTAAAGACGGATTTGATCCTTGATCCCTTCCCGAGTCTTTGGGAATTTTGTGACAAATTTCCATATGACTAAACAGAATGCACCTTAGCTGAATTAATCAACATGCTGGTTATTGCCCAAAAGAATATGACATGAAATAAAGAAAAAGATGTAGCTTTGGTTGCATCTTCTTACTGTAAAGTCCAACAAGAAGAAAGGCAATAAGAAAAAGAAACCTCAGATTCCTGGTCCTTCCAAGAAAATAGCTAAACAGAAAAGTAAGACTAAAGCTGATGGAGGCAAAGGAAAGTGTTTCCACTGCCAACAGGAAAGTGTTTCCATTGCCAGTAAGAAAGTGTTTCCACCGCCGCAGTGTAGCAATCAAAATGAAAGCAATGCCAAGGTGAAAACCAACACAAGTTCAAAAAATACTTGGCAGTTAAGGTTATGACATGTTGCAGAACATATGATTGCAAAAATGGAGAAAATGGGGAATCTATCCAACTTGGGCTCTGAGCCTACTCCAACTTGTGAATCTTGCCTTGTGGCAAAATGACTAGATCACCCTTTGTTGGACAAGGGCTAAGAGCTGAAAATATTTTGGAACTAATACATAGTGATGTATGTGGTCCGTTTAAAGAAATGGCTAGAGGGCTTTCATTATTTTATTACCTTTCTCGATGATAAATCAAGGTTTGGGTATTTGTATTTGATGAAATACAAACATGAATCCTTTGAAAAGTTTAAGGAATTTAAATCAAGTAGTAAATCAAACAGAAAAATATTAAAGCTCTTCGATCGATCGTGTAGGTGAATATTTGAGTACTGAATTTGATGAATACTTGAGAGAGCATGGCATTGTTTCTCAGCTGAATACTACAGGAACGCCACAACTGAATGGTGTATCTAAAAGGAGAAATCGTACCCTATTGGATATGGTACGTAGTATGATGAGCTATCTTGATATGCCAATCTCCTTTGGGGATTTGCATTAGAATCACTTTGTATATTCTGAATAGGATTCCATCAAAATCGCTTTCTTTCACACCTTATGAGATATGGCATGGAAGAAAACCAAGTCTTAAGCATGTTAAGATTTGGGGTTGTCCACTTATATCAAAAGTGAACACCGATAAATTGGAGACCAGATCGTAAAAGGTCGATTTGTTGGATATCCAAAAGATAGTTTTGGATATTATTTTTATTTGCCTACTTCACAAAAGGTTGTGATAAGTAGAGATGCCACATTTCTTGAACAAATGTTTGTTCAAGAAGGAGGCAAAGGAAGGCAAATAGAGTTAGAATTGGAGAATTCGACCAACCAATGCATCGATGGATATAGATCCATCTAGTCAACCTATACCCATTGATGAAACATCTACAATTGTTCCTCGTAGAACAACCGGGTATCTCACCCACGGTGAGATATGGTTTTCTTCATGAAGAAGAACAAGAGTTGTCTACTCATGAAGAAGTAGATCATGGAGATGATCCACTTACCTATGAAGAAGCTATATCGATATAGACTCTTCAAAATGGATTGATGCTATGAAATCCGAGATTGATTCCATGTATAAGAATCAAGTTTGGGATCTTGTTGACCCACCTAAAGGTATTGTACCTATAGGGAACAAATGGGTTTTCAAGAAGAAAATTGGTTACGATGGAAAGGTAGAGACCTATAAGGCAAGGCTAGTAGCGAAGGGTTTCGCCAAAGGCAAGGAATAGACTATGAGGAGACTTTCTGCTTTGTTGCCATGCTTAAATCAATTAGGATTTTATTAGCAATAGCATACTATGATTATGAGATTTGGCGATGGATGTCAAAGCGCTTTTCTCAATGGATACATTGAAGAAAACATTTTCATGGAACAACCTAAGGGATTTGAATCCCAAGATGGTTCCAAGGTATGCAAGCTAAAGCGATCCATTTATGGGTTGAAACAAGCTTCGAGGAGTTGGAACATCCGTTTTGATGAAGCCATTAAATCTTTTGGTTTTATCAAAAATGAGGATGAGCCATGTGTATATAAGAAGGTTAGTGATGCTATCACTTTCCTTGTCTTATATGTGGATGACATACTGTTGATGGGTAATGACACAGGTATGTTGACGACTATAAAGGTATGGTTGTCAAATACATTCTCCATGAAAGACTTAGGGGAGGCAACCTATATTCTTGGGATTCGCATCTATAGAGATAAAGCGAAAAGAATAATTGGTTTATCCCAAAGTCTATACTTGGAAAAGGTGTTAAAGAGGTTTAACATGCTTGATTCCAAGAGAGGATTGTTACCAGTGAGACATGGTATCCATCTTTCTAAAGAGATGTCTCCAAAGACACTCAAGAAAGAGATAAGATGGCCAGATTCCATATGCTTGGCTATTGGAAGTTTAATGTATGCAATGTTGTGTACTAGGCGGATATCGCATATCCGTTAGTTTGACTAGCGTATCAATCCAATCCGGTTTGGAACATCGATAGTCACAAGAATATCCTTAAGTACTTGAGAAGAACTAAGGATTTATTCTTGATTTATGGAGGTGGAGACTTGCAATTGGATGGTTATACTGATTCTGATTTCCAATCAGATATCGATGATAGAAAGTCTACCTCTGGATATGTGTTCATCTGTAATGGAGGTGCAGTCAGTTGGAAGAGTTCCAAACAGAGCACGACTGCAGATTCCACTCATCGAGGTCGAGTATATTCTCGCATCGATGTCGCAAAGGAAGTCGCTTTGGATAAAGAAGTTCGTGACATAACTTACAGTAGTTCCTTCCATTGAGTCAGCAGTTCCACTACACTGTGACAATAATGGAGCAGTCATACAGGCTAAGGAACTAAGGTCTCACCAAAATCCAAACACATAGAAAGGCACTACCACATTATCAGACATATAGTTGGGCAAAGGCGATATAGCCATGCAGAAAAATAACATCAGCTAAAAATTCAGCTGATCCATTCACTAAGCCTTTGTCACAAGCTCAGTTAGACTGACATCTTGAGAAGATGGGTCTAAGGTATTGTAATGAATGGCTCTAGTGCTAGTGGGAGATTGTTAGTAGTATGCCCTAGAGCATATCATTTAGTATGTATCTTGTACATATTTTTAATAATAAAAGGCATTTCCACTTTTCCGTTTACATAATATATTTATGTGTAATAGAAAAGGTCCATTGATATTTTGTTAGAAATATTATTCTTAAGTTGTTAAGAATATGAGTGACAATATTTCTAGCACAAAGTATCATAAATAGGTTCACAATCGAGGATACTTCATAATAAGGACATGACTTATCCAGAAAGATTGTATTCATGTTTGTTCCCAAGTTATTTATATGAGATATAAATAAGATGGAATGGTGAGTCTCATGCCATATAACAAACATGATAGGCACTTATACATGATAAGTAGGCCGAACCAGTGACACTTATGACAAGCACATGGAGTTTACTCTTGTCAATGTTTTGTCATAAATCATATCAGTGCATATAATCTTTAGACCTGAGATAGCACAGTTATTTTGTATATAGGTAGTTTGAGTTTGATACTGCTTTCATACTTGTACTATGTATGGGTATATGGGCATGTGTTGGCTCCTACTAGTTATATATGGAGGTAGGTGTTGATCAAGATGGAATCTGTTCCTCTAAGTAAATAGAGATAAAATCCTATGTTCATTTAATTGTTCTTGATGTTTCAAGTTCTGGCCAGACAGATAGATTTATTCAGAAAAGAGTTTCTGATGAGAAAATCTTTTTAATCAAGAACTGGAATTAAAAGAGAACATAATATTCATAGCAAATGGAGTTTGACATAAACCATGACTCCAGCTTGAGTTGGGATTTTGTAACAGAGAGATTCTAGTACATGGTAACATATGATTATAGGTTCATTTAAGGTAAATCTTATTACTAATTGGGTGGCCATGGCATGCTATGCTAGGTGTTAACCATGGTCTATGAGGTTCATAAAATGATTTAGAGAAATCATTTATGGTAAGAAAGAGTTCTGATGATATTAAGAGTTGATATCATGTCTCATTGCCAATTAGTGATGAGCCTAGTAAGTCACACACATACACAAGTTATCACCTATTTAAATATGATTTAATTAATTAATTAAAGAGTTTAATTGATTAATTAAATAGATTTGGTTTGCAATAAAATTGCAAAGTCCCTAGCATGACTTGAAACCAAATCTAGATTATTGGATGTGTAGTATAAATTAAATTTATATTTAAAGTGTTTAAATATGAATTTAATTGATGAGAAATTAATTAATAGAGATTAATTAATTAATTTATATTTGATATAAATTAATTAGAAGAAGAAAATAATTATTTTGGGTTAAGAACTCAAAATTAAGACATAGGGCATTTTGGTCATTTTGTACAGTGACACGTGGCACCATGAGATGGTGACACATGGCATAACACATAAGCTTGCCAAATTTTTTTAATCATGTAAGATGATTAAAATCAAGATTAAATATAGGTTTGACACTTGGCACAATGTGATTGGGTCACTTAAACCTAGAGCTAATCAAAGGGTGACATGTGGCAAGGGTTTAATGTGTTAACCTAGCTATTTAAGTGGGGTTATGAAAAGAAAACACAACCAGCAGCCTCTCCTCTCAATTGTCACGCCACTTTGAGCCTCTCCAGCTATTTCTCTTCATCTCTCATCAATTCAAAGAGATTAGCCATCAATCTCTTGAATTAAGAACACTAGAAATTGTTTCTAGTGTCCTGTTTGCATCTCTAATCTCTTAAAAGGCAGAACTTGAATTTCTAATTAATAGAAAAGGCTTTAGAAGCTGTTCAAGGGCTGCCATAGGTGTTCTTGGTGTGGACAAGCTAGAGGGACAACATCTGGTGTCCTGAAGACGAATCTCAAAGGCGCAGCATACGCAAAGACATCAAGAGGTTAGTGTAATCGTTCTTGATTTAATATAGGGTTCTAAAATTAATCTGATTAATTTTAAAATCTTAAATGGCAAATACAGATTCAAAAACATATTAAAAGAGTTTTAATATGTTGTTTATCATTGAAATCAAATAGATAAAAATAAATCTTGCATGGTGCTTGTGACCCTAGGTGAAAATTTTTGAATTCAATGGTATAATCTTGTGTTTTTCACGCTTCCGTTCCTTCAGTACACCTCAGCCAGAACAAGGTGATGCTTCAGCTAGAGTATACGCTATACAACAGAGGGAAGAGGCTAAAACTTTTGATATCGTTGCTGGTACTTTCTAAATTAGTAACTAATATATATATGTATTGTTTGACCTGGGGTCTGCATACTTTTATGTTAGTGCCAGTATTGCTTGCCTTCCTGTTGTTCCTCATATAAAAAAATTTTAGGTCATATGTCTAAACTATTCATGGTAAAAATTTCAGGTCATTTGGACCTGTTTTGAGTGAGTTATGGCCAAAACACTAACTACTGCCCAAATGGTCAATTTTTAGGCTTTCAAGTCACTAATCCGGATTTGGTCATTTTTTAAGTCACCTTCTAGGCAGAATTTTGGTAAGCTTCCTTCATGAAAGTTGGCACATTTTGTGCCTTGTTTCACCTCCAATTGGTCTCATACCAATTGGAGTCACACACTTAAGGTTTTAAGCCAAAAAATACACTGTCCTACTACACACTTCTCATCACTTACCAATTACATATTCAACACTTACCAAACAACTTCCTTCAGGCCAATTCTGGTTTGTACCTTACCATTAACACCTTTAACAACACATTTTGATCATTTTGGATAGCTTGTAACCATTCTCAATATGCACACTATAAAACAGAATTTTCTAAAGTCCATTTACACCATTTAACCACATGAACATACCCCATTTACATACCCAATTCCAAACCATTATACACATATCCATGCTGCCATCAATAACAACATCTTAAACAACCATAAACAAGTAAAAACAAGCTATATATACTGAATTTCCATGGCTTCCAAAATGTACATCTCTATTAAAATATCAAACTTCAAAAATTCTTCCATAAATCAACTACCCACAACCTTGGTTTTTTTTTTTTTTAATGAAACAAGAATTGAAAACACTCACTTGCCACTTTTGAAGTTCTTCAAAACCTCATCCAAACTTCTTCTTTTTGCTGCCAATGTTTTCCCCAAGCTGAGTATGCAAGGTTTAATGAAGGATTTATGGTGAAAGGAATCTTGAATCATGGATGCATGGGTGTGGATGTGAGTTTGGCCATGGAGTCTCCCATGGAGTTCATTTCGGCCACTCTTCCAAAGGTTGAAGATGATGGATTAATTCTATCCCAATCCCTTATATAGGTGGCCCAAAATGAGAGTTAGTAGAGCACTTAGGAATAATTTAATGTTTAATTAATTAAAGTTTCATTATTTGCACATTTACCTCATTTCTTTCACTATTTATATAATGAACCACATTTTATTTTTTTTTATGATATTTTCAAAGTTTAATATCATTTATTTTTAATGGACATTTAGGTCAAAAGACAACTCGGGGTGTCAAATGACCACAATGCCCCTATTCGGGTTGCATTCCCTATTTTTCGATAGCACCGAGTTTTATCGTTTTCTCGATTTCTCGTTTTTCTTTATACTAATTAATTAATTTTTCTTTGATATTTCTAATGACATTTATACTTCAATAGATGTTTATCTAAGTCTTAAAAATATTTTCTAGGGCTCCCCGCGATCCAGGGCTGTGACACCCCTTACTCGTCAACAGTGTAGCCGAGCAAGTTATGCCACTCAGTGTGTCGGAACACCAATTCATATTTCAATTTCAATTAATCTTTTTTAATTCATTTATTTATAATTTTTGATAAATCTAAATTTTTCCGCAAATTTTATAGAAAATCCGGCAGAGTGCCGGCTATAAATTGGAAAAACAGTTCTTCTGAACCTGTTAAAAACACTCCCAATAATATCATCACCTTATTCTCAATCAACCTCCAATATATTCTCAACAATTTCTCAATTCACTTCAATATCTCAAAATTCAATTAAATTCAAACCACAGTCAACTCAATAAAAAAAAAGCTCAATTTATTACTAAACATGTTTCATAGATATTTACATCAAAAGCATAATTACATGAATTTATAATATACATTACAGAAGGTTACAAAATACAAAATATCAAAATATCAAAATGGCCTAATGTCCTACCAAATGCACTGCAATGTGAGGTGACTCTGAACTCTGAGTGCAGATATGAAGGCTCACCCTGTGTGAGGTCTGCTGGACTCCCCAGCTATGTCTCCAGTACTTGCGCGTGGCAAAAACGACTCACTAAGCAATTCTGCTTAGTGGTGACAATATAAAATAAAATAAAATAATATAATATAAAATAAAATAAGACATGTGTGCTAAATGTATATTTACATTTTTGGGGTGGACTAAATTTCAAATATTTATTGCAATATTATTCGATTAAAGTTTGGTAAAATTTATTAATACTGCCCGAGTAACCTACACTAGTTGGATCGGATCGATAAACGGGTAACCGCATCGGGTACTAAGTACCTCGGACCATCACACCATCGGTCACATTGTGTCTCCTGGTGTGCAATAGAACAGCTAATAAGCTGTGATAATTATCGGGGATTAAACCCGAGTATAATAACTCATTATCATAGCCAAAGGCTATTACGTCACAGAATGGCATGGGAAGCCACGAAATACAGAATGGCATAAAGCCATATGCAGTACTGCTAACAGAACCCTATTGGCATGCCAACCTATCCAAACCAATCACATTAGGCCTACCAGGGCATTTAACACTTTTAATTTGTGTAATTCTTTGAAATTGAAATTTTTATGACCACTATTCATTTCATTAGTCAACCAAAATGTTCACTTTTACATTGACAATAGGTAATTTAGTTTAAACATCATCAACATACCACATTTTGCATTTTAAACTTGTTGGTATTGGTTGCCAATACCATCTCTAAGCTTAATGTGAATTGGACAGAATTTTCAATTTTCAAGCCTTGGGTTTACTGTTCCATTAGTTACTGTTGCAGTAGGAATTTGAAAAACTGGTAAACATGAAAGTTGTTCCTAATTTTGTCTAGTTGAATTTCCTTTTTTGAATCACTCCATTTGGAGTTTTGTAGCTCAAGTTATGGCCTAAAAACCATAACTGGCCGGATTGGGCAGATTCCAAAAATCTGGGCAAAACTGGTTCTGCCAGATTTGGTAATCTAAGTTTGGTTGGCAATTTGACTACGTTATGGTCATAATTTGTGGTCAAGTTTCTTCATGAAAGTTGTTGGTCTATATGTCACCTTGTTTCTGGTAAAATTTCAGGTCAATTGGACCTTGCTAGATTGAGTTATGGCCAAATGACCAAATACTGTTCACTTGGTCATTTTGCCCAGGCAGATTGCAGGTCACACGAATTGGAGCAAGGTTTTGGTCCACTTAGTTTGGTCTTATGGGAATGGTTTCTTCACCAAAGTTGTGCCATTTTGTGTCTAGTTTCATGTCCAATTTGCCAAACATCAAATAAACCTCTACAATTTAAGTTATGGCTGTCCAAACAGGCTGGACTCACATCCGAACCTGCAGGCCACACAAGGTAGCCACTCCAACCTCAAATCCCACAACCCAATTCACTTCATTTTTGATTCAAACCAAACCAAATGGTCACTAATTGACCATTAAAACTTAATTTCACCATTACATGATCAACATCTCAATTTTGGGTCCAAACCCTAGCTCTACCATTTCAACTTTTCAAACACATAAAATCAATGGATCAATTCACACTCCTAATGATGCATATATAAGTTTAAAGAATTAATTGTCACTAACCTTTAATGGAGCTAATCTCAAGCTTGTAAGAACTCTTACTTTTGATTTCTTTTTGCTCCCAAAAGCTTTACTAAGAGAAAACAACAAGAATTTGTGTTGGGAACTTAGGCTTTAGTTGGGTAAAAACCAAGAAAATCAAGCTTGGTAAAGCTTGGCTATGGTGGACAATGGGAGAGCATGGGTGACGTTTTTGAAGAGAGAAAGGGCTGCTGAAATTTTCTAGAATTCTGCCTCATTTATCCCTTTTTATTGAATTTTAATTGTCTTGCTTTAATGTGATTGGCCATAGCATTTTTAATTACCTCATGCTTACATAAGCATGAGGTAATAAATCCCACTATTTCCATTTACTTTTCTTTCATTGCTTATTCATTTTTTAAATAAATGTTCATTAATATTTGTTCATATTTTATGTTATATAATTCACTTGCATAAATGGACAAGTTGGTCAAAAATCATCTCTGAAGACGAAATGACCAAAATGCCCTTCATTTGGCTTACTGGGCCAAAATTGTCTGTACCGATTGAAAAATTTTTCTAAGCATTTCCTTGGCATTATAATGCCATAAAAACCTCAATGACCCTTCTCTGGAGTTCCAAATTATGGTTACCTATCGCTAGGGCACCGGCTCATTTAACTTGGTTGTATATTATTTCTAAAATTTTTCCTAAATTTTTCTGATTAATATTTGAGTTAATTATGGTTGCTCTCTTTAGTTTAAATATTTTTCTGGATGTTCTAGCTGTCCGACCACAGTCACCGAATAAGAGAATGTACGGAGTTGCTACTGGGAGGGTGTTACAACTCTTCCCCTCTAATTTAAATTTCGTCCTTGAAATTTTACCTGGTGCAAACAGTTGAGGGAACTGTTGCCTCATCATCTCTTCACTTTCCCAAGTTGCCTCCTCGGTGTTGTGGTGCCTCCAAAGCATTTTCACAGTGGAATCTGCTTATTCCTCAACTCTTTTACTTCCCGAGCCAGGATCCGTATGGGTTCCTCTTCATATGTCAAATCCGATTGTACTTCAATTTCTTCCATGGAGATGACATGTGAAGGATCTGAGCGGTATCTTCTTAGCATAGACACATGGAACACATTGTGGATCTTGTCCAGCTCTGGTGGTAAAGCTAGCTGTAGGCTACTGGTCCCACACGTTCAATGACTTCATATGGGCCAATGAACCTAGGGCTTAACTTACCCTTTCTTCCAAACTTCAATATTTTCTTCCATGGTGAGACTTTGAGAAACACTTTATCACCAACTGCATACTCTATCTCTTTTCTCTTCAGGTCACCATAAGACTTCTGTCTATCAGAGGCAATCTTCAGGTTAGCTTTGATTATTTTCGTTTTTTCCTCAGTCTGTTTCACCAGGTCTGGCCTTACCAGCTTATCTTCGCCCAATTTAGTCCAGCACACTGGAGTTCTACATTTCCTCCCATACAATGCTTCATACGGAGCCATTTGAATGCTAGCTTGGTAGCTATTGTTGTATGCGAATTCTGCCAATGGGAGGTATCTATCCCAACTTCCCTCAAACTCAATGACACAACTCCTTAGTATATCCTCAAGGACCTGACATATATTTCATGTTATTATTATCATTTCAGTTCAATATTTGCATTAGTTCAATTGGTTTCAGTTGTTTACCTGAATTACTCTTTCTGATTGCCCATCCATCTGAGGATGAAAAGCTGTGCTGAAGTGGAGTTGTGTACCTAAGGATTCATGCAACTTCTTCAGGAAATACATCTGGGAAGTCTCTTATTGTGGGTATATCATTCAGGTTTGGCTTAGCTTGCCTAGTATCAACCACGTGTGCTAGGTAAGCTTCACAGTCTGTTCTCATCATTCTTCTTGCAATTATAGCTGAGATAACATTGGACAGGAAATCTGTCCTTTCACCCACAACAGTGATCTCATTACCCTCGGAAGTTTTCAGAAAAATTCTCTTCAATTTACAATCAACTATTGCCTAATGACGTGACAACCAATCCATTCCCAAAATCACGTTAAACTCGTGGAAGGGCAATTCAATTAGGTCTGCCGAGAATTCATACCCCTGAATCCTCAACGGGCACTCTTTATACACCTTATTCACTACCACACTGTGGCCTAGTGGATTTGTGACCAGAATGTCTTGATCAGTCTCCTCTACTGGAACTCCCCTCTCTGCGGGCAGTTTGATGCAAATGCAGGAATGAGTGGATCCTGGATCCACCAATGCATGTACAGAAATGTTATAGAGGGAAATAGTACCCCTGATGACATCCGAGGGATCTTGCTCCTCCTGAACTCTAATGGCATAGGCCCTGGCTGGTATTCTAATGTCTGGCCTCTCAGCTGACTCAGATGTAGGCCTCAGTGATGGACCAGCTGTCTCAGGTTTACCAGGTTTCCTACCCCTTTGTGGTGCAGGAGCAGGTCTGTCAATTTGTGTTGGAGCAACAATAGTAGTCCTCTTTGGACAATTCTTGATCTGATGTGTCACACCTTACCCCTCTGTAAGGTATAACATGATCCCGTAGAATACCTAATGAACTACCGAACTTCACCTACCGATAACTCATTAAGTACCCTACAAGGAATTTTAAAACAATTTTCTTATTTTTGACAAGTGGTGAGCATTTTCTAATAAGTACTTAAAACATTTAGTTAAATTAAATCTAGTTGGAATTTTAGCCCATTTCTTTTTCCGTAAATTTTATAAAAATTTTGACAGAGTTCCCTTTGTATTTTGAGAAAACAGTTCTTCAAATACCTGTAAAAAGCACTTCTAAAAAATTTTCTCAACAACTGCTACAATTTCATACTCAATCTCAATCAATTTCTCAAATTCACAAGTTCAATAATTCTCAAAATACTATCAATCAATATCATTCATATTTCATTAGAAACCAAACAATTTAGATACATCATTACAAAATTTACATTAAGAGAATTTCAAACTACAATAAATATTACAACTTTATACAAACTTTGTACAAGCTGCTCAAGACCGATTTTACATGTCCATACAATTACGTGCAATACATACATCAAAATGAATATTTACAATCAGGGTATAAATTATACCCGATAACTTCTAGCAAGTAGCTCCCCTGTCCTCAGCAGCTCAATCTGCTGTTCCTCTAGTCTCTATATCTGCGACAGCATAACAAGCTATCGCTGAGTGGTGAACTCAGTGGTGCACAAACTAATAATTTAAAACTTAATACAAATTATGCTTGACAATTCATAACCAATAGAATTTTAAAATTTCTAAATTCTTCAAAATCCATGACCTTAAGAAATAAACATTTTCATTTATGCAAATTATTCATTCAAATAACATTTTGATCAAATAGTAACTATTTATTTACATTTCTTTTAAATTCCGAAACAATGCAAAAGTTTTTGAATCATTAACAAATTATTTATTTCAATCACAATTTATCAAATTATGCATAATTTAAAGGGCGTTGCCAATACTACACACAAACAAACACATGACCCAAAATTCCAATAGATGCCGTGTTGTACACCAAGACATTTCACATTCTCCCAATAACCGAGGCTAAAAGGGAGAAACAAAGACTAGCTAATATATATGAGTACTCATTCACATCATTCCCCAACTGGCAAGCCAGAGAGGAAGAAACTCGCCCCATCAAGTGGAGGAGTTATCTCACTAGACAAGCTAATGAGAATTCACAACATATTTTGTCATGTCAACTGTGGTTTCAAATCATATTCAAAATAATTTCTATTTGCAAAGTATTTACAAATCAACATATTTAATCATCATAAATTTATGCACAAGATTGGCAACACATCAAACTTAAATTTTACAATCCTCAAAACAATGCAATAAATCCTTAAATATATAAGAAAATTTATATTCAAATTATACAATTTCATTCAATAAGTTAAAATTCTCAACACAACAAAATCATAAATCATACAATAAATTTATTTCAAATCAATTTAGAATTGAAAAGTAACAAAAGTGTTAGTTGTGCACAAACCTCAAGCGAGTCGCCTCTTGGCCTTGACTCGGTTCCTCGGGTTCTTTACTAGTATTCTTTCCAACTGAAACACACAATTTTATAGTGTTTCAGTAGTAGAACTTAAAATAAATCCAAAATAAATTTAGCTTCACTTTTACCTAGCTCTAACGTGCTAAATTCGATGTTCTTAAAATTTTGTGTTTCGGGTTACTATTCACTACACTATTCAAGTCAAATTGTTAACTTTTTAAGGCTTAATAGGTATGGGAACTCCAATTTTACCCACATACCATATTTTGGTGATTAACTTTGTTGGTTTTGGTCATTTTCTCAAAGCTTAGGTCTTTTAGGCAAAATTGCCAATTTTTGGTTTTGGAGTCTTAAGTTGCACTGTTTCATTGGTCCTTTTACTGTTAGAATTTGGCAAACCTTCCTTCATAGAAAATGTTCCTTATTGTCTTAAGTGTATTCTCATTTTTGGATCACCCCAATTGGAGTTTTGTAGCTCAAGTTATGGCCAAAATACAGTTACTGTTCACGTGCACTGTTCATACTGCTATTTTGGTTCTGGCATATTTTTGATCCAACTTCGTTCAATGATTTGATCAAGTAAAGTCCATAATTTGATCTAATTTCCTCCATACGAAAGTTCTACTATGTCTTAGGTTTCCATCGGTTCAAGAATCGCCTAAATCGGAGTTTTCTAGAGAGAGTTATAGCCATTGGAACTTTATTGTTCAAATGGAAATCTGCAGTTTTGCAGGTTCAGTAACTCAACTTTGCTCAATAATTTGATTAGGTTAATGGCATAATTTGAGTTGGTGTTCTTCATAAAAGTTTTAGATCTATATCTTATCTAATTACTGGTAAAATTTCAGGTTATTTTGAACTGCCTAGCTCGAGTTATGACCAAATGAACAGTTACTATTCATTTGGTCAGTTTGTGCAGTGGCAGACTGCTCTTACTCAACTTTGGTCAATTTGTTCACTAGGTTTTGGTCAGTTTTTGGGCATGGTTCCTTAATAAAAATTGTGTCATTTTATGTCTATTTTAATCCCCAATTAGTGGCATATATTTGGACTTGTAAAATTTCCATTTTGGTCCTTCAAAGTTGGCTTGGTCATGCTGCCAGCAACATGACCATTTACCCTACGAATTTGACTTCACTTCTAATAATTCAAACACAACTCATTTGGTCACAATTGACCATTTTTCACTTCACAATAGGTCAAACATGCCATTTACTCATTTCTTACATTTTTAGTTCATAAACCCTAAGTCTCAAAACCCTAACTTACTAAATTATTGTATTTAACTACATTTAATGGTTTTAATCCTAATCAATCAACTAAATAAAGCTTCTAAACTCATTTAAGTCACTAAACATGCACTTAAAAATTAAAATTAAGAGTTAGAATACCAACCTTTGTTTTGCAATTTCTAACTCCCCTTTTTACCAATTTTCTTTCTTTTTCTTGCTCCTCTATACTCTTCAAGATGCAAGGATGAGGTTTAGTGGAGAATTTTAGGGGAACTTATGGTTAATTTAGGGTGTACAAAGCTTGAGCTAAGAGCTCTAATGGAGGTTTGAGAGTGAGCTTTGGGAGAGGGAAAGAGAGAGTCACGTTTTTTTTTATGAAAAAGATGACTTTTAATTATTTTTTTCTTTTCTTTTATTTTATAAACTTGGCTTATGGAAGACCACAAAATGTAATTTAATAAATAATTTAATTAATTCTTTTATGACATCATGCATGAGGTCATGCATGATGTCATCACCCATTTACTTTTCTCATTTTTCTCTTTTTTTTTTCATATTTTTCTATTAGTTCTTCAATTTAATTCTCGATTCTGAAATTTTCTTTTTCCTGATTTTATTTGACAGTTAGGACAGGAGTCAGCTCTCGGTGTCAATTGACCAAATTGACCCTCGCCGGTTCAACCCGGTTTATAAATAATCTAATGTTTCTTCCAGCTCTCTGACCTAATTATTTGACTGGCTTAACAGTTCTTTTTCGTAATTTTCTCTTTTCCACTGTGTTCATGAGGGTCCTAAGGACCGCAGCGTCACTTTTTACGGTTCGAAATTTGAGTTTAAAATGACTTCGCAGTCGTTCCCGAGACGGTCACCCATCATTGTGACTCTCGGCTCGTTTAACTTCTTATGTTCTGTTTTTCTTATTTATACTTAACTAATTGGCAATTACTAATTATTTGTGTTTATGGCTTATTTAGTTGTCTTAAGTATGGTTCTAATCCCCTTAATTGTCCGAACCGACACCGGTCACCGGAATAGTGAAATATACCAGGCTATGCAAATGAGGGTGTTACAATTCTCCCCCCCTTAAATAATTTTGTCCTCGAAATTTTACCTGGTATCAGTCTCTGAACAATTGTGGGTGCTGTCCCTTCATATCCTATTCATGCTTTCAAATAGCTTCCTGGCCTGAATGATGATTCCTTAGCACTTTAACCAATACTATTTACTCATCGATTGTTCACCTCGTGTGCCAAATTTCTTATGAGCTTCTATCATAAGTTAGATTCAAATTCATTTCAATTTTAGAGGTAAACAAATCTGTGTGCTAGTGGATCCACTCTTTCTTGGACCTCGTACGATCCTTAGGTGAGAAATAAATTTTACTCTTTACTTATCAAATCTCTTGATCATTTGATGCATCCTTTAGTTTAGTTTAGAATATTTTAGTCTTTTCTTATTGTTATTTTAGCAATTATATTCTTTTGTAGGTTTTTTTTTTTTTAAATGACCTTGTTAGTCATATATGAACTGCTTATCTCTTTCTTAGCCATAGGTCCATAACCATTATCTTACCATCTCCATTTATGACCACGGCCTATGTGCCATTTTGCACTATCTTATTTGCTTTTATTTATTTTATTTCCTTCTTGATAAAATAGTTCGGGATATCGTTACGTATCTTAAGTAAGTTGTTTACCTTAGTGGCAATTCCTCATCTAGTGTTTTTCTCATTTCTTAATGTTCTATTTGTTTCCTTCTTTCATTCCACAACTTAACTTTAATTATTCTATTCCTCAATCTTATCTTCTTCCTTAACTTGGCTGTCGAGTCGTAATTTAGTACTTCTTATCGTCCCTAATAAATCCACTATACTTCAATATTACTTTCATTTGGTCCTCTGACCATTCTAATCAACACTTTAACTAATATTTATAACGTTTCTTTATTACATTCGCACTAACTATTCTAATTTTTTACTTCCACAACTCTTTTATCTATCAATATTCTATAGCTTATTTTCCGCTGGTTTGTGATCATTACTTTTTACTTTTTAACCATAAACAATTCTTTAATCTTAAAAAGGAAGTCTACCGGACTCTCCTGTTTCCCATGCTATTCAAAAGTTCCACTTGAATTCTAATCTAATCCGTATAATCCGCACAATAAAATTGTGCTCTTCCTCAAGAATACCTGACCAACTAGTTCCTATCGAATAACTGTTATCAGTAGAATATCATTTCTTAACTGTTTTATAAGTTATAATTGCCATCCATAGCATCATGTCTCTTCTAGGGAAACAAAATGATATTTTGTGTCTTACCATTACACAAATAGAATACTATTCCTTACTAAACTTTGAGCAAAAGATCCATTGCAATACCAGAACAACTATAAACCCCATATCGGAGACTGGATGACTTAGTCCTATAGGTGTTATTTTTAAATTTTTACCATGCTAAAATCTCTAGTCCCATAACAATTCCTGATGTACTGTAATTCATGCTAGGGCAACGGAGTCTTTAACTCTCACTACCTTGCAACCATGATATTTTGATATTCTAATTATAGAGTTTTAAATCCCGAATTAGGATTTTCAAACTCAGTTCTAGTAATAAAACTCTATTCTGGTATATTTGTACCAGAGCGAAAATCATTTATAACTATTCTTATCCTTATGTACTATTGGGTAGTACGTAGCTCTACACAATAAATCTCATGTCAGTACTGTAATCTGCAGCTTACAGCACAAACATCAAGTATATTGCATAGTTACTACTATAAATCCCAATAGATCAAACTTCCCTATGTCTTATTTCTTTCAACTCTACTAATATCTTAAACTTATTTTGATTATGGTACTTACTGACATCTATCAACAGTAATACCTTTACTTTCATCTAGGGCAAATGTAACACACTCCCGGTAGTAACTCCGTACATTCTACTGTTCTGGTGACCAGTGTCGGTCCGGACAGCTAGAACGTCCGGAAAAATATTTAAACTAAAGTGAGGAATCATAATTAACTCAAATATTAATAAGAAAAATTTAGAAAAAATTTTAGAAATAAAATACAACCAAGTTAAATGAGCCGGTGCCCAAGCGATGGGTAACCCAGAGGGAAGTTGCGGTTCTCGCAACTAAGGGCCCTAGACCAGGGGAAAATTCATAAAATAATTTTTGGGACTCCAGAGAAGGATCATTGAGGTTCCTATGGCATTAGAATGCCAAGAAAATATTTAGAAAAATTTTTCTATCGGTACAGACAATTTTGACCCGTTAAGCCAAACGGAGGGCATTGGTCATTTTACCTTCAGAGGCGATTTTTGGCCGACTTGTCCAGTTAAATAAATAATTATTATGATCTAAAATATGAATAAATATTGCTAAAAATTAAATTGAAATTTGGTAGAAAAGAAAAGAAAAGAAAAATAAAGGAAATTAGGGATAATGACATCACATGATGTCATGTACTTACTCCCAACCAATCAAGTTTCAACAAGCTATTAAACACCACTTAAAAGAAGATAAAAATGAAGGAAATAATTAAAACCTATCAGCCATCTTCTCCCATTAAACCAGCCGCACCACATAGCCATGAAAGTCCTCCATTTTTCCTTCTTCATTCTAGCTTCAAAATCTCTCTAATCTTACCCTAAAACCCTTAGGTTCCTTCACTAAAATTGGTCACCCAACCTTACTAGAGTGTTTGGCAGCCTAGAAAAAGAAAGGAAGTGAAGTTCAAGCTTGGTAAAATTCTGCCCTACGAAGGTTAGTGCCTATTTGTACATATATCTCTCTTATTCCATGTTAGAGACTTAAAATGAGTAAGAATTTGTAAATTAAATGAATAAAATTTATGTGTATGTACACCATGGATTTTGGCAGCCCTAAGGAAGGGATGAGATTGATTGTTTTTGATGGACTTAGAGTGGACTAGAGATCATGTTTAAAATATATATATATGTGGATAATGAATTAGTGAGTTAACTAAGGTATCTTGTATAAATTTGAAATGGGAATTAGGGTTTTGGAGAGAAACTTGGACTTTGCTTATGTAATGGTGAAAGAACATTCTAATGGTCAATTAGTGACCATTTGAGGTAAGTTGACCATAATTTGGAGTGAAGTATAGTATTACAAACTGATTGGGTATGCTGCCTAGTGAGAGCAGCAGGTGAGGCTG
This sequence comes from Hevea brasiliensis, assembly GCF_030052815.1. Lineage (NCBI taxonomy): Eukaryota > Viridiplantae > Streptophyta > Magnoliopsida > Malpighiales > Euphorbiaceae > Hevea > Hevea brasiliensis. The sequence goes on from NC_079501.1 coordinate 52,109,845, forward strand.
TGAGTCCAGCCTGTTTGGACTGCCATAACTTTGGCTGTGTAGGTTCAATGGTTATTTGGCCAATTAGACATGAAATTAGACACATAATGGCACAATTTTGGTGAAGAAACCATGCCCAAAAGACCAAAGCAAGTGGACCAAAAACTGGCCCCAATCCGGATGTCCTGCAACCAGATTCTGCAGAATAATCAAATGAACAGTAATTGTTCATTTGGCCATAACTCATTGTAGAATGGCCCAATTGACCTGAAATTTTTACAGCAACAAGTTAAGATATAGAAAAACAACTTTCACGAAGAAACCTACTCCAAATTATGTCCAGAACCTATCCAACAAGGCAGTTGTAGTCACTGTTCACTGCACTGTAGATATGGTCAGTTCTGCAATTTTTCAATCCGACAGCTGTGGTTTTTGGACCATAACTGGACCTACAAAACTCCAAATGAAGTGATTCAAAAAAGGAAATTCAACTAGACAAAATAATGAACAACTTTCATGTTTATCACTTTCTCAAATTCCCATTGCAATAGTAACTAATGGAACAGTAAAATTAGGGTACAAAAACTGAAAATTCTGCTCCCTTAGTTTTAAGCTTAGGAATGGTATTGGTGATTAATTCCAACAAGTTTTGAATGCAAAATGTGGTGCATTGGGAGTGTTAAAACCAATGTACCTATTTTCTATGCAAAAGTCAACATTTTTGTTGACTAGTGAAGTGAATAGTGACACCAAAACTTGAAATTCAAAAATTGAAGAATTCAAAAGTATCAAATGCCCTAGTATACCTAACAAGATTGGTTTGGATAGTTTGGCATGCCAATAGGGTTCGATTAGCAAGATCGCACATGGCATTATGCCATTCTGTGATTTCATGGCTTTTAGCCATTCTGACACTATGTTGATACTTGGCCTTGTGCCTGATGTTATTACAGCTTATTAGCTGATCTGTTGCACATCGGGAGACACATATGTGACCGATGGTGTGACGGCCCGAGGTACTTGATACCCAGTGCCAGTTTACCCGTTTATCCAGTCCAGTCGTCTAGTGTAGGTTACTTGGGCAACCAAAAATGAAAGTGGATAAATTTAATGAAATAATGAATATAACAAATACAAAACAAGTAAGACCTCGATGCATGCACTGCATATTTATTTTCTGTTATTTCTTTTTATTTTATTATTGGCACCACTAAGCATTATTGCTTAGCGCGTTGCTTTTGCCACGCGTGGGTTCTGGAGATACTGACCGAGAGCCCAGTAGACCACAGACTGGGTGAGACCTCCTGCAGCTCTGTATAGTGTCCGTGTCACCTCACCATCTGCAGTGCATTGGTAGGACACTAGGTTTCATTTTGATATTTTGTAATTAACTTTTATTTCCTTTTGTATAATTAAAACTTATGTAATGTATTTTGATGTTCATGTAAATAATGAAAATTGTGGTTATGAATGGAAAAATTTGAGTATTTATTTATTGCTTACATATGAGTACCATGAGAAATGTTGTTCAAAAATATTGAGATTTTGATGATATTGGAGTTTGAGAATGATTGAATATGGCTATTGGAAGTGTTTTTCACAGGTTCCGAAGAACTGTTTTCTCCATTTTTAGTCGGTACTCTGCCGGATTTTCTATAAAATTTTCGGAACCTCAAATAAATTATGATTTCAATAAATGACTTAAATGAATTATATTTCACAAGTTATATTCAAAGCTATGATAAAAATTAATTAAGATAAAATAGATTGTTCCGGTACACCGTGTGACATAACTTACTCGGATATACTGTAGACGGGTAAGGGGTGTCACATTTAGTGGTATCAGAGCACGGTTTAGGCGTTTCTGGGCCTAGATTGAGTCCATACCATGCATTGCATTTGTAAGAGTCGAGGTGACACTAATGCAGATCTGTTTGTCTTTCTTATTTTGAATAGAATATGGACCCTACATCACAAAGAGCAGTTGAGGAGGAAGTGGAGAGCCATGCTCCACCTGCGAATCGAGGCTGGGGTATGGGAGAACTCGCTCGCCAACTCAAGCGAGCACCTCAGCCTCCACAGGCCATGTTCCAGCAAATGGCCGAATTCTTCAGACAAATGGCCGGGGTAATGCCAGCACCACCACCACCACCTCCACAACCAAAATCACATCTAGAAAAATTGAGAAAGTTTGGAGCAGTGGACTTCTTTGGCAAGAGAGAAGATGATTCTGTTGCAGCCAACAATTGGTTGAACAGAACAGGCAGAGTTTTAAAACAACTCCACTGCACCCCAGAGCAAAATTTAGAGGCTGTTGTATCTCTGTTGCAAGATGATGCATATGAATGGTGGGACACGGTATCCAGTGAAGTGCAGCCAGAAGTTATAACTTGGGACTTCTTCCTCTCCGAATTTAAGAAGAAATATGTGGGTAGTGTATACCTGGAAGAGAGAAGAAGAGAGTTCATTAATCTGAGGCAGAGACAGCTATCAGTGGCCGAGTATGAGAAGGAATTCGTCAGATTGAGCCGCTATGGAAGGGAGATAGTCCCTAATGAGGCCGAAAGGTGTAAGAGATTTGAAGAAGGATTAAATGACAATATAAAGATCATGATCACTGCCTTGGGAATCACAAACTTCACCAAGTTAGTGGAAGCTGCAATAAAGGTTGAAAAGGTTAGAATCAGTGAGCAGACCAGAAGAGAGAGACAGCAGAAGAGGGGCCCAGGTCAGTCTAGTTCATCTCTTGCATTTGGGAAGAAGTTCAAGGGTCCACCTGCACAGAGTTCAGGTCAACCACAAGGTTAGGGTCAGTCTCAAGGGCCCAGGCCATAGTTTACCCCTAGGAGAGGTCAGTCCACACCATCAGTGGGCAGCTCTCCAGGGATGGGGTTTAGGGGAGCAGCCCCAGCATCTTCTGCATGTCCACATTGTTTGAAATGGCATAAGGGAGAGTGTTGGAGAGTGACTGGTACCTGCTTAAGGTGTGGGTCAACAAAGCATCAGTTGAAGAACTGTCCACGCAGAACTACTACAGCTGCTCCAACACAAGCAGACATACCTGCTCCTGCACCATAAAGGGGTAGGAAATCTGGCAAATCTGACGCAGTGGGACCATCACAGAGGCCTGCATCTGAGCCAGCAGAGAGGCCTGATAACAAACCACCTGCCAGAGCTTATGCCATGAGAGCTCAGGAGGAGCAAGATGCCCTGGACGTCATCAGGGGTACGTTCTCCCTCTACAATACATCTGTGCATGCATTGGTGGATCCAGGATCCACTCATTCATACATCTGCATCAACTTACCCATAGAAAGGGGGATACTGGTAGGGGAGAGTGACCAAGACATTATGGTCACTAATCCATTGGGCCATAGTGTGGTAGTGAACAAAGTGTACAAGGGTTGCCCGTTAAGGATTCAGGGGTATGAATTCTTGGCAGACTTGATTGAGTTGCCTTTCCATGAGTTTGACGTGATTTTGGAAATGGACTGGTTGTCACGTCATCAGGCAATGGTTGATTGTAAACTGAAGAGGATTTCTTTGAAAACTCCTGGGGGTAATGAGATCACAGTTGTGGGGGAAAGGACAGATTTCTTGTCCAGTGTCATCTCAGCCACAGTTGCAAGAAGAATGATGAGAAAAGGCTGTGAAGCCTACCTAGCACATGTGGTGGATACTAGGCAGGCTAAGCCAAACCTAAGTGATATACCCACAGTAAGAGACTTCCCAGAGGTATTTCCTGAAGAGTTGCCTGGTTTGCCACCAGAAACGGAAGTTGAATTTGCTATTGAGACACTGTCGGGTACAGCACCCATTTCCATTGCTCCTTACAGGATAGCACCCACTGAATTGAGGGAGTTGAAAACTCAGTTGCAAGAGTTACTTGATAAGGGGTTTATACGCCCCAGTGTGTCACCATGGGGAGCTCTAGTGCTGTTTGTAAAGAAAAAGGATGGGACTTTGAGGTTATGCATCAATTACCGGCAGTTGAATAAAGTGACTGTGAAGAACAAATATCCGTTGCCTAGAATTGATGATTTGTTTGATCAGTTGAAGGGAGCAGGAGTATTTTCTAAGATTGATCTCAGATCAGGGTATCATCAGTTGAGGGTGAAGGATGTAGATGTGCCAAAGACTGCATTCAGGACCCGGTATGGGCATTATGAGTTTCTGGTGATGTCCTTTGGCCTAACAAATGCACCAGCGGCATTCATGGACCTTATGAACCGTATCTTCCATCCATACCTAGATCGGTTCGTAGTGGTCTTTATTGATGATATTCTAGTGTATTTCAAGACCAGGGAAGAACATGATGAGCATTTGAGGATTGTTCTGCAAACCCTGAGAGAAAAGAAGCTGTATGCTAAGTTGTCCAAGTGTGACTTTTGGTTGAATGATATTGCATTCCTTGGACACATAGTGTCAGCTGATGGGATTAGGGTGGATCCCAAGAAAATAGAAGTAGTGATGGAATGGAAGCCTCCCAGGAATACAACTGAGGTCAGAAGCTTCTTAGGGCTAGCTGGGTATTACAGGAGATTTGTGAAGGGATTTTCTTTAATAGCTGCTCCAATGACCAAGTTGTTACATAAGAATGTCATATTTGACTGGAATGACAAGTGTCAGGCTAGTTTTGAGAAGTTGAAGGCTATGTTGATAGAGGCACCAGTGTTAACACAGCCAATGTCAGGAAAGGACTTTGTGGTCTACAGTGATGCCTCTCATAATGGGTTAGGGTGTGTATTGATGCAAGAGGGGAAGGTGGTCACTTATGCTTCCAGACAGCTAAGGCCACATGAACAGAATTACCCTACCCATGATCTAGAGCTTGCAGCAATTATCTTCGCACTGAAGATATGGAGGCATTACTTATATGGTGAAAAGTGATACATTTACACGGACCACAAAAGCCTAAAATACTTGCCAACCCAGAAGGAGCTCAACCTTAGACAGAGACGATGGATTGAGTTCCTGAAGGACTATGATTGTGTAATTGACTACCATCTTGGGAAGGCAAATGTAGTTGCTGATGCTTTGAGCAGAAAGTCCATCACAGCTTTGAGATCATTAAATGCCCATCTATCTTTGGTTCGAGATGGAGCTATTTTGGCTGAGTTGCAAGTGAGACCAAACTTGCTACAACAGATTTTAGATGGGTAAAAGGCAGATGAAAAGTTAATGGCTATTATGAGCAAAATCTCAGAGGGAAAAGCAACTGACTATGAGGTGAAAGCAGATGGGTGTCTGTACTACAAAGGAAGGCGTGTGTACGGATGATGGGGAATTGAAGGCGTATTCTAAAGAGGCACACACGGTGTATATGCTATGCACCGGGAAGTACAAAGATGTATCATGATCCGAAGCTTGATATTTGTGGTGCAGTATGAAGAAGGACATAGCTGACTATGTGACTAAATGCTTGACATGTCAGCAAGTCAAGGCAGAACATCAAGTTCCATCGGGTTTGCTACAGCCTATACGCATACCTGAATGGAAATGGGATCGGGTTACCATGGATTTTGTAAGTGGTCTACCTCTCACCCAGAAGAATCATGATGCAGTATGGGTGATAGTGGATAGATTGACAAAGTCAGCACACTTTCTGCGATTAGGGTGACTACTCCGGAGAAGTTAGCGAGTGTATATCAGTGAGATAGTCAGACTGCATGGAATTCCACTTTCCATCATATCTGATCGAGACCCAAGGCTTACATCGAGATTTTGGAAGAAGTTGCATGAATCCTTGGGTACACAACTTCACTTCAGCACAGCTTTCCATCCTCAAACGGATGGGCAATCAGAAAGAGTAATCCAGGTCCTTGAGGATATGCTGAGGAGTTGTGTCATTGAATTTGAGGGAAGTTGGGATAAATACCTCCCACTGGCAGAATTTGCATACAACAATAGCTACTAAGCTAGCATTCAAATGGCCCCATATGAAGCACTGTATGGGAGAAAATGTAGAACTCCAGTGTGCTGGACTGAATTGGACGAAGACAAACTGGTAGTGCCAGACCTGGTAAAGCAGACTGAGGAGAAAGTAAAACTAATCAAAGCCAATCTGAAGGTTGCCTCAGACAGACAGAAATCTTATGCCAACCTGAAGGGAAAAAAAAAATAGAATATGTGGTTGGCGACAAAGTGTTCCTCAAGGTGTCACCGTGGAAGAAGATATTGAGGTTTGGAAGGAAAGGTAAGTTAAGCCCTAGGTTCATTGGCCCATATGAAGTCATTGAATGTGTGGGTCCAGTGGCCTATAGGCTAGCTTTACCACCAGAGCTGGACAAGATCCACAATGTGTTCCACGTGTCTATGCTAAGAAGACACCGCTTAGATCCTTCACATGTCATCTCCATGGAAGAAATTGAAGTACAACCGGATTTGACATATGAAGAAGAACCCATACAGATTCTGGCTCGGGAAGTGAAAGAATTGAGGAATAAGCAGATTCCACTGGTGAAAGTGCTATTGAGGCACCACAACACCGAGGAGGCAACTTGGGAAAGTGAAGAGACGATGAGGCAATAGTTCCCTCAACTGTTTGCATCAGGTAAAATTTTGAGGACGAAATTTAAATTAGAGGGGAAGAGTTGTAACACCCTCTCGGTAGCAACTCCGTACATTCTCTTATTCGGTGACGATTATGCATCGGACAGCTAGAACATCCAGAAAAATATTTAAACTAAAGTGAGGAACCATAATTAATTCAAATATTAATAAGAAAAATTTAGAAAAAATTTTAGAAATAAAATACAACCAAGTTAAATGAGCCGGTGCCCAAGCGATGGGTAACCCAGAGGGAAGTTGCGGTTCTCGCAACTAGGGGCCCTAGACCCGGGAAAAATTCATAAAATAATTTTTGGGACTCCAGAGAAGGATCATTGAGGTTCCTATGGCATTAGAATGCCAAGAAAATATTTAGAAAAATTTTTCAATCGGTACAGACAATTTTAACCCGTTAAGCCAAACGGAGGGCATTTTGGTCATTTTGCCTTCAGAGGCAATTTTTGGCCGACTTGTCCAGTTAAATAAATAATTATTATGATCTAAAATATGAATAAATATTGCTAAAAATTAAATTGAAATTTGGTAGAAAAGAAAAGAAAAGAAAAATAAAGGAAATTAGGGATAATGACATCACATGATGTCATGTACTTACTCCCAACCAATCAAGTTTCAACAAGCTATTAAACACCACTTAAAAGAAGATAAAAATGAAGGAAATAATTAAAACCTATCAGCCATCTTCTCCCATTAAACCAGCCGCACCACATAGCCATGAAAGTCCTCCATTTTTCCTTCTTCATTCTAGCTTGAAAATCTCTCTAATCTTACCCTAAAACCCTTAGGTCCCTTCACTAAAATTCGTCACCCAACCTTGCTAGAGTGTTTGGCAGCCTAGAAAAAGAATGAAAGTGAAGTTCAAGCTTGGGAAAATTCTGCCCTACTAAGGTTAGTGCCTCTTTGTACATATATCTCTCTTATTCCATGTTAGAGACTTAAAATGAGTAAGAATTTGTAAATTAAATGAATAAAATTTATGTGTATGTACACCATGGATTTCGGCAGCCCTAAGGAAGGGATGAGATTGATTGTTTTTGATGGACTTAGAGTGGACTAGAGATCATGTTTAAAATATATATATATATGTGGATAATGAATTAGTGAGTTAACTAAGGTATCTTGTATAAATTTGAAATGGGAATTAGGATTTTGGAGAGAAACTTGGACTTTGCTTATGTAATGGTGAAAGAACATTCTAATGGTCAATTAGTGACCATTTGAGGTAAGTTGACCATAATTTGGAGTGAAGTATAGTATTACAAACTGATTGGGTATGCTGCCTAGTGAGAGCAGCAGGTGAGGCTGTGAGTCCAGCCTTTTTGGACTACCATAACTTTGGCTGTGTAGGTTCACTTGGTATTTGGCCAATTATACATGAACCTAGACACATAATGGCACAATTTTGGTGAAGAAACCATGCCCAAAAAACCAAAGCAAGTGGACCAAAAACTGGCCCCAATCCGGATGTCCTGCAACCAGATTCTGCAGAATGACCATATGAACAGTAATTGTTCATTTGGCCATAACTCATTGTAGAATGGCCCAATTGACCTGAAGGTTTTACAGCAACAAGTTAAGATATAGACAAACAACTTTCACGAAGAAACCTACCCCAAATTATGACCAGAACCTATCCAACAAGGCAGTTGCGATCCTTTGTTAACTGCCTTTGTAGATATGGTCAATTCTGCAATTTTTCAATCCGGCCAGCTGTGGTTTTTGGACCATAACTGGACCTACAAAACTCAAAATGAAGTGATTCAAAAAAAGAAATTCAACTAGACAAAATAAGGAACAACTTTCATGTTTATCACTTTCTCAAATTCCCATTGCAACAGTAACTAATGGAACAATAAATTTAGGGTACAAAAACTGAAAATTCTGCTCCCTTAGTTTTAAGCTTAGGAATGGTATTGGTGATTAATTCCAACAAGTTTTGAATGCAAAATGTGGTACATTGGGAGTGTTAATACCAATGCACCTATTTTCTATGCAAAAGTCAACATTTTTGTTGACTAGTGAAGTGAATAGTGACACCAAAACTTGAAATTCAAAAATTGAAGAATTCAAAAGTATCAAATGCCCTAGTATACCTAACAAGATTGGTTTGGATAGTTTGGCATGCCAATAGGGTTCAGTTAGCGATCGCACATGGCATTATGCCATGCAGTGATTTCATGGCTTTTAGCCATTCGACATTATGTTGATACTTGGCCTTGTGCACGATGTTATCTGACTTATTAGGCGATGCATTTGCACAGGAGACACATATGTGACCGATGGTGTGACGGCCCGAGGTACTTGATACCCAGTGCCAGTTTACCCGTTTATCCAGTCCAGTCGTCTAGTGTAGGTTACTTGGGCAACCAAAAATGAAAGTCGATAAATTTAACGAAATAATGAATATAACAAATACAAAACAAGTAAGACCTCGATGCATGCACTGCATATTTATTTTCTGTTATTTCTTTTTATTTTATTATTGGCACCACTAAGCATTATTGCTTAGCGCGTTGCTTTTGCCACGCGTAGGTTCCGAGAATCTTGTGAGAGCCCAGTAGACCACAGACTGGGTGAGACCTCCTGCAGCTCTGCATAGTGTCCGTGTCACCTCACCATTTGCAGTGCATTGGTAGGACACTAGGTTTCATTTTGATATTTTGTAATTAACTTTTATTTCCATTTGTATAATTAAAACTTATGTAATGTATTTTGATGTTCATGTAAATAATGAAAATTGTGGTAATGAATGGAAAATTTTGAGTATTTATTTATTGCTTACATATGAGTACCATGAGAAATGTTGTTGAAAAATATAGAGATTTTGATGATATTGGAGTTTGAGAATGATTGAATATGGCTATTGGAAGTGTTTTTCACAGGTTCCAAAGAATTGTTTTCTCCATTTTTAGCCGGTACTCTGCCGGATTTTCTATAAAATTTTTGGAACCTCAAATAAATTATGATTTCAATAAATGACTTAATTGATTTATATTTCACAAGTTATATTCAAAACTATGATAAAAATTAATTAAGATAAAATAGGGTGTTCCGGTACACCGTGTGACGTAACTTACTTGGATATACTGTAGACGGGTAAGGGGTGTCACAGCAAATATATTACTACAACTTTCTTTTAGGTCCTCTTGCCTTACCTAATTAGGCTTACTAATTAACTTTATAATTTATCATAGTCTAGGAGATGTCCCTCACTAGAAACTTTTCCAAAATTAATTCCAATCATGCTTATTATCGCAATTCTTATCCTAAAAGACTAATTACTAACACATTAAAATTTATCTCTATGCAAGGAAATAGCAGTTGAACATATAATTTTAGCATTAGCATACAAACAAGTAGAGCCGGAATCAAATAGTACATAATTATTCCTTTCACAAGTTAAGGACATACCAACAACTACATCTGAAGTCTCTGCTTCTTCTCCTCGATACATGGCATTCCCTCTTTCTAGTGTATTCCTCTGCTCGGGTTGGTCCATTGTGCGAGGATTACCTGAAGTGTTGTCTCTACTTCTGCCTCTGCCCCTACTGACTATTAATGAGCCTCTAAAATCAGAACCTTGGACTGATTCCTTTGGTGTAGTATGTGGCATAACTCGACGTGCGCTAGTACAATCTCGGGCGAAATGTCCAATTCCACCATAATTGAAGCAGGCTCCAGTGACCCTATGGCATATACCTCCGTGTAATTTCCCACAAACGTCACAGAGACGGGTAGGGTAGGAACTTCTGGTTCTTTGACGGATGGTTCTTGATTGCTTCCGCCCTGAAGGTCCACCTCTGTCATACTTAGGAGCTCGGGGTCCCTCAAAATCTTTTCTCTTTCCCAAATTACTACTCGAACTTTGGTCGATGGGTTTCCCACTTTTCTCTTTTTCATTCTGCTCTTGAGGGGGTTGGGTTTGTACTTGGGCACAGGTTGTGATTATCGACCATTTCTTTGAAAAACATGGCCATCTACTGGGCCGTTTGTGTAGTAATTTGTATAGGAGGGACTGGAACAGTTGGACCTCCAACGCTCTGTGAAACTGGGGCTTCTCTTTGTACGTTAGCTATATCAGATTGCTCTACCATTTTATTGCTCTTGTCCATATCTATTCACAGGAATTTTTTTTTCCTGTACACCCAACACAAGGTGATTTCTCCCCGTTAGTTCATATTTATGATGTAAATGCATTGTATGTAACAAATAAGGACATTGAGCAGTTGTACTTAACAAAGAAAAGACACAAATTCATAGGTTAAAACATACCTCAAAAATTTCTCTCTGATACCACTAAAACATGTCACACCTTACCCCTCTGTAAGGTATAACATGATCCCGTAGAATACCTAATGAACTACCGAACTTCACCTACCGATAACTCATTAAGTACCCTACAAGGGATTTTAAAACAATTTTCTTATTTTTGACAAGTGGTGAGCATTTTCTAATAAGTACTTAAAACATTTAGTTAAATTAAATCTAGTTGGAAATTTTAGCCCATTTTCTTTTTTCGCAAATTTTATAAAAATTTTGATAGAGTTCCCTTTGTATTTTGAGAAAACAGTTCTTCAAATACCTATAAAAAGCACTTATAAAAAATTTTCTCAACAGCTGCTTCAATTTCATACTCAATCTCAATCAATTTCTCAAATTCACAAGTTCAATAATTCTCAAAATACTGTCAATCAATATCATTCATATTTCATTAGAAACCAAATAATTTAGATACATCATTACAAAATTTACATTAAGAGAATTTCAAACAACAATAAATATTACAACTTTGTACAAGCTGCTCAAGACCGATTTTACATGTCCATACAATTACGTGCAATACATACATCAAAATGAATATTTACAGTCAGGGCATAAATTATACCCGATAACTTCTAGCCCTGTCCTCAGCAGCTCAATCTATTGTTCCTCTAGTCTCTATATCTGCGACAGCATAACAAGCTATCGCTGAGTGGTGAACTCAGTGGTGCATAAACTAAAAATTTAAAACTTAATACAATTTATTCTTGACAATTCATAACAAATAGAATTTTAAAATTTCTAAATTCTTCAAAATCCATGACCTTAAGAAATCAACATTTTCATTTATGCAAATTATTCATTCGAGTAACATTTTGATCAAATAGTAACTATTTATTTACATTTCTTTTAAATTCTGAGACAATGCAAAAATTTTTGAATCATTAACAAATTATTTATTTCAATCACAATTTATCAAATTATGCATAATTTAAAGGACGTTGCCAACAATACACACAATCGAACCCATGACCCAAAATTCGAATAGATGCCGTGTTGTACACCACGACATTTCACATTCTCCCAATAACCGAGGCTAAAAGGGAGAAACAAAGACTAGCTAGTATATATGAGTATTTATTCACATCATTCCCCAACTGGCAAGCCAGAGAGGAAGAAACTCGCCCCATCAAGTGGAGGAGTTATCTCACTAGACAAGCTAATGGGAATTCACAACATATTTTGTCATGTCAACTGTGGTTTCAAATCATATTCAAAATAATTTCTATTTGCAAAGTATTTACAAATCAACATATTTAATCATCATAAATTCATGCTCAAGGTTGGCAACACATCAAACTTAAAATTTACAATCCTCAAAACAATGCAATAAATCTTTAAATGTATAAGAAAATTTATATTCAAATTATACAATTTCATTCAATAAGTTAAAATTCTCAACACAACAAAATCATAAATCATACAATAAATTTATTTCAAATCAATTTGGAATTGAAAAGTAACAAAAGTGTTAGTTGTGCACAAACCTCAAGCGAGTCGCCTCTTGGCCTTGACTCGGATCCTCGGGTTTTTTCCAGGTATTCTTTCCAACTGAAACACACAATTTTATAGTGTTTCAGTACTAGAACTTAAAATAAATCCAAAATAAATTTAGCTTCACTTTTACCTAGCTCTAACGTGCTAAATTCGATGTTCTTGAAATTTTGTGTTTCGGGTTACTATTCACTACACTATTCAAGTCAAATTGTTGACTTTTTAAGGCTTAATAGGTATGGGAACTCCAACTACACCCACATACCATATTTTGGTCATTAATTTTGTTGGTTTTGGTCATTTTCTCAAAGCTTAAGTCTTTTAGGCAAAATTGCCAATTTTCGGTTTTGGAGTCCTAAGTTGCACTGTTTCATTGGTCCTTTTACAGTTAGAATTTGGCAAACCTTCCTTCATAGAAAATGTTCCTTATTATCTTAAGTATATTCTCATTTTTGGATCACCCCAATTGGAGTTTTGTAGCTCAAGTTATGGCCAAAATACAGTTACTATTCACGTGCACTGTTCATACTTCTATTTTGGTTCTAGCAGATTTTTGATCCAACTTCATTCAGTGATTTGATCAAGTTAAGTCCATAATTTGGTCTAATTTCCTCGATACAAAATGTTCTACTATGTCTTAGGTTTCCATCGGTTCAAGAATCGCCTAAATCGGAGTTTTCTAGAGAGAGTTATAGCCATTGCAACTTTACTGTTCAAATGAAAATCTGCAGTTTTGCAGGCTCAGTAACTCAACTTTGCTCAATAATTTGATTAGGTTAATGGCATAATTTGGGTTGGTGTTCTTCATAAAAGTTTTAGATCTATATCTTATCTAATTACTGGTAAAATTTCAGGTTATTTTGAACTGCCTAGCTCGAGTTATGACCAAATAAACAGTTACTGTTCATTTGGTCAGTTTGTGCAGTGGCAGACTGCTCTTACTCAACTTTGGTCAATTTGTTCACTAGGTTTTGGTCAGTTTTTGGGCATGGTTCCTTAATAAAAATTGTGTCATTTTATGTCTATTTTCATCCCCAATTGGTGGCATATCAATTGGACTTGTAAAATTTCCGTTTTGGTCTTTCAAAGTTGGCTTGGTCATGCTGCCAGCAGCATGACCATTTACCCTACGAATTTCACTTCACTTCCAATAATTCAAACACAACTCATTTGGTCACAATTGACCATTTTTCACTTCACAATAGGTCAAACATGCCATTTACTCATTTCTTACATTTTTGGTTCACAAACCCTAAGTCCCAAAACCCTAACTTACTAAATTATTGTATTTAACTACATTTAATGGTTTTAATCCTAATCAATCAACTAAATAAAGCTTCTAAACTCATTTAAGTCACTAAACATGAACTTAAAAAAGAAAATTAAGAGCTAGAATACCAACCTTTGTGTAGCAATTTCTAACTCCCCTTTTCACTAATTTTCTTTCTTTTTCTTGATCCTCTATACTCTTCAAGATGCAAGGATGAGGTTTAGTGGAGAATTTTAGGGGAACTTATGGTTAATTTAGGGTGTATAAAGCTTGAGCTAAGAGCTCTAATGGAGGTTTGAGAGTGAGCTTTGGGAGAGGGAAAGAGAGAGTCACGTTTTTTTTTATGAAAAAAATGACTTTTAATTATTTTTTTCTTTTCTTTTATTTTATAAACTTGGCTTATGGAAGACCACAAAATGTAATTTAATAAATAATTTAATTAATTCTTTTATGACATCATGCATGAGGTCATGCATGATGTCATCACCCATTTACTTTTCTCATTTTTCTCTTCTTTTTTTTTTCATATTTTTCTATTAGTTCTTCAATTTAATTCTTGATTCTGAAATTTTCTTTTTCCTGATTTTATTTTGCCAGTTAGTTCAGGAGTCAGCTCTCGGTGTCAATTGACCAAATTGCCCCTCGCCGGTTCATCCCGGTTTGCAAATAATCTAATATTTCTTCCGGCTCCCTGACCTAATTATTTGACTGGCTTAACAGTTCTTTTTCGTAATTTTCTCTTTTCCACTGTGTTCATGAGGGTCCTAAGGACCGCAGCGTCACTTTTTACGGTTCGAAATTTGAGTTTAAAACGACTTCGCAGTCGTTCCCGAGACGGTCACCCATCGTTGTGACTCTCGGCTCGTTTAACTTCTTATGTTCTGTTTTTCTTATTTATACTTAACTAATTGGCAATTACTAATTATTTGCATTTATGCCTTATTTAGTTGTCTTAAGTATGGTTCTAATCCCCTTAATTGTCCAGACCTACACCGATCACCGGAATAGTGAAATATACCAGGCTATGCAAATGGGAGTGTTACAATTCTCCCCCCCTTAAATAATTTTGTCCTCGAAATTTTACCTGGTATCAGTCTCTGAACAATTGTGGGTGCTGTCTCTTCATATCCTATTCATGCCTTCAAATAGCTTCCTGGCCTGAATGATGATTCCTTAGCACTTTAACCTATACTATTTACTCATCGATTGTTCACCTCGTGTACCAAATTTCTTATGAGCTTCTATCATAAGTTAGATTCAAATTCATTTCAATTTTAGAGGTAAACAAATCTGTGTGCTAGTGGATCCACTCTTTCTTGGACCTCGTACGATCCTATAGGTGAGAACTAAATTTTACTCTTTTCTTATCAAATCTCTTGATCATTTGATGCATCCTTTAGTTTAGTTTAGAATATTTTAGTCTTTTCTTATTGTTATTTTAGCAATTATTTTCTTTTGTAGGTTTTTTTTTTTTTTTTTTTTTTAAATGACCTTGTTAGTCATATATGAACTGCTTATCTCTTTCCTAGCCATAGGTCCATAACCATTATCTTACCATCTCCATTTATGACCACGGCCTATGTGCCATTTTGCACTATCTTGTTTTCTTTTATTTATTTTATTTCCTTCTTGATAAAATAGTTCGGGATATCATTACGTATCTTAAGTAAGTTGTTTAACCTAGTGGCAATTCCTCATCTAGTGTTTTTCTCATTTCTTAATGTTCTATTTATTTCCTTCATTCATTCCACAACTTAACTTTAATTATTTTATTCCTCAATCTTATCTTCTTCCTTAACTTGGCTGTCGAGTCGTAATTTAGTACCTCTTATCGTCCCTAATAAATCCACTATACTTCAATATTACTTTGATTTGGTTCTCTAACCATTCTAATCAACACTTTAACTAATATTTATAACGTTTCTTTATTACATTCGCACTAACTATTCTAATTTTTTACTTCCACAACTCTTTTATCTATCAATATTCTATAGCTTATTTTCCGCTGGTCTGTGATCATTACTTTTTACTTTTTAACCATAAACAATTCTTTAATCTTAAAAAGGAAGTCTACTGGACTCTCCTGTTTCCCATGCTATTAAAAAGTTCCACTTGAATTCTAATATAATCCTTATAATCCACACAATAAAATTGTGCTCTTCCTAAATAATACCTGACCAACTAGTTCCTATCGAATTACTGTTATCAGTAGAATATCATTTCTTAACTGTTTTATAAGTTATAATTGTCATCCATAACATCATGTCTCTTCTAGGGAAACAAAATGATATTTTGTGTCTTACCGTTACACAAATAGAATATTGTTCCTTACTAAACTTTGAGCAAAAGATCCATTGCAATACCAGAACAACTATAAACCCCATATCAGAGACTGGATGACTTAGTCCTATAGGTGTTATTTTAAAATTTTTACCATGCTAAAATCTCTAGTCCCATAACAATTCCTGATGTACTGTAATTCATGCTAGGGCAACGGAGTCTTTAACTCTCACTACCTTGCAACCATGATATTTTGATATTCTAATTATAGAGTTTTAAATCCCGAATTAGGATTTTTAAACTCAGTTCTAGTAATAAAACTCTATTCTGGTATATTTGTACTAGAGCGAAAATCATTTATAACTATTCTTATCCTTATGTACTATTGGGTAGTACGTAGCTCTACACAATAAATCTCAAGTCGATCAGAATCTGACTTACAAAGACAAACATCAAGTATATTGCATAGTTACTACTATACATCCCAATAGATCAAACTTCCCTATGTCTTATTTCTTTGAAATCTACTAATATCTTAAACTTATTTTGATTATGGTACTTACTAACATCTATCAACAGTAATACCTTTACTTTCATCTAGGACAAATATATTACTACAACTTACTTTTAGGTCTTCTTGCCTTACCTAATTAGGCTTACTAATTAACTTTATAATTTATCATAGTCTAGGAGATGTCCCTCACTAGAAACTTTTCCAAAATTAATTCCAATCATGCTTATTATCGCAATTCTTATCCTAAAAGACTAATTACTAACACATTAAAATTTATCTCCACGCAAGGGAATAGCAGTTGAACATATAATTTTAGCATTAGCATACAAACAAGTAGAGCCGAAATCAAATAGTACATAATTATTCCTTTCACAAGTTAAGGACATACCAATAACTACATCTGAAGTCTCTGCTTCTTCTCCTCGATACATGGCATTCCCTCTTTCTAGTGTATTCCTCTGCTCGGGTTGGTCCATTGTGCGAGGATTACCTGAAGTGTTGTCTCTACTTCTGCCTCTGCCCCTACTAACTATTAATGAGCCTCTAAAATCAGAACCTTGGACTGATTCCTTTTGTGTAGTATGTGGCATAACTCGATGTGCGCTAGTACAATATCGGGCGAAATGTCCAATTCCACCACAATTGAAGCAGGCTCCAGTGACCCTATGGCATTTACCTTCGTGTAATTTCCCATAAACGTCACAGAGACAGGTAGGGTAGGAACTTCTGGTTCTTTGACGAATGGTTCTTGATTGCTTCCGCCCTGAAGGTCCACCTCTGTCATACTTAGGAGCTCAGGGTCCCTCAAAATCTTTTCTCTTTCCCAAATTTCTACTCGAACTTTGACCGATGGGTTTCCCACTTTTCTCTTTTTCATTCTGCTCTTGAGGGGGTTGGGTTTGTACTTGGGCCTGGGCTGACAGATTATCAGCCATTTGCTGAAAAAACATGGCCATCTACTGGGCCATTTGTGCAGTAATTTGTATAAGAGGGACTGGTACAGTTGGACCTCCAACGCTCTGTGAAACTGGGGCTTCTCTTTGTACGTTAGCTATATCAGATTGCTCTACCATTTTATTGCTCTTGTCCATATCTATTCACAGGAATTTTTTTTCCTGTACACCCAACACAAGGTGATTTCTCCCCGTTAGTTCATATTTATGATGTAAATGCATTGTATGTAACAAATAAGGATATTGAGCAGTTGTACTTAACAAAGAAAAGACACAAATTCATAGGTTAAAACATACCTCAAAAATTTTGCTCTGATACCACTAAAACATGTCACACCTTACCCCTCTGTAACGTATAACATGATCCCGTAGAATACCTAATGAACTACCGAACTTCACCTATCGATAACTCATTAAGTACCCTACAAGGGATTTTAAAACAATTTTCTTATTTTTGACAAGTGGTGATCATTTTCTACTAAGTACTTAAAACATTTAGTTAAATTAAATCTAATTGGAAATTTTAGCCCATTTTCTTTTTCCGCAAATTTTATAAAAATTTTGACAGAGTTCCCTCTATATTTTGAGAAAACAGTTCTTCAAATACCTATAAAAAGCACTTCTAAAAAATTTTCTCAACAACTGCTTCAATTTCATACTCAATCTCAATCAATTTCTCAAATTCACAAGTTCAATAATTCTCAAAATACTGTCAATCAATATCATTCATATTTCATTAGAAACCAAACAATTTAGATACATCATTACAAAATTTACATTAAGAGAATTTCAAACTACAATAAATATTACAACTTTATACAAACTTTGTACAAGCTGCTCAAGACCGATTTTACATGTCCATACAATTACGTGCAATACATACATCAAAATGAATATTTACAGTCAGGGTATAAATTATACCCGATAACTTCTAGCAAGTAGCTCCCCTGTCCTCAGCAGCTCAATCAGCTGTTCTTCTAGTCTCTATATCTGCGACAGCATAACAAGCTATCGCTGAGTGGTGAACTCAATGGTGCACAAACTAATAATTTAAAACTTAATGCAATTTATGCTTGACAATTCATAACAAATAGAATTTTAAAATTTCTAAATTCTTCAAAATCCATGACCTTAAGAAATCAACATTTTCATTTATGCAAATTATTCATTCGAATAACATTTTGATCAAATAGTAACTATTTATTTGCATTTCTTTTAAATTCCGAGACAATGCAAAAATTTTTGAATCATTAACAAATTATTTATTTCAATCACAATTTATCAAATTATGCATAATTTAAAGGGCGTTGCCAACAATACACACAGTCGAACCCATGACCCAAAATTCGAATAGATGCCGTGTTGTACACCACGACATTTCACATTCTCCCAATAACCGAGGCTAAAAGGGAGAAACAAAGACTAGCTAGTATATATGAGTACTCATTCACATCATTCCCCAACTGGCAAGCCAGAGAGGAAGAAACTCGCCCCATCAAGTGGAGGAGTTATCTCACTAGACAAGCTAATGAGAATTCACAACATATTTTGTCATGTCAACTGTGGTTTCAAATCATATTCAAAATAATTTCTATTTGCAAAGTATTTACAAACCAACATATTTAATCATCATAAATTCATGCTCAAGGTTGGCAACACATCAAACTTAAATTTTACAATCCTCAAAACAATGCAATAAATCCTTAAATGTATAAGAAAATTTATATTCAAATTATACAATTTCATTCAATAAGTTAAAATTCTCAACACAACAAAATCATAAATCATACAATAAATTTATTTCAAATCAATTTGGAATTGAAAAGTAACAAAAGTGTTAGTTGTGCACAAACCTCAAGCGAGTCGCCTCTTGGCCTTGATTCGGTTTCTCGGGTTCTTTCCCGGTATTCTTTCTAACTGAAACACACAATTTTATAGTGTTTCAGTACTAGAACTTAAAATAAATCCAAAATAAATTTAGCGTCACTTTTACCTAGCTCTAACGTGCTAAATTATATGTTCTTGAAATTTTGTGTTTCGGGTTACTATTCACTATACTATTCAAGTCAAATTGTTGACTTTTTAAGGCTTAATAGGTATGGGAACTCCAACTTCGCCCACATACCATATTTTGGTCATTAACTTTCTTGGTTTTAGTCATTTTCTCAAAGCTTAAGTCTTTTAGGCAAAATTGCCAATTTTCGGTTTTGGAGTGCTAAGTTGCATTGTTTCATTGGTCCTTTTACTGTTAGAATTTGGCAAACCTTATTGTCTTAAGTGTATTCTCATTTTTGGATCACCCCAATTGGAGTTTTGTAGCTCAAGTTATGGCCAAAATACAGTTACTGTTCATGTGCACTGTTCATACTGCTATTTTGGTTCTGGCAGATTTTTGATCCAACTTTGTTCAGTGATTTGATCAAGTTAAGTCCATAATTTGGTCTAATTTCCTTCATACGAAATTTTCTACTATGTCTTAGGTTTCTATCGGTTCAAGAATCGCCTAAATCGGAGTTTTCTAGAGACAGTTATAGCCATTGGAACTTTACTGTTCAAATGGAAATCTGCAGTTTTGCAGGCTCAGTAACTCAACTTTGCTCAATAATTTGATTAGGTTAATGGCATAATTTGGATTGGTGTTCTTCATAATAGTTTTAAATCTATATCTTATCTAATTACTGGTAAAGTTTCAGGTCATTTTGAACTGCCTAGCTCGAGTTATGACCAAATGAACAGTTACTATTCATTTGGTCAGTTTGTGTAGTGGCAGACTGCTCTTACTCAACTTTGGTCAATTTGTTCACTAGGTTTTGGTCAGTTTTTGGGCATGGTTCCTTAATGAAAATTGTGTCATTTTATGTTTATTTTCATCCCCAATTGGTGGCATATCAATTGGACTTGTAAAATTTCCGTTTTGCTCCTTTAAATTTGGCTTGGTCATGCTGCCAGCAGCATGACCATTTACCCTACGAATTTGACTTCACTTCTAATAATTCAAACACAACTCATTTGGTCACAATTGTCTATTTTTCACTTCACAATAGGTCAAACATGCCATTTACTCATTTCTTACATTTTTGGTTCACAAACCCTGAGTCCCAAAACCCTAACTTACTAAATTATTGTATTTAACTACATTTAATGGTTTTAATCCTAATCAATCAACTAAATAAAGCTTCTAAACTCATTTAAGTCACTAAACATGCACTTAAAAAAGAAAATTAAGAGTTAGAATACCAACCTTTGTGTAGCAATTTCTAACTCCCCTTTTCACCAATTTTCTTTCTTTTTCTTGCTCCTCTATACTCTTCAAGATGCAAGGATGAGGTTTAGTGGAGAATTTTAAGGGAACTTATGGTTAATTTAGGGTGTATAAAGCTTGAGCTAAGAGCTCTAATGGAGGTTTGAGAGTGAGGTTTGGGAGAGGGAAAGAGAGAGTCACGTTTTTTTTTTATGAAAAAGATGACTTTTAATTATTTTTTTCTTTTCTTTTATTTTATAAACTTGGCTTATGGAAGACCACAAAATGTAATTTAATAAATAATTTAATTAATTCTTTTATGACATCATGCATGAGGTCATGCATGATGTCATCACCCATTTACTTTTCTCATTTTTCTCTTCTTTTTTTTTTCATATTTTTCTATTATTTCTTCAATTTAATTCTCAATTCTGAAATTTTCTTTTCCCCGATTTTATTTGACAGTTAGGTTAGGAGTCAGCTCTTGGTGTCAATTGACCAAATTGCCCCTCGCCGGTTCTTCCCAGTTTGCAAATAATCCAATATTTCTTCCGGCTCCCTGACCTAATTATTTGACTGGCTTAACAGTTCTTTTTCGTAATTTTCTCTTTTCCACTGTGTTCATGAGGGTCCTAAGGACCGCAGCGTCACTTTTTACGATTCGAAATTTGAGTTTAAAATGACTTCGCAGTCGTTCTCGAGACGGTCACCCATCGTTGTGACTCTCGGCTCGTTTAACTTCTTATGTTCTGTTTTTCTTATTTATACTTAACTAATTGGCAATTAATAATTATTTGTGTTTATGGCTTATTTAGTTGTCTTAAGTATGGTTCTAATCCCCTTAATTGTCCGGACCGACACCGGTTACCGGAATAGTGAAATATACCAAGCTATGCAAATGGGGGTGTTACATGATGTTCTATCGATCCACACCGTAAGCATGCATGGGTCACTCGCCAACACTCCCCCTTATGCCACTTCTGACAGTACTGATAAGCAGAAGATGCAAGGGTTGGTCCCCTAAACACTGTCCCTGGAGAGCTGCCCATTGATGGTGTGGACTGGCCTCTCCTAGGTGTGAACTGTGGTCTGGACCCCTGAGACTAACCCTGACCCTGTGGTGGTCCCAAACTCTGAGCAGGAGGACCCTTACTCTTCTTACTGGGAGCAGAATATGCACTGGACTGACCCAGACCCCTCTTCTGCTGTCTTTCCCTTCTATTTTGTTCATTGATTCTAACCCTTTCCACTTTTGATGCTGCATCTACTAGTTTAGCAAAATCCGTAATCTCCAGTGCTGTGATCATAACTTTGATGTTGTCATTGAGCCCTTCCTCAAACCGTCTGCACCTCTCCGCCTCGGTAGGGACTATCTCCCTCCCATACCGGCTCAGTCTGACAAACTCATGCTCATACTCAGCCACTGACAACTGTCTTTGTCTCAAACTGATGAATTCCCTTCTTTGCTCTTCTAAATATACTTTGCTAATATATTTCTTCCTGAACTCTGTAAGGAAGAATTCCCAGGTGATCCGTTCAGGTTGCACCTCACTGGTTACTGTGTCCCACCACTGATATGCATCATACTGAAGTAGGGACACAACACCCACCAGGTTATGCTCGGGGGTGCAGTTTAACTGTTTCAGTACTCTGATGGTTCTGTCCAACCAATTTTCTGCAGCCATGGGATCATCATCCCTCTTCCCAAAGAAGTCTACAGCCCTATGTTTTCGTAATTTCTCCAGATGAGATTTTTGTGGTGCTGGTGGAGGTTGTGGTTGTGGTTGTGGTGGTGGAATTGCCCCCATCATTTGCCGGTAGAACTCGGTCATTTGCTGAAATAGCGCAAACTGAGGTTGAGCAGGTGCCTCAGCTGCTGGTGGAGTGGGTTCTCCCCTACCCCCAGACTCAGCCCTTGGTGGAGCATGACTCTCCACCCCTTCATCAACTGCTCTTTGCAAAGCAGGATCCATAACCTATTCAAAATAAGAAAACAACAGATCTGCATCAGTGTCACCTCAACATTTACAAATGCAATGCAATGGTATGTACTCTATCTAGACCCAGAAATGCCTAAACCGATGCTCAGATACCACTAAATGTGACACCCCTTACTCGTCAACAGTGTAGCCGAGCAAGTTATGCCACTCAGTGTGTCGGAACACCAATTCATATTTGAATTTCAATTAATCTCTTTTAATTCATTTATTTATAATTTTTGATAAATCTAAATTTTTCTACAAATTTTATAGAAAATCCGGCAGAGTGCTGGCTATAAATTGGAAAAATAGTTCTTCTGAACCTGTTAAAAACACTCCCAATAATATCATCACCTTATTCTCAATCAACCTCCAATATATTCTCAACAATTTCTCAATTCACTTCAATATCTCAAAATTCAATTAAATTCAAACCACAGTCAACTCAATAAAAAAAAAGCTCAATTTATTACTAAACATGTTTCATAGATATTTACATCAAAAGCATAATTACATGAATTTATAATATACATTACAGAAGGTTACAAAATAAAAAATATCAAAATGGCCTAATGTCCTACAAAATGCACTGCAATGTGAGGTGAATCTGAACTCTGAGTGCAGATATAAAGGCTCACCCTGTGTGAGGTCTGCTGGACTCCCCAGCTATGTCTCCAGTACCTGCGCGTGGCAAAAGCGACGCACTAAGCAATTCTTGTAACACCCTCCCGGTAGCAACTCCGTACATTCTACTGTTCCGGTGACCGGTTTCGGTCCGGACAGCTAGAACGTCCGGAAAAATATTTAAACTAAAGTCAAGAACCAAAATTCACTCAAATATTAATAAGAAAAATTTAGGAAAAATTTTAGAAATAAAATACAACCAAGTCAAATGAGCCAGTGCCCAAGCGATGGGTAACCCAGAGGGAAGTTGCGGTTCTCGCAACGAGGAGCCTTAGACCCGGGAAAAAATTCATAAAATAATTTTTGGGACTCCAGAGAAGGGTCATTGAGGTTCCTATGGCATTAGAATGCCAAGAAAATATTTAGAAAAATTTTACAATCGGTACAGACAATTTTGACCCGTTAAGCCAAACGGAGGGCATTTTGGTCATTTCGCCTTCAGAGACGATTTTTGGCCGACTTGTCCAGTTGAGTAAATAATTATTATGACATAAAATATGAATTAATATTGATGAAAAATTAATTGAAAGTTAGTAGAAAAGAAAAGAAAAGAAAATGCAATAAAATGTCAAATATGACATATTGTGATGTCATTTAAAAAGCTTCCTCCAATCACAATTAAACAACCCTTTAATTAACTAATAAAAGAGACCAAAGGAGACCAAAAATTCTGGTCTTCTTCTTCTTCTTCTTCAGCCAAAACGTGACCTCCCCTTTTCCATAACCCTCCATGAAAGTTTCCTTTAATTTCTTCCATTTCCCATGAAATTCCACTACTAAACCCTAAGTCACCTTCACTAAAACTTGTCCCCACATCACAAGGCAACTCTAGGCAGCCACAAAGAGGAGAAATTCTAGAGTTTTCACAAGCTCAATAAGTTGAGCAAAGAGGTTAGTGCTTAATTATGCATGTATATCTCTTGTTCCATGTTAAGGACTTAAAAATGAGTATGAAATTGTGGATTAAATGAATGAAACTTATGGGCATGTATGCCATGGATTTCGGCTGCCCTAAGGAAGGAATAGGATTGAGTGTTTGTGATGGACTTGGAGTGAACTAGAAACCATGTTTAAAGTGTATAAATATAAGGATAATGAACTAGTAGTTAATTAAGGTAAGTTGTGAAAATTCATAATGGGAATTAGGGTTTTAAGGGTGAAAATTGGACTTGGCATTTGAATTGATTAATGGACATTCTAGTGGTCAATTAGTGATCATTTAAGGCAAGTTAATCATAATTTGAAGTGAGTTAATGCATGGCAAAGTGAATGTGTAGGCTGCCTAAAGACAGCAGCAGGGTGACTTAAATTTCAGTCCACTTGGACTGCCATATCTTTGGCTGTGTTGGTCCAATTGGTGTTTGGCCAATTGGACATGAAACTAGGCTTATAATGGCACATTTTTTCTGAAGAAACCATGCCCAAAAGACCAAAGCAAGTGGACCAAAAGTTGGCCCCAATCCGGATACCTCGCACAAAGACTGCAGAAATGACCAAATGAATAGTAACTGTTCATTTGGCCGTAACTCACTGTAGATAAGGTCAATTGACCTGAAATTTTTACAGCAACAAGTTAAGACATAGAAAAAAAAACTTTCATGAAGAAACCTAGCCCAAATTATGACCAGAACCTAACCCAAATGGCAGTGGCAGTCACTATTTATGTTACTATAGATATGGTAATTTCTGCAGAATGGAAATCCGGCCAGCTGTGGTTTTTGGACCATATCTGGAGCTACAAAACTCCAAATGGAGTGATTCGAAAAATGAAATTCAACTAGACAAAATAAGGAACAACTTTCATGTTTGCCATTTCTTCAAATTCCCACTGCAACAGTGCTTAATAGAACAGTAAAGTTAAGCTTCACAAACTGAAAATTCTGCTTCCCTTGGTTTAAACTTAGAAATGGTAATAGTAATCAATTCCAACAAGTTTTAAATACAAAATGTGGTATGTTTGGGGTGTTAAAACCAATACACCTATTTTCTATCCAAAAGTCAACATTTTTGTTGACCAATGAGGTGAATAGTGACACCAAAACTTGAAATTCAAAATTTGAAAAATTTAAAAGTATCAAATGCCCTAGTATACCTAACTAGATTGGTTTGGATAGTTTGGCATGCCAATAGGGTATTGTTTTAGCAGTACTGCGAAAGGAAAGGCTTTGTGCCTGTATTCATGGCTTTATGCCCGTATCCATGGCTTTTATGCCCGTATTCATGGCTTTTATGCCCGATT
Source organism: Hevea brasiliensis (assembly GCF_030052815.1). Lineage (NCBI taxonomy): Eukaryota > Viridiplantae > Streptophyta > Magnoliopsida > Malpighiales > Euphorbiaceae > Hevea > Hevea brasiliensis. The sequence continues at coordinate 52,135,365 of NC_079501.1, forward strand.
ATGTGATATCATAGCTTTTAGCTATATTGACTGCATACGTGGTTGATGTTCTGCGTCCCATGGTATGACGGCCTGAGGCACCGCAGTGCCCAGTGCCAACAACCCGTTATCCAGTCCAGTCATCCAATATAGGTTACTTGGGCAACCAAATGAATGGAAAAGTATAACTGTGAACTGATTATTAAAGAAAATACGAAAATTAAGTATCAGGAATGATTACAAAAATACAAGGAAGCTCAAGATCATGAAAAAAAAATAATAATTAACGAAATGCATGAAGAAGTTAATATCATAAAACATGATTAGCCCTCGACTAAACAATAAGTTAGTAATTACTCATTTCTTATGAACACTACAGCAAGGAAATTATTATTTTTATTTGCATATTATATTTTCTTGTATTATTGGCACCACTAAGCTTTATGCTTAGCGCGTCGCTTTTGCAACGCGTAGGTACTGAAGATTTGGACAGAGGGCCAGTAGACCACATATTCGGTAAGGCAGTTCACAGTTCTGCATAGTGTCCATGTCACCTCACCATCTACAGTGCATTGGTAGGACACTAGGCTTCATTTTGGTATTTTGTAATTGATTTTTATTTTCCTTTGTGTAAATGAAACTTATGTAATGTATTTTGATTTTCATGTAAATAATGCAAAATTGTGTTTGTAAATGGAAAAGTGAATATTGATCTGTGACTGTTACATGACTATCAAATGTGATGAATGATTGAGAAACGAATGGTTGAAAAATATTGAGATTTTCATATTGGAGTTTGTGAATAGATGAATATGATTATTAGAAGTGTTTTTCACAGGTTCTGAAGAACTGTTTTCTCCATTTTTAGCCGGTACTCCGCCGGATTTTCTTTAAAATTTTTGGAACCTCAAATAAATTACAATTTTAATAAATGAATTATATTTCACAAGTTATATTCAAAACTACGATAAAAATGAATTAAGATAAAATAGAGTGCTCCGGCACACTGAGTGGCATAACTTGCTCGGCTATACTGTAGTCGGGTAAAGGGTGTCACAATTCTGCTTAGTGGTGACAATATAAAATAAAATAAAATAAAATAATATAAAATAAAATAAGACATGTGTGCTAAATGTATATTTACATTTTTGGGGTGGACTAAATTTCAAATATTTATTGCAATATTATTCGATTAAAGTTTGGTAAAATTTATTAATACTGCCCGAGTAACCTACACTAGTTGACTGGACTGGATAAATGGGTAAACTAGTACTGGGTACTAAGTACCTCGGACCATCACACCATCGGTCACATTGTGTCTCCCGGTGTGCAACAGAACAGCTAATAAGCTGTGATAATTATCGGGGATTAAACTCGAATATAATAACTCATTATCATAGCCAAAGGCTATTATGTCACATAATGGCATGGGAAGCCATGAAATACAGAATGGCATAAAGCCATATGCAGTACTGCTAACAGAACCCTATTGGCATGCCAACCTATCCAAACCAATCACATTAGGCCTACTAGGGCATTTAACACTTTTAATTTGTGTAATTCTTTGAAATTGAAATTTTTATGACCACTATTCATTTCATTAGTCAACCAAAATGTTGACTTTTACATTGACAATAGGTAATTTAGTTTAAATATCATCAACATACCACATTTTGCATTTTAAACTTGTTGGTATTAGTTGCCAATACCATCTCTAAGCTTAATGTGAATTGGACAGAATTTTCAATTTTCAATCCTTGGGTTTCCTGTTCCATTAGTTACTGTTGCAGTGAGAATTTGGAAAAATGGTAAACATGAAAGTTGTTCCTCATTTTGTCTAGTTGAATTTCATTTTTTGAATCACTCCATTTGGAGTTTTGTAACTCAAGTTATGGCCTAAAAACCATAACTGGCCGGATTGGGCAGATTCCAAAAATCTAGGCAAAACTGGTTCTGCCAGATTTGGTAATCTAAGTTTGGTTAGCAATTTGACTAAGTTATGGTCATAATTTGGGTCAAGTTTCTTCATGAAAGTTGTTGGTCTATATGTCACCTTGTTTCTGGTAAAATTTCAGGTCAATTGGACCTTGCTAGATTGAGTTATGGCCAAATGACCAAATACTGTTCATTTGGTCATTTTGCCCAGGCAGATTGCAGGTCACCCGAATTGGAGCAAGGTTTTGGTCCACTTAGTTTGGTCTTATGGGCATGGTTTCTTCACAAAAGTTGTGCCATTTTGTGTCTAGTTTCATGTCCAATTGGCCAAACATCAAATGAACCTCTACAATTTAAGTTATGGTGTCCAAACAGGCTGGACTCACATCCAAACCTGCAGGTCACACAAGGCAGCCACTCCAACCTCAAATCCCACAACCCAATTCACTTCATTTTTTATTCAAACCAAACCAAATGGTCACTAATTGACCATTAAAACTTAATTTCACCATTACATGATCAACATCTCAATTTTGGGTCCAAACCCTAGCTCTACCATTTCAACTTTTCAAACACATAAAATCAATGGATCAATTCACACTCCTAATGATGCATATATAAGTTTAAAGAATTAATTGTCACTAATCTTTAATGGAGCTAATCTCAAGCTTGTAAGAACTCTTCCTTTTGATTTCTTTTTGCTCCCAAAAGCTTTACTAAGAGAAAAGAACAAGAATTTGTGTTGGGAACTTGGGCTTTAGTTGGGTAAAAACCAAGAAAATCAAGCTTGGTAAAGCTTGGCTATGGTGGACAATGGGAGAGCATGGGTGACGTTTTTGAAGAGAGAAAGGGCTGCTGAAATTTTCTAGAATTCTGCCTCATTTATCCCTTTTTATTGAATTTTAATTGTCTTGCTTTAATGTGATTGGCCATAGCATTTTTAATTACCTCATGCTTACATAAGCATGAGGTAATAAATCCCATTATTTCCATTTACTTTTCTTTCATTGCTTATTCATTTTTTAAATAAATTTTCATTAATATTTGTTCATATTTTATGTCATATAATTCACTTGCATAAATGGACAAGTTGGTCAAAAATCATCTCTGAAGACGAAATGACCAAAATGCCCTCCATTTGGCTTACCGGGCCAAAATTGTCTGTACCGATTGAAAAATTTTTCTAAGCATTTTCTTGGCATTCTAATGCCATAAAAACCTCAATGACCCTTCTCTGGAGTCCCAAAAATTATTTTATAATTTTTCCCCTGGGTCTAGGGCTCCTAGTTGCGAGAATCGCAACTTCTCATTAGGTTACCCATCGCTAGGGCACCGGCTCATTTAACTTGGTTGTATATTATTTCTAAAATTTTTCCTAAATTTTTCTGATTAATGTTTGAGTTAATTATGGTTGCTCTCTTTAGTTTAAATATTTTTCCGGACGTTCTAGCTATCCGGACCGACCCTGGTCACCGGAACAGTAGAATGTACGGAGTTGCTACCGGGAGGGTGTTACAAGGGCTAGTCAACGCTCCACGCTGCAACTTCCTAGTGCGGTCACCCATCGCTATGGTTTTCGGCTCGTTTAACTTGGTTACATTTCATTGCTATTATTTTTCCTTTATTTTTCTTGTATTTTCTTTTCTTTTATTTCATTATTTTATATCTCCTCACCCATATCTAAGTGTAGTTCAAGGCATCCTAGCTGTCTGGACAGACACTGTCACCGAAACAGTAGAACGCGCTACCGAACATAAGCTTAATGTTAATTATTCAAAATTTTCATATTTTAAGCCTCATATTTACTGTTCCATTGGTCATTTGTACAGTAGGAATTTGGCAAAATTATCTTGATGAAAGTTGTTCCTTATTTTGTCTAGTTATATTTCTTTTTTTGAATCACTCCATTTGGATTTTTTTAGCTCAAGTTATGGCCTAAACACCATAACTGGCCGGATTGGACAGAATCCAAAATTCTGGGCAAAACTGGTTCTGTCAGATTTGGTAACCTAAGTTTGGTTGGCAATTTGACTAGGTTATGGTCAGAATTAGGATTTATGTTCTTCATGAAAGTTGTAGGTATATGTCTCAGCTTTCTGCTGGTAAGATTTTAGGTCAATTGGACCTTTCTACACTGAGTTATGACCAAATGAATAAACACTATTTATTTGGTCATTTTGCCCAGGCAGACTGCAGGTCACCCAGATTAGGGCAATTTTTAGGTAAACTTAGTTTGGTTTTCTGGGCAAGGTTTCTATACCAAAGTTGTGCCATTATGTGTCTAGTTTCATGTAGAATTAGCCTTGTACTAATTGAACCTATGCAACCCAAGTTATAGCTGCCCAAATAGGCTGGACTCACATCTAAACCTGCAGGTCACACAAGGCAGCTCAGCCAAACTCAAATCCCAAGCTACAACTCACTTCAATTCTTCATCATACATAGCCAAATGGTCACTAATTGACCATTTAAACTTTCATTCACCAACACATGAACAAGATCCAAGTTTTTGTGTCCAAAACCTAGCTCAAATTCAAGGTTCACACAACACATGTCAATTAGGCATACTAATCCATTTTAAATTTATGTCTACACATCAACACCATTTCTAAGCCATTTTAAATCCATCAAAACCATCAACTACCACTCCCATAAAGCTGGCCAAAATTCCATTCTCAATTTCACACATGATTTATCTCAATTTCTTAATTATTTGTTCATATTCAAACTAAATTTAAAGAAATAAACAAGATTAAGTAATTAATATGCACTAACCTCTTTGGTCTCTTTATTGGCCTGTATAAACCTTGGAATTTCTTCACTTTATGATAATCAAAACCTTTCTCTTGATGTGGAGGTTAATTTTTGTGAAGGGTGTTTAGGGTTTTGGGGTGAGATTTGGTGAGTTTTAAAGCTTGCGTAAGCTTTAATGGTGGAACGGCTAGGAGAAGAGGAAACGGCAAGGAGAAGAAGCTGATGAATTTTCTGATTTTTCTTTCTTTTTTTATCTTCTTTTATTACTTAATTTAGTGGCTTTTAATTTTAATTGTTGGAGATAGGGGTGATGACATCATGTGATGTCAAAATTGTCATTTAATCTCATTTTCTTTCCTTTTCTTGTCTACTTAATTTCAATTTAATTTTTAGCAATATTTATTCACATTTTATGTTATCATAATTATTTACTTAACTGGACAAGTCGGCCAAAAATCATGTCTGAAGATGAAATGATCAAAATGCTCTCTGTTTGGCTTAACAAACTAAAATTATCTGTACCGATTGAAAAATTTTCTAAGCATTTTTTTGGCATTCTAATACCATAGGAACCTCAATGACCCTTCTCTGGAGTCCCAAAAATTATTTTATGAATTTTTCCTTGGGTCTAGGGCTCCTAGTTGCGAGAACCGCAACTTCCCATTAGGTTACCCATCGCTAGGGCACCGACTCATTTAACTTAGTTGTATTTTATTTCTAAAATTTTTTCTAAACTTTTATTATTAATATTTGAGTTAATTATGGTTCCTCACTTTAGTTTAAATAATTTTTCGGACGTTCTAGCTGTCCGAACCAGCACTAGTCACCGAAATAATAGAATGTACGGAGTTGCTACAGGGAGGGTGTTACAGGCTATTTTTACTTTTATCAAAATCTAACTAATTTGGAAATTTTAAAAATTTTAACGATAATCCGACAGAGTGCCGGCTGTAATTTGGACTAACAGTTCTTCTGAACTTGCCAAAAACAATTTCAATATATACTTAAATTCATAACTCAGATTATCTCAAAGCATTCTCAACAGTTTCCCAAACTCAGATTCAGTCTCAAAATTTCTCAAACTCAATCTCATTCAGAATCATTATGTTTACAAAATCAACTCAGATATCAGAATTTTTATATTTCATTAACGTACATAATTTGCCAACTAAGTACATAAATTTGTCAAGTACAGGTTATACAAATGAAATTACAGTTACTAATTCACATTACAATATAAGCAGTAATTATAATGCACAGATTAGAAAACATGCTTAAAATGAGTCCTATCTACATGCATTGCTGAGGTGACAACCTTGAACTCTTTTGACACTTCTACAGATCTGGACTCCAAAAATCTCAGTCAACTGTCTATTGGTTTTACCTTCAGTACCTGCACAAGGAAACAATTCCATCGCGCTAAACATTTCTGCTTAGTGGTATAATAGTATAACAAGAAATAATATATACAAATAAAGAAAGAAATAAATCCTAATTTGGATACTCAGGAATCAATTTAATTTGGTATGGTATTTCTAGTATCAACTATCTTATATACTAGTTTGTTCCTCTTTGGACGTGCTTAGTTTATAACCTTTTAATAAATATACTCAGTATACAAATTATTCTAACTATATTATATTTTAAATCTCTACGGTTCTACAAATTGTATTTTTGTTATGTTTCTATTGTTAATCTCTTTTACTCATTTCATTCAATACTTAATTTAATTGTACTGAAATTTCATTATACTTAACTACCTGAATTGAATAATGTTTTAATTGACTGCCCGTGTAGCCTATACACTGACCAAACTGGATAAACAGATATACTAGTACTGGGTACCTAGTACCTCTAGCCATCACACCATCGGTCACAAAGTATCTCCCGGTGTGCAAACAGTGTGGCTAAAAGCTATAAAATCAATCAGGCATAAAGCCGAATATAATAACACAATCCGTATAGCCATAGGCTATTAAAATCATAGTATGGCATAATAAGCCAGAAAATCTAGTACGGCGTGAAGTCATTTACAGAACAGCTATCAGAATCCTATTGGCATACCAACCTATCCAAACTAGTCAATTAGGCAAACTAGGGCATATTACAAGATTAAATATTTATTTTTAGGGTTTCTAGTCATTATACAATTCACTGGTCAATGAAAATGTTGACCATTTCATACATCATGCATAAGTTGAATCCAGTATCAACATGTCACAATTCCCATTTCAATATGCTGCCAGTATATTGCAATTTACAATTATCACAAGTTGGCATTTATTGCCAAATTATTTCTAGGCTCCATTGCATATTACTGTCAATCTTTCAGTTTTAGAGTACTAGATTGATCTAGCTAAATGTTTTGTTTCCATTGGTTTTTAGCTTCTGGTCAAAGAAGCAAATTTGTAGCTCTATGTCTTATTAAACTTTTGGCATATATTTCAGGTCATTCTGAGTTGTATAGACCAAGATATGGTCAATTTACTAAAGCTGGACAGATTGCATCTTTAGTGCAAAATTTGGTCAATTTTAGGGCAAATTCAGTTCTGGCAGTTTTGGTACCCTAACTTGGGCAAGCAATTTGACTTGGTTCTGGTCATTTTTGGGCTTTGGTGTCTTCATAAGAATTGTATCTCTATGTCTAAGATTTCCATGGTATTAATTTTAGGTCATTTGGACTTGTTTTGTGTGAGTTATAGTCACATGAGTGACTACTGTTCAAATGGTCAAATTCTGGGTTGCAATGGTTCTGGACAGTTTTGTTAGCTCAACTTCTGCAATCAATTTGACTTGCTTAATAGCATTTCTGGCCTTGGTGGTCTCTACCGAAGTTGTAGCCCTATGTCTAAGCTTTCCAACGGTATAAATTTCAAGTTATTTGGACCTGTTTTCACTGAGTTATGGGCAATTTTGTGAATACTGTTCATATAGTCAGATTTAATGTTTACACATTACTAAATCCAGATTAGGTCCAATTTATGGTCACTTTTTGGACAGAATTTTAACAATGTTTCTACATGAAAGTTGGCTCATTTTGTGTCTAGTTTTACCTCCAATTGGCCTCATACCAATTGGGGTCACACAATTAGGGTTATAGCTCCCAAGCATACTGCCCTTATACAATTCTAAAATACCAATCAACTACACATTCAATACCTTAGCTCCCCATACCTAAATTTTGGATTGGTAACATACTAACATCATTCTTCACATCTCATTTTGGTCAATTGGAGCAGTATATACAAATCCTCAACATACCAAATACAAACCTAATTCACAAAGTCAACATTAACATAATATCCACATAAAAACACCCAACAATTACATATAATTCCAACAATAATTTACATACACTTCCATTAATCTTTTAGTACCATAATTCATCAAGTAAATTCATGAAATCAAGCACTCTTCATTGAACCTCAAGGCTACCAAAAAAATTACCATTGGCCAAAGTCTTACACAATTTCTTTCAAACCCAATTCTAAAGCTCATTCACACATACATATGGAATTAATTCACTAACACATAAAATTACTTTAATTAACCTTAATTCCCATCAAATTCATGTAAGAATAAACCACTTACCTTTCACTTCCATGGCTGTCCAAAATTGAATATATCAATAACTCATCAAATCCTTCAAATTTCTTCACCATTCAACTCATCTCAACCTTAATACAAACTTTAATGAAGCAAGGGATGAAAAACTAGCACTAACCTTTTGTGGAGCTTAATCAAACTTCATCAAATGCTACCCTTTTTGCTCCCTATGTGTTGCCCATGATGTGTAGAACAACTTTAGTGAAGAAACTTAGAGGAAAAAATGGCTTGATCATGGGTTGATGAAGCTTGCTTCATAGACGTCCATGGAGGAACCTTGAGAACTTCAAATCGGCCATGGGAGAGGAAGGTTGAAGAAATGAAATAGTTAGGAGAGAAATATGTCCACTATGGCCCTTTTATACCTCATTATCTTTAGGTTAAATAATATATATTATGCTCCACTAACCTTACGTTAATTAGTTTAATAATCCACTTTCAATTATTCCAAATTATACCACTCATTTTTCCTTAATTGCATTTCATGTATAATTTCATTTTTCATGTAATTTTCAAAATTTAATACTACATATTTTTAATGGAAATTTAGGTCAAAAGTCAACCCTAGGTGTCAATTGACCAAAATGCCCCTCTTCGGGTTGTATTTTAAATTTTTCGGTACTACCGATTTACTCCTTATACTGCCGATTTCTTTAATTTTCGTTTTTCGTTTATATTGACTTACTAAATTTTCTTTGACATTTTCAATGTCAAATACACCTCAGTAGACCTTTAATTAGGTCCCGAAAATATTTCCCCGAGTTTCTCACAATCTAAGGCTAGTCAACGGTCCTCGCCGTAACTTCCTGGTGTGGTCACTCATCACTACGGGTTCGGCTCGTTTAACTTAGTCACATTTTATCTCTTTTATTTTTCCTTAATTTTTCTCGTCACTTATTTCATTATTTTATACTTCCTCACTATTAATTAAGTGTTGTTCCATACATTCCGACTTTCCGGGGCAGACATTAGTCTTCAGAACAGTGAAACATACGGACTACGTAAAGTGAGGATGTTACAACTCTTCCCCTCTAAAAAGGAATTTCATCGAAATTCATAGAATTTAAACAACTGAGCTTATCGTTATCTCATAATTCTATTTACTTTCCCATCATTGTTTTCTTTTGCCTCTATTATTTCTACTCATGAAAGTCTATTACTCATTACTTCTCTGATTTCTCATACTGGAATCCCTACAGGTCCTTCAGTCTCTTTTACCAATTCCAACTCTGTTAAATTACCGTTCGTCTAGGTATTCTGCATTTATCTCATACAAGACCTTATACCTTGGTATCTTCATGCTTATTTAATAAATATCACTATACACAAACTCCATCAATGGAGGGTATCTATTCTTGCTTCCAGAGGGAATAACACTACAACTTCTAAATATATTTTCAAATACCTAAATCATTCCTTTCTAACAAAAATATCAAAATAATTATAAGACTCTATATCAACGTCTAGATATCTTTTCCCAACTCAGTTCAATGTACGGGTGTTCTGCACTTTTTCCCTTACAGTGTTTCATAGGGTGTCGTTTGTATGCTAGCTTGACACTTATTATTGTATACAAATTCTGTTAGTGGGAGGTATCTGTCCCATCTCCCCTCAGATTCAATGACACATGTTCCCAGTATATTCTCGAGGGCTTATCACATATTATAGGTTATTATTTGCATTTCATTTCATTATTTACAGGAAATCAATAAGTTTCAGAATTTACCTAAATTACTCGTTTTGACTGTCCATCCATCTGAGGATGATAAGTCGTATTGATATCTCTAAGCTTATAGCAATTACTGTGGTACAGATAGTTCACATTAATGTAACCAAGTCACTGACTCTAGCTACCTTGCAAGTGCAGTCTTTCGATAGGCTAGTTCTGAAGTTTTAAATTTTTGACTAAAATTTTCACATTTATTTACCGTAATAATACTCTATTCGGGTGTAACTGTATCAAATTATAAATTACTTACAAATACTCTTAGTTTATTATACCACGAGGAAACACGTAGCTCTATACAATAATCCCATGTCGGTATTGTAATCTACAGCTTACAATACAAACATCGAGAACATTACATAGTCACTACTTTATAAACTCATGAACTAGGTTTTTTACTTCTTTTTCTAATGCCCTCTGCGACTCTGAGTCCATATCTTAACTTTGAATAATCAAAAGTAAACAGATTTGCATTAGTGTCACCTCGACTCTTATGAATGCAATGCATATATGCACACTAGTTCTTTCTACTTATCTGTGCCTCAGAACGCCTAAACCTTACTCTGATACCACTAAACGTAACACCCCTCACCCGTCTGCAGTGTACCCGAGCAAGTGTGTCACATGGAGTGCTGGAGCACTTGATCTTATCTGATTTCATTACAGTTCTTCATTTATTTATTCAAAAACTTTATTTAAGGTTTAGGCTATTTTTACTTTTATCAATATCTAACTAATTTGGAAATTTCAAAAATTTTAACGATAATCTGGCAGAGTGCCAGCTGTAATTTGGACTAACAGTTCTTCTGAACCTGCCAAAAATAATTTCAATATATACTCAAATTCATAACTCAAATTATATCAAAGCATTCTCAACAGTTTTTCAAATTCAGATTCAGTCTCAAAATTTCTCAAACTCAATCTCATTTACAATCATTATGATCACATAATCAACTCAGATATCCGAATTTTTATATCTAATTAATGTATATAATTTGCCAATTAAGTACATTAATTTGTCAAGTACAGGATATACAAATGAAATTACCATTACTAATTCACATTACAATATAAGTAGTAATTATAATGCACAGATTTGAAAACAAGCTTAAAATGAGCCCTATCTACATGCATTGCTGAAGAGGTGACAACCTTGAACTCTTCTGACACTTCTGCAGATCTGGACTCCAAAAATCTCAATCAGCTATCTACTAGTTTTACCTTCAATACCTGCGCGAGGAAACAATTCCATCGCGCTATGCATTTCTGCTTAGTGGTGTAATAGTATAACAAGAAATGATATATATATAAAAAAGAAAGAAATAAATCCTAATTCAGATACTCAGGAATCAATTTAATTTGGCATGGTATTTCTAGTATCAACTATCTTAGATACTAGTTTGTTCCTCTTTGGACATGCTTAGTTTATAACCTTTCAGTAAATATACTCAGTAAGCAAATTATTCTAACTACATTATATTTTAAATCTCTACGGTTCTGCAAATTGTATTTTTGTTATTTTTCTATTGCTAATCTCTTTTCCTCATTTCATTCAATACTTAATTTAATTGTATTGAAATTTCATTATACTTAACTACCTAAACTGAATAATGTTTTAATTGACTGCCCGTGTAGCCTATACACTGACCAGATTGGATAAACAGATATACAAGCACTGGGTTCCTAGTACCTCGGGCCGTCACACCATTGGTCACAAAGTATCTCCCGGTGTGCAAACAGTGTGGCTAAAAAGCCATATAATCAATCAGGCATTAAGCTGAGTATAATAACACAATTCGTATAGCCATAGACTATTAAAATCATAGTATGGCATAATAAGCCAGAAAATACAGTACGACGTGAAGCCATTTACAGAACAGCTATCGAATCCTATTGGCATGCCAACCTATCCAAACTAGTAATGTAAGCAAACTAGGGCATATTACAAGATTAAATATTTATTTTTAGGGTTTACTGGTCATTATACAATTCACTGGTCAATGAAAATGTTGACCTTTTCATACATCATACATAAGTTGATTCTAGTATCAATATGTTATAATATCGCATTTCAATATGCTGCCATTATAGTGTAATTTACAATTCTCACAAGTTAGCATTTAATGCTAAATTATTTCTAGGCTTCATTGCATATTATTGTCAATTTTTCAGTTTTAGTGTGCTAGATTGATCTAGCTAAATGTTCTGTTTCCATTGGTTTTTAGCTTATGGTCAAAGAAGCAAATTTGTAGCTCTATGTCTTATTGAACTTTTGGCATAGATTTCAGGTCATTCTGAGTTGTATAGACCAAGATATGGTCAATTTACTAAAACTGGACAAATTGCATCTTTAGTGCAAAATTTGGTCAATTTTAGGTCAAATTCAGTTCTGGCAGTTTTGGTACGCTAACTTGGGCAAGCAATTTGACTTGGTTCTGGTCATTTCTAGGCTTTGGTGTCTCATAAGAATTGTAGCTCTATGTCTATGCTTTCCATGGTATAAATTTTAGGTCATTTGGACCTAGTTTGTGTGGGTTATGGCCACATGAGTGACTACTGTTCAAATGGTCAAATTCTGGGTTGCAATGGTTCTAGACAGTTTTGTTACCTCAAATTGTGCAATCAATTTGACTTACTTAATGACATTTCTAGGCTTGGTGGTCTCTACCAAAGTTGTAGCCCTATGTCTAAGCTTTCCAACACTATAAATTTCATGTCATTTGGACCTGTTTTCACTGAGTTATGGCCAATTTTGTGAATACTGTTCATGTGGTCAGACTTAGTGTTTACACATTACCAAATCCAGATTAGGTCCAATTTATGGTCACTTTCTGGACAGAATTTTAACAATGTTTCTACATGAAAGTTGGCACATTTTGTGTCTAGTTTTACCTCCAATTGGCCTCATACCAATTGGGGTCACACAATTAGGGTTATAGCTCCAAAGCATACTGCCCTTATACAATTCTTAAATACCAATCAACTACACATTCAATACCTTAGCTCCCCATACCTAAATTCTGGATTCGTAACACACTAACATCATTCTTCACATCTCATTTTGGTCAATTGGAGCAGTATATACAAATCCTTAGCATACCAAATACAAACCTAATTCACAAAGTCAACATTAACATAATATCCACATAAAAACACCCAACAATTACATATAATTCCAACAATAATTTACATACACTTCCATTAATCCCTTAGTACCATAATTCATCAAGCAAATTCATGAAATCAAGCACTAATCATTGAACCTCAAGGCTGTCAAAAAAATCACCATTGCCCAAAGTCTTCCACAATTTCTTTTAAACCCAATTCTAAAGCTCATTCACACATACACATGGAATTAATTCACTAACACATAAAATTACTTTAATTAACCTTAATTCCCATCAAATTCATGTAAGAATAAACCACTTACCTTTCACTTCCATGGCTTTCCAAAATTGAATATATCAATAACTCATCAAATCCTTCAAATTTCTTCACCATTCAACTCATCTCAACCTTAATACAAACTTTAATGAAGCAAGGGATGAAAAACCAGCACTAACCTTTCGTGGAGCTTGATCAAACTTCATCAAATGCTGCCCTTTTTGCTCCCTATGTGTTGCCCATGATGTGTAGAACAACTTTAGTGAAGAAACTTAGAGGAAAAAATGGCTTGATCATGGGTTGATGAAGCTTGCTTCATAGACATCCATGGAGGAACCTTGAGAACTTCAAATCGGCCATGGGAGAGGAAGGTTGAAGAAATGAAATAGTTAGGGGAGAAATCTGTCCACTATGGCCCTTTTATACCTCATTATCTTTAGGTTGAATAATATATATTACGCTCCACTAACCTTAGGTTAATTAGTTTAATAATCCACTTTTAATTATTCCAAATTATACCACTCATTTTTCCTTAATTGCATTTCATGTATAATTTCATTTTTCATGTAATTTTCAAAATTTAATACTACATATTTTTAATGAACATTTAGGTCAAAAGTCAACCCTAGGTGTCAATTGACCAAAATGCCCCTCTTTGGGTTGTATTTCGAATCTTTCGGTACTACCGATTTACTCCTTATACTGCCGATTTCTTTAATTTTTGTTTTTCGTTTATATTAACTTACTAAATTTTCTTTGACATTTTCAATGTCAAATACACCTCACTAGACCTTTAATTAGGTCCCAAAAATATTTCTCCGGGTTCCCCGCTGTCTAAGGCTAGTCAACGATCCTCGCCGTAACTTCCCGGTGCGGTCACCCATCACTACGGGTTCGGCTCGTTTAACTTAGTCACATTTTATCTCTTTTATTTTTTCTTAATTTTTCTCGTCACATATTTATTAGTTTATACTTCCTCACTATCAATTAAGTGTTGTTCCATACATTCCGACTTTCCGGGGCAGACATTAGTCATCGGAACAGTGAAATATATGGACTACGTAAAGTGAGGATGTTACAACTCTTCCCCTCCAAAAAGGAATTTCGTCCTCGAAATTCATAGAATTTAAACAACTGAGCTTATCGTTATCTCATAATTCTATTTACTTTCCCATCATTGTTTTCTTTGGCCTCTATTATCTCTACTCATGAAAGTCTATTACTCATTACTTCTCTGATTTCTCATACTGGAATCCTTACTGGTCCTTCAGTCTCTTTTATCAATTCCAACTCTGTTAAATTACCCTTCGTCTAAGTGTTCTGCATTTATCTCATACAAGACCTTATACCTTGGTATCTTCATGCTTATTTAATAAATATCACTATACACAAACTCCATCAATGGAAGGTATCTATTATTACTTCTAGAGGGAATAGCACTACAACTTCTAAATATATTTTCAAATACCTAAATCATTCTTTTCTGACAAAAATATCAAAATAATTATACGACTCTATATCAACGTCTAGATATCTTTTCCCAACTCAGTTCAACATACTGGTGTTCTGCACTTTTTCCCTTACAGTGTTTCATAGGGTGTCATTTGTATGCTAGCTTGACACTTATTCTTGTATACAAATTCTGTTAGTGGGAGGTATCTGTCCCATCTCCCCTCGGATTTAATGACACAATTTCCCAATATATTCTCGAGGGCTTATCACATATTACAGGTTATTATTTTCATTTCATTTCATTGTTTACAGGAACTCAATGAGCTGCAGAATTTACCTAAATTACTCGTTTTGACTGTCCATCCGCCTGAGATTGATAAGTCGTACTGATATCTCTAAGTATATAGCAATTACTATGGTACAAATAGTTCACATTAATGTAACCATCTCATTGACTCTAGCTACCTTACAAGTGTAGTCTTTCGATAGGCTAGTTCTGAAGTTTTAAATTTTTTTATTAAAATTTTCACATTTATTTCCCATAATAGTACTCTATTCAGGCGTAACTATATGAAATTATATATTACTTATAGATACTCTCAGTTTATTATACCACGAGGAAGCACGTAGCTTTATACAATAATCTCATGCCAGTACTGTAATCTGCAGCTTACAATACAAACATCAAGAACATTACATAGTCACAACCTTATAGCCTCATGAACTAGGTTTTTTACTTCTTTTTCTAATGCCCTCTGTGACTCTGAGTCCATATCTTAACTTTGAATAATCAAAAGTAAACAGATTTGCATTAGTGTCACCTCGACTCTTATGAAAGCAATGCATGCATGCACACTAGTTCTTTTTACTTATCTGTGCCTAAGAACGCCTAAACCGTGCTTTGATACCACTAAATGTAACACCCCTCACTCGTCTACAGTGTACCCGAGCAAGTGTGTCACACAGAGTGCTGGAGCACCTGATCTTATCTGATTTCATTACAGTTCTTCATTTATTTATTCAAAAACTTTATCTAAGGTTTAGGCTATTTTTACTTTTATCAATATCTAACTAATTTGGAAATTTCAAAAATTTTAACGACAATCCGGCAGAGTGCCGGCTATAATTTGGACTAATAGTTCTTCTGAACCTACTAGAAATAATTGAAATATATACTCAAATTCATAACTCAGATTATCTCAAAGCATTCTCAACAGTTTCTTAAACTCAGATTTAGTCTCAAAATTTCTCAAGCTAAATCTCATTCAGAATCATTATGATTACATAATCAACTCAGATATCAGAATTTTTATATTTCATTAACGTATATAACGTATATAATTAGGTCCTGAAAATATTTCCCTGAGTTTCCGCAGTGTAAGACTAGTCAACGGTCCTCGCAGTAACTTCCCGGTGCGATCACCCATCACTACGGGTTCGACTCGTTTAACTTTGTCACATTTTATCTCTTTTATTTTTCCTTAATTTTTCTCATCACATATTTCATTATTTTATACTTCCTCATAGTCAATTAAGTGTTGTTCCAGACATTCTGACTTTCTGGGACAGACATTAGTCATCGAAACAGTTGAACATACGAACTACGTAAAGTGAGGATGTTATAGGGACACTGAGTCCTCGCTTTATCGGACCATATGAGGTTCTAGAAAGAGTGGGTCCTATGGCATATCGGTTGGCATTACCTCCAGAGCTAGAAAGGATACACAGTGTCTTCCATGTGTCCATGTTAAGGAGGTACAGATTTGACCCATCTCATGTTCTATTAGTTGAAGAGATTGAGGTAAATCCAGACTTCTCATATGGGGAAGGACCCATAGAAATTCTGGCATATGAGGTGAAGCAGCTGAGGAATAAGCAGATACCCCTGGTTAAAGTACTGTGAAACCATCATTCAAGTGAGGAAGCTACTTGGGTACGTGAAGAGGACATGAGGAGACAGCACCCACAGCTGTTCAGAGACTGATGCCAGATAAAATTTCGAGACAAAATTTATTTTAAGGGGGGAAGAATTGTAACACCCCTATATTCGATAGTGCGTTCTACTGTTCTGGTGACCAGTGTCTGTTCAGACAGCTAAAATGCTTGGAACTACACTTTAATGTTAGTGAGAAGACATGAAATAATGAAATACAATAGAGGAAAATACAAGAAAAACAAAGGAAAAATAAGAACAATGAAATGTGACTAAGTTAAACGAGCCAAAAACTGCAGCGATGGGTGACCGCACCAAAAAGTTGCGGCGTGGACCGTTGACTAGCCTTGGACCATGGAGAACCCTGGGAAATATTTTTAAGACTTAAATAAGCATCTATTGAAGTATAAATGACATTGGAAATGTCAAAGAAAAATTAATTAATTAGTACAAAGAAAACAAGAAATAGAGAAACCGACAAAAATTGGTGTTACCGAAAAATTGGGAATACAACCCGAATAGGGGCATTTTGGTCAATTGACACCCCAAGTTGCCTTTTGACCTAAATTTTCATTAAAAATAAATGATATTAAACTTTGAAAATGTCATGAAAATTAAAATTGTGGTGCATTATAGGAATAGTAAAAGAATTGAGGTAAAATGTGTGAATTGTGAAACTTTGATTTATTAAATCTTAAAACTAAGTTAGTGCTCTACTAAGGGGAATTAATGGGCATTAAAATACAACATTTGGGACAGAAGATATCATCATCTTCAACCTCTCACCATTCAGCCGAAACCAATCCTCTATGGAAGTTCCATAGCCAAACCTCACGCAAGCCACATGCGCTCCCATTCTAAGCTCCATTTCACCATAGTTTCTTCACTAAAGTTTGTCTATAAACCTTGGGGAGGAGATAGGGAGCAAGAAAGAAAGGTTTTGATGAGTTTTTAACAAGCTTCAAATTTAGTAAGTGCTCATTTCCTCTCCTTTTCTTCATTAAAGTTTGTGTGGGTGTTGTGGTGAGTTGATTTATGAAAGAAATGTTGAGGTTTGATGAGTTAGGGTGATGTTCCATTTCGGTAGCCGTGGAAGTTCAACATGTTTAGTTTGTTTTTACATGTAAATGGTAATTTGAGGTGTTGATTTAAGTGCTTATATGTATAGGAGTGATTTACCATGTATATAGTTTGAATTGTAAGTTTGAAAAGTTAAAATAGAAGCTTGATGTATATGTGTTACTTGGGCAGCCTTATGGTGAAGATTTGAAGTGTTTAAATTCATGAAAATTTTGTTAAATTATGGTACAAAAAGTGGCAGCATATGTATATGATATAGTAGTGAATATATATATAATTTGATGATGGAAATTATATGTATTGGTTAGGAGTATTATGTGGATATATTGTTATAAATGGACTTTGTAAATTAGGATTTATATTTGGTGTATGTAAGGTCATTGTATTTTGCCCAAAGTTAATATAATGCAAACTAATGAATGTTTGTGGTATGATACAAATGCAGAATTTGGTTTGCGCATGAAGTTATAGCTAGTTGAATGTGTGATTGGTTTGGTGCTTTAAAAATGTGTAAGGGGCAGTATGTAAATGAGCCTATAACTCTAATTGTGTGGCTCCAATTGGTATGAGGCCAATTGGAGATGAAACTAGGCACAAAATGTGCCAACTTTCATGTTGAAAGCCTACCTAAATTCTGTCCAGAAAGTGACATGAAAATTGACCAAATCCGGATTGGTAACATTGCAAACCTGAAAATTGACCATTTGAACAGCAGTCAATATTTTGGCCATAACTCACTCAAAACAGGTCTAAATGACCTCAAATTTATATGGTTGGAAAGCTTAGACATATAGCTACATCTTTTGCAGAGATCACAAAATCCAGAAATAACCATAAGCAAGTCAAAATGCTTGCACAATTTCGGGTATAAAAAATGCCAGAATCGGAAATGACCTAAAAATGACCTAAGTTTGCCATTTTAGTGCAACCTATCCAGCATCGGTAAAATGACCATAACTTGGTCTAGTAAACTCCAAATGACCTAAAATTTATGGTAAAAGTTCAATAAGACATAGACCTACAAGTTTGTAATTCAGACCAGAACCCAAAATCGAGGGAACTAGGTCATCCGGCTAGGTCAAAACAGCATACCAAAATCCAATAAATTGCAATAAAATGCAATACACTTGAAAATGAAATTGCTAACATATACCAACACTAAAGGACTATAAAATGTGACATATTGGTAACATTAAAATTTATTCCCCTAGAGTTCATCAAAGGTCAACATTATAGGTTGACTAATGAAAGCATTAGTATTAAATAAATTTAATTATTCAACCTTATTGTTAGAAACAATTTAAATGAGTACTGAAATACTTTAAATTGTGTGTTTCATTTAGCAAAGACTCAGGGAAGGGGAAAGAACCACTGAGTCAAGGCTAAGAGGCTATTCATCAGAGGTTTGAGCACAACAGTTATTTCTTTTCAATTTTTAATTGAAATAAATTATGACAATTTGTATGTTATTGCTTAAATTATGAAAATTTTGTTTAAATGATATTTGATGGATACTTATTGCTTGAAAAATATTGCAAATGGTTTGAAACCACAGCTATCATGTATATTGATTGAATTCCTCGCTAGCTTGTCTAGTGGGACGAATTGGCTTTGAATTCCCTCTCTGGCTGAAGTGTTGAGGTGTGTGCCAGTTGAGGACGAATAGGATGAGTACTCATATAATTGCTAGCTAGCTATGTTATTCCTCATTAGCCATTGGCTTTTGGGATGAATTGGACTTTGAAAACATGATTAAGCTATGTGTGTGATTTATTGATATTCATTGAGACATTGTGAAATGGAATTTAATTCTTTATGACATTCTCTGTCTTTTGAATTTAACTATGAATTTAAGTATCCACAGTTTATATGATTTATGGTTTATGGTTTTAAATTGCATTTTCTTAATGTTGTGCACCATTGAGACATTGGCTCAGCGACAGCTTTTTCATTGCTGTCGCAGATAAACAGATAGACAGAGTAGCAGAGTAGGCTGCTTGTGCTACATTTTAGGATTCTGCCAGGTATATTGAGTATACCAACTTTTTTTAATTTTTGTTGTAATGTATGTGCACTGTATGTATATATTGTACTAGGTCTTGAGCAGTTGCAAATTAAAGTTATAATTATTTTGGCCTGTAAAAATGTTGTAATATATTTCTCTTATCTCAGTTTTTGGAACTACTGGAAATTGATGTTGAATTCACTTTGACAAATGTTGAGAAATTGATTTGTGTTGAGCCATATTGGAGTTTGGGATTGAACAAACATATTGGAAGTGTTTTTTTTATAGGTTTTTTAAGAACTGTTTTATTCAAAATACAGACAGCACTCTGCCAAAATTTTTACAGAAATTACTAATACTTCAGATTTGTTATTTGGTTTCACTTCAGTTAAAAAAATAATAAAAAATTAACACCTGTCAAAAGTGCTCACCACTGTAAAAAGAAATAAGAAAAGGTTTAAAATCCCTTGTAGTGTATTTAACGGGTTATCAGTAAATGAAGTTTGGTAATTTATTAGGTATACTATGAGATCATGTTACGCCTTACAGAGGGGTAAGGTGTGACAAAAGTCCTCAAATAAATGAAATTACAACCCAAATTATTACAATATTTATAATACATGCCATTAAAATAAAATTAATTATTAAAGAAAAAATAAAAGAAATAAATCCAATCACATTAGTCTTTTATTGTCCATGATCATCCATCACGCATATTAAAATTTAACAATTAAATAAAATATACATACTAAAAATTAAATTGAATATCATATATTCAACAAAAAAATTCAAATTTGAATCTTATTCAAATGATTTAAATTTAGAAACCCTTTTCCAAATTTAATTCTATGAAAACAATTTTCATAAATTAATTGTGTGATTAAAATTCCTAATTAAACAATTTAATTAGGTGTGGGCTTAATTATGGGCCTAAAAACCAAGCCCATACTTCAAACACACCCTTGGGGTGTGTTTCACATTCAACCCGCCACACATGAGCACCATCACATTCATGCCGCCACACATGAGCACCCAAACAGCTTTAGATCAATCCAAATTTGATCTAATCACACAATTAAACCTCATATTCAATCTTAAGGGCAAATATAGTGGCTTTGATACCAATTGAAGGAGTGGAAGCGTGATTATTAAGCATTAAAACCTTGAATTTCAAAAATTATTTCTAAGGTTACATGCACCATACAAAGTGTATTATGAACCTAATCAATTTCCAATGCCCAATTGCACACCAAAACATATTTTAGTATGCATTAAAATTTCATTTGCCATTAAAGATTATGAATTAACATTTAACTCAATTAAACCCTAACTAAAAGAGGGATTTTTAGGTACTAACCTTTTGATGCACAATTGATGCAATCTTAGGATGCTCTTAGGACCCTAAATGTTGTCCCTCTAGCTTGTCCACCACAAGCACACCAAGAAACAACTATGGTAGCCCCAAACTTTCTCTCTCAAGCTTTGCCAACCACTTGAAGATGGGGTTTAGTGCTTTAGTGAAGGTTAATGGATATTTAGGACGCCAGAAACCTTTTCTAGTAATTCTAACTCAAAGAAAACAAGGGATTTTTCTTTGAATCAAGTGAGAAAAGAAGAGAGGAGCTAGTCACACCATGTTGCCATCCAACATTAAAGAGAAAAGAGAGGTGGGCTGATTTTTCTTTATAACTTCTCTTTATATACTTAGGTCAAACCCTAACTCCCTTGCCACATGTCACCACAAGATCCCATCTTCTTATTATTTGATTTAATCCTATGAAGGCATTTGTCAAGCTCCATTTAAATCATAACATGTGGTCTTCCATCATAGGAAGACAAGTGGCAATATCATATGGTGCCATGTGTCACCATCTCATGGTGCCACATGTCATCATGTGAAAAGACCAATTTGCCCTTATTCTTTAATTTGAGTTCTCAACCCAAAATTATAATTTCTCCTCTTTAAATTAATTTATATCAAATATTAATTAATTAATTAATTAATTAATCTCCATTAATTAATTTCTCATAATTAAATTCATATTTAATCAAATTAAATATAAATTAATATAAATTTAATTTATAATATACATCTAATAACCTAGATTTAGTTTTAAGTCATGCTAGGGACTTTGCAATCTTATTGCAAACCAAACCTCTTTAATTAATTAATTAAACTCTTTAATTAATCAATTAAATCACATTTTAAATGATGATTAACTTGTGTAGATGTGTGACTTACTAGGCTCATTACTTATTGGCAATGAGAAATGATATTAACTCTTAATATCATTAGAACTCTTTCTTACCGTAAATGATTTCTCTAAATCATTTCAGGCATCTCATAGACCATAGTTGACACCTAGCATAGTATGCCATGGCCACCCAATCAGTAATAAGGAATACCTTAAATGAACTTTTAATCATATATTACCATGTACTAGAATCTCTCCATTACAAAATCCCAATTCGTGCTGGAGTCATGGTTAATGTCAAACCTCATTTGCTTTGAACATTATATTCTCTTTTAATTCCAGTTCTTGATTAATTAGATTTTCTTGTCAGAAACTCTTTTCTGACTAAATCTATCTGCCCTGGCTAGGAACTTAAAATATCAAGAACAATTAAATGAACATAGGATTGTATCCCTATTTACTTAGTGTAACGGATTCCATCTTGATCAACACCTATCTCCATATATAACTAGTAGGAGCCAACAAATGCCCATATACCCATACACAGTACAATTATGAAAGCAGTATCAAACTCAAACCACCTATACACAAGATAACTGTGTTTTCTTAGGTCTAAAGATAATATGCACTGATATGATATATGATAGTGCATTGACAAGAGTAAACTCCATGTGCTTGTCATAAGCGTCACTGGTTTGGCCTACTTATCATGTATAAGTGCCTATCATGTTTGTTATGTGGCATGAGACTCACCACTCCATCTTATTTATATCTCATATAAATACCTTAAGAACAAGCATGATTACAATATTTCTGGATAAGTCATGTCCTTTGTGAAGTATCCTCAATTGTGAACCAATTTATGATACTTTGTGCTAGAAATACTGTCACTCATATTCTCAACAACTTAAGAATAAAATTTCTAACAAAATATCAATGGGCCTTTTCTATTACACATAAATATATTATGTAAACGGAAAAGTGAAATTACCTTTTATTAATAAAATATGTACATGATACATACAAAATGATATGCTCTAGGGCATACTACTAACATTTAAATCGTGTCCCTTCCAAATTAGTCTTTTCCACTCCATATGAGATATGGCATGGAAAGCAACCAAGTCTTAAACATGTTAAGATTTGAGATTATCCAGATTGTATTAAAAAGATGAAGACTGATAAATTGGAAACAAAATAAAAAAAGGGATAATTTGTTAGTTATCCAAAAGATAGTTTTGGATATTATTTCTATTTTCCTATAACACAAAGAGTTATGATAAGTAGAGATGTTATTTTTCTTAAAAAAGAGTTTATTCAGGAAGGTGGCAAAGGAAGGAAGATAGAATTGGAATTAAAGAATTTTGACCAACAAATAGACAAAATAAATATTGATCCATCCACCGAGCCTATACCTGTTGATGATGTCTCCACATCAATTCCTTGAAGATAAGTATAATATCTCATGCTCTGGATAGATATAGATTTCTTCATGGGAAAGAACAAGAGTTGTTTGTTCATGAAGAAATTGATCATGATGATGATCCTATGACTTATGAAGAAGTTGTATCAGATATAAATCCTTCAAAATGGATAGATGATATGAATTATGAAATGGATTCTATGTATAAGAAAAAAGTTTGGATCTTGTAGACCCACCTGAAGGTATTATACCAATGGGGAATAATTGGGTTTTTAAGAGGAAAATTGATTCTAATGGAAAGGTTGAGACCTATAAAGCAAGGCTAGTAGTGAAAGGGTTTCGCCAAAGGCAATAGATCGACTATAAAGAGACCTTTTTGCCTATAGCCATGCTAAAATCCATTAGGATTTATTGGCAACAGTAGCATACTATGATTATGAGATTTGGCAGATGCATGTCAAAACTGGTTTCCTCAATGGATATATAGAGGAAGACATTTTCATGAAACAACATAAGGGTTTTGAATCCAAGGATGGTTCTAAAGTATGTAAACTTAAAAGATCCATTTATGGTCTAAAGCAAGCTTCGACAAGTTGGAACATATGTTTTGATGAAGCCGTTAAATCTTTTGGTTTTATCAAAAATAAAGATGAACCATGTGTGTACAAGAAGGTTAGTGGGAGTGCAACCACTTTCCTAGTTTTGTATGTGGATGAAATATTGGTAATAGGAAATAATATCGGTATGCTAACAATTATAAAAATCTAGTTGTCTAGCACTTTCTCCATGAAAGACTTCGGGGAAGCAACCTATATTCTGGAAATTCGAATCTATAGAGATAGATCGAAAAGAATGATAGGTTTATCCAAAAATCTATACTTGGAAAAGGTGTCGAAAAGGTTGAACATGCTTAATTCCAAGAAAGGATTGTTACCTGTAAGGCACGATATCCATCTTTCCAAAGAAGTACCTCCAAAGACACCTAAGGAAAGAGAAAAGATGGCAAGAATTTCACATGCCTTAGCAATTAAAAGTCTAATGCATGCTATGTTGTGTACAAGGCTGGATATTATTTATACTATTAGTTTGACTAGCAGATTTCAATCCAATCCAGGTTAGAACATTGGACTATAGTCAAGAGTGTCCTTAAGTATTTGAGAAGAACTAAAGATTAAATCTTCATTAATGTAGGAGGTGATTTGCAACTTGATGAATTTACAGACTTTGATTTTCAATCAAATATGAATGATAGAAAGTCTATCTCAGGTTTTGTGTTTATTTATAATAGAGGTGCAATTAGCTAGAAAAGTTCTAAGCAGACAAAGACCGCAGATTCCACTACTAAGGCCGAGTACATTGCTACATCTGATGCTTCAAAGAAGCTATTTAGATAAAGAAGTTTGTCACAGAACTTGGAGTGTTACCTTTAATTGTGTTACTTGTTCCTCTTTACCGTGACAACAATGGTGCTGTTGCTCATGCAAAGGAACCTAGATCTCACCAAAAATCCAAATACACAGAAAGGCGCTGTTATATTGTTAGAAAGATAGTTAGAAGAGGCAATATAGCCATGCTGAAAATAGATTCAGTTGATAATCTAGCTAATCCACTTACTAAAGCCATGATAAAAAACCAGTTAGATCGACATCATGAGAAGGTGGGTCTTAGATTTTGTAATGATTGGCTCTAGTGTAAGTAGGAGATTGTTAGTAGTATGCCCTAGAGCATAACTAATGATTTGTATCTTGTAAATATTAATTCCTCTTTAATGGCATATATCTTTTCTTTTAATTTAAAATGTTTAAATTTAATTAAAAATATATTTTAACAACTTTTTAGATATTTCATTCTTAAGGTGTTAAGAATATGAGTGATAGAATGTAACACCTCTATTTGCATAGTCTGGTATATTTTACTGTTTCGGTGATCGGTATTGATCCAGACAATTAAAAGGATTAGAACCACGTCTAAGACACCTAGATAAGCCTTGAACACAAATAATTAGTAATTGCCAAATAGTTAAGTATAAAGAAGAAAAAAAAAGCATAAAAAGTTAAATGAGCTGGGAGTCACAGCGATGGGTGACCTTCTCAGGAAATGACTGCGAGGTCGGTCTTAACTCAAATTTTGAATCGAAAAATGTGATGCCGCTGTCCTAAGGACTATTGCGAACACAGTGGAAAAGAGAAAATCACGAAAAAGAATTTTTAAGCAGGTCCAATAATTAGGTTAGAGATCCAGAAGAAATATCGAATAACTTGCAAACCGGATTGAACCAGCGAGGGGCGATCTGGTCAATTCACCCCTAGAGCTGACTCCTGACCTAACTGTTCAATAAAATCAGAGAAAAGAAAATTATAGGATCTAGAATTAAATTAAAAAACTAATGGAAAAATAAATGCAAAAGAAAAAAAAAAGAGAATAAATGATTAATGACATCATCATGATGATGTCAAAATGAGGTCATAATTAATTATACTTTAATTAATTAAATTGACTAAGTCAATGTTGAGATAAATATACATAAAAGTAATAAATTAAAAGAAAAAAATTTAAGTTGAAAAAAAAAGCTTTATGACATCATCATGCTTAGATAAGCATGACACCATTAACCATTTTAATTTCTAATTATTTAATTATAAGGATAATCACACAATAAATAAAACAAAATTTAAAAGAAAAGAAATTTGTGTCTTCTTCCCTTAGTCACCCGTCCACACTCTCTCTCTCATCTCTCTCTCATTTTTTCTTCTTCCACCATTGAAACTCACTTTCAAAGCTTCCTTACCCCTAAAATTAGCCATTAATTTTATATTTCCCTTAAGTAAAACTTGCCCTTGAGTCTTGATTTGGAGATTGGAGCAAGAAAAAGAAAGGAAAATTGGAGAGTTTGAGAAGATAGAAAAAACTTCATTTGAGGTAAGTAAATCCAAGCTTTCTTATTGAATCATTGGGTGATTTGAGGTTGAAGTGAATGAAATTATATGAAGAATTTGAAAAAAATCATGTATGTTGGGGAGCCATAAAATTTAGTCAGCTATGATGGGTTAGGAATTGATGTGTTTTGAGATAATTAAAGATGTGTGCAAGCTTAAAGGATTAGGTAGTTGGGATTAGTATGTTTTAATTGTATGAACTATGAAGAATGTAGAAAATTAGGGTTCTTGACTTAGGGTTTGCGAGAAAAATTATAAAAAATGGTCAATTGTGACCATTTGTTATGTGTGTGAATTGTTAGAACCAAGTTTCAATTTAGATTGGTTAAGGCCAATGTGCAGATAGCTTGACCTAGGTCCCTTTCAGATACCAAAACTGAAAATTTACCAACCTAATTGGTATGAGGTCAATTGGAAATGAAACTAGACACAAAATGGACCATTTTTCATTTAGAAATTATGCCCAGAAAAAATGACCATAACTTAGTGAACAATTAGGCCAAATCCAGATTAGGGCACACTGCCCTATACAAAAATGACTAAATGAACAGTAGTTACGTAAATGGCCATAACTTGGTCTAGGAAGGTTCAAATGACCTGAATTTTATACCGATAGAAAGCTGAGACATAGCCCTACAACTTTCATGAAGAAAACAAACCCAAATTTTGATCATAACTTGTCCAAAAAGTCACCTTCAGTCAGTGTATAAAAACTGCCAATATCAAGAAAATGCCCAGAATTCTGGGTTTGGGCCAAATCTGGCTAGCCTTAGAAAAATAGGCATAACTTGGGCTGCAAAACTTCAAATGGAGTGATTCAAAAAGGAAAATAAAGTTAAGACAATGAGGAACAACTTCTATGAAGAAAACTTAGCCAAATTTGAAGGAACGGAAGCGTGAAAAACACAAGATTATACCATTGAATTCAAAAATTTTCACCTAGGGTCACATGCACCATGCAAGATTTATTTTTATCTATTTAATTTCAATGATAAACAACATATTAAAACTCTTTTAATATGTTTTTGGATCTGTATTTGCCATTTAAGATTTTAAAATTAATCAGATTAATTTTAGAACCCTAGATTAAATCAAGAACGATTACACTAACCTCTTGATGTGCTGCAGCGTGTCTGCGCCTTTGAGATTCGTCGTCAGGACACCAGATGTTGTCCCTCTAGCTTGTCCACACCAAGAACACCTATGGCAGCCCTTGAACAGCTTCTAAAGCCTTTTCTATTAATTAGAAATTCAAGTTCTGCCTTTTAAGAGATTAGAGATGCAAACAGGACACTAGAAACAATTTCTAGTGTTCTTGATTCAAGAGATTGATGGCTAATCTCTTTGAATTGATGAGAGATGAAGAGAAATAGCTGGAGAGGCTCAAAGTGGCGTGACATATGAGAGGAGAGGCTGCTGGTTGTGTTTTCTTTTCATAACCCCACTTAAATAGCTAGGCTAACACATTAAACCCTAGCCACATGTCACCTTTTGATTAGCTCTAGGTTTAAGTGACCCAATCACATTGTGCCAAGTGTCAAACCTATATTTAATCTTGATTTTAATCATCTTACATGATTAAAAATATTTGGAAGCTTATGTGTTATGCCATGTGTCACCATCTCATGGTGCCACGTGTCACTGTACAAAATGACCAAAATGCCCTGTGTCTTAATTTTGAGTTCTTAACCCAAAATAATTATTTTCTTCTTCTAATTAATTTATATCAAATATAAATTAATTAATTAATCTCTATTAATTAATTTCTCATCAATTAAATTCATATTTAAACACTTTAAATACAAATTTAATTTATACTACACATCCAATAATCTAGATTTGGTTTCAAGTCATGCTAGGGACTTTGCAATTTTATTGCAAACCAAATCTATTTAATTAATCAATTAAACTCTTTAATTAATTAATTAAATCATATTTAAATAGGTGATAACTTGTGTATGTGTGTGACTTACTAGGCTCATCACTAATTGGCAATGAGACATGATATCAACTCTTAATATCATCAGAACTCTTTCTTACCATAAATGATTTCTCTAAATCATTTTATGAACCTCATAGACCATGGTTAACACCTAGCATAGCATGCCATGGCCACCCAATTAGTAATAAGATTTACCTTAAATGAACCTATAATCATATGTTACCATGCACTAGAATCTCTCTGTTACAAAATCCCAACTCAATCTGGAGTCATGGTTTATGTCAAACTCCATTTGCTATGAATATTATGTTCTCTTTTAATTCCAGTTCTTGATTAAAAGATTTTCTCATCAGAAACTCTTTTACGAATAAATCTATCTGTCTGGCCAGAACTTGAAAACATCAAGAACAATTAAATGAACATAGGATTTTATCTCTATTTACTTAGAGGAACAGATTCCTTCTTGATCAACACCTACCTCCATATATAACTAGCAGGAGCCAACACATGCCCATATACCCATACATAGTACAAGTATGAAAGCAGTATCAAACTCAAACTACCTATATACAAGATAACTGTGCTATCTCAGGTCTAAAGATTATATGCACTGATATGATTTATGACAAAACATTGACAAGAGTAAACTCTATGTGCTTGTCATAAGTGTCACTGGTTCGGCCTACTTATCATTTATAAGTGCCTATCAAGTTTGTTATATGGCATGAGACTCACCATTCCATCTTATTTATATCTCATATAAATAACTTGGGAACAAACATGAATACAATCTTTCTGGATAAGTCATGTCCTTATTATGAAGTATCCTCGATTGTGAACCTATTTATGATACTTTGTGCTAGAAATATTGTCACTCATATTCTTAACAACTTAAGAATAATATTTCTAACAAAATATCAATGGACCTTTTCTATTACACATAAATATATTATGTAAACGGAAAAGTGGAAATGCCTTTTATTATTAAAAATATGTACAAGATACATACTAAATGATATGCTCTAGGGCATACTACTAACAATCTCCCACTAGCACTAGAGCCATTCATTACAATACCTTAGACCCATCTTCTCAAGATGTCGGTCTAATCGAAATTGTGACAAAAGCTTAGTGAATGGATCAATTTGGATTTTTGGTGATGTTATTTTTCTGCATGGCTATATCGCCTTGCCCAACTATATCTCTGATAATGTGGTAGTGCCTTTCTATGTGTTTGGATTTTGGGTGAGACCTTAGTTCCTTGCTTTGTATGATGCTCCATTATTGTCACGGTGTAGTGGAACCGCTAACTCAATGGAAGGAACTCTTGTAAGTTCTATCACGAACTTCTTTATCCAAACGACTTCCTTTACGACATCGATGCAGCAATATACTCACCTCGATGAGTGGAATCTGCGATGCGTGCCTTTGTTTGGAACTCTTCCAACCGATGCACCTCCATTACAAATGAACACATATCCAGAGGTAGACTTTCTATCATCGATATCTGATTGGAAATCAGAATCAGTATAACCATCCAATTGCAAGTCTCCACCTCCATAAATCAAGAATAAATCCTTAGTTCTTCTCAAGTACTTAAGGATATTCTTGATGACTATCGATGTTCCAAACGGATTGGATTGATACCTGCTAGTCAAACTAACAGCATATGCGATATCCGGCCTAGTACACAACATTGCATACATTAAACTTCCAATAGCCGAAGCATATGGAATCCTAGCCATCTTATCTCTTTCTTCAGGTGTCTTTGGAGACATCTCTTTAGAAAGGTGGATACCATGTTGAAGGAACGGAAGCGTGAAAAACACAAGATTATACCATTGAATTCAAAAATTTTCACCTAGGGTCACATGCACCATGCAAGATTTATTTTTATCTATTTAATTTCAATGATAAACAACATATTAAAACTCTTTTAATATGTTTTTGGATCTGTATTTGCCATTTAAGATTTTAAAATTAATCAGATTAATTTTAGAACCCTAGATTAAATCAAGAACGATTACACTAACCTCTTGATGTGCTGCAGCGTGTCTGCGCCTTTGAGATTCGTCTTGAGGACACGGATGTTGTCCCTCTAGCTTGTCCACACCAAGAACACCTATGGCAGCCCTTGAACAGCTTCTAAAGCCTTTTCTATTAATTAGAAATTCAAGTTCTGCCTTTTAAGAGATTAGAGATGCAAACAGGACACTAGAAACAATTTCTAGTGTTCTTGATTCAAGAGATTGATGGCTAATCTCTTTGAATTGATGAGAGATGAAGAGAAATAGCTGGAGAGGCTCAAAGTGGCGTGACATATGAGAGGAGAGGCTGCTGGTTGTGTTTTCTTTTCATAACCCCACTTAAATAGCTAGGCTAACACATTAAACCCTAGCCACATGTCACCTTTTGATTAGCTCTAGGTTTAAGTGACCCAATCACATTGTGCCAAGTGTCAAACCTATATTTAATCTTGATTTTAATCATCTTACATGATTAAAAATATTTGGCAAGCTTATGTGTTATGCCATGTGTCACCATCTCATGGTGCCACGTGTCACACTGCAAAATGACCAAAATGCCCCTGTGTCTTAATTTTGAGTTCTTAACCCAAAATAATTATTTTCTTCTTCTAATTAATTTATATCAAATATAAATTAATTAATTAATCTCTATTAATTAATTTCTCATCAATTAAATTCATATTTAAACACTTTAAATACAAATTTAATTTATACTACACATCCAATAATCTAGATTTGGTTTCAAGTCATGCTAGGACTTTGCAATTTTATTGCAAACCAAATCTATTTAATTAATCAATTAAACTCTTTAATTAATTAATTAAATCATATTTAAATAGGTGATAACTTGTGTATGTGTGTGACTTACTAGGCTCATCACTAATTGGCAATGAGACATGATATCAACTCTTAATATCAGAACTCTTTCTTACCATAACTGATTTCTCTAAATCATTTTATGAACCTCATAGACCATGGTTAACACCTAGCATAGCATGCCATGGCCACCCAATTAGTAATAAGATTTACCTTAAATGAACCTATAATCATATGTTACCATGCACTAGAATCTCTCTTTTACAAAATCCCAACTCAAGTGAGTCATGGTTTATGTCAAACTCCATTTGCTATGAATATTATGTTCTCTTTTAATTCCAGTTCTTGATTAAAAGATTTTTCTCATCGAAACTCTTTTACGAATAAATCTATCTGTCTGGCAGAACTTGAAACATCAAGAACAATTAAATGAACATAGGATTTTAACTCTATTTACTTAGAGGAACAGATTCCATCTTGATCAACACCTACCTCCATATATAACTAGCAGGAGCCAACACATGCCCATATACCCATACATAGTACAAGTATGAAAGCGATCAAACTCAAACTACCTATATACAAGATA
The DNA here is from genome assembly GCF_030052815.1 of Hevea brasiliensis. Lineage (NCBI taxonomy): Eukaryota > Viridiplantae > Streptophyta > Magnoliopsida > Malpighiales > Euphorbiaceae > Hevea > Hevea brasiliensis. The sequence continues at coordinate 52,167,147 of NC_079501.1, forward strand.
ACTGTGCTATCTCAGGTCTAAAGATTATATGCACTGATATGATTTATGACAAAACATTGATAAGAGTAAACTCCATGTGCTTGTCATAAGTGTCACTGGTTCGGCCTACTTATCATTTATAAGTGCCTATCAAGTTTGTTATATGGCATGAGACTCACCATTCCATCTTATTTATATCTCATATAAATAACTTGGGAACAAACATGAATACAATCTTTCTGGATAAGTCATGTCCTTATTATGAAGTATCCTCGATTGTGAACCTATTTATGATACTTTGTGCTAGAAATATTGTCACTCATATTCTTAACAACTTAAGAATAATATTTCTAACAAAATATCAATGGACCTTTTCTATTACACATAAATATATTATGTAAACGGAAAAGTGGAAATGCCTTTTATTATTAAAAATATGTACAAGATACATACTAAATGATATGCTCTAGGGCATACTACTAACAATCTCCCACTAGCACTAGAGCCATTCATTACAATATCTTAGACCTATCTTCTCAAGATGTCGGTCTAACTGAGTCTGTGACATAGGCTTAGTGAATGGGTCAGCAGGATTTTTGGTGATGTTATTTTTCTGCATGGCTATATCGCCTTGCCCAACTATATCTCCGATAATGTGGTAGTGCCTTTCTATGTGTTTGGATTTTGGGTGAGACCTTAGTTCCTTAGCAGTATGATCGCTCCATTGTTATCACGGTGTAGTGGGCTGACTCAATGGAAGGAACTCATGTAAGTTACATCACGAACTTCTTTATCCAAGCGACTTCCTTTGCGACATCGATGCGACAATATACTCACTGTAGTGGAATCTGCAATCGTGCTCTGTTTGGAACTCTTCCAACCGATGTACCTCCATTACAAATGAACACATATCCAGGTAGACTTTCTATCATCGATATCGATTGGAAATCGAATCGTATAACCATCCAATTGCAAGTCTCCACCTCCTAAATCAAGAATAAATCCTTAGTTCTTCTCAAGTACTTAAGGATATTCTTGTGACTATCGATGTTCCAAACACGGATTGGATTGATACACTAGTCAAACTAACGACATATGCGATATCCGGCCTAGTACACAACATTGCATACATTAAACTTCCAATAGCCAAGCATATGGAATCTGGCCATCTTATCTCTTTCTTGGTGTCTTTGGAGACATCTCTTTAGAAAGGTGGATACCATGTCTCACTGGTAACAATCCTCTCTTGGAATCAAGCATGTTAAACCTCTTTAACACCTTTTCCAAGTATAGACTTTGGGATAAACCAATTATTCTTTTCGCTCTATCTCTATAGATGCGAATCCCAAGAATATAGGTTGCCTCCCCTAAGTCTTTCATGGAGAATGTATTTGACAACCATACATTTATAGTCGTCAACATACCTGTATCAATACCCATCAACGAGATGTCATCCACATATAAGACAAGGAAAGTGATAGCATCACTAACCTTCTTATATACACATGGCTCATCCTCATTTTTGATAAAACCAAAAGATTTAATGGCTTCATCAAAACGGATGTTCCAACTCCTCGAAGCTTGTTTCAACCCATAAATAGATCGCTTTAGCTTGCATACCTTGGAACCATCTTGGGATTCAAATCCCCTAGGTTGGTCCTTGAAACTGTTTTCTTCACTGTAGCCATTGAGAAAAGCATTTTGACATCCATCCGCCAAATCTCATAATCATAATATGCATTATTGCTAATAAAATCCTAATTGATTTAAGCATGGCAACAAAGTCTCCTCATAATCTATTCCTTGCCTTTGGCGAAAACATTTCGCTACTAGCCTTGCATTATAGGTCTATACCTTTCCATCAGAATCTTTTTTCTTCTTGAAAACCCATTTGTTCCCTATAGGTACAATACCTTTAGGTGGGTCAACAAGATCCCAAACTTGATTCTTATACATGGAATCAATCTCGGATTTCATAGCATCAATCCATTTTGAAGAGTCTATATCTGATATAGCTTCTTCATAGGTAAGTGGATCATCTCCATGATCTACTTCTTCAAGAGTAAACAACTCTTGTTCTTCTTCATGAAGAAAACCATATCTCACTGGTGGGTGAGATACCCTGGTTGTTCTACGAGGAACAGCTGTAGATGTTTCATCAATGGGTATAGGTTGACTAGATGGATCTATATCCATCTAATCTGTTGGTTGGTTAGAATTCTCCAATTCTAACTCTATTTGCCTTCCTTTGCCTCCTTCTTGAACAAACTGTTGTTCAAGAAATGTGGCATCTCTACTTATTACAACCTTTTGTGAAGTAGGCAAATAAAAATAATATCTAAAACTATCTTTTGGATATCCAACAAATCGACCTTTTTCTGATTTGGTCTCCAATTTATCAATGTTCAGCTTTTTGATATAAGCTGGACAACCCCAAATCTTAACATGCTTAAGACTTGGTTTTCTTCCATGCCATATCTCATAAGGTGTGGAAGAAACTGATTTTGATGGAATCCTATTCAGAATATATAAAGCTGATTCTAATGCAAATCCCCAAAAGGAGATTGGCATATCAGTATAGCTCATCATACTACGTACCATATCCAATAGGTACGATTTCTCCTTCAGATACACCATTCAGCTGTGGCGTTCCTGGAGGAGTCAGCTGAGAAATAATGCCATGCTCTCTCAAGTATTCATCAAATTCAGTACTCAAATATTCACCTCCACGATCTGATCGAAGAGCTTTAATATTCTTTCCTGTTTAATTTTCTACTTCAGATTTAAATTCCTTAAACTTTTCAAAGGATTCATGTTTTTATTTCATCAAATACAAATACCCAAACCTTGATTTATCATCAGTAAAGGTAATAAAATAATGAAAGCCCCCTCTAGCCATTTCTTTAAACGGACCACATACATCACTATGTATTAGTTCCAAAATATTTTCAGCTCTTAGCCCTTGTCCAACAAAGGGTGATCTAGTCATTTTGCCCTGAAGGCAAGATTCACAAGTTGGAGTAGGCTCAGAGCCCAATGAGGATAGAATCCCCATTTTCTCCAATTTTGCAATCCTATCTTCTGCAACATGACCTAACCTTAAGTGCCAAGTATATTTTGAACTTGAGTTGGTTTTCACCATGGCATTGCTTTCATTTAGATTGCTACACTCTGGCCAGTGGAAACACTTTCTTACTGACAATGGAAACACTTTCCTGTTGGCAATGGAAACACTTTCCTGTTGGCAGTGGAGACACTTTCCTTTGCCTTTATCAGCTTTAATCTTCCTTTTCTGTTTAGCTATTTTCTTGGAAGGACCAGGAATCTAAGATTTCTTTTTCTTATTGCCTTTCTTCTTGTTGGACTTTCCAGCAGAAGAAGATGCAACCAAAGCTACCTCTTTTTCTTTATTGCCTGGCATATTCTTTTGGGCAATAACCAGCATGTTGAGTAATTCAGCTAAGGTGCATTCCTGTTTAGTCATATGGAAATTTGTCACAAAATTCCCAAAAGACTCAGGAAGGGACTGAAGGATCAAATCCGTTTGTAGTTGGAAATCCATGTTGAAGTCAAGATGTTCTAACTGCTCAATCAGCCGAATCATCTTGTGGACATGATCCCCAACATTCTGTCCTTCAGACATCCTCATACGGAATAACTGTTTAGATATCTCATACCTAGCATTGCTTCTTTGCTCACCATACAACTCTTGTAGGTGAAGGAGGATCTCACTCGCACTCTGCATGTTCTCATGTTGCTTCTGTAACTCATTACTCATGGAAGCAAGCATGTAACACTTAGCTCTCATATCATGCTCCTTCCACTTGTCCAAAGTATCATGTTCCTCTTGTGTGGCCTCTGGAGGTAAGGGACCAGGAACATTTGAATATAGAACATATCCTATATGTTCAAGGTTCAGGACAAGTTTCAAATTTCTTAGCCAATCAGACAGATTAGGTCATGTCAACCTGTTGTGATCAAGTATGCTTGCAAGGATATTGGATGGTGGTGGTTGTTTTGTGCTCATTTTTATCAGAAAATTAATTGCAGAAAATAACCAGATTAATTAGTAAATGTATCATGTAATTAACCAAAATGATTATGGTCTTTTAATCAAATTGGTCCTCCCACTAACTTAGCGAATCCTACACTTCCAAAGTAGAAAACGGAAATCCTAGTTGGATGGATTTCTAGTGGGTGATTGAATTCTTATAATTCTATTGATCATCCTCAGGTACATCCATTATTGGAATTACAATAAACTATAAGTGAGCAACTCCTTGCCCATCACATCTCATGTGAGGTTCAATCCTTTACCTAGCCCCTAATGCTCAAAATCTCAGGTACATCCATTATTGACTTATCTTGCATTAGTTAAGTTGATCCCATTGAGTCAGTAATTATGCAAATAATTTTAATGTCCTCAGGTACATCCAATATTGGCCACTAAACCATTTACATATTTACAACATCTCATGCTTAACAATTATTCTTAAGAAAATCTCTTAAATTAATTGCATCTCATGCAACTATTTAAAATTTCTTAAAATAATTGCCCCAATGGAGGGCTTATGTTATAATTACTTTAATTATAGCATTTCCAACTTAATCATTTGTTTGGAAGATTTTATAGCCATCCTAATTACTATTAAGGTCTCACTTTGCACATTATCCATTTAGCATGCATATATCATATAATTGCATACATTCCCATACATCTCATGCATTCATGGATAAGCGATAAATATGGTATGATCATGGACTTTCTAAGGATTCAATTCGAGCCACCAAGAATTGAATCGGGCATTCCTAGGTGCATTTCATTCATTCATTTTACAAGAGTTGCTGAAGGAGTACATAATCAACACTTGATCTTGAATTCCTCCCACTGGTCCCACCAATGCTCTTGACCTCCTTGAACTTCTTGCAATCCAATATTACATAGTAATCCTTGGCATACCAAGGCGAATTTACAAGAACTTAAATAAATGAAATTACAACCCAAAAATATTACAAACTTAATAATATATGCCCAAAATAAATTAAAATAAATTAATTTACAATCCCAAAGAAACATAAAAGAAATAAATCCAATCACATTGGTCTTTTATAGTCCATGATCATCCATCATGCATATCACTATTTAACAATTAAATAAAACATACATACTTATATTAAATTGAATATCTCATATTCAACTTAAAAATACAGATTTGAATATGATTCAAATAAATTTAAAAATTCAGATTTGAATCTCATTCAAACAAATTTAAAAATTCAGATTTGAATCACATTCAAACAACTTCAAAAATTCAGATTTGAATCACATTCAAATAATTTTTAAAAAATCAGATTTGAATTACATTCAAATATTTTTTAAAAAATCAGATCTGAATTTTATTGAATCAATTTTAAAAAATCAGATTTAAATATGATTCAAACAACTTTAAAAATTCAGATTTGAATCACATTCAAACAACTTTTAAAATTCAGATTTGAATCACATTCAAACATTTTTTTTAAAATTCTGATTTGAATCATAATTTAATTGTGTGATTAAAATAACTAATTAAACACTTTAATTAGTCAAAGAATAGGCCTTAGATCATACAACAATTGCAGAATTAAAAGCCAAACCTTGAATCACCCATGGAACCATTGTTGCCGCCACCATTGGTGGCTTCACCATGTGTGACGCCACATCTCATGATCCAACCAGCAATGAATCTCTTGATCTCATGATCAAACACACAATTAAATTATATAATCAACAATCTAAATGGCAAATATAGTGGCTCGATACCAATTGAAGGCAGGCGTGAAAAACACAAGATTATACCATTGAATTCAAAAATTTTCACCTAGGGTCACAAGCACCATGCAAGATTTATTTTTATCTATTTGATTTCAATGATAAACAACATATTAAAACTCTTTTAATATGTTTTTGGATCTGTATTTGCCATTTAAGATTTTAAAATTAATCAGATTAATTTTAGAACCCTAGATTAAATCAAGAACGATTACACTAACCTCTTGATGTGCTGCAGCGTGTCTGCGCCTTTGAGATTCGTCTTCAGGACACCAGATGTTGTCCCTCTAGCTTGTCCACACCAAGAACACCTATGGAAGCCCTTGAACAGCTTCTAAAGCCTTTTCTATTAATTAGAAATTCAAGTTCTGCCTTTTAAGAGATTAGAGATGCAAACAGGACACTAGAAACAATTTCTAGTGTTCTTAATTCAAGAGATTGATGGCTAATCTCTTTGAATTGATGAGAGATGAAGAGAAATAGCTGGAGAGGCTCAAAGTGGCGTGACATATGAGAGGAGAGGCTGCTGGTTGTGTTTTCTTTTCATAACCCCACTTAAATAGCTAGGTTAACACATTAAACCCTAGCCACATGTCACCTTTTGATTAGCTCTAGGTTTAAGTGACCCAATCACATTGTGCCAAGTGTCAAACCTATATTTAATCTTGATTTTAATCATCTTACATGATTAAAAATATTTGGCAAGCTTATGTGTTATGCCATGTGTCACCATCTCATGGTGCCACGTGTCACACTGCAAAATGACCAAAATGCCCTTGTGTCTTAATTTTGAGTTCTTAACCCAAAATAATTATTTTCTTCTTCTAATTAATTTATATCAAATATAAATTAATTAATTAATCTCTATTAATTAATTTCTCATCAATTAAATTCATATTTAAACACTTTAAATATAAATTTAATTTATACTACACATCCAATAATCTAGATTTGGTTTCAAGTCATGCTAGGGACTTTGCAATTTTATTGCAAACCAAATCTATTTAATTAATCAATTAAACTCTTTAATTAATTAATTAAATCATATTTAAATAGGTGATAACTTGTGTATGTGTGTGACTTACTAGGCTCATCACTAATTGGCAATGAGACATGATATCAACTCTTAATATCATCAGAACTCTTTCTTACCATAAATGATTTCTCTAAATCATTTTATGAACCTCATAGACCATGGTTAACACCTAGCATAGCATGCCATGGCCACCCAATTAGTAATAAGATTTACCTTAAATGAACCTATAATCATATGTTACCATGCACTAGAATCTCTCTGTTACAAAATCCCAACTCAAGCTGGAGTCATGGTTTATGTCAAACTCCATTTGCTATGAATATTATGTTCTCTTTTAATTCCAGTTCTTGATTAAAAGATTTTCTCATCATAAACTCTTTTACGAATAAATCTATCTGTCTGGCCAGAACTTGAAACATCAAGAACAATTAAATGAACATAGGATTTTAACTCTATTTACTTAGAGGAACAGATTCCATCTTGATCAACACCTACCGCCATATATAACTAGCAGGAGCCAACACATGCCCATATACCCATACATAGTACAAGTATGAAAGCAGTATCAAACTCACACTACCTATATACAAGATAACTGTGCTATCTCAGGTCTAAAGATTATATGCACTGATATGATTTATGACAAAACATTGACAAGAGTAAACTCCATGTGCTTGTCATAAGTGTCACTGGTTCGGCCTACTTATCATTTATAAGTGCCTATCAAGTTTGTTATATGGCATGAGACTCACCATTCCATCTTATTTATATCTCATATAAATAACTTGGGAACAAACATGAATACAATCTTTCTGGATAAGTCATGTCCTTATTATGAAGTATCCTCGATTGTGAACCTATTTATGATACTTTGTGCTAGAAATATTGTCACTCATATTCTTAACAACTTAAGAATAATATTTCTAACAAAATATCAATGGACCTTTTCTATTACACATAAATATATTATGTAAACGGAAAAGTGGAAATGCCTTTTATTATTAAAAATATGTACAAGATACATACTAAATGATATGCTCTAGGGCATACTACTAACACATGTCTCACTAGTAATAATCCTCTCTTGGAATCAAGCATGTTAAACCTCTTTAACACTTTTTCCAAGTATAAACTTTGGGATAAACCAATTATTCTTTTTGCTCTATCTCTATAGATGCGAATCCCAAGAATATAGGTTGCCTCCCCTAAGTCTTTCATGGAGAATGTATTTGACAACCATACCTTTATAGTCGTCAACATACCTGTATCATTACCCATCAACAGTATGTCATCCACATATAAGACAAGGAAAGTGATAGCACTGTCACTAACCTTCTTATATACACATGGCTCATCCTCATTTTTGATAAAACCAAAAGATTTAATGGCTTCATCAAAACGGATGTTCCAACTCCTCGAAGCTTGTTTCAACCCATAAATGGATCGCTTTAGCTTGCATACCTTGGAACCATCTGGGGATTCAAATCCCTTAGGTTGTTCCATGAAAATGTTTTCTTCAATGTATCCATTGAGAAAAGCTGTTTTGACATCCATCTGCCAAATCTCATAATCATAGTATGCAGCTATTGCTAATAAAATCCTAATTGATTTAAGCATGGCAACAAGCGAGAAAGTCTCCTCATAGTCTATTCCTTGCCTTTGGCGAAACCCTTTCGCTACTAGCCTTGCCTTATAGGTCTCTACCTTTCCATCAGAACCAATTTTCTTCTTGAAAACCCATTTGTTCCCTATAGGTACAATACCTTCAGGTGGGTCAACAAGATCCCAAACTTGATTCTTATACATGGAATCAATCTCGGATTTCATAGCATCAATCCATTTTGAAGAGTCTATATCTGATATAGCTTCTTCATAGGTAAGTGGATCATCTCCATGATCTACTTCTTCATGAGTAGACAACTCTTGTTCTTCTTCATGAAGAAAACCATATCTCACTGGTGGGTGAGATACCCTGGTTGTTCTACGAGGAACAGTTGTAGATGTTTCATCAATGGGTATAGGTTGACTAGATGGATCTATATCCATCTGATCTGTTGGTTGGTCAGAATTCTCCAATTCTAACTCTATTTGCCTTCCTTTGCCTCCTTCTTGAACAAACTGTTGTTCAAGAAATGTGGCATCTCTACTTATCACAACCTTTTGTGAAGTAGGCAAATAAAAATAATATCCAAAACTATCTTTTGGATATCCAACAAATCGACCTTTTTCTGATCTGGTCTCCAATTTATCAGTGTTCAGCTTTTTGATATAAGCTGGACAACCCCAAATCTTAACATGCTTAAGACTTGGTTTTCTTCCATGCCATATCTCATAAGGTGTGGAAGAAACTGATTTTGATGGAATCCTATTCAGAATATATAAAGCTGATTCTAATGCAAATCCCCAAAAGGAGATTGGCATATCAGTATAGCTCATCATACTACGTACCATATCCAATAGTGTACGATTTCTCCTTTCAGATACACCATTCAGCTGTGGCGTTCCTGGAGGAGTCAGCTGAGAAACAATGCCATGCTCTCTCAAGTATTCATCAAATTCAGTACTCAAATATTCACCTCCACGATCTGATCGAAGAGCTTTAATATTTTTTCCTGTTTGATTTTCTACTTCAGATTTAAATTCTTTGAACTTTTCAAAGGATTCATGTTTGTATTTCATCAAACACAAATACCCAAACCTTGATTTATCATCAGTAAAGGTAATGAAATAATGAAAGCCCCTCTAGCCATTTCTTTAAACGGACCACATACATCACTATGTATTAGTTCCAAAATATTTTCAGCTCTTAGCCCTTGTCCAACAAAGGGTGATCTAGTCATTTTGCCTTGAAGGCAAGATTCACAAGTTGGAGTAGGCTCAGAGCCCAATGAGGATAGAATCCCCATTTTCTCCAATTTTGCAATCCTATCTTCTGCAACATGACATAACCTTAAGTGCCAAATATATTTTGAACTTGAGTTGGTTTTCACCATGGCATTGCATTCAATTAGATTGCTATACTCTGGCTAGTGGAAACACTTTCTTATTGGCAATGGAAACACTTTCCTGTTGGCAGTGGAAACACTTTCCTGTTGGCAGTGAAAACACTTTCCTTTGCCTTTGTCAGCTTTGGTCTTCCCTTTCTGTTTAGCTATTTTGTTGGAAGGACCAGGAATCTGAGGTTTCTTTTTCTTATTGCCCTTCTTCTTGTTGGACTTTCCAGCAGAAGAAGATGCAACCAAAGCTACCTCTTTTCCTTTATTGCCTGGCATACTCTTTTGGGCAATAACCAGCATGTTGAGTAATTCAGCTAAGGTGCATTCCTGTTTAGTCATATGGAAATTTGTCACAAAATTCCCAAAAGACTCAGGAAGGGACTGAAGGATCAAATCCGCTTGTAGTTGGAAATCCATGTTGAAGTCAAGATGTTCCAACTGCTCAATCAGCCGAATCATCTTGTGGACATGATCCCCAACATTCATCCCTCGGACATCCTCATACGGAATAGCTGTCTAGATATCTCATACCTAGCATTCTCTTTGTGCTCACCATACAACTATTGTAGGTGAAGGAGGATCTCACTGCACTTTCGCATGTTCTCATGTTGCTTCTGTAACTCATTACTCATGGAAGCAAGCATGTAACACTTAGCTCTCATATCATGCTCCTTCCACTTGTCCAAAGTTTCATGTTCCTCTTGTGTGGCCTCCGGAGGTAAGGGATCAGGAACATTTGAATCTAGAACATATCCTATATGTTCAAGGTTCAGGACAAGTTTCAAATTTCTTAGCCAATCGACATATTAGGTCCTATCAACTTTGTTGTGATCAAGTATGCTTGCAAGGATATTGGATGGTAGTGGTTGTTTTGTGCTCATTTTATCGAGAAAATAAACTCAGAAAATAACCAGATTAATTAGTAAATGTATCATGTAATTAACCAAAATGATTATGGTCTTTTAATCAAATTGGTCCTCCCACGAACTTAGCGAATCCTACACTTCCAAAGTAGAAAACGGAAATCCTAGTTGGATGGATTTCTAGTGGGTGATTGAATTCTTATAATTCTATTGATCATCCTCAGGTACATCCATTATTGGAATTACAATAAACTATAAGTGAGCAACTCCTTGCCCATCACATCTCATGTGAGGTTCAATCCTTTTACTAGCCCCTAATGCTCAAAATCTCGGTACATCCAATATTGACTTATCTTGCATTAGTTAAGTTGATCCCATTGAGCCATAATTATGCAAATAATTTTAATGTCCTCAGTACATCCAATATTGGCCACCAAACCATTTACATATTTACAACATCTCATGCTTAACAATTATTCTTAAGAAAATCTCTTAAATTAATTGCATCTCATGCAACTATTTAAAATTTCTTAAAATAATTGCCCCAATGGAGGGCTTATGTTATAATTACTTTAATTATAGCATTTCCAACTTAATCATTTGTTTGGAAGATTTTATAGCCATCCTAATTACTATTAAGGTCTCACTTTGCACATTATCCATTTAGCATGCATATATCATATAATTGCATACATTCCCATACATCTCATGCATTCATGGATAAGCGATAAATATGGTATGATCATGGACTTTCTAAGGGATTCAATTGAGCCACCAAGAATTGAATCAGGGCATTCCTAGGTGCATTTCATTCATTCATTTTACAAGAGTTGCTGAAGGAGTACATAATCAACACTTGATATTGAATTCCTCCCACTGGTCCCACCAATGCTCTTGACCTCCTTGAACTTCTTGCAATCCAATATTACATAGTAATCCTTGGCATACCAAGGCGAATTTACAAGAACTTAAATAAATGAAATTACAACCCAAAAATATTACAAACTTAATAATACATGCCCAAAATAAATTAAAATAAATTAATTAATTTACAATCCCAAAGAAACATAAAAGAAATAAATCCAATCACATTGGTCTTTTATAGTCCATGATCATCCATCATGCATATCACTATTTGACAATTAAATAAAACATACATTCTTAAATTAAATTGAATATCTCATATTCAACTTAAAATTCCAGATTTGAATATGATTCAAATAAATTTAAAAATTCAGATTTGAATCTCATTCAAACAAATTTAAAAATTCAGATTTGAATCACATTCAAACAACTTCAAAAATTCAGATTTGAATCACATTCAAACATTTTTTATAAAATCAGATTTGAATCACATTCAAATATTTTTTAAAAAATTAGATCTGAATTTTATTGAATCAATTTTAAAAAATTAGATTTAAATATGATTCAAACAAATTTAAAAATTCAGATTTGAATCTCATTCAAACAACTTTTAAAATTCAGATTTGAATCACATTCAAACATTTTTTAAAATTCTGATTTGAATCATAATTTAATTGTGTGATTAAAACAACTAATTAAACACTTTAATTAGTCAAAGAATAGGCCTTAGATCATACAACAATTGCAGAATTAAAAGCCAAACCTTGAATCACCCATGGAACCATTGTTGCCGCCACCAATGGTGGCTTCTCCATGTGTGACGCCACATCTCATGATCCAACCAGCAATGAATCTCTTGATCTCATGATCAAACACACAATTAAATTAAATAATCAACAATCTAAATGGCAAATATAGTGGCTCTGATACCAATTGAAGGCAGGCGTGAAAAACACAAGATTATACCATTGAATTCAAAAATTTTCACCTAGGGTCACATGCACCATGCAAGATTTATTTTTATCTATTTAATTTCAATGATAAACAACATATTAAAACTCTTTTAATATGTTTTTGGATCTGTATTTGCCATTTAAGATTTTAAAATTAATCAGATTAATTTTAGAACCCTAGATTAAATCAAGAACGATTACACTAACCTCTTGATGTCTTTGTAGCGTGTCTGCGCCTTTGAGATTCGTCTTGAGGACACGGATGATGTCCCTCTAGCTTGTCCACACCAAGAACACCTATGGCAGCCCTTGAACAGCTTCTAAAGCCTTTTCTATTAATTAGAAATTCAAGTTCTGCCTTTTAAGAGATTAGAGATGCACACAGGACACTAGAAACAATTTCTAGTGTTCTTGATTCAAGAGATTGATGGCTAATCTCTTTGAATTGATGAGAGATGAAGAGAAATAGCTGGAGAGGCTCAAAGTGGCGTGACATATGAGAGGAGAGGCTGCTGGTTGTGTTTTCTTTTCATAACCCCACTTAAATAGCTAGGTTAACACATTAAACCCTAGCCACATGTCACCTTTTGATTAGCTCTAGGTTTAAGTGACCCAATCACATTGTGCCAAGTGTCAAACCTATATTTAATCTTGATTTTAATCATCTTACATGATTAAAAATATTTGGCAAGCTTATGTGTTATGCCATGTGTCACCATCTCATGGTGCCACGTGTCACACTGCAAAATGACCAAAATGCCCTCGTGTCTTAATTTTGAGTTCTTAACCCAAAATAATTATTTTCTTCTTCTAATTAATTTATATCAAATATAAATTAATTAATTAATCTCTATTAATTAATTTCTCATCAATTAAATTCATATTTAAACACTTTAAATACAAATTTAATTTATACTACACATCCAATAATCTAGATTTGGTTTCAAGTCATGCTAGGGACTTTGCAATTTTATTGCAAACCAAATCTATTTAATTAATCAATTAAACTCTTTAATTAATTAATTAAATCATATTTAAATAGGTGATAACTTGTGTATGTGTGTGACTTACTAGGCTCATCACTAATTGGCAATGAGACATGATATCAACTCTTAATATCATCGAACTCTTTCTTACCATAAATGATTTCTCTAAATCATTTTATGAACCTCATAGACCATGGTTAACACCTAGCATAGCATGCCATGGCCACCCAATTAGTAATAAGATTTACCTTAAATGAACCTATAATCATATGTTACCATGCACTAGAATCTCTCATACAAAATCCCAACTCAAATTTGGAGTCATGGTTTATGTCAAACTCCATTTGCTATGAATATTATGTTCTCTTTTAATTCCAGTTCTTGATTAAAAGATTTTTCTCATCGAAACTCTTTTACGAATAAATCTATCTCTGTCTGCCAGAACTTGAAAACATCAAGAACAATTAAATGAACATAGGATTTTATCTCTATTTACTTAGAGGAACAGATTCCTTCTTGATCAACACCTACCTCCATATATAACTAGCAGGAGCCAACACATGCCCATATACCCATACATAGTACAAGTATGAAAGCAGTATCAAACTCAAACTACCTATATACAAGATAACTGTGCTATCTCAGGTCTAAAGATTATATGCACTGATATGATTTATGACAAAACATTGACAAGAGTAAACTCCATGTGCTTGTCATAAGTGTCACTGGTTCGGCCTACTTATCATTTATAAGTGCCTATCAAGTTTGTTATATGGCATGAGACTCACCATTCCATCTTATTTATATCTCATATAAATAACTTGGGAACAAACATGAATACAATCTTTCTGGATAAGTCATGTCCTTATTATGAAGTATCCTCGATTGTGAACCTATTTATGATACTTTGTGCTAGAAATATTGTCACTCATATTCTTAACAACTTAAGAATAATATTTCTAACAAAATATCAATGGACCTTTTCTATTACACATAAATATATTATGTAAACGGAAAAGTGGAAATGCCTTTTATTATTAAAAATATGTACAAGATACATACTAAATGATATGCTCTAGGGCATACTACTAACAAAATTACCATAGCAACTTGACCAATGGAGCAGCAAAAAATAAGGGACCAAAATTAAAAAATTATAATTTCTCTTAGGAGACTTAGAAATTGAATTGGCAATCAATACCAACAAAATTGACACCAAAAATGTGGTATATGGTGCAATTAGAACTAATAAACTTATTAAGCATCAGAAAGTCAACAAATTGACTTGAATAGTATCGTGAATAGTAACCCCGAAATGAAAATTTTTAAGAAAGTTAGTTTAAACATATTTGGGCTAGAATTAAGTATATATGAATTAATTATTGGAATTTAAGTATTAAAAATGGATACTGAAGCACTTTAAATTTATGTGTTTCAATTGGAAAGGGATATTTGAAGGAGAAATGAAGGTTTGAATAAATTGAGTTGACAAAAGAGGTTTGTGCACAACTAGTTTTCTATTGAATTTGTTTTGAATATTTTATATAATTAAATGATTTTATTCTTCCTTATGCACTATTTTTATCAATTATGGGATTTATTTCAATGATTATTGAAATTGGTATAGCAAGTATGGGTTTAGTTTTGTGAAATATTATTTCAACAATTATTGAATATTATTTTGGACTGGATAAATTATGTTTTGAATTGTGACGGGCAATTTGTAGAAATAAAATATAAAATTTTGTTTTGGATTGTGATGAGCATAAAAAGATATGGAATATTGGAATTGATCTTGAATTAACATTGTGTTGTGATTTATGCTCACAAAAAGGACAAAGAAATGCATGATATTGTTTTATATCTCACTATAGATGCTTGACTAGGTTATTACCCATCTCGTTCATTTGTTGAGGAGACAATGGAGTTAGCTTTATTTTGTTTCGAATACCATGGTCTATGCACAGGCTTAGATCCTCCTCTTATTAGAAGTTAGATTTAAGTATTTGTTGTGGACCCATTAGAAGTTGCAATATTGTATTGTGTACTATGCACGATGATTCGACCTCCCCGAACATAGGGAGTTAGAATCCCGATTCGACCTCCCCGACCATAGGGAGTTAGAATCACCTCGTAGATGGCCCTTTCGGATTAGTCTTGCATAGTTAGTGAGATAAAGAATGAGTTTTGATTGATAAGAAATTGTGATTTTAAATGAGATTGTGCACAAATAATTTTGTTAAAATAATTGTTTATTTCCATAATTGCAGGATTATTTTTATTATTCAGTTGTGATTTGACAAATTGAAATTTTGATTAAGTTATTTTAACAAGTGATTATTATTATTGGCTATGAAAATTTTGACATTTGATAATTGGTTAAATTTCGAGATTCCAAAATTTTTGGTATAATTATTGTCAATGTATATTGTATTACATTTAAATTATAGTTGTGCATCACTGAGTTCACCACTCAGCGATAGCTTTGTATGCTGTCACAGGTGAAAGTAAAGATAGAGCAGCCGAGTGAGATTTCTGGTAGCTGCGCCTTGAAGACTCATTGGAATTAGCTTCGGGTATATTATAGGTATACCCTTTTATATTAGATTTTGAATATGCATGTAAATATAAGTGTGTAAATTATTTGAGTAGATGTATAAAACTTTTGAAATGTTATTTTGGGTGTGTAATGAAAATGCAAATTTAATTGTAACAATAATTTTAGTACCTTAATGAATGTATTATTTACTTTCTTCTGGAAATTGAAAAATTATGGATGATTTCTTTTGTGATGAGTTTGGCTTGATAAGTGAATTGAATTGATTGTGATGAATGAGGATATGAAAATGAGGGTATTGGAGTTGTGGTTGTTTTGAAAATATTGGAAGTGTTTTTATTGGTGTTTGAAGAATTGTTTTTCCTAAATATAAACGACACTCTGCCGAAATTTTTCCAAGATTTGCGTAAAAATAAAAATGGACAAAAATTTTAACTAGTTTTTAAACTTCAATTAAATGTTTTTAATACTTGCTATAAAAGCTCACCACTTTCAAAAAGTAACAAAATTGTTTTAAAATCCCTTGTAGTATATTTAATGGGTTATCGGCAGGCGAAGTACGGTAATTCATTAGATGTACCACGGGATCATATTACATCTTACTAAGGAGTAAGGTGTGACATGTTTAGTGGTATTAGAGCAAAGGTTTTAAAGTAAATTTTCAACAGTGAATTTGAAATATTTTTTCGGTACATACAACTGCTCAAATATTTGATACATATAGTACAATTGCATCATAAATATGAATTAATGGAGAGAAATCCCCTTGTGTAGGTTATCCCGAGAAAAGAAAATTTTTTTAATAGAAATGGAAGAGGGGAATAAACTAGTAGAACAATCAGATACGGTTGAGGCACAAAAGGAGGTTTCAGCTCCTCAGAGTGTCGAAGGCTCAACTGTACCAATTCCACTGGTACAAATCACCGCACAAGTGGCACAGCAAATGGCCACCATCTTCAACAAATGATTGATAGTTTGTCAGCCCAAGCTCAAACTCAAGCTCAAGCCCAAGTACAGACCCAACCACCACAAGGGCAGCATGAAATAGAGAAGAGTGAGAAACCTAGTGGTCAGAGCTCGAATAGTCAATTATGGAAAAGAAAAGAATTTGAGGAACCCCGAACTCAGAGAATGACAGAGGTGGATCATCAGAGCAGAGGCCATCAAGCTCCAGTCGTCAAACAACTAGAAGTTCATATCCTCCTAGCATCTACAAATTTTTATGGCAAATTGCATGGAGGCATTTACCGTAAAGCCACTGGAGCCTGCTATAATTATGGAAAGCTTGGACACTTTGCTAGAGATTATACTAGAGCACCTCGATCTGCTCTCTAAAGTTCACAAACAGTTGGTCAGGGCTAAGCTAGAAATACAATTAGTACTCCTCGCAATCCAAGCACAGTAAATCAACCCGAACCTAATAGCGCATCTGCTAGAGCATCCACTATGTGCCAAGGGGAATGAGCAGAAACTTCAGATGTAGCTGCTGGTGAGTTTTTAAATTTTTAAAAGAAACAATTGGTTATTATTTAATCCCAGCACTACTTGCTTGTATGTTCGTGTTAGAATTATATGTTTTGTTGTTATTCCTTTGTATGGGAATAAACTTTGATATATTAGTGACTAGTCCATTAGGATAAAAACTAAAATAATAAGTGTCATTAAAATTTGTTTTGGAAGAGTTGTCAGCAAAAAGTATTTGCTAGCATATAATAATTTATAAAGCTAAGTAGTTAGCCTATTTAATGTAAAGCAAGAGGACCTAAAAGTAAGTTATAGTAATATAGCTACCTTAGATGCGGGTAAGGGTATTACTGCTGATAGATGTCAGTGGGTACCATAATCAAAAGAAGTTTAAGATATTAGTGGATTTGAAAGAAATAAGATATAGTGAAGTTTGATCTATTGGAATGTATCGTAGTAACTATGCAATATTCTTGATGTTTGTGCTATAAGCTGCAGATTACAGTACTAACTTGGGATTTATTATGTAGAGCTATGTACTACCCAATAGTACACAAGGATAAGAATAGTTGCAAACGACATCTGTTTTGGTATAGTTATGATAAGATAAAGTTTTCTTATTAGAAAAGAGTTTGAAAATCCTAATTCGGCATTTAAAACTCTATAATTAGAATATCAAAAGATCATGGTTACAAGGTAGTGAGAGTTAATGACTCCATTACCCTAGCACAAATTACAGTCATCAGGACTTGTTATGGGACTAGAGATTTTAGTATGGTCAAAATTTAAAAATAACACCTATAGGGCTAGGTCATCCTGTCACACCCTACCCCTCTGTAAAATGTAACATGATCCCATAGTACATCTAATGAATTACCGTATTTCGCCTACCGATAACCCATTAAATATATCACAAAGGATTTTAAAACCATTTTCTTACATTTTGGAAGTGGTGAGCATTTTGGTAGGAATTAAAAACATTTAATTGAAGTTTCAAACTAGTAAAAATTTTTGTCCATTTTTATTTTTCCACAAATTTTATAAAAATTTTGGTAGAGTGTCGTCTATATTTTGAGAAAACAGTTCTTCAAAAACTGTGAAAAACACTTTCAAATAATTTCATTTCACAGCTTCAATCTCTAATAATATCCCAAATAATACAGTCAACCATAATTTAAATCAAAGTTCACTTTTCAAATATTGTTAAAATAATTCCATTCATAAACGTGACATTAAAATTAATTTTACATACACAATCTTAATATACAGAAAGAAAATCCAAAATAATATTATTACAATTTTATCTGTATAACTGCTCAAACTACAGAGATACATATGCATATTATCATATTTACATCAAACTAAACTACCAGGGTATAGACAAATACCCGTACAAAAATTCTTCAACTGTGCTCCTCTTTGACTGTAGCAACTCACTCTGCTGCTATGTCCTTTTTCTATCTGCGACAGCAAGTTAAAGCTATCGCTGAGTATAAAAATACTCAGTGGTGCACAATAAAATATAAAATGCATAATATAAAACATTTACGAACAATTTATAATTCAAAAATCTCATAATCGCATTTCTCAATTTCTTTAAATCACATTTATAACAAATCATAATTTTCAAGCTTAATATAACACAACAATGATCAAACAATTTAATAAACATAGCATTGACAATAAATAACACAACTTAGGCCATGAAACAAAATTTCCAAATATATCATGTTGTACACCACGACAAAGAAAACTCACCCCACTAATCAAAATCAATGAGGGAGGTGGCTAGCTAGCTAATGAGTACTCATCCAAACTCACCCCTCAGACTGGAAAGCCAGAGAGGGAGGAAAGTGATCAAATATCAAACTCACCCCACAAGTGGAGGAGGAACATTATTAATATTGCCATGCCAAGTGTTAATTAAAAACAACTTAAATCAAGTTATTGAAATATTTTATACAAAACACAATCAATTGCCAAAGTCAAATTTCCATTCACAAGTGGCAACACAGTAGTTCTCAAAACCCATAATTAACACAATGCATACAAATCAAGTTTTCAGTGGGCAAACAATAATTTAATGTTATTGTGCACAAACCTGGACTTAGTCGCCTCTAGGCCTTCTGTGTCTTTTTTAGCTGAAACACAAAATTTATAGTGTCTCAGTATCTTTGCCTCACAATAATTCCAATAATTAATCCCAATATGCTTAAACTTACATTCTTAAAAATTTTCATGTTGGGGTTAATATTCATGGTACTATTCAAGTTAAAATATTGACTTTCTTATGCTTAAAAGGTATGAAAACTCCAACTATACTCACATACCACATTTTGGTCACCAATTTTGTTGGTTTTGGTTGTTTTCTCAAAACTTAAGTCCTTTAACCAAAATTGCAAATTTTCAGTTTTGGTATCATGTATTATACTGTTCCATTGGTCAAGTTGCTATTAGAATTTGGCTAAGTTTTCTTCATATAAATTGTTCCTTATTGTCTTAACTTTATTTTACTTTTTGAATCACTCCATTTAGAGTTTTGTAGCTCAAGTTATAGCCATTTGAATATGGCTGGCCGAATTGGTCTAACCCAGATTTTCTGGGCACCAAAACTAGTTCTGGCAGTTTTAGGTCACTAACTTTGGGTGGCTAAATGACTTAGTTAAGGTCATAATTTAGGTTTATGTTCTTCATGAAAGTTTTAAGTCTATATCTTAGCTTTCTACTGGTAAAATTTCAGGTTATTTAGACCTGTTTAGCCCATGTTATGGACAAATGAACAACTGGTCATTTTTTTACAGGTTAGATTGCCTAATCCGGATTCAGTCAATTTGTTCACTATGCTATGGTCACTTTTTGGGCATAATTCCGGAATACAAAATGTGTCATTTTGTGTCTAGTTTCATCTCAAATTGGCCTCACACCAATTGGGTTGGTAAATTTTCAGTTTTGGTCCCTGAAAGGGACCTTGGTATTGCTGCCTGCATAATGGCCCTAAGCAATCCAAATTTAAACCTAATTCTAACACTTCCAACATACCACAATTGGTCATGCATGACCATTTTTCAGCTCAAACAAGGTCAAACATGGTCAAACATACCATTTGACCAATTCTCAAAATTTCAACTCCCAAACCCTAGGTCCAAAACCCTAACTTCCATAAACTTCAAATCTAATGCGTTCTAAACACCTATCCATAGTCTACATACATAATTTAACCTAAAAAACCATTCAAATGCATCAAATTCACTCATTTCAAGCCCTAACCTACTCTTGGCCGAATTTCTATTTGGTCCCCAAGGATAGTTTTCTTTTAATTTTAAGGGTATTTCTAAGTTAATTGAACTAAGAACATAAACATTTAACTAAAATATTCAAGTTTAGATTTCTAATCTTTTCTTGAATTTCCAATCTTCAAATCTCTATTTTTCCTCCTTTCTTTTCTTGATCGATCACCTTCTCAAGTTGATCTAACAAGTTTTAATGGGGAATTTGGGGACAAAGTGGGGTTAGGTGGTTGGAAGAAGCTTGGTTTCAAGCTTTAATGGAGTTTTCTTCAATGGTAAAGTGAGGAAAAGAAGGGCAACCCGTTGGTGAGGGAGAAGTTCTGATTTTTTTTTTGTTTCATTTTAGTGTATTTTTAACTCTTTTAGTCATAGTTGACTTGGTCAATATTTGTAGGAAAAGTAAAATTAGTTTTGACATCATGATGATGTCATCCAAGTGATGTAAATTAACTTTTTCTTCTTTTTTTTTTCTTTTTCTTTTGTATTTATTTTTCCATTAGCTCTTTAATTTAATTCTTGATCCCAAAACTTTTTTTTTTCTCCTATTTTATTTGACAGTTAGGTCAGGAGTCAGCTCTAGGGGTCAATTGACCAAATTACCCCTCGCCGGTTCGACTCGGTTTGTAAATAATTCAATATTTCTTCTGGATCCTTGATCTAATTATTTGACCGGCTTAACAATTATTTTTTATGATTTTCTCTTTTCCACTGTGTTCATAATAGTTCTAAGGACCGCGGCGTCATATTTTACGGTTCAAAATTCGAGTTTAAATTGACCTCGCAGTCCTTTCTGAGAAGGTCACCTATCGCTGTGACTCTCGACTCATTTAACTTCTTGTGTTCTATTTTTCTTATTTATACTTAACTATTTGACAATTACTAATTATTTGTGTTCAGGGTTTATCTAATTGTCTTAGATGTGGTTCTAATCCTCTTAATTGTCCGGACCGATACCGGTCACCAGAATAGGAAAATATATCAGACTATGCAAATAGGGGTGTTACAATTCTCTCCTGCTTAAAATAAATTTCATCCTCAAAATTGTGTCCACTATCTGTCCTCAAATAGTCATACGTATTGTTTTCTCATGTTTTTCTCACATTTCTACATAGCTTCATAATCGGAATAATGGTCCATAGCACTTTAACCAATGCTATTTACACATCGATTGCTTACCTCGTGTGCCTAGTTTCTTATGAGCTTTTGTCATAAGTTAGATTCAAATTCATTTTAATTTTAGAGGTAAGCAAATCTGTGTGCTAGTGGATCTACTTTTCTAGGATCTCGTACGATTCTATGGGTGAGAACTTAGTTTTACTCTTTTCTTGTTGATGTTTTAGCAATTATTTTCCTTTGTAGTATTTTTTTTTTTTTTTTTTTTTTGTAATGACCTTATTGGTTATATATGAACTACTTATGTGAAACCCCTTATCCGTCTACAGTGTAGCCGAGCAAGTTATGCCACTCAGTGTGCCGGAGCACCAATTTGTATTTCTATTAAAATTTATCCCTTTATAATTCGTTTATTTTCAATTTTGATAAATATGAATTTATCCGCAAATTTTATATAAAATCCGGCATAGTGCCGGCTGTAAATTGGAAAAACAGTTCTTCTAAACCTGTTTAAAAACACTTCCAAAATAATTTCAAAATCCAAACTCCATTATATATATTCAAGTCAATCTCAAAATCTCAATCTCAATCACGATACTATTTTCAAAACTTTTCTGTTCACTTTATCACTTGAAGCATATTCACAAATAATTCTCAACATTCCATTTATCAACATACGTAATGCAGAAAATCTCAATAATATGAAATTTCATATATTTACATTAATACATAATTACAGGAGTTTATAGTTATAATCCAAATTAATACAAAATGCCAAAATACAAAATACTCCCAAAATCCTATGTCCTACCATATGCACTGCAGGTGTGAGGTGACTCGGGACTCCGGATGCAAATCTGAAGCTCACCCGGTCTGGTGTCTGCTGGGCTCACTAGCTAGGTCTCCAGTACCTGCTCGTGGCAAAAGCGACGCGCTAAGCAATTCTGCTTAGTGGTGACAATATAAAATAAAATAAAATAAAATAAAATAAAATATGATAAAACAAAGATGCAGAATGTGTGTTTACAATTTTTGGTAGACTTAACTTCTGATATTATTTGCATTATTATTCAATTAAAATTTTGGTAAGGTTCTTTAACATTGCCCGAGTAAACCATACTAATTGACTGGACTGGATAAATGGGTAAACTGGCACTGGGTACTAAGTACCTCGAACCATCACACCATCGGTCACATTATGTCTCCCGATAAAATGTAATGCACTAATAAGTCGTAATAATGATCAGGGTTAAAACCCAAGTATATCAACTCAAATAACATAGCCAAAGGCTATTATTTCACAGAATGGCATGGGAAAGCCATGAAACATAGAATGGCATAAAGCCATATGCAGTACTGCTAACAGAACTCTATTGGCATGCCAAGCTATCCAAACCAATCTTGTTAGGTATACTAGGGCATTTTACACTTTTGAGTTTTACGATTTTTGAATTTCAAGTTTTGGTGTTACTATTCACTTCATTAGTCAACCAAAATGTTGACTTTTGCATAGACAATAGGTAAATTGGTTTTAATACTCCCAACATACCACATTTTGCATTCAAAGTTTGTTGGTATTGGTTGCCCATACCATTTCTAAGCTTAATGCTAATTGAGCAGAAATTTCAGTTTTCTTGCTTCATTTTTACTGTTATATTAGTCATTTTTGCAGTGGGAATTTGGCAAAATGATCAACATGAAAGTTGTTCCTTATTTTGTCTAGTTGAATTTCCTCTTTTGAATCACTCCATTTGGAGTTTTGTAGCTCAAGTTATGGTCCAAAAACCACAACTGGCCGGATTCAAATTTTTCTGGGCTGACCATATCTACAGTGCAGTAAGCAGTAAACAGTTGAATTTCCTCTGAAGACAAAATGACCAAAATGTCATCCATTTGGCTTAACGGGCCAAAATTGTCTTTATCGATTGAAAATTTTTTCAAAGTATTTTCTTGGCATTCTAATGCCATAAGAATCTCAATGAACCTTCTCTGGGGGTCCCAAGAATTATTTTATAATTTTTCCTAAATTTTTTTTTATTAATTATTTGAGTTAATTTTTGGTTCCTCACTTTAGTTTAAATATTTTTCCGAATTCTAACTATCCGGACCGACACTGGTCACCGGGATAGTAGATTGTACGGACTAGCTAAAATGAGGATGTTACAACTCTTCTCCTCTAATAAAAATTTCATCCTCGAAATTTACCTGATGCAAACAGTTGAGGGAACTGTTGCCTCATTATCTTTTCACTTTCCCAAGTTGCCTCTTCAGTGTTGTGGTGCCTCCAAAGCACTTTCACCAGTGGAATTTGTTTATTTCTCAGTTCCTTCACTTCCCGAGCTAGGATCTGGATAGGTTCTTCTGTATATGTCAAGTCCGGTTGGATTTCAGTCTCTTCCATGGAAATGACATGTGAAGGATCTGAGCGATATCTTCTCAGCATAGAAACATGGAATACATTGTGTATTTTATCCAGTTCTGGTGGTAAAGCTAGCTGATAGGCCACTGGTCCCACACGTTCAATGACTTCAGATGGGCCAATGAACCTAGGGCTTAACTTACCCTTTCTCCCAAACCTCAGTACTTTCTTCCACGGTGAGACTTTGAGAAACACTTTATCGCCAACTGCATATTCTATCTCTTTTCTCTTCAAGTCGGCATAAGATTTCTGTCTATCTGAGGCAACCTTCAGGTTAGCTTTGATTATCTTTACTTTCTCCTCAGTTTGTTTCACCAGGTCTGGTCCTACCAGCTTATCTTTGCCCAATTCAGTCCAACATACTGGGGTTCTACATTTCCTCCCATACAGTTCTTCATACGGGGCCATTTGGATGCTAGCTTGGTAGCTATTGTTTTATGTGAATTCTGCCAGTGGGAGGTATCTATCCCAACTCCCCTCAAACTCAATGACACAACTCCTTAGCATATCCTCCAGGATCTATCACACAATTCACATTGTTACTATCATTTCAATTTATTAATTGCAAAAATTCAATTAGTTCTTAGGTTTACCTGAATTACTCGTTCTAACTGTCCATCCGTCTGAGGATGAAAAGCCGTGCTAAAATGGAGTTGTGTGCCCAAGGCTTCTTGCAACTTTTTCCAGAATCTCGATGTAAACCTTGGGTATCGGTCAGATATGATGGAAAGTGGGATTCCATGCAGTCTAACTATCTCACTGATATACAATTCTGCTAGCTTCTCCAGTGAGTAGTCAGTCCTAACTGGCAGAAAATGTGCTGACTTTGTCAATCTATCCACTACCACCCACACTGCATCGTGCTTCGTTTGGGCGAGAGTAGACCACTAACAAAATCCATAGTGACCCAGTACCATTTCCATTCAGGTATGCTTATAGGCTGTAGCAATCCTGATGGAACTTGATGTTCTGCTTTAACTTGCTGACATGTCAGACACTTAGTCACATAATCAGCTATATCCCTCTTCATACCAGGCCACCAATAATGAGGCTTCAAATCATTATACATTTTTGTGCTTCCCGGGTGCATAGCATAAACACTAGTGTGTGCTTCTTTCAGAATACGTGTCTTTAGTTCCCCATCATCTGGTACACACACTCTTCCTCTGTAGTACAGACACCATCTACTTTCACCTCATATTTAGTTTCCTTCCCCTCAGGAATTTTGCCCATAATGGCCATTAGTTTTTCATCTGCCCTTTGCCCATCTTGTATCTGCTGTAGCAGGGTTGGCCTCACTTGCAACTCAGCCAAAATAGCTCCATCTTGAGCTAGGGATAGATAGGCATTGAGTGATCTTAAAGCTGTGATGGACTTCCTGCTTAAAGCATCAGCAACTACATTTCCCTTCCCAGGATGATAATCAATCACACAATCATAGTCCTTCAGGAACTCAATCCATCGCCTCTGCTTGAGGTTGAGCTCCTTCTGGGTTGGCAAGTATTTTAGGCTCTTGTGGTCCGTATAGATGTAACATTTTTCACCATATAAATAATACCTCCATATCTTCAGTGCGAAGATAATTACTGCTAACTCCAGGTTATGAGTAGGGTAGTTTTATTCATGTGGCCTTAACTGCCTGGAAGCATAGGCGACCACTTTCCCTTCTTGCATCAATACACACCCTAGCCCATTATGTGAGGCATCACTGTAGACCACAAAGTCTTTTCTCAACACTGGCTGTGTTAACAGTGGTGCTTCTGTCAACATAGCCTTTAGCCTCTCAAAACTGGCTTGGCACTTGTCGTTCCAGCCAAATTTCACATTCTTGTGTAACAACTTAGTCATTGGAGCAGCTATAAGAGAGAACCCCTTCACAGATCTTCTATAATACCTAGCTAGCCCCAAGAAACTTCTGACCTCAGTTGTATTTCTGGGAGGCTTCCATTCCATCACTACTTCTATCTTTTTGGGATCCACTCTAATCCCCTTAGCTGATACTATGTGTCCAAGAAAAGAGATCTCACTCATCCAGAAGTCACACTTGGACAACTTAGCATACAACTTCTTTTCTCGCAGGGTTTGCAGAACAATCCTCAAATGTTCATCATATTCTTCCCTGGTCTTGGAATACACTAGAATATCATCTATAAAGACCACTACAAACCGATCTAAGTATGGATGGAAGATACGGTTCATAAGGTCCATAAATGCTGCTGGTGCATTTGTCAAACCAAACGGCATCACTAAAAATTCATAGTGTCCATACCGAGTTCTGAATGCAATTTTTGACACATCTGCATCCTTTACCCTCAACTGATGATACCCTGATCTGAGATCAATTTTTGAAAATACACCGGCTCCTTTTAACCGATCAAACAGGTCGTCAATTCTAGGCAACGGATATTTATTCTTCGCAGTTACTTTGTTCAACTGCCGGTAATCAATACACAATCTCAAAGTTCCATCTTTCTTCTTCACAAACAGCACCGGAGCTCCCCATGGTGACACACTGGGGCATATGAACCCCTTATCCAGCAACTCTTGCAACTGAGTTTTCAACTCCCTCAATTCAGTGGGTGCCATCCTATAAGGAGCAATAGAAATGGGTGCTGTACCCGGCATTACCTCAATAGCGAACTCGACTTCCCTTTCTGGTGGTAAACTAGGCAACTCTTCAGGAAACACATTTGGGAAGTCTCTTACTGTGGGTATGTCACCCAAGTTTGGCTTAGCCTGCCTAGTATCAACCACGTGTGCTAGGCAAGCTTCACAGCCTTTTCTCATTAATCTGCTTGCAATCGTGGCTGAGATAACATTGGACAGGAAATCTGTCCTTTCCCCCACAATAGTGATCTCATTACCCTTAGAAGTTTTTAGAGAAATCCTCTTCAATTTGCAATCAACTATTGCCTGATGACGTAACAACCAATCCATTCCCAAAATCACGTCAAACTCGTGGAAGGGCAACTCAATTAGGTCTGCCAAGAATTCATACCCGTGAATCCTCAATGGGAAACCTTTATACACCTTATTCACTACCACACTGTGGCCTAGTGGATTTGTGACCGAAATGTCTTGATCACACTCCTCTACTGGAACTCCCCTTTCTATGGGTATTTTGACGCAAATGTAGGAATGAGTGGATCCTGGATCCACCAATTCATGTACAGAAGTGTTGTAGAGGGAAAACGTACCCCTAATGACATCCGGGGCATCTTGCTCCTCTTGAGCTCTAATGGCATAGGCCCTTGCTGGTATTCTAGTGTCCGCCTCTCACCGACTCGATGCAGCCTCGATGATGGACCACCGCCTCAGTTTACTGTGTTTCCTACCCCTTTGTGGTACAGGAGCAGGTCTGTTAGTTTGTGTTGGAGCAACAGTAGTAGTCCTCTTTGGACAATTCTTGATCTGGTGTTCTATCGATCCACACCGTAAGCATGCACCGGTCACTCGCCAACAATCCCCCTTATGCCACTTCTGACAGTACTGACAAGCAGAAGATGCTGGAGCTGGTCCCCTAAACACCGTCCCTGGAGAGCTGCCCATTGATGGTGTGGACTGGCCTCTCCTAGGTGTGAATCGCAGGCCGCCTCGAGATCGGCCACGACCATGTGGTGGTCTGAACTCGAGCGGGAGGACCCTTACTCTTCTTCTCGGGAGCAGAAAATGCACCGGGTGACCGGATCCTCTTCTGCTGTCTTTCCCTTCTGTTTTGTTCATTGATTCTAACCCTTTCCACTTTTGATGCAGCATCCACTAGCTTAGCAAAATCTGTGATCTCCAATGCTGTGATCATGACTTTAATGTTGTCATTGAGTCCTTCTTCAAGCTGTCTACACCTCTCTGCCTCTGTAGGGACTATCTCCCTCCCATATCTGCTCAGTCTGACAAATTCACGCTCATACTCAGCCACTGACAACTGTCTCTGTCTCAGACTGATAAATTCCCTTCTTTGCTCTTCTAAATACACTTTGCTAATATATTTCTTCCTGAACTCTGTGAGGAAGAATTCCCAGGTGATCCGTTCAGGTTGCACCTCACTGGTTACTGTGTCCCACCACTGATGTGCATCATCCTGAAGTAGGGACACAACACCCACCAGGTTTTGCTCGGGGGTGCAATTTAACTGTTTCAGCACTCTGATGGTTCTATCCAACCAATTTTCTACAGCCATGGGATCATCTTCCCTCTTCCCAAAGAAATCTACAGCCCCATGCTTTCTCAATTTCTCCAGATGAGATTTCTGTGGTGCTGGTGGAGGTTGTGGCTGTGGTTGTGGTGGTGGAATTGCCCCCATCATTTGCCGGTAGAATTCAGTCATTTGTTGAAATAGTGCAAACTGAGGTTGGGCATGTGCCTCAGCTGCTGGTGGAGCAGATTCTCCCCTGCCCCTAGACTCAGCCCTTGGTGCAGCATGACTCTCCACCTCTTCATCAACTGCTCTTTGCGAAGCAGGATCCATATCCTATTCAAAATAAGAAAACAAACAGATCTGTATCAGTGTCACCTCAACACTTACAAATGCAATGCAATGGTATGTACTCTATCTAGGCCTAGAAACGCCTAAACCGATGCTCCGATACCACTAAATGTGACACCCCTTACCCGTCTACAGTGTAGCCGAGCAAGTTATGCCACTCAGTGTGCCGGAGCACCAATTTATATTTCTATTAAAATTTATCGCTTTATAATTCGTTTATTTTCAATTTCGATAAATCTGAATTTATCCGCAAATTTTATAGAAAATCCGGCAGAGTGCCGGCTGTAAATTGGAAAAATAGTTCTTCTGAACCTGTTTAAAAACACTTTCAAAATAATTTCAAAATCCAAACTCCATTATATATATTCAAGTCAATCTCAAAATCTCAATCTCAATCACGACACTATTTTCAAAACTTTTATGTTCACTTCATCACTTGAAGCATATTCACAAATAATTCTCAACATTCCATTTATCAACATACGTAATGCAAAAAATCTCAATAATATGAAATTTCATATATTTACATTAATACATAATTACAGGAGTTTATAGTTACAATCCAAATTAATACAAAATGCCAAAATACAAAATGCTCCCAAAATCCTATGTCCTACCATATGCACTGCAGGTGTGAGGTGACTCGGGACTCTGGATGCAAATATGAAGGCTCACCCGGTCTGATGTCTGCTGGGCTCACCAGCTAGGTCTCCAGTACCTGCGCGTGGCAAAAGTGACGCGCTAAGCAATTCTGCTTAGTGGTGACAATATAAAATAAAATAAAATAAAATAAAATAAAATATGATAAAACAAAGATGCAGAATGTGTGTTTACAATTTTTGGTAGACTTAACTTCTGATATTATTTGCATTATTATTCAATTAAAATTTTGGTAAGGTTCTTTAACATTGCCCGAGTAAACCATACTAATTGACTGGACTGGATAAATGGGTAAACTGGCACTGGGTACTAAGTACCTCGGACCATCACACCATCGGTCACATCGTGTCTCCGGTGTAATGTACGACTAATAAGCTGTAATAATGATCAGGGTTAAAACCCAAGTATATCAACTCAAATAACATAGCCAAAGGCTATTATTTCACAGAATGGCATGGGAAAGCCATGAAACACAGAATGGCATAAAGCCATATGCAGTATTGCTAACAGAACCCTATTGGCATGCCAAGCTATCCAAACCAATCTTGTTAGGTATACTAGGGCATTTTACACTTTTGAGTTTTACAATTTTTGAATTTCAAGTTTTGGTGTTACTATTCACTTCATTAGTCAACCAAAATGTTGACTTTTGCATAGACAATAGGTACATTGGTTTTAATACTCCCAACATATCAAATTTTGCATTCAAAATTTGTTGGTATTGGTTGCCCATACCATTTCTAAGCTTAATGCTAATTGAGCAGAAATTTCAGTTTTCTTGCTTCATTTTTACTGTTCTATTAGTCATTTTTGTAGTGGGAATTTGGCAAAATGATCAACATGAAAGTTTTTCTTATTTTGTCTAGTTGAATTTCCTTTTTTGAATCACTCCATTTGTACTTTTGTAGCTCAAGTTATGGTCCAAAAACAACAACTGGCCGGATTGAAATTTTTCTGGGCTGACCATATCTACAGTGCAATGAACAGTGACTGCAACTCACTTGTTGGATAGGTTTTGGTCATAATTTGGGATACATTTCTTCATGAAAGTTGTTGGCCTATATCTTAGCTTGTTTCTGGTAAAATTTCAGGTCAATTGGACCTTTCTACATTGAGTTATGACCAAATGAACAATCACTATTCATTTGGTCATTCTGCAGAATCAGACTGCAGGTCACTGACTGCAACTCACTAATTGGATAGGTTATGTTCATAATTTGGGGTAGGTTTCTTCATGAAAGTTGTTGGTCTATATCTCTTCTTGTTTCTGGTAAAATTTCAGGTCAATTGGACCTTTATACATTGAGTTATAGCCAAATGAACAGTCACTATTCATTTGGTCATTCTGCAGAAACAGCCTGCAGGTCACCCGGATTTGAACAAGCTTTTGGTCCACTTGGTTTGGTTTTATGGGCATGATTTCTTCATGAAAGTTGTGCCATTATGTGTCTAGTTTCATATCCAATTGGCCTTGCACCAATTGAACCTCTACAATTCAAGTTATGGCTGCCCAAACCTGTTGGACTCAAGTCCAATTCTGCAGGTCACTCCATTCTGCAAGTCCCTTTAATGGCAGCCACACCAAACCCAATCCCATCACTCAACACACTTCATTTTTAATTTAAACAGAACTAAATGGTCACTAATTGACTATTAAAACTCACTTTCATCATTACATGCTCAAATTCCTATTTTTCCACCCCAAACCCTAACCCTAACATCTCAAATCATGCATTTAACTTGCATTTCATCAATCCACTTAGTAAATACATGTTGTGGGCAGCCATAATAGTCTTTTAATTTCATTAAACTCAACCCAATGAAACCCTAACTATGGCTGCCCAAAATCTATGGTTTCCATCCAAATGGTATTCAATAATTTTTCTTTGCAATTCACACTTATTCAAGTCCCTAAACATGTATTCAAAGTAAAAATTTAGGGTTAGGTCACTAACCTTTGTTGGAGAGTTTCCCTAGCTTAGAAAACTTCTTGATTTTTCTTTCTTTTTTCTGCCCAAAGTGTCCTCAAGGTGCTAGGTTAATTTTTTTGTGAAGAAGGCTAGGGTTTTGGAGTGAGATTTGGTGAGGTTGGGAGCTTGGGTGAGCTTTAATGGAGTTTTTTCTTCCTCTCTCTCTCTCTCCACGTTTTTGGCTGCCCCAAAGGTTGAAGAAGTCTGATTTTTTTGTTCCATTTCCAGCCCATTTGTCTCTTTTAAGTGAGCTTATGCCATGTGTCAACATTGGGTTGGTTGGGAGAATTTTAAATGACCTCATGGTGATGTCATAAATCTATTTTCTTTCATTTTTACTCCATTTCTAGTCTATTTAATTGCAATTAAATTTTTAACAACATTTAATCATATTTTATGTTATATAAATTATTTATTTAACTGAACAAGTTGGCCAAAAAATCATCTCTGAAGACGAAATGACCAAAATGTCATCCGTTTGGCTTAACGGGCCAAAATTGTCTTTATCGATTGAAAAATTTTTCTAAGTATTTTCCTGGCATTCTAATGCCATAAGAACCTCAATGACCCTTCTCTGGGGTCCCAAGAATTATTTTATAATTTTTCCAAAATTTTTTTTTATTAATTATTTGAGTTAATTTTTGGTTCCTCACTTTAGTTTAAACATTTTCCAAATTCTAACTGTCCGAACCGAAACTAGTCACCGGGACAGTAGATTGTACGGACTAGCTAAAATGAGGATGTTACAACTTATCTTCTTCTTGGCCATAGGTCCATGGCCATTATCTTACCATCTCCATTTATGACCAAGGCCTATGTGCTACTTTGCACTATCTTGTTTGCTTTGGTTTAACTTATTTCTTTCTTGATAAAATAGTTCGAGATATCATTATGCGTCTTAAGCAAGTTGCGTGCCTTGGTGACAATTTCTCATCAGTGTCTTTTCTCATTTCTTACTGTTCTATTTAATTTTATCTATCGATATTCTATAGCTTATTTTGCACTGATGTGTAGTCATTACTTTCTCTTGTACTGAACTATAACCTTTCAATATTCTAACTTTATAGTTTTAAATCCCAGATTAGGATTTTCAAACACCTTTCCAATTTCCAATAAGAAAACCTTATCTTATCATATCTATACCAAAACAGATGTCGTTTGCAACTATTTTTATCCTTGTGTACTATTGGGTAGTACATAGCTCTACACAATAAATCCCAAGTCAGTACTATAATCGGCAGCTTACAGCACAACTTCAAGAGACTAGTTAACTTTACAAAATTTTTGTGTGCTAGCAAATATTTTCACTGACAAATTCTTCCAAAATTAATTTTAAAAAGACTAGTCACTAACATATCACAATTGTCTTTTTTTTTTTGTTTCATATATACATATCTTGGTTAAGAATCGAGAAAATACCAACAACCATGTCAGAAGTCTCATCCTCGTCCCTCTGTCGCATAGTGTATACTCTCACTGGAGCATCACCTTGTCCTGGTTGATTCACAGTACTCTGACTTCCAGGTGTACTATCCCTACCTCTGCCTCTGCCTCTACCAACTACTGGTGAACTCTTCGGGGTAGAAACTTGGGCTGATCCTTCTAACGTGGTAAATGATCCATAACGGAGTGGACTTACACAATTCTTAGCAAAATGACCAGTCCCTCCACAATTAAAGCATGCTCTTATAGCTCTCTAACATACTCCACTATGTGGTTTACTACAAGTTTCAAAAGTCGGTCTGACAGCATATTTTTGCATGTCTGTTGAGTTTGCTAATTGGATTGGGATGGTTTCTGTCCAGAAGATCTACCTCTACCCGATTCGCGCGAACTAGATCCTCCAAAATGTTTTCTTTTCCCAAAGCCACTCTTAGTAGCTTGGCCAGCAACCTTTTCAGTTTTCTCTTTCTCCTTTATATTCTTTTTCACTGCCTATTTTGATTCTATCCTTTCCAGTTCCAGGGCTTGTGAAATTAATTCAGAAAAATTCTGGTGTCAGAATCCCACCACTTACATTCTCAAGCTGGGCCTTAACCCAGCCTCAAACCTCTTACACCGGTCTCTGGGGGTGGTGACTAAGCTTCCGGCATAGTGGCTTAGTCAAGAGAAATCTCGCTCATACTCTGCTACAATTTTGTCCCCTTGCTTCAAACTTAAGAACACTTGTAGCTTCATGTCTACATAAGTATCGGGGACCCACTTTTACTGAAATTCTCTTAAAAAGTCTACCTATGTGAGAACAGGTGGCTCTACCAAGCTGTGGGGGATTGTCTTCCACCACTCATATGCATCCCCTTGCAGAAGTGATCCTGAATATTCGAACTTCAACTCTTCTACACACTACAGCTTTCTGAAAACCCGTTCCATTCTTTTTAACCACTGTTCTACCTTTAGTGGATCCACAGTACTCTTAAACTTGGTGGCCCCAAATTTCATTAATTTTTCATATTGCCGAGCCGAGGGCTGTGGTTGTGCTGCAGGTGTTTGCATCTAAGCTTGAGGTGGCACATATCTCGCCATTTGTTGGAAAAACGTAGCCATCTACTGTGCAAACTGAGCAGGAAACTGTGGTGCTGGAGCAGGAGCTAGAGTGGTTGACCCACTCACATTCTAGAGTGCTGGGGCTTCCCCTTAGACCTCAGCCTCGACAGATTGCTCCATGGAATGAACTCCTTCTTCCATTCCACTTTCAGAAATTTTCTACTCTATGATAACAAACACAAGGAGGTTGACCTCCGTTAGTGCATATTCATGATGTAAATATGTCATATGTATCAAACATTTTAGCAGTTGTATTTACCGACAAAATATGTCAAATTCATAGTTCAAAATTTATTTTAAAACCTGTGCTCTGATACCACTAAACATGTCACACCCTATCCCTCTGTAAGATATAACATGATCCCGTAGTACATCTAATGAATTACCATACTTCGTCTACTGGTAACCCATTAAATATACTACAAGGGATTTTAAAACCATTTTCTTACATTTTGGAAGTGGTGAGCATTTTGGTAGGAATTAAAAACATTTAATTGAAGTTTCAAACTAGTAAAAATTTTGTCCATTTTTATTTTTTCACAAATTTTATAAAAATTTCAGCAGAGTGCTGTCTATATTTTGAGAAAACAGTTCTTCAAAACCTGTGAAAAACACTTTCACATAATTTCATTTCGTAGCCTCAATCTCTAATAATATCCCAAATAATACAGTCAACCATAATTTAAATCAAAATTTACTTTTCAAATATTGTTAAAATAATTCCATTCATAAACGTGGCATTAAAATTAATTTTACATACACAATCTTAATATACAGAAAGAAAATCCAAAATAATATTATTACAATTTTATCTGTATAACTGCTCAAACTACAGAGATACATATGCATACTATTATATTTAAATCAAACTAAACTACCAGGGTATAGACAAATACCCGTACAAAAATTCTTCAACTGTGCTCCTCTTTGACTGTAGCAACTCACTCTGCTGCTATGTCCTTTCTCTATCTGCGACAGCAAGTTAAAGCTATCGCTGAGTATAAAAATACTCAGTAGTGCACAATAAAGTATAAAATGCATAATATAAAACATTTACGAACAATTTATAATTCAAAAATCTCATAATCGCATTTCCAAATTTCTTTAAATCACATTTATAATAAATCATAATTTTCAAGCTTAATATAACACAACATTGATCAAATAATTTAATAAACATAGTATTGCCAATAAATAGCACAACTTAGGCCATGACACAAAATTTCCAAACATATCCTGTTGTACACCACGACAAGGCAAACTCACCCCACTAATCAAAATCAATGAGGGAGGTGGCTAGCTAGCTAATGAGTACTCATCCAAACTCACCCCTCAGACTGGAAAGCCAGAGAGGGAGGAAAGTGATCAAATATCAAACTCACCCCACAAGTGGAGGAGGAACATATTACTATTGCCATGCCAAGTGTGAATTAAAAATAATTTAAATCAAGTTATTGAAATATTTTATACAAAACACAATCAATTTCCAAAGTCAAATTTCCATTCACAAGTGGCAACACAGTAGTTCTCAAAACCCATAATTAACACAATGCTTACAAATCAAGTTTTCAGTGGGCAAATAATAATTTAATGTTATTGTGCACAAACCTGGACTTAGTCGCCTCTAGGCCTTCTGTGTCTTTTTCAGCTGAAACACAAAATTTATAGTGTCTCAGTATCTTTGCCTCACAATAATTCCAATAATTAATCCCAATATGCTTAAACTTACATTTTTTAAAATTTTCATGTTGGGGTTAATATTCATGGTACTATTCAAGTTAAAATATTGACTTTCTTATGCTTAAAAGGCATGGAAACTCCAACTATACTCACATACCACATTTTGGTCACCAATTTTGTTGGTTTTGGTTGTTTTCTCAAAACTAAAGTCTTTTAAGCAAAATTGTAAATTTTCAGTTTTGGTATCCTGTATTATACTGTTCCATTGGTCATGTTGCTATTAGAATTTGGCTAAGTTTTCTTCATCGAAATTGTTCCTTATTGTCTTAACTTTATTTTACTTTTTGAATCACTCCATTTGGAGTTTTGTAGC
Organism: Hevea brasiliensis; assembly: GCF_030052815.1. Classification (NCBI taxonomy): domain Eukaryota; kingdom Viridiplantae; phylum Streptophyta; class Magnoliopsida; order Malpighiales; family Euphorbiaceae; genus Hevea; species Hevea brasiliensis. The sequence goes on from NC_079501.1 coordinate 52,203,186, forward strand.
TCAAGTTATAGCCATTTGAACATGGCTGGCCGGATTGGTCTAACCCAGATTTTCTGGGCACCAAAACTGGTTCTGGCAGTTTTAGGTGACTAATTTTGGGTAGTTAAATGACTTAGTTAAGGGCATAATTTGGGTGTGTGTTCTGCATGAAAGTTTTAAGTCTATATCTCAGCTTTCTACTAGTAAAATTTCAGATTATTTAGACCTATTTAGCCCAAGTTATGGCCAAATGAACAACTGTTCATTTGGTCTTTTTTGTACAGGTCTGATTTCCTAATCCGGATTTGGTCAATTTGTTCACTATACTATGGTCACTTTTCGGGCATGATTCCTAAATGAAAAATGTGTCATTTTGTGTCTAGTTTCATCTCCAATTGGCCTCACACCAATTGGATTGGTAAATTTTTAGTTTTGGTCCCTGAAAGGGACCTTGGTCCTGCTACCTGCATAATGGCCCTAAGCAATCCGAATTTAAACCTAATTCTAACACTTCCAACATACCATAATTGGTCATGCATAACCATTTTTCACCTCAAACAAGGTCAAACATATTATTTGACCAATTCTTAAAATTTCAACTCCCAAACCCTAGGTCCAAAATCCTAACTTCCATAAAATTCAAATCTAATGCATTCTAAACACCTATCCATAGTTTACATACATAATTTAACCTAAAAAACCATTCAAATGCATCAAATTCACTCATTTCAAGCCCTAACCTACTACTGGCTGAATTTTTATTTGGTCCCCAAGGATAGTTTTCTTTTCATTTTAAGTGTATTTCTAAGTTAATTGAACTAAGAACATAAACATTTAACTAAAATATTCAAGTTTAGATTACTAATCTTTTCTTGAATTTCCAATCTTTAAATCTCTATTTTTCCTCCTTCCTTTTCTTGATCAATCACCTTCCCAAGTTGATCTAACAAGTTTTAATGGGGAATTTGGGGACAAAGTGGGGTTAGGTGGTTGGAAGAAGCTTGGTTTCAAGCTTTAATGGAGTTTTCTTCAATGGTGAAGTGAGGGAGAGAAGGGCAACCCGTTGGTGAGGGAGAAGTTCTGATTTTTTTTTTTGTTTCATTTTAGTGTATTTTTAACTCTTTTAGTCATAGTTGACTTGGTCAATATTTGTAGGAAAAGTAAAATTAGTTTTGACATCATGATGATGTCATCCAAGTGATGTAAATTAACTTTTTCTTCTTTTTTTTTTCTTTTTCTTTTGTATTTATTTTTCCATTAGCTCTTTAATTTAATTCTTGATCCCAAAATTTTCTTTTCTCTGATTTTGTTTGACAGTTAGGTTAGGATTCAGCTCTAGGGGTTAATTGACCAAATTACCCCTCGCCAGTTCGACCCGGTTTGTAAATAATTCAATATTTCTTCTGGATCCCTGACCTAATTATTTGATTGGCTTAACAATTCTTTTTCGTAATTTTCTCTTTTCCACTGTGTTTGTAATAGTTCTAAGGATCGTGGTGTCATATTTTACGTTTCGAAATTCGAGTTTAAATTGACCTCACAGTCCTTCCCGGGAAGGTCACCCATCGCTGTGACTTTCGACTCATTTAACTTCTTGTGTTCTATTTTTCTTATTTATACTTAACTATTTGACAATTACTAATTATTTGTGTTCAGGGTTTATCTAATTGTCTTAGATGTGGTTCTAATCCACTTAATTGTCCGGACCGATACCCGTCACCCGAACAGTAAAATATATCAGACTATGCAAATAGGGGTGTTACAATTCTCTCCCCCTTAAAATAAATTTCGTCCTCAAAATTGTGTCCACTATCTGTCCTCAAATAGTCATACGTATTGTTTTCTCATGTTTTTCTCACATTTCTACGTAGCTTCATAATCGGAATAATGGTCCATAGCACTTTAACCAACACTATTTACTCATCGATTGCTTACCTCGTGTGCCCAGTTTCTTATGAGCTTCTGTCATAGGTTAGATTCAAATTCATTTCAATTTTAGAGGTAAGCAAATCTGTGTGCTAGTGGATCTGCTTTTTCTAGGATCTCGAACAATCCTATGGGTGAGAACTTAGTTTTACTCTTTTCTTGCTGATGTTTTAGCAATTATTTTCCTTTGTAGTCTTCTCTCTTTTTTTTTTATGTAATGACCTTGTTGGTTATATATGAACTACTTATCTCCTTCATGGCCATAGGTCCATAGCTATTATCTTACCATCTCCATTTATGACCAAGGCCTATGTGCTACTTTGCACTATCTTGTTTGCTTTGGTTTAACTTATTTCTTTCTTGATAAAATAGTTCGAGATATCGTTATGCGTCTTAAGCAAGTTGCTTGCCTTGGTGATAATTTCTCATCAGTGTCTTCTTACTGTTCTATTTATTTTTATCTATCGATATTCTATAGCTTATTTTGCACTGATGTGTAGTCATTACTTTCTCTTGTACTGAACTATAACCTTTCAATATTCTAACTTTAGAGTTTTAAATCCCATATTAGGATTTTCAAACTCCTTTCCAATTTCCAATAAGAAAACCTTATCTTATCATATCTATACCAAAACAGATGTCGTTTGCAACTATTTTTATCCTTGTGTACTATTGGGTAGTACATAGCTCTACACAATAAATCCCAAGTTAGTACTGTAATCGGCAGCTTACAGCACAACATCAAGAATATTACATAGTTACTACGATACATCCTAATAGATCAAACTTCCCTATATCTTATTTCTTTCAAATCCACTAATATCTTAAACTTATTTTGATTATGGTACCCACTGACATCTATCAACAGTAATACCGTTACCTGCACCGAAGGTAGCTATATTACTATAACTTACTTTTAGGTTCTCTTGCCTTACCTAATTAGGCTTACTAATTAACTTTACAAATTCTTGTGTGCTAGCAAATATTTTCACTGACAAAGGCTTCCAAAATTAATTTTAAAAAGACTAGTCACTAACATATCACAATTGTCTTTTTTTTTTTTTTTCATATATACATATCTTAGTTAAGAATCGAGAAAATACCAACAACCATGTCAGAAGTCTCATCCTCGTCCCTCTGTCGCATAGTGTAGACTCTCACTGGAGCATCACCTTGTCCTGGTTGATTCACAGTACTCTGACTTCCAGGTGTACTACCCCTACCTCTGCCTCTGCCTCTACCAACTACTGGTGAACTCTTCGGGGTAGAAACTTGGGCTGATCCTTCTAACGTGGTAAATGATCCATAATGGAGTGGACTTACACAATTCTTAGCAAAATGACCAGTCCCTCCACAATTAAAGCATGCTCTTATAGCTCTATAATATACTCCACTATGTGGTTTACCACAAGTTTCAAAAGTCGGTCCGATAACATATTTTTGCGTGTCTATTGAGTTTGCTGATCGGATTGGGATGGTTTCTGTCCAGAAGATCTACCTCTACCCGATTCGCGCGAACTAGATCCTCTAAAATGTTTTCTTTTCCCAGAGCCACTCTCAGTAGCTTGGCCAGTAACCTTTTCAGTTTTTTCTTTCTCTTTTATACTCTTTTTCACTGCCTATTCTGATTCTATCCTTTCCAGTTCCAGGGCTTGTGAAATTAATTCAGAAAAATTCTGGTATCAGAATCCCACCACTTGCATTCTCAAGCTGGGCCTCAACCCAGCCTCAAACCTCTTACATCGGTCTCTGGGGGTGGTGACTAAGCTTTCGGCATAGTGGTTTAGTCAAGAGAAATCTCACTCATACTCTGCTACAATTTTGTCCCCTTGCTTCAAACTTAAAAACTCTTGTAGCTTCATGTCTACATAAGTATCGGGGACCCACTTTTACTGAAATTCCCTTAAAAAGTCTGCCCATGTGAGAACTGGTGGCTCTACCAAGCTGTGGGGGATTGTCTTCCACCACTAATATGCATCCCCTTACAGAAGTGATCCTGAATATTCGAACTTCAACTCTTCTACACACAACAGCTTTCTGAAAACCCGTTCCATTCTTTCTAACCACTGTTCTACCTTTAGTGGATCCACAGTACTCTTAAACTTGGTGGCCCCAAATTTCATTAATTTTTCATATTGCCGAGCCGAGGGCTGTGGTTGTGCTGCAGGTGTTTGCATCTGAGCTTGAGGTGGCACATTTCTCGCCATTTGTTGGAAAAACGTAGCCATCTGCTGTGTAAACTGAGCAGGAAACTGTGGTGCTGGAGTAGGAGCTAGAGTGGTTGACCCACTCACATTCTAGAGTGCTGGGGCTTCCCCTTAGACCTCAGCCTCGACAGATTGCTCCATGGAATGATCTCCTTCTTCCATTCCACTTTCAGAAATTCTCTACTCTCTGATAACAAACACAAAGAGGTTGACCTCCGTTAGTGCATAATCATGATGTAAATATGTCATATGTATCAAACATTTGAGCAGTTGATTTATCGACCAAATATGTCAAATTCATAGTTTAAAATTTATTTTAAAACCTGTGCTCTGATACCACTAAACATGTCACACCCTATCCCTCTGTAAGATGTGACATGATCCCATAGTACATCTAATGAATTACCGTACTTCGCCTACTGGTAACCCATTAAATATACTACATAGGATTTTAAAACCATTTTCTTACATTTTTGAAGTGGTGAGCATTTTGGTAGGAATTAAAAACATTTAATTGAAGTTTCAAACTAGTAAAAATTTTTATCCATTTTTAATTTTTCGCAAATTTTATAAAAATTTCAGCAGAGTACCATCTACATTTTGAGGAAACAGTTCTTCAAAACACTTCCAAATAATTTCATTTCACTGCCTCAATCTCTAATAATATCCCAAACAATACCGTCAACCACAATTTAAATCAAAATTCACTTTTCAAATATTGTTAAAATAATTCCATTCATAAACGTGGCATTAAAATTAATTTTACATATACAATCTTAATATACAGAAAGAAAATCCAAAATAATACTATTACAATTTTATCTGTACAACTGCTTAAACTACAGAGATACATATGCATACTATCATATTTACATCAAACTAAACTACTAGGGTATAGAAAAATACTCGTACAAAAATTCTTCAACTATGCTCTTCTCTGATTGTAGCAGCTCACTCTGCTGCTATGTCCTTTTCTCTATCTGCGATAGCAAGTTAAAGCTATCACTGAGTATAAAAATATTCAGTGGTGCACAATAAAGTATAAAATGCATAATATAAAATATTTACGAACAATTTATAATTTACAAATCTCATAATCACATTTCCCAATTTCTTTAAATCACATTTATAACAAATCATAATTTTCATGTCACACCCTACCCCTCTGTAAGGCATAACATGATCCCGTAGTATACCTAATGAATTACCAACTCTGTCTACTGATAATCCATTAAATACACTACAAGGGATTTTAAAAGCTTTTCTTACTTCTTTTACAGTGGTGAGCACTATTTACAGGTGTTAAAGACTTTGGTGAACTGAAGTGAAACAACTAACTCATTTGATTTATTTGGAATATCTGTAAAAATTTTGGCAAGGTGCCATTTGTATTTTGGACAAAACAGTTCTTCAGAAAACCTGTAAAAGCACTTCAAAAATTTTCCAAATCTCAACTCCAATACATTTCTCAACACAACAATTTATCAACTCAATTCCATAGAAATTTTTCAAAGTCTGAGATAAGGAAATATAATACAATTTTTTTACAAGTCAAATAACTCATAATTAATTTACAACTTCAAGGTACAATTTGAATTTACAACTGCTCAAACCAACAACAAAATATACATACAGTGAATATACATTACAGTACAAAATGCCAACTGTGATATACTCACTATACCCAAAAATCTCTCGCTGGCGGTACTAGCAGCCTAGTCTGTCTGTCTACCTGCGACAGCAATAAAAAGCTATCGCTGAGACAATGTCTCAGTGGTGCACAACATTAACCAAATACAACTTTAAATCACAATTCATAAACCATATAAATAGTGGATACGTAAAACCATAGTTAAATTCAAGACAATGAATGTCATAAGGAATTTAAACTCCAATTCACAAATTATCAAAATTCATAATAACACAATTTAGTCAAATAGTTTAAGAATACCGTATTGCCAATTCATACACAATTTGATCAAATTGCTGAATAACACAGTGTTGCCGATCAATATCACAATTTGATCAAATAACTGAATAATATTGTTTTGCAAATCAATAACACAATTCGATCAAATAACTGAATAATATCGTTTTGCAAATCAATAACACAATTCGATCAAATAACTGAATAATATCGTTTTGCAAATCAATAACACAATTCGATCAAATAACTGAATAATATCGTTTTGCAAATCAATAACACAATTCGATCAAATAACTGAAGAATACCGTGTTGCCAATCAATATCACAATTTAAGCCATGACACAATTTTTTTCGTACATGCCGTGTTGTACACCACGACAAGACACACTCACCCCAATAATCGAAATCAATGAGGGAGGAAGCTAGCTATATAATGAGTACTCATCCACACTCACCTCAGACTGATAAGTCAAAGGGGGAGGAACATAATCATACTCACCCCAGACTGATAAGTCAAAGAGGGAGGAATAATCACACTCACCCCATTAATGGAGGAGGAACATAGTATCAGTGTCATGCCAATTGTGAGTCAAAACAATTCCAAACATTTTATTCAAATGATCCGTAAGAATCCAATAAATTTCCAAAGTTATAACTTCATTCACAAATTGGCAACACAATTCGTAATTCACTTCAATTTCCACAAAAACCATTTACAGTGCTTTTCAATCAATAAGTATCCATCAATATCATTTAAACAATTTTTCACAGTTTCAAACCATTCACAATGTTTTTCAATCAATAAGTGTCCATCAAACACATTTTCACAATTTAAAACAATAATATACAAATAGTCAATATTTATTTCAATTGAAAAATTCAAGAGAAATAGTTGTTGTGCACAAACACAATTTAAAACAATAATATACAAATAGTCATAATTCATTTCAATTGAAAATTTCAAAAGAAATAGCCGTTGTGCACAAACCTCTGATATTTGTCTCCTGGTCTGACTCAAGATTTCTTTCCCTTTTGCTGAGTCCTTGTTAACTGAGAAACACAATTTGAAGTGTTTCAGTACCAAATTAAACTGTCTCTATCGATGGTGTTTGGTAAATAATGCACTGAACTCAATTATTCACTTAATCACCTAATATACCGACCCTCGTTGTGTTTTAGGTAAATTAGGTTTTAGTGTCGTTAATATGTCACATTCGATAGGGTTTTAGGTTTGGTACGTTTTACCAAAGTCATTTCCTTGTTTAGTGCATTTTAATGCAAATTGCTGGATTCCGGGACACTAGTTTGACCTAGCCGGACGATCTAGTTCCCTCGGTTTTCGGGTTTTGGTCAAAACTAAAAACTTGTAGATCTATGTCTTATTGCACGCGGGGCAAAATTTCAGGTCAATCCGAGTTAAGTAGACCAAGTTATGGTCATTATACTATTGCTGGTCAATTGGTATCAATTAGGTCAATTTTTGGTCAATTTGGTCAACTCTGGTTCGGCCAGTTTTTGGACCCGAACTTGTGCAAGCTTTTTGACTTGCTTATGATCATTTCTGGGCTTTGGTGTCTTCATAAGACTTGTAGGTATGGGTCTTAACTATTCATGGTTAAAATTTCAGGTCAATTGGACCTATTTTGAGTGAGTTATGGCCTAAACACTCACTGCTGCCCAATTGGTAAATTTTCAGGTCTCAATTGTACCTAATCCGAATTGGTCATTTTCTTATGTCACCTTGCAAGCAGAATTTTGGTATGCTTTCTCAATGAAAGTTGGCACATTTTGTGCCTAGTTTCACCTCCAATTGGTCTCATACCAATTGAGGTTACACATTTAAACTTATTGGCTAAAATGTACACTGCCCTTAGTTACTTTGCTTAAACACACATCCATGACACATTTACCTTACTAGATGTTCACTTCCCTACCAAATCTGTTTTGGTACATTACCAAAACCATACTCCACTTCACTTTAAAGTCATTTTGGGCAGATTACAATTATCCTCAACACACCAAATATAACTCTAATTCCCAAAGTCCAAATACAATTACACATACACATAAACATTACTAGTTTTTACATACACTTTACACAACAAATTCATATACATATCCATCAATCCTTAATGCCACAATTCTGCCCATATCTTCATGAACACATACACTTATCCAAGAGTTCCAAGGCTGCCAAAAATGTCCCTCAACCCCGAAGTGTCCTACAATTCACCAATTTCCATTCCAAATGCAAAAATCACCATATATATGTGAAATAATTTACTAGGATATTAAATCACCATAATCAATATCATTCCTCATCAAATATATGTACAATAAATCATTAAATACATGACTCCATGGCTGTCCAAAATGGACATTTCAATAACTCTTCAAACTTGCAAATTTTCTTCACAAACCCAACACCCATAACATGCACACAAAACTTAACAAAGCTATCTTCAAAAATACTAACTTACCTTATGGTTGGAGCTTGTTAAACCTTGCTTAAACTTCTCAAATTTGGTATCAAACTCTTCCTTGTGATGAGTAGACAAACTTTCATGAAGCCACTTAAGGGATTGGAGTTGAAATGAGGGGAGTTATGAGAGCTTGATGAAAACGTTAATGGTGGATTCTTCACCTCTTCATTTTGGCATGGAGGAGAAACCTTGAAGAAGATGAAGTTTCTGCTGGTTTAGTGGAATTACAGCTGCCCCTCTTTGTTTTATTTTATTCCCTTAGTGACCCACTCACAATTTTAAATCATATAATATGTTAAATTCCCACTTATTTCACATTTAACCTTTAATTCTCACTATTTACTTTAGGTACCACCAAATTAATTTTTTATTTTATTTTCTAAGTGTAATATTATTTATTTTTAATGGACATTTAGGTCAAAAGACACTTCGGGATGTCAAATGACCATAATGCCCCTGTTCGGGTTGCATTCCCGATTTTTCGGTAATACCGGGTTTTGTCCGTTTTTCGATTTCTCACTTTTCTTTGTACTAATTACTTAATTTTTCTTTGATATTTCTAATGATATTTATACTTCAATAAATATTTATTGGAGTCCTAAAAATATTTTCCAGGGTTCCCCGCAGTCCAGGGCTAATCAACGGTACACGCCGTGACTTCCCGGTGCGGTCACCCATCGCTAGGGTTTTCGGCTCGCTTAACTTGGTTACATTTCTTTGCTATTATTTTTCCTTTGTTTTTCTTGTACTTTCTTTTCTTGTATTTCATTATTTTATGTCTCCTCACTCTCATTGAAGTGTGGTTCTAGGCATCCTAGCTGCTCTGACAAAGACTTGGTCACTGAACAATGAACGCACTCTACCGAACTTAGGGGTGTTACAATTGTCCCCCCCTTAAATAAATTTCGTTCACGAAATTTTTACCCAGTAGCCATCTTACAATAGTCATACATTTATTTTCTCCTTTCTATATGATCGTATAATCTTCTTTTCCTCAAATTTGTATAAGACTTTTAACAATCTAATACAACGTTTAATTTGTTTGTATAATACTAATCTCCTCTTACTATTGTGTTGTCTAATATTTCGGTTCACGTTCCTTCTTGAATGACCCTTGAGGTCATGTTAGAATCATTCATCAGTCATTGGTCCTCTGACCATTCTAGTCTATAGTCTTCCTCACATTTGTAATATTTCTTTGTTACACATGAATCAACTATTCAATTCTCTACTTTCATAACTCTTTTTATCTGTCAATATTCTATAACTTACTTCCTTTTGTACTGAACTATAACCTTTCGATATTTTAACTTTTGAGTTTTAGATCCCTAAGTAGGATTTTCAAACTTATTTCTAACAATTAAATTCATGGCATAACTATACCAAAATGTATGCCGTTGGCAACTATTCTTATCTAGGTGTACTATCGGGTAGTACGTAGCTCTACACAATAATCTCAAGTCGATCAGAATCTGCGACTACAAGGTATAAACATCAAGAACATTGCATAGTTACTACGATACATCCCAATAGATCAAACTTTCCTATCTTTTATCCATTTCGAATTCACTGATATTCGAATCTTATTTTGATTATAATATCCATTAGCAATTTCTAACAGTAACCTCCTTGCCCTTATCAAGAGCAATTCCATTACTGCATCTTACTTTTACGTCCTCTTGCCTTACATTAAGTAGGCTCACTAATTAGCTTTATAATTTATGGTGTGTTAGAAAATACTTTTCGCCGATAAACTCTTTCAAAACTAATTTCACTTATTATCACAATCCTTATCTTAAGGACTAATCACTAATGCATCAAAATTTATTCCCCTGTAAAGGAATAACAACAGAACATGTAGTTCTAACACTAACATAAAAATATGCAAACTCCAGGTCAAACAATACATATATATGTCTTAGTTGCTAATTGAGAAGGTACCAGCAATAATGTCAAAAGTCTAAGCCTCTTCTCTCTGCTGTATAGCGTATATTCTAGCTGAAGCATCACCTTGTTCTGGCTGATTCACAGTACTTTGACTTCTAGGTGTACTGCCCCTACCTCTACCTCTGCCTCTACTAACTGATGGTGAACTATTTGGGGTAAAAACTTGGGTTGATCCCTTTGGTGTAGTAAATGATCCAGAACGACCTGGATTTACACAATCCCTAGCAAAATGGCCAGTCTCTCCACAGTTAAAACACGCTCCTACGACTCTATAGCATACCCCACTATGTGGTTTACCACAAGTTTCACAAAGTCGATCTGACAGCGCATTCCTGGGTTTCTGTTGAGTTTGTTGATCCGATTGAGGTGGTTTCTGTCCAAAAGATCTATCTCTACCGGACTTCTTACTATCTCTATCGTATTCCCCAAAGTTTTTCCTCTTTCCAGTAGGACCACTAGAACTCTGTTCTGCTGACTTTCCCTCTTTTTCTGTCTTCTCTGATTTCTTTTTCTCAAGAGCCGCTTCAGATTCAATTCTTTCTAATTCTAGTGCTTGAGAAATAAGTTCAGAGAAGTTGTTATGTTTGAATCTGACCACTTGTAATCTGATACTAGGCTTCAAGCCGGTTTCAAACCTCTTACATCTCTCCCTACTGGTAGAAAGTAGACTTACTGCATAATGGCTCAGGCGGAAAAATTCCCTTTCATATTCAGCCACTGATCTGCTCCCCTGTTTCAGACTTAGGAACTCTTGCAGCTTCTGGTCTACATAAGCATCAGGGACATATTTTTGCCTGAATTCCCTGAGGAAGTCATTCCATGTTAGCACCGCAGTTCTACTGCATCGTGGGGAATGGTTTTCCACCAATCATAAGCATCCCCCTGTAGCAAAGATACTGAGTATTCAAATCTAAGCTCCTCTTTGCAGAGAAGTTTCTTGAATAACATATCAATACTTTCTAACCAGCTTACGCCTCTAGAGGATCTATGTCCCCTTGAACTCAGAGCCCCATATTTCATCAATTTGTCATATTGTCTAGCGTAAGATCGTGGTTGTACCACCGTGTGCAGACGGGACTTGAGTAGGCACATTACCGACCATTTGTTGGAACATTGCGACCATCCGCTAAGCGAATCGAGCAGAATCGTGGTATCATGGGCTTTGAACCACTAACATTATGTAGGCCTAGGGCATTCCCTTGCACCTCAGCCTCAATAGATTGATCGACTGAACGATCACCCTCTTCCATAGTCAATGCGAGGATTTTAGATCTCCTAAACAATAATACAAGGAGATTTCCTCCCGTTAGTGCATATTTATAATATAATGTACTGTATGTATCAAACAATGATATTGAGCAGTTGTACTGTGAAGAAAGAATATTCAAATAACATGTGAAAACAGAATTTAAAAACTTTGCTCTGATACCACTAAAACATGTCACACCCTACCCCTCTGTAAGGCATAACATGATCCCATAGTATACCTAATGAATTACCAACTCCGTCTACTGATAATCCATTAAATACACTACAAGGGATTTTAAAAACTTTTCTTACTTCTTTTACAGTGGTGAGCACTATTTATATGTGTTAAAGACTTTGGTGAACTGAAGTGAAACAACTAACTCATTTGATTTATTTGGAATATCTGTAAAAATTTTGGCAAGGTGCCATTTGTATTTTGGACAAAACAGTTCTTCAGAAAACCTGTAAAAGCACTTCAAAAATTTTCCAAATCTCAACTCCAATACATTTCTCAACACAACAATTTATCAACTCAATTCCATAGAAATTTTTCAAAGTCTGAGATAAGGAAATATAATACAATTTTTTTACAAGTCAAATAACTCATAATTAATTTACAACTTCAAGGTACAATTTGAATTTACAACTGCTCAAACCAACAACAAAATATACATACAGTGAATATACATTACAAGACAAAATGCCAACCGTGATATACTCACTATACCCAAAAATCTCTCGCTAAGCGGTACTAGCGACCTAGTGCTACGTCTACTGCGGCGACAATAAATAAAGCTATCATTGAGACAATGTCTCAGTGGTGCACAACATTAACCAAATACAACTTTAAATCACAATTCATAAACCATATAAATAGTGGATACGTAAAACCATAGTTAAATTCAAGACAATGAATGTCATAAGGAATTTAAACTCCAATTCACAAATTATCAAAATTCATAATAACACAATTTAGTGAAATAGTTTAAGAATACCGTATTGCCAATTCATACACAATTTGATCAAATTCTTTGAATAACATGATGTTGCCGATCAATATCACAATTTGATCAAATAATGAATAATATTGTTTTGCAAATCAATAACACAATTCGATCAAATAATCGAATAATATCGTTTTGCAAATCAATAACACAATTCGATCAAATAACTGAATAATATCGTTTTGCAAATCAATAACACAATTCGATCAAATAACTGAATAATATCGTTTTGCAAATCAATAACACAATTCGATCAAATAATTGAAGAATACCGTGTTGCCAATCAATATCACAATTTAAGCCATGACACAATTTTTTTCGTACATGCCGTGTTGTACACCACGACAAGACACACTCACCCCAATAATCGAAATCAATGAGGGAGGAAGCTAGCTATATAATGAGTACTCATCCACACTCACCTCAGACTGATAAGTCAAAGGGGGAGGAACATAATCATACTCACCCCAGACTGATAAGTCAAAGAGGGAGGAATAATCACACTCACCCCATTAATGGAGGAGGAACATAGTATCAGTGTCATGCCAATTGTGAGTCAAAACAATTCCAAACATTTTATTCAAATGATCCGTAAGAATCCAATAAATTTCCAAAGTTATAACTTCATTCACAAATTGGCAACACAATTAGTAATTCACTTCAATATCAACATAAACCATTTACAGTGCTTTTCAATCAATAAGTATCCATCAATATCATTTAAACAATTTTTCACAGTTTCAAACCATTCACAATGTTTTTCAATCAATAAGTGTCCATCAAACACATTTTCACAATTTAAAACAATAATATACAAATAGTCAATATTTATTTCAATTGAAAAATTCAAGAGAAATAGTTGTTGTGCACAAACACAATTTAAAACAATAATATACAAATAGTCATAATTCATTTCAATTGAAAATTTCAAAAGAAATAGCCGTTGTGCACAAACCTCTGATATTTGTCTCCTGGTCCTGACTCAGTATTTCTTTCCCTTTTGCTGAGTCCTTGTTAACTGAGAAACACAATTTGAAGTGTTTCAGTACCAAATTAAACTGTCTCTATCGATGGTGTTTGGTAAATAATGCACTGAACTCAATTATTCACTTAATCACCTAATATACCGACCCTCGTTGTGTTTTAGGTAAATTAGGTTTTAGTGTCGTTAATATGTCACATTCGATAGGGTTTTAGGTTTGGTACGTTTTACCAAAGTCATTTCCTTGTTTAGTGCATTTTAATGCAAATTGCTGGATTCCGGGACACTAGTTTGACCTAGCCGGACGATCTAGTTCCCTCGGTTTTCGGGTTTTGGTCAAAACTAAAAACTTGTAGATCTATGTCTTATTGCACGCGGGGCAAAATTTCAGGTCAATCCGAGTTAAGTAGACCAAGTTATGGTCATTATACTATTGCTGGTCAATTGGTATCAATTAGGTCAATTTTTGGTCAATTTGGTCAACTCTGGTTCGGCCAGTTTTTGGACCCGAACTTGTGCAAGCTTTTTGACTTGCTTATGATCATTTCTGGGCTTTGGTGTCTTCATAAGACTTGTAGGTATGGGTCTTAACTATTCATGGTTAAAATTTCAGGTCAATTGGACCTATTTTGAGTGAGTTATGGCCTAAACACTCACTGCTGCCCAATTGGTAAATTTTCAGGTCTCAATTGTACCTAATCCGAATTGGTCATTTTCTTATGTCACCTTGCAAGCAGAATTTTGGTATGCTTTCTCAATGAAAGTTGGCACATTTTGTGCCTAGTTTCACCTCCAATTGGTCTCATACCAATTGAGGTTACACATTTAAACTTATTGGCTAAAATGTACACTGCCCTTAGTTACTTTGCTTAAACACACATCCATGACACATTTACCTTACTAGATGTTCACTTCCCTACCAAATCTGTTTTGGTACATTACCAAAACCATACTCCACTTCACTTTAAAGTCATTTTGGGCAGATTACAATTATCCTCAACACACCAAATATAACTCTAATTCCCAAAGTCCAAATACAATTACACATACACATAAACATTACTAGTTTTTACATACACTTTACACAACAAATTCATATACATATCCATCAATCCTTAATGCCACAATTCTGCCCATATCTTCATGAACACATACACTTATCCAAGAGTTCCAAGGCTGCCGAAAATGTCCCTCAAGTGTCCTACAATTCACCAATTTCCATTCCAAATGCAAAAATCACCATATATATGTGAAATAATTTACTAGGATATTAAATCACCATAATCAACATCATTCCTCATCAAATATATGTACAATAAATCATTAAATACATGACTCCATGGCTGTCCAAAATGGACATTTCAATAACTCTTCAAACTTGCAAATTTTCTTCACAAATCCAACACCCATAACATGCACACAAAACTTAACAAAGCTATCTTCAAAAATACTAACGTACCTTATGGTTGGAGCTGGTTAAACCTTGCTTAAACTTCTCAAATTTGGTATCAAACTCTTCCTTGTGATGAGTAGACAAACTTTCATGAAGCCACTTAAGGGATTGGAGTTGAAATGAGGGGAGTTATGAGAGCTTGATGAAAACGTTAATGGTGGATTCTTCACCTCTTCATTTTGGCATGGAGGAGAAACCTTGAAGAAGATGAAGTTTCTGCTGGTTTAGTGGAATTACAGCTGCCCCTCTTTGTTTTATTTTATTCCCTTAGTGACCCACTCACAATTTTAAATCATATAATATGTTAAATTCCCACTTATTTCACATTTAACCTTTAATTCTCACTATTTACTTTAGGTACCACCAAATTAATTTTTTATTTTATTTTCTAAGTGTAATATTATTTATTTTTAATGGACATTTAGGTCAAAAGACACTTTGGGATGTCAAATGACCATAATGCCCCTGTTCGGGTTGCATTCCTGATTTTTCGGTAATACCGGGTTTTGTCCGTTTTTCGATTTCTCACTTTTCTTTGTACTAATTACTTAATTTTTCTTTGATATTTCTAATGATATTTATACTTCAATAAATATTTATTGGAGTCCTAAAAATATTTTCCAGGGTTCCCCGCAGTCCAGGGCTAGTCAACGGTACACGCCGTGAATTCCCGGTGCGGTCACCCATCGCTAGGGTTTTCGGCTCGCTTAACTTGGTTACATTTCTTTGCTATTATTTTTCCTTTGTTTTTCTTGCACTTTCTTTTCTTGTATTTCATTAGTTTATGTCTCCTCACTCTCATTGAAGTGTGGTTCTAGGCATCCTAGCTGTCCGGACAGCACTGGTCACTGGAACAGCAGAACGCACTACCGAACTTAGGGGTGTTACATTTCAAGCTTAATATAACACAACATTGATCAAACAATTTAATAAATATAGTGTTACCAATAAATAACAAAACTTAGGCTATGACACAAAATTTCTAAACATGCCGTGTTGTACACCACGACAAGGCAAACTCACCCCACTAATGAAAATTAATGAGGGAGGTGGCTAGCTAGCTAATGAGTACTAATCCAAACTCAGCCCTCAGACTGGGAAGCCAGAGAGGGAGGAAAGTGATCAAATATCGAACTCACCCCACAAGTGGAGGAGGAACATATTAATATTGCCATGCCAAGTGTGAATTTAAAATAATTTAAATCAAGTTATTCAAATATTTTATACAAAACACAATCAATTTCCAAAGTCAAAGTTCCATTCACAAGTGGCAACACAGTAGTTCTCAAAACCCATAATTAACACAATGCATACAAATCAAGTTTTCAGTGGGAAAGCAATAATTTAATGTTATTGTGCACAAACCTGCACTTAGTCGCCTCTAGGCCTTCCGTGTCTTTTTCAGCTGAAACACAAAATTTATAGTGTCTCAATATCTTTGCCTCATAATAATCCCAATAATTAATCCCAATATGCTTAAACTTATATTCTTGAAAATTTTCATGTTAGGATTACTATTCAGGATACTATTCAAGTCAAAATATTGACTTTCTTATGCTTAAAAAGTATGGGAACTTCAACTATACTCACATACCACATTTTGGTAACCAATTTTGTTGGTTTTGGTTGTTTTCTCAAAACTTAAGTCTTTTAGGCAAAATTGCAAATTTTCAGTTTTGGTGTCTTGTTTTATACTGTTTCATTGGTCATGTTGCTATTAGAATTTGACTAAGTTTTCTTCATAGAAATTGTTCCTTATTGTCTTAAATTTATTTTCCTTTTTGAATCACTCCATTTAGAGTTTTGTAGCTCAAGTTATAGCCATTTGAACATGGCTGGCCGAATTAGTCTAACCCAGATTTTCTGGGCACCAAAACTGGTTCTGGCAGTTTTAGGTCACTAATTTTGGGTGGCTAAATGACTTGGTTAGGAGCGTAATTTGGATTTTTATTCTCATGAAAGTTTTAGGTCTATATCTCAGCTTTATATTGGTAAAACTTCAGGTCATTTAGACCTGGCTAGCCCAAGTTATGGCCAAATGAATAAACACTGTTCATTTGGTCATTTTTGGACGGGTCAGATTGCCTAATCCGGATTTGGTCAATTTGTTCACTATGCTATTATTACTTTTTGGGCATGATTCCGCAATGAAAAATGTGTAATTTTGTATCTATTTTCATCCCCAATTGGCCTCACACCAATTAGGATTGTAAATTTTTAGTTTTGGTCCCTGAAAAGGACCTCGATCCTGCTGCCTACATAATGGGCCTAGGCAATCTGAATTTAAACCTAGTTCTAACACTTCCAACATACCACAATTGGTCATACATGACCATTTTGTAGTTCAAACAAGTTCAAACATACCATTTGACGAATTCTCAAAATTTCAACTGCCAAACCATAGGTCCAAAACCCTAACTTTCATAAAATTCAAATCTAATGCATTCTAAACACCTATCCATAGTCTACATACATAATTCAACCTAAACAACCATTCAAATGCATCAAATTCACTCATTTCAAACCCCAACCTACTGTTGGCCAAATTTCTATTTAGTCCCCAAGGATAATTTTCTTTTAATTTTTAGTGTATTTCTAAGTTAATTAAACTAAGAACATAAACATTTAACAAAAATATTCAAGTTTAGATTACTAACCTTTTCTTGAATTTCCAATCTTCAAATCTCTATTTTTCCTCCTTCCTTTTCTTGATCAATCACCTTCTCAAGTTGGTCTAACAAGTTTTAGTGGGGAATTTGGGGACAAAGTGGGGTTAAGTGCTTGGAAGAAGCTTGGTTTCAAGCTTTAATGGAGTTTTCTTCAATGCTGAAGTGAGGGAGAGAAGGGCAGCCCGTTGGTGAGGGAGAAGGTCTGATTTTTTTTTGTTTCTTTTTAGTGTATTTTTAACTCTTTTAGTCTTAGTTGACTTGGCCTGTAACACCCATCACCCATCTGCAATGTAGCCGAGCAAGACGTGTTACACGGCGTGTCGGAGCACCTAGTCTGTGATTATCCGATTTTCTAAACTCAAATTGATTTTAAGAAATCTTTATGTGCTATTTATAGCATACTGGTTCTATTTTCATACTTTAATAAAATCAGTGCTTTAAGAATGGTAATAAAAATTTGGCAAGGTGCCTCTGTATTTCGGACAAACTGTCCTTATAAACCTGTTAAAAACAGTTTAATATGATAATATCAAAATCTCAAATATTTCACAATCTCTATTTCTCAGTAAAGTCAATAGACTTTTATAGTCATTAAATAGTTCCATAATATAGTCCATAATAATTTAAATATATCCAAAAAATCTCCATGTTATTTAATATGTACAAGATATTACAAACTTTAGGACTTTCGTAATATTATAAAATACAAGGCTGAATTTCAAAAATACAATAAAAGTACAAAATGCAAGATATCCTAAGTCCTACCATGTATGCAATGCAGTGCAGATGACTCTGGACTCCTGTGCAAATCTGATGTCTCACCCGGTCGTAGGTCTGTTGGGCTCCCCAGCTATGTCTCCAATACCTACGCATTACAAAAGCAATGCGCTAAGCAATTTTGCTTAGTGGTGCCAAATATAAAGAAATATACACTAAAATAAAGTAAATAAAGTGTTTACAAATTTTTAGTGGTGCTGTATGTCAGTAGACTGGATTTAGCTATTTGAATTTAATAGTACTTGAATTACTGCCGGTGTAGCCTATATACTGACCAGACTGGATAAACGAAAGTACTAGCACTGGGTGCCTAGTACGTCAGGCCATCACACTTTCGGTCACAAAATGTCTTCCGGTGTGCAAATAGTGTGACTAAGAAGCCATATAGTCAATCTGGCGATAAGCCAAGAATAAATACACAATATGTATAGCCGTAGGCTATTAAAGTCACATTGCGGCATAATAAGCTGTAGAAACACGGTATGGCATGAAGCCATTTACAGAACATCTGTCCGAATCCTATTGGCATGCTAACCTATCCATACTAGTCAACTAGGCAAACTAGGGCATATTAGAAATTAATTTTTTAATTCTTCAATTTTTGGAGTTTGCTAACTATTATATAATTCACAAGTCAATGCATATGTTGACCTTTTTAGGTAATATGGATAAGTTGTTTCTAGCATCAATATGTCACAATTTATATCTCGATATGCTGCCAATATAGTGCAATTTACCATTTTTACAAGTTGGCATTCATTGCCAAAATGCTTCAAGTATCAGTGTATGTAAAATGTCAAATTCTTAATTTTGTGTGCTAGATTGATCTAGCTTAAAGTCCTATTTCTCTTGGTTTTTAGCTTCTGGTCAAAGAATTAAAATTGTAGCTCTATGTCTTATTGCATGCGGGGCAAAATTTTAGGTCATTCCAAGTTGTATAGACCAAGTTATGGTCAATTTACTAAAGCTGGATAGATTGCACCTTTACTGCAAAATTTGGTCAATTTTAGGTCACTTTTGGTTCGGCAGTTTTTGTACCCGAAATTGTGCAAGCCATTTTACTTCGTTCTGGCCATTTTTGTGCTTAGGTGTCTTCACAAGAACTGTAGATCTATGTCTAAACTAACCATGGTAAAAATTTCAGGTCAATTGGAACTGTTTTAAGTGAGTTATGGTCATCCCAAGGACTACTATTCATATGGTCAAAAATCTGGGTTGTAAGGTTGCTAATCCGGATTTGATCATTTTTAAGGTCAGTTTCTAGGCAAAATTTTGGAAACATTTCTACATGAAAGTTGGCCTATTTGGTGTCTAGTTTCACCCCCCACTGGCCTCATACCAATTGGGTTCATAGTTTGGCACTTATGGCCTAATTTAGGTACTGCCTTCAATACACAACCTGCAAAAAGTACATACAATTCCAATTTGATATTCCTTCTCCTCCTCATTACTTTAATATTCAATCAATAACACTTCCATATATATATTGTACACAATTCTAGAAACAATTTTGGGCAAAATATTCAAGTGCTCAATGCACACAATTCACCATTAAGTTTAACATTCACTTCCACTAAAATTCAACATATCTCAATGTCAATATTACACATGCACTTCAACATAATCATACTTCAATATCACTTACACTTGCTGCCCACAATTTAACATTAGCATATTTTATTAATAACTACATGTTCACACAAAAATTCATGGTTTAATAGGCTGCCAAACATGGCAGTTTGCCCAAAGCATTAAGGTTCCATTACACACCCTTAATTGAAGCACTACATGCACATACTTAGATTTTAACTTACTACTTCCTCCATTTAAGTTATTCAACCTTAGTTTCCATCCATTAGAGGTAAGAAAAATTCAACTATAACATATATTCATGGCTGCCAAAAATGGACCATTTCATTTCTCAAGATTTTCTTCATTTCTCTTAACCAAATTACTTACCTCAACCTAAACACAAGGTTTACTAAAGCAAGGGAGAGGTTTTGGACACTTACCACTTTTGAAGCTTATCAAAACTTCACAAAATCTTGTATTTTCTTATTGCCAATATCTTCCCCAAGGTAAGTAGGCAAGCTTTAATGAAAGAATCCAGAGGAAAGGATGGCTTGATCAATGGTGCATGGTGATGGAGGGAGTTTAGCCATGGTGGACTTCCATGGAGGTTTTGGGAGGATCAATTTGGCTGATCATTTGGGAGGAAGAAGATGGACTGAATTTCTGTCCAAAATGACTTAATTAAGTGTCCCAAGACTTGAGCTAGTGGAGCACTCACTTTAACTTAATGTTTAATTATTCCAATTTTCCTAATTTGCACATTTATCTCACTTCCTTCACTATTTACATAATTTACCACCATTTAATTTTTCATGACATTTATAAAGTGTAATATCATTTATTTTTAATGGACATTGAGGTCAAAAGGCAACTCTAGTTGTCAAATGACCAAAATACTCCACTTCGGATTATATTCCTGATTTTTCGGTAACACCGATTTTTATCTGTTTCTCGATTTTTCATTTTTCTTTGTACTAATTTATTAATTTTTCTTTGATATTTCTAGTGTCAATTATATTTCAATAAACCTTTATTTATGCTTCAAAATTAAATTCCAAGGGTTCTCCGCAATCCTGGGGTTGGCAACGGCCTTCCCAGTGTGGTTACCTATCGCTGCGGTGCCGGCTCGTTTAATTTAGCTTCATTTTCTCTCCTTCATTTTTGTTTGATTTTTGTTCTATTTTCTTTTTCTTTATTTCATCATTATATGTCTGTTCACTATCACCAAAGTGTAGTTCCAGACATCCTGACTTGCCTAGACTGTTATTTGACCACTGGAGTAACAGAACATAGAGAACACGTACAGGGAGGATGTTACAACTCTTTCCCTCTTAACAAAAATTTCGTCCTCGAAATTTACTCGGTGTAAATAATCGAGGAACAACTATCTCTTTATCTTTTCGCATTTTTCTGTATCATAATACTTTACTTCCTCTTTAATCTATCTCACTAGTCTTAGTTTTATAATTTTATCCTTATTTTGATTTACTATCAAAAATACGTAGCTCTATACAATAGTCCTAAGTCAATACTGTAATCTGCAGCTTACAGGACAAACATCGAGAATATTGCATAGTTACCACGGTATATCCTAATAGATCAGATTTTCTAACATCTTGTCTTTCTTGACTTCACTTTTTAGAACTGAGTTACCTTTTAAATTTTTACTATTCCACTCAACTTAATATTTGTAAGTGATTTTCATTGTACTATGGTTACTATCATCTTAAAATCCACTCTAATTCCATCTAATAATAACAACACCTCCCATCTCGGGTCAATTTTTCAAAAATCAAATCCTATTTCCCATCATACTGTAGTCTAATGGTTAATAACTAGAATATCTTGTTCAGATTTATCCATTTAAAATTGAATTTCTTTCTTTACAGATAATATAGTATATTTACCTGATGTGTTTGTTATTTCCTTGCTTCTTCATTTCCTTATGTTGTTTTATCAATGTCTAGGTTTGGCTCCTCCTAGCTTCTATGGCATACACTTTTGGTGTCACCCTGAATTTCGATTTTTCGACCGTCTCAGAAATAGCCTTCTGTGAAATTTCAGCCATCTCTACTTTACCAGATCTTCTACCCTTTTGCATTTTGGGGGCAGGTCCATCAGCTTGTACTAGAGTTGTTACGTCACTCCTCTAGGGGCAATCTCTTATAAAATGATCCATAGCCCCACACTTGAAACACTCTCCCTTTAACAGTCGACATTCTCCTCTGTGTATCTTACCACAGTGCATACATTCTAGCACTAAGGTTGATCCCCTTGTTACTGTGTCCGGGGAGCTAGCTACATATATTCCAAACTGACTTCTCTGACTCTGTGTCTGGTCTTGTGAACCTTTAAACTTCTTATTATCAATTGATATACTGGACTGCCTTGGTCCAACTTCCCTCTTATGCTACCTATCTTTCCTGCTCTATTCACTTATTTTGACTCTCTGTACTTTCAGTGTAGCTTCAACTAACTTGGCAAAGTCAGTAATCCCTAATGTTGTAATCATTATTTTAATATTGTCATTGAGCCCTTCCTCAAATCTCTTGCATCTCTCGGCCTCATTAGGGACTATTTTCCGCCCATAGTGGCTCAGTCTGACAAATTCTCTTTCATATTCAACCACTGTCAGTTGTCTCTGACGTAGGGTAATAAATTTCCTTCTCTTCTTCTCCAGGTATACACTGCCCACATACTTCTTTCTAAACTCATTAAGAAAGAAATTCCAAGTTATTTGTTCTAGCGGCACCTCACTTCTGGAGTACAATGAAGTTGTTTCAAGACTCTTCCAGTTCTGTCCAACCAGTTTTCAGCTGTGATAGAATCATCTTCCCTTTTGCCTAGAAAATCCACCACTCCAAACTTCCTGAGTTTCTCCAAATGAGATGTTTGATGTGGAGGTGGTGGTGGTGGCATAACTCCTACCATCTGTCTAAAGAATTCAGCCATTTGCTGAAATGTGGCTGGTGGAGGCTATACTGGGGCCTCAGGTATGGGTGGAGCAGGTTCCCTCCTGTCTCCAGGCTCAGTCATAGAAGGAGCATGACTTTCCACCTCCTCATCAATCGCTCTCTACGATGTGGAGTCCATATTCTGATCAAAATAACAAATCAAAAGATCTGTATTAGAGTCATCTTAACACTTACAATGCAATGCATGATATGCAATCTATCTAGGTCCAGAAACGCCTAAATCGTGCTCTGATACCACTAAATGTAACACCCCTCACCCGTCTACAGTGTAGCCGAGCAAGGCATGCTACACGGCGTGTCGGAGCACTTAGTCTGTGATTATCCCATTTTATAAACTCAATTTGATTTTAAGAAATCTTTATGTGCTATTCATAGCATACTGGTTCTATTTTCATACTTTAATAAAATCAGTGTTTTAAGAATGATAATAAAAATTTGGCAAGGTGCCATCTGCATTTCAGACAAACTATCCTTCTAAACCTGTTAAAAACAGTTTAATATGATAATATCAAAATCTCAAATATTTCACAGTTTCTATTTCTCAGTAAAGTCAATAGACTTTTACAATTATTAAACAGTTCCATAATACAGTCCATAATAATTTAAATATATTCAGAAAATCTCAATGTTATTTAATATGTACAAGATATTAAAAACTTTAGGGCTTTCATAATATTACAAAATACAAGGCCGAATTTCAAAAATACAATAAAAGTATAAAATACAAGATATCCTAATTCCTACCATGTATGCAATGCAGTGCAGATGACTCTGGACTCCTGTGCAGATCTGATGTCTCACCCAGTCGTAGGTCTACTGGGCTCCCCAACCGTGTTTCCAATACCTACACGTTACAAAAGCAACGCGCTAAGCAATTTTGCTTAGTGGTGCCAAATATAAAGAAATATACACTAAAATATAGTAAATAAAGTGTTTACGAATTTTTGATGGTGCTGTATGTCAGTAGACTGGATTTAGCTATTTGAATTTAATAGTACTTGATTACTGCCCGTGTAGCCTATATACTGACCAGACTGGATAAACGGATGTACTGGCATTGGGTACCTAGTATCTCGAGCCGTCACACCATCGATCACAAAGTGTCTCCCGGTGTGCAAATAGTGTGGCTAAGAAGCCATATAGTCAATCTGGCGATAAGCTAAGAATAAATACACAATATGTATAGCCGTAGGCTATTAAAGTCATAGTGCGGTATAATAAGCTGTAGTAACACAGTATGGCATGAAGCCATTTATAGAACAGTTGTCAGAATCCTATTGGCATGCCAACCTATCAATACTAGTCAACTAGGCAAACTAGGGCATTTTATAAATTAATTGTTTAATTCTTCAATTTTTGGAGTTTACTAACTATTATATAATTCACAAGTCAATGCATATGTTGACCTTTTTAGGTAATATGGATAAGTTGTTTCTAGCATCAATATGCCACAATTTATATCCCAATATGCTGCCATTATAGTGCAATTTACCACTTTTACAAGTTGGCATTCATTGCCAAAATGCTTCAAGCATCATTGTATGTAAAATGTCAAATTCTTAATTTTTGTGTGCTAGATTGGTTTAGCTTAAAGTCCTATTTCTCTTGGTTTTTAGCTATTGGGCAGAGAAGCAAAATTGTAGCTCTATGTCTTATTGCACGCGGCAGAAAATTTCAGGTTATTCCGAGTTGTATAGACCAAGTTATGATCAATTTACTAAAGCTGGACAGATTGCACCTTTAGTGCAAAATTTGGTCAATTTTAGGTCACTTTTGGTTCGGCAGTTTTTGCACCCGAAATTGTGTGAGCCATTTGACTTGGTTTTGGCCATTTCTGGGCTTAGGTGTCTGCATAAGAATTGTAGATCTATGTCTAAACTAACCATGGTAAAACTTTCATGTCAATTGGACCTGTTTTGAGTAAGTTATGGTCATCCCAAGGACTACTATTCATATAGTCAAAAATCTGGGTTGCAAGGTTGCTAATCTGGATTTGGTCATTTTTAAGGTCAGTTTCTAGGCAGAATTTTGGCAACATTTCTACATGAAAGTTGGCCTATTTGGTGTCTAGTTTCACCCCCATTGTGCTCATACCAATTGGGTTCATAGTTTGGCACTTATGGCCTAATTTAGGTACTGCCTTCAATACACAACCTGCACAAAGCACATACACTTCCAATTAGATATTCCTTCTCCTCCTCATTACTTCAATATTCAATCAATAACACTTCCATATATATATATATATATATATATATATATATATATATATATATATATATATATATATATATATATATATATATATATATATATATATATATTGTACACAATTCCAGAAACAATTTTGGGCAGAATATTCAAGTGATCAATGCACATAATTCACTATTAAGTTCAACATTCACTTCCACCAAAATTCAACATATCTCAATGTCAATATTACTTCAACATAATCATACTTCAATATCACTTGCACTTACTGCCCACAATCTAACATTAGCATATTTCATTAATAACTACATGTTCACACACAAATTCATGGTTTAATAGGCTACCAAACATGGCAGTTTGCTCAAAGCATTAAGGTTCCATTACACACCCTTAATTCAAGCACTACATGCACATACTTAGATTTTAACTTACTACTTCCTCCATTTAAGTTATTCAAACTTAGTTTCCATCCATTAGAGGTAAGAAAAATTCAACTATAACATATATTCATAGCTGCCAAAAATGGACCATTTCATTTCTCAAGATTTTCTTCATTTCTCTTAACCAAATTACTCACCTCAACCTAAACACAAGGTTTAGTAAAGCAAGGGAGAGGTTTTGGACACTTACTACTTTTAAAGCTTATCAAAACTTTACCAAATCTTGTTTTTCTTCTTTCCAATATCTTCCCCAAGGTAAGTAGGCAAGCTTTAATGAAAGAATCAAGAGGAAAGGATGGCTTGATCAATGGTGCATGGTGATGGAGGGAGTTTGGCCACGGTGGACTTCCATGGAGGTTTTGGGAGGATCAAATCGGCTAGTCATTTGGGAGGAAGAAGATGGATTGAATTTCTGTCCAAAGTGACTTAATTAAGTGTCCCAAGACTTGAGCTAGTGGAGCACTCACTTTAACTTAATGTTTAATTATTCCAATTTTCCAATTTGCACATTTATCTCACTTCCTTCACTATTTACATAATGTACCACCATTTAATTTTTCATGACATTTATAAAGTGTAATATCATTTATTTTTAATGGAAATTGAGGTCAAAAGGCAACTCTAAGTGTCAAATAACCAAAATACTTCACTTCGAGTTATATTCCTGATTTTTCGGTAACACCGATTTTTGTCTGTTTCTTGATTTTTCATTTTTCTTTGTACTAATTTATTAATTTTTCTTTGATATTTCTAGTATCAATTATATTTCAATAAACCTTTATTTATGCTTCAAAATTAAATTACGAGGGTTCCACGCTGTCCTGGGGTTGGCAACGGCCTTCCCAGTGCGGTTACCCATCGCTGCGGTGCCGGCTCGTTTAACTTAGCTTCATTTTCTCTCTTTTATTTTTCTTTGATTTTTATTTTATTTTCTTTTTATTTATTTCATCATTATATGTCTGTTCACTATCACCAAAGTGTACTTCCAGACATCCTGACTTGCCTAGACTGTTATTTGAGCACTGGAGCAACAGAACATACAGAACACGTACAGGGAGGATGTTACATGGTCAATATTTGTAGGAAAAGTAAAATTAGTTTTGACATCATGATGATGTCATCCAAATGATGTAAATAATCTTTTTCTTCTTTTATTTTTCTTTTTCTTATGTATTTAATTTTTTATTAGCTCTTTAATTTAATTCTTGATCCCAAAATTTTCTCTTCTCCGATTTTATTTGACAGTCAGGTCAGGAGTTAGCTCTACGGGTCAATTGACTAAATTACCCCTCACCGGTTCGACCCAGTTTGCAAATAATTCAATATTTCTTCCAGATCCCTGACCTAATTATTTGACCGACTTAACAATTCTTTTTTGTGATTTTCTCTTTTCCACTGTGTTCGCAACAGTCCTAAGGACCGCGGCGTCATATTTTACTGTTGAAAATTCAAGTTTAAATCGACCTCGCAGTCCTTCCCGAGAAGGTCACCCATCGTTATGAGTCTCGGCTCATTTAACTTCCTGTGTTCTGTTTTTCTTATTTATACTTAACTATTTGATCATTACTAATTATTTGTGTTCAGGGTTTATCTAATTGTCTTAGATGTGGTTCTAATCCTCTTCATTGTCCGGATCGATACCGGTCACCGGAACAGTAAAACATATTAGACTATGCAAATAGGGGTGTTATAATTAAAGGTCCCTTAGGCAAATCCCACATCGACAAAGCACAAAGATGGTCTTGGGTTCAAAAAGAAATGATATATAAAATGGGGGAACTAATCACCAGAGGCGCCTTTTGGTGGAATGGCCTGGAGACTTGGAAGAACTCCAGGGATAAGCAAGCTCGCTTGACAGAAATCCTAGGATGGGTGACCACCTGGGAAGTTCTCCATTCCACCTATGGGACAAAACCGTGAGGCTTATGGCCAAAGCAGACAATTCCTGTAACACCCCTATTTGCATAGCCTGGTATATTTCACTGTTAAGGTGATCGGTGTCGGTCTGGATAATTAAGGAGATTAGAACCACATCTAAGACAATTAGATAAGCCCTGAATACAAATAATTAGTAATTGTCAATTAGTTAAGTATAAATAAGAAAAACAGAACATAAGAAGTTAAATGAGCCGAGAGTCACAGCGATGGGTGACCTTCTCGGGAAGGACTGCGAGGTCAATTTAAACTCGGATTTCGAACTGTAAAATGTGACACCGTGGTCCTCAGGACTATTGCAAACACAGTGGAAAAGAGAAAATCACGAAAAAGAATTTTTAAGCAGGTCAAATAATTAGGTCAGGGATCCGGAAGAAATATCAAATAACTTGCAAACCGGATCAGACTGGCAAGGGACAATTTGGTCAATTCACCTCGAGAGGTGATTTCTGACTTAACTGTCCAATAAAATCGGAGAAATGAAAATTTCATAATAGCAAATTAAATTAAAGAACCATTGAAAAATAAAGGAAAAAGAAAAAAGAAAAGAAAATTACCTTATGACATCATGTGTGTGACATCACACATGACCTCATAATTAAATTCTAATTACTTGAATTTTGACTAAGTCAAAAAGAAGGATAATTATACATAAAAGCAAAATTAAAAAGCTAATTTTCTATCATCCTCTCCATGTTTGCCATGGCACTCACCTATCTCATTTCTCTCCCTAAGTTCCTCCATGAGAGCTTAAATTTAAGCTTTCAAAACCCTAAATTTCACCATAAATTTCCTAGTTTCTCAAGTTAAACCTTGATTTTGAGTATTGAAAAAGAAGTGTAGAAGAAAGAAATTAGAGAAAAATTAAAGAATTAAGAAGATTGGAAACCTCAAGTGAGATAAGGATTTAAATTGAAATTTTTAGTTTAAAACATATGTTTTGAGTTAATTTAACTTAGATTTTAACTTAAATTCAAAAGAAAACTATTATGGGGGACCAAATAGAAATTTCAACCAGCTAGTATTAGGGTTTGAAATGAATGGGTTTGATGGTTTTGAATGATTATTTGAGTTGAATTAAGTGTATAGATATTGATTATGTACTTTAAATTCATTAACTGAATGAATTGTGTAAGTTAGGGTTCTTGGCACTTAGAGTTTGGGAGAAAAATTGTAAAAAATGGTCAATGGATGTAAATGACCTTATTTGAGTTGGGAAATGGTCAATTGTGACCATTTTGTGGTGTGTATGAATTGTTGGAAACAAGTTTAAATTCGGATTGGAGAGGGTCAATCTGCAGGCAGCTTGACCTAGGTCCCTTTCAGGGACCAAAACTGAAAATTTACCAACCCAATTGGTGTGAGGCCAAGTGGGAATGAAACTAGACACAAAATGGCACATTTTATTTAGGAATCATGCTCAGAAAGTGACCATAGCATAGTGAACAAATTGGCCAAATCCGGATTAGGCAATCTGACCTGTACAAAAATGACCAAATAAATTGTATTTGTTCATTTGGCCATAACATGGGCTAGGCAGGTCTAAATCACCTGAAATTTTACTACTATAAATCTAAGATATAGACCTAAAAATTTCATGAAGAACACAAACCCAAATTATGCCCTTAACCAAGTCATTTAGTCACCCAAAATTGGTGACCTAAAACTGCCAGAAACCAGAATTTGCCCAGAAAATTTGGGTTAGACCAATCCGGCAACCATGATTCAAATGGATATAACTTGAGCTACAAAACTCCAATTAGAGTGATTCAAAAAGGAAAATAAATTTAAGACAATAAGGAACAATTTCTATGAAGGAAACTTAGCCAAATTCTAACAGCAATATGAGCAATGGGACAATACAACATAGGACACCAAAACTGAAAATTTGCAATTTTTCCTAAAAGACTTAAAATTTTAAAAAACAACCAAAACTAACAAATTAGGTAACCAAAATGTGGTATGTGAGTGAAATTAAAATTCCCATACCTATTAAGCATTAGAAAGTCAACAAATTGACTTGAATAGTGTCATGAATAGTAACCCCGAAATACAAAATTTAAAGAACATCAAGTTTAGCATATTAAAGCTAGGTATAAGTAGATTTGAATTTATTTTTGGAGCTATGATAAATGGTGATATTGAAACACTGTGAACTGTGGGTTTCAGTGGAAAAGAATACCGGGAAAGAACCCGAGACATCGAGTCAAGGCCAATAGGCGACTCGTATAAGATTTGTGCACAACTAACTATTTTGTTACTTTTCACTTCTAAATTGATTTGAACAAGTTTATTTTATGATTTATAATTTTTTTGTGTTGAGGATTTTAATTTGTTGAATGAAATTGTATAAATTAAATGTAAATTTTCTTATGCATTTAAGGATTTATTGCATGGTTTTGAGGATTGTGAATTTTAAGTTTGATGTGTTGCCAACCTTGAGTATGAATTTATGATGATTCAATATGTTAATAGTTTGTAAATGATGCGTCCCTACCGCAAGTGCACGGGTCGTACAAGTAGTATAGAAAAGATATCGATCCCACGAGGAGCTGTGTTAATGATTGAATTTTTAATGTAAAAAGTTGAGTAAATTGAAGTATTTTTGAATTTGACGTAATGAATTGATGGGTAATGGAGTATGAAATCTAAATATGCAAACTTAATATTCTATTCAACAATGTATTAATTAAACTAAAATTGCATCAAATTGAAATAAGCAAGTTCAAATATGGCAATATTCAAAATGGCAAGTGATTAAATTCGATTAGAAATTAACAATGGTAAAAAGGCGATTCCGGAGTTCGGGATTTCATATTCGAGCTATTTTGGGATTTTAAATTGGTTATCCAATCTTATGAAACTTATGGGTTTTAAGGAGATTAATTCTTAAATCCCTTGAATTCCCTTTCGAGTGAGACAAAGAGTGCCTTAATCAATCTAATCCTACTTTCGTGGACTTAGAGTTAATTAAGACCCATTAAGTTCTTTAATTAATCTGTGAATCCTCTTAATCCTTAGCCTATTTCTAGGTCTAAGTTAATTAAGTCCAATTTCTTGATTATCTATCACAAGGTCTTCTCCTTTCGGTGCTTCAACCATGGATTAAGAACATTACTTAATGGGATCCTACACTAAGCATGTCATTAAGCACACAAGAAATGAATAAAACTCATTAAGACCACAAAATATGGATTACCCAATCAAAATCCACAAAATATCTCAAATATTACAACCCTTACTCCAGAATCAAAAGTAAAACTACTCACTATCCATAATGCTTGCAAGATATATTGAGTTTAAATGGAAATAAAGCTTTAATCTAAGCTAAGGAATAAGAAATTAAACACTAGAAATGTAGAAAAATATAAGGAAAGAGAGAAATCTGCAAATCTTAGTTGAAAATGGTGTGGAAGGTG
This sequence comes from Hevea brasiliensis, assembly GCF_030052815.1. NCBI lineage: Eukaryota > Viridiplantae > Streptophyta > Magnoliopsida > Malpighiales > Euphorbiaceae > Hevea > Hevea brasiliensis. The sequence continues at coordinate 52,234,340 of NC_079501.1, forward strand.
AAAGTGACTGCTCAAATTCTGCCTCTCTTCTCCTTTCCTTTTCTGCTCCTTGTCTCCCTCCTCTAAAATGGGAAAATGGGACTATTTATAGCATTTTTCTGACATTGAGCCCTAAAATGGTATGTTCTAGGAGGAATTATTTGAGGGAATCTCCTGCCAGCTCATTAATGAACTCTTTATGGGACTGCATAAGTGGACTGCATAAGTTATACGATCCTTATGCGCTGATCGGTTCTCGAGTCACTTATGCGAAATCGCATGACTTGGTGCATAGGTTATGCACAATTCCGTGAAGGTGCATAAGGGAGTAGAATGTGCATAAGCTATGCACTCTCCTTATGCACATTTCTACTGGTTCTGGAACAATGTGATCTTTCTCCTTATGCATATCTGCATAGCTTATGCGGCAAGTTATGCACAGTTTGGTCAATGCATATTTCAGCTTGAAAACCTATTTTTGACATCTTTGGCTGTAGAAGACACTCCTCAATGGCCAAATTCTCTTCAGTCCTTCAAAAACACCATTTTTCCTACAAAACAAAGTAAAAATTACAAATTAATCCAAAATTGACAATTATGAAAAACTAACTAATTAACTAATGAAATTCGCTAAAAATGACTAATAATCAAATAAAAATGGTTATAAAATTAGACCTAAATGACTATGCAAAATGTATGCATCAAATACCCCCAAACTCAAGCTTTTGCTTGTCCTCAAGCAAACTTTAAAATGTGATGCAAAAATTTTAGGGGTGCCTTATCCAAAGAACTATGAAAATCACCTATTAAAGTAACTTAACACACCTTCAGCCATACCAGCAATCCATATACCCATCCTTCAAAATGCAAAGAATTTAATGCTTATCCAAGCTTTCACCGCTTAGCCATCAAGTCAATTATCATTCAAAATCCCCAAACCAACCAATCAAAAGAGAGGGTCATGCTCGAAAGGAATTCTAGAACAATCAATAGTCAAAGTGTCTCTATATGGAATGATGGAATTGAATGAATGAATGAATAGTTTTCCAATCCCATAGGCAAATTCCCTACTCCTATCTCCACTAATGTAGCAAGTACTATCAAGAGATCAAAGGTCTTTTTAGGGATGTAATGGGGCCATGGGATTCAAAAGAGGCTAAGAAGAAAGATGGGTAAAAAGTATTCAAAGCATGAGAATATTTTCAATCTTGACAACATAAGGTACATTTCTTATTTTATTATACTTTTTTTTCTTTTTTTTCTCTCTTTTTTTTTATATATATATGGAGGAGAGAAATACATAATGAGAATTGTCAAGTGCTAGCATAGTTTACAAAACACATAAAAATGGAGGAACATTTTGATACTTTAAACTTGTATCTTGCATTTTCTTTTAATGCTTGTCCCTAGAATCTGCCACCCCCAAACTCATTCCTTTTAATACTTTGGGTGGATTTCTTTCATTTTGAATGACAATGGTGAAAAGAACATATACTATCACTTTTTACAAGATGACAAGCATTTCTTCTCCCTTTTATTGTATATTTTTTTCTTCTTTTCTTTATTTTTATTTCTATTATTTTTAGAAAGTGTACCTAATATTCAATATTATTCTCATGAAAATGGTTGGAGTGTTTGGTTCATTGGCTAGGTAGCAATAAGGGTTTCAAGAAAAATTAGGAATAAAAAGGTTCAAAGGGGTTTGCAAGGGTTAATTTTAATTAGGAAAAATGCCAAAGGTTTAAAATGAGAAGGTTTAAATCAAAGAATGCCTAATCATCTCTCTTTTCAAGTACAAGCTGGTATTTCGCCTTGAAAGGTTTAGAAAATTTGTTCTAGGATTGGTGAGACATCATTTGACTACCTTATATCCAATAACTCCCTCTAAACACTTCCATCTCCAAATAACTAGTTGGGTGGCTTTTTGGCTAAGAAGATACAGGCAAGGGATAGACACTTCAAAACCTTGCACCTTTTAGGAAACTTTCAATCCACAAACCCAACTAAAAGGTGAGTCAAATTACTCTCATAGGCACATTTTCAATACTCAAGGGATTTGGCAAAAGATTTTAATGCATGATGCATGATTCCTAAAATGAGTAATGCATTAACTAAATGGAGGGAGTCTATTTGTATGCAATGTGTACAATTTCTAAGTGATGTATAATGTGTGTGTAAATGTGTTATGTATATGTATGTGTGGAAATATATGTAAAATATTTACAATATATGTAAATGAAATGGGATGAGATGTTCCTATACTCAAAATGTGAAAAATGAAGCAAAAATCAAAATGTTAAAGCCAAAAATCAAAATGTGCACCCCCAAACTCAAAATTGGACATTGTCCTCAATGTCTCAAGTAGTGGATAACCAAAACTCAAAGCAAATAAGATGGACCAGGAATTGTAAAAATTAAGAGCAAAAAGAAAGAGTTACCTGGGTGCTGAACATGTGCATAAGTAGGGTGCATAAGCCGTGCGGTTCTACATAAGAGGCAATATAGGTTGCATAGGCTATGCATGACATCTGCATAAAGGAAATACAACCTGTGCAGTTCTGCATAAGTAGCAGAAAGGGTTGCACAGGCTATGCAAAATATTTGCATGAGGAAATTCATAGCCTGTGCAGTGTATACAAAAGCTGCTGCATGGGAATTGGCAAAGGGAAATGTATAACCAGCAGTAGAAGCATTAAAATATATGCAGAGTATGGGCAAATATGTACAAAAGGGGAATAAGTGCAATGAAAATCAAAGAAGACTAATGTAATAGCTATCCAATAAAACTTCAAGAAACACAGAATTTAAAACAAACTAATTCAAAAGAAACATAATTCAAAGCAAACTATAAATGTATGAACATATTTACAAAGAAAAGGTCCTACAAGATTGAACAAAAGTAAAACAGAAGCTAATCTAGTTCTATTGTTTTGCCCTTGTCCAAAGATGTTGCTAAGGGGCTGGTGGCTTCTGCCGGCTGTCGAAATGATGGTGCTGGAGGAGGTGATGGAGGTGGGGGTGGCATGCCCAGAAAGATCATGAGTTGCTTCACCATTTCCTTCAATTCTTTCTGCTTGTCCCTGGTTTCCATGACAAGGTCAAATAGGTGATCATGACGATCCTTGAGTGTATCAAGACCAGTGTCAAGCTTCCTATCCACAAAGTATATATCATCACTAAGCTCACAAGATAGGTGAATAAGGCTTTAGTGTTGAATGCAGAGGGGTGGAAGAGGAAGGTTCAAATTGTAGGAGGTATGGTGAGCAGAGGCCGGGATGTCTGTGCAGCCGAGGGGTGGGGTAGGTGTAGTAGGGTGCTGTGGGACTGATGGGAAAGGTTGTGTTTCTGGTTGTGCAATGGGCCCAGTTTCTACTGCAGGTTGAGCAGTATCAAAATATGACAAATTGAACCCTGTTTTGGTTAAGTGTGTAGTATCAAAATATAAAGTGTTCACAAGTGCTGGTATTGAGTGCTCTGCAGGATTAAAACCAAAATGCTTGGCTATGACAGTGATGAGCCCACCCAAAACAATGTCACCTATGGATTTGGTGGCAATATGCAGCACATGCTCACAAAAGAAATAACCAGGAGAAACCTTAACTTTGTGAAATGCACACCATAACATAAATAGTTCAGATTTTCCCACAAAGACTGTAACTAGTCCCTCTGCCCAATATGGTGCTAGCAATTAGCCTATGAATAAACCTAAGTGCAGGGTCAAGTATTTGGGATGTTTTTGATCTTCCAGCAGAGAAAGTTTGAGGTTGGTTTGTGATGATTCTCCAAAATTGGGCAGCATTCCAAATGCCCTACTACCTCTACTCCAGTATGTGGTACTCTAAATAACCCATCAATTGCAAAACCAAAAATGCTATGAAATTGGTCCAATGACAGCTCTCTATTTTGCCCCAAGCATCTAAATTTCATAATTGGTTTATGGTCTACATCATGCAATTTAAGGGTAGCAGAGAATGAAGAAATAAACTCCAAAACTAGAGTTGGATAAACTATCTCCTGTTTATGAACAAATTCCATCCAACCCATACCGTCAAGATATGCAACTACATTGTCAAATAAACCAAGAGATTGTAGAGAATCAGCAGATATATACCTAGTGGGTTGTACCCTTCTATCCTTGAGTCGCTTAAAAGCTGCTTTTTGAATTGTATCAGGAAGAGGCCAGGGTAGCTTTGATACATGTGAGGCTGCCGAAATTGTCTTTTTACTGGAAGAGGGTGTAGAGGCTAGAGCTTTTGGCTTTTTGAGTGGCGGTTCCGATAATGGGGTGGGTGGGTCTTTGCGTTTGGACAGAGGAGGGGCAGAGGACATGGGTCACACAGATTTTGACCGAATTTTACGTTTGTACGTGGTTGGGGGAGGTGGTGGGGGTGTCGCTTGTGGAGGAGAATTGGGAGTGGGGGGTATCGTTGACAATGGCGAGACTTTGAGAGGAGAAGCTGGACGGGAATGGGGAGGCGACTCCATTGCCGATGAAGAAGATGGAAGAGATAAGGGGAAAAGAAGAAAATAGAAGAAGAATGAGAATTAGGGCAAATGTAGTGAGAATCGAAATGGAGAAGAAGGTGTGAGGAGGAGTTATGCCGGAATGAGGATTGTGAGAGAAGAAGGACAGTGAACAGGGTTTATCGGGGTGAAGGTGGGAAAGAAAAAGGAAAAAAAAAAATTTGATTTAAATGGGTTTTGTAAAAGACTGCATAAGGGGAAAGTGCATGTGCATAGCTTATGCACCAGCTTATGCAAGTGTTGCCCTGTTTTGAAGTTCAGAAAAATATGTCATGCAGAAGTGCATAAGTCATGCACCTTCCTTATGCACTCTTCGGCAATTTTTTTGAATTTGGGTTGGTGGTCATGCAGATGTGCATAAGCTATGCACTCTGCTTATGCACTCTTCGGTGGGTTTTGAGATTCAGAGTCTTTGGTTATGCAGAAGTGCATAAGTCATGCACTCTGCTTATGCACCCCTCGGCAAGTTTGGTTTTTCTGGGTTTCTGGTCATGCAGAAGTGCATAAGTCATGCACTCTGCTTATGCAGACTTCGGCAGAGAGAGAAAATGAAGAATTTGAAGTTATGCAAATGTGCATAGGTCATGCACTCTGCTTATGCAGGTTTCGAAAGATGTGAAATTTGACAAAATTAGGCTATGCAGAGTTGCATAAGCTATGCACTCTCCTTATGCACTTGCAATAAAGGTGAAAAATGGCAAGAATTGTGGTTATGCAGGATTGCATAAGCTATGCAGTTGCTTATGCACAATTCAACAAGATTAAGATTACAATGGAACATGATTTGCAAGTGTGAAAAATACCCTAGAATGAAGAAATATAATTCCATGAAGCATAAACCATGAGAAATTTTCACCAAAAACACATCAATATATACAAAGTTCATCAAAAATGCATCACACAAGCATGTAGACATGGATCCTACATAAAAGACCTTTGAGAACTATGCCATTTTGACTCAAATTCTGCAAATCAACATTTAGCACATAAAACTCCATAAAATCTGCATAAAGTTGCATCTAACCACAAATGAGAAATGAACTCTCCAAGTTTTGCCAAGAGAATGCAATATTTCTACCTTGAATCCTACAACCCAAATAATCTCAAAACTACAAAGATGACCAACTTACCACCATATTAACATTAAAGGCACATATACTTAAAAGTTACACACCCAACCTCACCAAGAACATAAGCCATCTGCTGCAAACACCCTTTTTGTTGCAGATTCCATTTTTCCTCTGCATAAACCAGATTGCAGCTCCTTCAGTTCACCAACCTTTCTCCATTGATATACATTCAACCTCACCAAAAATACAAGCCATTTGCTGCAGATTTCATTTTTCCTCTGCATGAACCAGATTGCGGCTCCTGCACAGATTATGCAGCAAAAACTTATCAGTTTTTGGGAGAGTTTGAAGGACAAAATTTTCAAGTTAAGGGTCACTCCCCCAACAGTTCACCAGCCTTTCTTTATTGAAATACATCTACAAGGGACAAGATTTAACAATGTCAAAAATTGAATTTGGGGAGATTTAAGATAAAAACAAAATCAATGAAAATGAAAGTAAATTAGCAAAAGCAAAATAAAAGGACTTGGGATGCCTCCCAAGAGGGCTAATTTATAGTCTTTAGCTGGACTTTTCATGAATTTCACTGAAAAGAGGTGAGGGATTGGAGACTTGTAACAGCTTGCTCCTATTATTGAGTCTCCAGTTATGTAATGTTTCAATCTATGCCCATTGACCTTAAAATTCCCAGATTTTTCAATCCAAATTTCTATTGCTCCATAAGGGAAAACCTTAGAAACTCTATATGCACCAGTCCACCTTGACTTGAGTTTTCCAGGGGACAATTTCAATCTTGAGTTGAACAACAAAACTAAATCACCTTCTTTGAATTCCTTTTTCCTAAGATGCTTATCATGCCAAACTTTAGTTCTTTCTTTGTAAATACGGGCACTTTCATAAGCATCCATCCTCAATTCCTCAAGCTCATTAAGTTGTAACAACCTTTTCTCACCAGCTTGCTTAAGATCAAAATTCAAGGTTTGAATGGCCCAATATGCTCTATGTTCTAGCTCCATTGTAAATGACAAGACTTACCATACACCAACCTAAAGGGAGTAGTTCCTATAGGGTTTTGTAGGCGATCCTATATGCCCATAAAGCATCATCTAGTTTGATAGACCAATCTTTACGAGAATTGTTCACTGCTTTCTCCAAAATATGCTTGAGCTCTGTTAGAAATTTCAACTTGTCCTGAAGTTTGAGGGTGGTATGGGGTAGCTATCTTGTGCACTACACCATACTTCCTCATTAGGCTCTCAAATTGCTTATTACAAAAATGGGAACCCCCATCACTAATTATAGCCCTAGGAGCTCCAAATCTGCTCAAGACAAATTTCTTCAAGAATTTCACTACCACTCTAGCATCATTAGTTGGAGTTGCAATAGCTTCCACCCACTTTGACACATAGTCAACCCCAACTAAGATGTATCTATTACCATATGATGGAGGGAATGGCCCCATAAAATCTATTCCCCAAACATCAAATAATTCCACTTCAAGAATATTATTTAGGGGCATTTGATCTCTTTTTGACAAATTTCCACTCCTTTGACATTTATCACAATCCGACACAAATTTTCTCACATCCTTAAAAAGATTTGGCCAAAAGAAACCAGCTTGCAAGATTTTACTAGCTGTTTTAGAGATTCCAAAATGTCCTCCATAATCAGAAGCATGGCAATGATGCATAATACTGCACTCTCCTCTTCAGGAATAAATCTTCTAATTAGACCATCACAACATCTCCTAAAGAGTAAAGGATCATCCCATCTATAAAACTTCACCTCATGCAAAAACTTTTTCTTTTGTTGCCATGTCATACCTAGAGGTAAAACTCCACAAGATAGATAATTCACAAAGTCTGCATACCAAGGTAGTTTAGCAACAAGAGAGAAAAGTTGTTCATCCAAGAAAAACTCATCAATAGGGATTTCATCCAATTCTTCATCATCCAATTTCAACCTACTAAGATTATCAGCAACTACATTTTCAGCTCCCTTCTTATCTCTAATCTCCAAATCAAACTCTTGTAGCATCAGAATCCACCTAATGAGCCTAGGCTTAGCCTCCTTTTTACGAAGCAAATACCGATGGTCGCATGATCCAAAATATAACCACCTTTGAGTCAATAATGTAAGGTCCGAACTTTTCCAATGCAAAGACAATTGCTAAAAATTCCTTTTCAGCTTGTTGCATAATTTGTTTGAGCCTCATCCAGTTGTTCTACTAGCATAATAAATAGCATAAGCCTTTTTGTCCTTTCTTTGACCAAGAACAGCCCCAATTGCATAGTTGCTAGCATCACACATAATTTCAAAAGGTAGGCTCCAATCAGGTGGTTGCATGATTGGTGCAGTGATAAGAGCTTGCTTCAACCTGCAAAAGGCATCCAAACACTCTTGGTCAAATACAAATGGTGTGTCATTACTTAACAAATTAGACAAAGGTTTGGCTATTTTAGAAAAATCCTTGATAAAGCGTCTGTAGAACTCGGCATGTCCTAGGAAACTTCGAATTCCCTTGACATTGGTAGGAGGAGCCATCTTCTCTATCACTTCAACTTTGGCTTTATCAACCTCTATTCCTCTGTTAGACACCAAATGTCCAAGCACTATCCCTTCCTGGACCATGAAATGACACTTTTCCCAGTTTAACACAAGGTCAGTATCTGCACATCGCTGCAAAATTTTAGAAAGGTTAGCCAAGCATATATCAAATGAAGATCCATAAACAGAGAAATCGTCCATAAAAACCTCCATTATGTCTTCAATGAAATCTGAGAAAATTGCCATCATGCACCTTTGAAAAGTGGCTGGTGCATTACACAACCCAAATGGCATCCTTCTATAAGCAAAGGTTCCATATGGACAAGTAAAAGTGGTTTTCTCTTGATCATTTGGATGGATAGGGATTTGAAAAAAACCTGAATATCCATCTAAATAGCAAAAGTAAGAATGCCTAGCTAGTCTTTCCAACATCTGATCAATGAAGGGAAGTGGAAAATGATCTTTTCTAGTGGCAACATTTAATTTTCTGTAATCTATGCACATTCGCCAACTAGTCACTGTTCTGGTGGGAATTAATTCATTATTTTCATTTTTGACAACTGTCATTCCACCCTCTTTTGGGACAACATGTACTGGGCTCAAATGGCATCACTCGAGATGGGATATATGATCCCTGCATCAAGCAACTTCAAAATTTCCTTTTTGACAACTTCTTTCATATTTGGGTTCAACCTCCTCTGATGTTCAATAGATGGCTTACAATTTTCTTCCAAGATGATTCTATGCATGCAAAAGTGTGGGCTTATTCCCTTAATGTCATCTATGGTGTATCCTAAGACTTTCCTAAATTGTCTCAACACTCTTAACAACTTATCAGCCTCTAAAGTACTCAAATTTGCATTTACAATTACTGGATAAGTGTTATTAGTGCCAAGAAATTCATACCTAAGCTGAGAAGGAAGTTGCTTAAGTTTTACCTTAGGTGCATCTTCTTCCTTGAATGATGGTTGCTTAGATTCTACTTTTTCCTTTTGTGTGAGTTGAAAAACTGGAGCAGAAATGAATGGTGGACTTCCCTCTAAGTGTTGAGCATATGCAGCTACATGAGGGTTGTCATAGTCTATGCCTCCTCCATGAACCAAACAATTTTCAAGTGGATCTTCTGGATATTTCTTTCTGAAGTGTTCTTCAACCAGCTCATCAATAATATCAACTCTCAAGCAAGTATCAGCTTCAGAATGATGCTTTTTCATAGTGTTATTAATATTGAAAACCAATTGCTCTTCACCAACCCTAAGAGTCAGCTTTTCTCCCTTAACATCAATCAATGCTCCTGCTGTAGCTAGAAAGGGTCTTCCCAAGATAATTGGGATATTAAAATCTTCCTCCATGTCCAAGATGACAAAGTCAACAGGTATGTATAACTTCCCAACCTTCAGAGGCACATTCTCCAAAATCCCTTCAGGATACTTAATTGACCTGTCAGCTAACTGAAGAGAAATGTGGGTTGGTTTAAGATCTCCCATATTGAGCTTTTCATAAATGGAGAGGGGCATAAGGCTAACACTAGCCCCTAAATCACATAAAGCTTTTGTAGAACATGATTCCCCTATGTGGCATGGAATTGAAAAACTCCCTGGATCCTTGAGCTTTGGGGGAAGTTTCCTTTGAAGGATAGCACTACATTCTTCTGTCAAAGCTACAGTTTCATCATCTTCAAGTTTCCTCTTGTTTGAGAGAATTTCTTTCAAGAATTTTGCATAAGAGGGCATTTGTGAAAGAGCATCAACAAAAGGCACATTTATGTAAAGTTTCTTCAAAACCTCTAAGAACTTCCCAAATTGCTTATCAAGCTTGGCTTTGTGGAAAGGGAAGTTGTGGCTTGTAGGGTTCAGGAGGTATATACTTCTCTTCCTTTTCTTCAATTTCCTCTTTACATTTTTCTGCATTCTCTTGTTTTTCACTCTCATCAATTTCTTTCTCATTTTCTCTCTTCTCACTGTTTTCACTCTTCTCATCATTTATAACTTTCCCACTTCTTAAAGTAATAGCTTGACATTGCTCTCTTGGGTTTTCTGGTTGACTTGGAAGTTTTCCAAAAGATTTAGCACCTGAGGAAGATGCTTGTTGTGCAATCTGGTTTTCCAAAGATTCATTATGTGTTTGCATCTGTTCCAGCCTTGCTTTCATCTCTCTCATCTCCTCATCATGCTTATTTTGGTTAGCAAGAATTTGTTGCAATAAAGCTTCAGTGGTGGAATTTCGTTCTTGCTGTTTTGGTGGAGGGTTCATATTTTTCTGCTGAAAATTAGGCAATGGTTGCCTATTTTGCTGATATAGAACTCCTTGTTGCTGATGTGGTTGAAAATTCTGATTTTGAACTTGATTTTGCTGATTTCCCCATGAAAAGTTGGGATGATTCCTCCAATTTGGATTGTAAGTTTGAGAATAAGAATTCCCCATTTGTTTGTTTCCATAATTACCAACATATGCTACTTGTTCTCCATAATCTACTCCACAACTGGTAGTTTCCTCTGCATAAGCCACTTGTTGTGAACTTCCAGCTGATGATGATGAACTAACCAACATACTCAGATCTTCCATCTTCTTAGCAAGGACATTAGTAAGTGCATCAAACTTTGCATTAATCATGTTGAATGGATCAAGATCATACATTCTAACAGCTTGCCTCTTTTGAGTTGGTGCTGGTCCTCTTGGACTACTCCAAAGATGAGTATTCTTTGCAATTTTCTCCAATAGCTCATAAGCTTCATCTTCATGCTTTATAATAAATTCTCCTCCTGTTTGAGCATCAATAATTCCTCTAATTGCAGGAGTGACATTTGTGTAAAAATTCTGGTTTATCATCCATTTCGGAATGGCATGATGTGGGCATAATCTCTCTAATTCCTTCCATCTCATCCATGACTCATAGAGAGTTTCATCCTCTCTTGGTCTGAAAGCTGTCATTTGATTCCTCAACTCTTGAGTTTTTCCAGGTGGAAAATATTGTGCAAGAAATGCATCAGTGAGCTGCTCCCAATTTGTAATGGAGTTGTGAGGTAAAGAATCAAGCCAATCCAATGCTCTATCTTTCAAAGAGAATGGGAATAGCTTCAATCTTGCTGCATCATCAGAAACTCCAGGTTGTTTTTGCATATCACAAATCATAGCAAACTTCTTCAGATGTGTATGTGGATTTTCAGAAGGATGTCCTCCAAATTGAGAATTCTGAATCATTTGAAGAACTCCCAAATCCATCTTGTAGCTATTTGCATCAATTCTTGGTCTTGCTATACTCTCTCTCAAGTCATCAAAACGAGGAAAAGCATGATCCATCATACTTCCCCTAGGCACGTTTGCATTAACAACTTCTTCCCCTTGGGCTTCATCTTCATTGTTTTGACCATTTCCAACATTACCACCGATTCTAATTCTTTCATCAGCCATGTCTGCTTCTAATTCAGTTTCTCTCAAAGCTTCTTTCCTTTTTCTGGTTTCTTTCTTGTTGGCTTTACAAAATTTCTCGATTTCAGGATTGAACAATAAGGATGTGTCACTTGAGCTTCTAGCTCTTCTCATAAAAGATTAAAAGTACCTGAAAAAGAACAAACAAACACAAAATGAAAAGATAACAAAATAAAACTAAAAACAACTAAAATAATCAAGAATTCAATCTTAAACAAACAACTCCCCGGCAACAGCGCCAAAAACTTGATGCGTCCCTACTGCAAGTGCACGGGTCGTACAAGTAGTATAGAAAAGATATCGATCCCACGAGGAGTTGTGTTAATGATTGAATTTTTGATGTAAAAAGTTGAGTAAATTGAAGTATTTTTGAAATTGAAATAATGAATTAATGGGTAATGGAGTATGAAATCTAAATATGCAAAATTAATATTCTATTCAACAATGTATTAATTAAACTAAAATTGCATCAAATTGAAATAAGCAAGTTCAAATATGGCAATATTCAAAATGGCAAGTGATTAAATTCGATTAGAAATTAACAATGGTAAAAAGGCGATTCCGAAGTTCGGGATTTCATATTCGAGCTATTTTGGGATTTTAAATTGGTTATCCAATCTTATGAAACTTATGGGTTTTAAGGAGATTAATTCTTAAATCCTTTGAATTCCCTTTCGAGTGAGACAAAGAGTGCCTTAATCAATCTAATCCTACTTTCGTGGACTTAGAGTTAATTAAGACCATTTAAGTTCTTTAATTAATCTGTGAATCCTCTTAATCCTTAGCCTATTTCTAGGTCTAAGTTAATTAAGTCCAATTTCTTGATTATCTATCACAAGGTCTTCTCCTTTCGGTACTTCAACCATGGATTAAGAACATTACTTAATGGGATCCTACACTAAGCATGTCATTAAACACACAAGAAATGAATAAAACTCATTGAGACCACAAAATGTGGATTACCCAATCAAAATCCACAAAATATCTCAAATATTACAACCCTTACTCCAGAATCAAAAGTAAAACTACTCACTATCCATAATGCTTACAAGATATATTGAGTTTAAATGGAAATAAAGCTTTAATCTAAGCTAAGGAATAAGAAATTAAACACTAGAAATGTAGAAAAATATAAGGAAAGAAAGAAATCTGCAAATCTTGGTTGAAAATGGTGTGGAAGGTGAAAGTGACTCCTAAAATTCTGCCTCTCTTCTCCTTTCCTTTTCTGCTCCTTGTCTCCCTCCTCTAAAATGGGAAAATGGGACTATTTATAGCATTTTTCTGACATGGAGCCCTAAAATGGTATGTTCTAGGAGGAATTATTTGAGGGAATCTCCTGCCAGCTCATTAATGAACTCTTTATGGGACTGCATAAGTGGACTGCATAAGTTATGCAGTCCCTTATGCAGTTTTCGACTGGTTCTGAGTCACTTATGCGAAACTGCATGACTTGGTGCATAGGTTATGCACAATTCCGTGAAGGTGCATAAGGGAGGCGAGAATGTGCATAAGCTATGCAGTCTCCTTATGCACATTTCGGTTGGTTCTGGAACAGTGATCTTTCTCCTTATGCAGATCTGCATAGCTTATGCGGCAAGTTATGCACAGTTTGGTCAATGCATATTTCAGCTTGAAAACCTATTTTTGACATCTTTGTCTGTAGAAGACACTCCTCAATGGCAAAATTCTCTTCAGTCCTTCAAAAACACCATTTTTCCTACAAAACAAAGTAAAAATTACAAATTAATCCAAAATTGACAATTATGAAAAACTAACTAATTAACTAATGAATTTAGCTAAAAATGACTAATAATCAAATAAAAATGGTTATAAAATTAGACCTAAATGACTATGCAAAATGTATGCATCAGTAAACACTTTGTAAATAGAAATCATTTTGAATATGATTTGAAACCACAGTTGACATGGCAATATATGTTGTGAATACTCATTAGCTTGTCTAGTGAGAAATCTTCTCCACTAGATGGGGTGAGTTCCTTCCTCTCTGGCTTGCCAGTTGGGGAAGAGTTTGAATGAGTACTCATATATACTAGTTAGTCTTTGTTCCTCCCTTTTAGCCTCGGTTATTAGGAGAGTTTGAAATGTCATGGTGTACAACACGGTATCTATTTGGATTTTGGGTCATGGGTTCAACTGTGTGAATTGTTGGCAATGCCCTTTAAATTATGCATAGTTTGATAAATTGTGATTGAAATAAATAATTTGTCAGTGATTCAAAATATTTTTGTGTTGTTTCGATATTTAAAAGAAATGTAGATAAATAATTACTATTTGATCAAAATGTTATTCAAATGAATAATTTGCATGAATGAAAATATTGATTTCTGAATGTTATGAATTTTGAAGAATTTAGAAATTTTAAATTTTTATTTGTTATGAATTGTCAAGCATAACTTGAATTAAGTTTTAAATTATTAGTTTGTGTACCACTAAGTTCACCACTCAGCGATAGCTTTGTATGCTGTCGCAGGTGAAAGAAAATATAAAGTAGCTGAGCAAGATTACTGAACGACATAGTGAGACTATCTTTGGGTATATCATAGCTATACTCTTGTACTTTAGATTTTGATGTAATTCTATAATTATATGTATGAAATTTACTTTGAGCAGTTGTACCAACTCTTTTGTAATATATTTTTGGATTGTAATTAAATACAAATTATTATAAGGTTATCATGAGATTTTATGTATTTATAAAGTTTTATACTACTAAATTTTTAATGATCCCATGAATGTAAATATTAATTTTGTTACCTTAATGAGAGGTTTCAATGTTTTATTTAATTTAAACTATGTATTGAGTTGCTTGTGCTGATTTGTGAAATGAGAATGAATAATGGAGTTGTGATTGAGAAATATATTGGGATTGTCTTTATTTTCAGGTTTTGAAGAATTGTTTTCTCAAAATATAGACGACACTCGGGCGAAGTTTTTGTAAAAATTTTAGAGATTTTAAATATCTAAAAATTTGATTTATGTTTGGACTTTAAATAAAGATTTTTAACATTTGAAAAAAATTTTACCCACCAATTAAAAAAAAATGAACAAAAATTATTTTAAAATCCCTTGTAGTATATTTAATTGGTTATCGGTAGGCGAAGTACGGTAATTCATTAGGAGTACTATGGGAGCATGTTACATCTTACGATGAGTAAGGTGTGACATGTTTTAGTGGTATCAGAGCTAGTTTTTAAAAGTAAATTTTGAACTGTGAATTTGAAATATTTTTTTGATAAGTACAATTGCTCAAATGTTTGATACATATAGTACATTTACATCATAAATATGAAATAACGGGGATAAATCTCCTTGTGTTGGTTGTATAGAAAGAAACAAATCCTGTGAATAGATATGGACAAGGGGGATAAAACGGTAGAGCAGTCTGATACAGCTGACGTATAAGGAGAGGCCCCAGTTCTGCAGAGCGTTGGAGGTCCAGCTGCACCAGTCCCTCCTATACAAATTACTGCATAAATGGCCCAGCAGATGGCCATGTTCTTTTAGCAAATGGCTGATAATCTGTCAGCGCAGACTCGAGTATAAACCCAACCCCCTCAAGAGCAGCATGAAAAAGAGAAAAGTGGGAAATATATCAGCCAAAGTTTGAGTAGTAATTTGGGAAAGAGAAAAGATTTTGAGGGACCCCGAGCTCCTAAGTGTGACAGAGGCGGATCTTCAGGGCGGAAGCAATCAAGAACCATTCGTCAAAGAACCAGAAGTTCCTACCCTATCCATATCTGTGACATTTATGGAAAATTACGCGGGGGTATTTGCTATAGGGTCACTGGAGCCTTCTTCAATTGTGGTGGAATCGGACATTTCGCCCGAGATTGTACTAGCACACATCGATTTATGCCACATACTACACCAGAAGGATCAGTCCAAGATTCTGAATTTAGAGGCTCATTAATAGTTAGTAGGGGCAGAGGTAGAAGTAGAGACAACACTTCAGGTAATTATAGCACAATGGACCAACCCGAGCAGAGGAATACACTACAAAGATAGAACGCCATGCATCGAGGGGAAAAAGTAGAGACTTTAGATGTAGTTGCCGGTACGTTCTTAACTTTTGAAAGGAATAATTATGTACAATTTGATTCCGGCTCTACTTATTTATATGCCAATGCTAAAATTATATGTTCTACTGCTATTCCCTTGCATGGAGATAAATTTTGATGTGTTAGTAATTAGTCTTTTAAGATAAGAATTGTGATAATAAGCGTGATTGGAATTAATTTTGGAAAAGTTTCTAGTGAGATACATCTCCTATACTACAATAAATTATAAAGTTAACTAGTAAGCCTAATTAGGTAAGGCAAGAGGACCTAAAAGTAAGTTATAGTAATATAGCTACCTTAGATGTGGGTAAGGGTATTACTGCTAATAGATGTTAGTAGATACCATAATTAAAATAAGTTTAAGATATTAGTGGATTTGAAAGAAATAAGATATAGGGAAGTTTGATCTATTGGGATGTATCGTAGTAACTATGCAATATTCTTGATGTATGTGCTGTTAGCTGCAGATTACAGTACTGACTTAGGATTTATTGTGTAGAGCTACGTATTACTCAATAGTACATAAGGATAAGAATAGTTATAAATGACTTTCGCTCTAGTACAAATATACCAGAATAGAGTTTTATTACTATAACTGAGTTTGATAATCCTAATTCGGGATTTAAAACTCTATAATTATAATATCAAAATATTATGGTTCCAAGGGAGTGAGAGTTAAAGACTCTGTTACCCTAGTATGAATTACAGTACTTCAGGAATTGTTATGGGACTTGAGATTTTAGCATGGTCAAAATTTAAAAATAACACCTATAGGGCTAAGTCATCTAGTCTCCGATATGGGGTTTATAGTTGTTCTGGTATTGCAATGGATCTTTTGCTCAGAGTTTAGTAAGGAATAATATTCTATTTGTGTAGCAGTAAGACACAAAATATGATTTTGTTCCCCTGGAAGAGACAGGATGCTATGGATGACAATTATAACTTATAAAACAGTTAATAAATGATGTTCTACTGATAACAATAATTGGAGAGGAACTAGTTGGCCAGGTATTCTTTAGAAAGAGCACAATTTTATTGTGAGAACCATAAGGTTTAGATTAGAATTAAAGCGAAACTTTTGAATAGCATGGGAAAAAGGAGAGTCTAGTAGACTCCCTTCTTAAGATTGAAGAATTGTTTATGGTTAAAAAAAATAAAAATAAAAAGGTAATGATCGCAAACCAGCAGAAAGTAAGCTATAGAATATCGGTAGATAAAAGGAAATGTAGAAGTAAAAATTTGAATAGTGAGTGCAAATGTAATAAAGAAACATTATGAATATTAGTTAAAGTGTTGACTAGAACAGTCAGAGGGCCAAATCAGAGTAATATTGAAGTATAGTGGATTTATTAGGAATAATAAGAGGTGCTAAATTATGACTCAACAGTCAAGTTAAGGAAGAAAATAAGATTGAGGAATAAAATAATTAAAGTTAAGTTGTGAAATGAAAAAAGAAACAAATAGACCAGTAAGAAATGAGAAAAACACAAGATGAGGAATTGCCACAAAGGCAAAAAACTTACTTAAAACGCGTAACGATATCCTGAACTATTTTATCAAGAAAAAAATAAGTTAAACAAAATTAAACAAGATAGTGCAAAATGGCACATAGGCCTTGGTCATAAATGGAGATGGTAAGATAATGGTTATGGACCTATGGCTAAGAAAGAGATAAGTAGTTCATATATAACCAACAAGGTCATTTAAAAAAAAAAAAAAACTACAAAGGAAAATAATTGCTAAAACAACAATAAGAAAAGACCAAAATATTCTAAACTAAACTGAAGGTTGCATCAAATGATCAAGAGATTTGATAAGAAAAGAGTAAAACAAAGTTTTCACACATAGGATCAAACGAGGTCCTAGAAAGAGTGGATCCACTAGTACATAGATTTGCTTACCTCTAAAATTGAAATGAATTTGAATCTAACATATGACAGAAGCTCATAAGAAACTTGGCACACGAGGTGAGCAATCGATGAGTAAATAGTATTGGTTAAAGTGCTACAGACCATTATTCCGATTATGAACCTACGTAGAAATGTGAGAAAAATATGAGAAAACAACACGTATAATAATTTGAGGACAGATAGTGGACACAATTTTGAGGACAAAATTTATTTTAAGGAGGGGAGAATTGTAACACCCCTATTTTCATAGCCTGGTATATTTCACTGTTCTGGTGACCGGTGTTGATCCGGAACATTAAGGGAATTAGAACCACATCTAAGATAATTAGATAAGCCCTGAACACAAATAATTAGTAATTGTCAATTAGTTAAGTATAAATAAGAAAAATAGAATATAAGAAGTTAAATGAGCTAAGAGTCACAGCAATGGGTGACCTTCTCAGGAAGGACTGCGAGGTCGATTTAAACTCGAATTTCGAACAGTAAAATATGGCGCCGCGGTCCTTAGGACTATTGCGAACACAGTAGAAAAGAGAAAATCACGAAAAAGAATTTTGAAGCAGGTCAAATAATTAGGTCAGAGATCCGGAAGAAATATCAAATAACTTACAAACTGGATAAGACCGGCGAGGGGCAATTTGGTCAATTCACCCCTAGAGGTGATTCCTAATTTAACTGTCCAATAAAATCGAAGAAATGAAAATTTTGGAATAGCAAATTAAATTAAAGAACCATTGAAAAATAAAGGAAAAAGAAAAAAGAAAAGAAAATTACCTTATGACATCATGTGTGTGACATCACACATGACCTCATAATTAAATTCTAATTACTTGAAATTTTGACTAAGTCAAAAAGAAGGATAATTATACATAAAAACAAAATTAAAAATCCAGTTTTCTATCATCTTCTCCATGTTTGCCGTGGCACCCACCTCTCTCATTTCTCTCCCTAAGTTCCTCCATGAGAGCTTAAATTTAAGCTTTCAAAACCCTAAATTTCACCATAAATTTCATAGTTTCTCAAGTTAAACCTTGATTTTGAGTATTGAAAAGAAGCGTAGAAGAAATAAATTAGAGAAAAGTTAGAGAATTAAGAAGATTGGAAAGCTCAAGTGAGGTAAGAATTTAAATTGAAATTTTTAGTTTAAAACATATGTTTTGAGTTAATTTAACTTAGATTTTAACTTAAATTCAAAAGAAAACTATTATGGGGGACCAAATAGAAATTTCAGCCAGCTAGGATTAGGGTTTGGAATTAATGAGTTTTATGGTTTTGAATGATTATTTGAGATGAATTAAGTGTCTAAATATTGATTATGTACTTTAAATTCATTAATTGAATGAATTGTGTAAGTTAGGGTTCTTGGCACTTAGAGTTTGGGAGAAAAATTGTAAAAAATGGTCAATGGACATAAATGACCTTATTTGAGTTGAGAAATGGTCAATTGTGATCTTTTTTTGTGTGTATGAATTGTTGGAAACAAGTTTAAATTAGGATTGGAGAGGGTCAATCTGCAGGCAGCTTAACCTAGGTCCCTTTTAGGGACCAAAACTAAATATTTGCCAACCCAGTTGTTGTGAGACCAATTGGGAATGAAACTAGACACAAAATGGCACATTTTTTATTGGGGAATCATGCCCAGAAAGTGACCATAACATAGTGAACAAATTGGCCAAATCCATAATAGGCAATCTGACCTATACAAAAATGACCAAATGAACAGTGTTTGTTCATTTAGCCATAACATGGGCTTGGTAGGTCTAAATGACCTGAAATTTTACCAGTAGAAAGCTGAGATATAGACCTAAAACTTTCATGAAGAACACAGACCTAAATTATTCCCTTAACCAAGTCATTTACTCACCCAAAATTGGTGACCTAAAACTGCCAGAATCCAAAATTTGCCCAGAAAATCTGGGTTAGACCAATTAGACAGCCATGATTCAAATGGCTATAACATGAGCTACAAAACTCCAATTGGAGTGATTCAAAAAGGAGAATAAATTTAAGACAATAAGGAACAATTTCTCTGAAGGAAACTTAGCCAAATTCTAACAGCAACATGAGCAATGGAATAGTGCAACATAGGACACCAAAACTGAAAATTTGCAATTTTGCCTAAAAGACTTAAAATTTGAGAAAACAACTAAAACCAACAAATTGGGTAATCAAAATGTGGTATGTGCGTGAAATTAGAATTCCCATACCTATTAAGCATTAGAAAGTCAACAAATTGATTTGAATAGTGTCATAAATAGTAACCCCAAAATACAAATTTTAAAGAACGTCAAGTTTAGCATATTAAAGCTAGGTATAAGTAGATTTGAATTTATTTTTGGAGCTATGATAAATGGTGATGCTGAAAAATTGTGAAACTGTGTGTTTCAGTGGAAAAGAATACCGAGAAAGAACCTGAGACATCAAGTCAAGGCCAAGAGTCGACTCATATAAGATTTGTGCACAACTAACTATTTTGTTACTTTTCACTTCTAAATTGATTTGAACAAGTTTATTTTATGATTTATAATTTTGTTGTGTTGAGGATTTTAATTTGTTGAATGAAATTGTATAAATTAAATGTAAATTTTCTTATGCATTTAAGGATTTATTGCATGGTTTTGAGGATTGTAAATTTTAAGTTTGATGTGTTGCCAACCTTGAGCATGAATTTATGATGATTCAATATGTTAATGGTTTATAAACACTTTGAAAATAGAAATTTTTTTGAATATGATTTGAAACCACAGTTAACATGGCAATATATGTTGTGAATTCTCATTAGCTTGTCTAGTGAGATATCTCCTCCACTAGATGGGGTGAGTTCCTTCCTCTCTGGCTTGCCAGTTGAGGAAGAGTTTGAATGAGTACTCATATATACTAGTTAGTCTTCGTTCCTCCCTTTTAGCCTCGGTTATTGGGAGAGTTTGAAATGTCGTGGTGTACAACACGACATCTATTTGAATTTTAGGTCATGGGTTCAACTGTGTGAATTATTAGCAACGCCCTTTAAATTATGCATAGTTTGATAAATTTTGGTTGAAATAAATAATTTTTTAGTGATTCAAAATATTTTTGTATTTTTTCGAGATTTAAAAGAAATGTAGATAAATGATTACTATTTGATCAAAATGTTATTCAAATGAATAATTTGCATGAATGAAAATATTGGTTTCTGAATGTTATGTATTTTGAAGAATTTAGAAATTTTAAATTTTTATTTGTTATGAATTGTCAAGCATAACTTGTATTAAGTTTTAAATTATTAGTTTGTGCACCACTGAGTTCACCACTCGGCGATAGTTTTGTATGTTATCACAGGTGAAAGAAAATATAAAGCAGCTGAGTAAGATTACTGAAAGACATAGTGAGACTACCTTTGGGTATATTATGGGTATACCCTTATACTTTAGATTTTGATGTTGTTCTGTAATTATATGTATGAAATTTGCTTTGAGTAGTTGTACCAACTCTTTTGTAATATATTTTTTGGATTGTGATTAAATACAAATTATTATAAGGTTATCTTGAGATTTTATATATTTATAAAGTTTTGCACTACTAAATTTTTAATGATCCCATGAATGTAAATATTAATTTTGTTACCTTAATGAGAGGTTTCAATGTTTTATTTAATTTAAACTGTGTATTGAGTTGCTTATGCTGATTTGTGAAATGAGATTCAATAATGGACTTGTGATTGAGAAATATATTGGGAGTGTCTTTATTTTCAGGTTTTGTAGAACTGTTTTCTCAAAATATAGACGGCACTCTGCCGAAATTTTTATAAAAATTTTGGAGATTTTAAATATCTAAAAATTTGATTTATGTTTGGACTTTAAGTAAAGGTTTTTAATATCTGAAAAAAATTTTACCCACCAATTAAAAATGAAATGAACGAAAATTATTTTAAAATCCCTTATAGTATATTTAATGGGTTATCGGTAGGCGAAGTATGGTAATTCATTAGGTGTATTACGGGAGCATGTTACATCTTATGAGGAGTAGGGTGTGATATGTTTTAGTGGTATCAGAGCTAGTTTTTAAAAGTAAATTTTGAACTGTGAATTTTAAATATTTTTTCGATAAGTACAACTGCTCAAATGTTTGATATATATAGTACATTTACATCATAAATATGAACTAACGGGGAGAAATCTCCTCGTGTTGGTTGTATAGAAAAAAAACAAATCCTGTGAATAGATATGGACAAGGTTGATAAAACGGTAGAGCAGTCTGATACAGCTAATGTACAAGACGAGGCCCCATTTCCGCAAAGCGTTTGAGGTCCAGCTGCCACTGAAGCCTGCTTCAATTGCGTTAGAATCGGACATTTCTCCCGAGATTGTACTAGCACACGTCGATTTATGCCACATACTACACCAGAAGTATCAGTCCAAGGTTCTGAATTTAGAGGCTTATTAATAGTTAATAGGGGCAGAGGTAGAAGTAGAGACAACACTTTAAGTAATCCTAGAACAATGGACCAACCCGAGCAGAGGAATACACTAGAAAGAGGGAACGCCATGCATCGAGGGAAAAAAGCAGAGACTTCAAATGTAGTTGCCGATACGTTCTTAACTTTTGAAAGGAATAATTATATACTATTTGATTCCGTCTATACTTATTTATATGCTAATGCAAAAATTATATGTTCTACTGCTATTCCCTTGCATGGAGATAAATTTTGATGCATTAGTAATTAGTCTTTTAGGATAAGAATTACGATAATAAGCGTGATTGGAATTAATTTTGGAAAAGTTTCTATTGAGATACATCTCCTAGACTACGATAAATTATAAAGTTAATCTGTAAGCCTAATTAGGTAAGGCAAGAGGACCTAAAAGTAAGTTATAGTAATATAGCTACCTTAGATGTGGGTAAGGGTATCACTACTAATAGATGTCAGTAGATACCATAATCAAAATAAGTTTAAGATATTAGTGGATTTGAAAGAAATAAGATATAGGGAAGTTTGATCTATTGGGATGTATCGTAGTAACTATGCAATATTCTTAATGTTTGTGCTGTAAGCTGCAGATTACAGTACTGACTTGGGATTTATTGTGTAGAGCTACGTACTACTCAATAGTACATAAGGATAAAAATAGTTATAAATGACTTTCGCTCCGGCACAAATGTACCAGAATAGAGTTTTATTACTATAACTGAGTTTGAAAATCCTAATTCGGGATTTAAAACTCTATAATTATAATATCAAAATATTATGGTTGCAAGGGAGTGAGAGTTAAAGACTTCGTTACCCTAGCATGAATTACAGTACATCAGGAATTGTTATGGGACTAGAGATTTTAGCTTGGTCAAAATTTAAAAATAACACCTATAGGGCTAAGTCATCCAGCCTTCGATATGGGGTTTATAGTTGTTCTGGTATTGCAATGGATCTTTTTCTCAGAGTTTAGTAAGGAACAGTATTTTATTTGTGTAGCAGTAAGACACAAAATATGATTTTGTTCCCCTGGAAGAAACAGGATGCTATGGATGACAATTGTAATTTATAAAACAGTTAATAAATGATGTTCTACTGATAGCAGTAATTCGATAGGAACTAGTTGGCCAGGTATTCTTTAGAAAGTGCACAATTTTATTGTGCGAACCATAAGGATTAGATTAGAATTAAAGCGAAACTTTTGAATAACATGGGAAAAAGGAGAGTCTGGTAGACACCCTTCTTAAGATTGAAGAATTGTTTATGGTTCAAAAAAAAAAAAAGGTACTGATCGCAAACCAGCGAAAAATAAGCTATAGGATATCGGTAAATAAAAGAAAATATAGAAGTAAAAATTTGAATAGTGGGTGCAAATGTAATAAAGAAACATTATGAATATTAGTTAAAGTGTTGACTAGAATGGTCAGAGGACCAAATCAAAGTAATATTAAAGTATAGTGGATTTATTAGGGATGATAAGAGGTGCTAAATTACTACCCGACAGTCAAGTTAAGAAAGAAGATAAGATTGAGGAATAAAATAATTAAAGTAAAGTTGTGAAATGAAAAAAGAAATAAATAGAACAGTAAGAAATGAGAAAAACACTAGATGAGGAATTACCACAAAGGCAAAAAACTTAAAACGCGCAACGATATCCTGAACTATTTTATCAAGAAAGAAATAAGTTAAATAAAATCAAACAACATAGTGTAAAATGGCACATAGGCCTTGATCATAAATGCAGATGGTAAGATAATGGTTATGGACCTATGGCTAAGAAAGAGATAAGTAGTTCATATATAACCAACAAGGTCATTTAAAAAAAAAAAAAACTACAAAGGAAAATAATTGCTAAAACAACAATAAGAAAAGACCAAAATATTCTAAACTAAACTGAAGGTTGCATCAAATGATCAAGAGATTTGATAAGAAAAGAGTAAAACAAAGTTTTCACACATAGGATCAAACGAGGTCCTAGAAAGAGTGGATCCACTAGTACATAGATTTGCTTACCTCTAAAATTGAAATGAATTTGAATCTAACTTTTGACAGAAGCTCATAAGAAACTTGGCACACGAGGTGAGCAATCGATGAGTAAATAGTATTGGTTAAAGTGCTACAGACCATTATTCTGATTATGAAGCTACATAGAAATGTGAGAAAAACATGAGAAAACAACACGTATGACTATTTGAGGATAGATAGTAGACACAATTTTGAGGTCGAAATTTATTTTAAGGGGGGAAGAATTGTAACACTCCTATTTGCATAGCCTGGTATATTTCACTATTTCGGTGACCAGTGTCAGTCTGGATAATTAAGGGGATTAGAACCACATCTAAGACAATTAGATAAGCGTTGAACACAAATAATTAGTAATTTTCAATTATTTAAGTATAAATAAGAAAAATAAAACATAAGAAGTTAAATGAGCTGAGGGTCACAGCGACGGGTGACCTTCTCTGGAAGGACTGCGAGGTTGATTTAAACTCAAATTTCGAATCATAAAATGTAATATTGCGGTCCTTAGGACTATTGCGAACACAATGGAAAAGAGAAAATCACGAAAAAGAATTTTTAAGCAAGTCAAATAATTAGGTCAAAGATCCGGAAGAAATATCAAATAATTTACAAACCGGATCAGACCGGCGATGCGCAATTTGGTCAACTCACCCCTAGAGGTGATTCCTGACTTAACTGTCTAATAAAATCGGAGAAATGAAAATTTCAAGATAGCAAATTAAATTAAAGAACCATTAAAAAATAAAGGGAAAAGAAAAAAGAAAAGAAAATTGCCTTATGACATCATGTGTGTGACATCACACATGACCTCATAATTAAATTCTAATTACTTGAAATTTTGACTAAGTCAAAAAGAAGGATAATTATACATAAAAACAAAATTAAAAAGCTAATTTTCTATCATCTTCTCCATGTTTGCTGTGGCACTCACCTCTCTCATTTCTCTCCCTAAGTTCCTCCATGAGAGCTTAAATTTAAGCTTTCAAAACCCTAAATTTCACCATAAATTTCCTAGTTCCTCAAGTTAAACCTTGATTTTGAGTATTGAAAAGATGTGTAGAAGAAAGAAATTAGAGAAAATTGGAGAATTAAGAAGATTGGAAAGCTCAAGTGAGGTAAGAATTCAAATTGAAATTTTTAGTTTAAAACATATGTTTTGAGTTAATTTAACTTAGATTTTAACTTAAATTCAAAAGAAAACTATTATGGGGGACCAAATAAAAATTTCAGCTAGCTAGGATTAGGGTTTGAAATGAATGATTTTGATGGTTTTGAATGATTATTTGAGATGAATTAAGTGTATAGATATTGATTATGTACTTTAAATTCATTAATTGAATGAATTGTGTAAGTTAGGGTTCTTGGCACTTAGGGTTTGGGAAAAAAATTGTAAAAAATGGTCAATGGACGTAAATGACCTTATTTGAGTTGAAAAATGGGCAATTGTGACCATTTGTGGTGTGTATGAATTATTGGAAACAAGTTTAAATTTGGATTGGAGATGGTCAATCTATAGGCAGCTTGACCTAGGTCCCTTTCAGAGACCAAAACTAAAAATTTGCCAATCCAGTTGGTGTGAGGCCAATTGGAAATGAAACTAGACACAAAATGGCACATTTTTCATTTCGGAATCCTGCTTAGAAACTGACCATAGCATAGTGAACAAATTGGCCAAATCCGAATTAGGCAATCTGACCTGTACAAAAATGACCAAATGAACAGTATTTGTTCATTTGGCTATAAAATGGGCTGGGCAAGTCTAAATGACCTGAAATTTACCATTAGAAAGCTGAGATAAAGATCTAAAACTTTTATGAAGAACACAAACCCAAATTATGCCCCTAACCAAGTCATTTAGTCACCCAAATTTGGTGACCTAAAACTGCCAGAACCCTAAATTTGCCCAGAAAATCTGGGTTAGACCAATCTGACAGCCATGATTCAAATGGTTATAACTTGAGCTACAAAACTCCAATTGGAGTGATTCAAAAAGGAGAATAAATTTAAGACAATAAGGAAAATTTTCTATGAAGGAAACTTAGCCAAATTCTAACAGCAACATGAGCAATGGAACAGTGCAACTTAGGACACCAAAACTGAAAATTTGCAATTTTGCCTAAAAGACTTAAAATTTGAGAAAACAATCAAAACCAACAAATTAGGTAACCAAAATGTGGTATGTGAGTGAAATTAGAATTCCCATACCTATTAAGCATTAGAAAATCAACAAATTGACTTGATAGTGTCATGAATAGTAACCCCAAAATACAAATTTTAAAGAACGTCAAGTTTAGCATATTAAAGCTAGGTATAAGTAGATTTGAATTTATTTTTGGAGTTATGATAAATGGTGATACTGAAACACTGTGAAACTGTGTGTTTTAGTAGGAAAAAAATACCAGTAAAGAACCCGAGAAATTGAATCAAGGCCAAGAGGCGACTCGTATAAGGTTTGTGCATAACTAACTATTTTGTTACTTTTCACTTCTAAATTGATTTGAATAAGTTTATTTTATGATTTATAATTTTATTGTGTTAAGGATTTTAATTTGTTGAATGAAATTATATAAATTCAATGTAAATTTTCTTATGCATTTAAGGATTTATTGTATGGTTTTGAGGATTGAAATTTTAAGTTTGATGTGTTGCCAACCTTGTGCATGAATTTATGATGATTCAATATGTTAATGGTTTGTAAACACGTTGTAAATAGAAATTGTTTTGAATGTGATTTGAAACCACAGTTGGCATGGCAATATATGTTGTGAATTCTCATTAGCTTATCTAGTGAGATATCTCCTCCACTAGATGGAGTGAGTTCCTTCCTCTCTGGCTTGCCAGTTGGGGAAGAGTTTGAATGAGTACTCATATATACTAGCTAGTCTTTGTTCCTCCCTTTTAGCCTCGGTTATTGGGAGAGTTTGAAATGTCGTGGTGTACAACATGGCATCAATTTGAATTTTGGGTCATGGGTTCAACTGTGTGAATTGTTGGCAACACCCTTTAAATTATGCATAGTTTGATGAATTGTGGTTGAAATAAATAATTTTTCAATGATTTAAAATATTTTTGTATTGTTTTGAGTTTTAAAAGGAATGTAGATAAATAATTACTTTTTGATCAAAATGTTATTCAAATGAATAATTTGCATGAGTGCAAATATTGATTTCTGAATGTTATGAATTTTGAAGAATTTAGAAATTTTAAATTTTTATTTGTTATGAATTGTCAAGCATAAACTTGTATTAAGTTTTAAATTATTAATTTGTGCACCACTGAGTTCACCACTCAATGATAGCTTTGTATACTGTCATAGGTGAACGAAAATACAAAGCAGCTAAGCAAGATTACTGAAAGACATAGTGAGACTATCTTCGGGTATATCATAGGTATACCCATGTACTTTAGATTTTGATGTAATTCTGTGATTATATGTATGAAATTTTCTTTGAGCAGTTGTACCAACTCTTTTGTAATATATTTTTGGATTGTAATTAAACACAAATTATTATAAGGTTATCTTGAGATTTTATGTATTTATAAAGTTTTGCACTGCTAAATTTTTAATGATCCCATGAATGTAAATATTAATTTTGTTACCTTAATGAGAGGTTTCAATGTTTTATTTAATTTAAACTGTGTATTGAGTTGCTTGTGCTGATTTATGAAATGAGATTGAATAATGGAGTTGTGATTGAGAAATATATTGGGAGTGTCTTTATTTTCAGGTTTTAAAGAACTGTTTTCTCAAAATATAGACGGCACTTTGTTAAAATTTTTCTAAAAATTTCGGAGATTTTAAATATCTAAAAATTTGATTTATGTTTGGACTTTAAATAAAGGTTTTTAATATCTGAAAAAAATTTTACCCACCAATTAAAAAAAAATGAACGAAAATTATTTTAAAATCTCTTGTAGTATATTTAATAGGTTATCGGTAGGCGAAGTACGGTATTGTTAGTAGTCATACCCTAGAGCATATCGTTTAGTATGTATCTTGTACATGTTTATTAATAAAAGGCATTTCTACTTTTCCATTTACATAATATATTTATGTGTAATAGAAAAGGTCCATTGATATTTTGTTAGAAATTCTATTCTTAAGTTGTTAAGAATATGAGTGACAGTGTTTCTAGTACAAAGTATCATAAATAGGTTCACAATCGAGGATATTTCATAATAAGGACATGACTTATCCAGAAAGATTGTATTCATGTTTGTTTCCAAGTTATTTATATGAGATATAAATGAGATGGAATGGTGAGTCTCATGCCATATGACAAACATGATAGGCTCTTATAAATGATAAATAGGCCGAACCAGTGACACTTATGATAAGCACATGGAGTTTACTCTTATCAATGTTTTGTCATAAATCATATCAGTGCATATAATCTTTGGACCTGAGATAGCACAGTTATCTTGTATATAGGTAGTTTGAGTTTGATATTGCTTTCATACTTGTACTGTGTATGGGTATATGGGCATGTGCTGGCTCCTACTAGTTATATATGGAGGTAGGTGTTGATCAAGATGGAATCTGTTCCTCTAAGTAAATAGAGATAAAATCCTATGTTCATTTAATTGTTCTTAATGTTTCAAGTTCCTGGCTAGGACAGATAGTTTTAATCAAAAAAGAGTTTCTGATGAGAAAATCTTTTTAATCAAGAACTGGAATTAAAAGAGAACACAATATTCATAGCAAATGGAGTTTGACATAAACCATGACTCCAGCTTGAGTTAGGATTTTGTAACAGAGAGATTCTAGTGCATGGTAACATATGATTATAGGTTCCTTTAAGGTAAACCTTATTACTAATTGGGTGGCCATGGCATACTATGCTAGGTGTTAAACATGGTCTATGAGGTGCAAAAAATGATTTAGAGAAATCATTTATGATAAGAAAGAGTTCTGATGATATTAAGAGTTGATATCATATCTCATTGCCAATTAGTGATGAGCCTAGTTAGTCACACACATACACAAGTTATCACCTAATTAAATATGATTTAATTAATTAATTAAAGAGCTTAATTGATTAATTAAATAGGTTTGGTTTGCAATTAGATTGCAAAGTCTCTAGCATGACTTGAAACCAAATCTAGATTATTGGATGTATAGTATAAGTTAAATTTATATTTAAAGTGTTTAAATATGAATTTAATTAATGAGAAATTAATTAATAGAGATTAATTAATTAATTTATATTTGATATAAATTGATTACAAGAAGAGAAATAATTATTTTGCGTTAAGAACTAAAAATTAAGACAAAGGGGTATTTTGGTCATTTCACAGGGTAACATGTGGCACCATGAGATGGTGACACATGGCATTACACATAAGCTTGCCAAATGTCTTTTAATAATGTAAGATGATTAAAATTAAGATTAAATATAGGTTTGACACTTGGCATAACGTGATTGGGTCAATTAAACCTAGAACCAATCAAAGGGTGACATGTGGCAAAGGTTTAAGTAACCTAGCTATATAAGTGTTGTTATGAAAAAAATAAAAAATACAAGCTGCAGCCTCCCATTGTGTGCCGCCACCCTTGAGACTCACATTCTCTCTTCCTCTTCATCTCTCATCTATTCCAAGAGATTAGCAATCAATCTCTTGAATTAAAAATACTAGAAATCGTTTCTAGTGTCCGGTTTACATCTTTAATCTCTTAAAAGGCAGAACTTGATTTTCTAAATAATAGAAAAAGCTTTAGAAGTTGTTCAAGGGCTGCCATAGGTGTTCTTGGTGCAGACAAGCTAGAGGGACAACATATGGTGTCCTGAAGACGAATCTCAAAGGCGCAAATACACTGCAGTGCATCAAGAGGTTAGTGTGTTTGTTCTTGATTTAATCTAGGGTTCTAAAATTAATCTGATTAATTCTAAAATCTTAAATGGAAAATACAGATCCAAAATCATATTAAAAGTGTTTTAATATGTTGTTTATCATTGAAATCAAATAGATAAAAATAAATCTTGCATGAAGCATGTGACCCTAGGTGAAAATTTTTGTATTCAATGGTATAAACTTGTGTTTTTCACGCTTCCACTCCTTCAATTGGTATCAGAGCCACTATATTTGCCATTTAGATTGTTGATTATATGATTTAATTGTGTGTTTTGATCATGAGATGATTTATCCATTATTGGTTGCAATGGATGTGTGGCGGCATGCTTGAAGAACACCATCAATGGTGCGCATGGTTTGGCTTCATGGGTAGTGCAAAGGTTTGGCTTTTTAATTTGCAATTGTTGTATGATCTAAAAGCTCATCCTATGTCTAATTAAATTGTTTAATTAGAATTCTAATTAAATTTTGATTCAAATCTTAATTTTAAGAATTGTTTGAATGTGATTCAAATCTGAATTTTAAAAGTTGTTTGAATGTGATTCAAATCTGAATTATTAAAGTTGTTTGAATCATATTTAAATCTTATTTTTAAAATTTTTTTGAATAATATTCAGATCTTAATTTTTAAAAATTGTTTGAATATGATTCAAATCTGATTTTTTAAAAATTGTTTGAATGTGATTCAAATATGAATTTTTAAGGTTGTTTGAATGAGATTCAAATATGAATTTTTAAATTTATTTGAATCATATTCAAATATGGATTTTTAAGTTGAATATGAGATATTCAATTTAATTTAAGTATGTATATTTTATTTAATTGTTAAATAGTGATATGCATGATGGATGATCATGGACTATAAAAGACCAATGTGATTGGATTTATTTCTTTTATGTTTCTTTGGGATTGTAAATTAATTAATTTATTTTAATTTATTTTGGGCATGTATTATTAAGTTGTAATAATTTTTGGGTTGTAATTTCATTTATTTAAGTTCTTGTAAATTCGCCTTGGTATGCCAAGGATTACTATGTAATATTGGATTGCAAGAAGTTCAAGGAGGTCAAGAGTATTGGTGGGATCAGTGGGAGGAATTCAAGATCAAGTGTTGATTATGTACTCCTTCAGCAACTCTTATAAAATGAGTGAACGAAATACACCTAGAAATGCCCTGATTCAATTCTTGGTGGCTCAGAATTGAATCCCTTAGAAAATCCACGGTCATACCATACTTACTGCTTATCCATTAATGCATGAGATGTATGGAAATGTATGCAATTATATGATATATGCATGCTAAATGGATAATGTGCAAAGTGAGACCTTAATAGTAATTAGAATGACCATAAAATCTTCCAAACAAATGATTAAGTTGGAAATGCTATAATTAAAGTAATTATAACATGGGCCCTCCATTGGGGCAATTATTTTAAGAAATTTTAAATAGTTGCATAAGATGCAATTAATTTAAGAGATTTTCTTAAGAATAATTATTAAGCATGAGATGTTGTAAATATGTAAATGGTTTGGTGGCTAATATTGGATGTACCTGAGGACATTAAAATTATTTGCATAATTACTGGCTCAATGGGATCAACTTAACTAATGCAAGATAAGTCAATAATGGATGTACCTGAGATTTTGAGCGTTAAGGGCTAGGTAAAGGATTGAACCTCACATGAGATGTGATGGGCAAGGAGTTGCTCACTTATAGTTTATTGTAATTCCAATAATGGATGTACCTGAGGATGATCAATAGAATTATAAGAATTCAATCACTCACTAGAAATCCATCCAACTAGGATTTCCGTTTTCTACTTTGGAAGTGTAGGATTCTCTAAGTTAGTGGGAGGACCAATTTGATTAAAAGACCATAATCATTTTGATTAATTACATGATACATTTATTAATTAATCTGGTTATTTTCTGAAGTTAATTTTCTGATAATAATGAGCACAGAACAACAACCACCATCCAATATCCTTGCAAGCATTCTTGATCGCAATAGGTTGACAGGACCTAATCTCTCTGATTGGCTAAGAAATTTGAAACTTGTCCTGAACCTTGAACATATAGGATATGTTCTAGATTCAAATGTTCATGGTCCCTTACCTCCAGAGGCCACTCAAGAGGAACATGAAACTTTGGACAAGTGGAAGGAGCATGATATGAGAGCTAAATGTTACATGCTTGCTTCCATGAGTAATGAGTTACAAAAGCAGCATGAGAACATGCAGAGTGCGAGTGAGATCCTCCTTCACCTACAAGTGTTGTATGGTGAGCACAGTAGGAATGCTAGGTATGAGATATGTAGGTAGCTATTCCACATAAGGATGTCTGAGGAACAGAATGTTGGGGATCATGTCCACAAGATGATTCGGCTGATTGAGCAGTTGGAACATCTTGACTTCAACATGGATTTCCAACTACAGATGGATTTGATCCTTCAGTCCCTTCCTGAGTCTTTTGGGAATTTTGTAACAAATTTCCATATGACTAAACAGGAATGCACTTTAGCTGGTTTACTCAACATACTGGTTATTGCCCAAAAGAATATGCTGGGCAATAAAGGAAAAGATGTAGCTTTGATTGCATCTTCTTCTGCTGGAAAGTGCAACAAGAAGAAGGGCAATAAGAAAAAGAAACCTCAGATTCTTGGTCCTTCTAAGAAAATAGCTAAACCGAAAGGGAAGACTAAAGCTGATGGAGGTAAAAGAAAGTGTTTCCACTGCCAGAAGGATGGGCACTAGAAAAGAAACTCCCCAGAGTATAGCAATCTAAAAGAATGCAATGCCATGGTGAAAACTAACTCAAAGTTAAAAATATATTTGGCACTTAAGGTTATGTCATGTTGTAGAAGATAGGATTACAAAGCTGGAGAAAATGGGGATTCTATCCTCATTGGGCTCTGAGCCTACGCCAACTTGTGAATCTTACCTTCAGGGCAAAATTACTAGATCACCCTTTATTGGACAAGGGCTAAGGGCTGAAAATATTTTGGAGCTAATACATAGTGATGTATGTGGTCAATTTAAGAAAATAGCTAGAGGCAGTTTTCATTATTTTATTACCTTTACTGATGATAAATCAAGGTTTGGGTATTTGTATTTGATGAAATACAAACATGAATCTTTTGAAAAGTTCAAAGAATTTAAATCTGAAGTAGAAAATCAAACAGGAAAGAGTATTAAAGCCCTTAGATCAGATCATGGAGGTGAATATTTAAGTACTGAATTTGATGAGTACTTGAGAAAGCACGGCAATGTTTCCCAGCTGACTCCTCTAGGAACGCCATAGCTGAATGGTGTATCTGAAAAGAGAAATCGTACCCTATTGGATATGATATGTAGTATGATGAGCTATACAGATATGCCAATCTCCTTTTAGGGATTTGCAATAGAATCAGCTTTGTATATTCTGAATAGGATTTCATCAAAATCAGCTTCTTCCACACCTTATGAGATATGCCATGGAAGAAAACCAAGTCTTAAGCATGTTAAGATTTGGGGTTGTCTAGCTTATATCAAAAAGCTGAACACTGATAAATTGGAAACTAGATCTGTAACGGCCCGGGCCACTAGTGATATTGTCCACTGTGGGCCGAAGCCCTCACGGTTTTAAAACGCGTCACTAGGGGTTATGAACCACTAACTTATAAACCTAGTATCTCTCCACTGTTTTGTCGATGTGAGATTTGCCTAGGGTGTTACAATCCACCCCCCTTATGGGACTCAGCGTTCTTGCTGAGGTTTGCCCCACCATCGCCCAAGGTTACACGCGGAGCGGCTCTGATACCATAAATATAACGGCCCGAGCCACTAGTGATATTGTCCTCTCTGGGCCGAAGCCCTCACGGTTTTAAAACGCGTCACTAGGGGTTACGAACCACCAACTTATAAACCCAGTATCTCTCCCGTGTTTTACTGAAGTGGGATTTGCCTAGGGTGTTACAAGATCAGAAAAGGGTCGATTTCTTGGATATCCAAAAGATAGTTTTGGATATTATTTTTATTTGCCTATATCACAAAAGGTTGTGGTGAGTAGAGATGCCACATTTCCTGAACAACAGTTTGTTCAAGAAGGAGGCAAAGGAAGGCAAATAGAGTTGGAATTAGAGAATTCTGACCAACAAACAGATCAGATGGACATAAATCCATCTAGTCAACCTACACCCGTTGATGAAACATCTATAGCTGTTCCTCATAGAACAACCAGGGTATCTCACCCACCAGTGAGATATGATTTTCTTCATGAAGAAGAACAAGAGTTGTCTACTCATG
The DNA here is from genome assembly GCF_030052815.1 of Hevea brasiliensis. Taxonomy (NCBI): domain Eukaryota; kingdom Viridiplantae; phylum Streptophyta; class Magnoliopsida; order Malpighiales; family Euphorbiaceae; genus Hevea; species Hevea brasiliensis. The sequence continues at coordinate 52,268,483 of NC_079501.1, forward strand.
AAGAAGTAGATCATGGAAATGATCCACTTGCCTATGAAGAAGCTATATAAGATATAGACTCTTCAAAATGGATTGATGCTATGAAATCTGAAATTGATCCCATATATAAGAATCAAGTTTGGGATCTTGTTGACCCACCTGAAGGTATTGTACCTATAGGAAACAAATGGGTTTTCAAGAAGAAAATTGGTTCTAATGGAAAGGTAAATACCTATGTGTTAGTAGTATGCCCTAGCGCATATCATTTAGTATGTATCTTGTACATATTTTTATTAATAAAAGGCATTTCCACTTTTCCGTTTACATAATATATTTATGAAGGAACGGAAGCGTGAAAAACACAAGTTTATACCATTGAATTCAAAATTTTTCACTTAGGGTCACATGCATCATGCAAGATTTATTTTTATCTATTTGATTTCAATGATAAACAACATATTAAAACACTTTTAATATGTTTTTGGATCTGTATTTGCCATTTAAGATTTTAAAATTAATCAGATTAATTTTAGAACCCTAGATTAAATCAAGAACGATTACACTAACCTCTTGATGCACTGCAGCGTGTCTGCGCCTTTGAGATTCGTCTTCAGGACACCAGATGTTGTCCCTCTAGCTTGTCCACACCAAGAACACCTATGGCAGCCCTTGAATAGCTTCTAAAACTTTTTTTATTAATTAGAAAATCAAATTCTGCCTTTTAAGAGATTAAAGATGTAAACAGGACACTAGAAACAATTTATAGTGTTCTTAATTCAAGAGATTGATGGCTAATCTCTTTGAATTGATAAGAGATGAAGAAGAAGAGATAAAAACCCTCAAAGTGGCGTGACAAAGGTGTGTGGCTGCTGGTTGTGTTTTATTTTCTCATAACAACACTTAAATAGCTAGGTTAACACATTAAACCCTTGCCACATGTCACCCTTTGATTAGCTCTAGGTTTAAGTGACCCAATCACATTGTGCCAAGTGTCAAACCTATATTTAATCTTGATTTTAATCATCTTACATGATTAAAAAAACATTTGGCAAGCTTATGTGTTATGCCATGTGTCACCATCTCATGGTGCCACGTGTCACACTGCAAAATGACCAAAATGCCCCTGTGTCTTAATTTTGAGTTCTTAACCCAAAATAATTATTTTCTTCTTCTAATTAATTTATATCAAATATAAATTAATTAATTAATCTCTATTAATTAATTTCTCATTAATTAAATTCATATTTAAACACTTTAAATATAAATTTAACTTATATTATACATCCAATAATCTAGATTTGGTTTCAAGTCATGCTAGGGACTTTGCAATCTAATTGCAAACCAAACCTATTTAATTAATCAATTAAACTCTTTAATTAATTAATTAAATCATATTTAATTAGGTGATAACTTGTGTATGTGTGTGACTTACTAGGCTCATCACTAATTGGCAATGAGACATGATATCAACTCTTAATATCATCAGAACTCTTTCTTACCATAAATGATTTCTCTAAATCATTTTATGAACCTCATAGACCATGGTTAACACCTAGCATAGCATGCCATGGCCACCCAATTAGTAATAAGGTTTACCTTAAATGAACCTACAATCATATGTTACCATGCACTAGAATCTCTCTGTTACAAAATCCCAACTCAAGCTGAAGTCATGGTTTATGTCAAACTCCATTTGCTATGAATATTATGTTCTCTTTTAATTCCAGTTCTTGATTAAAAAGATTTTCTCATCAGAAACTCTTTTATGAATAAATCTATCTGTCCTGGCCAGGAACTTGAAACATCAAGAACAATTAAATGAACATAGGATTTTATCTCTATTTACTTAGAGGAACAGATTCCATCTTGATCAACACCTACCTCCATATATAACTAGTAGGAGCCAACATATGCCCATATACCCATACACGATACAAGTATGAAAGCAAGATCAAACTCAAACTACCTATATACAAGATAATCGTGCTATCTCGTGTCTAAAGATTATATGCCTCGATATGATTTATGACAAAACATTGACAAGAGTAAACTCTATGTGCTTGTCATAAGTGTCACTGTTCGGCCTACTTATCATTTATAAGTGCCTATCATGTTTGTCATATGGCATGAGACTCACCATTCCATCTTATTTATATCTCATATAAATAACTTGGGAACAAACATGAATACAATCTTTCTGGATAAGTCATGTCCTTATTATGAAGTATCCACGATTGTGAACCTATTTATGATACTTTGTGCTAGAAATATTGTCACTCATATTCTTAACAACTTAAGAATAATATTTCTAACAAAATATCAATGGACCTTTTCTATTACACATAAATATATTATGTAAACGGAAAAGTGGAAATGCCTTTTATTAATAAAAATATATACAAGATACATACTAAATGATATGCTCTAGGGCATACTACTAACAATCTCCCACTAGCACTAGATCCATTCATTACAATACCTTAGACCCATCTTCTCAAGATGTTGATCTAAGCGAGCTTGTGACAAAGGCTTAGTGCATGGATCATTGAATTTTTGGTGATGTTATTTTTCTGCATGGCTATATCGCCTTTGCCCAACTATATGTCTGATAATGTGGTAGTGCCTTTCTATGTGTTTGGATTTTGGGTGAGACCTTAGTTCCTTAGTCTGTATGACTGCTCCATTGTTGTCACAGTGTAGTGGAACTGCTGACTCAATGGAAGGAACTCTTGTAAGTTCATCACGAACTTTTTATCCAAAGCGACTTCCTTTGCGACATCGATGCGAATATACTCACCTCTGTAGTGGAATCTGCAATCGTGCTCTGTTGGAACTCTTCCAACCGATCGCACCTCCATTACAAATGAACACATATCCAGAGGTAGACTTTCTATCATCGATATCGATTGGAAATCGAATCGTATAACCATCCAATTGCAAGTCTCCACCTCCATAAATCAAGAATAAATCCTTAGCTCTTCTCAAGTACTTAAGAATATTCTTGTGACTATCCATGTTCCAAACCTGGATTGGATTGATACCGCTAGACAAACTAACGACATATATGCGATATCCGGCCTAGTACACAACATTGCATACATTAAACTTCCAATAGCCGAAGCACATGGAATCCTGGCCATCTTATCTCTTTCTTCAGGTGTCTTTGGAGACATCTCTTTAGAAAGATGGATACCATGTCTCACTGGTAACAATCCTCTCTTGGAATCAAGCATGTTAAACCTCTTTAACACCTTTTCCAAGTATAGACTTTGGGATAAACCAATTATTCGTTTCGCTCTATCTCTATAGATGTGAATCCCCAGAATATAGGTTGCCTCCCCTAAGTCTTTCATGGAGAATGTATTTGACAACCATACCTTTATAGTCGTCAACATACCTGTGTCATTACCCATCAACAGTATGCCATCTACATATAAGACAAGGAAAGTGATAGCACTGTCACTAACCTTCTTATATACACATGGCTCATCCTCATTTTTGATAAAACCAAAGGATTTAATGGCTTCATCAAAATGAATGTTCCAACTCCTCGAAGCTTGTTTCAACCCATAAATGGATCGCTTTAGCTTGCATACCTTGGAACCATCTTGGGATTCAAATCCCTTAGGTTGTTCCATGAAAATGTTTTCTTCAATGTATCCATTGAGAAAAGCTGTTTTGACATCCATCTGCCAAATCTCATAATCATAGTACGCAGCTATTGCTAATAAAATCCTAATTGATTTAAGCATGGCAACAGGCGAGAAAGTCTCCTCATAGTCGATTCCTTGCCTTTGGCGAAACCCTTTCGCTACTAGCCTTGCCTTATAGGTCTCTACCTTTCCATCAGAACCAATTTTCTTCTTGAAAACCCATTTGTTCCCTATAGGTACAATACCTTCAAGTGGGTCAACAAGATCCCAAACTTGATTCTTATACATGGAATCAATCTCGGATTTCATAGCTTTAATCCATTTTGAAGAGTCTATATCTAATATAGCTTCTTCATAGGTAAGTGGATCATCTCCATGATCTACTTCTTCATGAGTAGACAACTCTTGTTCTTCTTCATGAAGAAAACCATATCTCACTGGTGGGTGAGATACCCTGGTTGTTCTACGAGGTACAGCTGTAGATGTTTCATCAACGGGTATTGGTTGACTAGATGGATCTATATCCATCTGATTTGTTGGTTGGTCAGAATTCTCCAATTCTAACTCTATTTGCCTTCCTTTGCCTCCTTCTTGAACAAATTGTTGCTCAAGAAATGTGGCATCTTTACTTATCACAACCTTTTGTGAAGTAGGCAAATAAAATAATATCCAAAACTATCTTTTTGATATCCAACAAATCGACCCTTTTCTGATCTGGTCTCCAATTTATCAGTGTTCAGCTTTTTGATATAAGCTGGACAACCCCAAATCTTAACATGCTTAAGACTTGGTTTTCTTCCATGCCATATCTCATAAGGTGTGGAAGAAACTGATTTTGATGGAATCCTATTCAGAATATACAAAGCTGATTCTAATGCAAATCCCCAAAAGGAGATTGGCATATCAGTATAGCTCATCATACTACGTACCATATCCAATAGGGTACGATTTCTCCTTTCAGATACACTATTCAGCTGTGGCGTTCCTGGAGGAGTCAGCTGAGAAACAATGCTATGCTCTCTCAAGTATTCATCAAATTCAGTACTCAAATATTCACCTCCACGATCTGATCGAAGAGCTTTAATACTCTTTCCTGTTTGATTTTCTACTTCAGATTTAAATTCTTTGAACTTTTCAAAAGATTCATGTTTGTATTTCATCAAATACAAATACCCAAACCTTGATTTATCATCAGTAAAGGTAATAAAATAATGAAAGCCCCCTCTAGCCATTTCTTTAAATGGACCACATACATCACTATGTATTAGCTCCAAAATATTTTCAGCTCTTAGCCCTTGTCCAACAAAGGTTGATCTGGTCATTTTACCCTGAAGGCAAGATTCACAAGTTGGAGTAGGCTCAAAGCCCAATGAGGATAGAATCCCCATTTTCTCCAATTTTGTAATCCTATCTTCTGCAACATGACATAACCTTAAGTGCCAAATATATTTTGAACTTGAGTTGTTTTTCACCACGGCATTGCTTTCATTTAGATTGCTATACTCTGGCCAGTGGAAACACTTTCTTACTGGCAGTGGAAACACTTTCCTTTGCCTTTGTCAGCTTTGGTCTTCCTTTTCTATTTAGCTATTTTCTTGGAAGGACCAGGAATCTGAGGTTTCTTTTTCTTATTGCCCTTCTTCTTGTTGGACTTTCCAGCAGAAGAAGATGCAATCAAAGCTACCTCTTTTCCTTTATTGCCCGGTATATTCTTTTGGGCAATAACCAGCATGTTGAGTAAACCAGCTAAGGTGCATTCCTGTTTAGTCATATGGAAATTTGTCACAAAATTCCCAAAAAACTCAGGGAGGGACTGAAGGATCAAATCCGTCTGTAGTTGGAAATCCATGTTAAAGTCAAGATGTTCCAACTGCTCAATCATCTGAATCATCTTGTGGACATGATCCCCAACATTCTGTCCCTCAGACTTCCTCATACGGAATAGCTGTCTAGATATCTCATACCTAGCATTCCTACTGTGCTCACCATACAACTCTTGTAGGTGAAGGAGGATCTCACTTGCACTCTGCATGTTCTCATGTTGCTTCTGTAACTCATTACTCATGGAAGCAAGCATGTAACACTTAGCTCTCATATCATGCTCCTTCCACTTGTCCAAAGTTTCATGTTCCTCTTGTGTGGCCTCTGGAGGTAAGGGACCAGGAACATTTGAATCTAGAACATATCCTATATGTTCAAGGTTCAGGACAAGTTTCAAATTTCTTAGCCAATCAGACAGATTAGGTCCTGTCAACCTATTGTGATCAAGTATGCTTGCAAGGATATTGGATGGTGGTGGTTGTTTTGTGCTCATTTTTATCAGAAAATTAACTGCAGAAAATAACCAGATTAATTAGTAAATGTATCATGTAATTAACCAAAATGATTATGGTCTTTTAATCAAATTGGTCCTCCCACTAACTTAGCGAATCCTACACTTCCAAAGTAGAAAACGGAAATCCTAGTTGGATGGATTTCTAGTGGGTGATTGAATTCTTATAATTCTATTGATCATCCTCAGGTACATCCATTATTGGAATTACAATAAACTATAAGTGAGCAACTCTTTACCCATCACATCTCATGTGAGGTTCAATCCTTTACCTAGCCCCTAATGCTCAAAATCTCAGGTACATCCATTATTGACTTATCTTGCATTAGTTAAGTTGATCCCATTGAGCCAGTAATTATGCAAATAATTTTAATGTCCTCAGGTACATCCAATATTGGCCACTAAACCATTTACATATTTACAACATCTCATGCTTAACAATTATTCTTAATAAAATCTCTTAAATAAATTGCATCTTATGCAACTATTTAAAATTTCTTAAAATAATTGCCCCAATGGAGGGCCTATGTTATAATTACTTTAATTATAGCATTTCCAACTTAATCATTTGTTTGGAAGATTTTATGGTCATTCTATTTACTATTAAGGTCTCACTTTGCACATTATCCATTTAGCATGCATATATCATATAATTGCATACATTCCCATACATCTCATGCATTCATGGATAAGCAGTAAATATGGTATGATCATGGACTTTCTAAGGGATTCAATTCTGAGCCACCAAGAATTGAATCAGGGCATTCTTAGATGCATTTCATTCATTTATTTTACAAGAGTTGCTGAAGGAGTACATAATCAACACTTGATCTTGAATTCCTCCCACTGGTCCCACCAATGCTCTTGACCTCCTTGAACTTCTTGCAATCCAATATTACATAGTAATCCTTGGCATACCAAGGCGAATTTACAAGAACTTAAATAAATGAAATTAGAACCCAAAAATTATTACAAACTTAATAATACATGCCCAAAATAAATTAAAATAAATTAATTAATTTACAATCCCAAAGAAACATAAAAGAAATAAATCCAATCACATTGGTCTTTTATAGTCCATGATCATCCATCATGCATATCACTATTTAACAATTAAATAAAACATACATACTTAAATTAAATTGAATATCTCATATTCAACTTAAAAATCTAGATTTGAATATGATTCAAATAAATTTAAAAATTCAGATTTGAATCACATTCAAACAACTTCAAAAATTCAGATTTGAATCACATTCAAACATTTTTTAAAAAATCAGATTTGAATCACATTCAAACATTTTTTAAAAAATCAGATCTGAATTTTATTCAATCAATTTTAAAAAATCAGATTTAAATATGATTCAAACAACTTTAAAAATTCAGATTTGAATCACATTCAAACAACTTTTAAAATTCAGATTTGAATCACATTCAAACAATTTTTTAAAAATTCTGATTTGAATTATAATTTAATTGTGTGATAAAAACTACTAATTAAACACTTTAATTAGTCAAAGAATAGGCCTTAGATCATACAACAATTGCAGAATTAAAAGCCAAACCTTCCCATGGAAGCCAAACCATGCGCACCATTGATGGTGTTTTTTTCAAGCATGCCGCCAACTTGCTTTGCAACCAGCAATGAACTTTTGATCTCATGATCAAACACACAATTAAATCATATAATCAACAATCTAAATGGCAAATATAGTGGCTCTGATACCAATTGAAGGAACGGAAGTGTGAAAAACACAAGTTTATACCATTGAATTCAAAAATTTTCACCTAGGGTCACATGCATCATGCAAGATTTATTTTTATCTATTTGATTTCAATGATAAACAACATATTAAAACTCTTTTAATATGTTTTTGGATCTGTATTTGCCATTTAAGATTTTAAAATTAATCAGATTAATTTTAGAACCCTAGATTAAATCAAGAACGATTACACTAACCTCTTGATGCACTGCAGCGTGTCTGCGCCTTTGAGATTCGTCTTCAGGACACCAGATGTTGTCCCTCTAGCTTGTCCACACCAAGAACACCTATGGCAGCCCTTGAATAGCTTCTAAAACTTTTTCTATTAATTAGAAAATCAAATTCTGCCTTTTAAGAGATTAAAGATGTAAACAGGACACTAGAAACAATTTATAGTGTTCTTAATTCAAGAGATTGATGGCTAATCTCTTTGAATTGATAAGAGATGAAGAAGAAGAGATAAAAACCCTCAAAGTGGCGTGACAAAGGTGTGTGGCTGCTGGTTGTGTTTTATTTTCTCATAACAACACTTAAATAGCTAGGTTAACACATTAAACCCTTGCCACATGTCACCCTTTGATTAGCTCTAGGTTTAAGTGACCCAATCACATTGTGCCAAGTGTCAAACCTATATTTAATCTTGATTTTAATCATCTTACATGATTAAAAAACATTTGGCAAGCTTATGTGTTATGCCATGTGTCACCATCTCATGGTGCCACGTGTCACACTGCAAAATGACCAAAATGCCCCTGTGTCTTAATTTTAAGTTCTTAACCCAAAATAATTATTTTCCTCTTCTAATTAATTTATATCAAATATAAATTAATTAATTAATCTCTATTAATTAATTTCTCATTAATTAAATTCATATTTAAACACTTTAAATATAAATTTAACTTATATTATACATCCAATAATCTAGATTTGGTTTCAAGTCATGCTAGGGACTTTGCAATCTAATTGCAAACCAAACCTATTTAATTAATCAATTAAACTCTTTAATTAATTAATTAAATCATATTTAATTAGGTGATAACTTGTGTATGTGTGTGACTTACTAGGCTCATCACTAATTGGCAATGAGACATGATATCAACTCTTAATATCATCAGAACTCTTTCTTACCATAAATGATTTCTCTAAATCATTTTATGAACCTCATAGATCATGGTTAACACCTAGCATAGCATGCCATGGCCACCCAATTAGTAATAAGGTTTACCTTAAATGAACCTATAATCATATGTTACCATGCACTAGAATCTCTCGTTACAAAATCCCAACTCAATTTGAGTCATGGTTTATGTCAAACTCCATTTGCTATGAATATTATGTTCTCTTTTAATTCCAGTTCTTGATTAAAAAGATTTTCTCATTAGAAACTCTTTTCTAAATAAATCTATCTGTCCTGGCCAGGAACTTGAAACATCAAGAACAATTAAATGAACATAGGATTTTATCTCTATTTACTTAGAGGAACAGATTCCATCTTGATCAACACCTACCTCCATATATAACTAGTAGGAGCCAACATATGCCCATATACCCATACAGTACAAGTATGAAAGCGATATCAAACTCAAACTACCTATATACAAGATAAGCATGCTATCTCAGTCTAAAGATTATATGCACTGATATGATTTATGACAAAACATTGACAAGAGTAAACTCCATGTGCTTGTCATAAGTGTCACTGGTTCGGCCTACTTATTATTTATAAGTGCCTATCATGTTTGTCATATGGCATGAGACTCACCATTCCATCTTATTTATATCTCATATAAATAACTTGGGAACAAACATGAATACAATCTTTCTGGATAAGTCATGTCCTTATTATGAAGTATCCTCGATTGTGAACCTATTTATGATACTTTGTGCTAGAAATATTGTCACTCATATTCTTAACAACTTAAGAATAATATTTCTAACAAAATATCAATGGACCTTTTCTATTACACATAAATATATTATGTAAACGGAAAAGTGGAAATGCCTTTTATTAATAAAAATATATACAAGATACATACTAAATGATATGCTCTAGGGCATACTACTAACAATTTATGTGTAATAGAAAAGGTCCATTGATATTTTGTTAGAAATATTATTCTTAAGTTGTTAAGAATATGAGTGACAATATTTCTAGCACAAAGTATCATAAATAGATTCACAATTGAGGATACTTCATAATAAGGACATGACTTATCCAGAAAGATTATATTCATGTTTGTTCCCAAGTTATTTATATGAGATATAAATAAGATGGAATGGTGAGTCTCATGCCATATAACAAATATGATAGGCACTTATAAATGATAAGTAGGCCGAATCAGTGACACTTATGACAAGCACATGGAGTTTACTCTTGTCAATGTTTTGTCATAAATCATATCAGTGCATATAATCTTTAGACCTGAGATAGCACAGTTATCTTGTATATAGGTAGTTTGAGTTTGATACTGCTTTCATACTTGTACTATGTATGGGTATATGGGCATGTGTTGGCTCCTACTAGTTATATATGGAGGTAGGTGTTGATCAAGATGGAATATGTTCCTCTTAGTAAATAGAGATAAAATCCTATGTTCATTTAATTGTTCTTGATGTTTCAAGTTCCTGGCCAGGACAGATAGATTTATTCAGAAAAGAGTTTCTGATGAGAAAATCTTTTTAATCAAGAGCTGGAATTAAAAGAGAACATAATATTCATAGCAAATGGAGTTTGACTTAAACCATGACTCAGCTTGAGTTGGGATTTTGTAACAGAAGATTCTAGTGCATGGTAACATATGATTATAGGTTCATTTAAGGTAAACCTTATTACTAATTGGGTGGCCATGGCATGCTATGCTAGGTGTTAACCATGGTCTATGAGGTTCATAAAATGATTTAGAGAAATCATTTATGGTAAGAAAGAGTTCTGATGATATTAAGAGTTGATATCATGTCTCATTGCCAATTAGTGATGAGCCTAGTAAGTCACACACATACATAAGTTATCACCTATTTAAATATAATTTAATTAATTAATTAAAGAGTTTAATTGATTAATTAAATAGGTTTGGTTTGCAATTAAATTGCAAAGTCCCTAGCATGACTTGAAACCAAATCTAGATTATTGGATGTATAATATAAGTTAAATTTATATTTAAAGTGTTTAAATATGAATTTAATTAATGAGAAATTAATTAATAGAGATTAATTAATTAATTTATATTTGATATAAATTGATTAGAAGAAGAAAAATAATTATTTTGGGTTAAGAACTCAAAATTAAGACACAGGGACATTTTGGTCATTTCACAGTGTGGCACGTACCATCATGAGATGGTGACATATGGGATTACACATAAGCTTGCCAAATGTTTTTTAATCATGTAAAATGATTAAAATCAAGATTAAATATAGGTTTGACACTTGGCACAATGTGATTGGGACACTTAAACCTAGAGCTAATCAAAGGGTGACATGTGGCAAGGGTTTAATGTGTTAACCTAGCTATTTAAGTATTGTTATGAAAAGAAAAGCAACCAGCAGCCACTCCTCTCCTTTATCACGCCACTTTGAGGTTTTTCATCTATTATTCTTCATCTCTCATCAATTCAAAGAGATTAGCCATCAATCTCTTGAATTAAGAACACTAGAAATTGTTTCTAGTGTCCTGTTTACATCTCTAATCCCTTAAAAGGCAGAACTTGAATTTCTAATTAATAGAAAAAGCTTTAGAAGCTGTTTAGATTGATGTTTATAAGATTTAATTGTGTGTTTGATCATGAGATCAAAAGTTTATTGCTGGTTGCAAAGCCAATGTGGCGGTATGCTTGATGAACTCCAAGATGGTGCGCATGGCTTGGGAAGATCATGGTGCGCATGGTTGTTATTAAATTATGCAATTGTTGCATGATGAAAGGTTCATCATATGACTAATTAAAATGTTTAATTAGGATTTTTAATCACAATTAAATTATGATTCAAATTAGAATTTTAAAAATTATTTGAATGTGATTCAAATCTGAATTTTAAAAGTTGTTTGAATGTGATTCAAATCTGAATTTTTAAAGTTGTTTGAATCATATTTAAATCTGAATTTTAAAATTGATTGAATAAAATTCTGATCTGATTTTTTAAAAAATGTTTGAATGTGATTCAAATATGATTTTTAAAAAAATATTTGAATGTGATTTAAATCTGAATTTTTAAAGTTGTTTGAATGTGATTCAAATCTGAATTTTTAAATTTGTTTGAAGGAGATTCAAATCTAAATTTTTAAATTTATTTGAATCATATTCAAATCTGGATTTTTAAGTTGAATATGAGATATTCAATTTAATTTAAGTATGTATGTTTTATTTAATTGTTAAATAGTGATATGCATGATGGATGATCATGGACTATAAAAGACCAATGTTATTGGATTTATTTCTTTCATGTTTCTTTGGGATTGTAAATTAATTTTTTTTGGGCATGTATTATTAAGTTTGTAATAATTTTTGAGTTGTAATTTCATTTATTCAAGTTCTTGTAAATTCACCATGGTATGCCAAGGATTACGATGTAATATTGGATTGCAAGAAGTTCAAGGAGGTCAAGAGCATTGGTGGGACCAGTTGGAGGAATTCAAGATCAAGTGTTGATTATGTACTCCTTCAGCAACTCTGTCACACCTTACCCCTCTATAAGGCATAACATGATCCCGTAGAATACTTAATGAACTACCGAACTTCACCTACCGATAACTCATTAAGTACCCTACAAGGGATTTTAAAACAATTTTCTTACATTTTGGAAGTGGTGAGCATTTTGATAAGAATTTAAAATCATTTATTCAAGTTTAAATACTAATAAAATTTTTTGTCCATTTTAATTTTGCCGCAAATTTTATAAAAATTTTGACAGAGTTCCCTCTGTATTTTGAGAAACCAGTTCTTCAAAGACCTGTAAAAAGCACTTCCAAAAATATTTCACAACTCCCAACCTTCAATGACTCAATCATCTCAAAATATTTAATATTTCCATTCACAAAGCATAAAGCAGAAAATTCATATGAACAAATATTAAATTTACAGAAGAGAATCCAAAATAATATTGTTACAATTTATTTACAACTGCTCAACTTACATTGATACAAACAACATTTCTATATTTACATCAAGATTATCTACAAGGGTATAAAATAATACCCGTACAAAATGGTCAGAGTAGTCCTCGATTCAACAGCAGCTCACTCTGCTGCTTTCCCCTTGCTTTTATCTGCGACAGCAAAATAAGCTATCGCTGAGTATAAAAATACTCAGTGGTGCACAATAAAAATTTAAAATGCAATAATTAAATCATTCATTGCCAAACACAATTCAAATGTTTCTCAAACACATTTCAACAATTATCAAAGTTCCTAATAACACCATTTTGTCAAATAATCTATTAAACACAGTTTAGTCAAACAATTTCATAACACAGTGTTACCAAAGTCATACACAACTTAAGCCATGACGCAAAAATTCCGATCAATGCCGTGTTGTACACCACGACAAAGCAATCTTAACCCCATTAATGAAAATCAATGAGGGAGGTGGCTAGCTAGCTAATGAGTACTCATTCGATCTACAACCTCAACTGGCAAGCCAGAGAGGGAGGAAAATAAATGATCTCAACCCCATAAATGGAGGAGGAATAATAAGTAACTGTCATGCTAAGTGTGAATCAAAAATCCATTTCAAACATTTCATTCAACTATTGCATACAAAAATCAAATCAATTTCCAACGTTACAATTTGATCACAAAGTGGCAACACAAAAGTTCATAAATTCATAATGCGTACTAAATCAATTTTTCAAGGATAAAATGCTTAAATAGGGTTTATTGTGCACAAACCTCCAGCGAGTCATCCTTTAGCCTCGACTCGGTTCCTCGGGTTCCTTCCCGATATTCTTTTCAACGGAAACACACAATTTTACAATGTTTCAGTACTAAAACTTAACATAAATCTAAAATAAATTTAGCTTCACAATTACCTAGCTCTAACATGCTAAATTCGATGTTCTTTAAATTTTGTGTTTCGGGTTACTAATCACTGCACTATTCAAGTCAAATAGTTGACTTTCTAAGGCTTAATAGGTATGGGAATTCCAACTTCACCCACATACCACATTTTGGTCACTAAACTTGTTGGTTTTGGTCATTTTCTCAAAGCTTAGGTCATTTTGGCAAAATTCTCAATTTTCGGTTTTGGTGCTACGAAGTTGCACTGTTCCATTGGTCAATCTACTGTTGGAATTTGGCAAAACTTCCTTCATAGAAAATGTTTCTTATTGTCTTATGTGTATCCTCATTTTTGGATCACCCCAATCGGAGTTTTGTAGCTCAAGTTATAGCCAAAATATAATTACTGTTCACGTGCACTGTTCATGCTACAATTTTGGTTCTGGCAGATTTTTGGTCCAACTTCATTCAATAATTTGATCAAGTTAAGTCCATAACTTGGTCTAATTTCCTTCATACAAAATGTTCTACTATGTCTTAGGTTTCCATCGGTTCAAGATTCACCTAAATCGGAGTTTTCTAGAGAGAGTTATAGCCATTGGAACTTTACTGCTCAATGGCAATTCTGCAGAGTTGCAGGTTTAATAACTCAACTTTGCTCAATAATTTGACTAGGTTAATGGCATAATTTGGGGTAGTGTTCTTCATGAAAGTTTTAGATCTATGTCTTATCTAATTACTGGTAAAATCGCAGGTCCTTTTGATATTCCTAGCTCGAGTTATGACCAAATGAACAATTACTGTTCATTTAGTCAGTTTGTGCAGTGGCAGCCTGCTCTCATTTCACTTTGGTCAATTAGTTCACTAGGTTTTGGTCAGTTTTTGGGCATGGTTCCTTAATGAAAATTGTGACCTTTTATGTCTATTTTCATCCCCAATTGGTGGCATATCAATTGGACTTGTAAAATTTCCATTTTATTTCCATTTTGGTCCTTCAAAGTTGGTGCTGACCATTTGACCTACGAATTTGACTTCCATTCTAACAATTCCCACACATTTCCTTTGGTCATTATTGACCATTTTTCAGTCCACAACTGGTCAAAGATATCATTTATACATTTTTCCAAAATTTGGTTCACAAACCCTAACATTCAAACCCTAACTTATTCATCTCATGCATTTAACTATATTTAATGGTTTTAGTGCTAATCATTCAACTAATGGAGATCCATAAACTCATTCAAATTCATTAAATTCATACAATTCATACTCCCTTCAACCACACCAAAATTTCAGCAATGGTCCTTCCCCCATATTTGTTTCATTTAATCAAGTTCTAAGCTCTCTTTCACAAGTAATTATGCATTTAAAGAAGTAAAATGGTAAGTTAGCACACTAACCTTTCTTAAATCCTTCAAACCTATCTTTAACTCTTCTTTCTTCTTGTAATTCTTCTTCTCAAGTTGTAATAACAAGCTTTAGTGAAGTTTTTAGGGAAGTTATAAAGGTTAAATGGAGAAAATTAAGCTTAAGTGTAAGCTTAATGAAGAAACTTCCATGGAGAATTTTGGGAGGTGTGGGGCGGCAAAGAGAGGTGGAAGAAGAAAGGATTTTTGTTTTTTCTCTTTTCTTTTCTTTTCTTTATTTATTTAGGCTTATGGAAGACCACAAAAAGTCCAATTAAATAATTCAACTAATTAATTTATTTTTGGCATCATGCATGAGATCATGCATGATGTCATCACCTTTGACTTTTTCATTTTCCTCTTTTTTTTTCTATTTTTTTTTCTTTTTTTCTATTAGTTATTTAATTTAATTCTCGATTCTGAATTTTTCTTTTCTCCGATTTTATTTGACAGTTAGGTCAGGAGTCAGCTCTCGGGGTCAATTGACCGAATTGCCCCTCGTCGGTTCATCCCAGTTTGCAAATAATTCCATATTTCTTCTGGCTCCCTGACCTAATTATTTGACTGGCTTAACAGTTCCTTTTCGTGATTTTCTCTTTTCCACTGTGTTCATAATGGTCCTAAGGACCGCAGCGTCACATTTTACGGTTCGAAATTTAAGTTTAAAACGACTTCAATGCTCGTTCGAGGAAGGTCACCCATCGCTGTGACTCTCAGCTCGTTTAACTTCTTATGTTCTGTTTTTCTTATTTATACTTAACTAATTGAACATTACTAATTATTTGTGTTTATGGCTTCTCTAGTTGTCTTAAGTATGGTTCTAGTCCCCTTAATTATTCGGACCGACACCGGTCACCGGAACAGTGAAATCTACCAGGATATGCAAACGGGGTGTTACAATTCTTCCCCCCCTTAAAATAAATTTCGTCTCGAAATTTTACCTGGTATCAATCTCTGAATAGCTATGGGTGCTGTCTCCTCATGTCCTCCTCTCGTTCCCAAGTAGCCTCCTGGCCCGAATGATGGTTCCACAGCACTTTCACCAACGGTATCTGCTTGTTCCGTAGCTGCTTCACCTCATAAGCCAGAATCTTTATGGGTTCTTCTCCATATGTGAGGTCTGGATTCACTTTAATTTCTTCTACTGGTAGTACATGAGATGGGTCTGATCGATACCTCCTCAACATAGACACATGGAAGACATTATGTATCTTTTCCAACTCTGGAGGTAGTGCCAACCGATATGCCAAAGGACCCACTCTTTCCAGAACCTCATATGGCCCAATAAAACGAGGACTTAGTTTCCCCTTTCTGCCGAATCTCATAATTCTCTTCCAAGGAGAAACTTTGAGGAAAACTTTTTCACCCACTGCATACTCAATATCTCTTCTTTTCAAATCAATATAGGACTTCTGACGGTCTGATGTAGCTTTAAGTCGACCTCTGATGACCCTGATTTTCTCTTCAGTCTGTTGAACAATTTCGGGTCCAATCATTTTTCTTTCACCCACGTCATCCCAACACAACGGGGTTCTACATTTCCTGCCATACAAAGCTTCATATGGAGGCATCCCAATGCTTGATTGGTAGCTGTTGTTGTAAGCAAACTCAATCAAAGGCAAGTGTGTATCCCAACTACCCTCAAACTCAATCACACAAGCCCGTAGCATGTCCTCCAAGATCTGAATTACCCTCTCAGACTGGCCATCTGTCTGTGGGTGGAATGCCGTACTGAAGTTCAATCTAGTTCCTAGGGCTCTCTGAAGACTACCCCAGAATCTAGAAGTGAACCTAGGATCTGCTCGATACAATGGATACTGGCACTCCATGCAGTCTCACAATCTCGTCAATGTACAAGCTGGCCAATCTGTCCAAACTGTAGTCCATTCGAACTGGCAGAAAATGAGCAGACTTAGTCAGTCTGTCAACAATGACCCACACTGCATCGTGACTCTTCTGTGTCCTCGGAAGTCCCATTACAAAATCCATTGTTATTCTTTCCCATTTCCATTTTGGCACTGACAATGGATGTAATAACCCAGTTGGTACTTGATGCTCTGCCTTTACTTGCTGACAAGTCAGGCATTTAGATACAAACTCTGCCACATCTCTTTTTAAACCCATCCACCAGTAATGCTCCTTTAGTCCTTTATACACTTTTGTACCACCAGGGTGCATGGCAAAAGGAGACTCATGTGCTTCCTTCAAAATGATCTGCCTCAAATCAACATTATTAGGAACACATATTCTATCCTGGTGTAGCAATAGACCATCATCTCTGATTGAGAACTCTGGTTTCTTGCCCTGCCGAACTTCTTTCAACAGCTTCTGATACTTTTCATCATTCTGAGCAGCCATTCTGATCTGATCAATTAACACTGGCTGTACATGCCATGCAACTACTGTTTGCTCCTCATTATTAATCTCTAAACTGGCATGTAATGATCTCAACTCATGTATCAAAGACAAGGGAGTAACCTATAGACTTGCCATAGTCTTACGACTTAAGGTGTCAGCCACAACATTAGCTTTCCCCTGCTGATAGTCTATTAGACAATCATAGTCTTTTATCAACTCTAACCATCTCCTCTGTCTCAAATTCAACTCTTTTTGGGTGCCCAAATACTTCAAACTCTTATGATCTGTGTAGATGTAGCGCTTCTCCCCATACAAATAATGTCTCTAGATCTTAAGAGCAAATACAATAGCTGCAAGCTCCAAATCATGTGTTGGATAATTCCTCTCATGCGATTTCAGCTGGCGTGATGCATAGGCAATGACATTTCGATCTTGCATCAACACACAACCTAACCCATTGTGAGAAGCATCGCTATAAACTGTATATTCTTTACCCGGTGTAGGTAAAGTCAGGACTGGAGCCTCAGTCAAACATCTCTTCAATTCATCAAAACTTTGCTGGCATTTATTCGTCCACTGAAATTTCACATCCTTTCTAAGTAGCTTGGTCAATGGAGATGCCAACATGGAGAATCCCTTCACAAATCTACGGTAGTATCCAGCTAAACCCAGAAAACTGCGAATCTCTGTGACATTTCTGGGTGGCTTCCAATTAAGGACGGCTTCAATCTTGCTAGGATCTACCTTAATACCCTATGCTGATACTATGTGCCCCAAAAAGGATATCTCCTTCAGCCAAAATTCACATTTCGACAGTTTGGCATATAGCTGTTTCTCTCTCAAAGTCTGCAGTACAATCCGCAGATGTCTATCATGCTCTTCTGCATTCCTCGAATAGACCATTATATCATCGATAAATACCACAACAAACTGGTCCAGGTATGGTCTAAAGATAGTGTTAATGAGATCCATAAAAGCAGCCGGAGCATTTGTTAACCCGAATGGTATGACCAAGAACTCATAATGGCCATAGCGAGTTCTAAAGGCAGTTTTAGGTATACTCTGCTCTTGTACTTTCAGCTGATAATAACCTGATCTCAGGTCAATTTTGGAGAATACAACTGCACCCCTCAACTAATCAAAAAAATTATCAATACGGGGTAATGGATATCTGTTCTTTATTGTCACCTTATTCAACTGCCGATAGTCAATGCATAACCGGAGTGTGCCATCCTTCTTCTTAACAAACAATACTGGCGCTCCCCAAGGTGACACACTAGGGCGGATGAAGCCCTTATCAAGCAACTCTTGCAATTGTACTTTCAATTCTTTTAGTTCTGCAGGTGCCATTCTGTATGGTGTTATGGAGATTGGGTCCACACCAGGCATAACATCAATTTCAAACTGCACCTCTCTTTCTGGAGGTAATCCTGGTAATTCATCAAGAAACACAACCGGAAAGTCACATACAGTAGGAATGTCCCTCAGTGCTGGACTCCCCACTTGGGTGTCTATCACATGAGCCAAGTACGCCTCACACCCTTTTTTAATCATTTTTCTGGCCAGTGCAGTTGAAATAATGTTTGAAGGCAATAACTGTCTCTCCCCATGTATTACTACATCACCATACTGAGGAAGACCAAAAGTGATTGTCTTCAGTCTACAGTCAATCATGGCGTGATGCCTGGCTAACCAATCCATGCCCAAGATAATGTCATAATCTCTGAAGGGCATTTCAATTAAATCAGATAGAAAAGTGTGTCCTTGGATCACCAAAGGACAATCCCTATATAGCCTATTTACCCTGACCTCCTGGCCTAATGGACTAGTTACTAGCACATCATAGTCTATCGGTACACACTGAATAGCAGTAGAGCACATCACACTAGCACTAACATATGAATGTGTGGAGCCAGGATCAAATAACACATACACATCTTGGTTAAGGATGGAGAAAATACCAGCTACTACATCTGATGTTTCAGCTTCCTCCCTCTGACGCATTGTATACACTCTGACTGGTGTGCCACTGGGTGATGGCTGGTTAACAGTGCTCTGACCTCCAGAAGTGCTACCAGGACCCCTACCTCTGCCTCTGCCTCTAGCAGCAGACTGTGACCCTCTAGGTGCAGAGACTTGGGCTGAACCTTCAGATGTAGTGAAAGATCTAGATCGGCGCAGACTAGTACAATCCTTAGCGAAATGTCCGCTCCCTCCACAGTTAAAACATGCACCAGTAGCTCTGAAACAAACCCCACCATGAGTTCTACCACAAGTTTCACACCGCTGCATCGATAGAGCTCCTCGGGTGTCTGCTGGTCTCACGACTGCATCGGGTGGTATTTCGCTAGAAAATCTGCCTCTACCAGATCTACGGGAGCTGGATCCCCCAAACTGTTTTCTCTTTCCAGAACCACTCTCAGATGCTTGTCTAGTAGTCTTTTCAGTTTTCTCTTGTGTACCTTTCTTCACTGCCCCTTCTGATTCTATCCTTTCCAATTCCAGGGCCTGTGAGATCAATTCAGCAAAATTCTGATGTCGAAAACCCATGACTTGCATTCTCAAATTCTGCCTTAACCCGGACTCAAATCTCTTGCATCTGTCTCTGGGGGTGGAGACTAAGCTTCTCGCATAGTGGCCTAGCCTTGAGAAATCTCTCTCATACTTTGCTACAGTTTGGTCCCCTTGTTTCAAACTCAAAAATTCTTGCAACTTCATATCCACATATGCATCGGGAACCCATTTCTGTCGGAACTCCCTAAGAAAATCTGTCCATGTCAGCACAGGTGGCTCAACCAGGCTGTGGGGGATGGTCTTCCACCATTCATATGCATCCCCTTGGAGAAGAGAAACTGAATACTCGAACTTCAGCTCTTCCGTACACTGCAGCTTTCTAAAAACCCGTTCCATTCTTTCCAACCACTGTTCTGCCTCTAGTGGATCCACAGTGCCTTTAAACTCGGTGGCCCCAAATTTCATCAACTTTTCATATTGCCGAGGGTCGTGGGTTGTGCATGTGCATCGTGCATTTGAGCTTGGGGTGGCACATTACCCGCCATTTGCTGGAAGAACGCAGCCATCTGCTATACAAATTGAGCAGGGAACTGCAGTGCTGGAGCAGGAGCTGGAGTGGCTGACCCACTCACATTCTGGAGTGCTGGGGCTTCCCCTTGAACCTCAGCTTCAACAAATTGTTCTTCGGAATGATCTCCTTCCATTCCGTTTTCTCAAATTATCTACTTCCTGAGATCAAACACAAGGAGGTTGACCTCCGTTAGTGCATATTCATGATGTAAATATGTCATATGTATCAATTAAAGACACTTGAGCAGTTGTACTTGTCAATAAAATGTTCATAAACATAGTCAAAATTTATTGAAAAACCGATGCTCTGATACCACTAAAACATGTCACACCTTACCTCTCTGTAAGGCATAACATGATCCCGTAGAATACTTAATGAACTACCGAACTTCACCTACCGATAACTCATTAAGTACCCTACAAGGGATTTTAAAACAATTTTCTTACATTTTGGAAGTGGTGAGCATTTTGATAAGAATTTGAAATCATTTATTCAAGTTTAAATACTAATAAAAATTTTTGTCCATTTTAATTTTGCCGCAAATTGTATAAAAATTTTGACAGAGTTCCCTCTGTATTTTGAGAAACCAGTTCTTCAAAGACCTGTAAAAAGAACTTCCAAAAATATTTCACAACTCCCAACCTTCAATGACTCAATCATCTCAAAATATTTAATATTTCCATTCACAAAGCATAAAGCAGAAAATTCATATGAACAAATATTAAATTTACAGAAGAGAATCCAAAATAATATTGTTACAATTTATTTACAACTGCTCAACTTACATTGATACAAATAATATTTCTATATTTACATCAAGATTATCTACAAGGGCATAAAATAATACCCGTACAAAATGGTCAGAATAGTCCTCGATTCAACAGCAGCTCACTCTGCTGCTTTCCCCTTGCTTTTATCTGCGACAGCAAAATAAGCTATCGCTGAGTATAAAAATACTCAGTGGTGCACAATAAAAATTTAAAATGCAATAATAAAATCATTCATTGCCAAACACAATTCAAATGTTTCTCAAACACATTTCAATAATTATCAAAGTTCCTAATAACACCATTTTGTCAAATAATCTATTAAACACAGTTTAGTCAAAAAATTTCATAACACAGTGTTGCCAAAGTTATACACAACTTAAGCCATGACACAAAATTTCCGATCAATGCCGCGTTGTACACCACGACAAAGCAATCTCAACCCCATTAATGAAAATCAATGAGGGAGGTGGCTAGCTAGCTAATAAGTACTCATTCGATCTACAACCTCAACTAGCAAGCCAGAGAGGGAGGAAAATAAACGATCTCAACCCCATAAATGGAGGAGGAATAATAAGTAACTGTCATGCTAAGTGTGAATCAAAAATCCATTTCAAACATTTCATTCAAATGTTGCATACAAAAATCAAATCAATTTCCAAAGTTACAATTTGATCACAAGGTGGCAACACAAAAGTTCATAAATTCATAATGCGTACTAAATCAATTTTTCAAGGATAAAATGCTTAAATAGGGTTTATTGTGCACAAACCTCCAGCGAGTCGTCCTTTAGCCTCGACTCGGTTCCTCGGGTTCCTTCCCGATATTCTTTTCAACTGAAACACACAATTTTACAATGTTTCAGTACTAAAACTTAACATAAATCCAAAATAAATTTAGCTTCACAATTACCTAGCTCTAACGTGCTAAATTCGACATTCTTTAAATTTTGTGTTTCGGGTTACTATTCACTGCACTATTCAAGTCAAATAGTTGACTTTCTAAGGCTTAATAGGTATGGGAATTCCAACTTCACCCACATACCACATTTTGGTCACTAAACTTGTTGGTTTTGGTCATTTTCTCAAAGCTTAGGTCATTTTGGCAAAATTGCCAATTTTCTGTTTTGGTGCTCCGAAGTTGCACTGTTCAATTGGTCAATCTACTGTTGGAATTTGGCAAAACTTCCTTCATAGAAAATGTTTCTTATTGTCTTAAGTGTATTCTCATTTTTGGATCACCCCAATCGGATTTTGTAGCTCAAGTTATAGCTAAAATACAATTACTGTTCACATGTACTGTTCATGCTACAATTTTGGTTCTAGCAGATTTTTTGTCCAACTTCATTCAATAATTTGATCAAGTTAAGTCCATAATTTGGTCTAATTTCCTTCATACGAAATGTTCTACTATGTCTTTGGTTTCCATCGGTTCAAGATTCACCTAAATCGGAGTTTTCTAGAGAGAGTTATAGCCATTGGAACTTTACTGCTCAATGGCAATTCTGCAGAGTTGCAGGTTTAATAACTCAACTTTGCTCAATAATTTGACTAGGTTAATGGCATAATTTGGGGTGGTGTTCTTCATGAAAGTTTTAGATCTATGTCTTATCTAATTACTGGTAAAATCTCAGGTCCTTTTGACCTTCCTAGCTCGAGTTATGACCAAATGAACAATTACTATTCATTTGGTCAGTGTGTGCAGTGGCAGCCTGCTCTCATTTCACATTGGTCAATTGGTTCACTAGGTTTTGGTCTGTTTTTTGGCATGGTTCCTTAATGAAAATTGTGCCCTTTTATGTCTATTTTCATCCCCAATTGGTGGCATATCAATTGGACTTGTAAAATTTCCGTTTTGGTCCTTCAAAGTTGGTTTGGTCATGCTGCTAGTAGCATGACCATTTGACCTACGAATTTGACTTCCATTCTAACAATTCCCACACATTTCCTTTGGTCATTATTGACCATTTTTCAGTCCACAATTGGTAAAATATATCATTTATACATTTCTCCAAAATTTGATTCACAAACCCTAACATTCAAACCCTAACTTATTCATCTCATGCATTTAACTACATTTAATGGTTTTAGTGCTAATCATTCAACTAATGGAGATCCATAAACTCATTCAAATTCATTAAATTCATGCAATTCATACTCCCTTCAACCAGACCAAAATTTCAGCAATGGTCCTTCCCCCATATTTGTTTCATTTAATCAAGTTCTAAGCTATCTTTCACAACTAATTATGCATTTAAAGAAGTAAAATGGTAAGTTAGCACACTAACCTTTCTTAAATCCTTCAAAACCTATCTTTAACTCTTCTTTCTTCTTGTAATTCTTCTTCTCAAGTTGTAATAACAAGCTTTAGTGAAGTTTTTAGGGAAGTTATAAAGGTTAAATGGAGAAAATTAAGCTTAAGTGTAAGCTTATTGAAGAAACTTCCATGGAGAATTTTGGGAGGAGTGGGGCGGCAAAGAGAGGTGGAAGAAGAAAGGATTTTTGTTTTTTCTTTTCTTTTCTTTTCTTTATTTATTTAGGCTTATGGAAGACCACAAAAAGTCCAATTAAATAATTCAACTAATTAATTTATTTTTGGCATCATGCATGAGATCATGCATGATGTCATCACTTTTGACTTTTTCATTTTCCTCTTTTTTTTTCTATTTTTTTTTCTATTTTTCTATTAGTTCTTTAATTTAATTCTCGATTCCAAAATTTTCTTTTCTCCTATTTTATTTGACAGTTAGGTCAGGAGTCAGCTCTCGGGGTCAATTAACCAAATTGCCCCTCGTCGGTTCATCCCGGTTTGCAAATAATTCCATATTTCTTCCGGCTCCCTGACCTAATTATTTGACTGGCTTAACAGTTCCTTTTTGTGATTTTCTCTTTTCCACTGTGTTCATAATGGTCCTAAGGACCGCAGCGTCACATTTTACGGTTCGAAATTTGAGTTTAAAACGACTTCGCAGTCGTTCCCGAGGAGGTCACCCATCGCTGTGACTCTCGGCTCGTTTAACTTCTTATGTTCTATTTTTCTTATTTGTACTTAACTAATTGAACATTACTAATTATTTGTGTTTATGGCTTCTCTAGTTGTCTTAAGTATGGTTCTAGTCCCCTTAATTATCCGGACTGACACCGGTCACCGGAACAGTGAAATCTACCAGGCTATGCAAACGGGGTGTTACAAACTCTTGTAAAATGAATGAATGAATGAAATGCACCTAGGAATGCCCTGATTCAATTCTTGGTGGCTCAGAATTGAATCCCTTAGAAAGTTCATGATCATACCATATTTATTGCTTATCCATGAATGCATGAGATGCATGGGAATGTATGCTATTATATGATATGTGCATGCTAATTGGATAATGTGCAAAGTGAGACCTTAATAGTAATTAGAATGACCATAAAATCTTCCAAACAAACGATTAAGTTGGAAATGCTATAATTAAAGTAATTATAACATAGGCCCTCCATTAAGGCAATCATTTTAAGAAATTTTAAATAGTTGCATAAGATGCAATTAATTTAAGAGATTTTCTTAAGAATAATTGTTAAGCATGAGATGTTGTAAATATGTAAATGGTTTAGTGGCCAATATTGGATGTACCTGAGGACATTAAAATTATTTGCATAATTACTGGCTCAATGGGATCAACTTAACTAATGCAAGATAAGTCAATAATGGATGTACCTGAGATTTTGAGCATTAGGAGCTAGGTAAAGGATTGAACCTCACATGAGATGTGATGGGCAAGGAGTTGCTCACTTATAGTTTATTGTAATTCCAATAATGGATGTACCTGAGGATGATCAACAGAATTATAAGAATTCAATCACCCAGTAGAAATCCATCCAACTAGGATTTCTGTTTTCTACTTTGGAAGTGTAGGATTCGCTAAGTTAGTGGGAGGACCAATTTGATTAAAAGACCATAATCATTTTGGTTAATTACATGATCCATTTACTAATTAATCTGGTTATTTTCTACAGTTAATTTTCTGATAAAAATGAGCACAAAACAACCACCACCATCCAATATCCTTGCAAGCATACTTGATCACAATAGGTTGACAGGACCTAATCTGTCTGATTGGCTAAGAAATTTGAAACTTGTCCTGAACCTTGAACATGTAGGATATGTTCTAGATTCAAATGTTCCTGGTCCCTTACCTCCAGAGGCCACACAAGAGGAACATGAAACTTTGGACAAGTGGAGGGAGCATGATATGAGAGCTAATGAGTTACAGAAGCAACATGAGAACATGAGTAATGAGTGTTACATGCTTGCTTCCATGAGTAATGAGTTACAAAAGCAACATGAGAACATGCAGAGTGCGAGTGAGATCCTCCTTTACCTACAAGAGTTGTATGGTGAGCACAGCAGGAATGCTAGGTATGAGATATCTAGACAACTATTCCATATGAGGATGTCTGAGGGACAGAATGTTGGGGATTATGTCCACAATATGATTCGGCTGATTGAGCAGTTGGAACATATTGACTTCAACATGCATTTTCAACTACAGACGGATTTAATCTTTCAGTCCCTTCCTAAGTCTTTTGGGAATTTTGTGACAAATTTCTATATGACTAAACAGGAATGCACCTTAGCTGGTTTACTCAACATGCTGGTTATTGCCCAAAAGAATATGCCAGGCAATAAAGGAAAAGAGGTAGCTTTGGTTGCATCTTCTTCTGCTCGAAAGTCCAACAAGAAGAAGGGCAATAAGAAAAAGAAACCTCAGATTCCTGGTCCTTCCAAGAAAATAACTAAACGGAAAAGTAAGACTAAAGCTGATGGAGGCAAAGGAAAGTGTTTCCACTGCCAAAAGGATGGGCACTTGAAAAGGAATTGCCCAGAGTATCTTGCTTCTCTGAAGGACAAGAAGGATACACCTTCGGAAGGTATGTCCATATCTTGTTATTTAGATTCTGATGATACTCATAGTTCATCTATAGTTTGGGTTTTAGATACTGGTGCTAGTTCTCACATTTCTAATGATATGCAGGAATTAGCAAACAGTAGCAGCTTGCGTTCTCAAGATATTAGAGTCCGGATTGGCAATGGCTCAACTGTTGAAGCTTTAGCTATAGGATCTAAATCTTTTTACATGTTTCGACATGTTTTGTGTTTGGATAATATTTTATATGTACCTGATGCTTTTAAGAACATCATTTCTATATCTAGTCTGACTAGAAATGGCTATGAATTTCAGTTCACAGATGATGTTTGCAATATTTATTTTGGAAATAAATATGTTGGTTCAGGTTATATGAATGATGGTCTTTATTATTTGGATAATAATGACAAACACAAATTGAATGGAAGTGATCTAAAAGAATGCAATGCCATGGTGAAAACCAACTCAAGTTCAAAATATATGTGGCACTTAAGGTTATGTCATGTTGCAGAAGATAGGATTGCAAAACTGGAGAAAATGGGGATTCTATCCTCATTGGGCTCTGAGCCTACTCCAACTTATGAATCTTGCCTTCAGGGCAAAATGACTAAATCACCCTTTGTTGGACAAGGGCTAAGAGCTGAAAATATTTTGGAGCTAATACATAGTGATGTATGTGGTCCATTTAAAGAAATGGCTAGAGGGGGTTTTCATTATTTTATTACCTTTACTGATGATAAATCAAGGTTTGGGTATTTGTATTTGATGAAATACAAACATGGATCTTTTGAAAAGTTCAAGGAATTTAAATCTGAAGTAGAGAATCAAACAGGAAAGAGTATTAAAGCTCTTCGATCAGATCGTGGAGGTGAATATTTGTGTACTGAATTTGACGAATACTTGAGAGAGCATGGCATTGTTTCTCAACTGACTCCTCCAGGAACGCCACAGTTGAATGGTGTATCTGAAAGGAGAAATCGTACCCTATTGGATATGGTATGTAGTATGATGAGCTATACTGATATGCCAATCTTCTTTTGGGGATTTGCATTAGAATCAGCTTTGTATATTCTGAATAGGATTCCATCAAAATTAGTTTCTTCCACACCTTATGAGATATGGCATGGAAGAAAACCAAGTCTTAAGCATGTTAAAATTTGGGGTTGTCCAGCTTATATCAAAAAGCTAAACACTGATAAATTGGAGACCAGATCAGAAAAAGGTCGATTTGTTGGATATCCAAAAGATAGTTTTGGATATTATTTTTATTTGCCTACTTCACAAAAGGTTGTGATAAGTAGAGATGCCACATTTCTTGAACAACAGTTTGTCCAAGAAGGAGGCAAAGGAAGGCAAATAGAGTTAGAATTGGAGAATTCTGACCAACCATCGCATCGATGGATATAGATCCATCTAGTCAACCTATACCCATTGATGAAACATCTACAGCTGTTCCTCGTAGAACAACCAGGGTATCTCACCCACCAGTGAGATATGGTTTTCTTCATGAAGAAGAACAAGAGTCGTCTACTCATGAAGAACTAGATCATGGAGATGATCCACTTACCTATGAAGAAGCTATATCAGATATAGACTCTTCAAAATGGATTGATGCTATGAAATCCGAAATTGATTCCGTGTATAAGAATCAAGTTTGGGATCTTGTTGATCCACCTGAAGGTATTGTACCTATAGGGAACAAATGGGTTTTCAAGAAGAAAATTGGTTCTGATGGAAAGGTAGAGACCTATAAGGCAAGGCTAGTAGTGAAAGGGTTTCGCCAAAGGCAAGGAATCGACTATGAGGAGACTTTCTCGCCTGTTGCCATGCTTAAATCAATTAGGATTTTATTAGCAATAGCTGCATACTATGATTATGAGATTTGGCAGATGGATGTCAAAACAGCTTTTCTCAATGGATACATTGAAGAAAACATTTTCATGGAACAACCTAGGGGTTTTGAATCCCAAGATGGTTCCAAGGTATGCAAGCTAAAGCGATCCATTTATGGGTTGAAACAAGCTTCGAGGAGTTGGAACATCCGTTTTGATGAAGCCATTAAATTCTTTGGTTTTATAAAAAATGAGGATGAGTCATGTGTATATAAGAAGGTTGGTGACAGTGCTATCACTTTCCTTGTCTTATATGTGGATGACATATTGTTGATGGGTAATGACACAGGTATGTTGACAACTATAAAGGTATGGTTGTCAAATACATTCTCCATGAAAGACTTAGGGGAGGCAACCTATATTCTTGGGATTCGCATCTATAGAGATAGAGCGAAAAGAATAATTGGTTTATCCCAAAGTCTATACTTGGAAAAGGTGTTAAAGAGGTTTAACATGCTTGATTCCAAGAGAGGATTGTTACCAGTGAGACATGGTATTCATCTTTTTAAAGAGATGTCTCCAAAGACACCTGAAGAAAGAGATAAGATGGCCAGGATTCCATATGCTTCGGCTATTGGAAGTTTAATGTATGCAATGTTGTGTACTAGGCCAGATATCGCATATGCTGTTAGTTTGACTAGCAGGTATCATCCAAATCATGTTTTGGACACTGGATAGCTATCAAGAATATCCTTAAGTACTTGAGAAGAACTAAGGATTTATTCTTGATTTATGGAGGTGGAGACTTACAATTGGATGGTTATACTGATTCTGATTTCCAATCAGATATCGATGATAGAAAGTATACCTCTGGATATGTGTTCATTTGTAATGGAGGTGCAGTCAGTTGGAAGAGTTCCAAACAGAGCACGACTGTAGATTCCATTACAGAGGTTGAGTATATTGCTGCATCAAATGCTGTAAAGGAAGCTGTTTGGATAAAGAAGTTCGTGATGTAACTTACAGTAGTTCCTTCCATTGAGTCAGCAGTTCCACTACACTTTGACAATAATGGAGCAGTCATACAGGCTAAGGAACCAAGGTCTCACCAAAAATCCAAACACATAGAAAGGCGCTACCACATTAACAGAGAAATAGTTGGGCGAGGTAATGTAGCCATGCAAAAAATAGCATCAGCTAAAAATCCAGCTGATCCATTCACTAAGCCTATGTCACAGACTCAGCTAGACCGACATCTTGAGAAGATAGGTCTAAGATATTATAATGAATGGCTCTAGTGCTAGTGGGAGATTGTTAGTAGTATGCCCTAGAGCATATCATTTAGTATGTATCTTGTACATATTTTTATTAATAAAAGGCATTTCCACTTTTCCGTTTACATAATATATTTATGTGTAATAGAAAAGGTCCATTGATATTTTGTTAGAAATATTATTCTTAAGTTGTTAAGAATATGAGTGACAATATTTCTAGCACAAAGTATCATAAATAGGTTCACAATCGAGGATACTTCATAATAAGGACATGACTTATCCAGAAAGATTGTATTCATGTTTGTTCTCAAGTTATTTATATGAGATATAAATAAGATGGAATGGTGAGTCTCATGCCATATAACAAACATGATAGGCACTTATAAATGATAAGTAGGCCGAACTAGTGACACTTATGACAAGCACATGGAGTTTACTCTTGTCAATGTTTTGTTATAAATCATATCAGTGCATATAATCTTTAGACCTGAGATAACACAGTTATCTTATATATAGGTAGTTTGAGTTTGATACTGCTTTCATACTTGTACTGTGTATGGGTATATGGGCATGTGTTGGCTCCTACTAGTTATATATAGAGGTAGGTGTTGATCAAGATGGAATCTGTTCCTCTAAGTAAATAGAGATAAAATCCTATGTTCATTTAATTGCTCTTGATGTTTCAAGTTCCTAGCCAGGACATATAGATTTAATCAGAAAAAAGTTTTTGATGAGAAAATCATTTTAATCAAGAACTGGAATTAAAAGAGAACATAATATTCATAGCAAATGGAGTTTGACATAAACCATGACTCCAGCTTGAGTTGGGATTTTGTAACAGAGAGATTCTAATGCATGGTAACATATGATTATAGGTTCATTTAAGGTAAACCTTATTACTAATTGGGTGGCCATGGCATGCTATGCTAGGTGTTAACCATAGTCTATGAGGTTCATAAAATGATTTAGAGAAATCATTTATGGTAAGAAAGAGTTCTGATGATATTAAGAGTTGATATCATGTCTCATTGCCAATTAGTGATGAGCCTAGTAAGTCACACATATACACAAGTTATCACCTATTTAAATATGATTTAATTAATTAATTAAAGAGTTTAATTGATTAATTAAATGAGTTTGGTTTGCAATTAAATTGCATAGTCCCTATTATGACTTGAAACCAAATCTAGATTATTGGATGTATAATATAAGTTAAAATTATATTTAAAGTGTTTAAATATGAATTTAATTAATGAGAAATTAATTAATAGAGATTAATTAATTAATTTATATTTGATATAAATTGATTAGAAGAAGAAAAATAATTATTTTGGGTTAAGAACTCAAAATTAAGACACAGGGACATTTTGGTCATTTCACAGTGTGACACGTGGCATCATAAGATGGTGACATATGGGATTACACATAAGCTTGCCAAATGTTTTTTAATCATGTAAGATGATTAAAATCAAAATTAAATATAGGTTTGACACTTGGCACAATGTGATTGGGTCACTTAAACCTAGAGCTAATCAAAGGGTGACATGTGGCAAGGGTTTAATGTGTTAACCTAGCTATTTAAGTGTTGTTATGAAAAGAAAAGCAACCAGCAGCCACTCCTCTCCTTTGTCACGCCACTTTGAGGTTTTTCATCTATTCTTCTTCATCTCTCATCAATTGAAAGAGATTAGCCATCAATCTCTTGAATTATGAACACTAGAAATTGTTTCTAGTGTCCTGTTTACATCTCTAATCTCTTAAAAGGCAGAACCTAAATTTCTAATTAATAGAAAAAGCTTTAGAAGCTGTTCAAGGGCTGCCATAGGTGTTCTTGGTGTGGACAAGCTAGAGGGGTAACATCCGGTGTCTTGAAGACGAATCTCAAAGGCGCAGACACACTGCAGTGCATCAAGAGGTTAGTGTAATTGTTCTTGATTTAATCTAGGGTTCTAAAATTAATCTGATTAATTTTAAAATCTTAAATGGCAAATACAAAAACAAAAACATATTAAAGAGTTTTAATATGTTGTTTATCATTGAAATCAAATAGATAAAAATAAATCTTGCATGATGCATGTGACCCTAGGTGAAAATTTTTGAATTCAATGGTATAAACTCATGTTTTTCACGCTTCCGTTCCTTCACTATGAGGCAAGGCTAGTAGCGAAAGGGTTTCACCAAAGGTAAGGAATCGACTATGAGGAGACTTTCTCGCCTGTTGCCATGCTTAAATCAATTAAGATTCTATTAGCAATAGTTGCATACTATGATTATGAGATTTGGCAGATGGATGTCAAAACAGCTTTTCTCAATGGATACATTGAGAAAACATTTTCATGGAACAACCTAGGGGTTTTCAATCCCAAGATGGTTCCAAGGTATGCAAGCTAAAGCGATCCATTTATGGGTTAAAGCAAGCGTCGAGGAGTTGGAACATCCGTTTTGATGAAGCCATTAAATCCTTTGGTTTTATCAAAAAATGAGGATGAGCCATGTGTATATAAGAAGGTTAGTGATAGTGCTATTACTTTCCTTGTCTTATATGTGGATGACATACTATTGATGGGTAATGACACAAGTATGTTGACAACTGTAAAGGTATGGTTGTCAAATACATTCTCCATGAAAGACTTAGGGGAGGCAACCTATATTCTTGGGATTCGCATCTATAGATATAGAGCAAAAAGAATAATTGGTTTATCCCAAAGTCTATACTTAGAAAAGGTGTTAAAGAGGTTTAACATGCTTGATTCTAAGAGAGGATTGTTACCAGTGAGACATGGTATCCATCTTTCTAAAGAGATGTCTCCAAAGACACCTGAAGAAAGAGATAAGATGGCAAGGATTCCATATGCTTCGGCTATTGGAAGTTTAATGTATGCAATGTTGTGTATTAAGCAGGATATCGCATATGCTGTTAGTTTGACTAGCAGGTATCAATCCAATCCAGGTTTGGAACACTGGATAGCTATCGAGAATATCCTTAAGTACTTGAGAAGAGCTAAGGATTTATTCTTGATCTATGGAGGTGGAGACTTGCAATTGGATGGTTATACTGATTCTGATTTCCAATCAGATATCGGTGATAGAAAGTCTACCTTTGGATATGTGTTCATTTGTAATGGAGGTGCAGTTAGTTGGAAGAGTTCCAAATAGAGCACGACTGCAGATTCCACTACCGAGGCTGAGTATATTGCTACATCAGATGCTGCAAAGGAAGCTGTTTGGATAAAGAAGTTCGTGACAGAACTTACAGTAGTTCCTTCCATTGAGTCAGCAGTTCCACTACATTGTGACAATAATGGAGCAGTCATACAGGCTAAGGAACCTCGGTCTCACAAAAAATCCAAACACATAGAAAGGCGTTACTACATTATCAGAGAAATAGTTGGACGAGGTGATGTAGCCATGCAGAAAATAGCATCAGCTGAAAAATCCAGTTGATCCATTCACTAAGCCTATGTCACAGACTCAACTAGACCGACATCTTGAGAAGATGGGTCTAAGATATTGTAATGAATGGCTCTAGTGCTAGTGGGAGATTGTTAGTAGTATGCCCTAGAGCATATCATTTAGTATGTATCTTGTACATGTTTTATTAATAAAAGGAGTTTCTACTTTTCCATTTACATAATATATTTATGTGTAATAGAAAAGGTCCATTGATATTTTGTTAGAAATTCTATTTTTAAGTTGTTAAGAATATGAGTGATAGTAATTTTAGTACAAAGTATCATAAATAGGTTCACAATCGAGGATACTTCATAATAAGAACATGACTTATCCAGAAAGATTGTATTCATGTTTTTTTCCAAGTTATTTATATGACATATAAATAAGATGGAATGGTGAGTCTCATGCCATATGACAAACATGATAGGCACTTATAAATGATAAGTAGGCTGAACCAGTGACACTTATGACAAGCACATGGAGTTTACTCTTGTCAATGTTTTATCATAAATCATATTAGTGCATATAATCTTTAGACCTGAGATAGCACAGTTATCTTATATATAGGTAGTTTGAGTTTGATACTGCTTTCATACTTGTACTGTGTATGGGTATATGGGCATGTGTTGGCTCCTACTAGTTATATATAGAGGTAGGTGTTGATCAAGATGGAATCTGTTCCTCTAAGTAAATAGAGATAAAATCCTATGTTCATTTAATTGCTCTTGATGTTTCAAGTTCCTAGCCAGGACATATAGATTTAATCAGAAAAAAGTTTTTGATGAGAAAATCATTTTAATCAAGAACTGGAATTAAAAGAGAACATAATATTCATATCAAATGGAGTTTGACATAAATCATGACTCCAGCTTGAGTTGGGATTTTGTAACAGAGAGATTCTAGTGCATGGTAACATATGATTATAGGTTCCTTTAAGGTAAACCTTATTACTAATTGGGTAGCCATGGCATGCTATGCTAGGTGTTAACCATGGTCTATGAGGTGCATAAAATGATTTAGAGAAATCATTTATGGTAAGAAAGAGTTCTGATGATATTAAGAGTTGATATCATATCTCATTGCCAATTAGTGATGAGCTTAGTAAGACACACACATACACAAGTTATCACCTAATTAAATATGATTTAATTAATTAATTAAAGAGTTTAATTGATTAATTAAATAGATTTGATTTGTAATTAGATTGCAAAGTCCCTAGCATGACTTGAAACCGAATCAAGATTATTGGATGTATAGTATAAGTTCTTAATAGAGATTATTAATAGAGATTAATTAATTTATTTATATTTGATACAAATTGATTAGAAGAAGAGAAATAATTATTGTGGGTTAAGAACTAAAAATTAAGACACAGGGGCATTTTGGTCACTTCATAGGGTGACATGCGACACCATGAGATGGTGACATATGACATTACACATAAGCTTGCCAAATGTCTTTTAATCATGTAAGATGATTAAAATTAAGATTAAATATAGGTTTGACACTTGGCACAATGTGATTGGGTCAATTAAACATAGAACCAATCAAAGGGTGACATGTGGCAAGGGTTTAAGTGGTGACCTAGCTATATAAGTGTTGTTATAAAAAAAAATAAAACATACAAGCTGCTGCCTCCCATTGTGTGCTGCCACCCTTAAGACTCACATTCTCTCTTCCTCTTCATCTCTCATCTATTCCAAGAGATTAGCAAACAATCTCTTGAATTAAAAATACTAGAAATCGTTTATAGCGTCCTATTTACATCTTTAATCTCTTAAAAGGCAAAACTTGATTTTCTAAATAATAGAAAAGCTTCAGAAGTTGTTCAAGGGCTGCCATAGGTGTTTTTGGTGTAGACAAGCTAGAGGGACAACATCTATTGTCCTGAAGATGAATCTCAAAGGCATAAATACACTGCAGTGCATCAAGAGGTTAGTGTATTTGTTCTTGATTTAATCTAGGGTTCTAAAATTAATCTGATTGATTCTAAAATCTTAAATGGCAAATACAGATCCAAAAACATATTAAAAGTGTTTTAATATGTTGTTTATCATTGAATCAAATAGATAAAAATAAATCTTACATGAAGCATGTGACCCTAGGTGAAAATTTTTGAATTCAATGGTATAAACTTGTGTTTTTCATGCTTCCGCTCCTTCAGGTATTTCATTAGGTGTACTACGGGAGCATGTTACATCTTACGAGGAGTAGGGTGTGACATGTTTTAGTGGTATCAGAGCTAGTTTTTAAAAGTAAATTTTAGACTGTGAATTTGAAATATTTTTTCGATAAGTACAACTACTCAAATGTTTGATACATATAGTACATTCACATCATAAATATGAACTAATGGGGAGAAATCTCCTTGTGTTGGTTGTATAGAAAAAAACAAATCCTGTGAATAGATATGGACGAGGGGGATAAAATGGTAGAGCAGTCTGATACAACTGACGTACAAGGAGAGGCCCCAGTTCCGCAGAACGTTGGAGGTCCAGCTGCACCAGTCCCTCCTATACAAATTACTGCACAAATGGCCCAGCAGATGGCCATGTTCTTTTAGCAAATGGCTGATAATCTATCAGCTTAGGCCCAAGTACAAACCTAACCCCCTCAAGAGCAGCATGAAAAAGAGAAAAGTGGGAAGTCTATCGACCAAAGTTCGAGTAGTAATTTGGGAAAGAGAAAAGATTTTGAGGGACCTCGAGCTCCTAAGTATGACAGAGGCGGATCTTCAGGGCGGAAACAATCAAGAACCATTCGTCAAAGAACCAGAAGTTCCTACCCTATCCGTATCTGTGACATTTGTGGAAAATTACACGGGGTTATTTGCTATAGGGTCACTGGAGCCTACTTCAATTGTGGTGGAATCGAACATTTCGCCTGAGATTGTACTAGCACACGTCAATTTATGCCACATACTACACTAGAAGGATAAGTCCAATGTTCTGAATTTAGAGGCTCATTAATAGTTAGTTGGGGCAGAGGTAGAAGTAAAGACAACACTTCGAGTAATCCTAGCACAATGGAACAACCCAAGCAGAGGAATACACTAGAAAGAGGGAACGCCATGCATCGAGGGGAAAAAGCAGAGAATTCAAATGTAGTTGCCGATACGTTCTTAACTTTTGAAAGGAATAATTATGTACTATTTGATTCCGGCTCTACTTATTTATATGCTAATGCTAAAATTATATGTTCTACTGCTATTCCCTTGCATGGAGATAAATTTTGATGTGTTAGTAATTAGTCTTTTAGAATAAGAATTTCGATAATAAGCGTGATTGAAATTAATTTTGGAAAAGTTTCTAGTGAGATACATCTCCTAGACTACGATAAATTATAAAGTTAATTAGTAAGCCTAATTAGGTAAGGCAAGAGGATCTAAAAGTAAGTTATAGTAATATAGCTACCTTAGATGTGGGTAAGGGTATTACTGCTAATAGACATCAGTAGATACCATAATCAAAATAAGTTTAAGATATTAGTGGATTTGAAAGAAATAAGATATAGGGAAGTTTGATCTATTGGGATGTATCATAGTAACTATGCAATATTCTTGATGTTTGTGCTGTAAGCTGCAGATTACAGTACTGACTTGAGATTTATTGTGTAGAGCTACGCACTACTTAATAGTACATAAGGATAAGAATAGTTATAAATGACTTTCGCTCTGGTACAAGTATACCACAATAGAGTTTTATTACTATAACTGAGTTTGAAAATCCTAATTCGGGATTTAAAAGTCTATAATTAGAATATCAAAATATTATGGTTGTAAGGGAGTGAGAGTTAAAGACTCCATTACTCTAGCATGAATTACAGTACATTAGGAATTGTTATGTGACTAGAGATTTTAGCATGGTCAAAATTTAAAAATAACACCTATAGGGCTAAGTCATCCAGTCTCCGATATGGGGTTTATAGTTATTCTGGTATTGCAATGGATCTTTTGCTTAGAGTTTAGTAAGGAACAGTATTCTATTTATGTAGCAGTAAGACACAAAATATGATTTTGTTCCCCTACAAGAGACAGGATGCTATGGATGGCAATTATAACTTATAAAACAGTTAATAAATGATGTTCTACTAATAACAGTAATTCGATAGGAACTAGTTAGCTAGGTATTCTTTAGAAAGAGCACAATTTTATTGTGCGAACCATAAGGATTAGATTAGAATTAAAGCAAAACTTCTGAATAGTATTTGAAAAAGGGGAGGCTGGTAGACTCCCTTCTTAAGATTGAAGAATTTTTTATGGTTCAAAAAAAAAAAAGGTAATGATCGCAAACCAGCAAAAAATAAGCTATAGGATATAGGTAGATAAAAGAAAATATAGAAGTAAAAATTTGAATAGTGGGCGCAAATGTAATAAAGAAACATTATGAATATTAGTTAAAGTGTTGACTAGAATGGTCAAAGGACCAAATCAAAGTAATATTGAAGTATAGTGGATTTATTAGGGATGATAAGATGTGTTAAATTACGACTCGACAGTCAAGTTAAGGAAGAAGAAAAGATTGAGGAACAAAATAATTAAAGTTAAGTTGTGAAATAAAAAAAGAAACAAATAGAACTGTAAGAAATGAGAAAAACACTAGATGAGGAATTGCCACAAAGGCAAACAACTTACTTAAAACGCTTAACGATATCCCAAACTATTTTATCAAGAAGAAATAAGTTAAACAAAATCAAACAAGATAGTGAAAAATGACACATAGGCCTTGTTCATAAATGGATATGGTAAGATAATAGTTATGGACCTATGGCTAAGAAAGAGATAAGTAGTTCATATATAACCAACAAGGTCATTTAAAAAAAAAATAAAAAAACTACAAAGGAAAATAATTGCGAAAAAAAAGCAAGAAAAGACTAAAATACTCTAAACTAAACTGAAGCTTGCATGAAATGATCAAGAGATTTGATAAGAAAAGAGTAAAACTAAGTTTTCACCCATAGGATCATATGATGTCCTAGAAAGAGTGGATCCACTAGTACATAGATTTGCATACCTCTAAAATTGAAATGAATTTAAATCTAACTTATGACAGAAGCTCATAAGAAACTTGGCACACAAGGTGAGCAATCGATGAGTAAATAGTATTGGTTAAAGTGCTACAGACCATTTTTCCGATTATGAAGCTTCGTAGAAATGTGAAAAAAATATGAGAAAACAACACGTCTGACTATTTGAGGACAGATAGTAGACACAATTTTGAGGACAAAATTTATTTTAAGGGGGGGAGAATTGTAACACCCCTATTTGCATAGCCTAGTATATTTCACTGTTCTGGTGACCGGTGTCGTTCCGGATAATTAAGGGAATTAGAACCACATCTAAGACAATTAGATAAGCTCTGAACACAAATAATTAGTAATTGTCAATTAGCTAAGTATAAATAAGAAAAACAGAACATAAGAAGTTAAATGAGCCGAGAGTCACAGTGATGGGTGACCTTCTCTGGAAGGACTACGAGGTCAATTTAAACTCAAATTTCGAACCTTAAAATGTGACACCGCGGTCCTTAGGACTATTGCAAACATAGTGGAAAAGAGAAAATTACGAAAAAGAATTTTTAAGTAGGTTAAATAATTAGGTCAGGGATCCGAAAAAAATATCAAATAACTTGCAAACCGGATAAGACCGGCGAGGGAAAATTTGGTCAATTCACCCCTAGAGGTGATTCCTGACTTAACTGTCCAATAAAATCGGAGAAATGAAAATTTTGGAATAGCAAATTAAATTAAAGAACCATTAAAAAATAAAGAAAAAAGGAAAAAGAAAAGAAAATTGCCTTATGACATCATGTGTGTGACATCACACATGACCTCATAATTAAAATCTAATTACTTGAAATTTTTACTAAGTCAAAAAGAAGGATAATTATATATAAAAACAAAATTAAAAAGCTAATTTTCTATCATCCTCTCCAAGTTTGCCGTGGCACTCACCTCTCTAATTTCTCTCCCTAAGTTCCTCCATGAGAGCTTAAATTTAAGCTTTTAAAACCCTAAATTTCACCATAAATTTCCTAGTTCCTCAAGTTAAACATTGATTTTAAGTATTCAAAAGAAGCGTAGAAGAAAGAAATTAGAGAAAAGTTAGAGAATTAAGAAGATTGGAAAGCTCAAGTGAGGTAAGAATTTAAATTGAAATTTTTAGTTTAAAACATATGTTTTGAGTTAATTTAACTTAGATTTTAACTTAAATTCAAAAGAAAACTATTATGGGGGACCAAGTAGAAATTTCAGCCAGCTAGGATTAGGGTTTGAAATGAATGAGTTTGATGGTTTTGAATGATTATTTGAGATGAATTAAGTGTATAGATATTGATTATGTACTTTAAATTCATTAATTGAATGAATTGTGTAAGTTAGGGTTCTTGGCACTTAGGGTTTAGGAGAAAAATTGTAAAAAATGGTCAATGGACATAAATGACCTTATTTGAGTTGAAAAATGGTCAATTGTGAACAATTGTGGTGTGTATGAATTGCTGGAAACAAGTTTAAATTCGGATTGGAGAGAGTCAATCTGCAGGCAGCTTGACCTAGGTCCTTTTCAGGGATCAAAACTGAAAATTTGCCAACCCAATTGGTGTGAGGCCAATTGGGAATGAAACTAGACACAAAATGACACATTTCTCATTTGGGAATCATGCCCAGAAAGTGACCATAGCATAGTGAACACATTGGCCAAATCTGGGTTAGGGAATCTGACCTGTACAAAAATGACTAAATGAACAGTGTTTGTTCATTTGGCCATAACATGGGCTAGGCAGGTCTAAATGACCTGAAATTTAATCAGTAGAAAGCTCATATATAGACCTAAAACTTTCATGAAGAACACAAACCCAAATTATGCCATTAACCAAGTCATTTAGTCACCCAAATTTGGTGACCTAAAACTGCCAGAACCCAGAATTTACTCAGAAAATCTGGGTTAGACCAATCCGACAGCCATGATTCAAATGGCTATAACATGAGCTAAAAAACTCTAATTGGAGTGATTAAAAAAGGAGAATAAATTTAAGACAATAAGAAACAATTTCTATGAAGGAAACTTAGCCAAATTCTAACAGCAACATGAGCAATGGAACAGTGCAACATAGGACACAAAAACTAAAAATTTACAATTTTGCCTAAAAGACTTAAAATTTAAGAAAACAACCAAAACTAACAAATTAGGTAACCAAAATGTGGTATGTGGGTGAAATTAGAATTCCCATACCTATTAAGCATTAGAAAGTCAACAAATTTACTTGAATAGTGTCATGAATAGTAACCCCGAAATATAAATTTTAAAGAATGTCAAGTTTAGCATATTTGTCACACCCTACCCCTCTGTAAGGCATAACATGATCCCGTAGTATACCTAATGAATTACCAACTCCGTCTACTGATAACCCATTAAATACACTACAAGGGATTTTAAAAACTTTTCTTACTTCTTTTACAGTGGTGAGCACTATT
Organism: Hevea brasiliensis; assembly: GCF_030052815.1. NCBI lineage: Eukaryota > Viridiplantae > Streptophyta > Magnoliopsida > Malpighiales > Euphorbiaceae > Hevea > Hevea brasiliensis. Next base: position 52,308,753 of record NC_079501.1, read on the forward strand.
TACAGGTGTTAAAGACTTTGGTGAACTGAAGTGAAATAACTAACTCATTTGATTTATTTGGAATTTCTGTAAAAATTTTGGCAGAGTGCCATCTGTATTTTGGACAAAACAGTTCTTCAGAAAACCTGTAAAAAGCACTTCAATAATGTTCCAAATCTCAACTCCAATATATTTCTCAACACAACAATTTATCAACTCAATTCCATAGAAATTTTTCAAAGTCTGAGATAAGGAAATATAATACAGCTTTTACAAGTCAAAACAATTTCATAATTATTTTACAACTTCAAGGTACAATTTGAATTTACAACTGCTCAAAACCAAAAACAAAATGTACATACAGTGTCATACATTACAGTACAAAATGCAAAATACTGGTATACTCATAATACCAGGTAATCCCTCGCTGGATGTATATGCAGCCTAGTCTGCTGCCCTGTCTGTCTCTCTACCTGCGACAGCAATAAAAAAGCTATCGCTGAGACAATGTCTCAGTGGTGCACAACATTAACCAAATACAAATTTAATTCATAAAAAAGTCGATGACTAATGAGGAATAACATGGCTAGCTAGCAAAAATATGAGTACTCATCCAATTCGTCCTCAACAGGCACACACGTCAACACTTCAGCCAGAGAGGGAATTCAATTCGTCCCACTAGACAAGCTAATGAGGAATACAATCAATATACATGATAGCTGTGGTTTCAAACCATTTCCAATGCTTTAAATCAATAAGTATCCATCAATGTCATTCAAACAATTTCTCACAGTTTCAAACCATTCACAATATTTTTAATTCAATAAGTGTCCATCAAACACATTTTCACAATTTAAAACAATAATATACAAATAGTCGATATTTATTTCAATTGAAAATAATTCAAAAGAAACAGTTGTTGTGCACAAACCTCTGATGACTGTCTCCCTGGTCTGGACTCAGTATTTCCTTCCCTTTCCCTGAGTCTTTGTTAACTGAGAAACACAATTTGAAGTGTTTCAGTGCTAAATTAAACTGTTTCTATCGATGGTGCTTGGTAAATAATGCACTGAACTCAATTATTCACTTAATCACCTAATATACTGACCCTCGTTGCGTTTTAGGTAAATTAGGTTTTAGTGTCATTAATATGTCACATTTGATAGGGTTTTAGGTTTGGTATGTTTTACCAAAGTCATTTCCTTGCTTAGTGCATTTTAGTGCAAATTGCTGGATTCCGGGACACTGGTTTGACCTAACCGGACGATCTAGTTCCCTCGGTTTTCGGGTCTCGGTCGAAACTACAAACTTGTAGATCTAGGTCTTATGGACTGCGGTGCAAAATTTCAGGTCAATCCGAGTTAAGTAGACCGAGTTATGGTCATTACACTATTGCTGGTCAAATGGTACCAAATTAGGTTAATTTTAGGTCAAATTGGTCAATTCTGGTTCGGCCAGTTTTTGGACCCGAACTTGTGCAAGTTGTTTGACTTGCTTATGGTCATTTATGGGCTTTGGTGTCTTCATAAGACTTGTAGGTATGGGTCTTAACTATTCATGTTTAAAATTTCAGGTCAATTGGACCTGGTTTGAGTGAGTTATGGCCTAAACACTCACTGCTGCCCAATTGGTCATTTTTCAGGTCCTAATTGCACCTAATCCGAATTGGTCATTTTCTTAGGTCACCTTGCAAGCAGAATTTTGGTATGGTTTCTCAATGAAAGTTGGCAAATTTTGTGCCTAGTTTCACCTCAAATTGGTCTCATACCAATTGAGGTTACACATTTAAGGTTATAGGCTAAAATGTACACTGCCCTCAATATGCCTTTCACACCCCACTTCAAACACACATTTACCTTTGCAATTTGTTTACTTACCTACCAATCTGTTTTGGTACATTACCAAAAGCATTTTCTACATTACATCAACATTACTTTGGGCAGATTACCATTACCCTCAACACACCAATTATAATTCACATTTACAATTTCTAAGTACCATTACATACACACCTAACCATTACAAATTTTACATACACTTTACAATATCAATCTACATACATATCATCAATCCTTCTAGGTCAATATTCTGCCTACACTTCCTTCAATATATACATTTACTCAAGTGTTCCCAAGCTGCCGCAAACCTTCTTCAGCATCAAAGTGCCGTCCAATTTACCAATTCCCATCCAAGTGTATAAATCACCATATAAACATGAAATAATTCACTAGGTTACTAAATCACCATGATCAACATTATTTCTCATCAATTATATGCACAAATATCTCATCAAAAACGTGACTCATGGCTGTCCAAAATGAAAACAACAATAACTCTTCAAACTCAAAATTTTCCTTCACCAAACCACCACCCATAACATGCACACAAAACTTAATAAAGGAATTCTCAAAAAATGTAAACTTACCTTTGATTGTAACTTGCTAAACCCTCACCAAACTTCTCAAATTTGGTATCAATATCTTCCTTGTGATGTGTAGACAAAGTTTAATGAAGAAACCTAAGAGGTTGGAGTTGAAAATGGAGAGTTAAGAAAGCTTGCATGAAAAATGGCTATGGAGTTTCCTCTCACCTTCATTCACGGCAATGTTGAGACAAGTGAGGAAGATGAACTTTGAGTGGGAATAATCTGCCCACTTATAAGTATAATTAATCATTTTAATGTTCTTAGTGGTCCACTAGCAAAATTAAATCATATCTTAAGCTAACTTCCCACTTATTCCACATTTAACCCATGATTTTAGCTATTTTCTTTAGGTACCACCAAATTAATTTTTCATTTCATTTTCTAAGTGTAATATTATTTATTTTTAATGGACATTTAGGTCAAAAGACAATTCGGGATGTCAAATGACCATAATGCCCTGTTCAAGATTCGTTCCTGATTTTTCGGTATTACCGGGTTTTGTCTGTTTTTCGATTTCTCACTTTTCTTTATACTAATTATTTAATTTTTCTTTGATCTTTCTAATGATATTTATTCTTCAACAAGGGTCTATTTAAGTCCTAAAAATATTTTCCAGGGTTCCCCGCATTTCAGGGCTAGTCAACGGTCCACGCCGTGACTTCCCGGTGCGGTTACCCATCGTTAGGTTTCCCGGCTCGTTTAACTTGGTCACATTTCTTTGCTATCATTTTTCCTTTGTTTTTCTTGTACTTTCTTTTCTTGTATTTCATTATTTTATGTCTCCTCACTCATATCGAAGTACGGTTCTAGGCATCCTAGCTGTCCGGACAACACTGGTCACCGGAGCAGCAGAACGCACTATCGAACTTTGGGGTGTTACAATTCTCTCCCCCTTAAAATAAATTTCGTCTCGAAATTTTACCTGGCATTAGTCTCTGAACAGCTGTGGGTGCTGTCTCCTCATATCCTCTTCACGTTCCCAAGTAGCTTCCTGGCCTGAATGATGGTTCCACAGCACTTTAACCAGGTGTATCTGTTTGTTCCTCAGCTGCTTCACCTCATATGCCAGAATTTTTATGGGTTCTTCCTCATATGAAAGGTCTGGATTTACTTCAATCTCTTCAACTGATAGTACATGAGATGGGTCAGATCTGTACCTCCTTAACATGGACACATGGAAGACACTGTGTATCCTTGCTAGCTCTGGAGGTAATGCCAGCCGATATGCCAAAGGACCCACTCTTTCCAGAACTTCATATGGTCCGATAAAACGAGGACTCAGTTTCCCCTTTCTGCCAAATCTCATAATCCTCTTCCAAGGAGAAACTTTGAGGAATACTTTATCACCCACTGCATACTCAATATCTCTTCTTTTCATATCAACATAGGACTTCTGATGGTCTCATGCAGCCTTGAGTCTATCTCTGATCAATCTGATCTTTTCCTCTGTCTGCTGGACAATTTCTGGCCCAATCATCTTTCTTTCACCTACCTCATCCCAACATAAGGGAGTTCTGCACTTTCTACCATACAAAGCTTCATATGGAGGCATCCCAATGCTTGATTGGTAGCTGTTGTTATAAGCAAACTCAATCAAAGGCAAGTGTGTATCCCAACTACCTTCAAATTCAATCACACAAGCCCGTAGCATATCCTCCAATATCTGAATAACCCTCTCAGACTGGCCATCTGTCTGTGGGTGGAATGCTGTGCTGAAGTTCAATCTAGTTCCTAGGGCTCTCTGAAGACTACCCCAGAATCTAGAAGTGAACCTAGGATCTCTGTCAGACACAATTGATACTGGCACTCCATGTAATTTTACAATCTCATATATGTATAATCTGGCCAATCTTTCCAGGCTATAGTCCATCCGAACTGGTAAAAAGTGAGCAGACTTGGTCAATCTGTCAACTATAACCCATACTGCATCATGACTACTCTGTGTCCTTGGAAGTCCTGTAACAAAATCCATAGTTATTCGTTCCCATTTCCACTCTGGTACTGACAAAGGATGTAACAAACCAGCTGGAACTTGATGTTCTGCCTTTACTTGCTGACAAGTTAGGCATTTGGAAACGAATTCAGCTATATCTCTCTTCATGCCCATCCACCAGTAATGTTCCTTCAGCCCTCTGTACATTTTAGTTCCACCAGGGTGCATAGCAAATGGAGACTCATGTGCTTCCTTCATAATGATCTGTCTCAATTCCACATCACTAGGAACGCACATTCTCGCTTCGATGTAGCAATAAACCATCCTCTCTCACAGATAATTCAGGTTTCTTGCCCTGCTGGACTTCTTTCAGTAGCTTCTGATACTTTTCATCACTCTGAGCAGCCATTCTGATCTGATTAATCAACACTGGCTGTACATGCCAAGCAACTCATCATCCCTCATCATCAATCTCTAAACTGGCATGCTGTGCTTTCAATTCACATACCATGGACATAGGAGAAACTCTGAGACTTGCCATAGTCTTGCGACTTAAGGCGTCAGCCACCACATTTGCTTTCCCTGGCTGATAGTCTATTAAGCAATCATAGTCTTTAATGAGTTCTAACCATCTCCTCTGCCTCAAATTCAATTCCTTACAGGTGCCTAAGTACTTGTGCTCTTGTGATCTGTGAAAATGTAGCATTTCTCCCCATACAAATAGTGTCTCGGATCTTCAGAGCAAAAACAATAGTGCTAACTCCGGATCATGTGTTGGGTAATTCCTCTCATGCGGTTTGGTGGCGTGATGCATAAGCAATGACATTCGATCTTGCATCAAGACACCTAGCCCATTGTGAGAAGCATCACTATAAATCGTGTATTCTTTACGGAGTAGGTAAAGTGAGGACTGAGCTTCGCTTAAACACCTCTTCAACTCATCAAAACTCACGACATTTATCACCCACCAAATTTCACATCTTTTCGAAGCAGCTTAGTCAGTGGAGAAGATAACATAGAAAATCCCTTCACAAACCGACGGTGATATCCAGCTAAACCCAGAAAACTGCGAATTTCTGTGATGTTCCTGGGCGGCTTCCAATTAAGGATAGCTTCTACCTTGCTGGAGTCTACCTTGATCCCTTTAGCTGACACAACATGTCCCAAAAAGGAGATTTCTTTCAGCCAAAATTCACATTTCGACAATTTGGCGTATAGTTGTTTCTCCCTTAAAGTCTGCAGTACAATCCGCAGATGTCTGTCATGCTCCTCTGCATTCCTTGAATATATCAAAATGTCATCAATAAACACCACCACAAATTGATCAAGATATGGTCTGAAGATAGTGTTCATCAGATCCATAAAAACAGCTGGAGCATTTGTCAACCCGAATGGCATTACTAGAAACTCATAGTGGCCATATCGAGTTCTGAAAGCAGTTTTTGGAATACTCTGCTCTTGCACCTTCAACTAATAGTAACCAGATCGCAAATCAATTTTGGAGAATACAGCTGCACCCTTCAATTGATCAAACAGATCATCAATGCGAGGCAATGGATATCTGTTCTTTATTGTCACCTTATTCAACTGCCGGTAGTCTATACATAAGCGGAGAGTACCATCCTTCTTCTTAACAAACAACACTGGTGCTCCCCAAGGTGACACACTAGGACGGATGAAGCCCTTTTCAAGTAGTTCTTGCAATTGTATCTTCAGCTCCTTCAACTCTGCTGGTGCCATTCTGTATGGCGTTATGGAAATTGGATCCACACCAGACATAACATTAATTTCAAACTGCACTTCTCTTTCCGGAGGTAATCCTGGCAATTCATCAGGAAACACATCTGGAAAGTCATGTACTGTAGGGATGTCCTTCAACGCTGGACTCCCCACTTGGGTGTCTACCACATGTGCCAAGTATGCTTCACACCCCTTTCTGATCATTTTTCTGGCTAGTGCAGCCGAAATGAGGTTTGACTCTCCCCATGTATTACCACATCACTATACTGAGGAAGGCCAAAAGTGACTGTCTTCAGCCTACAGTCAATCATGGCATGATGCCTAGCTAACCAATCCATGCCCAAGATGATATCATAATCTCTGAAGGGCATTTCAATGAAATCAGACTGGAAAGTGTGTCCTTGGATCACCAAAGGACAATCTCTATACATTCTATTAACCCTGACCTCCTGTCCTAACGGACTCGTTACTAGCACCTCAAAGTCCATTTTTGTACATGGAACAGCAATGCAATCAATGATGCTAGCACTCACATAAGAATGGGTAGAACCCGGATCAAATAGCACAAACACATCCTGATTAAAAGTTCAGAAGGTACCAGCCACAACATCCGATGTCTCTGCCTCTTCCCTCTGTCTCATGGCATAGACTCTGACTGGAGCACTATCTTGCTCTGATTGTTTTACTGTGCCTTGGCTGCCTGCTGGGTTACCTCTACCCCTGCCTCTATCTCTGCTAGGTGGTTGTGAGCTTCTGGTGATAGGGCTCTGAACTGACCCTTCTGCAGTAGTAGGAGGTGGTCCAACTCTGCGACTACTGGTGCAGTCCTTGGCAAAGTGTCCTGTGCCTCCACAGTTATAACAGGCTCCAATAGCCTTGTAGCAGATCCCACCATGATTTCTTCCACATGTTTCACACTGGCGGGGAGGATAGGAACCTCTGGTACTTTGCTATCCAGATAGGGGAGGTCTCTGTCCTGAATATCTTCCCCTACCAGATTTCTTGCCACCTCTGCCATGTCCCCCATGGTTCTTCCTCTTTCCAGTATAACCACTGGAACTCTGTTCTGCTGATTTTCCCTCTTTCTCTGTCTTCTCTGATCTCTTTTTCTCTGGAGCAGTCTCAAACTCAACTCTTTCCAACTCTAGGGCTTGAGAAACAAGTTCGGAGAAGTTAGTGTGTTTGAAGCCGAGCACTTGTACTCTGATACTGGGCTTCAAGCCAGTTTCAAACCTCTTGCATCTTTCCCTGCTTGTAGCAAGCAAACTTACTGCATAATGGCTCAGGCGGGAAAATTCTCTTTCATACTCAGCCACTGATCTGCCCCCCTGTTTCAAACTTAGGAACTCTTGCAGCTTCTGGTCTACATAAGCATCAGGGATATATTTCTGCCTGAATTCCCTGAGGAAGTCATTCCATGTTAGCACTGCAGCTCTGCAGGTGTGGGAATGGTTTTCCACTAGTCATAAGCATCCCCCTGTAGTAAGGACACTGAGTATTCAAACCTAAGCTCTTCTGTACAATGTAGCTTCTTGAACACCCTATCCATCCTCTCTAACCATTGTTCAGCTTCTAGAGGATCTACTGTCCCCTTAAACTCTGTAGCCCCATATTTCATTAATTTGTCATACTGCCTTGTAGGAGACTGTGGTTGTACCACTGGTGTCTGTATTGGGACTTGAGTAGGCACATTACCAGCCATTTGTTGGAATATTGCAGCCATCTGCTGAGCGAACTGAGCTATGATGCTGCGCAGAGGTCTTTGCTAAACCACTAACATTTTGTAGGCCTGGGGCATCCCCTTGTACCTCAGCCTCAATAGACTGATCGACTGAACGATCACCCTCTTCCATATTCAATGCGAGGATCTTAGCTTTCCTGAACAAATAACACAAGAATATTCACTCTCATTAGTGCATATTTATACTGTAATGTACTGTATGTATCAAACAATGATATTGAGCAGTTGTACTATGAAGAAAGAACATTCAAATAACAGGTGAAAACAGAATTTAAAAACTGTGCTCTGATACCACTAAAACATGTCACACCCTACCCCTCTATAAGGCATAACATGATCCCGTAGTATACCCAATGAATTACCAACTCCGTCTACTGATAACCCATTAAATACACTACAAGGGATTTTAAAAACTTTTCTTACTTCTTTTACAGTGGTGAGCACTATTTACAAGTGTTAAAGACTTTGGTGAACTGAAGTGAAATAACTAACTCATTTGATTTATTTGGAATTTCTGTAAAAATTTTGGCAGAGTGCCATCTGTATTTTGAACAAAATAGTTCTTCAGAAAACCTGTAAAAAAGCACTTCAATAATGTTCCAAATCTCAACTCCAATATATTTCTCAACACAACAATTTATCAACTCAATTCTATAGAAATTTTTCAAAGTCTGAGATAAGGAAATATAATACAGCTTTTACAAGTCAAAACAGCTCATAATTATTTTACAACTTCAAGGTACAATTTGAATTTACAACTGCTCAAAACCAAAAACAAAATGTACATACAGTGTCATACATTACAGTACAAAATGCAAAATACTGGTATACTCATAATACCAAGTAATCCCTCGCTGGATGTATATGCAGCCTAGTCTGCTGCCCTGTCTGTCTCTCTACCTACGACAGCAATAAAAAAGCTATCGCTGAGACAATCTCTCAGTGGTGCACAACATTAACCAAATACAAATTTAATTCATAATTCGTAAATCATATAAATAGTGGATACTTAAAACCATAGTCAAATTCAAGACAATAAAGGTCAATAAGAATTTAAACTCCATTTCTCAATATCACAATAGATTTCCATAAGTCAGATCATGTTTGAATTCAAAAGACAGTATATGTCAATGAGAGTTTAAATCCATTTCACAATCTCACAATAAACATCAATAAATCACACACAGCTTAATCATGATCCATAGTTCAATTCGTCCCAAAAGTCGATGACTAATGAGGAATAACATGGCTAGCTAGCAAAAATATGAGTACTCATCCAATTCGTCCTCAACAGGCACACACCTCAACACTTCAGCCAGAGAGGGAATTCAATTCGTCCCACTAGACAAGCTAATGAGGAATACAATCAATATACATGATAGCTGTGGTTTCAAACCATTTCCAATGCTTTAAATCAATAAGTATCCATCAATGTCATTCAAACAATTTCTCACAGTTTCAAACCATTCACAATATTTTTAATTCAATAAGTGTCCATCAAACACATTTTCACAATTTAAAACAATAATATACAAATAGTCAATATTTATTTCAATTGAAAATAATTCAAAAGAAACAGTTGTTGTGCACAAACCTCTGATGACTGTCTCCCTGGTCTGGACTCAGTATTTCCTTCCCTTTCCCTGAGTCTTTGTTAACTGAGAAACACAATTTGAAGTGTTTCAGTGCTAAATTAAACTGTCTCTATCGATGGTGCTTGGTAAATAATGCACTGAACTCAATTATTCACTTAATCACCTAATATACCGACCCTCGTTGCGTTTTAGGTAAATTAGGTTTTAGTGTCGTTAATATGTCACATTTGATAGGGTTTTAGGTTTGGTATGTTTTACCAAAGTCATTTCCTTGCTTAGTGCATTTTAATGCAAATTGCTGGATTCCGGGACACTGGTTTGACCTAACCGGACGATCTAGTTCCCTCAGTTTTCGGGTCTTGGTCGAAACTACAAAATTGTAGATCTAGGTCTTATGGACCGCGGTGCAAAATTTTAGCTCAATCCGAGTTAAGTAGACCGAGTTATGGTCATTACACTATTGCTGGTCAAATGGTACCAAATTAGGTTAATTTTAGGTCAAATTGGTCAATTCTGGTTCGGCCAGTTTTTGGACCCGAACTTGTGCAAGTTGTTTGACTTGCTTATGGTCATTTCTGGGCTTTGGTGTCTTCATAAGACTTGTAGGTATGGGTCTTAACTATTCATGGTTAAAATTTCAGGTCAATTGGACCTGGTTTGAGTGAGTTATGGCTTAAAACCTCACTGCTGCCCAATTGGTCATTTTTCAGGTCCAAATTGCACCTAATCCGAATTGGTCATTTTCTTAGGTCACCTTGCAAGCAGAATTTTGGTATGGTTTCTCAATGAAAGTTGGCACATTTTGTGCCTATTTTCACCTCAAATTGGTCTCATACCAATTGAGGTTACACATTTAAGGTTATAGGCTAAAATGTACACTGCCCTCAATATGCCTTTCACACCCCACTTCAAACACACATTTACCTTTGCATTTTGTTTACTTACCTACCAATCTGTTTTGGTACATTACCAAAAGCATTTTCTACATTACATCAACATTACTTTGGGCAGATTACCATTACCCTCAACACACCAATTATAATTCACATTTACAATTTCTAAGTACCATTACATACACACCTAACCATTACAAATTTTACATACACTTTACAATATCAATCTACATACATATCATCAATCCTTCTAGGTCAATATTCTGCCTACACTTCCTTCAATATATACATTTACTCAAGTGTTCCCAAGCTGCCACAAACCTTCTTCAACATCAAAGTGCCGTCCAATTTACCAATTCCCATCCAAGTGTATAAATCACCATATAAACATGAAATAATTCACTAGGTTACTAAATCACCATGATCAACATTATTTCTCATCAATTATATGCACAAATATCTCATAAAAAACGTGACTCATGGCTGTCCAAAATGAAAACAACAATAACTCTTCAAACTCAAAATTTTCCTTCACCAAACCAACACCCATAACATGCACACAAAACTTAACAAAGGAATTCTCAAAAAATGTAAACTTACCTTTGATTGTAACTTACTAAACCCTCACCAAACTTCTCAAATTTGGTATCAATATCTTCCTTGTGATGTGTAGACAAAGTTTAATGAAGAAACCTAAGAGGTTGGAGTTGAAAATGGAGAGTTAAGAAAGCTTGCATGAAAAATGGCTATGGAGTTTCCTCTCACCTTCATTCACGGCAATGTTGAGCCAAGTGAGGAAGATGAACTTTGAGTGGGAATAATCTGCCCACTTATAAGTATAATTAATCATTTTAATGTTCTTAGTGGTCCACTAGCAAAATTAAATCATATTTTAAGCTAACTTCCCACTTATTCCACATTTAACCCATGATTTTAGCTATTTTCTTTAGGTACCACCAAATTAATTTTTCATTTCATTTTCTAAGTGTAATATTATTTATTTTTAATGGACATTTAGGTCAAAAGACAATTCGGGATGTCAAATGACCATAATGCCCCTATTCGGGTTACATTCCCAATTTTTCGGTATTACCGGGTTTTGTCTGTTTTTCGATTTCTCACTTTTCTTTATACTAATTATTTAATTTTTCTTTGATCTTTCTAATGATATTTATTCTTCAACAAGGGTCTATTTAAGTCCTAAAAACATTTTCCAGGGTTCCCCGTAGTCCAGGGCTAGTCAACGGTCCACGCCGTGACTTCCCGGTGCGGTCACCCATCGTTAGGTTTCCCGGCTCGTTTAACTTGGTCACATTTCTTTGCTATCATTTTTCCTTTGTTTTTCTTGTACTTTCTTTTCTTGTATTTCATTATTTTATGTCTCCTCACTCATATCGAAGTACGGTTCTAGGCATCCTAGCTGTCCGGACAACACTGGTCACCGGAGCAGCAGAACGCACTATCGAACTTTGGGGTGTTACAATATTAAAGCTAGGTATAAGTAGATTTGAATTTATTTTTGAAGTTATGATAAATGGTGATACTGAAACACTGTGAAACTGTGTGTTTCAGTGGAAAAGAATACCGGGAAAGAGCCCGAGATATCGAGTCAAGGCCAAGAGGCGACTCATCTTGACTCGTATAAGGTTTGTGCACAACTAACTATTTTGTTACTTTTCACTTCTAAATTGATTTGAAGAAGTTTATTTTATTATTTATAATTTTGTTGTGTTGAGGATTTTAATTTGTGGAATGAAATTGTATAAATTAAATGTAAATTTTCTTATGCATTTAAGGATTTATTGCATGGTTTTGAGGATTGTAAATTTTAAGTTTGATGTGTTGCCAACCTTGAGCATGAATTTATGATGATTCAATATGTTAATAGTTTGTAAACACTTTGTAAATAGAAATTGTTTTGAATATGATTTGAAATCACAGTTGACAGAGCAATATATGTTGTGAATTCTCGTTAGCTTGTCTAGTGAGATATCTCCTCCACTAGATGGGGTGAGTTCCTTCCTCTCTGGCTTGCCAGTTGGGGAAGAGTTTGAATGAGTACTCATATATACTAGTTAGTCTTTGCTCCTCCCTTTTAGCCTCAATTATTGGGAGAGTTTGAAATGTCATGGTGTACAACACGGCATCTATTTGAATTTTGGGTCATGGGTTCAACTGTGTGAATTGTTGGCAACGCTCTTTAAATTATGCATAGTTTGATAAATTGTAGTTGAAATAAATAATTTGTCAGTGATTCAAAATATTTTTGTATTGTTTTGAGATTTAAAAGAAATGCAGATAAATAATTACTATTTGATCAAAATGTTATTCAAATGAATAATTTGCATGAATGAAAATATTGATTTCTAAATGTTATGAATTTTGAAGAATTTAGAAATTTTAAATTTTTATTTTTTATGAATTGTCAAGCATAACTTGTATTAAGTTTTAAATTATTAGTTTGTGCACCACTGAGTTCAACACTCAGCGATAGCTTTGTATGCTGTCGCAGGTGAAAGAAAATATAAAGCAGCAGAGTAAGATTACTGAAAGACATAGTGAGACTACATTCGGGTATATCATAGGTATACCCTTGTACTTTAGATTTTGATATAATTCTGTAATTATATGTATGAAATTTACTTTGAGCAGTTGTACCAACTCTTTTATAATATATTTTTGGATTGTAATTAAATACAAATTATTATAAGGTTATCTTGAGATTTTATGTATTTATAAAGTTTTGCACTACTAATTTTTAATGATCCCATGAATGTAAATATTAATTTTGTTACCTTAATGAGAGGTTTCAATGTTTGATTTAATTTAAACTGTGTATTGAGTTGCTTGTGCTGATTTGTGAAATAAGATTGAATAATAGAGTTGTGATTAAAAAATATATTAGGAGTGTCTTTATTTTCCGATTTTGAAAAACTGTTTTCTCAAAATATAGATGGCACTCTGCCAAAATTTTTATAAAAATTTCGTTGATTTTAAATATCTAAAAATTTTATTTATGTTTGGACTTTAGATAAAGGTTTTTAATATCTGAAAAAAATTTTACCCACCAATTAAAAAAAAATGAATGAAAATTGTTTTAAAATCCCTTATAGTATATTTAATGGGTTATCGGTAGGCGAAGTATGGTAATTCATTAGGTGTACTACGGGAGCATGTTACATCTTACGAGGAGTAGGGTGTGACAATTCCTCTAGTGGTTGGAGCCCTATCATTATGATTGGTATCAGAGTCGCTAGCGTATCCTCTTGGGCGATGGTGGGACAAACCTCAGCGAGGACGCTGAGTCCCGAAAAGGGGGGAGAAAGGTCCCATAGGCAAATCCCACATTGACAAAGCATGGAGATGGTCTTGGGTTCAATAAGTAATGATATATAAAATGGAGGAACTAATCACCAGAGGCACCTTTTGGTGGAATGGCCTGGAGAGTTGGAAGAACTCCAAGGTTAAGTGTGCTCGCTTGAGAGAAATCTTAGGATGGGTGACCTCCTCGGAGGTTCTCCATTCCACCTATGGGACAAAACCGTGAGGCTTATGGCCAAAGCGAACAATTCCTCTTGTGGTTGGAGCCCGATCGTTACACATCTTGTCTCCGATATGGGGTTTATAGTTGTTCTGGTATTGTAATGGATCTTTTGCTCAAAGTTTAGTAGGGAACAGTATTCTAATTGTGTAGCAGTAAGACATAAAATATGATTTTGTTCCCCTTGAAGAGACAAGATTTTATGGATGATAGTTATAAATTATAAAACAGTTAAGAAATGATATTCTATTAATAACAGTAATTCGATAGGAACTAGTTGATCAGGTATTCTTTAGGAAGAGCACAATTTTATTGTGCGGATCATAAGGACTATATTAGGATTATTGCGAAACTTTTGAATAGCATGGGAAAAAAGAGAGTCTGATAGACTCCCTTCTTAAGGTTAAAGAATTGTTTATGGTTCAATAAAAAAAAAAAAGGTAATGATCGCAAACAAACAGAAAATAAGTTATAGGATATCGGTAGATAAAAGAAAATGTAGAAGTAAAAATTAGAATACTTGGTGCAAATGTAATAAAGAAACATTATGAGTATTAGTTAAAGTGTTCACTAGAATGGTGAGAGGGCCAAATCAAAGTAATATTAAAGTATAGTGAATTGATTAGAGATGATAAGAGGTGCTAAATCATGACTCGACAATCAAGTTAAGGAAGAAGATAAGATTGAGGAATAAAATAATTAAAGTTAAGTTGTGGAATGAAAAAGAGAGAGAGAGAGAGAGAGAGAGAGAGAGAGAGAGAGAGAGAGAGAGAGAGAGAGAGAGATAGAGAAATAGAACAATAAGAAATGAGAAAAACACTAGATGAGAAATTGTCACTAGGGCAAACAACCTACTTATGACGCATAACGATATCTCAAACTATTTTATTAAGAAAGAAATAAGTTAAATAAAAGAAAACAAGATAGTGTAAAATGGCACATAGGCCTTAGTCATAAATGGAAATGGTAAGATAATGGTCATGGAGCTATGGCCAACAAAGAGATAAGCAGTTCATATATGACCAACAAGGTCATTTAAAAAAAAAAAAAAAGACTACAAAGGAAAATAATTGCTAAAACAACAGTAAGAAAAAACTAAAATATTCCAAACTAAATTGACGGTTGCATCAAATGATCAAGAGATTTGATAAGAAAAGAGTAAAACTAAGTTCTCACCCATAGGATCATACGAGGTTTGTAACACCCTCATTTGTATAGCCTGGTATATTTCAATGTTCCGGTGACTGGTGTCAGTCCGAACAATTAAGGGGATTAGAACCACACTTAAGACAACTAGATAAACTATAAACACAAATAATTAGTAATGTCCAATTAGTTAAGTATAAATAAGAAAAACAGAACATAAGAAGTTAAATGAGCCAAGAGTCACAGCGATGGGTGACTGTCTCGGGAATGACTACGAAGCCATTTTAAACTCAAATTTCGAACCTTAAAATGTGATGTTGCGGTCCTTAGGACCATTACGAACATAATGGAAAAGAGAAAATCACGAAAAAGAACTCTTAAGCGAGTCAAATAATTAGGTCAGAGAGTCGGAAGAAATATGGAATTAATTGCAAACCGGGATGAGCCGACGAGGGGCAATTTGGTCAATTGACCCCGAGAGATGACTCCTAACCTAACTGTCAAATAAAATCAGAGAAAAGAAAATTTCGGAATTGAGAATTAAATTAAAGAACTAATAGAAAAAAAAAAAGAAAAAGAAAAGTTGAAAAGGTGATGACATCATCATGATGATGCAACTATGACTTCATAATTAATTTTAATTTAATTAACTAATTGACTAAGTCAAATTAAAGAATAAAAACAAAATTGAAAAGCCAAATTTTATCTTCCTTTTTTTTTTCTCTTTCCCGTAGCTTCTCATCTCTTTCCCTTTTTCTCACTAAATCCTCCATGGCTACTTAATTTCAAGCTTTTAAAGCTTGAATCAACCCCATAAATCCCACAATTTCCTTAAATAAAACTTGTTCTTGGATCTTGGCAAGCCTATTGAGAAAGAAATTTAACAAGAAAGAAAGAAGAAAAGAGGAGGAAAATTGAAGATTGGATATCAAAGTTGAGGTAAACACATCAATTTGAAAGTTTGAGATTATTTGTTGTGTTTTTAGCTTGAATTACTTGTAAATAAACTTAAAATAAAAAAAAAATGTGCGAGGGCTAAACTGAAATTCGTCCAGCAGGGAGGGGAGAGTGATTTGCATGAGTTTGATTGAGTTAAACATGTTAAGATGCTTGAATGAGTTGAAAGATTGTGTTTATATGCTTTGAATTAGTTAATTGCAATGGATTAGAGTGGTTAGGGTTTGAGACCTACGGTTTTGAGGCGAAAATTTGGAGAAATTTGTAAATGGTGTCTTTGACCTAATGTGAAGTGAAAAATGGTCATTTGTGACCAAATGAGGTGTGTTAGAAGTGTTGGAATTAAAAGCCAATTCGGATTGGATAAGGTCATGTGCTTACAGCATGACCAAAATCTCCTTTGAGGGACTAAAAATAAAATTTTACAAGTCCAATGGATATGAGACCAATTGGGGATAAAAATAGGCACTAAATGACACAATTTTCATTTAGGAAGCATCCCTAAAAAGTGACTAAAACCTAGTGAACAAATTGACCAAAGTTGAGAAATCACAGTCTGCCTCTGCACAACCTAATCAAATGAACAGTGTTTGTTCATTTGGTCATAACTCGAGCTAGGCAGGTCAAAATGACATGAAATCTTACCAGTGATTAGATGAGATATAGATCTAAAACTTTCATGAGGAATACAAACCCAAATTATGCCATTAACAAAATCAAATTACTGAGCAAAGTTGGGTCACTGAATCTGCAGACTGCAGATTTTCTATTTGAACAGTAAAGTTTCAATGGCTATAACTCTCTCTAGAAAACTCCGATTTAGGTGATTCTTGAACCGATGGAAACCTAAGGCATAGTAGAACATTTCATATGAAGAAATTTAGACCAAATTATGGACCTAACTTGATCAAATTGCTGAACAAATTTGGAATTAATAATCTACCAGAACAAAATTCTGCAGCATGAACAGTAAATATAATTTGCTTATAACTTGAGCTACAAAAGTCCAATTGGGGTGATTCAAAAAGGAGAATAAACTTAAGACAATAGGGAATATTTTTGTTGAAGAAATATTTGCCAAATTACAACAGTAAACTGACCAATGAAATAGTACAATTAGGGACACCAAAACTGAAAATTTGGTCATTTTGCCTAAAAGACCTCAGTTTTGAGAAAATGACAAAAACCGACAAGTTTAGTGACCGAAATGTGGTATGTAGGTGAAGTTGGAGTTCCCATACCTATTGAACCTTAGAAAGTCAACAATTTGACTTGAATAGTATAGTGAATAGTAACCCGAAACACAAAATTTTGAGAACGTCGAGTTTAGCACGTTAGAGCTAGGTAAAAATAAGGCTAAATTTATTTTGGATTTATGCTAAGTTATGGTACTAAAACACTGTAAAATTATGTGTTTCAGCTGAAAAGAATACTAGGAAAGGACCCGAGGAACCGAGTCAAGGCCAAGAGGCGACTCGCTTAAGGTTTGTGCACAACGTACGCTTTTTATAATCATCTTTTGCATACTGTTTTGAATAATGTGAAATATTGGATTATGGCATTCTTATGATGTTTGATCTAAATTGTTGAAATGTTATTATGTATATTTGAAATGACAATGTTTAGCAAATTGTTAAGATAAGTTTTGAAACTACAGTATCATGACTATATATTTGAACACCTCACTAGCACGACTAGTGGGGGTAATTAGTTTTGAATTTTGATTCCTTCTCCAGAGAAGTGTTGAGGTGTGCTAGTAGAAGAGGATGTGAATGGATATCCATATATTTGAGCTAGCTAGCCTTGTGATGTGATTTCTCTTTAGCCTCTGGCTATTGAGATTCTATTTGTTTTCGAATGGCATGATCTAACTGTAGGTTTGATGAAATGTGTTTTGATACTTTGAAATGAACTTGGTTTTCATTAAAATCTCATAATTCATGTTTTGTGTTTAATGCTCATGTTTAGTCAAATTTTTGAACAAATGTGATTTATATTCTGCATAAAGATTATTTTAGTATGTTGTGTACCACTGAGTCCTAGTACTCAGCGATAGCTTTTATTGCTGTCGCAGATACAAAGACTAGAGGAGCAGTAGACTGAGCTGCTAAGGATTAAAGATCATTCAGCTTAAAGTTATCGGGTATAATTTATACCCTAATTGTAAATATTTCTTTTGATGTATGTATTGCATATAAAAGTATGGACATGTAAATGGGTCTTGAGCAGCTTGTACAAAGTTTGTATGAAGTTTGTAATAAAAAAATTTAGTTTGAACTTCCTTTGATGTAAATTTTGTAATGATGTATATATATAAATTGTTTTGTCTCTAATGAAATATGAGTGGAACTATTTTATTTAATTTGAATGAAATGTATTGTTAGTATTTTAAGGATTATTGAATTTTGAACTTGAGAAATTGATTGAAATGATTGTGGAGTTGCTGAAATGGATTGAGTTTGATTGTGAAATTGAAGTAGTTGTTGAGAAAACATTTTTAGAAGTGCTTTTTACAGGTATTTGAAGAACTGGTTTCTCAAAATATAGACAGAACTCTGTCAAAATTTTTATAAAATTTGTGAAAAAATAAAGTGGACCAAAAATATTAACTAGATTTACTTTTAATCATATGTTTTAAATACCTATTAGAAAATGCTCACCACTTATCAAAAATAAGAAAATTATTTTAAAATCCCTTGTAGGTTACTTAATGAGTTATCGGTAGGTGAAGTTCAGTAATTCATTAGGTATTCTACGGGATCATGTTATGCCTTACTATAACACCCCTAAGTTCAGTAGTGCGTTCTGCTGCTCCAGTGACCAGTGCTGTCCGGACAGCTAGGATGCCTAGAACCGTACTTCGATATGAGTGAGGAGACATAAAATAATGAAATACAAGAAAAGAAAGTACAAGAAAAACAAAGGAAAAATGATAGCAAAGAAATGTAAACAAGTTAAGCGAGCCGATAACCCTAGCGATGGGTGACCGCACCGGGAAGCCACGTCGTGGACCGTTGACTAGCCCTGGACTGCGGGGAACCCTGGAAAACATTTTTAGGACTTAAATAGACCCTTATTGAAGAATAAATATCATTAGAAATATCAAGGAGAAATTAAATAATTAGTACAAAGAAAAGTGAGAAATCGAAAAACAGACAAAACCCGGTGTTACCGAAAAATCAGGAATGCAACCCGAACAGGGGCATTATGGTCATTTGACATCCCGAATTGTCTTTTGACCTAAATGTCCACTAAAAATAAATAATATTACACTTAGAAAATAAAATGAAAAATTAATTTAGTGGTACCTAAAGTAAATAGCTAAAATCATGGGTTAATGTGGGATAAATGAGAATTAAGCTTATAAAATGGTTTAATTAATGTGAGTGGACCACTAAGAAATATAAAATGGATTAAGTGGACAAAGTGGGCAGCACTTAAAAGCTTCATCTTCAACCTCACGTCTCACCATTGCCAAAGTGAAGAAATTCTCCAAAAAAGCTCCCATGGCCGCCCACCTTCAAACCTTCACAACCCCATGATCAAGCCTCCTTTTCCCACACCTTTCTTCATTAAAGTTTGTCTACTCATCACAAGGAAGAGTTTGATACCAAATTTGAGAAGTTTAAGCAAGGTTTAACAAGCTCCAACCATAAGGTAAGTTAGCATTTTTGAAGATGGCTTTGTTAAATTTTGTGTGCATGTTATGGGTGTTGGATTTGTGAAGAAAATTTTTGAGTTTGAAGAGTTATTGTTGTGTTCATTTTGGACAGCCATGAAGTCATGTATTTGATGAAATAATTGTGCATATGTTGATGAGAAATGATGTTGATCATGATGATTTAATAACCTAGTGAATTACTTCATATTTATATGGTGATTTTTGGCACTTAGATGGGAATTGATGAATTGTAGGACAATTTGGTGTTGAAGAAGATTTTCGGCAGCTTGGGGACACTTGAATAAATGTATGTATTCATGGAAGTGTTGGCAGAATATTGACATAGAAGGATTGATAGATATGTATATTAACTTGTTGTGTAAAGAGTATGTAAAAAACTAGTAATGTTATGTGCATGTGTAATTGTGTTTGGACTTTGGGAATTAGAGTTATATTTGGTGTATTGAAGATAATTGTAATCTGCCCAAAGTGAGGATAATGTAAAGTGGGATGTGGTTTTGGTAATGAACCAAAACAGAAATGGTAGGAAAGTAAACATATTGCAAGGTAAATGTGTGTAATTGATGTGTGTTAAGCAAAGTAACTAAGGGCAGTGTACATTTTAGCCAATAAGTTTAAATGTGTAACCTCAATTGGTATGAGACCAATTGGAGGTGAAACTAGACACAAAATGTGCCAACTTTCATTGAGAAAACATACCAAAATTCTGCTTGCAAGGTGACCTAAGAAAATGACCAATTCGGATTAGGTACAATTAGGACCTGAAAAATGACCAATTGGGCAGCAGTGAGTGTTTAGGCCATAACTCACTCAAAACAGGTCCAATTGACCTGAAATTTTAACCATGAATAGTTAAGACCCATATCTACAAGTCTTATGAAGACACAAAAGCCCAGAAATGACCATAAGCAAGTCAAAAAGCTTGCACAAGTTCGGGTCCAAAAACTGGCCGAACCAGAGTTGACCAAATTTACCTAAAATTGACCTAATTTGATAACAATTGACCAGCAATAGTATAATGACCATAACTCGGTCTACTTAACTCGGAATGACCTGAAATTTTGCACCGCGGTCCACAAGACATAGATCTACAAGTTTGTAGTTTTGACCGAAACCCGAAAACCGAGGGAACTAGGTCGTCCGCTAGGTCAAACTAGTATCCTGGAATCCAGCAAGTTGCATTAAAATGCACTGAACAAGGAAATGACTTTGGTAAAACGTACCAACCCTAAAACCCTATCGAATGTGACATATTAATGACACTAAAACCTAATTTACCTAGAATGCATCGAGGGTCGGTATATTAGGTGATTAAGCAAATAAAGGTATTCAATGAATTATTTATCGAACATTATCATTAGAGACAATTTAATTTAGTACTGAAACACTTCAAATTGTGTTTCTCAGTTACCAAAGACTCAGGAAAAGGGAAGGAAACACTGAGTCCAGACCGAGAGACGGTCATCAGAGGTTTGTGCACAACGGCTATTTCTTTTGAATTTTTCAATTGAAATGAATTATGACTATTGTATATTATTGTTTTAAATTGTGTTTGTGCACAACTAGTTTTAACTGATTTTGTTCTGAATATTTTATATGATTAAATGACATATTTTCTTATGAACTATGTTTAACAGGCATTGGATTTAATTCAATGATTATTGAAATTTGTTATAGTATCTATGAATTCAGCTTTGTGAAATGGTATTTCCATAAGTATTAAGCATTGTTATGGATTGAATAAATTATGTTTTGGAAAATTATGATATAACATGTTTTGAATTGTGATGGTAAAATTCATGGAAAAATGCAAATTTATGATTTGAATTGTGATGAGCATAAAAATTATTGGATATTAGAATTGACTTTGAATCGAATTATATTGTGATTTATGCTCACTAAATGGATTGTAATATTGTTTTATATCTCACTATAGATGCTTGACTAGGTTATTACCCGTCTCTCTCATTTGTTGAGAAGACAATGGAGTTAGTTGTGTTTTGATTACCATGGTACGTGCACAGGCTTAGATTTTCCTCTGATTTGAGGTTAGATCTAAGTTTATTTTATCGTTATGGCCCTTGCGAAAGATTCATTATTGTGATGGTACTGTGCACAATGATTCGACCTCCCTGACCATAGGGAGTTAGAATCTGATTCAACCTCCCCGACCATAGGGAGTTAGAATCACATCGAATATGGCCCTTTCGGATTAGTCTTGCATATTAGTGAGATAAAGATTGATTTTTGAGATACAGAATGGCTTTTGAATGGTAAGAAATTGTGATTTCAATTATGGTTTATGTATAATTGATTTTGTTGAATTATTTAAATGGTTAGTCATGGTTTGATAAATTGAATTTTGTGATCAAAGTCATTTATACAAATGATTTACATTATTGGCAACGAATATTTTGAGTTTTGAAATTTGATGAGTATTCAGATTTCCAATTTATTTATCAGAATTTTGTCAATGTATATTGTACTATGTTTTAAATTATAGTTGTGCACCACAGTTCACCACTCAATGATAGCTTTGTGTCGCAGGTAAGAAGAGCATAGAGCAGTAAGTAAATTTCCTTGAAGATATATTCAGATCAGCTCCAGGTATATCATAGGTATACCCATGTACATAGGTTTTGATGTATGCTTGTAATAATATGTATGTAAATTATTTGAGCAGTTGTATAGAAGCTCTTGTAAAATATTTTGGTATGTAATTAAATGTAAATTATTGT
The DNA here is from genome assembly GCF_030052815.1 of Hevea brasiliensis. NCBI lineage: Eukaryota > Viridiplantae > Streptophyta > Magnoliopsida > Malpighiales > Euphorbiaceae > Hevea > Hevea brasiliensis. Next base: position 52,331,123 of record NC_079501.1, read on the forward strand.
AAATGTAAATTTGAGATTTCATTTACTTGAATAGTTTTGTATTATATTTCTTGTATCTCAGTCTTTGAAAAATCACTGCGGATTTGAGTTGAGAAAAATGTTGTGTTGAGAAATATGTTAGAGTTGAGATTTGCAAATATATATTGAAGTGCTTTTTACAGGTTTTCTGAAGAACTGTTTTATCCAAAATACAGATGGCACTCTGCCAAAATTTTTATAGAAATTCCAAATAATTCAAATGTGTCAATTCTATCACTTCAGTTCAAAAAGGTTTTAACACCTGTAAAAAGTGCTCACCACTGTAAAAGAAGTAAGAAAAGTTTTGAAAATCCCTTGTAGTGTATTTAATGGGTTATCAGTAGACGGAGTTGGTAATTCATTAGGTATACTACGGGATCATGTTATGCCTTACAGAGGGGTAGGGTGTGACATGTTTAAGTGATATCAGAGCAATGGTTTTAAAGTAAATTTCAAACTGTGAATTTGAAATCTTTTTGTCGGTAACTACAACTGCTCAAATGTTTGATACATATAGTACATTTACATCATAAATATGAATTAATGGAGAGGAATCTCCTTATATTGGTTGTACAGGAATAGAGAATCTTGTGGAAAGATATGGAAGAGAAAAATGAGACAATAAAATAGTCCGTGATGGCAGAAGTACAAGTTGAGGCCCCAACTCCACAAAGTGTCGAAGGCCCGACTGTACCAGTTTTACCAGTACAAATTACTGCACAAATGGCCCAGCAAATGGCCACTTTCTTCCAACAAATGGCTGATAATCACCAAGCCCAAGTCATGCACTCCAACCCCCACAAGGGCAACATGAAATAGAGAAGAGGGAGAAACCTATGGGTCAGAGCTCAAGCAGTAATTTGGGGAAGAGAAAAGAATTTGAGGAACCCCGAGCTCAGAAATATGATAGAGACGGATCATCAGGGCAGAGACCACCAAGATCTAGTCGTCGAACAACCAGAAGTTCCTATTCTGCCCGTTTTTGCCATGTTTGTGGTAAGCTACATGGAGGTATTTGTCGTAAGGCCTCTAGAGCCTGCTACAATTGTGGAAAGCTTGGACATTTTGCTAAAGATTGTACTAAACCACCTCGATCTGCTCTCCGGAGTTCACAGACCGTCAGTCAGAGTCAAGATAGAAATAGAGTCAGTACTCCTCACCAATATAACACAGTGAATCAACCCGAATATAGTAGCGCACTAGTCAGAGTGTCCACTATGCGCCAAGGAGAAAGCGCAGAAACTTCAGATGTAGCTGCTGGTAAGTTCTTAATTTTTGAAAGAAACAATTAGTTATTATTTGATCCCAGCACTACTTAGTTGTGTGTTAGTGTCATAACTATAGGTTCTGTTGTTATTCCTTTACATGGAAATGAATTTTGATGTATTAGCGACTAGTCCTTTAGGATAATAACTATAATAACAAGTATGATTGACATTACTTTTGGAAGAATTGTTAGCTAAAAGTATTTTCTAACATACCATAAATTATAAAGCTAATTGGCGAGCCTACTTAATGTAAGGCAAGAGGACCTAAAAGTAAGTTACAGTAATAGAATTGCTCTAGATGAGGGCAAAGATGTTACTTTTAGTAATTGTCAAAGGAAATTGTAATCAGAATCGGTTTGGGATATTAGTGGATTCGAGAAAGATAAGATGTTAGAAAACCTAGTCCATGAGGTTATAACGTAGTGACTATATAATGTTCTCGATGTTTATATTGTAAGCTGCAGATTATAGTACCGACACGGGATTATTGTGTAGAGCTACGTGCTTCCTCGTGGTACAATAAATTAAGAATATTTGTAAGTAATCTATAAATTAATACAGTTACACCCGAATAGAGTATTAGTACTGGAAATAAATATGAAAATTTTAGTAAGAAATTTAAGACTTCAGAACTAGCCTATCAAACAACTACACTTGTAAGGTAGCTAGAGTTAGTGACTCGGTTACATTAATGTGAATTACCTGTACCACAGTAATTGCTATAAGCTTAGAGATATCAGTACGACTTATCATCCTCAGATGGATGGACAGTCGAAACAAGTGATTCAGGTAAATTCTGAAACTCATTGAGTTCCTGTAAATAATGAAATGAAATGATAATAATAACCTGTAAAATGTAATAAACCCTTAAGAATATACTGAGAACTTCTGTCCTTGAATCCGAGGGAGATGAGACAGATAACTCCCACTAACATAATTTGTATACATTAATAAGTGTTAAGCTAGCATACAAGTGGCACCCTATGAAACATTGTAAGGGAATGGATAACTATGGATTTTGTGATGAGACTTCTGAAGATACAGAATAGTCATGATGCAGTATGGGTTATAGTTGACAGACTAACCAAGTCTGCTCACTTTTTGCCAGTTCGAATGGACTATAGCCTAGAAAGATTGGTCAGATTGTACATATATGAGATTGTAAAACTGCATTGAGTGCCAGTATCAATTGTGTCTGACAGAGATCCTAGGTTCACTTCTAGATTCTGGGGTAGTCTTCAGAGAGCCTAGGAATTAGATTGAACTTCAGCACAGCATTCCACCCACAGACAGATGGCCAGTCTGAGAGGGTTATTCAGATATTGGAGGATATGTTATGGGCTTGTGTGATTGAATTTGAAGGTAGTTGGGATACACACTTGCCTTTGATTGAGTTTGCTTATAACAACAGCTACCAATCAAGTATTGGGATGCCTCCATATGAAACTTTGTATGGCAGAAAGTGCAGAACTTCCTTATGTTGGTATGAAGTTGGTGAAAGGAAGATGATTGGGCTAGAGATTGTTCAGCAGACAGAGGAAAAGATCAGATTGATCAGAGATAGACTCAAGGCTGCATCAGATCATTAGAAGTCCTATGTTGATAAGAGAAGAGATATTGAGTATGCAGTGGGTGATAAGGTATTCCTCAAAGTTTCTCCTTGGAAGAGAATTGTGAGATTTGGTAGAAAGGGGAAACTGAGTCCTCATTGCATCGGACCATATGAAGTTCTGGAAAGAGTGGGTCCTTTGGCATATCAGTTGGCATTACCTCCGAAGTTGGCAAGGATACACAGTGTCTTCCATATGCCCATGTTAAGGAGGTACAGATCTGACCCATCTCATGTACTGTCCGTTGAAGAGATTGAAGTAAATCCAGACCTCTCATATGAGGAAGAACCCATAAAAATTCTGGCTTATGAGGTGAAGCAGCTGAGGAACAAACAGATACACCTGGTTAAAGTGCTGTGGAACCATCATTCAGGCCAGGAAGCTACTTGGGAACGTGAAGAGGATATGAGGAGACAGACCCACACTGTTCGAGAGACTAATGTTGTGTAAAAATTTCGAGACGAAATTTGTTTAAGGGGGGTAGAATTGTAACACCCCTAAGTTTGGTAGTGCGTTCTGCTGCTCCAGTGACCAGTGCTGTCCGGTCAGCTAGGATGCCTAGAACCGTACTTCGATATGAGTGAGGAGACATAAAATAATGAAATACAAGAAAAGAAAGTACAAGAAAAACAAAGGAAAAATGATAGAAAAGAAATGTAAACAAGTTAAGCGAGCCGATAACCCTAGCGATGGGTGACCGCACCGGGAAGCCACGGCGTGGACCGTTGACTAGCCTTGGACTGCGGGGAACCCTGGAAAACATTTTTAGGACTTAAATAGACCCTTATTGAAGAATAAATATCATTAGAAATATCAAGGAGAAATTAAATAATTAGTACAAAGAAAAGTGAGAAATCGAAAAACAGACAAAACCCGGTGTTACCGAAAAATCAGGAATGCAACCCGAACAGGGGCATTATGGTCATTTGACATCCCGAATTGTCTTTTGACCTAAATGTCCACTAAAAATAAATAATATTACACTTAGAAAATAAAATGAAAAATTAATTTAGTGGTACCTAAAGTAAATAGCTAAAATCATGGGTTAATGTGGGATAAATGAGAATTAAGCTTATAAAATGGTTTAATTAATGTGAGTGGACCACTAAGAAATATAAAATGGATTAAGTGGACAAAGTGGGCAACACTTAAAAGCTTCATCTTCAACCTCACGTCTCACCATTGCCAAAGTGAAGAAATTCTCCAAAAAAGCTCCCATGGCCGCCCACCTTCAAACCTTCACAACCCCATGATCAAGCCTCCTTTTCCCACACCTTTCTTCATTAAAGTTTGTCTACTCATCACAAGGAAGAGTTTGATACCAAATTTGAGAAGTTTAAGCAAGGTTTAACAAGCTCCAACCATAAGGTAAGTTAGCATTTTTGAAGATGGCTTTGTTAAATTTTGTGTGCATGTTATGGGTGTTGGATTTGTGAAGAAAATTTTTGAGTTTGAAGAGTTATTGTTGTGTTCATTTTGGACAGCCATGAAGTCATGTATTTGATGAAATAATTGTGCATATGTTGATGAGAAATGATGTTGATCATGATGATTTAATAACCTAGTGAATTACTTCATATTTATATGGTGATTTTTGGCACTTAGATGGGAATTGATGAATTGTAGGACAATTTGGTATTGAAGAAGATTTTCGGCAGCTTGGGGACACTTGAATAAATGTATGTATTCATGGAAGTGTTGGCAGAATATTGACATAGAAGGATTGATAGATATGTATATTAACTTGTTGTGTAAAGAGTATGTAAAAAACTAGTAATGTTATGTGCATGTGTAATTGTGTTTGGACTTTGGGAATTAGAGTTATATTTGGTGTATTGAAGATAATTGTAATCTGCCCAAAGCGAGGATAATGTAAAGTGGGATGTGGTTTTGGTAATGAACCAAAACAGAAATGGTAGGAAAGTAAACATATTGCAAGGTAAATGTGTGTAATTGATGTGTGTTAAGCAAAGTAACTAAGGGCAGTGTACATTTTAGCCAATAAGTTTAAATGTGTAACCTCAATTGGTATGAGACCAATTGGAGGAGAAACTAGACACAAAATGTGCCAACTTTCATTGAGAAAACATACCAAAATTCTGCTTGCAAGGTGACCTAAGAAAATGACCAATTCGGATTAGGTACAATTAGGACCTGAAAAATGACCAATTGGGCAGCAGTGAGTGTTTAGGCCATAACTCACTCAAAACAGGTCCAATTGACCTGAAATTTTAACCATGAATAGTTAAGACCCATACCTACAAGTCTTATGAAGACACAAAAGCCCAGAAATGACCATAAGCAAGTCAAAAAGCTTGCACAAGTTCGGGTCCAAAAACTGGCCGAACCAGAGTTGACCAAATTGACCTAAAATTGACCTAATTTGATAACAATTGACCAGCAATAGTATAATGACCATAACTCGGTCTACTTAACTCGGAATGACCTGAAATTTTGCACCGCGGTCCACAAGACATAGATCTACAAGTTTGTAGTTTTGACCGAAACCCGAAAACCGAGGGAACTAGGTCGTCCGCTAGGTCAAACTAGTATCCTGGAATCCAGCAAGTTGCATTAAAATGCACTGAACAAGGAAATGACTTTGGTAAAACGTACCAACCCTAAAACCCTATCGAATGTGACATATTAATGACACTAAAACCTAATTTACCTAGAATGCATCGAGGGTCGGTATATTAGGTGATTAAGCAAATAAAGGTATTCAATGAATTGTTTATCGAACATTATCATTAGAGACAATTTAATTTAGTACTGAAACACTTCAAATTGTGTTTCTCAGTTACCAAAGACTCAGGAAAAGGGAAGGAAACACTGAGTCCAGACCGAGAGACGGTCATCAGAGGTTTGTGCACAACGGCTATTTCTTTTGAATTTTTCAATTGAAATGAATTATGACTATTGTATATTATTGTTTTAAATTGTGTTTGTGCACAACTAGTTTTAACTGATTTTGTTCTGAATATTTTATATGATTAAATGACATATTTTCTTATGAACTATGTTTAACAGGCATTGGATTTAATTCAATGATTATTGAAATTTGTTATAGTATCTATGAATTCAGCTTTGTGAAATGGTATTTCCATAAGTATTAAGCATTGTTATGGATTGAATAAATTATGTTTTGGAAAATTATGATATAACATGTTTTGAATTGTGATGGTAAAATTCATGGAAAAATGCAAATTTATGATTTGAATTGTGATGAGCATAAAAATTATTGGATATTAGAATTGACTTTGAATCGAATTATATTGTGATTTATGCTCACTAAATGGATTGTAATATTGTTTTATATCTCACTATAGATGCTTGACTAGGTTATTACCCGTCTCTCTCATTTGTTGAGAAGACAATGGAGTTAGTTGTGTTTTGATTACCATGGTACGTGCACAGGCTTAGATTTTCCTCTGATTTGAGGTTAGATCTAAGTTTATTTTATCGTTATGGCCCTTGCGGAAGAGTCATTATTGTGATGGTACTGTGCACAATGATTCGACCTCCCTGACCATAGGGAGTTAGAATCTGATTCGACCTCCCCGACCATAGGGAGTTAGAATCACATCGAATATGGCCCTTTCGGATTAGTCTTGCATATTAGTGAGATAAAGATTGATTTTTGAGATACAGAATGGCTTTTGAATGGTAAGAAATTGTGATTTCAATTATGGTTTATGTATAATTGATTTTGTTGAATTACTTAAATGGTTAGTCATGGTTTGATAAATTGAATTTTGTGATCAAAGTCATTTATACAAATGATTTACATTATTGGCAACGAATATTTTGAGTTTTGAAATTTGATGAGTATTCAGATTTCCAATTTATTTACTGTAAATTTTGTCAATGTATATTGTACTATGTTTTAAATTATAGTTGTGCACCACTGAGTTCACCACTCAGCGATAGCTTTGTGTGCTGTCGCAGGTAAGAAGAGCATAGAGCAGTAAGTAAATTTCCTTGAAGATATATTCAGATCAGCTCCAGGTATATCATAGGTATACCCATGTACATAGGTTTTGATGTATGCTTGTAATAATATGTATGTAAATTATTTGAGCAGTTGTATAGAAACTCTTGTAAAATATTTTGGTATGTAATTAAATGTAAATTATTGTAAATGTAAATTTGAGATTTCATTTACTTGAATAGTTTTGTATTATATTTCTTGTATCTCAGTCTTTGAAAAATCACTACGGATTTGAGTTGAGAAAAATGTTGTGTTGAGAAATATGTTAGAGTTGAGATTTGCAAATATATATTGAAGTGCTTTTTACAGGTTTTCTGAAGAACTGTTTTATCCAAAATACAGATGGCACTCTGCCAAAATTTTTATAGAAATTCCAAATAATTCAAATGTGTCAATTCTATCACTTCAGTTCAAAAAGGTTTTAACACCTGTAAATAGTGCTCACCACTGTAAAAGAAGTAAGAAAAGTTTTGAAAATCCCTTGTAGTGTATTTAATGGGTTATCAGTAGACGGAGTTGGTAATTCATTAGGTATACTACGGGATCATGTTATGCCTTACAGAGGGGTAGGGTGTGACACTTACAGAGGGGTAAGGTGTGACAAGGTCCTAGAAAAAGTGGGTCCACTAGCACACTGATTTGCTTACCTCTAAAATTGAAATGAATTTGAATCTAACTTATGATAGAAGCTCATAAGAAACTTGGTACACGAGGTGAGCAATCAATGAGTAAATAGTATTGGTTAAAGTATTGTGGAACCATCATTCAGGCCAGGAAGCTACGTGGGAGCGTGAAGAGGACATGAGGAGACAGCACCCATAGCTGTTCAGTGACTGATACCAGGTAAAATTTCGAGACGAAATTTATTTTAAATGGGGGAAAATTGTAACACCCCTATTTGCATAGCCTAGTATATTTTACTGTTCCGGTGACCAGTATCGGTCCAGACGATTAAGGGGATTAAAACCACGTCTAAGACACCTAGATAAGCCTTGAACGAAAATAATTAGTAATTGCTAAATAGTTAAGTATAAAGAGAAAAACAAAGCATAAAAATTTAAATGAGCAAGAAGTCTCAGCGATGGTTGACCTTCTTGGGAAATGACTACGAGGTCAGTTTTAACTCAAATTTCAAACTGAAAAATGTGACGTCGCGATCTTAAGGACTATTGCAAACATAGTGGAAAAGAGAAAATCATGAAAAAGAATTTTTAAGCAGGTCAAATAATTAGGTCAGGGATCCAAAAGAAATATCAAATAACTTGCAAACTGGATTGAACCGGTGAGGGGCGATTTGATTAATTCACCCCTAGAGCTGACTCCTGACCTAACTGTCCAATAAAATCAAAGAAAAGAAAATTACAGAATCTAGAATTAAATCAAAGAACTAATGAAAAAATAAATACAAAAGAAAAAGAAAAGAAAAGAGAATAAATAATTAATGACATCATCGTAATGATGCCAAAATGAGGTCATAATTAATTATACTTTAATTAATTAAATTGATTAAGTCAATGTTGGGATAAAATCATAAAAGTAACAAATTAAAAGAAAAAAAAATTAAGTTGAAAAAAAAAGCTTTATGACATCATCATGCTTAGGTAAGCATGACACCATTAACCATTTTAATTTCTAATTATTTAATTATAAGGATAATCACACAATAAATAAAACAAAATTTAAAAGAAAAGAAATTTGCACCTTCTTCCCTTAGTCACCCGTCCACACTATCTCATTTTTTCTTCTTCCACCATTGAAACTCACTTTCGAAGCTTCCTTACCCCTAAAATTAGCCATTAATTTTATATTTCCCTTAAGTAAAACTTGCCCTTGAGTCTTGATTTAGAGATTGGAGCAAGAAAAAGAAAGGAAAATTGGAGAGTTTGAGAAGATAGAAAAAGCTTCATTTGAGGTTATTGCAAGGTATTTTGCGATCGCCTGGACGAACACTCACCGAAGTGGAAAAGAGTGAGGAGTCGCCACTTTAATTTTGAGGGAAATTAAAGAAAACCATTTGTGAAAATAAATTAAAATGAAACCACTTTAAAAACAGAGATTCTAGGTTCGGGGTCCGTAAACGGGTGGGGAAGGTGTTAGGCACCCCACCTCGTCCCTCAATGAGGGTGAGCAGATTTAACCTTACGCTCTTTATTAAAATCGATAGTTAGGGGGGTTAGGATGAAGATGTTATTCCCTTTGATAAAAGGGAATATTTAATTTTTCACTGATTCGGGTTACCCAGATACATAAATAAATGAGACGATGCTTAGTGAGTTGGTGTTGCATATCAGTTTTATTTAGGGGGTTACTTTGCGTATTGTGCTGTCTTAGTTTAAATTTGAGAAAATCCGGGTAAAAGCTTTTCTGATCTCTGGGGATACTCTATTTAAAGTTTGAATGATGGATCCCGGATAAGAACTCTCCTTCGATCTCCACATATTTATCAAAATTTTGGTTGAGAATCGGATAAGAACTCTCCTCCGATCTCTTTAAATGATTATTAAAAGTTTTGATTGAAGATCGGATAAGAACTCTCCTCCGATCTTTTTTAATATCTATTAAAACTCTTGATTGATAATCGGATAAGAACTCTCCTCCGATCTCTTTAAATGATTATTAAAAATTTTGATTAAAGATCGGATAAAACTCTCCTTCGGTCTTTTTTAAATATTTATTAAAACTTTTAATTGAGAATCGGATAAGAACTCTCCTCCGATCTCTTTAAATATTTATTAAAATTTTGGTTGAGAATCGGATAAGAACTCTCCTCCAATCTCTTTTAATGTGCAATTTTAAAGTTTTGATAAAGGATCTCGGATAAGAACTCTCCTCCGATCTCCTATTTGGTTTGGATGAGGATCAAGTAAGAACTCTCCCCCGACCTCTTAAACTTTAATTATGTTCGTGTTACGCAAGGACCTTAGGCTAAGGGTTCTGGCATCCAAAGACACTGGGAACCCGGATTAGGCTTCTTTTAACTCATCGGTACCTTGTGACTATGTCACACCTTACCCCTCTGTAAGGCATAACATGATCCCGTAGAATACTTAATGAACTACTGAACTTCACCTACCGATAACTCATTAAGTACCCTACAAGGGATTTTAAAACAATTTTCTTACATTTTGGAAGTGGTGAGCATTTTGGTAGGAATTAAAAACCATTTATTCAAAGTTTAAATATTAGAAAAAAATTTTGTCCATTTTAATTTTGCCGTAAATTTTATAAAAATTTTAACAGAGTTCCGTTTGTATTTGAAGAAAATAGTTCTTCAAATACCTAAAAAAAAACACTTCCAATAATTTTCTCAACTCCCAACCTTCAATTAATCTCAAATCAACTCAATTCAATTCACTTCAAAATAATTCCACAATCCAATCAAGTTTATCATCTCAAAAATATTTAATAACTCCATTTACAAGGCATAAAGTATGAAATTCACAAGTACAAATATTAATTTATAGAAGGAAATTCAAAAATAATATTATTACAATTTATTTTAAAACTGCTCAACTTTACATTGATACATACAACATTTCTATATTTACATCAAAATTAAATACAAGGGTATAAAATAATACCCGTACAAAAAGACCGGTGTAGTTCTCAATTCAATAGCAGCTCACTCTGCTGCTTTCTCCTTGCTCTTATCTGCGACAGCAAAATAAGCTATCGCTGAGTATAAAAATACTCAGTGGTTCACAATAAAATCTAAAATTGTAACACCCCTAAGTTCTGTTGTCAGCTAGGATGCCTAGAACCACACTTCAATGAGAGTGAGGAGACATAAAATAATGAAATAAAAGAAAAGAAAGTACAAGAAAAACAAAGGAACAATGATTGCAAAGAAATGTGATCAAGTTAAACGAGCCGGGAAACCTAGCGATGGGAAGTCACGTGGACCGTTGGATCATGGGAACCCCGAAAACATTTTTAGGACTTAAATAGAACCTTATTGAAGAACAAATATCATTAGAAAGATCAAAGAAAAATTAAATAATTAGTACAAAGAAAAGTGAGAAATCGAAAAAGACAAAACTAAAAATCGAATATAACCAGGGCATTATGGTCAATCGACATCCCGAATTGTCTTTTGACCTAAATGTCCATTAAAAATAAATAATATTACACTTAGAAAATAAAATGAAAAATTAGTTTAGTGGTACCTAATGCAAATAACCAAAAGTGGAGTGAAAATTGTGTAATTAGCACTTTAAGCTTATAATATGATTTAAATGTGGTGAGTGGACCACTAGGGAATTAATTAAGGACTAAAGGGGCAGGTGTACACCCATTATACAATCTGCCATTTCATCTTCAAGCTTGGGAATTGCCATGGCCGTATGAATTTCTCCAAAAACCTCCATGGCCGCAAATTGAAAAAGCTCCATTAACCACCTTCATTTCACCTCCAATCACCTAAGTGGCTTCATTAAAAATGGTCTACACATCACAAGGAAGATATGGATACCAAATTTGAGAAGTTTGGTGAGGGTTTAGCAAGTTACAATCAAAGGTAAGTTTACATTTTTTGAGAATTCCTTTGTTAAGTTTTGTGTGCATGTTATGGGTGTTGGTTTTGTGAAGGAAATTTTGAAGTTTAAATAGTTATTGAGATAGCCATTTTTGGATAGCCATGGGGTCACACATTTGATGATTTATTATGCATATAATTGATGCGAACTAATGTTGATCATGGTAAATTAATAACCTAGTGAATTATTTCATGTTTATATGGTGATTTATGCACTTGGATGGGAATTGGTAACTTGGACAGCACTTTGATGTTGAAGGACAAATTTGGGCAGCCTTGGGGACACTTGAATAAATGTGTATATTCATGGGAGTGTTGGCAGAATTGTGGCATTAAGGAATGAAGGATATGTGTATGAAATTATTGTGTAAAGTGTATGTGAGAATTAGTGGTGTTTAGGTGTGTATGTAATGGTATTGAGATATTGTAAATGTGAATTATATTTGGTGTGTTGAGGGTAATGGAAATCTGCCCAAAATAATGTTAATGTAAAGTAGATTATACTGTGGTTAATGTACCAAAATAGATTGGTAGGGAAGTGAACCAAATTGCAAGGTATATGTGTGTTTGAAGTGGGGTGTGAAATGCATATTGAGGGCAGTGTACATTTTAGCCCATAACCTGAAATGTGTAACCTCAATTGGTATGAGACCAATTTGAGGTGAAAATAGGCACAAAATGTGCCAACTTTCATTGAGAAACCATACCAAAATTCTGCTTGCAAGTTGATGTGAAAAATGACCAATTCGGATTAGGTACACTTGAGACCTAAAAACTGACCATTTGGGCAGTAGTGAGTATTTAGGCCATAACTCACTCAAAACAGGTCCAATTGACCTGAAATTTTAACCATGAATAGTTAAGACCCATACCTACAAGTCTTATGAAGACACCAAAGCCCAGAAATGACCATAAGCAAGTCAAAAAGCTTGCACAAGTTCGGGTCCAAAAACTGGCCGAACCAGAGTTGACCAAATTGATCAAAAATTGACCTAAATTGATACCATTTGACCAGCAATAGTGTAATGACCATAACTTGGTCTACTTAACTCGGATTGACCTAAAATTTTGCCCTGCGTGCAATAAGACATAGATCTACAAGTTTGTAGTTTTGACAAAACCGAGGGAACTAGGCCATCCAGGTAGGTCAAACCAGTATCAAGTTGCATTAAAATGCACTAAACAAGGAAACGAGTTTGGCAAAACGTACCAAACCTAAAACTCTATCGAATGTGACATATTAATGACACTAAAACCTAATTTACCTAAAACGCAACGAGGGTCGGTATATTAGGTGATTAAGTGAATAATTGAGTTCAGTGCATTATTTACCAAACACCATCGATAGAGACAATTTAATTTGGCATGAAACACTTAATTGTGTTTCTCGCTTAACAAGGACTCAAAGAAAAGGGAAAGAAGTCAGACCAGGAGACAAATATCAGAGGTTTGTGCACAACTAGTTTTCAACTGATTTTACTCTGAATAAGATTTCATATGATTAATTATATGTTATTGATTTAAATTGTGTTTGTGCACAACAACTATTTCTCTTGAATTTTTCAATTGAAATAAATATTGACTATTTGTATATTATTGTTTTAAATTGTGGAAATGTGTTTGATGGACACTTATTGATTGAAAAACATTGTGAATGGTTTGAAACTGTGAAAAATTGTTTGAATGATATTGATGGATACTTATTGATTGAAAAGCACAGAAATGGTTTTGTGGAAATTGAAGTGAATTACGAATTGTGTTGCCATTTTGTGAATGAAATTATAACTTTGGAAATTTATTGGATTCTTACGGATCATTTGAATAAAATGTTTGGAATTGTTTTGATTCACAATTGGCATGACACTGTTACTATGTTCCTCCTCCATTAATGGGGTGAGTGTGATTATTCCTCCCTCTTTGACTTATCAGTCTGGGGTGAGTATGATTATGTTCCTCCCTCTTTGACTTCCCAGTCTGAGGTGAGTATGGATGAGTTCTCATTAGATAGCTAGCTTCCTCCCTCATCGATTTCGATTATTGGGGTGAGTATGTCTTGTCGTGGTGTACAACACGGCATATATGGAAAAATTGTGTCATGACTTAAATTGTGATATTGATTGGCAACACTGTATTCTCTTATTTGATCGAATGGTGTTATTGATTTGCAAAACGATATTATTCAATTATTTGATCGAATTGTGTTATTGATTTGCAAACGATATTATTCGATTATTTGATCAAATTGTGTCATTGATTGGAAAAAGCGTGTTATTCAAGAATTTGATCAAATTGTGTTTGATTTGGCAATACGGTATTCTTAATCTTTTTGACTAAATTTTGTTAGTATGAATTTTGATTTTTTGTGATTTGGTGTTTAAATTCCTTATGACTTTCATTGTCTTGAAATCAACTATTGTATTAAGAATACACTAATGATATGATTTATGATTAGTGATTTAAAATTGTATTTGGATAATGTTGTGCACCATCGAGACATTGTCTCGTGATAGCTTTATTAGTAGAGAGATAGGCAGCAGACTAGTTGCTAGTACCAATGAGAGATTTTGGGTATAGTGAGTATACCATATGTGGCATTTTGTATTGTAATGTATATTCACTGTATGTATATTTTGTTCTTGGTTTTGAGCAGTTGTAAATTTAAGTTGTACAATAAAGTTGTAAAATAATTATGAGTTATTTGGCTTGTAAAAATTGTGTTATATTTTTGTATCTTAGTCTTTCAAAATCACTGTGGATTTGACTTGAGAAATGTGTTGTGTTGATAAAAATGTTGGAGTTGAGATTTGAAAATATATTGAAGTGCTTTTTACAGGTTTTCTGAAGAACTGTTTTGTCCAAAATACAAATGGCACCTTGCCAAAATTTTTACAGATACTCCAAATAAATCAAATGAGTTAGTTGTTTCACTTCAGTTCACCAAAGTCTTTCACACCTGTAAATAGTGCTCACCACTGTAAAAGAAGAAAAGTTTTTAAAATCCCTTGTAGTGTATTTAATGGATTATCAGTAGATGGAGTTGGTAATTCATTTGGTATACTACGGGATCATGTTATGCCTTACAGAGGGGTAGGGTGTGACAAAAATGCAATGCATAAATCATTCATTATCAAAACACAGTTTAAATATTTCTCAATCACATTTCGCAAACTATCAGAGCTCATAATAACACAATTTAGTCAAATAATTTAAGAAACACAGTGTTGCCAATTCATACACAACTTAAGCCATGACACAAAATTTCCGATCAATGCCGTGTTGTACACCACGACAAAGAAATCTACAATCCCATTAATCGAAATCAATGAGGGAGGTGGCTAGCTAGCTAATGAGTACTCATCCGATCTCAACCTCAACTGGCAAGCCAGAGAGGGAGGAAAATAAACGATCTCAACCCCATAAATGGAGGAGGAATAATGTGATACTGTCATGGTAAGTGTGAACACAAAATCAATTCAAAACAATTTATTCAAATAATTTATGAGAAATCTGATCAATTTTCAAAATCATATTCACAATTATAAATGGCAACACAATTCATAATTAACTCAAAAAAAATCAAATTTTCAAGAATCATATATTTAAACAAAAATTACTGTACACAGACCTGACGTGAGTCGCCTCTAGGCCTTGACTCAGTCTCTCCGAGCTTCTAAGTCTTTTTCAGCTGAAACACACAGTTTCATAGTGTTTCAGTACCATATCTTAGCGTAAATCCAAAAATAAATTTAACTTCACTTTTACCTAGCTCTAACGTGCTAAATTTGACGTTCTCGAAGTTTTTGTGTTTCGAGTTACTATTCACTATACTATTCAAGTCAAATTGTTGACTTTCTAAGGCTTAATAGGTATGGGAACTCCAACTTCACCCACATACCACATTTTGGTCATTAAATTTGTTGGTTTTGGTCATTTTCTCAAAGCTTAAGTCCTTTAGGCAAAATTGTCAAATTTTCAGTTTTAGTGTCCCTAGTTGCACTGTTCCATTGGTCATTCTACTGTTAGAATTTGGCAAAATTTTCTTCATAGAAAATGTTTCCTATTGTCTTAAGTTTATTCTCCTTTTTTGAATCACCCCAATTGGAGTTTTGTAACTCATGTTATGGCCATTTGAACCATGGCTGCCGGATTGGAAACAACCCAGATTTTCTGGGCAATTTTGGTGCTGGCAGTTTTGGGTCACCAACTTGGGGTTGCCAAATGTCTTGATTGCTGGCAGAATTTGGGTTTGTGTTCTTCATGAAAGTTTTAGGTCTATATCTCATATAACCACTGGTAAAATTTCAGGTCATTTGGACCTGCCTAGCTCGAGTTATGACCAAATGAACAAATAGGTCAGTTTGTACAGGGCAGCCTGCACTATTCCAACTTTGGTCAATTTGTTCACTAGGTTCTGTTCACTTTTTGGGCATAGTTCCTAAATGAAAATTGTGTAATTTTATGTCTATTTTCATCCCGAATTGTTCCCATATCAATTGGACTTGTAAAATTTCATTTTTGGTCCTTCAAAGTTGACTTGGTCATGCTGCCAGCGGCATGACCACACTCCCTCCGAATTTAGCTTTAATTCCAATCATTCCAACACAACTCATTTGGTCATAAAATGAACAATTTTCACTTCACAATAGGTCAAAGGCACCATTTACTCATTTCTTACATTTTTGGTTCATAAACCCTAAGTCCCAAAACCCTAACTTACTAAATTGTTGTATTTAACTACATTTAATGCTTTTAACTATAATCACTAAGTTAATTGGGGTTTATATACCCATTCAAATCCATCAAACTATGCAAATCATACTCCCCTTCAAGTTGGCTAAAATTTCAGTAATGGTCCCTCACAATTTTTTTCTTTTCATTTTAAGCATATTACAAGCTAATTCAAACTAAAAACACAACAATCAAATCTCAAACTTTCAAATTGATATACTTACCTCAACTTTAATACCAAATCCTCAATTTTTCTCCTCCTTTCTTCTTTCTTTCTTGTTAAATTTCTTTTTCAAGGGAAGTGAATAAGGTTTTATGAAGTGATTATGGAAAAAGTTGGGATTTGGTAAGGGTTTCAAAGCTTGAAGACAAGCTTTGATGGAAGAATTTCCATGGAGAATAAGGGAGAGAGTGAGGCGGCAAGTTTGGGTAAGGAAGATGGATTTAATTTTTTTTTTCCTTTTCTTTTCTTTTATCTATTTTAGCTTATGGAAGACCCAAAAAAAAATTCTAATTAATTAAATATTAATTATAACATTTATGGCATCATGCATGATGTCATGCATGATGTCATCTCCCTACATCTTTTTCATTTTCTTTCTCTTTTTTTTTATTAGTTCTTTAATTTAATTCTCGATTCCAAAATTTTCTTTTCTCCGATTTTATTTGACAGTTAGGTCAGGAGTCAGCTCTCGGGGTCAATTGACCAAATTACCCCTCGCCAGTTCATCCCGGTTTGCAAATAATTCAATATTTCTTCCGGCTCCCTGACCTAATTATTTGACTGACTTAACAGTTCTTTTTCGTGATTTTCTCTTTTCCACTGTATTTATAATGGTCCTAAGGACCGCGGCGTCACATTTTATGGTTCAAAATTTGAGTTTAAAATGACTTCGCAGTCATTCCCGAGAAGATGACCCATCGCTGTGACTCTCGGCTCATTTAACCTCTTATGTTCTGTTTTTCTTATTTATACTTAACTAATTGAACATTACTAATTATTTGTGTTTATGGCTTCTCTAATTGACTTAAGTGTGGTTCTAATCCCCTTAATTTTCTGGACCAACTCCGGTCACCGAAACAGTAAAATATACCAGGCTATACCAATAGGGGTGTTAAAATTCTCCCCCCCTTAAAATAAATTCCGTCTCAAAATTTTACCTGGTATCAATCTCTGAACAGCTGTGGGTGCTGTCTACTCATGTCCTCCTCTCGTTCCCAAGTAGCCTCCTGGCCCGAATGATGGTTCCACAACACTTTTACCAATGGTATCTGCTTGTTTCGTAGCTGCTTCACCTCATAAGCCAGAATCTCTATGGGTTCTTCTTCATATATGAGGTCTGGATTCACTTCAATTTCCTCTACTGGTAGTACATGAGATGGGTCTGATTGATACCTCCTCAATATAGACACATGGAAGACATTATGTATCTTCTCCAACTCTGGAGGTAGTGCCAACCGATATGCCAAAGGACCCACTCTTTCCAGAACCTCATATGGTCCGATAAAATGAGGACTTAGTTTCCCCTTTCTGCCGAATCTCATAATCCTCTTCCAAGGAGAAACCTTGAGGAAAACTTTCTCACCCACTACATACTCAATATCCCTTCTTTTCAAATCAATATAGGACTTCTGACGGTCTGATGCAGTTTTAAGTTGATCTCTGATCACCCTGATTTTCTCTTCAGTCTGTTGAACAATTTCGGGTCCAATCATTTTTCTTTCACCCACGTCATCCTAACAGAACGGGGTTCTACATTTTTTGCCATACAAAGCTTCATATGGAGGCATCCCAACGCTTGATTGGTAGCTGTTGTTGTAAGCAAACTCAATCAAAGGCAAGTGTGTATCCCAACTACCCTCAAACTCAATCACACAAGCCCGTAGCATGTCCTCCAAGATCTGAATTACCCTCTCGCATCGCCATCCGTGCGTGGGTGGAATGCGATCTTGAAGTTCAATCTAGTTCCTAGGGCTCTCTGAAGACTACCCCAGAATCTAGAAGTGAACCTAGGATCTCTGTCTGATACAATGGATACTGGCACTCCATGTAGTTTCACAATCTCATCGATGTACAACCTGGCCAATCTGTCTAAACTGTAGTCCATTCAGACTGGCAGAAAATGAGCAGACTTAGTCAGTCTGTCAATAATGACCCATACTCCATCGTGACTCTTCTGTGTCCTCGGAAGTCCCATCACAAAATCCATTGTTATTCTTTCCCATTTCCATTCTGGCACTGGTAGTGGATGTAACAACCCAGTAGGTACTTGATGCTCTGCCTTTACTTGCTGACAAGTTAGGCATTTGGAAACAAACTCTGCCACATCTCTTTTCATACCCATCCACTAGTAATGCTCCTTTAGCCCTCTATACATTTTTGTACCACCAGGGTGCATGGCAAAAGGAGACTCATGTGCTTCTTTCAAAATGATCTGCCTCAAATCAACATCATTAGGAACACACATTTTGCCCTGGTGTAGTAGCAAACCATCATCTCTGATTGAGAATTCTGGTTTCTTGCCCTGCCGGACTTCTTCCAACAGCTTCTGATACCTTTCATCATTATGAGCAGCCATTTTGATCTGATCAATCAACACTAGCTGTACATGCCATGCAACTGCTGTCTGCCCATCATCATTAATCTCTAAGCTGGCATTCAATGTTTTTAACTCATGCATCACAGACAAAGGAGTAACCCGTAGACTTGCCATAGTCTTGCGACTTAAAGCGTCAGCCACAACATTAGCTTTCCTTGGCTGATAGTCTATCAAAAAATCATAGTCTTTTATCAACTCTAACCATCTCCTCTGTCTCAAATTCAGCTCTTTCTGGGTGCCCAAATACTTCAAACTCTTATGATCTGTGTAGATGTAACACTTCTCCCCATATAAATAATGTCTCCAGATCTTAAGAGCAAACACAATGGCTGCAAGCTCCAAGTCATATGTCGAATAATTCCTGTCATGCGGTTTTAGCTGGCGTGATGCATAGGCAATGACATTTCGATCTTGCATCAACACACAACCTAACCCATTGTGAGAAGCATCACTATAAACTGCATATTCTTTGCCCGGTATAGGTAAAGTCAGGACTGGAGCTTCAGTCAAACATCTCTTCAATTCATCAAAGCTTTGCTGGCATTTATCCGTCCTCTGAAATTTTACATCTTTTCTAAGCATCTTGGTCAATGGAGATGCCAACATGGAGAATCCCTTCACAAACCGACGGTAGTATTCAGCTAAACCCAGAAAACTGCGAATCTTTGTGACATTTCTGGGTGGCCTCCAATTAAGGACAGCTTTAATCTTGCTAGGATCTACCTTAATACCCTCTGCTGATACTATGTGCCCCAAAAATGACATCTCCTTCAGCCAAAATTCACACTTCGACAGTTTGGCATATAGCTGTTTCTCCCTCAAAGTTTGCAGTACAATCCGCAAATGTCTATCATGCTCTTCTGCATTCCTCGAATAGACCAATATATCATCGATAAATACCACAACAAACTGGTCGAGGTATGGTCTGAATATAGTGTTCATCAGATCCATAAAAGCAGCCGGAGCATTAGTTAACCCGAATGGCATAACCAAGAACTCATAATGGCCATAACGGGTTCTGAAGGCAGTTTTAGAAATACTCTGCTCTTGTACTCTCAGCTGATAATAACCTGATCTCAGGTCAATTTTGGAGAACACAGTTGCACCCCTCAACTGATCAAACAAGTCATCAATACGGGGCAATGGATATCTGTTTTTTATTGTCACCTTATTCAACTGCCGATAGTCAATGCATAACCGGAGAGTGCCATCCTTCTTCTTTACAAACAACACCGGCGCTCCCCAATGTGACACACTAGGGCGGATGAAGCCCTTGTCAAGCAACTCTTGCAACTGTACTTTCAATTCTTTTAGTTCTGCTAGTGCCATTCTGTATGGCGTTATGGAGATTGGGTCCACACCAGGCATAACATTAATTTCAAACTGCACTTCTCTTTCTGGAGATAATCCTGGCAATTCATCAGGAAACACATCCGGAAAGTCACATACAGTGGGGATGTCCTTCAGAGCTGGACTATCCACTTGGGTGTCTATCACATGTGCCAAGTATGCCTCACACCCTCTCCTAATCATTTTTCTTGCCAGTGTAGCTGAAATGATGTTTGAAGGCAATAACTGCCTCTCCCCATGTATTACCACATCACCATACTGAGGGAGACCAAAAGTGACTGTCTTTAGTCTACAGTCAATCATCGCATGATGCCTGGCTAACCAATCCATGCCCAAGATAATGTCATAATCTCTGAAGGGCATTTCAATTAAATCAGACAGAAAAGTGTGTCCTTGGATCACCAAAGGACAGTCCCTATATAGCCTATTTACCCTGACCTCCTGGCCTAATGGACTAGTTAATAGCACATCATAGTCCATTGGTACACACTGAATAGTAGTAGAACACATCACACTAGCACTAACATACGAATGTGTGGAGCCAGGATCAAATAACACATGTACATCTTGGTCAAGGATGGAAAAATTACCAGCTACAACGTCTGATGTTTCAGCCTCCTCCCTCTAACGCATGGTATACACTCTGATTAGTGCGCCACTGGATACTGGCTGGTTAATAGTGCTTTGACTTCCAGGAGTGTTGCCAGGACCCCTACCTCTGCCTCTACCTCTAGCAGTTGACTGTGACCCTCTAGGTGCAGAGACTTGGGCTAGTCCTTCAGATGTAACAGAAGGTCCAGACCGGCACGGACTAGTGCAATCCTTAGCGAAATGTCCGCTCCCTCCAAAGTTAAAACATGCACCGGTAGCTTTGAAACAAACCCCACCATGAGTTCTACCACAAGTTTCACACTGCCGTACTGATAGAGCTCCTCGGGGTGCTTGCTGGGTCTGCTGACCAGACCGGGGTGGTCTTTGGCTAGAAAATCTGCCTCTGCCAGATCTACGGGAGCTGGATCCCCCAAACTGTTTCCTCTTCCTAGAACCACTCTCAGGTGCTTGTCCAGTAGTCTTTTCAGTCTTCTCTTTCTCTTGTATACCCTTCTTTACTGCCCCTTCTGATTCTATCCTTTCCAGTTCTAGGGCCTGTGAGATCAACTCAGCAAAATTCTAACGTCGGAAACCCACAACTTGCATCCTCAATTCGGCCTTAACCCGAACTCAAACCTCTTACATCTATCTCTGGGGGTGGAGACTAAGCTTCCAGCATAGTGGCTTAGCCTTGAGAAGTCTCTCTCATACTCTGCTATGGTTCGGTGTCCAGCTCATCCCGGGCAGCGAGGCTTCCAAAGAGAGCCAAAAGCGGAAGAGTGAGGTCTCCAGAAAGGTGTGGGAGATGAAACGTGCCGAGGCTTCTCAGATGCCCAGGCATGACTCAGTAGAGATGCAGGGGGGCTCATCTCGACCCTCGAGAGCGCCGATCCCTGAAGTAGAAGTGATCCGGTCTCCTCTTCGTTAAGAAGAGCCATCACCACCCCCTCCAGTTGCTTCGAGTGCGAAAGAGGTTCGGGCGCTCCGAGCTACTGATGTTGCTCGCCTCACTGAGGAACTCAAAGCAAAAGAAGAAGAGGCAGTGACAAGGTAGCCCGCCTCTTATGTGAACGCCCATGGGGATCTCTTGGCCGAGCTCAGGAAGTGTTATCCCGAGGAGGACTTTTCCTGGATGGTGGACCTGGCTCCCCAAGATGAAGAGGATAGCGAGGAGGAGGCTGAAGGTGATAGAGGGGGTGAACAAAATGTAGAACAGGCTGGGGGTGATCCTCCAACCGAATCACTTGTATATATTTTAATTTGAAATGAAATGAAGTTCCTTTTTTGTTCCATGACTGGATGAGATCGGAAAGTATCTAAGTTCCATAAGCGCCTGATTGTCTGAACATATTAGAATAACTTGAATGCAATTATTAATCTATGTATGAGAGATCGGCAAAACATTATAAGTATGAGATCGGCCTAAACCGAGAACAAACACTGAACAAAACTTTAGATTATTAAAATTGGAAACCTGATCTGAACACTAAGATCAGAAGCACCATTAAGCCAGATTAAAACCCTAACTTTATTGAACAACTATCTACAATATTTATGAAAGGGGGATCAGATGGCATGAAGACCTAATGTTGGTTCAATTTCGTTTGACAAGGGATCGGATGTGTGATTGACTGGCCAGGAAACTTGGTAATTGATTTGAGAGATCGGTAAGGATGGAGACCTGGTACTGGTTTGATTTCTTATAAAGAGAGATCGGAAATGTGATTAGTTAGCAAAGAGACTTGACTTTGGTTTGATCCCAAGGAAGAGAGATCGGAAATGAATTGAATGACAAGGAGGCTCGGTGCTGGGGGTTGATTTCAAGGTCTATTGATTTCGGGGATCGGCCAAAATATGGTGTCGACAGCTGCCCCTCTTTACATAATTTCTATTGAAGGGAAAAATTTCCCGTGTAGGAATTATGTAAAGATTCAGACCCATATTTTGGGCGATTGGGTAATGAAATGTTGAGACTCAAAATCAAGGTTAGGAAACTAAAAATGACTTAGTTCAACGACCCCAGGGTTGGTAACAGGAATTCAAATGCTAAAAAACTAAAATCAACCCAGATCAAAGAACCAGAAATTTAAACGTAAAAAAAAAAAAAATTAAAATCAACTTGGATCCAGGAACCAGAGGTTGATAACAGAAATTTAAATGTTGGAAAATTAAAATCAACTTAGATCAAGGAACTAGAGGTTGATAACAGAAATTTAAATGCTGAAAAATTAAAATCAACTTAGATCAAGGAACAACCAAAGGTTGATAACAGAAATTTAAATGCTGAAAAATTAAAATCAACTTAGATCAAGGAACCAGAAGTTGATAACAGAAATTTAAATGCGAGAAATTAAAAATCAACTTAGATCAAGGAACCAGAGATTGATAATAGAAATTTAAATGCTGGAAAATTAAATTCAACTTAGATCAAGGAACCAAAGGTTGATAATAGAAATTTAAATGCGAGAAATTAAAAATCAACTTAGATCAAGGAACCAGAGGTTGATAACAGAAATTTAAATGCTGGAAATTAAAAATTAACTTAGATCAAGGAACCAGAGGTTGATAACAGAAATTTAAATGTTAGAAATTAAAAATCAACTTAGATCAAGGAACCAGAGGTTAATAACAGAAATTTAAATGCGAGAAATTAAAAATCAACTTAGATCAAGGAACCAGAGGTTGATAACAGAAATTTAAATGCGAGAAATTAAAAATCAACTTACATCAAGGAACCAGAGGTTGATAGCAGAAATTTAAAATGCTAGAAATTAAAAATCAACTTAGATCAAGGAACCAGAGGTTGATAACAGAAATTTAAATACGAAAAATTAAAAATCAACTTAGATCAAGGAACCAGAGGTTGATAACAGAAATTTAAATGCGAGAAATTAAAAATCAACTTAGATCAAGGAACCAGAGGTTGATAATAGAAATTTAAATGTGAGAAATTAAAAATCAACTTACAAAGCAAGTCTAACCTGACAAGAGAAGTTCTTCCACGACGAAGTGTACTTAACAGGATCCTGAAGGTCAATGATTAATGGAGGACGAGTTACAAGACTTGTCCTACAACTTCCATTTCCTTACTCACTTCCCTGGATGCCCCTTTTTTGTTCTTGACTTTTTGCGGAAAGCGCCCTTGCGGGTTTTCACTTTCCCTTCCGTCCATCAAGCTAGAAGCGCCCTTCCGGGTTTTCACCCCTAGTTTTTTTTTTTTTTTTTTTTTGTGCAATCGATCATCCCCTGCAAGTTTCTTAGCAAAGTACACGAGGTTATCAATATCCAAATCCTAATCTTATAACAAAATTTTAACAAATTAATAGCGTAAGGAAAATAGCATTAGAATATGAGCAAAAAGATAAATCCAAACATGCGAGGGAAGTAGATCAAAGTAAAAGGATGACTTTATTATGGCTTTATTATGGCTAAGGAATAGAAGGCACAGTTTCAAAGAAAAACAGGATACAAGGATAGATCTCACAAATTTCTTGTAGTTAACTTTGAAGTCTCTTAACTGCCATTATTTCAAGTATTCTACTAACGAGGATTCATGTCGCGATGATTTATTTTCCTTCCCTGGTCCCATATCTTCTTCCTTATTTCTCCATTTTCTGGTTCTAAGGGCGCCCTTTCGGGTTTTCACCCTTAGATTTTTATTTTTATTTTTATTATTTTTTTTTACTCGCTCTTTCAGGGTATTCTTTCAGATTTTCATCCCTCACTCCTTTTACAGAAAGTGCCCTTTTGGGTTTTCGCCTTCTTTCGCACATTTTCCTAGAGGTGCCCTTTCGGGTTTTCACCCCTACCCCATTTTGTTTTTTTTTTTTTTTTTTTTTTTTGCTAGGCATAATATCTTCGGACAGTGTCGGCATTCACGGGTCTTGGGAATTCTTCACCATCCATACGGGACAAGATTAGGGCCCCATCAGAAAACGCCCTTTTGACCACATAGGGTCCTTCATATGTTGGTGTCTATTTACCCGGGGCATCATTTTGATTCAAAAGCACCTTTTTCAGGACTAGATCCCCGGGCTGAAATTCACGTGGGCGAACGCCTTTGTTAAATGCCTGAGCCATTCTTCTCTGGTATAACTGCCCATGACATGCTGCCGCTAACCTTTTCTCATCTAGCAAATTTAATTGGTTGAACCTTGACTGGATCCACTCCAACTCATTAATCCCTGATTCCTTCAGAATTCTTAAGGAAGGAATTTCCACTTCAATAGGTAATACAACTTCCATCCCATAAACTAGTGAGTATGGGTTTGCCCCAGTTGATGTCCTTACGGAAGTTCGGTATGCGTGAAGGGCGTAGGGAAGCATATCATGCCAATCTCTATAGGTGACCGTCATTTTCTGAATTATTCTCTTGAGATTTTTGTTTGCAGCTTCCACTACTCCATTCATCTGGGGGCGATATGGTGAGGAATTGAGATGTCGGATCTTGTATTGCTCACATAATCTTTGGATCTTCGAACCATTCAAATTCTTGGCATTGTCAGTGATGATCTCACTGGGGAGACCGTGTTGGCAGATAATATTATTTCTGAGAAACTTGAGAAATGTGTTCTGTGTGATGTGGGCATATGATGTCGCTTTGACCCATTTAGAAAAATAGTCAATAGCTACCAAGATAAATCTATGCCCATTGGATGCCTTGGGGTTGATGGGGCCAATCACATCGATGCCCCACATTGTGAAAGGCCATGGTGAGATAAGGTTGAACAATTGGCGAGGCGGGACGTTTATCGGATCCACGTAGATCTGACATTTGTGACACTTTCAAAAGTACTCAATACAATCCTTCTCCATAGTAGTCCAGAAGTATCCCCGTCGCAAGATTTGCTTAGCCATCATATGCCCATTAGCATGGGTAGCACAGTTCCCCTCATGAGTTTCGAAAAGGATTCTCTTTGCTTCTTTTGCATCCACGCATCTCAACAATTCGCCGTTTGAGCTCCTTTTGTATAGGATTTCTCCACTGGGGAAGTATCCCAAAGCTATTCTTCAGATCATTCTTCTTTTGTTTCTACTTGCCCCTGGAGGGAATTCTCTAGTTTTGATGTAGACCTGGATGTCATGATACCAAGGTTTACCATCAGTTTCTTCTTCGATCATAAAACAGTATGCTGGCTCACTCCTTGCTTTGATCTGCAGTTCCTGAGTCATCTGCCCTTCTTCTATTTGGGCCATGACAGCCAGGGTGGCTAAGGCATCCACGAATTGGTTTTTGTCCCGACTGAGGTGAGTGAAAGAAATTTCTTCAAATTTCTTGATCAATTCTAGTAGGTACTTCTAATATGGGATTAACTTCGGATCCTTGGTTTGCCATTCTCCTTTGACTTGATAAGTGATCAAGGCTGAATCTCCATATGCCTCTAACTTCCTGACTTTCATTTCGATGGTGGCCTGTAAACCCATCACACAAGCTTCGTATTCTGCGATATTATTGGTACATTCAAACCTTAACTTGATGGCTGTTGGGAAGTGTTTCCCATCGGGTGATACTAGTACTGCCCCAATTCCATTACCAAACAAATTAACAGCTTCGTCGAAATGCATTTCCCACACATTAGCTGGCTCTTTTTCTTCGCTGTCGACTTCATTAACATGCTCATCAGGGAATTCAAAATCCAAGGCTTCATAATCCTGGATTGGGTTTTCTGCTAAAAGATCCGCGATTACGCTACCCTTTACTGCCTTCCGGGTCATGTAGACAATGTCATATTTAAAGAGTATGACCTACCATTTGGCTATCCTTCCCGGCACAAATGGGCTTTTGAATACATACTTAATAGGATCCATCCTAGAGATGAGCCATGTCTTATGATTCAACATGTAGTGTTTAAGTCGATTTGCCGCCCAGGTTAATGCGCAACAAGTTTTCTCTAGGAAAAAGTACCTTGACTCACAATCATTGAACTTCTTACTCAAATAATAGATGGCTCTTTCCTTTCGACCAGTGTCATCATGCTGCCCCAAAACACATCCCATTGAATTCTGTTAGACAGCCATGTATAGAATCAACGGTCTTTCTGCCACCGGAGGAACCAATACTGGTGGGTTTGACAGGTACTGCTTAATTCTCTCAAAAGCCTCTTGGCAAACTGAATCCCATTGAGCGGTGTGTTCTTTTGGAGTAATCTAAAGATAGGCTCAGCCTTAGCAGTGAGGTTGGAAATAAATCTCGAAATATAGTTCAGCTTTCCCAGGAAACTGCATACCTCCCTTTCTGTCTTTGGGGATGGCATCTCTTGAATAGCTCGAACTTTGTCTGGATCTACTTCTATTCCCTTCTCACTCACTATGAATCCCAACAACTTCCTAGATTTAGCTCTGAACACACATTTGGCAGGGTTCAATTTTAGCTGATACTTCCTAAGTCTCTCGAATACTTTTCTTAGCACCTGCACATGGTTTTCTCTTCCCCTGGATTTGATGATCATATCATCCACGTACAACTCCACTTCTTTGTGCATCATGTCATGGAATAATGTGACCATAGCACGTTGGTAGGTAGCGCCTGCATTCTTTAAGCCAAATGGCATGACCCGATAACAGAATACACCCCACTGAGTGATAAAAGCAGTTTTCTCCTTATCCTGTTCATCCATGAGGATTTGATTGTACCCGGACACTCCATCGATACATGAACATCTGCCCAATCCTGCGGCATTGTCTACTAGCACGTCTATGTGTGGGAGAGGGAAATCATCCTTCAGGCTTGCTTTATTAAGATCCTTATAATCAACGCACACCCTGACTCTTCCGTCTTTCTTCATTACCGGGACAATGTTAGCTATCCATTAAGGATACTTGACTACTTCTAGAAACCCAGTATCATACTGCTTTCTGGCTTCATCCCTGACTTTGAGTAGCGTGTCAGGGTTCATTCTTCTCAGCTTCTGCTTTACCGAGATTGTTCCAGGAATTAGGGGAATCTTATGTGTCACAATCTAGGGGTCTAAGCCGGTCATATCGTCATAGCTCCATGAAAATACGTCTAGGAATTCTTTAAGCAGACTGACCATATCTTGTAATTCTACACTCTCCACAACTTTAAGTTCTCTTTTTATTTCTTCTGTGCCAAAATTCATGGTGTACGTTTCGTCCCTGTAAGGTACCAGGGAAGGTTCATCTCTTTCATCCCTTTCTTATATGAGTTTCTCCTCATAATCACTTGAAGTAATGGCAGTTATGGGGATTTCAAAATTAACCAGAGGAATTTATGAGTCTATTGAATTATTAAGTGTTAATTGATGTCTGGTCCTGAAGAAATGAAAGTGGAATATATAATGAAAATGGAAAAAAAAAGAAAAGAGAATTGGATGTAAAAATGTGCTATTAATCCATTAATATTTGCATCATAAGAAAAGGGTCCATTTACAGTATTACACTTGTCACCATGGACAAAATGATCAAGTGTTGATAAACAAAAGTACTTTACTCAAAATTGAGTACAAGAATGTCCTCTGCCGTCCAGTTGTCCAGTTCTTGCCCTTCAGCTATTGGCGAGACTAGAGCTTCATACAAGGAATCGAGATGGATGACATTAATAGATGGTTCATCGGGTGATTCTTCAGTTTTTGCTAGATTTTCAATAACCGGCTTGGTGAAGACCTCTGCGATTTTCGGGACTACCTTCATTTTCTCGATCTTCTGATCAAATCTCTGATCCCGAAGCATACTTCTCATCTAGAATCGTCCATCCATGAGGGCGTCTTCCTCATAACCCAAACCACAATGACCAACCTTTTGGATAGCTGGTATAGGTTCGACAATCCCTTGCAATGTGGCGCCTAACCCCTTGCCCTTTTCATAACCACTCTTTAGCATCACCTTTGCTAGCATATTCGTAGCCCCTTGATCCCTCAGGATAGTTTCTTGCAACTCTAGAGCTTGAAAAGAGCTCTCCAATGATTCCTCAGCTGCTTCCACATAAGGAAGTGATTGTAGCTTGGTGACCAGCATGGCTTCCTCCCCTTTTACAGTGATGATTTTGCCATCCATAATGTATTTGATCTTCTGGTGCAAAATCGAAGGAACGACATTTGCTGAATGGATCCAAGGCCTCCCCAGCAACATAGTGTATGCAGGTTCAATGTTCATCACTTGGAACGTGACGTTGAAGGTACATGCGTCGATTTGGAGTGGCAAGTCAATGTCTCCCAGTACCTCCCTCCTTGTGCCGTCAAAAGCTCTTACCACCATAGCACTTTGATGTATGTTTGACCGGTCGACCGGTAGCCTAGCCAAAGTGGCATTAGGCAAGACGTTGAGTGCGGATCCATTGTCAATGAGGACCTTGACAACTATGCAACCTTTACACTTTACTGTCACATGCAGAGCCTTATTGTGCTTTAGGCCTATCTGGTCTATCTCTTTTTCTGAAAAAGTGACAAAGCTGGATGCCTGAATTTGTTCCACTATTTTCTCAAATTGCCCCGGTATGATGTCGTGGTTTATGAAGGCCTGATCCAGAATTTTCTGCAAGGTTTGACAGTGCACCTCTGAGCTCAGAATCAACGATAATAGTGAAATTCGAGCAGGTGTCTTTCTTAACTGTTCAACAACGTCGTACTCACTTTGCTTCATTATTTGAAGCAACAGCTCCTCTTCTTCTTTCGATCCGATAGGTTCTCCTCTCTCCACTTTCTCAACCTCATCTTCTGTATTCTCTTGGTGCTCTCCCATTTTTACTTTCCCTCTCTTCTTTTCTTTCTCTTCACCCCCGTAACATCTCCCACTTTGTGTTATAAACTCAACCTCTTGCTCAAGTGGGGAGGATTTTGTGGTAGCGATGGGCTGGGGGTTTGATTGGGGAGTAGCATTACCAGAAGGTCCAGTGTAAGTCATCTTGAAGTGCTCGTGAGGAGCGAAGCACAATTTAGGAGGTACTGAAGGTAAGGCAAGGCTAGGAGCCAGTGTACTGCTCGATGCTCCTTGGGTAAAGACTTGGAAATCATAGTTCCAGGGTACAGCACGAGTGTTTGTAACTGGGAGCTGGGACGGGGGTTGGATGATTGTTACTAGTGGTGATGATGTTAGGATAGAGAAGGTCATTCTGTGATTAGAGTCATTTTGGCCGAATCGAGCTGCATTTACTCCGCCCTCCATTTTCGACCTTGTTTGGCATCTTAAGACCTTGAGGGACAGTAGGTTCTGGACCTCTTGTTTGAACTCCTCACAATTTTGCAGCTCGTGGTCAGCTGCTCCTCCATGATAAGGGCATCCCGCACTATTTTCAGGCTCTGGTGTTTGAGGGTAGAGATAACCTTCCCTCACTGCCATTGTAAAAATTTCCTCAAAGTGAGGAATCAATTGATCTATCTCCAAAGTTGACCCTTCTCCTTCTGAATCTATCATATTCACACCACTACCCGTACCGTGATTGGGCAACGGGTTTGAGGTGACATTGGGAAGAGAGCCATTCCCTTCGATTTTTAACCATCCATTTCTGATTAGGGCGTGTACTCTCCCTTTGAGTACCCCACAATTTTCAGTAGAGTGCCCCTGTGCCCCTCCATGATACTCACACCGGGCACTGGCAGCATGCCACCTGGGGTATGGTGGTTGAATTGGGTCAAGGAGAATCAGCACTATTTGATTTATACTGACGAGGTATAGGTATATTTCGCTAAGTGACAGGGGAAGAGGTGGATTATAATTTCTTGGTGGTCTCGGGTTATTTTGAGGTGGTCTAGGTTGAGTAGGTTGAGGAAGTGGTCTGGGCTGGTAGTTTATCGGTGGTGGATACTGTGGGCGAGGGTGAGGGTAATTTGGGAATGAGGGTGGAATGTTTGCAATGGTTTGGCCATGAGGGGGAGGATATGCCCTGTAGTTATTTGGAGGTAATGAAGATTGGGTGTTCTGTCGGGTGATGGAATGCATATCACCCTTTTTCTTCTTGCCAAAACTGGCAGTTTTCTTTACAGGATTCTCAGTCAACTCCTGCAGTCATCCCATCCTTAAGTTGGCTTCTATCCTCTCACCAGCTTGGATGATGTTCGAGAAGCTATTGGAAGTGTTTCCAATCATGGAGCCTTCAATGTCTCGATGAACAGGGAGCAAAGCTCATTATCAGTAACAGGAGAATCTACTTCTACCGCTTTCTCTCTCCACCTCTCGGCATATTCTTTGAAGCTTTCTCTTTCCCTCTATATCAGGTTTTGGAGGTCTCTCCTTGTGGGGGCCAAGTCACAGTTGAACTTGTATTGTTTTAAGAAAGCGTCAGCCAACTCCTTCCAGGAGCGTAATTTGCTCCTGTCTAACTGAATACACCACCTCAAGGCTGCCCTGGAGAGACTCTCGTGAAAGAAGTGAACCAAGAGTCTATCATATTCCGTCAGGGCAGACATTTTAGCAATATAAGTGGCCAAGTGAATGCGAGGGTCTGAATTCCCGTTGTATTTGTCGAAGCGGCACCACCACATCAGGCACCAATCTCAGTGATGCCACATCAACTGAACCATACATGTTCAGTCCCTCTATCTCTCTTAATCTCTCTTCTAGAGCGGACAGCTTCTCATTTTCTCTCATCTTATTTTCCCCTCCTACTGCATGAAATACTCCCCTAGTTGGGAAATGAGGGGAGGAATGAACCGGAGGGATCAGGATTGAAGGGTATGGCTCTGCATTTGGGACAGTTGGGTAATGGGAGAAAGGTGGATCATTATTCAGGGGAGCCGGATTGACGGTGATTGTCGGATCCGGGATAGGTGGCTGAAAGGTAAAAGAGGTTGAAGCATGATGAGAATCAACCGTTGTAGGAGGTGGGGGAGGTAGTGGTAAGTTAGGCTCTGAAGCAGGCTTATTATGGAACATCTCTCTCATTAGTCTCATGAGCTCTGAGACCTAGTCTTTCAATTCGGACACTTGTCCTTGTAGGTTCTGGACTTGTTCCTGGTCTTCCATTAACCTTCTTGTTCGTGACCTCGTTAAGTACACTTGTCTAGGTTGAACTGCGCATCTGGTCAGGCTTGCTTTGTTTGAAGCAATGTTGATTTTCTGTAGGAAGTAAAAAAAAACCTTTTAGTGAATTTTGAATTTTGTTAAAAATTAAAAGGGTCCTGGTTTGGACAAAGGATACGGTGGCATCTGAGAGCCAAGAATGAAATCTGCATAAGAATAATTGCATCAATTTTATCATGGCATCGTTCGATAGTCTGACGGTAAATGACTGGATTGAATGCGCATCCATGATACCTGTCCATATGGCGCATCCAATTTTTCGCATAACCCTAGCGAGGGGGTTCCTACGGGAGTCATACTATTCATTCACAATTTTGCTAAACAATGGCCCAAAAGTTGTTCCATTAATTGAATAATTCGTACATGGTATTCTTTACATTGGTCTAGGCTCAGGGAGGTTCTTTATAATGTGATGACATTTCCTGATATATTCATAAAGCCTCTCTTCTTGTCTGGCAGGGTTGAATATCCTCAGGGCATACTCGGATTCAGGCAAGAGTTCTTGTTTCCCCTATGCTATGATTCTCTCTAGCTAGTTAACATTTTCTTTTAGCTCTTGATATAGAGTGGCTTGTCTTTCTTTTTCCTTTCTTTCTTTAGCACATGCTCTCAGGATATCATTGATAAGCTGTGCTTGCTCCTTCAGTTCAAGCTTCTTCTTTTTGCTTTCTTGTTTATACTCGTCTATGAGTATCTCCTGGTATTTCATTTTCTCTTGAAGCTTGCCATTCTGTACTTCTGCTTCTTTTATTGTAGCTTGGAGAGAGCTCTTTTCCCTTTCCCATCATGTTTCTTGCTCTTCAAACCCTATCTTTTCAGTTCTTATGTCTTCCCTAAGCCTTCTTACTTTTCTTTTGAGGATCTGCTGTTGGTCCTCTAACTGTTTTATTTGTTCTTGTAATTGCGAGTTTTCGGTATTCACCTTTTATAGAGAGTCGGCCAAATGAGCGCTAACTTCTTCTGAAAGGATGTTTTGACGGGGATCACTGCCTTCGAATTTGGTTGGATCTACAGTCAAGTGTCCTTGATCCCTGCCAGGCCTCCATTTAAGATAATCGCGCGTGACACTCGGACCTTTAAGCGACCTTTCCATCATAGTGATGTTTTCCCAAGACTTGCGAGCCATTTTCAACTCTTCTTCATTATCGAGCTCATGATAGAAATGACCTCGGTGGTATTCTTCAATACTGATTGCGGACTGGGTTGAACCAAACTGTCTCATTACTAATGCTGGGATGTAATTTGTGTGTCCGGTCACTCCAATTAGAGACACTGAACAATTACTCCCTATGCTGAACAAAATGGGTTGACCCGACGTCCACAATTTCTTCCAACAGTAGTCATGGTTGTTGAAACTCAGAATCTGTTCTCGCCACTACAGCTCATCCTTTGGGCTGATTACTAATCTGGTCATCTTTTTGATAAGAGGTTGGTCAAGATAACAAGTTAACCCCTTTGTCTATACGGGGCACATGTGACTGATGATCCAGAGGTGCAACAATTGAGAACAACACTTGATGGACCCCTTGCCTTGTTGTCGATAGTAAGTAAGGGTTAATAAAGTCTCTGCAAGAATTGTCGGTATTGGATTGACCTTCTACTTTTCTACTGCCCAAAATATCTCCACAACGCTGCAGGTTATAATTCCCAGAGGCCCAGGGAACAATATCAAGTCATAGATCCCCAAAGCAAGTGCCAATGAAGCTTGCTCCCATTGTTCATTATGGATGTATTGATCTAACCACTTCTTGAGGTAAGTCCAATACCATCTATGCGTATTTCCTTTGGCAGTTTCCCTCACCTTTGCTTCTTCCAGGGGAATCCCCAACATGTGTGCGAACCGTTTCCAGGTCTGCCTATGTTCAAGGTGTAGGTAGATCCGATTCTGCACCACATAAGGAATTTCTAGTAATGCTTGATATTCTTCCATAGTGGGGGTAGTGTCGATATCATTGAAGGAAAACACCCCATTCTTGGGATTCCAAACTAACAGCATGGCCTTTAATACTGGGACTTGGACTTTAACTCGCATCAAGGGTGCAATCCTTCCATATTTTTTCTCAAATTGTGCTTTGACCTGATCGGTAAGCGACCTCCAACTACTGGATAAACCTTCGAGGCAGGTGCTTTTGACTTCGACTTTGCTCAGATCCAACGGGGGTAACAAGTTGGCATCTGCCCTGATGACATCACTTCGTGGAGGTACTGAACCCTGAGGCGATTTGGACCACGGTTTAGCATGCTGTTCCGGTCTAGGAATTTCTTCTGCTGACTGACTCGAGGATGCCATGTTAAAAATGATGCTTATTCTTTTACAGACCTTAATTCGGTGATGCCTGCAGGGAAAATTTGTTAGCAGGACGAATTTAGGTAATTTTGAATTATACTGTTGGCAGGGTAACACCTACACATTTATCAAAGTAGGAAAGTATGTAGGTCCTCCTAACAGTATGATCCAAGATTACCCTTAAAAATAAGAACATAAGAAAACACAAACAAAATAGGGTGAGAGCAAGCATGTCCCTTTTGTCCTAAAATAAGGAGAGTCCTGATACCGGATAGGTGCTACCTAATTGGATAGTTCTATCTTATGAGGTAGTTTGCTATGGCTTCCAGCTATTGTGATAGTTTAGCTCAAGGTCTAAATTTCTAAAAGCCACAGGTTCCCAAATTGCCCCCACTGTAAACAGTAGAGCCCCATTCTACCACCATGATACTAACAGGAGAGTTCTACGGGTATCACAGTAAATAGAACGAGTTTCAATCTGAGTAGAAGCCTTCACGGATACTAATGGGGTAAAACCCACGGGTACCGCTACATGACTCCCTCCTATTTTCCTAGAGGATGAGAAAGCCTGGGTATAGGGCTGAAGTGTGTGAGGACTTTGTGTGAGTGTTCAGTGTGTGAAGGGACACCTTTACCTTTTCCCAATACGGGAGAGTTTTTTTTCTTTTTCTTTTAGACGAAGAGTACTGTAGGAGATAAGACAATCAAGACAAGCAAAACAGTTAGCAAAAATAACAATAATTAACATATGGAATTTTGTAAATTAAGCCTAGCTAACTATGGTTTGAACATAAAATAAAATCTGCCTTTGGACCTTTGAACCGGGGTTAAGGTAGAAAGATCTTCCCCAGCGGAGTCGCCAAGCTATCGCAAGGTTTTTTTCGGTCGCCTGGACGAACACTCACCGAAGTGGAAAAGAGTGAGGAGTCGCCACTTTAATTTTGAGGGAAATTAAACAAAACCATTTGTAAAAATAAATTAAAATGAAACCACTTCAAAAACAGAGATTCTAGGTTCGGGGTCTGTAAAAGGGTGGGGAAGGTGTTAGGCACCACACCTCGTCCCTCAATGAGGGTGAGCAGATTTAACCTTACGCTCTTTATTAAAATCGATAGTTAGGGGGGTTAGGATGAAGATGTTAATCCCTTTGATAAAAGGGAATATTTGATTTTTCACTGATTCGGGTTACCCAGATACATAAATAAATGAGACGACCCTTAGTGAGTTGGTGTTGCGTATCAGTTTTATTTAGGGGGTTACTTTGCGTATTGTGCTGTCTTAGTTTAAATTTGAGAAAATCCGGGTAAAAGCTTTTCCGATCTCTGGGGATACTCTATTTAAAGTTTGAATGATGGATCTCGGATAAGAACTCTCCTCCGATCTCCACATATTTATCAAAATTTTGGTTGAGAATCGGATAAGAACTCTCCTCCGATCTCTTTAAATGATTATTAAAAGTTTTGATTGAAGATCAGATAAGAACTCTCCTCCGATCTTTTATAATATCTATTAAAACTCTTAATTGAGAATTGGATAAGAACTCTCCTCCGATATCTTTAAATGATTATTAAAAATTTTGATTAAAGATCGGATAAGAACTCTCCTCCGGTCTTTTTCAAATATTTATTAAAACTTTTAATTGAGAATCGGATAAGAACTCTTCTCCGATCTCTTTAAATATTTATTAAAATTTTGGTTGAGAATCGGATAAGAACTCTCCTCCGATCTCTTTTAATATGCAATTTTAAAGTTTTGATAAAGGATCTCGAATAAGAACTCTCCTCCGATCTCCTATTTGGTTTGGATGAGGATTAGGTAAGAACTCTCCCCCAACCTCTTGAACTTTAATTATGTTCGTGTCGCGCAAGGACCTTAGGCTAAGGGTTCTGGCATCCAAAGACACTGGGAACACGGATTAGGCTTCTTTTAACTCATAGGTACCTTGTGACTAGATAGGGGAAACCAAACTGAATTTTTACCAATCTCCTATGTGATCGCCTTACCAGTACCTTTCGGCAAGCAATATTTGCTCTATTTCATTTGCTAGTCTGAAATTCGATTTTACTCCGACTCCCCACCTTACCCAGTCACCTTCTTGAGCTAGTCTAGTGGCTCATTTTTATAATTTTCTCTAATTTATTATCCGAACTTTTATTTAAAGAAACTCTTGTATTAAGATACAGTTACCAATATTTTATCAAACTACCTATACATTACCCATAACCAGAACACCTACATTAAGAGATAATAAAAGACCAAGAACAAATAAATAACATGAACTGATGTATCAAAAGATAAACTCAAGAGAATAACCACCTATGTGGGACCTTCTAACATAAGACAAACTTTAACGAAAATTACGAACATAGAAAAAAGAAAATAGAGACAAACACTGAATAGGGCAACGGTTCAGACACTCACCTGTAGGAAGTCGAACCTATTGAACTAACTATGGAGTCATGAATGTTAAAGAGTTACGTGCTAATAGTCTGGGGACTAATGTTCGCCTTGGAATGAAGAGTACCAAGTTAAAATACAGTCAAACCGAAATGACAGCAACCAAGTTTGAATGAGGTTGAGCTTGGAAAATGAAAGTGGAAATGAAGGCAGAACTGAAACTAAGAAAGGATATCACAAAGTAATGAATGAACTGAAAATGGAAAGTTTCAGTATTCAGTACTTCTTCAAAGAAAATACTTTAGAAAACTGGTTTCTGAAGTTTTTCCTATTTTTGAAAGCTTAAAAATAGTAGAGTAGCAAAACTGAATTAAGTTTCAGAGCCTCTCCACTATAGTCACCATCCTTTTCTTTGTTTCTCTCTTTTTTTTCAACAGTTTTCATGCAGGTATTTATAGGGACCGGGTGCTCCCAATGAAGGGTTAGGATTTTCTTTGAGGGAGATGGAAGGTTTGGATTTTAAAGGACATGATCTGATGCTTGGGAATTAAAGAGAATCAGAATGAACGGCTAAGATCCTTTTCAGAATATTTGTCCTTTCTCTTTTCTAATCTGACGGCTCAAAATTTTCTTGTCAAGGGTGATCCGAGGGCTGGGAATAAAAAGTGCCGGTCTTGTCGTCTTCTTCTTTGATCCAAGGGCTCCGGGCTTGTCCTTATAAGTAAGATCAATGATGGAGATTGAGATGTACAGGACTGTCATGACATACTCTGGCACCTGTCAGTAATGTGGGCGATTCTGCAAATGAGGCGTGCGGTGGAGATTTGATCTCGTCTGCAACGCTTTAACTACCTCGGCTCTGATTATGACGACAGTTATTGGAAGTTGTCTTATTCTCTTTACTTTCCGATCTCCCCTCCCTTCCGATCTTTCTAATATGATTCTTTGCCGATCTCTCATGCCAGGCCCCTCTCCGATCTCTCCCGCTCCAGAGTCTTCTCCTTTGTCCAGGCTTATTCAGTCAAGGCATTTATTCCTTCAGTTTTCGAGGCATCGGCTTCGTTTTCTGCTAACAATAAATGCTCAGACCTTCTCTATATATACCTTCAACGGGAAATCCTTCTGCATTTCATTTTCTCCTCTTTCTTTCTCACTTTTCATGTTCTAGCTGCTCCGGCAACAATCTCGGCCATGATAGTTGCTTTTGATCTTTTTCTGGTTGTTCACCTTATTCACCGACTGAAATTTTTCGACCCCGGTGATCAGAAAATCACTATGGCCATATTTGATGATAGTGAGAGAACCGGACTAATTTACCGATCCAGATTAAAAATATCAATCATGTCAATCTCGAATCGGTCGACCGATATAATTGGCGAACTGATTTCGGGTGAGAAGACTGCTAATTTCCCTCATATTATTAGTGACTGCCCTTCAAAGTTCATTTGGCTTCTCACCACATTGGGTGTTCCGACAGCGGCTCGGCTCGGAGCGATAACATTGACGATGACCTCTCTTATCCTTATGAGGGTCATAGTCCCCCATCTGAGCTGTACATCTATCCTATGTCGATGGCCGATCTCCTGATCAAACACATCTTTTGATTCAGCCGCGAGACTAAGCTTTGACATAGGCCTTTACTAGATAGGATGTACTGCCGATCTCTAGAGATCACCCAAATGATGTAATCTGACCTCTAATGTAATCCGATCTATAGAGATCGCCCAAATGATGTAATCTGACCATTTTGGAAATGAAATTTTATTTTGACAATT
Source organism: Hevea brasiliensis (assembly GCF_030052815.1). Classification (NCBI taxonomy): domain Eukaryota; kingdom Viridiplantae; phylum Streptophyta; class Magnoliopsida; order Malpighiales; family Euphorbiaceae; genus Hevea; species Hevea brasiliensis. The sequence goes on from NC_079501.1 coordinate 52,369,246, forward strand.
ATCATTTTATTATTATTGCATTGGTTATTTTCTGATATGATTCCCAACTGAATAGCCCTTAACTGATCTATAAAACATCTACCTTAATCTGCCGGTCTTTAATTAGCCGATACCCCCCTCATTTAATTATGGAGTTTCTGGAATATTCGTGAGACGTGTCAGAAAAAGCTGTCAAATCCCTCTAACCGATGCGCCGCTTGGGACACTGTGAGCATTAAATGCCCAGACGGGTATAAATAAGGGATGGGTCAACCAGTTGCCCCTTTATGTCATTTTCAGCATCTCGTGAGTGATTCTAAAATTCTCTCGATTTTTCAAGTTCTTCCGACACTGATCACACTCCGGTAAGGGTTTTGATCTTTTCTTTAGTTAAATTTCTCTCTTTTCTTTGAAAAGAGCGGTGTCGAGGGTCAGAGAGCGACGAGCCCCCCTTCCGTTCATGTTTCATGGTCGTCTGATAAAGTTGAGGTGGTCGAACCAAGCAGGCGATCTAAGCCTCTAACATCCTCCGTTCCATCCCGTGGTCAAGTGGGACCCTCGAGGCAAACGCATTCTTCAGGGAGAGAAAGCCTTCCTGTGGACGAGCTGCCGTCAATCCTTCAAGAAACTAATCTGCAATCGTTTAGCCAAGAATATAACCTTCGGTCCGATTCATACGAACTTATCAAGTGTCATGGCGATCTCCGAGCTGATCACTTCTTCGAGGAAAATGATATGATCATGGTATACGAAGAGCAATTAAAAGCCGGGCTATGGTTTCCTCTTGATGACTTCTTCAAGGAAGTTCTGAAATTCCACTAAGTCTGCATAGCTCAAGTTCACCCGAACTCATGGCGGATCCTGGTAGCCTTTAGAGGTCTCTGCCTAGCTAAGGGACTCAGTCCTATAGAGAAGGCATTCGCCGAGCTACATAGGTTGACTCATCGAAAGGATGATGAATACTGGTTCTTTCAGTCGAAACCACATTGTGGGCTTTTTACCGACCTGCCCTCCTCCCTAAAGAATTGGAAGAATCATTTTTTTATTCTGAGGAGCAAGGTTCCGAGCGATTTTAAGGGTTTCCCGTGTAGCTGGCTGCATCAGGGCCCATTACTTCCAAAGTGCATCACCTAAAAAGGGAAGAGGGCATAATGGTGATGGAGTTGAAAGATCAGGCGGCCACTCAGAAATTCTCCTGTTTAGATGCGGTGACGGCCGAACTGCATCATTGGACAATGCAACTGATTACCGGCGAAGAACGCGGGCTTCAGCTCTCTGACCTCGGCCTCGATACTTTTTATATCTCTGACCTTTGGGCCTTAGCAAACTCACTGACTTATTCTTTGTGCAGGCATGGCGGGCAGCGAGGCTTCCAAAGAGAGCCGAAAGCGGAAGAGAGAGGTCTCCAGAAAGGTGTGGGAGATGAAAACGCCAAGGCTTCTCAGACGCCCAGGCATGGCTCAGTAGAGATGCAGGGAGGCTCATCCCAACCCTCGGGACTGCCGATCCCTAAAGTAGAAGTGATTCGGTCTCCTCCTCGTCAAGAAGAGCTGTCAACACCCCCTCCAGTTGCTTCGAGTGCGGAAGGGGGTCCTTCCCAACCTACCTTGAGGACCCTCTCCCGCGGCGCTCAAGTACTGATCCATTCCCTGGAGAAGAACCAAACTGTTCGGGAGAATCCGGGTTTGGCTAAGGTTTTGGGGGCCTCCATCTGCCTTCGGGAGGATCGGGATAGGCTAACCCCAAACAGGCTCGATGATATCCTGACCCAGACTATGAGCCTGAGTGTGGAGAGTTTGGTGAACCAACATATCATCCGGGAAAAGGCTCACCGCTTGAGGCAGGAGATAGAGAAGGTGGGTCAGGAAGCCGCTTTCCTCCGATCCCAACTTTCATTCGCCCAAAACTACATAGCTGAAATTGAGGGGCGGATGAAATTCTACGAGGATAAACTTGCCGAGCAAGCTCATGTTCTTGAAGAGGTTCGGGCACTCCGAGCCGTTGATGCCGCTCGCCTCACTAAGGAACTCAAAGCAAAAGAAGAAGAGGCAGTGACAAGGGAGGTCGGCGCTTATGTGAACGCCCATGGGGATCTCTTGGCCGAGCTCAGGAAGCGTTATCCCGAGGAGGACTTTTCCTGGATGGTGGACCTGGCTCCCCAAGACGAAGAGGATAGCAAGGAGGAGGCTGAAGGTGATAGAGGGGGTGAACAAAATGTAGAACAGGCTGGGGGTGATCCTCCAGCTGAATGACTTGTATATAGTTTAATTTGAAATGAAATGAAGTTCTTTTTTTGTTCCATGACTGGATGAGATCGGAAAGTATCTAAGTTGCATAAGCACCTGATTGTCTGAACATATTAGAATAACTTCAATGCAATTATTAATCTATGTATGAGAGATTGGCAAAACATTATGAGCATGAGATCGGCCTAAACCGAGAACAAACACTGAACGAAACTTTAGATTATTAAAATTGGAAACCTGATTTGAACACTTCAGATCGAAAGCACCATTAAGCTGGATTAAAACCTTAACTTTATTGAACAACTATCTATAATATTTATGAAAGGGGGATCGGATGGCATGAAGACCTAATGTTGGTTCAATTTCATTTGACAAGGGATCGAATGTGTGATTTACTGGCCAGGAAACTTGGTAATTGATTTGAGAGATTGGTAAGGATGGAGACCTGGTAATTGATTTGAGAGATTGGTACTAGTTTGATTTCTTATAAAGAGAGATCGGAAATGTGATTAGTTGGCAAAGAGACTTGACTTTGGTTTGATCCCAAGGAAGAGAGATCGGAAATGAATTGAATGACAAGGAGGCTCGGTGCTAGGGGTCGATTTCAAGGTCTATTGATTTCGGGGATCGGCCAAAATATGGTGTCGACAGAGGTAAGTAAATCCAAGTTTTCTTATTGAATCATTGGGTGATTTGAGGTTGAAGTGAATGAAATTATATGAAGAACTTGAAAAGAATCATGTATGTTGGGGAGCCATAAAATTTGGTCAACTATGATGGGTTAGAAATTGATGTGTTTTGAGATAATTAAAGATGTATGCAAGCTTAAAGGATTAGGTAGTTGTGATTAGTATGTTTTAATTGTATGAACTATGAAGAATGTAGAAAATTAGGGTTCTTGACTTAGGGTTTGGGAGAAAAATTATAGAAAATGGTCAATTGATGTAGTTGACCTTACTTGAGTTCAGAAATGGTCAATTGTGATCATTTGTGGTGTGTGTGAATTGTTAGAACCAAGTTTCAATTCGGATTGGCTAAGGCCAATATGCAGACAACTTGACCTAGGTCTCTTTCCGGGACCAAACTGAAAATTTACCAACCTAATTGGTGTGAGGTCAATTGGGAATGAAACTAGATACAAAATGGACCATTTTTCGTTTAGGAATCATGCCTAGAAAATGACAATAACTTAGTGAACAATTAGGCCAAATTTGGATTAGGGCACACTGCCCTGTACAAAAATGACCAAATGAACAGTAGTTACGTAAATGGCCATAACATGGTCTAGAAAGGTTCAAATGACCTAAATTTTATACCGATAGAAAGCTGAGACATAGCCCTACAACTTTCATGAAGAAAACAAATCCAAATTTTAGCCATAACTTGTCCAAAAAGTCACCTGCAGTCAGTGTACAAAAACTGCCAATATCCAGAAAATGCTCAGAATTCTAGGTTTGGACCAAATCCGGCTAGCCTTAGAAAAATAGGCATAACTTGGCTAAAAAACTCCAAATTGAGTGATTCAAAGAGGAAAATAAAGTTAAGATAAAAGGAACAACTTTTATGAAGAAAACTTACCACAACAACTTGACCAATGGAACAGTAGAAAACAAAGGACCAAAACTGAAAAATTGTAATTTCTCTTAGGAGACTTTGAAATTAAATTGGCAATCAATGTCAATAAAATTGACATCCAAAATATGGTATATGGGTGCAATTAGAACTAATAAACTTATTAAGTATCAGAAAGTCAACAAATTGACTTGAATAGTATCGTGAATAGTAACCCCAAAATGAAAATTTCCAAGAATATTAGTTTAAGCATATTCGAGCTAGAATTAAGTATATATGAATTAATTATTGGAATTTAAGTATTAGAAATGGATGCTGAAGTACTTTAAATTTATGTGTTTCAGTTGGAAAGGGATATTTGAAGGAGAAACGAAGGTTTGAATAAATTGAGTTAACAAAAGAGGTTTGTGTACAACTAGTTTTTTTATTGAATTTGTTTTGAATATTTTACGTAATTAAATGATTTTATTCTTCCTTATGCACTATGTTTATCAATTATGGGATTTATTTCAATGATTATTAAAATTGGTATAGTAAACATGGGTTTAGTTTTGTGAAATATTATTTCAACAATTATTGAATATTGTTTTGGACTGGATAAATTATGTTTTGAATTGTGACGGGCAAAGTGCGTGAATAAAATACAAAATTTTGTTTTGGATTGTGATGAGCATAAAAAGTTATGGAATATTGGAATTGATCTTGAATTAACATTGTGTTGTGATTTATGCTCACAAAAAGGACAAAGAAATGCATGATATTGTTTTATATCTCACTATAGATGCTTGACTAGGTTATGACCCGTCTTCTTCATTTGTTGTGGAGACAATGGAGTTAGCTTTGTTTTGTTTCGAATATCATGGTTTGTGCACAGGCTTAGTGATATGCTTGAATTGTATAGATGTTTTTAAACACATTTGCATACTATTTCATAGCATTTAGGCAAGTATTTTCATGCATAATAGTTGATTTCATTACTTTTTATAATTTCTATTGTAAAGCCCTTAATTCCATGTTTTCTGCATCATTTCAGGTGTTTGGGTAAAGCCCCAGAAGTATAGGAGTACAAAGAAATGCTTGGAGGAGTCAAGAGATAGAGAATTGCAGCTAATACATAGTACACGGGTCGTGTAAACCAAGCCCCAAACCCATGTAACTCTCTGCCAGAAGAAAGCCAAGAGAATCGATGAGAAACACAAGTACACAGGTCGTGTAAGTAGACCCATTAATTTGTAGGGACCCGTGTAAGTCTCTGCCGAGTGCAAGCTTGAAGAACCTTATGAGAACAATAGTACAAGAACCATGTAGCTAGGCCCGTGTAGTTGGCGCAGACCCGTGTAACCTTCTATGCCAAAACAAGATATCGTAATTCTCCTCTAGCAAGTTACATGGCCCTACATTGCGGGACCTGTGTAGTGACACATGGGCCGTGTACTATGCTACAGCCAGTTTTATAACTCGAACTCCCCTCCTATTTTTGGATAAAAATGAGACTCCTAAGGCCCTTTGGACTCAAAGTGACCTAACCCCAGAGCAACCAATACAAATAGAAAAGAAAACATCAGAAGAGATGACTATCGGGGATGACGATGGTCGGAGGGAGTGCTGCTGTTGGGCCCTACATCAGTACCAAAAGAAGTTTTCCAGCTAAAGCTCCACGAGATTAAGGCTGCAAATTATCTTCGGTTCCTTCATTTCATCTCCTTAGATAGATTTCTATTGCATTATTTCTTTCACATGATTTTCTTTTTACTATTTTTACCTTTTATCATGATGTTTGCTGAACTCACCATGAGTGAATAGTTTCTTTATTTTGGACTTGGGAGAGTAATGCTTGTAATTATTATTATGGATGAACATTAAGTTTTATTCACTGGATTTGAGATTCGTTTCTTGATTTAATTTCTTGTGATCCTAATGCATGCTATGTGATGGTACCCACTTAGACATGATTGTAGATATTGATTGAAGGACTGAAAGGTGAAGATTAACATTAGAAAATCAAGATCTTGAACCTAAGAAATCTGACCTAGACATAGGCTGATACCTTTGTGGAATCCAAAAATTGGTCAAAGGTCTTAAAGGATTTTAATTAATTTGATCACCATGAAAGTAGGGTTTAAGTTGATTAAAATACACCTTAGATGCCTTGAGAGAGGATTTAGGATAACTTAGGGCTAATTTCCATCAAGGAGAACGATCCTCAATTCAGTAAATAAACGAGATAACATCCCTAATAAGATTCAAGTGTGAAATCTTAACTCCAGAATTGTTCCAAAAATAGATTACTTCATTTTAAGTTTACTATTCTAGTGTTTAAAGTTAACAAACTTCATTCCCTAAATATTCGATAGCCTAGACAGTCAAAATTACTGTGTATATTGGTACTTGCTAAACAAAGGTCCTCGTGGGAACGATACTCTACTTATCACTTTATTACTTTTTAGTGATCCGTGCACTTACGGGGTTGTAAAACCAGGAAAATAAGTTTTTGGCACCATTGCCGGGGATTCTTTGGCTTTAGTAATATCAAGCGATAGGCAATTTAGCTGTTTTAGGCAATTATATTTATTATCTAACTTTATTTTACAAGTTGTATTTTTCTTCTTTTCTCTCAGGCGCTCAATCTGGTATATGACCAGAACAAGACCAGAAGAAGAAATTTTGGACTATGATCCGGAGATAGACAAAACTCTGAGAGCCATCAGGAGGGAAAGGAAACATCAAAAGCACAGTCAAGGAGATCCTGAAATTCCAACCATGGCCGATAATAATGACAGACCAAAACTCTTGAGAAATTAGCCCAGTGTCACTAGACCCACAGTGGAAGCGAACAACTTTGAATTAAAACCAGCTTGGCTCCAAATGATTCAACAAACCCAGTTTGCAAGTTCACCAACAGAAGACCCACACTATTACCTCTAGTGCTTTCTTGCCCTATGTGACACATTCAAGATGAATGGAGTGTCTGATCAAGCAATAAGACTCTAAGCATTCCCATTCTCCCTTCAGGACAAAGCAAGGAAGTGGTTACTTCCTCAACCGGCTAGAACGTTCACTACTTAGGAGAACCTCTCTCAAGCTTTTCTAGCAAGGTATTTTCCACCTGCAAAGACTGCAAAACTGAGGCTTGAGCTCAATACCTTTAGACAAAAGGAAGGAGAATCACTCTATGATGCATGGGAAAGATACAAAGACCTGTAGAGGGAATGTCCACACCATGGTATAGAAGATTGGCTATTAGTGCAAAATTTCTATAATGGATTACTACTCCCTACAAGAAGCACAGATGATTCAGCTGTAGAGGGTGACCTAATAGAGCAAACAGTGCCACAAGCACTTGAACTTCTAGAAAGGGTCGCATACCATAATTATGAGTGTTCAAATGAAAGAGAAAATGCAAGGAAAACTGCAGGGGTACTGGAAGTAGATGCCCTAAGCATGATAAATGCTCAGTTTGATCAGCTCACAAGGAAACTCAAAAGAATGCAAGCCAACACAGTTGGTACAAACAGTCAACCTGAAGACAGCTATGGAGGAGGATACATGAGTTCAGAATATAACAATTTCAATGAACCCTCCTCAGAATAGATGAACTATGTGAATAATGGAGGAAACTTCAACCAGAGGTCGCCCAACAATACATATTCAAATACTTACAACCCTAGATGGAGGAACTACCCAAATTTCTCATGGTCTAATCAATAGAACCAGCCAATAAACAAGCAACAGGGGTACAAACCACCAGCACCCCCTGGATTTTAGAACATAGGTCAAAACTTTGCACAGTCATCATTACCTCTCCATCCTCAATAACCTAAACTGAAAATGACTATGGAAACCATGATGGAAGGATTCCTAACAGCTCAACAATAACAAACTGAATTGATTAAATAGCTGACTTCCAGAGTGGACCAACTTGCTACTCGCAACAAGATGCTCGAGAATCAGGTTGCTCAGTAAGCAAGTTCTTCAAGTAAGGCTACTGGCAAGCTCCCTAGCCAACCAGAAATGAACCCAAGGGAGAATTGTAAGGCAGTTACACTGAGGAGTGGGAGAACTCTAGAACAACCAGAGACAGAATCGACAGAGGAAACCATAGAAAAATCTAAAGACCAAGCAGGGAAAAAGGAGGAATAAGCTAAGAAAAATCAGGAAGAGGAAGCAAGGAAGACAAAGAAATTACTAGAACCATACCAGCCTCCCCTACCTTTTCCTCAGAGATTTTAGAAAGCCAAATTGGACAACCAATTTGGGAAGTTTTGGGAAGTTTTACAGAAACTTTACATCAACATCCCCTTCACTGAAGCACTTTCTTAGATGCCATCCTATGCCAAATTTCTTAAGGAAATTCTGTCAAAGAAGAGAAAGCTAGAAGACTATGGAACAGTAGCTCTAACAGAGGAATGCAGTGCCATACTATAAAACAAACTGCCTCCAAAGTTGAAAGATCTAGGAAACTTCTCCATACCTTGCCTCATTGGTAACAAGAAAATAGATAAGGCCCTCTGCGATCATGGAGCAAGCGTTAATTTAATGCCTCTATCAATATGCAAAAAGCTGGAGATCGGGGAACTGAAACCAACAACAATCTCATTGCAATTAGCTGATCGATCTGTTAAATATCCTATAGGAATACTTGAGAACATTCATATTAAAGTGGATAAATTCTTCATTCCAGTGAACTTTGTTGTCCTTGAAATGGAGGAAGATGTTAAAATTTCTATCATCTTGGGAAGACCATTCTTGGCAACTGCCGGAGCTATCATAGACGTAAAAAATGGGCAACTAACTCTCAAAGTAGGAGAAAAATAAGTGGAGTTCAACTTGTTCGACACGATGAAACACAAATTTGAACCTGATGAATGCTTCAAAGTTGACACATTTGACGAATATGTTGAAAAGGAATTTCATAAGATCCATCCTAATGATCCTCTTGAAGCATGTATTATGCACAGCCACACAGTGGATGATGAAAATACAGAAATAGCAGCATGTGCACAACAGTTAGCAGCTCATCCACCCTACCATTAGCTAGAGCTTCTGAGATGGAGAAGTTGAAGGGGGAACAAACCAAAGGTAAACTCTAGAAAAAAACCAAACAGGTAGAGCTTAAACCTCTCCCGTCCTCACTAAGGTATGCATTTCTGGACTCAAATGTCACACCCTACCCCTCTGTAAGGCATAACATGATCCCGTAGTATACCTAATGAATTACCAACTTCGCCTACTGATAACCCATTAAATACACTACAAGGGATTTTCAAAAACTTTTCTTACATCTTTTACAGTGGTAAGCACTATTTACAGGTGTTAAAAACCTTTTTGAACTGAGGTGAATTAACTAACACATTTAGACTATTAGTAATTTCTGTAAAAAAATTTTGGCAGAGTGCCCTCCGTAATTTGGATAAAACAGTTCTTCAAAAACCTGTAAAAAGCACTTCAATATTTTTCTCAATCTCAAGCTCTAGCATAATTCAACACAAATCCACAATAATTTTTCAAAGACTGAGATACAAGAAATATAATACAATTTTTACAAGTCCAAATAACTCATAATTTATTTTACAACTTTAATGTACAATTTTAATTTACAACTGCTCAAAACCAAGAACACTATATACATACAGTGAACATACATTACAATATAAAATGCAGAATATGGTATACTCAATATACCCGATGATTTCTCATTGAATGTACTAGCAGCCTAGTCTACTGCCATGTCAGTCTGTCTACCTGCGACAGCAATGAAAAGCTATCGCTGAGTAAAATTTACTCAGTGGTGCACAATAACAATTTGAAATGCGATATATAAATCTTTTATTGACAGTTCACAAATCAAATGATTCACAATTCCATTTCACAATTTACGAAATTCACCTAACACAAATTTGATCAAATAACTGAATAATACCATTTTGCAAATCAATAACACAATTCGATCAAATAACTGAATAATACCGTTTTGCAAATCAATAACACAATTCGATCAAATAATTGAATAATACCGTTTTGCAAATTAATAACACAATTCAATCAAATAACTGAATAATACAATGTTGCCAATCGATAACATAATTTAGGCCATGACATAATTTTTTCCACACATGCCGTGTTGTACACCACGACAAGACACACTCACCCCAATAATCGAAATCAATGAGGGAGGTAGCAAGCTGAATAATGAGTACTCATCCACACTCACCTCAGACTGGGAAGTCAAAGAGGGAGGAACATAATCACACTCACCCCAGACTGATAAGTCAAAGAGGGAGGAATATATCAACAGAGTCATGCCAAATGTGAATCAAAACAATTTCAAATCACAATATTTCATACAAACCATAAATCACATTTTATCTCAAAATTTCCATTTGCAAAGTTGGCAATACAATAAGTTCCAAATAATATTCCCAAAACCAAAGCAATCAAAACTTATTCATAACTCATTTCTCTACATAAATTTGCTAGTAAAAGCAGTGAATAAAAAAGTATTGTGCAAGGACACAATTTAAAACTATAATATTGAATTAAAAATTTTTAAGTAGAAAATGAGAAGTCAAACTTATTATGCACAAACACAATTTTAAACAATAACGTACAAATAATCATAATTTATTTCAATTGAAAAATTCAAAAGAAATAAATATCGTGCACAAACACAATTTAAAATAATAACATAGAAATAATCATAATTTATTTCAATTGAAAAATTCAAAAGAAATACTTATTATGCACAAACCTCTGATAACTGTCTCTTGGCTCTGACTCAGTGTTTCCTTCCCCTCCCTGAGTCTTTGCTAACTGAGAAACACAATTTGAAGTGTTTCAATACTCATTTAAACTGTCTCTAACGATAATGCTTGATAATTAATTCACTGAATTCATTTATTCGCTTAGTCAACCTACTATGTCGACCCTTGGTACATTCTAGGTAATTTAGGTTTTAATGTCATTAATATGTCACATTCGATAGTCTTTTAGGGTTGGTACATGTTACCAAATTCATTTCCGTGTACACTGCATTTTCTTGTGATTTGCTGGATTTCGGGATACTAGTTTGACCTAGCCGGATGACCTAGTTTTCTCGGTTTTCGGATTTTGGTCAAAACTACAAACTTGTAGATCTATATCTTATTGCACGCAGGGCAAAATTTCAAGTCATTCTGAGTTACGTAGACTAAGTTATGGTCATTTTACTATTGCTGGTCAAATTGCACCAAAATTGGTCATTTTAGGTCACTTTAGGTCATTTTAGGTTTGGCCAGTTTTTGGACCCGAACTTGTGCAAGCGGTTTGACTTGCTTATGGTCATTTCTGGGCTTTGGTGTCTTCATAAGACTTGTAGATATGGGTCTTAACTATTCATGGTTAAAATTTCAGGTCAATTGGACATGTTTTGAGTGAGTTATGGCCTAAACACTAACTACTGCCCAAATGGTCAGTTTTCAGGCCTCAATTGCACTTAATCCGGATTTGGTCATTTTTCAAGCTACCTTGCAAGCAGAATTTTGGCAAGCTTCCTTCATGAAAGTTGGCACATTTTGTGCCTAGTTTTACCTCCAATTGGTTTCATACCAATTGGAGCCACACACTTAAAGTTATAGGCCTAAAACACAAACTGCCTTATTGCAATTCTTGCATACATATCAAACATCACTTTTAACACTCACCAAACTTAACATTCAAACTAATTCTGGTTGTACCATGACCTAAACATAATTCACAACACATTATAGGTTATTTTGGCAGCTTACCATTACATTCAATGTGCACCAACAAGTGCAGAATTTGCCCAACTAAATTTACAACAATTTAACTCCATAACCAAGCTCATTCACATGTCCAACCTTCACACCACTATACATACATTCAAACTGCCATAACAACCAACACATTTTAACATCATTATTCCATAAACCAAGCATGAATTCCAGCATTCTTCAAGGGTTAGCAAACTGCCACAATGGTACACTTACATTCTATTACTTTCCAAGCTTTAAATTTCATTTTACATTTACATATACTAAGTATACATCACCTAAACAATTTCCTACACAATATTTATTTAATCAATCATTTAATTCACCATTTACAAGCACAAATAACCTACCTTCAAGGTATTTCCATGGCTGCTAAAATTACACATTCCCATTCAACATCAAACCTCAAAAATTTCTTCATAATTCAAACACCCATAACATGCTTACAAACTTTAACAAAGCAATATTCAAAAATACAAACTTACCACTTTGGAAATTCTTCAAAACTCCTCCAAAACTTGGTCTTCTTGCTGCCTATCTACTGCCCATTGTGTAAGGATCACTTTTAAATGGAGAGACTTACAAGAAATTATGGCTTGAAAGTGAAGATTGGAGTTCATGCATGGAGCTTGGAAGCTTTGGCCATGGAGTTCTTCTTGGGAGCAAATCGGCTGCTGTTTGGGAAGGTTGAAGAAGATGACAATCTGTCCAAAAATGAGGATGTAGTGGTCCACTTAGGTGAGTTAGTGGAGCACCATGGGTGATTAAATATTTATTTAATCTTAAATTCCCAATTTCTCACATTAAGCTCCCAATTTTTGCTATTTACTTTAAGTACCACCAATTTAATTTTTCATGACATTTTCCAAGTGTAATATCATGTATTTTTAATGGAAATTTAAGTCAAAAGACAACTCGGGGTGTCAAATGACCACAATGCCCCTGTTCGGGTTGCATTCCCGATTTTTCGGTAATACCGGGTTTTGTCCATTTTTCGATTTCTCACTTTTCTTTGTACTAATGATTTAATTTTTCTTTAATATTTCTTATGATATTTATACTTCAATAGGTGTCTCTTTAAGTCTTAAAAATATTTTTCAGGGTTCCCCGCGGTCCAGGGCTAGTCAACGGTCCACGCCGTGACTTCCGTCTGATCACCCATCGCTAGGGTTCTCGGCTCGCTTAACTTGGTTGCATTTCTTTACTATTATTTTTCCTTTGTTTTTCTTGCATTTTCTTTTCTTGTATTTCATTATTTAATGTCTCCTCACTCATATCGAAGTGTAGTTCTAGGCATTCTAGTGTCCAGGACAACACCGGTCCTTTGGAACGATGAGAGCACTCACAGAACTTAGGGGCGTTACAATTCTCCCCCCCTTAAAATAAATTTCATCCACGAAATTTTTCCCAATAGCCATCTTACAATAGTCATACGTTTATTTTCTCCTTTCTATGTGATCGTATAATCTTCTTTCTCTCGAATTTGTATAAGACTTTTAACAATCTAATACAACATTTAATTTGTTTATATAACACCAATCTTCTCTTACTATTGTCCTGTCTAATATTTTGATTCATGTTCCTTCTTGAATGACCCTTGAGGTCATGTTAGAATCATTTATCTAGTCATTGGTCCTCTGACCATTCTAGTCCATAGTCTTCCTCACATGCATAACATTTCTTTGTTATATTTGACCCAACTGTTCAAATTTTTACTTCCATAACTCTTTTTATCTGTCAATATTCTATAACTTACTTTCTTTTGTACTGAACTATAACCTTTCGATATTCTAACCTTTGAGTTTTAGATCCCTAAGTAGTATTTTCAAACTTATTTCTAACAATTAAATTCTATCATGGCATAACTATACCAAAACAAATGCCGTTGGCAACTATTCTTATCTAGGTGTACTATCGGGTAGTACGTAGCTCTACACAATAATCTCAAGTCAGTACTCTAATCTGCAGCTTATAGTATAAACATCAAGAATATTGCATAGTTACTACGATACATCCCAAAAGATCAAATTTTCCTATCTTTTATCCTTTTCGAATTCACTAATATCCCGAACTTATTATGATTACAATATCCATTAACAATTACTAACAGTGACATCCTTGCCCTCATCTAGAGCAATTCCATTACTGCATCTTACTTTTACGTCCTCTTGCCTTACATTAAGTAGGCTCGCCAATTAGCTTTATTGTCACACCCTACCCCTCTGTAAGGCATAACATGATCCCGTAGTATACCTAATGAATTACCAACTCCGTCTACTGATAACCCATTAAATATACTACAAGGGATTTTAAAAACTTTTCTTACTTCTTTTACAGTGATGAGCACTATTTACAGGTGTTAAAAACCTTTTTGATATGAAGTGATAGAACTAACACATTTGAATTATTTGGAATTTCTGTAAAAATTTTGGCAGAATGCCATCTGTATTTTGGATAAAACAGTTCTTCAGAAAACCTGTAAAAAGCACTTCAATTATTTTCCAAATCTCAACTCCAACATTTTTCTCAATACAACATATTTCTCAACTCAAATCCACAGTGATTTTTCAAAAGCTGAGATATAGGAAATATAATACAATTTTTACAAGTCAAAATAACTCATAATTATTTTACAATCTCAAGTTACAATTTGAATTTACAACTGCTCAAAACCAAAAACAAAATATACATACAGTGGTCATACATTACAGTACAAAAGCAAAAAGCGGTATACTCGTTATACCCGAAAAATCTCTCACTGGAGGTACTAGTAGCCTAGTCTGCTACCCTGTCTGTCTGTCTACCTGCGACAGCAATCAAAAGCTATCGCTGAGACAATGTCTCAGTGGTGCACAACATTAACCAAATACAACTTTAAATCACAATTCATAAACCATATAAATAGTGGATATGTAAAATCATAGTTAAATTCAAGACAATGAATGTCATAAGGAATTTAAACTCCAATTCACAAATTATCAAAATTCATAATAACACAATTTAGTCAATTAATTTAAGAATACCGTATTGCCAATTCATACACAATTTGATCAAATTACTGAATAACATCGTTTTACAAATCAATAACACAATTCGATCAAATAACTGAATAATATCGTTTTGCAAATCAATAACACAATTCGATCAAATAACTGAATAATATCATTTTGCAAATCAATAACACAATTCGATCAAATAACTGAATAATATCGTTTTGCAAATCAATAACACAAGTCGATCAAATAACTGAAGAATACAGTGTTGCCAATCAATATCACAATTTAAGCCATGACACAATTTTTTGCGTACATGCCGTGTTGTACACCACGACAAGACACACTCACCCCAATAATCGAAATCAATGAGGGAGGAAGCTAGCTATATAATGAGAACTCATCCACACTCACCTCAGACTGGTAAGTCAAGGAGGGAGGAACATAATCATACTCACCCCAGACTGATAAGTCAAAGAGGGAGGAATAATCACACTCACCCCATTAATGGAGGAGGAACAAAGTATCAGTGTCATGCCAATTGTGAGTCAAAACAATTCCAAACATTTTATTCAAATGATCCGTAAGAATCCAATAAATTTCCAAAGTTATAATTTCATTCACAAAATGGCAACACAATTCGTAATTCACTTCAATTTCCACAAAAACCATTTACAGTGCTTTTCAATCAATAAGTATCCATCAATATCATTCAAACAATTTTTCACAGTTTCAAACCATTCACCATGTTTTTCAATCAATAAGTGTTCATCAAACACATTTCCACAATTTAAAACAATAATATACAAATAGTCAATATTTATTTCAATTGAAAAATTCAAGAGAAATAGTTGTTGTGCACAAACCTCTGATATTTGTCTCCTGGTCCTGAATCAGTATTTCTTTCCCTTTTGCTGAGTCCTTGTTAACTGAGAAACACAATTTGAAGTGTTTCAGTGCTAAATTAATTTGCCTCTAACGATAATGTTCGATAAACAATTCACTGAATACCTTTATTTGCTTAATCACCTAATATACCAACCCTCGATGCGTTTTAGGTAAATTAGGTTTTGGTGTCATTAATATGTCACATCCGATAGGGTTTTAGGTTTGGTACGTGTTACCAAACTCAATTCTATGTATATTGCGTTTTCTTGCATTTTATTGTAAATTGCTGGATTTCGGGATACTAGTTTGACCTAGCCGGACGACCTAGTTCCCTCAGTTTTCGGGTTTCAGTCAAAACTACAAACTTGTAGATCTATGTCTTATTGCATGCGGGCAAAATTTCAGGTCAATCCGAGTTAAGTAGACCAAGTTATGGTCATTATACTATTGCTGGTCAATTGGTATCAAATTAGGTCAATTTTTGGTCAATTTGGTCAACTTTGGTTCGGCCAGTTTTTGGACCCAAACTTGTGCAAGCTTTTTGACTTGCTTCTGGTCATTTCTAGATTTTGGTGTCTTCATAAGACTTGTAGGTATGGGTCTTAACTATTCGTGGTCAAAATTTCAGGTCAATTGGACCTTTTTTGAGTGAGTTATGGCCTAAAAACTCACTGCTGCCCAAATGGTCAGTTTTTAGGTCTCAAGTGTACCTAATCCGAATTGGTCATTTTTCACATCACCTTGCAAGCAGAATTTTGGTATGTTCTCTCAATGAAAGTTGGCACATTTTGTGCCTAGTTCCACCTCCAATTGGTCTCATACCAATTGAGGTTACACATTTAAACTTATTGGCTAAGATGTACACTGCCCTTGGTTACTTTGCTTAACACACATCAATTACACACATTTACCTTGCAATTTGTTTACTTCTCTACCAATCTCTTTTGGTACATTACCAAAAGCATATTCTACTTTACACTAACATTACTTTGGGTAGATTACAATTACCCTCAACACACCAAATATAATTCACATTTACAAGTTCTAAGTACCATTACATTCACACCTAACCATTACAAATCTTACATACACTTTACAATATCAATCTCCATACATATCCATCAATCCTTCTAGGTCAATATTCTGCCTACACTTCCATGAATACATACATTTACTCAAGTGTTCCCAAGCTGCCGAAAATTGTCCTTCAACATCAAAGTGCCCTACAATTTACCAATTCCCATCCAAGTGCATAAATCACCATATATATGTGAAATAATTCACTAGGATATTAAATCACCATGATCAACATTATTTCTCATCGATTATATGCATAATAAATCATTAAATGCGTGACCCCATGGCTGTCCAAAAATGGCTATCTCAATAACTATTTAAACTTTAAAATTTCCTTCACAAAACTAACACCCATAACATGAACATAAAGTTTAACAAAGGAATTCTCAAAAATGTAAACTTACCTTTAATTGTAACTTGCTAAACCTTCACCAAACTTCTCAAATTTGGTGTCAATATCTTCCTTGTGATGTGTAGACAAAGTTTCATGAAGGAACCTAAGAGATTGGAGTTGAAAATGGAGGATGGATCAAGCTTGCATGCAAACGCCCATGGAGTTCTTCTCCTTTCCTTCAATTCGGCAAGTTTGAATGCTTTGGAGAAGATGAATATTTCTGCTGGTTTAGTGGAGTTACAGCTGCCCTATTATGTATTTAATTTATGCATTAGTGGTCCACTCACAAATTTAATCATTTTATAATCTAATTGTTCACTTAATCCCACATTAACCCATGATTTTAACTATTTACTTTAAGTACCATTAAACTAATTTTTCATTTTATTTTATAAGTGTAATATTATTTATTTTTAATGGACATTTAGGTCAAAAGACAATTCGGGGTGTCAAATGACCATAATTACAATTATCGCGTTACGTTCCCTATTTTTCGGTAATACCGGGTTTTGTCTGTTTTTCGATTTCTCACTTTTCTTTGTACTAATTATTTAATTTTTCTTTGATCTTTCTAATGAGATTTATTCTTCAACAAGGTTCTATTTAAGTCCTAAAAATGTTTTCCAGGGTTTCCCGCAGTCCAGAGCTAGTCAACGGTCCACGCCATGACTTCCCGGTGCGGTCACCCATCGCTAGGTTTCCCGGCTCGTTTAACTTGATCACATTTCTTTGCTATCATTTTTCCTTTGTTTTTCTTGTACTTTCTTTTCTTGTATTTCATTATTTTATGTCTCCTCACTCTCATTGAAGTGTGGTTCTAGGCATCCTAGCTGTCCGGACAACACTGGTCACTGGAACAGCAGAACGCACTACCGAACTTAGGGGTGTTACAATTCTCCCCCCCTTAAATAAATTTCTTCCACGAAATTTTTCCCAATAGCTATCTTACAATAGTCATACGTTTATTTTCTCCTGTCTATATGATCGTATAATCTTCTTTTCCTCAAATTTGTCTAAGACTTTTAACAATCTAATACCACGTTTAATTTGTTTGTATAATACTAATCTCCTCTTACTATTGTGTTGTCTAATATTTCGGTTCACGTTCCTTCTTGAATAACCCTTGAGGTCATGTTAGAATCATTCATCAGTCATTGGTCCTCTGACCATTCTAGTCCATAGTCTTCCTCACATTCGTAATATTTCTTTGTTATATATGAATCAACTGTTCAAATCTCTACTTCCATAACTCTTTTTATCTGTCAATATTCTATAACTTACTTCCTTTTGTACTGAACTATAACCTTTCGATATTCTAACTCTTGAGTTTTAGATCACTAAGTAGGATTTTCAAACTTATTTCTAACAATTAAATTCTGTCCTGGCATAACTATACCAAAACAAATGCCATTGGTAACTATTCTTAGCTAGGTATACTATCGGGTAGTACGTAGCTCTACACAATAATCTCAAGTCAGTACTGTAATCTGCAGCTTACAGTATAAACATCAAGAACATTGCATAGTTACTACGATACATCCCAATAGATCAAATTTTCCTATCTTTTATCCTTTTTGAATTCACTGATATTCGAATCTTATTCTGATTACAATATCCATTAGCAATTTCTAACAGTAACCTCCTTGCCCTTATCAAGAGCAATTCCATTACTGCATCTTACTTTTACGTCCTCTTGCCTTACATTAAGTAGGCTCACTAATTAGCTTTATAATTTATGGTGTGTTAGAAAATACTTTTCGCCGATAAACTCTTTCAAAACTAATTTCACTTATTATCACAATCCTTATCTTAAGGACTAATCACTAATGCATCAAAATTTATTCCCCTGTAAAGGAATAACAACAAAACATGTAGTTCTAACACTAACATAAAAGTATGCAAACTCCAGGTCAAACAATACATATATATATCTTAGTTGCTAATTAAGAAGGTACCAGCAATAATGTCAAAAGTCTAAGCCTCTTCTCTCTGCTGTATAGCGTATATTCCAGTTGAAGCATCACCTTGTTCTGGCTGATTCACAATACTTTGACTTCTAGGTGTACTGCCCCTACCTCTACCTCTACCTCTACTAACTGATGGTGAACTCTTTGGGGTAGAAACTTGGGTTGATCCCTTTGGTGTAGTAAATGATCCAGAACGACCTGGATTTACACAATCCCTAGCAAAATGGCCAGTCTCTCCACAGTTAAAACATGCTCCTACGGCTCTATAACATACCCCACTATGTGGTTTACCACAAGTTTCACAAAGTCGATCTGACAGCGCATTCCTGGGTTTCTGTTGAGTTTGCTGATCCGATCGAGGTGGTTTCTGTCCAAAAGATCTATCTCTACCGGACTTCTTACTATCTCTGTCGTAACCCCCAAAGTTTTTCCTCTTTCCAGTAGGACCACTAGAACTCTGTTCTACTGACTTTCCCTCTTTTTCTGTCTTATCTGATTTCTTTTTCTCAAGAGCCTCTTCAGATTCAATTCTTTCTAATTCTAGTGCTTGAGAAATAAGTTCAGAGAAGTTGTTATGTTTGAATCTGACCACTTGTAATCTGATACTAGGCTTCAAGCCGGTTTCAAACCTCTTACATCTCTCCCTACTGGTAGAAAGTAGACTTACTGCATAATGGCTCAGGCGAAAAAATTCTCTTTCATACTCATTGATCATTCCCTGTTTGCACTTAGGAACTCTTGCGACTCTGGTCCACATAAGCATCGAGGACATATTTACATCAATTCCCTGAGAAAGTCATTCCATGTTAATACTGCAGGTTCTACCAGACTGTGGGGAATGGTTTTCCACCAGTCATAAGCATCCCCCTGTAGCAAAGATACTGAGTATTCATATCTGAGCTCCTCTGTACAATGCAAATTCTTGAATACTCTATCCATCCTCTCTAACCACTGTTCAGCATCTAGAGGATCTACTGTCCCCTTGAACTCTGTAGCCCCATATTTCATCAATTTATCATACTGCCTTGCAGAAGACTGTGGTTGTACCACTGGTGTCTGTATTGGGACTTGAGTAGGCACATTACCAGCCATTTGTTGGAACTTTGCAGCCATCTGCTGAGCGAACTGAGCAGGGAACTGCAGATCAGAGGGGTCTTTCTTTGAACCACTAACATTATGTACGGCTGGGGCATCCCCTTGCACCTCAGCCTCAATAAATTGATCGACTGAACGATCACCCTCTTTCATAGTCAATGCGAGGATTTTAGATCTCCTGGACAATAATACAAGAAGATTTCCTCTCGTTAGTGCATATTTATAATGTAATGTACTGTATGTATCAAACAATGATATTGAGCAGTTGTACTGTGAAGAAAGAATATTCAAATAACATGTGAAAACAGAATTTAAAAACTTTGCTCTGATACCACTAAAACATGTCACACCCTACCCCTCTGTAAAGCATAACATGATCCCGTAGTATACCTAATGAATTACCAACTCCGTCTACTGATAACCCATTAAATATACTACAAGAGATTTTAAAAACTTTTCTTACTTCTTTTACAGTGATGAGCACTATTTACAGGTGTTAAAAACCTTTTTGATATGAAGTGATAGAACTAACACATTTGAATTATTTGGAATTTCTGTAAAAATTTTGGCAGAATGCCATCTGTATTTTGGATAAAACAGTTCTTCAGAAAACCTATAAAAAGCACTTCAATTATTTTCCAAATCTCAACTCCAACATTTTTCTCAATACAACATATTTCTCAACTCAAATCCACAGTGATTTTTCAAAAGCTGAGATATAGGAAATATAATACAATTTTTACAAGTCAAAATAACTCATAATTATTTTACAATCTCAAGTTACAATTTGAATTTACAACTGCTCAAAACCAAAAACAAAATATACATACAGTGGTCATACATTACAGTACAAAAGCAAAAAGCGGTATACTCGTTATACAGAAAAATCTCTCCTTTGGAGGTACTAGTAGCCTAGTGCGCTGCACATGCAATACGTCTACTGCGGCGACAATCAAAGCTATCATTTGAGACAATGTCTCAGTGGTGCACAACATTAACCAAATACAACTTTAAATCACAATTCATAAACCATATAAATAGTGGATATGTAAAATCATAGTTAAATTCAAGACAATGAATGTCATAAGGAATTTAAACTCCAATTCACAAATTATCAAAATTCATAATAACACAATTTAGTCAATTAATTTAAGAATACCGTATTGCCAATTCATACACAATTTGATCAAATTACTGAATAACATCGTTTTACAAATCAATAACACAATTCGATCAAATAACTGAATAATATCGTTTTGCAAATCAATAACACAATTCGATCAAATAACTGAATAATATCATTTTGCAAATCAAAAACACAATTCGATCAAATAACTGAATAATATCGTTTTGCAAATCAATAACACAAGTCGATCAAATAACTGAAGAATACAGTGTTGCCAATCAATATCACAATTTAAGCCATGACACAATTTTTTTCGTACATGCCGTGTTGTACACCACGACAAGACACACTCACCCCAATAATCGAAATCAATGAGGGAGGAAGCTAGCTATATAATGAGAACTCATCCACACTCACCTCACACTGGTAAGTTAAGGAGGGAGGAACATAATCATACTCACCCCAGACTGATAAGTCAAAGAGGGAGGAATAATCACACTCACCCCATTAATGGAGGAGGAACATAGTATCAGTGTCATGCCAATTGTGAGTCAAAACAATTCCAAACATTTTATTCAAATGATCCGTAAGAATCCAATAAATTTCCAAAGTTATAATTTCATTCACAAAATGGCAACACAATTCGTAATTCACTTCAATTTCCACAAAACCATTTATGTGCTTTTCAATCAATAAGTATCCATCAATATCATTCAAACAATTTTTCACAGTTTCAAACCATTCACCATGTTTTTCAATCAATAAGTGTTCATCAAACACATTTCCACAATTTAAAACAATAATATACAAATAGTCAATATTTATTTCAATTGAAAAATTCAAGAGAAATAGTTGTTGTGCACAAACCTCTGATATTTGTCTCCTGGTCCTGACTCAGTATTTCTTTCCCTTTTGCTGAGTCCTTGTTAACTCAGAAACACAATTTGAAGTGTTTCAGTGCTAAATTAATTTGCCTCTAACGATAATGTTCGATAAACAATTCACTGAATACCTTTATTTGCTTAATCACCTAATATACCAACCCTCGATGCGTTTTAGGTAAATTAGGTTTTGATGTCATTAATATGTCACATTCGATAGGGTTTTAGGTTTGGTACGAGTTACCAAACTCAATTCTATGTATATTGCGTTTTCTTGCATTTTATTGCAAATTGCTGGATTTCGGGATACTAGTTTGACCTAGCCGGACGACCTAGTTCCCTCGGTTTTTGGGTTTCGGTCAAAACTACAAACTTGTTGATCTATGTCTTATTGCACGCGGGGCAAATTTTCAGGTCAATCCGAGTTAAGTAGACCAAGTTATGGTCATTATACTATTGCTGGTCAATTGGTATCAAATTAGGTCAATTTTTGGTCAATTTGGTCAACTTTGGTTCGGCCAGTTTTTGGACCCGAACTTGTGCAAGCTTTTTGACTTGCTTCTGGTCATTTCTGGGTTTTGGTGTCTTCATAAGACTTGTAGGTATGGGTCTTAACTATTCTTAGTCAAAATTTCAGGTCAATTGGACCTGTTTTGAGTGAGTTATGGCCTAAACACTCACTGCTGCCCAAATGGTCAGTTTTTAGGTCTCAAGTGTACCTAATCCGAATTGGTCATTTTTCACATCACCTTGCAAGCAGAATTTTGGTATGTTCTCTCAATGAAAGTTGGCACATTTTGTGCCTAGTTCCACCTCCAATTGGTCTCATACCAATTGAGGTTACACATTTAAACTTATTGGCTAAGATGTACACTGCCCTTGGTTACTTTGCTTAACACACATCAATTACACACATTTACCTTGCAATTTGTTTACTTCTCTACCAATCTGTTTTGGTACATTACCAAAAGCAGATTCTACTTTACACTAACATTACTTTGGGCAGATTACAATTACCCTCAACACACCAAATATAATTCACATTTACAAGTTCTAAGTACCATTACATTCACACCTAACCATTACAAATCTTACATACACTTTACAATATCAATCTCCATACATATCCATCAATCCTTCTAGGTCAATATTCTGCCTACACTTCCATGAATACATACATTTACTCAAGTGTTCCCAAGCTGCCGAAAATTGTCCTTCAACATCAAAGTGCCCTACAATTTACCAATTCCCATCCAAGTGCATAAATCACCATATATATGTGAAATAATTCACTAGGATATTAAATCACCATGATCAACATTATTTCTCATCGATTATATGCATAATAAATCATTAAATGCGTGACCCCATGGCTGTCCAAAAATGGCTATCTCAATAACTATTTAAACTTTAAAATTTCCTTCACAAAACTAACACCCATAACATGAACATTAAGTTTAACAAAGGAATTCTCAAAAATGTAAACTTACCTTTAATTGTAACTTGCTAAACCTTCACCAAACTTCTCAAATTTGGTGTCAATATCTTCCTTGTGATGTGTAGACAAAGTTTCATGAAGGAACCTAAGAGATTGGAGTTGAAAATGGAGGATGGATCAAGCTTGTATGCAAACGCCCATGGAGTTCTTCTCCTTTCCTTCAATTCGGCAAGTTTGAATGCTTTGGAGAAGATGAATATTTCTGCTGGTTTAGTGGAGTTACAGCTGCCCTATTATGTATTTAATTTATGCATTAGTGGTCCACTCACAAATTTAATCATTTTATAATCTAATTGTTCATTTAATCCCACATTAACCCATGATTTTAACTATTTACTTTAAGTACTATTAAACTAATTTTTCATTTTATTTTCTAAGTGTAATATTATTTATTTTTAGTGGACATTTAGGTAAAAAGACAATTCGGGGTGTCAAATGACCATAATGCCCTGCTCGTTACGTTGTTCGATTTTTCAGAATATCTAGGTTTTGTCTGTTTTTCGATTTCTCACTTTTCTTTGTACTAATTATTTAATTTTTCTTTGATCCTCCTAATGTGATTTATTCTTCAACAAGGTTCTATTTAAGTCCTAAAAATGTTTTCCAGGGTTCCCCGCAGTCCAGGGCTAGTCAATGGTCCACGCCGTGACTTCCCGGTGCGGTCACCCATCGCTAGGTTTCCCGGCTCGTTTAACTTGATCACATTTCTTTGCTATCATTTTTTCTTTGTTTTTCTTGTACTTTCTTTTCTTGTATTTCATTATTTTATGTCTCCTCACTCTCATTGAAGTGTGGTTCTAGGCATCCTAGCTGTCCGGACAGCACTGGTCACTGGAACAGCAGAACGCACTATCGAACTTAGGGGTGTTACATTTATAATTTATGGTGTGTTAGAAAATAGTTTTCGCCAATAAACTCTTTCAAAACTAATTTCACTTATTATCACACTCCTTATTTTAAAGGGTTAATCACTAATGCATCAAAATTTATTCCCCTGTAAAGGAATAACAATAGAACATATAGTTCTAACACTAACATAAAAGTATGCAGACCCCAGGTCAAACAATACATATATATATATATATATATATATCTTAGTTACTATTTGAGAAAGTACCAGCAATAATATCAAAAGTCTAAGTCTCTTCTCTCTACCGTATAGCGTATACTCCAGCTGGAGCATCACCCTGTTCTAGCTGATTCACAGTACTCTGACTTCTAGGTGTACTACCCCTACCTCTACCTTTGCCTCTATTAACTGGTGGTGAACTCTTTGGGGTAAAAACTTGGGTTGATCCCTTTGGTGTAGTAAATGACCTGGATTTACACAATCCCTAGCAAAATGGCTAGTCTCTCCACAGTTAAAACATGCTCCTACTGAAGGAACGGAAGCGTGAAAAACACAAGTTTATACCATTGAATTCAAAAATTTTCACCTAGGGTCACATGCATCATGCAAGATTTATTTTTATCTATTTGATTTCAATGATAAACAACATATTAAAACTCTTTTAATATGTTTTTAGATCTGTATTTGCCATTTAAGATTTTAAAATTAATCAGATTAATTTTAGAACCCTAGATTAAATCAAGAACGATTACACTAACCTCTTGATGCAATCGCAATATGTCTGCGCTTTGAGATTCGTCTTGAGGACACGGATGTTGTCCCTCTAGCTTGTCCACACCAAGAACACCTATGGCAGCCCTTGAATAGCTTCTAAAGTTTTTTCTATTAATTAGAAAATCAAGTTACGCTTTTAAGTGATTTAAGATGTAAAGAGGAAACTAGAAACAATTTATAGTGTTCTTAATTCAAGAGATTGATGGCTAATCTCTTTGAATTGATGAGAGATGAAGAGAAATAGCTGGAGAGGCTCAAAGTGGCGTGACAATTGAGAGGAGAGGCTGCTGGTTGTGTTTTATTTTCTCATAACAACACTTAAATAGCTAGGTTAACACATTAAACCCTTGCCACATGTCACCCTTTGATTAGCTCTAGGTTTAAGTGACCCAATCACATTGTGCCAAGTGTCAAACCTATATTTAATCTTTATTTTAATCATCTTACATGATTAAAAAAAACATTTGGCAAGCTTATGTAAAATCCCATGTGTCACCATCTCATGGTGCCACGTGTCACAATCGTGAAATGATCAAAATGCCTCGTGTCTTAATTTAGAGTTCTTAACCCAAAATAATTATTTTCTTCTTCTAATTAATTTATATCAAATATAAATTAATTAATTAATCTCTATTAATTAATTTCTCATCAATTAAATTCATATTTAAACACTTTAAATATAAATTTAATTTATACTACACATCCAATAATCTAGATTTGGTTTCAAGTCATGCTAGGGACTTTGCAATTTAATTGCAAACCAAATCTATTTAATTAATCAATTAAACTCTTTAATTAATTAATTAAATCATATTTAAATAGGTGATAACTTGTGTATGTGTGTGACTTACTAGGCTCATCACTAATTGGCAATGAGACATGATATCAACTCTTAATATCATCGAACTCTTTCTTACCATAAATGATTTCTCTAAATCATTTTATGAACCTCATAGACCATGGTTAACACCTAGCATAGCATGCCATGGCCACCCAATTAGTAATAAGGTTTACCTTAAATGAACCTATAATCATATGTTACCATGCACTAGAATCTCTACATTACAAAATCCCAACTCAAGTGGAGTCATGGTTTATGTCAAACTCCATTTGCTATGAATATTATGTTCTCTTTTAATTCCAGTTCTTGATTAAAAGATTTTCTCATCGAAACACTTTTACGAATAAATCTATCTGTCTGGCCAGAACTTGAAACATCAAGAACAATTAAATGAACATAGGATTTTATCTCTATTTACTTAGAGGAACATTCCATCTTGATCAACACCTACCTCCATATATAACTAGCAGAGCCAACACATGCCCATATACCCATACATAGTACAAGTATGAAAGCGTTATCAAACTCAAACTACCTATATACAAGATAAGCGTGCTATCTCGTGTCTAAAGATTATATGCATGATATGATTTATGACAAAACATTGACAATAGTAAACTCCATGTGCTTGTCATAAGTGTCACTGGTTCGGCCTACTTATCATTTATAAGTGCCTATCAAGTTTGTTATATGGTATGAGACTCACCATTCCATCTTATTTATATCTCATATAAATAACTTAGGAACAAACATGAATACAATCTTTCTGGATAAGTCATGTCCTTATTATGAAGTATCCTCGATTGTGAACCTATTTATGATACTTTGTGCTAGAAATATTGTCACTCATATTCTTAACAACTTAAGAATAATATTTCTAACAAAATATCAATGGACCTTTTCTATTACACATAAATATATTATGTAAACGGAAAAGTGGAAATGCCTTTTATTATTAAAAATATGTACAAGATACATACTAAATGATATGCTCTAGGGCATACTACTAACAATCTCCCACTAGCACTAGAGCCATTCATTACAATATCTTAGACCTATCTTCTCAAGATGTCGGTCTAACTGAGTCTGTGACATAGGCTTAGTGAATGGATCAGCTGGATTTTCAGCTGATGCTATTTTCTGCATGGCTACATTGCCTCGCCCAACTATTTCTCTGATAATGTGGTAGCGCCTTTCTATGTGTTTGGATTTCTGGTGAGACCTTGGTTCCTTAGCCTGTATGACTGCTCCATTGTTGTCATAGTGTAATGGAACTGCTGACTCAATGGAAGGAACTACTGTAAGTTACATCACGAACTTCTTTATCCAAGCGACTTCCTTTGCGGCATTTGATGCAACAATATACTCGACCTCGATGAGTGGAATCTGCGATCGTGCTCTGTTTGGAACTCTTCCAATGATGCACCTCCATTACAAATGAACACATATCCAGAGGTAGACTTTCTATCATCGATATCGATTGGAAATCGAATCGTATAACCATCCAATTGCAAGTCTCCACCTCCATAAATCAAGAATAAATCCTTAGTTCTTCTCAAGTACTTAAGGATATTCTTGTGACTTTCGATGTTCCAAACTGGATTGGATTGATACCGCTAGTCAAACTAACGACATATGCGATATCAGGCCTAGTACACAACATTGCATACATTAAACTTCCAATAGCCAAGCATATGGAATCTGCCATCTTATCTCTTTCTTGGTGTCTTTGGAGACATCTCTTTAGAAAGGTGGATACCATGTCTCACTGGTAACAATCCTCTCTTGGAATCAAGCATGTTAAACCTCTTTAACACCTTTTCCAAGTATAGACTTTGGGATAAACCAATTATTCTTTTCGCTCTATCTCTATAGATGCGAATCCCAAGAATATAGGTTGCCTCTCCTAAGTCTTTCATGGAGAATGTATTTGACAACCATACCTTTATAGTCGTCAACATACCGTATCATTACCCATCAACAAGATGTCATCCACATATAAGACCAGGAAAGTGATAGCACTGTCACTAACCTTCTTATATAAAAATCGATCATCCTCATTTTTGATAAAACCAAAAGATTTAATGGCTTCATCAAAACGGATGTTTCAACTCCTCAAAGCTTGTTTCAACCCATAAATGGATCGCTTTAGCTTGCATACCTTGGAACCATCTTGGGATTCAAATCCCTTAGGTTGTTCCATGAAAATGTTTTCTTCAATGTATCCATTGAGAAAAGGCTTTTGACATCCATCGCCAAATCTCATAATCATAGTATGTAGCTATTGCTAATAAAATCCTAATTGATTTAAGCATGGCAACAAAGTAGAAAGTCTCCTCATAGTCTATTCCTTGCCTTTGGCGAAACCCTTTCGCTACTAGCCTTGCCTTATAGGTCTCTACCTTTCCATTAGAACCAATTTTCTTCTTGAAAACCCATTTGTTCCCTATAGGTACAATACCTTCAGGTGGGTCAACAAGATCCCAAACTTGATTCTTATACATGGAATCAATCTCGAATTTCATAGCATCAATCCATTTTGAAGAGTCTATATCGATATAGCTTCTTCATAGGTAAGTGGATCATCTCCATGATCTACTTCTTCATGAGTAGACAACTCTTGTTCTTCTTCATGAAGAAAACCATATCTCACCGGTGGGTGAGATACCTGGTTGTTCTACGAGGAGCATTTGTAGATGTTTAATCAATGGGTATAGGTTGACTAGATGGATCTATATCCATCTAATCTGTTGGTTGGTCAGAATTCTCCAATTCTAACTCTATTTGCCTTCCTTTGCCTCCTTCTTGAACAAACTGTTGTTCAAGAAATGTGGCATCTCTACTTATCACAACCTTTTGTGAAGTAGGCAAATAAAAATAATATCCAAAACTATCTTTTGGATATCCAACAAATCGACCTTTTTCTGATCTGGTCTCCAATTTATCAGTGTTGACTTTTTGATATAATTTGGACAACCTAAATCTTAACATGCTTAAGACTTGGTTTTCTTCCATGCCATATCTCATAAGGTGTGGAAGAAACTGATTTTGTTGGAATCCTATTCAGAATATATAAAGCTGATTCTAATGCAAATCCCCAAAAGGAGATTGGCATATCAGTATAGCTCATCATACTACGTACCATATCCAATAGGGTACGATTTCTCCTTTTAGATACACCATTCAACTGTGGCGTTCCTGGAGGAGTTAGCTGAGAAACAATGCCATGCTCTCTCAAGTATTCATCAAATTCAGTACTCAAATATTCACCTCCATGATCTGATCGAAGAGCTTTAATACTTTTTCCTGTTTGATTTTCTACTTCAGATTTAAATTCCTTAAACTTTTCAAAGGATTCATGTTTGTATTTCATCAAATACAAATACCCAAACCTTGATTTATCATCAGTAAAGGTAATAAAATAATGAAAGCCCCCTCTAGCCATTTCTTTAAATGGACCATATACATCACTATGTATTAGTTCCAAAATATTTTCAGCTCTTAGCCCTTGTCCAACAAAGGGTGATCTAGTCATTTTGCCTTGAAGGCAAGATTCACAAGTTGGAGTAGGCTCAGAGCCCAATGAGAATAGAATCCCCATTTTCTCCAGTTTTGCAATCTTATCTTCTGTAACATGACATAACCTTAAGTGCCAAATATATTTTGAACTTGAGTTGGTTTTCACCACGGCATTGCATTCATTTAGATTGCTATACTCTGGCTAGTGGAAACACTTTCTTACTGGCAATGGAAACACTTTCCTGTTAGAAATGGAAACACTTTCTTGTTGGCAGTGGAAACACTTTCCTTTGCCTTTGTCAGCTTTGGTCTTCCCTTTCTGTTTAGCTATTTTGTTAGAAGGACCAGGAATCTGAGGTTTCTTTTTCCTATTGCCCTTCTTCTTGTTGGACTTTCTAGCAGAAGAAGATGCAACTAAAGCTACCTCTTTTCCTTTATTGCCTGGCATATTCTTTTGGGAAATAACCAGCATGTTGAGTAAACCAGCTAAGGTGCATTCCTGTTTAGTCATATGGAAATTTGTCACAAAATTCCCAAAAGACTCAGGAAGGGACTGAAGGATCAAATCCGTTTATAGTTGGAAATCCATGTTGAAGTCAAGATGTTCCAATTGCTCAATCAGCCGAATCATCTTGTGGACATGATCCCCAACATTCTGTCCCTCAGACATCCTCATACGGAATAGCTGTCTAGATATCTCATACCTAGCATTCCTGCTGTGCTCACCATACAACTCTTGTAGGTGAAGGAGGATCTCACTCTCACTCTGCATGTTCTCATGTTGCTTCTGTAACTCATTACTCATGGAAGCAAGCATGTAACACTTAGCTCTCATATCATGCTCCTTCCACTTGTCCAAAGTTTCATGTTCCTCTTGTGTGGCCTCTGGAGGTAAGGGACCAGGAACATTTGAATCTAGAACATATCCTATATGTTCAAGGTTCAGGACAAGTTTCAAATTTCTTAGCCAATCAGACAGATTAGGTCCTGTCAACCTGTTGTGATCAAGTATGCTTGCAAGTATATTGGATGGTGGTGGTTGTTTTGTGCTCATTTTTATCAGAAAATTAACTGCAGAAAATAACCAGATTAATTAGTAAATGTATCATGTAATTAACCAAAATGATTATGGTCTTTTAATCAAATTGGTCCTCCCACTAACTTAGCGAATCCTACACTTCCAAAGTAGAAAAACGGAAATCCTAGTTGGATGGATTTCTAGTGGGTGATTGAATTCTTATAATTCTATTGATCATCCTCAGGTACATCCATTATTGGAATTACAATAAACTATAAGTGAGCAACTCCTTGCCCATCACATCTCATGTGAGGTTCAATCCTTTACCTAGCCCCTAATGCTCAAAATCTCAGGTACATCCATTATTGACTTATCTTGCATTAGTTAAGTTGATCCCATTGAGCCAGTAATTATGCAAATAATTTTAATGTCCTCAGGTACATCCAATATTGGCCACCAAACCATTTACATATTTACAACATCTCATGCTTAACAATTATTCTTAAGAAAATCTCTTAAATAAATTGCATCTTATGCAACTATTTAAAATTTCTTAAAATAATTGCCCCAATGGAGGGCCTATGTTATAATTACTTTAATTATAGCATTTCCAACTTAATCATTTGTTTGGAAGATTTTATGGTCATTCTATTTACTATTAAGGTCTCACTTTGCACATTATCCATTTAGCATGCATATATCATATAATTGCATACATTCCCATACATCTCATGCATTCATGGATAAGCTATAAATATGGTATGATCATGGACTTTCTAAGGGATTCAATTCTGAGCCACCAAGAATTGAATCAGGGCATTCCTAGGTGCATTTCATTCATTCATTTATTTTACAAGAGTTGCTGAAGGAGTACATAATCAACACTTGATCTTTGAATTCCTCCCACTGGTCCCACCAATGCTCTTGACCTCCTTGAACTTCTTGCAATCCAATATTACATAGTAATCCTTGGCATACCAAGGCGAATTTACAAGAACTTAAATAAATGAAATTACAACCCAAAAAATATTACAAACTTAATAATACATGCCCAAAATAAATTAAAATAAATTAATTAATTTACAATCCCAAAGAAACATAAAAGAAATAAATCCAATCACATTGGTCTTTTATAGTCCATGATCATCCATCATGCATATCACTATTTAACAATTAAATAAAACATACATACTTATATTAAATTGAATATCTCATATTCAACTTAAAAATTCAGATTTGAATATGATTCAAATAAATTTAAAAATTCAGATTTGAATCTCATTCAAACAAATTTAAAAATTCAGATTTGAATCACATTCAAACAACTTTAAAAATTCAGATTTGAATCACATTCAAACATTTTTTAAAAAATCAGATTTGAATCACATTCAAATATTTTTTAAAAAATCAGATCTGAATTTTATTCAATCAATTTAAAAAAATCAGATTTAAATATGATTCAAACAACTTTAAAAATTCAGATTTGAATCACATTCAAACAACTTTTAAAATTCAGATTTGAATCACATTCAAACAATTTTTTAAAATTCTGATTTGAATCATAATTTAATTGTGTGATAAAAATTCTAATTAAACAATTTAATTAGACATAAAATGGATCTTAAATCATACAACAATTGCACATTCACCATCCATTTACCTTTGCACACCATTGTGATGCATCAACCATGCACACCATAGTGTTCATCATTTGTGCCGCCACTTTGACTTTGCAACCAACAATAAACTCTTGATCTCATGACCAAACACACAATTAAATCATATAATCAACAATCTAAATGGCAAATATAGTGGCTCTGATACCAATTGAAGGAACGGAAGCGTGAAAAACACAAGTTTATACCATTGAATTCAAAAATTTTCACCTAGGGTCACATGCATCATGCAAGATTTATTTTTATCTATTTGATTTCAATGATAAACAACATATTAAAACTCTTTTAATATGTTTTTGGATCTGTATTTGCCATTTAAGATTTTAAAATTAATCAGATTAATTTTAGAACCTAGATTAAATCAAGAACGATTACACTAACCTCTTGATGCCTTTGCGGCGTGTCTGCGCCTTTGAGATTCGTCTTGAGGACACGGATGTTGTCCCTCTAGCTTGTCCACACCAAGAACACCTATGGCAGCCCTTGAATAGCTTCTAAAGTTTTTTCTATTAATTAGAAAATCAAGTTCTGCCTTTTAAGAGATTAAAGATGTAAACAGGACACTAGAAACAATTTCTAGTGTTCTTAATTCAAGAGATTGATGGCTAATCTCTTTGAATTGATGAGAGATGAAGAGAAATAGCTGGAGAGGCTCAAAGTGGCGTGACAATTGAGAGGAGAGGCTGCTGGTTGTGTTTTATTTTCTCATAACAACACTTAAATAGCTAGGTTAACACATTAAACCCTTACCACATGTCACCCTTTGATTAGCTCTAGGTTTAAGTGACCCAATCACATTGTGCCAAGTGTCAAACCTATATTTAATCTTTATTTTAATCATCTTACATGATTAAAAAAAAACATTTGGCAAGCTTATGTGTAATCCCATGTGTCACCATCTCATGGTGCCACATGTCACACTGTGAAATGATCAAAATGCCCCTGTGTCTTAATTTTGAGTTCTTAACCCAAAATAATTATTTTCTTCTTCTAATTAATTTATATCAAATATAAATTAATTAATTAATCTCTATTAATTAATTTCTCATCAATTAAATTCATATTTAAACACTTTAAATATAAATTTAATTTATACTACACATCCAATAATCTAGATTTGGTTTCAAGTCATGCTAGGGACTTTGCAATTTAATTGCAAACCAAATCTATTTAATTAATCAATTAAACTCTTTAATTAATTAATTAAATCATATTTAAATAGGTGATAACTTGTGTATGTGTGTGACTTACTAGGCTCATCACTAATTGGCAATGAGACATGATATCAACTCTTAATATCATCCGAACTCTTTCTTACCATAAATGATTTCTCTAAATCATTTTATGAACCTCATAGACCATGGTTAACACCTAGCATAGCATGCCATGGCCACCCAATTAGTAATAAGGTTTACCTTAAATGAACCTATAATCATATGTTACCATGCACTAGAATCTCTCTGTTACAAAATCCCAACTCAATTTGAGTCATGGTTTATGTCAAACTCCATTTGCTATGAATATTATGTTCTCTTTTAATTCCAGTTCTTGATTAAAAGATTTTCTCATCGAAACACTTTTACGAATAAATCTATCTGTCTGGCCAGGAACTTGAAACATCAAGAACAATTAAATGAACATAGGATTTTATCTCTATTTACTTAGAGGAACAGATTCCATCTTGATCAACACCTACCTCCATATATAACTAGCAGGAGCCAACACATGCCCATATACCCATACATAGAACAAGTATGAAAGCAGTATCAAACTCAAACTACCTATATACAAGATAACTGTGCTATCTCAGGTCTAAAGATTATATGCACTGATATGATTTATGACAAAACATTGACAATAGTAAACTCCATGTGCTTGTCATAAGTGTCACTGGTTCGGCCTACTTATCATTTATAAGTGCCTATCAAGTTTGTTATATGGTATGAGACTCACCATTCCATCTTATTTATATCTCATATAAATAACTTGGGAACAAACATGAATACAATCTTTCTGGATAAGTCATGTCCTTATTATGAAGTATCCTCGATTGTGAACCTATTTATGATACTTTGTGCTAGAAATATTGTCACTCATATTCTTAACAACTTAAGAATAATATTTCTAACAAAATATCAATGGACCTTTTCTATTACACATAAATATATTATGTAAACGGAAAAGTGGAAATGCCTTTTATTATTAAAAATATGTACAAGATACATACTAAATGATATGCTCTAGGGCATACTACTAACACCTACGGCTCTATAACATACCCCACTATGTGGTTTACCACAAGTTTCACAAAGTCGATCTGACAGCGCATTCCTGGGTTTCTGTTGAGTTTGCTGATCGGATCGAGGTGGTTTTTGTCTAGAAGATCTATCTCTACCGGACTTCTTACTATCTCTGTTGTATCCCCCAAAGTTTTTCCTCTTTCCAGTAAGACTACTAGAACTTTGTTCTACTGACTTTCCCTCTTTTTCTGTCTTCTCTGATTTCTTTTTCTCAGAAGCTGCTTCAGATTCAATTCTTTCTAAT
This sequence comes from Hevea brasiliensis, assembly GCF_030052815.1. NCBI lineage: Eukaryota > Viridiplantae > Streptophyta > Magnoliopsida > Malpighiales > Euphorbiaceae > Hevea > Hevea brasiliensis. The sequence goes on from NC_079501.1 coordinate 52,403,953, forward strand.
TCTAGTGCTTAAGAAATAAGTTCAGAGAAGTTGTTATGTTTGAATCCGACCACTTGTAATCTGATACTAGGCTTCAAGCCGGTATCAAACCTCTTACATCTCTCCCTACTGGTAGAAAGTAGACTTACTGCATAATGGCTTAGGAAAAAAAATTCCCTTTCATATTCAGCCACCGATCTACTCCCCTGTTTCAGACTTAGGAACTCTTGCAGTTTCTGATCTACATAAGCATCAGGGACATATTTTTGTCTGAATTCCCTAAGAAAGTCACTCCAGGTTAGCACTGCAGGTTCTACCAAACTGTGGGGAATGGTTTTCCACCAGTTATAAGCATCCCCACAGCAAAGATCGAGTATTCAAATCGAGCTCCTGCATGCGATCTGATTTCTTGAATACCCTATCCATTCTTTCTAACCACTGTTCTGCCTCTAGAGGATCTACTGTCCCCTTGAACTCTGTAGCCCCATATTTCATCAATTTTTCATATTGTCTAGCAGAAGACTGTGGTTATACCACTGGTGTCTATATTGGGGCTTAAGTAGGCATATTACCAGCCATTTGTTGGAACATTGCAGCCATCTGCTTGTGGCGAGCGAGGAGCTGATGCTTGTGAAATGGTCTTCTTTGGACCATTGACATTATGTAGGGCTGAGGCATCCCCTTACACCTCAGCCTCTATAGATTGATCGACTGAACGATCACCCTCTTCCATAGTCAATGCAAGGATCTTAGACCTCCTAAACAAATAACACAAGGATATTTCCTCCCATTAGTGCATATTTATAATGTAATGTACTGTATGTATCAGACAATGATATTGAGCAGTTGTACTATGAAGAAAGAATATTCAAGTAACATGTGAAAATAGAATTTAAAAAAAAAAAACTAGCTCTGATACCACTAAAACATGTCACACCCTACCCTCTGTAAGGCATAACATGATCCCGTAGTATACCTAATGAATTACTAACTTCGCCTACTGATAACCCATTAAATACACTACAAGGGATTTTCAAAAACTTTTCTTACTTCTTTTATAGTGGTGAGCACTATTTACAGGTGTTCAAAACCTTTTTGAACTGAGGTGAATTAACTAACACATTTAGACTATTAGTAATTTCTGTAAAAAAATTTTGGCAGAGTGCCCTCCGTAATTTAGATAAAACAGTTCTTCAAAAACCTGTAAAAAGCACTTCAATATTTTTCTCAATCTCAAGCTCTAGCATAATTCAACACAAATCCACAATAATTTTTCAAAGACTGAGATACAAGAAATATAATACAATTTTTACAAGTCCAAATAACTCATAATTTATTTTACAATTTTAATGTATAATTTTAATTTACAACTACTCAAAACCAAGAACACTATATACATATAGTGAACATACATTACAATATAAAATGCAGAATATGGTATACTCAATATACCCGATGATTTCTCGCTGAATGTACTAGCAGCCTAGTCTGCTGCCCTGTCAGTCTGTCTACCTGCGACAGCAATGAAAAGCTATCGCTGAGTAAAATTTACTCAGTGGTGCACAATAACAATTTGAAATGCGATATATAAATCTTTTATTCACAGTTCATAAATCAAATAATTCCCAATTCCATTTCACAATTTACAAAATTCACCTAACACAAATTTGATCAAGTAATTGAATAATACTGTTTTGCAAATCAATAACACAATTCGATCAAATAACTGAATAATACCGTTTTGCAAATCAATAACACAATTCGATCAAATAATTGAATAATACCGTTTTGTAAATCAATAACACAATTCGATAAAATAACTGAATAATACAATGTTGCCAATCGATAACATAATTTAGGCCATGACACAATTTTTTCCACACATGCCGTGTTGTACACCACGACAAGACACACTCACCCCAACAATCGAAATCAATGAGGGAGGAAGCTAGCTGAATAATGAGTACTCATCCACACTCACCTCAGATTGGGAAGTCAAAGAGGGAGGAACATAATCACACTCACCCCAAACTGATAAGTCAAAGAGGGAGGAATATATCAACAGTGTCATGCCAAATGTGAATCAAAACAATTTCAAATCACAATATTTCATAAAAACCATAAATCACATTTTATCTCAAAATTTCCATTTGCAAAGTTGGCAATACAATAAGTTCCAAATAATATTCCCAAAACCAAAGTAATCAAAACTTATTCAAAACTCATTTCTCTACATAAATTTGCTAGTAAAAGCAGGGAATATAAAAGTATTGTGCACGGACACAATTTAAAACTATAATGTTGAATTAAAAATTTTTAAGTAGAAAATGAGAAGTCAAACTTATTGTGCACAAACACAATTTAAAACAATAACGTACAAATAATCATAATTTATTTCAATTGAAAAATTCAAAAGAAATAAATATCGTGCACAAACACAATTTAAAATAATAACATAGAAATAATCATAATTTATTTCAATTGAAAAATTCAAAAGATATACTTATTATGCACAAATCTCTGATAACTGTCTCTTGGCTCTGACTCAGTGTTTCCTTCCCCTCCCTGAGTCTTTGCTAACTGAGAAACACAATTTGAAGTGTTTCAGTACTCATTTAAACTGTTTCTAACGATAATGCTTGATAATTAATTCACTGAATTCATTTATTCGCTTAGTCAACCTACTATGTCGACCCTTGGTACATTCTAGGTAATTTAGGTTTTAATGTCATTAATATGTCACATTCGATAGTCTTTTAGGGTTGGTACATGTTACCAAATTCATTTTCGTGTATACTGCATTTTCTTGCGATTTGCTGGATTCCGGGATACTAGTTTGACCTAGCCGGACGACCTAGTTCCCTCAGTTTTCGGATTTCGGTCAAAGCTACAAACTTGTAGATCTATGTCTTATTTCACAGGGGGCAAAATTTCAGGTCATTCCAAGTAATGTAGACCAAGTTATGGTCATTTTACTATTGCTGGTCAAATTGCACCAAAATTGGTCATTTTAGGTCACTTTAGGTCATTTTAGGTTCGGCCAGTTTTTGGACCCAAACTTGTGCAAGCTGTTTGACTTGCTTATGGTCATTTCTGGGCTTTGGTGTCTTCATAAGACTTGTAGATATGGGTCTTAACTATTCATGGTTAAAATTTCTGGTCAATTGGACCTGTTTTGAGTGAGTTATGGGCTAAACACTAACTACTGTCCAAATGGTCAGTTTTCAGGCCTCAATTGCACTTAATCCGGATTTGGTCATTTTTCAAGCTACCTTGCAAGCAGAATTTTGGCAAGCTTCCTTCATGAAAGTTGGCACATTTTGTGCCTAGTTTCACCTCCAATTGGTCTCATACCAATTGGAGCCACACAGTTAAAGTTATAGGCCTAAAACACAAACTGCCTTATTGCAATTCTTGCATACATATCAAACATCACTTTTAACACTCACCAAACTTAACATTCAAACTAATTCTGGTTGTACCATGACCTAAAGATAATTCACAACACATTATAGGTCATTTTGGCAGCTTACCATTACATTCAATGTGCACCAACAAGTGCAGAATTTGCCCAACTAAATTTACAACAATTTAACTCCATAACCAAGCTCATTCACATGTCCAACCTTCACACCACTATACATACATTCAAACTTCCATAACAACCAACACATTTTAACATCATTATTCCATAAACCAAGCATGAATTCCAGCATTCTTCAAGGGTTAGTAAACTGCCACAATGGTACACTTACATTCAATTACTTTTCAAGCTTTAAATTTCATTTTACATTTACATATACTAAGTATACATCACCTAAACAATTTCCTACACAATATACATTTAATCAATCATTTAATTCACCATTTACAATCACAAATAACCTGCCTTCAAGGTATATCCATGGCTGCCAAAATTACACATTCCCATTCAACATCAAACCTCAAAAATTTCTTCATAATTCAAACACCCATAACATGCTTACAAACTTTAACAAAGCAATATTCAAAAATACAAACTTACCACTTTGAAAATTCTTCAAAACTCCTCCAAAACTTAGTCTTCTTGCTGCCTATCTACTGCCTATTGTGTAAGGATCACTTTTAAATGGAGAGACTTACAAGAAATTATGGCTTGAAAGTGAAGATTGGAGTTCATGCATGGAGCTTGGAAGCTTTGGCCATGGAGTTCTTCTTGGGAGCAAATTGGCTGCTGTTTGGGAAGGTTGAAGAAGATGACAATCTGTCCAAAAATGAGGATGTAGTGGTCCACTTAGGTGAGTTAGTGGAGCACCATGGGTGATTAAATATTTATTTAATCTTAAATTCCCAATTTCTCACATTAAGCTCCCAATTTTTGCTATTTACTTTAGGTACCACCAATTTAATTTTTCATGACATTTTCCAAGTGTAATATCATGCATTTTTAATGGACATTTAAGTCAAAAGACAACTCAGGGTGTCAAATGACCACAATGCCCCTGTTCGGGTTGCATTCCCGATTTTTCGGTAATACCGGGTTTTGTCCGTTTTTCGATTTCTCACTTTTCTTTGTACTAATGATTTAATTTTTTCTTTAATATTTCTTATGATATTTATACTTCAATAGGTGTCTCTTTAAGTCTTAAAAATATTTTTCAGGATTCCCCGCGGTCCAGGGCTAGTCAACGGTCCACGCCGTGACTTCCCCGTGCGGTCAACCATCGCTAGGGTTCTCGGCTCGCTTAACTTGGTTGCATTTCTTTACTATTATTTTTCCTTTGTTTTTTTTGTATTTTCTTTTCTTGTATTTCATTATTTAATGTCTCCTCACTCATATCGAAGTGTAGTTCTAGGCATTCTAGCTGTCCGGACAACATTGGTCACTGGAACAGTAGAACGCACTACCGAACTTAGGGGTGTTACATCAAATTCTAAATATCCTATTATAATCAATGCTAGCCTGTCTAGGTTAAAAGAGGAAAAATTGCTAAGAGAACTTAGGATCCATAGCAAAGCCATAGGGAATAAAATAAAAGACCTGAAGGGAATCAACCCTTCGATTTGCATGCATAGAATACCCATGGAAGAAAATAGTAAACCCATAATTGAACACCAAAGAAGACTTAACCCAAACATGAAAGATGTAGTCAAGAAATAAATCTTAAAACTATTAGATACAGGTATCATATACCCAATCTTTGATAGTAAATAGGTTAGTCCAGTACATGTAGTTCCTAAGAAAGGTGGGGCAACTGTTATCCAAAATGCAAGCAATGAATTGATCCCTACTAGAGTAGTCACTGGTTGGCGAATGTGCATAGACTATAGGAAATTGAACAGTGCTACTAGAAAAGACCATTTCCCTCTCCCCTTCATTGACCAAATGTTAGAAAGATTAGCGAAACACTCTTATTTCTGTTATCTAGATTTGGGATTCTTTCAAATTCCTATTCACCCAGAAGACCAAGAAAAGACAACATTTACTTGCCCCTATGGAACATTTGCATACAAGAGAATGCCTTTTGTTCTTTGTAATGCCCCTGCTACCTTTCAAATATGCATGATGGCTATCTTTTCCAATTATATTGAAGATATCATGGGAGTTTTTATGGATGATTTTTCCATCTATGGAACTACTTTTGATGATTGCCTAGCTAATTTATCTAAAGTGTTGCAAAGATGTGAAGAACCAAACCTAGTCCTAAATTGAGAAAAATGCCACTTCATGGTAAGGAAAGGCATAGTTCTGGGACATTTGATATCAGAAAGAGGAATTGAAGTAGATAAGGCAAAAATTAAGATCACTGAAAACATACCACCACCAACATTAGTCAAGGGAGTTTAAAACTTTTTGGGACATGCAAGATTCTACAGGAGATTCATCAAGAACTTTTCCAAAATAGCTAAGTCACTTACTAACTTGTTAAGTCAAGATGTTTCCTTTGATTTTGATGAAAATTGCTTTGTTTCCTTTAATAGGATCAAAGAAGCCCTGATATCAGCACCAATAATGCAGCCACCAGATTGGGAGCTACCATTCAAGGTGATGTGTGACGCAAGTGATTATGCAGTTGGAGCAGTGCTCGGGCAAAGAAAGGATAAAAAGCTCCATGCTATTTATTATGCTAGCAAGACACTTGATGATGTACAAATCAATTATGCCACCACAGAGAAAGAATTCCTAGCAGTGGTGTTTGCAATGGACAATTTCAGATCTTACCTCATTGGGTCAAAAGTCATTGTATTCACAAATCATGCTGCAATCCGGTACCTTTTGAATAAGAAGGAAGCAAAACCAAGGCTGATTTGATGGATTCTACTCCTGTAAGAATTTGACTTTGAAACAAAGGACAAAAAGGGATCCGAAAATGTAGTAGCTGACCATCTTTCCAGACTAAAATTGGAGTACACGAAGGACTTCAAAGATTTGCCAATTAAAGATTCATTTCCTGATGAATAATTACTTGCATTCTCCAAGGCTCCATGGTGCACTAACTTTGTTAATTTTCTTGTATGCAAGGTACTGCCTCCAAACATGACTTATCAGCAAAGGACGAAACTCCTACATGATGTGAGATATTACTTATGGGAGGAACCTCTACTGTACAAGAGATGTAATGATGGGCTGATAAGAAGATGCATACTAGAGGAAGATATGGCAAGTATCATTTATCACTGCCATTCATCGCTATATGGAGGACATTTCAGCACCTCAAAAACCACAGTAAAAATTTTGCAAGCAGAGTTTTATTGGCCACATTTGTTTAAGGATGTAAGATCCTTTGTGCTAAGTTGTGATTAATGCCAAAGAACAAGTAACAATTTAAGGAGGAATGAAATGCCACTGCATAGTATACTTGAGATAGAATTATTCGATGTATGGGGAATAGACTTCATGGGCCCATTTCCCTCTTCACGTGGAAACAATTATATTTTGGTTGGAGTTGATTATGTGTCAAAATGGGTAGAAGCAATTGTGACACTAACCAATGATGCTAGAGTGGTCACAAGGTTCCTTAAAAAGAACATCTTCACAAGATTTGGCATACCACGAGCAATAATAGTGATGGAGAAAGTCACTTCTGCAACCAATAATTCGAAACACTACTAAAAAAGTATGGAGTGACTCACAAGGTGGCCACACCTTATCATCATCAAACCAGCGGTCAAGTAGAAATATCAAATAGGGAACTGAAGTAGATTCTAGAGAAAACTGTAAACAGATCCAGGAAGGACTGGTGCATGAAGTTGGATGACGTACTATGGGCATACCACACTGCATATAAAACCCCAATTGGCACAACACCCTTCCGACTTGTTTATGGAAAATCATGTCATCTCCCTGTTGAACTTGAGCATAAAGCTTACTAGGCAATTCAAATCTTAAACTTTGACCTCAAAGTTGCTGGTGAGAAAAGGCTCTTACAACTAAATGAGTTGGAAGAAATCCAACAAGATGCATACGAAAATGCAAAAATCTTTAAGGATAAAACAAAAAGATGGCATAACAGGCGCATAGCAAGGAAAGAGATAAAAAAAAGGAGATCTTGCCCTCTTATTCAACTCTAGATTGAAACTCTTTCCGGGGAAGCTGAAATCAAGATGGTCCGAATCTTTCAAGGTCACCCAAGTCTTCTCACATGAAGTAGTAGAGGTATGGAGCGAAACCTCAGGTGCATTTAAGGTCAATGGGCAAAGGCTGAAGCCTTACTTTCAGAGAGAACCCATAGAAATGGGAGTCAATTGCACTCTCGACCATCCTATTGACAGACCATAAATAAGCAAAGTCCAGCTAAAGACCCAAAATTTTTCTGAACTTTTCTTCTTTTCTTTTTCTTTAATATTGATTTTTGTTTCGTACTCATTAGCATTTCATCTTGTAGGATTTTTGGAAAAGGAAAAAGAGATCAAGAGAGGAAAGGAATCACCAAGTCAAAATCACAAAAGGGAAAATTGAACAAAACCGGAGAAGTAACTCTATTGTTAATCTTTGCATCCATTTCATGTGTCGTGATGATAATAATTTGCATTTGGGAAAGATTTGAAAAATCAAAAAATTACACGGGTCGTGTACTGGTTTTACATGCCCGTGTAACTTTCTGGAAGTCCAAAAATTTCATGCAATTCTAACTCTTCGGGAGACAGAAAGTTACACTGGTCCATAGCCCAAATTACACGGACTGTGTAATGTCTCTAGCATAATAACTTAGAGACAGAAAGTTAAATGGGGCTCCTTGTATTTTACATGGGTCGTGTAAAATATCTAGTAAAGAAACTTGAGAAATAGAAAGTTACACGAGTCCCAGAGCTCATTTACAGGGGCCGTGTGTTACGACAGATTTTGAAAATTTCGGGCAGAAATTTACACGGCCCTACATGTTGAGACCCGTGTAGTGATACACAACCCGTGTACTTCATCATAGACGTGACTCCTAGGGCACGAAACGCATGAAATGAAGAGTCCTAACGGCTATTTAAATGCACCCCTAGCATTAAAATCCTTCATAAATACAAAACCTCTCATCTCCTCCCTTCCTAGCCTATAAAAACCTATCAAATCTCATCTCCCTTCACGAAAATCCTACTATTCTCCTTCCCAAAAACTCATCCATGGCTTCTGCGAAGAGATCTCCAAGAAGGGTCAGCTTTTCTTTAAGGCAAAGAGGAGAATCCTCACCTGCTTCACCCCAGCCTCCAACCCAATGCCCAAGAACAAGGGTATCCACTCCCTAACCACCTCAACAAGCCCATCCTCCATCACAACCACCACCACAACCCACTCCATAACCCGAAATCTCCATTCCTTGAGGATTTCGTGATGATACCCATAAAGCAATGTGCATTAAACTTCATGCCCGAAAAATATCCTCCACCAAATACATGGATATTACGCTTTTGGAGCAAATCAGGCTACAGGATGAAATCAATGGGCTATTGGATAGCATTAGGTGGACAAGGTTCACCCAACTGCAATTCCCAGCCTGTAAAGACACCATGTTAGAAATTTTGGGCAGCTTCAAGGCCACCTTATGGCCTACCGATAAGGAGAACAGGGGCAGGATTGAGTTTTACCTCCTTGGTGTCGATCGGGTAATGAATATGGATGAGTTCAACGCCATCTTTGGCGTTGACAGTGCCGGCCACTAAGAGATTCCAAGGAACAGCATGCTATACAACAACATCAACTTCTAGGGTTCCATTTCCCTGAACACAGAGCCCTATAACTCCAGCAAATCCAAATCAATAGGCATCACGAGTCCAGCTCTGCGATATATGCATCAATTCACTGCCCACACCATCATGGGCTGTAGTGATAGCCTTGGCATTGTCAATGCCAACGAGTTGTTCTTCTTGTGGTGCATGGTCACCGGATAGCAATGCAACATCGACTTCTTTTTGTGCAACCATCTCCTATACCTCTATCAACAGTTTATCAGGCACATTGTGCTTGGAGGCCTTGTCACAACCATTGCCCTCCAATTTGGCTTCATTCCAGGATATCACAGACTGCACTTTGTCACTGTAATGTCAAGAATTGATCAAACTATCTGCATATCCATGGGGATATGTAAGAAGGTGGGAAACACATGCTACTTAGTGGATGCCGAAGGAAGCACCATCCCTCGGAGAGACGAAGGAAGAGAAGGACCCGGCGAAACTTCGCAACCTCAAGAAGAAGGGCAAGGGCGAATGTTCGAAGAGTACCCCATTCGAGTGCCTCCATACACACCACCACCGATAGATCCAGTCCTCGCATACCTGTAGAGCATGGAAACCACAATATACGGTAGAATGCGAGCTATCGAGGACAGCCTCCAAGAAGCACACAATAAGCTGGACATGCTAATGGATAAGCTAGATGAGGAGGAAGAGGAGCAAGGATCACCAGCATCACCATCATCATCATTAGAGGCCTTTTAAAGCTAGGACTATAGGATAAGATCTTTATTGTAATATTTTACATGCCTTTGTAACACCCTCCCGGTAACTACTCCGTACATCCTACTGTTCCGGTGACCAGTGTCGGTCCGGACAGCTAGAATGTCCGGAAAAATATTTAAACTAAAGTGAGGGACCATAATTAACTCAAATATTAATAAGAAAAATTTGGTAAAAATTTTAGAAATAAAATACAACCAAGTTAAACGAGCCGGTGCCCTAGCGATGGGTAACCAGAGGGAAGTTGCGGTTCTCGCAACGAGGAGCCCTAGACCCGGGGGAAAAATTATAAAATAATTTTTGGGACTCCAGATAAGGGTTATTGAGGTTCTCATGGAATTAGAATGCCAAGAAAATACCTAGAAAATTTTTTTAATCGGTACAGACAATTTTGACCCGTTAAGCCAAACGGAGGGCATTTTGGTCATTTCGCCTTCAGAGGTGATTTTTGGCCGACTTGTCCAGTTGAGTAAATAATTAATATGACACAAAATATGAATAAACATTACTAGAAATTAAATTGAAAATGAGTAGTGATGAAAAGAAAAGAAAAATCAATAAAAAAGACAAATATGACAAAATTATGATGTCATTTAAAAGCTTCCACCAATCATAATTAAACAATCCTTTAATTAACCAATAAAAGAGACAAACAAGAGCAAATAATTAAAAATACAATCTGCCATTCTTCTTCCCCAACCAGCCGAACCCATGCCCTTGCCCTCAACCACCATTAACACTCCATTAAGCTCCATTTCCCCTCTTCATTCCACCATAAAATCCCTTCTTCTCTTCATTAAAATTTGACCACTCATCTTGGGAGAGTGTTTGGCAGCCTAGAAAGTGAAGGAAAGTGAAGATTTAACTTGGGAAAAATCTACCACTTAAAGGTTAGTGCACCTATTGGTTTAAAACTCTTATATTCCATGTTAGTGACTTGAATTGAGTAAGGATTTGTAACTTAAATGAACAAAAATTATGTGTATTCATACTATGGATTTCGGCAGCCCTATTGAAGGAATAGGAATGAGTGTTTTGTTGGACTTAGAGTGGATTAGAAATGATGTTTAAGATATGTATCTACATGGATAATAAATTGGTATGCTAATTAAGGAAATTTGTGAAAACTCATATGGAACTAGGGTTTTGAGAAGTGAAAATTTGGCTTGGCTTAGGAAATTGTTAGAGAACATTTTAATGGTCAATTAGTGATCATTTTAGGTAAGTTGACCATAATATGGACTGAAAAATAGCATGGCAAAATGAATGACTATGCTGCCTAGGGACAAGACAATGGTAGCGAGATTCAGTCAATTAGATAGCCATAACTTTGGCTGTGTTGGTCCAATTGGTGTTTGGCCAATTGGACATGAAACTAGGCTTATAATGGCACATTTTTGCTGAAGAAACCATGCCCAAAAGACCAAAGCAAGAGGACCAAAAGTTGGCCCCAATCCGGATACCCTGCAACAGCACCTGCAGAAATGACCAAATGAAAACTGTTCATTTGGCCATAACTCACTGTAGAAATGGTCAATTGACCTGAAATTTTTACAGCAACAAGTTAAGACATAGAAAAACAACTTTCATGATGAAACCTACCCCAATTATGGCCAGAACCTATTCAAATATGCAATCACAGTCACTGTTCATGGTACTATAGATTTGGTAATTCTGCAGTTTTGGAAATCCGGCCAGCTGTGGTTTTTCGACCATATCTGGAGCTACAAAACTCCAAATGGAGTGATTCAAAAAAGAAAATTCAACTAGACAAAATAAGGAACAACTTTCATGTTTGCCATTTCTTCAAATTCCCACTGCAACAGTGCTTAATGGAACAGTAAACTTAGGCTTCAAAAACTGAAATTTCTGCCCTCTTGGTTTTAAGTTAGAAATGGTAATGGTGACCAATTCCAACAAGTTTTAAATGCAAAATATGGTATGTTGGGAGTGCCAAAACCAATGTACCTAATTTCTACCTAAAAGTCAACATTTTTATTGACCAAAGAGGTGAATAGTGATACCGAAACTTGAAATTCAAAGATTGAAGAATTTTAAAGTAACAAATGCCCTAGTATACCTAACAAGATTGGTTTGGATAGTTTGGCATGCCAATAGGGTTCAGTTAGCAGTACTGCACATGGCAATATGCCATTCTGTGATTTTATGGCTTTTAGCCATTCTGACCCTGTAATTGAGATTTGGCCTTGTGCCTGATGTATTTATAGCTTGTTAGGTACATTACTGCACCGGAGATGCATATGTGACCGATGGTGTGATGGCGGCACAGTACTAGATACCCAGTGCGGTTTACATTATCGATCCGATCATTCAAGATATAGGTTACTTGGGCAACCAAATGAATGAAAGTGAACAAAATTAATGAATATAATGGATATACCAATACCAAACAAATAAAACATATACATTCACTACATATTCATTTTCTGCTATTTTCTTTTATTTTATTATTGCACCACTAAGCATTATTGCTTAGCGCGTTGCTTTTGCCACGCGTAGGTACTGGAGATACTGATCGTGAGCCCAGTAGACCGCAGACTGGGTGAGTCCATCCTGCAGTTCTGCACAGTGTCCGTGTCACCTCACCACCTGCAGTGCATTGGTAGGACACTAGGTGTCATTTTGTCATTTTGTAACTAAATTTTTATTTTCTCATATGTATTTAGAATTATGTAATGTATTTTGAAGTTCATGTAAATTATGAAAATTGTATTTGTGAATGGAAAAGTAAATATCTATCTATGACTTGGATATGTATGGAAGTAAATTGAGTATTTATCTGTTGCTTATATATGAATACCCTGAGAAATGATGATTGAGAAATGAGATTGGAAAATGTTGAGATTTTGATATTGAGACTTTGTTGATGAATTGAAGTTGGGATTGTTTGGAAATTATTTGGAAGTGTTTTTAACAGGTTCCGAAGAACTGTTTTCTCCATTTTTAGCCGGTACCCTGCCGGATTTTCTATAAAATTTTCGGAACCTCAAATAAATTATAATTTCAATAAATGACTTAAATAAATTATATTTCACAAGTTATATTCAAAATTATGATGAAAATTAATTAAGATAAAATAGAGTGTGCCGGTACACCGTGTGGCATAGCTTGCTCGGCTACACTGTAGACGGGTAAGGGGTGTCACATTTAGTGGTATCAGAGCACGGTTTAGGCGTTTCTGGGCCTAGATTGAGTCCATACCATGCATTACATTTGTAAGAGTCGAGGTGACACTAATGCAGATCTGTTTGTCTTTCTTATTTTGAATAGGATATGGGCCCTTCATCACAGAGAGCAGTCGAGGAGGAAGTGGAGAGTCATGCTCCACCTGCAGCAGCTGAGACTGGTGGTAGGGGAGAACCTACTCCGCCAGCTCAGGCAGAGCCTGCTCAGCCTCCACAGGCCATGTTCCAGCAAATGGCCGATTTCTTTAGACAAATGGCCGGAGTAATGCCAGCACCACCACCACCTCCACCTCCACAGCAGAAATCACACCTGGAAAGGCTAAGAAAGTTTGGAGCTGTGGACTTTTTCGGTAAGAGAGAAGATGACTCTGTTGTAGCCGAGAATTTGTTGAACAGAACGGGCAGAGTTCTAAAACAACTCCACTGCACCCCAGAGCAAAACCTAGAGGCTGCCATATCCCTGTTGCAAGATGATGCCTATGAATGGTGGGAGACTGTGTCTAGTGAAGTGCAGCCAGAAGCTATAACTTGAGACTTCTTTCTCTCAAAATTCAAGAAGAAATATGTGGGTACTGTATACCTGGAAGAGAGAAGAAGAGAGTTCATTAATCTGAGGCAGAGACAGTTGTCAGTGGCCGAGTATGAGAAGGAATTCGTCCGATTAAGCCACTATGGAAGGGAGATAGTACCTAATAAAGCTGAAAGGTGTAAGAGATTTGAAGAGGGACTAAATGACAACATAAAGATCCAGCTCACTGCCTTGGGAATCATAGAATTTTGCAAGTTAGTGGAAGCTGCAATAAGGGTTGAAAAAGTGAGAATCAATGAGCAGACCAGAAGGGATAGACAGCAGAAGAGGGGCTCGGGTCAGTCTAGCTCATTTCCTGCACCTGGGAAGAGGTTCAAGGGTCCACCTGCATAGAGTTCAGGCCAGCCACAAGGTCAGGGTCAGTCTCAGGGGCCCAGGCCACAGTTTACCCCTAGGAGAGGTCAATCCACACCATCAGTGGGCAGCTCTCCAGGGATGGGGTTCAGGGGACCAGCCCCAACATCTTCTGCATGTCCACACTGCCTGAAATAGCATAAGGGGGAGTGTTGGAGAGTAACTGGCGCCTGCTTAAGACGTGGGTCGACAGAGCATCAGCTGAGGAACTGCCCACGTAGAACTACTACAGCTGCTCCAACACAAGCGCATGGACACGCTCTGCACCACGAGAGGTAGAAAATCGCCGTCGACACAGTGGGACCATTACAGAGGCCTGTATCTGAGCCAGCAGAGAGGCCAGATAACAGACCACCTGCCAAAAATTATGCCCTGAGAGCTCAGGAGGAGCAAGATGCCCCGGACGTCATCAGGGGTACGTTCTCCCACTACACTACACCTGTGCATGCATTGATGGATCCAGGATCCACTCATTCCTACATTTGCATCAACCTACCCGTAGAAAGGGGGATACTAGTAGGGGAGAGTGACCAAGACATTCTGGTCACTAATCCATTGGGTCACAGTGTGGTAGTGAACAAAGTATACAAGGGTTGCCCGTTAAGGATTCAGGGGTATGAATTCTTGGCCGACCTGATTGAGTTGCCCTTCCACGAGTTTGACGTGATTTTGGGAATGGACTGGTTGTCACGTCATCAGGCAATAGTTGATTGCAAATTGAAGAGAATTTCTTTGAAAACTCCTGAGGGAAATGAGATCACAGTTGTGGGGGAAAGGACAGATTTCTTGTCCAATGTTATCTCAGCCACAGTTGCAAGAAGAATGATGAGAAAAGGCTGTGAAGCCTATCTAGCACATGTGGTGGATACTAGGCAGGCTAAGCCAAACCTGAGTGACATACCCACAGTAAAAGACTTCCCAAATGTGTTTCCTGAAGAATTGCCTGGTTTGCCACCAAAAAGGGAAGTCGAATTTGCTATTGAGACACTGCCGGGTACAGCACCCATTTCCATTGCTCCTTATAGGATGGCACCCACTGAATTGAGGGAGTTGAAAATCCAGTTACAAGAGTTGCTGGATAAGGGGTTCATACGCCCCAGTGTGTCACCATGGGGAGCTCCAGTGCTGTTTGTAAAGAAGAAGGATGGGACTTTGAGGCTTTGTATTTATTACCGGCAGTTGACTAAAGTGACTGTGAAGAACAAATATCCGTTGCCTAGAATTGATGATCTGTTTGATCAGTTGAAGGGAGCAGGAGTATTTTCTAAGATTGATCTCGCATCGAGGTATCATCGATTGAGGGTGAAGGATGTAGATGTGCCCAAGGCGCATTCAGGGACCCGTATGGGCATTATGAGTTTCTGGTGATGCCCTTTGGCCTAACAAATGCACCAGCAGCATTCATGGACCTTATGAACCGTATCTTCCATCCATACCTAGATCGGTTCGTAGTGGTCTTTGTTGATGATATTTTGGTGTATTCCAAGACCAGGGAAGAACATGATGAGCATTTGAGGATTGTTCTGCAAACCCTGAGAGAAAAGAAGCTGTATGCTAAGTTGTCCAAGTGCGACTTCTGGTTAAATGAGATTGCATTCCTTGGACACATAGTGTCAGCTGATGGGATTAGGGTGGATCCCAAGAAAATAGAAGTAGTGATGGAATGGAAGCCTCCCAGAAATACAACTGAGGTCAGAAGCTTCTTGGGGCTAGTGGGTATTCTGAAGATTTGTGAAGGATTTTCCTTAATATTGCTCCAATGACCAAGTTGTTACACAAGAATGTCGATTGTTGGAATGACAAGTGTCGGACCAGGTTTTGAGAAGTTGAAGACTATGTTGACAGAGGCACGGTGTTAACACGGCCGGTGTCGTGGAAAAGACTTCGTGGTCTACAGTGATGCCTCTCATAATGGGCTAGGGTGTGTATTGATGCAAGAGGGAAAGGTGGTCACCTATGCTTCCAGGCAGCTAAGGCCACATGAACAGAATTACCCTACCCTAGCAATTATCTTCGCACTGAAGATATGGAGGCATTACTTGTATGGTGAAAAGTGCTACATTTACACGGACCACAAAAGCCTGAAATACTTGCCAACTCAGAAGGAGCTCAACCTTAGACAGAGGCGATGGATTGAGTTCCTGAAGGACTATGATTGTGTGATTGACTACCATCCTGGGAAGGCAAATGTTGTTGCTGATGCTTTGAGCAGAAAATCCATGACAGCCTTGAGATCACTGAATGCCCGTCTAACTTTGATTCGAGATGGAGCTATTTTGGCTGAGTTGCAAGTGAGGCCAAACCTGCTACAACAAATTTTAGATGGGCAAAAGGTAGATGAGAAGCTAATGGCTATTATGAGCAAAATCTCAGAAGGAAAAGCAATTGACTATGAGGTGAAAGCAGATGGGTATTTGTACTACAAAGGAAGACTGTGTGTACCGGATAATGGGGAATTGAAGGCCAGTATTCTAAAAGAGGCACACACCAGTGTATACGCTATGCACCCAGGAAGTACAAAGATGTATCATGATCTGAACTTCAGTATTGGTGGCCTGGTATGAAGAAGGACATAGCTGACTATGTGACTAAATGCTTGACATGTCAGCAAGTCAAGGCAGAACATCAAGTTCCATCAGGTTTGCTACAGCCTATACGCATACCTGAATGGAAATGGGATCGGGTCACTATGGATTTTGTAAGTGGTCTACCTCTCACCCAGAAGAAATATGATGCAGCATGGGTAATAGTGGATAAATTGACTAAGTCAGCACACTTTCTGCCAGTTAGGACTGACTACTCACTGGAGAAGTTAGCAGAATTGTATATCAGTGAGATAGTTAGACTGCATGGAATTCCACTTTCCATCATATCTGATCGAGACCCAAGGTTTACATCGAGATTTTGGAAGAAGTTGCATGAGTCCTTGGGTACACAACTCCACTTCAGCACAGCTTTCCATCCTCAGACGAATGGGCAATCAGAAAGAGTAATCCAGGTAAACAATTGAAACCAATGGAATTGATACAAATATTGAATTGAAATGATAACAATAACATGAAATATATGTCAGGTCCTTGAGGATATGCTGAGGAGTTGTATCATTGAGTTTGAGGGAAGTTGGGATAGATACCTCCCACTGGCAGAATTTGCATACAACAATAGCTATCAAGCTAGCATCCAAATGGCCCCATATGAAGCACTGTATGGGAGAAAATGTAGAACTCCAGTGTGCTGGACTGAATTGGGCGAAGACAAACTGGTAAGGCCAGACCTGGTGAAACAGACTGAGGAGAAGGTAAAACTAATCAAAGCTAATCTGAAGGTTGCCTCAGACAGACAGAAATCATATGCCGACCTGAAGAGAAAAGAAATAGAATATGCGGTTGGCGACAAAGTATTCCTCAAGGTGTCACCGTGGAAGAAAGTATTGAGGTTTGAAAGGAAAGGTAAGTTAAGCCCTAGGTTCATTAGCCCATATGAAGTCATTGAACGTGTGGGTCCAGTGGCCTATAGGCTAGCTTTACCACCAGAGCTGGACAAGATCCACAATGTATTCCACGTGTCCATGCTCAGAAGATACCGCTCAGATCCTTCACATGTCATCTCCAGGGAAGAAATTGAAATACAACTGGATTTGACATATGAAGAAGAACATCTACGGATCCTAGCTCGGGAAGTAAAAGAATTGAGGAACAAGCAGATTCCACTGGTGAAAGTGCTTTGGAGGCACCACAACACTGAGGAGGCAACTTGGGAAAGTGAAGAAATGATGAGGCAACAGTTCCCTCAACTGTTTGCATCAGGTAAATTTCGAGGACAAAATTTAAATTAGAGGGGAAGAGTTATAACACCCTCCTGGTAACTACTCCGTACATCCTGCTGTTCCGGTGACCAGTGTCAGTCCGGACAGCTAGAATGTCTGGAAAAATATTTAAACTAAAGTGAGGGACCATAATTAACTCAAATATTAATAAGAAAAATTTGGTAAAAATTTTAGAAATAAAATACAACCAAGTTAAACGAGCCGGTGCCCTAGCGATGAGTAACCAGAGGGAAGTTGCGGTTCTCGCAACGAGGAGCCCTAGACCCGGGGGAAAATTATAAAATAATTTTTGGGACTCCAGAGAAGGGTTATTGAGGTTCTTATGGCATTAGAATGCCAAGAAAATACCTAGAAAAATTTTTCAATCGATACAGACAATTTTGACCCGTTAAGCCAAACGGAGGGCATTTTGGTCATTTCGCCTTCAGAGGTGATTTTTGGCCGACTTGTCCAGTTGAGTAAATAATTAATATGACACAAAATATGAATAAACATTACTAGAAATTAAATTAAAAATGAGTAGTGATGAAAAGAAAAGAAAAATCAATAAAAAAGCCAAATACGACATCATTATGATGTCATTTAAAAGCTTACACCAATCATAATTAAACAACCCTTTAATTAACCAATAAAAGAGACAAACAAGACCAAAGAATTAAAAATACAATCTGCCATTCTTCTTCCCCAACCAGCCGAACCCATGCCCCTGCCCTAAACCACCATTAACACTCCATTAAGCTCCATTTCCCCTCTTCATTCCACCATAAAATCCCTTCTTCTCTTCATTAAAATTTGACCAATCATCTTGGGAGAGTGTTTGGCAGCCTAGAAAGTGAAGGAAAGTGAAGATTTAACTTGGGAAAAATCTGCCACTTAAAGGTTAGTGCACCTATTGGTTTAAAACTCTTATATTCCATGTTAGTGACTTGAATTGAGTAAGGATTTGTAACTTAAATGAACAAAAATTATGTGTATTCATACTATGGATTTCGGCAGCCCTATTGAAAGAATAGGAATGAGTGTTTTGTTGGACATAGAGTGGATTAGAAATGATGTTTAAGATATATATCTACATGGATAATAAATTGGTATGCTAACTAAGGAAATTTGTGAAAACTCATATGGAACTAGGGTTTTGAGAAGTGAAAATTTGGCTTGGCTTAGGAAATTGTTAGAGAACATTTTAATGGTCAATTAGTGACCATTTTAGGTAAGTTGACCATAATATGGACTGAAAAATAGCATGGCAAAGTGAATGACTATGCTACCTAGGGACAGCAGCAATGGTGACTAAGATTCCAGTCCAATTAGATAGCCATAACTTTGGCTGTGTTGGTCCAATTGGTGTTTGGAAAATTGGACATGAAACTAGGCTTATAATGGCACATTTTTGCTGAAGAAACCATGCCCAAAAGACCAAAGAAAGAGGACCAAAAGTTGGCCCCAATCCTGATACCCTACAACAGCACCTGCAGAAATGACCAAATGAACAGTAACTGTTCATTTGGCCATAACTCACTGTAGAAATGGTCAATTGACCTGAAATTTTTACAGAAACAAGTTAAGACATATACAAACAACTTTCATGAAGAAACCTACCCCAAATTATGGCCAGAACCTATTCAAATATGCAATCACAGTCACTGTTCATGGTACTGTAGATTTGGTAATTCTGCAGTTTTGGAAATCCGGCCAGCTGTGGTTTTTCGACCATATCTGGAGCTACAAAACTCCAAATGGAGTGATTTAAAAAAGGAAATTCAACTAGACAAAATAAGGAACAACTTTCATGTTTGCCATTTCTTCAAATTCCCACTAAAATAGTGCTTAATGGAACAGTAAACTTAGGCTTCAAAAACTGAAATTTCTGCCCTCTTGGTTTTAAGTTAGAAATGGTAATGGTGACCAATTCCAACAAGTTTTAAATGCAAAATGTGGTATGTTGGGAGTGCCAAAACCAATGTACCTAATTTCTACCTAAAAGTCAACATTTTTGTTGACCAAAGAGGTAAATAGTGACACCGAAACTTGAAATTCAAAGATTGAAGAATTTTAAAGTACCAAATGCCCTAGTATACCTAACAAGATTGGTTTGGATAGTTTGGCATGCTAATAGGGTTCAGTTAGCAGTACTGCACATGGCAATATGCCATTCTGTGATTTTATGGCTTTTAGCCATTCTGACCTTGTAATTGAGATTTGGCCTTGTGCCTGATGTATTCTGACTTGTTAGGCTGTTACATTTGCCTGCCGGGAGATGCATATGTGACCGATGGTGTGACGGCGAGTACTAGATACCCGGTGCGGTTACCCGTTATCGATCCGATCGTTCAGTATAGGTTACTTGGGCAACCAAATGAATGAAAGTGAACAAAATTAATGAATATAATGGATATACCAATACCAAACAAATAAAACATATACATTCACTACATATTCATTTTCTGCTATTTTCTTTTATTTTATTATTGCACCACTAAGCATTATTGCTTAGCGCGTTGCTGTTGCCACGCGTGAGGTACTGGAGATACTGATCGTGAGCCCGATGAACCGCAGATCGGGTGAGTCCATCCTGCAGATTCTACGATGTCCGTGTCACCTCACCACTGCGATTGCATTGGTAGGACACTAGGTGTCATTTTGTCATTTTGTAACTAAATTTTTATTTTCTCATATGTATTTAGAATTATGTAATGTATTTTGAAGTTCATGTAAATTATGAAAATTGTATTTGTGAATGGAAAAGTAAATATCTATCTATGACTTGGATATGTATGGAAGTAAATTGAGTATTTATCTGTTGCTTATATATGAATACCCTGAGAAATGATGATTGAGAAATGAGATTGGAAAATGTTGAGATTTTGATATTGAGACTTTGTTGATGAATTGAAGTTGGGATTGTTTGGAAATTATTTGGAAGTATTTTTAACAGGTTCCGAAGAACTGTTTTCTCCATTTTTAGCCGGTACCCTGCCGGATTTTCTATAAAATTTTTGGAACCTCAAATAAATTATAATTTCAATAAATGACTTAAATAAATTATATTTCACAACTTGTATTCAAAATTATGATGAAAATTAATTAAGATAAAATAGAGTGTGCCAGTACACCGTGTGGCATAGCTTGCTCGGCTACATTGTAAACGGGTAAGGGGTGTCACAGCCTTAGTCCCAACTTGCAACTATAGATCTCTTTTATTTGCTTTATGTTCAAAAATTTTCCATGCTTAATAAATAATATGCTTCCTTAAAATTTTTATACGTTTGCTCTGATTTTGCACATTATGTTAACATTGAGGACAATGTATAGTTTGAGTTTGGGGGAGGAGGGGGGGGGGAAGATACAATTGCATTTGCATATCATTGCATGCACATCATTGCATTGTTTAAATTCAGCTATTTTATTCTTATGTATCAAAATTTTTGAGAATTTTTGAAAAATTTTGGATTTTAAATTGTGAAACTTAGCACTTTAACCAAATTTTAGTAAGCTAATAATTGGACTCTACAGGATAGAGGAATGAACGTATCTAGATAGGCAAAAAGGGATTCTAACATGTTGTTTGTGAATAAACTAATCTCTTTAATGGAACTAGACTAGTTAAACCTCTCCATAACTATTAATTTATAACATTGAACTTGTAAAATTAGGAGAACAATTTTTGAAATACAAACAAACCTAAAAATTGCCTCACTAGCTCTAGAACATATCTCTTGGACCTATCAAGGCGAAATCCTAGCATATGCTTGATGAAAAAATGATTAAGGCATTCTTTGATATAACCTCACTAAGCCTTAGCCACCCCTAATTAAAATGAATATCCCTTGTAGCCAACTTGAAGCCTATGTTTATCCCTTAGGATTTATTGCTTACCCATGTTATTTACCTAGCCCCTAGCCTAAACACCTACCATACCCTTTGAGGAAGCAAAATGCATAAGGAAAATGAAGAGAGGATGTGGTACCTAAGAAAGAATGTAAGTGTGCAATTGAAATCAAAGGAAAATTTGCCTTTTCAACCCAGCAAAAGCAATGAGTTTGGGGGAGAGGACAAAAAGAGAAAAAGAGAAGAAGTCCTAAGATAAGTATCATGGAAGCATGCTTGGCACTATCAGAAGCCAAAAGCCCTTCCTCTCCATGCAAAATATGCAGAAATAAACTTAGTATACTTGGATTTTATGTATACATGCTATCCTCGTATTTGCATTCCCTAAAAACCTTTCATTGGCAACCAATTCATTATCCCTCTAGCCCCATTACAACCCTTTTAAAGACCTTTTGATCTTTTGAAAAGCGCATGCTACATTAGCGGAGATAGAAAAATTGAGATATGCCTATTGAGTTGGAATTGAAATACTTCATCACAATTACTCACAAAAGAGGCAAATTTGGGGGAGTTAGTGTTTCTCAAATCTATCCTGATAAAATAGGTTATTTGTGGCTTATTAATGGTCTTGTATAGAGGAATAATTAGTTGAAACACCATGAAATGAGGTGAAGTTCAAAACAAGTAGCTATTAGAACCCTTATGCCTTGAAAGAGGGAAAATGGTATGAAGGCTGGGGAAGTTCAATTCTATGCTTATTAAATTGATGGTTGTATTCCTAAGTATCCCCTAAAATGTGTTTTAAAACAGAGTTTTATTTTGCTTAAGGACAAGCAAAAGTTTGAGTTTGGGGGTATTTGATATGCCTGAATTGTATAGATGTTTTTAAACACATTTGCATACTATTTCATAGCATTTAGGCAAGTATTTTTATGCATAATAGTTGATTTCATTAGTTTTTGTAATTTCTATTGAAAGCCCTTAATTCCATATTTTCTGCATTATTTCAGGTGTTTGGGTGAAGCCCCAGAAGTATAGGAGTACAAAGAAAAGCTTGGAGGAGTCAAGAGATAGAGAATTGCTACTGATACAAAGTACATGGATCGTGTAAACTGAAGGAGCAGAAGCATGAAAAACACAAGTTTATTTCATTGAATTCAAAAATTTGCACCTAGGGTCACATGCATCATGCAAGATTTATTTTTATCTATTTGATTTCAATGATAAACAAAATATTAAAACTTTTTTAATATGTTTTTGGATCTGTATTTGCCATTCAAGATTTTAGAATTAATCAGATTAATTGTAGAACCCTAGATTAGATCAAGAATAAGTGCACTAACCTCTTAATGCACCATAGTGTGTTTGGCACCTTTGGGATGCATCTTTAGGACACCGGATGTTGTCCCTCTAGCTTGTCCACACCAAGATCACCTATGACAGCTCTTGAACAGCTTCTAAAGCTATTTCTATTAATTAGAAAATCAAGTTTTGCCTCTTAAGAGATTAAAGATGTAAACAGGACACTAGAAATAATTTCTAGTATTTTTAATTCAAGAGATTTTTTGCTAATCTCTTTGAATTGATGAGAGATGAAGAAGAAGAGAGAATGGAAGTCTCAAGGGTGGCGGCACAAAGGGAGGCAGCAGCTGGTTGTAATTTTTCTTTTCATAACAACACTTATATAGCTAGGTCACCACTTAAAACCCTTGCCACATGTCACCTTCTGATTGGCTCTAGGTTTAATTGACCCAATCACATTGTGCCAAGTGTCAAACTTATATTTAATCTTAATTTTAATCATCTTACATGATTAAAAGACATTTGGCAAGTTTATGTGTAGTGCCATGTGTCACCATCTCATGGTGCCACATGTTATCCTGTGAAATGACTAAAATGCCCCTGTGTCTTAATTTTGAGTTCTCAAATATAAATCAATTAATTAATCTTTATTCATTAATTTCTCATTAATTAAATTCATATTTAAACACTTTAAATATAAATTTAACTTATACTATACATCCAATAACCTAGATTTGATTTCAAGCCATGCTAGGGACTTTGTAATCTAATTGCAAACCAAACCTATTTAATTAATCAATTAAACTCTTTAATTAATTAATTAAATCATATTTGATTTGGTGATTACTTGTGCATGTGTGTGACTTACTAGGCTCATCACTAATTGGCAATGAGATATGATATCAACTCTTAATATCATCAGAACTCTTTCTCACCATAAATGATTTCTCTAAACCATTTTATGCACCTCATAGACCATGGTTAACACCTAGCATAGCATGCCATGGCCACCCAATTAGTAATAAGATTTACCTTAAATGAACCTATAATCATATGTTACCATGCACTAGAATCTCTCTGTTACAAAATCCCAACTCAAGCTGGAGTCATGGTTTATGTCAAACCCCATTTGCTATGAATATTATGTTCTCTTTTAATTCTAGTTCTTGATTAAAAGATTTTCTCATCAGAAACTCTTTTCTGATTAAATCTATCTGTCCTGGCCAGGAACTCGAAATATCAAGAACAATTAAATGAACATAGGATTTTATCCCTATTTACTTAGAGGAACATATTCCATCTTGATCAACACCTACCTTCATATATAACTAGTAAAAGCCAACACATGCCCATATACCCATACACAATACAAGTATGAAAGCAGTATCAAACTCAAACCACCTATATACAAGATAACTGTGCTATCTCAGGTCTAAAGATTATATGCACTGATATGATTTATGACAATACATTGACAAGAGTAAACTCCATGTGCTTATCATAAGTGTCACTGGTTCGACCTACTTATCATGTATAAGTGCCTATCATGTTTGTCATATGGCATGAGACTCACCATTCTATCTTATTTATATCTCATATAAATAACTTGGAAACAAACATGAATACAATCTTTCTGGATAAATCATGTCCTTATTGTGAAGTATCCTCGATTGTGAACCTATTTATGATACTTTGTACTAGAAATACTGTCACTCATATTCTTAACAACTTAAGAATAGAATTTCTAACAAAATATCAATAGACCTTTTCTATTACACATAAATATATTATGTAAATGGAAAAGTGGAAATGCCTTTTATTAGTAAAAACATATACAAGATACATACTAAATGATATGCTCTAGGGCATACTACTAATAATCTCCCACTTGCACTAGAGCCATTCATTACAATATCTTATACCCATCTTCTCAAGATGTCGGTCTAGCTGAGTCTATGACATAGGCTTAGTGAATGGATCAGCTGGATTTTCAGCTGATGTTATTTTCTACATAGCTACATCGCCTCGTCTAACTATTTCTCTGATAATGTTGTAGCGATTTTCTATGTGTTTAGATTTTTGGTGAGACCGGGGTTCCTTAGCCTGTATGACTGCTCCATTGTTGTCACAGTGTAGTGGAACTGTTGACTCAATGGAAGGAACTACTGCAAGTTCTATCACGAACTTATTTATCCAAACAACTTCCTTTGCAGCATCTGATGCAGCAATATACTCAGCCTTGGTAGTGGAATCTGCAGTCATACTCTGTTTGGAACTCTTTCAATTGACTGCACCTCCATTATAAATGAACACATACCCAGAGGTAGACTTTCTATCATTGATATCTAATTGAAAATCAGAATCAATATAACCATCCAATTGCAAGTCTCCACCTCCATAAATCAAGAATAAATCCTTAGTTCTTCTCAAGTATTTAAGAATATTCTTGACAGCTATCTAGTATTTCAAACCTAGATTGGATTGATACCTGCTAGTCAAACTAACAGCATATGCAATATCTGGCCTAGTACACAACATTGCATACATTAAACTTTCAATAGCCGAAGCATATGGAATCCTGGCCATTTTATCTCTTTCTTCAGGTGTCTTTGGAGACATCTCTTTAGAAATGTGGATACCATGTCTCACTGGCAACAATCCTCTCTTGGAATCAAGCATATTAAACCTCTTTAACACTTTTTCCAAGTATAGACTTTGGGATAAACCAATTATTCTTTTCGCTTTATCTCTATGGATGCAAATCCCAAAAATACAGGTTGCCTCCCCTAAGTCTTTCATGGAGAATGTATTTGACAACCATACCTTTACAGTTGTCAACATACCTGTGTCATTACCTATCAATAGTATGTCATCTACATATAAGACAAGGAAAGTGATAGCACTGTCACTAACCTTCTTATATACACATGGCTCATCCTCATTTTTGATAAAACCAAATGATTTAATGGTTTCATCAAAACGGACGTTCCAACTCCTCGAAGCTTGCTTCAACCCATAAATGGATCGCTTTACCTTGCATACCTTGGAACCATCTTGGGATTCAAAACCCCAAGGTTGTTCCATGAAAATGTTTTCTTCAATGTATCCATTGAGAAAAGCTGTTTTGACATCCATCTGCCAAATCTCATAATCATAGTGTGCAGCTATTGCTAATAGAATCCTAATTGATTTAGGCATGGCAACAGACGAGAAAGTCTCCTCATAGTCGATTCCTTGCCTTTGGTGAAACCCTTTCTCTACTAACCTTGCTTTATAGATCTCTACCTTTCCATCAGAACCGATTTTCTTCTTGAAAACCCATTTGTTCCCTATAGGTACAATACCTTTAGGTGGGTCAACAAGATCCCAAACTTGATTCTTATGCATGGAATCAATCTCGGATTTCATAGCATCAATCCATTTTGAAAAGTCTATATCTGATACATCTTCTTCATAGGTAAGTGAATCATCTCCATGATCTATTTCTTCATGAGTAGACAACTGTTGTTTTTCTTCATAAAGGAAACCATATCTCACTGGTGGGTGAGATACCCTGGTTGTTCTACGAGGAACAGCTGTAGATGTTTCATCAATAGGTGTAGATTGACTAGATGGATCTATATCCATCTGATATGTTGGTTGGTTAGAATTCTCCAATTCCAACTCTATTTGCCTTCCTTTGCCTCCTTCTTGAACAAATTATTGTTCAAGAAATGTGGCATCTCTACTTAACACAACCTTTTGTGATGTAGGCAAATAATATCCAAAACTATCTTTTGGATATCCAACAAATTAACCCTTTTCTGATCTGGTTTTTAATTTATCAGTGTTCATCTTTTTTTATATAAGCTGGACAATCCCAAATCTTAACAGGCTTAAGACTTGGTTTTCTTCCATGCCATATCTCATAAGGTGTGGAAGATACTGATTTTATTGGAATCCTATTTAGAATATACAAAGCTGATTCTAATATAAATCCCCAAAATGAGATTTGCATATCAGTATAGTTCATTATAGTACGTACCATATCCAATAGGGTATGATTTCTCTTTTTAGATATACCATTCAGCTGTGGTGTTCCTAGAGGAGTCGACTGAAAACAATGCCATGCTCTCTCAAGTATTCATCAAATTCAGTACTCAAGTATTCACCTCCACGATCCGATCGAAGAGCTTTAATACTTTTTCCTATTTGATTTTCTACTTCAGATTTAAATTCTTTGAACTTTTCAAAGGATTCATGTTTGTATTTCATTAAATACAAATACCCAAACCTTGATTTATCATCAGTAAAGGTAGTAAAGTAATGAAAATCTCCTCTAGCCATTTCTCTAAATGGGCCACATACATCACTATGTATTAGTTCCTAAATATTTTCAGCTCTTAGTCCTTGTCCAACAAAGGGTGATCTATTCATTTTGCCCTGAAGACAGGATTCACAAGTTGGAGTAGGCTCAGAGCCCAATAAGGATAAAATCCCCATTTTCTCCAGTTTTGCAATCCTATCTTTTGCAATATGACCTAATCTTAAGTGCCAAATATATTTTGAACTTGAGTTGATTTTCATCATGGCATTGTATTCTTTTATATTGCTATACTCTGGACAGTTCCCTTTCCAGTGCCCATCCTGCTGGTAGTGGAAACACTTTCCTTTGCCTTTGTCAGCTTTTATCTTTGTTTTTCTATTTGGCTATCTTCTTGGAAGATCCTGGAACTTAAGGTTTCTTTTTCTAATTACTCTTCTTCTTGTTGGACTTTCCAGTAGAAGAAGATGCAATCAAAGCTACCTCTTCTCCTTTATTGCCCAACATATTCTTTTGGGCAATAACCAGTATGTTGAGTAAACCAGTCAAGGTGCATTCCTGTTTAGTCATATGGAAATTTGTCACAAAATTTCCCTGTGTGACACCCCTTACCCGACTACAGTGTAGCCGAGCAAGTTATGCCACTCAGTGTGCCGAGCACTCTATTTTTATCTTAATTAATTTTTTTATCATAATTTTGAATATAACTTGTGAAATATAATTCATTTTAAGCCATTTATCGAAATTATTATTTCTTTGAGGTTCCGGAAATTTTAAAGAAAATCGTGAATCTGGCTAAAAATGGAGAAAACAGTTCTTCGGAACCTGTGAAAAAACACTTCCTATATTCATTTTCCATCATCTCAACTCCATTTATCAAATTCTCAACAATGTTCAATCTCAATTCTCATTCATCCATCTCATATGATACCATGCATAATTCATATATAAACATTCACTTTTCCATTTACAACCACACTTTTCATTATTTACATGAATATCAAAATACATTACATAAGTTTCAAATACATATGAGAAAATAAAATCAATTACAAAATACCAAAATGACATCTAGCGTCCTACCAATGCACTGCAGACAGTGAGGTGACACAGACACTATGCAGAACTGTGAACTGCCTTACCGAATCTGTGGTCTACTGGTGCTCTGTCCAATCTTCAGTACCTACGCGTTGCAAAAGCGACGCGCTAAGCATAAAGCTTAGTGGTGCAAATAATAAAATAGAAAGAAATAATATGCAATATAAAAATCATAATTTCTTAGCCATTGTGTTCATAAGAACTGAATAATTACCAACTTAGTGTTTAGTCGAGGGCTAATTACGTTTTATGATATTAACTTCTTCATGCATTTTGTTAATTATTTTCTTCATGATCTTGAGTTTCTTTGTATTCTATCGTAATCATTCCTGATATTTAATTTTCGTATTTTCTTTAACAATCAGTTCATTTACAGTTATACTTTTCCATGCCCAAGTAACCTATCTTTGGGCGACTAGATCGGATAACGGTCGTTGGCTTTGGACACCGCGGTGCCTCGGCTGTCATACCATGGGGCATGAGCGTCAACCACGTATGCAGTCAGTATGGCTAAAAAGCCATGATATCACATAATTGGCATAAAAGCCATGAATACGGGCATAAAAGCCATGAATACGGGCATAAAAGCCATGAATACGGGCATAAAGCCATGAATACAGGCATAAAGCCTTTCCTTTCGCAGTACTGCTAAAACAATACCCTATTGGCATGCCAAACTATCCAAACCAATCACATTAGGCCTACTAGGGCATTTTGCATATTTAAGTTTCACAATTTTTGGATTTTAAGTTTTCATGTCACTATTCATTTCATTAGTCAATTAAAATGTTGACTTTTACATAAACAATAGGTACATTGGTTTTAATACTCCCAACATACCACATTTTGTATTCAAAACTTGTTAGTTTTGGTCACTTTCTCAAAGTTTAGGTCATTTTGGCAAAATTGCCAATTTTTTGGTTTTGGTGTCACTATTCACCTCATTGGTCAACAAAAATGTTGACTTTTAGAATAAAAATGTGTACATTGACTTTGGCACTCCCAACATACCACATTTGGTGTTTAAAACTTGTTGGCATTAAGTGTTAATACCATTTCCAAGCATTAAACCAAAGGAGCAGATTTTTCAGTTTTGGTGAGTCAACTTCACTGTTCCATTGGACACTGTTACTGTTGGAATTTGAAGAAATGTAAAACATGAAAGTTGTTCCTTATTTTGTCTAGTTGAATTTCCTTTTTTGAATCACTCCATTTGGAGTTTTTTATCTCTAGATATGGTCCAAAGACCCAAGCTGGCCGGATTGCCAAATCTGCAGATTTACCATATCTACAGTGCATGAACAGTAACTAGAGTCACTTGGTTGGATGGGTTCTGGCCATCATTTGGGGTAGGTTCCTTCATGAAAGTTGTTTGTCTATGTCTTAACTTGTTTCTATAAAAATTTCAGGTCAATTGACCAAATCTACAGTGAGTTATGGCCAAATGAACAGTTACTGTTCATTTGGTCAATTCTGCAGAGGCAGTTTCAGGGTTCCGGATTGGGGCCAAGTTTTGGTCCTCTTGCTTTGGTCTTTTGGGCATGGTTTCTTCAGCAAAAATGTGCCATTATAAGCCTAGTTCCATGTCCAATTGGCCAAACACCAATTGGACTAGCACAGCCCAAGTTATGGCAGTGCAAAGGGACTGAATTTTCAGTCCCTATGCTGCTGTCCTAGGGCAGTTTGCAACCTCACTTTGCAATCTCATTTTTCAGTCCATTTGTTGGTCAATCTACCTAAAATGGTCACTAATTGACCATTAAAATGTTCTATAATCAATTCATAATCCAAGTCCACACTTTACTCGCAAAACCCTAGCTCAAATTCAAGATTTTGTACAAGTTACCCTAGTTGACTAACTAACTCATTTCCTTATGTTTATATACTTTATTCATGATTTCTAATTCATTCCAAGTCCATTCAAAAACACTCAATCCTATTTCTCCCTAGGGCAGCCGAAATTTATGGAGTACATATACATAAATTTCATCCACTTAATTTACAAATTCTTGCTAAATTCAAGTTCCTATGCATGAAATTAAAGAGTTTTTGATATATAGTGCACTAACCTCTTGTAGCTTAAATCCAATCCAACCCAAAACTTCAATTTCTTCTCCTCTTTTAGCTCCCAAAATATTAAGCAAGGTTCTAGGGTAAAATTTAGTGTTGGGAACTCAAGGAAATATGGTGGGAGTTTAGGGTTTCATGAGCTTGCCAAGCTCATCAATGGAGGGAGATGGGAAGAGTCACGTTTTGGGGAAGAAGAAGAAGAAGAATGGCTGCTGTAATTTGTGTTATTTTGGTCTTCATTTATGTCTTTTAATAGTTTAATCAAATGGTAGCTTATTTGTGATTGGTCACAATTTGTAAATGACATCATCAAGATGTCATAATTGAGCTTTTTCTTCATTTTCTTTCCTTTCCTCCACTAATCATTTTCAATTTGATTTCTAGTAAAGTTTATTCATATTTTATGTTATATTAATTATTTACTCAACTGGACAAGTCGGCCAAAAATCACCTCGGAAAGCGAAATGACCAAAATGCCCTCCGTTTGGCTTAACGGGTCAAAATTGGCTGTACCGATTGAAAAAATTTTTCTAAATATTTTCTTGGCATTCTAATGCCATGGGAACCTCAATAACCCTTCTCTGGAGTCCCAAAAATTATTTTATAATTTTTCCCCCGGGTCTAGGGCTCCTCGTTGCGAGAACCGCAACTTACCTCTGGTTACCCATCGCTTGGGCACCGGCTCTTTTGACTTAACTGTATTTTATTTCTAAAATTTTTACTAAATTTTTCTCATTAATATTTGAGTTAATTATGGTCCCTCACTTTGATTTAATTATTTTTTCGGACGTTCTAGCTGTCCGGACCGACACCGGTCACCGGAACAGTAGGATGTACGGAATTGCTACCGGGAGGATGTTACACTATGTCTCAGATAGGGACTGAAGGATCAAATCCGTCTGCAGTTGGAAATCCATGATAAAGTCAAGATGTTCCAGCTGCTCAATCAGGATCAAATATTGACATGATCCCCAACATTCTGTCCTTCAGACATCCTCAAGTGGAATAGCTACCTAAATATCTCATACCTAACATTCTTGTTATGTTCACCATACAACTCTTATAGGTGAAGGAGGATCTCACTCGCACTCTGCATGTTCTCATGCTGCTTCTATAACTCATCACTCATAGAAGCAAGCATGTAACACTTGGCTCTCATATCATGCTCCTTCCACTTGTCCAATGTTTCATGTTCCTCTTGAGTGGCCTCTAGAGGTAAGGGACCAGGAACATTTGAGTCTTGAACATATCCCATATGTTCAAGGTTTAGGACAAGTTTTAAATTTCTTAGCCAATCAGATAAATTAGGTCCTGTCAATCTATTTCGATCAAGTATGCTTGCAAGGATATTGGATGGTGGTGGTTGTGGTGTGCTCATTATTATCAGAAAATTAACTGCAGAAAATAATCAGATTAATTAGTAAATGTATCATGTAATTAACCAAAATGATTATGGTCTTTTAATCAAATTGGTCCTCCCCCTAACTTAGTGAATCCTACACTTCCAATGTAGAAAATGAAAATCCTAGTTGGATGGTTTTCTAGTGGGTGATTGAATTCTTATAATTCTATTGATCATCCTCAGGTACATCCATTATTAGAATTACAATTAACTATAAGTGAGCAACTCCTTGCCCATCATATCTCATGTGAGGTTTAATCCATTACCTAGCCCCTAATGTGCAAAATCTCAAGTACATCCATTATTGACTTATCTTGCATTAGTTAAGTTGATCCCATTGTGTGATGCCCCTTACCAGTCTACAGTGTAGCCGAGCAAGATATGCCACATAGTGTGCCGGAGCACCAAATCATATTTCAATTCAATTTACCCCTTTTTACTCATTTATTTAAAATTTTTTATTAATCTGAATTTTTTGCAAATTTTATAGAAAATTCGGCAGAGTGCCGGCTATAAATTGGAAAAATAGTTCTTCTAAACCTGTTTAAAAGACACTTCCAATATAATTGTCAAATCCAGAACTCCAATATACACACATCTCAACTCAATCTCCAAATTTACACACTATTTTTAATATTTTTGTTCACATCACCATTCGAATCACATTCATGTATATTTCTCAACATTTCATTTTTTAACATAATATACAGAAAATTTTAATAACATGAAATTTCATATATTTACATTATCACATAATTTCAAAAGTTTATAGTTACAATCCAAAACTAATACAAAATGCAAAAATACAAAATGCCACCTAAAGTCCTAATGTCCTACCAAGTGCACTGCAGATATGAAGTGACTCTGAACTCAGTATACAGCTCTGAAAGTTCACCCCGTCTAATGTCTGCTGGGCTCCCCAGCTGTGTCTCCAGTACCTGCGCATGGCAAAAGCGACGCGCTAAGCAATTCTGCTTAGTGGTAACAATATAAAATAAAAAAATAACTAAAATAATATAAATATGCATAATGTATGTTTATATTTTAGGTAGACTTAATTTTTGGCATTTATTGCAGTATAATTTGATTAAAATTTGGTAAGATTTATTATCATTGCCCAAGTAACCCATATTAGTCGACTAGACTGGATAAACGAGTAAACTGGTACTGCGTACTAAGTACCTCGGACCATCACACCATTGGTCAGATTGTGTCTCCTAGTATGCAACATAACAGTTAATAAGCTGTAATAATTATCAGGGATAAAACCCAACTGTAACAACTCAATCAACATAGCCAAAGGCTATTACATCACAGAATGACACGTGAGGCCATAAAACACATAATGGCATGAAGCCATATGCAGTATTGCTAACAGAACCCCATTGGCATGCCAACCTATCCAAACCAATCTTGCTAGGTGTACTAGGGCATGTTACACTCTTAATTTATACAATTCTTGAAATTTAAGTTTAGGTGTTACTGTTCATTCCATTAGTCAACAAAAATGTTGATTTTTGCATAGACAATAGGTACATTAGTTTTAATACTCCCAACATACCACATTTTGCATTCTAAAATTGTTAGTATTGGTTGCCAATATCATTTCTAAGCTTAATGTTAATTTTTCAAAATTTTCATATTTCAAGCTTTGTGTTTACTATTCCATTAGTCATTTTTTCAGTGGGAATTTGGCAAAGTGGTCAACATGAAAGTTGTTCCTTATTTTGTCTAATTACATTTCATTTTTTGAATCAGTCCATTTAGAGTTTTTTAGCTCAAGTTATGGCCCAAAAACCATAATCGGCCGACATAAATTTTCCAGATTTTACGGGTGATCAAATCTGATGATTTTGAGCAGTGATTGCAGGTCACTTTTTGAATATGTTATGGTCATAATTTGAGTTAGCTTTGTCCATAAAAGTTTTAGGTCTATATCTCAGCTTGTTGCTGATAAAATTTCAGGTCAATTGGACCTTTCTACACTGAGTTATGGCTAAATGACTAAACACTATTCATTTAGTCATTTTGCCCAGGCAGAATGCAGGTCACCTAGATTAGGGCAATTTTTAGGTCAATTTGGTTTGGTTTTATGGGCATGGTTTCTTCACCAAAGTTGTGCCATTATGTGCCTAGTTTCATTTCCAATTAGCCTTGCACCAATTGAACCTCTACAACTTCAGTTATTGCTATCCAAACCTGCTGGACTCATTCCCAGTCCTGTAGGTCACCAAGGGCAGCCTCACTAACTTCAATTCCCACTAAACAAACCACTTCATTTCTTATTCACACACAGCCCAATGGTCATTAATTGACCATTAAAACTCTCTTTCACCAAATACATGAACAAAGTCTCAATTTGGGTCCAAACCCTAGATCCACCATTCTGGATTGTTGCATTACTTGCACTTCACCTTCCTAATCAATATATTAGTGTTAAGGGCAGCCACAATATCATTTTAATTTTAAGAAATCTTTCAAACTCAACCAAGTTCAAGGCTACTGGAATTTTAAGCAAGACATACACATGATGCTTACTCAATTTTCTTGCAAATTTGCATCAAATACCACTCCTTCAACATGAATTTAAAGATAAAAATAAAGTTTAGTCACTAACCTCTAATGAAGTGAAATTCAAACTTGCCAGGGTTCTTCTTTTTCACTTCTTTTTGTTCTCAAAAGATTCACCAAAATGAAATACTAAAGTTTTGTGTTGCTAAGTTAGGGTTTTATTGAGAGAGGACTAAGGGAAGGAAGCTTTGTTAACTTGAAAATGGTGGAGTGAGGGAGAGAGCATGGAACGGCAAGAAGAAGAAGAAAGAGTGGCTACTGCATTTTCTAGAGTTTTACTTCTTTTTTTCATATTTTAATGTATTATAATTGTCTTTCTTTAATTTGATTGGCCATAGCTTTTTAATTACCTCATGCTTACATAAGCATGAAGTAATAAATCTCATTTATTTACAATTTCTTTTCTTTCTTTTCCTATTCATTTTTAAATAATTTTTCATCAATATTTGTTCATATTTTATGTCATAATAATTATTTACTTAATTGGACAAGTCGGGCAAAAATCACCTCTGAAGGCGAAATGACCAAAATGCCCTCCGTTTGGCTTAACAGACTAAAATTGTTTGCACCAATTGAAAAATTTTTCTAAGCATTTTCTTGGCATTCTAATGCCATAGGAACCTTAATGACCCTTCTCTGGAGTCCCAAAAATTATTTTATAAATTTTTCCTCGGGTTTAGGGCTCCCAGTTGCGAGAACCGCAACTTCCCACTAGGTTACCCATCGCTAGGGCACCGGCTCATTTAACTTGGTTGTATTTTATTTCTAAAATTTTTCCTAAATTTTTCTTATTAATATTTGAGTTAATTATAGTTCCTCACTTTAGTTTAAATATTTTTCCGGAAATTCTAGCTTCCCAGACCGACACTGATCACCGGAATAGTATAATGTATGGAGTTGCTACAGGGAGGGTGTTACAACTCTTCCCCTCTAATTTAAATTTCATCCTCGAAATTTACCTGATGCAAACAGTTGAGGGAACTGTTGCCTCATCGTCTCTTCACTTTCCCAAGTTGCCTCCTTAATATTGTGGTGCCTTCAAAGTACTTTCGCCTGTAGAATTTGTTTATTTCTCAGTTCTTTCACTTCCCAAGCCAAGATCCGTATGGGTTCTTCTACATATGTCAAGTCTGGTTGGATTTCAATCTCTTCCATGGCGATGACATGTGAAGGGTCTGAGTGATATCTTCTTAGCATAGAAACATGGAATACATTATGGATTTTATCCAGTTCTGGTGGTAAAGCTAGTCGATAGGCCACTGGTCCCACACGTTCAATGACTTCATATGGGCCAATAAACCTAGGGCTTAACTTACCCTTTCTTCCAAACCTCAGTACTTTCTTCCAAGGTGAGACTTTGAGAAACACTTTGTCGCTAACTGCATACTCTATCTCTTTTCTCTTCAAGTCGGCATAAGATTTCTGTCTATCTGAGGCAACCTTCAAATTTGCTTTGATTATTTTCACTTTCTCCTCAGCCTGTTTCACCAGGTCTGATCCAACCAGCTTATCTTCGCACAATTTAGTCCAACATATGGGGGTTCTACACTTCCTCCCATACAGTGCTTCATACGGGGCCATTTGAATGCTAGCTTGGTAGCTATTGTTATATGCAAATTCTGCCAGTGGGAGATATCTATCCCAACTCCCCTCAAACTCAATGACACAACTCCTCAGCATATCATCCAGGATCTATTGCATAATTCACATTGTTACTATCATTTCAATTTATAAATTGTGAAAATTCAACTATTTTTTAGGTTTATCTGGATTACTTGTTCTGACTGTCCATCCTTCTGAGGATGAAAATCCGTGCTAAAACGGAGTTGTGTGCCCAAGGCTTCTTGCAATTTTTTCCAAAATCTCGATGTAAACCTTGGGTCTCGGTCGGATATGATGGAAAGTGGGATCCCATGTAATTTAACTATCTCATTGATATACAATTCTGCTAGCTTCTCCAGTGAGTAGTCAGTCCCAACTAGCAGAAAATGCGCTGACTTCGTCAATCTATCCACTATCACCCATATTGCATCACGCTTCTTCTGGGTGAGAGGTAGACCACCAACAAATTCCATAATGACCCGGTCCTATTTCCATTCAGGTATGCTTATAGGCTGTAGCAATCCTGATGGAACTTGATGTTCTGCTTTAACTTGCTGGCATGTCAAACACTTAGTCACATAGTCAGCTATATCCTTCTTCATATCAGGCCACCAATAATGAGGCTTCAAATCATTATACATTTTTGTGCTTCCCGGGTGCATAGCATAAACACTAGTGTGTGCTTCTTTCAGAATGCTAGTCTTCAGTTCCCCATCATCTGGTACACACACTCTTCCTCTGTATTATAGATACCCATCTACTTTCACCTCATAATCAGTTTCCTTTCCCTCTAGAATTTTACCCACAATAGCCATTAATTTTTCATCTGCCTTCTGCCCATCTTGTATCTGCTGTAACAGGTTTGGCCTCACTTGTAACTTAGCCAAAATATCTCCATCTTGAGCTAAAGACAGACAGGCATTTAGTGATCTTAAAGCTGTGATGGATTTTCTGCTCAAGGCATCAGCAACTACATTTGCCTTCCTAGGATGATAATCTATCACACAATCATAGTCCTTTAGGAACTCAATCCATTGCCTCTGTCTAAGATTGAGCTCTTTCTGGGTTGGCAAATATTTTAGACTCTTGTGGTCTGTATAGATGTAACATTTTTCACCATATAAATAATACCTCCATATCTTCAATGCGAAGATAATTGTTGCTAACTCCAAGTCATGAGTAGGGTAGTTTTGCTCATGTGGCCTTAATTGCCTAGAAGCATAGGCGATCACTTTCCCCTCTTGCATCAATACACACCCTAACCCATTATGCGAGGCATCACTATAGATCACAAAGTCTTTTCCCGACACTGGCTGTGTTAACACTGGTGCTTCTGTCAACATAGCCTTTAACCTCTCAAAACTGGCTTGGCACTTGTCGTTCCAACCAAATTTCACATTATTGTGCAACAACTTGGTCATTGGAGCAGCTATAAGAGAGAACCCCTTCACAAATCTTCTGTAATACCTAGCTAGCCCTAAGAAACTTCTGACCTCAGTTGTATTTCTAGGAGGCTTCCATTCCATCACTGCTTCTATCTTTTTGGGATCCACTCTAATCCCCTCAGCTAAAACTATATGTCCAAGGAAGGAGATTTCACTCATCTAGAAGTCACACTTAGACAACTTAGCATACAGCTTCTTTTCTCGTAGGGTTTGCAGAACAATCCTCAAATGTTGATCATGTTCTTCCTTGGTCTTGGAATACACCAGAATATCATTAATAAAGACCACTACAAACCGATCTAAATATGGATGAAAGATACGGTTCATAAGGTCCATAAATGCTGCTGGTGCATTTGTTAACCCAAACGGCATCACCAGAAATTCATAATGCTCATACCGGGTTTTGAATGCAGTGTTTGACACATCTGCATCCTTTACCCTTAACTGATGATACCCTGATCTGAGATCAATTTTTGAAAATACACCAGCTCCCTTTAACTGATCAAATAGATCGTCAATTTTAGGTAATGGATATTTATTCTTCACAGTTACTTTGTTCAACTGTCGGTAATCAATACACAATCTCAAAGTTCTATCCTTCTTCTTCACAAACAGCACCGGAGCTCCCCATGGTGACACACTGGGGCATATGAATCCCTTATCGAGTAACTCTTGTAACTGAATTTTCAACTCTCTTAATTCAGTGGGTGCCATCCTATAAGGAGCAATAAAAATTGGTGTTGTACCCGGCATTACCTCAATAGAAAACTCGACTTCCTTTCTGGTGGTAAACCAGGCAATTCTTCAAGAAACACATCTGGGAAGTCTCTTACTATGGGTATATCACACAGGTTCGGCTTAGCCTGCCTAGTATCAACCACATGTGCTAGGTAAGCTTCACAGCCTTTTCTCATCAATCTTCTTGCAACTGTGACTGAGATAACATTAGATAAAAAATATGTCCTTTCACCCACAATAGTAATCTCATTACCTTCAGAAGTTTTAAGAGAAACCCTCTTCAATTGGCAATCAACTATTGCCTAATGACGTGACAACCAGTCCATTCCCAAAATCATGTCAAACTCGTGGAAGGGCAATTCAATTAGGTTTACCGAGAATTCATACCCCTAAATCCTCAACAGGCAACCTTTATACACTTTATTCACTACCACACTGTGGCCTAGTGGATTTGTGACCAGAATGTCTTAATCACTCTCCTCTACTGGAACTCCCCTCTCTACGGGTAGTTTGATGCAGATGCATGAATGAGTGGATCCTGGATCCACCAATGCATGCACAGATGTGTTGTAGAGGGAGAATGTACCCCTAATGACGTCCGGGGCATCTTACTCCTCCTGAGCTCTAATGGCATAGGCTCTGGCAGGTACTCTGGCCTTTGGCCTCTCAACTGACTTGGATGTAAGCCTCAATGATGGACCAACTGCCTCAGATTTATCGGGCTTCCTACCCCTTTGAGGTGCAGGAGCAGGTCTGTCTACTTGTGTTGGAGCAGCTGTAGTAGTCCTCTTCAAATAATTTTTGATCTGATGTTCTGTAGATCCACACCGTAAGCATGCACCAGTCACTCGCCAATAGTCCCCCTTATGCCACTTCTGGCAGTATGGACAGGCAGAAGATGCTAGGGCTGGTTCCCTGATCACCATCCCTAGAGAGCTGCCCACTGATGGTGTGGACTGGCCTCTCTTAGGTGTGAACTGTGGTCTGGGCCCCTGAAACTGACCTTGACCTTGTGGTTATCCTGAACCTTGAGCAGGAGGACCCTTACTCTTCTTACTGGGAGCAGAAAATGAACTGGATTGACCTGGACCCCTCTTCTGCTGTCTTTCCCTTCTCTTTTGCTCATTTATTCGGACTCTTTCTACTTTTGATGAAGCATCTACTAATTTGGCAAAATCTGTGATCTCCAATGCTGTTATCATGACTTTGATATTGTCATTGAGCCCTTCTTCGAACCTTCTACACCTCACTGCCTCTGTAGGGACTATCTCCCTCCCATACCGGCTCAGTCTGACGAATTCTTGCTCATACTCTACCACTGAAAGTTGCCTCTGTCTCAGACTGATAAATTCTCTTCTTCTCTCTTCTAAATACACTTTACTAATATACTTCTTCCTGAACTCTGTTAGGAAGTAATCCCAGGTGATTTGATCTGGTTGTACCTCACTGGTTATTGTGTCCCACCACTGGTATGCATCATCCTGAAGTAGGGACACAACACCCTCCAGGTTCTGCTCGAGGGTGCAATGAAGCTGTTTCAGCACTCTGATTGTTCTATCCAACCAATTTTCCGCTATCATAGGGTCTTCCTCCTTCTTTCTGAAGAAATCCACAGCCCCATGTTTTCGCAGTTTCTCCAAATGGAACTTCTATGGTGTTGGTGGAGGTTGTGGCTATGGTTGTGGTGGTGGAATTGCCCTCATCATTTGTCGGTAAAACTCAGTCATTTGTTGAAATAGTGCAAACTGAGGTTGGGCAGGTGCCTCAGTTACTGGTGGAGCAGATTCTCCTCTACCCCCAAATTCAGCCCTTAGTGGTGCACGACTCTCCACCTCTTCATCAACTGCTCTTTGAGAAGCAGGATCCATATCCTAATCAAAATAAGAAAACAAACAGATCTACATCAGTGTCACCTCAACACTTACAAATGCAATGCAATGGTATGCACTCTATCTAGGCCCAGAAACGCCTAAACCGATGCTCTAATACCACTAAATGTGACGCCCCTTAACCATTTACAGTGTAGCCGAGAAAGATATCCTACATAGTGTTCCGGAGCACCAAATCATATTTCAATTCAATTTACCCCTTTTTACTCATTTATTTAAAATTTTTTATTAATCTGAATTTTTTGCAAATTTTATAGAAAATCTGGCAGAGTGCCGGCTATAAATTGGAAAAACAGTTCTTCTGAACCTGTTTAAAAGACACTTCCAATATAGTTGTTAAATCTAGAACTCCAATATACACACATCTTAACTCAATCTCCAAATTTACACATTATTTTCAATATTTTTGTTCACATCACCATTTGAATCACATTCATGTATATTTCTCAACATTTCATTTTTCAACATAATATATAGAAAATTTCAATAATATGAAATTTCATATATTTACATTATCACATAATTTCAAAAGTTTATAGTTACAATCCAAAACTAATACAAAATGCAAAAATATAAAATGCCACCAAAAGTCCTAATGTCCTACCAAGTGCACTGCAGATGTGAGGTGACTCTGGACTCAGTATGCAGCTTTGAAAGTTCACCCGGTCTGATGTCTGCTGGGCCCCTCAGCTATGTCTCCAGTACCTGTGCGTGGCAAAAGCGATGCGCTAAGCAATTCTACTTAGTGGTGACAATATAAAATAAAATAAAATAACTAAAATAATATAAATATGCAGAATATATGTTTACATTTTAGGTAGACTTAATTTCTGGCATTTATTGCAGTATAATTTGATTAAATTTTGGTAAGATTTATTATCATTGCCCGAGTAACCCATACTAGTCGACTGGACTGGACCAACGGGTAAACTGGTACTGGGTACTAAGTACCTCGGACCATCACACCATCGGTCACATTGTGTCTCCCGGTGTGCAACAGAACAGCTAATAAGCTGTAATAATTATCAGGGATAAAACCCAAGTATAACAACTCAATCAACATAGCTAAAGGCTATTATGTCACAGAATGGCACGTGAGGCCATAAAACACAGAATGGCACGTGAGGCCATAAAACACAGAATGGCATGAAGCCATATGCAGTATTACTAACAGAACCCTATTGGCATGCCAACCTATCCAAACCAATCTTGCTAGGTGTACTAGGGCATGTTACTCTCTTAATTTATACAATTCTTGAAATTTAAGTTTAGGTGTTACTATTCATTCCATTGGTCAACAAAAATGTTGACTTTTGCATAGATAATAGGTACATTAGTTTTAATACTCCTAACATACCACACTTTGCAATCTAAAATTGTTGGCATTGGTTGCCAATACCATTTCTAAACTTAATGTTAATTGTTCAAAATTTTCAGATTTCAAGCTTTGTGTTTACTGTTCTATTAGTCATTTTTGCAGTGGGAATTTGGCAAAGTGGTCAACATAAAAGTTGTTCCTTATTTTGTCTAGTTACATTTCGTTTTTTGAATCACTCCATTTAGTGTAACAGCCCAATCCATCTCCAGTCAGTATTGTCTGCTTTGGCCCGTGGGCCCCACGAATTTGTCCCTTGGGAGGTTTCATTCCCAAAAGCGCGCTGACCAGGTGAGGAAGGCTCCCACATATATGGCCCAAATCTTTCCATCCCGTTTCCGATGTGGGACACGAATCCAGCCAGTGCGTAGCTGGTTAAACAAGCATGTCCCAACCCCATCCCTGGGTCATGACAAGCCCACCAGTTTCCGCCTGGTGCGTCCTCGCACCACACACCGTACAAGAGGGAGTCCAGCTGTCACACCCTATCTCTCTATAAGGCATAACATGGTCCCGTAGTATACCTAATGAATTACCAACTTTGCCTACCGATAACCCATTAAATACACTACAAGGGATTTTAAAACTTTTCTTACTTCTTTTTTTACAGTGTGAGCACTATTTACATGTATTAAAAAAAAAAAAACCTTTTGGAATTGAAGTGAAACAGCTAACACATTTGAATTATTAGTAATTTCTGTAAAAATTTTGGTAGAGTTCCATCTGTATTTTGGATAAAACAGTTCTTCAAAAACCTGTAAAAAGTACTTCAAATATATTTCTCAATCTCAAACTCCAACATAATTCAACACAATATGTTTCTCAACTCAAATCCACAATAATTTTTCAAAGGCTGAGATAAAAGAAATACAGTACAAATTTTACAAGCCAAAATAACTCATAATTTATTTTTACAACTTCAATGTACAATTTTAATTTACAACGGCTCAAAACCAAAAATACTATATACATACAGTGAACATACATTACAATACAAAATGCAAAATACGGTATACACAATATACCCGATGATCTCTCGCTGAATGTACTAGCAGCCTAGTTCTGCTCGCTGTCGACCGCCTACCGCGACAAAGAAATCTATCATTTGAGACATTCTGCGACAGCAATGAAAATCTATCGCTGAGATAATGTCTCAGTGGTGCACAACATTAACCAAATACAAATTTAAATCACAAATCACAAATCATATAAATAATGGATACGTAAAACCATAGCTAAATTCAAGACAATGAATGTCATAAAGAATTTAAACTCCATTTCACAATATCACAATAAATCTCAATAATCAAAACATAGTTAAATTCAAAAGACAGTGAATGTCAATAAGAATTTAAACTCCATTTCACAATCTCACAATACATATCAACAAATCACACACAGCTTAATCATGTTCCAAAGTTCAATTCGTCCCAAAAGCCGATGGCTAATGAGGTATTCAATTCGTCCCAAAAGCTGATGGCTAATGAGGAATAACATAGCTAGCTAGCAATAACATGAGTACTCATTCTATTTGTCCTCAACAGGCACACACCTCAACACTTCAGCCAGAGAGGGAATTCAATTCGTCCCACTAGACAAGCTAGCGAGGAATACAATCGATATACATGATAGCTGTGGTTTCAAACCATTTCCAATGCTTTTCAATCAATAAGCATCCATCAATATCATTCAAACAATTTTCACAGTTTCAAACCATTTGCAATGTTTTTCAAGCAGTAAGTATCCATTCAAACACATTTCCACAATTTAAAACAATAATGTACAAATAGTCATAATTCATTTCAATTGAAAAATTCAAAAGAAATAGCTGTTGTGCACAAACCTCTGATAATTGTCTCCTGGCCTTGACTCAGTGTTTCCTTACCTTTCCCTGAGTTTTTGCTAACTGAGAAACATAAATTGAAGTGTTTCAGTACTCATTTAAATTGTCTCTAACGATAATGCTTGATAATTAATTCACTGAATTCTATTATTTGCTTAGTCAACCTAATATATCGACCCTCGATGCATTCTAGGTAAATTAGATTTTAATGTTACTAATATGTCACATTTGTAGCCTTTTAGGGTTGGTACATGTTACCCAATTCATTTCCATGTATTTTGCATTTTATTGCAATTTGCTGGATTCCGGGATACTACTTTGACCTAGCCGGACGACCTAGTTTCCTTGGTTTTCGGGTTTCTGTCGAAACTACAAACTTGTAGATCTATGTCTTATTGCACGTGGGGCAAAATTTCAGGTCATTCTTAGTTATGTAGACCAAGTTATGGTCATTTTACTATTGCTGGTCAAAATGCATCAAAATTGGTCACTTTAGGTCATTTTAGGTCATTTTAGGTTCGGCCAGTTTTTGGACCCGAACTTGTGCAAGCTGTTTGACTTGCTTATGATCATTTTTGAGCTTTGGTGTCTCCATAAGACTTCTAGATATATGTCTTAACTATTCATGGTTAAAATTTCAGGTCAATTGGACCTGTTTTGAGTGAGTTATGGCCTAAACACTAACTGCTACCCAAATGGTCAATTTTCAAGCCTTAATTGCACTAATCCGGATTTGGTCACTTTTCAAGTAACCTTACAAGCAGAATTTTGGTAAGCTTCCTTCATGTAAGTTGGCACATTTTGTGCCTAGTTTCACCTCCAATTGGTCTCATACCAATTGGACCACACACTTAAGGTTCTAGGTCCAAAAAATAAACTGCCCTATTGCATTTTGTTCATTACTCATCAAATGACACTTTTAACAATTACCAAACTACACATTCATGCCAATTCTGGTTTGTACCATAACCTAAACATAATTCACAACATATTTTTGGTCATTTTGGCAACTTACAATCACCCTCAATATGCACCATTTAGTACAGAATTTTTCAAGCTCAAATTACAACAATTCAATCACCTAACCTAGCTCATTTACATGTCCAACCTCACACCATCATACATATACCCAAGCTGCCATAACAACTATCACAATTTAACATTAATATTCCATAAACCAAACATGAAATAACATCTTTATGGTTCACCAAACCAAGCTGCCGATTCATACATTACAGTCCATTAATTTCCAAGCTTCTAAATTCAAGTACACATTCACATATACTAAGTATACATCACCCAAATTAATTCCTACACACATAAACATTTAATCAACCATTTAAAAGCAAGAATAAAC
This sequence comes from Hevea brasiliensis, assembly GCF_030052815.1. Lineage (NCBI taxonomy): Eukaryota > Viridiplantae > Streptophyta > Magnoliopsida > Malpighiales > Euphorbiaceae > Hevea > Hevea brasiliensis. The sequence goes on from NC_079501.1 coordinate 52,448,651, forward strand.
TGTCCTCAAGGAGCTTCCATGGCTGCCAAAAGTACACATCCCCCTTTAAACATCAAACCTCAAAAATCTCTCCATAATTCAAGTACCCATAACATCCTTACAAACTTTAATGAAACAATAATCAAAAACACAAACTTACCACTTTGGAAATTCTTCAAAACCTCACCAAAACTTCTTAAAATTACTATCAAACTCTGTCACACCTTACCCCTCTGTAAGGCATAACATGATCCCGTAGAATAACTAATGAACTACCGCACTTCACCTACCGATAACTCATTAAGTACCCTATAAGGGATTTCAATTTTCTTACTTTTGTTAAGTGGTGAGCATTTTCCAATAAGTACTTAAAACATTTAGTTAAAATTAAAACTAGTTAATATTTTTTGCCCATTTTATTTTTACGCAAATTTTATAAAAATTTTGACAGAGTTCCCTCTGTATTTTGAGAAAACAGTTCCTCAAATACCTGTAAAAAAGCACTTCTAAAAATTTTCCTCAACAACTGCTTCAATTTCATACTCAAACTCAATCAATTTCTCAACACATTTATCGACTTTCAAATTTCAAATCCACTATGCAATGATCATCAAAATACTAGCAATTCATTTCATTCAAATTAAATAAAATAGTTTCATTCATAATTCATTAGAAACAAAACAATTTAGATACATCATTACAAAATTTACATTAAGAGAATTTCAAACTACAATATATATTACAACTTTATACAATTTTTTTATACAAACTGCTCAAGACCCATTTTTACATGGCCATACATTTATGTACAATATATACATAAAAAAAAATATTTACAGTTAGGGTATAAATTATACCTGAAGACTTTAAGCTGATAGCTCCTCACACCTCAGCAGCTCAGTCTGCTGCTCCTCTAGTCTCTGTATCTGCGACAGTAATAGAAGCTATCGCTGAGTACTAGGACTTAGTGGTGCACAACATAATAAAATAATCTTTATGCAAAACTTAAATCACATTTATTCAAAAATTTGACTAAACATGAGCATTAAACACAAAACATGAATTATGAAATTTTAATGCAAACCAAGTTCATTTCAAAGTATCAAAACACATTTCATAAAACCCACAGTTAGATCATGCCATTCGAAACAAATAGAATCTCAATAGCCAGAGGCTAAAGAGAAATCACATCACAAGGCTAGCTAGCTCAAATATATGGATATCCATTCACATCCTCTTCTACTGGCAAACCTCAACACTTCTCCAGAGAAGGAATCAAAATTCGAAACTAATTACCCCTACTAGTCGTGCTAGTGAGGTGTTCAAATATATGGTCATGACACTGTGATTTCAAAACTTATCTTAACAATTTGCTAAACATTGTCATTTCAAATATACACAATAAATTTCAACAATTTAATTCAAAACAACATAACTAATGTCACCAATAAATTTTCAACAATTCAAAGCAAATGTAAAATACATATTTCATTCACTTTATCACTACATTTTAAAGCATAGTGATGTTGTGCACAAAACTCAAGGGAGTCGCCCCTTAGCCTCGACTCGGTTCCTCGGGTTCCTTCCCGATATTCTTTTCAACTGAAACACACAATTTTACAATGTTTCAGCACTAGAACTTAACATAAATCCAAAATAAATTTAGCCTCATTTTTACCTAGCTCTAACGTGCTAAACTCGACGTTCTTGAAATTTTGTGCTTCGGGTTACTATTCATTACACTATTCAAGTCAATTTGTTGACTTTCTAAGGCTTAATAGGTATGGGAATTCCAACTTCACCCACATACCACATTTTGGTCATTAAATCTGTTAGTTTTGGTCATTTTCTCAAAGCTTAAGTCCTTTTGGCAAAATTGTCAAATTTTCAGTTTTGGTGTTCCTAGTTGCACTATTCCATTGGTAATTTTACTCTTAGAATTTGGCAAAACTTCCTTCATAGAAAATGTTCCTTATTGTCTTAAGTTTATTATAATTTTTGGATCACCCCAATTGGAGTTTTGTAGCTCAAGTTATAAGCAAATTACTATTACTGTTCATGCTGCAGAATTTTATTCTGGCAGATTATTGATTCCAACTTCGTTTAGAAATTTGATCAAGTTAGGTCCATAATTTGGTCTAATTTTCTTCATATGAAATGTTCTACTATGTCTTAGGTTTCCATTGGTTCAAGAATCGCCTAAATCGGAGTTTTCTAGAGAGAGTTATAGCCATTGAAACTTTACTATTCATATGGCAATCTGCAGTTCTGCAGATTCAGGTCACCAACTTTGCTCAGTATTTTGATTGGGTTAATGGAATAATTTGGGTTGGTGTTCTTCATAAAAATTTTAGATCTATATCTTATCTAATTACTAGTAAAATTTCAGGTCATTTTGACTGCCTAGCTCGAGTTATGACCAAATGAACAAATTCATTTGGTCAGTTTGTGCAGAGGCAGCCTGCAATTTTCCGACTTCGGCCACTTTGTTCACTAGGTTTTAGTCACTTTTTGGGCAAGCTTCCTAAATGAAAATTGTGTCATTTAGTGCCTATTTTCATCCCAATTGGTCCCATATCCATTGGACTTGTAAAATTTCATTTTTGGTCCCTCAAAGGAGGTTTTGGTCATGTTACCAGCACATGACCTTATCCAATCCGAATTGGCTTTTAATTCCAACATTTCTAACACACCTCATTTTGTCACAAATGACCATTTTTCCCTTCACAATAGGTCAAAGAAACCATTTACAAGTTTTTCACATTTTTGGTCTCTAAACCCTAATGTTCAAAACCCCAATTCACATATTTGTTCCATTCATGCAATTTAAAGTGTGGCACTAACACCTACCCACTTAGATAGACTTGCATGAATGATTTATTGAAGTGAAACATATCACTTTCCCCCAACCATCATGGCTGCCAAATTGTTTGTCCTTTCATAACTTATCATTTTCTTTAACTTTTCATGCAATTTAGACTCATCTTAACTTAATTTCAAAGCTTAAAGAAGAAAAGAAAGGGAAACAAGTACTAACCTCACTTGTCAAATTTTCTTGAATTGCCAAGTTTGATTTTCCTTCACTTTTCTTCCCTCTTATTCTTCTTTAATCTTCTTTTCTAAGGTAACTTAGAAGCTTTTTAGGGTTTAGGGTTGAAACTTGTGGGGAAGAACTAAGTTTTTCAAGCTTTAAAAGCTTGTTAATGGAGGAACCTTGGGAGAGAAAAGTGAGAGAGAGATGAAAACGTTTTTTGAAGAAGAAGAAATGATTTTCTTTTTTTTTTATGAATTTTTAAGTCTTATGGAAGACCAAAAATGTAAATAAATAAATTAATTAATTATATTCTTTATGGCATCATGCATGAGGTCATGCATAATGTCATCACCTTTTGACTTTTCTATTTTTCATTTTCTTTTTTTTATTAGTGCTTTAATTTAATTTTCAATTACAAAATTTTCTTTTCTCTGATTTTATTAGACAATTAGGTCAGGAGTCAGCTCTTGGGGTCAATTGACCAAATTGCCCCTCGCCGGTTCATCCCGGTTTGCAATTAATTTCATATTTCTTCCGGCTCCCTAACCTAATTATTTGACTGGCTTAACAGATCTTTTTCATGATTTTCTCTTTTCCACTATGTTTATAAGGGTCCTAAGGACCGCGGTGTCACATTTTACGGTTCAAAATTTGAGTTTAAAACGACTTCGCAGTCCTTCCCGATAAGGTCACCCATCGCTGTGACTCTCGGCTCGTTTAACTTCTTATGTTCTGTTTTTCTTATTTATACTTAACTAATTGAACATTACTAATTATTTGTGTTTATGGCTTCTCTAATTGACTTAAGTGTGGTTCTAATCCTGTTAATTGTCCAGACCGACACCGGTCACCGGAACAGTGAAATATATCAGGCTATGCAATTAGGGGTATTACAATTCTCCCCCCCCCCCCCTTAAAATAAATTTCATCTCAAAATTTTACCTGGTATCAATTTCTGAACAGCTGTGGGTACTGTCTCCTCATGTCCTCCTCTTGTTCTCAAGTAGCCTCCTGGCCCGAATGATGATTCCACAGCACTTTTACCAATGGTATCTGCTTGTTTCGTAGCTGCTTCACCTCATAAGCCAGAATCTCTATGGGTTCTTCTTCATATGTGAGGTCTGGATTCACTTCAATTTCCTCTACTGGTAGTACATGAGATGGGTCTGATCGGTACCTCCTCAACATAGATAAATGGAAAACATTATGTATCTTTTCCAACTCTGGAGGTAGTGCCAAACGATATGCCAAGGACCCACTCTTTCCAGAACCTCATATGGCCCAATGAAGCGAGGACTCAGTTTCCCCTTTCTGCCGAATCTCATAATTCTCTTCCAAGGAGAAACTTTGAGGAAAACTTTCTCACCCACTACATACTCAATATCCCTTCTTTTCAAATCAATATAGGACTTCTGATGGTCTGATGCAGTCTTAAGTCGATCTCTGATTACCCTGATCTTCTCCTCAGTTTGCTGAACAATTTCGGGTCCAATCATCTTTCTTTCACCCACGTCATCCCAACACAACGGGGTTCTACATTTTCTGCCATACAAAGCTTCATATGGAGGCATTCCAATGCTTGATTGGTAGCTGTTGTTGAAAGCAAACTCAATTAAAGGCAAGTGTGTATCCCAACTGCCTTCAAATTCAATCACACAAGCCCGTAGCATGTCCTCCAAGATCTGAATTACCCTCTCAGACTGGCCATCTGTCTGTGGGTGGAATGCAATACTGAAATTCAATCTAGTTCCTAGGGCTCTCTGAAGACTACCCCAGAATCTAGAAGTGAACCTAGGATCTCTGTCTGATATGATGGATACTGGCACTCCATGCAGTCTCACAATCTCAACAATGTACAACTTGGCCAATCTTTCTAAACTGTAGTCCATCCGGATTGGCAGAAAATGAGCAGACTTGGTTAGTCTGTCAACAATGACCCAAACTGCAACATGACTCTTCTGTGTCCTCAGAAGTCCCATTACAAAATCCATCGTTATTCTTTCCCATTTCCATTCTGGTACTGGTAGTGGATGTAACAACCCAGTGGGTACTTGATGCTCTGCCTTTAATTGCTGACAAGTTAGGCATTTAGAAATAAGCTCTGCTACATCTCTTTTCATACCCATCCACCAGTAAATGCTCCTTTAGCCCCCTATACATTTTTGTGCCACCAGGGTGCATGGCAAAAGGAGACTCATGTGCTTCCTTCAAATGATCTGCCTCAAATCAACATCATTAGGAACACACATTCTGCCCTGGTGTAGCAATAGACCATCATCTCTGATTGAGAATTCTGGTTTCTTGCCCTGTCGGACTTCTTCCAACAACTTCTGATACTTCTGATCATTACGGCGACCATTCTAATCGATCAATCAACACCGCTGTTCATGCCATGCAAGCTGTGTCGCCCATCATCATTAATCTCTAAGCTGGCATGTAATGATCTCAACTCATGTACCAAAGACAAAGGAGTAACCCGTAGACTTGCCATAGTCTTGCGACTTAAGGTGTCAGCCACAATATTAGCTTTCCCTGGCTGATAGTCTATCAGACAATCGTAGTCTTTTATCAACTCTAACCATCTCCTCTGTCTCAAATTCAGCTCTTTCTGGGTGCCCAAATACTTCAAACTCTTATGATCTGTATAGATGTAACACTTTTCCCCATACAAATAATGTCTCCAGATCTTAAGAGCAAACAACAATAGCTGCAAGCTCTAAATCATGTGTCAGATAATTCCTCTCATGCGATTTTAGCTGGCACGATGCATAGGCAATGATATTTCGATCTTGCATCAATACACAGCCTAACCCATTGTGAGAAGCGTCACTGTAAACTGTGTATTCTTTACTCGGTGTAGGTAAAGTCAGGACTGGATCTTCAGTCAAACATCTTTTCAATTCATCAAAACTCTGTTGGCATTTATCTGTCCACTGAAATTTCACATCTTTTCTAAGTAGCTTGGTCAATGGAGATGCTAACATGGAGAATCCCTTTACAAATCTACGATAGTATCCAGCTAAACCCAAAAAACTGCGAATCTTTGTGACATTTCTGGGTGGCCTCCAATTAAGGACAACTTCAATCTTACTTGGATCTACCTTGATGCCCTCTTCTGATACTACATGCCCCAAGAAAGATATTTCTTTCAGCCAAAATTCACACTTCGATAATTTGGCATATAACTGTTTCTCCCTCAAAGTCTGCAGTACAATCCGCAGATGTCTATCATGCTCTTCTGCATTCCTCGAATAGACCAATATATTATCTATGAATACCACAACAAACTAGTCGAGGTATGGTCTGAAGATAGTGTTCATCAGATCCATAAAAGCAGCCGAAGGATTAGTTAACCCAAATGGCATAACCAAAAACTCATAATGGCCATAGCGGGTTCTGAAGGCAGTTTTAGGAATACTCTGCTCTTGTACTTTCAGCTGATAATAACCTGATCTCAAGTCAATTTTGGAGAACACAGCTGCACCCCTCAACTGATCAAACAAGTTATCAATGCGGGGCAATGGATATCTGTTCTTTATAGTCACCTTATTCAACTGTCGATAATCAATACACAAGCGGAGAGTGCCATCCTTCTTCTTTAAAAACAATGCTGGCGCTCCCCAAGGTGACACACTAGGGCAGATAAAGCCCTTGTCAAGCAGTTCTTGCAACTGCACTTTCAACTCTTTCAATTCTGCAGGTGCCATTCTATATGGCGTTATGGAGATTGGATCCACACCAGGCATAACATCAATCTCAAATTGCACCTCTCTTTTGGGAGATAATCCTGGCAATTCATCAGGAAACACATTCGGAAAATCACATACAGTAGGGATGTCCCTTAGTGCTGGGCTCCCCAGTTGGGTGTCCATCACATGTGCTAAGTATGCTTCACACCCCTTTCTGATCATTCTTCTAGCCAGTGCAGCTGAAATGATGTTTGATGGCAGTAAATGCCTCTCTCCATGTATTGCCACATCATCGTACAAAGGGAGACCAAAAGTGACTGTCTTCAGTCTACAGTCAATCATGGCATGATGCCTGGCTAACCAATCCATGCCCAAGATGATATCATACTCTCTGAAGGGCATTTCAATCAAGTCTGACAGGAAAACATGTCCTTGGATCACCAAAGGACAGTCTCTATAAATTCTGTTGATCGAGACCTCATGTTCTAACGGACTAGTTACTAGCACTTCAAAACCCATTTGCACACATGGAACAGCAAGTGAACTGATTATGCTAGCACTAACATATGAATGGGTTGAACCCGGATCAAACAATACAAATTCATCTTGATCAGAGATAGAGAATGTACCAGCTACCACATCAGAAGTCTTAGTCTCTTCTCGCTGTCTCATTGAATAAACCCTGACTAAAGCACTCCCTTGTGCCACAGGTGGTTGGGGTGGAGTTTGAACAGGCATACGCCCAGCAATTTGTTGAAACATTGCCGCCATCTGCTGTGCGAACTGTGCAGGAAATTGTGGCATTTGCGGGGCTGGTGCTACAGATCCACTGACATTCGGTAAAGCTGGGGCTTCCCCTTGTGCCTCAGCTTCAACAAACTGCTCAACTGAGCGATCCCCTTCTTCCATTTCAATCTGAAGTAGGGTATCTCCTGAACAAATAACACATGGAGATTTCCCTCCGTTAGTTCTTATTTATGATGTAATGCACTGTATGTAACAAAAATGGACATTGAGCAGTTGCACTTAACAAAGAAAAACACAAATTCACAAGTTAAAACATACTTCAAAAATTTGCTCTGATTCCACTAAACATGCCACACCTTACCCCTCTATAAGGCATAACATGATCCCGTAGAATAACTAATGAACTACCGCACTTCACCTACCGATAACTCATTAAGTACCCTATAAGGGATTTTAAAACAATTTTCTTACTCTTGTTAAGTGGTGTGCATTTTCCAATAAGTACTTAAAACATTTAGTTAAAATTAAAACTAGTTAATATTTTTGGCCCATTTTATTTTTACGCAAATTTTATAAAAATTTTGACAGAGTTCCCTCTGTATTTTGAGAAAATAGTTCTTCAAATACCTATAAAAAAGCACTTCTAAAAATTTTCCTCAACAACTGCTTCAATTTCATACTCAAACTCAATCAATTTCTCAACACATTTATCGACTTTCAAATTTCAAATCCACTATCCAATGATCATCAAAATACTAGCAATTCATTTCATTCAAATTAAATAAAATAGTTCCATTCATAATTCATTAGAAACAAAACAATTTAGATACATTATTACAAAATTTACATTAAGAGAATTTCAAACTACAATATATATTACAACTTTATACAATTTTTTTATACAAACTGCTCAAGACCCATTTTTACATGTCCATACATTTATGTGCAATATATACATCAAAAAAAAAATTTACAGTTAGGGTATAAATTATACTCGAAGACTTTAAGTTGATAGCTCCTCACACCTCAGCAGCTCAGTCTGCTGCTCCTTTAGTCTCTATATCTGCGACAGCAATAGAAGCTATCGCTGAGTACTAGAACTCAGTGGTGCACAACATACTAAAATAATCTTTATACAAAACTTAAATCACATTTATTCAAAAATTTGACTAAACATGAGTATTAAACACAAAACATGAATTATGAAATTTTAATGCAAACCAAGTTCATTTCAAAGTATCAAAACACATTTCATAAAACCCACAGTTAGATTGTCACACCCTACCCCTCTGTAAGGCATAACATGATCCCGTAGTATACCTAATGAATTACCAACTCCGTCTACTAATAACCCATTAAATACACTACAAGGGATTTTAAAAACTTTTCTTACTTCTTTTACAGTGGTGAGCACTATTTACAGGTGTTAAAAACCTTTTTGAACTGAAGTGATAGAACTAACACATTTGAATTATTTGGAATTTCTGTAAAAATTTTGGCAGAGTGCCATCTGTATTTTAGATAAAACAGTTCTTCAGAAAACCTGTAAAAAAGCACTTCAATAGATTTCCAAATCTCAACTCCCACATATTTCTCAACACAACATTTTCTCAACTCAAATCCACAGTGATTTTTCAAAGACTGAGATAAAAGAAATATAATACAAAATTTTTTTTTAAGTCAAAATAACTCAAAATTATTTTACAACTTCAAGGTACAATTTGAATTTACAACTGCTCAAAACCAAAAACAATATGTACATACAGTGGTTGTGACACCCCTTACCCGTGTATAGTATACCCGAGTAAGTAATGCCACACGGTGTACTGGCACACTCTAATATACCTTACTTAATTTGTGTCATGCTTTTGAAGCTAATTTATGAAATATGATTTATTTAAGCCATTTATCGAAATTATTATTTATTTGGGGTTCCGAAAATTTTAAAGGAAATCCGGCGGAGTACCGGCTAAAAATGGAGAAAACAGTTCTTCGAAACCTGTTTAAAAACACTTCCAAATAATTTCCAAACAATCCCAACCTCAATTTATCAACAAATTCTCAACATTAACATCTCAACAACATTTCAATTCCAGTTCTCAATCATCCATCACATGTGATGATCACATATAAATCACAAGTAAACATTTACATTTCCATTCACAAGCACAATTTTCATAATTTACATAAACATCAATATACATTACACAAGTTTAATTACATATGAGAAAACAAAATTAAGTTACAAAATGTCAAAATGACACCTAGTGTCCTACCAATGCACAACAGACGTTGAGGTGACACGGACACTGAGCAGAACTTCCGGATGGACTCACCCAGTCTGTGGTCTACTGGGCTCACGATCGGTATCTCCAGTACCTACGCGTGGCAAAAGCAACGCGCTAAGCAATAATGCTTAGTGGGGCAATAATATAATAAAAGAAAATAGCAAGAATTTAAATGTGTAGTGAATGTATATGTTTCATTTGCTTGGTATTTGTATATTATTTACTTTGTCTACTTTTATTCATTTGGTTGCCCCAAGTAACCTACACTAGATGTGTAACACCCCTAAGTTCGGTAGTGCGTTCTGCTGTTCCGGTGACCAGTGCTGTCCGGACAGCTAGGATGCCTAGAACCACACCTTGATATGAGAGAGGAGACATAAATAATGAAATACAAGAAAAGAAAATACAAGAAAAACAAAGGAAAAATCATAGCAAAGAAATGTAACCGAGTAAGTTGAAGGAACGGAAGCGTGAAAAACACAAGATTATACCATTGAATTCAAAAATTTTCACCTAGGGTCACAAGCACCATGCAAGATTTATTTTTATCTATTTGATTTCAATGATAAACAACATATTAAAACTCTTTTAATTTTCTATTAATTAGAAATTCAAGTTGCCTTTTTTTTTAGAGAGAGATGCAAACAACAGACTACTAACAACAATTTCTGTGTTTAATTCAAGAGATTGATGGCTAATCTTTGAATTGATGAGAGATGAAGAGAAATAGCTGGACATATGAGAGAGAGCTGCTGGTGTTGTTTTTTTTTTTTTTCATAACCTACTTAAATTTAGGTTAACACATTAAACCTAGCATGTCATGTTTTTTGATTAGCTCTAGGGTTTTATGACCCAATCACATTGTGCCAAGTGTCAAACCTATATTTAATCTTGATTTTAATCATCTTACATTATTAAAATTATTTGGCAAGCTTATTTTTTTCTTCTAATTAATTTATATATAAATATAATAATTAATTAAAATCTATTAAATTAATTCTCATCAATTAAATTCATATTTAAACACTTTAAATATAAATTTAATTTATACTACATACATAAATCTAATTTTGGTTTCAAGTCATCTTAGGGGACTTTGCAATTTTATTGCAAACCAAATCTATTTAATTAATCAATTAAACTCTTTAATTAATTAATTAAATCATATTTAAATAGGTGATAACTTGTGTATGTGTGTGACTTACTAGGCTCATCACTAATTGGCAATGAGACATGATATCAACTCTTAATATCATTAACTCTTCTCTCTCCATATGAAAATCTCAAATCATTTTTATGAACCTCAGACCATGGTTAACACACCTAGCATAGCATGCCATGGCCACCCAATTAGTAATAAGATTTACCTTAAATGAACCTATAATCATATGTTACCATGCACTAGAATCTCTCTCTCATAAAAATCCCAACTCAAGCCGAGTCATGTTTTATGTCAAACTCCATTTGCTATGAATATTATGTTCTCTTTAATTTCTTGATTAATGATTTTTTTTTTTCATCAAAAACTCTTTCAATATATCTATATCATCTCTGGCAGAACTTAAATGAACATAGGATTTTATCTCTATTTACTTAGAGGAACAGATTCCTTCTTGATCAACACCTACCTCCATATATAACTAGCGAGCCAACACATGCCCATATACCCATACATAGTACAAGTATGAAAGATCAAACTCAAACTACCTATATACAAGATAACTGTGCTATCTCAGTCTAAAGATTATATGCATCGATATGATTTATGACAAAACATTGACAAGAGTAAACTCCATGTGCTTGTCATAAGTGTCAAAGCCTACTTATCATTTATAAGTGCCTATCATGTTTGTTATATGGCATGAGACTCACCATTCCATCTTATTTATATCTCATATAAATAACTTGGGAACAAACATGAATACAATCTTTCTGGATAAGTCATGTCCTTATTATGAAGTATCCTCGATTGTGAACCTATTTATGATACTTTGTGCTAGAAATATTGTCACTCATATTCTTAACAACTTAAGAATAATATTTCTAACAAAATATCAATGGACCTTTTCTATTACACATAAATATATTATGTAAACGGAAAAGTGGAAATGCCTTTTATTATTAAAAATATGTATAAGATACATACTAAATGATATGCTCTAGGGCATACTACTAACATAAGTGAGCTGGGAAACCTAGCGATGGGTGACCGCACCGGGAAGTCACGGCGTGGACCGTTGACTAGCCCTGGACTGCGGGGAACCCTAGAAAATATTTTTAGGACTTAAAAAGGCCCTTATTGAAGAATAAATATCTTTAGAAAGATCAAAGAAAAATTAAATAATTAGCACAAAGAAAAGTGAGAAATCGAAAAACAGACAAAACCCAGTATTACCGAAAAATCGGGAATGCAACCCGAACAGGGGCATTATGGTCATTTGACATCCCGAAGTGTCTTTTGACCTAAATGTCCATTAAAAATAAATAATATTACATTTAGAAAATGAAATGAAAAATTAATTTGGTGGTACCTAAAGTAAATAACTAAAATTATGGGTTAATGTGGGATTAAGTGAACAATTAGATTATTATATGATTAAGTGACTAAGTGGACCACTAAGGGAATTAATTAAACACATAGTGGGACATGTGTACACTTAATAGGCAGTTGAATACTTCATCTTCTCCATTTCCATAAAACCAGCCGAAATGAAGAGGTGAAGAATTCCACCATTGACGTTTTCTTCAAGCTCCATGCACCTTCCCATTTTCAACTCCAATCCCTCAAGTGGCTTCATGAAAGTTTGTCTACACATCACAAGGAAGATATTGATACCAAATTTGAGAAGTTTGGTGAAGGTTTAGCAAGTTACAATCAAAGGTAAGTTTACACTTTTGAGAATTCCTTTGTTAAACTTTATGTTCATGTTATGGGTGTTAGTTTTGTGAAGGAAATTTTAAAGTTTAAATAGTTATTGAGATAGCCATTTTTGGACAGCCATGGGGTCACGCATTTAATGATTTATTATGCATATAATTGATGAGAAATAATGTTGATCATGGTGATTTAATATCCTAGTGAATTATTTCACATATATATGGTGATTTATGCACTTGGATGGGAATTGGTAAATTGTAGGGCACTTTGATGTTGAAGGACAATTTTCGGCAGCTTGGGAACACTTGAGTAAATGTATGTACTCATGGAAGTGTAGGCAGAATATTGACCTAGAAGGATTGATGGATATGTATGGAGATTGATATTGTAAAGTGTATGTAAGATTTGTAATGGTTAGGTGTGTATGTAATGGTACTTAGAACTTGTAAATGTGAATTATATTTGGTGTGTTGAGGGTAATTGTAATCTGCCCAAAGTAATGTTAGTGTAAAGTAGAATATGCTTTTGGTAATGTACCAAAACAGATTGGTAGAGAAGTAAACAAATTGCAAGGTAAATGTGTGTAATTGATGTGTGTTAAGCAAAGTAACCAAGGGCAGTGTACATTTTAGCCAATAAGTTTAAATGTGTAACCTCAATTGGTATGAGACCAATTGGAGGTGGAACTAGGCACAAAATGTGCCAACTTTCATTGAGAGAACATACCAAAATTCTGCTTGCAAGGTGATGTGAAAAATGACCAATTCGGATTAGGTACACTTGAGACCTAAAAACTGACCATTTGGGCAGCAGTGAGTGTTTAGGCCATAACTCACTCAAATCAGGTCCAATTGACCTGAAATTTTAACCATGAATATTTAAGACCCATACCTACAAGTCTTATGAAGACACCAAAACCCAGAAATGACCAGAAGCAAGTCAAAAAGCTTGCACAAGTTCGGGTCCAAAAACTGGCCGAACCAAAGTTGACCAAATTGACCTAAAATTGACCTAATTTGATATCAATTGACCAGCAATAGTATAATGACCATAACTTGGTCTACTTAACTCGGATTGACCTAAAATTTTGCCCCGCGTGCAATAAGACATAGATCTACAAGTTTGTAGTTTTGACCGAAACCCGAAAACCGAGGGAACTAGATCGTCCGGCTAGGTCAAACTAGTATCCCGAAATCCAGCAATTTGCAATGAAATACAAGAAAACGCAATATGCATAGAATTGAGTTTGGTAACACGTACCAACCCTAAAACCCTATCGAATGTGACATATAAAGGATACTAAAACCTAATTTATCTAGAAAACATCGAGGGTCGGTATATTAGGTGATTAAGCCAATAAAGGTATTCAGTGAATTGTTTATCGAACATTATCGTTAGAGGCGAATTAATTTAGCACTGAAACACTTCAAATTGTGTTTCTCAGTTAACAAGGACTCAGCAAAAGGGAAAGAAATACTGAGTCAAGACCAGGAGACAGTCATCAGAGGTTTGTGCACAACGGCTATTTCTTTTGAATTTTTCAATTGAAATGAATTATGACTATTGTACATTATTGTTTTAAATTGTGTTTGTGCACAACTAGTTTTCAACTGATTTTGTTCTGAATAATATTTCATATGATAAATTGTATGTTATTGTTTTAAATTGTGTTTGTGCACAATATTTATTTCTTTTGAATTATTTTCAATTGAAATAAATTATGACTACTTGTATGTTATTGTTCTAAATTGTGGAAATGTACTTGAATGGATATTTATTGCTTGAAAAGCATTATAAATGATTTGAAACTGTGAGAAACTGTTTGAATGGTATTTGATGGATACTTATTGATTGAAAAGCACTGTAAATGGTTTTTGTGGAAATTGAAGTGAATTACGAATTGTGTTGCCATTTTGTGAATGAAATTATAACTTTGGAAATTTATTGGATTCTTCAGATCATTTGAATAAAATGTTTGGAATTGTTTTGATTCACAATTGGCATGACACTGTTACTATGTTCCTCCTCCATTAATGGGGTGAGTGTGATTATTCCTCCCTCTTTGACTTATCGATCAGGGTGAGTATGATTATGTTCCTCCTCTTTGACTTCGATCTGAGGTAAGTATAAATGAGTACTCATTAGATAGCTAGCTTCCTCCCTCATTGATTTCGATTATTGGGGTGAGTATGTCTTGTCGTGGTGTACAACACGGCATATATGGAAAAAATTGTGTCATGACCTAAATTGTGTTATTGATTGGCAACATTATATTATTCAGTTATTTGATCGAATTGTGTTATTGATTTGCAAAATGATATTATTCAATTATTTGATCGAATTGTGTTATTGATTTGCAAAACGATATTATTCAGTTATTTGATCGAATTGTGTTATTAATTTGCAAAATGGTATTATTCAGTTATTTGATCAAATTATGTCATTGATCGGAAAAGAAACTGTGTTATTCAGTAATTTGATCAAATTGTGTATGAATTGGCAATACGGTATTCTTAAACTATTTGACTAAATTGTGTTATTATGAATTTTGATAATTTGTGAATTGGAGTTTAAATTCCTTATGACATTCATTGTCTTGAATTTAACTATGGTTTTAAGTATCCACTATTAATATGATTTATGAATTGTGATTTAAAATTTGTATTTGGTTAATGTTGTGCACCACTGAGACATTGTCTCAAATGATAGCTTTTATTGCCGTCGCAGTAGAGAGACAGGCGTGAGCAGACTAGGTCGCTAGTACCGCCATGAGAGATTTTGGGTATAGTGAGTATACCACATGTGGCATTTTGTCTCAGAATGTATATTCACTGTATGTATATTTTGTTCTTGGTTTTGAGCAGTTGTAAATTTAAGTTGTACAGTAAAGTTGTAAAATAATTATGAGTTATTTGGCTTTTAAAAATTGTGTTATATTTTTGTATCTTAGTCTTTGAAAATCACTGTGGATTTGACTTGAGAAATGTGTTGTGTTGATAAAAATGTTGGAGTTGAGATTTGAAAATATATTGAAGTGCTTTTTACAGGTTTTCTGAAGAACTGTTTTGTCCAAAATACAAATGGCACCTTGCCAAAATTTTTACAGATATTCCAAATAAATCAAATGAGTTAGTTGTTTCACTTCAGTTCACCAAAGTCTTTCACACCTGTAAATAGTGCTCACCACTGTACAAGAAGTAAGAAAAGTTTTTAAAATCCCTTGTAGTGTATTTAATGGATTATCAGTAGACGGAGTTGGTAATTCATTAGGTATACTACGGGATCATGTTATGCCTTACAGAGGGGTAGGGTGTGACAAGATGACTGGACTGGATAACGGGTAAACTGGCACTGGGTATCTAATACCTCGGTCGCATATGCATCACCCGGTGTGCAACAGAACAGCTACCAAGCTGTAAATAATCTCAGGCACAAGGCCAAGTCTCAATACAAAGTCAGAATGGCTAAAAGCCATGAAATCACGGAATGGCATATTGCCATGTGCGATCGCTAACTGAACCCTATTGGCATGCCAAACTATCCAAACCAATCTTGTTAGGTATACTAGGGCATTTGGAACTTTTAAATTCTTCAATTTGTGAATTTCATGTTTTGGTGTTACTATTCACCTCATTGGTCAACAAAAATGTTGACTTTTGGATAGCAAATATGTACATTGACTTTGGCACTCCCAACATACCACATTTTGTGTTTAAAACTTGTTGGCATTAAGTGTTAATACCATTTCAAGTTTAAACCAACACAAGCAGAATTTTCAGTTTTGATGAGTCAACTTCACTGTTCCATTGGACACTGTTACTATGAGAATTTGAAGAAATGTAAAACATGAAAGTTGTTCCTTATTTTGTCTAGTTGAATTTCCTTTTTTGAATCACTCCATTTGGAGTTTTGTAGCTCCAGATATGGCCCAAAAACCCAAGCTGGCCGGATTGCCAAAACTGCAGAATTACCGTATCTACAGTAACATGAACAGTGACTGCCACTGCCATTTGGGTTAGGTTCTGACCATAATTTGGGGTAGGTTCCTTCATGAAAGTTTTTTGTCTATGTCTTAACTTGTTGCTGTAAAAATTTCAGGTCAATTGACCAAATCTACAGTGAGTTATGGCCAAATGAACAGTTACTGTTCATTTGGTCAATTCTGCAGAATCAGTGCAGGGTGTCCGGATTGGGGCCAAGTTTTGGTCCTCTTGCTTTGGTCTTTTGGGCATGGTTTCTTCAGCAAAAATGTGCCATTATAAGCCTAGTTTCATGTCCAATTGGCCAAACACCAATTGGACTAACACAGCCCAAGTTATGGCAGTGCAAATAGACTGAATTTTCAGTCCCTATGCTGCTGTCCTAGGGCAGCCTGCAACCTCACTTTTGAATCCTATTTTTCAGTCCCTTTGTTGGTCAATTTACCTAAATTGGTCACTAATTGACCATTAAAATGCTCTCTAATAATTTCCTAAGCCAAGTCACATTTTCACCTTTCCAAACCCTAATTCAAATTCATGGTTTATGCCATGTATCTTAGTAGCTACCAATGCATTGCTCATATGTTTATCACTTCAACATGGTTTCTATTTCACTCTAAGCTCATCAAAACACTTCCCCCTATTCCATAGCTAGGGCAGGCGAAATTCAAGATGTTATACACATAAGTTTTTGTTAATTTAAATCACAATTCTTACAAGTTTCAAGTCCCAACCCATGAAAATAAAGAGTTTAATGGATATAGGTGCACTAACCTCAAGTGGCAGAATTTTCCAAGCCCCTAAACCTCACTTTCTTTCTCCTTCTTGGCTGCCAAAAGGTTTAGCAAGGTGCTAGGGCAAATTTTAGTGGAAGGTATCTAGGGTTTTAAGGTGAAATGAAGAGGGAATTTAAGGTTTGGATTGAAAATCAATGGAGGGAGGAGTAGAAGAAATTTCGACTGGTTGGGGTTCAAAGGAAGAAGATAACATTTTTCTTTTAATTCCAGCCTCTTTAGTTTGCTTTAAGTGTCTTTGTTGAATGGTGATTGGTGGACCATTTTTAAATGACCTAATTATGATGTCACAATTCCCATTTACTTACTTTTCTTCTTACTTTTGTTTTCTTATTTTCATTTCTCATTTTTAATAAATTTTTCATCAACATTAATTCATATTTTATGTCATATTAATTATTTACTCAACTGGACAGGTCGGCCAAAAATCACCTCTGAAGGCGAAATGACCAAAATGCCCTCCGTTTGGCTTAACGGGTCAAAATTGTCTGTACCGATTGAAATATTTTTCTAGGTATTTTCCTGGCATTCTAATGCCATAGGAACCTCAATGACCCTTCTCCGGAGTCCCAAAAATTATTTTATGAATTTTTTTCCCGGGTCTAGGGCTCCTCGTTGCGAGAACCGCAACTTCCCTTCGGTTACCCCTCGCTTGGGCACCGGCTCGTTTTACTTGGTTGTATTTTATTTCTAAAATTTTTACTAAGTGTTTCTTATTAATATCTGAGTTAATTATGGTCCCTCTCTTAAGTTTAATTATTTTTCCGGACGTTCTAGCTGTCCGAACCGACACCGGTCACCGGAACAGTAGAATGTACGGAATGATTACCGGGAGGGTGTTACAGTGGTCATACATTACAGTACAAATACAAAATATGGTATACTCATTATACCCGGTAATCTCTCGCTGGAGGTACTAGCAGCCTAGTCTGTTGCCTTGTCTGTCTGTCTACCTGCGACAGCAATAAAAAGCTATCGCTGAGACAATGTCTCAGTGGTGCACAACATTAACCAAATACAACTTAAATCACAATTCATAAATCATTTAAATGACGGATATGTAAAATCATAGTTAAATTCAAGACAATGAGTGTCAGAAGGAATTTAACACAATATCACAATAAATCTCAGAGATCAAAACATAGTTAGCTTCAAAAGACAGTGAATGTCAATAAGGATTTAATTCCATTTCACAATCTCATAATACAAATCAATAAATCACAAACAGCTTAATCATGTTCCAAAGTTCAATTCGTCCCAAAAGTCGATGGCTAATGAGGTATTCAATTCATCCCAAAAGTCAATGACTAATGAGGAATAACATAGCTAGCTAGCAAAAATATGAGTACTCATCCAATTCATCCTCAACAGGTACACACCTCAACACTTCAGCCAGAGAGGGAATTCAATTCGTCCCACTAGACAAGCTAGTGAGGAATACAATCAATATACATGATAGTTGTGGTTTCAAACCATTTCCAATACTTTTCAATCAATAAGTATCCATCAATATCATTCAAATAATTTCTCACAGTTTCAAATCATTTACAATGCTTTTCAAGCAATAAATATCCATTCAAACACATTTCCACAATTTAAAACAATAATGTACAAATAGTCATAATTCATTTCAATTGAAAAATTCAAATGAAATAGTTGTTGTGCACAAACCTCTGATAACTTTCTCTTGGTCTGGACTCAGTGTTTCCTTCCCTTTTCCTGAGTCTTTGGTAACTGAGAAACACAATTTGAAGTGTTTCAGTACTAAATTAAATTATCTCTAACGATAATGTTTGATAAGTAATTCACTGAAAGCTATTATTTGCTTAATCAACCTAATATATCGATCCTCGATGCGTTCTAGGTAAATTAGGTTTTAACGTTACTAATATGTAACATTCGATAGTATTTTAGGGTTGGTACATGTTACCGATTTCATTTCCATGTTTAGTGCACTTTATTGCAACTTGCTGGATTCCGGGATACTAGTTTGACCTAGCCAGAAGACCTAGTTCCCTCGGTTTTCGGGTTTCGGTCAAAACTACAAACTTGTAGATCTATGTCTTATGGAACGCGGGGCAAAATTTTAGGTCATTCTGAGTTATGTAGACCAAGTTATGGTCATTTTACTATTGCTGGTCCAATGGCATCAAATTAGGTCATTTTAGGTCAATTTTGGTCAACTTTGGTTCGGCCAGTTTTTGGACCCGAACTTGTGCAAGCTGTTTGACTTCCTTATGGTCATTTTTGGGCTTTGGTGTCTTCATAAGACTTGTAGATATGGATCTTAACTATTTATGGTTAAAATTTCAGGTCAATTGGACCTGTTTTGAGTGCGTTATGGCCTAAACACTAACTACTGCCCAAATGGTCAGTTTTCAGGCCTCACTTGCACTTAATTCGGATTTGGTCATTTTTCAAGCTACCTTGCAAGCAGAATTTTGGTATGTTTCCTTCATGAAAGTTGGCACATTTTGTGCCTAGTTTCACCTCCAATTGGTCTCATACCGATTTGAGTTACACATTTAAAGTTATAGCTAAAATGCATGCTGTCCTTAATTACATTGCTTATACATGTATCAATTACACATTTACCTTACTCTAAGTCCACTTCCCTTACCAATTCTGATTTGGTACATTACCAAAACCATTTACTACTTCACCTTAATGTTACTTTGGGCAGAATACAAACATCCTTAATACACCAAATAAAGTCCTAACTCACAAAGTCCAAATACAATAATAGATACACATAAAACTCCTAATTATTACATACAATTTCCACAACCAATTTACATACATGTTCATCAACCCTCAATATCACAATTCATCCAACATCTTCATGAATTCAAACATTCATTAAGGAGTCTCAAGGCTGCCGAAATGCTCCACAATGCCAAAGTTTCCCACAATTCATCAACTTCCATTTCAAGTGCACAATCACCATATACATGTGGAATTAACTTACTAGGACATTAAATCACCCTACTCAACATGAATTCCCACCAAATATATGTAAAAATAAATCATCAAATATACAACTCCATGGCTGTCCAAAATTGGATATATCAAGAACTCCTCAAAACTTAAAAATTCCTTCACAAAGCACACACCCATAACATGTATACAAAGTTTAACAAAGCAATATTCAAAAATACAAACTTACCTATTGTTACGACTTGTTAAACCTTCACTAAACTTCTTGATTTTGCTATCAAACTCTTCCTTATGATGTGGAGATAATCTTTAATGAAGCCACCTAGGTGTTTGGAAGTGAAATGAGGAGGTTAATGGAGCTTGAAGGCAAAATGGCAATGGAGGTTTTCATCTTTTCATTTCAGCATGGTTGAGGGAATTGGAGAAGATGGAGCTGCAGAATGTGTAATGGACTTACACCTGCCCAATTAGCTTTTAATTTATTCCTTAGTGGTCCACTTACACAATTTAAATCATATAATAAGTTTAATGTGCTAATTACACAATTTTCACTCCACTTTTGGCTATTTACATTAGGTACCACCAAACTAATTTTTTATTTTATTTTCTAAGTGTAATATTATTTATTTTTAATGGACATTTAGGTCAAAAGACAATTCGGGATGTCAAATGACCACAATGCCCCTGTTCAGGTTACATTCCCGATTTTTAGGTAACACCGGGTTTTGTCTGTTTTTTGATTTCTTACTTTTCTTTGTACTAATTATTTAATTTTTCTTTGATATTTCTAATGATATTTATACTTCAATTGATGTCTCTTTAAGTCCTATAAATATTTTTCAGGGTTCCTCGCATGTACAAGAACGGTCCACGCCGTGACTTCCTCAAGGTCACCCATCGCTAGGGTTCTCGGCTCGCTTAACTTGGTTACATTTCTTTGCTATTATTTTTCCTTTGTTTTTCTTGTATTTTCTTTTCTTGTATTTCATTATTTTATGTCTCCTCCCTCATATCAAAGTGTAGTTCTAGGCATCCTAGCTGTCCGGACAACACTGGTCACCGGAACAGTAGAACGCACTACCGAACATAGAGGTGTTACAATTCTCCCCCCCTTAAAATAAATTTCGTCTCGAAATTTTACCTGGCATTAGTCTCTGAACAGCTGTGGGTGCTGTCTCCTCATATCCTCTTCACGTTCCTAAGTAGCTTCCTGGCCTGAATGATGGTTCCACAAAGACTTTAAACAGTGTATCTGCTTGTTCCTCACCGCTTCACCTCATAAGCCATAATTTTTATGGGTTCTTCCTCATATGAGAGGTCTGGATTTACCTCAATCTCTTCAACTGATAGTACATGAGATGGGTCAGATCTGTACCTCCTTAACATGGACACATGGAAGACACTGTGTATCCTTGCTAGCTCTGGAGGTAATGCCAACCGATATGCCAAAGGACCCGCTCTTTCCAGAACCTCATATGGTCCGATGAAACAAGGACTCAGTTTCCCCTTTCTGCCAAATCTCATAATCCTCTTCCAAGGAGAAACTTTGAGGAATACCTTATCACCCACTGCATATTCAATATCTCTTCTTTTCAAATCAACATAGGACTTCTGATGGTCTGATGCAGCCTTGAGTCTATCTCTAATCAATCTGATCTTTTCCTCTGTCTGCTGAACAATTTCTGGTCCAATCATCTTCCTCTCACCTACTTCATCCCAACATAAGGGAGTTCTGCACTTCCTGCCATACAATGCTTCATATGGAGGCATCCCAATGCTTGATTGGTAGCTGTTGTTATAAGCAAACTCAATCAAAGGCAAGTGTGTATCCCAACTACCTTCAAACTCAATCACACAAGCCCGTAGCATATCTTCCAATATCTGAATAACCCTTTTAGACTGGCCATCTGTCTGTGGGTGGAATGCTGTGCTGAAGTTCAATCTAGTTCCTAGGGCTCTCTGAAGACTACCCCAGAATCTAGAAGTGAACCTAGGATCTCTGTCAGATGCAATTGATACTGGCACTCCATGCAATTTTACAATCTCATATATGTACAATCTAGCCAATCTTTCCAGGCTATAGTCCATCCGAACTAGCAAAAAGTGAGCAGACTTGGTCAATCTGTCAACTATAACCCATACTGCATCATGACTGCTCTGTGTCCTTGGAAGTCCTGTAACAAAATCCATAGTTATTCGTTCCCATTTCCACTGCATCGACAAAGGATGTAACAAACCACTGAACTTGATGTTACGCTTTACTTGTCGACAAGTTAGGCATTTGGAAACAAATTCAGCTATAACTCTCTTCATACCCATCCAACAAGAATGCTCTTTCAAATTTCTCAGACATTTTAGTTCCACCAGGGTGCATAGCAAATGGAGACTCATGTGCTTCCTTCATAATGATTTGTCTCAATTCCACATCACTAGGAATGCACATTCTGCCCTGATGTAGCAATAAACCATCATTTCTCACAGAGAATTCAGGTTTCTTGCCCTCTGCATTTCTTTCAAGAGCTTCGATATTTTTCATCACTCGAGCCGCCATTACGACCGATCAATCAACGCTGGCTGTACATGCCATGCAACTGCTGTCTGTCCCTCATCATCAATCTCTAAACTGGCATGCTGTGCTTTCAATTCACATACCATGGACAAAGGAGAAACTCTGAGACTTGCCATAGTCTTGCGACTTAAGGCGTCAGCCACCACATTTGCTTTCCCTGGCTGATAGTCTATTAAGCAATCATAGTCTTTAATGAGTTCTAACCATCTCCTCTGCCTCAAATTCAATTCCTTCTGGCTGCCTAAGTACTTCAAGCTCTTGTGATCTGTGTAAATGTAGCATTTCTCTCCATACAAATAGTGTCTCCAGATCTTCAGAGCAAAAACAATAGCTGCTAGCTCCAGATCATGTGTTGGGTAGTTCCTCTCATGCGGTTTCAGCTGGCGTGATGCATAAGCAATGACATTTCGATCTTGCATCAGTACACAGCCTAACCCATTGTGAGAAGCATCACTATAAACTGTGTATTCTTTACCCGGAGTAGGTAATGTAACACCCTCTCGGTAACCACTCCGTACATCCTACTATTCCGGTGACCGGTGTTGGTCCGGACAGCTAGAACATCCGGAAAAATATTTAAACTAAAGTCAGGAACCATAATTAACTCAAATATTAATAAGAAACACTTAGTAAAAATTTTAGAAGTAAAATACAACCAAGTAAACGAGCCGGTGCCCAAGCGATGGGTAACCGGAGGGAAGTTGCGGTTCTCGCAACGAGGAGCCCTAGACCCGGGGGAAAAATTATAAAATAATTTTTGGGACTCCAGTGAAGGGTAATTGAGGTTCCCATGGCATTAGAATGCCAAGAAAATACCTAGAAAAATTTTTCAATCGGTACAGACGATTTTGACCCGTTAAGCCAAACGGAGGGCATTTTGGTCATTTCGCCTTCCGAGGTGATTTTTGGCGACTTTTCCAGTTGAGTAAATAATTAATATAACGTAAAATATAAAGAAATACTACTAGAAATTAAATTGAAATTGAGTAGTGATGAAAAGAAAAAGAAAATACACTAAAATGCCAAATATGACATCATTATGATGTCATGTGAAAGTCTCCACCAATTATAATTTAACAACCATTTAAATAAACAATAAAAGAGGCTAATGAAGACTAAATTCACCAAAAATTTGCAGCAGCCACCACTCCCACAAAAACAAACCCGTAGCTCTCAAAATTCCATAGCCAAACCTCCATTTTCTTCATTTTCAAGCTCTCAAACCTCTCAAACCTCACCCCAAAACCCTAAGTCATCTTCACTAAAATTAATCTACACACCCTAAGGAAGTTTTTGGCAGCCAACAAGAGGGAAGAAAGTGAAGTTTAGGGCTTTGGAAATTCTGCCCAATCAAGGTTAGTGCTACACTTTTGTTCTCATTCTTTTAATTTTAGTTAAAACATCATTTTGAGCTAAGAGATTTTAAGAAATTTAAGTAAATCACATGTGTTAAGGGTACCTTCAATTTTTGGCAGCGCTATGGGAGATTGAGTTTGATTGTTTAATAAACTTAGAGTGGTTGGAAATCATGGTTAAGGTATTAATATGCATGGAGATTGAACTAAGCATGTTAATCAAGGTTTATGAGTAATTGGTTTGGACATTAGGGTTTGGAAAGGTGAAATTGTGACTTAGCTTAGGAAATGGTTAGAGAACTTTTTAATGGTCAATTAGTGACCATTTTAGGTAGGTTGACCCTAATTAGAACTGAAAAATTGGATGGTAAAGTGAAGGTGAAATCTGCCTATGGACAGCAGCATAGGGACTGAAAATTCAGTCCCTTTACACTGCCATAACTTGGGCTGTGTTAGTCCAATTGAAGTTTGGCCAATTGGACATGAAACTAGGCTTATAATGGCACATTTTTTCTGAAGAAACCATGCCCAAAAGACCAAAGCAAGAGGACCAAAACTTGGCCCCAATCCGGATACCCTGCACTGAATTCTGCAGAATTGACCAAATGAACAGTAACTGTTCATTTGGCCATAACTCACTGTAGATTTGGTCAATTGGCCTGAAATTTTTACAGCAACAAGTTAAGACATAGACAAACAACTTTTATGAAGGAACCTACCCCAAATTATGGCCAGAACCCATCCAACCAAGTGACTCTAGTTACTGTTCATGCACTGTAGATATGGTAAATCTGCAGATTTGGCAATCCGGCCAGCTTGGGTTTTTGGGCCATATCTGGAGCTAAAAAACTCCAAATGGAGTGATTCAAAAAAGGAAATTCAACTAGACAAAATAAGGAACAACTTTCATGTTTTACATTTCTTCAAATTCCAACAGTAACAGTGTCCAATGGAACAGTAAAGTTGACTTACCAAAACTGAAAATTCTGCTTGTGTTGAGTTACACTTTGAAATGGTATTA
The DNA here is from genome assembly GCF_030052815.1 of Hevea brasiliensis. Lineage (NCBI taxonomy): Eukaryota > Viridiplantae > Streptophyta > Magnoliopsida > Malpighiales > Euphorbiaceae > Hevea > Hevea brasiliensis. Next base: position 52,473,922 of record NC_079501.1, read on the forward strand.
ACACTTAATGCCAACAAGTTTTAAACACTAAATGTGGTATATTGGGAGTGCCAAAGTCAATGTACATATTTGCTATCAATAAGTCAACATTTTAGTTGACCATAGAGGTGAATAGTAACACCAAAACTTGAAATTCAAAGATTGAAGAATTTAAAAGTTTCAAATGCCCTAGTATACCTAACAATATTGGTTTGGATAGTTTGGCATGCCAATAGGGTTCAGTTAGCAGTACTGCACATGGCAATATGCCATTCCGTGATTTTATAGCTTTTAGCCATTCTGACTTTGTATTGAGACTTGGCCTTGAGCCTGATATTATTTACAGCTTGTTAGCTGTTCTGTTGCACACCGGGAGATGCATATGTGACCGATGGTGTGACGACCCGAGGTACTAGGTACCCAGTGCCAGTTTACCCGTTATCCAGTCCAGTCGTCTAGTGTAGGTTACTTGGGCAACCAAATGAATGAAAATGAGCAATGTAGAAGAAATAAATGAATGGATATACAAATACATGACAAACAAAACATGTACATGCAATACACATTTATATCTATTATTTCTTGTTATTTTATTATTGCACCACTAAGCATTATTGCTTAGCGCGTTGCTTTTGCCACGCATAGGTACTAGAGATCCTGATCGTGACCCTGAGACCACGCATCGGGTGAGTCCATCCGACAGCTCAGTGTCCGTGTCACCTCACTACCTGCAGTGCATTGGTAGGGCACTAGGTGTCATTTTGTCATTTTGATATTTTGTAGCAGATTTTTACTTTTTCATATGTATTTGAACTCATGTAATATATTTTGATGTTCATGTAAATAATGAAAGTTATGACTATGAATGCAAAAATTTGAGCATGTATTTATTGCTTGTATATGAAAAATGGATGTTGAGAAATGAAAAGATTATTGAGAATTTGCTATTGAGAAATATTGTTGAGATATTGGATATTGGAGTTTGAGATGATGGAATAAAAATATTGGGAGTGTTTTTAACAGGTTCCGAAGAACGGTTTTCTCCATTTTTAGCCAGTACTCCGCCGGATTTTCTTTAAAATTTTCGGAACCTTAAATGAATAATACTTTTGATAAATGGTTTAAATAAATTGTATTTCATAAATTATATGCAAAAGCATTGTATAAATTAATTGAGGAATATTAGAGTGTGCCGGTACACCGTGTGGCATTACTTACTCGGGTATACTATACACGGTTAAGGGGTGTCACAGGTAAAGTGAGGACTGGAGCTTCAGTCAAACACCTCTTCAACACATCAAAACTTTGCTGGCATTTATCAGTCCACTGAAATTTTACATCTTCCCGAAGTAGTTTTTTCAGTGGAGAAGATAACATAGAAAACCCCTTCACAAACCGACGGTAATATCCAGCTAAACCCAGAAAACTGCGAATTTCTGTGATGTTCCTAGGCGGCTTCCAATTAAGGATAGCTTCTACCTTGCTGGAATCTACCTTGATCCCTTCAGCTGACACAACATGTCCCAAAAAGGAGATTTCTTTCAGCCAAAATTCACATTTTGACAATTTGGCGTATAGTTGTTTCTCCCTTAAAGTCTGCAGTACAATCCGCAGATGTCTGTCATGCTCCTTTGCATTCCTTGAATATATCAAAATGTCATCAATAAACACCACCACAAATTGATCGAGATATGGTCTGAAGATAGTGTTCATCAGATCCATAAAAGCAGCTAGAGCATTTGTTAACCCGAATGGCATTACTAGAAACTCATAGTGGCCATACCGAGTTCTGAAAGTAGTTTTTGGAATACTCTGCTCTTGCACCTTCAACTGATAATAACCAGATCGCAAATCAATTTTGGAGAATACAATGCACTTCTTCAATCGATCAAACAGATCATCAATGCGAGACAATGGATATCTGTTCTTTATTGTCACCTTATTCAACTGTCGGTAGTCAATGCATAAGCGGAGAGTACCATCCTTCTTCTTAACAAACAACACTGGTGCTCCCCAAGGTGACACACTAGGGCGGATGAAGCCCTTTTCAAGTAATTCTTGCAATTATATCTTCAACTCCTTCAACTCTGCTGGTGCCATTTTGTATGGCGCTATGGAGATTGGTTCCACACTAGACATAATATTAATTTCAAACTGCACTTCTCTTTTCAGAGGTAATCCTGGCAATTCATCAGGAAACACATCTGGAAAGTCATATACTGTAGCGATGTCCTTCAATGCTGGACTCCCCACTTGGGTGTCTATCACATGTGCCAAGTAGGCTTCACACCCCTTTCTGATCATTTTTCTGGCTAGTGCAGCCGAATTGATGTTTGATGGCAATAACTGCCTCTCCCCTTGTATTACCACATCATCTGCATCGAGGAGACCAAAAGTGACTTTTCACTTACTGATCAATCATGGCATGATGCCTAGCTAACCAATCCATGCCCAAGATGATATCATAATCTCTGAAGGGCATTTCAATGAGATCAGACCAAAAAGTGTGTCCTTGGATCACCAAAGGACAATCTCTATACATTCTATTAACCCTGACCTCCTATCGTAACGGACTTGTTACTAGCACCTCAAAGTCCATTTTTGTACATGGAACAGCAATGCAATCAATGATGCTAGCACTCACATAAGAATGGGTAGAACCCGGATCAAATAACAAAAACACATTCTGATTAAAAGTTGAGAAGGTACCAGCCACAACATCAGATGTCTCGGCCTCTTCCCTCTGTCTCATTGCATACATTCTGACTGGAGCACTGTCTTGCTCTGATTGTTTCACTGTGCCTTGGCTGCCTGCTGGGCTACCTCTACCCCTGCCTCTACCTCTGCTGGGTGGTTGTGAACTTCTGGTGATAGGGCTCTGAACTGACCCTTCTGCAGTAGTAGGAGGTGGTCCAACTCTGCGACTACTGGTGTAGTCCTTGGCAAAGTGTCCTGTGCCTCCACAGTTATAACAGGCTCCAATAGCCTTGTAGCAGATCCCACCATGATTTCTTCCACATGTCTCACATTGGCGGGGAGGGTAGGAAACTCTGGTACTCTGCTGACCAGATAGGGGAGGCTTCTGTCCTGAATATCTTCCCCTACCAAATTTCTTGCCACCTCTGTCATGTCCCCCATAGTTCTTCCTCTTTCCAATAGGATCACTGGAACTCTGTCCTACAGATTTTCCCTCTTTCTCTGTCATCTCTGATTTCTTTTTCTCAGGAGCAGCTTCAGACTCAATTCTTTCTAACTCTAGAGCTTGAGAAATAAGTTCAGAGAAGTTAGTGTGTTTGAATCCGACTACTTGTAGTCTGATACTGGGCTTCAAGCCAGTTTCAAACCTCTTGCATCTCTCCCTACTGGTAGCAAGTAAACTTACTGCATAATGGCTCAGGCGGGAAAATTCTCTTTCATACTCAGCCACTGACCGCTCCCTGTTTCAGACTTAAGAATTCTTGTAACTTCTGGTCTACATAAGCATCAGGGACATATTTCTGACTGAATTCCCTGAGAAAGTCATTCCATGTTATCACTGCAGTTCTACTGCATCGTGGGGAATGGTTTTCCACCAGTCATAAGCATCCCCCTGTAACAAAGATACTGAATATTCAAATCTGAGCTCCTCCGTGCAATGCAATTTCTTGAATACCCTATCCATCCTCTCTAACCACTGTTCAGCCTCTAGAGGATCTACTGTCCCCTTGAACTCTGTAGCCCCATACTTCATCAATTTGTCATACTGCCTAGTAGGAGATTGTGGTTGTACCACTGGTGTCTGTATTGGGACTTGAGTAGGCACATTACCAGCCATTTGTTGGAACATTGCAGCCATCTGCTGAGCGAACTGAGCATGAAACTGTGGTACTGCAGGGGCTGGTGTTGCTGAACCACTGACATTGTGTAGGCCTGGGGCATCCCCTTGCACCTCAGCCTCAATAGATTAATCGACTGAACGATCACCCTCTTCCACAGTCAATGCAAGGATTTTAGATCTCCTGAACAAATAACACAAGGAGATTTCCTCCCGTTAGTGCATATTTATAATGTAATGTAATGTATGTATCAAACAATGATATTGAGCAGTTGTACTATGAAGAAAGAATATTCAAATAATAGGTGAAACAAAATTTAAAAACTTTGCTCTGATACCACTAAAACAAGTCACACCCTACCCCTCTGTAAGGCATAACATAATCCCGTAGTATACCTAATGAATTACCAACTCCGTCTACTGATAACCCATTAAATACACTACAAGGGATTTTAAAAACTTTTCTTACTTCTTTTACAGTGGTGAGCACTATTTACAGGTGTTAAAAACCTTTTTGAACTGAAGTGATAGAACTAACACATTTGAATTATTTGGAATTTCTGTAAAAATTTTGGCAGAGTGCCATCTGTATTTTGGATAAAACAGTTCTTCAGAAAACCTGTAAAAAAGCACTTCAATAGATTTCCAAATCTCAACTCCCACATATTTCTCAACACAACATTTTCTCAACTCAAATCCACAGTGATTTTTCAAAGACTGAGATAAAAGAAATATAATACAAATTTTTTTTTAAGTCAAAATAACTCATAATTATTTTACAACTTCAAGGTACAATTTGAATTTACAACTGCTCAAAACCAAAAACAATATGTACATACAGTGGTCATACATTACAGTACAAATACAAAATGTGGTATACTCATTATACCCGGTAATCTCTCGCTGAAGGTACTAGCAGCCTAGTCCGCTCTGCCTGTCTCTGTCTACTGCGATAAAGAATAAAGTTATCGCTGAGACAAAGTCTCAGTGGTGCACAACATTAACCAAATACAACTTAAATCACAATTCATAAATCATTTAAATGATGGATATGTAAAATCATAGTTAAATTCAAGACAATGAGTGTCAAAAGGAATTTAACACAATATCACAATAAATCTCAGAGATCAAAACATAGTTAGCTTCAAAAGACAGTGAATGTCAGTAAGGATTTAATTCCATTTCACAATCTCATAATACAAATCAATAAATCACACACAACTTAATCATGTTCCAAAGTTCAATTCGTCCCAAAAGCCGATGGCTAATGAGGTATTGAATTCGTCCCAAAAGTCAATGACTAATGAGGAATAACATAGCTAGCTAGCAAAAATATGAGTACTCATCCAATTCATCCTCAACAGGCACACACCTCAACACTTCAGCCAGAGAGGGAATTCAATTCGTCCCACTAAACAAGCTAGCGAGGAATACAATCAATATACATGATAGCTGTGGTTTCAAACCATTTCTAATACTTTTCAATCAATAAGTATCCATCAATATCATTCAAATAATTTCTCACAGTTTCAAATCATTTACAATGCTTTTAAAGCAATAAATATCCATTCAAACACATTTCCACAATTTAAAATAATAATGTACAAATAGTCATAATTCATTTCAATTGAAAAATTCAAATGAAATAGTTGTTGTGCACAAACCTCTGATAACTGTCTCTTGGTCTGGACTTAGTGTTTCCTTCCCTTTTCTTGAGTCTTTGGTAACTGAGAAACACAATTTCAAGTGTTTCAGTACTAAATTAAATTGTCTCTAACGATAATGTTCGATAGGTAATTCACTGAAAGCTATTATTTGCTTAATCAACCTAATATATCGATCCTCGATGCGTTCTAGGTAAATTAGGTTTTAACGTTACTAATATGTCACATTCGATAGTATTTTAGGGTTGGTACATGTTACCAATTTCATTTCCTTGTTTAGTGCACTTTATTACAACTTGCTGGATTCCGGGATACTAGTTTGACCTAGCCGGAAGACCTAGTTCCCTCGGTTTTCAGGTTTTGGTAAAAACTACAAACTTGTAGATCTATGTCTTATGGAACGCGGTTCAAAAGTTTAGGTCATTCTGAGTTATGTAGACCAAGTTATGGTCATTTTACTATTGCTGGTCCAATGGCATCAAATTAGGTCATTTTAGGTCAATTTTGGTCAACTTTGGTTCGGCCAGTTTTTGGACCCGAACTTGTGCAAGCTGTTTGACTTGCTTATGGTCATTTCTGGGCTTTGGTGTCTTCATAAGACTTGTAAATATGGATCTTAACTATTCATGGTTAAAATTTCAGGTCAATTGGACCTGTTTTGAGTGAGTTATGGCCTAAACACTAACTGCTGCCCAAATGGTCAGTTTTCAGGCCTCACTTGCACTTAATCCGGATTTGGTCATTTTTCAAGCTACCTTGCAAGCAGAATTTTGGTATGTTTCCTTCATGAAAGTTGGCACATTTTGTGCCTAGTTTCACCTCCAATTGGTCTCATACCAATTGGAGTTACACATTTAATGTTATGGCTAAAATGCATGCTGTCCTTAATTACATTGCTTATACATGTATCAATTACACATTTACCTTACTCTAAGTCCACTTCCCTTACCAATTCTGATTTGTTACATTACCAAAACCATTTACTACTTCACCTTAAAGTTACTTTGGGCAGAATACAAACATCCTTAATACACCAAATGAAGTCCTAACTCACAAAGTCCAAATACAACAATAGATACACATAAAACTCCTAATTATTACATACAATTTCCACAACCAATTTACATACATGTTCATCAACCCTCAATATCACAATTCATCCAACATCTTCATGAATTCAAACATTCATTAAGGAGTCTCAAGGCTGCCGAAATGCTCCACAATGCCAAAGTTTCCCACAATTCGTCAACTTCCATTTCAAGTGCATAATCACCATATACATGTGGAATTAACTTACTAGGACATTAAATCACCCTACTCAACATGAATTCCCACCAAATATATGTAAAATAAATCATCAAATATACAAATCCATGGCTGTCCAAAATTGGATATATCAAGAACTCCTCAAAACTTAAAAATTCCTTCACAAAGCACACACCCATAACATGTATACAAAGTTTAACAAAGCAATATTCAAAAATACAAACTTACCTATTGTTAGGACTTGTTAAACCTTCACTAAACTTCTTGATTTTGCTATCAAACTCTTCCTTATGATGTGGAGATAATCTTTAATGAAGCCACCTAGGTGTTTGGAAGTGAAATGAGGAGGTTAATGGAGCTTGAAGGCGAAATGGCAATGGAGGTTTTCATCTTTTCATTTCAGCATGGTTGAGGGAATTGGAGAAGATGGAGCTGCAGAATGTGTAATGGACTTAGACCTGCCCAATTAGCTTTTAATTTATTCCTTAGTGGTCCACTTACACAATTTAAATCATATAATAAGTTTAATGTGCTAATTACACAATTTTCACTCCACTTTTGGCTATTTACATTAGGTACCACCAAACTAATTTTTAATTTTATTTTCTAAGTGTAATATTATTTATTTTTAATAGACATTTAGGTCAAAAGACAATTCGGGATGTCAATTGACCACAATGCCCCTGTTCGGGTTACATTCCCGATTTTTCGGTAACACCGGGTTTTGTCTATTTTTCGATTTCTTACTTTTCTTTGTACTAATTATTTAATTTTTATTTGATATTTCTAATGATATTTATACTTCAATTGATGTCTCTTTAAGTCCTATAAATATTTTCCAGGGTTCCCCGCAGTCCAGGGCCAGTCAACGGTCCACGTCGTGACTTTCTGGTGCGGTCACCCATCGCTAGGGTTCTCGGCTCGCTTAACTTGGTTACATTTCTTTGCTATTATTTTTCCTTTATTTTTCTTGTATTTTCTTTTCTTGTATATCATTATTTTATGTCTCCTCCCTCATATCAAAGTGTAGTTCTAGGCATCCTAGCTGCCCGGACAACACTGGTCACCGGAACAGTAGAACGCACTACCGAACATAGGGGTGTTACATAGATCATGCCATTCAAAATAAATAGAATCTCAATAGCCAGAGGCTAAAGAGAAATCACATCACAAGGCTAGCTAGCTCAAATATATGGATATCCATTCACATCCTCTTCTACTGGCACACCTCAACACTTCTCCAGAGAAGGAATCAAAATTCGAAACTAATTACCCTTACTAGTCGTGCTAGTGAAGTGTTCAAATATATGGTCATGACACTGTGGTTTCAAAACTTATCTTAACAATTTGCTAAACATTGTCATTTCAAATATACACAATAACTTTCAACAATTTAAGTCAAAACAACATAACTAATGTCACAAATAAATTTTCAACAATTCAAAGCAAATGTAAAATACATATTTCATTCACTTTATCACTACATTTTAAAGCATAGTGATGTTGTGCACAAACCTCAAGCGAGTCGCCCCTTAGCCTCGACTCGGTTCCTCGGGTTCCTTCCCGATATTCTTTTCAACTGAAACACACAATTTTACAATGTTTCAGTACTAGAACTTAACATAAATCCAAAATAAATTTAGCCTCATTTTTACCTAGCTCTAACGTGCTAAACTTGACGTTCTTGAAATTTTGTGCTTTGGGTTACTATTCACTACACTATTCAAGTCAATTTGTTGACTTTCTAAGGCTTAATAGGTATGGGAATTCCAACTTCACCCACATACCACATTTTGGTCATTAAATTTGTTGGTTTTGGTCATTTTCTCAAAGCTTAAGTCCTTTTGGCAAAGTTGTCAAATTTTCAGTTTTGGTGTTCCTAGTTGCACTATTCCATTGGTAATTTTACTGTTGGAATTTGGTAAAACTTCCTTCATAGAAAATGTTCTTTATTGTCTTAAGTTTATTATCATTTTTAGATCACCCCAATTGGAGTTTTGTAGCTCAAGTTATAAGCAAATTACTATTACTGTTCATGCTGCAGAATTTTATTCTGGCAGATTATTGATTCCAACTTCATTTAGAAATTTGATCAAGTTAGGTCCATAATTTGGTCTAATTTTCTTCATATGAAATGTTCTACTATATCTTAGGTTTCCATCGGTTCAAGAATCTCCTAAATCGGAGTTTTCTAGAGAGAGTTATAGCCATTGAAACTTTACTATTCATATGGTAATCTACAGTTCTGCAGATTCAGGTCACCAATTTTGCTCAGTATTTTGATTGGGTTAATGGAATAATTTGGGTTGGTGTTCTTCATAAAAGTTTTAGATCTATATCGTATCTAATTACTGGTAAAATTTCAGGTCATTTTGACCTGCCTAGCTCGAGTTATGACCAAATGAACAAATTCATTTAGTCAGTTTGTGCAGAGGCAGCCTGCGATTTTCTGACTTCGACCACTTTGTTCACTAGGTTTTAGTCACTTTTTGAGCAGGCTTCCTAAATGAAAATTGTGTCATTTAGTGCCTATTTTCATCCCCAATTGGTCCCATATCCATTGGACTTGTAAAATTTCATTTTTGATCCCTCAAAGGAAGTTTTGGTCATGCTGCCAGCACATGACCTTATCCAATCCGAATTGGCTTTTAATTCCAACATTTCTAACACACCTTATTTGGTCACAAACGACCATTTTTCCCTTCACATTAGGTCAAAGACACCATTTAAAAGTTTTTCACATTTTTGGTCTCTAAACCCTAATGTTCAAAACCCTAATTTACATATTTGTTCCATTCATGCAATTTAAAGTGTGGCACTAACACCTACCCACTTAGATTGACTTGCATGCATGATTTATTGAAGTGAAACATATCACTTTCCCCCAACCCTCATGGCTGCCAAATTGTTTGTCCTTTCATAACTTATCATTTTCTTTAACTTTTCATGCAATTTAGACTCATCTTAACTTAATTTCAAAGCTTAAAGAAGAAAAGAAAGGGAAACAAGTACTAACCTCACTTGTCAAATTTTCTTGAATTGCCAAGTTTGATTTTCCTTCAATTTTCTTCCCTCCTATTCTTCTTTAATCTTCTTTTCTAGGGTAACTTAGAAGCTTTTTAGGGTTTAGGGTTGAAACTTGTGGGGAAGAACTAAGTTTTTCAAGCTTTAAAAGCTTGTTAATGCAGGAACCTTGGGAGAGAAAAGTGAGAGAGAGATGATAACGTTTTTTGAAGAAGAAGAAATGATTTTCTCTTTTTTTTATGAATTTTTAAGTCTTATGGAAGACCAAATATGTAAATAAATAAATTATATTCTTTATGGCATCATGCATGAGGTCATGCATGATGTCATCACCTTTTGACTTTTTCATTTTTCATTTTCTTTTTTTTTATTAGTGCTTTAATTTAATTTTCGATTGTGAAATTTTTTTTCTCCGATTTTATTTGACAGTTAGGTCAGGAGTCAGCTCTCGGGGTCAATTGACCAAATTGCCCCTCGCCGGTTCATCCCGGTTTGCAATTAATTCCATATTTCTTCCGGCTCCCTAACCTAATTATTTGACTGGCTTAACAGATCTTTTTCATGATTTTCTCTTTTCCACTGTGTTTATAAGGGTCCTAAGGACCGCGGCGTCACATTTTACGGTTCGAAATTTGAGTTTAAAATGACTTCGCAGTCTTTCCCGAGAAGGTCACCCATCGCTGTGACTCTCGGCTCGTTTAACTTCTTATGTTCTATTTTTCTTATTTATACTTAACTAATTGAACATTACTAATTATTTGTGTTTATGGCTTCTCTAATTGACTTAAGTGTGGTTCTAATCCCCTTAATTGTCCGGACTGACATCGGTCACCAGAACAGTGAAATATACCAGGCTATGCAATTAGGGGTGTTACAAACTCTTCCTTGCAAGGTGAGGATAAACTTTAATGAAGGCAAGTGTGAGAAAAGATGGCTTAATCATGGAGTTGTAATGGTTTGAAGGTGGGCAGCCATGGGAGAGGTTTGAGAGCTTCCATGCGGCTAATGAGACTTTTCAAGTGAAGAAGATGAATTGCAGATTTGTTAGTGGATATTTCTGTCCACTTATGATATAATATGTTGTACAATGGTCCACTAACATAGTTTAATAATAAATAATTGTTAAACTTTCCATATTTCCACATTAAGTCCCTAATTTTTGCTAATTGAATTAGGTACTACTAATTTAATTTTTCATGACATTTTACTAATATAATATCATGTATTTTTAATGGACATTTAGGTCAAAAGACAACTCGGGGTGTCAAATGACCACAATGCCCCTGTTCGGGTTGTATTCCCGATTTTTCGGTAACACCGGGTTTCGTTCGTTTTTCGATTTCTCACATTTCTTTGTACTAATTAATTAATTTTTCTTTGATATTTCTAATGGAATTTATACTTTAATGGACATTTATTTAAGTCCTAAAAATATTTTTCAGGGTTCCCCGCGGTCCAGGGCTAGTCAACGGTCCACGCTGTAACTTCCCGGTGCGGTCACCCATCGCTAGGGTTCTCGGCTCGTTTAACTTGGTTACATTTATTTGCTATTATTTTTCCTTTATTTTTCTTGTATTTTCTTTTCTTGTATTTCATTATTTTATGTCTCCTCACTTATATCTAAGTGTAGTTCTAGGCATCCTAGCTGTCCGGACAACACTGGTCACCGGAATAGTAGAACGCACTACCGAACATAGGAGTGTTACAATTCTCCCCCCCTTAAAATAAATTTCGTCTCGAAATTTTACTTGGCATTAGTCTCTGAACAACTGTGGGTGCTGTCTCCTCATATTCTCTTCACGTTTCCAAGTAGCTTCCTGGCCTGAATGATGGTTCCACAGCACTTTAACCAGGTGTATATGTTTGTTCCTTAGCTGCTTCACCTCATAAGCCAGAATTTCTATGGGTTCTTCCTCATATGAAAGGTCTGGATTTACCTCAATCTCTTCAACTGATAGCACATGAGATGGGTCAGATCTGTACCTCCTTAACATGGACACATGGAAGACACTGTGTATCCTTGCTAACTCTGGAGGTAATGCCAACCGATCTGCCAGAGGACCCACTCTTTCCAGAACCTCATATGGTCCGATGAAACGAGGACTCAGTTTCCCCTTTCTGCCAAATCTCATAATCCTCTTCCAAGGAGAAACTTTGAGGAATACCTTATCACCCACTACATATTCAATATCTCTTCTCTTCAGATTAACATAAGACTCCTGACGGCCTGATGCAGCCTTGAGTCTATCTCTGATCAATCTGATCTTTTCCTCTGTCTGCTGAACAATTTCTGGCCCAATCATCTTCCTTTCACCTACTTCATCCCAACATAAGGGAGTTCTACACTTTCTACCATACAAAGCTTCGTATGGAGGCATCCCAATGCTTGATTGGTAGCTGTTGTTATAAGCAAACTCAATCAAAGGTAAGTGTGTATCCCAACTACCTTCAAACTCAATCACACAAGCCCGTAGCATATCCTCCAATATCTGAATTACCCTTTCATGCTAGCCATCTGTCTGTGGGTGGAATGTTGTGTTGAAGTTCAATCTAGTTCCTAGGGCTCTCTGAAGTCTACCCCAGAATCTAGAAGTGAACCTAGGATCTCTGTCAGACACAATTGATACTGGCATTCCATGCAGTTTTACAATCTCATAAATGTACAATCTGGCCAATCTTTCCAGGCTATAGTCCATCCGAACTGGCAAAAAGTGACCAGACTTGGTCAATTTGTCAACTATAACCCATACTGCATCATGACTATTCTGTGTCCTTGGAAGTCCCGTAACAAAATCCATAGTTATCCGCTCCCATTTCCACTCTGGTACTGGCAATGGATGTAACAAACCAGCTGGAACTTGATGTTCTGCCTTTACTTGCTGACAAATTAGGCACTTGGAAACAAATTCAGCTATATCTCTCTTCATACCCATCCACCAGTAATGCTCTTTCAGCCCTCTGTATATTTTAGTTCCACCAGGGTGCATAGCAAAAGGAGACTCATGTGCTTCCTTCATAATGATCTGTCTCAATTCAGCATCATTACGAATGCACATTCTACCCTGATGTAGCAATAAACCATCATCTTTCATAGAAAATTCAGGTTTCTTTCCCTGCTGGACTTCTTTCAGTAGCTTCTGATATTTAACATCACTCTGAGCAGCCATTCTGATTTGATCAATCAACACTGGCTGTACATGCCATGCAACTACTATCTATCCCTCATCATCAATCTCTAAATTGGCATGCTATGCTTTCAATTCATATACCATAGACAAAGGAGAAACTCTGAGACTTGCCATAGCCTTGCAACTTAAGGCGTCAGCTACCACATTTACTTTCCCTGGCTGATAGTCTATTAAACAATCATAATCTTTAATCAGTTCTAACCATCTCCTCTGCCTCAAATCTAATTCCTTCTGGGTGCCTAAGTACTTCAAGCTCTTGTGATCTTTGTAAATGTAACATTTCTCCCCATACAAATAGTGTCTCCAGATCTTCAGAGCAAAAACAATAGCTGCTAGCTCCAAATCATGTGTTGGCTAGTTCCTCTCATGCGGTTTCAACTGGCGTGATGTATAAGCAATGACATTCCGATCTTGCATCAGTACACAGCCTAACCCATTGTGAGAAGCATCACTATAAACTGTGTATTCTTTACTCGGAGTAGGTAAAGTGAGGACTGGAGCTTCAGTCAAACACCTCTTCAACTCATCAAAACTTTGCTGGCATTTATCTGTCCACTGAAATTTTACATCTTTCCGAAGCAGCTTGGTCAGTGGAGAAGATAGCATAGAAAACCCTTTCACAAACCGACGGTAATATCCAGCTAAACCCAGAAAACTGCAAATTTATGTGATATTCCTGGGTGGCTTCCAATTAAGGATAGCTTCTACCTTGCTAGAATCTACCTTGATCCCTTCAGCTGACACAACATGTCCCAAAAAGGAGATTTCTTTCAGCCAAAATTCACATTTCGACAATTTGGCGTATATCTATTTCTCCCTTAAAGTCTGCAGTACAATCCGTAGATGTCTGTCATGCTCCTCAGCTTTCCTCGAATATATCAAAATATCATCAATAAACGCCACCACAAACTGGTCGAGATATGGTCTGAAGATAGTGTTCATCAAATCCATAAAAGCAGCTGGAGTATTAGTTAACCCGAATGGCATTACTAGAAATTCATAATGGCCATACCAAGTTCTGAAAGCAGTTTTTGGAATACTCTGCTCTTGCACCTTCAACTGATAATAACCAGATCGCAAATCAATTTTGGAGAATACAGCCGCACCCTTCAACTGATCAAACAGATCATCAATGCGAGGCAATGGATATCTGTTCTTTATTGTCACCTTATTCAACTGCCGGTAGTCAATACATAAGCGAAGAGTGCCATCCTTCTTCTTAACAAACAATAGTGGCGCTCCCCAAGGTGACACACTAGGGCAGATGAAGCCCTTTTCAAGTAGTTCTTGCAACTGTATCTTCAACTCCTTCAACTCTGCTGGTGCCATTCTGTATGGTGTTATGGAGATTGGATCCACACTAGGCAGAACATTAATTTCAAACTGCACTTCTCTTTCCGGAGGTAATCCTGGCAATTCATCAAGAAACACATCTGAAAAGTCATATATTGTAGGGATGTCTTTCAATGCTGGACTCTACACTTGGGTGTCTACCACATGTGCCAAGTATGCTTCACACCCCTTTCTGATCATTTTTTTGGCTAGTGCAACCGAAATAATGTTTGATGGCAATAGCTACCTCTCCCCATGTATTACCACATCACTGTACTGAGGAAGGCCAAAAGTGACTGTCTTCAGCCTACAGTTAATCATGGCGTGATGCCTGGCTAACCAATCCATGCCCAAGATGATATCATAATCTCTGAGGGGCATTTCAATGAAATCAGACAGAAAAAGTGTGTCCTTGGATCACAAAAGGACAATCCCTATACATTATATTAACCCTGACCTCTTGTCCTAACGGACTTGTTACTAGCACCTCAAAGTCCATTTTCGTACATGGAACAGCAATGCAATCAATGATGTTAGCACTCACATAAGAATGGGTAGAACCCAGATCAAGTAACACAAACACATCTTGATTAAAAGTTGAGAAGGTACCAGCCACAACATCAGATGTCTCGGCCTCTTCTCTCTGCCTCATTGCATAGATTCTGACCGGAGCACTGTCTTATTCTGATTGTTTCACTGTGCCTTGGCTGCCTGCTGGGCTACCTCTACCCCTACCTCTACCTCTGCTGGGTGGTTGTGAACTTCTGGTGACAGGGCTCTGAACTGACCCTTCTGCAGTAGTAGGAGGTGTTCCAACTCTGTGAGCACTGGTGCAGTCCTTGGCAAAATGTCCTGTGCCTCCACAGTTATAACAGGCTCCAATAGCCTTGTAGCATATCCCACCATGATTTCTTCCACAAGTTTCACATTGGCGGGGAGCGTAGGAACCTCTGGTACTCTGCTGACCAGATAGAGGAGGTGTAACACCCCTATGTTCGGTAATGTGTTCTACTATTCCGGTGACCAGTGTTGTCTGGACAGCTAGGATGCCTAGAACTACACTTCAATATGAGTGAGGAGACATAAAATAATGAAATACAAGAAAAGAAAATACAAGAAAAACAAAGGAAAAATAATAGTAAAGAAATGCAATCAAGTTAAGCGAGCCGAGAACCCTAGCGATGGGTGACTGCACCGGGAAGTCACGGCGTGGACCATTGACTAGCCCTAGACCGCGGGGAATCCTGAAAAAATATTTTTAGGACTTAAAGAGACATCAATTGAAGTATAAATATCATTAGAAATATCAAAAAAAAAAAATTAAATAATTAGTACAAAGAAAAGTGAGAAATTGAAAAATGGACAAAATCCGGTATTACCGAAAAATCGGGAATGCAACCCGAACAGGGGCATTGTAGTCATTTGACATCCCGAGTTGTCTTTTGACCTAAATGTCCATTAAAAATAAATGATATTAAACTTTGAAAATGCAATGAAAAATAAAAATATGGTACATAATATAAAAGTGGAAATAATGAGGCAAAATTGTAAATTTGGTAACTTTAATTAAATAAGTCATTTCCTAAAGTTAGTGGTCCACTAACTCACATTGTGGGACACCTTTATAATGCATTTGGATAGAAATTCAGTCCATCTTCTTCCTCCCAAATGACCAGCCGTGAGCCTCCATTGAAGAACCTCCATGGCCATCCATGGCCAAGCTCCATGCATGCTTGAAGTAAGCCAAATTCTTCCTAAGTTCCTTCATCAAAGTTAGTCTACACCACTTGGGCAGTAGATAGGCAGCAAGAAATTTAAGTTTTGGTGAGGTTTTGAAGAATTTCAAAAGTGGTAAGTTTGTGTTTTTGAATATTGCTTTGTTAAAGTTTGTAAGGATTTTATGGGTGTTTGATTTATGGATAAATTTTTGAAGTTTGATGTTGAATGGGGAAGTGTACTTTTGGCAGCCATGGAAACACTTTGAAGGCAGTTTATTTTTGCTTGTAAATGATGAATTAAATGATTGATTAAATGTACATTGTGTAGGAAATTGTTTGGGTGATGTATACTTAGTATATGTAAATGTGAATTGAAATTTGAAGCTTGGAAATTAATGGATTGTAAATGCACTAATGCGGCAGGTTGTTGACTCTTGAAGAATGCTGGAATTCATGCTTGGTTTATGGTATATTAATGTTGACTTGTGTTGAATGTTATGGCAGTTTGAGTGTATAAATGATGGTGTGAAGTTGGACATGAAAAAAATGTTATGGTTAGGTGCTTGAATTGTTGTAATTGAGTTAAAAAATTCTGCACTTTATGGTGCTTGTTGAATGTAATTGTAAGCTGCCAAAATGACCTATAATATGTTATAAATTATGTTTAGGTTATGGTACAACCAGAATTGACTTGAATGTTGAGTTTGGTAAGTGTTAGGAGTGATCCTTGATGTGTATGAAAGAAATGCAATAAGGCAGTTTGAGTTTTAGGCCTAGAACTTTGAGTGTGTGGCTCCAATTGGTATGAGACCAATTGGAGGTGAAACTAGGCACAAAATTTGCCAACTTTCATGTAGGAAGCTTGCCAAAATTCTGCTTGCAAGGTAGCTTGAAAAATGACCAAATCCGGATTAAGTGCAAATAAGGCCTGAAAATTGACTATTTGGGCAGCAGTTAGTGTTTAGGCCATAACTCACTCAAAACAGGTCCAATTGACCTGAAATTTTGACCATGAATAGTTAATACCCATATCTACAAGTCTTATGAAGACACCAAAGCCCAGAAATGACCATAAGCAAGTCAAACAGCTTGCACAAGTTCGGATCCAAAAACTGGCCAAACCTAAAATGACCTAAAGTGACCAATTTTTGTGAAATTTGACCAGCAATAGTAAAATGACCATAACTTGGTCTACATAACTCTGAATGACCTAAAATTTTTCCCCGCGTTTCATAAGACATAGATCTACAAGTTTGTAATTTAGACCGAAACCCGAAAACCGAGGGAACTAGGTCGTCCGGCTAGGTCAAACTAGTATCCCGGAATCCAGCAAATTGCAAGAAAATGCAGTATACACGGAAATGAACTTGGTAACATGTACCAACCCTAAAATACTATCGAATGTGACATATTAATAACATTAAAACCTAATTTACCTAGAATGCATCGAGGGTTGACATCTTAGGTTGACTAAAGAAATAATAGAATTCGATAAATAAATTATTAAACCTTATTCTTAGAGACAGTTTAAATGAGTACTGAAACACTTCAAATTGTGTTTCTCAGTTAGCAAAGACTCAGGGAAGGGGAAGGAAACACTGAGTCAGAGCCAAAGACAGTTATCAGAGGTTTGTGCACAACTAGTTTTTAACTGATTTTGTTTGAATATTTTATATGATTAAATGACATATTTTCTTATGTATTATGTTTAACAAGCACTGAATTTAATTCAATGATTATTGAAAATTGTTATAGTATGTATGAATTTAGCTTTGTGAAATAGTATTTCCACAAGTATTAAGCATTGTTATGGATTGAATAAATTATGTTTTGGAAAATTGTGATATAACATGTTTTGAATTGTGATGGTAATTTTCATGGAAAAATGCAAATTTATGATTTAAATTGTGATGAGCATAAAAATTATTGGATATTGGAATTGAATTTGTATCGAATTATATTGTGATTTATGCTCACTAAAAGGATTGTGATATTGTTTTATATCTCACTATAGATGCTTGACTAGGTTATTACCCGTCTCTCTCATTTGTTGAGAAGACAATGGAGTTAGTTGTGTTTTGATTACCATGGTACGTGCACAGGCTTAGATTTTCCTCTGATTTAAGGTTAGATCTAAGTTTATTTTATCGTTATGGCCCTTGCGGAAGATTCATTATTGTGATGGTATAGTGCACGATGATTCGACCTCCCCGACCATAGGGAGTTAGAATCTGATTCGACCTCCCCGACCATAGGGAGTTAGAATCACATCGAATATGACCCTTTCGGATTAGTCTTGCATAGTTAGTGAGATAAGAATAATTTTTGAGATAAAGAATGATTTTTGAGATACATAATGATTTTTGAGATACAGAATGGCTTTTGAATGGTAAAGAATTGTGATTTCAATTATGGTTTATGTATAATTGATTTTGTTGGAATTACTTAAATGGTTAGTCATGATTTGATAAATTGAATTTTGTGATTAAAGTCATTTATACAAATGATTTACATTATTGTCAATGAATATTTTGAGTTTTGGAATTTGATGAGTATTCAGATTTCCAAATTATTTACTATAAATTTTGTCAATGTATATTGTACTATGTTTTAAATTATAGTTGTGCACCACTGAGTTCACCACTCAGCGATAGCTTTGTATGCTGTCGCAGGTAAAAAGAGCATAGAGCAGTGAATAAGTTTCTTTGAAGACACTTTCAGATCAGCTCCAAGTATATTATAGGTACACCCATGTAGATAGGTTTTGATGTATGCATGTAATAATATGTATGTAAATTATTTGAGCAGTTGCATAAAAACTCTTGTAAAATATTTTGGAATGTAATTAAATGTAAATTATTGTAAATGTAAATTTGAGATTTCATTTACTTGAATAGTTTTGTAATATAAATTTTGAGTCTTATAATCAATGAAATATTTCTTCATGATGAGATTAGTTTGAAAATGAATTGATTGTTTCTTGAGAATTGAATTGTGAATTGAAATAAAGTTTATTGGAGTTGTATTTGAGTAAACATATTGGGAGCATTTTCTTTTGCAGGATTGAAGAACTGTTTTCTCAAAATACAGCCGGCACTTTGCCGAAATTTTAAAAAAAAATTTATAACACCAGATTTTAATCTATGACTTAAATTTCTCGAAAATTGTTTTAAAATCCCTTGTAGTATATTTAATAGATTATCGGTAGGAGAAGTATGGTAATTCATTAGGTATACTACGGGATCATGTTACATCTTATAGGGGAGTAGGGTGTGACAGGAGGCTTCTGTCCTGAATATCTTCCCCTACCAGACTTCTTGCCACCTCTGCTGTGTCCCCCATGGTTCTTCCTCTTTCCAGTAGGACCACTGGGACTCTGTTCTACTGATTTTCCCTTTTTCTCTGTCTTCTCTGATTTCTTTTTCTCAGGAGCTGCTTCAGATTCAATTCTTTCTAACTCTAGGGCTTGAGAAATAAGTTCAGAGAAGTCAGTGTGTTTGAATCCAACCACTTGTAATCTGATACTGGGCTTCAAGCCAGTTTCAAACCTCTTGCATCTCTCCCTGCTGGTAGAAAGTAGACTTACTACATAATGGCTCAGGCGGGAAAATTCCCTTTCATATTCAGCCACTGATCTACTCCCCTGTTTCAGACATAGGAACTCTTCCAGCTTCTAGTCTACATAAGCATCAGGGACATATTTTTATCTGAATTCCCTGAGAAAGTCATTCCATGTTAGCACTGTAGGTTCTACCAGATTGTGGGGAATGGTTTTCCACCAGTCATAAGCATCCCCCTGTAGCAAAGATACTGAGTATTCAAATCTGAGCTCCTCTGTGCAGTGCAGTTTCTTGAATACCCTATCCATCCTCTCTAATCACTGTTCTTCCTCTAGAGGATCTACTGTCCCCTTGAACTCTGTAGCTCCATATTTTATCAATTTGTCATACTGCCTAGCAGAAGACTATGGTTGTACCACTGGTGTCTGTATTGGGACTTGAGTAGGCACATTACCAGCCATTTGTTGGAACATTGCAGCCATCCACGAGCGAATCGAGCAGAAATCGCGGTATTGCGGGTGGTCTTCTTTGAACCACCGACGTTGTGTAAGGTCAGCATCCCCTTGCACCTCAGCCTCTATAGATTGATCGACTGAACGATCACCCTCTTCCATAGTCAATGCAAGGATCTTAGACCTCCTGAATAAATAACACAAGGAGATTTCCTCCTGTTAGTGCATATTTATAATGTAATGTACTGTATGTATCAAACAATGATATTGAGCATTTGTACTATGAAGAAAGAATATTCAAGTAACAGGTGAAAAAAGAATTTAAAAACTAGCTCTGATACCACTAAAACATGTCACACCCTATCTCTCTATAAGGCATAATATGGTCCCGTAGTATACCTAATAAATTACCAACTTCGTCTACCGATAACCCATTAAATACACTATAAGGGATTTTAAAACTTTTCATACTTCTTTTTTTACAGTGGTGAGCACTATTTACATGTATAAAAAAAAACCTTTTGGAATTGAAGTGAAACAGCTAACACATTTGAATTATTAGTAATTTCTGTAAAAATTTTGGCAAAGTGCCATCTGTATTTTGGATAAAACAGTTCTTCAAAAACCTGTAAAAAGTACTTTAAATATATTTCTCAATCTCAAACTCCAATATGTTTCACAATATGTTTCTCAACTCAAATCCACAATAATTTTTCAAAGGCTGACATAAAAGAAATACAGTACAAATTTTACAAGCCAAAATAACTCATAATTTATTTTTACAACTTCAATTTACAATTTTAATTTACAACTGCTCAAAACCAAAAACACTATATACATACAGTGAACATACATTACAATATAAAATGCAAAATACGGTATACTCAATATACCCGATGATCTCTCGTTGAATGTACTAGCAGCCTAGTTCACGCTCTACCGCTTACTGCGATAAAGAATGAAAGCTATCATTTGAGACAATGTCTCAGTGGTGCACAACATTAACCAAATACAACTTTAAATCACATATCATAAATCATATAAATAGTGGGTACGTAAAACCATAGTTAAATTCAAGACAACGAATGTCATAAAGAATTTAAACTCCATTTCACAATATCACAATAAATCTCAATAATCAAAACATAGTTAAATTCAAAAGACAATGAATGTCAATAAGAATTTAAACTCCATTTCACAATCTCACAATACATATCAATAAATCACACACAGCTTAATCATATTCCAAAGTTCAATTAATCCCAAAAGCCGATGGCTAATGAGGTATTCAATTCGTCCTAAAACTTGATGGCTGATAAGGAATAACATAGCTAGCTAGCAATAATATGTGTACTCATTCTATTCGTCCTCAACAGGCACACACCTCAACACTTCAGCCAGAGAGGGAATTCAATTCATCCCACTAGACAAGCTAGCGAGGACTACAATCGATATACATGATAGCTGTGGCTTCAAACCATTTCCAATGCTTTTCAATCAATAAGTATCCATCAATATCATTCAAACAATTTTTCACAGTTTCAAACCATTTACAATGTTTTTCAAGCAGTAAGGATCCATTCAAACATATTTCCATAATTTAAAACAATAATGTACAAATAGTCATAATTCATTTCAATTGAAAAATACAAAAGAAATAGCTATTGTGCACAAACCTCTGATAATTATCTTCTGGCCTTGACTCAGTGTTTCCTTCCCTTTCCCTGAGTTTTTGCTAACTGAGAAACACAATTTGAAGTGTTTCAGTACTCATTTAAATTGTCTCTAACGATAATGCTTGATAATTGATTCACTAAATTCTATTATTTGCTTAGTCAACCTAATATATCGACCCTCGATGCATTCTAGGTAAAGTAGGTTTTAATGTTACTAATATGTCACATTTGTAGCCTTTTAGGGTTGGTACATGTTACCCAATTCATTTCCATGTATTTTGTATTTTATTGCAATTTACTGGATTCCAAGATACTAGTTTGACCTAGCTAGACGACCTAGTTCCCTCAGTTTTCGGGCTTCAGTCAAAACTACAAACTTGTAGATCTATGTCTTATTGCACGCGGGGCAAAATTTCAGGTCATTCTGAGTTATGTAGACCAAGTTATGGTCATTTTACTATTGCTGGTCAAAATGCATCAAAATTGGTCACTTTAGGTCATTTTAGGTCATTTTAGGTTCGGCTAGTTTTTGGACCTGAACTTGTGCAAGCTGTTTGACTTGCTTATGGTCATTTCTGGGCTTTGATATCTTCATAAGACTTGTATATATATGTCTTAACTATTCATGGTTAAAATTTCAGGTCAATTGGACCTGTTTTGAGTGAGTTATGGCCTAAATGCTAACTGCTGCCCAAATAGTCAATTTTCATGCCTTAATTGCACTAATCCGGATTTGGTCACTTTTCAAGTTACCTTACAAGCAAAATTTTTATAAGCTTCCTTCATGAAAGTTGGCACATTTTATGCCTAGTTTCACCTCCAATTGGTCTCATACCAATTGGAGCCACACACTTAAGGTTCTAGGTCCAAAACATAAACTGCCCTATTGCATTTTATTCATTACTCATCAAAGGACACTTTTAACAATTACCAAACTATACATTCATGCTAATTCTGGTTTGTACCATGTGACACCCCTTACCCGTCTACAGTGTAGCCGAGCAAGATATGCCACACAGTGTACCGGAGCACCCTATTTTAATTTAGTCATTTTTATTCTTCCTAATTTATTTTTTTTTTCATAGTTATGGAGTATAATTTGTGAAATATAATTCATTTCAGTCATTTATTGAAGTCATAAATTTATTTGAGGTTCCACAAATTTTATAGAAAATCCGGCAGAGTACCGGCTAAAAATGGAGAAAACAGTTCTTCGGAACCTGTGAAAAACACTTCCAATAATCATTTCCAATCAATCCCAAACTCCATTTCATCAACAAAATCTCAATATGTTTTTCAACAACATTTCCATTTTCTCAATCATTCATCTCATATGATAATCATGTAAAAGTCATAAATAAATATTCACTTTTTCATTCACAAACACAATTTCCACTATATACATTAATACCAAAATACATTACATAAGTTTCAATTACATATGAGAAAATAAAAGTTAGTTACAAAATACCAAAATGAAACCTAGTGTCCTACCAATGCACTGAAGATGGTGAGGTGACACGGACACTATGCAGAGCTGCAGGAGGTCTCACCCAGTCTGTGGTCTACTGGGCTCTCGGTCAGTATCTCCAGATCCTACGCGTGGCAAAAGCAACGCGCTAAGCAATAATGCTTAGTGGTTCCAATAATAAAATAAAAAGAAATAACAGAAAATAAATATGCAGTGAATGTATAGATATCTCATTGCAAATAAATTTTCGTTGAATATTTGTAGATTTACTTATTTTGTACTTGTTATATTCATTATTTCATTAAATTTATCTACTTTCATTTTTGGTTGCCCAAGTAACCTACACTGGACGACTGGACTGGATAAACGGGTAAACTGGCACTGGGTATCAAGTACCTCGGGCTATCACACCATCGGTCACATATGTATCTCTCGGTGCAATGTAATGAGCCTAATAAGTCAGTAATAACATTAGGCACAAGGCCAAATCTCAACACAATGTCAGAATGGCTAAAAGCCATGAAATCATAGAATGGCATAATATCATGTGCAGTACTACTAACTGAACCCTATTGGCATGCCAAACTATCCAAACTAATCTTGTTAGGTATACTAGGGCATTTGACACTTTTAAGTTTTACAATTTTTGAATTTCAAGTTTTGGTGTTACTATTCCCTTCATTAGTCAACAAAAATGTTGACTTTTTCATGGACAATAAGTACATTGGTTTTAACACTCCCAACATACCACATTTTATATTCAAAATATGTTGGTATTGGTTACCAATACCATTTCTAAGCTTAAAGTTAATTAAGCAAAATTTTCAGTTTTCATACATTATCTTTACTGTTCTATTAGTTACTGTTGCAGTGGGAATTTGGAAAAATGATAAACATGAAAGTTGTTCCTTATTTTGTCTAGTTGAATTTAATTTTTTGAATCACTCCATTTGGAGTTTTGTAGCTCAAGTTATGGTCCAAAAACTACAACTGGCCGATTGGAATATTTCTGGATTGACCATATCTACAGTGCAGTGAACAGTGACTGCAACTCCCTTGTTGGATAGTTTCTAGTCATAATTTGGGGTGGATTCCTTCATGAAAGTTGTTGGTCTATATCTTAGCTTGTTGCTGGTAAAAGTTCAGGTCAATTGGGCCATTCTACACTGAGTTATGGCCAAATGAACAATCACTGTTCATTTGGTCATTCTGCAGAGACAGATTGCAGGACACCCGGATTGGGGCAAGCTTTTGGTCCACTTGGTTTGGTCTTATGGGCATGGTTTCTTCACCAAAGTTGTGTCATTATGTGTCTAGTTTCATGTCCAATTGACCAAACACCAATTGAACCTACACAGCCCAAGTTATGGCTGTCCAACCAGGCTGGACTCACATCCAAACCTGCAGGTCACACAAGGCAGCCCACCCAAACTCAAATCCTAAGCTACAACTCACTTCATTTCCTCCTCCCACATATTCAAATGGTCACTAATTGACCATTACAAGGTTATTAAACCATCACATGAGAAAACCCTAGAATTGTTCAAGTGTCCAATTTTTCTAGTTCCATATATACATTTCACTTGCACTTAAATGTTTAAACACTCATCTCATGTCAAGGCAGCTCACATAGCATTTTATTTCAAGGAAGTTCATGAAACCCTTAACATCCCTAAGCTGTAGAAATTGTATAGATAAATACACATAAATTATATTATGTTTTTATGACAATTTCCACTTGACACATGCCCTTAAACATGAATTAAGCAAGAAAAGGAGGAGATTGGATACTAACCTTGTGAGAAAAATTTTTCCACTCAAAATTCCTTCACTTTCTTTGGCTTTCTTGGCAGCCAAACACTTGCTCAAGATGTAGAGACAAATTTTATAGAAGTGGACTTAGGGTTTTAAGTGAGATTTGGATGGGTTATAAAGCTTTGGTAAGCTTTCTATGGTGGAATGGGTATGGAGTTTAAGAGCTACGGGTGAGTTTTGTGAAGGTGATGGCTGCTGGATTTTTATGAGCTTTTGATGTATCCATATTTTATTAGTTAATTTAAGTGTTGATTAAATATGATTGGTGGGTAAGTGTTTAATGACATCATATGATGCCATAATTGGTATTTTCTTCCATTTTTTTTTCTTCTCTTCTCTACTCATTTTCAATTTAATTTTTAGCAATATTTATTCATATTTTATGTTATAATAATTATTTACTTAAGTGGACAAGTCGGCCAAAAATCATCTCTGAAGACGAAATGACCAAAATGCCCTCTGTTTGGCTTAAATGGTCAAAATTGTTTATACCAATTGAAAAATTTTTCTAAATATTTTCTTGGCATTCTAATGCCATAGGAACCTCAATGACCCTTCTCTGGAGTCCCAAAAATTATTTTATAATTTTTCCCTCTGGTCTAGGGCTCCTAGTTGCGAGAACCGCAACTTCTCACTAGGTTACCCATCACTTGGGCACCGGCTCATTTAACTTGGTTGTATTTTATTTCTAAATTTTTTTCTAAATTTTGCTTATTAATATTTGAGTTAATTATGGTTCCTCACTTTAGTTTAAATATTTTTCCAGACGTTCTAGCTGTCCGGACCGACACTGGTCACCGGAATAGTAGAATGTACGGAGTTGCTACAGGGAGGGTGTTACAACTCTTCCCCTCTAATTTAAATTTCGTCCTCGAAATTTACCTGATGCAAACAGTTGAGGGAACTGTTGCCTCATCGTCTCTTCACTTTCCCAAGTTGCTTCCTCGGTGTTGTGGTGCCTCCAAAGCACCTCACCAGTGGAATTTGCTTATTCCTCAACTCTTTCACTTCCCGAGCCAGGATCCATATGGGTTCTTCTTCATATGTCAAATCCGGTTGTACTTCAATTTCTTCCATGGAGATGAGATGTGAAGGATCTGAGCGGTATCTTCTTAGCATAGACACGTGGAACACATTGTGGATTTTGTACAGCTCTGGTGGTAAAGCTAGCCTATAGGCCACTGGACCCACACGTTCAATGACTTCATATGGGCCAATGAACCTAGGGCTTAACTTACCTTTTCTTCCAAACCTCAATACCTTCTTCCACGGTGACACCTTGAGGAACACTTTGTTGCTAACCGCATATTCTATTTCTTTTCTCTTCAGGTCGGCATAAGATTTCTGTTTATCTGAGGCAACCTTCAGATTGGCTT
The DNA here is from genome assembly GCF_030052815.1 of Hevea brasiliensis. Classification (NCBI taxonomy): domain Eukaryota; kingdom Viridiplantae; phylum Streptophyta; class Magnoliopsida; order Malpighiales; family Euphorbiaceae; genus Hevea; species Hevea brasiliensis. The sequence continues at coordinate 52,500,257 of NC_079501.1, forward strand.
TGATTAGTTTTACTTTCTCCTCGCCTGCTTCACTGTGCCTGCCCTACCGCTTGTCTTCGCCCAATTCAGTCCAGCACACTGGAGTTCTACATTTCCTTCCATACAGTGCTTCATATGGGGCCATTTGAATGCTAGCTTGGTAGCTATTATTGTATGCAAATTCTGCCAGTGGAAGATATCTATCCCAACTTCCCTCAAACTCAGTGACATAACTCCTCAGCATATCCTCAAGGACCTGACATATATTTCATATTATTATTATCATTTTAGTTCAATATTTGTATTAATTCAATTGGTTTAATTGTTTACCTGGATTACTCTTTCTGATTGCCCATCCGTCTGAGGATGGAAAGCTGTGCTGAAGTGGAGTTGTGTACCCAAGGACTCATGCAACTTCTTCCAAAATCTCGATGTAAACCTTGGGTCTCGATCAGATATGATGGAAAGTGGAATTCCATGCAGTCTAACTATCTCATTGATATACAATTCTGCTAACTTCTCCAGTGAGTAGTCACCCTAATCGGCAGAAGTGTGTCGACTTCGTCAATCTATCTACTATCACCCATCTTTGCATCATGTTTCTTCCGGGTGAGAGGTAGACCACTTACAAAATCCATGGTGACCGATCCCATTTCCATTCGGTATGCGTATAGTCAGAGCAAACCTGATGGAACTTGATGTTCTGCCTTGACTTGCTGACATGTCAAGCATTTAGTCACATAATCAGCTATGTCCTTCTTCATACCAGGCCACCAATACTGAAGTTTCAGATCATGATACATTTTTGTACTTCCTGGGTGCATAGCATAAACACTGGCATGTGCCTCTTTCAGAATATTGGCTTTTAATTCCCCATTATCTGGTACACATACTCTTCCTTTGTAGTACAGACACCCATCTGCTTTCACCTTATAGTCAGTTGCCTTCCCTTTTAGGATTTTTCTCATAATAGCCTTTAGCTTTTCATCCACCTTCTGCCCATCTAAAATCTGATGTAACAGGTTTGGCCTCACTTGCAACTCAGCCAAAATAGCTCCATCTCGAACCAAAGTTAGACGGGCATTCAATGATCTCAAAGCTGTGATGGATTTTCTGCTCAAAGCATCTGCAACTACACTTGCTTTCCCAGGATGGTAGTCAATTACACAATCATAGTCCTTCAGGAACTCAATCCATCGTCTCTGTCTAAGGTTGAGCTCCTTCTGGGTTGGCAAGTATTTCAGGCTTTTGTGGTCTGTGTAAATGTAGCACTTTTCACCATACAAGTAATGCCTCCATATCTTCAGTGCGAAGATAATTGCTGCAAGCTCTAGATCATCGATAGGGTAATTCTGTTCATGTGGCCTTAGCTGTCTAGAAGCATAAGCTACCACCTTCCCCTCTTGCATCAATACACACCCTAACCCATTATGAGAGGCATTATTGTAGACCACAAAGTCCTTTCCTGACACTGGCTATGTTAACACTGGTGCCTCTGTCAACATAGTCTTCAACTTCTCAAAACTGGTATGACACTTGTCATTCCAATCAAATCTGACATTCTTGTGTAATAACTTGGTCATTGGAGCAGCTATTAAGGAAAATCCCTTTACAAATCTTCTGTAATACCCAGCTAGCCCCAAGAAACTTCTGACCTCAGTTGTATTTCTGGGAGGTTTCCATTCCATCACTGCTTCTATTTTCTTGGGATCCACTCTAATCCTATCAGCTGACACTATGTGTCCAAGGAATGCAATTTTATTTAACCAGAAGTCACACTTTGACAACTTAGCATATAGCTTCTTTTCTCTCAGGGTTTGCAGAACAATCCTCAAATGTTCATCATGCTCTTCCTTGGTCTTGGAATACACCAAAATATCATCAATAAAGACCACTACGAACCGATCTAGGTATGGATGGAAGATACGGTTCATAAGGTCCATAAATGCCGCAGGTGCATTTGTTAGGCCAAAGGGCATCACTAGGAACTCATAATGCCCATATCAGGTCCTGAATGCAGTCTTTGGCACATCTGCATCCTTCACCCTCAACTGATGATACCCTGATCTGAGATCAATTTTAGAAAATACTCTTGCTCCCTTCAACTGATTAAACAGATCATCAATTCTAGGCAACGGATATTTGTTCTTCACTGTCATTTTATTCAACTGCCGGTAATCGATGCATAACCTCAAAGTCCCATCTTTCTTCTTTACAAACAGCACTGGAGCTCCCCACGGTGACACACTGGGGCGTATGAATCCCTTATCAAGCAACTCTTGCAACTGAGTTTTCAACTCCCTCAATTCAGTGGGTGCCATCCTATAAGGAGCAATGGAAATGGGTGCTGTACCCGGCATTACCTCAATAGCAAACTTGACTTCCCTTTCTGGTGGCAAACCAGGCAATTCTTCAGGGAACACATCTGGGAAGTCTTTTACTGTGGGTATGTCACACAGATCTGGCTTAGCCTGCCTAGTATCCACCACATGTGCTAGGTAGGCTTCACAGCCTTTTCTCATTAGTTTTCTTGCAACTGTGGTTGAGATAACATTGGACAAGAAATCTGTTCTTTCCCCCACAACTGTAATCTCATTACCCTCAGGAGTTTTCAAAGAAATTCTCTTCAATTTACAATCAACCATTGCCTGATGACGTGACAACCAGTCCATTCCCAAAATCACGTCAAACTCATGGAAAAGCAACTCAATCAGGTCTGCCAAGAATTCATACCCCTGAATCCTTAACGGGCAACCCTTGTATACTTTGTTCACCACTACACTGTGGCCCAATAGATTAGTGACCAGAATGTCTTGGTCACTCTCCCCTACTAATATCCCCCTTTCTATAGGTAAGTTGATGCAGATGTATGAATGAGTGGATCCTGGATCCACCAATGCATGCACAGATGTATTGTAGAGGGAGAACGTACCCCTAATGACGTCCGGGGCATCTTGCTCCTCCTGAGCTCTCATGGCATAAGCTCTGGCAGGTGGTCTGCCCTCAGGCCTCTCTGCTGGCTCAGATGCAGGCCTCTGTGATGGTCCCACTGCCTCAGATTTGCCGGATTTCCTACCCCTTTGTGGTGCAGGAGCAGGTATGTCTGCTTATGTTAGAGCAGCTGTAGTAGTTCTGCGTGGACAGTTCCTCAACTGATGCTCTGTTGACCCACACCTTAAGCAGGCACCAGTCACTCTCCAACACTCTCCCTTATGCCACTTCAGGCAATGTTGACATGCGAGTTCTTGGCTGGTCCTCGAACCCCATCCTCGGAGAGCTACCCACCGATGGTGTGGGTGACCTCTCTAGGGGTAAAGCGTGGCACAGGCCCCTAAGGTAGCGTTGACCTTGTGATTGACCTGAACTCTGTGCAGGTGGACCCTTGAACTTCTTCCCAGATGTAGGAGATGAACTAGACTGACCTGGGCCCCTCTTCTGCTATCTCTCTCTTCTGGTCTACTCACTTATTCTTACTTTTTCAACTTTTATTGCAGCTTCCACTAACTTGGTGAAGTCGGTGATTCCCAAGGTAGTGATCATGATCTTTATATTGTCATTTAATCCCTCTTCAAATCTCTTACACCTTTCGGTCTCATTAGGGACTATCTCCCTTCCGTAGCGGCTCAATCTGACGAATTCCTTTTCATACTCGGCCACTGTTAGCTGTCTCTGCCTCAGGTTAATGAATTCCCTTCTTCTCTCTTCTAGGTATACACTACCCATATATTTCTTCTTGAATTCGGAGAGGAAGAAGTCCCAAGTTATTACTTCTGGCTGTACTTCAATGGACACCGTATACCACCACTCATATGCATCATCTTGCAACAGAGATACAGCAGCTTCTAGATTTTGTTCAGGAGTGCAGTGGAGTTGTTTTAAAACTCTGCCTGTTCTGTTTAACCAATTTTCGGCTGCAACAGAATCATCTTCTCTCTTGCTAAAGAAGTCCACTGCTCCAAATTTTCTTAGTATTTCCAAGTGTGATTTCTGCTGTGGAGGTGGTGGTGGTGGTGGTGTTGGCATTACCGCAGCCATTTGTCTGAAGAATTCGGCTATTTGCTGGAACATGGCCTGTGGAGGCTGAGCAGGCTCTGATTGAACTGGCGGAGTAGGTTCTCCCCTACCCCCAGTCTCAGCTACTGCAGGTGGAGCATGACTCTCCACTTCTTCCTCAACTGCTCTCTGTGATGTAGGGTCCATATCCTATTCAAAATAACAAAGACAAACAGATCTGCATTAGTGTCACCTCGACTCTTTCAAATGCAATGCATGGTATGGACTCAATCTAGGCCCAGAAACGCCTAAACCGTGCTCTGATACCACTAAATGTGACACCCCTTACCCGTCTACAGTGTAGCAGAGCAAGATATGCCACACAGTGTACCGGAGCACCCTATTTTAATTTTGTCATTTTTATTCTTACTAATTTATTTTTTTATATATAGTTATGGAGTATAATTTGTGAAATATAATTCATTTCAGTCATTTATTGAAGTCATAAATTTATTTGAGGTTCCGCAAATTTTATAGAAAATCTGACAGAGTACCGGCTAAAAATGGAGAAAACAGTTCTTCGGAACCTGTGAAAAACACTTCCAATAATCATTTCCAATCAAACCCAAACTCCATTTCATCAACAAAATCTCAATATGTTTTTCAACAACATTTCCATTTTCTCAATCATTCATCTCATATGATAATCATGTAAAAGTCATAAATAAATATTCACTTTTTCATTCACAAACACAATTTCCACTATATACATTAATACCAAAATACATTACATAAGTTTCAATTACATATGAGAAAATAAAAGTTAGTTACAAAATACCAAAATGAAACCTAGTGTCCTACCAATGCACTGAAGATGGTGAGGTGACACGGACACTATGCAGAGCTGCAGGAGGTCTCACCCAGTCTGTGGTCTACTGGGCTCTCGGTCAGTATCTCCAGAACCTACGCGTGGCAAAAGCAACGCGCTAAGCAATAATGCTTAGTGGTTCCAATAATAAAATAAAAAGAAATAACAGAAAATAAATATGCAGTGAATGTATAGATATCTCATTACAAATAAATTTTCGTTGAGTATTTGTAGATTTACTTATTTTGTACTTGTTATATTCATTATTTCATTAAATTTATCCACTTTCATTTTTGGTTGCCCAAGTAACCTACAACTGACGATCGATTTGGATAAACGGGTAACCGCACTTTGGGTATCAAGTACCTCTGTCACACCATCGGTCACATATGTATCTCCGATTGTGCAGAGCGGCTAATAAGTAATATAACATCAGGCACAAGGCCAAATCTCAACACAATGTCAGAATGGCTAAAAGCCATGAAATCACAGAATGGCATAATGTCATGTGCAGTACTACTAACTAAACCCTATTGGCATGCCAAACTATCTAAACCAATCTTGTTAGGTATACTAGGGCATTTGACACTTTTAAGTTTTACAATTTTTGAATTTCAAGTTTTGGTGTTACTATTCCCTTCATTAGTCAACAAAAATGTTGACTTTTTCATGGACAATAAGTACATTGGTTTTAACACTCCCAACATACCACATTTTACGTTCGAAATTTGTTGGTATTGGTTACCAATACCATTTCTAAGCTTAAAGTTAATTAAGCAAAATTTTCAGTTTTCATACCTTATCTTTGCTATTCTATTAGTTACTGTTGCAGTGGGAATTTGGAAAATTGATAAACATGAAAGTTGTTCCTTATTTTGTCTAGTTGAATTTATTTTTTTGAGTCACTCCATTTGGAGTTTTGTAGCTCAAGTTATAGTCCAAAAACCACAACTGGCCGGATTGGAATTTTTCTGGATTGACCATATCTATAGTGCAGTGAACAGTGACTGCAACTCCCTTGTTGGATAGGTTCTGGTCATTATTTTGTCACACCCTACCCCTTGGTAAGGCATAACATGATCCCGTAGTATACCTAATGAATTACCAACTCCGTCTACTGATAACCCATCAAATACACTACAAGGGATTTTTAAAACTTTTCTTACTTCTTTTACAGTGGTGAGCACTATTTACAGGTGTTAAAACCTTTTTGAACTGAAGTGATAGAATTGACACATTTGAATTATTTGGAATTTCTATAAAAATTTTGGCAGAGTGCCCTCTGCATTTTGGATAAAACAGTTCTTCAGAAAACCTGTAAAAAGCACTTCAATATGTATTTGCAAATCTCAATTCCAACATATTTCTCAACACAACATTTTTCTCAACTCAAATCCGCAGTGATTTTTCAAAGAATGAGATACAAGAAATATAATACAAAACTATTCAAGTAAATGAAATCTCAAATTTACATTTACAATAATTTACATTTAATTACATACCAAAATATTTTACAAGAGTTTCTATACAACTGCTCAAATAATTTACATACATATTATTACATGCATACATCAAAATTTATGTACATGGGTATACCTATGATATACCTGGAGCTGATCTGAATATATCTTCAAGGAAATTTACTTACTGCTCTATGCTCTTCTTACCTGCGACAGCATACAAAGCTATCGCTGAGTGGTGAACTCAGTGGTGCACAACTATAATTTAAAACATAGTACAATATACATTGACAAAATTTACAGTAAATAATTTGGAAATCTGAATACTCATCAAATTCCACAACTCAAAATATTCATTGCCAATAATGTAAATCATTTGTATAAATGACTTTGATCACAAAATTCAATTTATCAAATCATAACTATCCATTTAAATAATTCTAACGAAATCAATTATACATAAACCATAATTGAAATCAAAATTCCTTACCATTCAAAAGCCATTCTGTATCTCAAAAATCATTATGTATTTCAAAAATCATACTGTATCTCAAAAATCATACTGTATCTCAAAACTCATTCTTTATCTCAAAAATCATTCTTTATCTCAAAAATCGTTCTTTATCTCACTAACCATGCAAGACTAATCCGAAAGGGCCATATTCGATGTGATTCTAACTCCCTATGGTCGGGGAGGTCGAATCAGATTGTAACTCCCTATGGTCGGGGAGGTCGAATCATCGTGCACAGTACCATCACAATAATGAATCTTCCGCAAGGGCCATAACGATAAAATAAACTTAGATCTAACCTCAAATCAGAGGAAAATCTAAGCCTGTGCACGTACCATGGTAATCAAAACACAACTAACTCCATTGTCTTCTCAACAAATGAGAGAGACGGGTAATAACCTAGTCAAGCATCTATAGTGAGATATAAAACAATATTACAATCCATTTAGTGAGCATAAATCACAATATAATTCGATTCAAAGTCAATTCTAATATCCAATAATTTTTATGCTCATCACAATTCAAATCATAAATTTGCATTTTTCCATGAAAATTACCATCACAATTCAAAACATGTTCTATCACAATTTTCCAAAACATATTTTGTTCAATCCATAACAATGCTTAATACTTATGGAAATACCATTTCACAAAGCTAAAATCATACATACTATAGCAATTTCAATAATAATTGAATTAAATCCAATGCCTGTTAAACATAGTTCATAAGAAAATATGTCATTTAATCATTTAAAATATTCAGAACAAAATCAGTTAAAAACTAGTTGTGCACAAACCTCTGATGACTGTCTCCTGGTCTGGACTCAGTGTTTCCTTCCCTTTTCCTGAGTCTTTGGTAACTGAGAAACACAATTTGAAGTGTTTCAGTACTAAATTAAATTGTCTCTAACGATAATGTTCGATAAACAATTCATTGAATACCTTTATTTGCTTAATCACCTAATATACCGACCCTCGATGCGTTCTAGGTAAATTAGGTTTTAGTGTCATTAATATGTCACATTCGATAGGGTTTTAGGGTTGGTACGTTTTACCAAAGTCATTTCCTTGTTCAGTGCATTTTAATGCAACTTGCTGGATTCCGGGATACTAGTTTGACCTAGCCGGACGACCTAGTTTCCTCGGTTTTCGGGTTTCGGTCAAAACTAAAAACTTGTAGATCTATATCTTATTGCATGCGGGGCAAAATTTCAGGTCAATCCGAGTTAAGTAGACCAAGTTATGGTCATTATGCTATTGCTGGTCAAATGGCATCAAATTAAGTCAATTTTAGGTCAATTTGGTCAACTTTGGTTCGGCCAGTTTTTGGACCCGAACTTGTGCAAGCTTTTTGACTTGCTTCTGGTCATTTCTGGGTTTTGGTGTCTTCATAAGACTTGTAGGTATGGGTCTTAACTATTCATGGTTAAAATTTCAGGTCAATTGGACCTGTTTTGAGTGAGTTATGGCCTAAACACTCACTGCTGCCCAATTGGTCATTTTTCAGGTCCTAATTGTACCTAATCCGAATTGGTCATTTTCTTAGGTCACCTTGCAAGCAGAATTTTGGTAAGCTTTCTCAATGAAAGTTGGCACATTTTGTGCCTAGTTCCACCTCCAATTGGTCTCATACCAATTGAGGTTACACATTTAAACTTATTGGCTAAAATGTACACTGCCCTTGGTTACTTTGCTTAACACATATCAATTACACACATTTACCTTGCAATATGTTTACTTCCCTACCAAATCTGTTTTGGTACATTACTAAAACTATATATTACTTTACATTAACATCACTTTGGGCAGATTACAATTATCTTCAATACACCAAATATAACTCTAATTCCCAAAGTCCAAACACAATTACACATACACATAATATTACTAGTTTTTACATACTCTTTACACAACAAGTTCATATACATATCCATCAATCCTTCTATGTCAATATTCTGCCAACACTTCGATGAATACATACATTTATTCATTTGTCCCCAAGCTGCCGAAAATCTTCTTCAACACCAAATTGTCCTACAATTCATCAATTCCCATCCAAGTGCCAAAAATCACCATATAAATATGAAGTAATTCACTAGGTTATTAAATCATCACAACCAACATAATTCTCATCAATTATATGTACAAATACTTCATCAATACATGATTACATGGCTGCCCAAAAATGGATATCTCAATACTCTTCAAACTTAAAAATTTCCCTCACAAAACCAACACCCATAACATGTATACAAAGTTTATCAAAGAAATCTTCAAAAATGCTAACTTACCTTATGGTTGGAGCTTGTTAAACCTTGCTTAAACTTCTCAAATTTGGTATCAAACTCTTCCTTGTGATGAGTAGACAAACTTTCATGAAGGGACTTGTTGGATTTATGGCATGAAAGTGAAGATTGGAGTTCATGCATGGAGCTTGGAAGCTTTGGCCATGGAGTTCTTCTTGGAGGCTCACGGCTGAATTTTTGAGGTTGAAGAAGGAAATGAATCTGCTGTCCAAATGCAGATTAAGTGGTCCACTTTAGGTGTGAGTGGAGCACTAAGTGGAAAGATAATGTTAATTTATTCAAAAGTTTCAATTTCCTACATTTAACTCCCCATTTTTGCTATTTACATTAGGTACCCCTAAATTAATTTTTCATTATATTTTCCAAGTGTAATATTATTTATTTTTGATGGAAATTTAGGTCAAAAGACAATTCGGGATGTCAAATGACCATAATGCCCCTGTTCGGGTTGCATTCCCGATTTTTCGGTAACACCGGGTTTTGTCTGTTTTTTGATTTCTCACTTTTCTTTGTACTAATTATTTAATTTTTCTTTGATATTTCTAATGATATTTATACTTCAATAAGGGTCTATTTAAGTCCTAAAAATGTTTTCAAGAGTTCCCCGCAGTCCAGGGCTAGTCAACGGTCCACGCCGTGACTTCCCAGTGCGGTCACCCATCGTTTGGTTTCCCGGCTCGTTTAACTTGATTACCTTTCTTTGCTATTATTTTTCCTTTGTTTTTCTTGTATTTTCTTTTCTTGTATTTCATTATTTTATGTCTCCTCCCTCATGTCAAAGTGTAGTTCTAGGCATCCTAGCTGTCCGGATAACACTGGTCACCGAAATAGTAGAACGCACTACCGAACTTTGGGGTGTTACAAATTTGGGGTGGGTTCCTTCATGAAAGTTGTTGGTCTATATCTTAGCTTGTTGCTGGTAAAAGTTCAGGTCAATTGGGCCATTCTACACTGAGTTATGGCCAAATGAATAATCACTGTTCATTTGGTCATTTTGCAGAGACAGATTGCAGGACACCCGGATTGGGGCAAGCTTTTGCTCCACTTGGTTTGGTGTGACACCCCATACCCGTATACAGTATATCCGAGTAAGTAATGTCACACGGTGTACCGGCACACTCTATTTTTTTTTACATTAATTGATTGTTGTCGTAGTTTTGGATTTAGTTTATGAAATATAATTTATTTAAGCCATTTATCAAAATTATTATTTATTTGAGGTTCCGAAAATTTTAAAGAAAATCCTGCAGAGTACCGGCTAAAAAATGGAGAAAACAGTTCTTCGGAACCTGTTAAAAATACTTCCAATATTTGTATTCCATCATCTCAAACTCCAATATCCAAAATCTCAACAATATTTCTCAATTTCAGTTCTCAACAACCGTTTCATTTCTCAAACATCCATCACATGTGATAATCAAGTATAAATCACAAATAAACATTCTCTTTTCCATTTACAAACATAATTCTCATTATTTACATGATCATCATGATACATTACATAAGTTCAAATACATATGAGGAAATAAAAATTAGCTACAAAATATCAAAATGACACCTAGTGTCCTACCAATGCACTGCAGAAGTTGAGGTGACACGGACACTGAGCAGAACTGCAGGATGGACTCACCCGATCGTGGTCTCACGGGCTCACGATCTGTATCTCCAGAACCTACGCGTGGCAACAGCAACGCTCTAAGCAATAATGCTTAGTGGTGTAATAATATAATAAAAGAAAATAGCAGAAAATAAATATGTATAGAATGTGTATGATTTGTTTGTTTGGTATTGGTATATCCATCATTTCATTAACTTTGTTCACCTTCATTCATTTGGTTGCCCAAGTAACCTACACTAGACGACTGGACTGGATAAATGGGTAACCGCCTTTGGGTACCTAGTACCTCGGGCCGTCACACCATCGGTCACATATGCATCTCCCGGTGTGCAACATAACAGCTAACAAGCTGTAAATACATCAGGCACAAGGCCAAATCTCAATGCAAGGTTAGAATGGCTAAAAGCCATAAAATCACGGAATGGCATATTGCCATGTGCAGTACTGCTAACTGAACCCTATTGGCATGCCAAACTATCCAAATCAATCTTGTTAGGTATACTAGGGCATTTGAAACTTTTAAATTCTTCAATTTGTGAATTTCAAGTTTTTTGTGTCACTATTCACCTCATTGGTCAACAAAAATGTTGACTTTTGGATAGAAAATATGTACATTGACTTTGGCACTCCCAATATACCACATTTGGCATTCAAAACTTGTTGGCATTAAGCATTTATACCATTTCAAAGTTTAAACCAAGGCAAGCAGAATTTTCAGTTTTTGTAACTCAACTTTACTGTTCCATTGGACACTGCTGCAGTGGGAATTTGAAGAAATGGCAAACATGAAAGTTGTTCCTTATTTTGTCTAGTTGAATTTCCTTTTTTGAATCACTCCATGTGGAGTTTTGTAGATCCAGATATGGTCCAAAAACCACAGCTGCCCGGATTGTCAAAACTGCAGAATTACCATATCTACAGTACCATGAACAGTAACTGTGATTGCATTTTTGAATTGGTTCTAGTCATAATTTGGGGTAGGTTCCTTCATGAAAGTTGTTTGTCTATGTCTTGGCTTGTTGCTGTAAAAATTTCAGATCAATTGACCATTTCTACAGTGAGTTATGGCCAAATGAACAGTTACTGTTCATTTGGTCATTTCTGCAGGTGCTGTTGCAGGGTATCCGGATTGGGGCCAACTTTTGGTCCTCTTGCTTTGGTCTTTTGGGCATGGTTTTTTCTGCAAAAATGTGCCATTATAAGCCTAGTTTCATGTCCAATTGGCCAAACACCAATTGGACCTACACAGCCAAAGTTATGGCTATGTAAGTGGACTGAAATTTAGTCACTCTGCTGCTATCATTAGGCAGCCTACACATTCACTTGGCCATGCTATATTTCAGTCCAAATTGTGGTCAACTTACCTAAAATGGTCACTAATTGACCATTAAAATGTTCTCTAACAATTTCCTAAGCCAAGTCAAATTTCACTTTTCAAAACCCTAGTTTCTATTTCAATTCACCCATATACCTAGTTAAGCACTTTCATTCATTATATATGTGTATATACACCTTAAGAATAATCTTTAATTCATTCTAAGTCCATTAAAACCATCACAAACACTCCACCTTTGTTCCTTCCTTAGGGCAGTCGAAATTCAAGGCATGCATAAACATAAATTTCATTCATTTAAGTTACAAATTCTTACTCACTTTAAGGCTTTAACATGGAATAAAGGAGATTTAAGTATATATGTGCACTAACCTTTAAGTGGCAGATTTTTTCCAAGTTTAATCTTCACTTTCTTTCTTCTTCTTGGCTGCCAAAAGATTATGCAAGGTGCTAGGATAAATTTTAGTGAATGGAGTATGAGGATTTAGGGTGAGACTTAGTGGAATGGAAAGCTTATGGAAGTGTTAATGGAGGATTAGGTCTAGGGCAAGGTTTCGGCTGCCTTTGGGGAGGATGATGGCTGCTGGATTTTTAATTGTTTTGGTCTTTGTTTTGTCTCTTTTAAGTATTTAAGAAAGCTTATTAGCTTGTGATTGGTTGGTAATTTATAAATGACATCACTATGATGTCACAAATTGCTTTATTTGATTTTTCTTTTCTTTTCTCCACTACTCATTTCCAATTTAATTTCTAGTAATGTTTATTCATATTTTATGTCATATTAGTTATTTACTTAACTGGACAAGTTGGCCAAAAATCACCTCTGAAGGTGAAATGACTAAAATGCCCTCCGTTTGGCTCAACGGGCCAAAATTGTCTGTACCGATTGAAAAATTTTTCTAGGTATTTTCTTGGCATTATAATGCCATGGGAACCTCAATAACCCTTCTCTGGAGTCCCAAAAATTATTTTATAATTTTTCCCCCGGGTCTAGGGCTCCTCGTTGCGAGAACCGCAACTTCCCTCTGGTTACCCATCGCTTGGGCACCGGCTCGTTTAACTCGGTTGTATTTTATTTCTAAAATTTTCACTAACTTTTTCTTATTAATATTTAAGTTATTTATGGTTCCTGACTTTAGTTTCAATATTTTTTCGGACGTTCTAGCTGTCCGGACCGACACCGGTCACCGGAACAGTAGAATGTACGGAGTAGTTACCAGGAGGGTGTTACAACTCTTCCCCTCTAATTTAAATTTCGTCCTCGAAATTTACCTGATGCAAACAGTTGAGAGAACTGTTGCCTCATCGTCTCTTCACTTTCCCAAGTTGCCTCCTCGGTGTTGTGGTGCCTCTAAAGCACTTTCACCAATGGAATCTGCTTATTTCTCAACTCTTTTACTTCCCGAGCCAGGATCCGTAAAGGTTCTTCTTCATATGTCAAATCCGGCTGTATTTTAATTTCTTCCCTGGAGATGACATGTGAAGGATCTGAGCGGTATCTTCTTAGCATGGACACGTGGAACACATTGTGGATCTTGTCCAGCTCTGGTGGTAAAGCTAGCCTATAGGCCACTGGTCCCACACGTTCAATGACTTCATATGGGCCAATGAACCTAGGGCTTAACTTACCTTTCCTTCCAAACCTCAATACCTTCTTCCACGGTGACACCTTGAGGAACACTTTGTCGCCAACTGTGTATTCTATTTCTTTTCTCTTCAAGTCGGCATAGGATTTCTGTCTATCTGAGGCAACCTTTAAGTTGGCTTTGATTGATTTTATCTTCTCCTCAGCCTGTTTCACCAGGTCTGGCCCTACCAGTTTGTCTTCGTCTAATTCAGTCCAGCACACTGGAGTTCTACATTTTCTCCCATACAGTGCTTCATATGGGGCCATTTGGATGCTAGCTTGGTAGCTATTGTTGTATGCAAATTCTGCCAGTGGGAGGTATCTATCCCAACTTCCCTCAAACTCAATGACACAACTCCTCAGCATATCCTCAAGGACCTGGATTACTCTTTCTGATTGCCCATCCGTCTGAGGATGGAAAGTCATCTTTGAAGTGGAGTTGTGTACCCAAGGATTCATGCAACTTCTTCCAAAATCTCGATGTGAACCTTGGGTCTCGATCGATATGATGGAAAGTGGAATTCCATGCGATCTAACTATCTCAGCGATATACAATCGCTAACTTCTCCAGTGAGTAGTCAGTCCTAACTGGCAGAAAGTGTGCTGACTTTGTCAATCTATCAACTATCACCCATGCTGCATCATGTTTCTTCTGGGTGAGAGGTAGACCACTTACAAAATCCATGGTGACCCGATCCCATTTCCATTCAGGTATGCGTATAGGCTGTAGCAAACCTGATGGAACTTGATGTTCTGCCTTGACTTGCTAACATGTCAAGCATTTAGTCACATAGTCAGCTATGTCTCTCTTCATACCAGGCCACCAATACTGAAGCTTTAGATCATGATACATCTTTGTACTTCCTGGGTGCATAGCATATACACTGGTGTGTGCCTCTTTTAGAATACTGGCCTTCAATTCCCCATCATCTGGTACACACAGTCTTCCTTTGTAATACAAACACCCATCTGCTTTCACCTCATGGTCAGTTGCTTTTCCCTTTGGGATTTTGCTCATAATAGCCAGTAACTTTTCATCTACCTTTTGCCCATCTAAAATCTGCTGTAGCAGGTTAGGCCTCACTTGCAACTCAGCCAAAATAGCTCCATCTCGAATCAAAGATAGACGGGCATTCAATGATCTCAAAGCTGTGATGGACTTTCTGCTTAAAGCATCAGCAACTACATTTGCCTTCCCAGGATGGTAGTCAATCACACAATCATAATCCTTCAGGAACTCAATCCATCGCCTCTGTCTAAGGTTGAGCTCCCTCTGAGTTGGCAAATATTTCAGGCTTTTGTGGTCTGTGTAAATGTAGCACTTTTCACCATACAAGTAATGCCTCCATATCTTCAGTGCGAAGATAATTGCTGCAAGCTCTATATCATGGGTAGGGTAATTCTGTTCATGTGGCCTTAGCTGCCTGGAAGCATAGGCAATCACTTTTCCCTCTTGCATCAATACACACCCTAACCCATTATGTGAGGCATCACTGTAGACCACAAAGTCCTTTCCTGACACTTTGTGTTAGCACACGGTGCCTCTGTCACAACATAGCCTTCAACTTCTCAAACCGGTGCGACACTTGTCATTCCAGTCAAATCTGACATTCTTGTGTAACAACTTGGTCATTGGAGCAGCTATTAGGGAAAATCCCTTCACAAATCTTCTGTAATACCCAGCTAGCCCCAAGAAGCTTCTAACCTCGGTTGTATTTCTGGGAGGCTTCCATTCCATCACTGCTTCTATTTTCTTGGGATCCACTCTAATCCCATCAGCTGACACTATGTGTCCAAGGAATGCAATCTCATTCAACCAAAAGTCACACTTGGACAACTTAGCATACAGCTTCTTTTCTCTCAGGGTTTGCAGAACAATCCTCAAATGCTCATCATGTTCTTCCTTGGTCTTGGAATACACCAAAATATCATCAATAAAGACCACTACGAACCGATCTAGGTATGGATGGAAGATACGGTTCATAAGGTCCATGAATGCCGCTGGTGCATTTGTTAGGCCAAAGGGCATCACCAGAAACTCATAACGCCCATATCGGGTCCTGAATGCAGTCTTGGGCACATCTACATCCTTCACCCTTAGCCGATGATACCCTGATCTGAGATCAATCTTAGAAAATACTCCTGCTCCCTTCAGCTGATCAAACAGATCATCAATTCTAGGCAACGGATATTTGTTCTTCACAGTCACTTTATTCAATCACAGAATCGATGCATAGCCTCAAAGTCCCATCCTTCTTTTTCACAAACAAGACCTTGGAGCTCCCCATGGTGGCACATCGGGCGTATGAACCCCTTATCAAGCAACTCTTGCAACCGAGTTTTCAACTCCTCAATTCGATGGGTGCCATCCTATAAGGAGCAATGGAAATGGGTCTCAGATCTGGCAGTGTCTCAATAGCAAATTCAACTTCCCTTTCTGGTGGCAAACCAGGCAACTCTTTAGGAAATACCTCTGGGAAGTCTCTCACTGTGGGTATATCTCTCAGGTTTGGCTTAGCCTGCCTAGTATCCACCACATGTGCTAGGTAGGCTTCACAGCCTTTTCTCATCATTCGTCTTGCAACTGTGGCTGAGATGACATTGGACAAGAAATATGTCCTTTCCCCCACAGCTGTGATCTCATTACCCTCTGAAGTTTTTAGAGAAATTCTCTTCAATTTGCAATCAACTATTGCCTGATGACGTGACAACCAGTCCATTCCCAAAATCACGTCAAACTCGTGGAAGGGCAACTCAATCAGGTCTGCCAAGAATTCATACCCCTGAATCCTTAACGGGCAACCCTTGTATACTTTGTTCACCACTACACTGTGGCCCAATGGATTAGTGACCAGAATGTCTTGGTCACTCTCCCCTACTAGTATCCCCCTTTCTACGGGTAGGTTGATGCAGATGTATGAATGAGTGGATCCTGGATCCACCAATGCATGCACAGGAGTATTGTAGAGGGAGAACGTACCCCTGATGACGTCCGGGGCATCTTGCTCCTCCTGAGCTCTTAGGGCATAATTTCTGGCAGGTGGTCTGTTATCTGGCCTCTCTGCTGGCTCAGATGCAGGCCTCTGTGATGGTCCCACTGCGTCAGATTTGCCAGATTTCCTACCCCTTTGTGGTGCAGGAGCAGGTCTGTCTGCTTGTGTTGGAGCAGCTGTAGTAGTTCTGCGTGGGCAGTTCCTCAGCTGATGCTCTGTCGACCCACATCTTAAGCAGGCACCAGTTACTCTCCAACATTCCCCCTTATGCCATTTCAGGCAGTGTGGACATGCAGAAGATGTTGGGGCTGGTCCCCTGAACCCCATCCCTGGAGAGCTGCCCACTGATGGTGTGGACTGACCTCTCCTAGGGGTAAACTGTGGCCTGGGCCCCTGAGACTGACCCTGACCTTGTGGTTGCCCTGTACTCTGTGCAGGTGGACCTTTGAACTTCTTCCCAGGTGCAGGAGATGAGCTAGACTGACCTGGTCCCCTCTTCTGCTGTCTCTCCCTTCTGGTCTACTCACTTATTCTTACTTTTTCAACCTTTATTGTAGCTTCCACTAACTTGGTAAATTCTGTGATTCCCAGGGCAGTGAGCTGGATCTTTATGTTGTCATTTAGTCCCTCTTCAAATCTCTTACATCTTTCAGCTTCATTAGGGACTATCTCCCTTCCATAGCGGCTCAATCTTACGAATTCCTTCTCATACTCGGCCACTGACAGCTGTCTCTGCCTTAGATTAATAAACTCTCTTCTTCTCTCTTCCAGGTATACAATACCCACATATTTCTTCTTAAATTCGGAGAGAAAGAAGTCCCAAGTTATAGCTTCTGGCTGCACTTCACTGGATACCGTGTCCCACCATTCGTAGGCATCATCTTGCAACAAAGATATGGCAGCTTTCAGGTTTTGCTCTGGAGTGCAGTGGAGTTGTTTTAGAACTCTTCCTGTTCTGTTCAACCAATTCTCGGCTGCAACAGAGTCATCTTTTCTCTTGCCATAGAAGTCCACAGCTCCAAACTTTCTTAGCCTTTCCAGGTGTGATTTCTGCTGTGGAGCTGGTGGTGGTGGTGGTGCTGGCAATACCCCGGCCATTTTCTGGAACATGGCCTATGGAGGCTGAGCAGGCTCTGCTTGAGCTGGCAGAGCAGATTCTCTCATGCCCCCAGTCTCAGCTGCTGCAGGTGGAGCATGACTCTCCACTTCCTCCTCGACTGGCCTCTAAGATGAAGGGTCCATATCCTATTTAACAAAGACAAACAGATCTGCGTTAGTGTCACCTCGACTCTTACAAATGCAATGCATGGTATGGACTCAATCTAGGCCCAGAAACGCCTAAACCGTGCTCTGATACCACTAAATGTGACACCCCATACCCGTATACAGTATATCCGAGTAAGTAATGTCACACGGTGTACCGGCACACTCTATTTTTTTTTACATTAATTAATTGTTGTCGTAGTTTTGGATTTAGTTTATGAAATATAATTTATTTAAGCCATTTATCAAAATTATTATTTATTTGAGGTTCCGAAAATTTTAAAGAAAATCCGGCAGAGTACCGGTTAAAAAATGGAGAAAACAGTTCTTCGGAACCTGTTAAAACACTTCCAATATTTGTATTCCATCATCTCAAACTCCAATATCCAAAATCTCAACAATATTTCTCAATTTCAGTTCTCAACAACCTTTTCATTTCTCAAACATCCATCACATGTGATAATCAAGTATAAATCACAAATAAACATTTTCTTTTCCATTTACAAACATAATTCTCATTATTTACATGATCATCATGATACATTACATAAGTTCAAATACATATGAGGAAATAAAAATTAGCTACAAAATATCAAAATGACACCTAGTGTCCTACCAATGCACTGCAGAAGTTGAGGTGACACGGACACTGAGCATAACTGCAGGATGGACTCACCCAATCTGTAGTCTACTGGGCTCACGATCTGTGTAACACCCTCCCGGTAGCAACTCCGTACATTCTACTGTTCTGGTGACCGATGTCGGTCCAGACAGCTAGAACGTCCGGAAAAATATTTAAATCAAAGTGAGGGACCATAATTAACTCAAATATTAATAAGAAAAATTTAGTAAAAATTTTAGAAATAAAATACAACCAAGTTAAACGAGCCGGTGCCCTAGCGAGGGGTAACTCAGAGGGAAGTTGCGGTTCTCGCAACGAGGAGCCCTAGACCCGGAAAAAAAATTCATAAAATAATTTTTGGGACTCCAGAGAAGGGTCATTGAGGTTCCTATGGCATTAGAATGCCAAGAAAATATTTAGAAAAATTTTTCAATCCAGATACCTAATTTTGACCCGTTAAGCCAAACGGAGGGCATTTTGGTCATTTCGCCTTCAGAGGTGATTTTTGGCCGACTTGTCCAGTTAAGTAAATAATTATTATGATCTAAAATATGAATAAGTATTAGTAAAAATTTAATTAGAAATAAGTTAAAGAAAGAAGAAAGAAAAATCAAATAAAAAGGCATTAATGACATAAGCTTGATGTAATTAGAACCCCTTAACCAATCAAATTAAAGGAAGACATTTATAATACATAAATGGGCAGGAAAAGAAGACCATTTTAGAGAATTTTTTGCAGCTACTCTTCTTCCCCAATAAAACATTTCATGCTTCTCTTTTCCCTTCTCCATTTTCATGCTTACAAAGCTTGAATCCACACCCTTTCTCACCTCAAAACCCTAAGTTATCTTCACTAAAACTTGTCCCCACATCCTAAGCAACCTTTAGGCAGCCAAAAGAAGAAGAAAGAAGGAGTTTGGGTAGCTTGAAAAATCTTCCACCTAAAGGTTAGTGCCTATTTACACTTAAATCTCTTTTAATTCATGTTAAAGACTTAAAGTGAGTAAGGTTTTGTAAATTAAATGAATGGAATCTATGTATATGGACCCTATGAATTTCGGCTGCCCTAAGGAAGGAACAAAGGTGGAGTGTTTTTGATGGTTTTAATGGACTTATGATGAATTAGAGATTATGTTTAAGGTGTATATACACATAAATAATGAATGGAAGTGCTTAATTAGGTGTATGTGTGAATCATAAGGGAAAACTAGGGTTTTGAGAAGTGAAAAATTGACTTGGCTTAGGAAATTGTTAGAGAACATCTTAATGGTCAATTAGTGACCATTTTAGGTGAGTTGACCATAAATTGGACTAAAATATGGCATGGCAAAGTGGAATGGTAGGTCGCCTAGGACAAAGAAAGATAGTGGCTGAGATTTCAGTCCACTTGGACTGCCATATCTTTGGTTGTGTTGGTCCAATTGGTGTTTGGCCAATTGGACATGAAACTAGGCTTATAATGGCACATTTTTGCTAAAGAAACCATGGCCAAAAGACCAAAGCAAGAGGACCAAAACTTGGCCCCAATCCGGATACCCTGCAAACAGCCCCTGCAGAAATGACCAAATGAACAGTACTGTTCATTTGGCCATAACTCACTGTAGATATGGTCAATTGACCTGAAAATTTGACAGCAACAAGATAAGATATAGACAAACAACTTTAATGAAGGACACCAATCTAAATTATGCCATTAACCTAATCAAATCATTGAGCAAAGTGAAGTTTACTGTACTGAGATTTCCAGAATTTTCATTTGAGCAGTAATGTTTGGATAGCTATAACTCTCTCTTGAAAACTCGGATTTAGGCAATTCTTGAACCGATGAAAACCTAAGGCATAGTAGAACATTTCATATGAAGAAAGTTAGTCCAAATTTGTAACACCCCTCACCCGACTACAGTGTAGCCGAGCAAAGTGTGCTACATTCGGTGCCGGAGCACCCTATCTTATCTTACTTTATTCCTTTCATATTTTGATCTCGATATATTTTAATATTAATAAATTTTTCGACGGAGAAACCAGCGGAGTTTCCCCTATTTTATTACCAGTTGACATATTTTACTATTTACCTGTTTGAAAATTTCAATAATGTTTTACAAATAGAATCTCATCAATTATTTTCATAACCATCTCATAATTCACATCTCATTCATATATCTCAATTTCATATTCATTTCCATGCATTATCTATATATTTCAAATCTGTCTTCGAATCCATACAATCTCATTCATACTCAAATCACATAAGTAAAATTTTCAAACTTCTTTAATTTACATATTAAAATACTTACTTTGAGTAGCTCCCATAATTCATAGGTTAATTACATGAGTTTATTTTGTACAAGATATACAAATAATTTACAATGTGCTAGGAATGAACAATATACATAACATGTATAAAATGAGCCCTATCTACATGCATTGCTGAGGAGGTGACAATCTTGAACTCTTCTAACACTTCTGCAGATCTGGACTCCAAAAATCTCAGTCGACAGTCTACTGGTTTTACCTTCAGTACTGCGAGGAAGCAATTCCATCGCGCTAAGCATTTCTGCTTAGTGGTGCAATAATATAACAAGAAATAATATATACAAATAAAGAAAGAATAGAGCATAATTTGAATGCTTAAGAATCAATTTAATTTAATACAATGTGCCTAATGTTAATTATCTTTTGTTCTCATTTGTTTCGCTTTGGAAGTGTTTAATTCCGAAATTCACAGTGATAATGTACGATATACAGAATTAATAAAAATACTCAATTTATATTCATATGGCAATAGAAGGTACATTTAAAATATTTAGTTAAGTTATACCTATTTTTGCAACTCTCTTATCATTTTACTTAACAATTTTTATGTGGTTTGGATCATTTCATAATTGTAACTAATTCTTTTGAAGTCTTATTAACTCATTTATTTGATCTCTAATGTTTTTAATTACTAATAGTCTTAATTTATTTCAATAAATTACACTGCCCAAGTGACCTACAACAGGCTGACTAAACTGGATAACGGGTCATTGGCACTGGACACCGCGGTGCCTCGGGCCGTCATACCATGGGACGCAGAACGTCAACCATGTATGCAGTCAGTATGGCTAAAAAGCCATGATATCACATAATCGGGCATAAAAGCCATGAATACGGGCATAAAAGCCATGAATACGGGCATAAAGCCATGAATACAGGCATAAAGCCTTTCGCAATACTGCTAAAACAATACCCTATTGGCATGCCAAACTATCCAATCTGACACACATGTCTAGGCAATACAAGGGCATATAATATCATCAAATATTAATATGTTGTGTTTTATGTCTTTATTATTTCACGATAAATTTCATAATTTGTACATTGATCATAATATTCATACATTCCTTACATCATTCCTATTGATCACAATTCACAATAATGGTATTCATATACCATTGTACTCAAAATATTTCTCCTCTCTACAATAATGAGAACTAATGTCTCATTCATACATTAATATGGTTCATTTATTCATTCATTATGTTATTCATATTGATCACAATTCTAAACAACGGTTCACATGTACCATTGTATTCAAAACATTTTTCCTTTCTCATTTATACATTCAAGAATCTACTTATGTAATTACAAATTTTATATTTCAAGTTGAGTTACTAATATTTTATGAATTTCATTTGTGATGGGCATATATGCCCTAACTATCTATTCACATCAATTAGGTGACTTATTTTTCATATTTCAAGTAATCCATGAATATTTCATGGATTTCAAATTTATGACCTAAATTTCTTTTTAACAATTTTGACTAGGATGCATAGTCCATATTTGTCATACAATTCTAAGCATTTAAGCTTAGAATTGGTTCTAGGTCTTCATCTTAATTCACTAATCATTTTGATTACTATTCACCATACTAGTCAACCAAAATGTTGACCTTTTTATACTTAATGGATATATTAATTCTAATTACACCAAGATCCCACATTTTGAGTTTTACATTTACTAGTATTAATTGCCAATTGCAATTTAAAGTCCCCTAGATGCATTTCTAATTTCAAATTTTGAATTTCAAGTTTTGGGTGTCACTATTCACCTCATTGGTCAACAAAAATGTTGACTTTTGCATAGACAATAGGTACATTGGTTTTAACACTCCCGATATACCACATTTTGCATTTAAAACTTGTTGGAATCAATTACCAAATCCATTTCCAAGCTTATTTCAAGTTTTCATGTCACTATTCACTTCATTAGTCAATTAAAATATTGACTTTTGCATAGAAAATATGTACATTGACTTTGGCACTTCCAACATACTACATTTTTCATTTAAAACTTGTTGGTTTTGGTCACTTTCTCAATGCTTAGGTCATTTTGGCAAAATTGCCAATTTTCGGTTTTGGTGCTCCGAAGTTGCACTGTTTCATTGGTCGATTTACTGTTGGAATTTGACAAAACTTCCTTCATAGAAAATGTTCTTTATTTTGTCTAGTTGAATTTCTTTTTTTGAATCACTCCATTTGGAGTTTTTTAGCTCAAGTTATGGCCAAAATAAGTTTACTGTTCACGTGTACTGTTCCTGCTGAAATTTTGGGTTTTGACAGATTTTGGTCCAACTTTGGTCAGTAATTTGACCAAGTTATGTTTATAATTTGGTCTAACTTTCTTCATATGAAATGTTCTACCATGCCTTAGGTTTCCATCGGTTCAAGAATCGCCTAAATCCGAGTTTTCTAGAGAGAGTTATAGCCATCCAAACATTACTGCTCAAATGAAAATTCTGGAAATCTCAGTACAGTAAACTTCACTTTGCTCAATGATTTGATTAGGTTCTGGTCATAATTTGGGGTAGGTTTCTTCATGAAAGTTGTTTGTCTATGTCTTAACTTGTTGCTGTAAAAATTTCAGATCAATTGACCATTTCTACAGTGAGTTATGGCCAAATGAACAGTTACTGTTCATTTGGTCATTCTGCAGGGGCTGTTTGCAGGGTATCCGGATTGGGGCCAACTTTTGGTCCTCTTACTTTGGTCTTTTGGGCATGGTTTCTTCAGCAAAAATGTGCCATTATAAGCCTAGTTTCATGTCCAATTGGCCAAACACCAATTGGACCAACACAGCCCAAGCTATGGCAGTCCAAGTGGACTGAAATTTCAGTCACCCTGCTGCACTCACAAGGCAGCATGCTCCTTCACTTTGCCATGCTACATTTCAGTCCAATTTATGGCCAACTTACCTAAAATGGTCACTAATTGACCATTAAAATGTTCTCTAACAATTTCCTAAGCCAAGTCAAATTTTCACTTCTCAAACCCTAATTTCAAATTTCAAAACTTAATCAATTAAATTTCTATCACTTCTCATGCATATAACCTCATCAATCATCATCACTAATCATGTATATATGCAGGAATTCATCAAACCCCATAAGGTTCCCAAGGTTGCTGAATTAGGGATGTTTAATTCCTTAACTAATTCTTTGAATTTCTTGAATTTCTCACTTAATTTGGCATGTATACTACACCTAAAATTGAAAGAAAAGGTTTTAGTGCACTAACCTTGAATGGAGCCACTTCTAAGACTTCAAAACTTCACTTTCTTCCTTTCTTTTTGCTGTCCAAAGCTTGCTCTAGGTGTGAGGACCAAGTTTTATGAAGGCATATAGGGGTTTAATGGTGTAATTGGCTAGGTTTTGGAGCTTGGGTGAGTGCATCAATGGAGGGAGATGGGGAGAGGTCACGTTTGAGGAAGAAGAAGAAGAAGAAGACCAGAATTTTTGGTCCTCTTTGACTCTTTTAAGTGTTTTAAAAATGCTTATTTGAATGCAATTGGTGGATACTTGTAAGTGACATCATAAAGATATCATAAATTGCTTTTTATGGATTTTTCTTTCCTTTTCTTTTCTAATCATTTTCAATTCAATTTTCAACAATATTTATTCACATTTTATGTCATATTAATTATTTACTCAACGGAACAAGTCGGCTAAAAATCACCTCTGAAGGCGAAATGACCAAAATGCCCTCCGTTTGACTTAACGGGTCAAAATTGTCTGTACCGATTGAAAAATTTTTCTAGGTATTTTCTTGGCATTCTAATGCCATGGGAACCTCAGTAATCTTTCTCTGGAGTCCCAAAAATTATTTTATAATTTTTCCCCCGGGTCTAGGGCTCCTCGTTGCGAGAACCGCAACTTCCCTCTGGTTACCCATCGCTTGGGCAACGGCTCATTTGACTTGTTTGTATTTTATTTCTAAAATTTTACTAAATTTTTCTTATCAATATTTGAGTTATTTATGGTTCCTCACTTTAGTTTAAATATTTTTTCCGAACGTTCTAGCTGTCCGGACCGACACCGGTCATCGGAATAGTAGAATGTACGGAGTTGCTACCGGGAGGGTGTTACAAAATTATGAACTTAACTTGATCAAATTACTGACCAAAGTTGGACCAAAATCTGCCAAAACCCAAAAGTGCAGTATGAACAGTGCACGTAAACAGTAAACTTATTTTGGCTATAACTTGAGCTACAAAACTCCAAATGGAGTGATTCAAAAAAGGAAATTCAACTAGACAGAATAAGGAACAACTTTCATGCTTACCATTTCCTCAAATTCCCACTGTAAAAATAACAAATGGAACAGTAAAGATGAAGCACCAAATCTGAAAATTTTGTTCAATTAGCATTAAGCTTAGAAATGGTATTGGCAACCAATACCAACAAGTTTTAAATACAAAATGTGGTATGTTTGGGGTGTTAAAACCAATACACCTATTTTCTATCCAAAAGTCAACATTTTTGTTGACCAATGAGGTGAATAGTGACATCAAAACCAAAAATTGGCAATTTTGCCAAAATGACCTAAGCTTTGAGAAAGTGACCAAAACCAACAAGTTTTGAATACAAAATGTGGTATGTTGGGAGTACTAAAACCAATGTACCTATTGTTTATGCAAAAGTCAACAATTTAGTTGACTAATGAAATGAATAGTGACATGAAAACTTGAAATTCAAAAATTGTGAAACTTAAAAGTGCAAAATGCCCTAGTAGGCCTAATGTGATTGGTTTGGATAGATTGGCATGCCAATAGGGTATTGTTTTAGCAGTACTGCGAAAGGCTTTATGCCTGTATTTATGGCTTTATGCCCGTATTCATGGCTTTTATGCCCGTATTCATGGCTTTTATACCGATTATGTGATATCATGGCTTTTTAGCCATACTGACTGCATACGTGGTTGACGTTCTGCGTCCCATGGTATGACGGCCCGAGGCACCGCGTGTCGGTGCTAACGACCCGTTATCGATCCGATCGTCCAAAGATAGGTTACTTGGGCATGGAAAAGTATAACTGTGATTGAACTGATTATTAAAGAAAATACGAAAATTAAGTATCAGGAATGATTACAAAAATACAAAGAAGCTCAAGATCATTAAGAAAATAATTAACGAAATGCATGAAGAAGTTAATATCATAAAACATGATTAGCCCTCGACTAAAACAATAAGTGAGTAATTATTCATTTCTTATGAACACAATAGCAAGGAAATTATTATTTTTATTTGCATATTGTATTTTCTTGTATTATTGGCACCACTAAGCTTTATGCTTAGCGCGTCGCTTTTGCAACGCATAGGTACTGAAGATTTGGACAGAGGGCCCAGTAGACCACAGATTGGGTAAGGCCGTTCACAGTTCTGCGTAGTGTCCGTGTCACCTCAATTTCTGCAGTGCATTGGTAGGACACTAGGTGTCATTTTGGCATTCTGTAATAAATTTTGATTTTCTCATATGTAATGAAACTTATGTAATGTATTTTGATTTTCATGTAAATAATGCAAATTTGTGTTTGTGAAAGGAAAAGTGAATACATAACTGTGACTTGTACATGATTATTACATGAGATGAATGAATGATTAAATGAATGGTGAAAAATGTTGAGATTTTGATATTGAAGTTTGAGAGTGATGAGATGATTGAATATGATCATAGGAAGTGTTTTTCACAGGTTCCGAAGAACTGTTTTCTCTATTTGTAGCCGGTATTCTGCCGGATTTTCTTTAAAATTTTCGGAACCTCAAATAAATTACAATTTCAATAAATGAATTATATTTCACAAGTTATTTTCAAAACTATGATAAAAATGAATTCAGATAAAATTGAGTGCTCCGGCACACTGAGTGGCATAACTTGCTCGGCTACACTGTAGTCGGGTAAGGGGTGTCACATTTAGTGGTATCAGAGCACGGTTTAGGCTTTTCTGGGCCTAGATTGAGTCCATACCATGCATTGCATTTGTAAGAGTCGAGGTGACACTAATGCAGATCTGTTTGTCTTTCTTATTTTGAATAGGATATGGACCCTTCATCACAGAGAGCAGTCAAGGAGGAAGTGGAGAGTCATACTCCACCTGTAGCAGCTGAGACTGGGGGTAGGGGAGAACCTACTCCACCAGCTCAAGCAGAGCCTGCTCAGCCTCCACAGGCCATGTTCCAGCAAATGGACGATTTCTTTAGACAAATGGCCGGAGTAATGCCAGCACCACCACCACCACCAGCTCCACAGCAGAAATCACACCTGGAAAGGCTAAGAAAGTTTGGAGCAGTGGACTTCTATGGTAAGAGAGAAGATGATTATGTTGCAGCCGAAAATTGGTTGAACAGAAAGGCAGAATTCTAAAACAACTCCATTGCACTCCAGAGCAAAACTTGGAATCTGTTGTATCTCTGCTGCAAGACGATGCATATGAATGGTGGGACACTGTGTCCAGTGAAGTGTAGCCAGAAATAGTGACATGGGACTTCTTTCTCTCCGAATTTAAGAAGAAATATGTGGGTACTGTATACCTAGAAGAGAGAAAAAGGGAATTCATTAACCTGAGGCAGAGACAGTTGTCAGTGGCTGAGTATGAGAAGGAATTCGTCAGATTGAGCCGTTATGGAAGGGAGATAGTCCCTAATGAAGCTGAAAGGTGCAAGAGATTCAAAGAGGGACTGAATGACAATATAAAGATTATGATCACTGCCTTGGGGATCACAGACTTCACCAAGTTAGTGGAAGCTGCATTAAAAGTGGAGAAAGTGAGAATAAATGAACAAAATAGGAAAGATAGGCAGCGTAAGAGGGAATTTGGACCAAGACAGTCAAGTATACCAACTGATAGTAAGAAGTTTAAGGGTTCTAGTTCACAAGATCAGACACAGGGCCACAGAGGCCAGATTGGAATATCTATAGCTAGTTCCCCGGGCACAATAACAAGGGGATCAACCCTAATGCCTGAATGTATGCATTGTGGTAGAAGACACAGAGGGGAGTGCCGACTGTTAACTGGAGAGTGTTTTAAGTGTGGGGCTACGAATCATTTCATAAGAGATTGCCCTCAGAGGAGTGGTTCAATAGCTCCGGTACAAGTTGATAGACCTTCCCCTATAGTCCAAAGGGGTAAAGGATCAGGTAGAGTAGAAACGGCTGACATTGCACAGAAGATTGTTTCTGAGACAGTTGAAAAGCCCGAAGTCAGGGTGGCACCACAAGTATATGCTATGGAAGCTCAGGAAGAGCCAAACCCAGACACTGATGAGGCGATACAAGGAAGTGAAGAAACAAGGAAGTAGCAACTCCCCGATTACTTAAGTCAGGTAAATTTCGAGGACGAAATTTAAATTAGAGGGGAAGAGTTGTAACACCCTCCCGGTAGCAACTCCGTACATTCTACTGTTCCGGTGACCGGTGTCGGTCCGGACAGCTAGAACGTCCGGAAAAATATTTAAATCAAAGTGAGGGACCATAATTAACTCAAATATTAATAAGAAAAATTTAGTAAAAATTTTAGAAATAAAATACAACCAAGTTAAACGAGCCGGTGCCCTAGCAAGGGGTAACTCAGAGGGAAGTTGCGGTTCTCGCAACGAGGAGCCCTAGACCCGGAAAAAAATTCATAAAATAATTTTTGGGACTCCAGAGAAGGGTCATTGAGGTTCCTATGGCATTAGAATGCCAAGAAAATATTTAGAAAAATTTTTCAATCGGTACAGCCAATTTTGACCCGTTAAGCCAAACGGAGGGCATTTTGGTCATTTCGCCTTCAGAGGTGATTTTTGGCCTACTTGTCCAGTTAAGTAAATAATTATTATGATCTAAAATATGAATAAATATTAGTAAAAATTTAATTAGAAATGAGTTAAAGAAAGAAGAAAGAAAAATCAAATAAAAAGGCATTAATGACATAAGCTTGATGTAATTAGAACCCCTTAGCCAATCAAATTAAAGGAAGACATTTATAATACATAAATGGGCAGGAAAAGAAGACCATTTTAGAGAATTTTCTGCAGCTACTCTTCTTCCCCAATAAAACATTTCATGCTTCTCTTTTCCCTTCTCCATTTTCATGCTTACAAAGCTTGAATCCACACCCTTTCTCACCTCAAAACCCTAAGTTATCTTCACTAAAACTTGTCCCCACATCCTAAGCAACCTCTAGGCAGCCAAAAGAAGAAGAAAGAAGGAGTTTGGGTAGCTTGAAAAATCTGCCACCTAAAGGTTAGTGCCTATTTACACTTAAATCTCTTTTAATTCATGTTAAAGACTTAAAGTGAGTAAGGTTTTGTAAATTAAATGAATGGAATCTATGTATATGGACCCTATGAATTTCGGCTGCCCTAAGGAAGGAACAAAGGTGGAGTGTTTTTGATGGTTTTAATGGACTTATAATGAATTAGAGATTATGTTTAAGGTGTATATACACATAAATAATGAATGGAAGTGCTTAATTAGGTGTATGTGTGAATCATAAGGGAAAACTAGGGTTTTGAGAAGTGAAAAATTGACTTGGCTTAGGAAATTGTTAGAGAACATCTTAATGGTCAATTAGTGACCATTTTAGGTGAGTTGACCATAAATTGGACTAAAATATGGCATGGCAAAGTGGAATGGTAGGCTGCCTAGGGACAGCAGCATAGTGGCTGAGATTTCAGTCCACTTGGACTGCCATATCTTTGGCTGTGTTGGTCCAATTGGTGTTTGGCCAATTGGACATGAAACTAGGCTTATAATGGCACATTTTTGCTGAAGAAACCATGCCCAAAAGACCAAAGCAAGAGGACCAAAACTTGGCCCCAATCCGGATACCCTGCAAACAGCCCCTGCAGAAATGACCAAATGAACAGTACTGTTCATTTGGCCATAACTCACTGTAGATATGGTCAATTGACCTGAAATTTTTACAGCAACAAGATAAGATATAGAAAAAAAACTTTATGAAGGACACCAATCTAAATTATTCCATTAACCTAATCAAATCATTGAGTAAAGTGAAGTTTATCAGATCGAGATTTCAATTTTCATTTGAGCAGTAATGTTTGGATGGCTATAACTCTCTCTAGAAAACTCGGATTTAAGCGATTCTTGAACCGATGAAAACCTAAGGCATAGTAGAACATTTCATATGAAGAAAGTTAGGCCAAATTATGAACTTAACTTGATCAAATTACTGACCAAAGTTGGACCAAAATCTGCCAAAACCCAAAAGTGCGATGAATGAGCGATTGCACATGAACAAGAAACTTATTTTGGCCATAACTTGAGCTAAAAACTCCAAATGGAGTGATTCAAAAGGAAATTCAACTAGACAGAATAAGGAACAACTTTCATGTTTACCATTTCCTCAAATTCCCACTGTAAAAATAACAAATGGAACAGTAAAGATGAAGCACCAAATCTGAAAATTTTGTTCAATTAGCATTAAGCTTAGAAATGGTATTGGCAACCAATACCAACAAGTTTTAAATACAAAATGTGGTATGTTTGGGGTGTTAAAACCAATACACCTATTTTCTATCCAAAAGTCAACATTTTTGTTGACCAATGAGGTGAATAGTGACACCAAAACCAAAAATTGGCAATTTTGCCAAAATGACCTAAGCTTTGAGAAAGTGACCAAAACCAACAAGTTTTGAATACAAAATGTGGTATGTTGGGAGTACTAAAACCAATGTACCTATTGTTTATGCAAAAGTCAACATTTTAGTTGACTAATGAAATGAATAGTGACATGAAAACTTGAAATTCAAAAATTGTGAAACTTAAAAGTGCAAAATGCCCTAGTAGGCCTAATGTGATTGGTTTGGATAGATTGGCATGCCAATAGGGTATTGTTTTAGCAGTACTGCGAAAGGCTTTATGCTTGTATTCATGGCTTTATGCCCGTATTCATGGCTTTTATGCCCGTATTCATGGCTTTTATGCCGATTATGTGATATCATGGCTTTTTAGCCATACTGACTGCATACGTGGTTGACGCTCGCTGCCCCATGGTATGACGCCCGCGGCACCGTGGTGTCGTGTGCCAACGACCCGTTATCCAGTCCAGTCGTCCAGTATAGGTTACTTGGGCATGGAAAAGTATAACTGTGATTGAACTGATTATTAAAGAAAATACGAAAATTAAGTATCAGGAATGATTACAAAAATACAAAGAAGCTCAAGATCATTAAGAAAAAAATTAATGAAATGCATGAAGAAGTTAATATCATAAAACATGATTAGCCCTCGACTAAAACAATAAGTGAGTAATTATTCATTTCTTATGAACACAATAGCAAGGAAATTATTATTTTTATTTGCATATTGTATTTTCTTGTATTATTGGCACCACTAAGCTTTATGCTTAGCGCGTCGCTTTTGCAACGCGTAGGTACTGAAGATTTGGACAGAGGGCCCAGTAGACCACAGATTGGGTAAGGCCGTTCACAGTTCTGCATAGTGTCCGTGTCACCTCAACTTCTGCAGTGCATTGGTAGGACACTAGGTGTCATTTTGGCATTCTGTAATAAATTTTGATTTTCTCATATGTAATGAAACTTATGTAATGTATTTTGATTTTCATGTAAATAATGCAAATTTGTGTTTGTGAAAGGAAAAGTGAATACATAACTGTGACTTGTACATGATTATTACATGAGATGAATGAATGATTAAATGAATGGTGAAAAATGTTGAGATTTTGATATTGAAGTTTGAGAGTGATGAGATGATTGAATATGATCATAGGAAGTGTTTTTCACAGGTTCCGAAGAACTGTTTTCTCTATTTGTAGCCGGTATTCTACCGGATTTTCTTTAAAATTTTCGGAACCTCAAATAAATTACAATTTCAATAAATGAATTATATTTCACAAGTTATTTTCAAAACTATGATAAAAATGAATTCAGATAAAATAGAGTGCTCCGGCACACTGAGTGGCATAACTTGCTCGGCTACACTGTAGTCGGGTAAGGGGTGTCACAATCTGTATCTCCAGAACCTACGCGTGGCAAAAGCAACGCGCTAAGCAATAATGCTTAGTGGTGCAATAATATAATAAAAGAAAATAGCAGAAAATAAATATGTATAGAATGTGTATGATTTATTTGTTTGGTATTGGTATATCCATCATTTCATTAACTTTGTTCACCTTCATTCATTTGGTTGCCCAAGTAACCTACACTAGACGACTGGACTGGATAAATGGGTAAACTGGCACTGGGTACCTAGTACCTCGGGCCATCACACAATCGGTCACATATGCATCTCCCAGTGTGCAACAGAACAGCTAACAAGCTGTAAATACATCAGGCACAAGGCCAAATCTCAATGCAAGGTCAGAATGGCTAAAAGCCATAAAATCACGGAATGGCATATTGCCATGTGCAGTACTGCTAACTGAACCCTATTGGCATGCCAAACTATCCAAACCAATCTTGTTAGGTATACTAGGGCATTTGAAACTTTTAAATTCTTCAATTTGTGAATTTCAAGTTTTTTGTGTCACTGTTCACCTCATTGGTCAACAAAAATGTTGAATTTTGGATAGAAAATATGTACATTGACTTTGGCACTCCCAATATACCACATTTGGCATTCAAAACTTGTTGGCATTAAGCATTTATACCATTTCAAAGTTTAAACCAAGGGAAGCAGAATTTTCAGTTTTTGTAACTCAACTTTACTATTCCATTGGACATGTTGCAATGGGAATTTGAAGAAATGGAAAACATGAAAGTTGTTCCTTATTTTGTCTAGTTGAATTTCCTTTTTTGAATCACTCCATTTGGAGTTTTATAGCTCCAGATATGGTCCAAAAACCACAGCTGGCCGGATTGTCAAAACTGCAGAATTACCATATCTATAGTACCATGAATAGTGATTGTGATTGCATTTTTGAATTGGTTCTGGTCATAATTTGGGGTAGTTTCCTTCATGAAAGTTGTTTTTCTATGTCTTAAATTGTTGCTGTAAAAATTTCAGATCAATTGACCATTTCTACAGTGAGTTATGGCCAAATGAATAGTTACTGTTCATTTGGTCATTTCTGCAGGTGCTGTTGCAGGGTATCCGGATTGGGGCCAACTTTTGGTCCTCTTGCTTTGGTCTTTTGGGCATGGTTTCTTCAGCAAAAATGTGCCATTATAAGCCTAGTTTCATGTCCAATTGGCCAAACACCAATTGGACCTACACAGCCAAAGTTATGGCTGTGTAAGTGGACTGAAATTTTAGTCACTCTGCTGCTATCCTTAGGCAGCCTACACATTCACTTGGCCATGCTATATTTCAGTCCAAATTGTGGTCAACATACCTAAAATGGTCACTAATTGACCATTAAAATGTTCTCTAACAATTTCCTAAGCCAAGTCAAATTTTCACTTTTCAAAACCCTAGTTTATATTTCAATTCACCCATATACCTAGTTAAGCACTTTCATTCATTATATATGTGTATATACACCTTAAGCATAATCTTTAATTCATTCTAAGTCCATTAAAACCATCACAAACACTCCACCTTTGTTCCTTCCTTAGGGCAGCCGAAATTCAAGGCATGCATAAACATAAATTTCATTCATTTAAGTTACAAATTCTTACTCACTTTAAGGCTTTAACATGGAATAAAGGAGATTTAAGTATATATGTGCACTAACCTTTAAGTGGCAGATTTTTTCCAAGTTTAATCTTCACTTTCTTTCTTCTTCTTGGCTGCCAAAAGATTATGCAAGGTGCTAGGATAAATTTTAGTGAATGGAGTATGAGGATTTAGGGTGAGACTTAGTGGAATGGAAAGCTTATGGAAGTGTTAATGGAGGATTAGGTCTAGGGCAATGTTTCGGCTGCCTTTGGGGAGGATGATGGCTGCTGGATTTTTAATTGTTTTGGTCTTTGTTTTGTCTCTTTTAAGTATTTAAGAAAGCTTATTAGCTTGTGATTGGTTGGTAATTTATAAATGACATCACTATGATGTCACAAATTGCTTTATTTGATTTTTCTTTTCTTTTCTCCACTACTCATTTCCAATTTAATTTCTAGTAATGTTTATTCATATTTTATGTCATATTAATTATTTACTTAACTGGACAAGTCGGCCAAAAATCACCTCTGAAGGCGAAATGACCAAAATGCCCTCCGTTTGGCTCAACGGGTCAAAATTGTCTGTACCTATTGAAAAATTTTTCTAGGTATTTTCTTGGCATTCTAATGCCATGGGAACCTCAATAACCCTTCTCTGGAGTCCCAAAATTTATTTTATAATTTTTCCCCCGGGTCTAGGGCTCCTCGTTGCGAGAACCGCAACTTCCCTCTGGTTACCCATCGCTTGGGCACCGACTCGTTTAACTAGGTTGTATTTTATTTCTAAAATTTTTACTAAATTTTTCTTATTAATATTTAAGTTATTTATGGTTCTTGACTTTAGTTTAAATATTTTTCCGGACGTTCTAGCGGTCCGGACCGACTCCGGTCACCGGAGTAGTAGAATGTACGGAGTATTTACCAGGAGGGTGTTACATTTGGTCTTATGGGCATGGTTTCTTCACCAAAGTTGTGTCATTATGTGTCTAGCTTCATGTCCAATTGGCCAAACACCAATTGAACCTTGTCACACCCTACCCCTCTGTAAGGCATAACATGATCCCGTAGTATACCTAATGAATTACCAACTCCGTCTACTGATAATCCATTAAATACACTACAAGGGATTTTAAAAACTTTTCTTACTTCTTTTACAGTGGTGAGCACTATTTACAGGTGTGAAAGACTTTGGTGAACTGAAGTGAAACAACTAACTCATTTGATTTATTTGGAATATCTGTAAAAATTTTGGCAAGGTGCCATTTGTATTTTGGACAAAACAGTTCTTGAAAACTGTAAAAAGCACTTCAATATATTTTCAAATCTCAACTCCAACATTTTTATCAACACAACACATTTCTCAAGTCAAATCCACAGTGATTTTCAAAGACTAAGATACAAAGATATAACACAATTTTTTTACAAGCCAAATAACTCATAATTATTTTACAACTTTACTGTACAACTTAAATTTACAACTGCTCAAAACCAAGAACAAAATATACATACAGTGAATATACATTACAGTACAAAATGCCACATGTGGTATACTCACTATACCCAAAAATCTCTCGTTGGCGATACTAGCAGCTCGCCACTGTCTGTCTCTCTACTGCGATAAAGCAATAAAGCTATCATTTGAGACAATGTCTCAGTGGTGCACAACATTAACCAAATACAAATTTTAAATCACAATTCATAAATCATATCAATAGTGGATACTTAAAACCATAGTTAAATTCAAGACAATAAATGTCAACAAGAATTTAAACTCCATTTGTTAATATCACAATAATTTTCAATAAGTCAGATCATGGTTGAATTCAATAGACAGTATATGTCAATAAGAGTTTAAATCAATTTCACAATCTCACAATACATAATAACACAATTCGATCAAATAACTGAAGAATACAGTGTTGCCAATCTATAACACAATTTAGGCCATGACACAATTTTTCCATATATGCCGTGTTGTACACCACGACAAGACATGCTCACCCCAATAATCGAAATCAATGAGGGAGGAAGCTAGCTATATAATGAGAACTCATCCATACTCACCTCAGACTGGGAAGTCAAAGAGGGAGGAACATAATCATACTCACCCCAGACTAATAAGTCAAAGAGGGAGGAATAATCACACTCACCCCATTAATGGAGGAGGAACATATTATCAGTGTCATGCCAATTGTGAGTCAAAACAATTCCAAACATTTTATTCAAATGATCCGTAAGAATCCTATAAATTTCCAAAGTTATAATTTCATTCACAAAATGGCAACACAATTCGTAATTCACTTCAATTTCCACAAAAACCATTTACAGTGCTTTTCAATCAATAAGTATCCATCAAATACCATTCAAACAATTTTTCACAGTTTCAAACCATTCACAATGTTTTTCAATCAATAAGTGTCCACCAAACACATTTCCACAATTTAAAACAATGATATGCAAATAGTCAATATTTATTTCCATTGAAAATAATTCAAAAGAAACAGTTGTTGTGCACAAACCTCTGATGACTGTCCCCCTGATCTGGACTCAGTGTTTCCTTCCCTTTTCCTGAGTCTTTGGTAACTGAGAAACACAATTTGAAGTGTTTCAGTACTAATTTAAACTGTCTCTATCGATGGTGTTTGGTAAATAATGCACTGAACTCAATTATTCACTTAATCACCTAATATACCGACCCTCGTTGCGTTTTAGGTAAATTAGGTTTTAGTGTCATTAATATGTCACATTTGATAGGGTTTTAGGTTTGGTATGTTTTACCAAAGTCATTTCCTTGCTTAGTGCATTTTAATGCAAATTGCTGGATTCCGGGACACTGGTTTGACCTAACCGGACGATCTAGTTCCCTCGGTTTTCGGGTCTCGGTCGAAACTGCAAACTTGTAGATTTAGGTCTTATGGACCGCGGTGCAAAATTTCAGGTCAATCCGAGTTAAGTAGACCGAGTTATGGTCATTACACTCTTGCTGGTCAAATGGTACCATTTTAGGTCAATTTGAGGTCAAATTGGTCAATTCTGGTTCGGCCAGTTTTTGGATCCGAACTTGTGCAAGTTGTTTGACTTGCTTATGGTCATTTCTGGGCTTTAGTGTCTTCATAAGACTTGTAGGTATGGGTCTTAACTATTCTTGGTTAAAATTTCAGGTCAATTGGACCTGGTTTGAGTGAGTTATGGCCTAAACACTCACTGCTGCCCAATTGGTCATTTTTCAGGTCCTAATTGCACCTAATCCGAATTGGTCATTTTTTTAGGTCACCTTGCAAGCAGAATTTTGGCATGGTTTCTCAATGAAAGTTGGCACATTTTGTGCCTAGTTTCACCTCAAATTGGTCTCATACCAATTGAGGTTACACATTTAAGGTTATAGGCTAAAATGTGTACTGCCCTCAATATGCTTTTCACACCCCATTCAAAACACATATTTACCTTGCAAAGTTTACTTCCATACCCTACCAAATCAGTTTTGGTACATTACCAAAAGCACTTTCTACTTTACATTAACATTATTTTGGGCAGATTCCAATCAGCCTCAACACACCAATATCATTCACAATTACAATTTCTAAGTACTATTACAAACACACCTAACCATTACAAATTTTACACACACTTTACAAGATCAATCTACATACATATCATCAATCCTTCTAGGTTAATATTCTGCATACATTTCCTTCAATATATACCATTACTCAAGTGTCCCCAAGCTGCCACAAACCATTCTTCAACATCAAAGTGCCGTCCATTTTACAATTTCCCATCCAAGTGCATAAATCACCACATAAACATGAAATAATTCACTTGGTTACTAATTCATCATGATCAACACCATTTCTCATCAATTATATGCACAAATATCTCATCAAAAACGTGACTCATGGCTGTCCAAAATGAAAACAACAATAACCCTTCAAACTCAAAATTTTCTTTCACCAAACTAACACCCATAACATGAACATAAACTTTAACAAAGAAATTCTCAAAAATGCAAACTTACCTTTAATTGTAACTTGCTAAACCTTCATCAAACTTCTCAAAATTAGTATCAATATCTTCCTTGTGATGTGTAGACAAAGTTTAATGAAGAACACTAAGAGGTTGGAGTTGAAAATGGAGAGTTAAGAAAGCTTGCATGAAAAATGGCTATGGAGTTTCCTTCACTCTTCAATTCGGCAATTTGAATGCAAATGAGGAAGATGACTTTTTCAGCTGCATTTTAAGTGTACACATGTCCCACTATGTTTTTAATTAATCCCTTAGTGGTCCACTTAGTCACTTAATCATATAATAAAGTAATTATTCATTTATTCCACATTTAACCCATAATTTCCACTATTTATTTTAGGTACCACCAATTTAATTTTTCATTTTATTTTCTAAGTGTAATACTATTTATTTTTAATGGACATTTAGGTCAAAAGACACTTCGATGTCAAATGACCATAATGCCCTGCTCGTGGCATTCACGATTTTTCGGTATTCTGGGTTTTATCTGCTTTTTCGATTTCTCACTTTTCTTTGTACTAATTATTAAATTTTTAATTTATATTTCTAATGATATTTATACTTAAACAAGTGTCTATTTATTTACCAAAAATGTTTTCCAGGTTCCCCATGATCCGAGGCGATCAATGGTCCACGCCGTGACTTCCCAGTGCTGTCACCCATCGTTAGGTTTCCCGGCTCGTTTAACTTGATCACATTTCTTTGCAATCATTTTTCCTTTGTTTTTCTTGTACTTTCTTTTCTTTTATTTCATTATTTTATGTCTCCTCACTCTCATTGAAGTGTGGTTCTAGGCATCCTAGGTCCAGGACAACACCGGTCACCGGAGCAGCAGAACGCACTACCGAACTTAGGGTGTTACAATTCTCCCCCTTAAAGAAATTACGTCCACGAAAATTTACCCAGTACTCATAGTACAATAGTCATACGTTTATCTTCTCATTTCTATATGATCGTAAGACTTTTAACAATCTAATCCAATGTTTACTTTGTTTGGATAACACCAATCTCCTCTTAATATTATGTTGTCTAATATTTCACCACGTTCCTTCTTGAATGACCCTTGAGGTCATATTAGAATCATTCATCGTGCATTGGTCCTCTGACCATTCGAGTCCATAGTCTTCCTCACCTTCGGAATATTTCTTGGTTACATATGAATCACCTGTTCAAGTGTCTACTTCCATAACTCTTTTTATCTGTCAATGTTCTATAACTTACTTCCTTTTATCGAACTATAACCTTTCGATATTTTAACTTTTGAGTTTTAGATCCTAAGTAGGATTTTCAAACTTATTTCTAACAATTAAATTACGTCACGGCATAACTATGCCAAAGCAGATCTGCGTTGGCAACTATTCTCATCTAGGTGTACTATCGGTTAGTACGTAGCTCTACACAATAATCTCAAGTTAGTCTTTGTCTGCGACTACGATTATAAACATCAAGAACATTGCATAGTTACTACGATACATCCCAATAGATCAAACTTTGTTATCTTTTATTCTTTTTGAATTCACTGATATTCGAATCTTATTCTGATTACAATATCCATTAGCAATTTCTAACAGTAACCTCCTTGCCCTTATCAAGAGCAATTCCATTACTGCATCTTACTTTTACGTCCTCTTGCCTTACATTAAGTAGGCTCACTAATTAGCTTTATAATTTATGGTGTGTTAGAAAATACTTTTCGCCGATAAACTCTTTCAAAACTAATTTCACTTATTATCACAATCCTTATCTTAAGGGCTAATCACTAATGCGTCAAAATTTATTCCTCTGTAAACGAATAACAACAGAACATATAGTTCTAACACTAATGTAAAAATATGAAAATTCTAGGTCAAACAATACATATATATATCTCAGTTGCTAATTGAGAAAGTACCAGCAATGATGTCAAAAGTCTCAGTCTCTTTTCTGTCGTATAGCGTATACTCTCGTTGAAGCATCACCCTGTTTTGGCTGATTCACAGTAGTCTGACTTCTAGGTGTACTACCCCTACCTCTACCTCTGCCTCTACTAACTGATGGTGAACTATTTGGGGTAGAAACTTGGGTTGATCCCTTTGGTGTAGTAAATGATCCCGAACGACTTGGATTTACACAATCCTTAGCAAAATGACCAGTCTCTCCACAATTAAAGCATGCTCCTACGGCTCTATAACATACCCCACTATGTGGTTTACCACAAGTTTCACAAAGTCGATCTGACAGCGCATTTCTGGGTTTCTGTTGAGTTTGCTGATCGGATCGGGGTGGTTTCTGTCCAGAAGATCTATCTCTACCGGACTTCTTACTATCTCTGTCGTATCCCCCAAAGTTTTTCCTCTTTCCAGTAGGACCACTAGAACTCTGTTCTGCTGACTTTCCCTCTTTTTCTGCCTTCTCTGATTTCTTTTTCTCAAGAGCCGCTTCAGATTCAATTCTTTCTAATTC
This sequence comes from Hevea brasiliensis, assembly GCF_030052815.1. Taxonomy (NCBI): domain Eukaryota; kingdom Viridiplantae; phylum Streptophyta; class Magnoliopsida; order Malpighiales; family Euphorbiaceae; genus Hevea; species Hevea brasiliensis. Next base: position 52,540,170 of record NC_079501.1, read on the forward strand.
TAGTGCTTGAGAAATAAGTTCAGAGAAGTTGTTATGTTTGAATCCGACCACTTGTAATCTGATACTAGGCTTCAAGCCGGTTTCAAACCTCTTACATCTCTCCCTGCTGGTAGAAAGTAGACTTACTGCATAATGGCTTAGGTGGGAGAATTCCCTTTCATACTCAGCCACTGATCTGCCCCCCTGTTTCAGACTTAGGAATTCTTGCAGCTTCTGGTCTACATAAGCATCAGGGACATATTTTTGCCTGAATTCCCTGAGGAAGTCATTCCATGTTAACTGCAGTTCTATCGATCGTGGGGATGGTTTTCCACCAGTCATAAGCATCCCCCTGTAGCAAAGATACTGAGTACTCAAATCTAAGCTCCTCTGTGCAATGCAGTTTCTTGAATACCCTATCCATCCTCTCTAACCATTGTTCTGCCTCTAGAGGATCTACTGTCCCCTTGAACTCTGTAGCCCCATACTTCATCAATTTGTCATATTGTCTAGCAGACGTCTGAGGTTGTACAACCGGAGACTGTATTGGTACTTGAGAAGGCCCATTACCATCCATTTGTTTGAACATTGCGTCTGTTTGAACGAGCGAAGCTGCAGATGCTGCGGTGGTGCTCTTGAACCATCGACATTATGTAGGCATGGGGCATCCCCTTGCACCTCAGCCTCAATAGATTGATCTACTGTACGATTACCCTCTTCCATAGTCAATGCGAGGATTTTAGATCTCCTAAACCAATAACACAAGGAGATTTCCACCCGTTAGTGCATATTTATAATGTAATGTAATGTATGTATCAAACAATGATATTGAGAAGTTGTACTGTGAAGATAGAATATTCAAATGACAGTGAAAGCAGAATTTAAAAACTTTGCTCGATACCACTAAAACATGTCACACCTACCCCTCTGTAAGGCATAACATGATCCGTAGTATACCTAAGGAATTACCAACTCCGTCTACTGATAATCCATTAAATACACTACAAGGGATTTTAAAAACTTTTCTTACTTCTTTTACAGTGGTGAGCACTATTTACAGGTGTGAAAGACTTTGGTGAACTGAAGTGAAACAACTAACTCATTTGATTTATTTGGAATATCTGTAAAAATTTTGGCAAGGTGCCATTTGTATTTTGGACAAAACAGTTCTTCAGAAAACCTGTAAAAAGCACTTCAATATATTTTCAAATCTCAACTCCAACATTTTTATCAACACAACACATTTCTCAAGTCAAATCCACGGTGATTTTCAAAGACTAAGATACAAAGATATAACACAATTTTTACAAGCCAAATAACTCATAATTATTTTACAACTTTCTTGTACAACTTAAATTTACATTGCTCAAAACCAAGAACAAAATATACATACGGTGAATATACATTCTGATACAAAATGCCACATGTGGTATACTCACTATACCCAAAATCTCTCATTGGCGATACTAGCGACCTAACTTTCGCCACTGTCTGTCTCTACTGCGGCGGCAATAAAAGCTATCATTTGAGACAATCTCTCAGTGGTGCACAACATTAACCAAATACAAATTTTAAATCACAATTCATAAATCATATCAATAGTGGATACTTAAAACCATACTTAAATTCAAGACAATAAATGTCAACAAGAATTTAAACTCCATTTGTTAATATCACAATAATTTTCAATAAGTCGGATCATGGTTGAATTCAATAGGCGGTATATGTCAATAAGAGTTTAAATCAATTTCACAATCTCACAATACATAATAACACAATTCGATCAAATAACTGAAGAATACAGTGTTGCCAATCTATAACACAATTTAGGCCATGACACAATTTTTCCATATATGCCGTGTTGTACACCACGACAAGACATGCTCACACCAATAATCGAAATCAATGAGGTAGCACGCTAGCTATAAACTGAGAACTCATCCATACTCACCTCGGTGGGAAGTCAAAGAGGGAGGAACATAATCATACTCACCCCAGACTAATAAGTCAAAGAGGGAGGAATAATCACACTCACCCCATTAATGGAGGAGGACCATATTATCAGTGTCATGCCAATTGTGAGTCAAAACAATTCCAAACATTTTATTCAAATGATCCGTAAGAATCCTATAAATTTCCAAAGTTATAATTTCATTCACAAAATGGCAACACAATTCGTAATTCACTTCAATTTCCACAAAAACCATTTACAGTTCTTTTCAATCAATAAGTATCCATCAAATACCATTCAAACAATTTTTCACAGTTTCAAACCATTCACAATGTTTTTCAATCAATAAGTGTCCACCAAACACATTTCCACAATTTAAAACAATGATATGCAAATAGTCAATATTTATTTCCATTGAAAATAATTCAAAAGAAACAGTTGTTATGCACAAACCTCGATGTTGTCCCCACGATCTGGACTCAGTGTTTCCTTCCCTTTTCCTGAGTCTTTGGTAACTGAGAAACACAATTTGAAGTGTTTCAGTACTAATTTAAACTGTCTCTATCGATGGTGTTTGGTAAATAATGCACTGAACTCAATTATTCACTTAATCACCTAATATACCGACCCTCGTTGTGTTTTAGGTAAATTAGGTTTTAGTGTCATTAATATGTCACATTTGATAGGGTTTTAGGTTTGGTATGTTTTACCAAAGTCATTTCCTTGCTTAGTGCATTTTAATGCAAATTCTTTGGATCAGGGACACTGGTTTGACCTAACCGGACGATCTAGTTCCCTCGGTTTTCGGGTCTCGGTCGAAACTGCAAACTTGTAGATTTAGGTCTTATGGACCGCGGTGCAAAATTTCAGGTCAATCCGAGTTAAGTAGACCGAGTTATGGTCATTACACTCTTGCTGGTCAAATGGTACCATTTTAGGTCAATTTGAGGTCAAATTGGTCAATTCTGGTTCGGCCAGTTTTTGGATCCGAACTTGTGCAAGTTGTTTGACTTGCTTATGGTCATTTCTGGGCTTTGGTGTCTTCATAAGACTTGTAGGTATGGGTCTTAACTATTCTTGGTTAAAATTTCAGGTCAATTGGACCTGGTTTGAGTGAGTTATGGCCTAAACACTCACTGCTGCCCAATTGGTCATTTTTCAGGTCCTAATTGCACCTAATCCGAATTGGTCATTTTTAGGTCACCTTGCAAGCAGAATTTTGGCATGGTTTCTCAATGAAAGTTGGCACATTTTGTGCCTAGTTTCACCTCAAATTAGTCTCATACCAATTGAGGTTACACATTTAAGGTTATAGGCTAAAATGTGTACTGCCCTCAATATGCTTTTCACACCCCATTCAAAACACATATTTACCTTGCAAAGTTTACTTCCATACCCTACCAAATCAGTTTTGGTACATTACCAAAAGCACTTTCTACTTTACATTAACATTATTTTGGGCAGATTCCAATCAGCCTCAACACACCAATATCATTCACAATTACAATTTCTAAGTACTATTACAAACACACCTAACCATTACAAATTTTACACACACTTTACAAGATCAATCTACATACATATCATCAATCCTTCTAGGTTAATATTCTGCATACATTTCCTTCAATATATACCATTACTCAAGTGTCCCCAAGCTGCCACAAACCATTCTTCAACATCAAAGTGCCGTCCATTTTACAATTTCCCATCCAAGTGCATAAATCACCACATAAACATGAAATAATTCACTTGGTTACTAATTCATCATGATCAACACCATTTCTCATCAATTATATGCACAAATATCTCATCAAAAACGTGACTCATGGCTGTCCAAAATGAAAACAACAATAACCCTTCAAACTCAAAATTTTCTTTCACCAAACTAACACCCATAACATGAACATAAACTTTAACAAAGAAATTCTCAAAAATGCAAACTTACCTTTAATTGTAACTTGCTAAACCTTCATCAAACTTCTCAAAATTAGTATCAATATCTTCCTTGTGATGTGTAGACAAAGTTTAATGAAGAACACTAAGAGGTTGGAGTTGAAAATGGAGAGTTAAGAAAGCTTGCATGAAAAATGGCTATGGAGTTTCCTTCACTCTTCAATTCGGCAATTTGAATGCAAATGAGGAAGATGACTTATTCAGCTGCATTTTAAGTGTACACATGTCCCACTATGTATTTAATTAATCCCCTTAGTGGTCCACTTAGTCACTTAATCATATAATAAAGTAATTATTCATTTATTCCACATTTAACCCATAATTTCCACTATTTATTTTAGGTACCACCAATTTAATTTTTCATTTTATTTTCTAAGTGTAATACTATTTATTTTTAATGGACATTTAGGTCAAAAGACACTTGGGATGTCAAATGACCATAATGCCTGTTCGGGTGGCATTCACGATTTTCGGTATTCTAGGGTTTTGTCATTTTCGATTTCTCACTTTTCTTTGTACTAATTATTTAATTTTTCTTTGATATTTCTAATGATATTTATTCTTCAACAAGGGTCTATTTATGTCCCAAAAATGTTTTCGAGGTTCCCATGATCCGAGGGCAGTCCAACGGTCCGCAGTGACTTCCAGTCTGATCACCATCGTTAGGTTTCAGCTCGTTTAACTTGATCACATTTCTTTGCAATCATTTTTCCTTTGTTTTTCTTGTACTTTCTTTTCTTTTATTTCATTATTTTATGTCTCCTCACTCTCATTGAAGTGTGGTTCTAGGCATCCTAATTTGTCCAGGACAACAGTCCTTTGGAGCGTGAGCGAGCACTCACAGAACTTAGGGGTGTTACAATTCTCCCCCTTAAATAAATTTCGTCCACGAAATTTTACCCGATAATCATCTTACAATAGTCATACGTTTATTTTCTCCTTTCTATATGATCGTAAGACTTTTAACAATCTAATACAATGTTTACTTTGTTTGGATAACACCAATCTCCTCTTACTATTATGTTGTCTAATATTTGACTCACGTTCCTTCTTGAATGACCCTTGAGGTCATATTAGAATCATTCATCGAGCATTGGTCCTCGACCATTCTAGTCCATAGTCTTCCTCACATTGAATATTTCTTTGTTACATATGAATCAAGCTGTTCAAGTCTCTACTTCCATAACTCTTTTTATCTGTCAATGTTCTATAACTTACTTCCTTTTATCTTGAACTATAACCTTTCGATATTTTAACTTTTGAGTTTTAGATCCTAAGTAGGATTTTCAAACTTATTTCTAACAATTAAATTACGTCACGGCATAACTATGCCAAAGCAGATGCCGTTGGCAACTATTCTCATCTAGGTGTACTATCGGTTAGTGCGTAGCTCTACACAATAATCTCAAGTTAGTCTTGTGTCTGCGACTACGGTATAAACATCAAGAACATTGCATAGTTACTACGATACATCCCAATAGATCAAACTTTGTTATCTTTTATTCTTTTTGAATTCAACGATATTCGAATCTTATTACGATTACAATATCCATTAGCAATTTCTATGATAACCTCCTTGCCCTTATCAAGAGCAATTCCATTACTGCATCTTACTTTTACGTCCTCTTGCCTTACATTAAGTAGGCTCACTAATTAGCTTTATAATTTATGGTGTGTTAGAAAATACTTTTCGTAGATAAACTCTTTCAAAACTAATTTCACTTATTATCACAATCCTTATCTTAAGGGCTAATCACTAATGCGTCAAAATTTATTCCTCTGTAAACGAATAACAACAGAACATATAGTTCTAACACTAATGTAAAAATATGAAAATTCCAGGTCAAACAATACATATATATATCTCAGTTGCTAATTGAGAAAGTACCAGCAATGATGTCAAAAGTCTCGATCTCTTTTACGTAGGTATAGCGTATACTCTCGTTGAAGCATCACCTGTTTTGGTGATTCACGATGAGTCGACTTCTAGGTGTACTACCCCTACCTCTACCTTTGCCTCTACTAGCGATGGTGAACTCTTTGGGGTAGAAACTTGGGTTGATCCCTTTGGTGTAGTAAATGATCGAGCGACTTGGATTTACACAATCCTTAGCAAAATGACCAGTCTCTCCACAATTAAAGCATGCTCCTACTCTATAACATACCCCACTATGTGGTTTACCACAAGTTTCACAAAGTCGATCGGACAGCGCATTTACGGGTTTCTGTTGAGTTGGTGATCGGATCGAGGTGGTTTACGTCCAAAGATCTATCTCTCTGGGACTTCTTACTATCTCTGTCGTATCCCCAAAGTTTTCCTCTTTCGGTGGGACCACTAGAACTACATTCTGTGACTTTCCCTCTTTTACGCCTTCTCGATTTCTTTTTCTCAGAGCGCTTGATTCAATTCTTTCTAATTCTAGTGCTTGAGAAATAAGTTCGAAGAAGTTGTTATGTTTGAATCAGACCACTTGTAATCGATACTAGGCTTCAAGCCGGTTTCAAACCTCTTACATCTCTCCTGCTGGTAGAAAGTAGACTTCTTGCATAATGGCTTAGGCGGGAGAATTCCCTTTCATACTCGACCAGCGATGCCCCTGTTTGGACTTAGGAATTCTTGCGACTTACGGTCTACATAAGCATCGGGGACATATTTTTGCTGAATTCACGAGGAAGTCATTCCATGTTAACTTGCAGTTCTATCGGTGTGGGGATGGTTTTCCACAGTCATAAGCATCCCCTGTAGCAAAGATCTGAGTACTCAAATCTAAGCTCCTCTGTGCAATGCGGTTTCTTGAATACCCTATCCATCCTCTCTAACCATTGTTACGCCTCTAGAGGATCTCTGTCCCCTTGAACTCTGTAGCCCCATACTTCATCAATTTGTCATATTGTCTAGCGAGTGTGGTTGTACCACCGGTGTGCGTATTGGGACTTGAGTAGGCACATTACCATCCATTTGTTGGAACATTGCGTACGTCTGTTTGGCGAGCAGAGAAGCTGCGATGCTGCGGTGGTGCTCTTGAACCTTGACATTATGTAGGCATGGGGCATCCCCTTGCACCTCGACCTCAATAGATTGATCGGTGAGCGATCACCCTCTTCCATAGTCAATGCGAGGATTTTAGATCTCTAAACCAATAACACAAGGAGATTTCCTCCGTTAGTGCATATTTATAATGTAATGTCTTGTATGTATCAAACAATGATATTGAGCGGTTGTCTTGTGAAGAAAGAATATTCAAATGACAATTGAAAGCAGAATTTAAAAACTTTGCTCTGATACCACTAAAACATGTCACACCTACCCCTCTGTAGGCATAACATGATCCGTAGTATACCTAATGAATTACCAACTCCGTCTCGATAATCCATTAAATACACTACAAGGGATTTTAAAAACTTTTCTTACTTCTTTTACGATGGTGAGCACTATTTACAGTGTGAAAGACTTTGGTGGCTGAAGTGAAACAACTAACTCATTTGATTTATTTGGAATATCTGTAAAAATTTTGGCAAGGTGCCATTTGTATTTTGGACAAAGCAGTTCTTGAAAACTGTAAAAAGCACTTCAATATATTTTCAAATCACAACTCAAACATATTTATCAAAACAACACATTACACAACTCAAATCCACACTGATTTTCAAACACTAAGATACAAAGATAAAAAACAATTTTTACAAGCCAAATAACTCATAATTATTTTACAACTTTCTTGTACAACTTAAATTTACATTGCTCAAAACCAAGAACAAAATATACATACGGTGAATATACATTCTGATTACAAAATGCCACATGTGGTATACTCACTATACCCAAAAATCTCTCATTGGCGATACTAGCGACCTAACTGCTTACTGTCTGTCTCTCTCTACTGACAATAAAAGCTATCATTTGAGACAATGTCTCGATGGTGCACAACATTAACCAAATACAAATTTTAAATCACAATTCATAAATCATATCAATAGTGGATACTTAAAACCATAGTTAAATTCAAGACAATAAATTTCAACTAGAATTTAATCTCAATTTTTTAATATAAAAATATTTTTCATTAAGTCATATCATGGTTTAATTAAATATACTGTTTATTTCAATAATATTTTAAATCAATTTCACAATCTCACAATACATAATAACACAATTCGATCAAATAGCTGAAGAATACTGATGTTGCCAATCTATAACACAATTTAGGCCATGACACAATTTTTCCATATATGCCGTGTTGTACACCACGACAAGACATGCTCACCCCAATAATCGAAATCAATGAGGAGGAAGCTAGCTATATAATGAGAACTCATCCATACTCACCTCGGTGGGAAGTCAAAGAGGGAGGAACATAATCATACTCACCCGGACTAATAAGTCAAAGAGGAGGAATAATCACACTCACCCCATTAATGGAGGAGGAACATATTATCGATGTCATGCCAATTGTGAGTCAAAACAATTCCAAACATTTTATTCAAATGATCGTAAGAATCAATAAATTTCCAAAGTTATAATTTCATTCACAAAATGGCAACACAATTCGTAATTCACTTCAATTTCCACAAAAACCATTTCTGATGCTTTTCAATCAATAAGTATCCATCAAATACCATTCAAACAATTTTTCACGATTTCAAACCATTCACAATGTTTTTCAATCAATAAGTGTCCACCAAACACATTTCCACAATTTAAAACAATGATATGCAAATAGTCAATATTTATTTCCATTGAAAATAATTCAAAAGAAAGCAGTTGTTGTGCACAAACCTCGATGGTTGTCCCACGATCTGGACTCGGTGTTTCCTTCCCTTTTCTGAGTCTTTGGTAGCGAGAAACACAATTTGAAGTGTTTGATTACTAATTTAAGCTGTCTCTATCGATGGTGTTTGGTAAATAATGCCTTGAACTCAATTATTCACTTAATCACCTAATAGACCTACCCTCGTTGCGTTTTAGGTAAATTAGGTTTTAGTGTCATTAATATGTCACATTTGATAGGGTTTTAGGTTTGGTATGTTTTACCAAAGTCATTTCCTTGCTTAGTGCATTTTAATTCAAATTCTTTGGATCAGGGACACTGGTTTGACCTAACCGGACGATCTAGTTCCTCGGTTTTCGGGTCTCGGTCGAAACTACAAACTTGTAGATTTAGGTCTTATGGACCGCGATTGCAAAATTTCAGGTCAATCCGAGTTAAGTAGACCGAGTTATGGTCATTACACTCTTGCTGGTCAAATGGTACCATTTTAGGTCAATTTTAGGTCAAATTGGTCAATTCTGGTTCGGCCAGTTTTGGACCCGAACTTGTGCAAGTTGTTTGACTTGCTTATGGTCATTTCTGGGCTTTTGTGTCTTCATAAGACTTGTAGGTATGGGTCTTAACTATTCTTGGTTAAAATTTCAGGTAAATTGGACCTGGTTTGAGTGAGTTATGGCCTAAACACTCACTGCTGCCCAATTGGTCATTTTTTTAGGTCACCTTGCAAGCAGAATTTTGGCATGGTTTCTCAATGAAAGTTGGCACATTTTGTGCCTAGTTTCACCTCAAATTGGTCTCATACCAATTGAGGTTACACATTTAAGGTTATAGGCTAAAATGTGTACTGCCCTCAATATGCTTTTCACACCCCATTCAAAACACATATTTACCTTGCAAAGTTTACTTCCATACCCTACCAAATCAGTTTTGGTACATTACCAAAAGCACTTTCTACTTTACATTAACATTATTTTGGGCAGATTCAATCAGCCTCAACACACCAATATCATTCACAATTACAATTTCTAAGTACTATTACAAACACACCTAACCATTACAAATTTTACACACACTTTACAAGATCAATCTACATACATATCATCAATCCTTCTAGGTTAATATTCTGCATACATTTCCTTCAATATATACCATTACTCAAGTGTCCCCAAGCTGCCACAAACCATTCTTCAACATCAAAGTGCCGTCCATTTTACAATTTCCCATCCAAGTGCATAAATCACCACATAAACATGAAATAATTCACTAGGTTACTAATTCATCATGATCAACACCATTTCTCATCAATTATATGCACAAATATCTCATCAAAAACGTGACTCATGGCTGTCCAAAATGAAAACAACAATAACCCTTCAAACTCAAAATTTTCTTTCACCAAACTAACACCCATAACATGAACATAAACTTTAACAAAGAAATTCTCAAAAATGCAAACTTACCTTTAATTGTAACTTGCTAAACCTTCATCAAACTTCTCAAAATTAGTATCAATATCTTCCTTGTGATGTGTAGACAAAGTTTAATGAAGAACACTAAGAGGTTGGAGTTGAAAATGGAGAGTTAAGAAAGCTTGCATGAAAAATGGCTATGGAGTTTCCTTCACTCTTCAATTCGGCAATTTGAATGCAAATGAGGAAGATGACTTATTCAGCTGCATTTTAAGTGTACACATGTCCCACTATGTATTTAATTAATCCCCTTAGTGGTCCACTTAGTCACTTAATCATATAATAAAGTAATTATTCATTTATTCCACATTTAACCCATAATTTCCACTATTTATTTTAGGTACCACCAATTTAATTTTTCATTTTATTTTCTAAGTGTAATACTATTTATTTTTAATGGACATTTAGGTCAAAAGACACTTGGGATGTCAAATGACCATAATGCCTGTTCGGGTGGCATTCACGATTTTTAGTATTACAGGGTTTTGTCTGTTTTCGATTTCTCACTTTTCTTTGTACTAATTATTTAATTTTTCTTTGATATTTCTAATGATATTTATTCTTCAACAAGGGTCTATTTATGTCCCAAAAATGTTTTCGAGGGTTCCCATGATCCGAGGGCAGTCAACGGTCCCGTAGTGACTTCCAGTCTGATCACCCATCGTTAGGTTTCATTTCGTTTAACTTGATCACATTTCTTTGCAATCATTTTCCTTTGTTTTTCTTGTACTTTCTTTTCTTTTATTTCATTATTTTATGTCTCCTCACTCTCATTGAAGTGTGGTTCTAGGCATCCTAATTTGTCCAGGACAACACTTTGGTCCTTTGGAGCGGCGAGCACTCACAGAACTTAGGGGTGTTACAATTCTCCCCCTTAAATAAATTTCGTCCACGAAATTTTACCCGATAATCATCTTACAATAGTCATACGTTTATTTTCTCCTTTCTATATGATCGTAAGACTTTTAACAATCTAATACAATGTTTACTTTGTTTGGATAACACCAATCTCCTCTTACTATTATGTTGTCTAATATTTGACTCACGTTCCTTCTTGAATGACCCTTGAGGTCATATTAGAATCATTCATCGGGCATTGGTCCTCGACCATTCTAGTCCATAGTCTTCCTCACATTCGAATATTTCTTTGTTACATATGAATCAACTGTTCAAGTGTCTACTTCCATAACTCTTTTTATCTGTCAATGTTCTATAACTTACTTCCTTTTGTCTTGAACTATAACCTTTCGATATTTTAACTTTTGAGTTTTAGATCCTAAGTAGGATTTTCAAACTTATTTCTAACAATTAAATTACGTCACGGCATAACTATGCCAAAGCAGATCCGTTGGCAACTATTCTCATCTAGGTGTACTATCGGTTGATACGTAGCTCTACACAATAATCTCAAGTTAGTCTTGTAATCTGCGACTACGGTATAAACATCAAGAACATTGCATAGTTACTACGATACATCCCAATAGATCAAACTTTGTTATCTTTTATTCTTTTGAATTCACGATATTCGAATCTTATTACGATTACAATATCCATTAGCAATTTCTATGATAACCTCCTTGCCCTTATCAAGAGCAATTCCATTACTGCATCTTACTTTTACGTCCTCTTGCCTTACATTAAGTAGGCTCACTAATTAGCTTTATAATTTATGGTGTGTTAGAAAATACTTTTCGTGATAAACTCTTTCAAAACTAATTTCACTTATTATCACAATCCTTATCTTAAGGGCTAATCACTAATGCGTCAAAATTTATTCCTCTGTAAACGAATAACAACAGAACATATAGTTCTAACACTAATGTAAAAATATGAAAATTCTAGGTCAAACAATACATATATATATCTCAGTTGCTAATTGAGAAAGTACAAGCAAAGATGTCAAAAGTCTCAGTCTCTTTTATGTCGTATAGCGTATACTCTCGTTGAAGCATCCCCTGTTTTGGCTGATTCACGATGATCGACTTCTAGGTGTACTACCCCTACCTCTACCTTTGCCTCTACTAGCGATGGTGAACTATTTGGGGTAGAAACTTGGGTTGATCCCTTTGGTGTAGTAAATGATCGAACGACTTGGATTTACACAATCCTTAGCAAAATGACCAGTCTCTCCACAATTAAAGCCTGCTCCTACGGCTCTATAACAGACCCCACTAGGGGGTTTACCACAAGTTTCACAAAGTCGATCTGACAGCGCATTTCTGGGTTTCTGTTGAGTTTGCTGATCGGATCGGTGTGGTTTCTGTCCAGAAGATCTATCTCTACCGGACTTCATACTATCTCTGTCGTATCCCCCAAAGTTTTTCCTCTTTCCAGTAGGACCACTAGAACTGCATTCTGTGACTTTCCCTCTTTTACGCCTTCTCCGATTTCTTTTTCTCAAGAGCCGCTTGATTCAATTCTTTCTAATTCTAGTGCTTGAGAAATAAGTTCGAGAAGTTGTTATGTTTGAATCCGACCACTTGTGTCGATACTAGGCTTCAAGCCGGTTTCAAACCTCTTACATCTCTCCTATTTGGTAGAAAGTAGACTTCTTGCATAATGGCTTAGGTGGGAGAATTCCCTTTCATACTCGACCACCGATGCCCCCTTTGTTTGGACTTAGGAATTCTTGCACGGTCTACATAAGCATCGGGGACATATTTTTGCTGAATTCCCGAGGAAGTCATTCCATGTTAGCACTGCAGTTCTATCGGTGTGGGGATGGTTTTCCACGATCATAAGCATCCCCACAGCAAAGATCTTGAGTACTCAAATCTAAGCTCCTCTGTGCAATGCAGTTTTTTGAATACCCTATCCATCCTCTCTAACCATTTTTCTGCCTATATAGGATCTACTGTCAACTTGAACTCTGTAGCCCCATACTACATAAATATGTCATATTGTATAGCAGAAGATTGTGGTTGTACCACCGGTGTCTGTATTGGGGCTTGAGAAGGCACATTACCATCCATTTGTTGGAACATTGCAGCCGTCTGTTTGAGCGAATCGAAGCTGCGATGCTGCGGTGGTGCTCTTGAACCACTGACATTATGTAGGCATGGGGCATCCCCTTGCACCTCAGCCTCAATAGATTGATCGACTGAACGATTACCCTCTTCCATAGTCAATGCGAGGATTTTAGATCTCCTAAACCAATAACACAAGGAGATTTCCTCCCGTTAGAGCATATTTATAATCTAATGTCTTGTATGTATCAAACAATGATATTGAGCAGTTGTACTGTGAAGAAAGAATATTCAAATGACAGGTGAAAACAGAATTTAAAAACTTTGCTCTGATACCACTAAAACATGTCACACCCTACCCCTCTGTAAGGCATAACATGATCCCGTAGTATACCTAATGAATTACCAACTCCGTCTACTGATAATCCATTAAATACACTACAAGGGATTTTAAAAACTTTTCTTACTTCTTTTACAGTTGTGAGCACTATTTACAGGTGTGAAAGACTTTGGTGAACTGAAGTGAAACAACTAACTCATTTGATTTATTTGGAATATCTGTAAAAATTTTGGCAAGGTGCCATTTGTATTTTGGACAAAACAGTTCTTCAGAAAACATGTAAAAAGCACTTCAATATATTTTCAAATCTCAACTCCAACATTTTTATCAACACAACACATTTCTCAAGTCAAATCCACAGTGATTTTCAAAGACTAAGATACAAAGATATAACACAATTTTTTACAAGCCAAATAACTCATAATTATTTTACAACTTTACTGTACAACTTAAATTTACAACTGCTCAAAACCAAGAACAAAATATACATACAGTGAATATACATTACAGTACAAAATGCCACATGTGGTATACTCACTATACCCAAAATCTCTCACTGGCGATACTAGCGACCTAACTTTCTGCCTCTGTCTCTCTACCTGCGACAGCAATAAAAAGCTATCGCTGAGACAATGTCTCAGTGGTGCACAACATTAACCAAATACAAATTTTAAATCACAATTCATAAATCATATCAATAGTGGATACTTAAAACCATAGTTAAATTCAAGACAATAAATGTCAACAAGAATTTAAACTCCATTTGTTAATATCACAATAATTTTCAATAAGTCAGATCATGGTTGAATTCAATAGACAGTATATGTCAATAAGAGTTTAAATCAATTTCACAATCTCACAATACATAATAACACAATTCGATCAAATAACTGAAGAATACAGTGTTGCCAATCTATAACACAATTTAGGCCATGACACAATTTTTCCATATATGCCGTGTTGTACACCACGACAAGACATGCTCACCCCAATAATCGAAATCAATGAGGGAGGAAGCTAGCTATATAATGAGAACTCATCCATACTCACCTCAGACTGGGAAGTCAAAGAGGGAGGAACATAATCATACTCACCCCAGACTTATAAGTCAAAGAGGGAGGAATAATCACACTCACCCCATTAATGGAGGAGGAATATATTATCAGTGTCATGCCAATTGTGAGTCAAAACAATTCCAAACATTTTATTCAAATGATCCGTAAGAATCCTATAAATTTCCAAAGTTATAATTTCATTCACAAAATGGCAACACAATTCGTAATTCACTTCAATTTCCACAAAACCATTTACTGTGCTTTTCAATCAATAAGTATCCATCAAATACCATTCAAACAATTTTTCACGATTTCAAACCATTCACAATGTTTTTCAATCAATAAGTGTCCACCAAACACATTTCCACAATTTAAAACAATGATATGCAAATAGTCAATATTTATTTCCATTGAAAATAATTCAAAAGAAAGCAGTTGTTGTGCACAAACCTCGATGATTGTCCCCGATCTGGACTCAGTGTTTCCTTCCTTTTCTGAGTCTTTGGTAATCGAGAAACACAATTTGAAGTGTTTCAAGACTAATTTAAACTGTCTCTATCGATGGTGTTTGGTAAATAATGCACAGAACTCAAATATTCACTTAAACAACTAATATACCGACCCTCGTTGTGTTTTAGGTAAATTAGGTTTTAGTGTCATTAATATGTCACATTTGATAGGGTTTTAGGTTTGGTATGTTTTACCAAAGTCATTTCCTTGCTTAGTGCATTTTAATGCAAATTGCTGGATTCCGGGACACTGGTTTGACCTAACCGGACGATCTAGTTCCCTCGGTTTTCGGGTCTCGGTCGAAACTGCAAACTTGTAGATTTAGGTCTTATGGACCGCGGTGCAAAATTTCAGGTCAATCCGAGTTAAGTAGACCGAGTTATGGTCATTACACTCTTGCTGGTCAAATGGTACCATTTTAGGTCAATTTGAGGTCAAATTGGTCAATTCTGGTTCGGCCAGTTTTTGGATCCGAACTTGTGCAAGTTGTTTGACTTGCTTATGGTCATTTCTGGGCTTTGGTGTCTTCATAAGACTTGTAGGTATGGGTCTTAACTATTCTTGGTTAAAATTTCAGGTCAATTGGACCTGGTTTGAGTGAGTTATGGCCTAAACACTCACTGCTGCCCAATTGGTCATTTTTCAGGTCCTAATTGCACCTAATCCGAATTGGTCATTTTTTTAGGTCACCTTGCAAGCAGAATTTTGGCATGGTTTCTCAATGAAAGTTGGCACATTTTGTGCCTAGTTTCACCTCAAATTGGTCTCATACCAATTGAGGTTACACATTTAAGGTTATAGGCTAAAATGTGTACTGCCCTCAATATGCTTTTCACACCCCATTCAAAACACATATTTACCTTGCAAAGTTTACTTCCATACCCTACCAAATCAGTTTTGGTACATTACCAAAAGCACTTTCTACTTTACATTAACATTATTTTGGGCAGATTCCAATCAGCCTCAACACACCAATATCATTCACAATTACAATTTCTAAGTACTATTACAAACACACCTAACCATTACAAATTTTACACACACTTTACAAGATCAATCTACATACATATCATCAATCCTTCTAGGTTAATATTCTGCATACATTTCCTTCAATATATACCATTACTCAAGTGTCCCCAAGCTGCCACAAACCATTCTTCAACATCAAAGTGCCGTCCATTTTACAATTTCCCATCCAAGTGCATAAATCACCACATAAACATGAAATAATTCACTTGGTTACTAATTCATCATGATCAACACCATTTCTCATCAATTATATGCACAAATATCTCATCAAAAACGTGACTCATGGCTGTCCAAAATGAAAACAACAATAACCCTTCAAACTCAAAATTTTCTTTCACCAAACTAACACCCATAACATGAACATAAACTTTAACAAAGAAATTCTCAAAAATGCAAACTTACCTTTAATTGTAACTTGCTAAACCTTCATCAAACTTCTCAAAATTAGTATCAATATCTTCCTTGTGATGTGTAGACAAAGTTTAATGAAGAACACTAAGAGGTTGGAGTTGAAAATGGAGAGTTAAGAAAGCTTGCATGAAAAATGGCTATGGAGTTTCCTTCACTCTTCAATTCGGCAATTTGAATGCAAATGAGGAAGATGACTTTTTCAGCTGCATTTTAAGTGTACACATGTCCCACTATGTATTTAATTAATCCCCTTAGTGGTCCACTTAGTCACTTAATCATATAATAAAGTAATTATTCATTTATTCCACATTTAACCCATAATTTCCACTATTTATTTTAGGTACCACTAATTTAATTTTTCATTTTATTTTCTAAGTGTAATACTATTTATTTTTAATGGACATTTAGGTCAAAAGACACTTCGGGATGTCAAATGACCATAATGCCCTGCTCGTGGCATTCTGATTTTTCGTATACTGGTTTTGTCTGTTTTTCGATTTCTCACTTTTCTTTGTACTAATTATTTAATTTTTCTTTGATATTTCTAATGATATTTATTCTTCAACAAGGGTCTATTTATGTCTCAAAAATGTTTTCCGTGGTTCCTCGCACCAGTGTACCAACGGTCCACGCCGTGACTTCCCAAAGTCTGTCACCCATCGTTAGGTTTCCATTGCTTAACTTGATCACATTTCTTTGCAATCATTTTTCCTTTGTTTTTCTTGTACTTTCTTTTCTTTTATTTCATTATTTTATGTCTCCTCACTCTCATTGAAGTGTGGTTCTAGGCATCCTAGCTGTCCGGACAACACTGGTCACTGGAGCAGCAGAACGCACTACCGAACTTAGGGGTGTTACAAACCTACACAACCCAAGTTATGGCTGTCCAACCAGGCTGGACTCACATCCAAACCTGCAGGTCACACAAGGTAGCCCACCCAAACTCAAATCCCAATCTACAACTCACTTCATTTCCTCCTCCCACATATTCAAATGGTCACTAATTGACCATTACAAGGTTAATAAACCATCACATGAGAAAACCCTAGAATTGTTCAAGTGTCCAATTTTTCTAGTTCCATATATACATTTCACTTGCACTTAAATGTTTAAACACTCATCTCATGTCAAGGCAGCTCACATACCATTTTGTTTCAAGGAAATTCATGAAACCCTTAACATCCCTAAGCTGTAGAAATTGTATAGATAAATACACATAAATTATATTATGTTTTTATGACAATTTCCACTTGACACATGCCCTTAAACATGAATTAAGCAAGAAAATGAGGAGATTGGACACTAACCTTGTGAGCAAAATTTTCCACTCAAAATTCCTTCACTTTCTTTGGCTTTCTTGGCAGCCAAGCACTTGCTCAAGATGTAGAGACAAATTTTATAGAAGTGGACTTAGGGTTTTAAGTGAGATTTGGGTGGGTTATAAAGCTTTGGTATGCTTTCTATAGTGGAATGGGTATAGAGTTTGAGAGCTACGGGTGAGTTTTGTGAAGGTGATGGCTGCTGGATTTTTATGAGCTTTTGATGTATTCTTATCCATATTTTATTAGTTAATTTAAGTGTTGATTAAATATGATTGGTGGGTAAGTGTTTAATGATATCATATGATGTCATAATTGGTATTTTCTTCCATTTTTTTTTCTTCTCTTCTCTACTCATTTTCAATTTAATTTTTAGCAATATTTATTCATATTTTATGTTATAATAATTATTTACTTAACTGGACAAGTCGGCCAAAAATCATCTCTGAAGACGAAATGACCAAAATGCCCTCCGTTTGTGTTTTTCTTATTTATACTTAACTAATTGACAATTACCAATTATTTGTGTTCAGGGCTTATCTAGTTGTCTTAGATGTGATTCTAATCCCCTTAATTGTTCCGATCGACACCGGTCACCGGAATAGTGAAATATACCAGGCTATATAAATAGGGGTGTTACAATTTTCCCCCCTTTAAAATAAATTTTGTCTCAAAATTTTACCTGGTATCAGTCTCTAAACATTTGTGGGTGCTATCTCCTCATGTCCTCCTCTCGTTCCCAAGTAGCTTCTTGGCCCGAATGATGGTTCCACAACACTTTCACTAACAGTATTTGCTTGTTCCGCAGCTGCTTCACCTCATAAGCCAGAATCTCTATGGGTTCTTCCTCATATGTGAGGTATGGATTCACTTCAATTTCTTCTACTGGTAGTACATGAGATGGATCTAATCGATACCTTCTCAACATAGACACATGGAAGACATTATATATCTTCTCCAACTCTGGAGGCAGTGCCAAACGATATGCCAAAGGACCCTCTCTTTCCAGAACCTCATATGGCCTAATAAAATGAGGACTTAGTTTCCCCTTTCTGCCGAATCTCATAATTTTCTTCTAAGGGGAAACCTTGAGGAATACTTTCTCACCCACTGTATACTCAATATCTCTTCTCTTCAAATCAATATAGGACTTCTGACGGTCTGATGCAGTCTTAAGTCGATCTTTGATCACCCTGATCTTTTCCTTGGTCTGCTGAACAATTTCAGGCCCAATCATCTTTCTTTCACCTACTTCATCCCAATACAGGGGAGTTCTGCACTTGCTGTCATACAAAGCTTCATATGGAAGCATCCCAATGCTTGATTGGTAGCTGTTGTTGTAAGCAAACTCAATCAAAGGCAAGTGTGCATCCCAACTACCCTCAAATTCAATCACACAAGCCCATAGCATGTCCTCTAAGATCTGAATTACCCTCTCAGACTGGCCATATGTCTGTGGGTGGAATGCAGTACTGAAGTTCAATCTAGTTCCTAGGGCTCTTTGAAGACTACCCCAGAATCTAGAAATGAACCTAGGATCTCTATCAGATACGATGGATACTGGCACTCTATGCAGTCTTACTATCTCATCAATGTACAAGTTGGCCAATCTTTCTAAACTATAGTTCATCCGGACTGGCAGAAAATGAGTAGACTTGGTTAGTCTGTCAATAATGACCCAAACTGCATCATGACTCTTCTGTGTCCTCGAAAGTCCCATCACAAAATTCATCATTATTCTCTCCCATTTCCATTATGGTACTGGTAGTGGATGTAATAAACTAGCTGGTACTTGATGCTCTGCCTTCATTTGCTGATAAGTTAGGCATTTGGAAACAAATTCTACCACATCTCTCTTCATACCCATCCATCAATAATGCTCCTTTAGGCCTCTATATATTTTTGTGCCACCAAGGTGCATGGCAAAAGGAGACTCATGTGCTTCTTTCAAAATGATCTTTCTCAAATCAACATCATTAGGAACATACATTCTACCCTAGTGTAGCAGTAGACCATCATCTCTAATTGAGAATTCTGGTTTCTTGCCCTGCCGAACTTCTTCTAACAGCTTCTGATACTTTTGATAATTCTAAGCAGCCATTCTGATCTGATCAATCAACACTGGCTGCACATGTCATGTAACTATTGTCTGCCCCTCATCATTAATCTCTAAGCTGGCATGTAATGATCTCAACTCATGTACCATAGACAAAGGAGTAACCCGTAGACTTGCCATAGTATTACGACTTAAGGTGTCAGCCACAACATTAGCTTTCCCTGGCTGATAGTCTATTAGACAATCATAGTCCTTTATTAACTCTAACCATCTCTTCTGTCTCAAATTCAACTCTTTCTGGGTGTCCAAATACTTCAAACTCTTATGATCTGTGTAGATGTAGCACTTCTCCCCATACAAATAATGTCTCCAGATCTTAAGAGCGAACACTATAGCTGTAAGCTCCAAATCATATGTTGGATAATTCCTCTCATGCGGTTTCAGCTGGCGTGATGCATAGGCAATGACATTTCGATTTTGCATCAATACACAGCCTAACCCATTGTGAGAAGCATCACTGTAAATTGTGTATTCTTTACCCAGAGTAGGTAAAGTCAGGACTAGAGCCTCAGTCAAACATCTTTTTATTTCATCAAAACTCTATTGAAATTTATTCATCCACTGAAATTTCACATCTTTTAGAAGTAACTTAGTCAATGGAGATGCCAACATAGAAAATCCCTTCACAAATCGATGGTAGTATCCAGCTAAACCCAGAAAACTGCAAATCTCCATGATATTTCTAGGTGGCCTCCAATTAAGGACAGCTTCTATCTTGCTAGAATCTACCTTAATGCCCTCTACTGATACTGCATGCCCCAAGAAAGATATTTCTTTCAGCCAAAACTAACACTTTGATAATTTAGCATATAGCTGTTTCTCCCTCAAGGTCTGCAGTACAATCTGCAGATGTCTATCATGCTCTTCTGCACTCCTTGAATAGACCAATATATCATCTATGAATACCATAACAAACTGGTCAAGGTATGGTATGAACATAGTGTTCATCAGATCCATAAAAGCAACCGGAGCATTAGTTAACCCGAATGGCATGACCAAGAACTCATAATGGCCATATCGGGTTCTAAAGGCAGTTTTAGAAATACTCTACTCTTGTACTTTTAGCTGATAATAACCTGATCTCAGGTCAATTTTGGAGAACACAGCTACACCCCTCAACTGATCAAACAAGTCATCAATGAGGGGCAATGGGTATTTGTTCTTTATTGTCACCTTATTCAACTGCCGATAGTCGATACATAAATGGAGAGTGCCATCATTCTTCTTAACAAATAACACTAGCGCTCCCCAAGGTGACACACTAGGGCGGATAAAGCCCTTGTTAAGCAACTCTTGCAACTGCACTTTCAACTCTTTCTATTCTGCAAGTGCCATTCTGTATGGTGTTATGGAGATTGGGTCCGTACTAGGCATAACATCAATCTAAAACTGCACTTCTCTTTCTCGAGGTAATCCTAGCAATTCATTAGGAAACACATCTGAAAAGTCACATACTGTAGGGATGTCCCTTAGTGCTGAGCTCCCCACTTGGGTGTCTATCACATGTGCCAAGTATGCTTCACACCCCTTTCTAATCATCCTTCAGGCTATTGCAGCCGAAATGATGTTTGATGGCAATAAATGCCTCTCCCTATGTATTACCACATCACTTTACAGAGGGAGACCAAAAGTGACTGTCTTCAGTCTACAGTCAATCATGGCGTGATGTCTGGCTAACCAATCTATGCCCAAGATGATATCATAATCTCTGAAGGGCATTTCAATCAAATCTGACAGAAAAATATGTCCTTGGATCACCAAAGGACATTTTCTATAGATTCTGTTGACCCGAACCTCTTGTACTAATGGACTAGTTACTAGTACTTCAAAACCCATTTTGACATATGGAATAACAAGTGAATTGACTATGCTAGCACTAACATATGAGTGGGTTGAACCTGGATCAAACAACACAAATACTTCTTGATCAGAGATAGAGAATGTATCGGCTACCACATCGAAAGTCTTAGCCTCTTTCCACTATCTCATCATATAAACTCTGGCTGAAGCACTTCCTTGTGCTAACTAACCAATAGTACCCTGACTGCCAGAAGCAGTGCCTCTACCTCTGCCTCTTCCTCTGGCAATTGGCTGTGAACCTCTGGGAGCAGGACTCTGAATAGATCCTTTTGCAGTCGTAGGAGCTGGACCGAATCTAGGAGCACTAGTGCAATGTTTTGTAATATGACCCTTGAATCCACAGTTAAAACAGGCTCCCGTTGCCCAATAGCATTCTCCCCTATGAATCTTGCCACAAGTCTCACAGAGGCGGGGAGGTTGTGAACCCCTGGTTGACTGCTAACCAGACCTAGGGGGTCTCTGTCCAGAGAATCTGCCCCTTCCAAACCTTCCACCTCGACCTTTGCTAGGTCTACCAAATTTCTTTTTCTTTCCAGAGGTACCACTAGGACTTTACTTTACTGACTTTTCCCCCTTATCTTTCTTTGATTTTTCAGCTTTCTCTGATTTTTCTTTTGCTGGGGTCGCTTCTGATTCAATTCTTTTCAACTCAAGTGCTTGAGAAATGAGCTCTGAGAAATTACTAAGTCTGAATCCCACTACATGCATCTATAGGCTAGGCTTCAAACCTGTCTCAAATCTCTTGCACCTTTCCTTACTGGTAGAAAGGAGACTCCCAGCATAATGGCTTAAGCGGGAGAACTCCCTCTCATACTCTGCCACTGTTCTGTTACCTTGCTTCAAACTCAAAAATTCTTGTAGTTTCTGATTAACATATGCATCTGGGACGTATTTCTATCTGAACTCTCTGATGAAGTCATCCCAGGTCAGTACTAGTGGTTCAGCTTCCACTAATCATACGCATCCCCTTGCAGTAGTGATACGGAGTATTCAAATTTCAGCTCATCAGGGCAGTGCAGCTTCTTGAACACTTTGTCCATTCTTTCTAACCACTGCTCTACCTCTAAAGGGTCTACTGTACCCTTAAATTCCATAGCCCCATACTTCAACAGCTTATCATACTGTCTGGCTGGAGCTTGAGGTTGTATCACAGGTGTCTGGGGTGGAGCTTGAGCCGACATACCCCCAGCCATTTGTTGGAACATCACAGCCATCTGCTGTGCGAACTGTGTAGGAAACTGCGACATTTGTGGGGCTGGTGCCACTGATCCACGGACATTTTGTAGGGCTAGGGCACTTCCCCTTGTGCCTCAGCTTAAACAGATTGCTCAACTGAGCGATCCCCTTCTTCCATTTCAATATGGAGTAGGATATCTCCTGAACAAATAATATAAGGAGATTTCCCTCCGTTAGTTCATATTTATGATGTAATGCACTGTATGTAACAAATAAGGACATTGAGCAGTTGTACTTAGCAAAGAAAAGACACAAATTCACAAGTTAAAACATATTTCAAAAATTTGCTTTGATACCACTAAAACATGTCACAGATTACCCCTCCGTAAGGCATAACATGATCCTGTAAAATACCTAATGAACTACCGAACTTCACCTACCGA
Organism: Hevea brasiliensis; assembly: GCF_030052815.1. NCBI lineage: Eukaryota > Viridiplantae > Streptophyta > Magnoliopsida > Malpighiales > Euphorbiaceae > Hevea > Hevea brasiliensis. Next base: position 52,563,516 of record NC_079501.1, read on the forward strand.
TAACTCATTAAGTACCCTACAAGGAATTTTAAAACAAATTTCTTACCTTTTATAAGTGGTGAGCATTTTTTAATAGGTATCAAAACATTTAGTTAGAGTTTGAAAACTAGTTAAGATTTTTGTCCCATTTTATTTTTCCGCAAATTTTATAAAAATTTCGGCAGAGTGTCGTCTGTATTTTGAGAAAACAGTTCTTTAAATACCTGTAAAAAATACTTCCAAAGATTTATCTCAACAACTTCATCAATTCAACATCCATCTCAACCAATTTCAACATCATTTCTCAAATTCCAAAATTCAACATCATCAAAATTACTACCATTCATATGTAATTAAAGATAAAGTAATTTATATACATCATTACAAAAATTTACATGAAGAAAAATCCAAACTAAAATTTATTACAAGTTTTATACAACTGCTCATAACCATTTCCTGCATTTACATACATTACATACATCAAAATAATTTTTACAATCAAGGTATAAAATATGCCCGATAGACTTTAAAGCAGGTAGCTCTTCAATCCTAAGCAGCTCACTCTGCTGCTCCTCTAGTCTCTATATCTGTGACAGTAATAACAACCATCGTTAAGTACTAGGACTCAGTAGTGCACAACATTCTAAAATAATCTTTATGCGAAATTTAAAACATATTTATTCAAAAATTAAACTGAACATGTGATATAAATTCAAAAAATGATTTATAAGATTTTAATCCAAACAATTTCATTTCAAAAGTCTCAAAACAAATTTCATAAAAACACACAGTTATATCATGCCATTCGAAACAAATATCATCTCAATAGCCAGAGGTTAAGGAGAAGTCACATCACAAGGCTAGCTAGCTCAAATATATGGGAACCCATTCTTTTTCTTCTTCTATTGGCATGTACCTCAACACTTCAGCCAGAGAAGGAATCAAAATTTGAAACTGATTTCCCCCACTAGTCGTGGTAGTGAGGTATTCAAATATATGGTCATGAAACTGTGGTTTCAAAACTATCTTAACAATTTACTAAACATTTGATACCATTTCAAATATATACAATTAAACTTTCAACAATTTAAATTGAAAGCATAATAAGCATTTCAAGACAATTAAGTCACAATTTAATGTCGCAATTCATTCAAAATAATTTGCAGAAGAAAATTTACAGAAAATTCTATGTTGTGCACAAACCTTATATGAGTCGCCTCTTGGCCTTGACTCGACGCCTCGGGTTCTTTTTGGTATTCTTTTCCACTGAAACACACAGTTTTATAGTGTTTCAGTACCATAAATTATCATAAGTCCAAAAAATAAATTCAAATTTACTTTTACCTTGCTTTAATATGCTAAAATTGACGTTCTTTAAAATTTGTGTTTCGAGGTTACTATTCACTACCCTATTTAAGTCAATTTGTTGACTTTATAATGCTTAATAGGTATGAGAATTCCAATTTCACCTACATACCACATTTTGGTTACTAAATTTATTGGTTTTGATTGTTTACTCAAATTCTAAGTCTTTTGGCAAATTTTCAGTTTTGGTGTCCTATGTTGCACCATTCCATTGGTCATGTTAATGTTAGAATTTGGCTAAGTTTCCTTCATAGGAATTGTTCCTTTTTGTCTTAACTTTATTCTCCTTTTTGAATCACTCAAATTGGAGTTTTGTAGCTTAAGTTATAGCCATTTGAATCATAGCTGCCGGATTGATCTAACCCAGATTTTCTGGGCAAATTCTGGGTTCTAGTAGTTTTAGGTCACCAAATTTGGGTGACTAAATGACTTAGTTAAGGGCATAATTTGATTTTGTGTTCTTCATGAAAGTTTTAGGTCTATATCTCAGCTTTCTACTGATAAAATTTCAGGTCATTTAGACTTGCCTAGCCCAAGTTATGGCCAAATGAAATAACACTGTTCATTTGGTCTTTTTTGTATAGGGCAGAATACCTAAGTCCGGATTTGGCCAATTTGTTCACTATGCTGTGGTCACTTTTTAGGCATGATTCCTAAATGAAAAATGTGTCATTTTATGTCTAGTTTCATTTCCAATTGCCTTCACACTAATTGGGTTGGTAAATTTTCAGTTTTGGTCCCTGAAAAGGACCTTGGTCCTGCTGCCTGCAGCATGTCCCTACACAATCCAAATTTAAACCTAATTCTAACACTTCCAACATACCTCAATTGGTCACAAATGATCATTTTTCAGCTCAAACAAGGTCAAACACATCATTTGAAAAATTCTTCAATTTTTGTCCTCCAAAACCCTAAGTCCAAACCCTAATTCACATATTTGTTACATTTAACTAATTCAAAGCATACCAACATCACTCCATCACTCATACAAGCTTACCCACACTATTAATTCAATCAAATTCATACATTATTCAACCAAACACTAGCTGGCTGAAATTTATACCTAGTCCTCCAACACTTGTTTTTATTTCATTTAATGTTAATTTCTAAGTTCATTAAGCTATAAATACAATAATTAAACTATAAATTCCAAGTTTAACTACTAACCTTAAATGCAGAATTTTCTTTCCCTTCAAATCTCTTCCTTTCTTCTTTCTTTCTTCTTGGACCTTCATTTCTAGTTGTCCAAACAAATTTTAATCTTGACAAAACAATTTTCTATGGTGAGGTTTTGAGATTTGCAAGCTCAAAGATGAGCTTTAATGGTGGTTTGGTGAGGGAGAGAGTGAGAGAGAAGTGGGGACGGCAACTTGAGAAGATGAAGCCTCTTTTTGTTTTTTTTTTTTTTTTCTTTCTTTCTTTTATGAATTTATCTTTATGGAAGACCAATAATTATCCAAAATTAATTTTTTTTATTATAATGTTTATTGCATCATGCATGATGTTTATGACACTTTGTCGGATTATCGTTAAAATTTTTGAAATTTCCAATTTAGTTAGATTTTGATAAAAGTAAAAATAGCCTAAATCTTCAATAAAGTTTTTGAATAAATAAATCAAGGACTGTAATGAAATCAGATAAAATAGAGTGCTCCGGCACACTGAGTGGCATAACTTGCTCGGCTACACTGTAGTCGGGTAAGGGGTGTCACATTTAGTGGTATCAGAGCGCGGTTTAGGCATTTCTGGACCTAGATAGATTGCATATCATGCATTACATTCATAAGAGTCGAGGTGACACTATTTCAGATCTGTATTTCCTGTTTATTTTAGGTTAAGGTATGGAATAAGAGAGTGAAGAAACAATGAGATAGCGAATGGAGATGAGAAGGAGACTGTATTTAAGATGAAAAAGGATGAGTACATAATTGTTTGAGGATGAGATTGAGACTAAGGAGAAAGTGAAGTAGGATAACACGGAAAGGTGAAGAAATAAAGAGGTAGTAGCTCCTCCGCTATTTACACTGGGTAAATTTCGAGGACGAAATTTAAATAAGAGGGGAAGAGTTGTAACATCCTCCCGGTAGCAACTCCGTACATTCTACTGTTTCGGTGACCGGTGTCGGTCTGGACAGCTAGAACGTCCGGAAAAATATTTAAACTAAAGTCAGGAACTATAATTAACTCAAATATTAATAAGAAAAATTTAGTAAAAATTTTAGAAATAAAATACAACTAAGTCAAATGAGCCGGTGCCCAAGCGATGGGTAACCAGAGGGAAGTTGCGGTTCTCGCAACAAGGAGCCCTAGACCCAGGGAAAAATTCATAAAATAATTATTGGGACTCCAGAGAAGGGTCATTGAGGTTCCTATGGCATTAGAATGCCAAGAAAATATTTAGAAAAATTTTTCAATCGGTACAGACAATTTTGACCCGTTAAGCCAAACGGAGAGCATTTTGGTCATTTCGCCTTCAGAGGTGATTTTTGGCCGACTTGTCCAGTTGAGTAAATAATTATTATGACATAAAATATGAATTAATGTTGATGAAAAATTAATTTGAAGCTAGTAGAAAAGAAAAGAAAAGAAAAGAAGGAAAATTAAAGATAATGACATCACATGATGTCACTCACTTAATCCCAACCAATCACAAGTTAATAAGCATTCTTAAAACACTTAAAAGAGTCAAAGTGGACCAAAATAAATCTGCTCTTCTTCTTCTTCTTCCTCCAATACGTGACTCTCTTCTCCATAGCCTCCATAGAAGTTTCTTTCATCACTTTCATTTTTCCCATGAATTTCCACTACTAAACCCTAAGTCACCTTCATCAAAACTTGTCCATACCTCTTGGGGAAGCTTTTGGCAGCCAAGAAGAGGAAAGAAAGTGAAGGTTTAACAAGTTGGGAATTTTATCAAATAAGGTTAGTGCATATTAACTTCCTAATCTTGTTTACTTATTGAAATTTAGTTTGAATATGAATAAATAATTAAGAAATTGAAGAAAATCATGTGTGAAATTGAGAAGCAAATTTTGGCCAGCACTTATAGGATGAGGAATTGATGAGTTTTATTGGGCTAAAACCTACATACAAGCTTAGATAGTGACATATGAATGATTGATGACCTTAATTGGGATGTGTTGCATGATTCATGGATTGGAAGCTAGGGTTTTGAGAAGTGAAATTTGGATTTAGCTTATGAAATTGTGAAAGAACATTATAAGGGTCAATTAGTGACCATTTTAGGTATGTTGACCATGAATTGGACTGAAAAATAGTATAGCCAAGTGAATGTGTAGGCTGCCTTGTTAGTGCAGCAGAGTGACTGAAAATTCAGTCCACTTGGACTGCCATAACTTGGGCTGTGTTAGTCCAATTGATGTTTGGCCAATTGGACATGAAACTAGGCTTATAATGTCACATTTTTGCTGAAGAAAATATGCCCAAAAGACCAAAGCAAGAGGACCAAAAGTTGGCCCCAATCCGGACACCCTGCAACAGCACCTGCAGAAATGACAAAATGAACAGTAACTGTTCATTTGGCAATAACTCACTGTATATTTGGTCAATTGACCTGAAATTTTTACAGCAAAAAGTTAAGACATATACAAACAACTTTCATGAAGAAACCTGCCCCAAATTATGACCAGAACCAAATCAAATCATTGAGCAAAGTGAAGTTTACTGTACTGAGATTTCCAGAATTTTCATTTGAGCAGCAATGTTTGGAGGACTATAACTCTCTCTAGAAAACTCGGATTTAGGCGATTCTTGAACCGATGGAAACCTAAGGTATGGTAGAACATTTCATAAGAAGAAAGTTAGACCAAATTATGAACTTAACTTGATCAAATTACTGACCAAATTTGGACCAAAAATCTGCCAGACCCAAAATCTCAGCATGAACAGTGCACGTGAACAGTAAATTATTTTGGCCATAACTTGAGCTACAAAACTCCAAATTGAGTGATTCAAAAAAAGAAATTCAACTAGACAAAATAAGGAACATTTTCTGTGAAGGACGTTTTGTCAAATTCCAACAGTAAATCGACCAATGAAACAGTGCAACTTCGGAGCACCAAAACCGAAAATTGGCAATTTTGCCAAAATGAATTAAGCTTTGAGAAAGTGACCAAAACCAACAAGTTTTAAATGAAAAATGTAGTATGTTTGAAGTGCCAAAGTCAATGTACATATTTTCTATGCAAAAGTCAACATTTTAGTTGACTAATAAAGTGAATAGTGACATGAAAACTTGAAATAAGCTTGGAAATGGATTTGGTAATTGATTCCAACAAGTTTTAAATGCAAAATGTGTTACATCGGGAGTGTTAAAACCAATGTACCTATTGTCTATGCAAAAGTCAACATTTTTGTTGATCAATGAGGTGAATAGTGACACCAAAACTTGAAATTCAAAATTTGAAATTAGAAATGCATCTAGGGGACTTTAAATTGCAATTGGCAATTAATACTAGTAAATGTAAAACTCAAAATGTGGGATCTTGGTGTAATTAGAATTAATATATCCATTAAGTATAAAAAGGTCAACATTTTGGTTGACTAGTATGGTGAATAGTAATCAAAATGATTAGTGAATTAAGATGAAGATTAGAACCAATTCTAAGCTTAAATGCTGAGAATTGTATGACAAATATGGACTATGCATCCTAGTCAAAATTGTTAAAAAGAAATTTAGGCCATAAATTTGAAATCCATGAAATATTCATGGATTACTTGAAACATGAAAAATAAGTCACCTAATTGATGTGAATAGATAGTTAGGGCATATATGCCCATCACAAATGGAATTCATAAAATATTAGTAACTCAACTTGAAATATAAAATTTGTAATTACATAAGTAGACTCTTGAATGTATAAATGAGAAAGGAAAATGTTTTGAATACAATGGTACATGTGAACCATTGTTTAGAATTGGGATCAATATGAATAACATAATGAATGGATAAATAAACCATATTAATGTATGAATGAGACATTAGTTCTCATTATTGTAAAGAGGAGAAGTATTTTGAGTACAATGGTATAAAAGGATAATTGATGTGAATTGTGATCATATAAATGATCAAATGAATGTATGAATTATGATTGAAATTTATCATGAAATAATGAAGTCATAAAGCACAATATATTAATATTTTAAAGTATCAAATGCCCTAGTATACCTAACAAGATTGGTTTGGATAGTTTGGCATGCCAATAGGGTATTGTTTTAGCAGTACTGCGAAAGGCTTTATGCCTGTATTCATGGCTTTATGCCCGTATTCATGGCTTTTATGCCCGATTATGTGATATCATGGCTTTTTAGCCATACGATCGCATACATGGTTGACGCTCGTCCCATGGTATGACGGCCCGAGGCAATCATGGTGTCCAGTGCCAACGACCCGTTATCCAGTCCAGTCGTCTAGTATAGGTTACTTGGGCAGTCAATTAAAGTATTATTCAATTCAGGCAGCTAAGTTAAGTTAAGTATAATGAAAATCCAATACAATTAAATTAAGTATTGAATGAATAAGCAAAAGAGATTAGCAAAAGAAACATAACAAAAATATAAATTGCGTAATCTGCATGCACTTGAAATACAATACAGATAGAATAAATTATATACCTGCTAGTATTACTGAAAAGTTATAAACTAAGCACTTCCAAAGAGGAACAAACTAGTATATAAGATCGTTGATACTAGAAATACCATACCAAATTAAATTAACTCTGAGTATCTGAATTATCATTTATTTCTTTCTTTACTTGTATATATTATTTCTGGTTATATTATTGCACCACTAAGCAGAAATGCTTAGCGCGATGGAATTGCTTCCTCGCAGTATCAAGGTAAAACCAGAGATCGTCGATCGAGATTTTTGGAGTCCAGATCTGTAAGTGTCGAAGAGTTCAAGATTGTCACCTCTCAAGAATGCATGTAGATATGGCTCATTTTATAGATGTTATGTTTTTTGTTAATTGATATCACATTGTAAATTATTTGTATATCTTGTACAAAATAAACTCATGTAATTAACCTATGAATTATGGAAGCTATTCAAAGTAAGTATTTTAGTATGTGAATTGAATTTGAGTTATAATGAGATTATACTTGTGAATATTGAGATATTGAAAATCTAATGAGATTTCTGAGAAATCTGGATACTACATTGAGATACATTATGTTTGAAAATTTTTTAGACTATTAAGTTTGAGAAATTGAGTATATATTGAAATTGTCTTTGACAGGTTCAGAAGAACTGTTAGTCCAAATTACAGCCGACACTTTGTCGGATTATCGTTAAAATTTTTGAAATTTCCAATTTAGTTAGATTTTGATAAAAGTAAAAATAGCCTAAATCTTCAATAAAGTTTTTGAATAAATAAATCAAGGACTGTAATGAAATCGATAAAATAGAGTGCTCCGCAAGACACCGAGTGGCATAACTTGCTCGGCTACACTGTAGTCGGGTAAGGGGTGTCACATTTAGTGGTATCAGAGCGCGGTTTAGGCGTTTCTGGACCTAGATAGATTGCATATCATGCATTGCATTCATAAGAGTCGAGGTGACACTATTGCAGATCTGTATTTCCTGTTTATTTTAGGTTAAGGTATGGAATAAGAGAGTGAAGAAACAATGAGATAGCGAATGGAGATGAGAAGGAGACTGTATTTAAGATGAAAAAGGATGAGTACATAATTGTTTGAGGATGAGATTGAGACTAAGGAGAAAGTGAAGTAGGATAACACGAAAAGGTGAAGAAATAAAGAGGTAGTAGCTCCTCCGCTATTTACACTGGGTAAATTTCGAGGACGAAATTTAAATAAGAGGGGAAGAGTTGTAACATCCTCCCGGTAGCAACTCCGTACATTCTCAAGCTTCGATGATCGTGTCGGTCCTGACACCTAGAACGTCCGGAAAAATATTTAAAGTAAAGTCAGGAACTATAATTAACTCAAATATTATTAAGAAAAATTTAGTAAAAATTTTAGAAATAGAATACTACTAAGTCAAATGAGCCGGTGCCCAAGCGATGGGTAACCAGAGGGAAGTTGCGGTTCTCGCAACGAGGAGCCCTAGACCCGGGGAAAAATTCATAAAATAATTATTGGGACTCCAGAGAAGGGTCATTGAGGTTCCTATGGCATTAGAATGCCAAGAAAATATTTAGAAAAATTTTTCAATCGGTACAGACAATTTTGACCCGTTAAGCCAAACGGAGAGCATTTTGGTCATTTCGCCTTCAGAGGTGATTTTTGGCCGACTTGTCCAGTTGAGTAAATAATTATTATGACATAAAATATGAATTAATATTGATGAAAAATTAATTTGAAGCTAGTAGAAAAGAAAAGAAAAGAAAAGAAGGAAAATTAAAGATAATGACATCACATGATGTCACTCACTTAATCCCAACCAATCACAAGTTAATAAGCATTCTTAAAACACTTAAAAGAGTCAAAGTGGACCAAAATAAATCTGCTCTTCTTCTTCTTCTTCCTCCAATACGTGACTCTCTTCTCCATAGCCTCCATAGAAGTTTCTTTCATCACTTTCATTTTTCCCATGAATTTCCACTACTAAACCCTAAGTCACCTTCATCAAAACTTGTCCATACCTCTTGGGGAAGCTTTTGGCAGCCAAGAAGAGGAAAGAAAGTGAAGGTTTAACAAGTTGGGAATTTTATCAAATAAGGTTAGTGCATATTAACTTCCTAATCTTGTTTACTTATTGAAATTTAGTTTGAATATGAATAAATAATTAAGAAATTGAAGAAAATCATGTGTGAAATTGAGAAGAAAATTTTGGCCAGCACTTATAGGATGAGGAATTGATGAGTTTTATTGGGCTAAAACCTAAATACAAGCTTAGATAGTGACATATGAATGATTGATGACCTTAATTGGGATGTGTTGCATGATTCATGGATTGGAAGCTAGGGTTTTGAGAAGTGAAATTTGGATTTAGCTTATGAAATTGTGAAAGAACATTATAAGGGTCAATTAGTGACCATTTTAGGTATGTTGACCATGAATTGGACTGAAAAATAGTATAGCCAAGTGAATGTGTAGGCTGCCTTGTTAGTGCAGCAGAGTGACTGAAAATTCAGTCCACTTGGACTGCCATAACTTGGGCTGTGTTAGTCCAATTGATGTTTGGCCAATTGGACATGAAACTAGGCTTATAATGTCACATTTTTGCTGAAGAAAATATGCCCAAAAGACCAAAGCAAGAGGACCAAAAGTTGGCCCCAATCCGGACACCCTGCAACAGCACCTGCAGAAATGACAAAATGAACAGTAACTGTTCATTTGGCAATAACTCACTGTATATTTGGTCAATTGACATGAAATTTTTACAGCAAAAAGTTAAGACATATACAAACAACTTTCATGAAGAAACCTGCCCCAAATTATGACCAGAACCAAATCAAATCATTGAGCAAAGTGAAGTTTACTGTACTGAGATTTCCAGAATTTTCATTTGAGCAGCAATGTTTGGAGGACTATAACTCTCTCTAGAAAACTCGGATTTAGGCGATTCTTGAACCGATGGAAACCTAAGGTATGGTAGAACATTTCATAAGAAGAAAGTTAGACCAAATTATGAACTTAACTTGATCAAATTACTGACCAAATTTGGACCAAAAATCAGCCAGAAACAAAATCTCAGCATGAACAGTGCACGTGAACAGTAAATTATTTTGGCCATAACTTGAGCTACAAAACTCCAAATTGAGTGATTCAAAAAAAGAAATTCAACTAGACAAAATAAGGAACATTTTCTGTGAAGGACGTTTTGTCAAATTCCAACAGTAAATCGACCAATGAAACAGTGCAACTTCGGAGCACCAAAACCGAAAATTGGCAATTTTGCCAAAATGAATTAAGCTTTGAGAAAGTGACCAAAACCAACAAGTTTTAAATGAAAAATGTAGTATGTTTGAAGTGCCAAAGTCAATGTACATATTTTCTATGCAAAAGTCAACATTTTAGTTGACTAATAAAGTGAATAGTGACATGAAAACTTGAAATAAGCTTGGAAATGGATTTGGTAATTGATTCCAACAAGTTTTAAATGCAAAATGTGTTACATCGGGAGTGTTAAAACCAATGTACCTATTGTCTATGCAAAAGTCAACATTTTTGTTGACCAATGAGGTGAATAGTGACACCAAAACTTGAAATTCAAAATTTGAAATTAGAAATGCATCTAGGGGACTTTAAATTGCAATTGGCAATTAATACTAGTAAATGTAAAACTCAAAATGTGGGATCTTGGTGTAATTAGAATTAATATATCCATTAAGTATAAAAGGTCAACATTTTGCTGACTAGTATGGTGAATAGTAATCAAAATGATTAGTGAATTAAGATGTAGACCTAGAACCAATTCTAAGCTTAAATGCTTAGAATTGTATGACAAATATGGACTATGCATCCTAGTCAAAATTGTTAAAAAGAAATTTAGGCTATAAATTTGAAATCCATGAAATATTCATGGATTACTTGAAACATGAAAAATAAGTCACCTAATTGATGTGAATAGATAGTTAGGGCATATATGCCCATCACAAATGGAATTCATAAAATATTAGTAACTCAACTTGAAATATAAAATTTGTAATTACATAAGTAGACTCTTGAATGTATAAATGAGAAAGGAAAATGTTTTGAATACAATGGTACATGTGAACCATTGTTTAGAATTGGGATCAATATGAATAACATAATGAATGGATAAATAAACCATATTAATGTATGAATGAGACATTAGTTCTCATTATTGTAAAGAGGAGAAGTATTTTGAGTACAATGGTATAAAAGGATAATTGATGTGAATTGTGATCATATAAATGATCAAATGAATGTATGAATTATGATTGAAATTTATCATGAAATAATGAAGTCATAAAGCACAATATATTAATATTTTAAAGTATCAAATGCCCTAGTATACCTAACAAGATTGGTTTGGATAGTTTGGCATGCCAATAGGGTATTGTTTTAGCAGTACTGCGAAAGGCTTTATGCCCGTATTCATGGCTTTATGCCCGTATTCATGGCTTTTATGCCCGATTATGTGATATCATGGCTTTTTAGCCATACTGACTGCATACATGGTAGACGTTCTGCGTCCCATGGTATGACGGCCCGAGGCACCGCGGTGTCCAGTGCCAACGACCCGTTATCCAGTCCAGTCGTCTAGTATAGGTTACTTGGGCAGTCAATTAAAGTATTATTCAATTCAGGCAGCTAAGTTAAGTTAAGTATAATGAAAATCCAATACAATTAAATTAAGTATTGAATGAATAAGCAAAAGAGATTAGCAAAAGAAACATAACAAAAATATAAATTGCGAGCAAATGCAGGACTTGAAATACAATACAGATAGAATAAATTATATACCTGCTAGTATTACTGAAAAGTTATAAACTAAGCACTTCCAAAGAGGAACAAACTAGTATATAAGATCGTTGATACTAGAAATACCATACCAAATTAAATTAACTCTGAGTATCTGAATTATCATTTATTTCTTTCTTTACTTGTATATATTATTTCTGGTTATATTATTGCACCACTAAGCAGAAATGCTTAGCGCGATGGAATTGCTTCCTCGCGCAGGTACTGAAGGTAAAACCAGTAGACTGTCGACTGAGATTTTTGGAGTCCAGATCTGCAGAAGTGTCAGAAGAGTTCAAGATTGTCACCTCCTCAGCAATGCATGTAGATAGGGCTCATTTTATACATGTTATGTATATTGTTCATTCCTAGCACATTGTAAATTATTTGTATATCTTGTACAAAATAAACTCATGTAATTAACCTATGAATTATGGAAGCTATTCAAAGTAAGTATTTTAGTATGTGAATTGAATTTGAGTTATAATGAGATTATACTTGTGAATATTGAGATATTGAAAATCTAATGAGATTTCTGAGAAATCTGGATACTGCATTGAGATACATTATGTTTGAAAATTTTTTAGACTATTAAGTTTGAGAAATTGAGTATATATTGAAATTGTCTTTGTGAGTTGGAAGAATCATTAGTCCAAATTACAGCCGACACTTTGTCGGATTATCGTTAAAATTTTTGAAATTTCCAATTTAGTTAGATTTTGATAAAAGTAAAAATAGCCTAAATCTTCAATAAAGTTTTTGAATAAATAAATCAAGGACTGTAATGAAATCAGATAAAATAGAGTGCTCCGGCACACTGAGTGGCATAACTTGCTCGGCTACACTGTAGTCGGGTAAGGGGTGTCACATTTAGTGGTATCAGAGCGCGGTTTAGGCGTTTCTGGACCTAGATAGATTGCATATCATGCATTGCATTCATAAGAGTCGAGGTGACACTATTGCAGATCTGTATTTCCTGTTTATTTTAGGTTAAGGTATGGAATAAGAGAGTGAAGAAACAATGAGATAGCGAATGGAGATGAGAAGGAGCGTATTTAAGATGAAAAAGGATGAGTACATAATTGTTTGAGGATGAGATTGAGACTAAGGAGAAAGTGAAGTAGGATAACACGAAAAGGTGAAGAAATAAAGAGGTAGTAGCTCCTCCGCTATTTACACTGGGTAAATTTCGAGGACGAAATTTAAATAAGAGGGGAAGAGTTGTAACATCCTCCCGGTAGCAACTCCGTACATTCTACTGTTTCGGTGACCGGTGTCGGTCCGGACAGCTAGAACGTCCGGAAAAATATTTAAACTAAAGTCAGGAACTATAATTAACTCAAATATTAATAAGAAAAATTTAGTAAAAATTTTAGAAATAAAATACAACTAAGTCAAATGAGCCGGTGCCCAAGCGATGGGTAACCAGAGGGAAGTTGCGGTTCTCGCAACGAGGAGCCCTAGACCCGGGGAAAAATTCATAAAATAATTATTGGGACTCCAGAGAAGGGTCATTGAGGTTCCTATGGCATTAGAATGCCAAGAAAATATTTAGAAAAATTTTTCAATCGGTACAGACAATTTTGACCCGTTAAGCCAAACGGAGAGCATTTTGGTCATTTCGCCTTCAGAGGTGATTTTTGGCCGACTTGTCCAGTTGAGTAAATAATTATTATGACATAAAATATGAATTAATATTGATGAAAAATTAATTTGAAGCTAGTAGAAAAGAAAAGAAAAGAAAAGAAGGAAAATTAAAGATAATGACATCACATGATGTCACTCACTTAATCCCAACCAATCACAAGTTAATAAGCATTCTTAAAACACTTAAAAGAGTCAAAGTGGACCAAAATAAATCTGCTCTTCTTCTTCTTCTTCCTCCAATACGTGACTCTCTTCTCCATAGCCTCCATAGAAGTTTCTTTCATCACTTTCATTTTTCCCATGAATTTCCACTACTAAACCCTAAGTCACCTTCATCAAAACTTGTCCATACCTCTTAGGGAAGCTTTTGGCAGCCAAGAAGAGGAAAGAAAGTGAAGGTTTAACAAGTTGGGAATTTTATCAAATAAGGTTAGTGCATATTAACTTCCTAATCTTGTTTACTTATTGAAATTTAGTTTGAATATGAATAAATAATTAAGAAATTGAAGAAAATCATGTGTGAAATTGAGAAGCAAATTTTGGCCAGCACTTATAGGATGAGGAATTGATGAGTTTTATTGGGCTAAAACCTAAATACAAGCTTAGATAGTGACATATGAATGATTGATGACCTTAATTGGGATGTGTTGCATGATTCATGGATTGGAAGCTAGGGTTTTGAGAAGTGAAATTTGGATTTAGCTTATGAAATTGTGAAAGAACATTATAAGGGTCAATTAGTGACCATTTTAGGTATGTTGACCATGAATTGGACTGAAAAATAGTATAGCCAAGTGAATGTGTAGGCTGCCTTGTTAGTGCAGCAGAGTGACTGAAAATTCAGTCCACTTGGACTGCCATAACTTGGGCTGTGTTAGTCCAATTGATGTTTGGCCAATTGGACATGAAACTAGGCTTATAATGGCACATTTTTGCTGAAGAAACTATGCCCAAAAGACCAAAGCAAGAGGACCAAAAGTTGGCCCCAATCCGGACACCCTGCAACAGCACCTGCAGAAATGACAAAATGAACAGTAACTGTTCATTTGGCAATAACTCACTGTATATTTGGTCAATTGACCTGAAATTTTTACAGCAAAAAGTTAAGACATATACAAACAACTTTCATGAAGAAACCTGCCCCAAATTATGACCAGAACCAAATCAAATCATTGAGCAAAGTGAAGTTTACTGTACTGAGATTTCCAGAATTTTCATTTGAGCAGCAATGTTTGGAGGACTATAACTCTCTCTAGAAAACTCAGATTTAGGCGATTCTTGAACCGATGGAAACCTAAGGTATGTTAGAACATTTCATAAGAAGAAAGTTAGACCAAATTATGAACTTAACTTGATCAAATTACTGACCAAATTTGGACCAAAAATCTGCCAGACCCAAAATCTCAGCATGAGCGATTGCGTGAACGATAAACTTATTTTGGCCATAACTTGAGCTACAAAACTCCAAATTGAGTGATTCAAAAAAAGAAATTCAACTAGAAAAAATAAGGAACATTTTCTATGAAGGACGTTTTGTCAAATTCCAACAGTAAATCGACCAATGAAACAGTGCAACTTCAGAGCACCAAAACCGAAAATTGGCAATTTTGCCAAAATGAATTAAGCTTTGAGAAAGTGACCAAAACCAACAAGTTTTAAATGAAAAATGTAGTATGTTTGAAGTGCCAAAGTCAATGTACATATTTTCTATGCAAAAGTCAACATTTTAGTTGACTAATAAAGTGAATAGTGACATGAAAACTTGAAATAAGCTTGGAAATGGATTTGGTAATTGATTCCAACAAGTTTTAAATGCAAAATGTGGTACATCGGGAGTGTTAAAACCAATGTACCTATTGTCTATGCAAAAGTCAACATTTTTGTTAACCAATGAGGTGAATAGTGACACCAAAACTTGAAATTCAAAATTTGAAATTAGAAATGCATCTAGGGGACTTTAAATTGCAATTGGCAATTAATACTAGTAAATGTAAAACTCAAAATGTGGGATCTTGGTGTAATTAGAATTAATATATCCATTAAGTATAAAAAGGTCAACATTTTGGTTGACTAGTATGGTGAATAGTAATCAAAATGATTAGTGAATTAAGATGAAGACCTAGAACCAATTCTAAGCTTAAATGCTTAGAATTGTATGACAAATATGGACTATGCATCCTAGTCAAAATTGTTAAAAAGAAATTTAGGCCATAAATTTGAAATCCATGAAATATTCATGGATTACTTGAAACATGAAAAATAAGTCACCTAATTGATGTGAATAGATAGTTAGGGCATATATGCCCATCACAAATGGAATTCATAAAATATTAGTAACTCAACTTGAAATATAAAATTTGTAATTACATAAGTAGACTCTTGAATGTATAAATGAGAAAGGAAAAATGTTTTGAATACAATGGTACATGTGAACCATTGTTTAGAATTGGGATCAATATGAATAACATAATGAATGGATAAATAAACCATATTAATGTATGAATGAGACATTAGTTCTCATTATTGTAAAGAGGAGAAGTATTTTGAGTACAATGGTATAAAAGGATAATTGATGTGAATTGTGATCATATAAATGATCAAATGAATGTATGAATTATGATTGAAATTTATCATGAAATAATGAAGTCATAAAGCACAATATATTAATATTTTAAAGTATCAAATGCCCTAGTATACCTAACAAGATTGGTTTGGATAGT
This sequence comes from Hevea brasiliensis, assembly GCF_030052815.1. NCBI lineage: Eukaryota > Viridiplantae > Streptophyta > Magnoliopsida > Malpighiales > Euphorbiaceae > Hevea > Hevea brasiliensis. The sequence continues at coordinate 52,579,640 of NC_079501.1, forward strand.
TTGGCATGCCAATAGGGTATTGTTTTAGCAGTACTGCGAAAGGCTTTATGCCTGTATTCATGGCTTTATGCCCGTATTCATGGCTTTTATGCCCGATTATGTGATATCATGGCTTTTTAGCCATACTGACTGCATACATGGTTGACGTTCTGCGTCCCATGGTATGACGGCCCGAGGCACCGCGGTGTCGGTGCCAACGACCCGTTATCGATCCGATCGTCTAGTATAGGTTACTTGGCGATCAATTAAAGTATTATTCAATTCAGGCAGCTAAGTTAAGTTAAGTATAATGAAAATCCAATACAATTAAATTAAGTATTGAATGAATAAGCAAAAGAGATTAGCAAAAGAAACATAACAAAAATATAAATTGCAGAACCGTACAGACTTGAAATACAATACAGATAGAATAAATTATATACCTGCTAGTATTACTGAAAAGTTATAAACTAAGCACTTCCAAAGAGGAACAAACTAGTATATAAGATCGTTGATACTAGAAATACCATACCAAATTAAATTAACTCTGAGTATCTGAATTATCATTTATTTCTTTCTTTACTTGTATATATTATTTCTGGTTATATTATTGCACCACTAAGCAGAAATGCTTAGCGCGATGGAATTGCTTCCTCGCAGTAGTCTTGAAGGTAAAACCAGATGGTATCATTGAGATTTTTGGAGTCGGATCTGCGAAGTGTCGGAAGAGTTCAAGATTGTCACCTCCTCAAAGAATGCATGTAGATAGGGCTCATTTTATACATGTTATGTATATTGTTCATTCCTAGCACATTGTAAATTATTTGTATATCTTGTACAAAATAAACTCATGTAATTAACCTATGAATTATGGAAGCTATTCAAAGTAAGTATTTTAGTATGTGAATTGAATTTGAGTTATAATGAGATTATACTTGTGAATATTGAGATATTGAAAATCTAATGACATATCTGAGAAATCTGGATACTGCATTGAGATACATTATGTTAGAAAATTTTTAGACTATTAAGTTTGAGAAATTGAGTATATATTGAAATTGTCTTTGTGAGTTCGGAAGAAGCTGTTAGTCAAATTACAGTAGACACTTTGTCGGATTATCGTTAAAATTTTTGAAATTTCCAATTTAGTTAGATTTTGATAAAAGTAAAAATAGCCTAAATCTTCAATAAAGTTTTTGAATAAATAAATCAAGGATCAGAATGAAATCAGATAAAATAGAGTGCTCAGACTGCGAGTGGCATAACTTGCTCGGCTGCTGTAGTCGGGTAAGGGGTGTCACATTTAGTGGTATCAGAGTGCGGTTTAGGCGTTTCTGGACGTAGATAGATTGCATATCATGCATTGCATTCATAAGAGTCGAGGTGACACTATTGCAGATCTGTATTTCCCGTTTATTTTAGGTTAAGGTATGGAATAAGAGAGTGAAGAAACAATGAGATAGCGAATGGAGATGAGAAGGAGACTGTATTTAAGATGAAAAAGGATGAGTACATAATTGTTTGAGGATGAGATTGAGACTAAGGAGAAAGTGAAGTAGGATAACACGAAAAGGTGAAGAAATAAAGAGGTAGTAGCTCCTCCGCTATTTACACTGGGTAAATTTCGAGGACGAAATTTAAATAAGAGGGGAAGAGTTGTAACATCCTCCCGGTAGCAACTCCGTACATTCTACTGTTTCGGTGACCGGCGTCAGTCCGGACAGCTAGAACGTCCGGAAAAAAATATTTAAACTAAAGTCTGGAACTATAATTAACTCAAATATTAATAAGAAAAATTTAGTAAAAATTTTAGAAATAAAATACAACTAAGTCAAATGAGCGGTGCCCAAGCGATGGGTAACGAGGAGGAAGTTGCGGTTCTATAACGAGGAGCCCTAGACAGGAAAAATTCATAAAATAATTATTGGGACTCAGAGAAGGGTCATTGAGGTTCCTATGGCATTAGAATGCCAAGAAAATATTTAGAAAAATTTTTCAATCGGTACAGACAATTTTGACCCGTTAAGCCAAACGGAGAGCATTTTGGTCATTTCGCCTTCAGAGGTGATTTTTGGCCGACTTGTCCAGTTGAGTAAATAATTATTATGACATAAAATATGAATTAATATTGATGAAAAATTAATTTGAAGCTAGTAGAAAAGAAAAGAAAAGAAAAGAAGGAAAATTAAAGATAATGACATCACATGATGTCACTCACTTAATCCCAACCAATCACAAGTTAATAAGCATTCTTAAAACACTTAAAAGAGTCAAAGTGGACCAAAATAAATCTGCTCTTCTTCTTCTTCTTCCTCCAATACGTGACTCTCTTCTCCATAGCCTCCATAGAAGTTTCTTTCATCACTTTCATTTTCCCATGAATTTCCACTACTAAACCCTAAGTCACCTTCATCAAAACTTGTCCATACCTCTTGGAGAAGCTTTTGGCAGCCAAGAAGAGGAAAGAAAGTGAAGGTTTAACAAGTTGGGAATTTTATCAAATAAGGTTAGTGCATATTAACTTCCTAATCTTGTTTACTTATTGAAATTTAGTTTGAATATGAATAAATAATTAAGAAATTGAAGAAAATCATGTGTGAAATTGAGAAGCAAATTTTGGCCAGCACTTATAGGATGAGGAATTGATGAGTTTTATTGGGCTAAAACCTAAATACAAGCTTAGATAGTGACATATGAATGATTGATGACCTTAATTGGGATGTGTTGCATGATTCATGGATTGGAAGCTAGGGTTTTGAGAAGTGAAATTTGGATTTAGCTTATGAAATTGTGAAAGAACATTATAAGGGTCAATTAGTGACCATTTTAGGTATGTTGACCATGAATTGGACTGAAAAATAGTATAGCCAAGTGAATGTGTAGGCTGCCTTGTTAGTGCAGCAGAGTGACTGAAAATTCAGTCCACTTGGACTGCCATAACTTGGGCTGTGTTAGTCCAATTGATGTTTGGCCAATTGGACATGAAACTAGGCTTATAATGGCACATTTTGGCTGAAGAAACTATGCCCAAAAGACCAATGCAAGAGGACCAAAAGTTGGCCCCAATCCGGACACCCTGCAACAGCACCTGCAGAAATGACAAAATGAACAGTAACTGTTCATTTGGCAATAACTCACTGTATATTTGGTCAATTGACCTGAAATTTTTACAGCAAAAAGTTAAGACATATACAAACAACTTTCATGAAGAAACCTGCCCCAAATTATGACCAGAACCAAATCAAATCATTGAGCAAAGTGAAGTTTACTGTACTGAGATTTCCAGAATTTTCATTTGAGCAGCAATGTTTGGAGGACTATAACTCTCTCTAGAAAACTCAGATTTAGGCGATTCTTGAACCGATGGAAACCTAAGGTATGTTAGAACATTTCATAAGAAGAAAGTTAGACCAAATTATGAACTTAACTTGATCAAATTACTGACCAAATTTGGACCAAATATCTGCGAGACACAAAATCTCAGCCTGAGCGATTGCGTGAACAGTAAACTTATTTTGGCCATAACTTGAGCTACAAAACTCCAAATTGAGTGATTCAAAAAAAGAAATTCAACTAGAAAAAATAAGGAACATTTTCTATGAAGGACGTTTTGTCAAATTCCAACAGTAAATCGACCAATGAAACAGTGCAACTTCAGAGCACCAAAACCGAAAATTGGCAATTTTGCCAAAATGAATTAAGCTTTGAGAAAGTGACCAAAACCAACAAGTTTTAAATGAAAAATGTAGTATGTTTGAAGTGCCAAAGTCAATGTACATATTTTCTATGCAAAAGTCAACATTTTAGTTGACTAATAAAGTGAATAGTGACATGAAAACTTGAAATAAGCTTGGAAATGGATTTGGTAATTGATTCCAACAAGTTTTAAATGCAAAATGTGGTACATCGGGAGTGTTAAAACCAATGTACCTATTGTCTATGCAAAAGTCAACATTTTTGTTAACCAATGAGGTGAATAGTGACACCAAAACTTGAAATTCAAAATTTGAAATTAGAAATGCATCTAGGGGACTTTAAATTGCAATTGGCAATTAATACTAGTAAATGTAAAACTCAAAATGTGGGATCTTGGTGTAATTAGAATTAATATATCCATTAAGTATAAAAAGGTCAACATTTTGGTTGACTAGTATGGTGAATAGTAATCAAAATGATTAGTGAATTAAGATGAAGACCTAGAACCAATTCTAAGCTTAAATGCTTAGAATTGTATGACAAATATGGACTATGCATCCTAGTCAAAATTGTTAAAAGAAATTTAGGCCATAAATTTGAAATCCATGAAATATTCATGGATTACTTGAAACATGAAAAATAAGTCACCTAATTGATGTGAATAGATAGTTAGGGCATATATGCCCATCACAAATGGAATTCATAAAATATTAGTAACTCAACTTGAAATATAAAATTTGTAATTACATAAGTAGACTCTTGAATGTATAAATGAGAAAGGAAAAATGTTTTGAATACAATGGTACATGTGAACCATTGTTTAGAATTGGGATCAATATGAATAACATAATGAATGGATAAATAAACCATATTAATGTATGAATGAGACATTAGTTCTCATTATTGTAAAGAGGAGAAGTATTTTGAGTACAATGGTATAAAAGGATAATTGATGTGAATTGTGATCATATAAATGATCAAATGAATGTATGAATTATGATTGAAATTTATCATGAAATAATGAAGTCATAAAGCACAATATATTAATATTTTAAAGTATCAAATGCCCTAGTATACCTAACAAGATTGGTTTGGATAGTTTGGCATGCCAATAGGGTATTGTTTTAGCGATCGCGAAAGGCTTTATGCTGTATTCATGGCTTTATGCCCGTATTCATGGCTTTTATGCCCGATTATGTGATATCATGGCTTTTTAGCCATCGACTGCATACATGGTTGGCGTTCTGCGTCCCATGGTATGACGGCCCGAGGCACGCGGTGTCGGTGCCAACGACCCGTTATCGATCGATCGTCTAGTATAGGTTACTTGGCGATCAATTAAAGTATTATTCAATTCAGACTAAGTTAAGTTAAGTATAATGAAAATCCAATACAATTAAATTAAGTATTGAATGAATAAGCAAAAGAGATTAGCAAAAGAAACATAACAAAAATATAAATTACAGAACAAATGGACTTGAAATACAATACAGATAGAATAAATTATATACCGCTAGTATTCTTGAAAAGTTATAAACTAAGCACTTCCAAAGAGGAACAAACTAGTATATAAGATCGTTGATACTAGAAATACCATACCAAATTAAATTAACTCGAGTATCGAATTATCATTTATTTCTTTCTTTACTTGTATATATTATTTCGGTTATATTATTGCACCACTAAGCGAGAAATGCTTAGCGCGATGGAATTGCTTCCTCGCAGTAATCAAGGTAAAACCAGTGGTATCATCGAGATTTTGGAGTCGGATCTGCGAAGTGTCGAGAAGAGTTCAAGATTGTCACCTCCTCAAGAATGCATGTAGATAGGGCTCATTTTATACATGTTATGTATATTGTTCATTCCTAGCACATTGTAAATTATTTGTATATCTTGTACAAAATAAACTCATGTAATTAACCTATGAATTATGGAAGCTATTCAAAGTAAGTATTTTAGTATGTGAATTGAATTTGAGTTATAATGAGATTATACTTGTGAATATTGAGATATTGAAAATCTAATGAGATTTCTGAGAAATCTGGATACTACATTGAGATACATTATGTTTGAAAATTTTTTAGACTATTAAGTTTGAGAAATTGAGTATATATTGAAATTGTCTTTGTGAGTTCGGAAGAATCATTAGTCAAATTACAGCCGACACTTTGTCGGATTATCGTTAAAATTTTTGAAATTTCCAATTTAGTTAGATTTTGATAAAAGTAAAAATAGCCTAAATCTTCAATAAAGTTTTTGAATAAATAAATCAAGGACTGTAATGAAATCAGATAAAATAGAGTGCTCGGCTGCTTGAGTGGCATAACTTGCTCGGCTACACTGTAGTCGGGGTAAGGGTGTCACATTTAGTGGTATCAGAGCGCGGTTTAGGCGTTTCTGGACCTAGATAGATTGCATATCATGCATTGCATTCATAAGAGTCGAGGTGACACTATTGCAGATCTGTATTTCCTGTTTATTTTAGGTTAAGGTATGGAATAAGAGAGTGAAGAAACAATGAGATAGCGAATGGAGATGAGAAGGAGACTGTATTTAAGATGAAAAAGGATGAGTACATAATTGTTTGAGGATGAGATTGAGACTAAGGAGAAAGTGAAGTAGGATAACACGAAAAGGTGAAGAAATAAAGAGGTAGTAGCTCCTCCGCTATTTACACTGGGTAAATTTCGAGGACGAAATTTAAATAAGAGGGGAAGAGTTGTAACATCCTCCCGGTAGCAACTCCGTACATTCTACTGTTTCGGTGACCGGTGTCGGTCCGGACAGCTAGAACGTCCGGAAAAATATTTAAACTAAAGTCAGGAACTATAATTAACTCAAATATTAATAAGAAAAATTTAGTAAAAATTTTAGAAATAAAATACAACTAAGTCAAATGAGCCGGTGCCCAAGCGATGGGTAACCAGAGGGAAGTTGCGGTTCTCGCAACGAGGAGCCCTAGACCCGGGGAAAAATTCATAAAATAATTATTGGGACTCCAGAGAAGGGTCATTGAGGTTCCTATGGCATTAGAATGCCAAGAAAATATTTAGAAAAATTTTTCAATCGGTACAGACAATTTTGACCCGTTAAGCCAAACGGAGAGCATTTTGGTCATTTCGCCTTGAGGTGATTTTTGGCCGACTTGTCCATTGAGTAAATAATTATTATGACATAAAATATGAATTAATATTGATGAAAAATTAATTTGAAGCTAGTAGAAAAGAAAAGAAAAGAAAAGAAGGAAAATTAAAGATAATGACATCACATGATGTCACTCACTTAATCCCAACCAATCACAAGTTAATAAGCATTCTTAAAACACTTAAAAGAGTCAAAGTGGACCAAAATAAATCTGCTCTTCTTCTTCTTCTTCCTCCAATACGTGACTCTCTTCTCCATAGCCTCCATAGAAGTTTCTTTCATCACTTTCATTTTTCCCATGAATTTCCACTACTAAACCCTAAGTCACCTTCATCAAAACTTGTCCATACCTCTTGGGGAAGCTTTTGGCAGCCAAGAAGAGGAAAGAAAGTGAAGGTTTAACAAGTTGGGAATTTTATCAAATAAGGTTAGTGCATATTAACTTCCTAATCTTGTTTACTTATTGAAATTTAGTTTGAATATGAATAAATAATTAAGAAATTGAAGAAAATCATGTGTGAAATTGAGAAGCAAATTTTGGCCAGCACTTATAGGATGAGGAATTGATGAGTTTTATTGGGCTAAAACCTAAATACAAGCTTAGATAGTGACATATGAATGATTGATGACCTTAATTGGGATGTGTTGCATGATTCATGGATTGGAAGCTAGGGTTTTGAGAAGTGAAATTTGGATTTAGCTTATGAAATTGTGAAAGAACATTATAAGGGTCAATTAGTGACCATTTTAGGTATGTTGACCATGAATTGGACTGAAAAATAGTATAGCCAAGTGAATGTGTAGGCTGCCTTGTTAGTGCAGCAGAGTGACTGAAAATTCAGTCCACTTGGACTGCCATAACTTGGGCTCTGTTAGTCCAATTGATGTTTGGCCAATTGGACATGAAACTAGGCTTATAATGGCACATTTTTGCTGAAGAAACTATGCCCAAAAGACCAAAGCAAGAGGACCAAAAGTTGGCCCCAATCCGGACACCCTGCAACAGCACCTGCAGAAATGACAAAATGAACAGTAACTGTTCATTTGGCAATAACTCACTGTATATTTGGTCAATTGACCTGAAATTTTTACAGTAAAAAGTTAAGACATATACAAACAACTTTCATGAAGAAACCTGCCCCAAATTATGACCAGAACCAAATCAAATCATTGAGCAAAGTGAAGTTTACTGTACTGAGATTTCCAGAATTTTCATTTGAGCAGCAATGTTTGGAGGACTATAACTCTCTCTAGAAAACTCAGATTTAGGCGATTCTTGAACCGATGGAAACCTAAGGTATGTTAGAACATTTCATAAGAAGAAAGTTAGACCAAATTATGAACTTAACTTGATCAAATTACTGACCAAATTTGGACCAAAAATCTGCCAGACCCAAAATCTCAGCATGAACAGTGCACGTGAACAGTAAACTTATTTTGGCCATAACTTGAGCTACAAAACTCCAAATTGAGTGATTCAAAAAAAGAAATTCAACTAGAAAAAATAAGGAACATTTTCTATGAAGGACGTTTTGTCAAATTCCAACAGTAAATCGACCAATGAAACAGTGCAACTTCAGAGCACCAAAACCGAAAATTGGCAATTTTGCCAAAATGAATTAAGCTTTGAGAAAGTGACCAAAACCAACAAGTTTTAAATGAAAAATGTAGTATGTTTGAAGTGCCAAAGTCAATGTACATATTTTCTATGCAAAAGTCAACATTTTAGTTGACTAATAAAGTGAATAGTGACATGAAAACTTGAAATAAGCTTGGAAATGGATTTGGTAATTGATTCCAACAAGTTTTAAATGCAAAATGTGGTACATCGGGAGTGTTAAAACCAATGTACCTATTGTCTATGCAAAAGTCAACATTTTTGTTAACCAATGAGGTGAATAGTGACACCAAAACTTGAAATTCAAAATTTGAAATTAGAAATGCATCTAGGGGACTTTAAATTGCAATTGGCAATTAATACTAGTAAATGTAAAACTCAAAATGTAGGATCTTGGTGTAATTAGAATTAATATATCCATTAAGTATAAAAAGGTCAACATTTTGGTTGACTAGTATGGTGAATAGTAATCAAAATGATTAGTGAATTAAGATGAAGACCTAGAACCAATTCTAAGCTTAAATGCTTAGAATTGTATGACAAATATGGACTATGCATCCTAGTCAAAATTGTTAAAAAGAAATTTAGGCCATAAATTTGAAATCCATGAAATATTCATGGATTACTTGAAACATGAAAAATAAGTCACCTAATTGATGTGAATAGATAGTTAGGGCATATATGCCCATCACAAATGGAATTCATAAAATATTAGTAACTCAACTTGAAATATAAAATTTGTAATTACATAAGTAGACTCTTGAATGTATAAATGAGAAAGGAAAAATGTTTTGAATACAATGGTACATGTGAACCATTGTTTAGAATTGGGATCAATATGAATAACATAATGAATGGATAAATAAACCATATTAATGTATGAATGAGACATTAGTTCTCATTATTGTAAAGAGGAGAAGTATTTTGAGTACAATGGTATAAAAGGATAATTGATGTGAATTGTGATCATATAAATGATCAAATGAATGTATGAATTATGATTGAAATTTATCATGAAATAATGAAGTCATAAAGCACAATATATTAATATTTTAAAGTATCAAATGCCCTAGTATACCTAACAAGATTGGTTTGGATAGTTTGGCATGCCAATAGGGTATTGTTTTAGCGATCGCGAAAGGCTTTATGCTGTATTCATGGCTTTATGCCCGTATTCATGGCTTTTATGCCCGATTATGTGATATCATGGCTTTTTAGCCATACCGATCGCATACATGGTTGACGCTCAAGGTCCCATGGTATGACGGCCCGAGGCACCGCGGTCCAAATGCCAACGACGTTATCGATCCACTGCCTAGTATAGGTTGCTTGGGCAGTAAATTAAAGTATTATTCAATTCAGGCAGCTAAGTTAAGTTAAGTATAATGAAAATCCAATACAATTAAATTAATTATTGAATGAATAAGCAAAAGAGATTAGCAAAAGAAACATAACAAAAATATAAATTGCGTAATCGCATGGACTTGAAATACAATACAGATAGAATAAATTATATACCGCTAGTATTCGAAAAGTTATAAACTAAGCACTTCCAAAGAGGAACAAACTAGTATATAAGATCGTTGATACTAGAAATACCATACCAAATTAAATTAACTCTGAGTATCTGAATTCTCATTGATTTCTTTCTTGACTTGTATATATTCTTTCTGGTTATATTATTGCACCACTAAGCGGAAATGCTTAGCGCGATGGAATTGCTTCCTCGCAGTACTGAAGGTAAAACCAGTAGACTGTCGACTGAGATTTTTGGAGTCCAGATCTGCAGAAGTGTCAGAAGAGTTCAAGATTGTCACCTCCTCAGCAATGCATGTAGATAGGGCTCATTTTATACATGTTATGTATATTGTTCATTCCTAGCACATTGTAAATTATTTGTATATCTTGTACAAAATAAACTCATGTAATTAACCTATGAATTATGGAAGCTATTCAAAGTAAGTATTTTAGTATGTGAATTGAATTTGAGTTATAATGAGATTATACTTGTGAATATTGAGATATTGAAAATCTAATGAGATTTCTGAGAAATCTGGATACTGTATTGAGATACATTATGTTTGAAAATTTTTTAGACTATTAAGTTTGAGAAATTGAGTATATATTGAAATTGTCTTTAAGTTGTTAAGAATCATAGTCCAAATTACAGCCGACACTTTGTCGGATTATCGTTAAAATTTTTGAAATTTCCAATTTAGTTAGATTTTGATAAAAGTAAAAATAGCCTAAATCTTCAATAAAGTTTTTGAATAAATAAATCAAGGACTGTAATGAAATCAGATAAAATAGAGTGCTCCGGCACACTGAGTGGCATAACTTGCTCGGCTACACTGTAGTCGGGTAAGGGGTGTCACAGTCTTGTTCCTCTTGAGTGGCCTCTGGAGGTAAGGGACCAGGAACATTTAAGTTTATAACATATCCAATACATTCTAGGTTCAAGACAAGTTTTAAATTTCTGAGCCAATCAAAATGATTAGGTCCCGTCAACCTATTATGATCAAGTATGCTTGCAAGGATATTGGATGGTGGTGGTTGTTGTGTGCTCATTTTTATTAGAAAATTAACTGTGAAAAATAAGTAGATTAATTTAGTAAATGTATCAAGTAATTAACCAAAATGATTATAGTCTTTTAATCAAATTGGTCCTCCCACTAACTTGGCGAATCCTACACTTCCAAAGTAGGAAACGAAAATCCTAGTTGGATGGATTTCTAGTGAGTGATTGAATTCTTATAGTCTTATTGATCATCCTTAGGTACATCCATTATTGGAATTACAATAAGCTATAAGTGAGTAACTCCTTGCCCATCACATCTCATGTGAGATTCAATCATTCATCTAGCCCCTAATGCTCAAAATCTCAGGCACATCCATTATTGATTTATCTTGCATTAGTTAAGTTGATCCCATAGAGCCAGTAAACATGCAAATAAATTTAATGTCCTCAGGCACATCCATTATTGGCCATCAACTATTTACATATTTATAACATCTCATGCTTAACAATTATCTTTAAGAAAATCTCTTAAATTAGATGCATCATATGCAAGTATTTAAAATTTCTTAAAATAATTGCCTCAATGGAGGGCCCATGATATAATTACTTTAATTATACCATTTTCAACTTAATCATTTGTTTGGAAGATTTAGTGGTCGGCTTAATTACTATTATGGTCTCACTTTTTCTCAAAATTTCTTCATAATTCAATATATTAATTTAATTTAATTTAATTGACATTTTGATCAAAAAATTAACTCTTGAAGTGAATTGACCAAAATGCCCCTCATCAGGTCATAATCTATCTTCTTTATAATACCCGATGAGTCCTTAAATTTTTGGTTCCCTTTAATTTTTGTTGTATCTATCTCAATTAATTTTCCCTTTATTTTTCAATCCCCAAGGTGGCTCTGAATAGTATTATTCACAGACAAAAAATGGTACTATTCAGAGCTTGGAGGTCCAGGGTGTTAAAATTATCCCCTCTTTAAAAGTAAAATTTCGTCCTCAAAATTTTCCTGGTCTTAGTCTCTGAATAGCTGTGGGTGTTGTCTTCTCATGTCCTCCTCACGTTCCCATGTAGCCTCTTGGCCTAAATGATGGTTCCACAACACTTTTACTAGGGGTATCTGCTTATTCCTCAGCTGCTTCACCTCATATGCCAAGATCTTTATGGGCTCTTCATCATATGTCAGGTATGGATTCACCTCAATCTCTTCTACTGGCAAAATGTGAGAGGGGTCTGATCTGTACCTCCTCAACATGGAGACATGAAAGACTTTGTGAATCTTTTCCAACTCTGGAGGCAATGCCAATCTATATGGCAACGGACCCACTCTTTCCAGAACCTCATATGGCCCGATGAAGCGAGGACTCAGTGTCCCCTTTCTACCAAACCTCATGATCTTCTTCTAAGGAGAAACTTTAAGGAATACTTCATCACCCACACTATACTAAATATCTCTTCTCTTCAAATCAATGTAGGACTTCTGTCTATCCGATGCTGCCTTGAGTCTGTCTCTAATGAGCTTAATCTTTTTTTCTGTCTGCTGCACAAGTTTGGGGCCAATTATCTTCCTCTCACCCACTTCATCCTAGTAAAAGGGCATTCTACACTTTCTTCCATAAAGTGCTTTATATGGAGGCATCCCAATGCTTAATTGATAACTTTTGTTGTAGGCAAATTCAATCAAAGGCAAGTGTATATCCCAACTTCCTTCAAACTCAATCACACAAGCTCGAAGAGTCCTCCAAAATCTGAATGATCCTTTCAGACTGGCCATCTATCTGCGGATGGAATGCTGTACTAAATTTCAATCTAGTTCCTAGGGCTCTTTGTAGACTACCTTAGAATCTAAAAGTGAACCTTAGATCTCTGTCAGACACAATAGACACTGGCACTTCATTCAACCTCACCACTTCAGCAATGTACAATTTAGCCAATCTTTCTAGGTTGTAATCCATCCTCACTGGCAGAAAGTGTGTAGACTTGATAAATCTATCAATAATAACTCATATTGCATAATGATTCTTCTGTGTACGTGGAAGTCCTGTCACGAAATCCATAGTGATTCTCTCCCATTTCCACTCGAGGATTGGCAATAGCTGTAGTAACCCTGCTGGCTCTTGGTATTCTGCCTTTACTTGCTGACAAGTTAGGCATTTGGCAATATATTCTGCAATGTCCATCTTCATTTCCCTCCACTAATAGTGTTCTTTAATATTTCTGTACATCTTGGTTCCACTAGGGTGCATCGCAAAAGGTGAATCATGTGCTTCCTTTAAAATGGTTTGCCTCAAATCAACATTATCAGGAATGTAGATTCTGCCCTTATATAATAACAAGCCCTCATCATTTACCAATAGCACTAGTTTCTTGCCATCCCGAGCCTCTTCCATCAATTTCAAGTACTTTTCATCACTCTGAGTAGCTGCTTTAATTTGATCTGTTAGCATTGGCTTCACTTGCTAAGTAGCTACCATCTGCCATCATCATCAATCTCTAAATTGGCATGTAAAGCCCTCAATTCATGCACCATGGACAAAGATGAAACTCTCAAACTAGCCATAGTCTTGCAACTTAAGGCGTCTGCCACCACATTAGCTTTCCCAGGTTAGTAGTCACTCAGACTATCATAGTATTTTATCAGCTCTAACTATCTCCTCTACCTCAAATTTAACTCCTTCTGTGTACCTAAGTACTTCAAACTTTTATGATATGTGTATAAATAACATCACTCCCCATACAAGTAATGTCTCCAAATCTCCAAGGCAAAGATAATGGCTGCTAGCTCCAAGTCATGCATAGGATAATTTCTCTCATGTGGTTCAAGATGGCGAGATGCATAGGCAATAACATTTCTATCTTGTATCAACACACAGCCTAAAGCATTGTGAGAAGCATCATTGTATATAGTGTAGTCTTTGAAGGAACGAAAGCGTGAAAAACACAAGTTTATACCATTGAATTCAAAAATTTTCACCTAGGGTCACATGCATCATGCAAGATTTATTTTTATCTATTTGATTTCAATGATAAACAACATATTAAAACTCTTTTAATATGTTTTTGGATCTGTATTTTCCATTTAAGATTTTAAAATTAATCAGATTAATTTTAGAACCCTAGATTAAATCAAGAACAATTACATTAACCTCTTGATGCACTATAGCGTGTCTGTGCCTTTGAGATTTGTCTTGAGGACACCAAATGTTGTCCCTCTAGCTTGTCCACACCAAGAACACCTATGGTAGCCCTTGAACAGCTTCTAAAGCTTTTTCTATTAATTAGAAATTCAAGTTCTGCCTTTTAAGAGATTAGAGATGTAAACAGGACACTAGAAATAATTTCTAGTGTTCTTAATTCAAGAGATTGATGGCTAATCTCTTTGAATTGATGAGAGATGAAGAAGAATAGATGGAGAGCCTCAAAATGGCCTGACAAAGGAGGAGTGGCTGCTGGTTGTATTTTTCTTTTTCATAACAACACTTATATAGCTAGATTAACACATTAAACCCTTGCCACATGTCACCCTTTGATTAACTCTAGGTTTAAGTGACCCAATCACATTGTGCCAAGTGTCAAACCTATATTTAATCTTGATTTTAATCATCTTACATGATTAAAAAAAAACATTTGGCAAGCTTATGTGTAATCCCATGTGTCACCATCTCATGGTGCCACGTGTCATACCGTGAAATGACCAAAATGCCCCTGTGTCTAAATTTTGAGTTCTCAACCCAAAATAATTATTTCTCTTCTTCTAATCAATTTATATCAAATATAAATTAATTAATTAATATCTATTAATTAATTTCTCATTAATTAAATTCATATTTAAACACTTTAAATATAAATTTAACTTATACTATAAATCCAATAATCTAGATTTCGTTTCAAGTCATGCTAGGGACTTTGCAATTTAATTGCAAACCAAACCTATTTAATTAATCAATTAAACTCTTTAATTAATTAATTAAATCATATTTAAATAGGTGATAACTTGTGTATATGTGTGACTTACTAGGCTCATCACTAATTGGCAATAAGACATGATATCAACTCTTAATATCATCAGAACTTTTTTTTACCATAAATGATTTCTCTAAATCATTTTATGCATCTCATAGACCATGGTTAACACCTATCATAGCATGCCATGGCCACCCAATTAGTAATAAGGTTTACCTTAAATGAACCTATAATCATATGTTACCATGCATTGGAATCTCTCTGTTACAAAATCCCAACTCAAGCTGGAGTCATGGTTTATGTCAAACTCCATTTGCTATGAATATTATGTTCTCTTTTAATTCTTGTTCTTGATTAAAAAGATTTTCTCATCAGAAACTCTTTTCTGAATAAATCTATCTATCCTGACCAGGAACTTGAAACATCAAGAACAATTAAATGAACATAGGATTTTATCTCTATTTACTTAGAGGAACAGATTCCATCTTGATCAACACCTACCTCCATATATAACTAGTAGGAGCCAACACATGCCCATATACCCATATACAGTACAAGTATGAAAAGCAGTATCAAACTCAAACTACCTATATACAAGATAACTGTGTTATCTCAGGTCTAAAGATTATATGCACTGATATGATTTATGACAAAACATTGACAAGAGTAAAATCCATGTGCTTGTCATAAGTGTCACTGGTTCGGCCTACTTATCATTTATAAGTGCCTATCATGTTTGTCATATGGCATGAGACTCACCATTCCATCTTATTTATATCTCATATAAATAACTTGGTAGCAAACATGAATACAATCTTTCTGGATAAGTCATGTCCTTATTATGAAGTATCCTCGATTGTGAACCTATTTATGATACTTTATATTAGAAATACTGTCACTCATATTCTTAACAACTTAATAATAGAATTTCTAAAAAAATATCAATGGACCTTTTCTATTACACATAAATATATTATATAAATGGAAAAGTGAAAATGCCTTTTATCAATAAAATATGTACAAGATACATACTAAATTATATGCTCTATAGCATACTACTAACAATCTCCCACTAGCACTAGAGCCATTCTTTACAATATCTTAGACCTATATTCTCAAGATGTCGGTCTAGCTGAGTCTGTGACATAGACTTAGTGAATGGATCAGTTGGATTTTCAGCTGATGCTATTTTTTGCATGGCTATATCGCCTCGCCCAACTATTTCTCTGATAATGTGGTAGCGCCTTTCTATGTGTTTGGATTTTTGGTGAGACCTTAGTTCCTTAGCCTGTATGACTACTCCATTGTTGTCACAGTATAGTGGAACTGTTGACTCAATGGAAGGAACTACTGTAAGTTCTGTGACGAACTTCTTTATCCAAACAGCTTCCTTTGCAGCATCTGATGCAGCAATATACTCAGCCTCTGTAGTGGAATCTGCAGTCGTGCTCTATTTGGAACTCTTCCAACTGACTGTACCTCCATTACAAATGAACACATATCCAGAGGTAGACTTTCTATCATCGACATCTGATTGGAAATCAGAATCAGTATAACCATCCAATTGCAAGTCTCCACCTCCATATATCAAGAATAAATCCTTAGTTCTTCTCAAGTACTTAAGGATATTATTGACAGTTATCCAGTGTTCCAAACCTGGATTGGATTGATACCTGCTAGTCAAACTAACAGCATATGCGATATCTGGCCTAGTACACAACATTGCATACATTAAACTTCCAATAGCCGAAGTATATGGAATTCTGGCCATCTTATCTCTTTCTTCAGGTGTCTTTGGAGACATCTCTTTAGAAAGGTGGATACCATGTCTCACTGGTAATAATCCTCTCTTGGAATCAAGCATGTTAAACCTCTTTAACACCTTTCCCAAGTATAAACTTTGGGATAAACCAATTATTTTTTGCACTCTATCTCTATAGATGCGAATCCCAAGAATATAGGTTGCCTCCCCTAAGTCTTTCATGGAGAATGTATTTGACAACCATACCTTTATAGTTGTCAACATACCTGTGTCATTACCCATCAACAGTATGTCATCCACATATAAGACAAGGAAAGTGATAGCACTGTCACTAACCTTCTTATATACACATGGCTCATCCTCATTTTTTATAAAACCAAAGGATTTACTGGCTTCATCAAAATGGATGTTCCAACTCCTCGAAGCTTGTTTCAACCCATAAATGGATCGCTTTAGCTTGCATACCTTGGAACCATCTTGGGATTCAAAACCCCTAGGTTGTTCCATGACAATGTTTTCTTCAATGTATCCATTGAGAAAAACTGTTTTGACATCCATCTGCCAAATCTCATAATCATAGTATGTAGCTATTGCTAATAAAATCCTAATTGATTTAAGCATGGCAACAGGCGAGAAAGTCTCCTCATAGTCGATTCCTTGCCTTTGGCGAAACCCTTTCGCTACTAACCTTGCCTTATAGGTCTCTACCTTTCCATCAAAACCAATTTTCTTCTTGAAAACCCATTTGTTCCCTATAGGTACAATGCCTTTAGGTGGGTCAACAAGATCCCAAACTTGATTCTTATACATGGAATCAATCTCGGATTCATAGCATCAATCCATTTTGAAGAGTCTATATCTGATATAGCTTCTTCATAGGTAAGTGGATCATCTCCATGATCTACTTCTTCATGAGTAGATAACTCTTGTTCTTCTTCATAAAGGAAACCATATCTCACTGGTGGGTGAGATACCCTAGTTGTTCTACGAGGAACAGTTGTAGATATTTCATCAACAGGTATAGGTTGACTAGATGGATCTATATCCATCTGATCTGTTAATTGGTCAGAATTCTCCAATTCTAACTCTATTTGCCTTCCTTTGCCTCCTTCTTGAATAAACTGTTGTTCAAGAAATGTGGCATCTCTACTTATCATAACCTTTTGTGAAGTAGGCAAATAAAAATAATATCTAAAACTATCTTTTGGATATCCAACCAATCGACCCTTTTCTAATCTGGTCTCAATTTATTAGTGTTCAGCTTTTTGATATAAGTTGGACAACCCCAAATCTTAACATGCTTAAGACTTAGTTTGCTTCCATGCCATATCTCATAAGGTGTGGAAGAAACTGATTTTGATGGAATCCTATTCAGAATATACAAAGCTGATTCTAATGCAAATCCCCAAAAGGAGATTGGCATATCAGTATAGCTCATCATACTACATACCATATCCAATAGGGTACGATTTCTCCTTTCAGATACACCATTCAGCTGTGGTGTTCCTGGAAGATTCAACTGGGAAACAATGCCATGCTCTCTTAAGTATTTATCAAATTTAGTACTCAAATATTCACCTCCACGATCTAATCGAAGAGCTTTAATACTCTTTCCTGTTTGATTTTCTACTTCAGATTTAAATTCTTTGAACTTTTCAAAGGATTCATGTTTGTATTTCATCAAATACAAATACCCAAACCTTGATTTATCATCAGTAAAGGTAATAAAATAATGAAAGCCCCCTCTAGCCATTTCTTTAAATGGACTACATACATCACTATGTATTAGCTCCAAAATATTTTCAGCTCTTAGCCCTTGTCCAACAAAGGGTGATTTAGTCATTTTTCCCTGAAGGCAAGATTCACAAGTTGGAGTAGGCTCAGAGCCCAATGAGGTTAGAATCCCCATTTTCTCCAGTTTTGCAATCCTATCTTTTGCAATATGACATAACCTTAAGTGCCAAATATATTTTGAACTTGAGTTGGTTTTCATCATGGCATTGCATTCTTTTAGATCACTTGCATTCAATTTGTGTTTGTCATTATTATCCAAATAATAAAGACCATCATTCATATAACCCGAACCAACATATTTATTTCCAAAATAAATATTGCTAACATCATCTGTGAACTGAAATTCATAGCCATTTCTAGTCAAACTAGATATAGAAATGATGTTCTTAAAAGCATCAGGTACATATAAAATATTATCCAAACACAAAACATGTCCAAACATGTAAAAAGATTTAGATCCTATGGCTAAAGCTTCAACAGTTGAGCCATTGCCAATCCGGACTCTAATATCTTGAGAACGCAAGCTGCTACTGTTTGCTAGTTCCTACATATCATTAGAAATGTGAAGCTGGCACGATATCTAAAACCCAAGCTGTAGATGAACTATGAGTATCATCAGAATCTAAATAACAAGATATGGACATACCTTTTGAAGGTGTATCCTTCTTGTCCTTCAGAGAAGCAAGATACTCTGGGCAGTTCCTTTTCCAGTGCCCATCCTTTTGGCAGTGGAAACACTTTCCTTTGCCTCCATCAGCTTTAGTCTTCATTTTCTGTTTAGCTATTTTCTTGGAAGGACCAGGAATCTGAGGTTTCTCTTTCTTATTGCCCTTCTTCTTGTTAGACTTTCCAGCAGAAGAAGATGCAATCAAAGGTACCTCTTTTCCTTTATTGCCCGGCATATTCTTTTGGGCAATAACCAGCATATTGAGTAAACCAGCTAAGGTGCATTCCTGTTGAGTCATATGGAAATTTGTCACAAAATTCCCAAAAGACTCAGGAAGGGACTGAAGGATCAAATTAAATGCGTAGTTGGAAATCCATGTTGAAGTCAAGATGTTCCAACTGCTCAATCAGCCGAATCATCTTGTGGACATGATCCCCAACATTCTGTCCCTCAGACATCCTCATACGGAATAGCTGTCTAGATATCTCATACCTAGCATTCCTGCTGTACTCACCATACAACTCTTGTAGGTGAAGGAGGATCTCACTCGCACTCAACATGTTCTCATGCTGCTTCTATAACTCATTACTCATGGAAGCAAGCATGTAACACTTAGCTCTCATATCATGCTCCTTCCACTTGTCCAATGTTTTATGTTCCTCTTGTGTGGCCTCTGGAGGTAAGGGACCAGAAACATTTGAATCTAGAATATATCCTACATGTTCAAGGTTCAGGACAAGTTTCAAATTTCTTAGCCAATCCGACAGATTAGGTCCTGTTAACCTATTGCGATCAAGTATGCTTGTAAGGATATTGGATGGTAGTGGTTGTTCTGTGCTCATTTTTATCAGAAAATTAACTGTAGAAAATAACCAGATTAATTAGTAAATGTATCATGTAATTAACCAAAATGATTATGGTCTTTTAATCAAATTAGTCCTCCCACTAACTTAGCGAATCCTACACTTTCAAAGTAAAATACGGAAATCCTAATTGGATGGATTTGTAGTGGGTGATTGAATTCTTATAATTCTATTGATCATCCTCAGGTACATCAATTATTGGAATTACAATAAACTATAAGTGAGCAACTCGTTGCCCATCACATCTCATGTGAGGTTCAATCTTTTACCTAGCCCCTAATGCTCAAAATCTCAGGTACATCCATTATTGACTTATCTTGCATTAGTTAAGTTGATCCCATTGAGTTAGTAATTATGCAAATAATTTTAATGTCCTCAGGTACATCCAATATTGGCCACCAAACCATTTATATATTTACAACATCTCATGCTTAACAATTATTCTTAAGAAAATCTCTTAAATTAATTGCATCTTATGCAACTATTTAAAATTTCTTAAAATAATTTTCCCAATGGAGGGCCCATGTTATAATTACTTTAATTATAGTAAATCCAACTTAATCATTTGTTTGGAAGATTTTATGGTCATCCTAATTACTATTAAGGTCTCACTTTGCACATTATCCATTTAGCATGCATATATCATATACTGCATACATTCACACACATCTCATGCATTCATGGACAATAAATAAATATGGTATGATCATGGACTTTCTAAGGGATTCAATTCTGAGCCACCAAGAATTGAATTAGGGCATTCCTAGGTGCATTTTATTCATTCATTTTACAAGAATTGCTGAAGGAGTACATAATCAACATTTGATCTTGAATTCTTCCCACTGGTCCCACCAATGCTCTTGACCTCCTTGAACTTCTTGCAATCCAATATTACATAGTAATCCTTAGCATACTAAGGCGAATTTGTAAGAACTTAAATAAATGAAATTACAACCCAAAAATTTATACAAACTTAATAATACATGCCCAAAATAAATTAAAATAAATTAATTAATTTACAATCCCAAAGAAACGTAAAAGAAATAAATCCAATCACATTGGTCTTTTATAGTCCATGATTATCCATCATGCATATCACTATTCAACAATTAAATAAAACATACATACTTAAATTAAATTGAATATCTCATATTCAACTTAAAAATTCAGATTTGAATATGATTCAAATAAATTTAAAAATTTAGATTTGAATCTCATTCAAACAAATTTAAAAATTCAGATTTGAATCACATTCAAACAACCTTAAAAATTCAGATTTGAATCACATTCAAACATTTTTTAAAAATCAGATTTGAATCACATTCAAACATTTTTAAAAAAATCAGATCTGAATATTATTCAATCAACTTCAAAAAATAAGATTTAAATATGATTCAAACAACTTTAAAAATTCAGATTTGAATCGCATTCAAACAACTTTTAAAATTCAAATTTGAATCATAATTTAATTGTGTGATTAAAACTACTACTTAAATACTTTAATTAGTCAAAGAATAGGCCTTAGATCATACAACAATTGCAGAATTAAAAGCCAAACCTTGAACCACCCATGGAAGCCAAACTATGCACACCATTGATGGTGTTTTTCAAGCATGCCGCCAAACCTCCATTGCAACCAGCAATAGATAAATCATCTCATGATCATAACACACAATTAAATCATATAATCAACAATCTAAATGGCAAATATAGTTGCTCTGATACTAATTGAAGAAACGGAAGCATGAAAAACACAAGTTTATACTATTGAATTCAAAAATTTTCACCTAAGGTCACATGCATCATGCAAGATTTATTTTTATCTATTTGATTTCAATGATAAACAACATATTAAAACTCTTTTAATATGTTTTTGGATCTGTATTTGCCATTTAAGATTTTAAAATTAATCAGATTAATTTTAGAACCCTAGATTAAATCAAGAACAATTACACTAACCTCTTGATGCACTGCAGTGTGTCTGCGCCTTTGAGATTTGTCTTCAGGACACCAAATGTTGTCCCTCTAGCTTGTCCACACCAAGAACACCTATGGCATCCCATGAACAGCTTCTAAAGCTTTTTCTATTAATTAGAAATTCAAGTTCTGCCTTTTAAGAGATTAGAGATGTAACACCCTCATTGTAGCAATTACGTACATTCTACTGTTCCGGTGACCGGTGTCGGTTCGGACAGCTAGAACGTTCGGAAAAATATTTAAACTAAAGTGAGGAGTCATAAATAACTCAAATATTAATAAGAAAAATTTAGGAAAAATTTTAGAAATAAAATACAACCAAGTTAAACGAGCCGGTGCCCAAGCGATAGGTAACCAGAGGGAAGTTGCGATTCTCGCAACGAGGAGCCCTAGACCCGGGGAAAAATTCATAAAATAATTTTTGGGACTCCAGAGAAGGGTCATTGAGGTTCCTATGGCATTAGAATGCCAAGAAAATACTTAGAAAAATTTTTCAATCGGTACAGACAATTTTGACCCGTTAAGCCAAACGGAGGGCATTTTGGTCATTTCGCCTTCAGAGACGATTTTTGGCCGACTTGTCCAGTTAAGTAAATAATTATTATGATCTAAAATATGAATAAATATTGCTAAAAATTAAATTAAAAATGAATAGAAAAGAAAGAAAAAGAAAATGACTTAAATGCTTAATTATGACATCACCATGATGTCATTTAAGTGCCCTCCACTAATCACCATTCAACAACACAACAAAGACTCTTTAAAAAGAGAAAAAAGGCAAATTAAGAAACCAATTTTCTGGTTCTTCTTCTTCCTCAAAACGTGAACCTCCCCTCCATAACCCTCCATGAAAGTTTCCTTTAATTACTTCCATTTCCCATGAAATTCCACTACTAAACCATAAGTCACCTTCATTAAAACTTGTCCACTCATCTTGGGGAAGTGTTTGGCAGCCTAGAAAAGGAAGGAAAGTGAAGTTCAAGCTTGGAAAATTCTGCCTTACAAGAGGTTAGTGCACCTATCTACTTAAAACCCTTATTTTCTATGTTAGAGACTTGAAATCAATATGAATTTGTGGGTTAAATGAACCAAATTTGAGTGTATGCCTACCATGAATTTCGGCAGCCCTATTGAAGGAATAGGAATGAGTGTTTTGTTGGACTTAGAGTGGACTAGAAATGATGTTTAAGGTACATATACACAAGTATAATGAATTGGTATGCTAATTAAGGTAATTGGTGTAACCCTTGAATTTGAGCTAGGGTTTAGGAGTGAAAAATTGGACTTGGCTTATGAAATTGTTAAAGAACATTCTAGTGGTCAATTAGTGACCATTTGAGGAAATTTGACCATAATTGGGACTGAAATATAGCATGGCAAAGTGAATGAGTATACTGCCTAGAGAGTGCAGCATGGTGGCTGAGATTGCAGCCCACTTAGACAGCTATAACTTTGGCTGTGTAGGTTCAATTGGTGTTTGGCCAATTGGACATGAAACTAGACAAATAATGGCACAATTTTGCTGAAGAAACCATGCCCAAAAGACCAAAGCAAGTGGACCAAAAGTTGGCCCCAATCCGGATACCCTGCAACAACACCTGCAGAAATGACCAAATGAATAGTAACTGTTCATTTGGCCATAACTCACTGTAGATATGGTCAATTGACCTGAAAGTTTTACAACAATAAGATAAGACATAGACAAACAACTTTCATGAAGAAACCTACCCCAAATTATGACAAGAACCTAACCAAAATGGCAGTCATAGTCACTGTTCATAGTACTGTAGATTTGGTAAATTCTGCAGAATTGAAATCCGGCCAGCTGTGGTTTTTGGATCATATCTGGAGTTACAAAACTCCAAATGGAGTAATTCAAAAAAAGAAATTCAACTAGACAAAATAAGGAACAACTTTCATGTTTACCATTTCCTCAAATTCCCAATGCAACAGGACCCAATGGAACAGTAAAGTTGGGTCACAAAAACTAAAAATTCTACTCTTTTGGTTTTAGGTTTGGAAATGGATTTGGTGGTTAATTCCAACAAGTTTTAAATGTAAAATGTGGTACATTGGGGGTGCTAAAACCAATGTACCTATTTTCAATCCAAAAGTCAACATTTTTGTTGACCAATGAGGTGAATAGTGACACCAAACTTGAAATTCAAAGTTTAAAATTTAGAAATGCATCTAGGGAACTTTAAATTTCAATTGGCAATTAATACTAGCAAATATAAAACTCAAAATATGGGATCTTGGTGTAATTAGAATTAATATATCCATTAAGTATAAAAAAGTCAATATTTTGGTTGACTAGTAGGTGAATAGTAATCAAAATGATTAGTGAATTAAGATGAAAACCTAGAACCAATTCTAAGCTTAAATGCTTAGAATTGTATGACAAATGTAGGCTATGCATCCTAGTCAAAATTGTTAAAAAGAAATTAAGGCCATAAATTTAAAATCCATGAAATATTCATGGATTACTTGAAACATGAAAAATAAGTCACCTAATTGATGTGAATAGATAGCTAGGGCTTATATGCCCATCACAAATGGAATTCATAAAATATTAGTAACTCAACTTGAAATATAAAATTTGTAATTACATAAGTAGATTCTTGAATGTATAAATGAGAAAGGAAAAATGTTTTAAATACAATGGTACATGTGAACCATTGTTTAGAATTGTGATCAATATGAATAACATAATGAATAAATAAATAAACCATATTAATGTATAAATGAGACATTAGTTCTCATTATTGTAGAAAGGAGGAGTATTTTGAGTAAAATGGTATAAAAGGATAATTGATGTGAATTGTGATCATATAAATGATCAAATGAATGTATGAATTATAATTGAAATTTATCATAAAATAATAAAGTCATAAAATACAATATATTAATATTTAATGATATTATGTGCCCTTGTATTGCCTAGACATGTGTGTCAGATTGGATAGTTTGGCATGCCAATAGGGTATTGTCTTAGCAGTACTGCAAAAAGGCTTTATGCCTGTATTTATGGTTTTGTGCCCGTATTCATGGCTTTATACCCGCATTCATGGCATTATGCCAACATTCATGGCTTTTTATGCCTGATTATGTGATA
Organism: Hevea brasiliensis; assembly: GCF_030052815.1. Taxonomy (NCBI): domain Eukaryota; kingdom Viridiplantae; phylum Streptophyta; class Magnoliopsida; order Malpighiales; family Euphorbiaceae; genus Hevea; species Hevea brasiliensis. Next base: position 52,604,746 of record NC_079501.1, read on the forward strand.
TCATGGCTTTTTAGCCATACTGACTGCATACGTGGTTGACGTTCTGCGTCCCATGGTATGACGGTCCGAGGCACCGCGGTGTCCAGTGCCAACGACCCGTTATCCAGTTTAGTCAGCCTGTCGTAGGTTACTTGGGCAGTGTAATTTATTAAAATAAATTAAGACTATTAGTAATTAAAAATATTAGAAATCAAATAAATGAGTTAATAAGACTTCAAAAGAATTAGTTACAATTATGAAATGATCCAAACCACATAAAATTTGTTAAGTAAAATGATAAAAGAGTTGCAAAAATAGGTATAACTTAACTAAATATTTTAAATGTACCTTCTATTGCCATATAAATATAATCTGAGTATTTTTATTAATTCTGTATGTTGTACATTATCACTTTGAATTTTGGAATTAAACGCTTCCAAAGCAAAACAAATGAGAACAAAAGATAATTTATGTTAGACACATTGTATTAAATTAAATTGATTCTTAAATATTCAAATTATGCTTCTTTCTTTCTTTATTTGTATATTTCATTTTCTTGTTATATTATTGCACCACTAAGCAGCAATGCTTAGCGCGATGGATTTGTTCCCTCGCGCAGGTACTTTGACTAAGATTTTTGGAGTCCAGATCTGCAGAAGTGGCTGGAGTATTCAAGGTTGTCACCTCCTCAGCAATGCATGTAGATAGGGCCCATATAGATCATATTTTGTATTTTGTATAAAATGCTAGATATTGCATTATAATGTAGATTAGGAATAGGTAATTAATATAAATGCGATGTAAATGAATAAATTAGCTCTTTCATATGTAATTAGTTTATACATCATGTAAATTATGAAATTTTGTAATTATTTTGTAAATTATGTAAATTAAGGAAAGTTGAAAATTTTGCTCATTGAATTTGAGAATGTTTACATATGAATTGAGTATGAATGGAAATGTATGGAAATGATTATGAAATTGAAATGTATGGATGAGGTTTGAAATATGAGAAAATTATGAGAATGATTGATGAGATAATTATGATTAGCATGGATAAGATTTTATTTTGGAAATATTATTGAAATTTTCAAACAGGTAAATAGTAAAATACGTCAACTGGTAATAAAATAGGGGAAACTCCGCTGGTTTCTCCGATTTAAAAATAATTAATATTAAAATATAATGAGATCAAATTATGAAAGGAATAAAGTAAGATAAGATAGGGTGCTCCGGCACCGAATGTAGCACACTTTGCTCGGCTACACTGTAGTCGGGTGAGGGGTGTTACAAGAGATGTAAACAGGACACTAGAAATAATTTCTAGTGTTCTTAATTCAAGAGATTGATGGCTAATCTCTTTGAATTGATGAGAGATGAAGAAGAATAGATGGAGAGCCTCAAAATGGCGTGACAAAGGAGGAGTGGCTGTTGGTTGTATTTATCTTTTTCATAACAATACTTATATAGCTAGGTTAACACATTAAACCCTTGCCACATGTCACCCTTTGATTAGCTCTAGGTTTAAGTGACCCAATCACATTGTGCCAAGTGTCAAACCTATATTTAATCTTGATTTTAATCATCTTACATGATTAAAAAAAAACATTTGGCAAACTTATGTATAATTCCATGTGTCACTATCTCATGGTGCCACGTGTCATACTGTGAAAATGACCAAAATGCCCCTGTGTCTAAATTTTGAGTTCTCAACCCAAAATAATTATTTCTCTTCTTCTAATCAATTTATATCAAATATAAATTAATTAATTAATCTCTATTAATTAATTTCTCATTAATTAAATTCATATTTAAACACTTTAAATAGAAATTTAACTTATACTATACATCCAATAATCTAGATTTGATTTTAAGTTATGCTAGGGACTTTGCAATTTAATTGCAAACCAAACCTATTTAATTAATCAATTAAACTCTTTAATTAATTAATTAAATCATATTGAAATAGGTGATAACTTGTATATGTGTGTGACTTACTAGGCTCATCACTAATTGGCAATGAGACATGATATCAACTCTTAATATCATCAGAACTCTTTCTTACCATATATGATTTCTCTAAATCATTTTATGCATCTCATAGACCATGGTTAATACCTAGTATAGCATGCTATGGCCACCCAATTAGTAATAAGGTTTACCTTAAATGAACCTATAATCATATGTTACCATGCACTGGAATCTCTCTGTTACAAAATCCCAACTCAAACTGGAGTCATGGTTTATATCAAACTCCATTTGCTATAAATATTATGTTCTCTTTTAATTCTAGTTCTTGATTAAAAAGATTTTCTCATCAGAAACTCTTTTCTGAATAAATCTATCTGTCCTGGCCAGGAACTTGAAACATCAAGAACAATTAAATGAACATAGGATTTTATCTCTATTTACTTAGAGGAACAGATTCCATCTTGATCAACACCTACCTCCATATATAACTAGTAAGAGCCTACACATGCCCATATACCCATACACTGTACAAGTATGAAAGCAGTATCAAACTCAAACTACCTATATACAAGATAACTGTGTTATCTCAGGTCTAAAGATTATATGCATTGATATGATTTATGACAAAACATTGACAAGAGTAAACTCCATGTGCTTGTCATAAGTGTCACTGGTTCGACCTACTTATCATTTATAAGTGCCTATCATGTTTGTCATATGGCATGAGACTCACCATTCCATCTTATTTATATCTCATATAAATAACTTGGTAACAAATATGAATACAATCTTTCTGGATAAGTCATGTCCTTATTATGAAGTATCCTTGATTGTGAACCTATTTATGATACTTTGTACTAGAAATACTGTCACTCATATTCTTAACAACTTAAGAATAGAATTTCTAATAAAATATCAATGGACCTTTTCTATTACACATAAATATATTATGTAAACGGAAAAGTAAAAATGCTTTTTATTAATAAAATATGTACAAGATACATACTAAATAATATGCTCTACGGCATACTACTAACAGTCTTTACTCGAAGTAAGTAAAGTCAGGATTGAAGCTTCAATCAAACACCGTTTTAACTCATCAAAGCTTTCCTGACATTTATTAGTCTACTGAAATTTCACATCTTTCTGATGCAACTTGGTCAGTGGAGATGCTAACATGGAGAATCCCTTCACAAAAAGACGATAGCACCTGGCTAACCCATGAAAACTGCAAACTTCAGTGACATTTCTGGGCGGCTTCCAGCTAAGGATAGCTTATACCTTGCTAGGATCCACCTGGATACCCTTTACATATATAATATGCCCCAAAAACGTAATCTGCTTCAGCCAAAATTCACATTTCGACAGTTTGATATACAACTGTTTCTCCCTTAAAGTCTGTAATACTATCCTTAAGTGCCTGTCATGTTCCTCTGCATTCTTTGAGTACACAAAAATATCATCAATGAACACCATAACAAACTAATCCAAATATGGCCTAAAGATAGCGTTCATCAGGCCCATAAAAGTAGCAAGAGCATTAGTCAACCTGAATGGCATCACCAAGAACTCATAGTGGCCATACCGAGTCCTAAAGGCAGTTTTTGGAATACTCTGCTCCTGCACCCTCAACTGATAGTATCCCAATCTCAAATCAAAATTAGATAATACAATTGCATCCTTCAGCTGATCATATAGATCATCAATCCATGGTAGAGGATATCTATTCCTTATGGTCATCTTATTCAACTGTCTGTAATCTATACATAGGTAAAGAGTACCATCCTTCTTCTTCACAAATAATACTGGTGCTCCACAAGGTGACACGCTAGGGCGGATAAAACCCTTATCTAGCAATTCCTGTAATTGCACTTTCAACTCCTTCAACTCAGCAGGTGCCATCCTATAAGGAGTGATGGAAATTAGATCCACACTAGGCATAACCTCTATTTCAAATGGAATCTCTCTTTTTGGAGGCAATCCAGCCAATTCTTTCGGAAAGACATTCAAAAAATCACATACAGTAGAAATATCTCTTAATTTTGGGCTCCTTACTTGGGTGTCTATCACATGGGCCAAATATGCTTCACACCCCTTTCTAATCATCTTTCTAGTAAGTGCAGCTGAAATGATGTTGGATGGTAATAACTGCATTTTCCCATGTATTACTCCATTTGTGTACTCGGGAAGACCAAAGGTAACTATCTTCAACCTATAGTCGATCATGGCATGATGCCTGGCTAACCAATCCATGCCCAAGATGATATCATAATCTCGGAAGGGCATCTCAATAAGGCCAGACAGAATTGTATATTCTTGGATCACCAAAGGACAATCCTTATACAACCTATTTACTCTGACCTCCTGACCTAATGGACTAGTCACTAGTACATCAAAGTCCATTTTCAAGTAAGGAATAGTAGCAGAACAAGCAATGCTAGCACTAACATATGAGTGTGTGAAGCCAGGATCCAACACATAAACAGCTTGTTAACAGATGGAGAAGGTACCAGCCACAACATCTGATGTCTCAGCCTCATCCCTCTGGCATATGGTGTACACCCTGGCTGGTGCACCACTTTGCTTTGGTTAGATCACTGTGCCCTGGCTGCCAGAAGTGCTACCTCTACCCTTGCCTCGCCCTCTACTAACTGTTTATTATCCTCTGGAAGCAAAACCTTGAGCAGACCCGTCAGTGTTGGTAGGTGGCCCAGATCTGCGGGCACTAGTGCAATCTCTAGCAAAATGCCCACTTCCACCACAGTTGTAGCAGGCTCCTATGGCCTTATAACATACTCCTCCATGTGTTTTGCCACAGGTTTCACAGTTACGGATAGGAAAGGAACCCTTGGATGTTTGTTGACTAGATCTAGGTGGCCTCTGCCTTTAGAATCTTCTCCTATTAGATCCTCTATTACTTGGTCCCCCAAAGCTCTTTCTCTTACTTGAACTACTGCTAGAAGCTTGACTAGAAGTCTTCCCACCCTTATCTTTTTCCTTAGTTCCCTTTTTAATAGCCCTTTCTGACTCAATTTTTTCTAATTCCAGAGCTTGAGATATCAATTCTGATAAGTTCTCATGTCAGAATCCAACCACTTGCAGTCTTAGACTCGGTCTCAATCCGACTTCAAACCATTTGCATCTGTCCTTGCTGGTGGTGAGTAAACTCTCAGCATAGTGACTCAGGCGAGAGAACTAGCTCTCATACTATACCACTGATAAGTGCATAATTTATTAATTTTACTCCCATCACATTTAGTGTTTCTAGTGTGTTTTTATGCCTAATTCAGTTTATTAAAGTATATTTATCATTTAGGCATATTTTTATATAGTTGTTGGAATAATTGTGTTAAATGGAGAAATTTCAGCATTTGACGTTTGCTGTATTTTTCAAGTGTTTCTAAAGTTGTGGTCTCTAAATTGAGTGATGTTTAATCCATTAAAAAGCTAAGATAGAGCACTACAAATGATAAAGAGGGACCAAAGCCCAAATCAGTCTCCAAAATTGACAAAATGAGCTATGGATCTATTGCAAAAGCCTAGACTTAATGTGTCACGACCAATTTTAGTTTTTATTTTGTATCTGGAGTTCTAGACGACCAAATGAAGCAAGCCTAAGCCCAATTGAAGCTTAAGAGCCACCTCTATAACTTCTATGAAGGGCTGGAAGTGAGATGAGGCCGTTTTAATTGTAAAAAATGGCAATGAAGTCGTCATTATGGGCTGGACTGTCTGTCAGAACCAGTCTCGATTTTTAGGCTATAACTTGGGTTTCAGACCTCAGATTTGGGCAAATGAGTACCCGTTGGAAAGCTAAGAAATAGGGCTACAACTTTCCTGAAGAAGGCAGAGGCAGATTCAAAAAGGAATTAGCTGAAAAATGATAGTGATTGCAAAGCTGCCAATCTGTCTCTTTTGAATTTCAAAACTTTTCCAAGTTTGGCTCTCAATACTGAACCTAAACTAAATAAGGTTAATAATTTTGTGCTTCCTCTATTCCCATGCAGGTTGGCTAAGACTAAGAAAGAAAAACAAGAGAAAGAAATTTTGGAGACTTTCAGGAAGGTGGAGGTGAATATACCTTGATGCAATCAAACAAATCCCCAGGTATGCTAAATTCCTTAAAGAATTATGCACTACAAAGCACAAGTTGAGGAATAATGAGAAGATCAGTGTGGGGGAAAGTGTGTCAGCATTAATTCAGCAGAAATTACCCCCTAAGTGTAAGGATCTAGGTTCATTTTCTATTCCCTGCAAAATAGGTGATTCTAGATTTGAACATGCAATGCAGATTTAGGAGCATCTATTAATGTTATGTCAAATTCAGTTTTTCAAACTTTGAATTTGGGTCCTTTGAAAGAAACCAATGTCATTATTCAGTTAGCTGATCATTTTAATGCTTACCCATTGAGAATAGTTGAGTATGTTTTGGTACAGATTGGAGAATTGATTTTTTCTGCAGATTATTACATTCTGGATAAGGAGGATAGTGCTCTCACATCAAAGTCAGCTTTGATTTTGTTTGGAAGACCTTTCCTAAAAACTACGAAGACAAAAATTGATGTGGATGAGGGTGCCTTAACTATGGAGTTTGATGGAGAGACTGTCAAATTTAATATCATTGATGCCATGAAGTATCCTGCTGATGATCATTTTGTCTTTTCTATTGATGTTGTTGATATATTTGTGCAGGATGTTATTGAGTTAAGCATGGAGGATGAGTTAGAAAGAAAATCACAATTGCATGAATTAGAGGAAATTTGCCTTAAGGCTTATGAGAATTCTAGGATCTATAAAGAAAAGACGAATGCATTCCATGATAAACTAAGGAAGTAGTTTGTGATTGGGCAAAAAGTTTTATTGTATAATTCCATATTGAAGCTGATGCTTGGTAAGTTGTATTCTCAATTGATTAGACCCTTTGTTGTTACTAATGTGCTTCCTTATGGTGCAGTTGAAATTCAAAGTTTAGGAACTAACAAAGTGTTCAATGTGACACCCCTTACCCGTGTACAGTATACCCGAGTAAGTAATGCCACACGGTGTACCGGCACACTCTAATATACCTTAATTAATTTATATCATGCTTTTGAATATAATTTATGAAATATAATTTATTTAAGCCATTTATCGAAATTATTATTTATTTGGGGTTCCGAAAATTTTAAAGAAAATCCGGCAGAGTACCGGCTAAAAATGGAGAAAACAGTTCTTCGGAACCTGTGAAAAACACTTCTTATATTCATATTCAATCATCTCAACTCCATTTATCAAAATCTCAACAATTTTCAATTTCAGTTCTCAATCATTCATCTCATTTGATAGTCATGTAACAGTCACAGATCAATATTCACTTTTCCATTTACAAACACAAATTTGCATTATTTACATGAAAATCAAAATACATTACATAAGTTTCATTTACACAAAGGAAAATAAAAATCAATTACAAAATACCAAAATGAAGCCTAGTGTCCTACCAATGCACTGTAGACGGTGAGGTGACACGGACACTATCTGAGCGTGAACTGCCTTACCGAATCTGTGGTCTACTGGGCCCTCTGTCCAAATCTTCAGTACCTACGCGTTGCAAAAGTGACACGCTAAGCATAAAGCTTAGTGGTGCCAATAATACAAGAAAATATAATATGCAAGTAAAAATAATAATTTCCTAGCTATTGTGTTCATAAGAAATGAATAATTACTAACTTATTGTTTAGTCGAGGGCTAATTACGTTTTATGATATTAACTTCTTCATGCATTTTGTTAATTATTTCCTTCATGATCTTGAGCTTCTTTGTATTTTTGTAATCATTCCTGATACTTAATTTTCGTATTTTCTTTAATAATCAGTTCACAGTTATACTTTTCCATGCCCAAGTAACCTATCTTTGGGCATCGATCGATAACGGTCGTTGGCTGGACATCGCGGTGTCTCGGGCCGTCATACCATGGGACGCAGAACGTCAACCATGTATGCAGTCAATATAGCCAAAAGCTATGATATCACATAATCGGGCATAAAAGCCATGAATACGGGCATAAAAGCCATGGATACGGGCATAAAGCCATTAATACAGGCACAAAACCTTTCCTTTCGCAGTACTGCTAAAACAATACCCTATTGGCATGCCAAACTATCTAATCCGACACACATGTCTAGGCAATACAAGGGCACATAATATCATTAAATGTTCATAAGTTTTATTATTTCATTTTATGTTCCAATTATCGTTCATAGTATTTTAATTTTATTTATAGTAGAAGCATAAATCTTCAAATCTCATTTTTATATAATTTATGCATTCATCATACCATTCACGTTAATTGTAATTTACATCAATCGATTTTCATGTACCATTTGTACATCGAAATATTTCCATTTCTCTCATGATGAGAGCAATTAACCCATTTACACATCCATGTGATTCATCTAATCGTTACAATATTTATATGAATTAGTATTCACATTATTACCTCTCATGTACCAATTTTTGTACAAGGTATTATAATCCTATTTGAAACAAAGACGTAAATCCTAATGATAACTTTATCTCATTTATACTCTAAACAATCCATTTGTGTTAATTACATTTTATATTTCAAGTTGTATTACTTATGTAATATGTGTCATTTTGTTTACTATTCACCTTACTAGTCAACCAAAATGTTGACTTTTTCATACAAAATAAATTTATTGAACCTAAGTTCTCAAAGATACCACATTTTGCATTTAAAACTTGTTGGAATAAGTCACAAATACCATTTCCAAACTTAAAACCAAGAGGGCAGAATTTTCAGTTTTTGTGACCCAATTTTACTGTTCCATTAAGCCCTGTTACAGTGGGAATTTGAGAAAATGGTAAACATGAAAGTTGTTCCTTATTTTGTATAGTTGAATTTTCTTTTTTGAATCACTCCATTTGGAGTTTTGTAGCTCCAGATATGGTCCAAAAACCAGAGCTGGCCGGATTGCCAAACTGCAGAATTGACCATATCTACAGTAACATGAACAGTGACTGTGAGTGCATGTTTGAATAGGTTCTGGCCATAATTTGGGGTAGATTTCTTCATGAAAGTTGTTTGTCTATGTCTTAACTTGTTTCTGTAAAAATTTCAGGTCAATTGACCATATCTACAGTGAGTTATGGCCAAATGAACAGTTACTGTTCATTTGGTCATTTCTGCAGGTGCTGTTGCAGGGTGTCCGGATTGGGACCAACTTTTGGTCCTCTTGCTTTGGTCTTTTGGGCATGGTTTCTTCAGCAAAAATGTGCCATTATAAGCCTAGTTTCATGTCCAATTGGCCAAACACCAATTGGACCAACACAGCCAAAGATATGGCAGTCCAATTGGACTAAAATTTCAGTCACTCTGCTGCTGTCCTTAGGCAGCCTACACATTCACTTTGCCATGCTATATTTCAGTCCAAATTGTGGTCAAATTACCTAAAATGGTCACTAATTGACCATTAAAATGTTCTCTAACAATTTCCTAAGCCAAGCCAAATTTTCACTTCTCAAAACCCTAATGTCCAATTCAATTTACCCATACACCTTAATTAGCACACTAGTTCATTATCCATGCATATACATACCTTAAACACCATTTCTAGTCCACTCTAAGTCCATCAAAACAATCAAAATCATTCCTTCCTTAGGGCTGCCGAATTCTATGGTGGACATACACATGAGTTTGGTTCATTTATTTCACAATTTCTTACCTATTACAAATCTCTAACATGGAATTAATGAGTTTTAAATACATATGTGCACTAACCTCTTATAGGGCAGATTTTTCCAAGCCCCAAACTTCACTTTCTTTCTTCTTCTTGGCTGCCAAAAGGTCTTGCAAGGTTCAAGGACAAATTTTAGTGAAAGGTCTCTAGGGTTTTAGGGTGAAATTCATGGGAAATGGGAGTAATGAAAGAAATTTCTATGGAGGGCTATGGAGAAGAGAGTCACGTCTTGAGGAAGAAGAAGAAGAGCAGCAGAATTTTTTTTGGTCTTCTTGGTCTCTTTCATTAGTTAATTAGATGGTTGTTTATATGTGATTGGTGGGAGCTTTAAAATGACATCACCATATGTCATAAATGGGCATTTTTCTCATTTTCTATTCTTTTCTTCTCTACTTATTTTCAATTTAATTTTTTTTAGTAATGTTTATTCATATTTTATGTCATATTAATTATTTACTCAACTGGACAAGTCGGCCAAAAATCACCTCTGAAGGCGAAATGACCAAAATGCCCTCCGTTTGGCTTAACGGGTCAAAATTGTTTGTACCGATTGAAAAATTTTTCTAGGTATTTTCTTGACATTCTAATGCCATGGGAACCTCAATGACCCTTCTCTGGAGTTCCAAAAATTATTTTATGAATTTTTCCCCGGGTCTAGGGCTCCTCGTTGCGAGAACCGCAACTTCCCTCTGGTTACCCATCGCTTGGGCACCGGCTCATTTGACTTGGTTGTATTTTATTTCTAAAATTTTTTACTAAATTTTTCTTATTAATATTTGAGTTAATTATGGTCCCTCACTTTAGTTTAAATATTTTTCCGGACGTTCTAGCTGTCCGGACCGACACCGATCACCGGAACAGTAGAATGTACGGAGTTGCTACCGGGAGGGTATTACATTCAAGGTCAACGGTCATGAACTCAAGCCATTTTATGAGGGGTTTCATGAGCATTCACTAGATTAAGGATCTTTGCCAGGTCGAGCTACCGACGATAAACAAGAGCGCTTCTTGGGAGGCAACCTATGGGTGGCTTGTTAGCCATAATCAGATTTGTTTTCTTTTCCTTATCTTATTTTATTTTCTAGGATTTATTTTTTTCTTTTCTTTTACATTTGTGCTTTATACAATGTAAGTTTTAATTGTGGGGGAGGAGAAATTTGTTGCTATAATTTTTGAAAAAAAAAAATTGTTCTCATAAGCTTGATTCATGATTCTATATTAACTCTCGGAGAGAAGTGCTTTGTCCTTGAAATGACTTTTCTACTTTAGGTTGAATTTTTGAGATTTTAGGCAAGGTAATAGTAACTTTAATGATGGATTTTCCCTCTTCTCCATACCCTAGAGCAATTTTTTTTCTTGCATAAATCATTTAGGCTTGATTTAATGGTAAAATGATTAGTTATGTGTGCTCTAAACTAGTGTCATGCATATTTTAGAACTTTATTTAATCTATTAGGGCACTTTATAATATGTAGATGCATAAATTAGGGGAAATAAAAAGCTGAACTTGAAAATTGCTCTGCTATTTTAGTTAAGCAAACTAACCAGGGGTCTTCATGAACCCAATGTCAATTCTCAGGCTAAAAGCTAGCTAGAATATGAGCAAGGTACTTTTTTGAAGGTGACAGTTTAAATAAAAAAAAAAGTAACAGTGACGAGAGAGAAGTACCAATATCAGGTTCTAAATAAAAAAAAAGTGCCCATTTCTATCTCCCATAAAATTTGCAAAGAACTATAGTTGTTGTGCCTTGATAAATTAGCCTTGTGTTTTGGTGTGTATTGATTTAAAATTTTATGGAACTTTAATTGTGTGAGCTTAATTGATCTTAAGCCTTTTGTTTTGTGTTGGAGAATTATTGATATATTGGTATGGTGTTGATAGAATTTGTTGTGATGGTTATTACTGAAGGAACGGAAGCGTGAAAAACACAAGATTATACCATTGAATTCAAAAATTTTCACCTAGGGTCACAAGCACCATGCAAGATTTATTTTTATCTATTTGATCTCAATGATAAACAACATATTAAAACTCTTTTAATATGTTTTTGGATCTGTATTTGCCATTTAAGATTTTAAAATTAATCAGATTAATTTTAGAACCCTAGATTAAATCAAGAACGATTACACTAACCTCTTGATGTGCTGCAGCGTGTCTGCGCCTTTGAGATTCGTCTTCAGGACACCAGATGTTGTCCCTCTAGCTTGTCCACACCAAGAACACCTATGGCAGCCCTTGAACAGCTTCTAAAGCCTTTTCTATTAATTAGAAATTCAAGTTATGCCTTTTAAGAGATTAGAGATGCAAACAGGACACTAGAAACAATTTCTAGTGTTCTTAATTCAAGAGATTGATGGCTAATCTCTTTGAATTGATGAGAGATGAAGAGAAATAGCTGGAGAGGCTCAAAGTGGCGTGACATATGAGAGGAGAGGCTGCTGGTTGTGTTTTCTTTTCATAACCCCACTTAAATAGCTAGGTTAACACATTAAACCCTAGCCACATGTCACCTTTTGATTAGCTCTAGGTTTAAGTGACCCAATCACATTGTGCCAAGTGTCAAACCTATATTTAATCTTGATTTTAATCATCTTACATGATTAAAAATATTTTTAAAGATTATGTGTTATGCCATGTGTCACCATCTCATGGTGCCACGTGTCACACTGCAAAATGACCAAAATGCACCTGTGTCTTAATTTTGAGTTCTTAACCCAAAATAATTATTTTCTTCTTCTAATTAATTTATATCAAATATAAATTAATTAATTAATCTCTATTAATTAATTTCTCATCAATTAAATTCATATTTAAACACTTTAAATATAAATTTAATTTATACTACACATCCAATAATCTAGATTTGGTTTCAAGTCATGCTAGGGACTTTGCAATTTTATTGCAAACCAAATCTATTTAATTAATCAATTAAACTCTTTAATTAATTAATTAAATCATATTTAAATAGGTGATAACTTGTGTATGTGTGTGACTTACTAGGCTCATCACTAATTGGCAATGAGACATGATATCAACTCTTAATATCATCAGAACTCTTTCTTACCATAAATGATTTCTCTAAATCATTTTATGAACCTCATAGACCATGGTTAACACCTAGCATAGCATGCCATGGCCACCCAATTAGTAATAAGATTTACCTTAAATGAACCTATAATCATATGTTACCATGCACTAGAATCTCTCTGTTACAAAATCCCAACTCAAGCCGAGTCATGGTTAATGTCAAACTCCATTTGCTATGAATATTATGTTCTCTTTTAATTCCAGTTCTTGATTAAAAGATTTTTCTCATCAGAAACTCTTTTCTGAATAAATCTATCTGTCCTGGCCAGGAACTTGAAACATCAAGAACAGTTAAATGAACATAGGATTTTAACTCTATTTACTTAGAGGAACATATTCCATCTTGATCAACACCTACCTCCATATATAACTAGTAGGAGCCAACAGATGCCCATATACCCATACAAAGTACAAGTATGAAAGCGATATCAAACTCAAACTACCTATATACAAGATAAGCTGTGCTATCTCGTGTCTAAAGATTATATGCACGATATGATTTATGACAAAACATTGACAAGAGTAAACTCCATGTGCTTGTCATAAGCGTCACAGTTGGCCTACTTATCATTTATAAGTGCCTATCATGTTTGTTATATGGCATGAGACTCACCATTCCATCTTATTTATATCTCATATAAATAACTTGGGAACAAACATGAATACAATCTTTACGGATAAGTCATGTCCTTATTATGAAGTATCCTTGATTGTGAACCTATTTATGATACTTTGTGCTAGAAATATTGTCACTCATATTCTTAACAACTTAAGAGTAATATTTCTAACAAAATATCAATGGACCTTTTCTATTACACATAAATATATTATGTAAACGGAAAAGTGGAAATGCCTTTTATTAATAAAATATATACAAGATACATACTAAATGATATGCTCTAGGGCATACTACTAACAATCTCCCACTAGCACTAGAGCCATTCATTACAATGCCTTAGACCCATCTTCTCAAGATGTCGGTCTAAGCGAGCTTATGACAAAGGCTTAGTGAATGAATCGTAGGATTTTGGTGATGCTATTTTACTGCATGGCTATATTGCCTTGCCCAACTATATCTCCGATAATGTGGTAGTGCCTTTCTATGTGTTTGGATTTTGGGTGAGACCTTAGTTCCTTAGCCTATATGATTTGCTCCATTGTTGTCACGGTGTAATGGAACTGGCGACTCAATGGAAGGAACTCTGTAAGTTACATCACGAACTTCTTCATCCAAACGACTTCTTTTGCGGCATCGATGCAACAATATACTCGACCTCGATGAGTGGAATCTGCGATCGTGCTCTGTTTGGAACTCTTCCAACCGATTGCACCTCCATTACAAATGAACACATATCGAGGTAGACTTTCTAGCATCGATATCGATTGGAAATCGAATCGGTATAACCATCCAATTGCAAGTCTCCACCTCTATAAATCAAGAATAAATCCTTAGTTCTTCTCAAGTACTTAAGGATATTCTTGGCGACTATCGATGTTCCAAACTGGATTGGATTGATACCTGCTAGTCAAACTAACAGCATATGCGATATCAGGCCTAGTACACAAGATTGCATACATTAAACTTACAATATGTGAAGCATATGGAATCCTGGCCATCTTATCTCTTTCTTCAGGTGTCTTTGGAGACATCTCTTTAGAAAGGTGGATACCATGTCTCACTGGTAACAATCCTCTCTTGGAATCAAGCATGTTAAACCTCTTTAACACCTTTTCCAAGTATAGACTTTGGAATAAACCAATTATCCTTTTCGCTCTATCTCTATAGATGCGAATCCCAAGAATATAGGTTGCCTCCCCTAAGTCTTTCATGGAGAATGTATTTGACAACCATACCTTTATAGTCGTCAACATACCGTATCATTACCCATCAACGAGTATGTCATCCACATATAAGACAAGGAAAGTGATAGCCTGTCACTAACCTTCTTATATACACATGGCTCATCCTCATTTTTGATAAAACCAAAAGATTTAATGGCTTCATCAAAACGGATGTTCCAACTCCTCGAAGCTTGTTTCAACCCATAAATGGATCGCTTTAGCTTGCATACCTTGGAACCATCTTGGGATTCAAATCCCTTAGGTTGTTCCATGAAAATGTTTTCTTCAATGTATCCATTGAGAAAAGCAGTTTTGACATCCAACAGCCAAATCTCATAATCATAGTAAGCAGCTATTGCTAATAAAATCCTAATTGATTTAAGCATGGCAACAAAGCAGAAAGTCTCCTCATTGTCTATTCCTTGCCTTTGGCGAAACCCTTCGCTACTAGCCTTGCCTTATAGGTCTCTACCTTTACATCAGAAACAATTTTCTTCTTGAAAACCCATTTGTTCCCTATAGGTACAATACCTTTAGGTGGGTCAACAAGATCCCAAACTTGATTCTTATACATGGAATCAATCTCGGATTTCATAGCATCAATCCATTTTGAAGAGTCTATATCTGATATAGCTTCTTCATAGGTAAGTGGATCATCTCCATGATCTACTTCTTCATGAGTAGACAACTCTTGTTCTTCTTCAAGAAGAAAACCATATCTCACAGGTGGGTGAGATACCCTAGTTGTTCTACGAGGAACAGTGTAGATGTTTCATCAATGGGTATAGGTTGACTAGATGGATCTATATCCATCGATGCATTGGTTGGTCAGAATTCTCCAATTCTAACTCTATTTGCCTTCCTTTGCCTCCTTCTTGAACAAACTGTTGTTCAAGAAATGTGGCATCTCTACTTATCACAACCTTTTGTGAAGTAGGCAAATAAAAAATAATATCCAAAACTATCTTTTGGATATCCAACAAATCGACCTTTTTCTGATCTGGTCTCCAATTTATCAGTGTTCAGCTTTTTGATATAAGCTGGACAACCCCAAATCTTAACATGCTTAAGACTTGGTTTTCTTCCATGCCATATCTCATAAGGTGTGGAAGAAACTGATTTTGATGGAATCCTATTCAGAATATATAAAGCTGATTCTAATGCAAATCCCCAAAAGGAGATTGGCATATCCGTATAGCTCATCATACTACGTACCATATCCAATAGGGTACGATTTCTCCTTTCAGATACACCATTTAGCTGTGGCGTTCCTGGAGGAGTCAGATGAGAAACAATGCCATGCTCTCTCAAGTATTCATCAAATTCAGTACTCAAATATTCACCTCCACGATCTGATCGAAGAGCTTTAATACTCTTTCCTGTTTGATTTTCTACTTCAGATTTAAATTCTTTAAACTTTTCAAAGGATTCATGTTTGTATTTCATCAAATACAAATACCCAAACCTTGATTTATCATCAAAAAGGTAATAAAATAATGAAAGCCCCTCTAGCCATTTCTTTAAACGGACCACATACATCACTATGTATTAGTTCCAAAATATTTTCGACTCTTAGCCCTTGTCCAACAAAGGGTGTTCTAGTCATTTGCCTTGAAGGCAAGATTCACAAGTTGGAGTAGGCTCGAGCCCAATGAGGATAGAATCCCCATTTTCTCCAGCTTTGCAATCCTATCTTACGCAACATGACATAACCTTAAGTGCCAAATATATTTTGAACTTGAGTTGGTTTTCACCATGGCATTGCATTCATTTAGATTGCTATACTGCGCGATGGAAACACTTTCTTCGGCAATGGAAACACTTTCCTATTGGCGGTGGAGACACTTTCCTTTGCCTTTATCGACTTTAGTCTTCCTTTTCTATTTAGCTATTTTCTTGGAAGGACCAGGAATTTGAGGTTTCTTTCTTATTGCCCTTCTTCTTGTTGGACTTTCCAGTGAAGAAAATGCAACCAAAGCTACCTCTTTTCCTTTATTGCACGGCATATTCTTTTGGGCAATAACCAGCATGTTGAGTAAACCAGCTAAGGTGCATTCTGTTTAGTCATATGGAAATTTGTCACAAAATTCCCAAAAGACTCAGAAGGGATGAAGGATCAAATCCGTCTGTAGTTGGAAATCCATGTTGAAGTCAAGATGTTCCAACCGCTCAATCACCGAATCATCTTGTGGACATGATCCCCAACATTCTGTCCTCGACATCCTCATACGGAATAACTGTTTAGATATCTCATACCTAGCATTCTGCTGTGCTCACCATACAACTCTTGTAGGTGAAGGAGGATCTCACTAGCACTCTGCATGTTCTCATGTTGCTTCAGAACTCATTACTCATGGAAGCAAGCATGTAACACTTAGCTCTCATATCATGCTCCTTCCACTTGTCCAAAGTATCATGTTCCTCTTGTGTGGCCTCTGGAGGTAAGGGACCAGAACATTTGAATATAGAACATATCCTATATGTTCAAGGTTCAGACAAATTTCAAATTTCTTAGCCAATCGCATGATTAGGTCCTGTCAACCTGTTGTGATCAAGTATGCTTGCAAGGATATTGGATGGTGGTGGTTGTTTTGTGCTCATTTTTATCAGAAAATTAATTGCAGAAATAACCAGATTAATTAGTAAATGTATCATGTAATTAACCAAAATGATTATGGTCTTTTAATCAAATTGGTCCTCCCACTAACTTAGCGAATCCTACACTTCCAAAGTAGAAAACGGAAATCCTAGTTGGATGGATTTCTAGTGGGTGATTGAATTCTTATAATTCTATTGATCATCCTCAGGTACATCCATTATTGGAATTACAATAAACTATAAGTGAGCAACTCCTTGCCCATCACATCTCATGTGAGGTTCAATCCTTTTACTAGCCCCTAATGCTCAAAATCTCAGGTACATCCAATATTGACTTATCTTGCATTAGTTAAGTTGATCCCATTGAGCCAGTAATTATGCAAATAATTTTAATGTCCTCAGGTACATCCAATATTGGCCACCAAACCATTTACATATTTACAACATCTCATGCTTAACAATTATTCTTAAGAAAATCTCTTAAATTAATTGCATCTCATGCAACTATTTAAAATTTCTTAAAATAATTGCCCCAATGGAGGGCTTATGTTATAATTACTTTAATTATAGCATTTCCAACTTAATCATTTGTTTGGAAGATTTTATAGCCATCCTAATTACTATTAAGGTCTCACTTTGCACATTATCCATTTAGCATGCATATATCATATAATTGCATACATTCCCATACATCTCATGCATTCATGGATAAGCGAAATATGGTATGATCATGGACTTTCTAAGGGATTCAATTCTGAGCCACCAAGAATTGAATCAGGGCATTCCTAGGTGCATTTCATTCATTCATTTTATAAGAGTTGCTGAAGGAGTACATAATCAACACTTGATATTGAATTCCTCCCACTGGTCCCACCAATGCTCTTGACCTCCTTGAACTTCTTGCAATCCAATATTACATAGTAATCCTTGGCATACCAAGGCGAATTTACAAGAACTTAAATAAATGAAATTACAACCCAAAAATATTACAAACTTAATAATACATGCCCAAAATAAATTAAAATAAATTAATTAATTTACAATCCCAAAGAAACATAAAAGAAATAAATCCAATCACATTGGTCTTTTATAGTCCATGATCATCCATCATGCATATCACTATTTAACAACTAAATAAAACATACATTCTTAAATTAAATTGAATATCTCATATTCAACTTAAAATTCCAGATTTGAATATGATTCAAATAAATTTAAAAATTCAGATTTGAATCTCATTCAAACAAATTTAAAAATTCAGATTTGAATCACATTCAAACAACTTCAAAAATTCAGATTTGAATCACATTCAAACATTTTTTAAAAATCAGATTCGAATAACATTAAAATATTTTTTAAAAAATTATATCTGTATTTTATTGAATCAATTTTAAAACATCAGATTTAAATATGATTCAAACAACTTTAAAAATTCAGATTTGAATCTCATTCAAACAACTTTTAAAATTCAGATTTGAATCACATTCAAACATTTTTTAAAATTCTGATTTGAATCATAATTTAATTGTGTGATTAAAACAACTAATTAAACACTTTAATTAGTCAAAGAATAGGCCTTAGATCATACAACAATTGCAGAATTAAAAGCCAAACCTTGAATCATCCATGGAACCATTGTTGCCGCCACCAATGGTGGCTTCTCCATGTGTGACGCCACATCTCATGATCCAACCAGCAATGAATCTCTTGATCTCATGATCAAACACACAATTAAATTATATAATCAACAATCTAAATGGCAAATATAGTGGCTCTGATAACAATTGAAGGAACGGAAGCGTGAAAAACACAAGATTATACCATTGAATTCAAAAATTTTCACCTAGGGTCACAAGCACCATGCAAGATTTATTTTTATCTATTTGATTTCAATGATAAACAACATATTAAAACTCTTTTAATATGTTTTTGGATCTGTATTTGCCATTTAAGATTTTAAAATTAATCAGATTAATTTTAGAACCCTAGATTAAATCAAGAACGATTACACTAACCTCTTGATGTCTTTGCAGTATGCGCGCTTTGAGATTCGTCTTGAGGACACGGATGTTGTCCCTCTAGCTTGTCCACACCAAGAACACCTATGGCAGCCCTTGAACAGCTTCTAAAGCCTTTTCTATTAATTAGAAATTCAAGTTCTGCCTTTTAAGAGATTAGAGATGCAAACAGACACTAGAAACAATTTCTAGTGTTCTTAATTCAAGAGATTGATGGCTAATCTCTTTGAATTGATGAGAGATGAAGAGAAATAGCTGGAGAGGCTCAAAGTGGCGTGACATATGAGAGGAGAGGCTGCTGGTTGTGTTTTCTTTTCATAACCCCACTTAAATAGCTAGGTTAACACATTAAACCCTAGCCACATGTCACCTTTTGATTAGCTCTAGGTTTAAGTGACCCAATCACATTGTGCCAAGTGTCAAACCTATATTTAATCTTGATTTTAATCATCTTACATGATTAAAAATATTTGGCAAGCTTATGTGTTATGCCATGTGTCACCATCTCATGGTGCCACGTGTCACACTGCAAAATGACCAAAATGCCCTGTGTCTTAATTTTGAGTTCTTAACCCAAAATAATTATTTTCTTCTTCTAATTAATTTATATCAAATATAAATTAATTAATTAATCTCTATTAATTAATTTCTCATCAATTAAATTCATATTTAAACACTTTAAATATAAATTTAATTTATACTACATCCAATAATCTAGATTTGGTTTCAAGTCATGCTAGGACTTTGCAATTTTATTGCAAACCAAATCTATTTAATTAATCAATTAAACTCTTTAATTAATTAATTAAATCATATTTAAATAGGTGATAACTTGTGTATGTGTGTGACTTACTAGGCTCATCACTAATTGGCAATGAGACATGATATCAACTCTTAATATCATCAGAACTCTTTCTTACCATAAATGATTTCTCTAAATCATTTTATGAACCTCATAGACCATGGTTAACACCTAGCATAGCATGCCATGGCCACCCAATTAGTAATAAGATTTACCTTAAATGAACCTATAATCATATGTTACCATGCACTAGAATCTCTCTGTTACAAAATCCCAACTCAAGCCGAGTCATGGTTTATGTCAAACTCCATTTGCTATGAATATTATGTTCTCTTTTAATTCCAGTTCTTGATTAAAAGATTTTTCTCATCGTAAACTCTTTTCTGAATAAATCTATCTGTCTGCCAGGAACTTGAAACATCAAGAACAATTAAATGAACATAGGATTTTAACTCTATTTACTTAGAGGAACATATTCCATCTTGATCAACACCTACCTCCATATATAACTAGTAGGAGCCAACAGATGCCCATATACCCATACACAGTACAAGTATGAAAGCAGTATCAAACTCAAACTACCTATATACAAGATAACTGTGCTATCTCGTGTCTAAAGATTATATGCATCGATATGATTTATGACAAAACATTGACAAGAGTAAACTCCATGTGCTTGTCATAAGCGTCACAGGTTCGGCCTACTTATCATTTATAAGTGCCTATCATGTTTGTTATATGGCATGAGACTCACCATTCCATCTTATTTATATCTCATATAAATAACTTGGGAACAAACATGAATACAATCTTTCTGGATAAGTCATGTCCTTATTATGAAGTATCCTTGATTGTGAACCTATTTATGATACTTTGTGCTAGAAATATTGTCACTCATATTCTTAACAACTTAAGAATAATATTTCTAACAAAATATCAATGGACCTTTTCTATTACACATAAATATATTATGTAAACGGAAAAGTGGAAATGCCTTTTATTAATAAAATATATACAAGATACATACTAAATGATATGCTCTAGGGCATACTACTAACAATTACCTTACTTGCCTCTTCTTTCAAACTTTTAATCTGTTGTTAGAAAATGTTGTGATAGGGTAAAGTTAAGTGAACTTCTAAGTGGAGTTGATTGAGAGTTTAAGTCATGCTTGAGGACAAGCATGGAATAAGTGTGGGAGAATTTGGTAAGTGCATAATTTATTAATTTTACTCCCATCACATTTAGTGTTTCTAGTGTATTTTTATGCCTAATTCAGTTGATTAAAGTATATTTATCATTTAGGCATATTTTTAGATAGTTGTTGGAATAATTATGTTAAATGGAGAAATTTTCAGTATTTGACATTTGCTGTATTTTTCAGGTGTTTCTAAAGTTGTGGATCTCCAAATTGAGTATTTTTTAATCCATTGAAAAGCTAAGATAGAACACTATAAATGATAAAGACGGCCCAAAGCCCAAATCAGTCTCCAAGATTGACAAAATGAGCTATGGGTCTATTGTAAAAGCCTAGACTTGATGTGTCACGACTAGTTTTAGCATTTATTTTGTATCTAGAGTTTCAGATATCCAAATGAAGCAAGCCTAAGCCCAATTGAATCTTAAGAGCCACCTCTACAACTTCTATGAAGGGCTGGAAGCAAGATGAGGCCGTTTTAATTGTAAAAAATGGCAATGAAGTTGTCATTATAGGCTGGACCATCTATCAGAATCAATCTCAGTTTTTGGGCCATAACTTGGACTAAAGACCTCAAATTTGGGCAAATGAGTATCCGTTGGAAAGCTAAGAAATAAGGCTACAACTTTCCTGAAGAAGGCAGAGGCAAATTCGAAAGGGAACTGGCTGAAAAATGGCAGTGATTGCAGAGCTGCGAATCTGTCTCTTTTGAATTTCAAAAGTTTTCCAAGTTTGGCTCTCATCCTTGGGATTAGGTTTTTTTATTATAAAGACCATCTTTGGGCAGCAGCCGACACATCCAACTAGACCTTTAAACACCATAGTAGAAGACCTTCATTCTCCTTTCTCTTTTTACATTTCTTCTTTATTTTTCTTTAATTTTCTATAAGCCATGAACATGAGTGGCTAAGTTCTTAATTCAGTTCAAGAGATTCAAGTTCTTTTACATGATTTGTGAGATCAGGTTCTTAATTTAATTTATGTCTTTTGAATATCTATTGTTTTCTGATTTCATTATCTTTGATCTATTGAATTATTTGCTAAAAAGGCGTATTAGTTAATTGTTTGATGTGATCAATTGCTAGTTCATCTTCATAATCCGTAATTGTTGTGTAAGATTGAACATGAGTAGCAATTAGGTTTTATTGATTATGATCCCATTTTTCGATAATAACCTAAGGAATCAATATGGTGAATTAAATGATTTATGCTTCATAAATTGTTGTTCAGCTTAACTACTTCCTATTCTTAAAGCAGTTATTAATTTGATGAGGATTGTTTAATACCAAT
Organism: Hevea brasiliensis; assembly: GCF_030052815.1. Taxonomy (NCBI): domain Eukaryota; kingdom Viridiplantae; phylum Streptophyta; class Magnoliopsida; order Malpighiales; family Euphorbiaceae; genus Hevea; species Hevea brasiliensis. Next base: position 52,627,271 of record NC_079501.1, read on the forward strand.
TCAGTTAATAATTAGAGTCAACAAGAGTACTGGGCTCGAATTGATGAGTATAGGGAAGTTAGGGATTTTACCTCGCTGTTTGATAAATTTATGTTAAGTATTCAATAAGAGATAATTGTATTTCTTTTGTCTATGATTGAATCAATGCATTGGAATGCAAATTACCTTGAACTGAAGTTTCTTTAATTTGAGAGTTTTATATTTAATTTTAGTTCTTAATTTTTTATTTTTGATTTCTTCTTTAGATTGCAAATTACCCCCCCAACCTTTGTTTCTTTTTCCATAATACAAATGCACAAAATTTAATAATTCAGTCTCTAGGGTTCGACTTAGATTTACCACTTATTGCAGAAAATATTTCATAAATGGTAATTTCAGTTAATTTAATTTCTGGTGGATTCAACAGCTACTAAGAATTTTGGTGCTGTTGCTAGGGACTGGAATTTATTGGATTTCATGTTTTTAGTATTAGGATATTTTGTTATTAATTTAATTTGTGAGTTGTTGTTGTTTTTAGGTTTTCGGAAAAAATTATGGTGTTACTATTCATCGATAGATTTTTGGTTGAATTTGGAGGGCGGGCCATACTTATTTTAAAGGAAATGACGTTCTGATCAAGACCAATCAATTCATAGAATTCCTTGGCCCCACCCTCTTGAGGCCAAATTCCATCATTTTCTAGGGTTTTGAGGCATTTTTCTATTTTTACTTTGATTTTTTTTTGTTTATGACAAGAACTTCTCAATCTGGTGAGTTGATCTTTGATTCAAAAGTAGAAAAAAAGAGCTAAATAGTTGAGAAAATTGGCTAAGCAAGCTAGGTAGATTCCGAGTACATCTGAAGGAGTCCAATCGCCAAGGGAATTAAGTTCGGATTTGGATTCAGATTCAAATTTCAAAAACAAAACCATGGCTGCTAGAACTTTGAAAAAGTTGGCTGCTCCTGATCTAAACCAATAGCCTTTATGTATTCAATACCCTGCTTCAAATGTTGCTTTTGAGTTAAAATCTGGACAAATCCATTTATTACCTAAATTTCATGGTCTCACAGGTGAGGATCCACATAAACATTTAAAGGAATTTCATGTTGTGTGTTCTAGCATGAAACCTCAAGGAGTTTCCGATGACCAGATTAAGCTTCGAGCTTTCCCTTTCTCACTGGAAGGAACAGCTAAGGATTGGTTGTATTACCTTCCTTTCGAAACTATGAACTCATGGAATTGGATGAAGCAAATATTTCTAGAGAAGTATTTTCCTGCTTCCCGTGCTGCCAATATCAGAAAAGAAATTTGTAGGATACGATAGTATAATAGAGAGAGCTTGTATGAGTATTGGGAGCGATTTAAGAAGCTGTGTGCAAGTTGTCCCCATCATCAAATAAGTGAGCAGCTTCTAATTCAATATTTCTATGAGGGATTTCTACCAATGGATCGCAGTATGATAGATGCCGCTAGTGGAGGAGCTTTGGTTGATAAGACACCAGAAGAGGCAAAGAGGCTGATTGCTAACATGGCAGCAAATTTTCAGCAGTTTGGTATGAGAATAGATCACACACCTATGAAGGTTAATGAGGTAAGTACATCTAACCTTGAGAAACAGATTTCTGATTTAACTTCTTTGGTGAGGCAGTTGGCTGTAGGGAATATGCAAATTGTTAAGGTATGTAGAATTTGTTCGAGTTCGGGTCATGGCACTGACATGTGTCCTGCATTATAAGAGGATGAATCAATACAACATGTTAATGCAGTAGGAAATTATAGACAGCCACAATGCAGGTATGATCCCTTTTCTAATACTTATAATCTAGGATGGCAAGATCATCCCAATTTGAGTTATGGGAATCAACTTGTACAAAACCGATACTAGTAGCAGAGACAAGTGAATTAACCACCTCCGCCTCCCTTAAATCAAGGTATGTCACTTGATGAAATTGTTAAGGCTTTGGCTAACAATACACAGCAGTTTCAATAGGAGACTAGAAATAACATTCAAAACATAGAGAGGCAGATTGGTCAGTTAGCCTCATCTGTAAGTAAGCTTGAAGCTCAAGGTTCTAGAAAGCTTCCATCACAAACAATCATGAACCCCAGAGAAAATGTGAGTGCTATAGTGCTACGGAGTGGGAAATGTAACACCCTCACTGTAGTAATTCCATACATTCTACTGTTCTGGTGACCAGTGTCGGTCCGGACAGCTAGAACGTCTAGAAAAACATTTAAACTAAAGTGAGGAGCCATAATTAACTCAAATATTAAGAAGAAAAATTTAGGAAAAATTTTAAAAATAAAATACAACCAAGTTAAAAGAGCCGGTGCCCTAGCCATGGGTAACCCAGTGGGAAGTTATGGTCCTCATAACTAGGAGCCCTAAACCCCAGAGAAAATTCATAAAATAACTTTTGGGACTCCAGAGAAGAGTCATTGAGGTTTCTATGGCATTATAATGCCAAGAAAATGCTTAGAAAATTTTTTAAATCGGTACAGACAATTTTGGTCTGTTAAGCCAAACAGAGGGTATTTTGGTCATTTCGTCTTCAGAGATGATTTTTGGCCAACTTGTCCAGTTAATTAAATAATTATTATGACATAAAATATGAATAAATATTGTTAAAAATTAAATTGAAAATGAGTAGAGAAGAAAAGAAGAGAAAATGAGATAAAAGGCCAATTATAACATCACTATGATGTCATTAAAAAAAAAAATCCAACCAATCATATTTAATCAACACTTAAATTAACAAATAAAAAGAGGATAAAGGATACAAAAAAATCAAAAAAAGTCATCAACCATCCTCACCCAAAACCGGCCGTCCCTCTCCCTTCCACCCATTCCTCCATTAAAGCTCCACCAAAGCTTCACACCCCACCAAATCTCACCATAAAACCACTCAAGCTCTTCACTAAACTTGATCCTCACACCTTAAATCACTACTAGGCAGCAAAAAGAGGAAGAAAAAAGGAAGCTTTATTAGCTTGAAATTCTGCTCCAAGTGGTTAGTGTCCAAACTCTTACTACTTTTGATTTAATTCATGTTTAATGGCATGAAATAAGGTGAAAATGTAAGAAAATAAAATAAAAAATTGTGTGTGTGCACCCCTATAATTTTGGCAGCTTAGGGTTGGTTAGGGTTTGATGATTTTTCTTGATAGCAAAGTGGTTATGAGCTGCCCTTGGTATGAGATGAGTGATTGAATATGTTTGTGTAAGTGAAATGCAAGTGGAATGCATGAATGAACTTGAAAAAAATGTGGACACTTGAACAACATTAGGGTTTGCTCATGTAATGGAACCTTATAATGGTCAATTAGTGACCATTTGAATGTGTGTGAGGAGGAATTGAAGTGAGTAAGGATGTTGGAGTTGAGCTTAGGCATGCTGCCCTTGGTGGCCTGCAGGACTGGGTGGGAGTCTAGCAGGTTTGGGCAGCCATAAATGGAGTTTTATAGGTTCAATTGGTGCAAGGTATATTGGACATGAAACTAGACACATAATGGCACAACTTTGGTGAAGAAACCCTGCCCAGAAAACCAAACCAAGTTAACCTAAAAATTGCCCTAATTTAGGTGACTGCATTCTACCTGGCCAAAATGACTAAATAAATAGTATTTATTCATTTAGTCATAACTCAGTGTAGAAAGTCCAATTGACCTGAAATTTTACCAGCAGAAAGCTAAGACATAGACCTACAACTTTCATGAAGAAACCAAACTCAAATTTTGATCATAACATGTTCAAAAACTAACCTGTAATCAGTGTACAAAATACAAGATGGAGCATGACTTTCCACTTCCTCATCGACCGCTCTCTGTGATGTGGAGCCCATATTCTGATCAAAATAACATATCAAAAGATCTGCATTAGAGTCATCTTAACACTTACAATGCAATGCATGATATGCAATCTATCTAAGTCCAAAAATGCCTAAACCTGGCTCTGATACCACTAAATGTAACACCCCTCACCCGTCTACAGTATAGTTGAGCAAGGAGTGCTACACGGCATGCCGAAACACCTAGTTTGTGATTATCTCATTTCCTAAGCTCAATTTGATTTTAAGAAGTCTTTAATGTAATATTCATATTATGCTGATACTATTTTCATACTTTAATAAAATCAGTGTCTCAAAATAGTAATAAAAATCCGGCAAGGTGCCGTCTGTAAATTGGACAAACTGTCCTTCTAAACCTGTTAAAAATAGTTCAATAAAGTATTCTCAAAATCACAATTTCATTCACTGTCTCAATTTCTCAATAAAGTCAATAGACTTTCACAGTCATTAAACAGTTCCATAATATAGTCCATAATAATTTAAATATATCCAGGAAATCTCCATGTTATTTAATATGTAGAAAATATTACAAACTTTAGAGTTTTCATAATATTACAAAATATAGGGACAAATTTCAAAAATATAACAAAAGTACAAAATACAAGATATCCTAAGTCCTACCATGTATGCAATGCAGTGCAGATGACTCTGGACTCCTGTGCAGATCTGATGTCTCACCCGATCGTAGGTCTACTGGGCTCGCCAGCTGTGTCTCCAATAACTACGTGTTACAAAAGCAACACGCTAAGCAATTTTGCTTAGTGGTGCCAAATATAAAGAAATATATACTAAAATAAAGTAAATGAATTTATGACATCGATATCCTTTACAATTGTTGATTCTCCTTTATTTGCTAACATTTCAATATTTACTAATTTTGGTAGTGTTGTATGTCAGTAGACTGGATTTAGCTATTTGAATTTAATAGTACTTGAATTACTACCCGTGTAGCCTATATACTGACAAGACTGGATAAACGGATATACTGACACTGGGTACCTAGTACCTCAGGCCGTCACACCATCGGTCACAAAGTGTCTCCCGGTGTGCAAATAGTGTGGCTAAAAATCCATATAGTCAATCTGGCAATAAGCCAAGAATAAATACACAATATGTATAGCCGTAGGCTATTAAAGTCACAGTGCGGCATAATAAGCCGTAAAAATACAGTATGGCATGAAGCCATTTACAGAACAGCTGTCAGAATCCTATTGGCATGCCAACCTATCCAAACTAGTAAACTAGGCAAACTAGGGTACATTATAAATTAATTGTTTAATTCATCAATTTTTTTTAGTTTACTAGCCATTATGTAATTCATAAGTCAATGCATATGTTGACCTTTTTAGGTACTATGGATAAGTTATTTCTAGTATCAATATGTTACATATTGTAATTCAATATGCTGCCAATATAGTGCAATTTAACATTTTTATAAGTTGGCATTCATTGCCAAATTGCTTCAAGCATCATTGTATGTAAATGTCAAATTCTCAGTTTTTGGTGTGCTAGATTAGTCTAGCTTAAAGTCCTATTTCTCTTGGTTTTTAGCTTCTGGTCAAAGAAGCAAAATTGTAGCTCTATTTCCTATTACATTTGGGGCAAAATTTCAGGTCATTCTAAGTTGTATAGACAAAGATATGGTCAATTTACTAAAGCTGGACATATTGCACCTTTAGTGCAAAATTTGGTCAATTTTAGGTCACTTTTAGTTCTGGCAGTTTTGGTACCCGAAATTATGCAAGCTATTTGACTTGCTTCTTGTCATTTCTGGGCTTCAGAGCCTTCATAAGAATTGTAGCTCTATGTCTAAGCTATCCATGGTAAAAATTTCAAGTCAATTGGACCTGTTTTGAGTGAGTTATGATCATCCTAATGATTACTGTTTATATGGTCAAAAATATGGGTTGCAAGGTTGCCATTCAGAATTTGGTCATTTTTAAGGTCAGTTTCTAGGAAGAATTTTGGCAACATTTCTGCATGAAATTTGGCCTATTTGGTGTATATTTTCACCCCCCCATTGGCCTTATACCAATTGGGTTCACAGTTTGGCACTTATGACCTAATTTAGGTACTACCATCAATACACAATCTGCACAAGACACTTACACTTCCAATTTGATATTCCTTCTCCTCCTCATTACTTCAATATTCAATCAATGGCACTTCCATATATATATATATATATTGTACACAATTCTAGCAAGCATATTAGGCAGAACACTCAAGTTCTCAATGCACACAATTCACCATTCAAGTTCAACATTCACTTACACCAAAATTCAACATATCTCAATATCAATACTATTCATACACTTCAATATCAATTACACATGCTGCTCATAATTTAATACTATCATATTTTATTAATAAACTTCATATTCATACACAAATTCATGATATTATAGGCTGTCAAACATAGCAGTTTGCCAAAGCATCAAGGTCCCATTTCAAACCCTTAATTCAAGCATTAACATGCACATACTTAGATTTTAACTTACTACATCTTCCATTTGAGTTAATCAACCATAATTTCCATCCATTAGAGGAAAGAAAAACTCAAATACAACAAATATTCATGGCTGCCGAAAATGGACAGTTACATATCTCACTATTCTCTTCATTTCTCTTCACTAAAATACTCACCTCAACCTAAACAAAATGTTTACCAAAGCAAGGGAGAGGTTTAGGACACTTACAACTTTTGGAGCTTATCAAAACTTCACCAAATCTTGTTTTTCTTGCTGCCAATATCTTCCTCAAGGTAAGTATGCAAGCTTTAATTAAGGAATCAAGTGGAAATGATGGCTTGATCATGCACCAATGAAGCTTGCATGTGGGGCGGCAATGGTGGTTTCCATGGTGAATTTCATTTCGGCAAGATGAAGTTGGATGAAGAAGAAGATGATAATGAGTGCAATCTGCTGTCCCAAGGCTTGTTTTGGTGTCCCAATATTCAAGTTAGTGAAGCACTAAGCAATAGTTTAATGGTTAATTAGTTGAAGTTTCCTTATTTGCTCATTTATCTCAATTCTTTTACTATTTACATATTGTATCCCATTTTAATTTTTCATGACATTTCATAAGTGCAATATCATTTATTTTTAATGGACATTGAGGTCAAAAGGAAACTCTTAGTGTCAAATGACAAAAATGCCCCATTTCGGGTTATATTCCTGATTTTTCGGTAACATCGATTTTTGTCTGTTTTTTGATTTTTTGTTTTTCTTTGTACTAATTTATTAATTTTTCTTTGATATTTCTAGTGTCAATTACATTTCAATAAACCTTTGCTTATGTCCTGAAATTTAATTCTGAGGGTTCCCCACGGCCCTGAGGTCGGCAACGACCTTCCCAGTGCAGTCACCCATCGCTGCGGTGCCGGCTCGTTTAACATAGCTTCATTTTCTCTCTCTTTCATTTTTCTTTGATTTTTCTTATATTTTATTTTTATTTATTTCATCATTATATGTCTGTTCACTATCACCGAAGTGTAGTTTCAGACATCCTGACTTGCTTGGACTGATATTTGGCCATTGAAGCAACAGAACGTACAGAACACGTACAGTGGGGATGTTACAACTTTTCCCCTCTAAATAAAAATTTCATCCTCGAAATTTACCTAATGTGAAGAGTTGAGGGAACTGTTGCCTCATTATCTCCTCACTCTCCCATGTTGCCTCTTCTGTGTTGTGGTGTCTCCATAGGATTTTCACTAGTGGAATTGTCTTGTTTCTGAGCTCTTTTACCTCTCGTGCCAAGATTTTAATTCGTTCTTCTTCATATGTCAGGTTAGGTTGTACCACAATTTCTTCTACTGAGATGACATGTGAAGGATCTGATCTGTATCTTCTGAGCATCGAGACATGAAACACATTATGTATCTTGTCCAGCTTAGGTGGTAAGGCTAATCGGTAGGCTACTGGTCCCACACGTTCCATAACTTCATATGGGCCAATGAACCTAGGGCTTAATTTTCCCTTTTTCCCGAATCCTAACACTTTCTTCCATGGTGATACTTTGAGAAATACCTTCTTGCCAACTTCTTACTCAATGTCCTTTCTCCTCAAGTCAGCATAAGATTTTTGTCGGTCTGAGGCAACTTTCAAATTGGCCTTTATCAGTTTCACCTTTTCCTCTGTCTGTTTTATCAGGTCTGGCCCCACTAGCTTATCTTCAACCAATTCAGTCCAACATACAAGTGTTCTGCATTTTCTCCCATACAGTGCTTCATAGGGTGTCATTTGTATACTAGCTTGATAGCTATTGTTATATGCAAATTCTGCCAGTGGAAGGTATCAGTCCCAACTTCCCGCAAACTCAATAATACAACTTCTCAGCATATCCTCGAGGACCTATCACATATATTTAGTTATTACTATCATTATTATCAGTTTATTGTTTGCAATAACTCAATGAGTTTCAGAATTTACTTGGATTATTCTTTCTTATTGTCCATCTATCTGAGGATGAAAAGCCGTACTAAAATTAGAGTTGTATGCCCAAGGATTCTTGTAATTTCTTCCAAAATGTAGATGTAAATCTCGAGTCTCTATCAGATATAATGAAAAGTGAAATTCCATGTAGTCTAACTATCTCACTGATGTACAATTCTACTAGCTTTTCCAGTGAGTACTCAGTTCTGACTGGCAGAAAATATGCTGATTTGGTCAACCTATCCACAATCACCCATGCTACTTCATGCTTTTTCTGAGTGAGAGGTAGACCACTGATAAAGTCCATAGCGACTCCGTCCCATTTCCATTCAGGTATGTTTATGGGCTGTAACAAACCTGATGGAACTTGATATTCTGCTTTGACTTGCTGACATATCAAGCATCTAGTTACATAGTCAACTATGTCCTTCTTCATACCTGGCCACCAGTATCGGAGTTTCAGGTCATGGTACATTTTTGTGCTTCCTGGGTGCATAGCATACACACTGTTATGTGCTTCTCTCAGAATACTGGTTTTCAATTCTTTATCATCTGGAACACACACTCTTTCTTTATAGTATAGGCACCCATTTTCTTTCACTTCGTATTCAGTTTCCTTCCCTTCAGTGATTTTGCTCATAACAGCCATTAATTTCTCATCTATCTTCTACCCATCCTGTATCTATTGTAATAGATTCGGCTTCACTTGCAACTTAGCCAAAATAACTCCATCATGAGTTAAGGACAGTTGGGCATTCAGAGATCTTAATGCTACAATAGATTTTCTACTTAAAGCATCAGCGACTACATTTACCTTCTCAAGGTGGTAGTCAATCACACAATCATAATCTTTCAGGAATTCAATCCATCGCCTCTATCTCAAATTAAGTTCCTTCTAGGTTGGCAGATACTTCAGACTCTTATGGTCTGTGTATATGTAGCATTTTTCTCCATACAAGTAATGCCTCCATATCTTCAATGCGAAGATAATTGCTGTTAACTCTAAATCATGAGTAGGGTAATTCTTTTCATGTGGCCTTAACTACCTGGAAGCATATACGACCACTTTCCCTTCTTGCATGAGTACACACCCTAACCCATTATGTGAGGCATCACTGTAGACTACAAAGTCTTGTCCAAACATTGGCTTTGTTAACACTGGTGCCTCTGTCAACATAGCCTTTAGCCTCTCAAAATTGGCTTGACACTTGTCATTCCAGTCAAATTTCATATTCTTGTATAGTAAATTGGTCATTGGAGCAGCTATCAGGGAAAATCCCTTTACAAATCTTCTATAATATCCAGCTAACCCCAAGAAACTTCTGATCTCAGTTGTATTTCTAGGAGGCTTCCATTCCATCACTGCTTCAATCTTCTTAGGATCCACTCTAATCCCTTCAGCTGATACTACATGTCCAAGGAATGCAATCTCATTTAACCAAAACTCACACTTGGATAATTTAGCATACCGTTTCTTCTCTTTTAGAGTCTGCAGAACAATTCTCAAATGCTCATCATGTTCTGCTTTATCCTTGGAATACACTAGGATGTCATCAATGAAGACCACTACGAACCAATCTAAGTATGGATGGAAGATACGATTCATAAGGTCTATGAATACTGCTGAAGCGTTTGTTAACCCAAATGGCATCACCAGGAATTCATAATGCCTATACTGGGTTCTAAATGCAGTCTTAGGCACATCTGCATCCTTAACCCTTAGTTGATGATACCCTGATCTGAGATCAATCTTAGAAAACACACCGGCTCCCTTCAACTGATCAAACAGATCATCAATTCTAGGCAACGGATACTTGTTCTTCACTGTTACTCTGTTTAGCTGCCGGTAGTCAACACATAACCTCAATGTCCCATCTTTCTTCTTAACAAATAGTACCGGAGCTCCCCACGGTGATACGTTGGGGTATATGAACCACTTGTCTAGTAATTTTTGCAGCTGGATTTTTAACTCTTTCAATTCAGCAGGTGCCATCCTATACGGAGCAATTGAAATTGGAGCTGTACCCAGCATAATCTCAATTACAAATTAAACTTCCCTTTCTGGTGGCAAACTTGGCAATTCCTCAAGAAATACCTCAGAGAAATCCCTTACTGTGGGTATTGTTAGTAGTATGCCCTAGAGCATATCATTTAGTATGTATCTTGTATATATTTTATTAATAAAAGGCATTTCCACTTTTCCGTTTACATAATATATTTATGTGTAATAGAAAAGGTCCATTGATATTTTGTTAGAAATATTATTCTTAAGTTGTTAAGAATATGAGTGACAATATTTCTAGCACAAAGTATCATAAATAGGTTCACAATCAAGGATACTTCATAATAAGGACATGACTTATCCAGAAAGATTGTATTCATGTTTGTTCTCAAGTTATTTATATGAGATATAAATAAGATGGAATGGTGAGTCTCATGCCATATAACATACATGATAGGCACTTATACATGATAAGTAGGCCGAACCAGTGACACTTATGACAAGCACATGGAGTTTACTCTTGTCAATGTTTTGTCATAAATCATATCAGTGCATATAATCTTTAGACCTGAGATAGCACAGTTATCTTGTATATAGGTAGTTTGAGTTTGATAATGCTTTCATACTTGTACTTTGTATGGGTATATGGGCATCTGTTGGCTCCTACTAGTTATATATGGAGGTAGGTGTTGATCAAGATGGAATATGTTCCTCTAAGTAAATAGAGTTAAAATCCTATGTTCATTTAATTATTCTTGATGTTTCAAGTTCCTGGCCAGGACAGATAGATTTATTCAGAAAAGAGTTTCTGATGAGAAAATCTTTTAATCAAGAACTGGAATTAAAAGAGAACATAATATTCATAGCAAATGGAGTTTGACATAAACCATGACTCCAGCTTGAGTTGGGATTTTGTAACAGAGAGATTCTAGTGCATGGTAACATATGATTATAGGTTCATTTAAGGTAAATCTTATTACTAATTGGGTGGCCATGGCATGCTATGCTAGGTGTTAACCATGGTCTATGAGGTTCATAAAATGATTTAGAGAAATCATTTATGGTAAGAAAGAGTTCTGATGATATTAAGAGTTGATATCATGTCTCATTGCTAATTAGTGATGAGCCTAGTAAGTCACACACATACACAAGTTATCACCTATTTAAATATGATTTAATTAATTAATTAAAGAGTTTAATTGATTAATTAAATAGATTTGGTTTGCAATTAAATTGCAAAGTCCCTAGCATGACTTGAAACCAAATCTAGATTATTGAATGTGTAGTATAAATTAAATTTATATTTAAAGTGTTTAAATATGAATTTAATTGATGAGAAATTAATTAATAGAGATTAATTAGTTAATTTATATTTGATATAAATTAATTAGAAGAAGAAAATAATTATTTTGGGTTAAGAACTCAAAATTAAGACACAGGGGCATTTTGGTCATTTTGCAGTGTGACACGTGGCACCATGAGATGGTGACACATGGCATAACACATAAGCTTGCCAAATATTTTTAATCATGTAAGATGATTAAAATCAAGATTAAATATAGGTTTGACACTTGGCACAATGTGATTGGGTCACTTAAACCTAGAGCTAATCAAAAGGTGACATGTGGCTAGGGTTTAATGTGTTAACCTAGCTATTTAAGTGGGGTTATGAAAAGAAAACATAACCAGCAGCCTCTCCTCTCATATGTCACGCCACTTTGAGCCTCCAGCTATTTCTCTTCATCTCTCATCAATTCAAAGAGATTAGCCATCAATCTCTTGAATTAAGAACACTAGAAATTGTTTCTAGTGTCCTGTTTGCATCTCTAATCTCTTAAAAGGCAGAACTTGAATTTCTAATTAATAGAAAAGGCTTTAGAAGCTGTTCAAGGGCTGCCATAGGTGTTCTTGGTGTGGACAAGCTAGAGGGACAACATCCGTGTCCTCAAGACGAATCTCAAAGGCGCAGACACGGCAAAGACATCAAGAGGTTAGTGTAATCGTTCTTGATTTAATCTAGGGTTCTAAAATTAATCTAATTAATTTTAAAATCTTAAATGGCAAATACAGATCCAAAAACATATTAAAAGAGTTTTAATATGTTGTTTATCATTGAAATCAAATAGATAAAAATAAATCTTGCATGGTGCTTGTGACCCTAGGTGAAAATTTTTGAATTCAATGGTATAATCTTGTGTTTTTCACGCCTGTTCCTTCAATTGGTATCAGAGCCACTATATTTGCCATTTAGATTGTTGATTATATAATTTAATTGTGTGTTTGATCATGAGATCAAGAGATTCATTGCTGGTTGGATCATGAGGTGTGGCGGCACACATGGTGGAGCCACCATTGGTGGCGGCAACAATGGTTCCATGGGTGGTTCAAGGTTTGGCTTTTAATTCTGCAATTGTTGTATGATCTAAGGCCTATTCTTTGACTAATTAAAGTGTTTAATTAGTTGTTTTAATCACACAATTAAATTATGATTTAAATCAGAATTTTAAAAATTGTTTGAATGTGATTCAAATCTGAATTTTAAAAGTTGTTTGAATGTGATTCAAATCTGAATTTTTAAAGTTGTTTGAATCATATTTAAATCTGATTTTTAAAATTGATTCAATAAAATTCAGATCTGATTTTTAAAAATATTTGAATGTGATTCAAATCTGTTTTTTAAAAAATGTTTGAATGTGATTCAAATCTGAATTTTTGAAGTTGTTTGAATGTGATTCAAATCTGAATTTTTAAATTTGTTTGAATGAGATTCAAATCTAAATTTTTAAATTTATTTGAATCATATTAAAATCTGTATTTTAAGTTGAATATGAGATATTCAATTTAATTTAAGAATGTATGTTTTATTTAATTGTTAAATAGTGATATGCATGATGGATGATCATGGACTATAAAAGACCAATGTGATTGGATTTATTTCTTTTATGTTTCTTTGGGATTGTAAATTAATTAATTTATTTTAATTTATTTTGGGCATGTATTATTAAGTTTGTAATATTTTTGGGTTGTAATTTCATTTATTTAAGTTCTTGTAAATTCGCCTTGGTATGCCAAGGATTACTATGTAATATTGGATTGCAAGAAGTTCAAGGAGGTCAAGAGCATTGGTGGACCAAAGGAGGAATTCAATATCAAGTGTTGATTATGTACTCCTTCAGCAACTCTTGTAAAATGAATGAATGAAATGCACCTAGGAATGCCCCGATTCAATTCTTGGTGGCTCGAATTGAATCCCTTAGAAAGTCCATGATCATACCATATTTATCGCTTATCCATGAATGCATGAGATGTATGGGAATGTATGCAATTATATGATATATGCATGCTAAATGGATAATGTGCAAAGTGAGACCTTAATAGTAATTAGGATGGCTATAAAATCTTCCAAACAAATGATTAAGTTGGAAATGCTATAATTAAAGTAATTATAACATAAGCCCTCCATTGGGGCAATTATTTTAAGAAATTTTAAATAGTTGCATGAGATGCAATTAATTTAAGAGATTTTCTTAAAAATAATTGTTAAGCATGAGATGTTGTAAATATGTAAATGGTTTGGTGGCCAATATTGGATGTACCTGAGGACATTAAAATTATTTGCATAATTATGGCTCAATGGGATCAACTTAACTAATGCAAGATAAGTCAATATTGGATGTACCTGAGATTTTGAGCATTAGGGGCTAGTAAAAGGATTGAACCTCACATGAGATGTGATGGGCAAGGAGTTGCTCACTTATAGTTTATTGTAATTCCAATAATGGATGTACCTGAGGATGATCAATAGAATTATAAGAATTCAATCACCCACTAGAAATCCATCCAACTAGGATTTCCGATTTCTACTCTGGCAGGGTAGGATTCGCTAAGTTCGTGGGAGGACCAAGTTGATTAAAAGACCATAATAATTTTGGAAAATTATATGATACATTTACTAATTAATCAAGTTATTTCGCAATTAATTTTCCGATAAAAATGAGCACAAAACAACCACCACCATCCAATATCCTTGCAAGCATACTTGATCACAACAGTTGACAGGACCTAATCATGCGATTGGCTAAGAAATTTGAAAATTGTCTGAACCTTGAACATATAGGATATGTTCTATATTCAAATGTTCCTGGTCCCTTACCTCCAGAGGCCACACAAGAGGAACATGATACTTTGGACAAGTGGAAGGAGCATGATATGAGAGCTAAGTGTTACATGCTTGCTTCCATGAGTAATGAGTTACAGAAGCAACATGAGAACATGCAGAGTGCTAGTGAGATCCTCCTTCACCTACAAGAGTTGTATGGTGAGCACAGCAGGAATGCTAGGTATGAGATATCTAAACAGTTATTCCGTATGAGGATGTCCGAGGGATGTAATGTTGGGGATCATGTCCACAAGATGATTCGGTGATTGAGCGGTTGGAACATCTTGACTTCAACATGGATTTCCAACTACAGACGGATTTGATCCTTGATCCTTCCTGAGTCTTTTGGGAATTTTGTGACAAATTTCCATATGACTAAACAGGAATGCACCTTAGCTGGTTTACTCAACATGCTGGTTATTGCCCAAAAGAATATGTAAGGCAATAAAGGAAAAGAGGTAGCTTTGGTTGCATTTTCTTCTGCTGGAAAGTCCAACAAGAAGAAGGGTAATAAGAAAAAGAAACCTCAAATTCCTGGTCCTTCCAAGAAAATAGCTAAATAGAAAAGGAAGACTAAAGCTGATAAAGGCAAAGGAAAGTGTCTCCACTGCCAATAGGAAAGTGTTTCCATTGCCAGTAAGAAAGTGTTTCCACTGGCCAGAGTATAGCAATCTAAATGAATGCAATGCCATGGTGAAAACCAACTCAAGTTCAAAATATATTTGGCACTTAAGGTTATGTCATATTGCAGAAGATAGGATTGCAAAACTGGAGAAAATGGGGATTCTATCCTCATTGGGCTCTGAGCCTACTCCAACTTGTGAATCTTGCCTTCAAGGCAAAATGACTAGAACACCCTTTGTTGGACAAGGGCTAAGAGCTAAAAATATTTTGGAACTAATACATAGTGATGTATGTGGTCCGTTTAAAGAAATGGCTAGAGGGGGCTTTCATTATTTTATTACCTTTACTGATGATAAATCAAGGTTTGGGTATTTGTATTTGATGAAATACAAACATGAATCCTTTGAAAAGTTTAAAGAATTTAAATCTGAAGTAGAAAATCAAACAGGAAAGAGTATTAAAGCTCTTCGATCAGATCGTGGAGGTGACTATTTGAGTCTCGAATTTGATGAATACTTGAGAGAGCATGGCATTGTTTCTCATCCGACTCCAGGAACGCCACAGCTAAATGGTGTATCTGAAAGGAGAAATCGTACCCTATTGGATATGGTACGTAGTATGATGAGCTATACGGATATGCCAATCTCCTTTTGGGGATTTGCATTAGAATCAGCTTTATATATTTTGAATAGGATTCCATCAAAATCAGTTTCTTCCACACCTTATGAGATATGGCATGGAAGAAAACCAAGTCTTAAGCATGTTAAGATTTGGGGTTGTCCAAATTTATATCAAAAGTCAACACTGATAAATTGGAGACCAGATCAGAAAAAGGTCGATTTGTTGGATATCCAAAAGATAGTTTTGGATATTATTTTTTATTTGCCTACTTCACAAAAGGTTGTGATAAGTAGAGATGCCACATTTCTTGAACAACAGTTTGTTCAAGAAGGAGGCAAAGGAAGGCAAATAAAGTTAGAATTGGAGAATTCTGACCAACCAATGCATCAGATGGATATAGATCCATCTAGTCAACCTATACCCATTGATGAAACATCTACACTGCTTCCTCGTAGAACAACTGTGGTATCTCACCCACCGGTGAGATATGGTTTTCTTCATGAAGAAGAACAAGAGTTGTCTACTCATGAAGAAGTAGATCATGGAGATGATCCACTTACCTATGAAGAAGCTATATCAGATATAGACTCTTCAAAATGGATTGATGCTATGAAATCCGAGATTGATTCCATGTATAAGAATCAAGTTTGGGATCTTGTTGACCCACCTAAAGGTATTGTACCTATAGGGAACAAATGGGTTTTCAAGAAGAAAATTGGTTCGATGGAAAGGTAGAGACCTATAAGGCAAGGCTAGTAGCGAAAGGGTTTCGCCAAAGGCAAGGAATAGACTATGAGGAGACTTTCTCTTTGTTGCCATGCTTAAATCAATTAGGATTTTATTAGCAATAATGCATACTATGATTATGAGATTTGGCAGATGGATGTCAAAATGCCTTTTCTCAATGGATACATTGAAGAAAACATTTTCATGGAACAACCTAAGGGATTTGAATCCCAAGATGGTTCCAAGGTATGCAAGCTAAAGCGATCCATTTATGGGTTGAAACAAGCTTCGAGGAGTTGGAACATCCGTTTTGATGAAGCCATTAAATCTTTTGGTTTTATCAAAAATGAGGATGAGCCATGTGTATATAAGAAGGTTAGTGACAGTGCTATCACTTTCCTTGTCTTATATGTGGATGACATCTCGTTGATGGGTAATGATACAGGTATGTTGACGACTATAAAGGTATGGTTGTCAAATACATTCTCCATGAAAGACTTAGGGGAGGCAACCTATATTCTTGGGATTCGCATCTATAGAGATAGAGCGAAAAGAATAATTGGTTTATCCCAAAGTCTATACTTGGAAAAGGTGTTAAAGAGGTTTAACATGCTTGATTCCAAGAGAGGATTGTTACCAGTGAGACATGGTATCCACCTTTCTAAAGAGATGTCTCCAAAGACACCTGAAGAAAGAGATAAGATGGCCAGGATTCCATATGCTTCGGCTATTGGAAGTTTAATGTATGCAATGTTGTGTACTAGGCCAGATATCGCATATGCTGTTAGTTTGACTAGCAGGTATCAATCCAATCCAGGTTTGGAACACTGGATAGCTGTCAAGAATATTCTTAAGTACTTAAGAAGAACTAAGGATTTATTCTTGATTTATGGAGGTGGAGACTTGCAATTGGATGGTTATACTGATTCTGATTTCCAATCAGATATCGATGATAGAAAGTCTACCTCTGGATATGTGTTCATTTGTAATGGAGGTGCGATCGGTTGGAAGAGTTCCAAACAGAGCACGATCGCAGATTCCACTCATCGAGGTCGAGTATATTGCTTGCATCGATCTCGCAAAAGAAGTCGCTTTGGATGAAGAAGTTCGTGATAGAACTTACAGTAGTTCCTTCCATTGAGTCAGCAGTTCCATTACACTGTGACAACAATGGAGCAGTCATATAGGCTAAGGAACTAAGGTCTCACCCAAAATCCAAACACATAGAAAGGCACTACCACATTATCAGATGCAGAAAATAGCATCAGCTGAAAATCCGGCTGATTCATTCACTAAGCCTTTGTCATAAGCTCAGTTAGACTGACATCTTGAGAAGATGGGTCTAAGGTATTGTAATGAATGGCTCTAGTGCTAGTGGGAGATTGTTAGTAGTATGCCCTAGAGCATATCATTTAGTATGTATCTTGTATATATTTTATTAATAAAAGGCATTTCCACTTTTCCGTTTACATAATATATTTATGTGTAATAGAAAAGGTCCATTGATATTTTGTTAGAAATATTATTCTTAAGTTGTTAAGAATATGAGTGACAATATTTCTAGCACAAAGTATCATAAATAGGTTCACAATCAAGGATACTTCATAATAAGGACATGACTTATCCAGAAAAATTGTATTCATGTTTGTTCCTAAGTTATTTATATGAGATATAAATAAGATGGAATGGTGAGTCTCATGCCATATAACATACATGATAGGCACTTATACATGATAAGTAGGCCGAACCAGTGACACTTATGACAAGCACATGGAGTTTACTCTTGTCAATGTTTTGTCATAAATCATATCGTGCATATAATCTTTAGACTGAGATAGCACAGCTTATCTTGTATATAGGTAGTTTGAGTTTGATATCGCTTTCATACTTGTACTGTGTATGGGTATATGGGCATCTGTTGGCTCCTACTAGTTATATATGGAGGTAGGTGTTGATCAAGATGGAATCTGTTCCTCTAAGTAAATAGAGTTAAAATCCTATGTTCATTTAATTGTTCTTGATGTTTCAAGTTCTGCCAGACAGATAGATTTATTCGTAAAAGAGTTTCGATGAGAAAATCTTTTAATCAAGAACTGGAATTAAAAGAGAACATAATATTCATAGCAAATGGAGTTTGACATAAACCATGACTCAAATTTGAGTTGGGATTTTGTAACAGAGAGATTCTAGTGCATGGTAACATATGATTATAGGTTCATTTAAGGTAAATCTTATTACTAATTGGGTGGCCATGGCATGCTATGCTAGGTGTTAACCATGGTCTATGAGGTTCATAAAATGATTTAGAGAAATCATTTATGGTAAGAAAGAGTTCTGATGATATTAAGAGTTGATATCATGTCTCATTGCCAATTAGTGATGAGCCTAGTAAGTCACACACATACACAAGTTATCACCTATTTAAATATGATTTAATTAATTAATTAAAGAGTTTAATTGATTAATTAAATAGATTTGGTTTGCAATTAAATTGCAAAGTCCCTAGCATGACTTGAAACCAAATCTAGATTATTGGATGTAGTATAAATTAAATTTATATTTAAATTTTTTAAATATGAATTTAATTGATGAGAAATTAATTAATAGAGATTAATTAGTTAATTTATATTTGATATAAATTAATTAGAAGAAGAAAATAATTATTTTGGGTTAAGAACTCAAAATTAAGACACGAGGGCATTTTGGTCATTTTGCGGTGTGACACGTGGCACCATGAGATGGTGACACATGGCATAACACATAAGCTTACAAATATTTTTAATCATGTAAGATGATTAAAATCAAGATTAAATATAGGTTTGACACTTGGCACAATGTGATTGGGTCACTTAAACCTAGAGCTAATCAAAAGGTGACATTTGGCTAGGGTTTAATGTGTTAACCTAGCTATTTAAGTGGGGTTATGAAAAGAAAACATAATCAGCAGCCTCTCCTCTCATATGTCACGCCACTTTGAGCCTCTCCAGCTATTTCTCTTCATCTCTCATCAATTCAAAGAGATTAGCCATCAATCTCTTGAATTAAGAACACTAGAAATTGTTTCTAGTGTCCTGTTTGCATCTCTAATCTCTTAAAAGGCAGAACTTGAATTTCTAATTAATAGAAAAGGCTTTAGAAGCTGTTCAAGGGCTGCCATAGGTGTTCTTGGTGTGGACAAGCTAGAGGGACAACATCCGTGTCCTCAAGACGATCTCAAAGGCGCAGACACTGCAAAGACATCAAGAGGTTAGTGTAATCGTTCTTGATTTAATCTAGGGTTCTAAAATTAATCTGATTAATTTTAAAATCTTAAATGGCAAATACAGATCCAAAAACATATTAAAAGAGTTTAAATATGTTGTTTATCATTGAAATCAAATAGATAAAAATAAATCTTGCATGGTGCTTGTGACCCTAGGTGAAAATTTTTGAATTCAATGGTATAATCTTGTGTTTTTCACGCTTCCGTTCCTTTAGGTATGTCAGACAAGTTAAGTTTATCCTGCCTAGTGTCAATCACGCATGCCAGATAGGCTTCACACCCTTTTCTCAACCATCTCCTTGCAACTGTAGCTGAGATGACATTGGACAAAAAATCTGTCCTTTCACCCACAACTGTTATTTCTTCATTCTCAGCAGTTTTCAGAGAGATTCTCTTCAATTTACAATCTACTATTGCCTAATGATGGGATAACCAGTCCATTCCCAAAATCACATCAAACTAATGGAAAGGCAGATCGATTAAGTCTGCTGAGAACTCTTTCCCTTGAATCTTCAATGGACAGCCCTTATATACCTTGTTTACTACCACACTGTGGCCTAGCGGATTTGTAACTAGGATGTCTTGTTCACTTTCCTCTACTGGTATTCCCTTTTCTACGGGCAGCTTGATACAAATATATGAATGAGTATATCTAATATCCACTAATGCATGCACAGAAGTATTATAGAGGAGGAACGTACCCTTGATGACATCTGGAGCATCCTGTTCCTCCTATGCCCTTATAGCATAGGCTCTGGCTGGTTTTCTACCTTCTGCTCTCTCCACAGACTCTGACACAGGTTTCTATGAAGTACCGGCTGCCTCAGCCTTACCCGGCTTTCTACCTTTTGGAGCTGGAGGGGCAGGTCTATCAGTTGATACCGGAGTGGATGTAGCAGTTTTGTTAGGACAATCTCGGACTAAGTGGTCTATAGATCCACACCGTAAACAAGCACCTATCATCCTCCAACATTCACCATTATGCCATTTTTGGCAATGTGGGCAAGCAACAGATACTGTTGGGGCTGGTCCTCTAAATCCTGTCCCTGGAGAGCTAGCCATTGAAGGTGTGGACTGGCCTCTCCTCGGTACAAACTGAGATTTGGGCCTCTGTGACTGACCCTGACTTGGTGCTCTACTGAAACTCTGAGTAGGCGAACCTCTGAATTTCTTACTAGGGGCAGAAGATGTACCGGTCTGACCCTGACCTCTTTTCTGCTGTCTGTCCCTTCTGTTCTGCTCATTCATTCTAACTTTTTCAACCTTTAGTGTAGCTTCCACAAACTTGGCAAACTCTGTAATCCCCAAGGCTGTAATCATTACTTTAATGTTATCATTGAGTCCTTTCTCAAATCTCTTACATCTCTCTACCTTATTAGGGACTATTTCCCGCCCATAGTGGCTCAGTCTGACAAATTCTCTTTCATATTCAGCCACTGTCAGCTGTCTCTAGCATAGGGTAATAAACTCCCTTCTCTTCTCTTCTAGGTATACACTGTCTACATACTTCTTCCTGAACTCAGTAAGAAAGAAATCCCAAGTTATTTGTTCTGGTGGCACCTCACTAGTTACTGTATCCCACCACTAGTATGCATTATCTTGCAATAATGATACAGCAGCTTCTAAATTCTGCTCTGGAGTACAATGAAGTTGTTTCAAGACTCTTTCAGTTCTGTCCAACCAGTTTTCAGCTGCGACAGAATCATTTTTCCTTTTGACTAAAAAATCCACTACTCCAAACTTCCTGAGTCTCTCCATATGAGATTTTTGATGTGGAGGTGGTGGTCTCTCCATATGAGATTTTTGATGTGGAGGTGGTGGTGGTGGCATAACTCCTGCCATCTATCTAAAGAACTTAGCCATTTGCTGAAATGTGGCTGGTGCATTTGGTACTGGTGGAGCAGGTTCCCTCCTGTCTCCTGGTTCAGTCATAGATGGAGCATGACTTTCCACTTCCTTATCGACCGCTCTCTGTGATGTGGAGTCCATATTATGATCAAAATAACATATCAAAAGATCTGCATTAGAGTCATCTTAACACTTACAATGCAATGCATGATATACAATCTATCTAGGTCCAGAAATGCCTAAACCTGGCTCTGATGCCACTAAATGTAACACCCCTCACCCGTTTACAGTATAGTCGAGCAAGACGTGCTACACGGCGTGCCGAAACACCTAGTTTGTGATTATCTCATTTTCTGAGCTCAATTTGATTTTAAGAAGTCTTTTATGTAATATTCATATCATGCTGATACTATTTTCATACTTTAATAAAATCAATGTCTCAAAATAGTAATAAAAATCTGGCAAGGTGCCGTCTGTAAATTGGACAAACTGTCCTTCTAAACCTGTTAAAAACAGTTCAATAAAGTATTCTCAAAATCACAATTCCATTCACTATCTCAATTTCTCAGTAAAGTCAATAGACTTTCACAGTCATTAAACAGTTCCATAATACAGTCTATAATAATTTAAATATATCCAAAAAATCTCCATATTATTTAATATGTACAAAATATTACAAACTTTAGAGTTTTCATAATATTACAAAATACAGGGCCAAATTTCAATAATACAACAAAAGTACAAAATACAAGATATCCTAAGTCTTACCATGTATGCAATGCAGTGTAGATGACTCTAGACTCCTGTGCAGATCTGATGTCTCACCCAGTCATAGGTCTGCTGGGCTCCCCAGCTGTGTCTCCAATACCTACGTGTTACAAAAGCAACGCGCTAAGCAATTTTGCTTAGTGGTGCCAAATATAAAGAAATATATACTAAAATAAAGTAAATGAATTTATGACATCGGTATCCTTTACAATTGTTGATTCTACCTTTATTTGCTAACATTTCAATATTTGCTAATTTTGGTAGTGTTGTATGTCAGTAGACTGGATTTAACTATTTGAATTTAATAATACTTGAATTACTGCCCGTGTAGCCTATATACTGACAAGACTGGATAAATGGATATACTGACATTGGGTACCTAGTACCTCCGGCCGTCCCACCATCAGTCACAAAGTGTCTCCCGGTGTGCAAATAGTGTGGCTAAAAAGCCATATAGTCAATCTGGCGATAAGCCAAGAATAAATACACAATATGTATAGCCATAGGCTATTAAAGTCACAGTGCGGCATAATAAGCCGTAAAAACACAGTATGGCATGAAGCCATTTACGGAACAGCTATCAGAATCCTATTGACATGCTAACCTATCCAAACTAGTCAACTAGGAAAACTAGGGCACATTATAAATTAATTGTTTAATTCATCAATTTTTTTAAGTTTACTAGCTATTATGTAATTCATAAGTCAATGCACATGTTGACCTTTTTAGGTGCTATGGATAAGTTGTTTCTAGCATCAACATATTACATATTGTAATTCAATATGCTGCCAATATAGTGCAATTTACCTTTTTTATAAGTTGGCATTCATTGCCAAATTGCTTCAAGCATCATTGTATGTAAATGTCAAATTCTCAATTTTTGGTGTGCTAGATTGGTCTAGCTTAAAATCCTATTTCTCTTGGTTTTTAGCTTTTAGTTAAAGAAGAAAAATTGTAGCTCTATGTCTTATTGCACTCGGGGCAAAATTTCAGGTCATTCTGAGTTGTATAGACCAAGATATGGTCAATTTACTAAAGCTGGACAGATTTCACCTTTAGTGCAAAATTTGGTCAATTTTAGGTCACTTTTAGTTCTGGCAGTTTTGGTACCCGAACTTGTGCAAGCTATTTGACTTGGTTCTGGTCATTTCTGGGCTTTGGTGTCTCCATAAGAATTGTAGCTCTATGTCTAAGCTATCCATGGTAAAAATTTCAAGTCAATTGGACCTGTTTTAAGTGAGTTATGGTCATCCTAATGATTACTGTTTATATGGTCAAAAATCTGGGTTGCAAGGTTGCCATTCCGGATTTGGTCATTTTTAAGGTCACTTTCTAGGCAGAATTTTAGCAATATTTCTATATGAAAGTTGGCCTATTTGGTGTCTATTTTCATCCCCCATTGGCCTTATACCAATTGAGTTCACAGTTTGGCACTTATGACCTAATTTAGGTACTGCCATTAATACACAATCTGCATAAGACACTTACACTTCCAATTTGATATTTCTTCCCTCCTCATTACTTCAATATTCAATCAATGGCACTTCCATATATATATTGTACACAATTCCAGCAATCATAGTGGGAAGAACACTCAAGTGCTCAATGCATACAATTCACCATTCATGTTCAACATTCACTTCCACCAAAATTCAACATATCTCAATATCAATATTACACATACACTTCAATATACTCATACTTCAATATCAATTACACATGCTGCCCACAATATACTCATACCTCACTAAGCCTTAGCCACCCTTGATTAAAATGTATTTCCCTTGTAGCCAACTTGAAGCCTATGTTCATCCCTTAAAATTTATTGCTTATCCATGTTATTTACCTAGCCCCTAACCTAAACACCTACCATAACCTTCTGAGGAAGCAAAATGCATAAAGAAAATGAAGAAAGGATGTGGAACTAAAAAAAGAATGCGAGTGTGCAATTGAAACCAAAGAAAAATTTACCTTTCAAACCCAGCAAAAGTAATGAGTTTGGGGGAGAGGACAGAAAGGAAAAAGAAAAGAAGTCCCAAGATAAGTATCATGGAAGCATGTTTGGCAATATAAAAAGCCAAAAGCCTTTCCTCTCCATGCAAAATATGTAGAAACAAACTCAGTATACTTGGATTTTATGCATACATGCTATCCTTATATTTGCATTCCCTAAAAACCTTTTCATTGGCAACCAAGTTTATCCCTCTAGCCCCATTACAGCCCTTTTAAAGACCTTTTGATCTTTTGAAAAAGCACATGCTACATTAGTGGAGATAGAAAATTGAGATATGCCTATGGAGTTAGAATTGAAATACTTCATCTCAATTACTCACGAAAGAGGCAGATTTGGGGAGTTAGTGTTTCTTAATTCTATTATGATAAAACGGGTTGTTTATGGCTTATTAATGGTCTTGTATAGAGGAATAATTAGTTGAAACATCATGAAACGAGGTGAAGTTCCAAACAGGCCGCTATTAGAACCCTTATGCCTTGAAAGAGGAAAAATGGTATGAAGGTTGGAGGAGTTCAATTCTATGCTTATTAAATTAATGGTTGTATTCCTAAGTATCCTTGGAAATGTATTTTAAAACAAAGTTTTTCTTTGCTTGAGGACAAGCAAAAGTTTGAGTTTGGGGGTATTTGATACACTTAAATTGTATAAATGTTTTTAAGCACATTTACATTCTATTTCACAGCATTTAGGCAAGTATTTTCATGCATAATAGTTGATTTCATTAGTTTTCGTAATTTCTATTGTAAAGCCCTTAATTCCATGTTTTCTGCATCATTTCAAGTGTTTAGGTGAAGCTACAGAAGTATAGGAGTGCAAGAAAAGCTTAAAGGAGTCAAGAGACAGAGAATTGCTACTGATACAAAGTACACGAGTCGTGTAAAACCAAGCCCCAGTCCCGTGTAAATCTCTGCCAGAAGAAAGCCAAGAGAATCGATGAGAAACACAAGTACACTGATCGTGTAATCAGACCCATGTAATCTGCAGGGACCCGTGTAAGTCTCTACCGAGCGCAAGTTCGAAGAAACTTATGGGAACAAAAGTACACGGCCCGTGTAATTAGGCCCGTGTGGTTGGCATAGACCCATGTAACTTTCTGTGCCAAAATAAGACCACGCGATTCTCCTCCAGCAAGTTACATGGCCCTACCTTGTGGGACCCGTGTAGTGACACACAGGTAGTGTACTATGCTGCAGCCAATTTTATAACTCGAATTTCCCTCCTATTTTCGGATAAAAACGAGACTCCAAAGGCCCTTTAGACTCAGAGCAACCTAACCCTAAAGCAACCAATATAAAAAGAAAAGAAAACGTCAAAAAAGGGGGGGCGAAGAAAGACAACTGTCGCGGGGAGACGACTGAAGGCTGCTGCTGTCGGGTTCTGCATCAGTACCAAAAGAAGTTCTCCAATTGAAGTTCCATAAGATCAAAGCTGCAAACTATCTTCGGTTCCTTCGATTCATCTCCCTAGACAGATTTCTATTGCTTTATTTCTTTACATGGTTTTCTTTTTACTGGCTTTACTTTTTATCATGATGTTTGCTGAACTCACCATGAGTGAGTAGTTTCCTTATTTTGGATTTAGGAGAGTAATGCTTGTAATTATTATTATGGATGAACATTAAGTTTTATTTACTGGATTTGAGATTCGTTTCTTGATTTAATTTCTTGTGATCCTAATGCATGCTATGTGATGGTACCCACTTAGACATGATTATAGATGTTGATTGAATGACTGAAAGGCGAAGATTAACATTAGAAAATTAAGATCTTGAACTTAGGAATTCTGACCTAGACATAGGCTGATACCTTTGTGGAACCTAAAAATTGGTCAAAGGTCTTAAAGGATTTTAATTAATTTGATCACCAAGAAAGTGGGGTTTGAATTAAGTAAAATACACCCTAGATGCCTTGAGAGAGGATTTAGGATAACTTAGGGCTAATTTCCATCAAAGAAAATGAACCTTCATTCAGTAAATAAACGAGATAACATCCCTAATAAGATTCAAGTGTGAAATCTTAACTCCAGGATTATTCTCAAAATAGATTACTTCATTTTAAGTTTACTATTCTAGTATTTAAAGTTAACAAACTTCATTCCCTAAATATTCGATAGCCTAGACAGTCAAAATTACTGTGTAGATTGGTACTTGCTAAACAAAGGTCCTCGTGGGAACGATACTCTACTTATCACTTTATTACTTGTTAGCAATCCGTGCACTTGCGGGGTTGTAAAACCAAGCAAACAGCCATGTGTCACAATCTCATGGTGCCACATGTCACCCTGTGAAATGACCAAAATACCCTTATGTCTTAATTTTGAGTTCTCAACCAAAATAATTATTTCTCTTCTTCTAATCAATTTATATCAAATATAAATTAATTAATTAATCTTTATTAATTAATTTCTCATTAATTAAATTCATATTTAAATACTTTAAATATAAATTTAACTTATACTATACATCCAATAACCTAGATTTGGTTTCAAGCCATGCTAGGGACTTTGCAATCTAATTGCAAACCAAACCTATTTAATTAATCAATTAAACTTTTTAATCAATTAATTAAATCATATTTAATTTGGTTATTACTTGTGTATGTGTGTAACTCACTAGGCTCATCACTAATTGGCAATGAGACATAATATCAACTCTTAATATCATCAGAACTCTTTCTTACCATAAATGATTTCTATAAATCATTTTTTGCACCTCATAGACCATGGTTAACACCTAGCATAGCATGCCATGGCCACCCAATTAGTAATAAGGTTTACCTTAAATGAACCTATAATCATATGTTACCATGCACTAGAATCTCTCTGTTACAAAATTCCAATTCGAGCTGGAGTCATGGTTTATGTCAAACCCCATTTGCTAGGAATATTATGTTCTCTTTTAATTCCAGTTCTTGATTAAAAAGATTTTCTCATCAGAAACTCTTTTTTGATTAAATCTATCTGTCCTAGCCAGGAACTTGAAACATCAAGAATAATTAAATGAACATAGGATTTTATCCCTATTTACTTAGGGTAACAGATTCCATCTTGATCAACACCTACCTCCATATATAACTAGTAGGAGCCAACACATGCCCATATATCCATACACAGTGCAAGTATGAAAGTAGTATCAAACTCAAACCACCTATATACAAGATAACTGTGCTATCTCAGGTCTAAAGATTATATGCACTGATATGATTTATGATAATACATTAACAAGAGTAAACTCCATATGCTTGTCATAAATGTCAATGGTTCGGCCTACTTATCATGTATAAGTGCCTATCATGTTTGTTATATGGCATGAGATACACCATTTCATGTTATTTACATCTCATATAAATAACTTGGGAACAAATATGATTACAATCTTTCTGGATAAGTCACGTCCTTATTGTGAAGTATCCTCGATTGTGAATCAATTTATGATACTTTGTGCTAGAAATACTGTCACTCATATTCTTAACAACTTAATAATAGAATTTCTAACAAAATATCAATGGACCTTTTCTATTACACATAAATATATTATGTAAACAGAAAAGTGAAAATGTCTTTTATTAATAAAATGTGTACAAGATACATATAAAATGATATGCTATAGGTCATACTACTAACACTAACTGTCTTCACAACCACTTCCATTAGGGTTACCCATCGCCGTTGGTTCGGCTCATTTAACCTATTTGCAATTTATTTCTTAAATTTTTCTTCAACTTTTCTTATCAATATTTGAGTTATTTATGACTCCTCACTCTAGTTTAAATATAGTTTCAGACATTCTGACTATCCGGACAGACATTTTTCACCGAAACAGTAGAATGTATGGACTATCTAAAGTGAGAGTGTTACAGTTCTTCCCCTCTAACAAAAATTTCGTCCTCAAAATTTACCTAATGCAAACAGTTGAGGGAACTATTGCATCATCATCTCTTCACTTTCCCAGGTTGCCTCTTCAGTGTTGTGGTGCCTTCAAAGCACTTTCACCAGTGTAATCTGCTTATTACTCAATTCCTTCACTTCCTGAGCCAGAATTCTTACTGGTTCCTCTTCATATGTCAAATCTGGTTGTATTTCAATTTCTTCCATTGAGATGACATGTGAAGAGTCTGATATGTACCTTTTCAGCATAGATACGTGAAACACATTATGGATCTTATCCAGCTCTGATGGTAAAGCTAGCCTGTAGGCCACTGGACCCACACGTTCAATGACTTCATATGGGCCAATGAACCAAGGGTTAACTTACCCTTTCTCCCAAATCTCAATACCTTTTTCTATGGTGATACTTTGAGAAACATCTTGTCGCCAACTTCATATTCTATGTCTTTTCTCCTCAAGTCAGCATAAAACTTTTGTCTATCTGAGGCAACTTTCAAATTAGCTTTGATTAACTTCACTTTCTCCTCAGTTTGTTTCACCAAGTCTTGTCCCACAAGTTTATCTTCACCCAGTTCAGTCCAACACAATGGTGTTCTGTACCTTTTCCCATACAGTGCCTCATATGGAGCCATTTGAATGCTACTCTAGTAGCTGTTGTTGTAAGCAAATTCTGCCAGTGGAAGGTATTTGTCCCAACTTCCCTCAAACTCAATAACGCAACTCCTTAGCATATCCTCAAGCACCTATCACATATTTCATGTTATTACTATCATTTCAATTTAATGTGTACAATAATTCAATGAGTTTTAAGATTTACCTGAATCACTCATTCTGACTGTCCATCCATTAGAGGATGAAAAGCCGCGCTAAAATGGAGTTGTGTACGCAAAGCTTTTTGCAACTTTTTCCAAAATCTGGATGTAAACCTTGAATCTCGATCAGATATAATGGAAATTGGGATTCCATGCAGTCTAACTATCTCACTGATATATAATTCTGCTAGCTTTTTCAATGAGTAGTCAGTCCTAACTGGCAGAAAATGTGTTGATTTAGTCAATCTATCTACTATCACCCATACTGCATCATATTTCTTCTAGGTGAGTGGCAGACCACTAACGAAATCCATAGTGACCCAGTCCCATTTCCATTCAGGTATGCTTATGGGCTGCAACAAACCTGATGGAACTTGGTGTTCTGCCTTGACTTGCTGACATGTCAAGCATTTAGTCACATAGTCAGCTATGTCCTTCTTCATACCAAGCCACCAATAATAAGGCTTCGAATCACGGTACATTTTTCTACTTCTTGGGTGCATAGCATAAACACTGTGGTGTGTTTCTTTCAAAATGTTTTTCTTCAATTCCCCATCATCTGGTACACACACTCTTCCCTTGTAGTGCAAACACCCATCTTCTTTCACCTCATATTCAGTTTCTTTCCCCTCTATGATTTTGCCTATAATAGCCATTAGTTTCTCATTTACCCTCTACCCATCTTGTATCTGCTGTAGCAGGTTTGGCTTTATTTGCAACTCAGCCAAAATAGCACCATACTGAGCTAAGGACAAACAGGCATTCAATAATCTTAATGCTACAATGGACTTTCTGCTCAAGGCATCAGCAACTACATTTTCCTTCCTAGGATGAAAATCTATCACCCAGTCATAGTCCTTCAGAAACTCAATCCATCACCTCTGTCTAAGGTTGATCTCCTTCTGGGTTAGCAAATACTTTAGGCTTTTGTGGTTTGTGTGTATTTAGCACTTTTCACCATATAAGTAGTACCTCCATATTTTCATTGCAAATACGATTGCTGCTAACTCCAGATCATGGTAGGGTAGTTCTTTTCATGTGGCCTTAGTTGCCTGGAAACATAGGCGACTACCTTCCCTTCTTGCATCAGAACACACCCTAACCCATTATGGGGAGTATCACTATAGACCACGAAGTCTTTTTCCAATATTGGCTGTGTTAACATTGGAGCCTCTGTCAACATAGCCTTTAACTTCTCAAAACTGGCTTGACACTTGTCATTCTAGCCAAATTTTACATTCTTATGTGGCAACTTAATCAATGGAGCAACTATCAGAGAAAACCCTTCACAAACCTTCTATAATACCCAGTTAGCCCTAAGAAACTTTTGACTTCAGTTGCATTTCTGGGACGCTTCCCTTCCATTACTGCTTTAATCTTCTTGGGATCCACCCTTATATCATTAGCTGATATTATATGTCCAAGAAAAGCAATTTCACTTAACCAGAATTCACACTTAGACAGTTTAACATACAGTTTTTTCTCTCTCAGGGTTTACAGAATAATCCCCAAATGCTCATCATGTTCTTCTTTGTTCTTAGAATACACTAATATATCATCAATGATGACCACTACAAGTTTATACCATTGATGTAACACCCTCCCGATAACCACTCCGTACATCCTATTGTTCCGGTGACCGGTGTCGGTCCGGACAGCTAGAATGTCCGGAAAAATATTCAAACTAAAGTCAGGAACCATAATTAACTCAAATATTAACAAGAAAAATTTAGTAAAAATTTTAGAAATAAAATACAATCAAGTTAAACAAGCCGGTGCCCTAGCGATGGGTAACCGGAGGGAAGTTGCGGTTCTCGCAACGAGGAGCCCTAAACCCGGGGGAAAAATTATAAAATAATTTTTGGGACTCCAGAGAAGGGTAATTGAGGTTCCCATGGCATTAGAATGCCAAGAAAATACCTAGAAAAATTTTTCAATCGGTACAACCAATTTTGACCCGTTAAGCCAAACGGAGGGCATTTTGGTCATTTCGCCTTCAGAGGTGAATTTTGGCCGACTTGTCCAGTTAAGTAAATAATTATTATGACTCAAAATATGAATAAATATTACTAAAAATTAAATTGAAATGTGGTAGAAAAGAAAAGAAAAGAAAAATGAAATAAAAAGCAAATTATGACAAATTATGATGTCATTTAAAAATTTCCTCCAATCACAATAAAATAACCAATTAGTTAACCAATAAAAGAGACTAAAAATGGGCTAAAGGAATTAAAAACCAGCTGCTCTTCTTCTCCTTCTTCTCCACCAAAACGTGAACCCTTCCCTTCCACCCTCCATTGGAGCTCAACCAAGCAAGCTTGATTTCCTACCTTGTCTCACCATAAAATCCTAACCTAGCTTCACTAAAACTTGCCCTAGCACCTTGCTAAAGCCTTTGGTAGCCAAGAAAAGCCAAGAAAGTGAAGGAATTGCTTGGGAAAATTCTGCCCAAACAAGGTTAGTGCATATATACATCTAAAGTTTTTTAAATTCTATGTTAGAGACTTGGAATAAGTAGGAAATTGTGACTAAAATGAATGAAATCTATGTCTATCCATGCCCTAGGTTTCAGCAGCCCTATTGAATAAAAAGGAATGAGTGTTTTGAGGGACTTAAAGTGGACTAGAGATCAAGATTAAACCATGTATGCATGTGATTATGGAATGAGATAGTTAATTAAAGCATGTTGTAAAAATTCATATGGAAATTAGGGTTTGGAAAGGTGAAAGTGTGACTTGGCTTAGGAAATTGTTAGGGCACATTGTAATGGTCAATTAGTGACCATTTTAGATGTGTTGACCATAAATGGGACAGAAAAATGAAATTGCAAAGTGAGGATTGCAGGCTGCCTAGGACAGCAGCATAGGGACTGAAAATTCAGTCCCTTTGCACTGCCATAACTTGGGCACTGATAGTCCAATTGGTGTTTGGCCAATTGTACATGAAAATAGGCTTATAATGGCACATTTTTGCTGAAGAAACCATGCCCAAAAGACCAAAGCAAAAGGGTCAAAACTCAGCCACAATCCGGATGCCCTGCACTGAATTCTGCAGAATTTGCCAAATGAATAGTAACTGTTCATTTGGCCATAACTCACTGTAGATTTGGTCAATTGGCCTGAAATTTTTACAGCAACAAGTTAAGACATAGACAAACAACTTTCATGAAGGAACCTACCCCAAATTATGGCCAGAACCCATTCAACCAAGTGACTCAAGTTACTGTTCATGCACTGTACATATGGTAAATTTCTGCAGAATGCATATCCGCATAGCTTGGGTTTTTGAGCCATATCTGGAGCTACAAAACTCCAAATGGAGTGATTCAAAAAAGGAAATTCAAATAGACAAAATAAGGAACAACTTTCATGTTTTACATTTCCTCAAATTCCAACAGTAACAGTGTCCAAATGGAACAGTGAAGTTGACTCACCAAAATTGAAAAAAATCTGTTTGTGTTGAGTTACACTTTGGAATGGCAAAAACACTTAATGCCAACAAGTTTTAAACACCAAATGTGGTATGTTGGGAGTGCCAAAGTTGATGTACACATTTTATTCTAAAAGTCAACATTTTTGTTGACCAATGATGAATAGTAACACCAAAAAAATTGAAATTCACAAATTGACAAATTTAAGAGTTTCAAATGCCCTAGTATACCTAACAAGATTGGTTTGGATAGTTTGGCATGCCAATAGGGTTCAGTTAGCAGTACTGCACATGGCAAAAATGCCATTCTGTGATTTCATGGCTTTTAGCCATTCTAACTTTGTATTGAGACTTGGCCTTGTGCCGGATATTATTTACAGCTTGTTAGCTGTTCTGTTGCACACCGGGAGATACGTATGTGACCGATGGTGTGACGGCCCGAGGTACTAGGTACCCAGTGCCAGTTTACCCATTATCCAGTCCAGTCATCTAGTGTAGGTTACTTGGGGCAACCAAATGAATAAAAGTGAACAACGTAAATGAAACAATGAATATATCAATACCAAACAAAGAAAGCATACACATTCTATACACATTTATTTTCTTGCTATTTTCTTTTATTATATTATTGCACCACTAAGCATTATTGCTTAGCGCGTTGCTTTTGCCACGCGTGAGTCTTGGAGATCCCGATCGCGAGCCCAGTAGACCACAGGTCGAGTGAGTCCATCCGGCGATTCGCTCGATGTCGTGTCACCTCGTCACCTGCAGTGCATTGGTAGGACACTAGATGTCATTTTGTCATTTTGTAATTAACTTTTTATTTTCTCATATGTATTTGGGATTTATGTAATTTATTTTGAGATTCATGTAAATAATAAATATTTATGGTCATGTATGGTATTAATTTGAGTATTTAATGGTTGTTTATATATGAGAACCCTGAGAAAGGGATGTTTTGAGAAATGAAAAGGTTGTTGAGACCTGAAATTGACAAATTATTGAGATATTGATATTGAGTTTTGTTGATAATATTGGAGTTGAGTATGAATGAAATTGTATATTGGAAGTGTTTTTAACAGTTCAAGAAGCTTTTCTCCATTTTTAGCCGGTACTCCGCCGGATTTTCCTTAAAATCTTCGGAACCTCAAATGAATAATACTTTTGATAAATGGTTAAACCAAATCATATTTCATAAATTAACTTCAAAAGCATGACACAAATTAAGTAAGGTATATTAGAGAGTGCCAGTACACCGTGTGGCATTACTTACTCGGATATACTGTACACGGGTAAGGGGTGTCACATTTAGTGGTATCAGAGCACGGTTTAGGCGTTTCTGGGCCTAGATTGATCCCATACCATGCATTACATTTGTAAGAGTCGAGGTGACACTAATGCAGATCTGTTTATCTTTCTTATTTTGAATAGGATATGGACCCTTCATCTCAGAGAGCCGTTGAGGAGGAAGTGGAGAGTCATGCTCCACCTGCAGCAGCTGAGACTGGGGGCATGAGAGAATCTGCTCCACCAGCTCAAGCAGAGCCTGCTCAGCCTCCACAGGCCATGTTCCAACAAATGGCCGACTTCTTCAGACAAATGGCCGGGGTAATGCCAGCACCACCACCACCACCAGCTCCACAGCAGAAATCACACCTGGAAAGGCTAAGGAAGTTTGGAGCTGTGGACTTCTATGGCAAGAGAGAAGATGACTCTGTTGCAGCCGAGAATTGGTTGAACAGAACGGGCAGAGTCTTAAAACAACTCCACTGCACCCCAGAGCAGAACTTAGAAGCTGCTATATCCTTGTTACAAGACGATGCCTACGGATGGTGGGACACTGTGTCCAGTGAAGTGCAGCCCGAAGCTGTAACTTGGGACTTCTTCCTCTCTGAGTTCAAGAAGAAATATGTGGGTACTGTATACCTGGAAGAGAGAAGAAGGGAATTCATTAACCTGAGGCAGAGACAGTTGTCAGTGGCCGAGTATGAGAAGGAGTTTGTTCGGTTAAGCCGCTATGGAAGGGAAATAGTCCCTAACGAAGCTGAAAGGTGCAAGAGATTTGAAGAGGGACTGAATGACAATATCAAGATACAGCTCACTGCCTTGGGAATCACAGAATTTAGCAAGCTAGTGAAAGCTGCAATAAGGGTTGAAAAAGTGAGAATCAATGAGCAGACCAGAAGGGAGAGACAGCAGAAGAGGGGACCAGGTCAGTCTAGTTCCACCCCTGGATTTGGGAAGAAGTTTAAGGGTCCTCCTGCACAGAGTTCGGGTCAGCCACAGGGTCAGGGTCAGTCTCAGGGGCCCAGACCACAGTTCACCCCTAGGAGAGGTCAGTCCACACCATCAGTGGGCAGCTCTCCAGGGATGGGGTTCAGGGGACCAACCCAAGCATCTTCTGCGTGTCCACACTGTCAGAAATGGCACAAGGGGGAATGTTGGAGAGTAACTGGTGCTTGCTTGAGATGTGGGTCGACAGAACATCA
Source organism: Hevea brasiliensis (assembly GCF_030052815.1). Classification (NCBI taxonomy): domain Eukaryota; kingdom Viridiplantae; phylum Streptophyta; class Magnoliopsida; order Malpighiales; family Euphorbiaceae; genus Hevea; species Hevea brasiliensis. The sequence goes on from NC_079501.1 coordinate 52,662,174, forward strand.
GCTGAGAAACTGCCCACGCAGAACTACTACAGCTGCTCCAACACAAGCAGACAGACCTGCTCCTGCACCACCAAGGGGTAGAAGGTCTGGTAAATCCGAAGCTGTGGGACCATCTCAGAGGCCTACATCTGAGCCAGCAGAGAGGCCAGATAACAGACCACCTGCCAGAAATTATGCCCTGAGAGCTCAGGAGGAGCAAGATGCCGGGCGTCATCGAGTGCGTTCTCCTCTACTACACTGTGCATGCATTGGTGGATCCAGGATCCACTCATTCATACATCTGCATCAATCTACCCGTAGAAAGGGGATCTTGGTAGGGAGAGTGACCAAGACATTACGGTCACTAATCCATTGGGTCACGATGTGGTAGTGAACAAGGTATACAAGGGTTGCCCTTTAAGGATTCAGGGGTATGAATTCTTGGCAGACTTGATTGAGTTACCCTTCCATGAGTTTGATGTGATTTTGGGAATGGACTGGTTGTCACGTCATCAGGCAATAGTTGATTGCAAATTAAAGAGAATTTCTTTGAAAACCCCTGAGGGTAATGAGATCACAGTTGTAGGGGAAAGGACAGATTTCCTGTCCAATGTCATCTCAGCCACTGTTGCAAGAAGAATGATGAGAAAAGGCTGTGAAGCCTACCTAGCACATGTGGTGGATACTAGGCAGGCTAAGCCAAACTTGAGTGACATACCCACAGTGAGAGACTTCCCAGAAGTATTTCCTGAAGAGTTGCCTGGTTTGCCACCAGAAAGGGAAGTCGAATTTGCTATTGAGACACTGCCAGGTACAGCACCCATTTCCATTGCTCCTTATAGGATGGCACCTCTTTGAATTGAGGAGTTGAAAACTTCGGTTGCAAGAGTTGCTAGATAAAGGGGTTCATACGCCCATGTGTCACCATGGGGAGCTCGGTCTTTGTTCGTGAAAAAGAAGGATGGGACTTTGAGACTTTGTATTGATTACCGGCAGTTGAATAAAGTGACTGTGAAGAACAAGTATCCGTTGCCTAGAATTGATGATCTATTTGATCAGTTGAAGGGAGCAGGAGTATTTTCTAAGATTGATCTCAGATCAGGGTATCATCAGCTGAGGGTGAAAGATGTAGATGTGCCCAAGACTGCATTCAGGACCCGGTATGGGCATTATGAGTTTCTGGTGATGCCCTTTGGCCTAACAAATGCACCAGCGGCATTCATGGACCTTATGAACCGTCTCTTTCATCCACACTTAGATCGGTTCGTAGTGGTCTTTATTGATGATATTTTGGTGTATTCCAAGACCAGTGAAGAACATGATGAGTATTTGAGGATTGTTCTGCAAACCCTTAGAGAAAAGAAGCTGTATGCTAAGTTGTCCAAGTGTGACTTTTGGTTGAATGAGATTTCATTCCTTGGACACATAGTGTCAGCTGATTGGGATTAGGGTAGATCCCAAGAAAATAGAAGCAGTGATGGAATGGAAGCCTCCCAGAAATACAACTGAGGTCAGAAGTTTCTTAGGGCTAGCTGGGTATTACAGAAGATTTGTGAAGGGATTTTCCCTAATAGCTGCTCCAATGACCAAGTTGTTACACAAGAATGTCAGATTTGACTGGAATGACAAGTGTCAGACCAGTTTTGAGAAGTTGAAGGCTATGTTGACAGAGGCACCAGTGTTAACACAGCCAGTGTCAGGAAAGGACTTTGTGGTCTACAGTGATGCCTCACATAATGGGTTAGGGTGTGTATTGATGCAAGAGGGGAAAGTGATCGCCTATGCTTCCAGACAGCTAAGGCCACATGAACAGAACTACCCTACCCATGATCTAGAGCTTGCAGCAATTATCTTCGCACTGAAGATATGGAGGCATTATTTGTATGGTGAAAAGTGCTACGTTTACACAGACCACAAGAGCCTAAAATATTTGCCAACCCAGAAGGAGCTCAACCTTAGACAGGCGATGGATTGAGTTCTGAAGGACTATATTTGTGTAATTGATTACCATCACGGGAAGGCAAATGTAGTTCTTGATGCTTTGAGCAGAAAATCCATGAGCGACCTTGAGATCATTGAATGCCCGTCTATCTTTAGTTTGTGATGGAGCTATCTTGGCTGAGTTGCAGTGAGGCCAAACACCTACAGCAGATTTTAGATGGGCAGAAGGTAGATGAGAAGCTAATGGCTATTATGAGCAAAATCCCAGAGGGAAAAGCAACTGACTATGGGGTGAAAGCTGATGGGTGTCTGTATTACAAAGGAAGACTGTGTGTACCAGATGATGGGGAATTGAAGGCCAATATTCTAAAAGAGGCACACACTAGTGTATATGCTATGCACCCAGGAAGTACAAAGATGTATCATGATCTGAAGCTTCAGTATTGGTGGCCTGGTATGAAGAAAGACATAGCTGACTATGTGACTAAATGCTTGACATGTCAGCAAGTCAAGGCAGAACATTAAGTTCCATCAGGTTTGCTACAGCCTATACGCATACCTGAATGGAAATGGGATCGGGTCACCATGGATTTTGTAAGTGGTCTACCTCTCACCCGGAAGAAACATGATGCAGCATGGGTGATAGTTGATAGATTGACAAAGTCAGCACACTTTCTGCCAGTTAGGACTGACTACTCACTAGAGAGATTAGCAGAATTGTATATCAGTGAGATAGTTAGACTGCATGGAATTCCACTTTCCATCATATCTGATCGAGACCCAAGGTTTACATCGAGATTTTGGAAGAAGTTGCATGAATCCTTGGGTACACAACTCCATTTCAGCACAGCTTTCCATCCTCAGACGGATGGGCAATCTGAAAGAGTAATCCAGGTAAACAATTGAAACCAATGAAATTGATACAAATATTGAATTGAAATGATAACAATAACGTGAAATACTTGTCAGGTCCTTGAGGATATGCTGAGGAGTTGTGTCATTGAGTTTGAGGGAAGCTGGGATAGATACCTCCCACTGGCAGAATTTGCATACAACAATAGCTACCAAGCTAGTATTCATATGGCCGTATGAAGCCTTTGTATGGGAGAAAATGTAGAACTCCAGTGTGCTGGACTGAATTGGGCGAAGACAAACTGGTAGGGCCAGACCTGGTGAAACAGGCTGAGGAGAAGGTGAAATCAATCAAAGCCAACTTAAAGATTGCCTCGAGATGCATGTAAATCTTATGCCAACCTGAAGAGAAAAGAAATAGAATATGTGGTTGGCGACAAAGTGTTCCTCAAGGTGTCACCATGGAAGAAAGTGTTGAGGTTTGGAAGAAAAGGTAAGTTGAGCCCTAGGTTCATTGGCCCCTATGAAGTCATTGAACGTGTGGGTCCAATGGCCTATAGGCTAGCTTTACCACCAGAGCTGGAAAGGATCCATAATGTGTTCCACGTGTCCATGCTCAGAAGATACCGCTCAGATCCTTCACATGTCATCTCCAGAGAAGAAATTGAAATACAGCCGGATTTGACATACGAAGAAGAACCTCTACGGATCTTGGCTCGGGAAGTGAGAGAGTTGAGAAACAAGCAAATTCCATTGGTGAAAGTGCTATGGAGGCACCACAACACCGAGGAGGCAACTTGGGAAAGTGAAGAGACGATGAGGCAACAGTTCCCTCAACTGTTTGCATCAGGTAAATTTCGAGGACGAAATTTAAATTAGAGGGGAAGAGTTGTAACACCCTCCCGATAACCACTCCGTACATCCTACTGTTCCGGTGACCGGTGTCGGTCCGGACAGCTAGAATGTTCGGAAAAATATTCAAACTAAAGCCAGGAACCATAATTAACTCAAATATTAACAAGAAAAATTTAGTAAAAATTTTAGAAATAAAATACAATCAAGTTAAACGAGCCGGTGCCCTAGCGATGGGTAACCGGAGGGAAGTTGCGGTTCTGAACGAGGAGCCCTAGACAGGGAAAAATTATAAAATAATTTTTGGGACTCCAGAGAAGGGTAATTGAGGTTCCCATGGCATTAGAATGCCAAGAAAATACCTAGAAAAATTTTTCAATCAGATACCAATTTTGACCCGTTAAGCCAAACGGAGGGCATTTTGGTCATTTCGCCTTCAGAGGTGAATTTTGGCCGACTTGTCCAGTTAAGTAAATAATTATTATGACTCAAAATATGAATAAATATTACTAAAAATTAAATTGAAATGTGGTAGAAAAGAAAAGAAAAGAAAAATGAAATAAAAAGCAAATTATGACAAATTATGATGTCATTTAAAAATTTCCTCCAATCACAATAAAATAACCAATTAGTTAACCAATAAAAGAGACTAAAAATGGGCTAAAGGAATTAAAAACCAGCTGCTCTTCTTATCCTTCTTCTCCACCAAAACGTGAACCCTTCCCTTCCACCCTCCATTGGAGCTCAACCAAGCAAGCTTGATTTCCTACCTTGTCTCACCATAAAATCCTAACCTAGCTTCACTAAAACTTGCCCTAGCACCTTGCTAAAGCCTTTGGCAGCTAAGAAAAGCCAAGAAAGTGAAGGAATTGCTTGGGAAATTCTGCCCAAACAAGGTTAGTGCATATATACATCTAAAGCTTTTTAAATTCTATGTTAGAGACTTGGAATAAGTAGGAAATTGTGACTAAAATGAATGAAATCTATGTCTATCCATGCCCTAGGTTTCAGCAGCCCTATTGAATAAAAAGGAATGAGTGTTTTGAGGGACTTAAAGTGGACTAGAGATCAACATTAAACCATGTATGCATGTGATTATGGAATGAGATAGTTAATTAAAGCATGTTGTAAAAATTCATATGGAAATTAGGGTTTGGAAAGGTCAAAGTGTGACTTGGCTTAGGAAATTGTTAGGGCACATTGTAATGGTCAATTAGTGACCATTTTAGATGTGTTGACCATAAATGGGACAGAAAAATGAAATTGCAAAGTGAGGATTGCAGGCTGCCTAGGATAGCAGCATAGGGACTGAAAATTCAGTCCCTTTGCACTGCCATAACTTGGGCAGTGGTAGTCCAATTGGTGTTTGGCCAATTGGACATGAAACTAGGCTTATAATGGCACATTTTTGCTGAAGAAACCATGCCCAAAAGACCAAAGCAAAAGGGTCAAAACTCAGCCACAATCCGGATGCCCTGCACTGAATTCTGCAGAATTTGCCAAATGAACAGTAACTGTTCATTTGGCCATAACTCACTGTAGATTTGGTCAATTGGCTTGAAATTTTTACAGCAACAAGTTAAGACATAGACAAACAACTTTCATGAAGGAACCTACCCCAAATTATGGCCAGAACCCATTCAACCAAGTGACTCAAAGTTACTGTTTATGCACTGTAGATATGGTAAATTTCTGCAGAATGCATATCCAGACAGCTTGGGTTTTTGAGCCATATTTGGAGCTACAAAACTCCAAATGGAGTGATTCAAAAAAGGAAATTCAACTAGACAAAATAAGGAACAACTTTCATGTTTTACATTTCCTCAAATTCCAACAGTAACAGTGTCCAATGGAACAGTGAAGTTGACTCACCAAAATTGAAAAAAATCTGTTTGTGTTGAGTTACACTTTGGAATGGCAAAAACACTTAATGCCAACAAGTTTTAAACACCAAATGTGGTATGTTGGGAGTGCCAAAGTTGATGTACACATTTTATTCTAAAAGTCAACATTTTTGTTGACCAATGATGAATAGTAACACCAAAAAAATTGAAATTCACAAATTGACAAATTTAAGAGTTTCAAATGCCCTAGTATACCTAACAAGATTGGTTTGGATAGTTTGGCATGCCAATAGGGTTCAGTTAGCAGTACTGCACATGGAAAAAATGCCATTCTGTGATTTCATGGCTTTTAGCCATTCTGACTTTGTATTGAGACTTGGCCTTGTGCCGGATATTATTTACAGCTTGTTAGCTGTTCTGTTGCACACCGGGAGATACGTATGTGACCGATGGTGTGACGGCCCGAGGTACTAGGTACCCGGTGCGGTTACCCGTTATCCAGTCCAGTCATCTAGTGTAGGTTACTTGGGGCAACCAAATGAATAAAAGTGAACAACGTAAATGAAACAATGAATATATCAATACCAAACAAATAAAGCATACACATTCTATACACATTTATTTTCTTGCTATTTTCTTTTATTATATTATTGCACCACTAAGCATTATTTCTTAGCGCGTTGCTTTTGCCACGCGTAGGAACTGGAGATCCCGATCGCGAGCCCAGTAGACCACAGACTGGGTGAGTCCATCCGCGATTACGCTCGATGTCCGTGTCACCTCGTCACCTGCACTGCATTGGTAGGACACTAGATGTCATTTTGTCATTTTGTAATTAACTTTTTATTTTCTCATATGTATTTGGGATTTATGTAATTTATTTTGAGGTTCATGTAAATAATAAAGATTTATGGTCATGTATGGTATTAATTTGAGTATTTAATGGTTGTTTATATATGAGAACCCTGAGAAAGGGATGTTTTGAGAAATGAAAAGGTTGTTGAGACTTGAAATTGACAAATTATTGAGATATTGATATTGAGTTTTGTTGATAATATTGGAGTTGAGTATGAATGAAATTGTATATTGGAAGTGTTTTTAACAGGTTCCGAAGAACTGTTTTCTCCATTTTTAGCCGGTACTCCGCCGGATTTTCCTTAAAATCTTTGGAACCTCAAATGAATAATACTTTTGATAAATGGTTAAACCAAATCATATTTCATAAATTAACTTCAAAAGCATGACACAAATTAAGTAAGGTATATTAGAGAGTGCCAGTACACCGTGTGGCATTACTTACTCGGGTATACTGTACACAGGTAAGGGGTGTCACAATTGAATTCAAAAATTTTCACCTAGGGTCACATGCATCATGCAAGATTTATTTTTATCTATTTGATTTCAATGAAAAACAACATATTAAAACTCTTTTAATATGTTTTTGGATCTGTATTTACCATTTAAGATTTTAAAATTAATCAGATTAATTTTAAAACCCTAGATTAAATTAAGAACGATTACACTAATCTCTTGATGCACTGCAGCGTGTCTGCGACTTTGAGATTCGTCTTCAGGACACCAAATGTTGTCCCTCTAGCTTGTCCACACCAAGAACACCTATGGCAGCCCTTGAACAGCTTCTAAAGCTTTTTCTATTAATTAGAAATTCAAGTTCTGCCTTTTAAGAGATTAGAGATGTAAACAGGACACTAGAAATAATTTCTAGTGTTCTTAATTCAAGAGATTGATGGCTAATCTCTTTGAATTGATGAGAGATGAAGAAGAATACAAAAAAAGCTTCAAAGTGGCGTGACAAAGGAGAGGAGTGGCTGCTGGTTCTTTTTTCTTTTCATAACCACACTTAAATAGCTAGGTTAACACATTAAACCCTTGCCACATGTCACCCTTTGATTAGCTCTAGGTTTAAGTGACCCAATCACATTGTGCCAAGTGTCAAACCTATATTTAATCTTGATTTTAATCATCTTACATGATTAAAAAAAAAACATTTAGCAAGTTTATGTGTAATCCCATGTGTCACACTGTGAAATGACCAAAATGCCCCTGTGTCTTAATTTTGAGTTCTCAACCCAAAATAATTATTTCTCTTCTTCTAATTAATTTATATCAAATATAAATTAATTAATTAATCTCTATTAATTAATTTCTCATTAATTAAATTCATATTTAAACACTTTAAATATAAATTTAATCTATACTACACATCCAATAATCTAGATTTGGTTTCAAGTCATGCTAGGGACTTTACAATTTAATTGCAAACCAAACCTATTTAATTAATCAATTAAACTCTTTAATTAATTAATTAAATCATATTTAAATAGGTGATACTTGTATATGTGTGTGACTTACTAGGCTCATCACTAATTGGCAATGAGACATGATATCAACTCTTAATATCATCAGAACTCTTTCTTACCATAAATGATTTCTCTAAATCATTTTATGCACCCATAGACCATGGTTAACACCTAGCATAGCATGCCATGGCCACCCAATTAGTAATAAGGTTTACCTTAAATGAACCTATAATCATATGTTACCATGCACTAGAATCTCTCTGTTACAAAATCCCAACTCAAGCTAGAGCCATGGTTTATGTCAAACTCCATTTGCTATGAATATTATGTTTTCTTTTAATTCCAGTTCTTGATTAAAAGATTTTCTCATCAGAAACTCTTTTCTGAATAAATATATCTGTCTTGGCCAGGAACTTGAAACATCAAGAACAATTAAATGAACATAGGATTTTATCTCTATTTACTTAGAGGAACAGATTCCATCTTGATCAATACCTACCTCCATATATAACTAGTAGGAGCCAACACATGCCCATATACCCATACATAGTACAAGTATGAAAGCAGTATCAAACTCAAAATACCTATATACAAGATAACTGTGCTATCTCAGGTCTAAAGATTATATGCACTGATATGATTTATGACAAAACATTGACAAGAGTAAACTCCATGTGCTCGTCATAAGTGTCACTGGTTCGGCCTACTTATCATTTATAAGTGCCTATCATGTTTGTTATATGGCATGAGACTCACCATTCCATCTTATTTATATCTCATATAAATAACTTGGGAACAAACATGAATACAATCTTTCTAGATAAGTCATGTCCTTATTATGAAGTACCCTCGATTGTGAACCTATTTATGATACTTTGTGCTAGAAATATTGTCATTCATATTCTTAACAACTTAAGAATAATATTTCTAACAAAATATCAATGGACCTTTTCTATTACACATAAATATATTATGTAAACGGAAAAGTGGAAATGCCTTTTATTAATAAAAATATGTACAAGATACATACTAAATGATATGCTCTAGGCCATACTACTAACAATCTCCCACTAGCACTAGAGCCATTCATTATAATATCTTAGACCTATCTTCTCAAGATGTCGGTCTAACTGAGTCTGTGACATAGGCTTAGTGAATGGATCAGCGGGATTTTCAGCTGATGCTATTTTTTGCATGGCTACATCGCCTCGCCCAACTATTTCTCTGATAATGTGGTAGCGCCTTTCTATGTGTTTGGATTTCTGGTGAGACCTTGGTTCCTTAGCCTGTATGACTGCTCCATTGTTGTCACAGTGTAGTAGAACTGCTGACTCAATGGAAGGAACTACTGTAAGTTCTATCACGAACTTCTTTATCCAAACAGCTTCCTTTGCAGCATCTGATGCAGCAATATACTCAGCCTCTGTAGTGGAATCTGCAGTCATGCCCTGTTTGGAACTCTTCCAACTGACTGCACCTCCATTACAAATGAACACATATCCAGAGGTAGACTTTCTATCATTGATATCTGATTGGAAATCAGAATCAGTATAACCATCCAATTGCAAGTCTCCACCTCCATAAATCAAGAATAAATCCTTAGTTCTTCTCAAGTACTTAAGGATATTCTTGACAGCTATCCAGTGTTCCAAACCTGGATTGGATTGATACCTGCTAGTCAAACTAACAGCATATGCGATATCCGGCCTAGTACACAATATTGCATACATTAAACTTCCAATAGCCGAAGCATATGGAATCCTAGCCATCTTATCTCTTTCTTCAGGTGTCTTTGGAGACATCTCTTTAGAAAGGTGGATACCATGTCTCACTGGTAACAATCCTCTCTTGGAATCAAGCATGTTAAACCTCTTTAACACCTTTCCAAGTATAGACTTTGAGATAAACTAATTATTTTTTTCGCTCTATCTCTATAGATGCGAATCCCAAGAATATAGGTTGCTTCCCTTAAGTCTTTCATGGAGAATGTATTTGACAACCATACCTTTATAGTCATCAACATACTTGTGTCATTACCCATCAACAGTATGTCATCCACATATAAGACAAGAAAAGTGATAGCACTGTCACTAACCTTCTTATATACACATGGCTCATCCTCATTTTTGATAAAACCAAAGGATTTAATGGCTTCATCAAAATGGATGTTCCAACTCCTCGAAGCTTGTTTCAACCCATAAATGGATCGCTTTAGCTTACATACCTTGGAACCATCTTGGGATTCAAAACCCCTAGGTTGTTCCATGAAAATGTTTTCTTCAATGTATCCATTGAGAAAAACAGTTTTGACATCCATCTGCCAAATCTCATAATCATAGTATGCAGCTATTGCTAATAAAATCCTAATTGATTTAAGCATGACAACAGGTGAGAAAGTCTCCTCATAGTCGATTCCTTGCCTTTGGCGAAACCCTTTCACTACTAGCCTTGCCTTATAGGTCTCTACCTTTTAATCAGAACCAATTTTCTTCTTGAAAACCCATTTGTTCCCTATAGGTACAATACCTTCAGGTGAGTTAACAAGATCCCAAACTTGATTTTTATACATGGAATCAATCTCGGATTTCATAGCATCAATCCATTTTGAAGAGTCTATATCTGATATAGCTTCTTCATAAGTAAGTGGATCATCTCCATGATCTATTTCTTCATGAGTAGACAACTCTTGTTATTCTTCATGAAGAAAACCATATCTCACTGGTGGGTGAGATACCCTGGTTGTTCTACGAGGAACAGCTGTAGATGTTTCATCAACGGGTATAAGTTGACTAGATGGATCTATATCCATCTGATCTGTTGGTTGGTCAGAATTCTTCAATTCTAACTCTATTTGCCTTCCTTTGCCTCCTTCTTGAACAAACTGTTGTTCAAGAAATGTGCCATCTCTACTTATCACAACCTTTTTTGAAGTAGGCAAATAAAAATAATATCCAAAACTATCTTTTGGATATCCAATAAATCGACCTTTTTCTGATCTGGTCTCCAATTTATCAGTGTTCAGCTTTTTGATATAATCTGGACAACCCCAAATCTTAACATGCTTAAGACTTGGTTTTCTTCCATGCCATGTAACACCCTCCCGGTAGCAACTCCGTACATTCTACTGTTCCGGTGACCGGTGTCGGTCCGGACAGCTAGAACGTCCGGGAAAAAAATATTTAAACTAAAGTCAGGAACCATAATTAACTCAAATATTAATAAGAAAAATTTAGTAAAAATTTTAGAAATAAAATACAACCAAGTCAAATGAGCCGGTGCCCAAGCGATGGGTAATCAGAGGGAAGTTGCGGTTCTCGCAACGAGGAGCCCTAGACCCGGGGGAAAAATTATAAAATAATTTTTGGGACTCCAGAGAAGGGTTATTGAGGTTCCCATGGCATTAGAATGCCAAGAAAATACCTAGAAAATTTTTTCAATCGGTACAGCCAATTTTGACCCGTTAAGCCAAACGGAGGGCATTTTGGTCATTTCGCCTTCAGAGGTGATTTTTGGCCGACTTGTCCAGTTAAGTAAATAATTAATATGACATAAAATATGAAGAAACATTAATAAAAATTAAATTGAAATTGAGTAGTGATGAAAAGAAAAGAAAAATCCATAAAAAATGCCAAATATGACATCATTATGATGTCATTTGAAAGTCTCCACCAATTATAATTAAACAACCATATTATTAACTAATAAAAGATACTAAATGAAGACCAAATTAACCAAAAATACAGCAGCCACCTCCTTCCTCAAAACCAGCCAAAACGTAGAGAGAGAGAGAAGATAGGGTTTCCACCACAGCCATTCTTTGCAAGCTTTCATTCTCATGCTTCCTCACCATATTTCCTCAAGACCCCAACACTAAAATGAATCCTTGGACCTAGAGGAAGTGTTTGGCAGCCAAGAGAGTACAAGAAAAGTGAAGATTAAACTTGGGAAAAAAGTGCCACTTAAAGGTTGGTCCATTAGATACCTAAAACTCTTTATTTTCATGATTAGTAACTTGAATTGAGTAAGAATTTGTAACTAAAATGAACAATAATTATGTGTATACATACCATAAATTTCAGCTGCCCTATTGAAGAAATAGAAATGAGTGTTTTTTTGGACTTAGAGTGGATTAGAAATGATGTTTAAGGTACATATACACAAGTATAATGAATTGATATGCTAACTAAGGTAATATGGGTGAAACTTGAACTTGGGCTAGGGTTTGGGAGTGAAAAAATTTGATTTGGCTTATGAAATGGTTAAAGAACATTCTAATGGTCAATTAGTGACCATTTGAGGTATGTTGACCATAATTTGAGGTGCATTAAAGTGTTACAAACTGAAATGGTAGGCTGCCTTGTGAGTGTAGCAGGGTGGCTAGAATTGCAGTCCACTTGGACAGCCATAACTTTGGCTGTGTAGGTCCAATTGGTGTTTGGCCAATTGGACATGAAACTAGGCTTATAATGGCACATTTTTTCTGAAGAAACCATGCCCAAAAGACCAAAGCAAGAGGACCAAAACTTGGCCCCAATCCGGATACCCTGTAACAGCACCTGCAGAAATGACCAAATGAATAGTAACTGTTCATTTGGCCATAACTCACTGTAGATGTGGTCAATTGACCTGAAATTTTTACAGCAACAAGGTAAGACATAGACAAACAACTTTCATGAAGGAACCTACCCCAAATTATGGCCAGAACCCATCCAACCAAGTGATTCCAGTTACTGTTCATGTTACTGTAGATATGGTCAATTCTGCAGATTGGCAATCCGGCCAGCTGTGGTTTTTGGACCATATCTAGAGCTAAAAAACTCCAAATGGAGTGATTCAAAAAAATAAATTCAACTAGACAAAATAAGGAACAACTTTCATGTTTGCCATTTCTTCAAATTCCCACTGCAACAATGTCCAATGGAACAGTAAAGTTAAGCTACAAAAACTGAAAATTCTACTTCCCTTGGTTTAAACTTTGAAATGGTATAAATGCTTAATGCCAACAAGTTTTGAATGCCGAATGTGGTATATTAGGAGTGCCAAAGTCAATGTACATATTTTCTACCCAAAATTCAACATTTTTGTTGACCAATGAGGTGAATAGTGACACCAAAAACTTGAAATTCACAAATTAAAGAATTTAAAGGTTTCAAATGCCCTAGTATACCTAACAAGATTGGTTTGGATAGTTTGGCATGCCAATAGGGTTCGATTAGCGATCGCACATGGCAATATGCCATTCTGTGATTTCATGGCTTTTAGCCATTCTGACCTTGTATTGAGCTTTGGCCTTGTGCCTTATATATTTACAGCTTGTTAGCTGTTCTGTTGCACATCGGGAGATGCATATGTGACCGATGGTGTGACGGCCTGAGGTACTTGATACCCAGTGCCAGTTTACCCGTTTATCCAGTCCAGTCGTCTAGTGTAGGTTACTTGGGCAACCAAATGAATAAAAGTGGACAAAGTAAATGATATACAAATTCCAAACAAATAAAACATATACATTCGTTACATATTTAATTCCTGCTATTTCTTTTTATTTTATTATTGCACCACTAAGCATTATTGCTTAGCGCGTTGCTTTTGCCACGCGTAGGTACTGGAGATACAGATCGTGAGCCTAGTAAACCGCAGACTGGGTGAGTCCATCCTGGAGTTCTGCACAGTGTCCGTGTCACCTAAACTTCTGCAGTGCATTGGTAGGACACTAGGTGTCATTTTGGCATTCTGTATTAAATTTTGATTTTCTCATATGTAATTAAACTTGTGTAATGTATTTTGAGGTTCATGTAAATAATGAAGATTTATGGTTATGTATGGAAGTAATTTGAGTATTTATTTATTGTTTATACATATGAGTACCCTGAGAAATGATGATTGAGAACTGAAATTGAAATGTTGTTGAGATCTTGACATTGAGACTTTGTTGATGAATTGAAGTTGGGATTGTTTGGAAAATTATTTGGAAGTGTTTTTAACAGGTTCTGAAGAACTGTTTTCTCCATTTTTAGCCTGTACTCCGCTGGATTTTCTTTAAAATTTTCGGAACCTCGAATAAATAATATTTTCGATAAATGGCTTAAATAAAGTATGTTTCATAAATTATATTCAAAGGCATGATATAAATTAATTAAGTTATATTAGATTGTGCCGGTACACCGTGTGGCATTACTTACTCGAGTATACTGTACACGGGTAAGGGGTGTCACATTTAGTGGTATCAGAGCACGGTTTAGGCGTTTCTGGGCCTAGATCGAGTCCATACCATGCATTGCATTTGTAAGAGTCGAGGTGACACTAACCCAGATCTGTTTGTCTTTGTTAAATAGGATATGGACCCTTCATCTCAGAGGGCAGTCGAGGAGGAAGTGGAGAGTCATGCTCCACCTGCAGCAGCTGAGACTAGGGAAATGAGAGAATCTGCTCCACCAGCTCAAGCAGAGCCTGCTCAGCCTCCACAGGCCATGTTCCAACAAATGGCCGATTTCTTCAGACAAATGGCCGGGGTAATGCCAGCACCACCACCAGTACCAGCTCCACAACAGAAATCACACCTGGAAAGGCTAAGAAAGTTTGGAGCAGTGGACTTCTATGGCAAGAGAGAAGATGACTCTGTTGCAGCCGAAAATTTGTTGAACAGAACGGGCAGAGTTCTAAAACAACTCCACTACACTCCAGAGCAAAACTTGGAAGCTGCCGTATCTCTGTTGCAAGATGATGCATATTAGTGGTGGGACACGGTATCCAGTGAAGTGCAGCCAGAAGCTGTAACTTGGGACTTCTTTCTCTCCGAATTCAAGAAGAAATATGTGGGTACTGTATACCTGGAAGAGAGAAGAAGAGAGTTTATTAACCTGAGGCAGAGACACGGTATGGTGGCCGAATATGAGAAGGAATTTGTTCGATTAAGCCGCTATGGAAGGGAGATAGTCCCTAATGAAGCTGAAAGATGTAAGAGATTTGAAGAGGGACTAAATGACAACATCAAGACCCAGCTCACTGCCTTGGGAATCACAGAATTTACCAAATTAGTGGAAGCTGCAATAAAAGTTGAAAAAGTAAGAATCAGTGAGCAGACTAGAAGGGAAAGACAGCAGAAGAGGGGCCCAGGTCAGTCTAGTTCAGCTCCTGCATTTGGGAAGAAGTTCAAGGGTCCACCTGCACAGAGTTCAGGTCAGCCACAAGGTCAGGGTCAGTCTCAGGGGCCCAGGCCACAGTATACCCCTAGGAGAGGTCAGTCCACACCATCAGTGGGCAGCTCTCCAGGGATGGGGTTCAGGGGACCAGCCCCAACATCTTCTGCATGTCCACACTGCCTGAAGTGGCACAAGGGAGTGTTGGAGAGTGATTGGTGCACGCTAAGGTGTGGGTCAATAGAGCATCGATTGAAGAAGCGTCCACGCAGAACTACTACTGTTTGCTCCAACACAAGCGACAGACACACTCCCGCACCACGAGAGAGGTAGAAAATGCAGTAAATCGGCGGTTGGACCATCACGAGGCTGCATCCGAGCCAACAGAGAGGCGGATAATAGACCACCTGCGAGAAATTATGCCACGAGCTCGGGAGGAGCAAGATGCCCGGATGTCATCGAGTGCGTTCTCCTCTACAATACACTGTGCATGCATTGGTGGATCCAGATCCACTCATTCATACATCTGCATCAACCTACCCGTAGAAAGGGGATACTAGTAGGGAAAGTTACCAAGACATTACGGTCACTAATCCATTGGGTCACGGTGTGGTAGTGAACAAAGTGTACAAGGGTTGCCCTTTAAGGATTCAGGTATGAATTCTTGGCGGACTTGATTGAGTTGCCCTTCCATGAGTTTGACGTGATTTTGGGAATGGGTGGTTGTCACGTCATCGTGCAATGGTTGATTGCAAATTGAAGAGAATTTCTTTGAAAACTCCTGAGGGTAATGAAATTACAGTTGTGGGGGAAAGGACAGATTTCTTGTCTAATGTCATCTCAGCCACAGTTGCAAGAAGAATGATGAGAAAAGGCTGTGAAGCCTACTTAGCACATGTGGTGGATACTAGGCAGGCTAAGCCAAACCTGAGTGACATACCCACAGTGAGAGACTTCCCAGAGGTATTTCCTGAAGAGTTGCGAGGTTTGCCATCAGAAAGGGACGTTGAATTTGCGATTGAGACAACTGAGATCTGACACCCATTTCCATTGCTCCTTATAGGATGGCACCCATCGAATTGAGGAGTTGAAAACTTCGATTGCAAGAGTTGCTTGATAAGGGGTTCATACTCCCCAGTGTGTCACCATGGGGAGCTCCAGTGCTGTTCGTGAAAAAGAAGGATGGGACTTTGAGGCTATGCATTGATTACCGGCAGTTGAATAAAGTGACTGTGAAGAATAAATATCCGTTGCCTAGAATTGATGATCTGTTTGATCAGTTAAAGGGAGCAGGAGTATTTTCTAAGATTGATCTCGCATCGGTATCATCGATTGAGGGTGAAGGATGCAGATGTGCCAAAGATCGCATTCAGACCCGATATGGGCATTATGAGTTTCTAGTGATGCCCTTTGGCCTAACAAATGCACCAGCGGCATTTATGGACCTTATGAACCGTATCTTTCATCCATACCTAGATCGGTTCATAATGGTCTTTATTGATGATATTTTGGTGTATTCCAAGACCAGGGAAGAACATTATGAGCATTTGAGGATTGTTCTGCAAACCCTGAAGGAAAAGAAGCTGTATGCTAAGTTGTCCAAGTGTGACTTTTGGCTGAATGAGATTGCATTCCTTGGACACATAGTGTCAGCTGATGGGATTAGGGTGGATCCCAAGAAAATAAAAGCAGTGATGGAATGGAAGCCTCCCAGAAACACAACTGAGGTTAGAAGCTTCTTGGGGCTAGCTGGGTATTACAGAAGATTTGTGAAGGGATTTTCCCTAATAGCTGCTCCAATGACCAAGTTATTACACAAAAATGTCAGATTTGACTGGAATGACAAGTGTCAGACCAGTTTTGAGAAGTTGAAGGCTATGTTGATAGAGGCACCAGTGTTAACACAGCCAGTGTCAGGAAAGGACTTTGTGGTCTACAGTGATGCCTCATATAATGGGTTAGGGTGTGTATTGATGCAAGAGGGGAAGGTGGTCGCTTATGCTTCCAGGCAGCTAAGGCCACATGAACAGAACTACCCTACCCATGATCTAGAACTTGCAGCAATTATCTTCGCACTGAAGATATGGAGGCATTACTTATATGGTGAAAAGTGCTACATTTACACAGACCACAAAAGCCTGAAATATTTGCCAACCCAAAAGGAGCTCAACCTTAGACAGAGGCGATGGATTGAGTTCCTGAAGGACTATGATTGTGTAATTGACTATCATCCTGGGAAGGCAAATGTAGTTGCTGATGCTTTAAGCAGAAAATCCATGACAGCCTTGAGATCATTGAATGCCCGTCTATCTTTGATTCGAGATAGAGCTATTTTGGCTGAGTTGCAAGTGAGGCCAAACCTGCTACAGCAGATTTTAGATGGGCAAAAGGCAGATGAAAAGTTGATGGCTATTATGAGCAAGATCTCAGAAGGAAAAGCAACTGATTATGGGGTGAAAGCAGATGGGTGCCTGTACTACAAAGGAAGACTGTGTGTACCAGATGATGGGGAATTGAAGACCAGTATTCTAAAAGAGGCACACACCAGTGTATATGCTATGCACCCAGGAAGTACAAAGATGTATCATGATCTGAAGCTTCAGTATTGGTGGCCTGGTATGAAGAAGGACATAGCTGACTATGTGACTAAATGCTTGACATGTCAGCAAGTCAAGGCAGAACATCAAGTTCCATCAGGTTTCTACAGCCTATACGCATACCTGAATGGAAATGGGATTGAGTCACCATGGATTTTGTAAGTGGTCTACCTCTCACCCAGAAGAAACATGATGCAGCATGGGTGATAGTTGATAGATTAACAAAGTCAGCACACTTTCTACCAGTTAGGACTGATTACTCACTAGAGAGGTTAGCAGAATTGTATATCAGTGAGATAGTTAGACTGCATGGAATTCCACTTTCCATCATATCTGATCGAGACCCAAGGTTTACATCGAGATTCTGGAAGAAGTTGCATGAGTCCTTGGGTACACAACTCCATTTCAGCACAGCTTTCCATCCTCAGACGGATGGGCAATCAGAAAGAGTAATCCAGGTAAACAATTGAAACTAATGAAATTGATACAAATATTGAATTAAAATGATAACAATAATGTGAAATATATGTCAGGTCCTTGAGGATATGCTGAGGAGTTATGTCATTGAGTTTAAGGGAAGTTGGGACAGATACCTCCCACTGGCAGAATTTGCATATAGCAATAGCTACCAGGCTAGCATTCAAATGGCCCCATATGAAGCACTGTATGGAAGAAAATGTAGAACTCCAGGTGTCTTTGGACTGAATTGGGCGAAGATAAGCGGTAGGGCGGACACTGGTGAAACATCGAGGACAAAGTAAAATTGATCAAAGCTAATCTGAAGGTTGCCTCGGACAGACAGAAATCTTATGCCGACCTGAAGAGAAAAGAAATAGAATATGTGGTTGGCGACAAAGTATTCCTCAAGGTGTCACCGTGGAAGAAGGTATTGAGGTTTGGAAGAAAAGGTAAGTTAAGCCCCAGGTTCATTGGCCCATATGAAGTCATTGAACGTGTGGGTCCAGTAGCCTATAGGCTAGCTTTACCACCAGAGCTGGACAAGATCCACAATGTGTTCCACGTGTCCATGCTCAGAAGATACCGCTCAGATCCTTCACATGTCATCTCCAGGGAAGAAATTGAAATACAACCGGATTTGACATATGAAGAAGAACCTTTACGGATCCTAGATCGGGAAGTGAAAGAGTTGAGGAACAAGCAGATTCCACTGGTGAAAGTGCTTTGGAAGCACCACAACACCGAGAAGGCAACTTGGGAAAGTGAAGAGACGATGAGGCAACAGTTCCCTCAACTATTTGCATCAGGTAAATTTCGAGGACGAAATTTAAATTAGAGGGGAAGAGTTGTAACACCCTCCTAGTAGCAACTCCGTACATTTTACTGTTCCGGTGACCGGTGTCGGTCCGGACAGCTAGAACGTCCGGAAAAAAAATATTTAAACTAAAGTCAGGAACCATAATTAACACAAATATTAATAAGAAAAATTTAGTAAAAATTTTAGAAATAAAATACAACCAAGTCAAATGAGCCGGTGCCCAAGCGATGGGTAATCAGAGGGAAGTTGCGGTTCTCGCAACGAGGAGCCCTAGACCCGGGGGAAAAATTATAAAATAATTTTTGGGACTCCAGAGAAGGGTTATTGAGGTTCCCATGGCATTAGAATGCCAAGAAAATACCTAGAAAAAATTTTCTATCGGTACAGCCAATTTTGACCGTTAAGCCAAACGGAGGGCATTTTGGTCATTTTGCCTTCGGAGGTGATTTTTGGCCGACTTGTCCAGTTAAGTAAATAATTAATATGACATAAAATATGAAGAAACATTACTAAAAATTAAATTGAAATTGAGTAGTGATGAAAAGAAAAGAAAAATCCATAAAAAATGCTAAATATGACATCATTATGATGTCATTTGAAAGTCTCCACCAATTATAATTAAACAACTATATTATTAACTAATAAAAGAGACTAAATGAAGACCAAATTAACAAAAAATACAGCAGCCACCTCCTTCCCCAAAACCAGCCAAAACATAGAGAGAGAGAAGATAGGGTTTCCGCCATAGCCATTCTTTGCAAGCTTTCATTCTCATGCTTCCTCACGATACTTCCTCAAGACCCCAACACTAAAATGAATCCTTGGACCTAGAGGAAGTGTTTGGCAGCCAAGAGAGTACAAGAAAAGTGAAGATTAAACTTGGGAAAAAAGTGCCACTTAAAGGTTAGTGCATTAGATACCTAAAACTCTTTATTTTCATGATTAGTAACTTGAATTGAGTAAGAATTTGTAACTAAAATGAACAATAATTATGTGTATACATACCATAAATTTCGGCTGCCCTATTGAAGAAATAGAAATGAGTGTTTTGTTGGACTTAGAGTGGATTAGAAATGATGTTTAAAGTACATATACACAAGTATAATGAATTGGTATGCTAACTAAGGTAATATGGGTGAAACTTGAACTTGGGCTAGGGTTTGGGAGTGAAAAAATTTGATTTGGCTTATGAAATGGTTAAAGAACATTCTAATGGTCAATTAGTGACCATTTGAGGTATGTTGACCATAATTTGAGGTGCATTAAAGTGTTACAAACTGAAATGGTAGGCTACCTTGTGAGTGCAGCAGGGTGGCTGGAATTGCAGTCCACTTAGACAGCCATAACTTTGGCTGTGTAGGTCCAATTGGTGTTTGGCCAATTGGACATGAAACTAGGCTTATAATGGCACATTTTTTCTGAAGAAACCATGCCCAAAATACCAAAGCAAGAGGACCAAAACTTGGCCCCAATCCGGATACCCTGCAACAGCACCTGCAGAAATGACCAAATGAATAGTAACTGTTCATTTGGCCATAACTCACTGTAGATGTGGTCAATTGACCTGAATTTTTACAGAAACAATTTAAGACATAGACAAACAACTTTCATGAAGGAACCTACCCCAAATTATGGCCAGAACCCATCCAACCAAGTGATTCCAGTTACTGTTTATGTTACTGTAGATATGGTCAATTCTGCAGATTGGCAATCCGGCCAGCTGTGGTTTTTGGACCATTTCTAGAGCTACAAAACTCCAAATGGAGTGATTCAAAAAAATAAATTCAACTAGACAAAATAAGGAACAACTTTCATGTTTGCCATTTCTTCAAATTCCCACTGCAACAGTGTCCAATGGAACAGTAAAGTTGAGCTACAAAAACTGAAAATTCTGCTTCCCTTGGTTTAAACTTTGAAATGGTATAAATGCTTAATGCCAACAAGTTTTGAATGCCGAATGTGGTATATTGGGAGTGCCAAAGTCAATGTACATATTTTCTACCCAAAAGTCAACATTTTTGTTGACCAATGAGGTGAATAGTGACACCAAAAACTTGAAATTCACAAATTGAAGAATTTAAAGGTTTCAAATGTCCTAGTATACCTAACAAGATTGGTTTGGATAGTTTGGCATGCCAATAGGGTTCAGTTAGCAGTACTGCACATGGCAATATGCCATTCTGTGATTTCATGGCTTTTAGCCATTCTAACCTTATATTGAGCTTTGGCCTTGTGCCTGATATATTTACTGACTTGTTAGTCGCATTACATTACCTGGGAGATGCATATGTGACCGATGGTGTGACGGCCCGAGGTACTTGATACCCAGTGCCAGTTTACCCGTTTATCCAGTCCAGTCGTCTAGTGTAGGTTACTTGGGCAACCAAATGAATAAAAGTGGACAAAGTAAATGATATACAAATACCAAACAAATAAAACATATACATTCGTTGCATATTTAATTCCTGCTATTTCTTTTTATTTTATTATTGCACCACTAAGCATTATTGCTTAGCGCGTTGCTTTTGCCACGCGTAGGTACTGGAGATACAGATCGTGAGCCCAGTAGACCGCAGACTGGGTGAGTCCATCCTACAGTTCTGCACAGTGTTCGTGTCACCTCAACTTCTGCAGTGCATTGGTAGGACACTAGGAGTCATTTTGGCATTCTGTATTAAATTTTGATTTTCTCATATGTAATTAAACTTGTGTAATGTATTTTGAGGTTCATGTAAATAATGAAGATTTATGGTTATGTATGGAAGTAATTTGAGTATTTATTTGTTGTTTATACATATGAGTACCCTGAGAAATGATGATTGAGAACTGAAATTGAAATGTTGTTGAGATCTTGATATTGAGACTTTGTTGATGAATTGAAGTTGGGATTGTTTGGAAAATTATTTGGAAGTGTTTTTAACAGGTTCCGAAGAACTGTTTTCTCCATTTTTAGCCGGTACTCCACCGGATTTTCTTTAAAATTTTCGGAACCTCAAATAAATAATATTTTCGATAAATGGCTTAAATAAAGTATGTTTCATAAATTATATTCAAAGGCATGATATAAATTAATTAAGGTATATTAGATTGTGCCGGTACACCGTGTGGCATTACTTACTCGGGTATACTGTACACGGGTAAGGGGTGTCACATGCCATATCTCATAAGGTGTGGAAGAAACTGATTTTGATGGAATCCTATTCAGAATATACAAAGCTGATTCTAATGCAAATCCCCAAAAGAAGATTGGCATATCAGTATAGCTCATCATACTACGTACCATATCCAATAGGGTACGATTTCTCCTTTCAGATACACCATTCAGTTGTGGCGTTCCTGGAGGAGTCAGCTGAGAAACAATGCCATGCTCTCTCAAGTATTCATCAAATTCAGTACTCAAATATTTACCTCCACGATCTAATCGAAGAGTTTTAATACTCTTTCCTGTTTGATTTTCTACTTCATATTTAAATTCTTTGAACTTTTCAAAAGATTCATGTTTGTATTTCATCAAATATAAATACCCAAACCTTGATTTATCATCAGTAAAGGTAATAAAATAATGAAAACCCCCTCTAGCCATTTCTTTAAATGGACACATACATCACTATGTATTAGCTCCAAAATATTTTCAGCTCTTAGCCCTTGTCCAACAAAGGGTGATCTAGTCATTTTGCCCTGAAGGCAAGATTCACAAGTTGGAGTAGGCTCAGAGCCCAATGAGGATAGAATCCCCATTTTCTCCAGTTTTGCAATCCTATCTTCTACAACATGACATAACCTTAGGTGCCAAATATATTTTGAACTTGAGTTGGTTTTCACCATGGCATTGCATTCTTTTAGATCACTTGCATTCAATTTGTGTTTGTCATTATTATCCAAATAATAAAGACCATCATTCATATAACCCGAACCAACATATTTATTTCTAAAATAAATATTGCAAACATCATCTGTGAACTAAAATTCATAGCCATTTCTAGTCAAACTAGATATAGAAATGATGTTCTTAAAAGCATCAGGTACATATAAAATATTATCCAAACACAAAACATGTCCAAACATGTAAAAAGATTTAGATCCTATGGCTAAAGCTTCATGGTTGAGCCATTGCCAATCCGGACTCTAATATCTTGAGAACGCAAGTACTCTTGTTTGCTAGTTCTGCATATCATTAGAAATGTGAGAAGCGCACGATATCTAAAACCCAAGCTGTATATGAACTATGAGTATCATCAGAATCTAAATAACAAGATATGGACATACCTTCCGAAGGTGTATCCTTCTTGTCCTTCAGACAAGCAAAATACTTTGGGCAGTTCCTTTTCCAGTGCCCATCCTTTTGGCAGTGGAAACACTTTCCTTTGCCTCCATCAGCTTTAGTCTTCCTTTTCTGTTTAGCTATTTTCTTGGAAGGACCAGGAATCTGAGGTTTCTTTTTCTTATTGCCCTTCTTCTTGTTGGACTTTCCAGCAGTAGAAGATGCAACCAAAGCTACCTCTTTTCCTTTATTGCCTGGCATATTCTTTTGGGCAATAACCAGCATGTTGAGTAAACCAGCTAAGGTGCATTCCTGTTTAGTCATATGGAAATTTCTCACAAAATTCCCAAAAGACTCAGGAAGGGACTGAAGGATCAAATCCGTTTGTTGTTGGAAATCCATGTTGAAGTCAAGATGTTCCAACTGCTCAATCAACCGAATCATCTTATGGACATGATCCCCAACATTCTGTCCCTCAGACATCCTCATGCGGAATAGCTGTCTAGATATCTCATACCTAGCATTCCTGCTATGCTCACCATACAACTCTTGTAGGTGAAGGAGGATCTCACTCGCACTCTGCATGTTCTCATGTTGCTTCTGTAACTCATTACTCATGAAAGCAAGCATGTAACACTTAGCTCTCATATCATGCTCCTTCCACTTGTCCAAAGTTTCATGTTCCTCTTGTGTGGCCTCTGGAGGTAAGGGACCAGGAACATTTGAATCTAGAACATATCCTATATGTTCAAGGTTCAGGACAAGTTTCAAATTTCTTAGCCAATCAGACAGATTAGGTCCTGTCAACCTATTGTGATCAAGTATGCTTGCAAGGATATTGGATGGTGGTGGTTGTTTTGTGCTCATTTTTATCAGAAAATTAACTGTAGAAAATAATCAGATTAATTAGTAAATGTATCATGTAATTAACCAAAATGATTATGGTCTTTTAATCAAATTGGTCCTCCCACTAACTTAGCGAATCCTACACTTCCAAAGTAGAAAACGGAAATCCTAGTTAGATGGATTTCTAGTGGGTGATTGAATTCTTATAATTCTATTGATCATCCTCAGGTACATCCATTATTGGAATTACAATAAACTATAAGTGAGCAACTCCTTGCCCATCACATCTCATGTGAGGTTCAATCCTTTACCTGGCCCCTAATGCTCAAAATCTCAGGTACATCCATTATTGACTTATCTTGCATTAGTTAAGTTGATCCCATTGAGCGATAATCGCAAATAATTTTAATGTCCTCAGGTACATCCAATATTGGCCACCAAACCATTTACATATTTACAACATCTCATGCTTAACAATTATTCTTAAGAAAATCTCTTAAATTAATTGCATCTTATGCAACTATTTAAAATTTCTTAAAATAATTGCCCCAATGGAGGGCCTATGTTATAATTACTTTAATTACAACATTTCCAACTTAATCATTTGTTTGGAAGATTTTATGGTCATTCTAATTACTATTAAGGTCTCACTTTGCACATTATCCAATTAGCATGCATATATCATATAATAGCACACATTCCCATACATCTCATGCATTCATGGATAAGCAATAAATATGGTATGATCATGGACTTTCTAAGGGATTCAATTCTGAGCCACCAAGAATTGAATCAAGGCATTCCTAGGTGCATTTCATTCATTCATTCATTTTACAAGAGTTGCTGAAGGAGTACATAATCAACACTTGATCTTGAATTCCTCCCACTGGTCCCACCAATGCTCTTGACCTCCTTGAACTTCTTGCAATCCAATATTGCATGGTAATCCTTGGCATACCAAGGCGAATTTACAAGAACTTAAATAAATGAAATTACAACCCAAAAATTATTACAAACTTAATAATACATGCCCAAAATAAATTAAAATAAATTAATTAATTTACAATCCCAAAGAAACATAAAAGAAATAAATCCAATCACATTGGTTTTTGATAGTCCATGATCATTCATCATGCATATCACTATTTAACAATTAAATAAAACATACATACTTAAATTAAATTGAATATCTCATATTCAACTTAAAAATCCAGATTTGAATATGATTCAAATAAATTTAAAAATTCAGATTTGAATCTCATTCAAACAAATTTAAAAATTCAGATTTGAATCACATTCAAACAACTTTAAAAATTCAGATTTGAATCACATTCAAACATTTTTTAAAAAATCAGATTTGAATCACATTCAAACATTTTTTAAAAATCATATCTGAATTTTATTCAAACAATTTTAAAAAATCAGATTTAAATATGATTCAAACAACTTTAAAAATTCATATTTGAATCACATTCAAACAACTTTTAAAATTCAGATTTGAATCACATTCAAACAATTTTTAAAATTTTGATTTGAATCATAATTTAATTGTGTGATTAAAATTCTAATTAAACAATTTAATTAGACATAGGATGAGCTTTTAGATTATACAACAATTGTAAATTAAAAAGCAAACCTTGTGCCACCTTGAAGAACCATTGTTGCCGCCACCAATGGTGGCTTCACCTTGTGTGCCGCCACACATCCATTGCAACCAGCAATGGATCAATCATCTCATGATCAAATCACACAATTAAATCATATAATCAACAATCTAAATGGCAAATATAGTGGCTCTAATACCAATTGAAGGAACGGAAGCGTGAAAAACACAAGTTCATACCATTGAATTCAAAAATTTTCTCCTAGGGTCACATGCATCATGCAAGATTTATTTTTATCTATTTGATTTCAATGATAAACAACATATTAAAACTCTTTTAATATGTTTTTGGATCTGTATTTTCTATTTAAGATTTTAAAATTAATCAAATTAATTTTAGAACCCTAGATTAAATCAAGAACGATTACACTAACCTCTTGATGCACTGCAGCCTGTCTGCGCCTTTGAGATTCGTCTTCAGGACACCAGATGTTGTCCCTCTAGCTTGTCCACACCAAGAACACCTATGGCAGCCCTTGAACAGCTTCTAAAGCTTTTTCTATTAATTAAAAATTCAAGTTCTGCCTTTTAAGAGATTAGAGATGTAAACAGGACACTAGAAACAATTTCTAGTGTTCTTAATTCAAGAGATTGATGGCTAATCTCTTTGAATTGATGAGAGATGAAGAAGAATAGATAAAAAGCCTCAAAGTGGCGTGACAAAGGAGAGGAGTGGCTGCTGGTTCTTTTTTCTTTTCATAACCACACTTAAATAGCTAGGTTAACACATTAAACCCTTGCCACATGTCACCCTTTGATTAGCTCTAGGTTTAAGTGACCCAATCACATTGTGCCAAGTGTTAAACCTATATTTAATCTTGATTTTAATCATCTTACATGATTAAAAAAAAATATTTGGCAAGCTTATATGTAATCCCATGTGTCACACTGTGAAATGACCAAAATGCCCCTGTGTCTTAATTTTGAGTTCTCAACCCAAAATAATTATTTCTCTTCTTCTAATTAATTTATATCAAATATAAATTAATTAATTAATTAATCTCTATTAATTAATTTCTCATTAATTAAATTCATATTTAAACACTTTAAATATAAATTTAATCTATACTATACATCCAATAATCTAGATTTGGTTTCAAGTTATGCTAAGGACTTTGCAATTTAATTGCAAACCAAACCTATTTAATTAATCAATTAAACTCTTTAATTAATTAATTAAATCATATTTAAATAGGTGATAACTTGTGTATGTGTGTGACTTACTAGGCTCATCACTAATTGGCAATGAGACATGATATCAACTCTTAATATCATCAGAACTCTTTCTTACCATAAATGATTTCTCTAAATCATTTTATGCATCTCATAGACCATGGTTAACACCTAGCATAGCATGCCATGGCCACCCAATTAGTAATAAGGTTTACCTTAAATGAACCTATAACCATATGTTACCATGCACTAGAATCTCTCTGTTACAAAATCCCAACTCAAGCTGGAGTCATGGTTTATGTCAAACTCCATTTCCTATGAATATTATGTTATCTTTTAATTCCAGTTCTTGATTAAAAGATTTTCTCATCAGAAACTCTTTTCTGAATAAATATATCGGTGCTGGCTAGGAACTTGAAACATCAAGAACAATTAAATGAACATAGGATTTTATCTCTATTTACTTAGAGGAACAGATTCCATCTTGATCAACACCTACCTCCATATATAACTAGTAGGAGCCAACACATGCCCATATACCCATACATAGTACAAGTATGAAAGCAGTATCAAACTCAAACTACCTATATACAAGATAATTGTGCTATCTCAGGTCTAAAGATTATATGCACTGATATGATTTATGACAAAACATTGACAAGAGTAAACTCCATGTGCTTGTCATAAGTGTCACTGGTTCGGCCTACTTATCATTTATAAGTGCCTATCATGTTTGTTATATGGCATGAGACTCACCATTCCATCTTATTTATATCTCATATAAATAACTTGGGAACAAACATGAATACAATCTTTCTGGATAAGTCATGTCCTTATTATGAAGTATCCTCGATTGTGAACCTATTTATGATACTTTGTGCTAGAAATATTGTCACTCATATTCTTAACAACTTAAGAATAATATTTCTAACAAAATATCAATGGACCTTTTCTATTACACATAAATATATTATGTAAACGGAAAAGTGGAAATGCCTTTTATTAATAAAAATATGTACAAGATACATACTAAATGATATGCTCTAGGGCATACTACTAACAGTAGACCCACACTAGAAACATCTCCCAGTTACTCGCCAACACTCACCTCTCTGCCACTTATGGCTGTGTGGATGGGCTGAAGAGACTGCTAGGGCTAGTCCCTTATACACCGTCCCTATAGAGCTGCTCACTGGTGGTGTGGACTAACCTCTCCTAGGTGTGAATTGAGATCTGGGCCTCTGGGAATGGCCCTAACCTTATGTCTGACTCTAGCCCTAAGATTAAAGACCTTTGAACTTCTTAGCAGGTACAGAGGAAGAACTGGTATGACCTGGACCTCTCTTCTGTTGTCTATCTCTTCTGCTTTGTTCAATTACTTTAAGCCTCTCCACTTTTAGTGCAACTTCAACTAATTGAGAAAAATCTGTTATCCTCAATGCAGAAATTAGCAGTTGGATATTATCATTTAACCCTTCTTCAAATCTTCTGTACCTCTTAGCCTCTGTGGGTACTATCTCTTTTCCATATCTGCTCAGTCTGACAAATTTTCTCTCATACTCTGCTACTGACAACTACCTCTGCCTCAAACTAATGAATTTCCTTCTTCTCTCTTCCAGATACACATTACTAATATACTTCTTTCTAAACACCGTGAGAAAAAATTCCCATATGATCTGGTCTGGTTGTACCTCCCTAGATACTGTGTCCCACCACTGATAAGCATCATCCTGAAGCAGGGACATAGCACCCTCTAGGTTGTGCTCTGGGGTGCAATGAAGTTGTCTGAGTACCCTTTCTGTTCTTTCTAGCCAATTTTTGGCTGTTGCAAGATCATCATCCTTCTTTCCTAGAAAATCCATAGCCCTATACTTTCTTAACTTTTCCAAATGGGACTTCTATGGTGTTGGTTGTGGTGGTAAGATTGTTGGGATTGCCCCTGTCATTTGTCTGAAAAAGACCGTCATTTGCTCAAATAATGCCTATTGGGGTTGTGCAAGTCCCTCAGGTATTGGCAGAGCAGGAGCTCCTCTGCCTCCAGCTTCAGCCACGGGTGGAGCATGACTCTCCACCTCTTCTTCTACTGCTCTCTGCGAAGTAGGATCCATATCCTAACCAAAATAATCAAAGACAAAAAGATCTGCATTAGTGTCATCTCAATACTTATAAATGCAATGCATGGTATGTACTCTATCTAAACCCAGAAACGCCTAAACCGTGCTCTGATACCACTAAATGTAACAACCTTTACCCGTCTACAGCATAGCCGAGTGAGACATGTCACACCCGGTGCCGGAGCACCTTAACCTATCTTATAACATTCCCTAATAATCACATTAAATTTTTATTTAATAAAGTCTAATTAATTTGTCAAAGAAACTGACGAAGTTTCTCCTAATTTATTAGTAATTTTGACGATTTTTGTAACACCCTCACTGTAGCAATTCCGTACAATCTACTGTTTCAGTGACCGATGTTTGTCCGGATAGCTAGAACGTCAGGAAAAATATTTAAACTAAAGTGAGGAACCATAATTAACTCAAATATTAATAAGAAAAATTTAGAAAAAATTTTAGAAACAAAATAGAACCAAGTTAAATGAGCCGATGCCCTAGCGATGGGTAACCCAGTGGGAAGTTGCGATCCTCGCAATTAGGAGCCCTAGACCCGAGAGAAAATTCATAAAATAATTTTTGGGACTCCAGAGAAGAGTCATTGAGGTTTCTATGGCATTAGAATGCCAAGAAAATGCTTAGAAAAATTTTTCTATCAGTACAGACAATTTTAGTCTGTTAAGCCAAACGGAGGGCATTTTGGTCATTTCGCCTTCAGAGGTGATTATTGGCTGACTTATCCAGTTAATTAAATAATTATCATGACACAAAATGTAAATAAATATTGATAAAAATTAAATTGCAAATGAGTAGAAAGAAAAGAAATGAAATGAAAGTAAATAGGATTTATTGCATATGCATGATGCAATTAAGAAAGGCCCAACCAATCAAAATGCAACAAGCTTTATTAAATCAATTAAAAGAGATAAAACTTAAGGAAAAAAATTCAGATTTCTTCTCCTCCTTCAGCTAGCTGAACCACACTCTCACCTCCACCATTGTTGTCCCTTCAACCAAGCTTCCTTTCCCACCTTAAACCCCCTCAAAACCCTAACTTGCCTTCATTAAAAATTATTCCTACCACTAAAGCAAGCTTTGGGCAGCAATTTCAAAGGAAGAAAGTGAATTTTTTAAGTCTTGGAAAGTGACTAAGTGAAGGTTAGTGCCACTTTTGTTTAATTTTTCTCTTATATTCTTTGTTACAACATTAATCTAAACTAGAAAATATGAAAATGGAACAAATTGAAATTGTGGTGTTAGGGTTTGGGAGAAACCTAGGGTTTGCTCATGTGTTGGTGAATAAAAGTTTGAATGGTCAATTAGTGACCATTTGGCAGTGTATGATGAAGAAATGAAGTGAGTTGTGGCTTGGTATTTGAGTTTGGGTGAGCTGCCTTGGCTGACCTGCAGCGCTAATTGTGAGTCCAGTAGGTTTAGGCAGCTATAAATGGAGTTGTAGAGGTTTAATTGATGCAAAGCCAATTGGACATAAACTAGACACATAATGGCATAACTTTGGTGAAGAAACCCTGCCTAGAAAACCAAACTAAGTTGACCTAAAAATTGCCCTAATCCTAGTGACTTGCATTCTGCCTGGGCAAAATGACTAAATGAGCAGTGTTTATTCATTTGGTCATAACTCAGTGTAGAAAGGTCCAATTGACCTGAAATTTTATCAGCAGAAAGCTGAGACATAGACCTACAACTTTTATGAATAACAAAAATCCAAATTCTAACCATAACCTAGTCAAATTTCCAACCAAACTTAGGTTACCAAATCTGGCAGAACCAGTTTTGCCCAAAATTTTGGATTCTGTCCAATCCGGCCAGTTATGGTGTTTAGGCCATAACTTGAGCTACAAAACTCCAAATGGAGTGAATCAAAAAAGGAAATATAACTAGACACAATAAGGAACAACTTTCATGAAGACAATTTTGTCAAATTCCTACTGTAAAAATAACCAATAGAACAGTAAACACAAGGTTTGAAATCTGAAAATTTTGAACAACTAACACTAAGCTTAGAAGTGGTATTGGCAACCAATACCAACAACTTTAGAATGCAAAATGTGGTATGTTGGGAGTATTAGAACCAATGTACCTATTGTCTATGCAAAAATCAACATTTTAGTTGACTAATGAAATGAATAGTAACACCTAAACTTAAATTTCAAGAATTGTAAAGTTTAAAAGTGTAACATGCCCTAGTACACCTAGCAAGATTGGTTTGGATAGGTTGGCATGCCAATAGGGTTTAGTTAGCAGTACTGCACATGGCATTATGCCATTTTGTGATTTTATGACTTTTAGCCATTCTGACATTGTGTTGATGCTTGGCCTTGTGCCTAATGTTATTATAGCTTATTAGTTATTCTATTGCACACCGGGGGATGCATATGTGACCAATGGTGTGATGACTCGAGGTACTAGATACCCAGTGCCAGTTTACCCGTTTATCCAGTATAGTCATCTAGTATAGGTTACTTGGGCAACCAAAAATGGAAGTGGATAAATTTAATAAAATTATGAATATAACAAGTACAAAATAAATAAGATTACCAATAATGATCGAAAAATTGTCTGTGTAAGACATCAGAACATGCACTGCATGTTTATTTTCTGTTATTTTTTATTATTATTATTGGCACCACTAAACATTATTGCTTAGCGCGTTGCTTTTTGCCACACATAGGTTTTGGAGAGACCAATCGAGAGCTCAGGAGACCACAGATTGGGTGAGATCTTCTGCAGCTCTGCATAGTGTCTGTGTCACCTCACCGTCATCAGTGCATTGGTAGGACACTAGGTTTTATTTTGGTATTTTGTAATTAACTTTTATTTTCTCATGTGTAATTAAGACTTATGTAATATATTTTAGTACTGATGTAAATTATGAAAATTGTGTTTATGAATGAACAAGTGAATATTTATTTATGACTTTATATGAATTTCTTATGAAATGAATGAATGAGAAATGGGAGTATATTTGAGAAATATTGAGATTTTGTTGATGAAATGGAGTTTGGGATTGATTGAAAATTTTGGAAGTGTTTTTCACAGGTTCCAAAGAACTGTTTTATCCATTTTTAGCCGGCATTCTGCCAGATTTTCTATAAAATTTGCGAAACCTCAAATAAATTATAATTTCAATAAATGACTTAAATGAATTATATTTCACAAATTGTACTTCATAACTATGATAAAAATAAATTAAGAAAGAATAAAATGATTAAGATAAAATAAGGTGTTCCGGTACACTGTGTGACATATCTTACTCGACTATACTGTAGACGAGTAAGGGGTGTCACAATTTTTCCACCTGTTAAAAGTCTCAATAATATAATCTCCATGGCATAATTTTCCATAATCTAAATACATCAGCTCATTCATCTTAAAATTCAAAATTTTCATTCATACATAACAAATAAAATGATGCTCATTCATAAACAAAATGCTTAATTTCAATTAATTTACATAATTTGTAATAATTACATAAGTGTCTAATTTACATAACAAAATGAAAGTCTAATTACAAAATACAAAACACAAAATTTCCTGATAAAGCTTAGTGGTCCTACCACAATACACTGCTCTAGTGAGGTGACACTGGACACAATTGCAGGTTTGGACTCTCACAATAATCCCAGTCTACGGTCTACTAGGCTCACACTCCCGGTCTCCAGTACCTACGCGTGGCAAAAAGCGACGCGCTAATCGTACAGCTTAGTGGTGCCAAATATAATATAAAAATAAACTAAAATAATTAAATATACAGAATTTATGATATTAATGCATGCAGACTGAAATTTTGGTAATTGTTCGTAATATTCATAATTTAGTGATTTTATGTTCATTATTTAATTAAAGAAATTTAAAACTCATTTTAGTTGCCCAAGTAACCTATACAAATTGACTAGACTGGATAAATAGGTAAACTAGCAGTACGTACTAAGTACCTCGAGCCGTCACACCATCGGTCACATAGTGTCTGCCAGGTGTGCAACAGAACGGCTAACAAGCCATAATAACCATCAGGCAATAAGCCAAGTATGTCAAGAGTATCAAACTGGCTAAAGGCCATAATATCACAAGATGGCACAAAAAGCCATAAATCACAAAATGGCATGAAGCCATGGGAAGTACTGCAATCGGAACCCTATTGGTATGCCAAACTATCCAAACCAATCATTCTAGGCATACTAGGGCATGTTGACAAAGTTAAGTATTTGGTTCTTTGCATTTGAAGTTGTGGTGGTTACTATTCACATTACTATTCACACAAAAATGTTAACTTTTTCATAATTAATAGGTATACAATTTTTAAACACATGGTCATACCACATTTTGGGTCACAATTTTGTTGGCATTGGTTGCCAATTGTAATTCAAAGCTTATTGGAAAAAATTTCAAATTTTCAAATTTGGTTACTTATGTTTACTGTTCTAATGGACCATTCTATAGTGGGAATTTGGCTAAACTTTCTTCAACAAAATTGTTCCTTAATGTGTCTACTTTAGTTTCCCTTTTGAATCACTCCATTTGGAGTTTTGTAACTCAAGTTATGGCATTTTTACTATAACTAGCCGGATTGGTCATTGTCCAGGATTTCTGGACAATTTTGGTTCTGCTAGATTTGGTAAGGTAATTTTAGTTAGCAATTTGAATAGGTTATGGTCAGAATTTGGGCTTCTGTTCTTCATGAAAGTTGTTTTACTATATCTAGGCTTTCCATGGGTTCAAAAATCAGGTCATTTGGACCTCTCTAAACAAAGTTATGGCTATTTGAATAAACACTGTTCATTTGGTCATTTTTCCAGGTCCAGATTTTGGTTATTCGGATTTAGGCAAATTTTAGGTCACTCTAAGTTAGTTTTCTGAGCAAGGTCTCCTCATGAGAAATGTGGCATTGTATCCCTAGTTTTATCTCCAATTAGCCTTACACTAATTGAAGCTATACAAGTCAACTTATTGCTGCCCAAACTCACTAGACTCAAGTCTAGAATTTCTGGCACATAGGGCAGCTTAACCATTTCACCATTCAATGCCACAATTCACTCCAAATTAAGGTCAATTCACCTCAAATGGTCACTAATTGACCATTAGAGCATCAATTCACCATCAATTTAGCAAAACCCTAATAGCTCAAACTCTAATTCCTAATTTGCACCACACATAAAAATCAAAGCTCTAATACATATATTCTCATTATAGACCATCACTACACCACTTTAATTCCATTAAATTCATCAAAACCATCTTTAATTCATCGCTACTAAAATTTAGGGAAGGTCTAACATGCATAATTTGTTTCAATTCCAACAACTTCTCACTCAATGCATGGTCCTAACAAAGAATATAAAGAGAGAGAGAAAGGAATTGGCACTAACCTTGAAGTGAGCCAATTATGACTTTGTTAAATCTTCACTTTCTTTGCTTTTTTTGGTTGCCAAACACCTTACAAGGTTCTAGGGCAACTTTTAGTATTGGGACTTAGGAAAAATATGAAGAGAATTATAGGAAATTGGAGCTTTCAAGGAACAACAAAGGTGGAATGAGGGGAGAAGTGGTTTGGCCAGCCTGAAGAAGGGAAGAAGACAACTGAATTTTTCTTTGATTTTATCTCTTTTTAATTGTTTTATGAGTGCTTGTCTCATTTTAATTGGTTAGGAGTTTTTAATTGCATCATCCTAGCATAAGGCTTATGTCATAATTTGAATTTACTTTTCATTTCATTTTATTTTCTTTTCTTCTCTTCTCTATTTATTTCTAATTACATTTTTATCACTATTTATTTATATTTTTTTTCATAAACCTCACTTACTTAAATGGACAAGTTGGCCAAAAATATCTCTGAAGGTAAAATGACCAACATGCCCTTCATTTTGCTTACCGAGTTAAATTTGTCTGTATCGATTTACAAAATTTTTCTTAGCATTTTCTTGGTATTCTATTATCATCTAAGCCTCAATAATTCTTCACTGGAGTCCCCAAAATTTTTTCACAGGGTTTTCCCATGGGTTTAGGGTTACTAACTATCTTCACAGTCGCTTCCCGTTAGGGTTACCCATTGTCGTAGCTTCGGCTCATTTAACCTCTTTGCAATTAATTTCTTAAATTTTTCCTTAAATTTTCTTATCAGTATTTAAGTTATTTATGACTTCTCACTCTAGTTTAAATATAGTTCCAGACATTCTGACTATCCGGACAGACATTCGTCATCAGAACAGTAGAATATACGGACTATCTAAAGTGAGGGTATTACACTTATCTCACAAACATTACCTTTTGCCTATTATAGTAATGTGTACGTCATCTAGGAAGGTTTTTATTTTTTTTAGTGTAAGAATAAAGCTTAACTGATATAAATGTTACTGAGGTTCTAGAAGAGTAATCAGGAGAGCGGATGGGAGTAAGGTAAATACGAGGGTAAAGATATGGAGAGTTCAGACTCGATTAATGAAGGGAGGGGGGGTTAATAGGGGAGAATTGCTGTAGTTCGGGTAGATGTAGGAGGTTCAGATAATTAACAAAAAGGTTGGAAGTCAAGAATAAAAGAGAAGAGCTCGGACAATAAGATGCGAAATCAGAAGTCAAAGGAAAGAGCTCGGACAATAATAAGTTATGAGATCGAAAACCAAGAATAGCTCAGATAGTAATAAAGACATCAAGGAATGATGCGCATAATCACATTCTTTATGTTATCTGGTCTTCTAAAAGGAGATCGGGAAAGAGTATGACTCAACATCTGCGATTTTTATACCTTTATTAAAACTCACTTTTCAAAATAGGGGAGATCGGGAGAGAGTCCTTTTCTTGAATTCCTGTAATTTTACATTTTATAAAATATTTGGTACTAAATCAAGGAAATTGGGAGATTCCTTTCCTCGAACTCCTGTAGTTTCATAAAGTTATAATTAGCGGGATCGAGAGAGATTCATTTCCTTGGATTCCCATAGTTATACATTTTATAAAGTTATTCGGTGTAAAATAGAGGGATCGGGAGAGAGTCCTTTCCTATAATTCCTATAGTTTTATATTTTATAAAATTATTCGGTATTAAATTGGGGAGATCGGGAGAGAGTCCTTTCCTTGAATTCTCATAATCTGGAATTTTATAATTCTGCTCGGCATAAAATTAGGGAGATCGGGAGAGAGTCCATTCCTTGATAACCCCGGCACTTATTTTTACAGTATTACAAATAAAATTTATCACACATTCTGTGACACCCATCACCCGTCTATAGTGCAGCTAAGCAAGGCATGTCACACTCGGTACTGGAGCACCCTATCTTATCTTACTTTATTCCTTTAATAATTTGTTCTCGTTATATTTTAATATCAATTATTTTTCTATGGAGAAACCAACGGAGTTTTCCCTATTTTATTTCCAGTTGGTGTATTTCACTATTCACCTACTTAAAATTTTCAATAATATTTTATACAATAATAATCTCATCATTTCATGCATCATCTATATATTTCGATTTCGCATTCAACTCCATACAATTTCATTCATGCTCAAATCACATAAGCAAAATTTTCAAATTTTATTAATTTACCTAATTTACAAAATAATTTCATACTTTCTTAATTTGCATGATATATAAATTAAGTATATATGAAAGAGCTAATTTATTAATTTACATCACATACCTATTAATTACATTTTCATAATCTACATTACAATACTATAACTAAGCATTTTATACAAAATACAAAATATGACCTATATGGGCCCTATCTATAAGCATTACTGAGGAGGTGACAACCTTATACACTTCTGACACTTCTGTAGATTCGAACTCTAAAAATCCTAGTCTAATGTCCACTGGGTTTTGCCTTTAGTACCTGCGCAAAGAAAACAATCCATCGCGCTAAGCATTTCTGTTTAGTGGTGCGATAATATAACAAAGAAAATAATATACAATGAAGATAAAACCGAAGCAACATTTGGATGCTCAAGAATTAATTTAATTTCGTGTGAGATTACTAATATTAATTATCGGTTATCCTAAATTGTCCTTCTTTGAGAATACTTAGTGTATAAACTTTACAGTAATATATATAACATTCAATTATTTAATAATATTAAATTTAGTATTAATTTATTATGAGAGACGCATTTGTAATATTTATTTACGTTCTACTTCTTTTACAAATCTTCTTAACATTTTAATAATTTATTTCTAGGTATTTTGAATCATTGCATAGTAAATAAAATTTTTAAAACTAATTCTAATTTCATTCTTATTCATTCTTTTAATTCACATTATTCTTAATAAATTTCACTGCCTAAGTAACCTATGACAAGCTGACTAAACTGGATAAGCGGGTCGTTGGCACTGGACACCGCAGTGTCTTGGGCTGTCATACTATGGGATGTGTAAGCTCAGTACATCAACCACGTATGCAGTCAGTATGGCTAAAAAGCCATGATAACATATCAGTATGGCTAAAAGCCATGATAACAAGTAATCGGGCATAAAAGCTATGAGTGCGGGCATAAATCCATGAATATAGGCATAAAGCCTTATGCAGTACTGCTAAAACAACACCCTATTGGCATGCCAATCTATCCAATCTGACACACGTGTCTAGGCAATCCATGGGCACATTAGTACTATTAAGGGTTCATAAGTATCATTTTTTTCAATATATGTTCCAATTATAATTTATAACATTTCAATTTTTATTCCTAACAGAAGTGTAAATGTCTAAAATACAATTCTACCTAAATTATGCATTCATCCTTTTATTCATTCATTATGTTATTCATATTGATCACAATTTATAACAATTATTTTCATGTGTAATTGTACTCAAAGCATTTTTCCTTATCCTTTCTCCAATAATGAGAACTAAAGTCTCATTCATATATTCATTTATTCATTACACTATGTATGTAAATTATCATTCATATTCTAAGTAATCCATGAATATTTCATGGATTTCAAATTTAACTAAATTTTCCTTAAATCCTAGAGTCACTCAACTTCAAGAATTTAAATTCATTAATCATATTATCTATATTAACCATCCTAATAGTTTTTCTAATTTAGTATACCATTTCCTGTATCATTGAAGTTACTATTCACTTAACTATTTCCCTTTAAAGGTTGAGTTTTTAATTCATAATAGATTTGTTAAACTTAAATTCACCAATATACCACATTTTACATTTTATTTTTACTGGCATTGATTGCCAATTACAATTCAAAACCTCCTAGGTTTTATTTCAAATTTTCAGAATTTGAGGTCCAAATTCACTATTTTATTGGACCTGGCTACAATAAAAATTTGACAAAACTTTCTTCATGAAAGTTGTTCCTTTATGTTTCTTCCTTAATTCCCTTTTTGAATCACTCCATTTGGAGTTTTCTAGCTCAAGATATGGCTAAATTACGATAACTGGCCGGATTAGTCTCTACCAAGAATTTCTAGGCAAAACTGGTTTTGGCAGGTTAGGGGTCCTAATTTTGGCTAGCATTTCGGATGGGTTATGGTCAGAATTTGGGCTTTTATTCTCCATGAAAATTTTTCTAAATTGTCTAAGCTTTCCATTGATATAAAATTCAGGTCAATTGGATATTTCTTCACTAATTTATGGCCAAATGAACAAACACTATTCATTTGGTCACTTACCAAGACCAGCTGGTTGGTTACCCAGATTTGGTCAATTTTTAGGATATCCTAAGTTTGTTTTCTGGGAAAAGTTTCTTCATCAAAGCTGTGGCATTATGTGTCTAGTTTTTAGCCTTGCACCAATTGAACCTACACAACTCCAGTTATAGCTGCCCAAACCTGCTGGACTCACATCCAGCTCTGCATGTCCTATGAGGCAGCATACCCAACCTCAAATCCAAAGCCACAATTCACTTCAATTCCTCATCAAACATAGCCAAATGGTTACTAATTGACCATTAGGACTTCCATTCACCAACACATGAGCAAAACCTTAAGTTTGCCCCAAACCCTAACTCCAAAATTCCAATTTACTCAAACAACATGCAATCAAATGTTCTAATCATCAATTTCATGTTCAATTGCATCAATACACAACTATAATTCACTTGAATCATTGAAACCCTAAAGTACCCTAGGCTGCCAAAATTGGGGGTTTTTCATACATATATAATATGTTTTCTTTCTTCCAAACTAACACTTAATTCATAATCTACACAAAATAAACTCAAGGATTTATGGGAGAAGTAGCACTAACCTTCAATTAGCCAATCCCCAAGGCTTGAAAGCTCCACTTTTTCTCTTTCTTTTTGCTGTCCAACTCTTGCTCTAGGTGTGAGGACCAAGTTTTATGAAGGCAAATAGGGTTTTTATGGTGAAAAATCCAAAGTTAGCAAGGTGTAATGAAGGATAACAATGGTGGAAATGGAAGAGGTGGCTACTGAATAGTTTAGGAGAGGAAGATGAATAATTTTCTTTTCATATTTCTCTCATTTTAATTGTGTTTATCTCTTTTTAATTGGCTTGTCAATTTCACATTGGTTAGACTTTATAATTTATTGGAATTTTCTTTTATGCATTATGACATAATTGCTTATGTAATAATTCAATTTACATTTCATTTTCTTTTCTCATTTCTTTTACTCATTTTTAATTTAATTTTCATAAATTTTTATTCATATTTCATGTCATATAATTTATTTACTTAATTGGATAAGTTAGTCAAAAATCATCTTTGAAGGCGAAATGACCAATATGCCCTTCATTTTGCTTAACGGACTAAAATTATCTGTATCAATTGATAAAATTCTCCTAACCTTTTCTTGGCATTCTAATGCTACTTAGGGTGCCGTAACTCTTCTCTGGCATCCCAAAAATTATTTCATAGGGTTTTCCTCGGGTTTAGGGCTACTAGCTATCTTCACCGCAACTTCCCGTTAGGGTCACCCATCACCAGGGCACTAACTCATTTAACTTTGTTGTATTTTATTTCTAAAATTTTTTCTAAATTTTTCTTATACTTATTTGAATTATTTATGACTCCTCACTCTAATTTAATTATAGTTTCAAACATTCTTATTGTCCAAACTGACATTAATCACCGAAACAATCGAATGCACAGACTAGCTAAAGTGAGGGTGTTACACATTCCAGTAATCGGTTCGCGGGAGAGTCCTTCCAATAACTCTGAATTTTATATTAAGACCCGATAGAGAGTTTTGCTCGAAGCCCTCATACTTATATTATTAAGGGAGAGTCCTTCCTTCAGTTCAGCTTAATCAAACAAATACTGTAGTTCCAAAATGTTAAATCATTTAAGATGAAACGATATGGGTAAAGGTTTCACCAGTAATTATGCCAACGATGAAACCTTCCTTCATTAACTGAGAGTTCTCATTAATGAAGAGAATACTCTAGGTTTTAATTAACACTTCCCTTTTGAATTAGAGTCCTAATTAAAAGGAATAAAAATCTATACCCATATCGGTTCTTGTATATCCATTACACACACCGCACCCTCAGTTGTTTGAATGCCAAGGATGAGGTATATAATGGGTGAGCCGAGAGTCCTCCTCACTTTTTATAAATCTTTAGAGACTGAATACCACATCTTTGAAATTAGAGTCCTAATTCAAGGAGGGAGGAACTTAACAAATACATAACAAATTAAACAAACACAACATCAATTCACTGTAGGGTCATCCCATATACTTGTATTCTTGGGTAACACAAAATGGTGAAATATCAAACATTTCTTTTATCAATAATATGGACCAACATCATAATTTTAAAATTATCGATCTTAAATTATAAAGAGCCCATCGTTAAATCTGCTTGCCCTCATTGAGGGATGAGGTGGGGTGCCTAACACTTTTCCCACACGTACACGGATCCTGAGCCTAGAATCTTTGTTTTAGAAGTGGTTTTATAAATTTTTATTTTTATAAATGGTTTTCTTTAATTTCCCTTAAAATTAAAGTAGCGACTCCTCACTTTTTCTGCTTTGGTGAGAATCGTCCAGCGATCGCAAAAACCCTTACAACGGCTTGGCGACTCCATTAGGGAATTAAATTAACCCTGGTTTAGAGGTCTAGAACCTTAATCTTGTGCTCTTGTAAATTAAAACCAATAGTTATGGGGTTTAACTTATAACACCCCTATCTGTATAGCCTGGTATATTTCACTGTTCCGGTGACCGGAGCCGGTCCGGATAATTAAGGGGATTAGAACCACATTTAAGACAACTAGATAAGCCATAAACACAAATAATTAGTAATTGTCAGTTAGTTAAGTATAAATAAGAAAAACAGAACATAAGAAGTTAAATGAGCCAAGAGTCACAGCGATGGGTGACCTTCTCGGGAAGGACTGCGAAGTCGATTTAAACTCAAACTTCGAATCATAAAATGTGACGCTGCGGTCCTTAGGACTATTACAAACACAATGGAAAAGAGAAAATCATGAAAAAGAATTGTTAAGCCAGTCAAATAATTAGGTTAGGGAGCCGAAAGAAATATGAAATTATTTGCAAACTGGGTTGAACCGGCGAGGGGCAATTTGGTCAATTGACCCCGAGAGCTGACTCTTAACCTGACTATCAAATAAAATCGGAGAAAAGAAAATTTCGGAATCGAAAATCAAATTAAAGAACTAAAGGAAAAATAAAGGAAAAAGAAAAAGAATTAAAAGTTGAATTATTACATCACACATATGACATCATGAGTGATGTCAAAATTTATTTTAATTTTCCCCCAATAATTGACCAAGTCAAATATAATTAGTAAACACATAAAACACAAAAAAATTAAATGCAATTTTACTCTT
This sequence comes from Hevea brasiliensis, assembly GCF_030052815.1. Classification (NCBI taxonomy): domain Eukaryota; kingdom Viridiplantae; phylum Streptophyta; class Magnoliopsida; order Malpighiales; family Euphorbiaceae; genus Hevea; species Hevea brasiliensis. Next base: position 52,703,815 of record NC_079501.1, read on the forward strand.
CTTCCCTCACCATTTTCAGCCAACTCTCTCTCTCTCCCAAGCTCTCTCACTCAAAACTCCATTAAAGCTCATTTTGAGCTTGATCAAACCTTAAATCCCACCATAAAAACTCCCCTTTCTATCATTAAACCTTGTTAACTCCACTTGAGAAGAAGCTTGAGCAAGAAAAGAAAAGAGGAAAAGGAAGGAATTGAAGGATTTGAAATTCTAAGAAAGGTTAGTAAGCTAAACTTGATTTGTTAGTTGATTTAATTGTGTTTATAGTTGAATAAACTTAGAAATTCACTTAAAAGGAAATGAAAACAACTTTGGAGGACTAGTTATAGAATTCAGTTAGTTAGGGTTTGATGTGGAAATGTAAAAGTTTGATTGAATTAAACTTGTTAGAATGCTTGAATGATGTATGTAAGCTATGGATTGGTGATTGGAATGTATTAGATTTGAAGTGCATGAAAATTAGGGTTTTGGGCACCTAGGGTTTGGGAGGCAAAAATGTGAGAATTGGTCAAATGTTGTGTTTGACCTTGTTTGAGATGAAAAATGGTCATTTGTGACCAATTGAGATGTGTTGGAAGTGTTAGAAGTGAGTTTAAATTCGGACTGAAAATGGCCATGCTGCAGGCAGCAGGACCAAGGTCCCTTTGAGGGACCAAACTAGAAATTTACAAGTCCAATTGGTATGAGACCAATTGGGAATGAAAATAGACACAAAATCGAACATTTTTCATTTAGGAATCATGCCCAAAAAGTGACCAAAACCTAGTGAACAAATTGACCAAAACCGGATTTATGCAGTCTGACCTGTACAAAAATGACCAAATGAACAGTGTTTGTTCATTTGGCCATAACGTGGGCTAGGTAGGTCTAAATGACCTGAAATTTTTTCAGTAGACAGTTGAGATATAGACCTAAAACTTTCATGAAGAATATGAACCCAAATTATGCCATTAACCAAGTCATTTGGCCACCCAAAATTGGTGACCTAAAATTGCCAGAACCAGTTTGGTGCCCAGAAATCTAGGTTAAGTTCAATCCGACAGCCATGATTCAAATGGCTCTAACTTAAGCTACAAAACTCTAATTGGAGTGATTCAAAAAGGAGAATAAAGTTAAGACAATAGGGAACATTTTCTATGAAGATAGTTTTGCTAAATTCTAACATAAAAATGACCAATGAAATAGTGCAACTTAAGACACCAAAACTAAAAATTTGCAAATTTGCCTAAAAGACTTAGAATTTGAGTAAACAATCAAAACCAACAAATTTAGTGACCCAAATGTGGTATGTGGATGAAGTTGGAATTCCCATACCTATTAAGCCTTAGAAAGTCAACAAATTAACTTGAATAGTATCATAAATAGTAACATGAAACACAAATTTTAAAGAACGTCAAGTTTAGCACATTAAAGTTAAGTAAAAAAGAATTTAAATTTATTTTTGGATTTATGCTAAGCTATGGTACTGAAACACTATGAAACTGTGTGTTTCAGTGGAAAGAAACACCGGGAAAGAACCCGAGGAATCAAGTCAAGGCCAAGATGTAACTCGCTTAAGGTTTGTGCACAATGTAGAATTTCTGTAAATTCTCTTCTGCATATTGTTTAGAATAATTTGAAATATTGAATTGTGACATCATTGTGATGAAATATTTATTATGCTTTTGATTTAAATAGTTGAAAGTTATTTATGTATATTTGAAATGGCAATGTTTAGTAAATTGTTAAGATAAGTTTTGAAACCACAGTGTCATGACCATATATTTGAACATCTCACTAGCATGACTAGTAGGGGTAATCAGTTTCGAATTTTGATTCCTTCTCTGGCTGAAGTGTTGAGGTGTGTGCCAGTAGAAGAAGAAATTGAATGGATATCCATATATTTGAGCTAGCTAGCCTTGTGATGTGACTTCTCCTTAGCCTCTGGCTATTGAGATTATATTTGTTTTGAATGGCATGATATAACTGTGAGTTTTATGAAATTGGTTTTGACACTTCGAAATGAAATTATTTGGATTAAAATCTCATAATTCATGTTTTGTATTTAATTCTCATGTTCAGTCTAATTTTTGAATAAATATAATTTAAATTCTGCATAAAGATTATTTTAGTATGTTGTGCACCACTAAGTCCTAGTACTCAGCGATGGCTGTTATTGTTGTCGTAGATTTAGAGACTAGAGGAGCAGCAAATTGAGCTGCTGAGGACTGAGGAGCTATTTGCTTGAAGTTATCAGGTATATTTTATACCCTGACTGTAAAAAAATTATTTTGATGTATGAAATGTATGTAAAGGTATGGACATGTAAAACTGGTCTTGAGCAGTTTGTATAAAGTTTGTAATAAATTTTAGTTTGAATTTCTCTTAGTGTAAATTTTTGTAATGATGTATATAAATTATTTTATCTTTAATGAAATATGAATGGAAGTATTTTGCTTAAAATTGAATGAAATTGATTAATGGTATTTTGATCAGTGTTGAATATTGGAAATTGTGGTTTTGAATTTTTGGAAATTGATAAATAATGTTGAAATTGATTGGGATGGTTGTGAATTTAAAAAAGTTGTTGAGACAAATTATTGGAAGTGCTTTTTTTTTTCAGATATTTGAAAAACTATTTTCTCAAAATACAAACGGCACTCTGCCAAAATTTCTATAAAAATTGCAGAAAAATAAAATGGGCCAAAAATTTTAACTAGTTTTCAACCTTAATTAAATGTTTTAATACCTATTAGAAAATGCTCACCACTTATAAAAGTAAGAAAATTATTTTAAAATCCCTTGTAGGGTACTTAATGAGTTATCGGTAGGTGAAGTTCTGTAACACCCTCCCGGTAACCACTCCGTACATCCTACTGTTCCGGTGACCGGTGTCGGTCCGGACAGCTAGAATGTCCAGAAAAATATTTAAACTAAAGTCAGGAACCAAAATTAACTCAAATATTAATAAGAAAAATTTAATAAAAATTTTAGAAATAAAATACAACCAAGTAAAACAAGCCGGTGCCCAAGCGATGGGTAACCGGAGGGAAGTTGCGGTTCTCGCAACGAGGAGCCCTAGACCTGGGGGAAAAATTATAAAATAATTTTTGGGACTCCAGAGAAGGGTTATTAAGGTTTCCATGGCATTAGAATGCCAAGAAAATACCTAGAAAAATTTTTCAATCGGTACAGACAATTTTGACCCGTTAAGCCAAACGGAGGGCATTTTGGTCATTTCGCCTTCAGAGGTGATTTTTGGCCGACTTGTCCAGTTAAGTAAATAATTATTATGACCCAAAATATGAATAAATATTGCTAAAAATTAAATTGAAATGTGGTAGAAAAGAAAAGGAAAGAAAAATGAAATAAAAAGCCAATTTTGACATAATGTGATGTCATTAACATACCCCCAACCAATCAAAATTTGACAAGCCTTCTTAAACTACTTAAAAGAGTCAAAATGAAGACCAAAATCACTAAAATTTCCAGCAGCCCTCACCTTCACAAAGAGCTCACCCGTAGCTCTCAAATCCCATAGCCAAACTTCCATTGATTTTCAACCAAAGCTTACTTTCTTCCTTCATTTCACCACTAAACCCTAACCCCTTTCATTAAACCTTGACCATATCACTTGGAGAAGCTCTTGGCAGCCAAGAAGAAGAAGGAAAGTGAGGTTTAGAAGCTTGGAAAAATCTGCCCTAAGTGAGGTTAGTGCATATATGAAGTTTAAAACCCATTAGTTCCATGATCTATGCTTGCAATGAATGAAAAATTGTGAAATAATGAAACAAATCCATGTGTATCTCTACCAAGAATTTAGGCAGCCCTATGGGAGATTGAGGTTGATTGTTTGATAAGCTTAGAATGGTTGGAAATCATGGTTAAAGTATTAACATGCATGGAGACTTAAGTAAGTATGTTAATCAAAGTGTATGAGTAAATTTAGTTGAACATTAGGGTTTAGGATGGTGAAATTGTGAATTAGCCTTGGAAATGGTTAGAGGACTTTTTAATGGTCAATTAGTGACCATTTTAGGTAGGTTGACCCTAATTAGAACTGAAAAATGGGATGGAAAGGTGAAGGTATAAACTGCCCTATGGACAGCAGCATAGGGACTGAAATTTTAGTCCCTTTGCACTGCCATAACTTGGGCAGTGGTAGTCCAATTGGTGTTTGGCCATTTGGACATGAAACTAGGCTTATAATGGCACATTTTTGCTGAAGAAAGCATGCCCAAAAGACCAAAGCAAAAGGGTCAAAACCCAGCCACAATCCGGAACCCTGAAACTGAATTCTGCAGAATTTGCCAAATGAATAGTAACTGTTCATTTGGCCATAAGTCACTGTAGATTTGGTCAATTGGTCTGAAATTTTTACAGCAACAAGTTAAGACATAGACAAACAACTTTCATGAAGGAACCTATCCCAAATTATGGCCAGAACCCATTCAACCAAGTGACTCAAGTCACTGTTCATGCACTGTAGATATGGTAAAATTCTGCAGACTGCATATCCGGGCAGCTTGGGTTTTTGAGCCATATCTGGAGCTACAAAACTCCAAATGGAGTGATTCAAAAAAGGAAATTCAACTAGACAAAATAAAGAACAACTTTCATGTTTTACATTTCTTCAAATTCCAACAGTAACAGTATCCAATGGAACAGTGAAGTTAGGGCACCAAAACTGAAATTTTCTGCTAGTGTGGGTTACACTTTGAAATTGCAAAAACACTTAATGCCAACAAGTTTTAAACACCAAATGTGGTATGTTGGGAGTGCCAAAGTTGATGTACACATTTTTATGCTAAAAGTCAACATTTTTGTTGACCAATGATGAATAGTAACACAAAAAATAGTTGTAAGTCACTAATTGTCGTAGTTTAGAGTTTCAAATGCCCTAGTATACCTAAAAAGATTGGTTTGGATAGTTTGGCATGCCTATAGGGTTCGATTAGCGATCGCACATGGCAAAAATGCCATTCTGTGATTTCATGGCTTTTAGCCATTCGACTTTGCATTGAGACTTGGCCTTGTGCACGATATCATTCTGACTTGTTAGGCATTACATTTGCCTGCCGGAGATGCATATGTGACCGATGGTGTGACGGCCGAGGTACTAGGTACCCGGTGCGGTTACCCATTATCGATCCGATCGTCTAGTGTAGGTTACTTGGGGCAACCAAATGAATAAAAGTGAACAAAGTTAATGAATTAATGAATATACCAAGATCAAACAAAGAAAGCATACACATTGTATACACATTTATTTTTTTTCTATTTTCTTCTATTATATTATTGCACCACTAAGCATTATTGCTTAGCGCGTTGCTTTTGCCACGCGTAGTTACTGGAGATCCCGATCGTGAGCCCAGTAGACCACAGACTGGGTGAGTCCATCTGACAGTTCTGCTCAGTGTCCGTGTCACCTCACTACCTGCAGTGCATCGGTAGGGCACTAGATGCCATTTTGTCATCTTGTAATTAACTTTTTATTTTCTCATATGTATTTAGGATTTATGTAATGTATTTTGAGGTTCATGTAAATAATAAAGATTTATGGTTATGTATGGTATTAATTTGAGTATTTAATGGTTGTTTATATATGAGAACCCTGAGAAAGGGATGTTTTGAAAAATGAAAAGGTTGTTGAGACCTGAAATTGACAAATTACTGAGATATTGATATTGAGTTTTATTGATGATATTGGAGTAGAGAATGAATGAAATTGTATATTGGAAGTGTTTTTAACATGTTCCGAAGAACTGTTTTCTCCATTTTTAGCTGGTACTCCGCCGGATTTTCCTTAAAATCTTCGGAACCTCAAATGAAATAATACTTTTGATAAATGGTTAAAATAAATCATATTTCATAAATTAATTTCAAAAGCATGACACAAATTAAGTAAGGTATATTAGAGTGTGCGATGCACCGTGTGGCATTACTTATTCGGGTTTACTGTACTCGAGTAAGGGGTGTCACATTTAGTGGTATCAGAGCACGGTTTAGGCGTTTCTGGGCCTAGATTGAGTCCATACTATGCATTGCATTTGTAAGAGTCGAGGTGACACTAACGCAGATCTGTTTATCTTTCTTATTTTAAATAGGATATGGATCCTTCATCTCAAAGAGCCATTGAGGAGGAAGTGGAGAGTCATGCTCCACTGCGGCGGTGAGACTAGGGGCATGAGAGAATGCGCTCGCCAGCTCAAGCGAGCCTACTCGGCCTCCACGAGCCATGTTCCAACAAATGGCCGACTTCTTTAGCGGATGGTCGGGTAATGCCAGCACCACCACCACCACCACCAGCTCCACAGAAGTCACACTGGAAAGGTTAAGAAAATTTGGGCGGTGGATTTCTATGGCAAAAGAGAAGATGACTGCATTGCGGTAGAATTGGTTGAGCAGGCAGGCGAGTACTAAAACAACTTCTTTGCACTCTAGAGCAAAACACGGAAGTCGCCATCTCTTTCTTGCAAGACGATGCTTATGAGTGGTGGGACAACGTGTCGATGAAGTGCAGACGGAAGTCAGTAACTTGGGATTTCTTTCTCTCGAATTCAAGAAGAAGTATGTAGTCTTGTATACCTAGAATAGAGAAGAAGAGAATTTATTAACTGAGGCGAAGAGTTGTCAGTGGCTGAATATGAGAAGGAATTCGTCCGATTAAGCCGCCACGGAAGGAGATAGTCCCAAATGAAGCTGAAAGATGCAAGAGATTTGAAGAGGGACTAAATGACAATATTAAGATCCAGCTCACTGCCTTGGGAATCACAGAATTTACCAAGTTAGTGGAAGCTGCAATAAAGGTGGAAAAAGTAAGAATTAGTGAGTGGACTAGAAGGGAGAGCGGCAGAAGAGGGGCCGGGTCGGTCTAGTTCGGCTCTGCATCGGGAAGAAGTTCAAGGGTCCTCACACGAGTTGGGTCGACCACGGGGCGAGTCGGTCTCGGGGGCCAGCCACGATTCACCCCTAGGAGAGGTCGGTCCACACCATCGGTGGGCGGCTCTCGAGGATGGGGTTCGAGGACCAGCCGGCATCTTACGCATGTCCACACCGAGAAATGGCATAAGGGGAGTGTTGGAGAATGGCCGGTGCTTGCTTGAGGTGTGGGTCAGCGAGCATCGGTTGAGAAACTGTCCCTTGAGAACCATTACAGTGCTCCAACACAAGCGCAGACACTGCTCTGCACCACCAAGGGTAGAAGGTGCAGTAAATCTGAAGTTGTGGGACCATCTCGAGGCTGCATCGAGCGATGAGAGGCGGATAACAGACCACCTGCCAGAAATTATGCCTTGAGAGCTCAGGAGGAGCAAGATGCCCCAGATGTCATCAGGGGTACGTTCTTCCTCTACACTACACCTGTGCATGCATTGGTGGATCCAGGATCCACTCATTCATACATCTGCATCAATCTACCAGTAGTAAGGGGATACTGGTAGGGGAAAGTGACCAAGACATTACGGTCACTAATCCATTGGGTCACGCAGTGTGGTAGTGAACAAGGTATACAAGGGTTGACCGTTAAGGATTCAGGTATGAATTCTTGGCGGACTGATTGAGTTACCCTTCCATGAGTTTGGCGTGATTTTGGGAATGGGTGGTTGTCACGTCATCGGGCAATAGTTGATTGCAAATTGAAGAGGATTTCTCTAAAAACTTGAGGGTAATGAGATCACGGTTGTGGGGAAAGGATGATTTCTTGTCCAATGTCATCTCACCACTTTGTTGCAAGAAGAATGATGAGAAAAGGTGTGAAGCCTACCTAGCACATGTGGTGGATACTAGGCGAGCTAAGCCAAACACGAGTGACATACCCACAGTGAGAGACTTCCCAGGTATTTCTGAAGAGTTACAGTTTGCCACGAGAAAGGGAAGTCGAATTTGCTATTGAGACAACTGCAGATCTGACACCCATTTCCATTGCTCCTTATAGGATGGCACCCAGAATTGAGGAGTTGAAAACTTCGATTGCAAGAGTTGCTTGATAAGGGGTTCATACGCCTGATGTGTCACCATGGGGAGCTCAGGTCTTTGTTGTAAAGAAGAAGGATGGGACTTTGAGGCTATGTATTGATTCTGGCGGTTGAATAAAGTGGTATGAAGAACAAGTATCCGTTGCCTAGATTTGATGATCTGTTTGATCGGTGAAGGGAAGCAGGAGTATTTTCTAAGATTGATCTCGGATCGAGGGTATCATCGGTGAGGGTGAAAGATGTAGATGTGCCCAAGGCGCATTCAGGACCCGGTATGGGCATTATGAGTTTCTGGTGATGCCCTTTGGCCTAACAAATGCACCAGCGGCGTTCATGGACCTTATGAACCGTATCTTCCATCCATACCTAGATCGGTTCGTAGTGGTTTTTATTGATGACATTACGGTGTACTCCAAGACCAGGAAGAACATGATGAACATTTGAGGATTGTTACGCAAACCTGCGAGAAAAGAAGGTATGCTAAGTTGTCCAAGTGTGACTTTTGGCTGGATGAGATTGCATTCCTTGGACACATAGTGTCAGCTTATGGGATTAGGGTGGATCCCAAGAAAATAGAAGCAGTGATGGAATGGAAGCCTCCCAGAAACACAACTGAGGTCAGAAGCTTCTTGGGGCTATTTGGGTATTCTGAAGATTTGTGAAGGGATTTTCCCTAATAGCCGCTCCAATGACCAAGTTGTTACACAAGAATGTCGATTTGCTGGAATGACAAGTGTCGGACCAGTTTGAGAAGTTGAAGGCTATGTTGTGAGGCACCGGTGTTAACACGGCCGATGTCGAGGAAAAGACTTTGTGGTCTACAGTGATGCCTCTCATAATGGGTTAGGGTGTGTGTTGATGCAAGAGGGGAAAGTGATTGCCTATGCTTCCAGTCAGCTAAGGCCACATGAACAAAATTACCCTACCCATGAGTTAGAACTTGCAGAAATTATCTTAGCATTGAATATATTGAGGCATTAATTGTATGGATAAAAGTGATACATTTACACAGAACACAAAAGCACGAAATATTTGCCAACCCGAAGAAGCTCAACCTTAGAGCAGGCGATGGATTGAGTTCTGAAGGATTATGGTATGTAATTGACTACCATCACAGGAAGGCAAATGTAGTTCTTGATGCTTTGAGCAGAAAATCCATAGCGACCTTGAGATCATTGAATGCCCGTCTATCCTTGGTTCGAGATGGAGCTATTTTGGCTGAGTTGCAAGTGAGGCCAAACCTGCTACAGCAGATTTTAGATGGGCAAAAGGCAGATGAAAAGTTAATGGCTATTATGAGCAAGATCCCAGGGGGAAAAGCAGTTGACTATGGGGTGAAAGCAGATGGGTGTCTGTATTACAAAGGAAGACTGTGTGTACCAGATGATGGGGAATTGAAGACCAGTATTCTAAAAGAGGCACACACCAGTGTATATGCTATGCACCCAGGAAGTACAAAGATGTATCATGATCTGAAACTCCAGTATTGGTGGCCTGGTATGAAGAGAGATATCGGTGACTATGTGACTAAATGCTTGACATGTCAGCAAGTCAAGGCAGAACATCAAGTTCCATCAGGATTGCTACAGCCTATACGCATACCTGAATGGAAGTGGGATCGGGTCACCATGGATTTTGTAAGTGGTTTGCCTCTCACCCAGAAGAAACATGATGCAGCATGGGTGATAGTTGATAGATTGACAAAGTCAGCACACTTTCTGCCAGTTAGGACTGACTACTCACTAGAGAGGTTAGCAGAATTGTATATTAGTGAGATAGTTAGACTGCATGGAATCCCACTTTCCATCATATCTGATCGAGACCCAAGGTTTACATCGAGATTTTGGAAGAAGTTGCATGAATCCTTGGGTACACAACTCCATTTCAAAGCCTGACTTTCCATCCTCGAGCGGATGGGCAATCGAAAAGAGTAATCGGTAAACAATTGAAACCCATGAAACTGATACAAATATTGAATTGAAATGATAACAATAACATGAAATACTTGCCAGGTCCTTGAGGATATGCTGAGGAGTTGTGTCATTGAGTTTGAGGGAAGTTGGGATAAATACCTCCCACTGGCAGAATTTGCATACAACAATAGCTACCAAGCTAGCATTCAAATGGCCCCATATGAAGCGCTGTATGGGAGAAAATGTAGAACTCAAGGTGTCTTTGGACTGAATTGGCGAACAAGCTGGTAGGGCGGATCTGGTGAAACAGGCTGAGGAGAAGGTGAAATCAATCAAAGCCAACTTGAAGGTTGCCTCAGACAGACAGAAATCTTATGCCGACCTGAAGAGAAAAGAGATAGAATATATGGTTGGCGACAAAGTGTTCCTCAAGGTGTCACCATGGAAGAAAGTGTTGAGGTTTGGAAGAAAAGGTAAGTTGAGCCCTAGGTTCATTGGCCCATATGAAGTCATTGAACGTGTGGGTCCAGTGGCCTATAGGCTAGCTTTACCACCAGAGCTGGACAAGATCCACAATGTGTTCCACGTGTCCATGCTCAGAAGGTACCGCTCAGACCCTTCACATGTCATCTCCAGAGAAGAAATTGAAATACAGCCGGATTTGACATATGAAGAAGAACCTCTACGGATCCTAGCTCGGGAAGTGAAAGAGTTGAGGAACAAACAGATTCCATTGGTGAAAGTGCTTTGGAGGCACCACAACACCGAGGAGGCAACTTGGGAAAATGAAGAGACGATGAGGCAATAATTCCCTCAACTGTTTGCATTAGGTAAATTTCGAGGATGAAATTTAAATTAGAGGAAGAGTTGTAACACCCTCCCGGTAACCACTCAGTACATCCTCTTTATTCGTGGCCAGGTGTCGGTCCGGACAGCTAGAACGTCCGGAAAAATATTTAAACTAAAGTCAGGAACCAAAATTAACTCAAATATTAATAAGAAAAATTTAATAAAAATTTTAGAAATAAAATACAACCAAGTAAAACAAGCCGGTGCCCAAGCGATGGGTAACTGGAGGGAAGTTGCGGTTCTCGCAACGAGGAGCCCTAGACCTTGGGGAAAAATTATAAAATAATTTTTGGGACTCCAGAGAAGGGTTATTAAGGTTTACATGGCATTAGAATGCCAAGAAAATACCTAGAAAAATTTTTCAATCGGTACAAACAATTTTGACCCGTTAAGCCAAACGGAGGGCATTTTGGTCATTTCGCCTTCAGAGGTGATTTTTGGCCGACTTGTCCAGTTAAGTAAATAATTATTATGACCCAAAATATGAATAAATATTGCTAAAAATTAAATTGAAATGTGGTAGAAAAGAAAAGGAAAGAAAAATGAAATAAAAAGCCAATTTTGACATAATGTGATGTCATTAACATACCCCCAACCAATCAAAATTTGACAAGCCTTCTTAAACCACTTAAAAGAGTCAAAATGAAGACCAAAATCACTAAAATTTCCAGCAGCCCTCACCTTCACAAAGAGCTCACCCGTAGCTCTCAAATCCCATAGCCAAACTTCCATTGATTTTCAACCAAAGCTTACTTTCTTCCTTCATTTCACCACTAAACCCTAACCCCTTTCATTAAACCTTGACCATATCACTTGGAGAAGCTCTTGGCAGCCAAGAAGAAGAAGGAAAGTGAGGTTTAGAAGCTTGGAAAAATCTGCCCTAAGTGAGGTTAGTGCATATATGAAGTTTAAAACCCATTAGTTCCATGATCTATGCTTGCAATGAATGAAAAATTATGAAATAATGAAACAAATCCATGTGTATCTCTACCAAGAATTTAGGCAGCCCTATGGGAGATTGAGGTTGATTGTTTGATAAGCTTAGAATGGTTGGAAATCATGGTTAAAGTATTAACATGCATGGAGACTTAAGTAAGTATGTTAATCAAAGTGTATGAGTAAATTTAGTTGAACATTAGGGTTTAGGATGGTGAAATTGTGAATTAGCCTTGGAAATGGTTAGAGGACTTTTTAATGGTCAATTAGTGACCATTTTAGGTAGGTTGACCCTAATTAGAACTGAAAAATGGGATGGAAAGGTGAAGGTATAAACTGCCCTATGGACAGCAGCATAGGGACTGAAATTTCAGTCCCTTTGCACTGCCATAACTTGGGCAGTGGTGGTCCAATTGGTGTTTGGCCATTTGGACATGAAACTAGGCTTATAATGGCACATTTTTGCTGAAGAAAGCATGCCCAAAAGACCAAAGCAAAAGGGTCAAAACCCAGCCACAATCCGGAACCCTGAAACTGAATTCTGCAGAATTTGCCAAATGAACAGTAACTGTTCATTTGGCCATAAGTTACTGTAGATTTGGTCAATTGGTCTGAAATTTTTACAGCAATAAGTTAAGACATAGACAAACAACTTTCATGAAGGAACCTACCCCAAATTATGGCCAGAACCCATTCAACCAAGTGACTCAAGTCACTGTTCATGCACTGTAGATATGGTAAAATTCTGCAGACTGCATATCCGGGCAGCTTGGGTTTTTGAGCCATATCTGGAGCTACAAAACTCCAAATGGAGTGATTCAAAAAAGGAAATTCAACTAGACAAAATAAGGAACAACTTTCATGTTTTACATTTCTTCAAATTCCAACAGTAACAGTATCCAATGGAACAGTGAATTTAGGGCACCAAAACTGAAATTTTCTGCTAGTGTGGGTTACACTTTGAAATTGCAAAAACACTTAATGCCAACAAGTTTTAAACACCAAATGTGGTATGTTGGGAGTGCCAAAGTTGATGTACACATTTTTATGCTAAAAGTCAACATTTTTGTTGACCAATGATGAATAGTAACACAAAAAAAAGCTGAAATTCACAAATTGACGAAGTTAAGAGTTTCAAATGCCCTAGTATACCTAACAAGATTGGTTTGGATAGTTTGGCATGCCAATAGGGTTCAGTTAGCAGTACTGCACATGGCAAAAATGCCATTCTGTGATTTCATGGCTTTTAGCCATTCTAACTTTGCATTGAGACTTGGCCTTGTGCCTGATATCATTCTGACTTGTTAGTTACATTTGCCTGCCGGAGATGCATATGTGACCGATGGTGTGACGGCCGAGGTACTAGGTACCCGGTGCGGTTACCCGTTATCGATCCGATCGTCTAGTGTAGGTTACTTGGGGCAACCAAATGAATAAAAGTGAACAAAGTTAATGAATTAATGAATATACCAAGATCAAACAAAGAAAGCATACACATTGTATACACATTTATTTTTTTGCTATTTTCTTCTATTATATTATTGCACCACTAAGCATTATTGCTTAGCGCGTTGCTTTTGCCACGCGTAGGTACTGGAGATCCCGATCGTGAGCCCAGTAGACCACAGGTAGGTGAGTCCATCGGCGATTACGCTCGGTGTCCGTGTCACCTCACTACTGCGATTGCATCGGTAGGGCACTAGATGCCATTTTGTCATCTTGTAATTAACTTTTTATTTTCTCATATGTATTTAGGATTTATGTAATGTATTTTGAGGTTCATGTAAATAATAAAGATTTATGGTTATGTATGGTATTAATTTGAGTATTTAATGGTTGTTTATATATGAGAACCCTGAGAAAGGGATGTTTTGAAAAATGAAAAGGTTGTTGAGACCTGAAATTGACAAATTACTGAGATATTGATATTGACTTTTATTGATGATATTGGAGTAGAGAATGAATGAAATTGTATATTGGAAGTGTTTTTAACAGGTTCCGAAGAACTGTTTTCTCCATTTTTAGCCGGTACTCCGCCGGATTTTCCTTAAAATCTTCGGAACCTCAAATGAAATAATACTTTTGATAAATGGTTAAAATAAATCATATTTCATAAATTAATTTCAAAAGCATGACACAAATTAAGTAAGGTATATTAGAGTTTGCCAGTACACCGTGTGGCATTACTTATTCGGGTATACTGTACACGAGTAAGGGGTGTCACAAGTTCGATAGTTCATTAGGTATTCTACGGGATCATATTATGTCTTACAGAGGGGTAAGGTGTGATATAACTTGCAATTTCAAAGGTCTTAACATTTAAATTATTATTATTCTTTTTTAATTTTGATTGTTTTAATTATTTGACTTGTTATGTGTTGCAGCAAGCATTGTTTAAATTCCCCTAAATAAGAAAGAGGTAGATATTCTCCTTCACACACTGGACACTTACACATTGTCCTCACACACTTTAGCCCTATACTCGAGCTTTCTTACCTTTAAGAAGTAGGAGGGAGTCATGTAGCGATATCCATGGGTTCCACCCCGAAGGCTTCTGCTCAGATTGGAACTTGTTTCACTTATTGTGATACCCATGGAATGAGGCTCTACTGTTCACAGTAGAGACAATTTGGGGACCTTTGACTTTAGAAAACTAGATCTCGAGCTAAACTATCACATTAGTCAAGAGCTATAGTAAGCTATCCTTAAGAGTAGAACCATTCAATTAGATAGCACCTACCTGGTGTTAAGACTTCCCTTTTGTAACACCCCTAAGTTCGGTAGTGCGTTCTACTGTTCCGGTGACCAGTGTTGTTCGGACAGCTAGGATGCCTAGAACTACACTTCAATATGAGTGAGGAGACATAAAATAATGAAATACAAGAAAAGAAAATACAAGAAAAACAAAGGAAAAATAATAGCAAAGAAATGTAACCAAGTTAAGCGGCGAGAACCCTAGCGATGGGTGGCCTTGCAGGAAGTCACGGCGTGGACCGTTGACTAGCCACGGATGCGGGAACCTGGAAAACATTTTTAGGACTTAAATAGACCCTTATTGAAGAATAAATCTCATTAGAAAGATCAAAGAAAAATTAAATAATTAGTACAAAGAAAAGTGAGAAATCGAAAAACAGACAAAACCCGGTGTTACCGAAAAATCGGGAATGTAACTTGATGAGGGCATTATGGTCATTTGACATCCCGAATTGTCTTTTGACCTAAATGTCCATTAAAAATAAATAATATTACACTTAGAAAATAAAATGAAAAATTAATTTGGTGGTACCTAAAGTGAATAGCAAGAATTAAGGGTTTAATGTGGAATAAATGGGAATTTAAAATATTATATGAATTAATTAGAGTAAGTGGACCACTAAAGGAATAAACTAAAGATAATGGGGCAGGTGTAAGTCCATAATACAAGCTGAAACTTCATCTTCTCCAAATGAATTCATCCATGCCGATTTGAGAAGGAAGAAAATCCTCCATTGCCGTTTTTGCATGAGCTTGATCCACTCCTCCATTTCAACTCCAATCACTTAGATAGCTTCATAAAAAATTGTCTACACATCATAAGGAAGAGCTTGATACCAAAATCAAGAAGTTTAATCAAGGTTTAATAAGCTCCAACCATAGGTAAGTTTACATTTTTTAATGTTGCTTTGTTAAACTTTGTGTACATGTTATGGGTGTGTGCTTTGTGAAGAAAATTTTCAAGTTTGAAGAGTTCTTGATATATCCAGTTTGGACAGCCATGGAGTTGTGTATTTGATGATTTATTTTACATATATTTGATGAGAAATTATGATGAATAGGGTGATTTAATGTCCTAGTAGTTAAATTCCATGTATATGTGGTGATTGTACAATGGGGATTGAAGTTGACGAATTGTGGGACACTTTGGCATGGTGAAGCTTTGCGGCAGCCTTGGGACACTTTGATAAATGTATGAGTTCATGAAGGTATTGGCAGAATATTGACATTGAGGATTGATGGATATGTATATAGGTTGGTTGTGTAAAGTGTATGTAAGAATGAGTAATGTTTAGTGTATATGTGATTGTACTTAGACTTTGTAAATTTAAGTTTATTTGGTGTATTGAGGATGTGTGTAATCTGCCCAAAGTGACTTTAAAGTGAAGTGGTATATAGTTTTGGTAATGTACCAAAACAGAATTGGTAAGGGAAGTGGACATATAGTAAGGTGAATGTGTCATTGATGTATGTTTAAGCAAGGTAATTAAGGGCAGCATGCATTTTAACCTATAACCTTAAATGTGTAACTTCGATTGGTATGAGACCAATTGGAGGTGAAACTAGGCACAAAATGTGCCAACTTTCATTAAGAAAGCATACCAAAATTATGCTTGCAAGGTGACATGAAAATGACCAATTCGGATTAAGTGCAAGTGAAACCTAAAAACTGACCAATTTGGCAGTAGTTAGTGTTTAGGCCATAACTCACTCAAAACAGGTCCAATTGACCTGAAATTTTAACCATGAATACTTAAGACCCATACCTACAAGTCTTATGAAGACACCAAAGCCCAGAAATGACCATAAGCAAGTCAAACAGCTTGCACAAGTTCGGGTCCAAAAACTGGCCGAACCAAAGTTGACCAAATTGACCTAAAATGACCTAATTTGATGCCATTTGACCAGCAATAGTAAAATGACCATAACTTGGTCTACATAACTCAGAATGACCTGAAATTTTGCCCCGCGTGTAATAAGACATAGATCTACAAGTTTGTAGTTTTGACTGAAACCCGAAAACCGAGGGAACTAGGTCTTCCGGCTAGGTCAAACTAGCATCCCGGAATCCAGCAAGTTGCATTAAAATGCACTAAACAAGGAAATGAGTTTGGTAAAACGTACCAACCCTAAAACCCTATCGAATGTGACATATTAATGACACAAAAACCTAATTTACCTAAAACGCATCGAAGGTCGGTATATTAGGTGATTAAGCAAATAATAGCCTTCAGTGAATTACTTATCGAACATTATCGTTAGAGACAATTTAATTTAGTACTGAAACACTTCAAATTGTGTTTCTCAGTTACCAAAGACTCAGGAAAAGGGAAGGAAACACTGAGTCCAGACCAGGAGACAGTCATCAGAGGTTTGTACACAACTAGTTTTCTACTGATTTTATTCTGAATAAGATTTCATATGATTAATTGTATGTTATTGATTTAAATTGTGTTTGTGCACAACAGTATTTCTTTTGAATTTTTCAATTGAAATGAATTATGACTATTTGTACATTATTGTTTTAAATTGTGGAAATGTGTTTGAATGGATATTTATTGCTTGAAAAGCATTGTAAATGATTTGATGGATACTATTGATTGAAAAGCACTGTAAATGGTTTTTGTGGAAATTAAAGATAATTATGAATTGTGTTGCCATTTTGTGAATGAAATTATAACTTTGGAAATTTATTGGATTCTCACGAATCATTTGAATAAAATGTTTGGAATTGATTTTGTGTTCACACTTAGCATGACAGTATCATATCATTCCTTCTCCATTTACGGGGTTGTGATCGTTTATTTTCCTTCTCCATTTATGGAGTCGTGATCGTTTATTTTCCTCCCTCTCTGGTTTACCAGTTGAGGTGATCGGATGAGTACTCATTATATAGCTAGCTCGCTTCCTCATTGATTTCGATTAGTGGGGTTGTGATTGCTTTGTCGTGGTGTACAACGCGGCATTGATCGGAAATTTGTGTCATGGCTTAAGTTGTGAATGAATTGGCAACACTGTATTCTTAAATTATTCGACTAAATTGTGTTGTTATGCGATTTGATAATTTGTGAAATGAAGTTTAAATTCTTATTAACATTTACTGTCTTTTGAATTTAACTATGTTTTGATTACTGAGATTTATTGTGATATTGTGTTAAATTCCGATGACAGTATTGTCTTGAATTTAACTATGGTTTTTAAATATCCACTATTTATTTGAATTATGAATTGTGATTTAAATTTGTATTTGGTTAATGTTGTGCACCACTGAGACATTGTCTCAGCGATAGCTTTTTATTGCTGTCGCAGGTAGACAGACAGACAGGGCAGCAAACTAGGCTGCTAGTACCTCCAGCGAGAGACTACCGGGTATAATGAGTATACCAATATTTTGTATTTTGTAATGTAATGTATGTTCACTGTATGTACATATTGTTGTTGGTTTTGAGCAGTTGTAAATAAAAATTATACATTGAAGTTGTAAAATAATTATGAGTTATTTTGGCTTGTAAAAATTGTATTATATTTCTTTTACCTCAGTCTTTGAAAAATCACTGTGGATTTGAGTTGAGATTTGGAAAATATATTGAAGTGCTTTTTACAGGTTTTCTGAAGAACTGTTTTATCCAAATTACAGATGGCACTCTGCCAAAATTTTTACATTCAAATAAGTCAAATGTGTCAGTTCTATCACTTCAGTTAAAAAAAAGTTTTTAACACCTGTAAATAGTGCTCACCACTATAAAAGAAGTAAGAAAAGTTTTTAAAATCCCTTGTAGTGTATTTAATGGGTTATCAGTAGACGGAGTTGGTAATTCATTAGGTATACTATGGGATCATGTTATGCCTTACAGAGGAGTAGGGTGTGACACCTTTTTTAGGGCAAAAGGGACGTACTTTCTTTCACCTTACTCTGTCTATATCTTTTGGTTTTTTTTTTCTTTTATAATATAAGGGTAATTGAATCATGCTGTTAGGATAGTCTAAACACCTTCCTACTTTGACAGGTGTATAGACATTATTGCCCTTAACAATATAATTCAAAATTACCTAAATTATGCATCTATCTATTTTCTTACAGGTGCCATAAATCGAGTGTTTGTAGAAGGTAAACAAGGGAAACTCTAAATGGCATCTTTGAGTCAGTCTACTGAAGAAATTTCAAAACAAGAACAGAACGTTTGATAGTGGTCTAGATTGATTCACGACTTAGAATCTTTACAGATGAGAAAAATGGATATAGAAGTAGTGGTCCACCTATTGCCCCCATTCGATCCCGACAAGGTTGAAATTAGAATGGTCAATCTCGACGGTATGTTGAATAGTTGGAAATCGCTGCCCATCCACGCCCAAGCAAAGTTTGAGGAAAAGTATGGAAAAATTGCCACCTTAACACGGGTTAAAGTACAAGTTCCTCCACTGAAAGCCATATTGTCTACTTGGAACCCCAGTTATAGGGTCTTTTCCTTTAACGATATTGATACGACACCAACAATAGAGGAGTATCAGGCACTATCAGAGATCCCTTATGTGGCTAAGAACCTCATTTATCTTCATCTTGATTACAGGCAGACATGGAAGTGGTTTGTGCACATAATAGGAGTGTTTGTTGGTTTTACAACCACTGCAAGTGCACGGATCGCTAACAAGTAATAAAGTGATGAGCACAATATCGTTCCCATGAGGAATTTGATTCGTAAGTACCAATCTACACGGTAATTTTGACTGTTTAGGCTATCGAATAATGAAGGAATGGAAGTTGTCTATTTTAAACACTAAAATGATAAACTTAAAATGAAGAAATCTATTTTGGAACAATTCCAGAATTAAGATTTCACACCTGAATCTTGCTATGGATGTTATCTTATTTATTTACTAGTTTTGAGAATCGTTTACCTTAATGGAAATCAGTCCTAAGGTATCCTAAGTCCTCTCTCAAGATACCTAGGGTGTATTCTAATTAACTTAAACCCGACTTTCGTGGCGATCAAAGTAATTAAAATCCCTTAAGGTCTTTGACTAATTTTGAAGTTCCACAAAGGGATCAGCCTATGTCTAGGTTAGAATTCCTAGGTTCAAGATCTTTATTTTCTAATATTAATCTTTACCTTTCAGTCCTTCAATTAATATCTACAATCAATATTAAGTGGGTACCAGCACATAGCGTGCATTAAGATCACAAGAAATTAAATCAAGGAATAAATCTCAAATCCAATAAATAAAATTTAATGTTTATCCATAACAATGATTACAAGTATTACTCTCCTAATTCCAGAATATAAAAACTACTCACTCATGAGTTCAGCAAACATCATGATAAAAAGGTAAAGACAGTAAAAAGAAATCATATAGAAGAAATAAAACAATAAAATCCATTTAAGGAGATGGAATGAAGGAACCAAAGAGAGTTTGCAGCTTTGATCTTGTGGGACTTCGGCTAGAGAACTCCCCTTGATACTGATATTCTTCTCCTCAAGACAGCTGGAAAGAGTGCAGAATGCGAGTCTCTCTAAATCTCCTAAAAGTGCTGTCAAAGGATCCTCCCTCTTTTGGATGTTTTCTCTTTCTATTTATAATAGCTCTTCTAGGGTTAGTTCATTTTGAGTCCCAAAAGCCTTAGGAGTCTTATTTAAATCTGTAAACAAGAGCGAGAATTCGGGTTTGAAAATTGACTGCCGCAAGGTACATGGCCCATGTGTCACTACACGGCCCAGGACCGTGTAACTTACTGGAGAGGAATTACGGAGTCTTGCATTAGCACAGAGACTTACACAGGTCTGTGCTGGCTATACGGGCCTGGTTACACCGGCCGTGTGCTTTTGTTCTTAGAAAGTTCTTCAAGCTTGTGCCCGACAGAGACTTACACGGGTCCCTGCAAATTACATGGGTCCAATTACACGACTCGTGTACTTTTGTTTCTCCATTGGCTCTCTGGTTTTCATCTGGCAGAAGGTTACACAGGTCTGTGGCTTGGCTTACACAGCCCATGTACTTTATATCAGCAAAATTCTAAGCCTTTTGACTTCTCTAAGCTTACCTTTTGCACTCCTATACTCTGGGACTTCACCCAAACATCTGAAATGATGCAGAAAATATGGAATTAAGGGCTTGATAATAGAAATTACAAAAGCTAATGAAATCAACTATTATACATGAGATTACTTACCTAATTGCTAGGAGATAGTATACAATTGTGCTTAAAAACATCTATACAATTCAAGTGCATCAAACACCCCAAAACTCAAACTTTTGCTTGTCCTCAAGAAAAACAAAACTCTGTTTTAAAACACATTTCAGGGGATACTTAGGAATATAACCAACAATTTAATAAGCACAAAATTAAACTCCTCCAACCTTCATACCAATTACCCTCTTCCAAGGCATAAGGGTTCTAATAGCTGCTTGTTTAGAACTTCACCTCCTTTTTAGTGCTTAAACTAATTATTTCTCTTTGCAAGGCCATTAATAAGTCACAAATAACCTGTTTTATCAAGGTAAACTTGAGAAAAACTTACTCCCCCAAATTTTCCTTTTTTGTGAATAATTGTGATGAAGTAACTCAATTCCAACTCCATAGGCATATCTCAATTTCCTATCTCCATTGATGCAGCATACACTTTTCAAAAGAACAAAAGTCTTTAAAATGGTTGTAATGGGGCTAAAGGGATAATGACTTGATTGCCAATGAAAGGTTTATAGGGAATGCAAATATAAGGATAGCATGTATGCATAAAATATCAAGTATACTAAGTTTATTCTACTGATTTTGTATGGAGAGGAGGGACTTTTAGTTTTTATAGTGCCAAGCATGCTTCCATGATTCTTGAGACTTTCTTTTTCTCTTCTTATTTATTTATTTATTTATTTAAGTCCCTTTTTGTCTTCTCCCCCAAACTCATTGCTTTTGTTGGGTTAGGAAGGCAGACTTTTCTTTGGTTTCAATTTCACACTTGCACTCTTTCTCAAGTTCTTCATCCTCTCTCTATTTTCTTTTTTCACTTTAATATACTTTTTACTTATGCATTTAGCTTCCTCAAAAGGGTAGGTATGTGTTTAGGCTAGGGGCTAGGTAAATAATATGGGTAAGTAAGGAAAATCAAAGGGATAAATATAGGCTTCAAGGGATATACATTTTAATTAGGGGTGACTAAGGCTTAGTGAGGTTATAGCAAAGAATGTCTTAATCATTTCTTCATCAAGCATATGCTAGGATTTTGCCTTGATAGGTCAAAGAGACATGTTTTAGAGCTGCTAAAGCATTCTTAGGTTTGCTTGTATTTAAAAAAAAAAAAAATTCTCCTAATTTCACAAGTTCAATGTGGCAGATTAATGGCTATGAAGGGGTTTAGCTAGTCTATTTCCACTAAAGAGATTAGGTTTTTCACAGACAACATGTTAGAATCCTTTTTGGCCTATCCAGATACGTTCATTCCTCTATCCCGTGGAGTCCAATTATTAGCTTACTAGAAATTGGTTATAGTTCAAAATTTTCAAAAATTTTTAAAAATTTTCTGGTTTCTGGAATTTTGATACACAAGAATTCTACAGATGAATTTAAATAATGTAATGATATGCACTGCACTTGTAACCCCCCCCCCCCAAAACTCAAACCGGACATTGTCCTTAATGTTAAAATAATATGCAAAATTAGAGAAAACGTACACAAATTATAAGAAAGCATATTATTTATTAAGTATTGAAAAGTTTGGACATAAAGCAAATAAAAGAGACCTATGATTGCAATCTAGGACTAAGGTATTCAAGATTTTACAATAAAGAACCTATCCTATAGTTCTAGGTCTAAAAGGTCTCTGATGGTGATGATGGTGATGCTGGTGATGCTGGCTCCTCTTCATCGACCCTCTCCAATAGCATGTCCAACTTGTTGTGGGCTTCCTGGAGGCTGTCCCCGATTGCTCGCATCCTGTTATTGATTGTGGTCTCCATGCACTATAGGTATGCGAGTATCAGATCTATGGGTGGTGGTGTGTATGGAGGCACTCGAGCAGGAGACTCCTGAAACATAGGCTCTTGAGTTTCCGCTTGTGGCTACGAAGTCTCGCCAGGTCCTTCTTGTGCTTCATCTCTCTGAGGGATGGCATTCCCTTCGGCATCCAGCAGGTAGCGGGTGTTGCCCACCTTATTACATATCCCCATGGCTATGCAGATGGTTTGATCTATTCTTGATGTTCTAGTGATAGAATGCAGCCTTGATGTCCTAGAATGAATCCGAAGTGGAGCATGATAGTTGTGATAAAGCCACCAAGCATGATGTGCCCAGTAGGCTGATGACAGAAGTGGCGGAGGTGGTTGCACAAAAAGAAGCTAGTGCTGCAGCGCTGCTCAGTGACCATACACCACAAGAAGAATAGCTCATTTGCGTTTACCATGCCAAGGCTATCACCACGGCCCATGATGGTGTGGGCTGCGAACCGATACATGTAGCATAGGGCTGGACTTGTGATTCCCATAGATTTGGACTTGCTGGAATTATACGACTCCGTGTTCGGGGCAATGGAACTCCAGAAGTTGGTGTTGTTATAAAGCATGCGGTTCTTAGGCATCTCTTGGTAGTCGGCGCTGTCAAAGCCACAGATGGCATTAAACTCATCTATATTCATTACCCGGTCGACATCCAAGAGGCGAAATTCAATTCTGCCTCTGTCTTCCCTGTTGATAGGCCATAAGGTGGCCTTGAAACTGCCCAAAAACTCCAATGCGGTGTCCCGATATGCTGGGAACTGGAGTTGGGTGAACCTTGTCCACCCGATGCTATCGAGTAGCCTGTTGATCTCATTCTGCTGCCCGATTTGCTCCAGCAGTGCAAAATTCATGTATTTTATGGAGCTTATTTTTCGGGTGTGAAGCCGGGTGCACATTACCTTGTGGGCATCATCACAGAATCCCCAAGGAATGGAGATTTCCGATTGGGGAACGGCTTATGGTTGGTGTCGTGGTGGAGGATGGGCTGGTTGAGAGGGTTGAGGAGAGGCTACCCTTATTCTTGGGCATTGGGATGCCGGCTGAGGGGGATAAGGTGAGGATTCCCCTCCGTGCCTTAAGGAAGAGCCATTCTTCACGTAGATCTCTTTGTAGGGGCCATTGATGAGTTTTTAGGAAGGAGAATAGTAGGGTTTAGTGAAGGGAGGAGAAATTTGAGGGGTTTTTATAGACTAGGAAGGGTGGAGATGAAGGGTTTTACCTTTATGAACGGTTTTAATGCGAGGGGTGCATTTAAAAAGCTATTAGGACTCTTCGTTTCATGGATTTTGCACTCCAGGAGTCGCGTCTGTGACATGATACACTAGTCATGTATCACTACACGGGTCCCAATATGTAGGGCCATGTAAATTTCTGCCCAGAAATTTCAAATTCTATCATAGTACATGGACCGTATAAATGAAGCTCTGGGACCCGTGTAACTTACTGCCTCTCGAGTTACTTTACTGGACGTGTTACACAGCCCATGTCAAGTACAAAGAGGACCCGTGTAACTTTCTGTCTTCAAGCTATTCCTCTAGCAATATTACACGGTTCGTGTAACTTGGGCTATGGACCCGTGTAACTTTCTATTTCCCTCAGAGCTAAAATCGCAAGAAATTTATAGACTTCTAGAAAGTTACACAGGGCGTGTGAAACTAGTACACGACCTGTGTACTTTCTGATTTTCCAAATTTTTTCCAAATGAAAATTTTTGTTATCACAACACATAAAATGGATGCAAAGATTAGCAAATAGAGCTACTTTCCAGGTTTTGTTCAATCTTCTCTTTTGTGGTTCTAACTTGGTGATTCCTCTCCTCTTTTGTTCTTTACTCCCTTTTTTTTTTCTTTTTCCAAAAGGTCCTACAAAATGAAATACTAATGAGTATGAAGCAAAAAATCAATATGAAAAAGGAAAAGAAGAAAAATTCAGAAAAAAAACTTGGGTTGCCTCCCAAAAAGCGCTTGTTTATAGTCTTTAGCTGGACTTTGCTTGTTTATGGTCTGTTAGTATGATGGTTGAGGGTGTAATTGACTCCCATTTCTATGAGTTCTCCCTGAAAGTAAGGCTTCAGCCTCTGCCCATTAACCTTAAATGCTCCTGAAGTTTCACTCCACACTTCTACTGCTCTATGTGGAAAGACTTGAGTGACCTTAAAAGGTCCAGACCATGTTGATTTCAGCTTCCCTAGAAAGAGTTTCAATCTAGAGTTGAATAACAGGACAAGATCTCCTTCTATTATTTCTTTCCTTGCCATGCGCCTATCATGCCATCTTTTGGTTTTATCCTTGAAGATTTTGGCATTTTCGTATGCATCCTGTCGGATTTCTTTAAACTCATTCAACTGTAGGAGCCTTTTTTCACCAGTAGCCTTGAGGTCAAAGTTTAGGATCAGAATTGCCTAGTAAGCTTTATGCTCAAGTTTGACAAGGAGATGGCATGATTTTCCATAAACCAGTCGAAAGGGTGTTGTGCCAATTGGGGTTTTATATGCAGTGCGGTATGCCTACAGTGCATCATCTAACTTCAAGCACCAGTCCTTCCTAGATCTGTTTACAGTTTTCTCTAAAATCCGCTTCAGTTCCCTGTTTGAGATTTCTACTTGGCCACTGGTTTGAGGATGATAAGGTGTGGCCACCTTGTGAGTCACTCCATACTTTTTTGTTAGTGTTTCGAATTATTGGTTAAAGAAGTGACTTCCTCCATCGCTGATTATTACTTGAGGTGTGCCAAATCTTATGAAGATATTTTTCTTAAGGAACCATGTGACCACTCTAGCATCATTGGTTGGTGTGGCTATTGCTTTTACCCATTTTGACACATAATCAATACCAACCAGAATATACTTGTTTCCATGGGAAGAGGAGAATGGGCCCATGAAGTCTACCCCCCATACATCAAACAATTCTACCTCAAGTATACCATGTAGTTGCATTTCATTCCTACTTGAAGTGTTACCTATTTTTGGCATTGATCACAAGTTAGGATAAAGGATCTCACATCTTTAAACAAATAAGGCCAGCAAAATCCTGCTTGCAAGATCTTGGCTGTTATTTTTGAGGTGCCAAAATGTCCTCCATATAGTGATGAATGGCAGTGATGAAGGATACATTCCATATCTTCCTCTGGTATGCATCTTCTTATCAGCCCATCATTGCATCTTTTATACAGTAGAGGTTCCTCCCATATGTAATATCTCACATCATATGGGAATTTCTTCCTTTGCTGATAAGTAATGTTTGGAGGCAGTACCCTGCATATAAGAAAATTAACAAAGTCAGTGTACCATGGAGCCTTGGAGAATGCAAGTAATTGCTCATTAGGAAATGAGTCATCAATTGGCAAATCCTCAAAGTCTCCTGTGTACTCCAATTTCAGCCTGGAAAGATGGCCAGGCACTACATTTTTGGATCCCTTTTTATCCTTGATTTCAAGGTCAAATTCTTGCAAGAGTAGAATCCATCGAATCAACCTTGGTTTTACTTCCTTCTTGTTCAAAAGGTACCGGATTGCAGCATGATCTATGAATACAATGACTTTTGACCCAATTAGGTAAGATCTGAATTTATCCATTATAAATACTACTGCTAGGAATTCCTTCTCTGTGGTAGCATAATTGATTTGCTCGTCATCGAGTGTCTTGCTAGCATAATAAATGGCATAGAGCTTTTTATCTTTTCTTTGCTCAAGCATCGCTCCAACTGCAAAGTCACTCGCATCACACATCACCTCGAATGGTAGCTCCCAATCTAGTGGCTGCATTATTGGTGCTGAGATCAGGGCTTCTTTGATCCTATTAAAAGAAACAAGGCAATTTTCATCAAAATGAAAGGGAACATCTTGGCTTAACAGGTTGGTAAGTGGCTTAGCTATTTTGGAAAAATCTTTAATGAATCTTCTATAGAACCCTGCATGTCCCAAAAAGCTTCGCACTCCCTTGACTGATATTGGTGGTGGCATGTTTTCAATGATCTCAATTTTTACCTTATCAACCTCAATTCCTCTTTCTGATATCAAATGTCCCAAAACTATACCTTCCCTTACCATGAAGTGGCATTTTTCCTAATTTAGGATCAGGTTTGATTCTTCATAACTTTGCAATACCTTAGATAAATTAGCTAGGCAATCATCAAAAGTAGTTCCATAGACAGAAAAATCATCCATAAAAACTTCCATGATATTTTCAATATAATCAGAAAAAAATAGCCATCATGTATCTTTGAAAGGCAGCAGGGGCATTACAAAGACCAAAAGGCATTCTCTTATATTCAAATGTTCCATAAGGGTAAGTGAATATGGTCTTTTCTTGGTCTTCTAGGTGAATGGGAATTTGGAAGAATCCCGAATACCCATCTAGATAACAAAAATAAGAGTGTTTTGCTAACCTTTCTAACATTTGGTCGATGAAAGGGAGAGGAAAATGGTCTTTTCTGGTAGCACTGTTCAATTTCCTATAATCTATTCACATTCGCCAACCAGTGACTACCCTAGTAGGGATTAGTTCATTGTTTGAATTTTAGATAATAGTTGTCCCACCCTTCTTAGGAACTACATGTACTAGACTAACCCATTTACTATCAGAAATTGGGTATACGATACATGCATCTAATAGTTTTAAAATTTCTTTCTTGACTACTTCTTTCATGTTTGGGTTAAGTCTTCTTTGGTGCTCGATAGTGAGTTTACTGTTTTATTCCATGGGTATCCTATGCATGCAAATCGAGGGGTTGATTCCTTTTGGGCCTTCTATTTTATACCCTATGGCCTTGTTATGGATCCTAAGTTCTCTTAACAATTTTTTCTTTTCTAACTTAGACAGGCTAGCATTAATTATAACAGGATATTTAGAGTTTGAGTCCAGAAATGCATACCTTAGCGAGGACGGGAGAGGTTTAAGCTCTACCTGCTTAGTGTTTTCCTAGAGCTTGATCTTGGGTTGTTCCTCCTTTAACTCCTCCATCTCGGAGGCTTTAGCTAGGGGTGTTAAGGGTGGATGAGCTACTACCTATTGTACACAGGCTGATATTTCTGTGTTTTCATCATTCATTGTGTGGCTGTGCATAATACATGCTTCAAGAGGATCTTTAGGATATGTCTTATGAAATTCCTCTTCAACTTATTTGTCAATTATGTTAACCTTGAAGCATTCATCAGGTTCGCATTTGTGTTTCATTGTGTAGAACAAGTTGAATTCCACTTCTTCTTCTGCTAGCTTTAGGGTTAGTCGCTCATTTTTTACGTCTATGATGGCTCCGGCGGTTACCAAGAATGGTCTCCCCAAAATGATAGGGATCTGAACATCTTCTTCTATTTCAAGGACAACAAAGTCTACTGGAATGAAGAATTTGCCCACTTTGATAGGAATGTTCTCAAGTATGCCCACTGGATATGTAATAGATCAATCAGTCAATTGCAATGAGATTGTCGTGGGCCTCAGCTCTCCGATCTCCAGCTTTTTGCATATTGATAGAGGCATTAAACTCACGCTTGCCCCATGATCGTAGAGGGTCTTGTCTATTTTCTTATTGCCAATGAGGTAGGGTATGGAGAAGCTTCCTAGATCTTTCAACTTTAGAGGCAGTTTGTTTTGTAGTATGGCACTGCATTTCTCTGTTAGAGCTACTGTCCCATAGTCTTCCAGCTTTCTTTTCTTTGACAGAATTTCCTTAAGAAATTTGGCATAGGATGGCATCTAAGAGAGTGCTTCAGTGAAGGGGACATTGATATAAAGTTTCTGTAAAACTTCTAAAAACTTCCCAAACTGCTTGTCCAATTTTGCTTTTTGAAATCTCTGAGGAAAAGGCAGGGGAGGCTGGTATGGCTCTGGTAACTTCTTTTTCTTCCCTACTTCCTCTTCCTGATCTTTCTTGGCTTCTCCCTCCTTTTTCTCTGCTTGACTTTTAGATTTTTCTAAAGTCTCATCTGTTGGTTCTTTCTCTGATTATACTAGAGTTCTCCCACTCCTCAATGTAACTGCCTTACAATGCTCCCTTGGGTTCATCTCCGGTTGACTAAGCAGTTTACCAGCAACCTTACTTGAAGAACTTGCTTACTGAGCAATTTGATTCTTTAGCATCTTGTTATGGGTAGCAAGTTGGTCAATTCTGGAAGTCAGCTATTTAATCAATTCATTCTGTTGTTGTTGAGCTACTAGGAACCCTTCCATCATGGATTCCATGGTCATCTTCGGTTCAGGTTGTTCAGGTTGAGGAGACAATGGTGGCTGTGCAAAGTTTTGGCCTCTGTTTTGAAATCCAAGGGGTGCTAGCGGGTTGTACCCCTGTTGCTTGTTTATTGGTTGGTTCTGTTGATTGGACCATGAGAAATTTGGGTGGTTCCTCCATCCAGGGTTATAAGTGTTTGAATATAGATTGTTAGGCTATCTTTGATTGAAGTTTCCTCCATTATTCACATAGTTCATCTGTTCTGTAGAGGGTTCGTTAAAGCTGTTATATTCTGAATATCCTCCTCCATAGCTGTCCTCATGTTGAGTATTCATCCCTACTGCATTGGCTTGCATTTTATCAAGCCTCCTTGTGA
Source organism: Hevea brasiliensis (assembly GCF_030052815.1). Taxonomy (NCBI): domain Eukaryota; kingdom Viridiplantae; phylum Streptophyta; class Magnoliopsida; order Malpighiales; family Euphorbiaceae; genus Hevea; species Hevea brasiliensis. Next base: position 52,732,742 of record NC_079501.1, read on the forward strand.
GCTGATCAAATTGAGCATTCATCATGCTTAGGGCGTGCACTTCCAGGACTCCTGCTGTTCTCTTTGCATTTCCTCTTTCATTTGACCACTCATAATTATGGTATGCAACCCTCTATAGAAGTTCAAGTGCTTGTGTCACTGTTTTCTCCATTAAGTCACCTTCTGTAGCTGAATCAACTGTGCTCTTTGTAGAGGGTAGTAAATCATTATAGAAATTTTGCACAAGTAGCCAATCCTCTATGCCATGGTGTGGACATTCCCTCTATAGGTCTTTATATCTTTCCCATGCGTCATAGAGTGATTCACTTTCCTTTTGTCTGAAGATGTTGAGATCAAGTCTTAGTTTTACAGTCTTTGCAGGTGGAAAATACCTTGCTAGAAAAGCTTATGAGAGGTTTTTTCAAGTGGTGAACATTCCAGCTGGTTGAGAAAGTAACCACTTCCTTGCTCTGTCTCGAAGGGAGAATGGAAATGCTCTGAGTCTTATGGCTTGATAAGACACTCCATTCATCTTAAATGTGTCACAAAGGGCAAGAAAGCACTGGAGGTGATAATGTGGATCTTCTGTTGGTGAACCCAGAAACTCGGTTTGTTGAATCATTTGAAGCCATACTGGTTTTAATTCAAAGTTATTGGCTTCCACTGTAGGTCTAATGACACTGAGCTAAAATCCTTGAACAGATGGAGCTCCGTAGTCTCTCAAGAGTCTTAGTCTGTCATTATTATTGACCATGGTTGGAATTTCAGGATCTTCTTGATCGGCTCTTGATGTTTCCTTTTTCTCCTGATGGCTCTTAGAGTTCTGTCTATCTCCGGATCACAGTCCAAAATTTCTTCTTTTGGCCTTGTTCTGGTCATATACTAGATCGGGCACCTGAGAGAAAAGAAAAGGAATAAATCAAATCAAACAAAATTAGGTAATAAATATAATTGCCTAAATCAGCCAAATTGCCTATCGCTCGATATTACTAAAGTCAAAATCCCCAGTAACGGCGTCAAAAACTTATTTGCTGGTTTTACAACAACTGCAAGTGCACGGATCGCTAGCAAGTAATAAAGTGATGAGTAAAATATCATTCCCATAAGGAATTTGATTAGTAAGTATCAATCTACACAGTAATTTTGACTTTTTAGGCTATCAAACAATGAAGGAATGGAAGTTGTCTATTTTATACACTAAAATGATAAACTTAAAATAAAGTAATCTATTTTGGAATAATTCCGGAATTAAGATTTCACACCTGAATCTTGCTATGGATGTTATCTTATTTATTTACTAGTTTTGAGAATCGTTTACTTTGATGGAAATCAGTCCTAAGTTATCCTAAGTCCTCTCTCAAGGTACCTAGGGTTTATTCTAATTAACTTAAACCCGACTTTTGTGGCGATCAAATTAATTAAAAGCCCTTAAAGTCTTTGAATAATTTTGAAGTTCCACAAAGGTATCAGCTTATGTCTAGGTTAGAATTCCTAGGTTCAAGATCTTGATTTTCTAATATTAATCTTCACCTTTCAATCCTTCAATCAATATCTACAATCAATACTAAGAGGGTACCAGCACATAGCATGCATTAAGATCACAAGAAATTAAATCAAGGAACAAATCTCAAATTCAATAAATAAAATTTAATGTTTATCCATAACAATGATTACAAGCATTACTCTCTCAATTCCAGAATATAAAAACTACTCACTCATGAGTTCAGCAAACATCATAATAAAAAGGTAAAGACGGTAAAAAGAAATCATATAGAAGAAATAAAACAATAAAAATCCGTTTAAGGAGATGGAATGAAGGAACCGAAGAGAGTTTGCAGCTTTGATCTTATGGGACTTTGACTGGAGAACTCCCTTTGATACTGATATTCTTCTCCTCAAGACAGCTGGAGAGAGTGCAGAATGTGAGTCTCTCTAAATCTCCTAAAAGTGCTATCAAAGGATCCTCCCTTTTTTGAACATTTTCTCTTTCTATTTATAATAGCTCTTCTAGGGTTAGGTCATTTTGAGTCCCAAAAGCCTTAGGAGTCTGATTTGAATCTATAAACAAGAGTGGGAATTCAAGTTTCAAAACTAGCTACCGCAAGGTACACGGCCCATGTGTCCCAGGGCCATGTAACTTACTGGAGCGAAATTGCGGAGTCTTGCATTAGCATAGAGACTTACACGGGTCTGCGCAGGCTACACGGGCCTGGTTATATGAGTCGTGTACTTTTGTTCTCAGAAAGTTCTTCAAGCTTGTGCTTGGCAGAGACTTACACGGGTCCCTGCAAATTACACGGGTGTAATTACACAACCCGTATACTTTTGTTTCTCCATTGGCTCTCTAGCTTTCGTTTGGTAGAAGGTTACATGGGTCTGTGGCTTAGCTTACACAGCCCGTGTACTTTGTATCAGCAGAAATTCTAAGCCTTTTGACTTTTCCAAGCTTCCCTTTTGCACTCCTATACTCTGGGGCTTCACCCAAACACCATAAATGATGTAGAAAACATGGAATTAAGGGGCTTGATAATAGAAATTACAAAAACTAATGGAATCAACTACTATGCATGAGATTACTTACCTAATTGCTATGAGATAGTATACAATTGTGCTTAAAAACATCTATACAATTCAAGTGCATCAAGGAGTCCCGACAGAAGAGGCAAAATCAAAAGAAACTAGTAAAGGCAGTTCACATGGGTGGCCTTGGGCTTACATTAAGAAAAATCTAAACCAGCATATTCAGAATGAAAAATGGGAGATGGTTTTGCCGACATTAGCTTTGAGTATTTATGGGTTAATCCTATTTCCTGGACCTCTAGAAGTTGTAACCCAAAGTGCAGTAGAATTGTTTTGGGCAGTAGAAATCAGAATATCAATCCAATACCTACCGTTCTTGCTGAAACCTTTTTGACTCTAACATATTACCAATGACAGGGTAAAGGGATCATTAAATGTTGCATTCAATTGTTTCACCTTTAGATCTTAAGCCATGTTTGCCACTAGAGACCAAAGGTTTAACCTGGTATTCAGATCAGCCAATCATTGTGAAGATGTTGAGGTTAGCAATAAGCGAGAGAAATGAATGACAATGGCAAGAGCAAATTCTGAGTTTTAATAGCCACAACTATTGTTGGAGAAAGTTATGGACTACTGGCCAATCATCTTATTCAATACAGGGGATTATCATTTTGTACCTCTGGTTGGGCTAATTGGATGTTCGAGCTATCTCCCATCTATGGTAATGAGGCAATTTGGTTCGACTCAGTTTGTTCCCAGTATCAGAGAATTTCACCAAGCTCATTTCTATTATGAATCTGGTAAGGAGGACGAACTGAAGACTCTATACAAATCTTAGGAAAAGTTAATCCTAATAAAGCGATTGCCTAAAGGGCCAAGCATGACAGAAGGGTATCCCATGTGGAGAGATAAGGGGTATAAAGTCCCCAAACTAACGGGACCAAAGGATAGAATGTCTCACAAAGGGGTCTACCTAGAAGAAGCTTGTGCCAGGTCAGCTATTCCCTTCCAAGGTTTGGTCTCAGAAAATCAGCAATTGAAGGAACGCATAAAGTAGTTGGAAGATCAGTTACCCAAAGTGAGCAGCAAATTTTGAAAAAGAGAGTAAAAAGTGAAGGAGCAGAAGCATGAAAATTGTTAGATTAGAACATTGAATTCAAAAATTTCTTCTAGGATTTCATGCATCATGCCATATCCATTATGTACCTAATAGATTTCAATGTTCAATTGCATATTAAAACTCTTTTAATATGTATTAGGATCTACATTTGCTATTTAAGATTTTTGAATTAACAAATTAATCTTTTAGAACCCTAGATTAATGCAAAAATATGTGCACTAACCTTTTGATGCACTGTAGATGTGATTGGTACCTTTGGGAAGCACCTAAGACCCCAATTGTTGTCCCTCTAGCTTGTCCACACCAAGATCACTAATGGGCAGCCTCTAAACCAGCTTCTCAAGCCTTGCCAACCAATTGTAATTTAGGTTTTTGCCTTTAGAGAGGTTGTAGATGTATATAGGACACTAGAAACAATTTCTAGCAATTTTAATTCAAAGAAACTTGGATCATTCTCTTTGAATTGATGACAGAAGATGAAGAGAGGAGAGTGAGCTATGGGTGGCGGCACACTTGAGAGAAAATAAGAAGAGTGGCTGATTTTTTTTTTCTCATAACATCACATTATATAATTAGGTCATCACTTAAAACCCTTGGCACATGTCATCACCTGATTGCATCTTAATTTTAATTGACCTAATCACATTAAGCCAAGTGTCAAAGCTAGATTTAATCTTGACTTTGATCATCTTACATAATAAGAAGACAAATGACAAACCATGATGCCATGTGTCACCATCTCATGGTGCCACATGTCACCCTGTGAAATAACCAAATTACCCTTATGTTGTAGTTTTGAGTTCTCAATCCAAAATAATTATTTCTCCTCTTCTAATCAATTTATATCAAATATAAATTAATTAATTATTCTCCATTAATTAATTTCTCACAATTAAATTTATATATAAACACTTTAAATATAAATTTAACTTATACTATATATCCAATAACCTAGATTTGGTTTCAAGTCATGCTAGGTACTTTGTAATCTTATTGCAAGACAAACCTATTTAATTAATCAATTAAACTCTTTAATTAATCAATTAAATCACATTTAACTTGGTGATTACTTGTGTATGTATATGACTCACTAGGCCCATCACTAATTGGCAATTAGATATGATATTAACTCTTAATATCATCAGAACTCTTTCTTACCATAAATGACTTCTCTAAATCATTTTAGGTACTTCATATACAATGGTTATCATCTAGCATAGCATGCCATGGCCACCCAATTAGTAATAAGGAATACCTTAAATAAACCTATAATCATATGTTACCATGCACTAAAATCTCTCTGTTATAAAATCCCAATTCGAGCTAGAGTCATGGTTTATGTCAAACCCCATTTGCTATGAATGTTATGTTCTCTTTTAATTCTAATTCTTGATTAAAGAGATTTTCTCATCAGAAACTCTTTTCTGATTAAATCTATCTATCCTAGCCAGGAACTTAAAACATCAAGAACAATTAAATGAATATAGAATTTTATCCCTATTTACTTAGGATAACAGATTTCATCTTGATCAACACCTACCTTCATACATAACTAGTAGGAGCCAACACATGCCCATATACCCATACACAGTGCAAGTATGAAAGCACTATTAAACTCAAACTACCTATATACAAGATAACTGTGTTATCTCATATCTAAAGATTATATGCACTGATATAATCTATGATAATGCATTGACAAGAGTAAACTCTACGTGCTTGTCATGAGTGTCATTGGTTCGGCCTACTTATCATGCATAAGTGCCTATCATGTTTGTTATATGGCATGAGACTCACCATTCCATCTTATTTATATCTCATATAAATAACTTAGGAACAAACATGATTACAATCTTTCTGGATAAGTCATGTCCTTATTGTGAAGTATCCTCGATTGTGAACCAATTTATGATAATTTGTGCTAGAAATACTGTCACTCATATTCTTAACAACTTAAGAATAGAATTTCTAACAAAATATCAATGGACCTTTTCTATTACACATAAATACATTATGTAAATGAAAAAGTAAAATTGTCTTTTATTAATAAAATATTACAAGATACATACTAAATGATATGCTCTAGTGCATACTACTAACAATCTCCCACTAGCACTAGAGCCATTCATTACAATATCTTAGACTCATCTTCTCAAGATGTCGGTCTAGCTGAGCTTGTGACATAGGCTTAGTGAATGGATCAGCTGGATTTTCAGCTAATGCCATTTTATGCATGGCTACATCGCTTTGCCCAACTATCTTTTTTATAATGGGATAGCGCCTTTCTATGTATTTGGATTTCTAGTGAGACCAAGGTTTCTTATCCAAATAGCCTCTTTTACACATCTGATGCAGCAATATACTCAGCCTCTGTAGTGGAATTAGTAGTCATACTCTGTTTGGAACTCTTCTAACTGACTGCACCCCATTACAAATGAACACAAACCCAGAGGTGGACTCTCTATCATCGATATCTGATTGGAAATCAGAATAAATATAACCATCCAATTGCAAGTCACCACCTCCATAAATCAAGTATAAATCCTTAGTTCTTCTCAAGTACTTAAGGATATTCTTGATAGCTATCTAGTGTTCCAAACCTGGATTGGATTGAAACCTACTAGTCAAACTAACAGCATATGCGATATCCGACCTAGTACACAATATTGCATACATCAAACTTTCAATAGCTAATGCATATGGAATCCTGGCCATTTTATCTCTTTTTTCAGGTGTTTTTGGAGACATCTCTTTAGAAAGGTGGGCACTATGTCTTATTGGTAATAATCCTCTCTTGGAATCAAGCATGTTAAACCTCTTTAACACCCTTTCCAAGTATAGACTTTAGGATAAACCAATTATTCTTTTCGCTCTATCTCTATAGATGCGAATCCCAAGAATATAGGTTGCCTCCCCTAAGTCTTTCATGGAGAATGTATTTGACAACCATACCTTTATAGTTGTCAACATAAATATGTCATTACCCATCAATAAAATATCATCCACATATAAGACAAGGAAAGTGACAGCACTATCACTAACCTTCTTATATACACATGGCTCATCCTCATTTTTTATAAAACCAAATGACTTAATGGCTTCATCAAAACAGATGTTTCAACTCCTCGAAGCTTGTTTTAACCCACAAATGGATCACTTTAGCTTGCATACCTTGGAACTATCTTGGGATTGAATTGTTAGTAGTATGCCCTAGAGCATATCATTTAGTATGTATCTTGTACATATTTTTAATAATAAAAGGCATTTCCACTTTTTCGTTTACATAATATATTTATGTGTAATAGAAAAGGTCCATTGATATTTTGTTAGAAATATTATTCTTAAGTTGTTAAGAATATGAGTGACAATATTTCTAGCACAAAGTATCATAAATAGGTTCACAATCGAGGATACTTCATAATAAGGACATGACTTATCCAGAAAGATTGTATTCATGTTTGTTCCCAAGTTATTTATATGAGATATAAATAAGATGGAATGGTGAGTCTCATGCCATATAACAAACATGATAGGCACTTATAAATGATAAGTAGGCCGAACCAGTGACACTTATGACAAGCACATGGAGTTTACTCTTGTCAATGTTTTGTCATAAATCATATCGTGCATATAATCTTTAGACTGAGATAGCACAGCTTATCTTGTATATAGGTAGTTTGAGTTTGATATCGCTTTCATACTTGTACTATGTATGGGTATATGGGCATGTGTTGGCTCTCGCTAGTTATATATGGAGGTAGGTGTTGATCAAGATGGAATCTGCCTCTAAGTAAATATAGTTAAAATCCTAAGTTCATTTAATTGTTCTTGATGTTTAAAGTTCCTGGCCAGGACCTATAGATTTATTCATAAATGAGTTTCTTAGTATAAAAATCTTTTAATCAAAAACTGTAATTAAAAGACAAAATAATATTCATAGCAAATGGAGTTTGACATAAACCATGACTCAAATTTGAGTTGGGATTTTGTAACAGAGAGATTCTAGTGCATGGTAACATATGATTATAGGTTCATTTAAGGTAAATCTTATTACTAATTGGGTGGCCATGGCATGCTATGCTAGGTGTTAACCATGGTCTATGAGGTTCATAAAATGATTTAGAGAAATCATTTATGGTAAGAAAGAGTTCTGATGATATTAAGAGTTGATATCATGTCTCATTGCCAATTAGTGATGAGCCTAGTAAGTCACACACATACACAAGTTATCACCTATTTAAATATGATTTAATTAATTAATTAAAGAGTTTAATTGATTAATTAAATAGATTTGGTTTGCAATAAAATTGCAAAGTCCCTAGCATGACTTGAAACCAAATCTAGATTATTGGATGTGTAGTATAAATTAAATTTATATTTAAAGTGTTTAAATATGAATTTAATTGATGAGAAATTAATTAATAGAGATTAATTAATTAATTTATATTTGATATAATTAATTAGAAGAAGAAAATAATTATTTTGGGTTAAGAACTCAAAATTAAGACACAGGGGCATTTTGGTCATTTCACAGTGTGACACGTGGCACCATGAGATGGTGACACATGGCTTAACACATAAGCTTGCCAAATATTTTTTAATCATGTAAGATGATTAAAATCAAGATTAAATATAGGTTTGACACTTGGCACAATGTGATTGGGTCACTTAAACCTAGAGCTAATCAAAAGGTGACATGTGGCTAGGGTTTAATGTGTTAACCTAGCTATTTAAGTGTGGTTATGAATGGAAAACATAACCAGCAGCCTCTCCTCTCAATTGTCACGCCACTTTGAGCCTCTCCAGCTATTTCTCTTCATCTCTCATCAATTCAAAGAGATTAGCCATCAATCTCTTGAATTAAGAACACTAGAAATTGTTTCTAGTGTCCTGTTTACATCTCTAATCTCTTAAAAGGCAGAACTTGAATTTCTAATTAATAAAAAAGGCTTTAGAAGCTGTTCAAGGGCTGCCATAGGTGTTCTTGGTGTGGACAAGCTAGAGGGACAACATCCGTGTCCTCAAGACGAATCTCAAAGGCGCAGACACGCTGCAAAGACATCAAGAGGTTAGTGTAATCGTTCTTGATTTAATCTAGGGTTCTAAAATTAATCTGATTAATTTTAAAATCTTAAATGGCAAATACAGATCCAAAAACATATTAAAAGAGTTTTAATATGTTGTTTATCATTGAAATCAAATAGATAAAAATCAATCTTGCATGGTGCATGTGACCCTAGGTGAAAATTTTTTTGAATTCAATGGTATAATCTTATGTTTTTCACGCTTCCGTTCCTTCAATTGGTATCAGAGCCACTATATTTGCCATTTAGATTGTTGATTATATAATTTAATTGTGTGTTTGATCATGAGATCAAGAGATTCATTGCTGGTTGGATCATGAGGTGTGGCGGCACACATGGTGAAGCCACCATTGGTGGCGGCAACAATGGTTCCATGGGTGGATCAAGGTTTGGCTTTTAATTCTGCAATTGTTGTATGATCTAAGGCCTATTCTTTGACTAATTAAAGTGTTTAATTAGTTGTTTTAATCACACAATTAAATTATGATTCAAATCAGAATTTTAAAAAATTGTTTGAATGTGATTCAAATCTGAATTTTTGAAGTTGTTTGAATGTGATTCAAATCTGAATTTTTAAAGTTGTTTGAATCATATTTAAATCTGATTTTTTAAAATTGATTCAATAAAATTCAGATCTGATTTTTTAAAAAATATTTTAATGTGATTCAAATCTGATTTTTTAAAAAAATGTTTGAATATGATTCAAATCTGAATTTTTGAAGTTGTTTGAATGTGATTCAAATCTGAATTTTTAAATTTGTTTGAATGAGATTCAAATCTGAATTTTTAAATTTATTTGAATCATATTCAAATATTGATTTTTAAGTTGAATATGAGATATTCAATTTAATTTAAGTATGTATGTTTTATTTAATTGTTAAATAGTGATATGCATGATGGATGATCATGGACTATAAAAGACCAATGTGATTAGATTTATTTCTTTTATGTTTCTTTGGGATTGTAAATTAATTAATTTATTTTAATTTATTTTGGGCATGTATTATTAAGTTTGTAATATTTTTGGGTTGTAATTTCATTTATTTAAGTTCTTGTAAATTCGCCTTGGTATGCCAAGGATTACTATGTAATATTGGATTGCAAGAAGTTCAAGGAGGTCAAGAGCATTGGTGGGACCAGTGGGAGGAATTCAATATCAAGTGTTGATTATGTACTCCTTCAGCAACTCTTGTAAAATGAATGAATGAAATGCACCTAGGAATGCCCTGATTCAATTCTTGGTGGCTCAGAATTGAATCCCTTAGAAAGTCCATGATCATACCATATTTACTGTTTATCCATGAATGCATGAGATGTATGGGAATGTATGCAATTATATGATATATGCATGCTAAATGGATAATGTGCAAAGTGAGACCTTAATAGTAATTAGGATGGCTATAAAATCTTCCAAACAAATGATTAAGTTGGAAATGCTATAGTTAAAGTAATTATAACATAAGCCCTCCATTGGGGCAATTATTTTAAGAAATTTTAAATAGTTGCATGAGATGCAATTAATTTAAGAGATTTTCTTAAGAATAATTGTTAAGCATGAGATGTTGTAAATATGTAAATGGTTTGGTGGCCAATATTGGATGTACCTGAGGACAGTAAAATTATTTGCATAATTACTGGCTCAATGGGATCAACTTAACTAATGCAAGATAAGTCAATAATGGATGTACCTGAGATTTTGAGCATTAGGGGCTAGGTAAAGGATTGAACCTCACATGAGATGTGATGGGCAAGGAGTTGCTCACTTATAGTTTATTGTAATTCCAATAATGGATGTACCTGAGGATGATCAATAGAATTATAAGAATTCAATCACCCACTAGAAATCCATCCAACTAGGATTTCCGTTTTCTACTTTGGAAGTGTAGGATTCGCTAAGTTAGTGGGAGGACCAATTTGATTAAAAGACCATAATCATTTTGGTTAATTACATGATACATTTACTAATTAATCTGGTTATTTTCTGCAGCTTAATTTTACGATAAAAATGAGCACAAAACAACCACCACCATCCAATATCCTTGCAAGCATACTTGATCACAACAGGTTGACAGGACCTAATCTGTCTGATTGGCTAAGAAATTTGAAACTTGTCCTGAACCTTGAACATATAGGATATGTTCTAGATTCAAATGTTCTTGGTCCCTTACCTCTAGAGGCCACACAAGAGGAACATGAAACTTTGGACAAGTGGAAGGAGCATGATATGAGAGCTAAGTGTTACATGCTTGCTTCTATGAGTAATGAGTTACAGAAGCAACATGAGAACATGCAGAGTGCGAGTGAGATCCTCCTTCACCTACAAGAGTTGTATGGTGAGCACAGCAGAATGGCTAGGTATGAGATATCTAGAAAGCTATTCCGTATGAGGATGTCTGAGGGACAGAATGTTGGGGATCATGTCCACAAGATGATTCGGCTGATTGAGCAGTTGGAACATCTTGACTTCAACATGGATTTCCAACTACAGACGGATTTGATCCTTCAGTCCCTTCCTGAGTCTTTTGGGAATTTTGTGACAAATTTCCATATGACTAAATAGGAATGCACCTTAGCTGGTTTACTCAACATGCTGGTTATTGCCCAAAAGAATATGCCAGGCAATAAAGGAAAAGAGGTAGCTTTGGTTGCATCTTCTTCTGCTGGAAAGTCCAACAAGAAGAAGGGTAATAAGAAAAAGAAACCTTAGATTCCTGGTCCTTCTAAGAAAATGCTAAACAGAAAAGGAAGACTAAAGCTGATGAAGGCAAAGGAAAGTGTTTCCACTGCCAACAGGAAAGTGTTTCCATTGCCAATAGGAAAGTGTTTCCATTGGCCAGAGTATAGCAATCTAAATGAATGCAATGCCATGGTGAAAACCAACTCAAGTTCAAAATATATTTGGCACTTAAGGTTATGTCATGTTGCAGAAGATAGGATTGCAAAATTGGAGAAAATGGGGATTCTATCCTCATTGGGCTCTGAGCCTACTCCAACTCGTGAATCTTGCCTTCAGGGCAAAATGACTAGATCACCCTTTGTTGGACAAGGGCTAAGAGTTGAAAATATTTTGGAGCTAATACATAGTGATGTATGTGGTCCATTTAAAGAAATGGCTAGAGGGGGTTTTCATTATTTTATTACCTTTACTGATGATAAATCAAGGTTTGGGCATTTGTATTTGATGAAATACAAACATGAATCTTTTGAAAAGTTCAAAGAATTTAAATCTGAAGTAGAAAATCAAACAGGAAAGAATATTAAAGCTCTTCGATCAGATCGTGGAGGTGAATATTTGAGTAATCGAATTTGATGAATACTTGAGAGAGCATGGCATTGTTTCTCACCGACTCCTCCAGAATGCCACAGTGAATGGTGTATCTGAAGGAGAAATCGTACTTATTGGATATGGTACGTAGTATGATGAGCTATACCGATATGCCAATCTCCTTTGGGGATTTGCATTAGAATCGACTTTATATATTCTGAATAGGATTCCATCAAAATCGCTTTCTTCCACACCTTATGAGATATGGCATGGAAGAAAACCAAGTCTTAAGCATGTTAAGATTTGGGGTTGTCCACTTATATCAAAAAGTGAACACCGATAAATTGGAGACCAGATCGTAAAAGGGTCGATTTGTTGGATATCCAAAAGATAGTTTTGGATATTATTTTTATTTGCCTACTTCACAAAAGGTTGTGATAAGTAGAGATGCCACATTTCTTGAACAACGGTTTGTTCAAGAAGGAGGCAAAGGAAGGCAAATAGAGTTAGAATTGGAGAATTCGACCAACCAACAAATCGATGGATATAGATCCATCTAGTCAACCTATACCCATTGATGAAACATCTACACTGTTCCTCGTAGAACAACTGTGGTATCTCACCCACCGGTGAGATATGGTTTTCTTCATGAAGAAGAACAAGAGTTGTCTACTCATGAAGAAGTAGATCATGGAGATGATCCACTTACCTATGAAGAAGCTATATCGATATAGACTCTTCAAAATGGATTGATGCTATGAAATCCGAGATTGATTCCATGTATAAGAATCAAGTTTGGGATCTTGTTGACCCACCGAAGGTATTGTACCTATAGGGAACAAATGGGTTTTCAAGAAGAAAATTGGTTCGATGGAAAGGTAGAGACCTATAAGGCAAGGCTAGTAGCGAAAGGTTTTCGCCAAAGGCGAGGAATAGATTATGAGGAGTCTTTCTTGACTGTTGCCATGCTTAAATCTATTAGGATTTTATTAGCATTAGTGCATACTATGATTATGAGATTTGGCGATGGATGTCAAAATGCCTTTCTCAATGGATACATTGAAGAAAACATTATCATGGAACAACCTAGGGATTTGAATCCCAAGATGGTTCCAAGGTATGCAAGCTAAAGCGATCCATTTATGGGTTGAAACAAGCTTCGAGGAGTTGGAACATCCGTTTTGATGAAGCCATTAAATCTTTTGGTTTTATCAAAAATGAGGATGAGCCATGTGTATATAAGAAGGTTAGTGACAGTGCTATCACTTTGCTTGTCTTATATGTGGATGACATACTGTTGATGGGTAATGATACAGGTATGTTGACGACTATAAAGGTATGGTTGTCAAATACATTCTCCATGAAAGACTTAGGGGAGGCAACCTATATTCTTGGGATTCGCATCTATAGAGATAGAGCGAAAAGAATAATTGGTTTATCCCAAAGTCTATACTTGGAAAAGGTGTTAAAAAGGTTTAACATGCTTGATTCCAAGAGAGGATTGTTACCAGTGAGACATGGTATCCACCTTTCTAAAGAGATGTCTCCAAAGACACCTGAAGAAAGAGATAAGATGGCCAGGATTCCATATGCTTCGGCTATTGGAAGTTTAATGTATGCAATGTTGTGTACTAGGCCTGATATCGCATATCTCGTTAGTTTGACTAGCGGTATCAATCCAATCCAGTTTGGAACATCGATAGTCACAAGAATATCCTTAAGTACTTGAGAAGAACTAAGGATTTATTCTTGATTTATGGAGGTGGAGACTTGCAATTGGATGGTTATACGATTCGATTTCCAATCGATATCGATGATAGAAAGTCTACCTCTGGATATGTGTTCATTTGTAATGGAGGTGCGATCGGTTGGAAGAGTTCCAAACAGAGCACGCATCGCAGATTCCACTCATCGAGGTCGAGTATATTCTCGCATCGATGTCGCAAAGGAAGTCGTTGGATAAAGAAGTTCTCGAGAACTTACAAAGAGTTCCTTCCATTGAGTCGCCAGTTCCATTACATCGTGACAACAATGGAGCAACATACAAAGCTAAGGAACCAAGGTCTCACCAGAAATCCAAACACATAGAAAGGCGCTACCACATTATCAGAGAAATAGTTGGGCGAGGTGATGTAGCCATGCAGAAAATAGCATCAGCTGAAAATCCAGCTGATCCATTCACTAAGCCTATGTCACAGACTCAGTTAGACCGACATCTTGAGAAGATAGGTCTAAGATATTGTAATGAATGGCTCTAGTGCTAGTGGGAGATTGTTAGTAGTATGCCCTAGAGCATATCATTTAGTATGTATCTTGTACATATTTTTAATAATAAAAGGCATTTCCACTTTTCCGTTTACATAATATATTTATTTGTAATAGAAAAGGTCCATTGATATTTTGTTAGAAATATTATTCTTAAGTTGTTAAGAATATGAGTGACAATATTTCTAGCACAAAGTATCATAAATAGGTTCACAATCGAGGATACTTCATAATAAGGACATGACTTATCCATAAATATTGTATTCATGTTTGTTCCCAAGTTATTTATATGAGATATAAATAAGATGGAATGGTGATTCTCATGCCATATAACAAACATGATATGCACTTATAAATGATAAGTAGGTCAACAGTGACACTTATGACAAGCACATGGAGTTTACTCTTGTCAATGTTTTGTCATAAATCATATCGATGCATATAATCTTTAGACACGAGATAGCACAGTTATATTGTATATATGTAGTTTGATTTTGATACGGCTTTCATACTTGTACTATGTATGGGTATATGGGCATGTGTTGGCTCCTGCTAGTTATATATGGAGGTAGGTGTTGATCAAGAAGGAATCTGTTCCTCTAAGTAAATAGAGATAAAATCCTATGTTCATTTAATTGTTCTTGATGTTTCAAGTTCTGCCAGACAGATAGATTTATTCGTAAAAGAGTTTCGATGAGAAAAATCTTTTAATCAAGAACTGGAATTAAAAGAGAACATAATATTCATAGCAAATGGAGTTTGACATAAACCATGACTCAAATTTGAGTTGGGATTTTGTAACAGAGAGATTCTAGTGCATGGTAACATATGATTATAGGTTCATTTAAGGTAAATCTTATTACTAATTGGGTGGCCATGGCATGCTATGCTAGGTGTTAACCATGGTCTATGAGGTTCATAAAATGATTTAGAGAAATCATTTATGGTAAGAAAGAGTTCTGATGATATTAAGAGTTGATATCATGTCTCATTGCCAATTAGTGATGAGCCTAGTAAGTCACACACATACACAAGTTATCACCTATTTAAATATGATTTAATTAATTAATTAAAGAGTTTAATTGATTAATTAAATAGATTTGGTTTGCAATAAAATTGCAAAGCCCTAGCATGATTTGAAACCAAATCTAGATTATTGGATGTGTAGTATAAATTAAATTTATATTTAAAGTGTTTAAATATGAATTTAATTGATGAGAAATTAATTAATAGAGATTAATTAATTAATTTATATTTGATATAATTAATTAGAAGAAGAAAATAATTATTTTGGGTTAAGAACTCAAAATTAAGACACGAGGGCATTTTGGTCATTTCATTACAGTGACACGTGGCACCATGAGATGGTGACACAGTGCTTAACACATAAGCTTGCCAAATATTTTTAATCATGTAAGATGATTAAAATCAAGATTAAATATAGGTTTGACACTTGGCACAATGTGATTGGGTCACTTAAACCTAGAGCTAATCAAAAGGTGACATGTGGCTAGGGTTTAATGTGTTAACCTAGCTATTTAAGTGTGGTTATGAATGGAAAACATAACCAGCAGCCTCTCCTCTCAATTGTCACGCCACTTTGAGCCTCTCCAGCTATTTCTCTTCATCTCTCATCAATTCAAAGAGATTAGCCATCAATCTCTTGAATTAAGAACACTAGAAATTGTTTCTAGTGTCCTGTTTACATCTCTAATCTCTTAAAAGGCAGAACTTGAATTTCTAATTAATAAAAAAGGCTTTAGAAGCTGTTCAAGGGCTGCCATAGGTGTTCTTGGTGTGGACAAGCTAGAGGGACAACATCTGGTGTCCTGAAGACGAATCTCAAAGGCGCAGACACGCTGCAGCACATCAAGAGGTTAGTGTAATCGTTCTTGATTTAATCTAGGGTTCTAAAATTAATCTGATTAATTTTAAAATCTTAAATGGCAAATACAGATCCAAAAACATATTAAAAGAGTTTTAATATGTTGTTTATCATTGAAATCAAATAGATAAAAATCAATCTTGCATGGTGCATGTGACCCTAGGTGAAAATTTTTTTGAATTCAATGGTATAATCTTGTGTTTTTCACGCTTCCGTTCCTTCATGAAAACCCCTAGGTTGTTCTATGAAAATATTTTCTTCAATGTATCCATAGAAAAAAAACTGTTTTGACATCCATCTGCCAAATCTCATAATCATAGTATGCAGCTATTGCTAATAGAATCGTAATTGATTTAAGCATGGCAACAGGCGAGTAAGTCTCCTCATAGTCGATTCCTTGCCTTTGGCGAAACCCTTTCACTACTATCTTTGCTTTATATGTCTCTACCTTTCTATCAAAACCAATTTTCTTCTTGAAAACCCATTTATTCCCTATAGGTACAATACCTTTAAATGGGTCAACAAGATCCCAAACTTGATTCTTATACATGGAATCAATTTCGGATTTCATAGCATCAATCCATTTTGAAGAGTCTATATTTGATATAGCTTCTTCATTGGTAAGTGGATTATCTCCATAATCTACTTCTTCATGAGTAAACAACTCTTGTTCATCTTCATGAAGAAAACCATATCTCACTGGTGAGTGAGATATCCTGGTTGATCTGCGAGGAATAATTGTAGATGTTTCATCAATAGGTGTAGGTTGACTAGATGGATCTGTTGGTTGGTTAGAATTCTCCAATTCTAATTCTATTTGCCTTCTTTTGCCTCCTTCTTGAATAAATTATTATTCAAGAAAAGTGGCATCTCTGCTTACCACAACCTTTTGTGATGTAGGTAAATAAAAATAATATCCAAAACTCTCTTTTGGATATCCAACAAATTGACCCTTTTCTGATCTGGTTTCCAATTTATCAGTGTTTAGCTTTCGATATAAGCTGGAGAACTCCAAATCTTAACATGCTTAAGACTTGGTTTTCTTCCATGCCATATCTCATAAGGTGTGGAAGAAACTAATTTTGATGGAATCCTATTCAGAATATGCAAAGCTAATTCTAACGCAAATCCCCAAAAGGAGATTGGCATATTAGTATAGCTCATCATACTACGTACCATATCCAATAGGATACGATTTCTCTTTTCAGATACACCATTCAACTGTGGCATTCCTGGAGGAATCAACTGGGAAACAATGCCATGCTTTTTCAAGTATTCATCAAATTCAGTACTTAAGTATTCACCTCCACGATATGATCGAAGAGTTTTAATACTTTTTCCTATTTGATTTTCTACTTCAGATTTAAATTCTTTGAACTTTTCAAAGGATTCATGTTTGTATTTCATCAAATACAAATACCCAAACCTTGATTTATCATTAGTAAAGGTAATAAATTAATGAAAACCGCCTCTAGCCATTTTTTTAAATGGAACATATACATCACTATGTATTAGCTCCAAAATATTTTCAGCTCTTAGTCCTTGTCCAACAAAGGGTGATCTAGTCATTTTGCCCTGAAGGCAGGATTCACAAGTTGGAGAAGGTTCAGAACCCGATGAAGATAAAATCCCCATTTTCTCCAGTTTTGCAATCCTATGTTCTGCAACATTACCTAATCTTAAGTGCCAAATATATTTTGAACTTGAGTTGATTTTCATCATGGCTTGCATTCTTTTAGATTGCTTGCATTTATTTTGTGTTTATTATTATTATCCAAATAATAAAGACCATCATGCATATAACCCAAGCCAACATATTTATTTTCAAAATAAATATTGCAAACATCATCTGTGAACTAAAATTCAAAACCATTTCTAGTCAAACTAGATATAGAAATGATGTTCTTAAAAGCATCAGGCACATACAAAATATTATTCAAATACAAAACATGTCCACACATGTACAAAGATTTAGATCCTATGGCTAAAGCTTCAACAGTTGAGCCATTGCTAACTTGGAGTCTAATATCTCATTACTGCAAGCTGCTACTACTTGCTATACTTTGGGCCGTTCTTATTCCAGTGCCCATCCTTCCGGCAGTGGAAACACTTTCCTTTGCCTCCATCAGCTTTGGTCTTTCCTTTTTGTTTGGCTATCTTCTTGGAAGGTCCTGGAACTTGAGGTTTCTTTTTCTTTATTGCCCTTCTTCTTATTGGACTTCCCAGCAAAAGAAAATGCAATCAAAGCTACCTCTTTTCCTTTATTACCTGGCATATTCTTTTGGACAATAACAAGCATATTAAGTAAACTAGCCAAGGTGCATTCCTGCTTAGTCATATGGAAATTTGTCATAAAATTCCCAAATGACTCAGGTAGGGACTAAAGGATCAAATCCGTCTGCAATTGGAAATCCATGTTAAAGTCAAGATATTATAGCTGCTCAATAAGTCGAATCATCTTGTGGACATGATCTCCTATATTCTGTCCCTCAGACATCCTCATGCGGAATAGCTGCCTAGATATCTCATACCTAGCATTCCTGCTATGCTCACTATACAATTCTTATAGGTGAAGGAGGATCTCACTTGCACTCTGCATGTTCTCATGCTGCTTCTATAACTCATTACTCATACAAGCAAGCATGTAACATTTGGCCTCATATCATGCTCCTTCCACTTATCCAAAGTGTCATGTTGCTTTTGAGTGGCCTCTGGAGGTAAGGGACTAGGAACATTTGAGTCTAGAACATATCCAATACATTCTAGGTTCAGGACAAGTTTTAAATTTCTTAGCCAATCAGAAAGATTAAGTCCTGTTAACCTATTGTGATCAAGTATGCTCGCAAGAATATTGGATGGTGGTGGTTGTTGAGTGCTCATTATTATCAGAAGAATAACTGCAGAAAATAACTAGATTAATTAGTAAATGTATTATGTAATTAACCAAAATGATCATGGTCTTTTAATCAAATTAGTCCTCCCACTAACTTAGCAAATCCTACAATTCCAAAATAGGAAACGGAAATCCTAGTTGGATGGATTTCTAGTGGGTGATTGAATTCTTATAGTCTTATTGATCATTCTCAGGCACATCTATTATTGGAATTACAATAAACTATAAGTGAGCAACTCCTTGCATATCACATCTCATGTAAGGTTCAATCCTTTTACCTAGCCCCTAATGCTCAAAATCTCAGGCACATCCATTATTGACTTATCTTGCATTAGTTAAGTTGATCCCATTGAGCCAGTAAACATGCAAATATTTTTAATGTCCTCAGGCACATCCATTATTGGCCACAATACCATTTACATATTTACAACATCTCATGCTTAAAAATTATTCTTAAGAAAATCTCTTAAATTAATTGCATCATATGCAAGTATTTAAAATTTCTTAAAATAATTGCCTCATTGGGGGGCCCATGATATAATTACCTTAATTATACCATTTTCAACTTAATCATTTGTTTGGAAGATTTTGTGGTCGACCTAATTACTATTATGGTCTCACTTTGCACATTATCCAATTACCATGCATATATCATATACTTGCATACATTTCAATACATATCATGCATACATGGATAAACAATAAATATAGTATGATCATGGACTTTCTAAGGGATTCAATTCTGAGCCACCAAGAATTGAATCAGGGCATTCCTAGGTACATTTCATTCATTCATATTACAAGAGTTGCTGAAGGAGTACATAATCAACACTTGATCTTGAATTCCTCCCACTGGTCCCACCAATGCTCTTGACCTCCTTAATCTTCTTGCTATCTAATTACATAGTAATCCTTAGCATACCAAGGCGAATTTACAAGAACATGGACTTCAAAGTCCTCAAATAAATGAAATTACAATCCAAAATTATTTTAACCTTTATAATACATGCCACCAAAATAAATTAATTAATTTACAACCCAAAGAAAAATAAAAGAAATAAGTCCAATCACATTGGTCTTTTATTGTCCATGATCATCCATCATGCATATTACCATTTAACAATTAAATAAAACATACTTACTAAAATTAAATTGAATATCTCATATTCAACTAAAAAATTTAGATTTGAATCTCATTCAACCAAATTTAAAAATTCATATTTGAATCTTTTTCAAAATAAATTTAAAAATTCATATTTGAATCTCATCCAACCAAATTTAAAAATTCAGATTTGAATCTCATTCAAACAAATTTAAAAATTTATATTTGAATCAAAATTTAATTGTGTGATTAAAACTCCTAATTAAAAATTTTAATTAGTCATGGGATAAGCCTTAGATCATACAACAAATACACATTCAAAGCCCATATACCTTGTGCACCATTGTGGTGCTAAAACCATGCGCACTATAGAGCACAAACATGATACCGCCACACTCTTTTATGCAACCAGCAATGAATCAATCAACTTTTGATCAAATCACACAATTAAATCAGATATTAATAATTTAAATGGTAAATATTGTGGCTCTGATACCAATTAAAGGAGCGGAAGCATGAAAATTGTTAGATTAGAACATTGAATTCAAAAATTTCTTCTAGATTTTCATGCATTATGCCATATGCATATGAAAACTCTTTTAATATGTATTAGGATCAACATTTGCCATTTAAGATTTTTGAATTAACAAATTAATCCATTAGAACCCTATATTAATACAAGAATATGTGCACTAACCTTTTGATGCACTATAGATGTGATTGGTACCTTTAGGAAGCACCTAGGACCCCAATTGTTGTCCCTCTAGCTTGTCCACACCAAGATCACCAATGGGCAGCCCCTAAACCAACTTCTCAAGCCTTGCCAACCAATGGTAATTTAGGTTTTTGCCTTTAGAGAGGTTGTAAATGTATATAGGACACTAGAAACAATTTCTAGCAATTTTAATTCAAAGAAACTTGGATCATTCTCTTTGAATTGATGAGAGAAGATGAAGAGAGGAGAGTGAGCTATGGGTAGCAACACACTTGAGAGAAAATAAGAAGAGTCGCTGATTTTTTCTTTTTATTTTCTCATAACATCACATTATATAATTAGGTCATCACTTAAAACCCTTGGCACATGTCATCACCTGATTGCATCTTAATTTTAATTGACCTAATCACATTAAGCCAAGTGTCAAAGCTAGACTTAATCTTGACTTTGATCATCTTACATGATAGGAAGACAAATGACAAACCATGATGCCATGTGTCACCATCTCATGGTGCCACATGTCACCTTGTGAAATGACCAAATTACCCTTGTGTTGTAATTTTGAGTTCTCAACCCAAAATAATTATTTCTCCTCTTCTAATCAATTTATATCAAATATAAATTAATTAATTAATCTCCATTAATTAATTTCTCACAATTAAATTCATATTTAAACACTTTAAATATAAATTTAACTTATACTATAAATCCAATAACCTAGATTTGGTTTCAAGTCATGCTAGGGACTTTGCAATCTTATTGCAAATCAAACCTATTTAATTAATCAATTAAACTCTTTAATTAATCAATTAAATCACATTTAACTTGGTGATTACTTGTGTATGTGTGTGACTCACTAGGCTCATCACTAATTGACAATGAGATATGATATTAACTCTTAATATCATCAGAACTCTTTCTTACCATAGATGACTTCTCTAAATCATTTTAGGCACCTCATAAACCATGGTTAACACCTAGCATAGCATGCCATGGCCACCCAATTAGTAATAAGGAATACCTTAAATGAACCTATAACCATATGTTCCATGCACTAGAATCTCTCTGTTACAAAATCCCAATTCGAGCTAGAGTCATGGTTTATGTCAAACCCCATTTGCTATGAATATTATGTTCTCTTTTAATTTCAATTCTTGATTAAAAAGATTTTCTTATCAGAAACTCTTTTCTGATAAAATCTGTTTGTCGTGGCCGGGAACTTGATGTTAGTAGTATGCCCTAGAGCATATTATTTAGTATGTATCTTGTACATATTTTTAATAATAAAAGGCATTTCCACTTTTCCGTTTACATAATATATTTATGTGTAATAGAAAAGGTCCATTGATATTTTGTTAGAAATATTATTCTTAAGTTGTTAAGAATATGAGTGACAATATTTCTAGCACAAAGTATCATAAATAGGTTCACAATCGAGGATACTTCATAATAAGGACATGACTTATCCAGAAAGATTGTATTCATGTTTGTTCCCAAGTTATTTATATGAGATATAAATAAGATGGAATGGTGAGTCTCATGCCATATAACAAACATGATAGGCACTTATAAATGATAAGTAGGACGAACCAGTGACACTTATGACAAGCACATGGAGTTTACTCTTGTCAATGTTTTGTCATAAATCATATCAATGCATATAATCTTTAGACACGAGATAGCACGCTTATCTTGTATATAGGTAGTTTGAGTTTGATATCGCTTTCATACTTGTACTATGTATGGGTATATGGGCATGTGTTGGCTCCTGCTAGTTATATATGGAGGTAGGTGTTGATCAAGAAGGAATCTGTTCCTCTAAGTAAATAGAGATAAAATCCTATGTTCATTTAATTGTTCTTGATGTTTCAAGTTCCTGCCAGACAGATAGATTTATTCGTAAAAGAGTTTCGATGAGAAAATCTTTTAATCAAGAACTGAATTAAAAGAGAACATAATATTCATAGCAAATGGAGTTTGACATAAACCATGACTCAAATTGAGTTGGGATTTTGTAACAGAGATTCTAGTGCATGGTAACATATGATTATAGGTTCATTTAAGGTAAATCTTATTACTAATTGGGTGGCCATGGCATGCTATGCTAGGTGTTAACCATGGTCTATGAGGTTCATAAAATGATTTAGAGAAATCATTTATGGTAAGAAAGTGTTCTGATGATATTAAGAGTTGATATCATGTCTCATTGCCAATTAGTGATGAGCCTAGTAAGTCACACACATACACAAGTTATCACCTATTTAAATATGATTTAATTAATTAATTAAAGAGTTTAATTGATTAATTAAATAGATTTGGTTTGCAATAAAATTGCAAAGTCCCTAGCATGACTTGAAACCAAATCTAGATTAGTGGATGTGTAGTATAAATTAAATTTATATTTAAAGTGTTTAAATATGAATTTAATTGATGAGAAATTAATTAATAGAGATTAATTAATTAATTTATATTTGATATAAATTAATTAGAAGAAGAAAATAATTATTTTGGGTTAAGAACTCAAAATTAAGACACAGGGCATTTTGGTCATTTCATTTGTGACACGTGGCACCATGAGATGGTGACACATGGCATAACACATAAGCTTGCCAAATATTTTTTAATCATGTAAGATGATTAAAATCAAGATTAAATATAGGTTTGACACTTGGCACAATGTGATTGGGTCACTTAAACCTAGAGCTAATCAAAAGGTGACATGTGGCTAGGGTTTAATGTGTTAACCTAGCTATTTAAGTGGGGTTATGAAAAGAAAACATAACCAGCAGCCTCTCCTCTCATATGTCACGCCACTTTGAGCCTCTCCAGCTATTTCTCTTCATCTCTCTGTTAGTAGTATGCCCTAGAGCATATCATTTAGTATGTATCTTGTACATATTTTTAATAATAAAAGGCATTTCCACTTTTCCGTTTACATAATATATTTATGTGTAATAGAAAAGGTCCATTGATATTTTGTTAGAAATATTATTCTTAAGTTGTTAAGAATATGAGTGACAATATTTCTAGCACAAAGTATCATAAATAGGTTCACAATCGAGGATACTTCATAATAAGGACATGACTTATCCAGAAAGATTGTATTCATGTTTGTTCCCAAGTTATTTATATGAGATATAAATAAGATGGAATGGTGAGTCTCATGCCATATAACAAACATGATAGGCACTTATAAATGATAAGTAGGTAACTGACACTTATGACAAGCACATGGAGTTTACTCTTGTTAATGTTTTGTCATAAATCATATCGATGCATATAATCTTTAGACACGAGATAGCACAGCTTATCTTGTATATAGGTAGTTTGAGTTTGATCTCGCTTTCATACTTGTACTATGTATGGGTATATGGGCATGTGTTGGCTCCTGCTAGTTATATATGGAGGTAGGTGTTGATCAAGAAGGAATCTGTTCCTCTAAGTAAATAGAGATAAAATCCTATGTTCATTTAATTGTTCTTGATGTTTCAAGTTCTGGCCAGACATATAGATTTATTGTAAAAGAGTTTCGATGAGAAAAATCTTTTAATCAAGAACTGGAATTAAAAGAGAACATAATATTCATAGCAAATGGAGTTTGACATAAACCATGACTCGAGTTGGGATTTTGTAATGTAGAGATTCTAGTGCATGGTAACATATGATTATAGGTTCATTTAAGGTAAATCTTATTACTAATTGGGTGGCCATGGCATGCTATGCTAGGTGTTAACCATGGTCTATGAGGTTCATAAAATGATTTAGAGAAATCATTTATGGTAAGAAAGAGTTCTGATGATATTAAGAGTTGATATCATGTCTCATTGCCAATTAGTGATGAGCCTAGTAAGTCACACACATACACAAGTTATCACCTATTTAAATATGATTTAATTAATTAATTAAAGAGTTTAATTGATTAATTAAATAGATTTGATTTGCAATTAAATTGCAAAGTCCCTAGCATGACTTGAAACCAAATCTAGATTATTGGATGTGTAGTATAAATTAAATTTATATTTAAAGTGTTTAAATATGAATTTAATTGATGAGAAATTAATTAATAGAGATTAATTAGTTAATTTATATTTGATATAAATTAATTAGAAGAAGAAAATAATTATTTTGGGTTAAGAACTCAAAATTAAGACACAGGGGCATTTTGGTCATTTTGCAGTGTGACACGTGGCACCATGAGATGGTGACACATGGCATAACACATAAGCTTGGCAAATATTTTTAATCATGTAAGATGATTAAAATCAAGATTAAATATAGGTTTGACACTTGGCACAATGTGATTGGGTCACTTAAACCTAGAGCTAATCAAAAGGTGACATGTGGCTAGGGTTTAATGTGTTAACCTAGCTATTTAAGTGGGGTTATGAAAAGAAAACATAACCAGCAGCCTCTCCTCTCATATGTCACGCCACTTTGAGCCTCTCCAGCTATTTCTCTTCATCTCTCATCAATTCAAAGAGATTAGCCATCAATCTCTTGAATTAAGAACACTATAAATTGTTTCTATTGTCTGCTTGCATCTCTAATCTCTTAAAAGGCAGAACTTGAATTTCTAATTAATAGAAAAGGCTTTAGAAGCTGTTCAAGGGCTGCCATAGGTGTTCTTGGTGTGGACAAGCTAGAGGGACAACATCTGGTGTCCTGAAGACGAATCTCAAAGGCGCAGACACGCCGCAAAGACATAAAGAGGTTAGTGTAATCGTTCTTGATTTAATCTAGTGTTCTAAAATTAATCTGATTAATTTTAAAATCTTAAATGGCAAATACAGATCCAAAAACATATTAAAAGAGTTTTAATATGTTGTTTATCATTGAAATCAAATAGATAAAAATAAATCTTGCATGGTGCTTGTGACCCTAGGTGAAAATTTTTGAATTCAATGGTATAATCTTGTGTTTTTCACGCTTCCGTTCCTTCAATTGGTATCAGAGCCACTATATTTGCCATTTAGATTGTTGATTATATAATTTAATTGTGTGTTTGATCATGAGATCAAGAGATTCATTGCTGGTTGGATCATGAGGTGTGGCGGCACACATGGTGGAGCCACCATTGGTGGCGGCAACAATGGTTCCATGGGTGGTTCAAGGTTTGGCTTTTAATTCTGCAATTGTTGTATGATCTAAGGCCTATTCTTTGACTAATTAAAGTGTTTAATTAGTTGTTTTAATCACACAATTAAATTATGATTCAAATCAGAATTTTAAAAATTGTTTGAATGTGATTCAAATCTGAATTTTAAAAGTTGTTTGAATCATATTTAAATCAGATTTTTTAAAATTGATTCAATAAAATTCAGATCTGATTTTTTAAAAAATATTTGAATGTGATTCAAATTTGATTTTTTTTAAAAATGTTTGAATGTGATTCAAATCTGAATTTTTGAAGTTGTTTGAATGTGATTCAAATCTGAATTTTTAAATTTGTTTGAATGAGATTCAAATCTAAATTTTTAAATTTATTTGAATCATATTCAAATCTGGAATTTTAAGTTGAATATGAGATATTCAATTTAATTTAAGAATGTATGTTTTATTTAATTGTTAAATAGTGATATGCATGATGGATGATCATGGACTATAAAAGACCAATGTGATTGGATTTATTTCTTTTATGTTTCTTTGGGATTGTAAATTAATTAATTTATTTTAATTTATTTTGGGCATGTATTATTAAGTTTGTAATATTTTTGGGTTGTAATTTCATTTATTTAAGTTCTTGTAAATTCGCCTTGGTATGCCAAGGATTACTATGTAATATTGGATTGCAAGAAGTTCAAGGAGGTCAAGAGCATTGGTGGGACCAGTGGGAGGAATTCAATATCAAGTGTTGATTATGTACTCCTTCAGCAACTCTTGTTAAATGAATGAATGAAATGCACCTAAGAATGCCCTGATTCAATTCTTGGTGGCTCAGAATTGAATCCCTTAGAAAGTCCATGATCATACCATATTTACTGCTTATCCATGAATGCATGAGATGTATGGGAATGTATGCAATTATATGATATATGCATGCTAAATGGATAATGTGCAAAGTGAGACCTTAATAGTAATTAGGATGGCTATAAAATCTTCCAAACAAATGATTAAGTTGGAAATGCTATAATTAAAGTAATTATAACATAAGCCCTCCATTGGGGCAATTATTTTAAGAAATTTTAAATAGTTGCATGAGATGCAATTAATTTAAGAGATTTTCTTAAGAATAATTGTTAAGCATGAGATGTTGTAAATGTGTAAATGGTTTGGTGGCCAATATTGGATGTACCTGAGGACATTAAAATTATTTGCATAATTACTGGCTCAATGGGATCAACTTAACTAATGCAAGATAAGTCAATATTGGATGTACATGAGAAAATGAGCATTAGGGGCTAGTAAAGGATTGAACCTCACATGAGATGTGATGGGCAAGGAGTTGCTCACTTATAATTTATTGTAATTCCAATAATGGATGTACCTGAGGATGATCAATAGAATTATAAGAATTCAATCACCCACTAGAAATCCATCCAACTAGGATTTCCGCTTTCTACTCCGAAGTGTAGGATTCGCTAAATTAGTGGGAGGACCAATTTGATTAAAAGACCATAATCATTTTGGTTAATTACATGATACATTTACTAATTAATCTGGTTATTTCTGCAATTAATTTTCTGATAAAAATGAGCACAAAACAACCACCACCATCCAATATCCTTGCAAGCATACTTGATCACAACAGTTGACAGACCTAACTGTCTGATTGGCTAAGAAATTTGAAACTTGTCTGAACCTTGAACATATAGGATATGTTCTATATTCAAATGTTCCTGGTCCCTTACCTCCAGAGGCCACACAAGAGGAACATGATACTTTGGACAAGTGGAAGGAGCATGATATGAGAGCTAAGTGTTACATGCTTGCTTCCATGAGTAATGAGTTACAGAAGCAACATGAGAACATGCAGAGTGCTAGTGAGATCCTCCTTCACCTACAAGAGTTGTATGGTGAGCACAAAGCAGAATGCTAGGTATGAGATATCTAAACAGCTTATTCCGTATGAGGATGCTTGAGGGATGAATGTTGGGGATCATGTCCACAAGATGATTCGGTGATTGAGCAGCTTGGAACATCTTGACTTCAACATGGATTTCCAACTACAGACGATTTGATCCTTCACCCTTCCTGAGTCTTTTGGGAATTTTGTGACAAATTTCCATATGACTAAACAGAATGCACCTTAGCTGGTTTACTCAACATGCTGGTTATTGCCCAAAAGAATATGCCAGGCAATAAAGGAAAAGAGGTAGCTTTGGTTGCATTTTCTTCTGCTGGAAAGTCCAACAAGAAGAAGGGCAATAAGAAAAAGAAACCTCAAATTCCTGGTCCTTCCAAGAAAATAGCTAAATAGAAAAGGAAGACTAAAGCTGATAAAGGCAAAGGAAAGTGTCTCCACTGCCAATAGGAAAGTGTTTCCATTGCCAGTAAGAAAGTGTTTCCACTGGCCAGAGTATAGCAATCTAAATGAATGCAATGCCATGGTGAAAACCAACTCAAGTTCAAAATATATTTGGCACTTAAGGTTATGTCATGTTGCAGAAGATAGGATTGCAAAATTGGAGAAAATGGGGATTCTATCCTCATTGGGCTCTGAGCCTACTCCAACTTGTGAATCTTGCCTTCAAGGCAAAATGACTAGATCACCCTTTGTTGGACAGGGGCTAAGAGCTGAAAATATTTTGGAGCTAATACATAGTGATGTATGTGGTCCATTTAAAGAAATGGCTAGAGGGGCTTTCATTATTTTATTACCTTTCTCGATGATAAATCAAGGTTTGGGTATTTGTATTTGATGAAATACAAACATGAATCCTTTGAAAAGTTCAAAGAATTTAAATCTGAAGTAGAAAATCAAACCGGAAAAAATATTAAAGCTCTTCGATCAGATCGTGGAGGTGAATATTTGAGTAATCGAATTTGATGAATACTTGAGAGAGCATGGCATTGTTTCTCACCGACTCTCCAGAACGCCACACCTGAATGGTGTATCTGAAGGAGAAATCGTACTTATTGGATATGGTACGTAGTATGATGAGCTATACCGATATGCCAATCTCCTTTGGGGATTTGCATTAGAAACGACTTTATATATTCGAATAGGATTCCATCAAAATCGCTTTCTTCCACACCTTATGAGATATGGCATGGAAGAAAACCAAGTCTTAAGCATGTTAAGATTTGGGGTTGTCCAACTTATATCAAAAGTGAACACCGATAAATTGGAGACCAGATCGTAAAAGGTCGATTTGTTGGATATCCAAAAGATAGTTTTGGATATTTTTTTATTTGCCTACTTCACAAAAGGTTGTGATAAGTAGAGATGCCACATTTCTTGAACAGTTTGTTCAAGAAGGAGGCAAAGGAAGGCAAATAGAGTTAGAATTGGAGAATTCGACCAACCAATGCATCGGATGGATATAGATCCATCTAGTCAACCTATACCCGTTGATGAAACATCTACACTGCTCCTCGTAGAACAACCAGGTATCTCACCCAAAGATGAGATATGGTTTTCTTCATGAAGAAGAACAAGAGTTGTCTACTCATGAAGAAGTAGATCATGGAGATGATCCACTTACCTATGAAGAAGCTATATCAGATATAGACTCTTCAAAATGGATTGATGCTATGAAATCCGAGATTGATTCCATGTATAAGAATCAAGTTTGGGATCTTGTTGACCCACCTAAAGGTATTGTACCTATAGGGAACAAATGGGTTTTCAAGAAGAAAATTGGTTACGATGGAAAGGTAGAGACCTATAAGGCAAGGCTAGTAGCGAAGGGTTTCGCCAAAGGCAAGGAATCAACTATGAGGAGACTTTCTACTGTTGCCATGGTTAAATCAATTAGGATTTTATTAGCAATAATCGCATACTATGATTATGAGATTTGGCGGATGGATGTCAAAGCGGCTTTTTCAATGGATACATTGAAGAAAACATTTTCATGGAACAACCTAAGGGTTTTGAATCCCAAAATGGTTCCAAGGTATGCAAGCTAAAGCGATCCATTTATGGGTTGAAACAAGCTTCGAGGAGTTGGAACATCCGTTTTGATGAAGCCATTAAATCCTTTGGTTTTATCAAAAATGAGGATGAGCCATGTATATATAAGAAGGTTAGTGACAGTGCTATCACTTTCCTTGTCTTATATGTGGATGACATACTGTTGATGGGTAATGATACAGGTATGTTGACGACTATAAAGGTATGGTTGTCAAATACATTCTCCATGAAAGACTTAGGGGAGGCAACCTATATTCTTGGGATTCGCATCTATAGAGATAGAGCGAAAAGAATAATTGGTTTATCCCAAAGTCTATACTTTGAAAAGGTGTTAAAGAGGTTTAACATGCTTGATTCCAAGAGAGGATTGTTACCAGTGAAACATGGTATCCACCTTTCTAAAGAGATGTCTCCAAAGACACCTGAAGAAAGAGATAAGATGGCCAGGATTCCATATGCTTGGCTATTGGAAGTTTAATGTATGCAATGTTGTGTACTAGGCGGATATCGCATATCTTTATTAGTTTGACTAGCGGTATCAATCCAATCCAGTTTGGAACATCGATAGTGTCAAGAATATCCTTAAGTACTTGAGAAGAACTAAGGATTTATTCTTGATTTATGGAGGTGGAGACTTGCAGTTGGATGGTTATACTGATTCTGATTTCCAATCAGATATCGATGATAGAAAGTCTACCTTTGGATATGTGTTCATTTGTAATGGAGGTGCGATCGGTTGGAAGAGTTCCAAGCGAGCACATCGCAGATTCCACTCGAGGTGAGTATATTCTCGCATCGAGATCGCAAAGGAAGGCTATTTGGATAAAGAAGTTCGTGATGAACTTACAAGAGTTCCTTCCATTGAGTCAGCGGTTCCACTACTGTGACAACAATGGAGCGATCATCTGAGCTAAGGAACTAAGGTCTCACCCAAAATCCAAACACATAGAAAGGCACTACCACATTATCAGAGATAAAGTTGGGTAAGGCGATATAGCCGTGCAGAAAAATAACATCAGCTGAAAAATCCAGCTGATCCATTCACTAAGCTTTTGTCACAAGTTCAGTTAGACCGGCATCTTGAGAAGATGGGTCTAAGATATTGTAATGAATGGCTCTAGAGCTAGTGGGAGATTGTTAGTAGTATGCCTAGAGCATATCATTTAGTATGTATCTTGTACATATTTTTAATAATAAAAGGCATTTCCACTTTTCCGTTTACATAATATATTTATGTGTAATAGAAAAGTTCCATTGATATTTTGTTAGAAATATTATTCTTAAGTTGTTAAGAATATGAGTGACAATATTTCTAGCACAAAGTATCATAAATAGGTTCACAATCGAGGATACTTCATAATAAGGACATGACTTATCCAGAAAGATTGTATTCATGTTTGTTCCCAAGTTATTTATATGAGATATAAATAAGATGGAATGGTGAGTCTCATGCCATATAACAAACATGATAGGCACTTATAAATGATAAGTAGGCCGAACCAGTGACACTTATGACAAGCACATGGAGTTTACTCTTGTTAATGTTTTGTCTTTAATCATATCGATGCATATAATCTTTAGACACGAGATAGCATGATTATCTTGTATATAGGTAGTTTGAGTTTGATCTCGCTTTCATACTTGTACTATGTATGGGTATATGGGCATGTGTTGGCTCCTGCTAGTTATATATGGAGGTAGGTGTTGATCAAGAAGGAATCTGTTCCTCTAAGTAAATAGAGATAAAATCCTATGTTCATTTAATTGTTCTTGATGTTTCAAGTTCCTGGCCAGGACAGATAGATTTATTCAGAAAGAGTTTCGATGAGAAAAATCTTTTAATCAAGAACTGGAATTAAAAGAGAACATAATATTCATAGCAAATGGAGTTTGACATAAACCATGACTCGGCTTGAGTTGGGATTTTATGTAGAGAGATTCTAGTGCATGGTAACATATGATTATAGGTTCATTTAAGGTAAATCTTATTACTAATTGGGTGGCCATGGCATGCTATGCTAGGTGTTAACCATGGTCTATGAGGTTCATAAAATGATTTAGAGAAATCATTTATGGTAAGAAAGAGTTCTGATGATATTAAGAGTTGATATCATGTCTCATTGCCAATTAGTGATGAGCCTAGTAAGTCACACACATACACAAGTTATCACCTATTTAAATATGATTTAATTAATTAATTAAAGAGTTTAATTGATTAATTAAATAGATTTGGTTTGCAATTAAATTGCAAAGTCCCTAGCATGACTTGAAACCAAATCTAGATTATTGGATGTGTAGTATAAATTAAATTTATATTTAAAGTGTTTAAATATGAATTTAATTGATGAGAAATTAATTAATAGAGATTAATTAGTTAATTTATATTTGATATAAATTAATTAGAAGAAGAAAATAATTATTTTGGGTTAAGAACTCAAAATTAAGACACGAGGGCATTTTGGTCATTTTGCAGTGTGACACGTGGCACCATGAGATGGTGACACATGGCATAACACATAAGCTTGCCAAATATTTTTAATCATGTAAGATGATTAAAATCAAGATTAAATATAGGTTTGACACTTGGCACAATGTGATTGGGTCACTTAAACCTAGAGCTAATCAAAAGGTGACATGTGGCTAGGGTTTAATGTGTTAACCTAGCTATTTAAGTGGGGTTATGAAAAGAAAACATAACCAGCAGCCTCTCCTCTCATATGTCACGCCACTTTGAGCCTCTCCAGCTATTTCTCTTCATCTCTCATCAATTCAAAGAGATTAGCCATCAATCTCTTGAATTAAGAACACTAGAAATTGTTTCTAGTGTCCTGTTTGCATCTCTAATCTCTTAAAAGGCAGAACTTGAATTTCTAATTAATAGAAAAGGCTTTAGAAGCTGTTCAAGGGCTGCCATAGGTGTTCTTGGTGTGGACAAGCTAGAGGACAACATCCGGTGTCTCAAGACGAATCTCAAAGGCAGACAGCTGCAGCACATCAAGAGGTTAGTGTAATCGTTCTTGATTTAATCTAGGGTTCTAAAATTAATCTGATTAATTTTAAAATCTTAAATGGCAAATACAGATCCAAAAACATATTAAAAGAGTTTTAATATATTGTTTATCATTGAAATCAAATAGATAAAAATAAATCTTGCATGGTGCTTGTGACCCTAGGTGAAAATTTTTGAATTCAATGGTATAATCTTGTGTTTTTCACGCTTCCGTTCCTTCACTCTCATCAATTCAAAGAGATTAGCCATCAATCTCTTGAATTAAAAACACTAGAAATTGTTTCTAGTGTCCTGTTTGCATCTCTAATCTCTTAAAAGGCAGAACTTGAATTTCTAATTAATAGAAAAGGCTTTAGAAGCTATTCAAGGGCTGCCATAGGTGTTCTTGGTGTGGACAAGCTAGAGGACAACATCGGTGTCACGAAGACGAATCTCAAAGGCGCAGACACGCTGCAGCACATCAAGAGGTTAGTGTAATCGTTCTTGATTTAATCTAGGGTTCTAAAATTAATCTGATTAATTTTAAAATCTTAAATGGCAAATACAGATCCAAAAACATATTAAAAGAGTTTTAATATGTTGTTTATCATTGAAATCAAATAGATAAAAATAAATCTTGCATGGTGCATGTGACCCTAGGTGAAAATTTTTGAATTCAATGGTATAATCTTGTGTTTTTCACGCTTCCGTTCCTTCACTTGAAACATCAAGAACAATTAAATAAATATAGGATTTTATCCCATTTACTTAGGGTACGAGATTCTATCTTGATCAACACCTACCTCCATATATAACTAGTAGGAGCCAACACATGCCCATATACCCATACATAGTATAAGTATGAAAGCAATATCAAACTCAAACTACCTATATACAAGATAACTTTGTTATCTCAGGTCTAAAGATTATATGCACTGATATGATTTATGACAATGCATTGATAATAGTAAACTCCACGTGCTTGTCATAAGTGTCACTGGTTCGGCCTACTTATCATGCATAAGTGCCTATCATATTTGTTATATGGCATGAGACTCACCATTCCATCTTATTTACATCTCATATAAATAACTTGGTAACAAACATGATTACAATCTTTCTGGATAAGTCATGTCCTTATTGTGAAGTATCCTCGATTGTAAACTAATTTATGATACTTTGTGCTAGAAATACTATCACTCATATTCTTAACAACTTGAGAATAGAATTTCTAATAAAATATCAATGGACCTTTTCTGTTATACATAAATACATTATGTAAACGGAAAAGTGAAATTGCCTTTTATTAATAAAATATATACAAGATACATACTAAATGATATGCTCTAGGGCATACTACTAACAAAAAGGTTTAGAGAGGATATAATGGCAATTGAGGCATAATATAAGGAATAGAAAGCCCAGTGGGAAAGAGAGAAAGCCTTTTTATAGAGCACATTAAAAGAGGCCGAGATACAAAATAGCAAGCTACGTGAAGAGCTGGGTTACCGCAAGGTATTGGTGGCTGAATACAAATAAGAGAACAAGAAGAAGAGGGTTGAACTTAAGAAGCAAGCGATATTTTGAGGGAATGTGCCAGGGAAAGGAAGGAAAAAGAGTGACAAGCCACCCTCCATCAAGAACTATAAGAAAATGTTGACCAACTAGAAGGAATGGTAGCGCGAGGAAAACAGGAGCTAATACCAGAATCCGAATATGCCCTATAAACATTTGATCCTATAAGATAAGAAGAGAGACTCTATAAATACCTCAAGAAATGTCACTGTATCTTAAAAAGTCTCTCTGAGCCTAGACAATAGCAAATATTGTATATGTTTGATGAGTAAATGGACAATTAACGGATTCATGAAATTATGAATGAATAGCATAACTTTCATAGGATTTTATCCTCATTAGGGCTATGTGAAAAGACATATGCGCTCCATGAATAAGTATCATGGATATGCATAGGCTCCCATCATTCACAGTTGGACTATCGAACGATGCCATCATAGAGTTGATGAGATTTACCCTCGGCAGACACTATTTCGGCAATTATTTGCTACTGCATCCTTTAATTGGTTAGGATATTAATTATTATCTTGAAAAAATTAAACTAATTTCATAACTCATTACAGAAAATTAATATTGCTCTC
This sequence comes from Hevea brasiliensis, assembly GCF_030052815.1. NCBI lineage: Eukaryota > Viridiplantae > Streptophyta > Magnoliopsida > Malpighiales > Euphorbiaceae > Hevea > Hevea brasiliensis. The sequence goes on from NC_079501.1 coordinate 52,767,788, forward strand.
GAAAAAGCAAACTAAAGTGAGCAAGCTGTTACATCGAAAAGGGTTTACTTAACAAGGTCCCTAACAAAAAAGATAATGGAAGAATAAGAGTAAGTCCGGAGCTTATAAGGACAAGTGACTGATTTGAAGGAGCAAGTCTCCGAATTGATGCAAATGATGAGAGAATTAGCCCAACGAAAAAAAACTCCAATTTCGTCAACCCTACCAATAACTACACTACTAATAATGACTGGGGATTTAAACCCTCAATAAGGCCAAGCCTCATCGTCTTTCATCTTCCAACAACCAAACCTTGAGCCTACAATAGCCACTAATCCTCATGCTACCACCTTCCAGGGGAATGAGCCTATCTACTCGACTCAGCAGCCTTACAACCAACCCTTTGCTGAACATTACCCGTCAATCCCTAATGTGTATGGGATGGGAAGAGAAAAGGAGAAGATAGAAAATGAAAAGCAAACAGCCCTAGAAGAGCATTTAAGGGCAATTGAAAGATTAAATAAGTATGGGCCTCTCGATGTGTCCTCTCTAAGGTTGGTCTCGGACGTGGTGGTACCTCCAAAGTTCAAAGTACCTGAATTTGAAAAGTACAGTAGTACCTCTAACCCGCACATACACCTAGCCACCTATATTGTAAAGATGTCAGCGCTGTTATAAGATGATAAGTTATTGATCCACTTTTTTCGTGAGAGTCTCTCTGGTCTGGCTTTACGTTGGTACATTCAATTGGATAGGAGTAAACTGCCCTCCTGGATAGATCTAGCAGATGCATTCCTAAAGTAGTACAAGTTCAACTATAATGTAGTCCCCACTAGATGAGACCTCTAGAACCTAACACAGAAAGAAGGGGAGAGCTTCAAGGAATGCTCCCAAAGATGGAGGGAAAAAGCAACTGAGGTTTATCCTCCAGTGACAGACAATGAACTCTGCTCTTTATTCATCGAGACATTAAAGGCCCCATATTTCAATTTGATGATCGGGAATACGTCTAATAGTTTTTCTAATATCATTCAGATGGGAGAAAGGATTGAGGCAAACCTCAAATTAGGGAGGTTGTAAAAAGTGGCAGGGGAAAGCTCCACGAAGAAGACCACTAATTTTAGGAAAAGAAGAGAAGGTGATGTATACGCCATTTCCAAACAAACTCACTCATCCTATCCTCCCCAAAACAATTTACACCCATGTTTTCCTGCCCAAAGTCCAGTAGTGGCGAATGTCCCACCACGATTTCCAAATTATCCCTATCCCCGCCCACAATATCCACCTCAAACTACCTATCATTCGAGACCACCTACCCAACACGATCCATTTGTTAGACCAACTACTCCCCAACCTGGCCCAAGACTACCAAAAAATCCTGACCTGCCCCTCCCTCTCCCATTTAGTGAGATTTACCATTACTTGTTGGGTATCAATCAGATCGTGCCCATTCCACTAATGTAACACCCCTTACCCGTCTACAGTATAGCCAAGCAAGGTGTGTCACACGGAATACCAGAGCACCTGCTTTTATCTGATTTCATTATAGTTCTTGATTTACTTGTTCAAAAAATTTATCTAAGGTTTAGGCTATTTTTACTGTTTATCAAAATCTGACTAATTTAGAAATTTCAAAAATTTGAACGACAATCCAGCAGAGTGCTGGCTGTAATTTGGACTAACAGTTCTTCTGAACCTGCCAAAAACAATTTCAATATATACTCAAATTCACAACTCAGAATCAGTCTCAAAATTTCTCATACTCAATCTCAATCAGAATCATCATGATCAGATACTTAACTCATATATCAGAATTCTTACATTTCATTATCTTACATAATTTACTAACTAATTACATAAGTTTGTCAAGTACAGGATATACAAATAATTTACAATATACTAAGAATGAACAAAATATATAACATGTGTAAATATGAGTCCTATCTACTTGCATTGCTGAGGAGGTGATAATCTTAAACTCTTCTGACACTTCTGCAGATCTGGACTCCAAAATCTCAATTGAAGTACCTGCACGAGGGAAACAATTCCATCGCACTAAGCATTTCTGCTTAGAGGTGTAGTAGTATAACAAGAAATAATATATACAAATAAAGAAAGAAATAAATCATAATTCGGATACTCAGGAATCAATTTAATTTAGTATGGTATTTTTAGTACCAACTATCTTATATACTAGTTTATTCCTCTTTGGAAGTGCTTAGTTTATAACCTTTCAGTAAATATACTCAATATATAAATTATTCTAACTATATTGTATTTTAAGTTTCTATAGTTCTGCAAATTGTATTTTTGTTATGTTTCTATTGCTAATCTCTTTTCCTCATTTCATTTAATACTTAATTTAATTATATTGAAATTTCATTATACTTAATTGCTTGAATTGAATAATGTTTTAATTGACTGCCCGTGTAGCCTATACACTGACCAGACTGGATAAAAGGATATACTAGCACTGGGTACCTAATACCTCGGGCCGTCACACCATCAGTCATAAAGTATCTCCCGGTGTGCAAACAGTGTGGCTAAAAAGCCATATAATCAATCAGGCATTAAGCCGAGTATAATAACACAATCCGTATAGCCATAGGCTATTAAAATCATAGTATGGCATAATAAGCTAGAAAACACAGTACAGCGTGAAGCCATTTACAGAACAACTATCAGAATCCTATTGGCATGCCAACTTATCCAAACTAGTCAACTACGCAAACTAGGGCATATTACAAGATTAAATATTTATTTTTAGGGTTTACTGGTCATTATACAATTCACTGGTCAATGAAAATGTTGACCTTTTCATACATCATGGATAAGTTGATTCTAGTATCAACATGTCACAATTTGCATTTAAATATGTTGCCAGTATAGTGTAATTTACAATTCTCACAAGTTGGCATTTATTGCCAAATTATTTCTAGGCTTCATTGCATATTATTGTCAATTTTTTAGTTTTAGTGTGCTAGATTGATCTAGCTAAATGTCCTATTTCCATTGGTTTTTAACTTCTGGTCAAGGAAGCAAATTTGTAGCTCTATGTCTTATTGAACTTTTGGCACAGATTTCAGGTCATTCTGAGTTATATAGACCAAGATATGGTCAATTTACTAAAGCTGGACAGATTGCATTTTCAATGCAACTTTAGGTCATTTTAGGTCAAGTTCAATTCTGGCAGATTTGGTACCCTAACTTGGGCAATCAATTTGACTTGGTTCTAGTCATTTATGGACTTTGGTGTCTTCATAAGAGTTGTAGCTCTATGTCTAATCTTTCTATTGATATAAATTTCAGATCATTTGGACCTGTTTTGAGTGAGTTATGGTCAAATGAGTGACTACTATTCATATGGTCAAATTCTGGGTTGCAATGGTTCTGGACAGTTTTGTTACCTCAATTTTTGCAAGCAATTTGACTTAGTAAATGACATTTCTGGGTTCTGTAATCTTCACCAAAGTTGTAGCTCTATGTCTAAGCTTTCCAACGGTATAAATTTCAGGTCATTTAGAGTTGTGTAGACCAAGATATTGTTATTTTACTACGGCTGGTCAAGTTGCACTTATATGGCACTATTAGGTCATTTTTAAGTCAAAGTTAATTCGGCTAGTTTTTGTAACCCAAATTGGGCAATAAATTTGAATTGCTTAATGGCATTTCTGGGCTTGGTGGTCTCTACCAAAGTTGTAGCCCTATGTCTAAGCTTTCCAATGATATAAATTTCAGGTCATTTGGACCTACTTTGAGTCAGTTATGGTCAAAGTACTAGTTACTATTCAAATGGTCAAATATTCTGGGTTTCAAGTTACCAATTCCGGATTAGGTCACTTTTTGAGTCACTTTCTGGACAGATTTTTGGTAAGGCTTCTACATGAAAGTTAGTTCATTATGTGTTTAATTTTATCTCCAATTAGCCTCATACCAATCGGGGCCACACAATGAGGGTTATAGCTCCACAAGCATGCTGTCCTCACAAAATTCTTCAAATACACAAACCATACACATTCAATTCCCTAATCCTTTAATTCCCATGCCTAAATTCTGGATTCATCACATTAATTTATTATTCATCACATCTCATTATGGTCATTTTGGGTAGAATATACCAATCCTCAATACACTAAACACAATCCTAATTCACAAAGTCAAAGTTCACATAATTTACACATGAAATCACCTAACTAATATGTGAAATTCCCACAATAATTTACATACACCTACATTAATCCCTTAGTATCATATTTCATCAAATAAATTCATGAAATCAAACATTCTTCCATGAACCACAAGGCTGCCCAATTGTACATATGCTTCCATCTTCCATATACACTTCACAACCTTACTTCAAAGTACCCATTTCAAGCATACACATAATACCAAACTACTAACACATGTAATAAGCCTAATCAACTTCATTACCCATTAATTACATGTAAAAACAAATTGAACTCCTTTAAAATCCATGGCTGTCGAGTTCATGCTTCATCATTAATCATCAATTTCTCTCAAGTTTCTTGTCAATTCAATTCATCACAACCTTAAAACAAAGTTTAATGAAGCAAGCGATGAAAAACTAGCACTAACCTTATTTTTAGCTTTGTAAAACCTCACTCAACTTCTTCTTTTTGATACCTATATGTTGCCCATGGTGTGAGGATCATTTTTCATGAAGATTCTTGCAAGAAATCATGGCTTGATCATGGAGAACTTGAGCTCCATGCGGTGCGGCAATAGAGTTTCTTTGGGAGAAAATCTTCACTTCGGCAAGGTTGAGACATGAGGCTGAAGATGAAGCTTTTAAGTGCTACCTACTTTGTCCACTTAGTGATTTTTTTATATTTCATAACGCTCCACTAATGTCATTTAAATATTTATATAATTAAACCTTTAATTATCTTAAGTTTTACCCTTAATTCTCTCAATTGTTCTGCATATGGAATTTCATTTTTCATGTCATTTTCAAAATTTAATACTACTTATTTTTCATGGACATTTAGGTCAAAAGTCAACTGACCAAAATGCCCATCTTCGGGTTATATTTTGAATTTTTCAGTGCTACCGATTTACTCCTTATATCGCCGATTTCTTTAAGTTTCTTTTTTTTATTTGTACTGACTTACTAATTTTTCTTTGACATTTCCAATATCGATTACATCTCAGTAAACCTGTAATTATGTCCTTAAAATATTTCTCAGGGTTCCCCGTAGTCCAGGGCTAGCCAACGGTCATTGCCGTAACTTCTCGATGCGGTCACCAATCGCTATGAGTTCGGCTCGTTTAACTTAGTCACATTTTATCTCTTTTATTTTTCCTTAATTTTTCTCATCACATATTTCATTATTTTATACTTCCTCACTGTCATTACAGTGTAGTTACAGACATTTCGACTTTTCGAGGCAGACATTAGCTGTCGAAACAGTAGGACGTACGGACTATGAAAATGAGGGTGTTACAACTAGACCCCGCACAGCAACCATATCCTAGGTGGTATGATGCAAATGTCAGATGTGAATGTTACACCTTACCCCTCTGTAAGGCATAACATTATCCCGTAGTATATTTAATGAATTACTAAACTTCATCTACTGATAACGCATTAAATACAGTACAAGGAATTTTAAACCTTTTCTTATTTCTTTTTACAGTGGTGAGCACTTTTGACAGGTGTTAAAAAAATTTTTTTCTGAAGTGAAACCAAATAACAAATTTGAGTATCAATAATTTCTGTAAAAATTTTGGCAGAGTGCCATCTGTATTTTGAATAAAACAGTTCTTCAAAAACCTGTAAAAAGCACTTCTAATAAATTTGTTCAATCCCTAAACTCCAATAACAATTCAACACAATAAATTTCTCAACTCAATTCAATATTAATTTTCTAGTGTTCCAAAAACTGAGATAAGAGAAATATATCACAATATTTTTATAGGCCAAAATAATTTACAACTGCTCAAGACTAAGTACAATATATACATACAGAGCACATACATTACAATAAAAACTACAAAATATGGTATACTCAATATAACCGGTGAAATCTCAAAATGTAGCACAAGCAGCCTACTCGACTGCTCTGTCCGTCTGTCTACCTGCGACAGCAATGAAAAAGCCATCGCTGAGCCAATGTCTTAGTGGTGCACAACATTAAGAAAATATAATTTAAAATCATAAACCATAAATCATATGAACTGTGAATACTTAAAATCATAGTTGAATTCAAAAGACAGTGAATGTCATAAAGAATTAAACTCCATTTCACATGTAACACCCCTATTTGCATAGCCTAGTATATTTCACTATTCTAGTGACCGGAGTCGATCCAAACAATTAAGGGGATTAGAACTACACTTAAGACAACTAGATAAGCCATAAACACAAATAATTAGTAATTGTTAATTAGTTAAGTATAAATAAGAAAAACAGAACATAAGAAGTTAAACGAGCCGAGAGTCACAGCGATGGGTGACCTTCTCGGAAAGGACTGCGAAGTCGATTTAAACTCAAATTTCGAACCATAAAATGTGACGCTGCGATCCTTAAGACTATTATAAACACAGTGGAAAAGAGAAAATCACGGAAAAAGGTTATTAAGCCAGTCAAATAATTAGGTTAGGGAGCCAAAAGAAATATTGAATTATTTGCAAATCGGGTTGAACCAGCAAGGGGCAATTTGGTTAATTGACCTCGAGAGCTGACTCCTGACCTAACTATCAAATAAAATCGGAGAAAAGAAAATTTTGGATTCGGGAATTAAATTAAAGAAACAAGGAAAAATAAATGAAAAAGAAAAAGAAAAGAAAAGCCTTTAATGACATCATGCCTACCTCATATTATGACATCATAAGTCCAATCTAATTTTTCATACACATTTTGACCAAGTCAAGATTTATTATTAGATAAACTATGAAAATGAAAAAAAAAAATAATAAAAGTCAAATTTATCTTCTTCCCATTTTGGTTGCCGTCTCTCTCTCCCAAATTCTCTCTCAAACCTCCATTATCACCCCAAACTCCAAGCTCGAAATTGTTTCCTCTCTCCATAAATCTTTTCCTAAACTAGTAGAAAATCTTAATTTAAGTCATTATTTGGAGAGTGGACGGAAGAAAGACAAGAAGGAGAAGAAAGGAAGAAAGAATTTCAAGCCTTGAAAAGCATCACATAAGGTTAGTGAGGTTCTTCCCATACCTCTCTTTACATGCATGCTTAAGCACTTCAAATAAGTTAGATATTTATTTACAATCAAAAGAAAACATTTGTCAAGGACCAAAGGGAATTTCGGCCAGCCTATGAAGGGGGATGAATTGCATGAGTTTGATTGCATTAAACTTGTTAATATGCTTGAATGAGATGTAAGAGTATGTTAAGATGTGTTGAATCAATCAAATGTAATAATTAGTGTGAATTAGGGTTTTGCACTTAGGGTTTAGGCGACAAAATTTGGAGAAATGATGAAATGATATGTGTGACCTAGTTTGAAGTGAGAAATGGTCATTTGTGACCAAATGAAGTGTGTTGGAAGTGTTTGAATTGAGGTTAATTCGGATTCAATGTGGTCATGCTGCAGGCAGCAGGACCAAGGTCCCTTTGAGGGACCAAAACTGAAAATTTACAAGTCCAATTGGTATGACACCAATTGGGAATGAAAATAGACACAAAATAACACAATTTTTATTCAGGAATTATGCCCAAAAAGTGACCAAAACCTAGTGAACAAATTGACCAAATCCGGAAATTCTCAGTCTGACCTGTACAAATTGACCAAATGAACAGTATTTGTTCATTTGGCCATAACTTGAACTAGCCAAGTCTAAATGACCTGAAATTTTACCAGTGGACAGATGAGATATAGACCTAAAACTTTCATGAAGAATATAAACCCAAATTATGTCATTAACCAAGTCATTTGGCCACCCAAAGTTGGTGACCTAAAACTGCCAGAACCAGAATTTGCCCAGAAATCTGGGTTAAGTCCAATCCGGCAGCCATAGTTCAAATGGCTATAACTTGAGCTACAAAACTCCAATTAGAGTGATTCAAAAAGGAGAATAAAGTTTAGACAATGGGAACATTTTCTATGAAGAAAGGTTTGCCAAATTCTAATAGAAAAATGACCAATAGAACAGAGCAACTTAAGACACCAAAATTGAAAATTGGCAATTTTGCCTAAAAGACCTAAGTTTGGAGAAAACAACCAAAACCAACAAATTTAGTGACCAAAATGTGGTATGTGGGTGAAGTTGGGATTCCCATACCTATTAAACCTTAGAAAGTCAACAAATTGACTTGAATAGTGTAGTGAATAGTAACCCCGAAACACAAATTTTAAAGAACGTCAAGTTTAGTAGATATAAGCTAGATAAAAGTAAATTTGAAATTTATTTTTGGATTTATGCTAATTTATGGTACTGAAACACTGTGAAACTGTGTGTTTCAGCTGAAAAAGGCTCGAAAAGTCTAAGAGACTGAGTCAAGGCCTAGAGGCGACTCACGTCAGGTTTGTGCACAATAAATCTTATTTGAGCATTTTGTCATTGAAAAAAAATTGATTTGGTATGATTTATAAAAATTTTGTATTAATCATGAATTGTATTGCCACTTTGTCAATGAAACTATGACTTTGGAAATCTATCGGAATTCTCATAAATTATTTGAATAAAATATTTGAAATAGATTTTTTATTCACACTTAGCATGATAGTGCCTTATTATTCCTCCTCCATTTATGGGGTGAGATCGATTATTTTTCCTCCCTCTCTGGTTTACCAGTTGAGGTTGTAGATCGAATGAGTACTCATTAGCTAGCTAGCCACCTCCCTCATTGATTTCGATTAGTGGGGTTGTAGATTGCTTTGTCGTGGTGTACAACACGGCATTGATCGGAAATTTTATGTCATGGCTTAAGTTGTGTATGATTTGGCAACACTGTGTTTATTAAATTATTTGACCAAATTGTGTTATTATGAGTTTTGATAAATTGTGAAATGCGATTATGAGAATTTTGAATGATGATTTGTTCAAAATTGTTTTATATTATGCATTTATGCTTTATTGTGCACCACTGAGTATTTATATACTCAGCAATAGCTTTAACTTGCTGTCGCAGATAGAGAAAAGGACGTAGCAGCAGAGCGAGCTGCTACAGTTAGAGAGGAGCACAATTGAAGAATTTTTGTACGTGTATTTGTCTATACCCTGGTAGCTAGTTTGATGTAAATATGATAGTATGCATATGTATCTCTGTAATTTGAGCAGTTGTACAGATAAAATTGTAATAATATTATTTTTGAGATTTTGCATCTGTAAATTAACTTATGATTGTAAATTAATGATTTAAAATGCAATGTGCATGAGTTATGAAATGTTTTGAGATATTAATTCTTGATTTGAAATTTGGATTTTGAATTGAAGTGTTGCTATTGCCGTTGATTTGAAGTTTGGTGGTTGCAAATGGAGTTGTGATTGAGAAATATATTAAGAGTGTTTCTATTTACAGGTTTTGAAAAACTGTTTTCTCAAAATACAAACGGCACTCTGCCGAAATTTTTAAAAAAATTGAAAAAAAATAAAATGGGACAAAAATCTTAACTAGTTTTCAAACTTCAATTAAATGTTTTTATTTCCAACCAAAATGCTCACCACTTCCAAAATGTAAGAAAATGGTTTTAAAATCCCTTGTAGTATATTTAATGAGTTACCGGTAGGTGAAGTACGATAATTCATTAGGTGTACTATGGGAACATGTTACATCTTACGAGGAGTAGGGTGTGACATGTTTTAGTGGTATTAGAGCATAGTTTTGTAATAAATTTTGACTATTTATGTGAATATTGCTTTGATAAGTACAACTGCTCAAGTGTCTTTAATTGATACATATGACAAATTTACATTATGAATATGCACTAACGGAGGTCAACCTCCTTGTGTTTGATCTCAGGAAGTAGAAATTTTGGGAAAACGGAATGGAAGAAGGAGCAATCTGTCGAGGCTGAGGCCCGAGGAGAAGCCCCAGCACTCCAGAATGTGAGTGGGTCAGCCACTCCAGCTCCTCCTCAAGCACCGCAGTTCCCTGCTCAATTTGCACAGCAGATGACTGTGTTCTTTCAACAAATGGCAGGAAATGTGCCACCTCAAGCACAGACACAAGCACTTGCAGCACAACCACAGCCTCTGGCTTGGCAATATGAGAAATTAATGAAATTTGGGGCTACAGAATTTAAAGGATCAGTGGATCCACTGGAAGCAGAACAGTGGTTAGAGAGGATGGAACAGGTTTTCAGAAAACTACAGTGTGCTGAAGAGTTGAAGTTTGAATATTCAGTATCACTTATGCAAGGGGATGCATATGAGTGGTGGAAGACCATCCCCTACAGTCTGATAGAGCCACCAGTCCTCACATGGGCAAACTTTTTAAGGGAATTTTGGCAAAAGTGGGTCTCTGATACTTATGTAGACATGAATTTGCAAGAGTTTTTAAGGTTGAAGCAAGGGGATAGAACTGTAGCAGAGTATGAGCGGGACTTTTCAAGGCTAAGCCATTATGCTGGAAGCTTAGTCTCCACCCCCAGAGACCGGTGTAAGAGGTTTGAGGCTGGGTTGAGGCCTAGCTTGAGAATGCTAGTGGTAGGGTTCCGACACCAGAATTTTTCTGAATTGATTTCACAAGCCCTAGAACTGGAAAGGATAGAATCAGAATGGGCAGTGAAAAAGAGTACACAAGAGAAAGAAAAAACTGAAAAGGTTACTGGTCAAGCTACTGAGAGTGGCTCTAGAAAAAGAAAACATTTTGGAGGATCTAGCTCGCGCGAAACAGGTAGAGGTATATCTTCTAGACAGAAACAATCCCAATCCAATCAGCAAACTCAACAGACATGCAGAAATACACTGTCGGATTGACTTTGTGAGACTTGTGGTACACCACATAGTGGAGTATGTTATAGAGCTATAGGAGCATGTTTCAATTGTGGAGGGACTGCTCATTTTGCTAAGGATTGCATAATTCCACGCCGTTATTGATCATTTACCACGGCAGAAGGATCATCCCAAGTTTCTACCCCGAAGAGTTTACCAACAGTTAGTAGAGGCAGAGGCAGAGGTAGGGGTAGTATACTTGGAAGTCAGAGTACTGTGAATCAACCAGGACAAGGTGATGCTCCAGTGAGAGTATATACTATGCGACAGAGGGACGAGGATGAGACTTCTGGTATGGTAGCTGGTATTTTCTCAATTCTTAATTGAGATATGTATATGTGTAAAAAAAAAAAAATCAATTTTGATATGTTAGTGACTAGTCTTTTTAAAATTAATTTTGGAAGAGTTTGTTAGTAAAAAGTATTTGTTAGTACACAAGAATTTGTAAAGTTAATTAGTAAGCCTAATTAGGTAAGGTGTGACATCACAATATCACAATAAATATCAATAAATCACACACACAGCTTAATCATGTTTCCAAAGTCCAATTCATCCTAAAAGCCGATGGTTAGTGAGGAATAACATAGCTAGCTAGAAAATAAATGAGTACTCATCCTATTCGTCCTCAACAGGCACACATCTCAACACTTCAGCCAGAGAGGGAATTCAAAGTCAATTTATCCCACTAGACAAGCTAACGAGAAATTTAATCAAATATACATGATAGCTGTAGTTTCAAACCATTTACAATATTTTTCAAGCAATAAGTATCCATCAAATTTCCATTCAAACAATTTTCCACAATTTAAAACAATAATATACAAATTATCATAATTTATTTTAATTGAAAATTCAAAAGAAATAACTGTTGTGCACAAACCTCTGAAGAGTAACCTCTTGGCCCTGACTCAGTGTTTACTTCCCCTTCCCTGAGTCTTTGCTAACTGAAACACACAATTTAAAGTGTTTCAGTACTCATTTAAACTGTCTCTGACAATAAGGTTTAATAATTAATTTACTTAATACTATTACTTTCCTTAGTCAACCTATAATGTTGACCCTTAATGCACCCTAGGGGAATAAATTCTAATGTTACCAATATATCACATTTTACAGTCCTTTAGTATTGATACATGTTACCAAATTCATTTTCAAGTGTATTGCATTTTATTGCAATTTATCGGATTTCAGTATGCTATTTTGACCTAGCTGGACGACCTAGTTTCCTCGATTTTCGGGTTCTGGTCCTACTTACAAACTTGTAGGTCTACGTCTTAGTGAACTTTTGCCACAAATTTTAGGTCATTTGGAGTTTACTAGACCAAGTTATGATCATTTTACTATTGCTGGTCAAATTACACTAAAATGGCAAACTTTGGTCATTTTTAGGTCATTTCTGCTTGTGCAAGCATTTTAACTTACTTATGGTCATTTTTAGGTTTTGGTGTCTTCATAAGAGTTGTAGCTATATGTCTAATCTATCCATGGTAAAAATTTCAGGTCATTTGGACCTGTTTTGAGTGAGTTATGGCCAAAACACTAACTGTTGTCCAAATGGTCAATTTTCAGATTTTCAAGTCACTAATCCGGATTTGGTCAATTCTCATGTCACTTTTTGGACAAAATTTAGGTAGGCTTTCTTCATGAAAGTTGGCACATTTTGTGCCTAGTTTCACCTCCTATTGGCCTTATATCAATTGGAGTCACACACTTAGGGTTATAGGCTCATTTGTACACTGCCCTCTACATGCCTCTTAAACTCCAAATCAAACACATTTTTACCAACTACATCTTCACTTCCCCACACCATTCTGTATTTGGCACTAACCATAACCATTCATTACCTTACATTATAGGTCAACTTGGATAGAATATAACAATTTCACAATGCAGCAAATGCAACCATAATTCGCAAGGTCCAAACCCTACAATATATACACATCAATTTTCCTAAATATTACACATTACTTCCATCATCAAATTACACATTTATTCTCTACTCAATCATACACATAAGTTGTCACTTCTAGTACCATAATTCAACAACCTTTTCATGAATTTAAACACTTCAATTTTCATCATGAGGCTGCCAAAAAAATACACATACATATCAAACTTCCATTTTCACTTTTCAAGCTTACCATTCAAACTTTATACATGGAATTCAACTTCAATGCATATAAGCACTTAATTCAAACCTCAAACTACCACTTACATATAGATACAAGTTACACATATTGAACTACTATGGCTGCCAAAATGTAATATCATCATAACTCACCAAACTTCAACTTTTCTTCCATAAATCCATTCACCACAACACCCACACAAGCTTTAATGGAGAAAGGATGAAGAAATGAACATGAACCTCAAGTGGAGCTTGTCAAAACTCCGTCAAATCTCTCCCTTCTTGCTCCCAAACTACTGCTCAAGAGGTGTACTCTAACTTTAGTGAAGACAACTTGATGACTGGGTGGCTTGATCATGGGAGCATGGAGCATGCAAATGGGTGGCAATGGTGATTTGGAAGGGAATTTAGTTTCGACAAGGAGAGAATTTGAAGAAGAAATGGTGTTGCATAATGTTAGTGGGAAAAATTATGGTTTTTAAATGCTTTAGATATTCCATAGTGGTCCACTAAGTGATTAAAAAATCTAAGTTAATGTAAAACTTTCATTTATTCCACATTATACCCATAATTTTTCTTATTTATACAACACATAATATTTCATTTTTTCATGGCATTTTCAAACTTTATTACCATTTATTTTTAATGGACATTTAGGTCAAAAGGTAACTCAGGGTTTCAAATCACCAAAATGCCCCTATTCGGGTTGTATTCCCGATTTTTCGATAACACCGAGTTTTGTCGTTTTCTCGATTTCTCGTTTTTCTTTGTACTAATTAATTAATTTTTCTTTGATATTTCTAATGTCATTTATACTTCAATAGATGTTTATTTAAGTCTTAAAAATATTTTCTAGGGTTCCCTGCGGTTCAAGGCTAGTCAACGGTTCACGCCGCCACTTCCTAGTGTGGTCACCCATCGCTATGATTTTTGGCTCGTTTAACTTAGTTACATTTTCTCTCTTTTATTTTTCCTTTGTTTTTCTTGTATTTTCCTTTCTTGTATTTCATTATTTTATGTCTCCTCACTAATATTTAAATGTAGTTCTAGGCATCCTAACTGTCTGGACAAACACTGGTCACCGGAACAGTAGAACGCACTACTGAATATAGGGGTGTTATAATGAATATCATGGCGGGGCTATTGGACACTCAACTGATAATTGTGGGATGCTCCGAGGAAGGGTACAGTCCTTGATAAGGAACAGGTGGTTAAAGATTAAAGGAAATGGTTCTGCACCTAACTTGACCACAAACCCATTACCAAGCCATGATGCAGGAAGGGGAAATAGTGTAAATATGGCAGATTTTTGAATGGGGAGTTGGTTCTAGAAATGAATAAGTTAACCCCATACTCTGATGAAATTTTCATAATGGCGGTATAAAAAGGGTATATAAGCCCATGGGAATCCAACTTTGAAGATGGCCAATCTAGCTCGGGATGTCCCTATCATGAAGGTAAGAGCAATCATAAACTGAAGGAATGGAGTAAATTTAAAGAAGAAGCTCTGAGAATGTTATCACTCAGGATTTTGAGATGCCAACAAAAGTCAAAAGAAGAGAAGGAAGTGAATACAGCCAGGTACGACGAAGACATCTCAAGCTCTACTCTAAGAATGATTTTCTCCATTCCTACCACACCGACACCACTGGTGCCCCTAAGAATGGTTATCAAAACACCACCTTAAGTTCTTGTCACCAACACTAATGCCGTTCCTTAGAATTAAAACTTTCAAGTTTTTATGCAAAGTGCATTTAGCAATACCTCTACTCCCACTCTCAACCATGCCTACACTCAACCCATCACTACCTCAAACCATGTTTCAACCCCCATGCCCATTTTAAAATGACCTTTATGGGACTCTCTCACCCCTTCAATGACATTGCTCCCCAGCCAGCATTAAAACTAGACTCAATTGATAACCCACTCCCACTTGACCAAGAAATAAAATATATCACTAAGAGTGGGAGGTGTTATGGAACTGATGAATTAGAAAAGAAAAAGGGAAAAGCAAAATTGGAAGAGTTATCAGAAAATGTAAGGAAAGATGCTATTGGAGTTGAAAAAAGAGAATCCAATGAAAAGAAAGAAGATGATGAACTGTTATTACAAATTATGAAGCAGAGTGAATATGACTTGATCGAACAGTTAAAAAAGACACCTACTAGAATCTTCTTGTTGTCACTGATACTAAGCTCAGAGGTACAGTGCCATTCATTACAGAGGGTTCTAAACCAGGCCTTTGTGATCCTCAATATCACGCTGGGATAATTTGAGAAAATAGTGGGATAGATCCAGGTATCTAATTTTGTCACTTTCTTAGAAGACAAAATAGACCCGGCAGGTTTGAAGCGCACCAAGGCTCTTCATGTCACAGTCCAGTGTAAAGGATGTATGGTTGCTAAAGTTTTGATTGACAATGGCCTAGAGCTCAATGTTTTGCCAAATGCAACCGTGGCAAGACTCCCAATCGATTCATCGGCTATACACTAGAGTACTATGATAGTAAGGGCATTCGATGTTATAAAGAGGGATGTATTGAGAGACATGAGCTGCCACTTCAGATCGGTGCATGTACTTTTAATGTTACATTCTAGGTAATGGATATTGACCCAGCATATACTATGTTGTTAGGAAGACCCTGGATCCATTTAGCTAACGCAGTACCCTCAACTCTACACCAAAGGATTAAGTATGTCAATATGGTAAAATCATCATAGTGAGAAGAGAGGAAGCTAAGCTAGTCACTAAGCCCCAATCAGTTCCTTACATAGAGGCAATTGAGCGATCCTTGGAGAGTTAAGTTCAAGCATTGGAGTTGCAAGAAACTACTTTAAATGATGAGGAGCCACCGCTATGGTCATAAAAGTGATGCTGAAAAGTGGATATAAAGAAGGCAAGGGATTAGGCATCACACTACAAGGGATTGTGGAACCTATAGTGGCTACTTAGAGGAATGGCAATTCTGGGTTGGGATATGAGGAGGATGCTCTAACAGAGGGAAGGTTCTGGATGAGAACATGATTCAGGATCAGAGATTTGATAGATCACTAGGGAAGACGAAGAGCGTCCCTAAAATTGAAGATGTTTTCACCAGGACAATTATTGAAAATATTGAGGAAGAAGATGAAAAATCTCCCTCAAAACTGTCTATCAATGTCCTGTAGCTAAATCCTGTACCCGAGATGCTGATTTTGCCGATCGCAGAAAGCTAAAAGCTAGATAATTGGTAAGCCAAGGATATCGCTATGCTATTTTTCTAGTAAAGTATATTTTGCTACCAGCACTTAGTCACTCCATCCATGGTGACAAGTGTGATTCTATAAATAGACCTTTTTCTTATGATAGAACATTAATAAATTAATGGTGCACTTTCCAAATTTTGTTTCTAATATATTCTTTAAAGAGCCTATCTTTAAATTCCATTCTTTAATATACTCCATTTTCATTTCTTCAGGACTATTAATTAACCAAGACATAATAATTCAATTGACTTTGAAATTTCCTATGTTAACTTTGAAAGTCCCATAGTTGCCACAGACACAAGCGATTCCGAAAAAGAGTCTGTGCACTTGAAAGAGCAAACGGAAATAATGTTAGTAGTATGCCCTAGAGCATATCATTTAGTATGTATCTTGTACATATTTTTATTAATAAAAGGCATTTCCACTTTTCCGTTTACATAATATATTTATGTGTAATAGAAAAGGTCCATTGATATTTTGTTAGAAATATTATTCTTAAGTTGTTAAGAATATGAGTGACAATATTTCTAGTACAAAGTATCATAAATAGGTTCACAATCGAGGATACTTCATAATAAGGACATGACTTATCCAGAAAGATTGTATTCATATTTGTTCCCAAGTTATTTATATGAGATATAAATAAGATGGAATGGTGAGTCTCATGCCATATAACAAATATGATAGGCACTTATAAATGATAAGTAGGCCGAACCAGTGACACTTATGACAAGCACATGGAGTTTACTCTTGTCAAGGTTTTGTCATAAATCATATCAGTGCATATAATCTTTAGACCTGAGATAGCACAGTTATCTTGTATATAGGTAGATTTAGTTTGATCTCGCTTTCATACTTGTACTGTGTATGGGTATATGGGCTTGTGTTGGCTCCTACTAGTTATATATGGAGGTAGGTGTTGATCAAGATGGAATCTGTTCCTCTAAGTAAATAGAGATAAAATCCTATGTTCATTTAATTGTTCTTGAGGTTTCAAGTTCCTGGCCAGGACAGATAGATTTATTCAGAAAAGAGTTTCTGATGAGAAAATCTTTTTAATCAAGAACTGGAATTAAAAGAGAACATAATATTCATAGCAAATTGAGTTTGACATAAACGATGACTCGGCTTGAGTTGGGATTTTGTACAGAGAGATTCTAGTGCATGGTAACATATGATTATAGGTTCATTTAAGGTAAACCTTATTACTAATTGGGTGGCCATGGCATGCTATACTAGGTGTTAACCATGGTCTATGAGGTTCATAAAATGATTTAGAGAAATCATTTATGGTAAGAAAGAGTTCTGATGATATTAAGAGTTGATATCATGTCTCATTGCCAATTAGTGATGAGCCTAGTAAGTCACACACATACACAAGTTATCACCTATTTAAATATGATTTAATTAATTAATTAAAGAGTTTAATTGATTAATTAAATAGATTTGGTTTGCAATTAAATTGCAAAGTCTCTAGCATGACTTGAAACCAAATCTAGATTATTGGATGTGTAGTATAAATTAAATTTATATTTAAAGTGTTTAAATATGAATTTAATTGATGAGAAATTAATTAATAGAGATTAATTAATTAATTTATATTTGATATAAATTAATTAGAAGAAGAAAATAATTATTTTGGGTCAAGAACTCAAAATTAAGACACAGGGGCATTTTGGTCATTTTGCAGTGTGACACGTGGCACCATGAGATGGTGACACATGGCATAACACATAAGCTTGCCAAATGTTTTTTTTTTAATCATGTAAGATGAATAAAATCAAGATTAAATATAGGTTTGACACTTGGCACAATGTGATTGGGTCACTTAAACGTAGAGCTAATCAAAAGGTGACATGTGGCTAGGGTTTAATGTGTTAACCTAGCTATTTAAGTGTGGTTATGAAAAGAAAAAATAACCAGCAGCCTCTCCTCTCAATTGTCACGCCACTTTGAGCCTCTCCAGCTATTTCTCTTCATCTCTCATCAATTCAAAGAGATTAGCCATCAATCTCTTGAATTAAGAACACTAGAAATTGTTTCTAGTGTCCTGTTTACATCTCTAATCTCTTAAAAGGCAGAACTTGAATTTCTAATTAATAGAAAAGGCTTTAGAAGCTGTTCAAGGGCTGCCATAGGTGTTCTTGGTGTGGACAAGCTAGAGGGACAACATCTGGTGTCCTGAAGACGAATCTCAAAGTCTCAGACACGCTGCATTTCATCAAGAGGTTAGTGTAATCGTTCTTGATTTAATCTAGGGTTCTAAAATTAATCTGATTAATTTTAAAATCTTAAATTGCAAATACAGATCCAAAAACATATTAAAAGAGTTTTAATATGTTGTTTATCATTGAAATCAAATAGATAAAAATAAATCTTGCATGATGCATGTGACCCTAGGTGAAAATTTTTGAATTCAATGGTATAAACTTGTGTTTTTCACGCTTCCGTTCCTTCAATTGGTATCAGAGCCACTATATTTGCCATTTAGATTGATGTTTATATGATTTAATTGTGTGTTTGATCATGAGATCAAGAGTTTATTGCTGGTTGCAAAGTCAAAGTGGCGGCACAAATGATGAACACCATGGTGTGCATGGTTGATGCATCACAATGGTGTGCAAAGGTAAATGGATGGTGAATGTGCAATTGTTGTATGATTTAAGATCGATTTTATGTCTAATTAAATTGTTTAATTAGAATTTTTATATCACAATTAAATTATGATTCAAATCAGAATTTTAAAAATTGTTTGAATGTGATTCAAATCTGAATTTTAAAAGTTGTTTGAATGTGATTCAAATCTGAATTTTTAAAGTTTTTGAATCATATTTAAATCTAATTTTTTAAAATTGATTGAATAAAATTCAGATCTGATTTTTTAAAAAATATTTGAATATGATTCAAATCTGATTTTTTAAAAAATGTTTGAATGTGATTCAAATCTGAATTTTTGAAGTTGTTTGAATGTGATTCAAATCTGAATTTTTAAATTTGTTTGAATGAGATTCAAATCTGAATTTTTAAATTTATTTGAATCATATTCAAATCTGGATTTTTAAGTTGAATATGAGATATTCAATTTAATTTAAGAATGTATGTTTTATTTAATTGTTAAATAGTGATATGCATGATGGATGATCATGGACTATAAAAGACCAATGTGATTGGATTTATTTCTTTATGTTTCTTTGGGATTGTAAATTAATTAATTTATTTTAATTTATTTTGGGCATGTATTATTAAGTTTGTAATATTTTTGGGTTGTAATTTCATTTATTTAAGTTCTTGTAAATTCGCCTTGGTATGCCAAGGATTACTATGTAATATTGGATTGCAAGAAGTTCAAGGAGGTCAAGAGCATTGGTGGGACCAGTGGGAGGAATTCAATATCAAGTGTTGATTATGTACTCCTTCAGCAACTCTTGTAAAATGAATGAATGAAATGCACCTAGGAATGCCCTGATTCAATTCTTGGTGGCTCAATTGAATCCTTAGAAAGTCCATGATCATACCATATTTACTGCTTATCCATGAATGCATGAGATGTATAGGAATGTATGCAATTATATGATATATGCATGCTAAATGGATAATGTGCAAAGTGAGACCTTAATAGTAAATAGAATGACCATAAAATCTTCCAAACAAATGATTAAGTTGGAAATGCTATAATTAAAGTAATTATAACATAGGCCCTCCATTGGGGCAATTATTTTAAGAAATTTTAAATAGTTGCATAAGATGCAATTTATTTAAGAGATTTTCTTAAGAATAATTGTTAAGCATGACATGTTGTAAATATGTAAATGGTTTGGTGGCCAATATTGGATGTACCTGAGGACATTAAAATTATTTGCATAATTACTGGCTCAATGGGATCAACTTAACTAATGCAAGATAAGTCAATAATGGATGTACCTGAGATTTTGAGCATTAGGGGCTAGGTATTTGATTGAACCTCACATGAGATGTGATGGGCAAGGAGTTGCTCACTTATAGTTTATTGTAATTCCAATAATGGATGTACCTAAGGATGATCAATAGAATTATAAGAATTCAATCACCCACTAGAAATCCATCCAACTAGGATTTCCGTTTTCTACTTTGGAAGTGTAGGATTCGCTAAGTTAGTGGGAGGACCAATTTGATTAAAAGACCATAATCATTTTGGTTAATTACATGATACATTTACTAATTAATCTGGTTATTTTCTGCAGTTAATTTTCTGATAAAAATGAGCACAAAACAACCACCACCATCCAATATCCTTGCAAGCATACTTGATCACAACAGGTTGACAGGACCTAATCATGCGATTGACTAAGAAATTTGAAACTTGTCTGAACCTTGAACATATAGGATATGTTCTAGATTCAAATGTTCCTGGTCCCTTACCTCCAGAGGCCACACAAGAGGAACATGAAACTTTGGACAAGTGGAAGGAGCATGATATGAGAGCTAAGTGTTACATGCTTGCTTCCATGAGTAATGAGTTACAGAAGCAACATGAGAACATGAAGAGTGCGAGTGAGATCCTCCTTCACCTACAAGAGTTGTATGGTGAGCACAGCAGGAATGCTAGGTATGAGATATCTAAACAGTTATTCCGTATGAGGATGTCCGAGGGAAAGTTGGGGATCATGTCCACAAGATGATTCGGCTGATTGAGCGGTTGGAACATCTTGACTTCAACATGGATTTCCAACTACAAACGGATTTGATCCTTGATCCCTTCACGAGACTTTTGGGAATTTTGTGACAAATTTCCATATGACTAAACAGAATGCACCTTAGCTGGTTTACTCAACATGCTGGTTATTGCCCAAAAGAATATGCTGTGCAATAAAGGAAAAGAGGTAGCTTTGGTTGCATCTTCTTACTGGAAAGTCCAACAAGAAGAAGGGCAATAAGAAAAAGAAACCTCGATTCTGGTCCTTCTAAGAAAATAGCTAAGCAGAAAAGGAAGACTAAAGTCGATGAAGGCAAAGGAAAGTGTTTCCCGCCAACAGAAAGTGTTTCCATTGCCAATAAGAAAGTGTTTCCATTACCAGTAAGAAAGTGTTTCCACTGGCCAGAGTATAGCAATCTAAATGAAAGCAATGCCGTGGTGAAAAACAACTCAAGTTCAAAATATATTTGGCACTTAAGGTTATGTCATATTGCAGAAGATAGGATTACAAAATTGGAGAAAATGGGGATTCTATCCTTATTGGACTTTGAGCCTACTCCAACTTGTGAATCTTGCCTTCAGGGCAAAATGACTAGATCACCCTTTGTTGGACAGGGGCTAAGAGCTAAAAATATTTTGGTGCTAATACATAGTGATGTATGTGGTCCATTTAAAGAAATGGCTAGAAGGGGCTTTCATTATTTTATTACCTTTACTGATGATAAATCAAGGTTTGGGTATTTGTATTTGATGAAATACAAACATGAATCTTTTGAAAAGTTCAAAGAATTTAAATCTGAAGTAGAAAATCAAACAGGAAAAAATATTAAAGCTCTTTGATCAGATCGTGGAGGTGAATATTTGAGTACTGAATTTGATGAATACTTGAGAGAGCATGACATTGTTTCTCAGCTGACTCCTCCAGGAACGCCACAGCTGAGTGGTGTATCTGAAAGGAGAAATCGTACCCTATTGGATATGGTACGTAGTATGATGAGCTATACTGATATGCCAATCTTCTTTTGGGGATTTGCATTAGAATCAGCTTTGTATATTCTGAGTAGGATTCCATCAAAATCAGTTTCTTCCACACCTTATGAGATATGGCATGGAAGAAAACCAAGTCTTAAGCATGTTAAGATTTGGGGTTGTCCAGCTTATATCAAAAAGCTGAACACTGATAAATTGGAGACCAGATCAGAAAAAGGTCGATTTGTTGGATATCCAAAAGATAGTTTTGGATATTATTTTTATTTGCCTACTTCACAAAAGGTTGTGATAAGTAGAGATGCCACATTTCTTGAACAACAGTTTGTTCAAGAAGGAGGCAAAGGAAGGCAAATAGAGTTAGAATTGGAGAATTCTGACCAACCAACATATCAGATGGATATAGATCCATCTAGTCAACCTATACCCATTGATGAAATATCTACAGTTGTTCCTCGTAGAACAACCAGGGTATCTCACCCACCAGTGAGATATGGTTTTCTTCATGAAGAAGAACAAGAGTTGTCTACTCATGAAGAAGTAGATCATGAAGAAGTAGATCATGGAGATGATCCACTTACCTATGAAGAAGCTATATCAGATATAGACTCTTCAAAATGGATTGATGCTATGAAATCCGAGATTGATTCCATGTATAAGAATCAAGTTTGGGATCTTGTTGACCCACCTGAAGGTATTGTACCTATAGGGAACAAATGGGTTTTCAAGAAGAAAATTGGTTCTGATGGAAAGGTAGAGACCTATAAGGCAAGGCTAGTAGCGAAAGGGTTTCGCCAAAGGCAAGGAATAGACTATGAGGAGATTTTCTCACCTGTTGCCATGCTTAAATCAATTAGGATTTTATTAGCAATAGCTGCGTACTATGATTATGAGATTTGGCAGATGGATGTCAAAACAGCTTTTCTCAATGGATACATTGAAGAAAACATTTTCATGGAACAACCTAGGGATTTGAATCCCAAGATGGTTCCAAGGTATGCAAGCTAAAGCGATCCATTTATGGGTTGAAACAAGCTTCGAGGAGTTGGAACATCTGTTTTGATGAAGCCATTAAATCCTTTGGTTTTATCAAAAATGAGGATGAGCCATGTGTATATAAGAAGGTTAGTGACAGTGCTATCACTTTCCTTGTCTTATATGTGAATGACATACTATTGATGGGTAATGACACAGGTATGTTGACGACTATAAAGGTATGGTTGTCAAATACATTCTCCATGAAAGACTTAGGGGAGGCAACCTATATTCTTGGGATTCGCATCTATAGAGATAGAGCGAAAAGAATAATTAGTTTATCCCAAAGTCTATACTTGGAAAAGGTGTTAAAGAGGTTTAACATGCTTGATTCCAAGAGAGGATTGTTACCAGTGAGACATGGTATCCATCTTTCTAAAGAGATGTCTCCAAAGACACCTGAAGAAAGAGATAAGATGGCCAGGATTCCATATGCTTCGGCTATTGGAAGTATAATGTATGCAATGTTGTGTACTAGGCCGGATATCGCATATCTTTATTAGTTTGACTAGCAGGTATCAATCCAATCCAGGTTTGGAACACTGGATAGCTGTCAAGAATATCCTTAAGTACTTGAGAAGAACTAAGGATTTATTCTTGATTTATGGAGGTGGAGACTTGCAATTGGATGGTTATACTGATTCTGATTTCCAATCAGATATCGATGATAGAAAGTCTACCTCTGGATATGTGTTCATTTGTAATGGAGGTGCAGTCAGTTGGAAGAGTTCCAAGCGAGCACATTGCAGATTCCACTACAGAGGTGAGTATATTCTGCATTAGATCTTTGCAAAAGAAGCTATTTGGATAAAGAAGTTCGTGATGAGAACTTACGGTAGTTCCTTCCATTGAGTCGAGTTCCACTACACTGTGACAATAATGGAGCGATGTCTGAGCTAAGGAACTAAGGTCTCACCCAAAATCCAAACACATAGAAAGGCACTACCATATTATCAGGGATATAGTTGGGCAAGGCGATATAGCCATGCAGAAAATATAACATCAGCTAAAAACCAGCTGATCCATTCACTAAGCCTATGTCACAGACTCAGTTAGACCGACATCTTGAGAAGATAGGTCTAAGATATTGTAATGAATGGCTCTAGTGCTAGTGGGAGATTGTTAGTAGTATGCCCTAGAGCATATCATTTAGTATGTATCTTGTACATATTTTTATTAATAAAAGGCATTTCCACTTTTCCGTTTACATAATATATTTATGTGTAATAGAAAAGGTCCATTGATATTTTGTTAGAAATATTATTCTTAAGTTGTTAAGAATATGAGTGACAATATTTCTAGTACAAAGTATCATAAATAGGTTCACAATCGAGGATACTTCATAATAAGGACATGACTTATCCAGAAAAATTGTATTCATATTTGTTCCCAAGTTATTTATATGAGATATAAATAAGATGGAATGGTGAGTCTCATGCCATATAACAAATATGATAGGCACTTATAAATGATAAGTAGGCCGAACCAGTGACACTTATGACAAGCACATGGAGTTTACTCTTGTCAATGTTTTGTCATAAATCATATCAGTGCATATAATCTTTAGACCTGAGATAGCACAGTTATCTTGTATATAGGTAGTTTGAGTTTGATACTGCTTTCATACTTGTACTGTGTATGGGTATATGGGCTTGTGTTGGCTCCTACTAGTTATATATGGAGGTAGGTGTTGATCAAGATGGAATCTGTTCCTCTAAGTAAATAGAGATAAAATCCTATGTTCATTTAATTGTTCTTGAGGTTTCAAGTTCTGGCAGACAGATAGATTTATTCGAAAAGAGTTTACGATGAGAAAATCTTTTAATCAAGAACTGGAATTAAAAGAGAACATAATATTCATAGCAAATGGAGTTTGACATAAACCATGACTCGGCTTGAGTTGGGATTTTGTAACAGAGAGATTCTAGTGCATGGTAACATATGATTATAGGTTCATTTAAGGTAAACCTTATTACTAATTGGGTGGCCATGGCATGCTATGCTAGGTGTTAACCATGGTCTATGAGGTTCATAAAATGATTTAGAGAAATCATTTATGGTAAGAAAGAGTTCCGATGATATTAAGAGTTGATATCATGTCTCATTGCCAATTAGTGATGAGCCTAGTAAGTCACACACATACACAAGTTATCACCTATTTAAATATGATTTAATTAATTAATTAAAGAGTTTAATTGATTAATTAAATAGATTTGGTTTGCAATTAAATTGCAAAGTCTCTAGCATGACTTGAAACCAAATCTAGATTATTGGATGTGTAGTATAAATTAAATTTATATTTAAAGTGTTTAAATATGAATTTAATTGATGAGAAATTAATTAATAGAGATTAATTAATTAATTTATATTTGATATAAATTAATTAGAAGAAGAAAATAATTATTTTGGGTTAAGAACTCAAAATTAAGACACAGGGGCATTTTGGTCATTTTGCAGTGTGACACGTGGCACCATGAGATGGTGACACATGGCATAACACATAAGCTTGCCAAATGTTTTTTTAATCATGTAAGATGAATAAAATCAAGATTAAATATAGGTTTGACACTTGGCACAATGTGATTGGGTCACTTAAACGTAGAGCTAATCAAAAGGTGACATGTGGCTAGGGTTTAATGTGTTAACCTAGCTATTTAAGTGTGGTTATGAAAAGAAAAAATAACCAGTAGCCTCTCCTCTCAATTGTCACGCCACTTTGAGCCTCTCCAGCTATTTCTCTTCATCTCTCATCAATTCAAAGAGATTAGCCATCAATCTCTTGAATTAAGAACACTAGAAATTGTTTCTAGTGTCCTGTTTACATCTCTAATCTCTTAAAAGGCAGAACTTGAATTTCTAATTAATAGAAAAGGCTTTAGAAGCTGTTCAAGGGCTGCCATAGGTGTTCTTGGTGTGGACAAGCTAGAGGGACAACATCTGGTGTCCTGAAGACGAATCTCAAAGGCGCAGACACGCTGCAGTGCATCAAGAGGTTAGTGTAATCGTTCTTGATTTAATCTAGGGTTCTAAAATTAATCTGATTAATTTTAAAATCTTAAATTGCAAATACAGATCCAAAAACATATTAAAAGAGTTTTAATATGTTGTTTATCATTGAAATCAAATAGATAAAAAATAAATCTTGCATGATGCATGTGACCCTAGGTGAAAATTTTTGAATTCAATGGTATAAACTTGTGTTTTTCACGCTTCCGTTCCTTCAAATAAACCAACCCACTCTAGTGCCCTATGGAGATGAGATGAGCACCTTAAATTTAGGGACTAAAGAGAATAAAAAGGAGCTCAAAATTGTAAATAATAAAGAGTTAGAAGACATGATCCAACTATTGAAGGAATTCATTGACATTTTCTCATGGAGCTATGATGATATGCCGGGTCTAGATCCCTAGATAGTAACTCATAAAATCCCACTAATTCCTGGAACAGTCCCAATAAAGCAGAAACTAAGAAGAATGAACCCTAACACATTGCTCAAGGTCAGGGATGAGGTTAAGAAACAGTATGATGCTGGATTCCTGGAGGTGCTGAAATATCCCGAATGGATAGTTAATGTTGTCCCCGTAATGAAGAAAGATGGTAGGGTGAGAGTATGTGTCGACTATAGAGACCTCAATAAGACAAGTTTGAAAGATGATTTTCCTCTCTCACATATAGATGTGCTAGTGGATAACACGATAGGATTGGGGAGATGCTCATATATTGACGGGGTCTCAGGATATAATCAAATCTTGATGGATGAAGAGGACAAGGAGAATACTGCCTTCATCACCCAGTGGGGAGTATTTTGCTACCGAGTAATGCCCTTTGGATTGAAGAATGCTGGAGCTACCTATCAACATGCCATGGTCACTTTATTTCATGACATGATGCATAAAGAAGTAGAAGTTTATGTGGATGATATGATCATTAAGTCCAGAGGGACTGAAAGCCACATACAGGTATTGAGAAGGGTATTTGAAAGGCTTAGGAAGTACTGGCTAAAACTGAACCTAGCAAAATGTGTGTTTGGGGCCAGATCATGGAATTTATTAGGATTTATAGTCAGTGAGAAAGGAATAGAAGTAGACCCAAACAAAATTTGAGCCATTCAAGAAATGCCGTCCCCAAAGACAGAAAGGGATGTGCGTAGTTTTCTGGGAAAATTTGAATTATATTTCAAGATTCATCTCTAATCTCACTGCTAAGGTTGAGCCCATTTCAAATTGCTCAAGAAGAATAATACTGCAAAGTGGGATGAAGCTTGTCAAGAAGCCTTCGAAAAGATTAAGCAGTATTTGTCAAGCCCACCTGTATTAGTTCCTCCAGTAACCGGTAAGCCATTAATTTTATATATGGCAGTTCAACAAAACTCAATGGGTTATATTCTGGGGCAACATGATGACACTGAAAGAAAAGAAAGAGCCATTTATTATTTAAGCAAGAAATTCAACAAATGAGAGTTGAGGTACTCATTCCTAGAGAAAACCTATTGTGCATTAGCAAGGACAGCTAATCGACTTAAGCACTATATGTTGAATCATAAAACATGGCTTATCTCCAGGATGGATCTGATCAAGTATGTGTTTGAAAGCCCATTCATGCTTGGAAGAATAGCAAAATGGCAAGTCCTACTTTCATAATATGATATTGTCTATATGATAAGAAAGGCACTAAAAGGAAGTGTAATAGCATATCTCCTGGCAGAAAACCCAATTAATGATTACGAGGCTTTGGATTTTGAATTCCCGGATAAACATGTTAATGCAGTGAGCAGCGATGCTAAGGGGCAAAATGATGTGTGGGAGATGTATTTCAATGGGGCAATTAATCTATCCGGTAAAGGGATTGGGGCAATACTAGTATCCCCAAATGGGAAACACTTCCCAATAACCGTCAAGCTAAAATTTGACTGTACTAACAACATGGTAGAGTACGAAGCTTGCGTGAGTGGTTTACAAGCTGCCATTGAAATGAAGGTAAAGAAATTAGAAGTGTATGGAGATTCAGCTTTGATCATTTATCAAGTTAAAGGAGAATAGCATACTAGAGACCCAAAACTAATCCCGTACCAGATATATCTCCTTGAGCTGATTAAGGAATTCGAAGAAATCTCTTTCACCCACCTGAGCCGTGACAAGAATCAATTCGCTGATGCCTTAGCTACTTTAGCTATGATGACTTAGATGGAGGAGGGGCAGATAACACAGTTATTACAAAGTAAGGCAAGAAGTGAACCAGCATACTACTTTATGATTGAAGAAGATATAAATGGTAAGCCTTGGTATCATGACATTTGGATGTACATCAAAACTGGGAAATATCCCTTTGGGGCAAGTAGAAATGAGAAAATGATGATCAGAAGATTAGCATTAGGATACTTTCCTAGTCGCAAAATCTTATACAAGAGAAGCTTTAATGGCGAATTGAGGTGAGTGGATGCAAAAGAGGCAAAGAGGATTCTTTTTGAAACCCATGAAGGGAACTGTGCTACTCATAGAAATGGACACATAATGGCCAAGTAAATCTTGAGGCGAGGCTACTTTTGGACTACTTTGGAAAGGGATTGCATTGATTATTTTCAAAAATGCCACAAGTGCCAAATCTATTCTGACCAGATGAACGTCTCGCCTCATCAACTCTATAACCTTGTCGCTCCGTGGCCATTTGCAATGTGAGGCATTGATGTTATTGGTCCAATCAATCCAAAGGCATCTAATGGACACAGGTTTATTTTGGTGGCCATAGGCTATTTTACTAAATGGGTTGAAGCTACCTCATATGCTAACATCTCTTAAAATACATTTCTAAAATTTCTTAAGAATAATATCATTTGTAGATATGGCCTTCCCAGTGAGGTTGTCATAGATAATGCTAAAAATTTGAATGGCTCGAATGTTTAAAAGTTGTGTGAACAGTATAAGATATGTCATCTTAACTCATTACCTTACCGACCCCAGATGAATGGAGCTCTGAAAGCTGCCAATAAGAATCTCAAATGAATAATTAAAAAAATGACCATCACTTATAAGATTGGCATGATATGCTTCCATTTGCCCTTTATGCCTATTGAACCACAGTGAGAACGTCAACTGAGGCAACCCCATACTCACTAGTTTACGGAATGGAAGTTGTCTTACCTATAGAGGTGAAGATTCCCTCTTTAAGAATTCTAAAGGAAGCAGCGTTAGACAAGACTAAATGGGTTCAATCAAGGATAGATCAGTTGAATTTGATTGATGAGAAAAGATTAGCAGCGGTATGTCACGGGCAGCTATATCAAAGAAGGATGGTCAGAGCATTTGACAAGAACGATGCCCATGTGAATTCCAACCAAGAGATTTAGTTTAAAGAAGATGCTCCCAAATCAAAGTGCTTTCCAAGGTAAATGGTCACCAACTTACGAAGGGCTTTATGTAGTTAAGAAGACATTTTCCGATGGTGCACTATCTTGACTCACATGGATGGGAAAGAATTACCAAGGTCGATAAATACAGATGCTGTGAAAAGATATTGCACATATAAAAATAAAATAAAATAAAAAGTGGGAGTGAAAACCCAAAAGGGCATTTCCAGTAAAATGTGAGAAAAAAGGCGAAAACCCACAAGGGCGTTTTCTGTAAAATGAGCGAAGGGTGAAAACTCAGAAAGGCGCCCTGAAACCGAGAGGTTAAAAAAAAATCTAAGAGTGAAAACCTAAAAGGGCACTCCTAGTTAGAGATAATGGAGAAATAAGGGAGCTCAAAGTCAAGGGACAATAAGTTAACAAAGACTCTTCAATAGGTTGTTTGAAATGCTGGCAATTGTAGGACTTTAAAGTTAACTAAGAGGAATTTGTGAGATTCATCCTTGTACCTTTTTCTTTTGAAATTGTATCTTTATTCCTTTGTTCATTAAATCATAGTACAAATATCTCCCTATTTCATACACAATCCATTTTTAGTCTGTTTATTTTGGTTTATGCGCTATTAATTTATTAAAGCTTTATTATAAGATAAAGATTTAAATACAGGTAACTCTATGTACTTTGCTGTGAGATTTGCTAGGGGTAAATAATTAGCAGGTGATCGGCGCACCTACATCCAAGGATCTGATGATTAAAAAAAAAATTTATGAGTGAAAACTCGAAAAGGGCGCTCCTAGCAAAATGTGAGAAAAAAAGGCAAAAACCCATAAAGGCGCTTTCTGCAAAATGAGTGAAAGGTGAGAACTTAGAAGAGCGCCCTAAAATAGAGAGGTTAAAAAAAAAATTATTATTGTCAAGGAGCAAAAACTAAAGGGGCACTCTGGAGAAATTACTCGAGGCTTCTGAACATTGAGATCAAAATAGCTAATGAGCCATTTCTTTGGATTCATTTTTACTTCTTTCATCAATCATTTAGTTTCGGGATCACATTAAGTAAACTTTGAGTGGATGAGTGTTTTGCATCGAGTCTTCTTTGTATTATGGGCATAAAATGTACATTTATAAAAACAAGTTCATATCAATATCTGGATTCAAAATCCAAGTTGATTTTTAATTCTCAGCAATTTAAATTTCAGTTATTAACCTCTAGATTCAATATCCATGTTAATTTTAATTTTTACCATTTAATTTTTTGTCATCAACCTCTAGATTCAAGACCCAAGTTGATTTTTAATTCTCAGCCATTTTAATTTCAGTCATAAATCTCTAGATTCAAAATCCAAGTTGATTTTTAATTCTCAACAATTTAAATTTCAATTATCAACCTTTGGATTCAATATTCATATTGATTTTAATTTTTAGCATTTAATTTCCTGACATCAACCTCTGGATTCAAGATCCAAGTTGATTTTAATTTTTAGCAATTTAAATTTCAATTATCAACATCTGGATTCAATATTCATGTTGATTTTAACTTTCAGTATTTAAATTTCAGTTATCAACCTCTAGATTCAAGATCCATGTTGATTTTAATTTTCAGCATCTAATTTCCTGTCATTAACCTTTGGATTCAAGATCTAAGAATTCTCAGCGATTTTATTTTTAGTTATTAACCTCTGGATTCAAGATCCATGTTGATTTTAATTCTCAACAAATTAAATTTCAGTTGTCAACCTCTGGATTTAAGATCCATGTTGATTTTAATTCTCAGCAATTTAAATTTCAGTTATCAACCACTGGATTCAAGATCCATGTTGATTTTAACTGTCAGCATTTAATTTCAATCATTAACCTCTGATTCAATATCCAAGTTGATATTTAATTCTCAGCAATTTAAATTTCTGTTATCAACCTCTGGATTCAAGATCCATGTTGATTTTAATTCTCAGCAATTTAAATTTCAGTTATTAACCTTTGGATTCAAGATCTATGTTGATTTTAATTTTCAGCATTTAATTTCAGTAATCAACCTCTAGATTCAAGATCCATGTTGATTTTAATTCTTAGCAATTTAAATTTCAGTTATCAACTTTAAGATTCAAGATCCATATTGATTTTAACTTTCAGCATTTAATTTCAGTCATCAACCTCTGGATTCAAGATCCAAGTTAATTTTTAATTCTCAGCAATTTAAATTTTAGTTATCAACCTCTGGATTCAAGATCCATGTTTATTTTAATTCTCAGCAATTTAAATTTCAGTTATCAACCTCTAAATTTAAGATCCATATTGATTTTAATTTTCAGCATTTAATTTTCTGTCATCAACCTCTGGATTCAAAATCAAGTTGATTTTAATTTTTAGTAATTTAAATTTCAGTTATCAACCTCTGGATTCAAGATCCAAGTTGATTTGAATTTCAACATTCCATCTGGTTCTAAATCTTTACATGATTCCTATACAAGAGAATTTCATTCTCTTTAATAGAGAACATGTAAAGAGGGGCAGCTGTAGACAACATATTTTAGTCAATCCTTAAACGCATAACTTGTGTAATGAATATCCAATTCTCTCTTAAAGTTGTAATACTTTCTGTCGCAAGGGGTTTTGCGGTCGCCTAGACGAACACTCTCCAAAGTGGAAAAAGTGAGGAGTCACCACTTTAATTTTGAGGGAAATTAAAGAAAACCATTTGTGAAAGTAAGTTAAAATAAAACCACTTCAAAAACAGAGATTCTAGGTTCGGGGTCCGTAAACGGGTGGGGAAGGTGTTAGGCATCCCACCTCGTCCCTCAACGAGGGTAAGCAGATTTAACTTCGCGTTCTTCATAGTTAGGAGGGTTTGAATGGAAATGTTAATCCCTTTGACCGAAAGGAATGTTTAATTTTTCACTAATCCGGATCACCCAGATACATAAGTAAATGAGACAACCTTAGTGAGTTGCTGTTGCGTATTAATTTTATTTCAGGGGGAATCATCTTACGTATTTGTTAAAATTTAATTTGGGAATCGGATAAGAACTCTCCTCCGATCTCCTTTAAATATTTACTAAAATTTTTAAGCTTGAGAATCGGATAAGAACTCTCCTCCGATCTCTATTTAAATATTTGATAAAATTTTTAAGTTTGAGAATCGGATAAGAACTCTCCTCCGATCTCCTTCGATCTCCTTTAAATATTTATTAAAATTTTTTAAGCTTGCGAATCGGATAAGAACTCTCCTCCGATCCCCTTTTAAATATTTATTAAAATTTTTAAGCTTGAGAATCAGATAAGAACTCTCCTCCGATCCCCTTTTAAATATTTGATAAAATTTTTAAGTTTGAGAATCGGATAAGAACTCTCCTCTGATCCCCTTTTAAATATTTATTAAAATTTTTAAGCTTGAGAATCGGATAAGAACTCACCTCCGATCTCCTTTTAAATATTTGATAAAATTTTTAAGTTTGAGAATCGAATAAGAACTCTCCTCCGATCTCCTTTAAATATTTACTAAAATTTTAAGTGGAAACCGGATAAGAACTCTCCTCCGATCTCCTTTATTTTAATAGGGATCGGATAAGGACTTTTCCGATCTCTAGAAACTTGATTACAGCTACCCCACACGAAATCCTAGAACTAAGGGTTTTGGCATTTAAAGATGCAGGGGCTCGGAATAAGGCTTCTTTTAACTCATTGGTATCTTGTAACTAGTCAGGAGATACCAAACCGAATTTTCCAACCTTCCTATGTGGTCGCCTTACCAATACCCTTTGATACCCGATCTATCCCATTTACCTATCTTAAAGTTCGGTTTTACTCTGCCTTGTGTTGTCTTACTCAATTGTCTTTTGCATTATTCTAGTGATTCGGCCTTACTATTTTCCCGACTTATTGTTTGGACCTTTTATTATTTTTAAAGAGACCCTTAAGACACGGTTACCTACATTTTACCCGACCCCTTTATAAATTACTCAAAACTAGAAGACTTGTATTCAGAAATAACAAAGATTAACAAAAAGAATAGACTGATCAAAAAAGAAGTAAACCCGAGAGTAACCTTTTGGTATTCTTTAGCGCAATATAAACTTAGAAAAGAAAGAAACTACGTACATAAAAGAACAAAGGAAATGAGTAAAATGAAAACGAGCACTTAATAAAATGGCAATACGAGCACTCACCTGTAGGGAGCCAAATCTACTAAACTAAATATGGAATCACAAAGCCTAATAGAACTGCAGGTTGGTAACCGGAAGATCAAGGTTCGCCTTGAAACGAAGGATGCTTCGCTAAAATGCAATCGAGTCAAAATAATACCCGATTTTAAATGAGGTTGAGCCTAGACAATGGGAGTGGAACTAAAGAGAACAAAAAGCTAAAAATGAGAGCACCACAGGATAATGAACGAACTAAAAATAGAGAGTTTCAGTATTCAAGAATCTCTTTTGCAAGAAAACACTTTAGAAAACTGGTTTCAAAATTTTTTCTTATGAATGCAAAAAAAAATAGCAGAGCAATAAACTGAATTAAGTTTCAGAGTTCTTCCACTATAGTCACTACCCTCTTTTTCATCCTCCTGAATAGTTTTTCATGCAGGTATTTATAGAAACCGGATGCTCCCCATGAAGGGTCAGGATCTGTTTTGGGGGAGATGGAGGGTTAAGATTTTGAAGGACATGATCTAAGGGCTCGGGAATTAAAGAGAATCAGAACGGACGACTAGGATCCTTTCCGGAATATTTTTCCCTTTCTCTCTTCTAATCTGACGGCCCAAAATTTCTTGTCAAGAGCGATCTGAGGGCTAGGAGTGAAAGGCGCTGATCTTGTCATTTTCTTCTTCGATCCGAGGGCTCCGAGCTCGTCCTTACAAGTAAGATCAACGGTGGAGATTAGGATGTACAGCGCTGTCCTGACGTACTCTGGCACACGTCAGTAATGCGGGCAATTCTGGGGCGTGCAATTGAGATTTCACCTGCAACGTTCTAACTACCTCAACTCTGATTATGACGATAATCGGCAGGAACTGTCTTATTCTCTTTATCTTCCGACTTCCCCTCCTTTCCGGTTTTTCAACGTGATCCTTTTTCGATCTCTCATATCGGGTTCCTCTCTTCCGATCTCTCTTGACACGCTCTCTTCCGATCTTTCATGCCGGTCTCCATTCTACCAATCTTTACCACACTAGTCTTCCTTTTTATCGAGTTCGATCCAGTCAAAGCATTTATTTTCCTCAATTCTCGAGGCGTCCGCTTCATTTTCTGCTTGTAATAAATGCTCAAATTTTCCTATATATATACCTTCAACCAGGAAGCCCTACCTCATTTGACTTTCTCCCCTATTCTCCCCATTTTCCTTATTCTAGTTACTCTGGCAACACTCCCGAACAAAATGACCGCTTTTAATCTTTTTCCGGCTGTCCTCTTTGTTCCTTGCCTGAAAATTTACGATCCCGGTGATTGAGAAATCATGATGACCTTATCTGATGATAGTGAGAGAACTGGACTAATTAACCGATCTGGATCGAGGACCTCGATCGTGCCGATCTCAAATCGTTCGCCCGATATAATCGGTGGACTGGTTTCGAGCGAGAAGACTGCTAATATCCCCCTTAACACCGGCGACTGCTCCTTGGCATTTATCTGGCTCCTCTCCACACTGGGTGTTTCGACAGTGGCTCGGTTTCGAGTGGTAACTTTGATGACGACCTCTCTCATTCTCATGAGAGTCATAGTCACCCCAGCCGGTCTCCTGGTCAAACACATCTTTTGACTCAGCCACGAGACTAGGCTTTGACGTAGGCCTTTTAGATAGGATGTTCCACCGATCTCTAAAGATCGCCCTTATGATGTAATCAGATCTTTAATGTAATCCAATCTCTAGAGATCGCCCAAATGATGTAATTAGACCTTTAATGTAATCCGATCTCCAGAGATCGCCCAAATGATGTAATTTGACCTTTAATGTAATCCAATCTCTAGAGATCGCCCAAATGATGTATTCTCCCTTTTAATGTAATGACTGAATGAGATCGGAAAGTATCTAAGTTGCATGAGCGCCTGATTGTTTGAACATATTAGAATGACAACTGAAAGTGATTATTAATCTAAGTATAGGAGATCGGAAAACACAATATGCATGAGATCAGTTACGAAACGGGACTTAATTA
Source organism: Hevea brasiliensis (assembly GCF_030052815.1). Classification (NCBI taxonomy): domain Eukaryota; kingdom Viridiplantae; phylum Streptophyta; class Magnoliopsida; order Malpighiales; family Euphorbiaceae; genus Hevea; species Hevea brasiliensis. The sequence goes on from NC_079501.1 coordinate 52,803,240, forward strand.
AAATTAGAAATTTGGCTTTGAACACTTAAGATCGGAATCATCTTTAAACCGAGTCGAAACCTTTATCATTTTTAAATGAGAGACCGGCCATAAGACTGGTGGTACGAAGGCCTAATGTTGGTTCAATCTTATTTGACAAGAAAGATCGGAAATATAATTAAATGATCAGGGGACTCGAGAATTGGTTTGAGGGATCGGTGAGGTTTTAAATGACCTGGAGACTTGGTATTAATTAAATTCCTTTTGAGGGGAGATCGGAAGTGTGGTCGGTTGGCAAAGGGGACTGTGTTGGGGATCGGCTTCAAAGTTTATTAATTTTGGGGGTTCGGCCAAAATATGGTGTCGACACTTTCTTGAATGAATCTCCCATCTTAATATTTTATCCGATCTCAACTAATTACCTGACCACAGGTCATTTTTTTGCTGAGTTGGTAATAATCTAAGTTGTCTCCCAGATAAATAACAAATTCTAAGTTTATTCGACCTCATGTACGCTCAAGTTAAATGGTTTTCTGATCTCTTTGTCTTTACTCAACCTGTTTAGATCGATGCCCGATCTTCGAACTATTTGACCTTACATTCGATTATCTTCTGATCTCGGTGTGCTCAAATAATTCAAAATTTCCAAATTGTGGTCAATTTTGTGATCAAGTATCTCGCTCAAATTGTTCAAACATTCTTAACAAAGTTAATGTTTTATTCTATCTCTAAATAATTGTTCCGATTCTAATAAGTTATTTCAATTATGATCCAAGCTCAAGTCATTTTTCAAATCCTTATAATTTTATATTCAATCACAAGACCATCCGATCTCGTGTCCGTGTGTTTTACAATTAATAACCGGTCCCAGGTTTAATGTTCATCTTTATTCAATTGATTAAGTGTTTATTCAGTACTCACGCAACTTGGTTTGATATTTTCTAATCTCATCAAGAATTGATCATGAAAGAACTTGATTCATTTCAAAAGATAGGAAAATACAAAGTCATTCAGAAAGAGGGTCTTCCCTAGCCTGCTCTTCAGGTACATTTTTAATAGTCTCTCCCTCCTCTCTCTCTCGTTTCTCCTCACTCTCAGCCTCAGTACCCAGAGCAAGTTCCTCGAGCCAAGCGAAGTCTGCGTTGGGATGGCACTTGACAAGCTCGACAAGGAGATCACTATGGGCTTTCACATAAGCCCCAGCTTCTTTCATCAGAGCCTCCTCTTCCTTCGCTTAGATCTCCTCAGAGAACTTAACCTGAACATCATCAAGCTCCTTTGCTAGTTGAACCGCCCTCTCTTTATGAGACATCACTTGTTGTTCCAGTTCCACAATCCAAGCATTTGCGGTAGAGAGTTGATACTGCGCTGTCGCCACGTCTTGAGACATCTTTGACATCTCCTTTTTTATAAGATAAACCTTCTTTCTGACCGCGTGTTGGGTCGCTATCACTTCTGAACTTAAACTCATACAGAGACTGAGAAGGTGATCGATACTTTTGGGGTCCATTCTGGTCCGATCCTTAGGAAAGTAGATCATAGCACTTAATACTTTTACCAAGTCAAGGTTGCCCCGCACCGATTTGTTTTTCTCCAACGATTGGAGTAGAATTCGGGCACCTTGCGAAAGAGGTCGCCCAGACGAAGCTCCTTGCTTTGAGGATCCGCCCTCTATAGCTAAGGAGACTGGAGGTCGAGGAGGTTCAGATTGAATGGGAGGCTCCACGGCAGTGATTTGCACCTTTGAGATCGGTGGTTCTTGGGTTTGAGCCTCCTAGCTTGCCTCTTCAGTTCGAGCTCTCTTTCGAGCTTCGACTCTTTTCATTTCTAGTCTTTTCCTGCTAAGCTCCTTATTTAGCTTTCGAGTTTCTCTTGCAGCTTCACCTCCAACTATATCTACACAGAAAAGCAAGTTAGTGAGATCGTTAGGGTTAAGAGATCAAAGATTCAGGTTTTACCTGTCCCGGGGCCAAGGACAGAGAGTTGTAGCTCGATGTTCTTGTGGGTGTTCACATTCATTAGCCACCATTTCAGCTCGAAAAAAATCATGTCCAAACATGAGTATCTGTGGGTGGTCACCTAGCTTTTTAGTTCTTTCACCATGGCATCCTCGGCGTCGTTCAGGGTGATTTTCTTTTCTGGCTTTGGGACCAGGTAATTCCAATTATGAGGAATGCCCATAAAGCCATTGGGATCTTTACTTCTAAGGACAAAGAACCGATCTTTCTAATTTTTCAGCGAGAAAGGAAGATCAGTGAAGAGCCCGCAATTTGGCTTTGTTTGAAAGAACTAGAATTCATTATCTTTCCGCCAAGTAAGCCTATGAAGTTTGGCGAAGACCTTCACTGTGGGCTCTAGTCTCTTAGCTCGGCAAAAACCTTTGAAGGCTACTAAAGTTTGCCATGAGTTCGGATGTACTTGAGCTATGCTGACTTGATAATACCTTAGAACATCCTTGTAAAATTGCTCAAGAGAAAACCGCAGTCCGGCTTTTAATTGCTCTTTATACACTATAATCAGATCTACTTCATCAAAGAAGTGATCGGCTCGAAGATCTTTGTGACACTTAATGAGTTTGAAAATGTCCATTGGGAGATTGAATTCTAGGCTGATCAATTCGAGATCGAATATCCCGTGGCTCGATGGGAGCTCGTCCACAAGTAGATTATCCTTTCTCATAACCAGAGTTTGTTTTGGCATCGGCCCAATAGTCTAACTGGTGGTCGGAACAGTTGTTAAAGTAAGTTTGGATCACCCACTCGGCCCAACCTCATCACCTCTTCTGAAGACCATAAAAAGTGAACGAACAGCGGGCTTACAACTCTCTGACATCTGGTATCGCTCATTTTCAAGAAATCGAGTAAATTTTGATCAGAAAAAGATTAAACTCTTACTAGATTGTAAATCGATGCCGGAAAGTTTAAGAAATTGGGAGAGAGCATTAAGAAGCTTGAAGAAATGGGGAGAGCAAAGTGTGCGAATGATAGCCCCCCTCTCCTATTTATACTCGTCTGAGCATTAAATGTTCGCAAGGCCCTAGGTGATGCATCGGTAAGTGGGAAACCCAGTCATTCCAATTTCGCGTCAAGAGAAAATTCTAGAAAGGGGGGAGATCAGACAAGTGAGGTTGGTTATGAAGATTGACCACAGATTAGATAGCAATAGGGTCTGAACAGAAGAAATCGACTGAATAAGGATTCGATTAAGGATCAGATCGAATAAGGTTACTAGTCTAAAGAGACCAAAAAGACGATTAATGCAATGCGAGCAATAAATTAAAATAAAAAATAAACTGAGATAAATCATTTACAATATTTTTGCAAGCCAAAATAATTTACAATTTTAGTTTATAACTGCTCAAGACCAAGTACAATATATACATACAGTGCAATTACATTACAACAAAAACTACAAAATATGGTATAATCAATATACTCGGTAAAATCTCAAAATGTGGTATAAGCAGCCTACTCTGCTGCTCTGTCCGTCTGTATACCTGCAACAGCAATGAAAAAGCTATCGCTGAGTAAAATTTACTCAGTGGTGCATAATAACAATTTAAAATGCGATATGTAAAACTTTTATTAACAATTTACAATCCAAACAATTCACCATTTTTCAAAGCTCATATAACACAAATTTAATCAAATAATTGAATAACACAGTGTTGCCAATCAATAACATAATTTGATCAAATAACTGAATAACACAGTTTTGCCAATCAATAACACAATTTAGGCCATGACACAAATTTTTTCGAATATGCCGTGTGTACATCACGACAAAGCACACTCACCCCAATAATTGAAATCAATGAGGAAGGAAACTAGCTAGATAATGAGAACTCATCCACACTCACCTCAGATTGACAAGTCAAAGAGGGAGGAATATAATAACACTCACCCCATAAATGGAGGAGGAAAATAGTCACACTCACCCCATAAATGGAGGAGGAAAGTATTAATATTGTCATGCCAAGTGTGAATCAAAACAATTCCAAATCACAATATTTAAATATTTCATACAAACCACAAATCATATTTTATTTCAAAATTTCCATTTGCAAAGTAGGCAACACAATAATCTCCAATTAAGATTCCCAAAGCCAAAACAATCAAATATTATTCATAACTCATTTCTTCAAATAAATTTTCTGGTAAAAGCAGGGAAAATAAAAAGTCTTGTGCACAAACACAATTTCAAACTATAATGTTCAATTAAATTTTTAAGTAGAAAATGAGAAATCAAAATTATTGTGTACAAACCTGGTTTGAGTCGTCTCTAGGCCTTGACTCAGTGTTCCTTATGCTTCTCAATATCCTTTTCAACTGAAACACACAATTGAAAGTATTTCTGAACTCAATGAATTTATTTCTAACAATAAAATCTAATATTTAAATTTTCTTGGCACTATTTCCTTCAATTCATTTCATTAGTCAACCTAGAATGTTGACCTTTGATGCACTCTAAGTGAGTCAATTCTAATGTTACCAATATGTCACATTTTATAGCCCTTTAGTATTGGTATATGTTACCAATTTCATTTCTAAGTGTATTGCATTTTATTGTAATTTACCGGATTTTGGTGTACTATTTTGACCTAGCCAGATGACCTAGTTCCCTCAGTTTTCGGGTTTCGATCCAAATTACAAACTTGTAGGTCTATGTCTTATTGCACACAGGACAAAATTTCAGGTCATTCTGAGTTGTGTAGACTAAGTTATGGTCAATTTACCAATGCTGGACAGAATGCACCAAAATGGTAACTTTAGATCATTTTTAGGTCACTTTTGGTTCGGCCAGTTTTGATACCTGAACTTGTGCAAGCTATTTGACTAGGTTCTGGCCATTTCTGAGCTTTGGTGTCTTCATAAGAATTGTAGATCTATGTCTAAACTATTCATGGTAAAAATTTCAGGTCATTTGGACCTGTTTTGAGTGAGTTATAGCCAAAACACTAACTATTGCCTAAATGGTCAATTTCCAGGCTTTCAAGTCACTAATCCGGATTTGGTCATTTTTCAAGTCACCTTCTAGGCAGAATTTTGGTAAGCTTCCTTCATGAAAGTTGGCACATTTTGTGCCTAGTTTCACCTCCAATTGGTTTCATACCAATTGGAGTCACACACTTAAGGTTCTAAGGTAAAACATACACAGCCCTGATACACCTTCTTCATCACTTACCAATTACACATTCAATACTTACCAAGCTAACTCTTTCATGCCAATTCTGGTTTTTACCATACCATTAACACACTTAACAACACATTTTGGTCATTTTGGACAGCTTGTAACAATTCTCAACATACACATTATAACCCAGAATTTTCCAAGTCCATTTACACAATTTAACTACATGAACATACCTCATTTACATGTCCAAATCCAAACTATTATTCACATACACATGCTGCCACCATAAGCAACATAATTCAACAATATTTCATGAACTTAAATATTTCAATCTTCTTCATGGGGCTGCTACGAGTTTACACATACCCATCAACTTCCATTTTCACTTTTTAAGCTTACAAATCAAACTTTACATTCATAATTCACACATACAAGAAGATTAAACTGCTAGCACTTCAAATGGACTCAACCAACACTAATTCCCATCAATTCCCACCAACTTAATGTAAGAAAAACTCAAGCAACTCACCTCCCATGGCTGCCAAAAATGGACAGTCTATAATTAAACCATTTCTTCAAATTTCTTTACCCAAAATACTACCCATAACCTCAACACAAGTTTAAATTAAGGAAGGGAAGAAAATAAGCACTTACCTCTTATTGGAGCTTGCTAAAACCTCACCCAAACTTCTTCTTTTTGCTGCCAATATCTTGTCCAAGCTGAGTATGCAAGGTTTAATGAAGAAACTTAGTGTAAAAGAGCGCTTAATGTGGAGTGCATGGAGGTTTTTCAAGGTTTGGCCATGGTGGTTCTTCAATGGAGCTTTCAGCTGATTTTTTTCTCAAGGTTGAAGATGAGTATTCTACTGTCCCAAAGGCTTATAAAGGTGTCCCAAATTATGAGTTAGTTGAGCATTAACTTGGATTAAAGAATTAATTATCTAAAGTTTCCTAAATTGCAATTTTACCGCCATTCTTTCACTATTAATATAATGTACCACAATTTAATTTTTTTATGACATTTTCAAAGTTTAATATCATTTATTTTTAATTGACATATAGGTCAAAAGGCAACTCGAGGTGTCAATTGACCAAAATGCCCCTATTCGGGTTGTATTCCGGATTTTTCAGTAACACCGATTTTTGTCATTTTCTCGATTTTTTGTTTTTCTTTATACTAATTAATTAATTTTTCTTTGATATTTCTAATGATATTTATACTTCAATAGATGTTTATTTAAGTCCTATAAATATTTTCCAGGATTTCCCGCAGTTTAGGGCTAGTCAACGATCCACGCCGCAACTTCCCGGTGCGGTCACCCATCGCTATGGTTTTTGGCTCGTTTAACTTGATTACATTTCATTGCTATTATATTTCCTTTGTTTTTATTGTATTTTCTTTTTTTGTATTTTATTATTTTATGTCTCCTCACTAATATTTAAATGTAGTTCTAGGCATTCTAGCTGTCCGGACAGACACTGGTCACCGAAACAGTAGAGTGCACTATCGAACATAAGGGTGTTACAATTCTCGTCCCCTTAAAATAAATTTCATCTGCGAAATTTTACCCAATAACCATCTTACAATAGTCATACAGTTATTTTCTCCTTTCTATACGATTGTATAATCTTCTTTCCGCTAAATTTGTGTAAAACTTTTAACAATCTAATATAACATTTACTTTGTTTATATAGCACTAATCTTCTCTTACTATTGTTCTGTCTAATATTTCGGTTCATGTTTCCTTATTGAATGACCCTGGAGGTCACGTTAGAATTATTTATCTAGTCATTGGTCCTCTGACCATTCTAGTCAATAATCTTACTCACATTCGTAACATTTCTTTGTTATATCTAAATCAACTGTTCAATTTTTTACTTCCACAACTCTTTTTATCTATTAATATTCTATAACTTACTTCCTTTTGTACTAAACTATAACCTTTCGATATTCTAACTTTTGAGTTTTAAATCCCTAAGTAGGATTTTCAAACTTATTTCCAATAATAAAATTCTATCCTGGCATAACTATACCAAAATAGATGTCGTTGGTAACTATTTTTATCTTGGTGTACTATCGAGTAGTACATAGCTCTACACAATAATCTCAAGTCAGTACTGTAATCTGTAGCTTACAGTATAAATATCAAGAACATTGCATAGTTACTACGATACATTCCAATAGATCAAACTTTCCTATCTTTTATCCTTTTCGAATTCATTAATATCCGAAACTTATTCTGATTACAATATCCACTGACAATTACTAACTGTAACATCTTTGCCCTCATCTAGAGCAAGTCTATTACCACAACTTACTTTTACGTCCTCTTACCTTACATTAAGTAGGCTTACCATTTAGCTTTATAATTTATGGTGTTTTAGAAAATACCTTTCGCCGATAAACTCTTCCAAAACTAATTTTACTTATTATCACAATCCTTATCTTAAAGGACTAATCACTAATGTATCAAAATTTATTCCCCTGATGATCCGCCTCTGTCATATTCCTAAGCTCGGGGCTCCTCAAATTCTTTTCTCTTCCCCAAATTACTTCTCGAGCTCTGACCCATAGCTCTCTCTCTCTTCTCTATCTCATGTTGCCCTTGTGGGGGTTGGGTCTATACTTGAGCTTGAGCTGACAGAGTATCAGCCATTTGTTGAAAGAAAGTGGCCATTTGCTTGGCCATTTGTGCAGTAATTTGTACCGGTAAAACTGATACAGTCGGGCCTTCAACACTTTGTGGAGCTGGGGCCTCAACTTGTACTTCTGCTATCACAGACTATTCTATTGTCTCATTTTTCTCTTCCATATCTTTTCATAGGATTTTTTATTTTCTATACAACCGACACAAGGAGATTTCCTCCTGTTAGTGCATATTTATAATGTAATGTACTGTATGTATCAAACAATAACATTGAGCAGTTGTACTATGAAGAAAGAAAATTCAAATTACAGGTCAAAATAGAATTTAAAAACTAGCTCTGATACCACTTAAACATGTCACACCCTACCCCTCCGTAAGGCATGACATGATCCCGTAGTATACCTAATGAATTATCAAACTTCATCTACTAATAACCCATTAAATACACTACAAGGGATTTTAAAACTTTTCTTACTTCTTTTTACAGTGGTGAGCACTATTGACAAGAGTTAAAAATTTTTCTTTTATAGAAGTGAAAATAAATAACAAATTTGAGTATCAATAATTTCTGTAAAAATTTTGGCAGGGTGCCATCTGTATTTTGAATAAAACAGTTCTTCAAAAACCTGTAAAAAGCACTTCAAATATATAATTCCTCAATCCCAAACTCCAATAATTTGTTCAACACAATAAATTTCTCAACGTTATCAACTCAGTTTAACAATCAATTTTCCAATGTTTTCAAAAGCTAAGATAAGATAAATATATCACAATATTTTTACAAGCCAAAATAATTTACAATTTTAGTTTACAACTGCTCAAGACCAAGTACAATATATACATACAGTGTAATTACATTACAATAAAAATTACAAAATATGGTACACTCAATATACCCGGTGAAATCTCAAAATGTGGTACAAGCAGCCTACTCTGCTACTCTGTCTGTTTGTCTACCTGCGACAGCAATGAAAAAGCTATCGCTGAGTAAAATTTACTCAGTGGTGCACAATAACAATTTAAAATGCGGTATGTAAAACTTATATTTACAATTTACAATCCAAACAATTCACCATTTTTCAAAGCTCATATAATACAAATTTGATCAAACAATTGAATAACACAGTATTGCCAATCAATAACACAATTTGATCAAATAACTGAATAACACAGTTTTACCAATCAATAACTCAATTTAGGCCATGACACAAATTTTTTTGAACATGCCATGTGTACATTACGACAAGGCACACTTACCCCAATAATCGAAATCAATGAGGGAGGAAGCTAGCTAGATAATGAGAACTCATCCACACTCACCTCAGACTGACAAGTCAAAGAGGGAGGAATATAATCACACTCACCCCATAAATGGATGAAGAAAATAGTCACACTCACCCCATAAATGGAGGAGGAAAGTATTAATATTGTCATGCCAAGTGTGAATCAAAACAATTCCAAATCACAATATTTAAATATTTCATACAAACCACAAATCATATTTTATCTCAAAATTTCCATTTGCAAAGTAGGCAATACAATAATTTCTAATTAAGATTCCCAAAGCCAAAATAATCAAATATTATTCATGACTCATTTCTCTAAATAAATTTTCTAGTAAAAGCAGTGAATATAAAAAGTATTGTGCACAAACACAATTTAAAACTATAATGTTCAATTAAATTTTTAAGTAGAAAATGAGAAATCAAAATTATTGTGCACAAACCTGGTTTGAGTCACCTCTAGGCCTTGACTCAGTGTTCCTTATGCTTCTCAATATCCTTTTCAACTGAAACACACAATTGAAAGTGTTTTAGTACTCAATGAATTTGTTTCTAACAATAAAATCTAATATTTAAATTTTCTTGGCACTATTCCCTTCAATTCATTTCATTAGTCAACCTATAATGTTGACCCCTGATGCACTCTAAGTGAGTCAATTCTAATGTTATCAATATGTCACATTTTATAACTCTTTAGTGTTGGTATATATTACCAATTTCATTTCCAAGTGTATTGCATTTTATTGCAATTTATCAGATTTCGGTGTACTATTTTGACCTAGTCAGACGACCTAGTTTCCTCAGTTTTCGAGTTTCGGTCCAAACTACAAACTTGTAGGTCTATGTCTTATTGCACGCGAGGCAAAATTTTAGGTCATTCTGAGTTGTGTAGACCAAGTTATGGTCAATTTACCAATGCTAGACAGAATGCACCAAAATGATAACTTTAGGTCATTTTTAGGTCACTTTTGGTTCGGCCAATTTTGATACCAGAACTTGTGCAAGCTATTTGGCTTGGTTATGGCCATTTCTGGGCTGTGGTGTCTTCATAAGAATTGTAGATCTATGCCTAATCTATTCATGATAAAAATGTCAGGTCATTTGGACCTGTTTTGAGTGAGTTATAGCCAAAACACTAACTACTGCCCAAATGGTCAATTTCCAGGCTTTCAAGTCACTAATCTAGATTTGGTCATTTTTCAAGTCACCTTCTAGGCAGAATTTTGGTAAACTTCCTTCATGAAAGTTGGCACATTTTATGCCTAGTTTCACCTCTAATTGGTTTGGCACATTTTATGCCTAGTTTCACCTCTAATTGGTCTCATACCAATTAGAGTCACACACTTAAGGTTCCAAGCTAAAATATACACTGCCCTGCTACACCTTCTTCATCACTTACCAATTACACATTTAACACTTACCAAGCTAACTCTTTCATGCCAATTTTGGTTTGTACCATACCATTAACACACTTAACAACACATTTTGGTCATTTTGGACAGCTTGTAACCATTCTCAACATACACATTATAACCCAAAATTTTCCAAGTCCATTTACACAATTTAATCACATGAACATACCTCATTTGCATGTATGAATCCAAACTATTATTCACATACACATGCTGCCACCGTAAGCAATATAATTTAACAATATTTCATGAACTTAAATACTTCAATCTTCTTCATGAGGCTGCTAAAAGTTTACACATGCCCATCAACTTCCATTTTCACTTTTCAAGCTTACAAATCAAACTTTACATTCATAATTCACACATACAAGAAAATTAAATTGCTAGCACTTCAAATGGACTCAACCAACACTAATTCTCATCAATTCCCACCAACTTAATGTAAGAAAAACTCAAGCAACTCACCTCCCATGGCTGCCAATAATGGACAGTCTATAATTCAACCATTTCTTCAAATTTCTTCACCCAAAATACTACCCATAACCTCAACACAAGTTTAAATTAAGGAAGGAAAGAAAATAAGCACTTACCTCTTATTCGAGCTTGCTAAAACCTCATCCAAACTTCTTCTTTTTGCTGCCAATGTCTTTCCCAAGCTGAGTATGCAAGGTTTAATGAAGAAACTTAGTGTAAAAGAGGGCTAAATGTGGAGTGCATGGAGGTTTTTCAAGGTTTGGCCATGGTGGTTCTTCAATGGAGCTTTCGGATGATTTTTTTCTCAAGGTTGAAGATGAGTATTCTACTGTCCCAAAGGCTTATAAAGGTGTCCCAAATTATGAGTTAGTGGAGCATTAACTTAGATTAAAGAATTAATTATACAAAGTTTCCTAAATTGCAATTTTACCATCATTCTTTTACTATTAATATAATGTACCACAATTTAATTTTTTTATGACATTTCCAAAGTTTAATATCATTTATTTTTAATGGACATTTAGGTCAAAAGGAAACCCAGGGTGTCAATTGACCAAAATGCCCCTATTCGGGTTGTATTCCCGATTTTTTGGTAACACCGATTTTTATCGTTTTCTCAATTTCTTATTTTTCTTTGTACTAATTAATTAATTTTTCTTTGATATTTCTAATGATATTTATACTTCAATATATGTTTATTTAAGTCCTATAAATATTTTTCAGGGTTCCCCGTGGTCTAGGGCTAGTCAACAGTTCACGTCGCAACTTCCCGGTGCGGCCACCCATCGCTATGGTTCTCGGCTCGTTTAACTTGGTTACATTTCATTGCTATTATCTTTCCTTTGTTTTTTTTGTATTTTCTTTTCTTGTATTTCATTATTTTATGTCTCCTCACTAATATTTAAATGTAGTTCTAGGCATTCTAGCTGTCCAGACAAACACTGGTCACTGGAACAGTAGAACGCACTACCGAACATAGGGGTATTACAGCGGATGGGAGTAGGGTAAATAAGAGGGTGAAGATATGGAAAGTTCGGACTCAATTAATTAGGGGGGGGGGATAATAGGGGAGAATTGCTGCAGTTCGGGTAGATGTAAGAGGTTCATGTAACACCCTTATGTTAAATAGTCCATACATTCTACTGTTCTGGTGACTAGTGCTTGCCTAGACAGCTAGAATGTCTAGAACTATACTTAAATCACATAAAGAAGCCACAAATAAAATTGATAAAGATCAAATGAAGTTGGATGAAAATAAGAGAAATAAAGCACAAATCGGTTAAATGGGTCAAAGGTCCCGGCGATGGGTGACCGAGTCAGGAAGTGACTGCAAGCTCAGTTACTACCCTAAATTCGTGTGGGACCCCGTAACATCCTTAGTTAAGGAATAATTGCAAAACTATTGGGAACTAGAAAATCATGGAAATAAAAAGAGAATAAGTATAAATAAGTGAATCAGAACTTAAAGACTCATCGAGCATTATTAAAAGATGGATTATAATTGATGAAGGGCATTTTGGTCAATTCACTCCTAGAGGTAACTTTTGACCTAAATGTTTATTAAAATGTATGAAATTAAAATATTGAAAAAGGGATTAAAAAAATGAAGAAGTGTATGGAAAGAGAAGAAAAGAAATTGAAATGTTAAAATTATGACATAACCATTACATAAGCATGACATAATTTAAAATTTTAATTTTTAAATTATGAATTTTAGAGATAATTATAACATTAAAAAGACAAAAAAATAAAAGTAGAAAATTCATTTCTTCTTCCTTGGACAGCCGGCTCCATTTCTCTCTCCCTTTCTTTTCATTTTCCACCATTGATGACCCATTCAAGCTCTTAAAACCCTAATTTTAATCCATAATTTTCATAGCTACTTCAATAAAAACCTCTAATTAGACCTTGGGTGAAAGATTAGAAGCAAGAAAAACAAGAGAATTTGAAGAAATAAGAAGTTGGGAAAAACTCCATTAGAGGTAAGCCATTCTTCCCATTTAATTTTGTTATATACTCATAGAAATAAGTTTGAATTACATGAAAAATTGAAAAATCATGCATGAAGGGAAGACCATGAAATTTAGCCATATTAAGAACTTTAGGGTTTGATGTGTTTTTAATTGAATTGATGATGAATCTAGCTTAAATGATGTTGTATGTAAGGTTGGTGTAGTGAGATTTCATGAGTTGTATGAAATTAGAAGATAGAAGAATTAGGGTTTATGGAAATTAGGGTTTTTATGGTAGGTTGCCAAATTAATGGTAGTAATAGTAAATTAAGGTCATATGATGTGCCATGAATGTGTATTGATGTTGAATTAAGGAATAGAGTTGATGGATTGGTGGTGTGCCAATGAGCTGGAATCTGGACACTTGAGTCCAACAGGTTTGAATAAGTATAAATTGAGCTACATAGCTCCAATTGGTGTGAGGCTAATTGGAGATGAAACTTAAGACAATATGCTAGAAATGTCATGAATATACCTTGTTCAGAAACTGACCATAAGTTGTCCTAAATTTGGCTTGAATCCAGATTGCAATTCTGGACCTGACTAAAAAATGACAAAATGAACAGTATTTAGTAATTTAGGCATAAACTTAATCTATAAAACTCCAAATTAGGTATTCTTAATGTAACACTCCGAACCTCTGAGTTATGAATAGTACCATTTTTGATCCGTGACTAGTACTATTCAAAGACACCTTGAGGACCAAAAATAAATAGAAAATTAATTGAGATAGACACAATAAAAATTCAAGTGACCCAAAAATATAAGGATTCACCATGTATATTGTAAAATAGGGATTATGACCCGAAAAGGGGCATTTTGGTCAATTCACTTTAAGAGTTGATTTTTAACCAAAATGTTAATTTAATTAAATGAAAATAAAATATTGAATTATGAAGAAATATTGAGGGAAAAATTAGAGTAAAAGTGGAAAGAAAATAAAAGAGGTAAAAATCTAGAATTTAAATTCCATTTTTGACCTAATTAAAATTAATGACTTATGGGCTTTTGACAATTAAACTTAATTATTTAATTAAAAAGGAATAAATAAGTATAAAAGAAGATAAGTCTCCTTCTTTCTCTTCTTCCATGCCACCACCCATCTTCCCTCTCCCTCTCTTTTCTTTTCTCTTCTTCTCCAATCTTCTTCCACTATTGTTTTCCCTTCCAAGTCTTGATTCACTTCAATTCCCTTCATAAATCACATAACCCACTAAAAGAAAAGATCAAAGAGAACTTTGATTGAGGCATTGGAGCAAGTAAAGCAAAAGAAATTGGAATAAAAATTGAAGTTGAAAAAAAAATCACTTGAGGTAAGTTTCTTTTCATGTTAGATTAGTTGTATAAGCCTTGAATGAAATTAACTTATGATGAAATTTCATGAGAAATTGAAAGGAAACATGCATGGAACTTAAACTAGGGTTTTGGCCAACTTAGGGAAAATTAGGGTTTTGATGTATTTTAGTTAAATTAATGATAAATCTAAGTTAAATTGAGGTAGTATGCATGATTGGGAGTAGTAAGATTTCATGGGATTGCATAAATTTAATTATGAGAGATTAGGGTTCATGGAAAATTGGGGTTTTGGTGCTAGAGAGTGAAATTTGTGCGTGTAGTGTTAAATTATGATAATTTGAGATTTATTTAGTTTGAATTGACATTGGGTTGATGAATGGAAGTAACGAAATGGTAGGATTAGGGAAAATTGCAAACTTTGGTATTTGAAAATTGTGGGGTTTGTGCTAGGAAGTGCCATTGATGTGTCAATGCTAAATTATAGTCATTTTGGGTGAATTAAATGTGAATTGAGGTTGGTTGATGGAAGTAATTGAAGAAATAAAAAATTGAACCTAGGGCAGAATTTGCACACTGAGTTCAGTGTGTTTGACAGCCCATAAATTGAGCTACACAACTCCAATTGGTGTGAAACCAATTGGAAATGAAACTTAAGACATAGGGCTAATTTTTGTGAAGATATCCTGCCCCAAAAATGACCTTAAGCTATCCGAAATGAGCCTTGAACTTAGAGATAAAATTCTGAAACCTGCAGAATTTGACCATATAAACAGTAAACTTTGCATGGCCATAACTCTCTTTAGAAAACTCCAATTTAGGTGATTCTTGAACCAATAGAAACCTAAGACATAGTAGAACATTTAATATGAAGAACTTGAGGCCAAATTATGGACTTAAACCAATCAAATTACTGAGCAAAGTTAAATCACCAAATCTGCAGAACTACAGATTTACCATATGAATAGTAAATTTTGCATGGCCATAACTCTTTCTAGAAAACTCCGATTCAGGCGATTCTTAAACCGATGGAAACCTAAGACATGGTAGAATATTTTGTATGAAGAACATTAGACCAAATTATGGATTTAACTTGATCAAACTGCTGAACGAAGTTGGATTGATAAATCTGCTAGAGCTGAATCTGTAGGATGAACAATGACGTGAATAGTAACAGTTTTTTGATCATAACTTGAGCTACACAGTTCTGAATTAGGCGATTCAAAAAGGAAAATAAAGTTAAGACCTAAATGAACAATTTTCATGAAGAGCACCTCACCAAATTATGATCGAAACTAGGTAAAAATTAGGTTCAAAGATTGGGGCACTAAGTTGTCCCAAAACCAAAATATTCTAAAATTTTCAAAGTTAACTTGAGATGCATTAGACATGCATGTAATGCGTTCTTGGCAGCAATTGAGATTAGTATTGAGGTATTCTATTTGTGTATTTTCAGTAGAAAAAGAAGTTGGAATGGACAAGGAGAAGTAGGTAACAAGGAAGGAGAATTATTGAAGGTTTGTGCACAACTAACCTTTTCTTTGTTTTTAAACTTGTAAATTGCTTGGAATGTGTTAAATTGAATGAGTTTGCTTTGAACACGTTTACTTTAACTGAAATATGATTTTTCTCTTTCATTTAAGAAATTTGGGTGTTGCCACCTTTATATGGATATTATGATGAATTTAAATGTGTTTATTGGTTTATAAATGTAATTGTTGAGTGGGAAATTTTTGGAAACTGTTTTGAAACCACAGTTAGCATGACAGTCCCTTTCGGAACTCCCCAGTAGTAACGGCTACTTGGGGTTGATAATTGATATTGATTATGTCTCCCATTAATAACTATTAGTGGGGTAAGACTACATGAGTACTCATTAGCTAGCTAGCCCTTCCCTCATTAATAGCGGTTAGTGAGGTTGAGATTGCTTTGTCGTGGTGTACAACACGGTACTGATCGTGAAATTTTGTGTCATTGCCTAAACTGTGCATTGATGTTGGCAACACTAATGCTTTGTGAATTGTGATTTATGAAGTGTGATTTCTCATTTGAAATGTTATTCCAATAAATGGCCTTTATGGACTTAGAATTATTGTGAAGTTTTCATGCTTAAGAAAAATGTGATTTATTATGCTTTGATAAATTGTGTTTTACCTTAAGTTTTAAAGTTATTAGTTGTGCACCACTGAGTGATATACTCAGCGATAGCTTCTTTATGCTGTCGCAGGTAAGGGAAAGGAGAAGGCTGCCGGTGAGAGACTTGAAAGTAGCATTTTGGTATTGTTTGTGAGTATTTACGTTAGGTATACCCTTGTGATTCCTTTGGATGTATTTTGTACCTATATGTATGGATGTATGGACATTGAGCAGTTTGTATTTAAAAGCATTGCATTGCTATCACATTTTGAGTTTGTAACTATTTTGTATTTTACTTTGAGACTTATGAAAATGTAACTTTTGCAATATTTAGTCTATCATTATTTCCGATGAATGTTTACATGGAATTTTAACTATTCTCATCCAGTTTTCCGCAAAAGAATTGATAAGATAAAAAGCTATGATTTGTTTTAAAATTCTTTGTAATATAACTAATGGGTTATCGGTAGGTGGAGTTCGGTAATTCATTAGGTATGATATGGGAACATGTCATGCCTTACCAGGGATAAGGTGTTGAAGGTACGGAAGCGTGAAAAACACAAGTTTATACCATTGAATTAAAAAATTTTCACCTAGGGTCACATGCATCATGCAAGATTTATTTTTATCTATTTGATTTCAATGATAAACAACATATTAAAACTCTTTTAATATGTTTTTGGATCTGTATTTGCCATTTAAGATTTTAAAATTAATCAGATTAATTTTAGAACCCTAGATTAAATCAAGAACGATTACACTAACCTCTTGATGTGTCAGCGTGTCTGCGCTTTGAGATTCGTCTTGAGGACACGGATGTTGTCCCTCTAGCTTGTCCACACCAAGAACACCTATGGCAGCCCTTGAACAGCTTCTAAAGCCTTTTCTATTAATTAGAAATTCAAGTTCTGCCTTTTAAGAGATTAGAGATGTAAACAGGACACTAAAAACAATTTCTAGTGTTCTTAATTCAAGAGATTGATGGCTAATCTCTTTGAATTGATGAGAGATGAAGAGAAATAGCTGGAGAGGCTCAAAGTGGCGTGACAAATGAGAGGAGAGGCTGCTGGTTATTTTTTCTTTTCATAACCACACTTAAATAGCTAGGTTAACACATTAAACCCTTGCCACATGTCACCCTTTGATTAGCTCTAGGTTTAAGTGACCCAATCAAATTGTGCCAAGTGTCAAACCTATATTTAATCTTGATTTTAATCATCTTACATTATTAAAAAACATTTGGCAAGCTTATGTGTTATGCCATGTGTCACTATCTCATGATGCCACGTGTCACACTGCAAAATGACCAAAATGCCCCTGTGTCTTAATTTTGAGTTCTCAACCCAAAATAATTATTTTTCTTCTTCTAATTAATTTATATCAAATATAAATTAATTAATTAATCTCTATTAATTAATTTCTCATTAATTAAATTCATATTTAAACACTTTAAATATAAATTTAACTTATATTATACATCCAATAATCTAGATTTGGTTTCAAGTCATGCTAGGGACTTTGCAATCTAATTACAAACCAAACCTATTTAATTAATCAATTTAAACTCTTTAATTAATTAATTAAATCATATTTGATTAGGTGATAACTTGTGTATGTGTGTGACTTACTAGGCTCATCACTAATTGGCAATGAGAAATGATATCAACTCTTAATATCATCAGAACTCTTTCTTACCATAAATGATTTCTCTAAATCATTTTATGAACCTCATAGACCATGCTTAACACCTAGCATAGCATGCCATGGCCACCCAATTAGTAATAAGGTTTACCTTAAATGAACCTATAATCATATGTTACCATGCACTAGAATCTCTCACATAAAAATCCCAACTCAACCTTGAGTCATTGTTTATGTCAAACTCCATTTGCTATGAATATTATGTTCTCCTTTAATTCTAGTTCTTGATTAAAAAGATTTTCTCATCAGAAACTCTTTTCTGAATAAATCTATCTGTCCTGGCCAGGAAGTTGAAACATAAAGAACAATTAAATGAACATAGGATTTTATCTCTATTTACTTAGAGGAACAGATTCCATCTTGATCAACACCTACCTCCATATATAACTAGTAGGAGCCAACACATGCCCATATACCCATACACAGTACAAGTATGAAAGCGATCAAACTCAAACTACCTATATACAAGATAATCTGGCTATCTCAGTCTAAAGATTATATGCACGATATGATTTATGACAAAACATTGACAAGAATAAACTCCATGTGCTTGTCATAAGTGTCACCAGTTCGACCTACTTATCATTTATAAGTGCCTATCATGTTTGTTATATGGCATGAGACTCACCATTCCATCTTATTTATATCTCATATAAATAACTTGGGAACAAACATGAATACAATCTTTCTGGATAAGTCATGTCCTTATTATGAAGTATCCTCGATTGTGAACCTATTTATGATACTTCGTGCTAGAAATATTGTCACTCATATTCTCAACAACTTAAGAATAATATTTCTAACAAAA
Source organism: Hevea brasiliensis (assembly GCF_030052815.1). Classification (NCBI taxonomy): domain Eukaryota; kingdom Viridiplantae; phylum Streptophyta; class Magnoliopsida; order Malpighiales; family Euphorbiaceae; genus Hevea; species Hevea brasiliensis. Next base: position 52,822,119 of record NC_079501.1, read on the forward strand.
TATCAATGGACCTTTTCTATTACACATAAATATATTATGTAAACGGAAAAGTGGAAATGCCTTTATTAATAAAAATATGTACAAGATACATACTAAATGATATGCTCTAGGGCATACTACTAACAATCTCCCACTAGCACTAGAGCCATTCATTACAATACCTTAGACCTATCTTCTCAAGATGTCGGTCTAACTGAACTTGTGACAAAAGCTTAGTGAATGGATCAGCTGAATTTTTCAGCTTATGTTATTTTTCTGCATGGTTATATCGCCTTGCCCAACTATATCTCTGATAATGTGGTAGTGCCTTTCTATGTGTTTGGATTTTGGGTGAGACCTTAGTTCCTTAGCCTGTATGACTGCTCCATTATTGTCACAGTGTAGTGGAACTGGTGACTCTATGGAAGGAACTATCAGAAATTCTGTCACGAACTTCTTTATCCAAGCGGCTTCCTTTGCAAAGATCTCGATGCAAAGAATATACTCACTACGTAGTGGAATCTGCAATCGTGCTCGCTTGGAACTCTTCCAACCGATCGCACCTCCATTACAAATGAACACATATCCGTAAGTAGACTTTCTATCATCGATATCCGATTGGAAATCGTAATCGTGATAACCATCCAATTGCAAGTCTCCACCTCCATAAATCAAGAATAAATCCTTAGTTCTTCTCAAGTACTTAAGGATATTCTTGATGACTATCGATGTTCCAAACTGGATTGGATTGATACCGCTAGTCAAACTAACAAAGATATGCGATATCCGGCCTAGTACACAACATTGCATACATTAAACTTCCAATAGCCGAAGCATATGGAATCCTGGCCAACTTATCTCTTTCTTCAGGTGTCTTTGGAGACATCTCTTTAGAAAGATGGATACCATGTCTCACTGGTAACAATCCTCTCTTGGAATCAAGCATGTTAAACCTCTTTAATACCTTTTCCAAGTATAGACTTTGGGATAAACCAATTATTCTTTTCGCTCTATCTCTATAGATGCGAATCCCAAGAATATAGGTTGCCTCCCCTAAGTCTTTCATGGAGAATGTATTTGACAACCATACCTTTATAGTTGTTAACATACCTGTGTCATTACCCATCAACAGTATGTCATCCACATATAAGACAAGGAAAGTGATAGCACTGTCACTAACCTTCTTCTATACACATGGCTCATCCTCATTTTTGATAAAACCAAAGGATTTAATGGCTTCATCAAAATGAATGTTCCAACTCCTCGAAGCTTATTTTCAACCCATAAATGGATCGCTTTAGCTTGCATACCTTGGAACCATCTTGGGATTCAAAACCCCTAGGTTGTTCCATGAAAATGCTTTCTTCAATGTATCCATTGAGAAAAGTCGCTTTGACATCCATCCGCCAAATCTCATAATCATAGTACGCACTATTGCTAATAAAATCCTAATTGATTTAAGCATGGCAACAAAGCAGAAAGTCTCCTCATAGTCGATTCCTTGCCTTTGGCGAAACCCTTTCGCTACTAGCCTTGCTTTATAGGTCTCTACCTTTCCATCAGAACCAATTTTCTTCTTGAAAACCATTTGTTCCCTATAGGTACAATACCTTCAGGAGGGTCAACAAGATCCCAAACTTGATTCTTATACATGGAATCAATCTCGGATTTCATAGCATCAATCCATTTTGAAGAGTCTATATCGTGTATCGCTTCTTCAGAGGTAAGTGGATCATCTCCATGATCTACTTCTTCATGAGCGCACAACTCTTGTTCTTCTTCATGAAGAAAACCATATCTCACCGGGTGGGTGAGATACCAGTTGTTCTACGAGGAACAGCTGTAGATGTTTCATCAATGGGTATTGGTTGACTAGATGGATCTATATCCATCTGATCTGTTGGTTGGTCAAAATTCTCCAATTCTAACTCTATTTGCCTTCCTTTGCCTCCTTATTGAACAAACTGTTGTTCAAAAAATGTGGCATCTCTACTTATCACAACCTTTTGTGAAGTAGGCAAATAAAAATAATATCCAAAACTATATTTTTTATATACAACAAATCGACCTTTTACGATCTGTCTCCAATTTATCGGTGTTGACTTTTTGATATAAGTCGACAACCCCAAATCTTAACATGCTTAAGACTTGATTTTCTTCCATGCCATATCTCATAAGGTGTGGAAGAAAGCGATTTTGATGGAATCCTATTCGAATATACAAAGTCGATTCTAATGCAAATCCTCAAAAGGAGATTGGCATATCAAGATAGCTCATCATACTACGTACCATATCCAATAGGGTACGATTTCTCCTTTCAGATACACCATTCATTGTGGCGTTCTGGAGGAGTCACCGAGAAACAATGCCATGCTCTCTCAAGTATTCATCAAATTCAGTACTCAAATATTCACCTCCACGATCTGATCGAAGAGCTTTAATATTCTTTCCTGTTTGATTTTCTACTTCGAATTTAAATTCTTTGAACTTTTCAAAAGATTCATGTTTGTATTTCATCAAATACAAATACCCAAACATTGATTTATCATCAATAAAGGAAATAAAATAAATAAAACAACCTCTAGCCATTTCTTTAAATGGACCACATACATCACTATGTATTAGCTCTAAAATATTTTCACTCTTAGCCTGTCCAACAAAGGATGATCTAGTCATTTTGCTCAAGGCAAGATTCACAAGTTGGAGTAGGCTCAGAGCCCAATGAGGATAGAATCCCCATTTTCTCCAGTTTTGCAATCCTATCTTCTGCAACATGACATAACCTTAAGTGCCAAATATATTTTGAACTTGAGTTGGTTTTCACCATGGCATTGCATTCTTTTAGATCACTTGCATTCAATTTGTGTTTGTCATTATTATCCAAATAATAAAGACCATCATTCATATAACTCAACCAATATATTTATTTCCAAAATAAATATTGCAAACATCATCGATGAATGAAATTCATAGCCATTTCTAGTCAAACTAGATATAGAAATGATGTTCTTAAAAGCATCAGGTACATATAAAATATTATCCAAACACAAAACATGTCCAAACATGTAAAAAGATTTAGATCCTATGGCTAAAGCTTCAACAGTTGAGCCATTGCCAATCCGGACTCTAACATCTTGAGAACGCAAGATGCTACTATTTGCTAGTTCCTGCATATCATTAGAAATGTGAGAACTGGCACCAGTATCTAAAACCCAAGCTGTAGATGAACTATGAGTATCATCAGAATCTAAATAACAAGATATGGACTTACCTTCCGAAGGTGTATCCTTCTTGTCCTTCAGAGAAGCAAGATACTCTGGGCAGTTCCTTTTCCAGTGCCTATCCTTTTGGCAGTGGAAACACTTTCCTTTGCCACCATCAGCTTTAGTCTTCCTTTTCTGTTTAGCTATTTTCTTGGAAGGACCAGGAATCTGAGGTTTCTTTTTCTTATTACCCTTCTTCTTGTTGGACTTTCCAGCAGAAGAAGATGCAACCAAAGCTACCTCTTTTCTTTTATTGCCTGGCATATTCTTTTGGGCAATAACCAGCATGTTGAGTAAACCAGCTAAGGTGCATTCCTGATTAGTCATATGAAAATTTGTCACAAAATTCCCAAAAGACTCAGGAAGGGACTGAAGGATCAAATTCGTCTGTAGTTGGAAATCCATGTTGAAGTCAAGATGTTCCAACAGCTCAATCAGCCGAATCATCTTGTGGACATGATCCCCAACATTCGGTCCCTCAAACATCCTCATACGGAATAGCTGTCTAGATATCTCATACCTAGCATTCCTGCTGTGCTCACCATACAACTCTTGTAGGTGAAGGAGGATCTCACTCGCACTCTGCATGTTCTCATGTTGCTTCTGTAACTCATTACTCATGGAAGCAAGCATGTAACACTTAGCTCTCATATCATGCTCCTTCCACTTGTCCAAAGTTTCATGTTCCTCTTGTGTGGCCTCTGGAGGTAAGGGACCAGGAACATTTGAATCTAGAACATATCCTATATGTTCAAGGTTCAGGACAAGTTTCAAATTTCTTAGCCAATCAGACAGATTAGGTCCTGTCAACCTATTGTGATCAAGTATGCTTGCAAGGGTATTGGATGGTGGTGGTTGTTTTGTGATCATTTTTATCAGAAAATTAATTGCAGAAAATAACCAGATTAATTAGTAAATGTATCATGTAATTAACCAAAATGATTATGGTCTTTTAATCAAATTGGTCCTCCCACTAACTTAGCGAATCCTACACTTCCAAAGTAGAAAATGGAAATCCTAGTTGGATGGATTTCTAGTGGGTGATTGAATTCTTATAATTCTATTGATCATCCTCAGGTACATCCATTATTGGAATTACAATAAACTATAAGTGAGCAACTCTTTGCCCATCACATCTCATGTGAGGTTCAATCCTTTACCTAGCCCCTAATGCTCAAAATCTCAGGTACATCCATTATTGACTTATCTTGCATTAGTTAAGTTGATCCCATTGAGCCAGTAATTATGCAAATAATTTTAATGTCCTCAGGTACATCCAATATTGGGCACTAAACCATTTACATATTTACAACATCTCATGCTTAACAATTATTCTTAAGAAAATCTCTTAAATAAATTGCATCTTATGCAACTATTTAAAATTTCTTAAAATAATTGCCCCAATGGAGGGCCTATGTTATAATTACTTTAATTATAGCATTTCCAACTTAATCATTTGTTTGGAAGATTTTATGGTCATTCTATTTACTATTAAGGTCTCACTTTGCACATTATCCATTTAGCATGCATATATCATATAATTGCATACATTCCCATACATCTCATGCATTCATGGATAAGCAGTAAATATGGTATGATCATGGACTTTCTAAGGGATTCAATTCTGAGCCACCAAGAATTGAATCAGGGCATTCCTAGGTGCATTTCATTCATTCATTTTACAAGAGTTGCTGAAGGAGTACATAATCAACACTTGATCTTGAATTCCTCCCACTGGTCCCACCAATGCTCTTGACCTCCTTGAACTTCTTGCAATCTAATATTACATAGTAATCCTTGGCATACCAAGGCGAATTTACAAGAACTTAAATAAATGAAATTACAACCCAAAAATTATTACAACCCAAAAATTATTACAAACTTAATAATACATGCCCAAAATAAATTAAAATAAATTAATTAATTTACAATCCCAAAGAAACATAAAAGAAATAAATCCAATCACATTGGTCTTTTATAGTCCATGATCATCCATCACGCATATCACTATTTAACAATTAAATAAAACATACATACTTAAATTAAATTGAATATCTCATATTCAACTTAAAAATCCAGATTTGAATATGATTCAAATAAATTTAAAAATTCAGATTTGAATCTCATTCAAACAAATTTAAAAATTCAGATTTGAATCACATTCAAACAACTACAAAAATTCATATTTGAATCACATTCAAACATTTTTTAAAAAATCAGATTTGAATCACATTCAAATATTTTTTAAAAAATCAGATCTGAATTTTATTGAATCAATTTTAAAAAATCAGATTTAAATATGATTCAAACAACTTTAAAAATTCAGATTTGAATCACATTCAAACAACTTTTAAAATTCAGATTTGAATCACATTCAAACAATTTTTAAAATTCTGATTTGAATCATAATTTAATTGTGTGATTAAAACAACTAATTAAACACTTTAATTAGTCAAAGAATAGGCCTTAGATCATACAACAATCGCAGAATTAAAAGCCAAACCTTGAACCACCCATGGAACCATTGTTGCCGCCACCAATAATGGCTTCACCATGTGTGCCGCCACACTTCTTGATCCAACCAGCAATGAATCTCTTGATCTCATGATCAAACACACAATTAAATTATATAATCAACAATCTAAATGGCAAATATAGTGGCTCTGATATCAATTGAAGGTACGGAAGCGTGAAAAACACAAGTTTATACCATTGAATTAAAAAATTTTCACCTAGGGTCACATGCATCATGCAAGATTTATTTTTATCTATTTGATTTCAATGATAAACAACATATTAAAACTCTTTTAATATGTTTTTGGATCTATATTTGCCATTTAAAATTTTAAAATTAATCAGATTAATTTTAGAACCCTAGATTAAATCAAGAACGATTACACTAACCTCTTGATGTGCTGCAGCGTGTCTGCGCCTTTGAGATTCGTCTTCAGGACACCAGATGTTGTCCCTCTAGCTTGTCCACACCAAGAACACCTATGGCAGCCCTTGAACAGCTTCTAAAGCCTTTTCTATTAATTAGAAATTCAAGTTCTGCCTTTTAAGAGATTAGAGATGTAAACAGGACACTAGAAACAATTTCTAGTTTTCTTAATTCAAGAGATTGATGGCTAATCTCTTTGAATTGATGAGAGATGAAGAGAAATAGCTAGAGGCTCAAAGTGGCGTGACAAATGAGAGGAGAGGCTGCTGGTTATTTTTCTTTTCATAACCACACTTAAATAGCTAGGTTAACACATTAAACCCTTGCCACATGTCACCCTTTGATTAGCTCTAGGTTTAAGTGACCCAATCAAATTGTGCCAAGTGTCAAACCTATATTTAATCTTGATTTTAATCATCTTACATGATTAAAAAACATTTGGCAAGCTTATGTGTTATGCCATGTGTCACCATCTCATGATGCCACGTGTCACACTGCAAAATGACCAAAATGCCCCTGTGTCTTAATTTTGAGTTCTCAACCCAAAATAATTATTTTTCTTCTTCTAATTAATTTATATCAAATATAAATTAATTAATTAATCTCTATTAATTAATTTCTCATTAATTAAATTCATATTTAAACACTTTAAATATAAATTTAACTTATATTATACATCCAATAATCTAGATTTGGTTTCAAGTCATGCTAGGGACTTTGCAATCTAATTACAAACCAAACCTATTTAATTAATCAATTTAAACTCTTTAATTAATTAATTAAATCATATTTGATTAGGTGATAACTTGTGTATGTGTGTGACTTACTAGGCTCATCACTAATTGGCAATGAGAAATGATATCAACTCTTAATATCATCAGAACTCTTTCTTACCATAAATGATTTCTCTAACTCATTTTATGAACCTCATAGACCATGCTTAACACCTAGCATAGCATGCCATGGCCACCCAATTAGTAATAAGGTTTACCTTAAATGAACCTATAATCATATGTTACCATGCACTAGAATCTCTCTGTTACAAAATCCCAACTCAAGCTGGAGTCATGGTTTATGTCAAACTACATTTGCTATGAATATTATGTTCTCTTTTAATTCCAGTTCTTGATTAAAAAGATTTTCTCATCAGAAACTCTTTTCTGAATAAATCTATCTGTCCTGGCCAGGAAGTTGAAACATAAAGAACAATTAAATGAACATAGGATTTTATCTCTATTTACTTAGAGGAACAGATTCCATCTTGATCAACACCTACCTCCATATATAACTAGTAGGAGCCAACACATGCCCATATACCCATACACAGTACAAGTATGAAAGCAGTATCAAACTCAAACTACCTATATACAAGATAACTGTGCTATCTCATGTCTAAATATTATATGCACTGATATGATTTATGACAAAACATTGACAAGAATAAACTCCATGTGCTTGTCATAAGTGTCACTGGTTCGGCCTACTTATCATTTATAAGTGCCTATCATGTTTGTTATATGGCATGAGACTCACCATTCCATCTTATTTATATCTCATATAAATAACTTGGGAACAAACATGAATACAATCTTTCTAGATAAGTCATGTCCTTATTATGAAGTATCCTCGATTGTGAACCTATTTATGATACTTCGTGCTAGAAATATTGTCACTCATATTCTTAACAACTTAAGAATAATATTTCTAACAAAATATCAATGGACCTTTTCTATTACACATAAATATATTATGTAAACGGAAAAGTGGAAATGCCTTTATTAATAAAAATATGTACAAGATACATACTAAATGATATGTTCTAGGGCATACTACTAACAGGTGTGACACTTAAACCAATGGAAACCTGACATATAGGAGAATAACTCTTGTGGAGAACATAAGGCCAAATTATGATCCTAAATTGATCAAATTGCTAGCCAAAGTTGGTCCAGCAAATTTTCCCAAATCCTGGACTAACTTGGAAATTCTGGATAATTGCCTATCCGACCAATTTTGGCAAAATTGCCATAACTTGGATTACAAAAATGCAAATTAGATGATTCTAAAATCAAAAGTCTCATAAGACATAGAACTAAAATTTCATGTTTTGACTAGAACCAAGATCTTAGGGCAACTTAGAGAAATTGCTAGATCAAGTTAGGAATGCATAAGCTGGATTCCCTACAGTTCAGCTAAATGGCCTTATGACCGCTGGATGGTTAACAGGTCATAACTTTATCCACAAAACACTAATTGGAGTGATTCAAAATGATTTGGAAACCTAAGATAAAGACCTAAAACATTATTTTAGGGAGCATGGTCAAATAATGAGCTTAATATGCTTGGATCTAAAATGCAAAGTTGGGATACAAATCTAGAAACCTGGAATTTTAGGATATGACACCCAAAATAGTGTTGAGTAATTTAGTCATAACTTGAGATTCAAAACTCCAAATTGAGTGATTCAAATTGAAAAATAAAACTAAGATATTGAGGAACAATTTTCATTAAGAAAACCTCACCAAATTACGACTAGAACTAGGTTGAAATTGGGTTCAATAGTCAGGGCATAAAACTGTCCAGAACCCAAATTCCTTTAATTTGCATAAGTAATTTAGGCATTCATTAGACATTCATTTGATTAGTTACTGGAGATAATTGGGATAAGTATTGAGACAATTCCATTATACATTTTCAGTGAAAAAAGGAGCCTCGTAAAGAGGAAAAAAGTTGAAATAATTAAGAAGAGTATAAAGAGGTTTGTATACAACTAAATTCTTTCCTTGTTTTTAAATTTGAATATGGATTGAATGAAGTTATTTTGAATAAATTATGTTTTTATTTGCTTTGAGAAATTGTGTGTTGCCAATTTCATATAGATTTTATGATGAATTGAATAAGGATGTTAAAATGTAAATGTCATTATTTAATTAGAAAATCTTTGAAAATTGTTTAGCATAACAGTCCCATTCGGAATTTCCCAGTAGTAATGACTAATTGGGGTTTGAGAATTGATCATGATTATATCCCCCATTAATAACAGTTAGTGGATGAGATTATATGAGTACCCATTAGCTAGCTAGCCCTTTCCTTATTAATAACGATTAGTGAGATTGATTTGCTTTGCCATAGTGTACAACACGACATTGATCGTGAAATTTTATGTCATGATCTAAACTGTGTATTCTTGGCAACACTTATGTTTTGTGGATTGTGAATTGTGACTCTTAAATGAAATGTGATTTTAAAATAAATAATTATTACTAATTTAGAATTATGGAATGTTTCTTTATTTATGGAGATCTTGATTTGTTGTGTTTTGATATATTATGCTTAATAGTGAGTTTTTAAATTTTTAATTGTATACCACTGAGTGAATTACTCAGCGATGGCTATTTCATACTGTCGCAGATAAGGAGAAGGGCAAAACAGCAGAGTGAGCTACTAGTAGTTGTGGTTGAAGCCATTTTTGGATCTTTTTCGGGTGTATTATTTATACTCTTATAAATTCATTTTTTATGTAATTTAGTTCACATGTATCTAAAAGACAAATGAGCAGTTGTACAAATTAAATTGTAATAATATTTTGTTATTCCTTTTGAGTTGTAGATTTGTAAATAATATTTGTGTATGAGATAATCACCATTGCTTAGTGTTGGTTGAATGAAATGAGTTTGATTGAGTTCAATTGAGTATGCTATACTTTATAAATTGCTTTTCAATATATTTGGAAGAACTGTTTTATTGTATTTTTAGCCGACATCATGCAGAATTTTCATAAAAATTTAAAATACTAATCTATGTGGCTTTTATTAAAATTAGAAACACCTTAATAATTATTTATGCACCACGCTACATTTAAAAAAAATGGAATTGTTTTAAAATCCCTTATAGTATATTTAATAGATTATTGGGAGGCGAAGTTCGGTAATTTATTAGATATACTAAGGGATCATGTCATGCCTTATAAAAGGATAAGGTGTGATAGTTCGGATAATTAATAAGAAGGTCGGAAGTTGAGAATAAAAGAGAAGATCTCGGACAATAAGATGCGAAATCAGAAGTCAAAGGAAAGAGCTTGGACAATAATAAGTTATGAGATCGGAAACCAAGAATAGCTCGAATAGTAATAAAGACATGGGGGAATGACACGCGTAATCATATTCTTTATGTTATCCGATCTTTTAGAAGGAGATTGGGAAAGAGTTCGACTCAACATTCATGATTTTTATACCTTTATTAAAACTCACTTTTCAAAATAGGGGAGATCGGGAGAGAGTTCTTTCTTTGAATTCCCGTAATTTTACATTTTATAAAATATTTGATACTAAATCAAGGAGATCGGAAGAGAGTCCTTTCATCGAACTCCCGTAGTTTCATAAAGTTATAATGGGAGGAATCGGGAGAGATTCCTTTCCTTGGATTCTCATAGTTATACATATTATAAAGTTATTCGGTGTAAAATAGAGGGATCGGGAGAGAGTCATTTCTTGGAATTCCCGTAGTTTTATATTTTATAAAATTGTTCGGTATTAAATTGGGGAGATCGAAAGAGAGTCATTTCCTTGAATTCCCATTGTCAGGAATTTTATAATCCTACTCTGCATAAAATTAGGGAGATCGGGAGAGAGTCCATTCCTTGATAACCTTGGCACTTATTTTTACAATATTACAAACAAAATTTATCATACATTCTAGTAATCAGTTCGCAGGAGAGTCCTTCCAAGAACCTGGAATTTTATATTGGGATCCGATGGAGAGTCTTTCTCGAAGTTCTCATACTTATATTATTAAGGGAGAGTCCTTTCTTCGTGTCGGCTTAATCAAACAAATACTGTAGTTCCAAAACATTAAATCGTTTAAGATGAAACGATGTGGGTAAAGGTTTCACTAGTAATTATGCCGATGATGAGACCTTCCTTCATTAACTGAGAGTCCTCATTAATGAAAGAAATTCTCTAGGTTTTAATTAACACATCCCTTTTGAATTAGAGTCCTAATTAAAAGGAATGAAAATATGTACCCATATCGGTTCTTGTATATTCATTACACACACCACACTCTCAGTTATTTGAATGCCAATGATGAGGTACATAAAGGGTGAGCCGAGAGTCCTCCTCACTCGTTAAGAATCTTTAGGGACTGAATAACACCTCTTCAGAATTAGAGTCCTAATTCGAGGAGGGAGGAACTTAACAAATATATAACAAATTAAACGAACACAACATCAATTCACTGTAGGGTCATCCCATATACTCGTATTTTTTGGTAATCCAAAATGATGAAATATCAAACATTCATTTTATTAATAACAGGGACCAACATCATAATTCTAAAATTATCGATCTTAAATTATAAAGACCCTTTCGTTAAATTTGCTTACCCTTATTGAGGAACAAGGTAGGGTGCCTAATACCTTCCCCACACGTACACGGATCCTGAGCTTAGAATCTCTGTTTTAAAAGTGGTTTCATAAATTTTTACTTTTATAAATGGTTTTCTTTAATTTTCCTTAAAATTAAAGTAGTAACTTCTCAATTTTTCTGCTTTGGTGAGAATCTTTTGGTGACCGCAAAAACTTTTGCGACCGCAAAAACTTTTGCGACCGCAAAAACTTTTGCGATAGTTATAAAATAACAAACTATTCAAGAAAAATGACACATGATATTATTTTTAAAATATCTTCTACTTAATATAGATGTAGATATATATAGATTTTATACATTAAATTGTTTATACTAGTTTTCATTATATTTTCAAGTTTAAAAATGATTTTTTAATTAAAAGAATATATTTATATAATTATATTATGAAATTATTTATATTTAAATAATTAATATAATAAAATTTGATAAATTATTGTATGAAAATAAATTAAAAAAATAAGAAAAATTAGAAAATGAATACGCATAAAATTTTAGTTTCTAATTCTTTATTTGAAAATTTGAAAAAAAAAAAAATTGAAAATGAAAATGAAAATAGAAAATTGTAGTGTCAAATCAGACGCGGACGCCAAATAAACCCCAACGCCTACCCCCATTCCGATCCGATTCCGCGAGGAACCATCTTGTTCCTTGCAGATAGAGAACAGAACAGATCATCCACACTCTCGCACACAGCTCTTTTACCTCCCTCCTCACAAATCTGCTCTGTTTAATCAATCCAGCAATGATTATATTCTGTCTCCTATAAAGTTGCAAAAGCCAAAGGAACAGAGGAACAGCTTCATCAAAATTCAAATTCAAAAATTATCAGGAGCTGATTCTTATCATGTGCTTTTAGTCTTTGAATCTGGTAAGAATTAGGAAAAACTATGATGTTTCTCCAATAACTCATCACGGAACAATGTGAATTACCTTTCAAGATACATTAGAGGTATTTGCTTTCCATGTAAATAGTAGCAGCAGTTTATCTTTTGGGTTACTGTAGCACCGAATTTGAAGATATGAAGGGGCGGTCACATCGTCTCCAGAGTCATGACCTGCACGAGGACTGGGTGGATGGCTCCTGGACGGTGGATTGCATCTGTGGTGTTAATTTCGATGATGGGGAAGAGATGGTTAATTGCGATGAGTGTGGTGTTTGGGTGCACACACGTTGCTCCCGGTACGTGAAGGGAGATGAGTTATTTACTTGTGATAAATGCAAAAATAAGAGCAACAAGGGTGACAGTGAGGAGACCGAGGTTGCTCAATTGCTGGTTGAATTGCCTACCAAAACTATCCGACTAGAGAGTAGTTATGCAGTAAATGGGCCCTCACGCAGGTCTTTTAGGCTTTGGACAGATATACCAATGGAAGAGAGAGTACATGTTCAGGGCATTCCAGGTGGTGATCCTGCATTGTTTTCTGGGTTGTCTTCTGTTTTTACACCTGAGTTGTGGAATTGCACTGGGTATGTGCCTAAAAGGTTTAATTTTCAGTATAGGGAGTTCCCATGCTGGGATGAGAAGGAGTGTGGTGATAGCAGAAATGAGGAAGATAATGGAAATACTGTTGATAAAGGTGCAGGTGTTTTGTTTTCATTGGCCAAGGAGAGCCCTACAGCAGCTTTTGTTGGCGTGAAGGGGAGAGGTGAGGAAGGCATTTTTGATACGAAACAGTACTCAAAAGGAAGGAAAAATTGGGTGAATGAGGACAGTGAGGTTAGGCATTCACAGATTGGGGTTAAAAAGGAGAGAAGCTTACTTCGGCCAGTTGTAATACACTCAAATAAACGAAAGAAAGAGGATTTAGGAACATCCAAAGAACAAAGTGGAAAGAAGAAGGCTAGAGCTGCATGCAAGGAGGTGGATGCAAAGAAAGATTCTCACGTTTCTAGAACAGGTGATTTGATGCACTCTGCACATTTTCATGCCTTTTTATTTATTTATTATGACTTTTCACCCCCAACCCTAAGTGTTGATCGAGTATGCATGATTTATACTAATAGCTTGAATGTCAAGGGTTACATGTTGTAGTGCTACACATGCACTTGTTGACTTCAATTCTTTTTCTTTTTTTGGTTTTTATTCTTATTACTAGCATTTACATCCACCAGTGACGCAAAACCATTGGAATTTTATGAAGACAGAGGTCCGAAGTCTATCAAGAGTGATGGCTGGAGTATTAAGAACAAGAAACTGAGAGACTCCATGATTCAGGAACATGAATCAGATTGTTATGCTTCTGTGGGCAATGGTGCAGAGAAGTCCAAGAACAGTGTGGCAGTGATTGAGTGCTCCTCAGAAGCTTTATCTACTGGCATTTCTAGGCATAATTTTCCAACTGAAGTTGGACTGAATGAAGGGAAAGTTAACCATGAAAGTCTAGAAGCATTTAAGAGTTCTCCCAAGTTAGATAATGTAGCTGCATCGGTACATGAACAAAGAGACGTTGGGACAATCCCTGCAGAACAAGAGGTATGCCTTACCATGTATGTATTCTTCAATTTTAGCTGATGAAAATGTTGCATTTTTCGGTTGCCACTAGTGATAGATAATGCTGTGTTCTGTCCCCATAGCATTGGACACCACAGTTTTGCATATTAAGTGCCTTTTAAACTGGAAATACTTTACTAATTCATGACCTCTTAGGTTCTGATTGAGCAATTCTTGACCACTGTCATCCCTTCACTAATAGGGCAAGTAGTCATTGTGTGATGATTCTGCCCAAATCCTAACTGGGGCATCAGTTTAAAACAAAATTGTAATTCAGTGGAAAACATTTGAAACGGAGGCAATGTTTCTCCTATGCAAGTTTTCAACAAGCATTAATTAGGTGGTATGTGTTGGTTGAGTAAAAGCAGCACAAGTGGAGAAGAGGCAGGTTTGTAAGTCAAGTCTAGTATTGTTTTCATAGGTGCATAGTGGTCAAAGGTGTGCCTGGAGTGCGCCTGACGCCCAAGGTGCACCAAGCCCAAGGGTTTGTGCCTTCTGAAGGGCTGAACCTAAAAGGTGGGCACTATCACTAGGGCATGAGCCTATGTGCAAAGCCCAAAAAATTGATGGCTCATAATACTTAAACTTCAGTGAGCCTTTCTCATACCTAATGACCATCACTAGACTTGGAGTGTCCTGATCTATCAGAATCTGGCACATATGCTTCGGAAAGTCGTCGGAATTTCCATCTCTGTCATCTGGATCTTGTCAGAACACCACTCCTTCGGTCACCAGAACCTATCTTTCCATTTCTGGGGTGCACACGCGTTAAATCTCTCTAACATCTGCCTTGTTTGGATCTTCTTTGTTTCTCTCTCCTACCTTGGCCACTGTGTTTTTTTTTTTTTTTCATTTTGCTTTGTTTATTTATTTATTTTTTTAGAAATTTTGACCTTTTTTTTTTCTTAAACTGTTTAACTTAACACACTTCTGACTCCTCAATTCTCTATTCTTCAAAATTTTTTATTTTCATTTTTTTGAATTGTGAATGCATATTCAACTTTTTCAAGCTGTTAACTTCATTGTATGTTAAATTTTTCTCAGTGATTAATTTGTTTACTTAAGATTTGTGCCATGGAAATTATTAAATTCTTTCAATTTGTTTGGTTAGAATTAATTTCTTAATTTTTTTTCTAGATATTAAGTATTAATTTCTTAAATATGTTATGAAATTAAGTAATATTGAACTTTTAGATATATTTTTTTGCACCTATTGTCATGCAAATGCATGCTTGTGCCTTATGTCTAAGCCTTAGGACCCGTAAGTGCAAATGCATGCTTGTGCCTTATGTCTAAGCCTTAGGACCCGTAAGTGCAAATGCATGCTTGTGCCTTATGTCTAAGCCTTGCGCAGTTATGCCCTTAACAACTATGCGTAGGCAAGTGATAAGCAAGCGAGGGAGTGCAAGCTTACTTAGAAAGCAAGGCAAGAAGTGATCAAAGGCGATAAAAAATAACAATAAGCTGCAACAAGAGCTACATGAGTAGGGTCTAGAGTAGGTGGTGCCGTGGTGGGTAGTACGATGTTACATATAGAAGGAAAAGGTCTAGGAAGAATAAGGAAAGAGAGAATTAAGTAGTAGGTGCTAAGTAGAATAAGTAGGATGATATGATGCAATGTAGGTGTAGTGGTTTAGATTGCTCTGCCCCAACTTCTTTAGCAAGTGATATGATAGCAATAGAAATCTCACAAATGATAGAGTCATTAAGATACTGAAACCTCACCTAAAAAATGAGGTCAAGAGTTGAATTTGCCAGTAACTCGTCCACCATTTCCCATCCACACAACTCCTTAACTCTCTTGCACCTCATTAAAATTGCATTGAGGAAATTTAATGAACGCGCAAGCAAGATTTGACATACTAAGTCCTCCGAAAGGCATTCCAAAAGTGTACTGTAGCTCTTTTGATAAAGAAGAGTGATCCCAAACTTGTCATCTAATAAAAGAAGCTGAAGTATCAATTTTTTAAATTGAAGTAGCAAGTTTCCAAAATCCTTGATATCTTCTAAACTGATTTCCCCATTGTACACGAGTCAAGCACAATCTTGAATGCTTCTGGTGAGATAACACTGAAGGAGGCCTTTGAGGACTTACTCTCGCTTATTCCATTTGTAAACATCTCCATTGCTTTTTTTTTTTTCCCAAGTCAGAGACAACAATAGTCATTGCCATATTAATTCCAGCATACAAGTCCATCACAGTTACACGGACAGCTACAAAATTGCAAGAATGGAACATAAATTGAATTTTCTTCCTTTGTCTCCTCCAAATTTCAATTTTATTCTCCTTATCATATGACTACAACTTTCTGCAAAGTAGGAAATTAGTTTCTTCCTTTGTCTTCTTGATATCTTCCACGCCTCTCTTGTGAGAATTATGGGATCACAAAAACAGAACTCACAATCATGCCTAACAATGAAAGAATCCTCTCAATCCAAATATATTACTGCCAAAATCCCAATAATTTTTTTTGTACTTTGTAAAATTTTAGGTCTTCTACTTCCATCAAAACATTCTTAACAATAAGAACATCTTTTTTGCTTCCAGAAATTTTGATAAATCTGTGGCCAATAAAAATACCTTCAATGCTAAAGACTTCAACATTCTGAATGGTATGTCACAGAAACCTTTATATTAAGGTTTCTGATTTAAGAATTTAGAAGAGAAGAAGAGAAGGAAGAGGAGGAGAAGAAGAGGTAGCAAAGAATAGAGAATAGAGATGGGTTAGAGAAAGAGATAGCAAATAGGAGAAAGGAGTATTCTTTATTGATCTTCATTGATGATCAATTATACGGTACATTTCCTATTTATAGTGCAATCCTATAACTGTTCTAGTAACTCCCTAGTTGCTTAACTACTTCAGTTATATTTCCAACTTGGGCCCTACTCCCTAACTGCTTAACTACTTTAGTTATATTTTCAGCTCAGTCCCTCTTATCTACTTATGTGACAATTCCTCTCCCTTTAGAACCTCCTTGTCCCGAAGGTTGAAAATTTGGAGGTTAGCCTATAGGAAAATTTGAAAATTTGGGTTCTGACTTCCCGAATGGCACCTTAGCTGGAACTTTGTTGGTGAGCATTGGTTGCAACCTCCTTTGCAGCAGTATAACACTGGAACTAGCAACTTGAGTCATTTGGCAAAATAGGTGCAGCAAGGCCTGATTGTCTTCCTATGTCCTTTCCTCATTTCAAACTCATCCTCTTTGAGCAGTAAATGATTGCAATATTTGAAGGAACACATCTTCTTCCTCTGCCTTCTCGTAATTTCAAACTCAAGTCTCTCAATGCCAAGACATTGCTACCTATCTTACTTCATTGCGTATGAGATAATCATCTTCAATCTGGACAAATGATGAACAAGATTCCTCAACTTCAATTTTTGTATCTTGTTCATTCAGTAATTCGAACAACAAATTGTACTTAACTGCACCAACATGTCTTACTCGGATAGGATGTTGATTGTGCAAAGCTTTGATTGTCATAGCATCTTCTACAAAAATTGTATATTTAGTGATACAACACCTTTCATTATCTCAAATTGCAATACTTTAATCGGAGAGCTTAATATCCATGTCATTATGAATTCCAATTGGACTATTTTCTTGCCTTAATTTCATGAGTTCCTCAACTATATCCTCCATTCCTTCATCCCCAAACCTAATACATAATTCCTTCTCAATTTCCTCCCACAACATATTAGCCTATCCCTTACTCCAGTTATGAAACCAAGAATCTTGCCTATCTGTTACAACAGAGTAGCAATTCCCAATCTTTGATCCTTGGCACTTTATATATCTCAAAATACTTCTCACATTTTCTTAGCCAAAACCTACGTTCACTGCCATCAGAAGTAACCAATTCAATTTTTGGCAAAGGCCCTGATGCCTCCCCATTTCCCATAAAAGAAGATAACACTTACCTGCTCCTTTTGATTTCCTTTTGCTGCCACCTTAGGAAGTGGGGAAATTCCTTTGCTTCCTTGCCCTTCTTGCACCACATTCCCTTCAACTTACTCATTTATAGTTCCTTTCTCTTTTTCAAGGAAAAATCCATTAATAATGTTTTTCATCTCATCGAGTAACACTTTCTTCATTTCCTCCATTTTTTGTTTAATCTTTTGCTCAATCTTCTGTTCAATCTTCTTATTAGTGCCTTCTTGCAAGATTCGGAATCTCTCCTCCAATTCATCCATTCTAACAGCTTCTTGACTCATCACTATGCTCTTTGGCATCTTGTGACACCTACACAAACCCTTGGAATCAAAGCCCACACATGAAGAACTTCAAGGAAGTAAAGAAAATCAAGAAAAGGTAGCAATCTGATTATTAGAAAGCAAAATAGGAACTCAGGAAAAGGCAATTATGAGGGAAAATCAAGAAAATAGGAAGAACTTCAAGAATAGGGTGTTTAAGTATAATCTGGAGTTTCAAGAAACAAAGAAAAGCAAGAAAGAATAGAGATCTGATACTTGGAAAGCAAAAATTTTGAGAAAGACAAGATTTCAAGAAATTGAAGAAAGAAAATGCAAATTCCCAACAAAACAGTAATTTCAGCGTTTGTATCTTGAAGAAAAGAGCCGATGGAAAGAAGAAAGGGGAAAGAAAAAAAGGAAGAAGAAATAGAGGGAAGAAAGGGAAGAAATTTCAAGGAAGAAAGAAGAAATATAGGAAGGAAGAAAAAGAAGGAAAAGAAGAATAGAGAGAAGAAAGGAAGAAATCTCAGAGAAGAAGAAGAATTAGAGGAAAGAAGAGAGGAAGAGAGAAGAACGGAAGAAACTCGGTATTTGGGAGGAGTGATCTACCATAGATGTAACTCTCATGAAACAATTTCCAGTAGTTGTCCATTGATCTAATAGCTATGATATTAATTTGTCACAGAAACCTTTAGATTAGGGTTTTTGATCTAAGAACTTAGAAGAGAAGAAGAGAAAGAAGAGAGGGAGAAGAAAGGTAGCAGAGAATAGAGAATTTGGAGAAACATTATACAAAATGGGAGAAAAGAGTATTCTTTATTGATCTTCATTGATGACCAATTTTACAGGTACATTTCCTATGTATAGTGCAATCCTATAACTGTTCTAGTAACTCTCTAACTACTAAACTACTTTAGCTATGTTTCTAGCCCAGACCCTCTTATCTACTCTCTAATTGCTTAGCTACTTCAGTTATATTTCCATCTCAGTCCCACTTATGTACTTATGTGACATAGTATTGTTGATACCCATCTCATCTCGAATTCCAAACTCAATCGAAGGTACCAAATTGCTTGAAGGGTCACACTGAATCATATTGCTTGAATTTACATGATCAGCTTCTAAATTGTTCCTGTAGAAAGAGATGATTTTCCTTAATTTCAATTAATCTGTACATGGGTATATATATACAATTGATTTCTATAATTGTGTTCTACTAATTAGGAAGAAATCCAAAATAAGAAATCCTAAATAGGAATACAGAATACAGAATATACAGAGAAATAATATATTGATTGACTTTCCATAACACTTCTCCTCAAGTTGGAGCATAGATGTTAATTATACCCAACTTGTTACAAATGTAGTCAATCCTAGCACCATTAAGAGCTTTTGTGAAAAAATCTCCTAACTGCTCTCCAGTTTTGATGTGTCCTGTTGAGATGATCTGTTGTTGAATCTTTTCACGAGTAAAGTGACAATCAATCTCAATATGTTTGGTCCGCTCATGAAACACCGGATTAGAATCAATATGGAGAGTAGCTTGATTATCACACCACAATTTCACAGGCAGGGAGGTCTTAAAACCTGTCTCATCTAGTAATTGAAGTATCCACATTACCTCACAACCTCATATACTGATTGTGCCATGGCTCTGTATTCGGATTCAGCACTAGATCGAGAAATTACACTCTGTTTCTTGCTTCTCCAAGATACCAAATTTCCTCCAACAAAAGCGTAATATCCAGTAGTTGACCTCCTGTCAACCTTAGATCTAACCCAGTCGGCATCTGAAAAATATTCAACATTCAAGTGCCCATGATTACCATATAGCAAACTTCTTTCTGGAGCGCTTTTCAGATAACACAAGATTTGTTCCAAGGCTTCCCAATGAGCAACAGTTGGGGAAGACATAAACTGACTTACCACACTAACGGCATAAGCAATGTCAGGACGAGTGACTGTAAGGTAGTTCAATTTTTCTACCAATCTCCTGTATCTCTCTGGATCTTTAAACAACTTATTATCCCCTGCTAATAGTTGTAAAGTTGGAGTCATTGGTGCACTACAAGGCTTAGCACCTAATTTTCCTGTCTCTGTCAATAGATCGAGAACATATTTTCTTTGAGATAAGAAAATACCCTTCTTACTTCTCATAACTTCGATATCCAAGAAATACTTTAACAATCCCAAGTCTTTGGTCTGAAACTGGGTTTGGAGGAAGGTTTTAAGAGATGAAATACCTGCAGATTCACTCCCAGTGATGTCAATGTCATCCACATAGGCTACCAGAAAAATTAGACCAGCCTCATATTGCCTATAAAATATTGAGTGATCACACTTACTCTTTTGCATACCAAATTCCTGTACTGCTTTACTGAATCTCCCAAACCATGCCCTAGGACTTTGTTTCAAGCCATAAAGAGACTTCCGAAGCCTACAAACTTTATCCAACTCTCCCTGAGCAACAAACCCAGGTGGTTGCTCCATATACACCTCCTCCTGAAGATCACCATGAAGGAAAGCATTCTTGATATCCAATTGATGCAGGGGCCAATCATATGTAGCTGCTAAAGAGATAAACAAGCGAATAGAAGTAAGTTTAGCTATAGGAGAAAAAGTGTCCGAGTAATCAATCCCATATGTCTGAGCATATCCTTTTGCTACAAGGCGTGCTTTTAACCGAGCCACAGAACCATCAGGATTTACCTTTACTGTAAATACCCATTTGCAACAAATAGCTTTCTTACCAGTGGGCAAAGGCAACAGTTTCCATGTACCATTAGCATCTAAAGCCTCCATTTTCTCTTTCATAGCATCACACCAGCTAGGATGAGACAGTGCCTCCCCAACAGTATTAGGGATAGGAACAGAGTATAAAGAAGTAACAAAACACCGAGAACAAGAAGACAATTGATTACAAGAAACCAAAGAAGAGATAGGGTAAGTACATGAACGTTTACCTTTACGAAGAGCAATGGGTAAGTCTAGATCAGAATCATGATCAGTATGAGGTACAAGATCTCCTAACGAAGTAGCTGATGGAGGATCTGAGTCAGGAATCTCCAATCTCCTGGAATAAACATAAACAACGGGAGGTCGAGTAGATCTAGAGACAGAAGGAACAGGCTGTGGGAGAGGACTAGACATTGGTTGGGCAGTATATATTAAGAGATCATTGTTCTCCCCCTGACTCTCATACACAGATGATTGAGGAAAAAATGGAGTGGACTCAAAAAATGTGACATTTGTAGAAACAAGATAACGATTAAGAGTAGGAGAAAAATAACTTTACCCTTTTTGGAGCCGGGAGTACCCAAGGAAGACACATTTGAGAGATTTTGGATCCAATTTGGTAATCTGTGGACGAATATCACGCACAAAATAAGTACAACAAAAAATACGGGGTTCAATAAGGAACAAAGATTTTGTAGGAAACAAAACAGTATAAGGAATATCCCCATTAAGGACAGAAGACGGCATACGATTGATAAAAAAACATGCCATAGAAACTGCATCCGTCCAAAAGTGTTTAGGAACTTTCATCTACAAAAGAAGAGTACGAGTTACCTCAAGAAGATGTTGATTTTTTTCTTTCGGCCACACCATTTTGGGGTGGGGTATCTACATAGGAAGACTGATGAAGAATGCCATTTTGTGTCATATAAGACTAAAATTGTGCTGAAAAGTATTCTTTGGCATTGTCACTTCTTAATATGCGCACAGAAATATTAAATTGAGTTTTTATTTCGTTACAAAAGGCACAAAAGATAGAAAACAACTTAGAACGATTCTTCATTAAATATAACCAGGTAACACGAGAGTAATCATCAACAAAAGTAACAAAATAACGAAATCCAGTTTTAGAAGTAATAGAACAAGGACCCCAAACATCAGAATGAACTAACTCAAAAGGGGATGGAGCCCGTTTATTGACTCTAGACACAGAAGGCAAACGATGATGTTTTACAAACTGACACGACTCACATTCTAGTACTGATAAAGACTGAAATTGAGGACACAGCTTCTTCATGGTAGACAAAGAAGGATGACCCAATCTATAATAAGCTTCAAGAGGTGTTAAGGTACTGGAGCAAACAAGCCACCGCGGTACATGATTTTTCAGAATGTAGAGACCACCTAACTCGTCTTCTACCAATAATCTGCTTCGTCATAAGATCCTGAAACAAACACTGGTCAGGAAAAAAGGAAACAGAACAATTTAAGGTACGAGTAAGTTTACTAACAGAAAGTAGATTAAAAGAGAATTTTGGTAGACACAAAACAGAAGACAAAGAAATTGACGAAGTCGGATTCGCAGTTCCAGAACTCATGTCACAAGAAGTAGAACCATCAGCTAAAGTAACAGAAGAGGAAGTGAGATTAGAATGAAAAGCAAATAGAAGAATAGAATTACCTATCATGTGATCTGTCGCACCAGAATCAATAACCCATTTGGATGAGGAAGGCACAAGGCATGTAGTGGATTTACCTGACTCAGCGATCGCAGTGACGGGAACTGGTAGGCTTTAGAGATGCCTGATACTGGGAAAATTGTGCAAAATCCTCTGCACATACCAAAATAGTTTTATCAGAGGAAGATACTGTAGAATTCTCTACTGCCATATTTGCCACCTGTGATCGCTGATTTTTCCTCTGAAGTTGCGGACAATTATATTTTGTATGGCCAGGCTCATGGCAATAATAACAAATGACTCATCTTGAGTCCTGATTAGAACTAGCCTCTCTATTACGCTGATTACTTCTGTTGCCTGTAATTCTTCCTCTACTTCCTCTTTTATTACCCTATTGTCCATTTGGATTGCGGCTAATAAGAGCACTACTGGCAGGTTGTGAAGATTGGGTACTCTCTGTATGAAGAACCCGTGTGAACATTTCATGTAAAGAGGGAATCTCAGAACTGGATAGAATCTGAGATTTAGCAATCTCATACTCTGAAAGAAGGCCTGCAAGAAAACTCATAACAGCCAGTTGCTCCCGTTGGGCCTGCTGAACTTTCACATCAGGACTAAAAGACAACAATATTTTAAGTTCCTCATATACCCGTTTAAAATCCATAAAATAAGCCGTGAGAGACTTATCCTCTTTCTCAGCATGGTAGAATGCCTTACAAACATCATAAATACGGGAGATATTCCCTTTACCAGAATACAGAAAATCTAAGTAATTCATCAATTCCTTAACAAATTCACAGTGATTAATTAAACTAATTACCTCACTGTGAATCGAGTTCCGAAGCTGCAAAAACAATCGAGCATCCTCCCTTAGCCAAGTTTGTCGTGTATCACCAGTGGGTGGATCTTTAGTAAGGTGATCATCCTTATCAATGCTACGCAAATAGACCCTAATGCCTTACTCCACCTGTAATTCGAACTATTAAGTTTGTGTTCCGTGATCTTAGTCATCACCGGAATCACATCAGAAATAACATTCTTATTGTTTGCCATTTGTTGAGACAAAGAAAACTAACCGAAACGCTAATCCAAAGTGCTTATAGCAGCAAAATAACCCAAAATCACAAATTAAGCAAATACCGAAATAGGATCTAAGAGCTGTTAGGGTTTTGGATCCCTAACAAGAGAAATTAGGAGAATAGAAGAAGAAGAAGTAACTGAGAAAGAAGAAGTAAGAAAGAGGATCGGAAGAAAGAAGAATTAGGGAGAAAATTAGAGAGAAAAAGAAGAATATTATTTCTGAAATTTCAGTTATGCAATTACAAGGTAACTCCCTAGTTTTATACACTTTAGCAGTTGTAACTACTTATCTAATTAGTTCTAGCTGTTTACTAATTAATTCCAGCTGTTTATTGACTTCTATAACTGCCATCAGCTACTCTCCTTGAACATAAATGACCTTTCCCTCCTTTTTATTCCTAAACTTCTTCCTATAATATGTAACAATACCTCTCCCATTACCACATTCTTGTCCCCAAGAATGTGAAAATTCAGGGAATTGAGCTAAGAGAGAAGCTTGATCTTCCCAAGTAGCATCTTCAGCAGGTAGATTAGCCCATTTAATGAGGCCTTGAAGCACATGTTGCTTGTCTCTTGTAAAAACTCTTGTCTGTAAAACCTTCTCAGGAGCAACAATAACCCTTTCCTCTATCATTGTTGGTAATTCCGTCAAAGGGGTTACTTTATCTCCTAGTTTCCTCTTTAAAAGAGAAACATGGAAGACAGGGTGTATAGAGGAACTAGGTGGCAACTGCAATCTGTAGGCCACTGAGCCAACCCTTTCTAACACTAGATATGGACCATAATACTTGGCAGCAAGCTTCAATGAAGTCCTAAGGGCGATAGAAGATTGCCTGTAAGGCTAAAGTTTCAAATAGACCCAATCTCCCACAGCAAACTCCTTTTCACTTTTCTTTTTATCGGCTTGATGCTTCATTCTCTGTTATGCAAATGACAAATTTTCCTCAAGAATAGAATTCATTTGTTGCCGCTGTTCTAAATATTCAGCTACAAAGACCAACAAAGAGGCAACTCGATGGAATTATCGCGAAATGGAGAAGAATACCCATAAAGAGCTTCAAAAGGGGACATCTTAATTGCACTATGATGAGAAGAGTTTTACCACCATTCTGCTAACGAAAGCCATTTACTCCAAGAAGAAGGTTGCAAGTGACACATGCATCTCAAATAGGCCTCCAAGCACTGATTTAATCTTTCAGACTGCCCATCAGTTTGAGGGTGATATGCTGTGCTAAAAGCAAGTGTAACCCCCAAAGATTTAAAGAGATCCTTCCAAAAGAGACTAGTGAAAATTTTGTCTCTATCTGAAATAATAGATTGAGGAATGCCGTGAAGTTTAAACACAGAATCCATAAAATTTTGGCTACTGAAGAAGCTTTAAATGGATGTGTTAAGGGAAGGAAATGGGCATATTTTGTCAATCTGCAAATAACTACTAGAATAGTATCTTTCCCATTTGATTTTGGCAAATACTCTATGAAATCCATAGAAATTTGTTGCCAAGGTTGAGTAGGAATCTCCAATGGTTGCAATAAACCAGGGGAAGCACAATGCTCAGATTTGCACCTAGCACAAGTATCACAAGTTTTGATATACTGCATAACATCAGTCAACATACCAGGCCAAAAAAAATGTTTTTTCAACCTCATGTGAGTAGCATTCACCCCTGAATGTCCCCAAGCTGATCTTTGTGATAAAGTGCCAATAAATTCTGCCTCAAAACTGTAGCAGCCCCCCACATACATTCTATCCTTATAATGGATCAGTCCATTTTTCAACCTATAACCAGGATATGCATTAGGATCCAATGAAAGAGTTTTTTGCAACTCTAATACTTTCTCATCACCCTCATAACTATGAACTAAATTGGACATCCAAGTTGGTGTAACAGAAGAATTGGACAGCTGCAATACATTGACTTGCTGAACTGTCCTATCAGGCCTTCTAGATAAGGCATCGGCCACTTTATTTTCAACTCCTTTTCTATAGAGAATTTTATAATCAAGGCCCAATAATTTTGAAATTCTCCTCAGCTGTAATCCAGTATGTAACCTTTGCTCTAAAAGATGCTTGATACTCTCATGGTCAGTTTTATGAAGAATTGACCTTGCTCCAAGTAATGTCTCCATTTAGAGACAGCAAAGGTAATGGCCAAAAGCTCTTTTTCATACACAGATAGGGTCTGTGATCTAGGTCCAAAAGCTTTAGAAATAAAAGCAATAGGATGATTCTCCTGTTGCAATACTGCACCCATTCCCCAGATGCTAGCATCAGTCTCAATAACAAAATTTTTTGCGAAATCCGGCAAAGCAAGAACAGGAGCTTCAATTATAGCCTGCCTGAGCCCGTTAAAGGCTTCTTGAGCTACTGGACCCCATTGGAAAGCATCCTTCTTCAATAAATCTGTCAAAGGTTTACTAATGATACCATAGTTCCTTATAAACTTTCGATAGTAGCCAGTGAGCCCCAAAAAACTCCTCAATTCCTTAACAGAAATAGGGGTTGGCCAAGTAATCATGGCCTGCACTTTCTTTGGATCTGTTGCTACCCCTTTCCCTGAAGTTATGTGACTCAAATACTCCACTTCAGTCTTCCCAAAAGAACATTTAGACATTTTTGCATATAATTGCTGCTCTTGAAGAGCCTTAAACACCACTTCTAGGTATTGCAAATGTGTCTCCATATTATGGCTGTAGACTAAAATATCATAAAAAAAAACCAGAACAAACTTTCTCAAATAAGGCTGAAATATGTGGTTCATCAATGCCTGGAAGGTTGCTGGGGCATTGGTAAGCCCAAAAGGCATCACAGTAAACTCATAATGGCCTTGGTGAGTTTTGAATGCAGTTTTGGGTATGTCTGGAATATGCATTCTTATTTGATGATACCCTTCTCTAAGGTCTATCTTGGAAAAAACACAAGCTCCATGCAATTCATCCAGTAGATCATCAACAATAGGAATAGGGAACTTATCCTTGATTGTTTGATCATTCAATTTTCTATAATCAACACAAAATCTCCATGTCCTATCTTTTGCTTCACCAGAAGGACTGGAGAAGAATAAGGGCTAGTACTAGGCTGAATGATATGAGATTGCAGCATATCAGAAACTAACTTTTCAATTTCAGCTTTCTGAAAATGGGGATACCTGTATGGCCTAACATTAATGGCCTGAGAAGTTGAATTCAATGGAATGGCATGATTGTGGCTTCTAAATGGTGGAAGGCCATGAGGTTCCTCAAAGATACTATGATACTTTTGCAATAGCTGCTCTAAACCCTCACCCACATGCACTGCTACTGCATTAACAACAGAATCATTTTGCTCACTTTCTGAAACTAAAACACAAAAAATAGGTGTTGCTAAATTAGCCCCTCCTTTCTGAAGTAATTAAAAAATAGTATCACAGGATTTCAGAATAGATCCTGAAGAGTAATCATTCAGCCCTTGTAAAATAATTGGTTTCCCATAATCACTCAATATAACCCTTGAAGCCTTAAAATCAAACAAAATTGGATTAAAACTTTTAAGCCAATCAACCCCTAAAATCATATCGAAACTTCCCAACTGCAGAATCCTCAAGTCAAAATTGAAATGATGAGACTGCATCTGCCAAGAAAAGTGTTGACATTTGTGTTCACAAGTAATTTTCCTCCCATCAGCAACAGAAATATGGGCAGCTGGTATTTCTACCATTGGCAGCTTCAATTCCTCGGCAACTTTCCTATCCAAGAAGCTATTAGTACTCCCTGTGTCAATAAGAATACCAGCTGTCTACTTCTATGCTTCCCCAAGACTTTAATAGTTTCATTCCCTTGCTTCCCTTCCACAGCATATATTGATAGCATAGGTTCTCCCATATTTTCCAACTCCTGTGATTCCTCTAACATATTCAAACCTTCTTCCTCATTTTCCCCTTCTAATTCCTCAATCTGCACAGCCATTGCAGTCTTAGGTTTACATAGGTGCCCAGGTACAAACTTCTCCCCACACTTGTAACAAGGTCTTGGGTTGGTTTTAGTAGTTGAATTAGGTTGATTGGAAGGTTTGTTGACTGAAGAATTGGCTGTTACAACAGGGGTAGTACTGCTAGTAATTGTTTTGTTCAAAGAAAAATTTGGCTTAGGAAGAGAATTAACAAGAGGTGGTCTTGGAGGGTAAGAGTATAGTTGACTAGGTCTACAATTTTGGTTGGGTTGGCTAGCATTTGTAGAACTGAAGTTATTGCCAGAATTGCTATTGTTAGGATTGCTGTAAGAATTAGGTCTAAAACTTGCAGTAGTATAAGAATTCTTAGCAGGACCTTTGTACCTTCTGGTATTATCCAAAAGTTGCTCTTGTAGTCTAGCAACCTCAATTGCCTGAGAAAGAGTGGTTGGTTTCATCATTCTTATCATAAGTCTCACCTCATCCTTCAAACCCCCAATAAATCCTGAAAGAAAATAGGATTCACCCAAATCTGGCATAACCCTCTCCATTCTAATCCTTAGATCCTCAAAAGTATCTTGATATTCATCCACAGTCCCCTCCTGCCTTAACTTCATAAATTCCTCAACAATATCTTGTAACCCTTGATCCCCAAACCTCTCACAAATACTCTGCTCAAATTCCTTCCAAGAATGACTCTTTTCCCTATTCCAGTTATGAAACCATGCATCTGCCTTATTAGTTAAAAACAGACTGGCAATCCCAATCCTTTTATCGTTTGGCACTCCATACACATCAAAATATTTAACACATTTCCTAATCCAAACCATAGGATCATTTCCATCAAAAGTCATCAATTCAATCTTAGGCAAATAAGGGTGTGATCCCTCACAACTAAAAGAATTATTAGAGTTTCTAGAATTACCTTGAGAAGGAATGGGTAACAGCCCCTTATTTTCATGCACTCCAGATCTGTCCAACAGCCCCCTGTTTTCATGCACTTCAGGTCTGTCCTCATCACTGCTACAAATTTCCTTTCCTTTTTCTTTGTTTTTATCCTCCATCAAAATGCTCATGACAGCCCGAAATTCCTCCCTGAAAGAATTAAGTTCCAACGAAGTTTTCTTTGCCTCCTTCATTCCTCGAGTCTCCTCTTGGAGATCTCTCATTTTCTCCTCTAGTTCAGCAATCTTGATCATCTCAGAACTCACCACTACAGATCTAGTCATATTTCCAACTCACAAGAATCAACAATTGAATCAATCCCACCACGTACCATCTCTGATACCAAATGTTAGGGTTTTGGATCCCTAATAAGAGAAATTAGGAGAATAGAAGAAGAAGAAGAAGTAACTGAGAAAGAAGAAGTAAGAAAGAGGATCAGAAGAAAGAAGAATTAGGGAGAAAATTAGAGAGAAAAAGAAGAATATTATTTTTGAAATTTCAGTTATGCAATTACAAAGTAACTCCCCAGTTTTATACACTTTAGCAGTTGTAATTGCTTATCTAATCAGTTCCAGCTGTTTACTAATCAATTCCAGCTGTTTATTGACTTCTATAACTGCCATCAGCTACTCTCCTTCAGTTACAACAGCCTTTCCCTCCTTTTTATTCCTAAACTTCTTCCTATAATATGTAACAAGAACCAAACCGCAGAAGTCCTTTAATGGTGTACTGGATCAGGCAATAGCATACAGTGGTGGAATGAGGGGGTTGAGGCGACGCCGGCGATATTGATCGGGGTCGAAACGGCCGGTCGGCTGCCAAGGTCTCTCATGAATTGGGTGGTGAGAACAAATAGTCACCCTAGATTGATGATCTGCTCTGATACCATGTAGAAAGAGATGATTCTCCTCAATTTCAATTAATCTGTACATGGGTATATATATACAATTGATTCCTATAATTGTGTTTTACTAATTAGGAAGAAATCCTAAATAGGAGTACAGAATACAGAATATACAGAGAAATAATATAGTGATTGACTTTCCATAACAGCTCCAAAGCTCCAAATTTTGAACAGTTCTTATATCATCCTCAAAATTATGATGTTTTTCCACGTATTTTTCTCCACCACGGTGAAAAGCTACCTTTTCTTTAAGGGAGACAGTCTCCTCCCTAGTCTCATTATTCTCGGTCTTTCTCAATTCCACGCTATTACATCTAGAAATCTCAATTCCATGGGTTCTGATTTCTCCAACTTGGATTGGTATTCCCAATTCACCAACATTATTCCTCGAATCTATACATATATTTGGATGCTGGTTTTTAAAGCTTGAATCGACTCTAACATCTTACCTATTTGCTCTGAACCAACTTGTTAAGCTGTCCATTTTCTGACACCCTTCTTCCAACAACTCGCCTTGACTTTTCATGGATTTTGCCAAATGTTCAAATATACCTAGAAGAATCTATTGTCGTGATGGTTGTATTTCCATGCTGTAATGGGAGAAGGGCTAGGGTATGATTTACGTCATAAATAGAAGGAAAAGATTTATTTCCAAGAAAATTGGGTAAAAGAGTTGAAAAATGAAAGGATTAGAAACTCAGAATCAGCTTTGAAACAGAGAAGAGATTCAAGAAAGAAACCCTAATTTCAGGGTTCTTGGGAAAAGAGAGAAATTAAGGGAAAGAGAAAGAAGATATTGCAGAGCATTAGAGAAGGAAGAAAGAAATATAGAAAGAAAGAAATTTGGATTTCAAGAAATAAAGAAAGGAAGGAAGCAGAAGAGAATTTCAAGAAAGAAGAACGAGAAAGAAGAAGGAAGAATAAGAAAGAGGAAGGGAAGAAGAAGGAAACTAAAGAAGAATGAAGGAAAGAGAGACTTTAGTGAGAGAGTGTTTTAAGAAGTAAAGAAGAAGAAGAAGAAACTTGATATTTGGGATGGTAGCCTTTGATATGAAATTGTTTGCGGCTTCAATAATTTCTATTGGAAGCAAAGCCCATCCTCAAATAGAGGTTTGATACCAATTTGTTTTGTAACACCTGCAAAAGACGATGAAAGAAAGGGAAGAAGAACAAAGGAAGAAGCTTAACAGAGAGGGGATATCGAGAAAGAAAGGAAGAGGGGGAGAGAGAGAAGTAGAGAAAGAAAAGAGAAATGGAGAGCGAAGGATATGTTGTATTGTTGAATTCTTGACTAAATGAAACAGTTACAATACTATTCCTATTTATATAATATATTTTCCTATACATTCATATACATTCTCACAGCTCCTATTCTCCTTATTATCATGACACAAAGAAAGGAAGAGAACTTAAAATTCTTTTCTATTGTTTGGATACCTTACTAAAAATAGATGAGAAATAGAATTTCTCTCATAATAGAATTATTTAATTGTCATGAGTTGTGATTTTGTTACTATATAATGTTAATGGTATATAAGTAATTTTAATATAAATAATGTTTAATTCTCTTCATTTCTCTCCATTTCATTTAAAATTGGAGAGAAAGTTTACGTTAATGAAGTGAAATTGGGAAATATAATTTTCCTTCATTTCTCATTTGTCTCATCTATTTCCTATCTAAGCAAAGGAAATTTGAGAAATCACATTTTTGTTCTTTTGTTTTCTCTTCATTTCCCTTAATCCAAACAAAGGGTTAAAGATATTTATTAATTAAAAGTATCGACCCTTTTATAAGTCTTTGGAGATATGTACAATTGAAGTTTGTATCCTATTACAAAATATATTTCTATAACAATAGATGTTGTCTATGTAGTAATGACTATCTATTTACAAGATATAGTACAAAAATGATAGTATTTCGTGGCCTTATCCCATCCAATATTTGCATAAGACTTCTACTTCATCTTAATGATTTCTTCAATGTAGTAGCAACCTCCTAGTAGAACTCTTGCAGCTATAGTCTTCTTTTGTGATGCAAATTCTTTTCATTGCATGTCTCTTGTGCATAGTTGCTGCCAAAGCCATGTTAGAAATGCCAATTGGCCTAAAAAGATTTTACCTTAGTGAAATCGATTATGGCTTTGTTACTCGGTTGCAAAGCTCAGAACTTATTGTGCCGATCTCCAATAACTTGAAAGTCTGCGGAGCTAGTGCAAGATAGTAATCACTGGTTTGGTCTCTGAGGTAGCAATATACTAGAGGTAGTGCAAACTCTGCGAAGTTGTGTCAAGGGACTTTGCAAGGCTCCAAGACTTGGGATTGCTCAAAACTTGGACCGATTTGCTAAGAATAATAAATCTATCAAAAGTCTCCTTGTCCTTTATGAAATCATTCAAGGAACTTCCAACTGCTCAACCGATTGTTTCGCTATGACTTTCAGATTTTGAGGTCAAACTCCGTGAAACTAAGTTTTCATACCGCACATGCTAATTTAATATCCAAGAGCTATCTTTAAGATAGAAATCGGCCTAGGAGTAAGATAGAGATCGGCTAAAGAAACCAATTAACGCGTAGAAGTCAGCTGAGATCAATTTTAGGACACCGTGGCTGATTTACCCTTATGACTCTTGCAACTCTCATCCATTTGTATGCCTTAGGCTTAATTTTTTTAAGCCTAGTGTTAGCATGTCTCCTCAAAGTTTCTATTTTTGCAAATGAGTTTCATGTATGCACACCTTTGGTTATAAATATGTTAATTGGCTATTGTGTTGTGAGTGTAAATTCTTCTCTTATATGGATTACTTGTACTAATAAACAAGTTAAATTTGGATGTGAGACAAGCCATGTTAACTTGGAAAGGGCCTGGGCACGTGGCTGAACCCACAAATCCTGCTGATAATTAATAGTAATACCAAAAGAATATGCAAGACTGCCAAACTAAAGGTATAGAGCACATGTTGCTAGTGAAATAGAATCCTTGGATGTAGAAAAAAGATGTTGATATGTGGAAATGTAGCAAAACCTTCTTTTACCATGCTTGTTCTGACAATGCCCCACAGCTTGTAGCCTATGTAGCTGTTGGAAGCTGGTGCTTTACCTTTAAAATATGCATCAACACTCATTGTCTCATGCTTATTCTTCAGGGTGGTCTTGGCTCCTTAAATTTAGTGGTCCCGGGATGTGTTGGTGATGGGTGTGAAATTGTAGTTTTTTTGTTTCAATTGTATATTCATTTCTTTTACGCATTTATACTTTCATCTATTTTGTTGGAATAACTTGCCTCTTCTTACTGTAGGGAGATAAGATGCCAAATGGTAATCTAGATGATACTATAGAAGGTTCTGCTGGAAGTGATGTTAAGCCTTCTACTGGTGATCTGGCAACCACTGTTCCAGCAGTGGACAGTCAGATTAATTGGGAGCATGGTATGTACCTGAGTTCTATGCAGCCTAATTTTAAAGTAGATGCAAATGGTGATAATTCTATGGTGATCCTGAATGGTCATTCTTCAGTTGGTGATGTGAAAGATATAGGGGTTTCTCATGATAACATTACTGAAAATTCAAAAATGAATAATGCAGCATTAAGTGTTTCACCATCTGGTGACCACAAGGCTCAAGAGGTTGACGGAACTCCAGAAGCGATCAGTGATTGCCATGCAGATAAGGTGAATGAATTAACTAGTGAACCTTATCATATTCAACAAGAATTGGAGGTGTTTGAGGGTTTTTTCCCATTGCAAAAATGCCCGTCAGAACCTAAACTTGGTTCAACTTTTGGTGGAGGTGGAATTATCTCAAATTTTGTAGCAGTACCCAGTAAGAATAAAATTGTTGTGTGTGTTCGAAAATCAACTTCGACTTCATCTGCTTTCATGGTCTCCAAATCCTCTGATTGTGACAACTTTAGATCTGTAGATACTCTGGATACTAATCCTAATACGAAGCAGCAAGTAATATCTGAGTGCAATTATAATATGAAGAAAGATCGAGCTGCATGTGATGTTGTTAAGGTCAAGGATGAAGACAATCAGGATGTGTCAAGAAGAACAGTAAATGAGCATCCGAAATCCTCTGTGAATTCTGCTTCAAAACCATCAAACTCGAGCAAAATTTCACATACATCTGTTATCAAAAGAACGGTCTCTGATTCAAAAGATTCTGCACTTCACTCATCTTCTAAAACATCTTCACTCCAGAATTCCTGTGAGACTACAGGATTTCCCCAAAATGAATGTGCTTCACAGGCTCAAAATAAGGCATCGGCTTCAGGGTTACCTCTAAGAGGTGAAAAGTTTAATCATTGTAGCAGCCAGTCATCATCCAAGGCAAATCATGCAATATGTATGAACCCTCCCCCTTCTATTAATTCTTCTGCAACTTTAAGTGATGAAGAGGTGCAAACAGAATCGCCATTTCTTCTTATTGGTTTTTTTTAATTATTATTGCTTTTTTTCCAGCTGGTTTAATTGTGAGACTTATTTTTTATTTTTACTTGGCAGCTTGCTTTGCTTCTGCACCAAGAACTCAATAGTTCTCCTAGAGTTCCTCGTGTTCCTCGTGTTCGTCATGCAGGCAGCTTACCTCAGTTGGCTTCTCCAACTGCAACAAGCCTGCTAATAAAACGCACATCTAGTTCTGGAGGAAGAGATTCTAGTCTGGTAAGATGCATATTGTTTATGTACTTCACAAAGAATGTATCTAATCCATTGTACCTTCAAGGATTGTCTTTGTGAATGTAGGTTATTAGTATGGTCCTTAAACCTGGTATTGTAATTGACAAAATTTTGCAGGTTTCTAGAAGAAAGAAAAAGGACGCATCTAAAGATGGGTTTTCCCGTTCTCATGAACCTGATGATGAGGCTAAAAAATGGGGGAGGGTACCATCTTCACCCGATCAGAAGAGACAAGATACAGGATGTACAGTTGATGAGTTGTCCAAGAGAGAGGATAATGGATCTCCAATAGCTGTACATTCTGTCAAGAAAGGCATCCCTCCTGCCTCCGCCTCAACAGCAAACAGTGGCCCATCTTCCTCTAGTGAGTTTAATGACCATCATTTGTCATCTCTACGTAACTCACCAAGAAATACATCTGATGAGGAGACGGGCACTGTTCTGGGTCCTGCTCATCACACTTTACCAGGTAGCTGACTCTTAAGGAATTATTATTATTATTATTATTATTATTATTATTATTATTATTATTATACATCATTCTTACAATATTTGCATTCTATATGGCCATTTTGGGTCATCTATAGGCTTAATCAATGAGATTATGAGCAAAGGCAGGCGCATGACATATGAGGAACTCTGTAATGCTGTCTTGCCGGTATTCTTCTATTGAATTAAGTGCCTATTATTTGGTGAATGTTTTATTTCCTTGTCATTTGGAATTAGAAGAAAAAAAGGTTCGCTCCTAAAGTTTTATTTATTCCATTTGCAGCACTGGCATAACTTGAGGAAACATAATGGAGAACGTTATGCATATTCAAGTCATTCTCAGGCTGTTCTTGACTGCCTTAGGAACCGACACGAGTGGGCTCAGTTGGTGGATCGCGGTCCCAAGGTTTGTTCTTATATTGTTCAAGAACTTGTTCCATAATGCACATGCAATAGTTTTTATCTTATGGAAGTTACAGATGCTACTAGTTAAAACCTTCATTTAATTCAGTAATTGAAGAATGCTATCTATCTAAACTGCAAGGCAGTTTTGACCAAACTAGATAGTATCTGATTATATCTAATTGTTTCACAAGTTGTAAACGGGGATATCTAGCAATGTGTTCTTTTTACATCCATTCTGTTGAGTGGTTCTTGCTGTTGTGATTAATGCTGTAAATAAAAATCGACAAATACAACTAAACTATTGATTGATCATTGGCCCTGCTACTGAAGTGGTTTTCACGGAGGCTTTCCATTTGACATCAATTACGGTGAAATATGCTTTTTAAGTTAGAAAATAAGTAAAAATATTGTTTGTACACTTCTACTTGTTTTACTGACATATCATTTAAAAGCAGAATTTAATGGTGGATTTATCTTCTGTTGGTTTTTTTTTTTTTTTTTAAGAAATACCTTATTGCGTGGGAGGAACTGTACTTACTAAGTTGTATCCATTATTTAAATTTGAAATTTGGTCACTGTTCCAGACAAATTCAAGTAGGAAGAGGCGAAAGCTTGATGCTGAGGAATCAGAAGATAATGACTGTGGCAAGGGAAGAAACGCAAGGGAAGGTGAAAGTAAAAGCCTTGAATCACAAAGAGATGAGTTTCCCAAGGGCAAACGGAAAGCAAGGAAACGAAGGCGTCTGGCACTGCAAGGAAGAGGAATAAAAGAAATTAGGAAGAGGCGGAAGGCAGATTTGCTTACTGATGAAGATAGTGGGCCATTTTCTAATTCAAGTGATGAGAGTTTGTTCAGTGATGATGAGATTCCGGGTGGAGGAGCTGGGCCAGTTGGAACTGAGGCCTCAGCTAGCTCGGATGAGACGGGGGCAATGTAATTTTTAATATTTGACTTTTTGGTTTATGGTCTGTGTTTGTGATTTCAGTAGGAAGCCAGGCTTCTCCTTTTTCTGCTGGGAATCTGGAATAGTTCTCTGTTACCATAAGTTTTCACAACTCATGGGATTTTAGCAAGTTGACAAGTTGTGGCATTCTCTGTTGTATAATCTTGGCTAAAAGAGTCCCTGTAGACTCATTACCGTGTTAAGTCAGCCCTGTGAACCCATGTAATTAGTTGCATATTATCGTTGACCATCCTGATGGTCATTGGTGGTGAGCAGTTTTGCAGGCTGTGGCGTATGGGGGCCAAGTTGTAATATTAGTGTACATGTGTAATTTTTGTACCATTTTTGTAGAGAAATATAGTCAATTATCCAGTAGAATTTGAAAAATTTTATAAAAACAGCAAGATATTGTTTTGCTTGTGTAGCTGTGAATCTCTTCAAGGTATATGATGAAGTCTAATGTTTGAGGTCCAGCATTCTCTGCATGATGACAACACTTCCAATACCCCCAATTCAATCATCAACCAGCTTTAAAATCCAATCAATTCTCATCAAATGGTCAATATTTTCCCTCCACAATCTCAATTAGACATTCTAACAATTTAGCCCCAAATTTCCCCTCAAACCCCTTACCTCCACACTTCACATCTCACATAAATCATACAATCTTCAATAATAACTTAAGTATACATTGCAATTGATGCTAATAGACAGTTTAATCAAAAGAAATCATCAAGGTTATCAACTTCCCTTGCTGGCTGAAATTTGGGTCTTACCATTCATGCATGAATTTCAATCTTTCTTATGTAATTCATTCTTAATAACCCTTAATTTTAAGAACAAAAAAGAAAGGAAAGGAGGGATGAGCACTAACCTTACTTAGGAGATTCCAAGCTTCCCTAACTTCAATTTCTTATCTTCTTTCTACTCTCAAATTCTTAATCAAGGTGAATAAGTTAGATTTAATGTTGAGACTTAGGGTTTATATGGTGAAAAGAGGGAGAAAATCAAGCTTGAAATGAGTGAAAATGGTGGATGGCTATGGAGCTTAGGATTTGGCCAAGGAAAGAGGAAAAGGAAGATAAAGACTTTTATTTTTGTCTTTCCTTTAATTTGTCCCATATATATGTATATTTAATTTTTATTTTTTAAAAATTTTAATTTAATAAATATATATATAATTATAATCATATTAATTGATTTAACACCCTTTAGATCCCTTTTTAAATTTTTCCATAAGTACTTCCTATTTTTCATGCATTATAAACATTGTGATATCACTCATTTTAATGGACATTTTGGTCAAGAGTCATCTCTAGGGGTGAAATGACCAAAATACCCTTCGTTGGGTTTATTTGAGTTAAGATTACCTTTACCGATTAGCTTAATTCTTCTTGCATTTTCTTGGCATTTTTATTATCATATAAGCCTCCATAATTATTTACTAGAGCCAAAAATTATTTCACAGGGTTTCCTTTGGGTCTAGGATTGTTAACTGTCTTTATAGCCGCTTCCCGTTAGGTCACCCATCTCTAGAGTTTCGGCTCATTTAACCTTAGTGCATTTCATTGCTTAAATTTTTCCTTAATTTTTCTTACCATTATTTAGTTTATTTATGACTCCTCACTCTAGTTTAAATATCGTTCCAGACATTTTGACTGTCCGGACAGACATTAGTCATCGAAACAGTAGAATGTACGGACTATCTAAAGTAAGGGCATTACAGCTCTTCCCCTCTAACAAAAATTTCATCATCGAAATTTACCTGATGCAAATAGTTGAGGGAACTATTGCCTCATCTTCTCTTCACTTTCCCAAGTTGCCTCCTCAGTGTTGTGGTGCCTCCAAAGCACTTTCACCAGTGGAATCAGCTTGTTCCTCAATTCCTTTACTTCCTGAGCCAGGATCCTTATGGGTTCCTCTTCATATGTCAAATCTGGTTGGATTTCTATTTCTTCCATGGAGATGACATGTGAAGGGTTTTATCTGTACCTTCTCAGCATAGACACTTGAAACACATTATGGATCTTGTCTAGCTCTGGCGGTAAAGTTAGCCTGTAGGCCACTGAACCCACACGTTCAATGACTTTATATGGGCCAATGAACCTAGGGCTTAACTTACCATTTCTTTCAAATCTCAATACCTTCTTATATGGTGAGACTTTGAGAAACACCTTGTCGCCAACTTCATATTCTATGTCTTTTCTTCTCAAGTCAGCATAAGACTTATGTCTATTTGAGGCAACCTTCAAATTGGCTTTGATTAACTTCACTTTCTCCTTAGTCTGTTTCACCAGGTCTGGTCCCACAAGTTTATCTTCACCCAATTCAATCCAACATAATGGTGTTCTGCACCTCCTCTCATATAGTGCCTCATATGAAGCCATCTGAATGCTAGCTTGGTAGCTATTATTGTATGCAAATTCTGCTAATGGGAGGTATCTGTCCCAACTTCCCTCAAACTCAATAACACAACTCCTTAGCATATCCTCAAGGACCTATCACATATTTCATGTTATTATCATCATTTCAATTTAATATTTGTAGTAACTCAATGAATTTTAAAGTTTACCTGAATTACTCATCCGACTGTCCATCCGTCTGAGGATGAAAAACCACACTAAAATGAACTTATGTGCCCAAGGCTTCTTGCAACTTCTTCCAAAATCTGGATGTGAATCTCGGGTCTCTATTGGATATGATGGAAAGTGGGATTCCATACAGTCTAACTATCTCACTGATATACAACTCTATTAGCTTTTCTAGTGAGTAGTCAGTTTTGACTGGCAGAAAATGAACTGACTTAGTTAATCTATATACTATCACCCATACTGCATCATGCTTCTTCTAGGTGAGAGGTAGGCCACTAACAAAATCCATGGTGACCCGATCCCATTTCCATTCAGGTATGCTTATAGGCTATAACAAACCTGATAGAACTTGATGTTCTGCCTTGACTTGCTGACATGTCAAACATCTAGTCACATGGTCAGCTATATCATTCTTCATCCCAGGCCACCAGTAGTGAGGCTTCAGATCATGATACATTTTGGTACTTTTAGGGTGCATCGCATAAACACTAGTGTGTGCCTCTTTCAGAATGCTAGTCTTCAATTTCCCATCATCTGGTACACACACTCTTCCTTTATAGTACAAACACCCATCTACTTTCATCTCATAGTCAGTTTCCTTCCCCTATGAAATTTTACTCATTATAGCTATTAGCTTTTCATCTACCTTCTGCCCATCCTGAATCTGCTGCAACAGGTTTGGCCTTACTGGCAACTCAGCCAAAATATCTTCGTTATGAGCTAAGGACAAACAGGCATTCAAGGATCTCAATGCTGTAATGGACTTTCTGCTCAAGGCATCAGCAACTACATTTGCCTTCCTAGGATGGCAGTCTATCACACAGTCATAATCCTTCAGGAACTTAATCCATCGCCTTTGTCTAAGGTTGAGCTCCTTCTGAGTTGGCAAATATTTCAGACTTTTGTGGTCTGTGTAGATGTAGTACTTTTCACCACACAAGTAATGCCTCCATATCTTCAGTGTAAATATGATCGCTGCTAGCTCCAGATCATGAGTAGGGTAGTTCTTTTCATGTGGCTTTAGCTACCTGGAAGCATAGGCGACCACTTTTCCCTCTTGCATCAATACACACCCTAGCCCATTATGTGAGGCATCATTGTAGACCACAAAATTCTTCCCAGATACTGGTTGTGTCAACACTAGTGCCTTTATCAATATAGCCTTCAACCTCTCAAAACTGGCTTGACACTTGTCATTCCAGTCAAATTTGACATTTTTATGCAGCAACTTGTTTAGTAGAGCAGCTATCAGAGAAAACCCCTTCACAAACCTTCTGTAGTAGCTAGCTAGCCCCAAGAAGCTTCTGATCTCAGTTGCATTTCTGGGAGGCTTCCACTCCATCACTGCTTCAATTTTCTTGGGATCTACTCTAATCCCATTAGCTGATACTATGTGTCCCAGAAAGGAGATCTCACCCAACCAGAAGTCACACTTGGACAACTTAGCATATAGCTTCTTCTCTCTCAGAGTTTGCAGAACAATCCTCAAATGCTTATCATGTTCTTCTCTGTTCTGGGAATACACTAGTATATCATTGATGAAGAACACTACAAATCGATCTAAGTATGGATGGAAGATACAGTTTATAATGTCCACAAAAGCTGCTGGTGCATTGGTCAACCCAAATGGTATCACCAGAAATTCATAGTGCCCGTACTGGGTCCTGAATGCAGTCTTAGGCACATCTGCATTCTTTACCCTCAGCTAATGATACCCTGATCTGAGATCAATCTTGAAAAATATGCCTGCTCCCTTCAATTGATCAAACAGATCATCAATTCTGGGCAATGGGTATTTGTTCTTCACAGTTACTTTGTTTAGCTGTCGGTAGTCAATGCATAACCTCAAAGTCCCATCCTTCTTTTTCACAAACAGTACCAGAGCTCCCCTCGGTGACACACAAGGGCATATGAACCCCTTATCCAGTAACTCCTGTAACTAGATTTTTAACTCTTTTAATTCAGTAGGTGCCATCCTATAAGGAGCAATGGAGATGGGCACTGTACTCGACAGTACCTTAATAGAAAATTCTACTTCTTTTTCTGGTGGAAAACTAGGCAATTCTTCAGGAAACACATCAGAGAAGTCACTTACAGTGGGTATGTCACACAGGTCAAGCTTAGCGTGCCTGGTGTAAACAACGTGTGCCAAGTAGGCTTCACAGCCTTTTCTCATCAACTTCCTTGCAGCAGTGGCTGAGATGACATTAGATAAAAAATCTATCCTTTCTCCCACAACTGCTATCTCATCATTCTCAGGAGTTTTTAACGTAATCCTCTTCTATCTACAGTCCACTATTGCCTGATGACGTGACAACCAATCCATTCCCAAGATCACGTCAAACTTGTGGAAGGGCAGTTCAATTAGGTATGCCGAGAACTCATATCCCTGAATCCTCAATGGGCAACCTTTGTACACTTTATTCATTATCATGCTATGGCCTAGTGGGTTAGCGACCAGAATATCTTGATCATTTTCCTCTACTTGTATTCCCCTTTCTACGGGTAGCTCAATGCAGATATATGAGTGAGTGGATCCTGGATCCACCAATGCATGCACAGGTATGTCATAGAGAGTGAACATACCCCTGATAACATCTAGACCATCCTGCTCCTCCTGAGCTCTCATGGAATATGCCCTTGCTAGTGCCCTGGCCTCTGGCCTCTCATCTAACTCTGTTGCCGGCCTCTGTGATGTACCAGCTGCCTTAGATTTACTCGGCCTTCTACCCATTTGAGTTGTAGGGGCAGGCTTATCTGCTGATACTGGAGCAGCTGTAACAATCCTCCTAAGGCAATCTCTGATCTGATGCTCTGTAGATCCATACTGGAAGCAACCCCTAGTCACTCTCCAACAATCACTCTTATGCCACTTATGGCAGTGTGGACAGGCTGAAGAAATTGCTGGGGCTGGTCCCCTGAACACCGTCCCTAGAAAGCTGCTCACTGATTGTGTGGATTGGCCTCTCCTTGGTGTGAACTGAGATTTGGGCCTTTGGGACTGGCCTTGTCCCTTTGGCTGACTAGTACTCTGAGCAAGAGGACCTTCGAACTGAAGGAGCGGAAGTATGAAAAACACAAGTTTATATAATTGAATTCAAAATTTTTTCACCTAGGGTCACATGCATCATGCAAGATTTATTTTTAGCTATTTGATTTCAATGATAAACAGCATATTAAAACTCTTTTAATATGTTTTTGGATCTACATTTTCCATTTAAGATTTTAGAATTAATCAGATTAATTTTAAGAACCCTAGATTAGATCAAGAACAAGTGCACTAACCTCTTGATGCACTGCAGTGTGTTTGTCACCTTTGGGATGCGTCTTTAGGACACCAGATGTTGTCCCTCTAGCTTGTCCACACCAAGATCACCTATGATAGCCTTTGAACAGCTTCTAAAGCTTTTTCAATGAATTAGAAAATTAAGTTTTTCCTTTTGAGAGATTACAGATGTAAACAGGACACTAGAAATAATTTTTAGTATTTT
This sequence comes from Hevea brasiliensis, assembly GCF_030052815.1. NCBI lineage: Eukaryota > Viridiplantae > Streptophyta > Magnoliopsida > Malpighiales > Euphorbiaceae > Hevea > Hevea brasiliensis. The sequence goes on from NC_079501.1 coordinate 52,864,279, forward strand.
TAATTCAAGAGATTGTTTGCTAATCTCTTTGAAATGATGAGAGATGAAGAAGAAGAGAAGGGAGAGGAGCTAAGGGTGGCGGCACCTTTTTGAGAATGAGCAGATTTTGTGATTTGTTCTTACATCCTTACACTTATATAGCTAGGTCACCACTTAAAACCCTTGCCACATGTTACCTTCTGATTGGTTCTAGGTTTAATTGACCAAATCATATTGTGCCAAGGGTCAAACCTATATTTATTCTTAATTTTAATCATCTTACATGATTAAAAGACATTTGGCAAGCTTATGTGTAGTGCCATGTGTCACCATCTCATGGTGTCACATGTCACCCTATGAAATGACCAAAATACCCTTGTGTCTTAATTTTGAGTTCTCAACCCAAAATAATTATTTCTCTTCTTCTAATCAATTTATATCAAATATAAATTAATTAATTAATCTCTATTAATTAATTTCTCATTAATTAAATTCATATTTAAACACTTTAAATATAAATTGAACTTATACTATACATCCAATAACCTAGATTTGGTTTCAAGCCATGCTAGGGACTTTGCAATCTAATTGCAAACCAAACCTATTTAATTAATCAATTAAACTCTTTAATTAATTAATTAGATCATATTTAATTTGGTGATTACTTGTGTATGTATGTGACTTACTAGGCTCATCACTAATTGACAATGAGACATGATATCAACTCTTAATATCATCAGAACTCTTTCTTACCATAAATGATTTCTCTAAATCATTTTATACAACTCATAGACCATGGTTAACACCAAGCATAGCATGCCATGGCCATCCAATCAGTAATAAGCTTTACCTTAAATGAACCTATAATCATATGTTACCATGCACTGGAATCTCTCTGTTACAAAATCCCAACTCAAGCTGGAGTCATAGTTTATGTCAAACCCCATTTGCTATGAATATTATGTTCTCTTTTAATTCCAGTTCTTGATTAAAAGATTTTCTCATCAGAAACTTTTTTCTAATTAAATCTATCTGTCCTGGCCTGGAATTTGAAACATCAATAACAATTAAATGAACATAGGATTTTATCCCTATTTACTTAGAGGAACAGATTCCATCTTGATCAACACCTACATCCATATATAACTAGTAAGAGCTAACACATGCCCATATACCCATACACAGTACAAGTATGAAAGTAGTTTCAAACTCAAACCACCTATATACAAGATAACTGTGCTATCTCAGGTCTAAAGATTATATGCACTGATATGATTTATGATAATACATTGACAGGAGTAAACTCCATGTGCTTGTCATAAGTGTCACTGGTTCGGCCTACTTATCATGTATAAGTGTCTATCATGTTTGTTATATGGTATGAGACTCACCATTCCATCTTATTTATATCTCATATAAATAACTTGGGAACAAACATGAATACAATTTTACTGGATAAGTCATGTTCTTATTGTGAAGTATCCTCGATTGTGAACTTATTTATGATACTTTGTGCTAGAAATACTGTCACTCATATTCTTAACAACTTAATAATAGAATTTCTAACAAAATATCAATGGACCTTTTCTATTACACATAAATATATTATGTAAACGGAAAAGTGAAAATGCCTTTTATTAATAAAAGATGTACAGTATACATACTAAATGATATGCTCTAGGGCATACTACTAACAATCTCCCACTAGCACTAGAGCCATTCATTACAATATCTTATACCCATCTTCTCAAGATTTCGGTCTAGCTGAGTCTGTGACATAGGCTTAGTGAATGGATCAGCTGGATTTTCAGCTGATGCTATTTTCTGCATGGCTACATCGCCTCGTCCAACTATTTCTCTGATAATGTGGTAGTGCCTTTCTATGTGTTTGGATTTCTGGTAAGATCAGTTCTTTAGCTCAGTATGATCGCTCCATTGTTGTCACAAAGGAAGTGGAATCACGACTCAATGGAAGGAACTACTGCAAGTTCTGTCACGAACTTCTTTATCCAAACAACTTCCTTTGCAGCATCTGATGCAGCAATATACTTAGCCTCAGTAGTGGAATCTGCAGTCGTATTCTATTTGGAACTCTTCCAACTGACTACACCTCCATTAAAAATGAACACATATCCAAAGGTAGACTTTTTATCATCGATATCTGATTGGAAATCAGAATCCGTATAACTATCCAATTGCAAGTCTCCACCTCCATATATCAAGAATAAATCCTTAGTTCTTCTCAAGTACTTAAGGATATTCTTGACAGCTATCCAGTGTTCCAAACCTGGATTGGATTGATACCTGCTAGTCAAACTAATAGCATATGCGATATCCGGCCTAGTACAAAACATTGCATACATCAAACTTCCAATAGCCGAAGCATATGGAATCCTGACCATTTTATCTCTTTCTTCAGGTGTCTTTGGAGACATCTCTTTAGAAAGATGGATACCATGTCTCACTGGCAACAATCCTCTCTTAGAATCAAGCATGTTAAACCTCTTTAACACCTTTTCCAAGCATAGACTTTGGGATAAACTAATTATTCTTTTCGCTTTATCTCTATAGATGCGAATCCCAAGAATGTAGGTTGCCTCCCCTAAGTCTTTCATGGAGAATGTATTTGACAACCATACCTTTACAGTTGTCAACATACCTGTGTAATTACCCATCAATAAAATGTCATCCACATATAAGACAAGGAAAGTGACAGCACTATCACTAATCTTCTTATATACACATGGCTCATCCTTATTTTTGATAAAACCAAATGACTTAATGGCTTCATCAAAGCGGATGTTCTAACTCCTCGAAGCTTGTTTTAACCTATAAATGGATCGCTTTAGCTTGCATACCTTGGAACCATCTTGGGATTCAAAACCCCTAAGTTGTTTCATGAAAATATTTTCTTCAATGTATCCATTGAGAAAAGCTGTTTTGACATCCATCTGCCAAATGTAACATCCTCACTTTAGCTAGTTCGTACAGTCTATTATTCCGGTGACCAATATTGATTCGGGCAGCTAGAATATTTGAAATTATAATTAGACTAGAGTGAGGAGTTATAAATAAACAAAACAATGCTCATAAAAATCAAGGAAAATTTTTAAGAATGAAATACACTAAGGTTAAATGAGCCGAAACCCCAGTGATGAGTAACCCGAAGGGGAAGTGACGGTGAAGGCCATTAACAACCCTAGACCTGGGGAAAACTTTATGAAATAATTTTTGGGACCTCAGGGAAGGATTTTTGGGGTTCCAATGACAATAAAATGTTAAGAAAATACAAGAAAAAATTTAATCAATCAGTACACACAATGTTAGCTCGTTAAGCCAAACGGAGCGCATTTTGGTCATTTTGTCTTCAGAGATGATTTTTGGCCAACTTGTCTAGTTAAATAAATAATTTATATGACATAAAATGTGAATAAATATTGTTAAAAATTTAATTGAAATTAAGTAGACAAGAAAGGAAAAGAAAATGAAAATAAATGAGATTTATTACATCATGCTTATGTAAGCATGAGGTAATTAAAGTCTATGGCCAATCAAATTAAAGAAACATAATTATAATACATAAAAGGGGCAGAAAAAGAAAAGAAAAAAAATCAGATGCTTCTTCTTCCTTCCTTGGCTGAAAACCTCTCCTAACTCCACACCTCCATGAAAGCTTAAGAAAGCTTGAGATAACCCACCAAATTACCTTGAAACTCATCTTTGTCTTCTCAAAAAATTATTCATACATCTTGAGTAAGCTAAAGATAACAAAAAGAAGTAGAAAGGAGGAGCTTTTACAAGTTTGAGATTAACTCCATTAGAGGTATGTGACCAAACTTAATCTTTCTCTTTCAATTCATGTTGAAGGAGTGAAATTGAATGCAAATTTACAAGAAAATTGAACAAACATTATATGTATGCCTTGCTTAAAATTTCAGCAGCCTTGGGCTTGGTAGGGTTTTGAAGATTTTCTTAAATTAAAATGGTACCCTAGCTGCTCTGAATAGTAACCTATTGTTTAGGATAATGAATGCTAAGTGAATGCATGATTTGAGATGGTTGAGTTAGGGTTTGGGTATGAAATTAAGACTGTGATCATATAATGGTGAAAGTAAGTTTTAATGGTCAATTAGTGACCATTTGGTTATGTGTGAATAAGAAATGAAGTGGTTTTTTTAGTGGGAATTGGAATTAGTGTTGCTGCCCTTGGGGACCTGTAGGACTGGGTGTGAGTCTAGCAGGTTTGGGCAGCTATAACTGGTGTTGTGTAGGTTCAATTGGTGCAAGGATAATTGGACATGAAAATAAACACATAATGGCACAACTTTGGTGAAGAAACCCTACCCAGAAAACCAAATCAAGTTGACTTAAAAATTGCCCTAATCCGGGTGACCTGCATTCTGCCTAGGCAAAATGACCAAATAAACAGTATTTATTCATTTGGTCATAACTCAGTGTAGAAAGGTCCAATTGACCTGAAATTTCTCCAATAGAAAGCTGAGATATAGACCTACAACTTTCATGAAGAAACTAACCCAAATTTTGATCATAACGTGTTCAATCACTGCACAAAACACTATAGATTTAGTCAGTCCAGAAAATCTAAAAGGTTTGTAATCCGGCCAGTAATGGTGTTTAGGCCATAACTTGAGCTAAAAAACTCCAAATGGAGTGATTCAAAAAAAGAAATGTAACTAGACACAATAAGAAACAACTTTCATGTTGGCAACTTTGCCAAATTCCCACTGTAAAAAGGACCAATAGAACAGTAAACACAAGGCTTAAAATCTGAAAATTTTGAATAACTTACACTAAGCTTAGAAAAGGTGTTGGCAACTAATACCAACAACTTTAGAATGCAAAATGTGGTATGTTGGGAGTATTAGAACCAATGTACCTATTGTCCATGCAAAAGTCAACATTTTAGTTGATTAATGAAATGAATAGTAACACCTAAACTTAAATTTCAAGAATTGTACAATTTAAAAGTGTAACATGCTCTAGTACACTTAGCAAGATTGGTTTGGATAGGTTAACATGCCAATAGGGTTCTGTTAGCAGTACTGCATATGGCTTCATGCCATTCTGTGTTTTATGGCCTCCCGTGCCATTCTGTGATAAAAATAGCCTTTGGCTATGTTGATTGAGTTATTATACTTAGGATTTATCCCTAATAATTATTACAACTTATTAGCTGTTCTGTTACACACCGGGAGACACAATGTGACCGATGGTGTGATGGTCCGAGGTACTTGGTACCCAGTGCCAGTTTACCCGTTTATCCAGTTCAGTCAACTAATATGGGTTACTCGAGCAATGAAAATAAATCTTACCAAATTTTAATCGAATAATACTGCAATAAATGCCAGAAATTAAGTCTACCTAAAATGTAAACATATATTCTACATATTTATTTTATTTTAGTTATTTTATTTTATATTATCACCACTAAGTAGAATTGCTTAGTGCGTTGCTTTTGCCATGCGCAGGTACTAGAGACATATCTGGGGAGTCCAGCAGACCTCAGACCGGGTGAACTTTCAGATCTGCACACAGAGTCCAGAGTCACCTCACATTTGCAATGCATTGGTAGGACATTAGGTTACTTTTGATATTTTGTATTCTGTAAACCTTTGTGATTAGACTTTTATTTTGTCATGTATATTATAAACTCATGTAATTATGTTTTGACGTAAACATCTATAAATCATGTTTAGTAATAAATTTGAGTATTTCTTATTAAGGTGAGTATGATATTAAATAAATTGAATTTTGAGATATTGAAGTCATTTGAGAAATTGTGGAAAGATGTTAGCGGTTGACTGAGATTGATAATATGATTATATTGCAAGTGTTTTTAACAGATTCAGAATAACTGTTTTTCCAATTTACAGCCGGCATTCTGCCGAATTTTCTATAAAATTTGCGAAAAATTCAGATTAAACAAAATTGTAAATAAATGAATTAAAAAGGGTAAATTGCAATGGAAATATGATTTGGTGCTCCGGCACACTGTGTAGCATATCTTTCTCGGCTACACTGTAGACAGGTAAGGGGTGTTACAGTTAGTGGTATCAGAGCATCGGTTTAGGCATTTCTGGGCCTAGATAGAGTGCATACCATTGCATTGCATTTGTAAGTGTTGAGGTGACACTGATGCAGATCTATTTATTTTCTTATTTTGATTAGGATATGGATCTTACTTCTCAAAGAGCAGTTGATGAAGAGGTGGAGAGTTGTGCTGCACCAAGTGCTGAATCTGGAGGCAGGGGAGAATCTGCTCAACCAGCAGCTGAGGCACCTGCCCAACCTCAATTTGCATTATTTCAGCCAATGACTGAATTTTACCGGCAAATGATAGGGGCAATATCACACCTTACCCCTCTGTAAGGCATAACATGATCTCGTAGAATACCTAATGAATTACCGAACTTCACCTACCGATAACTCATTAAGTACCCTACAAGGGATTTTAAAACCATTTTTTTACTTTTTGAAAGTGGTGAGCATTTTAGTAGGAATTAAAAACATTTAACTGAAGTTTCAAAACTAGTAAAAATTATTGTCCACTTTTATTTGTCCGCAAATTTTGAAAAAATCTCGGCACAGTGCCGTCTGTATTTTAAGAAAACACTTCTTCAAAAACCGGTAAAAAGCACTTCCAATATTTGTTTTCACAACTCCCAACCACCAAAATAACTTAGTTCATCATAATGCAATCCAAGTCCATAATTCAATTAAAATTTGTCATTTCAAAATATCTCATCAATTCATTCACATTGCATTTAATATTTAATCTACAACACATATCTTAATTCACAAAAAGAAAATCCAAAATACTATATTACAATTTACTGTACAACTGCTCAACTTTATATTAATACATATGACATTATAATATTTACATCAAAATAACTACAAGGGTATAAATAAATACCCATACCAAAAAAGTCAATGTAGTCCTCTATCTCAATAGCAGCCCACTCTACTGCTTTCTCTTTGCCTTTATCTGCGACAGCAAAATAAGCTATCGCTGAGTATAAAAATATTCAGTGGTGCACAATAAAAATTCGAAATGCAGTACATAAAACATTCATTGATAAATCACAATTTAATTATTTCACAATCACATTTCACAAATTATCAAAACTCATTATAGCACAATTTTGATCAAATAATTTAATAAACACAGTGTTGTCAATTCATACACAACTTAAGCCATGACATAAAATTTTCGATCAATATTGCGTTGTACACCACGACAAAGCAATCTACAACCCCACTAATCAAAATCAGTGAGGGAGGTGGCTAGCTAGCTAATGAGTACTCATCCGATCTACAACCTCAACTGGTAAGCCAGAGAGAGAGGAAAATAAACGATCTCAACCCCATAGATGGAGGAGGAATAATGTGATACTGTCATGCTAAGTGTGAACACAAAATCAATTCAAAACAAAGTACTCAAATAATTTAGAAAGATCCCAACTAATTTCCAAAGTCATTTTTGCAATCACAAAATGGCAACACAATTTATAAATAATAAAGCGTTTCCATAAAGCATAACAAGTCAAATTTTCACTTAGAAAATAATTACATAATTTATTGTGCACAAACCTGACGTGAGTCGCTTCTAAGCCTTGACTCAGTCCTTTAGATTTTTCGGGTATTTTTCAGCTAAAACACATAATTGACAGTATTTCAGTATCTTATCTCACAATAAATCCAACAATTAAATTCATATATGCTCAATTCTAGCCCCAATATGCTCAAACTTACGTTCTTGGAAATTTTCATATCGAGGCTACTGTTCATGATACTATTCAAGTCAAAATATTGACTTTCTTATGCTTAAAAGGTATGGAAAATCCAACTATACCCACACACCACATTTTGGTTACCAATTTTGTTGGTTTTGGTTGTTTTCTCAAATCTTAAGTCTTTTAGGCATAAATTTCAAATTTTCAGTTTTGGTGTCCTGTTTCATTTGGTCATTTTTGTATAAGTCAGTTTGCCAATTTCGGATTTGGCCTAATTGTTCACTAAATTATGGTCACTTTCTAGGCATGATTCCTAAATGAAAAATGTGTTATTTTGTGTTTAGTTTCATTCCCAATTGGCCTCATACCAATTGGGTTGGTAAATTTTTATTGTTGGTCTCTGAAAGGGACCTAGGTCATGCTCCCTGCAGATTGACCCTCTCCAATCTGAATTGGAACTTGGTTCCAACAATTCATACACACTACAAATACTCACAATTGACCATTTCTCAACTCAAATAAGGTCATTTACATCCATTGACCATTTGCTACAATTTTTCTCCCAAACCCTAAGTGGAGAACCCTAATTTTCCAATTAATACCATTCATTCAAATTCACTTCACTAACCATGCTCAACACCTCTTAACACATCACAATTCATGTTTAATTAAAATAAACGCCATCAAAACCCTAAATACCATGGCTGGCCAAAATTCCATGGTTTACCAAGACATGCATAATTTTTATAATTTTTAAATTTAAATCCTCATCTTCAAGTTCACTTCTATGCATACATAACTAAATTAACTTAAAAGAAAGTTTACCTCAAATGAAGGTTTTTCTATCTTCTCAAACTCTCCAATTTTCCTTTCTTTTTCACTTTCAATCTTCAAATCAAGACCCAAGGACAAGTTTTAACCAAGGAAACATCAAAATCTATGGCTGAATTTTTAGTTTAGAAAGCTTTAAAATAAGCTTTCATGGTGGAAAGATGGAAGAGATGAGAGAAAAAAAGAGAGAGAAGAGAATGGGAGCCAACACACTTGAAAAAAGAAGAAGAAGAATGGTTTAATTTTTCAATTTTATGTATTTTTAAGTCTTTAAAAATGCTTTTGACTTGGTCAATTTAGGTAGGCAAATTAAAATTATATTTTGACATCATGATGATGTCATCCAATGAGGTAAGCATGAGGTAATAAACTTTTTTGATTTTCTTTTTCTTTTATATTTATTTTTTTCATTAGTTCTTTAATTTAATTCTTGATCCCAAAATTCCCTTTTCTTTGATTTTATTAGATAGTTAGGTCAGGAGTCAGCTCTAAGGGTGAATTGACCAATTTGCCCCTCTTGGTTCAATCCGGTTTGTAAGTTATTCGATATTTTTTCCGAATCCCTAACCTAATTATTTGACTTGCTTAACAATTCTTTTATGTGATTTTCTCTTTTCCACTGTGTTCGCGATAGTCCTAAGGACCGCAGCATCACATTTTAAGGTTCGAAATTTGAGTTTAGACTAACCTCGTAGTCATTCCCGAGAAGGTCACCCATCGCTGTGACTCCCGACTCATTTAACTTCTTATGTTATGTTTTTCTTTTTTATATTTAACTATTTGGCAATTACTAATTATTTGTGTTCAGCACTTAACTAGGTGTCTTAGACATAGTTCTAATTCTCTTAATTGTCCGTACCGACACCGGTCACCGGAACAGTAACATATACGAGGCCATGCAAATAGGGATGTTACAATTCTCCCCTCCTTAAAATAAATTTTATCTCGAAATTTCTACCTAGTATCAATGTTTAAACAGCTATGGATATTGTCTCCTCATGTCCTCCTCTTGTTCCCAAGTAGCCTCTTGGCCCGAATGATTGTTCCACAGTACTTTCACTAACGGTATCTGCTTGTTCCGTAGCTGCTTCACCTCATAAGCCAAAATTTCTATGGGTTCTTCTTCAAATGTGAGGTCTGGATTCACTTCAATTTCTTCTATTGGTATTACATGAGATGGATCTGATTGATACCTCCTCAACATAGATACATGGAAGATGTTATGTATCTTCTCCAACTCTTGAGGTAATGCCAAATGATATGCCAAAGGACCCACTCTCTCTAGAACCTCATATGGCTCGATGAAACGAGGACTCAGTTTCCCCTTTCTGCCAAATCTCATAATCTTCTTCTAAGGGGAAACTTTGAAGAATACTTTATCACCCACTGCATACTCAATAGCCCTTCTCTTCAAATCAATATAGGACTTCTGACGGTCTGATGAAGTCTTAAGTCGATCTCTAATCAATTTGATTTTCTCTTCAGTTTGCTGAACAATTTCTGGCCCAATTATCTTTCTTTCGCCTACCTCATCCCAACACAGCGGGGTTCTACATTTCCTGCCATACAAAGCTTCATATGGAGGCATCCCAATGCTTGATTGGTAGCTGTTATTGTAAGCAAACTCAATCAAATGCAAGTGTGTGTCCCAACTACCCTCAAACTCAATCACACAAGCCCGTAGCATGTCTCTAAGATCTGAATTACCCTCTCAGACTGGCCATCTATTTGTGGGTGGCATGTCGTGCTGAAGTTCAATCTAGTTCCTAAAGCTCTCTAAAGACTACCCTAGAATCTAGAAGTGAATATAGGATCTCTGTCTAATACGATGGATACTGACACTCCATGCAGTCTTACTATCTCGTCAATGTACAGCTTGGCCAATCTTTCCAAACTGTAATCCATTCAAATAGGTAGAAAATGTGCAGACTTGGTCAGTATGTCAACAATGACCCATACTGTATCATGGCTCTTCTGTGTCCTCGAAAGTCCCATCATAAAATCCATCATTATTATCTCTCATTTCTATTTCGGTACTGGTAATGGATGTAACAAACCAGCTGGTACTTGATGCTCTAGGCATTTGGAAACAAATTCTACTACATTTCTTTTCATACCCATCCACCAGTAATACTCTTTTAGCCCTCTATACATTTTTGTACCACTAGGATGCATAGCAAAAGGAAACTCATGTGCTTCCTTTAAAATGATCTGTTTCAAATCAACATCATTAGGAACACACATTATGCCCTAGTGTAGCAGTAGACCATCATCTCTCACTGAGAATTCTGGTTTCTTGCCCTGCCGAACTTCTTCTAACAACTTCTGATACTTCTGATTATTCTTAGTAGCCATTCTAATATGATCAATCAACACTGGCTGTACATGCCATGCAACTGTTGTCTGCCCCTCATTATTAATCTGTGACACCCCTTACCCGACTACAGTGTAGTCGAGCAAGTTATGCCACTCAGTGTGCTGGAGCACTCTATTTTATCTAATTTCATTATAGTCCTTGATTTATTTATTCAAAAACTTTATTGAAGATTTAGGCTATTTTTACTTTTATCAAAATCTAACTAAATTGGAAATTTCAAAAATTTTAACGATAATCCGACAAAGTGTCGGCTGTAATTTGGACTAACAGTTCTTCTGAACCTGCCAAAGACAATTTCAATATCTACTCAATTTCTCAAACTTAATAGTCTCAAAAATTTTCAAACATAATGTATCTCAATACAGTATTCATATTTCTCAGAAATCTCATTAGATTTTCAATATCTCAATATACACAAGTATAATCTCATTATAACTCAAATTCAATTCACATACTAAAATACTTACTTTGAATAACTTCCATAATTCATAGGTTAATTACATGAGTTTATTTTGTACAAGATATACAAATAATTTACAATGTGCTAGGAATGAACAATATACATAACATGTATAAAATGAGCCCTATCTACATGCATTGCTGAGGAGGTGACAATCTTGAACTCTTCTGACACTTCTGCAGATATGGACTCCAAAATCTCGATACCATCTGGTTTTACCTTGAGACTGCGCGAGGAAGCAATTCCATCGCGCTAAGCATTTCTGCTTAGTGGTGCAATAATATAACCAGAAATAATATATACAAGTAAAGAAAGAAATAAATGATAATTCAGATACTCAAAGTCAATTTAATTTGGTATGGTATTTCTAGTATCAACGATCTTATATACTAGTTTGTTCCTCTTTGGAAGTGCTTAGTTTATAACTTTTCAGTAATGCTAGCAGGTATATAATTTATTCTATCTGTATTGTATTTCAAGTCCAGATTCTCGCAATTTATATTTTTGTTATGTTTCTTTTGCTAATCTCTTTTGCTTATTCATTCAATACTTAATTTAATTGTACTGGATTTTCATTATAATTAACTTAACTTATCTGACTGAATTGAATAATACTTTAATTGACTTCCCAAGTAACCTATAATAGACGATCGGATCGATAACGGTCGTTGGCAATCGACACCGCGTGCCTCGGGCCGTCATACCATGGGACGCAGTAACGCCTACCACGTATGCAACAAGATGGCTAAAAGGCCATGATATCACATAATCGCATAAAAGCCATGAATACGGGCATAAAAGCCATGAATACGGGCATAAAGCCATGAATACAGCATAAAGCCTTTGCGATCGCTAAAACAATACCCTATTGGCATGCCAAACTATCCAAACCAATCTTGTTAGGTATACTAGGGCATTTGATAATTTAAAATTCTTTAATATATTGTGCTTTATGACTTCATTATTTCATGATAAATTTCAATCATAATTCATACATTCATTTGATCATTTATATGATCACAATTCACATCAATTATCCTTTTATACCATTGTACTCAAAATACTTTTCCTCTTTACAATAATGAGAACTAATGTCTCATTCATACATTAATATGGTTTATTTATCCATTCATTATGTTATTCATATTGATCACAATTCTAAACAATGGTTCACATGTACCATTGTATTCAAAACATTTTTCCTTTCTCATTTATACATTCAAGAATCTACTTATGTAATTACAAATTTTATATTTCAAGTTGAGTTACTAATATTTTATGAATTCCATTTGTGATGGGCATATATGCCCTAACTATCTATTCACATCAATTAGGTGACTTATTTTTCATGTTTCAAGTAATCCATGAATATTTCATGGATTTCAAATTTATGGCCTAAATTTCTTTTTTTAACAATTTTGACTAGGATGCATAGTCCACATTTGTCATACAATTCTAAGCATTTAAGCTTAGAATTGGTTCTAGGTCTTCATCTTAATTTACTAATCACTTTGATTACTATTCACCTTACTAGTCAACCAAAATGTTGACCTTTTTATACTTAATGGATATATTAATTCTAATTACACCAAGATCTCACATTTTGAGTTTTACATTTACTAGTATTAATTGCCAATTGCAATTTAAAGTCCCCTAGATGCATTTCTAATTTCAAATTTTGAATTTCAAGTTTTGGTGTCACTATTCACATCATTGGTCAACAAAAATGTTGACTTTTGCATAGACAATAGGTACATTGGTTTTAACACTCCCGATGTACCACATTTTGCATTTAAAACTTGTTGGAATTAATTACCAAATCCATTTCCAAGCTTATTTCAAGTTTTCATGTCACTATTCACTTCATTAGTCAACTAAAATGTTGACTTTTACATAGAAAATATGTACATTGACTTTGGCACTTCAAACATACTACATTTTTCATTTAAAATTTGTTGGTTTTGGTCACTTTCTCAAAGCTTAGGTCATTTTGGCAAAATTGCCAATTTTCGGTTTTGGTGCTCCGAAGTTGCACTGTTTCATTGGTCGATTTACTGTTGGAATTTGACAAAACTTCCTTCATAGAAAATGTTCCTTATTTTGTCTAGTTGAATTTATTTTTTTGAATCACTCCATTTGGAGTTTTGTAGCTCAAGTTATGGCCAAAATAAGTTTACTGTTTACGTGTACTGTTCCTGCTGAAATTTTGGGTTTTGGCAGATTTTGGTCCAACTTTGGTTAGTAATTTGACCAAGTTAAGTTCATAATTTGGTCTAACTTTCTTCATATGAAATGTTCTACCATGTCTTAGGTTTCCATCGGTTCAAGAATCGCCTAAATTCGAGTTTTCTAGAGAGAGTTATAGTCCTCCAAACATTGCTGCTCAAATGAAAATTCTGGAAATCTCAGTACAGTAAACTTCAATTTGCTCAATGATTTTATTTGGTTATGGTCATAATTTGGGGTAGATTTCTTCATGAAAGTTGTTTGTCTATGTCTTAACTTGTTGCTGTAAAAATTTCAGATCAATTGACCATTTCTACAGTGAGTTATGGCCAAATGAACAGTTACTATTCATTTGGTCATTCTGCAGGGGCTGTTTGCAGGGTATCCGGATTGGGGCCAACTTTTGGTCCTCTTGCTTTGGTCTTTTGGGCATGGTTTCTTCAGCAAAAATGTGCCATTATAAGCCTAGTTTCATGTCCAATTGGCCAAACATCAATTGGACTAACACAGCCCAAGTTATGACAGTCCAAGTGGACTGAATTTTCAGTCACTCTGCTGCACTAACAAGGCAGCCTACACATTCACTTGGCTATACTATTTTTCAGTCCAATTCATGGTCAACATACCTACAATGGTCACTAATTGACCCTTATAATGTTCTTTCACAATTTCATAAGCTAAATCCAAATTTCACTTCTCAAAACCCTAGCTTCCAATCCATGAATCATGCAACACATCCCAATTAAGGTCATCAATCATTCATATGTCACTATCTAAGCTTGTATTTAGGTTTTAGCCCAATAAAACTCATCAATTCCTCATCCTATAAGTGCTGGCCAAAATTTGCTTCTCAATTTCACACATGATTTTCTTCAATTTCTTAATTATTTATTCATATTCAAACTAAATTTCAATAAGTAAACAAGATTAGGAAGTTAATATGCACTAACCTTATTTGATAAAATTCCCAACTTGTTAAACCTTCACTTTCTTTCCTCTTCTTGGCTGCCAAAAGCTTCCTCAAGAGGTATGGACAAATTTTGATGAAGGTGACTTAGGGTTTAGTAGTGGAAATTCATGGGAAAAATGAAAGTGATGAAAGAAACTTCTATGGAGGCTATGGAGAAGAAAGTCACGTATTGGAGGAAGAAGAAGAAGAAGAGCAGATTTATTTTGGTCCATTTTGACTCTTTTAAGTGTTTTAAGAATGCTTATTAACTTGTGATTGGTTGGGATTAAGTGAGTGACATCATGTGATGTCATTATCTTTAATTTTCTTTATTTTCTTTTCTTTTCTTTTCTACTAGCTTCAAATTAATTTTTCATCAACATTAATTCATATTTTATGTCATAATAATTATTTACTCAACTGGACAAGTCGGCCAAAAATCGTCTCTGAAGGCGAAATGACCAAAATGCCCTCCGTTTGGCTCAACGGGCCAAAATTGTCTGTACTGATTGAAAAATTTTTCTAAATATTTTCTTGGCATTTTAATGCCATAGGAACCTCAATGACCCTTCTCTGGAGTCCCAAAAATTATTTTATAATTTTTCCCCCGGGTCTAGGGCTCCTCGTTGCGAGAACCGCAACTTCCTCTCAGTTACCCATCGATTTGGCACCGTCTTATTTGATTTAGTTGTATTTTATTTCTAACATTTTTACTAAATTTTTCTTATTAATATTTGAGTTAATTATGGTTCCTCGCTTTAGTTTAAATATTTTTCCGGACGTTCTAGCTGTCCGGACCGACACCGGTCACCGGAACATTAGACTGTGCGGAATTGCTACCGGGAGGATGTTACATAATCTCTAAGGTGGCATGTAATGATCTCAACTCATGTATCATAGACAAAGGAGTAACCCGTAGATTTGCCATAGTCTTGCGACTTAAGGCGTCAGCCACCACATTAGCTTTCCTTAGCTGATAGTCTATCAGACAATCATAGTCTTTTATCAACTCTAACCATCTCTTCTGTCTCAAATTCAACTCTTTTTGGGTGCCCAAATACTTCAAATTCTTATGATTTGTGTAGATGTAGCACTTCTCCCCATACAAATAGTGTCTCCAGATCTTAAGAGCAAACACTACAGTTGCAAGCTCCAAATCATGTGTTGGATAATTCCTCTCATGCGGTTTCAGCTGGCGTGATGCATAGGCAATTACATTTCGATCTTGCATCAATACACAACCTAACCCATTGTGAGAAGCATCACTATAAACTGTATATTCTTTACTCGGTGTAGGTAAAGTCAGGACTGGAGCCTCAGTCAAACACCTCTTCAATTCATCAAAACTTTACTGGCATTTATCTGTCCACTGAAATTTCACATCTTTCCTAAGTAGCTTGGTCAATGGAGATGCCAACATGGAGAACTCTTTAAAAAAATGGCGGTAGTATCCAGCTAACCCCAGAAAACTGTGAATTTCTATGATATTTCTGGGTGGCTTCTAATTAAGGACAGCTTCTATCTTGCTAGGATCTACCTTAATACCTTCTGCTGATACTATGTGCCCCAAAAAGGATATCTCCTTCAGCCAAAATTCACACTTCGACAATTTGGCGTATAGCTGTTTATCCCTCAAAGTTTGCAGTACAATCCGCAGATGTCTATCATGCTCTTCTGCACTCCTCGAATAAACCAATATATCATCTATAAACACAACTACAAACTGATCGAGGTATGGTCTGAAGATAGTGTTCATCAGATCCATAAAAGCAGCCGGAGCATTAGTTAACCCGAATGGCATAACCAAGAACTCATAATAGCCATAGCAGGTTCTAAAAGCAGTTTTAGGAATACTCTGCTCTTGTACTTTTAGTTGATAATAACCTGATCTCAGGTTAATTTTGGAGAACACAGCTGCACCCTCAACTGATTAAACAAATCATAAGTGCGGGGCAATGGGTATTTATTCTTTATTGTCACCTTATTCAACTGCCGATAGTCAATGTATAACCAGAGAGTGCCATCCTACTTCTTTACAAACAACACTGGCGCTCCTCAAGGTGACACACTAGGGCAGATGAAGCCCTTGTCAAGCAGCTCTTGCAACTACACTTTCAACTCTTTCAATTCTGTTGGAGCCATTCTATATGGTGTTATGGAGATTGGGTCCACACCAGGTATAGCATCAATCTCAAACTGCACCTCTCTTTCCAGAGGTAATCCTAGCAATTCATTAGGGAACACATCTGTAAAGTCACATATTGTGGGGATGTCCCTCAATGCTGGACTACCCACTTGGGTGTTTATCACATGTGCTAAGTACATCTCACACCCCTTCCTAATCATTTTTCTGGCCAGTGCAGTTGAAATGATGTTTGACGGCAATAACTGCCTCTCCCCATGTATTACTACATCACCATACTGAGGGAGACCAAAAGTGACTGTTTTCAGTCTACAGTCAATCATTGCATGATGCCTGGCTAACTAATCCATGCCCAAGATAATATCATAATCTCTGAAGGGCATTTCAATCAAATTTGATAGAAAAACATGTCCTTGGATCACCAAAGGACAGTCTTTATAGATTCTGTTGACCCTAACCTCCTGACCTAATGGACTAGTTACTAGCACATCATAGTCCATTTGTACACAGTGGATAGCAGTAGAACACATCACACTAGCACTGACATATGAATGTGTGGAGCCAGGATCAAACAAAACATATGCATCTTGGTCAAGGATAGAGAAAATACCAGCTACTACATCTGATGTTTCAGCCTCCTCTCTCTGTTTCATGGTATAGACTCTAGTTGGTGCACCACTTGGTTCTAGCTAGTTAATAGTACTCTGACTTCCATGAGTGCTACCAGGACCCCTACCTCTACCTCTACCTCGACTAGCTGGCTGTGACCCTTTAGGTGCAGAGACTTGGGTTGATCCCTCCGATGTGGCAGGAGGTCCAGATCGGTGCGAACTAGTACAATCCTTCGCAAAATGTCCGCTCCTTTCACAGTTAAAACACGCACCGGTGGCCTTGAAACACACCCCACCGTGTGTTCTACCACAAGTCTCACACTGTCGGACTGATAAAGCTCCTCGAGATGCTTGCTGGGTCTACAGACTAGACCAGGGTGGTCTTTGGCCAGAATATCTGCCTCTGCCAGATCTGCGAGAGCTGGATCTCCCAAACTGTTTCCTCTTCCCAGAACCACTCTTAGTAGCCTGGCTCGTAGCCTTTTCAGTTTTCTCTTTCTCTTGTGTACCCTTCTTCACTACCCCTTCTGATTCTATCTTTTCCAGTTCCAAGGCTTGTGAAATCAGCTCAGAAAAATTATGGTGTTTGAATCCCACAACTTGCATTCTTAAGCTAGGCCTCAACCTAGCCTCAAATCTCTTACATCTATCTCTGGGGGTGGAGACTAACCTTCCAGCATAATGACTTAGCCTTGAAAAGTCTCGCTCATACTCTACTATTGTTCTGTCTCCTTGCTTTAAGCTCAAGAATTCTTGTAACTTCATATCCATATATGCATCAGGGACCCACTTCTGCCTGAATTCCCTTAAGAAGTCTGTCCATGTTAGCACAGGTGGCTCAACCAGGCTGTGGGGGATAGTCTTCCACCATTCATATGCATCCCCTTGCAATAGAGAAACAGAGTACTCGAACTTCAGCTCTTCTACCCACTGCAGCTTTCTGAAAACCCATTCCATTCTCTCTAACCACTGTTCTGCCTCTAGTGGATCCACAGTGCCCTTAAACTCAGTGGCCCTAAATTTCATTAATTTTTCATATTGCCGAGCTGAGGGCTGTGGTTGTGCTGTAGGTGCTTGCATATGAGCTTGAAGTGGCAAATTTCCCGCCATTTGTTGGAAAAATGCAGCCATCTGCTGTGCAAACTGAGTAGGAAACTGCAGTGCTGGAGTAGGAGCTGGAGTGGCTGACCCACTCACGTTCTAGAGTGCTGGGGCTTCCCCTTGGACCTCAGTGTCACATCCCGACTTAGCGGGCCCCAGCTCAAGCCCCTCTCTGGGTGGCCATCTTGCCGGCGTACCCCCTTAGAGGCCGGCGGTGCGACTCACAAGGTACTGTCCGCTCTGGTGGAGTTCAATCCCTTCGCCCTGCAGAGCTAGGATTCGAACCCTTATCACCTCACGAGTTTGCTTCGCCTCTTACCAATTGAGCTGTTGTAACATCCTCCCGGTAGCAATTCCCCAACAGGCCTTGTTTGAGCAGATGACTGGATTCTTTCGACAGATGACTGGGGTTATTCCACCACTATCTCAGCAGAAATCACCTCTTGGAAAAATTAGGAAATATGGAGCTGTAGATTTCAATGGTAGAAAGGAAGACGATTCTGCAGCGGCTGAGTATTGGTTAGAAAGGACTGAAAGAGTCCTGCAGCAGCTCCATTGCACACCAGAACAGAGTTTGGAGTGTGCAGTTTCTTTGTTACAAGAAGCTGCATATCGGTGGTGGGATGTCGTAACCAAGGTAGTGCCACCAGCCGACGTAACTTGGGAATTCTTTCTGATAGAGTTCAGAAAGAAATATATTACCTGTGTTCATGAAGAGGAACAGAAGAGGAGTGGTGATCAGCAAAAGAGGAAATTTGGACGATCCTAGTAATAAGAGGCCGAGAGAACAGCTTAAGTCGACATATGATCAAAGTAGGAGATCTAGACCCAAGCCTATACCTGGAGAGATCAACCGAAACACTAATAGTGAGTGCGCCAGATTAGCAAGAAAATGTGGCCATTGTAACAAGTGGCATAAAGTTGAATGTAGAGTATTGACTGAGCTGTTATAGATGTGGGGCCATAGACCATCGTCCGAAAGATTGTCCTAAGAGGAATATACCACGGACCTGCATGCAGGCCGTGGAAGGACCAAGTACAACAAGAACACCACTTCCAAATGTCACCCAAGCCGAGAGGAGCAAGAAGCCCTGGATGTGAATTTGAGGTAAAATATTTCTTTTATGATATGCCTAAGTGTATAATGATAGATTCGAAAAGACTAAATGGTACCATGTATACAAAAGAAGTAGACAGATGGAGTAATAGAAAGGTAAAAGAATTATCTTAGAACCAAAAAACATCCAGTAAATTTCGAGGACGAAATTTAAATTAGAGGGGAAGAGTTGTAACATCCTCCCGGTAGCAATTCCGTACATCCTACTGTTCCGGTGACCGGTGTCGGTCCGGACAGCTAGAACGTCCGGAAAAATAATTAAATTTAAGTGAGGGACCATAATTAACTCAAATATTAATAAGAAAAATTTAGTAAAAATTTTAGAAATAAAATACAGTTATGTCAAAAGAGCCAGTGCCCAAGCGATGGGTAACCAGAGGTAAGTTGCGGTTCTCGCAACGAGGAGCCCTAGACCCGGGGGAAAAATTATAAAATAATTTTTGGGACTCCAGAGAAGGGTCATTGAGGTTCCTATGGCATTAGAATGCCAAGAAAATATTTAGAAAAATTTTTCAATCGGTACAGACAATTTTGACCCGTTAAGCCAAACGGAGGGCATTTTGGTCATTTCGCCTTCAGAGGTGATTTTTTGCCGACTTGTCCAGTTAAGTAAATAATTATTATGATCTTAAATATGAATAAATATTGCTAAAAATTAAATTGAAATGTGGTAGAAAAGAAAAGAAAAAAAATCAAAAATTAAGCAAATAATGACATCACATGATGTCAGTCACTTACCCCACCCAATCACCACTTGACAAAACTAATAAAAAGAGATAAAATGAACTTAAAATGAGATAAAAAAACAAAAGAACCAGCAGTTTCCTTCTTCATACGGGCTGGAATAAGAGAGAAAGAGAGAGAAAAGGAAAAGAAAGAAAGAAAGAAAGGAAGAAGGAGAAGGAGAAGTAGCAGAAATAAGGGTTCAGCAGGGCAGCATATTTCTTTTCCGTCCAGGTGAGTTTGGCTCAACATCTAAGGCTGATTTTTGGATATGTTTAAGCTATGTATGTGTGGAAGTTATGGTAAAAATTTGGTGATTGTTCAACGGTTGGATTTGGAGAAACATGTTGTTGAACACAGGCTGTCTGTAGGTTGAATTCTGAATTTTGGCTACTGAAATTTGAGAAAAATAAATAGTTAGGATGCTTATAAAATTATGAAATTTGGTACAAATGATATTTGGGATGTTGAGGCTGCTGTGTTAAAATTTGGTGAATTTTAGACTTGTGGTTTATGAGATATAAATTGTTTTGCATGAGCTGTCTGAGTAAGACTGATTTCTGCAAAAATTCAGATTGTGAAGGGTTGAATGAATGTTTTGATATCTCATGATATAGAGATGATTTGATGCTGAAATTTTTACTGATATTGTATAGGGATGTCTTGAATATATGGTATAAATTTGGGATTTATCTAACGGTTAGATCATTATATATAAATTTGAATGCACAAGCTGCCAGATTGGGTATTAATGGGTTGTGGATTTAAGATTTATGATGGGAGTTTAGTCCAATTTAAGGGGAAATGCTATTGAATTTTTATTGGATATTTAATTTAGGAAAGTGAAGTTATAATTTATTATGATTATTATGGTTCTAGGAGAAATCTTGAAGAATAACAAGCTCAAGGTTGGTTTCAAAAAGGTTAGTGCATATACTTATCTTCCTTTCTTAAATTTTGTTAGGAAGTTAAATTGAATGAGAAATTGATGAAAAATTGAACAAAACATATCTGTGGGAGTGTGCATGAATTTCGGCAGCTTTGATGTATAAGGGTATGATGAGTTTAATTGATATTAAACTTGCCTAGAGATGGTATGAGATATGTATATATGTGATGGATGGGTTGATAAAGTATAGGTTGCATGAAATGAATATGAAAACTAGGGTTTTGGGGAGTAAAAATTAGCTTGGCTTATGAAATTGTTAAAGTACATCCTAATGGTCAATTAGTGACCATTTGAAGGAATTTGACCTTAATTGGGACTGGAATAAAGCATGGCAAAGGGAAGGTGTGTACTGCCTAGAGGGTGCAGAATGGTGACTGAAAATTCAGTCCATTTGCACAGCCATAACTTTGGCTGTGTAGGTCCAATTGGTATTTGGCCAATTGGACATGAAATTAGGCTTATAATGGCACATTTTTGCTGAAGAAACCATGCCCAAAAGACCAAAGCAAGAGGACCAAAACTTGGCCCCAATCCGGAACCCTGAAACTGCCTCTGCAGAATTGACCAAATGAACAGTAACTGTTCATTTGGCCATAACTCACTGTAGATTTGGTCAATTGACCTGAAATTTTTACAGCAACAAGTTAAGACATAGACAAACAACTTTCATGAAGGAACCTACCCCAAATTATGGCCAGAACCCATTCAACCAAGTGACTCAAGTTACTGTTCATGCACTGTAGATATGGTAAATTTCTGCAGAATGCATATCCGGACAGCTTGGGTTTTTGAGCCATATCTGGAGCTACAAAACTCCAAATGGAGTGATTCAAAAAAGGAAATTCAACTAGACAAAATAAGGAACAACTTTCATGTTTTACATTTCTTCAAATTCCAACAGTAACAGTGTCCAATGGAACAGTGAAGTTGACCCACCAAAACTGAAAATTCTGCTAGTATTGAGTTACACTTTGGAATGGTATTAACACTTAATGCCAACAAGTTTTAAACACCAAATGTGGTATGTTTGGAGTGCCAAAGTCAATGTACATATTTTCTATCCAAAAGTCAACATTTTTGTTGACAAATGAGGTGAATAGTGACACCAAAACCAAAAATTGGCAATTTTGCCAAAATGACCTAAGCTTTGGGAAAGTGACCAAAACTAACAAGTTTTAAATACAAAATGTGGTATGTTGGGAGTATTAAAACCAATGTACCTATTGTTTATGCAAAAGTCAACATTTTAGTTGACTAATGAAATGAATAGTGACATGAAAACTTGAAATTCAAAAAAATTGTGAAACTTAAAAATGCAAAATGCCCTAGTAGGCCTAATGTGATTGGTTTGGATAGTTTGGCATGCCAATAGGGTATTGTTTTAGCAGTACTGAGAAAGGAAAGGCTTTATGCCTGTATTCATGGCTTTTATGCCCGTATTCATGGCTTTTATGCCGATTATGTGATATCATGGCTTTTTAGCTATACTGACTGCATACGTGGTTGACGTTCTGCGTCCCATGGTATGACGGCCCGAGGCACCGCGGTGTCCAGTGCCAACGACCCGTTATCCAGTCCAGTCGTTCAGTATAGGTTACTTGGGCATGGAAAAGCATAACTGTAATTGAACTGATTGTTAAAGAAAATACGAAAATTAAATATCAGGAATGATTATGATAGAATACAAAGAAATTGAAGATCATGAAGAAAATAATTAACAAAATGCATGAAGAAGTTAATATCATAAAACGTAATTAGCCCTCGACTAAACAATAAGTTGGTAATTATTCATTTCTTATGAACACAATAGCAAGGAAATTATGATTTTTATTTGCATATTATTTCTTTCTATTTTATTATTTGCACCACTAAGCTTTATGCTTAGCGCGTCGCTTTTGCAACGCGTAGGTACTGAAGATTTGGACAGAGGGCCCAGTAGACCACAGATTCGGTAAGGCAGTTCACGCTCGCATAGTGTCTGTGTCACCTCACCGTCTCAGCGATGCATTGGTAGGACGCTAGATGTCATTTTGGTATTTTGTAATTGATTTTATTTTCTCATATGTATTTGAAACTTATGTAATGTATTTTGATATTCATGTAAATAATGAAAAGTGTGGTTGTAAATGGAAAAGTGAATGTTTATATATGAATTATGCATGGTATCATATGAGATGGATGAATGAGAACTGAGATTGAACATTGTTGAGAATTTGATAAATGGAGTTGAGACGATGCAAAATGAATATAGGAAGTGTTTTTCACAGGTTCCGAAGAACTTTTTTCTCCATTTTTAGCCAGATTCACGGATTTTCTTTAAAATTTCCGAAACCTCAAAGAAATAATAATTTCGATAAATGGCTTAAAATGAATTATATTTCACAAGTTATATTCAAAATTATGATAAAAAAATTAATTAAGATAAAAATAGAGTGCTCGGCACACTGAGTGGCATAACTTGCTCGGCTACACTGTAATCGGGTAAGGGATGTCACATTTAGTGGTATCAGAGCACGGTTTAGGCGTTTCTGGGCCTAGATTGAGTCCATACCATGCATTGCATTTGTAAGAGTCGAGGTGACACTAATGCAGATCTGTTTTCTTGATTATTTTAGGTTAAGGTATGGATTCAGAATCGCAGAGAGCAGTAGAAGAAGAAGTAGTAAGCCGTATTCCGACTGGTAGTAATATTGAAAATCGGGGAGATCCTGCTCCACCAGTGCAAGAGGTGCCTGTACAACCCCAACAGGCCTTGTTTGAGCAGATGACTGGATTCTTTCGACAGATGACTGGGGTTATTCCACCACTATCTCAGCAGAAATCACCTCTTGGAAAAATTAGGAAATATGGAGCTGTAGATTTCAATGGTAGAAAGGAAGACGATTCTGCAGCGGCTGAGTATTGGTTAGAAAGGACTGAAAGAGTCCTGCAGCAGCTCCATTGCACACCAGAACAGAGTTTGGAGTGTGCAGTTTCTTTGTTACAAGAAGCTGCATATCGGTGGTGGGATGTCGTAACCAAGGTAGTGCCACCAGCCGACGTAACTTGGGAATTCTTTCTGATAGAGTTCAGAAAGAAATATATTACCTGTGTTCATGAAGAGGAACAGAAGAGGAGTGGTGATCAGCAAAAGAGGAAATTTGGACAGTCTAGTAATAAGAGGCCGAGAGAACAGTTAAGTCAGACATATGATCAAAGTAGGAGATCTAGACCCAAGCCTATACCCAGGAGAGATCAACCAGAAACACTAATAGTGAGTGCGCCAGGATTAGCAAGAAAATGTGGCCATTGTAACAAGTGGCATAAAGGTGAATGTAGGGGATTGACTGGAGCCTGTTATAGATGTGGGGCCATAGACCATCGTCTGAAAGATTGTCCTAAGAGGAATATACCACGGACCTGCACAGAGGCCGTGGAAGGACCAAGTACAACAAGAACACCACTTCCAAATGTCACCCAAGCCGAGAGGAGCAAGAAGCCCAGATGTGAATTTGAGGTAAAATATTTCTTTTATGATATGCCTAAGTGTATAATGATAGATTCGAAAAGACTAAATGGTACCATGTATACAAAAGAAGTAGACAGATGGAGTAATAGAAAGGTAAAAGAATTATCTTAGAACCAAAAAAACATCCAGTAAATTTCGAGGACGAAATTTAAATTAGAGGGGAAGAGTTGTAACATCCTCCCGGTAGCAATTCCGTACATCCTACTGTTCCGGTGACCGGTGTCGGTCCGGACAGCTAGAACGTCCGGAAAAATAATTAAATTTAAGTGAGGGACCATAATTAACTCAAATATTAATAAGAAAAATTTAGTAAAAATTTTAGAAATAAAATACAGTTAAGTCAAAAGAGCCAGTGCCCAAGCGATGGGTAACCAGAGGTAAGTTGCGGTTCTCGCAACGAGGAGCCCTAGACCCGGGGGAAAAATTATAAAATAATTTTTGGGACTCCAGAGAAGGGTCATTGAGGTTCCTATGGCATTAGAATGCCAAGAAAATATTTAGAAAAATTTTTCAATCGGTACAGACAATTTTGACCCGTTAAGCCAAACGGAGGGCATTTTGGTCATTTCGCCTTCAGAGGTGATTTTTGGCCGACTTGTCCAGTTAAGTAAATAATTATTATGATCTTAAATATGAATAAATATTGCTAAAAATTAAATTGAAATGTGGTAGAAAAGAAAAGAAAAAAAATCAAAAATTAAGCAAATAATGACATCACATGATGTCACTCACTTACCCCACCCAATCACCACTTGACAAAACTAATAAAAAGAGATAAAATGAACTTAAAATGAGATAAAAAAACAAAAGAACCAGCAGTTTCCTTCTTCATACGGGCTGGAATAAGAGAGAAAGAGAGAGAAAAGGAAAAGAAAGAAAGAAAGAAAGGAAGAAGGAGAAGGAGAAGTAGCAGAAATAAGGGTTCAGCAGGGCAGCATATTTCTTTTCCGTCCAGGTGAGTTTGGCTCAACATCTAAGGCTGATTTTTGGATATGTTTAAGCTATGTATGTGTGGAAGTTATGGTAAAAATTTGGTGATTGTTCAACGGTTGGATTTGGAGAAACATGTTGTTGAACACAGGCTGTCTGTAGGTTGAATTCTGAATTTTGGCTACTGAAATTTGAGAAAAATAAATAGTTAGGATGCTTATAAAATTATGAAATTTGGTACAAATGATATTTGGGATGTTGAGGCTGCTGTGTTAAAATTTGGTGAATTTTAGACTTGTGGTTTATGAGATATAAATTGTTTTGCATGAGCTGTCTGAGTAAGACTGATTTCTGCAAAAATTCAGATTGTGAAGGGTTGAATGAATGTTTTGATATCTCATGATATAGAGATGATTTGATGCTGAAATTTTTACTGATATTGTATAGGGATGTCTTGAATATATGGTATAAATTTGGGATTTATCTAACGGTTAGATCATTATATATAAATTTGAATGCACAAGCTGCCAGATTGGGTATTAATGGGTTGTGGATTTAAGATTTATGATGGGAGTTTAGTCCAATTTAAGGGGAAATGCTATTGAATTTTTATTGGATATTTAATTTAGGAAAGTGAAGTTATAATTTATTATGATTATTATGGTTCTAGGAGAAATCTTGAAGAATAACAAGCTCAAGGTTGGTTTCAAAAAGGTTAGTGCATATACTTATCTTCCTTTCTTAAATTTTGTTAGGAAGTTAAATTGAATGAGAAATTGATGAAAAAATTGAACAAAACATATCTGTGGGAGTGTGCATGAATTTCGGCAGCTTTGATGTATAAGGGTATGATGAGTTTAATTGATATTAAACTTGCCTAGAGATGGTATGAGATATGTATATATGTGATGGATGGGTTGGTAAAGTATAGGTTGCATGAAATGAATATGAAAACTAGGGTTTTGGGGAGTAAAAATTAGCTTGGCTTATGAAATTGTTAAAGTACATCCTAATGGTCAATTAGTGACCATTTGAAGGAATTTGACCTTAATTGGGACTGGAATAAAGCATGGCAAAGGGAAGGTGTGTACTGCCTAGAGGGTGCAGAATGGTGACTGAAAATTCAGTCCATTTGCACAGCCATAACTTTGGCTGTGTAGGTCCAATTGGTATTTGGCCAATTGAACATGAAACTAGGCTTATAATGGCACATTTTTGCTGAAGAAACCATGCCCAAAAGACCAAAGCAAGAGGACCAAAACTTGGCCCCAATCCGGAACCCTGAAACTGCCTCTGCAGAATTGACCAAATGAACAGTAACTGTTCATTTGGCCATAACTCACTGTAGATTTGGTCAATTGACCTGAAATTTTTACAGCAACAAGTTAAGACATAGACAAACAACTTTCATGAAGGAACCTACCCCAAATTATGGCCAGAACCCATTCAACCAAGTGACTCAAGTTACTGTTCATGCACTGTAGATATGGTAAATTTCTGCAGAATGCATATCCGGATAGCTTGGGGTTTTGAGCCATATCTGGAGCTACAAAACTCCAAATGGAGTGATTCAAAAAAGGAAATTCAACTAGACAAAATAAGGAACAACTTTCATGTTTTACATTTCTTCAAATTCCAACAGTAACAGTGTCCAATGGAACAGTGAAGTTGACCCACCAAAACTGAAAATTCTGCTAGTATTGAGTTACACTTTGGAATGGTATTAACACTTAATGCCAACAAGTTTTAAACACCAAATGTGGTATGTTTGGAGTGCCAAAGTCAATGTACATATTTTCTATCCAAAAGTCAACATTTTTGTTGACCAATGAGGTGAATAGTGACACCAAAACCAAAAATTGGCAATTTTGCCAAAATGACCTAAGCTTTGGAAAAGTGACCAAAACTAACAAGTTTTAAATACAAAATGAGGTATGTTGGGAGTATTAAAACCAATGTACCTATTATTTATGCAAAAGTCAACATTTTAGTTGACTAATGAAATGAATAGTGACATGAAAACTTGAAATTCAAAAAAATTGTGAAACTTAAAAATGCAAAATGCCCTAGTAGGCCTAATGTGATTGGTTTGGATAGTTTGGCATGCCAATAGGGTATTGTTTTAGCAAGATCTTGAGAAAGGAAAGGCTTTATGCCTGTATTCATGGCTTTTATGCCCGTATTCATGGCTTTTATGCCGATTATGTGATATCATGGCTTTTTAGCTATACTGACTGCATACGTGGTTGACGTTCTGCGTCCCATGGTATGACGGCCCGAGGCACCGCGGTGTCCAGTGCCAACGACCCGTTATCCAGTCCAGTCGTTCAGTATAGGTTACTTGGGCATGGAAAAGCATAACTGTAATTGAACTGATTGTTAAAGAAAATACGAAAATTAAATATCAGGAATGATTATGATAGAATACAAAGAAATTCAAGATCATGAAGAAAATAATTAACAAAATGCATGAAGAAGTTAATATCATAAAACGTAATTAGCCCTCGACTAAACAATAAGTTGGTAATTATTCATTTCTTATGAACACAATAGCAAGGAAATTATGATTTTTATTTGCATATTATTTCTTTCTATTTTATTATTTGCACCACTAAGCTTTATGCTTAGCGCGTCGCTTTTGCAACGCGTAGGTACTGAAGATTTGGACAGAGGGCCCAGTAGACCACAGATTCGGTAAGGCAGTTCACAGTTCTGCATAGTGTCTGTGTCACCTCACTGTCTGCAGTGCATTGGTAGGACGCTAGATGTCATTTTGGTATTTTGTAATTGATTTTATTTTCTCATATGTATTTGAAACTTATGTAATGTATTTTGATATTCATGTAAATAATGAAAAGTGTGGTTGTAAATGGAAAAGTGAATGTTTATATATGAATTATGCATGGTATCATATGAGATGGATGAATGAGAACTGAGATTGAACATTGTTGAGAATTTGATAAATGGAGTTGAGACGATGCAAAATGAATATAGGAAGTGTTTTTCACAGGTTCCGAAGAACTTTTTTCTCCATTTTTAGCCGGTATTCTGCCGGATTTTCTTTAAAATTTCCGGAACCTCAAAGAAATAATAATTTTGATAAATGGCTTAAAATGAATTATATTTCACAAGTTATATTCAAAATTATGATAAAAAAATTAATTAAGATAAAAATAGAGTGCTCGGCACACTGAGTGGCATAACTTGCTCGGCTACACTGTAATCGGGTAAGGGATGTCACACTCAGCCTCGACAAATTGCTCCACGGAATGATCTTCCTCTTCCATTCCGTTTCCCAAAAATTTCTAATTCTTGATATCAAACACAAGGGGGTTGACCTCCGTTAGTGCATATTCATGATGTAAATATGTCATGTGTATCAATTAAAGAAACTTGAGCAGTTGTACTTATCAAAGAAATATTCACATACATAGTAAAAAATCATTGCAAAACTATGCTCTGATATCACTAAAACATGTCACGTCTTATCCCTCTATAAGGCATAACATGATCCTATAAAATACCTAATGAATTACCGAATTTCACCTACCGATAACTCATTAAGTACCCTACAAGGGATTTTAAAACCATTTTCTTACTTTTTGGAAGTGGTGAGCATTTTAGTAGGAATTAAAAACATTTAATTGAAGTTTCAAAACTAGTAAAAATTTTTGTCCATTTTTATTTGTTCGCAAATTTAGAAAAATTTCGGCACAGTGCCGTTTGTATTTTGAGAAAACAGTTCTTTAAAAATCTATAAAAAGCACTTCCAATATTTGTTTTCACAACTCCCAACCACCAAAATAACTTAGTTCGTCATAATGCAATCCAAGTCCACAATTCAATCAAAATTTGTCATTTCAAAACATCTCATCAATTCATTCACGTTGCATTTAATATTTAATTTACAATACATGTCTTAATTTTCAAAAAGAAAATCCAAAATACTATATTACAATTTACTGTACAACTGCTCAACTTTACATTAATACATATGACATTATAATATTTACATCAAAATAACTACAAGGGTATAAATAAATACCCATACCAAAAAGGTCAATGTAGTCCTCTGTCTCAATAGCAGCTCACTCTGCTGCTTTCTCCTTGCTTTTTTCTGCGACAACAAAATAAGCTATTGCTGACTATAAAATACTCAGTGGTGCACAATAAAAATTCGAAATGCAGTACATAAAACATTCATTGATAAATCACAATTTAAATATTTCACAATCACATTTCACAAATTATCAAAACTCATTATAGCACAATTTTGGTCAAATAATTTAATAAATATAGTGTTGCCAATTCATACACAACTTAAGCCATGACACAAAATTTCCGATCAATGTCATGTTGTACACCACGATAAAGCAATCTACAACCCCACTAATCGAAATCAATGAGGGAGGTGGCTAGCTAGCTAATGAGTACTCATCCGATCTACAACCTCAACTGGTAAGCCAGAGAGGGAGGAAAATAAATGATCTCGACCCATAGATGGAGGAGGAATAATGTGATACTGTCATGCTAAGTGTGAACACAAACTCAATTCAAAACAAATTACTCAAATAATTTAGAAAAGATCCCAAACAATTTCCAAAGTCATTTTTACAATCACAAAATGGCAACACAATTTATAAATAATACAGCATTTCCATAAAGCATAACAAGTCAAATTTTCACTTAGAAAATAATTACATAATTTATTTTGCACAAACCTGACGTGATCGCCTCTAAGCCTTGACTCAGTCCTTTAGATTTTTCGGGTCTTTTTCAGCTGAAACACATAATTGACAATATTTCAATATCTTATCTCATAATAAATCCAACAATTAAATTCATATATGCTCAATTCTAGCCCCAATATGCTTAAACTTACGTTCTTGGAAATTTTCATGTCGAGGTTACTATTCATGGTACTATTCAAGTCAAAATATTGACTTTCTTATGCTTAAAAGTATCAAAAATCCAACTATACCCACATACCACATTTTGGTTACCAATTTTATTGGTTTAGGTTGTTTTCTCAAATCCTAAGTCTTTTAGGCACAAATTTCAAATTTTCAGTTTTGGTGTCTTGTTTCATTTGGTCATTTTTGTACAGGACAGTTTGCCAATTTCGGATTTGGCCTAATTGTTCACTAAGTTATGGTCACTTTCTGGGCATGATTCCTAAATAAAAAATGTGCCATTTTGTATCTAGTTTCATTCCCAATTGGCATAACACCAATTGGGTTGGTAAATTTTCAGTTTTGGTCCCTGAAAGGGACCTAGATCATGCTGCCTGCAGATTGACCCTCTCCAATCCGAATTAGAACTTGATTCCAACAATTCATACATACTACAAATGGTCACAATTGACCATTTCTCAACTCAAATAAGGTCATTTATATCTATTGACCATTTTCTACAATTTTTCTCCCAAACCCTAAGTCAAGAAACCTAATTTTCCAATTAATACCATTCATTCAAATTCACTTCACTAACCATGCTCAACACCTCTTAACACATCACAATTCATGTTTAATTTTAATAAACACCATCAAAACCCTAAAAACCATGGCTGGCCAAAATTCCATGGTTTACCAAGAAATGCATAATTTTTGTAATTCCTAAATTTAAATCCTCATCTTCAAGTTCACTTCCATGCATACATAACTAAATTAACTTAAAAGAATGTTTACCTCAAATGAAGCTTTTTCTATCTTCTCAAACTCTCCAATTTTCCTTTCTTTTTCACTTTCAATCTTCAAATCAAGACCCAAGGATAAGTTTTAACTAAGGAAACATCAAAATCTATGATTGAATTTTTGGTTTAAAAAGCTTTAAAATAAGCTTTCATGGTGGAAAGATGGAAGAGATGAGAGAAAAAAGAGAGAGAAGAGAATGGGAGTCGGCACACCTGAAAAAAGAAAAAGAGAGAGAAGAGATTGGGAGTCGGCACACTTAAAAAAAAAGCAGAAGAATAGTTTATTTTTTAAATTTTATATATTTTTAAGTCTTTAAAAATGCTTTCAACTTGGTCAATTTAGGTAGGCAAATTAAAATTGTATTTTGACATCATGATGATGTCATCCAATGAGGTAAGCATGAGGTAATAAACTTTTTTAATTTTCTTTTTCTTTTGTATTTATTTTTTTCATTAGTTCTTTAATTTAATTCTTGATACTGAAATTCCCTTTTTTTCAATTTTATTGGATAGTTAGGTCAGGAGTCAGCTCTAGGGGTGAATTGACCAAATTGCCCCTCGCTGGTTCAATCCGGTTTGCAAGTTATTCGATATTTTTTTCTGGATCATTGACCTAATTATTTGACCTGCTTAACAATTCTTTTCTGTGATTTTCTCTTTTTTACTGTGTTCGCAATAGTCCTAAGGACCGCAGCATCACATTTTATGGTTCGAAATTTGAGTTTAGACTAACCTCGTTGTCATTCCCGAGAAGGTCACCCATCGCTGTGACTCCTGGCTCTTTTAACTTCTTGTATTATGTTTTTCTTTTTTTATACTTAACTATTTGGCAATTACTAATTATTTGTGTTTAGGGCTTAACTAGGTGTCTTAGATATAGTTCTAATTCTCTTAATTATCCGAATTGACACTGGTCACTGGAACAGTAATATATACCAGGCCATGCAAATAAGGGTGTTACAAGCAATCCCACCACCACAACCACAGCCACAACCTCCACCAGCACCACAGAAGTCCCATTTAGAGAAACTGCAAAAACATAGGGCTGTGGATTTCTTTGGGAAGAAGGAGGATGAACCTATGACAGTGGAAAACTGGTTGGATAGAACAGTCAGAGTGTTGAAACAGCTTCATTACACCCCCGAGCAGAACCTAGAGGGTGCTGTGTCCCTACTTCAAGATGATGCATACTAGTGGTGGGACATAGTAACCAGTGAGGTGCAACCAGATCAGATCACCTGGGATTTCTTCCTCACAGAGTTCAGGAAGAAGTATGTCAGTAAAGTGTATTTAGAAGAGAGAAGAAGAGAATTTATCAGTCTGAGACAGCGGCAATTATCAGTGATAGTGTATGAGCGTGAATTCGTCATACTGAGCTCGTATGGGAGGGAGATAGTCCCTACAGAGGCAGAGAGGTGCAGAAGGTTCTAAAAAGGGCTCAATGACAATATCAAAGTCATGATAACAGCATTGGATGCTGCATCGAAAGTAGAAAGAGTCCGAATAAATGAGCAAAATAGAAGGGAAAGACAGCAGAAGAGGGGTCCAGGTTAGTCCAGTTCATTCTCTGCTCCCAGTAAGAAGAGGAAGGGTCCTCCTGCTCAGAGTTCGGGACAACCACAAGGTCAGGGTCAGTCCCAGGGACCCAAACCACAGTTTACACCTAGGAGAGGCCAATCCACACCATCAGTAGGCAACTCTCCAGGGACAGTGTTCAGGGGACCAGCCCCAGCATCTTCTGCCTATCCATACTGCCAGAAGTGGCATAAGGGGGACTATTGGTGAGTGACTGGTGCATGCTTATGGTGTAGATCTACAGAACATTAGATCAAAAATTGTCCAAAGAGGACTACTACAGTTGCCCCAACACAAGCTGATAGGCCTACCCCTGCACCTCAAAGGGGTAGGAAGTCCGATAAATCTGAGGCAGCTGGTCCATCACTGAGGCCTGCATCTGAGTCAGCTGAGAGGCTAGAGGCCAGAGTACCTGCCAGAGCCTATGCCATAAGAGCTTAGGAGGAGCAAGATGCCCGGATGTCATCAGGGGTACGTTCTCTCTCTACAACACATCTGTGCATGCATTGGTGGATCCAAGATCCACTTATTTGTACATCTGCATCAAACTACCCGCAGAGAGGGGAGTTTCAGTAGAGGAGAGTGATCAAGATATTTTGATCACAAATCCACTAGGCCACAGTGTGGTAGTGAATAAAGTGTATAAAGGTTGCCCGTTGAGGATTCAGGGGTATGAATTCTCAGCAGACCTAATTGAATTGCCCTTCCATAAGTTTGATGTGATTTTAGAAATGGACTGGTTGTCACGTCATCAGGCAATAGTTGATTGCAAACTAAAGAGGATTTCTCTGAAAACTCCTGAGGGTAATGAGATTTCAGTTGTGGGGGAAAGGACAGATTTCTTGTCCAATGTTATCTCAGCCACAGTTGCAAGAAGATTGATGAGAAAAGGCTGTAAAGCTTACCTAGCATATGTGGTTGATACTAAGTAGGCTAAGCCGAACTTGTATGATATACCCACAGTAAGAGACTTCCCAGATGTATTTCCTGAAGAATTGCCTGGTTTACCACCAGAAAGGGAAGTTTAATTTGCTATTGAAGTAATGCCGGGTACAGCACCAATTTCTATTACTCCTTATAGGATGGCACCCACTAAATTGAGGGAGTTGAAAATTCAGTTGCAGGAGTTATTCGATAAAGGGTTCATATGCCCCAGTGTATCACCATGGGGAGCTCTGGTGCTATTTGTGAAGAAAAAGGATGGAACCTTAAGATTATGCATTGATTACCGGCAGTTGAATAAAGTAACTGTGAAGAATAAATATCCGTTGCCTAGAATTGACGATATATTTGATCAGTTAAAGGGAGCCGGTGTATTTTCAAAAATTGATCTCAGATTAGGGTATCATCAGTTAAGGGTAAAGGATGCAGACGTGTCAAAAACTGCATTCAGAACCCGATATGGACATTATGAATTCCTAGTGATGCCGTTTGGGTTAACAAATGCACCAGTAGCATTTATGGACCTTATGAACCATATCTTCCATCCATATTTAGATAGGTTTGTAGTGGTATTTATTGATGATATTCTAGTGTATTCCAAGACCAGGGAAGAACATGATGAACATTGGAGGATTGTTCTGCAAACCCTGCGAGAAAATAAACTGTATGCTAAGCTGTCCAAGTGTGACTTTTAGATGAGTGAAATCTCTTTCCTTGGACATACAGTATCAGCTGAGGGGATTAGAGTGGATTCCAAAAAGATAGAAGCAGTGATGGAATGGAAGCCTCCTAGAAATACAATTGAGGTCAGAAGTTTCTTAGGGCTAACTGGGTATTTCAGAAGATTTGTGAAGGGGTTTTCTCTCATAGCTGCTCCAATGACCAAGTTGTTACACAAAAATGTGAAATTTGGTTGGAACGACAAGTGCCAAGCTAGTTTTGAGAGGCTGAAGGCTATGTTGACAGAAGCACCAGTGTTAACACAGCCAGTGTCGGGAAAAGACTTTGTGGTCTACAGTAATGCCTCGCATAATGGGTTAGGGTGTGTATTGATGCAAGAGGGGAAAGTGGTCGCCTATGCTTCCAGGCAGTTAAGGCCACATGAACAGAACTACCCTACTCATGACCTGGAGTTAGCAGCAATTATCTTCGCATTGAAAATATAGACGCATTATTTGTATGGTAAAAAATGCTACATCTATACAAACCACAAATGTCTAAAATATTTGTCAACCTAGAAGGAGCTTAATCTTAGACAGAGGGGATGGATTGAGTTCCTAAAGACTATGATTGTGTGATAGATTACCATCCTGGGAAGGCAAATGTAGTTGCTGATGCTCTAAGTAGAAAATCTATCACAGCTTTAAGATCACTAAATGCCCATCTGTCCTTAGCTCAAAATGGAGCTATTTTGGCTGAGTTACAAGTGAGGCCAAACCTGTTACAGCCGATACAAGATGGGTAGAAGGCAGATGAAAAATTAATGGCTATTGTGGGTAAAATTCCAGAGGGAAAGGAAACTAATTATGAGGTGAAAGCGGATGGGTGTCTATATTACAAAGGAAGAGTGTGTGTACCAGATGATGGGGAATTAAAGACTAATATTCTGAAAGAAGCACACACTAGTGTTTATGCTATGCACCCGGGAAGCACAAAAATGTATAATGATTTGAAGCCTCATTATTGGTGGCCTGGTATGAAGAAGGATATAGCTAACTATGTTACTAAGTGCTTGATATGTCAGCAAGTTAAAGCAGAACATCAAGTTCCATCAGGATTGCTACAACCTATAAGCATACCTAAATGGAAATGGGACCAGGTCACTATGGATTTTGTTAGTGGTCTACCTCTCACCCAGAAAAAGCATGATGCAGTATGGGTGATAGTGGATAGATTGACGAAGTCAGCACATTTTCTGCCAGTTAGAACTGACTACTCACTAGAGAAGCTAGCAGAATTGTATATCAGTGAGATAGTTAGACTACATGGAATCCCACTTTCCATCATATCTGATCGAGACCCAAGGTTTACATCGAGATTTTAGAAGAAGTTGCAAGAAGCCTTGGGCACACAACTCCGCTTTAGCACAGCTTTTCATCCTCAGATGGATGGACAGTCAGAACGAGTAATCCAGGTAAACCTAAAATCTCATTAATTTGAATTTTCACAATTAATAAATTGAAATGATAGTAACAATGTGAATTATGTGATAGATCCTGGAGAATATGTTGAGGAGTTGTGTAATTGAGTTTGAGGGGAGTTGGGATAGATATCTCCCACTGGCATAATTTGTATATAATAATAGCTATCAAGCTATCATTCAAATGGCCCCGTATGAAGCACTGTATGGGAGGAAGTGTAGAACCTCAGTGTGTTGGACTGAATTGGGCGAAGATAAGCTGGTAGGACCAGACCTGGTGAAACAGACTGAGGAGAAAGTGAAGATAATCAAAGCTAACTTGAAGTGTAACACCCTCACTGTAGTAATTTCGCACATTCTACTGTTCCGGTGACCGGTGTCGGTCTGGACAGCTAGAACGTCTGGAAAAATATTTAGACTAGAGTGAGGAGTCATAAATAACTCAAATAAGTGTAAGAAAAATTAAGGAAAAATTTTAGAAATAAAATACAACAAAGTTAAATGAGCCGGTGCCCTAGCGATGGGTAACCCAGTGGGAAGTTGCGGTTATCGCAACTAGGAGCCCTAGACTCAAGAAAAAATTCATAAAATAATTTTTGAGACTTTAGAGAAGAGTCATTGAGGGTTCTATGGCATTAGAATGCCAAGAAAAGGTTTAGAAAAAATTTTCAATCGGTGCAGACAATTTTAGTCTGTTAAGCCAAACGGAGGGCATTTTGGTCATTTCGCCTTCAGAGGTGATTTTTGACCGACCTGTCCAGTTAAGTAAATAATTATTATAACAAAAGATGTGAATAAATATTACTAAAAATTAAATTAAAATTGAGTAGAAAAGAAAAGAAAAAGAAAATGGAATTAAATTAGATTTATGACATAGGATGACATCATTAAAAAGCTTCCCACCAATTAGAAATTGACAAGCCAATTAAAATGAGATAAATACAACTAAAATGAAGTAAAAAAACAAACACAATTTCTGCAATTCTCTTCCCATTTCAGCCATAACCCATTTTCCCTTCCACCCAAACCACCATTAAAGCTCCCTTAAGCTTCATTTCCCACTTCAATTCACCTCAAAACCTTATCCTCCCTTCACTAAAAATTATACCCACACCAAGGAGAAGTGTTTGGAAGCCAAGAAAGAGTAAGAAAGTAAAGAAAAATTTAAGTCTTGGTTGGCTTGGATTTGAGCTACAAGAGGTTAGTGCTTATTTATGCATATTTCTCTCTTTATTCCATGTTAGGGACTTAAAATGAGTATGAAATTGTAAGTCAAATGAAATAAAACTTATGTGTATGTACACCATGGAATTTGGCAGCCCTAAGGAAGAGATAATGTTGATGGTTTTGATGGATTTAAAATGGGTTAGAAATGGTGTTGATGTGTAGACATAAATCTGAAATGGATTAATATGCCTAATTGACATGTGCTATGTGAACCTTGAATTTGAGCTAGGGTTTGGACACAAAAACTTAGATCTTGTTCATGTGTTGGTGAATGAAAGCCTAAATGGTCAATTAGTGACCATTTGGCTATGCATGATGAAGAATTGAAGTGAGTTGTAGCTTGGGATTTGAGTTTGGCTAGGCTGCCCTTGGTGACCTGCAGGGCTGGGCATGAGTCCAGTAGGTTTGGGCAACAATAACTTGAATTGTAGAGGTTCAATTGGTACAAGGTCAATTGGACATGAAACTAGACATATAATGGCACAACTTTGGTGAAGAAACCATGCCCAGAAAACCAAATCAAGTGGACCAAAAGCTTGCCCTAATCCGAGTGACCTGCAGTCTGCCTGGGCAAAATGACTAAATAAATAGTGTTTGGTCATTTGGCCATAACTCAGTGTAGAAAGGTCCAATTGACCTGAAATTTTACCAACAACAAGCTGAGATATAGACCAACAACTTTCATGAAGAAACCTAACCCAAATTATGACCAGAACATATTCAAAAGGTGAGTTGCATTCACTGTTCATTACACTGTAGATATGGTCAGTCCAGAAATTCTGGACAGAATTTCAATCCGGCCATTTGTGGTTTTTGAACCATAACTTGAGCTACAAAACTCCAAATGGAGAGATTCAAAAAAGGAAATGCAACTAGACAAAATAAGGAACAACTTTCATGTTGATCATTTTGCCAAATTCCCACTGCAAAATTGACTAATGGAACAATAAACACAAAGCATAAAAACTGAAAATTCTGCCCAACTAACATGAAGCTTAGAAATGGTATTGGCAACCAATACCAACAAATTTTGAATGCAAAATGTGGTATCTTGGAGAACTTAGGTTCAATAAATTTATTATGTATTAAAAAGCCAACAATTTGAGTGAATAGTAATACAAAGACATAAAGTATAATAACTAAATTGGTAGAGGAAATTAAGGTATGAAATTTAGAATCCATGAAACATTCATGGATTACTTGAAATAGAAATAGTAATTCACCTAAATGACTTAATGAACATTTAAGTTATGTGAGTATATAGTTAAGATTTATTCCCATTACTAGTAGATCTAATAAAACATAAGTAATACTACTTGAATATGAAATGACATTAACCTAGATGGATTGTTGAGTATAAATGGGATGAGGTTTACATTAGGATTTATGTTTCCATTACAAATAAGATAATAACACCTTGTATGAGTGATGAATTCACATAAATATTGTAATAAATAAATGAATCAAATGAAAATATGAATGGAACATTAGTTTTCTTTATAAGAGAAAGGAAGAATGTTTTGAGTACAATGGTACATGAACACCATTGTTGTGAATTGTGATCAATATGAATGATGTAAGGAATGTATGAATATTATGATGAATGTATAAATTATGAAATTTATCATGAAATAATGAAGTCATAAAACACAATATATTAATATTTAATGATATTATGTGCCCTTGTATTGCCTAGACATATGTGTCAGATTGGATAGTTTGGTATGCCAATAGGGTATTGTTTTAGCAGTACTGCGAAAGGCTTTATGCCTGTATTCATAGCTTTATGCCCGCATTCATGGCTTTATGCCTACACTCATGGCTTAATGCCCGATTATGTGATATCATGGCTTTTTAGCCATACTGACTGCATACGTGGTTGACATTCTGCGTCCCATGGTATGACAGCCCGAGGCACCGCGGTGTCCAGTGCCAACGACCCGTTATCCAGTTTAGTCAGCCTGTCATAGGTTACTTGGGCAGTGAAATTTATTAAAATAAGTTAAGAATATTAGCAATTAAAAATATTGAAAATTAAATAAAATAAATGAGTAAGATGACCTAAAATAAATTAGAATAGTTATTTATTAGAAAGAATCGAAATGAACTGGACTGATATTAAAATTTACTTGGACTGATATTAAAATTTACTTATTATGAGATAATCTGAGACAACCTAGCAAGTATTGAGAAAATGCTAAAAGATTAGCAAAGAAAACTATAACATAAATAAATATTGCAAATGTGACTTATATCATAATATAAGCATAAATTTATTATTTTTAGATCATTTTTCTTTGTACATTATTAATGTACATTGGCGAAATAAACACTTCCAAAGAAGACTAAATTAGTATAAAACATATTAAATTTTAGAAACAGCATGTAAAGTATAAATAAATCTTAATTATCCGAATTTTGTTTCTATCTTTATTTGTATATTATTTTCTTGTTATATTATTACACCACTAAGCAGCAATGCTTAGCGCGATGGAATTGTTTCCTTCGCGCATGTACTGAAGCTAGAACCCAATGGACGTTTGACTGGGAATTTTAGGAGTACTGATCTGCAGAAGTGTTTGAAGTATTCAAGGTGGTCACCTCCTTAGCAATGCATGTAGATAGGGCCCATATATATTATATTTTATATTTTGTATAAAATGCTTAGATATTGTATTGTAATGTATATTATGAACAGGTAGTTAATAGAAATGCGATGTAAATTAATTAATTAGCTTTTTCATATGTAATTAATTTATATATTATGTAAATTACGAAATTTTGTAATTATTTTGTAAATTATGTAAATTAAGGAAATTTGAAAATTTTGCTTATGTAATTTGAGAATGTTTACATATGAATTGAGTATGAATGGAAATGCATGGATGAGATTTGAAATATGAGAAAATTATGAGAATGATTGATGAGATAATTTTGATTAGCATGGATAAGATTTTATTTTGAAAATATTGTTGAATTTCAAACAGGTGAATATTGAAATATGCCAAACGATAATAAAATAGGAGAAACTCCACAGGTTTCTTCCTCGAAAAATAATTGATATTAAATTAAACAAATTCAAAATTATTAAAAAAATAAAGTAAGGTAAGTTAGGGTGCTCCAGCACCGAATATAGCATGCCTTGCTCGGCTACACTGTAGTCGGGTGAGGGGTGTTACATGAAGGTTGCCTCAGATAGACAAAAATCTTATGTCGACTTGAAGAGAAAAGAGATAGAGTATGCAGTTGGTGACAAAGTGTTTCTCAAAGTCTCACCGTGGAAGAAAGTACTGAGGTTTGGAAGAAAGGGTAAGTTAAGCCCTAGGTTCATTGGCCCATATGAAGTCATTGAACATGTGGGACCAGTGGCCTATCGGCTAGCTTTGCCACCAGAACTGGATAAGATCCATAATGTATTCCATGTGTCTATGCTAAGAAGATACCGCTCAGACCCTTCTCATGTCATCTCCATGGAAGAGATTGAAATCCAACCGGACTTAACATATGCAGAAGAACCTATACGGATCCTGGCTTGGGAAGTGAAGGAACTGAGAAATAAACAAATTCCACTGGTGAAAGTACTTTGGAGGCACCACAATACCAAGGAGGCAACTTGGGAAAGTGAAGAGACAATAAGGCAACAGTTCCCTCAACTGTTTGCATTAGGTAAATTTCGAGGACGAAATTTTTATTAGAGGGGAAGAGTTGTAACATCCTCACTTTAGCTAGTCCAAATAGTCTACT
Organism: Hevea brasiliensis; assembly: GCF_030052815.1. Lineage (NCBI taxonomy): Eukaryota > Viridiplantae > Streptophyta > Magnoliopsida > Malpighiales > Euphorbiaceae > Hevea > Hevea brasiliensis. The sequence continues at coordinate 52,905,260 of NC_079501.1, forward strand.
ATTTTGGTGACCAATGTTGATCCGGGCAGCTAGAATATTTGAAATTATAATTAGACTAGAGTGAGGAGTTATAAATAAACTAAACAATGCTCATAAAAATCAAGGAAAATTTTTAGGAATAAAATACACTAAGGTTAAATAAGCCGAAATCCCAATGATGAGTAACCCGAAGGGGAAGTGACGGTGAAAGCCGTTAATAACCCTAGACCTGGGGAAAACTTTATGAAATAATTTTTGGGACCTCAAGGAAGGATTTTTGGGGTTCCAATGACAATAAAATATTAAGAAAACACAAGAAAAAATTTAATCAATCGATACACACAATGTTAGCTCGTTAAGCTAAACGGAGGCATTTTGGTCATTTCGTCTTCAGAGATGATTTTTGGCCAACTTGTCCAGTTAAATAAATAATTTATATGACATAAAATGTGAATAAATATTGTTAAAAATTTAATTGAAATTAAGTAGACAAGAAAATGAAAGAAAATGAAATTAAATGGGATTTATTACATCATGCTTATGTAAGCATGAGGTAATTAAAGTCTATGGCCAATCAAATTAAAGAAACATAATTATAATACATAAAAGGGGTAGAAAAAGAAAATAAAAAAAATCAGATGCTTCTTCTTCCTTCCTTGGCCGAAAACCTCTCCTAACTCCACACCTCCATGAAAGCTTAAGAAAGCTTGAGATAACCCACCAAATTACCTTGAAACTCATCTTTGTCTTCACAAAAAATTATTCATACACCTTGGGCAAGCTAAAGATAACAAAAAGAAGTAAAAAGGAGGAGCTTTTACAAGTTTGAGATTAACTCCATTAGAGGTATTTGACCAAACTTAATCTTTCTCTTTTAATTCATGTTGAAGGAGTGAAATTGAATGCAAATTTACAAAGAAAATTAAACAAACATTATGTGTATGCCTTACTTAAAATTTTAGTAGCCTTGGGCTTGGTAGGGTTTTGAAGATTTTCTTGAATTAAAATGGTACCCTAGCTACCCTTAATACTAACCTATTATTTAGGATAATGAAAGGTAAGTGAATGCATGATTTGAGATGGTTGAGTTAGAGTTTGGGTATGAAATTGAGACTTTGATCATGTAATGGTGAAAGTAAGTTTTAATGGTCAATTAGTGACCATTTGGTTATGTGTGAATAAGAAATGAAGTGGTTTGTTTAGTGGGAATTAAAGTTAGTGTTGCTGTCCTTGGGGATCTACAGGACTTGGTGTGAGTCCAGCAAATTTGGGTAGCTATAACTAGAGTTGTGTAGGTTCAATTGGTGCAAGGCCAATTTGATATGAAACTAGACACATAATGGCACAACTTTGGTGAAGAAACCCTGCCCAGAAGACCAAAACAAGTTCACCTAAAAATTGCCCTAATCCGGGTGACCTGCATTCTACCTGGGCAAAATGACCAAATGAATAGTGTTTATTCATTTGGTCATAAATCAGTGTAGAAAGGTCCAATTGACCTGAAATTTTTTCAACAGAAAGCTGAGATATATACCTACAACTTTCATGAAGAAACCTAACCCAAATTTTGATCATAACATGTTTAAAAAGTGACCTGTAGTCACTGCACAAAATACTGTAGATTTGGTCAGTCCAGAAAATCTGAAAAGTTTGCAATCCGGCCAGTTATGGTTATTAGGCCATAACTTGAGCTACAAAACTCTAAATGGAGTGATTTAAAAAAAGAAATGTAACTAGACACAATAAAGAACAACTTTCATGCTGATAACTTTATCAAATTCCCACTATAAAAAGGACCAATGGAACAGTAAACACAAGGCTTGAAATCTGAAAATTTTGAATAACTAACACTAAGCTTAGAAAAGGTGTTAGCAACCAATACCAATAACTTTAGAATGCAAAATGTGGTGTGTTGGGAGTATTAGAACCAATGTACCTATTGTCTATGCAAAAGTCAACATTTTAGTTGACTAATGAAATGAATAGTAACACGTAAACTTAAATTTCAAGAATTGTACAATTTAAAAGTGTAACATGCCCTAGTACACCTAGCAAGATTGGTTTGGATATGTTGGCATGTCAATAGGGTTCTATTAGCAGTACTACATATGGCTTCATGCCATTCTGTGTTTTATGGCCTCTTGTGTCATTCTGTGATAAAAATAGCCTTTGGCTATGTTGATTGAGTTGTTATACTTGGGATTGATCCCTAATAATTATTACAGCTTATTAGCTATTCTGTTGCACACCGGGAGACACAATGTGACCGATGGTGTGATGGTCCGAGGTACTTGGTACCCAGTACCAGTTTATTCTTTTATCTAGTCTAGTCGACTAGTATGGGTTACTCGAGCAATGAAAATAATTCTTACCAAATTTTAATCGAATAATACTGCAATAAATGTCAGAAATTAAGTCTACCTAAAATGTAAACATACATTTTGCATATTTATTTTATTTTAGTTATTTTATTTTATATTGTCACCACTAAGCAGAATTGCTTAGCGCGTCGCTTTTACCATGCGCAGGTACTGGAGACATAGCTGGGGAGTCCAGCAGACCTCAGACTGGGTAAACTTTCAGACCTACACATAGAGTCTAGAGTCACCTCACATTTGCAGTGCATTGGTAGGACATTAGGTTACTTTTGGTATTTTGTATTTTGTAAATCTTTGTAATTAGACTTTTATTTTGTCATGTATATTATAAACTCATGTAATTATGTTTTGACGTAAACATCTATAAATCATGTTCAGTAGTAAATTTGATTATTTCTTATTGAGTTGAGTATGATATGAAACGAATTGAATTTTGAGATATTGAAGTCATTTGAGAAATTGTGAAAAGATGTTGGTGGTTGACTGAGATTGATAATATGATTATATTGGAACTGTTTTTAACAGATTCAGAAGAACTGTTTTTCTAATTTACAGCCGGCATTCTACTGAATTTTTTATAAAATTTGCGAAAAATTCAGATTAAACAAAATTGTAAATAAATGAATTAAAAAGGGTAAATTGTAATGGAAATATGATTTGGTTCTCCGACACACTGTGTGACATATCTTGCTCGGCTACACTGTAGACGGGTAAGGGGTGTCACACCAAATCTCATAATCATAGCATGCAGCTATTGCTAATAGAATCCTAATTGATTTAAGCATGGCAATAGGCGAGAAAGTCTCCTCATAGTTGATTCCTTGCCTTTGGCGAAACCTTTTCGCTACTAGCTTTGCCTTATAGGTCTCCACCTTTCCATTAGAACCAATTTTCTTCTTGAAAATCCATTTATTCCCTATAGGTACAATACCTTTAGGTGGGTCAACAAGATCCCAAACTTGATTCTTATACATGGAATCCATTTCGGATTTCATAGCATCAATCCATTTTGAAGGGTCTATATCTGATGTAGCTTCTTTATAGGTAAGTGGATCATCTCCATGATCTACTTCTTCATGAGTAGACAACTCTTGTTCTTCTTCATGAAGGAAACCACATCTCATTGGTGGGTGAGATACCCTGGTTGTTCTATGAGGAACAGCTGTAGATGTTTCATCAATAGGTGTAGGTTGACTAGATGGATCTATATCCATCTGATCTGTTGGTTGGTCAGAATTCTCTAATTCTAACTCTATTTGCCTTCCTTTGCCTCCTTCTTGAACAAACTGTTGTTCAAGAAATGTGGCATCTCTACTTATCACAACCTTTTGTGATGTAGGCAAATAAAAATAATATCCAAAACTATCTTTTGGATATCCAACAAATCGACCCTTTTCTGATCTGGTTTCCAATTTATCAGTGTTCAGCTTTTTGATATAAGCTGGACAACCCCAAATCTTAACATGCTTAAGACTTGGTTTTCTTCCATGACATATCTCATAAGGTATGAAAGAAACTGATTTTGATGGAATCCTATTCAGAATATACAAAGCTGATTCTAATGCAAATCCCCAAAAAAAGATTAGCATATCACTATAGCTCATCATACTACGTACAATATCCAATAGGGTACGATTTCTCCTTTCAGATACACCATTCAGCTGTGGTGTTCCTGGAGGAGTCAACTGGGAAACAATGCCGTACTCTCTCAAGTATTCCTCAAATTCAGTACTCAAATATTCACCTCCACAATCTGATCGAAGAGCTTTAATACTCTTTCCTGTTTGATTTTCTACATCAGATTTAAATTCTTTGAATTTTCAAAGGATTCATATTTGTATTTCATCAAATACAAATTCCCAAACCTTGATTTATCCTTAGTAAAGGTAATAAAGTAATGAAAATCGCCTCTAGCCATTTCCTTAAATGGACCACATACATCACTATGTATTAGCTTCAAAATATTTTCAGCACTTAGCCCTTGTCCAACAAAGGGTGATCTAGTCATTTTACCCTGAAGGCAAGATTCACAAGTTGGAGTAGGGTCAGAGCCCAATGAGGATAAAATCCCCATTTTCTCTAGTTTTGCAATCCTATCTTCTGCAACAGGACCTAACCTTAAGTGCCAAATATATTTTGAACTTGAGTTGATTTTGTCACACATTATCCCTTGTAAGGCACGACATGTTCCCGTAGTATACCTAATGAATCACCGAACTCCACCTATTGATAACCCATTAGTTATGCTACAAAGGATTTTAAAACAAACCATAGCTTTTTATCTTATCAATTCTTTTGCGGAAAACTGCATGAGAATAGTTAAAATTCCATGTAAACATTCATTGGAAATAATGATAGACTAAATATTGCAAAAGTTACATTTTCATAAGTCTCAAGGTAAAATACAAAATAGTTACAAACTCAAAATGTGATAGCAATGTAGTACTTTTTAATACAAACTGCTCAATATCCGTACATCCATACATATAGGTACAAAATACATCCAAAGAAATCACAAGGGTATACCTAATGTAAATACCCACAATCAATACTAAAATGCTGCTTCCAAGTCTCTCACTCGGCAGCCTTCTCCTTTCTTTTACTTGCGACAGCATAAAGAAGCTATCGCTAAGTATATCACTCAGTGGTGTACAACTAATAACTTTAAAACTTAAGATAAAACACAATTTGTCAAAGCATAATAAATCACATTTTTCTTAAGCATGAAAACTTCACAATAGTTTTAAGTCCATAAGAGCCATTTATTGGAATAACATTTCAAATGAGAAATCACACTTCATAAATCACAATTCACAAAGCATTAGTGTTGCCAACATCAACACACAGTTTAGGCCATGAAACAAAATTTTATGATCAGTGCTGTGTTGTACACCACGACAAAGCAATCTCAACCTCACGAACCGTTATTAATGAGGGAAGGGCTAGCTAGCTAATGAGTACTAATGTAGTCTTACCCCACTAATCGTTATTAATGAGAGACATAATCAATATTAATTATCAACTCCAAGTAGCCGTTACTACTGGGGAGTTCCGAAAGGGACTGTCATGCTAACTGTGGTTTCAAAATAGTTTCCAAAAATTTTCCACTCAACAATCACATTTATAAACCAATAAACACATTTAAATTTATCATAATATCCATATAAAGGTGGCAACACCCAAATTTCTTAAATGCAAGAGAAAAATCATATTTCAGTCAAAGTAAACTTGTTCAAAGCAAACTCATTCAATTTAACACATTCCAAGCAATTTATAAGTTTAAAAACGAAGAAAATGTTAGTTGTGCACAAACTTTCAATAATTCTCCTTCCTTGTTACCTACTTCTCCTTGTCCGTTCCAACTTTTTTTTCTACTGAAAATACACAAATAGAACACCTCAATACCAATATCAATTGTTGCCAAGAACTCATTACATGCATGTCTAATGCATCCCAAGTTATCTTTGAAAATTTTAGAATATTTTGGTTTTGGGACAACTTGGTGCCCTAATCTTTGAACCCAATTTGTACCTAGTTTTGATTATAATTTGGTGAGGTGTTCCTCATGAAAATAGTTCATTTAGGTCTTAGCTTTATTTTACTTTTTGAATCGCCTAATTCGGAGCTGTGTAGCTCAAGTTATGACCAAAATACAGTTACTATTTATGTCACTGTTCATGCTGCAGATTCAGTTCTGGCAGATTTAACAATCCAAATTCGTTCAGCAATTTGATCAAGTTAAGTCCATAATTTGGTTTAATATTCTTCATACGAAATGTTCTACTATGTCTTAGGTTTCTAGAGATTCAAGAATCGCCTAAATCGGAGATTTCTAGAGAGAGTTATGGCCATGCAAAGTTTACTATTCATATAGTAAATCTGTAATTCTACAGATTTGGTAATTCAACTTTATTCAGCAATTTGATTGGGTTAAGTCCATAATTTGGCCTCAAGTTCTTCATATGAAATGTTATAATATGTCTTAGGTTTCCATCGGTTTAAGAATCGCCTAAATCGGAGATTTCTAGAGAGAGTTATGGCCATGCAAAGTTTACTATTTATATGGTCAAATTCTGCAGGTTCCAGAATTTTGTTTCTAAGTTCAAGGCTCATTTCGGATAGCTTAAGGTCATTTTCGGGGTAGGGTATCTTCACAAAAATTCTAGCCCTACGTCTTATGTTTCATTTTCAATTGGTTTCACACCAATTGGAGTTGTGTAGCTTAAGTTATGGGCTTCCAAACACACTGAATTCAGTGTGTAAAATTTTATCCTAAGTTCAATTTTTCATTTCTTCAATTACTTCCATTAACCAACCTCAATTCACATTTAATTCACCCAAAATGACTATAATTTAGCATTGACACATCAATGGCACTTCCTAGCATAAACCCCACAATTTTCAAATACCAAAGTTTGTAATTTTCCCTAATCCTACCATTTCATTACTTCCATTCATCAACCCAATGTCAATTCAAACTAAATAAACCTCAAATGATCATAATTTAATACTACACACACCAATTTCACTCTCTAGCACCAAAACCCAATTTCCCCATGAACCCTAATCTTCCATAATTCAATTTATGCAATCCCATGAAATCTTACTACTCTCAATCATGCATACTACTTCAATTTAACTTAGATTTATCATCAATTTAACTAAAATACATAAAAACTCTAATTTTCCCTAAGTTGGCCAAAACCCTAGTTTAGATTTCCATACATGTTTCCTTTCAATTTCTCATGTTATTTCATCACACCCAAACTTGATTTAAAGCATACTTGGTAAATCAAGTATGAAAGAGAGAGCTTACCTCACTTGATGATTTTTTACACTTCCAATCTCTTCCAAATCTTATTCTTCTTCTAATCTCTTGTTTTCCCTTGCTTTTAATCTCTAAATCAAAGATTAATTTGATGTTCTCTACCAATTAGATAAAAAACCCATGGAGGAAAAGCAAGGAATTGAGTTTTGAGAATGGGTGTCAATGGAGAAAGAAGGAAGAAGAAGAAAGAAAGAAAGAGAGAAGGAGAGAAAGTGGGTGGTAACTAAATGGGAAAGAAATGGAAGAAATTACTTTTTAATTTGTCTTATCTTTTATATATATTTATTCCCAAAATTGTTTTATTTCAATTAAAAATTTTAATTGCATCAAAAATGTTATAAAACTTACAATTTTATTTCCTTTCTTTTCTTTTTATATTTACACTAAATTTTCCTCAATATTTTTTCATAATTCAATAATTTATTTTTATTCAATTAAATTGACCTTTTGGTCAAAAAATTCAACTCTTAAAGTGAATTGACTAAAATGCCCCTTATCGGGTCATAATTCCTCTTTTACAATATACCTGGTGAATCCATATATTTTTGGGTCACTTGAATTTTTATTGTGTCTATCTCAATTAATTTTTTATTTATTTTTGGTTCTCAAGGTGTCTTTGAATAGTACTAGTAATGGATAAAAAATGGTACTATTCATAACTCGGAGGTTCGGGGTGTTACAGATTTTCACCATGGCATTGCATTCATTTAGATCACTTGCATTCATTTTGTGTTTGTCATTATTATCCAAATAATAAAGACCATCATTCATATAACCTGAACTAACATATTTATTTACAAAATAAATATTGCAAACATCATCTGTGAACTGAAATTTATAGCCATTTCTAGTCAAACTAGATATAGAAATGATGTTCTTAAAATCATCAGGTACATATAAAATATTTTCCAAACACAAAACATGTCCAGACATGTAAAAAGATTTAGATCCTATGGCTAAAGCTTCAACAGTTGAACCATTGCCAACATCTCGAGGACGCAAGCTGCTACTATTTGCTAATTCTTGCATATCATAAGAAATGTGAGAACTGGTACCAGTATCTAAAACCCAAGCTGTAGATGAACTATGGGTATCATCAGAATCAACAAGATATAGACATACCTTCCGAAGGTCTATCCTTCTTGTCCTTTAGAGAAGCAAGATACTCTGGGCAGTTCCTTTTCCAGTGCCCATCCTTCTGGTAGTGGAAACACTTTCCTTTGCCTCAATTAGCTTTAGTCTTCCCTTTCTGTTTAGCTATTTTCTTGGAAGGACCAGGAATTTGAGGTTTCTTTTTCTTACTACCCTTCTTCTTGTTGGACTTTCTAGCAGAAGAAGATGCAATTAAAGCTACCTCTTTTCCTTTATTGCCCGGCATATTCTTTTGGGCAATAACCAGCATGTTGAGTAAACCAGCCAAGGTGCATTCCTGTTTAGTCATATGGAAATTTGTCACAAAATTCCCAAAAGACTCAGGAAGGGACTAAAGGATCAAATCCATCTATAATTGGAAATCCATGTTGAAGTCAAGATGTTCCAACAGCTCAATCAGTCGAATCATCTTGTGGACATGATCCCCAACATTCTGTCCCTCAGACATCCTCGTGCAAAACAGCTGTCTAGATATCTCATACCTAGCATTCCTATTGTGCTCATCATACAACTCTTGTAGGTGAAGGAGGATCTCACTCGCACTTTGCATGTTTTCATGCTGCTTCTATAACTCATTACTCATAGAAGCAAGCATGTAACACTTAGCTCTCATATCATGCTCCTTCTACTTGTCCAAAGTTTCATGTTCCCCTGGAGTGGCCTCTGGAGGTAAGGGACCAGGAATATTTGAGTCTAGAACATATCCTATATGTTTAAGGTTCAGGACAAGTTTCAAATTTCTTAGCCAATCATACAGATTAGGTCCTGTCAACCTATTGCGATCAAGTATGCTTGCAAGGATATTGGATGGTGGTGGTTGTTCTGTGCTCATTATTATCAGAAAATTAACTGCAGAAAATAACCAGATTAATTAGCAATGTATAATGTATTTAACCAAAATGATTATGGTCTTTTAATCAAATTGGTCATCCCACTAACTTAGTGAATCATACACTTCCAAAGTAGAAAGCGAAAATCCTAGTTGGATGGATTTCTAGTGGGTGATTGAATTCTTATAATTCTATTGATCATCCTCGGGTACATCCATTATTGGAATTATAATAAACTATAAGTGAGCAACTCCTTGCCCATCACATCTCATGTGAGGTTTAATCCTTTACCTAGCCTCTAATGCTTAAAATCTCAGGTACATCCATTATTGACTTATCTTGCATTAGTTAAGTTGATCCCTTTGAGCCAGTAAATATGCAAATAATTTTAATGTCCTCAGGTACATCCAATATTGGCCACCAAACCATTTCCATATTCACAACATCTCCTGCTTAACAATTATTCCTAAGAATATCTCTTAAATTAATTGCATCATATGCAACTATTTAAAATTTCTTAAAATAATTGCCCCAATGGAGGGCCCATGTTATAATTACTTTAATTATAGTATTTCCAACTTAATCATTTGTTTGGAAGATTTTATGGTCATCCAAATTACTGTTAAGGTCTCACTTTGCACATTATTCATTTAGCATGCATATATCATATACTTGCTTACATTCCCATATATCTCATGCATTCATGGATAAACAGTAAATATGGTATGATCATGGACTTTCTAAGAGATTCAATTCTGAGCTACCAAGAATTGAATCAGGGTATTCCTAGGTGCAATTCATTCATTCATATTACAAGAGTTGCTGAAGGAGTAAATAATCAACACTTGATCTTGAATTCCTCCCACTGATCCCACCAATGCTCTTGACCTCCTTGATCTTCTTGCAATCCAATTACATAGTAATCCTTGGCATACCAAGGCGAATTTACAAGAACTAAATAAATGAAATTACAACCCAAAAATTATTACAACTTTAATAGTACATGCCCAAAAATAAATTAAAATAAATTAATTTAAATTACAACCCAAAGAAACATAAAAAGAAATAAATCTAATCACATTGATCTTTTACAGTCCATGATCATCCATCATGAATATCACTATTTAACAACTAAATAAAACGTACATATTAAATTAAATTGAATATCTCATATTCAACTTAAAAATCCATATTTGAATATGATTCAAATAAATTTAAAAATTCAGATTTGAATCACATTCAAACAAATTCAAAAATTTAGATTTGAATCACATTCAAACAAATTCAAAAAATCATATTTGAATCACATTCAAATAATTTTAAAAATTCATATTTGAATCACATTCAAACAACTTTTAAAATTTAGATTTGAATCATATTCAAACAACTTTAAAAATTCATATTTGAATCACATTCAAACAATTTTTAAAATTCAGATTTAAATCAAAATTTAATTGTGTGATTAAAACTCTAACTAAACAATTTTATTATACATAAAATGGACATAATTATGAGCATTAGATCATACAACAATTGCACAAATATTGCCCAAAACCATGTGCACCATAAAGGATGAACAAACCTTGCGCACACAATGGTGTTCATCACCAAGCCACCACCTTTCTTTGCAACCAGCAATGGATCTATATCTCATGATCATACCACACAATTAAATCATATAATCAACAATCTAAATGGCAAATATAGTGGCTCTGATACCAATTGAAGGAGCAGGAGCATGAAAAACACAAGTTTATGTCATTAAATTCAAAATTTTTTCACCTAGGGTCACATGCATCATGCAAGATTTATTTTTATCTATTTGATTTCAATGATAAACAGCATATTAAAACTATTTTAATATGTTTTTGGATCTACATTTTCCATTTAAGATTTTAGAATTAATCAGATTAATTTTAAGAACCCTAGATTAGGTCAAGAACAAGTGCACTAACCTCTTGATGCACTGCAATGTGTTTGTCACCTTTGGGATGCGTCTTTAGGACACCAGATGTTGTCTCTCTAGCTTGTCCACACCAAGATCATCTATGGCAGCCCTTGAACAGCTTCTAAAGCTTTTCTACGAATTAGAAAATCAAGTTTTGCCTTTTGAGAGATTATAGATGTAAATAGGACACTAGAAATAATTTCTAGTATTTTTAATTCAAGAGATTGTTTGCTAATCTCTTTGAAATGATGAGAGATGAAGAAGAAGAGAATGGAGAGGAGCCAAGGGTGGCGACACCTTTTTGAGAATGAGCAGATTGTGTGATTTGTTCTTACATCCTTACACTTATATAGCTAGGTCACCACTTAAAACCTTTGCCACATGTCACCTTCTGATTGGTTCTAGGTTTAATTGACCCAATCACATTGTGCCAAATGTCAAACCTATATTTAATCTTAATTTTAATCATCTTACATGATTAAAAGACATTTGGCAAGCTTATGTGTAGTATCATGTGTCACCATCTCATGGTGCCTGTAGGGAGGGGGCGTGAGGCGAAATATCATCCATTAAAATTATATAAAATGCACCAGGTAATGCCCAGGAAAGATGGTGGAGTCACAATGGTCTCACTTAAGTACCACCTCCTTAGACAGTATTTCCTAGACATGCACTTCATACAATCCTAATAGAATCAAACCACTGGTAAGTACCGTCTTCCCATAACACTACCACGGTACTAAGGATTTATGCCACGAAGGCATAGATAGACAGGAGTCGCCACCCGGGTAATAACCGGGACATATTCAGTGTTTCTTCTAAGGGTCATGGATGGCAACTTACTCCTTGCAGAGTTTCTACAACCGTTATTACCATAGCCCAATGTCTAGGTTCGGGATAGTGGGTACGTAAGGGGAAGGTGTTAGGCACCCCTCACGCCTGATCTAACCTCGTTAATTCGAGTGCCAGTCCTCTACTAATGTTTCTAGAAGTCTTGTTTATTATTCATTTATTAAACTTTATCCTAAAAATGCAATTCTAATCCTACACACGCAAGTAATTCACAAAAGGATTGTTGTTTACACACAATTTTCATGCACAAGTAATTCCTATCTATGGGGTTGCTAATTATTTAAATGATATTTACCAGATGACTAAAATTAATTTATTATTGAGAATTTAATTTACAAAAAAATTCAATTTCAAATAACCCTACGTTTCTATTTAACTTAATTAATTAATTTTCATCAAGTTACCCTAAGGATAATTGAACTAAGTTAATTATGTACATGTGTAGTTTATTCTAATATCACATAAGGCCCAAACAATCACAACCTAATAAAGATTTCTAACCTGCAAATTTATTTTACAATTACCAAGTATTAAATTAAATTTATTTACATGCCAATGTTAGTTTAATTTACAAACAAGATTAATTTTAATTTACAAAGTATTTATTTAAATTAATTACATGCAAAAGTCAGTTAAATTAAAAAACAAAGTTAATTTTAATTTACCAAATAAAAGTTCTATTATTACTACAATTTCATGCCAATGGTTATTCGATAAGTTTAGAGTTACTTACCTGTTGGTAAATGCAGTTGCCATTGGGGCAAGCTACCCTTAAAAAAGGGTCTTCTCTTTTAGTATGGCAATGATATCCCTGGCTTACTCCCGTTTAGCTCCATATAAGCTCCGCGCAAATGCCCTCTTTGGTACTTACCTTAGGGCTACTTACCAATTTTGTTTGTAATAAAAAATAAAGAAAATAAAGAAAAATAATAAAAGTACGAGAGACAGAAACTAAACATGTGCAGAGTTGTGTATCCCCTCAAATTAAACATGATTACATGATCTATATGAACATATAAAATAAATTAAAGACAAAAAGCGTAGAATTAAAATATTGTGTGGCATAGATCTTGAAAAGAAAACAATAAAAACTGACCTTCCAGAAATCTTGTATGAAAATCTTCTTGAAGAAAAGAAAAAAATAAGAAAGAACTCAAAGAGTCTTAAATATCTCTAAATTTCTGATAGCTTTGAATTTTCTCTTCCTCTTTCCTCCCATCATCCCCTCTTCCCTTCTCTAGTAGGGTATTTATAGGGTTTTGGGGGAGAGGTGTGATAGGGTTTGGAGTCTTAGGGTGATAAAGTTTAGATGACTTAAACAACTACGATTGCAGAATTCGAATAAGACTGGGATATGGGTGAGGTGTTTCAACCAATAGGAGGACATGAAAAAATGGAAGGCACCAATAGGGAGTGAGGAAGAGGTGTGGTAGGGTTTGGAGTCTTAAGGTGATAAAGTTTAGATGACTTAAATAACTATGATTGAAGAATTCGAATAAGACTGGGATATGGGTGAGGTGTTTCAACCAATAGGAAGACATAAAAAAATGGAAGGCACCAATAGGGAGTGAGGAAGAGGTGTGGTAGGGTTTGGAGTCTTAAGGTGATAAAGTTTAGATGACTTAAATAACTATGATTGCAGAATTCAAATAAGACTGGGATATGGGTGAGGTGTTTCAACCAATAGGAAGACAGGAAAAAATGGAAGGCACCAATAGGGAGTGAGGAAGAGAGTGGGGCCAAGGAAGAGAGAGATATTTTGTTATTTTAATTTTTAGAAAATAATTAAATGGGTCCCATTTAAAATTCCTAACTAGGCTTTCTTAGGCCCATAGAGCCCAATTAAACTTAATTAGATCCATTTAAGAACTGCCCATATTAAATTTAAACAAAATAAAATTTTATTTAAAATTAATTAAATTAATTTCCCCAAAACTTTATTATTATTTTTATTTTTTCAAGATCATGCCACAGAATTAATAATTCAGCTCCATGCCTCCAATTACATCTTACAGTCATATAATTTTTCATCATCGGGTTTCCTACGGCCTCAATGCACATATTCATCATAAAATAAGGGTCTACAGTGCCACATGTCACCCTATGAAATGACCAAAATACCCCTATGTCTTAATTTTGAGTTCTCAACCCAAAATAATTATTTCTCTTTTTCTAATCAATTTATATCAAATATAAATTAATTAATTAATCTCTATTAATTAATTTCTCATTAATTAAATTCATATTTAAATGGTTTAAATATAAATTTAACTTATACTATACATCCAATAACCTAGATTTGGTTTCAAGCCATGTTAGGGACTTTGCAATCTAATTGCAAATCAAACCTATTTAATTAATCAATTAGACTCTTTAATTAATTAATTAAATAATATTTAATTTGGTGATTACTTGTATATATGTGTGACTTACTAGGCTCATCACTAATTGGCAATGAGACATGATATTAACTCTTAAGATCATCAGAACTCTTTCTTACCATAAATGATTTTTGTAAATCATTTTATGCACCTCATAGACCATGGTTAACACCTAGCATAGCATGCCATGGCCACCCAATTAGTAATAAGGTTTACCTTAAATGAACCTATAATCATATGTTACCATGCACTAGAATCTCTCTGTTACAAAATCCCAACTCAAGCTAGAGTCATGGTTTATGTCAAACCCAATTTGCTATGAATATTATATTATCTTTTAATTCCAGTTCTTGATTAAAAGATTTTCTCATCAGAAACTCTTTTCTGATTAAATCTATATGTCCTGGCCAGAAACTTGAAACATCAAGAATAATTAAATGAACATAGGATTTTATTCCTATTTACTTAGAGGAACAGATTCCATCTTGATCAACACCTACCTCCATATATAACTAGTAGGAGCCAACACATGCCCATATACCCATACACAGTATAAGTATGAAAGCAGTATCAAACTCAAACCACCTATATACAAGATAACTGTGCTATCTCAGGTTTAAAGATTATATGCACTGATATGATTTATGACAATATATTGACAAGAGTAAACTCCATGTGCTTGTCATAAGTGTCATTGGTTCGGCCTACTTATCATGTATAAGTGCCTATCATGTTTATTATATGGCATGAGACTCACCATTCCATCTTATTTATATCTCATATAAATAACTTGAGAACAAATATGAGTACAATCTTACTGGATAAGTCATGTCCTTATTGTGAAGTATCCTTGATTGTGAACCTATTTATGATACTTTGTGCTAGAAATACTGTCACTCATATTCTTAACAACTTAAGAATAGAATTTCTAACAAAACATCAATGGACCTTTTCTATTACACATAAATATATTATGTAAACGGAAAAGTGAAAACGCCTTTTATTAATAAAAGATGTACAAGATACATATTAAATGATATGCTCTAGGGCATACTGCTAACATGAACTTTTTACCACGTGCAGAGGATGAACTGGTCTGACTCGGATCTCTCTTCTGCTGTCTATCCCTTCTGTTCTGCTCATTAATTTTGACTCTTTCTACTTTTAATGCAGCTTCAACCAATTTTGTGAAGTTCGTAATCCCCAAAGCTATTATCATAATCTTGATGTTGTCATTCAACCCTTCTTCAAACTTTCTACACCTCTCAGTCTCTGTAGGGACTATCTCCCTTCCATACCGACTCAGTCTGACAAATTCCCTTTCATACTCTGCCACTGACAGCTGTCTCTGCCTCAGACTGATGCATTTAAAGCATTGAAATTTCAAAAACAAATTCTAAGGTTTCATGCATCATACATGTGTATTATGGTCCTAACCAATTTTCAATGCCTCAATTGCATATTAAGACATGTTTTAGCATTCTATAAACCTTCATTTGCCATCATAGAATGTGAATTAAGATTTAATTCAATTAAACTCTAACTGAAAAGGGGGGGTTTTGGATACTAACCTCTTGTTGCACAATTAATGTATCCTTCTTGTATTTGATGCCTCTAGGACCCCAATTGAAGTCCCTCTAGCTTGTCCACCACAAGCACACTAAGGATCAAGTATGCAGCCCCTATTTGACTTCTCAAGCCTTTGCCAACCACTTGTAATTAGGAGTTTATGTTTTAGTGAGGTTTAATGGATGTTTATAACACTAGAAACACTTAACACTTTCTAGCAAATTTAATTCAAAGAAAATGAAGGATTTCTCTTTGAATCAAGTGAGAAAGGAAGAGAGGAGAAGGGAGCTCAATGTTGCCGTCCACTTTGAGAGGAAGAAGAGAAATTACATTCTCTTTCTTCTTTTTCGCTTTATATAGTAAGTCAAAGTTTACTTACCCTTGCCACATGTCACCATAAGATCCTATCTTACTTTTTGGTTAACTTAATCCTATGGAGCCAAGTGTCAAGCTCCCTATAAATCATGTAAAGTGGTCTTCCATCATAGGAAGACAAGTGGCAAGATCATCTGGTGCCATGTATCACATCTCATGGTGCCACATGTCACCATATGATTTAATCTCACTTTTTATATTTTAATTTGAGTTCTCAACTCAAAAATAATAATTTTTCCTCTTCAAATTAATTTATCTCAAATATAAATTAATTGATTAATTAATCTCCATTAATTAATTTCTCACAATTAAATTCATATTTAAACAATTTAAATATAAATTCAATTTATGTTATACATCCAATAACTTAGATTTGGTTTCAAGTCATGCTAGGGACTTTGCAATCTAATTACAAATCAAACCTATTTAATTAATTGATTAAACTCTTTAATCAATCAATTAAATCACATTTTTTGTGATTAACTTGTGTAGTTGTGTGACTTACTAGGCTCATTACTTATTGGTAATGATAAATGATATTATCTCATAGTATCATTAGAACTATTTCTTGCCTTAAATGATTTCTCTAAATCATTTCAGACACATCATAAACCATGGTTGATACCTAGTATAGCATGCCATGGCCACCCAATTAGTAATAAGGAATACCTTAAATGAACCTTTAATCATATATTACCTTGCACTAGAATCTCTCCATTAAGAAATCCCAATTTTAGCTGGAGTCATGGTTAATGTCAAACTCCATTCGCTATGAATATTATGTTCTCTTTTAATTCCAATTCTTGATTAATTAGATTTTCTTGTTAGAAACTCTTTTCTGACTAAATCTATATGTCCTGGCCAGGAACTTAAATCATCAAGAATAATTAAATGAACATAGGATCTCATCCCTATTTACTTAGGGTAACAAATTTCATCTTGATCAACACCTATCTCCATATGTAACTAGTAGGAGCCAACACATGCCCATATACCCATACACAGTACAAGTATGAAAGCAATATCAAACTCAAACCAACTATATATAAGATAACTGTGTTATCTTAGGTTTAAAGATTATATACACTGATATGATATATGACAATGCATTGATAAGAGTAAACTCCATATACTTGTCATAAGCGTCACTGGTTCGACCTACTTATCATGTATAAGGGCCTATCATATTTATTATGGGGCATGTCACTCACGAATCCATCTTATTTATATCTCATATAAATACCTTGGGAATAAACATGATTACAATCTTTCTAGACAAGTCACGTCTTTTTGTGAAGTATCCTCGATTGTGAACCAATTTATGATACATTGTACTAGAAATAATGTCACTCATATTCTTAACAACTTAAGAATAGAATTTCTAATAAAATATCAATGGACCTTTTTAATTACACATAAATGAATTATGCAAACAGAAAAGTGAAATTGCCTTTTATTAATAAAATATGTACAAGATACGTACAAAATGATATACTCTAGGGCATACTACTAATAATCACCCACTAGCACTAGAGCCATTCATTACAATATCTTATACCCATCTTCTCAAGATATCAGTCCAACTGAGCTTGTGACATAGGCTTTGTGAATGGATCAGCTGGATTTTCGGCTGATGCTATTTTCTGCATGACTACATCGCCTCGCCCAACTATCTCTTTGATAATGTGGTAGCGCCTTTCTATGTGTTTGGATTTCTAGTGAGACTGGGGTTCCTTAGCCTATATGACCGCTCCATTATTATCACAGTAGAGAGAGGAACTGCTAACTCAATGGAAGGAACTACTGCAAGTTCTGTCACAAACTTCTTTATCCAAACAGCCTCTTTTGCAGCATCTGATGCATCAATGTACTCGACCTCTGTAGTGGAATCAATAGTCGTACTCTATTTGAAACTCTTCCAACTGACTGCACCTCCATTACAAATGAACACAAAATTAGAGGTAGACTTTCTATCATCAATATTTAATTGAAAATCAGAATTAGTGTAACCATCCAATTGTAGGTCACCTCCTTCATAAATCAAGAATAAATCCTTAGTTCTTCTCAAGTACTTAAGGATATTCTTGACAGCTATCTAGTATTCCAAACCTGGATTGGATTGAAACCTGCTAGTTAAACTAACAGAATACGCGATATCCGGCCTAGTACACAACATTGCATACATCAAACTTCCAATAGCCGAGGCATATGGAATCCTGGCCATCTTATCTCTTTCTTCAAGTGTCTTTGGAGACATTTCCTTAGAAAGATGGATACCATGTCTTACTGGTAATAATCCCCTCTTGGAATCAAGCATGTTAAATCTCTTTAACACCTTTTCTAAGTATAGACTTTGGGATAAACCAATTATTCTTTTCGCTTTATCTCTATAGATGCGAATTTCAAGAATATAGGTTGTTTTTCCTAAGTCTTTCATGAAAAATGTACTTGACAACCATACCTTGACGGTTGTTAACATGCCTATATCATTGCCTATCAACAGAATGTCATCTATATTGTAACATCCTCATTTTCGTAGTCCGTACATTCTACTATCCCGACAGCTAATGTCTGTCCCAAAAAGTCGAAATGTCTGAAACTACACTTCGGTGATAATGAATAGACATATAATGATGAAATAAATAAGAAGAAAATGCAAGAAAAATCAAAGACAAATGAAAGAGAGAAAATGAAGCTAAGTTAAGCAATGAAACCACGGCGATGGGTGATCATTTGGGAAGGCCGTTGCCGACCCTAGGGTTGCGAGGCACCCTCAGAATTTAATTTTGGGACGTAAGTAAAGGTCTATTGAAATATAATTGACACTAGAATTATTAAAGAAAAATTAATAAATTAGTACAAAGAAAAAATAAAAAATCGGGAAATAGATAAAAATTGGTATTATCGAAAAATCGGGAATATAACCCGAAGTGGGGCATTTTGGTCATTTGACACCTAGAGTTTCCTTTTGACCTCAATGTCCATTAAAAATAAATGATATTACACTTAGAGAATGTCATGAAAAATTAAATTGTGATACATGATAAGAATAGTGAAAGAAATGGGGGATAAAATCCAATTTATGAAACTTTGAATAATTAACATTAAAATCCAAGTTAGTGCTCCACTAACTCTTAATTTGGGACACTTAAATATTCCTTTGGGACAGCAGAACAATCATCTTCCACCTTGAGAAATAACCAGCCAAGAGAAATGAAGTTCACCATGGAAATTACCATGGATGCCCCACATGCAACCTCCATGGGTGCATGATCAAGCCACCATTTCTACTTAGTTCCTTTATTAAAGCTTGTACACACACCTTGGGCTGTATGTTGGAAGCAAAAAGAAGAGGATTTGATGAAGTTTTGGTGAAGCTCAAAAAAGGTTAGTGCTAGTTTTTCATCCCTTGCTTCATTAAAGTTTGTATTAAGATTGAGATGAGTTGGATGGTGAAGAAATTTGAAGGATTCGATGAGTTATTGATATATTCAATTTTGGACAGCCATGAAAGATTATTGTAGTTGAGTTTTTCTTACCTCTAATGGATGGAAATTAAGGTTGATTTGTCACACCCCGGCTTAGTGGGCCCCAGCTCAAGCCCCTCTATGGGTGGCCATCTTGCCAGCGTACCCCTCTAGAGGCCGGCGATGCAACTCAAATCGGTACTGTCCGCTTTGGTGGAGTTCAATCCCTTCGCCCTGCAGAGCTAGGATTCGAACCCATATCACCTCACGGATTTGCTTCGCCTCTTACCAATTGAGCTGCAATAAAAAAGGCGCCTTTTTTATCTAAATGTGACACCCCTTACCTGAC
Source organism: Hevea brasiliensis (assembly GCF_030052815.1). NCBI lineage: Eukaryota > Viridiplantae > Streptophyta > Magnoliopsida > Malpighiales > Euphorbiaceae > Hevea > Hevea brasiliensis. The sequence continues at coordinate 52,925,368 of NC_079501.1, forward strand.
TACAGTGTAGCCGAGCAAGTTATGCCACTCAGTGTGCCGGAGCACTCTATTTTATCTTAATTCATTTTTATTATAGTTTTGAAAATAACTTGTGAAATATAATTCATTTATTGAAATTGTAATTTATTTGAGGTTCCGAAAATTTTATAGAAAATCCGGCGGAGTACCGGCTAAAAATGGAGAAAACAGTTTTTCGGAACCTGTGAAAAACACTTCCTATGATCATATTCAATCAATCCCAACTCCAATTATCAACAAAGTCTCAGAATAATTTCATCAATTTCATTTATTTCTCAATCATTCATCTCATGGTACTCATATACAATTCACATTTTGTATCACATCAAGTTACAGCAATTTCTTAACGATTCCTCTATTTATCATTTCACATCATCATTAGACTCAAATCATAAATAAATTCTCACATGTGATTTATAATCACAAATTACAAGTACTTACATTAATACAAAATTATATTACATTTGTTCAAATACATATGATAAAATAAGAGTTTAATTACCAAATTTACAAAAATCTCAAAATACAAAATGGGACCTAGTGTCCTACCAATGCACTGTGGATGGTGAGGTGACACGGACACTATGCAGATCGTGAGTCGCCTTACCGAATCTGTGGTCTCTGGGCCCTCTGTCCAAATCTTGATACCTCGTGTTGCAAAGCGACGCTAAGCATAAAGCTTAGTGGTGCCAATAATACAAGAAAATATAATATGCAAATAAAAATAATAATTTCCTTGCTATTGTGTTCATAAGAGATGAATAATTACTGACTTATTGTTTAGTCGAGGGCTAATCATGTTTTATGATATTAACTTCTTCATGCATTTCGTTAATTATTTTCTTCATGATCTTGAGCTTCTTTGTATTTTTGGTAATCATTCTTGATACTTAATTTTCGTATTTTCTTTAATAATCAGTTCAATCACAGTTATACTTTTCCATGCCCAAGTAACCTATCTTTGGACGATCGGTGGATAACGGTCGTTAACCTGGACACCGCGGTGCCTCGGGCCGTCATACCATGGGACGCAGAACGTCAACCACGTATGCAGTCAGTATGGCTAAAAAGTCATGATATCACATAATTGGCATAAAAGCCATGAATACGGGCATAAAAGCCATGAATACGGGCATAAAGCCATGAATACAGGCATAAAGCCTTTCCTTTCGCAGTACTGCTAAAACAATACCCTATTGGCATGCCAAACTATCCAAACCAATCACATTAGGCCTACTAGGGCATTTTGCATTTTTAAGTTTCACAATTTTTGAATTTCAAGTTTTTATGTCACTATTCATTTCATTAGTCAACTAAAATGTTGACTTTTGCATAAACAATAGGTACATTGGTTTTCATACTCCCAACATACCACATTTTGTATTCAAAACTTGTTAGTTTTGGTCACTTTCTCAAAGCTTAGGTCATTTTGGCAAAATTGCCAATTTTTGGTTTTGGTGTCACTATTTACCTCATTGGTCAACAAAAATGTTGACTTTTGGATAGAAAATAGGTGTATTGGTTTTAACACCCCAAACATACCACATTTTGTATTTAAAACTTGTTGGTATTGGTTGCCAATACCATTTCTAAGCTTAATGCTAATTGAACAAAATTTTCAGATTTGGTGCTTCATCTTTATTGTTCCATTTGATATTTCTACAGTGGGAATTTGAGGAAATGGTAAACATAAAAGTTGTTCCTTATTTTGTCTAGTTGAATTTCTTTTTTTGAATCACTCCATTTGGAGTTTTGTAGCTCAATTTATGGCCAAAATAAGTTTACTGTTCACGTGCACTGTTCATGCTGAGATTTTGGGTCTGGCCGATTTTTGGTCCAACTTTGGTCAGTAATTTGATCAAGTTAAGTTCATAATTTGGTCTAACTTTCTTCTTATGAAATGTTCTACCATACCTTAGGTTTCCATCAGTTCAAGAATCGCCTAAATCCGAGTTTTCTAGAGAGAGTTATAGCCATCCAAACATTACTGCTCAAGTGAAAATCTGCAGAGTTGCAGGTTTGATAACTTAACTTTGCCCAATAATTTGAATGGGTTAATGGCATAATTTGGGGTAATGTTCTTCATGAAAGTTATTTGTCTATATCATATCTTGTTTCTATAAAACTTTCAGGTCAATTTGACCATTCTACAGTGAGTTATGGCCAAATGAACAGTTACTGTTCATTTGGTCATTTTGCAGGGGCTGTTTGCAGGGTATCCGGATTGGGGCCAACTTTTGGTCCTCTTGCTTTGGTCTTTTGGGCATGGTTTCTTCAGCAAAAATGTGCCATTATAAGCCTAGTTTCATGTCCAATTGGCCAAACGCCAATTGAACCTACACAGCCAAAGTTATGGCAGTCCAATTGGACTGAAATCTCAGCCACCATGCTGCTGTCTTTAGTGACCTACCATTCCACTTTGCCATGCCATTTTTCAGTCCAATTTATGGTCAACATACCTCAAATGGTCACTAATTGACCCTTATAATGTTCACTTACCACTTCATAAGCCAAAACCAAATTTCACTCTCCAAAACCCTAGTTCCCATTATGAGTTTTCACCACAAACCTTAATTAACTACTAGTTCATTATCCTTATATTCACATACTTTAAACCTAATCTTTAGTTCACTTCAAGTCCATCAAAAACACTCAATCCTACTCCTTCCTTAAGGCAGCCGAAATCCATGGGCTACATACACTTAGCTTTTATTCATTTGGTTCAAAAATTCATACTTATTTTAAGTCATTAACATAGAATAATAGAGATATAAGTGGAATTAGGCACTAACCTTTTTGAAACCAACCTTGAGCTTGTTATTCTTCAAGATTTCCCCTAGAATCATAATAATCATAATCAATTATAAGTTTACTTTCCTAAATTAAATATCCAATAAAAATTCAACATCATTTCCCCTTAAATTGGACTAAACTCCTATCATAAATCTTAAATCCACAACCACCCATTAATACCCAATCTGGCAGCTTGTGCATTCAAATTTATATATAATGATCTAACCGTTAGATAAATCCCAAATTTTAACCATATATTCAAGACATCCCTATACAATATCAGTAAAAATTTTAGCATCAAATAATCACTATATCATGAGATATCAAAACATTCATTCAACCCTTCAAAATCTGAATTGTTGCAGAAATCAGTCTTACTCAGACAGCTCATGCAAAACAATTTATATCTCATAAACCACAAGTCTAAAATTCACCAAATTTTAACCCAGCAGCCTCAACATCCCAAATATAATTTGTACCAAATTTAATAATTTAATAAGCATCCTAACTATTTATTTTTCTCAAATTTCAGTAGCCAAAATTCAGAATTCAACCTACAGACAGCCTGTGTTCAACAATATATTTCTCCAAATCCAACCGTTGAACAATCACCAAATTTTAACCATAACTTCCACACATACATACCTCAAACATATCCAAAAATCAGCCATAGATGTTGAGCCAAACTCACCTGGACGGAAGAGAAACATGCTGCCCTGCTGAACCCCTTTTTCTGCTACTGTTCATCTCCTTCTCCTTCTTCCTTTCTTTCTTTCTTTTCCTTTTCTCTCTCTTTCTCTCTTATTCCAGCCCGTATGAAGAAGGAAACTGCTGGTTTCCTTTGTTTTTTATCTCATTTTAAGTCATTTTTATCTCTTTTTATTGGTTTGTCAAATGGTGATTGGAGGGGGCTTTTAAATGACATCATCATATGTCATAATTAAGCATTTTCCTTCATTTTCTTTTCTTCTTTTCTCTACTCATTTTCAATTCAATTTTTAGCAATATTTATTCATATTTTAGATCATTATAATTATTTACTTAACTAGACAAGTCGGCCAAAAATCACCTCTGAAGGTGAAATGACCAAAATGCCCTCCATTTGGCTTAACGGGTCAAAATTGTCTGTACCGATTGAAAAATTTTTCTAGGTATTTTCTTGGCATTCTAATGCCATAGGGACCTCAATAACCCTTCTCTGGAGTCTCAAAAATTATTTTATAATTTTTCCCCCGGGTCTAGGGCTCCTAGTTGCGAGAACCGCAACTTCCCTCTGGTTACCCATCGCTTGGGCACCGGCTCATTTGACTTGGTTGTATTTTATTTCTAAAATTTTTACTAAATTTTTCTTATTAATATTTGAGTTAATTATGGTTCCTGACTTTAGTTTAAATATTTTTCCGGACGTTCTAGCTGTCCGGACCGACACCGGTCACCGGAACAGTAGAATGTACGGAGTTGCTACGGGGAGGGTGTTACATGATTAACTTAAATGGAAGTGGTAGTAAGTTAATATCCAATGATGTGCATGTTAGTGCTTGAATTAAGAGTTTGAATATGGGTCTTGATGCTTTAGCAAACTGCCATGTTTGGCAGCCTATTAAATCATGAATTTGTGTGTGAATATGTAGTTTATTAATGAAATATGCTAGTATTAAATTGTGGGCAGTATGTGTAAGTGATATTGAAGTATGATTATATTGAAGTGTATGCGTAATATTGACATTGAGATATATTGAATTTTGGTGGAAGTGAATGTTGAACTTAATGGTGAATTGTGTGCATTGAGCACTTGAATATTCTGCCCAAAATTGTTACTAGAATTGTGTACAATATATATATATGGAAGTGTTATTGATTATATATTGAAGTAATGAGGAGGAGAAGGAATATCAAATTGGAAGTGTATGTGCTTTGTGCAGGTTATGTATTGAAGGCAGTACCTAAATTAGGCCATAGGTGCCAAACTGTGAACCCAATTGGTATGAGGCCAATGGGGGGTGAAACTAGACACCAAATAGGCCAACTTTCATGTAGAAATATTGCCAAAATTCTGCCTAGAAACTAACCTTAAAAATGACCAAATCCAAAATAGTAACCTTGCAACTCAGATTTTTGACCATATGAACAGTAGTCCTTAGGATGACCATAACTCACTCAAAACAGGTCCAATTGACCTGAAATTTTTACCATGGTTGGATTGGACATAGATCTACAATTCTTATGAAGACACCAAAGCCCAGAAATGGCTATAACCAAGTCAAATGGCTTGCACAAATTCGAGTATAAAAACTGCCGAACCAAAAGTGACCTAAAATTGACCAAATATTGCACTAAAGGTGCAATCTGTCCAGCATTGGTAAATTGACCATATCATGGTCTACACAACTCAGAATGACCTGAAATTTTGCCCCCCGTGTAATAAGACATAGACCTACAAGTTTGTAGGACCAAAACCTAGAAACCGAGGGAACTAGGTCATCCGGCTAGGTCAAAATAGTACACCGAAATTCGGTAAATTGCAATAAAATGCAATACACTTGGAATTGAAATTGGTAACATATACCAAAACTAAAGGGCTATAAAATGTGACATATTGGTAACATTAGAATTGACTCACATAGAGTGCATCAAGGGTCAACATTATAGGTTGACTAATGAAATGAATTGAAGGGAATAGTACCAAGAGAAATAGGACTTTAAGCTAGACAAATCTAGCACACAAAAATTGAGAAATTGACCAAATTTTGCACCAAAGGTGCAATCTGTCCAGCTTTAGTAAATTGACCATATCTTGGTTTATACAACTCATAATGACCCGAAATTTTGCCCTGAGTGCAATAAGACATAGAACTACAATTTTGCTTCTTTGACCAAAAGCTAAAAACCAAGGAAAATAGGACTTTAAGCTAGACTAATCTAGCACACTAAAATTGCAAATTGGTAATTACATAAAATGATGCTTGAAGTGATTTGGCAATGAATGCCAACTTGTGAAAAGAGTAAATTGCATTATATTGAAAACATATTGAATTGTAAATTGTGACATGTTGATGCTAGAATCAACCTATCCATGATGCATAAAAAGGTCAATAATTTTATTGACCAGTGAAAGGCATAAAGATGTATAAACCCTATGAATAAAAAATTAAATATGTAACGTTGTAATATGCCCTAATTTGCCTAGTTGACTAGTTTGGATAGGTTGGCATGCCAATAGGATTCTGACAGCTGTTTTGTAAATGACTTTACGTCATATTGTGTTTTATGGCTTATTATGCCATACTATGATTTTAATAGCCTATGGCTATACAGATTGTGTTATTATACTCGGCTTAATACCTAATTGATTATATGGCTTTTTAGCCACACTGTTTGCACACCAGGAGATACTTTGTGACTGATGGTGTGACGGCCCGAGGTACTAGGTACGCAGTGCTAGTATATCTGTTTATCCATTCTGGTCAGTGTATAGGCTACATGGGCAGTCAATTAAAACATTATTCAATTTAGGCAGTTAAGTTAAGTTAAGTATACAGAAATTTCAGTACAATTAAATTAAGCTTTGAATGAAATGAGTAAAAGAGATTAGCAACAGAAACATAACAAAGGTATAATTTGCAGAACCTTAGAGACTTAAAATACAATACAGTTAGAATAATTGATTCCTGGATATCCGAATTATGAGTTATTTTTTTCTTTATTTGTATATATTATTTCTTGTTATACTATTGCACCACTAAGCAGAAATGCTTAGCGCAATGGAATTGCTTCCTCGCGCAGGTACTGAAGGTAAAACCAGTAGACTGTCGACTGAGATTTTTGGAGTCCAGATTTGCAAAAGTGTCAGAAGAGTTCAAGATTGTCACCTCCTCAGCATGCATGTAGATAGGGCTCATAATTATACATGTTATGTATTTTGTTCATTCTAAGTATATTGTAATTTCATTTGTATATCCTGTTCTTGACAAATTTATGTACTTAATTAGAAAATTATATAAGTTAATGAAATGTAAGAATTCTGATGTCTGAATTGATTGTCTAATCATAATGATTCTGAATGAGATTGAGTTTAAGAAATTTTGAGAAACTGATGAGATATTATTGAGATAAATTGAGCTATGAATTTGAATATGTTGTGAATTGTCTTTGGGAGGTTCAGAAGAACTGTTAGTCCAAATTACAGCTGACACTTTGTCGGATTATCGTTAAAATTTTTGAAATTCCAAATTAGTTAGACTTTGATAAAAGTAAAAATAGCCTAAACCTTAAATAAATTTTTTGAATAAATAAATCAAGAACTATAATGAAATCAGATAAGATCAGGTACTCCGGCACTCCGTGTAACACACTTTGCTTGGCTACACTGTAGACGGGTGAGGGGTGATACATTTAGTGGTATCAGAGCACGGTTTAGGTGTTCCTAGGCAAAGATAAGTGGAAAGATAGTGTGCATACATGCATTGCATTCATAAGAGTCGAGTTGACACTAATGCAGATCTGTTTACTTTTGATTATTCAAAGTGAAGATATGGACTTAGAGCCACAGAGGGCATTAGAAAAAGAAGTAGAAAACCTAGTTCATGAGGTTATAACGTAATAACTACGTAATGTTCTCGATGTTTTTATTGTAAGCTGTGGATTACAATACCGACATGAGATTATTATGTAGAGCTACGTGCTTCCTCGTGGTAGAATAAAATAAGAATATTTATAAGTAATCTATAATTTAATACAGTTACGCCCGAATAGAGTACTATTACGGGAAATAAATGTGAAAATTCTAGTCAGAAATTTAAAACTTCAGGACTAGCCTATCGAAAGACTACACTTCTAAGGTAGCTAGAGTCAGTGACTCAATTACACTAATGTGGACTACCATTACCACAAAAATTGCTATAAGCTTAGAGAATTCAGTATGGCTATAAATTAGAAAGAACACCATGAGGATGAAGATATTTAGACATCAATATGGAGTCTTATCAGTATTTTAATATTTTTGATAGAAAGGAATGATGTAGGTATTTGAGAATAGATTTAGAAATTGTATTTATGCTCTCTCCGGAAGTAAGAATAGATACCTTCCATTGATGGAGTTTGTGTATAGTGATATTTATTAAATAAGCATGAAGAAACCAAGGTATAAGGTCTTGTATGAGATAAATGCAGAATACCTAAACAAAGGGTAATTTAACAGAGTTGGAATTGGTAAAAGAGACAGAAGGACTGGTAAAGAATCCTAGTATGAGAGATCAAGAAACTAATGAATAATAGAATTTCATGAGTAGGAATACTAAAGGCAGAGGAAAACAATGATGGAAAAGTGAATAAAATTATGAGACAATGATAAGCTCGGTTGTTTGAATAAGATGAATTTCGAGGACGAAATTCCTTTTTAGAGGGGAAGAGTTGTAACATCCTCATTTTCGTAGTCTGTACATTCTACTATTCCGACAGCTAATGTCTGTCTCAGAAAGTCGGAATGTCTGGAACTACACTTCGGTGATAATGAATAGACATATAATGATGAAATAAATAAGAAGAAAATGCAAGAAAAATCAAAGATAAACGAAAGAGAGAAAATGAAGCAAAGTTAAATGAGCCGACACCGCAGCGATGGGTGACTGCACTGGGAAGGCCGTTGCCAACTCCTGGACCGTGGGGAACCCTCAGAATTTAATTCCGAGACGTAAGTAAAGGTCTATTGAAATATAATTGACACTATAATTATTAAATAAAAATTAATAAATTAGTACAAAGAAAAAACAAAAAATCGAGAAATAGACAAAAATCGGTATTACCGAAAAATAGGGAATATAACCCGAAGTGGGGCATTTTGGTCATTTGACACCTAGAGTTGCCTTTTGACCTTAATGTCCATTAAAAATAAATGATATTACACTTAGAGAATGTCATGAAAAATTAAATTGTGATACATTATAAGAATAGTGAAAGAAATGGGGGATAAAATCTAATTTATGAAATTTTGAATAATTAACATTAAAATCCAAGTTAATACTCCACTAACTCTTAATTTGGGACACTTAAATATTCCTTTGGGACAACAGAACCATCATCTTCCACCTTGAGAAATAACCAGCCAAGAGAAATGAAGGTCACCATGGAAATCACCATGGATGCCCCACATGCAACCTCCATGGGTGCATGATCAAGCCACCATTTCTACTTAGTTCTTTTATCAAAGCTTGCACACACACCTTGGGCAGTATGTTGGAAGCAAAAAGAAGAGGATTTGATGAAGTTTTGGTGAAGCTCAAAAAAGGTTAGTGCTAGTTTTTCATCCCTTGCTTCATTAAAGTTTGTATTAAGGTTGAGATGAGTTGGATGGTGAAGAAATTTGAAGGATTTGATAAGTTATTGATATATTCAATTTTGGACAGCCATGAAAGATTATTGTAGTTGAGTTTTTTTTTACCTCTAATGGATGGAAATTAAGGTTGATTAACTTAAATGGAAGTGGTAGTAAGTTAATATCCAATGATGTGCATGTTAGTGCTTGAATTAAGGGTTTGAATATGGGTCTTGATGCTTTAGCAAACTGCCATGTTTGGCAGCCTATTAAATCATGAATTTGTGTGTGAATATGTAGTTTATTAATAAAATATGCTAGTATTAAATTGTGGGCAGTATGTGTAAGTGATATTGAAGTATGATTATGTTGAAGTGTATGTGTAATATTGACATTGAGATATGTTGAATTTTGGTGGAAGTGAATATTGAACTTAATGGTGAATTGTGTGCATTGAGCACTTGAATATTCTGCCCAAAATTGTTGCTGGAATTGTATACAATATATATATGGAAGTGTTATTGATTGAATATTGAAGTAATGAGGAGGAGAATGAATATCAAATTGGAAGTGTATGTGCTTTGTGCAGGTTGTGTATTGAAGGCAGTACTTAAATTAGGCCATAAGTGCCAAACTGTGAACCCAATTAGTATGAGGCCAATGGGGGGTGAAACTAGACACCAAATAGGCCAACTTTCATGTAGAAATGTTGCCAAAATTCTGCCTAGAAACTGACCTTAAAAATGACCAAATCCGGAATAGCAACCTTGCAAACCAGATTTTTGACCATATGAACTGTAGTCCTTGGGATGACCATAACTCACACAAAACAGGTCCAATTGACCTGAAATTTTTATCATGGTTAGTTTAGACATAGATCTAAAATTCTTGTGAAGACACCAAAGCCCAGAAATGGCCAGAACCAAGGCAAATGGCTTGCACAAGTTCGGGTACAAAAACTGCCGAACCAAAAGTGACCTAAAATTGACCAAATTTTGCACTAAAGGTGCAATCTGTCCAGCATTGGTAAATTGACCATATCTTGGTCTACACAACTCAGAATGACCTGAAATTTTGCCCCGAGTGCAATAAGACATAGACCTACAAGTTTGTAGTTTGGACTAAAACCAAAAAACTGAGGGAACTAGGTTGTCTGGCTAGGTAAAAATAGTACACCGAAATTCGGTAAATTGCAAAAAAATGCAATACACTTGGAAATGAAATTGGTAACATATACCAACACTAAAGGGCTATAAAATGTGACATATTGGCAACATTAGAATTGACTCACGTAGAGTGCATAAAGGGTCAACATTATAGGTTGACTAATGAAATGAATTGAAGGGAATAATACCAAGAGAAATAGGACTTTATGTGACACCCCTTACCCGTCTACAGTATATCCGAGTAAGCTATGTCACACGGTGTACCGGAACACTCCATTTTATCTTAATTATTTTTATTCCTCCTTAATTAATTTTTAAGATAGTTTTGAATATAACTTGTGAAATATAATTCATTTAAGTCATTTATTAAAATTATAATTTATTTGAGATTCCGAAAATTTTATAGAAAATCCGGCAGAGTACCGGCTAAAAATGGAGAAAACAGTTCTTCGGAACCTGTGAAAAACACTTCCATAATCATTTCCAAACAATCCCAACTCCATTTTATCAACAAAGTCTTAATATGATTTTCAACAATCTTTCCATTACTCAAACATTCATTTCTCATGATACTCATATACAAGCAATAAATAAATACTCAAATTTTACATTCATAACCACAATTTTCATTATTTACATGGACATTAAAATACATTACATAAGTTCAATTACATATGAGAAAATAAAAATTAGTTACAAAATACCAAAATGAAACCTAGTGTCCTACCAATGCACTGAAGATGGTGAGGTGACACAGACACTATGCAGAGCTGCAGGATGGTCTCACCCAGTCTGCGGTCTACTGGGCTCTCGATCAGTATCTCAAGAACCTACGCGTGGCAAAAGCAACGCGCTAAGCAAATATACTTAGTGGTGCCAATAATAAAATAAAAAGAAATAACAGTAATAAATATGCATTGAATGTATCGATGTTTTACTTGTTTTGTACTCGTTATAATCATTTATTTCGTTAACTTTATCCACTTTCATTCTTTTGGTTGCCCAAGTAACCTATACTGAACGACTGGACTAGATAAACGGGTAAACTGGCACTGGGTATCAAGTACCTCGGGCCGTCACACCATCGGTCACATATGTATCTCGGTGCAGCAGGCAATGCTAACAATGTCAAATAATATGAGGCACGAGGCCAAGTCTCAACACAATGTCAAAATGGCTAAAAGCCATAAAATCACAGAATGGCATAATGCCATGTGCAGTACTGCTAACTGAACCCTATTGGCATGCCAAACTATCTAAACCAATCTTGTTAGGTATACTAGGGCATTTGATACTTTAGAATTCTTCAATTTTTGAATTTCAAGTTTTGATGTTACTATTCACTTCATTAGTCAACAAAAATGTTGACTTTTGCATAGAAAATAGGTACATTGGTTTTGACACTCCCAACATACCACATTTTGCATTCAAAACTTGTTGGCATTAATCACCAATACCATTTCTAAGCTTAAACTAAGAGAGCAGAATTTTTCAGTTTTCATACCTAAACTTTACTGTTCCATTAGTTGCTGTTGCAGTGAGAATTTGAGAAAATGATAAACATCAAAGTTGTTCTTTATTTTGTCTAGTTGAATTTCTTTTTTGGAATCACTCCATTTGGAGTTTTGTAACTCCAGTTATGGTTGAAAAACCACAGCTGGCTGGATTGAAAAATTGCAAAACTGACCATATCTACAGTGCAGTAAACAGTGATTGCAACTGCCTTGTTGGATAGGTTCTGGTCAAAATTTGGGGTAGGTTTCTTCATGAAAGTTGTTTGTCTATATCTTAACTTGTTGCTGTAAAAATTTCAGGTCAATTGCGCCATTCTACAATGAGTTATGGCCAAATGAATAATTACTGTTCATTTGGTCATTCTGCAGAATCTGGTTGCAGGACATCCAGATTGGGGCCAGTTTTTGGTCCACTTGCTTTGGTCTTTTGGGCATGGTTTCTTGACCAAAATTGTGCCATTATATGTCTAGTTTCATGTCCAATTGGCCAAACATCAATTGAACCTACACAGCCAGAGTTATGGCAGTCCAAATAGGCTGGACTCATAGCCTCACCTGCTGCCCTCACTAGGCAGCAAACCAATTCAGTTTGTAATACTCTAATTCACTTCAAATTATGGTCAACTTACTTCAAATGGTCACTAAATGACTATTAGAATGTTCACTCACCATTTCATGAACAAAGTCCAAGTTTCACTCCCAAAACCCTAATTCCCATTATGAATTTACACAAGATACCTTAATTAACTCACTAATTCATTATCCACATATATATATTCTTTAAACATGATCTCTAGTCCACTCTAAGTCCATCAAAAACAATCAATCTTATCCCTTCCTTAGGGCTGCTGAAATTCATGGTGTACATACACATAAATTTTATTCATTTAATTCACAAATCCTTACTCATTTTAAGTCTCTAACATAGAATAAGAGAGATTTATGTGTAAATAGGCACTAACCTCTTGTAGGGCAGAATTTTTCCAAGCTTAAACTTCACTTTCTTTCCTTTTCTAGGCTGCCAAACACTTTACAAGGTTGGATGACCAATTTTAGTGAAGGGACTTAAGGGTTTTGGGGTAAGGTTGGAGAGATCTTCAAGCTAAAATGAAGAAAAGAAATGGAGGGCTTTCCTTGGCCATGGTGCGGCTGGAATGAGGGAAGAAGATGGTTGTTTGCTTTTTATTTTCTTTGTTCTTTATTGTCTCTTTTATTAGTTAATTAAATGGTTGTTTAAATGTAATTGGTGGGAACTTGTAAATGACATCATAATGATGTCATAATTTGCATTATATTGATTTTTCTTTTCTTTTCTTTTCTACTAACTTTAAATTAATTTTTCATCAACATTAATTCATATTTCATGTCATAATAATTATTTACTCAACTGGACAAGTCGGCCAAAAATCTCCTCTGAAGGCGAAATGACCAAAATGCCCTCCGTTTGGCTTAACGGGTCAAAATTGTCTGTACCGATTGAAAAATTTTTCTAAATATTTTCTTGGCATTCTAATGCCATAGGAACCTCAATGACCCTTTTCTGGAGTCCCAAAAATTATTTTATGAATTTTTCCCTGGGTCTAGGGCTCCTAGTTGCGAGAACCGCAACTTCCCTCTGGGTTACCCATCGCTTGGGCACCGGCTCATTTGACTTAGTTGTATTTTATTTCTAAAATTTTTACTAAATTTTTCTTATTAATATTTGAGTTAATTATGGTCCCTCACTTTAGTTTAAATATTTTTCCGATCGTTCTAGCTGTCCGGACCAACACTGGTCACCGGAACAGTAGAATGTACGGAGTTGCTATAGGGAGGGTGTTACAACTTTTCCCCTCTTATTTAAATTTCGTCCTCGAAATTTACCTGATGCAAATAGTTGAGGGAACTGTTGCCTCATCATTTCTTCACTTTCCCAAGTTGGCTCCTCGGTGTTATGGTGCCTCCAAAGCACTTTCACCAGTGGAATCTGCTTATTTCTCAACTCTTTCACTTCCCAAGCCAGGATCTGTAGAGGTTCTTTTTCATATGTCAAATCCGGTTGTATTTCAATTTCTTCCCTAGAGATGACATGTGAAGGATCTGAGCGGTATCTTCTGAGCATGGACACGTGGAACACATTGTGGATCTTGTCTAGCTCTGGTGGTAAAGCTAGCCTATAGGCCACTGGACCCACACGTTTAATGACGTCATATGGGCCAATGAACCTAGGGCTTAACTTACCTTTTCTTTTAAACCTCAATACTTTCTTCCACGGTGACACCTTGAGGAACACTTTGTCGCCAACCGTATATTATATTTCCTTTCTCTTCAGGTCGGCATAAGATTTCTGTCTGTCTGTCTGAGGCAACCTTCAGATTGGCTTTGATTAGTTTCACTTTCTCCTCAGTCTGTTTCACCAGATCTGGCCCCACCAGTTTGTCTTCGCCCAATTCAGTCCAGCACACTGGAGTTCTACATTTCCTCCCATACAGTGCTTCATACGGGGCCATTTGGATACTAGCTTGGTAGCTATTGTTGTATGCAAATTACGCGGTGGGAGGTATCTATCCCAACTTCCCTCAAACTCAATGACACAACCCCTCAGCATATCCTCAAGGACCTGACATATATTTCATGTTATTATTATCATTTTAATTCAATAGTTGTATTAATTCAATTGGTTCAATTGTTTACCTGGATTACTCTTTCGGATTGCCCATCCGTCTGAGGATGGAATGCTGTGCTGAAGTGGAGTTGTGTACCCAAGGACTCATGCAACTTCTTCCAAAATCTCGATGTAAACCTTGGGTCTCGATCAGATATGATGGAAAGTGGAATTCCATGCAGTCTAACTATCTCACTGATATACAATTCTGCTAACTTCTCCAGTGAGTAGTCAGTCATAACTGGCAGAAAGTGTACTGACTTTGTCAATCTATCAACTATCACCCATACTGCATCATGTTTCTTCTGGGTGAGAGGTAGACCACTTACAAAATCCATGGTGACCCAATCCCATTTTCATTCAGGTATGCGTATAGGCTGTAGCAAACCTGATGGAACTTGATGTTCTGCCTTGACTTGTTGACATGTCAAGCATTTAGTCACATAGTCAGCTATGTCCTTCTTCATACCAGGCCACCAATACTGAAGCTTCAAATCATCATACATTTTTGTACTTCCTGGGTGCATAGCATATACAATGATGTGTGCCTCTTTTATAATACTGGTCTTCAATTTCCCATCATCTGGTACACATAGTCTTCCTTTGTAGTATAGACACCCATCTGCTTTCACTTCATAGTCAGTTGCCTTCCCTTCTAGGATTTTTCTCATAATAGCCATTAACTTTTCATCTGCCTTTTGCCCATCTAAAATCTGCTGTAGCAGGTTTGGCCTTACTTGCAACTCAGCCAAAATAGCTCCATCTCGAACCAAAGATAGACCGGCATTCAATGATCTCAAAGCTGTGATGGATTTTCTGCTTAAAGCATCAGCAACTACATTTGCCTTCTCAGGATGGTAGTCAATTACACAATCATAGTCCTTCTGGAACTCAATCCATCGTCTCTGTCTAAGGTTGAGCTCCTTCTGGGTTGGCAAGTATTTCAGGCTTTTGTGGTCTGTGTAAATGTAGCACTTTTCACCATATAAGTAATGCCTCCATATCTTCAGTGCGAAGATAATTTCTGCAAGCTCTAGATCATGGGTAGGGTAATTATGTTCATGTGGCCTTAGCTGCCTGGAAGCATAAGCGATCACCTTCCCCTCTTGCATTAATACACACCCTAACCCATTATGAGAGGCATCACTGTAGACCACAAAGTCCTTTCCTGACATTGGCTATGTTAACACTGGTGCCTCTGTCAACATAGACTTCAACTTCTCAAAACTGGTCTGACACTTGTCATTCCAGTCAAATCTGACATTCTTGTGTAACAACTTGGTCATTGGAGCAGCTATTACGGAAATCCCTTCACAAATCTCTTGTAATACCCAGTTAGCCCCAAGAAGCTTCTGACCTCAGTTGTATTTCTGGGAGGCTTCCATTCCATCACTGCTTCTATTTTCTTGGGATCCACCCTAATCCCATCAGCTGACACTATGTGTCCAAGGAATGCAATTTCATTTAACCAGAAGTCACACTTGGACAACTTAGCATACAGCTTCTTTTCTCTCAGGGTTTGTAGAACAATCCTCAAATGCTCATCATGTTCTTCCCTGGTCTTGGAATACACCAAAATATCATCAATAAAGAACACTACGAACCGATCTAGGTATGGATGGAAGATACGGTTCATAAGGTCCATAAATGCAGCTGGTGCATTTGTTAGGCCAAAGGGCATCACCAGAAACTCATAATGCCCATACCGGGTCCTGAATGCAGTCTTTGGCACATCTGCATCCTTCACCCTCAACTGATGATACCCTGATCTGAGATCAATTTTGGAAAATACTCTGCTCCTTCAATCGATCAAACAGATCATCAATTCTAGGCAACGGATATTTGCTCTTCATACCACTTTATTCAATCGCAGGTAATCAATGCAAAGCCTCAAAGTCCCATCCTTCTTCTTCACAAACAAAGACCGGAGCTCCCCATGGTGACACATGGGCGTATGATCCCCTTATCAAGCAACTCTTGCAACTGAGTTTTCAACTCCCTCAATTCAGTGGGTGCCATCCTATAAGGAGCAATGGAAATGGGTGCTGTACCCGGCAGTGTCTCAATAGCAAATTCAACTTCTCTTTTTGGTGGCAAACCAGGCAATTCTTCAGGAAATACTTTTGGGAAGTCTCTTACTGTGGGTATATCACTCAGGTTTGGCTTAGCCTACCTAGTATCCACCACATGTGCTAGGTAGGCTTCACAGCCTTTTCTCATCATTCTTCTTGCAACTGTGGCTGAGATAACATTGGACAAGAAATCTGTCCTTTCACCCACAACAGTGATCTCATTACCCTCTGAAGTTTTCAGAGAAATTCTCTTCAATTTGCAATCAACTATTACCTGATGACGTGACAACCAGTCCATTCCCAAAATCACGTCAAACTCATGGAAAGAAAACTCAATCAGGTCTGCCAAGAATTCATACCCCTGAATCCTTAACTGGCAACCCTTATATACTTTGTTTACCACTACACTGTGGCCCAATGGATTAGTGACCAGAATGTCTTGGTCACTCTCCCCTACTAGTATCCCCCTTTCTACGGGTAGGTTGATGCAGATGTATGAATGAGTGGATCCTGGATCCACCAATGCATGCACAGATGTATTGTAGAGGGAGAACGTACCCCTGATGACGTTTGGGGCATTTTGCTCCTCCTGAGCTCTCATGGCATAAGTTATAGCAGGTGGTCTATTATCAGGCCTCTCTGCTGGCTCAGATGCAGGCCTCTAAGATGATCCCATTGCCTCAGATTTGCTAGATTTCCTACCCCTTTGTGGTGCAGGAGCAGGTCTGTCTGCTTGCATTGGAGCAGCTGTAGTGGTTCTGCGTGGACAGTTCCTCAACTGATGCTCTGTTGACCCACACCTTAAGCAGGCACCAGTCACTCTCCAACACTCCCCCTTGTGCCACTTCAGGCAATGTGGACATGTAGAAGATGCTGGGGCTGGTCCCCTGAACCCCATCCCTGGAGAGCTGACCACTGATGGTGTGGACTGACCTCTCCTAGGGGTAAACTGTGGCCTGGGCCCCTGAGACTGACCCTGACCTTGTGGTTGACCTGAACTCTGTGCAGGTGGACCCTTGAACTTCTTCCCAAATGCAGTAGATGAACTAGACTGACCTGGGCCCCTCTTCTGCTGTCTTTCCCTTCTAGTCTGCTCACTGATTCTTACTTTTTCAACCTTTATTGCAGCTTCCACTAACTTAGTGAAGTCGGTAATTCCCAAGGCAGTGATCATGATCTTTATGTTGTCATTTAGTCCCTCTTCAAATCTCTTACACCTTTCAGCCTCATTAGGGACTATCTCCCTTCCGTAGCGGCTCAATCTGACGAATTCCTTTTCATACTCGGCCCTTTGTTAGTCTCGCCTCATTAATGAACTCTCTTCTTCTCTCTTCCAGGTATACACTACCCACATATTTCTTCTTAAATTCAGAGAGGAAGAAGTCCCAAGTTATAACTTCTGGCTGCACTTCACTGGATACCGTGTCCCACCATTCATATGCATCATCTTGCAACAAAGATATGCCAGCTTCTAAATTTTGCTCTGGAGTGTAGTGGAGTTGTTTTAAAACTCTGCCTGTTCTGTTCAACCAATTCTCGGCTGCAACAGAATCATCTTCTCTCTTGCCAAAGAAGTCCACTGCTCCAAACTTTCTCAATTTTTCCAGGTGTGATTTTGGTTATGGAGGTGGTGGTGGTGGTGGCATTACCCCAGCCATTTGTTTGAAAAATTCTGCCATTTGCTGGAACATGGCCTGTGGAGGCCGAAAGGTGCTCGCTTGAGTGGGCAGAGTGTTCTCCCATACCCCCAGTCTCAGTTGCTACAGGTGGAGCATGACTCTCCACTTCCTCCTCAACTGCCCTCTGTGATGTAGGGTCCGTATCCTATTCAAAATAAGAAAGACAAACAGATCTGCATTAGTGTCACCTCGACTCTTACAAATGCAATGCATGGTATGGACTCAATCTAGGCCCAGAAATGCCTAAACCGTGCTCTGATACCACTAAATGTGACACCCCTTACCCGTCTACAGTATATCCGAGTAAGCTATGTCACACGGTGTACCGGAACACTCCATTTTATCTTAATTATTTTTATTCCTCCTTAATTAATTTTTAAGATAGTTTTGAATATAACTTGTGAAATATAATTCATTTAAGTCATTTATTAAAATTATAATTTATTTGAGGTTCCGAAAATTTTATAGAAAATCCGGTAGAGTACCGGCTAAAAATGGAGAAAACAGTTCTTCGGAACCTGTGAAAAGCACTTCCAAAATCATTTCCAAACAATCCTAACTCCATTTTATCAACAAAGTCTTAATATGATTTTCAACAACCTTTTCATTACTCAAACATTCATTTCTCATGATACTCATATACAAGCAATAAATAAATACTCAAATTTTACATTCATAACCACAATTTTCATTATTTACATGGACATCAAAATACATTACATAAGTTCAATTATATATGAGAAAATAAAAATTAGTTACAAAATACCAAAATGAAACCTAGTGTCCTACCAATGCATTGAAGATGGTGAGGTGACACGGATACTATGCAGAGCTGCAGGATGGTCTCACCCAGTCTGCGGTCGACTGGGCTCTCGATCAGTATCTCCAGAACCTACGCGTGGCAAAAGCAACGCGCTAAGCAAATATGCTTAGTAGTGCCAATAATAAAATAAAAAGAAATAATAGTAATAAATATGCATTGAATGTATCGATGTTTTACTTGTTTTGTACTCGTTATAATCATTTATTTCGTTAACTTTATCCACTTTCATTCTTTTGGTTGCCCAAGTAACATATACTGAACGATCGGATCGATAAGCGGTAAACCGCACTGGGTATCAAGTACCTCAGGCCGTCACACCATCGGTCACATATGTATCTCCCGGTGTGCAACATAACAGCTAACAAGCTGTAAATAATATGAGGCACGAGGCCAAGTCTCAACACAATGTCAAAATGGCTAAAAGCCATAAAATCACAGAATGGCATAATGCCATGTGCAGTACTGCTAACTGAACCCTATTGGCATGCCAAACTATCCAAACCAATCTTGTTAGGTATACTAGGGCATTTGATACTTTAGAATTCTTCAATTTTTGAATTTCAAGTTTTGATGTTACTATTCACTTCATTAGTCAACAAAAATGTTGACTTTTGCATAGAAAATAGGTACATTGGTTTTGACACTCCCAACATACCACATTTTGCATTCAAAACTTGTTGGCATTAATCACCAATACCATTTCTAAGCTTAAACTAAGGGAGCATAATTTTTTAGTTTTCATACCTAAACTTTACTATTCCATTAGTTGCTGTTGCAGTGAGAATTTGAGAAAATGATAAACATGAAAGTTGTTCCTTATTTTGTCTAGTTGAATTTATTTTTTTGAATCACTCCATTTGGAGTTTTGTAGCTCCAGTTATGGTCCAAAAACCACAGCTGGCCGGATTGAAAAATTGCAGAACTGACCATATCTACAGTGCAGTGAACAGTGACTGCAACTGCCTTGTTGGATAGGTTCTGGTCATAATTTGGGGTAGGTTTCTTCATGAAAGTTGTTTTTCTATATCTTAACTTGTTTCTGTAAAAATTTCTGGTCAATTGGGCCATTCTACAATGAGTTATGGCCAAATGAACAATTACTGTTCATTTAGTCATTCTGCAGAATCTGGTTGCAGGACATCCGGATTGGGGCCAGTTTTTGGTCCACTTGCTTTGGTCTTTTGGGAATGGTTTCTTCACCAAAATTGTGCCATTATATGTCTAGTTTCATATCCAATTAGCCAAACACCAATTGAACCTACACATCCAGAGTTATGGCAGTCCAAACAGGCTGGACTCACAGCCTCACCTGCTGCCCTCACTGGGCAACATACCAATTCAGTTTGTAATACTCTAATTCACTTCAAATTATGGTCAACTTACTTCAAATGGTCACTAAATGACTATTAGAATGTTCACTCACCATTTCATGAACAAAGTCCAAGTTTCACTCCCAAAACCCTAATTCCCATTATGAATTTACACAAGATACCTTAATTAACTCACTAATTCATTATCCACATATATATATTCTTTAAACATGATCTCTAGTCCACTCTAAGTCCATCAAAAACAATCAATCTTATCCCTTCCTTAGGGCTGCCGAAATTCATGGTGTACATACACATAAATTTTATTCATTTAATTCACAAATCCTTACTCATTTTAAGTCTCTAACATAGAATAAGAGAGATTTATGTGTAAATAGGCACTAACCTCTTGTAGGGCAGAATTTTTCCAAGCTTAAACTTCACTTTCTTTCCTTTTCTAGGCTGCCAAACACTTTAGCAAGGTTGGATGACCAATTTTAGTGAAGGGACTTAAGGGTTTTGGGGTAAGGTTGGAGAGATCTTCAAGCTAAAATGAAGAAAAGAAATGGAGGGCTTTCCTTGGCCATGGTGCGGCTGGAATGAGGGAAGAAGATGGCTATTTGCTTTTTAATTTCTTTGGTCTTTATTGTCTCTTTTATTAGTTAATTAAATGGTTGTTTAAATGTAATTGGTGGGAACTTGTAAATGACATCATAATGATGTCATAATTTGCATTATATTGATTTTTCTTTTCTTTTCTTTTCTACTAACTTTAAATTAATTTTTCATCAACATTAATTCATATTTTATGTCATAATAATTATTTACTCAACTGGACAAGTCGGCCAAAAATCTCCTCTGAAGGCGAAATGACCAAAATGCCCTCTGTTTGGCTTAACGGGTCAAAATTATCTGTACCGATTGAAAAATTTTTCTAAATTTCTTGGCATTCTAATGCCATAGGAACCTCAATGACCCTTTTCTGGAGTCCCAAAAATTATTTTATGAATTTTTCCCTGGGTCTAGGGCTCCTAGTTGCGAGAACCGCAACTTCCCTCTGGGTTACCCATCGCTTGGGCACTGGCTCATTTGACTTAGTTGTATTTTATTTCTAAAATTTTTACTAAATTTTTCTTATTAATATTTGAGTTAATTATGGTCCCTCACTTTAGTTTAAATATTTTTCCGATCGTTCTAGCTGTCCGGACCAACACTGGTCACCGGAACAGTAGAATGTACGGAGTTGCTACAGGGAGGGTGATACACTTTAAGCTAGACAAATCTAGCACACAAAAATTGAGAAATTGACCAAATTTTGCACCAAAGGTGCAATCTGTCTAGCTTCAGTAA
This sequence comes from Hevea brasiliensis, assembly GCF_030052815.1. Taxonomy (NCBI): domain Eukaryota; kingdom Viridiplantae; phylum Streptophyta; class Magnoliopsida; order Malpighiales; family Euphorbiaceae; genus Hevea; species Hevea brasiliensis. The sequence continues at coordinate 52,947,047 of NC_079501.1, forward strand.
ATTGACCATATCTTGGTCTATACAACTCATAATGACCTAAAATTTTTCCCCGAGTGCAATAAGACATAGAGCTACAATTTTGCTTCTTTGACCAGAAGCTAAAAACTAAGGGAAATAGGACTTTAAGCTAGACCAATTTAGCATACTAAAATTGCAAATTGGTAATTACATAAAATGATGCTTGAAGTGATTTGGCAATGAATGCCAACTTGTGAAAAGGGTAAATTGCATTATATTGACAACATATTGAATTGTAAATTGTGACATGTTGATACTAGAATCAACCTATCCATGATGCATAAAAAGCTCAATAATTTTATTGACCAGTGAAAGGCATAAAGATGTATAAACCCTATGAATAAAGAATTAAATATGTAACATTGTAATATGCTCTAATTTGCCTAGTTGACTAGTTTGGATAGGTTGGCATGCCAATAGGATTCTGACAGCTGTTTTGTAAATGACTTTACGTCATATTGTGTTTTATGGCTTATTATGCCATACTATGATTTTAATAGCCTATGGCTATACAGATTGTGTTATTATACTCGGCTTAATGCCTAATTGATTATATGGCTTTTTAGCCACACTGTTTGCACACCAGGAGATACTTTGTGACTGATGGTGTGACGGCCCGAGGTACTAGGTACCCAGTGCTAGTATATCCATTTATCCAGTCTGGTCAGTGTATAGGCTACATGGGCAGTCAATAAAAACATTATTCAATTTAGGCAGTTAAGTTAAGTTAAGTATACAAAAATTTTAGTACAATTAAATTAAGCTTTGAATGAAATGAGTAAAAGAGATTAGCAACAGAAACATAACAAAGATACAATTTGCAGAACCTTAGAGACTTAAAATACAATACAGTTAGAATAATTGATTCCTGGATATCCGAATTATGAGTTATTTTTTTCTTTATTTGTATATATTATTTCTTATTATACTATTACACCACTAAGCAGAAATGCTTAGCGCGATGGAATTGCTTCCTCGCGCAGGTACTGAAGGTAAAACTAGTAAACTGTCGACTGAGATTTTTGTAGTCCAGATTTGCAAAAGTGTCAGAAGAGTTCAAGATTGTCACCTCCTCAGCATGCATGTAGATAGGGCTCATAATTATACATGTTATGTATTTTGTTCATTCTAAGTATATTGTAATTTCATTTGTATATCCTGTACTTGACAAATTTATGTACTTAATTGGAAAATTATATAAGTTAATGAAATGTAAGAATTCTGATGTCTAAATTGATTGTCTAATCATAATGATTCTGAATGAGATTGAGTTTAAGAAATTTTGAGAAACTGATGAGATATTATTGAGATAAATTGAGCTATGAATTTGAATATGTTGTGAATTGTCTTTGGCAAGTTCAGAAGAACTGTTAGTCCAAATTACAGCTGACACTTTATCGGATTATCGTTAAAATTTTTGAAATTCCAAATTAGTTAGATTTTGATAAAAGTAAAAATAGCCTAAACCTTAAATAAAGTTTTTGAATAAATAAATCAAGAACTGTAATGAAATCAGACAAGATCAGGTGCTTCGGCACTCCGTGTAACACACTTTGCTTGGCTACACTATAGACGGGTGAGGGGTGTTACATATATATAAGACAGGAAAAGTGACAGCACTCTCACTAACCTTCTTATATACACATGGTTCATCTACATTTTTTATGAAACCAAATGACTTAATGGCTTCATCAAAACGAATGTTCCAACTCCTCGAAGCTTGTTTCAACCCATAAGCTTGCACACCTTGGAACTATCTTGGGATTTAAAACCCCTAGGTTGTTCCATGAAAATATTTTCATTAATGTTTCCATTGAGAAAAGTTATTTTGACATCCATCTGCCAAATCTCATGATCATAGTATGCAGCTATTGCTAATAAAATCCTAATTGATTTAAGCATGGCAATAGGCGAGAAAATCTCCTCATAGTCGATTCCTTGCCTTTGGCGAAACCCTTTCGCTACTAGCCTTGCCTTATAAGTCTCTACCTTTCCATCAGAACCAATCTTCTTCTTGAGAACTCATTTATTTCTTATAGGTACAATACCTTGAGGTGGGTCAACAAGATCCATGGAATCAATTTTAGATTTCATAGCTTCAATCCATTTAGAAGAGTCTATATCTGATATAGCTTCTTCATAGGTAAAAGGATCATCTCCATGATCTATTTCTTCATGAAAAAATAACTCTTGTTCATCTGCATGAAGAAAACCATATCTCTCTGGTGGATGAGATATCCTGGTCGATCTGTAAGGAATTATTGTAGATGTATCATTGACAGACAAAGGTTGACTAGATGGATCTATATCCATCTAATTTGTTGGTTAGTTAGAATTATATAATTCTAACTCTATTTTCCTTCCTTTGCCACTTTCTTGAATAAACTGTTGTTCAAGAAATATGGCATCTCTACTTATCACAACCTTTTGTAATGTAGGCAAATAAAAATAATATCCAAAACTTTCTTTTGGATACCCAACAAATCGACCCCTTTCTGATTTGGTTTCCAATTTGTCAGTCTTCAGCTTTTTAATGTAAGATGGACAACCCCAAATCTTCACATGTTTTAGACTCAGTTTTCTTCCATGCCATATCTCATAAGGCGTGGAAGAGACTGATTTTGATGGAATCCTATTCAGAATATGCAAAGCTGATTCTAATGCAAATCCCTAAAAGGAGATTGGCATATCAGTATAGCTCATCATACTGCGTACCATATCTAATAGGGTATGATTTCTCCTTTCAGATACACCATTTAATTGTGGCGTTCCTGGAGGAGTCAGCTGGGATATAATGTCATGTTCTTTCAAGTATTCATCAAATTCAGTACTTAAGTATTCACCTCCACGATCTGATCGAAGAGTTTTAATACTTTTTCTTGTTTGATTTTCTACTTCAGATTTAAATTCTTTGAACTTTTCAAAGGATTCATGTTTGTATTTCATCAAATACAAATACCAAAAACTTGATTTATCATCAGTAAAGGTAATAAAATAATGAAAACTGCCTCTAGCCATTTCCTTAGATGGACCACATACATCACTATGTATAAGTTCCAAAATATTTTCAGCTCTTAACCCTTGTCCAACAAAAGGTGATCTAGTCATTTTGCCTTGAAAGCAGGATTCACAAATTGGAGTAGGTTCAGAATCCAATGAGGATAAAATCCCCATTTTCTCCAGCTTTGCAATCCTATCTTCTGTAACATGACCTAATCTTAAGTGCCAAATATATTTTGAACTTGAGTTGATTTTCATCATGGCATTACATTCATTTAGATTGCTTGCATTAGATTTGTATTTAACATTATTATCCAAATAATAAAGTCCATCATGCATATAACCCGAGCCAACATATTCATTTCCAAAATAAATATTGCAAACATCATTTGTAAACTAAAATTTATAACCATTTCTAGTCAAATTAGATACAGAAATAATGTTCTTAAAAGCATCAGGTACATATAAAATATTATTTAAATACAAAACATGTCCATACATGTACAAAGATTTAAATCCTATGGCTAAAGCTTTAACAGTTGAGCCATTGCCAATCCGGAGTCTAAAATTTCATGTCTGCAAGCTGCTGCTACTTGCTAGTTCCTGCATATCAAAAGTAATGTAAGAACAAGCACCAGTATTTAAAACCCAAGCTGTAGATGAACTATGAGCATCATCAGAATCTAAATAACAAGAAACATACATACCTTCTGAAGGTCTATCCTTCTTGTCCTTCAGAGAAGCAAGATACTCTGGGCAGTTCCTCTTCCAGTGCCCATCCTTCGGGCAGTGGAAACACTTTCCTTTGTCTTTGTCAGCTTTGGTCTTGCCCTTCTGTTTGGCTATCTTCTTTAAAGGTCTAGGAACTTGAGGTTTCTTTTTCTTATTGTCCTTCTTCTTCTTGGACTTTCCAGCAGAAGAAGAAAATGCAACCAAAGCTACCTCTTTTCCTTTATTGCCCGGCATATTCTTTTGGGCAATAACAAGCATGTTAAGTAACCTAGCCAGAGTGCACTCTTGCTTGGTCATATGGAAATTTCTCACAAAATTCCCAAATGACTCCGGTTGGGACTAAAGGATCAAATCCGTCTGCAGTTGGAAATCCATATGAAAGTCAAGATGTTCCAGCTGCTCAATGAGCTGAATCATCTTGTAGACATGATCTCCTACATTCTATCCCTCTGATGTAACACCCCTATGTTCGGTAATGCGTTCTACTGTTCCCATGACCAATGTCTGTCTGGACAGCTAGAATACCTAGAACTACATTTAAATGTTAGTGAGGAGACATAGAATAATGAAATACAAGAAAGGAAAATACAAGAAAAACAAAGGAAAAATAATGGCAATGAAATGAAACTAAGTTAAATGAGCCAGCACCGCAGCGATGGGTGACCGCACGGGAAAGTTATGGCACAGGCAATAGCCAACCCCAGGACTGCAGGGAACCCTCGAAATTTAGTTTCGAGACATAATTAAAGACTTATTGAAGCATAAATATCATTATAAATATCAAAGAAAAATTAATTAATTAGTACGAAGAAAATGAGAAATTGAGAAAACGATAAAACTTGGTGTTATCGAAAAATTGGGAATATAACCCGAATAGGGGCATTGTGGTCATTTGACACCTAGAGTTGGCTTTTGACCTAAATGTCAATGAAAAATAAATGGTATTACATTTGGAAAAATCAAATGAAAAATGGAATTAAAGATAAAATGTAAATTAAGAGAAATTAAGGTTAAAATTACAATTTTTGAAACCTTAGATTATAATATCATTAACCTAGGTTTAGTGGAGCACTAAGTGGATACATTAATACTTAAAATGAGGGCATAATCTTCCACTCACTTCATCATCCTCACCAAGCTCTCCCATGGCCAAAAATGGTGCCCCAACTTTCCTCCATGGAAACCACCCATGCAAGCTTGAGATCACCTTAATTTCAAACTAAATTCTTGAACTTCCTTCATTAATCTTTGCCTACACAGCTTGGGCAGCAAAGTTTTGGTGGAGTTTTGAAGAAGTCCAAAAGAGTTAAGTAGTTATTTTCAATTCTTATTTCATTAAAAGTGTAACTAAGGTTGTGGGTAGTTGAATTATGGAAGAATTTTTGAGGTTTGATGAATTGTTGGTGATGGAGCATTTTGGCAGCCATGGAACTTCATCATGTATAGCTTGTCTTTGCATGTAAATGGTTGTTGAGATGTTAAATTAAGTGTTTAAATGTATTGGAGTTGGTTTTCATGTATAAAGTTTGATTTGTAAGTAAAAATGGAAGTTGATGTGTATGTGTAATTTTTGGGCAGCCTCAAAATGGAAATTGATAAGGTTCAAATTAATGAAATGTTGTTGAAATATTATACAAAAGAATGGCAGCGTATATGTGTGTGGAATAGTAGTGATAGGTATGTAATTTGATGATGGAAGTTTGTGTGATAATTAGAAGTATTTATGTGTATATATTATTGGGATTGAACTTGTGAATTGTGACTACATTTGGTGTATTTTGGAAGTAATTATATTCTGTCCAAGTTGACCTATAATGTAGAGAATTGAATGGTTTTGGTTAGTGCCAAATGCAGAATGGTATGGAGAAGTGAGGAGGTAGTTGGTGAATGTGTGTTGGTTTGGTGTTTGGAAAGCATGTAGAAGGCAGTGTGCAAATAGACCTATAACCCTAAGTGTGTGACTCCAATTGGTATGAGACCAATTGGAGGTGAAACTAGGCACAAAATGTGCCAACTCTCATGAAGAAATCCTATCTAAATTCTGTCCAGAAAGTAACTTGAAAAATGACCAAATCCAGATTAGTGACTTGAAAGCCTGAAAATTGACCATTTGGGCAGTAGTTAGTTTTTTTACCATAACTTACTCAAAACAGGTCTAATTGACCTGAAATTCTTACCATGAATAGTTTAGACATAGAGATACAATTCTTATGGAGATACCAAAGCCCATAAATGGCCAGAACTAAGCCAAATAGCTTGCACAAGTTCATATACCAAAACTAGCCGAACCAAAAGTGACATAAAAATGACCTAAGCCTACCATTTTAGTGCATTCTGTCCAGCATTGGTAAATTGACCATATCTTGGTTTATACAACTCAGAATGACCTGAAATTTTGCCCCACTTGCAATAAGACATAGACCTACAAGTTTGTAGTTAGGACCGAAACCTGAAAACTAAGGAAACTAGGTCGTCCAGCTAGGTCAAAATAGTACACCAAAATCCGGTAAATTACAATAAAATGCAATACACTTGAAAATGAATTTGATAACATATACCAATACTAAAGGGCTATAAAATGTGACATATTGGTAACATTAGAATTGACTCACTTAGAGTGCATCAAGGGTCAACATTATAGGTTGACTAATGAAATGAATTGAAGGGAATAGTACCAAGAAAATTTAAATATTGGATTTTATTGTTAGAAACAAATTCATTGAGTACTGAAACACTTTAAATTGTGTGTTTCAGTTGAAAATGATATTGAGAAGCATAAGGAACACTGAGTCAGGGCCAAGAGGCATATATCAAAGGTTTATGCACAATACTTTTTTTATTCACTGCTTTTACTAGAAAATTTATTTGGAGAAATGAGTTATGAATAATTTTTTATTATTTTGGCTTTGGGAATTTTAATTGGAAATTATTGTGTTGCCTACTTTGCAAATGAAAATTTTGAGATAAAATATGATTTGTGGGTTGTATGAAATATTTAAATATTGTGATTTGGAATTGTTTTGATTCACACTTGGCATGAAAATATTACTATGTTCCTCCTCCATTTATGGGGTGAGTGTGATCATATTCCTCCCTCTTTGACTGGCCAATCTGAGGTGAGTGTGGATGAGAACTCATTATCTAGCTAGCTACCTCCCTCCCTCATTGATTTCGATTAGTGGGGTGAGTGTGCCTTGTCGTGGTGTACAACACAGCATGTTCGAAAAAGTTTGTATCATGACCTATGTTGTGTTATTGATTGGCAACACTGTATTATTCAATTGTTGATCAAATTTGTGTTATATGAGCTTTGAAAAATTGTGAATTGTTTGGATTGTAAATTGTCAATAAAAGTTTTACATACCGCATTTTAAATTGTTATTAAGCACCACTGAGTAAATTTTACTCAGCGATAGCTTTTTCATTACTATCGCAGGTAGACAGACAGACAGACCAGCAGAGTAGGCTGCTTGTACCACATTTTGAGATTTCATTGGGCATATTGAGTATACCATATTGTAGTTTTTGTTATAATGTATGTGTACTGTATGTATATATTATACTTGGTCTTGAGCAGTTGTAAACTAAAATTGTAAATTATTTTGGCTCGTAAAAATATTGTGACATATTCCTTTTATCTCATCTTTTGGGAACACTGAAAAATTGATTGTTGAACTGAGTTGATAATGTTGAGAAAATTATTGTGTTGAATTGTTATTGGAGTTTGGGATTGAGGAATTATACATTCGAAGTGCTTTTTACAGGTTTTTGAAGAACTGTTTTATTCAAAATACAGATGGCACTCTGCCAAAATTTTTACAGAAATTGTTAATACTTTAAATGTGTTATTTGGTTTCACTTCAGTTAAAAGAATTTTTATCACCTATCAATAGTGCTCACCACTGTAAAAAAAAGTAAGAAAAGTTTTAAAATCCCTTGTAGTGTATTTAATGGGTTATCAGTAGACGAAGTTGGTAATTCATTAGGTATACTACGGGATCATGTTATAACTTACAGAGGGGTAGGGTGTGACATGTTTTAGTGGTATCAGAGCAAGTTTTTAAATTCTGTTTTGACCTGTGATTTGAATATTCTTTCTTCATAGTACAACTGCTCAATGTCATTGTTTGATACATATAGTACATTACATTATAAATATGCACTAACAGGAGGAAATCTCTTTATGTTGGTAGTATAGGAAATAGAAAATCTTGTGAAAAGATATGAAAGAGTTTATCAGCGAAAAGTATTTTCTAACACACCATAAATTATAAAGCTAAATGGCAAGCCTACTTAATGTAAGGCAAGAGGACGTAAAAGTAAGTAACAGTAATAGAATTGCTCTAGATGAGGGCAAAGATGTTACAATTAGTAATTGTCAGTGGATATTATAATCAGAATAAGTTTCGGATATTAGTGAATTCGAAAAGGATAAAAGATAGGAAAGTTTGATCTATTGGAATGTATCGTAGTAACTATGCAATGTTCTTGATGTTTATACTATAAGCTGCAGTTTACAGTATTGACTTGAGATTATTGTGTAGAGCTACGTACTACTCGATAGTACACCAAGATTAGAATAGTTGCCAACAGCATCTGTATTGGTATAGTTATGTCAGGATAAAATTTTATTGTTGGAAATGAGTTTGGAAATCCTACTTAGGGATTTAAAACTCAAAAGTTAGAATATCGAAAGGTTATAATTTAGTACAAAAGGAAGTAAGCTATAGAATATTAATAGATAAAAAGAGTTGTGGAAGTAAAAAATTTAAACAGTTGGTTCAAATATAACAAAAATGTTACGAATGTGAGTAAGATTGTTGACTAGAATGGTCAAAGGACCCATGATTAGATAAGTAATTCTAATACGACCATAATGGTCATTCAAGAAGGGAACATGAATCGAAATATTAGACAGAACGATAGTAAGAAAAGATTAGTGCTGTATAAATAAAGTAAATGTTATATTAGATTGTTAAAAGTTTTACACAAATTCAGAGGAAAGAAGATTATACGATCATATAAAAAGGAGAAAATAAATGTGTGAATATTGTAAGACGGCCATTGGGTAAAATTTCGCGGATGAAATTTATTTTAAGGGGGGGAGAATTGTAACACCCCTATGTTCGGTAGTGCGTTCTACTGTTCCGGTGACCAGTGCCTGTCTAGACAGCTAGGATGCCTAGAACTATATTTAAATGTTAGTGAGGAGACATAGAATAATGAAATACAAGAAAGGAAAATACAAGAAAAATAAAGAAAAAATAATGGCAATGAAATGAAACTAAGTTAAATGAGCCAACATCGCAGCGATGGGTGACCGCACGGGGAAGTTACGGCACAGGCAATAACCAACCCCAGGACTACAGGGAACCCTCGGAATTTAGTTTGGAGACATAATTAAAGAATTATTGAATTATAAATGCCATTATAAATATCAAAGAAAAATTAATTAATTAGTACAAAGAAAAACGAAAAATCGAGAAAACGACAAAACTCAGTGTTATCGAAAAATCATGAATACAACCCGAATAGGGGCATTGTGGTCATTTAACACCTAGAGTTGGCTTTTCACCTAAATATCAATGAAAAATAAATGGTATTACATTTGGGAAAATCAAATGAAAAATGGAATTAAAGATAAAATGTAAATTAAGAGAAATTAAGGTTAAAATTGCAATTTTTGAAACCTTAGATTATAATATCATTAATCTAGGTTTAGTGGAGCACTAAGTGGATACATTAATACTTAAAATGAGGGTAGAATCTTCCACTCACTTCATCATCCTCACCAAGCTCTCCCATGGCCAAAAATGGTGTCCCAACTTTCCTCCATGGAAACCACCCATGCAAGCTTGAGATCGCCTTCATTTCAAGCTAAATTCTTGAACTTCCTTCATTAATCTTTGCCTACACATTTTGGGCAGCAATAAGGGAGCAAGAAAGATAAGTTTTGGTGGAGTTTTGAAGAAGTCCAAAAGAGGTAAGTGGTTATTTTCAATTCTTGTTTCATTAAAATTGTAACTAAGGTTGTGGGTAGTTGAATTATGGAAGAATTTTTGAGGTTTGATGAATTGTTGGTGAAGGAGCATTTTGGCAGCCATGGAAATTCATCATGTACAGCTTGTCTTTGCATGTAAATGGTTGTTGAGATGTTAAATTAAGTGTTTAAATGTATTGGAGTTGGTTTTCATGTATAAAGTTTGATTTGTAATCTTGAAAAGTAAAAATGGAAGTTGATATGTATGTGTAATTTTTGGGCAGCCTCAAAATGGAAATTGGTAAGGTTCAAATTCATGAAATGTTGTTGAAATATTGTATAAAAGAATGGCAACATATATGTGTGTGGAATAGTAGTGATAGGTATGTAATTTGATGATGGAAGTTTGTGTGATAATTAGAAGTATTTATGTATATATATTGTTGGGATTGAACTTGTGAATTGTGACTGCATTTGGTGTATTCTGGAAGTAGTTATATTCTGTCCAAGTTGACCTATAATGTAGAGAATTGAATGGTTTTGGTTAGTGCCAAATGCAGAATGGTATGGAGAAGTGAGGAGGTAGTTGGTGAATGTGTGTTGGTTTGGTGTTTGGAAAGCATGTAGAAGGCAGTGTGCAAATAGACCTATAACCCTAAGTGTGTGACTCCAATTGGTATGAGGCCAATTGGAGGTGAAACTAGGCACAAAATGTGCCAACTTTCATGAAGAAAGCCTACCTAAATTCTGTCCAGAAAGTAACTTGAAAAATGACCAAATCCGGATTAGTGACTTGAAAGCCTGAAAATTGATCATTTGAGCAGTAGTTAGTGTTTTGACCATAACTTACTCAAAATAGGTCCAATTGACCTGAAATTTTTACCATGAATATTTTAGACATAGAGCTACAATTCTTATGAAGACACCAAAGCCCATAAATGGCCAGAACTAAGCCAAATAGCTTGCACAATTCAGGTACCAAAATTGGCCGAACCAAAAGTGACCTAAAAATGACCTAAGCCTACCATTTTAGTGCATTCTATCCAGCATTGGTAAATTGACCATATCTTGGTCTATACAACTCAGGATGACCTGAAATTTTACCCCGCGTGCAATAAGACATAGATCTACAAGTTTATAGTTTGGACCGAAACTCGAAAACCGAGGGAACTAGGTCGTCCGGCTAGGTCAAAATAGTACACTGAAATCTGATAAATTGTAATAAAATGCAATACACTTGAAAATGAATTTGGTAACATATACCAACACTAAAGGGCTATAAAATGTGACATATTGGTAACATTAGAATTGACTCACTTAGAGTGCATCAAGGGTCAACATTATAGGTTGACTAATGAAATGAATTGAAGGGAATAGCACCAAGAAAATTTAAATATTGGATTTTATTGTTAGAAATAAATTCACTGAGTACTGAAACACTTTAAATTGCGTGTTTCAGTTGAAAAGGTTATTGAGAAACATAAGGAACACTGAGTTGGGGCCAAGAGGCATATATCAGAGGTTTGTGCACAATACTTTTTTTATTCACTGCTTTTACTAGAAAATTTATTTGGAGAAATGAGTTATGAATAATTTTTTATTGTTTTGGCTTTGGGAATTTTAATTGGAAATTATTGTGTTGCCTACTTTGCAATGGAAATTTTGAGATAAAATATGATTTATGGGTTGTATGAAATATTTAAATATTGTGATTTGAAATTATTTTGATTCACACTTAGCAGGAAAATATTACTATGTTCCTCCTCCATTTATGGGGTGAGTGTGATTATATTCCTCCCTCTTTGACTGGCCACTCTAAGGTGAGTGTGGATGAGTACTCATTATCTAGCTAGCTACCTCCCTCATTGATTTCGATTAGTGGGGTGAGTGTGCCTTGTCGTGGTGTACAGCACGGCATGTTTGTAAAAGTTTGTGTCATGACCTATGTTGTGTTATTGATTGGCAATACTGTGTTATTAAATTGTTGATCAAATTTGTGTTATATGAGCTTTGAAAAATTGTGAATTGTTTGGATTGTAAATTGTCAATAAAAGTTTTACATACCGCATTTTAAATTGTTATTGTGCACCACTGAGTAAATTTTACTCAGCGATAGCTTTTTCATTGCTGTCGCAGGTAGACAGACGGACAAAGCACCAGAGTAGGCTGTTTATACCACATTTTGAGATTTCACCCGATATATCGAGTATACCATATTGTGTAGTTTTTATTGTAATGTATGTGCACTCTATGTATATATTGTACTTGGTCTTTAGCAGTTGTAAACTAAAATTATAAATTATTTTGGCTCGTAAAAATATTGTGACATATTCCTTTTATCTTATCTTTTGGGAACACTGGAAAATTGATTGTTGAACTGAGTTGATAATGTTGAGAAAATTATTGTGTTGAATTGTTATTGGAGTTTGGGATTGAGGAATTATATATTTGAAGTTTTTTTTACTGGTTTTTGAAGAACTGTTTTATTCAAAATACAGATGGCACTCTGCCAAAATTTTTACAGAAATCGTTAATACTTTAAATGTGTTATTTGGTTTCACTTCAGTTAAAAGATTTTTTAACACCTGTCAATAATGCTCACCACTGTAAAAAGAAGTAAGAAAAGTTTTAAAATCTCTTGTAGTGTATTTAATGGATTATCAGTGGACGAAGTTGGTAATTCATTAGGTATACTACGGGATTATGTTATGCCTTACGGAGGGGTAGGGTGTGACATCTGACATCCTCATGCGGAATAGCTGCCTAGATATCTCATATCTAGCATTTCTGCTGTGCTCACCATACAACTTTTGTAGGTGAAGAAGGATCTTATTGGCACTTTGCATGTTCTCATATTGCTTCTGTGACTCATTAGTCATATAAGCTAACATGTAGCATTTGGCTCTCATATCATGCTCTTTCCACTTGTCTAAAGTCTCTGATTCCTCTGGAGTGGCCCATGGAGGCAAGGGACCAAAAATCTTTCAATCTAAAACATATCCAATACGTTCTAGGTTCAGGACAAGGTTTAAATTTCTAAGCCAATCAGAAAGGTTAGGTCCAGTTAACCTATTATGATCTAGTATGCTCGCAAGGCTATTGGATGGTGGTGGTTGTTGTGTGTTCATGATTATCAGAAAATATACTGCAGAAAATAACCCGATTAATTAGTAAACGTATCAAGTAATTAACCAAAATGATTATGGTCTTTTAATCAAATTGGTCCTCCCACTAACTTGGCTAATCCTACACTTCCAAAGTAGGAAACGAAAATCCTAGTTGGATGGATTTCTAGTGGGTGATTGAATTCTTATAGTCTTATTGATCATCCTTAGGCACATCCATTATTGGAATTACAATAAATTATAAGTGAGCAACTCCTTGCCCATCACATCTTATGTGAAGTTCAATCATTTATTTAGCCCCTAATGCTCAAAATCTCAGGCACATCCATTATTGATTTATCTTGCATTAGTTAAGTTAATCCCATTGAGCTAGTAGGCATACAAATAATTTTAATGACCTCAGGCACATCCATTATTGGCCACCAACCATTTACATACTTACAACATCCTATGTTTAATAATTATTCTTAAAAAAATCTCTTAAATAAATGCATCATATCCAAGCTCATAAAGCTAATAATCCAAGTATTTAAAATTTCTTAAAATAATTGCCTCAATGGAGGGCCATAATATAATTACCTTAATTATACCATTTTCAACTTAATCATTTGTTTGGAAGATTTTGTGTTCGGCTTAATTACTATTATGGTCTCACTTTGCACATTATCCAATTGGCATGCATATATCACATACTTGCATACATTCATATACATCTCATGCATACATGGATAAACAAATAATATGGTATGATCATGGACTTTCTAAGGGATTCAATTCTGAGCCACTAAGAATTGAATCAGGGCATTCCTAGGTGTATTTCATTCATTCATTTTACAAAAGTTGCTGAAGGAGTACATAATCAACCCCTGATCTTGATTTCCTCCCACTGGTCCCACCAATGCTCTTAACCTCCTTATTCTTCTTGCAATCCAATTACATTGTAACCCTTGCCATACCAAGGTGAATTTACAAGAATATGGACTTAAAGTCCTTAAATAAATGAAATTACATCCAAAGTTATCATAACATTTATGATACAAACCACTAAAATAAATTAATTATTTTACAATCCAAAGAAAAATTAAAATAAATAAATAAATCCAATCACATTGGTCTTTTATTATCTATGATCATCCATCATGCATATTTAAAATTTAACAATTAAATAAAAATATACATGCTTAAAATTAAATTGAATATCACATATTCAACTAAAATTTAAATTTGAATCTTACTTAAATAAATTTAAATTTAAAAACTCTTTTCCAAATTTAATTCTATGAAAACAATTTTCATAAATTAATTATGTGATTAAAATTCCTAATTAAACAATTTAATTAGGTATGGGCTTAATTTTAGGCCTTAAAATATACAACAATTGCATAATGGGCCCAAAACCAAGCCTAACACGCCCCAACTTGGTCCAACACGGCCCAAACTCGGTCTAACACGACTCGTGTAACGTTTACACGGCCCGTGTAATGTTTATACGGCCTAGGGCAAGCGAAAACACGGCCACCCCATGTAAACACAACGTCTGGCACGAGGTGAGGTGCGGGTTAACATGGTCCGTGTAAGCCAAAACATGCCCTAGGCCGTGTAAAAACCAAGAACACACCCAAGCCGTGTTTCCTGTGGCAGTTTGGCAAATCTAGGTTTTTCGTGACCCGAACCAACTTCAAATCAACCTAAATTTGATCCAATCACAAAAATTAAGCTTCATAAACAATCTAAATGGCAAATATAGTGGCTCTGATACCAATTATAGGGGTGGAAGCATGGATTTAGAGCATTTAAAGCATTGAAATTTTAAAAACCAATTCTAAGGTTTCATGCATCATACATGTGTACTATGGTCCTAACCAAATTTCAATGCCCCAATTGCATACTAAGACATATTTTAGCATGCTATAAACCTTCATTTGCCATCATAGATTGTGAATTAAGATTTAATTCATTTAAACTCTGACTAAAAAGGGGGTTTTTGGATACTAACCTCTTGTTGCATAATTGATGTATCCTTCTTGTCTTTGATGCCTCTAGGATCCCAATTGAAGTCTCTCTAGCTTGTCCACCAAAAGCACACCAAGGATCAAGTATGGCAGCCCCTATTTGACTTCCCAAGCCTTTGGCAACCACTTGTAATTAGGGGTTTATATTTTAATAAGGTTTAATGGATGTTTATAACACTAGAAACACTTTCTAGCAAATTTAATTCAAAGAAAATGAAGGATTTCTCTTTGAATCAAGTGAGAAAGGAAGAGAGGAGAAGGGAGCTCAATGGTGCCGTCCACTTTGAGATGAAGAAGAGAAATTACTTTCTCTTTCTTCTTTTTCCCTTTATATAATAAGTCAAAGTTTACTTATCCTTGCCACATGTCACCATAAGATCCTATCTTACTTTTTGGTTGACTTAATCCTATGGAGCCAAGTGTCAAGCTCCTTTTAAATCATGTAAAATGTTCTTCTATCATAGGAAGACAAGTGGCATGTAACACCCTTATTTGCATAGCCTAGTATTTTTTACTGTTCCAGTGACCGGTATTGGTCCGGACAATTAAGGGGATTAGAATCACATCTAAGACAACTAGATAATCTCTGAATACAAATAATTAGTAATTTCCAAACAATTAAGTATAAAGAAGAAAAACAAGCATAAAAAGTTAAATAAGCTGGGAGCCACAGCGATGGGTGACCTTCTCAGGAAATGACTACAAGGTCCATCGTAATTCGAATTCTGAATCACAAAAATGTGACGCCACAGTCCTAAGGACTATTGCGAACACAGTGGAAAAGAGAAAATCACGGAAAAGAATTTTTAAGCAGGTCAAATAATTAGGTCAGGGATCCAGAAGAAATATTGAATAACTTGCAAACCGGATTGAACCGACGAGGGGCGATTTGGTCAATTCACCCCTAGAGGTGACTCATGACCTAACTGTCCAATAAAATATGAGAAATTAAAATTTTGAAGTATAGATTTAAATTGAAGATTTTATGGAAAAACAAAGGAAAAGAAAAGAAATTAAAATAAGAATTATGACATCACCCCCATGACATAAGCATGATTTCCAAAATAATTATCAATTTAATTAATTATTTGACTAAGTCAAATTAAGGGATAAATACTCATAAATAAAAGAAAAAAAAAATTGTAATTATTTTCTTCAACACCAAGTAGCCGTCCCTCTCTCTTGGCTCTCTCTCTCAACAATCCTCCATAACCAAGCTTGTTCAAGCTTTCAAACTCCTATCCTCACCCTAAAATTTCATTAATTATCCACTAAACACCCTTAACTAAACCTTGGTGAGAAGCTTGGAACAAGAAAGAAAGGGAGAAAGTGAAAGAAATAGAAGATTTGAAATTCAAGAAAAGGTTAGTGATAGTTCTTCAAGTTTTTCTTTATATTCATGCTTAGGTAATTGAATTGAGTAAGAAATTGTTGAAAAATAAAACAAATGATAAGTTAAGGGACTATATAGAATTCAGCCAACATGTGATAAATTAGGGTTTGATGGTGTTTATTTGAATTGAACATGAATTGTAAGGTGTGGTGATGTTGTAAGCATGAATTGTGAAGTGAGATAGCTTAAAATTGTATGAATTATAAAGTAGAGATTAAGGTTTGGGTGAAGTTAGGGTTTTCATGATAGGTTACTCAATTGATATGGTGATGGTAAATTAAGATCACATGATGTGGAATTGATAAGAATTGATGCCAAATGGATGAAAGAAATTTATGGAATTGTAGTGAGTTATTGTGTTGAATTCTGGACTAATGAGTCTAGCTAGGTTAATAGGCCATAAAGTGAATTCTATTGCTCCAATTGGTATAAGGATAATTAGAGGTGAAATTAGACATATAATGTAACATTTTTTGTGAAGAAACCTTGACCTAAAACTGAACACAAAGTGGTGTAAAATTAGGTCAAACCCGGATTAGGCACATTGCCACTGTATAAAACTGACCATATGAATAGTACTTGTTCTAATGGTCATAACTTGGCCTAGGAAGGTCCAAATGACCTGAATTTTATACCGATGGAAAGATGAGACATAGCACTACAACTTTTATGAAGAACACAAATCCGAATTCTGACCATAACTTATCTAAAAAGTCACCTGTAATTAGCACACCAAAACTGCAAGTATCCAGAAAATGCCTAGAATTCTGGGTAACATCAAATCCGGCCAGCCTTAGAAATATAGGCATAACTTGGGCTACAAAACTCCAAATGGAGTGATTAAAAATCTGAATTAAAGCTAAGACAATAAGGAACAACTTTGATGAATGACACTTAGCCAAATTCTAACAGTAACCTGACCAATGCAATAGTAGAAAATAGGGGGCCAAAACTGAAAAATTATAATTTCTCTTAGGAGACTTAGAAATTGAATTGGCAATCAATGCCAACAAAATTAATACCCAAAATGTGGTATATGAGTGCAATTAGAACTAATAAACCTATTAAGTATAGAAAAGTCAACATTTTGACTTAAATAGTGCCATGAATAGTGATACCATACACAAAAATGTGAAAGACTCAAAATTTATAAACCGTAATAGGTAGGATAAGTATACAAAGAAATTGTTAGAATTTAAGTATTAGAAATGGATACTGAAGCACTTTAAATTTATGTGTTTCAATTGAAAAGGGATCTTCGAAGGAGAAACGA
The DNA here is from genome assembly GCF_030052815.1 of Hevea brasiliensis. Taxonomy (NCBI): domain Eukaryota; kingdom Viridiplantae; phylum Streptophyta; class Magnoliopsida; order Malpighiales; family Euphorbiaceae; genus Hevea; species Hevea brasiliensis. Next base: position 52,964,580 of record NC_079501.1, read on the forward strand.
AAGTTTAAATAAATTGAGTCGACAAAAGTGGTTTGTGCACAACTAGTTTTAAATTGCTAATGTTTTGCATATCTAATTAGAGTAAATGATTTTATGTTCTTTATTTATTATGTTTACCAATTATTAAATTTATTTCAATGATTATTGAAATGTGTTATAGTATAAATGAGTTTAGTTGTGGGATAATGATTAATTTATGATTTTATTTTAGATATGAATTGAATGAGTTCAGTTTTGGAAATTTATTAATGAAATGGGATTTGCGTGAAAAAATACAAATTTATGTATTGAATTGTTATAAGCATAAAAATTATTGGATATTGGAATTGACTTTGAATTGAATTGTGTTGTGATTTATGCTCCCAAAAAGGATAAAGAAATTCATGATATTGTTTTATATCTCACTATAGATGCTGGACTAGGTTATTACCGATCTCCCTTATTTGTTGAGGAGATAATGGAGTTAGCTTTGTTTTGTTTTGAATACCATGGTATGTGCACAGGCTTAGATTCTCCTCTTATTAGAGGTTAGATCTAAGTTTTTCATTGGCCCTTTCGGAAGTTGCATTATTGTGGTGTGTATTGTGCACGATGATTCGACCTCCTCGACCATAGGGAGTTAGAATCCCGATCCGACCTCCCCGACCATAGGGAGTTAGAATCGCCCCAAAGATGGCCCTTTCGGATTAGTCTTGCAGAGTTAGTAAGATAAAGAACGGTTTTTTAATAGTAAAGAATTGTGATTTCAATTAGGATTTATGTATATTTATTTTATTGAAATTAAAATTTGTTTCCATAAATTACTGGAATTACTTTAAATGTTCAGTTATGATTTGATAAATTGAAATTCTTGAGCAGAGTCATTTTAACAAATGATTTATTTTATTGGCAATGAATATTTTGATTTTTGGAATTTTGATTGAATTTCAAGATTTCCAAATTCTTTGCTAAAATCTTGGTAACGTATTGTATATTATGTTTTAAATCATGGTTGTGCACCACTGAGTTCACCACTCAGCGATAACTTTGTATGCTGTAACAGGTAAAAGTAAAAATAGAGCAGCCAAGTAAGATTTTCGATAGCTGCGCCTTAAAACTCATTGGGATTAACTTCGAGTATATTAGAGATATACCCTTGTACATTAGATTTTGATGTATGCATGTAATTATATGTATGTAAATTGTTTGAGCAGTTGTACAAACACTCTTGTAATATTATTTTGGTATGTAATAAAATGCAAATTATTATAATGTTCAAACTTATTTTTGAGTTTTGTAATGAATGTAAATTAATTTTTCTTTAGTGGAATATGAATGAAGTTATTTAATATTATTTTTTAAGACAATTGAATTGAGAATTGTTTTGAATTATGGAGTTGGGAGAAATGATGTTGATTTGTGTTGTGTTAGTGGTTGATTTTGGTGAAATGAATTATTGAAAGTGTTTTTTTTTTACAGGTGTTTAAAGAACTATTTTTCCCAAATATAGACTGCACTCTGCCGAAAATTTTCGAAAATTTGCGTAAAAATAAAAATGGATAAAAATTTTAACTAGTCTTTAAACTTTAAGGAAATGTTTTTAATACCTGAATAAAAGCTCACTACTTTCAAAAAGTAAGAAAATTATTTTAAAATCCCTTGTAGTGTATTTAATGGGTTATTGGTAGACGGAGTCGGTAATTCATTAGGTATACTACGGGATCATGTTATGCCTTACAGAGGGATAAGGTGTGACATGGCAAGATCATATGGTGCCATGTGTCAACATCTCATGGTGCCACTGAAGGAGCGGAAGTGTGAAAAACATAGGTTTATACCATTGAATTCAAAAATTTTCAACTAGGATCACATGCATCATGCAAGATTTATTTTTATCTATTTGATTTCAATGATAAACAACATATTAAAACACTTTTAATATGTTTTTGGATCTGTATTTGTCATTTAAGATTTTAAAAATTAATCAGATTAATTTTAGAACCCTAGATTAAATCAAGAACAAATACACTAACCTCTTGATGCACTACAATGTATTTGTGCCTTTTAGATGCGTCTTCAGGACACCAGATGTTGTCCCTCTAGCTTGTCCACACCAAGAACTCCTATGGCAGCCCTTAAATAGCTTCTAAAGCTTTTTTTATTATTTAGAAAATCAATTTCTGCCTTTTAAAAGATTAAAGATGTAAACAGGACACTAGAAACAATTTGTAGTGTTTTTTATTCAAGAGATTGATTGCTAATCTCTTGGAATAGATGAGAGAAGAAGATGAAGAGGAGAGAAACCATCTTGGGTGGCGGCACCAAAGAAAGAGGTTGCTGGTTGTATTTTTCTCTCTTCATAACAATACTTATATAGCTAGGTTAACACATTAAACCCTTGCCACATGTCACCCTCTGATTGGTTCTAGGTTTAATTGACCCAATCACATTGCGCCAAGTGTCAAACCTATATTTAATCTTAATTTTAATCATCTTACATGATTAAAAGACATTTGGCAAGATTATGTATAATTCCATGTGTCACCATCTCATTGTGCCATATGTCACCCTGTGAAATGACCAAAATGCCCATGTGTCTTAATTTTGAGTTCTCAACCCAAAATAATTATTTCTCTTCTTCTAATTAATTTATATCAAATATAAATTAATTAATTAATCTTTATTAATTAATTTCTCATTAATTAAATTCATTTTTAAACACTTTAAATATAAATTTAACTTATACTATACATCCAATAATCTAGATTTGGTTTCAAGTCATGCTAGGGACTTTGCAATCTAATTGCAAACCAAACCTATTTAATTAATCAATTAAACTCTTTAATTAATTAATTAAATCATATTTAATTAGGTGATAACTTGTGTATGTGTGTGACATACTAGGCTCATCACTAATTGGCAATGAGACATGATATTAACTCTTAATATCATCAGAACTCTTTCTTACCATAAATGATTTCTCTAAATCATTTTATGCACCTCATAGACCATGGTTAACACCTAGCATAGCATGCCATGGCTACCCAATTAGTAATAAGGTTTACCTTAAATGAACCTATAATCATATGTTACTATGCACTAGAATCTCTCTGCTACAAAATCCTAACTCAAGCTGGAGTCATGGTTTATGTCAAACTCCATTTGCTATGAATATTATGTTCTCTTTTAATTCCAGTTCTTGATTAAAAGATTTTCTCATCAGAAACTCTTTTCTGATTAAATCTATCTGTCCTGGCCAGGAACTTGAAACATCAAGCACAATTAAATGAACATAAAATTTTATCTTTATTTACTTAGAGGAATAGATTCCATCTTGATCAACACCTACCTCCATATATAACTAGTAGGAGCCAACACATGCCCATATACCCATACACAGTACAAGTATGAAAGCAGTATCAAACTCAAACCACCTATATATAAGATAACTATGCTATCTCAGATCTAAAGATTATATGCACTGATATGATTTATGACAGTGCATTGACAAGAGTAAACTCCATGTGCTTGTCATAAGTGTCACTAGTTCGGCCTACTTATCATTTATAAGTGCCTATCATGTTTGTCATATGGTATGAGACTCACCATTCCATCTTATTTATATCTCATATAAATAACTTGGGAATAAACATGAATACAATCTTTCTGGATAAGTAATGTCCTTATTATGAAGTATCCTCGATTGTGAACCTATTTATGATACTTTGTACTAGAAATACTGTCACTCATATTCTTAACAACTTAATAATAGAATTTCTAACAAAATATTAATGGACTTTTTCTATTACACATAAATATATTATGTAAACGGAAAAGTGGAATTGCCTTTTATTAATAAAAACATATACAAGATACTAAATGATATGCTCTAGGGCATACTACTAAGGGCCTATGTTATAATTACTTTAATTATAGCATTTCCAACTTAATCATTTGTTTAGAAGATTTTGTGGTCATCCTAATTACTATTAAGGTCTTACTTTGCACATTATCCATTTAGCATGCATATATCACATAGTGCATACATTCCCATACATCTCATGCATTCATGGATAAGCAGTAAATATGGTATGATGGTTTGGTGGCCAATATTGGATGTACCTGAGGACATTAAAATTATTTGCATAATTACTGGCTCAATGGGATCAACTTAACTAATGCAAGATAAGTAAATAATGGATGTACCTGAGATTTTGAGCATTAAGGGCTAGGTAAAGGATTGAACCTCACATGAGATGTGATGGGCAAGAAGTTGCTCACTTATAGTTTATTGTAATTTCAATAATGGATGTATCTGAGGATGATCAATAGAATTATAAGAATTCAATCACCCACTAGAAATCCATCCAACTAGGATTTCCGTTTTCTACTTTGGAAGTGTAGGATTCGCTAAGTTAGTGGGAGGACCAATTTGATTAAAAGACCATAATTATTTTGGTTAATTACATTATACATTTACTAATTAATCTAGTTATTTTCTGCAGTTAGTTTTCTGATAATAATGAGCACAAAACAACCACCACCATCTAATATCCTTGCAAGCATACTTGATCACAATAGGTTGACAGGACCTAATCTGTCTGATTGGCTAAGAAATTTGAAACATGTCCTGAACCTTGAACATATAGGATATGTTCTAGATTCAAATGTTTCTGGTTCCTTACCTCCAGAGGCCACTCAAGAGGAACATGAAACTTTGGACAAGTGGAAGGAGCATGATATGAGAGCTAAGTGTTACATGTTTGCTTCCATGAGTAATGAGTTATAGAAGCAGCGTGAGAACATGCAGAGTGTGAGTGAGATCCTCATTCACCTACAAGAGTTGTATGGTGAGCACAGCAGGAATGCTAGGTATGAGATATCTAGGCAGTTGTTCCGCATGAGGATGTCTGAGAGACAAAATATTGGGGATCATGTCCATAAGATGATTCAGCTGATTGAGCAGTTGGAACATCTTGATTTCAACTTGGATTTCCAACTACAGACGGATTTGATCCTTCAGTCCCTTCCTGAGTCTTTTGGAAATTTTATGACAAATTTCCATATGACTAAACAGGAATGCACCTTAGCTGGTTTACTCAACATGCTGGTTATTGCCCAAAAGAATATGCTGGGCAATAAAGGAAAAGAGATTGCTTTGATTGCATCTTCTTTTACTGGAAAGTCAAACAAGAAGAAGGGCAATAAGAAAAAGAAACCTCAGATTCCTGGTCCTTCTAAGAAAATAGCTAAACAGAAAGGGAAGACTAAAACTGATGGAGGCAAAGGAAAGTGTTTCCACTACCAGAAGGATAGGCACTGGAAAAGAAACTGCCCAGAGTATCTTGCTTCTCTGAAGGAAAAGAAGGATACACATTTGAAAGGTATGTCCATATCTTGTTATTTAGATTCTGATGATATTCATAGTTCATCTAGAGCTTAGGTTTTAGATACTAGTGCCAGTTCTCACATTTCTAATGATATGCAGGAACTAGTAAATAGTAGCAGCTTGCATTCTCGAGATGTTAGACTCTGGATTGGCAATGGCTCAACTGTTGAAGCTTTAGCCATAGGATCTAAATCTTTTTACATGTCTGGACATGTTTTATGTTTGGATATTATTTATATGTACCTGATGCTTTTAAGAACATCATTTCTATATCTAGTTTAACTAGAAATGGCTATGAATTTCAGTTCACAGACGATGTTTGCAATATTTATTTTGGAAATAAATATGTTGGTTCGGGTTATATGAATAATGGTCTTTATTATTTGCATAATAATGACAAACACAAAATGAATGCAAGTGATCTAAATAAATGCAATGCCATGGTGAAAACGAACTCAAGTTCAAAATATATTTGGCACTTAAGGTTATGTCATGTTGCAGAAGATAGGATTGCAAAATTAGAGAAAATGGGGATTCTATCCTCATTGGGCTCTGAGCCTACTCCAACTTGTGAATCTTGCCTTCAGGGCAAAATGACTAGATCACCCTTTGTTGGATAAGGGCTAAGAGCTGAAAATATTTTAGAGCTAATACATAGTGATGTATGTGGTCCATTTAAGGAAATGGCTAGAGGCGGTTTTCATTATTTTATTACCTTTACTGATGATAAATCAAGGTTTAGGTATTTGTATTTGATGAAATACAAACATGAATCCTTTGAAAAGTTCAAAGAATTTAAATTTGAAGTAGAAAATCAAATATGAAAGAGTATTAAAGCTCTTTGATCAGATCGTGGAGGTGAATATTTGAGTACTGAATTTGATGAATATTTAAGAGAGCATGGCATTGTTTCCCAGCTGACTCCTCTAGGAACGCCACAGCTAAATGGTGTATCTGCAAGGAGAATGTGACACCCCTTACCCGTCTACAGTATATCCGAGTAAGATATATCACACGGTGTACCGGAACAGTCTATTTTATCTCAATCATTTTTATTCTTCCTTAATTTATTTTTATCATAGTTTTGAATATAATTTATGAAATATAATTCATTTAAGTCATTTATTGAAATTATAATTTATTTGAGGTTCCAAAAATTTTATAGAAAATCCGGCAGAGTACCGGCTAAAAATGGAGAAAATTGTTCTTCGAAACCTGTGAAAAACACTTTCAATAATCATTTCCAATCAATCCCAAACTCCATTTCATCAAAAAAATATCAATATGTTTTTCAACAACTTTTCCATTTCTCAATCATTCATCTCATATGATAATCATGTAAAAATCATAAATAAATATTCACTTTTTCATTTACAAACACAATTTCCACTATATACATTAATACCAAAATACATTACATAAGTTTCAATTACATATGAGAAAATAAAAGTTAGTTACAAAATACCAAAATGAAACCTAGTGTCCTACCAATGCACTGAAAACGGTGAGGTGACACGGACACTATACAGAGCTGCAGGAGGTCTCACTCAGTCTGTGGTCTACTGGGCTCTCGGTCAGTATCTCCAGAACCTACACGTGGCAAAAGCAACGCGCGAAGCAATAATGCTTAGTGGTGCCAATAATAAGATAAAAATAAATAACAGAAAATAAATATGCAGTGAATGTATTGATATCTCATTGCAAATAAATTTTCGTTGAGTATTTGTAGATTTACTTATTTTGTACTTATTATATTCATTATTTCATTAAATTTATCCACTTTCATTTTTGGTTGCCCAAGTAACCTATACTGGATGACTGGATTGGATAAACAGGTAAACTGGCACTAGGTATCAAGTACCTCAGGCCGTCACACCATCGGTCACATATATGTCTCCGGTGCAAATGCAAGCGGCTAATAAGCTGTAATAACATTAGGCACAAGGCCAAGTATCAACATAATGTCAGAATGGCTAAAAGCCATGAAATCACAGAATGGCATAATGCCAAGTGCAGTACTGCTAACTAAACCCTATTGGCATGCCAAGCTATCCAAACCAATCTTGTTAGGTATACTAGGGCATTTTACACTTTTGAGTTTTACAATTTTTGAATTTCAAGTTTTGGTGTTACTCGTCACTTCATTAGTCAACCAAAATGTTGACTTTTGCATAGACAATAGGTACATTGGTTTTAATACTCCCAACATACCACATTTTGTATTCAAAATTTGTTGGTATTGGTTGTCAATACCATTTCTAAGCTTAAAGTTAATTGAGCAGAATTTTCAGTTTTCATACCTTATGTTTACTATTCCATTAGACAGTTTTGCAGTGGGAATTTGGCAAAATGATCAACATAAAAGTTGTTCCTTATTTTGTCTAGTTGAATTTCCTTTTTTGAATCACTCCATTTGGATATTGTAGCTCAAGTTATGGTCCAAAAACCACAACTGGCCGGATTGGAATTTTTCTGGACTGACCATATCTACGGTCTGAATAAAGGATCGCAACTCCCTTGTTGGATAGGTTCTGGTCATAATTTGTAGGTAGGTTTCTTCATGAAAGTTGTTGGTCTATATCTTATCTTGTTGCTGGTAAAATTTCAGGTCAATTGGACCATTCTACACTGAGTTATGGCCAAATGAACAATCACTGTTCATTTGGTCATTCTGCATAAATGCATCGCAGTCACCGGATTAGGGCAAGCTTTTGGTCCACTTGGTTTGGTTTTATGAGCATGGTTTCTTCACTAAAGTTGTGCCATTATGTGTCTAGTTTCATGTTCAATTGGCCAAACACCAATTGAACCTCTACAATTCAAGTTATGGCTACCCAAACCTGCTGAACTCATGTCCAATTCTGCAGGTCACCTAGGGCAGCCACACTAAACTTAAATCCCATCACTAAACACACTTCATTTCTTGTTTACCAATAACCAAATGGTCAGTAATTGACCATTAAAACTTTATTTTATGTCCATTTTCATCCACCACAAAAATTAAATTTCAAAACCCTAACCCTAATTGACCAAGCCTCCAATTCATACATCTTACTCCTAATTTGCTATACTAATCATATAATTTATAAGAGGGGCAGCTAATATGTCACTTTAAACCAAAGAATTCTCCTAACTCTAACTCATGTCAAGGCTGCCAAAATTTCATGGAACATAACCATGCCTCATTAATTCAAGTTTTATCAAATTTTCAACTTAACTTAGCTCAAATTCATGATTAGAAAGATGTAAAAGCAAAGAATATGGCACTGACCTCTTTAGTGATTTTCTAAGCTTGTTCACACCTCACTTTCTTCCACTTTCTCTTCTTCTAATTGCTGCCCAAGTCTTGCTCTAGTGGTAAGGGAAATTTTTAGTGAAGGGAGGACAAGGTTTTGAGGTGGTTTGGTAGAGATTTGGAAGCTTGGATGGAGTTTTTAATGGTGCAAGGGTGTGGGAAGTGAGTGACGTTGGAAGAATGAAGAAGAAGCAGATTGTTTCTTAAAATTTTCTGTCCATTTTACTCATTTTAAATGGTTTATGGACATGTGTCACAATGTGATTGCGTGAGAGTGCTTAGTGACATAAGCATGAGGTCAAAATTGCAATTTTAATTCATTTTCTTTTCTTTTCTTTGCTACTCATTTTCAATTTAATTTTTAGTAATATTTATTCACATTTTATTTCATAATAATTATTTACTTAACTGGACAAGTCGGCGAAAAATCACCTCTGAAGGCGAAATGACCAAAATGCCCTCCGTTTGGCTTAATGGGCCAAAATTGTCTGTACCGATTGAAAAATTTTTCTAAGCATTTCCTTGGCATTCTAATGCCATAGAAACCTCAATGACCCTTCTCTGGAGTCTCAAAAATTATTTTATGAATTTTTCCCTGGGTCTAGGGCTCCTAGTTGCTAGAACCGCAACTTCCCACTAGGTTACCCATCGCTAGGGCACCGGCTCATTTAACTTGATTGTATTTTATTTCTAAATTTTTTTCTAAATTTTTCTTATTAATATTTGAGTTAATTATGGTTCCTCACTTTAGTTTAAATATTTTTCCGGACTTTCTAGCTGTCCGAACCGACACTGGTCACCGGAACAGTAGAATATACGGAATTGCTACAGGGAGGGTGTTACAACTCTTCCCCTCTAATTAAATTTCATCCTCGAAATTTACCTGATGCAAACAGTTGAGGGAACTGTTGCCTCATCGTCTCTTTACTTTCCCAAGTTGCCTCCTCGGTGTTATGGTGCCTCCAAAGTACTTTCACTAGTGGAATCTGCTTATTTCTCAACTCTTTCACTTCCCGAGCTAGGATCCGTATGGGTTCTTCTTCATATGTCAAATCCGGTTGTTCTTCAATTTCTTCCATGGAGATGACATGTGAAGGATCTGAGCGGTATCTTCTTAACATAGATACGTGGAACACATTATGGATCTTGTCCAGCTCTGGTGGTAAAGCTAGCCTGTAGGCCACTGGAACCACACGTTCAATGACTTCATATGGACTAATGAACCTAGGGCTTAACTTACCTTTTCTTCCAAACCTCAGTACCTTCTTCCACGGTGACACCTTGAGGAACACTTTATCGCCAACTGCATATTCTATTTCTTTTCTCTTCAAGTCGGCATAGGATTTACATGCATGCGAGGCAACCTTGATTGGCTTTGATTAGTTTTACCTTCTCTTGATCTGTTTCACCAAGTGCAGGCCTACCGGTTTGTCTTCGCCCAATTCAGTCCGGCCTGCTGGAGTTCTACATTTTCTCCCATACGATTGCTTAAATGCGGGGCCATTTGGATGCTAGCTTGGTAGCTATTGTTGTATGCAAATTCTGCCAGTGGGAGGTATCTATCCCAACTTCCCTGACACAACTCCTCAGCATATCCTCAAGGACCTGACATATATTTCATGTTATTATTATCATTTTAGTTCAATATTTGTATTAATTCAATTGGTTCAATTGTTTACCTGGATTACTCTTTCTGATTGCCCATCCGTTTGAGGATGGAAAGCTGTGCTAAAGTGGAGTTGTGTACCCAAGGATTCATGCAACTTCTTCCAAAATCTTGATGTAAACCATGGGTCTCGATCAGATATGATGGAAAGTGGAATTCCATGCAATCTAACTATCTCACTGATATACAATTCTGCTAATTTCTCTAGTGAGTAGTCAGTCCTAACTGGCAGAAAGTGTGCTGACTTTGTCAATCTATCTACTATCACCCATACTGCATCATGTTTCTTCTGGGTGAGAGGTAGGCCACTCACAAAATCCATGGTGACCCGATCCCATTTCCATTTAGGTATGCGTATAGGCTGTAGCAAACCTGATGGAACTTGATGTTCTGCCTTGACTTGCTGACATGTCAAGTATTTAGTCACATAGTCAGCTATGTCCTTCTTCATACCAGGCCACAAATACTGAAGCTTCAGATCATGATACATTTTTGTACTTTCTGGATGCATAGCATACACACTGGCATGTGCCTCTTTCAGAATACTGGCTTTCAATTCCCCATTATCTGGTACACATACTCTTCCTTTGTAGTACAGACACCCATCTGCTTTCACCTCATAGTCAGTTGCTTTTCCCTCTGAGATTTTGCTCATAATAGCCATTAACTTTTCATCTGCCTTTTGCCCATCTAAAATCTCAGAATGAGTTTGGCCTCACTTGCAACTCAGCCAAAATAGCTCCATCTCGAACCAAAGATAGACGGGCATTCAATGATCTCAAAGCTGTGATGGATTTTCTGCTCAAAGCATCAGCAACTACATTTGCCTTTCCAATATGGTAGTCAATTACATAATCATAGTCCTTCAGGAACTCAATCCATCGTCTCTGTCTAAGGTTGAGCTCCTTCTGAGTTGGCAAATATTTTAGACTTTTATGGTCTGTGTAAATGTAGCACTTTTCACCATATAAGTAGTGCCTCCATATCTTCAGTGCGAAGATAATTGCTGCAAGCTCTAGAACATGGGTAGGGTAATTCTGTTCATGTGGCCTTAGCTGCCTGGATGCATAAGCGACCACCTTCCCCTCTTGCATCAATACACACCCTAACCCATTATGAGAGGCATCACTGTAGACCATAAAGTCCTTTCCCGACATTGGTTGTGTTAGCACTGGTGCCTCTGTCAACATAGCCTTTAACTTCTCAAAACTAGTCTGACACTTGTCATTCCAGTCAAATCTGACATTCTTGTGTAACAACTTGGTCATTGGAGCAGTTATTAACGAAAATCCCTTCACAAATCTCCTGTAATACCCAGCTAGCCCCAAGAAGCTTCTGACCTCAGTTGTATTTCTGGGAGGCTTCCATTCCATCACTGCTTCTATTTTCTTGGGATCCACCCTAATCCCATCAGCTGACACTATGTGTCCAAGGAATGCAATCTCATTCAACCAGAAGTCACACTTGGACAACTTAACATACAGCTTCTTTTCTCTCAGGGTTTGCAGAACAATCCTCAAATGTTCATCATGTTCTTCCCTGGTCTTGGAATACACTAAAATATCATCAATAAAGACCACTACGAACCAAGCTAGGTATGGATGGAAGATACGGTTCATAAGGTCCATGAATGCTACTGGTGCATTTGTTAGGCCAAAGGGCATCACCAGAAACTCATAATGCCCATTCCGAGTCCTGAATGCAGTCTTTGGCACATCTACATCCTTTACCCTCAACTGATGATACCCTGATCTGAGATCAATCTTAGAAAATACTCCTACTCCCTTCAACTGATCAAACAGATCATCAATTCTAGGCAACGGATACTTATTCTTCACTGTCATTTTATTCAACTGCCGGTAATCAATGCATAACCTCAAAGTCCCATCTTTCTTCTTTACAAACAGCACTGGAACTCCCCATAGTGACACACTGGGGCGTATAAACCCCTTATCCAGTAACTCCTGTAACTGGATTTTCAGTTCCTTCAATTCTGTGGGCGCCATCCTATAACGAGCAATAGAGATTGGTGCTGTACCCGGCAGTGTCTCAATAGCAAACTCGACTTCCCTTTCTGGTGGCAAACCAGGCAATTCTTCAGGGAACACATCTGGGAAGTCTTTTACTATGGGTATGTCACACAGATCTGGCTTAGCCTGCCTAGTATCAACCACGTGTGCTAGGTAAGCTTCACAGCCTTTTCTCATCATTCTTCTTGCAACTGTGGCTGAGATAACATTAGACAGGAAATCTGTCCTTTCACCCACAATAGTGATCACATTACCCTCAAAAGTTCTCAGAGAAATTCTCTTCAATTTACAATCAACTATTGCTTGGTGACGTGACAACCAGTCCATTCCCAAAATCATGTCAAACTCGTGGAAGGGCAACTCAATTAGATCTGCCGAGAATTCATACCCCTGAATCCTGAACGGGCAACCCTTGTACACTTTGTTCACCACTACACTGTGGCCCAACGGATTAGTGACCAGAATGTCTTGGTCACTCTCCCCTACTAGTATCCCCCTTTCTACTGGTAGGTTCATGCAGATGTATGAATGAGTGGATCCTGGATCCACCAATGCATGCACAGATGTATTGTAGAGGGAGAACGTACCCCTGATGATGTCCAGGGCATCTTGCTCCTCCTGAGCTCTCATGGCATAGGCTCTGACAGGTGGTCTGCCCTCAGGCCTCTCTACTGGCTCAAATGCAGGCCTCTGTGATGGTCCCACTGCCTCAGATTTACCAGATTTCCTACCTCTTTGTGGTACAGGAGCAGGTCTGTCTACTTGTGTTGGAGCAGCTGTAGTAGTTCTGCGTGGACAGTTCCTCAACTGATGCTCTGTTGACCCACACCTTAAGCAGGCACCAGTCACTCTCTAACACTCCCCCTTATGCCATTTCAGACAATGTGGACATGCAGAAGATGCTGGGGCTAGTCCCCTAAACCCCGTCCTTGGAGAGCTACCCACTGATGGTGTGGACTGACCTCTCCTAGGGGTGAACTGTGGCCTGGGCCCTTGAGACTGACCCTGACCTTGTAGTTGACCTGAACTCTGTGCAGGTGGACCTTTGAACTTCTTCCCAGGTGCAGGAGATGAACTAGACTGACCCGGGCCCCTCTTCTGCTGTCTCTCCCTTCTAGTCTGCTCACTTATTCTTACTTTTTCAACTTTTATTGCAGCTTCCACTAACTTGGTGAAGTCTGTGATTCCCAAGGCAGTGATCATGATCTTTATATTGTCATTTAATCCTTCTTCAAATCTCTTACACCTTTCAGCTTCATTAGGGACTATCTCCCTTCCGTAGCGGCTCAATCTGACAAATTCCTTTTCATACTCTGCCACTGTCTGCTGTCTCTGCCTTAGGTTAATGAACTCTCTTCTTCTCTCTTCCAGGTATACACTACCCACATATTTCTTCTTGAATTATGAGAGGAAGAAGTCCCAAGTTATTACTTTTGGTTGCACTTCACTAGACACTGTATCCCACCATTCATATGCATAGTCTTGTAACAGAGATATGGCGGCTTCTAGGTTTTGCTCTGGAGTGCAGTGGAGTTGTTTTAAAACTCTGCCTATTCTGTTCAACCAATTTTCAGCTGCAACAGAATCATCTTCTCTCTTGCCAAAGAAGTCCACTGCTCCAAATTTTCTCAATCTTTCCAAGTGTGATTTCGGTTGTGGAGGTGGTGGTGGTAGTGGCATTACCCCAGCCATTTGTTTGAAGAATTCGGCCATTTGCTGGAACACGGCCTGTGGAGGTTGAGCAGGCTCTGATGGAGCTAGTGGAGCAGGTTCTCCCCTACCCCGCCTCGCCATCGCAGTGGAGCATGACTCTCCACTTCCTCCTCAACTGCCCTCTGAGATGTGGGGTCCATATCCTAATCAAAATAACAAAGACAAACAGATCTGCATTAGTGTCACCTCGACTCTTACAAATGCAATGCATGGTATGGACTCAATCTAGGCCCAGAAAAGCCTAAACCGTGCTCTGATACCACTAAATGTGACACTCCTTACCCGTGTATAGTATATCCGAGTAAGATATGTCACACGGTGTACCGGAACACTCTATTTTATCTCAATCATTTTTATTCTTCCTTAATTTATTTTTATCATAGTTTTGAATATAATTTATGAAATATAATTCATTTAAGTCATGTTTTGAAATTATAATTTATTTGAGGTTCCGAAAATTTTATAGAAAATCCGGCAGAGTACCAGCTAAAAATGAAGAAAACTGTTCTTCAGAACCTGTGAAAAACACTTCCAATAATCATTTCCAATCAATCCCAAACTCCATTTCATCAACAAAATCTCAATATGTTTTTCAACAACTTTTCCATTTCTCAATCATTCATCTCATATGATAATCATGTAAAAGTCATAAATAAATATTCACTTTTTCATTCACAAACACAATTTCCACTATATACATTAATACCAAAATACATTACATAAGTTTCAATTACATATGAGAAAATAAAAGTTAGTTACAAAAAACCAAAATGAAACCTAGTGTCCTACCAATGCACTGAAGACGGTGAGATGACACGGATACTATGCAGAGCTGCAGGAGGTCTCACCCAGTCTGTGGTCTACTGGGCTCTCGGTCAGTATCTCCAGAACCTACGCGTGGCAAAAGCAACGCGCTAAGCAATAATGCTTAGTGGTGCCAATAATAAAATAAAAATAAATAACAGAAAATAAATATGCAGTGAATGTATTGATATCTCATTGCAAATAAATTTTCGTTGAGTATTTATAGATTTACTTATTTGTACTTATTATATTCATTATTTCATTAAATTTATCCACTTTCATTTTTTGTTGCCCAAGTAACCTATACTGGACGACTTGACTGGATAAACGGGTAAACTGGCACTGGGTATCAAGTACCTCGGGCAGTCACACCATCGGTCACATAAATGTCTCCCGGTGGGCAACAGAATAGCTAATAAGCTGTAATAACATTAGGCACAAGGCCAAGTATCAACATAATGTCAGAATGGCTAAAAGCCATGAAATCACAGAATGGCATAATGCCATGTGCAGTACTGCTAACTGAACCCTATTGGTATGCCAAGCTATCTAAACCAATCTTGTTAGGTATACTAGGGCATTTTACACTTTTGAGTTTTACAATTTTTGAATTTCAAGTTTTGGTGTTACTATTCACTTTATTAGTCAACCAAAATGTTGACTTTTGCATAGACAATAGGTACATTGGTTTTAATACTCCCAACATACCACATTTTGTATTCAAAATTTGTTGGTATTGGTTGCCAATACCATTTCTAAGCTTAAAGTTAATTGAGGAGAATTTTCAGTTTTCATACCTTATGTTTACTATTCCATTAGACAGTTTTGCAGTGGGAATTTGGCAAAATGATCAACATAAAAGTTGTTCCTTATTTTGTCTAGTTGAATTTCCTTTTTTTGAATCACTCCATTTGGAGATTTGTAGCTCAAGTTATAGTCCAAAAACCACAACTGGCCGGATTGGAATTTTTCTGGACTGACCATATCTACAGTGCAGTGAACAGTGACTGCAACTCCCTTGTTGGATAGGTTCTGGTCATAATTTGGCATAGGTTTCTTCATAAAAGTTGTTGGTCTATATCTTATCTTGTTGCTGGTAAAAGTTCAGGTCAATTGGACCATTCTACACTGAGTTATGGCCAAATGAACAATCACTGTTCATTTGGTCATTCTGCAGAAACAGACTGCAGGTCACCCGGATTGGGGAAAGCTTTTGGTCCACTTGGTTTGGTTTTATGGGCATGATTTCTTCACCAAAGTTGTGCCATTATGTGTCTAGTTTCATGTCCAATTGGCCAAACACCAATTGAATCTCTAAAATTCAAGTTATGGCTGCCCAAACCTGCTGGACTCATGTCCAATTCTGCAGGTCACCTAGGGCAGCCACACTAAACCTAAATCCCATCACTAAACACACTTCATTTCTTGTTTACCAATAACCAAATAGTCAGTAATTGACCATTAAAACTTTAGTTTATGTCCATTGTCATCCACCACCAAAATTAAATTTCAAAACCCTAACCCTAATTGACCAAGCCTCCAATTCATGCATCTTACTCCTAATTTGCTATACTAATCATATAATTTATAAGAGGGGCAGCTAATATGTCACTTTAAACCAAAGAATTCTTCTAACTCTAACTCATGTCAAGGCTGCCAGAATTTCATGGAACATAACCATGCCTCATTAATTCAATTTTTATCAAATTTTCAACTTAACTTAGCTCAAATTCATGATTAGAAAGATGTAAAAGCAAAGAATATGGCACTAACCTCTTTGGTGATTTTCTAAGCTTGTTCACACCTCACTTTCTTCCATTTTCTCTTCTTCTAATTGCTGCCCAAGTCTTGCTCTAGTGGTAAGGGAAATTTTTAGTGAAGGGAGGATAATGTTTTGAGGTGGTTTGGTAGAGATTTGGAAGCTTGGGTGGAGTTTTTAATGGTGGAAGGGTGTGGGAAGTGAGTGACGTTGGAAGAAGGAAGAAGAAGCAGATTGTTTCTTCAAATTTTCTGTCCATTTTACTCATTTTAAATGGTTTATGGACATGTGTCACAATGTGATTGGGTGAGAGTGCTTAGTGGCATAAGCATGAGGTCAAAATTACAATTTTAATTCATTTTCTTTTCTTTTCTTTGCTACTCATTTTCAATTTAATTTTTAGTAATATTTATTCATATTTTATGCCATAATAATTATTTACTTAACTGGACAAGTCGGCCAAAAATCACCTCTGAAGGCGAAATGACCAAAATGCCCTCCGTTTGGCTTAACGGGCCAAAATTATTTGTACCGATTGAAAAAATTTTCTAAGCATTTCCTTGGCATTCTAATGCCATAGAAACCTCAATGACCCTTCTCTGAAGTCTCAAAAATTATTTTATGAATTTTTCCCTGGGTCTAGGGCTCCTAGTTGCGAGAACCGCAACTTCCCACTAGGTTACCCATCGCTAGGGCACCGATTCATTTAACTTGATTATATTTTATTTCTAAAATTTTTTCTAAATTTTTCTTATTAATATTTGAGTTAATTATGGTTCCTCACTTTACTTTAAATATTTTTCCGGACGTTCTAGCTGTCCGAACCGACACTAGTCACCGGAACAGTAGAATATACGGAATTGCTACAGGGAGGGTGTTACAGAGAAATCATACCCTATTGGATATGGTACGTAGTATGATAAGCTATACTAATATGCCAATCTCCTTTTGGGGATTTGCACTAGAATCAGCTTTGTATATTCTGAATAGGATTCCATCAAAATTAGTTTTTTTCACACCTTATGAGATATGGCATGGAAGAAAACCAAGTCTTAAGCATGTTAAGATTTGGGGTTATCCAGCTTATGTCAAAAAGCTAAACACTAATAAATTAGAAACTATATAAGAAAAAAGGTTGATTTGTTAGATATCCAAAAGATAGTTTTGGATATTATTTTTATTTGCCTACTTCACAAAAGGTTGTGATAAGTATAGATGCCACATTTCTTGAACAATAGTTTTTCAAGAAGGAGGCAAAGGAAGGCAAATAGAGTTGGAATTGGAGAATTCTGACCAACCAACAGATCAGATGGATATAGATCCATCTAGTCAACCTACACCCATTGATCAAACATCTACAACTATTCCTCGTAGAACAACCAGGGTATCTCACCCACCAGTGAGAAATGGTTTCCTTCATGAAGAAGAATAAGAGTTGTCTACTCATGAAGAAGTAGATCATAGAGATGATCCACTTACCTATAAAGAAGCTATATTAGATATAGACTCTTCAAAATGGATTGATGCTATGAAATTCGAAATTGATTCCATGTATAAGAATCAAGTTTGGGATCTTGTTGACCCACTTGAAGGTATTGTACCTATAGGGAACAAATGGATTTTCAAGAAGAAAATTGGTTCTGATGGAAAGGTAAAGACCTATAAGGCAAGGCTAGTAGCGAAAGGGTTTCACCAAAGGCAAGGAATTGACTATGAAGAGACTTTCTCACCTGTTGCCATGCTTAAATCAATTAGGATTCTATTAGCAATAGCTGCATACTATGATTATGAGATTTGGCAAATGGATGTCAAAACAGCTTTTCTCAATGGATACATTGAGAAAAACATTTTCATGGAACAACTTAGGGGTTTTGAACCCCAAGTTGATTCCAAGGTATGCAAGCTAAAGCGATCCATTTATGGGTTGAAACAAGCTTGATTCCAAGAGAGGATTATTACCAGTGAGACATGGTATCCACCTTTCTAAAGAGATGTCTCCAAAGACACCTAAAGAAAGAGATAAGATGGCCAAGATTCCATATGCTTCGGTTATTGGAAGTTTAATGTATGCAATGTTGTGTACTAGGCCAGATATCGCATATGCTATTAGTTTGACTAGCAGGTATCAATCTAATCCAGGTTTGGAACACTGGATAACTATCAAGAATATCCTTAAGTACTTAAGAAGAACTAAAGATTTATTCTTGATCTATGGAGGTGGAGACTTACAATTGGATGGTTATACTGATTCTGATTTCCAATCAGATATCGATGATAGAAAGTCTACCTCTGTATATGTGTTCATTTGTAATGGAGGTGCAGTCAGTTGAAAGAGTTCCAATGTAACACCCCGAACCTTCGAGTTATGAATAATACCTTTTTTGGTCCGTGACTAATACTAGTCAAAGACACCTTGAGGAAAAAAAAAATAAATAGAAAATTAATTGAGATAGATAAAATAAAAATTCTAGTGAACAAAAAAGCTAAGGACTCATCGGGTATTATAAAAAGAAGGATTATGACCCGATGAGGGGCATTTTGATCAATTCACCTCAAGAGTTGACTTTTGACCAAAATGTCAATTAAATTAAATGAAATTAATGAATTGAATTATGGGGTAAAAATTGAAGAAAAATTCAAGTAAA
Organism: Hevea brasiliensis; assembly: GCF_030052815.1. Taxonomy (NCBI): domain Eukaryota; kingdom Viridiplantae; phylum Streptophyta; class Magnoliopsida; order Malpighiales; family Euphorbiaceae; genus Hevea; species Hevea brasiliensis. The sequence continues at coordinate 52,983,860 of NC_079501.1, forward strand.
AAAATATGTAAGGGAAAATTTAAGAAATGAAAACTTAAACTTTCATTTCCATTATGACAAAATTAAAATGAAAGACTTATGGGCTTTTGATAGTTAAATTTAATTATTTAATTAAAAGAAAAAAATTAAGTGTAAATGTAAAAAAAAAAAAAGAATAAAAATTTAAGTTTAATTATCCTTATGGCACAATTAAAATTTATAATTTTAATAAGCTAATTTTGGAGATAAATATATACATAAAAAAAAAAAAAATATATATATATATATATATATATATATATATATATAAGAAGACAAATGTCTTCTTCATTTCTTTTTTTTCATAAGAGGCCACCACCCTCTCCTCTCTTTCTCTCTCTCTCTCTCTCTTTTTCTCTTCTTCTTCCACTTCTTCCCCTCATTGATTTCCGCTCCCAAATTTTAATTCCCTTAAATTCCCTTCATAAATTCCATAGCCCACTAAAAGAAAACATCAAAGAGATCTTTGATTGAGAGATTAAAAGTAAGGAGAACAAGAATTGAAAGAAAAGTGAAGTTGGAAAGAAATCAACAAGAGGTAATTTTCTTTTCATGTTAGATTAGTTGTATAAGCTTAGAATGAAGTTAATTTATGATGAAATTTCATAAGAAAATGAAAGAAAACATATATGGAATATAAACTAGGGTTTTGGCCAAATTGGAGAAAAATTAGGGTTTTGAACATTATGGTTTAGAGACCAAAATGTGAAGAAGTGCTAAATGATGTCTTTGACATAGTTTAAGGAAAGAAATGGCCATTTGTGACCTAATTAAGTGTGTTAGAAGTGTTTAAATCACAGCCAAATTCGGATTGGGTATGAAGCATGACCAAAAGTCAACTTTGAGGGACCAAAAATGAAATTTTACAAGTCCAATTGGAATGCGACTAATTGGGACTGAAAATAGGCACTAAATAACACAATTTTCATTTAGGAAGCATGCCCAAAAAGTGACCAAAACCTAGTGAATAAACTGACCAAACTTGAAAAACTGTAATATGAACAGTACACATGAACAGTAATCGTGTTTGGGTCATAACTCGAGCTAGGCAGGTCAAAATGACCTGAAATTTTACCAATAGTTAGATGAGATATAGACCTAAAACTTCCATGAAGAACACAAACTCAAATTATGCAATTAACACAATCAAATTATTGAGCAAAGTTGAGTTATTGAATCTGCAAAACTGCAGAATTGCTATATGAGCAGCAAAGTTTCAATGGCTATAACTCTCTCTAGAAAACTCCGATTTAGATGATTCTTGAACCGATGGAAACCTAAGACATAGTAGAATATTTCATATGAAGAATGTTAGGCCAAATTATGAACTTAACTTAATCAAATTGCGAAACGAATTCGGGTCACCAAATCTGCTAGAATCTGGGCACCTAAAATTGACCAAATAAACAGTAAACTTTGCAAGGCAATAACTCTCTCTAGAAAACTCCAATTTAGGCGATTCTTGAACCGATGGAAACCTAATACATAGTAGAATATTTCATATGAAGAATGTTAGCAAAATTATGAACTTAACTCAATCAAATTGCGAAACGAATTCGGGTCACCGAATCTCCCAGAATCTGGGCACCTAAAATTGACTAAATGAACAGTAAACTTTGCAAGGCTATAAATCTCTCTAGAAAACTCTGATTTAGGCGATTCTTAAACCGATGGAAACCTAAGATGTAGTAGAACATTTCATATGAAGAACATTAGACCAAATTATGGACTTAAGTTGGTCAAATTGCTGAACGAAGTTGGATCGATAAATCTGCCAGAACAAAATCTGCAGCATGAACAGCGACGTGAACAGTAATAGTGTTTTGGGCATAACTTGAGCTACACAGCTCCGAATTAGGCGATTCAAAAAGGAAAAAAAAATTAAGACCTAAATGAACAATTTTCATGAAGAAGACCTCACCAAATTATGATCGAAACTAAGTAAAAATTGGGTTCAAAGATTGGGGCACCAACCTGTCCTAAAACCAAAATATTCTAAAATTGTCAAAGCTAACTTGGGATGCATTAGACATGCATATAATGAGTTCTTGGCAGCAATTGAGATTGGTATTGAGGTATTCTATTTGTGTATTTTCCGTAGAAAAAGAAGTTGGAATGGACAAGGAGAAGTAGATAATAATAAAGGAGAGCATTGAAGGTTTGTGCACAACTAACATTTTCTTCGTTTTTAAATTTGTAAATTGCTTGGAATGTGTTAAATTGAATGAGTTTGCTTTGAACAAGTTTACTTTGACTGAAATATGGTTTTTCTCTTGCATTTAAGAAATTTAGGTGTTGCTACCTTTATTTGGATATTATGATGAATTTAAATGTGTTTATTGGTTTATAAATGTGATTGTTGAATGGAAAAATTTTTGGAAACTGTTTTGAAACCACAGTTAGCATGACAGTCCCTTTCGGAACTCCCCAGTAGTAACGGCTACTTGCGGTTGGTAATTGATATTGATTATGTCTCCCATTAATAACGGTTAGTGGGGTAAGACTATATGAGTACTCATTAACTAGCTAGCCCTTCCCTCATTAATAACAGTTAGTGAGGTTGAGATTGCTTTGTCGTGGTGTACAACACGGCACTGATCGTGAAATTTTGTGTCATGGCCTGAATTGTGTGTTTGTGTTGGCAACACTAATGCTTTGTGAATTGTAATTTATGAAGTATGATTTCTCATTTGCAATGTTATTCAAATAAATGGCTCTTATGAACTTAGAACTCTTGTGAAGTTTTCATGCTTAAGAAAAATGTGATTTATTATGCTTTGACAAATTGTGTTTTATCTTAAGTTTTAAAGTTATTAGTTGTGCACCACTGAGTGATATACTCAGTGATAGCTTCTTTATGCTGTCGCAGGTAAGGGAAAGGAGAAGGCTGCCGAGTGAGAGACTTGAAAGCAGCATTTTGGTATTGTTTGTGGGTATTTACATTAGGTATACTCTTGTGATTCCTTTGGATGTATTTTGTACCTATATGTATGGATGTACGGATATTGAGCAGTTTGTATTTAAAAGCATTGCATTCTATCTCATTTTGAGTTTGTAACTATTTTGTATTTTACTTTAAGACTTATGAAAATGTAACTTTTGTAATATTTAGTCTATCATTATTTCCAATGAATGTTTACATGGAATTTTAACTATTCTCATGCAGTTTCCGCAAAAGAATTGATAAGATAAAAAGTTATGGTTTGTTTTAAAATCCTTTGTAGCATAACTAATGGGTTATCTGTAGGTGGAGTTTGGTAATTCATTAGGTATGCTACGGGAACATGTCGTGCCTTATAAGGGATAGGGTGTGACATGTTTTAGTGGTATTAGAGCTTTGGTTTTTATACAAGTTTTGAAATTGCATGTTTGAAAATTTTTGATAAGTACAACTGCTCAATTGTCATTATTGATACATATAGTGCATTACATCATAAATATGGACTAATTGAGGAAAATCTCCTTGTGTTGGTTGCTCAGGGAGTAGAATACCTTGTGATTCAATATGGAAGAGGGGAATCACACAGTAGAGCAATCAGTAGCAGCTGAGGTACAAGGGGAAGCCCCAGCTCCTCTGAATGCCAGTGGATCGGCTGCACCCATCCCACCCATGCAGTTTCTTGCTCAGTTCGCTCAGCAGATGGCTACACTATTTCAGCAAATGGCTGGCAATATACCAGTCCAAGCTCCTGTGCAAGCACCTCCAGTGCAACCACCATCCCCAGCCAGACAATATGACAAGTTAATGAAGTATGGGGCAACAGAGTTCAAGGGTACAGTGGACCCATTGGAAGCTGAGCAATGGTTAGAACGGATGGAGAGGGTCTTCAAGAAATTGCACTGCACAGATGAGTTGAAGTTTGAATATTCAATTTCCTTGCTGCATGGAGATGCATATGAGTGGTGGAAGACCATTCCACACAATTTGGCTAAGCCGCCAGTGCTGACATGGGATGACTTTCTAAGGGAGTTTAGACAGAAGTATGTTCCTGATACCTATGTGGATATGAAGCTACAGGAGTTTCTCAGTTTGAAGCAAGGGAACAAGATCAGAGAGTATGAGAGAGAGACTTTTCTTGCCTCAGCCACTATGCTGGAAGCCTACTCACTACCAGTAGAGATAGATGCAAACGGTCTGAGGCCGGTTTGAGGCCTAGTTTGAGATTGCAAGTGGTTGGGTTTCGACATGACAACTTCTCTGGGTTGATATCACAGGCCCTTGAATTGGAAAGGATAGAACTAGAAGGGGCATTTGAGAAGGTAATCACTGAAAAAGAGAAGAGCAGTAAGCCTACAGGTCAAAGTCCAAGTAACAATTCAGGTAAGAGGAAGAGCTTTGAGGGACCAGGTAACAGAGGATCTAGTAGGGGAAGATTCTCAGGGCAGAGACCACCTAGATCCGAACAGCAGACATCTAGGGGTTCCTTTCCTACCCGTGCTTGTGAAACTTGTGGTAGGACTCATGGAGGAGTATGTTATAAGGCCATAGGAGCCTGTTACAACTGTGGTGGAAGTGGGCATTTTGCTAGAAATTGCACTAATGCCCACAGATCTGGACCGCCTACTACCTGTTCAAGGTTCTGCTTCCAGAGGACAACAGACAACTAGTAGAGGCAGAGGCACCAGAGCATAGTGAGCCAACTAGAGCAGAGTGGTGCACCAGTCAGGGTGTACACCATGCGCCAGAAGGATGAAGCTGAGACATCAGATGTTGTGGCTGGTACTTTCTCCATTTTTGATAGAGATGTATATGTGCTGTTTGACCCTGGTTATACACATTCTTATGCTAGTGCCAGTATTGCATGCTCTGTTACTATTCCTGGTGTGAAATTGGATTATGATGTGCTAGTGACTAGTCCTTTAGGACAAGAGGTTAGGGTGAACAAATTGTATAAGGATTGTCCTTTGGTGATCCAAGGACATACATTCCTGTCAGACTTAATTGACATGCCCTTCCGAGATTATGATATCATCTTGGGCATGGATTGGTTAGCCAGGCATCACGCCACGATCGATCAGATCAAGATACCACTTTTGGTCTTCTCGAGTATGCAGAAGTAGTGATACACGGGGAGAGGCAGTTATTGCCATCCAACATCATTTCAGCTGCACTTGCTAGAAAGATGATTAGAAAGGGATGTGAAGCTTATCTAGCTCATGTGATAGACACCCAGGTGGGAGTCCAGATCTTAAAGATATTCCTACTGTATGGGATTTTCCGAATGTCTTTCCAAAAGAATTACGGGGATTGCCTCCAGAAAGAGAGGTTTAGTTTGAAATTGAGACTATGCCTGGTGTGGAGCCAATCTCCATCATTCCTTATAGGATGGCACCTGCTGAGTTGAAAGAGTTGAAGGTACAATTGCAGGAATTGTTAGATAAGGGTTTCATCCGCCCTAGCGTGTCACCTTGGGGAGCACCAGTATTATTTGTGAAGAAGAAGGATGGTACTCTCTGCCTATGCATAGATTACAGACAGTTGAATAAGGTGACCATAAAGAATAGATATCCTCTACCACGGATCAATGATTTCTTTGATCAGTTGAAGGATGCAGCTGTATTCTCCAAAATTGACTTGAGATCAAGCTACTACCAGTTGAGGGTGCAAGAGCAAAGTATTCCTAAAACTGCCTTTAGGACTCGGTATGGCCACTATGAGTTCTTGGTAATGCCATTCGGGTTGACTAATTCTCCAGCTGCTTTTATGGGCCTAATGAACACTATCTTCAAGCCATATTTAGACCAGTTTATTGTGGTGTTCATTGATGATATTTTGGTGTACTCAAAGAATGCAGAGGAACACGACAAACACTTGATGATAGTATTGCAGACTTTAAGGGAGAAGCAGTTGTATGCCAAACTGTCGAAATGTGAGTTTTGGCTAAAGGAGATTTCATTTTTGGGGCATATTGTATCTGCAGAAGGTATCCAGGTGGATCCTAGCAAAGTAGAAGCCATTCTTAATTGGAAGCCACCTAGAAATGTCATAGAAGTTCGGAGTTTCCTTGGTTTAGCTGGGTATTATCGAAGGTTTGTGAAGGGATTCTCCATGCTAGCATCTCCACTGACCAAGCTACTTAGGAAGGATGTAAAATTTCAGTGGACTAATCGGTGCCAAGAAAGTTTTGATGAGTTAAAAAGGCGTTTAACTGAAGCTCCCATCTTAACCTTGCCCACTTTGGGTAAGGAGTATATCATATATAGTGATGCTTCTCATAATGGATTAGGCTGTGTGTTGATGCAAGATAGAAACGTCATTGCCTATGCTTCACGCCAGCTTAAACCGCATGAGAGGAATTATCCCACGCATGACTTGGAGCTAGCAGCCATTGTCTTTGCCTTGAAGATCTGGAGACATTACCTGTATGGGGAGAGATGTTATATATACACATATCATAAAAGTTTGAAATACTTGGGCATACAGAAGGAGTTAAATTTGAGGCAGAGGAGATGGTTAGAGCTGATAAAAGATTATGATTGTTTGATAGACTATCAGCCTGGAAAAGGTAATGTTGTAGCTGATGCTTTAAGTTGCAAGACTATGGCTGGTTTGAGGGTTCTCCTTTGTCCATGGTGCATTAATTAAGGGCATTGCATGCTAATTTGGAGATTAATGAAGATGAGCAGATGGTAACTACTTGGCAAGTGAAGCCAATGCTGGCAGAACAAATTAAAGCGATTACGTAGGATGATAAGTATGTGAAGTTGATGGAAGAGGCTCGGGATGGCAAGAAACCAGAATTATCAATAAATGATGAGAGCTTGTTGTTATATAAGGGCAGAATGTGCATTCCTGAGAATGTTGAACTGAGGCAGACCATTTTAAAGGAAGCACATGATTCACCTTTTGCAATGCACCCTGGTGGAACCAAAATGTATAGAAGTGTGAAAGAGCACTATTGGTCGAGAGGAATGAAGAAAGACATTACATAATATGTTGCCAAATGCCTAACTTGTCAGCAAGTAAAGGTAGAACACCAAGTGCCTGCAAGGTTGCTACAGCCATTGCTAATTCCCGAGTGGAAATGGGAAAGAATCACTATGGATTTCGTGACAGGACTTCCACGTACACAAAAGAATCATGATGCAGTTTGGGTTATTGTTGATAGATTGACCAAGTCTGCACACTTTTTGCCAGTGAGAATAGATTACAGCCTGGAAAGATTGGCCAAACTGTACATTGATGATGTTATGAGGTTACATGGAGTGCCAACATCTATTGTGTCGAATAGAGACCCAAGATTCACTTCTAGATTCTAGGGTAGTCTCCAAAAAGCCCTAGGAACTAGATTGAACTTCAGTACAGCATTCCATCCACAGACAGACGGCCAATTCGAAAGGATCATTCAGATTTTGGAGGATATGCTTCGGGCTTGTGTGATTGAGTTTGAAGGGAGTTGGGACACACACTTGCCTTTAATTGAATTTGCCTATAACAACAGTTATCATTCAAGCATCGAAATGCCTCCATATGAAGTACTTTATGGCAGGAAGTGTAGAACTCCCTTGTGTTGGGATGAAGTGGGCGAGAGGAATTTGATTGGTCCAGAATTAGTGCAACAGACAGAAGAAAAGGTTAAGCTCATTAGAGACAGACTCAAAGTTGCAACGGATAGACAGAAGTCCTACATTAACCTAAAGAGAAGAGATATTCAGTATAGTGTGGGTGACAAGGTGTTCCTGAAAGTTTCCCCATGGAAGAGGATCATGAGGTTTGGTAGAAAGGGGAAACTAAGTCCTCGCTTCATTGGGCCGTATGAGGTTCTGGAAAGAATGGGTCCATTGGCATATAGACTTGCATTGCCTCCAGAGTTGGAAAAGATTCACAATATCTTCCATGTCTCCATGTTGAGGAGGTACAGATTAGACCCCTCTCACATTTTGCCAATAGAGGAGATTGAGGTGAATCCAAACCTAACATATGATGAAGAGCCCATAAAGATATTGGCACATGAGGTGAAGCAGCTGAGGAACAAACAGATACCTCTCGTCAAAGTGCTGTGGAACCATCATTCAGGCCAAGAGGCTACATGAGAGCGTGAGGACATGAGGAGACAGCACCCACAGCTATTCAGAGACTAACACCAGGTAAATTTCGAGGACGAAATTTATTTTTAAGGAGGGGAGAACTGTAACACGCCGAACCTCCGAGTTATGAATAGTACCATTTTTGGTCCGTGACTAATACTGTTCAAAGACACCTTGAGGAAAAAAATAAATAGAAAATCAATTGAGATAGGCACAATAAAAATTCTAGTGAACAAAAAAGCTAAAGACTCATCGGGTATTATAAAAAGAAGGATTATGACCCGATGAGGGGCATTTTGGTCAATTCACCTCAAGAGTTGACTTGTGACCAAAATGTTAATTAAATTAAATGAAATTAATGAATTGAATTATGAGGTAAAAATTGAAGAAAAATTCAAGTAAAAAAATATGTAAGGGAAAATTTAAGAAATGAAAACTTAAACTTTCATTTCCATTATGACAAAATTAAAATGAAAGACTTATGGGCTTTTGATAGTTAAATTTAATTATTTAATTAAAAGAAAAAAATTAAGTGTAAATGTAAAAAAAAAAAAGGGAATAAAAATTTAAGTTTAATTATCCTTATGACACAATTAAAATTTATAATTTTAATAAGCTAATTTTGGGGATAAATATATACTTATATATATATATATAAATAATAAGACAAATGTCTTCTTCATTTCTTTTTTTTCATAAAAGGCCACCACCCTCTCCTCTCTCTTTCTCTCTCTCTCTCTCTCTCTCTCTTTTTCTCTTCTTCTTCCACTTCTTCCCCTCATTGATTTACCCTCCCAAGTTTTAATTCCCTTAAATTCCCTTCATAAATTCCATAGCCCACTAAAAGAAATCATCAAAGAGATCTTTGATTGAGAGATTAAAAGTAAGGAGAACAAGAATTGGAAGAAAAGTGAAGTTAGAAAGAAATCAACAAGAGGTAATTTTCTTTTCATGTTAAATTAGTTGTATAAGCTTGGAATGAAGTTAATTTATGATGAAATTTCATAAGAAAATGAAAGAAAACATATATGGAACCTAAACTAGGGTTTTGGCCAAATGGGAGAAAAATTAGGGTTTTGAACATTAGGGTTTAGAGACCAAAAATGTGAAGAAGTGCTAAATGATGTCTTTGACATAGTTTAAGGAAAGAAATGGCCATTTGTGACCTAATTAAGTGTGTTAGAAGTGTTTAAATCAAAGCTAAATTCGGATTGGGTATGAACATGACCAAAAGTCAACTTTGAGGGATCAAAAATGAAATTTTACAAGTCCAATTAGTATGGGACCAATTGGGACTGAAAATAGGCACTAAATGACACAATTTTCATTTAGGAAGTATGCTCAAAAAGTGACCAAAACCTAGTGAACAAACTGACCAAACTTGAAAAACTGTAGTATAAACAGTACACATGAACAGTAATCGTGTTTGGGTCATAACTCGAGCTAGGCAGGTCAAAATGACCTAAAATTTTACCAGTCATTATATGAGATATAGACCTAAAACTTTCATGAAGAACACAAACCCAAATTATGCCATTAACCTAATCAAATTATTGAGCAAAGTTGAGTTACTGAATCTGCAAAACTGCAGAATTGCCATATGAGCAGTAAAGTTTCAATGGCTATAACTCTCTCTAGAAAACTCCGATTTAGGTGATTCTTGAACCGATGGAAACCTAAGACATAGTAGAATATTTCATATGAAGAATGTTAGGCAAAATTATGAACTTAATTCAATCAAATTGCGAAACAAATTCGGGTCACCGAATCTGCCAAAATCTGGGCACCTAAAATTGACCAAATGAACAGTAAATTTGCAAGGCTATAACTCTCTCTAGAAAACTCTGATTTAGGCAATTCTTAAACCGATGGAAACCTAAGACATAGTAGAACATTTCATATGAAGAACATTAGACCAAATTATGGTCTTAACTTGGTCAAATTGTTGAACGAAGTTGGATCGATAAATCTGCCAGAACAAAATCTGCAGCATGAACAGTGACGTGAACAGTAATAGTATTTTGGGCATAACTTGAGCTACACAGCTTCGAATTAGGCGATTCAAAAAGGAAAATAAAGTTAAGACCTAAATGAACAATTTTCATGAAGAACACCTCACCAAATTATGATCGAAACTAGGTAAAAATTAGGTTCAAAGATTGGGGCACCAAGCTGTCCCAAATCCAAAATATTCTAAAATTTTCAAAGCTAACTTGGGATGCATTAGACATGCATATAATGAGTTCTTGGCAGTAATTGAGATTGGTATTGAGTTATTCTATTTGTGTATTTTCAGTAGAAAAAGAAGTTGAAACGAAGAAGGAGAAGTAGGTAACAATAAAGGAGAGCATTGAAGGTTTGTGCACAACTAACATTTTCTTCGTTTTTAAATTTATAAATTGCTTGGAATGTGTTAAATTGAATGAGTTTGCTTTGAACAAGTTTACTTTGACTGAAATATGGTTTTTCTCTTGCATTTAAGAAATTTAGATGTTGCTACCTTTATTTGGATATTATGATGAATTTAAATGTGTTTATTGGTTTATAAATGTGATTGTTGAATGGAAAAATTTTTGGAAACTGTTTTGAAACCACAGTTAGCATGACAGTACCTTTCGGAACTCCCCAGTAGTAACGACTACTTGGGGTTTGTAATTGATATTGATTATGTCTCCCATTAATAACGGTTAGTGGGGTAAGACTATATGAGTACTCATTAACTAGCTAGCCCTTCCCTCATTAATAACGGTTAGTGAGGTTGAGATTGCTTTGTCATGGTGTACAACACGGCACTGATCGTGAAATTTTGTGTCATGGCCTGAATTGTGTGTTTGTGTTGGCAACACTAATGCTTTGTGAATTGTGATTTATGAAGTATGATTTCTCATTTGCAATGTTATTCAAATAAATGGCTCTTATGAACTTAGAACTCTTGTGAAGTTTTCATGCTTAAGAAAAATGTGATTTATTATGCTTTGATAAATTGTGTTTTATCTTAAGTTTTAAAGTTATTAGTTGTGCACCACTGAGTGATATACTCAGCGATAGCTTCTTTATGCTGTCGCAGGTAAGGGAAAGGAGAAGGTTGCCGAGTGAGATACTTGAAAGCAGCATTTTGGTATTGTTTGTAGGTATTTACATTAGGCATACCCTTGTGATTCCTTTGGATGTATTTTGTACCTATATGTATGGATGTACGGATATTGAGCAGTTTGTATTTAAAAGCATTGCATTGCTATCTCATTTTGAGTTTGTAACTATTTTGTATTTTACTTTGAGACTTATGAAAATGTAACTTTTGTAATACTTAGTCTATCATTATTTTCAATGAATGTTTACATGGAATTTTAACTATTCTCATGCAGTTTCCGCAAAAGAATTGATAAGATAAAAAGTTATGGTTTGTTTTAAAATCCTTTGTAGCATAACTAATGGGTTATCTGTAGGTGGAGTTTGGTAATTCATTAGGTATGCTACGGGAACATGTCGTGCCTTATAAGGGATAGGGTGTGACATCCAAATAGAGCACGACTGCAGATGCCACTACAGAGGCTGAGTGTATTGCTGCATCAGATGCTGCAAAAGAAGCTATTTGGATAAAGAAGTTCGTGACAGAACTTGCAGTAGTTCCTTCCATTAAGTCAGCAGTTCCACTACACTGTAACAATAATGGAGCAGTCATACAGGCTAAGGAACCCAGGTCTCACCAGAAATCTAAACACATAGAAAGGCGCTACCATATTATCAGAGAAATAGTTGGGCGAGGCGATGTAGCCATGCAAAAAATAGCAGCAGCTGAAAATCCAGCTGATTTATTCACTAAGCCTATGTCACAGACTCAGCTAGACCAACATCTTGAGAAGATGGGTCTAAGATATTGTAATGAATGGCTCTAGTGCTAGTGGGAGATTATTAGTAATATGCCCTAGAGCATATCATTTAGTATCTTGTACATGTTTTTATTAATAAAAGGCAATTCCACTTTTCCGTTTACATAATATATTTATGTGTAATAGAAAAGGTCTATTGATATTTTGTTAGAAATTTTATTCTTAAGTTGTTAAGAATACGAGTGATAGTATTTCTAGTACAAAGTATCATAAATAGGTTCACAATTGAGGATACTTCATAATAAGGACATGACTTATCCAGAAAGATTATATTCATGTTTGTTCCCAAGTTATTTATATGAGATATAAATAAGATGGAATGGTGAGTCTCATGCCATATGACAAACATGATAGGCACTTATAAATGATAAGTAGGCCGAACCAGTGACACTTATGACAAGCACATGGAGTTTACTCTTGTCAATGCATTGTCATTGTAACACCCTCACTATAGCAATTCTGCACATTCTACTGTTCCGGTGATCGGTGTCGGTCCGGACAGCTAGAACGCCTGGAAAAATAATTAGACTAGAGTGAGGAGTCATAAATAACTCAAATATTAATCAAAAAAATTTAGGAAAAATTTTAGAAATAAAATACAACCAAGTTAAATGAGCCGGTGCCCTAGCGATGGGTAACCCAGTGGGAAGTTGCGATTCTCGCAACTAGAAGCCCTAGACCCGGGAGAAAATTCATAAAATAATTTTTGGGACTCCAGAGAAGAGTCATTGAGGGTTCTATGGCATTATAATGCCAAGAAAAGGCTTAGAAAAATTTTTCAATCGGTACAGACAATTTTGGCCTGTTAAGCTAAACGGAGGGCATTTTGGTCATTTCGCCTTCAGAGATGATTTTTGGCCGACTTGTCCAGTTAAGTAAATATTTAATATGACAGAAAATATGAATAAATATTGTTAAAAATTGAATTGAAAATGAGTATAAAAGAAAAGAAAAGAAAAATGAAAAAAATTAGAAATTATGACATCACATGATGTCATTAACATGCCCCCACCCAACCACATTGTGACACCTATCTATAAACATAATTAAAAGCCTAAAATGGGCAGAAAAATTGAAGAAACAATCTGCCTTCTTCTTCTTCCCAAAATCAGCCGTAACCCACTTCCCACACCCTTCCACCATTGAAACTTCACCCAAGCTTCCAAACCTCTACCAAAACCACCTCAAAATCTCATCTTTCCTTCACAAAAATTTGTCTCTACCACTAGAGCTAGACTTGGGCAGCCATTAGAAGAGGAGAAAGTGGAAGAAAGTGAGGTGTGAATAAGCTTAGAAAATCACCAAAGAGGTTAGTGCCATATTCTTTGCTTTTATATCTTTCTAATCATGAATTTGAGCTAAGTTAAGTTGAAAATTTGATAAAAATTGAATTAATGAAGCATGGTTATGTTCCATGAAATTTTGGCAGCCTTGGCATGAGTTAGAGTTAGGAGAATTCTTTGGTTTAAAGTGGCATATTAGCTGCCCCTCTTATAAATTATATGATTAGTATAGCAAATTAGGAGTAAGATGCATGAAATGGAGGCTTGGTCAATTAGGGTTAGGGTTTTGAAATTTAATTTTGGTAGTGGATGAAAATGGACATAAACTAAAGTTGTAATGGTCAATTAGTGACCATTTGGCTATGTTTGATTAGGAAATGAAGTGAGCAAGAATGTTGGAATTGAGATTAGTGTGGCTGCCATAGGTGACCTGCAGAATTGGACATGAGTCCAGCAGGTTTGGGCAGCCATAACTTGAAATATAGAGGTCCAATTGGTGAAAGGCCAATTGTACATGAAACTAGACACATAATGGCACAATTTTGGTGAAGAAACCATGCCCAGAAAACCAAACCAAGTTGACCAAAAGTTTTCCCTAATCCGGGTGACCTGCAATCTGCCTGGGCAAAATGACCAAATGAATAGTATTTAGTCATTTGGCCATAACTCAATGTAGCAAGATCCAATTGACCTGAAATTTTACCAGAAACAAGTTGAGATATAGAACAACAACTTTTATGAAGAAACCTGACTCAAATTATGACCATAACCTAGTCAAATTGCCAACCAAACTCGAGTTACCAAATCTGCCAGAAACAATTTTACCCAGAATTTTAGGTTCCCCAATCCGGCCAGTCATGGTTTTTAGGCCATAACTTGAGCTACAAAACTCCAAATGGAGTGATTTAAAAAAAGAAATTCAACTAGACAAAATAAGAAACAACTTTTATGTTGAACATTTTTCCAAATTTCCACTGCAAAAATGACTAATGGAACAGTAAAGATAAGGCATGAAAACTGAAAATTCTGCCCAATTAATATTAAGCATGGAAATGGTATTGGCAACCAATACCAACAAATTTTAAATGCAAAATGTGGTATCTTGGAGAACTTAGGTTCAATAAAATTATTATGTATTAAAAAGTCAACATTTTGGTTGACTAGTAAGGTGAATAGTAATCAAAATGATTAGCAAACTAAGATAGAGACTTAAAACCAATTCTAAGCTTAAATGCTTAGAATTGTATGACAAATGTGGACTATGCATCTTAGTCAAAATTGTAAAAAGGAAATTAAGACCATAAATTTGAAATCCATGAAATGTTCACTGATTACTTGAAACATGAAAAATAAGTCACCTAATTGATGTGAATAGATAGTTAGGGCTTATATGCCCATCACAAATGGAATTCATAAAATATTAGTAACTCAACTTGAAATATAAAATTTGTAATTACATAAGTAGATTTTTGAATGTATAAATGAGAAAGGAAAAATGTTTTGAATACAATGGTACATGTGAACCATTGTTTAGAAATGTGATCAATATGAATAACATAATGAATGAATAAATGAACCATATTAATGTATGAATGAGACATTAGTTCTCATTATTGTAGAGAGGAGAAGTATTTTGAGTACAATGGTATAAAAGGATAATTGATGTGAATTGTGATTATATAAATGATCAAATGAATGTATGAATTATAATTGAAATTTATCATGAAATAATGAAGTCATAAAACACAATATATTAATATTTAATGATATTATGTGCCCTTGTATTGCCTAGACATGTGTGTCAGATTGGATAGTTTGGCATGCTAATAGGGTATTGTTTTAGCAGTACTGCGAAAGGCTTTATGCCTGTATTCATAGCTTTGTGCCCGTATTCATGGCTTTATGCCCGCATTCATGGCTTTATGCCAATATTCATGGCTTTTATGCCTGATTATGTGTTATCATGACTTTTTAGCCATACTGACTGCATACGTGGTTGACGTTCTGCGTCCCATGGTATGACGGCCCGAGACACCGCGGTGTCCAGTGCCAACAACCCGTTATCCAGTTTAGTCAGCCTGTCATAGGTTACTTGGGCAGTGAAATTTATGGAAATAAGTTAAGAATACTAGCAATTAAAAATATTAGAAATTAAATAAAATAAATGAGTAAGATGACCTAAAATAAATTAGAATAGTTATATATTAGAAAGAATCGAAATGAACTGGACCGATATTAAAATTTACTTATTATGAGATAATCTGAGACAACCTAGCAAGTATAGAGAAAATGCTAAAAGATTAGCAAAGAAAATTATAACATAAATAAATATTACAAATATGACTTTTATAATAATATAAGCATAAATTTATTATTTTTAAATCATTTTTCTTTGTACATTATTACTGTACATTGGCGAAATAAACACTTTCAAAGAAGACTAAATTAGGATAAAACATATTAAATTTTAGAAACCACATGTGAAGTATAAATAAATCTTAATTATTTGAATTATGTTTTATTTCTATCTTTATTTGTATATTATTTCCTTGTTATATTATTGCACCACTAAGCAGCAATGCTTAGCGCGATGGAATTGTTTCCTTAGCACAGGTACTGAAGCTAGAACCCAATGGACGTTTGACTGGGAATTTTGGGAGTTCTGATCTGCAGAAGTGTCTGAAGTATTCAAGGTTGTCACCTCCTCAGCAATGCATATAGATAGGGCCCATATAGATTATATTTTATATTTTGTACAAAATGCTTAGATATTGTATTGTAATGTATATTATGAACAGGTAATTAATAGGAATGCGATGTAAATTAATTAATTAGCTTTTTCATACGTAATTAATTTATATATCATGTAAATTATGAAATTTTATAATTATTTTGTAAATTATGTAAATTAAGGAAATTTGAAAATTTTGCTTATGTAATTTGAGAATGTTTACATATGAATTGAGTATGAATGGAAATGTATGGAAATGATTATGAAATTGAAATGTATGGATGAGATTTGAAATATGAGAAAATTATGAGAATGATTTATGAGATAATTATGATTAGCATGGATAAGATTTTATTTTAGAAATATTGTTGAATTGAATTTCAAATAGGTGAATATTGAAATACGCCAAACGATAATAAAATAGGGGAAACTCTGCTGGTTTCTCCATCGAAAAATAATTAATATTAAATTAAATGAATTCAAAATTATTTAGAAAAAAATAAAGTAAGATAAGTTAGGGTGCTCCGGCACCGATTGTAGCGTGCCTTGCTCGGCTACACTGTAGTCGGGTGAGGGGTGTTACAGTCATAAATCATATCAGTGCATATAATCTTTAGACCTGAGATAGCATTGTTATCTTGTATATAGGTGGTTTGAGTTTGATACTGCTTTCATACTTGTACTGTGTATAGGTATATGGGCATGTGTTGGCTCCTACTAGTTTTATATGGAGGTAGGTGTTGATCAAGATGGAATCTGTTCCTCTCGGTAAATAGAGATAAAATCCTATGTTCATTTAATTGTTCTTGATGTTTCAAGTTCCTGACCAAGACAGATAGATTTAATCAGAAAAGAGTTTCTGATGAGAAAATCTTTTAATCAAGAACTGGAATTAACAGAGAACATAATATTCATAGCAAATGGAGGTTGACATAAACCATGACTCCAGCTTGAGTTGGGATTTTGTAACAGAGAGATTCTAGTGCATGGTAACATATGATTATAGGTTCATTTAAGGTAAACCTTACTACTAATTGGGTAACCATGGCATGCTATGCTAGGTGTTAACCATGGTCTATGAGGTGCATAAAATGATTTAGAGAAATCATTTATGGTAAGAAAGAGTTCTGATGATATTAAGAGTTTATATCATGTCTCATTTCCAATTAGTGATGAGCCTAGTAAGTCACACACATACACAAGTTATCACCTAATTAAATATGATTTAATTAATTAATTAAAGAGTTTAATTGATTAATTAAATAGGTTTGGTTTGCAATTAGATTGCAAAGTCCCTAGCATGACTTGAAATCAAATTTAGATTATTGGATGTATAGTATAAGTTAAATTTATATTTAAAGTGTTTAAATATGAATTTAATTAATGAGAAATTAATTAATTTATATTTGATATATATTGATTAGAAGAAGAGAATTAATTATTTTGGGTTGAGAACTCAAAATTAAGACACAAGGGCATTTTGTTCATTTCACAGGGTGACATGTGGCACCATGAGATGGTGACACATGGCATTACACATAAGCTTGCCAAATGTCTTTTAATCATGTAAAATGATTAAAATTAAGATTAAATATAGGTTTGACACTTGGCGCAATGTGATTGGGTCAATTAAACTTAGAACCAATCAGAGGGTGACATGTGGCAAGGGTTTAATGTATTAACCTAGCTATATAAGTGTTGTTATGAAGAGAAAAAAATACAACCAGTAGCCTCTTTCGTTGGTGCCACCACCCAAGAAGGTTTCTCTCCTCTTCATCTTCTTCTCTCATCTATTCCAAGAGATTAGCAATCAATCTCTTGAATTAAAAACACTAGAAATTGTTTCTAGTGTCCTGTTTACATCTTTAATCTCTTAAAAGGCAAAACTTGATTTTTAAATAATAGAAAAAGCTTTAAAAGCTGTTCAAGGGCTGCCATACGTGTTCTTGGTGTGGACAAGCTAGAAGGACAACATCTGGTGTCCTAAAAATGCGTCTGAGAGGCACAAATACACTACAGTGCATCAAGAGGTTAGTGTATTTATTCTTGATTTAATCTAGGGTTCTAAAATTAATCTAATTAATTTTTAAAATCTTAAATGGCAAATACAGATCCAAAAACATATTAAAAGTGTTTTAATATGTTGTTTATCATTGAAATCAAATAGATAAAAATAAATCTTGCATGATGCATGTGACCCTAGGTGAAAATTTTTGAATTCAATGGTATAAACCTGTGTTTTTCACTCTTCCGTTCCTTCAGCCACATGTCACCATATGATTTAATCTTACTTTTTGTATTTTAATTTGAGTTCTCAACTCAAAAATAATAATTTTTCCTCTTCAAATTAATTTATATCAAATATAAATTAATTGATTAATTAATCTCCATTAATTAATTTCTCACAATTAAATTCATATTTAAACAATTTAAATATAAATTTAATTTATGCTATACATTCAACAACCTAAATTTGGTTTCAACTCATGCTAGGGACTTTACAATCTAATTGCAAACCAAACCTATTTAATTAATTAATTAAACTCTTTAATTAATTAATTAAATCACATTTTACTTGATTATTAACTTGTGTAGTTGTGTCACTTACTAGGCTCATTACTTATTGGCAATGATAAATGATATTATCTCATAATATCATTAGAACTATTTCTTACCTTAAATGATTTCTCTAATTCAGGCACATCATAAACCATGGTTGATACCTAGCATAGCATGCTATGGCCACCCAATTAGTAATAAGGAATACCTTAAATGAACCTTTAATCATATGTTACCATGCACTAGAATCTCTCCATTAAGAAATCCCAATTTTAGCTGGAGTCATGGTTAATGTCAAACTCCATTCGCTATGAATATTATGTTCTCTTTTAATTCCAATTCTTGATTAATTAGATTTTCTTGTCAGAAACTCTTTTCTGACTAAATCTATATGTCCTGGCCAGGAACTTAAATCATTAAGAATAATTAAATGAACATAGGATCTCATCCCTATTTACTTAGGGTAACGGATTCCATCTTGATCAATTTCTATCTTCATATATAACTAGTAGGAGCCAACACATGCCCATATACCCATACACAGCACAAGTATAAAAGCAGTATCAAATTTAAACCACCTATATACAAGATAATTGTGTTATCTTAGGTCTAAAGATTATATGCACTGATATGATATATGACAATGCATTGATAAGAGTAAACTCCATGTACTTGTCATAAGCGTCACTGGTTCGGCCTACTTATCATGTATAAGTGCCTATTATGTTTATTATGCGGCATGAGACTCACCATTCCATCTTATTTATATCTCATATAAGTACCTTGGGTACAAACATGATTACAATCTTTCTGGATAAGTCATGTCCTTTTGTAAAGTATCCTCGATTGTGAATCAATTTATGATACTTTGTACTAAAAATAATGTCACTCATATTCTTAACAACTTAAGAATAAAATTTTTAAAAAAATATCAATGGACCTTTTCAATTACACATAAATGAATTATGTAAACAAAAAAGTGAAATTGCTTTTTATTAATAAAATATGTACAAGATACATACAAAATGATATGCTCAAGGCCATACTATTAACAGCATGAATTTCAATCTTTCTTATGTAATTCATTCTTAATAACCTTTAATTTTAAGAATGAAGAAGAAAGGAAAGGAGGGATGAGCACTAACCTTACTTAGGAGATTCCAAGCTTCCCTAACTTCAATTTCTTACCTTCTTTCTACTCTCAAATTCTTAATCAAGGTGAATAAGCAAGATTTAATGTTAAAGCTTAGGGTTTATATGGTGAAAAGAGGGAGAAAATAAGCTTGAAATAAGTGAAAATGGTGGATGGCTATGGAGCTTAGGATTCGACCAAGGAGAGAGGAAAAGGAAGATGAAGACTTTTATTTTTGTCTTTCCTTTAATTTGTCCCATATATATGTATATTTAATTTTTATTTGTTAAAATTTTTAATTTAATAAATATATATATAATTATAATCATATTAATTGATTTAATACCCTTTAGATCCCTTTTTAAATTTTTCCATAAGCACTTCCTATTTTTCATGCATTTTTAACATTGTGATATCACTCATTTTAATGGACACTTAGGTTAAAAGTCATCTCTAGAGGTAAAATGACCAAAATGCCCTTCGTTGGGTTTATTTGAGTTAAGATTACCTTTACCGATTGGCTTAATTCTTCTTGTATTTTCTTAGCATTTTTATTATCATCTAAGCTTCCATAATTGTTCACTGGAATCTCAAAAATTATTTCACAGGGTTCCCTTTGGGTCTAGGGTTGCTAACTATCTTTACAGCTTCTTCCCTTTAGGTCACCCATCGCCGGAGCTTCGGCTCGTTTAACCTTAGTGCATTTCATTGCTTAAATTTTTCCTTAATTTTTCTTACTATTATTTGGTTTATTTATGACTCCTCACTCTAGTTTAAATATCATTCCAGACATTCTAATTGTCCGGACAGATATTTGTCACCAGAACAGTAGAATGTACGAACTATCTAAAGTGAGAGCGTTACATCATCATTAAAAATAAAAGAAGTAAATTAACTGATAAACTAAATAAAAACCTGAAAAAATATTGAAAACACCGAATAATGCAAATAAAACATAAAATAAGTAATTTGTATTTACAACACATTAAATACCCTTACACTTGAGTCTTTACTATTCAAGCTCAAAACTAAAATAAAAAAAAAAGTTTTCTCTTCTGCACCCAATCGTCACTCCTTCACCCCTTTTTAATTCAAATGATAATCACCCTTACAATGTTTCTACAATTCAAACTTCAAAAGTTATCCAAAAGACAACCTTTCAACTGGGAATATCTCAAGACAATCGAAAAGAAAAATAAGCACATTCATGGCAAGTAATTTCATTTATATGCATAAACTTCTAGTCATTCATGTAAAACCCACAATTAACAAAAAGTCATCATGCATCAATCAACCTTGAACTAACCTTTTCTAAACTATTAAAAATAATATAGCAAACTAGAGCTTATTTATTCATCTACACACATGCACTATACACATTTTTCTTAGAGCAAGTAAGACTTGTTTAAGCTGACAATTGCCTATTTATATGAACGCAAACATTTGCAATGAAGACACTTAATAACTTATGATTTGAGGCAGTTGAAGAAGCATGAAGCTAATTGTCACACCCTACTCCTCGTAAGATGTCACATGCTCCCGTAGTACACCTAATGAATTACTATACTTCGCTTACCGGTAACCCATTAAATATACTACAAGGGATTTTAAAACAATTTTTGTTCATTTTTAAATTGGTGGGTAAAATTTTTTTTTTTTTCAAATTTTAAAAACCTTTATTTAAAGTCCAAACATAAATTAAATTCTTAGATATTTAAAATCTCCGCAATTTTTACAAAAATTTCGACAGACTGCCGTCTATATTTTAAGAAAACAGTTCTTTAAAACTTGAAAATAAAGACACTCCCAATATTTTTCTCAATCACAACTCCATTATTCAATCTCATTTCGCAAATCCGCATAAATCACTCAATACACAGTGTATATAATTTAATAGTGCAAAACTTTATAAGTATATAAAATCTCAAGATAATATTAAAATAATTTGTATTTGATTACAATCGAAATATATATATTACAAAAGAGTTGGTACAACTGCTCAAAGGAAATTTCATACATATAATTACAGAATTACATCAAAAGCTAATGTACAAGGGTATACCTATGATATACCCGAGGATAATCTCACCGTATCTTTCAGTAACCTCGCTCAGCTGCTCTATATATTTTCTTTCACCTGCGACAGCATACAAAGCTATCGCTGAGTGGTGAACTCAATGGTGCACAAACTAAT
Organism: Hevea brasiliensis; assembly: GCF_030052815.1. NCBI lineage: Eukaryota > Viridiplantae > Streptophyta > Magnoliopsida > Malpighiales > Euphorbiaceae > Hevea > Hevea brasiliensis. The sequence continues at coordinate 53,005,695 of NC_079501.1, forward strand.
AATTTAAAACTTAATACAAATTATGCTTGAGGATTCATAACGAATAAAAATTTAAAATTTCTAAATTCTTCATTCATAACATTCAGAAATCAATATTTTCATTCATGCAAATTATTCATTTGAATAACATTTTGATCAAATAGTAACTATTTATCTACATTTCTTTTAAGTCCCGAAATAATACAAAAATATTTTGAATCACTGACAAATTATTTATTTCAACCACAATTTATCAAACTATGCATAATTTAAAGGGCATTGCCAACAATTCACACAATTGATCCCATGACCCAAAATTCAAATAGATGTCGTGTTGTACACCACGACATTTCACACTCTCCCAATAACTGAGGCTAAAAGGGAGGAACAAAGACTAACTAGTATATATGAGTACTCATTCAAACTCTTCCCCAACTGGCAAGCCAGAGAGGAAGGAACTCGCCCCTTCTAGTGGAGGAGATATCTCACTAAACAAGCTAATGAGAATTCACAACATATTTTGCCATGTCAACTATGGTTTCAAATCATATTCAAAACAATTTCTATTTACAAAGTGTTTACAAATCATCAACATATTTAATCATCATAAATTCATGCTCAAGGTTGGCAACACATCAAACTTAAAATTTACAATCCTTAAAACCATGCAATAAATCCTTAAATGCATAAGAAAATTTACATTTAATTTATACAATTTCATTCAACAAATTAAAATCCTCAACACAACAAAATTATAAATCATAAAATAAACTTGTTCAAATCAATTTAGAAGTGAAAAGTAACAAAATAGTTAGTTGTGCACAAACCTTATACGAGTCGCCTCTCGGCCTTGACTCGATGTCTCGGGTTCTTTCTCAGTATTCTTTTCCACTGAAACACATAGTTTCACAGTGTTTCAGTACCATAACTTAGCATAAATCCAAAAATAAATTTAAATTCACTTTTACCTAGCTCTAATGTGCTAAATTTGACGTTCTTTAAATTTTGTGTTTCGGGGTTACTATTCACTACACTATTCAAGTCAATTTGTTGACTTTCTAAGGCTTAATAGGTATGGGAATTCCAACTTCACCCACATACCACATTTTGGTAACTAAATTTGTTGGTTTTGGTTGTTTACTCAAATTCTAAGTCTTTTAGGCAAATTTGCAAATTTTCAGTTTTGGTGTATTAAGTTGCACTATTCCATTGGTCATTTTTCTGTTAGAATTTGGCAAAACTTCCTTCATAGAAAATGTTTCCTATTGTCTTAAGTTTATTCTCTTTTTTGAATCACTCCAATTGGAGTTTTGTAGCTCAAGTTATAGCCATTTGAATCATGGCTTCCGGATTGGACTTAACCCAGATTTCTGGGCACCAAACTGGTTTTGGCAGTTTTAGGTCACCAAATTTGCGTGGCCAAATGACTTGGTTAATGGCATAATTTGGGTTTGTATTCTTCATGAAAGTTTTAGGTCTATATCTCAACTGTCCACTGGAAAAATTTCAGGTCATTTAGACCTGCCTAGCTCAAGTTATGGCCAAATGAACAAATACTGTTCATTTGAGATTGTACAAGTCAGACTAAGAATTTCCGAATTTGGTCAATTTGTTCACTAGGTTTTGGTCACTTTTTGGGCATGATTCCGGAATGAAAATTGTGTCATTTTGTGTTTATTTTCATTCCCAATTGGTCTCATACCAATTGGACTTGTAAATTTTCAGTTTTGGTCCCTCAAAGGGACCTTGGTCCTGTTGCTTGTAGCATGACCACATTGAATCCGAATTTAACCTCAATTCAAACACTTCCAACACACTTCATTTGGTCACAATTGACCATTTCTCACCTCAAACTAGGTCAAACACATCATTTCACCATTTCTCCAAATTTTGTCTCCCAAACCCTAGGTTCTAAAACCCTAACTCACTACTTTGTTACATTTAATTAATTCCAAACATACAAACACCATTTCTCAACTCATTCAAGCTTCCTAACACATTTAATTTATTCAAAACACATCATATTCTCATACATCCATAGCTAGCTAAAATTCACTAAAAGTCCCCCCAACAATTGTTTGCTTTGATTTTTAGATTAAATTCTAAGTTAAATTAACTTAATACATGTGCATCAAAACTAAAATTTCAAAGAAAATTACTTACCTTCACTTGAATTCCAATTCTTCAATTCCACTCCCTTTTTCCTTTTCTTTTCTTCTTCAAATGCTTCCCCAAGTGAATTTAAAAAGTTTTATGGATTAATTTAGGGACAAAATAAGGTTAAGTAGGCGGAATCAAGCTTGTAACCAAGCTTTAATGGTGGATTGTCAATGGAGGTGAAAATGGGAAAGCCGGCCAAAACTTAAGGAAAAGGGAAGAAGTGATTTTTCTTTTTAATTTTTAGGTATTTTAAATGAAATTTTATGTATTAGACTTGGTCAAAAAAATTGGGAAAATAAAATTAATTTTTTGACATCACAATGATGTCATTCACATGATGCCATATACCTTTTTCTTTTCTTTTTCAATTTTCCTTAATTTTTCATTTATTTTTCTTCAGTTCTTCAATTTAATTCTTGATTCTGAAATTTTCTTTTCTCTAATTTTATTTGATAGTTAGGTCAGGAGTCAGCTCTCGGGGTCAATTGACCAAATTGCCCCTTGCCGGTTCAACCCGGTTTGCAAATAATTCAATATTTCTTCTGGATCCCTAACCTAATTATTTGATCAGCTAAACAATTCTTTTTTGTGATTTTCTCTTTTCCACTGTGTTCGCAATAGTCCTAAGGACCGCGATGTCACATTTTACGGTTCGAAATTCGAGTTTAAATCGACCTCGTAATCCTTCCCGATAAGGTCACCCATGGCTGTGACTCTCGGCTCATTTAACTTCTTATGTTCTGTTTTTCTTATTTATACTTAACTAATTGACAATTACTAATTATTTGTGTTCAAAGCTTAACTAGGTGTCTTAAACATAGTTCTAATCCTCTTAATTGTCTGGACCGATACCAGTCATCGGAGCAGTAACATATACCAGGCTATGCAAATAGGGCTGTTACACTAACTATTCCACCCATGACCTAAAAATGGCGTCCGTAGTTTTTGCCCTTAAGATATGGAGACACTATCTTTATGAGGCTATGTGTGAAATATTCATAGACTGTAATAGTCTCTAGTACATCTTCAATTAGAAGGAGTTGAACCTCAAGCAAAGAAGGATGGTGGAATTGCTAAATGATTATGATTGTACATTCTAGTACCATTCGAGTAAGGTAAATGTAGTTGCAAATTCTCTTAGCCAAAAATCATTTGGCAGTTTGGATTACATATCAGTGAAAATACGACCCATCTTAAAAGAGCTACACCCACTGAAAGGAGAGGGTTACAATTGTAGGTATCAACAAAAGGCACCTAGATAGCACAGATGAAAGTGGCCCCAGTGTACTTGAGATAGGTGGCAAAGAAACAGCACGAAGATCCAAAATTGGTGAAGTTGGCTAAACAGTGCAAAAGGGTAAAAACTATGAGTTCTGATTTGATGGGAAAGGAATTTTAAGGTGTGGCAGCAAATTGTGTGTACCATATGATATCAGACTCAAGGGGGATATTATGAGAGAAGCTCATAATGCAATATATAGCATACATCAGGATCTAAAGAAGGTGTATTGGTGGCCTTCTATGAAGAAAGAGATTGCACAGTTTGTATATGCTTGTGAGGTATGTTAGAGAGTGAAGCTAGACCATCATAAGCTTGCAGGAATGCTTAATTCACTACCCATTCTAGAATGAAAATGGAAAAATGTGGCCATGGACTTTGTTGTGAGGTTACCTATAGCCTCCAATAGACATGACTCAATATGGATAAGAGTGGACAGGTTGACCAAGACTTCTCACTTCATTCCTATGAGAGCTAACTATTCTGTGGATAAGTTGGCTTAAGTATATGTGGCAGAAACACTGAGATTGTGTGGAGCTCCAGTGATTATAGTTTCTGACAGGGGACCACAGTTCACCTCCAGGTTTTGGCATTATCTTCAGAATGAATTGGGATCTAGATTGGATTTCAGCATAGCTTTTCATCCTCAAATTGATGGGTAGTAAAAAAAAAACCATACAGACTTTAGAGGATATGCTAAGAATGTGTGAACTTGACTCTAAAGGATCATGGAAGAAGTATCTTCCTTTAGTATTGGAATGGCACCATATAAAGCTTTGTATGGGAGGAAATGCAGGTCTCCTGAGTACTGTAAAAAAGTTATTGAGAGAGCTTTATCAGGTACTGAGTTGGTGGAAATCACCAATCAAGCAATGCTTTTAATTAAGGCAAGGTTAAAGACAACAGCCACTAAGCAGAAGAGTTATGCAGATCTCCATAGACAAGAAGTGGTTTTTCAAGTAAAGGACATGGTACCTCTCAAGGTATCTAAATGAAGGGTGTTATCCGATTTGGAAAGAAGGGTAAACTAGCTCCAAGATATCTTAGACCTATAAAGTGCTACAAAAGGTCGAGAATGTATCTTAAAAGCTAGCTTTGCCTCCAAAAATGGAAAGGATCCATCCGATTTTTCATGTTTTTATGCTATGGAAGTTTGTATTAGATTTGAACATGGTTATAAACGTACCGAACATGGAAATTTCAAAAGATCTTTCTTATGTCGAACAACCTATTAGGATTATGGACACGTAGATCCAAAAATTGAGAAACAAATAGATATCTATAGTTAAAGTCCTTTGGAGTCGTCACAACATGGAAGAATGCATGTAGGAGACTCATGACTCCATGTTACAGCAATACCTCTACCTGTTTTAGGTATGTTTGTTTTTTTTGGTTTATGTTTTTTTATGTTTATTGTTTGTTTTAACATTCAGGGATGAATGTTCGTAAAGGGGGGGGGGAGAATGTAACAATTACCATTTTTTGATGTCAAAATTCCTGTCATTAATAAGAAATTCTCGTGAAACTTAGGGTTTCATAGATAAAGAAAATAGTGGTTGATCTATATATGTGCAATGATGTGTTAAAGAGTCTATATGAATGTGTGTTTTGGTTATTTTTGGCAAGTAAAAAGTAAAAGAGGTTTTTTTGGGCAGAATGAACTTTGGCAGCTAAAAGTTGGACTTTTAGCAGTAGAAGTCCCTTTTTTACTATTAAGGTATCCTTTTTGAACAACATGGACTCCAACAGCCAAAAGCTAGACTTTCGGCAGCCGAAAGTCCCCTCAACAATAAGGGATATAAATAGCCCTTTTGACTTGAAATTCAAAAGAAAATTAGTTTTTTCTCTTTCTCTCTATCACTATTACATGCAAAAGGTTTGGTTTTAGATATTCTTGGCAATTTGTATGCTTGGATGCTTGGATTTTCTTTAGGAAGCTCAAGGTTCAAGAGCTAATTAAAAGTTTTCTCTACCAACTTACCCAATTTTAACTCAAAGGAGAAAGGTACTTCCCCTTCCCTTTTTAATCTTCAAATTTGTTTTTAAGTATGTTTATATGGGATATGATAGTAGTTTTATTTGCATGATGAATGAAAAATTGAGTTGATTTTAAATCTTTTGAGGTTAAGGGTAACTTTTGCATGTTTGATGTTTTGATGATTTTTGCAAATGTATATCTTGTTAACTAGTTCTTGACAAGTTTAGAGTACTTTTAAATAAGAGCAAGTTAGATTTTGAAATGTTTTAGAGTTGAATATATAATTTGGGGTGTTTTCTCCTTTATGGTTTTTTTTGAAAGAAAATCTTGTTGATTCGATCTTTGGATGGATGCATGTAGCATTTTTGCTTGATTTTAAGCTGTAAGATGTCTTATATATGTGTTGGTTGGATTATATCATGTTTTGGAGCTTTGAGGATATGTTATTACTGTTTTGGGGTTAAGTTTTGTGGATATTTCAACTTAGAAATTCTAGAATTTCCTAAGTTTAACTATTAAAAACTATTATTTTGGCAGCCAGAGTACCTATAGTTTCTCAAGAAAATTTCAAGTTCAAGCTTTTGGTAGTTGAAGTCCCCTACTTCAATAATTGCAGTCACTACTACCCAAAAAGGGACATTTAGGGTTAGGACTTTGGTAACCTTAGCTCCTTACATCAGTAGCCAAAGTTGGTTCTGCTAACCTTATTTCCCTGTTTGTTCTAAGGGTCCAAAACTTATTTTTATGACCTAAAAAGACATAGAATAAGCTGTTTGACATGTTTATAGAGTTTTAGAGTTTCAGATAACTCATTAGGCTCCAACTTTTATAGGACTAGACTTGAAGGACTCGGAAAACTAAGGTTAAAAGGGATAACAAACGTTCGTGTCTAGTGGTTAATAGGCTACAAGAGTTGAGCAATACTAACCCTAATAAATGGCAATTTAAAATCATTTTCATGCATTATTTCATGATTTATTAGGGTGTATGTATCTAAAACATAGAATTGCTACATTATTGCATATTTATTATTGATGCACGATGAATGTTGGGTGATCCACTGATTTTTCCCAGGTTATAGATACGATATGTCATATGTTATGATCATGCATGATATGAGGTGGTAAGACTAGGAGAGGCCTAATAAGCCCCTGGCTCACTATTTATGATAGAGAAAGACCCGAGGAGCTTCTTTATTAGCCAGGCATATTGGATATATAATGTAATAAAGAGGAAGTCCTGAGGAGTATCTATCTAAGCCGGGGGCTTTGGTTTTGGGAAATCACTGATGACAAGTCCATCCTATATGAATTGTTTATGATTTGAAAAACTCATGTGACTGATGCATTGCATATGTATGAAATGATTAATATGATAAATGTGCTAGTTGGTTTACTCACTAAGCTTTTTGAAGCTTACCCCTTTCCTTTAATCTCAAATATAGAGTTGCAGGACTATAATTATTTTTTGGAAGAGCTAACAAGAGGCAGAGTTTTAGCAAGCTTTTTGCATGTGGAGTTTAGTAAGCTTTTTGGAAGAGCTTTTTGCAGACATCAGATAAGAATTTGAGCACTCAGATTTCATATTTACTCAAATTATGATCTTTCACTTATAAATTGCCTTGGCATAAGACTCAAAATGAATTATCATGTGCGTGGCTCATAATTTTTTCTATATTCTTAGTGACATGAGGAAAGCTTCATACTCAACCACATTGTTTATGGCTTTGAATGATAACTTGGCTATGTACTGGAGCTTTGCTTTGTGTGGCATCTGAAAGACTATCCCAGTTCCTATTCCATCCAAACCAACAACTCCATCTACCCAAGCTTTCCATTCCAGTTTGAGTTCTTATTTTAGTTGTGTGACTGAAGTAAGCTCAGCAACGAAGTCTACAAATGCCAGAGCCTTTAGGGCTTGTAACGCCCTCACCGTAGGTAGCCTGTACATTCTACTATTCTGATGACTAATGTCTGTTTGGATAGCCAGAATGTCTAGAACTACACTTAAACTATAGTGAGGAGACATAAATTGGTGTAATAAATATTAAAAAAATATAGGAAAAAATTAGAGAAAATAAAATAAATTTTAAGAGAATTTATTAATCGGTATAAAAAAATAATAATAATAACCCGATGAGCACAACGAAAGGCATTATGGTCATTTTACCCCCAGAGGTGAATTTTGACCTAAATGTCAACTAAAATTTGAGAAAATAAAATAATTAACATAAATAAAAATTTATGAATTGAATTAGGAAAATGAGAAGAGAAAGAATAAGAAAGGAAAAGAAAAGAAAAGAAAAGAAATAAACTTATGACATCAAAAAAAATTAATTAAGTACAATAAATAAATATATATATATATATATATATAGACATAAGAGACAAAACTCACCTACCCAAGTCTTCTTCTTCTTCCCTCTCCTCCATGGCTGAAAATTTCAAGTTCTCTCTCTCCCTCCATTTTTCTTTCTCAAAGCTTGATTTCCTAAGCTTCCTCCCCATAAAACCTTAAACTCTCTTTACTAAAAATCATCCCCACACCATAAGAAAGCTCTAGGTAGTCATAAGAAGAAAGAAATTTGAAGTTTTGGGAAGTTTAAAGTTGGGTCACAAGAGGTAAGTGCAAGATACCACTTCCTCTCTTCTTTAAATCTTGTAAGCATGATGAAATGAGTGAGTATAACATGAAATTAAAAACAAATGATAAGAAATTTAAGAACCCTAATTTAGGAAGCCATGGAACTCCTTAGGGTTTGATGCTTTTAAATGATGAAAATTGGTTCCATGAGGATGTTTGACAAGTTGATATAATTAGAAGTTTGAATGAGTTGAGTTTGTATAAATTGGATAATTGAAATTAGAGTTTGTGTACATGAATTGGGGATTTTGTGTAATTGTTGAAATTGACCTAATTGAGATGAAATTGTTGCTTATAGAAGTTCTTTGTATGCCAATTGAAGTAAGAGAGTTGGAGGAAATTGAAAATTTGGGAGTGCTTTTTTTCTGCAGGTTTGGGACTCATTCAGTCTAGCTTGAGTTTTGAGCCATAACTTGCTCTAATTAGTATGAGGCTAATTGAAAGTGAAACCAGGCCCAAAACAGTCCATTTTCCATGAAGAAACCATACCTAAATTCTGTCCAAAACTTGACTTAAACACTGTCCCAATCCGGATGACAATGCACAAAATCCAGAAAATAACCAAATGAACAGTACACATTCATTTGGTCATAACTCCCTCTATACTAGTCCAAATTACCTAAATTTTATACCATTGGAAAGATTTAGATATAGGGCTACAATTTTCATGAAGACCATAGAACCCAGAAATGCCTTAAACCAAACTAAATTGCTAGCCCAATTTGGGTCATAAAACTGTCCAGAAATTGCTAGACATAAACTTACCCGACCAGTTTTGGCAAAATGGCCATAACTTGGTCTACAAGAATTCAAATGTAACGAAACCAGTGGTAAAATTTCCATAAGACACAGATCTACAAAATTTGTACTTTAACCAAAACCTAGAAATCAAGAGAACTTGGTCAAATTGCTAGAACAATTCAATACATCAAAACCTGGAATCTGACCAAACTTCATTTGACCCCAAAATAGTCTTTTAGTCATATCTCCCACTAGAAAAATCTAATTGGGATGAGTCATACTATTCTGGAAACCTATGAAACAGGGCTCCAACTTTGTTTCAGAAACCTTTCTTAAATTATGAATGTAAGAACCTTAAAAGTAAACTTGCAGTCACTATCCTGAACTGAAATTCTGTTGGCACAGGGTACATGAGTCTAGGCCAGTTATTTGGCTCTAAATAATTCCAAAAAACTTGAAAAATTATGATTCAAATTTCTTAATAATCATAAGACATAAGGCAACAATTTCTATGAAGATCAATATGCCTAAAAGTGACTGCAACATGTTCCATTAATTAGGTAATCTCTAAGTCAAAAAGCTGCCTAGTTAAGGAACCAGAATTAGGAAATGAATCAGTTATGGTTATCCGACCATAACATGAGTTCTAAAAACCTAATTGACATTATTCAAAAAGGAAAATAAAGATAAGACATAGAGGAAAAACTTCCATAAAGGAAGTGTGGCTAAACAGTGGCTACAAACTGATCAAATGGATAGGTAAATGTAAGACACAAAAACTGAACCTAAAGAAAGGTTCATGAGATAAATTATCTTATGGTAGGAATTTAACCCTAATAAGCCATTAAACACTAAATCACATGAAAGAGGTATATGGGACCTATTTTCCCTCTATAAAGTGACATGAACATTTCTAATAAATAAGTAATAAAGTTTAATTGCCCATAGTATACCTAAACTTATTTATTTAATTTGGATCAATTGGTATACCAATTAGGGACTACAGATAGCAGTACTGCCCATAAGAATAATCATTATCAGATAAAATCTATCTGACATGATTGTTCTACAGGCATTATGCCTGCCTCTTGGCCATTATGTCTAATATTATATCTAGCTTAAATGCCTGCCTGTAGGCCTCATGCCTGACATGACCGATGTATACTAGATAAACATATGGATGTCTAACTAGTATACTCCCTTGTATCCTGCTTTTATAATTTATTATAGGTTTCTTGGGCATTGACAATGATTAATTAAGACTGAATATATAATAAGTAAATAGAAAAGATCCCGATAAATTCAATTATTTTCAAAGTGAAATAAAAATGTAAACGACCTAGATATTATGAATTGTCATATAGAATTATTATTATTTTTAATTATTTAGTTATTGTTATTTTAAATTATGCACCACTAAGCATTATGCTTAGCGTGTTGGTTTTGCCATCGTGTAGGTACTGGAGACCAGTCCCAACAGTCGCAACAGCAGCAACAGTAATGCTCATACTGAGGCCGATCAGATTTGCCAGTGTTTACTAGTCACCTCAACAGTTGTAATTTTGTTGGTAGGGCCCATATATGTCTAGATTTTGTCTTTTTGTTCATTATACATAAACACATGATGTATTTCATTATGGATTGTAATTAAATTTTGAGATTGTACATAAACTTGTAAATTATTGTCTATGAATTTTTATATGAATGCAATAGACGATACCCTTTTGAGATTTTCATAAATAATTGTGAATGATATGATACAATAGAAAATAATATGGAAAAATGTGAAATGAATATGAACATGTTAATAGGTAATTAGTGGAACCCACCAGATGCTAACAAAACAGAGGAGGCTCTATCCAGGTCTCTATAAAAAAAAAAAAAATTTGTACACATGGATTACTTGTTTTTAAATGATATTAAAAATTTATAATGTACATGATAAGACTAGATAGGGTGCTCGAGCATCGAATGTGGTACTTCTTGCTCGGCTATATAATAGACGGGTAAGGGACGTCACAGGGCTAGTCTAGGACCATACTGAACATCATATGACCCAAGATATATAGCCCACTCTGTTACTCTTCTAGTGGCTTTTAGGTGATGTAAGATTTTTTTTTATATGGATAATCACTTCACACTTTAATCGTGTGAGCTTTAAAGTAGGGTCTGAGTTTATTTGCAATAGTAACTACAACAAAAACGAGTTTCTCTAGGGGTGGCTAATTGCACTTCCCTCCCTTTAATACTTGGCTTATATAATATATGAGATATTGCTCACCTTGCTTTTCCCTAACCAACATAGAGCTTTAACACCCCTATGTTCGGTAGTGAGTTCTACTATTCCAGTGACCAGTGTTGTTCGGACAGCTAGGATGCCTAGAACTACACTTCAATATGAGTAAGGAGACATAAAATAATGAAATACAAGAAAAGAAAATACAAGAAAAATAAAGGAAAAATAATAGTAAAGAAATGCAATCAAGTTAAGCGTAGAAACAGTAGCGATGGGTGACCATAGGAAGTCACGGCGTGGACGTTGACTAGTACAGACTGCGGGAACCCCGAAAATATTTTTAGGACTTAAAGAGACATCAATTGAAGTATAAATGCCATTAGAAATATCAAAGAAAATTTAATTAATTAGTACAAAGAAAAGTGAGAAATCGAAAAACAGACAAAACTCGGTGTTACCGAAAAATCGAAAATGCAACCCAAACAGGGGCATTGTGGTCATTTGATACCCTGAGTTATCTTTTGACCTAAATGTCCATTAAAAATAAATAATATTACACTTGGAAAATGTCATGAAAAATTAAGTTAGGGGTACCTAATGTAAATAGCCAAAAGTGGAGTATAAGTTGGATAATTAGCACTTAAATCATATTTAATTATTTTCTTAGGTGAGTGGACCACTAAGGATTTAAAATATGCATTAAGTGGGCAGATTACCTCCACTCACACTTCATCTTCAACCTTAAAAATCACCATTGCCGAAATGAACTCCAACAAAATCCTCCCATGGCCGCCCCATTTGCATGCCACACTCCACCCATTTTCAAGTTAAATTTTCCTTACTTGTCTTAAGTAATTTTGATCCCCACCTCACAAGGAAGAAGTAGATACCAAAATCAAAGGAGTTTAGTAAAGATTTAAGAAGCCTCATCCACAGGTAAGTTTGAGTTTTTGATTGTTGCTTTGTTAAAGTTTGTAAGGATGTTATGGGCAATTTGATTTATGGAGAGATTTTGAAATTTTGGTGAATTTTTGTTATGCACTAGTTAAGCAGCCAAGGAAACTTAAGAATTTGAATTATTTTCACATGCATTTGATGGGTATTAGTGTTGATTAAAGTAAATCAAAGTTTAGTAAGTTAGTTATTGATGTATGTTAAATTGAACACTTGAATTGGAAATTTTTGTTGAATTTGGAATTATATGTGTGATTGTCTAAATGGACAGCCATGGGAATGTACACTAAATGAAATATAATTACATGTATTGTGGAGAATTAACTTTGGCTAATGTGACTCAAAGTTTGGTAAGTTAACTTCATGTATATGGAATGGTGACCAGGTGAAAATTTTGAGTTTGAAGACAATTATGGAGGTGTACCATTGTGGCAGTTTGTTAACTCTTGACGAATGCTGGAATTCATGCTTGGTTTATGGAATAATTATGTTAAATTGTGTTGGTTATTATGGCAGTTTGGGTATGTGTGTGATGGTGTGAAGTTGGACATGTAAAAGTGTTATGGTTAGGTGATTGAATTGTTGTAAATTTGGTTTAAAAATTTCTGCACTTTATGGTGTATGTTGAATGTAATTGTAAGCTGCCAAAATGACCTATAATATGTTGTGAATTATGTTTAGGTTATGGTACAACCAGAATTAGCTTGAATGTTGAGTTTGGTAAGTGTTAAGAGTGATCCTTGATGTGTATGAAAGAAATGCAATAAGGCAGTTTGTGTTTTAGGCCTAGAACTTTAAGTGTGTGGCTCCAATTGGTATGAGACCAATTGGAGGTGAAACTAGGCACAAAATGTGCCAACTTTCATGAAGGAAGCTTGCCAAAATTCTGCTTGCAAAGTAGCTTGAAAAATGACCAAATCCGGATTAAGTGCAAGTAAGGCCTGAAAATTTACCATTTGGGCAGCAGTTAGTATTTAGGCCATAACTCACTCAAAACAGGTCCAATTGACCTGAAATTTTGACCATGGATAGTTAAGACCCATATCTATAAGTCGTATGAAGACACCAAAGCCCAGAATGACCATAAGCAAGTCAAACAGCTTGCACAAGTTCGGGTCCAAAAACGGGCCGAACCAAAATTGACCTAAAATGACCTAAAATGACCAATGTTGGTGCAATTTGACCAGCAATAGTAAAATGACCATAACTTGGTCTACATAACTCAGAATGACCTGAAATTTTGCCCCGTGTTCCATAAGACATAGATCTACAAGTTTTTAGTTTAGACTGAAACTCGAAAACCGAGGGAACTAGGTCGTCTGGTTAGGTCAAACTAGTATCTCGGAATTCAGCAAATTGCAAGAAAATGCAGTATACACGGAACTGAAATTGGTAACATGTACCAACCCTAAATGTAACACCCCTAAGTTCGGTAGTGCGTTCTGCTGCTCCGGTGACCAGTGTTGTCCGGACAGCTAAGATGCCTAGAATTACACTTCGTTATGAGTGAGGAGACATAAAATAATGAAATACAAGAAAAGAAAATACAAGAAAAACAAAGGAAAAATAATAGCAAAGAAATGTGATCAAGTTAAGCGAGCCAAGAACCCTAGCAATGGGGGACCGCACCGGGAAGTCACGGCATGGACCGTTGACTAGCCCTGGACTGCGGGGAACCCTGGAAAACATTTTTAGGACTTAAATAGACCCTTATTGAAGAATAAATATCATTAGGAAGATCAAAGAAAAATTAAATAATTAGTACAAAGAAAAGTGAGAAATCCAAAAACGGACAAAACTCGGTGTTACCGAAAAATCGGGAATGCAACCCGAACAGGGGCATTATGGTCATTTGACATCCCGAATTGTCTTTTGACCTAAATGTCTACTAAAAATAAATAATATTACACTTAGAAAATAAAATGAAAAATTAATTTGGTGGTACCTAAAGTAAATAACAAAAATTAAAGGTTAAATGTGGAATAAGTGGGAGTTAAGTTTATAATATGATTAAATTTATGAGTGGACCACTAATGAATAAAATAAACACATAATGGGGCAGCTGTAACTCCATTATCCAAGCTGAAATGTTCATCTTCTCCAAAACACCAAACCAGCCGAATTGAAGAAGGGAAGAAACCACCATTGCCGTTTTGCATGAGCTCTCCTAACTCCTCCATTTCAACTCCAATCACTTAGGGTTCTTCATGAAAGTTTGTCTACACATCATAAGGAAGAGCTTGATACCAAATTTAAGAAGTTTAATCAAGGTTTGGCAAGTTCCAACCATAAGGTAAGTTAGCATTTTTGAAGATAGCTTTGTTAAACTTTGTGTTCATGTTATGGGTGTTGGTTTTGTGAAGAAAATTTTTAGGTTTGAAGAGTTATTGAGATGTTCATTTTGGACAGCCATGGAGTTATGTATTTGATGAAATATTTGTGCATATATTTGATGAGAAATGATGTTGGTTATGGTGATTTAATATCCTAGTAAATTACTTCATATGTATATGGTGATTTTTGCACTTGGATGGAAATTGATGAATTGTAGGATATTTTGGTGTTGAGGAAGTTTTCGGAAGCTTTGAGATTCTTGGATAAATGTATATGTTCATGAAGGTATTGGCAGAATATTGACCTTGAGAATTGATGGATATGTGTATAGATTGATTGTGTAAGTGTATGTAAAAATTAGTAAGGTTTAGGTGTGTATGTGATTGTATTTAGACTTTGTAAATGTAAATTTTAATTGGTGTATTAAGGATGTTTGTAATCTGCCAAAGTGATGTTAATGTAAAGTGGAATATGGTTTTGGTAATGAACCAAAACAGAAATGGTAAGGGAAGTGGACATATAGTAATGTAAGTGTGTAATTGATGTATGTTTAAGTAAGGTAGTTAAGGGCAGAATGCATTTTAGTCAATAACTTTAAATGTGTAACCTCAATTGGTATGAGACCAATTGGAGGTGGAACTAGGCACAAAATGTGCCAACTTTCATTGAGAAAGCATACCAAAATTCTGCTTGCAAGGTGACATAAGAAAATGACCAATTCGGATTAGGTGCAATTGAGACCTGAAAATGTACCAATTGGGCAGCAGTTAGTGTTTAGGCCATAACTCACTCAAAACAGGTCCAATTGACCTGAAATTTTAACCATGAATAGCTAAGACCCATACCTACAAGTCTTATGAAGACACCAAAGCCCAGAAATGACCAGAATTAAGTCAAAAAGCTTGCACAAATTCGGGTCCAAAAATTGGCCGAACCAAAGTTGACCAAATTGACCTAAAATTGACCTAATTTGATGCCATTTGACCAGCAATAGTATAATGACCATAACTTGGTCTACTTAACTCAGATTGACCTAAAATTTTGCCCGGCGTTCCATAAGACATAGATCTACAAGTTTTTAGTTTTGACTGAAACCCGAAAACAGAGGGAACTAGGTCGTCCAGCTAGGTCAAACTAGTATCCCGAAATCCAGCAATTTGCAATGAAATGCAAGAAAACGCAATATACATAGAATTGAGTTTGGTAACACGTACCAATCCTAAAACATTATCGAATGTGACATATTAATGACACTACACCCTAATTTACCTAAAACGCATCGAGGGTCGGTATATTAGGTGATTAAGCAAATAAAGGTATTCAGTGAATAATTGAGTTCAGTGAATTACTTATCGAACATTATCGTTAGAGACAGTTTAATTTAGTACTGAAACACTTCAAATTGTGTTTCTCAGTTACCAAAGACTCAGGAAAAGGGAAGGAATTACTGAGTCGGACTTGAGACGCTTATCAGAGATTTGTGCACAACTAGTTTTCAACTGATTTTGTTCTGAATAATATTTCATATGATTAATTGTATGTTATTGATTTAAATTGTGTTTGTGCACAACAACTATTTCTTTTGAATTATTTTCAATTGAAATAAATTATGACTATTTGCATATTATTGTTTTAAGTTGTGAAATTGTGAAAAATGGTTTGAATGATATTTGATGGATACTTATTGATTGAAAAGCACTGTAATTGGTTTGAAACCACAGCTATCATGTACATTGATTGTATTCCTCGCTAGCTTGTCAAGTGGGATGAATTGAATTCCCTCTCTGGCTGAAGTGTTGAGGTGCGTGCCTGTTGAGGACGAATAGAATGAGTACTCATATTTTTGCTAGCTAGCTATGTTATTCCTCATTAGTCATTGACTTTTGGGATGAATTGAATACCTCATTAGCCATCGGCTTTTGGGATGAATTGAACTTGGGAACATGATTAAAGCTGTGCGTGATTTATTGATTTGTATTGTGAAATTGTGAAATGAATTTAAACTCTTTTTGACATATACTGTCTTTTGAATTCAACCATGATCTGACTTATTGAAATTTATTGTGATATTGAGAAATGGAGTTTAAATTCTGGTTGACAATTATTGTCTTGAAATTTAACTATGATTTTAAGTATCCAATATTTATATGATTTATGAATTGTGATTTAAATTGTATTTGGTTAATGTTGTGCACCACTGAGACATTGTCTCGTGGTAGCTTTATTCTTTGTCGCAGTAGACAGACAGAGGCGTGCAGACTAGGCTGCTAGTACCTCCAGCGAGAGACTACCGGGTATAATGAGTATACCAATATTTTGTATTTTGTAATGTAATGATGTTCACTGTATGTACATATTGTTGTTGGTTTTGAGCAGTTGTAAATTCAAATTGTACACTTAAGTTGTAAAATAATTATGTGATATTTTGGCTTGAAAAAAAATTGTTTTATATTTCTTTTATCTCAGTCTTTGAAAAATTACTGTGGATTGAGTTGAGAAATGTGTTGTATTGAGAAATGTGTTGGAGTTGAGATTTGGAAATCTATTGAAGTGCTTTTTACAGGTTTTCTGAAGAACTGTTTTATCCAAAATACAGATGGCACTCTGCCAAAATTTTACGTAAATTCCAAATAATTCAAATATGTTAGTTCTATCACTTGATTCTCAAAAGTTTTTAACACTGTAAATAGTGCTCACCACCGTAAAAGAAGCAAGAAAAGTTTTTAAAATCCCTTGTAGTATATTTAATGGATTATCGAAGACGAGTTGGTAATTCATTAGGTACACTACGGATCATGTTATGCCCATGAGGGGTAGGGTGTGACATGTTTTAGTGGTATCAGAGCCAAGTTTTTAAATTCTGTTTTCACCTGTTATTTGAATATTCTTTCTTCATAGTACAACTACTCAATATCATTGTTTGATACATACAGTACATTACATTATAAATATGCACTAACGGGAGGAAATCTCCTTGTGTTATTTGTTCAGGAGATCTAAAATCCTCGCATTGAATATGGAAGAGGGTGATCGTTCAGTCGATCAATCCATTGAGGCTGAGGTGCAAGGGGATGCCCTAGGCCTACAAAATGTTAGTGGTTCAAAGAAGACCACTGCGCAGCATCTGCAGCTTCGCTCAGCAGATGGCTGCAATGTTCCAACAAATGGCTGGCAATTTACCTACTCAAGTCCCAATACAGACACCAGTGGTACAACCACAGTCTCCTACTAGGCAGTATGATAAATTGATGAAATATGGGGCTACAGAGTTCAAAGGGACAGTAGATCCTCTAGAAGCTGAACAGTGGTTAGAGAGGATGGATAGGGTATTCAAGAAACTATATTGCACAGAGGAGCTCAGATTTGAATACTCAGTGTCTTTGCTACAGGGGGATGCTTATGACTGGTGGAAAACCATTCCCCACAGTCTGGTAGAACCAGCAGTATTAACATGGAATGACTTTCTCAGGGAATTCAGACAGAAATATGTCCCTGATGCTTATGTAGACCGAAGTCGCAAGAGTTCCTAAGTCCAAACAGGGGCGATCTGGTCGAGTATGAAAGAGAATTTTCCCGCCTTAGCCATTATGCAGTGAATCTACTCTCTACCAGCAGGGAGAGATGCAAGAGGTTTGAAACTGGCTTGAAGCCCAGTATCAGAGTACAAGTAGTCAGCTTCAAACACACTAACTTCTCTGAACTTATTTCTCAAGCCCTAGAGTTGGAAAGAATTGAGATTGAGACTGCTCCTGAGAAAAAGAAATAAGAGAAGACAGATAAAGAAGGAAAGTCAGTAGAACAGAATTCTAGTGGTCATACTGGAAAGAGGAAGAACCATGGGGGACATGGCAGAGGTGGCAAGAAATCTGGTAGAGGAAGATATTCAGGACAGAGACCTCCCCTATCTGGTCAGCAGAGTATCAGAAGTTCCTACCCTCCCCGCCAATGTGAAACTTGTGGAAAAAATCATGGTGGGATATGCTCTAAGGCTATTGGAGCCTGTTATAACTGTGGAGGCACAGGACACTTTGCCAAGGACTGCACCAGTAGTTGCAGAGTTGGACCACCTCCTACTACTGCAGAATGGCCGCCTGAGCCTGTCACCGTAAGTTCACAACCACCTAGCAGAGAGGTAGAGGCGGGGTAGAGGTAACCCAAGCAGCCAAGGCACGATGAAACATTGAGCAAGACAAAGGTGCTCCGTAGTCTATGCAATGAGGCAGAGGGAAGAGGCCGAGACATCTGATGTTGTGCCTGGTACCTTCTCAACTTTTAACCAAAATGTGTTTGTGTTATTTGATCCGGGCTCTACCCATTCTTATGTGAGTGCTAGCATCATTGATTGCATTGCTGTTCCATGTACAAAAATGGACTTTGAGGTGCTAGTAACAAGTCCACTAGGACAGGAAGTCAGGGTTAATAGAATGTATAGAGATTGTCCTTTGGTGATCCAAGTACACACTTTCCTGTCTGATCTCATTGAAATGCCCTTCAGAGATTATGATATCATCTTGGGCATGGATTGGTTAGCTAGGCATCATGCCATGATTGATCAGAGGTCAAGACGATCACTTTTGGTCTCCTCGATGCTGATGTGGTAATACATGAGGAAAGGCAGTTATTGCCATCAAACATCATTTCGGCTGCACTAGCCAGAAAAATGATCAGAAAGGGGTGTGATGCATACTTGGCACATGTGGTAGACACCCAAGTGGGGAGTCCAGCATTGTAGGACATCCCTATAGTATATGACTTTCCAGATGTGTTTCCTGATGAATTGCCAGGATTACCTCCGGAAAGAGAAGTGCAGTTTGAAATTAATGTTATGCCTGGTGTGGATCCAATCTCCATAACGCCATACAGAATGGCACCAGCAGAGTTGAAGGAGTTGAAGATACAATTGCAAGAATTACTTGAAAAGGGCTTCATCCGCCCTAGTGTGTCACCTTGGGGAGCACCAGTGTTGTTTGTTAAGAAGAAGGATGGTACTCTCCGCTTATGCATTGACTACCGGCAGTTGAATAAGGTGACAATAAAGAACAGATATCCATTGCCTCGCATTGATGATCTGTTTGATCAGTTGAAGGGTGAAGCTGTATTCTCCAAAATTGATCTACGATCTGGTTATTATCAGTTGAAGGTGCAAGAGCAGAGTATTCCAAAAATTGCTTTCAGAACTCGATATGGCCACTATGAGTTTCTAGTAATGCCATTCGGGTTAACAAATGCTCCAGCTGCTTTCATGGATCTGATGAACACTATCTTCAGACCATATCTTGATCAATTTGTGGTGGTGTTTATTGATGACAATTTGATATATTCAAGGAATGCAGAGGAGCATGACAGACATCTGCGGATTGTACTGCAGACCTTAAGGGAGAAACAGCTATACGCCAAGTTATCGAAATGTGAATTTTGGCTGAAAGAAATCTCTTTTTTGGGACATGTTGTATCAGCTGAAGGGATCAAGGTAGATTCCAGCAACGTAGAAGCTATCCTTAATTGGAAGTCGCCCAGGAACATCACAGAAATTCGCAGTTTTCTGGGTTTAGCTGGATATTACCGTCGATTTGTGAAGGGGTTTTCTATGTTATCTTCTCCACTGACCAAACTGCTTCAGAAAGATGTAAAATTTCAGTGGACTGATAAATGCCAGCAAAGTTTTGATGAGTTGAAAAGGTGTTTGACTGAAGCTCCAGTCCTCACTTTACCTACTCCGGGTAAAGAATACACAGTTTATAGTGATGCTTCTCACAATGGGTTAGGCTGCATCGATGCAAGATCGAATGTCATTGCTTATGCATCACGCCATTGAAACCGCATGAGAGGAATTACCCAACACATGATCCGGAGTTAGCGGCTATTGTTTTTGCTCAAGATCCGAGACACTATTTGTATGGAGAGAAATGCTACATTTACACAGATCACAAGAGCTTGAAGTACTTAGGCACCCAGAAGGAATTGAATTTGAGGCAGAGGAGATGGTTAGAACTCATCAAAGATTATGATTGCTTAATGGACTATCAGCCAGGAAAAGCAAATGTGGTGGCTGACGCCTTAAGTCGCAAGACTATGGCAAATCTCAGAGTTTCTCCCGTGTCCATGGTATATGAGTTGAAAACACAACATGCCAGTGTAGAGATTGATGATGAGGGACAGGCAATAGTTGCATGGCATGTACAGCCAGTGTTGATTGATCAGATCAGAATGGCTGCTCAGAGTGATGAAAAATATCAAAAGCTACTGAAAGAAGTCTAACAGGGCAAGAAACCTGAATTCTCTGTGAGAGATGATGGTTTATTGCTACATCAGGGCAGAATGTGCATTCCTAGTGATGTGGAATTGAGACAAATCATTATGAAGGAAGCACATGAGTCTCCATTTGCTATGCACCCTGGTGGAACTAAAATGTATAGAGGGCTGAAAGAGCATTACTGGTGGATGGGCATGAAGAGGGATATAGCTGAGTTTGTTTCCAAATGCCTAACTTGTCAGCAAGTAAAGGCAGAACATCAAGTTCCAGCTGGTTTTTTACATCCTTTGTTAGTACCAGAGTGGAAATGGGAACGAATAACTATGGATTTTGTTACAGGACTTCCAAGGACACAGAGTAGTCATGATGCAGTATGGGTTATAATTGACAGATTGACCAAGTCTGCTCACTTTTTGCCAGTTTGGATGGACTATAGCCTGGAAAGATTGGCCAGATTGTACATATATGAGATTGTAAAATTGCATGGAGTGCCAGTATCAATTGTATCTGACAGAGATCCTAGGTTCACTTCTAGATTCTAGGGTAGTCTTCAGAGAGCCCTAGGAACTAGATTGAACTTCAAAGACAAAGATTCCACCCACGCATTGATGGCCACCGAAAGGGTCATTCAGATATTGGAAGATATGCTACGGGCTTGTGTGATTGAATTTGAAGGTAGTTGGGATACACACTTGCCTTTGATTGAGTTTGCTTATAACAACAGCTACCAATCAAGCATTGGGATGCCTCCATATGAAGCTTTGTATGGCAGAAAGTGCAGAACTCCCCTATGTTGGGATGAGGTAGGTGAAAGGAAGATGATTGGGCCAGAAATTGTTCAGCAGACAGAGGAAAAGATCAGATTGATTAGAGATAGACTCAAGGCTGCATCAGACCGTCAGAAGTCCTATGTTGATCTGAAAAGAAGAGATATTGAGTACGCAGTGGGTGATAAGGTATTCCTCAAAGTTTCTCCTTGGAAGAGGATTATGAGATTTGGCAGAAAGGGGAAACTGAGTCCTCGTTTCATTGGACCATATGAGGTTCTGGAAAGAGTGGGTCCTTTGGCATATCGGTTGGCATTACCTCCAGAGCTAGCAAGGATACACAGTGTCTTCCATGTGTCCATGTTAAGGAGGTACAGATCTGACCCATCTCATGTACTATCAGTTGAAGAGATTGAGGTAAATCCAGACCTCTCATATGAGGAAGAACCCATAAAAATTCTGGCATATGAGGTGAAGCAGCTGAGGAATAAACAGATACACCTGGTTAAAGTGTTGTGGAACCATCATGCAGGCCAGGAAGCTACTTGGGAACGTGAGGAGGATATGAGGAGACAGCACCCACAGCTGTTCAGAGACTAATGCCAGGTAAAATTTCAAGACGAAATTTATTTAAGGGGGGGAGAATTGTAACACCCCTAAGTTCGGTTGTGCATTCTGCTGCTCCGGTGACCAGTGTTGTCCGGACAGCTAGGATGCCTAGAATTACACTTCGTTATGAGTGAGGAGACATAAAATAATGAAATACAAGAAAAGAAAATACAAGAAAAACAAAGGAAAAATAATAGCAAAGAAATGTGATCAAGTTAAGCGAGCCGAGAACCCTAGCAATGGGGATCATGACGGGAAGTCACGTGGACCGTTGACTAGCTCCTCGGATCATGGGGAACCCTGGAAAATATTTTTAGGACTTAAATAGACCCTTATTGAAGAATAAATATCATTAGGAAGATCAAAGAAAAATTAAATAATTAGTACAAAGAAAAGTGAGAAATCGAAAAACGGACAAAACCCGGTGTTACCGAAAAATCGGGAATGCAACCCGAACAGGGGCATTATGGTCATTTGACATCCCGAATTGTCTTTTGACCTAAATGTCTACTAAAAATAAATAATATTACACTTAGAAAATAAATGAAAAATTGATTTGGTGGTACCTAAAGTAAATAACAAAAATTAAAGGTTAAATGTGGAATAAGTGGGAGTTAAGTTTATAATATGATTAAATTTATGAGTGGACCACTAATGAATAAAATAAACACATAATGGGGCAGCTGTAACTCCATTATCCAAGCTGAAATGTTCATCTTCTCCAAAACACCAAACCAGCCGAATTGAAGAAGGGAAGAAACCACCATTGCCGTTTTGCATGAGCTCTCCTAACTCCTCCATTTCAACTCCAATCACTTAGGGTTCTTCATGAAAGTTTGTCTACACATCATAAGGAAGAGCTTGATACCAAATTTAAGAAGTTTAATCAAGGTTTGGCAAGTTCCAACCATAAGGTAAGTTAGCATTTTTGAAGATAGCTTTGTTAAACTTTGTGTTCATGTTATGGGTGTTGGTTTTGTGAAGAAAATTTTTAGGTTTGAAGAGTTATTGAGATGTTCATTTTGGACAGCCATGGAGTTATGTATTTGATGAAATATTTGTGCATATATTTGATGAGAAATGATGTTGGTTATGGTGATTTAATATCCTAGTAAATTACTTCATATGTATATGGTGATTTTTGCACTTGGATGGAAATTGATGAATTGTAGGATATTTTGGTGTTGAGGAAGTTTTCGGAAGCTTTGAGATTCTTGGATAAATGTATATGTTCATGAAGGTATTGGCAGAATATTGACCTTGAGAATTGATGGATATGTGTATAGATTGATTGTGTAAGTGTATGTAAAAATTAGTAAGGTTTAGGTGTGTATGTAATTGTATTTAGACTTTGTAAATGTAAATTTTAATTGGTGTATTAAGGATGTTTGTAATCTGCCAAAGTGATGTTAATGTAAAGTGGAATATGGTTTTGGTAATGAACCAAAACAGAAATGGTAAGGGAAGTGGACATATAGTAATGTAAGTGTGTAATTGATGTATGTTTAAGTAAGGTAGTTAAGGGCAGAATGCATTTTAGTCAATAACTTTAAATGTGTAACCTCAATTGGTATGAGACCAATTGGAGGTGGAACTAGGCACAAAATGTGCCAACTTTCATTGAGAAAGCATACCAAAATTCTGCTTGCAAGGTGACATAAGAAAATGACCAATTCGGATTAGGTGCAATTGAGACCTGAAAATGTACCAATTGGGCAGCAGTTAGTGTTTAGGCCATAACTCACTCAAAACAGGTCCAATTGATCTGAAATTTTAACCATGAATAGTTAAGACCCATACCTACAAGTCTTGTGCAGACACCAAAGCCCAGAAATGACCAGAAGTAAGTCAAAAAGCTTGCACAAGTTCGGGTCCAAAAACTGGCCGAACCAAAGTTGACCAAATTGACCTAAAATTGACCTAATTTGATGCCATTTGACCAGCAATAGTATAATGACCATAACATGGTCTACTTAACTCGGATTGACCTAAAATTTTGGCTCGCGTTCCATAAGACATAGATCTACAAGTTTGTAGTTTTGACCGAAACCCGAAAATTGAGGGAACTAGGTCGTCCGACTAGGTCAAACTAGTATCCCGAAATCCAGCAATTTGCAATGAAATGCAAGAAAACGCAATATACATAGAATTGAGTTTGGTAACACGTACCAATCCTAAAACATTATCGAATGTGACATATTAATGACACTATACCCTAATTTACCTAAAACGCATCGAGGGTCGGTATATTAGGTGATTAAGCAAATAAAGGTATTCAGTGAATAATTGAGTTCAGTGAATTACTTATCGAACATTATCGTTAGAGACAGTTTAATTTAGTACTGAAACACTTCAAATTGTGTTTCTCGATTACCAAAGACTCGTGAAAAGGGAAGGAAATCGAGTCGGACAGGAGACAGTTATCAGAGGTTTGTGCACAACTAGTTTTCAACTGATTTTGTTCTGAATAATATTTTATATGATTAATTGTATGTTATTGATTTAAATTGTGTTTGTGCACAACAACTATTTCTTTTGAATTATTTTCAATTGAAATAAATTATGACTATTTGCATATTATTGTTTTAAGTTGTGAAATTGTGAAAAATGGTTTGAATGATATTTGATGGATACTTGTTGATTGAAAAGCACTGTAATTGGTTTGAAACCACAGCTATCATGTACATTGATTGTATTCCTCGCTAGCTTGTCTAATGGGATGAATTGAATTCCCTCTCTGGCTGAAGTGTTGAGGTGTGTGCCTGTTGAGGACGAATAGAATGAGTACTCAT
The DNA here is from genome assembly GCF_030052815.1 of Hevea brasiliensis. NCBI lineage: Eukaryota > Viridiplantae > Streptophyta > Magnoliopsida > Malpighiales > Euphorbiaceae > Hevea > Hevea brasiliensis. The sequence goes on from NC_079501.1 coordinate 53,030,420, forward strand.
ATTTTTGCTAGCTAGCTATGTTATTCCTCATTAGTCATTGACTTTTGGGATGAATTGAATACCTCATTAGCCATCGGCTTTTGGGATGAATTGAACTTGGGAACATGATTAAAGTTATGCGTGATTTATTGATTTGTATTGTGAAATTGTGAAATGAATTTAAACTCTTTTTGACATATACTGTCTTTTGAATTCAACCATGATCTGACTTATTGAAATTTATTGTGATATTGAGAAATGGAGTTTAAATTCTAGTTGACAATTATTGTCTTAAAATTTAACTATGGTTTTAAGTATCCACTATTTATATGATTTATGAATTGTGATTTAAATTGTATTTGGTTAATGTTGTGCACCACTGAGACATTGTCTCAGCGATAGCTTTTTATTGCTGTCGCAGGTAGACAGACAGACAGTGCAGCAGACTAGGCTGCTAGTACCTCCAGCGAGAGACTACCGGGTATAATGAGTATACCAATATTTTGTATTTTGTAATGTAATGATGTTCACTGTATGTACATATTGTTGTTGGTTTTGAGCAGTTGTAAATTCAAGTTGTACACTTAAGTTGTAAAATAATTATGTGATATTTTGGCTTGAAAAAAAAATTGTTTTATATTTCTTTTATCTCAGTCTTTGAAAAATTACTGTGGATTGAGTTGAGAAATGTGTTGTATTGAGAAATGTGTTGGAGTTGAGATTTGGAAATCTATTGAAGTGTGTTTTACAGGTTTTCTGAAAAACTGTTTTATCCAAAATACAGATGGCACTCTGCCAAAAATTTTACAGAAATTTCAAATAATTCAAATATGTTAGTTCTATCACTTCAGTTCTCAAAAGTTTTTAACACCTGTAAATAGTGCTCACCACTGTAAAAGAAGCAAGAAAAGTTTTTAAAATCTCTTGTAGTATATTTAATGGATTATCAGTAGACGGAGTTGGTAATTCATTAGGTACACTACGGGATCATGTTATGCCTTACAAAGGGGTAGGGTGTGACACTAAAAGACTATCAAATGTGACATATTAGTAACACTAAAACCTAATTTACCTAAAAAGCATCGAGGGTCGATATATTAGGTTGATTAAGCAAATAATAGCATTCAGTGAATTACTTATCAAGCATTATTGTTAGAGACAGTTTAATTTAGTACTGAAATACTTCAAATTGTGTTTCTCAGTTAGCAAAGACTCAGGAAAAGGGAAGGAAACACTAAGTCAAGACCAGGAGACAGTTATCAGAGGTTTGTGCATAACAGCTATTTCTTTTGAATTATTTTCAATTGAAATAAATTATGACTATTTGTATATTGTTGTTTTGAATTGTGAAACTGTGAAAAGTTGTTTGAATGATATTTAATGGATATTTATTGCTTGAAAAGCATTGTAAATGGTTTGAAACTATGAAAATTTGTTTGAATGATATTGATGGATACTTATTGATTGAAAAGCATTGGAAATGATTTGAAACCACAGCTATCATGTATATTGATTGTATTCCTCACTTGCATGTCTAGTGGGACGAATTGAATTCCCTCTCTGGCTGAAGTGTTGAGGTGTGTGCCTGTTGAGGACGAATCGAATGAGTACTCATATTTTTGTTAGCTAGCTATGTTATTCCTCATTAGTCATCGACTTTTGGGATGAATTGAATACCTCATTAGCCATCGGCTTTTTGGATGAATTGAACTTTGGAACATGATTAAGCTGTGTGTGATTTATTGATTTGTATTATGAGATTGTGAAATGGAGTTAAATTCTTATTGACATTCACTGTCTTTTGAATTTAATCATGATTTGATTTATTGAAATTATTGTGATGTTGAGAAATGGAGTTTAAATTCTTGTTGACATTTATTGTCTTGAATTTAACTATGGTTTTAATTATCCACTCTTTATATGACTTATCAATTGTGATTTAAAATTTTATTGGTTAATGTTGTGCACCACTGAGACATTGTCTCAGTGATAGCTTTTTATTGTTGTCGCAGGTAGACAGACCGACAGGGCAGCAAACTAGACTGCTAGTACATCCAGCGAGAGATTATCGGGTATATTGAGTATACCACATTTTGCATTTTGTACTGTAATGTATGACCACTGTATGTATATATTGTTTTTGATTTTGAGCAGTTGTAAATTAAAATTGTACATTGAAGTTGTAAAGTAAATTATGAGATATTTTGGCTTGTAAAATTTATACTGTATTTCTTTATCTCAGCCTTTGAAAAATTATTGTGGATTGAGTTGAAAAACATATTGTGTTATTTAACTGTTGGAGTTGAGATTGAGAAATATATTGAAGTGTTTTTTTACAGGTTTCTTGAAGAACTGTTTTATCCAAAATACAAATGGCACTCTGCCAAAATTTTTACAGAAATCCCTAATAATTCAAATGTGTTAGTTCTATCACTTCAGTTCAAAAAGTTTTTAACATCTGTAAATAGTGCTCACCACTGTAAAAAAAAGAAAAAAAGTAAGAAAAGTTTTAAAATCTCTTGTGGTGTATTTAATGGGCTATCAGTAGACAAAGTTGGTAATTCATTAGGTATACTACGGGATCATGTTATGCCTTACAGAGGGGTAGGGTGTGACATGTTTTAGTGGTATCAGAGCAAAGTTTTTAAATTCTAGTTTCACATGTTATTTGAATATTCTTTCTTCATAGTACAACTGCTCAATATCATTGTTTGATACATACAGTACATTACATTATAAATATGCACTAACGGGAGGAAATCTCCTTGTGTTAATTGTTTAGGAGGTCTAAGATCCTCGCATTGACCATGGAAGAGGGTGATCGTTCAGTCGATCAATCTATTGAGGCTGAGGTGCAAGGGGATGCCCCAGGCCTACACAATGTTAGTGGTTCAGCAACACGGCTCTGCAGATGCAGCATTTCCTACTCAGTTCGCTCAGCAGATGGCTGCAATGTTCCAACAAATGGCTGGTAATGTGCCTACTCAAGTCCCAATACAGACACTAGTGGTACAACCACAGTCTCCTGCTAGGCAGTATGACAAATTGATGAAATATGGGGCTACAGAATTCAAGGGGACAGTAGATCCTCTAGAGGCTGAACAGTGGTTAGAGAGGATGGATAGGGTATTCAAGAAGCTACATTGTAAAGAGGAGCTCAGATTTGAATACTCAGTATCTTTGCTACAGGGGGATGCTTATGACTGGTGGAAAACCATTCCCCACAGTCTGGTAGAACCTGCAGTGCTAACATGGAATGACTTTCTCAGGGAATTCAGACAAAAATATATCCCCGATGCTTATGTAGACCAGAAGCTGCAAGAGTTCCTAAGTCTGAAACAGGGGAGTAGATCAGTGGTTGAGTATGAAAGAGAATTTTCCCGCCTAAGCCATTATGCAGTAAGTCTACTTGCTACCAGCAGGGAGAGATGCAAGAGGTTTGAAACCGGCTTGAAGCCTAGTATCAGATTACAAGTGGTCGGATTCAAACACACTAACTTCTCTGAACTTGTTTCTCAAGCCCTAGAGTTAGAAAGAATTGAGTCTGAAGCAACTCCTGAGAAAAAGAAATCAGAAAAGACAGAGAAAGAGGGAAAATCAGTAGAACAGAGTTCCAGTGGTCCTACTGGAAAGAGGAAGAATCATAGGGGACACAGTAGAGGTGGCAAGAAGTCTAGTAGGGGAAGATATTCAGGACAGAAGCCTCCCCTATCTGGTTAGCAGAGTACCAGAGGTTCTTACCCTCCCCGCCAATGTGAAACTTGTGGAAGAAATCATGGTGGGATATGCTATAAGGCTATTGGAGCCTGTTATAACTGTGGAGGCACAGGACACTTTGCCAAGGACTGCACCAGTAGTCGTCGAGTTGGACCACCTCCTACTACTGCAGAAGGGTCAGTTCAGAGCCCTGTCACTAGAAGTTCACAACCACCTAGCAGAGGTAGAGGCAGGGGTAGAGGTAGCTCAGCAGGCAGCCAAGGCACAATGAAACATTCAGAGCAAGACAGTGCTCCAGTCAGAATCTATGCAATGAGATAGAGAAAAGAGGCCGAGAGATCTAATATTGTGGCTGGTACCTTCTCAACTTTTAATCAAGATGTGTTTGTGTTATTTGATCCGGGTTCTACCCATTCTTATGTGAGTGCTAGCATCATTGATTGCATTGCTGTTCCATGTACAAAAATGGACTTTGAGGTGCTAGTAACAAGTCCGCTAGGACAGGAGGTCAGGGTTAATAGAATGTATAGAGATTGTCCTTTGGTGATCCAAGGACACACTTTTCTGTCAGATTTCATTGAAATGCCCTTCAGAGATTATGATATCATCTTGGGCATGGATTGGTTAGCTAGGAATCATGCCATGATTGACTGTAGGCTGAAGACAGTCACTTTTGGTCTCCCTCAGTACAGTGATATGGTAATACATGGGGAGAGGCAGTTATTGCCATCAAACATCATTTCGGCCGCACTAGCCAGAAAAATGATCAGAAAGGGGTGTGAAGCATACTTGGCACATGTGGTAGACACCCAAGTGGGGAGTCCAGCATTGAAGGACATACCTACAGTATATGACTTTCCAGATGTGTTTCCTGATGAATTGCCAGGATTACCTCCGGAAAGAGAAGTGCAGTTTGAAATTAATGTTATGCCTAGTGTGAATCCAATCTCCATAACACCATACAGAATGGCACCAGCAGAGTTGAAGGAGTTGAAGATACAGTTGCAAGAACTACTTGAAAAGGACTTCATCCGCCCTAATGTGTCACCTTGGCGAGCACCAGTATTGTTTGTTAAGAAGAAGGATGGCACTCTTCGCTTATGTATAGACTACCGGCAGTTGAATAAGGTGACAATAAAGAATAGATATCCATTGCCTCGCATTGATGATCTGTTTGATCAGTTGAAGGGTGCAGCTGTATTCTCCAAAATTGATTTGCGATCTAGTTATTATCAGTTGAAGGTGCAAGAGCAGAGTATTCCAAAAATTGCTTTCAAAACTCGGTATGGCCACTATGAGTTTCTAGTAATGCCATTCGGGTTAACAAATGCTCCAGCTGCTTTTATGGATCTGATGAATACTATCTTCATACCATATCTCGATCAATTTGTGGTGGTATTTATTGATGACATTTTGATATACTCGAGGAATACAGAGGAGCATGACAGACATCTGCGGATTATACTGCAGACTTTAAGGGAGAAACAGCTATATGCCAAATTGTCGGAGTGTGAATTTTGGCTGAAAGAAATCTCCTTTTTGGGACATGTTGTGTCAACTGAAGGGATCAAGGTAGATTCCAGCAAGGTAGAAGCTATCCTTAATTGGAAGCCGCCCAGGAACATCACAGAAATTCACAGTATTAGGTTTAGTGGATATTCTTGCCGGTTTGTGAAGGGGTTTTCTATGTTATCTTCTCCTTGACCAAGCCGCTTGGAAAGATGTAAAATTTCGGTGGGATGGATAAATGCCAGCAAAGTTTTGATGAGTTGAAGAGGTGTTTGACTGAAGCTCCAGTCCTCACTTTACCTACTCCAAGTAAAGAATACACAGTTTATAGTGATGCTTCTCACAATGGGTTAGGCTGTGTACTGATGCAAGATCGGAATGTCATTGTTTATGCATCACGTCAGCTGAAACCACATGAGAGGAACTACCCAACACATGATCTGGAGCTAGCAGCTATTGTTTTTGCTCTGAAGATCTAGAGACACTATTTGTATGGAGAGAAATGCTACATTTACACAGATCACAAGAGCTTGAAGTACTTAGGCACCCAGAAAGAATTGAATTTGAGGCAGAGGAGATGGTTAGAACTCATTAAAGATTATGATTGCTTAATAGACTATCAGCCAAGGAAAGCAAATGTGGTGGCTGACGCCTTAAGCCGTAAGACTATGGCAAGTCTCAGAGTTTCTCCTTTGTCCATGGTATATGAATTGAAAGCATAGCATGCCAGTTTAGAGATTGATGATGAGGGATAGACAGTAATTGCATGGCATGTACAGCCAGTGTTGATTGATCGATCGTAATGGTCGCCAGAGTGATGTTAAATATCAGAAGCTACTGAAAGAAGTCTAGCAGGGCAAGAAACCTGAATTTTCTGTGAGAGATGATGGTTTATTGCTACGTCAGGGCAGAATGTGCGTTCCTAGTGATGTGGAATTGAGACAGATCATTATGAAGGAAGCACATGAGTCTCCTTTTGCTATGCACCCTGGTGGAACTAAAATGTGCAGAGGGCTGAAAGAGCATTACTGGTGGATGGATATGAAGAGAGATATAGCTGAGTTTGTTTCCAAATGCCTAACTTGTCAGCAAGTGAAGGCAGAACATCAAGTTCCAGCTGGTTTGTTACATCCTTTGTCGATGCAGTGGAAATGGGAATGAATAACTATGGATTTTGTTATAGGACTTCCAAGGACACAGAGTAGTCATGATGCAAGATGGGTTATAGTTGATAGATTGACCAAGTCCGCTCACTTTTGCCGCTCAATGGATTATAGCCTGAAAGATTGGCCGATTGTACATATATGAGATTGTAAACCGTATGGAGTGCCAAGATCAATTGTGTCCGACAGAGATCCTAGGTTCACTTCTAGATTCGGGTAGTCTTCAGAGAGCCCTAGGAACTAGATTGAACTTCAAAGACAAAGATTCCATCCACGCATTGATGGCCACCAAAGGGTAATTCAGATATTGGAGGATATGCTACGGGCTTATGTGATTGAATTTGAAGGTAGTTGGGATACACACTTGCCTTTGATTGAGTTTGCTTATAACAACAGCTACCAATCAAGCATTGGGATGCCTCCATATGAAGCTTTGTATAGCAGAAAGTGCAGAACTCCCTTATGTTGGGATGAAGTAGGTGAAAGGAAGATGATTGGGCTAGAAATTGTTCAGCAAACAGAGGAAAAGATCAAATTGATCAGAGATAGACTCAAGGTTGCATCAGACCGTCAGAAGTTCTATGTTGATCTGAAGAGAAGAGATATTGAATATGCAGTGGGTGATAAAGTATTCCTCAAAGTTTCTCCTTGGAAGAGGATTATGAGATTTGGCAGAAAGGGGAAACTGAGTCCTCGTTTCATCGGACCATATGAGGTTCTGGAAAGAGTGGGTCCTTTGGCATATCGGTTGGCATTACCTCCAGAGTTAGCAAGGATACACAGTGTCTTCCATGTGTCCATGTTAAGGAGGTACATATCTAACCCATCTCATGTACTATCAGTTGAAGAGATTGAGGTAAATCCAGACCTCTCATATGAGGTAGAACCCATAAAAATTCTGGCTTATGAGGTGAAGCAGCTGAGGAATAAATAGATACACCTGGTTAAAGTGCTATGGAACCATCATTCAGGTCAGGAAGCTACTTGGGAATGTGAAGAGGATATGAGGAGACAACACCCACAGCTGTTCAGAGACTAATGTCAGGTAAAATTTCGAGACGAAATTTATTTTAAGGGGGGGAGAATTGTAACACCCCTATGTTCGGTAGTGCGTTCTGCTGTTACAGTGACCAGTGTTGTCCAGACAGCTAGGATGCCTAGAATTACACTTCAATATGAGTGAGGAGACATAAAATAATGAAATACAAGAAAAGAAAATATAAGAAAAATAAAGAAAAAATAATAGTAAAGAAATGCAATCAAGTTAAGCGAGCTGAGAACCCTAGCGATGGGTGACCGCACCGGGAAGTCACGGCGTGGACTGTTGACTAGCCCTGGACCGCGGGGAACCCTAAAAAATATTTTTAGGACTTAAAGAGACATCAATTGAAGTATAAATTCCATTAGAAATATCGAAGAAAAATTAATTAATTAGTACAAAGAAAAGTGAGAAATCGAAAAACGGACAAAATTCGGTGTTACCGAAAAATCGGAAATGCAACTCGAACAGGGGCGTTGTGGTCATTTGATACCCCGTGTTATCTTTTGACCTAAATATCCATTAAAAATAAATAATATTACACTTGGAAAATGTCATGAAAAATTAAGTTAGGGGTACCTAATGTAAATAGCCAAAAGTGGAGTATAAGTTGGATAATTAGCACTTAAATCATATTTAATTATTTTCTTAGGTGAGTGGACCACTAAGGATTTAAAATATGCATTAAGTGGGCAGATTACCTCCACTCACACTTCATCTTCAACCTTAAAAATCACCACTGCCGAAATGAACTCCAACAAAATCCTCCCATGGCCGCCCCATTTGCATGCAACACTCCACCCATTTTCAAGTTAAATTTTCCTTACTTGTCTTAAGTAATTTTGATCCCCACCTCACAAGGAAGAAGTAGATACCAAAATCAAGGGAGTTTAGTGAAGATTTAAGAAGCCTCATCCATAGGTAAGTTTGAGTTTTTGATTGTTGCTTTGTTAAAGTTTGTAAGGATGTAATGGGCATTTGATTTATGGAGAGATTTTGAAATTTTGGTGAATTGTTGTTATGCACTGGTTAGGCAGCCATGGCAACTTAAGAATTTGAATTATTTTCACATGCATTTGATGGGTATTAGTGTTGATTAAAGTAAATCAAAGTTTATTAAGTTAGTTATTGATGTATGTTAAATTGAAAACTTGAATTGGAAATTTTTGTTGAATTTGGAATTATATGTGTGATTGTCTAAATGGACAGCCATGGGATTGTACACTAAATGAAATATAATTACATGTATTGTGGAGAATTAACTTTGGCTAATGTGATTCAAAGTTTGGTAAGTTAACTTCATGTATGTGGAATGGTGACCAAGTGAAAATTTTGAGTTTGAAGACAATTATGGAGGTGTACCATTGTGGCAGTTTGTTAACTCTTGAAGAATGCTGGAATTCATACTTGGTTTATGGAATAATGATGTTAAATTGTGTTAGTTATTATGGCAGTTTGGGTATGTGTGTGATGGTGTGAAGTTGGACATGTAAAAATATTATGGTTAGGTGATTGAATTATTGTAAATTTGGTTTGAAAAATTCTGCACTTTATGGTGTATGTTGAATGTAATTGTAAGCTGCCAAAATGACCTATAATATGTTGTGAATTATGTTTAGATCATGGTACAACCAGAATTGGCTTGAATGTTGAGTTTGGCAAGTGTTAAGAGTGATCCTTGATGTGTATGAAAGAAATGCAATAAGGCAATTTGTGTTTTAGGCCTAGAAATTTAAGTGTGTGGCTCCAATTGGTATGAGACCAATTGGAGGTGAAACTAGGCACAAAATGTGCCAACTTTCATGAAGGAAGCTTGCCAAAATTCTACTTGCAAAGTAGCTTGAAAAATAACCAAATCCGGATTAAGTGCAAGTAAGGCCTGAAAATTTACCATTTGAGCAGCAGTTAGTGTTTAGGCCATAACTCACTCAAAACAGGTCCAATTGACCTGAAATTTTGACAATGAATAGTTAAGACCCATATCTACAAGTCTTATGAAGACACCAAAGCCCAAAAATGACCATAAGAAAGTCAAACAGCTTGCACAAGTTCGGGTCCAAAAACTAGCCAAACCAAAATTGACCTAAAATGACCTAAAATGACCAATGTTGGTGCAATTTGACCAGCAATAGTAAAATGACCATAACTTGGTCTACATAACTCAGAATGACCTGAAATTTTACCCCGCGTTTCATAAGACATAGATCTACAAGTTTGTAGTTTAGATTGAAACCTGAAAACTGAGGGAACTAGGTCGTCCGGCTAGGTCAAACTAGTATCTCGGAATCCAGCAAATTGCAAGAAAATGCAGTGTACACGGAACTGAAATTTGTAACATGTACCAACCCTAAAAGATTATTAAATGTGACATATTAGTAACACTAAAACCTAATTTACCTAAAAAGCATCGAGGGTCGATATATTAGGTTGATTAAGCAAATAATAGCATTCAGTGAATTACTTATCAAGCATTATCGTTAGAGACAGTTTAATTTAGTACTGAAACACTTCAAATTGTATTTCTCAGTTAGCAAAGACTCAGGAAAAGGGAAGGAAACACTAAGTCAAGACCAGGAGACAGTTATTAGAGGTTTGTGCATAACAGCTATTTCTTTTGAATTATTTTCAATTAAAATAAATTATGACTATTTGTATATTGTTGTTTTGAATTGTGAAACTGTGAAAAATTGTTTGAATGATATTTGATGGGTATTTATTGCTTGAAAAGCATTGTAAATGGTTTGAAACTATGAAAAATTGTTTGAATGATATTGATGGATACTTATTGATTGAAAAGCATTAGAAATGATTTGAAACCACAGCTATCATGTATATTGATTGTATTCCTCACTAGCTTGTCAAGTGGGACAAATTGAATTCCCTCTCTGGCTGAAGTGTTGAGGTGTGTGCCTATTGAGGACGAATCGAATAAGTACTCATATTTTTGCTAGCTAGCTATGTTATTCCTCATTAGTCATCGACTTTTGGGATGAATTGAATACCTCATTAGCCATCGGCTTTTGGGACGAATTGAACTTTGGAACATGATTAAGCTGTGTGTGATTTATTGATTTGTATTATGAGATTGTGAAATGGAGTTAAATTCTTATTGACATTCACCGTCTTTTGAATTTAATCATGATTTGATTTATTGAAATTATTGTGATGTTGAGAAATGGAGTTTAAATTCTTGTTGACATTTATTGTCTTGAATTTAACTATGGTTTTAAGTATCCACTCTTTATATGACTTATCAATTGTGATTTAAAATTTTATTGGTTAATGTTGTGCACCACTGAGACATTGTCTCAAATGATAGCTTTTATCATTGCCGCAGTAGACAGATCGATCAAGCGCAGACTAGACTGCTAGTTCATCCAGCGAGAGATTATCGAGTATATTGAGTATACCACATTTTGCATTTTGTACTGTAATGTATGACCACTGTATGTATATATTATTTTTGGTTTTGAGCAGTTATAAATTAAAATTGTACATTGAAGTTGTAAAGTAAATTATGAGATATTTTGGCTTGTAAAATTTGTACTGTATTTCTTGATCTCAGCCTTTGAAAAATTATTATGGATTGAGTTGAAAAACATATTGTGTTGTTTAACTGTTGGAGTTGAGATTGAGAAATATATTGAAGTGTTTTTTTACAGGTTTCTTGAAGAACTGTTTTATCCAAAATACAAATGGCACTCTGCCAAAATTTTTACAGAAATCCCTAATAATTCAAATGTGTTAGTTCTATCACTTCAGTTCAAAAAGTTTTTAACACCTGTAAATAGTGCTCACCACTGTAAAAAAAAAAGTAAGAAAAGTTTTAAAATCCCTTGTAGTGTATTTAATGGATTATCAGTAGATGAAATTAGTAATTCATTAGGTATACTACGGGATCATGTTATGCCTTACAGAGGGGTAGGGTGTGACAAGAGCTAAAAGTTTTGTTAGTGGTAGACAAGTATAGATACAGAGTCTCACCTGTTCTTTGTGTATCTAGGAGAGGTGGTTGAATCAGGAAAGACTTTAGCTCTTCAAAAGCAATTTAACAATCCTCGCCCCACTTGAACTATCTTTTTGCTTTTAGGGTTTCGTAGAATGGAAGGTACCTTCTGGCCGAGCATGACATACATTGCCCATGGGTAGTTTCTCGCCTGTTGAGCCTCTGTATTTCCTTGATGGTTTTCGAAGGCTATATGTCCATGATTGCCTTGATTTTTTCTAGACTTGCCTAAATCCCTTTTTCTGGTACAAGTACCTTAGGAACTTCTTTACTTTAATCCCAAAGGTGCATTTTTTTTTTTTGGTTGAGTTTCATGCCAACCCTGTCCAAGACATCAAAGGATTTTGCAATGTCACTTGCATGATCTTCTAATTTCTTACTTTTGATTATCATGTCATCAACCTATACCTCAATTGTTTTCCCTATTAGCTCATTGAACATTCCATTGGCTAACCTTTAATAGGTTGCCCCCACATTTTTAAGTCCAAAAGGCATCACCTTATAGCCAAACACGCCTTCATTAGTAATGAAGGCTATTTTTTTTATAATCAATTAATTCCATTAGAATTTAATGATAGCCAGAGATGGCATCCCACCAATAAGCAGACTACATGTCTTACTGTAGCATCCACCAAGTGGTCAATTATTAGGAGTGGATAATGATCCTTTGGACAAAATTTGTTCAAATTAGTAAAGTCAACACACATCCTCCATTTTCCATTAGCCTTTTTTACAGGGACAAAATTCGCTACCCAGGTTGGATATTGAACTTCCTTAATAAGTATTGTCTTCCTCAACTTGGCCACCTCTTCAGCAATCACTTTCTAGCTATCAAAGGCAAACCTCCTTTTCTTCTACTGTACAGGCTTAACTGTTAGGTTGACATTAAGCCTATGTGTCATAACTCTTGGGTTTACACCCTTCACATCTTCTGGTGTCCAGGCAAAAGTTATCATCCTGGACTTTAATACTTGGAACACTACCTTCTTACTCAGCCTTTCAAATGCCCAAGTTTGATTTTCTTTTCTTTATCTAATTCTATCTCACTAACTACAATGTTAGGTTTAACATTTATCTAATAACTCAATTGGCAATAAGAGTTAGGAGATTGTCTTGGTTTACTATTTGTAACATTCTTAGGCAGATTTTTTTTAGTACCCCAAGCAACTGTTATCCCTCTTATTACTGAAAGCTTCAAGCATAGCATCTCCATGTTTATGACAATGCCAAGGTTACTCAGTACTGGTCTTCCTAAAATTGCATTGTAAGAAACCCATTGCAAACTTAACATACATCTTTCTTTTGAATTGTTCATCTCTAATAATAATGGTCATATTGGTAGTGCCAAGTACAGGAATGGATATATCACCCAAACCCATTAAAAGATAAGGGACTTTTAATATATCTTTTTTCTAGAGGCTAAGTTTCTCATGTAGGGTAATTAAATTAACTGAGCTCCTAATATCAACTATGACTTTTTTCACCACATACTTATTCATACAAATGCTAATAACCAAAGGATCAGAGTAAGGGAGAGTTACCTTATCATCTTCTTTCCTGAAGGTTATTGGCAACTGACAAAGTTCCTTAACTGCCAAAACTGTATCCAAGTTATTCGCCTGCTTGCTTATTTTCCTTTCTGTTTTGGCAGGATTCCGCTCTCCTGCTATCACATTAATGGTGCCAATGGGCTCTTCATCCTCACCTACCCTTGGCTGATGCTCGAATCTAGCTCTATGATCTCCATCAGCATCTGTCCTAGTATTGCGTGTGAAACGCCTTATGGTGCCATCCCTGACCAGTTTCTTAATTTCATCTTTCAACTGCCTATAGTCATTAGTGTTATGGCTAAAGTCATCATGAAATCTATAAAACTTATTATGATCCCTCCTTTTTGCAGTCTTTGGATTAAACCTTTTAGGTGTTTAATTATTTCCCCATTCTTCTAAATCCACATGAGTACTCTAGATCGAGACTCACTTAAAGGAGTATAGTTCCTGAACTTGTGTCACCCTCTATCTCTATCACTAGTAGGGATACTTGGTTTTTTCTCAACATTGTCCAGACTATTCTTCTTCTCTTTAGCCTTCACATCTCTATCTAGTTTCAACAATTGTTTTCGATCATCCAGTCAGATATACTTCTAGGCTTGCTCTATGAGCTAATAGTAATTCTAGGCTAGATTCTTGATTAGGGAATCCACAAATTTCATATCGTTCGGCCAATTGTTAATTGCTTAACATGCAGTCTCATGATTCAGATGCTTGACCTGAATGATCTCAGCATTGAATTAGTCAATATAGCTTCATAGTGACTCAACCTCCTTCTACCAAACATTCTGCAAATTAAATGACAATTTTTAGGTGGGATGCATGTGATGAATCTTTGCTTAAACTCAATTCCTAAGTATTAGAAACTTGTGATTGAATTTGGATTGAGATCCTAATGCCACTTATGGGTGAATCCAGTTAAGATAGATGGAAAAACCATACACAAGATGAGGTTATTCACATTTTGCAATTGCATGGTTATTCTGAAATTGGTTAGGTGACTCCTTGGATCAAACTTTCCATCATACTTGTGCAAAGAAGGTAATTTGAACTTTGGTAGGAAGGGTTCTGTAGAAATTACATATGATAAGGGGGAATAATTGCCCAAACTAAAGTCATCATCAAGATCATAGCTAGGCTAAATTTTAGGGTTGCCTTGACTTTTCCCCAGTCAATAACTCCTCGGGCCAAATTAACTTTAACATCGCCCATCTTCTCCTTACCTTTTGGTTGCTAGACATTGTTAAGGTCTAGAATTGCACTATTTTCAGGAGCTCTTGAATTTTCAAGTTGAATATTCTAGTTTTTTAAACCAACACTCTTTGCTTCCAAATCCTTAATGTGTTGCATCATCTGTTCAAAGGTCATGGGAGGTGGTGGCATATTATTGTCTGTAATGGTAACACCATTAGTGATGCCATTTATGGTGGGAGGTGTCACGACCCAACCTATGGGCTGGACTGGCACTAGGACCTAGGCCAGCTTAAAGCCTCCAAGGCCCGTAGTAAGCCTAACTATTCCTTAATCTAATCCTAAGGCCCATATTGAGCCCAATTTCAAGAAATCAACCAGACAGAGTCTGACCATAACATGGACTATCCAACGGAAAGTTTTTTACTCACCCGACCTGTAAGCACAATATATAACAATTTGGAAAGCTCAGCTCACCCTCCACATACTCATCATGTCATAAAATCAAATGGGAGCTCAGCTTCCTCATTCAATCCAATCATACATGCATTTAATAGATTTACAGATCCAACATGGCATTATATTACAGATCCAAATCAAATAAAATACTTCTAACAGATGTGGAGTTCTAAAATTTAGTAAAATTATACAAAACATAATAGACATTACTAAATGACCTGCGAAGGAGAGAGGCAGGTTAGAACTCAATAAAGGACCTCCTATATCTTGGAAAAAATAGGTAAACAGGAGTGAGTGTTCGACTCAGAGAGAAAAATATCGATTTTAAGTATAATTTCTATAGCTATCTAAAGCTAATGTATCCTAAAGAGTGGAATGCAACACCTTCATAGTTTTCATACACAAATCACATCATAAACAACAAAAAGGTAATTTGGAGAACTCACACACCCATATAATATTCAAATAGTACATATATGGGAGCTGATCCCCTATACAGCTCTCTTAATCCAACCTCTGCCAGCGAGTACATCTCAAGCTAGACTTTTGCTTAATAGACTAAATGCGAGGGCCAGCGAGATCATCTCGAGTCATGCCTACCCCGACTTATCCATAAAAGGATCGGATCCCAGCGAGTCAAGCTCCAGCCGTGTCTACCTGTCCTGTCCATATCCAATACCACACACCACATGCACGTTGCTCCAAATTACCATAAAACAACATCCATAGCATTTCATCAATTAAGAATGCAATATAAAACGTGCTTAGTATTTAACTACATAGATATATATTTATAAGTGATGCATGGGCATGCCTGAAAATATAATAATATCGAAATTATAATTAAAATCAATATTTTACTCACAAACGTAAACTGAGGTCAATGTGGTAGCTGGGCGGACTGTTAGTAGTATGCCTTAAAGCGTATCATTTTGTATGTATCTTGTACATATTTTATTAATAAAAGGCAATTCCACTTTTCCGTTTACATAATATATTTATGTGTAATAGAAAAGGTCCTTTGATATTTTGTTAGAAATTCTATTCTCAAGTTGTTAAGAATATGAGTGATAGTATTTCCAGCACAAAGTATCATAAATTGGTTCACAATTGAGGATACTTCACACAGGACATGATTTATTCAGGAAGATTATAATCATGTTTGTTCCCAAGGTATTCATATGAGATATAAATAAGATGGAATGGTGAGTCTCATGGCATATAACAACATGATAGGCACTTATATATGATAAGTATGCCGAACCAGAGACGAATATAACAAGTACATAGAGTTTACTCTTGTCAATGGATTGTAATATATTATATTAGTGCATATAATCTTTAGACCTGAGATAATACAGTTATCTTGTGTATAGGTGGTTTGAGTTTGATACTGTTTTCATACTTATACTGTGTATGGGTATATGGGCATGTGTTGGCTCTTATTAGTTGTATATGGAGATAGGTGTTGATCAAGATAGAATATGTTACCCTAAGTAAATAGGGATAAAATCCTATGTTCATTTAATTGTTCTTGATATTTCAAGTTCCTAGCCAAGACAGACAGATTTAGTCAAAAAAGAGTTTCTGACAAGAAAATCTAATTAATCAAGAACTGGAATTAAAAGAGAACTTTAACATTAACCATGACTTCAACTCGAATTGGGATTTTGTAACTGAGAGATTCTAGTGCATAGAAATATATGATTATAGGTTCATTTAAGGTATTCCTTATTACCGATTGAATGGCCATGGCACGCTATGCTAGGTGTCAACCATGGTCTATGAGATGCCTAAAATGATTTAGAGAAATCATTTATGGTAAGAAAGAGTTATGATGATATTAAGAGTTGATATCATATCTCATTGCCAATTAGTGATGAACATAGTGAGTCACACACATACACAAGTTAATCACCAAGTTAAATGTGATTTAATTGATTAATTAAATAGGTTTGATTTGCAATAAGATTGCAAAGTCCCTAGCATAGCTTGAAACTAAATCTAGGTTATTGGATGTATAGAATAAGTTAAATTTATATTTAAAGAGTTTAAATATGAATTTAATTGTGAGAAATTAATTAATGGAGATTAATTAATTAATTTATATTTGATATAAATTGATTAGAAGAGGAGAAATAATGATTTTGGATTGAGAACTCAAAATTACAATATAAGGGTAATTTGGTCATTTCACATGGTGACATGTGACACCATGAGATGGTAACATATGGCACCATAAGATGGTGATACATGGCATCATATAAGTTTTCCATTTGTCTTCCTATCATGCAAGGTGATCAAAGTCAAGATTAAGTCTAGCTTTGACACTTGGCTTAATATGATTAAGTCAATTAAAAAATAAGATGCAATGTGGTGGTGACATGTGGCAAAGGGTTTAAGTGATTACTTGGCCTAATTATAAAAGGAAAAAGAAAAGAAGAAACAAACAACTCTATTTCTTGTCTCAAGTGTGGCGGCATATTATTCTCTTCTTCTCCTCTCAATTTCTCAACAATTCAAAGAGAAATACTCCATTCCCTTTGAATTAAAATTGCTAGAAATTATTTCTAGTATCCTATACACACATACAACCTCTCTAAAGGCAAAAACCTAAATTATAATTGGTTAGCAAGACTTGAGAAGCTGATTTGGGGGCTGCCCATTGGTGATCTTGGTGTGGACAAGCTAGAGGGACAACACTTGGGGTCCTGGATGCTTCCTAAAGGTGCCAATTACATCCATAGTGCATCAAAGAGGTTAGTGCCTAAACTTCTCTTTTAAACTAGGGTTTAAATAAATTAATTTGTTAATTCACAATCTTGAATGGCAAACATAGATTCTAATACATATTAAAAGTGTTTTAATATGCAATTGAGCATTGAAATTAATTAGACACATAAGAGATGTGACATGATGTATGTAATCCTAGAAGAAATTTTTTGAAATTTAATGCTCTTATGAACCAATCACCATGCTTCCGCTCCTTCAATTTGTATCAGAGCCACTATATTTGCCATTAGGATTGTTTATTGAAGTTTAATTGTGTGATTGTATCAAATGTTGATTGATTCAAAGCTGGTTGTGATGATTAGAGGTGGCGGCATAGAGGTAATAGTCCTCATGTGTGGCGGCTTGCATGGTTGTGTACACCAAGGGTGCGCATGGTTTTGGGTTTGGGCTTTTGGGCTTCTATATACAATTATTGTATATCTTAAGGCCCATTATTAGGCCCATACCTAATTAAATTGCTTAATTAAGAATTTTAATCACACAATTAATTTATGAAAATTGTTTTCATAGAGTTAAATTTGGAAAAGGGTTTCTAAATTTAATTTGTTTGAATGAGATTCAAATCTGAATTTTTTGGTTGAATATGTAATATTCAATTTAATTTTTTAGTATGTATATTTTATTTAATTGTTTAATTTTAACATGCATAATGGATGATCATGGATAATAAAAGACCAATGTGATTGGATTTATTTTTTTTATTTTTCTTTGAGTTGTAAAATAATTAATATAAATGTTGTAATATTTTGGGTTGTAATTTCATTTATTTGAGGACTTTAAAGTCCATGATCTTGTAAATTTGCCTTAGTATGCCAAGGATTACAATGTAATTGGATTGTAAGAAGATCAAGGAGGTCAAGAGCATTGGTGAGACCAATGGGAGGAAATCAAGATCAAGTGTTGATTATGTACTCCTTCAACAACTCTTATAAAATGAATGAATGAAATACACCTAGGAATGCCCTGATTCAATTCTTGGTGACTCAGAATTAAATCCCTTAGAAAGTCCATAATTATACCATATTAATTGTTTATCCATGTATGCATGAGATGTATGGAAATGTATGCAAGTACATGATATATGCATGTTAATTGGATAATGTGCAAAGTGAAACCATAATAGTAATTAAGCCGACCACTAAATCTTCCAAACAAATTATTAAATTGGAAATAATATAATTGAAGTAATTATATCATGGGCCCTCTATTGAGGCAATTATTTTAAGAAATTTTAAATAATTGCATGTGATGCATTTAATTTAAGAGATTTTCTTAAGAATAATTGTTAAGCATGAGATGTTATAAAAAGGTAAATAGTTGATGGCCAATAATGGATGTGCCTGAGGACATTAAAATTATTTGCATGTTTACTGACTTAATGGGATCAACGTAACTAATGTAAGATGAATCAATAATGGATGTGCCTGAGATTTTGAGCATTATGGACTAGATAAATGATTGAACCTCACATGAGATGTGATGGGCAAGGACTTGCTCACTTATAGTTTATTGTAATTCCAATAATGGATGTGCCTGAGGATGATCAATAAGACTGTAAGAATTCAATCACCCACTAGAAATCCATCCAACTAAGATTTTCGTTTCCTACTTTGGAAGTGTAGGATTCGCCAAGTTAGTGGGAGGACCAATTTGATTAAAAGACCATAATCATTTTGGTTAATTACTTGATACATTTACTAATTAATCTAGTTATTTTCTACAGTTAATTTTTCTGATAATAATGAGCACACAACATCCACCACCATCCAATATCCTTGCGAGCATACTTGATCACAATAGGTTGACGAGACCTAATCTTTCTGATTAGCTAAGAAATTTAAAACTTTTCTTGAACCTAGAACATATTGGATATGTTCTAGACTCAAAGGTTCCTAGTCCCTTACCTCCAGAGACAACTCAAGAGGAACATGACACTTTGGACAAGTGGAAGGAGCATGATATGAGAGCCAAATGTTACATGCTTCCTTCTATGAGTAATGAGTTACAGAAGCAGCATGAAAACATGCAAAGTATAGGTGAGATCCTCCTTCACCTACAAGAGTTGTATGGTGAGCATAGCAGGAATGTTAGGTATGAGATATCTAGGCAGCTATTTCAAATGAGGATGTCTGAGGGACAGAATGGTGGGGATTATGTCCACAAGATGATTTAGCTTATAGAGTAGTTGGAACATCTGGACTTTAACATGGATTTCCAATTACAAATGAATTTGATCCTTCAGTCCCTACCTAAGTCATTTGGGAATTTTGTGATAAATTTCCATATGACTAAGCAGGAATACACCTTGGCTGGTTTACTTAACATGCTGGTTATTGCCCAAAAGAATATGCCGAGCAATAAAGGAAAAGATGTAGCTTTGATTGCATCTTCTTCTGCTGAAAAGTCTAATAAGAAGAAAGGCAATAAGAAAAAAAAACCTCAGGTTCCTGGACCTTCCAAGAAGATAGCCAAACAAAAAGCAAAGACCAAAGCTGATGGAGGCAAAGAAAAGTATTTTTACTACCAGAAGGATGGGCACTGGAAAAGGAACTACCCATAGTATCTTACTTCTCTGAAGGACAAGAAGGACACACCTTCAGAAGGTATGTCTATATCTTGTTATTTAGATGCTGATGATGCTCATAGTTCATCTACAGCTTAGGTTTTAGATACTGGTGCTAGTTCTCACATTTCTTATGATATGCAGGAACTAGCAAATAGTAGCAGCTTGCATGCTCGAGATGTTAGACTTCAGATTGGCAATGGCTCAACTATTGAAGCTTTAGCCATAGGATCTAAATCTTTTTACATGTGAGGACATGTTTTGTGTTTAAATAATATACTGTATGTACCTAATGCTTTTAAGAATATCATTTCAATATCTAGTTTGACTAGAAATGGTTATGAATTCTAGTTCACAGATGATGTTTGCAATATTTATTTTGGAAATAAATATGTTGGCTCGGGTTATATGCATGATGGTCTTTATTATTTGGATAATAATGATAAACACAAATTGAATGTAAGCAATCTAAATGAATGTAATGCCATGATGAAAATCAACTCAAGTTTAAAATATATTTGACACTTAAGATTAGGTCATGTTGCAGAAGATAGGATTACAAAGCTGGAGAAAATGGGGATTTATCCTCATTGGGTTCTGAACCTACTCTAACTTATGAATCCTGCCTTCAAGGCAAAATGACTAGATCACCATTTGTTGGATAAGGACTTAGAGCTGAAAATATTTTGGAGCTAATACATAGTGATGTATGTGGTCCATTTAAGAAAATGGCTAGAGGCAGTTTTCATTACTTTATTACCTTTACTGATGATAAATCAAGGTTTGGGTATTTGTATTTGATGAAATACCAACATGAATCCTTTGAAAAGTTCAAAGAATTTAAATCTAAAGTAGAAAATCAAACAGGGAAAAGTATTAAAACTCTTCGATCAGATCGTGGAGGTGAATACTTAAGTACTGAATTTGATGAATACTTGAAAGAGCATGGCATTGTTTCCTAGCTAACTCCTCCAAGAACGCCACAGCTGAATGGTGTATCTGAAAGGAGAAGTAGTACCCTATTAGATATGGTATGTAGTATGATGAGCTATACTGATATGTCAATCTCCTTTTGGAGATTTGAATTAGAATCAACTTTGCATATTCTGAATAGGATTCCATCAAAATCAGTTTCTTCCACACCTTATGAGATATGGCATGGAAGAAAATAGAGTCTTAAGCATGTTAAAATTTGGAGTTGTCCAGCTTATATCAAAAGTTGAACACTGAAAAATTGGAAATCAGATCAGAAAAAGGCCGATTTGTTGGATATCCAAAAGAAAGTTTTGGATATTATTTTTATTTGCCTATATCACAAAACATTGTGGTAAACAGAGATGCCATATTTCTTGAACAACAGTTCATTGAAGAAGGAGGCAAAGGAAGGTAAATAGAGTTAGAATTGAAGAATTCTGATCAACCAACAGATCAAATGGATATAGATCCATCTAGTCAACCTACACCTAATGATGAAACATCTACAGTAATTCCTCGCAAATCGACCAGGATATCTCACCCACCAGTGAGATATGGTTTTCTTCATGAAGATGAACAAGAGTTGTTTACTCATAAAGAGAAAGATCATGGAGATGACCCTCTTACCTATAAAGAAGCTATATCAGATATAGACTCTTCAAAATGGATTGAAGCTATGAAATCCGAAATTGATTCCATGCATAAGAATCAAGTTTGGGACCTTGTTGACCCACTTGAAGGTATTGTACCTATAGGGAGTAAATGGGTTTTGAATCCCAAGATAGTTCCAAGGTGTACAAGCTAAAGCGATCCATTTATGGGTTGAAAAAAGCTTCAAGGAGTTGGAACATCCGTTTTGATGAAGCCATTAAGTCATTTGATTTTATCAAAAAAGTGGATGAACCATGTGTATATAAGAAGGTTAGTGATAGTGCTATCACTTTCCTTGTCTTATATGTGGATGACATTCTATTGATAGGTAATGACATAGGTATGTTAACAACTGTCAAGGTATGGTTGTCAAATACATTCTCCATGAAAGACTTAGGGGAGGCAACCTATACTCTTGGAATTCGCATCTATAGAGATAGAGCGAAAAGAATAATTGATTTATCCCAAAGTCTATACTTGGAAAAGGTGTTAAAGAGGTTTAACATTGCTTAATTCCAAGAGATGATTGTTACTAGTGAGACATGGTATCCACCTTCTAAAGAGATGTCTCCAAAGACACCTAAAGAAAGAGATAAAATGGCCAGGATTTCATATGCTTCGGCTATTAGAAGTTTGATGTATGCAATGATGTGTACTAGGTCAAATATCGCATATGCTGTTAGTTTGACTAGCAGGTTTCAATCCAATCCAGGTTTGGAACACTGGATAGTTGTCACAAATATCTTTAAGTACTTGAGAAGAACTAAGGATTTATTCTTGAATTATGGAGATGGTGACTTGCAATTGGATGGTTATACTGATTCTGATTTCCAATCAGATATCGATGATAGAAAGTCTACCTCTGGATTTATGTTCATTTGTAATGGAGGTGCAGTCAGTTGGAAGAGTTCCAAACATAGTACGACTGCTGATTCCACTATAGAGGCTGAGTACATTGCTACATCAGATGCTGCAAAAGAGGCTATTTGGATATAAGGAACCCCGGTCTCACCAGAAATCCAAACACATAGAAAGGCGATACCACATTATCAGTCATAAAAATGCATTGACAAGAGTAAACTCCATGTGCTTGTCATATGCGTCACTAGTTCGGCCCACTTATCATGTATAAGTGTCTATCATGTTTGTTATATGGCATGAGACTCACAATTCTATCTTATTTACATCTCATATGAATACCTTGGGAACAAACATGATTATAGTCTTTCTGGATAAGTTATGTCCTATGTGAAGTATTCTCGATTGTGAATCAATTTATGTTTATTTTATTATTAATTTTTTTTATAAATTTCATATTTAATATTTCTTAAACTATGAATATTTTATTTCATTATAATTATATATCGAATACAATGATAACTAATATTTTGATTATCTATATTTTATTATCATTAATTTTCAATAGAATTAATTTAAAATTTTAATTAAATATCGATATTTTTATGCAAAAATTATCTCTCAACTATATTTTTATATAAAATTAGGGGTACTACAAGAGGATTAAGTGGTGGTGGTGGTGGATGGACGAATGGTGAATTTAGCAATGGAGAAAAATAGCAATCACAAAATTTGTTTATTGATGGGAAAAGATTTTTGAGGCAATCTTTCTCACATATGGTGCCAATGATGTTGTTGTCCTCTTCTGAAAGTATAGGATGATGGATCTAAGTTATTGGGTCTACAAGACAACGATGGAAAATACTGAGTGGGTTAGTTGACCACCACTCCGATGCTTAAGTTATTAATGGGAATTAGACTGTGAATACATAGAATAAATTAGATCTTCACGTACATACCCGATGGCCTTTATATGGACTTTGGTGTAGATTACTATTAGGATTAGGAGTTTATGACTGATTAGGACATGGATTCCACCTTGTTTGAAAGTCCTAAAGATGTTAGCACTGTAAATATGATAATTATCTTAGGATCCTTATCTTTTCATGTGATCTGAGCATTGAGGGATATGCTTAGGCTAGTAACACCTGTCCGAGCATCGAGGGCAAATGTTCTTGTAACTTGCAATAACTCGGACCTGAATTGGGCTTTATTACCCGTTACTCGATTATTCATTACTCTCTTTCAAGTATTGTTTTAGTGGCTATAGCATCAATTAATTTTGTAAAATTTCACCATTTTAATTAATAGTTAATTTTGTAATTAATAGTTATCATGTAAAATTAACTATGTTAAAGATTTTAACATTTAATTTTTAAATTTTTATTTTGTAAAATAAAAAAATTAAAATATTTTAATTTTGACACATTAGAGGCTATTTTGTTAATAAATCAAAACCTTAACAGCTATATTTAAATTCATAAATGAAAGGCATTTTGATTATTATTTTTTTAATTAAGGGTAATTTTTATTTAAAATTTAACAGATTGACTAATTTATAGATTTTTAAAATGCCAAGCACTATATAGGTGAGTTTTAAAAATACAGGAACTAATCTATAAGTTTTGCAAAACTCTAGGGAATAAATTATTTTAGATAGAAAATATAATTAAGGACAATTTAGTCAATTTTTTGCTAAAATTAACAACGATTTAATTATGGTTCTAATAACATGGTTTATTAAAATATCAAAAACTAAATAAGTTGATTTTAAAAATGTGTAGAGTAAGCTACAGGTTTTAACAAACATTAGAACTAAATTATAATTTATCTATCTATATTATACTTACCATATATATATATACTAGCATAATACCCATGCTATGCATAGGTAATTAATAATTTTTACTTTTTAATTTAATTTTTAATTATATTTTAAATAAGATAAATTATTATTATTAAATTAATTTTAAATTAAATTTTCTCTTTTATTTAATTTAATTTGAATAAATTTTTACTTATTATAATAATAAATTTTTAATTAATTTGTGATATAATTAATTAAAATGCCCATTTAATTTTTTTTATACATATATTAATAGTAGTTTCATGATTATTTCATTTAAAATGTAATAAAAATACTTTATTCAAAAAATAATTTAAATTTTACAAAATTTTTATATTTTATCTCATAATTTATGTAGATCAATATTAATTTTTTTTATAAATTACAAAAAAAATATATTAAATTAATGAAAAATATATAAATATAATATTTTTTGTTATTAACATAATAAAAAAAATAAATTACTAATAATGAATTGAATTATTTAATTTTAATAATAATGAAAATATATAATATTATTATTAATTAAAAATAATATTCTATTATATTATTTTTTAAAATACTATATCTAAGTGTAAATTCTTTTTTATCAATCTGATATATATTTTATAAAATAAATCTTTGACAAAAAAAGTTATCACTTTACATAAATTTATAATATAAAATAAATATATTTCATAAAAATTAAAATTTTAAAATATTATTATTTTCTATTAATATAATAAATATTAAAAATACATATTATTTTTCAAAAAACAGATTTCATAATTTTGATACTATAACTTTAATTGTTTTTAATCATTTTTATTTATAGCTAAATTTTTTATGCAATTATATTTATAATTTATCTTTGAAATTCTATTTTTATATAAAAATATAGTTGAGAAATAATTTTTGCATAAAAATATCGATATTTAATTAAAATTTTAAATTAATTCTATTGAAATTTAATGATAATAAAATATAGATAATCAAAATATTAGTTATCATTGTATTCAATATATAATTATAATGAAATAAAATATTCATAGTTTAAGAAATATTAAATATGAAATTTATAAAAAAAATTAATAATAAAATATCATAAATTGATTCACAATCGAGAATACTTCACATAGGACATAACTTATCCAGAAAGACTATAATCATGTTTGTTCCCAAGGTATTCATATGAAATGTGAGTAAGATAAAATTGTGAGTCTCATGCCATATAACAAACATGATAGGCACTTATACATGATAAATAGGCCGAACTAGTGACGCATATGACAAGCACATGGAGTTTACTCTTGTCAATGCATTGTCATATATCATATCAGTGCATATAATCTTTAAACCTGAAATAACACAGTTATCTTGTGTATAGGTAGTTTGAGTTTGATACTGCTTTCATACTTGTACTGTATATAGGTATATGGGCATGTATTGGCTCCTACTAGTTATATATGGAGATAGGTCTTGATCAAGATGGAATCTGTTATCCGAAGTAAATAGGGATAAAATCCTATGTTTATTTAATTATTCTTGATGTTTCAAGTTCCTAGCCAGGATAGACAGATTTAGTCAGAAAAGAGTTTCTGTAACACCCTCCCTGTACCAACTCCGTACATTCTACTGTTCCGGTGACCAGTGTCGGTCCGGACAGCTAGAACGTCCGGAAAAATATTTAAACTAAAGTCAGGAACCATAATTAACTCAAATATTAATAAGAAAATTTTAGTAAAAATTTTAGGAATAAAATACAACCAAGTTAAACGAGCCGGTGCCCTAGCGATGGGTAACCAGAGGTAAGTTGCGGTTCTCGCAATAAGGAGCCCTAGACCTGGGGGAAAAATTTTAAAATAATTTTTGGGACTCCAGAGAAGGGTTATTGAGGTTCCTATGGCATTAGAATGCCAAGAAAATACCTAGAAAATTTTTTCAATCGGTACAGACAATTTTGACCCGTTAAGCCAAACGGAGGGCATTTTGGTCATTTCGCCTTCAGAGGTGATTTTTTGCCGACTTGTCCAGTTAAGTAAATAATTATTATGACATAAAATATGAATTAATATTGATAAAAAATTAATTGAAAGTGAGTAGAGAAGAAGAGAAAAGAAAATACAATAAAATGCCATTTATGACATATTATGAGGTCATTTAAAATTGTCCACCAATCACAATTAAGTAACCATCAAATTAACTAATAAAAAGAGTCAAAAGAGACCAAAGAATTAAAAAGCAAACAGCAGCCCTTCTTCTCCTTCAAAAACATTTTTCACCTCCTCCCTCACTCCTCCATTAACAAACTTTCTAAAGCTTCAATTTCCATGCTTTCCTCACCCCAAAACCCTAAGTCCCTTCACTAAAAACTTGTCTCTACCTCTTGGGAAGTGTTTGGCAGCCTAGAAAGGGAAAGAAAGTGAAGATTAACTTGGGAAAATTCTGCCCTACAAGAGGTTAGTGCACATATATACTTAAAACTCTTTAATCCCATGCTAGAGACTTGAAACAAGTATGAATTTGTAACTTAAATGAATAAAAGTTATGTGTATGTCCACCATGATTTTTGGCAGCCCTAAAGAAGGAACATGATTGAGTGTCTTGATGGACTTAGAGTGAACTAGAGAGTATGTTTATATATATATATATATATATATATATATATATATATATATATATATATATATATATATATATGTAAGGAATGAAAGTGATTAATTAAGGTAGTTGTGAAAATTTATAATGGAAATTAGGGTTTTGAGGTGTGAAACTTGGATTTAGCTTATGAAATTGTGAAAGAACATTATAAGGGTCAATTAGTGACAATTTTAGGTAAGTTGACCATAATTTGGACTGAAATGTAGCATGGCAAAGGGAATGAGTAGGCTGCCTTGTAAGTGCAGCAGGGTGACTGAAATTTCAGTCCACTTGGACTACCATATCTTGGGTTGTGTTAGTCCAATTGGTGTTTGGCCAATTGGACATGAAACTAGGCTTATAATGGCACATTTTTTCTGAAGAAACCATGCCCAAAAGACCAAAGCTAGTAGACCAAAAGTTGGCCCCAATCCGGATACCCTGCAACAGCACCTGCAGAAATGACCAAATGAACAGTAACTGCTCATTTGGCCATAACTCACTGTAGATATGGTCAATTGACCTGAAATTTTTACAGCAACAAGATATGATATACACAAAAAACTTTCATGAAGAACATCATCCCAAATTATTCCATTAACCCATTCAAATTATTGAACAAAGTTGAGTTATCAAACCTGCAACTCTGCAGATTTACATTTGAACAGTAATGTTTGGATGGCTATAACTCTCTCTAGAAAACTCGGATTTAGGCGATTCTTGAACCGATGGAAACCTAAGGCATGGTAGAACATTTCACATGAAGAAAGTTAGACCAAATTATGAACTTAACTTGGTCAAATTACTGACCAAAGTTGGACCAAAATCTGCCAAAACCCAAAATTTCAGCAGGAACAGTACACGTGAACAGTAATCTTATTTTGGCCATAACTTGAGCTACAAAACTCCAAATGGAGTGATTCAAAAAAAAAAATTCAACTAGACAAAATAAGGAACAACTTTCATGTTTAACATTTCCTCAAATTCCCACTGTAACAGTGTTTAATGGAATAGTAAAGTTAAGCTTCAAAAACTGAAAATTTTGCTTCTCTTGGTTTAAGCTTAGAAATGGTATTAATGCTTAATGCCAACAAGTTTTAAATGCGAAATGTGGTACATTGGAAGTGTTAAAACCAATGCAACTATTTTCTATGCAAAAGTCAACTTTTTGTTGACCAATGAAGTGAATAGTGACACCAAGACTTGAAATTCAAAAATTGTGAAACTTAAAAGTGCAAAATGCCCTAGTAGGCCTAATGTGATTGGTTTGGATAGGTTGGCATGCCAATAGGGTATTGTTTTAGCGATCGCGAAAGGCTTTATGCCTGTATTCATGGCTTTATGCCCGTATTCATGGCTTTTATGCCAGTATTCATGGCTTTTATGCCCGATCATGTGATATCATGGCTTTTTAGCCATACTGACTGCATACGTGGTTGACGTTCTGCGTCCCATGGTATGACGGCCCGAGGCACCACGGTATCCAGCGTCAACGACCCGTTATCCAGTCCAGTCGTCCAGTATAGGTTACTTGGGCATGGAAAAGTATAACCGTGATTGAACTGATTATTAAAGAAAAAACAAAAATTAAGTATCAGGAATGATTACAAAAATACAAAGAAGCTCAAGATCATGAAGAAAATAATTAACGAAATGCATGAAGAAGTTAATATCATAAAACATGATTAGCCCTCGACTAAACAATAAGTTAGTAATTATTCATCTCTTATGAACACAATAGCAAGGAAATTATTATTTTTATTTACATATTATATTTTCTTGTATTATTGGCACAACTAAGCTTTATGCTTAGCGCGTCGCTTTTGCAACGCGTAGGTACTGAAGATTTGGACAGAGGGCCCAGTAGACCACAGATTCGGTAAGGCGGTTCCACGATTCTGCATAGTGTCCGTGTCACCTCACCGTCTGATTGCATTGGTAGGACAATAGGTCCCATTTGTATTTTGAGATTTTTGTAAATTTGGTAATTAAACTCTTATTTTATCATATGTATTTGAACAAATGTAATATAATTTTGTATTAATGTAAGTACTTGTAATTTGTGATTATAAATCACATGTGAGAATTTATTTATGATTTGAGTCTAATGATGATGTAAAATGATAAATAGAGGAATCGTTAAGAAATTGCTGTAACTTGATGTGATACAAAATGTGAATTGTATATGAGTACCATGAGATGAATGATTGAGAAATAAATGAAATTGATGAAATTATTCTGAGACTTTGTTGATAATTGGAGTTGGGATTGATTGAATATGATCATAGGAAGTGTTTTTCACAGGTTCCGAAGAACTGTTTTCTCCATTTTTAGCCGGTACTTTGCCGGATTTTCTATAAAATTTTCGGAACCTCAAATAAATTACAATTTCAATAAATGAATTATATTTCACAAGTTATTTTCAAAACTATGATAAAAATGTATTAAGATAAAATAGAGTGCTCCGGCACACTGAGTGGCATAACTTGCTTGGCTACACTGTAGTCGGGTAAGGGGTTTCACATTTAGTGGTATCCAATTCAGTCCAGCACACTAAAGTTCTACATTTTCTCCCATATAGTGCTTCATATGGGGCCATTTGGATGCTAGCTTGGTAGCTATTGTTGTATGCAAATCTGCCAGTGGGAGATATCTATCCCAACTTCCCTCAAACTCAATGACACAACTCCTCAGCATATCCTCAAGGACCTGACATATATTTCATGTTATTGTTATCATTTCAGTTTAATAGTTGTATTAATTCAATTGGTTCAATTGTTTACCTGGATTACTCTTTCTAATTGCCCATCCATCTGAGGATGGAAAACTGTGCTGAAGTGGAGTTGTGTACCCAAGGATTCATGCAACTTCTTCCAGAATCTTGATGTAAACCTTGGGTCTCGATCAGATATGATGGAAAGTGGAATTCCATGAAGTCTAACTATCTCACTGATATACAATTCTGCTAACTTCTCCAGTGAGTAGTCAGTCCTAACTGGCAGAAAGTGTCTTGACCGTCAATCATCACTATCACCCATGCTGCATCATGTTTCTTAGGGTGAGAGGTAGACCACAGGTAGGTGAGTCCATCCTGCGATTACGCACGATGTCCTTGTCACCTCAACTTGCGATTGCATTGGTAGGACACTAGGTGTCATTTTGATATTTTGTAGCAAAATTTTACTTTCTCATATGTATTTGAACTTATGTAATATATTTTGATGTTCATGTAAATAATGAAAGTTATGACTATGAATGCAAAAATTTGAGCATTTATTTATTGCTTGTATATGAGTATTATGAGAAATGGATGTTTGAGAAATGAAAAGGTTATTGAGAACTGAAATTGAGAAATATTGTTGAGATTTTGGATATTGGAGTTTGAGATGATTGAATACAAATTTTGGAAGTGTTTTTAACAGGTTCCGAAGAACTGTTTTCTCCATTTTTAGCCGGTACTCAGCCGGATTTTCTATAAAATTTTCGAAACCTCAAATAAATTATAATTTCAATAAATGAACTATATTTCACAAACTATATTCAAAACCTTGACAAAAATTAATTAAGGTAAAATAGAGTGTGCCGGTACACCGTGTGGCATAGCTTGCTCGGCTACACTGTAGACGGGTAAGGGGTGTCACAGTTTCTGACGAGAAAATCTAATTAATCAAGAACTGGAATTAAAAGAGAACATAATATTCATAGCAAATGGGGTTTGACATTAACCATGAATCCAGCTCGAATTGGGATTTTGTAACAAAGAGATTCTAGTGCATGGCAACATATGATTATAGGTTCATTTAAGATATTCCTTATTACTGATTGGGTAGCCATGGCACGCTATGCTAGGTATCAACCATGGTCTATGAGATACCTAAAATGATTTAGAGAAATCATTTATGATAAGAAAGAGTTCTGATGATATTAAGAGTTGATATCATATCTCATTGCCAATTAGTGATGAGTCTAGTGAGTCACACACATACACAAGTTAATCACCAAGTTAAATGTGATTTAATTGATTAATTAAAGAGTTTAATTGATTAATTAAATAGGTTTAGTTTGCAATAAGATTATAAAGTCCCTAGCATAGCTTAAAACCAAATCTAAGTTATTGGATATATAGAATAAGTTAAATTTATATTTAAAGTGTTTAAATATGAATTTAATTATGAGAAATTAATTAATGAAGATTAATTAATTAATTTATATTTGATATAAATTGATTAGAAGAGGAGAAATAATGATTTTTGGTTAAAAACTCAAAATTATAATATAAGGGTAATTTGGTCATTTCACATGGTGACATGTGGCACCATGAGATGGTGACACATAGCATCATATAAGTTTTCCATTTTTCTTCCTATCATCCAAGGTGATCAAAGTCAAGATTAAGTCTAGCTTTGACACTTGGCTTAATGTAATTAAGTCAATTAAAAAATAAGATGCAATGTGGTGGTGACATGTGGCAAAAGGTTTAAGCGATTACTTGACCTAATTATAAAAGGGAAAAGAAAAGAAGAAACAAACAACTCTCTTTCTTGTCTCAAGTGTGGCGGCACATTGTTCTCTTCTTCTCCTCTCAATTTCTCAACAATTCAAAGAGAAATACTCCATTCCCTTTGAATTAAAATTGCTAAAAATTATTTCTAGTGTCCTATACACATATACAACCTCTCTAAAGGCAAAAACCCAAATTATAATTAGTTGGCAAGGCTTGAGAAGCTGATTTGGGGGTTGCCCATTGGTGATCTTAGTGTGGACAAGCTAGAGGGACAACACTTAGGGTCCTAGGTGCTTCCTAAAGGTGCCAATTGCATCCATAGTGCATCAAAGAGGTTAGTACCCAAATTTCTCTTTTAAACTAGGGTTTAAATGAATTAATTTGTTAATTTACAATCTTAAATGACAAACATAGATCTTAATACATATTAAAAGTGTTTTAATATGCAATTGAACATTGAAATTAATTAGGCACATAAGAGATGTGACATGATGTATGTAACCCTAGAAGAAATTTTTTGAAATTCAATGCTCTTATGAACCAATCACCATGCTTCTGCTCTTTCACGGAAGAGGAAGGATGTAACACCCTCCCGGTAGCAACTCCGTACATTCTACTGTTCCGGTGACCGGTGTCGGTCCGAACAGCTAGAACGTCCGGAAAAATATTTAAACTAAAGTCAAGAACCAAAATTAACTCAAATATTAATAAGAAAAATTTAGGAAAAATTTTAGAAATAAAATACAACCAAGTCAAATGAGCCGGTGCCCAAGCGATGGGTAACCCAGAGGGAAGTTGCGGTTCTATAACGAGAGCCCTAGACAGGAAAAAATCATAAAATAATTTTTGGGACTCCAGAGAAGGGTCATTGAGGTTTCTATGGCATTAGAATGCCAAGAAAATATTTAGAAAAATTTTACAATCGGTACAGACAATTTTGACCCGTTAAGCCAAACGGAGGGCATTTTGGTCATTTCGCCTTCAGAGACGATTTTTGGCCGACTTGTCCAGTTGAGTAAATAATTATTATGACATAAAATATGAATTAATATTGATGAAAAATTAATTGAAAGTTAGTAGAAAAGAAAAGAAAAGAAAATGCAATAAAATGCCAAATATGACATATTGTGATGTCATTTAAAAAGCTTCCTCCAATCACAATTAAACAACCCTTTAATTAACTAATAAAACAGACCAAAGGAGACCAAAAATTCTGGTCATCTTCTTCTTCTTATTCAGCCAAAACGTGACTTCCCCTTTTCCATAACCCTCCATGAAAGTTTCCTTTAATTTCTTCCATTTCCCATGAAATTCCACTACTAAACCCTAAGTCACCTTCACTAAAACTTGTCCCCACATCACAAGGAAACTCTAGGCAGCCACAAAGAGGAGAAATTCTAGAGTTTTCACAAGCTCAATAAGTTGAGCAAAGAGGTTAGTGCTTAATTATGCATGTATATCTCTTGTTCCATGTTAAGGACTTAAAAATGAGTATGAAATTGTGGATTAAATGAATGAAACTTATGGGTATGTATGCCATGGATTTCGGCTGCCCTAAGGAAGGAATAGGATTGAGTGTTTGTGATGGACTTGGAGTGAACAAGAAACCATGTTTAAAGTGTATAAATATAAGGATAATGAACTAGTAGTTAATTAAGGTAAGTTGTGAAAATTCATAATGGGAATTAGGGTTTTAAGGGTGAAAATTGGACTTGGCATTTGAATTGATTAATGGACATTCTAGTGGTCAATTAGTGACCATTTAAGGCAAGTTAATCATAATTTGAAGTGAGTTAATACATGGCAAAGTGAATGTGTAGGCTGCCTAAAGGCATGACGGGGTAGTGAAATTTCAGTCCACTTGGACTGCCATATCTTTGGCTGTGTTGGTCCAATTGGTGTTTGGCCAATTGGACATGAAACTAGGCTTATAATAGCACATTTTTGCCGAAGAAACCATGCCCAAAAGACCAAAGCAAGTGGACCAAAATTTGGCCCCAATCCGGATACCACACTGCTAGAAATTTGGCGAGTCGGTTCAAGCGAAAAACCGAACGAGCAAGTCAATTCGGTTCAATCGATTCGATTTTAAAATTAAATCAGTTCGGTTCGGTTCGATTTCAATTTATAAAAATTTCGGTTATTTCGGTTCGGTTCGATTTTGAAGAGAAAAAAATCGATTAAACCGAACCAAACAGTGATTTATATAGTCAAATCGAACCGAATTGATTTTTGAATAAATTTATTTTTATGGAAAATTTATGAATTATATTTAATTTTATATATATTAATTGTTTAATTTCATTGATTAATGATTATTAGGTTCAAACCAAAGTCAAAATTAGACCAAATAACTTGAAAATCAAGTCTAAATTAAAAAATCAATAAAAAATCAAACCGATCGGTTTAAACCGAACCGAACCAAAATAAAGCGGTTCGGTTCGATTCTGTTTTTCACCAATTTCGGTTTGGTTCGGTTTCTAAAATTGACGGTTCGGTTTTTATAATTTAATTCGGTTCGGTTCGGTTCGGTTCGGTTTGAACCGATTGCTCACCCCTACCTGCAACAGCACCTGCAGAAATGACCAAATGAAACTGTTCATTTGGCCATAACTCACTGTAGATAAGGTAAATTGACCTGAAATTTTTACAGAAACAAGTTAAGACATAGACAAACAACTTTCATGAAGAAACCTACCCCAAATTATGACCAGAACCTAACCCAAATGGCAGTGGCAACATCGCTCATGTTACTATAGATATGGTAATTTCTGCAGAATGGAAATCCGGCCAGCTGTGGTTTTTGGACCATATCTGGAGCTACAAAACTCCAAATGGAGTGATTCAAAAAAGGAAATTCAACTACACAAAATAAGGAACAACTTTCATGTTTGCCATTTCTTCAAATTCTCACTGCAACAGTGCTTAATGGAACAGTAAAGTTAAGCTTCACAAACTGAAAATTCTGCTTCCCTTGATTTAAACTTAGAAATGGTAATAGTAATCAATTCCAACAAGTTTTAAATACAAAATGTGATATGTTTGGGGTGTTAAAACCAATACACCTATTTTCTATCCAAAAGTCAACATTTTTGTTGACCAATGAGGTGAATAGTGACACCAAAACTTGAAATTCAAAATTTGAAAAATTTAAAAGTATCAAATGCCCTAGTATACCTAACTAGATTGGTTTGAATAGTTTGGCATGCCAATAGGGTATTGTTTTAGCAGTACTGCGAAAGGAAAGGCTTTGTGCCTGTATTCATGGCTTTATGCCCGTATCCATGGCTTTTATGCCCGTATTCATGGCTTTTATGCCCGATTATGTGATATCATAGTTTTTAGCTATATTGACTGCATACGTGGTTGACGTTCTGCGTCCCATGGTATGACGGCCCGAGGCACCGCGGTGCCCAGTGCCAACGACCCGTTATCCAGTCCAGTCATCCAGTATAGGTTACTTGGGCAACCAAATGAATGGAAAAGTATAACTGTGAACTGATTATTAAAGAAAATACGAAAATTAAGTATCAGAAATGATTACAAAAATACAAGGAAGCTCAAGATCATAAAAAATAATAATAATAATAATTAACGAAATGCATGAAGAAGTTAATATCATAAAACATGATTAGCCCTCGACTAAACAATAAGTTAGTAATTACTCATTTCTTATGAACACAATAGCAAGGAAATTATTATTTTTATTTGCATATTATATTTTCTTGTATTATTGGCACCACTAAGCTTTATGCTTAGCGCGTCGCTTCTGCAACGCGTAGGTACTGAAGATTTGGACAGAGGGCCCAGTAGACCACAGATTCGGTAAGGCAATTCACAGTTCTGCATAGTGTCCGTGTCACCTCACCGTCTACAGTGCATTGGTAGGACACTAGGCTTCATTTTGGTATTTTGTAATTGATTTTTATTTTCCTTTGTGTAAATGAAACTTATGTAATGTATTTTGATTTTCATGTAAATAATGCAAATTTGTGTTTGTAAATGGAAAAGTGAATATTGATCTGTGATTGTTACATGACTATCAAATGTGATGAATGATTGAGAAACGAATGGTTGAAAAATATTGAGATTTTGATATTGGAGTTTGTGAATAGATGAATATGATTATTAGAAGTGTTTTTCACAGGTTCCGAAGAACTGTTTTCTCCATTTTTAGCCGGTACTCCGCCGGATTTTCTTTAAAATTTTCAGAACCTCAAATAAATTACAATTTCAATAAATGAATTATATTTCACAAGTTATATTCAAAACTACGATAAAAATGAATTAAGATAAAATAGAGTGCTCCGGCACACTGAGTGGCATAACTTGCTCGGCTACACTGTAGTCGGGTAAGGGGTGTCACATTTAGTGGTATCAGAGCACGGTTTAGGCGTTTCTGGGCCTAGATTGAGTCCATACCATGCATTGCATTTGTAAGAGTCGAGGTGACACTAATGCAGATCTGTTTGTCTTTCTTATTTTGAATAGGATATGGACCCTTCATCACAGAGAGCAGTCGAGGAGGAAGTGGAGAGTCGTGCTCCACACAGCAGTGAGGCCGGGGTAGGGGAGAACCTACTCCACCAGCTCAAGCAAAGCCTCGCCACCTCCACAGCCATGTTCCAAAGAATGGCCGATTTCTTTAGACAAATGGCGAGTAATGCCAGCACCACCACCACCACTCCACAGTAAATCACACTGAAAAGCTAAGAAAGTTTGGAGCAGTGGACTTCTATGGTAAGACAGAAGATGATTCTGTTGCAGCCGAAAATTGGTTGAACAGAACAGGCAGAATTCTAAAACAACTCCATTGCACTCCAGAGCAAAACTTGGAATCTGCTGTATCTCTGCTGCAAGACGATGCATATGAATGGTGGGACACTGTGTCCAGTGAAGTGCAGCCAGAAATAGTGACATGGGACTTCTTTCTCTCCGAATTTAAG
Source organism: Hevea brasiliensis (assembly GCF_030052815.1). Classification (NCBI taxonomy): domain Eukaryota; kingdom Viridiplantae; phylum Streptophyta; class Magnoliopsida; order Malpighiales; family Euphorbiaceae; genus Hevea; species Hevea brasiliensis. The sequence continues at coordinate 53,066,788 of NC_079501.1, forward strand.
AAGAAATATGTGGGTACTGTATACCTAGAAGAGAGAAGAAGAGAGTTTATTAACCTGAGGCAGAGACAGTTGTCAGTGGCCGAGTATGAGAAGGAATTCATAAGATTGAGCCGCTATGGAAGGGAGATAGTCCCTAATGAAGCTGAAAGGTGTAAGAGATTTGAAGAGGGATTAAATGATAATATAAAGATCATGATCACTGCCTTGGGGATCACAGACTTCGCCAAGTTAGTGGAAGCTGCATTAAAAGTGGAGAAAGTGAGAATAAATGAACAAAATAGGAAAGATAGGCAGCGTAAGAGGGAATTTGGACCAGGACAGTCAAGTATACCAACTGATAGTAAGAAGTTTAAGGGTTCTAGTTCACAAGATCAGACACAGGGCCACAGAGGCCAGATTGGAATATCTATAGCTAGTTCCCCGGGCACAATAACAAGGGGATCAACGATTGCTGAATGTATGCATTGTGGTAGAAGACACGAGGGAGGAGTGTCGATTGTTAGCGGAGAGTGTTTCAAGTGTGGGGCTACGGATCATTTCATAAGAGATTGCCCTCAGAGGAGTGGTTCAATAGCTCCGGTACAAGTTGATAGACCTTTCCCTATAATTCAAAGGGGTAAAAGATCGGGTAGAGCAGAAATGGCTGACATTTCACAGAAGATTGTTTCTGAGACAATTGAAAAGCCCGAAGTCAGGGTGGCACCACAAGGATATGCTATGGAAGCTCAGGACGAGCCACACCCAGAACCTGATGAGGCGATACAAGAAAGGGAAGAAACAAGAAGGTAGCAACTCCCCGATTACTTAAGTCAGGTAAATTTCGAGGACGAAATTTAAATTAGAGGAAGAGTTGTAATACCCTCCGGTAGCAACTCAGTACATTCTCTTATTCGGTGATCGGTGTCGGTCGGACAGCTAGAAACGTCAGGAAAAATATTTAAACTAAAGTCAAGAACCAAAATTAACTCAAATATTAATTAGAAAAATTTTGGAAATAATTTAGAAATAAAATACAACCACGTCAAATGAGCGGTGCCCAAGCGATGGGTAACCTGGAGGAAGTTGCGGTTCTGCAACGAGGAGCCCTAGACAGGAAAAAATCATAAAATAATTTTGGGACTCCAGAGAAGGGTCATTGAGGTTCCTATGGCATTAGAATGCCAAGAAAATATTTAGAAAAATTTTACAATCAGTGCAGACAATTTTGACCCGTTAAGCCAAGCGGAGGGCATTTTGGTCATTTCGCCTTGAGACGATTTTTGGCCGACTTGTCCAGTTGAGTAAATAATTATTATGACATAAAATATGAATTAATATTGATGAAAAATTAATTGAAAGTTAGTAGAAAAGAAAAGAAAAGAAAATGCAATAAAATGCCAAATATGACATATTGTGATGTCATTTAAAAAGCTTCCTCCAATCACAATTAAACAACCCTTTAATTAACTAATAAAAGAGACCAAAGGAGACCAAAAATTTTGGTCATCTTCTTCTTCTTCTTCAGCCAAAACGTGACTTCCCCTTTTCCATAACCCTCCATGAAAGTTTCCTTTAATTTCTTCCATTTCCCATGAAATTCCACTACTAAACCCTAAGTCACCTTCACTAAAACTTGTCCCCACATCACAAGGCAACTCTAGTCAGCCACAAAGAGGAGAAATTCTAGAGTTTTCACAAGCTCAATAAGTTGAGCAAAGAGGTTAGTGCTTAATTATGCATGTATATCTCTTGTTCCATGTTAAGGACTTAAAAATGAGTATGAAATTGTGGATTAAATGAATAAAACTTATGGGTATGTATGCCATGGATTTCGGCTGCCCTAAGGAAGGAATAGGATTGAGTGTTTGTGATGGACTTGGAGTGAACTAGAAACCATGTTTAAAGTGTATAAATATAAGGATAATGAACTAGTAGTTAATTAAGGTAAGTTGTGAAAATTCATAATGGGAATTAGGGTTTTAAGGGTGAAAATTGGACTTGGAATTTTAATTGATTAATGGACATTCTAGTGGTCAATTAGTGACCATTTAAGGCAAGTTAATCATAATTTTAAGTGAGTTAATGCATGGCAAAGTGAATGTGTAGGCTGCCTAAAGACAGCAGCAGGGTGACTGAAATTTCAGTCCACTTGGATTGCCATATCTTTGGCTGTGTTAGTCCAATTGGTGTTTGGCCAATTGGACATGAAACTAGGCTTATAATGGCACATTTTTGCTGAAGAAACCATGCCCAAAAGACCAAAGCAAGTGGACCAAAAGTTGGCCCCAATCCGGATACCCTGCAACAGCACCTGCAGAAATGACCAAATGAACAGTAACTGTTCATTTGGCCATAACTCACTGTAGATAAGGTAAATTGACCTGAAATTTTTACAGCAACAAGTTAAGACATAGAAAAACAACTTTCATGAAGAAACCTACCCCAAATTATGACCAGAACCTAACCCAAATGGCAGTGGCAATCACTGTTCATGTTACTGTAGATATGGTAATTTCTGCAGAATGGAAATCCGGCCAGCTGTGGTTTTTGGACCATATCTGGAGCTAAAAAACTCCAAATGGAGTGATTCAAAAAAGGAAATTCAACTACACAAAATAAGGAACAACTTTCATGTTTGCCATTTCTTCAAATTCTCACTGCAACAGTGCTTAATGGAACAGTAAAGTTAAGCTTCACAAACTGAAAATTCTGCTTCCCTTGGTTTAAACTTAGAAATGGTAATAGTAATCAATTCCAACAAGTTTTAAATACAAAATGTGATATGTTTGGGGTGTTAAAATCAATACAGCTATTTTCTATCCAAAAGTCAACATTTTTGTTGACCAATGAGGTGAATAGTAACACCAAAACTTGAAATTCAAAATTTGAAAAATTTAAAAGTAGCAAATGCCCTAGTATACCTAACTAGATTGGTTTGGATAGTTTGGCATGCCAATAGGGTATTGTTTTAGCAGTACTGCGAAAGGAAAGGCTTTGTGCCTGTATTCATGGCTTTGTGCCTGTACTCATGGCTTTATGCCCGTATCCATGGCTTTTATGCCCGTATTCATGGCTTTTATGCCCGATTATGTGATATCATAGCTTTTAGCTATATTGACTGCATACGTGGTTGACGTTCTGCGTCCCATGGTATGACGGCCCGAGGCACCGCGGTGCCCAGTGCCAACGACCCGTTATCCAGTCCAGTCATCCAGTATAGGTTACTTGGGCAACCAAATGAATGGAAAAGTATAACTGTGAACTGATTATTAAAGAAAATACGAAAATTAAGTATCAGAAATGATTACAAAAATACAAGGAAGCTCAAGATCATAAAAAATAATAATAATAATAATTAACGAAATGCATGAAGAAGTTAATATCATAAAACATGATTAGCCCTCGACTAAACAATAAGTTAGTAATTACTCATTTCTTATGAACACAATAGCAAGGAAATTATTATTTTTATTTGCATATTATATTTTCTTGTATTATTGGCACCACTAAGCTTTATGCTCGTAGGTACTGAAGATTTGGACAGAGGGCCCAGTAGACCACAGATTCGGTAAGGCAGTTCACAGTTCTGCATAGTGTCCGTGTCACCTCACCGTCTACAGTGCATTGGTAGGACACTAGGCTTCATTTTGGTATTTTGTAATTGATTTTTATTTTCCTTTGTGTAAATGAAACTTATGTAATGTATTTTGATTTTCATGTAAATAATGCAAAATTGTGTTTGTAAATGGAAAAGTGAATATTGATGCAGGATTTACATGACTATCAAATGTGATGAATGATTGAGAAACGAATGGTTGAAAAATATTGAGATTTTGATATTGGAGTTTGTGAATAGATGAATATGATTATTAGAAGTGTTTTTCACAGGTTCCGAAGAACTGTTTTCTCCATTTTTAGCCGGTACTCCGCCGGATTTTCTTTAAAATTTTCGGAACCTCAAATAAATTACAATTTCAATAAATGAATTATATTTCACAAGTTATATTCAAAACTACGATAAAAATGAATTAAGATAAAATAGAGTGCTCCGGCACACTGAGTGGCATAACTTGCTCGGCTACACTGTAGTTGGGTAACGGGTGTCACAAAGGCCGTCCCGGCTTAACTGACAATTACATTATATTTATTTAATATAATTGACTCAATATAAAAAAGAATAAAATACACCCTAAGTTGTGCCGAAAATCCGACAGAGTTCTCTCTATACCTAGGACTTACCCAACCAGCAAAAGGGCTCAAAAATACACTTCTATATCCATAAGTCACACAACTCAATCATATCACATGGCCCCTCCTGGGCCCATCCAAACAGTCAACAACCACAATTTTGAAAAATTACAATTTAGTCCTTACAACTAATACTTTTTGCAAAAACTACCAAAATGAGCTCTAAAAATCTAAATTTTTTTCCCGCAGTCCTTAGCAATATTACTAAGCTAATACAAAAGGAATTATAATTTTCTAACTGCCCACAAATATTTTATGAAATTTTATTCTAAACCCAGCACTATAAAATTGAAGAAACTTGGAGTTCAGGTTTACCTATGCTAATTCCGACTCTTGGAATGCGTCCAGGGCATCTAAAAATGGTGGAGTAGCCTATAACTTTGACCCGGTTCTAAAGTAATTCCAACAGCTTATCTGCTCAGCCCAAAATTGTAGATTCGGGCGATGGTCGAATTGCCACGAAACGAAAGTACTTATGCAAAGCCCACAATACCAGGGGTTAGACTAAAATATTTATATTTACATATAAAATAATTATTTGAAAATTAGGGGTACTACAAGAGGATCAAGTGGTGGTGGTGGTGGTGGTGGTGGTGGATGGACGAATGGTGAATTTAGCCATGGAGAAAAATAGCAATCACAAAATTTGTTTATTGATGGGAAAAGATTTTTGAGGCAATCTTTCTCACATATGGTGCCAATGATGTTGTTGTCCTCTTCTGAAAGTATAGGATGATGGATCTAAGTTATTGGGTCTGCAAGACAACGATGGAAAATACTGAGTGGGTTAGTTGACCACCACTCCAATGCTTAAGTTAGTAATGAGAATTAGACTGTGAATACATAGAATAAATTAGATCTTCACGTACATACCCGATGGCCTTTATATGGACTTTGGTGTAGATTACTATTAGGATTAGGAGTTTATGACTGATTAGGACATGGAGTCCACCTTGTTTGAAAGTCCTAAAGCTGTTAGCACTGTAAATATGGTAATTATCTCAGGATCCTTATCTTTTCATGTGATCTGAGCATTGAGGGATATGCTTAGGCTAGTAACACCTGTCCGAGCATCGAGGGCAAATGTTCTTGTAACTTGCAATAACTCGGACCTGAATTGGGCTTTATTACCCGTTACTCGATTATTCATTACTCGCTTTCGAGTATTGTTTTAGTGGCTATAGCATCAATTAATTTTGTAAAATTTCACCATTTTAATTAATAGTTAATTTTGTAATTAATAGTTATCATGTAAAATTAACTATGTTAAAGATTTTAACATTTAATTTTTAAATTTTTATTTTGTAAAATAAAAAAATTAAAATATTTTAATTTTGACACATTAGAGGCTATTTTGTTAATAAATCAAAACCTTAACAGCTATATTTAAATTCATAAATGAAAGGCACTTTGATTATTATTTTTTTAATTAAGGGTAATTTTTATTTAAAATTTAACAGATTGACTAATTTATAAATTTTTAAAATGCCAAGCACTATATAGGTGAGTTTTAAAAATACAGGAACTAATCTATAAGTTTTGCAAAACTTTAGGGAATAAATTATTTTAGATAGAAAATATAATTAAGGACAATTTAGTCAATTTTTTGCTAAAATTAACAACGATTTAATTATGGTTCTAATAACATGGTTTATTAAAATATCAAAAACTAAATAAGTTGATTTTAAAAATGTGTAGAGTAAGCTACAGGTTTTACCAAACATTAGAACTAAATTATAATTTATCTATCTATATTATACTTACCATATATATATATACTAGCATAATACCCATGCTATGCATAGGTAATTAATAATTTTTACTTTTTAATTTAATTTTTAATTATATTTTAAATAAGATAAATTATTATTATTAAATTAATTTTAAATTAAATTTTCTCTTTTATTTAATTTAATTTGAATAAATTTTTACTTATTATAATAATAAATTTTTAATTAATTTGTGATATAATTAATTAAAATGCCCATTTAATTTTTTTTATACATATATTAATAGTAGTTTTATGATTATTTCATTTAAAATATAATAAAAATACTTTATTCAAAAAATAATTTAAATTTTACAAAATTTTTATATTTTATCTCATAATTTATGTAGATCAATATTAATTTTTTTTATAAATTACAAAAAAAATATATTAAATTAATGAAAAATATATAAATATAATATTTTTTGTTATTAACATAATAAAAAAATTAAATTACTAATAATGAATTGAATTATTTAATTTTAATAACAATGAAAATATATAATATTATTATTAATTAAAAATAATATTCTATTATTTTATTTTTTAAAATACTATATCTAAGTGTAAATTCTTTTTTATCAATCTGATATATATTTTATGAAATAAATCTTTGACAAAAAAGTTATCATTTTACATAAATTTATAATATAAAATAAATATATTTCATAAAAATTAAAATTTTAAAATATTATTATTTTCTATTAATATAATAAATATTAAAAATACATATTATTTTTCAAAAAACAGATTTCATAATTTTGATACTATAACTTTAATTGTTTTTAATCATTTTTATTTATAGCTAAATTTTTTATGCAATCATATTTATAATTTATCTTTGAAATTCTATTTTTATATAAAAATATAGTTGAGAGATAATTTTTGCATAAAAATATCGATATTTAATTAAAATTTTAAATTAATTCTATTGAAAATTAATAATAATAAAATATAGATAATCAAAATATTAGTTATCATTGTATTCGATATATAATTATAATGAAATAAAATATTCATAGTTTAAGAAATATTAAATATGAAATTTATAAAAAAAATTAATAATAAAATAAACATTAATTAAATATATTTAAATAAATAAGTTTTGAGAATAATAACTAATAAATTTTAAAAGAAATAATAAAAAAATAGTACAAATCAAAAAAAGATTTAAGAGTATTTAAATAAAATGAAAATATTTGATGAGAAAAGAGTGCTTGATATGTATTAAATGTTTTATATGACATACTATATATAAACAAACAGATGAAAACCATTTAAATAAAAAATTAATCTATAATTAAATATTATTTAATTGAAAAAGGGTAACAAACATTCAATTTTAATTTTTATAACAGTAAAATGTCCTCTATTTACTAGGCTATTTTAATTAAATCATCATAAGTTGGCCATTGTTGGACCTAGGTTTTTTAACCCATATTTTGATGATAATAAATAATTAGTGTGCTACTAATATACTTTAGAAGTATTTGTGTTGAGTTTGTAGGCCCTAGATTCAAAATTGCCAAATTACTTCAAATCAAGGTTAAGGAAGAGCAAGATAAGGAAGCAAACATTTATGGAACCCTACAATGTAACTTTTATATATTTTATATCATGTAAATCTCATTTAATTAATTGTGTTGGCTCAAGTCTAGGTGGTACTAAGAATATCTTGTTCAACTTAGTTTTCATATAATTCTTTATCAAGGGAAAATTAAATAAATTTTTCAAAAATACAAAATTAATTTTGAAAAGTATTTTAGTTGCAAAATACATTGAATTAGCTTTCCAATGGTTCAAATGGATCAAATATCTGAGTTCGGATCAAAAAGTTATGAGTTTTTTAAACTCTTAATTTCTTCGTGTCTTTACTTGTAACTTTTTCTTGACCAAGGGGGAGTAAAATAAAATTTTCACATTTGAGAAATGCAATTTTATTTTTGAAAGTGTTGTCATTGAAAAGTTTATCAAAATTAGCTTTCTAACGGTTCAAATGGATTGAAAATCCGAGTTCTGATCAAAAAGTTATGCATTTCCGAAGCCTAAGTGCCCTTTTGACACTTTCTATCCAGAGAACACTTTGGCAGCCGAAAGTGAGAAGTTTGGCTGCCAAAAGTGAGAAGTTCGACTGCCGAAAGTGAGAAGTTCGGCTGCCGAAGTTCGACTGCCAAAGTTCATTCTTTAAATCATGATTTTTGAGCGTTAAAAGTCATTTTGTCCAGCAAGCACTTCGACAGCCGAAAGTGGAAACTTCGGCAGCTGAAAGTGGGAATTTCAACAGCCAAAAGTGACTTTTCAAAAGCTATTTTTTGGCGCTTTAACCTTCGACAGCTAAAGTAAATAATTTCGATAGCTGAACCTAAGTTTTTGTAACTTGATAAAACAGAGCTTTGGGTGGTTGAACGGCTAGTTTTGCATTTAATGCACCCTCAACGGCTTTTTTCTTGCAAAAACTATAAATAGGCGCCATTTATGACTGGAAACAAGTTTTACAACAATAATCTTTTGAAAATTTATTGTGTTCTAAAGATTTTCTTCATTCTCCCTCTCTAAAACTTGAGCTACCATAGTTAATGTTGAGAACTTGATATTTGAGTTGTAAATTCTTTGTTTTGAGAGTTCATTCAAGGTTGTTGTGAGCACTTAATATAATTTTGAGTGTGATTGAGTTTTAAATAGCTCTTGAGTGTAAAGGGATTTATAAAAGAGTAAGGGTTTGCTCTTGTGGCGATTATAAGGGGTTTATTCTTCATCCAAAAAAGAATTTTAGTAGAGTTAGCTCTCAAGAAGGGCCTTGAGGAGATGACGTAGGCTTATGATAGCCGAACCTCTATAAATTTCTTGTGTCATCATTCTTCCTCTACTCTTCTTTGTGTTTGAATTTCTTTTAGTATTCAATTTTACAATTAGAACCTAATTCATCGACCACTTTGGTTGCTACAAGGGACAACAGCCATAATAATAATAATAATAATAATAATAATAATAATAATAATAATAATAATAATAATAATAATAATAATAATAATAATAATTAATCATAAGAAAGTAAAATAAAAAGAATATTAAATTATTAACATAAAAAAATACATACTTGTCACACCCTACCCCTCTGTAAGGCATAACATAATCCCGTAGTATACCTAATGAATCACCCACTTGGTCTACTGATAACCCATTAAATACACTACCAGGGATTTTAAAACTTTTCTTACTTCTTTTTATAGCAGTGAGCACTATTTACAGGTGTTAAAATTTTTTTTGAACTGAAGTGAAACAGCTAATACATTTGAATTAGTGGTAATTTCTGTAAAAATTTTAGCGGAGTGCCCTCTATATTTTGAATAAAATATTTCTTCAAAAACCTGTAAAAAGCACTTCAAATATATTTCTCAATCTCAAACTTCAACATAATTCAACACAATAAGTTTCTTAACTTAAATCCATAATAATTTTTCAAAGGCTGAGATAAAAGAAATATAGTACAAATTTTACAAACCAAAATAACTCATAATTTATTTTTACAACTTCAATGTACAATTTTAAATTACAACTGCTCAAAACCAAGAACACTATATACATACAGTGAACATACATTACAGTACAAAATGCAAAATATGGTATACTCAATATACCCGGTGATCTCTCGCTGAATGTACTAGCAGCCTATTCTGCTGCCCTCTCAGTTTTCCTACCTGCGACAGCAATGAAAAGCTATCGCTGAGACAATGTCTCAGTGGTGCACAACATTAACCAAATACAACTTTAAATCACAAATCATAAATCATATAAATAGTGGATACATAAAACCATAGTTAAATTCAAGACAATGAATGTCATAATGAATTTAAACTCCATTTCACAATATCACAATAAATCTCAATAGTCAAAACATGATTAAATTCAAAAGACAGTGACTGTCAATAAGAATTTAAACTCCATTTCACAATTTCACAATACATATCAATAAATCACACACAGCTTAATCATGTTCCAAAGTTCAATTCGTCCCAAAAGCCGATGGCTAATGAGGTATAACATAGCTAGCTAGCAATAATATGAGTACTCATTCTATTTGTCCTCAACAGGCACACACCTCAACACTTCAGCCAGAAAGGGAATTCAATTCGTCCCACTAGACAAGCTAGCGAGGAATACAATCAATATACATGATAGTTGTGGTTTCAAACCATTTCCAATGCTTTTCATTCAATAAGTATCCATCAATATCATTCAAACAATTTTTTACAGTTTCAAACCATTTAAAATGTTTTTCAAGCAATAAGTATCCATTCAAACACCTTTCCACAATTTAAAACAATAATGTACAAATAGTCATAATTCATTTTAATTGAAAAATTCAAAAGAAATAGTTGTTGTGCACAAACCTCTGATAATTGTCTCTTGGCCTTGACTCAGTGTTTCCTTCTCTTTCCCTGAGTCTATGCTAGCTGAGAAATACAATTTGAAGTGTTTCAGTACTCATTTAAACTGTCTCTAACGATAATGCTTGATAATTAATTCACTGAATTCTATTATTTGCTTAGTCAACCTAATATGTCAACTCTCGATGCGTTCTAGGTAAATTAGGTTTTAATGTTACTAATATGTCACATTCAATAGTCTTTTAGGATTGATACATGTTACCAAATTCATTTCCATGTATTTTGCATTTTATTGCAATTTGATGGATTCCGGGATACTAGTTTGACCTAGCCGGACGACCTAGTTCCCTCGGTTTTCGGGTTTCGGTCGAAACTACAAACTTGTAGATCTATGTCTTATAGCATGCGGGGCAAAATTTCAGGTCATTCTGAGTTATGTAGACCAAGTTATGGTCATTTAACTATTGCTGGTCAAAATGCATCAAAATTGGTCACTTTAGGTCATTTTAGGTAAATTTTGGTTTGGCCAGTTTTTGGACCCGAACTTGTGCAAGCTGTTTGACTTACTTATGGTCATTTCTGGGCTTTGGTGTCTTCATAAGACTTGTAGATATAAGTCTTAACTATTCATGGTTAAAAGTTTAGGTCAATTGGACCTGTTTTGAGTGAGTTATGACCTAAACACTAACTGCTGCCCAAATGGTCAATTTTCAGGCCTTAATTGCACTAATCCGGATTTGGTCACTTTTCAAGTTACCTTACAAGCAGAATTTTGGTAAGCTTCCTTCATGAAATTTGGCACATTTTGTGCTTAGTTTCACCTCCAATTGGTCTCATACCAATTGGAGTCACACACTTAAGGTTCTAGGCCCAAAACCTAAACTGTCCTATTGCATTTTCTTCATTACTCATCAAAGGTCACTTTTAGCATTTACCAAACTCCACATTCATGCCAATTTTGGTTTGTGCCATAACCTAAACACAATTCACAACATATTATTGGTCATTTTGGCAGCTTACAATCACACTCAACATGCTCCATATAGTGCAGAATTTTTCAAACTCAATTACAACAATTTAATCACCTAATCATAACATATAACTTCTCCACTATCATAACGTATAACTTCACCACTATCTTACATACACATTTGGCAAACTTTAGGACCACAATTCATCAAACAACTTCATGAATTCCAGCACTCTTCAAGAAGTTAACAAGCTGCCAAATTTGTAAAGCTTCCATAATTGCCTTCAAGCTCAAATTTTCACTTGGTCCACCATCACATATACATGAGGTTAACTTACTAAAATTTTAAACCATATTAGTCAACATTAATTCTCCACAATACATGTAAGAATATTTCATTTAGTATATAATTTCATGGCTGTCCATTTAGACATTTACGCATAGAATTTCAAATTCAACATAATTTCCAACTCAAGTGCTCAACTTTAATATACATCAATAATTAACCTACTAAAACTTTTATTCACTTTAATCAACATCAATACCCATCAATTTCATGTGAAAATAATTCAAACTCTTTAATTACCATGGCTGCCTAAACTAATACATAATCATAACTCACCAAAAACTCAAAATTTCTTCATCAACTTATTCATCTCAAGCTTCCCATAAACTTTACTTAAGAAAGAAAACAATTTAAACACTTACCTATTGTTGGGGCTTGTTAAATCTTCACCAAAATCCCTTGAATTTAGTATCTATTTCTTTCTTGTGATGTGGGGATCAAATTTAGTGAAGTGACTTTGGTGTTTGAGTTGGAAATGGAGGAGGTTTAGGAAGCTTGAACCATTTCGGCTATGGAGGTTTTGGAGAGCTTCATTTCGGCATGGAGGTGGTTAAGGTTGAAGATGAAGTGTTAGTGGATTTACACCTACCCACTTAATAGATTATTTAACCCCATAGTGCTCCACTCACCATAAGTAAATAATATTATATGTTTAAAGTGTTAATTACTCAAATTATACCCCATTTTTGCTATTTACATTAGGTACCACTAATTTAATTTTTCATGACATTTTCAAAGTGTAATATTATTTATTTTTAATGGACATTTAGGTCAAAAGACAACTCGGGGTGTCCAATGACCACAATGCCCCTGTTCGGGTTGCATTCCCAATTTTTCGGTAACACCGGGTTTTGTCCGTTTTTCGATTTCTCACTTTTCTTTGTACTAATTAATTAATTTTTTTTTATATTTCTAATGGTATTTATACTTCAATAGGGGTCTATTTAAGTCCTAAAAATATTTTTCAGGGTTCCCCGTGGTCCAGAGCTAGTCAACGGTCTATGCCGCGACTTCCCGGTGTGGTCACCCATCGCTAGGGTTCTCGGCTCGCTTAACTTTGTTACATTTCTTTGCTATTATTTTTCCTTTGTTTTTCTTGTATTTTCTTTTCTTGTATTTCATTATTTTATGTCTCCCCACTCATATCGAAGTGTAGTTCTAGGCATCCTAGCTGTCCGGACAACACTGATCATAGGAGCAGTAGAACGCACTACCGAACTTAGGGGCGTTACAATTCTCCCCCCCTTAAAATAAATTTCATCTCAAAATTTTACCTGGCATTAGTCTCTGAACAGCTGTGGGTGCTGTCTCCTCATATCCTCTTCACGTTCCCAAGTAGCTTCCTGGCCTGAATGATGGTTCCACAGCACTTTAACCAGGTGTATCTGTTTTTTCCTCAGCTGCTTCACCTCATAAGCCAGAATTTCTATGGGTTTTTCCTCATAAGAGAGGTCTGGATTTACCTCAATCTCTTCAACTGATAGTACATAAGATGGGTCAGATCTGTACCTCCTTAACATGGACACATGGAAAACACTATGTATCCTTGCTAACTCCGAAGGTAATGCCAACCGATATGCCAAAGGACCCACTCTTTCCAGAACCTCATATGGTCCAATGAAACGAGGACTCAGTTTCCCCTTTCTGCCAAATCTCATAATCCTCTTCCAAGGAGAAACTTTGAGGAATACCTTATCACCCACTACATATTCAATATCTCTTCTCTTCATATCAACATAGGACTTCTGACGGTCTGATGCAGCCTTAAGTTTATCTCTGATCGATCTGATCTTTTCCTCTGTCTGCTGAACAATTTCTGGCCCAATCATCTTTCTTTCACCTACTTCATCCCAACATAGGGGAGTTCTGCACTTTCTGCCATACAAAGCTTCATATGGAGGCATCCCAATGCTTGATTGGTAGCTGTTGTTATAAGCAAACTCAATCAAAGGCAAGTGTGTATCCCAACTACCTTCAAACTCAATCACACAAGCCCGTAGCATATCCTCCAATATCTGAATTACCCTTTCAGACTGGCCATCTGTCTGTGGGTGGAATGCTGTGCTGAAGTTCAATCTAGTTCCTAGGGCTCTCTGAAGACTACCCCATAATCTAGAAGTGAACCTAGGATCTCTGTCAGACACAATTGATACTGGCACTCCATGCAGTTTTACAATCTCATATATGTACAATCTGGCCAATCTTTCCAGGCTATAGTCCATCCAAACTAGCAAAAAGTGAGCAGACTTAGTCAATCTGTCAACTATAACCCATACTGCATCATGACTATTATGTGTCCTTGGAAGTCTTGTAACAAAATCCATAGTTATCCGCTCCCATTTCCACTCTGGTACTGGTAATGGATGTAACAAACCAGCTGGAACTTGATGTTCTGCCTTTACTTGCTGACAAGTTAGGCACTTGGAAACAAATTCAGCTATATCTCTCTTCATACCCATCCACCAGTAATGCTCTTTCAGCCCTTTGTACATTTTAGTTCCACCAAGGTGCATAGTAAAAGGAGACTTATGTGCTTCTTTCATAATGATCTATCTCAATTCAGCATCATTAGGAAATCACATTCTACCCTGATGTAGCAATAAACCATCATCTTTCACAGAAAATTCAGGTTTCTTGCCCTGCTGGACTTCTTTCAGTAGCTTCTGATATTTAACATCACTCTGGCGACCATTACGATCGATCAATCAACACTGGCTGTACATGCCATGCAACTACTGTCTGTCCCTCATCATCAATCTCTAAACTGGCATGCTGTGCTTTCAATTCATATACCATGGACAAAGAAGAAACTCTGAGACTTGCCATAGACTTGCGACTTAAGGCGTCAGCCACCACATTTGCTTTCCCTGGCTGATAGTTATTAAGCAATCATAGTCTTTAATCAGTTCTAACCATCTCCTCTGCCTCAAATTCAATTCCTTCTGGGTGCCTAAGTACTTCAAGCTCTTGTGATCTGTGTAAATGTAACATTTCTCCCCATACAAATAGTGTCTCCAAATCTTAAGAGCAAAAACAATAGCTGCTAGCTCCAGATCATGTGTTGGGTAGTTTCTCTCATGCGGTTTCAGCTGGCGTGATGCATAAGCAATGACATTCCGATCTTGCATCAGTACACAGCCTAACCCATTGTGAGAAGCATCACTATAAACTGTGTATTCTTTACCCGTAGTAGGTAAAGTAAGGACTGGAGCTTCAGTCAAACACTTCTTCAACTCATCAAAACTCTGCTGGCATTTATCAGTCCACTGAAATTTTACATCTTTCTGAAGAAATTTGGTCAGTGGAGAAGATAACATAGAAAACCCTTTCACAAACCGACGGTAATATCCAGCTAAACCCAGAAAACTGTGAATTTCTGTGATGTTCCTGGGCTGCTTCTAATTAAGGATAGCTTCTACCTTGCTGGAATCTACCTTGATCCCTTCAGCTGACACAACCTGTCCCAAAAAGGAGATTTCTTTCAGCCAAAATTCACATTTCGATAATTTGGCGTATAGCTGTTTCTCCCTTAAGGTCTGCAGTACAATCCGCAGATGTCTATCATGCTCCTCTGCATTCCTCGAATATATCAAAATGTCATCAATAAACACCACCACAAATTGATCGAGATATGGTCTGAAGATAGTATTCATTAGATCCATAAAAGCAGCTGGAGCATTAGTTAACCCGAATGGCATTACTAGAAACTCATAGTGGCCATATCGAGTTCTGAAAGCAGTTTTTGGAATACTCTGCTCTTGCACCTTCAACTGATAATAACCAGATCACAAATCAATTTTGGAGAATACAGCTGCACCCTTCAACTGATCAAACAGATCATCAATGCGAGGCAATGGATATCTGTTCTTTATTGTCACCTTATTCAATTGCCGGTAATCAATCCATAAGCGGAGGGTGCCATCTTTCTTCTCAACAAACAATACTGGCGCTCCCCAAGGTGACACACTAGGGCGGATGAAGCCCTTTTCAAGTAGTTCTTGCAACTATGCCTTCAACTCCTTCAACTCTGCTGGTGCCATTCTGTATGGTGTTATGAAGATTGGATCCACACCAGGCATAACATTAATTTCAAACTGCACTTCTCTTTCTAGAGGTAATCCTGACAATTCATCAGGAAACACATCTGGAAAGTCACATACAGTAGGGATGTCCTTCAGAGCTAGACTATCCACTTGGGTGTCTATCACATGTGCCAAGTACACCTCACACCCTTTCCTAATCATTTTTTTGGCCAGTACAGCTGAAATGATGTTTGAAGGTAATAACTGCCTCTACCCATGTATTACTACATCACTGTACTGAGGGAGACCAAAAGTGACTGTCTTCAGCCTACAGCCAATCATGGCATGATACCTGGCTAACCAATCCATGCCCAAGATGATATCATAATCTCTGAAGGGCATTTCAATGAAATCAGATAGAAAAGTGTGTCATTGGATCACCAAAGGACAATCCCTATACATTTTATTAACCCTGACTTCTTGTCCTAACGGACATGTTACTAGCACCTCAAAGTCCATTTTTGTACATGGAACAGCAATGCAATCAATGATGCTGGCACTCACATAAGAATGGGTAGAACCCGGATCAAATAACACAAACACATCCTGATTAAAAGTTGAGAAGGTACCAGCCACAACATCAGATGTCTTGGCCTCTTCTCTCTATTTCATTGCATAGACTCTGACTGGAGCATTGTCTTACTCTGACTATTTCACTGTGCCTTGGCTGCCTGCTGGGCTACCTCTACCCCTGCCTTTACCTCTGCTGGGTGGTTGTGAACTTCTGGTGATAGGGCTCTGAACTGACCCTTCTGCAGTAGTAGGAGGTGGTCCAACTCTGCGACTATTGGTGCAGTCCTTGGCAAAGTGTCCTGTGCCTCCACAGTTATAACAGGCTCCAATAGCCTTATAGCATATCTCACCATGATTTCTTCCACAAGTTTCACATTGGCGGGGAGGGTAGGAACCTCTGGTACTCTGCTGACCAGATAGAGGAGGTTTTTGTCCTGAATATCTTCCCCTACCAGACTTCTTGCCACCTCTGCTGTGTCCCCCATGGTTCTTCCTCTTTCCAGTAGGACCACTGGGACTCTATTCTACTGATTTTCCCTCTTTCTCTGTCTTCTCTGATTTCTTTTTCTCAGGAGCTGCTTCAGATTCAATTCTCTCTAACTCTAGGGCTTGAGAAATAAGTTCAGAGAAGTTAGTGTGTTTGAATCCAACTACTTGTAATCTGATACTGGGCTTCAAGCCGGTTTCAAACCTCTTGCATCTCTCCTTGCTAGTAGAAAATAGACTTACTGCAAAATGGCTTAAGCGGGAAAATTCTCTTTCATATTCAGCCACTGATCTACTCCCCTGTTTCAGACTTAGGAACTCTTGCACTTCTGGTCCACATAAGCATCAGGGACATATTTTTGTCTAAATTCCCGGAGAAAGTCATTCCATGTTAGCACTGCAGGTTCTACCAGACTGTGGAGAATGGTTTTCCACCAGTCTTAAGCATCCCCCTGGAGCAAAGATACTGAATATTCAAATCTGAGCTCCTCTGTGCAGTGTAGTTTCTTGAATACCCTATCCATCCTCTCTAACCACTGTTCTGCCTCTAGAGGATCTACTGTCCCCTTGAACTCTGTAGCCCCATATTTCATCAATTTGTCATACTGTCTAGCAGAAGACTGTGGTTGTACCACTGGTGTCTGTATTGGGACTTGAGTAGGCACATTACCTGTAACACCCAAAAATTTTAAATTTTATGAGCATTTTTGGTATTTTAATTTTATTTAAATTTTAGGAAATTTTTTGAGATTTTTCGGATTTTAAAAATCGGGTTCGATTTTCCGAAAATATAAACTTTGATGATTTTTAAAAATTAATTTAAAGACCACGTGGCAAAACTAAAAATATATTTGGAGTCTACGTATTTTTCTGAGTTTTCTGGAATTTTTTCGGAATTTTTGGACCTCGTTTTCGGTCCCGAGGCAGAGTAAAAATTTAAAATTTTGTATCTTGAATCGGACCGACCGAATCGGACCGAACCGGATCGGACCAGTCGAATCGGACCGGCCTTTTCCTTTTTCTTCTTTCCTTCCCCGCGTGCGTCGACCTCTCCTCCTTCTCTCTCTCTTTTCTCTCTCTTCCTGCCCTGCCGGCCACCACCTCCCCTGCCACCCAGTGGCCGGCCTCCCACCTCCCACCTCCCGGCCGCGCTAAACGGTCGGAAAACGCGCCCGAACTCCCTCCCTCGCGCGCGCGGCATTTCGGCTTCCCCGGCCAAAATCCGGCCGATCCGGCCACCAATTGGACCGGGTCTTGTATCTAAAATCATCTACTCGGCGAGAGCTTTCCATAGACACCAAGAACGCCGAAATCCATCGAGCGGTTTGTCCAATTTTTGCTCGGGAAGTTTTTAGCCCATTTCGACTTTTGGGCTAGATTTCTCGAAAATCGTAAATCCCACGAGAAAATCGAGAGTACCAAAGCGCTCCACATGTCGAGAGCTTCGCGGGGATATAAATTTCAAAATTTTCCGACACCGTTTTTCGATGGGTCCCACGGAACTTCGCAGTGTTTTCCGACTATTAAATGAGTTTAGAAAATTCTGAAAAATTTATGTACTAACCCCCGTGTTATGGGCTTCGTGTAGGTATCCTCAATTCGCGGAAATTCGACAGTTGTCCGGGTCTGTGAATTTCCGGCCGCATGCACTTCTAGGAAAGTCTCCGAATTGGATTGAGGTTTTGGCTATCCCCCCATTGTCAGACGTCCCGAGCGCGTTCCCGAAGTCGGAATTGGCAAAGGTAAACCCGAACCTTACTTTTTCGTAATTTTCTAGTACTTAAATAGGATTAAAAATCCATAAAATATTCGTGGTAGCTTAGAAAATTATGATTCTTTTGGCAATAGCCTAGTAATATTGCTAAGGACCGCGGGGCAAAGTTTTAGAATTTTTAGAGCTTATTTGGGCAGTTTTTGCAAAAATGGTCACTTATAGGGACTAAATTGAAATTTTACATATTATGATGGATGATTGATCTGGTGGGCCCAGGAGGGGCTGTGTGATGTGATTGAGTTGTGGACATATGGATTGTGAATATAGAAGTGTGTTTTGAGCCCTTTTGCAGGTTGGGTAGGTCCTAGGTATAGGGGAGACTCTGCCGGATTTTCGGCACGACTTAGGACGTATTGGTCTTTTTTTTTGTTTGTATTGAGTAAAATTTATTAAATGATTGTAATAAAATTGTCAGGTGAGCCGGGACAGCCTTCTTCCTCCGCTCAGCCGCCTCAGTGACCATCGTCATGTCTGTGAGTAAAATATTAATTTTAATTGTAATTTCACTATTATTATATGTTCAAGCATGCCCATGCATCACTTATATGCATATATCTATGTAGATAAACTTTAGGCACGATTTATGTTGCATTGATAACTGTTAAAGTTCCATGGATGTTGTTGTGGTAATTTGGAGCAGTGTGCGTGCGTTGGCGTGCGTGTGATGTGGTGTGGACTATGGATAGGACTGGTAGTCACGGCTTGAGTTCTTTCTCAGCCCGATCCTTCGGGGTAGTCACGCTTGAGTTCTTCGCTGGGACCCCGATTTGGTTTATTAATCGAAAGTCCGCTTGAGTTCTTCATTGGCACCAAGTTGGATTTAAGAGAGTCAGTATAGGGATCGCCCCATATATTATGATTGATACTATAGGGTGTGTGAGTGCTCTAAATTACCTTTTTGATGTTATGATGTGAAAATATTGTTGATGTTGCATTTCACTCTACAGGGTGCATTAGTTTTAGATAGTTATAGAGATTATGGTTAAAATTGATATTTTACTCTCTGAGTCGAACGCTCACTCCTGTTCAAAAATTTTTCCAGGCCACAGGAGGATATTTTTGAGGTTAACCTGCTTTCTCCCTCGCAGGTCAATTACTAATGTTTGTATAAACTTGTTAAATCTTAGAATTTCCGCATGTGTTAGAAATGTTTATTTGATTTGGGTCTGTAAACTAAATTATTATTTTGGACCTGTAAACTTAATATTCTATGCATGTTTGATGGATTGGATGAGGGAGCTGAGCTCCCATTTATTTTTATGCTGATGAGTATGTGGAGGGTGAGCTGAGCTCCCCAATTGAGTATTTATTGTGTTTACAGGTCGGGTGAGTCGAAAACTCCCCGTTGGAAAGTCCATTTTATGGCCGGACTCTGTCCGTTTGGTTTCTTGAAATTGGGCCCAAATGGGCCTTAGAATTGAGTAAATGAACAGTTAGGCTTACTACGGGCCTCGGGGGCTTTAGGCTAGCCCAGGTCCTAGTGCTGGTCCGGCCCATAGGTTGGGTCGTGACAAATGTGGTATCAGAGCTTAGGCTCCAGATTCTTAGGGAATGTTTGTCTAAAGTGTTGGGAAGAGTCTACTAGGAGTCACATGCGGAAAAATAGGGTCCACATTCGTCTTGCATTATCATCTTTGCTTCTAGTTTCTGCTCCATATATTGTGTATAAATATGAGTCTATAGAGCTGTGTAATGTGCAGTTTTGAATTTTGTGGGCTAATGTCTTTGAATTTCAGAAAATGCATAGAAGCGGAGAGCCGCCATCGCACGAACGGATGTGCCGGACGAGGTGTCGACACAGGATGAGGTGCCTGCCCCGAGGAGGTGGGGTAGGAGGCCTAGAGCTGCTCAAGTAGAGGAGCAGCCACCCCAGTACAGGATCAGTCCTTTATGGCACAGGGTCCCATGGAACCCATGGCAGCTACTCTCGCTGGGTTGCAGAGAACCATCGATATGATGGCACAATATATGGTCCACCCTCCATAGCAGCAGCAGTCCACCGCACCAAGAGGAGAACCTTACAAACAGATCATCAATTTTAAGAAGTTGGTGCCTGGTACTTATGATGTGTCAGACGATGCATATCGGTTTTTGGATTCCTGCAGACAGTGCAGAATGTAAGTCTGATTGGTGATAGAAGACTGATAGAGTGTATGCAGCATGTCATGGGGCCTATGCCTAGACAATGGATGAATGACTACGTGTTACCCCGGATGGAGGGTTTGACATGGGCTCAGTTTGTGGAACTTTTTATCAATCGGTTTGTGCCAGAAAGCTTCAGAGATCAGAAGCAGTGGGCCTTTGAGGCCTTAAGACAGAATGGCAGTGCAGAGATGAATAAGCTCTGCATTTCGGAATTGAGCAGATATGCCCCTGCAGCAGTAGCTACAGAAACTATGAAGGTGAAGAGATTCCTAAAGGGGCTTGACAGGAGGTATGCGAACCTAGCCATGATGTCTGATCAGTCTTTTGACGTGGTAGTTGATCGAGCCAGACAGATAGAGATTAGCTATGCTGTGGATGACAGCGGGAGAGCAAAGAAAAACAGAGCAGAGGGTTCCTCAAGTGTCCCTTCCATGGGTACTCCGGACAGTGGTGGCCAGAGTAATTACAGAGGAAAAAGTAGAAACAAGAAGAGTGGTTTTAAACACAAACCTCGAGGATTCAGACCAGGGTACGGATCCAGCAGTGGTCACAGTTCAGGGTACAGCAGTTCTGGGTCTGATTCAGGATCCTCCTTGGCACCTTGTGCACAGTGTGGAAGAAGACATTCAGGACCTTGTTTGATGGGATCAGGAGTATGCTTCAGGTGTGGCCAACCATGTCACTTTGCTAGAGAATGCCCCGTTTTCAGTGAGCCACAAATGGGGTCACAGGGTTCTGTTGCAAATGTTCCTCGCCAATTGTATCCGGGTACTTCCAACATGGCAGGCAGTCAGTTCAGTGGCCAACAGGGCCAAGGACAAAGGGGACATGGATTTGGAGGCAGATCAGGAGGTAGAAGTCAGTATCAGGATTCTGCTACTCAGGGTAGGGGTCAAGCTCGGGTTTTACCCACCAGGATGCTCAAGCTTCAAATGTAGTTGTGGTAGGTATTCTTCTGGTCTGTTCCTATGAGGCTCGTGTTTTGATAGATCCGGGTGCTACGCACTCATTTGTCTCCCCTGTGTTTGCCATGAGGTTGGGTAGAAACCCTACAACCTTAGAATGTCCTTTGTCGGTAGCTACCTCACTTAGTGACAACATAGATGTAGATATGGTTTTTCCGGGTAGCCCAGTAGTGGTGGATGGAAAGATCCTCTCAGCAGACTTGGTTCCTCTACCAGTGATGGATTTCGATGTAATCTTGGGGATGGACAACTCATTATGCCACTTTAGACTGCAGGAACAAAAAGGTGTATTTCCACATACCTGGTGTGGAAGAGTTTAGCTTTGATGGTGACAGGAGCGTGGCTCCATATAATTTGGTGTCAGCAATTATTGCTAGAAAAATGTTGAGGCGTGGATGCCAAGGGTTTTTGGCATTGGTGAGAGATACATCTGTAGAAGGTGTCAGCATGGAAAATGTTCCTGTTGTCAGAGAATTTATGGATGTCTTCCCAGAGGAGCTTCCAGGGTTGCCACCAGGAAGGGAAATAGAGTTTTGCATTGATGTTATGCCGGGTACAAACCCCATATCGATGCCACCTTACAGGATTGCACCAGCAGAATTGAAAGAGCTGAAGGAGCAACTACAGGAGCTTTTGGACAAGGGTTTTATACGTCCGAGCACTTCACCTTGGGGCGCTCCTGTTCTATTTGTGAGAAAGAATGATAGGCCATTCAAACACATTTCCATAATTTAAAACAATAATGTACAAATAGTCATAATTTATTTCAATTGAAAAATTCAAAAGAAATAGTTGTTGTGCACAAACCTCTGATAATTGTCTCCTGGCCTTGACTCAGTGTTTCCTTCCCTTTCCCTGAGTCTTTGCTAGCTGAGAAACACAATTTGAAGTGTTTCAGTACTCATTTAAACCGTCTCTAACGATAATGCTTGATAATTAATTCACTGAATTCTATTATTTGCTTAGTCAACCTAATATGTCGACCCTCGATGCGTTCTAGGTAAATTAGGTTTTAATGTTACTAATATGTCACATTCAATAGTCTTTTAGGGTTGGTACATGTTACCAAATTCATTTCCATGTATTTTGCATTTTATTGCAATTTGCTAGATTCCGGAATACTAGTTTGACCTAGCCGGACGACCTAGTTTCCTCGGTTTTCGAGTTTCGGTCGAAACTACAAACTTGTAGATCTATGTCTTATTGCATGCGAGGCAAAATTTTAGGTCATTCTGAGTTATGTAGACCAAGTTATGGTCATTTTACTATTGCTGGTCAAAATGCATCAAAATTGGTCACTTTAGGTCATTTTAGGTAAATTTTGGTTCAGCCAATTTTTGGACCCGAAATTGTGCAAGCTGTTTGACTTGCTTATGGTCATTTTTGGGCTTTGGTGTCTTCATAATACTTGTAGATACAGGTCTTAACTATTCATGGTTAAAATTTCAGGTCAATTGGACCTATTTTGAGTGAGTTATGGCCTAAACACTAACTGCTGCCCAAATGGTCAATTTTCATGCCTTAATTGCACTAATCCGGATTTGGTCACTTTTTAAGTTACCTTACAAGCAGAATTTTGGTAAGCTTCCTTCATAAAAGTTGGCACATTTTGTACCTAGTTTCACCTCCAATTAGTCTCATACCAATTGGAGCCACACACTTAAGGTTCTAGGCCCAAAACCTAAACTGTCCTATTGCATTTTCTTCATTACTCATCAAATGTCACTTTTAGCATTTACCAAACTCTACATTCATGCCAATTTTGGTTTGTACCATAACCTAAACACAATTCACAACATATTGTTGGTCATTTTGGCAGCTTACAATCACATTCAACATGCTCCATATAGTGCAGAATTTTTCAAACTCAATTACAACAATTTAATCACCTAATCATAACATATAACTTCTCCACTATCATAACATATAACTTCACCACTATCTTACATACACATTTGGCAAACTTTAGGACCACAATTCATCAAACAACTTCATGAATTCCAGCACTCTTCAAGAAGTTAACAAGCTACCAAATTTGTAAAGCTTCCATAATTGCCTTCAAGCTCAAATTTTCACTTGGTCTACCACCACATATGCATGAGGTTAACTTACTAAAATTTTAAACCATATTAGTCAACATTAATTCTCCACAATACATGTAAGAATATTTCATTTAGTATATAATTTCATGGCTGTCCATTTAGACATTTACGCATAGAATTTCAAATTCAACATGATTTCCAACTCAAGTGCTCAACTTTAATATACATCAATAAATAACCTACTAAAACTTTTATTCACTTTAACCAACATCAATACCCATCAATTTCATGTGAAAATAATTCAAACTCTTTAATTACCATGGCTGCCTAAACTAATACATAATCATAACTCACCAAAAACTCAAAATTTCTTCATCAACTTATTCATCTCAAGCTTCCCATAAACTTTACTTAAGAAAGAAAACAATTTAAACACTTACCTATTGTTGGGGCTTGTTAAATCTTCACCAAAATCCCTTGAATTTAGTATCTATTTCTTCCTTGTGATGTGGGGATCAAATTTAGTGAAGTGACTTTGGTGTTTGAGTTGGAAATGGAGGAGGTTTAGGAAGCTTGAACCATTTCGGCTATGGAGGTTTTGGAGAGCTTCATTTCGGCATGGAGGTGGTTAAGGTTGAAGATGAAGTGTTAGTGGATTTACACCTGCCCACTTAATAGATTATTTAACCCCATAGTGCTCCACTCACCATAAGTTAATAATATTATATGTTTAAAGTGTTAATTACTCAAATTATACCCCATTTTTGCTATTTACATTAGGTACCACTAATTTGATTTTTCACGACATTTTTAAAGTGTAATATTATTTATTTTTAATGGACATTTAGGTCAAAAGACAACTCGGGGTGTCAAATGACCACAATGCCCATGTTCGGGTTGCATTCCCGATTTTTTAGTAACACCGGGTTTTGTTCGTTTTTCGATTTCTCACTTTTCTTTGTACTAATTAATTAATTTTTCTTTGATATTTCTAATGGTATTTATACTTCAATAGGGGTCTATTTAAGTTCTAAAAATATTTTTCAGGGTTCCCCGCGGTCCAGGGCTAGTCAACGGTCCACGCCGCGACTTCTAGATGCGGTCACCTATCGCTAGGGTTCTCAGCTCGCTTAACTTGGTTACATTTCTTTGCTATTATTTTTCCTTTGTTTTTCTTGTATTTTCTTTTCTTGTATTTCATTATTTTATGTCTCCCCACTCATATCGAAGTATAGTTGTAGGCATCCTAGCTGTCCGGACAACACTGGTCACAGGAGCCGTAGAACGCACTACCGAACTTAGGAGCGTTACAATACTAATTATAAATAAGTCAAATCTCTTTATTTTATTTTTATAATTTTTTATATAAACTATACTTTTTGTCTCTCAAATTTTTTTAATAAAGATTTTTGTAATAAAAATAATAGAAAATATAACAATGTAATAAAAATATTTATTAAAGATATGAAATAATTTAATGTTGATTAAATTATATGATAGTTGATTATGATATCACAAGTTAATGGTCAATTGTATTTAAACTAAAAGCCATCAATGACTTCTTCTTCTTCTTCTTCTTCTTCTTCTTCTTCTTCTTCTTATTATTATTATTATTATTATTATTATTATTATTATTATTATTATTATTATTATTATTATTATTATTATTATGTAGGATAACACGTGGTAAATAATATTTTTATACAAATGAATTTATAAAAAAAATTAAACAAATTTATAAAAAAATAATATAAATAATTTTTAAATATTATATTTAATCATAAAAGGTCTTAATTTTTTAAAAATTAAAAATTTTAAAGAAAATAATAATTTAAATTGTAAATATTATAGTAGTATTATAAATAATAATGATAATTAAAAGCGAAATAAAAAAATTAAATAATAATTAGTATTTATAAAATAATATGAATAGTTTTTAAATATTATATTTAATTACAAAATGTCTTAATTTTTAAAAATTAAATTAAAAAAATTAATTTAAATCATAAATGTTAAGGTAGTATTATAAATAATAATGATAATTAAAAGAGAAATAAAAAATTAAATAATAATTAGTATAAAGGAAAATATTTATGATTGATTATGAGATTACAAATTAATGGTTAATTTTTTTTAAACTAATGACCATCAATGACCTTTTATTATTATTATTATTATTATTATTATTATTATTATTATTATTATTATCTTTTAAATTATTTTTTATTTTAAACTACTACTACTACTTCTATTATTATTATTATTATTATTATTATTATTATTATTATTATTATTATTATTATTATTATTATTATTATTATTATTATTATTATTATTATTATTAAGGGTAACATGTGGTAAATAATATTATTGTATAAATAAATTTATAAAAAATAATATAAATAATTTTTAAATATTACATTTATTCATAAGAGGTCTTAATTTTTTAAAAATCAAATTTTAAAGAAAATAATAATTTAAATAATAAATATTAAGGTACTATTGTAAATAATAATGATAATGAAAAGAGAAATAAAAAAATTAAATAAGTATTTATAAAATAATATAAATAATTTTTTAAATATTACATTTAAAAATTAAATTTTTAAGAAAATAATAATTTAAATCATAAATGTTAAGGTAGTATTGTAAATAATAATGATAATTAAAATATAAATAAAAAACTAAATAATAATTAGTATAAAAATGAGTATTTATGAAAGGTAACATGTGGTAAACTTTTCAAAAAAAGTGTTAGGTGTTATTTCTTTGGGAATACCTCTTTGCTTTATATATATAAATGCGGGAAGGGGAAGAACACTAGCTTTGCCAAAAATGCTCTATATTTTTCAAATTAATTATAATTATATTTTTATTATTTAAATTAATTTTAATGTTTGAATAAATTTAAAATTTTTAATACTACTTATACTATGACTTTAATTAAATATAAAATTCTAT
This sequence comes from Hevea brasiliensis, assembly GCF_030052815.1. Lineage (NCBI taxonomy): Eukaryota > Viridiplantae > Streptophyta > Magnoliopsida > Malpighiales > Euphorbiaceae > Hevea > Hevea brasiliensis. The sequence continues at coordinate 53,093,455 of NC_079501.1, forward strand.
AATAAGTAATTAATTAAAATAAGAAATTAATAAGTAAAAAATAAAAAATATACTTATTCAATTATATATACATATATAGGGGAATATTGTAATTTCAAAAAACACGCTTCATATTTTTATTATTTACAAAAATACAAAAAACATTTTTATAATGATAAATAATAATTTATCACCAATAATGTGTAGTTAGCGATAATAATCTATGGATAATATTAATAACTTCATCGCTAATACCATTTAGTGACAAAAATACGTTACTAATAATTTTAGCAATAAGAGACTTTCTATATATTATCATCATTGATAACTTTTATCGATGCAAAATTTGTGGCTAAATCCCTACTATTGTCAATTTCTACAATATACTATATCTAGAGGTGTGCAAACGACCGGTTCGGTTCCGAACCGAACTGAATTGATAAAACCGAAAATCGAAAATAAAAAATTTTAAAAACGAACCAAACTGATTAATAAGAGAAAATTGAACCGAACCAAACCGATAAATATTGGTTCAATTCGGTTTTAAACCGATCAAACTGAATTTTATAAAATTTCATATTTTCAACATGAAATCTAAATAACAAAAACATAAAAACAAAAAAAATTAGGAATCAAAACTCAAGAATCTTAGGGTTCGATTTGATTTTCTTTGATTTTCCTTGATATATATATATATATATATTCGGTTCGGTTCTGTTCGGTTCGGTTTTTTTATTTTTTGTGAAAATAACCGAACCGAACCGATTAACCGAAATTATCAAAAATTATAAATCGAATCGAACCGATTAAAATTTAAAACCGAACCGATTGAACCAAATTGACTCGGTTCAGTTTGATTTTTCGATTTAAACCGAATTCTGCTCTCCCCTAACCATATCATCGCTAATAACTTTTAGTTTTAGTAATGGATTATTTATCACTAAATACCTAATAATTTCAATTTCTAATATTACAATATTAATATAAATTAAATTTGTAATATTATTTTAATAGTAATTCTACTTATACTAGGAAAAACATATTATAATTCTTAATATAGCAATTCTATAATTTTAATCCTATATGTATAATAATTATTTAATTTATTTTAATGAAATTAATTAGAAAAAACATTAAATATTGAATAGTACTCTTACTAATGTATTTTTTAATTGTTTTAAATATTTAAAAACTTATAGTGTTAAAATTTATTTTAACAAGTGAGATTTTCATAAGTTTTGTCAAATTTAAACTGCCAAATGTTACAGGATTTTAGATGATATAAAAATATTTTCCTTACCAAAATTTTTTTTAAAATTGATTGTAATCATTCTTACTGAGAAGAAAGGATTATAGCTGGATTACCAAAATTATTTGCAAAAAAGATTAGATAAATAATTAGAGATACTTGTAGTACTAAAATATCTTATAAAAATTTAACTTATGGAAAACTTATAAATTTTATAAATAATGAAAGTTTATCTCTTTGCACAAATTTAAAACTTAAAGCAAAAATGAAAAATGAATTAGTACATGAGTCTAGAAGAGAATTATGAAATTTCTATTCACAATATGGTTATGAAAAAATTTTACCACCTTCTTCAAAAGCTTAGAAAAAAAATTATCAAAAAGGTACTATAAATCTTATCAAAAGAAAAATAAGAAAGATTATCAAAAGGATTATTCAAAATCAAAATCATACTCTTCTAAAGAAAAGTCTAAAAAGAAAAATAAAAAATTTCCTATTTGTCATCAATGTGGGAGAGTATGACATTATAAGTCACAGCGTAAAATGAAAGAAAGAAAAAAAAAAAAAAGAAATGCTTTAGATATCTTAGAAAAAAAAATAAGATGTTAAATCTTTTAGTTTTTTACGTTGATTCCAAAAATGATGAATTTAATGATTATTATAAAATGATTTAAATGTTTTAAGTGATTCTTCAAATTCTTTTAATAATGAGTCTATTTCATGTAATTGTCCTAGAATTTTTTACTGATCCTTGTTGCGATATCTTTCTATCAATATGATTTCTTCAAAAAAGACTTTTTTACTAGGTATTATCGACAAAATAGATAACCAAGAAATTAAACAAGAATTCTTTTTAAAATTAAAAAAAAAATCTTATTTCATAAGAAAAATCTGTTACTTATATTGAAATTTATAAGCTCTCAGAAATATTTAAAAAATTTGAAGTTAAAAAATCTATTTCTTCTACTATACAAGATTTACAAAAAGAAATAAAAAATATATAGATTAAAAAAAATAAAATTTAAAAGAAGAAAATATTAATATCAAAAGGAGACTTTTAAAGTTTGAAGTTATACAAGGCAAGGAAAAACTAATTTAAAACAAAAAATTATTAAATAATCTTCTAAAGACAATAAATCTAATTATATTTTAGATGAATTTATTAATATTCTATCTAGAATTAATTTTCATAAATGAATTATTTTTATAACAATTTCAATTGAAAAATGACTTTTATTTTTCTTTAATCGCTTTAGTTGATTCTGGTGCTGGTGAAAGTTGCATTTAAGAAAGATTAATAAAAACTATTTTTTATGAAAAAATGTTGAAAGATTACATATAAAATTTTGTATTTCAATTTCATTAAAAATAAAAATAAAATATTTTTATATTCTCAAATATTTTTCAATATAATAAATTAAAAAATATTTTTTATTAAAAACTTTAATGAAATTATTATAATTGCATTTGAATTTTGACTAATTTAGGTAAATAAAATTATAAATAAAATAAAATTGATTACAAATTTTAAATAGAATTAAAAAAAGTGCTTAGAATTTTTTTATTAATTAGTTCTATTTCAAATAAATTTTACTTTTTATGTCAATAAAATATTCTAATTTATAAATATTAAAAATATTTAAAAAAATATTATTCGTAAAAATTATTTAAACTTTATTTGGATAATTAATCATTTAAAATAAATATAAAATTTGATTTTTCGGTAAAATATAATTAAAAAAAATCATATTATCAAACTTAAATGCTCATTCATTTCAAAATTTTAACTCAAAAAATAAAATCTTTGCAAATTTTTTCAATTTTAGCCAAACTTTTAATTTTATCAATTTAAACTCAAATTTTTACATTAATTTGAATTTTAAAGATTAGCCTAATTAAATTACTTAATTGATAAAAATAATTCAAATATTTAATTATGTTATTAATTTAGCAAATCCTTTTATTTTTATATCAATTTTATCAGCTATTCTCAAATTGATAAAAATATTATAAATTAATTTCTTAATTATTTTGAAATTTATAATTACATTTATTTGGGTTATGTTATTTGTTCATATTTTATAGTTTAATATTTCATTTTTTTCTATTTTTTGATTTAAATTTTAATATAAAATGAAAAGAAAGATATGAATTAAAAGTATAAGTAGAAATAGAGAGAGAAAATAAATTAAAAACTAAGATAATAATATTATATATATTATTCATTTATTATTTTTTTATCAACATGAAATTTGTTAAAATTAATAAAAATACTAAAATTATTGAATATATTAATAAAAATAAAAGGAGTAGCTAAAATTGATAACAAATGAAAATTTTGAATTATTTTTGTCAATTAATGGGTTCATTTGTTTTTTATTAAATTTATTACTAAAATTGAAAAAAATAAAAAATGTTTATAATCAAATTAATAAAATTAAAAGTTTTGACACAATTTGATAATTAAAAAAAAAGTTTTTATTTTTTTTGTTTAACCTTATTTAATTATGTAAATATACAAATATTTAAAGTTATATTAAAAAATAAAAATCAATATATAATATACAATTATAACTGTAACATCCCGAATTTTTTAATAATTATTCTTTGTGTAGCATGTGAGTTTTAACTAGTTGGAGGGTCTAGCAGGGGCTAGATGATGTTGTTGATATGTGAATTTGAGACTTGTAATTTTAGAAGTGTGATTTGAGCTATTTTGCAAGTTGGGTCAGTCCTAGGTATAGGAGAAATTCTGCTAAATTTTCTGCAAAACCTAGGCCGTCTTTGACTCTTTCAAAGTTTTGTTTTAAGTACATATTGATTAGTTTGTAATGTAATTGTTTAAGTGAGTCGGGCCAGCCTTCCTCCTCCGCCCAGCCGCTGCAGTGACTTATAAGTACTGTGAATAGATATTGATTTTACTTATAGTCTTAATATTATTATATATTTAAGGTATGTTCATGCATCACTTATAGATATATGTATATAGTTATTTGCTAGGTATGCCTTGTATTACATTTGTATTTGATGACATTGCTGTGGTTGATGCTTTATGGCAACTTGGAGCCGCGTGTGTGAGTTGTTGCGCATGTGGTGTGTATATGGATATAGGTAGGACGAGTAGTCGCGGTTGAAGCTTGACTTGCTGGGACTCGATCCTTATTATGGATAAGTCGGGGTAGGCATAGCTCGAATTGATCTCGCTGGCCCTGTATTTGGATATTAAGAGAAAGTTTAGCTTTGAGTTGATCTCGCTGGTAGAGGTTGGAATTAAGAGAGCTGTATAGGGGATCAACTCCCATATATATGTGTGTGTGTATGAATTTGACACACGGGTGTGTGAGTGCTTCATATTACCTTTGGTAAGATTATGACTTGACTTGTTTGAATTGTATGAAGATGTTGCATTTCATTCTTAGGGATGCACTAGACTTAGATAGTTATAGAAATTATATATAAAATCAATATCTTACTCAATGAGTTGAATGCTCACTCCTATTCATCATTTTTTTTTCAGGCTACAGGAGAGCTTTTCTTTGTGACTTACCTGCTTTCTTTCTCGCAGTTCTACTAGTCGCTGTATTTATATTTATGTTATGTTATTGATTTAAACTCTAGAACTCCGCATGTGTTAGAAATATTTTATTGATTTGGGGCTATAAGAGATTATTAATTAAGGTTGTAAACTTAATATTATGCGTGTATGGTTGAATGGAATTGACATATATTTTAGATGAGGGAGCTGGGCTCCTATTTGATTAAACTGATTGATTATGGGTTGTGAGGGTCAGCTGAGCTCCACACACACACACACTATATATATATATATATATATTGTGATCATAGGTCGGTCGAGCTAAAAAACTGCCCGTTGGATAGTCTAGTTTATAGCCAGACTATGTCTGGTTGATTTCTTGAAAATGGGCTTGGATATGGGCTTCAAGGTTGGGCTTGAGAATAGTTAGGCTTAGTATAGGCTTTAGGGGCCTTATACTGACCCAAGCCCTAGTGTTGGTCTGACCCAGAATTTAGGTCATGACAATAACAATATATTGTTAAATTATATAATTTAAGTTTTCATCTGTAACACCCTCACTGTAGCAATTCTGTACATTCTACTGTTCTGATAACCGGTGTTGGTCCGAACAACGACAACGTCTAGAAAAATATTTAGACTAAAGTGAGGAGCCATAATTAACTCAAATATTAAAAAAAAAATTAGGAAAAATTTTAGAAATAAAATACAACCAAGTTAAATGAGCCGGTACCCTAACGATGGATAACCTAGTGGGAAGTTGCGGTCTTCACAGCTAGAGGCCCTAAACCCGGGAGAAAATTTATGAAATAATTTTTGGGACTCCAGAGAAGAGTCATTGAGGTTTCGATGGTATTAGAATGCCATGAAAAGGCTTAAAAAAATTTTTAGATCGGTACAGACGATTTTGGCTCAATAAGCCAAACGGAGGGCATTTTGATCATTTCGTCTTTAGAGATGATTTTTAACCGACTTGTTTAGTTAAGTAAATAATTATTATGATCTAAAATATAAATAAATTTTGCTAAAAATTGAATTGAAAATGAGTAGAAAAGAAAAGAAAAGAAAAGAAAAAAAAATGAAGAAAATTAGAATTATGACATCATGATGATGTCATTTAACATCTACCCACCAATCACTATTTAACAAATATATTTAAAACACATAAAAGAGGATAAAAAACCACCCAAAAATCTACTTCTTCATTTCTTTCCTTCCATGGCCGGAATTTGTTTTTTCTCTCCTCCATTTTCTTCATTTTTCAAGCTCAATTCCCTTGATAAATGTCCATAAAAACCCTAATCCCCAAAACAGAAACTTAATTCTAGACCTTGCCTAAGAGATTTGAAGCAAAAAGGAGAGGAGAAAGTGGAGTTGGCAAGCTCGAGAATTTCTTCAATGGAGGTTAGTGCATATTAACCTTTAAATCTTATTTATTCCTTGAAAGTTAGCTTAAATATGAGCAAATGATTAAGAGATTGAAAGAAATCATGTATAAAAGTGAGAGGTAAAATTTGGGCAGAAACTATAAGAGGAGGAATTGATGTGTTTTGTTGAATTAAAACTTGAATACAAGCTTAGATAAGGATATTTATATGATCAATAACCTTGGTTGGTATGAATTTACATGAGAGTTGATTTTGGAAATTGGAGTTAGGGTTTGGGGCACAAATCTGAGATTTGCTCATGTATTGGTGAAAGGAAGTTCTAATGGTCAATTAGTGACCATTTAGCTCTGTGTGATTATGAAGTGAAGTGATTTGTGCCATGGGAATTGAAGTTAGGTATGCTGCCTAGTGTGACCTGCAGGTCTGGATGTGAGTTCAGCAAGTTTGGGCAGCTATAACTTGGGTTGTGTAGGTTCAATTGGTGCAAGGCCAATTGGACATAAAACTAAACACATAATGGCACAACTTTGATGAAGAAACCTTGCCAAGAAAACAAACTTAGGATAACCTAAAAATTGGCTAAATCTAGGTAACCAATTCTGGACCTAGTAAAAGTGACCAAATAAATAGTATTTGTTTATTTGGCCATAACTCAGTGTAGAAATGTCCAATTAACCTAAAATTTATATCAATAGAAAGCTTAGACAATTTAGGACAACTTTCATGAAGGACATAACTCCAAATTTTGACTAGAACTTAATGAAATTGCCTACCAAACTCAGGACACCAAAACTGCCAGAATGAATTCTGCCCAGAAATTTTGGGTACTACCCTATCCGGCCAGTTATGGTATATAGGCCATAACTTGAGTTACAAAATTCCAATTGGAGTGATTCAAAAAGGAAATTAAAGAAGACACATAAAGAACAACTTTGATGAAGAAACTTTTAACAAATTTTCACTGTAACAATGACCAATGGAACAGTAAACTTAAGGTATGAAATCTGAAAATTTTGAATAACATAAAATAAGCTTTAAAATGGTATTGGAAATCAATGCCAACAAAAATAAAATGTAAAATATAGTAAATTGGTGAACTTAGGCTCCATAAATTTATTATAAATCAAAAAGTCAACTTTTGAATAGAGATGGTCAAATGAATAGTAACCACTAAAATATGTGATGTAGAAGGACAAACTATAAGAACTATTATAGTCAATAATATAGGAAAGGGTATAATAAATTAGAAAGTTGTTGTAATGGTTAATATATAGACAATATAAATAGTTGATTTAAATTTTTGAAATTGAGTGACATTAGAATTTAAGGAAACTTAGCTAAATTTGAAATCCATGAAACAGTCATGGACTACTTGAAATATGAATGATAATGCACCTAAATCATGAAAAAAAAAATAGATAGTTAGGGCTTATGCCTCTTTTTGTAGCTAAAAATTTATACTTTGCATAATTAATGGCATATGAGAAACAAAAAGAATGTTTTTAGTACAATGGTACATGAACACCATTGTTGTGAATTGAGATCCAAAATGAATGATGTAAGGAATGTATGAATTATGATTAATGCATAAACTATACAGAATTGTGATTTAGAAATTTATACTTCTGCTAAGAACAAAATTAAAACGTTATAAATTATAATTGGAACTTATAATGAAATAATGAAATAAGAATACATATTAATATTTAATGGTACTTATGTATTCATGTATTGCCTAGACACATGTGTCAGATTGGATAGATTGGCATACTAATAAAGTATTGTTTTAGCAATACTGTGAAAGGCTTTATGCCTGTATTCATGGCTTTATGCCCGTATTCATGGCTTTATGCCCGCACTCATGGCTTTTATGCTTGATTATGTATTATCATGGCATTTTAGCCATTCTGGCCAAAGGACCCACTCTTTTCAGAACCTCATATGGTCCGATAAAGTAAGGACTCAGTTTCCCCTTTCTGCCAAATCTCATAATCCTTTTCTAAGTAGAAACTTTGAGGAATACCTTATCATCCACTGCATATTCAATATCTCTTCTCTTCAGATCAATATAGGACTTCTGACAGTCTGATGCAGCCTTGAGTTGATCTCTGATCAATTTGATCTTTTCCTCAGTCTGCTGAATAATTTTTGGGCCAATCATATTTCTTTCACCTAATTCATCCCAACATAGGGGAGTTCTGCACTTTCTACCATACAAAGCTTCATATGGAGGCATCCCAATGCTTGATTGGTAGCTATTGTTATAAGCAAGCTCAATCAGAGGCAAGTGTGTATCCCAACTACCTTCAAACTCAATCACACAAGCTCGTAGCATATCCTCCAAGATCTGAATTACCTTCTCAGACTGGCCATCTGTCTGTGGGTGGAATGCCGTGCTAAAGTTCAATCTAGTTCCTAGGGCTCTCTGAAGACTACTGTCACACTCTACTCCTCGTAAGATGTAACATGTTTCCGAAGTACAGTAATGTAGTACACCTAATGAATTACTGTACTTCGCCTACCGATAACCCATTAAATATACTATATGGGATTTTAAAACAATTTTCGTTTATTTTGGAATTGGTGGGTAAAATTTTTTTTCAATTTTTAAAAACCTTCATTTAGAGTCCAAACATAAATCAAATTCTTAGATATTTAAAATCTCCGCAATTTTTATAAAAATTTCGACAGAGTGCCGTCTATATTTTAAGAAAATAGTTCTTTAAAACCTGAAAATAGAAACACTCCCAATATATTTCTCAATCACAACTCCATTTGCAACCACCAAACTTCAAATCAACAGCAATAGCAATACTTCAATTTAAAATCCAAATTTTAAATCAAGAATTAATATGTCAAAACATTTTATAACTCATGCACATTGCATGTTAAATCATTAATTTATAATCATAAGTTAATTTACAAATGCAAAATCTCAAAAATAATATTATTACAATTTTATCTATACAATTGCTCAAATTACAGAGATACTTATGCATACTATCATATTTACATCAAACTAAACTACCAAGGTATAGACAAATACCCATACAAAAATTTCTTCAATTGTGTTCCTCTCTAACTGTAGCAGCTCGCTCTGCTGCTATGTCCTTTTCTCTATCTGTGACAGCAAGTTAAAGCTATCGCTGAGTATATAAATACTCAGTGGTGCACAATAAAGCATAAAATGCATAATATAAAACATTTATGAACAAATCATCATTCAAAAATCTCATAATCGCATTTCACAATTTTTTTTTTTTCAAATTACATTTATAACAATTCATAATTTTCAAAGCTTAATACAACACAACATTGATCAAACAATTTAATAAACATAGTGTTGCCAAACAATAACACAACTTAGGCCATGATACAAAATTTCTGAACATGTAGTGTGTACATCACGACAAGGCATACTCAACCCACTAATCGAAATCAATGAGGGAGGTGGCTAGCTAGCTAGTGAGTACTCATCCACACTCACCCCTCAGACTGGGAAGCCAGAGAGGGAGGAAACTGATCAAATATCATACTCACCCCACAAGTGGAGGAGGAACATATTAATATTGCCATGCCAAGTGTGAATAAAAACAATTTAAATCAAGTTATTCAAACATTTCATACAATTCACAAATCATATGTCATTCCAAACTTTTCATTTACAAGTAGGCAACACACTATTTTTCAAATAAGATTTCCAAAGCCATAGCTAAATTCAAAACTATATTATTCAAATATTTCATACAAATCAATAATTAATTTTCATTCCAAATTTCCATTGTAAAACAGGCGACACAACATTCTCGAAATTCATAATGAACAAAAGCATTCACAATGTATAACAAATCAATTTCCATTATAAAAACTATAATTTAAAATTTTTGTGCACAAATACAATCAATTTTCAAAATGAAATTTCCATTAACAAGTGGCAACACCATAGTTCTCAAAACCCATAATTAACACAATGTATACAAATCAAGTTTTTGGTGGGAAAACAATAATTTAAAGTTATTGTGCACAAACCTGGACTTAATCGCCTCTAGGCCTTCTAGGTCTTTTTCAGCTGAAACACAAAATTTATAGTGTTTCAGTACCTCATTTCACAGTAAATCCAATAATTAATTCATAAATACTTAATTCTAGCCCAAATATGCTTAAACTAACATTCTTGGAAATTTTCATTTTGGAGTTACTATTCATGGTACTATTCAAGTCAATTTGTTGACTTTCTAAGGCTTAATAGGTATGGAAATTTCAACTTCACCCACTACCACATTTTGGTTACTAAATTTGTTGGTTTTGGTTGTTTACTCAAATTCTAAGTCTTTTAGGTAAATTTGCAAATTTTCAGTTTTAATGTCTTAAGTTACACTATTCTATTGGTCATTTTACTATTAGAATTTGGCAAAACTTTCCTCATAGGAAATGTTCCCTATTGTCTTAAGTTCATTCTCCTTTTTGAATCACTGCAATTGGAGTTTTGTAGCTCAAGTTATAGCCATTTGAACCATGGCTGCCGGATTGGACTTAACCGGGATTTCCAGGCAAATTTTGGTTCTGGCAGTTTTAGGTCACCAAATTTGGGTGGCCAAATGACTTGGTTAATGGCATAATTTGGGTTTGTGTTCTTTATGAAAGTTTTAGGCCTATATCTCATCTATCCACTGGTAAAATTTCAAGTCATTTAGACCTACCTAGCTCAAGCTATGACCAAATGAACAGACACTGTTCATTTGGTCAATTTGTACAGGTCAGACTGAGAATTTACGGATTTAGTCAATTTGTTCACTAGGTTTTGGTCACTTTTTGGGCATGCTTCCTAAATGAAAATTGTGTCATTTAGTGTCTATTTTCATTCCCAAATTGGTTTCATACCAATTGGACTTGTAAAATTTCATTTTTGATCCTTCAAAGGTAACTTGGTACTCAATCCGAATTTGGCCTTAACTCCAACCATTCCAACACACTTCATTTGGTCACCATTGACCATTTCTCGCTTCAAATTAAGTCCAAGATATCATTTACAAGTTTCTCACATTTTTGTCTCTAAAACCTAATGTCCAAAACCCTAATTCACATATTGGTTACATTTAATTAATTCAAAGCATACCAATACCATTTCTCACTCATTCAAGTTTACATACACTTTTAATTCAATCAAATTCATGCATTCCCATCTCAAACCCTAGCTGGCCACAATTTACATATAGTCCTCCAACCCTTGTTTTCATTTGATTTTATGTTCATTTCTAAGTTCCTTAAGCTAAAATCACAAAGATTAAACTAAAAGTTTCAAGTTTGCATCACTAACCTTAGTGTAGAATTTTCTTTCTTCTTTTCTTCAAATTTTTCTTCTTTCTTTTCCTTGAATCTTCTTTCCTAGTTGCCCAAACAAAGTCTAGTTATGGTAGGACAATTTTCTATGATAGGATTTTGGTTCTTCAAGCTCAAAAATGAGCTTTTATGGAGTTTGGTGAGGGAGCTTTGGGAGAGGGAAGGGAAGCGGCAAGAATGGAAGAAGACCAATTTTGTTTTTTTTTTTCTTTTTCTTTTCTTTATGTCTTTATCTTATGGAAGACCAAAAATCAATATAATTAAATTTATTAATTATAACATTTATGGCATCATGCATGATGTCATGCATGATGTCATCTCCTTACACCTTTTTCATTTCTTTTTTTTTTCTATTTATTTTTCTATTAGTTCTTTAATTTAATTCTCGATTCTGAAATTTTCTTTTCTCCGATTTTATTTGACAGTTAGGTCAGGAGTCAGCTCTCAGGGTCAATTGACCAAATTGCCCCTCGCTGATTCAACCTCGTTTGCAAATAATTTAATATTTCTTTCGGCTCTCTGATCTAATTATTTGACTGGCTTAACAACCTTTTTCCGTGATTTTCTCTTTTCCATTGTGTTCGTAATGGTCCTAAGGACCGCGGCGTCACATTTTAAGATTCGAAATTTAACTTTAAATCGACTTCGCAGTCATTCCCGAGAAGGTCATCCATCGCTGTGACTCTCGGCTCGTTTAACTTCTTGTGTTCTATTTTTCTTATTTATACTTAATTAATTTATAATTACTAACTGTTTGTGTTTATGACTTATCTAGTTGTCTTAAGTATGGTTCCAATCCTCTTAATTGTTTGGACCGACTCCGATCACCGGAACACTGAAATATACCAGGCTATGCAAATAGGGGTGTTACAATTCTCCCCCCCCCCTTAAAATAATTTCATCCTCGAAATTTTACCTTGTATCAGTCTCTGAATAGTTGTGGGTGCTGTCTCCTCATATCCTATTCACGCTCCTAAGTAGCTCCCTGGCCTGAATGATGGTTCCTTAGCACTTTAACCAATATTATTTACTCATTGATTGCTTACCTCATGTGCCAAGTTTCTTATGAGCTTCTGTCATAAGTTAGATTCAAATTCATTTCAATTTTAGAGGTAAGCAAATCTGTGTGCTAGTGGATCCACTTCTCTAGGACCTCGAGTGATCATATGGGTGAGAACTTAGTTTTACTCTTTTCTTGCTGTTGTTTTAGCAATTATTTTATTTTGTGGTCGTTTCTTTCTTGGCCATAAGTCCATAACCATTATCTTACCATCTCCATTTATGACCAAGGCCTATGTGCCATTTTGCACTATCTTGTTTGCTTTGGTTTGACTTATTTCTTTGTTGATAAAATAGTTCAGAATATCTTTACGCATCTTAAGAAAATTGCTTGCCTTGATGGTAATTCCTCATCTAGTATTTTTCTCATTTCTTACTGTTCAATTATTTTTATCTATCGATATTCTATAGCTTATTTTGCACTGATATATAGTAATTATTTTCTTTTGTACTGAACTATAACCTTTCAATATTCTAATTTTAGAGTTTTAAATCCCAGGTTAGGATTTTCAAACTCCTTTCCAATAAGAAAACTTTATCTTATCGTAACTATACCAAAACAGATGTCGTTTGCAACTATTCTTATTCTTGTGTACTATTGGGTAGTACGTAGCTCCACACAATAAATCCCAAGTCAGTACTATAATCTATAGCTTACAGCACAAACATCAAGAATATTACATAGTTACTATGATACATCCCAATAGAACAAACTTCCCTATATCTTATTTCTTTTAAATTCACTAATATCTTGAACTTCTTTTGATTATGGTACCCACTGATATCTATCAGTAGTAATACCCTTACCCGCATTTAAGGTAGCTATATTACTATAACTTACTTTTAGGTTCTCTTTCCTTACATAATTAGGCTTACTAATTAACTTTACAAATTCTTGTGTGCTAGCAAATACTTTTCACTGACAAACTCTTCCAAAATTAATTTTAAAAAGACTAGTCACTAACATATCAAATTTGATTTTTTTTTTATACATATACATATCTCAATGAAGAATTGAGAAAATACTAGCAACCATACAAGAAGTCTCATCCTCGTCCCTCTGTCGCATAGTGTATACTCTCACTGGAGCATCACCTTGTCCTGGTTGATTCACAGTACTCTGACTTCCAGGTGTACTACCCCTACCTTTGCCTCTGCCTCTACCAACTGTTGGTAAACTCTTTGGGGTAGAAACATGGGCTGATCCTTCTGCCATGGTATATGATCCATAACGGTGTGGACTTGTGCAATCCTTAGCAAAATGACCAGTCCCTCCACAATTGAAACATGCTCCTATAGCTCTATAACATACTCCACTATGTGGTTTACTACAAGTCTCATAAAGTCGATCCGATAGCGTATTTCTGCGTCTCTGTTGAGTTTGCTGATCGGATTGGGATGGTTTCTGTCTAGAAGATATACCTCTACTCGATTTGCGCGAGCTAGATCCTCCAAAATGTTTTCTTTTCCCAGAGCCACTCTCAGTAGCTTGACCAGTAACCTTTTCAATTTTCTCTTTCTCTTGTGTACTCTTTTTCACTGCCCATTTTGATTCTATCCTTTCCACTTCCAGGGCTTGTGAAATTAATTCAGAAAAATTCTGGTGTCGAAACCCTACCACTTGCATTCTCAATCTAGGCCTCAACCCAGCCTCAAACCTTTTACACCGGTCTCTGGGGGTGGAGACTAAGCTTCCAGCATAATGGCTTAGCCTTGAAAAGTCCCGCTCATACTCTGCTATAGTTCTATCCCCTTGCTTCAAACTTAAAAACTTTTGCAGCTTCATGTCTACATAAGTATCAGGGACCCACTTTTGCCGAAATTCCCTTAAAAAGTTTGCCCATGTGAGGACTAGTGGCTCTACCAGACTGCATGGGATGGTCTTCTACCACTCATATGCATCCCCTTGCAGAAGTGACACTGAATATTCGAACTTCAACTCTTCAGCATACTGTAGTTTTATGAAAACCCATTCCATTCTCTCTAACCACTGTTCTGCCTCCAGTGGATCCACAGTGCCCTTAAACTCGGTGGCCCTAAATTTTATTAATTTCTCATATTGCCGAGCCGAGGGCTGTGGTTGTGCTGCAGGTGCTTGCATCTGAGCTAGAGGAGGCACATTTCCAGCAATTTGTTGGAAAAACGCAGCCATCTGCAGTGCAAAATGAGCAGGAAACTGCGTTGCTGGAGTAGGAGCTAGAGTGGCTGACCCACTCACGTTTTGGAGTGCTGGGGCTTCTCCTAGGGCCTCAGCCTCGACAGATTGCTCTACGGAATGATCTCCCTCCTCCATTCCGTTTTTCAGAAATTTTTTACTCTCTAAAAACAAACCCAAGGAGGTTGACCTCTGTTAGTGCATAATCATGATGTAAATATGTCATATGTATCAAACATTTGAGCAGTTGTATTTACCGACAAAATATTTCAAATTCACAGTTTAAAATTTATTTTAAAACCTTTGCTCTGATACCACTAAACATGTCACACCCTACTCCTTGTAAGATGTAACATGTTCCCATAGTACACCTAATGTATTACCGTACTTCATCTACCGATAATCCATTAAATATACTACAAGGGATTTTAAAATAATTTTTGTTGATTTTGAAATTGGTGGGTAAAATTTTTTTTCAATTTTTAGAAACCTTCATTTAGAGTCCAAACATAAATCAAATTCTTAGATATTTAAAATATCCGCAATTTTTACAAAAATTTCGATAGAGTGCCGTCTATATTTTAAGAAAACAGTTCTTTAAATCCTGAAAATAGAAACACTCCCAATATATTTCTCAATCACAACTCCATTTGCAACCACCAAACTTCAAATCAACAGTAATAGCAACACTTCAATTTAAAATCCAAATTTTAAATCAAGAATTAATATCTCAAAACATTTCATAACTCATGCACATTGCATGTTAAATCATTAGTTTACAATCATAAGTTAATTTACAGATGCAAAATCTCAAAAATAATATTATTACAATTTTATCTATACAACTGCTCAAATTACAGAGATACATATGCATACTATCATATTTACATCAAACTAAACTACCAAGGTATAGACAAATACCCATACAAAAATTTCTTCAATTGTGTTCCTCTCTAATTGTAGCAGCTTGCTCTGCTGCTATGTCCTTTTCTTTATCTGCGACAGCAAGTTAAAGCTATCGCTGAGTAAATAAATACTCAGTGGTGCACAATAAAGCATAAAATGCATAATATAAAACATTTATGAACAAATCATTATTCAAAAATCTCATAATCGCATTTCACAATTTTTTTTTTAAATTACATTTATAAAAATTCATAATTTTCAAAGCTTAATACAATACAACATTGATCAAACAATTTAATAAACATAGTGTTGCCAAACAATAACACAACTTAGGCCATGACACAAAATTTCTGAACATGTAGTGTGTACATCACGACAAGGCATGCTCACCCCACTAATCGAAATCAATGAGGGAGGTGGCTAGCTAGCTAATGAGTACTCATCCACACTCACCCCTCAGACTGGGAAGCCAGAGAGGGAGGAAACTGATCAAATATCATACTCACCCCACAAGTGGAGGAGGAACATATTAATATTGCCATGCCAAGTGTGAATAAAAATAATTTAAATCAAGTTATTCAAATATTTCATACAATTCACAAATCATATTTCATTCCAAACTTTTCATTTACAAGTAAGCAACACACTATTTTTCAAATAAGATTTCCAAAGCCATAGCTAAATTCAAAACCATATTATTCAAATATTTCATACAAATCAATAATTAATTTTCATTCCAAATTTCCATTGTAAAACAGGCGACACAACATTCTCGAAATTCATAATGAACAAAAGCATTCACAATGTATAACAAATCAATTTCCATTATGAAAACTATAATTTAAAATTTTTGTGCACAAACACAATCAATTTTCAAAATGAAATTTCCATTAACAAGTGGCAACACCATAGTTCTCAAAACCTATAATTAACACAATGCATACAAATCAAGTTTTTAGTGGGAAAACAATAATTTAAAGTTATTGTGCACAAACCTGGACTTAATTGCCTCTAGGCCTTCCGAGTCTTTTCAATTGAAACACAAAATTTATAGTGTTTCAGTACCTTATTTCACAGTAAATCCAATAATTAATTCATAAATACTTAATTCTAGCCCAAATATGCTTAAACTAACATTCTTGGAAATTTTCATTTTGGAGTTACTATTCATGGTACTATTCAAGTCAATTTATTGACTTTCTAAGGCTTAATAGGTATGGGAACTTCAACTTCGCCCACATACCACATTTTAGTTACTAAATTTGTTGGTTTTGGTTGTTTACTCAAATTCTAAGTCTCTTAGGCAAATTTGCAAATTTTCAGTTTTGATGTCTTAAGTTACACTATTTCATTGGTCATTTTACTGTTAGAATTTGGCAAAACTTTCCGCATAGAAAATGTTCCCTATTGTCTTAAGTTTATTCTCCTTTTTGAATCACTGTAATTGGAGTTTTTTAGCTCAAGTTATAGCCATTTGAACCATAGCTGCCGGATTGGACTTAACCCAGATTTCTGGGCAAATTTTGGTTCTGGCAGTTTTAGGTCACCAAATTTGGGTGGCCAAATGACTTGGTTAATGGCATAATTTGGGTTTGTGTTCTTCATGAAAGTTTTAGGTCTATATCTCATCTGTCCACTGGTAACATTTCAGGTCATTTAGACCTGCCTAGCTCAAGCTATGACCAAATGAACAAACACTGTTCATTTGGTCAACTTGTACAGGTCAGACTGAGAATTTACGGATTTAGTCAATTTGTTCACTAGGTTTTGGTCACTTTTTGGGCATGCTTCCAAAATAAAAATTGTATCATTTAGTGTCTATTTTCATTCCCAAATTGGTCTCATACTAATTAGACTTGTAAAATTTCATTTTTGGTCCTTCAAAGGTAACTTGGTACTCAATCCGAATTTGGCCTTAACTCCAACCATTCCAACACACTTCATTTGGTCACCATTGACCATTTCTCACTTCAAATTAGGTCCAAGACATCATTTACAAGTTTCTCACATTTTTGTCTCTAAACCCTAATGTCCAAAACCCTAATTCACATATTGGTTACATTTAATTAATTCAAAGCATACCAATACCATTTCTCACTCATTCAAGTTTACATACACTTTTAATTCAATCAAATTCATGCATTCCCATCTCAAACCCTAGCTGGCCACAATTTACATATAGTCCTCCAACCCTTGTTTTCATTTGATTTTATGTTCATTTCTAAGTTCCTTAAGCTAAAATCACAAAGATTAAACTAAAAGTTTCAAGTTTGAATCACTAACCTTAGTGCAGAATTTTCTTTCTTCTTTTCTTCAAATTTTTCTTCTTTCTTTTCCTTAAATCTTCTTTCCTGGTTGCCCAACAATGTCTAGTTATGGTAGGACAATTTTCTATGGTAGGATTTTGGTTCTTCAAGCTCAAAAATGAGCTTTAATGGAGTTTTGGTGAGGGAGCTTTGGGAGAAGGAAGGGAGGCGGCAAGAATGGAAGAAGACCAATTTTGTTTTTTTTTTTCTTTTTCTTTTCTTTATGTCTTTATCTTATGGAAGACCAAAAATCAATATAATTAAATTTATTAATTATAACATTTATGGCATCATGCATGATGTCATGCATGATGTCATCTCCCCACACCTTTTTCATTTCTTTTTTTTTTCTATTTATTTTTCTATTAGTTCTTTAATTTAATTCTCGATTCTGAAATTTTCTTTTCTCCGATTTTATTTGACAGTTAGGTCAGGAGTCAGCTCTCAGGGTCAATTGACAAAATTACCCCTCGCCGATTCAACCCGGTTTGCAAATAATTCAATATTTCTTCCGGCTTTCTGACCTAATTATTTGACTGGCTTAACAACCTTTTTCCATGATTTTCTCTTTTCCACTGTGTTCGTAATGGTCTGAAGGACCGCAGCGTCACATTTTACGGTTCGAAATTTGACTTTAAATCGACTTCGCTGTCGTTCCCGAGAAGGTCACCCATCGCTGTGACTCTCGGCTTGTTTAACTTCTTATGTTCTGTTTTTCTTATTTATACTTAATTAATTGATCATTACTAATTATTTGTGTTTATGACTTATCTAGTTGTCTTAAGTGTGGTTCCAATCCTCTTAATTGTCCGGACAGACTCCGGTTACCGGAACAGTGAAATATACCAGGCTATGCAAATAGGGGTGTTACAATTCCCTCCCCCCCCTCTTAAAATAGTTTCATCCTTGAAATTTTACCTTGTATCAGTCTCTGAATAGTTGTGGGTGCTGTCTCCTCATATCCTATTCACGCTCCTAAGTAGCTTCCTGGCCTGAATGATAGTTCCTTAGCACTTTAACCAATATTATTTACTCATTGATTGCTTACCTTATGTGCCAAGTTTCTTATGAGCTTCTGTCATAAGTTAGATTCAAATTCATTTCAATTTTAGAGGTAAGCAAATCTGTGTGCTAGTGGATTCGCTTTTCTAGGACCTCGTGTGATTCTATGGGTGAGAACTTAGTTTTACTCTTTTCTTGATGTTGTTTTAGCAATTATTTTATTTTGTGGTCTTTTCTTTCTTGGCCATAGGTCCATAACCATTATCTTACCATCTCCATTTATGACCAAGGCCTATGTGCCATTTTGCACTATCTTGTTTGCTTTGGTTTGACTTATTTCTTTGTTGATAAAATAGTTTAGAATATCGTTACGCATCTTAAGTAAATTGCTTGCCTTGATGGCAATTCCTCATCTAGTATTTTTCTCATTTTTTACTGTTCTATTTATTTTTATCTATCGATATTCTATAGCTTATTTTGCACTAATATATAGTCATTATTTTCTTTCGTACTGAACTATAACCTTTCAATATTCTAATTTTAGAGTTTTAAATCCCAGGTTAGGATTTTCAAACTCCTTTCCAATAAGAAAACTTTATCTTATCATAAATAACCAAAACAGATGTCGTTTGCAACTATTCTTATTCTTGTGTACTATTGGGTAGTACGTAGCTCCACACAATAAATTCCAAGTCAGTACTATAATCTGCAGCTTACAGCACAAACATCAAGAATATTGCATAGTTACTATGATACATCCCAATAGAACAAACTTCCCTATATCTTATTTCTTTTAAATTCACTAATATCTTGAACTTATTTTGATTATGGTACCCACTGACATCTATCAGCAGTAATACCCTTACCCGCATTTAAGGTAGCAATATTACTATAACTTACTTTTAGGTTCTCTTTCCTTACATAATTAGGCTTACTAATTAACTTTACAAATTCTTGTGTGCTAGCAAATACTTTTCACTAACAAACTCTTCCAAAATTAATTTTAAAAAGACTAGTCACTAACATATCAAATTTGATTTTTTTTTTTTTATACATATACATATCTCAGTTAAGAATTGAGAAAATACCAGCAACCATACAAGAAGTCTCATCCTCATCCCTCTATCGCATAGTGTATACTCTCACTGGAGCATCACCTTGTCCTGGTTGATTCACAGTACTCTGACTTCCAGGTGCACTACCCCTACCTTTGCCTCTGCCTCTACCAACTGTTGGTAAACTCTTCGGGGTAGAAACATGGGCTGATCCTTCTGCCGTGGTAAATGATCTATAACGGCATGGACTTGTGCAATCCTTAGCAAAATGACCAGTCCCTCCACAATTGAAACATGCTCCTATAGCTCTATAACATACTCCACTATGTGGTTTACCACAAGTCTCACAAAGTCAATCCGATAGCATATTTCTGCGTCTCTGTTGAGTTTGCTGATCAGATTGGGATGGTTTCTGTCTAGAAGATATACCTCTACCCGATTCGCGCGAGCTAGATCCTCCAAAATGTTTTCTTTTCCCAGAGCCACTCTCAGTAGCTTGACCAGTAACCTTTTCAATTTTCTCCTTCTCTTGTGTACTCTTTTTCACTGCCCATTTTGATTCTATCCTTTCCACTTCCAAGGCTTGTGAAATTAATTCAGAAAAATTCTGGTGTCGAAACCCTACCACTTGCATTCTCAAGCTAGGCTTCAACCCACTCTCAAACCTTTCACACCGGTCTCTGGGGGTGGAGACTAAGCTTCCAGCATAATGGCTTAGCCTTGAAAAGTCCCGCTCATACTCTGCTACAGTTCTATCCCCTGACTTCAAACTTAAAAACTCTTGTAGCTTCATGTCTACATAAGTATCAGGGACCCACTTTTGCCGAAATTCCCTTAAAAAGTCTGCCCATGTGAGGACTAGTGGCTCTACCAGACTGCAGGGGATGGTCTTCCACCACTCATTTGCATCCCCTTGCAGAAGTGACACTGAATATTCGAACTTCAACTCTTCAGTACACTGTAGTTTTCTGAAAACCCATTCCATTCTCTCTAACCACTGTTCTGCCTCAAGTGGATCCACAGTACCCTTAAACTTGGTGGCCCCAAATCTCATTAATTTTTCATATTGCCGAGCCGAGGGTTGTGGTTGTGCTACAGGGGCTTGCATCTGAGCTTGAGGTGGCACATTTGCAGCCATTTGTTGGAAAAACGCAGCCATCTGCAGTGCAAACTGAGCATGAAACTGCGGTGTTGGAGTAGGAGCTGGAGTGGCTGACCCACTCACGTTTTGGAGTGCTGGGGCTTCTCCTAGGGCCTCAGCCTCGACAGATTGCTCTACGGAATGATATCCCTCTTCCATTCCATTTTTCAGAAATTTTTTACTCTCTGAAAACACACACAAGGAGGTTGACCTCCGTTAGTGCATAATCATGATGTAAATATGTCATATGTATCAAACATTTGAGCAGTTGTATTTACCGACAAAATATTTTAAATTCACAATTTAAAATTTATTTTAAAACCTTTGCTCTAATACCACTAAACATGTCGCACCCTACTCCTTGTAAGATATAACATATTCCCGTAGTACACCTAATGAATTACCGTACTTTACCTATCGATAACCCATTAAATATATTACAAGGGATTTTAAAACAATTTTCGTTCATTCTGAAATTGGTGGGTAAAATTTTTTTTCAATTTTTAAAAACCTTCATTTAGAATCCAAACATAAATCAAATTATTAGATATTTAAAATCTCCGCAATTTTTACAAAAATTTCGACAGAATGCCGTTTATATTTTAAGAAAATAGGTCTTTAAAACCTGAAAATAGAAACACTCCCAATATATTTCTCAATCACAACTCCATTTGCAACCACCAAACTTCAAATCAACAGCAATAGCAACACTTTAATTTAAAATCTAAATTTTAAATCAAGAATTAATATCTCAACACATTTCATAACTCATGCACATTGCATGTTAAATCATTAATTTACAATCATAAGTTAATTTACAGATGCAAAATCTCAAAATTAATATTATTACAATTTTATCTATACAACTGCTCAAATTACAGAGATACAGATGCATACTATCATACTTACATCAAACTAAACTACCAAGGTATAAACAAATACCCGTACAAAAATTTCTTCAATTGTATTCCTCTCTAACTATCTGCGACAGCAAGTTAAAGCTATCGCTGAGTATATAAATACTCAGTGGTGCACAATAAAGCATAAAATGCATAATATAAAACATTTATGAATAAATCATCATTCAAAAATCTCATAATCGCATTTCACAATTTTTTTTTTCAAATCACATTTATAACAATTCATAATTTTCAAAGCTTAATACAACACAACATTGATCAAATAATTTAATAAACATAGTGTTGCCAAACAATAACACAACTTAGGCCATGACACAAAATTTCCGAACATATAGTGTGTACATCACGACAAGGTATACTCACTCCACTAATCGAAATCAATGAGGGAGGTGGCTAGCTAGCTTATGAGTACTCATCCACACTCACCCCTCAGATTGGGAAGCCAGAGAGAGAGGAAACTGATCAAATATCATACTCACCCCACAAGTGGAGGAGGAACATATTAATATTGCCATGCCAAGTGTGACTAAAAACATTTTAAATCAAGTTATTCAAACATTTCATACAATTCACAAATCATATTTCATTCCAAACTTTTCATTTACAAGTAGGCAACACACTATTTTTCAAGTAAGATTTCCAAAGCCATAGCTAAATTCAAAACCATATTGTTCAAATATTTTATACAAATCAATAATTAATTTTCATTCTAAATTTCCATTGTAAAATAAGCGACACAATATTCTCAAAATTCATAATGAATAAAAGCATTCACAATGTATAACAAATCAATTTCCATTATGAAAACTATAATTTAAAATTTTTGTGCACAAACACAATCAATTTTCAAAATGAAATTTCCATTAACAAGTGGCAACACCATAGTTTTCCAAACCCATAATTAACATAATGCATACAAATCAAGTTTTCAGTGGGAAAACAATAATTTAAAGTTATTGTGCACAAACCTGGACTTAATCGCCTCTAGGCCTTTCAAGTCTTTTTCAGCTGAAACACAAAATTTATAGTGTTTTAGTATCTTATTTCATAGTAAATCCAATAATTAATTCATAAATACTTAATTCTAGCCCAAATATGCTTAAACTAACATTCTTGGAAATTTTCATTTTGGAGTTACAATTCATGGTACTATTTAAGTTAATTTGTTGACTTTCTAAGGCTTAATAGGTATGGGAACTTCAACTTCACCCACATACCACATTTTGGTTACTAAATTTGTTGGTTTTGGTTGTTTACTCAAATTCTAAGTCTTTTAGGCAAATTTGCAAATTTTCAATTTTGGTGTTTTAAGTTACACTATTCCATTGGTCATTTTACTGTTATATTTTGGCAAAACTTTCCTCATAGAAAATGTTTCCTATTGTCTTAAGTTTATTCTCCTTTTTGAATCACTCCAATTGGACTTTTGTAACTCAAGTTATAGCCATTTGAACTATGGCTGCCGGATTGGACTTAACCCAGATTTCTGGGCAAATTTTGGTTCTGGCAGTTTTAGGTCACCAAATTTGAGTGGCCAAATGACTTGGTTAATGGAATAATTTGGGTTTGTATTCTTCATGAAAGTTTTAGGTCTATATCTCATCTGTCCACTGGTAAAATTTTAGGTCATTTAGACCTGCCTAGCTCAAGCTATGAGCAAATGAACAAACACTGTTCATTTGGTCAATTTGTACAGATCAGACTGAGAATTTCCGGATTTGGTCAATTTGTTCACTAGGTTGTGGTTACTTTTTGGGCATGCTTCCTGAATAAAAATTGTGTCATTTAGTGTCTATTTTCATTCTCAATTGGTCTCATACCAATTGGACTCGTAAAATTTCATTTTTGGTCCTTCAAAGGTAACTCGGTCATGCTACTAGTAGCATGACTATACTCAATCCGAATTTGGCCTTAACTCCAATCATTCCAACACACTTCATTTGGTCACCATTGACCATTTTTCACTTCAAATTAGGTCCAAGACATCATTTACAAGTTTCTCACATTTTTGTCTTTAAACCCTAATGTCCAAAACCCTAATTCACATATTGGTTACATTTAATTAATTCAAAGCATACCAATACCATTTCTCACTCATTCAAGTTTACATACACTTTTAATTCAATCAAATTCATGCATTCCCATCTCAAACCCTAGCTGGCCACAATTTACATATAGTCCTCCAACCCTTGTTTTCATTTGATTTTGTGTTCATTTCTAAGTTCCTTAAGCTAAAATCACAAAGATTAAACTAAAAGTTTCAAGTTTGAATCACTAATCTTAGTGCAGAATTTTATTTCTTCTTTTCTTCAAATATTTCTTCTTTCTTTTCCTTGAATCTTCTTTCCTAGTTGCCCAAACAAAGTCTAGTTATGGTAGGACAATTTTCTATGGTAGGATTTTGGTTCTTCAAGCTCAAAAATGAGCTTTAATGGAGTTTTGGTGAGGGAGCTTTGGGAGAGGGAAGGGAGGCGGCAAGAATGGAAGAAGACCAATTTTGTTTTTTTTTTTTCTTTTTCTTTTCTTTATGTCTTTATCTTATGAAAGACCAAAAATCAATATAATTAAATTTATTAATTATAACATTTGTGGCATCATGCATGATGTCATGCATGATGTCATCTCCCTACACTTTTTTCATTTCTTTTTTTTTTCTATTTATTTTTCTATTAGTTCTTTAATTTAATTCTTGATTTTGAAATTTTCTTTTCTTCGTTTATTTGACAGTTAGGTCAGGAGTCAGCTCTCAGGGTCAATTGACCAAATTACCCCTCACCGGTTCAACCCGGTTTGCAAATAATTCAATATTTCTTCCGGCTCCCTGACCTAATTATCTGACTAACTTAACAACCTTTTTCTGTGATTTTCTCTTTTCCATTGTGTTCGTAATGGTCCTAAGGACCGCAGCGTCACATTTTATGGTTCAAAATTTGACTTTAAATTGACTTCGTAGTCGTTCCCGAGAAGGTCACCCATCGCTGTGACTCTCAGCTCGTTTAACTTCTTGTGTTCTGTTTTTCTTATTTATACTTAATTAATTGACAATTACTAATTATTTGTGTTTATGACTTATCTAGTTGTCTTAAGTGTGGTTCCAATCCTCTTAATTGTCCGGATCGACTCCGGTCACCGGAATAGTGAAATATACCAGGCTATGCAAAAAAAAGGTCCCTTAGGCAAATCCCACATCGGCAAAGCACGGAGATGGTCTTGGGTTCAAAAAGTAATGATATATAAAATGGGAGAACTAATCACTAAAGGTGCCTTTTGGTGGAATGGTCTGGAGAGTTAGAAGAACTCTAGGGTTAAGCGTGCTCGCTTGAGGGAAATCCTAGGATGAGTGACCTCCTGGGAAGTTCTCTATTCCACCTATGGGATAAAACTGTGAGGCTTATGGCCAAAGCGGACAATTCCTCTAGTGGTTGGAGCCCGATCATTACAATTGGTATCATAGCCGCTCGCGTGTCCTCTTGCGCGATGGTGGGGCAAACCTCAGCGAGGACGCTGAGTCCCAAAAGGGGGGGAGAAAGGTCCCTTAGGCAAATCCCACATCGGAAAAGCACGGAGATGGTCTTGGGTCCAAAAAGTAATGATATATAAAATGGGGGAACTAATCACTAGAGGCGCCTTTTGATGGAATGGCCTGGAGAGTTGAAAGAACTCTAGGGTTAAGCGTGCTCGCTTGAGAGAAATCCTAGGATGGGTGACCTCCTGGGAAGTTCTCCATTCCACCTATGGGACAAAACCGTGAGGCTTATGGCCAAAGCGAACAATTCCTCTAGTGGTTAGAGCCCGATCATTACAACTATCCCAAAACCTCAGCGAGGACGCTGAGTCCCAAAAGGGGGGGAGAAAGGTCCCTTAGGCAAATCCCACATCGGAAAAGCATGGAGATGGTCTTGGGTCTAAAAAGTAATGATATATAAAATGGGGGAACTAATCACTAGAGGCGCCTTTTGGTGGAATGGCCTGGAGAGTTAGAAGAACTCTAGGGTTAAGCGTGCTCGCTTGAGAGAAATCCCAGGATGGGTGACCTCCTGGGAAGTTCTCCATTCCACCTATGGGACAAAACCGTGAGGCTTATGGCCAAAATGGAAAAATCCTCTAGTGGTTGGAGCCCGATCATTACAACTACCCCAAAATCTAGAAGTGAACCTAGGATCTCTGTCTGATACAATCGATACTGGCACTCCATGCAATCTTACAAGCCCATCCACCAGTACTGCTTTTTCAGCCCTCTATACATTTTAGTTCCACCAGGGTGCATAGCAAAAGGAGACTCATGTGCTTCCTTCATAATGATCTGTCCCAATTCCACCTCATTAGGAATGCACATTCTGCCCTGATATAGTAGTAAACCATCATCTCTTACAAAAAAATTTAGGTTTCTTGCCCTGCTGGACTTTTTCCAGTAGCTTCTGATATTTCTCATCATTCTAAGCAGCCATTCTGATCTGATTAATCAATACTGGCTATATAATGCCATGCAACTACTGTCTGTCCCTCACCATCAATCTCCAAACTGGCATGCTGTGCTTTCAACTCATGTACCATGGACAAAGGAGAAACTCTGAGACTTGCCATAGTCTTGCGACTTAAGGCGTCAGCCACCACATTTGCTTTCCCTGGCTAATAGTCTATTAAGCAATCATAGTCTTTAATCAGTTCTAACCATCTCCTCTATCTCAAGTTCAATTCCTTCTGAGTGCCCAAATACTTCAAGCTCTTGTAATATGTATAGATATAACACTTCTCCCTATTTAAGTAATGTCTCCAGATCTTCAGAGCAAAAACAATAACTGCTAGCTCCAAGTCATGTGTCGGATAGTTCCTCTCATACAGTTTCAGCTGGCGTGATGCATATGCAATGACATTCCGATCTTGCATCAGTACACAACCTAACCCATTGTGAGAAGCATCACTATAAAATGTGTATTCTTTACCCGGTGTAGGTAAAGTAAGGACTGGAGCTTCAGTCAAACACCTCTTTAACTCATCAAAACTCTGCTGGCATTTATCCGTCCACTGAAATTTCACATCTTTCCGAAGCAGCTTAGTCAGTGGAGAAGCCAACATAGAAAACCCTTTCACAAATCGGCAGTAGTATTCAGCTAAACCCAAAAAACTGTGAATTTCTGTGATATTCCTGGGTAGCTTCCAATTAAGGATAACTTCTACCATGCTGGAATCCACATTGATCCCTTCAGCTGACACAATATGTCCCAAGAAAGAGATTTCTTTTAGCCAAAATTCACATTTCGACAATTTGGCGTATAATTGTTTCTCCCTCAAAGTCTATAGCACAATTCGTAAATGTCTATCATGCTCCTCCGCATTCCTCGAATGTATCAAAATATCATTAATAAACACCACCACAAACTGGTCGAGATATGGTCTGAAGATAGTGTTCATCAGATCCATAAAAGCAGCTGGAGCATTAGTTAACCCGAATGGCATTACCAGAAACTCATAGTGGCCATATCAAGTTCTGAAAGCAGTTTTTGGAATACTCTGCTCTTGCACTTTCAACTGATAATAACCAGATCGCAAATCAATTTTGGAGAACACAGCTGCACCCTTCAACTGATCAAGCAGATCATCAATGCGAGGCTATGGATATCTGTTCTTTATTGTCACCTTATTCATCTGCCGGTAGTCAATACATAAGCGGAAAGTGCCATCTTTCTTCTTAACAAATAATACTGGCGCTTCCCAAGGTGACACACTAGGGCGAATGAAGCCCTTTTCAAGTAGTTCTTGCAACTGTACCTTTAACTCCTTCAATTCTGCTGGTGTCATTCTATATGGTGTTATGGAAATTGGATCCACACCAAGCATAATATCAATCTCAAACTGCACTTCTCTTTCTGGAGGTAATCCTGGCAATTCATCAGGAAACACATCTGGAAAGTCATATACTGTAGGGATGTCCCTTAATGCTGGGCTCCCCACTTGGGTGTCTACCACATGTACCAAGTATGCTTCACACCCCTTTCTGATCATTTTTCTAGCTAGTGCAGCCGAAATAATGTTTGATGACAATAGCTGCCTCTCCCTGTGTATTACCACATCACTGTACTGAGGGAGACCAAAAGTGACTGTCTTCAGTCTACAATCAATTATGGCGTGATGCCTAGCTAACCAATCCATGCCCAAAATGATATTATAATATCTGAAGGGCATTTCAATGAGATCAGACAGAAAAGTATGTCTTTGGATCACCAAAGAACAATCCCTATACATTCTATTGACCCTGACCTCTTGTCCTAATGGACTTGTTACCAGCACCTCAAAGTCCATTTTCACACATGGAACAACAATGCAATCAATGATGCTAGCACTCACATAGGAGTGGGTATAACCCGGATCAAATAACACAAACACATCTTGATTAAAAGTTGAGAAGGTACCAGCTACAATATCAGATGTTTCAGCCTTTTCTCTCTGTTTCATTGTGTAGATTCAGGCTGAAGCACTGCTTTGCTCTGACTGATTTACTGTGCCTTGGCTGCCTGATGGACTACCTCTACCCCTGCCTCTACCTCTGCTAGGTAGTTGTGAGCCTCTGGTGACAGGATTCTGAACTGACCTTTCTACAGTAGCAGGAGGTGGCCCAACTTTATGGGCATTGGTGCAGTCTTTGGCAAAGTGTCCCGTACCCCCGCAGTTATAATAGGCTCCTATAGCCTTGTAGCATGCCCCACCATGATTTCTACCACAAGTTTCACATTGACGGGGAGGGTAGGAACTTCTGGTAGTTTGCTGACCAGATAAAGTAGGTTTCTATCCTGAAAATCTTTCCCTACCAGACTTTTTACCACCCCTATTTTGTCCCCCAAAGTTCTTTTTCTTTTTAGGAGGACCATTGGAACTCTGATCTACTGACTTCCCTTCTGTCTCTTTTTCTGTCTTCTCTGATTTCTTTTTCTCTGGGGCCACTTCTGACTCAATTCTTTCTAATTCAAGTGCTTGAGAAATGAGTTCAGAGAAGTTATTATGTTTGAATATGACCACCTGTAGTCTGAAACTGGGCTTCAAGTCAGTTTCAAACCTCTTACATCTTTCTCTGTTAGTAGAAAGGAGACTTCCTGTATAGTGGCTCAGGCGGGAAAACTCCCTTTCATATTCTGCCACTGATCTACTTCCCTGTTTCAGACTTAAAAACTCCAGTAGCTTCTGGTCTACATAGGCATCTGGGACATATTTTTGTCTAAACTCCCAAAGAAAATCATCCCAGGTTAGCACTGGAGGTTCCACCAAACTATGGGGAATGGTTTTCCATCAGTCATATGCATCCCCCTGTAGTAGTGACACTGAATACTCAAATCTTAGCTCGTCTGTGCAGTGTAGTTTCTTGAACACCCTATCCATTCTCTTCAACCATTATTCTGCCTCTAGTGGATCTACTGTCCCCTTGAACTCAGTAGCCCCATATTTAATCAGCTTGTCATACTGCATAGCTAAAGGCTGTGGTTGTACCAATGGTGTCTTCAGGGGCTTGAGTAGGCATGTTATCAGCCATCTATTGGAACATTGCAACCATCTGCTGAGCAAATTGAGCAGGGAACTGCAGTACTGAGGGGGCTGGTGAGGCTAATCCACTCACATTATGAAGGGCTGGGGCTTTTTCTTGTACCTCAGCCTCTATTGATTGATAGACTAAACGGTCCTCTTCTTCCATAGTAAATTAGAGGATATTATACCTCCTAAACAAATAACACAAAAAGATTTTCTCCCATTAGTGCATAGTTATAATTTAATGTAATGTACTGTATGTATCAAACCATGACATTGAGCAGTTATACTATGAAGAAAGAATATTCAAATTACAGGTCAAAACAGAATTTAAAAACTAACTCTGATACCACTAAAAAAATGTCATACCTTACCCCTCCGTAACGCATAACATGATCCCGTAGTATACATAATGAATTACCAAACTTCATCTACTAATAACACATTAAATACACTACAAGGGATTTTAAACCTTTTCTTATTTCTTTTTACAATGGTGAGCACTTTTGACAGGTGTTAATTCTCAACATTTGTTAAACTCAATTCAACCTCAATTTCCAATAGTTCCAAAAACTGAGATAAAAGAAATATATTACAATATTTTTTATAGGCCAAAATAATTTATAACTTTAGTTTACAACTGCTCAAGACTAAGTATAATATATACATACAATTCACATACATTACAACAAAAAT
Organism: Hevea brasiliensis; assembly: GCF_030052815.1. Classification (NCBI taxonomy): domain Eukaryota; kingdom Viridiplantae; phylum Streptophyta; class Magnoliopsida; order Malpighiales; family Euphorbiaceae; genus Hevea; species Hevea brasiliensis. Next base: position 53,123,701 of record NC_079501.1, read on the forward strand.
TACAAGGAGGTGGTATACTCAATATACCCGGCAAAATCCCAAAGTGTAGCACAAGCAGCCTACTCTGCTGCTCTATCTGTCTGTCTACCTGCGATAGCAATGAAAAAGCTATCGCTGAGCCAATGTCTCAGTGGTGCACAACATTAAGAAAATACAATTTAAAACCATAAACCATAAATCATATAAAGTGTGGATACTTAAAATCATAGTTAAATTCAAAAGACAAAGAATGTCATAAAGAATTAAACTCCATTTCACAATGTCTCAATGAATATCAATAAATCACACATACAGCCTAATTATGTTTTCAAAGTCCAATTCATCCCAAAAGCCAATGGCTAACGAGGAATAACATAGCTAGCTAGCAATTATATGAGTACTCATCCTATTCATCCTCAACTGACACACACCTCAACACTTAAGCCAGAGAGGAAATTCAAAGCCAATTCGTCTCACTAGACAAGCTAACGAGGAATTCAATCAAATATATATGATAGCTGTAGTTTCAAACCATTTACAATATTTTTTATGCAATAAGTATCCATCAAATTCCATTCAAACAAATTTTCCACAATTTAAGCAATAACATATAAATTGTCATAATTTATTTCAATTGAAAATTCAAAAGAAATAACTGTTGTGCATAAACCTCTGATGAATAGCTTCTTGGCCTTGATTCAGTGGTTCCTTCCCCTTCTCTGAGTCTTTGCTAACTGAAACACACAATTTAAAGTGTTTCAGTACTCATTTAAATTGTTTCTAATAATAAGGTTCAATAATTAAATTTTATTAATACTATTGCTTTCATTAGTCAACCTATAATGTTGACCTTTGATGCACTCTAAGTGAATTAATTTTAATGTTACTAATTTGTCATATTTTATAGTCCTTTAGTGTTGGTATATATTACTAATTTCATTTTCAAGTGTATTGCATTTTATTACAATTTATCAGATTTTGGTATGCTGTTTTGACCTAGCCGAATGACCTAGTTCCCTTAGTTTCTGGGTTCTAGTCAGAATTACAAACTTGTAGGTCTATGTCTTGTTGAACTTTTGCCACAAATTTTAGGTCATTTGGAGTTTACTAGACCAAGTTATGATTATTTTACCAATGCTGGACAGGTTGCACTAAAATGATAAACTTAGGTCATTTTTAGGTCATTTTCAATTCTGGTAGTTTTTATACTTGAAATTATGCAAGCATTTTGACTTGCTTATGGTCATTTCTGGGTTTTGTGATCTCTACAAAATATGTATCCCTATGTCTAAGCTTTCCAACGGTATAAATTTCAGGTTATTTGGACCTGTTTTGAGTGAGTTATGGCCAAAATACTGACTGTTGTTCAAATAGTAAATTTTAAGGTTTGCAATGTCACCAATCCGGATTTGTTCAATTTTCATATCACTTTTTGGACAAAATTTAGGCAGGCTTCCAACAAAAAAGTTGGCACATTTTGTGCCTAGTTTCACCTCCAATTGGTCTCATACCAATTGGAGTCACACAATTCCATTTATAGCCTAAAACACATACTGCCCTTAACACATTTTTGAAGCATCAACCAATCACACATTCAACTAACTATACTTCACTTCCCAAACCTAATTCTGCATTTGTATCATACCACAACCATTCATCACTTTATATTATAGTCACTTTGGGTAGAATATAACCAATTGACAATGCATCAATTACACTTCCATTTCACAATATCTAATTTTAAACAATATATCCACATAATACTCCTAACCATTACATATAACTTCCATTATCAAATTACATATATATTCACTACTAAATTATATACATATGCTGACACTTTTAGTACCATAATTTAACAAACTTTTCATGAACTTAAACACTTCTAATCTTCACCATAAGGCTGCCCAAGTTACACATATACATTAAGCTTCCATTTTAAATTTTCAAACTTACAATTCAAACTATATACATGGTAAATCACTCCTATACATATAAGCACTTAATTCAACACCTCAAATCATCATTTACATGTAAAAACAAGCTAAACATTTTGAACTTCCATGGCTGCCGAAAGTTACTCCTCCCATAATTCATCAAACCTCAAAATTTCTTCCATAAATCAACTTATCTCAAACTAAACATAAACTTTAACAAAGAAAGGATGAAGAATAGTTACTTACCTCTCAAAACTCTACTAAAACTCTTCTTTGTTGTTCTCTATCTCCTCCCCAAGGTGTATAGACAAACTTTAGTAAAGGGACTATGGTAAAATGAAGCTTGGAATGAGAGTGCATGTAACTTGCGTGGGGTTTGGCTTTGGAGCTTCCATGGACGATGAATTCAGCTGGTTAAGGGAGGTTAAAGATGAAGTGGTTTCTGCCCCAAAATATGCTATATTATATGTCCACTAATCCCCTTAGTGGAGCACTAACCATAGTTAATGATATTATAATCAAAGTTTCACAATTTTGCAAATTTGCCACCATTTCTTTCACTATTAATATAATGTACCACAATTTAATTTTTTTATGACATTTTCAAAGTTTAATATCATTTATTTTTGATAGACATTTAGGTCAAAAGGCAACTCGGGGTGTCAATTGACCAAAATGCCCCTATTCAGTTTGTATTCCTGATTTTTTTGTAACACCGATTTTTGTCAGTTTCTCGATTTCTCATTTTTCTTTATACTAATTAATTAATTTTTCTTTGATATTTTCTAAGTAAATTATACCTCAATAAATATTTATTTAAGTATTAAACATATTTCCCAGGGTTCCCTGCGGTCCAAGGCTAGTCAACGGTCCTCGCCGCAACTTCCCAGTGCGGTCACCCATCGCTACGGTTTTTGGCTCGTTTAACTAAGTTACATTTCATTGCTCTTATTTTTCCTTTGTTTTTCTTATATTTTCCTCTATTGTATTTTATTATTTCATGTCTCCTCACTAACATTTAAGTGTAGTTTTAGGCATTCTAGCTGTCCGAACAGACACTGGTCACCGGAATAGTAGAACGCACTACCGAATATAGGGGTGTTACAGTTAGGGCTTGTGCCTCTTTTTGTAGCTAAAAATTTATACTTTGCATAATTAATGGCATATGAGAAACAAAAGAATGTTTTGAGTACAATTGTACATGAACATCATTATTGTGAATTGAGATCCAAAATGAATGATATAAGGAATGTATGAATTATGATGAATGCATAAACTATACAGAATTGTGATTTAGAAATTTATACTTCTGCTAAGAACAAAATTAAAATGTTATAAATTATAATTAGAACTTATAATGAAATAATGAAATAAGAAAACATATTAATATTTAATGGTACTTATGTGTTAATGTATTGCCTAGACACGTGTGTCAGATTGGATGGATTGGCATGCCAATAGGGTATTGTTTTAGCAGTACTGCGAAAGGTTTTATGCCTGTATTCATGGCTTTATGCCCGTATTCATGGCTTAATGCCCGCACTCAAGGCTTTTTATGCCCGATTATGTGTTATCATGACTTTTTAGTCATTCTGACTGCATACGTGGTTGACGTTCCGTGCCTCATGATATGACGACCCGAGGCACCACGGTGTCCAGTGCCAACGACCTGTTATCCAGCTTAGTCAGCCTGTCATAGGTTACTTGGGCAGTGAAATTTATTGAAATAAGTTAAGAATATTAGCAACTGATAATATTAGCAATTAAATAAATGAGTAAAAATATTTAAAATAAATTAGATTAGTTATTTAGCAGAAAAAAATTGAAATGAATTGGAACGATATTAAATTAATTATTATGAAAGAATTGAGCGCCTTTGAAGAGGAATGAATTAGAACAAAGGATATTAATACTAGAAGTATTATATGAAATTAGATTAAATTCTAGAGTATCCAAATTTTGATCCATTTCCTATTTATTGTATATTATTTTCTTGTTATATTATTGCACCACCAAGAGAAATGCTTAACGCAATGGATTTGTTTCCTTCACACAGGTACTAAAGGTAAAACCCAGTGGATATTAGACTGGGATTTTGAAGTCTAGATCTGCAGAAGTGTCAGAAGTGCTTAAGGTAGTCACCTCCTCAGCAATGCATGTAGATAGGGCTCACATTAGTCATTTTATGTATTTTATATAGTATAAATATTTTTTATGTTGAAATATAAACTAAGAATTGTAAACTAGAAAATTGTAATTAATATTTACGTTTTGTAAATTAATGGAGATAGAAAATTTTCAAATATGAGTTGAGCATGAATGGGAATGTATGAAAATGGATATGAATGAAATTGTATGAATTTGAATACAGAATTGAAATATAGAGATGATGCATGAAATGATGAGAATTTCACTTTGAAAAATATTATTGAAATTTCAAACAAGTGAATAGTAAAATACGTCAAACAATAATAAAATAGGAGAAACTCCGTTAGTTTCTCCGTCGAAAAAATAATTGATATTAAATTAAACGAATTCAAAATTTTTAAAGAAATAAAGTAAGATAAGATAGAGTGCTCCGGCACCGAATGTAGCATGCCTTGCTCGGCTACACTGTAGTCGGGTGAGGAGTGTCACATCATTAATATATTTACCATATATATTTTTTGTTTTAAATATTTCAATTTTTTTAATTTTTTAGTTTAAGAATTATATATATATATATATATATATGAATAAACAACTTATAAAAATTTAATCAATCATTAACATAATTTTTTTATTTATAGTATTGTATTTTTTTCAAAAATTAATTAATAAATATAAAAATATGAAGAGAGAATTTATGACTCATCAAATTATTTTTATAGTTTTTTAATTTATAATAAATAATAATTAATATATTATAATTTTAATCTTATTTCAAAAAAATACTCATATAAATAAAAATTATAACTCATAAACACTTTTATTAATAGGAAATAATAATATGTAATTTAATTGCTTAATATTACAAAATATATATTTTTAAATTTTTTTAATTATAGTCATTTTTTTAACAATTTTAGCATAGTTTTAAATTTTTTTTTTAACTTATAATCAAAATTGATTTAAATTGACTAAGTAATGTAATTTTGGTTATTTAACTTATCATAATTTTAATTTTAGATGCTCACTAAAAGTGATAAATATTTAAAATCAAATAAAAAATCTCTAAAATTAAAAAATTGACTATACTAGTAAAAAGTTGAAAAAAATTTAAAAAGTGAGAAGAGGGGAATATTAAAATTTCTAAAAACACTCTTTATTATTTTTCTTATTTACAAAAATATCAAATTAAAACGTATTTATAAGAAATTATTAATTCTAAAATTCTTATTATATTAAAATAAAATAAAATAATAAAATATATATTTTTTATCTTATAATTTCTATTCTAAATAGACTATAGTGACTTTATTAAAAAATTAAACTATTTTAAAAATAACTTTAGTAAATAATAAATTTTAATTTATAAAATTAAAATATTTATATTCTCATGCTATATTTATAATATTTTCTTTATAATATTTTAATTATTAAAATAATATATATTAAAATTTTCATTTTATATGTTTTATTTATAATATTTTAATTAATTAAAGTATTATCACTTATTAATTTTATTTTTTATAATTTTTTAAATTAATTTTAATTAGAAGTAAAATATAATTATATTAATTAAATTTAGCTAATTATTGAAAATAATATATTAAAATAATATTATGTTATATAAAAGAATTATATAAAAATTTTAAATCATAAGTTTATAAAACGGGTAAATCATTATGGTGAATGCTACAGTGGTTATTGTTATGGTTTTGGGTTTCATTTTCTGCAGCTGAAGGCTGGAGCCTATCTATAAAACGGTCCGTGGCGACCAAGCTGATAGAAAGGCAGCGAGGTCGTTGATATTAAACAGCTTTCTCTCGTTTTAGTCTTTCGCCAATCAAACCCTTAAATCTAGGGTTCTCTCGAATATACCTCTTTCTTCCTTCCACTCTTTTCTCTCTTTTCAAGCTTGTTTTTTAATTTCAAATATCTGTCTATTTTTCTATTCTTTCCAGGCATCTCTTCCTCAATCTCAGATTCTTAGGCACTGTAGGTGATTGAATATTTTTTCTTCTAATTGTTATTTTCGATTTGGGAGCTTGACTTGCCATATGATTGATTCGTTATTTAATTTTAAATGCCTTTAGAGTTTGAGTTTTGCTATGACGATCGCTGATTCGGGGTGTTTGATGGAGAATGGGGGCAGTTGCTTGCCGTGCACGCCTGAGGAAGAGAGAAAGATCGTCAAGGACTTGATGGATGAAGCTGAGCTTGATTTGAAAGAAGGCAACTTGTACTACATCGTTTCCGCTAGGTATTTTTCTGATCTCTCTTCATTCTTCTGATTTCATTTGTTTATACTTATCATGGGTTTGATTTAATTCTCTTTCTCTTCGATTTTGGGATGCATGCTCTAATCTACAAATTTTAGAATCCCTGATAAGCTTTAATCTAAGTCAGAAAATCTTTTTCCTTCTTCCGAATCATAGCTTCATTGATTTGGAAATATAGCAATTAGGCAGCCGATACCGTCTTCTTTGCACATTCCGTTCTGAATTTGTATGCACGTCATCACTGATAAGCTTCTGTAGTTTTTAATGAAATTTCATCACATATTTGCTTTACCAATTTTGAGCATCTGGGCTGCGACTACATTGTGCTTTCCTGTAATTTCTCTGGGATGTTGTCCACATGTTATGAATCAAATTTTTTTTTTTTTTTTTTTTTTTTAGGCGTGGCTGGTTGGGTAAGCATTACTAAACGATAATCTTCTAAAGAAAATGATTCTTCGAACAATTTGATCAACTTGCAAAACTCTTTATTGTTATTATAGTGTTGTTGTTGTTATTTATTTATTTATTTATTTATTTTTTTTAATTACATTAGTTGTTTTATCTAGCTACAATTTGGCAGCTGAAGTGAAACATAATGTGACGCATGCGATGTGTTGTAGATGAGAGGGACTTGCTTTCATCATAGACATTGTTTATTTGTTACTAATTTTAAGAATTTTATAGTGAACCGTTATTATAATCTGCTCTTTGTTCAGGTGGTTTGCAAGATGGGAGAGCTACGTTGGCCACAGCAGTGATGACCACTTGGTTGATATGCAGTCTTCTGATTCTCAAGATTTGGCTGTTGTTCCTATGAGTATACCTGATAGACCTGGCCAAATAAATAACTCTGATATAGTTGAAAATCGAAGTGATGGTGAGGGTGATGATCTAGAGCTTGCAAGAACATTGTTGGAAGGGAGGGACTATGTTTTAGTTCCTCAAAAAGTTTGGGAAAAGCTTGTTCAGTGGTAATGAATTCTTTCATTTTTTCCACGTGTTGCAATAATTGTGTTTTTCACTAAAAATCCAAAATAACTTTTTCCTCCTACCTTGCTGTAGGAATTCATGAAGTTTAGACCTATAGTGAGCATGTGATGTATTTTAAGCTATTTATTAGACTTGTGTTCTCATATTGTATCAGGTACAAGGGAGGACCAGCATTGCCAAGAAAGATGATTTCACAGGGTGTTTTTAACAAAAAGCAGTTCAATGTGGAGGTTTATCCTCTTCGTCTCAAGTTAATTGATTCCAGAGATGCCTATGAATTCACTATCAGGTTAAGCAGAAAGGTACCCATAATGCAGTTATTGCAAGTTAATAATTTGATAGCAAATCCGACATAGAACTGACTAGAGTATGCAATATGGGCTATTAAATGGGAGTTGGGAGCTTGGAGAATTGGGGATTTGATGTCTGTGTTTATATGTATGTTATTTAAGGATTCTGGTTCATTAGGGTATGATAAATAGAGCTTTTTGCTCTGGAATTCCGCTGGTCTGCATGACAAAACCTGCATAGAAAGCCAGTCTTGGGCAATGGTTTCTCTATCTGTGCAAAAATTCTGGCTTGCTAAATGAGTACCTCTAATGATGAGGATGCAGATTTTACGCCTAAAATAAAAATGCTAAACTAATGAAAGTGGGGTTGTGGAAAATCAAATCCACTTGCTGGAAAGATGGAAATAATGTAGTAACTTTTTAGCATTTGAGATATGTACAAGTGAATAATTGAATAGGCAGTTTTTCTTCTTTTTTCTTTTTTTTTTTTTTTTTTTTTTTTTTTTTTAATTGTGTGTAGTTATATTGAACAGAATCATTTCAAGTTAGTTATGGAGGTTACACAGGTTGTCCTTGTATTTATTTCAGGCTTCTCTTCATGAGCTTTACGAGAGGGTGTGCACTCTCAGAGGAACAGAGCGGGAAAAGGTTTGTTACATGCTTTTGTATTGTGTAAATTACATCCAAGTCCTTGAGGTTTGCCTAACTGCAAGTCAAGACACCATTGTTGTAAAATTACTATCCATTACTAACCACTGGGTCCATTCATAACAACTAAGTGAAGCATGTTAAAAAGTTATAATATTCCTAAAATTTCCTTAGAATCTATTGGATAAAACTATAATACAAGGGTTCATTTTATTTTGCTAAGTAAAAGATTGCATGTAACATGAAAAAAAAAAGATTGAATCTATTTTAATGGCCTATCTCGGTCTCTAATTTCCAATCCAACTTTACATTTCTCTTAATTTTTTCGCATAAACTGGTTTTATGTGTATTTATTTTATTTAATTTGAAAGTTTCAATTGTTGTTTTGTGACTATTATTTTATTTTTATTATATAGACGTGATTAATTGAAAATAATAAGTTTTGTGTTAATGTTCAATTGGCTACTCACGCACATACATACATGGATGCGCACACGCAAAAACTGTTAAGGGAATTTTTTTTCATTAGAATAAAAATGTTTGAGATTGTAATTTTCAAAAAATTTTCTACTGGTTTTTACATAAAGGACAACATCATCCTTGGACTAAAAATGTAATTTTCACCCTGTTTGTATTTTGTTTATTATATATGGGCTTACTGTATTTATTTCATATTTATTCTGAAGCTTTATTTATGATTCTTTGTTGTTTTGGTTCTAATGAATGTTAACAGGCCATTATATGGGACTACTTTAATAAGCACAAGCAATCACTTTTGGTTGATTCAAATCGTACCCTGGAGGAATCAAATTTGCAGATGGACCAAGAGGTGAGTAGTCTACAGAAGTATAACATTTTGAAAACTAATTTATTTTTGACATTAAATAACTTGACTGTTGATGAACCATTTTGATGCGTCCTTTTGGTTTTACATGACAACAATGAGTGTTTTCTTGAATTTATTTTAGGAAAAGAATGAACTGCTTATGTTCTGAATTTAATCTGAATTTAATTTAAAAGCGCACTCGTATTTATGGATGCATCTGTGAATCAATGATTGAATGAAGATAAACTAAGTAGAAAATGAAGTTTCTTGGTTAAATTAATGTCTCTTTCACTCTCTTTCACACATACACGCTGCTGACTTTGTACTTGTAATAATTTTGGCGACTTTTAGTTTGAACTTCAGTTTCTTAATAGGGCAAATCATTAAACATCAAGAAGAAAACAGTGGAGGAGTATAACAAAATAAAAGTAATGAACTCTAGGGAAAGTACCTTGAAACTCTGGGGAACAATAACATATTATTATAATACAGTCATAAACAAATAATTTTTATGCAAATTGATTTAGAGTAATACAGAGCGTTTTGGAATGTCTAGTTGAAAAATTAATCCACTCTTGGAACCATCCAGCTCAATGCTAGATGATGCAAATTGTAGCCATTGCTTTTATTGCTAGCATTTCATGAAACACTGATATATATATATATATATATATATATATATATATATATTGTGAACACTATGTTATTATTGATAGTCATATGATTTCTACAAATTTTTAAATTCAAATATTAATTTTCTATCCTGTGCATACCTAGATATAAGCGGTTGGGATATAATTTTGTATGTTTTTGTATTTGCAATACACTGGACTTCCTTCTTGCATTTGATAATAAAAAGATCTCTGGGTTGTATGTCTGGTCATTGGTTTTTTATTCATCAATGTAGTTGATGCATCCTCTTCTCTGCACAGATTCTTCTGGAGCTGCAAGTTCATGAGTCTTATCCTTCCCAATCTGGCGAGGATTCAACAGGAAATGAGTTGGCTTTGGTAGCCTTGGAACCTTCAAGGACTTCCATGTCAATTGCAGGGGGACCAACATTGTCAAATGGTCATTCAATTACTTATAGCTTGAACTTAAGGCCAGGAAGTGCTTTAAGCTCAGGACCCACAGATATTGATGATGGATTTGGTGCTTATAGTGGTGTGAGAAGAGTTGAGAGGGGAGGTTTGGCAGGATTGCAGAACATGGGAAATACTTGTTTTATGAACAGTGCTCTTCAATGCTTGGTCCACACTCCCCCACTTGTCAAGTATTTCTTGCAAGATTACTCTGATGAGATCAACACAGAAAATCCATTAGGAATGCATGTAGGTGCTAGTTTTATTTATCTTCATTGACTGGGTTTCCATGTGAAATTTTTGTACTACACTGTAGCTTTATTTTCTAAGCACTCGACATTGAATTGCTAACTTGTGTTGTAGCCGTGTAGGGTGAACTTGCGCTTGCATTTGGCGAGTTGTTGAGGAAACTGTGGTCATCAGGACGGACTACAATTGCACCACGTGCATTTAAGGGAAAACTAGCACTATTTGCTCCACAATTCAGTGGTTATAATCAGCATGATTCTCAAGTTAGTACTTCATGATAAATTTCCCCTTCTCTTGCTTATGCTAAAATGTTTGCATGCCTTACTTAGGAAATTAACACACTTGAGCTGTTGCTTGCATTTCTTAATGTCTCAGTTGGAACTTCTACTTTCTATATTGTATTATTTATTGATAAGCTTGTTGAAACTGATATTTTAGTCAAATGATGTAATATCTGGAGTAGAGGTAATTCTTTTTAGCGTCAGATTCCATGTATCTGACACATAATTATGTGGACATGATAAGTTTCTTGTTTTTCCTTGATTGTTATCTGTTTATAATTGTTGAGTGCCCTTTATGTTGAATGCTGAGTAGCCATTATTTTCCTGTAGGAACTTCTTGCATTTTTATTGGATGGGCTGCATGAAGATTTGAATCGCGTCAAGCAGAAACCATACATTGAAATGAAGGATTGGTGTGGTCGTCCAGATAAGGAGGTTGCAGATGAGTGTTGGAGAAATCACAAGGCTCGAAATGATTCCATAATTGTGGATGTCTGCCAAGTAAGAAACTCTTATATTTTGTCTGTTTGTTCATCGTCATATAATGTTGTGTGTAATAAAGTTTTATGTTTTATCTATTAGTTTGTTGTTAGCTTGTTATGGAATCTGGTTTACAATGTCGTTGAATAACTGCAACCTTATGTAATCTTGTAGTTGTACTGCTCTGGATTAAGTCTCGAGTTCAAAATTTACTGATTGATATACAGTTACAAAGCGCAAAATGTCCAAGAACAAATAGTGATGCATTTTATATATATTAATTCGTATTTGCCATTTTAGTTTTGCCATTGAATATGCTCTTAGGTATTTAGTTGGCCTTTTAATGAGCAAAAACAGCGTTATCAATCACAAGGATGCACTAAGTTTCAAGTATTAAAATTTAGCATCACCATGTACCATGAATCAGTGGTTCTTTTTATTGCATAACTTGTCCCAAGAGCTTGATAATTTTTACTAAACGTGTTGAATTTTTGTATTCTTGTGACTGACAGTTTAAACATGTTGAACAATGATGTTCAGGGTCAATACAAGTCAACGCTGGTTTGCCCAGTTTGCAGCAAAATTTCAATTACTTTTGATCCCTTTATGTATTTGTCACTGCCACTACCTTCAACTGTCACTCGTTCAATGACAGTAATGGTGTTTTATGGTAATGGAAGTGGTCTTCCAATGCCATACACTGTGTCAGTACTGAAAAATGGTCTTTGTAGAGATCTTATTCAGGCACTGAGTACAGCATGCTGTTTGAGAAGTGATGAAAGCCTTCTGCTGGCAGAAGTAAGTAGTTTTCACTTGTTTCTATTTCCACTTTTGGCTTTTCTTTTCTTTTTTCTTTTTTTTTTTTTTTAAATAATAGCTGAAGTTTTAGATTTGTTTTGCAGGTTTATGATCATAAGATTTATCGTTTATTTGAAAATCCTTTTGAATCATTGACTTCTATAAAGGATGAAGAATATATTGTGGCCTACCGACTTTCTCATAAGGGAACAGGAAAAAGGAAGCTGGAAATTGTTCATCAGGAAAAGTAAGGCCCCTCCCTTAGATTTTTAGTTGGTCAGTTTATCCACTGGGGAGAGAAGCAAGATCCTGTGCTATTGCTGTTAGTGGTTCTGTCCTAGATTGAGCCATGGGAATAACTGTATGCATATTCTCATGACTTGGCCATTGATTGAGTGTGACATGCTACACATCATTGGTGATAGAGAAATTTATACTATTTGACTTTTGTGGAAAACTTTTAATAACATTTGCGTGCATGTGTGTGTGAAGCACAGTGCCAGATGGCACCTATGGATTTGTAATTAAGTCATATGTTCATTTTCTTTTCCTTCCTTTATCTTTGATGGAGTATCTGGATAAAAGTTCTTTGGCTTTTGTAGGTCTGCACCAGACTTTCTGAAAGGTAGCGGATGGAAGGATTTTGGAGCACCTCTGCTTGCTCAATTGGAAGATGACTCACCAGGTGGAGCTGATATTGAGTTGGCTGCTTCTAGACTTCTCTCACCCTTGAGAAGAACAAGTTCTTCCAATGTGGTTCATAGTGGCACGGAAAATGGTTTTCTTTCAGAAGTTAATGGAGAACCATCAAATAGTTGCAATGGTCAATTTGAATCAATGGACCAGTCAATGGATAACATAGAGTCAGAGCCAGAGGACACATCCAGCCAGGACTTGTTGTTCCAGCTCTTTTTGACAGATGACCGGTATTCAAGCCGCAAGCCAATTTTTAAGGACTCGGTCATAAAACCTGGAGCAAATCGTATAAAAATTTTCCTGGGTTGGACTGAAAAGGAACATAAATTATATGATCCCAGCTATCTAAAGGATCTCCCAGTGGTTTATCACAAAACTGGTTTTAGTGCGAAGAAAACCCGGCAGGAAGCGGTCTCTCTATTTTCATGCCTAGAGGCATTCCTGACTGAAGAACCTCTAGGGCCTGATGACATGTGGTAAGATATATATAATTTCTGCCTTATATAATACCTTGACAATGATATTCCATTTTAGTTGTATGTATGTCCATGGGCGTTCCTTGATGCAGGTATTGTCCTGGTTGTAAAGAACATAGACAAGCCACAAAGAAGCTGGATTTGTGGGCATTGCCTGAGATTCTTGTTTTTCATTTGAAACGATTCTCATACAGCAGATACCTGAAAAACAAACTTGATACTTTTGTGGATTTCCCAATTCACAATCTTGATTTGAGCAAATTTGTGAAGCAGAAGGATGAAAAATCATATGTGTATGAACTATATGCTATCAGCAACCATTATGGGGGTCTTGGTGGTGGTCACTACACAGCTTTTGCAAAGGTAAATGGACAATGAAGTCTTAAATCATTCGTTGAATTTGAATGGGAGACACTGTAGGTTGTTTTTCCATTGCATACCATCTTTGTGCATTACTTTGTTGATATGGGCAGTTGTTGCACAGTGCAGGCATTTTAGACCTGTGAAATTACTTGGGAAACTGGCTATATATTGTTCCAATGTCATTTTTATTCTTTAAGGTTTTATCATACATATTTATTGATACAACTCATTGACTTGACAAATTTGTGCAGTTGATTGATGATAATAGATGGTACAATTTTGATGATAGCCGTGTTTCTCCGGTTAATGAGGCTGATATCAAGACTTCAGCTGCTTATGTGTTGTTCTACCGAAGAGTTGAAACTGAAACAAAGGTGGGATTAGGAGAGACGTCACAGGGCCATACAGGCTCATGAAGGCTGTCGATGTTTGCTGCCGGTAACATTGAAGACTATGCTGATGGTTCTAGCCTTGTCAGCCAGCATTCTGAAGATCTCAAGCCTCCCAAAGGTGGTACATAAGAACGTGTACAAGCATAAAGTGGCAGCAGGTGGGCTAAGGATCAGCTTGCTGAAATATTTTATTAATTCTTTTCTGAGAATCTCTGGCTTTATGTTAGGCTGCTTATATATCCCTGCTTATTTATGCTGGGTTTAGCCGTTTTCTTGTGACCTTTTTGCATAATGATAAGGTTTAAATTTACCATACAAAAGATTTCTTTCAGCTTGGTTTAGGATCATTTAATGTGCAATTTACCTTTGGAGGGATATAGATGATTTTAGACGGACTGGCGCATAACTTTGCTCTACTTTGTGAATATATTTGAATGCAATTCTTCCTATTCATCCTTTTTTTATTGGAAATCAATCCAAAATGTCACCAAAATTCTTGTAGAAATTCACTATTTTTCCTGGGTTGTGAAATTCAGAGTACTGGAAGCATGGAGTGAGCATTAAAGTACAGATGAGGGGTAGATTATCATCGTAAAAACAAAATCCCATTCCACGATAAATGAAAGGGAGATACAAACAGGAACAATAATTCAATAATCTAAGTGCGAATAATCCGTGTAGCTGATCTAGACGACCCCCCTCAACAAAGATAATATAATTTAAAATTTGTTACACAATGAATACGCTGCAAAGGACAAAGTGAAAAGAAAAAAAGTTGACAGTTTATTGCCAACTAAAAAGTGCAAAAGCCGACGATAATTGCTCTAAATTTTTTAATCAAACAAATCAAAGACATCAATTATCAACAAAAGTGGGTAGCAAAGGGCCCAATTAGGGAGATTTAAAGGTCATTACGAATTTGTGCCCACCAAAGGTGGCACTTTCTGGCAGGCAGTTACGAGTCAACTAAGCAAAAGATAGATGCTTTGCACTTTGTAGCGTACAAGTAAAGGAACAGAAGTTCACCTTTCCCTATAACCGCTTCCTGTTCACTCTAGATTTCCCTCTCCCCATCGCCCTCTGGCTTTACCGACTGATTCCCTTTCGATGAAGCCGTTGCAAAGGTACTGTTCAAAACGGAAATCTGAAGGCCCAGCAGATCATCAACAATGCCAACGGAAAAAACAGATGGCCAATGACAGTCTTATGTGTTCCCTGAGAGAGAGAGAGAGAGAGAGAGAGAGAAGCAACATATTTTCATTAGAGTATGTAATAAAAAAAAGCTTTTCCAAAGCTTACGAAACATATGTTCACTGTGGGGAAAAAGAAATCTATGGGGCCGATGTTTACGGGTACGATGCGTAAGCCTCTGTATTCAATGATTTTGTTGTAATAAGCAAAATTTCCAAACTTACAGGATAAATATTTTATATCAAATCAATCGAATTGAACCATGGGCAAAACCAACTAATATCAAAGAAGAATTGATAGACTAATTTCATAGAGAATTC
This sequence comes from Hevea brasiliensis, assembly GCF_030052815.1. NCBI lineage: Eukaryota > Viridiplantae > Streptophyta > Magnoliopsida > Malpighiales > Euphorbiaceae > Hevea > Hevea brasiliensis. The sequence continues at coordinate 53,139,123 of NC_079501.1, forward strand.
TTGTGTGAGTTCATTCCAGTGTTGTTAAATTCGGCTCAAATATCAGTTTTCTTTTTTCAGAGCTCAAAATATCAGGTTAACCCTATAAATTAGTGACTTAAGCATTAAATTGACTCGAGTTTCCAATTGAAACAAATAAAGAATTGATTCGCTAAAAATTAAATTCAAATCAATTTTTTATTAACCCATGTGAATCAATCAATTGACCAGTAGTCTTCAGAGATAATATTTTTTAGAATGCCAATAAAGAAATTTCAACCAATCACCTCAATAAACGATCACAATATTATATATATTTTAATTTCACCCATTAATTTAGTTCCTCAATCTAATCAAGATCCAAACTGGATCAGATAACAACAATAGTTGATCTTGAATCTAATCAAGATCAATTCAAGATCAACTATTGTTGTTAATACTTGAAATTTTTCCGATGGAAAGTTGACATTGTCATCAATCACCAAGCTTCCAGTGTTCTCAGGTTAGTACTCAAATTCAAAGAAAAATTTAAAGCAAATAACACAAATAATTTATTTTTACAACTCACCGTTGCACTAGAAATAGACAAGTAACCAGTGGAAGAGCTCTCTGGCACCGTCGGTGGAGTTCCGGCACTGACGCTGCCTCCGCTTGAACTTGTGTTAGCACTCACGGCGTCGGTTGAGGAGATTCCCAGTGAATACGCCGGCGTTCCGTCGGGCTTAAATAGACCGTAGTTCCTCTCAGATGTAGGTCCAGGCTTCATGTTCTCGTTAAATAAAGCGAACACATAGATGTTCAAGTCCGTGTTTGGCCTCATTGGAGTCCCCTTCTTTTGACCAATTAGCTTAATCAGGTTCCCATTGTACTTCTTCGCATTGTCCGGCGTAGCCCCTGCCTCCTCCGCGTCTCCCTTGGATGGCCAGCCGGTTTCCGATATGTGAATCGGTAGCTTCTTGTAACCTAAGGATGATAAAGCAGAGTAAACGGCGTCGATCTGAGCGAACAGCATGTTATCGTAGTGGAGATTCGAGGCTGGATCTACAATGCCTTGGTTGGGCTGGAAAAGAACGAAATCTAAACTCACTTGCTTCGGATTCCCCTTGTATGCGAAGTAAGGGTAAGCGTTGATCAAGAAAGGAGAGCCAGTTTTCGCGTGGAAATTTAAGATAGGAGTCACACAACCGACCAGATCTCGCCGGAAAGCTCCGGCCGATGGAGGATAAGAGGTCTCGAGAATGGCTAGAGAGTGAGCCGTGGTCACACTCACCTGCTTGTCTAGTCCAAGATTCACAAGCGCAGTGTGGACACTTTGCATTGCAGGAAGGAGGTCATCGCTGAGAGAGGTGTCGTTGAAAGTTAACACTTCGTTGCCTGCTGTTATGCAGGTAATCTTGGTTGCTGGTAAGTAGGCTTGAACATTGGATTTGACCCAGGCTTGAGCTTTATCAGGATCTCTCATCTTTGATAAATACTCGTTTCCAAGTCCTACGATGAATTCCACTCCAGTATTGGCAAATGCTCGAAGCACCCTTGGATCTGCATCATAGAGCTTTACTTTAGTGGCACCAATTGATTTAACCAGAGGCACTACATTATCCGGTGAGGGAAGATTGTTGGCTATCTGGCCATAATTGATCCCAATTGAATCCACCATTACAGGAAACATAAAACCTGCGATTGATTGCGACCAAAAGAAAAAAAAAATTTTAGCACATGAGCACCCAATTGAAGAAGTGAAGAACTTTGGCAAATACATACCTGAAATTGAAAGAATCAATGAAGCACAGTAATATAATATTGTGCACTGCAACTCCATTGTTTTAGTAGAAACTTTGAAACTTGTTGTGAGCTGAAGGGAGAGAGTATGAAGTAGTGAATGTAATGAGAGTTACAGGTTTCTTACTCTCAATAGTGTTTGTCAATGTCACAAGCAAACAAACTTTGCAAGCAATGGATGGGTCAGAGTTCAGAAAGAGAGTAGAGAGGGTAAGAAAAGTGGGAGATGGGTTTATATATATGGAGACGGCGTTTAAAGCCTTAATGATACTGTTTACAGGAGAGGTCACTTTTGTGGGTTTTTAAGGGCAAAACAAAGCAGACTGATTTTGATGGATCGTTCATTTGATGCTTCGCTAGTTTTTGTGGGGACCGCCAGTCTTCTCCGACGCCATTCACATGATCACCATTCCCAGTTGAGGAGCTTTTTCCTTTTTTTTGACAAAAAAAAAATGCTGATTTTTGTTGTAAGATTTTTCTATTTGCTTTCGGGCATAGGGCAATTTACCAAAGGAGGCGACTGGAAAAAAAAAAAAAATTATCAAAAGGGAATGATTTTAAAATTATTTATTAAAATAAAGTATTTTAGTTGATGTAGATAAAAGATAGAGCTGATTGTGAATATAGATAGTGATTAATAAATAAAAAATTAAAAAAAATATAATTATTAAAAAAATAATTAAATGTTATTTAAAATAATGTTTGACTATTAGACACTACTTTAAGAATTGTTTAATAATTTTTTTATTTTTAAAAATATGTATTTATTACTTTAAGGTCCTTAAAAATATTTTTAATTATAAAATAATTCGTATGTTTTATAAAATAATTTTAAATATTATAACTATTTATAAATAAACTCTTATATTTTTATAATTAATAAACATATAAGGATTAATTTGTAAATTTAAAAAATTATTATTTATTATATATAAAAAATTTAAAAACAAAGAAGCATTAATATTTATTTAGCAAATTAATAAAATTAGTATAGTGAATAAATTATATTAAATATTTTATAAATATTTAAAAATTGGTATTATCTAGTATTTATTAATTTAACAAAATATTAAATTATGATAAATATTATTAATATAAATTAATAAAAAATATGAATAAATAATTGTTGAAATAAATTATTTAAAAATAATTTTTTTAAATAATTTATTTCAACAATTATTTATTCATAATTTTTAAATAATTTATTTCAACAATTATTTATTCATATTTTTTATTAATTTATATTAATAATATTTATCATAATTTAATATTTTGTTAAATTAATAAATACTAGATAATACCAATTTTTAAATATTTATAAAATATTTAATATAATTTATTCACTATACTAATTTTATTAATTTGCTAAATAAATATTAATGCTTCTTTGCATATAACTAATATTAATATTTTTAAATTTTTTTGTATTATATAGTTATTAATTTCATGTATAATTTTTAAATTTTTTATATACAATAAATAATAATTTTTTAAATTTACAAATTAATCCTTATATGTTTATTAATTATAAAAATATAAGAGCTTATTTATAAATAGTTATAATATTTAGGATTATTTTCTAAAATATACATATTATTTTATAATAAAAATTTTTTTAAGGATCTTAAAGTAATAAATACATATTTTTAAGAACAAGAAAATAGTTAGACATTTTTTAGAGTAACGTGTAATAACTAGACGCTAGTTAAAGTAGCGTCCAGTTATTTTTTCAGCAATTATATATTTTTTTTAATTTTTTACTTACTGATCGCTACCTATACTAGCGACATAGCGATCAGATCTCTTTCTCCTTCACACCCATTAAAATACCTATTTTTAATAAATAATTTTAAAGTCACTCTTTTAGTAAATTTTTTTTCTACTAGCCTCCCTTTGGTAAGGAATTGGCACGCGATAAGTGGAATACATGCAAAGCAGAGGGAAAGCAAATGTGAGTACCTTTCAGTGACTCTTGCCTAATTACCCTGCATTATTGGATTTGGGAAGACAAAAATCATTTCAGGTTCTATTAGTTTACTCGTTTTTTGTTGGGGTAATTTTTACTCATGCTTATTAAAATTTGGGTAATTTCATTTTATTTTTCTTTCAATTTTAATTTTAATTTAGAAAATTTATTATTTAAGTTTTAAAATTTACTATTAATAACAGTTGACTTTCTATATTTTAAAAATTAAACTATTTAAGACCTATTTTAACTTGGGATTAGAGATTGAAAAAAGTGCTTTTTAAAAAATTATTATTTTAAATACTATTAAAAAAATATTTTAAAAAAATTATTTAGTTATTTTAGAATTTTTCTGATTAAAATATATTTTTAATCAACATTTTTAAAAGAGATGTTTTTCTCAATAGTAACTCTAACAGTAATATCAAATAAAATCTTAGTCTCTAATTTTTGAATCGAAAATTCACTTTTATAAGGCCTCACTTGAAATTATGTGTGCTCCATTAAATGTGAGTCCAGCATGCCCAATGCCACTTGGTCATGCAGGCCTGAACCCTTCTTCTGCATCCAACACAGGACATGTTGAAAAGCATTGAATTCAACATTGAAGATGTTGAATGGTGATAATAGTGCACTGGGCATGTTGAATGATAATAATAGTTATAAATAGAGAGAGAGAGAGAGAGTGAGTGAAAGAGCAATAAAGAGTTTAACTCTTACGTTATGTAACAAAAGTAGGAGTCAATTAAATGTTCGTCCATCATGTGTAAGTCACGTAATAGAGATTAGACCTCTTTGACCTAAATTTTTAATATTTTGACTCTAAGAGTAAGTGTTAAGGGTTTAAATGGATTGACTAAATTTATAAGGGTTTATTTGACTCTAATAATAATTTTTAGGGGGTCTAAAATGGTTCAACTAAATTGACAAGGGCTTATTTAACTATAAGAGTAATTGTTAGAGGCTTAAGTGGATCAACTAAATTGATAATGACTTAGTTGACTCTAAGAGTAACTATCAGGGGCTTAAAAAAGTTTTTTTGCCTTCTAATTTCTAAAAGAAATTTGCTCCCTTGTTCTATCCCTTTATACACTAATTATCCCTTATATCTCTAATACAACTAACCAATCCCTATAATGCTAAAACTTATTCACTGCACATATCCCAAAATGCCATTAGATACTTCCATTGAAACTTGAAGATTAACTAAAACCCACACCTTAGAGCTTCACTATTAGAGCAGGAGTACCTCCCTTGCCCTCGCTGCAATTCCACCAATAGCAAGTTTTGTTATTACAACTATTATAACTTTTCCCAACCCTACCACTTTTGTAAGTTTTACCATTGTTTATATTAGACCCATGATGGAACCTTTATGACATCAACTTTGGTTGGACCCATCACCACCATCGTTGTTGATAATTTCCTATTACTTATGACCCTTGTACTAGTGCCACTCATGACCAATCAAGGAACGTCCGTATAGTTTGCTTATGGTGGTGGCAGCCAAGGGAAAGGTAGCGGGAGTAGCACCACTGCTGATTCTACTGTGTGCAGGAATCTTTGCCTTCTAATTGGTGAGGATGGATGGAAGAAATGCCCGAATTCTTTTTATATAGATGTGAAGCTTAAAAAAAAACATATCTCATAAGCTACAAATCAGATTAAGATGAGCCATTATGAAAATTACATGGTTTTTATATGTACAATCTAAGAAAAGTATAGTAGGGACTCAAAAACCTGCCTATATATGACTTATTAGTTAGGTAGTAACAATTGTCCCTTAGATCTTACATAGAATTTACAAGTTACCTTCAAATAATATTCACATTGAACATGAAATAAGGCTTAAAGAAGATTGCTAATCAATAAAAGAGATGCACATATGATGTTCTGCATGATTAGATTAGGTTTTATCCCATGTCTTATTGAATTAAAAGAAAATAAAAGAGAAAGGTAGAAGAGAGAGTAGAGAGAATGAGTAGTGTGAGAGAGGTTTGGCAGAGAGTTGAGAGGCTTGTGGCTATGCAGCGTGGTTATATGCTCTGTAATTGGTAGTGAATGAGTGTCTTGTTTAGGATTTTAGAGAGGTATTCATAGGGTTTTGACTATTTAGGAAGATTAAACCTAGCCTATTTGACTTGATGCTCTTCTTCCTATTTAGGTGACTTAATATCCTAAATAACAAGATTATTTCCAATATCCTAAATAACATGATTATTTCCTCTCTCTCTCTCTCTCTCTCTCTCTCTCTCACTCTCTCTCACTCTCTCTCTCTCATAGTAAGGATGGACTGGCTACCATATTTTATTTTTTATTTTATTTTTAATTATTCTCTCTTATTTTCTTCCTATTTTGGTCTGATTTCTCTCTAGTTGTAAGAATAGGTTTAAGTTCACTCTCTAACCCTTTATGTTGGACAAATTGGGTTTCAAGCAAGGTCTTAATGGCCCTTGCTTTAGTTGGCACTCCCTAGTCTCACTTTGGTTCAGTATAGCTCTGGGTTTGGTCCAATTGAAGCATAGGAGGTCTATGCCTTGCTTATTGGCTTGATGCACAATCTAACCTATTTTATTATCTTTTTTTTTTTTTAATTTTACTTTTGTAAACTCATTCAATTTTTATTTTAATCATATAGATCATATATATATATATTTTTTGGTTTTAGCATTTTTAGCATCCCTAAAGCCTTTTGCATCATTGAGCTTCTCACTGCCTCAGATGTGTAGGTTTTACAGGGTAAAAAAATTAGGGATCTACACTAATTATGAATATTTGGATGATGAAACTCTCATTTTTCATCAATATAATTTTTTATGTTGAAACTCTTATTTGTCACCAATATAATTTTTTTTTTGAGATGAAAATTCATAATATTTTCATTAAATGAAAATTAATGATGCAAATATCATCAAGAGTGAGGTTAAAATTTTATCATATAATATTGTATATCGTCATTAAAGAAATTATTTACATGAAAAATTAATATTCATCACCAATTAATTAATTTTTTGTTACCAAAATTAAACAAGCATGATACTTTATCAAATTTAGTGACAAAAGTACATAAAAAATGAATTGATTTAATTTTCATATAACAATTCATTTATCACTAAAAATAAATTTTTAGTGACAAATTTTTAATCTCACCACAAAGTAAATAAGTATAATGATAAAATTAACATTATAATTAGTTACAATATATTACCATAAAAAGTTGTTATGGAAGCAAACTGTGATAAAAGAATGCCATGTATTTGTCACTAAAACTTATTACTTCTATAAAGGAATGATGAGATTTATAATAATCCATTGCTTTAATTTTCAACTCCCAACTTCCTGTAATATCCAAAATATAATTCAAAATAGTAATTAATTTAATATTTAAAGTATTATTCACTTAAAAAATGTAACCGTTCACTTAAAAAAAATTATCAAAAAAACTATTCGTCAAAAGAAATTGTCTGTGACACCTCTTACCCGTCTACAATGTAGCCGAGCAAGATATGCCACGCAGTTTACCGGAACACCCTATTTTAATTCAATCATTTTTATTCTTTCTAATTTATTTTTTCATAGTTATGAAGTACAATTTGTGAAATATAATTCATTTAAGTCATTTATTGAGATTATAATTTATTTTAGGTTCCGCAAATTTTATAGAAAATCCGGCAGAGTACCAGCTAAAAATGGATAAACAGTTCTTCGGAACCTGTGAAAAACACTTCCAAAATTTTCAATCAATCCCAAACTCCATTTCATCAACAAAATCTCAATATTTCTCCCATTTCTCATTCATTCATTTCATATGATATTTATATAAGAGTCATAAATAAATATTCACTCTTTTATTCATAAACACAATTTCCATTATTTACATCAATACCCAAAATACATTACATAAGTCTTAATTACACATGAGAAAATAAAAGTTAATTACAAAATAATAAAGTAAAACCTAGTGTCCTACCAATGCACTGATGACGGTGAGGTGACGCGGACACTATGCAAAGCTGCAAAAGGTCTCACCCAGTCTGTGGTCTACTGGGCTCTCGGTCGGTCTCTCCAAAACCTAAGCGTGGCAAAAAGCAACGCGCTGAGTAATAATGCTTAGTGGTGCCAATAATAAAATAAAAAGAAATAATAAAAAATAAATATGCAGTACATGTTCTGATGTCTTATGCAGACAATTTTTCAATCATTATTGGTAATCTTATTTATTTTGTACTTGTTATATTCATAATTTCATTAAATTTATCCACTTCCATTTTCAGTTGCCTAAGTAACCTATACTGGATGACTGGACTGGATAAACGGGTAAACTGGCACTGGGTATCAACTACCTCAGGCCGTCACACCATCGGTCACATATGTATCTCTCAGTGTGCAACAAAACAGCTAATGAGCTATAATAAATATTAGGCACAAGGCCAAGTATCATCATAATGTCAGAATGGCTAAAAGCCATAAAATCACAGAATGGCATAATGCCATGTGCAGTACTGCTAACTGAACCCTATTGGCATGCCAACCTATCCAAACCAATCTTGCTAGGTGTACTAGGGCATGTTACACTTTTAAATTGTATAATTCTTGAAATTTAAGTTTAGGTGTTACTATTCATTTCATTAGTCAACTAAGATGTTGACTTTTGCATAGACAATAGGTACATTGGTTCTAATACTCCCAACATACCACATTTTGCATTCTAAAATTGTTGGTATTGGTTGCCAATACCATTTTTAAACTTAGTGTTAGTTATTCAAAATTTTCAGATTTCAAACCTCATATTTACTGTTCCATTGGTCATTTATACAATAGGAATTTGATAAAATTGTCTTCATGAAAGTTGTTCCTTATTTTGTTTAGTTACATTTCCTTTTTTGAATCACTGCATTTGGAGTTTTGTAGCTCAAGTTATGGCCTAAATACCATAACTGGCTGGATTGGACAGAATCCAAAATTCTGGGCAAAATAGGTTCTGCCAGATTTGGTAACCTAAGTTTGGTTGGCAATTTGACTAGGTTATGGTCAGAATTTGAATTTGTGTTCTTCATGAAAGTTGTAGGTCTATGTCTCAGCTTTCTGCTGGTAAAATTTCAAGTCAATTGGACCTTTCTACACTGAGTTATGACCAAATGAATAAATACTATTCATTTGGTCATTTTGCCCAGGCAGAATGCAGGTCACCCAGATTAGGGTAATTTTTAGGTCAACTTGGTTTGGTTTTCTGTGCAAGGTTTCTATACCAAAGTTGTGCCATTATGTGTCTAGTTTCATGTCCAATTGGCCTTGCACCAATTGAACCTATACAACTCCATTTATAACTGCCCAAACCTACTGGACTCACAACCACTCCTGCAGGTCACCAAGGGCAGCATGCCTAAACTCAACTCCAACATTCTTACTCACTTCATTTCCTAATCAAACATAGCAAAATGGTTACTAATTGACCATTAAAACTTTAGTTTATGTCCATTTTCATCCACCACCAAAATTAAATTTCAAAACCCTAACCCTAATTGACCAAGCCTCCAATTCATGCATCTTACTCCTAATTTGCTATACTAATCATATAATTTATACTAGGGGCAGCTAATATGTCACTTTAAATCAAAGAATTCTCCTAAATCTAATTCATGTCAAGGCTGCCAAAATTTCATGGAACATAATCATGCCTCATTAATTCAATTTTTATCAAATTTTCAACTTAACTTAGCTCAAATTCACGATTAGAAAGATGTAAAAGCAAAGAATATGGCACTAACCTCTTTGGTGATTTTCTAAGCTTGTTCATAGCTCACTTTCTTCCACTTTCTCTTCTTCTAATTGCTGCTCAAGTCTTACTCTAGTGGTAAGGGAAATTTTTAGTGAAGGGAGGATAAGGTTTTGAGGTGGTTTGGTAGAGATTTGGAAGCTTGGGTGAAGTTTTTAATGGTGGAAGGGTGTGGGAAGTGAGTTACGGCTGGAAGAAGGAAGAATAAACATATTGTTTCTTCAATTTTTCTATCCATTTTACTCATTTTAAGTGGTTTATGGACATGTGTCACAATGTGAATGGGTGAGAGTGCTTAGTGACATAAGCATGAGGTCAAAATTGCAATTTTAATTCATTTTCTTTTCTTTTCTTTGCTACTCATTTTCAATTTAATTTTTAGAAATATTTATTCACATTTTGTGTCATAATAATTATTTACTTAACTGGACAAGTCGGCCAAAAATCACCTCTGAACGCGAAATAAACAAAATGCCCTCCGTTTGGCTTAACATACTAAAATTGTCTGTACCGATTGAAAAAGTTTTCTAAGCATTTTCTTGGCATTCTAATACCATAGAAACTTCAATGACCCTTCTCTGAAGTGCCAAAAATTATTTTATGAATTTTCCCCTGGGTCTAGGGCTCCTAGTTGCGAGAACCGCAACTTTCCACTAGGTTACCCATCGCTAGGGCATCGGCTCATTTAACTTGGTTGTATTTTATTTCTAAAATTTTTCCTAAATTTTTCTTATTAATATTTGAGTTAATTATAGTTCCTCACTTTAGTTTAAATACTTTTCCGGATGTTCTAACTGTCCGGACCGATACTGGTCACCGGAACAGTAGAATGTATGGAGTTGCTACAGGGAGGGTGTTAAAACTCTTCCCCTCTAATTTAAATTTTGTCCTCGAAATTTACCTGATGCAAACAGTTGAGGGAACTGTTGCCTCATCGTCTCTTCACTTTCCCAAGTTACCTCTTCGGTGTTGTGGTGCCTCCAAAGCACTTTCACTAGTGGAATCTACTTATTCCTCAACTCTTTCACTTCCCGAGCCAAGATCCGTATGGGTTCTTCTTCATATGTCAAATCTAGTTGTACTTCAATTTCCTCCATGGAGATGACATGTGAAGGATCTGAGCGGTATCTTCTTAGCATAGATACATGGAACACATTGTGGATCTTGTCCAACTTTGGTGGTAAAGCTAGCCTGTAGGCCACTGGACCCACACGTTCAATGACTTCATATGGGCCAATGAACTTAGGGCTTAACTTACCTTTTCTTCTAAACCTCAGGACCTTCTTCCACGGTGACACCTTGAGGAATACTTTTTCGCCAACAACATATTCTATTTCTTTTCTCTTCAGGTCGGCATAGGATTTTTGTCTGTCTGAGGCAACCTTCAGATTGGCTTTGATTAGCTTTACCTTCTCCTCAGTCTGTTTCACCAGGTCTGGCCCTACCAGTTTATCTTCACCCAATTTAGTCCAGCACACTGGAGTTCTACATTTCCTCCCCAACAGTGCTTCATACGGGGCCATTTGGATACTAGCTTGGTAGCTATTGTTGTATGCAAATTCTGTCAGTGGGAGGTATCTATCCCAACTTCCCTCAAACTCAATGACACAACTCCTCAGCATATTCTCAAGGACCTGACATATATTTCATGTTATTATTATCATTTCAGTTCACTATTTGTATTAGTTCAATTGGTTTCAATTGTTTACCTGGATTACTCTTTCTGATTGCCCATCCGTCTGAGGATGGAAAGCTGTGCTGAAGTGGAGTTGTGTACCTAAGGATTCATGCAATTTCTTCCAAAATCTCGATGTAAACCTTGGGTCTCGATCAGATATAATGAAAAGTGAAATTCCATGCAGTCTAACTATCTCACTGATATACAATTCTGCTAACTTCTCCAATGAGTAGTCAGTCCTTACTGGCAGAAAGTTTGCTGACTTCGTCAATCTATCTACTATCACCCATACTACATCATGCTTCTTCTGGGTGAGAGGTAGACCACTTACAAAATCCATGGTGACCCGATCCTATTTCCATTCAGGTATGCGTATAGGCTGTAGTAAACACGATGGAACTTGATGTTCTACCTTGACTTGCTGACATGTCAAGCATTTAGTCACATAGTCAGCTATGTCCTTCTTCATACCAGGCCACCAATAATGAAGTTTCAGTTCATGATACATTTTTGTACTTCCTGGGTGCATAGCATAAACACTGGTGTGTGCCTCTTTTAGGATATTGGCTTTCAATTCCCCATCATCTGGTACACATACTCTTCCTTTGTAGTATAGACACCCATCTGCTTTCACCTCATAGTGTCACACCCTACTCCTCGTAAGATGTAACATGTTCTCGTAGTACACCTAATGAATTACTGTACTTCACATACCGGTAGCCCATTAAATATACTACAAGGGATTTTAAAACAATTTTCGTTCATTTTAGAATTGGTGGGTAAATTTTTTTTTTTTCAAATATTAAAAACCTTCATTTAGAGTCCAAACATAAATAAAAATTTTGGATATTTAAAATATTTGCAATTTTTATAAAAATTTCGGCAGAGTGTCGTCTGTATTTTGAGAAAACAGTTCTTTAAAACCTGAAAATAGAAACACTCCCAATATATTTCTCAATCACAACTTGAGAAATATAGAAACACTGAGGTGGGTAAATACTTTGTCGCCAACAACATATTCTATTTATTTTCTCTTCAGGTCGGCATAGGATTTTTGTCTGTCTGAGGCAACCTTCAGATTGGTTTTGATTAGCTTTACCTTCTCCTCAGTCTGTTTCACCAGGTCTGGCCCTACCAGTTTATCTTCACCCAATTCAGTCCAGCACACTGGAGTTCTACATTTCCTCCCCAACAGTGCTTCATACGGGGCCATTTGGTTACTAGCTTGGTAGCTATTGTTGTATGCAAATTCTGTCAGTGGGAGGTATCTATCCCAACTTCTCTCAAACTCAATGACACAACTCCTCAGCATATTCTCAAGGACCTGACATATATTTCATGTTATTATTATCATTTCAGTTCACTATTTGTATTAGTTCAATTGGTTTCAATTGTTTACCTGGATTACTCTTTCTGATTGCCCATCCGTCTGAGGATGGAAAGCTGTGCTGAAGTGGAGTTGTGTACCTAAGGATTCATGCAATTTCTTCCAAAATCTCGATGTAAACCTTGGGTCTCGATCAGATATAATGGAAAGTGAAATTCCATGCAGTCTAACTATCTCACTGATATACAATTCTGTTAACTTCTCCAATGAGTAGTCAGTCCTTACTGGCAGAAAGTTTACTGACTTCGTCAATCTATCTACTATCACCCATACTACATCATGCTTCTTCTGGGTGAGAGGTAGACCACTTACAAAATCCATGGTGACCCGATCCTATTTCCATTCAGGTATGCGTATAGGCTGTAGTAAACCCGATGGAACTTGATGTTCTACCTTGACTTGCTGACATGTCAAGCATTTAGTCACATAGTCAGCTATGTCCTTCTTCATACCAGGCCACCAATAATGAAGTTTCAGTTCATGATACATTTTTGTACTTCCTGGGTGCATAGCATAAACACTGGTGTGTGCCTCTTTTAGGATATTGGCTTTTAATTCCCCATCATCTGGTACACATACTCTTCCTTTGTAGTACAGACACCCATCTGCTTTCACCTCATAGTGTCACACCCTACTCCTCGTAAGATGTAACATGTTCTCATAGTACACCTAATGAATTACTGTACTTCATGTACCGGTAGCCCATTAAATATACTACAAGGGATTTTAAAACAATTTTCGTTCATTTTAGAATTGGTAGGTAAATTTTTTTTTTCAAATATTAAAAACCTTCATTTAGAGTCCAAACATAAATCAAAATTTTGGATATTTAAAATCTCTGCAATTTTTACAAAAATTTCGGCAGAGTGCCGTCTGTATTTTGAGAAAACAATTCTTTAAAACCTGAAAATAGAAACACTCCCAATATATTTCTCAATCACAACTTCATTGGCAACCACCAAACTTCAAATCAACAGCAATAGCAACACTTCAATTCAAAATCCAAATTTCAAATCAAGAATTATTATCTCAAAACATTTCATAACTCATGCACTTTGCATTTAAAATCATTAATTTACAATCATAAGTTAATTTACAGATGCAAAATCTCAAAAATAATATTACTACAATTTTATCTGTACAACTGCTTAAATTATAGAGATACATATGCATACTAACTACTAGGGTATAGACAAATACTCGTACAAAAATTCTTCAATTGTACTCCTCTCTAACTGTAGCAGCTCGCTCTGCTGCTATGTCCTTTTCTCTATCTGCGACAGCAAGTTAAAGTTATCGCTGAGTATATAAATACTCAGTGGTGCACAATAAAGCATAAAATGCATAATATAAAACATTTATGAACAAATCATCATTCGAAAATCTCATAAAAAACTTTATAACAAATCATAATTTTCAAAGCTTAATATAGCACAACTTGATCAAACAATTTAATAAACATAGTGTTGCCAAATAATAACACAACTTAGGCCATGACACAAAATTTTTGAACATGTCGTGTGTACATCACGACAAGGCAAACTCACCCCACTAATTGAAATCAATGAGGGAGGTGGCTAGCTAGCTAATGAGTACTCATCCAAACTCATCCCTTAGACTGGGAAGCCAGAGAGGGAGGAAAGTGATCAAATATCAAACTCACCCCACAAGTGGAGGAGGAACATATTAATATTGTCATGCCAAGTGTGAATTAAAAACAGTTTAAATCAAGTTATTCAAATATTTTATACAATTTACAAATCATATTTCATTCTAAACTTTTCATTTGCAAAGTAGGCAACACACTATTTTTCAAATAATATTTTCAAAGCCATAACAATCAAAATTATTCACAATATTTATTTCAAGAATTGTCAAGTAGAAACAAGGAATTTTAAGTTTATTGTTCACAAACCTTAAGCAAGTCGCCTCTTGGCCTTGACTCGATTCCTCGGGTTCTTTCCCGGTGTTCTTTTTCACTGAACTGAAACACACAGTTTCACAGTGTTTTAGTATCATAACTTAGCATAATTACAAAAATAAATTTAAATTCAATTTTACCTAGCTCTAATGTGCTAAACTCGACGTTCTTTAAATTTTGTGTTTTAGGGTTATTATTCACTATACTATTTGTCGACACCATATTTTGGCCGATCCCCAAAATCAACAAGACTTTGAAACCGATCCCCAGCACTAGGTCTCCCTGGGCCACCCAATGACATTTCCGACTTCTCTTCATTTTTCTTTACCAGATGACCATATTTCCGGACTCTCCTTAAAAGGAATTGAATCAATGCTAAGTCCTAACATTCGTTAAAGCCCTGCCGATCTCTCAAATCATTTACCGATCTCTCAAACCCGCTGTCGAATTTTCGGACCCGTCGGGTATATCCCTGATCTCTGTTGATAAATGAAGTGAACTAGCATTAGATCTTTTCTTACCAGTTTTATAGCCGATCTCCTTTTCGGAAGATCAAGAGCTAAGGTTTTGGTTCGGTTTAACGAGGGTTCCGATCTTAAGTTTTCAAGTTAAATTTTCAATTTTAATCAAGTCCAGTTCATCATTTCTTCCCACCGATCTCATGCTTATTGTGCTTTCCGATCTCTTATACTTAGATTAATAATTGCATTTTTGTCTTCTTTGTGCTCATACAATCAAATACTCAGACAAACAATGGTTTAAAATGTTCCGATCACAACCCTTCATTGAACAAAGAGGCATTCCATTTCATTTCATAATTTGTACAAGTTATTCGGCTGGGGGATCACCCCCAGCCTGATTTACATTCTGCTCACTCTCTCTCTCACCCTCGGCTTCCTCCTCACTGTCCCTCATCGCCGCTCAGAGCCAGTCGGCCATCCAGGAGAAGTCCTCTTCAGGGTAGCGCTTCTGGAGTTCGGTCAAGAGGTCCTTGTGAGCATTCACATAGGCTCCGGCTATCCCTGTCACCATCTCTTCGTCTTTCTCCTTAAGCTCCTCATCCTTCGCCTTAAGCTCCTCGTCTTTCTCCTTAAGCTCCTCGATGAGTTGGGCGACCTGAGCAGCTTCGTTGGCCTGAAGCGCCTGGACTTCTCCGAGAGCCCGATCCCTTTCAGCCAGGACACGAGTCTGTTCGGCCAGCCTGTCTTCATAGTACTTTGCCCGTCCCTCAACTTGAGATATATAATCCCGAGCGGATGAGAGTTGGGATCGGAGGGAAGCCAATTCTGATTTTTCTTCCCGATCTCCTTACCTGCACTGGACCTTTTCCCAAACCATGGTCCGATTCACTAGGCACTCCACATCTGCACTCATAGAGTGAGTCAAGATGTCATCAAGGTCGCTCGAGGATAGCTGTCCCGATCCTCCCGAAGAAAGATGGAAGACCCCAAGACTTGGGCAAACCGGGTTCTCCTGCATACGGTTATTCTTCAAAGACTCCATTAACTTCTAGGCGCCACGAGAGGAGGTCCTCCCGTAAGATTGAGAAGGCCCCTTTCCGTGCTTGGGACAACCGAAAGAGTCGAGGTCGCTCTTCCGATCTAGGAGGAGATCGGACAGCCTTCAAGTGGTCGGCAGATCCGAAGGTGGAGGCGGGTCTCCTTGTACTTCCCTGTGTTCACGACTGTGTGTTCAAGCATTTCAACGCTTCATCTCCTTTATCTTCCGAGATCTCCTTTCCTTCTTCCGCTTCCTAGAACCCTCACCACCCGCCATACCGCACAAAGAAAAGGTTAGTGAGATCGCTAAGGTCGTGAGAACCGAGATATAGAAAATACCAATGCCGAGGTCGAGAGCGGAAGTTCGCGGTCTTGGCGGTGAGCAATTGAATAGTCCAATGGTGCAAATTTCTAGCCACCGCATCCAAACAAGAATACTTTTGAGTGGCGGCCTGACTCTTCAGATCTATCACTATTAAACTTTCCTCCTGACTCAGGGTAATGTGCTTCGGAAGCAAGGGCCCCTGGTACCACCAGCTACGGGGGAAGTCCTCAAAGCAGCTCGGATCTTTGCTCCTCAGAATGAAGAAATGGTTCTTCCAATTCTTAAGGGATGAGGGCAGATCGGAAAAGAGCCCGCAATGAGGCTTCGCCTGAAAGAACCAGTGTTCGTCATCCTTTCGGCGAGTTAGTCTGTGCAGTTCGGCGAACACCTTAGCGGTAGGTCTGATTCCCTTAGCTCGGCATAGACCTCGGAAGGCTACCAAGATCCGCCACGAGTTGGGGTGAATTTGAACAATGCATGCTCGGTGAAGTTTTAAGACCTCCTTGTAGAAATCGTCTAGAGGAACCTCGACCGGCTTTAACTGCTTCCTCGTACACCATAACCATGTCATTCTCTTCAAAGGAGTGATCGACACGAAGATCGCCGTGGCACTTGATTAGCTCGTACGAATCAGGCCGAATGTTATATTCTTGGCTAAACGATTGCAGATCGGATTCTCGAAGAATCGACGGTAGCTCGTCTATAGGGAGAGTCTCTCTCCCTGAAGAAGGTGCGAGCCTTGATGGTATGACCCGCCCCCGAGTTGGAGCGGAGGCCCTGGGAGGTTCTTGTTGAACGCTTGGCCCGACTGCCTCTTCTTCATCAGACGATGACCACGAGAACTGAATGGAAGGAGGGCTCGCTGCTCTCTGACCTTTGGCACCGCTCATTTTCAAAAGAAACAAAGAATTTAAATTAAAAAGAGGATCAAAGCCCTTACCGGAGTCTGATCGGCGTCGGAAGAACTTGAGAAAACGAGAGAACTTCGAAGTTGTGAGCAGGGGATTGAAAATGGAATGAGAGAACAACTGGCTAACCCTCCCACCCCTATTTATACTAGTCCGAGCATTTAATGCTCGCGAGGTTCTAGGCAGCGCATCGATTGGTGGGACTCGACAGCTGTTCTGACACTTCTCTCAAATATCCGAATGTTCAGAGATCGGTTAATTGGAGATCGGCATAATAAGATCAGTTAAGTGTCATTCAGGTAAAGAACCAGATCGAATAACCACATTAGAGATCGGAAAATAATCAATGCAAAAATAATAAGATGATAACCGATAAAATAAAGTCTTTATTTTCAAAAGATCGGATTACATCATTTGGGCGATCTCTAGGGATCGGATTACACTAACATTGGATCACATCATTTCTGTGATCTCTAGAGATCGGATTGCATTGAAAATAAAATACATCATTTGGGCGATCTCTAGGGATCGGACTACAATAAAGGTCTAACTACATCATTTGGGCGATCTCTAGAGATCTGATTACATTTTAGGATTACATCATTTGGGCGATCTCTAGAGACCGGTGGAACATCCTATCTAAAAGGCCTATGTCAAAGCCTAGTCTCGTGGCTGAATCAAAAGACGTGTTTGACCAGGAGACCGGCTGTTGACATCGGATAGATGTGCAGCTCAGATGGGGTGACTATGACTCCCATGAAGATGAGAGACATCGTCACCGATGTTACCACCCGAAACCGACCCGCTGTCGGAACACTCAATGTGATGAGAAACCGAATGAACTCAGTTGAGCGACTCGAGATCGGTACAACCAAGGTCCGCAATACAGATCGGTCAAATCCAGTCCTCTCACCATCGTCAGTTAAGGTCATTCGATCACCGGGATCGTAAATTTTCAGTCGGTGAGTAAAGAAGTCCATCGGAAAAAGATCAAAGCCACAGTTATAGCCAGAACTTCCACCGGAGCAGCTAGAACAGGGAAAGTAAGAAAGGAAGAGAGGAAAATCGGATGAAAGAAATGTCTCTGTCGACAGGAGTATATATAGGGGAAAATGAGCATTTATTGTCGAAGCGTAAAACGGCTTAACGCCGAATCGAGGGACAATTAATACTTTGACCAGACCGGACCTGAAGAAGGGAAAAGATCGGAATAGTAGATCGGAAGGTGGGAGACCAGCATGAAAGGTCGGAAAGAACATGTGAAAGAGATCAGAAAGAGGAGGGATCGGTAGGCAAAAAGAATAAGACAAGTTCCAATAACCGCCGCCGTAATCGTGAGCCGAGGTAGTTAAGGCGTGCAGACGAGATCTCACCGCACGCCTAAGAATCGCTCGCAATGCCGACAGTGCCGTGGTATGTCATGATCCAGTACATCCCAATCTCCACCGTTGATCCCACTTGTAAGGACAAACCCGGAACCCTTAGATCAAGAGAGAAGACGACAATACCAGCGTCTTTCGCTCTTAGCCCTCGGATCGTTCCGGACAAGGAAATTTGGGACCGTCAGATGGAAGGAAGAAAAGGACAAATATTATGAAGAGTGATCTCAACCATTCATTTTGATTCTCTTTAATTCCTGAACCTCCGATCATGTCCTTCGAAATCTCGACTCTCCATCTCCCTCAAATAAATCCTGACCCTTCACGAAGAGCACCCGATTCCTATAAATACCTGCATAAAAAATGTTCAAGGGACGGGCAAAAAAATAGACAAGAGGCTGTTATTATAGCAGAGGAACTCTGAAATTTCATTTAGTTTGCTACTCTGCTACTTAGAAGTGTCGATCAAAAAGACTTTTGAAACTAGTTTTCTGAAGTGTTTTTCTTGAAAAGATTCTGAATACTAGAACTCTACATTTCTAGTTTGTTCATTATCTGGTCACACTCTCACTTTCTGCCTTTTATCATCTCTGTTTGCATTGTCCAAGCTCAACTTCATTCCACTCGGTTCTTTTCATCTTGATCTGGTCGCATTTTAGCTAAGCACCCTCCATTTCACGAGGAACACCACCCCTCAGTCCAATCAATCCTTGCCTTATCACTATTTGACACCCCATAGTTATTTTAGTAGATTTGGCTCCTTACAGGTAAGAGCTCATACTACTGTTTTATTAAGTGCTTACATTTACTTTCTGCATTTTCTTTGTTCTTCTCACATCTGTGACTTTCTACTTTTGCACAAACGATCCCCAAAGAATGTTACTGTAAGAGCTCATACCACTGTTTTATCGAGTGTCTGCATTTACTTTCCGCATTTTCCTGTGTTCTTCTTACATCTGCAACTTTCTTCAAGATTATTTTTGCACAAACGATCCCCAAAGAATGACACTCCCAAATCATCTATTTAGTGATCAGTTCATTTTTATTAATCTTCATCTTTTTTTGAAAGCAAGTTTTCTAACTCCTAGTAGTATGTAAGTGGTTGGGTAAACGTAGGTAACTGCAACTCAAGGGTCTCTTTTAAAAAAGAGAACATGAATAACACGTCAGGAAGATAGCCAAACTATTAGGCCGACGTAAACAGCAATTCGACAAAGATGTCATAAAGTGGAATAAGACCAAAGTAAACGAAACAGAGTAGATCGGTCATTAATAGATATCGGTAAAATGAACGCATGGAAGGTCGGTAAATCAAGTCTAGTTTTCCCTATCTAGTCAAAAGGTATCGAGAAGCCTTATCCCCAGCATCTTAGAACGCCAGAATCCTTAGCTTTAGGTTCTTATGTCATGTAGTTGAAATTAAAAATCCGGGAGATCGGAGAAATCCCTTCCAGGCTCCTGTTAATCTGAAAGAGATCGGAAGAGAGTTCTTATCCGGTCTCAATCCAAAATTTTAATAAACGTAAAAAGAGATCGGAGGAGAGTTCTTATCCGGTCTCCCTTCAAAATTTTAATAAACATTAAATAGGGATCGGAGGAGAGTTCTTATCCGGTCTCAACTCAAAACATTAATAAATAACTCTAAAGGAGATCGGAGGAGGTTTCTTATCCGGTCTCCCCTCAAAATTTTAATAAATAACTTAAAAGAGATCGGAGGAGGGTTCTTATCCGGTCTCCCCTCAAAATTTTAATAAACAACTTAAAAGAGATCGGAGGAGAGTTCTTATCCGATTCTCACACCCGTACACTAAGGTTGTCTCATTTACTTATGTATCTGGGTGATCCAAATTTAGTGAAAAATCAAATATTCCTTTTACCAAAAGGATTAACATTGCCGTCTAAGCCCTCCTAACTAATTTATAAAGGACGCAGAATTAAATCTACTTACCCTTATTAAGGGACGAGGTGGGGTGCCTAACACCTTCCCCACCCGTTTACGGACCCCGAACTTAGAATCTCTGTTTTGAAGTGGTTTCATTTTTTAATTTAACTTCTCAAATGGTTTTCTTTAGTTTCCCTCAAAACTAAGGTGGCGACTCCTCACTTTTTCCCACTTCGGTGAGTGATCGTCCAGGCGACCGCAAAATCTATTGCGACACTATTCAAGTCAATTTGTTGACTTTCTAAGGCTTAATAGGTATAGGAATTCCAACTTCACCCACATACCACATTTTGGTCACTAAATTTGTTAGTTTTGGTTCCTTACTCAAATTCTAAGTCTTTTAGGCAAATTTGCAAATTTTAAGTTTTGGTGTCTTAAGTTGCACTGTTCCATTGGTCATTTTACTGTTTGAATTTGGCAAAACTTTCTTCATAGAAAATGTTCCCTATTGTCTTAAGTTTATTCTCCTTTTTGAATCACTCTAATTGGAGTTTTGTAGCTCAGGTTATAGCTATTTGAACCATAGCTGCCGGATTGGACTTAACCCAGATTTCTGGGCAAATTTTGGTTCTGGCGGTTTTAGGTCACCAAATTTGGGTAGCCAAATGACTTGGTTAATAGCATAATTTGGGTTTGTGTTCTTCATGAAATTTTTAGGTTTATATCTCATCTGTCTACTGGTAAAATTTCAGGTCATTTAGACCTGTCTAGCTCAAGTTATGACCAAATGAACAAACACTGTTCATTTGGTCAGTTTGTACAGGTCAGACTGAGAATTTTCGGATTTGGTCAATTTGTTCACTAGGTTTTGGTCACTTTTTGGGAATGCTTCCTAAATGAAAATTGTGTCATTTTGTGTCTATTTTCATTCCCAATTGGTCTCATATCAATTGGAATTGTAAATTTTCAGTTTTGGTCCCTCAAAGGGACCTTGGTCCTACTGCCTGCAGCATGACCACATTGAATCTGAATTTAACCTTAATTCAAACACTTCCAACACACTTTATTTGGTAAAAAATGACCATTTCTCACTTCAAACTAGGTTAAACACATCATTTCACTATTTCTCCAAAATTTGTCTCCTAAACCCTAAGTATCCAAAACCCTAACTCACTAAATTGTTGCATTTAACCAAATCTAAGCATATCAATCTCATTACCACATTCATACAAGCTTGCCTAACATATTAAATTCAATCAAAACACAAGCATATGCATAGTAACCCTAGTTGGCCGAATTTTCAGTTTGGTCCTTCAGCAGTTGATTTCATTTCATTTCTTTAACTTCTAAGTTACTTTAAGCTACAAACACAACTAATAATCTAAAATTTTCAAATTAGAGTTCTCACCTCCACTTGGAATTGAATTCTCCAATTTCCTTCTTCTTTTCTTCTTTTTTTTTTGTCAAGTCCTCTATCAAGGCTTGAAATCAAGGTTTAATGTTGGAGGTTTAACTTTCTATGGTGGAATTGTGGGTTTGATCAAGCTCAAAATGAGCTTTAATGGAGGATGAAGTGAGGGAGAGAGGAGAGAGGCAGCAAAATGAGGAAGAAGAAGACTTTTTTGGTTTATTTTTTTTCTTTTCTTTTATCAATTTATGCTCTTGAAAGACCATAAAAATTATCCAAAAATTAATTTTTTTATTATAATGTTTATTGCATCATGCATGATGTCATGAATGATGTCTGTCGACACCATATTTTGGCCGATCCCCGAAATCAATAGACCTTGAAATCGACCCCCAGCACCGAGCCTCCTTGACGTTCAATTCATTTCCGATCTCTCTTCCTTAGGATCAAACCAAAGTCAAGTCTCTTTGCCAACTAATCACATTTCCGATCACTCCTTATAAGAAATCAAAACCAGTACCAGATCTACTTCCTTACCGATCTCTCAAATCAATTACCAAGTTTCTTGGCCAGTTAATCACACATCCGATCTCTTGTCAAACGAAATTGAACCAACATCAGATCTTCATGCCATCCGATTCCCCTTTCATAAATATTGCAGATAGTTGTTCAATAAAGTTAAATTTTTAATCCGGCTTAATGGTGATTCCGATCTTAAGTGTTCAGATTAGGTTTCCAATTTTAATAATCTAATGTTCTGTTCAGTGTTTGTTCTCGGTTTAGGCCAATCTCATGTTTACAATGTTTTACTGATCTCTCATACATAGATTAATAATTTCTTTCAAGTTATTCTAATATGTTCAGGCAATCAGGCGCTTATGCAACTTAGATACTTTCCGATCTCATCCAGTCATTGAACATAAAAAGAACTTCATTTCATTTCAAAATAAAAATACAAGTTATTTGGCTGGAGGATCACCCCCAGCCTGTTCTACGTCTCGTTCACCCTCTCTATCACCCTCAGCCTCCTCCTCGCTATCCTCTTTGTCTTGGGGAGCCAGGTTCACCATCCAGGAAAAGTCCTCCTCGGGATAACGTTTCTTGAGCTCAGCTAAGAGATCCCCATGGGCGTTCACATAGGCGCCGGCCTCCCTTGTCACTGCCTCTTCCTCTTTTGCTTTGAGTTCCTCAGTGAGGCGAGCGACATTAGTGGCTCGGAGCGCCCGAACCTCTTCAAGAACATGAGCTTGCTCGACCAGTTTATCCTCGTAGAATTTCATCCACCCCTCAATTTCAGCTATGTAGTTTTGGGCGGATGAAAGTTAGGATCGGAGGGAAACGGCTTCCTGACCCACCTTCTCGATCTCCTACCTCATACGGTGAGCCTTCTCCTGGACAATGTGTTGGTTCACCAAACTCTCCACGTTCAGGCTCATAGTCCGGGTTAGGATATCATCGAGACTGTTCAGGGACAGCCTATCCCGATCCTCCTGAAGGCAGATCGAGGCCCCCAAGACCTTAGCCAAGCCCGGATTCTCCTGAACTGTGCAGTTATTCTCCAGCGAATGGATCAGGACTTGAGCGCCACGGGAAAGGGTCCTCACAGGAGTTTGGGAAGGGCCCCCTTCCGCACTCGAAGCAACTGGAGGGGGTGGTGGTGGCTCTTCTTGACGAGGAGGAGACCGAACCACTTCTATGTCAGGGATCGGCAGTCCTAAGGGTCGGGACGAGCCTCCCTGTGTCTCCCCTGGATTGTGCCTTGGTGTCTGAGAGGCCTCGGCATACTTCATCTCCCGCACCTTCCTGGAGACCTCTCTCTTCCGCTTTCGACTCTCCTTGGAAGCCTCGCTGCCTGCCATGCCTGTACAAAGAAAAGGTCAGTGAGTTCGCTAAGTCCCAAAGATCAGAGATATAGAAAGTACCGAAGCCGAGGTCAGAGAGCTGAAGCCCGCGTTCTTCGCCGGTAATCAGCTACATTGTCCAATGATGCAGTTCGGCCGTCACTGCATCTAAACAAGACAACTTCTATGTGGCTGCCTGATCTTTCAGTTCCATCACCATTATGCCCTCTTCCCTATTCAGGGTGATGCGCTTCGGAAGTAATGGGCCCTAATACAGCCAGCTATGCGGGAAACCCTTAAAACCACTCAGAACCTTGCTCCTCAGAATGAAAAAGCGATTCTTCCAATTCTTCAGGGAGGAGGGTAGGTCGGTAAAAAGCCCACAATGTGGCTTCGCCTGAAAGAACCAATACTCGTCATCCTTTCGGCAAGTTAGCCTATGTAGCTTGGCGAATACCTTCGCCGTTGGTCTGAGCCCCTTAGCTCGGCAGAGGCCTCTGAAGGCTACTAGGATCCGCCATGAGTTCGGGTGTACTTGAGCTATGCACACTTGGTGAAATTTCAGGACTTCCTTAAAGAAGTCATCAAGAGGAAACCGCAGTCCGGCTTTTAATTGCTCTTCGTATACCATGATCATATCATTTTCTTCGAAGAAGTGATCAGCTCGGAGATCGCCATGGCATCTGATGAGTTCGTATGAGTCAGCACGAAGGTTATATTATTGGCTAAACGTTTGTAGATCGGTTTCTTGAAGGATTGACGGCAACTTGTCCACTGGAAGGCTTTCTCTCCCTGAAGAATGCATTTGCCTCGAGGGTCCCACTTGACCACGGGATGGAACAGAGGATGTTGGAGGTTCAGATCGTCCACTCGGTCCGACCACCTCAACTTCATCTGACGACCACGAGACATGAACGGAAGGGGGGCTCACTGCTCTCTGACCCTCGGCGTTGCTCATTTTCAAAGAAAAGAGAAAATTTAAACTAAAAGAAAGATCAAAACCCTTACCAGAGTGTGATCGGTGTCGAAAGAACTTGAAAAAATGAGAGGATTTTGGAATCACTAGCGAGAGGCTGAAAATGACATAAGGGAGCAACTGGCTGACCCATCCCCTATTTATACCCGTCTGAGCATTTAATGCTCACGGTGTCCCAAGCAGCGCATCGGTTAGCGGGATTCGCCAGCTTTTTCTGACACGTCTCACGAATATTCCAGAAATTCCATAATTAAACAAGGAGAGATCGGCTGGTTAAAGACTGGCAGATTAAGGTGGTTATTTAGAATTGCAGATAGGTTAAGGACTATTCAATTAGGAGTCGGATCGGATAAACACATCAGAGATCGGAAAATAACAAATGCAATAATAATAAAATGATAATTGTCAAAATAAAATTTTATTTCCAAAAGGTCGGATTACATCATTTGGGCGATCTCAAGAGATCGGATTACATTAAAGGTCAGATTACATCATTTGGGCGATCTCTAGAGATCGGTAGTACATCCCATCTAACAAAGACCTATGTCAAAGCCTAGTCTCATGGTTGAATCAAAAGATGTGTTGGATTAGGAGACCAGCCATCGACAATCAGATAGATGTACAACTCAGATGCGGGGATTATGACTCTCATGATGATGAGAGAGGTCATCATCAATATTACCACTCGAAATCGAGCCGCTATCGGGACACCCAATGTGGTGAGGGGCCGAATTTACTTCGAAGGGCAGTCATTAATAATAGGAGGGAAATTAGCAGTCTTCTCGCCCAAAATCAGTTCGCCGATCATATCGGTCGACCGACTCCGATCGATATTCTCGATCTGGATCAATAAATTAGTCCGGTCCTCTCACTGTCATCAAATATGGCCATAGTAATTTTCTGATCACCGGGGTCAAAAATTTTCAGTCAGTGAACAAGGTGAATAGCCGAAAAAAGATCAAAAGCGACTATCATGGCCGGGATTGTTACCGGAGCAGTTAGAACAGGAAAAGTTAGAAAGAAAGAGGAGAAAATGAAATGCAGGAGGATTCCTGTCGGAGGTATATATAGAGAAGGTATGAGCATTTATTGCTAGCAGAAAATGAAGCAGACGCCTCGAAAATTGAAAGAATAAATGCCTTGACTGAACTGACCCGGACAAAGGAGAAGACTTTGGAATGAGAGAGATCGGGAGAGGAGCCCGACATGAGAGATCGGAAAAAGAGTATGTTGGAAAGATCGAAAGGGAGGGGAGATCAGAATGCAGAGAGAATAAGACAACTTCCCATGACCGTCGTCATAATCTCCTCCACACACAGAATGGCCCACATTGCTGAAAGGTGCCAGAGTATGTCATGATAGTCCTATACATCCCAATCTCCACCGTGGATCTTACTTGTAAGAACAAGTCCAGAGCCCTTGGATCAAAGAAGAAGACGACAAGACCGGTGCCTTTCATTCCCAACCCTCGGATCGCCCTTGACAAGAAAATTTTGGGCCGTCAGATTAGAAGAGAGAAAGGATAAATATTCTGGAAAGGATCTCAGCCATTCATTTTGATTCTCTTTGATTCCCAAGCATTAGATCATGTCCTTTAAAATCCAAACCTTCCATCTCCCTCAAGGAGAATCCTGACCCTTCATTGGGAGCACACGTTCCCTATAAATACCTGTATGAAAACTGTTGATGGGGGGGACAAAGAAAAGGGTGGTGACTATAGTGGAAAGGCTCTGAAACTTAATTCAGTTTTGCTACTCTGCTATTTTTAAGTTATAAGAACTTCAAAAACCAGTTTTCTAAAGTATTTTCTTTGAAAGAGTGTTGGACACTGGAACTCTTGATTTTTAGTTTGTTCATTGCTCTACGATACCCTTTCTTTGTTTCAGTTTTGTTTTCATCACTTTTATATCCACTTTTATTTTCCAAGATCAATCTCATTCATTGTCATTTCGGCTCAATTACATTCTAACTTGGTATTCCTCATTCCAAGACAAACATTAGTCCCTGGACTGTTAGTGTGCAACTCTGCAACATTCGTGGCTCCATAGTTAGTTCAACAAGTTCAACTTCCTACAGGTGAGTGTCTGAACTGATGCCCTATCCAGTGTTTGCCTTTTTTTTCTTTTTTTTTATTTATGCTCGTAATTTTTATTAAAGTTTGTCTTATGTCAGAAGGTCCAACGTAGGTGGTTGTTCTCTTGAGTTTATTTTGATACAACATTTCATGTTATTTTATTGTTCTTGGTCTTTATTTATCTCCCAATGTAGGTGTTCTGGTTACGGGTAACGTATAGGTAGTTTGATAAAATGATGGTAGCTGTATCTTAATATAAGAGTTTTCTTTAAATAAAAGTTCGGATAATAAATTAGAGAAAATTATGAAGACGAGCCACTAGACTAGCTCAAGAAGATGACTGGGTAAGGTGGGGGATCGGAGTAAAATTTAATTTCAGATTATCAAATGAAGTAGAGCAAATGTGGCCTAAGGCGATCACATAGGAGACCGGTTAAAATTCAGTTTGGTTTCCCCTATCTAGTCACAAGATACCAATGAGTTAAAAGAAGCTTAATCTGGGTTCCCAGTGTCTTCGGATGCCAGAACCCTTAGCCTAAGGTCCTTGCGCGATACAAACATAATTAAAGTTCAAAAGGTCGGGTCCTGATCCTCATCCAAACCAAATAGGAGATCGGAGGAGAGTCCTTATCCGAGATCCTTTATCAAAACTCTAAAATTAAATATTTAAAGAGATTGGAGGAGAGTTCTTATCCGATTCTCAATTAAAAGTTTTAATAAATATTAAAGAGATCGGAGCAGAGTTCTTATTCGATTCTCAAATAAGAGTTTTAATAAGTATAAAAAAAAAAGATCGGAGGAGAGTTCTTATCCGATCTTCAATCAAAACTTTTAATAATCATTTAAAGAGATCAGAGGAGAGTTCTTATCCGATTCTCAACCAAAATTTTAATAAATATGTGGAGATCGGAGGAGAGTTCTTATCCGAGATCCATCATTCAAACTTTAAATAGATCATCCCCAGAGATCGGAAAAGCTTTTACCCGAATTTTCTCAAATTCAAACTAAGACAGCACAATACGCAAAGTAACCCCCTAAATAAAATTGATACGCAACACCAACTCACTAAGGGTCGTCTCATTTATTTATGTATCTGGGTAACCCGAATTAGTGAAAAATCAAATATTCCCTTTATTCAAAGGGATTAACATCTCCATTCGAACCCCCCTAACTATCAATTTTAATTTCTAAAGAGCGTAAGGATAAATCTGCTCACCCTCATTGAGGACGAGGTGGGGTGCCTAACACCTTCCCCACCCGTTTACGGACCCCGAACCTAGAATCTCTGTTTTTGAAGTGGTTTCATTTTAATTTATTTTCATAAATGGTTTTCTTTAATTTCCCTCAAAATTAAAGTGGCGACTCCTCACTTTTTTCCACTTCGGTGAGTGTTCGTCTAGGTGACCGCAAAACACCTTGCGACAGCTTGGCGACTCCACTGGGGACATTTGTTTCCACCTTAACCCCGGTTCAGAGGTCCAAAAGTAGATTTAATTTTATGCTCAAACCATAGTTAGGTGGGCTTAATTTACAAATTCCATATGTTAATTATTGTTATTTTTACTAATTGTTTTGCTTGTCTTGATTGTCTTATCTCCTACAGTGCTCTTCGTCTAAAAAAAAAAAGGGAAAAACTCCCCCATATGGGGAAGAGGTAAAGGTGTCCCTTCACACACTGAACACTCACGCAATGTCCTCACACACTCCAGCCCTATACCCGGGCTTTCTTACCCTTTTAGGGAAATAGGAGGGAGTCATGTAGTGGTACCCGTGGGTTTTACCCCGTTAGTATCCGTGAAGGCTTCTGCTCAGATTGAAACTCGTTCTATTTACTGTGATACCCATGGAACTCTCCCGTTCGTATCATGGTGATAGAATGGGGCTCTACTGTTTACAGTAGGGGCAATTTGGGAACCTGTGGCTTTTAGAAAATTAGACCTTGAGCTAAACTATCACGATAGCTGGAAACCGTAGCAAACTACCTTATAAGATAGAACTATCCAATTAGGTAGCACCTAGCCGGTACTTGGACTCTCCCTATTTTAGGACAAAAGGGGCATACTTACTCTTACCCTATTCTACTTGTGTTTTATTTTGTTCTTATTTTTGAGGGTAATCTTGAATCATACTGTTAGGAAAACCTACACACTTTCCTACTTTGATAAATGTGTAGGTGTCACTCTGCCAACAATATAATTCAAAATTACCTAAATTTACCCTGCTAACAAGTTTTCCCGCAGGCATCACCAAATTAAGGTCTGTAAAAGGATAAACATTTTTTTTAAACATGGCATCTTCGAGTCAGTCGGCAGAAGAAGTTCTTATACCAGAATAGAATGCTAAACCATGGCCCGAACCACCTCATAATTCAGTGCCCCCGCGAAGTGATATCACCAGGGGACATACTAGCTTATTACCTCCATTGGACCTGAGCAAAGTTGAGGTCAGAATGAACAGTCTCAAGGGTTTATCTAATGGTTGGAGGTCATTTCCCGATCAGGCCAAGGCACGATTTGAGGAAAAATATGGGAGGATTGCAACCTTGATACGAGTCAAAGTCCAAGTCCCGGCATTAAAGGCCATGCTATCAGTTTGGAATCCTAAGTATGGGGTGTTCTCTTTCAACGATATCGATACTGCTCCCACTAAGGAAGAATATTAGGCATTGCTAGAAATTCCTTATGCGGCGCAGAATCGGATCTACCTACACCTTAAGCATAGGCAGACCTGGAAACGGTTCGCACATATGATGGGGATTCCCCTGGAAGACGGAAAGGCGAGGGAAACTGTCAAAGGCAACACGCATGGATGGTATTGGACTTATCTCAAGAAGTGGTTGGATCAATACATCCAAAATGAACAGTGGGATCAAGCTTCATTGGTGCTCGCCTTGGGGATCTATGGCCTGATCTTGTTCCCTGGACCTTTGGGAATCATAACCGGCGGCGTTGCAGAGATATTCTAGGTAGTAGAAAAATAGAAGGTCAATCCAGTACTGGCAATTCTTGTCGAGACTTTATTAACCCTTACTTACTGCAGACAACAAGGCAAGGGATCCATTAAGTGCTGTTCTCAATTGTTGGACCTCTGGATCATCAGTCATATGTGTCATGTGGAGACAAAGGGGTTAACATGATATCTTGATCAGCCTCTTATCGAGAAGATGACCAGATTAGTAATTAGCCCAAAGGATGAGCTGCAATGGCAAGAACGGATTCTGAGCTTCAACAGCCACAACTACTGTTGGAAGAAATTGTGGATGTCGGGTCAACCCATTTTGGTCAGCATGGGGGGTAATCAATCAGTATCCCTAATCAGAGTGACTGGATATACAAGTTGCACTCCAGCATTAGTAATGAGACAGTTCGGCTTAAGCCAGTTCAGAATCAACATTGAAAAATACCACCGAGGTCATTTCTACCATGAGCTGAGCTCAATGATGAGGAAGAATTGAAGATAGCTCGTAGATCCTGGGAAAACATCACTATAATGGAAAGGTCGCCTAAAGGTCCGAGTGCCACGAGTGATTACCTTAGATGGAGGGCTGGCAGGGATTAAGGACACCTAACTGCAAATCTAGCCAAATTCGAAGGTAGTGACCCTCGTCGAAACATCCTTTCAGAAGAAGCTAGTGCTCATTTGGCTTACTCTCTACAAAAGGCAGATACCGAAAATCGGCAATTAAAAGAATGAATAAAACAGTTAGAGGACCAACAGCAGACCTTAAAAGAAAAGTAAGAAGGCTCAGGGAAGAGGCAAGGACCAAAAAGATAGGGTTTGAAGAACAAGAAACACGATGGGAAAGGGAAAAGAGCTCTCTCCAAGCTACAATGAAAGAAGCAAAAGTACAGAATGGCAAGCTTCAGGAAGAAATGAAATATTAGGAGATACACATAGAGGAGTATAAACAAGAAAGCAAAAAGAAGAAGCTTGAACTGAAGGGGCAAGCATAGCTTATCGATGATATCCTGAGAGAATGTGCTAAAGAAAGACAAGATAGAGGAGTATAAACAAGAAAGCAAAAAGAAGAAGCTTGAACTGAAGGGGCAAGCATAGCTTATCGATGATATCTAAAGAAAGGAAAGAAAAAGAAAGACAAGCCACTCTCTATCAAGAGCTAAAAGAAAATGTTGACCAGCTGGAGAGAATGGTAGCACAAGGGAAACAAGAACTATTACCTGAATCCGAATATGCCTTGAGGATATTCAACCTCGCCAGACAAGAAGAAAGGCTTTATAAATATCTCAGGAAATGCCATTACATTATAAAGAACCTCCCTGAGCCTAGACCGATGTAAAGAATGCCATGTATGAATTATTCAATTAATGGAACAACTTTGGGCCATTGTTTAGCAAATTGTGAATGGATAGTATGACTCCCGTAGGAACCCCCTCGCTAGGGTTATGTGAAAAATTGGATGTGCTGTACGGATAGGTATCATAAACGCGCATTCAATCCAGTCATTCACCGTCGGACTATCGAACGATGCCATGATAGAATTGATGCAATTATCCTTTTGCAAATTCCATCTTGGCTCTTAGATGCCACCGTATCCTTTGTCCACACTGGGATCCTTTTAATTTTTAAATCGAAATTCACTGAAAAATTTCCTTTTTTTACTTCCTACAGAAAATCAACATTGCTTCAAACAAAGCAAGCCTGACCAGACACACAGTTCAACCCAGATGAGTGTACTTAACAAGGTCACGAACAAAAAGGCTAATGGAAGACCAGGAACAAGTCCAAAAACTACAGGGACAAGTGTCCGAACTGAAAGACCAGGTCTCAGAGCTCATGAGACTAATGAGAGAGATGTCCCATAATAAGCCTGCTTCAGAGCCTAATTTACCACTACCTCCCCCACCTCCTACAACGGTTGATTCTCATCATGATTTAACCTCTTTCACTTTTCAACCACCTATCCCGGTCCAACAATCACCGTCAATCTGGCTCCCCTGAATAATGATCCACCTTTCTCCCATTACCCAACTATCCCAAATGCAGAGCCATACCCTTCAATCCTGATTCCTCCGGTTCATTCCGCCCCTCATTTCCCAGCTGGGGGAGTATTTCATGCAGTAGGGGGAGAAGATAAGACGAGAGAAAATGAGAAGCTATCTGCTCTAGAAGAGAGATTAAGAGTGATAGAGGGACTGAACATGTATGGTTCAGTTGATGTGGCGTCACTGAGGTTGGTGCCTGATGTGGTGGTACTGCCTAAGTTCAAGGTCCCGGACTTCGACAAATATACCGGGAACTCAGACCTCCGCATTCACCTGGCCACCTACATTGCCAAAATGTCTGCCTTGACAGAAGACGACAGACTTCTAGTCCACTTCTTCCATGAGAGCCTCTCCGGGGCAGCCCTGAGATGGTGCATTCAGTTGGACAGGAGCAAATTGTGCTCCTGGAAAGATTTAGCTGACGCTTTCCTAAAACAATACAAGTTCAATTGCGACGTGGCCCCCACAAGGAGAGACCTCCAAAACCTGGTGCAGAGAGACAGGGAAAGCTTCAAAGAATATGCCCAGAGATGGAGAGAGAAGGCTGCAGAAGTATATCCTCCAGTGACTGACAATGAACTATGCTCCTTGTTCATTGAGACGTTGAAGGCTCCTTACTTCAATCTGATGATCGGGAACACCTCCAATAGCTTCTCAGACATCATCCAAGCTGGTGAGAGGATAGAAGCTAACTTAAGGATGGGATGACTGCAGGAGTTGACTGAGAACCCTGCAAAGAAAAATGCCAGCTTTGGCAAAAAGAAGGAGGGTGATGTGCATTCCATCGCCCGGCAGAACAATCACTCCCCACTTCCTCAGAATAACTATCGGCCATATCCTCCCCCTCATGGCCAAACCATTGCAAACATTCTATCCCCTTTCCCAAATTATCCTCATCCACGCCCATAGTATCCACCACCGACAAACTACCAGCCCAGACCACCTCCTCAACCTACTCAACCCAGATCACCTCAAAATAACCCTAGACCACCAAGAAATCCTGATCCACCTCTTCCCCTGCCACTTAGCGAAATATACCGATACCTCGTCGGTATAAACCAAATAGTGCCGATTCCCCTTGACCCAATTCAGTCGCCATACCCCAGGTGGTATGATGCCAGTGCCCGGTGTGAGTATCATGGAGGGGCACAGGGGCACTCTACTGATAATTGTGGGGCACTCAGGGGGAGGGTGCACGCCCTAATCAGGAATGGGTGGTTGAAAATCGAAGGGAATGGTTCCCTCCCCAATGTTACCTCAAACCCATTACCTAACCATAGTATGGGCAATGGCGTGAATATGATAGATTCGGAAGGAGAAGGGTCAACCCTGGAGGTAGATGAGCTGATTCCTCACTTTGAGGAAATTTTTAGAATGGCAGTGAGGGAAGGTTACCTACCCTCAAGCACCAGAACCAGAAGATAAGGCAGGATGCCCCTATCATGGAAGTGCAGCTAACCACGAGCTGCAAAATTGTGAAGAGTTCAAGTAAGAGGTTCAGAACTTACTGTCCCTCAAAGTCTTAAGATGCCAAACAAGGTCGAAGATGGAGGGTGGAGTAAATGCAGCCCGATTAGGCCAAAATGCCTTTAATCACAGAATGACCTTCTCTACCCTAGCATCCTTACCACCAGTAACAATCATCCGAACCCCGCCTTAGCTCCCTGTCACAAACACCCATGCCATACATTGGAATTATAATTTCCAAGTCTTCGCCCAGGGAGCATTAAGCAGTACACCGTCTCCTAGCCTTGCTTCACCCCCGGCACCTCCTAAACCGTGCTTCACTCCTCATGAGCACTTCAAGATGACTTATATCGGACCTTCTGGCAGTGCTACTCCCCAAGCTAACCCTCAGCCCGTCACTGCCACCAAATCTTCCCCACTCTAGCCAGAAGTTGAGTTTATAACCCGAAGTGGGAGATGTTATGGGAGCGAAGAGAAAGAAAAGAAGAGAGGGAAAGTAAAAATGGGAGAGTCACAGGAGAATACGGAAGAGGAGGTTGAGAAAATGGAGGGAGAAGAACCTACCGGATCAAGAGAAGAGGAGGAACTGTTGCTTCAAATAATGAAGTAAAGTGAGTACGATGTTGTTGAGCAGTTAAGAAAGACGCCTGCTCGAATTTCATTACTATCCTTGATTTTGAGCTCAGAGGTACATCGCCAAGCCTTGCAAAAGATCCTGGGAAAGGCCTTCGTGAACCTCGACATCACACCAGGACAGTTTGAGAAAATAGTGGGACAAATTCAGGCATCCAGTTTTGTCACTTTCTGAAAAGAAGAAATAGATCCTGCAGGCTTAACGCACGCTAAGGCTCTGCTTGTGACAGTGAAATGTAAAGGTTTTATAGTTGCCAAGGTCCTCATTGATAATGGATCTGCGCTCAACGTACTGCCTAATGCTACCTTGGCTAGGCTACTGGTCGACCGATCAAACATACGTCAAAGTGCTATGGTGGTAAGAGCTTTTGACGGTATAAGGAGGGAGGTGCTGGGAGATATTGACTTGCCACTCCAAATTGGTGCATGTACTTTCAACGTCACATTCCAGGTGATGAACATTAAGCCTGCATACACTATGTTGCTAGGGAGACCTTGGATCCATTCAGCGAATGCCGTTCCTTCGACTTTGCACCAAAAGATCAAATACATTATGGACGGCAAAATTATCACCGTGAAAGGGGAGTAAGCCATGCTGGTCACCAAGCTGCAATCACTTCCTTATGTGGAAGCAGCTGAGGAGTCGTTGGAAAGCTCTTTCCAGGCTCTTGAATTACAAGAAACCATCTCAAAAAATGAAGGGGTTATGGCTATGGTCGCCAAGGTGATGCTCAAGAGCGGTTATGAAAAGGGCAAGGGGTTAGGCGCCACATTACAAGGGATTGTCGAACCTATACCAGCTATCCAGACGGTTGGTCGTTGCAGATTGGGTTATGAGGAAGATGCCCTCATGGATGGACGATTCTGGATGAGGAGTATGCTTCGGGATCAAAGGTTTGATAAAAAAATCAGGAAAATGAAAGTAGTCCCGAAAATCACAAAGGTCTTCACCAAGCCGGTTATTGAAAACCCGGCGAAAACCGAAGAATCACCCGATGAACCATCCATTGATGTCATCCATCTCGATTCCTTATATGAAGCTCTAGTCTCGCCAATGGCTGAAGGGCAAGAACTAGACAACTGGATAGTAGAGGACATCCCTGTACTCAATTTTGAGTAAAGTACCTTTAGTTATCTACACTTGATCATTTTGTCCATGGTGGCAAGTGTAATACTGTAAATGGACCCTTTTCTTATGATATAAATATTGATGAATTAATAGCGCATTTTATATCCAATTCTCTTTTCCTTTCCTTTTGAAATCCATTCTTATCATATATTCCGCTTTCGTTTCTTCAGGACCATTCATCAATTAACACCTAATAACTCAATAGACTCAGAAATTCCTCCGGTTAATTTTGAAATCCCCATAACTGCCATTACTTCAAGTAATTCTGAGGGAGAACTCGTAGAAGAAAGGGATGAAAAAGATGAACCTTCCCTAGTTCCTTATGGGGACGAAACACACACCGTGAATTTAGGCACAGAAGAAATAAAAAGGGAACTTAAGGTTGTGGAGAGTGGAGAATTTGAAGATATGGTCAGTTTGCTCAAAGAATTTTTGGATTTATTTTCATGGAGTTATGATGATATGATCGGCTTAGACCCCCAGATTGTGACGTACAAAATTCCCCTAATTCCGGGGACAGTCTCGGTAAAGTAGAAACTGAGAAGAATGAACCCTGACACGCTGCTCAAAGTAAGGGACGAAGTCAAAAAGCAATATGATGCTGGGTTTCTAGAAGTAGTCAAATATCCTCAATAGATAGGTAACGTTATCCCGGTAATGAAGAAGGATGGAAGAGTCAGGGTGTGCATTGATTACAGGGATCTTAATAAAGCAAGCTTGAAAGATGATTTGCCTCTTTCATACATAGATGTGTTAGTAGACAATGCCACAGGATTGGGCAGATGTTCATGTATCGATGGAGCATCCGAGTACAATCAAATCCTCATTGATGAACAGGATAAGGAGAAAATCGCTTTTGTCACTCAGTGGGGGGTATTCTGTTATCGGGTCATGCCTTTTGGGTTAAAGAATGCTGGCGCCACCTACCAGTGTGCTATGGTCACATTATTCCACGATATGATACATAGAGAAGTGGAGGTGTACGTGGATGATATGATCATCAAGTCCAGGGGAGGAGAAAGCCATGTGCAGGTGCTGAGGAAAGTATTCGAGAGACTCAGGAAATATCAGCTGAAACTGAACCCTGCCAAATGCATATTCGAAACTAGATCTGGGAAGTTGTTGGGATTCATAGTGAGTGAGAAGGGAATAGAAGTAGATCCAGGCAAAGTTCGAGCTATTCAAGAGATGCCATCCCCAAAGACAGAAAGGGAGGTGTGCAGTTTTCTGGGAAAGCTGAACTAAATTTCAAGATTTATTTCCAACCTTACTGTTAAGGCTGAGCCTATCTTTAGATTACTCCGAAAGAACAACACCGCTCAATGGGATTCAGTTTGCCAAAAGGCTTTCGAGAGGATTAAGCAATACTTGTCAAACCCACCAGTATTGGTTCCTCCAGTGGCGGGAAGACCGTTGATTCTATACATGGCTGTCTAACAGAATTCAACGGGATGTGTTTTGGGGCAGCATGATGACACTGGTCAAAAGGAAAGAGCTATCTACTATTTGAGTAAGAAGTTCAATGATTGTGAGTCAAGGTACTCTTTCCTAGAAAAAACTTATTGCGCATTAGCATGGACAGCGAATCGACTTAAACACTACATGTTGAATCATAAGACATGGCTCATCTCTAGGATGGAACCTATTAAGTATGTGTTCGAAAGCCCATTTGTACCGGGAAGGATAGCCAAGTGGCAAGTCATACTCTCTCAATATGACATTGTCTATATGACCCGGAAGGCAGTAAAGGGTAGCGTAATTATGGATCTCCTAGCAGAAAATCCAATCCAAGAATATGAAGCTTTGGATTTTGAATTCCCTGATGAGCATGTTAGTGAAGTCGACAGTGAAGAAAAAGAGCCAGCTGATGTGTGGGAAATGTATTTCGACGGAGCTGTTAATTGGTCTGGTAATGGAATTGGGGCAGTACTGGTATCACCCGATGGGAAACACTTCCTAATAGCCATCAAATTAAGGTTTGAATGTACCAATAATGTCGCAGAATATGAAGCTCGTGTGATGGATTTACAGGCCACCATCAAAATGAAAGTTAGGAAGTTGGAGGTATATGGAGATTCAGCCTTGATCATTTATCAAGTCAAGGGAGAATGGCAAACCAAGGATCCGAAGTTAATCCCATATCAGAAGTACCTACTGGAGTTGATCAAGAAATTTGAAGAAATTTCTTTCCTTAGCCGGGACAAAAACCAATTCGCGGATGCCTTAGCCACCCTGGCTATCATGGCTCAGATAGAAGAAGGGCAGACGACTCAAGAATTGCAGATCAAAACAAGGAATGAGCCAGCATACTATTTTATGATCGAAGAAGAAAAAGATGGTAAACCTTGGTATCATGACATCCAGGTCTACATCAAAACTAGAGAATTACCTCCAGGGGCAAGTAGAAATGAAAGAAGAATGATCCGAAGATTAGCTTTGGGATATTTCCCCAGTGGATAAATCCTATACAAAAGGAGCTCAAACGGTGAATTGTTGAGATGCGTGGATGCAAAAGAAGCAAAGAAGATCCTTTTCGAAACTCATGAGGGGAACTGTGTTACCAATGCTAATGTGCATATGATGGCTAAGAAAATCTTACGACGAGGATACTTCTGGACTACTATGGAGAAGGATTGCATTGAATACTTTCGGAAGTGTCACAAATGTCAGATCTACACAGATCCGATAAACGTCCCGCCTCACCAATTGTTCAACCTTGTCTCACCATGGCCTTTCGCAATGTGGGGCATCGACGTGATTGGTCCCATCAACCCCAAGGCATCCAATGGACATAGATTTATCTTGGTAGCTATTGACTATTTTTCTAAATGGGTCGAAGCGACATCATATGCCTACATCACGCAGAACACATTTCTCAAGTTCCTCAGAAATAATATCATTTGCCGACATGGCCTCCCCAGTGAAATCGTGACTGACAATGCCAAGAATTTGACTAGTCCGAAGATCCAGAGGTTATGTGATCAATACAAGATCCGACATCTCAACTCCTCACCATACCATCCCCAGATGAATGGAGCAGTGGAAGCCGCAAATAAAAATCTCAAGAAGATAATCCGGAAAATGACAGTCACCTATAGGGATTGGCATGATATGCTTCCCAATGCCCTTCACGCATACCAGACTTTTGTAAGGACATCAACTGGGGCAAACCCATACTCACTGGTTTACGGGATGGAAGCTGTACTTCCTATCGAAGTAGAAATTCCTTCCCTAAGAATTCTGAAGGAATCAGGGATTGATGAGTCGGAGTGGATCCAGTCAAGGTTGGACCAATTAAATTTGCTGGACGAGAAGAGGCTAGCGGCAGTATGTCATGGCCAGTTATACCAGAGCAGAATGGTTAGCGCATTTAATAAAGGCATTTGCCCACGTGAATTTCAACCCGGGGATCTAGTCCTGAAAAAGGTGCTTCCGAATCAAAATGATGCCCGGGGGAAATGGACACCAATATATGAGGGACCCTGTGTGGTTAAAAAGGCATTTTCTGGTGGGGCCCTGATCTTGACCCATATGGATGGTGAAGAATTCCCAAAACCCGTGAATGCTGACACTGTCCGGAGATATTATACCTAGAAAAAAAAAGGGGGTAGGGGTGAAAACCCGAAAGGCCGCCTCTAGCAAAATGTGCGAAAGAAGACGAAAACCCGAAAGGGCGCTTTCTGTAAAATGAGTGAAGGGTGAAAACCCGAAAGGGCACCCTGAAAGAGTGAGTAAAAAAAAAAAAAAAATCTAAGGGTGAAAACCCGAAAGGGCGCCTTTAGAACCAGAAAATGAAGAAACAAGGAAGAAGATATGGGACCAGGGAAGGAAAATAAATCATCGCGACATGAATCCCTGTCAGTAGAATACTTGAAATATTGGCAGTTAAGAGACTTCAAAGTTAACTATAAGAAATTTGTGAGATCTACCCTTGTACCTTGTTTTTCTTTGAAACTGTGCCTTTTATTCCTTAGCCATAATAAAGCCCTAATAAAGTCATCCTTTCACTTCAATCTATCTTCTTCACGTTTTAATTTTTGCTTTATCTTTCTCACACACTCACACTCTAATGCTGTTTCCTATGCGCTATTAATTTGTTAAAATTTTATTATAAGATTAGGATTTGGATGTTGATAACCTCACGTACTTTGCTAAGAAACTTGCAGGGAATGGGTGAAAAAAAAAAAAAAAGAGGTGAAAACCCGGAAGGGTGCTTCTAGCTAAATGGGCGGAAGGGAAAGTGAAAACCCGTAAGGGCGCTTTCTGCAAAACAAGAAGAAAGTCGAGAACAGAAAAATGGTCATCCGGGGAAGTTTTAGGTCAAATCTTGTAACTCGTCATCCATTAATTGTTGACCTTCGGGACCCTGTTAAGTACACTTCGTCGCAGAAGAACTTTTTGTGTCAGGTTAGACTTGCTTTGTAAGATTTTTAATTTCCAGGATTTAAATTTCTGTTGTCAACCTTGATCTAAGTTGATTTTTAATTTCTCGCATTTAAATTTCCGTTATCAACCTTTGGTTCCTTGATCTAAGTTGATTTTTAATTTCTCGCATTTAAATTTCCATTATCAACCTCTGGTTCCTTGATCTAAGTTGATTTTTAATTTCTCGTATTTAAATTTCTGTTATCAACCTCTGGTTCCTTGATCTAAGTTGATTTTTAATTTCCAGCATTTAAATTTCCCTTATCAACCTCTGGTTTCTTGATCTAAGTTGATTTTTAATTTCCAGCATTTAAATTTCCCTTATCAACCTCTGGTTTCTTGATCTAAGTTGATTTTTAATTTCCAGCATTTAATTTTCTGTTATTAAACTCTGGTTCCCTGATTCAAGTTGATTTTATTTTTTAATTTCTGGTTCTTTGATCTGGGTTGATTTTAGTTTTTTAGCATTCGAATTCCTGTTACCAGCCCTGGGGTCGCTGACCTAAGTTCGTTTTAGTTTCCTAACCTTGATTTTGAGTCTCAACATTTCAATACCCAATCGCCCAAAGTATGGGTCTGAATCTTTACATAATTCCTACACGGGAAAATTTTTCCCTTCAATAGAAATTATGTAAAGAGTGGCAGCTGTCGACACCATATTTTGGCCGATCCCCGAAATCAATAGACCTTGAAATCGACCCCCAGTACCAAGCCTCCTTGACATTCAATTCATTTCCTATCTCTCTTCCTTGGGATCAAACCAAAGTCAAGTCTCTTTGCCAACTAATCACATTTCCGATCACTCCTTATAAGAAATCAAAACCAGTACCAGATCTCCTTCCTCACCGTTCTCTCAAATCAATTACCAAGTTTCCTGGCCAGTCAATCACACATCCGATCTCTTGTCAAACGAAATTGAACCAACATCAGATTTTCATGCCATCCGATTCCCCTTTCATAAATATTACAGATAGTTGTTCAATAAAGTTAAAGTTTTAATCCGGCTTAATGGTGCTTCCGATCTTAAGTGTTCAGATTAGGTTTCCAATTTTAATAATCTAAAGTTCCGTTCAGTGTTTGTTTTCGGTTTAGGCCGATCTCATATTTACAATGTTTTACCGATCTCTTATACATAGATTAATAATTGCTTTCAAGTTATTATGAAGAAATTATGAAGACGAGCCACTAGACTAGCTCAAGAAGATGACTGGGTAAGGTGGGGGATCAGAGTAAAATTGAATTTCAGATTATCAAATGAAGTAGAGCAAATGTCGCCTAAGGCGATCACATAGGAGACCGGTTAAAATTAAGTATGGTTTCCCCTATCTAGTCACAAGATATCGATGAGTTAAAAGAAGCTTAATCCGGGTTCCCAGTGTCTTCAGATGCCAGAACCGTTAGCCTAAGGTCCTTGTGTGATACAAACATAATTAAAGTTCAAGAGGTCGGGGGAGAGTTCTTACCTGATCCTCATCCAAACCAAATAGGAGATCGGAGGAGAGTCCTTATCTGAGATCCTTTATTAAAACTCTAAAATTAAATATTTAAAGAAATCGGAGGAGAGTTGTTATCCAATTCTCAATTAAAAGTTTTAATAAATATTAAAGAGATCGGAGGAGAGTTCTTATCCGATTCTCAAATAAGAGTTTTAATAAATATTAAAAAAAAAGATCGGAGGAGAGTTCTTATCCGATCTTCAATCAAAACTTTTAATAATCATTTAAAGAGATCGGAGGAGAGTTCTTATCCGATTCTCAACCAAAATTTTTATAAATATGTCGAGATCGGAGGAGAGTTCTTATCCGAGATCCATCATTCAAACTTTAAATAGATCATCCCCAGAGATTGGAAAAGCTTTTACCTGGATTTTCTCAAATTCAAACTAAGACAACACAATACGCAAAGTAACCCCTTAAATAAAACTGATACGCAACACCAACTCACTAAGGGTTGTCTCATTTATTTATGTATCTGGGTAACCCGAATTAGTGAAAAATCAAATATTCCCTTTATTCAAAGGGATTAACATCTCCATTCGAACCCCCTAACTATCAATTTTAATTTCTAAAGTGCATAAGGATAAATCTGCTCACCCTTATTGAGGGACGAGGTGGGGTGCCTAACACCTTCCCCACCCGTTTACGGACCCCGAACCTAGAATCTCTGTTTTTGAAGTGGTTTCATTTTAATTTATTTTCACAAATGGTTTTCTTTAATTTCCCTCAAAATTAAAGTGGCGACTCCTCACTCTTTTCCACTTCGGTGAGTGTTCATCCAGGTGACCGCAAAACACCTTGCGACAATGTCATCACCTTTTTTTCACTTTTTCTTTTTCTTTTTTTTTCTATTTTTTTTATTAGTTCTCTAATTTAATTCTTGATCCCAAAATTTTCTTTTCTCCGATTTTATTGGACAGTTAGGTCAGGAGTCAGCTCTCGGGGTCAATTGACCAAATTGCCCCTCGTCGGTTCAATCCGGTTTGCAAATAATTCAAGATTTCCTCTGGATCTCTGACCTAATTATTTGACCAGCTTAACAATTCTTTTTGTGTTTTTCTCTTTTCCACTGTGTTCGCAATAGTCCTGAGGACAGCGGCGTCACATTTTACGGTTTGAAATTTGAGTTTAAATCGACTTCGCAAACCTTCCCGAGAAGGTCACCCATCGCTGTGACTCTTGGCTCGTTTAACTTCTTATGTTCTGTTTTTCTTATCTATACTTAACTAATTGACAATTACTAATTATTTGTGTTTATGGCTTATCTAGTTGTCTTAAGTGTGGTTCTAATTCTCTTAATTGTCAGGACCGACACCGGTCACCGGAATAGTGAAATATACCAGGCTATGCAATTAGGGGTGTTACACATAGTCAGTTGCTTTACCTTATGAGATTTTGCTCATAATAGTCATTAACTTTTCATCTGCCTTTTGCCCATCTAAAATATGCTGTAGCAGGTTTGGCCTCACTTGCAACTCAGCCAAAATAGCTCCATCTCAAGCCAAGGATAGATGGGCATTCAATGATCTCAAAGCTGTGATGGATTTTCTGCTTAAAGCATCAGCAACTACATTTGCCTTCCCAGGATGGTAGTCAATCACACAATCATAGTCCTTCAGGAACTTAATCCATTGCCTCTGTCAAAGGTTGAGCTCCTTTTGGGTTGGCAAGTATTTCAGACTTTTGTGGTCTATATAAATGTAGTACTTTTCACCATACAAGTAGTTCCTCCATATCTTCAATGTGAAGATAGTTACTGCAAGTTCTATATCATGGGTAGGGTAATTCTGTTCATGTGGCCTTAGCTGCCTGGAAGCATAGGCCACCACCTTCCCCTCTTGCATCAATACACACCCTAACCCATTATGAGAGACATCACTGTAGACCAAAAAGTCCTTTTTAGACACTGGTTGTGTTAACACTGGTGCCTCTGTCAACATAGCTTTCAACTTCTTAAAACTGGTCTGACACTTGGCATTCCAATCAAATATGACATTCTTGTGTAACAACTTGGTTATTGGAGCAGCTATTAAGGAAAATCCCTTCACAAATCTTCTATAATACCCAGCTAGCCCCAATAAGCTTCTGACCTTAGTTGTATTTCTGGAAGGCTTCCATTCCATCACTGCTTTTATTTTCTTGGGATCCACTCTAATCCCATCAGCTGACACTATGTGTCTAAGGAATGCAATCTCACCCAACCAGAAGTCATACTTGGACAACTTAGCATACAACTTTTTTTCTCTTAGGGTTTGTAGAACAATCCTTAAATGCTCATCATGTTCTTCCCTGGTCTTGGAATACACCAAAATATCATCAATAAAGACCACTGCGAACCAATCTAGGTATGGATGGAAGATACGGTTCATAAGGTCCATGAATGCTACTGGTGCATTTGTTAGGCCAAAGGGCATCACTAAAAATTCATAATGCTCATACCGGGTCCTGAATGCAGTCTTTGGCACATCTGCATCCTTCACCCTCAATTGATGATACCCTGATCTGAGATCAATTTTGGAAAATACTCCTGCTCCCTTCAACTGATCAAACAAATTGTCAATTCTAGACAACGGATATTTGTTCTTCACAGTCACTTTATTCAACTGTCAGTAATCGATGCATAATCTTAAAGTCCCGTCCTTCTTCTTTACAAACAGCACTGGAGTTCCCCATGGTGACACACTGGGGCGTATGAACCCCTTATCTAGTAACTCTTGTAACTAGATTTTCAGTTCCTTCAATTCTGTAGGTGCCATCCTATAAGGAGCAATAGAGATTGGTGTTATACCCGACAGTATCTCAATAGCAAATTCAACTTCCCTTTCTAGTGGCAAGCCAGGAAATTCTTCAGGGAACACATTTAGAAAGTCTCTTACTGTGGGTATGTCATACAGATCTAGCTTAGCTTTCCTAGTATCCACCACATGTGCTAGGTAGGCTTCACAGCCTTTTCTCATCAATTTTCTTACAACTGTGGCTGAGATGACATTGGATAAGAAATCTATCCTTTCCCCCAAAATTGTAATCTCATTACCCTCAAGAGTTTT
The DNA here is from genome assembly GCF_030052815.1 of Hevea brasiliensis. Lineage (NCBI taxonomy): Eukaryota > Viridiplantae > Streptophyta > Magnoliopsida > Malpighiales > Euphorbiaceae > Hevea > Hevea brasiliensis. Next base: position 53,183,101 of record NC_079501.1, read on the forward strand.
CAAGGAAATTCTCTTCAATTTACAATCAACCATTGCCTGATGACATTTCAACCTGTCCATTCCCAAAATCATATCAAACTCATGGAAAGGCAACTCAATCAGGTCTGCCAACAATTCATACCCTTGAATCCTTAACGGGCAACCTTTGCACACTTTGTTCACTACTACACTGTGGCCTAATGGATTAGTGACCAAAATGTCTTGGTCACTCTCCCCTACTAATATCCCTCTTTTTACAAGTAGGTTGATGTAGTTGTATGAATGAGTGGATCCTGGATCCACCAATACATGCATAGATGTATTGTAGAGGGAGAATGTACGCCCGATGACATCTGAGGTAGCTTGCTCCTCCTGAGCTCTCATGGCATAGGCTCTGGCAGGTAGTCTGCCCTCAGGCCTCTCTGCTGGCTCAGATGCAGGCCTCTGTGATGGTCTCACTGCCTCAGATTTGCCAGATTTCCTACCCCTTTTTGGTGCAGGAGCAGGTTTGTCTGCTTGTGTTGGAGCAGCTGTAGCAATTCTGCGTGGATAGTTCCTCAACTGATGCTCTGTCGACCCACACTTTAGGCAGGCACCCGTCACTCTCCAACACTCCCCCTTATGCCACTTCAAGTAATGAGGACATGCAGAAGATGCTGGGGCTGGTCCCCTGAACCCCGTCCCTAGAGAGTTGCCCATTGATGGTATGGACTGACCTCTCCTAGGGGTGAACTATGGCCTAGGCCCCTGGGATTGACCCTGACCTTGTGGTTGACCTGAACTATGTGCAGGTAGACTTTTAAACTTCTTCCCAAGTGCAGGAGATGAACTAGACTGACCTGGGCCCCTCTTCTGCTATCTCTCTCTTCTGGTCTGCTCACTTATTTTAACCTTTTTAACTTTTATTGCAGCTTCCACTAACTTGGTGAAGTCTATGATTCCCAAGGCAGTAATCATGATCTTTATATTGTCATTTAATCCCTCTTCAAATCTTTTACACCTCTTGACTTCATTAGGGACTATCTCCCTTCCATAACGATTCAGTCTGACAAATTCCTTTTCATACTCTGCCACTGTCAGCTGTCTCTGCCTCAAATTAATGAACTCTCTTCTTCTCTCTTCTAGGTATACACTACCCATATATTTCTTCTTGAATTCTGAGAGGAAGAAGTCCCAAGTTATTACTTCTGGCTGTACTTCACTGGACACCGTATCCCACTATTCATATGCATCATCTTGCAATAGAAATATAGCAGCTTCTAGGTTTTGCTTTGGAGTGCAGTGGAGTTGTTTCAAAACCCTTCCTGTTCTGTTCAACCAACTTTCGGCTGTAACAGAATCATCTTCTCTCTTGCCAAAGAAATCCACTGCTCTAAATTTTCTTAGTCTTTCTAGGTGTGATTTCTGTTGTGGAGGTGGTGGTGGTGGTGGTGGCATTGCCCCAGCCATTTGTTTGAAGAATTTAGCCATTTGATGGAACATGGCCTGTGGAGGCTGAGCAGGCTCTGCTTGAGCTGGCGGAGTAGGTTCTTCTCTACCCCCGGTCTCAGTTACTGTAGGTGGAGCATGACTCTCCACTTCCTCCTCAACTGCCCTCTGAGATGTAAGGTCCCTATCTGTCACACCCTACCCCTCTGTACGGCATCACATGATCCCGTAGCATACCTAATGAATTATCAACTTCGTCTACTGATAACCCATTAAATACACTACAAGGGATTTTAAAACTTTTCTTACTTCTTTTTACAGTGGTGAGCACTATTTATAGGTGTTAAAAATTTTTTTAAACTGAAGTGAAATAGCTAAAACATTTGAATTATTAGTACTTTTTGTAAAAATATTAGCAGAGTACCATCTGTATTTTGAATAAAACAGTTCTTCAAAAACCTGTAAAAAGCACTTCAAATATATTTCTCAATCTCAAACTCCAACCTTTAATCAACACAATATGTTTCTCAACTTAAATCCACAATAATTTTTCAGTATATTCAAAAGCTGAGATAAAAGAAATATATATCACAATATTTACAAACCAAAATAATTTACAATTTATTTTACAACTTCAATATACAATTTTAATTTACAACTACTCAAAACCAAGAACACTATATACATACAGTGAACATACATTACAATACAAAATGCAGAATATGGTATACTCAATATACCCGATGATCTCTCAGTGTAGTACTAGCAGCCTAGTCTGCTACCCTGTCAGTCTGTCTACCTACGACAAAGAATGAAAGCTATCATTTGAGACAATGTCTCAGTGGTGCACAACATTAACCAAATACAACTTTAAATCACAAATCATAAGTCATATAAATGGTGGATACTTAAAACCATAGTTAAATTCAAAGACAATGAATGTCATAAAGAATTTAAACTCCATTTCACAATATCACAATGAATATCAATAAATCACACACACAGCTTAATCATGTTCCAAAGTTCAATTCGTCCCAAAAGCCGATGGCTAGTGAGGAATTCAATTCATCCCAAAAGTCGATGGCTAATAAGGAATAACATAGCTAGCTAGCAATAATATGAGTACTCATTCTATTCGTCCTCAACAGGCACACACCTCAACACTTCAGCCAGAGAGGGAATTCAATTCGTCCCACTAGACAAGCTAGCGAGGAATTCAGTCAATATACATGATAGCTATGGTTTCAAACCATTTACAATACTTTTCAATCAACAAGTATCCATCAAATATCATTCAAACAATTTTCCACAATTTAAAACAATGATATACAAATAGTTATAATTTATTTCAATTGAAAATTCAAAAGAAATAACTGTTGTGCACAAACCTCTGATAACTGTCTCTTGGCTCTGACTTAGTGTTTCCTTCCCCTTCCCTGAGTCTTTGCTAACTGAACACACAATTTGAAGTGTTTCAGTACTCATTTAAATTGTCTCTAACAATAAGGCTTAATACTTAATTTATTGAATTCTATTATTTCCTTAGTCAACCTAAGATGTTGACCCTCGATGCAGTCTGGGTGAATTAGGTTTTAATGTTACCAATATGTCACATTTAATAGCCTTTTAGTGTTGGTACATGTTACGCAATTCATTTTCATGTATATTGCATTTTATTGCAATTTGTTGGATTCCGGTATACTAATTTGACCTAGCCGGACGACCTATTTCCCTCAGTTTTCAGGTTTCGGTCAAAACTACAAACTTGTAGGTCTATGTCTTATTGCACGCAGAGAAAAATTTTAGGTCATTCTAAGTTATGTAGACCAAGTTATGGTCAATCTACTAATGCTGGTCAGAATGCATCAAAATGGTCACTTTTGGTTCGACCAGTTTTTGGACCCGAATTTGTGCAAGCTATTTGGCTTCATTCTGGCCATTTCTGGGCTTTCGTGTCTTCATAAGAATTTTAGATATATGTATTAACTATTCATGATAAAAATTTCAGGTCAATTGGACCAGTTTTGAGTGAGTTATGGCCAAAATACCAACTACTGCCCAAATGGTCAATTTTCAAGCTTTCAAAGCACTAATATGGATTTGGTCATTTTTCAAGTCACCTTCTAGGCAGAATTTTGGTATGATTCCTTCATGAAAGTTGACACATTTTGTGCCTAGTTTCACCTCCAATTGGTCTCATACTAATTGGAGTCACACACTTAAGGTTCTAAGCCAAAACACACACTGCCCTGCTACACACTCTTCATCACATACCAAAGGACACATTCAACACTTACCAAGTTACATATCCATGCCAATTTTGGTTTGTACCATAACATAAACACATTTAGCAACTCATTTTTGGTTATTTTGGTAGCTTATAACCATTCTCAATATGCACATTATAGTAGAGAATTTTCCAAATCTAATTACAAACAATTTAACCACATGACATAGCTCATTTACATGTCCAAACTCAAACCTTTATACACATATACATGCTGCCATAACAAGCATCATAATTCAACAATATAATTCCATAAACCAAACCATGAAATAACACATTTTGGTCCACACTTCAAAGTTGCCGATTGTACATCTTCTTCAATTAACTTCTAAGCTTTCAAAATCAAGTGTACTATCACATACATCTAGTATACATTATCCAATTTATTCCTACACACATAAACACTTATATCAACACTTTAATCTACCATTTACATGCAAGGATAAACTGCTCTTATTGAAGTTCCATGGCTGCCAAAAATGTACCTCTCCCTTAACTCATCAAACTTCAAAAATCCTTCCACAATTCAACTACCCATAACATCCATTCAAGGTTTAATGAAACAATAATTAAAAATACATACTTACCACTTTTGAAACTCTTCAAAACCTTCACTAAACTTCTTAAAATTGCTATCTAAGTCTTCCTTGTGATGTGGGGAGCAAGGTTAATGAAGGAACTTAGGGGAAAAATGGCTTAAAAAAGCTTGCATGAAGCTTGGGAAAATTCGGCTATGGAGGTTTCCTTTCAAGAGCATTTCGGTTGGATTTTGGGAGGTTGAAGAAGATGGATTATTTCTGTCCAAAATATGCTTAGTGGTCTACTTAATGGAGTGAGTGGAGCACTAAGTGAAGATTTAATGTTTCTTTATTCTAAAGTTTTCAAATTCCACATTTAACTCCCATCTTTTGCTATTTAAACTATGTATCACCAATTTAATTTTTCATGACATTTTACAAGTGTAACATCCTTTATTTTTAATGGACATTTAGGTCAAAAGACAACTCGGGGTGTCCAATGATCACAATGCCCCTGTTCGGGTTGTATTTACAATTTTTCGGTAACACCGAGTTTTGTCGTTTTCTCAATTTCTCGTTTTTCTTTGTACTAATTAATTAATTTTTCTTTGATATTTCTAATGATATTTATGCTTCAATAAGTCTTTAATTATGTCTTAAAAATATTTTCCGGGGTTCCCCGTGGTCCAGGGCTAGTCAACGGTCCATGTTGCAACTTCCCGGTGCGGTCACCCATCGTTAGGGTTCTCGGCACGTTTAACTTGGTTACATTTCATCGCTATTATTTTTCCTTTGTTTTTCTTGTATTTTCTTTTATTGTATTTCATTATTTTATGTCTCCTCACTCATATCTAAGTGTAGTTCTAGACATCCTAGCTGTACGAACAACACTGGTTACCGGAACAGTAGAACGCACTACCGAATATAGGGGTGTTACAATATCCTATTTAACAAAGACAAACAGATCTGCATTAGTCTCACCTTGACTCTTACAAATGCAATGCATGGTATGGACTCGATCTAGGCCCATAAATGCCTAAACCGTGCTCTGATACCACTAAATGTGACACCCCTTACCCATCTACAGTGTAGCCAAGCAAGATATGCCACACTGTGTACCAGAACACCCTATTTTAATTCAATCATTTTTATTCTTCCTAATTTATTTTTTCATAGTTATGAAGTACAATTTGTGAAATATAATTCATTTAAGTCATTTATTGAGATTATAATTTATTTGAGGTTTCGCAAATTTTATAGAAAATCTGGCAGAGTGCCGGCTAAAAATGGATAAAACAGTTCTTTGGAACTTGTGAAAAATACTTTCAAAATTTTCAATCAATCCCAAACTCCATTTCATCAACAAAATCTCAATATTTCTCCCATTTCTCAGTCATTCATTTCTAATGATATTCATATAAGAGTCATAAATAAATATTCACTTTTTCATTCATAAACACAATTTCTATTATTTACATCAATACCCAAAATACATTACATAAGTCTTAATTATACATGAGAAAATAAAAGTTAATTACAAAATACTAAAGTAAAACCTAGTGTCCTACCAATGCACTGTTGACGGTGAGGTGACTCAGACACTATGCAGAGCTGCAGAAGGTCTCACCCAATCTGTGGTCTACTGGGCCCTTGGTCGGTCTCTCCAGAACCTAAGCGTGGCAAAAAGCAACGCGCTAAGCAATAATGCTTAGTGGTGCCAATAATAAAATAAAAAAAATAATAGAAAATAAATATGCAGTGCATGTTCTGATGTCTTATGCAGACAATTTTTTGATCATTATTGGTAATCTTATTTATTTTGTACTTGTTATATTCATAATTTCATTAAATTTATCCACTTCCATTTTTAGTTGCCCAAGTAACCTATACTGGATGACTGGACTGGATAAACGGGTAAGCTGGCACTGGGTATCAAGTACCTCGCGCCGTCACACCATCGGTCACATATGTATCTCCCGGTGTGCAATAGAACAGCTAATGAGCTGTAATAAATATTAGGCACAAGGCCAAGTATCATCACAATGTCAGAATGGCTAAAAGCCATAAAATCACAGAATGACATAATGCCATGTGCAGTACTGCTAATTGAACCCTATTGGCATACTAACCTATCCAAACCAATCTTGCTAGGTGTACTAGGGCATGTTACACTTTTAAATTGTATAATTCTTGAAATTTAAGTTTAGGTATTACTATTCATTTTATTAGTAAACTAAAATGTTGACTTTTGCATAGACAATAGGTACATTAGTTTTAATACTCCCAACATACCACATTTTGCATTCTAAAATTGTTGGTATTGGTTGCCAATACCATTTCTAAGCTTAGTGTTAGTTATTCAAAATTTTCAGATTTCAAGCCTCATATTTACTGTTCTATTGGTCATTTATACAGTAGGAATTTGGTAAAATTGTCTACATGAAAGTTGTTCCTTATTTTGTCTAGTTACATTTTCTTTTTTGAATCACTCCAATTGGAGTTTTTTAGCTCACGTTATGGCCTAAACACCATAACTAGCCGGATTGGATAGAATCCAAAATTCTGGGCAAAACTGGTTCTGTCAGATTTGGTAACCTAAGTTTGGTTGGCAATTTGATGAGGTTATGATCAGAATTTGGATTTGTATTCTTCATGAAAGTTGTAGGTCTATGTCTCAGCCTTCTGCTGGTAAAATTTCAGGTCAATTGGACTTTTCTATACTTAGTTATGACCAAATGAATGAACACTGTTCATTTGGTTGCCCAGGCAGAATGCAGGTCACTCGGATTAGGGCAATTTTTAGGTCAACTTAGTTTGGTTTTTTGGGCAAGGTTTCTATCCCAAAGTTGTGCCATTATGTGTCTAGTTTCATGTCCAATTTTCCTTACACCAATTGAACCTATACAACTCCATTTATAGCTACCCAAACCTGCTAGACTCACAACCAGTCCTGCAAGTCACCAAGGGCAGCATTCCTAAACTCAACTCCAACATTCTTACTCACTTCATTTCCTAATTAAACATAGCCAATTGGTCACTAATTGATGATTACAACATTAGTTTATGTCCATTTTCATCCACCACCAAAATTAAATTTCAAAACCCTAACCCTAATTGACCAAGCCTCCAATTCATGCATCTTACTCCTAATTTGCTATACTAATCATATAATTTATACTAGGGGCAGCTAATATGTCACTTTAAATCAAAGAATTCTCCTAACTCTAACTCATGTCAAGGCTGCCAAAATTTCATGGAACATAATCATGCCTCATTAATTCAATTTTTATCAAATTTTCAACTTAACTTAGCTCAAATTCATGGTTAGAAAGATGTAAAAGCAAATAATATGGCACTAACCTCTTTGGTGATTTTCTAAGCTTGTTCACAACTCACTTTCTTCCACTTTTTCTTCTTCTAATTGCTGCCCAAGTCTTACTCTAGTGGTAAGGGAAATTTTTAGTGAAGGGAGAATAAGGTTTTGAGGTGGTTTGGTAGAGATTTGGAAGCTTGGGTGAAGTTTTTAATGGTGGAAGGGTGTGGGAAGTGAGTTACAGCTGGAAGAAGGAAGAAGAAGCAGATTGTTTCTTCAATTTTTCTATCCATTTTACTCATTTTAAGTGGTTTATGGACATGTGTCACAATGTGATTGGGTGAGATTGCTCAGTGACATAGGCATAAGGTCAAAATTGCAATTTTAATTTATTTTCTTTTCTTTTCTTTGCTACTCATTTTCAATTAATTTTTAGCAATATTTATTCATATTTTGTGTCATAATAATTATTTACTTAACTGGACAAGTCGGCCAAAAATCACCTCTGAAGGCGAAATGACCAAAATGCCCTCCGTTGGCTTAACAGACTAAAATTGTCTATACCGATTGAAAAATTTTTCCAAGCATTTTCTTGGCATTCTAATGCCATAGAAACTTCAATGACCCTTCTCTGGAGTGCCAAATATTATTTTATGAATTTTCCCCTAGGTCTAGGGCTCCTAGTTGCGAGAACCGCAACTTCCCATTGGGTTACCCATCGCTAGGGCACCGGCTCATTTAACTTGGTTGTATTTTATTTCTAAAATTTTTCCTAATTTTTTTTATTAATATTTGAGTTAATTATGGTTCCTCACTTTAGTTTAAATATTTTTTCGGATGTTCTAACTGTCCGGACCAACACTGGTCACCGGAACATTAGAATGTACGGAGTTGCTACGGGGAGGGTGTTACATTGTTACTTTCTACCAAAACAATATCCATAAAAAGTCCAAAACGATGATATTTAAGCTTTAGCATATGTGATGCTTGCATCACATACGTGTGCTAGCATTTCTTGGATACATAGCTCATATTTTCCCAAGTTTTGCTCTTGTACTTGGAAATTTCCCTTTTTGATGATTCGGAGGGCCATGAGGATAGCTTTATATTTGGCCACATTGTTTGTTGCTTGAAACGTTAGTTTTGCCGCGTACTTCAACTTTGCTTTCTGCAGTATTTCTAGTATTACTCTTATTCCTAAGCCGAAAGAGCTTGACGCTCAGTCTGACATTAGTTCCATTGTTCTTTGAATTTATCTTCTCCTTTGGGAACTAGAGTTAGTTAGGCCACAAAATTTGTGAGTACCTGTGCCTTCAATGCTATCCTTGGCACATATCTGATATCATATGCTCCTAAGATGACTAACCATGTTGCTAGTCATTTGGATGTCTCTAGTTTGTGTAAGATCTTTTGTAGAGGGTAATTTGTTCGGACTTCCACGGTGTGGGATTTAAAGTATGACTTTAATTTGGTTGCAGCTGACAGGACTGCGTAGGCGAGCTTTTTCAAGATTGGGTAATTGAGCTCTGACCCTTTTAGTACTAGACTGGTGTAATATATCAATCTCTACCTGCCTTTTTCTTTTTTTATGAGGACAAAATTGATGGTCTCTTTAGTAACTGCAAGCTAAAGAAAGAGAATGTAACACCTCTCACCCGTTTATAGTGTAGCTGAGCAAGGCGTGCTACATTCAGTGTCGGAGCACCTTTTCTTATCTTACTTTATTCCTTTAAAAATTTTGAACTCGTAATATTTTTAAATAAATTATAGTTTAAGGAGAAACTGATAAAGTTTTCCATATTTTATTACCATTTGACATATTTCACTGTTTACCTGTTTAAAAATTTCAACAAAAATTTTTAGTAGTAATCTCATTCATACACGTCATAATCATCTCAGTAATTCAAATATCATTTGTGTATTTTAATTATATACTCATTCCCATGCAATTTCTTTCACACCTATTCCCTTGTAAGTTATGACATGTTCCCGTAGCATACCTAATGAATTACCGAACTACACCTACCGATAACCCATTACTTATGCTACAAGGGATTTTAAACAAATCATAGCTTTTGATCTTATCAATTCTTTTGTGGAAAACTGCATGGGAATAGTTAAAATTCAATGTAAACATTCATTGGAAATAATGATAGACTGAATATTACAAAAGTTATATTTCTATAAGTCTCAAAATAAAATACAAATAGTTACAAACTCAAAATACTTTAGTAATGCAGTGTTTTTTAATATAAACTGCTCAATGTCCATACATCCATACATATAGGTACAAAATACATCAAAAGGAATCACAAGGGTATACGTAACGTAAATACCCACAATTAATACTAAAATGCTACTTCTAAGTCTCTCACTCGGCAGCCTTCTCTTTTCCCTTATTTGCGACAGCATAAAGAAGCTATCGCTGAGTATAATACTCAGTGGTGCACAATTAAAATTTCAAAACTTAGAAAAAAGCACAATTGTCAAAATATAACAAATCATATTTTCATCATCAAGAAAACATCGCAATAATTTCTAAGTCCATGGCAACCATTTATTGGAAGCACATTTCAAATAAGAAATCATATTTCACAATTCATAGTTCACAATGTGTAAGTATTGCCAATAATAATACATAGTTTAGACCATGACACAAAATTTCACGATCAATGTCGTGTTGTACACCACGACAAAGCAATCTTAACCTCACTAACCGTTATTAGTGAGGGAAGGGCTAGCTAGCTAATGAGTACTCATATAGTCTTACCCCACTAACCGTTATTAATGAAAAACATAATCAATATCAATTATTAACCCCAAGCAGTCTTTACTACTGGAGAGTTCCAAAAGGGATTGTCATACTAACTGTGGTTTCAAAACAGTTTCCAAAAGTTTCTCACTCAACAATCATATTTGCAACTCAATAAACACATTCAAATCATCATAAAATCCATATAAAGGTGGCAACACCCAAATTTCTCAAATGCAAGAGAAAAACTATATTTCATTCAAAGTAAACTAGTTCAAATAAACACATTCCAAATAATTTATAAGTTTAAAAATGAAGAAAAAGGTTAGTTGTGCATAAACCTTCAATAATTCTCTTTTTCTCGTTACTTACTTCTCATTGTCTGTTTCAACTTCTTTTTCTATTGAAAACATGCAACGTTTCAAATTCTTTTTCTATTGAAAACATGCAAATATAATACCTCAATACTCATCTCAAGAACTCATTACATGAATGTCTAATGCATCCCAAGTTAGCTTTGTAAATTTTAGAAAGTTTTGGTTTTCTGGCAGCTTGGTACATTGAACTTTGAACCCAATTTTTACCTAGTTTTAATCATAATTTGATGAGGTGTTCTTCATGAAAATTGTCCCTCTAGGTCTAATCTTTATTTCCCTTTTTGAATTACCTCATTTGGAGTTGTGTAGCCAAAGTTATAGTCAAATGAATTTTACTGTTCACGTGGGGCTACTTTTGGTAGCTTTAGTGACTTAATTTTGGCTAATAATTTGATCTGGTTACATTCATGGCTCAAAGTTCTTCATATGAAATGTTATACTATATTTTAAGTTTCCATCAGTTTAAGAATCACCTAAATTGGAGCTTTGTAAAGAGAGTTATGGCTGTTTAAATTTTACTATTTACGTTACTATTCATTGCTCTAGCAGATTTATCAACTCAACTTTGCTCAGTAATTTGGTTGGGTTAAGTTCATAATTAGGCTTCAAGTTCTTCTTACGAAATGTTCTACTATGTTTTAAGTTTCTATCAGTTTAAGAATCACCTAAATTAGAGTTTTCTAGAGAGAGTTATTATGACACTCCTTACCCGTCTACAGTATACCCGAGTAAGTTATGTCACACGGTGTACCGGAACACTCTATTTTTTCTTAATTAATTTTTATCATAGTTTTGAATATAACTTGTGAAATATAATTCATTTAAGTCATTTATTGAAATTATAATTTATTTGAGGTTCCGAAAATTTTATAGAAAATCCGGCAGAGTACCGGTTAAAAATGGAGAAAACAGCTCTTTGGAACCTGTGAAAAACACTTCCAAAATCATTTCCAAACAATCCCAACTCCATTTCATCAACAAAGTCTCAATATGATTTTCAACAACATTTCCATTACTCAAACATTCATTTCTCATGGTACTCATATACAAACAATAAATAAATACTCGAATTTTCCATTCATAACCACAATTTTCATTATATACATGAACATCAAAATACATTACATAAGTTCAATTACATATGAGAAAATAAAAGTTAGTTACAAAATACCAAAATGAAACCTAGTGTCCTACCAATGCACTGTAGATGGTGAGGTGACACGGACACTGTAACACCCTCCCGGTAGCAACTCCGTACATTCTACTGTTCCGGTGACCGGTGTCTGTCTGGACAGCTAGAACGTTCGGAAAAATATTTAAACTAAAGTCAGGAACCATAATTAACTCAAATATTAATAAGAAAAATTTAGGAAAAATTTTAGAAATAAAATACAACCAAGTTAAACGAGCCGGTGCCCAAGCGATGGGTAACCAGAGGGAAGTTGCGGTTCTCGCAACGAGGAGCCCTAGACCTAGGGAAAAATTTATAAAATAATTTTTGGGACTCCAGAGAAGGGTCATTGAGGTTCCTATGGCATTAGAATGCCAAGAAAATATTTAGAAAAATTTTTCAATCGGTACAGACAATTTTGACCCGTTAAGCCAAACAGAGGGCATTTTGGTCATTTCGCCTTCACAGGTGATTTTTGGCCGACTTGTCCAGTTAAGTAAATAATTATTATGATCTAAAATATGAATAAATAATGCTAAAAATTAAATTGAAAAAGAGTAGAGAAGAGAAGAAAAAAAAATGGAAGAAAATACTAATTATGACATCATATGATGTCATTAAACACTTACCCACCAATCACATTTAGTCAATACTTAAATTAACTAATAAAATATGTATAAGAATACAACAAAAGCTCCTAAAATTCCAGCAGCCATCACCTTCACAAAGCTCACCCGTAGCTTTCAAATTCCATAGCCAAACCTCCATTGATTTTCAACCAAAGCTTCATTTCTCTCCTCTTTTCACCATAATTCCTCCTACTCCTTTCACTAAAATTTATCCTTTCACCTTGCATAACCTTTTGGCAGCCAAGAAGAAGAAAGAAAGTGAAGTTAAGCTTGGGAAAATTCTTCCCTACAAGAGGTTAGTGCACCTATCTACTTAAAACTTTTATCTTCCATGTTAGGGACTCAAAATCAACATGAATTTGTGAATTAAATGAACCAAATTTGTGTATATGCCTACCATGAATTTCGGCAGCCCTAAGGAAGGAACAATGATGGAGTGTTTTGATGGACTTAAAGTGGATTAGAGATCATGTTTAAAGCATGTATGCATGTGGTTAGTGAATGAGTTAGTAATTAAGGTATATTGCGAAAACTTATAATGGAAACTAGGGTTTTGAGAAGTAAAAATTTGAATTGGCTTAGGAAATTGTTAGATAACATTTTAATGGTCAATTAGTGACCATTTTAGGTAAGTTGACCATAATTTGGACTGAAATATAGCATGGCAAAGTGAATGAATGAGTATGCTGCCTAGTGAGTGCAGCAGGGTGGCTGTGATTCCAGCCCACTTGGACTATCATATCTTTGGCTGTGTTGGTCCAATTGGTGTTTGGCAAATTGGACATGAAACTAGACTTATAATGGCACATTTTTGCTGAAGAAACCATGCCCAAAAGACCAAAGCAAGATGACCAAAAGTTGGCCCCAATCCGGGTACCCTGCAAGCCAATTCTGCAAAATGACCAAATGAACAGTAACTGTTCATTTGGCCATAACTCACTGTAGATATGGTCAATTGACCTGAAATTTTTACAGCAACAAGTTATGACATAGAAAAACAACTTTCATGAAGAAACCTACCCAAAATTATGACCAGAACTTAATCAAAATGGCAGTCATAGTCACTGTTCATGGTACTGTAGATTTGGTAAATTCTGCAGAATTGAAATCCGGCCAGCTGTGGTTTTTGGACCATATCTAGAGCTACAAAACTCCAAATGGAGTGATTCAAAAAAGGAAATTCAACTAGACAAAATAAGGAACAACTTTCATGTTTACCATTTCCTCAAATTTCCACTGTAACGGTCCCTAATAGAACAGTAAACTTATGGTACAAAAACTAAAAATTCTGCCACTTAGTGTTAGGCTTAGAAATGGTAATGGTGATCACTTCCAACAAGTTTTAAATGCAAAATGTGGTATGTTTGGAGTGTCAAACCAATGTACCTATTTTCTATCCAAAAGTCAACATTTTTGTTGACCAATGAGGTGAATAGTGACACCAAACTTGAAATTCAAAGTTTAAAATTTAGAAATGCATCTAGGGGACTTTAAATTGCAATTGGCAATTAATACTAGCAAATATAAAACTCAAAATATGGGATCTTGGTGTAATTAGAATTAATATATCCATTAAGTATAAAAAAGTCAACATTTTGGTTGACTAGTAAGGTGAATAGTAATCAAAATGATTAGTAAATTAAGATGAAAACCTAGAACCAATTCTAAGCTTAAATGCTTAGAATTGTATGACAAATGTAGACTATGCATCCTAGTCAAAATTGTTAAAAAGGAATTAAGGCCATAAATTTGAAATCCATGAAATGTTTATGGATTACTTGAAACATGAAAAATAAGTCACCTAATTGATGTGAATAGATAGTTAGGGCTTATATGCCCATCACAAATGGAATTCATAAAATATTAGTAACTCAACTTGAAATATAAAATTTGTAATTACATAAGTAGATTCTTGAATGTATAAATGAGAAAGGAAAAATGTTTTGAATACAATGGTACATGTGAACCATTGTTTAGAATTGTGATCAATATGAATAACATAATGAATAAATAAATAAACCATATTAATGTATAAATGAGACATTAGTTCTCATTATTGTAGAGAGGAGGAGTATTTTGAGTAAAATGGTATAAAAGGATAATTGATGTGAATTGTGATCATATAAATGATCAAATGAATGTATGAATTATAATTGAAATTTATCATGAAATAACAAAGTCATAAAACACAATATATTAATATTTAATGATATTATGTGCCCTTGTATTACCTAGACATGTGTGTCAGATTGGATAGTTTGGCATGCCAATAAGGTATTGCTTTAGCAGTACTGCAAAAAGGCTTTATGCCTGTATTTATGGATTTGTGCCCGTATTCATGGCTTTATGCCCGCATTCATGGCATTATGCCAACATTCATGGCTTTTATGCCTGATTATGTGTATCATGGCTTTTTAGCCATACTGACTTCATACGTGGTTGACGTTCTGCGTCCCATGGTATGACGGCCCGAGGCACCGCGGTGTCCAGAGTCAACGACCCATTATCCAGTTTAGTCAGCCTGTCGTAGGTTACTTGGGCAGTGTAATTTATTGAAATAAATTAAAACTATTAGTAATTAAAAATATTAGAAATCAAATAAATGAGTTAATAAGACTTCAAAAGAATTAGTTACAATTATGAAATGATCCAAACCACATAAAAATTGTTAAGTAAAATGATAAAAGAGTTGTAGAAATAGGTATAACTTAACTAAATATTTTAAATGTACCTTCTATTGCCATATAAATATAAACTGAGTATTTTTATTAATTCTATATGTTGTACATTATCACTGTGAATTTCGGAATTAAACGCTTCCAAAGCGAAACAAATGAGAACAAAAGATAATTAATATTAGACACATTGTATTAAATTAAATTGATTCTTAAATATTCAAATTATGCTTCGTTCTTTCTTTCTTTATTTGTATATTTTATTTTCTTGTTCTATTATTGCACCACTAAGCAGCAATGCTTAGCGCGATGGATTTGTTTCCTCGCGCAGGTACTTTGACTAAGATTTTTGGAGTCCAGATCTGCAGAAGTTGCTGGAGTATTCAAGGTTGTCACCTCCTCAGCAATGCATGTAGATAGGGCCCATATAGATCATATTTTGTATTTAGTATAAAATGCTAGATATTGTATTATAATGTAGATTATGAGCAGGTAATTAATAGAAATGTAATGTAATTTAATAAATTAGCTTTTTCATATGTAATTAATTTATATATCATGTAAATTATGAAATTATGTAAATATAAGAAATTTGAAAATTTTATTTATGTGATTTGAGTATGAATGAGATTGTATGGATTCGAAGACAGATTTGAAATATATAGATAATGCATGGAAATGAGTATGAAATTGAGATATATGAATGAGATGTGAATTATGAGATGGTTATGAAAATAATTGATGAGATTTTATTTGTAAAATATTATTGAAACTTTCAAACAGGTAAATAGTAAAATACGTCAACTGGTAATAAAATAGGGGAAACTCCGCTGGTTTCTCCGTTGAAAAATAATTAATATTAAAATATATCGAGATTAAAATATGAAAGGAATAAAGTAAGATAAGATAGGGTGCTCCGACACTGATTGTAGCACGCCTTGCTCGGCTACACTGTAGACGGGTGAGGGGTGTTACAGACACTATGCAGAGCTGCAGGAGATCTCACCTAGTCTGCGGTCTACTGGGCTCTCGGTCAGTGTCTCCAGAACCTACGCATGGCAAAAGCAACGCGCTAAGCAATAATGCTTAGTGGTGCAATAATAAAATAAAAATAAATAACATAAAGTAAATATGCAGTGAATGTATTGATGTTTTATTTCAAATAAATTTTCGATGAGTAGTTGTAATCTTACTTATTTTGTACTTGTTATATTCATTATTTCATTAAATTTGGCCACTTTTATGTTCGGTTGCCCAAGTAACCTATATTGGACGACTGGACTGGATAAACGGGTAAACTGGCACTGGGTATCAAGTACCTCGGGCCGTCACACCATCGGTCACATATGTATCTCCCAGGCAAATGTAACGGCTAATAAGTCAGAATAACATTAGGCACAAGGCCAAGTCTCAACACAATGTCAGAATGGCTAAAAGCCATGAAATCACAGAATGGCATAATGCCCTGTGCAGTACTGCTAACTGAACCCTATTGGCATGCCAAACTATCCAAACCAATCTTGTTAGGTATACTAGGGCATTTGATACTTTTGAATTTTGTAATTTTTGATTTTCAAGCTTTGGTGTTACTATTCACCTCATTGGTCAACAAAAATGTTGACTTTTGCATAGAAAATAGGTACATTGGTTTTAACACTCCCAACATACCACATTTTGCATTCAAAACTTGTTGGCATTAATCACCAATACCATTTCTAAACTTAAAACTAAGGGGGCAGAATTTTTAGTTTTTGTACCCTAACTTTACTGTTCCATTAGTTACTGTTGCAATAGGAATTTGAGAAAGTGATAAACATGAAAGTTGTTCCTTATTTTGTCTAGTTGAATTTCTTTTTTTGAATCACTTCATTTGGAGTTTTGTAGCTCCAGTTATGGTCCAAAAACCACAGCTGGCTGGATTGAAAAGTTGCAGAACTGACCATATCTACGATCACGATGAGCAGTGGATCGCAACTGCCTTGTTGGATAGGTTCTGGTCATAATTTGGGGTAGGTTTCTTCATGAAAGTTGTTTTTCTATATCTTAAACTGTTACTGTAAAAATGTTAGGTCAATTGGGTCATTCTACAATGAGTTATGGCCAAATGAACAATTACTGTTCATTTGGTCATTCTGCAGAATCTGGTTGCAGGACATCCAGTTGGGGCCAGTTTTGGTCCACTTGCTTTGGTCTTTTGGGCATGGTTTCTTCACCAAAATTGTGCCATTATGTGTCTAGTTTCATGTTGAATTGGCCAAACACCAATTGAACCTACACAGCCAAAGTTATGGCTGTCCAAGCAGGCTGGACTCACAGCCACCCTGCTGATTACACTAGGCAGCATACCAAATCAGTTTGCAATGCCATAATTCACTTCAAGTTGTGGTCAACTTCCCTCAAATGGTCACTAATTGATCATTAAAATGTTCATTTACCATTACATAAGCAAAGTCCAAGTTTCTCTCCCAAAACCCTAATTCCCATTTCAAATTTTCACAAGATACCTTAGTTAACTCACTAATTCATTATCCCCATATATATATACTTTAAACATGATCTCTAGTCCACTCTAAGTCCATCAAAAACAATCAATCTCATCCCTTCCTTAGGGCTGCCGAAATCCATGGTGTACATACACATAAATTTTATTCATTTAATTTACAAATTCTTACTCATTTTAAGTCTCTAACATGGAATAAGAGAGATATATGTACAAATAGGCACTAACCTTAGTAGGGCAGAATTTTCCCAAGCTTGAACTTCACTTTCTTTCTTTTTCTAGGCTGCCAAACACTCTAGCAAGCTTGAGTGACAAATTTTAGTGAATGACTTTATAGATTTTGGGGTAAGAAATCAAAGGTTTTAAGGTATAAGAGAATAAGAGCTATGGAGGAAAAGGGAGGGGATTTTCGGCTGGCTGAAGAAGAAGAAAAAGACTAGAATTTTTTTTGTCCATTTTGACTCTTTTAAGTGATTTAAGAAGGCTTGTTAAATTTTGATTGGTTGGGAGTAAGTAAATGACATCATGTGATGTCATTATCCCTAATTTCCCTTATTTTTCTTTTCTTTTCTTTTCTACTAACTTTAAATTAATTTTTTATCAACATTAATTCATATTTTATGTCATAATAATTATTTACTCAACTGGACAAGTCGGCCAAAAATCGTCTCTGAAGGCGAAATGACCAAAATGCCCTCCGTTTGGCTTAACGGGTTAAAATTGTCTGTACGGATTGAAAAATTTTTCTAAATATTTTCTTGGCATTCTAATGCCATAGGAACCTCTATGACCCTTCTCTGGAGTCCCAAAAATTATTTTATGAATTTTTCCCTGGGTCTAGGGCTCCTAGTTGTGAGAACCGCAACTTCCCTCTAGGTTACCCATCGCTTGGGCACCGGCTCATTTAACTTGGTTGTATTTTATTTCTAAAATTTTTTACTAAATTTTTCTTATTAATATTTGAGTTAATTATGGTTCCTTACTTTAGTTTAAATATTTTTCCGAACGTTCTAGCTGTCCGGACCGACCAGGTCACCGAATAAGAGAATGTCTGAGTTGCTACCGGGAGGGTGTTACAACTCTTCCCCTCTAATTTAAATTTCGTCCTCGAAATTTACCTGATGCAAACAGTTGAGGGAACTGTTGCCTCATCGTCTCTTCACTTTCCCAAGTTGCCTCCTCGGTGTTGTGGTGCCTCCAAAGCACTTTCACCAGTGGAATCCGATTATTCCTCAATTCTTTCACTTTCCGAGCCTGAATCCGTATGGGTTCTTCTTCATATGTCAAATCCGGTTGTACTTCAATTTCTTCCATGGAGATGACATGTGAAGGATCTGAGCGGTATCTTCTTAGCATAGACACGTGGAACACATTGTGGATCTTGTCCAGCTCTGGTGGTAAAGCTAGCCTATAGGCCACTGGACCCACACGTTCAATGACTTCATATGTGCCAATGAACCTAGGGCTCAACTTACCTTTTCTTCCAAATCTCAATACCTTCTTCCACGGTGACACCTTGAGGAGCACTTTGTCGCCAACCACATATTCTATTTCTTTTCTCTTCAGGTCGGCATAAGATTTCTGTCTGTCTAAGGCAACCTTCAGATTGGCTTTGATTAGTTTCACTTTCTCTTCAGTCTGTTTCACCAAGTCTGGGCCTACCAGTTTGTCTTCGCCCAATTCAGTCCAGCACACTGGAGTTCTACATTTTCTCCCATACAGTGCTTCATATGGGGCCATTTGGATGCTAGCTTGGAAGCTATTATTGTATGCAAATTCTATCAGTGGGAGGTATTTATCCCAACTTCCCTCAAATTCAATGACACAACTCCTTAGCATATCCTCAAGGACCTGAATTACTCTTTCTGATTGCCCATCCGTCTGAGGATGGAAAGCTGTGCTGAAGTGGAGTTGTGTACCCAAGGACTCATGCAACTTCTTCCAAAATCTCGATGTAAACCTTGGGTCTCGATCAGATATGATGGAAAGTGGAATTCCATGCAGTCTAACTATCTCACTAATATACAATTCTGCTAACTTCTCCAGTGAGTAGTCAGTCCTAACTGGCAGAAAGTGTGCTGACTTCGTCAATCTATCTACTATCACCCACACTGCATCATGTTTCTTCTGGGTGAGAGGTAAGCCACTTACAAAATCCATGGTGACCTGATCCCATTTCCATTCAGGTATGCGTATAGGCTGTAGCAAACCCGATGGAACTTGATGTTCTGCCTTGACTTGCTGACATGTCAAACATTTAGTCACATAGTCAGCTATGTCTTTCTTCATACCAGGCCACCAATACTGAAGCTTCAGATCATGATACGTCTTTGTACTTCCTGGGTGCATAGCATAAACACTGGTATGTGCCTCTTTCAGAATACTGGCTTTCAATTCCCCATTATCTGGTACACATACTTTTCCTTTGTAGTAGAGACACCCATCTGCTTTCACCTCATAGTCAGTTGCTTTTCCCTCAGAGATTTTGCTCATAATAGCCATTAGCTTCTCATCTACTTTCTGCCCATCTAAAATCTGCATGAGTTTGGCCTCACTTGCAACTCAGCCAAAATAGCTCCATCTCGAACCAAAGATAGACGGGCATTCAATGATCTCAAAGTCGTGATGGATTTTACGCTCAAAGCATCAAGAACTGCATTTGCCTTCCCAGGATGGTAGTCAATTACACAATCATAATCCTTCAGGAACTCAATCCATCGTCTCTGTCTAAGGTTGAGCTCCTTCTGGGTTGGCAAGTATTTCAGGCTTTTGTGGTCCGTGTAAATGTAGCACTTTTCACCATACAAGTAATGCCTCCATATCTTCAGTGCGAAGATAATTGCTGCAAGCTCTAGATCATGGGTAGGATAATTTTGTTCATGTGGCCTTAGCTGCCTGGAAGCATAAGCGACCACCTTCCCCTCTTGCATCAATACACACCCTAACCCATTATGAGAGGCATCACTGTAAACCACGAAGTCCTTTCACGACCTTGTGTGCTGCTTCATCAACATAGCCTTCAACTTCTCAAAACTGGTCTGACACTTGTCATTCCAGTCAAATTTGACATTATTGTGTAACAACTTGGTCATTGGAGCAGCTATTAAGGAAAATCCCTTCACAAATCTTCTGTAATACCCAGCTAGCCCCAATAAGCTTCTGACCTCAGTTGTATTTCTGGGAGGCTTCCATTCCATCACTGCTTCTATTTTCTTGGGATCCACCCTAATCCCATCAGCTGACACTATGTGTCCAAGGAATGCAATCTCATTCAACCAGAAGTCACACTTGGACAACCTAGCATACAACTTCTTTTCTCTCAGGGTTTGCAAAATAATCCTTAAATGCTCATCATGTTCTTCCCTGGTCTTGGAATACACCAGAATATCATCAATAAAGACCACTACGAACCGATCTAGGTATGGATGGAAGATACGGTTCATAAGGTCCATAAATGCCGCTGGTGCATTTGTTAGGCCAAAGGGCATCACCAGAAACTCATAATGCCCATATCGGGTCCTGAATGCAGTCTTTGGCACATCTACATCCTTCACCCTCAACTGATGATACCCTGTTCTGAGATCAATCTTAGAAAATACTCCTGCTCCCTTCAACTGATCAAACAGATCATCAATTCTAGGCAACGGATATTTGTTCTTCACAGTCACTTTATTCAACTGCCGGTAATCGATAAATAGCCTCAAAGTCCCATCCTTTTTCTTTACAAACAGCACTGGAGCTCCCCATGGTGACACGCTGGGGCGTATAAACCCCTTATCAAGTAACTCTTGCAACTGAGTTTTCAACTCCCTCAATTCCATGGGTGCCATCCTATAAGGAGCAATGGAAATGGGTGATGTACCCGGCAGTGTCTCAATAGCAAATTCAACTTCCCTTTCTGGTGGCAAACCAGGCAACTCTTCAGGAAATACCTCTGGGAAGTCTCTTACTGTGGGTATATCACTCAGGTTTGGCTTAGCCTGCCTAGTATCCACCATATGTGCTAGGTAGGCTTCACAACCTTTTCTCATCATTCTTCTTACAACTGTGGCTGAGATAACATTAGACAGGAAATCTGTCCTTTCACCCACAATAGTGATCTCATTACCCTCAGAAGTTTTCAGAGAAATTCTCTTCAATTTGTAATCAACTACTGCCTGATGATGTGACAACCAGTCCATTCCCAAAATCACGTCAAACTCATGGAAAGGCAACTCAATTAAATCTGCCAAGAATTCATACCCTTGAATCCTTAACGGGCAACACTTGTACACTTTGTTCACCACTACACTGTGGCCCAATGGATTAGTGACCAGGATGTCTTGGTCACTCTCCCCTACTAGTATCCCCCTTTCTATGGGTAGGTTGATGCAGATGTATGAATGAGTGGATCCTGGATCCACTAATGCATGCACATATGTATTGTAGAGGGAGAACGTACCCCTGATGACGTCCGGGGCATCTTGCTCCTCCTGAGCTCTAATGGCATAAGCTTTGGCAGGTGGTCTATTATCAGGCCTCTCTGCTGGCTCAGATGTAGGCCTCTGTGATGGTCACACTGCGTCAGATTTGCCAGATTTCCTACCCCTTTGTGGTGCAGGAGCAGGTTTGTCTGCTTGTGTTAGAGCAGCTGTAGTAGTTCTGCGTGGACAGTTCTTCAACTGATGCTCTGTTGACCCACACCTTAAGCAGGCACCAGTCACTCTCCAACACTCTCCCTTATGCAATTTCAAACAATGTGGACATGCAGAAGATGCTGGGGCTGGTCCTGGTCCCCTGAACCCCATCCCTGGAGAGCCACTGATGGTGTGGACTGACGTCTCCTAGGGGTAAACTGTGGCCTAGGCCCTTGAGACTGACCCTGACCTTGTGGTTGACCTGAACTCTGTGCAGGTGGACCCTTGAACTTCTTCCCAAATGCAGGAGATGAACTAGACTGACCTGGGCCCCTCTTCTGCTGTCTCTCTCTTCTGGTCTGCTCACTTATTCTAATCTTTTCAACCTTTATTGCAGCTTCCACTAACTTGGTGAAGTCTGTGATTCCCAAGGCAGTGTTATATTGTCATTTAATCCTTCTTCAAATCTCTTACACCTTTCGGCCTCATTAGGGACTATCTCCCTTCCATAGCGGCTCAATCTAACGAATTCCTTCTCATACTCGGCCACTGACAGCTGTCTCTGCCTCAGATTAATGAACTCTCTTCTTCTCTCTTCCAGGTATACACTACCCACATATTTCTTCTTGAATTCAGAGAGGAAGAAGTCCCAAGTTATAACTTCTGGCTGCACTTCACTGGATACCGTGTCCCACCATTCATATGCATCATCTTGCAACAGAGATACAGCAGCCTCTAAATTTTGCTCTGGGGTACAGTGGAGTTGTTTTAAAACTCTGCCTGTTCTGTTCAACCAATTCTCGGCTGCAACAGAATCATCTTCTCTCTTGCCAAAGAAGTCCATTGCTCCAAACTTTCTCAATTTTTCAAGATGTGATTTTGGTTGTAGAGGTGGTGGTGGTGGTGCTGGCATTACCCCTGCCATTTGTCTGAAGAATTCGGCTATTTGTTGGAACATGGCCTGTGGAGGTTGAGCAGGCTCTGCTTGAGCTGGCGGAGCAGGTTCTCCCATACCCCCAGTCTCAGCTGCTGCAGGTGGAGCATGACTCTCCACTTCCTCCTCAACTGCCCTCTGAGATGTAGGGTCCATATCCTATTCAAAATAAGAAAGACAAACAAATCTGCATTAGTGTCACCTCGACTCTTACAAATGCAATGCATGGTATGGACTCAATCTAGGCCCAGAAACGCCTAAACCATGCTCTGACACCACTAAATGTGACACCCCTTACCCGTCTACAGTATATCCGAGTAAGTTATGTCACACGGTGTATCGGAACACTCTATTTTTTCTTAATTAATTTTTATCATAGTTTTGAATATAACTTGTGAAATATAATTCATTTAAGTCATTTATTGAAATTATAATCTATTTGAGGTTTCGAAAATTTTATAGAAAATCCGACAGAGTACCGGCTAAAAATGGAGAAAACAGTTCTTCGGAACCTGTGAAAAACACTTCCAAAATCATTTCCAAACAATCCCAACTCCATTTCATCAACAAAGTCTCAATATGATTTTCAACAACATTTCCATTACTCAAACATTCATTTCTCATGGTACTCATATACAAATAATAAATAAATACTCGAATTTTCCATTCATAACCACAATTTTCATTATATACATGAACATCAAAATACATTACATAAGTTCAATTACATATGAGAAAATAAAAGTTAGTTACAAAATACCAAAATGAAACCTAGTGTCCTACCAATGCACTGTAGATGGTGAGGTGACACGGACACTATGCAGAGCTGCAGGAGATCTCACCCAGTCTGCGGTCTACTGGGCTCTCGGTCAGTGTCTCCAGAACCTACGCGTGGCAAAAGCAACGCGCTAAGCAATAATGCTTAGTGGTGCAATAATAAAATAAAAATAAATAACAGAAAGTAAATATGCAGTAAATGTATTGATGTTTTATTTCAAATAAATTTTCGATGAGTAGTTGTAATCTTACTTATTTTGTACTTGTTATATTCATTATTTCATTAAATTTGGCCACTTTTATGTTCGGTTGCCCAAGTAACCTATACTGGATGACTGGACTGGATAAACGGGTAAACTGGCACTGAGTATCAAGTACCTCGGGCCGTCACACCATCGGTCACATATGTATCTCCCGGTGTGCAACAGAACTGCTAATAAGCTGTAAATAACATTAGGCACAAGGCCAAGTCTCAACACAATGTCAGAATGGCTAAAAGCCATGAAATCACGAGAATGGCATAATGCCACGTGCAAGATCGCTAATCGAACCTATTGGCATGCCAAACTATCCAAACCAATCTTGTTAGGTATACTAGGGCATTTCATACTTTTGAATTTTGTAATTTTTGATTTTCAAGATTTGGTGTTACTATTCACCTCATTGGTCAACAAAAATGTTGACTTTTACATAGAAAATAGGTACATTGGTTTTAACACTCCCAACATACCACATTTTGCATTCAAAACTTGTTGGCATTAATCACCAATACCATTTCTAAACTTAAAACTAAGGGGGCAGAATTTTTAGTTTTTGTACCCTAACTTTACTGTTCCATTAGTTACTGTTGCAATAGGAATTTGAGAAAGTGATAAACATGAAAGTTGTTCCTTATTTTGTCTAGTTGAATTTCTTTTTTTGAATCACTTCATTTGGAGTTTTGTAGCTCCAGTTATGGTCCAAAAACCACAGCTGGCCGGATTGAAAAGTTGCAGAACTGACCATATCTACAGTGCAGTGAACAGTGACTGCAACTGCCTTGTTGGATAGGTTCTGGTCATAATTTGGGGTAGGTTTCTTCATGAAAGTTGTTTTTCTATATCTTAAACTGTTACTGTAAAAATGTTAGGTCAATTGGGTCATTCTACAATGAGTTATGGCCAAATGAACAATTACTGTTCATTTGGTCATTCTGCAGAATCTGGTTGCAGGACATCCAGATTGGGGCCAGTTTTTGGTCCACTTGCTTTGGTCTTTTGGGCATGGTTTCTTCACCAAAATTGTGCCATTATGTGTCTAGTTTCATGTTGAATTGGCCAAACACCAATTGAACCTACACAGCCAAAGTTATGGCTGTCCAAGCAGGCTGGACTCACAGCCACCCTGCTGATTACACTAGGCAGCATACCAAATCAGTTTGCAATGCCATAATTCACTTCAAGTTGTGGTCAACTTCCCTCAAATGGTCACTAATTGACCATTAAAATGTTCATTTACCATTACATAAGCAAAGTCCAAGTTTCTCTCCCAAAACCCTAATTCCCATTTCAAATTTTCACAAGATACCTTAGTTAACTCACTAATTCATTATCCCCATATATATATACTTTAAACATGATCTCTAGTCCACTCTAAGTCCATCAAAAACAATCAATCTCATCCCTTCCTTAGGGCTGCCGAAATCCATGGTGTACATACACATAAATTTTATTCATTTAATTTACAAATTCTTACTCATTTTAAGTCTCTAACATGGAATAAGAGAGATATATGTACAAATAGGCACTAACCTTAGTAGGGTAGAATTTTCCCAAGATTGAACTTCACTTTCTTTCTTTTTCTAGGCTGCCAAACACTCTAGCAAGCTTGAGTGACAAATTTTAGTGAATGACTTTATAGATTTTGGGGTAAGAAATCAAAGGTTTTAAGGTATAAGAGAATAAGAGCTATGGAGGAAAAGGGAGGGGGTTTTCGGCTGGCTGAAGAAGAAGAAGAAGACTAGAATTTTTTTTGTCCATTTTGACTCTTTTAAGTGATTTAAGAAGGCTTGTTAAATTTTGATTGGTTGGGAGTAAGTAAATGACATCATGTGATGTCATTATCCCTAATTTCCCTTATTTTTCTTTTCTTTTCTTTTCTACTAACTTTAAATTAATTTTTTATCAACATTAATTCATATTTTATGTCATAATAATTATTTACTCAACTGGACAAGTCGGCCAAAAATCGTCTCTGAAGGCGAAATGACCAAAATGCCCTCCGTTTGGCTTAACGGGTCAAAATTATCTGTACCGATTGAAAAATTTTTCTAAATATTTTCTTGGCATTCTAATGCCATAAGAACCTCTATGACCCTTCTCTGGAGTCCCAAAAATTATTTTATGAATTTTTCCCTGGGTTTAGGGCTCCTAGTTGCTAGAACCGCAACTTCCCTCTGGGTTACCCATCGCTTGGGCATCGGCTCATTTAACTTGGTTGTATTTTATTTCTAAAATTTTTTACTAAATTTTTCTTATTAATATTTGAGTTAATTATGGTTCCTCACTTTAGTTTAAATATTTTTCCGGACGTTCTAGCTGTCCGGACCGACACCGGTCACCAGAACAGTAGAATGTACGGAGTTGCTACCGGGAGGGTGTTACAGTTATAGCCTTGTAAAATTTACTATTTATATGGTCAATTTCTAGATTTCCAGATTTTTGGCTTCTAGTTTTAAGGTTCATTTAGGGCAGTTTATAGTCATTTTCTGGGTAGGGTATCTTCATGAAAATTCTAGCCCTATGTCTTATTTCATTTTCAATTGGTATCACACCAATTGGAGTTGTGTAGCTTAACTTATGAGCTATCAAACACACTGGACTTAGTGTGCAAAATTCTGCCCTAGGTTCAAATTTTCTTTTCTTCAATTACTTCCACTAACCAATATCAATTCACATTTAACTCACCCCAAATGACCATAATTTAGCATTAATACATCCATATCACTCATAGCACAAAAATCCCTAATTTTTCAAAACCCTAGTTTGCACTTTTCCCCAATCTTACCATTTCATTACTTCCATTCATCAACCCAATGTCAATTCAAACTAAAGGAACCTCAAATAAACATAATTTAACACTAAACACATCAATTTCACTCTCTAGTACCAAAGCTCTAATTTTCCCATGAACCCTAATCTTCCATAATTTAATTTATGCAAATCTCAAGCAATCTCTTTGCCCCAATCATGCATATTACTTCAACTAAGCTTGATTTCATCATCAATTTCATTCAAATACATCAAACCCTAAGTTTTTCCCAAATTGGCCAAAAGTTTCCCTTTTCATAAATGCATAATTTCTTTCAATTTCACATGTTATTTCTACGTAAATAGACTTAAATCTTTGTAATATACTTATAATTAAGTGTGAAAGTTGCTTACCTCAAGTGACTCTCTTTCCAATCTTCAATGTCTCTTCTAATTTTCTAAATCTTCTCGCTCCTATCCCTCAATCAAGGTTTTCTTTGATGTTTTATATTAATTAAATAGAAAACCCATGGATGAAAGATGGGAAATTAAGAGTGGAGGGAGGTTGTAAATGGGGGAAATGAAGAAAAGAGAGAAAGAGAGAGAGAGGATGGGGTGAGGGTGGCAGCACATGATGGAAAGAAGAAGAGAAATGGATTTTTTTTTTTTTAATTTTAGTTAATTGTCTTGTCTCTTATATATTTATCCCCAAAAATTAGTTTATTTAAATTTAAATTTTAATCGTGGCATAAAGGTGATTAAACTTAAAGTTTTTATTTCTTTTCTTTTCTTTTCACTTTATACTTGAATTCTTTTTCTAAAAAAAATTATTCCATAATTCAATTCATTAATTTCATTTAATTTAATTAACATTTTGGTCAAAAGTCAACTCTTAATGTGAATTAACCAAAATAGCCCTCATCGGATCATAGTCCCTCTTTTTCAATATACCCGATGAGTTCTTATATTTTTGGGTCACTTGAATTTTTATTGTGTCTATCTCAATAAATTTTCATTTTATTTTTGATCCTCAAGGTGTCTTTAAATAGTACAAGTCATAGACAAAAAATAGTACTATTCAGAGCTCGGAGGTTCGGGGTGTTACAATTTCATTCATGCTTAATTCAAATATAAAAAATTCTCAAACTTCATTAAGATACATGATTTACACACTAATTACATAAATTCATAATTTATATGATATACAAATTAATTATATATGAAATAGTCAATTTATTAATTTACTTCACATACATATTAATTATATTTTCGTAGTCACATCACAACATAGGAAATATTTGTGACATACAAAATACATAATATGACTTATATGGGCTCTATCTATATGCATTGCTGAGGAGGTGACAACCTTGGACACTCTGCAGATCAGAACTCCAAAATCTCAGTCTAATGTCCACTAGGTTTTATCTTTAGTACCTACACGAGAAAACAATCCATCGCGCTAAGCATTTTTGCTTAGTGGTGCAATAATATAACAAAGAAATAATATACAAATAAAGAAAATCTAAAAATGTTAAATTTATACTTATATTATTATGTAAGACACATTTACAATGTTTATTTAAGTTATAATTCTTTTGCTAATCTTTTTAACACTTCTTCAATATTTCCTAGGTTGTCTTAGATCATTTCATAATAATTAAAATTCTTAGAGTTATTTCCTAATAGATAAATTTTAATATTAATCTAGTTCATTTCAGGTCTTTCTAATAAATAATTTCTTAGAGCTAATCTAATTTATTTTAGGTCTTTCTAACTCGTTTATTTAATTTATAATATTTTAATTTCTAATATTCTTAATTTATTTCACTGCCAAAGTAACCTATGATAGGCTGACTAAACTGGATAAGTGGGTCTCTGAGCATTGGACACCGTGGTGTCTCGGGCCGTCATACCATGGGATGTGAAATACAGAACGTTAACCACTTATGCAATCAATATGGCTAAAAAAGCCATGGTAACAAATAATCGGGCATATAAGCCATGAATGCGGGCATAAAGCCATAAATGCAGGCATAAAGTCTTACACAATACTACTCAAACAATCTCCTATTGGCATGCCAATCTATCCAATCTGACACATGTGTCTAGGCAATACATGGGCATCTTAGTACCATTAAGTGTTAATATATTTTATTATTTCATTGTAAGATCCAATTATAATTTTTACCATTTTAATTCTGTTCCTAATAGAAGCATAAATTTCTAAATTACACTTCTACACAGTTTAAGTATTCATCATAATTTATACATTCATTATATCATCCATATTAATCACAATTCACAACAATGGTTCTCATGTACCATTGCACCCAATTATTCTTCTTGTCTCTCATGTGCCATTAATTATGCAAGGTATTATTTCCTATTTGCAAAAGAGACATAAGTCCTAATAATATTTTTACCTCATTTATACATTGACAATCCATTTATGTAAATCACATTTTATATTAACAATCATAATGGCTTCTCTAATTTATTATACTATTTTCTATGTCATTGGGGTTACTATTTACATTACTATTCACTCAAAATGTTGACTATTTCATAAATATTAGGTATACAATTTCTAAACACATAATTATACTAAATTTTGGGTTATAAATTTGTTGGCACTAGTTGCCAATTGCAATTCAAGGCTTCCTAGGATTATTTTCAAAATTTCAGATTTTGTCACCTTTGTTTACTGTTCCATTAGACCAATATACAATGGAATTTTGGCTAAATTTTCTTCATCAAAGTTATTCCCTAATGTATATACTTTAATTCCATTTTTGAATCACTTCATTTGGAGTTTTATAGCTCAAGTTATGGTCAATTTATCACAACTAGTTCATTGACTCTTTCTGGTTCTAGAACCAGGCAGATTCTAGAGTCCAATTTTGTTTAATTATTTGGGCATGCTACAATCATTTTTAGGTCTAATATCCTTCATATGAGTTGTTACCCTATGTCTTAGGATCACTCAAGTTCAAAAATCATAATTTTTCTAGTCATGGAGAGTAAGTTATAGCCAATTAACTAACCTAGACTCCTGAACCTTATACCTTTAGGATTTCAAGTTCAGGTCAGCATCTTTGGTTCCTATTTTAGGGTCCTTGCACTCACAATTTAAGGAAGCTTCCTAAATCACAGTTGGAGTCTTATTGCTTAGGCTTCTAAAGCAATTTGGATCATCCCAATTGGAGTTCCTAGTGGGAGATATGATCTAAATACTATTCTGGGGTCAAATGTCTATTTGGTTAAATTTCAGGATTTGGAATGCTAATTTGTCCTAGCAATTTCTCCTAGTTCCATTAGGTTCTGGGTTTTGGTCAAAACACCAAATTTGTAGTTATAGGTCTTATAGAAATTTTGGCTTTGGTTTTACTTCATTTGCAGTGTTGTAGACCAAGTTATGGTATTTTTGCCAAACTGGTCAGGCTGGTCAATGTCCAGAATTTTATGGTCAGTTGGGTTCTAGCAGTTTTATTGGACTAATTTTGGTTAACAATTTGATTAGATTAGGTTCAGAACTGGGCTCTGAGTTCTTCATAGGAAATGTTCTCCTATGTCTAAGCTTTCCAATGGTTCAAAAATCAGGTCATTCTGACCTTCCTAGAGTGAGTTATGGCCATTTGCACATTTACTGTTCATATGGTCATTTTCCTGGATTCCAGAATTTCACTTCCAGATTCCAGCCCTAATTCCAACCTCTTCCAGCCATTTCTAGGTCAAGTACCCTACATGAAAATTGTAGTATTATGTCTTAGGTTTATTTTGCAATTAGTTTCACCTCAATTGAATTTACCTAGCTCAAGTTATAAGCAAATCAATCTACAGGACTCAAGCTATCCAGATTCTGTCTCAATACACAATATTGCTCCCATTCAATTATTTGGTCATCTCATCAACACATATCAACAATTGTGTGCCAAATTGACTAAATTTAAGCATAATTACATTAATTAGATCATAACAATTAAAATCCCTAATTTCAACAAACCCTAAATTAACTTGCATAAACATTAAATTGTAAGAGAATTTCTAGCACTAACCTTGTCTTCAAGCTCTCCTTAGCCTAAATCAACCTTTCATTTAACCAAATCTTCACTCCCCCTTTTGGAACCCTCTTGGCTGAAATTTCCTCTTGCTCTAACTTCAAAACTCTTGTGGTTTCTTAGGAGCTTTCTTCAATTTAGGCTTTAGTTTAGGGTTAGCTAGGGATTTTCAAAGGAAATTTTGGTTAAACATAGGGTTTTCAAGCTTGGCTTATGGGTTTTAATGGAGAATTTAGAGAGAAAAGGAAGAAAGCATGGGTAGACGGGAAACAAGGAAGAAGATGGCAGAATTCTTTGAACAATTATTGATATATATTAATTTAATATTCAATGGCATATTTGTAAATAAGTGAAAATGGCAATTTTGTAATTCTTTTGAAGTTTCTAATAATTATAATTTGACTTTTCAATAATTATATTTAATTTTCATAATGTCAATTAATTAAACTAATCTAACTTCATTTTTTTCATCAAATTAGACCTTTAAATTTTATTGACCAAATTTTGTTCTTACCGAGTTTTCGGTTTATCTTTCTTTCTTCTTTCTTTTTCTTGTACTCATTTTTATTAAATTTTTAGCAATATTTATTCATATTTTAAGACATGGATTTCACTTACTAAAATGGACAAGTTGTCCAAAAATCATCTCTGAAGGTGAAATGACCAAAATGCCATTCGTTTAGCTTAATGAGCTAAAATTATTTATACCAACTTAGAAAATTTTTTTAACATTTTCTTGGCATTCTATTGCTATCTAAGGCTCAATAACTCTTCACTGGACTCCCAAAAATTATTTCACAGGGTTTTCCCATAGGCCTAGGGTCGGCAACTGTCTTTGTCGGCAACTGTCTTTACAGTCACTTCCCATTAGGTCATCCATTGCCGTAGGTCTGGCTCATTTAACTTTCTGGTATTTCATTCATTAAATTTTTTCTTAATTTTTTTCTTATCATTATTTTGTATATTTATGACTCCTCACTCTAGTTTACATTAGTTTCAGACATTCTGGCTGTCCGGACAGACATTTGTCATCGAAACAGTAGAATGTATGGACTATTTAAAGTGAGGATGTCACAGAGAACCTCAACCGATTTTGGTGAATCAAGTAATGGAGGTGAAGATAAAAATTGTTTTAATTGTTCAAAAGCTACCTAGCATTTGTCAACCCATTTGAAGTTTTTCCTTGTTCTTAGAGCTCGGAAGAATGGCAGACACTTCTTAGCTGAGCAGCTTATGAATCTGCCAAGTGTTGTGATTCATCCATTTAATAGTTGTACTTCCTTTATATTGCTCTGAGGCTGCATGTCGAGGATTGCTTGGATTTTTTTTGGATTGGCCTCTTTCCCTCATTAAAAAATCATGAAATATAGGAATTTCCCTGCTTTTACTCCAAATGTGCATTTGTCCGGGTTCGGCTTCATTCCTACCCTGTCTAGCACATTAAATGCTTCAGCTATGTCTTTGGCATGATCTTCCATTCTGTTAGATTTTATTATCATGTCATCAATATATACTTCCACTGTTTACCTTTTTTTTTCCTTGAACATCTGGTCCATGAGCCTCTGATACATTGGCCCAACATTTTTTAATCCAAACAACATCGCTCTGTAGCAGAAACTCCTAATTTTGTCATGAATGCAATCTTCTCTTCGTCTTCTGGGTCCATTCTTATTTGAGGGTATCCTGATATAGCATCGACTAGGGATATCATTGCGTGCCCGATTGTTGTATCTACTAGCTTTTTGATGCTTAGCAGCGGGTAATGATCCTTTGGACATGCTCTATTGATGTCTGTGTAGTCGATGCACATTCAACATTTTCTATTTGCCTTTTCACCAAAATGACATACCAGGTCGGGTATTTGACCTCTCTGATTAGACTTATATCCAACAATTTTTTTAATCTCAGTTTCATTTACTTGCTAATGTTCTGGTGTAAAGTGCCCCTTCTGTTGGATCGATTTTTCTTCTGGATTGATTTTCAGCGAATGAGTTATAATTATTGGATCTACTCCCTTAATGTCCTCTCCCTTCCAAGTGAGTGTTACAATCCTATTGTTCTAAGGCTTACTTTTTTCCCCTTCTCTAATTCTTCTTTTATTATTGGATCAATTAGTTCAGGTGTGTAACACCCCCTTACCCAGTCTACAGTGTAGCTGAGCAAATGAATGCCACATTCTATGCCAAAGCACCTAATCTTATTTTATTCAATTTGGGATTAGCTATATTTCATTATAATTTAAATTTAAGAAATTTTAACAGAAAAACTGCAAGGGTTTCCTAGTATTATTAACAATTGACCTGTTTAAATCATCTCAATTGGAGTTATATAATGGGAGTTATGCCCTGTTTACTATACGGAGCTCACAAGGCAATTTACTGGAATTGCAGGAAATTCCTGATTCAACAATTTTAATTTTCTCTAGTAATTTAACCAAGTTACCCTAGGAATTTGGTCTTGGTCAAAACACAAAAGTTGTAGGTATGGGTTTTAACTTTAATTTGGTTTTGGTTTCACAACAATTGGAGTTGTGTAACTCAAGTTATGAGCATTTGAGCTCACTGGACTCAGGCTGTCCAGAAACAGTCCCAATGCACATCATCACATCCTTTCAAGTGTTTTGCCATCTCATTACCATATCCCAACAATCACACATCCAATAGCCATAATATATACACAATAGCATTAAACAGGTTATAAGCAATGAAAACCCTAATTCAATTGAAACCCTAATTCAATTTACCATAAACTTCAAAAATAATAAGTTCTATAGCACTAACCTTTGTGCATAGGCTTTAAACAACTCCAATCCACCTTCAATCCAATCGAAAACTTGATCTTCCAATTTGTCTCACCCAAACCAAAGTTCCCCCTTCAATAACAATCCATAACTTCAATCAATTTCAATATAAAACTTCACAATCAAGCTCAAATTTCATGAATTTACCATAATCAAAGCTTAAAACATAGCTTATCTTGATTTGGTCAAAACCTCCTCTTCACCAATCTTCTAAATTTCTTGAGTTTCTTGCGTGCTTTCTTCCAATTAAGCCTTATGAAATTTTTACTCAATTTCTGATAAGAATTATGGGAGAAATTAGGGTTTTTGAGCTTGGTGATTAGTGTTAATGGTGGAAGTTTGAGAGAAAATGAGAGAAAGAAAGAGAGACCATATGGGATGGCTGAAATAGGAAGAAGATGGAGTTGATTTCTTTTTTTTTTTTTATATAGATATTTATATTAATTTAAGACATAATGGCATTTTTGTAAATAAGGGAAATGGCATAGTTGTAATTAAGTTGAAATATTTAATCATTATAATTTTACTTTTTCTAATTACACTTACTTTTTCCTAATCCTGATTAAGTTAATTAATCTAACTTTATTAGCTCAATTTATCTCATTTTTGGTCAATTTTGAACTCTTAAATTTGATTGACCAAAATTTTCTCTTACCGGGTTTATGTTCATCTTTTTCATAATACTTGATAAATCCTTAATTCCATTTTCACCTTAGCTTTAAATCTTTTTATTTGTGCTTATTTCTTTTAATTTCCTTGATTTATTAATTCATAATAATATCTCATTAAATTTTAATTAAGGGTCTTATAAGGTCCTGCATGAGTTTCGAGTAGTAATTGAATCCACAGTTGCTTCCCAGTAGCATTACTCATTGCCAGGATCTTGTGCTCATTTAACCGATTTATACTCGACTTCTTTTATTTTTCTTCAACCTAACTTGATCTTTATTTAATTTAATTATGACTCCTCACTCTAGTTTAAGTGTGATTCCAGATATTCTAGCTGTCCGAATAGACTTTAGTCGCCAGAATAGTGGAATGTACGAAACTGTCTAAAGTGAGGATGTTACAAGGTGAGATTTGGCTTTCTAGCTTTTTGAGCAAGTCAATTGGCAAAGTCAATTCTGTAACTACCTCGATTGATTTTTTATAGCATTCTTGTGCCGATTTTTGGCTTCCTCGAACTATTGCTATTCCTTCAAGAGTTCATAGCTTCATACATAACCATTACATGCTGATTACTATGTCATTGTCATTTAAAACTAGTCGGCTGAGGATAATGTTGTATGATAAGGGAATATCAATCAGTGCAAACTCTGTGTAGATTTCTCTCTTGTATCCTTCATCACCAGAACTATAGCTAAACTTATAGTTTTGAGTACTGGGACTGTCTTGTCGCTTAGGCCGACCAAGGGGTACATGACTTTAGTTAGGTTTTCTATTTTCTGTCTGAGTTTCTCTTCAGCTTCTTTTGTTAGGAGATTTACCTAGCTACCTGTGTCAATTAGCACTCGTCGAACTGTATACTTGTTTATCTGCACAGACACAACCGAAGGGTTAGTATGTGATTGTTTTACCTCATTGTCCTTTAGACCTATGGTCATTGCTTCCTTGCTTAATTCATTTTTGTCAATAAAGAGGTTCGGTTGGCCTCTTGTTGCTTGTCTTGCCTGTGTTAAGACCACAATTATATTAATTATCCCAATCAAACTTTCATCTTTTTTAGGTATGATTTCCTTATTTCTAGAAATGGTTGTTCTTCTCTCATCCCGAACATCCCTATTAAATTTCCTGAGCCGATTGTCTCTGATTAATCGCTCTATTTCATCTTTGAGTTGCCTGCATTCATCGATCGTGTGGCCATGATCCTCATGAAACCTATAAAATTTTCTCTTATCTCTCTTTCCTGTAGTATCAAGTTTAACCTTCTTTAACCACTTGAACTGTGCACCATTTTTCTATATCCACATGAATACTTCAGATC
The DNA here is from genome assembly GCF_030052815.1 of Hevea brasiliensis. Classification (NCBI taxonomy): domain Eukaryota; kingdom Viridiplantae; phylum Streptophyta; class Magnoliopsida; order Malpighiales; family Euphorbiaceae; genus Hevea; species Hevea brasiliensis. The sequence goes on from NC_079501.1 coordinate 53,218,910, forward strand.
TGGGCTCATTCAAAGGTGTATAATTATGGAATCTTATTCTGTTTCATTCTTCATTTCTGTTCGAATGGTAAGTCTGATATGAGTTGTAGTTTTTCTTATTTTGTCTTTTCTCATTGTTTTGTCTAGACTTCCTCTCTTCCCTGAGAGCTTGTCACTCGTAATCAAACCTGATGTACTTCTGAGCCCTTTGCATCAACTGGTAATAATCTACTGTTGGATTCTGTAACATCGTGAACCTCTGAGCTCTAAATAGTATCATTTTTGGTTTGTGGCTAGTACTATTCAAAGACACCTTGAGGACTAAAAATAAAAAGAAAATTAATTGAGATATGCACAATAAAAATTTAAGTGAACAAAAAAATCTAAGGACTCATCGGGTATTATAAAAAGATGGATCATAACCCAATGAGGGGCATTTTGGTCAATTCACTTAAAGAATTGATTTTTGACCAAAATATCAATTAAATTAAATAAAATTAAGGCATTGAATTAGGAAGAAATTTTGAAGTAAATTCAAATAAAAATGTGTAAAGGAAATAAAAGAAATGAAAACTAAAATTCTAATTTATTATAACATATGCATGACCCCACCATGACATAATTAAAATTTATAATTTAAATAGACTAAAATTTGGGAAAATATATTAGAGACAAGATAAAAAAAATTAACTAAAAACAAAAGCTCATTTTCTCTCTTCCTCTTCTAATTGCCGCCACCCTCTCCCCATTTTCTCTCTCTCTTTTCTTCATTTCCCCTATTTGCAACCTCCCTCCACTCTTGATTTCCCCACTTTTCCATCCATGTGTTCTCCATTAAACTAGTAGAAGATATTAAAGTAACCTTAGATTGAGGGATTGAAGTAAGAAGAACAAGACATTTGAAAGAGAAATTGAAGATTGGAAAGAGTCACCATTGAGGTAAGTGATTATTCTAGCTAAATTAATTGTGTATGCATGGGATTAGAGTTATTTATGAGGTGATTAACTTAAGAAATTTAAGAATCATACATGGAACCTAAGCTAGGGTTTTTGGCCAACCATTGAAAACTTAGGGTTTGATGTGTTCTAGCTAAATTGATGATGAATTCAAGTTTAATTGAAGTAGTATAAATGTTTGGGGTAGTAAAATTTCATGAGAATTTCATAAATTAGAAAATGGAAGATTAGGGTTCATGGGAAATTAAGGCTTTTATGTGGTGCTATGAAATTGATGTTTATAAGACCTAATTATGGTCATTTGACATATTTTAGTTGAGAAATTATGTTGAATTGATGAAGTGTACATGATTAGTGAAGTAAATGTTATGAAATTGAATGCACTTTGAAGTTGGGAATTTGGGGGTTTGAGAAAAATTTGGAAATTTTGTGCTATGAAGTGCTATGGATGTATTAATATTAAATTATGGTCATTTGGGGTGAGTTAAATGTGAATTGATGTTGGTTAGTGGAAGAAATTAAGGGAGGTGACAATTGAACCTTAGGGCAAAATTTTTGGACATTGAGTCTAGTGTGTTTGGAAGCTCATAAGTTGAACTACACAACTCCAATTGGTGTGAAACCAATTGGAAATAAAACTTAAGACATAGGTCTAGAATTTTCATGAAGATACCCTACCTAGAAAATGACCATAAGCTACTCTAAATGAGCCTTGAATATGGAGGTGGAATTTTGGAATCTGCAGTGGTGACCATTTGAATAGTAAAGTTTGCATTGTCATAACTCTCTCTAAAAAACTCAAAATTAGGTGATTCTTGAACCGATGGAAACCTTAAACATATTAGAACATTTCATATAGAATGTAAGATCAAATTATGAACTTTACCTAACCAAATTGCTGAGCAAAATTAGGTCAACAAATCTGCCAGAACTTGGAACTTACAGAATTAGGCACGTGAATAGTAAATTTGAATTGTCATAACTCTCTCTAGAAAACTTCAAATTAGGTGATTCTTGAATGATGGAAACCTTAAACATATAAGAAAATTTCATATGAAGAACTCAAGGCCAAATTATGAACTTAACTGAATTAAATTATTGAGTGAAGTTTAGTCAATGAATCTGCCAGAACCCGAATATGCAGAATTTGGACCATGTGAACAGTAAAATTTGCATTGTCATAGCTCTCTCTAGAAAACTCCAATTTAGGTGATTCTTGAACCAATGGAAACCTAAAGCATAGTAGAATATTTAATATGAAGAACTTAAGGCCAAATTATGGGCTTAACTCAATCAAATTGCTGGGCAAATTTAAGTCACTAAATTTGCCAGAATATGCTCACGTGAACAGTAACTACTGTTTTGGTCATAACTTGAGCTACACAAATCTAAATTAGGTGATTCAAAAAGAAAAATAAATTTAAGACCTAGAGGAATAATTTTCATGATGAACACTTTACCAAATTTTGATTGGAACTAGGTAAAAATTGGGTTCAAAATTAAATGTACCAAGCTGCCAAAAAACCAAAACTTTTTAAAATTTGCAAAGCTAATTTGGGATGCGTTAGACATTCATGTAATGAGTTCTTGGCTGCAATTGAGATGAGTATTGAGGTATTCTATTTGTGTGTTTTTAGTAGAAAAAGAAGTTGGGACGGACAAGGAGAAGTAAGTAAGGAGAAAAGAGTTCATTAAAGGTTTGTGAACAACTAACCTTTTCTTTTGTTTTTAAACTTGTAAATTGATTGGAACGAGTTTATTTGAATGAATTTGCTTTGAATGAGTTTAATTTGATTGAGATATGATTTTTTTCTTACATTTGAGAAATTTGGGTGTTGCCACCTCTATATGAGTTTTATGATGATTTGAATGTGTTTATTGGTTTATAAATGTGATTAGTGATTGGGAAACTTTTGAAAATTGTTTTGAAACCATAGTCACCATGACAGTCCCTTTTAAAACTCCCCAGTAGTAATGGGTACTTGGGGTTTGATATTTGATTATGATTATGCCCCCCATTAATAACGGTTAGTGGGGTGAGACTATATGAGTACTCATTAGCTAGCTAGCCCTTCCCTCATTAATAATGGTTAGTGAGGTTGCGATTTCTTTGCCATGGTGTACAACACGACATTGATCATGAAATTTTGTGTCATGGTCTAAATTGTGTGTTGATGTTGGCAACACTTATATTTGTGAATTGTGATTTATGAAGTATGATTTCTCATTTGAAAGTTGATTTTAATAAATGATTCTTATGGACTTAGAACTTTTGTGTGATGTTTTCATGCTTATGGAAAATATGATTTATTATATTGTAACAAGTTGTGCTTTATTTTAAGAGTTAAAGTTATTAGTTGTGCACCACTGAGTGATATACTCACCGATAGCTTATTTATGCTATCGCAGGTAAGGGAAAGGAGAAGGCTGCCGAGTGAGAGACTTGGAAGTAATATTTTGTATTGACTGTAGGTATATATAGTAAGTATACCTCTGTAATTTCCTTTGGATTTATTTTGTAGCTATATATATGAATGTTCGAACATTGAGCTGTTTGTATTAAAAAGCATTACATTATTAAAGCATTTTGGGATTTTAAATATTTGAAATTTTATTTTGAGACTTATGGAAATGTAACTTTTGTAATATTTAGTTATTATTATTTCCAATGAATGTTTACTTGACATGTAAATGAGTTTTGGATTTGCTAAAGTTTCAACCATCACAACGCAGTTTTTCACAGTATAAAAGTAAAATAAAATGCTATGTTTTGTTTAAAATCCCTTGTAGTATATTTAATGGGTTATCGGTAGGTGTAGTTTGGTAATTCTTTAGGTATGCTACAAGAACATGTCATGCCTTAAAGGGAATAAGGTGTGACAGATTCTTTATGAGTAAGTCTAAGAATTTTACAATTTTTTTTTTGCCTTTTTTTAAAGCCTCGTATGCTATTTCATGATTTAGGTTATTAATTTGTATGGCTTCAGTGTTAAATCGGGCGATATAGTCTCTCAGAGAATTACCATCATATTGTTTGATTTTCTAAAGATCAAAGGATAGCTTTTTTGAGGGATGGAAGAGATGAACTTATTCTTGAAATTGATAGCGAGATAGTGGAAGTTTTGGATCGATCCAAGCTTGAGGCGTTGGTACCATTTTTGTGTTAGCCCGATCAGCATTTTTGGAAATACTCTACATAGGTGGTAGTCATTCACATTTTGGATCATCATTATTGTTTGGAAGTTTGCCATGTGGCTCATCAGGTCCATTGTCCCATCATATTTATCTAACATGGATAATTTGAATTTTGATGGGACCTGCATTGTGACACCCCTTACTCGTCTACAGTGTAGCCGAGTAAGTTATGCCACTCAGTGTGTCGAAACACCAATTCATGTTTCAATTCCAATTAATCCCTTTTTATTCATTTATTTATAATTTTTGATAAATCTAAATTTTTTCGCAAATTTTATAGAAAATCCGGCAGAGTGCCGGCTATAAATTGGAAAACAGTTCTTCTGAACCTGTTTAAAAACACTTCCAATATAATTATAATCTCAATCTCAGTCAACCACCAACATTTTTCAACAATTTCTCAAATCAATTCAGTATCTCAAAATTCACATTCATCTCATATCACACCCAATTCAATGATAAATACTCATATTTATTTCTGAACATAGCTCATGGGTAATTACAGCAAAAATATGATTATATGAGTTTATAATATACATAACAAAAGTTTATAAATACAAAAGACTTAGGTAGCTCAATGTCCTACCAATGCACTGCAATTGTGAGGTGACTTTGAACTCTCAGTGCAGATCTAAAAACTCAACCTGTATGAGGTCGGCTGGACTCCCCAGCTATGTCTCCAGTACCTGTGCGTGGCAAAACCGACGCGCTTAGCAATTCCGCTTAGTGGTGATAATATAAAATAAAATAAAATAAAATAAAATAAAAACATGTATGCAGAATGTATGTTTACATTTTTTGGTAGACTTAATTTCAAATATTTATTGTAATATCATTTGATTAAAGTTTGATAAGATTTATTAACATCGCCCAAGTAACCTATACTAGTTGACTAGACTGGATAAATGGGTAAACTAGTACTGGGTACTAAGTACCTCGGACCATTACACCATCGGTCACATTGTGTCTCCCGGTGTGCAATGGAACAACTAATAAGCTGTAATAATTATCGGGGATTAAACCCGAGTATAACAACTCAATATCATAGCCAAAGGCTATTATGTCACAGAATGGCATGGAAAGCCATGAAATGCAGAATGGCATAAAGCCATATGTAGTACTGCTAACAGAATCCTATTGGCATGACAACCTATCCAAACCAATCACATTAGGCCTACTAGGGCATTTAACACTTTTCATTTATGTAATTCTTTGAAATTGAATTTTTATGATTGCTATTCATTTCATTGGTCAACCAAAATGTTGACTTTTGCATTGGCAATAGGTAAATTAGTTTAAATTTCATCAACATACCACATTTTTCATTTTAAACTTGTTGGTATTGGTTGCCAACACCATCTCTAAGATTAATGTGAATTGGACAGAATTTTCAGTTTTCAAGCTTTGGGTTTACTGTTCCATTAGTCACTTTTGCAGTGGGAATTTGGAAAAATGATCAACATAAAAGTTGTTCCTTATTTTGTCTAGTTGAATTCCCTTTTTTGAATCACTCCATTTGGAGTTTTGTAACTCAAGTTATGGTCCAAAAACCACAACTGGCCGGATTGGATAGAATGCAAAATTCTGGGCAAAACTGGTTCTGCCAGATTTGATAACCTAAGTTTGGTTGGCAATTTGACTAGGTTATGGTCATAATTTGGGTCAAGTTTCTTCATGAAAGTTATTGGTATATATCTCAGCTTATTTCTGGTAAAATTTCAGGTCAATTGGACCTTACTACATTGAGTTATGGCCAAATGACCAAACACTGTTCATTTGGTCATTTTGCCCGTGCATCGCAGTCACCGGATTAGGGCAAGCTTTTGGTCCACTTGGTTTGGTTTTATGGGCATGGTTTCTTCACCAAAGTTGTGCAATTATGTGTCTAGGTTCATGTTCAATTTGCCTTGCACCAATTGAACATCTACAATTCAAGTTACAGCTGCCCAAACCTGCTGGACTCATGTCCAATTCTGCAGGTCACCTAGGGCAGCCACACCAAACCCAAATCCCATCACTTAACACACTTCATTTTTGGTTTAAACAGAACTAAATGGTCACTAATTGACCATTAATACCCATTTTCATCATCACATGGTCAAAGTCCCATTTCCCCACCCCAAACCCTAACTCAAACATTACCATTCATGCATTTTCATTGCATTTCTTCAATCCACTTACAAAATGCACATTAAAAGCAGCCATAATAACCTTTTAACTTCATTAAAATCATCACAAACAAACCCTAACTATGGCTGCCAAAAATTTAGGGTTTACATACAATTGGTATTCAACAATTTTTCTTTGTAATTTACACTCATTTATACTTACTCAATATAAATTTGAAGAGAAACATAAGTTTAAGTCACTTACCTCTTAGGGAGCTAATCCAAAGCTTATAAGAAGTCTTTCTTTTTAATTCTTTTTGCTCCCAAAAGAATCTCCAAGATGCAAGAACACATTTTTGTGTTGGGAGTTTAGGGTTTAGTTGGGTAGAAGTTGGTGAAATCAAGCTTGAAAAAGTTTGAAAATGGTGGCTATGGTGGAGGCTTACGGCAAGGAAGAAAGGAGAAATGAGAAATCTGGTTTTTCTCTCATTTTTCAGCCCATTTGTTTCTTTTAAATAAAGTTATGCCATGTGTCAACATTGGGTTGGGTGGGAGAACTTTAATGACATCATTATGATGTCATAAGTCCATTTTCCTTTATTTTCTTTTCATTTCTTGTCTATTTAATTGCAATTAAAATTTTTAACATTATTTATTCATATTTTATGTTATATAAATTATTTATTTAACTGGACAAGTTGGTCAAAGATCATCTCTAAAGTTGAAATGACCAAAATGCCCTCCGTTTGGCTTAACGGGCCAAAATTATCTGTACTGATTGAAAATTTTTTCTAAGTATTTTCTTAGCATTCTAATGCCATAAGAACCTCAATAACTCTTCTCTGGAGTCCCAGAAATTATTTTATAATTTTTCCCCTGAGTCTAGGGCTCCTAGTTGCGAGAACCGCAACTTCTCACTAGGTTACCCATCGCTAGGGCACCGGCTCATTTAACTTGGTTGTATCTTATTTCTAAAATTTTTGCTAAATTTTTCTTATTAATATTTGAGTTAATTATAGTTTCTCACTTTAGTTTAAATATTTTTCTGGACGTTCTAGCTATCCGGACCGACACTGGTCACTAGAACAGTAGACTGTACGGACTAGCTATAGTGAGGATGTTACAACTCTTCCCCTCTAATAAAAATTTCGTCCTCGAAATTTACCTGATGCAAACGGTTGAGGGAACTGTTGCCTCATCATCTCTTCACTTTCCCAAGTTGCCTCTTCAGTGTTGTGATGCTTCCAAAGCACTTTCACCAGTGGAATTTGTTTATTTCTTAGTTCCTTCACTTCTCGAGCTAGGATCCATATAGGTTCTTCTGTATATGTCAAGTCCGGTTGGATTTCAATCTCTTCCATGGAAATGACATGTGAAGGGTCTGAGCGATATCTCCTCAGCATAGAAACATGGAATACATTGTGAATTTTATCCAGTTCTGGTGGTAAAGCTAGCCGATAGGCCACTGGTCCCACACGTTCAATAACTTCATATGGGCCGATGAACCTAGGGCTTAACTTACCCTTTCTCCCAAACCTCAGTACTTTCTTCCACGGTGAGACTTTGAGAAACACTTTATCACCAACTGCATACTCTATCTCTTTTCTCTTCAAGTTGGCATATGATTTCTGTCTATCTGAGGCAACCTTCAGGTTAGCTTTGATTATCTTCACTTTCTCCTTAGTCTGTTTCACCAGGTCTGGTCCTACCAGCTTATCTTCGCCCAATTCAGTCCAACATATTGGGGTTTTACATTTCCTCCCATACAGTGCTTCATACGGAGCCATTTGAATGCCAGCTTGGTAGCTATTGTTGTATGCGAATTCTGCCAGTGGTAGGTATCTATCCCAACTCCCCTCAAAATCAATGACACAACTCCTTAGCATATCCTCCAGGATCTATCACATAATTCACAGTGTTACAATCATTTCAATTTATTAATTACAAAAATTCAATTAGGTCTTAGGTTTACCTGGATTACTCGTTCTGACTGTCCATCCATCTGGGGATGAAAAGCCATGCTAAAACGGAGTTGTGTGCCCAAGGCTTCTTGCAACTTTTTCCAGAATCTTGATGTAAACCTTGGGTCTCGATCAGATATGATGGAAAGTGGGATTCCATTCAGTCTAACTATCTCACTGATATACAATTCTACTAGCTTCTCCAGTGAGTAGTCAGTCCTAACTGGTAGAAAATGTGCTGACTTCATCAATCTATCCACTATCACCCACACTGCATCATGCTTCCTTTAGGTGAGAGGTTGACCACTAACAAAATCCATAGTGACCCAGTCCCATTTCCATTCAGGTATGCTTATAGGCTGTAGCAATCCTGATGGAACTTGATGTTCTGCTTTAACTTGCTGACATGTCAAACACTTAGTCACATAGTCAGCTATATCCCTCTTCATACCAGGCCACCAATAATGAGGCTTCAAATCATTATATATTTTTGTGCTCCCCGGGTGCATAGCATAAACACTAGTGTGTGCTTCTTTCAAAATACTAGTCTTCAGTTCCCCATCATCTGGTTCACACACTCTTCCTCTGTAGTACAGACACCCATCTGCTTTTACCTCATAATCATTTTCCTTCTCCTCAGGAATTTTACCCATAATGGCCATTAGCTTTTCATCTGCCCTCTGTCCATCTTGTATCTGCTGTAGCAGGGTTGGCCTCACTTGCAACTCAGCCAAAATAGCTCCATCTTGAGCTAAGGACAGACAGGCATTGAGTGATCTTAAAGCTGTGATGGACTTCCTGCTCAAAGCATCAGCAACTACATTTGCCTTCCTAGGATGATAATCTATCACACAATCATAATCCTTTAGGAACTCAATCCATCGCCTCTGTCTAAGATTGAGCTCCTTCTGGGTTGGCAAATATTTTAGACTCTTGTGGTCTGTATAGATGTAACATTTTTCACATTATAAATAATGCCTCCATATCTTCAGTGCGAAGATAATTGCTGCTAACTCCAGGTCATGAGTAGGGTAGTTCTGTTCATGTGGCCTTAACTACCTGGAAGCATAGGCGACCACTTTCCCCTCTTGCATCAATACACACCCTAGCCCATTATGCGAGGCATCACTATAGACCACAAAGTCTTTTCCTGACACTGGCTGTGTTAACACTGGTGCTTCTGTTAACATAGCCTTTAGCCTCTCAAAACTAGCTTAGCACTTGTCATTCCAGCCAAATTTCACATTCTTGTGCAACAACTTGGTCATTGGAGCAGCTATAAGAGAGAACCCCTTCACAAATCTTCTATAATACCCAGCTAGCCCCAAGAAACTTCTGACCTCAGTTGTATTTCTGGGAGGCTTCCATTCCATCACTGCTTCTATCTTTTTGGGATCCACTCTAATCCCCTCAGCTGACACTATGTGTCCAAGAAAAGAGATCTCACTCATCCAGAAGTCACACTTGGACAACTTAGCATATAGCTTCTTTTCTCACAGGGTTTGTAGAACAATCCTCAAATGTTCATCATGTTCTTCCCTGGTCTTGAAATACACCAGAATATCATCAATGAAGACCACTACAAACCGATCTAAGTATGGATGGAAGATACGGTTCATAAGGTCCATAAATGCTGCTGGTGCATTTGTTAACCCAAACGGCATCACTAGAAATTCATAATGCCCATATCGGGTTCTGAATGCAGTTTTTGACACGTTTGCATCCTTTACCCTCAACTTATGATACCCTGATCTGAGATCCATTTTCGAAAATACACCGGCTCCTTTCAATTGATCAAACAGATCGTCGATTCTGGGCAATGGATATTTGTTCCTCACAGTTACTTTGTTCAACTGCCGGTAATCAATACACAATCTCAAGGTTCCATCCTTCTTCTTCACAAATAGCACCGGAGCTCCCCATGGTGACACACTGGAGCGTATGAACCCCTTATCAAGCAACTCTTGCAACTGAGTTTTCAAGTCCCTCAATTCAGTGGGTGCCATCTTATAAGGAGCAATAGAAATGGGTGCTATACCCGGCTTTACCTCAATAGCAAACTCAACTTCCCTTTCTGGTGGTAAACCAGACAACTCTTCAAGAAATACATCTGAAAAGTCTCTTATTGTGGGTATGTCACCCAAGTTTGGCTTAGCCTGCCTAGTATCAACCACGTGTGCTAGGTAAGCTTCACAGCCTTTTCTCATCATTCTTCTTGCAACTGTGGCTGAGATAACATTGGATAGGAAATCTATCCTTTCACCCACAATAGTGATCTCATTACCCTCAGAAGTTTTCAGAGAAATTCTCTTCAATTTACAATCAACTATTGCCTGATGACGTGACAACCAGTCCATTCCCAAAATCACGTCAAACTCGTGGAAGGGCAACTCAATTAGGTCTGCCGAGAATTCATACCCTTGAATCCTCAACGGGCAACCCTTATACACTTTATTCACTACCACACTGTGGCCTAGTGGATTTGTGACCAGAATGTCTTGATCACTCTCCTCTACTAGAACTCCCCTCTCTATGGGTAGTTTAATGCAAATGTAGGAATGAGTGGATCCTAGATCCATTAATGCATGTACAGAAGTGTTGTAGAGGGAAAGCGTACCCCTGATGACACCCGGGGAATCTTGCTCCTCTTGAGCTCTGATGGCATAGGCCCTGGCTGGTATTCTAGTGTCTGGCCTCTCAGCTGACTCAGATGCAGGCCTCAGTGATGGACCAGCTGCCTCAGGTTTACCGGGCTTCCTACCCTTTTGTGGTACAGGAATAGGTCTGTCAGTTTGTGTTAGAGCAACTGTAGTAGTCCTCATCGGACAATTATAGGTCTGTCAGTTTGATCTGATGTTCTGTTGATCCACATCGTAAGCATGCACCGGTCACTCGCCAAAATTCCCCCTTATGCCAATTCTGACAGTGCTGACAAGCAGAAGATATAGGGGCTGGTCCCTTAAACACCGTCCCTGGAGAGCTGCCCATTGATGGTGTGGACTGGCCTCTCCTAGGTGTGAACTGCAGTGCAGGCCTCGAGATCGACTCAACTGTGGTGGTCACGAACTCGAGCAGGGAGGACCCTTACTTCTTCTTGGGAGAGAAAATGTCTGGATCGACCGGACCCCTCTTCTGCTGTCTTTCCCTTCTATTTTATTCATTGATTCTGACCCTTTCCACTTTTGATGCTGCATCTGCCAGTTTAGAAAAATCCGTGATCTCCAGTGCTGTGATCATGACTTTGATGTTGTCATTGAGCCCTTCTTCAAACCGTCTGTACGTCTCTACCTCTGTAGGGACTATCTCCCTCCCATACCAGCTCAGTTTGACAAACTCACGCTCATACTCAGCCACTAACAACCGTCTCTGTCTCAGACTGATAAATTCCCTTCTTCACTCTTCTCTCTTCTAAATACACCTTGCTAACATATTTCTTCTTGAACTCTATGAGGAAGAATTCCTAGGTGATCCTTTCAGGTTGCACCACACTGGTTACTGCATCCCACCATTAATATGCATAATCCTGAAGTAGGGACACAGCACCCGCTGGGTTCTGCTCGGGGGTGCAGTTTAGCTATTTTAGCAGTCTAATTGTTCTATCCAGCCAGTTTTCTGTGGCCATGGGATCATACTCCCTCTTCCCAAAGAAATCTACAGCCCCATGCTTCCTCAATTTCTCCAAATGAGATTTCTGTGGTGCTGGTGGTGGTTGTGGCTGTGGTTGTGGTGGTGGAATTGGCCCCATCATTTGCCGGTAAAACTCGGTCATTTGTTGAAATAGTGCAAACTGAGGTTGGGCAGGTGCCTCAGCTGCTGGTGGAGCAGTTCTCCTCGCCTCAGACTTCACCCTTGGTGGAGCATGACTCTCCACCTCTTCATCAACTGCTCTTTGCGAAGCAGGATCCATGTCCTATTCAAAATAAGAAAACAAACAGATCTGCATGAGTGTCACCTCAACACTTACAAATGTAATGCAATGGTATGTACTCTATCTAGACCTAGAAATGCCTAAACCGATGCTCTGATACCACTAAATGTGACACCCCTTACTCGTCTACAGTGTAGTCGAGCAAGTTATGCCACTCAGTGTGTCGGAACACCAATTCATGTTTCAAATTCAATTAATCCCTTTTTATTCATTTATTTATAATTTTTGATAAATCTAAATTTTTTTGCAAATTTTATAGAAAATCCGGCAGAGTGCCGGCTATAAATTGGAAAACAGTTCTTCTAAACCTATTTAAAAACACTTTCAATATAATTATAATCTCAATCTCAGTCAACCACCAACTTTTTTCAACAATTTCTCAAATCAATTCAGTATCTCAAAATTCACATTCATCTCATATCACACCCAATTCAATGATAAATACTCATATTTATTTCTGAACACAGCTCATGGGTAATTACAGTAAAAATATGATTACATGAGTTTATAATATACATAACAAAAGTTTACAAATACAAAAGACTTAGGTAGCCCAATGTCCTACTAATACACTGCAATTGTGAGGTGACTTTGAACTCTGAGTGCAAATATGAAAACTCACCCTGTATGAGGTTGGCTGGACTCCCCAGCTATGTCTCCAGTACCTGCGCGTGGCAAAAGTGACACGCTAAGCAATTCTGCTTAGTGGTGACAATATAAAATTAAATAAAATAAAAACATGTATGCAGAATGTATTTTTACATTTTTGGGTAGACTTAATTTCAAATATTTATTACAATATTATTCGATTAAAGTTTGGTAAGATTTATTAACATTGCCCGAGTAACCTATACTATTTGACTGGACTGGATAAATGGGTAAACTGATACTGGGTTCTAAGTACCTCGGACCATTACACCATCGGTCACATTGTGTCTCCCAGTGTGCAACGGAACAGCTAATAAGCTGTAATAATTATCGGGGATTAAACCCGAGTATAACAACTCAATATCATAGCCAAAGGCTATTATGTCACAGAATGGCATGGAAAGCCATGAAATGAAGAATGGCATGAAGCCATATGCAGTACTGCTAACAGAACCCTATTGGCATGCCAACCTATCCAAACCAATCACATTAGGCCTACTAGGGCATTTAACACTTTTCATTTATGTAATTCTTTGAAATTGAATTTTTATGATTATTATTCATTTCATTGGTCAATCAAAATGTTGACTTTTGCATTGGAAATAGGTAAATTAGTTTAAATATCATCAACATACCACATTTTGCATTTTAAACTTGTTGGTATTGGTTGCCAATACCATCTCTAAGCTTAATGTGAATTGGACAAAATTTTTAGTTTTCAAGCTTTGGGTTTACTGTTCCATTAGTCACTTTTGCAGTGGGAATTTGGAAAAATGATCAACATGAAAGTTGTTCCTTATTTTGTCTAGTTGAATTTCCTTTTTTGAATCACTCCATTTGGAGCTTTGTAGCTCAAGTTATGGTCCAAAAACTACAACTGGCCAGATTGGACAGAATCCAAAATTCTGGGCAAAACTGGTTCTGCCAGATTTGGTAACCTAAGTTTGGTTGGCAATTTGACTAGGTTATGGTCATAATTTGGGTTAGGTTTCTTATGAAAGTTGTTGGTCTATATCTCAACTTATTTCTGGTAAAATTTTAGGTCAATTGGACCTTTCTACATTGAGTTATGGCCAAATGACCAAACACTGTTCATTTGGTCATTTTGCCCAGGCAGACTGCAGGTCACTCGGATTAGGGCAAGCTTTTGGTCCACTTGGTTTGGTTTTATGGGCATGGTTTCTTCACCAAAGTTGTGCCATTATGTGTCTAGTTTCATGTCCAATTGGCCTTGCACCAATTGAACCTCTACAATTCAAGTTATGGCTGCCCAAACCTGCTGGACTCATGTCCAATTCTGTAGGTCACCTAGGGCAGCCACACCAAACCCAAATCCCATCACTCAACACACTTCATTTTTGGTTTAAACACCATTAATACCCATTTTCATCATCACATGGTCAAAGTCCTATTTCTCCACCCCAAACCCTAACTCAAACATTACCATTCATGCATTTTGATTGCATTTCTTCAATCCACTTATAAAATGCACATTAAGGGCAGCCATAATAACCTTTTAACTTCATTAAAGTCATCACAAACAAACCCTAACCATGGCTGCCAAAAATTTAGGGTTTACATACAATTGGTATTCAACAAATTTTTTTTGTAATTTACACTCATTTATACTTACTCAACATAAATTTGAAGAGAAACATAAGTTTAAGTCACTTACCTCTTAGGGAGCTAATCCAAAGCTTATAAGAAGTCTTTCTTTTTAATTCTTTTTGCTCCCAAAAGAATCTCCAAGATGCAAGAACACTTTTTTGTGTTGGGAGTTTAGGGTTTAGTTGGGTAGAAGTTGGTGAAATCAAGCTTGAAAAAGCTTGAAAATGGTGGCTATGGTGGAGGCTTACGGCAAGGAAGAAAGGAGAAATGAGAAATCTGGTTTTTCTCTCATTTTTCAGCCCATTTGTCTCTTTTAAATAAAGTTATTCCATGTGTCAACATTGGGTTGGGTGGGAGAACTTTAATGACATCATTATGATGTCATAAGTCCATTTTCCTTTATTTTTTTTTCATTTCTTGTCTATTTAATTGAAATTAAATTTTTAACAACATTTATTCATATTTTATGTTATATAAATTATTTATTTAACTAGACAAGTTGGTCAAAAATCATCTCTGAAGATGAAATGACCAAAATGCCCTCCGTTTGGCTTAACGGGCCAAAATTATCTGTACAGATTGAAAATTTTTTCTAAGTATTTTCTTAGCATTCTAATGCTATAAGAACCTCAATAACCCTTCTCTAGAGTCCCAGAAATGATTTTATAATTTTTCCCCCGGGTCTAGGGCTCCTAGTTACGAGAACCGCAACTTCTCACTAGGTTACCCATCGCTAGGGCACCGGCTCATTTAACTTGGTTGTATCTTATTTCTAAAATTTTTGCTAAATTTTTCTTATTAATATTTAAGTTAATTATGGTTCCTCATTTAGTTTAAATATTTTTTCGGATGTTCTAGCTGTCCGGACCGACACTGGTCACTAGAACAGTAGACTGTACGGACTAGCTAAAGTGAGGATGTTATATGCATGACCAGAATTGGCCAGGATAGTGGAGACTCATATTCCATTCTAAAGTTTTCTTCCTCCACCTATTTTCGTTACTTCTATACTACTTTTACCAAACCCCAGTTTACCTTTGGTCATGACGATTCATCATACTGCTCCTCTTATTTGCTCATTGTGGCCTGTTCATTTTTTCTTCCTAAATTATTGTTTGTTGATTGGGCAATCACCTATCATATTCCTTTGCTCTAGCCGAATCTATTTCTATGACCCTTCCTACTTTTGGGGCAGGTATCCCTGAAGGGACACTAGTCCCTGGGATTAACCCATTGAGGAAAGCAATTCGGGCCTCCATCTCTTGGATGTGTTGATACACTTAATCTGGTGCTATCCCATGCAAAAGGTTTTGTTGATCTGGGATGATGACATTGCATGGTGGAATTTGTGCATCAGATGGGATTGTGGGTATGGCCACATTTACAATTATGGTTGTCGCAGGTGGGTCTCCTCCCAGTGTGGGGGTAATGGAAATGATTCCTTTGTTTGGGGTCCTTAAATCTATAGCCATTAAGAAAGAAAAACACAAAAGATGAGAAATAATTAGGACCAAGGATTAGAAACTCACTGGTAACACAGGAGTGTTTAAAAAGAAAAGGAATGATCTTAGATGTATGTTTTTAGCCAGTAATTTGAGTTTTCCACAAACAGCACCATTAATGCTATCCAGAATTTAGGGCCTTGTCCTAATGCCACGTGAACCTGCAATAGAGAAAAAGATGAGGTGGATGGTCTTCTGACTGGCTACTTCGATGCTCAAGTCAGAGAGTTATTTTTGAGAATGTTTTGCAGAACTTGTAATAGGATTTTAAGAATTAGAATATGAGTACCTATTTCTGCTTACTTGGTTGGTATTTATAGGCTTTTTTAGTGCAATATCCATTGCTTTATTTGTGGAGGTGATCTTGGCTGAATCACCGAGATTGTCTTCATGAAATATGCTCTTTGCTTGATTGCTAGTATAATTATTGCTTAGTCTGTGAGATTCAGGCTTTTGCTTGAATATTGTTATGGTTGTTGCTCGGTATATCTTTCATTTACCGTGTTGGGCAAACGAAGGTTTTACCCGGTCTTGGTTTTGTTCGACCCGTTTGGCCTCTTGACTTTCTGAAATATTATTCGACTTTTTAACTACCATGCTAGACATAATTCTTTGACTGCCATGCTGGACAAGCTATAATATTCGTGTAACACCCCTTGCCCGATCTACAGTGTGGCCGAGCAAGGAATGCTACACTTTGTGCCTGAGCACCTTATCTTATCTTACTTTATTCATTATTAATTTTAATTCCATCTTAATTTAAATCTTAATATATTTAATTGGAGAAATGGATAGAGTTTCCCCTGTTTTATTAAGATTTTGCCCTGTTTTATTAGTCATCTGTTTAAAATAATCTCATATCCAATCTTAATTTCAATTATCATCATTCCATAATATCAAATCCTAACATTAATTCTCATCCATGTTCATTTCCATAAAATTTTCATATTTATGCATGAAATTCATCACATTCATTAATTTACATCATGTATAAATTAATTACATAAGTTCATAATTTACATTACAACTTAATGAATATTTACAATGTGCAAAAATATACAAATATGACTCATGTGGGCCCTACTAAAATGCACTACTGTGAGGACACAACTCGACACTTCTTCAGATCTGTAGTCCAAAATCCTAGTCCACTATCTACTGGGCTTTATCTCCAGTATCTACGCGTGGAAAATCCAATGCGCTAAGCATTTATACTCAGTGGTGCAATAATACAATGAAGATATAATATACAAAATAAAAGTAATAATTTCATGGTTGTAGTAATTATAAGGAAAATGCATATTTAATGAAGTATGGATCAGTTTAAAACTAAGTAAGATTTAAACTATCAACTCTTTAACACCTTATTGGTTAATCACATAGTGATTTTGAATATCTCTCTTTTTTTTTCTTTCCTTTTTTTTTTCAAGGACTTTGGAAACATTTATTTTATTGGGATCTCTCTTTTTCTTTATCTTGATATTCAATTTCCTTACTTCATTTCAACACATATTTAATCTCATTAATACTTTTCAATGCCCAAGTAACCTATAACAGACTGACTGGACTGGATAAGTGGTTATTACTAGCACAGAACACATAGGTGCCTCAGGCCGTTATACCATGGGACACATAATGTTAACCAGGCATGCAACAGAATGGCTAGAAAGCCATAATAGCAAATCGGGCATAAAGCCATATACATCATAATGCAACAAAATGGCTAGAAGCCATAATCACAGAATGGCATGAAAGCCATGATAACAGAATGGCACAAAGCCATAGGCAATACTGCAAAACATAACCCTTGTTGGCATGCCAATCTATCTAACCCATAGACACATATTTAGGCATACATGGGCAATTAATAATCTTAGATATTCATAAGTCACATAATTTCATCATATGTTGTATTCATGCTTCATAGCATTTTTGTTTCAATCATGTTGGGAACATGAGTCCCAAATACATATTCACATCACATTCATGTTCATTAAGTCATTGGTATCATTGGTATTAATTACCAATCATATTTCAAGTCATTTTAGGGATACTTCATAAATTCCAGAATTTATATCTTGAATTTACTCTTATATTAGGCCAAGCGAGAGTAGTAATTTGACTACTCTTTTCTCATGAAAGTTATTCTTTAATGTCTTAGCTTTAATTTCCTTTTGGGGTAAGTCAATTTGAAGTTTTGTAGCTCTAGTTATGATCAATTAACCAAGTACTAGTCCAGTGACCAATACCAATTCTAGAACAGGGCAGATTCTGGAACTCAACTTTGTCAAGCTATTTGGACACGTTACAATCATAATTTGGCTTGGTGTTCTTCATATGAGTTGTTCTTCTGTGTCTCATGGTTACACAGGTTCAAGAATCACTAAGTTTGAAGTTGTGTAGACTCCTAGATCTTATAACTCTAGGATTTCAGGTTTCAGGTATGTGTTACAATTAATATTTAAGGGTCTTACACCCAAACTTTGAGTAAGGTTTCTAAACCAAAGTTGTAGCCCTAATTCTTAAGTTTACAGATCATTTTAATTCATCCTAATTTAGATTTTCTAGTGCAAGTTATGGTCTAATTACTGTCCTAGGGTCAAATGGCAAAATGGTTCCAATGCAGGAATTCCAGATTGGAAATTCCTGAATTCTCCTAACAATTTCCCTAAGTTGCTTTAGAATCTGGGTTCTAGTCAAAATAAAAAAATTGTAGTTCAATGTGTTATGAGTATTATGGGTTTGGAATCACTTCATTTGCACTTTTGTAGCTCAAGTTATGGCATTTTTTCCACAACTGGTCGGATACGCTAAAGTTTAAAATTTTCAGGTACAGGTTTAGTCCAAGGCAGGTTTGATAGACTAAATTTACCTAGCAATTTGGTTAAGTTAAGGTCAAAATTAGGTTTCCTAATCTTCATGAAAAATGTTCTTCGATGTCTCAGAATTCCATAGGTTTAAGAATTAGGTCAATTGGAGTTTCCTAGAGTGAGTTATACTTAAATTACTAAACACTATTCATATGGTGATCTCTACAGGTCCAGAATGTGTCATTCCACATTCAAGCCTAATTTAGGGCAACTTGTGTTCATTTTCTAGACAATTTCTCTCATGAAAATCTTAGAATTATTTCTTAACTTTCATTTACAATTGGTTTCACACCAATTAGAGCTATGTAGCTCAACTTATGGCATTCAAACCTATTGGACTCATGGACCCTACACTTTTAGGGTTTTCAGGGTTTTAGGTAAACTTTCCATATCACATTTTAGGGTCTTACACTCGTAATTTGGGTAAGGTCTCTAAATCAAAGTTGTAGCCCTATTTCTTAGGTTTTTAGATCATTGTGATTTCTCATTTGGAGTTATATACTAAAAGTTATGCCTCAAAAATCATATGGAGGTCAAATGACAATTTGCTAAAATCTCAGGAATTCCAGTTTCAGCAATGCAAATTGCTTTAGGAATTTGACCAATTTGCAAATTGAACTGGGCAGTTTATTCTTCATGAAAGTTATTCTAATATGTTTCAGCTTTCCAACAAGTCAAAATTCACTTCATTTGGAGTTATCTAGTGCAATTTATGCCCATTCTAATTTGTACTGTTCAAGTGGTCATTTTCCTGGATTTTAGAATTTCACTTTCGGATTCCAGTCCCAATTCCAACCTCTTCTAGGCACTTTTAGGTTAAGTGTCCTTCATCAAAATTGTAGTATTTGTCTTAAGTTTATTTTGAAATAGGATTCACCTCAATTGCATTTACCTAGCTCAAGTTATAGGCAAATCAATCTCCTGGACTCAAGCTGTCCAGAATCTGCCTCAACACACAACCTCACACCCATTCAAAAATTTGGTCATCTCATTGATTCATATCAACAATTGGGTGCAAAATGAACTTAATTTAGTCATAATTGCATCAATTAGAATACAACAATTAAAATTTCCAAATTTCAGCAAACCCTAAACTAGTTTGCTACAACTTCAAAATACAAGGAAATTGATAACACTAACCTTGTTCTCATAGCTCCAAGCAATATTCAATAAACCCAACACTTGATTCACCTCTTTGGGGCTACCAACCAAATTTTCCTTTCACTTTTCTTCTCACTTTCCTTGGGTTTTATGGCTGGCTATGGAGGTTTCTCAAGATTTCTCATAAAATTGATGAAAGGAGGTAAAGGTAAGGAAGCTTGGATGGTTAAGCTCTAATGGAGGAAAATGGAAGAATTTAGAGAAAATGGAAGGGAGAGATGGACGGTATGTTGGATGGAAGAAGAAGACAATTTCAATTTAAATTAAGATAAGAAGAAAGTGTTGCCAAATTTTCATATGGTCTTAGGTTTTAATTATGTCATGCTTAAATCATCATGATGTCACAATTTTCAATTTCATTTTTTTTCCTTTTCTTCATTCAATACACATTTCTATTTATAATTTTCATCAAAATTTCTTCATATTTTAATACATTAATTTCACTTAATTTGATTGACATTTTGATCAAAAGTCAACTCTTCAAGTGAAATGACTAAAATGCCCTTCATTGAGCATGGTTTGTCTTTACCGATTAGCATCGGTTTCCTTTCACTTCCTTGACATTTTCATTTCCGTTAACCCCTCAATTACGTCCTAAATAAATGTCTCACATGGTTCCCCATGAATTTGGGGCGGCAATTGAATCCACAGTTGCTTTCCAGTAGGGTTACCCATCACTGTGGACTTGTGCTCATTTAATCAATTATTGTACTTCACTTCTTTTATTTTTCTTTAATTTTACTTGATCTTTGTTCAACTAATTTATGACTCCTCACTCTAGTTTAAGTGTGGTTCCAGACATACTGACTGTCCGAACAGATGTTAGTCATCAGAACAGTCGAATGTATGGAACTACCTAAAATGAGGATGTTATAATTCTTTCCCTCTAAAAAGGAATTTCGTCCTCGAAATTCACCTGAGTCAAATAACTGAGGATGTTGTTGTCTCATAATTTCTTCACTTTTCCCCATTGCTTCCAATGTCTTATGGTTTTTCCATAATATTTTCACCAATGAAATTCTTTTGTTCCTTATCTCCTTGATTTCTTATGTTAGGGTCTTTACTAGTTCTTCAGACTCTGTTACCCATTCCTATTCTGTTTATTGGCTCGCACTCTTTCATACTCACTTACTATCATCTACCTCTGTCTCAGCATGATAGATTGTTTCTTTCTGTCCTCTACATAGACACAGTTAATATATTTCTTTCTGAACTTTATCAATACGAAATCCCAAGTCACTATGGTTGACGGCACTACATTGGTTGCGGCGTCCCACCCCTAATAGACAGCTTCCTATTGCAGTGAAACTGCACACTCTAAACTCTGTTCTGGTGTGCAATGTAATTGCTGCAGAACTCTCTCAGTCCTTTCTAACTAATATTCTGTAGCTATCGGTCCATCCTCTTTATTTCCTTTAAAATCCATAGCCCCATACTTTCAGAGCTTTCCTAACGGTGACTTTTGTGCTAGGTGTGCTTGCTTGTCCAAGTAGATTAGCCATCTGCTGGAAAAATTTCTGCTGAGGTTCTGCCAGTTACCCAACAGGTGTCTGTGTTACAGAATTTCTCATCCCTCTGGTATTACTGCTCCCTAGGGCATGACTTTCTACTTCTTCTTCATTAACCCGTGGAGCATTAGAATCCATTCTATCAATGTAAACTAAACAGGAAAGCAAATCTATCTTAGTGTCACCTCGACTCTCAATGGATGCAATGCATGTTATGCACACTATCTCAATGGATGCAATACATGTTATGCACACTATCTTTTTCTAATTATCTAAGCCTAGGAACGCCTAAATCTTTGGTTTAATACCACTAAATGAAACACTCTTTGCCTGATTTATAGTGTGGCCGAGCAAGGAATGCTACACTCTGTGCCTGAGCACCTCATCTTATCTTACTTCATTCATTATTAATTTTAATTCCATTTTAATTTAAATCTCAATATATTTAATTGGAGAAATGAACAGAGTTTCCCCTGTTTTATTAAGATTTTGCCCTGTTTTATCAAGATTTTGCCTTGTTTTATCAGTCACCTGTTTAAAATAATCTCATATCTAATCTCAATTTCAATTATCATCATTCCATAATATCAAATCATAACATCAATTCTCATCCATGTTCATTTCCATAAAATTTTCATATTTACGCCTGAAATTCATCACATTCATTAATTCACATCATGTACAAATTAATTATATAAATTCATAATTTACATTATAACTTAATGAATATTTATAATGTACAAAAATATACTAATATGACTCATGTGGGCCCTACCAAAATGCACTACTATGAGGAGGTGACATAACTCGACATTTCTTCAGATCTGTAGTCCAAAATCCCAGTCCAGCATCGACTAGGCTTTATCTCCAATACCTACGCGTGAAAAATCCAACGCGCTAAGCATTTCTGCTTAGTGGTGCAATAATACAATGAAGATATAATATACAAAATAAAAGTAATAATTTCATGGTTGTAGTAATTATAAGGAAAATACATATTTAATGAAGTATGGATTAGTTTAAAACTAAGTAAGATTTATAATATCAGCTCTTTAACACCTTATTGGTTAATCACATAGTGATTTTGAATATCTCTCTTTTTTTTTCTTTCCTTTTTTTTTTCAAGAACTTTGGAAACATTTATTTTAGTGGGATCTTTCTTTTTCTTTATCTTGATATTCAATTTCCTTACTTCATTTCAACACATATTTAATCTCATTAATACTTTTCAATGCCCAAGTAACCTATAACAGACTGACTGGATAGGATAAGTGAGTATTATTAGCACAGGACACATCTGTGCCTCGGGCCGTCATACCATGGGACACATAATGTCAACCAGGTATGCAACAGAATGACTAGAAAGCCATAATAGCAAATTGGGCATAAAGCCATATACGTCATAATGCAACAGAATGGCTAGAAGCCATAATCACAGAATGGCATTAAAGCCATGATAACAGAATGGCACAAAGCCATAGGCAGTACTGCAAAACATAACCCTTCTTGGCATGCCTATCTATCCAACCCATAGACACATATTTAGGCATACATGCGCAATTAATAATCTTAGATATTCATAAGTCACATAATTTCATCATATGTTGTATTCATGCTTCATAGCATTTTTGTTTCAATCATGTTGGGAACATGAGTCCCAAATACATATTAACATCACATTCATGTTCATTAAGTCATTGGTATTAATTACCAATCATACTTCAAGTCATTTTAGGGATACTTCATAAATTCTAGAATTTGTATTTTGATTTTACTCTTATATTAGGCCAAGTTACAGTAGTAATTTGACTACTCTTTCTTCATGAAAGTTATTCCTTAATGTCTTAGTTTTAATTTCCTTTTTGAATTAGTCAATTTGAAGTTTAGTAGCTCTAGTTATGATCAATTAACCAAGTACTGGTCTAGTGACCAATACCAGTTCTAGAACAGGGTAGATTCTGGAACTCAATTTTGTCAAGCTATTTGGGGAAGTTATAGTCATAATTTGGCTTGGTATTCTTCATATGATTTGTTCTCCTATGTCTCATGGTTACACAGGTTCAAGAATCACTAAGTTTGAAGTTGTGTAGAGTAAATTATGGCTAATTAACCAACCCAGACTCCTAGATCTTATAACCCCAGGATTTTAGGTTTCAGGTATTTGTTACAATTAATATTTAAGGGTCTTACACCCAAAATTTGAGTAAGGTTTCTATATCAAAGTTGTAGCCCTAATTCTTAAGTTTTCAGATCATTTTGATTCATCCCAATTGAGATTTTTTAGTGGAAGTTATGGTCTAATTACTGTCTTGGGGTCAAATGGCAAAATGGTTCCAATGCACGAATTCTATATTGGGAATTTTTAAATTCTCCTAACAATTTCCCTAAGTTGCTTTAGGATCTGAGTTCTAGTCAAAACACAAAAATTGTAGTTCTATGTGTTATGAGCATTTTGGCTTTAGAATCACTACATTTGTAGTTTTGTAGCTCAAGTTATGGTATTTTTGCCACAACTGGTCGGATACCCTAAAGTTCAAAATTTTCAGGTACAGGTTTAGTCCAAGGTAGATTTGATGGATTAAATTTACCTAAAAATTTGGTTGAGTTAGGGTCAATGTAACACCCTTCACCCGTCTACAGTGTAGCCGAGCAAGGCGTGCTACACGGCGTGCCGGAGCACCTGACCTTATCTGATTTCATTATAGTTCTAGATTTACTTATTCAAAAACTTTATCTGAGGTTTAGGCTATTTTTACTTTTATCAAAATCTGACTAATTTGGAAAATTCAAAAATTTCAATGATAATCCAGCAGAGTGCTGGCAGTAATTTGGACTAACAATTCTTCTGAACTTGCCAAAAACAATTTCAATTTATACTCTAATTCACAACTCATAATCAGTCTGAAAATTTTTCATACTCAATCTCAATCAAAATCATCATGATCATATACTTAACTCATATATCAAAATTCTTACATTTTATTATTTTGCATAATTTGCCAACTAAGTACATAAATTTATCAAGTACAAAATATATAAATAAAATTACAGTTACTAATTCACATTACAATAATAGCAATAATTATAATGTACAGATTATAAAACATGCTTAAAATGAGCCCTATCTACATGCATTGCTGAGGAGGTGACAACCTTCAATTCTTATGACACTTCTGCAGATCTGGACTCCAAAAATCTCAATGATACCATCTGGTTTTACCTTCAAGAATCGCGAGGAAGCAATTCCATCGCGCTAAGCATTTCTGCTTAGTGGTGCAATAGTATAACAAGAAATAATATATACAAATAAAGAAAGAAATAAATCATAATTTGGATACTCAAGAATCAATTTAATTTGGTATGGTATTTCTAGTATCAACGATCTTATATACTAGTTTGTTTCTCTTTGGAAGTGCTTAGTTTATAACTTTTCAATAATACTACCCAGTATACAAATTATTCTAACTGTATTGTATTTCAAGTCTCTACAGTTCTGCAATTTATATTTTTGTTATGTTTCTTTTGCTAATCTCCTTTACTCATTCATTCAATACTTAATTTAATTGTACTGAAATTTCATTATACTTAACTTAAATTAGCTTCCTGAATTGAATAATGTTTTAAATACTGCCCATATAGCCTATACACTGACCAGACTGGATAAACAGATATACTAGCACTGGGTACCTAGTACCTCGGGCCGTCACACCATTGGTCACAAAGTGTCTCCTGGTGTGCAAATAATGTGGCTAAAAAGCCATATAATCAATCAGACATTAAGCCGAGTATAATAACACAAACTGTATAGCCATAGGCTATTAAAATCATAGTATGGCATAATAAGCCATAGAACACAGTATGACGTAAAGTCATTTACAGAACAGCTGTCAGAATCCTATTGGCATGCCAACCTATCCAAACTAGTCAACTAGGCAAATTAGGGCATATTACAAGATTAAATATTTATTTCTTTATTTTCAGGGTTTACTGGTCAATACACAATTCACTGGTCAATGAAAATATTGACCTTTTTATACATTATGGATAAGTTGATTCTAGTATCAACATGTCACAATTTGCATTTCAATATGCTGCCAATATAGTGCAATTTACCGTTTTTACAAGTTGGCATTCATTGCCAAATCACTTCAAGCATCATTTTATGTAATTACCAATTTTCAATTTTTAGTGAGCTATATTGATCTAGCATAAAGTCCTATTTCCCTTGGTTTTTAGCTTTTGGTCAAAGAAGCAAAATTGTAGCTCTATGTCTTATTGCACGCGGGGCAAAATTTGAGGTCATTCCGAGTTGTATAGACCAATATATGGTCAATTTACTAAAGCTGGACAGATTGCACCTTTAGTGCAGAATTTGGTCAATTTCTCAATTTTTGTGTGCTAGATTTGTCTAGCTTAAAGTCCTATTTCTCTTGGTACTATTCCCTTCAATTCATTTCATTAGTCAACCTATAATGTTGACCCTTGATGCACTCTACGTGAGTCAATTCTAATGTTGCCAATATGTCATATTTTATAGCCTTTTAATGTTGGTATATGTTACCAATTTCATTTCCAAGTGTATTGCATTTTATTGCAATTTACCGGATTTCGGCGTACTATTTTGACCTAGCCGGACGACCTAGTTCCCTCAGT
Organism: Hevea brasiliensis; assembly: GCF_030052815.1. Taxonomy (NCBI): domain Eukaryota; kingdom Viridiplantae; phylum Streptophyta; class Magnoliopsida; order Malpighiales; family Euphorbiaceae; genus Hevea; species Hevea brasiliensis. The sequence continues at coordinate 53,244,988 of NC_079501.1, forward strand.
TTTTGGGTTTTGGTCCAAACTACAAACTTGTAGGTCTATGTCTTATGGAACGCGGGGCAAAATTTCAGGTCATTCTGAGTTATGTATACCAAGTTATGGTCATTTTACTATTGCTGGTCAAAATGTATCAAAATTGGTCACTTTAGGTCATTTTAGGTTAGGCCAGTTTTTGGACCCGAACTTGTGCAAGCTTTTTGACTTGCTTATGGTCATTTCTGGGCTTGGGTGTCTTCATAAGACTTGTAGATATAGGTCTTAACTATTCATGGTCAAAATTTCAGGTCAATTGGACCTGTTCTGAGTGAGTTATGGCCTAAAAACTAACTGCTGCCCAAATGGTCAGTTTTCAGGCCTTAAATGCACTAATCCGGATTTGGTCACTTTTTAAGGTCAGTTTCTAGGCAGAATTTTGGAAACTTTTCTACATGAAAGTTGGCCTATTTGGTGTCTAGTTTCATCCCATATTGGCCTCATACCAATTGGGTTCATAGTTTGGCACTTATGGCCTCATTTAGGAGCTGCCTTCAATACACAACCTGCACAAAGCTCATACACTCCCAATTTAATGTTCCTTCTCCTCCTCATTACTACAATATTCAATCAACAACACTTCCATACATATATTGTACACAATCCCAGCAAAAATTCTGGGCAGAATACTCAAGTGCACAAGGCACACAATGCACCATTAAACTTCAATATTTACATCCACCCAAATTCAACATACTTTAATGTTAATATTACACATATACTTAAACATATTCATACTTCAACATCACTTACACTTGCTGCCCACAAATTGACATTCACATATATCATTAATAACCATATATTCACACACAATTTCATGCTATTAGGGGCTGCCAAACATGGCAGTTTGCTCAAGACTTCAAGGTTCCATTTCACACCTTTAATCTAAACACTACATGTACATACTTGTGCACAAACTTACTACAACTTTCATTTGGACAATTCAACCTTCATTTTCATTCATTAGAAGTAAAAATAACTCAAGCTCAACAAGGGTTCATGGCTGCCCAAAATGAAGCAACATCACAAATCTCCAATAATTTTTTCAAACCATAATTTAAATTTCTCAATTTCAATCAATTCAAGTCCTATCACTTCCCATATATATACCCATATCAAACATCATCTTTAAACTCATCTACATCATTTAAACACATTAAAATCCCATGAATGTCTTGGCATCCGAAATGAAGGGCTCACCAAATATACATTAATTTACTCAATTTCTTCACAAATCAACTCACCCAAAGCTCAAAACAAGATCTAATGAAAGAAAATGGGGAGATTAAGCACTAACCTCATCTTGGGCTTGATTAAACTTCACCAAAACTCCTCTTTCTTGCTTCCTACATGCTGCCCATGATGTGTAGAACAAGTTTAATGAAGGACTCTTGAAGAAATCATGGCTTGATTAATGGTGCATGAAGGATTGTATATGGGCATCCATGGATGAAGCTTGGAGAACTTGAATTCGGCCATGGGTGTTTGGATAAAGAAATGGAAGGCTTTTGGGTCATGAATTCTGTCCACTTAAGTATTTATACCCTCCACTAATTTAGATTAATGAATATAATATTTACCACTCACTTTAGGTTAATATTAGAATAATTAAACTTATGGTTATTTTAATCATGTCCCTATAATTTCTTTTAATTACATTATGTATAAAACTTCTTATTTTCATGACATTTTCAAATTTTAATACTACTTATTTTTCATGGACATTTAGGTCAAAAGTCAACTCTAGCTGTCAATTGACCAAAATGGCCCTCTTCGGGTCAAGTTCGGACTTTTTCGGTAACACTAATTTACTCCTTGTACCGCCGATTTCTTTAATTTTTATTTTTCGTTTATACTAACTTTCTAATTTTTCTTTGAAATTTTATAAGTGTAATATCATTTATTTTTAATGGAGGTTGAGGTCAAAAGGCAACACTATGTGTCAAATGACCAAAACACCCCACTTTGGGTTACATTCCCGATTTTTCGGTAACACCGATTTTTGTTTGTTTCTCGATTTTTTCGTTTTTCTTTATACTAATTTATTAATTTTTCTTTGATATTTCTAGTGTCAATTACATTTCAATAAACCTTTATTTATGTCTCAGAATTAGATTCAGAGGGTTCCCCGTGGTCTGGCTCGCAACGCCTTCCCAGTCAAGGTCACCCATCGCCGCAGTTGTCACTGCTTAACTTAGCTTCATTTTCTTTCTTTCATTTTTCTTTGATTTTTCTTGTATTTTCTTTTTATTTATTTCATCATTATATGTCTGTTCACTATCACCGAAGTGTAGTTCCAGACATCCTGACTTGCCTGGACTGTTATTTGACTACTGGAGCAGTAGAACGTACAAAATATGTATAATGGGGATGTTACAGTCAAAACTAGGTTTCCTGATCCTCATGAAAAATGTTCTCCTATGTCTCAAAATTCCATAGGTTTAAGAATCAGATCAATTGGAGTTTCCTAGAGTGAGTTATACTTAAATTACTAAATACTATTCATATGGTCATCTCTACAGGTTTTCATGGTTTCAGGTGAATTTTTCATATCACATTTTAGGGTCTTACACCCATAATTTGGGTAAGTTTCTAAATCAAAGTTGTAGCTCTATTTCTTAGGTTTTCAGATCATTTTGAGTCATCTCATTTGGAGTTATATACTAAAAGTTATGCCTTAAAAATCATAGAGAGGTCAAATGACAATTTGCTAGAATATCAGGAATTCCAGTTTCAGCAATGCAACTTGCTTCAGGAATTTGACCAATTTGCAAATTGAACTGGGTGGTTTGTTGTTCATGAAAGTTATTATAATATGTTTCAGCTTTCCAACAAGTCAAAATTCACTTCATTTGGAGTTCTCTAGTGCAAGTTATGCGCATTCTAAGTTGTACTGTTCAAATGGTCATTTTCCTAGATTTTAGAATTTCACTTCCGGATTCCAATCCCAATTCTAATCTCTTCCAGCCACTTTTAGGTCAAGTGTCCTTCATCAAAATTGTAGTATATGTCTTAAGTTTATTTTGCTATTGGATTCACCTCAATTGCATTTACCTAGGTCAAGTTATAGGTAAATCAATCTCCTGGACTCAAGCTGTTCAGAATCTGTCTCAAGATACAACATCACACCCATTCAATAGTTTGGTCATCTCATCAATTCATATCAACAATTGGGTACCAAATTAACTTAATTTAGACATAATTACATCAATTAGAATATAACAATTAAAATTCCCAAATTTCAGCAAACTCTAAACTAGTTTGCTATAACTTCAAAATCTAAGGAAATTGATAGCACTAACCTTGTTCTCCTAGCTCCAAGCAATCTTCAATCAACCCAACACTTGATTCACCTCTTTGGGGCTGCCAACCATATTTTCCTTTTACTTTTCTTCCCACTTTCCTTGGGTTTTATGGCTGGCTATGGAGGTTTCTCAAGATTTCCCATAAAATTGATGAAGGGAGGTAAAGGTAAGGAGGTTTGGATGGTTATGCTCTAATGGAGGAAAATGGAAGAATTTAGAGAAAATGGAGGGGAGAGATGGATGGCACGTTGGATGGAAGAAGAAGCCAATTTCAATTTAAATTAAGATAAGAAGAATTTGTTGTCAAATTTTCATATGGTCTTAGGTTTTAATTATGTCATGCTTAAATTATCATGATGTCACAATTTTCAATTTCATTTTCTTTTCCTTTTCTTCATTCAATACACATTTCTATTTATAATTTTCATCAAAATTTATTCATATTTTAATACATTAATTTCACTTAATTTGATTGACATTTTGGTCAAAAGTCAACTTTTCAAGTGAAATGACCAAAATGCCCTTCATTGAGCATGGTTTGTCTTTATCGATTGGCATCAGTTTCCTTTCACTTCCTTGACATTTTCATTTCCATTAACCCCTCAATTACGTCTTAAATAAATGTCTCACAAGGTTTCCCATGAATTTGGAGCGGTAATTGAATCCATAGTTGCTTCTCAGTAGGGTTACCCATCGCTGTGGACTTGTGCTCATTTAACCGATTGTACTCCACTTCTTTTGTGACACCCCTTACCCGTTTATAGTGTAGCCGAGTAAGATATACCACACAGTGTACCAGAACACCCTATTTTAATTTAATCATTTTTATTCTTCCTAATTTATTTTTTTTTCATAGTTATGGAGTACAATTTGTGAAATATAATTCATTTCAGTCATTTATTGAAATCATAAATTTATTTGAGGTTCCGCAAATTTTATAGAAAATCTGACAGAGTACAGGCTAAAAATGGAGAAAACAGTTCTTCAGAACCTGTGAAAAACACTTCCAATATTTTCAATCAATCCCAAACTCCATTTCATCAACAAAATCTCAATATTTTTTTCAACAACATTTTCATTTCTCAATCATTCATCTCATATGATATTCATGTAAAAGTCATAAATAAATATTCACTTTTTCATTCATAAACACAATTTCCACTATTTACATTAATACCAAAATACATTACATAAGTTTCAATTACATATGAGAAAATAAAAGTTAATTACAAAATACCCAAAATGAAACCTAGTGTCCTACCAATGCACTGACGTTGGTGAGGTGACATGGACACTATGCAGAGCTGCAGAAGGTCTCACCCAGTCTATGGTCTACTGGGCTCTCGATCGGTCTCTCCAGAACCTACGTGTGGCAAAAAGCAACGCGCTAAGCAATAATACTTAGTGGTGCCAATAATAAAATAAAAAGAAATAATATAAAATAAATATGCAGTGCATGTCCTGATGTCTTATGCAGACAATTTTTTAATCATTATTGGTAATCTTATTTATTTTGTACTTGTTATATTCATAATTTCATTAAATTTATTCACTTTCATTTTTGGTTGCCCAAGAAACCTATACTGGATGACTGGACTGGATAAATGGGTAAACTGGCACTGGGTATCAAGTACCTCGGGCCGTCACACCATCGGTCACAAATGTGTCTCCCGGTGTGCAATAGAACAGCTAAAAAGCTATAATAATATTAGGCACAAGGCTAAGTCTCAACACAATATCGGAATGGCTAAAAGCCATAAAATCACAGAATGGCATAATGCCATGTGCAGTACTACTAACTGAACCCAATTGGCATGCCAACCTATCCAAACCAATCTTGCTAGGTGTACTAGGGCATGTTACACTTTTAAATTGTACAATTCTTGAAATTTAAGTTTAGGAGTTACTATTCATTTCATTAGTCAACTAAAATGTTGACTTTTGCATAGACAATAGGTACTTTGGTTCTAATACTCCCAACATACCACATTTTGCATTCTAAAATTGTTGGTATTGGTTGCCAAGACCATTTCTAAGCTTAGTGTTAGTTATTCAAAATTTTTAGATTTCAAGCCTCATATTTACTGTTCTATTAGTCATTTATACAGTAGGAATTTGGCAAAATTGTCTTCATGAAAGTTGTTCCTTATTTTGTCTAATTACATTTCCTTTTTTTGAATCACTCCATTTGGAGTTTTGTAGCTCAAATTATGGCCTAAACACCATAACTGGCCGGATTGGACAGAGTCCAAAATTCTGGGCAAAACTGGTTCTGCCAGATTTGGTAACCTAAGTTTGGTTGGCAATATGACTAGGTTATGGTCAGAATTTGGATTTGTGTTCTTCATGAAAGTTGCAGGTCTATGTTCAGCTTTCTGATGGTAAAATTCCAGGTCAATTGGACCTTTCTACACTGAGTTATGACCAAATGAATAAATATTATTTATTTGTTCATTTTGCCCAGGCAGAATGCAAGTCACTCGGATTAGGGCAATTTTTAAGCCAACTTGGTTTGGTTTTTTGGGCAGGGTTTCTTTACCAAAGTTGTGCCATTATGTGTCTAGTTTCATGCCCAATTGGCCTTGTACCAATTGAACCTTTACAACTCCATTTATGGCTGCCTATGAAGGAACGGAAGCGTGAAAAACACAAGTTTATACCATTGAATTCAAAAATTTTCACCTAGGGTCACATGCATCATGCAAGATTTATTTTTATCTATTTGATTTCAATGATAAACAATATATTAAAACTCTTTTAATATGTTTTTGGATCTGTATTTGCCATTTAAGATTTTAAAATTAATCAGATTAATTTTAGAACCCTAGATTAAATCAAGAACGATTACACTAACCTCTTGTTGCATTGCAGCGTGTCTACGCCTTTGAGATTCATCTCCAGGACACCAGATGTTGTCCCTCTAGCTTGTCCACACCAAGAATACCTATGGCAGCCCTTGAACAGCTTCTAAAGCTTTTTCTATTAATTAGAAATTCAAGTTTTGCCTTTTAAGAGATTAGAGATGTAAATAGGACACTAGAAACAATTTTTAGTGTTCTTAATTCAAGAGATTGATGGCTAATCTCTTTGAATTGATGAGAGATGAAGAAGAATAGATGAAAAGCCTCAAAGTGGCGTGACAAAGGAGAGAAGTGGCTGCTGGTTGCTTTTCTTTTCATAACAACACTTAAATAGCTAGGTTAACACATTAAACCCTTGCCACATGTCACCCTTTGATTAGCTCTAGGTTTAAGTGACCCAATCACATTGTGCCAAGTGTCAAACCTATATTTAATCTTGATTTTAATCATCTTACATGATTAAAAAATATTTGGCAAGCTTATGTGTAATCCCATGTGTCACCATCTCATGGTGCCACGTGTCACACTGTGAAATGACCAAAATGCCCCTGTGTCTTAATTTTGAGTTCTTAACCCAAAATAATTATTTTTCTTCTTCTAATCAATTTATATCAAATATAAATTAATTAATTAATCTCTATTAATTAATTTCTCATTAATTAAATTCATATTTAAACACTTTAAATATAAATTTAACTTATACTATACATCCAATAATCTAGATTTTGTTTCAAGTCATGCTAGGGACTTTGCAATTTAATTGCAAACCAAACCTATTTAATTAATCAATTAAACTCTTTAATTAATTAATTAAATCATATTTAAATAAGTGATAACTTGTGTATGTGTGTGACTTACTAGGCTCATCACTAATTGGCAATGAGACATGATATCAACTCTTAATATCATCAGAACTCTTTCTTACCATAAATGATTTCTCTAAATCATTTTATGAATCTCATAGACCATGGTTAACACCTAGCATAACATGCCATGGCCACCCAATTAGTAATAAGGTTTACCTTAAATGAACCTATAATCATATGTTACCATGCACTAGAATCTCTCTGTTACAAAATCCCAACTCAAGCTGGAGTCATGGTTTATGTCAAACTCCATTTGCTATGAATATTATGTTCTCTTTTAATTCCAGTTCTTGATTAAAAAGATTTTCTCATCAGAAACTCTTTTCTGAATAAATCTATCTGTCCTGGCCAGGAACTTGAAACATCAAGAATAATTAAATGAACATAGGATTTTATCTCTATTTACTTAGAGGAACAGATTCCATCTTGATCAACACCTACCTCCATATATAACTAGTAGGAGCCAACAGATGCCCATATACCCATACACAGTACAAGTATGAAAGCAGTATCAAACTCAAATTACTTATATACAAGATAACTGTGCTATCTCAGGTCTAAAGATTATATGCACTGATATGATTTATGACAAAATATTGACAAGAGTAAACTCCATGTGCTTGTTATAAGTGTCACTTGTTCGGCTTACTTATCATTTATAAGTGCCTATCATGTTTGTTATATGGCATGAGACTCACCATTCCATCTTATTTATATCTCATATAAATAACTTGGGAACAAACATGAATACAATCTTTCTGGATAAGTCATGTCCTTATTATGAAGTATCCTCGATTGTGAACCTATTTATGATACTTTGTGCTAGAAATATTGTCACTCATATTCTTAACAACTTAAGAATAATATTTCTAACAAAATATCAATGGACCTTTTCTATTACACATAAATATATTATGTAAACGGAAAAGTGGAAATGCCTTTTATTAATAAAAATATGTACAAGATACATACTAAATGATATGCCTTTTATTAATAAAAATATGTACAAGATACATACTAAATGATATGCCTTTTATTAATAAAAATATGTACAAGACCTTTTCTACTAACAATCTCCCACTAGCACTAGAGTCATTCATTACAATATCTTAGACCTATCTTCTCAAGATGTCGGTCTAACTGAGTCTGTGACATAGGCTTAGTGAATGGATCAACTGGATTTTCAGCTGATGCTATTTTATGCATGGCTACATCGCCTTGCCCAACTATTTCTCTGATAATGTGTTTAGATTTCTGGTGAGACCTTGGTTCCTTAGCCTGTATGACTGCTCCATTATTGTCACAGTGTAGTGGAACTGCTGACTCAATGGAAGGAACTACTGTAAGTTCTGTCACGAACTTCTTTATCCAAATGACTTCCTTTGCAAAGATCGATGCAACAATATACTCACTCTGTAGTGGAATCTGCGATCGTGCTCGCTTTGGAACTCTTCCAACCGATCGCACCCCATTACAAATGAACACATATCCAGAGGTAGACTTTCTATCATCGATATCTGATTGGAAATCAGAATCAGTATAACCATCCAATTGCAAGTCTCCACCTCCATAAATCAAGAATAAATCCTTAGTTCTTTTCAAGTACTTAAGGATATTCTTGTGATTATCGATGTTCCAAACTGGATTGGATTGATACCGCTAGTCAAACTAACAGCATATGCGATATCCGGCCTAGTACACAACATTGCATACATTAAACTTCCAATAGCCGAAGCATATGGAATCCTAGCCATCTTATCTCTTTCTTCAGGTGTCTTTGGAGACATCTCTTTAGAAAGGTGGATACCATGTCTCACTGGTAACAATCCTCTCTTGGAATCAAGCATGTTAAACCTCTTTAACACCTTTTCCAAGTATAAACTTTGAGATAAACCAATTATTCTTTTTGCTCTATCTCTATAGATGCGAATCCCAAGAATATCGGTTGCCTCCCCTAAGTCTTTCATGGAGAATGTATTTGACAACCATACCTTTATAGTCGTCAACATACCTGTGTCATTACCCATCAATAGTATGTCATCCACATATAAGACAAGGAAAGTGATAGCACTGTCACTAACCTTCTTATATACACATGGCTCATCCTCATTTTTGATAAAACCAAAGGATTTAATGGCTTCATCAAAACGGATGTTCCAACTCCTCGAAGCTTGTTTCAACCCATAAATGGATCGCTTTAGCTTGAATACCTTGGAACCATCTTGGGATTCAAAACCCCTAGGTTATTCCATGAAAATGTTTTCTTCAATGTATCCATTGAGAAAAGCTGTTTTGACATCCATCTGTCAAATCTCATAATCATAGTATGCAGCTATTGCTAATAAAATCCTAATTGATTTAAGCATGGCAACAGGAGAGAAAGTCTCCTCATAGTCGATTCCTTGCCTTTGGCGAAACCCTTTCGCTACTAGCCTTGCCTTATAGGTCTCTACCTTTCCATCAGAACCAATTTTCTTCTTGAAAACCCATTTGTTCCCTATAGGTACAATACCTTCAGGTGGGTCAACAAGATCCCAAACTTGATTCTTATACATGGAATCAATTTCGGATTTCAAAGCATCAATCCATTTTGAAGAGTCTATATCTGATATAGCTTCTTCATAGGTAAGTGGATCATCTCCATCATCTACTTCTTCATGAGTAGATAACTCTTGTTCTTCTTCATGAAGAAAACCATATCTCACTGGTGGGTGAGATACCCGGGTTTTTCTATGAGGAACAGCTGTAGATGTTTCATCAACGGGTATAGGTTGACTAGATGGATCTATGTCCATCTGATCTATTGGTTGGTCAGAATTTTCCAATTCTAAATCTATTTGCCTTCCTTTGCCTCCTTCTTGAACAAACTATTGTTCAAGAAATGTGGCATCTCTACTTATCACAACCTTTTGTGGAGTAGGCAAATAAAAATAATATCCAAAACTATCTTTTGGATATCCAACAAATCGACCTTTTTCTGATCTGATCTCCAATTTATCAGTGTTCAGATTTTTGATATAAGTTGGACAGCCCCAAATCTTAACATGCTTAAGACTTGGTTTTCTTCCATGCCATATCTCATAAGGTGTGGAAGAAACTGATTTTGATGGAATCCTATTCAGAATATACAAAGCTGATTCTAATGCAAATCCCCAAAAGAAGATTGGCATATTAGTATAGCTCATCATACTACGTACCATATCCAATAGGGTATGATTTCTCTTTTCAGATACACCATTCAGCTGTGGCGTTCTTGGAGGAGTCAGCTGAGAAACAATGCAATGCTCTCTCAAGTATTCATCAAATTCAGTACTCAAATATTCACCTCCACGATCTGATCGAAGAGCTTTAATACTCTTTCCTGTTTGATTTTCTACTTCAGATTTAAATTCCTTAAACTTTTCAAAGGATTCATGTTTCTATTTCATCAAATACAAATACCCAAACCTTGATTTATCATCAGTAAAGGTAATAAAATAATGAAAACCCCCTCTAGCCATTTCTTTAAATGGACCACATACATCACTATGTATTAGCTCCAAAATATTTTCAGCTCTTAGCCCTTGTCCAACAAAGGGTGATCTAATCATTTTGCCCTGAAGGAAAGATTCACAAGTTGGAGTAGGCTCAGAGCCCAATGAGGATAGAATCCCCATTTTCTCCAGTTTTGCAATCCTATCTTCTGCAACATGACATAACCTTAAGTGCCAAATATATTTTGAACTTGAGTTGGTTTTCACCATGGCATTGCATTCTTTTAGATCACTTGCATTCAATTTGTGTTTGTCATTATTATCCAAATAATAAAGACCATCATTCATATAACTCAAACCAACATATTTATTTCCAAAATAAATATTGTAAACATCATCTGTGAACTGAAATTCATAGCCATTTCTAGTCAAACTAGATATAGAAATGATGTTCTTAAAAGCATCAGGTACATATAAAATATTATCCAAACACAAAACATGTCCAAACATGTAAAAAGATTTAGATCCTATGGCTAAAGCTTCAACAGTTGAACCATTGCCAATCCGGACTCTAATATCTTGAGAACGCAAGCTGCTACTGTTTGCTAGTTCCTGCATATCATTAGAAATGTGAGAACTGGCACCAGTATCTAAAACCCAAGCTGTAGATGAACTATGAGTATCATCAGAATCTAAAAAATAAGATATGGACATACCTTCCGAAGGTGTATCCTTCTTGTCCTTCAGAGAAGCAATATACTATGGGCAGTTCCTTTTCCAGTGCCCATCCTTTTGGCAGTGGAAACACTTTCTTTTGCCTCCATAAGCTTTAGTCTTCCTTTTCTGTTTAGCTATTTTCTTGGAAGGACTAGGAATCTGAAGTTTCTTTTTCTTATTGCCCTTCTTCTTATTGGACTTTCCAGCATAATAAGATGCAACCAAAGCTACCTCTTTTCCTTTATTGCCTGGCATATTCTTTTGGGCAATAACCAGCATGTTGAGTAAACCAACTAAAGTGCATTCCTGTTTAGTCATATAGAAATTTGTCACGAAATTCCCAAAAGACTCAGGAAGGGACTGAAGGATCAAATTCGTATGTAGTTGGAAATCCATGTTGAAGTCAAGATGTTTCAACTGCTCAATCAGCCGAATCATCTTGTGGACATGATCCCCAACAGCCTAAACCTGCTGGACTCATGGTCAATCCTGCAAGTCAACTAAGGCAGCTTACCAATCTCAAATACCAAGCCACAACTCTCTTCATTTCCTCATCATACACAGCCAAATGGTCACTAATTGACCATTTAAACTTTCATTCACCAACACAAGAACAAAATTTAAGTTTTATGCCTCAAACCCTAACTCCAACAACCAAAATTTTCATACACATACAATCCATAGTTTACAACACCAACATCATGTTCAATGGCAGCCATACACAAAATTTTTAGAATAAATTGGCACTAACCTTGACTTAGGCACTTTCCAAGGCTTAAAAACTTCACTTTCTTCCTTTCAAATTACTGCCCAAAGCTTGCTCAAGTGGTAGGGATAATTTTTAATAAAGGCAAGTTAGGGTTTTGAGGTGGTTTAAGGTGGGAATTGAAGCTTTGATAAGCTTTCAATAGTGGTTGGGTATGGAGGAGAGGAAACGGCTGGTTTGGGTGAAGGAGATGAATCTGATTGCTTTTGATTATTTTTGTCTCAATTATCCCTTTTTAATGGGTTAGCTTAATTGTGATTGGTGGGGAAAGGGTTAATGACATAATGTGATGTCAAAATTATAATTTAATCTCATTTTCTTTCCTTTTCTTCTCTACTCATTTTCAATTTAATTTTTAGCAATATTTATTCATATTTTATTTCATAATAATTATTTACTTAACTGGACAAGTCGGCAAAAAATCACCTCTGAAGGCGAAATGACCAAAATGCCCTCCGTTTGGCTTAACAGATTAAAATTGTCTGTACCGATTGAAAGTTTTTTTGTAAGCATTTTCTTGGCATTCTAATGTCATAGGAACCTCAATGACCCTTCTCTAGAGTCCTAAAAATTATTTTATGAATTTTCCCCCAGGTCTAGGGCTCCTAGTTGCGAGAACCGCAACTTCCTGCTAGGTTATCCATCGCTTGGGCACCGACTCATTTAAATTGGTTGTATTTTATATCTAAAATTTTTTCTAAATTTTTCTTATTAATATTTGAGTTAATTATGGCTCTTCTCTTTAGTTTAAATATTTTTTTGGACGTTCTAGCTGTCCGGACCGACACTGGTCACCGAAACAGTAGAATGTATGGAGTTGCAACAGGGAGGCTGTTACAACTCTTCCCCTCTAATTTAAATTTCATCCTTGAAATTTACCTGATGCAAACAGTTGAGGGAACTATTGCCTCATCATCTCTTCACTTTCCCTAGTTGCCTCCTCGGTGTTGTGGTGCCTCCAAAGCACTTTCACCAGTGGAATCTGCTTATTCCTCAACTCTTTCACTTCCCGAGCCAGGATCCGTATGGGTTCTTCTTCATATGTCAAATCCGGTTATACTTTAATTTCTTTCATGGAGATGACATGTGAAGGATCTGAGCAGCATCTTCTTAGCATAGACACGTGGAATCATGGATCTTGTCCAGCTCTGGTGGTAAAGCTAGCCTATAGGCCACTGGACCCACACGTTCAATGACTTCATATGGGCCAATGAACCTAGGGCTTAACTTACCTTTTCTTCCAAACCTCAGTACCTTCTTCCACGGTGACACCTTGAGGAACACTTTGTTGCCAACTGTGTATTCTATTTTTTTTTTCTCTTCAGGTCGGTATAGGATTTTTATCTGTCTGAGGCAACCTTCAGATTGGCTTTGATTAGCTTTACCTTCTCCTCAGTCTATTTGACCAGGTCTGGCCCTACCAGTTTGTCTTTGCCCAATTCAGTCCAGCACACTGGAGTTCTACATTTCCTCCCATACAGTGCTACATACAGGGCCATTTGGATGCTAGCTTGGTAGCTATTGTTGTATGCAAATTCTGCCAGTGGGAGTTATCTATCCCAACTTCCCTCAAACTCAATGACACAACTTCTTAGCATATCCTCAACGACCTGACATATATTTCACATTATTATTACCATTTCAGTTCAATATGTGTATTAGTTCAATTGGTTTCAATTGTTTACCTAGATTACTCTTTCTGATTGCCCATCTGTCTGATGATGGAAAGCTGTGCTGAAGTGGAGTTGTGTACCCAAGGATTCATGCAATTTCTTCCAAAATCTCGATGTAAACCTTGGGTCTCAATCAGATATGATGGAAAGTGGAATTCCATGTAGTCTAACTATCTCACTGATATACAATTTTGCTAACTTCTCCAGTGAGTAGTCAGTTCTAACTGGCAGAAAGTGTGCTGACTTCATCAATCTATCTACTATCACCCATACTGCATCATGTTTCTTCTGGGTGAGAGGTAGACCACTTACAAAATCCATGGTGACCCGATCCCATTTCCATTCAAGTATGCATATAGGCTGTAGTAAACCCGATGGAACTTGATGTTCTGCCTTGACTTGCTGACATGTCAAGCATTTAGTCACATAGTCAGCTATGTCCTTCTTCATACCAGGCCACCAATACTGAAGTTTCAGATTATGATACATTTTTGTACTTCCTGGGTACATAGCATAAACACTGGTGTGTGCCTCTTTCAGAATACTGGCTTTCAATTCCCCATCATCTGGCACACATACTCGTCCTTTGTAGTACAGACACCCATCTGCTTTCATCTCATAGTCAGTTTCTTTCCCTTCTAGGATTTTGCTCATAATAGCCTTTAGCTTCTCATCTACCTGCTGCCCATCTAAAATCTGTAGTAGCAGGTTTGGCCTCACTTGCAACTCAGCCAAAATAGCTCCATCTCGAGTCAAGGATAGACGGGCATTCAATGATCTCAAAGCTGTGATGGATTTTCTGCTCAAAGCATCAGCAACTACATTTGCCTTCCCATAATGATAGTCGATCACATAATCATAGTCTTTCAGGAACTCAATCCATTGCCTCTGTCTGAGGTTGAGCTCCTTCTGGGTTGGCAAATATTTCAGACTTTTGTGGTCTGTGTAAATGTAACACTTTTCACCATACAAGTAATGCCTCCATATCTTCAGTGCGAAGATAATTGCTGTAAGCTCTAAATCATGGGTAAGGTAATTCTGTTTATGTGGCCTTAGCTGCCTAAAAGCATAGGCGACCACCTTCCCCTCTTACATCAATACACACCCTAACCCATTATAAGAGGCATCATTGTAGACCACAAAGTCCTTTCCTGACACTGGCTGTGTTAACACTAGTGCCTAGTCCTTTCCCGACACTGGCTGTGTTAACACTGGTGCCTCTGTCAACATAGCCTTCAACTTCTCAAAACTGGTCTAACACTTGCCATTCCAATCAAATCTGACATTCTTATGTAACAATTTGTCATTGGAGTAGCTATTAACGAAAATCCCTTCACAAATCTTCTGCAATACCCAGCTAGCCCCAAGAAACTTTTAACCTCAGTTGTATACCTGGGAGGCTTCCATTCCATCACTGCTTCTATTTTCTTGGGATCCACTCTAATCCCATCAGCTAACACTATGTGTCCAAGGAATACAATCTCATTCAACCAAAAGTCACACTAGGACAACTTAGCATACAACTTCTTTTCTCTCAGGGTTTGCAGAACAATCCTCAAATGCTCATCATGTTCTTCTCTGGTCTTGGAATACACTAAAATATCATCAATAAAGACCACTATGAACCAATCTAGGTATGGATGGAACATACGGTTCATAAGGTCCATGAATGCTACTGGTGCATTTGTTAGGCCAAAGGGCATCACCAGAAACTCATAATGCCCATACCGGGTCCTGAATGCAGTCTTTGACACATTTGCATCCTTCACCCTCAATTGATGATACCCTGATCTGAGATCAATTTTATAAAATACTCCTGCTCCATTTAACTGATCAAAGAGATTGTCAATTCTAGGCAACGGATATTTGTTCTTCATAGTCACTTTATTCAACTGTCAGTAATCGATGCACAACATTAAAGTCCTATCCTTCTTCTTTACAAACAGCACTGGAGCTCCCCATAGTGACACACTGGGGCTTATGAACTGCTTATTTAGTAACTCCTATAACTGGATTTTCATTTCCTTTAATTTTGTGGGTGCTATCCTATAAGGAGCAATAGAGATTGGTGTTGTACCTGGCAGTATCTCAATAGCAAATTTGACTTCCCTTTCTAGTGGCAAGCTAGGCAATTCTTCAGGGAACACATTGGGGAAGTCTCTTACTGCGGGTATGTCACACAGATCTGACTTAGCCTGCCTAGTATCCATCACATGTGCTAGGTAGGCTTCACAGCCTTTTCTAATCAGTTTTCTTGCAACTGTGGTTGAGATAACATTGGATAAGAAATCTATCCTTTCCCCTACAACTGTGATCTCATTACCCTCAGGAGTTTTCAAAGAAATCCTCTTCAGTTTACAATCAACCATTTCCTGATGACATGATAACCAGTCCATTCCCAAAATTACGTCAAACTCATGGAAAGGTAACTCAATCAGGTCTGCCAACAATTCATACCCCTGATCCTTAACGGGCAACCCTTGTACACTTTGTTCACCACTACATTGTGGCCCAATAGATTAGTGACCAGGATGTCTTGGTCACTCTCCCCTACTAGTATACCCCTTTCTACGAGTAGGTTGATGTAGATGTATGAATGAGTGGATCCTGGATCCAGCAATGCATGCACAGATGTATTGTAGAGGGAGAACGTACTTCTGATGATGTCCGGGGCATCTTGCTCCTGCTGAGCTCTCATGGCATAGGCTCGCGGGTGGTCCGCCTCGAGCCTCTCTGGCTCGGATGCACCTGCGTGATGGTCCCACCGCCTCGATTTGCTAGATTTCCTACCCCTTTGTGGTGCGGGAGTGCATGCTCGCTTGTGTTGGAGCAGTTATAGTAGTTCTGTGTGGACAGTTCCTCAGCTGATGCTCTATCGACCCACACCTTAAGCAGGCACCAGTCACTCTCCAACACTCCCCCTTATGCCACTTCAGGCAATGTGAACATGCAGAAGATGTTGGGGTTGGTCCCCTGAACTCCGTACCTAGAAAGCTGCCCACTGATGGTGTGGACTGACCTCTCTTAGGGGTGAACTGTGGCATGGGCCCCTGAGACTGACCTTGACCTTGTGGTTGACCTGAACTCTATGCAGGTGGACCTTTGAACTTCTTTCCTGGTGTAGGAGATGCACTAGACTGACCCGGGCCCCTCTTCTGCTGTCTCTCCCTTCTAGTCTGCTCACTTGTTCTAACTTTCTCAACTTTTAATGCAGCTTTCACTAACTTGGTGAAGTCTGTGATTCCCAAGGCAGTAATCATGATCTTTATATTGTTATTTAATCCCTCTTCAAATCTCTTACACCTTTCAGCTTCATTAGGGACTATCTCCCTTCTGTAGCAGCTCAGTCTGACAAATTCCTTTTCATACTCAGCCACTGTCAGCTGTCTCTGCCTCAGGTTAATGAACTCTCTTCTTCTCTCTTTCAGGTATACACTACCCACATACTTCTTCTTAAATTCTGAGAGGAAGAAATCCCAAGTTATTATTTCTAGCTGTACTTCACTAGACACTGTATCCCACCATTGGTAGGCATCATCTTGCAATAGAGATACAACAGCTTCTAGATTTTGCTCTGGAGTGCAGTGGAGTTGTTTTAGAACCCTTCCTATTCTGTTCAACCAATTCTTAGCTGCAACAGAATCATCTTCTCTCTTGCCAAAGAAGTCCACTACTCCAAAATTTCTCAATCTTTCTAAATGTGATTTTTGCTGTGGAGGTGGTGGTGGTGGCGGCATTACCCCAGCCATTTGTCTGAAAAACTCGGCCATTTGCTGGAACATGGCTTGTGGAAGCTGAGCAGGCTCTGCCAAAGCTGGCAGAGCAGGTTCTCCCCTACCCCCAGTCTCAGCTGCTGTAGGTGGAGCATGACTCTCCACTTCCCCCTCAACTGCCCTCTGTGATGTAGGGTCCATATTCTATTCAAAATAACAAAGACAAATAGATCTACATTAGTGCCACCTCGACTCTTACAAATGTAATGCATGGTATGGACTCAATCTAGGCCTAGAAATGCCTAAACCGTGCTCTGATACAACTAAATGTGACACTCCTTACCCGTCTACAGTGTAGCTGAGCAAGATATGCCACACAGTGTACCAGAATACTCTATTTTAATTCAATCATTTTTATTCTTCCTAATTTATTTTTTTTTCATAGTTATGGAGTACAGTTTGTGAAATGTAATTCATTTTAGTCATTTATTGAAATCATAAATTTATTTAAGGTTCCACAAATTTTATAGAAAATCCGGCAGAGTACCGGCTAAAAATGGAGAAAACAGTTCTTCGAAACCTGTGAAAAACACTTCCAATATTTTCAATCAATCCCAAACTCTATTTCATCAACAAAATCTCAATATTTTTTTCAACAACATTTCCATTTCTCAATCATTCATCTCATATGGTATTCATGTAAAAGTCATAAATAAATATTCACCTTTTCATTCATCAACACAATTTCCACTATTTACATTAATACCAAAATACATTACATAAGTTTCAATTACATATGAGAAAATAAAAGTCAATTACAAAATACCCAAAATGAAACCTAGTGTCCTACCAATGCACTGACGTCGGTGAGGTGACATGGACACTATGCAGAGCTGCAGAAGGTCTCACCCAGTCTGTGGTCTACTGGGCTCTTGGTCAGTCTCTCCAGAACCTATGTGTGGCAAAAAGCAATGCGCTAAGCAATAATGCTTAGTGGTGCCAATAATAAAATAAAAAGAAATAACATAAAATAAATATGCAGTGCATGTCCTGATGTCTTATGCAGACAATTTTTCGATCATTATTAATAATCTTATTTATTTTGTAATTGTTATATTCATAATTTCATTAAATTTATTCACTTTCATTTTTGGTTACCCAAGTAACCTATACTGGATGACTGGACTGGATAAACGGTTAAACTGGCACTGGGTATCAAGTACCTGGGGCCGTCACACCATCAGTCACATATGTGTCTCCCGGTGTGCAATAGAACAGCTAATAAGCTGTAATAACATCAGGCACAAGGTCAAGTCTCAACACAATGTCAGAATAACTAAAAGCCATAAAATCACAGAATGGCATAATGCCATGTGCAGTACTGCTAACTGAACCCAATTGGTATGCCAACCTATCCAAACCAATCTCGCTAAGTGTACTAGGGCATGTTACACTTTTAAATTATACAATTCTTGAAATTTAAGTTTAGGTACTACTATTGATTTCATTAGTCAACTAAAATGTTGACTTTTGCGTAGAAAATAGATACATTTGTTCTAATACTCCCAACATACCACATTTTGCATTCTAAAATTGTTGGTATTGGTTGCCAATACCATTTCTAAGCTTAGTGTTAGTTATTCAAAATTTTTAGATTTCAAGCCTCATATTTACTGTTCCATTGGTCATTTATACAGCACGAATTTGGCAAAATTGTCTTCATCAAAGTTGTTCCTTATTTTGTCTAGTTACATTTCCTTTTTTGAATAACTCTATTTGGAGTTTTGTAGCTCAAGTTATGGCCTAAACACCATAACTGGCCGGATTGGACATAATCCAAAATTCTGGGCAAAACTGGTTCTGCCAGATTTGGTAACCTAAGTTTGGTTAGCAATATGACTAGGTTATGATCAGAATTTGGATTTGTGTTTTTCATGAAAGTTGTAGGTCTATATCTCAGCTTTCTGATGGTAAAATTTCAGATCAATTGGACCTTTCTACACTGAGTTATGACCAAATGAATAAATACTATTCATTTGGTCATTTTGCCAGGCAGAATGCAAGTCACCCTGATTAGGGCAATTTTTAGGCCAACTTGGTTTGGTTTTCTGGGCAGGGTTTCTTCACAAAAGTTGTGCCATTATGTGTGTAGTTTCATGCCCAATTGGTATTGTACCAATTGAACCTATACAACTCCATTTATGGCTACCCAAACCTTCTGGACTCATGGTCAGTCCTGCAGATCAGCCAAGGCAACTTACCAATCTCAAATACCAAGCCACAACTCTCTTCATTTCCTCATCATACACAGCCAAATGGTCACTAATTGACCATTTAAACTTTCATTCACCAACACATGAACAAAATTTAAGTTTTATGCCTCAAACCCTAACTCCAACAACCAAAATTTTCATACACATACAATCCATAGTTTACAACACCAACATCATGTTCAATGGCAGCCATACACAAAATTTTTAGAATAAATTAGCACTAACCTTGACTTAGGCACTTTTCAAGGCTTAAAAACTTGACTTTCTTCCTTTTAAATTGCTGCCCAAAGCTTGTTCTAGTGGTAGAGATAATTTTTAATGAAGGCAAGTTAGGGTTTTGAGGTGGTTTAAGGTGGGAATTGAAGCTTTGATAAGCTTTCAATGGTGGTTGGCTATGGAGGAGAGGAAATGGCTGGTTTGGGTGAAGGAGATGAATCTGATTGCTTTTGATTATTTTTGTCTCAATTATCCCTTTTTAATAGGTTAGCTTAATTGTGATTGGAGGGGAAAGGGTTGATGACATCATGTGATGTCAAAATTATCATTTAATCTCATTTTCTTTCCTTTTCTTCTCTACCCATTTTCAATTTAACTTTTAGCAATATTTATTCACATTTTATGTCATAATAATTATTTACTTAACTAGACAAGTCGGGCAAAAGTCACCTTTGAAGGCGAAATGACCAAAATGCCCTCCGTTTGGCTTAACAGACTAAAATTATCTATAAAAATTGAAATTTTTTTCTAAGGATTTTCTTAGCATTCTAATGCCATAGGTACCTCAATGACCCTTCTCTGGAGTCCCAAAAATTATTTTATGAATTTTCCCCCAAGTCTTGGGCTCCTAGTTGCGAGAACCGCAACTTCCTACTAGGTTATCCATCGCTTGGGCATTAGCTCATTTAACTTGGTTGTATTTTATTTCTAAAATTTTTCCTAAATTTTTCTTATTAATATTTGAGTTAATTATGACTCCTATCTTTAGTTTAAATATATTTTCGGACGTTCTAGCTGTTCGGACCGATACTGATCACCGGAATAGTAGAATGTATGGAGTTGCTACAGGGAGGGTGTTACATCTTTTATTTTCCTTTAATTTTACTTGATCTTTGTTCAACCAATTTATGACTCCTTACTCTAGTTTAAGTGTAGTTCCAAACATCCTGGCTATCTGAACAAACATTAATCACCGGAATAGTTTAATGTATGGAACTAACTAAAATGAGGATGTTACAATTTGATTTAGATTTTGGGCGAGTAGTATTAATATGCGATAGCATAATGCAATCCTTAGTAAGGGCATATTCTTTCTCCTCTTCTTTCTTTTATTTGCCTTTGCAAAATAATGGGGTTATTTTGAGTCAATCAATGCAAACCAGGGAATTTGATATAGTTGTTAAGAGATAAAATTTAATTTTATGCAATATTTTCAAAATTGTCTAAAGATACATTGCATACCACTAAATGTGATACCCCTTACCGGTCTACAGTATAGCCGAGTAAGATATGTCACACAGTGTACCGGAACTGTAACACCCTTATGTTCGGTAGTGCGTTCTACTATTCAGTGACGATTATGCATGCGGGATGACTAGGATGCCTAGAACTACATTTAAATGTTAGTGAGGAGACATAAAATAATAAAATACAAGAAAAGAAAATACAATAAAAATGAAGGAAAAATAATAGCAATGAAATAAAACTAAGTTAAACGAGCCAGCACCGCAGTGATGGGTGACCACACGAGGATGTTACGGCGCAGGCAATAGCTGACCTCAGGACTGCAGGGAACCCTCAGAATTTAGTTTCGAGACATAATTAAAGACTTATTAAAGTATAAATTTCATTAGAAATATCAAAGAAAAATTAATTAATTAGTACAAAGAAAAATGAGAAATCGAGAAAACGATAAAACTCGGTGTTACCGAAAAATCGGGAATGCAACCCGAATAGGGGCATTGTGGTCAATTGACACCCCAAGTTGCCTTTTGACCTAAATTTCCATTAAAAATAAGTAGTATTAAATTTTAAAAATGCCATGAAAATGAGAAACTTGACACATAATGTAAATAGAGAGAAATTTGGGTGTTAATTGCAAATTAGGAAACTTAGGGTTATTTAAATGTTAATTAAGGTAAGTGGAGCACTAAGTGGATTATTTAAATGTTAATGGACATGGAGGGCAGCACTAACCATCATCTTCAAGCTTCATCTTCAACATAGCCGAATGGTTCTCTCAAGCTCTCCATCCATGGTTGTTTCATGCAACCTCCCTAAACTCCACCATTTTCAACTTAAAACCCAAAGCTTGCTTCACTAACTTTGCTCTCCACATCACAAGGAAGAGTTAGATAGTAATTTTAAGAATTTTAGTGAAGTTTTGGTCAAGCTTTAAAAGTGGTAAGTATGTATTTTCAATTCTTGTTTCATTAAACTTTGAGTGGATGTTTTGGTGAGTTGTTTTGTGGAAGAAGTTTTGAAGTTGATGATTTAATGGTGATACACCATTTCGGCAGCCATGGGAATTCAGTATATTTAGCTTGTTTTCAATTGTAAATGGTTGTTTAAGATGTTGATGTAAGTGTTTATGCATATAGAAATAATTTAGATAATGTATACTAAGTGTATGTGTGATAGTGCACTTGATTTTGGAAGCTTAGAAGCTATTTGAAGGAGATGTGTAATTTGGCAACTTTTAAAGTGTAGTTGAAATGTGTTGTTTCATATTTTGGTTTATTGAATTATGTTGTTTATGGTGGCAGCATGTATATGTGTATAATAGATTGGAATTGGATATGTAAATGGGGTATGTTCATGTGGTTAAATTGTGTAAATGGACTTTGGAAACTTCTGAGTTATAATGTGTATGTTGAGAATGGTTACAAGCTGTCCAAAATGACCAAAATGTGTTGTTAAGTATGTTAATGGTATGGTACAAACCAGAATTGGCATGAAAGGGTTAGCTTGGTAAGTATAAAATGTGTAATTGGTATGTGATGAAGAATGTGTAGCAGGGCAGTGTATGTTTTAACTTAGAACCTTAAGTGTGTGACAGTATGAGACCAGTTGGAGGTGAAAATAAGCACAAAATGTGCCAACTTTCATGAAGGAAGCTTACCTAAATTCTGTCTAGAAGGTGACTTGAAAAATAACCAAATCCGAATTAGTGACTTGAAAGCCTGAAAATTGACCATTTGGGCAGTAGTTAGTGTTTTGACCATAACTTACTCAAAACAAGTCCAAATGACCTCAAATTTTTACCATGAATAGTTTAGACATATATCTACAATTCTTATAAAGACACCAAAGCCCAGAAATGGCTATAACCAAGTCAAATAGCTTGCACAAATTTAGGTACCAAAACTGGCCAAACCAAAAGTGACCTAAGCCTACCATTTTAGTGCATTCTGTCCAGCATTGGTAAATTGACCATATCTTGGTCTAAACAACTCAGAATAACCTGAAATTTTGCCTCGCGTGCAATAAGACATAGACCTACAAGTTTGTAGTTTTGACTGGAACCCGAAAACCGAGGGAACTAGGTCGTCCGGTTAGGTCAAAATAGTACACCGAAATCCTGTAAATTGCAATAAAATGCAATAGACTTCGAAATGAAATTGGTAATATATACCAACACTAAAGAGCTATAAAATGAGACATATTGGTAACATTAGAATTGACTCACTTAGAGTGCATCAAGGGTCAACATTATAAGTTGACTAATGAAATGAATTGAAGGGAATAGTATTAAAAAAATTTAGATATTGGATTTTATTATTAGAAACAATTTAACTGAGTACTGAAACATTTTAAATTGTTTGTTTCAGTTAAAAAGGATATTAGGAAGCATAAGGAACAGTGAGTCAAGGCCTAGGGGCGACTCAAATTAGGTTTGTGCACAACTAGTTTTTAATTGATTTTGTTCTAAATATTTTATATGGTTAAATAAAGTTATTTTCCTTATGTATTATGTTTATCAAGTATTGGATTTAATTTAATGATTATTGAAATTATTATAGTATGTATGAATTTGGCTTTGTGAAATGGTATTTCCGCAAGTATTAAGCATTGTTGTGGATTGAATAAATTATATTTTGGAAATTTGTGATAGAACATGTTTTGAATTGTGATGGGCAATTTGCATGGAAAAATGCAAATTTATGATTTGAATTGTAATGAGCATAAAAATTATTAGATATTGGAATTGACTTTGAATCAAATTGTATTGTGATTTATGCTCATAAAAAGGATTGCAATATTATTTTATATCTCACTATAGATGCTTGACTAGGTTATTACCCGTCTCTCTCATTTGTTGAGAAGACAATGGAGTTAGTTGTGTTTTGATTACCATGGTACGTGCACAAGCTTAGATTCTCCTCTTATTAGAGGTTAGATATAAGTTTTATGTTATGGCCCTTTCGGAAGATTCATTATTGTGATGTGTACTGTACATGATGATTCGACCTCCCCGATCATAGGGAGTTAGAATCCGATTCGACCTCCCTGACCATAGGGAGTTAGAATCACCCCGAAGATGGCCCTTTCAGATTAGTCTTGCATAGTTAGTGAGATAAAGAATTATTTTTGAGATAAAGAATGGCTTTTGAGATAAAGAATGGTTTTCGAATAGTAAAGAATTGTGATTTCAATTATGATTTATGTATAATTGATTTTGTTGGAATTACCTTAAATGTTTGGTTGTGATTTGATAAATTCAATTTCGTGATCAAAGTCATTTTATACAAATGGTTTATATTATTGGCAATGAATATTTTGAGTTTTGGAATTTGATGAGTATTCAGATTTCTAAATTATTTGCTGTAAATTTTTTCAATGTATATTGTACTATGTTTTAAATTATAGTTGTGCACCACTAAGTTCACCACTCAGCGATAGCTTTGTATGCTGTTGTAGGTGAAAAGGACATAGAGCAATTGAGTAAGCTTCTTTGAAGAGACATTCAGATCAGCTCCAGGTATACCCATGTACACAGGTTTTGATGTATGCATGTAATAATATGTATGTAAATTATTTGAGCAGTTGTATAAAAAATCTTACAAAATATTTTGGTATGTAATTAAATGTAAATTATTGTGATATAAATGTGGAGTCTTGTAATCAATGAAATGTTCTTTATGATGAGATTGGTTTGAAAATGATTTGATTTGATTATTGAGATTTGAATTGTGAGTTGAAATGAAGTTATTGGAGTAGTATTTGAGAAAATATATTAGGAGTGTTTTCCTTTTCAGGTTTGAAGAACTGTTTTCTCAAAATACAGCCGGCACCTTACCGAAATTTTTAAAAAATTTTATAACACCAGATTTTAAGCGATGATTTAAATTTAACAAAAATTGTTTTAAAATCCCTTGTAGTATATCTAATGTGTTATCGGTAGGAGAAGTACGGTAATTCATTAGGTGTACTACGGGATCATGTTATGCCTTATGGAGGGGTAGGGTGTGACAGAGAAACATTGTATCGCTAACTGTATATTCTATTTCTTTTTTCTTCAGGTCAGCATAGGATTTTTATCTGTCTGAGGCAACCTTCAGATTGGCTTTGATTAGCTTTACCTTCTCCTCAGTCTGTTTCACCAGGTCTGGCCCTACCAGTTTATCTTTGCCCAATTCAGTCTAGCACACTGGAGTTCTACATTTCCTCCCATACAGTGCTTCATACGGGGCCATTTGGATGCTAGCTTGATAGCTATTGTTGTATGCAAATTCTGCTAGTAGGAGGTGTCTATCCCAACTTCCCTCAAACTCAATGACACAACTCCTCAGCATATACTCAAGGATCTGACATATATTTCATGTTATTATTATCATTTTAGTTCAATATTTGTATTAGTTCAATTGGTTTCAATTGTTTACCTGGATTACTCTTTCTGATTGCCCATCCGTCTGAGGATGAAAAGCTGCGCTGAAGTGGAGTTGTGTACCCAAGGATTCATGCAACTTCTTCCAAAATCTCGATGTAAACCTTGGGTCTCGATCAGATATGATGGAAAGTAGGATTCGCAGTCTAACTATCTCACTGATATACAATTCTGCTAACTTCTCCAGTGAGTAGTCAGTCCTAACTGGCAGACAGTGTGCTGACTTCGTCAATCTATCTACTATCACCCATAGTATGTCATGCTTCTTCTGGGTGAGAGGTAGACCACTTACAAAATCTATGGTGACCTGATCCCATTTCCATTCAAGTATGTGTATAGGCTGTAGCAAACCTGATGGAACTTGATATTCTGCCTTGACTTGCTGACATGTCAAGCATTTAGTCACATAGTCAGCTATGTCCTTCTTCATACCAGGCCACCAATACTGAAGTTTCAGATCATGATACATTTTTGTACTTCCTAGGTGCATAGCACAAACACTGGTGTGTGCCTCTTTTAGGATATTGGCTTTCAATTCCCTATCATCTGGTACACATATTCTTCCTTTGTAGTACATACCCATCTGTTTTAACCTCATAGTCAGTTGCTTTCCCTCTGAGATTTTACTCACAATAGTCATTAATTTCTCATCTACCTTCTGCCCATCTAAAATCTGCTGTAGCAGGTTTGGCCTCACTTGCAACTCAATCAAAATAGCTCCATCTCGAGCCAAGGGTAGACGAGCATTCAATGATCTCAAAGCTGTGATGGATTTTTTGCTCAAAGCATCAGCAACTACATTTGCCTTCCCATGATGGTAGTCAATCACACAATCATAGTCCTTCAGGAACTCAATCCATCGCCTCTGTCTGAGGTTGAGCTCCTTCTGGGTTAGCAAGTATTTCAGACTTTTGTGGTTTGTATAAATGTAGCACTTTTCACCATACAAGTAGTGCCTCCATATCTTCAGTGCGAAGATAATTGCTGTAAGTTCTAAATCATGGGTAGGGTAATTCTATTCATGTGGTCTTAGCTGCCTAGAAGCATAGGCGACCACCTTCTCCTCTTGCATCAATACACACCCTAACCCATTATGAGAGACATCACTGTATACCACAAAGTCCTTTCTCGACACTAGCTGTGTTAACACTGGTGCCTCTGTCAATATAGCCTTCAACTTCTCAAAACTGGTCTGACACTTGTCATTCCAGTCAAATATGACATTCTTGTGTAACAATTTGGTCATTGGAGCAGCTATTAAAGAAACTTCTGTAATACCCAGTTAGCCCCAAGAAACTTCTGACCTTAGTTGTATTTCTGGGAGGCTTCTATTCCATCACTACTTCTATTTTCTTGGGATCCACTCTAATCCCATCTACTGACACTATGTGTCCAAGGAATACAATTTCATCCAACCAGAAGTCACACTTGGACAACTTAGCATACATCTTCTTTTCTCTCAGGGTTTGCAGAACAATCCTCAAATGCTCATCATGTTCTTCCCTATTCTTGGAATACACCAAAATATCATCAATAAAGACCACTACGAACCGATCTAGGTATGGATGAAAGATACGGTTCATAAGATCCATGAATGCTACTGGTGCATTTGTTAGGCCAAAGGGCATCACCAGAAACTCATAATGCCCATACCGGATTTTGAATGCAGTCTTTGGCACATCTGCATCCTTCACCCTCAACTAATGATACCCTGATCTGAGATCAATTTTAGAAAATACTCCTGCTCCCTTCAATTGATCAAACAGATCATCAATTCTAGGCAACGGATATTTGTTCTTCACTGTCACTTTATTCAACTGCCGGTAATTGATGCACAACCTCAAAGTCCCATCCTTCTTTTTCACAAATAGCACTGGAGCTCCCCATGGTGCCACACTGGGGCATATGAACCCTTTATCAAGTAACTCCTATAATTGGATTTTCAGTTCCTTTAATTTTATGGGTGCCATCCTATAAGGAGCAATAGAGATTGGTGTTATACCCAGCAGTATCTCAATAGCAAATTCAACTTCCCTTTCTGGTAGCAAGCCAGGCAATTCTGTAGGGAACACATTTGGGAAGTCTCTTACTGTGGGTATGTCACATAGATCTGGCTTAGCGTGCCTAGTATCCACCACATGTGTTAGGTAGGCTTTACAGCCTTTTCTCATCAGTTTTCTTGCAACTGTAGCTGAGATGACATTGGACAAGAAATCTGTCCTTTCCCTCACAACCGTGATCTCATTTCCCTCAGGAGTTTTCAAAGAAATCCTCTTCAGTTTACAATCAACCATTGCTTGATGATGTGACAACCAATCCATTTCCAAAATCATGTTAAACTCATGGAAAGGCAACTCAATCAGGTTTACCAAGAATTCATACCCCTGAATCCTTAATGGGCAACCTTTGTACACTTTATTCACCACTATGCTGTGGCCCAATGGATTAGTGACCAGAATGTCTTAGTCACTCTCCCCTACTAGTATCCCCCTTTCTATGGGTAAGTTGATACAGATGTATGAATGAGTGGATCCTGGATCCACCAATGCATGCACAGATATATTGTAGAGGGATAACGTACCGCTGATGACATCCGGGGCATCTTGCTCCTCTTGAGCTCTTATGGCATAGGCTCTGGCAAGTGCTCTGCCCTCAGGCCTCTCTGCTAGCTCAGGTGCAGGGCTTTGCGATGGTCCCACTGCCTCAGATTTTCCAGATTTCCTACCCCTTTATGGTGCAGGAGCAGGTCTGTCTGCTTGTGTTGGAGCAGCTGTAGCAGTTTTGCGTGGATAGTTTCTCAACTGATGTTCTGTTAACCCACACCTTAAGTAGGCACCCCTCACTCTCCAACACTCCCCATTATGCCACTTCAGGCAATGCGGACATACAGAAGATGCTGGGGCTAGTCCCCTAAACCCTGTTCCTAGATAGATGCCCACTGATGGTGTGGACTGACCTCTCCTGGGGGTGAACTGTGGATTGGGCCCCTAAGACTGACCCTGATCTTGAGGTTGACCTAAACTCTGTGAAGGTGGACCTTTGAACTTCTTCCCAGGTACAGGAGATGAACTAAACTGACCTGGGCCCCTCTTCTGCTGTCTCTCCCTTCTAGTCTGCTCACTTATTCTAACCTTTTAAACTTTTATTGCAACTTCCACTAACTTGGTGAAGTCTATGATTCCCAAGGCAGTAATCATAATCTTTATGTTGTTAATCCCTCTTCAAATCTCTTACACCTTTTGGCTTCATTAGAGACTATCTCCCTTCCGTAGTGGCTTAATCTAATAAATTCTTTTTCATACTCTGCCACTGTCAGCTGTCTCTACCGCAGGTTAATGAACACTTTTCTTCTCTCTTCCAGGTATACACTACCCACATATTTCTTCTTGAATTATAAGAGGAAGAAATCCCAAGTTATTACTTCTGGTTGCACTTCACTAGACACTCTATCCCACCATTGGTAGGCATCATCTTGCAACAGAGATACAAAAACTTCTAGATTTTGTTCAGGAGTGCAGTGGAGTTGTTTTAAAACTCTGCCTGTTCTGTTCAACTAGTTTTTGGCTACAACAGAATCATCTTCTCTCTTGCCAAAGAAATCCACTGCTCTAAATTTTCTTAGTCTTTCCAGATGTGATTTCTGTTGTGGAGGTGGTGGTGATGGTGGCATTACCCCAACCATTTGTCTGAAGAACTCGGCCATTTACTAAAACATGGCTTGCGAAGGTTAACTAGGCTCTGCTGGAGCTGGCGGAGCAGGTTCTCCCCTACCCCCAGTCTCAGCTGCTGCAGGTGGAGCATGACTCTCCACTTCCTCCTCAACTGCCTTCTAAGATGTGGGGTCCATATCCTATTCAAAATAAAAAAGACAAACAGATCTATATTAGTGTTAACTCGACTCTTACAAATGCAATGCATGGTATGGCCTCGATCTAGGCCCAAAATGAAACTTAGTGTCCTACCAATGCACTGATGTCGGTGAGGTGACACAGACACTATGCAGAGCTGTAGAAGGTCTCACCCAGTCTGTGGTCTATTGGTCTCTCGATCGGTCTCTCTAGAATCTACGTGTGGTAAAAGCAACGCGCTAAACAATAATGCTTAGTGGTGCCAATAATAAAATAAAAAGAAATAACAGAAAATAAATATGCAGTGCATGTTTTGATGTCTTATGCAGACAATTTTTGATCATTATTGGTAATCTTGTTTATTTTGTACTTGTTATATTCATAATTTCATTAAATTTATCCACTTTCATTTTTTAGTTTCCCAAGTAACCTATACTAAATGACTGGACTAGATAAACGAGTAAACTGGCACTGTGTATCAAGTACCTCAAGCCATCACACCATCGGCCACATATATATCTCCCGGTGTACAACTAAACAGCTAATAAGCTGTAATAACATTAGGCATAAGGCCAAGTATCATCACAATGTGTAACACCCCTATGTTCGGTAGTGCGTTCAACTATTTCGGTGACCAGTGTTGTCCGAATAGCTAGGATATGGATGAGGAGACATAAAATAACGAAATACAAGAAAAGAAAATACAAGAAAAACAAAAGAAAAATAATAGCAATGAAATGTAACCAAGTTAAACGAGCCGAGAACCCTAGCGATGGGTGACTGTACCGGGAAGTTGTGGCGAGGACCATTGACTAGCCCTGGACCGCGGGGAACCCTGAAAAATATTTTTAGGACTTAAATAAACGTCTATTGAAGCATAAATATCATTAGAAATATCAAAGAAAAGTTAATTAATTAGTACAAAGAAAAGTGAGAAATCGAGAAAACGATAAAACTCGGTGTTAGCAAAAAATCGAGAATGCAATCTGAACAGGGGCATTGTGGTCATTTGACACCCCGAATTGCCTTTTGACCTAAATGTCCATTAAAAATAAATGATATTACACTTGAAAAATGTCATGAAAAAATTAATTGGTGGTACATAGTTTAAATAGCAAAAGATGGGATTTAAGTGTGGGAATGTGAAAACTTTGATTAAACAAATATTAAACTTTTATTAGTGGTCCACTAACTCCACTTAAGTGGACATGTAATCAGCCTATTGTGGACAGAAACTCATCTTCTTCATCATTGCAAAAACCAGCCAAAAATGGAAGAAAGGAATTCCTCTATGGCCGAATTGTCCCAAGCTTCATGCAAGCTTATTTAAGCCATTTTTCCCCTAAGTTCCTTCATTAACCTTGCTCCCCATATCACAAGGAAGACTTAGATAGCAGTTTTAAGAAGTTTAGTGAAGGTTTTGAAGAGTTTCAAAAGTGGTAAGTATGTATTTCTAATTATTGTTTCATTAAACTTTGTATGGATGTTATGGGTAGTTGAATTGTGGAAGGATTTTTGAAGTTTAATGAGCTAAGGGAGAGGTACATTTTAGGCAGCCATGGAAACTCCATAAGAATAGTTTATCATTGCATGTAAATGGTAGGTTAAAGTGTTGATGAAGTGTTTATGTGTGTAGGAATAAATTGGATAATGTATACTAAATGTATATGTGAAAGTACACTTGCTTTTGGAAGCTTAGAAAGCTAATTGAAGAAAATTACAATCGGCAATTTGAAGTGTGGACCAAAATATGTTGTTTCATGGTTTGGTTTATGGAATTATATTGTTGAATTATGGTGCTTGTTATGGCAGCATGTATATGTGTATAGAGGTTTGAATATGGACATGTAAATGAGCTTGTCATGTGGTTAAATTGTTTGTAATTTGGACTTAGAAAATTCTGTAATATAATGTTCATATTGAATGTGATTACAAGCTGCCAAAATGACAAAAAATGTGTTGTGAAATGTGTTAATGGTAAGGTACAAAACATAAATGACATGGAAGAGTTAACTTGGTAGGCATAGGATGTGTATTTGATGAGTGATGAACAATGAACAATAGGGCAGTGTATGTTTTGGCTTAGAACCTTAAGTGTGTGGCTCCAATTGGTATGAGACTAATTGGAGGTGAAACTAGGCACAAAATGTGCCAACTTTCATGAAGGAAGCTTACCAAAATTCTGCCTAAAAGATGACATGAAAAATGACCAAATCCGGATTAGTGCTTTGAAAGCCTGAAAATTGACCATTTGGGCAGCAGTTGGTATTTTGGCCATAACTCACTCAAAACAGGTCTAATTGATCTGAAATTTTTACCATGAATAGTTAAGACATATATATACAATTCTTATGAAGACACCAAAGCCCAGAAATGGCCAGAACCAAGCCAAATAGCTTGCACAAATTCAGGTCCAAAAACTAGCCGAACCAAAAGTGACCTAAAAATGACCTAAAATGACTATTTTGGTACATTCTGACCAGCAATAGTAAAATGACCATAACTTGGCCTAGTAAACTCAGAATGACCTGAAATTTTGCCTCGCGTGAAATAAGACATAGACGTACAAGTTTGTAGTTTTGACTGAAACCCGAAAATCGAGGAAACTAGGTCATCCGGCTAGGTCAAATTAGTATACCGAAATCCGACAAATTGCAATAAAGTGCATACATGGAAATGAATTTGGTAACATTTACCAACACTAAAAGGCTATAAAATGTGACATATTGGTAACATTAGAATTGACTCACTTAGAGTGCTTCAAGGGTCAACATTATAGGTTGACTAATGAAATGAATTGAAGGGAACAGTACCAAGAAAATTTAAATATTGGATTTTATTGTTAGAAACAAATTCATTGAGTACTGAAACACTTTAAATTGTGTGTTTTAGTTGAAAAGGATATTGAGAAGCATAAGGAACACTGAGTCAGGGCCAAGAGGCATATATCAGAGGTTTGTGCACAATAGTTATTTCTTTTGAATTTTTCAATTAAAACAAACTATGATTATTTGTATGTTATTGTTTTAAATTGTGTTTGTGCAAAATAATTTTGATTTCTTATTTTCTACTTAAAAATTTATTTGAACATTATAGTTTTAAAATTGTGTCTGTGCACAATACTTTTTATATTCACTGCTTTTACTAGAAAATTTATTTAGAGAAATGAGTTATTAATAATTTTTTATTGTTTTAGCTTTAGGAATATTATTTGGAAATTATTGTGTTGCCTACTTTGCAAATAGAAATTTTGAGATAAAATGTGATTTGTGGTTTGTATGAAATATTGTGATTTGGAATTGTTTTGATTCACACTTGGCATGACAATGTTACTATGTTCCTCCTCCATTTATGGGGTGAGTGTGATTATATTCCTCCCTCTTTAACTGGCCAGTCTGAGGTGAGTGTGGATGAGTATTCGTTATTTAGCTAGTTTCCTCTCTCATTGATTTCGATTATTGGGGTGAGTGTGTCTTGTCGTGGTGTACAACACAGTATGTGCGGAAAAATTGTGTCATGGCCTAAATTGTGTTATTGATTGGCAACACTATATTATTCAGTTATTTGATCAAATGGTGTTATTGATTAGCAAAAGTGTATTATTCAATTATTTGATCAAATGGTGTTATTGATTGGCAAAACTGTATTATTCAATTGTTTGATAAAATTTGTGTTATATGAACTTTGTAAATTGTGAAATAGAATTGTGAATTATTTGATTTGTGAATTGTCAATAAAAGATTTATATATCGCATTTCAAATTATTATTGTGCACCACTAAGTAAATTTTACTCAGCGATAGCTTTTCATTGCTATTGCAGGTAGACAGACTGACAGGGCAGCAGACTAGGCTGCTAGTACTACACTGAGAGATCATCGGGTATAATGAGTATACCATAGTTTGCATTTTGTATTGTAATGTATGTTCACTATATGTATATAGTGTTCTTGGTTTTGAGCAGTTGTAAATTAAAATTGTACATTGAATTTGTAAAATAAATCGTAAATTCTATTGGTTTGTAAATATTGTGATATATATCTTTTATCTCAGCCTTTGAAATTACAGAAAAATTATTGTGGATTTGAGTTGACTAAATGTTGGAGTTTGAGATTGAGAAATATATTTGAAGTGCTTTTTACAGGTTTTTGAAGAACTGTTTTATTCAAAATATAGATGGTACTCTGCCAAAATTTTTACAGAAATTATTAATACTTCAAATGTGTTATTTGGTTTCACTTCAGAAAAAAAATTTTTTTTTTACACCTGTCAATAGTGCTCACCACTGTAAAAAGAAGAAAAGTTTTAAAATCTCTTGTAGTGTATTTAATAGGTTATCGGTAGACGAAGTTGGTAATTCATTAGGTATACTACGGGATCATGTTATGCCTACCTCCAGGTAGGTGTGACACAATGTCAGAATGGCTAAAAGCCATAAAATCAAAGAATGGCATAATGCTGTATGCAGTACTGCTAACTGAACCCTATTGATATGCCAACCTATCCAAACCAATCTTGCTAGGTGTACTAGGGTATGTTACACTTTTAAATTTTACAATTCTTGAAATTTAAGTTTAGGTGTTACTATTCATTTCATTAGTCAACTAAAATGTTGACTTTTGCATAGGCAATAGGTACATTGGTTCTAATACTCCCAACATACCACATTTTGCATTCTAAAGTTGTTGGTATTGGTTGCCAAAACCATTTCTAAGCTTAGTGCTAGTTGTTCAAAATTTTCAGATTTCAAGCCCTGTGTTTACTATTTCATTGGTCATTTTTACAATAGGAATTTAGCAAAGTTGTCAACATGAAAGTTGTTCCTTATTGTGTCTGGTTACATTTCTTCTTTTGAATCACTCAATTTGGAGTTTTGTAGCTCAAGTTATGGCTTAAAAACCATAACTGGCCGAATTGCAAACTTTCCAGATTTTATGGACTGACCAAATCTACAGTGTTTTGTGCAGTGACTGCAGGTCACTTTTTGAATATGTTATGGTCAAAATTTGGGTTAGATTTCTTCATAAAAGTTGTAGGTATATATCTCAGATTTCTTTTGGTAAAATTTCAGGTCAATTAGACTTTTCTACACTGAGTTATGACCAAATGAATAGACACTATTCATTTGGTCATTTTGCCTAGGCAGAATGCAACTCACTCGGATTAGGACAATTTTTAGGTCAACTTATTTGGTTTTCTGAGAAGGGTTTCTTCATCAAAGTTGTGCCATTATGTGTCTAGTTTGATGTCCAATTGGCCTTGTACCAATTGAACCTCTACAACTCCATTTATAGTTGCCCAAACCTGCTAGACTCAAGCTTAGTCCTGCAAGTCAGCCAAGGCAGCTCACCCACACTCAAATGCCAAGCCTCAACTCACTTCATTTCCTCATCATACACATTCAAATGGTCACTAATTAACCATTATAAGGTTAATGAACCATCACATGAGAAAACCCTAATGTTGTTCAAGTGCACACATTTTCAAGGTTCATTCATGCATCACACTTGCATTTCACTTACTCTTACATGTTCAATCACTCATCTCATGCTATGGGCAGCTCATAAACACTTTACTTCAAGTAAATTCATCAAACTATAACCATCCCTAAGCTGCCCAAATTGTAGGGATGAATATACATAAGTTTTATTTTGTTTTTCTTACACTTTTCCACTTATCTCATGCCAATAAACATGAATTAAGTAAAAGAGATAGGAGATTGGACACTAACCTCTTTGAGCAGAATTTCTAGGTAACAAAACTTAAATCCTTTCTCTTCTTTTTGCTACATCTAGCTTCTCCAAGATGTGGGAATGATTTTTAGTGAAGTGAGCTTAGGGTTTTGTGGGGAGGAAGCTTAGGAAAATCAAGCTTTAAAAGAGAAAATGGAGAGAGAGCTTCTTGGCTATGGTGGACGGGAAATGAGGAAGAAGAGTGCAGTTTTTTTCATTTCAATTTTCTGCCCATTTAACTCATTTTAAGTGGTTTATGGAAATGTGTCACAATGTGATTGGGTGAGAGTGCTTAGTGACATAAGCATGAGGTCAAAATTGTAATTTTAATTCATTTTCTTTTCTTTTCTTGCTACTCATTTTCAATTTAATTTTTAGCAATATTTATTTACATTTTGTGTCATAATAATTATTTACTTAACTGGACAAGTCTGCCAAAAATCACCTCTGAAGGCGAAATGACCAAAATGCCCTCCGTTTGGCTTAACAGACCAAAATTGTCTGTACTAATTGAAAAATTTTTCTAAGTATTTTCTTGGCATTCTAATACCATAGGAACCTCAATGACTCTTCTCTAGAGTCCCAAAAATTATTTTATAAATTTTCTCCCAGGTTTAGGGCTTCTAGTTGCGAGGATCGCAACTTCCCACTGGGTTACCCATCGCTAGGGCACCGGCTCATTTAACTTGATTGTATTTTATTTCTAAAATTTTTTCTAAATTTTTCTTATTAATATTTGAGTTAATTATGGTTCCTCACTTTTGTTTAAATATTTTTCTGGACGTTCTAGCTGTCCAGACTGACACTGGTTGTAACATCCCCATTGTACGTGTTCTGTACGTTCTGTTGCTCCAGTGGCTAAATATCAGTCCAGGCAAGTTAAGATGTCTAGAACTACACTTCGGTGATAGTGAACAGACATATAATGATAAAATAAATAAAAAGAAAATACAAGAAAAATCAAAGAAAAATGAAAGAGAGAAAATGAAGCTAAGTTAAACGAGTAACATAGAATGATGGGTGACCGTGACTGGAAGGCTATTCTTGACCCAGGATCATGAAACCCTCGGAATTTAATTTTGAGACATAAATAAAGGTTTATTAAAATTTAATTGACACTAGAAATATCAAAAAAAAAAATTAGTACAAAGAAAAACGAAAAATCGAGAAACAGACAAAAATTTGTGTTACCAAAAAATCGGGAATATAGCCCGAAGTGGGGCATTTTGGTCATTTGACACCTAGAGTTACCTGTTGACCTCAATTTCCATTAAAAATAAATGATATTGCATGTAGGAAATGTCATGAAAAATTAAAATGGGATACAATATGTAAATAGTAAAAGAATTTAGCTAAATGTGCAAATAGTAGAACTTTAACTAATTAACCATTAAACTATTACCTAGTGCTCCACTAACTCCTAATTTGGGATAGCTATACAAGTCATTTGTGGACAGAAACCATCATCTTCAACCTTAAGAAATAACCAGCCGAGAGAAACTCACCATGGAAACCACCATGGCCGCCCCACATGCAACCTCCATGGGTGCATGATCAAGCCACCATTTCTACTTGGTTCCTTCATTAAAGCTTGCCTACTTACCTTGGGGAAGATAATGGCAACAAGAAAAACAAGATTTGGTGAAGTTTTGATAAGCTTCAAAAGTGGTAAGTGTCCAAAACCTCTCCCTTGCTTTAGTAAACCTTGTGGTTAGGTTGAGGTGAGTATTTTGGTGAAGAGAAATGAAGAAAATATTAAGAAATGAAATGGTCCATTTTTGGCAACCATGATTATGTGTTGTATTTGAGTTTTTCTTACATGTAATGGATGGAAATTATTGTTGATTATGTCACACCCTACTCCTCGTACAATGTAAAATGCTCCCGTAGTACACCTAATGAATTACCGTACTTTACCTACCGATAACCCATTAAATATACTACAAGAGATTTTAAAACAATTTTCGTTCATTTTTAAATTGGTGGGTAAAATTTTTTTCAAATTTTAAAAACCTTTATTTAAAGTCCAAACATAAATTAAATTCTTAGATATTTAAAATCTCTGCAATTTTTACAAAAATTTCAGCAGAGTGCCGTTTATATTTTGAGAAAACAGTTCTTCAAAACCTGAAAATAAAGACACTCCTAATATATTTCTCAATCCCAACTCCATTATTCAATCTTATTTTACAAATCCGCATAAACCACTCAATACACAGTGTAAATTAAATCAAATATTAAAACATCTCATTGAGGTAAACAAATTAATTTTCACATTCATGGGAGCATTAAAATTTAATAGTGCAAAACTTTATAAGTATATAAAATCTCAAGATAATATTACAATAATTTGTATTTGATTACAATCGAAATATATATATTACAAAAGAGTTGGTACAACTACTCAAAGGAAATTTCATACATATAATTACAGAATTACATCAAAAGCTAATGTACAAGGGCATACCTATGATATACCCGAGGATAATCTCACCGTGCCTTTCAGTAACCTTGCTCAGCTGCTCTAGTTGTGTGGTGAACTCAGTGGTGCACAAACTAATAATTTAAAACTTAATACAAATTATTCTTAACAATTCATAATGAATAAAAATTTAAAATTTCTAAATTCTTCAAAATCCATGACATTCAAAAATCATTATTTTCATTCATGCAAATTATTCATTTGAATAACATTTTGATCAAATAGTAACTATTTATTTACATTTCTTTTAAATTCCGAAACAATACAAAAATATTTTGGATCACTAAAAAATTATTTATTTCAATCATAATTTATCAAATTATGCATAATTTAGAGGGTGTTGCCAACAATTCACACAGTTGAACCCATGACCCAAAATTCAAATAGATGCCATGTTGTAAACCACGACATTTCACACTCTTCCAATAACCAAGGCAAAAAGGGAAGAACAAAGACTAGCTAGTATATATGAGTACTCATTCAAACTCTTCCCCAACTGGCAAGCCAGAGAGGAAGGAACTCGCCCCATCTAGTGGAGGAGTATCTCACTAGACAAGCTAATGAGAATTCACAACAAATTTTGCCATGTCAGCTGTGGTTTCAAATCATATTCAAAACAATTTCTATTTACAAAGTATTTACAAATCATCAACATATTTAATCATCATAAATTCATGCTCAAGGTTGGCAACACATCAAACTTAAAATTTACGATTCTCAAAGCCATGCAATAAATCCTTAAATGCATAAGAAAATTTACATTTAATTTATACAATTTCATTCAAAAAATTAAAATCCTCAACACAACAAAATTATAAATCATAAAATAAACTTGTTCTAATCAATTTTAGAAGTGAAAAGTAACAAAATGATTAGTTGTGCACAAACCTTATACGAGTCACCTCTTGGCCTTGACTCGATGTCTCGGATTCTTTCTCGGTATTCTTTTCAACTGAAACACACAATTTCATAGTGTTTCAGTATCACAACTTATCATAAGTCCAAAAATAAATTCAAATTCACTTTTATCTAGCTTATATATGCTAAACTTGACGTTTTTTAAAATTTGTATTTCAGGGTCACTATTCATGATACTATTCAAGTCAATTTGTTGACTTTCTAAGGCTTAATAGGTATGGGAATTCCAACTTCACCCACATACCACATTTTGGTAACTAAATTTGTTGGTTTTGGTTGTTTACTCAAATTCTAAGTCTTTTAGGCAAAATTGCAAATTTTCAGTTTTGGTGTCTTATATTGCACTATTGCATTGGTCATTCTTCTGTTAGAATTTTGCAAAACTTTCTTCACAGAAAATGTTCCCTATTGTCTTAGCTTTATTCTCCTTTTTGAATCACTCCATTTGGAGTTTTGTAGCTCAAGTTATAGCCATTTGAATCATGGCTGTCGGATTGGACTTAACCCAGATTTCTGGGCGCCAAACTGGTTCTGGCAGTTTTAAGTCACCAATTTTGGGTAGCCAAAT
This sequence comes from Hevea brasiliensis, assembly GCF_030052815.1. Taxonomy (NCBI): domain Eukaryota; kingdom Viridiplantae; phylum Streptophyta; class Magnoliopsida; order Malpighiales; family Euphorbiaceae; genus Hevea; species Hevea brasiliensis. The sequence continues at coordinate 53,284,095 of NC_079501.1, forward strand.
GACATGGTTAAGGGCATAATTTGGGTTTCAGATCATTTAGACCTACATAGCCCAAGTTATGGTCAAATGAGCAGAGTCATTTTTGTATAGGTCAGACTGCAGAAATCCAGATTTGGTCAATTTGTTCACTAGGTTTTGGTCACTTTTTGGGCATGATTCCTGAATGAAAAATGTTCCATTTTGTGTCTATTTTCATTCCCAATTGGTCTCATACCAATTGGACTTGTAAATTTTTAGTCTCTGAACAGTTGTGGGTACTGTCTCCTCATGTCCTATTCACGCTCCTAAGTAGCTTCCTTGTCTAAATGATGGTTCCTTAGCACTTTAACCAATACTATTTACTCATCGATTGCTTACCTCGTGTTCCAAGTTTCTTATGAGTTTCTGTTATAAGTTAGATTTAAATTCATTTCAATTTTAGAGGTAAGCAAATCTGTGTGCTAGTGGATCCACTCTTTCTAGGACCTCGTATGATCCTATGGGTGAGACTTACTCTTTTCTTATCAAATCTCTTGATCATTTGATGCAACCTTCAGTTTAGTTTAGAATATTTTAGTCTTTTCTTGCAGTTGTTTTAGCAATTATTTTCCTTTGTAGTCTCTTTTTTTTTTTTTAAATAACCTTGTTGGTTATATATGAATTGCTTATCTCTTTCATAGCCATAGGTCCATAACCATTATCTTACCTTCTCCATTTATGACCAAGGCCTATGTGCCATTTTGCACTATCTTATTTGCTTTTGTTTAACTTATTTCCTTCTTGATAAAATAGTTCGGGATATTGTTACGCGTCTTAAGTAGGTTGTTTGCCCTGGTGGCAATTCCTCATCTAGTGCTTTTCTCATTTCTTACTGTTCTATTTTTTTTTTCCACGGCTTAACTTTAATTATTTTATTCCTCAATCTTATCTTCGTCCTTAACTTGACTGTTGAGTCATGATTTAGCACCTCTTATCATCCCTAATAAATCCACTATACTTCAATATTACTTCGATTTGGTCCTCTGACCATTCTAGTCAATACTTTAACTAATATTCATAATGTTTCTTTATTACATTCGCTCCAACTATTCTAATTTTTACTTTCACAACTCTTTTATCTATCAATATTCTATAGCTTATTTTTCGTTGGTTTGCGATCATTACCCTTTTTTTTTCAACCATAAATAATTTTGTAATCTTAAGAAGGGAGTCTACCGGACTCTCCTATTTTCCATGCTATTCAAAAGTTTCGCTTTAATTCTAATCTAATCCTTATGATCCGCACAATAAAATTGTGCTCTTTCTAAAGAATACCTGGCCAACTAGTTTCTATCGAATTACTATTATCAGTAGAATATCATTTCTTAACTGTTTTATAAGTTATAAATGTCATCCATAGCATCCTGTCTCTTTTAGGGGAACAAAATTATATTTTGTGTTTTACTGCTGCACAAATAGAATATTATTCCTTACTAAACTTTGAGCAAAAGATCCATTGCAACACCAAAACAGCTATAAACCCCATATCGGAGACTGGATGACTTAGCCTTATAGGTGTTATTTTTAAATTTTTACTATGCTAAAATCTCTAGTCCCATAACAATTCTTGATGTACTGTAATTCATGCTAGGGTAACGGAGTCATTAACTCTCACTAAGGCACCATGATCTTTTGATATTCTAATTATAGAGTTTTAAATCCCGAATTAGGATTTTCAAACTCAGTTCTAATAATAAAACTCTATTATGGTATATTTGTACCAGAGCGAAAGTCATTTATAACTATTCTTATCCTTATGTACTATTGGGTAGTACGTAGCTCTACACAATAAATCTCAAGTCAGTACTGTAATATGCAGATTACAGCACAAACATCAAGAATATTGCATAGTTACTACGATACATCCCAATAGATCAAAGTTCCCTATGTCTTATTTCTTTCAAATCCACTAATATCTTAAACTTATTTTGATTATGGTACTTATTGACATCTATCAACAATAGTACCTTTACTTCCATCTAGGGAAAATATATTGCTATAACTTACTTTTTGATCCTTTTGCCTTACCTAATTAGGCTTACTAATTAACTTTATAATTTATCATAGTTTAGAAGATGTCTCTCACTAGAAACTTTTCCAAAATTAATTCCATTCACGCTTATTATCACAATTCTTATCCTAAAAGACTAATTACTAACACATTAACATTTATCTCCCTGCAAGGGAATAGTAGTAGAACATATAATTTTAGCATTAGCATATAAATAAGTAGAGCTGAAATCAAATAGTACATAATTATTCCTTCCAAAAGTTAACAACATATCGGTAACTACATCTGAAATCTCTGTTTCTTCCCCTCGATGCATGGCATTCCCTCTTTCCAATGTATTCCTCTGCTGGGGTTGGTCCATTGTGTGAAGATTACCCGAAGTGCTGTCTCTACTTCTACCTCTGTTCCTACTAACAATTAATGAGCCTCTAAAATCAGAATCTTGAAATGATTCCTCTGGTGTAGTATGTGGCATAAATCTACTTGCGCTAGTACAATCTCGAGTGAAATGTCCAATTCCACCACATTTGAAGCAGGCTCCAGTGACCCTATGGCAAATACCCTCGTGTAATTTTTCACAAACGTTACAGATACAGATAGGGTAGGAACTTCTGGTTCTTTGACAAATGGTTCTTGATTGCTTCTATCCTGAAGATCCGCCTCTGTCATACTTAGGAGCTCAGGGTCCCTTAAAATCTTTTCTCTTTCCAAATTACTACTCGAACTTTACCGATGGGTTTCCCACTTTTCTCTTTTTCATGCTGCTCTTGAGGGGGTCGGGTTTGTACTTGGGCCTGGGCTGACAGATTATCAGCCATTTGCTGAAAGAACATGGCCATCTGCTGGGCCGTTTGTGCAGTAATTTGTATAGGAGGGACTGGTGCAGTTGGACCTCCAACGCTCTACGAAACTGGGGCCTCTCTTTGTATGTTAGCTATATCAGACTGCTCTACCATTTTATCCCCCTTGTCCATATCTATTAACAGGATTTTTTTTTCTATTTCTTGTACAACCGACATAAGGAGATTTCTCCCTGGTAGTTCATATTTATGATGTAAATGTATTATATGTATCAAACATTCGAGCAGTTGTACTTATAAAAAAATATTTCAAATTCACAGTTTAAATTTTACTTTAAAACCTTTGCTCTGATACCACTAAAACATGTCACATCCTACTCCTCATACGATATAACATGCTCCCGTAGTACACCTAATGAATTACCGTACTTCACCTACCGATAACCCATTAAATATACTACAAGGGATTTTAAAACAATTTTCGTTCATTTTTAAACTGGTGGGTAAAATTTTTTCAAATTTAAAAACCTTTATTTAAAGTCCAAACATAAATTAAATTATTAGATATTTAAAATCTCTGCAATTTTTACAAAAATTTCGGCAGAGTGCCGTCTATATTTTGAGAAAACAGTTCTTCAAAACCTGAAAATAAAGACACTCCCAATATATTTCTCAATCCCAACTCCATTATTCAATCTCATTTCACAAATCCGCGTAAACCACTCAATACACAGCATAAATTAAATCAAATATTAAAACATCTCATTGAGGTAAGCAAATTAATTTTCACATTCATGGGAGCATTAAAATTTAATAGTGCAAAACTTTATAAGTATATAAAATATCAAGATAATATTACAATAATTTATATTTGATTACAATAGAAATATATATATTACAAAAGAGTTGGTACAACTGCTCAAAGGAAATTTCATACATATAATTACAGAATTACATCAAAAGCTAATGTACAAGGGTATACCTATGATATACCCGAGGATATTCTCACCGTGTCTTTCAGTAACCTCGCTCAGCTGCTCTATATTTTCTTTCACCTGCGACAGCATACAAAGCTATCATTGAGTGGTGAACTCAGTGGTGCACAAACTAATAATTTAAAACTTAATACAAATTATTCTTAATAATTCATAATGAATAAAAATTTAAAATTTCTAAATTTTTCAAAATCCATGACATTAAAAAATCATTATTTTCATTCATGCAAATTATTCATTTGAATAACATTTTGATCAAATAGTAACTATTTATTTACATTTCTTTTAAATTCTGAAACAATATAAAATATTTTGAATCACTAAAAAATTATTTATTTCAATCACAATTTATCAAATTATGCATAATTTAAAGGCATTGCCAACAATTCATACAGTTGAACCCATGACCCAAAATTAATATAGATGCCGTGTTGTACACCACGACATTTCACACTCTCCCAATAACCGAGGCTAAAAGAGAGAAATAAAGAGTAGCTAGTATATATGAGTACTGATTCAAACTATTCCCCAACTGGCAAGCCAGAGAGGAAGGAACTCGCCCCATCTAGTGGAGGAGATATCTCACTAGACAAGCTAATAAGAATTCATAATAAATTTTGCCATGTCAACTGTGGTTTCAAATCATATTCAAAACAATTTCTATTTACAAAGTATTTACAAATCATCAACATATTTAATCATCATAAATTCATGCTCAAGGTTGGCAACACATCAAACTTAAAATTTACAATTCTCAAAGCCATGCAATAAATCCTCAAATGCATAAGAAAATTTACATTTAATTTATACAATTTCATTCAACAAATTAAAATCCTCAACACAACAAAATTATAAATCATAAAATAAACTTGTTCTAATCAATTTTAGAAGTGAAAAGTAACAAAATAGTTAGTTGTGCACAAACCTTATACGAGTCGCCTCTTGGCCTTGACTCGATGTCTCGGGTTCTTTCTCGGTATTCTTTTCAACTGAAAAACACAATTTCACAATGTTTTAGTATCACAACTTATCATAAGTCCAAAAATAAATTCAAATTCACTTTTATCTAGCTTATATATGCTAAACTTGATGTTCTTTAAATTTGTATTTCGGGGTTACTATTCATGACACTATTCAAGTCAGTTTGTTGACTTTCAAAGGCTTAATAGGTATGGGAATTCCAACTTCACCCACATACCACATTTTGGTAACTAAATTTGTTGGTTTTGGTAGTTTACTCATATTCTAAGTCTTTTAGGCAAAATTACAAATTTTCAGTTTTGGTATCTTATGTTGCATTGTTCCATTGGTCATTCTTCTGTTAGAATTCGGCAAAACTTTTTTCATTGAAAATGTTCCCTATTGTCTTAAACTTTGCCATGCATTAGCTCACTTCAAATTATGATTAACTTGCCTCAAATGGTCACTAATTGACCATTAAAATGTTCATTCACCATTACCTAAACAAGGTCCAAGTTTCTCTCCAAAACCCTAACCCTAATTGACCAAGCCTCCAATTCATGCATCCCACTCCTAATTTGCTATACTAATCATATAATTTATAAGAGGGGCAGCAATATGTCACTTTAAACCAAAGATTTCTCCTAACCCTAACTCATGTCAAGGCTGCCAAAACTTCATGGAATATAACCATGCTTCATTAATTCAATTTTTGTCAAATTTTTAACTTAACTTAGCTCAAATTCATGATTAGAAAGATGTAAAAGCAAAGGTTATGGCACTAACCTCTTTGGTGATTTTCTAAGCTTGTTCACACCTCACTTTCTTCCACTTTCTCTTCTTCTAATTGCTGCCCAAGTCTTGCTCTAGTGGTAAGGGAAATTTTTAGTGAAGGGAGGACAAGGTTTTGAGGTGGTTTGAAGTGGGAAATGAAGCTTAAGGGAGCTTTAATGGTGGAACCTCTTCTCTCTCTCTCTCTCTCAACGTTTTTTAGGCTGCCCAAAGGTTGAAGATGCAGATTGTTTTTTCAAATTTTTGGTCACTTTTATCTCTTTTAATGAGTTTAACAAATTGTGATTGGTGGATAGGTTTTTAATGACATCATATGATGTCATTATTAGGTATTTTCTTTCATTTTCTTTTCTTTTCATCTCTACTCATTTTCAATTTAATTTTTAGTAATGTTTATTCACATTTTGTGTCATAATAATTATTTACTTAACTGGACAAGTCGGCCAAAAATCGTCTCTGAAGACGAAATGACCAAAATGCCCTCCGTTTGGCTTAACGGGTCAAAATTGGCTGTACCGATTGAAAAATTTTTCCAAATATTTTCTTGGCATTCTAATGCCATAGGAACCTCAATGACCCTTCTCTGGAGTCCCAAAAATTATTTTATGAATTTTTCCCCGGGTCTAGGGCTCCTAGTTGCGAGAACCGCAACTTACCTCTGGTTACCCATCGCTTAGGCACCGGCTCATTTGACTTGGTTGTATTTTATTTCTAAAATTTTTTCTAAGTTTTTCTTATTAATATTTGAGTTAATTATGGTTCCTCACTTTAGTCTAATTATTTTTCCAGACGTTCTAGCTGTCCGGACCGACACCGATCACCGGAACAGTAAAATGTATGGAATTGCTACAGTGAGGGTGTTACAGGTATGAGGCTAATGGGGGGTGAAACTAGACACCAAATAGGCCAACTTTCATGTAGAAATGTTGCCAAAATTTTGCCTAGAAACTGACCTTAAAAATGACCAAATCCGGAATAGCAACATTGCAGCCCAGATTTTTGACCATATGAACAGTAATCATTAGGATGACCATAACTCATTCAAAACAGGTCCAATTGACCTAAAATTTTTACCATGACTAGCTTAGATATAGAGCTACATTTCTTATGAAGACACCAAAGCCCATAAATGACCAGAACCAAGTCAAACAGCTTGCATAAGTTCGGGTACCAAAACTGCCAGGACTAAAAGTGACCTAAAATTGACCAAATTTTGCACTAAAGGTGCAATCTGTCCAGCTTTAGTAAATTGACCATATCTTGGTCTATACAACTCGGAATGACCTGAAATTTTTCCTCGCGTGCAATAAGACATAGAGCTACAATTTTTCTTCTTTGACCAGAAGCTAAAAACCAAGAGAAATACGACTTTAAGCTGGACCAATCTAGCACACCAAAAATTGAGAATTTGACATTTACATATAATGATGCTTGAAGCACTTTGGCAATGAATGCCAATTTGTAAAAATGGTAAATTGCACTATATTGGCAGCATATTGAATTACAATATGTGACATGTTAATGCTAGAAGCCACTTATCCATAGTTCCTAAAAAGGTCAACATATGCATTGACTTATAAATTACATAATAGCTAGTAAACTCTAAAAATTGATGAATTGAACAATTAATTTATAATGTGCCCTTGTTTACCTAGTTGACTAGTTTGGATAGGTTGGCATGCCAATAGGATTCTGACAGCTGTTCTGTAAATGGCTTCATGCCATACTGTTTTTTTACTGCTTATTGTGCTGCACTGTGACTTTAATAGCCTACGACTATATGTATTGTGTTATTATACTTGGCTTATCGCCAGATTGACTATATGGCTTTTTAGCGACACTATTTATACACCGGGAGATACTTTGTGACCGATGGTGTGACAGCCTGAGGTACTAGGTACCCAGTACTAGTATATCCGTTTATCCAGTCTGGTCAGTATATAGGCTACACGGGCAATAATTCAAGTACTATTAATTTCAAATAGCTAAATCCAGTTTACTAACATACAGCATCACCAAAAATTCGTAAACACTTTATTTACTTTATTTTAGTATATATTTCTTTATATTTGGCACCACTAGGCAAAATTGCTTAGCGCGTTGCTTTTGTAACGCGTAGGTATTAGAGACACAGCTGGGGAGCCCAGCAGACCTACGACCGGGTAAGACATCTGATCTACACAGGAGTCCAGAGTCATCTACACTGCATTGCATACATGGTAAGACTTAGGATATCTTGTATTTTGTACTTTTGTTGTATTTTTGAAATTCAGCCCTGTATTTTGTAATGTGATGAAAGCTCTAAAATTTGTAATATTTTATACATATTAAATAACATGGAGATTTTCTGGATATATTTAAATTATTATGGACTGTGCTATGGAACTATTTAATGACTGTAAAAGTCTATTGACTTTACTGAGAAATAGAAACTATGAAATATTTGAGATTTTGATATTATCATATTAAACTGTTTTCAACAGGTTTGGAAAAACAGTTGTTCGAAATACAGACGGCACTTTGCCAAATTTTTATTACCATTTTTGAAACACTGATTTTATCAAAGTATGAAAATAGTATCAGCATGATATGAATATTACATAAAAGACTTCTTAAAATCAAATTGAGTTCAGGAAATGAAATAATCATAGACTAGGTGTTCCGGCACGCCGTGTAGCACGCGTTGCTCGGCTATGCTATAAACGGGTGAGGGGTGTTACACAGTAAAATGTACGGAGTTACTACAGAGAGGGTGTTACATAGTTCATGTCTTTTATGGGCATTTATAAGTTAAATGGACCAATAGTTTAACAATCCAATGCATAATAAAATACAAGCACAAGTTTTTGCATAATAATGTTTTAAACTATATCACACTCAAGATGAAAGCATATGCATTATATCATATATTATTTAAACAATTTTTTAACCTGGTATGCACAAAAAGTTAACAAAATAATTTCATATAATCAAAGACTAAGCAGAAAAATAGGCAAAAGGCCTATTATGGACCTTAAAGTATAGGTCAATAGTCATACAATTCCTTAAAGTATTTTGAGGTCCAAACAAGCCATTAAAATTAAAAAAAAAAATAAAATAAAATAAGTCCTTTAAATTCTAAAAATAGATCAAATAAGTATTTTTATTATTTTTGGGATAAATAAGCCCTTTAGCTTTTAAAAATAGATAAAAAAGATTAAACTATAATTTGCCTCTAATATAAATCCAGTCAAGGTCATGTATGAAAATCTTCCAGTGCATGGGGTCCTCATCAGTAAGTCTACATATTTGATTTACAACATCTTGGTAAGTATCTACTTCATCCTAAAGTAGATTGATAAGTTATTTTTTATCGAATTGCTCTTTGTTAAACCCATAGAGAAGTTTTTTGAATTATTTGGCAAAGAATAACTTATCAATCTGCTTTATGATGCAGCAGATATCCATTGGAATGTTACAAATCAAATACATAGAATTGCTGATGAGGACCCCATGCACAAGAAGATTTTCATGCATGGCCTTGGTTGAATTGATATTAGAGGTAACTTATAGTTTAATCTTTTTTTTTTAATATATTTTAAAAATTTAAAGAGTTTATTTGTCCCCAAAGGCTTTGATGTATTTTTAAAAATTTGAAAGATTTGTTTAATCTTTTTTAAAAGTTGAAGAGCTTAATTGGACCCCAAAATACTGTAAGGACTTACATAATTATTTTGCTTAACTTAAAGGGCCTAAATAGGCCTTTTGCCCAAAAAAAATATGAAACTTACCAATAAGTCAAAGATTTATGTTCATCCCATTAGCTACCATAATATTTAGTAGTTCTTTAATTGTTGAATCTCGCTTTGATAACTGACTTTTCAAATATGTCACTTTAGTGTCAAATTTAAGTCACTTGATTCTTCAGCTCCTTCACCTCTATCTCATGTGCATCCAACTTTTGATGAGCCTCAATAAGTCCTCTTACAATTTGTCTGTTGCCAAGAAACTTGTTGATGTGCATCTTATAGGTGGCTTAAGACCATATTTAAGGCATTTTATGTAACCTAAACCATGACCAAGAACTTCTTGAACAATTTCATTTGAAAACTTCAAAAGTTCTTATTGATTGTATTGATCATGCTTCTCTAACATTGAATTTTGTTATATCATGTGAACATAAAAGTAACAAAAAAAATTAAAAATATTGTGAAATAAATCTAGTGAGACATAAAATGAATATTAATAACTTACCCAAATTTCTTCTACCTTATGAGATGACCACCTTTTTTCTTAGAGTAATGTGTTTAACTATATAATTCAATTCAATCACATGGTTCTCCATTCAATTCCTTTTGAGGCACTCAACAAAAAAGAAAAAAAGAGAAACAAACATTGAAAATTATGAAGTTTTGATTTCAATAATTAAGATACTAGTTATAGATAGTTTTGATTCAATAATTAAGATAACAGTTATCGATAACTAAATATGTTAGTAACATTCACAACCTCATGACATCAAATAATAATAGAATTTCTACTAGAAATGTGCAGAGTTACAATTCTAATGTTTGTTATACTTATGTGCTATGAAAGAAATAAAGATATATAGAAGAAACATATTAAAACAATTTATTTTTATAAGTAAATCATAAATCCATGCCCCATAATTAGATATTGTCATTCCATTATCTATAAATGGGGGTGGCCATGGTTCGATTTAGAACTGTGAACTAGACTGCACCCGAGGGGAGGTGTCAGTTGTCACACCTTACCCCTCAGTAAGATGTAGCATGATCCCATAGTATATCTAATTAATTACCGTACTTCGCCTACTGGTAACCCATTAAATATACTACAAAGGATTTTTAAAATAATTTTCTTACTTTTTGAAAATGGTGAGCTTTTACAATAGGTATTAAAAACATTTACTTAAAGTTTAAAGACTAGTTAAAATTTTTGTACATTTTTATTTTACGTAAATTTTAAAAAATTTTCGGCAGAGTGCCGTCTATATTTGGGAAAAACAGTTCTTCAAAACCTGTGAAAAATACTTCCAAATAATTCTTTTCATTTCTCAACTCCATTTACAACCACTAAAACTCAAATCAACATTAGTAGTAACAATTCAATTCAAAATCCAAATTTCATATCAAAAATTGTTACCTCAAAACATTTCATAAACTTATACACATTGCATTTTAAATATTTAATTTACATTCATAATTTAATTTATAAATATAAATTTCAAAATTAATATTATTATACATTGACCGTACAACTGCTCATTCTACATTAATACATATGACGCTAAACTATTTACATCAAAATAATTACAAAGGTGTCAATAAATACCCGTACAAAAATCTCCAAATTGTGCTTCTTCCTTACTGTAGTAGCTCACTCTGCTGCTATGTCCTTTTCCTTATCTGCGACAGCAATGAAAGCTATCGCTGAGTATAAAAATACTCAGTGGTGTACAATAAAACATAAAATGCAAAATATAAAACATTTGTCATTAATTCACAGTTCAATATTTCACAATCACATTTCACAATTTTTCAAATCACATTTATAAAAAATCACAATTTAAATATTTCACAATTTTCAAAACTTAATATAACACAAATTTGATCAAATAATTTAATAATCATAGTGTTGCCAATCAATAACACAACTTAGGCCATGACACAATTTCCAAACATGTCGTGTTGTACACCACGACAAGGCAAATTCACCCCACTAATTGAAATCAATGAGGGAGGTGGCTAGCTAGCTAATGAGTACTCATCCAAACTCACCCCTGACTGGGAAGCCAAAGAGGGAGGAATATAATCAAACTCACCCCATAAATGGAGGAGGAACATAGTGATATTGCCACGCTAAGTGTGAATAAAAAATAATTTAAATCAAGTTATTCAAACATTTCATGCAATTCACAAATCATATTTCATTCCAAACATTTCATTTATAAAGTAGCAACACACTATCTTTCAAATAAGATTTTCAAAGCCATAACAATCAAAATTATTCACAACATTTATTTCAAGAATTGTTGTCACACCCTACCCCTCTGTAAGGCATGACATGATCCCGTAGTATACCTAATGAATTACCAACTTCGTCTACTGATAACCCATTAAATACACTACAAGGGATTTTAAAACTTCTCTTACTTCTTTTTACAGTGGTGAGCACTATTTACATGTGTTAAAAAAAATTTTTGAACTGAAGTGAAACAGCTAACACATTTGAAGAAATAATAATTTCTGTAAAAATTTTGGCAGAGTGCCATTTGTATTTTGAATAAAGTAGTTCTTCAAAAACCTATAGAAAGCACTTTAAATATATTTCTCAATCTCAAACTCCAACCTTTAATCAACACAATATGTTTCTCAACTTAAATCCACAATAATTTTTCAGTATTTTCAAAGGCTGAAATAAAAGAGATATATCACAATATTTACAAGTCAAAATAATTTACAACTTCAATGTACAATTTTAATTTACAACTGCTCAAAACCAAGAACACTATATACATATAGTGAACATACATTACAATACAAAAAGCAAAATATGGTATACTCAATATACCCGATGAACTCTCAATATAGCATTAGCAGCCTAGTCTGCTGCCCTGTCAGTCTGTCTACTTGCGGCAGCAATGAAAAGGTATCGCTGAGTAAAATTTACTTAGTGGTGCACAATAACAATTTGAAATGCGATATATAAATCTTTTATTGACAATTCACAAATCAAATAATTCACAAATCAAATAATTCATTTTACAATTTACAAAGTTCATATAACACAAATTTGATTAAATAACTGAATAACACAGTTTTGCCAATCAATAACACAATTTGATCAAATAACTGAATAACACAGTTTTGCCAATCAATAACACAATTTGATCAAATAACTGAATAATACAGTGTTGCCAATCAATAACACAATTTAGGCCATGACATAATTTTTCCGCACATGCCGTGTTGTACACCACGACAAGGCACACTCACCCCAATAATCGAAATCAATGAGGGAGGAAGCTAGCTAAATAATGAGTACTCATCCACACTCACCTCAGACTGGAAAGTCAAAGAGGGAGGAACATAATCACACTCACCCCAGACTGGAAAGTCAAAGAGGGGGAAATATAATCACACTCACCCCAGACTGATAAGTCAAAGAGGGAGGAATATAATAATAGTGTCATGCCAAGTGTGAACAAAATAATTCCAAATCACAATATTTCATATAATTCCCAAATCACATCTTATCTCAAAATTTCCATTTGCAAAGTAGGCAATACAATAATTTCCAAATAAGATTCTCAAAGCCAAAACAATCAAAAATTATTCATAACTCATTTCTCCAAATAAATTTTTCTAGTAAAAGCAGTGAATATAAAAAGTATTGTGCACAAACACAATTTAAAACTATAATGTTCAAATAAAATTTTAAGTAGAAAATAAGAAATCAAAATTATTGTACACAAACACAATTTAAAACAATAACATAAAAATAATCATAATTTATTTCAATTAAAAAATTCAAAAGAAATAACTATTATGCACAAACCTCTAATAACTGTCTCTTGGCTCTGACTCAGTGTTTCCTTCCCTTTCCCTGAGTCTTTGCTAACTGAAACACATAATTTGAAGTGTTTCAGTACTCATTTAAACCGTCTCTAACAATAAGGCTTAATACTTAATTTATTAAATTCTATTATTTCCTTAGTCAACCTAAGATGTTGACCCTCGATGCAGTCTAGGTGAATTAGGTTCTAATATTACCAACATGTCACATTTGTAGCCTTTTAGTATTGGTACATATTACCAAATTCATTTCCATTTCTATTGCGTTTTATTGCAATTTGTCGGATTCCTGTATACTAATTTGACCAAGCCGGACGACCTAGTTTCCTCAGTTTTCAGGTTTTGGTCAAAACTACAAACTTGTAGGTCTATGTCTTATTACACGCAGGGAAAAATTTTAGGTCATTCTAAGTTTACTAGACCAAGTTATGGTCATTTTACTATTGCTGGTCAGAATGTACCAAAATGGTCATTTTAGGTTACTTTTGGCTCGGCCAATTTTTGGACCTGAATTTGTGCAAGCTATTTGACTTGGTTCTGGAAATTTCTGGGCTTTGGTGTCTTCATAAGACTTATAGATATATGTGTCAACTATTCATGGTAAAAATTTCAGGTCAATTGGACCTGTTTTGAGTGAGTTATGGCCAAAACACTAACTATTGCCTGAATGGTCAATTTTCAAGCCTTAAATGCACTAATTCGGATTTGGTCATTTTTCAAGTTACCTTCCAAGCAGAATTTTGGCAAGCTTCCTTCATAAAAGTTAGCACTTTTTGTGCCTAGTTTCACCTCCAATTGGTCCCATACCAATTGGAGCCACACACTTAAGGTTCTAAGCCAAAACACACACTGCCCTATTGCACATTGTTCATCACTCATCAATTACACATTTAACAGTTACCAAGTTACACATTCATGCCATTTCTGTTTTGTGCCATACATAAACATATTTCACAACACATTTTTTGTCATTTTGGCAGCTTATAACCACACTCAATATGCACATTATAGTCCAGAATTTTCCAAGTTTAAATTATAAACAATTTAACCACATAACCTAGCTCATTTACATGTCCAAACTCACACCTTTATACATATGTACATGCTGCCATAACAAGCACCATAATTCAACAATATAATTCCATAAACCAAACCACAAAATAACATATCTTGATATACACTTCAAGTTTGCTGAATTGTACCTCTCTTTCAATTAACTTCCAAGCTTCCAAATTCAAGTGTACTTTCACATATACATTTAATATACATTACCCAATTTATTCCTACACACATAAACACTTCATCAACACTTTAATCTACCATTTACATGCAAAGATAAACTGCCCTTATTGAAGTTCCATGGCTGCCAAAAATATACTTCTCCCTTAACTCATCCAACTTCAAAAATCTTTCCACAATTCAACTACCCATAACATCCACACAAACTTTAATGAAGCAAGCATCAAAAATACCTACTTACCACTTTGGAAACTCTTCAAAACCTTGACTAAACTTGATCTTCTCGCTGCCTATCTATTGCCCAAGTGGTGTAGAGCAATTTTAGTGAAGGGAGCTAGTGGAAAAATGGCTTACTTCATGCTTGCATGGAGCTTGGCCATGGATGGCCATGGAGGATTCTTCCAAGGGAAAGTTTCGGCTGGTTTTTTGGGAGGGTTGAGGAAGATGAAATTCTGTCCAAAATATGCTGGTCACATGTCCACTTAAGTGGAGTTAGTGGACCACTAACTTAGATTAAGTATTTAATATTTTAAACTTTTCATATTCCTCGTTTAGCTCTTATATTTTGCTATTTAAACTATGTACCACCAATTTAATTTTTCATGACATTTTCCAAGTGTAATATCATTTATTTTTAATGAAAATTTAGGTCAAAAGACAACTTGGGGTGTCAAATGACCACAATGCCCCTGTTCGGATTGCATTCCTGATTTTTCAGTAATACCGAGTTTTGTCCATTTTCTCGATTTCTCACTTTTCTTTGTACTAATTAATTTATTTTTCTTTGATATTTCTAATGGTATTTATAATTCAATAGACATTTATTTAAGTCCTAAAAATATTTTCAGGGTTCCCTGCGGTCCAGGGCTAGTCAACGGTCCTCACCGCAACTTCCCGGTGCGGTCACCCATCGCTAGGGTTCTCGGCTCGCTTAACTTGGTTACATTTCATTGCTATTATTTTTTATTTGTTTTTCTTGTGTTTTCTTTTCTTGTATTTCATTATTTTATGTCTCCTCATCCATATCTAAGTGTAATTCTAGGCATCCTAGCTGTCCGGACAACACTGGTCACCGAAACAGTAGAACACACTACCGAACATAGGGGTGTTACAATTGTCAAGTAGAAACAAAGAATTTTAAGTTTGTTGTGCACAAACCTGATGTGAGTCGCCTCTAGGCCTTGACTTAGCTTGCCCTATCCTTTTTCAGGTCTTTTTCAGCTGAAACACGCATTTATAGTGTTTCAGTATCTTATCTCACAATAAATCCAATAATTAATTTATAAATACTTAATTCTAGCCCCAATATGCTTAAACTAACGTTTTTGGAAATTTTCATTTTGGAGTTACTATTCATGACACTATTCAAGTTAATTTATTGACTTTCTAATGCTTAATAGGTATGGGAATTCTAATTTCACCCACATACCACATTTTGGTTACCTAACTTGTTAGTTTTGGTTGTTTTCCTCAAATCTTAAGTCTCTTAGGTGAAATTCCAAAATTTCAGATTTGGTGTCCTGTATTACACTATTCCATTGGTCTAGTTGCTGTGGTAATTTGGCAGTTGTTCCTTATTGTCTTAACTTTATTTCCCTTTTTGAATCACTCCATTTGGAGTCTTGTAGTCCTAGTTATGGCCATTTGAACATGGCTAGCCGGATTTGGTGTTACCCAGAATTCTAGGCAATTTCCTGGAATATGGTAGTTTTTGTACATTGACTGCAGGTGAGTTTTTAGACAGATTATGGTCAAATTTTGGGTTTGTTTTCTTCATAAAAGTTGTAGGGCTATGCCTCAGCTTTCTATTGGTATAAAATTCAGGTCATTTGGACCTTCCTAGACCAAGTTATGGTCATTTACGTAACTACTGTTCATTTGGTCATTTTTGTACAGGTTAGTGTGCCCAATTCTGGATTTGGGCTAATTGTTATGGTCACTTTCTGGGCATGATTCCTAAATAAAAAATGTGCCATTTTGTGTCTAGTTTCATTCTCAATTAGCTTCACACCAATTGGATTGGTAAATTCTTATTTTTGGTCCCTGAAAAGGACCTAGGTCAAGCTATTTACATATTGACCCTAACCTATCTGAATTGGAACTTGTTTCCAACAACTCATACACACCACAAATGGTCACAATTGACTATTTCTCAACTCAAATAAGGTTAACTACATCATTTGACCATTTCTCATCTTTTTCTCCAATTTTTCACAAGCTTCAAACCCTAGTTACATACATTTCAACTCTAATGCAAATTTAAAGTGTATATTTATGATCTATACACCTAATTCACTTCAAATAACCATTCAAAACCATCAAATTCACTCATTTCAAACCCTACCTACAGCTGGAAGAATTCCATATTACTCCCCCAACAATTGTTTTGTTTTGATTTTTAAGTTGATTTCTTGAGTTTCTATATAATTTCCTACTTATTCAAGCTCATTTCTATGCATTTTACTCAAATTAAGTTGGAAAGATGGACTTACTTGTTGAGCAGAATTTATAACTCCAAATCTTCACTTCTTTTTAATTTTTTCTTGTTTCCAATCTCTCTATCAAAGCAAAAGAGAAAGACTTTACTTTGGTGAATATAAAATTTATGAAGAAATAATAGAACTTAAATGACCATTAATGGAGGAAATTGAAAAGAAAAAGAGAGAGAAGAGAATGGGAGCCAGCACACTTGAAAGAAGAAGAAGAAGAAGAATGGTTTAATTTTTCAATTTTGTGTATTTTTAAGTCTTTAAAAATGCTTTTGACTTGGTCAATTTAGGTAGGAAAATTAAAATTGTATTTTGACATCAAGATGATGCCATCCAATGAGGTAAGCATGAGGTAATAAACTTTTTCAATTTTCTTTTTCTTTTGTATTTATTTTTTCATTAGTTCTTTAATTTAATTCTTGATCTCGAAATTTTCTTTTCTCTAATTTTATTAAACAGTTAGGTCAAGAGTCACTTTCTAAGGGTGAATTGACCAAATTGCCCCTCGCCGGTCTGATCTGGTTTGCAAGTTATTCGATATTTCTTTCGAATTCCTGATCTGATTATTTGACCTGCTTAACAATTCTTTTCTATGATTTTCTCTTTTCCACTGTGTTCGCAATAGTCCTGAGGACCGCAGCGTCACATTTTAAGGTTTGAAATTTGAGTTTAGACTGACCTCGTAGTCATTCCCGAGAAGGTCACCCATCACTGTGACTCCTGGCTCATTTAACTTCTTGTACTATACTTTTCTTATTTATACTTAACTATTTGGCAATTGCTAATTATTTGTGTTCAATGCTTATCTAGGTGTCTTAGACGTAGTTCTACTTCTCTTACTTGTCCAGACCGACACTGGTCACCGGAATAGTAAAATGTACCAGGCTATGCCAATAGGGGTGTTACATCAGTTACAGTTCAACTTGTAACAACCTCACTTTAGCTAGTATGTACGTTCCATTGTTTCGATGACCAATGTCTATCCAAACAGCTAGAATATTTGGAATTATATTTAGACTAGAGTGAGGAGTCATAAATAATTCAAATAATGGTAAGAAAAAAAGTTAAGAAAAATTTTAAAAATAAAATACAACAAAGTTAAATGAGTCGGTGCCTCGACGATAGGTGACCTAACGGGAAGCGACTGTAAAGACAGTTGTCGACCCTATACCCATAGGAAAACCCAGTGAATTAATTTTTTACACTCCAGAGAGGAGTTATTGAGCTTTCGATGGCCTTAGAATTCCAAGAAAATGCTTAGAGAATTTTTTTTTTAAATCAGTACAGACAATTTTAGTCCGTTAAGCAAAATAAAGGGCATTTTGGTCATTTCACCTTCAAAGATGATATTTGACCAACTTGTCCATTTACGTAAGTGAATTATATGACATAAAATGTGAACTATGAAAAATTAATTAAAAATGAGTGGAAAGAAAAGAAAAACAAAAATGAAAGAAAACATAATAATTACATCATGCTTAAGTAAGCATGATGCAATTAAGATGTTTCTTACCAATCAAATTTTAACAAGTCATTAAACACCACTTAAAAGAGGATAAAATGAAGAAAACAATTAAAAACACATCTGCCATCTTCTCCCATCAAACTAGCCGAACTCCTTCCTTCACCTAAACCTCCATTAAAGCTTCACCCAAGCTCCATTCCTCACTCAATTACACCATAAAACACTATATTGTCTTCACTAAAATTCCTCCTCATACCTTAAACCATCTCTAGGCAGTAATTAGAAGAAGAAATTAAGGAGATTTACAAGCTCAAGTTAGCTCCCAAAAGAGGTTAGTGTCCAATCTCTCATTTCTCTCTCTAAATTCATGCTTAGGAACTTAATTTAAGTTAGAAATTGAAAGAAATTTAAATAAAATTTATGTGTATGAAAACCCTCAATTTTGGAAGCCTTGTTTAGGTTATGGTTTTCTTTGGATTAAATTGGTATACTAGCTGCCCTTGGCATGGATTTCATGATTAGAACATGAATTATAGGTGTAATGCAAGAATTGAAATTTGAGAATTTGGGGTTTTGAGTAAAATTAGGGTTTTGGTCATGTGATGGTTGATGAGCATTTTAAAGGTCAATTAGGGACCATTTAGTAAGGTTTGACCATAAAATGAGGCAATTTGTGGCATTGGATTATGAGTTGGGTAGGCTGCCCTTTGAGATCAATTCTGGACCACTGGAGTCCAGTGTGGTTGGAGAGCCTTAACTGAACTTGTGTAGCTCCAATTGGTGCAAGGCCAATTGGAGGTGAAACTAGACACATAATGCAACATTTTTGGTGAAGAAACCATCCCAAAAAACTAACTTAGGTTGACCTAAAAATTGACCTAATCCGAGTAACACACATACTACCCTGAAAAAGTGACTAAATAAATAGTGTTTATTCAAATGGTCATAACTCAGTGTAGAAATGTCCAATTGGCCTGAATTTTATACCAATAGAAATCTTAGACAATTTAGAATAACTTTCATGGGGAACACAAATCTAAATTCTGACTATAACCTATCTGAATTGCTAACCAAAGTTAGGGTACCAAAACTGCCAGAACCATTTCTGCCCAGAAATTCTGGGTAGATGCCAATCTAGCCAGTCTTAAAGAAATTAGCATAACTTGAGCTAAAAAACTCCAAATGGAGTGATTCAAAAAGAGAATTAAATAAGAGATAATAAGGAACAACTTTGACGAATAGAGTTTGGTCAAATTTTTACTGTAGCAATGACCAATAGAACAGTAAACATAAGGTATGAAATCTGAAATTTTGAAATAACATTAAATTTTGTAATATGCCCTAGTATGCCTAGTACGATTGGTTTGGATAGGGTGGCATGCCAATAGGATTTTGATAGCAGTACTGCATATGGCATTATGCCATTCTGTGATTTTTGGCTTATGCGGCCATTTCATGACACTATGGCTTTTAGCCATTCCGACACTATTGTGATACTTGGCCTTGTGCCCGATTATTGTTACGGCTTATCAGCTATTCTGTTGCATACCGGGAGACACTTTGTGACCGATGGTGTGTTGGCCTGAGGTACTTAGTACCCAGTGTCAGTTTATCCATTTATCCAGTCCGGTCAGCTGCATAGGTTACTTGGGCAATTATATTAAGTCTTAATAAATTATTATTAATTAATGTACTAAATTGATAAAATTGTTAACAATTACCAAAAACTTTAGTCTGCATAAAATATTAACAACAAATTGCATAAACTTTTATTTTATGTTATTTTTATTTTATATTGGCACCACTAAGTAGTATTGCTTAGCGCATTGCTTTGTGCTATGCGTAGGTTCTAGAGATAAAGATAAGGAGCCCAGCAGACCACAGACTGGGTGATTAGTCAGATTTGCAAGGAGTCCAAAGTCATCTACCCTACAGTGCATTCATGGTAGGACATTAGGTTTCTTTTGTATTTTGATATTTTGTATTTTGTAGTAGACATGGATTTTGTCATGTACATTGTAAAGTTATCAAATATGAATTTTATGTAGATGTTTGTATATTTTGTAAATAAATAAAATTTGAGTATTTCTTCATGAATTTGAGATTATTATGATATGAATGAAATTATGAAAATTGTTTGAAAATTTGTTAAGGATTGGGTTGATGTTAGGAGTTGTGGGTTTGAAAATTTGTTGGGAGTGTTTTTATCATGTTTTGAAGAACTGTTTTTCAAAATTATAGCCAGCAGTCTGTCGGATTTTCTATAAAATTTGCGGTAATTTAAATTTATCAAAATTTAAAATAAATGATATAAATGATATGAATTTCACATAAAAGGCTATTTAAACCTATAAAATGAATAGTTAGAAAATAAAATAAGATAAGATAAGATAAGGTACTCCGGCACTCTGTGATATGCCTTGGTCGGCTACATTGTAGATGGGTGAGGAGTGTCACATTTAGTGGTGTAAAAGCACGATTTAGGCATTTCTGGGTTTAGATAGAGTCCATGCCATGCATTGCATTTGTAGGAGTTGAGGTGACACTAATGCAGATCTGTTTTTTTTTTTTTCTTTTTTTGGTTAGGATATGGACCCTTCATCGTAGAGAGCGGTTGAAGAAGAGGTGGAGAGTCATGCCCCACCAGTGGTTGAAGCTGGAGGCATGGGGAAACCTGCTCCACCATTACCAGAAGTGCCTGCACAGCCTCTGCAGGCTATGTTTCAGTAAATGGTGAAAATTTTCAAACAAATGGCCGGAGTTATGCCACCACCACCACCTCCATAGCAGAAGTTTCATCTAAAGAAGCTCAAAAAATTTGGAGTTGTGGATTTCCTGGGTAAGAAATAGGATGACTTGGTGGCAGCTGAGAATTGGTTAGATAGAACCATAAGAGTACTGAAGCAACTTTTTGCACCCCAGAGCAGAGCCTAGAGGGTGCTGTGTCCAAGATGATGCATACCAGTGGTGGGACAATGTATCCAGTGAGGTGTAGCTAGAGCAGATAACCTAGGACTTCTTCCTCACAGAGTTCAAAAAGAAGTATGTGGGCAGTGTGTATTTAGAAGATAGAAGAAGAGAATTTATTAGTCTGCAATAGAGATAGTTGTCAGTAGCAGAGTATGAGAGGGAATTTGTCAAATAAAGCTGCTATGGAAGGGAAATAGTTCCCAATGAAGCTGAGAGGTGTAGAAGGTTTGAAGAAGGGCTGAACGATAACATTAAGATCATGATAACTGCTTTGGGGATTTCTGATTTTGCAAAGATAGTTGAGGCTGCATTGAAGGTTGAAAAAGTTAGAATTAATGAGCAGAATAGAAGAGATAGACAACAGAAGAGGGGTTCAGGTCAATCCAGTACATCTGCTGCTCCCAGTAAGAAATTTAGAGGTCCTCCTACTCAAAGTTCTAGTCAGCCACAAAGTCAGGGCCAGTCCCAAGGGGCCAAATCTCAGTTCACATCGAGGAGAGGCCAGTCCACACCCTCAGTAGGCAGCTTTCCATGGATGGTGTCCAGGGGGCCAGTCCCAGCAACCTCTTCTGCCTGTCCACACTGCCAAAGGTGGCATAAGAGAGAATGTTGACTAGTGACTGGTGGTTTCTTTTGGTGTGGGTCTATAGAACATCAGATTAGAGATTGTCCACGGAGGACTACTACAGCTGCCCCAGCTCAAGCAGGTAGGCTTACCCTTACACCTCAAAGGGGTAGAAGGCTTGATAAATCTAAGGCAGCTGGTACATCGCAGAGGCCAGCATTAGAATCAACTGAGAGGCTAGAGGCAAGGACACTAACCAGAGCATATGCCATGAGAGCTCAGGAGGAGCAGGACACTCCAGA
Organism: Hevea brasiliensis; assembly: GCF_030052815.1. NCBI lineage: Eukaryota > Viridiplantae > Streptophyta > Magnoliopsida > Malpighiales > Euphorbiaceae > Hevea > Hevea brasiliensis. The sequence goes on from NC_079501.1 coordinate 53,306,278, forward strand.
TGTCATCAAGGGTACATTCTTCCTCTACAACTTGCCTGTGCATGCATTGGTGGATCCAGGATCCACCCATTCATATATCTAAATTAAGCTACCCATAGAAAGGGGGATACAAGTAGAGGAGAGTGACCAAGACATTCTGGTCACTAATCCACTAGGCCACTGTGTGGTAGTGAATAAGGTGTATAAAGGTTGCCCGTTGAGGATTCAACAGAAAGAGTTCTCGGCGGACTTAATTGAATTGCCCTTCCATGAGTTTGATGTGACTTTTAGAATGGATTGGTTGTCACGTCATCAGGCAATAGTGGATTGTAGATTGCAAAAATTACTTTGAAAACTCCTGAGGGTGATGAGATCACAGTTATGGGGGAAAGGATGGATTTTCTGTCTAATGTCATCTTAACCACTACTGTAAGGAGATTGATGAGAAAAGGCTGTGAAGCCTACTTGGCACATGTGGTTGACACTAGGCAGGTGAAGCTAGATCTGTATGACATACCCATAGTAAAAGACTTCCCTGATGTGTTTCCTGAAGAATTGCCTGGGTTGCCACCAGAAAGGGAAGTAGAATTTGCCATTGAGGTACTACCGGGTACAACACCAATTTCCATTGCTCCATATAGGATGGCACCCATAAAATTGAAAGAGCTAAAAATCTAGTTGTAGGAGTTACTAAATAAGGGGTTCATACACCCCAGTGTGTCACTGTGGGGAGCTCCAGTGTTGTTTGTGAAGAAGAAGGATGGGACCTTGAGGCTATGCAATGATTACCGGCTGTTGAACAACGTGATAGTGAAAAATAAATATCCATTGCCCAGAATTGATGATCTGTTTGATCAATTGAAGGGAGTAGGAGTATTTTCTAAGATTGATCTCAGATCAGGGTATCATCAGCTGAGGGTAAAGGATGCAGATGTGCCAAAGACTGCATTCAGGACCCGGTATGGGCACTATGAGTTCCTAGTGATGCCGTTTGGGTTGACAAATGCACCAGCAGCTTTCATGGACCTTATGAACCATCTTCCATCCATATTTAGATCAGTTTGTAGTGGTCTTCATTGATGACATCTTGGTGTATTTCAAGACCAGGGAAGAACATGATGAACATTTGAGGATTGTTCTGCAAACTCTGAGAGAGAAGAAGTTGTATGCTAAGTTGTCCAAGTGTGACTTCTGGTTAAGTGAGATCTCCTTCCTTGGACACATAGTATCAGCTGATGGGATCAAAGTAGACCCCAAAAAAATTGAAGCAGTGATGGAATGGAAGCCTCCCAGAAATGCAATTGAGCTCAGAATCTTCTTGGGGCTAGCTGGTTACTATAGAAGGTTTGTGAAGGGATTCTCTCTAATAGCTGCTCCACTGACCAAGTTACAACATAAAAATGTCAGATTTGACTAGAATGACGAATGTCAAGCCAGTTTTGAGAGATTAAAGGCTATGTTGATAGAGGCACCCGTGTTGACACAGCCAGTATCTGGGAAAGATTTTGTGGTCCACAGTGATGCCTCACATAATGGGTTAGGGTGTGTATTGATGCAAGAAGGGAAAGTGGTTGCCGATGCTTCTAGGCAATTAAGGCCATATGAACAGAATTACCCTACTCATGATCTGGAGTTAGCAGCAACTATCTTTGCACTGAAGATATGGAGGCACTACCTGTATGGAAAAAAATGCTACATATACACAGATCAAAAAAGTCTAAAATATTTGCCAAACCATAAGGAGCTCAACCTTAGATAGAGAAGATGGATTGAGTTCCTAAAAGATTATGACTGTGTGATTAACTACCATCCTGGGAAGGCGAATGTAGTTGGTGATGCATTGAGCAGAAAGTCCATCACAGCTTTAAGATCACTGAATGCTCGTCTATCCTTGGCTAGAGATGGAACTATTTTGGCTGAGTTACAAGTGAAGCCAAACTTGCTACAATAGATAAAAGATGGGCAAAAGGCAGATGAGAAATTAATGGCTACTGTAGGTAAAATCTTAGAGGGGAAGGAAACTAACTATGAGGTGAAAGCCGATGGGTGTCTATACTACAAAGGAAGAGTGTGTGTACTGAATGATAGGGAATTGAAGGTCAATATTCTAAAAGAGGCACACATTAGTGCTTATGCCATGCACCTGGGAAGCACAAAAATGTACCATGATTTGAAGCGTCATTACTAGTGGCCTTGTATGAAGAAGGATATAGCTGACTACGTGACTAGATGTTTGACATGCTAGCAAGTTAAAGCAGAACATCAAGTTCCATCAGGGTTTTTACAGCCTATAAGCATACCTGAATGGAAATGGGATCGGGTCACCATGGACTTTGTAAGTGGTCTGCCTCTCACCCAAAAGAAGCATAATGCAGTATGGGTAATAGTGGATGGATTGACAAAATCAGCCCACTTTTTGCTAGTTAGGATTGACTACTCACTGGAAAAGTTAGCAGAATTGTATATTAGGGAGGTAGTTAGACTACATGGAATCTCACTTTCCATCATATCTGATAGAGACCTGAGGTTCACATCCAGATTTTGGAAGAAGTTGCAAGAATCCTTGGGCACATAACTCCATTTTAGCACGGCCTTTCATCCTCAGACAGATGGACAATTAGAATGAGTAATCTAGGTAAACTTTGAAATTCATTGAGTTATTGCAAATAATAAACTGAAATGATAGTAATAACATAAAATATGTGATAGGTCCTTGAGGATATGTTGAGTAGTTGTGTTATTGAGTTTGAGAAAAGTTGAGATAGATACCTTCCACTGGTAGAATTTGCATTTAATAATAGCTATCAAGCTAGTATACAAATGGCTCCCTATGAAGCACTGTATAGGAGGAAGTGTAGAATACTAGTATGTTGGACTGAATTGGATGAAGATAAGCTCTTGGGACCAGACCTGGTGAAACAGACTGAGGAGAAGGTTAAATTGATAAAAGCAAATTTGAAGGTTGCCTCAGAAAGATAGAAATCTTATGCCGGCTTGAAGAGAAAAGATATGGATTATGCAATTGGCGACAAAGTGTTCCTCAAAGCCTCACCATGGAAGAAGGTGTTGAGATTTGGAACAAAAGGTAAGTTAAGCCCCAGGTTCATTGGCCCATATGAAATCAGTGAACGTGTGGGTCCAGTGGCCTATAGGCTAGCTTAACCACCTAAGCTAGATAAGATCCACAATGTGTTTCATGTATCTATACTGAGAAAGTACAAATCAGACCCTTCACATGTAATCTCTATTGAAGAAATAGAGATCCAATCGGATTGGACATATGAAGAGTTCCATAAGGATTCTGCCTCGGGAATTAAAGGAGTTGAGAAACAAGCAGATTCCACTGGTGAAAGTACTTTGGAGGCACCAAACACTGAGGAAGCAACTTGGGAAAGTGAAGAGATGATGAGGCAATAGTTCCCTCAATGGTTTGCATCAGGTAAATTTCGAGGATGAAATTTTTATTAGAGGGGAAGAGCTGTAACACCCTCACTTTAGCTAGTCCGTACGTTCTACTGTTCTGGTGACCAATGTCTGTCTGGACAGCTAGAATGTCTGGAATTATATTTAGATTAGAGTGATGAGTCATAAATAATTCAAATAATAGTAAGAAAAAAGTTAGGAAAAATTTTAAAAATAAAATGCAACAAAGTTAAATGAGCCGGTGCCCTGGCGATGGGTGACCTAACAGGAAACGACTGTAAAGACAGTTGTTGACCCTATACCCATAGGAAAACCCACTGAATTAATTTTTGAAACTCTAGTGAAGAGTTATTGAGTTTTCAATGGCCATAGAATGCCAAGAAAATGCTCAGAGATTTTTTTTTTTTAAATCAGTAAGACAATTTTAGTTCGTTAAGCAAAACGAAGGGTATTTTGGTCATTTCACCTTTAGAGATGATTTTTGACCAACTTGTCCATTTACGTAAGTGAATTATATGACATAAAATGTGAACAAATATTTATGAAAATTAATTAAAAATGAGTAGAAAGAAAAGAAAAAGAAAAATGAAAGAAAACATAATAATTACATCATGCTTAAGTAAGCATGATGCAATTAAAATGTTTCTAACCAATCAAATTTCAACAAGTCATTAAATACCACTTAAAAGAGGATAAAATGAAGAAAACAATTAAAAACACATTTGCCATCTTCTCCCATCAAACCAGCCGAACTTGTCCCATCACCTAAACCTCTATTAAAGCTTTACCCAAGCTTCATTCCTCACTCAATTACACCATAAAACCCTATCTTGTCTTCACTAAAATTCCTCCTCATACCTTAAACCATCTTTAGGAAGTAATTAGAAGAAGAAATTAAGGAGATTTAGAAGCTCAAGTTAGCTCCCAAAAGAGGTTAGTGTCTAATCTCTCATTTCTCTCTCTAAATTCATGCTTAGGGACTTAATTTAAGTTAGAAATTGAAAGAAATTTGAATGAAATTTGTGTGTATGAAAACCCTCAATTTTGGCAGCCTTGTTTAGGTTAGGGTTTTGATGGTTTTCTTTGGATTAAATTGGTATACTAGCTGCCTTTGACATGGATTTCATGATTAGAACATGAATTGTAGGTGTAATGCAAGAATAGAAATTTGAGAATTTGGGATTTTGAGTAAAATTAGGGTTTTGGTCATGTGATGGTTGATGAGCATTTTAAAGGTCAATTAGTGACCATTTAGTAAGGTTTGACCATAAAATGAGGCAATTTGTGGCATTGGATTGTGAGTTGGGTAGGCTGCCCTTTGTAATCAATTCTGGACCACTAGAGTCTAGTGTGGTTGGAGAGCCTTAACTAAACTTGTATAGCTCCAATTGGTGCAAGGAAAATTGGAGATGAAACTAAACACATAATGTAACATTTTCGGTGAAGAAACCATGCCCAGAAAACTAACTTAAGTTGACCTAAAAATTGACCTAATTCGGGTAACACACATACTGCCCTGGAAAAGTGACCAAATGAACAGTGTTTGTTTAAATGGTCATAACTTAGTGTAGAAATGTCCAATTGACCTAAATTTTATACCAATGAAAAGCTTAGACAATTTAGAATAACTTTCATGGGGAATAGAAATCCAAATTCTGACCATAACCCATCTGAATTGCTAACCAAAATCAGGGTGCCAAAACTGCCAGAACCATTTTTGCTCAGAAATTCTGGGTAGATACCAATCCAGCTAGTCTTAAAGAAATTAACATAACTTGAGCTAGAAAACTCCAAATGGAGTGATTCAAAAAGGAAATTAAATAAGAGACAATAAGGAACAACTTTGACAAATAGAGTTTGGTTAAATTTTTACTATAGCAATGACCAATAGAACAGTAAACATAAGGCATGAAATCTGAAATTTTGAAATAACATTAAATTTTGTAATATGCCCTAGTATGCCTAGTACAATTGGTTTGGATAGGTTGGCATGCCAATAGGGTTTCGATAGCAGTACTGCATATGGCATTATGCCATTCTATGATTTATGGCTTATGTGGCCATTTCATGATACTATGGCTTTTAGCCGTTCCGATACTATTGTGATACTTGGCCTTGTGCCCGATTATTGTTACGGCTTATCAGCTATTCTGTTGCACACCAGGAGATACTTTGTGACTGATGGTGTGTTGGCCTGAGGTACTTAGTACCCAGTGTCAGTTTATCCGTTTATCCAGTCCAGTCAGCTGCATAGGTTACTTGGGCAATTATATTAAGTCTTAATAAATTATTATTAATTAATGTACTAAATTGATAAAATTGTTAACAATTACCAAAAACTTTAGTCTGCATAAAATATTAACAACAAATTGCATAAACTTTTATTTTATTTTATTTTTATTTTATATTGGCACCACTAAGTAGTATTGCTTAGCGCATTGCTTTATGCTATGTGTAGGTTCTGGAGATAAAGATAAGGAGCCCAGCAGACCACAGACTGGGTGATTAGTCAGATTTGCAAGGAGTCTAAAGTCATCTACCCTACAGTGCATTCATGATAGGACATTAGGTTTCTTTTGTATTTTGATATTTTGTATTTTGTAGTAGACATGGATTTTGTCATGTACATTGTAAAGTTATCAAATTTGAAGTTTATGTAGATGTTTGTATATTTTGTAAATAAATACAATTTGAGTATTTCTTCATGAATTTGAGATTCTTATGATATGAATGAAATTATGGAAATTGTTTGACAATTTGTTAAGAATTGGGTTGATATTAGGAGTTGTGGGTTTGAAAATTTATTGGGAGTGTTTTTAACGGGTTTTAAAGAACATTACAGCCGGCACTCTACTAGATTTTCTGTAAAATTTACGGTAATTTAAATTTATCAAAATTAAAATAAAGGATATAAATGATATGAATTTCACATAAAAGGCTATTTAAACCTATAAAATGAATATCTAGAAAATAAAATAAGATAAGATAAGATAAGGTGCTCCGACACTTTATGTGACATGCCTTGCTCGGCTGCATTATGGACGGGTGAGGGGTGTCACACAACCCCCCCCCCCCCCCTTGAACTGTCTCGTTCGAATCGCTGTTCCGGTTCCAGTTCAAAATCAATTTTATTTTTTAATTTCAAAAAAATTGCCCAATAGGAAGCTGCCACGTGGTAGCCTCCCATTGGTCCTTGGATTAAGGGACTAATGGTGAGTGGTGACCGTTGCATAGCGATCATTCAACAGTTTTTTTTTTCCTTTTCATTAATAAAAGGAAAAAAAAATTATCTCCCTCAATGGAAAAAAAAAACCCATAATTTAGGAGTTTGTTTGGGAATAAGAAAATTTTCTCAACCCTATATATATTTAGTAAACATGTTTCAAAAAATATTAATACTTAAAATCCCTAAATTATCTCAACTCTCAATTATATAGTTTCTAATTATTACAATTCCCACATTACACATTTTGTTGATATACATTATTTTTTTTGTTCTATAAAAATATTTATTATTATTTTTTTATATTTTTGAAGGTAAAATTGTTTTTTCAGATTTTTGAATTCAATATCATTTTATTTTATTTTATTTATATATTTAGTAGAAAAAATGTTGAGCCATGAAAATACTCCTAGGAGGTATAGATTTGGTAAGGGAAAGGCAAAAGCTCAAGTTCTGAAGATTTAGATTTTAATCAAGATTTTTATGTTGGCCAATTTTGCCAGAAGCTAAGGAGGTCATTGAAGATAGGGTTCCACAGGTAAGTATCGAACAACTATCTATTACTATTGATGACAGATTGCAAATTGAGCAATATATACATAATATTCAAGGGTTAAAGATTTCAGTCCATAATATAAAATTTGCATTAATTAGTAATTATACTACAAAGAAAAGAGAAATTATGCATTTGTTGGGACAATTCAAACATAGGGTTTCAATTTGTTCTGAAATTACGAGTGATTAATGGTGAATTAATTATTTTTGGGGAATGACTTGCCATTGGATTAATGATGAATTTATGGGGCAAAAAAAAAATTTTTGATAAATATTCTCTAACTTATAAAATATTTTTTTATTGGTTTTGACAATGACATTGTGAATATTATATCTTTTGATGCATTAACAAATATTTGTGAACCACTTTTTAGTGGCAAATATCTTCATGTTACATGTATTTCGCATGTTATTAATTTATGTGTTCAAAAAGTTAGCATTTTAAATATGTTACACCTTACCTCTTCACAAGATATGACATGCTCTTGTAATATGCTTAATGAATTACCGAAACACCCTTTACTAATAATCCATTAAACAGATTACAACGAAATTTAAACGATTTCAAATTCATTTGTAAACCAAACTTGTCAATAAAAATTTTAATAATTATTTTAAGATTTAAGAAAAATACCATTTAAAATAAATTATAGTCATTATGAATTTAATTGTTCTAAATAATTACTTTTAAGCTTAAAGAATTTAAATAAAAATTCGGCATGGTGGCGGCTAAAAATTCAACTATCTAAAAATTTTAAAACCTATAACAATATGTTTATAGAACAAAAATCCATCAAATCAACACTTCCAAATAATTTATTTAATCATTCACAACCCAAATAATTTTCCTTACAAATCACATATTCATTTACATAGTAGAATCATGTCCACATTCCCATTTCTGGATCTAAATTGTACACTAGATTTTAGTTATCGTGTACATGTAACACAATTTATTTTGCAAGTACATCAAGAAAATAATATTACATGACTTTGAAATAACTGCTCAAATATTCTTTATGTACATATAGTCATTATGTACATCAAAATCTAAAAAGGAAAATTTTAAAACTATACCCTGCTACCCAAAAAATAATGTAAGGTCCTCCAATGCTCACTCCGCTGTTTTTTTTTTTTTTTTTTTGCTCTACCTATGACAGCATAAAAATAGCCATCGCTGAATACAAGGACTCAGTGGTGCACAACCATCAATTTATAAAACCAACATAAAACATATGTCAAACCATAACAAAGTATTTAATATGTTCAGATTTCCATGAAACATGAAAATAATAATAATATTCTCAATCATCAACAAATCATTTACTTTCAACAACATATTTATTATAGCATTTAAAAATAATTAGTATTACCAACATCTCATAGTTTAAGCAATGACTGTAACATCCCTATGTTCAGTAGTGCGTTCTACTATTCCGGTGACATGAAATGAAATGAAATGAAACTAAGTTAAACGAGAAATGAAATGAAACTACAAGAAAAACAAAGGAAAAATAATAGCAATGAAATGAAACTAAGTTAAACGAGAAATGAAAGGAAAATACAAGAAAAAGAAAGGAAAAATAATAGCGATGAAATGAAACTAAGTTAAACGAGCCAGCATCGCAGCGATGGGAGACCGCATGGGGAAGTTACGGCGCAGGCAATAGCCGACCCTAGGACTGTAGAGAACCCTCAGAATTTAGTTTCGAGACATAATTAAAGACTTATTGAAGTATAAATGACATTAGAAATATCAAAGAAAAATTAATTAATTAGTACAAAGAAAAACGAGAAATCAAGAAACCGAAAAAAATCGGTGTTACCGAAAAAATAGGAAAACAACCTGAATAGGGGCATTTTGGTAAATTAACACCCTGAGTTATCTTTTGACCTAAATTTCCATTAAAAATAAATGATATTAAACTTTAAAAATGTCATGAAAATTAAAATTGTGATACATAATATAAATGATGAAAGTTTGGTGCATAAAATATAATTTATGAAAGCTTGAATCAATATACATTAAAAATAAGTTAGTGCTCCACTAACTCAATCCTTGGACACCTATAAAACCACTTGGGATAGCAGAAACATTCATCTTCTACCTTAGGAAAAAACCAGTCATGAGCCTCCATTGAAGAAACTCCATGGCCGAATGAATGGACCTCCATGCAACCATGAAGTGAGCCCTTTTTTCCACTTGATTTCTTCACTAAAGTTTGTCTACACAACATGGGAAAGAGATAGGCAGCAAGAAGGAGAGGATTTGGTGAAGCTTTGTCAAGCTCAAATCAAGGTTAGTGTTAATTTTCCTTCCCTTTTTTAATTAATCTTTGAGTTAATGTTGTATTGAGTTGATTTATGGAGAAATTTGAAAAATTAGATGGGTAATTGGTGGACTTCAATTTCGGTAGCCATGGTGATTAAAGGAGTTTGGTTTGTTTTTACATGTATTTATTGGGGAATGATGTTGATTAGAGTGTTTAAATGTATAAGAGTTTGATTACTTTTACATGTATTTATTGGGGAATGATGTTGATTAGAGTGTTTAAATGTATAAGAGTTTGATTACTTTTACACGTATTTATTGGGGAATGGTGTTGATTAGAGTGTTTAAATGTATAAGAGTTTGATTACCATAGGTATAGTTTGAATTATGTATGTGAAGTGAGGTTGTGAATTGAAATTGGAAGCTTGATGTAAATGTGTAAATTTGGACAGCCTTGGGACAGCCTTGATATGCTTAGGAAGACCTTAATTCCATTTATATTTAATGTTGATTTAAGAACAATGGGCTATATGATATTGATCTTGGTTAGTTGGATTAGGTTTGAGCAATTGAATTGTTGTTAGATATGGATTTGATTAATTGAATGTGATGGAGACTTACTTGAGTTGAATTGGTATTTGGACATTGATTAAATTGCTGGACACTTGATTAAGTATATTGTGGCTAGATATTAGTTGTATTAAAGTATTGTTGGACAATTGACCTAGATACAATGTGTATGGTGTTAATTAGAAATGTAAAATTTTAATGCAAAGTGTGGTTACTAAGGGCAGTATGTGTTGTAGGTTATAAGTGAATTTGTGTGACTCTAATTGATATGAGGCCAATTGGAGGTGAAACTAGACATAAAATAGGCCAACTTTCATGTAGAAATGTTGCCAAAATTCTGCCTAGAAACTGACCTTAAAAATGACCAAATCCGAAATGGCAACCTTGCAAACCCAAATTTTTGACCATATGAATAGTAGTCATTGGGATGATCATAACTCACTCAAAACGGGTCCAATTGACCTAAAATTTTTACCATGGATAGCTTATACCTAGAGCTACAATTCTTATAAAGACACCAAAGCCCAGAAATGGCTAGAACCAAGTCAAATATCTTGCAGAAATTCAGGTACCAAAACTGCTAGAACTAAAAGTGACCTAAAATTAACCAAATTTTGCACTAAAAGTGCAATCTATCCAGCTTTAGTAAATTGACCATCTCTTGGTCTATACAACTCAGAATGACCTGAAATTTTGCCCCAAGTGCAATAAGACATAGAGCTACAATTTTGCTTCTTTGACCAGAAGCTAAAAACCAAGAAAAATAGGACTTTAAGCTAGATCAATCTAGCATACAAAAATTGAGAACTTGACATTTACATACAATGAGGCTTGAAATAATTTGGCAATGAATGCCAACTTGTAAAAATGGTAAATTATACTATATTGATAGCTTATTGAAATGCAAAATGTAACATATTGGTAACATTAAAATTTATTCACTTAGAGTGCATCAAAGGTCAATATTATAGGTTGACTAATGAAATAAATTGAAGGGAATAGTACTAAGAAAATTTAGATATTGGATTTTATTGTTAGAAACAATTTAATTGAGTACTGAAACACTTTAAATTATGTGTTTTAGTTGAAAAGGATATTGAAATGTATAAGGAACATTGAGTCAAGGCCTTGAGGTGACTCAAACCTGGTCTGTGCACAATACTTTTTATACTCACTACTTTTACCAGAAAATTTATTTGGAGAAATGAGTTATGAATAATTTTTTATTGTTTTGGCTTTGGGAATTTTATTTGAGAATTATTGTGTTGCCTACTTTGTAAATGGATATTTTGAGATAAAATGTATTTAATGGTATCAGAGCAAAGTAGGGATGGCGATACGTAACGCCTATGATTCCTGGGAACTCTCACGCGTGAACTTAGGATCTTCCAGGGATAGCGATACATAACTCCTGCAAGTGCTCTGATAGGTACACTATATTCCTTCCTCTTTGACTTGCCCGTCTGAGGTGAGTATGGATGAGTTCTCATTAGCTAGCTAGCCACCTCTCTCATTGATTTCAATTAGTGGGGTGAGTATGCCTTGCCGTGGTGTACAACACGGCATGTTCGGAAAGGTTTGTGTCATGACCTAAGTTGTATTATTGATTGGCAACACTGTGTTATTAAATTATTTGATTAAAATTGTGTTACATGAGCTTTGAAAATTGTGACATGAAATTATGAATCATTTGAATTATGAATTGTTGATAAATGTTTTATATACCGCATTTTAAATGGTTATTGTGCACCACTGAGTAAATTTTACTCAACGATAGCTTTTTCATTATTGTCGCAAGTAGACAAACAGACAGAGCAGCAGAGTAGGTTGCTTGTGCTACACTTTGGGATTTTGCGGGGTATATTGAGTATATCACTTCCTTGTAAATATTATTGTAATATATGTGCACTGTATGTATATATTGTACCTGATCTTGAGCAGTTGTAAACTAAAGTTATAAATTATTTTGGCCTATAAAAATATTGTACTATAATTTTCTTATCTCAACTTTGAAATACTTAGTCATTTTACATTCTATTTTTGAAACTACTGAAAGTGATGTTGAATTGAGTTTGACTTATGTTTGAGAAAATTGATTTGTGTTGAGCCATATTGGAGTTTGGGACTGAAACAAATATATTGGAAGTGTTTTCTATAGGTTTTTGAAGAACTGTTTTGCTCCAAATACAGACGGTACTCTGTCGAAATTTTTATAAACCTAATACGTGATTTAACTTCGATTAAAATTTTTTTTAACACCTGTCAAAAGTGCTCACCACTGTAAAAAAAAATAAGAAAATGTTTAAAATCCGTTGTAGTGCATTTAATGGGTTGTCAGTAGACGAAGTTTGATAATTTATTAGGTATACTACTAGATCATGTTACATCTTACGGAGGCGTATGGTGTGACAATGACACAATGGTATCAGAGCAATGGTTTTAAAGTAAATTTTGAACAGTGAATTTGAAATCTTTTTGTCGGTAAATACAACTACTCAAATGTTTGATACATATAGTACATTACATCATAAATATGATCTAATGGAGAGAAATCTCCTTGTGTTGGTTGTATAAGAAACAGAAAATCTTGTGAAAAGATATGAAAGAGAAGAATAAGACAATAGAACAGTCTGTGACGGTGAAAGTACAAGGTGAGGCCCCAGCTCCTCAGAGAGTCGGAAGTCCGACTTTATTAGCCCCACCTGTACAAATTACTGCATAAATGGCCCAGTAAATGGCCACTTTCTTTCAACAAATGGTTGATAATCTGTTAGCCCAAGCCCCAGTACAAACCCTGTTAGTAGTATGCCCTAGAGCATATCATTTAGTATGTATCTTGTACATATTTTTATTAATAAAAGGCATTTCCACTTTTCTGTTTACATAATATATTTATGTGTAATAGAAAAGGTCCATTGATATTTTGTTAGAAATATTATTCTTAAGTTGTTAAGAATATGAGTGACAATATTTCTAGCACAAAGTATCATAAATAGGTTCACAATCGAGGATACTTCATAATAAGGACATGACTGTTAGTAGTATGCCCTAGAGCATATCATTTAGTATGTATCTTGTATATATTTTTATTAATAAAAGGCATTTCCACTTTTCCGTTTACATAATATATTTATGTGTAATAGAAAAGGTCCATTGATATTTTGTTAGAAATATTATTCTTAAGTTGTTAAGAATATGAGTGACAATATTTCTAGCACAAAGTATCATAAATAGGTTCACAATCGAGGATACTTCATAATAAGGACATGACTTATCCAGAAAGATTGTATTCATGTTTGTTCCCAAGTTATTTATATGAGATATAAATAAGATGGAATGGTGAGTCTCATGCCATATAACAAACTTGATAGGCACTTATAAATGATAAGTAGGCCGAACCAGTGACACTTATGACAAGCACATGGAGTTTACTCTTGTCAATGTTTTGTCATAAATCATATCAGTGCATATAATCTTTAGACCTGAGATAGCACAGTTATCTTGTATATAGGTAGTTTGAGTTTGATACTGCTTTCATACTTGTACTATGTATGGGTATATAGGCATGTGTTGGCTCCTACTAGTTATATATGGAGGTAGGTGTTGATCAAGATGGAATCTGTTCCTCTAAGTAAATAAAGTTAAAATCCTATGTTCATTTAATTGTTCTTGATGTTTCAAGTTCCTGGCCAGGACAGATAGATTTATTCAGAAAAGAGTTTCTGATGAGAAAAATCTTTTAATCAAGAACTGGAATTAAAAGAGAACATAATATTCATAGCAAATGGAGTTTGACATAAACCATGACTCCAGCTTGAGTTGGGATTTTGTAACAGAGAGATTCTAGTGCATGGTAACATATGATTATAGGTTCATTTAAGGTAAACCTTATTACTAATTGGGTGGCCATGGCATGCTATGCTAGGTGTTAACCATGGTCTATGAGGTTCATAAAATGATTTAGAGAAATCATTTATGGTAAGAAAGAGTTCTGATGATATTAAGAGTTGATATCATGTCTCATTGCCAATTAGTGATGAGCCTAGTAAGTCACACACATACACAAGTTATCACCTATTTAAATATGATTTAATTAATTAATTAAAGAGTTTAATTGATTAATTAAATAGGTTTGGTTTGCAATTAAATTGCAAAGTCCCTAGCATGACTTGAAACCAAATCTAGATTATTGGATGTGTAGTATAAGTTAAATTTATATTTAAAGTGTTTAAATATGAATTTAATTAATGAGAAATTAATTAATAGAGATTAATTAATTAATTTATATTTGATATAAATTAATTAGAAGAAGAAAATAATTATTTTGGGTTAAGAACTCAAAATTAAGACACAGGGGCATTTGGGTCATTTTGCAGTGTGACACATGGCACCATGAGATGGTGACACATGGCATAACACATAAGCTTGCCAAATGTTTTTTAATCATGTAAGATGATTAAAATCAAGATTAAATATAGGTTTTACACTTGGCACAATGTGATTGGGTCACTTAAACCTAGAGCTAATCAAAAGGTGACATGTGGCTAGGGTTTAATGTGTTAACCTAGCTATTTAAGTGTGGTTATGAAAAGAAAACATAACCAGCAGCCTCTCCTCTCAATTGTCACGCCACTTTGAGCCTCTCCAGCTATTTCTCTTCATCTCTCATCAATTCAAAGAGATTAGCCATCAATCTCTTGAATTAAGAACGCTAGAAATTGTTTCTAGTGTCCTGTTTACATCTCTAATCTCTTAAAAGGCAGAACTTGAATTTCTAATTAATAGAAAAAGCTTTAGAAGCTGTTCAAGGGCTGCCATAGGTGTTCTTGGTGTGGACAAGCTAGAGGGACAACATCTGGTGTCCTGAAGACGAATCTCAAAGGCGCAGACACGCTGCAGCACATCAAGATGTTAGTGTAATAGTTCTTGATTTAATCTATGGTTCTAAAATTAATCTGATTAATTTTAAAATCTTAAATGGCAAATACAGATCCAAAAACATATTAAAAGAGTTTTAATATGTTGTTTATCATTGAAATCAAATAGATAAAAATAAATCTTGTATGGTGCATGTGACCCTAGGTGAAAATTTTTGAATTCAATGGTATAATCTTGTGTTTTTCACGCTTCCGTTCCTTCAATGACTTATCCAGAAAGATTGTATTCATGTTTGTTCCCAAGTTATTTATATGAGATATAAATAAGATGGAATGGTGAGTCTCATGCCATATGACAAACATGATAGGCACTTATAAATGATAAGTAGGCCGAACCAGTGACACTTATGACAAGCACATGGAGTTTACTCTTGTCAATGTTTTGTCATAAATCATATCAGTGCATATAATCTTTAGACCTGAGATAGCACAGTTATCTTGTATATAGGTAGTTTGAGTTTGATACTGCTTTCATACTTGTACTGTGTATGGGTATATGGGCATGTGTTGGCTCCTACTAGTTATATATGGAGGTAGGTGTTGATCAAGATGGAATCTGTTCCTCTAAGTAAATAGAGATAAAATCCTATATTCATTTAATTGTTCTTGATGTTTCAAGTTCCTGGCCAGGACAGATAGATTTATTCAGAAAAGAGTTTCTGATGAGAAAATATTTTAATCAAGAACTGGAATTAAAAGAGAACATAATATTCATAGCAAATGGAGTTTGACATAAACCATGACTCCTTTTGAGTTGGGATTTTGTAACAGAGAGATTCTAGTGCATGGTAACATATGATTATAGGTTCATTTAAGGTAAACCTTATTACTAATTGGGTGGCCATGGCATGCTATGCTAGGTGTTAACCATGGTCAATGAGGTTCATAAAATGATTTAGAGAAATCATTTATGGTAAGAAAGAGTTCTGATGATATTAAGAGTTGATATCATGTCTCATTGCCAATTAGTGATGAGCCTAGTAAGTCACACACATACACAAGTTATCACCTATTTAAATATGATTTAATTAATTAATTAAAGAGTTTAATTGATTAATTAAATAGGTTTGGTTTGCAATTAGATTGCAAAGTCCCTAGCATGACTTGAAACCAAATCTAGATTATTGGATGTATAATATAAGTTAAATTTATATTTAAAGTGTTTAAATATGAATTTAATTAATGAGAAATTAATTAATAGAGATTAATTAATTAATTTATATTTGATATAAATTAATTAGAAGAAGAAAATAATTATTTTGGGTTAAGAATTCAAAATTAAGACACAGGGGCATTTTGGTCATTTTGCAGTGTGACACGTGGCACCATGAGATGGTGACACATGGGATTACACATAAGCTTGCCAAATGTTTTTTTAATCATGTAAGATGATTAAAATCAAGATTAAATATAGGTTTGACACTTGGCACAATGTGATTGGGTCACTTAAACCTAGAGCTAATCAAAGGGTGATATGTGGCAAGGGTTTAATGTGTTAACCTAGCTATTTAAGTGTTGTTATGAGAAAATAAAATACAACCAGCAGCCACACTCCTTTGTCACGCCACTTTGAGGGTTTTCATCTCTTCTTCTTCATCTCTTATCAATTCAAAGAGATTAGCCATCAATATCTTGAATTAAGAACACTAGAAATTATTTCCGGTGTCCTGTTTGCATCTCTAATCTCTTAAAAGGCAGAACTTGAATTTCTAATTAATAGAAAAAGCTTTAGAAGCTGTTCAAGGGCTGCCATAGGTGTTCTTGGTGTGGACAAGCTAGAGGGACAACATCCAGTGTCCTGAAGACGAATCTCAGAGGCACAGACACGTTGCAGTGCATCAAGAGGTTAGTGTAATCGTTCTTGATTTAATCTAGGGTTCTAAAATTAATCTGATTAATTTTAAAATCTTAAATGGCAAATACAGATCCAAAAACATATTAAAAGAGTTTTAATATGTTGTTTATCATTGAAATCAAATAGATAAAAATAAATCTTGCATGATGCATGTGACCCTAG
Source organism: Hevea brasiliensis (assembly GCF_030052815.1). Classification (NCBI taxonomy): domain Eukaryota; kingdom Viridiplantae; phylum Streptophyta; class Magnoliopsida; order Malpighiales; family Euphorbiaceae; genus Hevea; species Hevea brasiliensis. The sequence continues at coordinate 53,323,254 of NC_079501.1, forward strand.
GTGAAAATTTTTGAATTCAATGGTATAAACTTGTGTTTTTCACGCTTCCGTTCCTTCAAACCCAACCCCATAAGGGCAATGTGAAATAGAGAAGAGGGAGAAACCTATGAGTCAGAGCTCGAATAGTTATTTGGAAAATAAAAGCAAGACATAAAAGAACAATTTCCTTTTAGGAAATGGGGCCAAACAGTGGCCACAAACTGTCCAAGGTGATATGCAAAGTTAAAATCTCGAAATTGAACCTAAAGAAAGGTTATTGAAAAACTTTATTGGCTTATCCATACTAAGTCACTATATACTAAATTACTTGAAACAGGTATGCGGGACCCACTTTCCCACTATACATTGACATGAAAATTTCGTTATCACTACATGCTAAATAATATGAAATAGTGATGTGGGACCCACCTTTTCCACAATACATGGACATGAAGATTTTGTTAGACAATTGATAATGCTTAATTGCTCAAAGTAAACCTAGGCTTATGTATATTGTATGGATCGATTGGTATACCAATTAGGGATTACAGATAGCAGTACTGCCTACATGGAAAGTCATGGTTTGATAATATATGGTTGATATGATTTTAAAAGACAATGAATATCGGTATTTGGGGGCTTGCAGGGATGGCGATACGTAACACCTGCAAAGTGCTCTGATAGGTACCACCCAAGGCCTTGTAGGGATGGCAATACGTAATGCCTACAGGTGCTTTGATAGGTATCCTTAATTGCCACCAAAGACAGAGAAGGAAATAAGTGTACAGATAAGATGTTAGAAAACCTAGTCCATGAGGTTATAATGTAGTGACTATGTAATATTCTCGATGTTTGTATTGTAAGCTGCAGATTACAGTACCGACATGGGATTATTGTGTAGAGCTACGTGGTTCCTCGTGGTACAATAAAATAAGAATATTTGTAAGTAATCTATAAATTGAAACAATTACGCCCAAATAAAGTACTATTACGGGAAATAAATATAAAAATTTTAGTCAGAAATTTAAAACTTCAGAACTAGCCCGTCGAAAGATTACACTTGTAAGTTAGCTGGAGTTAGTAACTTGGTTACAATAATGTGAACTTCCTGTACCACAGTAATTGCTATAAGTTTAGAGATATCAGTACGACTTATCATCCTCAGACGGATGGACAGTCAAAACAAGTAATTTAGGTAAATTCTGAAACTCATTGAGTTTCTGTAAACAATGAAATGAAATGATAATAATAACCTGTAAAATGTAATAAGCCCTAAAGAATATACTGAGAACTTGTGTCATTGAATCCGAGGGGAGATGGGACAGATACCTCCCACTAACAGAATTTGTACACAATAATAAGTGTCAAGCTAGCATACAAACGACACCCTATGAAGCACTGTAAGGGAACGGATAACTATGGATTTTGTGATAGGACTTCTGAGGACACAGAATAGTCATGATGCAGTATGGATCATAGTTGACAGACTAACCAAGTCTGCTCACTTTTTGCCAGTCCGAATGGACTATAGTTTGGAGAGATTGGCCTGATTGTACATAAATGAGATTGTAAAACTGCATGGAGTGCCAGTATCGATTATATTAGACAGAGATCCTAGGTTCACTTCTAGATTCTGGGGTAGTTTTCAAAGAGCCCTAGGAACTAGATTGAACTTCAGCACGACATTCCACCCATAAACAGATGGCCAGTCTGCGAGGGTAATTCAGATATTGGAGAATATGCTATGGGCTTGTATGATTGAGTTTTAAGGTAGTTGGGATATACACTTGTCTTTGATTGAGTTTGCTTATAACAACAACTACCAATCAAGCATTGGGATGCCTCCATATGAAGCTTTATATGGCAGAAAGTGCAGAACTCCCTTATGTTGGGATGAAGTAGGTGAAAGGAAGATTATTGGGCCAGAAATTATTCAGCAGATAGAGGAAAAGATCAAATTGATCAGAGATCGACTCAAGGCTGCATCAGACCGTCAGAAGTCCTATGTTGATCTGAAGAGAAAAGATATTGAATATGCAATGGGTGATAAGGTATTCCTCAAAGTTTCTCCTTTGAAGAGGATTATGAGATTTGGCAGAAAGAGGAAACTGAGTCCTCGTTTCATTGGACCATATGAGGTTCTGGAAAGAGTGGGTCCTTTGGCATATCGATTAGTATTACCTCCAGAGCTAGAAAGGATACACAGTGTCTTCTATGTGTCCATGTTAAGGAGGTACATCTCATGTACTATCAGTTGAAAAGATTGAGGTAAATCCATACCTTTCATATGAGGAAGAATCCGTAGAGATTATGGCATATGAGGTGAAGCAGCTAAGGAACAAACAGATACCCTTGGTGAAAGTGCTGTGGAACTATCATTCAGGCCAGGAAGCTACTTGGGAACGTGAAGAGGACATGAGCAGACAGCACCCACAGCTGTTCAGAAACTGATATAAGGTAAAATTTCCAAATGAAATATATTTTAAGGGGGGGAGAATTGTAACACCCCTATGTTCGGTAGTGCATTCTACTGTTCCGGTGACCAGTGTCTATCCGGACAGCAAGGATGCCTAGAACAAAATTTAAATATTAGTGAGGAGACATAAAATAATGAAATACAAGAAAGAAAAATACAAGAAAAATAAAAGAAAAATAATAGCAATGAAATGAAACTAAGTTAAACAAGCCAGCATCGCAGCGATGGGTGACCGCACGGGGAAGTTACGGCGCAGGCAATAGCCGACCCTAGTACTAGAGGGAACACTTGGAATTTAGTTTCAAGACATAATTAAAAACTTATTGAAGTATAAATAACATTAGAAATATCAAAGAAAAATTAATTAATAAGTACAAAGAAAAATGAGAAATCGAGAAATCGATAAAAACCGATGTTAACGAAAAATCAGAAAGACAACCCGAATAGGGGCATTTTGGTAAATTGACATCCCGAGTTGTCTTTTAACCTAAATTTCCATTAAAAATAAATGATATTAAACTTAAAAAATTCATGAAAATTGAAATTGTGATATATAATATAAATGATGAAAGTTTGGTGCATAAAATGTAATTTATGAAAGCTTGAATCAATAAACATTAAAATAAAGTTAGTGCTCCACTAACTCAATCCTTGGACACCTATAAAACCACTTGGGACAGCAGAAACATTCATCTTCTACCTTAGGAAAAAACCAGTAGTGAGCCTCCATTGAAGAAACTCCATAGCCGAATGAATGGACCTCCGGGCAACCATGAAGTGAGCCCCTTTTTTCACTTGATTTCTCCGCTAAAGTTTGTCTACGCAACATGGGAACGAGATAGGCAGCAAGAAGGAGAGAATTTGGTGAAGTTTTGTTAAGCTCAAATCAAGGTTAGTGTTAATTTTCCTTCCCTTTCTTAATTAATCTTTGAGTTAATGGTGTAATGAGTTGATTTATGGAGAAATTTGAAGAATTGGATGGGTAATTGGTGGACTTCAATTTCGACAGCCATGGTGATTAAAGGAGTTTGGTTTGTTTTTGCATTTATTCGTTGGGGAATGATGTTGATTAGAGTGTTTAAATGTATAAGAGTTTGATTACCATAGGTATAGTTTGAATTGTGCATGTGAAGTGAGGTTGTGAATTGAAATTGGAAGCTTGATGTATATGTGTAAATTTAGACAGCCTTGGGATAGCCTTGATATGCTTAGGAAGACCTTAATTCCATGTTTATTTAATGTTGATTTAAGAGCAATGGGCTGTATGTTATTGATCTTGGTTAGTTGGATTAGGTTTGAGCAATTGAATTATTATTAGATATGGATTTGATTAATTGAATGTGATGGAAACTTACTTGAGTTAAATTAGTATTTGGACACTGATTAAATTGCTGGACACTTGATTAAGTATATTGTGGCTGGATATTGGTTGTATTAAAGTATTGTTGGACAATTGACCTAGATACAATGTGTATGGTGTTAATTAGAAATGTAAAATTTTAATGCAAAGTGTGGTTAGTAAGAGCAGTATGTATTGTAGGTTATAAGTGAATTTGTGTGACTCCAATTGGTATGAAGCCAATTGGAGGTGAAACTAGACATAAAATATGCCAACTTTCATGTAGAAATGTTGCTAAAATTCTGCCTAGAAACTGACCTTAAAAATGACCAAATCCGGAATGGCAACCTTGCAAACTCAGATTTTTGACCATATGAACAGTAGTCATTGGGATGACCATAACTCACTCAAAACAAGTCCAATTGACCTGAAATTTTTACCATGGATAGCTTAGACCTAGAGCTACAATTCTTATAAAGATATCAAAGCCCAGAAATGGCCAGAACCAAGTCAAATATCTTGCACAAGTTCGGGTACCAAAACTGACAGAACTAAAAGTGACCTAAAATTGACCAAATTTTGCACTAAAGGTGCAATCTGTCCAGCTTTAGTAAATTGACCATATCTTGGTCTATGCAACTAAGAATGTCACACCCTACTCCCCTGTAAGATGTAACATGATCCCATAGTACACCTAATGAATTACCGTACTTCGCCTACCGATAATCCATTAAATATACTACAAGGGATTTTAAAACAATTTTCAAGAAATTTAAATCATCGATTAAAATCTGGTGTTATAAAATTTTTTTAAAATTTCATCAAAGTGCCGGTTGTATTTTGAGAAAACAGTTCTTCAAAACCTGTAAAGAACACACTCCCAATATGTTTTCTCAAATACAACTTCAATAACTTCTTTTGAACCCATAATTCAAATCTCAATAATCAAATCAATCTCCTCATAGAAGAAACATTTCATTGATTACAAGACTCAAAATTAATATTACAAAACTATTCAAATAAATGAAATCCGAAATTTACATTTACAATAATTTACATTTAATTACATACCAAAATATTTTACAAGAGTTTTTATACAACTGCTGAAATAATTTACATACATATTATTACATGCATACATCAAAACCTATGTACATGGGTATACCTATGATATATACCTGAAGCTGATCTGAATGTGTCTTCAAAGAAACTTACTCACTGCTCTATGCTCTTCTTACCTGCGACAGCATACAAAGCTATCGCTGAGTGGTGAACTCAGTGGTGCACAACTACAATTTAAAACATAGTACAATATACATTGATAAAATTTACAGCAAATAATTTGGAAATCTGAATACTCATCAAATTCTAAAACTCAAAATATTCATTGCCAATAATGTAAATCATTTGTATGAAATGACTTTGATCTCGAAATTCAATTTATCAAATCATGACTAACCATTTAAGGTAGTTCCAACAAAATCAATTATACATAAATCATAACTGAAATTACAATTCTTTACTATTCAAAAACATTATGTGTCTCAAAAACCATGTTGTATCTCAAAAACCACGCTGTATCTGAAAAACCATGTTATATCTCAAAAATCATTCTTTATCTCAAAAATCATGCTGTATCTCAAAAATCATTCTTTATCTCAAAAATCATGCTGTATCTCAAAAATCATTCTTTATCTCACTAACTATGCAAGACTAATCCGAAAGGGCCATATTTGAAGTGATTCTAACTCCCTATGGTCGGGGAGGTCGAATCATCGTGCACAGTGCACATCACAATAATGAATCTTCCGCAAGGGCCATAACGATAAAAAACTTAGATCTAACCTCAAATCAGAGGAAAATCTAAGCCTGTGCATGTACCATGGTAATCAAAACACAACTAACTCCATTGTCTTCTCAACAAATGAGAGAGACGGGTAATAACCTAGTCAAGCATCTATAGTGAGATATAAAACAATATCACAATCCTTTTAGTGAGCATAAATCACAATATAATTCGATTCAAAGTCAATTCCAATATCCAATAATTTTTATGCTCATCACAATTCAAATCATAAATTTGCATTTTTCTATGAAAATTACCATCACAATTCAAAACATGTTCTATCACAATTTTCCAAAACATAATTTATTCAATTCATAACAATGCTTAATACTTGTGAAAATAGCATTTCACAAAGCTAAATTCATACATACTATAACAATTTCAATAATCATTGAATTAAATCCAATGCTTGTTAAACATAATACATAAGAAAAATATGTCATTTAATTATATGAAATATTCAAAACAAAATCAGTTAAAAACTAGTTGTGCACAAACCTCTGATAACTATCTCTTGGCTCTGACTCAGTGTTTCCTTCCCCTTCCCCGAGTCTTTGCTAACTGAAACACACAATTTGAAGTGTTTCAGTACTCATTTAAACTGCCTCTAAGAATAAAGCTTAATAATTAACTTATTGAATTCTATTATTTCCTTAGTCAACCTAAGATGTTGACCCTCGATGCAGTCTAGGTGAATTAGGTTTTAATGTTATCAATATGTCACATTTTATAGCCTTTTTGTATTGGTACATGTTACCAAATTCATTTCCATGTATATTGCGTTTTATTGCAATTTGTCGGATCCCAGTATACTAGTTTAACCTAGCTAGATGACCTAGTTCCCTCGGCTTTCGGGTTTTGGTCAAAACTACAAACTTGTAGATCTATGTCTTATTGCATGCAGGGCAAAATTTCAGGTCATTCTGAGTTATGTAGACCAAGTTATGGTTATTTTACTATTGCTGGTCAAAATGCATCAAAATTGGTCATTTTAGGTCATTTTAGGTTCGGCCAGTTTTTGGATCCGAACTTGTGCAAGCTTTTTGACTTGCTTATGGTCATTTCTGCACTTTGGTGTCTTCATAAGACTTTTAGATATATGTCTTAACTATTCATGGTCAAAATATCAGGTCAATTGGACCTGTTTTAAGTGGGTTATGGCCAAAATACTAACTACTGCCCAAATGGTCAATTTTCAGGCCCTAAATGCACTAATCCGGATTTGGTCATTTTTCAAGTTACCTTACAAGCAGAATTTTGGTAAGTTTCCTTCATGAAATTTGGCACATTTTGTGCCTAGTTTCACCTCCAATTGGTCTCATACCAATTGGAGCCACACAATTAAGGTTCTAGGCCCATAACATAAACTGCCCTATTGCATTTTATTCATTACTCATCAAAGGACCCTTTTAACATTTACTAAACTAAACATTCATGCCAATTCTGGTTTGTACCATAACCTAAAAACAATTCACAACATATTGTTGGTCATTTTGGCAGCTTATAATTACACTCAATATGTACCATAATGTACAGAATTTTTTAAGCTCAAATTACAACAATTCAATCACCTAACCTAGCTCATTTACATGTCCAACCTCACACCATCATACATATACCCAAGCTGTCATAACAACTATCACAATTCAACATTAATATTCCATAAACCAAACATGAAATAACATCTTTATGGTTCACCAAACCAAGCTGTCGATTCATACATCACAGTCCATTAATTTCCAAGCTTCCAAATTCAAGTACACATTCACATATACTAAGTATACATCACCCAAATTAATTCCTACACACATAAACATTTAATCAACCCTTTAATCTACCATTTACAAGCAAGAATAAACTGTCCTCATGGAGTTTCCATGGCTGCCAAAAATAAACATCTCCCTTAGAACATCAAACTCCAAAATTCTTTCCATAATTCAAGTACCCATAACCTCCTCACAAACTTTAATGAAGTAATAACCAAAAACACATACTTACCGCTTTGGAAACTCTTCAAAACTTCACCAAAACTTGATCTTCTTGCTTCCTACATGCTTCCCATGATGTGTAGAACAATTTTAATGAAGATAATTGCATGGAATCATGGCTTGATCATGGACCATTGGAGCTCTTGCATGGACGACAATGGAGGAATTTGGAGAATTTGGAATTCGGCCATGGATGTGTGATTTGAAGGAAATGGAGTTGTGAGTGGATAAAATCTGTTTCTAAGCCCTTTTATACCCCCACTTTCAATTAGTTTAATAGTTAAAATATTCAAATTTTCATAATTACAATTATTCCTCCCACATTTCCTTAATTACATTTTATATTTAATTTCTTCTTTCCATGAAATTTCAATATTTAGTACTAGTAATTTTTAATGGATATTTAGGTCAAAAGCCAACTCTAGATGTCAAATGATCAAAATGCCCCTCTTCGGGTCAAATTCAAACTTTTTCGGTGCTACCGATTTACTCCTTGTACCGCCGATTTCTTTAATTTTTGTTTCCCATTTATACTGACTTACTAATTTTTTTCTTAGGCATTTCCCAAGTGTAATATCATTTATTTTCAATGGACATTTGGGTCAAAAGACAACTCGGGGTGTCAAATGACCACAATGCCCCTGTTCGGGTTGCATTCCCGATTTTTTTGGTAATATCGAATTTTGTCCGTTTTCTCGATTTCTCACTTTTCTTTGTACCAATTAATTAATTTTTCTTTGATATTTCTAATAGTATTTATACTTCAATAGACATTTATTTAAGTCTCAAAAATATTTTCCAGGGTTCCCTGCGGTCAAGGGCTAGTCAACGGTCCACGCCGCGACTTCCCGGTGCGGTCACCCATCGATAGGGTTCTCGGCTCGTTTAATTTGGTTACATTTCTTTGCTATTATTTTTCTTTGTTTTTCTTGTATTTTCTTTTCTTGTATTTCATTATTTTATGTCTCCTCACTCATATCGAAGTGTAGTTCTAGGCATCCTAGCTGTCCGGACAACACTGGTCATCGGAACAGTAGAACGCACTACCGAACTTAGGGTTGTTACAAAGAATGACCTGAAATTTTGCCCCGAGTGCAATAAGACATAGAGCTACAACTTTGCTTCTTTGACCAGAAGCTAAAATGTCACACCCTACTCCTCGTAAGATGCAATATGCTCCCGTAGTACACCTAATGAATTACTGTACTTCGTCTACCGATAACCTAATAAATATACTACAAGGGATTTTAAAACAATTTTCGTTCAATTTTAAATTGGTGGGTAAAATTTTTTCAGATATTAAAAACCTTTATTTAAAGTCTAAACATAAATTAAATTTTTAGATATTTAAAATCTCCGTAATTTTTACAAAAATTTCTGTAGAGTGCCGTTTGTATTTTGAGAAAACAGTTCTTCAAAACCTGAAAATAAAGACACTCCCAATATATTTCTCAATCACAACTCCATTAATCAATTTCATTTCACAAATTAGCACAAGCAACTCAATATAAAGTTTAAATTAAATCAAACATTGAAACCTCTCATTAAGGTAACAAAATTAATATTTACATTCATGAGATCATTAAAAATTTAGTAGTGCAAAACTTTATAAATACATAAAATCTCAGGATAACCTTATAATAATTTGTATTTGATTACAATCCAAGTATATATTACAAAAGAGTTGGTATAAATGCTCAAAGGAAATTTCATACATATAATTACAGAATTACATCAAAATCTAATGTACAAGGGTATACCTATGATATACCCGAAGATGGTCTCACTATGTATTTTCATTAATCTTGCTCAGCTGCTTTATATTTCCTTTCACCTGTGATAGCATACAAAGCTATCACTGAGTGGTGAACTCAGTGGTGCACAAACTAATAATTTAAAACTTAATACAAGTTATGCTTGACAATTCATAACAAATAAAAATTTAAAATTTCAAAATTCTTCAAAATCTATGACTTTTATAAATCAATATTTTCATTCATACAAATTATTCATTTCAATAACGTTTTGATCAAATAGTAACTATTTGTCTACATTTCTTTTAAATCTCGAAACAGCACAAAAATATTTTGAATAACTGATAAATTATTTATTTCAATCACAATTTATCAAACTATGCATAATTTAAAGGGCATTGCCAACAATTCACACAGTTGAACCCATGACCCAAAATTCAAATAGATGCCGTATTGTACACCACGACATTTCACACTCTCCCAATAACCGAGGCTAAAAGGGAGGAACAAAGACTAGCTAGTATATATGAGTACTCATTCAAACTCTTCCCCAACTAGCAAGCCAGAGAGGAAGGAACTCACCCCTTCTAGTGGAGGAGATATCTCACTGGACAAGCTAATGAGAATTCATAACATATTTTGCCATGTCAATTGTGGTTTCAATTCATATTCAAAACAATTTCTATTTACAAAGTGTTTACAAACCTTTAACATATTGAATCATCCTAAATTCATGCTCAAGGTTGGCAACACATCAAACTTAGAATTTACAATCCTCAAAACCATGCAATAAATCCTTAAATGCATAAGAAAATTTATATTTAAATTATACAATTTCATTCAATAAGTTAAAATTCTCAACACAACAAAATCATAAGTCATAAAATAAACTTGTTCAAATCAATTTAGAAGAGAAAAGAAACAAAATAGTTAGTTGTGCACAAACCTTATACGAGTCGCCTCTTGGCCTTGACTCGATGTCTCGCGTTCTTTCACGGTATTCTTTTCCATTGAAACACACAGTTTCATAGTGTTTCAATATCATAACTTATCATAAATCCAAAATAAATTCAAATTCACTTATACCTAGCTTTAATATGCTAAACTTGATGTTCTTTAAAATTTGTATTTTCAGAGTTACTATTCATGATACTATTCAAGTCAATTTATTGACTTTCTAATGCTTAACTGGTATGGGAATTCCAATTTCACCCACATACCACATTTTGGTTACCTAATTTGTTGGTTTTGGTTGTTTTCTCAAATTTTAAGTCTTTTAGGCAAAATTGTAAATTTTCAGTTTTGGGTGTCTTATGTTGCACTGTTCCATTGATCATTTTTTTGTTAGAATTTGGCTAAGTTTCTTCATAGAAGTTGTTCCTTATTGTCTTAACTTTATTTCCCTTTTCGAATCACTCCATTTGTATTTTTGTAGCTCAAGTTATAGCCATTTGAACATGACTGCTGGATTGGACTTAACCCAGATTTCTAGGCAAATTCTGGTTCTGACAGTTTTGGGTCACCAAATTTGGGTGGCCAAATGACTTGGTTAAGGGCATAATTTGGGTTTGTGTTCTGCATGAAAGTTTTAGGACTATATCTCAAATTTCCACTGGTAAAATTTCAGGTCATTTAGACTTGTCTAGCCCAATTTATGGCCAAATGAACAAACACAGTTCATTTAGTAATTTTTGTACAGGTTAGATTGCCAATTTCGGATTTGGTCAATTTGTTCACTAGGTTTTAGTCACTTTTTGGCATGATTTCTAAATGAAAAATATTCCATTTTGTGTCTATTTTCATTCTCAATAGTCCTAAGGACAGCATCGTCATATTTTCCGATTCGAAATTTGAGTTACAATTGACCTCGCAGTCATTTCCTGAGAAGGTCACCCATCGCTGTGACTCTTGGCTCATTTAAACTTTTATGTTCTGTTTTTCTTATTTTTACTTTCTATCTGGTAATCACTATTTATTTTCAATGAGGGCTTTTCTAGGTATCTTAAACATAGTTCTAATCCTCTTAATTGTTCGGACCGATACCGGTCACCGGAACAGTAACATATGCCAGGCTATGCAAATAGGGGTGTTACAATTCCCCCCCCCCCCCCCCCTTCCCCCCTTAAAATAATTTCGTCCTCAAAATTTTACCTGGTATCAGTCTCTGAATAGTTGTGGGTGCTGTCTCCTCATGTCCTATTTACGCTCCTAAGTAGGTTCCTGGTCTGAATGATGGTTCCTTAGCACTTTAACCAATACTATTTACTCATCAATTACTCACCTTCTATGCCAAGTTTCTTATGAGCTTCTATCATAAGTTAGATTCAAATTCATTTCAATTTTAGAAGAAAGCAAATTTGTGTGCAAGTGGATCCACTTTTTCTAGGATCTCGTACGATCCTATGGGTGAGAACTTAGTTTTACTCTTTTTTTTTTATCAAATCTCTTGATCATTTGATGCAACCTTCAGTTTAGTTTAGAATATTTTAGTCTTTTCTTGTTGTTGTTTTAGTAATTATTTTCCTTTGTAGTCTTTTTTTTTTTTTTAAATGACCTTGTTTGTCATATATGAATTGCTTATCTCTTTATTGGCCATAGGTCCATAATCATTATCTTACTATCTCCATTTATGACCAAGGCCTATATGCTATTTTGCACTGTCTTGTTTGCTTTGGTTAAACTTATTTCTTTCTTGATAAAATAGTTCGGGATATCGTTACGCGTCTTAAGTAAGTTGTTTGCCCTTATGGTAATTCCTCATCTAGTGTTTTTTCTCATTTCTTACTGTTCTATTTGTTTATTCTTTTTTTTTTTTTTCATTTCACAACTTAACTTAATTATTTTATTCCTCGATCTTATCTTCTTCCTTAACTTGACTGTCGAGTCGTAATTTATTACCTCTTATCGTCCCTAATAAATCCACTATACTTCAATATTATTTTGAATTGGTCCTCTGACCATTTTGGCTAATACTTTCAATATTCGTAACATTTCTCTATCATGTTTAACCAATTATTCAAATTTTTACTTCTATATTTTCTTTTATCTACTGTTATCCTATAGCTTATTTTCCACTGTTTTGTGATCATTACCCATTTTTTTTTATTGAACCATAAATAATTCTTTAACCTTAAGAAGGGAGTCTACCGGACTCTCCTTTTTCCCATGCTATTCAAAAGTTTCGCTTTAATTCTAATCTAATCCTTATGATCTACACAATAAAATTGTGCTCTTCCTAAAGAATACCTGGCCAACTAGTTCCTATCAAATTACCGTTATCAGTAGAATATCATTTCTTAACTGTTTTATAAGTTATAATTGTCATCCTTAGCATTCTGTCTCTTCTAGGGGAACAAAATTATATTCTTACTGCTACACAAATAGAATACTGTTCCTTACTAAACTTTGAGCAAAAGATCCATTGCAATACCAGAACAACTATAAACCCCGTATCAGAGAATGGATGACTTGGCCCTATAGGTGTTATTTTTAAATTTTTACCATGCTAAAATCTCTAGTCTCATAACAATTCTTGATGTGCTGTAATTCATGCTAGGGTAACAGAGTCTTTAACTCTCACTACCTTGCAACCATGATCTTTTGATATTCTAATTATAGAGTTTTAAATCTCGAATTAGGATTTTCAAACTCAATTCTAGTAATAAAACTCTATTCTGGAATATTTGTACCAGAGCGAAAGTCAGTTATAACTATTCTTATCCTTATGTACTATTGGGTAGTACGTAGCTCTACACAATAAATCTCAAGTCAGTACTGTAATCTGCAGCTTACAGCACAGAGATCAAGAATATTGCATAGTTATTACGATACATCCCAATAGATCAAACTTCCCTATATCTTATTTCTTTCAAATCCACTAATATTTTAAACTTATTTTGATTATGGTACTTACTGACATCTATCAATAGCAATACCTTTACTTCCATCTAGGGCCGATATATTGCTATAACTTACTTTTTGGTCCTCTTGCCTTACCTAATTAGGCTTACTAATTAACTTTATAATTTATTGTAGTCTAGGAGATGTCTCTCACTAGAAACTTTTCCAAAATTAATTTCAATCACGCTTATTATCATAATTCTTTTCCTAAAAGACTAATCACTAACACATTAAAATTTATCTCCATGCAAGGGAATAGCAGTAGAACATAAAATTTTAGCATTAGCATATAAATAAGTAGAGCCGAAATCAAATAGTACATAATTATTCCTTTCACAAGTTAAGAACATACCGGCAATTACATCTAAAGTCTCTGCTTCTTCCCCTCGATGCATGGCGTTCCCTCTTTCTAATGTATTCCTATGCTCGGGTTGGTCCATTGTGTGAGGATTACCCGAAGTGCTGTCTCTACTTCTACCTCTACCCCTACTAACTATTAATGAGCCTCTTAAATCAGAATCTTGAACTGATTCCTCTGGTGTAGTATGTGGTATAAATCGACATGCGCTAGTACAACTCAACTCAACTCAACTCAACTAAGCCTTTATCCCAAAAATTTGGGGTCGGCTATATGGATTCGCTTTTTCCACTCTGAACGATTTTGGGTTAAATCCTCATAAATGTTTAATGCTTCCAAGTCATGTTGTACTACTCTCCTCCAAGTTAATTTAGGTCTACCCCTTTTTTTCTTTCTATCCTCTAATCTAATGTGCTCTACTTGTCTAACTGGAGCCTCCGTATGTCTACGCTTCACATGACCAAACCACCTCAATCTCCCTTCTCTCAACTTATCTTCAATTGGCACCACTCCTACCTTTTCTCTAATACTCTCATTACGGACTTTATCTAGTCTAGTATGGCCACTCATCCACCTTAACATTTTCATCTCTGCAACTCTTATCTTAGATGCATACGACTCTTTCAGTGCCCAACACTCACTACCATATAACATAGCCGGTCGTATGGTCAGACGGTAAAATTTTCCTTTTAATTTATTGGGAATCTTACGATCACATAAAACTCCCGTGGCACGTCTCCACTTCAACCATCCGGCTTTAATCCTATGACTAACATCCTCCTCACATCCCCCATCTACTTGAAGAACTGAGCCTAGATATTTAAAGTGATTTCTTTGGGACAGTACCACTCCATTCAAACTAACTCCTTCCCTATCACCAGTTTGACCTTCACTGAACTTGCAACCATGATCTTTAACTCTCACTACCTTGCAACCATGATCTTTTGATATTCTAATTATAGAGTTTTAAATCTCGAATTAGGATTTTCAAACTCAGTTCTAGTAATAAAACTCTATTCTGGTATATTTGTACCAGAGCGAAAGTCAGTTATAACTATTCTTATCCTTATGTACTATTGGGTAGTACGTAGCTCTACACAATAAATCTCGAGTCAGTACTGTAATCTGCAGCTTACAGCACAGAGATCAAGAATATTGCATAGTTATTACGATACATCCCAATAGATCAAACTTCCCTATATCTTATTTCTTTCAAATCCACTAATATTTTAAACTTATTTTGATTATGGTACTTACTGACATCTATCAATAGCAATACCTTTACTTCCATCTAGGGCCGATATATTGCTATAACTTACTCTCATTACGGACATGCGCTAGTACAATCTCGGGCAAAATGTCCAATTCCACCACAATTGAAGGAGGCTCTAGTAACCCTGTGGCAAATACCCCCCATAAAATTTTCCACAAACATCACAGATACGGATAGGGTAGGAACTTCTGGTTCTTTGACGAATGGTTCTTGATTGCTTCCGCCTTGAAGATCTGCCTCTGTCATACTTAGGAGCTCGGGGTCCCTCAAATCTTTTCTCTTTCTCAAATTACTACTCGAACTTTGACCGATGGGTTTTCCACTTTTCTCTTTTTCATGCTGCTCTTGAGGGGGTTGGGTTTGTACTTGGGCCTGGGCTGACAAATTATCAGCCATTTGCTGAAAGAACATGGCCATCTGCTGGGCTATTTGTGCAGTAATTTGTATAGGAGGGACTGGTGCAGTTGGACCTCTAACGCTCTGCTAAACTGGGGCCTCTTTCTTGTATGTTAGCTGCATCATACTGCTCTACCGTTTTATCCCCCTTGTCCATACCTATTCATTGGATTTTTTTTTCTATTTCTTGTACAACCAACACAAGGAGATTTCTCTCCGTTAGTTCATATTTATGATGTAAATGTACTATATGTATGAAACATTCGAGCAGTTGTACTTATCGAAAAATATTTCAAATTCACAGTTCGAAATTTACTTTAAAACCTTTGCTTTGATACCACTAAAACATGTTACACCCTACTCCTTGTAAGATGTAACATGCTTCCATAGTACACCTAATGAATTACTGTACTTCGCCTACCGCTAACCCATTAAATATACTACAAGGGATTTTAAAACAATTTTCGTTCAATTTTAAATTGGTGGGTAAAATTTTTTCAGATATTAAAAACCTTTATTTAAAGTCCAAACATAAATCAAATTTTTAGAGATTTAAAATCTGCATAATTTTTACAAAAATTTCGACAGAGTGCCGTCTGTATTTTGAGAAAAAAGTTCTTCAAAACTTGAAAATAAAGACACTCCCAATATATGTAACACCCCTGATTTTTTATATATTATTATTGGGCTTCGTGTAGGTATCCTCAATTCGCGGAAATTCGACAGTTGTCCGGATCTGTGAATTTCCGGCATGCACTCAACCACTGGAAAAGTCTCCGAATTGGATCGAGGTTTTGGCTACCCCACCATTGTCAGGCATCCCGAGCGCGTTCCCGAAGTCGGAATCGACAAAGGTAAACCCGAACCTTGCTTTTTCGTAATTTTCTAGTGCTTAAATAGGATTAAAAATCCATAAAATATTCGTGGTAGTTTAGAAAATTACAATTCTTTTTGCAATAGCTTAGTAATATTTCTAAGGACCACGGGGCAGAGTTTTATAATTTTTAGAGCTTATTTGAGCAGTTTTTGCAAAAATGATCAATTATAAGGACTAAATTGAAATTTTACATATTGTGATGAATGATTGATTTGATGGGCCCAGGAGGGGCTGTGTGATGTGATTGAGTTGTGGATATATGGATTGTGGATATAGAAGTGTGTTTTGAGCCCTTTTGCAGGTTGGGTAGGTCCTAGGTATAGGGGAGACTCTGCCGGCACGACTTAGGACGTATTGGGTCTTTTCTTGATTTGTATTGGGTCATTTGTATTAAATAATTATAATATAATTGTCAGGTGAGCCGGGACAACCTTCTTCCTCCGCCCAGCCGCCACAGTGATTGCCGTCAAGTCTGTGAGTAAAATATTAATTTTAATCGTAATTTCGATATTATTATATGTTCAAGTATGCCCATGCATCACTTATATGCAAATATTTATGTAGTTAAACTCTAGGCACGATTTATGTTGCATTCATAACTGTTAGCGTGCCATGGATGTTGTTGTGGTAATTTGGAGCAGTGTGCGTGCGTTGGCGTGCGTGTGATGTGGTGTGGACTATGGATAGGACGGGTAGACACGGCTTGAGATCTTCGCTGGGACCCGGTCCTTCGGGGTAGACACGGCTTGAGTTCTTCGCTGGGACCCCGATTTGGTTATTAAGTGGAAGTCCGAGCTGAGTTCTTCGCTGGCACTAGGTTGGATTTAAGAGAGCTGTATAGGGGATCAACTCCCATATATTATGATTGATGTTACAGGGTGCGTGAGTGCTTCAAATTACCTTTTTGTTGTTATGATGTGAAAATATGGTTGTTGTTGCATTTCACTCCACAGGTTGCATTAGTTCTAGATAGTTATAGAGATTATGGTTAAAATTGATATTTTACTCTCTGAGTCGAATGCTCACTCCTGTTCAATATTTTTTCTCAAGCTACAGGAGGATTTTATTGTGGTTAACCTACTTTTCTCCTTCGCAGGTTGTTTATCAATAGTTTTGTAATTTTATTTACTCCTAGAATTTTCGCATGTGTTAGAAATATTTAAATGATTCGGGTCTGTAATATAAATTGTCATGTGGACCTGTAAAATTATATGCATGTTTGATGGATTGGATGAGGGAGCTGAGCTCCCATTTATTTTTATACCGATATGAGTATGTGGAGGGTGAGCTGAGCTCCCCAATTGATGATATATTTTGTTTACAGGTCGGGTGAGTCAAAAACTCCCCGTTGAAAGGTCCACTTTATGGCTGGACTCTGTCCGGTTGGTTTCTTGAAATTGGGCCCAAATGGGCCTTAGAGTTGGGTTAATTAACAGTTAGGCTTACTACGGGCCTCGGGGGCTTTAGGCTGGCCCAGGTCCTAGTGTCGGTCCGGCCCATAGGTTGGGTCGTGACAAATGTCGTATCAGAGCTTAGGCTCCAGATTCGTAGGGAAAAATTATCTAAGTGTTGGGAAGAGTCTACTAGGAGTCACATGCGGAGTATAGGATTCTGTTTCGTCTTTTCCTGTAATTCTTTGTTTCTAGATTCTACGTTATACCTCGGGAAATATAAGATTACCTCAGTTAGTGTCTTGATTTTCGTGGAGTACACAGAAATGTGAAATAGAGTTAGTATACATGTGAGGTCTATCATGAGGATACGTACTCCAAGAAATGTTATATTTTTGTTAGTATGGGTTTAAAAGGTGTACCCATTTCGTGTAAGGCACGAGTACATAAAAGTGAGTCTTAAAAGTACAGTTGCCCTAGATAAGGATGAGGATACCACTACTGGCAGTCATCAGTAGATGACCCAGTCATAATAAGTTTGTGATAATAGAAGATTCAGGAGAGATAAGAAATTAGTAGACCTAGTCTGTCAGGACGTATCGTAGTAACTATACAATGTTCTCGATGTCTGCTCTGTAAGCTGCAGATTATAGTACCGACATGAGATTATTGTGTAGAGCTGCGTACTTTCCTGTAGTGCTTATGATGAGGATGTTTGTAGTACTGTTTTGGTACAGTAATACCATAACAGAGTTCTATATCTGCAGAGGAGTTGGGAACTCCTAGTTAGGGGTCTAGAGTTAGAATATTGAGAGGTCACAGTGGGGTGATAACTAGAGTCAGTGACTCAGTTACCCTAGCATGAGCTAGAGTTACAATAAGAATTGCCATCAGACGAGAGTTTTCGGATTATTTGCAAAGTAAAGGTGACACCTTTAGAGTGATATTATATTGTATTCAGTATGGAATTTTGGATGGTTTTGCAAGATGACAAACATTTGGTTAGAACTTAGTGAGAATAGTATACCTTGTGTGTATCAGTATGAAATAAAGTACAACCCTACTACCTAGGGAAAGTCGGAACTATGAATTGATGATTCACAGAGCTATAATATGATAGGAGAGTCATTAATTTGACATGGTTTTGGGCAAGGTGGTAAATGTAGTATCTTTGTTGCAGCAAGTTAGGTATAGTCCTATCTTTTGTAGGGATCGAAAGTTATTACTAATAATGGTGACCAACAAAATAGTACTGAGATGGGACCTGTAGAGTGTGGTAGAGAGAAGTTGGCTCGTGTATCCTCATGAGGATGCAAGTTCTATTATAGGATTCATATATAATCGATCACGATGGATGTAAATCCTTTGAATTGGATGACGAGTTTGGGTGCTTAACCTTAAGTTTTGGCTAATTGAGTAAACATGGATAATAATAATAATAACAAATAAATAAAATTACTACGTAATCGGTTCTCGAGGTGGTAAGGGTATTATGTAAGCTAAAGGATAAGAATAGAGATCATACAATAAAAGTATGATCTGTAATTTCTCGAGTTCCTTTCTAATTTCAAATTATTCAAAACAATAGTATAATCTAATTATAATAGTGTTAAGAGTAATAAATTAGCGAAGATAAGTCACAGAAGGCCAATGGATAAAGAAAGTGCAGAATGAAAGTTTGGACAATTGATTGCAGATGCAATATAATCTAAATGCTAGTGGAAGTACTAGCTAGAGTGGTCTAATGACCAAACTGAGTAGCAGGACATATGATAACGCGATAGAGACTCTGAAAGATATAGTTAGCAAGTACAACTATTATGTTAGGAAGAAGAATGGAACCAGGGATAGAATAGTCAAGTTCTATTTTGGGTAAGACAAAGGAAATAAATGAAAGGACAACCTAAAGAGCGCATAATAAAAGGAACAAAGTTAAGATATAGGATAGGCTAAGTGTTATTCTTGGCAAGGAGAATGACAAGGATGGAAAACCCAAAATGGGACCACATTAGTGAGAAAAGTGATGGAGGTATGGAATACAATAATAATGAGTAAATGTTAGAAGGTGTGCGATGGTATTGCGGACTACCTAAATAGGTAGAGAAAGAGAAGTTAGTAATCAGTAAGTTGAATAAAAGTCAGTCTAAGGGATCAAATAGGTATGATGAGAGGAAAAGAATGATAGATAATGACACATAGGTTTTAGGTTAGACTTTTGAGATAGTGAGAAGGTAGTTAGAGGTTCGTTATGAATGTCAGGCAAACATTTTTAGTGTGATCAACGCAATAACGACAGAGCAACAGTAGGGGTAGAATAAAAAGTGACAAGTATGGATGGTAATAAATCACTAGAAAGTTTAAGGATCAAATTAATGACCATAGATAAGGGTGGAATTAGTGTTTGAAGAATCTATTAGCGAGAGAAATCTTTCAGGATTCAACAAGGGTTAAGGGCACAATATAAACGATGATAGATATGAATCATAGGTCGAGTATAAGTAAAGTTAATAAATTATAAAATATTATGTCAGGAAGGACGATGGTATAGTAAAGGGTTCATGCAGATGATACCTTATAGGTAGAGCACAATTGTGCTAGGAGATGATGAAATTTGAAGAGAAAAACTAAGAAACATAGGTTAAACATTATTATATGGACAATCGGGCGTAGTTGAATATAGAGGATATTTTTCTTTCTTTTCAAGTTTAGCTCGTGTTTTTGATTCCAGAGCGTTATATAAGGAGCAGAGACTGAGGCAAGGAGACCTAGTTATTTGAGATTTTGATAGGCACCAATTCATATACAATTTCCTGATATGAGAATGACAGTAAGTGCATACCTAGTGTTAAGTATGAAAGGACGATCAGAGTAATGACAGGAGTTAAATTGAGTTAGCTACTAAGGCTTGCGACTGTTTTAAACTATGAGCTAGATGAAGTACTATTTATGGATGAGTTTCAATAGATGAAATTATTGCTGATGGGTAATTTGAGGTTGAAGTTTAGAAAGCTATGGGCAGTATATATGATTATATTAAGGAGAATGAACACGTGAAGTATCTTGTTTGGAATTAAGGCATGACACATATTTCCTACAGCCGTGTTAGTTCAGATGGAACTTATAGTTTATGGGGCTCATATTCATCCAGGATAAGCAATTTCCTATTAAGGCTGGTAGGGAATGATAATGTTCTGATAGTTAAGTTGGAAAAAAGGGGGTACAAAAAAAAAATTCTCTATGGGTAATTATAAGTGTTACATAAGGTGAAGAATGTGCTGGTAGGAGTAAATCATAGGGTTAGAATTCTCGAAGTAATGAAACTAGTAATCAAGATAAGACTAAGAAATAAAAAGAAAGTTAAAGTTGATGATGGGATAGACATCTTTGAAGGAAAAGGTGTAAGGATGAGATAGGACTAAAATTAAGGAATAAGTACAGCAGGTTGAAAAGATACCAACAATACCAAAAATAGGAAAAGGGAAGTGGATAAGATCCAAAGGACAGGAAGAGAGCTCGATAGAGTCAGTTATAATGATGAGGATAAGGAGTGTCTAACCACTGCCCCTGTGTTAACACTACCTATGAGCGGTGAAGGATACAGGTGCAATCGTGACGCCTTGAGTTGGCCTAGGGTGTGTTTTGATGCGGAATGGAAAAGTAGTGGCTTATGCTTCAAGGCAGCTGAAGAGGCATGAGCAGAACTATCCCACCCATGATTTGGAAATGGCGGCTGTAGTCTTTGCACTAAAAATCTGGAGACACTACCTGTATGGTGAAGTGTGCGAGATATACACCGACTATAAGAGTTTGAAGTACATCTTCCAACAGAGGGATTTAAACTTGAGACAGAGGAGATGGATGGAGCTTCTGGAAGACTATGATTGCACCATCCAGTACCACCCTGGGAAGGCCAATGTAGTAACAGATGCTTTAGCGTAAAATCTTACAGCGCTTTGGCACATTTCAGCAGAGAAGAGACCGTTGATTCAGAAAGTACATGAGTTGATGGATCAAGGTTTAATCCTAGATCTTTCAGATGAGGGGGTTTTGTTGGCTCATTTTTCAGTGAGGCTAGACTTGCGAGATAGAGTTAGAGTTTCCCAACACAGAGACCAACAATTAATGAAGATCATAGAAAGAGTACAGCAGGGTGAAGGTGGTGAGTTTGAATTTGCCAATGATGGCGCCCTAGTGCAAGGTTCTAGGATATGTGTGCCCAATGTGGACAACCTCAGGAATGAAATCATGCGAGAGGCACACTATACACTATACAGTGTCCACCCAGGTTCCACCAAGATGTACCATGATGTGAGAGATAGCTATTGGTGGAATGGCATGAAGAGAGGCATAGCAGACTTTGTGTCCAAGTGCTTGACTTGTCAGAAGGTGAGACCGTCAGGGAAGTTGCAAGAGCTCCCTATCCCAGAATGGAAGTGGGAAATGATTTCTATGGATTTTGTGACTGGGTTGCCTCGTACCACGCGAGGATATGATTCGATATGGGTAATTGTAGACCGCCTAACCAAATCAGCTCACTTCTTGCCTGTGAAGACTACATATTCGTGGGCACAAGACGCCCGCTCTACATTCGAGAATTAGTCAGATTGCATGGAGTTCCGGCGTCCATAATATCTGTCAGAGTGCCCCAGGTCACTTCTCGATTTTGGAGAAAGTTACTGGAGGCACTTGGCACACGA